>NC_046301.1:46107713-51107713 GCF_004115265.2 Rhinolophus ferrumequinum
CCTGGTCCCAAAGTCACATCCCATATGACAGTGTGATTCTGGAGAGAGATATTGGAGGTCCAAAGTCAGGTAACCCAGAACAGGTGTTCCCAGGTGTCCCCCAGAAGGATGTACTGGAATCCAGGGATTAGTCCAAAGGGAGAATGACAGGATTTCCTGATGGATTGGGTCAGGAGAAAAGAAATGAGAGAAATCTGAAATGCCTCCTAGGTTTGCCTTAGCTATGAGGATAATGGATGTTCCCTGGATTGAGATAGAGAGAGCTGGGGGACGAGCAGTTTCCCAGCAGTGAGAGGTGGGGAGCAATCAAGATTTCTGTTTTGGACCCATGAGTCTGGAGATGACAGTTAGAAATCCAAGTGTATGCCTCCACTAAACAGTTGCGGACAGAAGACTGGTGGCCTGCAAACAGGCCAGGTAGGAGAAAAATGTTAAGTCCTCTCTCTGCACCGAGGTATCTTAAATAGTGCCAAGGAGGAATGATAGCACCTCCGCAAAAAGTAAAGAGAAAAAAAGAGGGCGCTTCAGAAAACTCCAAAGAGGAATACAAATTAACAAATGAACGAATTCTTAAACTCACGAATAATCAGAGAAAAGACAGTTAAATTGAGATACATTTTCTCTGCCAGATTAACAAAAATTAAGATAATAATAACCAGTTGGCAAGGATTGTGAGGGAAATCATATACTGTCAGTGAAAATGTGAATAGATACAGACTTTCTTTTTGCAGTTAAAAAAAATTGAGGCATAGTGGGACAAAATGAACAGGACTTCTTTTTTTAAAGAGCATGTTTCAATTTTATAAATAAGACGTTCTAGTGTATCAGTTTGTGTGCATGAAGAGTTGCTGCCAGAGGGAACTCTCTCGAGAGAGACTTGATATAATAGTGCGTCTCCGTCAGACCACATTATTATTCCACGCAAGACCACATCCCCACATCCCATTCTCTCTTCCTCCACAGAGCCCCCACTTGAACGCATTTTATTTGTCTTTAAGAATGGGTGTAATCTTGTAAAATAGGAAATATTGCTTCGTGTGTGTAAATCTGCTTAATTTACTGTTAAATTCATTTTATCTATATGAATTTATTTAACTTATATGTTTGGCTTTGCTTTTTAGTTACTGGTATTACTTGCTTTTACAGTACCACGTGAATGGTATTAATACTTTATTTTTAAATAATTTTCTTTTTTTGCCTGCAATCTGCCAGTATTCACCAATAATAATACAATTTCATTTTAGTGATTTATCTTTTAACAAGTTAGCTGCAGAACAGCACATATCTACAGTATTATTTCCTACAGGATTCCATTATACATTATACTGGATTCACATGAACACAAGAATGTTTTCGGTCCCTAAACCTTTTTTAAAAGATTTAAAAAAAAAACTTTTTTTTTTTTTAAATCTTGTTACAAAAATGTTAAAGTTTATACAAGGTAGAGATAATAGGACAGTGAACCTCCCAGTCATTAATAGTATAACAACTTAATCACTTGACAATTCCGTTCTATACGTTGTATCAGATAAAAATAACAGCTTGTTTCTCAAGAATTTCCTTATAAAATCAGTTGTTATCTATGAACCACTCGCTGCTTGCTTCATATGGGCTCCCTCAGGATTAACCTGTGAAGAAAGGATCGCTCAGTAGGTAACCCAGCTGGCAGGCTTTGGGTTGAAATCTCTTTCTGACTTTCTCGACCCCTCTATACTTTAGCTTGCTCATCTAAAAAATGCAAACAATACCGGAAACAGTCCTACAAGGTTATTACGGGGAAGAAGCCTTAGATCAAGGCCAAGGACACTTACGTGCTTATTACAATGACAGGAGAACCCCCTCCTTCTCTGTGTCCCGCCCCTCCCACTTCCAGGAGGAGCCGCGTCTGTGCTGGGTGGAGTCCTCACGGCCGCTCTCTCACACCTGTACGCGCGTTTAGGTCCAGGGTGCGGTTCCTCTGCGCCGGTGAAGGATCTGTTGCAGAGCCCTTCTGCTCCAGGTAAGCAGGGAAGTGGGAGCATGCGGGTGCAGGAGGCTGGAGCTTGGTAAGAGGCTTGGCCTTCTGGGTGGTAGTTGGTGCCCGGGAGAGGTCGCGCGGCGCCAGGGAATCCAAACCCCTGTATTATGGCTCCTGGTCTTCAAAGAGCCTTGTCCAGAATCGCCTGAAATGTTTGCTGAAAACACAGACCCAGATCGCACCCTGTCCTAAAGGGGAACTAATTAATATCTGTGTGTGACAAAACCCCAGAGGTGCAGGTCTGAGGCCAAGTGTGGCATCCCCTTCCAGGATGTCCCAGTGAGGGGCGGTTTGTGTAGGTTGGGGGAGTGGACGGATGAGAACTATGCGGTCGGTGTACGTGATTGTCTGGCCCTGGATGACCTTGATCTTCCTTAATCTTACAGAGGCCAGACAGGCTCAGAGAGGTTAAGCAGTTTACCCAAAGCCACAGAACTTGTAAGGAGGCACCAGGAATCTAATAATTCAACAAATATCGAATGAGTTCCTATTAGGGTCCAGCCCTGAGCCGGATGTTTAAGGATCAATGATAAGAAAGAAGGATACTGTTTTGGTACTTGTTGAAGACAGATCTTGACCTCAAAGAAAATCACTACAGTGATGAAGTCTTATAGAGGGGGAAGTGTGCGATACTGAAACTTGAAATTGAATGATGAGGCCAGGGGAAGAAGAGGCGGAAGTTAGGACTGATGTCCTGGCCAGGTCCTTGCTGTATTCCAGGTCAGCAGTGTTCCAATGCCCTCAGGTCAATCATATCTCAATGGGAAAAAAAAAGGTACTTGCATGCTGTCTTGAGAGAACCGGGTTATATCAGTATTTTGTAGTAAGTGGACAGAAGTAGTTAAGAACAATTGAGATGCAGATGTTCCTAACACCCCACCCATTCCCCCCAGGGGAAAAAACAAAACAAAGCCCTGGGCCCAGAGGCAGGTCAGCCTGGAGAAAGTAAAGGAAGAACTGGGGCTGAAGCCAGCCTGGAGGGGGCTTGGTGTCTGGTAAGAGACAGACCATGAAGAGTCTTGGGGGCTCCGTGAAGGTTCTGGAAAACCTGGGCACATTCTAAATCCTGCCCTTGTGTAAGGAGACGCAGGAATGGCAGGGGCCTGGAGGATGCGAGTCCCAGGTCACGGTCATCCTACCGAGCCCACAGGTCTGAAACCCCCCCACAGCTGTAAAACAAGATTTTGAAAAATTTAGTGCAAAACTTATTTGGCAAAACATCCCCTGACATGAAGAGCTTTTTATTTAGTCTTTGATTATCCCATTTGGTTTGAATACACATGCATTCTGTTCCTTATTACTATATTTAAATAGGAAGGGCTTCCCCAGATCATTCTGTGGATGTTTGTTTACATAATACACGATCTATGTAGCATATTCATTTTCTAAAATACAAAATAGCTGGCGCTGGAGTGGGAAGTTACCTGCTTTTTTCCATCTACAATGCATTGTGTGCCTCTTCCTGTGTTCAATACATTTGATGCTACCATCTTTCTTTAAAATCTGCTTGATAGTCTCTTGAACAGAATGTGTTTAACACGTATGTGGTTAATTCAGTCAATACTGACAATTGATATTGCTAATGTTTCCATTTTTTTGAAGTTTAAGCCACTGCTTGAAGAGAACACCTTAGGGCATATCTTTTGTTTTTTCCCTTTTTTTTTTTGTATATCTTTGACTATTTGTTCAAGTATGTGTGTGTTAAAAAACAAAATTCAACTGAGTAAATTTTAAAGATCTTAATTGGCTTTATTCAACGATTCAACAGGCAGCATCCAATCAAGCAGAGAGAAAGGAGCTCTGAGGAGCTAGCTGTACAGAATGAAAGGCTTTTTTACCTAGGCAGAAGGGAAGGGGAACAAGTATGTTACAGGCAAAAAAGCAGGTTAGTTATTGCAAGGTTGCTTTCCTTCAGGGGATGGCAAGTGTGTGTCAGACAGATTACCTCACTAGTGCTGATCTGGCAATTTCTGATTCGTTTTAGATGCCATTTCTGAGAAAGCTGAAACTGTAAGTCTTGATTTGGTGACATGGGGCTTAGCATAAGTAACTTCTTTGGGGGCCTGTTTTGTTGTTTTAAACAAGAGGTTTTTGGAATTAGTATTAGCAGAATTACAAGGGCAAAACAAAGGTTTTTCCATTTTTGATGGACAGTTCAGCATTGCATTGCTCTCTTAAAAAAGGTTTCTACTTCACATCTACAGTGCTGAAATATCTACCTCCCAAAGCTAAACAAGAGATTATCAGCTCTTTTCAATCTTACCAGTACAGTAAGCATACCAAATAAAAGGGGCAGATTTGCAATTCATAGATGGTTAATAAATTTCTGCATTTTCCCATCACTGTTGCTTTCCTGCTTTTTCTACACAGGAGTTCGGGGTTTTTTTCTGTTTCCACGTTCTTATCTTGCAGGTATTCTTTGTTTAGAGATAATGATGTTTTACTAGTAAATACTGAAAATATTTTTACCAGTTTTGTTTATATTCAGTTTGTATGTTTTAAATGTCATTTATTTTCTGGATCTCATTTCACAAATAGGATTTTGTGGCCTATTAAGCTGTTGAAGGGAAGTAGAATACGCCACTCTAAAATATTCCTCTTTGGAATAAGGGTTATTTGGGGCGAATTATTTTTGAAAGACTGCAGTTGCATGAGAATCTCTGAAAACAGTCTAGAAGTTGCTGTTTTTGTGAGGGAAATTTACACTTATAAGGGAACTCTCCATTTGAAAGGTGTTTCTCTCTGTACCAGGAAGAGAACTCTAAAGGTCTAGAAACTCTTGACCAATGGAGAAGGCACAACTTAAATCTACCTACTAACAACCTTACCTTTGTTTCCTCTGCTTTGCCTGATAACCTCCCATAACTGCCTCTCCCCACTTCAACGTCTTTCTTTTGTCTTTAGCTGAAGTTGATAAAGTGATGGCTTAGGCCATTTTGGGGAGTTACTTGCTTCTCCTGGGTCTCTCCCAAGTATACAGGAAGTGTACATGTTATTAAACTTGTTTTTCTCATTAGTCTGTCTTTTTATTACAGGGATGTCTCAGCCAAGAACCTAGGAAGGTAGAGGGAAAACGTGTATTTTGTGTCTTGTACTGTAGAGGAGCAAGAATGAAAAAAAGCCAACTGAATTTGGTTAAATGTGAATTCTGAGCTATCATAAATACATGGTTCAAGCCTCAACACCGATGGGAGATTCCTTAACTTCCATACCCTCATAAGACAAAAATTTATAGTGATATTATTCTTATATACCTGATTCTAAGAGTTTGGGATTGTAGGGGAGGAAAACTACCCTTCTCCCTTTCTAGGGTCTGTGTCTTAAGAATGAAATGGACATAAAATAGATTAATAGGAGAAAAAAACCATTTTAATTCCATTTCGTACATGCAGGGATTTCAGATTTGGGAATCAGAATGCGGCCAGACAATGGCGACTTCTACCCTCTCCTGAGGTAAGGGGTGCGGGGGTCTGGGGCTTTTTAGGTTGGGGAGGCAATTCATGGGAAGGTGAGAAGAGGAAATGTTTGGTAAACAAAGGTCCCTTAAGCAGGTAAGTCTCTTAAAGTGAAAAAGTTATCTCTGGTAATAGCTGTCTTCCTGCTACAGGCCTCCTTTCGAATGTGAATTTCCTTTATAATTGCTGATTTTCCCCACAACTGGGGAAATTTATACTTTTGTTTTTTTGTCAGTTAAGGGGGAGCTAAAGGGCTTTTCCTGGGTCTGCTGGGTCTCGATTGCCTTAAGCTCAAAGTCACCCACATCCAAAATGGCATATTTTGCGGTAGCATGGTCTGAATCCCTTCAGGATGTAAAACCAGTTCTCCCAAGTTACATGGATAGGTGACCAAGGCTGTGTCCTAATTTGGGTATGGTATGTCTCCCTTCCCAAAGCCTATGCCCTTTCCGTAGCCCCAGGTAGGGTGAATGGGGAAGCAGGGGGGTTGGAGGGATGGTGGTACCAAGTAGACGGGAGTGTTAATATATAAGGCACCATAATAAAGGTTTGGGAACGGAAGATTGGGGTTAGGAGAGGATAATCTGTGTTTGACTGGAATGTGGTAGAGGGAAGGACCACTTGAAGTAAACCCATGTTTTGTTTTGTTTGTTTTTTAAGGAAGAAATACCTTTTCAACCAGAGCAACTGATGATTTGAGATAACCACTGTTCTACTAACCAAGAAAGCTGCTTGCTTGGCTTCATTTTCTCTGAGCTTCCAAAAGCTGGAGGAGTAGCTGTCCAGCTAAGCTGTGAGTCTGTGGGAAGGGCTTCTCTTGGCAGCTAGAATGAAAATGTCTGAAGACTCAGGACTTCATAGGCTACCGGCAAACTGAGGACTGAGATTTTAGGGTGTATCCACTTCTCACTGCAGAATCCAGCTTCCTGAAGAAAACCCACCCCGGTCCAATCTTTCCTTCACGGCCCAATGGAGGTCGAAGCAGTCCTGGCAGGACTCCAGGCAGAGGTCAACTGTCCCATCTGTCTGGATTATCTGAGAGACCCTGTCACCATCGAATGTGGGCACAACTTCTGTCGTTCCTGCATCCAGAAGTCCTGGGCTGATCTACGGGACAGGTTCCCTTGCCCTGTGTGCCGGCACCCGTGCCAAGAGAGGCACTTGAGGAGCAATGCCCAGCTTGGAAGGATGATTGACATCGCCAAGCTCCTGCAGATCACCAGGAGCAAGAAGAAGAGGCAGGAAGAGAGGTGCTTGTGCGACAAGCACAACCAGGTCCTGAGCCTCTTCTGCGAGGAGGACCTAGAGGTGTTGTGTCCCCTGTGCACTCAGCCCCCTGAGCACCAGGGCCACCAGGTGAGGCCCATGGAGGAGGCCGCCTGTCATCACAGGCAAAGGCTCAGCAGTTACGTCGAGCCCCTGAAGAAGCAGGTGGCAGATGTTCAGAAATTAATAAGCATTCAAAGCAAAAAACCTTTAGAACTGAGAGAGAAGGTGGAAAACCAAAAGCAGGAATTAGTCTCCGAATTTGAGCACCTGACCCAGTTTTTGGAACGTGATCAAGAAACAGTTCTTTCAAGGCTAGCTGATGAGGAAAAGGCTATTCAAAAGAAACTCAGCGCTAATATAACCGCATTTTCCGACTACAATTCCACACTCAAAGGTCTACTAAGTAAGGTAGTAGAGAGCAGTGTGCTGCCCGAAGTGGAATTGCTATCACAAATGAAAAATTTCTACAAGAACTGTGAGGAGTTTAGCCCATCAATCTTTTCAGCTCAGCTAAGGAGGGAAGGCTGCAGTTTTCCTTTCCAGTATTCTGCTTTGCAGAAAATTATAAAGAAATTTAGAATAGATATAATTCTAGACCCTGAAACAGCACACCCTAACTTGATTGTCTCTGAGGATAAGAAATGTGTGAGGTTTACAAAGAGAAAACAAAATGTTCCTGATTTTCCAAAAAGATTTACAGTCAACACAGTTGTCCTGGGGTTTCCGTATTTTCATTCCGGCAGGCATTTCTGGGAGGTCGAAGTGGGAGACAAATCCAAATGGGCTGTCGGGGTTTGCAAAGACTCTCTTTCCACAAGGGCAAGGAGAAGCCCATCAGCCTGGCAGGGATGCTGGAGGATACGGCGGCAGGAAGACAGTTATGATGCCCCGGGAGCTAGTACAGCCAATCTGCTGTCAGGAGTGAATCCCAGAGGCATTGGCATTTTCCTGGACTATGAGATGGGAGAGATCTCATTTTATAACATGACTGACAAATCTCATATCTATACTTTCACTGACACTTTTAATAGACCTCTTAGGCCTTATTTCCACGTAGGGCCTGATTCAAAACCTCTCAGAATCTGTACAGGAACAGATTATGAATGAAACTCCCTGATAGGTTGGACCAGTTTAATAGCTGTTTGTTTTTTAAATGGGAGGTGGGTATTGTATTTATGTGACTGTAAATCTAATCCTCCCTTCACAGTTCCACCCCTCAAGAAGCAAGTTTCATTTTGTTTCGACAACACAGTAAGGTAGCATCAAGGCCGTCCGAGATCTAACACTGGCCACCCCGCCTACTGTCCTGCGGTACGCTTTGGTTCACACTGTTAACGGTGCTTGTGTTCCTCTGTAGCTGTTTGCTTTACCCATGGACTTGTCTGAAAATCCTGAAGCTTCCTTCCCCTCTAGAGAACCCTAACCTTGGAGCTCCTATACGATCTTGGGCTTACTGCCATTATTTCACGGAGCCCAGAGCCTAGAAATCCTAGTCCTCTCTCTTCATAAGCTACAAACCAAGGTCTGTCTTACTAATTTTTGTACCCCTGCTGCTAGGACAGTATTTGCCTGGTGAATAGAATGCTTAACCTTTAAATTGCTTTGGTCATTCTTCTGTTTTGCTGGTTCTGATACTTAGTGTCCTTTTATTGTTTGAAATGTTCATTGTTGAGTTTAAAAAAGGATGTTGGTGGTTATATAGACATTACATCAGAACCTGAGTATCCTGACTTTTTAACTTATACCTTTCACTGTAAACCAAAGTTCATCCCATTAACCTTAGTGACTATAGGTCCTAACTGAATTTAAGAATAAATAAGAACAAAGCATCTATCATCAGTGTTTTCCTTTTGAAAAAAAAAATAGCTGATGGCAAAGTTTATAGACTGCAGAGCACAGAGACAGATTTCCAGAGAAGGAAGTGGTTTCGAGACTTATTAAAAAGGAAAGAAAAAAGAAGGGACGGGGGAAGCCAGGAAGCTTGGATACAATCTGAATTTTAAAAATACAATCTTGGCTTTAGTTTTATGAATCTTGTCATCTTGGGGATTCAATGGTATTGTTTGCAGATGAAACATCACCTCTTCCTCAGAAAACTCTCAGATGCCCCATCATGGCTGTGTCTGAAGGAAACAGGTGTTTGCCCTCTTTCTATAAGTAACAGTGGGTGTGATCAAATGACTACATCTCTTGCCAAATAGTTGTGTATAGCTTAAGTTGTGTATAACTATACACAACTATAGCTTAAGTTGTGTATAAACCAAATACCGATTATTCAGCTAAATACACACACACACAATAAAAAATAAAATATAGTAAATAAATAATTAGCGTACATTATCACAAACATCTCCCCTTGTTAAACTTTCAACCAAGTCTAAGGCAGCTTGTGAAGGTGCTGATAGCAAATTGATAAAGGGGCACATTAGAAAATTGGAGAAGTAATGCCATTTACTCATAAAAATATTTCGTTTTATCTGGAGAATTAGATATGCTTATATCTGTATATAAGTTGATATGACATTTTATTCCCATCATAATTCTTCAGTGGAATCCAAGAACTAAAAGTGTCTTTTTTTCCTTTTTAGACAAACTTAAAGCCACAGAAGATCCCTTCCCTATCACTGAACTTACTGATCCAGTGAAGGTATAGTCGTATAGTTAATACTGAAATACATGGCAACTTCTTGAAGAACAAAAATAAAGAGAACGTTTAGGGTTTTTAAGTATTTCAGCTGTTGCCAGTGGAACGTACCACAGATGTAATAAATAGCAGTGATTAGTGTAAAACTGGTCAGTCTAACACTGACCTAAGTCATCTTTATATCACATGTCTGGAAAGTGGAAAACTGCAGCAGATTGCATAGTACATCACCTAGTGAGACCTTGGTTCTCCAGTGAGGAAATTAGAAATGCTACAAGGGCCACGCTGCCAGCCAGTACCACACAAGCATATCAAATCAGAAGGTTCCATGGGAAGAAACATAAAAAATCACTTTCCTCATCAATTTAAAAGTGGGAGGAACTTCTTTGATCAAATCCCTGTTCTAAATACATTGTCATGTCATATTCCCTCTATAAATAGCCCCATTATTACAGGTTTCTTATGTCATGTGGAAACTGGCCAATGAGAGAGATGTTTAAACTACCTTTGGTCCTTGAATAAACCAGGCAGTTCAGTAACTTCAAAATGTGCAAAACAGACATTCTTGAGTTATCAAGGCTCCACAACACCTTTCACAGGACTCAAACCCTACATAGTAAACGGCCACACAGGTGAGAACCCAATTCAGATTTCCAACCAAAATTGTAAAATGTTACTTGGCAAAAGCTGCAATTCCCTATGTCAGCTTGTCAGGTAGTCAATCAGTCTTAAATTACTCTGGATCCCTCTGCAATTGATGTCTTCTCCCTGTCACATTCTACTTGGCTGAGAGCCTAGGTCAGACGAAGTGAAGGCCAACAACCGCTTACTCAACAGTGCATTGTGTCGCTTCAGATATACTATTATGTCTCCTTGCTTTTCGACAATTTCTTCTAGGCTTGAAATAGTCCTGTAAAGAATTAAGATATGAACAGATTACTCATACTCACCAATACTCATTAGGCTCTTCGCAAATGGGTCCCTACCTGTTGAAAGTACAGCATATTGTGTTTGTTACTTTTTCTTGTTTTTTTCTTTGAGTAGGGCACAGCTCACAGTGGCCCCTGCAGAGATCGGACCGGCAACCTTGGTGTTACTAGCACCACACTCTAACCAACTGGGCTAACCAGCCACCCATTACTTTTTCTTAGATGTTATAAGCCGAGGCAATATTCCAAAATGTGATTGTTTTATTAGACTAGATCTCACCACAGCAGAAAGGAAGTAAACACATTAAACCTAAGTCTAAAGGCACATATGCAGAGTCATAATCTCCAAGCATTAGAATGGTTTCTAAGATGTCCAGGGGGGAAAAAATTTTCAGTTCTCTTTCATCTTTTACTCCTCACCCAAAACTTACCTGAATCCAGTCTCTGAAGCAATATTGCTGGGGTAAGCATAGACCTTTTCTTCTTCAAGTATATCAGGCTGTGGTTTAGCTTTATTAAATTTTCGAATTTTCACTAAAATAATAAAAGTCATTGTCAGGTTATCTAATTATGAAAATTTCTATTTCCATTTATTCACATCACAGTTGACTATTCTTTTCAAATAAGTTAATATGCATAAAAATACTTCGTAAAGTGAATAAGGAGGTTCATTTATTGATGTACTCAAACATCTCAAAGTCTACATGCCAGGCCTGTACTAAGCAGTGGGAACAGTGATTATTGTTATTGATAATAATAATAACATCATTTTTTGTGCATTTAAAACAGAAGGCATAGGTGAACTGTTTTACAGGGAAGCTCCACAAGTAGCCAGAGCTATAATCCAGGAAGCAGCACTCCACAGCCTCCTCTGCTGACACTGCCCTGTAAAAAGAGCTACTAGTCCAGGGAGACAAGCAGATGATAAGCCTACATTCCAAGACAGTATGAAAAGGGCCATAAATCTAAGCTTGAGCAAGGGGCTAGGTCAGCCCCGGAAAGCAGCCCCTTACGAGTGGGATGAGGTGGGGAGAAGTGCAGAGAGGAGTAATGGCAGGGCCTCAATTCAGCCTTCAGGGAAACAGGAATTAATCACACAGACTGGGGGAGTGGAGAGGAGGGTGTTTTAGGTGAGAGTAGAGCCTGAACAAATACGTAGGATCCTGGAAAAGGAGTGTGTGAGTGTGTGTTTTCTAACAAAATAAGTCTATTTAAAACTTACATTGAGACAACTAGTAGCTTTAACACAGAACAAAATAGCTTTTGGAACATACAACAAGCTATTTTATAAAGTCAAGTCTCAAACAGTGTCACCTTGGTTTCCTTAATTAGAGATTAATTACTTACAATGCAAATAAATTAGTCAAGATTAGGTTAGAATTAGTATATCAAAGAATCATGTCCAAAGAGTTACCATCCACATTTACTAATATCAAAACTAGCCATCTTTTAAAATACAGAGAAGCAAGAAAAATCCACTTATAAGGGAACCAACCTGAAGTTTTCTGGGACACTGAACAAAAACATTTGTCCCTAGAAGCGACTCCCTAAATCTCTCTTGTCAGAGCCTATATTTAAAGGAGCATTATAATTTAAAATTGAAGATGTGGATGGAAAACTTGAACCTTCAAAAGTAAATCAGTCTTTGCAGAGAGTCCTACATTAAGTAAATTTATAATGATTATAATTATAAATCTTCCCTATATAAATCATCTATTTTGCAAGCCTGAATTCACCAATTAACAGGTTTTCTTAAAGTAGGAAGCATGTTAATTTGAGATTTAAAAGGACAGTTTTTAATGGTATATATTATTTGTATAAAAAATTTAAAAATGAATGTAAATAAAGATGAAATATGCTCCAAAGTCTTTGACTACAGAGCAAAAACAATTCAATTAGGAAGACAATGGATTAAAATACATGGTATATGCTAAAGGAAAAGTCTTAACGTTCAAATTTAGGTGTCATGTAACTAATACAATTGTGCCAACTGTAAAAATTAGTTCTCAGGATTCTTTTTTTCTTTTTAAACTTTTATTTATTTAAGTGTTTTTCCAGGACCTATCAGCTCCAAGTCGCGTAGTTGTTTCAATCTAGTTGTGGAGGGCGCAGCTCACAGTGGTCCATGTGGGGACTGAACCGGCGACCTTGTTAAGAGCACCGCGCTCTAACCAACTGAGAAAACCGGCTGCCCCTAGTTCTCAGGATTCTTGAAACATCTGCTTCCTCTGCCTCTTTTTAAATGATCTCAGGTCTTTTTTGTTTTTAACATCTGTCTTATTTATAGCATAATCAATTTTAAATGCTACAGTAAATCTGTTAAAAATAGTACAGTAAATCCTGGAGAAACGATCTTGGACTACATTTTAACAGTTATTAACTTCCCCTTATGTACATGATGACACATGATTTTTGGAATTTACTGTCACCTCCTTCTATGTCATAGAGAAGTCTATAGGAAACACACTTGACTGCACCCCTTGTAGTGAATCAAAGTTGTAGAGATACTATAAAAACAAGCCAACTGAATTCTATACTCAGACCTGAACCTATTTATAGTACTTGACAGAGAAATGTCATAGAATGGAATTAATCAATCAACAAGATAATTCAATGTTCATTTCTCTCACATGGACCACTACTGACGTGTTGAGTTGTTTCCGATATACTGAAAAATTAACCTTACTTTAAAACTAGTCTCATGCTTTTCTATTAAGCGGTGGTATACATTTATTTTTTAAAGAATTTTTAAAGGTACAAATGTAATCCTCTACCTAATTTGGCTAATAGTTAGCAGATAACTACAGAAAAATTTATAGAAGTCAATTATGAATGTGATAACCATTCACATTTACAAACTAGTCACTCCATCCATATTCTAAATACTTTTTGGCTAGGCTTCAAGGAGACCAAAGACCAGTAAAGTAAAATACGAGATAAGCCGTGTGTGACTTCTTCCTTCGTAACCAGAGAAATTATCTCTTTCAAGATGGATAGATAAGGTATATCATTGCCACAAAACAACTGTTGCTCATTGCCACAAAGTTAGCTACTGTGATGGACAGATTTTACTGCAGATCAACACTGCAGCTGGAATGAAATCTAGATTTCTCCAGGGCTTGAATTTTTTTTTTCCTGTCAAAGTATCCTTTCATCTAATTTTCATATCTGAAGCTTACTTTAATTTTACCATTGAGAGTTCTTTTTTCTTTTTTTAATTAAAGTTTATTGGGGTGACAATTGTTACTCAAGTTACATAGATTTCAGGTGTACAATTCTGTATTACATCATCTATAAATCCCATTGTGTGTTCACCACCCAGAGTCAGGTCTCCTTCCATCACCATATATTTGATCCCCCTTACCCTCATCTCCCACCCCCCACCCCCCTTACCCTCTGGTAACCCCTGAACTATTGTCTATGTCTAGGAGTTTTTGTTTCTCATTTGTTTGTCTTGTTCTTTTGTTGTTTTTGGTTTATATACCACACATCAGTGAAATCATATGGTTCTCTGCTTTTTCTGTCTGACTTATTTCACTTAGCATTAAAATCTCAAGATCCAACCATGTTGTCACAAATGGTCCTATTTCGTCTTTTCTTACCGCCAAATAGTATACCATTCTGCCATTGAGAATTCTGAGAAAGAAAGATCAGCCATCAGACAGCTCTAAATTTAGAAAGAAGTTGGGTTCTTAAGAGGTTTATCTCAAAGCAAATTTGGCCTAACTGCAGTTCTGAATGCATTATTTATTGACTTAAAATTTTTAAAGCCAGACTTACATTTCAGTTGCCTATGAGGAATCAAAAATTTGTGGACCTTTTTAATTCTTTTGTTTTTGTTTTATAATGAAAAGGCTTCACTTTAGTTGACAAAAGATTTGTGGATGACATAAATTCAGAACTGTGACTCACTAGGATCTGAAATGAGAGAAGTCTGGATGTGGTCAGCAACGGGAGAGATAGGAGGTTATCGGCTCTGTGGGGATTCCCGTTGCAAAGATCATGGGCTAGGGTTCAAGTGGGTCTTTGTAAGAACAGCCTGGTAGCATTTCTCACCTGTGTAGATGAGCAGACACGTCAGAGAACAGATCAGTTCCAAGGCAAGGATGGCCAGAATGAGGTCAAGATACAACCTGCTGGGCTCCGGGAAGGAGTGCTGCACGCACAGTATGAGGAGAAGTGCCGTGCTGCCTGAGAAGGAGAAACAAGCAGTGTCAGCCAGAGTCCGGCGCCAACCCCCACAAGGCCCTGGGTGCACCACTTACACTCAGCAGTGAAGGACGTTAAAGGATAAAAATCCCAAACTGCTCATCTTGAGAGGGAAAAAAAAAAAACCACACCAAACCCTCTAAGTTAATGATCACATACATTTAATTATAGTTGACATTCAATGTTATTTTATATTAGTTTCAGGTGTACAATGCATTGGCTTTATAGAATTATTAGCAATGACATTTCTTTGGGTCCTTCGTGCATTTAACAAATGATGTGGTTTTTAGCAATTTGCATTATCCCAGTTCTTCAGGACGCAGAGGCACTTGAGGACCTTAGGAGCCCACTCTGGTCACGCAGTATGCCGACGGCAGTGCTGTGAATGCTCCAGCAACCTGGATGAAAATCGGGGACCCCCGCTAGCTAACCTTGGGCAAACGATCAACTACCGCTGCTCCTTGACTTCCTCATCTGAAAAATGGGAATAACAGTACCTTCCTCACGGTGCTGTTGTGAGGACTTAATATTTGAAAAAGATTTAGCATGGTGCCTGGCCTGTAAGTATCCAATAAATATGACTTATTTTCCTCCTTGTTCAGCAAATCCATTACTTTTGAAGGCTACTTAAACCTCATTCCGCACTTTTATTCTGAAGACGGTCAAAGAAAAGTTTAGGGGCCAAAGTGATTCTTACAGCATCTTACCTTAGAATTTCCTAAACCTTATTTTAACATATTCATCTAAGTCTGATCATGGGAGAGAAATGCCTATTTCATTTATCTTCTGCTTCTTGGTACAAAAAGGGTTGATGGAGCCAGAGTTTAAACGACCTATCAGAAGGCACTGTACAAAGCTGTGTTCTAACAAGCTCCCTTACATGCAAAAATGACCAGTCACAATGTATTTATTCGTATGGTGACAGATTGCTTAATTTGTACATTAGTTTTATAAACAAGACAAATAGAATTTTACAACATTTATAGGGGGGAAAAAAACCACTGCACAGAAGTGACCACAGTATTCGGAGGATTTTCGATGTGCTGCGCATGGCCTACGTGTCAGCAGTTGGTGGGCCAGAGGGTGTAATGGGGAGCTCTGCAGATAGGAAGTTTGTAGCCTGGTGGAAGAGGCACACTGAAATAAAACCTCCCCACAGGGCCCACGCTGTGGACACTATAAAGGTGCCCTCCTGGAGGGAGCCGTGCCCAGCACATCTCAGTTCAGACCAAGCTCACCGTACTGCTGGGTTACTGCAGCAGCCTGACCAGATCTGTGCCAACCAGCTGCACTCTCCAGCTATACAGCCTGACTGAGCTTTCTCAATCTCACAAATCTCAGCAAGTCGCTCCGGTTTGACTGCTCTCCTTGGGCCTCTCAGGATAACCTCTGCAGCCTCACCCCTTTCCCCCACACACGCCTGCCTGCTGGCTACTTACTCTGTCAGGGTCCAACAAATACTTCTTACATGACAACAATCCATGATCAGGTTTTTTTTTTTTTTTTATGGTTTTATAACCATAGACATAAACCTAGATGTTTCTTGTTTTATTTCAGTCACCGTTAACAAAAAAAGATTCTAAGAGTTAATGGAATCCTTACTATTCATTCAAAATACTAGGAAGAAACAAGTTCTTGGGGGCCAGGGGAGCTAGCATCGTGATGAGAGCCTGGAGGCCTGGGCTCTAGTGGAGGATCTGCCACTTCTTATGGACTAAAGCTGTTACTCTGACCGCAGACTCCTCCTCTATGAATGGGGGGAAATAATACTTGTCATACAAGCCTTGTTGTAGGAAGAAATGAACTAACAAGGCCCAAGCAGGTATTCAATTAATGGCACATATGATTATAACAATAATGGTTTTATGGAACCTATCCCAACGCCTGGCATATGCCACGTGGTCCCTCCTCCAGGCGAGTCCCCATGGCTGACTGACAGTCGCGGGCTACACTAGAGCAAGCCCTAGCTCTGCTCCACTGCTCCCAGCAGCACCGTGGGCTTTCCCGAAGAACGTGGGGCCTCTAGAGCCAAGGGTGTACAGCACACAATCTCTCCCACTTAGGATCCTAGAATTCACACTGGGACCTACTTTTATAAATAAGAATTCCCTCCAGAATTTACAGTCTAGAGTAGTTCCCTCAAACTGTACTTTTCTGGGATTTCAAAAAAATTGTTTTGGAGAATTTTTGAGTTTATTTGAGCCAAACTGATGACGTATGCCAGGAAGCAAGATCTTAAATGGTCTTCAAACTGAACTTTTGCATGACTTCAATCTCTAGGTTCACCCTGTCAGGCCCCAGAGAGAAACACTGCTTGTCTGGGCCCATCTGACATTAAAAATGACTGCTTTTAAGTGAAGGGCCAAGTTTTCATTTCAATGGAAAAATAAACAATGAAATAGGCATCTTGCTATGTAACAAATACTATTTGATAGAGTTCAAAATGTATTTGGATCTAACGAAGGAGAACAGATAAATTAGATAAATATTTTCAACTTATTTGGAAGAAAAGCAAAGCCCCTTCTCCCATCTCCACAAAATAAATTTATTTTCCTCTCTAGACATAACAAAAAGTAGGATGAAGCTAATCAATATCCAGCAATACTATCACATGCAGTGATACATGGGCCATACATGATACATGATAACGCTGGCTATACTCTTATGATTAGCTGAAAGTTCTATGTCTTCTATGATGTATCTTCTTTTCTTTCAAATAAGAAAAAAATATACTTAAAGAAAAATAGATACAAGGTTAAATACCTGCCCCAATCTTTTTGATTTTTCTGGGTCTTTATATGAACAACATACAAGTGATGCCATCTGTGATTAAATTAAGGGTCCAATTATTAAGAACCAGATGATGGAGGGTCACATGATTAATAAGAATTTGAAAGTCTGAGGAAAGGTAAAGATCAGACAATCTCTTGGTGGGCCTCAAAAATACTATTTCCAGAGAATCACTTAAGAAACTGACCATTATTTTGGTCATACAGTATGTAAGTTCTTTCAGTAGTTAAAAATAGGTTTCTGCTTTTATCTTTGTCGGGGTGGGAGAGGTTGATAGTGACATCTTCTGACCACGAAAGAGTACTACAAGTCAAAAATTGAACCTGTAAGACCAAGAAAGGAGCAGTGAATGTAGCCCTAGCCTTCTAGCTAAGTGAAAATCAGCCATCTCTACAAAATGCGTCTTTGTTACAGCATGGCACTTCAGCTTCCACTGAGAATGTCAGTGGGTGGATGGACTAGCAGTTTGCCCTTAAGGAAATGTATTAATAGAAGACAGAAGAAAAATAAAAATCAAATTCTGTAGAGCTATTTTTCTGTGGAAAAATTCATTTCTAACCTGGTTTTAAAATGTTTAAAGATTTATTCGGGACTCAAGTTGAAAAAGAGGGTCTTTAAAAGTGACAGAAACTTTAATAACACTAAGGCAAAAATACCTAAAGAAATTCAATTTAATTCCATTAAGCCTTTAAAATGCAGCAATAAAGAAAAGCGGGCACTCATGAACTCTAAATCCTATATGGACTTTCTGATCTTGCCTTCATAATTTGTTTTTAGTTTTCCGTTTGGATAATGCATCTTATTACATAGCAGTCTCTAACTGCAAGAAAAGTACTGAATTTCATTTAAAATAAAACAATTCTCTCTTCTTATTCTATAAGTATCAAACAGCAGCAGCATTTAAATCTCCTTGAGCTGAATAAGGAAAAGGGGGAAATTTCTACATTTCATACAGGTATACGTGGACATTATGTCCATAATGAAGGGGAACAGAAAATGTCACCCCAAAATATGATTTTTGGGTATAAGGAAGACTTTAAGCTGATTAGTTTTAAGAAACAGCAGACCCCGGAAAAAGTCTGAAAACCGAGTAGAAGTTATCCATTTGTAAGACTGTCTCCCTCTCTGTACCAGGAAGAGAAGGATGACTCTAAATCTTGAGAAACTTATTAATGGAGAAGGCACCTACCTATATGTGTAACAACCTTACTCCTGTTTATTGTGCTTTTCTGGGTAACCTCCCATAACTACAGCCACCCCCCACATCTTCTTTTGCCTTTTAGCTGGAAAGGTGATGACTTAGGCCGTTTTAGGGAGTTACTCAGTTTTCCTGGGTCTCTCCCAAGTATACAGGAGGTATACATGTTATTAAACTTCTGTTTATTTTTCTCCTGTTAATCTTTCTTTTATTACAGTGGGGTCTCAGCCAAGAACCTGGAAGGGTAGAGGGAAAATGATGTTACCTCCACTACATTAACAAAGACTTCAAAGAAAAATTAAGGTTGTATACATTGTAAGAAGAGCTTCAAGACATTTGGGTGATCCAAATCTTAGTGTCCACAACATGTACCATTCTCACAAAAATTCCAGTAAATCGTCACGGAAGGTCGTGAATAGGTTCTGTGACTTTAAGGGAAACGATGTATAAAGAAACCAATTTTACCATAGGCTAACTGATATAAACATGAGTTAAGTTCCTATCGCATCCCGTAACATTTTAACAAAATGACCTTCAATGAAACAACATTATTCAAGGACCTGCTGTATTTGATTATAAAATCAAACTTCACGTTTCTTTCTGCTGTCATTTTTGCCACTCAAGTACGCCCCAGACAAGTTGAGTGAGACAACGGAGCTTACCAGTGGAGTGTATCATTAGTGCAAGCCTTTTAAGATGCCTCGTCGATCGGTAGATCATGTGATAGCCTCGGTTTCTTACTTTGCTGTGGTGATACTGCATGTAGAATTCAAGCAGGAGATGCAGAATCCACAAAATAACTTTTCCAAGGATTATGACGGTCTGAACTTTCAGTGGGTTGGTGTAGTTTCCTGGGCACTTGTCCTCATTTGGATTAGGGTAAGAACAAAGCACACCTGTTAAAAATGCTAAAATAACAAACACAACCTGGAGGGAAGCACAGCAGTAGGATTAATATTCAGTATTTGGATTTAGGAAACAATCATCACCATCCCAGCACATACTCTTAAACCTATGACTTTCACTATCCAATTTTTAGACATGAATTTAAAAAACATATTTTTACAAACTTTTTAAACAGGAAATTTGGAGAAAAATTTGCAGATAACTTGGAAACCCAAATCACAAATAAGAAAAAAATCACACACACACAAAAAATCACTCAAAATCCCAACTAACAGAGATGAGAACTTCATATTAAACAGTTTCCTGCCCACTTTTCTTTTATTGTAAAAAGTAAAAACAGCTCATTGAGTGCCTCAAAGGTAACTAATGAAAATCACGATTTAAAAAAGTTTATTTCCAGTTTCAGTATTAACATACAAAACTATCCAATTAAGTTGACAAAAATGTAAAAGATTGGTATCAAAATGCAGGCAAACAGACATTCTCATACATTGCTACTGGTCTGAGAATTGCTGGTGAAAAATAATTGGGAAATATCTTGACCCAGAAATCCTACCGTAAAGACTCTATCCCTCTGAAGTAAAAACACCAGTACCTAGTATTCATGGGTATGAATACTATACATGGGTACTTACTGCAGTGTTCTCTATCTTTGCAAAACTTGAAAATTGTCCAAGCATATGTATCCATCCATAGCAGAATGCTTGAATAAATTAAGGTACATCCACCCATATAATGTCATTCAGCTATGATAGAATTAACTCAATCTCTGTGTATTAGTTTAGATGGATATTTAGGATATGTTAAGATTAAAAGAAATACATTGCAGAGTAGGAGTTCAAAGCGTGATTTCCAGACTAGCAGCATCAGCATCACTAGAGAATGTGTTAGAAATGCAAATTCTGGGGCTCCACCCCAGACCAGCTGCATCAAATTCTCTGGGTGTGTGTGTGTGTGTGTTTGTGTGTGTGTGTGTCCCAGCAATCTGTAGTTCAACAAGCCTGCCAGGGAATCTGATGCAGGCTGAAGTTCGAGGAACACTGCTGTACAGTAATAAATACAGTATTAGCCAATTTTTTAAAAAGAAATTGGATAATACTGCAACTATGTCTACAATAAATTCTTTGAAACAGAGATATGAGTAAACAAGTATGCACATTTTAAATGTTGAGAGCTATAGCCCAACTGCCCTCTGAAGAGCTTAGATACATATTTTGAAGAACATCACCTCTAGGTGGGTCCCTTTCTCCCAGCCAACTTACATGTATGAACAAGAGAAGATTTGCTATGAGGACCGTAGGAAGAGGATGGAATCTTGGTCTAAACTGAGCATGTAATGAATGATATGGGAGATACTGGGGGTCCAGAAGGGGGTCATCTTCAATACTTTGGGTCAGATCCAAGGAACCCTGAGGGGCAGAAAAAAGGAAGCAAGCTGTAATCACCACTTCTCTGGATTATGTTTCTAAGACAAACTATAAAGCTAAACTATAAAGCTTTGAAAAATCATTACACAAGTTAGAGGCAAAAAAACCCACTCCCCAGCTAAAGCCAATTTTGAACATATACCATAAACCTCCAGATAACAACTGTATACAAATTGGTGAAAACAAGAGTTATTAAAACAGGTAGAGGACATCTTAATTTATCTTCAAAGAGGTAATACATAATGAGATTAACAGATAATTTTCTTCAAGCCCTCAAAAATTTAGATATTGGTTTATTTAACATTATTGATGAAATAATTACATATGGTTGCAATTCTTACACTATATCTCTGTGTTCCATAAAATTTTGGCAAGTTGGTGGAGGCTTTCTTAAGAGGTCTTAAAACAAATTTCAGTTAGGATAGAAATATTAATATTTTAGAGTACTAATAGAAACAGATCACCCTGATAGACCCTCAGGGAGACTTTTAGTTTGTAGATGCCAGATTCTCAATGAAAACAACTATTAATAGTTACTACGACACTTACATAGTTGGCAAAGGTTTAGCTGCCAACTTAAAAATCTAGTTAGTCATATTTAAAGGTCCTGAAGGTATTATCTCGACAGAAACAGTACTTTCTGGTATCTGTGCCCAAGATAAAAGAATATAGAACACAGTCCAAAAGGAGATTATGTTTTTATTGGGGAGATTAGGGGTAAAAGCATGCAGGGCTAAACAATACAAGAATATACAGTAGAATATAGGGAAGTGATAATAAACGAGCAAAGTGATAGCACAGACGATACAACAAATTTAGGTTAGCCAGTTATACTAGAATGAGGAAAATGAAGACAACGCACAAAGGGAAGCCTGAGAATAGGATTCAGGGACAGAGGATCAGGGCTCTTTACTTTGGAAGGGGTAGAGGGTGGGACACAAATGGTGTGAGATGACTGCTGGGCACTAGGATTATAAAGATAATACAGTAGTTTGGGGCATGCCCCAGATCTGGGGTGAGCTGCTTGATTTCCAATCTCAGGCATTCAATGCTGCTCTGCAATTTCTTTTTATTCAATGCTCAGACAGCTTCCTGTTTAGTATGCCATAACTCATGGTGCAATTCTGACAATTTTTGTTCTCTATTAAGACTCCTGGGCCTCTAGTTCTTTCTCAATCAGCAGATGTTCTAGCCTCCACCACTCTTCCCTTAGCTAACATTCAAGCAGCCTTCCAGACGCAGCTGGGGCAATTTCCACAGGTAGCCTTCCTGGGCACCCAAGCATCTGGATCATGCCACCTGTTAAATACTTGTCCCAGCAAAAATGCTTCCTTCTCTGATGCCTCAATGCTGTTTCTTCTGCTCTTTTCATCTGCCATTGTTTTCATCACTTCAAGTTTGACTTGGGTCTATTTCGTATCTTCCATGTGTCTTTTTAACCTTTTGAGCATACAGAAAACAGTTATAATGTTTTAATGTCCTTGTTTGCTATTTCTAGCATGTCATTTCTGAATCAGTTTTAATTGGCTCATACACACCTCTATTATAACTCACAATACTAAGCACAAGGTATCAAAGTTGTTGGAATAAGGTGTGCTTCACAAGGGCAGGACTCTACATTGTATTATGTTCTTTGTACCTTTAGCGCCTGATGTATAGCAGGTTCTTAATGTGTGTGTAGATTGAAGGAAAGACTATCCAACTTCTTAAATAGCTGGGACCTAGGAATTTAAACAAACCTAGCACTGAAACCTTAACCATAGTCAATAATCTACAGTAAGTCCTCACTTAACATCATCAATAGCTTCTGCAACTTTACTCAAAACGACGTGACGTGTAAAGAAACCAGTTTTACCACAAGCTAACTGATACAAACAAGAGTTAAGTTCCTAAGGCGTCTCATCAATGTTATAATGAAACGACGTTGAACAAAATGATGTTATTCGAGGAAATGCTGTATTTTATTTACCTCCCACTGTTTCCCTTTCATGCACCTTTTCCTCTAGCCCAGTATATTTGTGGAGTGCCCCACAAATATACTCTTACCTTTTTCAGAATCCAACCCATCTTTCACAGTCCCAACCAAAATGTATATTTTCTATAAAACTTGTCCAGCCAAGTGTTTTCTTTCTACTTTAAAACTAAAACATACTGCCCATAATATTGATTTGGAATGTTTCTTATGCTGTCTTTTACTGTTTCCTTTTTTCATGTATATGCTTTTGGTTTTCCCTGTCTACATTGAAGGGGTTAGGGACTACAATATGGTTTCTCCTCTATGTCACTTACTAGATGCTAAGTAAATAAAACGTCTTTGATGTCTAGATCAAATACACTGTCCAACGGCTCCTATAGGAAATGTAGTCAACCATACAAACAGCACCCCCTCATTCTCTGTCACTCACCACCCGCAAGTGAAAGGGGAAGGGAGGAGGACTCCCGAGTCCAAATAATTTCTTCATTTCCACTATTAATACTACATTTCTACTTGTAGAGAATATCTGTTGTTCTTGCCCACACCGTATCTCTCCCCTCTTCTTTCATGACAATAACTCTATTTCCTTTGGGGACCTACCATCTATCTCTGCATTAAGTCTCAATGGGAACATCCTTCAATACTCTTCACTCTTCTCTGGCCTAAGGGTGGTCATGGAAACAAAAAGGGCTGGGACAATCCACTCTTTCTGTGAGCAGCAAAGCAAAGGGAGACCATGGTTGAGGCAGATTCATTCCAGGACAGAGCCTGAAAGGACTTGAGGTGCCCTTGTATGGGTCCTTTCAGAGGCCTAGGTGTTCATCAACCCTAGATCCTTTCAAATAAATCCCTTTCTTCTTTAAATTGGCCCGAGTTGGTTCTACTGCTTGCAAACAATGAACCCTAACTAAAAAGCCTTTGCCTCTTTTAAGTCATTGAAGTGCCTGTGCCTATGACATGGCAGATCATTTTTAACTTTTTACTGAATGGTAGAAATCATATCTACAAAATCCCAAAAGCAGGCAACTTGCTCACATTGAAAGTGATTTACCTACGTAATGGTTGGTGAGACATTAATCTCCAATTGTTTGGTGAAACAGATTTCTTTTTTTTTTTTTTAAACAGATTTCTAAGATTGTACTCATCCTAAAGTTAAAAGCTGCAGATCCAAGAACCCTGGGGCATTTACTGCACGAATTTTTCTAAGTCTCTCTTTTACTCTCAGATATAATTTTTCCCCATACACTGTCAGTTCATGAATCCCACCCTTAAAAATGTAGAAACAAATCAATTTTTCTTTAAATATAGAAACCGGAATCTACTTGCAGGTCTTAGTTTTCCATTTTCTCCACTAAGGTAAAAAAAGGAATTTTCAGTCATTAGAAATTGTTTGGTCTTTATTTAGTTAAGATAATTTAACTACAGTCACTATTCACACAAGAATCTAAGGTCTTGTAGGCCTGGAACTGTGTTTCACGGGCCTTCCTGATGCCCATCATTCAGTGATAGGGTCGCAGTAATGCTTTCATTAATATGTTAATCCAAAAAATGCGTTCATGGAACTGTCAACTTTGCATTTCTCAAGGGCAAGATTTTATTCTGAGCCAATGGGGCAACCCAGTTAATTCTGGGCACAAATACACTTCCTTTAAAAATGTTTTAATATA
Source organism: Rhinolophus ferrumequinum (assembly GCF_004115265.2). Taxonomy (NCBI): domain Eukaryota; kingdom Metazoa; phylum Chordata; class Mammalia; order Chiroptera; family Rhinolophidae; genus Rhinolophus; species Rhinolophus ferrumequinum. The sequence goes on from NC_046301.1 coordinate 46,132,200, forward strand.
TCTAAGCAAAGATTTTTGCAACTATGCTATCACTTCATTCTATATACACTGTAAACTAGGGCACTGGAGTTTTAGTAATCTGGTTTGGATCCATCTAAGAAAGGAGATTTAAAAAACTCTTCAATTCCTACCATGCCTACATTAAAAACATCACGGCAGTTTTTCTCTAATGTGGACTTCCGGGTGATGACAGCGACCGGCCAGCCCGTGGGACGCCGGCGGCTGGTCTGCGTGTTGCTGCCGCTCCTGGTCCACAGCTCTCTAGAGCAGAGGCAGGGGATCCAAGAGGAAGGGAGATTCGCCCCCTGCGCTCCAGGGGCGATCGAGCGGAGCCCAGCGCCCAGAGACGCGCCCAGAGCCAGGGTTGTCAGGTCAGGCGCGCATCACGTGAGGCTTTCAGTTCCTGGATCAAAGATACTGACTGCACGTGGGCTAGGCGCCCACCAGGGACCCCAGCACCCGCGTGGCCACCGCCCAGCAGTCCACCTCGGCCTCCACCCGGGGAAAAAACCCGGATCCCGCGCATCGCGGACCTCACCCCTCCCCGGTGCCTTCTCCTACAACCCCGCACCCCCTGCGCAGGAGGCGCCGCCTCCCGCGGCGTCTACGCGGGTTAAGGGTGGCTTCCTCCGGCAGTCTCCGCCCAGCGCGCCCAGCCCAGGAAGAAGGGGATTCCGCGGCCAGCCGCCCGCCACTTTCGTGCACTCACATCCTCCGTTCTGCCTCCCGCCGCCATTTCCCGACGCTTGAGGCCGAAGCCCTGGCCAGCCCGGCCTCTCTCCACCTGTTTCCATGCGCCGTGGGCTCAGGAGAACTGCCACCTCCAAGGACCTGTCCGCCCCTACTCCAGACACACCGACTCCCGCGTCCGCCCCGCCTCCGGCCTTCCCCGGGCCCCACCTCCTCACTCCCGATTGGCCGAGGCAGAGGGAGGGGCGTGTCCGTGTCCTGCCGTGAAGACCAGACCTGTGGGCCGCAGCTGCGTTTGGGACCTCCTGCGGTTCTGGGGATTCTCTCCTTTTCCGCTCGGGTCTGCTATTGGCTAGAGACTTGGGCAATAAAGGATGCGTTCCAAGTCCAAGAATTTAACTATTTCCGGCCGCCACTTGCTTCTTTTTGAAACATTAACTTTTTTCGGTCTTCCTTGATTTTTGTTTGCAGGCACAGCGCCATGCATAAGTAAAACCAGTGGTAGAATTTTAGGGTTCCTATTTTTAGCTCAAAACTTCGCCAGTAGAGGGACAAGAACAGAAAAAAGATTCTAATTCCCATGACCTATTTACAAATTTCACCAATGGGCATGAATAAAGAAACTATATTAGAAGCCACAGTATCACACACTTTGCTGAGCAGTAGTTCCCTAATTGACGCTTATTCAGTTCTGAATCATAAGTAGCCTTCACCGGTTTCAGGAGACTCACTCTCCCGAGTCTGTCTTTGCCTGTATAACACTACCAGGAGTGAAAACGTTTTATCTTTTTTCAACTTGAACTTTATACTTCTTTTATAAGTAACTCCCCAGTTGACAGATTATTTAATGAATGATGTTGGGAAAAATCAGGTAGCCATTTGGAAGAAAATAAAACTGGATCACTACCATATTACTTAAACCAAAATAAATTCTTAATAGTTCAAAAACTTAAACATAAAAATAAATCAACAAAAGTTCCAGAAAAAAATTGACATAGTCTTACAATAAAGACTTTCCATGCATGACCCTAATCCCAGAAGCACTAAAGAAAAGTGTAATATATAGATATAAATAGATCATTATCTATTTATAAATAAATAAATGAAAGTTGCTGTTACAGAGTTTAGGGGTAGATCTATTTGCAATGATCCATATGTACTACAGAATGATAGCTAAGTAAAAACATTTCAATTTGCACCAAGATATATATATATATTATATATATAATCATATATATAATATATATATATATCATGTATATGTTTCTATTTGTGGGAAATTAGTACATATTTGCTTTTGTACAGTTATAAAATTTTTCTGCAAGAATATGAGGTCTGACAATTAAGTTGGCGAACTTGTTGCAATGATGTTGCTAACCTTTTTTGATATGAGAAGGATTTTTCATTATGAATTTGAACCAAATGGACAAACAGTTAACCAAGTTTACTATTTGGAAGTACTGAAAAGGCTGCTCTTGCGTCGCGACAATGCACCAGCTCACACGGTACTATCTGAGGGACTTTTTAGCCAGTAAACAACTGTATTGGAACACCCTTCCTACTCACCTGATCTGGCCCCCAGTGACTTCTGTAGTTACCCAAAGATAAAGGAAATATTGAAAGGAAGACATTTTGATGACATTCAGGACATCAAGGATAATACCATGACAGCTCTGATGGCCATTCCAGAAAGAGTTGCAAAATTGCTTTGAAGTGTGGACTAGGTGCTGGTGACGGTGCATAGCTTCCCAGGGAGTACTTCGAAGGTGACTGTAGTGGTATTCAGCAATGAGATATGTAGCACTTTTTCTAGGATGAGTTTGCAAACTTAATTGTCAGACCTCGAATGCCAGAATCATTCATGGTTACCACTACTGAGAATGTAGAAGAATGTTTTCTTTCCAGTTTAAATTTTTCCACTCTCTGAAATTTTTACTATGTATGACTTTTTGAACTTAATTTTTAAATTTTTAATTAAACAGATAATTCATGACTACACAATGAGCAGTGTGTGTGCATTGCCAATGTTTTTCTATATACTACTTTTATAGCATAAATTTGCATGTTAAAATATTTGGTTTTTCTATTACACATACATTTTTCGTGAATAACATTTTAACTATTTTTTCTACATTATAGAGCTGTTATTTTTGGATAATGTACACAGATCCACTTCATTTTTTTAAGTTGTTGAATAATATTCTAGTTATGGATACCATAGTTCATTTAACCAGTCCTTAAATAATGGGTATCTAGCTTGCTTTTAATTATTTGATATTTCAAGTAATGCTATAAATGAACATTCTTCTACTTCCTTCTTTATGTACGCCTTTGCCTCTTGGTGCATATGTGGAAGTATTTTTCTAGAACAGGTATGTCATTTTTACAATTAAAAATAGTTTGGAAAGGAATCGTGCTTTGGAAAGTTACTAGAAATTTTTTCTTTTAAACATAAATATCCAACAATATAAATAGAATATATATTAATGAGATGATGGTGTCTCTATTTGAAAGTAACCAAGAGAAATAAAATGAGGGAAAAATGACTTAAAAACCTACCTCATTATCTACATGCCTGAAACATAGTTGATCGGGGAAGGGGAAGAGGACAGGAAGTGTGTACTTCCAGGATTTTTTTTCCAAGTCAAGTTGTTGTCCTTTCAGTCTTAGTTGTGGAGGGTGCAGCTCAGGTCCAGGTCCAGTTGCCGTTGCTAGTTGCAGGGGGCACAGCCCACCATCCCCTGCGGGAGTCGAACCTTGTGGTTGAGAGCCCGCTCTCCAACCAACTGAGCCATCCCGGAGCTCAGCAGCAGCTCAGCTCAAGGTGCCGTGTTCAATCTTAGTTGCAGGGTGGGGAGCCCGCGGAGCCCACCATCCCTTGTGGGACTCGTGGAGTTGAACCGGCAACCTTGTGGTTGAGAGCCCACTGGCCCATGTGGGAATCGAATCGGCAGCCTTCGGAGTTAGGAGCACGGAGCTCCAACCGCCTGAGCCACCGGGCCGGCCCCCCATACTTGGTTTTTGAGATATATATATATATATATATATATATATATATATATATATATATATATATAGAATCAGAGTTGGGAATTGTAACTGAAGAAATAAAGAAATGAGGAAAACAAACAACAGAAATGTGAGGAAGAATCCCCCATGACTGAAGAAATGGGGGACTCACAGGGTAAAGGTTTTCTCAGCACCAAGCAATGCCATGACTCAAAGAGAAAGATTGACCTTGTTTATCAGAAATAACGTCTGTCCATTCCCTAACATGCGTGTGCTGGCCCCCTCTTCTTTCCCTAGTATAGCCTTTCTTCAGCTACTTGAAAGTATAACAACCTTGAATAAAAAAAAAGTTTATTTTCCTCATACTTTTCACATTTCTCATAATTTTCACATTTTTATCCTTTAGTGAGTGAGAAATTAGCAAAGGGTAAGCCTGGTATTCAGAGTTTGGAAGCTTAAAAGAAGACAAAAGCCTTTCTTACCTATTTAGATCCTAGGTCACACCATTTTTCTGTCTGACTTCCAATCATAATTATTTTCTGTAATCACTAAGAGTTTCATGGTTATGCCTTAAAACCCTCCCCCAAACTAAACTTCAGCTACTCTTCATCACACACAACCCAGAACTGAACATGTGAAAAATAGTGATTGAATTGAACTCAGCCAAAGAGAAATGAGGGAAAAGGTGTAAAAATAAGATACTGATGGAAGGTAGGGAATGGGAAGATGGGGATTGAATAAACAGAGCAAAAAGGATATGACAGAAAGAGAGCTATGGGAAGGAGGAGAGATGAGAGGAATGGAGGAAGAACAGAAAAGCGCACTTGTAAAAGTTGAGGAGAGAGGTATGGAAAAATAGTGAGGAGAAGCCTGAGGGGCACTGAACTGGGATGTCACCTGTGCTGTTTATTACTTCCATCGAGATATGGGTAATAAGATGTATGTGAAACCCCAAAAGATCTAGTAAGGGGCACAGGGAGATAAATAGTGTAAGGTGCCTGAGGCAGGGCAGCAAACACACAAACATTACATGCCGGCAGTTAGTGGCAAACTAATGCCAGGCAGTGAGCAAATAGTTACAGGGTGACAGAATCTTCAGCTGGGTCCTCAGCGCATTGCCAGGCCACCAGCAGCAGTGGATATCTCATTTGGGCAGATTTCTCATTTGGTCGCGTTTGCTGTGGATCCTACCATAGCCTTGCAGCTTTACTCCCAGAATGCTCTTGGGTCATGGCCGACTCACTGTCCCAAGTATAAGCCTTAAATTCCAAGGGCATTCTCAGAATCTCTAAATAGTCTGGGGCGGTGGAAGAGGAGAAAGGGGCAGCTATTTCTCAGATCGCTGCTTTCATGGTGTACCTCAAGCCTAAGATAATAAGCAAAGTGTTCTGCCTCAGTTTTTAGAGTTTGAATAAAAAAGTGTTTTTCAGAATACCTGCAAGACATTCTTTTTCGATCCCAAGTTACATAACATACATTATCTCCGCCTTCCATCCCCAGATGCTTGGAAGCTGTCTTATTGTTTCAAGGACTCCTTTAACTTTGAGCACATTTCCCTATGACAACCTGTCCTCCCAGAGGCAATGTGGTGTTAAGGGGAACAGGCTCAGAGTCAGAAAACTCAGCTTGAATTCCAGTTCTACAATGTACCTCTCCGAGCTTCCCTTTTCTTGTTTATAAAATGGACAAGTTGATACTTATCTCCTAAGGTGACCATAAGGATTAAATCACATGTGGAATCTCTACAGAGGACTTGGTACAAATGAGGAACTCATGAAATTTCAGCTTCCTTCCTGTCTCTCCCCCAACCTCCACTTCTCTAGACGGTAACCGGAAGGAGAGGAGGGGTCAGGTACACACAGTTCCTTCTGTGGGCATCCAGCACAACACTGCATGGAATTAAGTACTTAATAAATGCTTTTTGATTAAGTTCAGCATCATCATAGCAGGAGAAAAGCACTTTGCTCAATCACCCTGATTGGATGTTTTTCCTTGGCAGAAATTCAGATGGCACCAATGCTGAATTCAGAGTGTTGTTTTGGCAAATCACATAATGATGCTTCAATTCATTTCCCCCCAAGATGGAATGATAATGCCCATACCTGTCTCACAGCTTTGCTTTTATACCTTTGGACAGTAAGATGTCTAGAATTTGAAGGCCTGCCTTTTGGTCAACAACATAGTCATCTAACAGAGAGGCGGAAAGATTGAGAAGCTGGGGGCTAGTCAGAGAGACTGATGAAGTGGTTGGTCTCTTGTTACCGTCATCCACCCTTTAAAGGAAGAACGGGTCAGTAAGGGGATGAGGCTTTCAGAAGAAACACAATTGTTAGCTGGGGTCTCTTTGTCTTTCTCCTTTCACTGAGTTCTACAGAAAGCTCATTTACACTAAGTGTTTGTGGATTCTGTAGGATTATCTGAGGTTTTACGAAGTGTAAGGCTTTCTGTCATCCTACTGGCTCAGGCTTTTTTCTCTCCTTTGCTTTTCCCTTTTTCTTATGAGAAAAAAAAGATTTCTCCTTGCTTCATGCATAGCCATAGAGCCATTCAATTTTTATCTTTTGTTGCCTGAGCAGGCCCTTGATGCCTCACCCTTCTCTCCAAGCAGCTTATCAAAGTATTTCTTCCAAATATACTCAGGACTCTCCCTAGGAGAAATTCTGTGACATGAAATCTTATGACCTCACCTCCCTTTCTCCTACTCTTCTACTTCATACCACGTTCTCTACGCCACACTCGTGGCTGTTCCCTGACAGCAAGCAATGAGGTTTTGGGCAGCACGGAATGCCCATCCCAATGCTTTTGGGACTGCAAGCTATCTCGAATTTTTAAGGAACTGACTCGTTTCTTAATAGCTAAATAATTGGTTGTAAATTGCCCGGAACCACACTTGATTTGGAGGCGCAGTTCTCATCCAGCCCACTGAGCTGTGCTGTTCCTCTATTAGTGAGATAGAGACAGTGGATTCAGCCATGTAATCTTTCTCATCAAATGGGACAAACATGCGAATTTCTGGCTAAGCGCTTAAAAACAGATACGTTTCCTTTTGTGACATGTAGGAAGCGGTTCTTTAGTGGATCCTAAATAAGTGAAGTGAGCTATTCTTTGAGTAGCATTTGTATGTATGCATCAGGCATTGTGCCAGGAGGTGGACACACCTGAATATCTAAAGACAGAGCTAAAGGGTGAGCCCTTCACTAAGGTGCTTCAGCTATCGTCGTCGTCATCATCATTATCAAGGTCAGATTCATAAGTACTACACTGAGCTCTTGCTGTATACCTGGGTATTCTCTTCTTTGTGCAGGTTGCAGAAGTGTGAAGATAGATAACACAACAATTACTTTAACTGTGAGCTTGAGAAGAGACATCGTGTCTTAATTTTCCCTTTCTCAAGAAGGAGAGCAGAAAAAGGAGATTGGTATTTATTAATGCCCACTATATATTAGGTATTATGTTGCTGTCTTATAAACCTTATGTCTTATTAAACCTTATAACCTTATGAGGTAAATGATACTATGTTTATTTTATAGAAAAGGAAACCAAGGCTCAGATAAGCCAGATGACTTGACCAAAGTCATACAGCCACACCAAGGTGCAAACTCAAGCATATGTGACACCAAAGTCGTGGTTTTCACCATACAAATGCACAACAGCAACAAAGGGAAGTGCAGATGTTTCTGGTGCGAGACTATGTTTTCAGTTCCCTGAAATTATTTTAAAATGGCAAGATTAGGGATCTTGAATAAGGTTTCTGTGTTGTCCTGAAATCAATGTTGCCCATCCATTCTCTTTTTTCTTCTTTTTTAAAACTGTTTTCTTCAACATTGCTTTATAGAACTGCTAGGTAATTGAGGATTTTAAACTGAATGCAAAGAAATATAAAACTGTTTCATTGCAGATTGACTTCCAGTTCATTCTCCTAATTTTCTAGCATATATTGTATTCAAACGGACTCTGCAAATTTTTTATTTTTTTGCTCAAGGGAGAGAGATTCAATGACCATGCTAACATAGCATGACAAAGATAGTGGAATCATTTAATTTGGGTCTTTGCTTCAGGTTGTCTTCGGCCTATCAAGAGAAGGTTAAGGAAGCAACAGATGTTGCTCTCTAGCAGGAGAATCTGACTGATGAGCAGAGTATGTCTTTCTTCCCTGCTATTTTCATGCTACATTTGGTGCTTGAAGAACTTGTATTTGGTGCCTGTTTCAGACATCCTCTACCACCTCCCAGATCTAGACCATTATTATTTCTCACCTGGATAGTTTCAATGGCTTTCTAATTAGTTTTTCTATTTCAGTCCTTATCCTCATCCTAATCTATTTTCTACACATTAGCCAGAGTGACCTGTAAAAAGCAAAAATAAAATCATGACACTCCTATACTCAAATGCTCAAATGACTTGTCATCTCACTCTGAATAAAGTCAGAAGCCCTTCCCCTGGCTTTTCGGTAATGAGAGCAAAGCATCAGAGTTCACGTTAGCCTGGGAGATTCTAGATCTGTACTCACAGAATTCATACAGAAGTATGAGGGTCATTTGGACAGAAGTAGGGCATTTGGACAAGGCATTTAAGGTAATGTACCTTAGAATTTATATGATGAGATAAAACCCAGCACCTCCAACCTTTAATGTCGAAAGGAGAATTTCTAGGGAGAAGGGATAACTAACCAAGTCTGTCTGCTTCTTTGAATTGTACTTTATTTTTTTTTTTAAAGATTTTATTGGGGAACAGTGTGTACTTCCAGGCCTTTTTTCCAAGTCAAGTTGTTGTCCTTTCAATCTTAGTTGTGGAGGGTGCCGTTCAGCTTCAAGTTGTTGTCCTTTCAGTCTTAGTTGTGGAGGGCGCAGCTCAGCTCCAGGTCCAGTTGCCTGTTGCTAGTTGCAGGGGGCACAGCCCACCATCCCTTGCAGGACTCGAGGAATTGAACTGGCAACCTTGTGGTTGAGAGCCCACTGGCCCATGTGGGAATCGAACCAGCAGCCTTCGGAGTTAGGAGCACAGAGCTCTAACCGCCTGAGCCACCAGGCCGGCCCCTGAATTGTACTTTAAATATGGGATCTTCCTGCTTCATTTTACAGCTGCCACTAGCAGGCTGATGCCTTAGTTTCCTCATTTTGTAAATGGAGATACTATTAGTAGTCCTATCTCACAAAGTTGTGGTAAAACTTTAAATGAGTTAGTATGTGTAAAATGCTCGGAAGAAATCCTGGTACACAGTATATACTTAGTAAATTTTAGCTGTTAGTATTATAGCAATTCTATCTTAGTACCTAACCGTTATCATTGTATTCATGTAATATAATTGGTCATATCTCAAGCAGCAGCTAATTCAATTTATCTATCACGGCTCATAGACAGTTATTTACATGGGCAAGGATAAAGGCTAGGACAAATTTATCCTAAGGCATTTTGATGAGAAAATAACATGCTACCTAAACTTTCTATGCACATACTAAATAACAAGATCCTCTACCTCTAAATTCACTTTCATCTTGGATGGGAAAATTGATACCATTTTAATTATTTTTAAAAGATTAATAAATACTGTTTTTAAAGAATGCATTTTCATTGTGTTTTCTTAATGTAGAGTCTTTCTTTGGAATAGGGTCTCACTTAGTGAAAACTTCCGTGCTTGGCTGCCTGTATAACTAAGACTTACCCATCACACCTTATGTAGGAAACCCCATCCTGTCATTCTGCAATATGGCAAGAATTCAAGAAGTTCATGTACCACTGGGAGAACAAAGAGAAATGGAAGCTGTGTGATCAGCAGTTAACAAGCAAAGGAGAACAAGTGTGTTGTCAGGGAAATAAAAAGTCCATTTTGTTTCAGGGACCACTAGTAATTTAGTTTTGTTCTAAGATTTGTCTTTGACATCAATTTCCATGGAAAGCGCAGAATTCTAGGAAGGAGGATAACAGGCTGCATCCCCTCTGGGGCAATTATAAGAGGGAAGTCAAGCGTGGGTTAAGTACTTTCATGCGTCCCCTGAGAACTTCTGTCCTTTTTAATGCTCCTCTTTCCTCTTCTTTCTTCTCCCTACCCCACAGTCTGATCCTGTACTACTCTATCATGACCCCAAACACCACTGCTACCTTTTAGTTGTTTAGGACCTAGCAACACATTGTCCTTTCTTTGACCACCGCCCACCTTCTCACCACTATGCTTCCCCCCAGCAACTGTCCACATTGAAAAGAACTTGTTCTTTTCCATCATATTTTCTCTCCTCAAGGTCCTGGTAAGTGATGGCTGCTCATTGGATAAGTTAACTAAAGGAGGGAACAGCCAATATTGTTTTTTGTGTTTTTTTTTTTAAATATATAACCCTGTAAAATGTATTTGCTCATTAATAGAGGTGTCCAGAAGTGGCAACGCCTTACCTAAAGGACTAATTTCTCTAATAATGGAATTAGAGGCATTTTGGCATGGTAGTTGGGGAGAGATTTTTTTTTTTCTGTATTATATCATCAAGAAATTTAATTTTATTACATCATGTTCTAATTTAAACATGTATTACCCACTGGGGCCAGGTTTTTTGTCATTGTTTGTTTTTGTTTTTATTATTATTTTTTGTTGACATTTAATTCATATACCATAAAGTCCACCATTTCAAGTGTACAATTCAGTGTTTCTAAATATACATATTTATAAGGTTGTACAACTATGACCACTATTGAATTCGTCACTCCAAATGGGGAAATATTTTTGAATGGGAAAATCTTTCAGCAGTATGTCTCAAAACAGGCCTACTTCATAAGACTGTACCTAGAAAAGAATAATTGGAATGCCCTTTAGAAGATTTTGAATTCTTTTGAGTAAGAGGAATATCCAAGGCAATCACACAACAACATCTTCCTATAATTAAATTGATTACATTTACTAATTAAATTGACTGCATTTACAATTAATTGATTGCACTCTGAGTGTTCTTGTAAATTTGCAAGTATTTTGCTCTACTAAAGAAAAGAGAGCAGATGAGATAAGGACAGTAGGGGAGAAAATATATCTTTTCCTCACCAGTTTAAAATAATTAGCATGTTCTTTATTTTAAGGAAGGGTGGTAGAAAAACGGATTGGGATTTGGGTTGTATTATTTAGAATTCTCTTGTCTGCAAGCAGCAGAAACCAACCCTCACCAGCACTAAGAAGAGAGATGGAGATGGAGATGGAGTGGAGGCGGGGGGCGGATTTGAGAGAATTTGTTACAAAGATATAGGCAGGGACACATGCCTGTAGACTGGAACTAGAGCCTGCAGCATCCTAATGAACCAAGGAAATATTTTGTTCCATTTCTCATCTGCTGTGTTCTCTTGACTTGCTGACCAACTTCCTCTGTTTCCACATGGGAGAAAACCTAACTGCCAAAACATTTCAAATTTTTATTAGCCTACAGGTCCAGCCACCTGGTGAGAGAGTTTTGCAATTCCCAAGGATGGAGATTGGTCCAGTTTTGGACTGTTGGCCATAGCAGAACCAATCTGTTGGTGATAATTTAAATAAACTTTAAGGGTAAGAAAGGCAGGAAGGAGTTCCTAGAAGAGAAATTTGGGCATCCAAATAGGCTTTCACTATTGCAATCTTTGTGATTTCATCCACCTAAACAAAATGGCTTCTGCTTGAAATTCCTACCATTCCCTAAACTTACCACCACTAGCCATGGGAAAAGAAATATTCCCACTGCTCTGTTTGAAAATTAATGACAGCCAACACTTCTAATGTCTTATTTCTTGAAGAAAGTGGTGGCACTTAGTCATACATGGTAGTAAACTATACAATATAGTCTATTCAGCTTAGCCTTTCGATGAACTGCAGTGAAGACTGACTAGAAAACAGCATCCAGGGGAAGATAACGAAGGCTCTGTTACTGACATAGTCTCAGATGTCCATCTGAGAGTTTTCCATCCCATCATTTAAATAATGAAGAGCTATTGGGGGTTGAAGCCAAATGCTTTTGTTACCCAGCTAAAAGCTCGACAGGAACCAGAACAAAGCCTTCTTGAGATTTTGCAGAAAGCATTCTTTCTGAGATTCTAGTAAATGGTACCTGCAGATAGGCTTCTGTGATTGCCATATTTTGCTTACAAAGGGTATTTAAAAATTACATGAAAAACAAATGGCCAATAAGAATGTATAAGTGTGCAACTTCATTACTAATAAAATAAATAAAAAATCAAGCAAAAACCATTGGTTTAGTTAGCAATTTGGCAATACATTGAAGAAACGTGTTCATTATTGATTCAATGTGTTGAAATGGGCATTGCTGAGAGGCTCTGCTGACAGGGTGAAAATTGGCACAAACTTTCTAGAGGTCAATTCGGCTGTCTGTATCAAGTGTTTTGTTGTTTAGAAGTACTTTAAAAAAGGAATTTACATCAAAAACACTCACACACACAAATATGTACAAGTGTGTTTCTTATGACATTGTTTCAATAACCAAAGATCAAAGAGAAAGAAAAAAATCAAAACATCACGTATAATAGGATGAAATGGCTAAGTAAATAAAGGTTTAGCAACACAATAGAATACTATGCAACTGCTTTAAATGAGGCAACGATATTAATATCACTCCTACTTTGGCTGATGTTCTACTTGCTGAAACCCTTCACCATCTGCTCGATCCCTCCTGCCTGGCTGGAGATCCCTTTTGGGCTACTGCTGGGTGAACCTCTCCAGTGTTTCTTAGGCCTGAGTTGTTCTCTATTCTCCTGTTTGTTATGATCCCAAAACTTAATAAATGGCCTTCACATATAAAAGACTAGCACTCATTTCTCACCGTTCCCCAGATTTATACCAGCAACTCCTTATAAAAGTTGCCTTTGATTATTGACCCTTGAAGCTTTACGTATCAGTCACTGGCTGGGTGATCTCTACCCACTCTCTCAATATTTCCATTAGTTACTAGCGTCACTAGCATACTAGCACACTGGTACAATTGATATAAAATCTTGGCATATATCTTTTGGCGCATATCTTTTGACTCATTCTGCATTCTTTAGTCACAGTCCAAATGGTTCTTCCTTCCAGGGTCTTGAGAATCTTCCTGTGCTTGATAGTTCTGATTCTCATCATCTTTTGCTATCCAGTCCCATCCTCCTTTTTTCTAATACACCATTTCCCCATTTCTTCCACTGTTTTGATCATGGCATTTCCTCTTTCAAAGTTTTGCAGTGGCATTTGATATGCCTAATCGTAACAGATGGAAAACCCTCCAGCTAAATCAACACTGCTCATTCACTTCTTCCTGTACCTGCTTCCCCGAGCTTATTTCATATTATGTTCTATCCAAGTTCCTCTCCTCCATCCAAAACTACCTACTTTCCTTCTCTTGTACTAATACACAAATATTGTTCCAGGAAAGATCAAATACGTTAATGATTTCTTCCTGAGCGATTAGTGTGGGGAACCCTGGAGTTGGCAGTCATAGATTTGCATCCCAGCTGTGCCATTCACTGAGGTGACCCTGTTGAAGCTACTCCTTTAAACGGTTTCCCCACTTACAAAGGTCAAAAGTACCAGCCCTAGACTTGTGAGAACCCCCTGAGATAATGCATGATGATAAAGTGTTTTCTAAACCGCTAGGCAATGTGCAAGAAAAATGGAGCTTAGTGACATGGACAGCTCAATATCCAGAAAGCTGCTTTGACATGATCTGATTTTGACTGAAGGGGCACGTATCAAATAATTTTCTAATATAAACATTTTAAAAATTAAAAAAAAAAAACGCACAAAAAACAACCCAAACATCTGATGTGCAGATGTCACTGCTTGGTTCTTGCCTTTTACTTGAGAATCTGTTCTCTGCTCAGCATCTTTGTTCAGTATGACAATCTTGGCTCCTTAAAAGCTGGCAAGGCAAACTCTTTTCTCTGAGGATATTTAAATCTTTCTTGGCTCATGGTCGTTTCCTCTTGGGTGTTGAAATGAAAAGATGCCTTCCAGCCTTTCTGAAATAGAGCTGTAAGGAAGACTTGGGATGCTCTCATGTTGACAAAATGACCTTTGTAAATCACAGATGTCATGGGCTGTGGGCAAGGGTAACACTTCTTCAAGGGCTCTCAGATCTCCTGCTTTAGTTTTAGATTCTAATTATTTAGGTTATTTTTCTAACTCTCTCTTCCTTTTCTTTCTTAGTGCTAATTAACTGAGGATATTTCCCTGACATTTTTTTCTCCGTTATTTTCCCAATGTTTGCATTTTTTTTCCTGGTAGTTCTGACAGACCATCTGTCAAAACTTTGCTGGTTTCACAGCAGTTCCATGCTGTTCTTCCCCCCTCTTTCTCCTTTTAAAATTGCACATACAATACACAAATACATTCTCATTGCAAATGGTTTAAACAATGGAGAAGTTTACAGAGTAACATATTGGGGGTCCTATTCACCCCATTCCAATTCTGAACTCTCTCTCCAGAGGTAACCAGCACAATTAGTTTGATGGGTATCTGTATTAGTCAGGGTTCTCCAGAGAAACCAATAGGATCTCTCTCTCTCTCTCTCTCTCTCTCTCTCTCTCTCTCTCTCTCTCTCTCTCTCTCTAATAAAAATTGGCTCAGGTGGTTATAGAGGCCAAGAAGTCCCACAATTTGCCATCTGCAAGCTAGAGAACCAGGGGAGCAGGTGGTGCCATTCGGTCTAACTCTGAAGTCTTGAGGATGTGGGAGAGTGACGGTGTAATTCCTCACTTCAGTCCAAAAGTCCAAGAACCAGGAGCACTGACGTCCTATGACAGGAGAAGATGGATCTCTTAGCTTAAGCAGAGAAACCGAATTCACCCTTTCTCCACCTTTTTGTCTTATTCAGACCCTCAAGGGATTTGATGACGCCACTCGAATCCGTGAGGGTGATCCGCTTTACTCAGTCTGGTGATTCAAATGTTAATCTCTTCCAGACACTCACAGATGCACCCAGAAATGATCTTTTATTACCTATCTGGGCGTCCCTTAGCCCAGCCAAACTGACAAAAGAACAGGAAGATAAATCTAAATAAAAGATAAGGAGGGAAAAAAAAAGTTAAATATAAGGTAAACCCAAAATAGATCCCTTGTTTTACAAGCAGATAAAATTGAACAATTATGTGAAATAAATAAATTTATGAATTGGTGATAGAGCGAGGAGTTAAATTGTGGGGTGAAACTGACAGTAAAATATCTGAGTATTTTAGAAATAAACATACTTAACTATTGAGGAAAAATAAAGAGAAAACAAAAATAAAACAAGCATTACTGCAGAGAAGGAACTCTGAGCCATTAGAAGATGTGTGCATTTTCTGAGCCTGCCGAGAACGGCTTTCCTGGAGTAGACTGGGATCTGATCTTGGGTAGCCTGTTGTGCCAACCAACCCCGGGGGAACGAGCATGGAGAGGCGGAAGGGAAGCCAGCATCACTGTACAACTATCAGAATTAAAAACTGAAGGAAGGAAGGAAGGAAGGAAGGAAGGAAGGAAGGAAGGAAGGAAGGAAGGAAGGAAAGAGACTATCTAGTTTTGAAATGTGAACATAATAAAACCAGAAACATGAAAATGTTGGTTTTATAAGTCTGGCTGCAGTATATTGATATTTCCATACCATTTAGTAGTCACATAAAAATAGTAGTCCTGCTACTCAGATACCATTACGATGATTCTCTAAATATTAAGACTCAGTTCAATTTGATTCAGTCTTTTCCCTGTAGTTTTAACCATTGTTTCCATTTTTATAACTAATGTCATACACATATTATCACACGAATATTAAGAGAAGTATTGAGCAATAGCTTATGAACAACTGGTGAATAACATGCATACTTAAAACCAATCATGGTAAATCAGTAACCATATTGTATTTTAGAAAATATCTTTTTTCCTTCAAAGTTATTTTGGGTGGCTTGGTTCCTCTGAACAGTGTCCTAAGCCCTTTATTCTGCCTGTACATGTGCTCTGAGGCAGATTATTGAAAGTGCAGGTGAAGGGTAGATTTCATTGCAATTTGTAGGCTCTGTTCTCATTTGGAAGAATGCAAGCCAAACATAATTGCTTCAATTCACTGGTCTCTGGCTGGGTTTCTTGCATGAAAAATAATAACAGAAGGCAATTAAACACACGAACAGACTGAATAAAATTGTAGTGCGTTAACCCTGAAAGAACACACCTAAATGCCATTCTTGTGATTATGCTATTTCAGAACATGTCTGCTGGCAAAAGGTGTTGCAGATGTGTGTCTTCCCGAAAAACTGGTTTAATTTCATACACATACACAAATTGTCTGTGTGTACATAAATTCCCACAACATGTTCATGAAATTGAACCACCTTTTCATTCTTCTCTTTCTCCCAATTAGGATATTTTTTCTTTTGTATTATTCTTGATTGTTTTTCACCAAGTAAATCCAACGGAGAGTTTGCCATTTTTAATTATTACGTAAACAATTCACCTGGCTTTAAAAGCCAGGAACATAATGGTTGTAGATCAGAGTCACATATTCATGGATATTTTAACACCAAAGTACCTGAACTCTAGTTTGTGGCATGAAAGATCAGACACTCAGGACTTTGAAGGCTCAGAGGGATAGAGATCAAGTTATGGTTGGAGAACTGGGCAGAAGTCAGACAGAGCGATGTTTTCCAATGCACCCACAAACCCTACATGTGTACCTCAGCTTAGTTCTGTGCATATTCATTTCTAGACCCACCTACACTGTCTTTAAACTTGTTTTTCTTAAAATATAAGCTTGGTGACTAAATTTCTTACTTTATCTGTACATCTCTAAAATGGGAACAAAGGCAAATGGAATGAAAGGAATATATTTCCAATTTTCTAACACTGATGGAGAAGATTGCCAAAAAGTTATGTGCTACATGCTTCTTTTTTATTTTTTTTAAGGAGGGCACAGCTCACAGTGGCTCCTGCTGGTATCTGGCAACCTTGGTGTTATCAGCACCACGCTCTAACCAACTGAGCTAACCGGCCACGCCCCACACTTCATTTTTAAAAGTTGTAAAGAGTCAAGTCTATCATTTCAGCTTTAGATACAAAACTAAAATACACTTACATTTGCCCACTACTAATCTACTTCATATGGGTTTCCTTTTATAAAACTGTTTTACTGAATTGGTATATATTGTCAACACACCAGGTAAAGAGGTTAAAACATATTTTAAGTGGATCATTTGTAGAGTAATTGTGTGCTTCAACGTGACTGTCAAGATTGAACTAAATCAAACCTCAGAGTATTCTTTGTATATTTATGGTATTTCTCTTTCCAGACATTTTCTATTTCTAGACAACATATAGGAAAATTAAGAGGTAAGGATAGTAAAGAAGCAATGAGGTATTCTATATTTGGAAATACGATTTTTCCCTTTTGAAAGAGTGCGTTCATTGCTTCAGAGAGGAACTAAGATCACCTGGAATTTCAAGATCTGGCTATAAATAGAATATCTAGGGCTATTTCTTTTGTCAAGTTGATGTGATTTCTCTATTCCCCCTCAGCTAATTTCATCCAAATTCCTTACTTTTTCTTTTTGGTAAAAGTAGATTTTCTTCTTCAGGCACTAAAACACACAGATTATTATTTTGAACTATCAGAGACTTGGTTTATAGAAATAACTCAAAAGTTTTTATTAAAAATTTTTGATGAGGAAGTGGGGGACATTGCCTAAATATATAAGGACACAAATATTTTCAATGGGCAAATCATATTTTTATAACGTAAATGGTTGATTTGACATTTCTACTCCCTAAATTCTGAACAAAAGCATTCTGAGAAGCTAAGCATTTTTAGTTGGCAATAATTAAGATATTTATGGCAAACATCACTCCATTTACAAAGATTCAGGTCTTACCAACCATTTGACAATGCCAAGCAAGCCCATCGGCTTTAGCCATCCTGTCCAAGACAGACCCAGAACCAGTGGGAAATCGAATTTGGCCATCCTAAGATATTTTTTCTCTTTTTTGAGAGAGCCTTCTTCCTCTTCTTCTTTTTTTTTAAATTAAAGTTTATTGGGTGACAATGGCTAGTAAAGTTACATTGGTTTCAGGTGTACAATTCTGTAAATCATTACCTATGTATCACATTGTGTATTCACCACCCAGAGTCAATTCTCCTTCCATTACCATAAATTTGATCCCATTTACCCTCATCTAGCACCCCTGCCCCCTGTACCCTCTGGTAACCACTAAACTATTGACTGTATCTAAGATATATGTGCTCTGATGTTCATTGCAGCTTTATTTATGGTGGCCAAGACATGGACACGACCAAGGTGTCCTTTGATAGATGGTTGGCTAAAGCAGATGTAGTATACATGCACAAAGGAATATTACTCAACCATAAGAAAAGGTGAAACAGTGCCATTTGCAACAACATGGATGGATCTTGAGATTATTATGCTAAGTGAAATAAGTCAGATAGAAAAAGCCGAGAACAATATGATTTCACTGATATGTGGGATATAAAACTGAAAACAACAAAGGAATAAGACAAACACATAAAGAAACATCCTAAGATTTTAGAAAAGTAGTAGATTCTGTATTTCTAAAAAAATCTAAACAACATGTTTTGGCTTTCTTAGTGACCTCATGATCACTAAATCCACATCTTTTTATGACAGCATATATGACACAAGCTGATTGTGAAAGGAATGGTGAGCAAAGGCTACTCCTCCTGGTGTCTACAGTGCTGAACTTGAATCTGGTAAAACATTGGCAAAAATGGGACAAGGGAGGGTGACATGACCATGAGAGAAGGAAGGGATGGGACAAACAACCGATGTCTAAGAGTGAGAAAGGAAAAAGCAACTCTTACCAGCTGGGAGCTGGCCTGGTACCACCAACTGGGCCTTGGCACCAGTAGCTAGGCCATCATGCTCTCCTGTTGAGCACAAACAATGTCTGAGAGCATGAATATTAGATGAGGTCACTCTGTGTCAGTGATGAAGTAAAAACAAAAACAAGATCACTCAGTAACTGAGTCTGAACTCAACAAAAGCAAACCTATAAAGATGATCAAATGCCCTCTCTCCTAGCAGAGTAACTCCTGGTTCTTTACCAATTGCAGCTGTAGCTCCACTTCATTCCCCCTGTGTTCTAGCTAAAAATGATTAAGATACTCCATCATGGAATTGCTCTTACTTCCCGATAACTCCCAAGCCATGGCAAATGTCTGCTTTCTTGAACCCACCCTCAAAATGCCTAACACAAGCCTAATTCCATAGAAAATTCCTAATAACTTTTTCTTAATGAGATGTCCCCAGAGTTTCCCCATGGTGTGTGGTCTATGTGATTGCAATGAGCCCAGTCCATAAACCCAAATTTGTTTGACTTATTGGTGGTCTTTGGCTGTGGTGCATTGACAACTGACAAACCCAGATTTAGAATTTCTATATATTTTCTTTCCAAAATTTGTCAGAATCACCTGAGCCTGCTTTTAAAAATGAAGATTCCTGGGCTCAATCCTAAATCCCTGGAACCTCTCTGCTGAAGCCCATATTCTGCATTTTAACATGCTCCCCCAAGTGATTCTTATATGCATGAAAGTGTGTAAATGACTGCTAGATGTTTTCCATGTATGTTGAAGAAGTGTTCATTGAAGTAAAGCCAGAATGAGACCATGCACCTTACCCAAATCTGTAGCCACCTCTTTGAAAATCACTTCTCATACTTGCCAAGTTAAAAAATTTCATAAATGCAGTTAATTGAGCCTCAGTATTTGCAGATCTCAATTTGGTGAATTTGCCTACTTACTAAAATTGGTTTGTAACCCCAAAATCAATATTCATGACATTTTCCATGGCCATTCGCAGTCATACACAGAGTCCCCCAAATTTGACTCACTTGATGTCCTCACTCCTAGCTGAGGTCAAAGAAGGCACCTCTCTGCTTTGTTTCAGCTCTGATGCTGTCATGGCCAGAGGATGGAGATGGTAGGAGCAGTGTAGGAAGCTCCTGGGCCAGTTGGAGGACGTTTAAGTCCCCACTCTGGCAAGTGTTGTGAGGTGACCTCAGGCAAATCACTTAATACTTCTGAATCTCTCTCTCTCTCTCTCTTCCTCTTGTGCACTCATGATTTTTTTTTTTTGGACGCGAATAGATAAATTCTTTATTATCCACCATTATGGTTTACATAGGTATCTACTCACTTCCACAGAGCCAGTAAATCCCAAATGAGCATGAAGCTTGTTTAATTTTGGATCTACCCTCTGAGTTCTTGGCTACACCCTCTGAGTCACTCTTTTACATAAAAGATAGCTCATTTCCAGCTGTACAGTTTTCTTTCTTTTTTTTTAAAATTTATTGGGGTGACAATTGATAGTGAAATTACATAGATTTCAGGTGTACAATTCTGTATTACATCATCTATAAATCCCATTGTGTGTTCACCACCCAGAGTCAGTTCTCCTTCCATCACCATATATTTGATCCCCCTTACCCTCATCTCCCACCCCCCAGCTTTTTTAAATTGTGGTAACATACACATAAAATTTACCATTTTAATCACTTTGAAGTGTACAATTCAGTGGTATTAAGTACACTCTCAATGTTATTCACTTTGTGGAACTTTTTTCATCTTTCCAACCAGAAGCTCTGTACCCACTAAACAATAACACCTCATCCCTTTCTGCCCCCAGTCCCTGGAAACCTCAGTTTTATTTTCTGTCTCTATGATTTTGCCTATTCTAGGAAGCTTATATAAGTGGAGTTATAAAATAGTTGTGTTTTCTGTGTCTGGCTTATTTCACCTAGCATAATATTTTCAAGTTTCATCCATGGTGTAGCATGCATCAGAATTTCATTCCTTGTTACAGATGAATAATATCCCATTGCATTATATAGCACATTTTGTTTATTCTTTCTTATGGACATTTGGGTTTTCCTCCTTTTGTCTATTGTGAGTAACACGCCTGTGAACGTTCTCATACCAGTGTATACAGAGGGTGCCAAAAACATGTATACCCATTTTAAGAAAGGAGAAAACTGTATTAAAATTGTAATACTCAATATACAGCGATAACAAAAGATAAATTCAAGTCACGTTTGACTTCTGCAATTACAAGAGGTGGCCAAAGTGGTTACCATAAGCATCCAGACACTTCTGATTATGGAGAACTACTGCTGAAGCAACGTTTATCAAGGTGTCCACTTGTATACATTTTTTTGGCACTTTCGGTATTTGAGTCCCTGTTTTCAGTTACTTTGGGTATATATCTAGGAGTGAAATTGCTGGATCATATGGTAATTCTGATTAACTTTTTGAGGAACTGACACTTTAGGAAAATTTCTTAAATTTTTTGCCCACTAATAGTGACTAAATAGCGACAGCATCCTTGAAGACATATTTTATAACGTTTTTCCCTTCTGGTTTACTTGTTATTATAATAAATGCTCCAGCTACCCCTTATTAGATTGATTATCAGGAATCCTAGCCCTCTTTTTTTTTGTTTAAATAATAGATTCCAAGTAAATTGGACAAGGACATGTCTAGCTCTATATAATTATTATTCTACTACTAGTAGTTGTAGTGGTAGCAGTAGTCGTGGAAGCATTAGTAGTACAGTACTGGATTGTTTATAAAAAGCAAACATTTTCCATGTATTAGTTTCTTCTCAAAGCATATCTCTAGTGCAGATACCCAGCCCTAACAACTATTAGATAAAAAAACACTTTAAAATGGTATTTCAGAAATTAAATCCAAGTTTCTCAAAGACATATGGCTGCATCTACAGTGATTGCAGGTGAGGGCAAACACAGTGGTAGATTTTTTTCCTGTGTGAGGATTGAAATCAGTGGTACTGCACCCTACAGTACTATAATTTCCAAATTGGTGTTCATTCACACACCCTACTGAATTGGCAATGAAGTGTTAAACACAGACTTGACTACATTTTCCTAAGAGTCCTATACCAGACTCTGACTGACTGATTGCGTGAAGCAACAAGGCCCTTTAGATAACAACAATGACAACAAAAGGATAACGTGGGTCTTAACTGGTGACTCACTTGAGTTGATGTGGTCTTTCAGCAATTGCAGTGAGGATCAGGTGCTTCTAGATGGTTCTGGAGGGTGACAACAGGGACAGTAGCCTTTCCAAGAAGGGTATAAAGCCTGGAAAAAAATGTTTATGGATTAGAGCACACTTCTCTGATAAACACATCACGGTTCTCCTACACTCCTCCCTCCTTTTTACAAGGTTTGTGTATCCATCATACCCACCCATCCATCCAACCACCAGCCCACTTTCAGCAGATTTGTCATTATCTTTGTAGTAGGAGCAGAAAGACACAGAAAGTCAGCTGGATTTGTGCAAATGGGTTTCAAATTTATATCTACTAAAATGGAAAGCCCTTTGTTAGCAAAGTTTTATAGACCAGGAGAATTAAACTATCTACAATTAAATTAGTCCAGGTCTATGGCTGACGATTGGAAACCTTATAAATTTCTCAGTCTGCGTCAGTCAAGAGACTTAGAGTGTTCCTTGTGCCTTTTACCGCAAAGCAAGTTTTTAACAGGGGTTTTCAAAATTCCTGGGCTAGCCTTTGGGAAGAGGAAAAAAAAGGAGTAAATAATTGCTTCCGTCTGTGGCTTCAATACTTTCCCCTCATACAATTCTTATTTTTTAAAAAATAACTTTATTGAGATATAATTCACATATAACGAAATTCAGCCTTTTGAAGTGTATAATTCAATAATATTTAGCATAGTCACAGAGTGGTACAACTATCTCCACTATCTAATTTCAGAACATTTTCATCACCCTAAAAAGAAACCTTGTACCCGTCAGTAGTCATTTCTCATCCCCTACTTTCTCTAGTCTCTGGTAACTACTAATTTACTTTCTGTGTCTATGATTTACCCATTCTGGACATTTCATATAAATGGAACCACAGCATATGGCTCTTTGTGGCTGGCTTCCTTCATTTAGCATAATGTTTTTAAAATTTTTGTTTATGTTGTAGCATGTATAAGTACTTCATTTCTTTTTATTTCTGAATACCATTCCATTGTATGGATATAACACATTTTGTTTATCCAGCCATCAATTGGTGGACATTTCGGTTATTTCCAGTTTTTGGCTATTATGAATAATGCTATGGACTTTGGTGAACACTTTTTTTGTGTGGCCACATGTTTCAATTGTCTTGGGTATACACCTATGGTTTCAAAATTTTAATGTAATTGAACTATTGTTTAAGCAAATTCATATAGACAATTTCACTCTCTAGGGGTAAATTCACGTGATAGTAGTTTCATTTTATAACACATGATATTTTAAATGAATTGACTTCGAAATTACTACTTGAAGTAGGACTAAAAAATGGTGGGACTATTAAGACACATTGTTTACAATCAGATTATAAATGCAAAAATAATGTTGCATATCTTGAATAGAATTCAGAAGTACATTAAAAGACTGTAACTCTATGACCAAGTGGGATTTATTCCAGAAATGCAAATATAGCTTATAGCTTTAAAAAACTATTCATATAATCCACTATATTAACAAGTCAAAGGAGAGAAATTGTATGATCACCTTGATTGATGCCAAAAATGCATTTAATAAAATTTAACATCCACTTCCAATAAAAACACTTAGTGAAGTAGAATTATATGAATATTTCTTTAATTCATTAAAGTCTGGAGTAAAATAGAGGGGCCACTAATATATTAACCAAGGAGTCAAATAAGGAATGAAAGCAGCAAAAGTATCATTTTTGCAGGTGACTTTAAACTATATATACAAAATTAATGTTGGCTTATAGACAAAAAATACCTAGTTATAAAAGATATTGACAGACAACACATAAATTTCAATAGTAACAAAACTATAAATTACAATTAGAAAACCTTAACAAGAAATGAAGAAAATGACCAAATTTTATTGAGGTCTGATTCCAAATACAATGCTTTAATCACTATGCTGGATATACTCACACATATTAATTTATATGATGAAGGTAGCATTTTAAATACGTGTTTTTTTATTAAAAAAGATCATTCTGTGAGGGTTTGGGACAATACGTCAGTCATTCAGAAAAACAAAACAGATCAAGATTTCACCTCCTTACAGGTAAATACCTGTTAGATGGATAAAAGATGTGTGACAGATGAAACACTGAAACTACTAGAAGAAAAGAATAGGTAAATAGTTTTACCTTTGGGGTATGGTAGACCTTTTTAAACTATGCAACAAAAATCCAGGAATCAAAAATGATAAGATTTATAATTTTACTTTAAACTTTTGTGTTGTAAACAACCAAACAAAAAATAAACACAACTCACACCAAAAAGAAGGGAGAAAGTCAGAAGACAAATTGGGAAAATGTTTTGCAACATGATACATAATAAAGGTCAAAAAATTTAAAAAACATATACATATGTAGGGGGAAGAAAGAAATGAAATGACAAATGAACTGGAAATTTACAAAATGAAGAAATCCAAATGACCAATAAACACAGGAGATGTTTAACCTTATTAGGAATCAAAGACTATCCAATTAGAATATTAATGAAATATCATTTTGGGGTCCATTTGATAAATATTAAAAAGGTTAATAATATTCAGAGTTGGAGATGGTTTCAGAAAATGGCTACTTTTATGACCTATTGGTGAGAATGTAAATTTGTATATTTCTAGAGGAGAGTTTGTCAATATGCATAAAAATGATCCAAAACTCCACATATAAGAATTATTCCAAAAGAAATAAATGAATAAGTGAGAACAGACGTAGTTGAAGGATACTCATCGTGGCTTTGTTTACAGCAGTAGAAATTCAGAAACAGACTAGAATTTAAGTAAATAATGGTATATGGATTCAGCCTATAACACAAGAAAGTAGTTCTGTATTGATGGGAATGGAAAGATGTCTGGGAGAAATCATTGACTGAAAAGAAGCATGTTTTTGAATAGCATGTGCAGTGTGATTTCATTTATGTAAAATTGCATTTGTCTACAAATGTGTAGATGTGTAGACAGAAATGCCTGGAGAATGCTCACCACACCGTCAGATGCTTTCTCTGGTGATGGGATTTTAATTATATTTTTATTTTCTTCTTTGTACTTTACTGTCGTGAGAATTTCACATGTAATGAGCATATGTCATTTTAAAGACTGTAAGCTAGTTTCAATATCTATTGATCCTAAATGCAGCTCCTTTAAGCATGGCAGTGAATGTGCTAGCAGTCTGGTACAGCTTTGGGAGCAGTGATCATGTCAAGGACATTTCTCCCCTAAAACACTCCCAGTCCTAAAGAAAAATGTGAAAAAGCCCAGCAGCTGGAGGAGATATTAGGAGGTACTTAGTACGCCAGAAACAAGGTGGTTCATACGGAGTCAGACAACTCCATACCTAATAAGGTGGCCTCAGAAAGTTCACCTAGCATCCAGGTATCCTTTAAAACATTCTACCACCAAAATTTTACCTTTATACTCAAAAGTTACATTCATGGTTCAGAATCTTAAATCTCTTGAATTTGCACATATTACCATGATGAAATATATTAAAATGATATATCACCAGGCTAGGAAAAGCATCACTGCAAAGCATCATTGACTCCCATGAAGGAAACTTAAACATTTGTAGTCAACGGCCAAAAAATAGTATCAGAGCAAGGCCAAGTATTGCACACCATTGCCAGAAACATATTTCTGGCAATGGAACAAGGGCTGGTCATTGAACTATCAAATATATTTCAAGAGGGTATTATGTTCTAGAGAGAATGAAATAGATTTAGAAATAGATTTAGTCTTCGGTTTCCTGACCTGAAGCATTTCTGAATACCAGTAACTATTAGTCAAGATCTCCACGATATTAGAAGCAATAAATGTATGCTTTGTATTTCTTATAAATTTTCACATATCCTTATTTAGGAATTTTTTTTCATGTAATGATGCCAATAGGCACCCTCTAAAGAAAATTATGTTTTAAACAAACTTCCTTGAATATATATGTATATATATGTACATACACATATATAGTTAAATTTTATAATTTACTACAACTTGATTGAGAAATTGTACATCCTGCTGCCTTGAACTCTATTTCCGGTTGCAACAGTGTTACACAATTTACTTTGGACAAATTTCTTTATTTCTGGAAGACTTAGTCAGCCCAGTTTAGAGAGAGAGAGAGAAAGAGTGAAAGCGAGAGGGAGAGGGAGAGGGAGAAAGAGAGGAAGAGGGAAGAAGGGAGAGGGAGAGGGAGAGAGAGAGAGAGAGAGAGAGAGACATTGCCTTACTCCATAGGGGGGCAGTAAGGGTTAATGAGATAATATTGATAAACCATTTTTAAGGAAAAAAGTGCTATGGATATGCTTATTGCATATCGATAACTAAAGGGGAAAACATAGTCCCACAAATGAAAAACGTGTGTAAATTAATACTTTCAATGCTTCACATTCACAGACAAATTCTACCTCAATGCCTCGTCAAGGAAGGTTAAAAACAAACAAAAAAAAAGCCAGGAAAATAAAACCCCAAAACCCCTCAGCTTTAGAAATACCAAAGTTTCTGAGGTTGGAGAAATGCTAACAGAAGATAAGCTTCCCACATTGTCCAGTAGTGAGCTTTATCCATTTGTCAATCACTAACTGCTAGATCGATTTTTTTTTTAGGAATGTGCATAGCCAATTTAGTAAAAAAATTGAACTACAGAACCACATATTTTGGAAAAGTGATTGAAAATAGAGAACTCATTCCGACTAGTCAAACAACTTTCTAAATTCCCTTTAGCACAATTCAAAAAAGCCCAAGGATCATGGTGGGCTGCTAGTTTTAATTACTTGCAAAACCTAAAGTCACTATTGCAAGGTTTTAGTACAACTGTAGAATCTCATACTAGCAACCTGGATATTTCCCCCAGGGACCGATTAATTCACTATTTATAGACCCAACTCTTAGTTTAATGCAATTTGGAATATCTCCAACAATAAGGAATTACTCTTTGGAATTTTTTTCAATTTTGACAGATTTACTAACCAAACTCCAAGGAGCAGGAGAGGTGGACCAGTGATTCTCAAAGCGGGCCATGTGGGAGAGTGAAGAGTCAACCCCTGTCCCCTCCGTTCCACACTCAAGGGGGTTGAGAATCTCTAGGTGTATGTGAATGGAAAAGTATTCAATATTACAATTTTATACCTTGTGGGGGACACTCTGATGTTTGCAATAAAATTATAGACGGTAAGACTGAAAAATTAGGTGTACAGGTTACGAAAGATTGAAAAGCACTAATAAATACTGAAAGTTACTGTAAAGGAAGGAGGGTTAAAAAGAGTTGGTCATTTAGCTGGGAGCTTAAGAAAATTTTCTTGGTAAAAGAGGTGACAGAGGGACAGGGAGGAGCATGCAGTACCCAGTGTTCCAGCTTCCTCCCCCATCCCACACTTGTCTAGTTCATGAGCAAGCTGTGAATTTGGAAGGCTTAGTCTGTGATTTGATTAGCTTGATTAAAGGCTGAGTGAAGTTAAAATCTTTGGCACTGCATTTCAGAACTGAAACACATAAACATAACCCTTGCCAAGTGGCAATTCCAAAAAGTTTAAGGTTTTTGATGGGGCCTAAAGGTGATTGGGAAAGTAAAGAGGGGAAGATTTGGTAGTAAGAAAAAAACAAAACCAAAACCAAAACAAAATGAAAAATCAAGGATTCAAGAGCTCTAGAAGAGAGGGTGGGAGAGAAAATTAAGAAAAATTTACTTGATTTTTAAGTTTGTAAAGAAACACAGAATCACTAACAGTAAATCATCATAAAATTGGTGGTACAGTAATAAATAAAAAAATGATGTTTACTCCAATGCACGGGGATTTAACATTTTAAGGAAAAAGTCTCTAGCTTCCAGAAACTGGAAATACAAATAGTAAGCAAAAGCACATACACATTTTCACACTCTAACCAATCATTACAGTGAACTGTTAGAAAAATACACTTTCTGAAGAACAAACAGGGACTGTCCATCTGTATTCCATGGAGGAAGAATTACTTTCAGATATAAGCAGCGCCACTTTTGGAAGGATAATGCTCGTATTCTTTTGGGTTTCTCATGGCCTTTCTTTTCAGTGCAGTGCAGTTGGGCCCTAGTGTGGTACAGTTGGGTCACGATTGCAATGAGGTTTGTCTGGCCTGACTGATCTGGGTTAAAACATCCAAAGCAATTCTTCTTTTGCTATCTCTCCTACGTCATCAGGAGGTGTGTAAAATGGCTTAACACAGTGAAAACTCTAATTCAGAATAATGACCTGAAAGACTCACGTGACTTGAAGTCTGATTTATAAAGTTCTTTTTCACATCTACACGTTTGTATTTTAAAGCTCTCATGGAATATGGGCTAATTCCCACCAAATTTCCAAGGAGAACTTCATTTAGACCTGTTTTAACAAATAAATAAATATGATTTTTAATTTGTTCATCATTCATATGCAAAGAAATGCTGTCACTGAAGTTCAAGGGTATTCAAAAGGACTTCCTGAGAAAGGCGAATAGGTCCCTTTTTTCCATTAATAATTTATTTAATTTCATTAATTTTCATTAATAACTTTTCATTAATAATTTATTTATCAAACACTTTCTTTAGAAAAAGTATAAAGGTCGTGACCTTGCCACCCTAGATTTTCCCATCTTTTTATTTTTTTTATTATTTTTCTTGTTTAAAATTATACTTTTTTTGATTATTAGTCAGGTATAGCATTTTTACCCATCTTTTTAAGTACTAGGTTTATTTAATGAGATGTTACTGGAATACTCATCATTACTTTTATCACACAAGAATGGTTAATTGTGCCACGTGTATAAACCTTGTGGAAAGCGGTCCAGACGGCAGTTCCTTATGGTTTGATTTAAGCTATTTCTAGAAAACTCATTTTGACATTAAACAAGACACTGGAAAATTTTGTGGTTTTTGTGTTGATTTAGCTGATGAATATTTATCTGTGTCTTTTTCCACATAAGTGATGTGTTGGGAGATGGTGTAGACAAAGGTTAGGATCCAAAACATTCTTCAAAAGGGATAATGAGAAACAACTGAAGCCTACTACGGTTGGAGGGTGAAGCAGAATCACCCAGCAAAGTCCAGGCTGGAGCAGCTACCCCAGGAACCTGTGAGCATGACAATTCATGCCATAAGCCACTAAAGTGTGGTGGTGCAGACGCAGCGTAATCACGGCACTAGCTGATAACTACACAACATACGCTGTGATCGTTTCATTATTAACGCAAAAAGAGGATAAATGGGGGGAAATAGAGAAAGACAAAAAGTGCCATAAAAGAGGTGAATGGAAAAGATCTTGGTCAAGATCCATGCAAATATTAGATTAGCCAAAGTTCAACTGGAGTCAGTGTTGCATGCTACAACAAGCGGTGAGTTGGGGGGAAACCTTCCAGATTTTCAAATCCTCATCTTGTAAAGGAAGATCCTGGAACTCAGGGAGATGGAGTTCTAAGCGGACACAATGGCAGAAGCAGATCGTTATCTTTCCCTATCCATCATCTCTGCCAGGGAAATCCTACCCATTCCTCAAGGCTCAATTCAAAAGCCACTCTCTTGGTTACCCCTTTCTTGTTTTTTCCAAACTAAAAATGGTCTCTCGCCTCTGAATTTGTACAGATTTCTGAACTCTGTCTGAATTTGAAAGAACACGTTTTGTGTTATTTGGTTTGTCCTGGTTTATGTAGGAGAGGAAAACTTTTCCCTTCTTCCTTTCTAGGTTCTTTGGCTGGTCTAATGATTAATTTGACATAAGACAGATTAACAGGAGAAAAACACATTTATTTTTGTACGCATGAGAGCCCATAGAAATATGAGACTTAGAGAAGTGACCAAAGCAGACAGCTTTTATACCTTTTAGACAAAGAAATAACAAATTTGTGAAGAATTGACAAGACACAGAAGTTTGGGCTTGGGGTAGTAAATTATTGAGGAAGTAACAAGGTTTATTTATACAGCCTTTTTGGCCCTAAATTCCCTATCTCTGGTGAGAAGGATGCTTTCTACCCTCCTGGTACAGGGGAAGGACGTGTCACATGGGAGATTTATTTTCTGCTTTCAGAGGGACAAAGGAGGGTCAGAGTATCCTTTCTGTACCAGCTGTTTCTCAAGTAACTTTAATTCAAATTAATAAGTATGCCAAAGTGGCTTATTTTGGGATAACATATTCTGCTCCCCTTCACTTACTATCCTTTTCCTGTCCTGGGCTGCTTCTCAACAAAGGCCTGCTTGAGCTTGAGGAGAGAGAGGCTCATCCTGAAAAGCATGGCTGACAGGCATGGAGGCTAGGAAGTGTTCTCTCACTGGAGAGCAAAGAACAGAAAAAGAATACAATGTGCCTTGGTGTCATCCTTTATTTCTTCATTTCAATAAATGGCCTTCATAAGTTGTGTTTGTTTTATTTCTCCCTGTTCCTATGAAGCCAGGCACTAGATTATGTCGGGTTTCCCTTCAGAGCATTCCATTAGCTCCACATTATGATTCAAAAAGAAAAAAGAAAGAAAGAATTCTGGGGGCCTGTGGTAGATCAGAAGCCAGGTGACTTCGGCTTTTCTTTGTTCCCCCTGTGAGTGACAGTTAGTCACATAGTAACGGATGCACCTGAAACCTGTTAGTGTGATGTTGCTAGGTGTCGCAGAGCCAAAGCAGTCAGATGTTTAGTAACTAACTGATCAATTAAGAGCAAGAAAGAATGGATTTATAACTTTTGCTATTATGATTATTCTGAAAAAGAACTCATTACAAAATTATGTTACAAGAGAAAAGATGGTTTATACCTAATGGAGGAATTCACAGCTCAGAGAAAGAGATGTTCTCTCCTGTCAGTGAGCTTTTGTGACTTTTGAAACCCCGAGGAGGGAGTCACTGAAAACACCCCAACAGATAACATATTGTTAATCTGTCTTTTCTTCACTTGGGACATCAAATGTGAGAGAATTGAAGTAAAAAATAAAGTCCACCACCCATCAAATATCTGGAAAAACTGGTGGTAGAAACAGTGAGAGACCAAAACAAAACGAAACAAACAAGCAAACCCAATTGCAAGAAATAGAGCTAGTGTGTTTAAGCTGCTGCAAAGTCCTGGAAAGCAAAGGCAGAAGTCAAGTTATCAACTCCTTGAAGGCAGAATTTCCCCATGAACTCCCTATAGAGCTCGGCAGTCCACAGTGGGTACTCAGTTTGTGTTTGCTGCATTAAAACCTTTGAGATCTACTTGGTCTAGAAAAGGCAACACATGCTTGCCTATGTTCTCTCTCAGATTAAACATTTCTGAGACTGCCAATCTTTTCTGTTCTTTGCACTTCACTAAATTGGTGACAGGAAACCAGATGCCCTCAATCCTTTGTACTATGTGTTCTAAGCCTGGCTCTCACAGTAATTCCTTTCCCTTTTATTCTGATGAGTGCGAAAGTGATGACTTTTCTGGTAAACGATGTATGTCTCTCCACTGCCTCTAAAGATGACAAATCAAAAGGCCACCGGGGCTCCAGTTTTTCATGCCTAGGGACTATTACAGGCATACCTTGGAGATATGGCAGGCTCAGTTCCAGACCACTGCAATAAAGTGAGCCGTATCTTTTTTGCTGGTGGAGGGTCTTGCCTTCAATTTGAAAAAAACACATCTGTGAAGCACTATAAAGTGAAGCGCAATAAAACAAGGAATGCCTGTATTGGTTGGAATTTGGTCCTAGAGTTTCACAAATTTATTCCTAAATCTTCGGGGCTCTTGGGGAAGTGCCCCTCTGACTGAAGTACCTGTCCTGCCTGTAACCCCTAGAGTCCACTTTGCATTTTACACTAGAAAGCCAGACAGCTCTATCTAGAAAGCCCATGACATTTGTAAAAAAAGGAAGTTTTTGTAATCACAAGAGCAATGTATTTTGTTAAAAGTAACGGTAGGGAACTGTATGGAATAAAAAGGAAGAGTTCCAACCCTTTGCCATCCTATTATCAATCCATTCATCTGAGGTCACAACTGGTATGTCTTGAGAGATTCAGACAGATTATGTCAGTGCCAACGTTTGGAAAAAGAAAAAAAAAATCTTACGTTCAAAACAATTCTGTCTATGAGCCTTCCAGTCACTGGTTTTATAGCTTTGAAAACCCACTGGTCAGGTACTATAAAGGATTTTTAAGGTATTATGCCCCGCACACCCTGTGTGTGGTATAGACTGCAAAATGTACACCTTGTATTATTCTTTATACATCCTGGATTCCTGGGGAGAGGGTGTATGACGTGGGCGTGTTTCGTGTGCTTGATAGCTATAAATACACTCAGAGTCTGCTCAAAGCTGCTCACTGTTATTTCAGCACATTCACTATTCCCAGTTTTTGCATACACCCGCATCTTCACAAAAAAAGGAGTAAAGCAGAATTTCATTTTTGCTATGATGACCATGATTCCAGATAAATTGCTATAAAACTAGATTTTTTTTTTTTTTAGGTGTACCTCACTGCAAAGAAGTAAAATTCACTTCTAGTTTGTCTGCAGCAACGTGTAGGACATTCTGTTTCTACTCCGTTCTCTTAACCTTTTTCAGGGTTGACTTCCAGAGGCTGACATCTACCTGTTTATGTCTCCACCTGCCTTCTGCCCTTTGGTTCAAGGTTCATTTTGTCGCAGCTCGTGACTCTGACTCCATTTCTTGACTAAAGCTTTTCTGTCTTCTTTTACCAGGAACCCAGCCCCCAAGTCGTCCATCCCTGGCTGCCTGTACCTATCGCTGCAGTCTGCACTGAGCTGAAGGATGGGACCTTGACCGTGTTTAAGGTCCAGCACTCACCCTTCTGGTCGCGCTCACATGGCTTTTCCTCACGTAGAGCTTAGTAGTGAAGAACACAGTCTCTGAAGCCAGGCTGAGTCCAAATCTTGGCCTTGCCTCGTATAGATAGATATAGTTTTAACTGATATAGATATAGATATAGATATAGATATAGAGATATGGATGTAGTAAGGAACTAGCATATGCAGCTGTGGGGGTTAGCTAGGCAAGTCCAAAATCCACAGGGCCGACTGTCAGGAAGGGCAGGCTAAAACTGCTCACAGGAGTGAAAGCCACAGTTTATAGATGGAATTTCTTGTTTTTTAGTAAAGCCTTACTTCTCTACTTTTAGGGTCTTTCAACTGATTGAATCTGGTCTCCCCAGATTATCAAGGATAACCTTCACAGCAACACCTAGATTAGTGTTTGATTGTATAACTAAGGACGATAGCCTGGCCAACTGGCATATAAAATTGACCATCATACCTTTTAACATCTGATATACTTTATAATTTTTAAATTTATCACGTCCACTGTCTGTCTCCCCCACTGAAATATAAGTTCCATGAAGGCTGGAGGTCTTTGTTTGCCGATATATTCCACAGTTAACATTCAATAGACATTTGTTGAATTAAATCACTTGTTGAATTAAATAGCATCACATTCTCAGGAAGTCATTTCTGACTACCTGCTGTCTCTACAGCAGAGACCCACATCCCCCAAGTGCTTCTCTCCTCATTTACCTCTTTAGTTAGCTAAATCTCCACTTCTGTCAGACCCATCTAACCTCTTTACAGGAGCTTAAGTAGAGCACCAGAAATAACTAAATATCTTATGATTTTATTTATTTAACTTATCTCTTTGCTCACATCAGTCTCTTATTTACATCTATTCCTTTAGCTGGCTTTCCCCTACTCTACTTTGACCAGCAGGGGAAAAACAAAAGGAAGGATTATTACAATTACATTTACATGTATATAAAGAAGGTTTACACAAAAGGCCAAAAGGAGGTATTGAGTTATGTGACATCTTTACCAACAGAAACAAGTCTTTTAATTTAGCATCATGCATCCATCATTTTACCAGCATCTATTAAGCACCAAATACATCAGACATTGTATCGAATATTGAGAGGAAAGTCAAGGACTCGGCCTTCAAATTGCTTATAGGCTAGTGCAGAAATTATGAAGTCATGTCCTGGGGACTGAATCTAGTCTTTATTCATTATTAGCTCAACTCTCATATGGTTGGTCTCTGTGGTGTTTGATATTTAAATAAGTAGTCAATATTGGAAAATCAGAAGATTTCACATAAAACTCAGAATTTTTGGCTTCCCCTGAACCATCAGAGGATCTAGTAACACGGCCTATATTTCTACATGGCACAAGCAGCTGAGATCTGAGGAGTAGCTGCTCCCTCTTACTAGGCATGAGCTCTCTCTCTTGGTTCACCATCTTCCCCACCCAATGTCCAGGTCAGGTGGCAGTTACTATTTATCCTCTAACCCTTGGCCTGAGTAGTCATTTAGGTTACCTTCCTGGCCTCCTGTAGGCATTTGGTTTTTTGGATTCCTGGTATATAGTGGGTTGTATTTGATAATACACCAATAAAACACTTTTTAACTCTATAAAAATAATTCTGCTTCTATGATATAATTTGATGTTCATAATAAATCGAAGAGGCATGTACGCCAAGTAATATTAGTTCCATTTTTCTCACGAGGTAATGAAAAATTGGGCTGATTAATTTACTAGTCCGGGGTATAGAGGTGGTTTTAGAGTTCAAATTTCCTGATGAGCCATCCTAAGTCTAGCGAGTACTGCAGAGGGATCTCCCCCCAGCCCCAACTTTCCCCACTATAAGATTTCAGAGTGAAGTAGTCAAAGATTGGGGCGGGAAGAAAAGTGAACACAAAGTTAAATTTGAAATTTTACTATTACTTAAGATTGAATTGTGGCTTTTTAGGAGTATAATTGGCTAAAGGACTTCTTATTATCTAAGAGGATAGGCCTTTTCCATACTTCATCTTAGGGCAGGAAAAGATAACACCAATGAATAAATGCTTAAAAGGACAAAAATTGCATTTTCTATGGAATCAACATGTGTCATATTTGTTTAACTTAGCAGTTACACACAGAGATGCACACGTACACATTTACACACCCATTTTTTTCCCTTTTTTTTTTTTTAAGATTTTTTTATTGGGGAAGGGGGACAGGACTTTATTGGGGAACAGTGTGCACTTCCAGGATTCTTTTCCAAGTCAATTTGTTGTCCTTTCAGTCTTAGTTGTGGAGGGCGCAGCTCAGCTCCAGGTCCAGTTGCGGTTGCTAGTTGCAGGGGGCGCAGCCCACCATCCCTTGCCGGATTCCAGGAGTTGAACCGGCAACCTTGTGGTTGAGAGGATGCGCTCCAACCAACTGAGCCATCCGGGAGCTCAGCTGCAGCTCAGCTCAAGGTGCCGTGTTCAATCTTAGTTGCAGGGGGCACAGCCCACCATCCCTTGCGGGAGTGGAGGAATCGAACCGGCAACCTTGTGGTTGAGAGCCCACTGGCCCATGTGGGAATCGAACCGGCAGCCTTCGGAGTTAGGAGCATGGAGCTCTAACCGCCTGAGCCACCAGGCCGGCCCCCATTTTTTTCCCTTTTACCTGCATAGGATCATACTATACGAGTACACAGTATTTTGTAACTTCCTGTTTCCTTTAACACTATGTCATCTTTCTATGACATTAGTCTATAATAGTTTTAACCAATTTTAATGGTTCCGTAATAGTCCACTACATAGTGGTATGATAATAATATTTGGCCAGCCACCTATTGGTCAATTTAAGTTTCCAATTTATTGTTATATAAATATACTGTACTAAATATTCTAGTAGCTGACTCATTATGTGCATCTATGATTAGTTCTTTAGGATAAATTCTTGGGAGTAGAAATGCTGTGTCACAGGACACATTTATTTCTTTAAACTTTTGATGCGTGTGTAATGTCTCCTTAATCAATACTCTTCCTTCTAAAATCTCCCAACTCCCAACTTGGTCTGTCCACTCCAGCCAGATAAATCTCACTAAAATAATGTTTGCATATTTTATATCCTTTTTAAAAAGGCTCGGTGTCTTCTAGCTGTTTAATATATTTCAAACCATTCTCTTCCAGGCTTTGGGAGTCCCCTGGGAAAACACCTTGCCTTACCTCATCTACTACTTTTCAACTCTAGTTAGACTAGACCTATAATTTTTGACAGGTCCACCATTTATATGAGAAATCTTCTCCCTTTTCTTCTCCATTAATCTAAATCTTATATGTCTCCCAAAGCCCAGATCAAATTATATCTCTTCCAGAAAGTATTTCTGGGATAATCCCATCCACAAATTATCTTTTCACTCATGTATTATATTCCCCTGAAATTTTAGGTATGTATATATCTCATTTATTTGGGGTGGGCAAGCTGGTCCCAAGTAGATTATTTTTTGAATCTATCTCCAAAGCCAACATAGTGCTAGGTGCTGAATCTTGAAAAGAACTGTAAAAGTGTAGAACGCAGTACGGGAGAAAGTTTTGAAATAGTCCCTAAGTGCCTTTAGAATTGGTCATCCTTCCATATGAAATTGGGTGAATGGACTTGATGAGTTTTCAAAGTGGCTTCAGCCATACTTTTCTAATAACATGATTATAACTAGTTATTGATGAAATAGAAATAATTTTCAGTTGATCCTTTGAAAGACACTTCCACTTACTTGCAAAAATTATTTGGTATGGAATTCAGTATAAGAGAAATATCTCTCAAAGATAATTTAGTCACCACAATCATCAAAGTAGTTGGTGGTCACTGCATGACACGGATTTTAAAACCACATTAGTGAGATTCTATAGTATAAAGATATTTTTATTCATAGCTTATGTTATAAAACAGAAACAATGAATATTAAAATTATCCCAGAGAATGAACATTACAAAAAAACAAAAAAAAAAACAAACCTTTAATTCATTTAAAAATGCATAAATTATTTTTCTTCCACCCCCCCAAAGTATGGTACTTCACTGTTCCAAAAATATTACACATTCAAATAAACTGTAATTATGAACATATATAGCTTCCCACAGTTAGAACTTTAAAAATGGACTGTGCTAAATAAAATGCATGTTGCTGCAGTATTTAAATGTGCTTTAAAGTAAATCATTATAAGCAGGCATACAATTACTATGGTTTTAGAAAGCTTTAATCAGGAACTAAAACACAAAAGAATTAAATTTCAGCAGCTTTTGACCACCACACCTCAGTTCTTCACTATCTTCCTCATCCCCCTGAGTGTTAAAGACAAAGTCTTTTCTTAGGCAAGATAACTGGAATGAAAAATTATGGAGAGAAAAGGTACAGACTGAAATAAAAGATACGAAAAAACAGAAAGGAAGAATCTAGAAATATTTAGGATTTCTGGTATTGCAAATCCACTTTTAAAGCACTAATTTTTACTGGAGGAGTAGACTTTGAATCTTGCTGCCTCCCTAAGGGTTAGAGTGAAAAATGAGATTTCCAAAAGAGTGTGTGGGGTTTGGTGAGAGGGGAGGGAAAAATGGTTTGTGGTACTGAGCTGCAATAGAGTATCGATCTGGCAGGGTCCAGTTTAATCTGATTCATCAGCCAAACTCCTGATGTTCAAAACCTTCCCTGAAATTAGTATCAGTTAAAATCCTGGAGGTATTGGCAACTGGCAGCTGAACTCTCCTGCCTGGGTCCCCCACAGCTACAGCAAATTGGCAGTGAGGCTTCCTTAGCAGCTGCTAATGGGCTGAAGGTATCATACAACATGATTCCACTTATGTAGAACAAACAAATACAAACCCATGCATTTCTATATGTGCCACCTCTGTGTGTAACTGCATAGAAAACTGTTTGAAAAGACACACAAAACCGTTAATATGTGTTTTCTCTGGGGAGGGGTTTGGGGTGGGTCAATGGATCTGTTCATTTTATGGTTTGAATCTTTACTGTAAGAATGTAATCATGGGGGTGACAGGTTAGCTCAGTTGGTTAGAGTGCGGTCCTCTTAACAACAAAGTTGCCAGTTCGATCCCCACATGAGCCACTGTGAGCTGCATGCGCCTTCCACAACTAGATTGAAACAACTATTTGACTTGGAGCTGATGGGCCCTGGAAAAACACACTTACATAAATAAAAGTTAAAAAAGAAAAAGAATATAATCATGTATTACTTGCCCAATTTTAAAACTTAAAATTAAGAAAGCAACACATAGGGATGCCAACCTATGCAGAGAGAAATGTGGAGACTATGCAGGAGAGTTTACATCTTGTAGCAAAGTAGCTCGCCACAGAAAGTTGGCTGCATTACCAGTTTCTTCAGGGGACAATAACTTTATGAGTGATTTCTATCTTTGTATGGAGTGTTCTTGTTCTGGCTCATCTACACCTTCCTGTTGGACATTTCACTCAGATATCTTGCTAATATTGCAAACTCTCCAGGCCTAAAACCATACACATCGTGTCACTTTCTTCTTTTTATCTATTCGATCACCACATTGTCAGGTTTAAAACCTCGGGCTATTTGACTACTTCATCTTCCTTGCCCCCCTACTAAATTAGTCATCAAGTCATGCTTATCCCATCTCAGCCATTTGGCTTTCCTTTTTCCATTTATAGCACACTACAGTTGACCCTTTCACGAGATGGGTTTGAACTGAGCGGGTCCACTTACCCGCGGATTTTTTTTTCAATAAATATATATTTATAGTACTGTAAATGTATTTTCCTTCTTTCTGATTTTCTAAATAACAGTTTCTTTTCTCTAGGTAAGGTCAACAGCAGGCTATTAGTAGTTAAGTTTTTGGGGAGTCAAATGTTATACACGAATTTTTGACAGCACGGGAGGTTGGTGCCCCTACCTCATGCATCATTCAAGGATCAGCTGTACTTCAAGGTTTATTATCTTACACACAAATTCTTATAATAGCTTCCCAACTAATCTCCCTGCTTCTAGTCTTTCCCATCTGTCATTAATTTTGCACATAAATGCCAGATTAAAAGTCTTAAGAGTAGAGTTTGTTTATTCTACTACCTGACCAAACATACACACACACAGACAGACAAAGATGCTCCTCCAATACTTGTCTACTTACTTCGTATAAAGCCTAAAATCCATTCAAGGATCCCTAGGGTCTGACCTTAACACTAACACCTCGACTTTATTTCTTATTACCAGACTCTTGGAATCATTTATCTAAATCCTCTTTAACTGTCCACCGAACATAGTGTCTTTCCCCATGATGCACCTTATTCTTTGTTAAGTGCCTAAGTAAGTATTTATTTTATTTGTGAGGACTTTGTTGTCTGGCATTTTTGTCTAATTAATTTGATTTAATGCATTGGATCTATTTCTTGTGTCTGAAGTTAACTACAAGTTTCTTAAAGGCAGAATCTTTGCCTTAAGCTTTTTATTATTTCTCTCCCTCCACCATTCCCCACCTATTACATACAGTGTATTCATCAAAGAAGTCATTCAATAAATGTGGGCTGATTGAATGACTAACATCAAAGAAAGTTTCTCTGTGCCTTCCTTATTTTGGGGGAGCACTGATTTTATACTTTTAAAAGTAAAAAATAAAAAATAAAAATAAAAAATAATATACAATGTAGTATATAGCTGTTAAAATGCACCTTGAATGAATTTGAGTTAGAATGTATGTTCCTAAAGGTAAATGTTTTCGTTAATGTATACAATGAATCTTGCTAGTTTGTTCATTTAACAGTATTTGTTGCGGGTATACTATGTGCCAGTACTTTTCTAGGCCCTGGGGATATGGCAGTGACCAAACAGACTAAAATCTCCGCCTTCATGGAACTTACATTCCAATGGAGAAGACAGACAATAAATGAAATAAATAAGTAAAACACATAGTTTGTCAAATTTTGATAAGTGCTTTGGGGAAAGATAAAACCAGAAAAGGAGTTTAGGGAGTGTTGATGGTGTCGGGGGTAGTTGCACCTTAAAATAGGGTGATCAGTATTTTCCATATCTGGCATAGAAAAAAGTTGATATAATACCCAAGTATAATACAATTAAGACTGGCTTAAATCAGTGCCTCAGAAAATATGACTAGGAATATTTTTCTCATGATTTAATTTTAGCTGGCTTTTAACAAAGACTTCAAAATGGCAGCTTAGGTTCATTTTTAGTTCAATGAAGAATAGTTCTCATACAAATGCAGCCTGGATTCAATTCTATTTCTTGGGTTGGATTATTACCAAGATCTTAACAAGGAAAATGAAGAAATATGGATGCCTCAGGAATTGACTAACCACTTATACCTGCATTAAACATGCTTCTCTGCATCCAGAAGCTGACTAGTACCAGATTAAGAACCAGAAAGGATTTCTTGGCAAAAGATCCTCAGTTGCAAAAATAATTCCAAGACTTGGGCTAAGCTCAAATTTCAGGATTTATGTGGACATTCAAGACTTATCTTTTCACATTAGCATGTGAACAATTTGAACAAATAATACCAACTCCCAGAGGTTTAGTTTCAAAAGGTCTAGAGTTTAAGAAGAATATTTTTCATCTCCTCTCTCAGCATTGTCCTTTATTATAATAATCATTCTTTTCACAGTGTTATCCACTAATACTTATATTAATGAAGAAGACAAATTTTAACATTACCTTTGTCAC
This sequence comes from Rhinolophus ferrumequinum, assembly GCF_004115265.2. NCBI lineage: Eukaryota > Metazoa > Chordata > Mammalia > Chiroptera > Rhinolophidae > Rhinolophus > Rhinolophus ferrumequinum. The sequence goes on from NC_046301.1 coordinate 46,172,300, forward strand.
CAAAAATGTTGCCATGAAATAATATGCAAGGCATTGGAATACATTCTAGGAGGAAGGAGAATAGGGTATAAAGATATTATTTGGATACAATAATACTAGTAGGAAGTTACTCCAGTATATTGAAACATTATATTAGAGTGTAATCCACTAATAATTCTGTTAACTAATATTAGATAATTTCTAAGTTTGATTAGGGATGAAGAAAAGACACTGAAGACCTACAGATTAGGTAAAGGTTAGAAGTGGTATCACACCTCTATATTGATGCCAGAAGGAAAAAAGGGAACTGAATGGGGAAAGTAAGATTGCAAAAAATCAAAAAATTCACAATTTTGCTTAGAGGTCATGCTATTAATAGCTGAGATGGACAAAGCAAAACTGTGGGTAGAAGTGTGTGTGTGTGTGTGTGTGTGTGTGTGTGCGCGCATAACTTAAAATGAATGACAACACGCTAATAATTCATCAATAATTTTTACTTGCTTTTTCTTCCCCCAGCACTGCTGACAGTGTAGAAAGATGTTTAGTCCTAGGTAATTCTATAATGAGCTATTACATCACCAGACTATATAAATAGACACCATATAACTATATAAGTAAAAATAGATGAAGTAAATTTCCTTTTCTTACAAAAGCACAGAGAAACTGCTTACCTGATATACATGAGTGTGAAGTCTATTTTTGGATTCTTCCTGTACCAATTCCAACAGATTTCCAATTAAACTTTGCAATTTTCTTTCATTTCTCTAGGAACCTCCGATATAGGACAATGGGCAGGTGCTGTGCTAGAAGTAAGGTGGGTACCTTAAAGACAAAATACAAGGAGTAAGCATTTGTATAGTAAACTGAACTCATAGAAATTAAGGACTCCTTCAATGAAAGATTTTCTATTGGTCTGGAGCGAAGACTCACGTTACCCCATTTAACACCACAATTCTTGTAACAAATGCCTGAATGTACTGACAAAGCCATTTGCTCAATAGCAAAATCTCATAAGAATACTTTGAAATGCTTCATAATATGTTATGTACACTAAGCTGCTTCCAAATCAAAAGAATAAAAGTGAAAAACCCTAAATTAAAACTAGAAAATCAAGGAATGCATTTTAGGCTAACTTAAAAAAAATTTTTTTCATTGGGGAATATTGGGGAACAGTGTGTTTTTCCAGGACCCATCAGCTCTAAGTCAAGTCGTTGTTTTCACTCTAGTTGTGGAGGGTGCAGCTCACTGGCCCAGGTAGCAATCAAATCAGCCACCTTAGGGTTATGAGCTCTAACCAACTGGGCCAACTGGCTACCCTAGACTAACTCTTTAGGATAGAAAATAAGACTTTTTAGAAGGCCTCCATCTTCTTTTATACCCTATTTTTGAATGAGTGATACTTTTCATACTTGCTATCTTTACGCTGAAAGGAATTATAAAACAGGCTGTTACAGTTTTATATTCTTTGGTGAAATTAAATCTTCTTTTTAGGAGCAATTCTTAGTTCCCAGATTCTGGCCATGTGATGTGTTTGTGCCTGTCATGTCATGTTATATCACGCAGTTTTACTGCAACATCTGATTTCAACTCAAGCTAAGTAACTTTTTGCCACCAGCTACTGTCATGGACTTGTTGCTCTGTGTGGTTCCATCTTCTTTACAAATGACCTTCTGGTTTCTTACAATAGCTCTAGGTTACGATTACTAATATGGCTAAGGGATTGTTCTATTTCAACAGTGTAACAAATGGATGGACTTTTGTAAGATCTTTCTCCTCAGTGGGCAGGAGAAATCTTTAGATGAGAAAAAAGCTCATCTTAAGAATAATCAGGTAGATGGAGTGAATACCCTGAGCAGGAAGAGGGCTAATGCCTCTAAATGTCCAATCAGTTTTTATGCCAAGGCAAATGGAAACCAGAAGTCCTCGGTGGCCTTGGGTAGCTACTCTTAATCCTTTGTGTCCTTTACTTGAGAAAATGGTGAAACTGACATACAAAGAAGATTTATGAAAAGATTTTTCCCCACGGATGGATTCGTGTTCATCCTGTCAAGTATTTTTGTTTACTTTTCTTGTGAATGGTAAAACAGGGTTAAGTGTTGAGGTTGCATCTGGCCAAGGACCAGTTCTGTGAAGTTACTTGGCTCAAACAAAGATGAAAATGGAAACTTTGGCCTCATAAATTGCTATGGATCTCAGGCAGGTCTGCTTATGTTGGAAAGCCAAGGGTTCCGTCACCATCTTTTCAAAAAAACAACAAAGGCTCAGTGTAGATTAATTAACATTTTCAACTTGCTGAAAGCATCTTAGATGAGATGCTGAGTTGTGGGCTCAGCTCTTTCTGTTCTCTGAAGGGAATGGGGTCCAGGGTAGAGACTTGGATTAGGAACTGTCTTCAAATCTACCTGGTGGTCAACATACTAGATACTAGAGTTTGTTGGCTGATATTTAACTCTTAGCAAGGTTGAGCTATATGTGGGTAAAAGGTGCTCTTTGTCAGACTAGCCTACAAATGTAGGGATGGGTGTGAAAAAGAAAAGGTTTGGGTAGACATTTAGCATGCTAAATGGCCTAGATCCCTTAAGAAGCAGAGAATTGTGACAGATAAAGCTAATCCAGGGAGGATGTGAAAGGGGCTATGGTTTGGAGTTGTGTGCCTACACACTGAAACATTCTCATTTTTTAGTGTTTACTTGTACATGTAATACTACTTTGGGTGGGAAGATACAAAAGCAATAGATTTTTTTATTTTTCCTGAAAGAGCTCCTGAAATGGTTGATTAAACAGCCTTGCTCACTCAGCTTGCATACAGAAGAAGGAAGTCAGGCCAAAGGTTTGATCAACCCTAAGTTAGTGTGTATCTCTCGGGTCTAGCATTTAACCTCAATGCTTTGCTGAGTCAGGTATAATTGACGGTCATGGAAATACATAGAAATAATAATGGCGACAAACATTTATTGTTTCCATTTTATATTTAGTGCTATATGCTTTGCATAGATTATTTCATCTAATGCTTACAATGATTTTATAAAGTAGGCAATTTTATTATGGATCTGATCAAAACCATCACTAACACTAGAGGAATAACTCATCATGTGTGTCCTACTCATGGTGGATCAATAATGCCACCAGATTATTAGAGAGGTTAGCTCATGCTAAGGCATACTAAGGTATTGCCTTTTCCTGGAACTCTTCGCTAGGCTATGAAGATACTTCTTCTGGTCCTCCCACCATACTGGCTGCTCCTTGTCTCTGTTTCCTTTGCTGAATCCTCCTCATCTTACTGTTTTAATGTTGGAGTGCCCTAGGGCTCACTTCTTGGTTCTCTTTTCTCTAGTTACATTATCTAGTCGATCTCAATCAGTCCCATGACTCTAAATATCATCTATATACTGACAACTCCACATTTCAGTCCACCCCAGATACATATACATATGTATATATATGTATCTATGTGTATACACACACACACACACACACACACACACACACACAGGAGGTCTGAAAATTAAGTTCGTGAACTTGTTGCAACAATGTTGCTAACCTTTTTTTTTAATATCAGAGGGATTATTCATTATGAATTTGTACCAACTGGACAAATAGTTAACCAAATTTAGTATTTGAAAGTGCTGAAAAGGCTGTATGAAAAAGTTAGGCGACTTGAACTTTCCCCCCACAATTCATGACTCTTGAGTCAACAATGCACCAGCTCACACAGCAAGGTCTGCAAGGGGGATTTTAGCCAGTAAACAAATAACTGTATTGGAACACCCTCCCTACTCATCTGATCTGGCCCCCAATGACTTCTTTCTTTACCAGTATTTCTTTACAAAGGAAATACTGAAAGGAAGACATTTTGATGACATTCAGGAGATCAAGGGTAATACAATGACAGCTCTGATGGCCATTCCAGAAAAAGAGTTGCAAAATTGCTTCGAAGGGTGGACTAGGTACTGGCATCAGTGCATAGCTTCCCAAGGGGAGTACTTCAAATGTGACTGCAGTGATATTCAGCAATGAGGTATGCAGCACTTTTTCTAGGATGAGTTTGTGAATTTAATTGTCCCATTGTCCACACCTATCTTCACACAGATGTTTAGCAGGCACCTCAAACTTACCATGTTTAAATCAGTTTACAAATACTCCTCTCCCCCCACCAAATCTGTTTCTTCTCTGTCTTCTTAATCTCAGTAAATGTCAATTCCACTTTCCCAAGAGCCCAGACGAAAAGCCCTTGGGATCATTTCTGACTGCTCTTTCTCTTATACTCATATCTACTCTATTAGAAATTCCTGGATGTTTCATCTTTTAAATAGAATCCAAATGTGACCATTTCTCTCCATCACTGACTTCAGTCCAGGCCATCCTTATTTTTCATCCCAGCTAGGCTAATCTCCTTGCCTGCTCTCTTGCTTCCCTACATATATTGCTCATATAGCAACCAGTAATTAAAAAAACAAACAAAAACAAAAAACTAAAACATACACATATATACACACATAAATGATAATTACTCCTATGTATCCATCACTCAGCCTCAAAAATTAACATTTTGCCCATCTTCTTTCTTCTGTTCTTTACCCTTCCTCTTTTTTTGGTGGAGTATTTTAAAACAAATTGTAGCAAAGTTGTTCTTTTAATTATCAGATCAAGCTGCTCACAACTTTCCAGTAAGAGCCAAATCCTTTACCATGGTCTATAAGGCCTACGTGATTTATCACTATAACCCTCCATCCCCGCTTCACGGCATCTCCTTCCATTGTCTCCTGTCCTCGCTCTGCTTGAGTAACACCAGAGGTTCCCCAACCTTAGCGGCCACCAACATTATGTGGAGGGCTTGTTACGCACAGCATAGACTGCCTGGCCCACTCTCAGGCGTTTCTGATTCAGTGGAGCTGAAGTGGGCTTCCAGAATTCGCGTTTCTAACAAGTTCCCAGATGCTCCTGCTGTCCAGCGGGCATATTTGTAGGTACCACCTGCTACACTGTTCTCCTTTCCGTTCCTTAACAAGCCAGGCAAGATTTTGCATAGGAGTCTCTGCACTGCGCTTCCTTCTGCCCTGAGTACTCTTTGCATTACTCAAGATCCATTTTATCCCATCTCTGTTTAAATAATACCTTTTGAGAGGCCTTCCTTGATCATTCCTAAAATAGCATCTCACCTCCTCACACTGAGTTCCTTCCTCGTTTCTCTCATCGGTCTAGGTGGACAGCTCCACACTCGCAGACCTGGTTTTGCTCTCCATCGTGTCTGGGGTACCCAAACCTTGCCGAGCAGGAGTTCACTTCACTCGAATGGATCATACACTGAGGAAGGAGGCCCAGCTTCTTACTTGGGACACTAGACAGGCAAATTCCGTTCTGCCTGCCTCCGTGTCAGCATTTGCAAAGGAATTGGTTGGTTCTGCTTACCTTTCCCATCTCCCTGGGCTCCAATCAAGAGAATAACTTGGTCATGCCTGGGAAGCACTGCGATAAGTGAATACCAAACGCTATTATGCTGTGCTTTCGGGCGCCTTTCTCCTGGACCGACAACACCCCCTCTAATTTCCTCGCTCCCCCGCCCCGGTGACCCACAGACTCCACTGCAGGCGGCGGTCTCGCCCGTCCCGCCCCGCGGGCCCGCGTCTGGGCCCGCCCGCCCCGCCGCCGCAGCAGCCTCGGCAACGGCAGCAAGAGGAAGGGGAGGCGCCGAGGGAGGGGTCCTCGGCCGCCGCGGGAGGCCGCATCGCCGTCCCGTCACAGCGTCGGCGCCGGCGGGGCCAAACCCGGAAGTGGCCGAGCCCGCGAGCCCGCCCGTCCCGCCGTCGCCGCTGCCCCGCACTCGGGCGAACGCGGGCGCCGCGCAGTCAGACAGAGCGCGCCCGGCCAGGCGGGCCATGGCTGCGGGGGCCGCTGCCGCAGGTGGTGGCGCGCGGTGAGGCGAGCGGCGCCCCCTCTGGGGCGGATGGAACGCGGCTCGGCGGGCGGGCAGTGCCGGCGTCCGCGGCTGGAATGGTGCTGGCGGCGGCGGGCGGCGCTCGCGTTCTGAAGCCCGAGAGGAGCCACAATGGAGACGCCGCCGCTGCCTCCCGGGTGAGCGGGCGGGCGGGCTGAGCCTCTGCGTTGTAGATCAGCGCGCCGCGGCGGTGCGTGTCGCCGGCCGCGGGCGCTGCTCGGCGACGGTCGCCCGGTGCCCGGCGGCGTTGGACGCCCGGAGCCGCCGGGGAGCGGGCGCTGGGGGAGGTGAGAGGTGGGAGCTGCGGGGCGTGACGAGGCGCGGTTCCCGCAGTCCCGAGGAGGACGCGACGGAAACTCAGCCTGGCCAGGCGGGGGACTTAAGGCTCTGCCCAGGATTTCCCGGGAAGGGTCTTTCCGATCCCAGGCGAATAGAAGATTCGGGACGGGGTGGTGCTTGGGGACTCTGCTGGTCCTGTGAATACCTCCCTGCGAGGCATGGGCTGCTCGTGCCCATGTCACCTACCCCTGTCTAAGGGATGGAAATACGATGCACGGGATTCCGTTGAAAAAAGGCAACTGAAAAGTACCAGACGCCCGGCGTCTAAATGAATGGATCTTAGATTGCTTGCATCTCCGAATTTCTAGCAAAATTAATATCCGAGGAGCTTTTACATCACTCTAAATGAGCCGCGGCTGTTCAGGGCATGTGACCTCTTTTACCTGGCACTGCAGAAAATTCTATTCAGAAATCAGAGCATCTTCTGTTTCCTTGGTACCCTGGGCAAATTAGTAGTGTAGCGCGACCTGCCAGGCACAGGTGTCTTTTTCCTGGGTACCCAGATACATTCAAGATCACCTGCAACAAAATGACTTTTTAGAAATAATAACAGCTGAACAATTATGTGGGAGATATTGAAGATACTAAATTATTCAGTACAAGGTTTTTTAAAAAAAACATTTTGGTAAAAGTGGTCTATAAATCCCCAGGAGTTGTGAAATTTTCAATTTTGATATGCTTTCCTTAGTTTAACCTTATGAAGGAAGAAGAGCCCTTTGAATCTGACTTTTCAAAACGCAGACCAACCTCACTCTGAAGAATGGTGTACCTTTTCATAAGAGCTAATTCATGGAGCCTTATCATTTTTCACTTAGATTTGGCCAGCTTCCCGTCATGGCAGTTGTACCGCACTAGCCTTTTGTGGTTATTTGGCAGAATTCCAGCCAAAATATGGATATTAGCCTTGGGCTGAATAATTTTTTGATGTCGAGTCCTTTTAGGAGAGCTAATAGGATTCTGGAAATGCAATTTCGAAAAGTGCCTTGTGGAATTTTTAGCTTGAGTGGAACAGGTCATGGGGATCTAAGGAGTAGATGATAAGACTCTTGGATTGACCCTCCTGGGCTGATAGAAACAGGGGCTCAGTTGCTTCATGATCGCTGGGGCTTTGAGGGCTTTGTGATCTGGTCTTGTTCTTCGGCAGGTTCAGGAAGGCTCCTGACTCCTAGGAAACACGATGGTGGATTGTTTGCCTCAGCAGCGTGAGCACAGCACCAGCACATGAGTTCTGTCCAGGCTCAGAGGCACTTAAGGCAGGAAATGCTACCTGTACATAGACAACACACAGTATATAGAATATACCATGAAGGTATGTTATCTGTAGCAAACCTGCCCCCTTTATATCAGTCCTCTGCAATCCCTTTTCACTTTTTGGAGCAAAGGAAAGAACAAGATCTTGGAATGCAGGTGAAAAAAAGGGTGTGGGAAAGCAGGCTCTGGAGAGAGGGAGTGGAGACATAGACAGTGATTTAAATCGAAATAATTAAAGATGAAATAGATGTATGCATGCAAATATTGATAAATTGAACCTAAAACGGTTCAACTAATCATAATTTTGGTGTCTGGCATAATTTTGGTGTTTGGTATTGAGACTCAATCAGTCGTGCTGGAACAATGACAGGCTGAGAGGTAATGGAAAGCCTGGAATGCTAGCAGTGATGAGAGAATGGTTTAAAACTTCTTTTAATCGTGGCTCACTACAGTTGGTGAGATTTAATAATAAATACAAATAGGTTTTATTTTCATGTGGCCTATCTAGGAATAACTCTCTGTCCAGAGCTCATTAGAATGTTACTTACCTTTCTGTAGATCAGGAATAGTTTTCCTTCCCACTCCTTGACCTGTTTGCTTCCATTCCCATTAACTTGTTTTTTTCTTCCGCACTGAATCATGGGTGCGGGATTTGAGAAATGCTGGCAGTGTCTTTGGAAAAGAGCTTCATTGGGCCTCACTGGGCTAGAGCTGGGCTAGGATGGAGGCCAGTAGAAGTTATTGGGAGGGCTCAGCTTTTCTTCATGAAGGTTATATTTTGTAGCCTAAGCTTTAAGTCAAAGAAAGACGTTTAATGTGAACTTACAGTGCCTTGGATGATGTGGTTGGAGGCAGGGACTCGTATCTTCTTTGTGTGAGTGTCTGTTTATTAATTCATTAATTCTGCAAATATTTCAATGTCTGTCTCTGCCTGGCACTGTATGGTACTTTTGCTCATGCTTCTCTTTTAACAGTCAGTTTTACATTGTTCTGAAATCCCTTGCTCCCTTTCAGCCTGTTAGCACATTGTCTTGGAGGGATGGAGGTGACTATGCCCAGGCTCCCTAGTTTCTTCAGGACGGTCTTGTTGAAATTAGGTTTTGATCTCTTCTCCTTTTTTCACTCGGTGCCTCCAAGTTCTCCTCATCCTTTTTGATTCTTTTATCAATTGTCACTGGCTTCATATTTGGGCTTACTGTTTTTTGCATCCTTGAGTATATGTGGCACTTACAGTCTGTTGTATTTTGGGGACATGTGCCTTTGATCCAATTTGCACAAAGGTGTGCAACTGAAAATTAGATGTACATTAGTAAAGCAGTTTCAGGCCTTGAACTGATAGGTACAGAAGGAAATGTAAACTGATACGCCCTGATCTCAGGAATTTTTTTTAGCTTCTAGCTTTGAGAGTTTTTAAAAAAAGGATTTATGCCATTATTAAGGTGAGGGAAGAGTAGTAGGAGGTATAGGACAGAGTGCATCCTTTGACCTCCCCTTGCTGGACAGTTTTCTTGGCCTTGGTTTTCCAAATGGCTCCTCTTTCACAAGTTGACTTTCTATAGTCCTTGCTTTTTTTGCTTTCCTTTTCAAAGCTAAGCAAACATATGTTGGATGCAACCACATCTTTTTTCAGTCGATTCCACATCACTGGATACTCTCGAACATCGGAGGTGTTCAAGCATAGGCTGGCAAACATCTTGTTGAACATGTTCTAAGGCATTTATTTAAGCAGTAGGAGATTGCTTGGGTTAGAGCAGAGGTTCTCAGACTTTTGCATTTTACTGACTTGTAATATTAAAAAAAAAAATGAAGTCCAACATAGAATTGCTAAGTTTTTTATTTTGCCAAGTAATTATCGATAAGATAATAATTATCAACCATCATCTTTTTGTAAAAGAATGGACATTTTAGTGCCTCTTCCCAAATTCAAAGAATAACATAATCTTAGGTTAACGGTAGCTCTTAATTGGAATAAATTTAGTTTTATGAAAACTTACTACATTGCCCTCATTTTGTCATAGACCCGTTAAAAATTCATTGAAACCTGACATTTGGGATCTACTGGACCATATGACCTTTTAATGTTCTTTCTAATTCTAAGAGTCAATTACTGTGAATTTGGAATCTTGCCACAGGTGACCCCAGTATTAATTTGTCTCTGATAGCCCATTGGACTGTACTCTTGTTTTTGTTTAACAAGTTTTAGTGTAAATTGGGCATCTCTCAGATCATAGGTGAATCTCTTCATGATAAAAACCTTTGAAATATTTAGGATCCATAATGGCCCAAAAGGTAATGTTAGAAGACATATGGATCAATGTGTATTGAAGGAAGTGTAATCTATAAGGAAGATTTTGGGGTGCATGTGGGAACTTGAGAAGTGGATTCTGGAATAGGTAGTTTATGGAGTCATCTTAAAAATTTCTGATGCTGGCTGGGAAATCACTCCTCCTCCTACCAAATACCTGCAAACCTCTTGTTTCTAATTTACATTATCGAATGCACTTAGTAGGCATTCAATAAATATTAGTAAGTGGGTTTTCATGAAGGTGACTATAAATTTACTCATCTGTGGCTGTGATGGAGTTGCACCAGGAGTGTTTATGAAAACAGTTCAACTTCTTTCTTAAGATCAGGTAGAAGGTTCTTTCAAGGTGATACAGAGAGTGGAACTTGCCTTTCAGATGCTCTTCTATAGAATTCTACCAAATCCCAAATGTATTTACTGTTTATAATGAGTGAGTTCAGGCTTTTTGTTCCTATTTATCGGGTGCCGTCTGTGATCAGGCTTTGGGGATAGCTCAGAAGACAAAGTCCTTTTCCTCATGGTTGAAACTGATAGTAAATAAACATATAACACAATTACTGTCATGGGTGGGTGAAGATACTTGTGTTCTACGTTTTTCTTTCTTACATTTCAGACTCTGCATTTGCTAAAGTATTTTTCGGACCAGTTCTTTTCACTGATTCTGCCTTGGAAAAAGATGGTCTTGGTTTCCATGACACTACTTTTTCTTAGTTTCTTCCTCTGGTTTTTAGGTTCCTAAATGTAACTTAATTTTTTATATTATTTTCTTACTTTATTTCATTTAATCTTGTCAACAATTTACCTTATAGTGTAGGTCTCTGATAATTGTCTTTTTTTCAGAGGTTAAATTACTTTCCCAAGCTCAACATGTAGAGGAGAAAGTGGGATTCTGATCTCTTTCTGTTGAGCACTTTTTTGGTCTTAACGTGTGTGGCTTCTCTTCCATTACTGTTCCTCAGCAGTAGCTTTCCACACAGATGAAGGCCGTGGCCAATTCGTCTCAATCAACTATTAATTACTAAGTTGTGGCTCCATTTGTATCTCAGGAGTGGGCTCTAGATCTGTGCATCAGTCTTGAATTGTGAACTTTTTGACGAACATCTAGCTCGTACCTCAGGTTCTACGAGTCTAAAACTCAGCTCATAATCTTTGTTCTTGAATTGACTTCCCTTTACAACATCTATACTTATTCAGTGGAGTCATCATCCTTCTGGTCCTGGATACCCATCGCCTTGGAATGGTCTTTGATTTCTCTTTCATCACCCTCTGCGTCTTACCAGCTCCCAGGAACTGTCGAGCCTTGGTTTCAGGTGTCCATTCTGACTGCTAGTATTTTGATGAACAGATTTCATCACCTGATACCTGGATTTTTTCCTCCTATGGAGCTCTGTTTTCTCTCCTCATCTTTCAGTCCACCTACTATTTTGCACCACTCCCCTCCCCTCAGCCCGAAATCTTACAGTCACACCAAATGACTTAACGAAACCAGATATCTCAGCCAAGTGATCACAGCCCTGTTTCATTTTGGCCATATCTTATATGTTGAAAATCTGCCTTATCCCAAGCCTGGAGTTTCCAGTCTTTTCCTATTCTGCCCCTACTTGAAACAACTTGGAATTCCTCCAAGGTCTGGAAGCCCGTCTCCTTCACAAAGCCTTCCCTGTTGACGCCAACTCATTCCAGCTCGCTTTGCATCCTGATAGTATTTATAATCGATAGCCCGTAATCTTGCACCTGTGTCCTGACTTGTGCCCTTCCCCGGTGGTTTCAGATGTGGCTCCCCAGTTCAGTGGGAACTGGAGAAGACTCCTGTGCTCGGCCTTCTTTATGCTCCTTATCCCTGCCTTAGCATAGGGCGTGCAGTGGCCATATAGGCAGTGCTCACCTACTGGATTTATAAACAGTGGTGGCTGGCTGGAGTATTGCCGATAGTTTTCATTGACTGTTGCAATTAAAGATGAGGAAGGTCAATAACATCCATAAAAATACAGCTCCATTCAGTTTGGCTCCTAACGTCAACGTTTTTGTTAGCTCTGTGTACATTCTTACAGTATTTAGTGCTTGTACAGCTTCCTGAGGCAAGTAGGTGAGGTGCTATTATCTTGGACTTTCATGTTACATTTCGTAGTAGACATATTTGTGGAATAACAAAACCGTATTTTATAAGTAAACAGTCTGAAGCGCAGAGAGGCTAGGTAACTAATCCAAGGGCACTTGGTTGGTATTTGGCATAGGCAGGAGTACAATTCAGGTCACGCAGCCGATTCTGATCCTCTTCTAAAGCCTTTTTAGTCAAGTGTTAGAAAATGTAGCCCAGTCACCTGAATTGCCAAGTCATATTGCTGCCTTCTTTTACCAGCCAAGGGATGGCGGTACTAGGACAAGTTGGAAAAGAAAGGTGAGAAATATGAGTGATAAAAAACACGAAAATGTTTGAAATGGATCATCAACCTTCTTCTTCCTCTTTCAGAGCCTGACAGTATCCTACTCTGATAGTGCTTTGTTAATTGTTTGTAACATATTTCTTAAAATAAGGGTGATCTTGCATAAGATAGGCTTTTATCCTGGTCCCTTTCCTGGTAATAGTCACTGTTGGGGACAAAAAGTGCCTGATTGTGCTCTGTTTGTCATGTAGGTGGGAGGGAGAGCTGAGTTGAACTGAAGCAGAGCTTTTTACAGCTCTATTGTTCTACTATCAGAGAGCAATTATACTCCAGCTTCCATCAACCTCTCCACTTCAGACATCCAACCACCTCCTCCTGCCACAGCTTCCCCACACACTTAACCAAAAGCCACACAGCCAAGTTCTAGGAGGATGAAGAGGGTGGTATGTAATCCCTCCCTCTGTCCTCCAGTAGGTTCAGTGCTGTTAACTGCTACTCCATTTTAGTAAAATTGGGCATTTTCAGCTTTTCTAGATGTTTCCTTTCCAGCTCTGAGAAATGGGAAACATAACTTGTAGCAATACCTGTGCTACACCGATGTATTATTCAGTGGCACTATTATGACGTCTACAAGGTGTTCTATGACTGGATAGGACGTTTTTTATCTCCCAAGATGCTTCATATTCATTTCTAAAGCTCGACATACTGAAGGTATAATTCAAGTTTTTACATGTCTGTAGGGCAGATGATCACATTTTTTAAAGCTATATTTATTTGGCAATATGACTGTGTCTTTGTAGGTGGCAGTTGGTCTACTGGCTCTGGACCTCATAAAAGCTTAAATTCTAAACACTTGAAGAAAATTGGCAGAGCATGTCTCTTTGCCTTTAGCTAATTGCAAAAACTGAAACCACAACTCTACCATAAACCAAGACGTGTTTCCAAGGGAGAGAGCCCTCAACTTTTACAACCTCTAAGTAATATGGTGGTTATCTGGGTGAGATGAAGGATGTGAGAGTATTTTGTTGGGAAACTGTCGAGTGACATAACAAATATCAGTTAAAATATTAGTTATGGTTGACTCTCTACTTCTGATATCATGGACATGGGTATGGAAGCAATGTTAGTTCAATAACCAGCCTCTGAGTGTAAGTTTAGCGAGGAAGACAGCAGAGCAAATAAAAGAGATATTATAAAGTAATGGAGAAACTTCAGAGCCATACAGCATGGATGGTGACTTTGAAAAACAACAGCTGCTGATGTGAACTTGGCAGAAATTTGTGACTAATGGTGGGTGACTCATTGCAAGCAGGGGAGTCTTGCAGCTTTTGAGGTGAAGAGGCAGTGGGAAGAGCAGAGATGGGGGCCACCCAGGGGCTAAGTATTTGTGTCCTGAATGAGAGAATGGCTGGTCCCCTGTTAAATTTTGCAGCTGCATCATTCGCATGAAGTATAGCATTGTTTCCACCAGAAAACATTAAAAACATAAACAACCGTATTTTCTAGTGTTTTTTCACAATCTGAGATGGTTGTCCTGGAGTAGGAGGTAAGTGGGTAGTGGGGTATATTACATCACTTTTTTTTTTTTAAACTGTACATAGCTGCCTTTCCCCCCTACTCCTGGAGGTGGCTATCATTCTGATACACCCAGTCCTAGAAAAAGGGCTTGCCTGAATCTTCACGTGAAGAGGTATAGTGAAGTATAGTTTGAAAAACTTACTTGCGTCATTCTGATCCTTTTGTCCCCCTCCCTTAGAAATGATAAACAAATGATAAACAGTTCAAGAAAATGTAACTCATTTTTAAGATGTTCTCAAAATTTTCGCAGTTGGTTTAAACCTCTGCCTGGTTATGGAGTCTTGAATGTTTGAAGGAGATAGCTTGGTCTGTTTCCTTCCTTTTCGAGAATTCAGTTATCATCAGACGTGTATTCTTAGGCAGAGCTAGAAAGTTACCTGGTTTGAGAAGCCACCCTTGCCCACAACTGGGAATTTGCAGAAGAGTCATTCGCTGAAGGAAGACTTTAGGATTATCCATTACAAAGCCTAGCCGTGTACTGGGATCCAAACCCTTGGAAGCCTCAACTACTTTAGAGTATGTTTTGTGACAATAGGTTACTGGATAATTTTAAGACTATGAAATGTAGAGTTGGGGAAAGACTTAAAAGTGAAAGAACCTTGCAAAAGTATCTCCTTCAGACATTTCAAAGAAGGCAGTTCTCAGAATGAGGAGCTTTTCTGGAAAAGGCTAGCTTTTTGCTTCAAAGGGAAGCAGGCAGAAGGTGTAACTGCACCTACTGGTATAACTTAAAGGGTAAACCTTTACCTCCCACTTAGCTGCTTCCTTGTGTATGTTCATTTTCCACATCTATAGTTTTAGACATGATGTATAATTTTCTGTTACTCAGTTTTGCTTCTGACTGAGAGAACATCTAACACAAAACCACATAGGAAATGGAAAATTATGGAAAGGGCTTGGGTAGACCTGTGCTATGTTTGTAAGTGGCTCTCAGTACAGAGAACACTTAAAAAAAAAAAAGTCAGTGTTATTTCTTATTCCTTTAAGCCTTTGACTGAAGTCTTTTCTTTGCAGAGGTTCTGGAATACATAGAAAAAGCAGGAGCTGAAAATAGCTTCAAGAAAGCCCCAGTATAGACATTGATTATTGTATGGTAGCTGTCTTAAAGTTAATTCTCTCATGCAGAAAGTTTTAATTCCTAATTGCTTAAGCAAATATAAACACTCTTGACTCTTAATGATATTCTTTCTAGGGCACAGTTGTTTTCATTTCCATTCTGAGCATTGAAGAGTCTTCTATGATAGTTCACCAGTCCTCAATATTATATTTTCAATATAATATTATATTATATTATATTATAGAGTTATTGTTGTAAACTCTAAGCTACTAAACTAGAAGCAGCTATAAACATTATTAAATCGCTGTATATGTGGACATCCAGTGTTGCATGGTCAAAACGTGTAGGCTGTGTAGGTTTCATATATCTACATCACTTCCCTTTTTCCCTGCTGTGTTCTTTATGAAAGGATGGTGAGAAGAGGCATTACGAGAACATGCCTTGTACCATTGTGTTTCCCCAGTTCCCTCCACCATATCTGGATGTTCTTTCATCTTTTGGTTTCTAGACTTACTAGTCCTTTTTCTTAGGCCAGGTGTAAGTCCTACTTACACACACACACACACACACACACACGCATACGCATGCACGCGAGAGGCCTCAGGGAGTAGAGTGCACCGTCCCATTCTCCCCTCCAGCTGTGGCCTCACCCACCGGAGGCAGTGCCGTGTACTAAAGTCATTTGCAAGGCCCCTTTAAAAACTCCCAAGTGGTGGGGAAGCGGGACTGCTGGTTGCTTGTCGTAGGCCAGCGCTTGAAGAATCAGCTTTCTCCGTTAGTGCTGATTCCAGGAGCAGGGCAGTGGGAACACGCAAGGATACCTTCTGTGGTTAATGTTGGCGGTTACCTTAATGTTTGAGTGCCCGACTTTCATGGGTTCTTGTGCCACCTGTGTAATCAATGATTGCCACATTTCTGCCTGCAGCTAGATTTTTCTCTCCAGTTTTAGGCTCCAGTAGTCATCTGATGGCATCTTTTTGACGTCTTCACTTGGAGGGCTGTGATACCTTAAAACCAACATGTATGAAAACTGAGCTCTTTCTTGATCTTCCTACCCCTAAACCGGTTCTACTTGTAGCCTTCCCCGTGCAGTTAACAGGCGCTCATTCCAGTTGCTCAGGCCAAAAAACATGCAGTCATGCTGACTTGCTTTGACTGGCCACATGTGACCAAATCTTGCGTTCTGTGAACAAATCTCATTGGCTCTACCTTTAAAATAGATCCAGTACCCAGTCACTTCTCATCACCCCTCCTTCTCCCTCCACCGCTACTACCCTGCTCTGAGCTACTGTCACCTCCTACTGCATTAGCCTCCTAAATAGCTTCCCCCCTTTCATCTTTGACCCATATAGACTATTCTTAACCAGCAGCCAAAGTGATCCTTTGAAAACCTAAGTTGGATCGTGTCATTCTTCTGCAGTGCCTCCCCATTTCACTCAGGGTAAAAGCCAAAGCCCTGACGAGGTCCTGCAAGGTCCTACGTGATCCGCCCTCCCCTGTCCCTACCAGCCCCAGCCCGGGTCTCACGTTCCCGGAACACACCAGGCTTGTTCTGGCTTTTGCTCCAGCTGTATCTTCCTCCCGGACCTTCTCTCATCCCTCGTCCTCATCTCAATTCTCAGTAGGGCCTGCCCTGATCACCCTATTTCATACTGCAGGTTAACATCACTGCACACTCCTGACTCTTTACCCTGCCCTTTCTCTTTTTTCCATCACTCTTACCCTTTTCTAATGTGCCACCTACTTCACTGATTTGTTGTGGGTATTGCTCCTCCCTGTCCCGGACTAGACTACAAGGTCTGTGAGAACAGGGATCTTTGTTGTGTTTATTGATGTATTCCAAGTGCCCAGAAGAGTGCTGGGTACTTTGTTGGCACTCTAAAAATATTTGTTGAATAAATAAATGAAAGGTAATGTTTTAACAATGAATCAGCCTTTCAGAAATGGGTTAGGAAATGAAAAGGTGTGAAGAGAAATGCAGCCATAATGATTGATGTTTGTCTGTTGTGCTTTGTGTGATATACATACAAATAAGATTTTTTTTAAAGCTTCATTTTCTATCCCAATTTTTAAATTCATAGCTTTATTGAGGTATAATTTACATGCCATAAAGTTCACGCATATAATTGTACATTTCAGTGATTTTTTAAGTAAAGTTCTAGGGTTGTGCAAGCATCTCCTCAAAAAATTCCCTTCTGTCCATTAGCAGTTAATTCCACCCCTGTCCCCCATGGTACCGTGATTTTATTTGTAAATTTTTTGGCTACCAAGTCTACCATTTACCAAGTACCTTTCTGCCTCAATCTCTTCATCTTTTAAATGGGGATACTAATAATATAATTAGCTCACAGAGTTGTGAAGATTAAGCAAATAAAGACAGTAAAAACTACTTAGCCCAGTGGCTGCCATATAGTAAATACTCAATAAACTTTAGCTAACATGATTAATCTCTTGTTAGAGTAGGTCCAGAATATATGGGGTAAATAACCTTGCAGGTAGAGAGCAAAATTCAAATCAGATTCTAAGTTTCTAAAGTTTTGTAAAATACTATCTTGTTCCTGTCTCGGTTTGTAAATAATGTGTGGTTACAACAGATTGTTAAAATTACGCAGGTTACTTTCCAAAAGGGACGATCATTTCTCAGAAGTTTTGTTTGGAGATGTCTGCTGTATCACTTTTACTGAATTTTCGGTGTTCATCTTTGACCAAAAGATTTTTTGTTAAAATCTTAGTGACCATCAGAAAGTGTTCGAAATTGTGTCTTACGCTGGGATTATTGTGCGACTTCCTCTAAATGAGGGAGGGAGTGGGCATGCGTTGTATTTCTTGTAGCCTTATAAGCCTGAACTAAATTATCTTTAATAAGGTGTTTTTCTGTTTTGTTTTTTTTTGTTCTTTTCTTTTATGTATAGATGCACAAAGCAGGGTCATCAGAAGCCTCTCGATTCAAAAGATGATAATACTGAAAAACACTGCCCACTGACAGTGAATCCTTGGCATATGAAGAAAGCTTTTAAAGTCATGAACGAATTAAGAAGGTATCATTACATTACCATACATGGGTCTCTTTCCTTTATTTTTCAGTTGTTTATAGTAAATATACTCCCCTTGCCTCACTATTGCTTTGTATGATGCAGAAAACATTAAAAGATTTTTTTGTGAGTATTTTAAAAGAAGAGAGCAAATAATTTATCGGAAGTGTGAATGGTATAAGGCTGCTTTGTCCAATACGGTAGCCACCAGCCACATGTCAATTGAGATGTTCTGTAAGTGGAAAATACGTATGAATTTCCAAGACTTAGTACAGAAAAAGAATGTAAAATATTTATTAATAAGTTTTAAAAATATTGATTACATTTTCACATGATAATATATTGGATATTTTGGGTTAAATAGAATTATTGTTAAAATTTACTTCACTTTTTTTTTTATTTTTTTAATGTGATTACTAGAAATTGTGACCTGCATTACATTTCTATTGGACAGAGCTGGTCTAGGGTTTCTTTGTGAAAGACATGTATTTTTTCCCCACCATTTCCTTTGTGAAAGTACATATATTTAAAAGCTTGGGCTAAGAGGGCAATGGCTTAAACTTTCCCTTAACGTCTCTGTGCTATGTCTTCCTAAAAACCCACCCTTTCGGTCCAGCATTTGTTTGCTCATTGGTTTATTCTTTAATTAAATTAAAGAGTCAATATCTATTTATCTGCTGGGTGATGGGCTACAGTGGTGAGCCAGAACAGACGTGGTTGCTGTCCTAACGGGACTGATGGTTGACGGAAGCAGTCAGAGCATCACACAGCAGTAAGTGCTGTGAGGAGGCCTATGAAGGAAGCTAACAGTGGTCAGGGAAGGCTTCCCTGAGAAGATCGGAATAACTGTGCTGAGATCTGGAAGGAAAGGAAATGACGTCAGGATAGGGATGAGAGAGATTAGACAACAATGTTCCAGCGAGGGAACGGCAGTACTTATGTCTCATGGTGGGAGGGAGCTGGCCTTGCTGGACGAACTGAGGGGTATCTGGGGTGCAGATGGCCGGGGTGGGGGTCAGAGCCAGAGAGGGGGCTGAGTGGGTAGGTGTGGGCCAGCATTGTTTCAGGCCTTACACATTGTGGTCTTTATCAGGAGTTGCCTTGGGAGGAAGCCATTGGAGGCTTCCAAGCAGGGATGTGACATGATCAGATGTGTATTTTGAAAAGAACAACTGGCTTCCAGGTGGAGAGTGAGTAGATTGGAGAGAGGGAGACAAGAGAAAGTTAAACTGAATATTGGATATTGCTTCCTAGTCTTGCTCTGAGAACATTTTCAATACATAGGTTTTCATTTAGTTTTTGGGGAAAAAATACAGCTGGGATAATCCAGCAGGTCTGGTTGTGCTGTTTTAGCTTTTTAATCCCATTGCAACTGTAGTTTCTAGAGTGTAAAACGCAGTGGCTACTAAGTGGAGCTGAGAGAAAAATAAGAAAAATAGTGTAGTTATTTTGAGACTGAGACCTTTAATGGCTTTTTCTTTTTCTTTGAAAAGTCTAGAAACACTGATTTTTGATAGGCCTATTCAAATGCCCTCCTCTCCCTTCCATGAGTTGTAGTAGCCTTGGCTTTCCACTGGTGTGTGTGAGGGGATCTCTTTGAGCCTTAACTATAAAATGAGGGGAGTGGACAGGGTGGATTCTAAGTCACTGCTGCTTTGACATTCTGAGCTGATGAGATGTTTTTCCTGCTTACCTGTGGGTCATGTGGTGTCCCTGCCTCCGTCCCGGGATTATTGAGCTCTAGCCTTCATTCACCTATTTGTTTCATTTTGGGCGTGAACTATATGGCTGTGAAATAGTATACCTTCTTGTTCTTTCTGTTGCACCATTTCAGGAGCTAGTGTGTCACCAGCCTGGTAGTTGATGCTGATTTTCAGAACAAAGAATGACCTTTGAATTGCCAGAGTGTTGGCTTCCAGGTCTATAGCCAGGATTGTTTTAATGAAGTCAGCAATTGCTAGTGTTTTTAAAAAAATGAACTTTTTTTGGGGTTCATCAGAACCTTTTTTTGTTTGTTTTTAATGTGATGCCCTTTTCTCTTACCCCTGGTAGCCAATTTGAGTAACTCTTAAAAAAAAAAAAAAAATCCCTGAAGAGGCCTACTCCTTTTACAGCTGAAAATCACTTATTATTTCCTGTCCTTGCATCAACTTCCTTCTGCCAGGAAAGAGTAGCCGAGAGCGGTTTTGTGACTTCTGGGAAGGGAGAACTTCCTTGTTCTCACCACGCTGCCCTTGGGCTGCCCCCTCTGTTTGGTAGGATAACAGCTGTACACCAGAGTGTTTTTTTGAACCTTTGGTTGATGGAAGTGAAATTTTAGGGGAAAAAGTCACTTTTCTTCCAATTATAGTTGGTGTAAGGTGTGGTTGTGGGAGTGGGAGGACAGGAGTTTTGTAAAGTTTAAGTTAATACAGTTTATAGAAAAGGAACGTGACATTTCTTTAAACTAGTTTTTTTTTTTAGACAGAAGGTCCAGATATAGCTCTATGTCCCAGCCCACTATGAGCTTGAATAACTTAACATTATTTAGTTTAAAAACCTTGCGTCATTTCTTAACAATGTATTCAACAATGCATTTGTAACATGTGTTAAGTTCTCCTCCTTCTTTGAAATCCGCTAGCATCCCCAAAAGGCTGTGTGGGAGCCCAAAACCGTATCAGATTTGCCCATGCCCTTCAAGTGTCTAGCTTGCTGCAGGAGATGTCAGAGAAGAGGATGAGGTGGTGGAAGATGGTGTGCAAAATGTGGGTGCTGGAAAGGATTCTCACGGGAGAAATCCACAACGTCCCACAGACGAGGTTTCAGCTGGGCCTGATGAGAGTGGGGGGCTAGGATTCATGCAAAAGATGGGAGAAGCCAGGCAGTTCCTGGTCTGGATGATTGCATGAGCTAAGGAGGGGATAAACCGAACCCAGTTGGATAAGTGAATCAAGAATTCATGCTGGGAAGTCTGTGTAGAAAAGGTTAGGAATTAAGAGCATTGTAGCAGGTTTCAACAGTGTAGTGACTTAGGGCCTAATCCTGTGGTCAGTGGGATTCAGTGCAAGTTTTGAGAAGGGAGTAGCATTGTAAAATGCATGGTGTCGGGGGAACAACTGGCACTGTGGTGAAAGGGCGGGTCTAGTACCGCAACACAGATCTGGTGGGAAATTCAGCTCTTCACATTTCCCAAGCATGGGTTGGGGGGCAGGAGAGGAATTTCTCAAAACCCTAACATTTTCAAAATCAAGCCAGTAGATCTTCACAGAGTGCTCGTTATGTGCGACACACTGTATTGGGTTGATGGAGGAGACAAAGAAGCAGACTAAATCCCAGACCCAAGTTTTATTGAGAACATTAGCCTGTGTGCTTTTTGAGAAGACTGAAAAAGGAACTGTCAGAGGTAGCATTTTGCCTTTAAAATGCATTTTAAATGAAACTCAAATCGTCTGTTTTCTAGGATATGAGATAAGACTGTACTTGAGTTTTAAAAATTTCAGTGACTATTAGTGGGGGCCAGCCTATTATTTTTTTAGAAGGGAGATAATTTTGACCCTTAAGTTATATTTGGGAATGGAAAGTATTCAGTAAGGATAAATCATATGAAGCAATGCAAATGTTCACCTCTGGATCATACAGAAGCCATAAATATTTAGTCATTCAGTTATAATAGCAGTTCTTACATTGCAGAGGATAATTTAAACAAAAGAGCCCGGAGCTCTCTCTTAGCAGAGTGCTTATTGTATTTTTTCCCCCAGGACTTTTAGACATGGTGGACCCATATCACTACTAGGATTAAATTATTTGTTGTGCATCTGAGAAAAATTTGAGTTGTGGATCTTCTTTGGTTATTTGTACTTTGTTGCTTAGATGGCAAGAGAAACAGCAAACTAAGTTAGCCTACCTTTCTCTTCATAGCTTTATATCACCTTTCCTCCCAAGGTTATTGAGATGTAATTGACATATTACATTGTATAAGTTTAAAATGTACAATGGGGTGATTTAATATTCGTATATATTATGAAATGATTACCATAATAAAGTCAGTTAACACACACATCATCTCACATAGTTATCATTTGTGTGTGTGTGTGTGTTGTGTGTGTGTGTGTGTGTGTAGTACATTTAATATCTACTCTTGGCAAGTTTCAGGTATACAGTGCTATATTGTCAACTATAGTCATCATGCTACACAGTGGATCCTCAGAACTTACTCATCTTTTTTTTAAATTGTTAGTTTCAGGTGTACAAAACAACATAACGATTAGACATTTACATCCCTCACAAAGTGATAACACCCCAAGTCTAGTACCCCTCTGACATCGTATATAGTTATTGCAATACCGTTGACTGTATTCCTTATGCTGTACTTGACATCCGTGAATAAATAAATAAATAAATATATATATATTTTTTAAATTGTTGACAGTTGATACTGTTTTATATTAGTGTCAGGTGTGCGTGCAGTGGACAGGCCTCCTTACACTTATGAAGTAATCCCCCCGTCAAGTCCAGCACCCATCCGACAGCACACACAGTTTTACAACATTATTGGCTGTGTTCCCCATACTGCACTTCACATCCCTGTGACTATTTTGTGACTACCAATTTGTGCTTCCTAATCCCTTCACCTTTCTCACCCATTCCCTCAACCCCGCTCCCATTATAGCACTGTTTTTACAAGAGATTTTGGGAAACTATATAGGATGTGAACTTTTTTTTCCATCACTCTAAGTATTTTTCTACACTAAGCACTGTCAGGTTCTTTTGTTTTCATGTTATCCTAGAGTAGAAAATAAATCATTCCTTGAACGACAGAGCAGTTGGAAAGAGCCCCCCAATCAAGCAGACTTGTGTGTTTAGAAAGTTTAAGGGATATTTTGAAGCTTACAGTCCCAGGTTAACTGGTAATCTACAGTAATTCTTTAGCACTTGTGATTGATCTTTTTTTTTTAATGTAGTGTTTATTGAGCAAAGAATGTGAAGAATGGATAGTAGTAAATAAATTTACTAACCCAACTTCTGTTTCTTGTTCTCTCTCCATATTGTTGAAAACCTACCATGTGTGAAAAGCTGCTGCTTCAGAGTTTGCCTCAGTATCCCCTCTTAAATCAGAAAATCTTAGTTTGGCTTATTTCTTCTAAATTGTTTTAGCTAAGAGTGTTCACCTTGTGGTTTATTTCACCAAGCTGTTTTTTAAAAACAAAACACAAAACTTTTAATGAGGAAGTTTCCTTTGTAGATAGTCTGCATTTTCTACCAGTAGTCACACTTTTCACTCACATTTTCAAAAACTCACCTTTGCGTTACTGTTTCCCTTCTGAAATCCTTGACTTCCTTATCTCTCTACTCTGCCCCCTCCCCACGTTCTTATCTCTGTCCCTAATATTTTCTTTCACTTTATTTCTTCTTTTGCTTTTTAAGATTTTATTGGGGGAGGGGAACAGGACTCGATTGGGGAACAGTGTGTACTTCCAGGACTTTTTTTTTTTTCCAAGTCAAGTTGTTGTCCTTTCAATCTTAGTTGTGGAGGGTGCCGTTCAGCTTCAACTTGTTATCCTTTCAGTCTTAGTTGTGGAGGGCGCAGCTCAGCTCCAGGTCCAGTTGCCGTTGCTAGTTGCAGGGGGCGCAGCCCACCATCCCTTGTGGGAGTCGAACCGGCAACCTTGTGGTTGAGAGCCCACTGGCCCACGTGGGAATTGAACCGGCAGCCTTCGGAGTTAGGAGCATGGAGCTCCAACCGCCTGAGCCACTGGGCCGGCCCCCTACTTTCACTTTATTTCTTATTATTCTTTTCATCTTCTCCTCTCAGTGGTAACCAACTGTTCTGGCAGGTCCTCACACCTGGAGACAGTACCTTCCCTGCCCTACAGTATGTGCCTTCCTCCATGTCTTCTTGTGGCTGCGTTTCGTCACTTTTCACTGACATTCTGCTGTCTCAATTCTATCTGAAAAGAATGATAGATTCTTCTAGGGCCCTGTACTAGTTTAAAACAGTTCCTAAATCACTGACTATAGTAGGTTTTTCCGGTGACTTTTCAAGTTGACTTGTCACTGCTTCCGATTTCCAGTTTGAAAATCTCAGCAGGTACCAATCTGTTGAGGAGGCCGTGCTGTTCTTCAGGACTCTCATTGTGTGGTAAATCTGATCACAGGTTTTCCTTGTGCCTAACTGCCAGAAATTCAAGCCATCATGGTTTTAAGAAGGAAAAGAAGGGAGATGGCACTTCTCTCGGAGTTCTGTCATTCTTTGAGGTTACTGACCTTTGGTTGGGCCAAATTGTATCTGCCTTGTCTGTTGAATGACATTGTCAGTTATAGGAGGTTTGGTTAAATATGACTAATTTGAGTGAGCAGTCAGGAAGCCGTTCACCTTTAAAATAGTTCGTCTGCCCAGCCGACCTCCCTATGTGCCAGGTGGCCAAACATCGATTCTGGGCCCTGTCCTGACCGGCTGCACCACATCTGGCTCACCTCTTCTTCCTGACCAGCTTTTAACTTCTTCACTTCTGATCTCTTGCCTCATTTCTTTTTATGTCTTAACTTGTTTCTTTGTCCTAATATCTATCTGATGCTGTTCCAAGATGATCCAGGGCACATTCCTAGGCTCTGGCTCGTTTGTGTTTGCCCCGGGGATTCGGGCTAACAGTGCATCTCACCAGCCGGCACCTCGATTGTTACTCTGATTCTGCGCCATGTGGCAGAAAGTGCCTCCAGATTTTCCCTGACACCCAAGGAAGAAAGGTGGACGGATGCCATGTCATCTCCCTACCACCCCTGCTTCTAGTAGAAAGTAAATTCTTGTTTCATGTGACTACTGATTATTTTTGATATCTCAGTGCCCGACTACGTGCGCGCGCACACCCACACCCACAGCAGTGATAGGTTTTTCTCGTCTTAGGAATTCATTTATTTTATATCATAAAACCAAAGGATGCCTTGGTATGTTAGGGCATGCTTTATTAATTTTCAAAGCACAGCAGTTTTTTTCCTGAGAAGGACCAATTTTCATGACGTCCTTTTAGTTAGGAGGTGGAGTGCCTTTTATTTCTCTGTGCCATCTGAGTTTTACCTGAGGGCTGTGTAACTTGTGTTTTTCGCGTTTGAACTTAGAAGCATCTTCTTTCCAAAGTCCCCGTGAGGTTGGGCCTATCTCCTCTTGTGTGTTCCCAAACACCCCACACTTGCGTCATCTACATAGTCCCATGTTCGTTTTGTAGTTAGTTACCTGTTGGCTAGTCTGTGTCCCCTGCTCTACTTTAAATTCCTTGCTGTCACGAGCATTATCTTGTTCATTGTGGTCAACCTATGTAATGCTTGCTGCACAGTAGCCACTCTGGATAGTTGATAAATGAATGAAGAAATGCAACTTCATTGACGTGATGATCCTGAAAGCCTTTTCCTTCAATAGTGCGTTCTTTCATTAGATTTCAAATAATAGGAACATAAATTCAGAAACTCACCGTGTAGACTGGGTATGGGCTGCTCAAACAAGTTTCTCTTACTTTTATTGCCACATTTTTGGTTTGTAGCCCTCTTCCACCTCATCCCAAAGTCATTCAACTTTGTGAGCATGCACATTTGGAAAGAGGTAAAGGCCAGACTCAGTGGACCCATACTGGCTGAAAGAAGAGAAGGTTGGTCAGATCTCTCTCATTTTTGAGTGCTGTTTTAAAATCTGTTATTACTGGAGGCAAAAGGATAAAAAAATCAAACATTAGGGGCGGCCGCGTATCTCACTTGGTTAGAATGCAGTGCTTATAACACCAACGTGGCCTGTTCGATTCTCACGTGGGTCAGTGAGCAGTATCCTCCACAACTAGATTGAAAACAATGACTTGACTTGGAGCTGATGGGTCCTGGAAAAACACACTGTTCCCCAATTAAAAAAAAAACAAAACAGGACACTGAATCCAAGTACGTATGTCCTTAATCTGTAAGGTGGCCCTTAGACTCCATGTGACCTAACCCTGGGTATGGCTGCATGCTGCTTACTAGTTTGGCAATGTTTTTACCTTATTTGTTAACTAACATCTGCTAATAAGCCACTAAGGCCGAGCTAATTACAATTTTGTAGGTGCCACCCAGCAGGTGTTATGCTAGGTTTGGATCAATGAGTAATTATAATTGAAGCTGAATGTAATTAATTATATGATTTTTGAGATTTTCCAGTGTAATTCCACTTAAGTTTCATCTTGAAACTAGAGTACTAAGAGGGATTACTGACAAAATGAATATAGGCATAAAGATTCACTTGACTCATGTTCGAGCTGTGTCTGGTTCCCCTGGTCACAGTAGGAAAGTGCAAATGGCCCTCTGGAGAGACTGTGTGCAACTCTGCTGACCCCCCAATCCCCCATTCCCCCTCACACACCCTCTGCCTCTTCCAGCTTCTTGTTCCACAGGTCCCCATTGGGCTTTGCTGCTTCAGGTCTCCATGCAATAGCACATACTATTCTCTCTGGAGTTCTCTTGCTCATTCTTTATCCAGCTAACGTGTACTTGTTTTTTTTTTTTTGTTTTTTTTAAAAGACTTTATTGGGGAAGGGGAACAGGACTTTATTGGGGAACAGTGTGTACTTCCAGGACTTTTTTCCAAGTCAAGTTGTTGTCCTTTCAGTCTTAGTTGTGGAGGGTGCCGTTCAGCTTCAAGTTGTTGTCCTTTCAGTCTTAGTTGTATAGGGCGCAGCTCAGCTCCAGGTCCAGTTGCCATTGCTAGTTGCAGGGGGCGCAGCCCACCATACCTTGCGGGAGTCGAACCAGCAACCTTGTGGTTGAGAGGATGCGCTCCAACCAACTGAGCCATCCGGAAGCTCAGCGGCAGCTCAGCTCAAGGTGCTGTGTTCAATCTTAGTTGCAGGGGGCGGAGCCCACCATCCCTTGTGGGACTCAGGAGTTAAACTGGCAACTTTGTGATTGAGAGCCCACTGGCCCATGTGGGAATCGAACCAGCAGCCTTTGGAGTTAGGAGCATGGAGCTCTAACCGCCTGAGCCACCGGGCCGGCCCCGTGTACTTGTTTTTAGAACTCTGCTTAAGGTCAGTAGCTGCAGGAGCCTTTTCTGACCCCCAACCTGATTTAGATCCTTCCCGACTCCCATAGCATCTTTATAGGGGCACTTTCCACTCTGTGCTGTAATCTTTGCATTGTCAGCCCTTTCTGCCAGTCTACTTCAGGAGAGGTATGAGCTTGCAAGTGCTTTGTTGAATGAGCAAATTAACTGTGATTTTTCTAAATATTCTTCTAGAGGTAGTGCTAAAAACCCACTAAAATCAGGCCTTTTTATAAACTGTACATAGAACTTTACAAAACTAGTTTCTAGTATATAGTACGTCAAGTGATAAATTGGTGTTATTTATAATTTATACTTTCTATTCCCTGTTTTTTTCAAGCTTTCACACATTTTAAAACCATACAGCCTTAGGTGGTTTTGTCGTGGTTAGGAGGAGCTGCAGGCAGACTCTGTGGATTTGATTCCAGGCATTGCCACGCGTGGGGTCTTTAGGCTGGTTATTCATCTTTAATCGCGGTTTCCTCAGCTCGGCATTTTAAGGGTAAAAATCCTAATACTTCCTACCTCACAAATTGTGGTAGGGTCTAAATGAGATGCTACATACACATAAAGCTGTTGCATAGTTCCCTCCAGAGTATACTGCTGACGTTTCTCGCCCTGGTTATTTGTGAACCCATGGAGCTCGGGACCGTGGAGTGCTTTTAGATTTTCAGAGCAGACGGTAGACGTTGTCAGTTCCCCACACTGGACGAATCACAAATTAGTGGTGTGGAGGAGTGACGGATGAGTAAAACATTGTGCCATCGTTCATGACTCCGATGTGCGACCTGCCTGATGTCTCATACAGCATCGTGAGCCGTCACTTTGGCACCACTCAGGAGTTAGACCTCAGTCTAAAGGGCATCGCAAGCTCATCACCAGTGAGGCCGCGGAATGCAGTCGTCACTGGTGTTGGAGGGTGATGATGTAGCTTATAGTTTCTCCTAGAGTGGAGGGGAAATAGCTGTCCGTAGGACCTTCGTGGGTTTTGGTGTGAACTCCATAGAAGCAGGTTTGCAAGCAGTGTGGAAAAGTGGAAAACTTCAAGGACTTGGTTAAACTCATGTGAAAATGTTGCTAGTTGCTTATCAGCTGCTAGAAACTTAAACAGAAGCAGGCAGGCTGCCCTGGGAGGCAAATCCCAGGGTATGGTGGAGGAGGGGGCCACGTGCGACCTGTGTATGCTACACACATAAACTCAGTGCTCTGATATTTGAGGTGCGGAAATGACGTTCGGTTTCACCACACCTGTTTCTGCCATGGATGACATGATTACGAGGAAAGTCGGCTTTAGAGTTGGCACCTTCTTGCTTGTTCTCGAATAAGCATCAGCAACCTTTTTTGCCAAAAAGATATTCTGTGACATTTTTATTTAGCTGGAGAATCTCACCAAGCAGCTGGTATAGCATGTGAAAAGTGTTCACCACATGTTTTTGAATAAATTAAAATGGATATTTTAAAATTGGAGGTATGTTTGCTGAATAATGGTTTGGGTAAGGTAAAATAATGGTTTAAGGAAACAAAATGCTTTTTAATTTTATGTGTGGTAATATTTTATGGCCTTAAGGAATGAGATATTTTACATTAGAAAAAAATGATATGGTTAAGCTTCAAATGCCCAAATGCCTTTTAAGCAGCAGGAGAAATTGAGTATAATTTTCCCTTTGATGACCCAGAGTCATTTTAAATATATATATATTTGGTACTTTGACCCAGTTTCGTTTTCTACATATGCTTTATTTTGTCTTAATGTCAGACTGCCATTTGCCAGTTCTGCTAATGCTGTTCTTAATTCAAACATTCTTCCCTGTACTGTGTCCATTGATTGTTTGCCGCTGGTCATTTCTTTTAGGTTGAGAAATCAATAATCAGTGTTGGAAATATTTCTCTGATAAACAAAGGCAAGATTCTGCGTGAGGGCCCAAATCTTGGGTTTTTGTCATGCCAGTTTTCTGTGTACTTCCTATTTAGAAATCCTATTCTAAAGGATGGCAGTTTTTAGTTAGTCTCAACTTCAGAAAAGTGGGCTTTTACTATAATATTTTTACATAGGATGCTCAATACATTTATTATTGGTATCATTAATTATTTTTTCCTCTGCTTTGTAAACAGTCAAAATTTGCTGTGCGATGTCACAATTGTGGCTGAAGACATGGAAATCTCTGCTCATAGAGTGGTGCTGGCCGCCTGTAGTCCTTATTTTCACGCCATGTTTACAGGTATGAAATATCTTAGTTACAGGTATTTTTTTTTTAACCATATCATCTTGAGAAAGCTCAGACTTCTATATTTTTAATTCATGATAAAATATTTAATTAAACATAGATCAGAATCTAAGCTCCTTATTTTTTTAATAATTACATCTCAAAGACTGTTTTGTAAGTACCAGTTTTTACTTCTTAATCCCTTTCCCTTTTTCACCCATCTTCCAACCCCCTCCCATGTAACCCTCAAAATATTCTCGGTATCTATGAGTTTGTTCATTTATCTTGTTGTGTAGATTCCACGTATAAGTGAAATCATATGAATGTGTCTTTCTCTGTTTGATTACTTCACTCAGTGTAAGGCCCTCTAGGTCCATCCATGATGTTGCAGATGGCAAAATTATTTATTTATTTAATTTTTTATGGCTGAGTAATATTTCATTGGATATATGTACCACTTACGCTTTATCCACTCATCTGTCGATGGACATGCGGGCTGCCTCCATATCTTGGCCATTGTAAACAATGCTGCAATGAACATACAGGTACACACATCCCCTCGAAGTACCATTTTGGGTTTTTCTGATAAATAACCCAGAAGTGGGATTACTGGGTCCTTCTTTGTCTCTTGTTATAGCCTTTGTTTTAAAGTCTGTTTTGTCCGGTATAAGTATTGTTACTTCAGCTTTTTTTGTTTGTTTCCATTTTCATGAAATATCTTTTTCCATCTCTTTACTTTCAGTTTGTGTGTTTTTCTATCTGAAGTGAATCTCTTGTAAGCAGCATATGTAAGGGTCTTATTTTCTTATCTATTCAGCCACCCTATCTTTTAATTGGGGCATTTAATTCATTTACATTGAAAGTAATTGTTGATAGGTAGTTATTGCCATTTTATTCTTTTGTTTTCCTTCTTAAAGAAGGCCCTTTAACATTTCTTGTAATACTGGTTTGGTGGTGATGAACTCCTTTAGCTTTTTCTTGTCTGGGAAGCTCTCTATCTGTCCCTTGATCCTAAATGATAGCTTTGCTGGTTGTAGTTCTTGCATTTCATCACTTTGAATGTTTTGTGCCACTCCCTTCTGGCTTGCAAAGTTTCTGTTTAGAAATCAGCTGGCAGTCTTATGGGAGCTCCCTTGTAGATAACTGCTTCTCGCTTGCTACTTTTACGATTTCTCTCTTTGTCTTTAAGCTTTGGCATTTTAATTATGTGTTTTGGTGTGGGCCTCTTTGGGTTCATTTTGTTTGGGACTCGGTGCTTCCTGGACTTCCTGGACTTCCTTCTCCAGATTAGGGAAGTTTTCTGTCATTATTTCTTCAAATAGGTTTTCAATCCGTTGCTCTCTCTTCTTCTTCTGGCACCCTTGTGATGAGAATGTTGGTACGCTTGATGTTGTCCCACAGGTACCTTAAACTCTCATTTTTTGGGATTCTTTTTGCTTTTCTGATTGGGCTTTTCTGCTACCTTATCTTCTAAATTGCTGATTCAATTCTCTGCTTCATCTAATCTATGTACTTTTGATTCCCTCTAATGTATTGTGTTTTTTTTAAATTAAAATAATTTGTTTCAAAATTTGAAAGGCCACCATTCAAAACTTCTCTCCTGTAAAGACATCCCCATTTAATTTTTTTTTATTAGTTTCAGGTGAACAAGACAAAGTAATACTTAGACGTTTATCATTTATATCCCTCACACTGTGTGAACCTCCCTCCTCCATCCACTATCCCTCTGACATCGCACACAGCCATTACATTTCCACTGTCTCTATTCCTAATGCTGTACTCCGCTTCTTGTAAGTATATACATATACATACATACATACACACACACACACACATAGAAACTTGTAGTTGACATTCATTTTTGTTCAGCTTCAGCTTCAGGTGTACAATGCAGTGATCAGGCATCTACATCATCCCTGAGGTGGTCTCCCTAATGAGACAAGTGTCCATCAGATACCTTACAGAATCTTTGCAACATTATTGATTACATTCCCCAAATTAATTTTCAAAACCCTGTGGCCATCTTCTGGTTACTGACTGTTTTCTAATCCCCTCACCTTCCCCTTTATCCCCACCCTCCCCCCGCCCATCTAGCAACCCTCAGTTTTTCTCTATGTCTCCAAAACTGTTTCTGATTAGTTCATTCATCTTATTCTTTCCTTTAGATTCCACATATAAGTGAGATCATATGGTATTTGTCTTTCTCTGTCTGACTTACTTCACTTAACATAATGTTCTCTAGGCCCATCCATGTTGTTGCAAATGGTAAGATTTCTTTCTTCATTATGGCTGTGTTATACTCCATTGTATAAATGTACCACAGTTTCTTAATCCAGTCATCTACCGATGGGCATTTCGGTTGTTTCCCTGTCTTGGCTATTGTGTATAGTGCTGCAATAAACATAGGAGTGCATAAATTTTTTTGAATTAGAGTTTTGGATTTCTCCAGATAGATACCTAGGAGTGGAATTGCTGGGTCATAAGGTAGTTCCATTTTCAGATTTTTGAGATACCTCCATACTGTTTTCCATAGTGGCTACACCAATCTGCAATCCCACCAACAGTGCACAAGCGTTCCATTTTCTCCACATCCGCGCAAGCACTTGTTGTTTGTTGATTTATTGATGATAGCCATTTTGACTGGGGTGAGGTGGTATCTCATTGTGGTTTTTATTTGCATTTCTCTGATGGTTAGTGAGGTTGAGCATTTTTTCATATGTTTGTTTGCCACCTGTATGTCCTTTTTAGAAAAATGCCTCTTCATGTCCTCTGCCCATTTTTTAATAGGGTTGTTTGTTTTTTTGGAGCTGAGTTGAGTGAGTTTTTTATAAATTTGTGATATTAGCACCTTATCAGATTTTTCGTTGGCAAATGTCTTTTCCCATTCAGTAGGATCCCTTTTTGTTTTATTGATGCTTTCCTTTGCTGTGAAAAAACTTTTTAGTTTGATATAATCCCACATGTTTATTTTTTCTCTTACTTCCCTCGCACGAGGGGGTATATCAGTAAAAATCTTACTCTGGGTAATGTCTGTGAAGTTTCTTCCTATATTTTTTTCTAGGAATTTTATGGTTTCAGGTTTTACATTTAAGTCTTTAAGCCATTTTGAATTTATTTTTGTATATGGTGTAAGGAGGTGGTCCAGCTTCATTTTTTTGCATGTGTCTGTCCAGGTTTCCCAGCACCATTTATTGAATAGACTGTCTTTACCCCACCGTACATTCTTGCTTCCATTGTCGTAGATTAAATGGCCATGTAGGCATGGATTTATTTCTGGACTCTCTATTCTGTTCCATTGATCTATGTGTCTGTTTTTATGCCAGTACCATGCTGTTTTGATTACTGTAGCCTTGTAGTACAATTTGATGTCAGGTATTGTTATACCTCCCACTTTGTTCTTATTTCTCAAGATTGCTGAGGGTATCTGGGGTCTTTTATGGTCTCGTATAAATTTTAGGATTTTATGTTCTATTTCTGTGAAAAACGTCATGGGTAGTTTGATAGGAATTGTGTTGAATATGTATATTGTCTTAGGCAGTATGGACATTTTATCTATATTAATTCTTCCTATCCATGAACATGGTATGTGTTTCTATCTATTTGTATCTTCTTTCATTTTTTTCTTCAATGTCTTATAATTTTCTGAGTACAGATCTTTTACTTCTTTGATTAAATTTATTCCCAGGTATTTTATAGTCTTTGAAGCAATTGTAAATGGGATTGTTTTTTTAATTTCTCCTTCTGCTGTTTTATTATTGGTATATACAAATGCATCTGATTTCTGAATATTAATTTTGTAACCTGCTACTTTACTAAATTCATCTATCAGCTCTAATAGTTTCTTGGTAGATTCTTTAGGGTCCTCTATATATAGTATCATGTCATCTGCATATAATGACAGTTTTACTTCCTCCTTACCGATTTGGATGCCTTTTATTTCTTTTTCTTGTCTGATTGTTGTGGCTAGAACTTCCAGCACTATGTTGAATAGAAGTGGAGAAAGTGGGCAACCCTGCCTTGTTCCTGATCTTAAGGGGAATGGTTTTAGCTTTTCCCCATTGAGTATGATGTTAGTTTATCATATATGGCTTTTATTATGTTGAGTTATGATCCCTCTATTCCCACTTTCTTAAGGGTTTTTATCATAAATGGCTGCTGGATTTTATCAAATGCTTTTTCTGCATCTATTGATATGATTATGTGATTTTTATTTTTCATTTTGTTAATGTGGTGTATGACATTAATTGATTTGTGGATGTTGAACCACCCTTGCATGCCAGGGATGAATCCCACTTGATCATGCTGTATGATCTTTTTAATGTATTGCTGAATTCTGTTTACTAGTATTTTGTTGAGGATTTTTGCATCTATGTTCATTAGAGATATCGGCCTGTAGTTTTCCTTTTTTGTGGTGTCTTTGTCTGATTTTGGGATCGGGGTGATAGTGACCTCGTAAAAAGTGTTTGGGAGCCTTCCCTCATTCTGGATTTTTTGGAAGAGCTTGAGGATAATAGGTGATAATTCTTTTTTGAACATTTTGTAAAATTCACCTGTAAAGCCATCTGGTCCAGGGCTTTTGTTTTTTGGGAGATTGTTGATTACTGATTCAATTTCCCTGGTGGTAATCAGTCTATTCAGGTTTTCTGTTTCTTCTTGAGTTAGCCTTGGAAGGTGTGTGCCTCTAGAAAATTATCCATTTCTTCCAGATTGTCAAATTTGTTGGCATATAGTTGCTCATAGTAATTTCTTAAAATTTTTTGTATTTTTGTGGTGTCTGTTGTCACTTCTCCTCTTTCATTTCTGATTTTATTAATTTGGGTCCTCTCTCTCTTTTTTTTGATGAGTCTGGCTAAAGGTTTATCAATTTTGTTTATTTTCTCTAAGAACCAACTCTTGGATTCATTGATCTTTTGTATTGTGTCTCTGGTTTCTATTTTGTTTATTTCTGCTCTGATCTTTATTATCTCCTTCCTTGTACTCCCTTTGGGCTTATTTTGCTGTTTATTTTCCAGATCCCTTAAGTGTGAAGATAAACTGTTGATCAGTGATGTTTCTTGTTCTTTAGGTAGACCTGCAATGCTATGAATTTCCCTCTCAGGACTGCTTTCGCTGCATCCCATAAATTTTGGGTCTTGGTGTTTTCATTTTCGTTTGTCTCGAGATGTCTTTTGATTTCTTCCTTGATCTCATGGTTGACCCATTCATTATTTAGTAACATGTTATTCAGCCTCCATGAATTGGTGTGTCTTCCAGTTTTTTTCCTGTAGTTCATTTCTAATTTCATAGCATGTGGTTAGAGAAAACAATTGGTATGATTTCAGTTTTCTTAAATTTATCAAGACTTGTTTTGTGGCATAACATATGGTCTGTCTTGGAAAATGTTCCATGTGTGCTTGAGAAGAATGTGTATTCTGCAGCTTTGGGGTGAAGTGCTTCGAAAATATCGATTAAATCCAAGTGGTCCAATGTGTCATTTAAGGCCGTTGTTTCCATATTGATTTTCTGTCTGGAAGACCTGTCCCTTGTTGTCAGAGGTGTGTTGAAGTCCCCTACTATGATAGTGTTACTGTTGATCTCTGTCTTTATGTTAGTCAATATCTGTTTTATATATTTAGGTGTTCCTTTGTTGGGTGCATAGATGTTTACTAGGGTTATGTCCTCTTGTCGGATCGATCCCTTTATTATTATATAGTGCCCATCTTTGTCTTTTAATATATTCTTCATTTTAAAGTCTATTTTGTCAGATATAAGTATTGCAACTCCAGCTTTTTTCTCATTTCCATTTGCATGAAATATCTTATTCCAACCCTTCCCTTTCAGCCTGTGTGTGTCTTTTGATCTGAGGTGAGTCTCTTGTATATAGCATATACAAGGGACTTGCTTTCTTATCCACTCAGCCACTCTATGTCTCTTGATTGGAGCATTTAATCCGTTTTTCATTTAAAGTGATTATTGATAGGTACATAGTTATTGCCATTTTTAAATTTGTAGTTACATTGTTTTCATCTTTTTTCTATTTACAGAAGTCCTTTTAGTATTTCTTGCAATGCTGGCTTGGTGGTAATAAATTCCTTTAGCTTATTCTTTTCTGGGAAGCTTTTTATCTCTCCGTCAGTTTTAAATGATAGCCTAGCTGGATAAAGCAATCTAGGTTGTAGGCCTTTGTTTTCCATCACTTTGAGTATCTCCTGCCATTCCCTCTTGGCCTGCAGTGTTTCTCTAGAAAAGTCATTTGATAGTCTTATGGGAGTTCCCTTGTATGTAACCCTCTGCATTTCTCTTGCTGCTTTTAGGATTCTCTCTTTGTCTTTAACCTTTGCCATTTTAACTATGATGTGTCTTGGTGTGGACCTGTTTGGGTTTATCCTGGTTGGAACTCTCTGCACTTCCTGGGCTTGTATGTCAGTTTCCTTCATCAGGTTAGGGAAGTTTTCGGACATTATTACTTCAAATATGTTTTCGATCCCTTGCTTTCTCTCTTCACCTTCTGGTATTCCTATGATGTGCATGTTGTTATGCTTGATGTTATCCAGAAGTCTCTTAAACCATCCTCATTGTTTTTTATTCTTTTTTCTTTCTTTTGTTCTGTTTGGGTGATCTCTGCTAACTTGTCTTCTAAGTCACTGATTCGATCCTCTGCTTCATTTAACCTGCTGTTAATTCCTTCAAGTGAGTTCTTAATTTCAGTAATTGTGTTCTTTAGTTCTAGCTGGTTGTTCATTATGATTTCTATATCCTTCTTTATGTCGTCACTAAGCTCCTTAAACATTCTTATCATCAGTGTTCTGAACTCTGTCTCTGATAGGTTGGTTACCTCTGTTTCATTTGGTTCCATTTCTGGAGGTTTCTTCTGTTCTTTTGTTTGGGACATGTTTCTTTGTTTCCCCATTCTGGCTGACTCTCTGTGTTTGCTTCGATGTATTAGGTAGATCCCCTAGGTTCTTAGTTCTTGCTGGGTTATCTTATGTAGTATGTGTCCTTTATATTTGACTTGCACCACTTCCTTCTTCTCCTCTGTGTGTGCTCCAAAGGTGACTCTTGTGTTGTGTATATTGTCTTGTTAACGAAGATCTTTAATTGCTTTTCACTTGTGAGTAGGTGGGGTTAACTCCTAGGCTGACTAGTTGTGAGACTTGGTTCGGCCCACAGCAGAATGTTCTGCTGCGTGAGGGTTGACCACTTAAATGTGGTTTGGCCTCTGGGCTCTTGTGCCTGCAGAGAATTCCCTCTGGGTGTGTCACCTGTAGGTCACACCAGGTAGTACTCTGGTTTGGTCTGGAGTTGGCCTCTGGGTGTGTTTAATCTTGTGCCTCTTAAGCTGGGCCGTGGTGTAGGGCAATTTCAGAATAAAGCAAATCATCAAGCACAACAACAATAACAGGAAAGAAAAAAATCAAATACATTCACATGTAAAAACAACTGACAACCCACACTCAACACAGGTAAAGATATCAAAGATATAAAGACAAAACACAACAAAAAAAAAGCAGCGCCAGTCTTGGCTTAAGCCCACCAAGTAATCTCCAGGTTGTCCTCTGCTGTACCAAAGAGTCCGCTGTGTATTGTGCAGGCAGAGCCTGGTGCCCAGAGTGACCTTGGGACTGCAGATTTAGATGAGTCTTGCTGAGGGGTCTGGATGGTATTTTCTACAAAGTCAGTGCAGTTTCTGCCCTTGTCTGCACATATGCGCACTGAGAGTAGTACCACCAGCCCTGTGTCCGGTTCTCCTGAGTCTTAGGGCACTTCTTCCGTGTGTGTGTGTGTGTGTGTGTGTGTGTGTGTGTGTGTATGTGTATGTATGTGTATGTGTGTGTGTGGCAGGCGGGAGATTTCTGAGCTGCTGAAAGCCCAGAGCTGCATCTGCCGCCTACTGCTGATCCCTGGGAGTGCCTCCGCAATTGTAATTGCCCTGCCCTAGGCAGGCCAGAAAAGGTGGTGGCTGGGGGTGGAGGAGTCTCTTCTCTCCTAGTCCAGCAAAAATCACACTCTTCCCAGCCTTTTGCCTGGGTCAGAGCTACATGCCGGTCTTCCAGAGCCTGAGCACTAAGGCTCCTCTGTAATCTGACACTACTCCTCAGTTCAGGGGCCAGTTTAAGTCTCTGGAAGGGTGGGGGCAGGATTGGAAGAGTTGGGGGAGGGGCCCAGGTGTGGAGTTTGAGTCCTTTGTCCGACCTAGGCCCAGCTGTAGGTCTCAGCTGAGGTTATTGCCTCAAATGCTGGATATGCTGCCCCCTTGGTGGGAGAGATCAGCTGTGGGACGCAGGGAAGAGCCTACCTCCTGGCTTTTGTGTTCTCTGTTCCGTCCTGGGAACCCCTGTATCTCTGCAGATGTGGGCGGCGTCTCCACAGCCACAGGTGCGGGCTGCGTCTCCACAGCCTGGGATGCGGGCCTTGTCTCCACTTCACTCCCTTCCCTCTTACCCAATTTTTTCCCTCTTACCCTTACCTGCTCGCCCAATTTTCCCACCTTCAAGTAATCCTTGCACGAGTCTCTTAGCTGTTCTGCGTGATGAGCAGAGAGTCCTTTGATGGTTATAGATGTCCCGTTTGTGTCTCTAATGTATTCTTTATTTCAGTTATTGTATTCTTCATTTCTGACTGGTTTCTTCTTTATGTTTTCTATCTCCATTTTTATGTTTTTTATCTCTTTGTTGATGGTTGTCCCTGAGATCATTGAGCATTCTTATAACCATTGTTGTGTTTTCTTTTACTTTTTTTTTTTAACTTGGGGAATATTGGGAAATAGTTTGTTTCTCCAGGGCCCATCAGCTCCAAATCGTTGTCCTTCAACCTAGTTGTGGAGCGTGTAACTCAGCTCCAAGTCCAGTCGCTGATTTCAGTCTTCAGTTGCAGAGGGCGCAGCCTACCATCCCATGTGGGAATTGAACTGGCAACCCTGTTGTTCAGAGCTTGTGCTCTAACCAACTGAGCCATTCGGCCGCCCCTATAACCAGTGTTTTGACTCTGCATCTGGTAGATTTCTTGTCTCCATTTTGTTTAGTTCTTTTTTAGAGCTTTGTTCTGTTCTTTTATTTGGGACATATTTCTTTGTCTCCGCATTTTGGCTGCCTCCTTGTGTTTATTTCTCTGTATTAGGTAGAGCTGCTATACTTCCCGGTCTTAGTAGAATGGCGTTATGTAGTTGGTGTCCTGTGGAGGTCAGTGGCACAGTCTCCCTGATCACCTGAGCTGGGTGCTCCAGGAGTGTCCCTTGTGTGGGTTGTGTGTGATCTCCTGTTACAGTTGAGCCTTGGTTGCTGTTTGCACATCAGTGGGAGGGATTGACCCTCAGGGTGATTTGTTGTGAGGACTGGCCTGTGGAGGAGCTGTTGTGCAGGGGTTGACACTACAGAGCAGGATTCACTTAGCTCTGGTGCCTGCCCCATCTGTGCTTTGGGTGTGTTGTGCGCAGAGGCCACTGAGCTGGGTGGTGCTCTGGCTCAGTCTAAAGCAGGCCACCAGGTGTATCAGCCACAGGGACACCTGGAATGAGCCACAAAGCAATCTGCAGATGGCTGCCACCCACACTGTTCTTGGAGGTACCTGGGAGAGGCTAAGCTGCAAACCAAGGCCAGCTGAATTACAGGTATTTTTTTAATGTACACAATCTGGGCTTTTCTTTTCATATTTTCTTACTAACATTTTACTTTTATGAAATCAAGCATTGTAATTCAAGAAAATGTTCTTGCTTTGTTCCAAATTCCTCCTCATCTTTGTTTTTCATTGTTGTAATCCTTTTGTGTGTATGTGTACATTACATACAGATACTCACAATTTTATTCTCTGTTTTCCCCCTTTTCACTTACATTCACATATATTGGCTCACTTTACCTTCTTGCCATTTATAACAGCTTTTGACACTTTATTATTTGGCAAAAGAAAAGCACTTTTACTGTTGTACATTTTTTCAAATGATTTCTCATTAATTTCATCCAGTGTTTACAGTTAACAGAGATATGTTTATTTAGTGTCCTTTGATTCCGAAATATAAGGAAATAGGATGGATGCTTAGGCAACTGTAAAAATATGTGGAATGTAAAATAGGGTGGATACTTAGGCAACTGTAAAAATATGTATCGAATGATTTTAGTACTTCAGGAAAAAAGGGAATGTATGTATGCCTGCCACACTTAAAGTCTTTAACCTTATTGTTTTTAAAAAAGAAAATGAAACAGATAATATTCTAAAAAGAAATGAAGTTGTGTGTTCCAACAATGAGCTTAGAGTTTGGTAGGACAAACAGAATACTTACAAATACAAACGTAGTTATACAATACAGGCACAGATACAAAGCTGTTTATACTTTAGGAACTATTAAGTATTTCCTGCTAACATTTTGCTAGATACTCATAAGGAATAAAAACCAACGTAAGCGTACTTCTCACTCTAGCAGCTTATGGTGTCATTGGGGAGATGAGATGTACACTTTAAATACATAATAGTGTATGGAGGATCTGTGTGCCCAACATAGTGATACGGATGGCGAGAACGGTGGTGGGCAGCTTCGAGAGAAGGGAATCTGACGTTTCCTGAAACCTAATGGATGTAAAGGGTTTACACAGATGAAGATGAGTTCAGTCTGTGCTTCACTCCATCACTGTCAATCTGTGCTTCAGTTTCCCCATCTGGAAAATGGGGGTGATAATATTAGTCACTTCCTGGGACTTTTATAAAGGCTAAATGAAATTATATATGTGACTCTTAGTACTTGGCACATAGAAAATGCTTAAATAGTGTTGTAATAATCAGTAATTAGGATTATCATTATTATTTTTCACTCTCAATCCCTAGTGTCTTTATATTCTGTAAGAAAAGAAGATTGAGAGAGTCTTAGACTAGATTTTTTTTTTTTGATTTTTTAAATTTTCCGTAGTTACAAAAATAAAGTGATTCACTTAAAACTACAAGGTCAAGGTTAGTTTCCTTCCCTCAAAAGGCAGCACTTCGAGTCTTCAGACTTTCTGAGCCTTAGATATCCGAGATACAGATGCTAGAGGTGGGAGATCTTGTTATGTCTTTATCTTTCTTCTCTGTTTCCTTTATAAACTAAATTACATTTGAGTTTTCCTCTTTATATTTTTGTTCAGTGGCTCTCAACTCTTCATGTTCTAGCTGACTTGTAATTTATGAATATGTGAGCTTTGCCTAATGGGAGTGAGGCCCCTGAGGACATTTTCAGTCCATGAGTATTCCTAGTGTAGCTCAGTTAACTGGCAGGTGGGTACTTTTGCAGTTCAGCCTACTTCTGCCTGACAATGCTTGGTCAGATTTTAGGTTGTTTAGTGCTAAGGTAGATGCAAAGAAGGGATACTATGTTAATTTCTGGCACATAGAAAATGTGAATTAAGTACTTCCAATGTGGTTTTTTTTTTACAACTTTATTGAGACATAGTTTACATAAAATTTACCTATTTTAAGTGTAGAGTTCAATGATTTTCAGTAAATTTGCTGAATGGTTCTGCCATTACCATAAATCAATTTTAGAACATTTTTATTTCCTACATAATGTTTTCGAAGTGTATCTGTATCATAGTATGTATGTCAGTTTGTTCCTTTTTATTGCTAAATAGATTCCATTGTATGAATATACCACATTTTGATTAGTCCTTCACCAGCTGATGGACATTTGGGTTGTTTCCAGGTTTTGACTGTTATGAATAATGCTGTTATGAACATTCATGTGTAATTCTTTGCGTGGACAATTATTTTCATTCTCGTGGGGGTAGAGAGACATATAGGAGTGGAATTTGCTGGGTCCCATGGTAAGTTTACATTTAACTTTTTAAAAAACTGCTATGCTGTTGTCCATAGTGGATGTGCCAGTTTATTTTCCCATCAATAGTGCACAAAGGTTCCCATTTCTCCAACTTCCTTGACAACACTTGTTACTCACTGTCTTGTTTTTAAACTAGTAATTCTACTTTAAATGGGTGTGAAATGGCATCTCTTGTAGTTTTAATTTGCCACTTCCCTAATGACGAACGATGTTGAGTATCTCTTCATGTACTTACTAGATTAGAACTAGACTTTTATGGTTCCTCAGATGCTGTTTACCTGTCTGGCAATCCTTGTGTGTTTTCTTCTTCTGAATCCACTGCATAGTTATCAGTTTGGCAGAGATGAGGTAAAGAAGAGATGGAGATTTGGCCTAGGTGGTTTAGTGTACATACTATATTCATTTAAGATTTGCTAGACTATGAGTCCATGGTCTCTTTATCTCTTTTCTTGGTCTTGAAGCCTTGTTGAAAGTTTTATTATAAAAAAATACAGAGTGTGAGGGATATAAATGATAAATGTCTAACTTTACGTTGTTTTGTGCATCTGAAACTAATAAAAAATGTTATAAAAAAATATAGAGGCCACAAATAGACTTTTTAATGTCTCCATTCATCATAACGCCGTGTATATTTATATTTTCTTGATCAATGGTAAGCAAAGTGTTTGCAGTGGCACAGGGCATCACCCTACTCTTCTTTTGTTTCCCATGACTCACCTCTTAGGGAATGAGGATATGCAGGTGTTCTCTCTTAGCCTTTGTGTTTAATGTCCTATAACCATAGGTGAATTTTTCTTCAAATTCTATCACCTGAAAAAGAATTCTGCTTCTCATCATAGTTCCAAGTATTTGGGTAGAGAAGGGAGATGAAAAGGAATTCTGTGATA
The DNA here is from genome assembly GCF_004115265.2 of Rhinolophus ferrumequinum. Classification (NCBI taxonomy): domain Eukaryota; kingdom Metazoa; phylum Chordata; class Mammalia; order Chiroptera; family Rhinolophidae; genus Rhinolophus; species Rhinolophus ferrumequinum. The sequence goes on from NC_046301.1 coordinate 46,214,058, forward strand.
CAGTCTCAGGTTTTTACTTGGTGAAGTATGGGCCAGTTTAGAACAAGACCAGTTAACTATTACTTGAGAAAAATATATCAAATTCTGGTGTTTTTTTTAATTACTTGTTTGTTACAAATGTGGCATTTAAAAAGGTGTTTCTCTTACAAATACATTTGAGGCTTATTTGGTGCCACAGGCTAAAATAATCTGAAATCTAGTGGGAAATATTGAATTTTAATTTTACTCTTTTTGTGTATGTGTTTTTTTTCGTGATTTCTTTGTCACACTGAACATATTCGGTGAAGTGAATTAGAATAGGAAAAGATAGATTATCATTTAAATGGTTAAGAAGTGATGAGTTTTTTTCAGTTGTGTGCCTGGTTCTATATGTGTTAAGATGCATGCTTTCATTCATCAAGGAATATTTATTGAGCCTCTTCTGTGTGCTAGGCATTATCGTAGGCTTTTGGAACCACAGAGATGAATAAGACAGATAAGTCCCTGTATTCATGATTCTCATTGGGGAGAGGAGGAAAGGTTAGAGCGAAAAGGTAAGAAAGGATAATTTCTGATATCACTGACTGCTGTGGAGGAAATGAAATAGGGTATTGCGTATAAGAGTGTAAGTTAGAATGTTTTTAGTCTGCCCCTACCAGAAAACTCCACTTAAACTGATGTAAATAGTAAGGAATTGTATTCTCTCATAATTGGAAAGTAGTCATGATCGCACCTGCAGCTTGCGAATTTCATCAGGAATCTAGCTCCTTCTGTCTCTCCACCCTCGGTGCTCAATAAAAATTTTATCCTAAGATTGCTTCTGCTCCTAGGAGGCCTGCCAGAGTGGACCTAACCTCTCAAGGGAGGAGGAGGATTGTCTCTTTCTTTTTTTCTCTGTTTTAGGAGTTAGGAGATTTTTCCAGAAGTTACTCAAACTAGACCGAAAACTGGCAGAGGAATGCAATTCCCACGTTTGCTTCTGATTAGTTGTAGAATTGGAGAGTTAGGTACTATGACCACCATAGAGAATGGCTGGCAGGAGCATACGGGTCAGCTTGCAAGAGTGAAAATACCTGTATGTCAGTAGTAGCTTCTTTGTAACCCAGACCAATAGGGAACAAAGGGCAATAATGATTAGATGACAGTGGAACTTGAGTAAATTTTATTTAGTAAATGTAACTAAATTTGTTATTACTTCCTAGGGTTTCAGCATACTAAAAGCTTCTGTATTATAGTTTTATGTTTTTTTTTCCAAATATTTTTATGTGTTAAACAATAACTGAAATTGGAATCATAGGATTTTTAAAATTGAAATGGATCTTAGGGTTTGCCCACTTAAACTTATTTACTTTTTAGAACTTCAGAATGGATAAAGAGAGCCGTTTGTGTTGGGTTTCAAGTCCTGATTAAAGGTCCTTGATATGGAAATGTTTTTATCCATACATATGTCCTTAACCTTTTACAATTTGGAGGACTTCATTTCTTTTCTCCAAAAAACTCAAGATGGTTCACTGTTCACTAGCGAAAGTGCTTAGCTTGGCTTGGAGGGCATAGTGGACATTCAATAAATGTTGACTGAAATCTTTCATAGCTCAAATACCCATGTTCCAGACTAACTTAAGAGTTATTAATTATGTGAAGTAAAGATGCTACATCTTAAATTAGCACCTGCTTACTTTTCATTCTTCTAGTCATTCATTCATCTAACCAATATTTATTGGGTATTTACCATACATCGGCATGTGGGGAAAAGACATAAGAAAGACGTCATCCCCCTGAAGAATCCAGGTGGGGACAACTAGCTATTATTACGAGAGAGTGGATCTGCAGGAGGTAGGCAAGTATACCCAGGGTGCCAGCCTAACTCAGCCTTGGGTCACCAACAGGTAAGGCTACCTGGGGAGATTCCAGCTGAATCTTGAAGAAAGTGTGGGGATTAGCCTGGGGAATGAGGGTATGGGGAGACAAAGAAGGCAAAGCTCAACAGAGGCAGCAAGGTAGGAAATTGCTCAGTGTGTGTGGGAAACTATGCACAGTTCCTTCTTGATACATTTTGAGACTAGAAGTGGGAGAGACTGAGGAGGTTAGATAGCAAAGCAGGGGCGGCTGTGGAAGGGGCTTGTGTGCCTGGACGGGGAGCAGCGGAAGGCTTCTGAGGGCCGTAGTCAGACCTGTGGAGTCTGAAGTAAGGAAAGAATTAGGACGTTGCTGTGGTGGTGGTGTTGGCAAGAGGTGATGGGAGCCACCATGGCACAGTGGCGGAAGGGATTGAGGGGACGACGTGGGGGGATTGAGGTGAGATGTATCTGTGGTTAATTCTGCAGGTTTGGGTGAACGGTGGAATGGGTGTCTAAGGAAGAAGGAGAGTCAGGGACGACTCTCAGGGTTTTGGTGAGTGGGTAGGTATCCTAGTAGAGCTTCCGAGTTCTACATGATCAAAACACAGACACAGAACACTAATGCGAGAGAGGGACTATGGGAAGTTAAAAACCATACAAGATGAACTCTCTGCAGTGTCACTGGATGCCTTTTTAAAATGCATTATCAAAAGTAAATCTCACAAAACCATACTGTGTGAAGACTTGCTCTACAAACACCGCAAAGGGCAGTAACGAAGGTCGTATGTAACAACTAGAATTAGATCGACACAGCCTTTACAGCTTTCTTTAGTGTTTTGATTTTTAGTAGTTACTGGAATTTTTAAACTATTAATGCAATCTGTGGCAAGCTGTTTGTTTTTATTACTGCTTTTGTAAAATAATATGAAAAATAAAGATGAAAATGTTTCTGAAACAGTATATGATTGGAATTGAATTTGGTGAAAGTAGGTAGATACAATTCTCTGGGGGAGAGAAACAATTTATATTAAAAACGAAGTAAGGAATGTATGAATTAGCAAAGTACTTCTTACAGCAGTACTTTAAAAGCTATAACATTAAAAGCTGCTGGCAGGGGACTGTTTTTCAGTTACATATATAAATTAAAGTCCGACTTTCGTTTAAGCTAAGTCTTGCCTAAATCCTGAGGGGAGAGTCTTCTGGAGAACTCGATACATGGCTTTGTGTTTGTGTGGCCCCCGGTCCTGCAGGGCTTCTGTGGATGGATTAGATGTGACTGATGTCAGATGTCCATGTGGGAATCACCTAAGTGTCTTCACTTTTGGCACAGAAGAGCATCCAAGGTGATACAAATCTCGTCTAGCTACAAGATCCAGAGAGAGTAGGATAGCAGAAGGTGCCTTATATGCAGATGAAGAACAATTTTTCCATGTTCCTCAACCCTCCTTTCCCTCCCTTTTTTTAAGGGGGAAAAGAAATAATGTTCTGTAACAGCAGACACATAACCCAGTCCCGTCTTCCTGCTCTATAGGCATATGTACCTTTTTCTCATTAACTATCTCCTTTCCCTTGTGATACTGATAGATATTTTTCCCATGGGAAGTAGCAGGGTAGTTTTTAAGATATTTTAGCTCTTAGGAGAACAGCTTCTTTCTGAGATCTTGTCAGAGATAATCTCCAGGGAAGCACACTGTTAAATGTATATCACTATTACTATTTTTTTCCTTCCAGGCTTTGTGTTTGCAAAGGAATTTTGTGTAATTATGGATTCCCATAGGCTTTTCTAATAGTTTACCATCGCAAGCAGTGCACTGTATCTGAAAAATTAATGAGCTTTGAAGAAATCTTGAGGCCATTGTGTTTCTTTTCTAACAGGAGATGCCTGCTTAAGGTAAAGGTGAGGGATGGAGGCATCGTTTTTCATCCTTCTTCTTTTATCTTTAAAACCTGATGAAATCGAGAAGCAAACCTTTTTGCTAAGGTGTCCCATAGCACTCAATATTGTTTTTAGACTGCCCTTGTTTTTAATTGAAATTTTCTCCACCGTTCGATTACTTATGTCTTCTCGGGTCATTTTGTTGTCCACACATAAACTTGCTTCTTACTCTCCGTAAGTCCCTTTGGTTTCAGGGCCATCCCTTCATCTGTCTGCTTCCTTGTTTCTGTCCGTAAGAGAGGATCTTATTTATAATCCCTGAATGCTTAATTAGTTCATTGGTATTGGGAGGAAGGTCTGGAACCACTTCTTAGCAGGCAGTGATATGGAAGGTACTGGCTTTAGTAGTGAATGCTGGCTTGGAAATGACTTGAAGATGAAGTTACCGCAGATGACAAACAGGAATGGATTTGGTCTAGAAGATCGCTGTAATAAACCTTTGCAATTGACTAACCCTTTTCTAATCCCTCTTTTCTCGCGCGTTCCCTCAGCATCTTACAGAATTTGTGTTCTGAGTGTTTCCTGCATGAGAGTTGTGCAGGAACTCTGTGCCCAGTGCAGGCCGTGCACGTCCATGGCAGGCATTGGTTGTGCTTGTGGAATGGTTGCTGCTAACCCCATGGGCCTTTTCCAGCCAGTGCTCATTGCTGTTAGCCAACGGCGGTGACACTGTGACTCTTCTAGTCATGAGTCGTAATCTAAAAAAGAAAACAAACTGCTCAAAAGCACGGACCAAAAAGCACAGACAGCATCGTGTGCTGAAGCTGTAATGCCACGAGTATCACTATTCATGCAGACGGACACGTGGCATGTTCATGGTTGTGCTGTGATTTGTAGGTACAGGTGGTCACAGAAGTACATTTTATGGTTTGCTCAGGTAAGCTTTTAGGGGTGGTAGCGGAATGTTTTAGGCTTGCAAAAAGAGGCTGACTGTATTGCCTACTAAATACAGGGAGTGTTCAAGAAAATGGACCAATCGGCTTGCCATTGGTATTTCCACAGCAGCGTCTTGCTGTTGCATCACCCTTACTCCTTTGTGTTTTAGGTGAGATGAGTGAGAGCCGAGCAAAGAGAGTTCGAATAAAAGAGGTAGATGGCTGGACCCTGAGGATGCTAATTGATTATGTTTACACTGCTGAAATCCAGGTTACAGAAGAAAATGTACAGGTAAGAGTCAACACCATACCACTTAGCGCTTTATACATGCCAGGTTTTTAAATCAAAATAGCATACATACCTACCCAGTGCACATTTTGTACCAGAGTAACAGAATTTGTTGTTGAAACTGTATTCTAAGAGATATTTGGAATGATGATATCTTTTTAATAATGTTTCTGATTTCAGTATCTTTTATATTCTTAAAGTTCTAAGATACAGCTCCTTTAGTTTCTGAATGATGCTTGTTTTGTTTTTTTATGAAAACACTGTCGTATTCATTTATAACTACTGATTGATGCTGCCCACATTTGTCTTTATTCCCTTGAAGGTTGAAATCTACAAAGGATGTTTTTGGCTGCCAACAGCATTTACTTCTTTCATTATTTCAGCGTCCTCTTTTAGTGCTTCTAGAGGTTAGCTAAAATTTGACATTGCATCTTTCATACTTTCTGTAGAGAACAAATGTTTTATATATGTGATGTATTTAAATAGTACAGATGTATATGGAGTAGAAAGTGAAAATCCCTCTTTAAAATTGCTCTTCCCTTCATACCCATGCCAAGCCACACACATTGATCCACTTTCCAGAGCGTAACCACTGTTGGTGTCAATCCTTTTAGACCGTTTTCTATGCACTTACACACACACACACACACACACACACACGCACCATACTTCTTGACATGAATGTATTTTTACTATACCTGTTGTTCTGCAACTTGCTTTTTTCACTGAACAAAGTATCTTGGAGTTCTTTACACGTAAATATATATGGGTCCAGCTCATTCTTTTGTGTGGTATCCATTATGTTAATCGGCATATATGATTTTTCACCTTTGCAAAAATGCTGCAGAGAATGAATTTCTCTGCATCCAAAAATTTCATGGCATAGATTCCTCAAAATGTAATTGCTGGATCAAAGGGTACATGCCTGTTTTAATTTTTGATAGATAAGCCAAATTGCCATCTAAAAGTCTTCATTCATTCATTCATCATTCATTCATTCATTCATTCACATATACTTTTTCCAACAGGTAAACTGTTTTGAGGACCACAAAAAGAATTAGGATTAATTTCTTAAGAAATAATCTCAATTCTACTTGCACAAATAGGAAATTGTGGGTTCAATCTTTTGTTCCTCATAATTAGTTGAAATATGTTACAAAATATTGGAATGTAGAGACTAAAATCTTTGCACTTTAACTTAAGACATGCTTTTGTTAAATCTGAAATATTGGCTTTGATTAAGGCCTCCTTGTGGTAGCTTTCCTGCAAGGGATCTCACTAGCCTTTGCTTGGAAGTCCTGTTCATGAGGTAAGGCATTTGAAAAATCTTGGTTGACTTTGAAGTCGACTATATAGGTGTGAATCAGATGCTAGGTGACCATTTTTTGTTTTGTTTTTAAAACATGGAGAAAAGTGTTCGGTACATGTCATGTCTTAGCAGTACCAACATGTCATCTCATTCTGGTGTTTTCTGTACAGTTATGCTATTTGTTGGATCTGGGGCATTGTTTTCAACCAGATCTTATCTTGGGTTTCTTTTTGCTCCTTCTTTTTATTCATTTGAGTGCATAGGCCTCCTTGTGCCCTCTGTCTGACCTTCAACAAAGGAGTTACTTACTGGTTTCTTTGATTCCCACAGTGCACCACATGGGGGGAAAATTGCAAAAGATGCCTTAGGCCTGAGAGACTAGCTCTTGTGAGTTCTGCCATGAATGCTGTATGTAGTGGTTCTTGTGCTGGAGACACGGGCCTGAGGAACTGGGAGACTGCCTGCCTCTCATGTTTCTTTTAATAACTGTCACGTTCTAGTCCTGAAATACTAATTATCACAGCCTTTCAGAAAGCCTCTTGCCATGCTAATTTGCCTTTTGTGCATAGTGTGCTGCTCTTACAGGAATACATTCAATGAGTTATATTTGGCAGACTTAAATGCTTAATATTCGTATAGTTGTTTTTTTGGGTGGGGGAGAGGGATGTTTCTTCAGCACAGGGGTATCTTGGTACGGAAAGCCTTATTTTATATTCCATCGGAAAATGCTTGTTTTGGAAAAGACAGTCTGGAAATAAAATTAATGAAAACTGCCTTTTCCATAATAAGTATTTTTTAATAAGATGCAAAATAAGGGTCTACCTATCAAAGATATACCAAATGGCTTTTTTCCCTGGTTAGTGAATTTTTGTCTGTTTGTACTTTGTTAAATCTGTCTTGTAAGTGCTGTTCACCTTAAGGACAGGACTGTATGGTGGAGGTGTCTGCTGTTCTTATTAGTGTTAAGCTCAAGTTGGAAATGGCCCCAATGAGAAGCCCCGCTCTGAGTATGCCTGCCTTGAGAGTGCCAACTGGGGACAGAACTGTCCATCATTCACAGGTTTATTATTTTAGGTATATTTTCTCATTAGACCAAGAATCAAATCTCTTGTCAGGTGACCTCCCTTTTTGTAAGTTTCTGTTTTAGTAATAAAGTACAATTTAAGCATAACCGGTATCTTAATCAGTCTTTGATTGTGGGATTGCATGTTTTTATGTAGAATCATAGTGCTATGGACTGCTGAGGCCCATCTGCGTCAGTCAGTGACAGAACAGGACCATAACCCTGGTTTCCCTGATTCCTAGTGTAGGGTCCCTTCTGTGACAGCGTACACAGTATCCATTACACAGATTAAATATACGAGTGTACACACACACACACACACACACACACACACACACACAGTGCCAAAAAAAGGTATACACATTTTAAGAAAGGAAAATACTGTATTAAAATTACGCTGATGGTAACCACTTTGAGCAGCTTTTGTAATCGCAGAAGTCAAACATGACTTGCATTCATCTTTTATTATCAGTATATATTGAGTATTACAATTCTAATACAGTTTTTTCCTTTCTTAAAATGTATGTACATTTTTTGGCACCGTGTGTGTGTGTGTGTGTGTGTGTGTGTGTGTATTTGTAATAGTTGTTTGAAGTGAAAGTTGTTAACTTTGAGTTAGAATGAGACAATAAAGTAATCTGAAAAATTAACTCCGGAGAAGGAACAATTACTACTTCATTATACAAGTAATAGGGCTTTAATTCTTGGCTGTTAAGGGTTTCCCTGATGTGTGTGTGTGGTTGTTGATTTTTGTTTAGGTTTTTAAACTTTGGTTTTGAGTTTAGGTATTTTATTTATGGCAAAGTTGGGGAATAATTTCAGCCAAATGAAATTGTTCATTTTTTAAAAGAGAAATGAAAGGAGAATACATATCTTTTAATTGAACTTTTTGTTGTTGTAAGTAATTTAAAATTAGCTTGTGTTGAGTTTCCAATCAAATTTTATAAACTTTATAAATTTGAGAATAGAGAAAATAAAGCCAAAGGCTACTACTATAAAGTAGGCTTTTAAACTTTTTGGGGTCATGGACTCCTTTGAGAATCTGATGAAAAACCCAAGTAAAGTGCACATAAGCATTTATGCACATAATTTTGCATGCATTTTCAGAGATTTCATGTACTTTGTCTCCCCCCATACCCTTCACTATTAAGAGTACTTGGAGATATATCTATATATCTATATCTCTCTCTCTACACACACATTCATACATACATACATGCATACGTACTGGGGGTGCCAAAAATGTGTACACATTTAAAGAAAGAAAATAACTGTATTAAAATTGTAATGCTCAATGAATACCAGTAACAAAAGATGAATACAAGTCACGTTTGACTTCTGCAATTACAAGAGGTACTCAAAGCGTCCAGACACTTCTGATTACGGCAAACTGTTGCTTGAGCAACGCTGAGCAAAGTGTCAACTTGTATACATTTTTTTGGCACTGTTGGTATATGAAGTGTTTTCACATGGGTTTATTTTCAGCCACATGCTGGGCATTTTACATATGTCTCATTTGATATTCACCACCCTATTAGATAGGTATTACTCCATTTTGCAAATGAGGAAGCTCAGGAAGATTAAGTAATTAGTTCAACATCATGCAGCAACTATTAAGTTGTTATTAACTGGTATTGTTAAAAAGAGAGCTTATTAATTTGAAAATAAAAATACCCTTATAACTGAAAAACATTTTTTCATTAATCCAAAAATTATTGAAGATTTACTCCTCGTCACATGATGTGTTGATTAACATTTTTGCAGAGTCCTAAAGGATCTTGAATTTTTAAACATTTACTTCATTGCTAAATTTGGGGTTTTGTTACATTTTTGACTTCTCAGCTTTTGGGTATTTGTCTTGGTTTGTTAAAAGTAGGTAAGATTTTTCACTTGCTGTAAGTGTGAAAAACAGAGGTAAGGATGTTAATAGAGAATGCCAAATGTAAGTAAATGCTCCTATTTCCATATTAATGTGTGTTCATCCACAGGTTCTCTCTAAATTAGATCTTTTATCATCTCAGAAGATTTTAATAAGCATCTGATAACATTGAAAGGACAGCTGTTAAACAGCTCATGAAACTTATATGTTGCATAAATTGAAATTATTTGAAATAGAAAAATCTCATCCTTTTAAAAAAGGAACATTTAAATGAGAGTTTTTCAAGAGACGTTTAAAATTAATTATTGGTAATGAACCCATCAGAGTGTGTGACACAATCTCAGTACAGTAGAAAATTCAACATAGTGTGTCCATTTTATTGGTGGTGTAGGGCAGGTTGTTTTTGTTTGTTTCAGACAGGAAGTGCTAGCAGGGTGTTGTACAGTGTTTTATCCACGAAGGCTTCTTGAAGGAAGGCATCACAAAGGAGGAGCTTCCACAGTAGGAGGCTATTGATATGATTGAGCACTTAACAAAAAAGGATGTTAAAATGGAGAAACAATTAAAAAAGAAAATGTGTACTGTATACCCTAAATATTCTAGTTTAACCTGAAACATGTAACTGTACAGTTCTATGTCAGTCTTTCGTTGTAAAACTAAGTACGGTCAGGTGCTTGGAGAGCCACAGGCTCTTTCTTGCACATACCACGCCACACGGATGCGTCAATTCTCATTTTCCATTATTTTTTAAGTGCAGTAAGAACTGAGACACGTGAAAAGAAATCTCAGTGCAAAGTCATCTTCAAATTATACAGTTTCTCTTTCAAATTCCTCCCACGTCTAATTTGATAAAAAAGTTTTTCTTTTTGCATTAACACATTGGTCATGATTCTAAAGCAGTGAACTTAGCTTTCATAGAAACAGCTCTCTTTTTACACTCACATTTTGTTGGCTTGCGTGTATTTAAATTATGTAATTTCAATAACAAGTGCAAGTGTCATAAACAGATTTGGGAGCAAATCCAACATGTTTGAGCTGATAAAATGCAACTCAGCTGGAAGGGCAGAAGTACATATACAAGCATATTAGAGACTACACTTTGGGGAGAGCATGGGGCGAATTGGTTAGTTAGGTGATTAGGTTAAGCAGAGGTTGTAAAGGGTGCCTTTGCTGTGTGTATTGCAGCATTGTGTAGATAAACATTGCAATGAGATTCCCATTAGATGGACATTTCTCTTAAAAATGATTTTGAAGACATCCTATCAGTTGAACAGACATTGGTGGAGTAACTGCTAAGTACTCACTTGGTCCTGATGCTATAAACAGTGAACAAGGAGCCAAGCATAATAGATACAGATTTAGACTGGATTTGAATCTTGCTTTGTTATTTAAATACCAAGTGACCTTGTCCACATTCCTGAACTTCTTTGAGCCTCATATTCTTGTCTATAAAAGGGCTTAATTCTGTTCTTTCTTCTGTGAGAGTTTGTAGAACATCAGTCATTAGATAACGGGTTTATGTAGAGATGAGACATGCTGGGACCTCACTAAGAGCCTAGTTAAAATTGAGGCTTGAGTCATAAATGAATGGGACCAGGAATAGGGGCACTGATAGAGGGGAGCACGCACTGAGTAAATAGTTTGTAAACTGAGGGTAGCATGTAGTCCAAAGTAAAATGTTCGAGGATGAGTGACAAATTCAGGTTTGAATGAGGTGCTGAAGTCTCATGGTGGTGTTGATGTTAATGGTGGAATTGGTGGTGGTGGTGATGGTGGTGGTGGAGGTGGTGGTGGAGGTGGTGATGGTGGTATTGGTGGTGGTGGTGATGGTGGTGATGGTGGTGGTGGAGGTGGTGGTGATGGTGGTGATGGTGGTGATGGTGGTGGTGGAGGTGGTGATGGTGGTATTGGTGATGGTGGTGATGGTGGTGATGGTGGTGGTGGTGGTGGTGGTGATGGTGGTGATGGTGGTGGTGGAGGTGGTGATGGTGGTATTGGTGGTGGTGGTGATGGTGGTGATGGTGGTGGTGGAGGTGGTGGTGATGGTGGTGATGGTGGTGATGGTGGTGGTGGAGGTGGTGATGGTGGTATTGGTGATGGTGGTGATGGTGGTGGTGGTGGTGGTGGTGGTGGTGGAGGTGGTGGTGGTGGTGGAGGTGGTGGTGATGGTGGTGGTGATGATGATGATGGTGGTGGTGGTGGTGGTGGTGGTGATGATGGTGGCGGTGGTAGTGCCTGCTGTTAGGCTGATGGCACAATCTTAGATCCAGGGAAAGTTGCACTGGGTGAACAGTGACTCAAGCCTACAGGTCCTGTGTTCTCACTTATTTGGAAAGAGATTTGGTAATTGTAATGGCTGCAGCCACGTAAGTTTGGGGTTGTGGAGAGTCTGTGTTCCCATTAGGGAACTGGACAGCAAACCCAGGGTCTGGGGCTGTGCCCAGTCCTATGGGCCTGTAGGCCTCACATTGTGTCTTGGTAAGCATGAGGGTGCTCTGGGGAGCACACCACATTTAGGGCAACAAGATTACTGACAGACCATAAACACTGATTAAGCTCCTAATGCACTTTGCAGTCTTGGTCAGGATTAGTTTAGGACTGAAGTGGACTGAACTTGAAGATTTAAGACTTTTAAGATCTGTGGCTAGACCAGAATAGACCAGGTAAGGGTTAATAACCATTTGACCACCTTTTGTATGTGGCTTGTTCTTTCCTACTTCGAAGCTATTGAGCATGCCCATTTTCCCACTGGCAGTATCGATTCTGATGAATTCCACTTTTCAGTAATAGTTCATTAAACATGAATGGAGCACCTTTTCTGTGTTGTCCAGTGTTCTAGCCACTGGTGATGCCATGTCGAACATGACGTGGAAGGCCTCTGTCCTGAGAGCTTTTATAGCCTATTACCTTTCCAGGGTAGTAGGTGTTTCTAGTGACTGTATAATGTGTGCATTATCCAACGGGCATCGTTCCTAGATCTAGGTACCTAAGTGATGATAGAATTCGTAATCAGAGGATTGTTTGGTGAGTGTGGAGTCACCGAGAAGGGGGCTGACTTCAAATGTATAAGGGAGGGCCCTAATGAGCTGTCATCCCTCTACAAAACATGACATTTCTGTTGACCAGAATGTTGATCATTGATCTAGTGCCATCAATTTCAACGTCTCTCCACCTCGTGTGATACCGGAAAAACTGACCAATAATTGCTCTTCAGATAAACCCGTTTCTGAACACTTTATAATCTGGTAGTTGTCTTTTTCTGCCCTCAAGCACTGGAGGATAGGACTGACTTCCCCAGCCACAGTGGCTCCCTGAGGCTAGCATTCAACTAGAGGGTGGGGGCCTGAGTATTTTGAATTCTCATCTTTTTCTCTATGGAAATTGAATAATATGGACCATTTTGCACCTTAGGTTAAAAATAATTTCTTCTGACAGAGACGATAACTATACACTTGCTTATGTTTTAAGCTTGTTAGAGTCACGTTCCAGATCTGCCCTTTAGTTATCTTGACTGAATGCCATTTTCCATTCTTGGCCACACATTTAGAAGTTGTCCAACGACTAAAGGAATTCAGTAGAAGGCTCATCTTCAAGGTGAACAAAACATTTATTGAACAGTTTTGTAAATGTTTTTGGTGGGTTTTTAGGATAAAATCATTTAAGTTACATATATAACAATGCTACATACTTAAATTACTGTTGAACAGCTCAGGAAATAATAAGGGGCCCTTAGATTGACTCTATGCTAGAAAACGTCATGGGTTACTGGACTCTGGCCATCATCACATTAGAAATCAGAGCTCAAATCTTGAATTTACCATTGACTTCAAGAATGGCATTAATTAAGACATTAACCTTTCAATTTTTCAGCTATTAAATGAAGCTAATAATGCCTTGAAACCTTATAGAAATGCTATAAAATATACCAGTTACAGCTTGTGAAAATATTGAAGTTCTCTATGAATGTTGAGCAGAAATAAGATATGGGGCAGCAATAAAAAAAAAGACTTGAGCTCACGAGGAAGAAGAAGAACTCTTTGAAATTGTTTGCGATCACTGGGTAAAAAATGGCTCGTGTAACCTTTCCCTCACTCTTTATATTTTGAAGCGGGATGTATTTGTGACCACCACCCCCCCAAAAAAAAAAGAAGAGACTTAATTTGCTATTGATTTTCTCCACCCAGCAATTCTTGTGTTTTTGGGTTAGTGTGGAGACAGCCCTCTGGTGATTTCAGTACTGTTCTCTATCTTTGATTTATAACAGCCTTTTCCATTAGTCTGACGTGTGGTGGCTGAAGGAAACGTCGTAATTCCCCCACCAGAGTCTATGGAAGGCTTATTGTTTGTCCATTCATGTTCTATTACTCCCATAAGATCGAGAGTAAATCCTTTGTGAGTAAAAGGGTTTAGCAGATTACGTGCTTGGAAAACACATCTTAAGACTCAAAAAAATACATGAAAATGCCTTGAGTCAAACCTTCAGGATTAGTGGTTGTTTATGGCTCAGCAACGGAGAAGCCTGTCATTGAAGTGAATTTATCTGACATTCTAATACCCAGAAATCTGTTAACCTAGTATTTTATCACTTTATCAGGATAGTGATAATTTAAGTTTATTATTATCCAAAGGCACAAAGCGATCAATTTCTTTTACATGAATAATTTCTATAAAATTTTGAACTTTTTATTATTGAGTTTTGATGTTAATTATATTTTAAGTCTGAACTTGGTAATCTTCATAATTTTAATGAAAATATTTGACCAGTGAGAGCATTCATTCTCTAATAATGCCAGTTAAATGATTTTTTACTCCATATAAGTTAAGAGTACAGAACACATGAAAAGTTTATTTAAAATTTAGTATGGAAGAAGCCATTGAGCTCAGTTAAAGAAAATGTAGCGGCTTTATTAAAAGAACATCTTACAAAGCTAGATGGACATTAAACTTGAAGTAATTTTTTTAAGTTCTTGTTTGGAGAAAAGCTAGGTATTCCAGAAGCATTAGTAATTAAGTTACTTGTGGTTTTATATTATTAAAATATATCATCTCGAAGGTGTCCACACAGTTGAGTCATTTTTGCAATTCATGTTTTACGTAGCTTTACGTGGTACATAAAAGGCATTGTATTGATGAACAAAAAATGACTCTATCCTGATTATGGCATAGCATCTTATGACAAACTCGTAGTAATTTAAGCAAGGATGAGAAAATTTAGAAATACATCAAAGTCTGTATCAGGTGATTTTTTTTCTGGGTTTTTGGTCTTTGCCTCATGTTGTTTAGTTATGGACCTGAGTGGATCGCCCATTGTATTAGGCTTGTCAGTGTTCAGGACCCCTCTCTCCAAAGCAGATTACGTGGGGAGAGTCTAGAGTTGTTAAATAATCTGTGGTTCTGGCATGTTTGCTTTGGGATCAGCCAAAGGTTTTATAAACCCTAGCATTATTGACATACAATTTTTAAAAATATTATTACCTCTTGGACCTCATCTTAATCCCTTACCCCTGACTCTAGGCAACCACTGATACAATTTCTATCATACTAGGTTAGTGTTATCTATTGTTGCACTTCGTATGAATGGGATCATACAGAATGTATTCTTTTGAGGCTGACTTCTTTGGTACAGTGGAACACTTGTGAGATTTACCTGTGTTACAGCATGTTTCGGTAGTTTGTTTTTTATTGCTGAGGATTCCATTGTATGATTTTACTGCAATATAGTGTGTCGATGCACATGCGCTAACATGTTTGGCTGTTGTGAATAAGATTTAAAGCACTTTGATAAGGATCATTGAGACTAACATATATTCTATAATTAAGCTCTAGTTGGGGTCAGGGAGAGGCATCAGGAGGATGGATGAAGTTATTTAATTGCTGTTAAATGTGATATTATTATTTTGCTTAACCTGTGCTTTTCTATCATGTATTTTCTTCCTTTTTGTCCTCCAGCAATAATTTGATTTTATAATCCACTTTTCGTGTGAAGCCTAGGCTTTGAGAAACAAATTTGGAAAATAGTGTATAAATATTGATTACAAATGAGGTTGGGAGGAGAGATATAATAAAAATAATTTTTGGTGAAAAATAACATGCAACTGAAAAAGCTATTTGTCCAAGAGGTAAGAGTGTGTTATGTGTGTGAGAATGTGTGTGTGTCTGTGAGTTTTGATTTGGCATTATTTAAAAAATTATTTGCAGCCTCTTCAGCCTTGGAAAAAACCTCCATTGGAATAAACTTGGTAATCCGTGGGGGGCCTCTGAGTAATATAACTCAATTTGGGAAGAAGGTGAAAAAGGAGCAGGTATAGAGGAAAAGGCAAGAGGAAGAGAGAAGAGAAGAAAGAAGAGGGAGAGGGGGGAATTATATATAATAAATACAGCGGCCTAGGGAACTGTTTGAAATACTTCCCCTGGTCTAGGGAATGTCTGCCACAAAAAGGAGACAATGAAAATAAGTTATTTTGACAATTATATTTGTCAGCTAATTTGGCGATTGCCATCCAAGTTATAAATACTCGTATATCTTATCCATGCATCACCTTTGAAAAGGCAGAGGTGTCATTAGTCCCTTATATTAAGAGATTTGTATCTTACTTCTGTTCATTGAGTTAACTGATGAACTTGGTCCCTTAAACTGGCTTGATTGTATTTTAATTTTTTAAAAATATTTTGAGGCCTACTGAGGGTACTCACTGGTCTCAATTTTTTTCTTTAGACACTGGACTGATGCCTCAATTTTACCACCTTGATTGATCTACCTAGTTTAAATTCTGTTTTTGGAAGGTGGGTTTGGAGTCAGTGATAGTCTATTAGTCTGTTCTTTAGTTATTCATGAAATTCTGAGGTTGTGGAAAGGAAGAATCCTGGATAATCCAATGGAGATCCAAATTTTGATCTATCGGAGTAAAATGCACGACCAAGTTAGTCAAGAGACTAGCAGTCATGTTTTTTGATTTGTAGTAATTGTTGAGAGGAAGGACTAGAGGAGAAGAGATTAAGTGGATTAATTCTGATGATAGTAGAAATAGAATAAAATATTCATTTGGGAAGAAGGGGCGGCCTACTTTCCAGTTACTTTGCTAAGTACTCACCTCATTTAGTTTTTATAGCATCCTGGGCAGAGAGTTGTTTTTATAAATCAGAAAATTGCAACTCAAGAGGGGCTAAGTGATTTTCGAGGGTCACATAGTATGGATGGCACACATCCAGGATTCAAAGCCAGAGTTCTCTGACGCTGGAGCCTGTGGTGTAGTTTCCATTCTCCGTTCTTTGTATACTCACTGCATTCTGCCCCTGAGGCTTTATAGGAACTCAGTGACAGATTGGGAATTAATGTCTACAGCTCCTGAGTCCTTTAGCGCCTGTGGACTTGAGACTTTGAAGGGCAGGATGCTGAGATGATGGATACTGCTCTTGCCCATACTAATTGTAAGTGCTACCTGATAGATTCTCGGCTCTAGGGTAGCTGGTACATTTGTCCAGCTGCCATATCCAGAACTTAGACTGGTGACTGGTATTTATTAGAAGCTCAATAAATATTTGTTAAATGAATAAGTAGGGAACGTCCACTAGGATGGGCAGGTCCTGTTTAATGAATGGAAGCTGAGCCAAGCAGGGGGTCCTGGTAGGAATGGGACAGGAGGGGAGCCTGGGAACAAGCACTCTGCATCTTCTGGGCAGGGACTCGGGGTCAGGATTTCAGCCTCTGGGAGAACTGGCCAGTGCACAGCACAGGAGGGCCAGGTTAGTGATGCCCAGTGGGAGAAGGGTCCCAGTCAGAGGCAGCAAGGGGCAGATGGGCTGGAACTGGGTCTGGGGAACAATGGCGCACAGTGCCCAAGGTCTCATTAGGACTGGGGGGAGCTGCTAGGTAAGGCTGGACATTCTCTCTGATCAGAGACAGGATCGCATCCAGGTCCAGTGCTGCCGGCTAGGGAGCTGATGGATGCAAGGGCAGGGAGCTAGGCCGTCCTAAAAAGATCAGTATAGAACACTTTACTTATATCCACTAGGTGTTAGAAAACACAAATCGTGTGGAAGTGTTCAGTTGTGTCTTCTGTCTCCTTGAGATCAGAGGAACTTGATGATGTCCATTAAGTTTTTCTCATATGATTATAGGTTAAAGCTTTGTATCCATTTAATTTTATAATATGATTGTATGTTATTGTAAATATTTCAGAAGTATTAGTTTTTTTAAAACCATTATTAGTCTTCATCATCTTTCATTGATTATAATTTTTCATCATGTGGATTCAACATAATTTACTTAATTGTTGCCTAGTCTTAAATCTTTAGTTATTTCTGTTTTTTTTCCTTACTCTTATAAGTAATGCTGAAATAAAATTAATTTATTGTAGCCTATTCCATGTTTTTTTTTTTTTTGAACTATTTTCTCAGGGTAGCTTTCCAGAAATATACTTTCAGGGTCAAAGGCTTTAAACTTTTATATCTTTTGGTAGCTGTTGGTGAATATTGCCTATTTGCTTCCTAAGAGAGTTGGCTAGTTTACAGTGATGACAAAAATGTGCTAGTGGTCAAAGCTTACTGTACCTTGACCTGAATGTATGTTGCTAAAAAAAATTGTATCGATAGTGATAAAATGTGCTCTCTCATTTTAATATATATTTATTTGATTAACTAATGCAGTATTAAATATATTTTCAATTTTTGAATGGTGTGTTTGTTCTTTCTAAGTTGTCCCTGATGATGTCTTTTATTTTTGGAATATTTGATCAAAAAAGAAAGCAACCTTATGCTTATTGTGAATGAGCTGGGATTGAATGGAGGAAGAGAGGAAATCCTACAATTCTGTTGTCATGGGGTTAAATGTTCGATCCAATCCAAGAAAAAAAGCCTTGAGTTAGAACCAATGCGTTCCTCTGGTCATGTGCCAGCACTGTGTTGAATGGCTGACCAACTAATTTAAAACTTTCACCAACTCTCTAAGGTAGATGCCATCTTCATTATACATTTGAGCCACTGTTGAATAAGTTGGAGATTTAAAGAAACCTGGGTTAAAAATAATGGAAGAAGCAGCTGTAAAAAGGATAGTCTAGGAGAGGTGGCTTTCACCATACCTGAAAACCACATTGCTTCCAAATCTCTTTTCTTTGTCTGCCTTTGCTTTTCCCATTCATCTATTGTACCATTAGGAATGACATTAATTACAGATGTATTGTTCTTAAGAGTTAGCCTCTCTTAAAACTTGAAATACCACTGCAAGGGATTTGTCCTGAAAGATGATGCCTTATTAATCGTTAATATGAATTACTAATAAGGTGGCTTTCCTTTTGACCCTGTTGGCAGTCAAACCAACTGCCTGAGGAATGGACCTTGGGTAGGAGTGTGCTGGGAGTGGGAGGTGTGGTAGGTGTGTTTAGAGGGTGAAACAGCAATCAGGAGAGGAAGATCTGGGTAGAGAATCGTAGGTGGGTGCACAGAGCACAGGGCTAGCTCCTGTGGCCGAGGTTTTGAGATGTAGAAGTGCCAATGAGATGGCAGGATGCCAGGGTCAAACACTTCCTATTTCAAAACTCTGCACTGGGCCAGGTCTAGATCCCAGAAAGAGGAAGGAAGCTTTCTTCTTCCTTCTTCCCTGTACCTGATACCCACTGAGGTCACAGAAGTCAAGTAGTATTATTATGTTCATTGCGAGTGTGGTTTATTGCTATTTGTAATACTGTTTCTATGAGTAAATGTGCAGTGAGCGTCAAGAAAAAAAATAAACTTGTGGACAATGACTTATTTATAAATTGGGAACCTAATGCAGATTTTAGAATATGTATGCTAATGAAAGTTATGGATTATATTTCATCATGATGCTTTCTTAGTCCAGTGACCAGTAGCTTCTTTAAGTGTGGGGATAATTTCTTCCCTCTGCTCATGCCCTTTGGACAGCTGTTTCCTTGTTTGTTTTCAGATCCTTCCTGGCATTCAAGGCCTTTGCACTTTAAATAAATGGGTGCTTCTGATATGAATATAAAATAGCTGGGAAATTAATAAAAAATCTGCTTTTTAGCAGTGTGTACTTACTTTAATGTTAGCAGTGACTGAGTTGTGAGTTTCATGCTTGCATGTTTTCATAGACATCTGGAAATCTTATATTTGGAGCAGTCAGACCTGTTGATCGTGTCTTCTAATAAACACCCTGCTGATGGCTCAGATTGAAGAGATTTACTGCATAAATTATTTCCCCCAATGGAGTAAATGCCCAAGCTGAAAATAAACTACAGATCCTACTAGCCAAGCAGAAGGAGTGTACTTGTCTAAGCGAAACATCTTATGTGTAATTTGGCTTGTCAAACGCCATGAAGTAGGATGAAAGCGTCTTACTTTAAAATGTGCAGCTGGTGCACGAGTGTCATCCGGTTGCTAATTGTTTGGTTTGGGTGTCTTCCGTGTCTAGTGTTCTGCTTGTCTTCACTAATCAGTGGTAGCTTCCCCCCACTTCCTTGTTCATTGCAGAAAACATCTCCAACGTATACAATATTTAGGCTTTTATGTGTCTCCTTCTGTTGGAAATCAGCATATCTAGATGACATTTTTTTTTCCTGTTTTAACAAAATGATAGCATTTGAAGTTGTTTACTTAATTAGCTGGCCATGTTCTTTTACTTCATGTGTCTCCAAGCACTTAAATATTGCTATTCACTTGAACAAGAGAAGTAATGTACAGAGCTTATTTATTCTACAAAACACTAGCTTGATGATCAGAGGCATTTGAGACTCGTGGTACTCAGGACAGGTGAAACTGAGGCCATCTCTGGTGAGTGGTCGGTGATAGTCACAAATAAAGAGCTCTCTGTACTATTTCTAGATTGGCTAGAATTCTGGCGCTCCAGAGAGGCGTTCCTTTACTTGCTTCTTCTGGACTTTCTTTTAAATAATATGTGATCTTTGAAATGGTGCATATTCATTTTAGAAAATGTAGAAAATACAAATTAGTAAAGAGAAGCAAATAGAAAGCCTTCATACTATCGCTAACCAGAGATAATCCCTATTAACAATTGTGGTGTAGTCCTCTAATGCTGCCTCCGTTTACATCTATGTGTGTTTACAAAAAGAGGATCATACTGTATATGCTGTTTAGAAATTAGCTTTTTATACTAAATATATTAGGACTATTTCCCAAGTCATTAAATATTTGTCTCCTATGTCTTTTAATGTTTATGGAGTATTTAATTTTATCGATATTATAGAATTTACTTCATCTGTCTCTTGTTATTGGACGTTAGTTCTTTTTAAGTTTTGATACTATAAGCAGCACTTTGTTATTCTTATTTTCTCTAACTAAGTGTATCCACATTTGAGTTTGTTTAGTGATTCCCTTGGAGCAAGGCTTTTGGGTAGTTTATTTGGAAAATGGTCTAAGAGAGCAACAGTCAGTGAATGGGGGATGTGAATTGGAAAGGAGGGAAAACCGATTCAAAATGTGGGATAGATCTGGCCACCGCTAAATGTGACATGTTTATTCTCACCAGGACCTTTCCAGGAGCCTTATGAAATTTGTCTCAGAACTATCTGCTTGGGGAATAAAAAGGGGAAGCGTTTATCCATCATCTTCCTTTGAACCGGTCTCTATTGGTCCAAGGTGCTCCACAAGTGTAATTTCCACTGTGTTTCCAGATTGGGCAGGTGTGAGACCCCAGTGTGTTCCCCGGGTAGGAAACCTGAGAGAGGTATGTTAGGGGTTGGGATGATGCACTGTTCACTTACATCTTCACAAAGGTGATCAAAGCCTACTTGGATCTGGTTCCTGCACTGGCGGCTTGAGCAAGAGGTGGGGCCGAGAGGATCTGCAGTAGGACACAGGTTCCCATACAGATACGTTCTAGAAATTGAGTTTGTATGTCTGGATCAAAGAAGATTTAAAATTGTATCTTTTAAAAAATAGAAACATTTACAAGAGTAACAAATTATATTCAGGCTGATTCATTTATTAGGCACTAACTAGATATTCTTCTGGTACCTGAGGATACAATGCGTGGGGGGGTGGGGGTAACAGATGTGATTACTGTTACAGAGATTACTGTTACACTCTTTTAAAGGGAGAGAGACCGTTAACACGGGAGCAAATGCATAAGATCAGTTTTGACAGAAGTAAGTGTTATGAAGCAAATGAAATGGAGCAGTGCTCCTAATATACTGACCTCAAAGGGCCTGGGACCATGGCTACAACCCCAGGGTCTAGTGGAGAAGCTCCGGGGTGATGGAGTAGAACTAAAGCAGAACCGTGTAGGAAGGAGGCTGCAGGCCGGGGAGGTGAGGGCCAGGCCCAAGACAAACTGCCTGCTATACATTTTTTCGTAGGGCTCAACATACCCGAGAAAAATGTTTCAGCTTTTGGAATGTGGTCCTTCCTCAAGTATATACACTATATGGGAATTACTTTTAGATTCTTAGGATATATCGTGTAACATTCAGAACATATAGCAAATATAATAGCTTTTTCTTGGATGTTTTGGAACACACTGCAGGATCTTAGGGTGCTTTAAGGTTATTTTCATTAATCTCAGGGTTAATACCAGTGAAGCATATGGAAAATGGAAGCCAAGGGAAATTTTGCATTAGATCATAATGCTATGTGGCTGGGAGTTTATTGTACCAATATAATTTCACCTCATATAAGAAACAGCCCTATTCAACTGCTTCTTTGCTCTACAGAACTCAGAAAAAATTAGTTTTAAAGATGTAAATTTATTCTTCAGACCTCTTGATTACAAAGCTCGAGAGATTTTTGTGACCTAAATAGAAAGTTAATAACCCACCTCTTTGCATTACTAGTTGTTTCCTACATTTGTGAATAATAGTACAATTTTCCACTTTATAGAAAATAAATGATGGGATTATGATAGCCCCAGATTAAAGCACATTATTTCTTTTCAGTGGTGTATAAAAACCACAGAAATCAGAGTGATGTCAGATGTTGAAAGTTACAACACTAAATCTGACCTCCCAAATCGGGGTTTTATAAAGTTCAGTAATTTATGTGTCACCTCCATGATTTTCCCATATTCCCTACTGATACTATCGTTTAATGTTTTTCTCTACATCGACTCAAGTTTTGCTTAAATTAATTTACTTAAGAATTTATATTACTAAAATAAGTAGACGGTAACTTTAAAAACCGATTCCTAACTATTAACATGAGAATGGTTCACTGTGTGCCATCTAAAAGCATTATATCCACTTCGGTTAATACTGAGCTCATAGCCGACTCAACCTGTCTCCGACCCGTTGTGTGACCTTGGGCAAGTTACCCAGCTTCTCCAAGCCTCAGTGTCCACTTGTGTATAATGAGATATTATTATCCACCAAGTGTTTAACACAGTAGTACTCAGTTAATGGAAACTGAATAATTAAAAGAATGCATTGTTGAAGTGATTATTATCTTTATTTCTCTTGCTGAAAGAACAGTATTGGAAATTTAGAAATCAGGCAAGCACTTCTATTCTGCACCTTGAGATGCGACGCAAGGTAGTGGAACAAACAATAGACCAAAGAGTTGGTGAATTGATTATATCCCTAACTTTGTACAGACCAGCTATATGACTTGGTCAAGTCTTTTGCCTCTGTAGGGTTTGGTTTCTTCATCAGACAAATTAGGAGGTTTGATTTGATTTGCTCCGAAGGCATCCAGCTCATAGGCTGCCAGCCATTTGCGTGGTTCTGATGGTGGGTTATGGTTCATCTAGAATTTGGAGCGTTTTTTATTTCGTTTTGTTTCAGCTGGCCAGCTAACGAAGACACAAAGTAATCTAGAAAGTTTCCGTGGCCCTAGCTGCAATCCTGGTTTCATCATGAGTGACTGGTGGTCACCAGGGATGATGTGAGGAAGGCTGGGCCAATTCTTGTGTTTGAAGCTGTATGTCATTGATTTCCTAATTACGACCTGTTGAAGTTTAGTCCCAGTAAAACTGCATCATAAAACCGAGGCGTTTTTTGAGGGATTTAGTGACAGGAGGAAAAGATGAATAAACTCGTTTTATGCGTTTGACTAACATTTAAGGCATGTTTAATATATGTTTGCCAAGCATGGACGCACTTGAGTCATCATCGTCGTCAATAAAAAAAACTGTGTGTGAATTTCAAGCTACATGGCCTATAATTTACATAACTTGTATATTCCGGGCCTACCTGACTTATATCTTCTCCAGGTCTGAGATTCTACTATTCTATGAGTTTCAATCTCTTGGTAAGGGAGATCTGGATTTGGTAGTAAAGTTAAAATCAATGAAGCCCAATAAAAAATTTTAAAGCCTGCTATAGCTGTCTTTTTAGATGAATGTGTATATAAGTGGGTGTGTATGTCAGTATAGTTTGAACCCATCACTGATTTTTTTTGTTTTTTTTGCTTAGGAATATATCTTAGAAAGTATCCCATTCATATAGTTTCCTCATTCTTTTGCCTTTTTTTTTTTTTTAAAGAGGGCGCAGCTCACGGTGGCCCATGTGAGGATTGAACTGGCAGCCTTGGTGTTACTAGCACCACGCTGTAACCAACTGAGCTAATGGGCCACCCCTTCCTCATTCTTTTGAATGACTGCACATAAGTCCATTGAATGTATGGTTATAAGTATGTAACCAATCTTCTTATGATGGACATTTAGTCTTTTTTCTAACTTCTGCTATTACCCACAATAATGCTCTAATGAATGTCTTGTGCGTGTGAGACGTTGTGCATCCATGAGTGTATCTGTAAGTTAAGTCACTGGGTCAGAGGATGAGCATTTGTAATTGTGATTGAAATACACAAATTGTGCTTCATGGAGATTGGACCAATGTACGCTTCCACCAACAATGCATGAGTGAGCCTGTTTTCTGTTCAGCACTTTCTCCTCCACCAAGTCTCTCTGTCTTTTCTTACCAAACAATTTGAATACTACTGTACTACACTGTGTTGTCTCTAGGAAATGCTGATTAGATGGGTGATCATTACTATTTTTGCAAATTTCACAGGATTAAATCTTACCTTGAAGACCACTTTCTTAACTGTATGCATTTGTTGAATTAAATGGTTGCACTGTTAAGCAGCGTGGAATGTACTTTACGTTGCTTCAGAGCACAATTACACCAGTGGAGAAAATCCTCCAACTGGCAAATTATCTTCAATTAAAGCCTTCCATGGAGATTCATTCTCATAACATAATGAAACACACTATACATATTATACAAAAGGTTTGGCTATGAACAATTTTATTTGCACTTTATTTTTCCTAAATTCAGAAGTAAAAGGCATTATCTCTAGATACTGTCAATTTTTCAGAAAAAATTAATATTAGTTGGACTAAAACAGAAGAAATTATCCTCTTAGTCCTTAATTCATGACCGTTTGATTGTGTACTTGTGGGCACACACGTAGCCTTTAAGTCTGAGAGTTAAAGCTTCTGCAGTTCCTTTAAGAAAATAGAGTAGTTTGTGTTGCAGAAAGACATGAACACACTCTTTCTCTTCCACATTTAGGACCTGTTATGTAGATTTCGAACAGTTGTAAAAGATATTCAAAACTACTATTTTCTCTTTTCTCTTTTGGCTGCAGCTTGGGCTATATGAAAGTCAATTACTGAAGGAACTGGGTTTTATTTATTTTTTTATTCTAATGTGATCTTCTCTAAAAGTGACCGTTGTTGTAATAGTGGAGACTTTCTTTTTTTTTTTCCTCCCTTTTTGGCTCTTATAAAAGTTAGAACACCAGATGTTCGAGAACTTCTTTTTCTGAAGTTGTCCTCCTAAATTTGACTTTCAAATATGGTCCTTAACATAGCTGTACTAATTCACTTATAAGGAAAAATGTTTTCATTACTAACCTATTTGAAAAGCAGCTGTAGTGTTGTTGGCTGTTGTATTTATAGTGAAGACACTGGCTAAATCCCATACAATAACCTATAACTAATATAAAATTTCTTGGAGTTATTAAAATAAAAATACAAATTAAAAAGTTATTCTTCGGCAGTTGCATTTTGTGTGTTCCTCTTTAGCACATGTGTTCTACACACTGTCTGCTTATAGCTAAAGACTGTTGTTCTACCTCCTAAGGAAAGCAGTTCGTTGTGTTCTTCGGACAGTGGGAGAACAGAGTGAGGCTTTGTCAGGTATGCATTGCTGTGGGCTCA
Source organism: Rhinolophus ferrumequinum (assembly GCF_004115265.2). Taxonomy (NCBI): domain Eukaryota; kingdom Metazoa; phylum Chordata; class Mammalia; order Chiroptera; family Rhinolophidae; genus Rhinolophus; species Rhinolophus ferrumequinum. Next base: position 46,239,337 of record NC_046301.1, read on the forward strand.
CCCCGCCTCACAAATCACTGAAGCTCATGACTGTGGGAACTAAGGAAACCAAATCGTATTCACTGAACCATAGCACCCCCTAGCATCCTAATCATTTATGTTTTGAAAATTCAAAGGAACATTTAGTGTATGCTTATAAAAAGAACCATTAAATCTAATGTGATCTAATTTCTCTTATATTCTTGTGACCAAGAAGAGACCTTTGAAGGATTCCATAAAAATTATGGAGAATATAAGGAGGCATCACCTTTTTTTTTTTTTTTTGCAAATAATTGTTTCATGCCTTTTCTATGTATGGGTCTGGTTGCAGATCGTAAGCTGTGGCTGGACCTCTTGTGCCTTACATAGAAGCGGTCAGTGGTGATGGCGTTTTTCCAGCCCCCTGCCTAACTGTGCTTACTTGTGTGTTGTAGGTGCTTCTGCCAGCAGCTGGTCTGTTACAGTTACAGGATGTGAAGAAGACTTGCTGTGAATTTTTGGAATCTCAGCTTCACCCTGTCAACTGCTTAGGAATCCGGGCTTTCGCTGATATGCACGCATGCACCGACCTCCTGAACAAGGCGAACACCTATGCAGGCAAGTGCAGTCGACCTTGGCTGCGTTGAGACCAGGAGAAATCTGGAACTCTTGAGTTCTGATATGATTCAGTAGTGATTTCTGGAAAGTCATGTCATGTTTCTGGATCTGGACTTTATCCAAATACATTCAAAACCTTGTAATGGTAGCACTGCATAACCGAAGCATGCTCATAAAATTCTGAACTTACAAAAAGTACCTATAAGCTAATATTGAGCCTAAATAATAGAATAGCTAGTTTTATGCAAGTATTAAATCCCTATGTATTTTTCTTTCAAATATTCAAATTAATAAGCCTATAAAAAAGTTTTTGTATGTGGAATTAAATCATCTTCTCTCTGTGGCTTTTTACACCTTTCTCTTGCATCCATGAAAGCAATCTTGTTGCTTAAAAATCTTCAGAGCAATGAAATCTAGATGCCTTTGGGTGGAGTAGAAAAGTAGATCCAATACAGGCAACGTACGCTCTTCTTAGACCTTGTCCTCCAGGACCTGGTGCTGGCATCCTCTCCCTGTGGCAGAGGGAGGGCTTGTAGCTCTTGTCCAGGAAGCCATCACTCGGTAGGACCCTCAGCTCCCCCGTCTCTCCAGTTGGGGAGGACAGATTGTTATAGTTTTAAATGTAGCAAAAGTGATTTGTTTTGTACCAATAATTTATTTTGCTCTGAGTTTTTAAACATTTAAACATACATATTAAAAGTGACTATTAGGAAGTTTGTAATATTTTTAAACCATCTTTCTGAAAGGTAAACCTGTGGAAGTTACAGTCCACCATCTGCTCTGAGACCCAATAGGAATAGTTACTGTAGGACCTTCCATGACCTCTGCTCTCGTTAAGAAGTTCTAGAATCCCTACTTCTTCCAGCCTTCAAATGCAAGAGCCCCTTGTCTAAACTCTGCTCCATCGTGCTTACTCTGATGAGTAAGGGACATTTTCACACATAGATGTGAGTTAGGGGTGTGTATGTGTACATCCAGAGCACTGGAGAGGAGAAGTATTCCTAGAATTCCTCATGCGTTTATCAAAGAAATAGTGGTATAAGATGGGTTAGTTGGAAAAAACAAAACACAGTGCTTCAGTAAAACATAATAGGTCCAGTATATTTCAGCTTTATAGATTTCTGTAGGGTGGCCCAGTTGGCCTAACTACCCTTTATAAAATTGTTTCAGTAGGAAAATGTGATCTGAGTTCTAGAAAGCTTATTTACGGATGAACTTTTAGAACACAACCCCTCTGTAAGTTGGGGAATGCCTATAATGTGTAATATTCATGTACTCCTTTCGAGTGGTATGAGGCATTTTAAAAAAAACCAAAGACATATTTGGAATTCACTGATGTATTCCCATACAACCAATTCTGTTCTTCAGCTAAATAGAAAACATTCCTTCTAAATCCATAAGATCCATTAACTGATAGACATAATGTGCCTGTTGTAAGTGATTTATATTTTGATAAGTCTTTTCTGCATGAGGGAATTGTTATTTAACATTCTCTTTTTCTTGGACTGCTATAGTTGTCGTGATAAATGTTACTGACACTTAAGAGATAGGAAGTGGGGCTGGGAGAAAATAAACAAAGTAGGATTAATGCAAAAGATGTCCGTACGTAGTTTACACGATGAACTAGAACTCTTAGTTTTACTCAGATCAGAAACAACTAATTTACTACATTTTAGGAGATAGATTTTACTCTCTTTCTCATTTAAAATCTTCAATTTATTGTAGTATACTACAAAATATGAACAATTTTTCACCAAAATTAGGACACCACTATTTTTTAATTTGTAGTGTCCTTCTTCATAATTATGCCAAGAATTTTTTGTGGAAAAATTATTCTCGCTTTTCAGCAAAATTATAAAGAAAAATTGGCTTTTTATTTTAAGTGCACTCTTTTAAGTTAAAGTTTAGTTTTAAAGGATGTACTGCTAGTATACAATGCTTCTTAATCTTGTATTTGCTTGAGTTTCTTAAGTTTACAAGCAATATTTTATAATATCTTTTATTATGAAAAATTACAACACATGAGAAAATAGAATAATACTCATCATCCAACTTTAACAGTTGTCAGCTCGTGGCTATTCTTGTTTCCACTATAACCTTCTTTACTTCCCCTTCCTCTGTTACCATTTTATATACGGAAACTTTAATGAAGTCTAATATGCATATGCAAGAACTCACCAGAGATTCTGGACATAAGATCTGCTTCACTTCTTTCTCTTTCAGATTGGGAATGAGTGCTGTAATAGTCATAATTATATTGTACAGGTGAAATGAAAGAAGTAAGGTGTTCCATGGAAATCGCATCTATGAACTTGGGCTTATTTTTCATAATCTCCTCTTTGGAGAAAGGAAAAAATGTAAGAGATCAAGTGAGGAGGGTAGAAAGTCTGAGCAGAGAGGGTGTGGGATCCATGCCGCTCCTCCTGAGCTCCTGTGGCTTCAGCAGAATTCCTCTGGGGTCACAGTTTGTTCACACAGGCCAGCTGCTTCTAGGGCATGTAGTAAGCAGCTTCAGACCCGTCACGACTGAGAGCGAGGCCACCAGCCAGGTTCAGAGACACACGTGGTGAGAAGCACAGTGTCCTGGGTTACAGCCAGGCTTTGGTAAGCTCTCGCATACTTGTTTTCTTAGCTAAAAAGCTGCGTCAAATTGGTTTTTGCTTCTTGCGTAAAAATGAAAATTTCACACCTCACTCCAAGTGTATGGACTTGTTTGGATAATGCTGGTTTGTGGACCCTTTTACTTATCATATGTTTTGAGTGGCATCCATATTTTAACTATTGCCCAAATCATTAAGACCTTTGTTTTTAGCATTTTTGCCAGGCTAAAAAGAATAGAGGACATAAAAACTGAATTTGATAATTTTGATGCATTTCAGTAGTCCCAGCAAAAGACTCCTCTTCGAGAAGTTAGATTTTAATTTTAACTTGAAATATGAATTTTATTTAAATTTCCTCATTGATAAACAAAAATTGCCAGAGGTTGAATTGTAAGAATTTCAGATAAATTTAAGGGAAATAGTAGTTTCAGATTCTTAGTCATTCGTATAGCTCACCACTTCCCACACTAACAGTTTGAGAATCTACGTAGTGTCTGTACCAACTGACCTTTGGGAAATTTGCAGTATCATTTTCAAGCCAGTGCCCTTGGTGAAATTCTGGGGTGTAAGCACTCAGCATTCCTCAGTAGCAGGACTCCCTGCGAGGAGGAAGTCTTCTCTAGTCATCGGCATGCCTTCAGTTTGTTTCCCATTCTATTCCCGCTCTTAGCCCTATTATTTGTTTATATGTCCTACCCCTGTGTAGCCGCCCCACACTGCCCCACTTTTCGCCTTTCCTCTGTGCTTACATACTGATCAATTTTTTTTTTTACATGCCCAACTATTTTCATGTGTGTCCCCTCTCCCATCGTCTTAAATAAAACTTTGCTTTTCTCCCCAAACTTGCATGTTGGGGGCAGATTTCTTTAAGGGACACTGGGGAGGTGCGTAAAAGGGTCCGACTACCAGACTATTCTGTCACTGTCACGTTCCTCCATTCTGCACTGGCTGGTTGGTTCTCAGTCAGCAGCATTCTCTCTGCAGCCCATTTTTTTCTGTAGGCCTCCAGGCATACTTCTGTGTTTGACACTTAGGTGGTCTCTTCCCACTACACTTGGTTTCTCCTGCCATCAGCAACTTCCAGACCTGCATTGTTGACTGACTCCCTTGAAACCGCCTTTCATAGGTCCTTGTGACCACCACCTCTCCTCTGTAAACCCAGTGGCCACCTTCGACTGCCATTCCAGGACATGTAGGATCTTGCTGGTATTTGGAACTCTAAGGCCTCATTCCTTGTGCTGACCGTATTCATTCCTTCTCCTGCTCGTGTATTTCTTCATAAATCTGTGCTCTCTGGTCCCAGTTCTCCCAGCCATCTCTTGGCTGCTCGTCTTAGACCCAGTTGTCAGTCACTTCAGGGCGACCCTCTTTATGTGCCTGGCATTGCCCAGACTGCTGTGGCTGATAAAGGCTCAGTACGATTTAAGCCCTGCTTGCAAAGAGTTTACAGGCCAGTCATAGTCAACTCACACCCAAATTTAGTATATTCCGATTAGGCCTCTGTAAGAGCACGTCTCATAACGTTTTTTTTCTGCAATCCATTTACTTCAATCATTTGCCCACTCTTCTATAATTTAGGCTAGGAATCACTGCTTGGGGTAAACATCTGTCATAACAGGCCCATGATTTTGAAAGCTGCTCTCTGGAAAGAAACTTTTGTTAAGAGAGTGTTTTTAATAATGCTGTTACTAGCTTTGACAGTGTGATATGCATACCAAAGAATAGATGCTGATTATTCAGTGGTCTGTTGCATTGTTAATTGATGGATACAGAAGAGTTATTTTTGGAGAACTGTGAAAGCATTTGATGTACTGCACTTCATTGAATTCATGCTGACTTACATGGCACTTCTTAGAAGAATTAATCATTTTTATATTCTTACATTCATTATGGTCCTCATTTATGCCCTAGAGAACTACATGCAATCTCTTTGCTCTGCTTCGTTGACAGTTCTTCCAGATGAGTGAGCTGTTTTCAGGTTTCACCAAAACTGTGTTAGTGGAACTGCTGGAGATACATATGTGAATTTTTTTCCCCCTAGAGACTAATTGTATTCAGAATCGAAGAATCATAGAGTGTTAGCACTTGCAGGGAACCTTAATGATTCTGTGGTCTAACACTTTCATTTGATTAATTAGGCAAATGTAGACCAGAGGTATTTTCATTTTCCCCCAAACACTCTGTCTCTCAGGAGTGAGCTGTTTGTGGACATAAGATACAGTTGTTATCTATGGAGTTACCCTCACTTTTCAGACAGGAGTCTAGATGGAGTATAGAGGAATTATAGGAACCGCACATGGCATTTAATTTTAATAATAAAAGGTGCTTGGTGTTTAGAAATCAAATAGAGTACTCTTTACCTTATCACAGGGTATATACAACACAGGACAACCAAAACATTGGACTTCTGTTGTTGATTTCATTGGACTTAATTTGGAATGTGTGACCTGACCTTATACTCGGTGTGACAAATCCTAGGAATTGTCTTTTATTTCTTGATACACTTATTTTATTTGCAGGAGGGAAGCAAACAGGAAAGTTCACCAGCTCTAGAGACTAAAGAGAATTCTTATATACAAGGAAGAATGCATATGTGTATTATATGTATGCAGTCTATGTGCTTAATGCATATCACATATATATGGCATAGTCTGTACCACTGGGAATCAATGCCCTATTGCAGTTATGGGATATGTTCAGAGAGATGGAATTGATTATTGAATGTCAGTATGACTACGTTGGCTTTACTCAATGGCAGTGGTAAACCAGTAAAGGCAAATTACTAATGTCACAGTGAAAGCTCTGTGCTAGAAACACAATAATCTGTCAACATATGAGTAAAAGGGTTGGAAACAATATCTGAGGTTGGTAACGGAGTGAGAACTAGGGTAATGAAGATAGGAGGTGACTGAAGCAAGATTGGAGATATGGAAACTAACCCTGAATATGAGTAGAGGCAACAAACTAAACTCTGAGATGACCTGCCCTTTAGTGTTGCATTTTAGGTAAATGGTTTGTAGGTGCATTTTAGTGTGTGTATGTTTATTGCCATTGTGCAGAAGCTGCTAATTTTGGCAGTACCTTACTGAGGTATGGTGAGCTGAATAAGAATTCATTCAGTGAAAGGAAGAATATCTCACCTCAGCTTTGTGACAAGTATTTGGTTTATATTGGCCAAACCAATCCAAAGGTGTTAGGGTTTTAGTTCATATTGTATGCAACAGCAATCAATAATATAATTGTGTCCTGAAAGATGTAAAGAGATCACATTTTGTTATGCCCAGGTAAGACCATATCTATGAAATTTTCAGGTTCCATATTTTGAGAGAGACTGATGAACTGAATCCCTGAGAAAGCCTCAAAGTTTCTAGCAGGGCTAGTGCAAGGTATCTTTCTCCTGAAGGCAGTTAGTAAAGTCTGGAGGAGGCGACTCCTACTTCAAATGTAAAGACAGCTTTGCAGAATTCCAAGGGATGTGAAAAATGAAGGACACATAGCACTACAAAAGGATCACAATAATCTTCCAGTAACTGAGCCCAAAGACATGGAAATCTATGACTTATCCAATAAAGAATTCAAAATAGCTATTTTACAGAAACTCAACAAACTCTAAGAAAACAGAAAGACAGTTCAACAAAATCAGGAAAACAATGCATGAACAAAAGGAGAAATTTAACAGAGATAGAAATCATAAAAAAAAATCAAATAAATTCTGGACCTGAAGAATTCAGTGAATGAAATGAAGAATGCAATAGAGAGCATCAACAACACACTGGATCAAGCAGAAGAAAACAATCAGTGAGCTTGAAGACAGGAACTTTTAAACTATCCAGTCAGAAGAGAACAAAGAAAAAAGATCGAAAAACAGTAAGAAAGCCTACACAATCTGTGGGATGCCATCAAAAGGACCGATGTGTGAATAATTGGAGTTCCAGAAATAGAAGGGGGCAGGAAACTTATTTAAAGAAATAACGGTTGATAATTTCCCAAATCTGGCAAGAGATTTGGATATTCATGTTTATGAAACTTGTAGGTCACTAATTGAAATCCACTTAAGAGCCCTTCTTCATTCTTTTGCATGTGGATATCCCGTTTTCCCAACATTATTTTTTGAAGAGACTACAGTTTCCCATTGAGGGGTCTTGGCACCCATGTCAAGACCATTGGCCTTGAGAAAATACAGTTGTTTTTTTCATTCTTGGGTTAGATTAAGAAAAACCTCTTCTTTTTTAAGCACTTTGAAACTATGATAATGGAATGTTGTTATTAATAGATTTTCTTTTTAACCTTCAAACAGAGCAACATTTTTCAGATGTAGTACTTAGTGAAGAATTTCTCAATCTCGGCATTGAACAAGTGTGCAGCTTAATCTCAAGTGACAAACTTACCATTTCCTCAGAAGAGAAGGTAAGTATATATTTCTTTTCCTAGTGTACAGTAAGGTAGTATTTTTCCTTTCTTTATTTGACTTTGTTTTGTAACTTTATGTAGTGCCAGCCAGTGATCTTTGATCTGGAAGTTAAGAAACCCATCTAGTTGACTTCTTGATTGTCTGTGTAAATTACTGTTCTTCACTCCTTAGGTAGTTCCCTAAACGATTAGATGTTAGAGTTTTGTACTTGACTTCCACAGCAAGAGCTTGCATATATTGAATTGTCTTAAACAAGTGTCTTTTGGGAACTGGATTTCTTCCTACAACTAGATGCCTATAAAAATTGTGATCTAAATGCATTGTTTCTCAAACCAAAATAATGTCACTATCTTATAAGTTGGAAGAAGTTACCCTGGGTGACATAGTTCCGCTGCTTCCGGACTGAACATCTTTGACTGCACTCTTCCTTTAGACTGGTCCCCTGTTGCTTCTACACTCCAGCCCGACCAGTGCGTCTGTGCAGCTGCTTCATCTGCTTGTAGCCTTCTGTCTCTCCACGTTGTGAATTGCCTTTGTCAACCGCCTGTACCTTTCATACAGGTGGAGGAAGAAGCTTTTCTTAGTGGGTTTTTTCCTTTGGGTAGGTTTTGTAGCCCGTGGGAATCAGGGCACTAAAATTTGTGAACACAGTGCATTTGGAGGAAGTGAAACTGGAGCTTTTCCTTTGTGTACTTTGCATATAAAGATGTGTAAGCTTTAATTCTGTTCTTCAGGGATATTCATTTCACCTGAGGGCAAAAAGATACATTTACTCTAATATTTACCATATGAAAAAATCTGAAAATTGGTTGTGAGATGTTTAACCTTAGCACTCTAGAAATAGAGAGGAAAGGAAAGCATTACTGTTCAAATTTAATAGGTGTGTATTGAGTGCCCACCGTGTACCAGACACTGCTGTAGAGCCCTAGATACGAGGGGATTAACCTCTCCCCTCTCCTGTCTTTCCTCTCCCCTCTCCCTCTCTCTTCACTCCTCTCCTCTCCCTTCTCCCCTTTCCTCTCCTCTCTCCTCTCTTCCCTCTCCCTCCTCTCCCACCCCTCCTTCCTCTCCTTTCTCTCCCCTCCCCACCGCATCTAACCCCTCCCCTCCCTTTACTCCTCCCCATTTTCCCCCCCTCCTCTCCTCGTCCTCTCTGTGGCTAGCTTGGGTTTCTCATAGTATGGTGATCTCAAGTAATCAGACGTCTTACACGACATCTGACTTCCCCCAAATGAGCATTTCAAGAGACCGGAGTAAAAGCCAAAAGGCTTCTTGTGGCCCAGCATCAGAAGTCACAAAGTGCAGCTTCCACCGCCTTCTATTGCTTCCACAAGGCCTGCTTCGATTTCCTGGGAGGTTACCTCCCTGGGTGGGAGGTTACCTGATAAGCTGTGGATACCGGGAGATGTGGTTTATTAGGGAACCGTCTTTGGAGACTAGCTATTCCAGGGGTGGAGTGCAGAATGGACCAGAGGCGAAGTCGGGGTAAGGTAGGAGGATGTTGGAGTCATACCCATAAGCAGTAGGATCTTATGGAGAATGGGAGAAACAGGTGGAGGAAAGAAGACAGTGGCGGTATAGTAGAATTAACAGGATCCTCTTCTTCTCTAGCACCTGGCACATAGAGGCTCTTATTAGATACTTGTTGATTGAATGAATAACAGAGGCATATTAATTATAATGTAGATCATTTTTAGTTTCTTACTATATTCCTGCATCAAAATAACCTATGTTTAGCTTCCAATAATCCATTACACAGCATCAAACATTTTCTGCAACCTGTAAAGATTATTGAGTTATATATTCATCTATCGGGAAGGAAATTATGTAGTCAAATACTGTCTTCATAGTCGCTTTTTCATAGGTATATGTTGTAAGTTATAATGCCCTTATTTAGTTTTTATTTTAAATTCAAAATATTACATTTTAATATATTCTGTTGTGACAAAAAGAGTTTTAATCTATTCTTCAGACCCTCGATTTAGAAGTGTATGGTCCAACATTTGTTTATAAACCTAAAGAAAGAGCCAAAATGAGTTGTTGATAGGGATACATGATTTTCATTCCACAATGTCACTTTGATTTATTATTTTAGGTGCTTTATTCCAAAGAGATTTGAGATTTAAATTTAGGTAAATAGAACCAAGTTCAATTTGGAAAAATTATCAACAGTGAATTAGATCATACATCATGAAATTATCACAGCTACCACTCAAGTTCAAGAAGGTTAGATAAGGTACTTGGCGAGAGGCTTAGTAAATACCCAATGAAAAGTATTCACTAAATACATAAAAGTACTATTAAATTAAAAGTAGAACTACCATATAACACAGCAATCCCATTTCTGGGTATATATCCAAAGGAAATGAAAAAACGATCTCAAAGAGGTATTTGCACTCCCATATTCATTGCAGCGTTATTCACCCTAGTCAAGATATGGAAACAACTTAGTGCCCGTCAACAGACGAATGAATAAAGATGTGTATATATACAATGCAATATTTATTACTAATATTTATTGTTAATAGAATATTTATATTATTTATCCATGAGAAAGAAGGAAATATTGCCTCTTGTGATAACATGGATGGACCTTGAGAGCATTATGCTAAATGAAATAAGTCAAACAAAGAAAGGAAAATACTGTATGATATGACTTGTCTGTGGGATCTAAATAAAGTGAACTCATAGAAACAGAATAGCGTGAAGGTTACAAGGGATCGGGTGGTGAGGGAAACAAAAAGATGTCGGTCCGAGTGCACAAACTTCCAGTTATAAGATGACGAAATTCTGCGGGCCTAATGCACAGTATGGTGACTATAGGTAACAATACTGTGTTGTATACTTGAAAGTTGCTAAGAGAGTAGATCTTAAATGTTCTCACCACAAAAAAGAAATGGTAATTATGGGACATAATGGAGGTGGTAGCTAATGCTACTGTGGTAATCATTTTGCAATATGTAAATATATCGAATCAATACCTTATAGTCATACACCTTATACTTACACAGTGTTATCTGTCAGTTATATCTCCATAAAGCTACAAGAAAATACTAAGTACCAAATGAACAAAAGAAAAAAATTCAGCGAATGGCTTTTTAAGTCAATCACAAGTCAAGACTTTGAAAAAATTTCAGCCACGGAGTAAACTTGGATGTCTTAGCAAGAGTTGTGTTATGAAATGTAGTCTCATCGTGTTTTACTCATGATGGTACCAAACTCATTACTTATTTTCTTTTCCCTGTCTTTCCCACAAGGTATTTGAAGCTGTAATAGCTTGGGTGAACCATGACAAAGATGTAAGGCAAGAATTTATGGCTCGGCTGATGGAACATGTACGGTTACCTTTGCTCCCTCGGGAATATTTAGTTCAGGTAAAAGTATATGCAGAGCACTGAGTACATGTAGCACGGTGTCCCTGGGCTGACTCCATGTAAATCCCCTTTACAAAGTGGTAAGAGGTATGGAATGCAGATGCATGGGGCCCAGGACAGAGGGACAGTAAAGGCCCCTGTTCCCGCCTGTTTCTGATTTGGGTGAGCAGGTGCTAGAGCTTATGGAGGCGCTGTCTGAGGTCATGTAAGTGCATAGCAGTCAATAAGTGCACCCGAGGCCGCCCCGCACTGCTCTGTGTCTTTGTGGTTTTCCTTTTGCTAGCCTCTTCTGATGACCTTGCAGAAGTGGAATGTCAACATTCTATCCAAATACTGTTTCATTCTACTTCATAATTTCACAGGGGCAGGCACTGGATTTCTATCTTCATTTCTAAGCGGAGGGAAACCAGCTTATTTGAAATAAATAGGAATAAATGGACCTTTAGTAGTCTCTGAACAAATTTTAAACTTACTTTTTACTGTCAGCCTCCTAGTAGGGACATTTCCACATTTTTATAATTGAAACCATCTAAGGAAACATTTCTGTAGTAAGAGATTAGATTTGAGTATTTTAGGATTTCTTGAAGCCTCATTATTTTTGTGATCCGTGGAACCATTGGTACTCTGCTGTTAAGGAAATGCACAGAAAGAAACCTGCCCTGCATGTGAAGTCAGGCATAGCAAGGACAGAACTTATTTGTGGGTTAGGCACATTGTCACAAAGTATTTTGAACCCCTTTTCTGGATATTTTATTTGCTGTCTTGAGTTTGAAAAAGGTTATCTTTAATTTATTAGGATAGCCTACCCCACCTAAAGGACTCATAGCTAAATTTTTTTTCTTGGTTTTCTTCTGTTTGGCTTGACGTTTAAAGGTAAGATATAGGTGGCTGTAATAGTATCTAAAGGTTATTCAGTAGTTGACATTGAAGTATACAATTATCATTGCAGTTTTTCTCTTTATTATATATGTTTTTCTCTTCAGACCAGGTACTTGAGCATTTTTTTGGTTTCGTTTACTCTTAGTGATATTTATAAGCTTTCCTCTGTTAACTTTTACACTGAACTAGAGAGGATAGTTATTGCTTGTTTCCTCCTCTTTACTATTGTTTCTGTGTCAGCTTTATGACGAAATAGCTGTCCCCTCATGTGGTGTGTCTGATTTTTTCTCACAGAGGGTTGAAGAGGAAGCATTGGTCAAGAACAGCAGTGCTTGCAAAGATTACCTCATTGAAGCCATGAAGTATCATTTGCTGCCAACAGAGCAGCGTATATTAATGAAGAGTGTCCGGACCCGACTGAGAACACCCATGAACCTTCCCAAAGTAGGATCTATTGTTCATACTTGTTATTACCTCATCCGAAAGGTCCTTAGTGAAGCTGTTAAGATTTTTTACTCATCTGAATTTCCATACTTTATTGTTTTAGTTTTTCTGCAATAGCAGTGTGGGAATTCATTGTGTATATAATTCCACTTGTCTATTAATTTGTCTGTCTGGAGGGTGGGGATTGTTTGGTTCATTGAATGTTTATAATTCCATGATGTCACTTTTCTGGAACAGCATGCAACTGGTTTCTGTCCCTTCTGAGTTTTATTAGCTCTAGTTATAGTGGAAAGGAAAACCAGACTAGCTAGAAAGATATCTCTGTAAGCTCCTTGGGTTGGATAATAATTGAAAACTGAGTAGTTTCACAGAATTACATGTTAGAACTAAGGAGGATAAAATGGCTTGTTCAGTTCATTTCCATCCTGTTCCCTGTCGTGTACTATTTGATGGTTATCCACGCATGATATGTAGCCATTTCAGTGTAGAGTTCCCATATGTCTTTCCAGATCTCCAGTGTGTTCATATTTTCCTATGTGAAAGTTTTTGTTCTACTTTCATATTTTTAGTTGAAGCCATTCATGTTTTACTAGTTTAATTTTCCTTATGGAATAACCCCTCATTTCTGTCTCTGTGTTTGCAATTCCTTCTGCTCTCTTTGCATCTTTATGGTACTGTAAGACCAATACTCTAAGCACCATTTTGTGTGTGGTCTAATCAGAATGATCCATATAATGCTTTTATTTATGTATTTTTTTTTTTAGCTCTTGTGTGTATTTGGGGCAATGATGGATTAAGAAATAAGAATCTGTTATCCATTGTTTTCTTACATTATCTTTAGTTATTAATCCTTTCCATTAAATTATGTCTTTCAAATTGTTTCATTTTAATGTTTTTTCAAATTTTATTTTTGGAATCTACATTTTTTTATTGCTTCAAATCTATATTGGTATGGTATTGTTTTTTTTCTGTTTTGCCAGTGTTAACAACTGTTCTCAATTTAGAACCAACTGCATATTTTGCCAGTATGCTATTTATTCCTTTTTCTAGATTATTAGATCATTAAATATTTTAACTTACAGTGGACCTCCACACTTTCCCTGGTGACAGACACCTCATTAGAAATATCGATTCACTGACATAGTCCATTTGTAGAAAATTCAGTCCATATGATTATGTTTGTTATCTAAGCCAAAAATAAGTAATTTGACATATAACGTCCGATGAGATTCAGGATGGAATAGATTCTAATTTGGCATGATTTTTATTTTAACATCCTTCTGTGTGTTACTCATCATTTTGTTGGATCCTAGAAGTTTGAATGCTTTTCTCAAAATATTCTAAATTTTTAATGACAGTTATTATCACTTAAAAGGTATTTACAAGGCATTCACTTCCTACCCTGTTTTGAAAATTGGTTTTTGCCTTTTTTAAATTTTCTGATCTCTCCTCAGTTCTCCAAGATTTTTCAAAAATAATTGTAAGTGGCTCAGTAAGTACATTAGCTAGTTCCCTTAACACCTTAGTATGCATGCCATCTGGGTCTGCTGATTTTATAAATGTTTACATTTTCCAAATACCCTTTTTCCTGCTTTTATAAGTAGCCATCTTTATAAGTCTTCATTACTTCACATTTGTCCATATTATTTGGTGTCAGTTTTTTGCTCTTACAAAAAATAGATTTATTTAAAAAAAGTGTTCATAGTCTTAGCTTGTTTAAATGACCATTTCTTTTATGCTAGTCTTTTCAACTTCCTTCTAAATAGTTTATTTGATCTTTAATAATTTGATCTTTGTAATAGATCTCTTCTTGTATATTCTGTCTTCTGGCATCTTTAGTTTTGCTATCTTTAGCTATGCTGCAGAGACTTTTAGGGTAAAAACTAATTCTCTTTTAATTTCTGGAATAAACACATCACTTTTGAAACCTTCTAAAAAGTTTTTGGTAAAAGCCTATCAAGTATTTTATTTTCTCTTTTGTAGAGTTGTGATCATCAGTTAAGTTGACATTATTTCTGGGCTTCTCTGGTTGTAGCTTTGGAGTGGCCTGTATTATACTTTTGGATTTCTCAATTCTTTAGCTTTTATTTTTGGGATGAGTATGCTGATCCATGAAGGTTCTCTTTATTCTGCTCTATCAGGGTGGCTAGGGAAGAAGGGGCTGCAGATGTGACAGAGAGCGATGAGAATGAACTGCCCTGTTGCTTCAGCTTTGCATTTGTATGGTTCCCTTCTCACAATTTACTTATCTACACATAGTTTTGAAAAGGTGCTTGTGTTAGATGCTCTTTCAACAGTACTCTGTCATTTTAGAGTGGTGTACTCAAGATTAATTCTAAGTACATAGGTAAGAATGAAGAAGAGAGGACTGAAAAAAACTTTCTCGTGCTTACATATTTCATAGTAGTCATGCATTGTTTTCATAGTAATGATAAGTTAGATCAGACAGAATGTGGCAGTAGTACTGAGGAAAGTATTGTAACATTTTGAAAATATTTCTACCACAACAGTAACTTAGTACTTTTTATATTAGGGTCTGATTCTGTGGACTTATACTGGTTTGCATGAATGATTCTTTCTGTGTATCAAACAGTTTTGCATCTTCAATAAACAGTATTGGGATTGTATAAGGCACTCTTGGAGTCAGACATCATAATGAAAAAGTATATGTTTTGCTACTGTGCTTTATTGTTAGCTTCTTTTTCTCTTTGGAATCTGTATTTTTACAAATGCTATCATATTATTTCTGTGTATCTATATATTTTTATATTTTATCCCAGAGGTCTGTGGAGATGTGTAACTGGAAAATTATGAAACTTGATTTTTCAGGGGGCTATTTTTAAGCTAATATTTAATAGGTGAAGAAAACAAAAGAACGAAGTTTAATTGACCTACATTTCAGGATGGTCACTTGAATTTGTTTAACTCTCTACCCCTTGTCTTCCTTAAATAGGTCACAGTTAACTTCTCCATACAAAAGGTCTTCCCAGTTTTCCTTTACATGAGCATAATTAGTTTGGTGTTTCTCAGATGAGATCGAGGGCCTTACACGTAACTGCAGTGTCGGAGTCGTGAGCACCTCTTTTGGTGGTAGTAGTGCAGTGCTTTCTTAGCAGTCTCTTGATCTCATGCAAACATCCCTGCTCTCTTTTCTTCCATTATACGTTCTTCTTTGTCCCTGTTTTCTCTGATTCCTGCAGTCCCAAATCCTCACCCCATTTTACTTCTCTTGGGTGAGTAAAGGATACCTATTACTACTGTTCTCTGTACTCAGTAGCACCTTTTCCCATCCATCCTCATTTTGATGTTGCAAAAGTGAACTCTGTTACATGGAAGTCATAATAGTCAAACTTAAGGATCATGAAATCTAATCATTGTTCCTCAAGGACTATTTTGAAAAGTATTCCCTTCAGAGATTAAAAAAAAAAATGGATCTTCATCAGAGATGTTAACTATTGTCTAACTGCCAGGTAGAGTTTAGAAGTTTAAACCCAGATAGATCTTATATAAATACCTATGTATAGGGGTCACCTTACCATCTGTTTTACCTCTGTGGTCCCCACCCCCCACTTTGGTGGTAGGAGGGGAGGGTATTGCAGATTTTCTTTGTTAATTCTTTCTTTTACTTTTTTATTCAATGCTAGGAGAATAGCAGATCTAAAAAAGTCGTATAATTGGTCTATGTTCAATCTTCTTTTTAATACCTTTAAAATTCCTTCTACTCTCCAGTTAATAAATTACTAACATAGGTTTCTTTTTGGGAACTTGGGATTTATTCTGATTCAGGAATCATGTTTTCTATGTACCCATCTTTCTGTAGTTCTAAGTACAGATAGGTCATTGCTCAGTCAAGGTTGCAAACCTCCCCTTTTTGTATGTCTGAGTCATTCCATCTTCTGTTTGTTTTGATTTTTTTTGTTTCTTTTGAACATCTGAATTTCCTGTCATCACCTCATCTTTTCCCCCAAGGTCCTTTGTCATTCTTTATTGTTTTCCATATGTGACATCACTAACTTTTATGTTCTTCTGATGTGAAGGCTGTGTTTTCACTTTTGCCAAAAAGTGGTCATTTGTACTCAGTAGAAGACAAAGACATTGACTGTTAAATTCCATCTCTCTCTCAAAGTTCCACTCCTTCCGGGAAAGTTTCCCTGAATTACGGCAACATTCCATTTTCTGATCAGCAGTAGCAATTAATGTCTATAGTAATCATATAGCTTTTGGTCACATATAATTGTATATTGTTCTTGAATTACTTCATGTGTCTTGTCTCCTTAATGGGATCTATACGCTCTTGGGGGGAGGAGACCAGGTCTTACATTTCTTGTGCATAACAGTGCAATTCTGGACAAATACAGGTTATAGGCACTGTAGAACTAGTTGTTGGACTGAGTTGAATTGAAGACATAGACCTCATTTATTCTCAGTACTAGACTATTATGCCATTCATTCATTCACTATGATTTCTAGTATCTCCATTATCTGTCCTATTAGGTTCGTTTATTTGTGGGGCATCGAGGGAGGTCTCTTTACTTGAGATCCAGGAATCTGAGCTCTCCTGTGAACTCCAGTTCAGTATTCCTCCTTTTTCAGTAGTTCCCCTTCTCCCATCTTTCTTTTACTATCTTACTGTCCTTTCCCCTCACCTGTCCACTACCATCAATGTCACTTCTGTGTGCTCTCCTGGACTGTGGAGATGTAATCCCTGGTCATTACAAAGCCAGGACCTGGTTTCCAGCAAGCCCTGTGACACTGCAGCCTTGTCAGTGCTGACTGCCTGCTGTTCTTGGCTTAAATACTGCTTTGGCTGAAGGATCAGAAACGTCCTTTAGTTTCTGAAATCCTTATTTTTGACTAAATGTGCTACAGAATAGAATTGTAGTTCTAACCTGTGCCCCTTTGTTGATGTTAATGAAATGTTGATGAGGTGGTTGTTCTCCCCCAGCTCGCCCTACCATCTTCATCCTAACACTCTCCGCATCAGTGTCTTCGTAAGACATTTAAAAAAACCCCTGAATGTGCAATGGTTGTTCGTTCAGGTGCTTATATTTCTGCCTTTCCAGTTGATGGTGGTGGTTGGGGGCCAGGCGCCGAAGGCTATCCGAAGTGTGGAATGCTACGACTTTAAAGAAGAACGGTGGCACCAAGTGGCAGAATTACCTTCCAGGAGATGCAGGGCAGGTAAGCAGTTCCCTACTGCTGGGTCTTTGGCAGCTTCTGTGTGACGTCTTATTGTATGAATTAGAAAAGCTGTGATTAAAATAGCTGTTTGGTTAAACTGATTCAGGAGCCTCGTATAACTCACAAGACATCGGCGGGGAAAGCCTCTCTGCCTTCCTCTTTACATACCTTTCTGAATCTCAAATATAAGGTGGAGGAGCCAGCAATTTGCTGGATATTTTCTTAATTGCCTTTGCTGAAGTGCTGAGAAAGAATCCTCTAGGTTGGGACCTTTCGTTCCAGAAGATCCCTGACTTACCTCTAAGCCACAGTTGCCTTCTTCCAGGCATCCATTTTACAGACGTTTCTTAAAATAGACCTTCTTTAGCCAAAACTGCAATCAGAAAAGGCCATTGCAAACTAAGGATTCTTCCTGGGACGCCGACTTGGATCCATTATTCATAGCTCCCATAGCAAAATGAGTTCTCAGTATAATGGAACATTGCTATCGTGGTAATGCTTTAACAGTACATCTTAGAGATTGTTACATATCAGCATAGAGCTGACCATTCTTTAAGAGCTGTCTCATTTTTTTTTTTCTGGGGGAGTGGGCTGGATGTAGTATAATGTTTACTAGCTTTTAATTAAACGTTAGAATTGTGTTTAATATTATGCTCTAAACAATGCTATGCAGAATTCCTTTTACATACATGCTTGCGTACATGTGCTAATACATTATAGAAGGATAAAACTCTAGAACTGGAATCACTGATTCAACGGGCATCCGGAGAGGATACAGCAATTGTTACTTCCACTAACAGTAAAATATGGAGCTGCCAACTTCCCTACATTCCTCACACCTTGTAATTAAATGTTGTGAGTTTTGCCAGTCTGGCAGGTGAAAATGCTATTTCATCTCACTTTGTACATTTTTTTTATTATTATTATTATGAGGATCCTTAAACATGTTTCTGAATTGTCAGCTTATGATTTTTGCCATTTTTTATTTTTATGATATCTTTGTATGTTTAGGAAAGTAGCCTTTTTGTCTGTCATGTGTGGTGTGAATATTTATTTGTATTAATCTTTTTTCTTTTGACTTTAATTGTGTTATTTTTGCCATGTAAAAATTTTTACCATTCTATGAAGTCCTGTACATCAGAGTTTTGTCTTTGGATGTAAGGATTTGTTTCTTGTGTAGAAAAGCCTTACTTCAAAGTTATTTGTGTGTGTGTGCACGCATGTGCACACATTTTCTTTAAAACTTATTTTGAAATAATTTTACACTTAACAGAAGAGTTGCAAAGATAGTGCAATGAGTCCTGGTGTACTCTTTCCCTAATATTAGTATTTTGCATAACTGTATTAAATGATTATCAAAATTAAAAAATTAGTGTCGGTACATTACTGTTAACTATAGATTTCATTCATATTTTACCAGTTTTTCCATTAATGTTCATATTGTTTCAGGATCCCACGTTGCATTTTGTTGTCATAGTTTCTAAGTTTCTTCTGAGCTGTGACAGTTCTTTAGTCCTCCTTCCTTGTCTTTCTTGCCCCTAATCCTTTGGGAGAATACTTGGTCAGGTGTCTCTCAGTTTGGGGTTTGATGTTTTCTTATGAATAGGTTGCGGTTATTATGATTCCTTCTAGAGATGTTAACCTTGATCACTTGGTTAAGTGGTATCTGCCAGGTTTCTCCTTTATAACAAAATTATATTATGAAAATAGGAATTTTTCTAGTACTTTTGTAGTTTTATTTTTTATATTCATATCAAAAACATCTGGACCTTATTTTGATATAACAAGTAAGGTATGGATTTTGTTTTTTTAATCCCTAGCCAGTTTTCCCAACACCTTTTATTGACTAATCTACTTGCTTTCACTCATTTGAAATGCTGCCTTTATTATATACTAAATTTCTACATTTACTTGGTTCTACTCCAGATTTTCTTTTCTGTTCGATTGATTTGCTTGCCTCATGCATCAAAACAGAACAGTGTTAATTACTGTGCTTTATAATACGTTTGTAATACATGGTAGGACCTAGTGATCGTCCTCAGGTCTTTTTTTATGTCCTTCAATAGATTTTTAACATTTTCTCCATATGGCTCTATATGTTTCTTGGCACGTTTATGTTTGGTATTTTATCTTTATTGTTATTGTTGGAAATGGAATCTTCCATGATATTTATAACTGGTTTCTTAATATCAGAATTCCGGTACAGTTTTTTTTTTTCATTGCACCATAAGTCATTACATTGAATCCATTCCAAAGTGTACTGCTCCTGAGTAAATTTTATCTTTTTACCTTTATTGTCCCCTGGTGACCCCACCCCCTTTAGGTCAGAGCTGATGTCCTTTAACTAACTGTAATCATGGCCAAACTACTCAAACTTCCGGGAGCTTTGGTTCCCTGTAACTTAGGGGAGTGATCAGTGCTTTTAGTTGACCCCCTCTTCACCTGGATTGTTTGGGGGTGGGGAATCTTACCTCATAGATTGATTCATTTTTTTTTTCTTCCTTGTCACCTGAAATACCCTAATACTTGGTAAGCATACGATAGTGTCACTAAAATATGATAGATTTTTGTTTTGTTTTATTTGTAGCGAAAAGAAAATGAACATTTCAGTGGCCCAGATTCCTGCAGTGAACATTCCCTCGTGTTACTTATGATTTTGGTTTTGGGACTTTTGCGTGCTTGAAATATGCTGCCTGCTTTGTCACTGCTCACTGGCCCCCAGGCTCTGCCAGGAGATCAACCATGTTCCCTGCTATTGGGGGTGCTCAGGAAATCTAGTGGTTATCCTTAATCATCTGCTAATTCTCTGCCTACTTAAATTGTGCGTTGCCACAGCTCTCCTCAGTGCAGTCCTGGATTTACCAGAATGTAGCTTGAGTATTCATTTTGTGATTGAACGAGGGACTGAAAAGTCATTCCTCTCCCTGACAGGAAGCTGCCCATATAGGCAGCCTCATTTGAACAGTCAAGAGTCTTGATGCCATCTGAAGGGCTGCACATCCATAAACATTCTGGGGGCTGGAGGGGTAATAAAGCACCAGAGGGTAAGGCAGTTGGGGGCGCGATGCACGCCTTGCCTGATGACATCAAATGAAACACTGAGCTACTTAGACACTTAGAGCTGGTGATTCCTGTTCTCCCTACTGGATTCAGAGAGCTGTGGGGCACGGTACTTGCCCTCAAGCTGGGCCAGTAACATAAGCATTACAGAATGTAAGGCCTACAAAAACTTGAACAATTTAAAGCAATGATAATGGCAGACTATGTAAGATTTATTAAACCTTAAAATAAGTGTGTTTGCTAGAGGGGTTCAGGAGCTAGAGGTAATCCCTTTAAGGTTGAAGTGGTTCGGGGAAGGCTTCATAGGGAATGTGGACCTTTCATTGGGGCTTGATACTTGAAGAAAGCAGAGTGGATGGTGACAGGAGTTTTTCAGATAAGGAGAACAGCATGAAAAAGCTCAGAAAGGTGAAAGGGTGGTTGAACCGGTTAGGCTAGCGGGATGAGCTAGATGTAATCCCTTTACGGTAATCCCGGAACATCTCTTTAGTCCAGAGATCAGCAAACTTTTTCTTAAAAAAACAGAGAGGAAGTCTTTTAAGCTTTGTGGGTTATACGATCACTGTCACAACTACTCAAGTGCCACTGCAGTGCAACAGCAGCCGCAGACACTACATAAATGAATGGGTGGGGCTGTGTTCCAATAAAACTTTATTTATGGATGCTGAAATTTGAATTTCATAGAATTTTTTTATGCATCACGGAACAATTCTTTTTCTTTTGATTGTTTTTCAACCACTTTTTAAAGTAAAAAGCTTAAGAATGTAAAAACTATCCTTAGCTCTTGGATTCTGCAAAAATAGCCTGCGGGCTATAATTCACAGACTCCTGATGTAGCCCACTAACATGATAAACTGGGAGCACATTATGCAAATTAAGTATAAACATATAGAGTGGAAGATAATTGAAAGCCATGGGAGACATACATAGGTTCAAGGAGTTGGGAAATACTGGCTCGTTGAAGTGTGTAAATACCTCAACCCTTGCTATTACCAATTTTAATAATCTTAGAAAGGAGGACAGTTTAGTTGTTCCATATTCTTGCTAATGAATAGCACTTCTTAGGACCTACTCAGTCAGATTCTCCTAAAAATAACGGATATCCTGACCGCAGCTGTGACATACTGTAAAGCAGTCTTCATATAGTAGTGGTAGTTCAGTCGCATATTCATTGTTAACTGCTGTATTTCTTTTGCAGGGATGGTCTATATGGCTGGGCTGGTTTTTGCCGTTGGTGGCTTTAATGGTTCCTTAAGAGTCCGCACGGTAGATTCCTACGACCCTGTGAAAGATCAGTGGACCAGTGTTGCGAACATGCGAGACCGGAGAAGCACTTTGGGTGCCGCTGTATTAAATGGATTGTTATACGCGGTGGGAGGCTTTGATGGCAGTACAGGTAATTTCCTTTTTGTCTGTTAGAATTAACATAGCACGTTGCTGTTAGAATTAACATAGCAGTCGTGATTATGGTAGAACAAATCGTGGCACAATTAGGAGATAGATATCTGAGTGTTTTAATAGGTATTATAAAGATTAAAAATTTCATCGAGGATTCCTTTAAGAGTGGTAAGTGCGTAGATTTTCTTTCTCATGCATCAGTATCTTACGAAGTTTAAAAAGCTAATAGATGTCAGTGGCTTGAGTAGGAGCCCTCTGGAAAAGAAGCTCTTGTGATTTATCACTTAATCAGTATGTTGACATTCCGTCACTTTTCTCTTTGCATTTTAGCCCAGGTTAACATATCTGAAGTATGTTTCCCCAATAGTACATATGAAGGCACAGTTCCCTTAAATGTTTTCTAGAGGAGGAAGTGAAGAGCCGTGCGCTTTATTGCAGGTTTATCGTCCGTGGAAGCGTATAACATAAAGTCTAACGAGTGGTTTCACGTGGCCCCCATGAACACGAGGAGGAGCAGCGTTGGTGTGGGTGTTGTTGGAGGTAGGTGCTGCCGTGTGCTGCTGCTGGACACTGCCAGGTACTGTGGCTTCTTGAGGGTCAGGAGTGATTCTTCCAATAATCTGAACACCAGTCTTCTAAATGGGCGAGCAAACAATCATTTAAAAAAGGAAAGTAGTGGTGACTGTAAAATTTTAATTATCCTCTTTTTAAAATTAGCTTGTCGATATAAACTACCCTATATAAGGCTCCCCTCTCCCAGGTTAGCCGCCTCCCTGCCTCCCTCTGTCCCTCCTGCTCTTCCTCTGTCTTTTTAATTCCTTTCTCTGTCTCTCTGTGTGTAACCTATAGAAAACTGTTAACTGCTATTAATACAGTTGTTTGAAGAAGACATCAGATGGCATATACGCAAAATTTGTATCTGGAGAAGGGCTGTTTAACATGTAAGGGATGGGTTGCCACAATTATTTATTTACATTCTACTTTGTCCCCAGCAGAGTTTAAGGAAGGCGATAAGTATTATTTTTTGGTGTGATTTTTTTTTTTAATTGCTTCAGTAAATTTGTGGGTTGATAAATTACATACCATACAATTCATCCATTTTAAATGTACAATTCAGTGTGAATCTACCATCACAATTAGTTTTAGAACATTTTTATTACACTGAAGAGAAGCCCTACTCCCTTAGCTGTCACCTCCACCCTCCCCAGCTCGTGGCAACCGCTACTCTACTTTCTGGTTTTGTGTCAATTTCTCATTTCTGGACATTTCATATTAATGAAATCATACAGTATGTGATGGACTTCTTTGACTTAGCATAATGTTTTCAGGGTTTATGCATGCTGTAGCATTTACTAGTACCTCATTTCTTTTTGTTGCCAAATAGTATTTCATTGTACACTGGTACTAACTCTTGATTTAGCTTTTAATTTACTAAGATAACTTTAATATTTAATTCTGTTTTCCAGGGTGTTGTTCACTTACCAAATAGTGTTATCTAAAAATATAATGAGTGTACTTTCTGTTCTATCAGTCAGATTATTGATGAAAATGTTAAATTGCTATCATCTATATACCCTGCTGATGTTCATAATGTGGTTTCGTAACTCCACCTCTGACCAATAGGCAAGATCTTGATACTTCATAAAAATTAGTAACACATGAAAGGGAAACTGTACCACCACGGAGGAAAACATGTTATCTTCTGACTTGAAAAAAGAGCTTTTTAACAACGTGGCCTTCTTTGTGATTCCACATTTAGGTTTGCTCTATGCTGTGGGGGGTTACGATGGAGCTTCCCGTCAGTGTCTGAGCACAGTAGAATGCTATAATGCCACAACGAACGAGTGGACCTACATCGCGGAAATGAGTACCAGGCGGAGCGGGGCAGGTGAATAGGAACCTCATTTAGCAACTGAAGCACGAAAATGATGGAAAAGGATTAAACAAGTGAAATGATGCGTTCATATCTCTTTATGTTTTCAGATACATACATACATATATATGTATATGTATATGTGTGTGTGTATATATATATATATATATGTACTGATTCTAATGACACTGTTAAAATGTCTTTTGAATTACGCAGGTAGTGGTAGGTAGCGCACTTAAATTTCACTTTGTAAAATTTCTGAGTGCTCTGTTAAAAGCTGCTTCTCTATTTCCTTTAATTGTGTTGTTTGGCATGTCTTTTAGTTTTTTTAAATTTGTTTTTAGTGCTTATAGGGGAACTTGCTTAATAATCAAGTCTCTTCATATCCATTTCTTACAAATTTTGTGCTTTAATACTTGTTATGTAAAATTTCCCAGGGGTGAGAGACTAAAGAAAGAGACTGACAACTCCAGCGTTACAGTATGAGTTTATGAAGGGACTTACGTACGAGGCACGTCTCAGGCTACAGCAAGAGGACGTGGATATTCTCCCCACTACGTGGCAGGCGTTATGGGGTTATTATATATAACACAGGACAGGATGCATAGGGCTCCTGGGGCTCGACCTGCCCAGATAAAGGGTGGGGCAAAGGGCTGCTTGGGGTGGGGCAAAGGCCTGTTCCAGGAACCAGCCCATCTGGGCATAGGGAAGGCGTGGACAGTCTCTGAGGGGATTTCCAGGGAAGTAATCTCTGTTTTGGCCCAGATCCAGCTGGATCTAGCAGGAGGGTCCTGTAGTGGTCACATCATCTCCTCTGCCATACTGGTTTGCTTTTATTGTGAAAGTTGTTCTCAAAAGGATTATGTCAAAGGACTTCCCACTCTGTGTTTCACCTAGGTATTATTTTTATTGTATTTGGCATGCCTCTTTCTTTTAGAAGAATAGTTCTTACTGAGATTCTCATTTGTCCATTCTATTCATTTCCATTTCTTAGGTTGTATCCTTGAATATCAACTTACTTTTACTATGAGTAATAATTTCAAAAGTTTTAATTACAAGTTATTTGAATAACCCTAGTATGTGATACATTTCTTGTCCCTTTTCCTCTACTATAGTTTGGTTCTTCGTGTTTTATAGGTGTTGGTGTGTTAAACAACTTACTGTATGCTGTCGGGGGTCACGATGGCCCTTTAGTACGAAAAAGTGTTGAAGTGTACGATCCCACTACCAATACATGGAGACAGGTTGCAGATATGAACATGTGCCGAAGAAATGCAGGTATATGTATATTTATGAAACTTATATGAATTTGTATTTACAGTTTTACTAGAATAACTGTGTATTTCCATTGTTCTTTGAGCGATCTAGGTTCCCTAACAGATTAGCTCTTTAAAGGCAGAATCTTATGTAATAGTCCTATATAGTGAATGCCTCCTATAGTGTCTGGAATACAGCAGGTTTTTGTGACACTTGAGTTAACTTACAATTTCTACTTCTATGTTTCCCCGAAAATAAGACCTAACCAGAAAATAAGCCCTAGCATGATTTTTCAGGATGACATCCCCTGAACATAAGCCCTAATACGTCTTTTGGAGCAAAAATTAATATAAGATCCGATCTTATTTTCAGGGAAACCCGGTAGTGGCTATTTTTGGTGATGAATGTAGAGACTAAATTAGAGGAAGAGCCCTCTTTATTTGATACTTTAATCCATTCATTCTTACCACAAACATTTTTGAGTGCCTACCATGTACCACATGTTGGAGATCCCAGTTCTCAGGGAGTTTAGTCTAGTTGAGTAAATATTTATGGCCGGATTAAAAAGCTAGTTGTTTATCTGAATCTGGAGGGGAAGCCCAAAGAAGCTAACCCTAATTTAATACAGTTCAGGATTTCTAGAAAATGGAAAAGCTAAAACAACAACAAATAATAATTTAGGAAAGCTGAGGTCTTTAAGATTAGGGAACTAACTACTTGAAAAGAAGATCCACAAAGGGAAATAGAAATGGAAAATATATTCAGTAAAACTAGACAGTCTTTTTTTGGCAAATGCTAGTCTTCTTCAAAATGCCAGTATCATCGTGCCATTTTCCATGGTCCATATAAGTTCCTGATGATTCTCGAACTCACTGTACACCATTGGATGCTGTTGCAAAACGCATGTTCTGCCCTTCTCAATGCTCCTCTTAATTTCTCATTAATTTAAATGTGATTGCTATGGGAAACTAAATACATGAGACTGCAAAGGCTGTCAACAACAGAACAGAATTTATAATTCTACTTGAACTTGTTGTATTTGGTGAGGTACTAAAAACCTCTCAGCTATAGATAGTCCAGAACCATGGTAAAGGCCTACAGAGCTGAGCCCCAGGTAGAATGAGTGCTTGACCCAGTACATATTAAGTTAGAAAAATCACAATATGTGCGTGTGCCTTCCTGTGTTAGGAAATTTATTTGCAATTTGAAATTTAATTGCAAATTTTCCTAAAGTTTGGAATAATCTTATTTTTTTCTCCATCCTTGTTTTATTGTTTTCAAATCAAAATTAGCTCATTTCTGTTAGCCTAAAGAATAAGGAGATAATTTGTATATGTAGAGCTATTATTGTCCTCCAACTGGTTTGCAAGTATTGAACTACTTTAAAAAGGTATGAAGTTGCTTCCTCTGAAGAGATTAGAATAGTAACACTATTTGAGTAGAGAAGGTCCACTCCATTTGCACAGAAGATATTATTGCACATGTTCTTTTAAATGCTGTATGTAGAGTGGGCTCATTATTTTGTTATGTTAAAAATCTGCAAGCATGTATTAATTTTGCTAGCAAAACTACCTGAGACTGCAGAGACCATTGTGTGAAAGGATTTTTTTTTTTTTTTTAAAGATTTTATTGGGGAAGGGGAACAGGACTTTATTGGGGAACAGGGTGTATTTCCAGGATTTTTTTCCAAGTCAAGTTGTTGTCCTTTCAATCTTAGTTGTGGAGGGTGCCATTCAGCTTCAAGTTGTTGTCCTTTCAGTCTTAGTTGTGGAGGGCGCAGCTCAGCTCCAGGTCCAGTTGCTGTTACTAGTTGCAGGGGGCGCAGCCCACCATCCCTTGCAGGAGTCGAACTGGCAACCTTGTGGTTGAGAGCCCGCGCTCCAACCAACTGAGCCATCCGGGAGGCAGCTCAGCTCAAGGTGCCGTGTTTAATCTTAGTTGCAGGGGGCACTGCCCACCATCCCTTGCGGGACTCGATTTGTTGAACCAGCAACCTTGTGGTTGAGAGCCCACTGGCCCATGTGGGAATCGAACCGGCAAGCTTCGGAGTTAGGAGCATGGAGTTCTTAACCGCCTGAGCCACCGGGCCGGCCCCTTTTGGATTTTTTGATGCCCTCTAGTACCAGTTCATAATAGCTGAGTCTTGTTTAAAGCTATTTAATATGCCTTTTATTTTTTTTTTAAATTTTATTTTTTATACTATGCCTTTTAAAAAGTTGGAATAAAGAGCTTTTACAAGGTGTTTATCTTTTGACTCAGTAATTGTATTTGTAAAAATTTATTTAAGAAAATAGTTACATAAGGATGCAAAAAAGTATGCAAGAGGGAATCCTTGTTCATTGCCACATCATTGATAAAAGTAAAAATACTGCAAATAACTTAATATTCATCAGTAAAAAAAAATTTGATATCCATCAAAGACAATTAATAAATTATGGTATCATCAGACATAGAAGACTAAGCAGTCATTAAAATTTACGTAGACCTATATTTATTAATTTGGGGAAATGTCCAAGGTATATTGTTTGGTAGGAGTGGATGAGTAAGTAATAAAATAGCATGTGTAATATGACTGCTTTGGGGATAAAAAAGAAGTGTCTGAGCATAGAAAAGCATCAGTGAGAATAGAGATCACAATTTCAATGGTATAGGATTAGAAGTGATCTTTTCTTTATACTTTTCTAGATGTTTTGAATTTTTGCAAAAAACCCCATGAGTTACTCTAATAATAATGAAATCCATATTCTCCCTTTTTAAAGCAGATAAAATAGTCAGTATAATAATTGAAATTCACAATCATTTTTATCTGCTACCAGTAAATATTTTGTCCCTAAGAAAGGAACTTTGGGAGAGTTACTAAACTTCTTTGACCTTTAATTTTCTATTTAAAAAATAAAATAAAATGAAGATTAAAATAATGTCTCACCTGTAAAGTAAGGTTATAGATTAAATGAAGTAATGAAAAAATAAAGCAACTACTGCATAAATGACACGAATGAGAGCTTAGAAGTGGTATTAGACTCTCACATATAAAAAGGATTTCTTCCCTGTTCACCATTTTCTCTTCCTGCCTCCTTAAGGAATTAAGTGTCTCTGGATCATTTCACCAAACATGAGTAGGGATATTGCTATTCATCCAAATTTTAAAAAATAATTGTTTTTTCTCTGTCATTTTTTAAAGGAGTTTGTGCTGTTAATGGTCTGTTATATGTAGTCGGAGGAGATGATGGTTCCTGTAACTTGGCATCAGTAGAATATTATAACCCAACAACTGATAAATGGACAGTTGTATCATCTTGTATGAGCACAGGGAGAAGTTATGCAGGTAATAATTGTCTGATTTTCTTACAGTCCTCTATTACAATACAAAAAAGATGACATCATTATGATTTTCGCATTAAGAATGTTTTTCTGTTACATGAAGAAAGGCTTTTCTCAAAATTTTTTTTTGTTTGTTTTTGTGTTTTTGGCTAACATCGGTATGCAGTGGAGTAGAGTTCACTACGTGGCAAGACTTTAATTGCTAGATATCCAAGATATATGACTGCTACACTATCTCCTCTGCCATGGCTCCATGTGATAGTATTATTAGTGTGGCTGTGGAGGAATTGTCTTACTTAAGCATAGCACAGGTTGAATTATATCATTTTGGTCTATTCTCTTAGTAAGAGAAATGGTAATACTCTTTAATGGTAATACTATGATGAGTAGTCTTTAAAACTGTATGTTACATATTAATTATTCTGATAATAGGTATTCATATTGCTTTAAATATTAGAATTTTTCAGTAACATTTTAATATTGATCCAATAATGGAGAAAAAAGAAGTGTATACTAATTAACCATCACTATTGTGTATGTATCATCCCAAACAACACCTAATAGAACTATATACAGCAGGATCCCAGAATAACATGGCTCAAAATTAGGTATATTTTTTTTAACAGCTTCATTGAGATATAACTGACATAGAATAAACAGCGTACATTTAAAGTATACAATTTTATTAATTTTGACATATGTATATACCCATGAAACAGTCACCACAATCAAGATAATGAAAATATTCAGCACACCCAAAAGTTTCTCTGTGCCCCTCAGTATTAGGTGGATTGATATTTCCTGAGTAAAACTATTTTTCCTTAATTGTAACTACAAAGAACAAAAGACTAATTGTGGGTTAAGTAGTCTGATGTAGTTTTGCTCTATAACTATTAACAAATTTCACTGTCATTTCAATTAAAATGATAGTTCTTTTGAAACATCATCATTTGTTCAGTCCCTGTTGCTTGAGTAATAAAATATTCAGTATTTTCTCAGAGATACAGAATGCTGCTTGTGACTTCTGTTTTCTTCATTTCTTTGCATAGGGGTCACAGTTATTGATAAACCGTTATGAGCCTGAAGGACATTTTCGGCATATTTATTATACATGAGAAACAGACTTCCACAAGTATTTCTGAAGTGACTGCGAATCTAGCACTTCTCCACTTGTAGCTGCACTTTAAGTCTCTGCAGAAGATAAGATCGTCTGCCTTTATAGGCCTCAGATACTGAAGATTATTTTTGGTAGAAGCACCGTGTAGGCTCTTTCTGCAATGAGCAGCAGCTGACTGAATTTTAATAAGTAACCTGGACTGCAGTACTTATTCTGTAGTCTTTAGACAACAGTTGGTTTCATAAAGACTAGTTATCAGCCTTGAATGACTGTGGATTATTTTGTGAAGGAGGATAAAGTACTATGTGTTCTTGTAAAATTAAATTTTATCTTTCTTTATTCCTTCTCCTGAAAATCTGTATACACAGGAACTGAAAAAATCTTTGAACAGGTATTAAAATCTATGTAAGTATACAAACTAGTTGAGGGATAAAACCGTTTGCTTTTATA
Organism: Rhinolophus ferrumequinum; assembly: GCF_004115265.2. Classification (NCBI taxonomy): domain Eukaryota; kingdom Metazoa; phylum Chordata; class Mammalia; order Chiroptera; family Rhinolophidae; genus Rhinolophus; species Rhinolophus ferrumequinum. The sequence goes on from NC_046301.1 coordinate 46,269,278, forward strand.
AAATATCTTTGATTACATGAGTATAATAAATGGTGTGCATATAACTGTGTGTCTATATGCTTTCCTTTAAATATGTTTGAGGAGATGTTTGAAACTTGATTATACTATTTATAATTGGCACAGTACTTTGAATTATGCCAGTACTACATTGTAAAACAGAGTTGTATTTTTTGATATTTAACAATGCTTAACACATTAAAATGCCACTTCTGAGGAATGAACATGGTGTAACACACTTGAATATGTGTGATGCCAAACTTTTTTAAATAAAATATAAATTATGCTTATTTATTATTTTCTTTGGTTTAATCTTGGTCATGTTTTGGTGTGTATTTTTAATTTTTTTTCTTAAAGTAACACGTTGGCATGAACATTACTGCAGGTTTTTGATGAATATAATGAATGTTTGGAATTCAACTGAATTTGCATGGTCTTAAGAATTTTTTCTGTGTGTATAAATTTAGCTGCTATTAACAGAAGAGAGACCTTTCTGTGAGTAGCCATGTGCGTTGATCAGATATAATTTTTCTGAGATCTTCAATTAATCTCACTTTAAAAATGACCAAAACATGTCTTCCTTGAATTACCTTTGAATAAAAGTTTGTATATTATTTGTTTTACATTGTCCTTGATTTTTATCTATTTAATTGGATAAGAAAGTTGCCTGTTCAGTTTTTCTGTTCTTTTGTAAAATTTGCATTTTCTAACTTCATAAATCAATATTTTTGATTTGTTGCCAAAGAAACCTTTAAGAACAGTCTGCTGAATCAATAACTAAAGTTACTGAAAATTGTTCAAGAAAAAGTTAACTCAACCATCAAGGAAAAGTCTCCCAAGGATTGGTGAAATTTAAAGTTTTTATATTCCTCTGTCCCTAATATGAGCTGAACACAAGATACAACAAATAACATTGGACTGAAAAGTAAGTTAAAAAAAAAATCTACTTTATAGCAATTGAGAAAGAAATTGTGGTTTTGATACCAAATAAAAGGCACTGAGGAAATAGGAGTTGGGGAGTGGGGTGGATAGCTGAGGTGCTGGACACAAAAGATGAGAGAAGGGAATTTAATCAGAAAAAGAAAAAAGCCTATGTCACCTTATGAAAACATGAATTTCCACCTTAGTGTGGCTCCAAGCACATCCATCATCAACAAACATGTTGAGGGTCTAATGAACTTGGAACGCTGCCAGCTGTTTCTGACTGGCACCAAGAAAAATCCGTGGTGTTATCTTTCCTGATCATTTCCAAACACTAATGTTCCATGAAACACTCCATGAATCTATGAATGAAAGACATCTAAAACATTTTAAAGCTTTTCTTAAAATATAATCTATTAGGGTAACAAAGTCTTCAATATTTAGCATGTCAAATACCTCTTTGTCTTTACTTACTTGCTTTGCAGCTTTAATAGCTATATCATAAAATAGTTTGCCAGGGTTTGTCAGAGTAGCGGGGTGGGTTCATTACATGTGATTTCAGGGGCTTTGAACATGTTCCCTTTCGTCACACCAGCCTTTGTCTTTTCAGTTTGAAACATCTTGGTGTGTTTTTTTTTAAGGATATTTAAGAGGGTTCCTGGCTTGTTCTACTGTAGAATAAAAAGGTCAGAAGTTAAGACAGAGTTGTCTTAGAAATCTTGTCAAGGAAACAGCACCAGGTTTGAGCAGAGTTCATTCAAGGCTAGATGCATGCACCTGCATCATGAAGCAACTCTGCTGCCTGCTTTGCTTGAATTTGTGCTTTGGCTGAAAGCAGTGATGGAGAGGGTTAAGGTGGATCGTGTGTATACTGCCAGGATCCTTTTCAGATCCCTTCACGTTTTTTATGGACTCGGGCATATGATTCCTGGTATTTATTATCATCCATTATAGATAGTATGAGGACCTAGGTATTTATCATCTCAGCTGATGATGAGTTAATGAGATTTCTTATTTTATTAGGTACACAGATCATATTCTTACACAGTGATGTGCTAATAACCCTGCTTCTTGTTTCCATTTGGTCTTCAGTGAATTGCCTCCTACTGACTTTTATGGCTCTAGTGTGTAATTTTGGAAAGGAGGCTCCATAGGTGAATGTAATCACACTTTGAATCAAGAGTCTACGGTTCTAACCCTGGCTTCACAACCTGAAGGAAAAAAATCAGTGTGATCTATTAGGAAAGCCCACGGGCATAAGAATCAGATGGCTCTCATCCCCCTCTAATCATCTGCTCTCTGTGACTTTAAACAGATTTCTTTTTTCATTTTTTTCATTAGTTTCAGGGGCACAAAACAATGTAATAGCTTGACATTTATCATTTATATCCCTCACACAGTGACAACCCTCCACCCCCTACCACTACCTCTCTGACATCGCACACAGCCATTACATTTCCACTGTCTCTATTCCTAATGCTGTACTCTGCTTCTTGTAAATATATATATATATATATACACACACACATATATATGCATATATGTATATATGTAAAATTATAGTTGACATTCATTATTGTTCAGCTTCAGCTTCAGGTGTACAGTGCAGTGATCAGGCATCTACATCATCCCTGAGGTGGTCTCCCTAATGAGACAAGTGTCCGTCGGATACTCTACAAAATCTTTACAATAAACAGATTCTTAATCTCAGACTTTTATTTTGTCTTCTCTATAACACATGACTTAACCTCTGACCTTAATTTTGTCTTCACTATAGCAATAGTAGTGTTTGTCATGTACAAGGTTATTGTGGAGTTTGAAAGATACGTATATTAATGTGCTTGAAATACAGAGACCTCTTAACAAATTGCTATCTTTGCTCTTCTCTGAACCTCCCGTTTCTTCATTGTGGGGAAATGAATTGAGCTGCCATATCTATATTGCCTTTCAGCTCTCAGTCTCCAATATTTAAAATAATTGGAGCCCACCACGTGCATGCACTTGCTTTGATTTAGAAAATATATCTAATGTGGTAGGATTCTAAATCAGAAATAACCAGCGTTTACTGTGCACTTCCTGCATTTCAGATACTGTGTAAAAGGCCTTAAGTACATGATCTCATTTAATTGTCATACTCTTTGAGATGTAGGTACTATTATAATACCCATTTTACAGAAATACTAGATAAGACTTTGAGGAGTCACTTACCCAAGAACACACTGCTAATAAGTGACAACGCTTGATAAGTGTGACCCCACAGTGCGTGCTCTTAACACTACCTGATAGAGGGCAGCAGATTTGGGCAGAGGGAGAAGTGGGCTGGGTGCAGTCACACCCACAACCTCAGCCAATAGGGGAAGCTGTGGAGCTGGGCTGGCCAAGTAAAGTAGTCCTAAGTTGGGGTGAGGGCCTGGGCCTGATAGCCCTGCATCCACCAGTCGCTGGACTCAGGCTGCCCCTGGAAAGGGTATGCCGTGGGGAGAGGTGGCTCTCTTTGCCAGCACTCCTCAGCTGAACACCTGCTTCAGTCCTGAAGAGGGGGACCTCGGTGGTGCATCACAGCACACTCTCCAGGCCACCGCTCACTTCTGTGTGCACAGGCCTGAAGACAGGGCTCTGACTCTGACCACCCAAGGGACAGATCCCACATCTCTTCATTCGATGTGACCTCTCTGTCGTGATACTTCACAAAGAATGTGGGTGTCAGACACGTGGAACAGTTAGAAGAGTAGTGGTGACTGGACCTAAGGAGTGACATCTCTCAAGAGGGGACTTCTTCACGCAGGTCGTACCTGAATTGATGGGTAGGGGAGGAAATGGTTATTTCAGGCAGAAGAGCCAGTTTGAGCATATTGTGAGAGAAACAACAGCATCCTGTTATCAGAAACTACTGCGTAAAAAAAGCCTTCATCCTGCCCAAAGGGTGCCCTTGTGCAAATTTTAAAAAGGCACTCTTAAGTGTAAGTTAAATTGGTGCATTACACTATGTACACACTATTATACCCTAGTACGCAACATTTTAGTGAGCGAGACTGAGATGAGGTCAGAGCTGTAGACAAAGTTAAGTGTGTTAACCCTCTGTCCCCTGGTATTCACTGTCCTGTACAGGGATTGCAACACCAGGGACAGCTTACGTTAAGGCCTTCATATCCCCGCGGGGCAGCCATCTGCCATCTGCCATCTGTTACGTCAAATCGTTTTCTAAACCTTTCTGAGCATCGGGTTTTCCCACCTGCAAGTGGGGATAACTCTGGGTTGTCGCAGGTGATAAATTGCATTTGAAATTCTCCATCTTCCATATGTAGCGGTTTATTAAAGGATTCTTGGGGTGGGGACACAAGGAAGAATTATCTAAATCCAGAGGCGACCAGAGGAAGGGGGGAAGCTGTCCTTAAACAAAAACAGTCAAAACAGATTTTAAAACTCCTTTGCCCTATTATTTTTCCGGTTTGGGGCCACGTGGCTGCTACAGTATCGTTTACATCTTAAAGTCGCAGGAACCGTGGTCTGGTTCGCTTTCCCAGGGAATGCGCCGGAGCTCGCTGGAAATCCGCGGAGGAACCGAAGTTGCCAAGGCGACGAATTCCTCCCAGGCGCCGGTGCCCGCCCCCTCCCTACGTCATGCCCCCTCACGCTGCCCCGCCTCCAGTAGTGGCGCGGCGCCTGCCACTGACTGGACGCCTCTGTCTCACTATGCTCACTCCATCCGCAGAGCCAATGGCTGGCACCGTCAGTGATTCGTCTGCGCGAGTCGCACGATGCCGGCAACCGCATGGGCCAATTACAGCGCCGAGGAGGCGGGGCGGAGCCTTCCCAAGCCAATAACAGCCGGAAGAGAGGCCCTTCAGCTGTTTCGCTCCAACCCTGTGGCCGGACTTCGCTGTACTTGGTCTGCTGCGCCTGGCCGCGCGAACGTCTTGGTGAGGGAGCCGGAAGGAAGGCTAGTAGGTGAGGAAGGGGGAGCGTGTTCTCGGCACTGTGTTCCACGGGATGGAGTGGAGCGGGGTCTGGCGTGGATGCGCGCTCAGGGCCGGAGAGGGGCACCCATTCCCCAAGCGAGGGGGGCCGGGGAGGAGGGCGGAAAACGGTGTGAACTTCTTAAGTGGTGGAGCTGGGCTTGGGGGACTTGTTTCTTCCTTTTTAAGAGTTTACAGCCATCCGGAGACGGGACATACTGGAGGACAGTTACAGCACAGGGTGATGGAGTGATGAAAGTTTTACAAAACAGAAACACTACCTACAGCTGGGATAAGATCTGTCATGTATGTGCAATGGGGGTAGAGGGATGGGCAAAGGCGTCTAAGAGGAGGTTACTGAAGGAGGAAAAGGAGTTGGATCGGAGGACATTACTAGCAAGGAGATGCTGTTTTCGTGGCCAGAGAGGAATTAAGCTGTAGGAGCAATGGGAGGTCCGATAGTGTGGGAGTTGAAAGTATAGATGACGGAGTATATATAATGGGAGTGTGGGAGTATATATAATGGAGACGCCTGGCAGGGCCTGTTTTGCATCGTTGAGGACCTTAGTATTTATCCATAGGGGAGGTATTCCCTTGAACTTTAAGGGCTTTCAGAGCGTGAATTCTGCTGTTTAGATAGATCCTGGCATTGGGTCGTGGAAATCAAGTTTAAGAAGAGCAAGCTTGCAGGCAAGGCAACTCCAGCAAATGAGGGACCTGGTGCAATCCCGGCTTAACTAAGGCAAAGGGTCCAACATTGGCTGACAGTACTCAGAGCTAAACTTCAAGGTTTCTCAAAGAATCAGCAAATAACTAAATTTCTTTTTCCTGAGGATCTAATCATCCTGCCCCAGCGCAGGTTTCCAGTCAATCAGGTGGTCCAAGGATGAGAAAAGGAAAAGAAAATTCACTCTTTATTTCCTCTCCCCTCTCCTCTTTAATTTCTGTGTTTTGCTTTCGTTCAGTTGGCGGCAGTGTGCCCATTTTCCTCCCTGTGTAAGGAGAGTAAACTCCTGAATGTTAGTTAAACCAGGTATCTCTAAACTGAGAGTTTGAAGATGACTAGGCAGCAAAGATAGGAGAGACTTAGAACATTGTCAGAGATGACTAAACAGGTGTGTGCAATTAACCAAATTAGGGATTACCCTAATTTGGGCAGGGTTGTGAGGCTCAGGTGCATAACTTGTGAACTTGTTGCCTTTGACATGCCTCTGAACTGTCATAATTGGAGCTATCCAGTAGACTTTTAGATAATCAGAACCTGGAGTTTAGGGGAGAGGGCTAGAAATAGAGGTTATGAATATCATCAGATTTTAAAAATAGAAAGTAGTTAAGATCACCCAAGGTAATCTGGAATTACCAAATTACTGCTAGAAAAGGAGTCAGGAAAGCATCATTGGAAAACTTTCCAGTTTCAATTGTCAAGTCTTCCTTTTTCAAAAGCTATACACACAGACATACCCAATCAAAGCGTTATATCCTTCCTCATCTCCTGGTTGAGGCTTTGGACCCCTCTACTCAAAACATCCCCTTATTCTCCGAAACTTTTACTCTACTCTCTTTTAATCTGGTCTCCCCCCTGCCCCCTCATGCTCCTGGTCTCAGTTTAGATAGCATCTTTCTTTAGGAACTCTTTCTGGTCCTCTGTGTTCTCATAGCACTCTGTGTTTCCCGAGTTCTTTCACGTGCTTTTATGATAGTCTGTTTCCTTCTTTGTATTCCTCACTAGATTTTATGTTTTGTGAAGACAGGGTGAGGGCAGAAGCTAACAGTGACTGCACCATAGTAGCGCACATTAAATCAGACTGAATACATGTGAATTCCAAGAACCAACGATGGAAAGTATTTCAAGGAGAGAAGTATCTAATCTCCCAGATTGGTCAAGTAAAATAAACTCCAAAGAATGTTTCTTGGATTTGGCAGCTAGGAGATCCTTAGTGATTTTAGTAAGAGTAAATTCAGTGCAGTGATGAGAATAGAAAGTAGATTGTAGTTGCTGGAGACTAAATGGGAAATGTGAAAAGGAAGACAGCCTGTATAGAATATTCTTTCAGGAGGTTTGGAGAAGCTGTAGGAATTATTCTCCTTTTACTATAATATTTATTGTGTGTGTTCTTATTCATGATTATAGTATAGCATAATGGATGAGAGTATAGGCTTCCCCACTTAGCATTTTTATAACTTGGGAAAGTTCGTGACCTTTCTAAAGCTGAGTTTTTCTTTTTTTTTTCCTTTAACAGTAAAGTTTATTGGGGCAACAATTGTTAGTAAAGTTACATAGATTTCAGGTGAAGTTTTTCATTTAGAAAATGGGGGTAATAAAAGTACCTACCTCATGAAAATGTGGTAAGAATTAAAGCCTAATATATAGAGAATATATAGCACACTTAGAACACAGTTCCTGGCACATAGAAACTGCTCAATCAAAACCTACTAGCTTCTCAGAATTACTGTGTTTCAGGTCCTGTGCTAAGTAGTACTTCACATGCATACTTTCTTAGACTCATTGGGAGAACTACTGTTACTCTTTTTTTCTTTTTCAGCTTTGTTGAGGTATAATTGACAGATAAAATTGTAAGATATTTAAAGTGTACATCGTGGTGATTTGATATTGTGAAAAGATTCCCACCATCTATTTACTATTCTTTATATTTTGCAGATGATAAAACTGAGGCTAAGAGAGGTTATGTAACTTGCTCAAGGTCACAGAGCTAGTAAATGCTGTTGGTTCAGAACTGTCAAATTTGCTAATGACCTCATGGAAATGAGGATTGGAATGACTTGTATTTTGCAGTTTAGAAGATCTTTGAGGGCATCTGCGGGGGGAGCTAGATTACAAATAGTGGAGAAATTTGTGTGGGTGAGAGTTAAATAATCAGACTTTATGTTTATCTCTCTGAGAAAGGAGTGGGTTGGTTCAAAGAAGTGGAAATGGGGCAGTGGCTTGGGGGAGAGTTGATAGAGATTAGGAAAGCTTTTGTCAAGAAAGGAAGACTTGAGTATGTTTTTCAACTTGATGGAATGGACTCAATGAAGAGGGAAAGACAAAAGGTGAGAAAAGTGAAGTGCGTGGTAGACAAGTTCTTGATGAGATAGGTAAGAACACAAGTCAAGTCAGTCTTAGAGGAGAGGGTGAGTGAGCAAAGCAGTTTTGAGGTTGGGATGGCACAGGATGGAGTACCATAGTCTCCACGGTGTGAGGGGAATAGGTCAGACAGGAAGGAGGGGTGCAGACTGAAGTCAGAGAGCTGAGGAAGTTGGCTATGCTTCCCAATATCTTCTATGACGAATGGGATCAGAGGTCAATTTGGGGGTTGAAAGAGGGCAGGGGAGTGTTTTAAGCACCATGTTTTTTTTTTTTAAAGATTTTATTGGGGAAGGGGAACAGGACTTTATTTGGGAACGGTGTGTACTTCCAGGACTTTTTTCCAAGTCAAGTTGTTGTCCTTTCAGTCTTAGTTGTGGAGGGCGCAGCTCAGCTCCAGGTCCAGTTGCTGTTGCTAGTTGCAGGGGGCACAGCCCACCATCCCTTGCGGGAGTCGAACCGGCAACCTTCTGGTTGAGAGCCCGCGCTCCAACCAACAACTGAGCCATCCGGGAGCTCAGCAGCAGCTCAGCTCAAGGTGCCATGTTCCATCTTAGTTGCAGGGGGCAGAGGCCACCATCCCTTGCGGGACTCGAGGAATTGAACTGGCATCCTTGTGGTTGAGAGCCCACTGGCCCATGTGGAAATCGAACCGGCAGTCTTCGGAGTTAGGAGCATGGAGCTCCAACCACCTGAGCCACCGGGCCGGCCCCTTAAGCACTATTAAGAGTGCTTCTTAGGCTTCAAATATTTGTAGAGTGGTCCATCATAATTTATAAATTAGGAACAGCAGTGAACAGTTTTAGGAACCGGACATTCTTCATAAGTTCCTCTAGTTTTGATTTGGTGACCTGTTAAGCGTATTTATTATATAAGTAAAACATGCTCATGAAAATAATTAAAATTGTAAGAATGTATAAAATGAGAAGTTAATTTTCCTCCTCTCCTTTGTAACAAAGGAGTGTTTGCACGTGAGCGTACACACACCCCTATTACCCTTGATCTTTTTTCCTAAAGGTCACCATTCTACATCATTCCCTGTGTACCCTTCCATACGTTTTCTGTGTTTGTGTGTATGTGTCTGTATGTACATATGCATGAAGTGCATAGGTAAAATCCATAATCTTTCACAAAAACATATGGGAGGCTCTTGTTATACATAATATTCTGCGCCTTGCTGTTTCATTTATCACTGAGTCCTATTCATCTTTCTATGTGGAATGTATAAATCTTCCTCGTTCTCTTAGTGGCTGTGTAATTGTCTGTGGAAGGACTTAACAGAATCTGTTAATGGATTTTTTATCTATGGACTTAATTTATGTTTTCTTTTTCTTTTTTCTCTTTGTTTTTGCTATTACTAAGTAATGCTTCCTTCAGTCTTAATGTACCTGTCTTGATACACTTGAGTGACAAAATTGCTGAGTCAGGGGGTGTATTTATTTTGATAGCTGGTAGGTGTTTGGTATCTGATAGGTATTGTGTATTTTTTTATGTTTACAGAACTGTAAAGCTGTCTGCAGAGATTTGAAAAATGGAAACAAATAAAAGTGTCAACATCTTTAGTTCAGCATTCCTGGCTGTGGAGTATGTAGATTCACTTTTACCTGAGAATCCTCTGCAAGAACCATTTAAAAATGCTTGGATCTATATGTTAGATAATTATACAAAGTTCCAGATTGCAACATGGGGATCCCTCATAGTTCATGAAGCCCTTTATTTCTTGTTCTGTTTACCTGGATTTTTGTTTCAATTCATACCTTACATGAAAAAGTACAAAATTCAGAAGGTGAGTAAGATGGACTTGCAATGGAATGTTATAATTAATGTTGTTGAATATTTTTAAAATGTAACTTTGTTTTGAGAGAATCTAGATGAGGGCTGTCAATAGAAATATAATGAAGCCATGTGTAATTTAAAATTTTTGAGTAGAATACATAAAAAGGTAAAAAGAAATAGGAAACTTAATTTTAATAATATATTAGGTTGGTGCAAAAGTAATTGTGGTTTAACGAGTTAAAAATAATTGCAAAAAACCGCAATTACTTTTGCACCAACCTAAAATCTTAACACAATAAGTCTAAACTATTATTATTTGAATAAGTAATCAGAATTAAAAAGTACTTAGTGGAATATCTTATTTGTATTCTCATCATGTCTTTGAAATCTGGTGTGTATTTTACACTAATTTTAGCCCATCTCGATTTAGACTAGCCATATGTAAAGTGTTCAGTAATGACTTGTTGCTACCGTGTTTCCCTGAAAATAAGACCTAGCCGGACAATCAGCTCTAATGTGTCTTTTGGAGCAAAAATTAATGTAAGACCCAGTCTTACTTTACTATAATGTAAGACCGTCTTATATAAGACCAGTTATAACCCAACCCAACCCAACCCAACCCAACCCAACCCAACCGAAGAGTCTTATATTAATTTTTGCTCCAAAAGACGCATTAGAGCTGATTGTCCGGCTGGGTCTTATTTTCGGGGAAACATGATAGTTGCTACCATATTGGACAGCACAGCCTTCGATCATTATTGAAAATCTTTCAAGAATTATTTGTTAAATTGTGCTTTAAGTACATGTGATGTTTGTGTAATGGGTTTATACATTTAATTTTTAAACTAACTGAAAGAAACGTTATGGGGATTTGTACGTATTAATTCTGCAATTCCCTCCAGCTCCTGAGGTCTCAGCCCCTAAGTGTATGTTAATATTCTAAGACCTTGATCAGAGCTCTCAAAGTTTTGTTTTTTCCCAAAATATAAGGTGGTAGTTCTGCAGCATTCATGTCATCCCAGAGGAGTGCGTGCTCTTTGTGTCTAGGGGTTCGCTTCAGTGCACTAAGTGTTTCCTGAGAACCCACTGTGTGTGACAAGGTGTTGACATCTGTGTCATGCCTCTTAGTTGTAAACACAGGGAAAAGAGTGACCTCCACTAACGTGTAGACTGATGAACTTGACAGTTCCCAAGAAAGAATCTGGACTAGCCTACCTAGAGAGAGAGGATTTATCAGCGCTTGGTAAACCCAGGATAGTTTCTCGCGCTTACTAGTTAGTTTTCTAAAAAGTCATGCCAAACTCTCAAACTCATGGGCACACAGTCTTGGTAGAAAGTAGATATTTTGGAAGCGTTCATCCATAGAGACACATTTGCACTCACTGAGTCTGCGTTGGATGGCAGTCGGGGTACATGTTCTCTCCTAGTCTCTTAGCTTTATTGCCTCTCCCATTGAGTCTCACGTTAGACCGGTACTGACACTGATCCTCTCTGGGGATAGTGCAGGGGGTCAGGTGCCTGTGGACTCCAAGCCAAAGGAATAAAGAACAAAAGGAAAAGGGGGAGGGAATAAAAAGAGATGTGGCCCAAAGAAGAATATCATGTTACCCTAAATTGAGGACACAGAAATTCCAAAATGCTTTCTCTAAAAGGGCCTGCTTTGAAAGGGAGAATTCAGTTTGGATGTCTAAAGGTCTCCTGTGTGTTTGGGATGCTTCTGGCTGCCATGTGTTGCCCACTGATTGGCGTATCTGGCTGATTCGTTGTGTGGCTGGCTGGCCAGGCCATAGAATCCTTGCCCTTCTGGCCCTTGCAGTTGGCTCATTGGTTAGAGGTGTTAACATTTCCAGAGACAGGAAGACCTTTCCCAGCCAAGGTTTTAGGAGTGGCTTGAAATAAAATATGGTAAAATAAAGGACAAGCAGTCCTGTAATTGGTTATAGGTAGTTTATAAACAGAGATTAAAAGGCTGGGTCGTGTGGCTTCAGGTCTGTCCTCAGCATGTCTTCCTTTGAGTTTTACAACCATGAAAGTTTGTGCTTTGAGTTTTTTTGATACTAAAATAAATTGTGATGGTAAAGCAGTACAAGTTTTCATAATATGAAGGGATTTAAAAACAAGTGAAAAAATCACTACAGTTAATTACAGTAGTTCTCATGCTTGAAATATTATAGATAAAAAAGTTTCCTTGGCAGATTTCTGAATTTTTAATTAAGTAAGGACATTGAAAACAAAGCAATAACTACTATTTGTTATCACCATCTTTTTATAAAACGAGCAAGCACTTTTTCTTACGTTAAGTATACCCCTTTAAATTGGGTAAATTTAGTTTTCTTTTTTAATATGGCTTGCTAGGCAAATTGGTATCCTAATGAGGTTTAATTGAACATTTTTAAATGAACATTTGATCTCACTTTTCCTGTTTGCCTTCAGTCTGCGAATTTCATCATCTGTGGGCAGTAGCTCTCCATTCTTTGGGAACCACTGGACATACCTCTGAAGTTTTTCTAGCTCAGAGAGTTTATAATTCTGTCATTGTAGGTGAACAAAAATGCACTGATTTCTGGGAATAAATACTGCCAGATGTCTGGAAGCATCGATTTACCTGTGTAACAAAGGCTTTCAGTGCTGCTGGTATAGCTGCTTCAACAGTTGGAAGACCCAATTCTAATCTTAGCATAAAACATTTCTTTTTTGATATTCCTGGTAAAAGAAGTGAATGATCTGTGGGCAGCAAAGACTGGAGTACTCATACTGTCATGCTTCTTTGGTTTGAGATCTTATGTTCATTATGCCTGGGTTTGTCTGATTTCTTCACCTGTTTAAAGTACTGATAGTAGTTGTCAAGAATTTAGAAGGGGAGGATGTTGTGATTCCTGGGCCTTAGTTATTGTAATGTAGAATTCACATAACATAATTAACATAAATTAAGGTCTCATTAAACGTTAGAGAAAGAATTAGGAATTTACTTCCACATAACAGGCTAACTTACTGAAAACAGAGGCTAATACTAAATATCGTGCTTTTTCTCCATAGGATAAACCAGAAACATGGGAAAACCAATGGAAATGCTTTAAAGTACTTCTCTTTAATCACTTTTGTATCCAGCTTCCTTTGATTTGTGGAACTTATTACTTTACAGAGCATTTCAATATTCCTTATGATTGGGAAAGAATGCCAAGATGGTATGTAGATATAAATAAATCTTTATGTAAATAAAGATTAGATTTTTAGACCCAGTCATGGTTTGCTATCCAGTAAAAATATCCTTAATGTTTATCTTCTTTCTTCATTTGGTTAATGTTTTTTCTAAACTTTGGAAGTAAATAAAATTTAGAAAAGTAAGCCATAGTAGAAACTTAAAATGTTCCCATTTTTAGATGTTTCTGTATTTTAGTGTAATACTCCATTGGAAGGTGCTTATACTAAGAGAAAATATATTACATGTTAAGTCTAAAATGAATGAAAACGATAATAGTTTGTGAGGTTTATAAAAACTGTGTCATATAGACACAAATATACGAGGTGTGATTACAAAATACGGTGAATGTTTAAATTAAAGAAAAACTTATTACAGTAAAAGACACATTACCATTAATCCTCCTCAAAATACTCCCCCTTGCTTCATACACACTTTTCCCATCATTCTTGCCACTTTCTAAAGCAGTTCTGGAAGTCCTTTCATGAATGTCTTTAGTTGTGTTGTCATGGCTGCCTCGATGTCCTGAATCGATTCAAAACGTTTACCTTTCATGATCATTTTGACTTTGGGGAAGCACAAGTTATCTGGTGCCAGATCTGGTGAATAAGGTGGATGAGGACACATAATGTTTTTATTTGACAGAAATTGCCGTATACCAGAAGCGATGTGTGACATGGAGTGTTGTCATGATCGAGGATGAAACTGTTTGCCCATTTCATGTTAGTGCACTGTTCGTGATCCATGGTTTACAGCACTCTTTAAAGCATACCTTCTGTCAACCGTAGCTCACACCCAACTGACTACACTGAACAAGTTGAAACTTGTCACACACTGTTACTAAGGTTCTATGAGCTGCTTCCCGTATTGAAGATCCCTGGCTTTCTGTTGAATGGAACTCGGCAGCAGAATTCATTGTATTTTTTGATCATACCTCGTCTTATATTATCTGAGCACAAGTATTTGTATTCAAATAACATTTGTATTCAACTATGTATTCCTGACATAACCTGAATACAGATACACATACAATATGTAGATACATACTTTTTTTATATAATATATATTCAGCATATAAAAGAGTTTCTTTGTATGTGTTCATTTGTATATAGAATATTTTTTGCCCATTGCCCTTATGTTTTTCTTTTTGGTGGAAAAAAGTGGTGATTTTCCTATTATTAATCTTAGTTGAGATCCTTCATTAATGTTACTGTTTTTCTAGAAGGTTTGAATTTTTTTTCTTAACTCCGATTTTATGCCTGTGAATTTTTTAAAAAGTGAGTTAGAATTGGTATAGTGGTCAATCTCTTTCCCCCTTTTTAGGTGGTATCACATAGCTACCTTGTATCTAGCAGTTTGGAGAATTTATTAATCAGTATATCCAATTAGGTCAAGCTGGTAAGTAGGTGTTTGGTTTTATGTAATGTCTCAAGCAGTGATCCCAAGTAAAAGTCTAGATTGTACAACTTGATACTCATGACAGTATTTTCATCTTAAAGGTATATGCTTTTGGCAAGATGCTTTGGTTGTGCGGTGATTGAGGATACCTGGCACTATTTCCTACATAGGCTCTTACACCACAAAAAAATATATAAATATATTCATAAAATTCATCATGAGTTTCAGGTATGTTAGAATTATATTTAATACATTTTTTTTCTGTTAGAGGCAAAATGTCATTTTTATCTACTGAGCATTTAAAAAAAATTGTCCGTGATGTTTCTTTCTTTTTCCTTTGCCATGATTGTTAAGAACATCTCTCTCTCTCTCTCTCTCTCTCTCTCTCTCTCTCTCTCTCTCTCTCTCTCTCTCTCTCTCTCTCTCTCTCTCTCTCTCTCTCACACACACACACACACACACACACATACACATACACAGCCAATTCTACAAATTTTCTTTTCTTTTTTTAATTAAAGGTGATTGGGGTGACAATAGTTAGTCAGGTTACATAGTTACATAAGTTTCAGCTGTACAATTCTGTAATACAACATCTATCAAATTTTCTTGTAGTATCTTAATTTCATGGTAAATTGAGACCTGAAAGAAACATGTTACATGGAATAGTTCAGGGCAGAGCAGTATCTGACGCAGGTGAATACCTGGCAGTTTGATAGAAGCTATAGCAATGTTAGGGGCATTGGGATGGGACCCACAAACAACAGACCGTTACTCTTTAAACTTCTGAGAGAATTACCGACTGAGTTTTAAAACATTCTCACCACATTGCTGACTCCCATAAAAACAGTGATTTTTATCAGAACTGCTTTTGATGTACATTTATCAAGCTGGTTGTATGACGTTCTGCATTGATCCTAATTACACAGTATGCTAAAGCAAGCATCTCTTTCTTGGCAGAACAAATTCAGATGCATAAACCAAAATTAGAGTTGAAGTCAATTGTTTAATGCCTTTATTTTAAACCATTAAAGATAGTTATTAAGATACTAATAAGGACATCCCTAGACCTTTGATGTTTGGTAGGACCTAAAAGATTTTCTTATTAAGAATTACTTTTATTGTTTACATATATATGGCTAGATATACTATCATTGCATATAGAAACAACAATTTTATAAAAGTATATTTATAAATAAATTAGTAAATAGATATTAGAGTTCTCCAGAGAAAAAGAAAGAAGAGGGGATACACACATATACACACATACAGATTTATTTTAAGGAATTGCCTCATGTGATTGTGGAGCTGGCAAGTCTGAAATCTGTAGGGCAGACCACAGGCTGGAAATTGAGGAAAGAGTTGATGATTCAGTCTTGGGAATTCCTTCTTCCTCAGGAAACCTTAGTCTTTGCTTTTAAAGCCTTCAACTGATTGGACGAAGCCTACCTACGTTGTGGAGGGCATTCTCCTTTACTCATTCTACTGATTCAAATGCTAGTCACATCTGAAAAATACCTTCACAGCAACATCCAGACTGGTGTTTCCTTAGCAACTGGGCACCATCACCTAGCCCAGCTGACACGTTAAATTAATTCTCACAGTATATTAAGGAATTCTTAATCTATTTTAGGCTCCATTTGGAATGGAAGCTGAATATGCACATCCCCTGGAAACCCTAATTCTTGGAACTGGATTTTTTATTGGAATCGTACTTTTATGTGATCATGTAGTTCTTCTTTGGGCATGGGTGACCATTCGTTTGCTGGAAACTATTGATGTCCACAGGTGAGCTTTGGTTTCTATTCCAGCAGGAGGTATCATAAAATGTCTTTGTTTTCATGGTCATTAGATTATCTTTATTTCTAAGTAGACTAATAGAAGTTAATCTTGTTAATATTATTATTTTTAAGAAAACAAGAGAACGTAATCATTGGATAAAAGTTCAAATAATGGAGATTTTTATATCTCTGTCTATGGCTGTTGTCATTTTTACAGTGAGAATAAGTTCAGTTGTTTAAATAAAATAAAATTTTGATAGGTACTTCAAAACCGCCCTCCGAAGGGGCCCTGTTTCCTTTCCAGCTGAAGTGTGTCGGAATGCTTTCCCTCCCCCAACACCCTTCCCAACCTAGATATTATAGTCTTTTTTCATCTTTGTCAATAAGAAGACAGAGAGCTTTGAGTGCACTGATGTGTGTGCATTTCTCCAGGGACCCACGAGGCTATGCATCTGTTTTTGTGCTTATTGACCAATGGTATTTTTGTTCTTTGAATCACCGTTTTGTGTCCTTTGCCCATTTTTCCATTAGTTATACATCTTAAACCTATTGGTTCATGTAAGCTTTGTTTGTTTCATAAGTTCTAAATATTTTGTCTCTGTCATTTGAATTTTAACTTTCTATGTTCTTTTCTAGTACTGAAGTTTTTAATTGCATGTATTAAAATCAGTCATTTTCTTGATGGCTCTTGGGGTCATGCCTTACTTAGGTCTTCCTGAAACATTGTTCAAATGAAACTATGTGGTTTTCTTAAAAATTTGGTTAAATACCACAATTCAGGATTGGCTATTCCTTTATCCTTCTGTAACGAATCAAAGCCTAATTCTTATTTGAAAAAAACATTGAAATATTTAGCCTTCACTAAATAAGAATATGTATTTCTAGTCTCACTGCCCAGCACTGATGAAAGCACGACTTAAAATATTTACATACTTCACATGTTCCTTTCTGTTGATTGAAAGATATTTTGTTGTACATTATTTATATTTAATGCCTTTTAAAATATCCTAATTTTTCATTATTTAAAAATTATATATTCATTGCATTTTGACTTGGGATTTATTACTATACTCATGAAAGCAGAATATTCTAAGAATTAGTTTTAAGCCACTAATAGTAAAATTAATGCTTCTAATTCTAGGCAGAGAACATTCCGTAGATAAATTGTAAATGATGTCTCTTTCATTCTTTCTTTCCTTCCATTGTCTCTCTCCTTCCCTCTCAGCCTCCTACAGGGAGGGAGAGATTGGGGTGATTTGGACTGGTATAATTGTGGCTATCAGATTTTAGAAAAGTATTAGAAATAAAGGAGGATACTCTGATATATTTTTTTTAAATCATATGCATTCTCCCAACTACAGAAAGCACACTAATATTTTAATTAATATGGTACATTTAATTCCAACTTGTTGTTGCCTGAAAAAGTAAAAGAAGTTGCAACACAGTGGTTCTCAGGTCTAACCTTTAATACTTGATACTAATTTCATATAGCTTTTCCTAAAAGACGTGTAGTATTTATAGGTGAGAAAACTCCTCTAAAACAGAAAGAAAAATAATTCTTGAAAAATCTATTCATTTGCTACAACTCCTCTCTTTCATCCCCTGATGTATGGTATACAATTTCCATAGATCTTTTAAGTTTTTTAAAACATTTCTTTCTTAAAGTGGTTTCTAGAATATGGAATTTTCTGTTAAGTTTTTGTCTTGTAAACATACCCGAAATAACGTGATTTAGATAGAATGGAATGTTATTTGAATTAGTGAACAAACATATGAATATCAATAAAAATGTCAGTTATTTGAAGTGTATTTATTCCCTTTATAATTTTAATTATTTTTATTTCAGTGGTTATGATATTCCTCTCAACCCTTTAAATTTCATCCCTTTCTATGCTGGTTCTCGGCATCATGATTTTCACCACATGAACTTCATTGGAAACTATGCTTCGACATTTACATGGTGGGATAGACTTTTTGGAACAGACTCTCAGTTTATTGCCTACACTGAAAGGATGAAGAAGGTTGAGAAAAACGACTGATTAAATATCTATGTAAACCTTCCTGAAGACATAAGTACATTTTCCTGAATTAAAACTAGTAGTAACGTTGCTTTTGGGGAGCAGAAATAAACATGTCTTGGCTACTAAGTGATAAAAAAAAGATTAACCTTTATCATTCTCGTGAGAACTTTCTCCATTCGAGTTCTGTATGTATAGAAGTAAGTAAGGAAGTTTTAAAGGCCATGTTGGTTTTATGTAATAGAAGAACTATTAATCTATGTCTTGTCCCTTGGTAATACCGTAGGCCTGAATTTGAAATTGGTCTTTGAATCTTCTAAGTACTCCTGGCACTTCAGAACCTCTTGGTAGGGGATGTTGGCCTCATATTGAACTTGAAACATGTTTTTAGATTTGCCTAAAGATCAAAATGTCATGGGATAAATGATACTAGTTGATACAGTGTGAGGCTGCAAAATGAGGAATAGCCAGCACCAAGAATTTACACTGTTGTTTGGAGCTGGCTGATTTGGGGCGATGCTCTCTTTGAGAAGGCCTTTTGGATTCCAATGTACTACTGACGTCTCTTAAAGGCATTTTTGGATTGACGTAAGTGGAATATTTTAGTATAAAGGTTTTCAAGTTTCTTGAACTTTTTAAAAAATGAAGCTTTATTTCTGTTTACTCGTTAATATTTGAAAATCAGGTTTTTATTATACTTAAAGCTGTATCTTGAAACTGTGTGAACTGACTTGGTGTATTTGCACATTGAGCTATTGAAATAAATGTGATTTTTCTGTCAGATTATCTGGTTTCCAATTTTGAACACCAGCTGTCACCTTTTATTCTTATAAAGTACAGAAATCGTGAAATTATTAAGTTTTGTAATAAAAGGAGTGATTTTATTTTTTGTAAGTGCTTCATTTGCTAAGCTTTTTTTTTTTTTTTTTTTTTCAATTTCAACATGTGTTTATTGGGTTATCTATTGTGGGAAATTCCATTGACCTACTGAAGTGGAGGGAATTGAAGCAGCTCTTTTCTCTACTTAGAGAATGTAGGTTGTCTGTACAGATGAAAGAATAGAGCTAAATTTTTTAGGGATGATTTAATTCCAAATGTCTAGATTCCAAGTCAAATCAAGAGTTAAAATAATTCTAACTTAGTATATGGTAGTACTGAATTGTTATAAAATATGGAGCCATTTTTTGGTAAGTTTCCCCTTTTTTTGAATAGGAAGCAAAATAGTTCTGTGAAGAGGGCATTGAATCCTAATAGAGAGGAGGAGATAATTTAATGTGGTCCCTAATAGCTTTAAATGAACGTGGAAGTTTCTAAGTTCAAATGAATTGCTTTGCTGAGGAGGGAAAGAATTTGCAAATGTGATTGTGAAACCATTTTAGATGATCAGGCAGCAAATTAGTCCTTTCAGACTGTCTTTTTCTGTAGATTGGACTCAGGTTCAGTTTCTCCAGAGAAGAACCTTTCTATTTCTGTCTAGGGAAGAATATGCCCAGATGCAGACATTCTGAGAATCGAGTATGGAAAGGGTGCTTAAGATCCGTAGCTCAGTACGTAGGTGCCCTCTGTTCTCAGCCTGATGCCCACCTCATGGCCTCCCAAGTATTTGGAGAGTCCTGGGCCTTCTCTTCAATTTTTATTCAATTTCTGTGAAAAACAAACCTGCACCCATGGGAGGTGTGACCATGCAGATTTGAAGAAAGGAGCTGTGACCCAAAGGCTTTGTAAACAGCTCTGAATGAGATTACAATGCTGGTTTTCAGTATTTTGCAATACTGTTAGAAAAGTTTAATTGAAGTACATTATACAAACAGAAAAGCTCACAGATTGATGGATGATCGTAACCGTGTAATCACTACCTGAATCAAGAAGTTGGGTACCTCCTTTATCACTTCCGGCGAGGAATAAGGTTAAATTATTGACCTGGTTAAACAGCTGAATCCATGTCTTGAGTAATGAGTTTCTCGTGTTGTGACAGGCTTTGTCTGTGGCTTTGTTGTGTTAAGCAAAGTGTAATAAAAGGAAACGTAATAAAAGAAAAAAAAAGAAAACAACCAAAAAAAACCATATTTATCACTGACTTGGGTAATGACCTCAGAAGACAAGCTTATGAAGTTTGTGATTCAGGCAAAAGAAAAAAGCTAATGTTTGTTCTATATGACAGAGTCAAGATCCAACAAATCTTTTGTTTTCATTTAAAGTTGCGCTGCACAAATGGAGGATGAGAGTTACAGACCTGGGTTAATAGCAATATATGTCTGAAAAACTGGAGAATTTTAGTAGACTACATATACTAACTTACCCAAAAGTTTAGGCAATCATATGCTCAATTAGTGGCAAGCCTAACCTGCAGAGAAGTGAACGGTGTCATTTTATTCCCCTTTGGTTGGCTACATGTGGTAAAGCATACTATGTTTACTACCGTGTTTCCCTGAAATTAAGACCTACCTGGACAATCAGCTCTAATGCATCTTTTGGAGCAAAAATTAAGACCGGTATTATATTTTATTTTATTATATGTTAAAGACCCAGTCTTATTTTACTATAAGTTTTTACTATTAATTTTTGCTCCAAAAGATGCATTAGAGCTGATTGTCTGGCTAGGTCTTAATTTTGGGGAAACACGGTATGTCATATTTTGACTAATATATAAAGGAGTAACCATGAATGATTTAAGATCTGGCCATCATGACAAAAAATAGTTTGAGTAAATAGAGAATCCTAATGTAGAACAACTCTATCAAGTATGACAGCTGGCTACATGCAGGGCTTTGACATCTTTTGGGGAAACGCATTTCAAGCCATAAGAAGCGGTACAGACATATTTTTTTTAATTCTAAATAGAAGACCAGGATGCTAGAGATCTAAAAAATTCACCACATTCTCTCTTTAAGACTAATCCAGACAGAAGATATTTTTCTTCCTCCTATTAGCCTGAATACTTACCTGGAAGAAATGGAAGATTTTCCCAGAGTTGGTGAAGACATTTCAGAACGCTGTGTCCTTTGTGACCTTCCAAGTCATTTAATTTAATCATCACGGGAGAGCAAGTTCACCATCAGCAGTAGCTAATTGTCAACTTGTGATATTTGCTTGAAGCCATGAGGCCCATGGAAATGGCACGGGAACTGCATCAACCTTGAGCAGGAGCCAGACACTGCTATTTAGTGTGGGACCTGTCTGTATGACCTTGGACAGGTTGTTTAACTGAGTCTCTGTTTCCTTATCTGTAAAATGGAAATATTAATGCTTACCTTGCAAGGTTGTGAGGATTAAACATAGTTATAAAAAACCCAGCAAAGAGTCTAATGCATAATAGAAACGGCAGCAACAAAAAGCTGCAAATTAAGATAACTGAGGTTTGATTTTTTGAATTGACTAGTATTTTTCAAACAGACTCAAGGAAATGGTAAATTTGGAACTAATACTTAACCATTTCATTGGAAACATTTTTCCATGTGCACACCAACTGAAATACATAACTTTTACAAATATTTTTCTGTAAAATGTGTGTAGAGGTACTCAAAATAAATTGGTGTAAACACCAAATGCATATTTAAACTTGAAATAGCTATTAGTTCACAGTAGTATAACAGCAGATTTATTAAGAAAAGCTTAAAATTTTATTTTCAATTTCATCGGAAATTTTCCACTGAAATGATGTTTATCAGTCATTTTGTCAATTTTTTTATTTTAATCCAAATGAATCGTTTTATTTTGCAGCACCTCTTATAACACTTCAAATATGAAAGTGATTTTCCTGCTCTGAGAAGTGCCATGCTGGATTAAAAGCATGAAGTAACTGGAGCTAAGTCCAGTTGGCTATTCTCCCAAACAATTTACCAAAGTGAATGGTCTTATTAAATTTTGTTCATTCTGTTCCAGTTTATTTTTACCATTTAGTCCAAGGGTAGTCTCTAGTTACTGCACTTAGCTTATATGTTAGAATTTCTTACGAGACTGTGAGGATTGACTAATAATTGTTTTGAAAGCATCAATTCAGTATAGTGAGGACAAGTGACAAGATTGCAGCAGTGGTTTGAGATTTCACTATTAACAAATATTCCCTTTTAATACGGCAGCCTGTGTACTCTACAGCCTTAATTGTTTAAGCCTGAATAGTCCCAGACTGAGAATTCGGTAATGATTAACATTTAATTGTGGTCAAAGGATGGTTGCGGAACGTGGTGGTTCTCTTCAAGGAGCAAGATAGAAATAAGTCACCAAAAAATCTTGACTGTTACTTACATAATGAGCATTATTTAAAAGCACAATTCTAGTCTAAGAAGTATATTAAGTCTAAAAAGTCTGGAAATGTAATATTTTTCTTACAGATTGAGTATGTGCTTGGTGACATATATCTTTACCTGTGTTTCTAGTCTTAGATAACCCTGTTTGAATGTTTTACTTGTTCTTATCTTTCAGATTTCAAATTTTAATTGTAACCTTCTGTAATATCCCATTTTCTTATCTCCAGTGATTAGCTTGAGAATAGGCACCAGATCCGAGTCTGCCAGGTCGATCCCCAAATCTAGAATTCTTTGGGATTTTATGTATGAATGTTGAGAGAGTGCTGAAAGTGTCTACAGTAATCCCTGTAGACATTCCTCACTGAATAGAATGAGGCTAACACAGGTCGAAGCAAGAAAGTAACCCATAGGTGAGTGGATAGATAGATGGAGATTCCTAAAGCTGGAGGACTTCTGGGAAGAAGTTGGGGGAAAGAGGCCAGCTCTATTTATGTGAAGTAATAAGTGTCCTACGTCCCCACCTTCTTTCCTACTGTGCCATTTTGAATTCAGTTTATTTTAGTCACAACAAAGCGAGTCCTGATTCAGTCACCTAAGGACTTCAAAGTCAGTAGAGCTCTATTCCAAGTTTCCTTTGATGATAAGGTGCATTTCCACGTGAACTGGCAGAAGCAGGCAGCGGTGATGGGTTCTTCCTCAGGCTCAGAACAATACCTTCTCTCAGACCTGCACACATCCACAACCATGAGCTGTTTCCTGTGTAGAAGTGGTTGCAGCTGAATGAATGTAGATTTTGAGAAAGTTATTTTTAAATTGTTGAGGCTCAACTTAAGTGGTGGAGTATCAGGTGTCAGAACTGAGGAGCAAAACTTGATCTCTTTAAGGATTTATATATTCATTCAGCCAGTAAATATTTCCTTAGTTTCAATTACGTATGAGCCCTGCTAGGCACTAGGATACACCAGGGGGCATGAAAGACATGATTTCTGCCCTCACAAAATGTATAGTATCAGGAAGATTGTGGTCGATTAAATAAGTAATTATTACAAATCTCTGAAAAGGGAGAGAGGCACAAGGAACTTTGGGATCGCATAGCAGCAGAATCTACTGTTGTTTGATGGAGGCTGTTAGAGAAGGTTCCCATAGGAAGTAATGTTTAATCTGAGACCTTGACAACAAAAATTACCCAGAAATGGAGTGGGGACAGAAAGGGAAGAGTAAAGGGAACAGCATGTGCTAAGATCTGGTGATAAGAGAGAATGGAATATGCCACATACTACATGAAGAATGGAAGCAATGGTGACGATGGCGAGAGAAGTTGGGTAAAATAAAGCTAACTCCTGTGCTTTGGAGTTTGTTTTTGAAGCACTCTGGACAAGGGAGCTTGCCCTTTGAGGCGTGCATAAGAGGCAAGCGAGGTAGGAGAATGGATGACCATGGGGATTTGTGGCGTATTTCCAATCAGAACACCTGTGATGAACTCCCTTGCTTTCTGTTTGTTTTCCTAGGTGATCTCATCACTTTAGAGTACCATTTGAGCCCCTTTTATATGGTGCTGTTACTCTGGTCCCTGTTGGCTGTCCAGCAAAGCATAAGTTAGTCATAGACATCTAGGGGTGGGTGAATTCAATGGAATAGCAGAGGTGTCGGGAGGCAGTTTGAACAAGATAAGGAGACAAGAAACTGGTTTCTAGGATGAGGTGAAACTAGATTAATGAAGGGACAGACCCAATAAATTTAAAAAAAAAAAGGGACAGTAGTTGGACTGTTATGATTTCTGTAAGTTAAATTCAGTATAAACAAAGTGAAGGAGTCAAAATATTAATTTGCTGAGGCAAGGGAACCAGGCAGAACAAGTAAAATATTAAAGCTTGGATGAATCCTTCATGAAATAACTTTGAGCAATGTGGCATCCAAATCTAATTTCACAACAAGGAAGACATCTCTCAGTGGGTTTGGTACCACTTCCTGGCACAGTGGGTTCCCAAGCAGCTGGGGTATGGTGTGTTGTGAATCTATGAATTAATTATTGAACCAATCTAGGTATTGTATATAGTTTTCAAAGTGTTTAAAATACTGAAAAAAATCACTTCTTAACTGCACGTGTTTTTCCCTGACTTCAATTCCGCTAAATCCCAATTGAAATAAACTCTCTTATGCATGGTGATTGCTTCTAGCCAGAGAACACGCTTATGGCGTGACAAGGCAATGTTGAGTCTCTACACTGGAGAATGAACTCTAATCACTCTCTGGCAGGAACTACATGCTAATCAATTTTATTTTCCTTATTGACCACATCCCACCAAGTATCTAACAAGTACCTGGCATACAATAGGTCCTAAATAAGAGTTCAATGAATGAATAAATGAATTGAAAGCCCTACAGGATACTATGGAAAAAATGCTGTGTTTCTCCACCATCCTCACTTCATCACTTCTTTTTTTATATAAACGTGTACTAATTATTTCACCTCTCTAAATTTGAGTCTCTGTATTTGTAAAATATGGTCAGATGATGGAAGATTAAAGCCAATAGTACAGAGCCTAGGTCAAAGATTTTAGCTATTAAGGTTATTAGGAATGATAATCTTTTAGAGGTAGATTAGTTATTTTCTTGAAATCTTTAAAGTTTAAAAGGCATAAAGTTCTTGTGGTCTTAAAAAGGTAGAACATATGTCTCATTTTTTTCCAACAAATATTTATTGAATCTCTTTTATGGGTTACCCTCAAGGTGTCCACCTTCTAGAAGGAAAAGAAAGCAACACAAGTGAAGAAACATTTTGTGATGAGCATGATGAAGGAAATGAACAGGAATATGTGACAGATAGTACCTGGGAGAGCCTACTGCACGTAAGAACGTGAGAAAGTGGTAATTGAGGAGATGGGCGAGGCAGGCAGGAGACAGTTTCTGTGTGATGGTGAAAACCATGGTAAGAAGTTGGGAATTTATTCCAAGAACATTGGAAAGTCGCCAAAAAGTTTCAAGCAGGGGAGTATTATAATCTGATTTATATTTTTTAATCGGGCTGTTGTGTAAATAATAAATTCTAGGAGGGGGGTGTAGATGTAAGGGAGATCAGTTAGGAGGCAATTGCAATGGTCCTTGTGAGAAAAGTTCATGCCTTCGATTAGGGTAGTGACAGTGGCCTTGGCAAGAAGGGGTGGCTTTCATATATATGATATAATTTAATATCTGTGGTACAAATTGCTAATGGGGGACATGGAGAAAAGGGGAAGATCGAGGGCATAAACTGGAATTCTATTGAACAAATACATAATGAGGCCATTTCTGAAATAAAGTAGACTGGAAGAAAAACAGGTTTTTTGTTGTTTTGGTGGAGGGGAGCAGTGATCCAGACTTTGGTAAGAGTATTAAAGATCCAAGTAGATCTGATTCTTGATTGTAATGAAAGACTAGTGTACTGTTATGTACATCTGTATCCTGTTTAGTTATCATTGTAGTTTCCCGCGCAACTTAACTCACACCATAAATAAAGATCTTATTTATTTACAAGATTTATTAATTTATAAGATTTTTAATTTTATAAGACAGCCAGCATCTCATAGCTAAAGAGAAAACCAATCATCCTTTGTGACATTTGTCTGACCAGAGCGTGGCATTTGATTTTCATTTTGGTAACTTCATTCTCAAACATGAGTATATATCATTAGAAAAACTAAGGCTGATAAAGCACTACATCCTCTAGCTATAATACTAGGGCCTCGCATAACATTTTATAAGTTATTATCTTTTTATTCCATTTTGGGAATCTTGTTTTAAAATAGCAGAGTATATCATTTTAACATAATTCTGATGCATACTATCACCACATTTTATAGTTGTTAAAGACATACTACATTTTATAGTTGGTAAGGGTACAGGAATAATAATTTCTTTGCAAGAAGGAGGAGAACACAGAAACTCAATTCATTGTTGACTCCTAGTTACATGTTAAGACTTTCAATTTATAGTATGTTTTCCTAAAATAGAATCAGTTTAGATCTGAAAAATAAAGCAGTAATTATAAAATATATCTTTGAGTTAATAATATTTCTCTTTGATCCCATGTATCCTTGCTTTGGAATTTAATCTTTATGAATTCAGGGGGTTTATCTGTAAAATGTGGATAATAAAATGAGGTCTTTGTGAGATTCAAGTTAGAAAATGCAGGTCAAGCACTCTGTAAACACTGAAATACTTTATAAATTGTTATGTTTTATTTTTTTCTTATGCTACTGTTTATCTTGAATAAGATACAGAAATTGTTCAATTTGATTTAGGACTGCTCATCTATCTACAAGGAAGGTAAATTTCCTATACTTATCATCATACCAAAGTAGATGAAGTTTATAAAGTTCCTAAGTACCTTGAATAGAGATATTATTGGATTTTCAACTGCCTTACTTCTGCTTTTTTCCTTCACTGCTTGCTTTTATATTTTTCCTTCTCCTGTTTCTCCTCTTCCTCCTCTTCTTCTTTCTCTCTCTCTTTTCCTCTCTTACACTGTTTCTCTCTCCCCCCACTCTCCCATTCTTCTTCTCTTACACAAATTCCACCTAGGTTCTTGGCTAAACTCCATTCCTTTCACCACAGTGTTCCCTCTGAAAGAGACAATCCATTAAATCACTCATGAGAAGGCAAAACTAGCCCCCAGACTGAGGCTAAATCACCAACAGGACTCTGCTGAGCAGCTACCACTCAATACCTCCTGGCCCTTTATCTACTTAGCAGTGTAGTGGATTCTGCCCTCTCTCAAGTTACACACCTCTGGATGCAGGCCCCTGGAGTAAGTCATGCAACCAAGTGTGGCGCGAACCAAGCTGTCTTCTTCATTAACTTGGAGCAAGACTCCACATACGAGTCACTATTCAGTAGAAGGGCCAAAGCAAGTATTGTGTTTAGGGTGTAGGAAAATCCTGACTCAACTTCAAAGACTGATCTGCTGACAGGGAGGTGCACACTAGCCAGAACTAGGTACTGGTACCACGTTAAAGGCAAAGTCAGAGTTATTGGTGAATAGTGTTTAGAGCATCCCCTTGATGAATGTGCTGTGGTTTTTTTCCTTCCTTTTGTTTTTTTGGCAAATAATCATGTGACTGACCACTCACCAACCTGTAGGGTGATTTTAGCTGTCAGTCCTTCAGTGCGGGTGAGTTTGCCCTCCTCCATAGAACTTCTTTGAAACAAAGGGTGCAGTCCTAGTAGTGAGTAAGAGATTTACTGGTTTGTTTGGTTTTTCTTTTTATACGTGGATCATTGATTATCTTTAATTTTTGACCTGAATTAGCACATTGGTCAGTCCATCTAGGAGCAGAGAGTCTTCCAAAGTGTTGGTCAAGGCAGGAGACACTTTAACACACATGTGTGGACACAGCATATGTTTCTATACATTTATACATTTGTAGTCTTGCCAGGAAATGAGCAGCTTTGACAAATAAGAGACTGTTTCATCTTGCTGTCTTATATGCTGTGTAAAAACAAAGAGGTGAACAGCTTTCTTTCTTGGACACTTGAGATTAAAAGGGTCCAAGATATATCATGGATTGAACAGTAACATACTAGATAAGGCATGGTTATTGTTTATAATAAAAGATTCCAGTACTTCTTTGTGCATCTACATAATGCTTAATATTCCTAAGCACCATAAAGTTGTTAGCCTTTTACATCATAGAGTTGTTATATGTTGTTTTTGTTTGTCAGTGTCCAATAGCTGAAGGGGAAACCAATCATTCTTTGAGATGTTTATCTGATAGAAATTGGCAATTTGATCTCCATTTTAGTAATTTGGTTTCCAAAGGTAAGAACATAATAGAAACTCCACTTTTCTCTTCTGAATGTTGTAATTTTAAGGTGTGGTCGACTTAAAATACAGACAAATAATGCAGACAGAAATAGGAACTATTAGGTTGGTGCAAAAGAAATTGCGGCTTTGCAATTATTTTTAACCTTTTAAACCACAATTACTTTTGTACCAAACTAATACATTGACTAATTACAAAGATAAAATGAGAAAATTGGCAAGTGCAAGCGACCTGGCAAATGTGGTTGATGAGTGAAGAGGAAACTGCAGTTGTTGGCATCCCATCGAGAAAGGGATCCTGTAGGAGACTGTGGGAACTTGTCGAGTAAGCAGAGCGTTAAAAACAAGGGAGGAGTGCCATAGTTAGAAGGAAGTTGGTAGCAGATTTACTCATTCATTCATTCATTCATTCATTTATTCATCTGCAAGCACATTGAGCACCCATGACTATGGCTGTCACTGTGCTAGGTTGTGGAGGCAAACACAAGTAAGGCTGGTCTCTGAGTAGAGGGGACTGCATATAGGACTCTGACTCGTGGAGCAGAGGTGATAATTGAAACCATGAGCCTGGATGAGCTCACCCAGGGCATGTGAAGAGAGAGCAGAGCATGGGCCAAGTGTGGAGCCCCAGCGAAGCCCAGGAAAGGTCAAGAGTTGTGGGTCTTTTTAGAAGGGTAGAACCTACAGAGTAAGTAAGTAAAAGATGAATGAGATGTGAGAAAGTTGAAGTGTTTCGATGATAACTAATGGGGAAAGTGAACTCAAGTGAGAATTTCTGCCTTTTTTTTTTTCCCAAGAGGATAGGAGAAAATTGTGCAAAGGGGGAAAGGCAAGGAAAGAAAGAGGACCTGAAAGTATAGGAGAGAATAACCCTGTTTCCCCGAAAGTAAGACCTAGCCGGACCATCAGCTCTAATGTGTCTTTTGGAGCAAAAATTAATATAAGACCTGATATTATATTATATTACATTATATTAAAGACATGGCCTTATAGTAAAATAAGACCAGGTCTTATATTAATTTTTGCTCTAAAAGACGCATTAGAGCTGATGGTCCGGCTAGGTCTTATTTTGGGGGAAACATGGAAGATTGCCTAGTGGAGAAGAGGAGGATAGGAACGTGGTCTAGGGAATAAGGTTGTCCTTGGAAGGAGGAAAGACAGTTTGGGAGGTAAGGATCATGTAGATTTAAATATGGTGGTAGTTTGGGGAATGGTGGTGCAGGAAGTTGAAGTAATAGTTTGTGAGATAAAAATGAAGCCATGAAAGAAGCAGGAGGAGAAGCAAGATTTCCTAAGGCTCTCTAATGAAATTCTCTATGGAAGAGGATCATGGCTCTGGTTTTGATCTACTGAATGATGGACATGACAAGATGGTGGGTAGTGTAATTCGGGTGAATGATGGAGAAGGTGGTTTTGACAGCAAGATTAAAAACTGGCACTAACCAGTGATGGAGAGGAGTAATCTCCAGGGGAGAAGGTTGCCATAGTCCAGGCAACAAGTAACTAGCATCTGGACCAAGGCATTAACTGTGAAGATAAAGCAAAAGGATTCATTAGAGAAGATAAGAATATAAGAAGAGCAAGATTTGCCAGCTGTCCAATACAGTTGTCACTAGTCACATGTGGCTACTTAAAACATGCACATTGAGCACTTGAAATATTGCTGGTCTGAATTGTGCTGATGTGCCATAATGTCAATTGCACAACAGATTTTGAAGACTTAGCATAAAAAACTATTTCATGAATACATTTTATATTGATTACAAGTTAAAATGGTAATATATTGGGCTAAGCAAAATTATAATTAATTTCACCTGTTCCTTTACTTCTTTTGACACAACTACTAGAAAATTTAAAATTACATATATGGCTCACATTATATATTTGTTGGGCAGTATTGTGGGAAGGTCAGTAATATTGGGGTGGCCACTGAGATACAGAGAAATTGGTACAGGGTAGAGTTGTAGAGAAACAATGATAAACCCTTTGACCCATATTTAATTTCAGTTGGTAATTAGATATTCAGGTGGTGATGCTTGTAAATAAAGTGCTGTCTAGCTGATTCAAGCATCACATACAGAATGCATTTGGTTGTTACCTGTCTGCTATGGTACATATTTATCCTCTTAACCAATACAACTGGAACAGATAGTGGGTTGATTAATGCAAAAAAAATCAATGAAAGAAGAGAGTCATAAAAAATGAAGCATACAAGCACAATTTTAATAATTTATTTAAACTTAAAATGTAAGCATATACACATCCATTGATTGGTGGCTAGTTGTAGGAACAGGGCCTTTTTACCATAATGCATTTTCTAGCCTTACTGGTTTTCATTTCTTTAAAGTAGAGTGACAGGTTTGTGAACCAGTCTAAGAACAGAATCTTGAGAGATTTTTATGAGTTTTCCTCCGTCCTCCACTGTTTTCTCATCTATACCTAATTCCATTTAAAAAATTCAAGTATTCCCAAAAGCCTTCAATTTTTTTTCCACTCTTGCCTAAAAATAGGTTTACCTAATTTTTAATGAATTACACAACTACAAGTAACAGTGGCGTGAACATTTTGGTGACACACCTGACTGAGTCTTGGTAGGCACACAACCCAGTGGTGAGAGAACTGTCAGAGCGGCCACAGCCCTGGGCAGGTACATGGGCCTCCATCCATCAATGCGCCTGAGTGTGAACGGAGAGATGGTTACGAGGAGGTTGGCTAAGAACATTTCTGCAGTGCTCACCGGGAATGACAGGCATGGGTGTGTGGAGTTCAGAAGGTAGGAGGAAGGATTCTGAAACAGGAATGCCTGGATGGGGCACTGCAGTGGCCAGTAAGAGGGTACCATGAGTCAGGAGATTGTCCCAGCAAGGAGTGAAAGGGCATAGAAGCCTTCTGCTTTTTGAGTGCTTTTCTTGTGCCCACTCCCTTGCCTGCAGTATTTCACGGAATGCTCATGGTGTTCCTCATTTTCAGATGAAGTCATCGAGCAGTTTCCTGAAGCGATAGACCTGGGGTTAGAACATGGTTCTGTCAAACTTCAAAACCAGTCTCTGAAACCCAGTGTTCCTCCAATCTTCATGTGCACCAGACTCACCAGGAGAGGGTGGGGGTGGGAGAGCTTACGCAAATGCAGATTTCCAAGCCCCGTTCCCAGAAAATTGGATTCAATTGGTCTGGAATGTGGCCGTGCTCATGTGGGGATTCTGACGTAGGAGGTTCATGAGAAGTGAATGACAATACAGTATTGCCCCTGGTGGTAACTTCGGGGGGGGGGGGGGCAAGCCAGAAAGGGAGGGAGTAATGCTGAGTGAGAAATGGACCCTAGACTTGGACATAGCAAATTGCTGGAGCCGGCTCATACCAAACTACAAGAGCCAATTATTAAAATCGGAGGAATTTTATGAGTCGCTTGTTAAACACAGCCATTATTTACAAAAAAAAACAAATTACATAAACTTGCAATTAAATACATTATATGAAGAAAACAGTCAATAAAACACAAGTCATCACTTCTTACTTATGTTGCCACATTTTATTATCCTCTGTGTTCCTAAGGTTATTTGTGTCTGTTGTATCTGTATGCGGGAGGTGCTACACGTATTAGTTATCTAGCGCTGCATAACAAATTACTCCAACCACAGCAGCTTAAGACAGCAAATATTTATTGTCAGAAAAGTTTCTGTAGGTTGGGAATATGGTTGCTGCTTAGCTGCGTGGTTCTGGCTCAGGGTCTCTAATGAAGTTGTAGTCAAGCTGTCAGAGATGCAGCCCTCTCAGGGTTTGGCTGAGGTGAAGGATTTGCTTCTGAGCCTGCTCACACGGCTGTTGACAAATTCCAAAGTTGTTGGACTGAAGATGTCAGTCCTTTCAGGCTGTGCGATAGAGGTCTCCCTCAGGTCCTGCTATGTGAGCCCTACAATAAGGCAGCCAACTTCCTCCCCAGGACAAGTGATAAGAGAAGGAGAGGAAAGGAGGGAGGGAGGAAGGGAGAGAGAGAGAGACAGAGAGAGAGAGAGAGAGAGGTGAAAGCTGTAGTCTTTTAATAACCTAATTTTTGTAGATAACATCCTATCACTTCTGCTATATTACGTTCATTAGAAGTGAGTTGCTAAGTCTTGCCTACACTCAAGTGGAAGGGAACTAAGCACCCTTCTTGAAAGGGAGGAGTATAAAGAATTTGTACGTACCACCACACCATATGAAGTATGCTACTGCATCTGTCTTCCCAACGCCATGCCATGTTCAGTGATGTCACATTGTTAATTTAAAACCAGCCATGGGAAGGGTATTCACACCACGGAAATCAGCACGCTCTAACAGCCCCTCTCACATGGCAAAGCGCCTCCCCAGAGAGCTGAGTGTTAAACCTTTCCCAGCACACTAATGGATAGATATAGAGCTATGTGTTTACAGAGGTTTTGTGGAGCAGAATGAGTTTTAGACAGGGCTTTGGAAGGAGGAAATAAAAGATTTGAGATGTAGGAAGAGATTGTTTCTGGATTTGAAAATAGTAAAGGTAATGAAGGAAGTAAAGGTTTGGGGAACTTAATAAGCCCATACAGATGTCCAGAAGTGATATGAAAAAATGGTCTCTTTCTGTCTTGCACATGCATAGTTGAAAATGTGGGTTGCCTACTAGATTTAACTATAAATATACAAAGTTAAGTGCATTAGAGAATTGACATGCAAGATTTCCTATCTAGCAATCATGATCGGCATATAACTTTTTATATAATTGCCTATGAAGTCACAAAGAAGTAATATATGCTCCAGCGAAGCTGACCTATACTTAAAATAGCCCAGAAATTCAAAGACCAAGTTTTCATTCCTTCGAACTGATTCTTTGGTGTATGTGGTATGCCCAATAATAAGTGAGGAGCTTTGTTGTCTACCAAATGAGCAGTATGGTTTTTTTTTTCAAAGAGAAAACTTCCAGAATTCATAGAATTTTACATCTGAAAGAGACTTTAGAAAACATATAGGACAGTAGGTATTTCCCGAAGTATTTTTGTCAGTCAAACATCAAAGTCAGAAACACCTGATATTCTTGTTAACACCTGGAACCTTTCAATACCTGGAACCCATCTCAGACGTACTGCATTGCTGGGGGCTTGGGAATTTGCACATTGTACAACTCTCTAGATGATTCTGCCACACTTAAATGAATGATCCAATCCCAACCTTTCATTTTATAGATAAGAGAAGCAAACTTCTAAGATGCAAAGAGATCCCCTTCAAATGAGACCATATAGCTGGTAAGGATCCCACCCATTGAAAAGAAAAAGTAAAAAAACAACCCCATAAAATTGAGATTTGAGAGAAAATAGAAAACACTCTATTTAAAGAGACAGCTAAAGGGCAACACAGGACTTCAATGAATAATATGTTGTTTACGTGTGTAGTTACTAGTTGATATGCCCCACCTAGCCACAAATGAGTGTGGTTACCTTGAACTGCTAACATGAAAATCTTAACCTTCCACTTCTGACGTTATTGGTTTTTAGCTACTCTGTTCTCTTTTTCTAGGTTTCCAAGTTGCTCTTTTGGGCTTGATTTTAGAATCATAATTATAACTCTGGTTTCAAGCTTCTGGACCATGTAATCAAACAGAGGGTGGTCATAGTGGAAAATATAGTTCTTAGCTCTGCCTACATTGACAGGGAACATGGCAGGATTCCTGAGTGGCATACCTTTATACTGGCAGCTTTCCCCAAAATACCCCCAAAAGGAGATCCGTGTGGCTGTGAGAAATGTAGACAGTTGGAGGGGTTGAGAAGCAGCTTCTCCAGCAGCACTTTTTTTTTTCCTTTTCATCCAATAAAGTCATTTAACTTTCTGGATCCTTTTCCAGGAGAAGGTTTTTTTATTCAGTGCAATGCATTGTTAGGTGGAGAAAGAGCAAGTTCAGGAAAAAAATGTGAAAAACTACCTTGCAAGGTGTTCAGTTTTTCTGCTTGGTGGGAATACCCAGTGGATTATTTATTTATTTAGATTTGTGCTGTTCTTGAATCCAAATGGCACCCTCTTCAGAATAACATCTGCCACCGAGTTGCTCCAGGAATATCAACCCTATCTAAAGGCTGGATATTTCAGACTGTAAATGATTTTCTGTTTTTATAGTAACTTTGAGAGGGAAATGGC
The DNA here is from genome assembly GCF_004115265.2 of Rhinolophus ferrumequinum. Classification (NCBI taxonomy): domain Eukaryota; kingdom Metazoa; phylum Chordata; class Mammalia; order Chiroptera; family Rhinolophidae; genus Rhinolophus; species Rhinolophus ferrumequinum. The sequence goes on from NC_046301.1 coordinate 46,303,591, forward strand.
GATATCCCGCATGATCCTAGTTTTTACTGTAACAGGATTTAATCCTTTTATTTTTTTCTTAGAAGAAAGTTCTCCAGCTCCAGTCAAGCCTTCAGAGGATTGCAGTCCTGGCCAACATCTTGGTTACAACCTGGTAAGAGACCCTCAGCCAACCCAGGTTAACTGCTCCTGAAAGATTTAATCTTAACACCAAACTAAATCCTTTGTGTGGTGCGCCCCCCAGAGTTGTACTTTGTTTTCTCCAAGGATATTACAGAGAGGTATTGGTACAGGCATTGCCCGATGACACTGTTATATCTTTTCATTTTTTTTCTGGAAGAATCAGGAATGTGTATACATAGAATTAAAGACAGTATCTGCAAATTTATAGAATGCATTTTTTATTCTCTTACCCTTCTAACTTGAAGTGTTCTGTTTTCCAGCTAGACCTTACAATAAATGAAAACCCATCCTTTGGGTTTGTGTGTGGACTATCAATACCGGCATTAAAGATACGTTATGGGGAGAAGGCAAGTGGCTGACAATATTTCCTTTTTGTTTCTTTTTTCTGGAACATTCTCTAATTGGTCGTGAATCAGGATGGAAACCTGGGTAGGCTTGGAATAGATTCACTCACAACCCAAGAGCATTTTTTCCATAGGCAGTGTCATGAGTCTCTCAATGACAACAACGTCCCCACACCCACACCTCTGCTGTCATTTCACCTGTGTCATCCCCAGAGGCATTTGGCTTTTGACGTGGTTCTGAGCCAACAGATAACGCCAGCAGCCCTCGCAGATTACCATGGACACGGCTCTCGGCGCCGAGGCCCCTCCTCGCAGTGGTTTCTCCTGCAGCTCCCCTGGGCTCGGCGGCCGGTAGTGCAGCCCGCCCAGCAGGCTTCGCCCCTCTCCTCTGGGTGGCCCCAGCGCTCGGGCTGACACTCATTCCACCCGGGAAGGGGAGGCGTGAGGAGGCTGGTGCGGAACTTGCCGCTCTCCCGCAGCGCGGTCCTGCTCAGTCCCCGGGCCGGGCAGACAAAAGAGGCCGCCAGCGCAGAAAGGCACAGGCGGCGACAGCAGCAGTTGTGATGGCCGGGCGGGGAGGCTGGGCGCTGCTGGCGCTATGCGGGGCGCTGGCCGCCTGCGGGTGGCTGCTGGGCGCCGAAGCCCAGGATCCCGGGGCGTCCGCGGCGGGCATGAGGCGGCGCCGGCGGCTGCAGCAAGAAGACGGCATCTCCTTCGAGTACCACCGCTACCCGGAGCTGCGCGAGGCGCTGGTGTCCGTGTGGCTGCAGTGCACCGCCATCAGCAGGATTTACACGGTGGGGCGCAGCTTCGAGGGCCGGGAGCTCCTGGTCATCGAGCTGTCGGACAACCCCGGTGTCCATGAGCCTGGTAAGGGTGCTGCCACCCCTGGGGACGTCCCAGAGAGCCGCAAAGGGTTGGACTGGTGGCTGTGGGAGAATGGGGGAAAGGTGGGCCCAGGGGTGCCATGGGGAAAAGGGCATCTCGGGTAGAAGATGGGACGTGCAGGGAGGGATGGAGATGGGGATGAACCTGACCTAGAGCGCTGTGGTTTGCCGGGTCCCAATCTCTGCTGTCCTCCTGCCCTCCCCCACCCCTCAGGCCACCTTTTGGTGAGCTTAGGCCAGAGCGGCTGGAGGGGTGGAGGTAGGAGCACGCAGCAAGCAAATCTGCGGCCCGCCACCCCAGCGGTCACTGTCGCTGCTGTATCAAAGACCAGAGGAAATAACGGAATCCTCAGGAAGAAGGTTGACTTTCTTTACAGATGAGAGTTGAAAGCTAAGATGCAGAAGGCAAGGACTTAGAGGAAAGAGGAAGAGTCATTTATGATTTGTGTCCTAATTTCCAGAGGACCAGCTTATTGGATCCTGCTGTCTCTGCATAACCGTCTCTACCTGCACATGTGTATTACTAGGTACACGAGCATGGTGGGAGCTCAGTGAGCTTTAAGCATATTGACAATTTTGGGTGGTGGTGTGTGCAGACATACAGGTCCTCTTCCAAGGGGGGCAAGTGGCATCTGAGAGGCACTGGGATGTTGAAACTGGACAGAACCTTTTTAAGGTTCTGCTTTGGCCACTTGAGATGAGTGGTTTGTGACTAGGTTTTTATTTCAACTGTTGTGCCATCTTATGCTTCTTTCTCCTGAGTATGTTAAGGCACATTTTCATTTATGTTAAATGTGATTCATTTTAAAGAGGTCTTAAAAAAAAAACTGTGTTCGGGGCTTTTTTTTCATTATGTTTCTGCTCTTTGGAAATGCTATAACTCTTCAGACCTGGTCTTCTAGTAGTAGAAGTACTGTTAAGGTAATCGGGGCTAATTTTTCAAGGAGATTACATGAAAGCTAATGTTAACTTTCGTTGTCTTGTTTCAAGTGTAGAAGTAAAATTCTAAAGTGGTATCATTGTGAGAATGGGATATGCTTTTGAAAATGAAAACAATAATTCTTTTGCTTGAAAATCTGGAATGTATATATAGTCCGTCAAGATTTCCCAATCTGTCTTTCAGTTTGTAAGCTCCACGAGGTAGAGGCTGCCTCTAGCACCTAGTCCAGATTCTGTACACAGCAGGCGTTCAGTACACATTATGAAAAGAGAAAATAAGTTAGTCATTTGCTGAATAACACAATGTTTTAAAATAGAATGTTCTATTCCTCATAAACACAAAAAACACATATGTAATTTATTTTATGAAGGCAAACTCAAAAATGCTTTGTACATTATGTGCTTTATAATTTCTTGTTAAATGAAATGAACTTTAAGTTAATGGTATTGCTTAATAATAGAATACAAAATGTCTATCCATTGTATTTTTCAATGTAGAAATAAAGTATTATGAACACGAAATAACCACAAGGGTGATTTCTCCCTCTACCACCTTTTAAGAGGAGGTAAGTAAGTTAGAAATCTTCAGGGAACTAGTGTTAAAGAACAAAATTCAACTTGAGTTAATTTCAAAGATCTTATTGGCTTTGTTCACTGATTCATGAATCAGGCAGCATCCAATCAGATAGACAGAAAGGAGCTCTGAGGAGCTGTACAAAATGAGAGATTTTTATAGGCAGAAGGGAACAAGAACAAGGAAATTACGTTAGGCAAAAAAGTGGGTTGGTTATTGTAAGGTTGCTTTCCTTTAGGGGATATCAAGGGACTAACAGGCATATTACCTAACTAGTGCTGGTCAGGCGATTCCTGATTGACTGGTTTAAGATTCCATTTCTGGAAGAGCCAAAACCATAATTAAGTCTCGGGTTAGTGATGTGCGGCTTAGCGAAAGTGATTTCATTTTGGGCCTGTTCTATTGTTTTTAACAGTAGTAAGTGGAGAGGTCTGACCAGTATATAAATTTGGTAGTACTTGTATGAATTAACTTTTTAAGGAAGTTTTGGGTAAAGGAAAGAGTTCACCATTCTTAAATGACTTTCAAATTCCTTTTAGATGGAAATATTTTAAGAAATGAAAAAGGAATATCCGTAGTTATTCTGAAGTAGAAATAGATGCTTTCAGTGTTTTTGCGTACCTGCACATTCTAGGTGGGTCAGGTTCTATAGGCTGTGCAGTGATACGCAAGATAGTCCTTCTTCTTTGGGGAGATGGGAATCGGGAATTTGAAGGATAGTGTAAAAAGTACTTAGGGCTGCAAGAATGTTGTGAGAGGATTGGAGAAAGGAGTCCAGAGACATTAGATCAGGGGGGATTTGGTTATTGAAAAATGGATGACAAGAAGGCAGGGAATATATTTACAGAATACCCAATATTGAAATTTACGACTTCCAGTGTAGCTCATATAAGATGTATGTTTTAACAGAGCCCCTGCTTTTGAAAGAGGGCACCTGTCTTATAGCTATTTTCACATTTTAAGTCCTGTTTTTTCTTTGAAATAACATTTCTGATTAAGCTAGTAGGAAATGATATTTGGCGTAACAAAATTCCTTTGCTTGACTAAAACCTTGATGATGTTGTCCATATTCATTTTATCTTCTAGCAAGATAGAGGTATCAAGTTTGTTAGTTTACTTTATCTAAATTCTTTTTTTGATTAAAAAAATATAGCTAATGTGTAAGGATTTAGTTACCATTATAGATAGACTCCCCAAACAAACAAAAAAACCCCCCCCACATACGAGTATACACACAAAGCCTTTCCCTGTCGTAGAACAAGAGAGTGAGAGGTTTACTTGGTTAGAGCAGAAAATTACGGACAGAAGGTTTTTGCTGACACCGCCAGCTCTCTTCCTGAGCAGAAAGAAGTAATTATCATCCTTGTTTGGTACCAGGTTGTGGGCTGAACTTGAACTTATCTCCTGAAAACGTTCATTCTCTCAGATATTCTACATTTGAATTCATCAAAAGGGAAAGGAAATCTCATTTTTGAATTGATCAGTGAGGCGTATCCCTTCTCATTCAGTCATGGCACCATGGGACTCAGCTTGGTTCCTGACCAGCTGAATGCTGGGTCTCAGTTATCATTTTGTGTCACTTCGGAGGCCTGCAAAAATCTTTTGGAGGAGGGTTGTGGATATCAGCCATTTTCAGAACTGTGAGTAGTATGACACCCATCTCATCTCTTCCCATATCATGAATCTGGACCCCGGATGTGGGGCTTGGATGAAGCCTGGGCTAACATTGAGTCTGTGCTTGGACTGGCCTCTTGGCTGATTTTAGGTGCCCAGGGGAGTTCCCATTAGTAGATAGGAAACCTGCCAGGCCTGATCATGTTCCCCAGTTTTCTTTGTTTGTTTATATTTAAAAAATATGTCTACACATAGGGACTCATGTGCTTAAATCCAAACATATGCTCTCTTAGTCATACATCTCCATCATTGCAGTACTCATTAAAAAAACACAAAAAACCTTTTTCATTTATGTCAAAGCAATGGAATCCGTATCCCCAGACCACTCTTCCTAGAGTTAGACATGAGTTAAGATTAGTTTGTTTAAAACACTAATTCTTTTACATGTAGTTCAAGATTTCTCTTGGGGAGCAAATCTGATTTATAACTAAAATGCTATCTTAGAAACATTCTTTGGAGCATAGCGTTTTCTCTCTCAAAGACTGGAATGTTATTTTGGACCTATTCCTCCCAAAATCTGTTAAAATTTAAAGTGTATGAGTGCCAGTATGTATTTGCCAAATATTGTGATGGAACATTTAATGCTGGCAAAATTTCTATGTAATAAACAAAAAAAGAAATGGGGATTTTGCTTATTTTGTATGGCCTCTTTTCATACCAGATTAGTATGTATTAGTGGGAAATGATTATAACTGAGTAACACCTTATAATAGGTGGTTATAGATGTTAGATTCTGGAGAAGGATCTAGATGTACCTTATATGCTCAAGAATTATTTTTATTTATTTTATTTTTTAAGAGTATTTTTATTTTATTATTTTATTTTTTAATTTTTTTTTAAGAGTATTTTTAGACCCGAATGAGTCAGTGCAGCTCTTGCCAGCAATAATGTACTTGATTGACAGATGACTGGCTAATGGAAGAGAGGAAATTGGGCTGGGCCCTAACATTATATCCTATGCTAAAACAAAATAGGCATCTTTCTATGGAAGGGATTTGAAAGAAGGGCAAAGGAATCATCTGGTAGCATCTTCCGTTTTGGCACAGCATAGGGATCAAATCCCCACCTTTATAGTCACTTCTTTTGGGAAAGATATTTTTGACAAATGCAAAAATAGTCCCTGTAAGGGGTGACACATAACCCAGCTTTTTCCTGAGTGTAGTCAATGGAACATGAGTTCAGCTTGGTTAGATAAGTTAGATAAACAAAGATAAACAGCTTTGTATACTGCAAGACTTAGATGCCAATATATATTTCAGGTCTCCAAGTTAGATGTGTACTATATGGTATTTGCCTACCTTCTTTCATCATGGAAACTTTTTTTTCAAGAAGCTTATCTTGGAACTACTGTTACACTAGTTTGAGAAACACGGCATTAGACCATTATCTTTCATTATCATATTACAAAGGATTAATTTGGTAATTCTTTAGCAGAGAGACTCATACAGGGAGTTCCTCAGGGGTGGCACGCATGTGTTTTCCATTTTTGCCCGTAAAAACTGCTAGCCTAGTGATTTATGTAGAGGAAGCTCTTAAGATATGCTTACTGAATTGAGAACATGATTCTGAGGCAACAGGCATAGGTCAGATAATTTTGATTGGAGAGATTAAAGTAACAAATGCAATCCAATTCTTTTATTATTAAGCAGTTTCATGTTCTTAACTTCTGTTTACCGTATTTCCCCAAAAATAAGACCTAGCCAGACCATCAGCTCTAATGCGTCTTTTGGGGGAAAAATTAATATAAGACCCAATATTATATTATATTATATTATATTATATTATATTATATTATATTATATTATATTATATTATATTATATTATATTTATTATAGATCCAGTCTTATATTATAGTAAAATAAGACCGGGTCTTACATTAATTTTTGTTCCAAAAGACGCCTTAGAGGGTGGTCCGGCTAGGTCTTATTTTGGGGGAAACATGGTACCTCTTTTTCTTGTTTATAAAATAGGAATACTTTAAAAACTTGTACCTCAAAGGGTGGCTGTGAGGCCAAAGTAGTATAGTTTATAGAAAATAATTTAATAAAGTTGCTTGTATGTAGTTATGAAGATGGGCTAATTTATTAATTTTCTCCACTTTTAGTCGGTTTGGAAAATGTGCTCCATTGGCCTACATTCATTTGGAGAAGGCTTCCTTGGCTGCGTCATCACATGAGACCTGCCGAGCGCTTACCTGTTATGATTTGCTTTTTTAGTTTTAGGTGTACAAAACAATGTGATAGTTAGACATCTACACCCCTCACAAAGTGATAAACCCCCAACATTCTACTACCCCTGTGACACTATATATATATAAATTTAATTATAGTTGACATTTCCTATCATTCAGCTTCAGCTTCAGGTGTACACTGCAGTGGTCAGGCATCTACACCGTCCATGAAGTGGTCTCCCTGATAAAACAAGTGCCCATCGGACACCCTACAAAATCTTTACAACACTACTGATTATATTCCCCAAACTGACTTTCATACCCCGGGGCAATATTGTGACGACTAATTTGTGCTTTCTAATCCCCTCACCTTCTCCCCGATCCCCACCCGCCTCCCATCTAGTAGCCATCAGTTTTTTCTCTATATTTCTGAGTCTATTTCTGTTTAATTTGCCTATTTATTCTGTTCTTTAGATTCCACATATAAGTGAGATCATATGGTATTTGTCTTTCTCCGTCTGACTTATTTCACTTACATAATATTCTCTAGGTCCGTCCATGTCTTTGCAAATGGTAAGACTTCATTCTTTTTTATGGCCGAGGAATACTCCATTGTGTAAATGTACCGCAGATGGTTTTGCACAAGCCCCTCTGATAGCCCTGAAGGACTTTTCCCCTCTCATCACTGTTTCCTTGTTCACAAAGGTTTACCCTCTATTGATTTTTAAAATGTGGGCCATCCCTGGTTTCCTTCTGTTTGACATCTTATTTTGCTTTATTCAATGGGAACATTGAAAGTGTTCATCATTATTTGAGAATGTCTTTTGGTTGTTTCTTCAGGTTACTAAATAAATCTAGGGCAATTCCAACATTTACTTTGGCAAACTAACTTATTTTCCTAAACAATGGATCATGAAACTGCTCAGATACTGGCTAATTTATTCTTTTATTGGCTCAATGTGAATGAATGATCTTTGAAACCTCCTTTGTCATCCTCCCTAATTTTCTTACCCACACTGGGATCCTTTCTTTGTGTTTCCATAGGTCTTTGGACATAACAGTTTACAGTATATGCTTTGATGTCAGGGGACCTGAGTTCAAATCCTGTCTCTTCCTATTTTTAACTATGTGCTGTTGGGCAAGTCACTTAACTTCTAAATCCCAAATTCGTCATTTACGAAATGACAATAATGTGGTGATTAAACGAGGTAGTAAATATAAAGTTCTTAATTCAACATGTGTCAACAAGAATTCTGACCTCTATTATGGCATTTTCTATTGTTGGTCTAAGTGTTCCCACTGTAGATGGTGAGCTTCTTGTGGTCAACGACTGTGTTGTGTTCATTTCTTTATTCCAAATGTCTGTAGTACTGTGCTTAGGACATAGTGGCCATTCAGTGAATGTTTGTGGAATAAATGAAATTTCTCAAACTGGCAAAAGTGTGTGTCATAAAACAAAGCCACTTTGAAGACCACCGTTGACTTTATGCATGCTAGAAGCATGACAACAAGAATGGATAGAAAGGGTGCTTTTTTTCATATGTACTTATATTAATGTGATGCATCCATTTCGCATAATGGAGAGACCCACTGACCACATGTCTTTTCGAGATTCTGTGATGCACTTGCTGTGTGTGCTGACTGTGAGAACTGCACTAGTATGAGGCTCGTTTCACTTTGCCTCTTTCCTCTTGAGACATTTTAGAAAGTTAAACTGCGTTCTAAGTGTGAAATAAAAGTTCTAAAGGTAATCAGTAAGAGTTTACTTAGCCAAATTTTTGACCTGTTAAAAACCTGCATGAGCCCTTAGTGTTGCATACTAAGAGCTGTGTGCTGTTTTGAACATTGAGGTCTTGCATCTCTAGGTTTTAATTTTCCCTTCCCTTGTGAAACAGTATTCAAGTCAAGCACTTGAAAGTGCCATTATAAGAGGAGGTTTTTCTGAAAGGTAGTTGATGGGTCAAAGCGAGCTCAAATTTGAAGCATGTTTTAAGATTGCTCTTTCCTTCCCATTTCATTAATTACTGGAATTGCTGCCAGCCTTTTGCTCTGTGAATGTTTCTCTTTCTTTTAAAATTCAGGATATGGTGTTTTGTAAGCACTCCAGTAGCCAGCTCTAACTAATAAAATGCAGCCTCAGAGAAGAGCCTGTTTGTGTTACCAGTAACTTTTATTGTTTTTAAATGATTTACCTACATCTTCAACTGTCCCCAGTGCATAATCTTTGAAGAATAAAGTGGCTTATGTAAATATTACAGGGTTGAGTCTTAAAAAGAAATGAGCTAATTATGATAATAAATCCTGGAACAACTTTCTACTGCCAGTAAACATTTTGTTTTTTTTAGAAATGTGTTTGCTGTAAAATCACTTCTGAGAATGATAGTTCTATAATAATAATGTTACCAAACTCTGGTTCGTATGCCTGATGCTTTGAAAGGCCAAAACTCAAAACGTCAGAGTTTGGAGTAAGGAAAACTTTATTGACCTAGAAGGCACCAACCAAGAAGGTGGGAGACTTAGCAGTGCCTCAAATTCATCTTGATTTCTGGACTAGATTAAGGATTTTTAAGCGGTTAGGGGGAACAGGTATGCTGAAGCGCTGTTGGGGCAAGTTTGAATTGGATGACCTTGGTACCTGGCCATTTATGGTAAGTGGCATCAGCACTGGATCTTCTAGACAATGGACTGTTCGCTTCTGAAAGGGTTCCTGTGTTCAGGTTCCGGTCGTGTCCCTGTCCTTTGGTTCCCTGTGTGTGTGTGTGTTTGTGTAGGGGTGAGACTTTGGTTCCTAGTGCAGCTGGAAGTTGCTCTTCTGCCCAGGCTTCCCCTGCATGATTTACGGTTTTGGTCTGTTGTCTTTGAGCAGCACCTCATTATTTTCTTAAACAGGATAGGACCAGTTTGAGCTCGTTCTGTTGTTATAATAATAATAATACCCCTTATTTTTAAGACATTTGATTTCAAACAAAAGCTGGTTATTTAAAAAATGGATGCAGACCATTTATTTTTAGAATTATACTAAATATAGTCTTTACCAGGCTGCTAAAAAATCCCTGGTTATCCTGTGGGTATGCGTGTTAAAGTAATTGGGAAAAACAATTATCTCATCTATTTGCACATCCAGGCAGCTACTCATATGTTCAGATCCCAAAGTAAGGCTGTCTGACTGGACCTACCCAATTACTCTTCCCACATACGCTAAAGTATTTCAAACCAGAAAATCTTTCCTTACTCTGCAGCGGGCTATTCACTGCCATTGCGTAATGTTTTTTTTCCACAAGAAATATTTTTTTTCTAGATCTTGGTTCAACAACTTGCACAAATCATAAGCTGTGCTCATGAGTTCAGGATAGTAAAACTTCAATATAAAGGTTGGACTGTCACCTCCCTGACCAATGGCCTGGAAATCTTTTCCTTTTTATAGCCAACAGGCAATTTTTGCAACTTTTTCTCATGACCATTACAAAAAATTGCTGTGTAACATTCCAAGCTAAAATCAACTTTCCAATATGAAAAGAAAATGTAGCCTTTTGTCAGTATAGCTAAACCTTTCAATTTCATTTACAGTATATTTAATGAATATCCACTATGTGTTTCTATTTTACTTTGTCTGCCACTCGCCCCTTTAGGCAGAGCCTTTGCATATCTTGAAATGTGTTATTTCATTTCTTGCCTTGGATTCACTCTCTCACACATGTTGAGCTTAATTTGCGTACTATATAACCAGTGGGTACATCACTTGATTCTGCAAAATGTGTGCTGCGTGTATGTGTAGATGCAAGGGTTGAAGGGTTCCTTATACTATTTTTGATGTAGCAAATATAAAGACAATATCTGTAGGGGAAACTACTGGGAATGTTAGACATTTGCACAATAAAATGTGATTGTTGTCTTTTTTTGTGTTTTAGGTGTGGTGTTGGACATCTGATTTTAAAGTGCAACAGTCCTATTGAAATAGTTTCATTTGTTTCAAGTCGTGGCAGTGTTCCGTACAGATTTTTTAAGTTTATTGGAGGAAACTGGTCTTATTCATTGTGGGAACTCAGTAAAGGTGAAGCCAGATTCTCCACATAATCAGCATTATGGGAATTAAGTTAAAGCACTTTTGGAAACTACTAACTCTACAAAATCAAAAGGACCTTTATAATGCTTACACTGTGAGAAATATGCTTGTTAAATGTATTTCTCAAGAGGCAAATTTAGTTTTTGGAAAATGCTAAAGCGATACAAAATGTAGACACATCATGCTTATGTGAATATTATGTAGCTGTGCAGTGAATATACTATATAGATAAATAGACTAAAATACTATATAGACATATAGGTTTTGTCTAAGCCTTGGTGATGGCAAGATAATCATGAGTGGAGCAGTCATTTTAAATTATTTTAAATTTCAAGTTGGTGTAAATATTTATAGATTTCACTTACATCTATAAAATAGCTTTCAATTCTTTTGTTTTTTACTTCTTTCCATAGTTATTATCAGGAATTGGAGAGTTTTCTCTTTTGTCTAAGTGGCTTATTCTTTTTAAAAAATCATTTCTCAAAAAGATTTTTCTTTCAGGAAGTTTTCTTGGGCTATTGCTACCCTCTCTATTCAGGTATTCTACCAGGGTTTTAAATATTTGGCCAAATTTGCTTTTACTTTCATGTAAAGATCCTAAGGTATACGCTCTGAGCTAGGTTTGGAGGACCTAATGGATTAATGTGGCCCCATATTTTCTCGTCCTCGTCCCTCTTTGGCATTTCTTCTCTTCTGTGGATGTTAAAATAAAAAAGTGAACATCAATTGGGAGACTTTTGCCTGATAATGCTGGGTCATAAACTCACAGGGATGTGTATAGGTTCATTTACTGTCAACCATTTATTCCATAGTTCTCCATTTCTTTATGAACAATCTCCAGTTTGGTCCTAAATTAACCTTTTCCATACCTAGCACAGGCGAGAATTGGATAATATTGATCATTTTGGGCACTTAAGATGCAGGAAGAGTCTGCCTATTGTTGAAAAGAAGTGTTTAAAAGAAAATTTAGATATGTAAATTTTCTTGTTTTTTTTCCAAAGATTTTATCACAATGATCTTAATTCCCTATAAAATGCACATAAATTGCTCTTATTTATGCATTAGGAAAATCTTAATGAATATATTAAGAATAGTTATACTATAAAAAAGACTGGTAACTTGAGGAGTTTATTTATAAGAGGGTTATTTTAAAGACGTTTTAAACATTTTCTTTTCTTATTAAAGCATAGTTGGTATTTTTAAAGAGGTTTTATGGAGGTGTGGGAAGAACAAGCTGAGTCTTAAAACGCACATTTTGGTTAAGTCTGTACTGCCTTTGTTTATCAAATGTAGACAGCCTCTTACCAGCTATGCAAAAGAGCCTAACTTCCTGGCTTTGATGTCCTTAGCACTCTCCATTTCATTTCTGACAAAAATCAGAGTTGTAAAATGAGGCTTCAAAATGTAATTGTAAATTCAGTTACAAGTTAATAGTTTAAAGCATTGCTTGTGCTGAAGTTTTCCTTCTCTCTAGAGGACCACACATCTTGCTAATTTCTTAATTTATTTGTCAAACATACTTAAACAATTAGAAGGCCATGGTGACTTATAACCATATACATATTACATTTTATAAAGTTACTTGAACGTGAATGTTATTAAGATGTGACTAAAATAATAAGTGAACAATTCCAAACATCTAATGACAATCATAATTCCTGTTAAATTTAGGGCACATTTTTATAATGTCAGTGCTTAATTTTCACAGTGGCCACATTTTAAAGTGATGTGTCCTCCCATTTTGTAAAGGGAGATTTCCTAACTTCTCTGTCATCTCCTGGAACCAGGACAGCGACTGCATATTTCAGTGTGGACTCTTTGGTGTATGTTGGGTCCATAGTAGGTTCTCAATGCATTGCTCAAAGTGATGAATGAATGAACACTTCAGAATGAATAGCATACATATTAAACATAGTTATACACACTTTGCTAAACTGTTTACTGTGGGCGTGTAAGTACACCCACATTCCACTGCAGGGCCAATAGTTATGTCCGTGTACAATTCTGCCTTCTCTGTGAGCTTGACGAGAGGGAGCCATCTCCACCAGTTTCATTAGGGCATTGCCGCAGTACCTGACGTGTATTTGATCACAAACTGGATCTGATGTTAACATTCTGCCCTATATCCTGGTCCTTTCTACATAGAGGCCAGGCTTTGCAGTGCCTCTCGATCTGCTTCTTAGTTAGGTGCAGGCCCTTGTTATATGCCAAGCCTCATCATGTAGTCTGCTTTCTTGTATCAGAACCAAAGTACTAATAGAAAAAGGCCTTTAGTTATCAGGAGAATGACCCTGGAAGTTGTGACTAAGGATCAGGCAAAGTCAGGAGTGACATTGAGCATTCAATGGAATACTGCCATTTCCATATATGTAAGAATTACCCTATCAAACTGGGTAATGAAAAGAAGGAAAAAAATCTTTGGAACAGGATGGAAAATAATTATTTTAAGAGCCAAGGAAGTGCAACCTCAAATTAGTGGTATAGTCACCAGGGAGGGAATTACTGACTCCGATTGGTCTTGGAAATTAGATACTAATAATAGGACATAAACCTAGGGACATGTGCTAAGTCATCACCACTCTCCTCTTTAAGTTTTAGAGTCCATGAAATAGAAATTATATAAAAAAGCTCAACGCAGCAGTCGAGGGAGTGAGAAAAATTGGCCTGGCTCTCTGCAGCTTCAGATGTTACATTTGTCTAGAATATCAATCAGTTAGTTGGGGTGGTAACCTCCTCAACCCACCACTCTTTTGAGAAGGTAACCCCAAAATTGTGTCACTTGACATAACTTTCTTTTTTAGGTAAGAATCTTCAATCCCAAAAAGATTTAGAAGCAATATCCATTCAGTTGGGATTTTATGTACTTACAAAACTTAAAATGTTTAATTGAATTTGGTAGACTCCAGTGTCTACAGATTAACTTTGTAACTACAGTAGAAAAATGTGCCACTGAGTAATTATTTCGATTATGATTTTTAAGTTGAAATTTTAACAAGTCTGCAAATGGTATTAGAGCATTTAAAAGAACTTGAGAATCACGTACATTTAATGTATTTCTTAGATTTATTATATTCTTTAAGAAGTTGATCAGTCAGTCAAACAAGGTACTTAAAAAGGGAATTGAATATATTAAATTTATATTTACAGTTTTAAATTTTAAAGATAACTTAAGTAACCAAATCTCTCTTTAAGGTGATTATAAAATCTGCTAGATTTGTAAATAGATCAATATGATTTGTGAACTGAACTAAAATGCTTATAGAAGAACTAGGATTTGGAATTTATAATTTGTAAATCTAATAAATTGAATTGATTTTTAAAAACCAAATTAATTTCCAATCTTTTCTATTCACATAAGTCACCCTCCAGGGCATCAAAAAGCTTGCATTGGACATTAGTTTCTACATGCAACGGCTCAGAGCTCAGTCTTGAAAGTAGGGAGCGTGCCTCCTCTGAAAGAATTTTTGCTTCCAAATGCATGAGCTGCAGGAGATTTTGGAGGTGTTGAACATGTGCAAAATACCTGATAAAAATACCTCCTACGTGTTAACGAATGGGAAGGATTCTATAAGCTTTCCTTAAATTAACCTTCAAATTAGAACAATACTGGGCTGAGTGTTGCTTGGAAGAGTCTCACCAAAATACTTTCCTGGGTCTTTGGTTGGTTCCAGTGACCCACTGTCCAATGTAGCATCTGGGATTAATAGAGTTTCATGTTTTCATATGTGTGAGTTACACACAGTTTTACTGTACCTCTCAAACCCATTTCAGTTCCTAATTTGCTCCCCCATGGTCTCTGTGGACTGAACTGGAGAAACTTTATTAAAAGAGTATATTAATTTGACTCATGTGACAAAATTGGTAGGCTGTATGTTGAGGACAACTCAGCCTTGCACTAGCAGTAAAAACCATGAACTACGTGATAATTATTTTCAATATTTTTGAGACCTCTTTTCCATTATTTCTAGATTTCTGTGTACTTTTTTTCTAGTTGATTCAGATTGCTGGGTAGGTGGGAGTTGGGGGCTTCTTATAACCGTTCTAATAGACATTTCCCCTTCTTTTTTGACTCCATTTTAATTTGTGCAAACTATATCTTAAAAATTACTTGTAACTGTGAGGAACATCAAATATTTTTCTTGAATAGTTTTAAAACTCTTATTGTTGTTGCTGTTGTTATTTTAACATTGAAGCTGAACCGTTGGTTGCTGTAATTCTGTGACCTTTGTGTACAGGGAGAGGGAATGAATGAGAATGTGTTTCTTAAATGAATGTACAGATGGGTGAGACAGGCTGGCTTTTTTTCCACAATTCATAGAATAAAGGTCATGTGTTCGTGGACTCTGAGGCCAAGAAGGCTCTCATTTGTAGACCATACCACATTTTCCATGAAGTTCTCAGTTCCCAGGCCAAGGTAATAAGAACACTTTATTATCAAAAAGGCCCTGCTAACAACTTGCAGGAATAAATCACTCTAATTGAATAAATTACCAAGAAAACTAAAGATATTTCATTCAGTAGGCATTTGGAAATACCAGATAGAAATGATTTTAAACCAGTTCACGTTTGGAAATCAAATTCTGAGTAGTAGAGGGCAGTAAATGAAGTATCTTTCATTACAGTATGTATTATTTTATTTGTAGCTCTAATGTACTTATTTAGAATAATAACTAGTGCCTGCTATATGAGTGACATTCTGCAAATTTAAGAGATACTTAAGAAAGAGCAACAAACAACAGTATTTTCCCAAGTACTTGGTACGAAGGTATTGACTCAAGTTCTACAGAGAGTTGAGAGCGAGACCATCAAGGGAGGGCTTTCAGAAGGAGGAGGGGGTTGGAGCAGGACTTCAAGGTTGAATCATGTCTGGAAGTTAGAAGAGAGGACTTAATTCTATGCCACTAGGAGATCATTCGTACTTTCTTCACTGTCCCCAATAGTGGAAACATATAAATATTCAGTAAGTGTTGTGACAGATTACATTCCATTAATATGTTACATTCCATTAACATATGAAATATGCACTTTGTTAGAGAGAATATAGTTTTTAAGAGTGTTGTTCCTTGGAGTTGACTTCCCTCATCAGGAAGGCAAAACTATTTGGGATGGAGATTATGCTAACATTCTCTTTATATATAAACTACGCATATTATAGGACATGATTATATTATATATCAAATAATTATAAGTAAAATTATAAGTAAAATTATTATATATCAAATAATTGTTAAACATACATATATCATATGGTTATGTTATATATTGTATAACTGTAATTATATTATGCATATAATATGTATTATATTGTAATAAGCAACAATTGATTACCAATACTTCCCCACTCATCCCAGTTAGCTATTTTCGAACACTCCAGCGAAGTCATGGACTAAAAAGAAATTAAGTAGTTTTGATTTTGTTAGGCCAATTTTCAGCAGTTAAATAGAGCTCAATAAGTGTTCTGTTTTGAGGACGCATTTCAAAAACTATGTTTAATAGCACAATAACAACAAAAATTAGAACAACAACCACAAAACAATGTAGTTTGAGTCATTGAAGGAGAATTCAGCCCGCAGCTTTTCTCCATGTATTGGCAGCCATTTCAGAACGTTCCTCCAGCTGCATTTGTCTCACACTTGAATAATGATCATGTAGTTTTTCAGATGCTTTTGGGAGAGAAATTCACCTAAAAGCGGAAATATTTAGTATTTAACTAATTTTTCCAATATAGGTTTTTGATTAGGGGGAATTTAGCTTGAATCACTCCTAATGTCAAACCCAACCTTCATTAGTGTTACGTAGAATGTAAAGCATTCGAATTATAGATTTGCTTTCCTAGTTGGAAGGAACACTGTCCTTTAAAAACGAGATGATTAAATTGAGCTGCAGAGAGAGATTAAAGACCCTCTCGAAGGTTGTGTAACCGAGGAGGCCCATTTCCTGATATATAGTTAGGCAATCTTTTTAGTCTATTTCCCATAGCAATGTATGCAGATGGGGAAGTACACAATTGTTTCTTATGTGGCTGTTGAGGCTCATGACCCATTTACATGGCCTGAAGTCTGTGAGGGAGTTTACAGGAATGTAACTTATCATTGTGTTCTCAATTCTTGAGAGCAGTTTCTAGACCATATGTTGTTATAAATGGGGCTGGGCTTGCCGGAGGTGGATGGATCGGGCCTGGGGTAGCGGGAGAGTGTGTTGAGTGGCAAGAAGTGAGGAAAGGATTAAAATAAATCACTTTAGCATACTACAAGTATATACAGAAAGTTATTTTTCTTGGCAGTAGAAACCACTCTCTAGGAAGAAACAAGCTTTTGTTGGAAGACTGCTCTGATGAACTCCTTTGAGACCTGGCCTGAGGAATGGCCTAAATTGAATAAGAAGGAGGGGAACATTTTCAGAGACTGTGTGGAAAGTCAGAGAAGAAGAGAAAGACTTAATGGCTGGTGGCTTAAGAGAAACTTTGGGGATGACAGAAGTGTTGGGTGTCGGCAGAATCTACTATGCTCCGTGCTGCTTTGTGGAGTAGATTACTTTGGAAGGTAGGATGAAGTGCTTCATCTTGCTTCAAAATAAGCGCTGGCAAAACCAGAGGCTGTCCAAGGAAGGACAGTTACATGTAAGTTATAACACAGTTACGAGAACTTGTTAACAAAGATCAGATGTGCACTACACCACAGTACTTTCTAGAATACATAAGGGCAATGTTTTGGAAATGGAAGCCAGACGTCTCCCACTTCGCTGACCATTTACAGTAAAGTCTTAGATCCCCGAGTTGTATAGTCCAAATTCAAATCCTGGCCCTAGGAGAACATAAACACTGGGAGAGGGCCTTCGGGAGGGTGTTGTGGTTTGTTCACACTTGACGATTGTGTGAACCATGCAGAATGAATCATGTGTTGTTGGAGGCTAGGAGTACAGAATATAAATAACTGAAATTGGGTAAGGTTTGCTTTAAAAAAAAACAGTACTTGTGTTGACCTCTTCATGTGTTTACATTAAATTTTAATGTGAAAAAAATTGTTAGTGCGAAGGAGGATTACATACTTGTTGAGAACTTTTCCAAACTGACAATCAGTACATAGTTTCTTAAAAGAACTTTATCTCCATATTTGTGAATGTTTTGTATAACACATTACAGTGGTATAGAGATTATTGATGTTATATTGCATATCTAATAAATAGCCTATGTTAAAAAGAATAAATATTTATAGGAACTGTAACTAGAATAAAGCACCCCCTTAAATTATTGTGTAGAAAACAATGGTATGTATCATTGTAAGGATTTAAGAATACATATAAAATATATGTGGGTGCAATTTTTTTTTTTTCCATTTGGAGAAACTCTACCAAGACGATTAGATACTAAATTCTGTTGGTAATTTATAGTCAGGATATGGGCAAGCAAAAAAATAAATAAAAATAAAAATAAAGCCAAAATCTTCAGGTCAATGTTTGAGCGAGAGTGTGTGTTCTTATGAGCAGGAGATGGCTAATAATACAATGAAAAAGGAAAAAAAACTGCAATGAAAACATGAGATAATTTTGTAGTTAATTCTGGGTAAAATAACTTTCCTTTGATTATCATGTTATTTCAGATGGAAGTATTTGGTCTGAATTATTCAGACAATTGCTTTAATTCTCCATTTGATCTGTGCATAGTCATAATCTTTGGGTGTTAATGAGAGTAGGTGTCCAGAGCCTAAATAAGTGCAAAATCAGAAGGAAGGGACGGAGCAGAGAGTTCTCTGTGTGTGAAGGGTCAGTGAGTAATACTGGTAATGATTTGATTGGGCGGTTTTATTAGCAGCCATTTCTTTGCCAGACTAATAAAAAGTGACTTTTTAGGGTTGTTTTCCAAGTTCTCTTACTTGGATTAGAATAAAAACAAGAGTGTGGACCAAGATTCCTCTTGTTTCTTGCTTTCTGTTTAGTTAACTTAGAAGCTAAATAGGCAGCTCAGGATAAAACTTTAAATCATAAATGCTGTGTGCTCTATATACCGTGTTTCCCTGAAAATAAGACCCAGCCAGACCATCAGCTCTAATGTGTCTTTTGGAGCAAAAAGTAATATAAGACCTGGTCCTATTTTACTATCATATAAGACTGGGTCTTATATAATATGATATAAGGCAGGGTCTATAATATAAAATATAATATAATATAATATAATATAATATAATATAATATAATATAATATAATATAATATAATATAAAATACTGGGTCTCATATTAATTTTTGCTCCAAAAGATGCATTAGAGCTGATGGTCCGGCTAGGTCTTATTTTCGGGGAAACATGGTAGTTTAAAGGTATTACGTGTTATTTCACATATAGAAAATTGTACAGGACTCTTGGAAAATTTTTTTTAAACCTCCGGGAATGCCAACTGGGCACATGCAAGGCCTGTAGATGCCCAAAGCACTTCAGAAGTAGAACTGAAAGGTTTGTGACAATCCAATCTCGCATGTATAGGACAGAGGACTGGGCTAATTCTAATATGAAGAAAAATCCTTCCTTGTTTTAAGTGAATAAACAACTGGATTGACTTTTATCCAGTCAGTTATTCTAAGACCATTGCTACTTTTTTTCCTCCTCACAAAATATTTTTTTTTCCCCTCTTCACAAAAAAAGGAGGTACCCAAAGATGTTCCATTTACTTTTCCCTCTTTTTCCCCTCCTTTCAAAGGAAAAAAAAGTGTATGTGTTAAAATTTCAAACATAGCAGAGTTTTCATGAAAATATTCTTTTCAGATAATCAAATATGTTCTTTACACAGTGAAGTGTTTGGTTCCCTGAATCAGTTTCTGTAGTCATCTTCAACTGGCATGAGCCACCTATGAAGTTATGGAGGAACTGCTATGTCAGACTCACCGTGGTTTGTGGCCTGAGGTCTCTCCGTTGTAACTGCTACAGCCTGCTTTGAGGGAGCTCTTAGAAAGCGAACCGTCAAATGTTGGAAATATCAAGTAAGAAGTTAAGATAATAAAGATGGTTAAAAAGATGGTTAAAAAGACAGAAACTGAAACATAATACTTAAAAGAAGAAAATGAAGCAAAGTTGAAAACAAAAAACATTACAGAAGTATAAATAAGGTAGAACATGAAGTTTAAAGATGACATAGAAAGGCTAAACAAAAATATTGAAGTACAGTGAAAAGAATAGGAATTTACTTTTTCTTTTTGCTCGTACTTATATAATGCTTAGTATCTGCCACACGTTGTTTAACGGCTTAATTCATCTAATCCTCAACCCCTATAGGGTTGGTACTATTATTATCTTCGTTCAACAAAATAGGAAACTAAGGCACAGAGAGATAAGTGATTTGTTTAACATCACAGGCTTGTGAGTGGCAAAACCAAGATTAGAATATTTGTGTATATGTGGCCACATTGTTCAATAAATACACAAAATCAGTACATTAGACGACATCTATTTGCTTCATCCTTTTTCTTCTGAGATTAGCTCCTCTCTTCTTGCTTTTTTCCTTTTTTTTCCCAAGAAATTTTCCTTCTTACCATGTAATTTGAATAGGAGCAGCTGCCATCCTCTCTCTTGGCTTCCAAAGTAAGCCTCTTTTCTACCGTACCATCATATCTTGATTTTACAATATATTTCCAAACGTTATCTCAGATTCTCTACATTTTCATCAGGTAAAACAAGATCCTCTCCCTTGGGGCAAATTATTTCAACTTAAAAATGGAGCTGTATCAAAAATGAGATTTAATTGTTATTTTGAACATTCATATTAGGTAACTTAGAGGCTGGTAACAATAAGAATATAATTTTGGTCTTTTCCACATTATTTATTTCCTTGCTTAATTTCTTTAGTCAGATATAATATTAATAGCAGACTGATAAGAGTATGTACCAGTAAAATTTTTCTAAGATATTAACACCTGTCATTATATTTAGGACTATTAACCTGCAAGCGCATGCACATACACATATATACACACCTTTAAATGCAGTATACTTATCTAGGAAATCAAGAAAGTTAGGAACTGAGTGTAAATAAGTAACTTAATACGGAGGGGAAATGGCTTTTCATAGGTAGAGCTGATTTGAGGTGAGTGAAAATATCTAGGCAGTTACTTGAGCTAAAGTATCTGATCATCATAGCTTGGAGGACACTGGAGTTTTAGAATGGATGGCTCATTTCACTTGAAAATCCAGTATTCTTTCTGAAGTAGGTGTTGCTATGGTGACAGAATGGCTTAGCAACTGAAGACTAATTTCATTGGTTGAGTGGCTGCAGACTTGCTTGTTGAGTACTATTAATATGTTGCCTCCTGCTCTTTTTTATTGAGGAGACCATCTGGCATTAGCTATATTTAAAGATACAGTTCTGTTAGAGAAAGAGTACCAGGTGACATACCCTGAGCTGTTAAAAATAAGTTTTACAGGCAATGGTTGTTTTAACTAATCACTGATTAAGAAGTTCCACTTCAAATCACTGCCTAATATAGCCAATTAATTCATAATTCTTGGCTTTGACACTAGGAACTAAAGGGCTTTACCTTTGACCTTGCTTATGTCATACAAATTTAATTGCCTCAATAAACATCTTTACATGATCATATTAATCTTTTTTTTACACTAGTGTTTCTTCTTTTTATTTATTATTATTATTATTTTTTAAGGAAGGCGCATCTCACAGTGGCCCATGTGGGGATCGAACTGGCAACCTTGGTGTTACTAATAGCACGCTCTGACCATCTGAGCTAACCGGCCACCCCGATCATATTAATCTTGATGTGCCTAAAAAATGAACCCACTTGATAAACTCTTCTTTCACATTGTATTTCATAAACCACATAGGGATGATTTTTGGAATAATGATTACTGAGGATATTTCATATATTAGAACACAAATAGCTGTTTTTCTTTTGCATTTGAGGGTGATAAATATAATAGATTTTCAAGTAAGAAGTGAAAATATGTCAAATGCATGTATTATACAAATGGTAACTATCCATTCTAAATAATAAATGTCTGTTTTGTGTTTATTAAGAGACATACCTTATTTTGAAGGCACTTCCACTATAATAGAGAGGGATAAGATGCTTGTATATGATAATCGAGACATAATATGGCAAGTACCTTAAGGGAAATACAAAGTGAAGTTCGAGGTTAAAGAATGGAGGAGAGCTTATCAATAAGGATGCCAAGAGTTATCTTTGGAAGATGTGGTGCCTGATTGACCTAGATCTTAGCCAGTGTGGATAAAGAGAGGATTCTAGAAGAAGTGGTAGCATTCATTAGTTATAACGCCAACCTCTCTAAGAGTGGGTTCCAAGGTAATGTTCAGAGACTAATGACAGCATGTTTTGTGTCTAGATCTGCATACCATCAATGTACAAAGGTTCCAATTTTTCCACATCCTTCCAAACCTATTATTTCCTGTCATTTTGATTATGGCCGTCCTACTGGGTGTGAAGTAGTATCTCATTGTTTTGATTTGCATTTCTCTAATGGCTAATGATTTTGAGCATCTTTTCATATACTTATTGCCCATATGTATACCTTCTTTGGGGAAAGGTATTTTCAAATCTTTGCCCAGTTTTGATTGGGCTATTTGCCATTTTATTGTTGAATTGTAAGAGTTTTTTTACATATTCTGAAATCAAGCTCCTTATCAGACATGTGATTTGGAAAAATTTTCTCGTATTCTGTGGATTGTTTTTCATTTTCTTGATGGTATTCTTTGAAGCACAAACATTTTTAATTTTGATGTAATCCAATTTATCTATTTTCTTTTGTTCCTTGTAATCTTGGTATCATATCTAAGAAACCATTGCTTAATCCAAGGTCACAAAGATTTATACCTATGTTTTTATCTGAGAGTTTCATAGTTTTAACTCATATTCAGTTCTTTGATCCATTTTGAGGTAATTTCTGTATAAGAGTCCAACTCTCTTCTTTAGCATGTGGTTATCTAGTTGTCCCAACACCGTTTACTGAAAAGACTATTCTTTTAAAAAATTACCCTATCTCATAATATTTTTACCTGTCACAAATGAGTTTTATCGGTTTTCCCAGGTACCAAGGATTGCTATAACTCTGTGAGCCCAAACTTTTCTACATTCCAGACTACAATATGAGAAGAAAGTTGCCTATTTCCAACTGAAGGGAGTTATTAATATTTAGCAAACAACTGCTATAGTATAAAGTTTACATGGGTAACATAATTCATTCTCCGTGAGTATGGCAGAAATTAGGAGACTGATGGGCTGTTTTTTCCTCACAAAGTATATTTGTCCATCGGTGTTTTATCTGATTTTCCTCCTCACCCATTACCTTTATGGATCAGTGGCATTGCTTGCAGACACATTAAGGTTTGGTTCCCAATGGTTGTGTCAACCCTTCCCATTCCATTCGGCTCATTTGGTTCAGTTAAGTAAATAAGTATGGAGAGCAAACTGCTATTAGGGATTGAAGATACAAAACAGTATTCATTGAGGACTTACATATATATATCAGGCATTGTTTAATATTCTCTCCATTTTATAGGCGAGGAGGGACTCAGAGATGTCAAGTGACTTGCTGAATGTCATCAGTGGTACAGTAGGAATTAAAAACAAACAAACAAACAAACAACCTTAGATTATTTGTTTATAAAACTCATACTGTTTAAATATACCAGAGTTTCTCAAACTTGAACCTGCGTCAGAATCACCTGGAGGATTTGGTGAAACATAAGGTTGCTGGGCCTCACCCCTAGAGTTTCTGATCTGATAGGTCTGATGTGCGGCCTGAAATTTGCAGTTCTAACACGCTTCCAGGGATGCTGCTGCTGCTGGTTGGGGACCACACTTTGGGAACCCTTTTAATACACTGTGATGATTCCCTGATGTGTAGTTCTTGATACTCAAGGATCTTTTAGTTGAGGTGAAAGAAGAGTCAAGAGAAAATAATATAAAGTCACTAACAGTTACAAAGGGCTTAGAGTGCACAGAGAAGGAGCGTTAGAAAATGTTTCTGTAGGACACATGGGGATGGATTCGTTTGTGGATAATCTCAAGCCTTTACCTCCAACTGGTGAAATCACAGAACAGCAACTGTCCCTTTATTCATTTGTTTTGTCACAAATATGCCTAGAGCAGCTCAGCTCTTGAGTGCACGACCAAGCTCGTCATGTACGGAGAGCTGGTTCTGGAGTGGTTAATGTGAGAAGTGCAGCAAAAGCAGCCAGTTTATAAAACTGAATACAGGCAAGAAATGTGAGAGAGGCTGGTTAGAGTCTTCTAGGCACCGTTATAGCCCATGGGCAGATTCAGTGAATTGATGCCTTTTGTTTGAAAGACTAAAAGTAAATAGTGGACTTAATTTGAAAATTCTTTCTGGCTCTGAGTCTTTCAGTGTACAAATGAAATCTCAAAATCTTGACAATATTACTATATCACTGCTTTTCTAAAAAGCTAGGAAATACTGTGGTGATGTCATTCTGCAGCAAACATGGATGGGACAGTCTAGAACTGTATGAAGAGTGCACTCAGAGGAACAACTTCAATTTATAAAGGGTCAAAAAAATAATCACTGAAGCCCAGAGCTATGAACCAATCTGTTTTTGGTGCAGCCTGATTATTAATGGTCGTACTCACAGCTGTCCCCAAAGGAGAACCCGCACCAGTGCTGGGTGAGTAAATGAAAGAGATCAGTAACTCTCAGCCACCAAAGACCCCACTATTAATGGAGATTTATTTTTATTACACATATGGAATCTTGTCATCCCAGGAGGTGCTAAAATAGAATCTCAGTAATACTTGATTTAGGAGGCAGAGGTTTTATAAGTTTGCAGCTCTTAAAAAACTGACAAGATAACAAAGGAGAGGGGACCATATTTGTCTCTGTATTTGTTCCTTTCCCCAAATGGAAATAGAATAATTTATCAGAAGATATTTTGAAGTCCTAGCTGACAACCTGGGATTGGTTTAGAGAATGGGAAAATCTTGCTCAAAATTAATTTTCTTTTCATTTATGGTGCTCCCATGGCTTGCGTGCATGTCACCCTGTGTATATTCATGTGTTGGGGTCCCCTCTCTGTGACTGCTACAGGATCTGAGGCTAAAGGACAACAATGCAGTAGAAAGCCTGGTTTCGGGGGATGTCAAAGGTGATTTCCTGGCTGCAGTGATACATGAATCCAGGACCAGAGAGTGGTGAATGGAGTACGTTACATAGTCTTTCCAATCTTGAAGGAAAGAGGGAAGTGATTATTTCAGTATTACCTTAGGGGATCTTTTTTTTTTAATTAAAATTTATTGGGGTGACAATGGTTAGTAAAATTACATTAGCTTCAAGTGTACAATTCTGTAATACATCATCTACAGACGGTGCCAGAAAAATATATACACATTTTAAGAAAGGAAAAAACTGTATTAAAATTGTAATGATATATACCAATAACAAAAGATGAATACAAGTCATGTGTATACATTTTTGGCATCACTGGTATATATCACATTGTGTATTCACCACCCAGAGTCAGTTCTCCTTCCATCACCATATATTTGACCCCATTTACCTTAGGGGATCTTAAGTATTCCTTAAGATAAGAATCTAGCTCATTGTTTCTGAGAGTTGGCCTCATTTCTTGACTCTGGAGGGAATATTTCCCTCTTTTTCCTCCTCTGTGGAAAGAAATTATTAAAACAAAAAGGCATTAATGAAAAGGAGTTTGTTTCAGTAGCATAAGACAGGTGCTATCTGTACTTGTTTATTTAAAAAATGGACATTCTTTGTCCACCTTTTTCCTTAATCCTTTCCTTCTTCCCTTTTTCCCTTGTCCCTCCTTCCCCTCTCTTCCCGGCTCTTAACCTCCTTTCCACTGCTTTCCTTTCCATCTTCCCTCGATCCCTTGTTTTATTTAGTTTATCACATTCTGTGGAGCTCAAAGTCAACCACCTGGAAGACTATATTCACATTCTACACAGTTGGTAAATCAGTGCCATATAAATTGCTCAATCATTGGCCAAAAACAGCCTTGATCAAGATATACCTTCCCCTCCTTGTTCTTCATTGAATGAAGATGGAAACCAGCTTTCTCCTCTTTTGGGGGGTATGGCCACTTGAATTCTAATCCTTTGTATTTCACAAGGAAAACCTCGTGATGTGCTCGAAGCAGTTTTCTCATGGGTATCGAGGTATCTGGGAGAGTGTAGGTGCCTGGCAAACACACTCTGTGTATCTGATCAAATGATTAACGCAATGCAAAGTGATGAGTGTGCTCTTACTTACAGTATATGGTAAATTGTTCAGTGGATTCTGGTGCTGCGAGAGGGAACACTACACCTGTTGCTGACGATTTGAGGAGAAAACCTTTCTTTACCAGAAGGTGTAGGGAGAAGAGCAGTGTGAGGAAGAGAGTGGAGCCCGAATGTCTCTTGAGAATAAAACAATTTCTTTCAATATGAAAGCACTTTTATGTCCAAAAGGGAACTATCTTTTTCTGGAATCATTCTTCACTTCTGGTACAGCAAATGGCTGCTGAGCAGCTCTCATTGGCTGAGCTAATATGTCTTTAAAGGTGTTGAACTCACACATAAGAGACACTTTTTCTAGGGGAACAGCGTCTGTCTATATGCAGAACAGGTTTAGGTGATTTTAGAGGGCATTTGGACCCCAGCCAGCTTGAAAGTTAGGCTTTACAAATGCATTCAACAGAAGAGGGTTTGTTTGAAAGGATAAAAACACTTTATGGAAAAGTTAAGAAAGAAACAGAAGAGAAAGATGTCAATTTAGTTTTATGTTCAAAAAACAGATGTGTGGTTAACATAGAGGCTGTGGATTTTTAAAAAAATATACAGTTTGGTGGTGATGAAAATTTTAGACATTAAATATATTTTATAGTTATAGTGATACCTTACAATTACCGTGTTTCCCCGAAAATAAGACCTAGCCGGACAATCAGCTCTAATGCATCTTTTGGAGCAAAAATTAATATAAGATCCAGTCTTATTTGGCTATAAGACCGGGTATAATATAATATAATATAATATAATATAATATAATATAATATAATATATATAATACTGGGTCTTGTATTAATTTTTGCTCCAAAAGACGTATTAGAGCTGATTGTCTGGCTAGGTCTTATTTTCGGGAAAACACGGTACATAATCATTTATAATTTTCAAAGCAATGTTAACATTGGTAGGAACTTACTGCATACTAGGCAAAAGTTTAGATGCTGGAGATAAGACAATAAATAACACAGACGTTATTCCATTCACTCTTCTCAACATACCTCTTGAATCATTTCCAGTATTCTGTTACACATATTAGGAAACTGATACACAGAGCGGTGACATGACTTGCCCAGAGTTTCATAGTTACGCAGTAGAGGAGTCAGGATTAAATCACAAACTCTTTCCTGCCAGAGCTTCTGCTCTTAACCACCACACTGCCCTATCTCATTCAGCCAGCACTGGCACTATGCACTTTATCTTAAAAAACAGGGCAGGTATTTTTCTTCACATTTAAAAAAATATGAAAAAAATTAAAAGTGACTTATTTAAAGTTGTGTGTCTGGAAGAAGTTCTAGAGTCTTCTTCATCTCTTGCCTTCATTAATGCCTGTCTCCTTTTAGCCACACCCCTCCATATCCTTTCTCCCGTTATTGCAGAGTGATTTTTTTTTTCAAACCCCAAAATCTGTATTTCTCCTCAGCTTCAAAGCCACCAACAATTAATTCACTTGGACTCTTAGGGCCAAATCCAAACTTCTCAGCATGTTCTCTCTCTCTCTTTTTTTAAATTGAGGTATAATTGACATATAATATTCGATAGGTTTAAGAGGTTTAAATGTATGATTTGATACATTTATCCATTGCAATATGATCACCACGATAGCTTTAGCTAACACCTCTAGCATGCCACACAATTACCATTTTTGTGTGTGTGTATGTGGTGAGAACAATTAAGATGTAGTCTCTTAGGAAACGTGAAGTTCATAGTACAATATTGTTGACTATAATTTTGATGCGTCCTGCCTACCTCTCCATCTTTATCACCTGGGGCTTCTTTCTCCTACTCAGAACTATAGTCCTACTTCACTTTGCTCCTTTTAACAAGACATTCTCTTTCTTGCTGATTTCAGGTTACATATGCTGTTTCCTCTGCCTCAAACATCTTTGCTTCCATTCCCCCCCTTACTTTTATCCCCCTTTTTAAAGTGGCTAAATGCTATTCCTTTTTCAATCTCCACTTAGAGGCCACCTCTTCACAATGTATTGCAAATTGCATGTTTCCCACTTCCTTCCCTGGACTGGAAACCAGGATGTGGCCAAAGTGGAGGATGGAGGGATAAGGGATGGGGCTCTGTCCACGCAGTTTTCTCCAGCACCCAGCATCGTATCACAGAATGTGAGGCATTCATACCTTTACTTCTGAGCACCTGCTTCGGCAGGTATGTTGCTAGATGTTGGGCAGAAATGTTGTATAACGGAGAGTTTGAGGGCTTCTGGAATCAGATAGCTCTGAATTGAATTCTAGCTTTATCACTTACTACTTTTGAGACTTGAAGCCAGTTACTTAACCTTTCTGAGCTTGTTTTCTCAAATAAAAGACAGGGATCACTAAAATGGCTTGGAACTTTTGTGTGGGCAACTGACTTGTAAATAGACAATCAAGGCACATGCTACGGTATGTGGTATGGTACAGGCACTGACAGAGTGCTGTGGGAAGACAGGAGGGTGACCAGCGCAGCGCCAGGGATCAGGGCAGACGTCACTGAGGCCTTTTCTTCTTCCGTAGAGCTTCTGGCATCGATATGCCTGGAGATACCTGAAAATTGGTCAGCTAGTCATTTTTCTGAAAAGTGTAGTTCAAGATCTTTCTAAGCATGAGGATAAAGCAAGTGATCTTCCATTCATGAATATATTTATGATTCTATTCTAAGTTAAATTATTAATGACATTTGGAGAAATATGCTATTTTTAATATGGACAAGAAATGTTCAGTTTAAGACATCCTGAGCTTGCTAGCATACTGGGGAAAATGTTTTAACTTTGTTATTTTCTCAAAAAAATGTACATATTTTTTGTCAGTATAATAGCAAAATAAACTCCATGATGGATTTGGAATTTTTAAAGCTATGTAATTCACATTTTAAGCTTTTACTGTTTCATTAGTTTTCCTAAAATAACTTCAATGATGACTGCTTAAAGAGGGTCTTCATTTATCAAATCGATCAGATGAATGTATCTTGAAAATAGTTCTGTGTCTTTGGATAAAATCTATTTTATTCCAAAGAAAGCTTTCTTATGACAAGAAAAACTGAGCTATAAGTTTTTAAGAATCTTATAATGAAGAGGATCACCTGCTTTAAAGAAGGGTGAATTTAAATAATCTGAGTATATTTGTACACAACTTAAAGCCAGATGTTTTTATTTGAAAACCAAAATTTGTTATGCTTCTAAAAATAGTTTTATGTAACAAAAATAAAATCGGTGATGCAATCATGGAGCTAAGAACATTTTCTTACATAAATTGTGACTGTGTGTTAACAGTCTGAACAACATTCTCTCGCAAGTTACCTGTTTCCACCATTATGGTAGTTTGATAAAAATCAACTGTTGTATATAATTTGTCCAAAGAAATGTTGAACAAAAACAGCCTAGATGACACATATATATGAAGTAAGGAAATTCATAAGATGCACCTAGAAATAAAATTGAACTTGAAAAGTACCACTTCAAGTGACTGCAGGGACTGCTGGTTATTTGCTTATCTTTGCATTTTGAAGTGAACGAACTACGGTGACTTTGCAAAGTGCCAGATTAGGGGAGCAGGAAGCCATTTAAAAAAATTAATTAACACTAGAAGATGAGTTTTCCTGTAATTATCTCATTATTATAAATTAATTTCGAAAGAATATGCTTGACTGAGACATTGGTCTAGAATCTTTAATTCATCCTTACTCTTGCTTACACATCATAAACAGGTAAAATTAATGAAAATGTTAATCGTGCCAGACCTGAAACTATCTCTGGATCATTGACCTTCGGATTGGTGGAATAATCTTTGCAGAAAGGTTTTTACAGGTTTCCATGGCAGTGAGCTAATCTACTTCTTCCCCCAATATGATGGCGGCAGACAGGGGTGTGCTTCTTCTTATGTCACTTTGTAAGATCTATTTTTCTCCTCTAGTGAGCTATTGTGTAAAAACGAACTTGAAATATCTCTTAAAGCTACTGCTACCTGGAGGGTAATTTGAGTAAGTTCTGTTTTCATTTGGATTAAAGACAGAAAACTGAAAGCAGCATTATTCAGGGTAACTGTCACTGCAGTCTTTAATATTTTTTTTTTCAGTATTATTTTCTCTGAAAGTATGTTTTGGGACAATTAGCATGAATACATAAATTCACACCACCAGTGCCAGCTTATCGGTGAATGTTTATGTTCCATGTCTCTCTTTTGTTCCCTATCATCACTTAATTATTTCATAACTTGAGAGTGTATAATTTCAATTGTGTAGAAATTGAAATTAATACAAATGCATTTAGATAGTGTGACATGTTACATGTTATCTTTGTCAGATATAGTCCTTCATCTGCTTTGTAAGTAAGATGGGTGAACTGAACTAAGCATCATTATGCCGCTATATACAGTCCTCAAAGAAGACAGATCTTTTTGGTTGGTTGTTTAGTTTTGTTTAGAGTCTAGACCGATCAGAGGTAAACACTAAATGTAAAATGGAGAATTCGAACTTGGCTTTGGTTCTCCAGTTCTAGCATGACATTAATGTTTTCTTTGAAACTTAGGTGCTGGACTAGGTGAGGGATGTTCCCATCTGTACTCCCCTCTCAGCTCACACACAACTTTAAATGAGACCAAATCAGTGCCTTAAATTAAGGAAGATGTAAGGAAACTCTCTGGCCTCCTTAATAAAACCACGCTCTATTTTCCATGGTAGGTGATGGAGAGACTAGGTACATGGGGAGGTGTAATGGTTGATGGTTATGGAAGTTGGAAACTGTCCAGTTCTACTTAATTTGGACCTTATGAGTGATTTTACTAAATGTCAGATATAGGCATATAAAAATATTTGGACTGAGTTAAATATGATTTCCATGATATTGTTGGATGACATTTGATTTAGAGACAAAGCTATTCTATTGAGCAATATCTGTGGGCCAAGTCTTCATATGGATTATCTCCTTTAATACAACAATCTAATGAAATAGGAATTGTACTTCCATTTTGCCGACAAGGAAGCAAACTGAGATTACCTAATTAACTTTAGGGTTGCAAAACTACCAAACAGGAGAATTGGGAGCTATTTATTCATTCATCCATAAACAAATATTTATTGGCATTAAGTATTTTTCATCATTGCTTTTGTCTTTTTCAATGGTAACAATGACATTTTACTTAGAACCACGATTTTAATCCAGAGAAAGCTATGTAGAAAAGAGCACTAAAGTAAGTAGATCATGTCAGTGTACATGTGAAATATCACCGTTTTATTCATTCCAAAGTGTGTAGGGCTTCAAATTCATTTCCTCTTATTATAACTTTAATATCTTGTTTGTCTTTTTTTTTTTTTTTTAAATCATTGACTCTCTAGCCCCTGGAATAGTGCCTGAAACATGGTGGACCCTTAGTTAATAATTTACAGTGGATGAAAGAAATTAGAATCATAAATCATTTTCTGTCCAGTATTAAGAAAGTCTGACTTTTTTTCTTGGTTCTGTGTAAGGGGCATTTCACTAAGTGTAAATTATGAAAGACTTCAAGAGTCAGATTCATGCACCGCTCTTATATTCACTGTTGGAATTGAATTCTGAGGGGAGCTAGGAGTTTCCTGTTCTCTAAGTCTTTAAGAAAGATGACACTAATGCAGGTAGTCATTTTGAATAATAGATGCAGGAATTTAATAAATGTTTTGGTTTAAAACACAAATATCATCAACCAGCAGTGATGCAAACACATTTTGTATGAATGAGAACTGAGCCCACTGATTGACATTCAAGACCCATCGGAAAAATCAGGAAACACAAGAGTGGGAAGAGCCAAGAGTCAATCAGCTTGGAGCAGCTATCCAAAAATACAGAAGGCCAGAAGGTGGTGAGAAAAACGCCAGACAGCAGACTGTGGAGGAAAATAAACAAGCCCACAAAAGTCTTATTTGGCCTTAAATGAGGCAGATGGTGACAGGAAGTATTCAGTGAGGGATGATTGTGCTAAAATGACAAATACAATAAAATTATCCATCTGTAGGTTGAGGTTTTGGGGAAAAATTAAAACTCTTTGCTAGTATTACAAGAAAGGGTGATGGTACAGAAACAGAATATTAAGTAAGTGTATATTTGTGTCAGGATACTAGAAATGTGAGATGCGTTTTTTCATTAGAAGTTTTATTTACTTAGAGATTGTGACCAAAATGATAAAAAGTGTTTTGTTTTGTATAAATGGAGTTGGATTTTTATTAAATCTGTGCCTTTCACATTTTTGATATCAGAAATAATTATCCTAAGAATGTTCATAGGTTGCTAAGGTAGCAATAATAATTTTCTATCTGAAAGAATGTCCAAAACATTCTTTCTTTTTCTTTATCTAAAGAAAGGTCTTTGGAATGGCATATGTAAAATAGGAAATAGCAACGTAAAGGTTTAAGGTAAAGAATTTTAATTTGAAAGTTGTGAAAAATATTATACCAGAGAAAACCAACCCTTTGGAATGGTATTAGGGGAATTTGAAAAAAAAAATTCATTGTAAATGTTTTAAGATAGATGTGGCCAAAAGCTTACAACTGGGAAAGTTTTTAAATCAAGAACCTAATTTTCTGTGCTTAAATTTTAATTCAGAACTACTTATTCCATTTTCTATGGCAGTGTCCAACTTAAGGAATCAAATAAGCCTGGGTTTTTACAACCCTCTTCTAGACCACTGAAGCATTTCTGCTATTGTGCTTGCGTGTGTCTTTTATTCCATGCATCGGAAATATTAGATGCTTCACTCTCCTTTAGAAGTAGTTAATAATTTAATATATTGAATTCTTACCCATTTTAGTTGTTTTGCTCTTGGATTTTTTACCATATTTACTTAAGAGGAAGTATTTTATTTTAAGTTTAAATGAATAAAGTCCAAGTTTGGGAGGTGGATTGTGTGGTGATGCTTCTGCCCTTTTCTTTGAGAATTGAAGGCAAAATATTAAATATATTATGAAAATTTGTTTTATGTTCAAAAACAATTTTCCAAACAGATAAGCATGCTTATGTGTCTGTATATATTTAAATGAACTAGAACCATGAAATCTAGACACTTGACATAAGTTGTTTTATTTAATCCTCAAAATAGCATTTTAGCATAGTTGTTATTGTCTTCATTTTATAATTGGGGAAACAGAGGATCATATAAACCAAGTCAGTGTCTTAAAGGCACACATCTAGTAAGTAAGAGAGTCAAGGCTTGAACTCAGCTCTGTATGTCTCCCTACCATTTCCGGTATGCCCGTGCTTCTTAGTAGGGCGAAGGCTTTTGCACATTACATTACTTTCTCCCATTGTCCATTGGACTACTTGTCCTTTGCACCTGTTGAGGGGTGGTGCCCAGGCACATCGGTATTGAAAAGGCTCCGTTTCTAACCTTTACTTGGGGACTGCTGTGTCCAAAGTTTCAAAAACCAACCAAGCAACCCACCCACCCAGTCTGTTTATTGTATGGTGGTAGTAGGTAAAGATGTAAACATTATTTTCTGCCACTTGCTAGTCAATGAATCCAACCTCCTTCACTGAATAATATTTTTCAACCACGGTTTAGAATGTCTTTTTCTAGGTATTAAGGAATATCTAAGGTTATTTCTGGGATACACACACACACACACACACACACACACACACACACACACACACACACAATTCTCTCTCCTTGTGCTTTTATATTTTTTCATGTTTCATATTTTTTCATGGCTTTGTATGATTTCGTACCTCTTAATATTTCAAAGGATTAGTGCCAGTCTCATTCTCAGATCTCATCTCTTTAACAATACTCTTTGTATTGTTATTCCCATCATTTGTGTCTTCTAGGTCTTTAGAATCATTTCGTTATGTAACAGAAATGTCCTCTTTTATGTTGCTTGAAAATGCATCAAAGTATGAATCTGGGGAAAATGAAAACATTTTATAGCTTTTGTTTCTCAGAAAATTCTAGCAGTTTTGTTCGTATTGGTAGCATACATCTCATTACAATCATTCCTATACAAATATTATAAATTTTTTTCAGAAAACGATTTTATGGATCTCTACGTATTTGTTAATATAATGGGAAATGCCCCGATTTAATTCTGCATCATACAGGAGAATTATAGTTCTTTCCACTGTGCCCAATTATCAGTTATTTCCCCTTAATTGCCTGTCACTGGTCAAATTAAGCATGATCTTACGGTAGAAACATATTGGGTACGTGGTAGTAAAGTCGGAAATACTTTATAATCCCACTCTGCTTTATTCTACTCCCCCTGTTCTAGGATTTAGAGACTTTTCATTGCTCTATTCAGAGGTGTACTTTTAGGACCTACATGCCTGGTTATAGGTCCTTGTCCTTCAGTGGGCAGAGAAGGGACTGAATCTCAATTTTGTTGTCCCTTGTGTGGTTGGCCGCCCCTAACCTTTGTCTGTGTTCTACTTCCTGGACTTGGCAGTTTACAGCTCCTGTCCTCTGTGTCTTACTGTCAGAGACAGGGCTCATTCCCAGACTGGTGAATTTCTTATTCTTCTCCAAGTTTGCCCAAAGAACCCCTCACGGCTGCCTGACAAACACCCGATCCTTCCTGCTTTTACATACCTTAGGGACCTTTCAAGTTTCTTTGTCTCCCTTTGTCTCCCTTGTCTCCCTATAATATAACTTTCCCCCCAGGAAAAGGGTATTTGAGTTGTCATTAAAGAACACCCATTTAAGGTTTGATTTAGGCTAAATATTTTGTGCTCACATTTTCATCCAACTTATAATTCTCGTTAATACCGCATTCTGATTTAAAACACAGGTTGTATAAACAAGAAGGTAGATATGGACTGCAAGTGCTTTCTAAAATTATGTTCTCTTATTTTAATTAATATGTTATTGTGCATAACATTTTATTTTGACATGTTATTTCCATTTCATTATTTCTAACCTAGTTATTAGGTTGGTGCAAAAGTAATAGTGGTTTTTGCAATTCTTTTTAACCTTTTAAACCGCAATTACTTTTGCACCAACCTAATATTTCTTCTTTTTTCATTAATAGTTTTGCTAGCAGTTTGTGTAGTTCGGTATTTTGCAAGCTGTTCTCAGAATACTAAAAAAATGGCAAATGAGCTTGGGAAATTGTACCGAATGCCTCTCTTGAGAACTCAAAGTCAAAGTACATATTAACATAAGAAAAGATCTGAGAAGTTTTAAAGTAAAAGGGAAAACATGTGAAGTCTATTTAATGTTTTAAAGACCTTAAAAATAAAGAACTTATTTGTGCAGAAGAAGACTTTTTCTTGGCACAGTTATTGATTTTTTTTCTTAACACCAATTTGAGAAGTGCTAGTCTCTTTGATGGTCATTGTGACTTGAAATAAGGAACACTGGAGCTTATTTATTCAATTCAGTGTTTTCTTTCTTCTTATTTTTTCTTACATTTTAATTATTTTTACTTTTATAGAAAACTTTTCATCTTTTTACAATTTAAAAAGAGTTTAGTGAATTTATTTTAATATTTAAAAATGAAAAGAAATTAAAGCTATGATAATGTCTCTGAGTGCCCCAGTCCTAAAGATTTTCACATTTAGCAACCTCATTATTGCTGTTTTATAAATAAAATATTTTGTTTTTAATTTTTTCTTTAATTTATGTTTTTTAAGAGAACATTTTAAAATTTCCAGTTGTATGCCTCTTTTCTAAATTTTATGACTTTCCAGTTTCATTGTATGGTTATCGGAGAATGTGATCTATATTTTTTTGTATTTGTAAAGTTTATCGAAAATTTCTTTGACCAATTATGTAGTTAGCCATTATGTTTCATGTGTACGTTCGGAGACGAATTCTCTATTTCTACATTATCAAGTTGAATGTGTTTTGATTAATTTTATATTTTCTTTTAAAAAAAAATCTTCATTCTTCTTCTTTTTGTCTACTTGACCTATTGTGAAGACAAGTTGGTCTCTTTAATTTGTGCTTTGATTATCTTTTAACTCATGCATCCAAAGGTTTTTGCTGTATATACTTTTCTTGATGCATTATTCAGAGTTGTATACTCAGTAGGTAGTGTAACTTTTCAAAATATTGCTGATTACTTTTTTAAAAAAGTTAAAGTCAATGGTGTATAAGTATTTTACTTTTCTTGTTTTTTTATTTTTGAATTTACTTGATATGCATGTACATAGTTTGTGGCCTTTTTCTTTCCTTTGGTCTTTCAATGTTATTGGTTCGAAGATAATTTATCTCTTGACATCACAACATAGAGACAGTCTGGTTCCCCATGGATTACTCATTGTATTAGTTTCCTGTGGGTTCTGTAACAAATTACCAGAAACTTGGTGATTTACAATAGAAATTTATTCTCTACAATTTTTGAGTTCAGAATTTCAAAATTAGTATCACCAGCTGACATAAAGGTATTGCCAGAGATGCCGCTCCCTCCAGAGGCTCTAGGGTAGAATTCCTTCCTCCCATCTTTCAGCTTCCTGTGGCTGCTGGCATTCCCTGGTTTGTGGTCTCATCACTCCAGTCTCTACCTTATTGGTCGCATTGCCCTCTCCTCTGCTGTTGTGTGAAATCTCCCTCTTATAATGATACATGTGATTGCATTTAGGACCCACCCAGATCATCCAGCATAATCTTCCCATTTCAAGATTCTTAATCACATCTGTAGAGACCTTTTCCATTTTTGCTGTATAGCGTAATATTCATAGGTTCCAGGGATTGGACATTGATGTCTGTAAAGAGGCCGTTTTTCAGCCTACCACACAGTACAAACAAAATAACAGATTCACAATGGACTGGCTAATACTAAGCTCCACATCACCAAACTGAGACTTAATTACAGTTTTGGCTCTTCCAGAAATGGCATCTTAAACCAGTCAATCAGGAATCTCCTGGTCAACACTAGTTAGGTACTATGCCTGATAGACCCTTGCCATCTGCTAAAAGAGAGCAACTTTGCAATAAACAACCCACTTTTTTGACTTGGTATAACTTCCTTGTTCTTGCTCCCTTCTGCCTATAAGTCTTTCATTTCGTGCAGCTCCTTGGACCTTCTTTTTTTTAATTTTTATTTTTTTAAACTTTTTTTTAAACTTTTGTTTTTCCAGGACCCATCAGCTCCAAGTCAAGTAGTTGTTTCAATCTAGTTGTGGAGGGCACAGCTCACAGTGGCCCATGTGGGGTTTGAACCGGCAACCTTGTTGTTCAGAGCATCGCACTCTAACCAACTGAGATAACTGGCAGCCCTGGAGCTCCTTTTTATCTGCTGCCTATTTCAAATCAATTTTTGTTCAAATAAACTCAGTTTATTTTTTAACAACAGCAATCTTTACTCTGTCTCTTAACCAGTCCTGTTTTTCTTTGCTCCTGTTCTAGTTATCTATTGCTGCATAGTGAACCGCCACCCCCAAAACTCAGTGGCTTAAAAACAATCATTTGATTTTTTCGTAAATCTGGGTCAGCAATTTGAGCTGGGCTTAGCAGGGCAGTTCTTTTGCTGGTCTTACCTGAGTTCACTTAGAAACTGGCTGTTTCAGATGGCTTCACTTATATCTAACTTTACAGGCTGTGGTTTTCCAGCAGCCAGAGGGGACTACACAAGCATGTGGACTCAGGGAATTGTGATTCTTTGAAGGCCATCAATTTAATTTCTAACAATTTTCTGCCTCTCCCATTTTTAATACTTTTGGAAATTCAAGTTTATAGAAAAGTATTCCCAGAATAAGTATATTGGGAAGAGTCTTGTTCTTTTATACACACTTAAAAAAAGTATTAAACTTCTGTCATGTTTCCAATAGTTCAAGTTTATAAGAAAGATTAAAGATATGTGTGTGTGTGTATTATTATATATATAAAATGTAAGAGCAATAATAAGCAACCAAGACAATTACAAGGAATTACAAGTCCTTGTGTATGCTGTGTTTTGGGTTATTTTTTTCATTCTATATATATGGTTAACACTTAGGTAAGAAAAATTTTATGCTTAACATTTAGTCCCTAGAGAAGTCATAACCTCAACTGGCAAGAGGCCAGCCACGATTGTGTTGGGAGTCATTTTGCAGGAAATTTTTATGCACTTGGAGACTTTCTGATTGTTTCAAAGCTAAGTGAAAATATCAAAGAAAAATA
The DNA here is from genome assembly GCF_004115265.2 of Rhinolophus ferrumequinum. Taxonomy (NCBI): domain Eukaryota; kingdom Metazoa; phylum Chordata; class Mammalia; order Chiroptera; family Rhinolophidae; genus Rhinolophus; species Rhinolophus ferrumequinum. The sequence continues at coordinate 46,341,707 of NC_046301.1, forward strand.
GAAATAATGTTATTATTTTTGCTGCTTTGCTCTTTAAAATGGATTGAGTCTAGTCTCTATTTTTCTACTACTTTTTAATAGCTACAGAAATCACATAGCCTAGAGGTAGTTTTCATTAAAAAAAATTACTGCTTTGCAAGTAACCATATGTGGCCAAATTGATTGCATGTGTTGACTCAATTTTTGGAAGAACTAATCTTAGTCATACTTACTATAAGACCTTCTTGTTCTCTGAGGAAAATGTCACATTGGGAAGTTTGCACAAAAATTTTTAAAAGCAGTGCAAAACAACATGTGACAAAAAAAAATATTTTTTTTGGCCTGACTCCAAACCAAAGTGCTTGTGTGGGATTTCAGAATGATATTTATGGATATATTCTGCAGGATCCCATTTCTGTGACATTTTGAAGGTAACAGACTAAAAGTGTTGCCGATTAATATTTAAGCTTAATCATTTCGAGCACAAATCCCAAAAGGAGAGGATAAGGACTTTCTGAAATTCACAGTATGATTAATGGTTGAACCTGTGTGATAGTAAAATACATAGTTTTCACTCTGTGTTAGAGTTTGAAAAAAATACAGACCTATATGAAAATGAGTTTTTATTTATAGTTAATATATGCCTTACAAAAGACATGTAAAAAGAAAGTTATTTAAGGATATGTACTTTTCAGGCCTAGTAAAAGAGAGTAACATTTGGGGGGAGGAAATTATATTTCAGAAAAAGCAAAAAGAACAATCAGCAAATGATTTAAATGAAATATTTGGATCTGGTCTGAAGACACCAAGGTTGAAGAATGCCGATACAGTCCAGAGGAAACTGAGAACTGAATGAGATGTTGCAGAAGGCCTGGGCTACCATCTTGTTATTACTGGTATAACACCTTGCCCTTCCAGAAGAACCTCTGGTCTTGACGGCTGCTCATGACCACCCCTACACTCTGGACTTTTCCAATAAACTTGCCTCACCTAAATGGAGACTTTGTGATCATTTCAAAGACAGGCTTTTAGCACATGGCCCCAGCTCCTTGCTGAGCCTGCTCACTCTGAAATGGATCCTGAGGCCCATTCTTAGTGAGTTTCCAACGTGTCCCCTGCCTTTTCCAAGCCTCCTGGCTTTTCTTTTGCCTTAGGTCTCCTTATACTGACCTAGGAGCCATATATCTACCAAGCTTCAGGAGCTGTGGTGTTTTCTCCATACCTATCAGTTCCTGCTCTGGTAGGACTTCCTGTCCTAATGTGATATCTCTTTTTTTCCACTGTCCACACTTACGTTATGCCACTTGGGTTAGCTTCAGCATTTGTTTTTGCATCTGCTCCATACCAGTCTGGCTATGGTTTAGGCATGTTAATACTACAAAACTATCCTTGCAAAAACAGGGCAAGGGCTAGCAGAGCTGACTATCTTTCTGTATAAGAGACGGAAGGTGTGAGGGAGAGAGGCAAGAAAATCTGTTGAGGGCATCAGGTACTTTCCATATACAAGCTCACATTTAATTCCCATAGCTCTCTACGAAGCAGGTGTTAATATCCCCATTCAGTAAAAACACATAGTTAATAATAAGCGGAATTTTTCTGACAAAGACTGCTTTTTCCACTACAACATGCTGTTTCCTCACAAGTTTGAAACATCTGAACTGGAAAGATGTTTTATACCATATTTTTCTATATGGCATAATGGCAGTAACTGATATGAAGTACTGAGAACTTGGAATTTGGGACAGAGATACGTGAAAGCTGATGAGATTTTTGTTTGAAGACATTAAAATATGATAAAGGGCGATAAAGATCCCAGAGAGTAATGAGAATGGATACATATATGAGAAAAAGATTTGAAGGGAAAGACGTATATTGAAGGCTTTACAGAATCAAGTAGACATTTCCATCTATTGCAATGGCAAATAGAGAATACAGGTAACAAAGGCAAGAGAGATGAATGTAATAAAACGAAAAACAAAACAAAACACATTCCTTTTCTCTCCAAATCACTCCACCCTCGCCCCCAGCTCCGATCCCCCCAAAAAAAACCCAACCCTGAAATAATCAATGTAAGACACATAATGTAAGACTATCAGATGCCAGGGAAAAATAAGGTCTAGAAAGACAAAGGCACTTGTGAAACCTTTTAGTACTGAAAAAATGAGGAACTGATTGGTATAGGAAGATTTGTTTGAGTCTGCTTTCTTTCATACAATATTTTGTGAGCACAGCTCTGTACAGTCCTTGTGCTAGGCACAGCTGATAGATTCATACTTCCAGGTGGGGTATTCTTATTTATTTCTTAAGTTCAGAGCCAGTTCCTGATCTGCACCCTTAAACCCGTTTGTTTGTTTGTTATTGTTTTTTTTAATTTATTGGGGTGACAATTGTTAGTAAAATTACATAGATTTCAGGTGTACAATTCTGTATTACATCATCTATAAATCCCATTGTGTGTTCACCACCCAGAGTCAGTTCTCCTTCCATCACCATATATTTGACCCCCCTTACCCTCATCTCCTACCCCCCACCCTCCTTACCCTCTGGTTGTTTTTTGTTTTTTGCCTAAGTGGTGGCACCCACCATCTTCCAGCGGCTCCTACCAGAAACCTGGGAGTTACTCTGGATGCCTTATCTGTCTCCCTCCAGCCATCACGAAGCCCCGTCAGTTGTACTTTTTAATCTTTCTCACTTCTGTCTCACTTCTGTCCACCTCTCTCCCAGCCCAAGCGAACAGCATCTCCTATATGGACCACCACAATATCTCCTGACTTCTTGCCTATTACCTTCTTGGTCCCCCCAGCCCATTCTTCACACCAAAGATTGGCAAACTTTTGTGTAAAGAGCCAGGTAGTAAATACGTCCAGCGTGGTCAGCCCTACAGTTTCTGTCTCAACTACTCAACTACTCAATTCCTCCATTGAAAGGAAAAGCAGCCAGTGGCACTACATAAGCAAATGGTGGTGGTATTCCAGGCAAACGTTATTTAGAAAACAGGCAGCAACAGGGTTTGGTGTTCTAGACGTAGTTTCCTGAGGATCCCTGCTCTATGCTGGGGCTAAAGATCTTTCTTAAATGTGAATTGAATTGTGTCAGACCCCTCCTTCAAGCTATTTAAGTGTTTCTCACTGATCCCGGGGAGAAAATTGGCAATGCCTTTCTCCTTTATTCTGCTTTTCTGGAGCCCCTTCCTCCGTGATGATTTCCAGTAAGTCCTATTGGCCTTATTTCGTTCAGATCCTTGAAAGCTGTTTACCTCTCCCTGGAACACTTCACTTTCCCACCTCCCACTCAACCTTCTGTTCTCAGCTTAAATGTCACTTTCTCAGGGAAGCCTTCGCCATCCTTCCTAAAAGACTCATTTAGGTTCTTCTGCTATTTCCATACTTTCTTCATAACTTTTATCTCAATTTTAATTGAATACATCCTTGTGTGATTGTTTCTCTAACATGTAGCTCCTTGCTAGGCTGTAAAGTCTTAGGATCAGGGAACATGTCTGAAGTTTCACCTATGAATTTTCAGCCTCTAATCTTGTTCCTTGTGTAATACAGTGGGCACTTAGCAAACATTTGTTAAATAAACCAAAGTCTATAATATCTACTTGTAATGTGAAATTCGATACTAGAGAAATTGTTGCAAGTCAGAGAATCAAGGTGGAATAGAGATAGTTGTAGGCTTTGACTAGCAGCCATGAGGAAGCACACTGACTTTGCAAGAAAAACTTTTAGGCCCAGCCATATGAAACTGCCTACATTTCCCGATTCTTGACCTACAAAAAAGGCAATTTCATATACCTCAGCCTAATACTAAATATCGTATACCTTCTTTCTTATAGCTCCTTATTTCTCGCACCTGAAGAACTCAGTGACACTGACAAACCACTAGCATGAGGTCACAGTGCCCACCTGGCTTATGCTGCATTGAACATTGTATTTAATAAACTCTTGATGGATATGCGGTCCTGGAGGTAAGAAAAAGGGAACTTGCCAATAGGGTGTAAGCTAGAAGAAGAGCCTGCAGTGACTCCTGGTAACTGCGTGCAAGATAACAAAAGGTCTTTGGAGCTGGTTGGCCAACACTATAGGAAAAAGATGGAAAAGCTCAATGAGATGAAAAAGGACTTCGGTTTTGCACATAATGGCTTTTGGGAAAATTGAAATGCTTATGCTGTTCAGGTTATAGGGGAAAACATCTCTTGTAAAATAATTCAGAGAAGCAAAAGAAGAAAGGATAAAAGCTTGAGTTTCTGTTTCCAAAAAGCAGATATGTAATTAATTCATTAGTGTATCATGTTATGAATTGTTTAATGATAAGAATACTTATAAATATGATTTAAAATGTTAATAATCCCTGAAAGTTTTGGAAAATAAAATAGGAATTTTTTTCTCGTGATAATGAAGTATAAGTCTTAGCCAGGACATGAGGACCATGACCTCTTGTATGCACTTTTAGCTTTATGATTCATAAAAGGAATAGGAGAGCAAAAAAAATATTATTACACATAAATTTGAACATATTTTACATACCGTATACACGATACCACGTATACTGACATTTATTCACTTTGATGTCATGTTCCTTATACATTTTAAATATCAATCTGTACCATTTTACTGCAAAATATTTGTCTTTACATCTTTCTGTTTTGAATCAGTCCAAGTAACTTTTGCTCCTACAACTTCACTGAAGGTTATCACCTCCCATCAATGTCAAGCTCATCAGTGGCCAAGTTGCCAAATACAGTAGTAATTGGATTAGCAGTTGACCTTGTCGATCATTCCTTCCTTGTTAGAACAAACACATTTTATGTGCTTCCAGGATTTGGTTTCTTTGTTTTCCTCTTACCTCATTGGCTAATTCTTTTCTGCTGTCTTTGATAGTTTCTCCTCAACTTCCCAAACTCAAATATTTAGAGTACTCGAGGGCTTTGTCCTTGAACCTCTTCTCTGCTTGCACACATTTTTTAGGTCAGTGATATTCAAAGTTCTTTTGATCCCTATGCAGTAAAAAAGTACATTTTATAGCATTCCTGAGTATACATGCGCACGCGTGCCCACACACACACACACACACACACACACACACACACAGTCTTCACAAAACAATACACTTGTATATATTCTCTTCGCTTTTCTATTTCATTAAAAAAATTCTTTTCACTTTCACTAAATTGGTGTCACTACCCACATAATGAGTCACAACTTGCAGATGAAAAAACATTTTTCTACGTGGTCTCATACAGTTTCATGACTTTCAAATATTGCTTTTATGCAGATGATGCCTAAATACATATACAGGCAGTTTTCACCTTGCATGATAGTGTAGAGTTGTGTACAAAAGAAACTCTGCAAACTGAAACCATAGCAATCTTCATCATCAATGGGAAAAGTTAGGATCTTTATAACTTTTTGTTAAATCATTAAACATTCTTACTTTGAAGTGGTCGTATTAGGGAGATCATAACTTCCCATTGGTGGTGAAGATTGCTATAGTGTCATATATATATATATATATATGTATGTATATGTGTATAGTCACAGGATGTGGAGTACAGCATAGGGAATAGAGTCAATGGAATTGTAACAGCCATATACAATGTCAGAGGGGTAGTAGATTGGGGGACAGGGGTTGTCACTTTGTGAGGAGTGTAAATGTGTAACTATTACATTGTTTGGTACACCTGAAACTAATAAAAAAATAAGAAAAATTCTCATTTTGTAAATACATAGGGAAATGAAAAAGCCTAGTATTATTTAGTACACTGTAACTTAAAACTTTAGTATCATAGAGAATTAGTGTTTTATTTCTTTGTAACAAAACAAATCTAGAGTAATTTGAATAATGCGTGCTTCCTTCTTCTTGTATAACTTATGGTACAGAATGAGCATCTTTCAATGCCGCAGCAAATTGTCGCACTCCTTCCTAAGTTGGGATCAGCTTCCAACGTTTTATCTTTTGCACTTTCAATGTTGTGAAATATCTCTGAAAGTTCCTTTAATGTGAAGTTTTGTTGTTGTTGTTGTTTTTGCCAGCATTACTTCCTCTGGGATACCTTTATCCCTTTCCTCACAACCACTCTCCTCATTTTTATGTGTAAGTTCCTCTGGTCGCATTTCTAGAGTGTCTCAGGTGGTAGCAGTGTCAGTATTCCCACAATTAGCTCTTTCTTCTATAACTCCATTTAACTTCAATTGGAATTCACTTCCCGCATTGTCACTTTCAATGTCTTTGCTGAAATTTCATCATTCTTGGCCAATTACCTCTTTTAATTACTCCTTTCTGTAAAATGTTATATGTGTTTATTACTGTGAGATATGAAGGTAACACAGTTCCGTGTTTTGCTGACTGGCTTGAACTAAATGACAGATGTGTGACCCTTTACCAACAGACTTCAAAAGAAATGACATTAGTCGTGACAGACATCTGTTATTTTAGGTAGTGATAGACCAAAGAGCTAAGAGTGATGTTTATATTTTATGCAAATACTCCCATCTAATAGACCTGAAATTTGAACTGTGTTGCTGGGGGACTGGTGTTATTTAACTAACTGTGATAGCTGACATTCATTCATATTGGAGCTGTGCAAAGACTGCCTGTATGACTCCAGCAGGGACTTTTCTCTGAACCCTAGCATAATATAGCTTAACTTGAATTTTTTATAGGTAGTTTAAACTCACTATGTCCAAAACAGAACTTGGGAGGAATGGAGATGGACTGGCCTGTCCTAACAGAAGTAGATAACATTCATCTTTGGTCACTCTCATCCTCTAAGGTACCTATGTACTTTTTCTTAGAGAGAACCAGATAATAATTATTTTTGGCTTTGCGGTAGTGCAAAAGGAGCCATAGATAATACATGAATGAGTAAGCATGTCTGTGTTTCAATAAAACTTTATTTACAAAAAAACAGGAAGCCAGACCATGGACTGTAGTTTGCTGAACCTGACCTAGATTATTTCAAAAATTTTGGGGCAGAATCATTCTTGAATCATCTTAGACACAGAGAATCGGTTTTTAAATAGGTCTTTGAACTAGGAAAAGAACTTTCATAACCTTTTTCATAATACCTACTCCAATTTTAATAGCCCGCTGTGATTATCTCTATTTCTGCACATATCCCACAGTTACAGAAGCTCATTTCCTTTTACCCCCTTTCCATGGACCTAGGAAAGATCTAGTTCTTGACCTTTATTTAATATTTCCTGACATTGTTATGAGTATTAAGTCAGACTCCTGGCTTTGGCCCTGCAGGAAAATAATTGTGTTCTTTGATTATAGCATTGTTTTTTTCCGAACTAAAATACGTTTTCTGAATCTAAGTTGCGATAGTGTACTTTGGTTTTGTAACCGTGGTTATGTAGCAATCTAAATGGTAATAATTTGTATCTGCATATCATGGATAAAAGGGATACTTTTGTGTAGAGACAGAATAAATACTTTTTAGTTGTGTGGACACTTGGCATTTTTCAGAGAACTGCCTGGCGCTGTGAGGGCACCTACTTTGGGGATAGAAGATCCAAACCTGAATTGTGTTACAGCTTGCTGGCACAAAAATGAATGATCTTGAGCTAGTTACTTCACTTGGATTCAGTTTTCTCACCTATTAAATAAGATTATGAATACCCAGTGTGCACAATCTCGGGGGCTTGTGGTAAGGTAAAATGATGATCAAAAATGATAATACTATGTAAAAACGCTCCACAAATGGAAGAGTACCATATGAATATAATATGTTATTTTTTTTTCCTACTTGCTCCCCTACGTCTATGTGTGCTATAGGCTTGGTGTACAAAAATTACTCACTCTATTTCTCTACCATTTACCATTTTTCTAACTAATATTTACCAACTTGCATTCTGAGTAAAACCAACTACTTTGTTCAGTGTGAACTACATTTTGGGAGGGGTGTGCCTTATGTTGTTGTCTGGTCCGTACTATGTGCCAAGCTGGATGACGTGGTCATTGCATAAAGCTGATTTGAACCTTCACATGGGCCCAAGGGCTCACCCTCCACTGGGGCCCCTTTCATACCCACTCCCTCATTACCTGACTTGCTGCCCCTCTTGCCTGTTTTCCAACTAGGGTTTGCTCACCTGGCTATAGGTGAGACGCTTAGGGCAGTTTGGTTTCCTAGCTGAGCATAAGATCCCCTCTCTGCTCCCAGTTCAGACCCCTGCCATCTGTGGGTGGAGGTCAGAGATGAAGAAACTTGAGCCAGTGGCCTCTACAGATTCTACTACCAAAGGTGTCTGTAATTCCAGGTATCACAAAAGACTCCACCTTGTATTTAGGAGTTTTGTATCACTATGTAGCTTCACCTGAAGCTCTGCCATCAAGCAGTTTTTCTTCAGGTTACTGTGTGATGCTTTTACTCTGCTTAAAAAGCCTGAGACGTTTCGTATGTTTCCTATCAAAACACATTTAGAGAATAACATGACGTATTATTGGGACAGAGTTTTCCAAAGCCCAGCCAATTTCCTATTTAGTCTGTTTTAGAGACAGTCCAATGTAAAATGGAGTTGAATAATTTGTGTAGTAGTCTTTTTTTGTACCCCAACTGCAGCACTATTATAGAGGAATTCGGGGATTAAAAAAACCCCACAACCTTCCTTTTGACATATAGAGGAATTACAATTGCTAATTACTATTATTTGCTACTTTTTGTATTTACAATTGGCCTGGTTTTGAAGCTTTGATATCTCTGGTGATTGTTTCAGTTGGACACTGTATTGAGATTCTTGTAACAAGTGACAGCCTAACTCTAGGGAAAAATAAACTGTATTTGCTTCACAGAAATAACAAGTCCCAAGACAGCACTAGCTTCAGGCATGGCTGGATCAGAGTAAAAGTGACACCCCCCCCCCCCAAGGACTTGGTCATGGGGATTGCTGCTCTCTGCGTCTCCTTTCTCAGACAGGCACTTCTCTTAGGAGGATAATTTCCCACAAAAATACTTAATGGAGTTTCCTTTGTCTGATTTGTGTTACATTCTCTTATCTGAGACAGTTGTGTTCAGAGAGATGGAGTGTGGGGACAGAGCCTCAAAAAGCAGTTTCCCGGCTCTCGGCCTCACGTGGAAAGGTGCTGGCTCAGGTAGTAAATGGCCATCGACTGTGATCAAATGGCCATCAGCTGTGGCTAGTTGGCCGTCAGCTGTAACCAGTGAGCCATTGGGCACTAATATAACTGCCGTGGCTACGCTAGCAGCAAATGGGGGCTAGCAAGAAGATGGTGGCTGAGTCTGCAAGCGGCGCAGTGAGGGTTGAGAATTGTGTTGCTCCTGGTTCCTGTGTCTCCAACCCAGCTGCCAGTGAGAATATAGTGGTGTGACTCCCCTACCTATGGCTCCGTGGGTGTTCCTTTTTGGCCTCACCATATCCTGCGTTCTTGTGTGGGGAGCGGGACCAGAGACCCTGCAGGCCACCACACATGACATGGAGTTAGCTGATTGGCTAGGCCTGGGTCATGTGGAATGAGAATGGAGGAAATCATGGTGCTATTAGTCAGCGAAGGGGATATTAATTCTGGACTGGCAAAAGCATCGGATGTCCACGTTAGCCACAATTTGAGTAATATTCTCAGGCATCTTTATTGAGGTTCTGGATCCTATATGAATCAGCCAGACTCCCTGCACCTGAGTCTATTGTTTTCTAAGGATGGCGATGGGAGGAGGGTTAAACTGAAGACCTTTTGGTCAATACTCATTAAACAATAATTCAGGCAGTCTGCTCGATCCTGGAGAGTTACATACAGAAGACACTGTTGTGGCTTTTTAGGGCATTATATCTAATAGAAGAGATGGAAACATAAATTCAAGACAATGTAATATTTACTGTGACGTCGTCATGCTTTGGGTATTACAGGAAGAGAGGCGCTTGTCAATCTGGGAGGAGGGAGTGGGGAAGGGAGAGAATTCAGGCAAGGTTTTCTGGAGGATCTAACATCTGAGCTGAATGTTGAAGTATGAGTAAGAGTTTCTGGGTGAAGAAGGGGTAACAAGGTATCCGGGCAGAAGGAACATGCTGTGCACACACGTACAGAGATGCGATAGAGCATGGAGAGCGTGGTGAGCTGCACGTGATTTAACGTGGCTGGAGGATGAGGATGAATCAGGACGAGGCTGGTGGGGTGGATGAGGGACAGATGTTGGAAATCAACATACGCTACCTAGAGTTTAGATTCAGTTTACAAAAGAAGTTAGACTTTATCCTGTAAGAGCTAAGGAGATTTTGAGGGAATTTACTCAGGGGAAGGAGAGTTCGATGCCTGTTTCAGAAGAATCACCCCGGCGACTCTGTGGAGGATGGATGAGGGGAGGGTCAACCTGGAGGTAGGAGACACCTTCAGAGGCTCTTTTATTAGACCCAGTGAGAGACAATGAGGGTAGTGAATGGAAGAGCGTTCAGAAGGAAATGGATATGAGAAATACTGGCAAAGTTTGGTAATTGGATCTGTGTGGGGAATTGTTTTGTGGTTCAGGGTTGTTCCCAATATGAGTCTTCAGGTTAGGAAGGTCATTTTGGTCTAGACAAAATGACAGGTATATTTGGAAGTACGAAAAAGCTTCTGAGGAAGGGGTTGGAGAAATAATTGGGCATCTGTTCTTTATTTGAAGCACAGTTACGCTGCATCACGGTTCCCCCCCTATTGACCATTTCATCAACATGTATTGATCGAGCATCTACTATATAATGGTCACTGTGTTGGGATCCTAATAACGAGCGAAACAATCCTAATCCCTGCTCCCATGCACTCTGCAGTTTAGCGAGGCAGACAAATGGATAATTTGAACAGGTCATTTGAGACACGATTATTGTTACACAGTCACTAAAATAAAAATGGTTTTAAAAAGATACAATAGTTCTAAAGCAGTGGAAGGGTCCATTCTGGTTTCAAGGCCGATGCGTATTAGGGACTATAAGTTTCGTGCCAGTAGCTGTGACTGGGGCAGTATATGGAACTGATGTGGGACTTCTTGGAACACACCGGATGGTAGAGTTGGTCATTTTCGAGCAGCACTTGCTCAGATGAGCACCAACAGCCCAAAGCAGAAGCGATGCTCCTAAGTCTGTCCTCTGGTCCGAAGACTGGTCCCTGTAACACTGGGCAGATTTGGGGCAAGGCACCTCTAACACATGCCCTGGTGTTTTAAAAGAGTAAGTGTAGTTTTCAAATGTTCTTTGATTTGCAGCCAGGAAGAAGCTGGAGAATCTGGCTCTTCTAATTCTGACTTAGAAGAAAGGGAATAATGAGACATGCTTCACTTGCCTAGTTAATTAAAGAGGCTTTTGGATAAATAATCTAGGTTCGTGTTTGAAAAAAACAACAACCAGGGTGGTTGGTTAACTCAGATGGTTGGAGTGTGGTGCTAGTAGCACCAAGGTTGCTGGTTCGATCCCCGAATGGGCCACAGTGAGCTGCACCCTCCTCAAAAATAAATAAATAAATAAATAAATAAATAAATAAATAAATAAATAAATTTATGTATTTACATAATTTATGTATTTACATAAATACATAAATAAACACATAACTAAATAAAATAAAATGAAAAAATAAAAACAACCAACCAACTCACCCAATATTAACAACAACAATCCGAAAAAACCCAAAATAACAACATAATCAGTTGTCTGGTAATTGCCGAAAGGTGGCAACTTTAAAATTTGGTAAGGCAATTATAAAAACGTGTGAAAATGGGAATGGATAGGTAGAAGAAGAGAAGAAAAAACATACAATTAACTAGGGGAAGGATAATAGACCATGTCTTTGTTGTTTATCATTAATAGACCATGTCTTTGTTGTTTATCATTCTGATTTATATAAGTCAAGAGAAATTCATTTGCTAAATTGTTAGAAGTAAATTATTCGAAGTAAATTATTCGTGGAAGAGACATCTGTGTTCTCTACTCCCAATTTATCCACAAAGAAGGAATAATGTGTTGCCGCAGAAGTCTGCTGAAGCAGATTTTTTTATATGACTCATATCACTTTGAAGATTTGCTTCATTTTCAAACTTCTATCTTGCATTGTATGACAGGAGGTTCATACTGCATTTCTTACTCTTGTAAAAAATTCAGCGAGACTAACAATAAAAAGATACTGTTACTAGTGAGGAGAATATATATATTTACAGCTGCTAGAACTTTCTATGTATGAAGAGACTGGGGCAGCCATCTGATTAGAAAAGGGAGCAGCTTTCTTCAACTGAGAAGATGTCAGTGTTCTAGATAAATGCATGTTGAGGTGTTGGGGAAACTGATAGAGTTTGGAGACCGTGTCCCAGATCAGCTCTTTAATCTGATGAATGAACAAAGTGCAGTTTACACATCTGCTTTCTAGAATTTTTTAGATTTCAATACCTTAGCTCAAAGAATGTCATTGGCACAATACAATTGTGCTGTTACATAGCTTCACATTAAGAATTCCATGTCAGCCTCTCTTGCCTTTTTTTTTTTTTTAAAGTTTTTCCTGCTAAAAACACTGTGTGTGCATGCGTATTTGCTTTTTCTGGTTTTACTCTCCATGTATCCTCTCCCAAGTTTTCAACATGCCCCTCATGCCATAACTTCTTTAACCAGAACTGCTCCTAGTGTTTTTGTTAGTGCTGAATTACTGGGAGGCAAGTTAAAGTTAATCTTCATCATCATAGAAAATAGCTCTGTGTCTTTACTTATCCAGAAGGCAGACCAGTTTGAGCTTAGCCCATCTTAGAACACAGACGTTGGCAAATGGAACATGACCAAGGTGTTCATTTGCAGCAGTAGTGAACCAAATCTAAGTTTCAGGATTCCCCCAGCTACTGCCACACCCCCTCCCACACGATGATTTCTGGAGCAGTGCTATGATTTATAGGATTTGGGGAAATGTTACTGATACCATGATTCATATAAGCACCAAGAGAATAACAAGAGTACATTTCTATAACAAGCTATATATACTTTAAGTCTTAGTCACTTTATAGGCTATCCTTCTCGTACCCTCCTAAGTAAGTTATGGTGTCATGACAACCCACAGTCCGAAATAAACATAGCATCAGTGCTAGGAGAATTCCAAGGAGTGAGCAAGAAGGTATCAGCTCTGCCTCTGTTTCTCCAGTTGGGAAATATATGCCTTGAGGGATTTTCCTCAGACATGAGAGTCCTTGATAAGCACTGCCTAATTAGTGCTTGCAAAATCCCCCTGAGACTGGGACTTCTTGGTTCCCAGAGAGGCTAGTTTGTGCCTTCTCTCATGGATGGCATCAGCAAATGTCAGTGACATAAATCTTAAAAATTCAGCCCTGACAACCTAATCTCAACAGTAAAAGAAGAATATAAAATGCTCGTACGTAAAGGAACTGCAGGATGTCACCGAATGGAAAATCCATCAGTACACATCCAAAAGGAGACAAAATGAGGGGACACGGGTCCTGAAATGTCTCCTGACTGCAGTCCTGGGGACTTTGTGCCAGTGACCCAGTGTTGCTAGGGTGACCTCATATCCTGGTTTGCTGAGGATGGCCCCGTTTATAACTGTTTCCCTGGAGGCATTCATCATCGAGACCCCTTGCACTCCCAAGAGTCCTGATTTGCTTGTTTATCTGATGAATAGTGAAATGGTTTTTCATAGCTTGAATAGCGTAAAGAAGCTTAGAATTTTGTGTGTCTGCAGAATTGAAGTAACTTGGAGAAGAGGTGGCTCATATATATCCTGAACTCCTAAAGGGGACTGCTTAGCAACACTCAGTAGACCTTAGCTTTCCTGTGACATAGGACATGATAATGACTCAGCCTCAATGTGCTAAAGAATGATGCTGTCATTGGAATGTCCTAGCCACACCTGTCTCTGGAGCAGACCACTGTGGTACTTGAAAATTCTTCAGCCAGCTCTGTACTCTTCAGCCAGCTCTATACTCACGAACCCTGTAGCAGTGGAGAACCATTACTTTTAACTTTCAGCTTGGGTATTTTCCATGAGATCCTGGTTTCGGTTACTCCCAATTATTTATCCCATCGTATTTGGGCTTTCTTTACAGATCTTTTAAAATTTTCTTTTGGCTCTGAGTCCATTCAAAATTTTGGGTTTGACTTTCATCCCTAGCTGGAGGGAGTGGGTTATGGTTGAGGACCTACAGGCATTTCGACCAAACCAAAATGACCACTGTTGTTGCTCTCTATTGCTGCCGACTGTGCTGTGTATGCAGATGAATTCAAGCTGACTTTTGTAAATGTTTCTAATCAGGACTGACCATCTCTTCTGCTAAAAAAGGACAGGAAGGAATGCATTCCATATTTTGTATGAAATGTAAAGTATTCTTTGTATAAATTCTTATTATTTAAATAACATTTCTGGTTTGGCAGAACCTTAAAATTTTCCCCCAGTAAGGGAAGTTTCTTCCTATAGCAAAACAATGAGTTTTTATTCATAAATATAACTGCAGCTTGTTGTAGTGTGTCCACTGGACTACTTCTGGGTTTCCTTCTGGTATTCCCTAAACTTGTCTTCTTAAGATGGAAGGAAATAAACTTAACATACAGGGAATTCACACCAAGCTGTCAAATTCAGTTTCCAGTTTGTAGCAACAACAACAAACAGAAGTTAGAACTGTGCTGTTCAAGATGGTAGCCACACACAGCTATTTAAATTTAAATTAATTAAAAATAAATATAATTAAAAATCCAGTCCTCAGTTGCACTAGCCACCTTTCAAGTGCTCTAGTGTTACTACACTGGAGAGCACAGATATAAGATATTGCTACCACTGCAGAAAGTTCCATTGGAACAGTGAGAATATGGAGGAATTGGCAGACTTTGTATAAACTCTCCTTTTATTCTCTGGTGAAAATGCAATGGAGTCAACCTCTAGAAGAATCCCTTGTACTACTTTGAAGAAGAGCAGTGAATCCTAAAAGTGGCACAGTTATCCCAAAATCAGAACCTATGATGTAGGAAACATTCAGTTTCATGAAAGTCAGGTCCAAGTCTACTTGGTTTTCCATTGTAACCCCAGGGCCTGGCGTATAGTCAACACTTAATAAATCCTTGTGTGAATGAATAAATGAAAGAGCTCAGCAAAGACCAACGAAAGGGCCCTAACTCAAAAAATGTGGGCATCTCTTGAGGTTTGGATCACTTTTTTGAGAGTTCCTTAGGAATCCTGAGAAGGAACAAGTCATTAGAAATATCTTCTATGTGGAAATCAGAATAAGTAGAGCAAATGGCATTTCCTGAGTGGTTCCTCCTTTTTTCTTCTCTTCCTTCTTCCTCTCCTCTCTCTCCTCCCTTTCCTTTATCATCATCATTATCAAATAGCTAAACTTACTGGGCATTTACTACATGCAAGCCACTCTTCTAAGTGCTTGTGGTAGATTATTTTATCTAATCCCCCAGTAAGTCTATGAAGTAGGTATTATTATTCCTACATTAGAGTTGAGGAAACTGAGGCACAGAGTATAAATAACTTGCCCCAAAAGTCTCACAGCTAGTAAATGATGGAACAAAGGTAGAAATCTAGCTTGTCCAATTCCGAGCATGAATTTTTAACCACTAGGAGATGTACTGCATTTTCTCAAGTTGGCAACCCATTTGGGTTTGAAACTAGAAAAAGAAATAACTGCTGACTGAGTTGGAGCATTGGGGGTGATAATGGCCAAGAGGAGGAGACAGGGCCCAGGCATTGTTGCCACTGGCTTCCGTTATTCTGTTATAGTTGCCAACTCTGATGCCCTCAGAGTTCCTGCTGCACCAGCCATATCCTCTCTTCCAACCTTCATTGCATTTTCCCCAGTTTAATCTGGGGAGTGAAACTGCTGGGGAGCAGAGGAATTCATCCTGGGCTGTGGCAATGTTCAGTTGCACTAGCCACATGACAGAATTACGGGATGGCTGTAGCAACTGAAGAACAAAATCCTTGTTGTTGACAACTACATTCGCTAGTCACTTTTTAATTAAAATTGTGGTAAGAACACTTAACACGAGATCGACCCTCTTAACAGAAATTTAAGTGTATGGTACAGTATTGTGATCTATAGGTACAATGTTGTACAGCAGATTTCTAGAACTGATTCATCCTGCATAGATGAAATTTTATACACATTTATTAGCAACTCCCTATTTTCCTCTGCCCCCAGCCCCTGGCAATCACCATTCTATTGTTTGCTTCTCTGTTTGACTATTTTAGATGCTCCATTTCAGTGGAATCATGCAGTATTTGTCCTTCTGAGACTGGCTTATTTCACTTAACATAAGGGTTCATCCATGTTGTCACATAATGTGGGATATTCTTCCTTTTTAATATAGGACTGAATAATATTCCACTGTGTGTAGGTACCATGCTTTATTCATCCATTCATCTGTCAATGTTCACTTAGGTTGTTTCCACATCCTGGCTATTTTGAGTAGCGCTGCAATGAACATGGGATTGCAAATACCTCTTCAAGATTCTGATTTCAATTCTTTTGGATAAATACTCAGAAGTGGGATTGGTGGATCATATGGTAGTTCTATTTAATTTGTTGAGGAACCTCCAGACTGTTTTTCTTAGTGGCTGTACCACTTTACATTCCCACCAATAGTGTATAAGTGTTCCAATTTGTCCACATTTTCATTAACACTATTTTTCTCTTTTGTTTTTTTCATAATAGCCATCTATCTATACTATAACAAAACACCACAGACTAGGTAGCTTATAAAGAACAAAGATTTATTTCTTAAGTTCTGGATGCTGGAAGTCTGAGATCAGGATGATTTTTTTCTCTTGTATTGATGTTATTTAGCCTTTCTACTGTTTTGTTGTTGTTTGTTTGTGTTTTCAAATATTGATTTTTGGTTTTATAGTTTTTAAAATTCCTTACTCCTACCTTCTTTTGGCTGATTTTTGTATTTTCTTTGGATTTGAAAAGATAAAAGAAATGACAAAAAATTAACAGCTTAAAAAATTGTAGCAATAACAAGTTAGATATAATAGTAGAAAAATACTCCTTTCACAATTTTATACCCAGGAACAGATTTAACAAGAAAAGTGCAACTCCTATGTGAAGAAAGATATACAACTTTATTGATAAGGGTTGAGTCAATGGAAATTGAATTCATATGTTTTAATAAGAAGAATGTTTTTACAAGATATCTCAAATCATCCAAATATGTAATCTTGAATAGCTTTAAAAGAATCATGAACTTGTTAGCAAAAACAATGACAAAGTTCAGCATAAAATTTTACATTGACGTTTTGGGATTGTAGATATTATTTACTTGGGACATGCATGAAATTAAAGATGATTAGTTCATATTTAGTAACTTTTTATTTCTTCATTGAAGGCAGGTGGTTTAAATTTTATTTAGCAAAACATTTCAATATTCTTTTCATTTTTGAATGCATATAGAATATTTATTGAAATTAACATTAAAGAATCACTAAGGGAAGGGGCAGGTGAAATACTAATACAAACTAATAAATATAAGATCAGAAATCTCTAGGCTTTGTTGAGGGCAGTGTGTATTTATTTAATTATATGCTTAACCTTATATGAGATTTTGTCCCTCATTTTACTACCCTCTCCCCTTCATTGAAAAAGAAATTCTCTAAAGGGCTTAGTGCTGAAGAAATAAATAAAAGAGTAGCAGAAGATGGGTGAGATGGAGTGGGAGGGAACATTGGAATACTTGCAATCAGTAAAAATCTTGAAAGTACTTTAGTGAGAGATCTATAAACAAAATATGATAGTACCTAGCCTATAAGAATCCATGATTACTCATAATTTATTCAGAACGACATTAAAAATGCAGAACCATGCATAACTATTTAATGTATATTTAAATTTTAAATATCGAATTTAAAATTGAGAAGAGCAATATTCTTTCCTGTAACCTGAATCGTTCGGGAGCATTATAGGGTTATTTCAGTAAGGACTATAATATTCTACCATCTTCCTGCATTTAACATTGTGTTCAATATACATTGTTTGGGGCCTGCAGTTTAGCATTTATAGTGAGTCTCAACCTGAGGCCACATAGTGGTCTCCAAAATTATGCTGTGTGCCTTTGGGTGCTCAAGTAGGTTGGAGTGAGCCAACAATAAGAAAAAACACCCAAGTTTCTAAAGAGGTCTTTTATTATTTAAAAGTCAGTCTCTCTCGCTCTCTTTCTTCTATTCTTGATTTTGGAGGTTCTAAATAGTCTTTCTACACTCAAAGTGTGGTCCACATGACAGCAGTATGGTATCCCTTGGGAGCTCATTGGAGCTTCAGCCTCTCAGGCTCTGCTCCAGATCTGCTGAATTGCAACCTGCATTTTAATAGGATCTTTAGGTGATTCACGTGCATATCCGAGTTTGAGGAGCCTGCCATATGGGATAGGTAGACATTGGGCTGATATTACTATCTATACTCCTGGAAGGATTGGTTAATTTTCCAAAACCACTTGGGTTCCATAGAAAGATCACAGGGGCACTTCATAATCCTGTTCGAAGCTTCTATATGTCTTGACTAAGGAAGATGGTTGACATAATTGTAATAGTGTGAGCCATGGGCATATTATATCTATTGATCGGTTTCCTACCAGTTGTTGAGTGTGATGCAAAATGCCTTATCTGTCTATATATTTCCTCATTTAATCCTCTCAACCGCTCAACAAAAGAGATTTCAGTAATCCAATTTACAGAAAAGAATACTAAGACTAGGGAAAGGGGTTACTTGCTCAAGGTTAGATATGTCATGTGAGAGTTGAAATTCAAACCCAAGTGTGTTTCACGTAAGTCCATGCTCCCCAACCCGCCAACTTTTTGAAAAACAGTGCTTTGTTGCAGCCATGCTGCTGTGTCTTATTTGCAGTAAGGAAAGACATGCCATAGTCTCCTATTTGTCTGGGATCAGGAAAAAAACCTGTGTAAGAGATATACAAGCATGTTGATATTTATGGTGGCTGTGATTTCCTTCTTTCCTGATTCTGACTTATATATGTTTAATATAAGGTTCCTTAAGTTTGTAAAATCTTTGTATGATTTGATGGATTCTTTTGGCAAATGTGAAGGAAAATGATTCATCGTTTTGTTTAAGTCAAATTCTCAAAAAGTCCATGACCCACAAACTAAGAACCTTCACCCTACTCAGTCTGTACCCCATTGACCCCCATCTGTTAGAATCCCCACTGTCTGCTGGTGTCACTGAACAACTCCCCATAACTAGGCTTTCCATGCACTTACCTCCAAAATCCTTCTTTCTCAGTCTTGGAAGGGCAACTGAATTTCCTCTAGATCCTTTAAAAAATAGAAATGCTCTTGCCGCCTCTCAGACCTTTTGAAGTGTCATCTCTGGGAGAGGAGCTCAAAAAACTTTTATGAATAAGAAGCGCACACATGATTCTAACATGGAGAGTTTTAAGTCAGCACAATTTTCTTTAAAAACTTTGAACAAAAGAGGATATTTCATGTATACCCTGGTGTGGAATATCCCCTGGAGGGAGACCTGGAGTAGACCCAGCCCTCCCAGGGGGAGTCCTCACCAGCTAGTCCTGCCTTTCTAGTGCTAAAGGATGCAGAAAGATTCAGGAGCTCTATTTGGCCCTTTACTGTCCTTTAAAAAGATTCTATTGTGTTGCCTATTGCTTGAGACTGGTGTATGTTTAATGCTGCAAGTCTTTAGTTATGATGTTGAAAAAAATAACATCCTGAAGATGTTTTGACAAATCAATTTGACTTTTGAGTTACCTTCTCCCGAGAGAATTAAAAAGACAGTTCCAAGGAGTTTCTGGGAAGAGATTGTTCAACTAAGCTTTTACGTTGCTGATTGTATTTTAGGTAGTTAGTGTTGCTATGACTTTTTCTGCTTCATAGCAAACTGAAGTTTTTTTCCTTCATTCATCCATATCTGCTAGAAATGCTTGACATTTTCCATCCACACAGGTTCTGATGACATCATCATTGCTCATCCTCTCATCTATTAACCTTTCACATAGGCTGAGCTGTTCATTCATGGGCATATAGAGAGATGATTGGTGGAGATGGACTTGTGTTTTTCCATTGCTTTTTGTAATCATGCCTAAGTTCACTGTGACGATCTACCATTTTCTCTGTTTCAGAGAGCAATGAAAATTGTCAACTAACATTTGTTGAGAACTGATTTGTATAGGACACCTTTAGCAGCTTGACTATCAATAGTTTGTCAAAGAAAAGACATTAGGCCCTGTTTCTCTGGAATGACACGATGTTTAAGAGATTATCCATCGGTTTATCCTCTGCAGTGCGTCTCGGAGTTACCTTTGTACCTTCTAGGGGAGTGAATGACTTCAAAGTAGCCATTCTGTCTTTCACTAACTCTAGCAGAGAGAAAGTTTGTTCTTCAGCTGCGCTAAATGCTCTCTTTGTACCTTCTAGTTACTGATTACAGTTTTGTTCTCTGGAGTTTTGCAGAATGAATCAAATCCTTGCCCACATAACAACCTTCGGAAACTTAAATCTCAACCTTCAGAAACTTGATGCTGCACCTAAACTTCTCAAGCTACAAAATGAACTCCTCATGGGCATTATTTTCCAAAATAAACATCCAGATCACAACCATATATGTTAATGAGAGAATCAGCAAAGACCTGAATCATAGTCACTTGTCAGAGCCCAGAGTCTATGTTTTTCTCTCCCCCTCTTCTAGTGTCAGTTCATTTAACTCTATTCTGTTCTTGGCCTTTGAGATAAATTGATCTTTGCATTTTATTTTATTTGATAAGAACACTCATAAAAGACAAAAAAGTCTTCTAAGAGAGTTATCTAATTAGAAATTAATACTTCTAAAAGATGCTTTAAGGTCCAAACACTACCTTCACTAAATGCAGAAAGGCATACTTAAACGTAGTCCATAACTATTACAGTAATTAAAAAATAATCCTGTCTTTCCAGGTGATTAATATGTACAGGAAAATTTCAAATCATGAAACTACATCATTAAAGTAATCTCTGCCTTATCTGATTCCTATATTAAAACTTCTCTGTGTTTATATCATGATGTTCTTAAAGAAGTCCAAGTTTCCGTGAATCTAAAGGCTTCTGTAGGTAGTCTTTCCTTAGGTCGTAATTAGGAAGTGTTTCACATAAGTAATTTTAAATAACTAATTTCTGTAATTTTTAAAAAAATTATGTGTGGGCAGGTATTACATTGTCTTTTCCATTGTGAAGATGGTCTTACAGGTCAAGACGGTAGGAAGACTAGAACAAATTTTGAATACCTGAAACTGCTCATAAATATTTTAGAAGAACTATTTAATAGGTTAAAATAATAAAAAGCTTTAATTGATTTATTATAACTAGTTTTAGAGCAAGGGGTGATATTATCCTGCTAGGGTAATTAACTCAGTCAGAAAAAGTTCCCTCCTCCTCTTACCTTTCCTTCCCTCTAAATTGAATGGATAATTGTGCAAGGCTTTGGAAAAACATCTCCATCTCAATACAATAAAAAAAAAAAACAACAACAAGTAAACCTCTTTTTTTTTTCTTCCTGCATAAAATTAAACATAAAGAAAGGTAGTAGGATAGAGGATAGTTTGATTATATTTTTTATAATGTGTTTGAAAACTCTTCAGATTTCTTAGACCTCAGATTTCCCTTTTGGAAAACCTGTGAAGAAATTGGAAGCTATATATCTCAAATAACTGCTCGCCATCTGTAGTGGTGTGCTGGAGTAGGCTTGTACTGGCTTATGAGACCTATTTTTAATTTTCAGAAAATTTGTGAGCCAATTGAACTTACATAGATGGCTTCATATTGGCTACGGTGGAAGTGGTTACATCATGGAAATTAGAAAGTGCCACAGATCAGAGCTGGTTGTTAAACATTTATTATCCCATCATTGTATATGGATATTTGTAAAATGTTTCCAGCATACTTGTGTGAAAACAAATATTTTAATTTCAAAAAATTGAGGGTATGTGTTAATAATGAAACTTGGACGTTGTATAGACTTATAAAGCTATAAATATCTGCTCTTCTTTTGTTTACCCCTCTTTCTTCAATTAGGATTGTACTAGAAACAGTCTACATTTAATGTAAGAGAAACTTTAAAATTATATGTAGTGGCTAATACATAATTAGTATTTTCAAAAATAGTTCTGTAATGTATTTCTGTGGAACAGTTCTGGAATGTACTCAGTTTTGGCTTGCCGATTAAAAATCAGATGAAGTAAGGTTTCACTTTCAAAATATCATGTTAATTTAGTTATTTTAAAATATGACTCTGAAGGAGGAAGCAAGGCGAGATCATATAATCTTCTGTACTCTGTAATTTCTCCTGCACCAGTTTTTATTCTTCTGCCTTTCCTTTGTTTCTTTCATCCCTCCCTTCTTTATTTTCTCCTGTCTGTTAGATAGAAGAGGAATCTATTTTTATAACCTCCATTGTTTATTTGATCCCTGGAGATCCACATTTCTTTTAGGAATATGTTTAGCATTTTAGGCTGCTAAGATGTGCTAAAACATGAGCCAGTTAAGATGTCCTTATTGACAAGTTCTAGGAAACTTGCAAGGTTCATTCTGCAAGAATGATTTACAGGCTATATGTTAGAATGTCCGACAAGTGGAAACTATTAGTAGCACTAATGTCTGAACTGCAGGTTTACCACTGAGGCAGGGAGATCATTGATTTAAAGGCCCATCTGTTCCAAAGATGTTTCCAACTTGCTTGCATAGTCATTTGTGAATCAAATCAGTTCAGTGATTGTGCTGCTTGTCTAGGTATTTGTCTGTTTCTCAGAATCATTGGTTATGTGCATATTTTACCATGATATCTTTGAGAAACGGGATTTTATTTTTAGATACTAGAGTTAATACAGCAATGTGTTTAGTACATTACATGTACCGGGAACATGTATTTTGAAATTGTCACCAGCTCGAGATTTGTATAATCAGTGAGTTAAGTATATACTTTTCAAGTGGGTTAGGGGATTTGTATTTTTGCAATAATTTGATGGTAGAGAAAAAATAGATTTGCCTCAATGTGAGTTTCATCTCTATTTATAGAATAAAAGATGGAAGGGTTCTATTATTATGATCAAGTTCTTTCTTTTTCATCCAAATCATGAGGATGTAATGTACAGCATAGGGAATACAGTCAATAATATTGTAATAAGTTTGTATAATGACAGATGGTTACCAGACTTATCGTGGTGATCTCTTTGTAAGGTATGTAAATGTCAAATCACTATGTTGTACATCTGAAACTAATATATAATATTGCATTTCAATAATTTTGCTATAATTTTTTTTAAAAAAGTTCTTTTGTAAAACACCTTTAACCTACTTATTTGTTCTAAATAAAGGTGCTACATTTATGTAGTTTCACAACTTACAACTCACGTTCACATTTATCTCATTTTTCATTAGATATTTTCCCTCTGCTGTTTTCTTCCCATATAGAGGTTATTGAATAATTGATTCTAAGGTTTGAAAGAGCCCTTACAGGTTTTCTGATCAATACCTACACAGCAATACCTACACAGAAAATACTAGACAGACAGACAGGCTGACCACTGGGGAAAATCAACGTATGAAGTAGTTTCCTTTTTGTGGGAAAGGCAGACAGTGTTATTTTTTACTTTTGCCCCTTTATTTGATTATTTTTCTCAGGCTCAGTCTATTGGGCCTGTAGACTTCTGCTTTAGGGGCTTTCTGGTCACTTTAAGGTCATTAATTCCTACTATTTGGGGGCTTTGCTAATCTGCCATATGTTTCAAACTTCACTCACATGCTAAGCCTGAGGGGTGTGGGTTTCTGGGGTGTAAAATACTTACATTTTATATATAAGGAATGGAAATTTCTTTAAGTTTTTTTTTTCTTTTACTGATTTAGTTATTTGAAATCACCATAATACACAATTGGGACAAAGTAAGAATTACAAATATGGAACTTAAAATCACTTGTCTGCTTTGGTTTGGAATTTATTGACTCATTTCCGACTTCAGTGATACTTTGGATCTTATCTTTAAAAACGTGTAAGTTATTCTTACCTTGTTCTGATGAGAATACAAATCCAGTCAGGTACATTAAATGTTTTGTGATACAGATGAAAATGGTAGAAACTCGGCGCAGCCAGGCTGGATTTGGTTTGTAAGGTGATTATCTTTTAGCCGTGGCTTGACTGATAATTGTGTGCCATGTGAAGTAACTGGAAAACAGATAGTTACAGGAAATTGTGGAAAAATGGATGCAACAGGGAAACTGTACTTCCTGAGCCTATGCAATGTACCCTGTGCAAATATGATGTTCCCTCAGTTGCAGGATCAGGAACTCTGGATAACTCCTGTGGAAAAAGGAAAATGAATTAGATAGTGAGTGAGGAAAGTAAGATGAATGTAAAAATAACCATCCTCAAGTGTACTGACAATAATTCTCTCTGCCTCTTCTTCTCATTGCTAGGAGAGAGATAAGCATGGTACGTGTGCGTAACCAATTGTATCCACAAGGAATGACGCACCTGCTAAACCTGATGTTTGCTCTAGGAAGACACTGTAAACAGGAATACATATGTCATCCATTGAACAAACTGTTGTAAACTCTGTATAGCCGCAGACAAGAAAATTAAGTGATGATGAAAAGTGGTCACTCCTAAGTTGACACAGAGAGGTTTATTCAAAGTCCAAAGTCTTCAGTGTTATCTCTTTTTCTGGATTAAGGATTCTGAAGGCAAAGTCTCTTCAGAACCCTTTGTTTAGACTTGACAATAAAAATAGCTGTTTGCTTAAGGAGCTTTTGTGGTTCTCTTGTGACCCTGGAGATTAATCATCGTGCTAGGAAATCAGCTATTCACGACGCTGCTTGCTGCCTTCATTCCCAAAGAAGAATTTTCATTCCTGCCTGGGAATGTCAACACAGCAACAAGCATTGAGACCTTTAAATATTCCCCCATGAAGTGTGGGCCCCCTGACACTACCTCCAGTCCCCTTCAGTTATTCGTTTACTCCCTTCACTGTTCCCGAAAGGTGTTCAGACAGCCATGACTGCACCTGCGGCCCAATGGCATGTTGCTGGGCGGATGAGATTTAAAAGCAAAACCATTCATTTACTCCTTTCCCCATGAATTTATTTAATTGCTCCTTATTGTACTCACAATGTTTCCGACTCTACATTGGGCACGAGTGCTACATTAGTGAGCTGAAATAGATACCATTCCAGGACTAACAGACCACACAGTCTGGGAGAACAGAATTAAACAAGGCCTCACACTGATGAATGTATATTTTCAAACTGAGGTGTTAAAAATAACAAAGGAACTGGACTTAGACCAGACGTACTCTGAGAAAACCATACTAATCCATGATCAGAAGGATGTGGGGGCAAGCTGTGTGTGTGAGAAGTAGAGAGCACCATCGGCAAGAGCCCTGTGGATGAAGGAAGTACGGCTGAAAGACTAAGATGGTGCCCCAGGAGGCCGAGAGCTGGATCCGGCCAGACCACGCGGGAGTTAAAAATCTTGTAGAGAAATTTTGGGATTTATGGTGAATGCACATGGAAGTTAGCTAATGGATTTTTAGATAGAGGGGACCTGATGGGGGTTGTGCTTTGAAAAGATAACTGGCTTTCGGAGGGCAAAGGGCTAGAGAGGGGCCATAGAGACGGTAGGACTACTCATTCCAGTTTCGAACCTTGAAGCTGGGTGTTTACATATCCAACATTCCTTCACCGTTGCCTCACTCCCGAATGCTGCCCTGTGCACGTCTGTGTCCTCCTCCAGACCCTACATTTTTTGAGTTTAGGAATGCTGCTTTATTTGCTTTTGGGTCCCTTACAGTGTCTGACACTGGGATTTGCATCCATACGAAATGTGATGAAGAAATATGATGAATGTTTAAATAAAAAATGTATTACAGTAAAAGGCACATTGCCATTAATCCCCCTCAAAATACTCCCCCTCGCTTTGAACACACTTATCCCATTGTTCTAACCACTTTCCAAAGCAGTTCTGGAAGTCCTCTTTCCTTAGTGTCTTTAGTTGCTGTCGTGGCTGCCTCGATGTCCTGAATTGATTCAAAACATTTTCCTTTCATGGTCATTTTGACTTTGGGGAAGAGCCAGAAGTTGCACAGTGCCAGATCCAGTGAATAAGGTGGATGAGGACACACCACAATGTTTTTACTTAACAGAAATTTCCATACCAGGAGCGATGTGTGACACGGAGCGTTGTCATGATGGAGGATGAAACCGTTTGCCCAGTTCTCAGGCCATTTTCTATGCACATAGTTTCTTAAATGCTCTAATAAGCCCTTCTAATATGCAGAGTTCACCGTAGTGTTCCTGGGTAAAAACTCAGCTCGCACAATTCCATCAAGTTCAGAAAATACAATTAACATCACCTTGGTGTTATGAGCAGCAGCATTCAATGTATGTTTTGATCACACCTCCTATTTAAACTGTAGCCCTTCTCCATCTCACCGGACATAAGAGGGCTAAACAGAATACAGCCCTTCTGTATTCTGGCGATAGCACTATCTAGCCATCTAATTTACTCCTGAAGACAGAGGAAGATAAAAAATACCCTTGCCTTTTCTTTACTAAGCCATATGTGCTTTGTATTTTATTTCCACACATTACTATCTTCTATAAATGACCTTTACAGTCCTATCTTCATGTAAACCGACAGCGTTGCTATTGTCATTATTATTACGGTCCCTCACAAATATAATAGACATATTGGGGGAGATTTGTTCCTGAGAGCAATTTCCTACAGAGGTGAAAAAGGCAAAACCATACTGGAAATTTTCTGAATTTGAAAATTAGGAGTTGCAAACATGAGGAAGTAAAGCAGAATAGGGAGTGATGCTACCTGTGGCAGAACTGGGAGAGCACGATCCATCCCAAAGTGTTCAAATTCAAATACAAAATACACCGTGACAGCCAAATAAAGCATTGGCGGCGGTGGAGGTGGTGGGGGTGGGGGTGGGGGAGGGCAGGGCGCTCAGTGACTATGAATTTGCTGTTTCTCTTTTAAATGAGTAAAGATATTTTTAAATCTAGAGAAGTAATAGAAAAATCTCAGGGTGCTCATCTTCTCTTATTGGTTGTGGACCAAGCTCTTTTGAGTGACTGAAGCTTCAAAGCTGTGTTGGGTTAAGTAAGGGAGCAGGAGCAGAATGCCCCACACTGTGCAATCTTCTCAAATAACTTTGCGAAGCAGGCTTCTGATATTCCTCTGGCTATTGTGTCTCTATTTGCTTAATGGCTGGCTCCAGTTTCTCCTGTGTCTCAAACAAATGAGTGCAACCTGTAAGGGGAAGGTATAAAGCATGGGGATTTGACGGAAAGGAAGAAGGTTCTTAATGACTCTTGAAATCAGAAGCCATGAAAGCATCTCCTCTCACATACCTTCTGGGCAAGTCTCTAGGAGGTAGTTTTATTAGCGACTTTCCCTGAAAGTAAAAAATGAGGGGCATATAAATAGCACTGATCCTGCTCCCATCTTATCCTTAGATTAAGATTAGTTTAAGCTCAGGCGGAGAGGTCGGTCACACAGGACGTGGTTTTCTGTGGTTTGCAATCACAGAAATCACACACTCAGGAACCTCATGCAAGGAATATTTAGATAACATATTTCCAGAAGAAGAATAATTCCAACTTCTTTTCTTTTACCAGGAGTGAGCAGTCCTAGTGATTCTGTAAAGGGGAGAATCCTTTGCACTGCAGAAATGGGGCCCGTTGGATGGATGAAGCAGAAAGGAGCAGAAGAACAGGATTAACTAAGATTACTTTGCTGTTCTGCTCTGCATTTTTTTTTTTTTTTTTTTTTTTGCTTCTGCTAAAATGCAATGGAGAGCGGCAGAAATGGGCAACAGTGATTTATGTTTGAATTCTGAGCCCTTCAGCAAAACTGATCCTCTTTGGGCTGCATTTGTACCACGAGGATGATACAAATATCTGTCTTCCACATTTTAGTGGACTGTTGTGAAGAGAAAACTAGTGTGTGTGCTAAATCACCTCACAATGACAAGATAATTTCATGTAATAATAATAATAATAATCATAATAATCATAATAATAAAATAATTATAGCACACACATAGCACTTGTTCTTTACCAGGCACTGTTCTAAGCATTTACACTCATTATTTCACTTAGTTCTTATAGTAACCTTATGAGGTAGAATCTATCACCTCATTTATAGATGGGGGAACAAAATCACATAGCTGAAGAACTTGCTCAAGACGAGCCAATAAGAATGGGTGCTAGGATTTGAACCCACATCGTCTGGCTGCAGAAGTTAATGCTTTTAATCACCATGGTTAAAAAGAACAAAAAGCGTTGCCTTTTAACTGAATGAGAAGATAAACATTTGAATCCTGGCTTCATGGCTGTGTAACTGTGGTGAGGCCTCTTAAGCAGTCTGAACTTCAGTTTGCTCATGTTAAAATAGAGATGGATAATAATACCTACTTTTAGGTGTTTGGTGAAGATTAAATGAGAAAACATACAAAGTTCAGTGATTAACCAATAGGACACACACTGTGTATTATGTTGGTGCAAAAGTAATTGTGGTTTTTGCAATTATTTTTAACCTTTTAAACCGCACTTACTGTTGCACCAATCTAATATTATTAGTTATTGGGGTGAGGTGGTGTGTTTGCCTGCTCAGGCTGCCATAGCAAAATACCACAGACTGGGTGGCTTAATTTATTTTCTCACAGTTCTGGAAGCTGCAAGTCCAAGATCAAGATGTCAGCAGGATTGGTTTCTGATAAGACCACTCTTCCTGGCTTACAGGCGGCCTCCTTCTTGCTGTGTCCTCACATGGCCTTTTCTCCATGCACGTGGGGACGGAGAGAGGAGAGAGATCTCCAGTGTCTCTTGCTCTTCTTATAAGGACACCAGTCCTGTTGGATTAGGGCTCCACCCTTACGATCCCACTGAACCCTAACTACCTCCTTAAAGGTTCTATCTCCAAATACAGTCATACTGGAGGTTAAGGCTTCAACATATGAATTTGGGAGACACAATTCAGTCCATAACAAGTGTGTAACTGGGGAGAGAGAAATAGAAGAATAGAAGGAGCATTTGGAGTATATTGATAGTTAAGGAAGATTTCTTAGGCACCAATTCTAGAGGGCCAAGAAGTTGTCAGCTATGTGTAATACATTAGTAGCTATACAGCATTTTTGGCACTGGATGTCATTTGCCTTCTATTTGGTGCTGTAGAAAGTGTGTCTAATACTATCTGTTTTTGGTCTTTTAGGTGAGCCTGAATTTAAGTACATTGGGAATATGCATGGTAATGAGGCTGTTGGACGGGAACTGCTCATTTTCCTGGCCCAGTACCTGTGCAATGAATACCAAAAGGGCAACGAGACGGTCGTCAAGCTCATCCACAACACGCGGATCCACATCATGCCTTCCCTGAACCCCGACGGCTTTGAGAAGGCAGCATCTCAGGTGAGTGTGAGCCAGCTCAGAACAGGGCATGCTTTCTTCATTTTGTATATTTGTACCTACGGGCTTATCTTTAAGTAATGCACTCACATAAAGCTTACACATAGTGCCGTGGAGGATATAAGTCATGTCATCCAACTTGCTGGTAAGAAGAAAATTAAAAAGGTAAGGGATGATGGGTGAGAGTTTCTTCAGCAGAGGATGCACATGAGAAATGTTGTTAGTAAGTCAATATTTATTAATGTTTTTCTTGTGTTGTTAAATCATATTCACTCATCCATGTTTGTGACTTGGTAAATTTCCACCTAAAAATCTACTTGTACTGACTGCTATGTATTGAAGAGTAATACCACTGCTGTATCTGGATGAGCTGATGTCATAGCGCCCTCTACTGAAACCAAGGAAGAAAGATTTGGGCCAGATCAATATTTCACTGATGTTTATATTTAATCCTGTCTATGTACGATGAGTAAAGTAAAAAACAAAACAACAACAAAAAAATCAAACTCACAACAAAAACCCTCCCATTTCTAAACTAAAATTAATTTAGTACATTTTCATTGTTAGAGAAGCTGAAAAGTAATGATGTTTTAAGAGAAGGTATATAGTGTGTGTTCCCTTTTTGTTTGGACAGGAGTGGACAACAGACATTATATGGGCTTTTTTCAACAGTTTGAAATAATTTTCTTACTTTACAGGAGCATATTAAAGTATAATTTGGTATGTTTATCTATGGTGAAGAAGTCAATTTGTACCTTAAAAATAAAAGATCCAGTAACCTGATAGTTTAAGTAACTGGACATTGTAAAAAACCCAGGCAGTGAATTTCTATAAATAAGTATAACACTGATAAAATCTCTAAAGTTGTGAGAAAAGAATTCTAGTAACATAGAGAATTAAATTATTTAATATTTTAAGGTGATATTCAGAACCGTAAGACAGATGGACAAAAGATTATCCTTGCTGTTTTCTATCTTATATATTTTTATTCTTCACAGTCTCAGGTATCTGAGCTAACATGGTCTCAGGAATATGGAAATTATCTCTATATCATAAATTTGATATAACTTAATAGTAAAATAAAAAATCTGCATTATGGAATGTAATTGAATATATTGGAAATTCATTATATTTCCAGTTATATCATTAGTGAAATGAAGGGTTTAAAGTTGAACAGAAATTTCTCAACTTACAAAACTCTAGAACTTTTATCTAGAGCTCATATTTTTTTACGAGGACTATGAGAGGGAAGTATATTATTATTAATATATAAATAATTCATGTTAAACTCATTTTAAGCTTCTGGTCTCATTTAGTAGTTTATTTTCTTGAATATTGAAAACCAGATTGCTGTGATTTGCAGAGGCAATGAATATTTTATTGAAACCTTAGTATAGAGTGGTGTGCTTTGAAACATGTCATCTATTACCAGCTAATATATACTGACTTTTTTGCAATTCGATGATAAATATCTTTTAAATGTTTTGATTATTAACATTTAAAATATTATTTATTGAAAATATTTTCAAAATATCCATAAAAATGATTTTAAGTCTGCCTCCTTCATGTTTATAGCACTAAAGTAGTGAAAATGCCATTATGGGAGGATAATAAATATTTAATCCTAATAAATTATTTTTAAAATCATTAGTGGAGACCTTAAACACATAGCAACAATAATAATAATTAACTGATAACTTTTTTTTTTCTAATTTTTTTAGCCTGGTGAGCTCAAGGACTGGTTTGTGGGTCGAAGCAATGCCCAGGGAATAGATCTGAACCGGAACTTCCCCGACCTGGATAGGATAGTTTATGTCAATGAGAAAGAAGGTGGTCCCAATAACCATCTTTTGAAAAATCTGAAGAAAATTGTGGATCAAAACACAAAGGTAAAGAAAATGTAAAGTTTTTCTGGGGTTCTGTCCTCTAGCCTAAGGAAATGTGTTCTAGTATCTTCCTCATAATAAAACATGTATTGGATATTTAACTATGGTTGTGAAAGTCAAGGCTGCAAAGGCTGAGCCTTGATACTAGTTCTGCCCCCTAGAAATGGGCAGGATATTTGGGGTATGAGTTGGGGTGGGGATAGCAGAGTGGAACCCAGTTGTGAGAGTCTTAGAAAGGCATCATACCCCTTTCTAAGGCCCTTTATCAGAACATCGGATCGGCTTCTCCATTGCATTTCACACTGTTGATCTTTTTCTTCTTTTCCAGAACTTTCTCCTCCCCTGCTTTGCACAATTCCACTTTCTCCTGCCTCTTCTATTGCCTTTCCAATCACTGTTTGGTTTCTTTCCCTGCTTCTTCTACCTTGGTTTAAATGTTGGCTTTCAGGGTCCCATGTGCTTCCCTTAGGTCTTTCCCTTAGGTCTTTCCCTAGGTTCCTGTTCTTTCCTGTACCTTTAATGTCTCCCAGATCCAAATCTCTAACTTCAGCTTACCCATGGAGCTCTATTTCTCTATTTTCCTTGCTTTGGAGTCTCTTTATCTCGTGGCACCCAGAGCCACAAGCTCAGCATGACCAAAATAAAATATTTTCCCTAAGAAAACACTGTTTTCTCATTTACCCGATCATCACAGCCTCGATGTTTTTCATCGCTGTCACCAGCAATTAGTTACCAAATCAGTGATTTAACCTCCCTGACCCCTGTGCAGTCTTCCACTCCTCTGTAAACTCACTCCACTGCTTTAGGTCAGGTCCCCATCATCTCCTGCTCTGATGAGTGCAGTAGCCCCTTATTCTTGCTTTGGGTCAGCTTCTACTCCATTCAGTTTTCTCGAATTCCTCCAGAGTGATCTTCGCACAGACATTATCGCTCTGTTGCTTGAAAAACCTTGTCAACTCTCATGGCTCAGAGGATAAAGTAAAAACTCAATATTAGGGGCCGGCATGGTGGCTCAGGTGGTTGGAGCTCCGTGCTCCTAACTCCAAAGGCTGCTGGTTCGAATCCCACCTGGCCCAGTGAGCTCTCAACCACAAGGTTGCCCATTCAACTCCTCGAGTCCCACAAGTGATGGTGGGCTCCGCCCCCTGCAACTAAGATTGAACACGGCACCTTGAGCTGAGCTGCCTCCCGGATGGCTCAGTTGGTTGGAATGCGGGCTCTCAACCACAAGGTTGCCAGTTCGACTCCCGCAAGGGATGGTGGGCTGCGCCCCCTGCAACTAACAACGGCAACTGGACCTGGAGCTAAGCTGCACCCTCCACAACTAAGACTGAAAGGACAACAACTTGAAGCTGAACGGCATCCTCCACAACTAAGATTAAAAGGACAACAACTTGACTTGAAAAAAAAGTCCTGGAAGTACACACCTGTTCCCCAGTAAAGTCCTGTTGCCCTTAAGAAAACAAAACAAAACAAACCAAAAAACTCAATATAGCAGAATTGTGTGACAATTTAGCATGGAGACTCAGGAGTGAGCCGTCATGGTTCAAATCCTGGCTTCATACTTTTCTGTGTGAGTTTCAGAAAGTTATTTAACCACTTTGTGCCTCTACATCTCCATCTGAAATGTGGAGACGATAATAGTATCTATCTCATAGGGTGGTTATAAGGATTGAATGAGTTAATACATATAAAGTACTTAAGGTCAGGATCCAGAACTATCATTATCATTTCAGAATAATTTCTCAGTACTTTCTGTTATGAACCTCAGGGTTAGATGGACATGGTGACATATCCACTAAACATTTGGTGCTCCTACAAACCAATATTGTTTGAACATTGTTTTCAGTTACTTGGAGGAGAGATAGAGCCCTTCACGGAGGAAAGGTGAGAAGAACTGGTATTGGCAGCTTTCATTCCTCTTCTATTATCCCAGGCAGTTCTACTCTGGTTATCAACTGCTTCTAATACCTTTTCTAAGTGAGAACTTGGAAAGTACAATTTTTTCCATTTTATTGTCGTTCCAGGATCTTTCAATTTTCCCTTGGCCCCTGGCACCTGTTGACTGGCCTAGTTCTTAATCTGGCTCTGATATTCCATATACTGTCACCCACCAACTCCTTTGTGCTACCTAACCGTACCATTTTCTAAGAATTTTATGTCTTCGTATGTGTTATTGTTCCAACTGTCTAGAATGCTCTTCCTTTCTTTCCATGTCACCTTTTCTGTGAAGCCTGCCTCTGCTATTCCAGACAGATCCTGTTAAGCCTCCCTTTATGTTCTTTGTATATACTACATGCTTCCAGTATGGTGCTTATGGTTATATGGAACTTAGTATATATGTTATATTATAATTATTTGTTTATATAGCTGTGTTTCCCTTCGATTCTAGATTTCAATCCCTTTTTTACAGGAATTGGAATTTATATTTCAGTCTGACACATACCATGTTTCCCTGAAAATAAGACCTAGCCGGACAATCAGCTCTAATGTGTCTTTTGGAGCAAAAATTAATATAAGACCCGGTCTTATTTTACTATAATATAAGACCAGGTCTTTAATATAATATAATATAATATAATATAATATAATATAATATAATATAATATAATATAATATAATATAATAAATATAATATAATAATGTAATACCAGGTCTTATATTAATTTTTGCTCCAAAAGATGCATTAGAGCTGATGGTCCAGCTAGGTCTTATTTTTGGGGCAACATGGTAGTAAGCTGAGGGCCTATTATGAATGAATGCGTTCCAATCTGGCAAGCAAATCACAATATCTGGGAAATGTAGCCATTGAACATCAACAGCTGGAGTTCCAGAGAGCATGCTTCCTCTGCTTGGGACACGGGGTAGAGGACTCAGGAGCTAGGGAGTCCCAGATTGCTGGTCTGAAGTTCTTAAAACCTCCTGCCGGTACTTAGGATTCATTCCAGAAACCTGGGCTGAGCTTACAAGTGGGGCCCAGTATGAGAGAAGGGCTGCCAGGGGCTGAGGATTCTGGCAAGACCTGCTAAGTGAGTGACTGAAACATTCCTTCTTCTGAGTCACAGATGCATTTGCAGTTCCTCAGCTCCCCAGCCATTTTTTGGGAGGGGTGGGGAAGCTGGAAAGGCAGAGGGCTGGGGGTGGGCTGGGGTAACAAGAGGTGAAAAGAGGGCAGTGCCATGTGATAAACTATGAGGGTTAGACAGCAATGAAAAACTGTTATGGAAGCCCAGTGCCGATGTTAGCACACATACTTTCCCCAGGGCTTGCATTAACCTGCCAATGTTGTCTTTGTTAAATCTAAGAAATAGGAAAAATAATTCCTGTCACCTATCATAGAAGAATGGAGAAATAAACTCATGTTGACAGGATATTTGATTGGCAGCCTTTGTGCAAATGCTGTTATTATTCAGCCAGCGCTACCTTCCTCTTGCCCAACTGAACCTGTATCATACTTGTCCGATCTCTATATTAGATGTCTTCACATTTCTAATCGAAGCCATACTTATTTAAAAGGTGCAGGTTCACGGTACTTTCAAAATGTTAAAAAAAACATATATATAGCTTTTATATAAAAAAAAGATTTGTTAAAAAATCTCAATGCCAATACTTTTTATGGGTAAAGGTAAATTAAAAAGAGATATATAAAAATTGAAGTTTAGTGTCTTGTCTGGAACAGAAGCAAGCTTTGTTTGCATTACACTACATCTTCAGTGAACCTGCGAAATCATCACAGGATGATATCGCCCACATCTGGCTCATCTTCTCCTTTTTCCAGCTTTGTCATGAAGTCTGAGACGGTGTTGAGACCCAGCCTGGTCGGCGTTTCATTAATGGTTCTACACTTTCTCCGTCTCCCCCTTCCCCTTCTCAGCCTAATATCCCTTAGAGTGCTTTTCAAATTTCAGGGTTGCTGTTTGGTGTGCTAGGAAGCAGAGGTTAAAAATGCAGATTTCTGTGGGTTCCCACTGAGGAGGTGTGGGGTGTGTATGCTGCAAGGGTGGGTGATGGAAAGGAATCGATATTTTTACCAAGCTCTCCGGGTGCTCTTCTTGCTCTCCTGAACCTCTCTGAGTATAAGCTCTCTTGCTCTCCTGCAGTTCTTCCTGCTAAGTTGTTTCTTGAGCTCTTCCATTGGGTCACTTCCATTTTCATCTGGGCTTGGAACGCGAGCCTTGGCCTGGAAACAAGAGTGGATTAAAATAAAGCAAATAATTTTATTAAATTTATACTTGTCTTTAATGGCTAGAGTTGTGAAGAAAACAGAATAAATATAGCTTTAATATACTTTAAGAGCCAAAGCCATGTAGTTGTAGAGCATAACATTTCAGCTATATTTACAGTCTTTAAATGGAATTTTTAAAGATAGGCCCTAGATTCTGTTAAGGGCTTGACCATAGGGTGCTCCAGAAGCCTTCTCTATGGATCACTTAAATATATAATTACATCACCTAGGGGGTCTCAGCATTGTTTGCTTAAAAGACTCTATTTATACTCAAAGAGAAACTTAGTTTAATTTATCAAATTGTGGAATTTGCTTGATTACTTTTGAGCATACTGGTAACATGTATGTTAGCAGCAGTATGCCTGTCAGAACTAAAAGTAGGCCAGGCCTGCTAGTCCCACACGACTTTGTGTATCCAGGATTATATCTTTAAAATTGTTTCAAAACACAGTTTCTTTAAAAAATATTTAATTACAAAATTAGTATTTTATTACAAACGCAAAGCTAAAGCAAACATAAATAAGGAGAAAAATAACCTATTGGCCTATAGTCTTACATGACCACCAGTCACGTTTTGCTATGCATCCTCCAAAATTATTTTTTATGCATGTATCAAGCTATAAATAAATGGAAGCACGCCATACACACCCTTTTGAACCATTTCAGGTGAATAATAAATACAGAGTACAGCCTGCTGCAGAATGACTTTGCCTCCTGAGGCTAACCAACCCTTCGCCCAGGGAGTATTTGCTTACTTGTGTACTGTCCTCCTTCCTTATTTTTACTACTCTTGTCTCCCTTCTCCTCTTACCCAAATCCTTATTTTTTTTTTCCTGAGACATAGTGAAGTTCCACACCCTTCCTGAAGTCCTCAGTGATTCTCCAAATCACAGAGATTTCTGTCTCTTCCGAACTCATTGAAATATTTGTCAGTACCAATCATAGGGTTTGAGTATAATAAGTAAAGAAAATGAGGGGGGCTGTACAAGGAAGAGGACTGAAAATAAATTCAGTTGTGAAAGAAGAACTTTCGAATAGAATATTGTAGAAGGATGTGTTTTAAACTTCTATCATATAATATTAATGCCATTTTGAGCAGTTGGGCCTAAGAAACCATACATTCAATACAAAAAAAGCATGCACATTATAGATTTTTAAAATTTCCTATAGGAGTTATTTTTAGGTTGATTTAAATCAAAATTTAAGCTGGACTTAATTGACATTAACTTGAACTCTAGAAACAAATTTAATTATGTCTATTATTATGGAAAGAATGTATTATTCAATAAATGGAATTGAGACAAACCCATCTCACAAATGTCAGCATAGATCAAAATAAAATCTAGAGATATTACGATTTAAAAAGTGTGAACCTAGTTAAATAAAACTTTGGTAAATATATAATTTTTGGAGGGGGATTGAACTTTTTAAATTGCTTATATAGAAACTGGCACATGATGGCCACTTAACAGTTATTGAATGAATGAATGAATGAATGAATGAATGAAATATAAAAGGAAAGGAAGAGACCATAAAGAAAGATCCTTAGGTTTGACAACATAAATATCTCAATGTTCTGTATTTTAATTATTATTAAATTTAAAAGGCAAATGGCAAACTTGGAAAATATTTATAATCTGTGGTAAGATACAGGATTAATGTTTTTACTAAGTAAACAACTCTTGCAAATTAATAAGAAAAGGTATACATTTCTATAGAAAAATCAGTTAAACCCTGTGTAAATATGTTATCAAAGAAAAAATATAAGTGGTCATTAAACATAAAAAAACTTTTTTTAGTTAATTAAAGAATGCACATTTTAAAAATTCTACTTGTCATGTATCAAAGCGACAAACTTAAAAAACATATACAATATTGATAAGAATAATTAGAAATGGAAAGTTTAACATACTGTTGCTGGGTATATTGTTGTATCTTACAGAGAAGCAGTTTGGGATACATTTTATAAAATTTTAAAATGTGCTTAGCTTTTGGTCAAGTCATTTCATTTCTAGAGATTTCTCTATGGCAAGTATAGATCTGCACAAGGAGTAGATGCAAAGAAGTTTGCAGTAATTTTTTTTTATATATAAACAACCCAGTACCCAATCTTTGGAGACGTTTTCCCCAACTTTGATGAGGTATAATTGACAAAAATTGTATATATTTTAGGTGTACAGCATGATGAATTGATATACATATACATTATGAAATGATTACCACAACCAAATTAATTAACATGTCCATCTCCTCACAGTTTCTTTTGTGTCTGTGTGTGTGTGTGTGTTTGTCTGTGTGTGTGTGTGTGTGTGTGTGTGTGGTGAGAACACTTGTGATCTACTCTCTTAGCAAATTTCAAGTATACAATACAGTATTAAGTCACCATGATGCACATTCGATCCCCAGAGCTTATTCATCAGATGACTGAAAGTTTGTACCCTTTGGCGGGCATCGCCCCATTTCCTTGCACCCCCTCCTAACAATTGGAGGTTGCTAGTGCCATTGCAATGGCTCTGGAGCCAGACTGGCTGGGCTTGAGTCCAGGCTCTTCCACCTCTAAACTGAGTGGCCTCATGCTGTTCCCTGACATTTCTGGGCTTCAGTTTATTTATCGGTAAAATGGGGATACCTGTAGCCCCAATCACATAGGGTGGATGTGAGAATTCAGTGTGTCACAGAAAGTGTTTAATAAGTATTAGCTATTATTTTGTTTAAGTTTAAGAATGAACATGCATTGGAGATTACTCAGCCATTAAAATAATAATTTAGAAGGGTATTCAGAGACACGAAAAGGTGTTCGATAGGTGTTATCAAGCAAAAAAGGCAGGGTACAAAATGATATATAAATTATAACATTTTAAAAATTATATAAGTGCATTGGAAAAAGACTGAGAAAGAGATACATGAAAATGTTAGCAGTGGGTATCTTTAGGTAGTTTATCGGTAATTTTAACTTTCTTCTTTGTGTTTGTCTCCTATACATTTTGTACAATGAACATTTATTTGTGTGTGTTTGTGTGTGGTGAGAATAAGATAAACCAAACAAATATTAATGAAAACAACACCCTATTCTAAATGACACTTTTCCACAGTTATGAGTAACCTATGTGAAAAATAGAATAGTTTTGATACATTAAAGCTCACATACTAAAAATAGCACGGGCTTTATGGTTTCATAGACTGGATTGATTTCTTTAGCTGTATGATCTTGCACATGTTATTAACACAGCCAACCTTCAGAGTCCTCCCTGTGAGATGGGGATGAATATCTTCTATCCAATGGGGATGTGGTGAAGCTCAATAAATTAGTGTATGTGAGAGCTACTCATAAATTGAACAGAGATGTACAACTACAAGATCTTATTATAACCATCAAACCCTACTGTGGGGACAGAGCCCCAAAAAGCAGTTTCCAGGCTCTCGGCCTCACATAGAAAGGTGCTGGCTCAGGTAGTAAATGGCCGTTGACTGTGATCAAATGGCCATCAGCTGTGGCTAGTTGGCCGTCAGCTGTAACCAGTGAGCCATTGGGCACTAATATAACTGCCGTGGCTAGGCTAGCAGCTAATGGGGGCTAGCAAGAAGATGGTGGCTGAGTCTGCAAGCGGCGCAGTGAGGGTTGAGAATTGTGTGGCTCCTGTTTCCTGTTTCTCCAGCCCAGCCGCCAGCGAGAATATAGTGGTGTGACTCCCCTACCTATGGCTCCGTGGGTGTTCCTTTTTGGCCTCACCAGGTCCTGCGTTCTTATGTGGGGAGCGGGACCAGAGACCCAGAGACCCTGCAGGCCACCCTGCATGACACCTACTGATGCTGTTAGATTTTCTGTCCCAAAGAACAGAAGGGATCTCCAATAAAGCTTTTATATATATAATATATATATATAAATAATATATATTTTAATATATATATTTTAATATAATTATATATATATATATATTTTAATCAGAGAAGTACTTGGGAATTTGAGAGTCTTCCTAACTGCTATTAAAAACTCATCACGTAAAAATATGAAGCTTTTGGCTCCAGATTAATTTTTTGCTGTAAATTTCTTTCCTCCTTTGTTTTGCTTCCAAGCTTTGAAAGGTTGTGAATCATTCAAAAGACAACATGAATTCCTGAAACTTTTGCCTTTGTTTTGTAATTTAAGAGGATTGTCCCAAAGTAAACCGATATTTTACAGTGAGCTCTGAAAGAGACCCAGCCTAATATTTTTTTATAGGGACAGTGTTTAAAGTAGTTGAAGGGAATTGGAAAAATAGTAAGCAGAAATTGGAAATAAAATTTACCATGTGTTTCTAGAATTGAACCACCATAGAGAAAGGACCCTGTTCTGCGGTGTTAAAAAACAAAATTTAATCGAGTAAATTTGAAGATCTAATTGACTTTATTAAGTGATTCATGAATCTGGTAGCTTCCATCTAGCAACTAGAAGGGTGCTCCAAGGAGTTGCACAAAATGCGAAGTTTTTCTAGAAAAAGGGGCAAGGGAACTATTGACAAAAGAAAATAAAGGATTGATTTTTAGACCAGGATATCTTCTTTTGGAGGGAAGGGAACAGCAAGGGTTTTTCCATACAGATCACCTCTTCTTTCTTTGCATGAAGGAGAGGGCCCACCTGATAGATTACTTTACTAGTGCTTGACCATGGACTGGTCGGTTAAGTCTGGGAGAGTTTGAAATAGCAATAGCTCAGGTGTAAAATATAGGTTTGACATCATAGGCTTTAGCACAAGTGATGCCATTTTGGGCCTGTGGTTTCTCTTTAACAGTGGTTCAACTATTTTCTTTTCTCTGTGTCTTATCTTTGCTTATTATTAACACTGAAATATCAAATGGAGATATTCCAAAATTTGTAAGTGCTTTGCATGCTGGTTTTCAAAGAGAGAAAAGCTGGCAGCCCCTAAAAGTAGAACTTGTAATTTAAACACTGTTACATTTTTTTTTCTTTATTGTAAGTCTGAGGAAGATAAAGATGGGGAATGCTGCTTATACAGGAATCTTTTTTTTCTATGAAAACAACCACAAAGTAGTTGACCAGCTTTTAGTATTTTTAAACCCTTTCTATGTCGTTTTTGTCAAGTGATCTCACCAATGATGACCAAATTTATAATCTTTAATCTCTAAACTTTAATACAGCTTGCACCTGAGACCAAGGCTGTCATTCACTGGATTATGGATATTCCTTTTGTGCTCTCTGCCAATCTCCACGGAGGAGACCTTGTGGCCAATTACCCATATGATGAGACCCGGAGTGGTAGGTATTCTTTCTGCTTCTCTGATTGGTTTAAGGGTTACAATTACTTTACAAGGCTCTGAAGGATGATTTCTAGAATATTCTTTTAAAGAACTGGTCATAAAGTGATTTTGCCTGTAGAAATACATATGTTTAACAGGAACATCCCCTAACTGTTTCGTGTAGCATTGGCATATATATTTGGCAGAAGAGGACTGTAACTTTAAAAAATATATTTAGCTGAAGAGAAATGTAATCTTGACAGAACACTCAAACAAGAGTAAGGGAGACAACAGAAGTCATGAACTTGGGGCACTTTTAGACCCTGGTAAAATGGAGAAATTATGGATGTTATATAGTTCTGTATACAAGATGGCTTAAAGATGGAGGCAGCCTCTTGGTGCTTCATGGGGGCTCAGGT
The DNA here is from genome assembly GCF_004115265.2 of Rhinolophus ferrumequinum. Taxonomy (NCBI): domain Eukaryota; kingdom Metazoa; phylum Chordata; class Mammalia; order Chiroptera; family Rhinolophidae; genus Rhinolophus; species Rhinolophus ferrumequinum. The sequence continues at coordinate 46,382,821 of NC_046301.1, forward strand.
GGATCTCCACGTGTGTCTTATCTTTCTCTCATCCTTTTGCATTTGGAACTGTTTACAGTGTGTCAGGGAAGAAAGTGGTGCTTTGATTTTCTCTAACAGGTTTTAGTTAAGTTCAGGCATAGCAAGCTTTAGCCAGATAGATATTTTCAGCTTCATTTTTGTTGCTCCAGGAAGTTTCCTGCTTTGGCTTGAGCCTCAGGGGACTTGAAAGAGTTAGTTCTTTTAAACACAGGATGATAATTTTAGGGATTGGAAACTTTGAGTTTTGTAGAAAGTCTTTGGTGAAACACTATTAAAATTTACAGATTTTGTGGTTTGTCAATAGCTGGGAAATTTAAAAGCTTGGCATATTTTGTAATACATGAATCAGAATACAGTATATCAGAAACATTTATTTCCATAATACACATAGATTTTTTAAAATTCTAAATTCAGATACTAAAAAGTATGTGTGACACTGGTTTATAGTGGCTATGAGGTTGGTACAAGTACATTTTAAAATAAAAAAAAATTCAATTACAGTTGACATACAGTATTACATTAATTTCAGATGTACAACATAGTGATTAGACATTTATATACCTTACAAAGTGATCACCCCGATAAGTCTAGTACCCACCTAGACTTATACATAGTTATCACAATATTATAGACTATATTCTCTAGGCCGTACTTTACATCTATTTTATAACTGCCGATTTTACAAACACATTTTTTTAAATTAAAAATTTTAACAACAGGGGCCGGCCCGGTGGTCAGGTGGTTAGAGCTCCATGCTCCTAACTCCGAAGGCTGCCAGTTCAATTCCCACATGGGCCAGTGGGCTCTCAACCACAAGGTTGCCAGTTCAACTCCTCGAGTCCCACAAGGGATGGTGGGCTCCGCCCCCTGCAACTAAGATTGAACACGGCACCTTGAGCTGAGCTGCGGCTGAGCTCCTGGATTGCTCAGTTGGTTGGAGAGCGTCCTCTCAACCATAAGGTTGCTGGTTCGAATGGTGGGCTGTGACCCCTGCAACTAGCAATGGCAACTGGACCTGGAGCTGAGCTGCGCCCTCCACAACTAAGACTGAAAAGACAACAACTTGACTTGGAAAAACGTCCTGGAAGTACACACTGTTCCCCAGTAAAGTCCTGTTCCCCTTCCCCCAATAAAATCTTTTAAGAAAAAATTTTAACAATGGATGTCTCCTTAGTGTCCTCCCAGGCCCAATTTATTGTGGGCTTACCACCTTTTCTTGTGAAGCTTTAGAATCCTAAGTAGAATGTACACTCTATTTAATTTTTACTTTGCGGTATTAGCAGTGAAAGTTATGTTACCTGGAAGATACGTGTAATTGTTGAGTACTTAAACTTTCACACCTTTCCCATAGTGATGCAGCTGAAGAAAGCCATCAGCAAGAGATCAACACTGAATCACCCTTCAGAAAACATGTAGTGCTCCTTGGTCTGTGTCCATTTCTTTAACCTTGTGGATTTATTTTCTAGGCAGTGCACATGAATATAGCTCCTGCCCGGATGATGCCATTTTCCAAAGCTTGGCTCGGGCATACTCCTCTTTTAACCCACCCATGGCGGACCCCAATCGGCCACCATGTCGCAAGAACGATGATGATAGCAGCTTTGTAGATGGAACAACCAATGGAGCTGCTTGGTACAGCGTACCTGGCGGTGAGTTTCCATTTTGATCTTTGATTATGTGATATTGGCTTATTTATAATTACCAATTGGATACAGAGAATCTTTAGTCCTCTTCAGTTACTAGGAAATTGATTGAATCTATAGTTCATCCATTAAAATTAGTTTTCTATGTAAATGATTACTATGTATAGTTTTATTTTTATTGGTTTTTAAAAATCAAGATGTGAATTGAAGAGATAAGGGAAATGCATTGAAGATGTCCAGTGGGAAAATATAAATTGAATATGGTTAACTACCCTTACTTTTCAAATTCTAGCCTTAGGGAATAAGAAAGCATCCTGATTATTTTAGTCATGCTTTGACTATAGGTAAATGTGTATTTCAGAGGGCAGGCTTTGGCCTTTAGCCTGTCTTGGTCCACATAACTTTTTTGTTTTTATTTTAATGATGGAATGACAGAGATGATTTGATGTGAAATATTTATTTTATATTCATTACTGTTATAAGTACTATTAGATCAGGAAACCCTTCACTGTTTATGGGATCTGAAAAGGGAAAAGCCCACTACAGCACAGCTGCTGGAGGATGCATCTTCTAGAAATCCAAAACAGTTCTCGTGGTTCCCTTGCCCCAACATGAGCTATGCAGAGCTCTTATTTTTATGGCTCTCTGGACCAATTACAGTTGTGTAAGACTTGCCTCTACCAAGAACGAAGAGTGAAATTGAGACACTGATACAGTTATTTTCCCCTCTCTTTGATTAGAACAATTTTTCTAAGCCTACCTGTAAAAGAAAAAGATAATTAGGGCAGTAGCAGCACTAACTAATTATAGGGTTTTGGTTGAATATGTTTCTTTTGTTGAATTATGCCCTGAGAAAAATATTCTTCCTGATTTTTTCTTTCTGATATATTTTTATTCTGTTTTAATTAATATTTTACATCAGGCCAGATCAAATTTAGTACTCCCCTGAATAGCTTGAGAAATAAGATCTATGTCAGGTTTTAGGATGTAGACTGTGTCAAATTCATCAGATGGGAAGTATTTTATACTTCAATTTTTATAAAAAACTTTAGTAATTCCTTTGGAATTACCTTTTTTTGGGACAAGTAGTGCATTACACTGGTGGTGCCAAAAAAAGGTACACGTTTTAATAGGTGTTATCTATGTATTACTTTTTGAAGTTGTATTGAATTACGGTAGCAACGTGTAGTATGACGTTTGCTCAAAAGATGGTGTTAGTCAAATGAATGCTAGCGTCATTCATTGTGTTACAATTTTAGTACAGTTTTTCCCTTTCTTAAAATGTGTATACTTTTTTTGGCCCCCTCTGTAAACAGAATATCAAGTAATCTGTATCAATAAAAGAATGATAATAATACTACTAAAAATTTTAATCATAGTTAATGATTATGTTCCATAGTAATCAAACAGTAAAAGGCAGCTTTGACTTTCTTTATTCTCTATGAGGTGAATAAAATTAGTGTATTAGGTCAAGTTTTCTAGAAGCAGAGCCCGAGACAGTGATTTTGGTGCTCATAATTTATTGAGGAAAATAAGGAAGGAGACAGAGCTGAGCAAGGATGTGGTCCCAGGTACAGTCTAGCCACATCTTACCTGAGCCATTGGAAGGAGGGCCTCAAGCATACGTAAATTACAGGCAAGGTTGTCCTCCCTTGAGGCCAGGGAACCAGCATTTGGTGACTCCAAATTAATCAGTCATTGGTTGTGAGATCTTATTTATCACAACAAACTTCTCCATTAGGACTGCTTTAACTGCAGCCCATAACTTTTGTATGTTGTGTTTCTATTTTCATTTGTTGGAGATATTCAGTTTCTCATTTCCTCTTTGACCCATTGGTTGTTCAGGAGTGTATTGTTTACTTTTCTATGTATTTGTGAATTTTCCAGTTTCCCTCCTGTAATCATGTCTAGTTTCATACCATTGTGGTTATAAAAGATATTTGGCATGATTTCAGTCTTTTTAAGTTTGCTAAGACTTGTTTTGTGACTTATCATATGATCTATTCTGGAGATTGTTCCGTGTGTGCTTGAGAATAATGTGTATTCTTCTGCTGTTGAATGGTATATTCTGTATGAGTCTGTCAGGTTTATGGGGTGTAAAGTGTAGTTCAAGACCAGTATTGCCTTATTGATTTTCTGTCTGGATGACCTATCTATTGTTGAAAGTGGGGTATTGAAGTCCCCTATTATTATTGTATTGTTGTCTATTTTTTCCATCAGATATGTTAGTGTTTGCTTAATATATATATTTAGGTGCTCCAGTGTTGAGTGCCTATACTTTTTTGATATTTATAAACTTTGATGTATTGACTGTCTTATCTTAATATAATGGCCTTCTTTGTCTCTTATTACAGTTTTTGGCTTAAACTATATTTTTCCTGATATGAGTATAGCTACTCTTGTTCTCTTCTGGTTTACATTTTAATGGAATATCTTTTTCTAGTCCCTTCACTTTGAGCCTGTTTGTGTCCTTAAAGCTATTGTGAGTTTCTCGTAGACACCCTCATATAGTTGGGTCTTATGTTTTTATCCATTCAGTCACTCTATACCTTTTGATTGGAAAATTTAATCTATTTACATTTAAAGTAACTTGCATAGGTAAGGACTTACTAATGCCATCTTATTGTTTTCTGTCTATTTTGTAGTTCCCTTGTCCCTCACTTCCTTTCTTGCTCTGTTCCAATGCGAATTGAGGATTTTCTGTAGTGGTACACTTTGATTTCTTTATCTTTAACTTTTTTGAATCTACTGTAGATTTTTGCATTATTGTTACTATGAGGCTTACATAAAACGTTGTATAGCATGACAGTCAATTTTAAACTGGTAATATCCTAACAAAAGCTTACCCTTTTACCTCCCTCCACCCACATTTTATGTTTTGATATCACAGGTTACACCTTTTACATTGTGTATCCATTAAAAAATCACTATTATTTTTAATATTTTTTCTTTTAGCCTTTGTACTAGAGTTCAGTGATTAACACACCACCATATTACAGTATTAGTGTATTTTTGAATGTTTTCATGTTACATATTAGGTCTGTTTTGGCACTGAGCTATGCCACCTTAGAGAAGGTAAAGTGAAACTGTTCTTCCTACTCTCTTCATGCGTTCAATCTTGGATTTTTTTTTTTTTGGCTCCAACGGTGTACTAGAAATTTTCCATTGGAATCCTGACTTCCAAAAAGGCTCTTTATTCATGGGTGATTGTCAAAATCAGTGTTCTTTGGGGAGGGAACAGTAGAACACTCCAATTTTGCCATTTTGGTGATAACATTCCCCTGTTGTCTTCTTTGAAGCTGAATCCAGCAATCTGGACTGTGGCCAATGCTTGCTTGAGCTCCCTACAGCAGCAATGCATTAAGCTGAATTATTACTTAAGAAGCTGAGAGGGTTTGTGCTTTTAAGGTGGTAACAAGCTCCCAAGTATGTTGTTCTGTCCCTACGGCATGCGATTTTCCTTGTGGTTTCCCACAAGCTCCCCAAGTGCAACTGGTTGGCGTGTCTTTTATACTTGGCTCTCATTTCATCAGAACAGCCTGTGTAGGGTTTTAGTCTTTGACTTTCCCTTTGGTGTCTTGGCAGGAATGCAAGACTTCAATTACCTCAGCAGCAATTGCTTCGAGATCACTGTGGAGCTTAGCTGTGAAAAGTTTCCACCTGAAGAGACTTTGAAGAGCTACTGGGAAGATAACAAAAACTCCCTCATTAGCTATCTTGAGCAGGTAAACTCAGTTTTCAGTGTAAATGGGAGATTTAAGAGCGTTAAACCTGCTTTACAATAGTCTCCTAAGGGGAGCCCAGTCTAGGGGAATCCATCTGACCCAGAATGAGGATGCTACATTTGGAAAATGTGTCAGTAATGGTGCAAAGAAGCTTTCATTTTTCATGGATTTTGTGGTTTACGAATATTCAGTGAGAAATGATTAAACTGGAGGGTTGTGGAGAAGTGAAATAAAACTCTCTTTTCATTTATATTGCTCTAAGCAAGGGCAATCCTAGGACCCTTCTCCACCTTGATCACCTTGGGCTTGTGAGTTCATCCCAGGCAGGACCAGTGTTAGAATGAGGTAAGTGAGGCATCGAGGATTTAAGGAGGCATTCACTCTCAGGGTCATACAAGTATGGGGTCAGCATCTAGAAGTAAGTGCATCCTTAAATTTTGTGCCCACATGTCTCACTTGTCTCACACTAAATTCAGCTGAATCTGAGGTAGTAATAATAATAATAACGATAGCTTAATTTATTGGGCATGTACTGTTTCCCAGGCATTCTTCTAAGTGCCTTACAGGTAGCAATTAATATATTCGATCCTCACAACAACTCTATGAGGAGAGTAATATTGTCATAATCAGCCCTGAATTAAAGATGAGGAATCAGAGGCACAGAGATTTTAAACAGTTGCCTGAAGTCACTGAGCCAGAATCCAGTCTGTCTAATTCCAGAATCACCATATCTTATCACTTCTCATGATATCAGCCTAGATCTTTACCTGAGTCACTTATGTAGCCATTCCAATGGGGTATATACAGAATTTTGGAGCATCTCACTATTTGTTAGAATAAAATATCTTACCTACTCAGACTTAATCCAGGCCAGTCCCCTGCCAACCCCACCCCTGTATGCTATGTAGACGTTGGCATCAGGGACAATGGTGGAAGAAAAGACCTAAAGACTCTGATCCTTGCTTGTTGTGCCTTGACAGTTTTCAAATTCCATTCTGTATGTGGCCATTTATACCCAAAGTCAAGTAGCATGACGTTAGTTTCACATGCCAGCAGCTAGTCCAGATTAATTTTTAAACTAATTTGATATAAATAAGTGCTGTTAAATAACCATATAACTTTTTGCATGTATGTACACACACACACAACCATACACACACACACACACACACACACACCCCCTGGGGGTGCCAAAAAAATGTACACAAGTGGACACTTTGGTCAATGTTGCTCAAGCAGTAGTTCGCTGTAAATCAGAAGTGTCTGGACGCTGATGGTCACCACTTTGAGCACCTCTTGTAATTGCAGAAGTCAAATGTGACTTGTATTATCTTTTGTTATTAGTATATATTGAGTATTACAATTAATACAGTTTTTTCCTTTCTTAAAACGTATACACAATTTTTGGGACACATTTTGTGTCCCCACACATATATACATAAAACATATATATGGACTCAGTGTTTTTTAAAAAGTGTAAAATCAATTTAAAAATTATTTTACACATGTGAAATATTCATATTAGGGATCTGACCAAAAGGGACTGTCATGGAATAGACCCACCAATGACAGCTAGTGATGTTAAAAAAACACCCATTAAACAGGATTTTTTTCAACCAATGGGATCCTACTCTATATTACCATAAAAGGGTATTTTCAACAACAAAACAGGATAAAAAGCCATGGTGACCTTTACAGGTGTGGATCCCTGTAAAATGTCTCCTTCGAAGAGAGTTGTACTTGGATAGATGTTCTAAGAGCAAAGTTAACTGAAAAATGTATTTTTGGAGGTAGAGGAAGTAAGACAAGGGTATTTGGTGTGTTCTCCATTTAGATATTAAAGAATGCCTCCTTAATACAATGCTTTTCATTTTATTTACATTTTTTTTCAACAAAAATTAATGGTGCTACTTTCATGTCCTCGGCACCCGGTAAGGCACCGGGGCTAGTGACCATTCTCAGGAAGGCTTCATATTTGTGGGGTTCAGAAAAATGAGTGCCTGATTACAAGAGAAGAAGATAAATGCTAAAATAAAGGTGAACTACAAAAAGCAATGGCAGTGCGTAGAAGGGTCCCTAACCCTGTCCTGGGGGCTCAGAAAAGGCGTCTGGGAGCTAGACTCTAAGATTTACTATAGTTGATGCCAATAAGATTATTACTCTGATTATTAGTCCTCTCTTAGTTCTTGAGAAAAATACAAAACAAAATTAAGCACCAACGTACGCCATCAGGAAAGAGGAGAATATTTGTCATACTTATGTTAACAAGTGGGCATGCGTCAATCCATCTAAAAGCTGGTATATCAATTTATATAGAAATAAGCTGGGAAGAAGAGGGATCAGGACCATACTGTACAGGACTATATAAGCCTGTTTTATGCCGCTCGGAATGAAAATTTGATCTGTCCGCAGATCCTCGTGCTCCGCCTTCATAGGGCATCAGTGTTATGATGCAGGCTGTGTAGAAGCAGTAAGAATGGCATCAACTGTGAGCTCATGCAGAACGCCTCGTAGAATACTCACGTTAGGGACTCAAAGGCGGATGAAAGATCAGTGAGGACGGCCAGAAGTTCTGTGTTGCAATTGCTTTCTTGATAATGAAACAGAATATGGTGATTAGGAAATGAACACCTGGGCCTAAAATCTAAGTGTGCACTAGTTTACAACTCATGGAAAATAGGTGATTAGGAAGGAGATCTAATTCTGTAATGGGTTGAGAGGAAGTCTCTTGCAGAGTTTTAAAGGGATGTTTGCAGAAACTGGAATTGTAAAATTAATTCGGGCAAATGGTTTGCTAAGAAGCGCTTCATACGCAATAGATTTGGAACAGTTGAGCTCTCAAAATTCCCCGAGAATTTCTCAAAAATAGTCAATGTCACCTGCTTCAAAATCATTTAGGTTCTTGTTGAAAATGAGTTTCCTGTCCCACTATTAAATCACACTTCCTGTAAGGCAGGACTCTAGAATCTTCATTTCAGCAAGCTCTCTGGGTGACATGTAAATACAAAAGGGTTTAAGGACTACTTACAGTTCTAGCAACAATGGAGAATCTTCTGGATTTTTTTTAAAGCCTTGGTTGATTGAAATGTCCTGAAATCTGAGGAGAAATTATTACAAGAGGAACAAGTGTAGTAAATAGCTCCTCCAGTCATGAGTGAAATTTGCACTTCCTTGATTTCCTTTGCAAAAACCATAAAGTGCCAGGGTTTTCCAATCTGCTTTCATGTGGAGTTATGATGACAGCTCATGACACTTTGATTGAGATTTATTACTACCATGGGATTTCTCAAACCGAAAAGTTGTGCCCCACAATTGGCATATCAGAGATAGACATTTACTTATTTATTTGTTAAACCATATACTATAATATGTCTTGGGTTTCAGAAGCAGAAAAAAGTAAAGTCATTAATATTAACTGGGGATATTTCGGCCTAATACAGGTGAATTATATGTTTTTTGAAGTGATTGTTTGACTTATGTTCCAGTGGTGAGGAAATTTAAAACTTTCATCTCCCTAAGGTTTATAATATTGATTATAGCAGGATTATGGTGCCTCAAGTTGAATAAAATCATGTCTACAATTTTTGTAATCTCCTGAGTTTTTCACCATGTAAATTTCACTCTGAAACCTTACTCTTCATGTTTCCAGTGGCTAAATTTCAATCTCTTAATTATGATTGACTAATTCATAAGTCAATTTTGGGGAAAAGTCAAAGATTCACTAGGCCCTAAAAATGTCTTTTTGTTTTTAATTAATTAATTAATTAATTAATTAATTAATTAATTAATTAATTGTTTTAAGGAGGGCGCAGCTCACAGTGGCCCATGCGGGGATCAAACACCACACTCCAACCAACTGAGCTAACTGGACACCCCAGTCTTTTTGTTTTTAAAATGTATTTGCTCCCTTTTCATTATCCTGGTTGCCAATAAAATTGATAAAATTGTCATTCATTATTACTGACAGCGTGCTTAGCTTTTGGTCAGTGTATAGTGTTTTAGAGATTCTGCTTCTTTCTAAAAACATACCAAATGCAAAAAAAAATTTGCCGATAATCAGGGACATCTCTTCGATAAAACATTGTACCACTGACAGATTTATTCTCCAGTGATGAAGGGATACATGAGACTCATTCTATCTTCCGTAGGGAAAGTAGCAAAAGAAAATTCATCTTCTGGGGCCAGATTGAGGAGCAGCTTGAGCATTTGGGAGATCGGGGCATATTTTGTTAAGTAATAAAGCTTAATGAATTACCATTCGATATTCCAGATGCAGTACTTCCTTAAAGACCTGAAGTGACTCTCTGTCACTTCAAACACATACTGACTGAATTGAATTATCATTTAAAAATAAAGAAACAAAGCTGTTTTTGTAGTGTGCATTGCAATAGTTAGTTGACGACTGCAACGTAATTCGGCGATTATTCTCAATAACAACTCTTCTGTTTTCTTTCTAAATCCAATTTTTAGTTATGAAGGTCACTGATTTTTCATGACACTTATTTTCAACCCAAATAATATTGTTAATGAATTAATGCCAAAGTAGTAGCAGTGTATGTATCTTTTTGTCAAGAATGAACAAGTATTACAGGGCTGCAATGTAGTATTCTTGTTAACTGACAGAGGCTATATAAGATAATCATAGCTGACCAAATTTAAAATAGCAAGTAATGAAATAGCGTGCTAAGACTAGAACTGTTTTACATACATGACAGACTTTCTGTTTTTTGTTTGTTTTTGTTTTGGTGGTTCAGAGGGTCCTTAATGGTCTTTGACTCAGAACAAGATACAAATTTTCGGGAGGTTACTTGTCCACTTGGGAAATAGCAGAGTAAAGAGTGCACAAACCAATCAGTGGCCTTTTGAGCATATTTTGATTCTTGATATTTTGATATTTTGATATTTTGATATTTTGATATTTTGAAAAATCCACAGTATTTTTGTAGAAAATAAGGAGATGATTGACATGAAATGGAGTTTTAGATAATTTCTGATACGAGCTTTTTGGCTGTTCTTGACTTTCACAGATACACCGAGGAGTTAAAGGATTTGTTCGAGACCTTCAAGGTAACCCCATTGCCAATGCAACCATATCAGTGGAAGGAATAGACCACGACATTACATCTGGTGGGTGCTCTTTGCCATGATCTGGAGGCTCTAGCAGTCTATATCGGAGCATGATTGCTTGTATCATAATTCTTATGCTGTGCTAAGCAAAACAATTAAATGCCTCATATCTCTTTGTTTTCTCTTTCCCCCAGCTTCTATCTAGTTAAATTTTCTTTGTGGGAGCAATTCAGGCAGTGACTCAGGATGGCTGCTGCATTTAGAAACTGAGGTGCAGCAGAGGGCGCCCTTTCCTCAGGTATCTCACTCCAGAGCTGTGAGGTGGTGCTGTCCACTGGAGATTCTTTGTAGTTCTGGAGGCAAAGGAAAATGAACTCACTAGAATTAAAATACCAGCATTGTTCTGATCTCTCTTAGGAAGAGGTGCTAAGGAGCTATTAATTTGTGGGAGTGAAAAGAGTAGGAAGGAGAACTGCCGGCATATTGTATGTCTAGGATTTCCTATCTATCACTTCATTTAAATCATATAATAAATCCAGACTTATTCAAGGTTAAACAGGATGTTACAGGATTGACATCGATGTTAGTTATTTCTTGGTATAAACCACATTTCAATTTTCCCAGGTTGGACCAAATGATATGGTTTCCTGGCAAACCTACCTATTCCTGTTAATAAACATCTATGTACTCATTTCAGTTTAACTGTTATTTGTTGGAATATTTTCAACAAAATTAATATTTATTTTTAGCTATGAACTCTTTACATATTTCTAGACCTTATAATTAACCTTTAACTTATTTTCCAAACCACTCTATACCATTACATCTTTCTTAACCTCCACATGTATAACATGTATTAAAAAAAATCTTTAACATTTGTCCTCTAAAACTCCATTTATTCATTTATTCAACAATTATTTTTCAACAACCCACTAAGTGCCAGCACAGCTTCCCAGACATATACCAGAATCTGTGCTAAGATATACTCCCTTAGCCCTTCAGGAGACTGGCTTTTGAACATGGCACCCAGGCGTCGATCCCCTCCGGCCACAAGAAACCTCTCCTATCTGTTAACCCTAGTGTGTTATACAAATATTATTTTCTTTGCATTCCATTATGTGAAAATTTTAGTAAAATCTAATGTAGGGAGTAGATATAGGTAGAAAGGAATGCAAATTGAGGATGGGCTTTGGGGCACTCCAGCTTTTCAAGGGCTGGGCAATGAGGAAGACCTAGCAGTGAAGTGTGAGGTAGAGGGAAAACTGAGTGCAATGTCCTGGAAACCTGGATGTGTTTCAAGATGGAGGGAGTGCTAAAAAGTGTCAAGTAAGATGAACCTTGTGAACGAACCAGTGTGGAGAATCTTGACAAAATCTGTTTTGATGGCATGGTGGGAGCCTGATCGGGGAGAGAGCATAGGAGGAGAGACATTAGAGATAGAGAGTATTGACAAATCCTTGCAGGCATGTTGCTATAAAAAGAAGGTAAATGAGGCACTAATAGAAAGGAGGTGTGGAGTTTAAAGGTGGATTGGAGGAGATGGTGACGGGGACTTGTTTTTTTTTCTGATTGTTTCTGTTTTCACAGTGAAATATGGTGTAAAGCACCAACTGAGAGAGAGGTTGACGAGGACGTGTTAGGAAAAAGGAGAAAGTGAATTGTCCACTGAGACCTTGCTCCTCAAAATACGGGCCCCAACCAGCAGCTGAGTTCAGTCACCTTGGAGCTGGTTAGAAATGCAGAATCTCAGGCCTCACCCCAGAGCTAGTGAATTAGAATTTGCATCTTACCCAGTTTCCCAGTGATAAAACACTGGTCTAGGAAAATGGGAGAGTGAAAGATTCGTGACGGAGGGACTAGGAGGAAGGCAGGATAGCACCATGACCTGTGTAAGGTTGCTATTTATGAATCAGAGACAGATCAGCATGGGTGTGTGCTTTCTCCAGCTCCTTGCAGCCGCACAGGGCCCGGCATAGAGTTGGAAATTATCCAGGGTTGGTGGTTTGCCAGGCATGAATAACCAAGAGGGAAACGTAAATGACTTGAAAGCATATGCGTGAGAGTGGTTATAGCTGTGGGCCCTGGAACCTACCTGCTCTAAGTTAGGAGGGAACTATGGATACGTGAGAGTGAGAGAGTGTGAAACGTAACTGCCTAAGACTCTCCAGAGAACTTGTGGAAATACAGTTCCTAGAAGGCACTCTGGACCAACATGTTTTGAATCTTTGGAAATCTAAATTTCTGACAAGTGCCTCAGGGATTATGGTGATAATATCTTTGGGCCATACTTTGTGAAACACTGATCTAGACTCTCCGACCATCAGGTCTTCTCTTGGCAAGAAAACATGGTGCCAGATGCTGACCCCACTGCGTGGGAACTGTCGATATCTTTTTTCCTGTGATACTTCTGATGTGATTGTGAGGATTCATTATTTTAAAAAATTTATTAGACAATTTAACATTAATCTCTGTAAAATTGCCATAGGAAATGATGCCTTTAGAGAGTTTCACACTCTTTTTCAACGAAATTTCACGAAATTCCATTAACATCTACTTTAAAAATAGGGAATGCAAGAAGCCGAACTGAGGTATAGCGGGTATTCCTTCACTGGCGTAATTATGCATTTCACATACCTGCCTTATGATGTAACATTTTTGTTTCCCTACAGCAAAGGATGGTGATTACTGGAGGCTGCTTGTACCAGGAAACTATAAACTTACAGCCTCAGCTCCAGGCTATCTGGCGATAACAAAGAAAGTGGCTGTTCCTTATAGCCCTGCTGTTGGAGTAAGTAATCATAACAACAGCTAAGATTTATTAAGTACTTAACATGTGCCGGGCATAATTAAGTAACTTATATTCAATCTTCATAATAACCGTATGAGGTAGGTACCATTATTATCCCCATTTAACATATGAGAAAACTGAATCTTAGGAAAGTTAAGTGATTTGATCAAGGGCTCATTTGTTGATTTAATACCGCTCATTGTGAAGCTCTGTTATTCTCTCTCATTTTTCAAAGAGATCCACAAGAAATTTAAATAAAACCTGAAAAATTAAACTTTTTTTTTTATTTTGCGACATTGATTTCAATCTATATGATTGAATTCTGTGGCATTCATCTTTTTATCTCTAAAACCTAGTACAATACTTTATACACAATGAGTATTTGGAAAAATAAATGATGCCTGCAAGATAATTTCAGGCATTAACTAAACATTTATTAAGCACATACTATGAGCATTAACTAACACCACATTACATTTAAGTAGAGACCATTTATTTTTCTAGGAAAGTAATAGGCATGAGACCAAAACTTCTCTTAGAACAGGATTTTACTACTGTCTTTGTATTACATTACCGGAACCATGTAACGACTTCCAGGGTTTACAATCAAACGGCTTACTTGAAAAGAAGTTATTGTACTTTTGTTTATGCGCCCAAAGTTTGGAGTATCAATGCTTGGGTTTTGCAAACAAAACATCTTGAGTTTTTAACTGGTGCTTTGGTTTTGATTGTGTATTTGTGCACATTTGGCTGTAAATGTATTAAAATTGGAAGGTGAATCTGGACAAATGAATCCTGGAAAAAAGTAGCCTCAGAAACAGGTTGTGAAAGTTTCAACTATTTTGATCCTTAACCTTTTTAGCATGTGTTACTTCAAGGAGGTGGTGAGGGTCATCATGTTCCTAAATAACGAGCAGTTTAAGTGTCTAAATCAAGGGACTCTAGGTTCCATCTGTAATGGGGGCATAGATATCTAGAGGGCTGGAGGAATATCGGGGATGGGGGCTGCATGTTTTGAATTTCCTTAATGCAGAAGTGTATGGATTCTTCATGAACCTGATGAGGCCACCCAGTTCCCAAGGGGGGTTGAGTTCTTGGGCCTCTGGGTCTGTGGTGGTTTGGAGATGTGTGCTGCCATCAGTTTCTTTAGCAGATTCGAAGTTCTGGAGAGTGGAACCTTGTGGTTTGGGGTGGCAGGACACCGAACTGCATTCTCCCACGTTCCTTTAGCTGTTAGAAAATTCAAGGTTGACAGGAGAAGCTCGCTGAATATTTAAAGGCAGAACATTAATTATAAATTATATCTTTTTACTGGGAAAAAAGACTGCCTTTAAGTAACCTGTCTTTAAATAATCTACTTTTAAATAATCCTATTAGATCAAGGCACATTTCAAACATAATATCTTTTGATTTTTTTTTTCCACTGAAAGTATCTTTTATCTCGAGAGATATTTTAGGATATATTTTAATTTGGGTAGCTAGATTGAGCTTATCCTATAAGCTCTAAAACTGCTTTTATTATTATTATTATTATTATTATTTTTTTTTTAATTTCAGCTTTTAAAAGTACATATGCACTTTGATAACAATATATTCCTGATTTTCACTTCTAGGTTGATTTTGAACTGGAATCATTTTCTGAAAGGAAAGAAGAGGAAAAGGAAGAATTGATGGAATGGTGGAAAATGATGTCAGAAACTTTAAATTTTTAAAAAGGCTTCTAATTAGCTGCTTTTATTCTCTCTCTCTAATGTAGTATGATGTAATGTGGCCATTTTCTGTTAGATTTTGTGCAGTTAATATTTAACACTGACTTATTTTTTAATCATTTAAATATTAATAGAAAGTACTTAAATAATTAGACTCTTAGGTAAAAATGTAATAACTTGGGCTCTTTCTTCTCTTATATAACATTCATTTTCCTACATATATTTCACAAAGGATTGTAGAAAAGATTTAAATGATCTTGCCATCTTAGACTTAAATGCAATATTCACGTTACTTACAATACAGAACTTTCAGAGTAATTCTAGCTTTTAAAAATTAATGAAGTCCTTTTAATGTAATTGGTGACAATGTTACATAATGAATGCCATTGAAAAGATCAACAGCTATAGCTTGGAGTTGTGAGCACGATCCTGAAAGACTTAAATAGTTCAGTATAAACTGTCATTTGTCTCTTGTGCTGACTAGCTATATAAGCATGATTTTGTTAATGCATTTTTGATGGGAAGAAAATGTAAATGTTTAGCAAGAGGTTTTATGAAGGGAATGGAAATTGACCTCTTGCTTGTACACAGAAGGGCTGTGCTGCCATATCATTCAGCCTGTTAGCACTACTTCAAAGTTTAGGGTTTTCTCTTGGTTGTAAATTTGCCCAGAATTGCATTCTAAATGAATAAAGATATAAAAAAAAAAAAACCACACATATGTATCCCCATGGTATGCGTTTTAATTCTCTGATTTTTAGTCTAGAATTGTAGTCTCATGATAAAAATGTATTCCCTTGATAGTGGCCTCTTATTTGTTCATCCTCTATATTTTTAAATTTATTAACTGACTGCTGTATGCCAAGCACAGTGGAAGTTCTATGCATATTATTGTGATGGACAAAAGGCTTATATTATACTATATTAGACCCAGTCTTATGTAAGACTGGGTATTATATTATATTATATTATAGACCTGGTATTATATTATATTATACTATGTTATATTATATTATGACCTGGTCTTATAGTAAAATAAGACCGGGTCTTAATATTAATTTTTGCTCCAAAAGATGCCTTAGAGCTGATGATCCGGTTAGGTCTTATTTTCGGGGAAACAGGGTATAAGCCCAGACCTAAGATATGAATAGATGTGAACAATGCAGAGTGACTGAGTGTAGGGGTGTTGTGTGTGTGTGTGTGTTGGTATATTGATCAATGTTCCAGGTACAGGATTTTGTTCTTTGTTTGTTTTTCTAAATATTGTTAACTGTTGTAATAATAATAGGCTTCCAAATATATAATAGCTTAGGCACAGTAGAAGTATATGTCTTACTCAGGTACCTGTACTGGGCAGAAGACAAAAAGATGAGCTGGCTTTTCCCCACACAGTCATTCTGGGACCCATTCTGACAGAAGATGTGCCATCTTCCACATGTGGCCACCAAAGTTGTATGGTGGTCATCTCCACTGCAGACAATGGGAAAGAGGAAAGTTCATAGAGGAGTATGTGTGGGATGTCCTTAGGGACCACGCCTGGAAGTGTAATATATTCTGCTCACATCACATTACCTGGAATTGTACTCCCTGGCTACAATAAGTGCAATGGAGTCTGGGAGATGGAGTCTAGCAGTACACCTAGGTGGGTGACGAGAATGTGGTCTTTAGTGAGCATCTAACAGTCTCTGTCAGACAAAAGGACAGCAGGTGCAAAGGCATCGGGGAGGAGAAAACATGGCTTGTTGCTGGACTAAAAGCAGGACAGAATGACTGAGACAGAGATGTGGGAGGTGGGGAGTAAAGGCCAGGAAAATAAACAGGGACAACATCATGTAGGACATTATGGACCAGAATTGAAAATTTAAGATTTTATTTTTAGAATCACTGAATATTCTTAAACTAGGAAAGGACATGATCTAATTTATGTTTTAAAGGTCATTCTGGCTGCTGTGTAAAGAGTAGAAGCAGGAGTAGAATCTAGTTATGAAGCGGGAGTCCAGAAGAGCAATGACTTTGATCAGGTGGTGGCAGTCGAAATGAGAAGAGGTGTGTAGGTTTGTGATATATTTCAGAGGTACATTTGACAGGAATTGGTGAGAGATTACATGTGGGTGATGAGGGAGAGGCCGGTGTCAAAGATGACATCATGTTCCTAACTCAAGCAAATGGGTACATGCATGTAGCATATTGGAGAAGCAGCGGATTGGAAAAGGGGAGAAGAAAACATTTTCAGTATAGGAGATGTGAAGCTTGAGATGCCTATGCTTGTGAGATATACAAGTGGAGGTGTTGAGTGTTATGGTTGGTAATGCTATGTGTGACGCTCTAAAGGAAGCCTGGGGCTGGAAATAGAAATTTGCATATAATTGACATATAAATAAGGAGACTATATTATTTAATTATCCAAACTGTAACAGTTTGGAGAATGAAAAGGGAATGACTAATTTTGCCAGCACACTAGGTATAATCCAGAACTATCTGGGGCATGCTTGGCGTAGGGTTACCTACGTGAAGATGGTATTTAAAGTTGTGGGAATATATAAAATCCCCTAGGAGGAACCCATAGAGTTAGAAGAAAAATATCAGGAGTAAGCTCTGCGGAACTTCAGAATTTGCTCCTTGAAGTTTATGTAAGATAGGATAAGCCAGACTATCCTATCTTATATAAGGGTTGTAAGAAGCAACGCTAAATCTTGGTGGTTTAACTTAACAGTAATTTATGTTTCATGAAAAGTCTGTAGGTCCATGTAACTCTCCAGGAAATTTGTCTTAACATGTAGTGACTCAATAGCGCAGAATGTTTCAGACTTGTGGCTTTGCTGTCTCAACATAAGGTTTCCTCCGTCTCTTGTCTTGGTCGCAGGAAGACTACCTGAAGTCACTTCCGTCCACAGCTCATTGGCCAGAGCTAGGCACACAGCTTTGTTTAACCACAATTTTTGGTGAGCAACACTGTCACCACCATAGTCTTCCCTTTTGGTCTCCAACATAACTTTGCTGCCCCTTTTTTTTCAAACATAGTTTTCACTTAATTTCTACACAGGGGAAGCAACTTAAAGTCATACCAACTCAAGGCTTTGATACCAAATGAAGTTTGGGATTTTGAGTGATCCCATAGTAGCCTCTATATCAGGTCTGCCTATGGCCACTCTTGCTCCAGAAACCTACGAACTAAAAAGGCAGGTTGTATGCATTCCTCACACCCAACATATAATGGTAGAATAAAGTCAAGACAATGCCAGTAAACACTGCGTTTGGAACGGTGATGAACAGGAGGTGCACAGCACTCACTGGTCTGCAGCAATCCTGAAATCTTGCCAAGCAGATACTTTATAGGCCTCCTCTACTGGGGATGGAGAATGTTCCTAGTTTCAGAATTGATTCTATACTCCGGAAAGTGCTTCCTTCTCTCATCGTTCTCCATGGTCATGGCCTTGCCCTTTTGAACTCCTTGTCTCTCATTCACTCAGGACGTAGGTTACCAGAGGCCCCACCTGGCAGGGCTGCCCCATCTGGAACATGAGACCTCTGCAGTCACTGCAGAAGAGGAAAAGTGAGACCAAAGAACCAAGGACAGACTTTTCATTTCTTTAGCCTGCAGGTGAGACCTATCAGCTCTGCTCATAATTCAGTGGCTAGGACTAATCACCTGGTCTCACCTAACTGAACAGGGTGCGGCAAATATAGGCAAGGGCAAGTAGAATGTATGTCTAAGACCAAGTCAACTACTCAGTCAGTGGTTGGAAGGAAGGTGTTAGTTCCATGTAATCTTGTCCTTGCGACCATTTGTGATTATGATACAGGTTCCAAACGTTCCCACTGTCCTGGTCATGCTCTTAGTCTGCTCTGATTTTATTTAATGAAGGGTGTAGAATTGAGTACTATTGAGAAGGAAACTCCTTTCATTTGGTCAATGTTTCCGGGTCGAAGGACTTCCCCTGGAATAAGACTCTTGGCTTCTAGTCCCACCCCTGACTGACTCCTTCCTACAGCGAAGTCAGGTGATGGCAGGTAAGCTAAGTTTTAGGTGATCACAGGTGAGCTAATTGGGTGGAACAACTCTATAAAAGGACTGTCAGCTTCCTCTTCCCCCAACCTTCCTTGCCCCAGGCAGAAGCAGCTTCAAAATCTCCCGTGGGCGCTGAGGTAGGCCTTGGGGCTGTGTGCTGGGATGGTGAAAGGGCTTGTGGGTAGTTGATTTTAATGAAATAATGCACTTATTTTGAACTTTGCTCCCTGCCTCCCCCATTGTCAATGAAAATTAGACATATTACTACGGAAGGAATAGCTATTCTCAACTCACATTTTGATTTTCAATTCTTCACATAAACGAAGATAAACATTACTTGCAGAAAGGGAAATACAAACCTTGATATTCATATTTTATTTATACAACTTCTGAAATCTCTCCATCATTTTACGTTGTGGGAGGCTTAAAACCCATCATTTGTTTCAACATATGACGCAAGTTCTCTTCTCACAGTTCTCATAAGGATTGTCTTCTGTGGTTAGGACTGGCTGGCATTTGGAGTTTCTGCCTCGGAAATGTCAAGATGTCTGTTCTTTTAGTTCTAACCTTGTAAATACACTACATCCTAGTTTTGCTTTTCTTAAGTAAACATTATTTTAGGTACTTACAAATATACTGTTTCTTTCACCCTTTATTTCTCTCTACTAGACATCCTGTGAGTCAACTCAATTAGAACATGGGTTTCTAGTGTAGTACATACTTGAGTTCCATGTGATTAATTAAAAATCAATGCAAAATTCACTGAGAGTCAGTGTTTTAAAAAACCAGGGCAAAGATTTGGTTTAGCTGGGTTAAGTAAGGGTCATCCGCGCAACCTGAGCTGATACTGGATGTGGTCTGCAATGCCTCCAAAAAGGAAAATCACCTTGATGGAACTTATTGGAAATTTCCATGATGCCACAGGCCACAGGCTGGTTTTGTAGGTTGCGGTACTTTCTTCTACTGCTTCTAGTTTTTAACCTATCTTAACTTCTTGTAGTATTCCATCCCCTTCCTTTTCTTCATTCTCTTCTTTTGGAGATTCATTTAGCAGTTACTAACTGCTCGCTCTGTGGTCTCTACCACCGCTGTGGTTTCTGGCCATGGCCAACATTGTTGTAATCACCACCACTACTATCACCATCATCGTCACCACTATTGAGCATATATCTTGTGTACACCCCAAGCCTGGCACCTGGAATGCAGTCATTTGAAATCCACTTATAACATGGTAAGATAGGAAGTGTTGCAGCATTCTTACTTAACAGATGAAGAAACAGACTCAGAATTACAATTCCTTGCTTCACACAGCTAGTAAGTGGCAGACCAAGATGAAAACTCCTCTCTTCCTGACCTCAGGTCCATCCTGTTTCCACTTTACCTCACTTCTTTAGCATGCTCTGGAAAGCCTTGTATTCTTTCAATTCATATATTTGTTTTATATTTTTTTGACTACTTCACATATGCTGATTGCTATACTTTGGGTTCTGGGCAGTATTTATTACCTATTCTGAAAGAAGGCCCTTTGAAGATAATTTAAAAACACTTTTCAGTCATAGGAATGGCTGATGTCATTAATGGCTAATGTAGCTAAAATTCAATTGACTGACAGTAGCAAGTGTTGTCAAGGATGTATAGCAAGTGAAACTTTCATTCGTTGATGACAGAAGTATAAATTGTTTTAACCACTTTGGAAAACTGTTTGGCAATATCTACTGAAGCTAAAGATATGTCACCCCACTGACCCAGCAGTTCCATGCCTAGGTTTATTCCCAGGAGAAATGAGAACATGCCCACAGTAAGACTTGCACCAGAACAGTCACAGCAGCTTTATTCATAACAGCTAAACCTGGAAAGAACCCAAATGTCCATAAGCAGAATAGATTTTTAAAATTCTGGTATATTCAGATGATGGACTATTACACAGCAATTTTTTAAATGATACTACGACAAAGATACATTTCATGGACATTGTATTAAGTGAAAAAAACAGACACAAGAGGGCATACTGTGTGGTTTCATTTCTATGAGCAAGTAAAACAAATGTATGGTGATTACTGGTTACCTCTAGGGATGGGGTAACCAGAATACTGGTTACCTCTAGGGATGGGGCTCATTGAGTGGGGTAGGGCCCACGGGAACCTTCGGGAGATAAAATATTTTATATCTTGATGTGGTTGGTACAGACATACATAAAATTCACTAAGATTTATGAACTTTTACATATGTTTGTTATACTCAGCAAAAAGAATTTTCAAAACACAAAAACAGAACCCTGTGAGAACAGCTAAAAACCATTAAGAAGTGCATCTTTTTCGTGTAACAAGATCTCCAGAAACAAACAGTCCAGGGCTGGTGCAGACACACAAAGACACAAACTAGGGAACCAGAATGGTTGTGACTTCTGGCCACACTCTCATGGTCACAGGATGGCTCCTCGTGTCTGCTGGTACAAACGGCAAGTAGAGGGACTGGCTAAATGAAACCACTTCTTTCCAACATCGTTCCCAGGAGTCACATCCAACAACTTCTCACACTAACCAGAACTGGGGGACATGGCCTCCCCTAACTGCCAGGACTGGGAGATGGAGGTTTTTTTACAGTGTACATTACCAATCTGAACAAAACCCCTAGGTTCTATTGTAATGAAGAAGGTGCAGTTTGGGTACGTAACTAGCAGGATGCACCATACTAGACCTAAAAGCAAATCTCAAAAGAAAATACCTAGGATTCAATGACACAAAAACCACATACTCTGCTCAAAATGTAATTAAATTAGAAATTAGCAACAAAAAGGCAACTAAAAAACACCCAGATACATGCAGGAACTTTCCAGAATGACAGAAATGTTCTGTATCTTGAGTGGGGTGTTGGTTGCGTATATGTATACATCTGTCAAACTCATCCAACTCGTACGATTTATGTACTCCACTGTAAGTAATTATACCTCTACAAAAACATAACCATATACAGTTATTTAAAAATCTAATACCAAATAAGTCATGTGTCAAAGATTTAGTGATAATGGAAACTAAGACAATATTTAGAATCAAACGAACATGAAATTACATTAAAACATGTGATGTAGCTAAACGAGTACTATGAGAGATGATTATAGGCCCGAATGTTTCTCTTTCCAAATTGCAAGTTAATTAGCAAGGGGCCCACCATACGAGTGGGACACTGATAAAGGCAGGACACCATTCCTAACGTTCTCTGTCCTGGCGTGACTCCTCTTGTGCACGGTGAGTGAAGAGCTGTGTCTGAAGGCTTTCTCACACTGATTACATTCATAGGGTTTCCCTGCACTGTGCGTTCTCATGTGTACCATGAGGTATGAAGACTGACCGAAGGCTCGCCCGCATTCCTGACACACGTAGGGCTTCTTACCGGTGTGGGTCCTCGCATGTTTTCTGAGGGATGCGGGCTCACTAAAGGCTCGCCCACACTCCTGGCACGCAAAGGGCTTCTCTCCTGTGTGGTTTCGCATGTGACTCTTGAGGGTTGAGAGACGGCTCAACACCTGACCACAAGTCGTGCACTCATGAAGTTTCTCCCCTGTGTGTATCCTGCTGTGCATGTTCAGGTGGTTGCTCGTCCGGAAGGGCTTCCCACACTGGTTACATTCGTATGGTTTCTCTCTGGTGTGAGTTCGCAGATGCCTAGTCAGTGACGAGTGCTCCCTGAAGGCTTTCCCGCACTGACTGCACTCAAAGGGCTTCTCGCCGGTGTGAGTTCTCATATGGCTCCTCAGAGAGGACGGCTGATTAAAAGCCTTCCCACAGTCCTTACATTCGTAGGGCTTCTCACCCGTGTGGTTTCTCTGGTGCAAAATCAGGTTAAAGTTCCTTGTGAAGGTTTTCCCACACTGACGACATTTAAAGGGTTTCTCTCCCGTGTGAGTTCTCATGTGGCGCCGCAGGTTCGTGGAGTATTTGAAGGCATGCCTACATTCCTGACATTCAAAGTACTTCTCTGAGGTATGAGTCTTCTCTGAGATATGGGTCTTCTCGTGCCTGAGAAGGTCGGAGCTGTATCTGAAGGATTTTTCACATTTGTCACATGCATAGGTTTTATCCCCACTACGGATCTTCTCATGCACCAGTAGGTGAGTGGTCTGGAACAAGGATTTCCCATTCTCTTGGCATGCATACGGGGTGCCTCCAGCATGAATTTTCTCATACTGGAAAAGTTGTTTGATGCTGTTAAAAGGCTTCTCAAGTTCATCATATCTGTGGAGCTTTTCTCCACTCAGAGGTTGCTCCTGTCAATTGAGGAAAATGTAAAGACCAAAGACTTTATTACAGCCACAGACATTCACCCCCAGGTGAGTTGACATTTCTACAGCTGAAGCCTTTCCCCTTTCCCCGTGTCTGGACCATTTCTACCCTAAGTGGATGCACTGCCACAAAGAAGTATCATTTTCATTACTTGCATGGGCTTCTTAGATAAAGTCTTTTAATGAATAGTTTAAGGCTAAAATAAGTTCCAAATGCACAATCTATGTCACACTTATGAAAACGGTTAGTGGTGGGAACTCTGTGAAGACACGTCTTGATCTACGTTTCAAGTTTTTCCTCACTTCACAGACTCTCTCCCAAGAAACTGCTTTCTCCTAGGTGAGCACCCGCTGCTTTAAATCTTTCTTTGGCCTCTTGTACTGTTTTTCTAACCAACAGCAATCCCATACTTTTCCTACTAGAGAGGACCAAGAATAATCCTTGTGTACCGTACCCTTTTCATGCCAATGGACGGTATCTCTGCAAAAATATCTTGGTTAAGAATTAACTCTTGAGTTTGAAGTTGAGGTTCTGCAATTAAGAGGGGAAAAAAAATTAAGCATGCAAAGAAGGAAACTGCAGGACCAAGGTAACCAAAAAAGTAAGCTTGGCATATGTGGATTTTTTTAAAAAAATACTGATCTTAAATATGGGAAGAAATTGTGAAAAGCAGGAATGCATCAGAGTAAAGGATAATTTTAAGATATTTGGTTATGTGAGGAGCGATGTAATCACGGGAAAAAGGATAGAAGTAGCAGATAATTTACGAAGAAAAGATTCAATGAAGACTGGGACTGATGTTGAGAGAAAGTATTAACAAGAACAGGTAAAAGGGATCAACTATATGGTGATGGAAAGAGAACTGACTCTGGGTGGTGAACACACAATGTGATAGATGATGTAATACAGAATTGTACACCTGAAACTTATGTGACTTTATTAACCACTGTCACCCCAATAAACTTTAATGAAAAATAAAATTTAAATAAATAGAAAAATAAGGACCTATAGTGAGGAGGAACTGGATGAAATATACACATGGAAATGCTAAATGTGAAGAGGAGGTAGGATAAATCATTCTACGAAACCAGAGTAAAGTATTAGAGATAAAAAGGAAAGAAGGTGGAACTTACTAAGGGATATCAACCAAACAGCCTTCTCTGTTAAAGGCGTTGAAAGTGTTTCCCTTTCTGATGCTTTCCAAATCTAACATTCATCTTACCAATCAGAGCTGGCGCTCTCCCAATCTGCGTGGGGCTCACCTAGACAGGCTCCTGGGAAGATTCCTCTCCTGGTGGTCCACAGCTCTTCGCTTTGCTCCAAATGGGAAAACGTACTGGGTTTGCATAGTTGATCTCCTGCTCGTGGAGAAAGACTCATGGTATGAACAGACTGCACCTGCCATGAAACCAGGGCTCCTATTCTTTAGACTTTAGGGGCGCTAGGGATGGGAGCAGTGAAACAAGTATGCCTAAATTTTGATGGGCACGGCAGAGCTCTTTCATTAAGGAACCAAAGTACAAGCTCCCTCACAGGGTCCCAGAGGACACTAGAACATTCCAGTCCCCAAAACCTAGGGCCTAGCTCAGGAACACATTTGAGAAGCCCAAAAGCAGCAGACAGATCTTCATTTCTAGAAGTCACTAGACTAAAAGCACCATGAAGGCAGGATTCATCTGTCTTTTCACCTGTTTCCAAACCAGCACAGTTCCAGGAACGCATACATGCTGCGTAAGTGGATGGATGAAGCGAGGAGGCCAGCCTTACCCACAGAGGCCAGGTTCCTGTAGTTCTCCAGCATCACGTCTCTGTACAGGCTTCTCTGGGCAGAGTCCAGAAACATCCATTCTTCTGGGGTGAAGAGCACAGCCACATCTGCGAAGGTGACTGGTTCCTACAATGCACACCCATTACGACTCAGCCAGGGGCCACCCCTGCCAATACACAAGAGGATGGTGGGGGGCTGGCAGGCCTGGGGAATGGACACCTTGTGCAGAGGACTTTCAGACGGGGCTCTGAGGCACCTCAGAATCTACCCCTTGGCTCAGGCCTCAGACTAAAACTCCTCTCTACCCTTCCCTCCCTGAGGGACAGCATCCAGAGGCGTGGCATCAAAGGACCTTAACTTCATGACAGGACTTAGCTATTGACAGCTAGCCAGGAAGCCCTCCAGCCCCAGGCCACAGCAGACCTGAGCAGGCAAGTGACAGGCAAGAGAGAAATATTTGGTAAATGACAACTGTTTGCTCCAGGGGGCCATGAAGGATATGAGACGAGGACAGCTCACATCCTTGCTTTGTTTTCCCTCCTGACGCTCAGCAGAACACAGCACTCAACAGGTTGGGGAAGGTCTGACTGCGAGGTTGGGGTCATTGCCTGGCCTGTCCCCCACCCCTGCTAGAGGCCCAGTGTCTGGATGCCTGGAGACCCACCCTGTGGAGTCGAGAAGCTCCAGGCCATGGGAAGGGGACAAGGCGGCAAAGCAAGAAAGAAGAGCAAGAAGGATTTCTTACTTACCTGTACACAGGTGGTCAGCACCCCAGGATCTTCCTCTACACTCTCCTCCTGGAGCCACGCAGGGTCCTGGGCAGGCAGAGCTAGAGGAGAAGGTGGGGAGCTGTGAGGCCCAGTAAGCCATTCGCAGGACCAAAGACTGCCCACTCTGATTGTGAGTGCCCACACGTGCACACACACATATGCACACACTCACAGGGACACACAGGTGCCCACACCCGCCTCCTTCCTGGTCTCGTAGAAGCTCCTCTTCCATCATGCCTCTGGCTGGCAACCCCACGTCCCAGACCTTCCTCTTCTCTTCTCCCTCAGTACTCTCTGCCTCAGCTGGCAACCTGCCCCTCTGGGCGTCAATTCCCACCTCTACCAAAACCCTAGGCTGACTCACATCTGAACTCCAGACCCACACACCCAACCATCGGCTCCAGTATCTCCACCTACCTATCTAGCGGAACAGGAATGGAATATCCAGCATGAGCTAGAGGGCGGGGCTGCCGCCAGGCAGGCAGAGAACAGAGCCTCGAGATAGGATTCTTCTCAGGCCTTGAACTTGCACAGGTGGGTTTCTAATTTGCTTGGGACCCAGGACCTCTTTTTCCCCTCCCTTTGGGAACAGAAAGGTCTGCCCTATGCCTGTCCCACCATTGTATTCTGGAAGCAAAATCCTTGTTTTCTGGTTTCACAGCTTCACAGATGGAGAATTTTGCCCCCAAGATGGACCTTCCCCAAGTTTCACCCATACCTGATTTGAATGATTTACATAATGAAATTTGGGACTTTCTGAGTTGATGAGATTTTGGACTTAGAGTTAATGCTGAAATGGGTGAAAACTTTGGGGATGCTGAGATCACCTGAATGTATTTTGCATGTGGGTAGGACATAAACTGGTGAGTGGGGCGGGGGGCAGAGGGCAGACTGTTAGGGGTTGAATTGTGTTCCCCCTCAGAACGTGAGCTTATTTGGAAATAGGGTTTTTGCAGATGTAATTAGTTAAGATGAAGTGAGGCAAGGAAGGATTCTGGTTCCCTCCAGACCTCACCCACGCGCCTTTTCCCTTGGTTGATTTTGCTTTGTATCCTTTCCCTGTAACAAACCATGGCCACGCGCACAGCTCTATGCTGCCTTCTATGAGCCACCAAACCTGGGAGTGGTCTTAGGGAACCCTGCCACACTGACTCCACACTCACCCCAAGTCTAGGCCGCCACCATTCCATTCCTAACCGCCTTCACCCACCACTCATGTCCTCCCTGAAGTCCATCTTCGTCCCAGGTGCTGCAAGGCTGTTAGAACCACAGGTGCATGGCACCACTGACCTACATGCACCCCTGGCTCCTGGTAGCCTAGGAGATGGCCTGGTTCTTTTCCCACACTTCCAGGCCCTGCATGGTCTGGAGTCCACTTGCTCTCCAGTCAGCTCACACCACTCTCCACTTCCCTCTGCTCCCTGCCCACAGCCCTCTGGCCCCTTGAGGGATTTTACAGATGCTGTTCCTAGGCCGGAGATCCGCTCTCCAAACCTTCTCCAAACAGCCCTACATCTGGCCAAGCTAAATGGTACCGTAATTATGATCTAATCCAGTGCTTGTTCCCCAGGAGATATGTGACAATGTCTGGTGTCTTAGTTGACCAGCTCAGGCTGCCATCACAAAATACCACAGACTAGTGGGCAATAAAACAACAGAAATCTATTTTCTTACAGTTCTGGAGGCTGTAAGTCTAAGATCAGGATGCCAGCATGCTCCACGTCTGGTGAGAACCCTCTTTTTGGCCTGTAGATGGCAACCTTCTCACTATGTCCTCACATGACACCAGTTCTACTAGGTCAGGCTCCACCCTTATGACGTCATTTAATCCTAATCACCTCCTTAAAGGACCAATGTCCAATACAATTGCACGGGAGGTTAGGGCTTCAACATATGAAGGGGGAAGCACAGTCCATAGCACCAGGAGACTTTTTGGTTATCAAGATTGGGGGGAAGGGGGCGGTTATAGGCTGAACTGTGTCCCTCCAAAAATTTGTATATTTAAGTCCTAATCCCAGTATCTCAGAATATAACTGCAATTGGATACAGGGTCTTTAAAGAGGTAATTAAATTAAAATGAGGTCATTATCGTGGGCCCTAATCCAATATGACTGGTGTTCTTATAAGAAAAGGAAATTTGGACAGACACGTACAGAGGGAAAACAAAGACGACAGCTGTCCACAAGCCAAGGAGAGAGGCCTGGAACAGATCACGGCCCTCAGAGGAAACCAACCACGCCCACACCCTGATCTCAGACTTCAGGCCCGCAAAACTGTGAGAAAACAAATTTCTGTTGTTTAAGCGGCCTGGTCTGTGGTACTTTGTTATGGCAGCCCTAGCAAACTAATACAGCGGAGGTGCTACCGTGTTTCCCCGAGAATAAGACCTAGCCGGACAATCAGCTCTAATGCGTCTTTTGGAAGAAAAATTAATATAAGACCCGGTCTTGTTTTACTATAAGACTGGGTAAAATATAATATAATACCGGGTCTTATATTAATTTTTGCTCCAAAAGACGCATTAGAGCTGATTGTCTGGCTAGGTCTCATTTTCGGGGAAACGGGGTCCTGGCATCCAGTGGATGGAGGCCTGAGACGCTGCTAACCAGACAGAGCATGGCCTCACAACACAGAATGATCTGGCCCCAACGTCAGTAGCACTGCAGTTGAGAAACCTTGGTCTAAGCTTAGATTTCCCAGAACTCCTCTCTACCCCCAAGATAAAGTCCTCATGTTCTATGCTCCCATCGCATGCTGGTCTTCATTTAAAAACCCGACTGCCAAGCCAGACTGGGAGCTCCATGGGGGAGGAGGGCCGTGTTTTGCCTCTGATGGTTTCCCAGTGCCCCCACACCACAGGACAGTCACAGAGCACCTCAAGAGCAGAGCGTACTCCAACTACTTCAAGAGTACTACAAGGTTGGGCTCGGCCCAGAGGCCTAGAACACACTGAAGAGGAACGCAAAAGGATTACTTCCTGTCAATGATGTAATACAGACTCCAGATGCAAGACTGCATGATGTTGTTAAGAAACAAAGTTTATTATTCTCACTAGAAGGCAAGCTAAAAGGAAACTGCCTTGCAATTAAAGTTGTTATTTGTCTTCTACAATTGCTTCTCAGGAAATGTGCCTTTTAACCTTCATTTTTCAAAAGCTCAGTTAAAACATGCGCCATTTATAGTAAATTCAACTGTAATCTTCAGCACTGCCATAATTGTGTAGTGAAAAATTTAACCTCTACCAAAGAGAGGTCTGGCCTTTGCCACAGCTGAGTGGGGCCTGCTCTTTCTTAACTGAAAGGTCTGAAACCAAAAAAAAAAAAAAAAAAAAAGAAAGAAAGAAAAATCTGAGGACCGTGAAAGTGCCTTTCCCCGTGAATACATAATGAGAGGCCACTGTCTTCCCTCCTGATGGTATAGGGCAATGTCTGCAGTCCCAGGAAACGAAGGCAGGAGATGCAAGTTCCCACAGGATAGCAGTGCCCTCTGGGGCCATTCAATCCGGCCCTCACTCACCAGAATCCCCGGACACCCACGGGTCAGGGAGGCCCAGCGCAGGCTCTGGCGTGGCCACCCTCTGAATCCGCACAGCCACCTTCAGCCCCTGGACAGAGCGACAGGGTCAGATTAGAGTCACACAGTGGTCAATGGGATCCACTCACACCTGTTCACTCAGACTGAATTTGTATAATTGGCCCTGCATTGGGGGACATACGGATAAAAGGAGAGACGCGCCCTGTTTACCGGCCCAGATTTACCCAATTCCTCAAGACAAGGCTAATCGCTGTGACAGAACTACACCTCCAGGGTGGGATGGGGACAGGGGTCCAGGGCGGGGTAGGCCTTCCCTGAGCAGCCTCCAGCTGTGGGGGAAAGCTGGGGCAAAGCGGGCAGGGGGTGCTAGCAGGCTGAGGGGCAGAAGGGGGCTGCGGAGATGGCCCTGTGCAAATGAGGGGAGGTAGGCAGTTGTTTCCGGAAGGAAGCCCTGTCGTGGAGGAAGGATCGGAACACTCCTCTACTGGAAAGGTGTCCGACCTGACTTGTACTCTGAGGAGCGCCTCTGGCCCCCATGTCCAGGGTGGGCCCAGTGGAAGCAGCAGCATTCCCAGGGGTTCAGAACTAACGGTGGCTCTGGGCAGGGCAGTGGCAGTGGGGACAGGAGGAGCAGTCAGACGTAGGTTATAGTTTGAAGGCAAAGCTCACAGGGCTTGAGGGTGGATGGCGAAGTAAACGCGGCAGGTCCCTCGGGGAAGCGACAGGCCCCTCGAGCAGGTGGGAGGAGGCCCCTTCTCCTCCGGGCGGAGCTCAACGCACACCTTACAGTGTCCCTCTCAGATACTCAGCCCGGACCCTCCTCACCCAGCCCTCGGGTCACAGGACCCACTCATTCCTGTAGGTTTCCTGGCCATGGACGAAGGGATTGGGGGTTGTGAGGATGGCTGGATCAGAGGAAGAAAGGCTGAGCCAGACGAGGCAGGGCCAGGGCCAGCGCCTGAGTGTCAGCCCCTGCCACCTGTCACCTTCAATGCAGAAACACTAGGGCCTGTTCAGTAGTTTCTACCAGGAGCTAAGCCTGGGCCTCCAGCATGTTCCCAGTTCCCAAAAGTGGGCCCTAGATTCCTGCCTCCCCTCCAGCCTCCTCACTTACAGAAATCCCGAACCCCAGGCCTTACTGGCTGGGGTCCCCGTGGCAAACCTCCTCCCAGGCTTACTGTGTATCCAGAAGGCCAAGGCGACTCCCGGAGAGCTGACTGGTCCTCTGGAGTTGAAGGCATCCTCCTCTCTCCCGTCATGGGCCTCACCTGCATCCTGAGGTCCAGCCCCGGCCCCTGGGAAAAGGCACGGAGGATGCTGAGCAGGACACAGGTGGCACTGAGGCTGTTCTCAGCTCAGAGACCCCCGGTTTTGGGGTAGTGCCGTCAGAAGACGGGGCACACGGGTCTGGCAGTTTCAGACCTAGTGACTCTTTGCTCCACTGCTGGCCACCACCAAGGGGCTCCAAGGACAGAGCACAACGGACCTGGCCCCTTTCTGGTTCTGGGGGGCCCTGGCTGGAAGTTAGGCCACAGCCCTTAGAGGCAATGCAGGATGTTTGACCACAGAAAGTTTGGGAGCCCTTGGTTCTGAATGTGAACGCTGGTCTGTTTTCTTCGATTCTGTACTTGTCCGTTTGGCATCCATCAATCACAGGGCCAAGCTATTGGCTCCAGTTGTTTACGTCTCCCCTGCCATCCAGAGCCCATCCTCTGAAGCACTTCCTTAGCCACCTCACACAAGGCACTACACGCCCGTCCTAAATCACCCAGGCCAGGTGCCAGACAACTAGGGACAGCTCCTGTGCCCGAGGTCCCCCAGAATTATTCACACTCGCCAATCCTGTTTATCCTGCCCTGTGAAAACCCCAATAAAGGCTCTGACCTAGACTCTTCCCTCACCCCTTTCTGCCTCCTGATTGACCCGAGCACTTGTCCTGTGTGCGCCCATGTGTCATGACAAGCCTTCTCCTCTCAAGAAACAAGTCAAAAAATCTTTCCGTGGCACCGGCCTGTGTCGTCACTCAGTCATCTCCATAAATTAAAACCCCATGGGTATACTTTGAGACAAATGTTTTCTTCAAAGTAATTTTGACACAGATCACTCTTCTTGAAAAAAAGGTTCTGAGGAGTTGAGCCTATTTGTTCAACACATACTTCCCGAACACTGCTAGTATAGACACTGTGGGTCCGGCAGAGAACAAGGGCGGTGAAACCCCAGCTTCCAAGAACCAGGTGTTGTGGAAAAGAGGTGGCGTAGGAAGGCTGAGCCTGGAGACACCCATTCTCAGTCTCCTTTGGGGCTCTTCTAAGAGCAATTCCCAACTCCCTATGTGCCTGCCCGTCCCCTGGCCTAGCTGACCGTGAGGGGGAGGACACAGGGCCTCGGCGCAGTGACACCTGAAATGGCCCAGAAGGGCTGGCGAAAGGATCAACACCATCAAACAAGTGGTAGGTCATGTGACCTCAGGCAGATCTTGGTGGCTAAGACAGTACTCTCAGGAGCTAGGCCTGGATTCAACTGCCAGAGCCAAGTCCAGCTCTACCACTTTGCAGATGTGTGTCTTCAGGGATGAAATGCCTAGTTTCTCTTCCACACGTGTCTGGAAGTAGATTTCCTGTGCCCACTCAGAACATTCTGTGACCACCTGTTTCCTGCGGCTCGGACACAGCAGGAGAGGCCCCTTCTCTCCCACACTTGGTGTTCACTACTGAGCTGGAGCTGAGATCTGTGAAAAGTGCTGGAGCCCCAAACTGAGGGAAGAGTCACAGAAACTGGAAAGGAGGTCCTCTCGAGGCTCATCCTCCCTCTCTCCCTCTCACAGTCCATCTGCTGATCTAGACATGGGCACAGGTGGGCCCTGGAAATGCTTTCACCAGCATCTATCATTCAACGAGCGTCAACTGAGGGCTGGACACTGACACACAGAGTGCTGTGTAACAGGGTTACCGCTCTGATCACATCAGAGGAGGCCCCTGCAATTCAGCAGCTCCAATAACACAATTGCAGATCTCAAGCTCTTGAAAACCACATGCCCTTTCCCAAGCAGCTACTGGAAGACACCCTCTACCTAAACAAGTGTAAACCAAGGACAATCAGGAGGAGGGGAGGAGGACGGTCTCAGCTGCCCTGGGGTCTGTTGCAGGCCGTGCAGGGTGAGGGTTTTGGCTGCCCCGAAGCCCACACCAGGTAATGCAGGCCTGAAGCTCCCCTGCTCAGGACAGAGGAATGGAACAGAGGTCTCTACAACGCAGGCCACACCACGCCGTCCACCGGCCCAGCATCTCTGATGCTCTGAGGCCAACACCATCCATGACAGATGTGGAGGGGTACAGACTGAGGGAGCCGAGATCTCAGTGGGTCCAGGATAAGCAGGCCCAGCCCAGAGGGTATGTCCCCCTATCCAAACCCTAACCCTCAAAATCCCCAAGAATGGGAACTCAAACCTTGGAAGCTCTTGTAGTTTGGGGAGGCGGGAACTCAGGGCCAAAGCGGGGACAGAAGGGCTCTGTGTGCATCTCCTCATACACTGTAATGTGCGGGCTGGTTCTAAAGGCTTTTCCCCACTTTCAAAAGGGCTTCTTTCCAGTCTGGGGGTCTCGACTTGTCTCCTAAGTGGGGAGGGATCCCTGACAACTTTCCCATGTTCTTTATAATCAGAGTGGCCCTCTCTCCTATGGGTTCTCTTGATCCAGTTATGGCTACAGTTCCTCCAGAAGCCTTTCCCACCGCAGTTAAAATATTGGGGCCTTCTATCCAGGCAGAGTTTGCTCTCCTGACAAGGGGCGAGTGACGATGACAAGCTCGCCAACGTCCGTGACATCCATGCCGCGCCCAGGGAATGTGCCTGTCAGAGGCACATCTTCAGCCTTTTCAGAGGCGCGCCTTTTTTACACAGCTCAAGTTCTTCGAGGATGTCGTAGGCTCCACCACCAGGTTTTCCCACATTCTTAACTTTCCTGGGGCGTCCCTAACAGACAGCATGTCTCTCATGATTACTGCAGAATAAATCACATTTCACACAATCGATGTCTTGACTCACATTGATAGAAATGCTTCCTTAGGGGAAACTTCTAGAAAGAAAGTCTTGAACGACAGGCAGAGTTTACCCAAATTTATGAGTCACAGACTACATAAATAGTCACACTCACAGTTACAGTCACAGTGTCCTCTCAGACACTGGGGGGTGCCCTAGTGGAATGCCCTGGCTCAAATGGCTCCCTGGCCCTGGGGTACATTTCCATGTCACATATTCCTCAGATTCTCCGATGAGGATCACCCGCCATGAATCTTACCATTTGCAGATCACGGGATGAATTTTCCTCCAAAATATCCTGCACAGGAATAGACTCTTTGGGTTTCGGTTGAGATTCCCAGTCTAAAATGAATTGGGGTGGGGGAGAAACTTCTTTCAGAAAGAAATAGTGGTATGAAATCGACACACACAAAAAATAGGCTTTTAAAAAAAATATATTGACCCTAAATTCGGAAAGGCACTGAAAGGGAAGAAGGCATCAGTGAGTAAAGTGAGACTTTAAAGAGTAGAGCTGCGTGTGGATTTTGGAAGTGACAGGAACGAGGGAAAATGAGAGGCTATTTTTCCAAGCAAAAGATTCTATGGGGAGTGAGACTGCTATTGCCAGAAAGAGAGTTATCAGAGAAATAAGTAAGAAGCAATTAGACAAAGAACACACACAGAAATGTTCAACTTAAAGAGGAACTGGATAAACATGTGGGTAAGGATGTGGAGAAATCGGAACCCACATCCACCGCTGGTGGGAACATAGAATGGTGCACCTGTTTTTAGAAAGCAGTTTGGTGGTTCCTCCAAAGTTAAACATTGGGTTACCATACGCTCCAGCACTCTACTTCTAAGTATATACCCAAGAGGACTGTCCGTATGGAACCTTGTACATATGGAATCCATATGTACAAGTCCATATGGAATCTTGTACGTGAATGTTCACAACAGCACTATTCACAATCACCCAAAAGTAGAAACAACAAGAATGTCTGTCAACAGAGAATACATAAACAAAATGTGGTCCTTCCACACAGTGGAATGTTACTCAGCCTTAAAAAGAATGAAGCACTGACACACATACAACATGAATGCACCTCAAAAACATCATGCTGAAAGATGACAGATACCAAAGGTCACATGTCATATGATTCCATTGATATGAAATGTCCAGAACAGGCAAATCCAGAGAGACAGAAAGCAGACTGGTGGAGGCCAGGGCCTGGGGGGAGGGGAGAATGAGGAGTGACCGCTCATGAGAATGGGGTTCATTCTGAGGTGATAGAAATGTTCTGGAGTTATAGTGGTGACGGTTGCACAGTTTTGTGAATATGCGAAAAGCCAATGAATTGCACACTTTAAAAGTCTGACTTTTATGGTACGTGACTAACTCAAATTTGTTCAAAACAGAGAAATTGGAACGTATCTTGTTTTGAGACCAACGGTAAGTATAAGAGGACAGCTAGAATGTAAAAACAGAAAAAAAGCTAAAGCAACTCACCTGAGAAACCGCACCCCAAATAGCCTTCTTTCCCCTCAGAATAGCCTTTAAAATGCTATCAGACTGACCCTTCCCAACTAACAGCCCCTCTGATGGGGTGGGTCACAAGATCCCTGCGCCTGGCGCCCCCGGTACTCACCCACACCCATGGCACGGAGAATGCCTCGTTCTGCTGCCCTCTGCTCTTCTCTTGGCCCCACCTGGGAAACAAGCCTGGGTTTGCATGGTGGAGTCCCTGCTCATGGAGAAAGACACACGTGCTGAGGGAGGGAGGACTTGCAGAGGAAAACAAACGATTCCCCACCAGCCACCCAGCTTCCACGTGGACTTCGGCTCATGACGCTGGCTGGGCCAGTACAACGGTGGCAAAGTGAGCATACCCAATTTCTAATGAACTCAGTGAAGCTCATTCACAAGGGCCCAAACCACAAACGCCCTCCTCTCTGCCCCATGGGGCTCAGGTTATCTAGGCCCTAAAGTCCAAGGCCAAAGTCAATGAGACCCACACAGGTCCTGACTATGGAGAGAATGCAGTCAGTGCAACAGATGGAGCTCCATGATGAAACCGGTGAACCGTAAACCCCACCAGGCCCACACCAGACCTTTGTGGTCATGTGACAGGCCCTGAAGCGTTTGGCATCTACATACAAGAAGGGCTGGAGTGGTGCCAGCCTTACCCCCGGGAGCCAGCGTCCTGCAGTTGTCCAGTTTCCCGTATCTGCACAGGTTCCTCCGAGCACCGTCCAGCAACGCCCAGTCCTGGATGAGCCTCACCGCCACATCCTCGAAGGTGACTGACTCCTAAGACGGCACACACATATACTGGCTCAGCGAGGACCATCCCCACAGCTCTGCAGGACGACTGTGGAAGGGAAACCGAGCGCAGGAACATTCAGACAGGGAGCTCTCTCCAGTCCAGGGCTCAGCAAAGCCCGGGGCCACTGGTTTTTGTAAACAAAGTTTTATTGGCACACAGCCATGCCCATCTGTGTACCTGTCTCCACGACTGTTTTTGTGCTGCAAAGGCAGAATCTAGTAGTTGCCTGCCAAGCCAAAAACATTTATGGTTCTTTTAACATTTGGACAAATCCGGAAGTATAAGTTGTGGCTTTCTTTGTCACTTCACTGACCAGTAACAGGAGAGCCTGGACTTCTCAGCCTAGAGAGTTTTTCCTTATTTAAGGCATGAGCAGTTTGGGTTTGACCGCTTAATTTTCATGCCGTCCCTAGACTTCTATGAACATGTAGTAATCTTTTATGCCTGTTAAAATAGGACTTCTGTTGCCTCTGAGAAATGGCATTGTAACTTCAGGGCTCTCTAGAGCAGCTCTGTCCAGTAGACCTCTCTGGGAGGATGGGAATGGCCTATGCCTGCACTTGCCAAAAGGGCGGCCACCGCCCGTGTGGCTACTGGGCACTTGAGAAATGTGGCTCAGGTGACTGAGAAACTGAATTTTCAGTTTTACTGGATTTTAATGAATTTAAATTTAAATTTCTACAGCCACATGTGTTTAGGGTAAGTCTTACAAGAGAGAGCAGGGATGGCCCTGGAGGAGGTCTGCAGCCAGCTCTAAATGAGCCCCACTCTATAGTCAGACTCCGGAATTAGGCACAGGGCCCCAGGGTCTCTATGGGGACCCTCCTCCCAAGCCAGTTCCCTCCAGAGGCCATGCTCCAGGTCCCCTGGAGCAGGGGAGAAGATGCTCCATACTCCCTGCCCCTTTCTTCCTCAGCTGATGGCAAGGAGACAGGGCATAGGGCTCAGAGTACATAACTATCCCCCCCACCATCCAGACTCCCCAACCCCTCACCATGACGCCAGTGCCAGGGTTTAAGGTCTCAGCAGGCATCCTCTCTGCAATAAAAGAGAAATGAAGTATAAGAAGGAGTGATAGTGAAAGCAGAGCACCAAACAAGCGTTTAACCCAGATAATTCCATTTTTGTGGGCCACCATTGGGGTGACCAAGCGAAAAACCCTTACAGGGAATGTATCTTAGTAAGCAACATCCAGGGCCCGCGTACCACTTTTCAGGCCACGGGACCGGATCATTTCTACTACGTCCTCTCACCTAAGAAAAAGATCATTACTCTTCTTATATTCCTTCAAGATACCTCCAACACCCTCTACTTTTCCTCCACTGCCCTTATCAAGTTGTGATTTTTATATTTATTTGTTTAGGTGATTTTGCCTCTGTCTCTCCAGCCATGATGTAAAAACTGAGTATAGGCCTGCGTCTACTTTTTTCAGGACCCCAAATCCTGCCATCAGCACAGCACTTGATACATAGTAAGTACTTTATATATTAGGGGTTGGCAAACTTTTTCTTTAAAAGGCCAGATAGTAATTATCTTAGGGTTTATGGGGCAGATGATCTCTATAGCAACTATTTAACTGCAGGTGTAGCACAAAAACAGCCATAGAGAACACATAAAAAAAAATAGTGTTCCAATAAAACTATTGATAGAAACCAGCATTGGGTCAGAAATCCATGGGCCATCATTTGCCTACACCTGCTCTATATCAGGTAGTAGAGAATAAATCAATCACCAAATTCTCAATTCTGCCTCCTACACGTGTCTCAAACACTGCATCCTTTCCAATTTCACAATTACCATCAAGACTCAACTACTATCATCAGAGTCCTGAACTTATCCAAGCTCCTATATAGATACAGACTCTGCATTCATTCTTGTCCGTCCCAAACTCCATGCTCAATCCAGGAGCCGGTTCTGTCTAAATCACAGACAAAATCACGTCATTGCCCTACTTAAAACTCGATTCAGTGGTTTCCCACTGGCCTTAGAACAAGGTCCAAAGTTTACCATGACCTTCAGTGCCGTGCCTTCCTCTCCAACCTGGATCATCCATTCTGCACTGTTTCCTCCAGCTTTCCCTGTCTTTTTTCTGCTCCTGGAACCACCGGGCTCTGTACTACCTGAGGGATTGTACATCTGGAATGGTCTCTCACATCTCTACTCCACAGCCCAAACCCCTGTCTAGCTACATACAACTCATCTTTTAGGTTCAAACATTGGACCCTTTTAAGATGTTTTGCCTGACCTCCTCCCCAATGGTTCCATGTTTCCATACCACTCTTGTCATGATTAATTTAAAATGTCTTCCCAGATAGAATAAAAACTACACAAACACAAGCACTGTATCTATTTTGGTGGCATTGTTTCACCTTGTACGGGGCCCAGTCCATCCAAGGCAACCCCCAATGAAATGTGCCAAATATCAACACTCCCAAAGAACGATTCAGTATAGCTAGCCTAAGAAGGCATGTGCACGCACAGGCACACAAAACAATATAACAGGGATGACGTCATTGGAATGGTGGCAGCCGGGCGCACTTTCTGAGTTCTCCTCCGGATCTTATTACAAACGGGACCTATAACCCATCAAAGAACTCTTTGCTCATCACACAGAACAGCTAAGAGACTCGTGGATTACTTGAAGCTAAGGATTACTTGAAGGTGTGCTAATTGGGCGAGCAGCGGAAGGAAGGAAGGGGGCGGAGTGAAAACTCACGGCCCGCGGTGGCAATCCCAGCCCGGTGGGGTCCCGGCCGGTGGCAGCAGTGGCGAAAACCCGCGGTGGCACCCGCAGTTCCAGGCACGCATGGGATCCCAGGGCGGAACGGAGAGCACAGAGACCAGGAGAACAGCTAAGAGACTCGTGGAAGGATTACTTGAAGGTGCGCTAATTGGGCGAGCAGGGGAAGGAAGGAAGGAAGGGAGCAGAGTGAAAACGCGCGGGCCCCGTGGGGTCTCTGCCGGCAGCGGCGGCCGCGGCGAAAACCGCGGTGGCACCTGCAGTTCCAGGCACGCACGCACGGGATCCCAGGGCGGAGCGGAGAGCACAGAGACCAGGAGGTGGGCTCTTTCCCTGCGTCCCACGATTTCTCCCGCTGGGAGGGCGGCCAGTGGGCCCTGGGGCGGACAAAGAACACAGACTCCATACCTGGCCCCCTCCCCCGCCCCGCTCTTCCAATCCTATCCCGCCCTTCCAGAGACTTAAACTGGCCCCTGAACTGAGGAGTGGCGTCAGATTACAGAGGAGCCATAGTAGTGCTCAGGCTCTGGGAAGCCTGACAGGCAGCCCTGACCCAGGGAAGAGGCGATTTTGGCTGGGCTAGGAGAGAAGAGACTCCTCCACCCCCAGCCACCACCTTTTCTGGCCTGCGGAAAGAGTGTGACGAGGCTGGGCTGGGAGAGAGAAGACCCCTCCATCCCCAGCCCCCACCCTTTCTGGCCTGCCTAGGGCGGGGCAAGTGCAACTGTGGAGGCACTCCCAGGGATCAGCAGTAAGCGGCAGACGCAGCTCTGGGCTTTCAGCAGAACAGAAATCTCCCGCCCGCACCCCCCCATACACACACACACTGAAGAAGTGCCCTAAGACTCAGGAGTACTGGACACGGGGCTGGTGGGGCTACTCTCAGTGTGCATATGTGCAGGCAAGGGCAGAAACTGCACTGACTTTGTAAAAACTATCATCCAGACCCCTCAGGCCCACACATTTAAGTGTGTAGTCCCAAAGTCACTCTGGGCACCAGGTGACCGGCTCTGCCTGCGCAATAAGCAGGGGGCTCTTTGGTACAGCAGAGGACAACCTGGACACTACTTGGTGGGCTTAAGCCAAGACTGGCACTCCTTTTTGTTTTGCTTTGTTTTGTTTTGTTTTGCTTTGTCTTTATATCTTTGATATCTTTGCCTGTGTTGAGTGGGGGTTATCGGGTGTTTTTACATGTGAATGTATTTGATTTTTTTCTTTGTCGTTGTTGTTGCTGTTGTGCTTGGTGATTTGCTTTGTTCTGAAACTGCCCTACCAGGGCCCAGCTTAAGAGGCACAAGATTCAACATATCCAGAGGCCAACTCCAGACCAAACCAGAGTACTACCGGGTTTGACCTACAAGTCACACACCCAGAGGGAATTCTCTGCAGGCACTAGAGCCCATAGAGGCCAAACCACATTTAAGTGCTCAACCCTCACGCAGCAGAACGCCCTGCGGTGGGCAGAGCCAAGTCTCACAACGAGTCAGCCTAGGAGTTAACCCCACCTACTCACAAGCAAAAAGCAATTAAAGATCTTCTTGAACAGGACAATATACACAACACAAGAGTCACCTTTGGAGCACACGCAGAGGAGAAGAACGACGTAGTGCAAGTCAAATATAAAGGACACATACTACATAAGATAACCTAGCAAGAACTAAGAACTGTAAGGGATCTACCTAATACATCAAAACAAACACAGAGAGTCAGCCAGAATGGGGAAACAAAGATACACGTCCCAAATAAAAGAACAGAAGAAACCTCCACAACTGGAACCAAATGAAGCAGAGGTAACGAACCTTTCAGAGACAGAGTTCAGAACACTGGTGATAAGAATGTTTAAGGAGCTTAGAAAAGACATAAAGAAGGATGTAGAAATCATAACGAACAACCAGTTAGAACTAAAGAACACAATTACCGAAATTAAGAACTCACTTGAAGGAATTACCAGCAGGTTAGATGAAGCAGAGGATCGAATCAGCGACTTAGAAGACAAGGTAGCAGAGATCACCCAAACGGAACAACAGAAAGAAAAAAGAATAAAAAACAATGAGGATGGCTTAAGAGACCTCTGGGATAACATCAAGCGCAACAACATGCGCATCATAGGAATACCAGAAGGTGAAGAGAGGGAGCAAGGGATCGAGAACATATTTGAAGTAATAATGTCCGAAAACTTCCCCAACCTGATGAAGGAAACCAACATACAAGCCCAGGAAGTGCAGAGAGTTCCAACCAGGATAAACCCAAACAGGTCCACACCAAGACACATTATAGTTAAAATGGCAAAGCTTAAAGACAAAGAGAGAATCCTAAAAGCAGCAAGAGAAAGACGGAGGGTTACATACAAGGGAACTCCCATAAGACTATCAAATGATTTTTCTACAGAAACATTGAAGGCCAGGAGGGAGTGGCAGGAGATACTCAAAGTGATGGAAAACAAAGGCCTACAACCTAGATTGCTTTATCCAGCAAGGCTATCATTTAAAGTTGATGGAGAGATAAAGAGCTTTCCAGAAAAAAATAAGCTAAAGGAATTTATTACCACCAAGCCAGCATTGCAAGAAATACTAAAAGGACTTCTGTAAATAGAAGAAAGATCAAAACAACCTAACTACAAATTTAAAAATGGCAATAACTATGTACCTATCAATAATCACTTTAAATGTAAATGGATTAAATGCTCCAATCAAGAGACATAGGGTGGCTGACTGGATAACAAAGCAGGACCCTTGTATATGCTGTATACAAGAGACTCACCTCAGAAGAAAAGACACACACAGGCTGAAAGTGAAGGGTTGGAGTAAGATATTTCATGCAAATGGAAATGAGAAAAAAGCTGGAGTTGCAATCCTTATATCTGACAAAATAGACTTTAAAATGAAGAACATATTAAAAGATAAAGATGGGCACTATATAATAATAAAGGGGTCGATCCGACAAGAGGACATAACCCTAGTAAACATCTATACACCCAACATAGGAGCACCTAAATATATAAAACAGGTACTGACTGACATAAAGACAGAGATCAACAGTAACACTATCATAGTAGGGGACTTCAACACACCTCTGACAACAAGGGACAGGTTTTGCAGACAGAAAATCAATATGGAAACAACAGCCTTATATGATACATTGGACCACTTGGATTTAATCGATATTTTCTGAACATTTCACCCCAATGCTCCAAAATACACGTTTTTCTCAAGCGCACATGGAACATTTTCCAAGATAGACCATATGTTAAGCCACAAAACAAGTCTTGATAAATTTAAGAAAATTGAAATCATACCAATTTTCTTCTCTGATCACAATGCTATGAAATTAGAAATGAACTACAGGAAAAAAACTGGAAGACACACCAATTCATGGAGGCTAAATAACTTATTACTAAATAATGAATGGGTCAAGCAGGAGATCAAGGAAGAAATCAAAAGATATCTTAAGACAAACGAAAATGAAAACACGACGACCCAAAATCTATGGGATGCCGCGAAAGCAGTCCTAAGAAGGAAATTCATAGCTTTACAGGCCTACCTAAAGAAACAAGGAACATCACTAATCAACAGTTTATCTTCACACTTAAGGGATCTGGAAAAAGAACAGCAAAAGAAGCCCAAAGGGAGCACAAGGAAGGAGATAATAAAGATCAGAGCAGAAATAAATGAAATAGAAACCAGAAAAACAATACAAAAGATCAATGAATCCAAGAGTTGGTTCTTAGAGAAGATAAACAAAATTGACAAACCTTTAGCCAGACTCATTAAAAAAAAAGAGAGAGAGGACCCAAATTAATAAAATCAGAAATGAAAGAGGAGAAGTGACAATGGACACCGCAGAAATACAATAAGTTTTAAGAAGTTACTATGAGCAACTATATGCCAACAAATTTGACAACCTGGAAGAAATAGACAATTTCCTAGAGGCGTACAACCTTCCAAGGCTAACTCAAGAAGAAACAGAAAACCTGATTACCACCACGGAAATTGAATCAGTCATCAACAATCTACCAACAAACAAAAGCCCTGGACCAGATGGCTTTACAGGTGAATTTTACAAAACGTTCAAAAAAGAATTATCACCTATTCTCCTCAAGCTCTTCCAAAAAATCCAGAAGGAGGGAAGACTCCCAAACACTTTTTACGAAGCCACTATCACCCTGATCCCAAAATCAGACAAAGACACCACAAAAAAAGAAAACTACAGGCCGATATCTCTAATGAACATAGATGCAAAAATCCTCAACAAAATATTAGCGAACAGAATTCAGCAATACATTAAAAAGATCATACACCATGATCAAGTGGGATTCATCCCTGGTATGCAAAGGTGGTTCAACATCCGCAAATCAATTAATGTGATACACCACATTAACAAAATGAAAAATAAAAATCACATGATCATATCAATAGATGCAGAAAAAGCATTTGATAAAATCCAACAGCCTTTTATGATAAAAACCCTTAAGAAAGTGGGAATAGAG
The DNA here is from genome assembly GCF_004115265.2 of Rhinolophus ferrumequinum. Classification (NCBI taxonomy): domain Eukaryota; kingdom Metazoa; phylum Chordata; class Mammalia; order Chiroptera; family Rhinolophidae; genus Rhinolophus; species Rhinolophus ferrumequinum. The sequence continues at coordinate 46,425,700 of NC_046301.1, forward strand.
GGATCATATCTCAACATAATAAAGGCCATATATGACAAACCCACAGCTAACATCAACTCAATGGGGAAAAGCTAAACCATTCCCCCTAAGATCAGGAACAAGGCAAGGCTGCCCACTATCTCCGCTTCTATTCAACATAGTGCTGGAAGTTCTAACCACAGCAAGCAGACAAGAAAAAGAAATAAAAGGCATCCAAATTGGTAAGGAGGAAGTAAAATTATCATTATATGCAGATGATATGATACTATACATAGAGAACCCTAAAGACTCCACCAAGAAGCTATTAGAGCTGATAGATGAATTTAGTAAAGTAGCAGGATACAAAATTAATATTCAGAAATCAGTTGCATTTGTATATACCAACAATAAAACAGCAGAAGGAGAGATTAAAAAAACAATCCCATTTACAATTGCTCCAAAGACTATAAAATACCTGGGAATAAATTTAACCAAAGAAGTAAAAGATCTGTACTCAGAAAATTATAAGACACTGAAGAAAGGAATGAAGGAAGATATAAATAGATGGAAACACATATCATGTTCATGGATAGGAAGAATTAATATAGTTAAAATGTCCATACTGCCTAAGGCTATATACATATTCAAAGCAATTCCTATCAAACTACCAACGACGTTTTTCACAGAAATAGAACATATAATCCTAAAATTTATATCGGACCATAAGAGACCCCGTATAGCCTCAGCAATCTTGAGAAATAAGAACAAAGTGGGAGGTATAACAATACCTGACTTCAAATTATACTACAAGGCTACAGTAATCAAAACAGCATGGTACTGGCATAAAAACAGACACATAGATCAATGGAACAGAATAGAGAGTCCAGAAATAAATCCATGCCTATATGGCCATTTAATCTACGACAATGGAAGCAAAAATGTATGATGGGGTACATTCTATTCAATAAATGGTGCTGGGAAACCTGGACAGACACATGCAAAAAAATGAAGCTGGACCACCTCCTTACACCATATACAAAAATAAATTCAAAATGGCTTAAAGATTTAAATGTAAGATCTGAAACCATAAAATACCTGGAAGAAAATATAGGAAGAAACTTCACAGACATTACCCGGAGTAAGATTTTTACCGATATATCCCCTCGCGCGAGGGAAGTAAGAGAAAAAATAAACATGTGGGATTATATCAAACTAAAAAGATTTTTCACAGCAAAGGAAACCATCAATAAAACAAAAAGGGATCCTACTGAATGGGAAAAGATATTTGCCAATGATATATCTGATAAGGGATTAATATCATAAATCTATGAAAAACTCACTCAACTCAACTCCAAAAAAACAAACGATCCAATTAAGAAATGGGCAGAGGACTTGAAGAGACATTTTTCTAAAAAGTACATACAGATGGCAAACAGGCATATGAAGAAATGCTCAACCTCACTAACCATCAGAGAAATGCAAATAAAAACCACAATGAGATACCACCTCACCCCAGTCAGAATGGCTATCATCAATAAATCAACAAACAACAAGTGCTGGCGCGGATGTGGAGAAAAGGGAACGCTTGTGCACTGTTGGTGGGATTGCAGATTGGTGCAGCCACTATGGAAAACAGTATGGAGGTATCTCAAAAATCTGAAAATGGAACTACCCTATGATCCAGTAATTCCACTCCTAGGAATCTATCCGGAGAAATCCAAAACTCCAATTCAAAAATCTTTATGCACTCCTATGTTTATTGCAGCACTATACACAATAGCTAAGACATGGAAACAACCAAAATGCCCATCGGTAGATGACTGGATTAAGAAACTGTGGTACATTTATACAATGGAGTACTATGCAGCCATAAAGAAGAAAGAAATCTTACCATTTGCAACAACATGGATAGACCTAGAGAACATTATGTTAAGTGAAATAAGTCAGACAGAGAAAGACAAATACCATATGATCTCACTTATATGTGGAATCTAAAGAAAAGAATAAGTGAATGAACTAATCAGAAACAGTTTTGGAGACAAAGAGGAAAAACTGAGGGTTGCTAGATGGGCGGGGGGGTGGGTGTAAGGGGGGAAGGTGAGGGGATTAGAAAACAATCAGTAACCACAAGATGGCCACAGGGTTTGAAAATTAATCTGGGAAACGTAATTTAGTGGTTACCAGAGGGTAAGGGGGTTGGGGGGTGGGAGATGAGGGTAAGGGGGATCAAATATGTGGTGATGGAAGAAGAACTGACTCTGGATGGTGAACACATAATGTAATTTATAGATGATGTGATACAGAATTGCACATCTGAAATCTATGTAATTTTACTAACAATTGTCACCCCAATAAATTTAATTAAAAAAATAAATAAAATTTAAAAAGAAACACAATATAACAACACAAAAATAAATATAAAAATGACTTAAAGTGCCTGTTCATATAACATAATCCACAACAGATTTCAGATGTCTTTAAGAAACACTAATCCTTTCCAGAAAGGCAAGGTCTTACATATATTCCTTTTGAAAACAAACATCTCACTCATAAAACTGAAATCTGATGTTTAATTTTCCTCCAGAATTTTTTCCTCATTTTTCAGTACAGTGAGCTTTGGCCTTATTTAAATAAATAAATAAATAAATAAATAAATAAATAAATAAATAAATAAATAAAGACATCCCATTTATGGCCAACTCAACTCAATTTCAATTCCCAATACTAACAAAGCTATATATGTCATCTTTTTCCTGGAGGCCCGTATGTTTTGAAGCTTTGCAGTGATTTACAGGCTTGTGGTAACGCAGCCAAGGTGCAAAGCACTGAAGAGTCTTACTTTTCCTTGACACACCTCTGAGATAACTGAGAAATAGCTTTTCTTAAGACACCCTCACCTGACAGTGAAAAAAACTGACACTCACAATGTAAAAGCAACAGATTGAAAAGAAAATAATAAATGAAAGGAAAACGTAACGAACGCTACGTTTTAAAAGAAAAAGAGAAATAAAAGGAAAACGTAACGAAAGCTAAGTAAACAGGTCCTAAGCTTAGAAACTGCAAATTGTCACCAAAAAAGAAAAAAAAAAAGTCTTGTCATCTAATTCATCCCTTGATAGAGGGTGCATTCCACTTTTTAAATTTACTTGACAAGTCATTCAAACCAATTAGCACACGTAGACTCAGACCTAACTTTTCCATTACAAAGCCCGATCACATGAAATGCCATATTAAAAAAAACGTGAGTTGCTTATAAACAGTTATGTTGCATAAGGGCGCTAGGGTCCGGCCCTACAAATCGAGGATGGGTGAGGGCTGGGGCTGGCCGGTGTCACCATTCCTGAGGTGCAGGACCTGGATGGCACTTCGTGATTCCGATGGATGAATGGCAGCCCCGGCGGCCCGGAGCGGGTTACCTGAGGAAGAGGTGCAGGGCCGCAGGGGTGGGGGACACGGCTGCGGGACCGAGCTGTGCGCGCCCCATCCCGGAGCCAGGGCGACCGCCGGGAGAAAGCACGTCGGCGGGGGAGGCTATCCTAGGTCGTAAGGCCCCGCTCTCCGCTCCCCGCCCTCCCCAGGGGCTGAGCCGCACCTGCAAACCCCGGGGAGATACTCCCACCGCAGCATGCCGTGAGCACCCAGCAGAGACGACGCCGCCGCCGCCGCCGCGCACTTCCGCGTCTGGTCTCGGGGCGCCGGAAGCGGAAGTGGCCTGGGCTCTGATTGTCCAGTCCCGGAGGAGCAATTCTAGTTTCCTCCCTAGAGTTAGGCTTTGGAGTTGGATCGGAAGGACTTGGAGAGTGGGGTTGGGAGACCGGGTCTTTGCCGGATGGTTAAGGCTGGGGGCGAAGCTTAGGTCCAAAGGGCGGGAATTAGAGCGGGTCCTGGGCTTCCAGTGAAAGGTAGGGGCGGGGCCTCGCTGGCAAGTTGGCACTGCCATGTTTAACCTTCCTCCCCCTTCTCCGACCTCCACCTTTCTCCTTTGGCTTAATCCAGTCCCCTAAAAAAACATATCCTGGGTAAGATTTATTTTTCAATCTTAATAATTTTCTTTAAAAATATGGTTGTATACAGTCATGTGCTGCATGAGGATGTGTCGGTCAACTAAGGACTTCATATACCATGGTCCCGTAAGGTTATAATGGAGCAGAGGATAAAGGGGGTCAAATATGTGGTGACGGAAGGAGAACTGACTCTGGGTAGTGGGCACACTATGTGATCTATAGATGATGTAGTATAGAGTTGTACACTTAAAACCTATGTAATTTTACTAACTGTTGTCACCCCAATTAATCTAATTTAAAATAAAGATTGTAATGGAACTGAAAAATTCGTATCCCTTGTGACATAGTAGCTGTTCTGATATTGTAATGCAAGCCATTACTCAAATACTATTGTATTACGATTGCTTACAGTATTCAGTACAGTAACATGATATGCAGGTTTGTAGCCTAGGAGTAATCTGCTATGCCCGATAGCCTACGTGTGTAGTAGGCTAGACCATCTAAGTTTGTGTAAGTGCACTCTGTGATGTCCCCTAATGACGCATTTCTCAGAACATATCACCATCGTTAAGCAGCACTGTATCTTATTTCTTCTACAGCTTGCCTTTCTCACTAAAAATAAGATGCAAAAATCTGTTCAATAGATAGGAAATCTGACTCTTCTTTCTTAAAATTATGTATCTGTTGTGTAGTATAAATAATACATACACATAGGAAAAGTTCAAATGAAGGTCTCAGTCCAACCCTAAATTTATCTCCTCAGCAACAACCACTGTAACCAGTTCCCTAATGTTTACATATCGCGTACATGTATATTATTTCCTCAGATAAATATCTATAAAGCATCAGTTGATTGCTATATGCTAGGTGCTAAAGGTGCTGTAAAGGTGCTAAAGGTGCTAGGTGCTAAAGCACCTTCCTGTAAAGATGCTCCAAGTGGAGGTTGGAGGAGAGAGATGAGGTTGATCCACTCCGATAAAACTAACCCAACACGTTGTTGCATATGACATATTACCAGAATATTTTTTAAAAACTGATATGATAGGTGGGGAAATCAAGAAATTTGGCAGTTGGTTGAAAGTGGGTCTTGAAGGATGAATATCAAGTCATAGGGAATGGTTAGTGCAGTGGGTAGGAAATGTTGTAAGTTGCGAGTATAGTGTCAGCAAAAACACAAGGGCATGAAGGAAATACAAGTTGTAGGAATAGATAAATAGATCAAAGAAACAACTGCTCAAATCTTGACTCAGGCATATGAGGACTGACAATTAAGTTTGAGAACTTGCCACAGTGTGCTTACATTGGCAGCACTGTACAAACAGCTCTGTAAGGTTCCATAACCTTGGTAGTATATGTGTCTCACAGGAGGGCTCATGTCAACGTGTGGTGGTGTCTTGCTGAGTTGCATTCATTATTGTTGTTGTGTGTTTTTGAGTGTCATCACGAGAATGTCTAAGTTTGAATTAGAGCAATGAACAAATGTTAAATTTCTTGTTGAACTTCGCAACAGTGGAAGTGAAATCAGGGACATGTTTATGGAGATAATGCCATCAAGAAAATAGCAGTGTACAAATGGATTAAACGTTTTGCAGAGGGGAGAAAATGCGTCACTGATGAAGAGAGGTCAGGGCGGCCAGTAATGAGCAGAACTGATTAAAACATTGCAAAAATTCATCGAATTGTGTGTCAAAATCATTGGCTGACTGTGAGAAGCATAGCAGACCAAGTAAGCATTGATAGAGAAACAGTTAGAAAAATCCTAACTGAAAATCTTGGCATGAGGAAGGTGTGTGCAAAAATGGTCCCAAAGGAGCTCTTGTATCACAACAATGCACCAGCTCACATGGCACTGTCTGTGAGGGAGTTTTTAGCCAGTAAACAAATAACTGTATTGGAACACCCTTCCTACTCACCTGATCTGGCCCCCAATGACTTCTTTCTTTACCTGAAGGAAATATTAAAAGGAAGACATTTTGATGACATTCAGGACATCAAGGGTAATACAATGACATCTCTGATGGCCATTCCAGAAAGAGTTCCAAAATTGCTTTGAAGGGTGGACTAGGCGCTGGCATCAGTGCATAGCTTCCCAAGGGGAGCACTTTGAAGGTGACCGTAATGATATTCAGCAATGAGTTATGTAGCACTTTTTCTAAGATGAGTTCGTGAACTTAATTGTCAGATCTCAATGGGCATCCAGTATGTGTTAGAGGGAGTATTTCAAGTCAATGGAGAAAGCAAACTGTTGGGACAACTGGCTAAAGGATTAAGTTGTTGGATCCCTGTTTCACATCATTCACAAAAATAAATTCCAGATAGGTTGACTCAAACATAAAAAAGAACTTTAAACTGTTAGAAGAAAAACAAGTATTCTAACAGATTTTGCTTTATATTTTTCAAAGGTATGGTATTAGTTGCATAGCACAATGATTAAGAGTCCTTGGTTTTGGTACTTCCACCCTGTAACTGTCACCTACCTAACTTCTCTGTGACTCAGTTGCCTAAACTGTTGAATGGGGTAATAGTGGGATTGTACTAAGGACTGGATGACATAATGCCTCTATGCAAAGCCCTTATCACAGTGCCGGATATGCAATAAGTGCGCAATAAATACTGGCTGTTACCATAACAGTTTTTGGTGACGTCACCAAAAACTGATACCAGTATGAAATCTCCCCTCTCCCTTTTTAAATTGGGCTTTGAATTTTATTTAGTCTGTTTCTAATATTGCCATACTAGCTTCTTGTTGTTGTTGTCTGATAAGTCTCTTATTTTCAGCCTCTTTGCCATGTTATCTTACACGATATTTTTTATAAACAGTGCATAGCTGGATTTTGTTTTTTTTTTTTTAATGAACTCTGAAAGTAACTTTTTTTTTATTATTAAATTTATTGGGGTGACAATTGTTAGTAAAATTACATAGATTTCAGGTGTGCAATTCTGTATCACATCATCTATAAATTACATTGTGTGTTCACCACCCAGAGTCAGTTCTCCTTCCATTACCACATATTTGATCCCCCTTACCCTCATCTCCCACCCCCCAACCCCCTTACCCTCTGGTAACCACTAAATTACGTTCCCCAGATTAATTTTCAAACCCTGTGGCCATCTTGTGGTTACTGATTGTTTTCTAATCCCCTCACCTTCAGCCTTACCCCACCCCTCCCACCCATCTAGCAACCCTCAGTTTTTCCTCTTTGTCTCCAAAACTGTTTCTGATTAGTTCATTCACTTATTCTTTTCTTTAGATTCCACATATAAGTGAGATCATATGGTACTTATCTGTCTCTGTCTGACTTATTTCACTTAACGTAATGTTCTCTAGGTCCATCCATGTTGTTGCAAATGGTAAGATTTCTTTCTTCTTTATGGCTGCATAGTACTCCATTGTATAAATGTACCACAGTTTCTTAATCCAGTCATCTACCGATGGGCATTTCGGTTGTTTCCATGTCTTAGCTATTGTGTATAGTGCTGCAATAAACATAGGAGTGCATAAAGATTTTTGAATTGGAGTTTTGGATTTCTCCGGATAGATACCTAGGAGTGGAATTACTGGATCATAGGGTAGTTCCATTTTCAGATTTTTGAGATACCTCCATACTGTTTTCCATAGTGGCTGCACCAATCTGCAATGCCACCAACAGTGCACAAGCGTTCCCTTTTCTCCACATCCGCGCCAGCACTTGTTGTTTGTTGATTTATTGATGATAGCCATTTTGACTGGGGTCAGGTGGTATCTCATTGTGGTTTTTATTTGCATTTCTCTGATGGTTAGTGAGGTTGAGCATTTCTTCATATGTCTGTTTGCCATCTGTATGTCCTTTTCAGAAAAATGTCTCTTCAAGTCCTCTGCCCATTTTTTAATTGGGTCATTTGTTTTTTTGGAGTTGAGTTGAGTGAGTTTTTCATAGATTTATGGTATTAATCCCTTATCAGATATATCATTGGCAAATATCTTTTCCCATTCAGTAGGATCCCTTTTTGTTTTATTGATGGTTTCTTTGCTGTGAAAAATCTTTTTAGTTTGATATAATACCACGTTTATTTTTTCTGTTACTTCCCTCACTCAAGGGGATATATCAGTAAAAGTCTTACTCCGGGTAATGTCTGTGAAGTTTCTTCCTATATTTTCTTCTAGGTATTTTATGGTTTCAGATCTTACATTTAAGTCTTTAAGCCATTTTGAATTTATTTTTGTATATGGTGTAAGGAGGTGGTCCAGCTTCATTTTTTTTGCATGTGTCTGTCCAGGTTTCCCAGCACCATTTATTGAATAGACTGTCTTTACCCCATCGTACATTCTTGCTTCCATTGTCGTAGATTAAATGGCCATATAGGCATGGATTTATTTCTGGACTCTCTATTCTGTTCCATTGATCTATGTGTCTGTTTTTATGCCAGTACCATGCTGTTTTTTTTTCTTTTTCTCTTTTTTAAATAATTTACACAGGGGAGAGCGCGAACGCAGTCCCCCACTACCACAAATTATGCAGTCGAGTTTCCCACATTTGGGGAAATCGCATGGGTCAGCACATCTGGAGTGCAATGGATAAGCCTCGCCCTGGGAAAACCACCTTCGTAATCATGGTATCTCCCCTGCCAGGTAAGTATCATGCTGTTTTGATTACTGTAGCCTTGTAGTATAATTTGAAGTCAGGTATTGTTATACCTCCCACTTTGTTCTTATTTCTCAAGATTGCTGAGGCTATACGGGGTCTTTTATGGTCCCATATAAATTTTAGGATTATATGTTCTATTTCTGTGAAAAACATCGTTGGTAGTTTAATAGGAATTGCGTTGAATATGTATATTGCCTTAGGCAGTATGGACATTTTAACTATATTAATTCTTCCTATCCATGAACATGATATGTGTTTCCATCTATTTATATCTTCCTTCATTCCTTTCTTCAGTGTCTTATAATTTTCTGAGTACAGATCTTTTACTTCTTTGGTTAAATTTATTCCCAGGTATTTTATAGTCTTTGGAGCAATTGTAAATGGGATTGTTTTTTTAATCTCTCCTTCTGCTGTTTTATTGTTGGTATATACAAATGCAACTGATTTCTGAATATTAATTTTGTATCCTGCTACTTTACTAAATTCATCTATCAGCTCTAATAGCTTCTTGGTGGAGTCTTTAGGGTTTTCTATATATAGTATCATATCATCTGCATATAATGATAATTTTACTTCCTCCTTACCAATTTGGATGCCTTTTATTTCTTTTTCTTGTCTGATTGCTGTGGCTAGAACTTCCAGCACTATGTTGACTAGAAGCGGAGATAGTGGGCAACCTTGCCTTGTTCCTGATCTTAGGGGGAATGGTTTTAGCTTTTCCCCATTGAGTATGATGTTAGCTGTGGGTTTGTCATATATGGCCTTTATTATGTTGAGATATGATCCCTCTATTCCCACTTTCTTAAGGGTTTTTATCATAAATGGCTGTTGGATTTTATCAAATGCTTTTTCTGCATCTATTGATATGATCATGTGATTTTTATTTTTCATTTTGTTAATGTGGTGTATCACATTAATTGCTTTGCGGATGTTGAACCACCCTTGCATACCAGGGATGAATCCCACTGATCATGGTGTATGATCTTTTTAATGTATTGCTGAATTCTGTTCGCTAATATTTTGTTGAGGATTTTTGCATCTATGTTCATTAGAGATATCGGCCTGTAGTTTTCTTTTTTTTGTGGTGTCTTTGTCTGATTTTGGGATCAGGGTGATAATGGCTTCGTAAGAAATGTTTGGGAGTCTTCCCTCCTTCTGGATTTTTTGGAAGAGCTTGAGGAGAATAGGTGATAATTCTTTTTTGAACGTTTTGTAAAATTCACCTGTAAAGCCATGTGGTCCAGGGCTTTTGTTTGTTGGGAGATTGTTGATTACTGATTCAATTTCTGTGGTGGTAATCAGTCTATTCAGGTTTTCTGTTTCTTCTTGAGTTAGTTGGAAGGTTGTATGCCTCTAGAAAATTGTCTATTTGTTCCAGGTTGTCAAATTTGTTGGCATATAGTTGCTCATAGTAACTTCTTAAAACTTTTTGTATTTCTGTGGTGTCCGTTGTCACTTCTCTTCTTTCATTTCTGATTTTATTAATTTGGGTCCTCTCTCTCTTTTTTTTAATGAGTATGGCTAAAGGTTTGTCAATTTTGTTTATCTTCTCTAAGAACCAACTCTTGGATTCATTGATCTTTTGTATTGTTTTTCTGGTTTCTATTTCATTTATTTCTGCTCTGATCTTTATTATCTCCTTCCTTGTGCTCCCTTTGGGCTTCTTTTGCTGTTCTTTTTCCAGATCCCTTAAGTGTGAAGATAAACTGTTGATTAGTGATGTTTCTTGTTTCTTTAGGTAGGCCTGTAAAGCTATGAATTTCCTTCTTAGGACTGCTTTCGCGGCATCCCATAGATTTTGGGTCGTCGTGTTTTCATTTTCGTTTGTCTCGAGATATCTTTTGATTTCTTCCTTGATCTCCTGCTTGACCCATTCATTATTTAGTAATAAGTTATTTAGCCTCCATGAATTGGTGTGTCTTCCAGTTTTTTTTCCTGTAGTTCATTTCTAATTTCATAACATTGTGATCAGAGAAGACAATTGGTATGATTTCAATTTTCTTAAATTTATCAAGGCTTGTTTTGTGGCCTAACATATGGTCTATCTTGGAAAATGTTTCATGTGCGCTTGAGAAAAACGTGTATTTTGCAGCATTGGGATGAAATGTTCTGAAAATATCGATTAAATCCAAGTGGTCCAATGTATCATTTAAGGCTGTTGTTTCCATATTGATTTTCTGTCTGGAAGATCTGTCCTTTGTTGTCAGAGGTGTGTTGAAGTCCCCTACTATGATAGTGTTACTGTTGATCTCTGTCTTTATGTCAGTCAGTACCTGTTTTATATATTTAGGTGCTCCTATGTTGGGTGTATAGATGTTTACTAGGGTTATGTCCTCTTGTCGGATCGACCCCTTTATTATTATATAGTGCCCATCTTTATCTTTTAATATGTTCTTCATTTTAAAGTCTATTTTTGTCAGATATAAGGATTGCAACTCCAGCTTTTTTCTCATTTCCATTTGCATGAAATATCTTACTCCAACCCTTCACTTTCAGCCTGCGTGTGTCTTTTCTGCTGAGGTGAGTCTCTTGTATACAGCATATACAAGGGTCTTGCTTTGTTATCCAGTCAGCCACCCTATGTCTCTTGATTGGAGCATTTAATCCATTTACATTTAAAGTGATTATTGATAGGTACATAGTTATTGCCATTTTTAAATTTGTAGTTAGGTTGTTTTGATCTTTCTTCTATTTACAGAAGTCCTTTTAGTATTTCTTGCAATGCTGGCTTGGTGGTAATAAATTCCTTTAGCTTATTTTTTTCTGGAAAACTCTTTATCTCTCCATCAACTTTAAATGATAGCCTTGCTGGATAAAGCAATCTAGGTTGTAGGCCTTTGTTTTCCATCACTTTGAGTATCTCCTGCCACTCCCTCCTGGCCTTCAATGTTTCTGTAGAAAAATCATTTGATAGTCTTATGGGAGTTCCCTTGTATGTAACCCTCTGTCTTTCGCTTGCTGGTTTTAGGATTCTCTCTTTGTCTTTAAGCTTTGCCATTTTAACTATAATGTGTCTTGGTGTGGACCTGTTTGGGTTTATCCTGGTTGGAACTCTCTGCACTTCCTGGGCTTGTATGTTGGTTTCCTTCATCAGGTTGGGGAAGTTTTCGGACATTATTACTTTAAATATATTCTCAATCCCTTGCTTCCTCTCTTCACCTTCTGGTATTCCTATGATGCGCATGTTGTTGCACTTGATGTTATCCCAGAGGTCTCTTAAGCCATCCTCATTGTTTTTTATTCTTTTTTCTTTCTGTTGTTCCGTTTGGGTGATCTCTGCTACCTTGTCTTCTAAGTCGCTGGTTCGATCCTCTGCTTCATCTAACCTGCTGGTAATTCCTTCAAGTGAGTTCTTAATTTCGGTAATTGTGTTCTTTAGTTCTAACTGGTTGTTCGTTATGATTTCTACATCCTTCTTTATGTCTTCTCTAAGCTCCTTAAACATTCTTATCACCAGTCTTCTGAAGTCTGTCTCTGAAAGGTTGGTTACCTCTGCTTCATTTGGTTCCAGTTGTGGAGGTTTCTTCTGTTCTTTTATTTGGGACGTGTATCTTTGTTTCCCCTTTCTGGCTGACTCTCTGTGTTTGTTTTGATGTATTAGGTAGATCCCTTAGAGTTCTTAGTTCTTGCTAGGTTATCTTATGTAGTATGTGTCCTTTATATTTGACTTGCACTACGTCGTTCTTCTCCTCTGCGCGTGCTACAAAGGTGACTCGTGTGTTGTGTATATTGTCCTGTTCAAGAAGATCTTTAATTGCTTTTTGCTTGTGAGTAGGTGGGGTTAACTCCTAGGCTGACTCGTTGTGAGACTTGGCTCTGCCCCCCGCAGGGCGTTCTGCTGCATGAGGGTTGACCACTTAAATGTGGTTTGGCCTCTATGGGCTCTAGTGCCTGCAGAGAATTCCCTCTGGGTGTATGACTTGTAGGTCAAACCCGGTAGTACTCTGGTTTGGTCTGGAGTTGGCCTCTGGATATCTTGAATCTTGTGCCTCTTAAGCGGGGCCCTTCAAGTAATCCTTAGCTTCAAGTAATCCACGAGTCTCTTAGCTGTTCTGTGTGATGAGCAAAGAGTTCTTTGATGGGTTATAGGTCCCGTTTGTAATAAGATCCGGAGGAGAACTCAGAAAGTGTGCCCGCTGCCGCCATTCCTATGATGTCATTGAAAGTAACTTTTAATAGGACAATTTAATCCACTTACCTTTAATGTGATTATTGATGTTTAATATATTTCTGCCCCTTATTTTACATTTATCTTATGTTTTCTGTTTATTGTGTTTATTTGTTTTACATGGACTGAGCTTTGTCTCTTTATTCTTTTTCTCAATTTGCTCCATCTTTTCTTCAGTATGTTAATTTAAAGAAGTATAATGTATGATCAAAATTAACTTAAGATTATTATTATGTATTGTTTATCAATTGTTTGGTACTGGGTATCAATTTATCTTTTTGCCTTTATTTTGTCATTTTATTACTAAACTTTATGCACTTATAAAAATATTGTAAAATGTGAAAAATATTGAGAAATAGGAAAATAATTTTTTATATTCTACATGTTCCAAAAATTCACTATGGTATACTCAGTAGGCTTGTTTAGTATAGAAACTCCCATCTTTCAGCTCTGAGAAATTGTTTTACATTATTTTCTTGAATAATAGCCTCCTTTTTGTTTTCTTTCTTTCCTTCCTTCCTTCTTTTTTCTTTCTTCCTTCCTTCCTTCCTTCCTTCCTTCCTTCCTTCCTTCCTTCCTTCCTTCCTTCTTTCGTTCGTTCCTTCCTTCCTCCTTTTCTTTCTTTCTTTTTGTTTCTTTCTTTTTGAACCTCCTCAAACTCTTTATCTTTTTAGTCTCCTTTCTCGCAGATTGTCACCACTTTATATCTAATCCTTCTGTTTAATTTTCATGTTGGTTACCATTATTTTCATTTCTTAAAACTCTTCGTTATTCTCTAAAGTTTCCTTTTTATTGCAACTATTGTTGTTTAATCTTTTTGAAGATACAAATAAAAAGTCTTTCTAAGAGTTCTACTTGTTCCCAGAGATTCTTTTAGGACAGTTATGAAATTGCCCTAACACTAACACTGTCACAACTGTGAATCTACTGAGGCTGTGAATTTAATTGAAGCTGTAATTCTGCTACCTGCAGGATAAAACTTAGAGGTTAGTTTTAGATTATTTTATCCCTGAGGCTATAAGAAATAAGACATTCTTTTAGTAAAGTAATACGGAGTCCCTGATTCCCTCACAAGTGACTTGAGCAAATATTTTAGGACTTTGAGCTTGTCATTCTTTTTTTCTTTTAAAGCCCCCAATCACCTATCGGAGCAACCAACTGGCCCTATTGTCCTGAAGGCAGTGAAAATTCAGTTGGTATTAAGGGGTGAAGCACTAATAGTGAAAAAACAGTTAGTTAATAATAACCTCTGGTGATCTGGAATGAGTGTCCATTGAAAGCTTTGGGGCAAGTGGCCACTGGCATTGAAGAGCAAGGAGCATGTGCATTTCCAACCTGAATCTAGTGCGTGAGTGTAGGGATAGGAACCAGCACAAGACCGTGGACAGATTGTTCATGGAAGTCAACAGCGGCAAAGACAACTGTCTGGCAGTAAGAGAAAAGTCTGCAGTGGAAGGAAGGAAGGGAGAAAGGAAGGAAATGTGAGTGGGAGGGTGAGGGAGTGGGTGGATGGATGGATGGATGGATGGACATGGACGGATGGAAATGTGTGTGGGTGGGTGGGTAGACAGATGGATGAAACGAAGGGCATCTGTGAGGTGGACCTGCAGGAGACTCAGAAATAACTGAGAAGATACTTTCAGAGGGTCACTTTCAGCATGAAAGCCCGTGAAGTTTTATGCTTTAATAACTTGGTTATAAAGAAGGACTTATAATCTCATTTTGTCATCACAGGTAAAAGGCTAGGGACATTTGGTTTATACTTGTATGCTCTACTAAGCAGAGTGAGGGCATTAGAGAGCCAGCAAAGGCTTCTGGTTCATTTTTTGAGTAATTTTAATAAATACCACATCACCATACTCTTGATGGACCACAGAGCAATACCATGCAGAACTGGGTTCTGAAGACTCGAGCATGTGTCAGAATCACTAGAGGACCTGTTAAACATGACTTGCTGGGCCCACCCTAAGGTTCAAGAATCTGAATTTCTAATGAGTTCCCAAGTAATGCTGATGTTGCTGGTCTTGTGAACTACTGATCTAGAAAAACATGGATATGGGTGGCTGTGTTTAAAGTAATTTTGAAGATTCAGAATGTAAACAAGTTTTAAGAATATCTTAACCAGTTTGTTTTCCACTTCTGTTTTCCTTTTCATCCAATGAAAAGAGTGATATGTGATAAAAATTTATTTCTAATTAAGTTTACAGTATCTCATTCAATAAGAAAATAAAAATTCTAAAGAACAAGAAAACATTATATGATAATTTGTTAGATTTGGTGGTACATAAAATAACGGTGTACTTAAAAATTGATGATACCTTAGATTTGATTAAATATGTTATGAATAGAGGGAGGAGATGCTAACTCTACGGGGACGGTACAGAGGGGGCAGAGTGGGGCTCTAGGGATCTCCCTTGGGGGTATGGAAGGATATACAAAAGAATGCACACTTAAAGGACTTGGCCAGGGGCAGAGCAGTTGGCGGGGAGGAAGGCAATTCCAGGCAGAGGGGACGACATGCAAAGGCCTGGAGGCTGGAAAGAGCAAGTAACTCAGGGCAGGTGGGCAGCCTGAGGGAGAAAGGTGGGAGATGAGACTGGAGAGGTGGATTGGGGCAGATCAGGTGGACTTTATGTGCCTACTGAGCACATTTACCCTGCAAAGTGTCCGTGGGGCTGTGAGGCAGGTGTGTGATGAGCTCAGATTCATGTTTCAGAAAGCTCTCCTGGCTGTAGGGAGGAGGATGAGACAGAGGGACACCAGTTAGGAGACTGTCAAAGTTATCCCAAATCAGAGAAGTTGAGCAACTTTACCCAAGTCACACAGTATTAAGTGGCCGAGCCAATATTTGAACCTAGGCAGTCTGGCTGTAGAGCTAACGCCCTGTAATAGCATGGGCCTGACCATTAGGTGGCACTACCTGTCTTTCTTGATCAATTCTTGCCTCCAATTATCACCCCCAACCCCAGAGGACTACAGAGAAAGAACAGCAGTGCTACTTTGCTACAGAGAAAGAGAACATTGGAGGAAAAGCTGGTTTGGGGGAGAGAAAGAATTCAGTTTTGGACTAGTGGATTTTGAGGTGCTGTGACTTCTTATACATTGTATATATAGCCTGGATCACAAAAGAGAGGACTCCCCCACTCAGCCAACAAACAGATGGTAATTAAAGCCCTGGTAATGGATTAGGTCATATAGGGAGAGATTGTAGAGAGAACAGAACCCTGAGTAGTATTTAAAAGTCAAGTAGTGAGGAAGTGGCTAATAGACAAGACAGGCCAAGAGTGGACAGAGAAATTGGTGGCGATGAGTAAAGTGTGGAGTCATGGAGGGCAAGGAGAGAGAGCAGCCTGAATTAAGACTGAAAAACATTCACAGGACAGAGCATGAAGGAAGCTGTTGGTATTCTTAGCAAAAGCAGTTCCAATGGTGAGGATGGTGGTGATGGTGGTGAGCACATGAGGGTGATGAAGATGGTGGAGGTGGTTGTGGTGATGGTGGTGGTGACCCACCCAGTTGCCTAAGCAAAAAAACAAAAAACAAAAAATCCCCAAAAAACTAGGAGTTAACTCCTCTCTCTCACCGCCCCCGCCACCTACTTCCAAGTTCTATAGATTCTTCTTCTTTCACCCCAGAAACTTTGTTTTTTTATTTTTTAGTAATTTTTTTTCAATTACAGTTGACATACAATATTATATTAGTCTCAGGTGCACAACATAGTGATTAGACTTTTATATAGCTTATATAGTGATCACCCCAATAAATCTAGTATCTATCTGACACCACACATAGTTATTACAATATTGACTATATTCCCTATGCTGTCCTTTACATCTCCATGACTGTTTTGTAACTACCAATTTGTACTTCTTAATTCCTTCACCTTTTTCACCCACCCCTAATCCCCCTTCCATCTTGCATCCATCAAAATGTCCTCTGTATCTATGAGTTTGTTTATGTTTTGTTTATTAATTTACTTTGTTCTTTAGATTCCACATCATATGGCATTTGACTTACTCCACTCAGCACAATACCATTTAGGTCCATGTTATTGCAGATGGCAAGATTTCATTCTTTTTATGGCTGAGCAATATTTCATTGTATATACATATACACCACCTCCTCTTTATCTATTCGTCCATTGATGGACACCCAGGCTGCCTGCACATCTTGGCTATTGTAAACAATGATGTAATGAACATATGGGTGCACACATCCCTTCAAAGTAACATTTTGGTTGTCTTTGGATAAATACCCAGAAATGGGATTACTGGGTCCTTCTTTGTCTCTCTTTTTTTTTTTTTAACTTTTAAAAATTTATTTTAAGTGTGTTTTTCCAGGACCCATCAGCTCCAAGTCAAGTAGTTGTTTCAATCGAGGTGTGAAGGGTGCAGCTCACACTGACCCATGGAACAGGCAACCCTGGTGTTACCAGCATCGAGCATCGTAACAAAGTGTCTGTTGAGAAATCAGCTGACAGTCTTATGGAAGCTCCCTTGTATGTAACTAACTGCTTTTCTCTTGCTACTTTTAAGATTTTCTTTGTCTCTAACCTTTGGCATTTTAGTTATGATGTGTCTTGGTGTTAGCTTCTTCTTTTTCATTTTTTTCCAATTGATCCATCAATTCATTCATTCAGCAATGATATCATGGGAAGCAAGGTAGATAAGAAAACTATGAGTTTACATTCTAGAAGGGAGAGACAGACAAATAAACAAGATAATCACAGATTTGGATCATACATTTGCAGAAATAAATAGGGTGACTGAGTGTAATTTGGCATAACTTCCTTTAGTGGGCGATCAGGGAACACCAGTCTGAAAAAATGCGTTTGAAGTTGAGACAGGAAAGACAAGAAGGAGGCAAACATGTGACTATTAAGGTGGAAAGCATTCCAGGCAGTGTGAAAGCATGTACAAAGGCCCTGAGGTAGAAAAGAGTTTGATGTACTCAAGGAACAGAAGAGACCACTGTGGCTGAGGAATAGGGAGCAAAGAGGGACTCATAGCAAATGAAGTGTAAGATGTAGATGAGGAAAAAACATGGAGGGGCTTATGGGCCACCGTAAGAAGTCTGGTTTTTATCCTAAGTGAGATGAAGAGTCTTAGAATGGTTTAAGCAGGGGAGTGATAGAGTCTAATCTGTTTTGAAAGGTAACTATGGCTGCTTGTTTGAGAATGTTTTCGAGCAGAGTAGGAAAAGAAGCAGGGAGACCACATAAAATATGTTGCAAAAGTGCATTAGCTCTTCCTGGATTATTGTCCACCCTGGACCCCCATTTCCACACAAGCATCCAATCCAAAAAGCATTCAGAGAAACTCCCCCCAAAACAGAGCCAATCATATCTTCACACTGCTTTAAAACCTTCAGTAATTCAAATTTCCTCTAAATTCCTCCCCAACACAATTCATAGAGAGAAAAGAGAAAGAGTGGTGTCTTCCTTACTTGAGAGACAAGAAAGCAATGACTTAAAGACATTTTTCTGTATATTATGAATGGAATCTCTGTTTGTGTTTTTGTGATACTTTAGTAATTGCTTGTTTTGTTTATCACTCGGATCTTGAATTTCTTGGATTGCCGGATGTCCAAAGAAGCACCACCTTGCCACTACTGAACCTTGAGATAGGTCAGTTCTATATGGACTATACTTATTTAACTGTCTGGCTTCCCCCACTAGCCTCTAATTCTATAGAGGAAAGATTGTGTTAATTTTGTTCACTGTTGTATCCCAATGAGATAGTGCAGATCCTGTCACTTAATAATATTTGTCTTAATTAATATTTGTTGGAGGACAGAATGACTTACAGGTCGTTTCTCCCAAACCCTACTGGATCGTGCTTCTTTAACTGTCTGGATTGCCCCCAGATGACCAAATAATATATCACTTTCTACCAGATTGGAGACTCCAGTCATATCTGGTGAGTACCATCTTCTGGGGGGGGGATAATATCCCAAGATTTGTGAAAGTGATTCCCCCAGAAACTTTACGTACCAACAAAGACGCCTAAATTCTGGCTTACCCAGCTCAAAAACCACAGGGCTATTTAAGGTTTATTTTGACTCCGAAGTCACTTCCTCAGACAATGCTGTGTAACTGAAAAGCATTCCTTACCTAGGGTCAATTGATTCTGTTATCCCAAAAGCAATCAACAATAGCTACAGAAACTTACTACCAAGGAAGTATATGAAAACAGTGCAGACAAGGTATAGAAAATAAATAAAAAACAGAACCATGGGTCTGATGGGGAAAGATGAGAAGTTCACTTTTCTGAGAAAAATTTCCCCTAAGTCAGTAAGATTCTTACATCAATTCTCATGAGATTTCCTTGAGATAGGAAAAATGGTTGGCTTAAAGCACAGTAGGGAGCTTCAAGAACTGGCTGGCGAGGGTTCCCTGCATGCAGGAATGCAAGAGCCATCACTTCTTCCAGGTATGTGTAACCTTGACAATGACTGTATCTTAACCTACCCCCTATCATGAACTGCTTGGTTCAACAATTAACTGTATTTTTCTTCTCCTCTTTCCTCTGAACTGCTTTGAGCACTCCTTTTCTCTTGGATATGGTTTCCTTCCTCACCACCCTATTCAAACTATGCTTTCAAATATCCCTAAAATTTTCATTATGGTCCAATCCAATGAGTTGTTCATCTTCTTCACAGGTTTTGTTTCGTAATTGATATCCTCCCCTCCTTAATGAATTCTGTGACCTAGCGCTGCCCTGACTCTTCTCTGCCTCTCTTGCTATTGTTTCCTCCCTACTCTTTCCTTTTCCTGTACCAAGGTTATTATTAATAATAACCAACATTTCTGAGCACTCACTATGCACCTTACAAGCACTGCCAATTAAGTTCTCGAACTCATCCTAGGAAAAGTACTACATATCTCATTGCTGAATATCACTATGGTCACTTTCTAAGTACTCCCCTTGGGAAACTATGCACCCACGCCAGTGCCTAGTCCACCCTTCAGAGCAATTTTGGAACTCTTTCTGGAATGGCCATCAGAGTTGTCATCGTATTACCCTTGATGTCCTGAATGTCATCAAAATGTCTTCCTTTCCCAATATTTCCTTTATCTTCAGGTAAAGAAAGAAGTCATTGGGGGCCATATCAGGTGAATAGGGAGGGTGTTCCAATACAGTTATTTGTTTACTGGCTACGAACTCCCTCACAGACAGTGCCCTGTGAGCTGGTGCATTGTTGTGATGCACGAGCCATGAATTGTTGGTGAAAAATTCAGGTCATCCAACTTTTTCATGCAGCCTTTTCAGCACTTCCAAATAGTAAACTTGGTTAGCTATTTGTCCAGTTGGTACAAATTCATAATGAATAATCCCTCTGATATCAAAAAAAGTTAGCAACATCATTGCAACAAGTCTGTGAACTTAATTGTCACACTTCGTATGTGTATTAACCCATTTAATCCTCACAATAGGCCCATGAGGTAGGTACTATTATTATTCGCATCTTACAGCTGAGAAAACTAGGGCACAGGGAAGTTATGTTACTTGTCCAGAGTCACACAGCATATAAATGACAGAGTCAGGATTCAACCCAAGCCATCTGACTCCAGATCATTGCTATAATGTTCTTTCCACAGGATTCTGCCTGGCGTCTTCTCTTTGTCTACTCCCTTTCCCTAGAGGAATCTCATGATGCTGTGGCTTCAACCACCACTTCAGTGCAGATGGTTCCCCAGCTCAGAAATCCAGTCCATCCTTCTGGCTCCAGATCAAATAACTATCAATAGTCACAATATCAACCAAAGCTTACATGTATCAAGCACCTACTTTAGCCTAGCATCAAGCTGAAATCGGTTTACCCTCATTATCACACAGCATCTCCACATTACAGATGTGAAACATCTGTATCACAAAGAGGGTCTATGACTTGCTCAAAGTCTCACAACTATTTAGTTACAGAGGGAGGGATACACTATAAATTCTGTCAAAATATAAGCAACTTGAAGGCAAATGACATGTCCCCTCACCTTTGCAGCCCCTTCCTCAACATCTTACCTACAAGAGGTGTCCAGTATACTGCGGGTGCCAAAAAAATGCACACAAGTGGACAACTTTGGTCAACGTTGCTCAAGCAATAGTTCTCCATAATCAGAAGTGTCTGGGCACAGATGGTAACTTTGAGCATCTCTTGTAATTGCGGGAGTCAAACATGACTTGTGTTCATTCTTTGTTATCGGTATATATTGAGTATTGCAATTTTAATAGTTTTTTCCTATCTTAAAATGTGCATACATTTTTCTGGCACCGTCTGTGTATCTGTGGAATCCAATTTAAGTGAGAGTGTGCAATTTAAATGAAAGAAGCCCAAACAAGATGTTTCTCGCTTTAGGGAAACTGGGGGCAGAGTCCTAGACACTTCTGAGATGGATTATTTGTGAATTTCGGTTATCTGTGAACTCTCTGCCCTCATCACTGGATGGAACAGTGTAATAGAATGAGCATCAGGTCAAGAATTAGAATGGGATTTTCTTGCAAATAAAATTATCATAGAGACAGCTAACATTTATGCAATGATTTCTGTAATTTTTTTTTAAAATTTATGTTTTTATTATTAGTTTCAGGTGTACAAAACAATGCAATAGTTAGACTTTTATACCCCTCACAAAGTGATAACCCCCTGCCCCAATCTACTACCCCTCTGACATCGCGTACAGCCCTTACATTTCCACTGTCTCTGCCTTATGATGTATCCCCTTCTTGTGAATATATATATTAAATTGTGGTTGACATTCATTATTGTTCAGCTTCAGCGTCAGGTGTACAGTGCAGTGATCAGGCATTTACATCATCCCTGAGGTGGTCTCCCTAATGAGACAAGTGCCCATCTGACACCCTACAAAATCTTTACAACATTATTGATTATATCCCCCAAACTGACTTTCGTATCCCCGCGGCAATCTTGTGGTTACTGACTGTGCTGTCTAATCCCGTCACCCTCTCCCTCATCCCCACCCCGCTCCCATCTAGCAACCCCTCAGTTTTTTTTCGATATCTCTGAGATTGCAGACACTGTACTTTATGCCTTTCCTCATTCAGGTCATCACCCCAACCCCAGAAAGTAGGTAATGCTGTCACCATGTTTCAAGGAAACCTAAAACAATTTGCCCAAACTTGCACAACTGGTGTCTGAGCAAACTGAAACTGAGGATCGGTTTCCTCATCAACAAAAAGAGTCAGCGGATGATTTCTGAAGTCTCTTAGAACTCTGGGATTCCGGCATGCTGATGACACGTGCACATACCATTGAGCGTGGGGTTGCTGGCTGGGCTGGAAGGAGACCCTGAAGATTAGCCTTGAGGAAATGTGACAGCACCCAGACTGCCTGAGTTCTAGGAATTAGGAAGCACGTCTACCGTGTTTAATTAGTTGGGAGCTGATTCTGGGCCATGATTATTAACAAATGGGGTGAAAGCATGGCAATATGAACAACCAACATGGTTCTCTTAGTGTGCACTGGTTGAAATTTAGCTCTGGCGACCAATAACCTTACTGGCAACTTTGGCTATCCCCTAAGAAAGTGGGCCCTGCTGATGAATGGATAAAGACACTGTGGTATATACATACAATGGAATATTATTCAGCCTTTACAAAGAAGCCAGTCCTGCCATTCACAACAACGTGGATGAACCCAGAGGACATTATGCTAAGTGAAATAAGCCAGACACAGAAGGATACATACTGCATGATTCCACTTAGATGAAGTATCTACAGTAGTCAAACTCATAGAAGCAGAAAATAAAATAGTTGTTGTCAGGGGTCGGGGGAGGGAGAATGAGGAAACTTTTTTCCATGGAAGAAAGTTTTTCTTACACAGGTGAATAAGTTCTAGAGATCTGCTATAAAACATAGTACCTGTAGCTAACAATAATATCAAGTATAACTCAATAAAGCTTTTTAAAAAGTGGGACCTGGTAATGGAAGGGTCTCTGTTTGCCAAGTGGGGTGATGGGTATATAGTTTGGGGGAGCTGGGATAGACTTTGGTTCCTGTGCAGCCTGACCGAGGCTGCCATGTCAGGAGGAAGCCCAAACTAGCCCAGGCTCTGACACCACATGAAGGGAAGTAATGCCCAGCCAGTTCCCCGCCACTCCAGCCCCAACCCCTGTCTAACCGCAACAATATAAGAAACCACCGAGCTAAGTCCTTCCCAGATTTCTGACCCACAGAAATAATAATAAAATGAGAGATAATAAAAATGGACATTGTTATTTTAAGCCACTATGTTTTTCTGATGGTTTGTTATGCAGTAGTAGATAACTGATACACAGTCCACAGAGAATTTCCTGTAACAGTTCCTCCATAATTTTATGTCTCTCTCTTCTGCTTTCCTGTTCCAGGGCTCTGCATTCTGCTGAGCTTGTCAGGCGTCATGGTTCAGAAGGCCAAAGGTGAGTGCTCAAAGCCTGGCTCTTCCACAGCCAGAGACCAGGGAGGGTGTGGACCAAGAATGAACACGGGGCCACCCACACCCTCCAACAGGCTGGAGGAAAGGGGCTTGTGTTGGGAACAGAACTTGGGCAGGGTTGCTCCTATCTTGTTTCGTTCTTTAATTGATCATTTCATCAAATTTGGAAATCTTTTAATTTATCTTCTTATTGTACTTTTATTTGGAGATTTGTTTGTTTTTAGTAAGCATAATGTGCCCAGTGTGGAAACAGAACAGTGAATAAAACCCACAAAGTCTCATGAAGTAAACATTCTAGTGGGAGAGACTGCAGGCTGGTAACCATTTCATTCTGATCACAAGTCAACAAAAGATGAACCAGACCATTACAGTTTAGCTTTAACCCCTTGGAAATCTCACTAGATTGTGATTCAGCGGGTCTGGGGTAGGGCCTGAGATTCTGCATGTCCAGCCAGGGGATTCTTCTGAGAAGCCAAGCTCTGTGCTGTGCTCCCCGTCATGCTCCCGGCACCCACTCCCCATGAGTCTCTCCACGAGCCCCAAAGCTTGAGATGTTTCCTCATCCCCATTCTTTCCTCAAATTAAAATTCTTAGTGTATCTCTGTCTAAATGAAGTTATCCATAGGATTACATAGATAACATATACCATTAACACAATATACCTTCCATAGTACCCTCCAAATACAAATTTTTATGATCATAGCTGACATTTATTATGTACCAGACACTGCTGAAAGCACTTTGTATGTATTAATTCACTTACTCCTAACAATAATCCATTTTACAGATGAAGAAATTGAGACACAGGAAGTTTAAGACTTGGGGAAAGACACACAGCTAGTAAGTGGTGAAACAAGAATTGAACCCAGAGTCCCAAGTCTTAACCAATTCATTCCTCTTTTAAAAATTCTGCAATGAACTTGAGAATAGCACAATTATATTGCATTGAAATTTTTGTGTTAAAATTAATTTGTTTAATGCCAGCCCCAATCTTTTATTGTGCATAGGAATCCCACTTTTTCTGGGTTTGAAACCTCTAAATTTTTTTTAAAATTTATTTTTCAATTATAGTTGACATACAATATTATATTAGTTTCAGGTGTACAACATAGTGATTAGAC
Organism: Rhinolophus ferrumequinum; assembly: GCF_004115265.2. NCBI lineage: Eukaryota > Metazoa > Chordata > Mammalia > Chiroptera > Rhinolophidae > Rhinolophus > Rhinolophus ferrumequinum. The sequence goes on from NC_046301.1 coordinate 46,450,004, forward strand.
ATTTATGAAATCTTGCCATTTGCAACAACATGGATGGATCTAGAGGATATTATGCCAAGTGAAATAAGTCTCTGTTATTCTCAGACAGAGAAAGACAAATACTATATGATCTCACTTATATGTGAAATCTAAAGAACAAATTAAATGAACAAACAAAACAGAAACAGACTCATAGATATAAAGAACAAGGTAATGGTTGTCAGGTTAGGGGGATGGGTGAAAAAGTGAAGGGATTAAGATGAACAAATTGCCCATTATAAAAATCGTCATGAGGATGTAAAGTACAGCATAGGGAATATAATCAGTAATGTTATCATAACTATGTATGGTGTCAGTTGGACCCTAGACTTACGAGGGTAATCACTTCATAAGGTACATATATGGTATCTCTAAGTTTTTTAATGCAGAGATCTCACAAAAGGAAAACGGTGCAGGCTTCCTCAGCCTCGAGAGGCCCTGCTCAGGGGCAAAGCCAAATGATAACAGGAGAGTTTTTGACCCCGGTGACATCTGACCTGTGTCTTCTCCCCTCAGGTACCCGTTCCCAGTGTCCCCAGAATGCTTTCTGTGTCAATGGCACTTACTGTACCTGCAACCCTGGATACACTTCGCAATCTGGGAATAAATTCTTCACGAACCCCTTGGAGCAATGTCAAGGTAAAGGGATAATTTTCAAATCACCCAGAGGTGGAAGTGGAGGGAAGGCAGCGTAAGGGCTGTGGGGAAGTAACAGTCATGTGCAATGCCGAGAACTACCACTCAGCCTCCACCAAGTGAGAAACGCTTTCATGAAGTCAGAGAAGAAAGGGCTCTTCCAGAACCTAACGAGGTCTCAGTATTCCCCTCTGTAACATGGGGATGAGAATGCTGACCTCATGAGGGTCGTAGGGGGGTTGAGTGAGGTAATGAATGTGGCAGGACTTCATGGAGAATAAAGCATCCTATAAAAAATTTTTTTAAGTTGAGGATATGCACTGAAGTCATGGCAAAGAGAGAATAAAAGCTTGGGCAGAAACTTTTTGAATATAGATTCCCATGGTCCCCTAAAATGCAAAATGCAGCCTCAACTCCATAATTAAAAGGTCCAATCCTGTGGAAGAATAAACACTCCAGACTTGAGTTAATATTGGGTTGCTCCCCCCACCCAGTTCCAGCTCCCTCCTGATTGGAAGCCTGTAATCAGGAGTAGGAGGTGTAAGTGCCTTCTCTCCTCCTCCCCACCCAACACGTCTGCTCTTCTTTGCCTGATCTTGCTGCAGTCCGAACCCAGACAAGGAAGGGGGAGCAGGACCGTCTCTACTTGGCTGATGCTGTTGTTGCTATTTATCCTCTGTGTTCCTGAGATTTAACACTTTTGTCTGATGAGGGCCTTTGTAGGTTCTTTGAAAATAATTCCCCTCTCCCCGAATCACTCCCCTGAATTTCCCTTGATTACAGCAAATTCCTCCCTACATCTTCCTCATCCGCGAGGAATTTTGTGATTCGTCCAGCTGCTTCCTGCTGAAGTGTATTGCTGTCCCTCTCGGACAGAACCGAAGCAACCCCACACCAGAAACCTCTTACACCTGACCCACGTCTAGTTCTTGGGAAATAGTCACTCAGCCTTTGCCCAAGTGATGGGCTGTACGGGTGCGGTAGATATCTCTTCTTTGCCCGATACAATCCGGTGGCTCACCCTTTAGATTTTTTAGGAGGAAATAGGCACCAACCAGCTGGGTCCCCACAAGATACAGACAATGCATAGTTAGCTGAGTGAACTCCTTTCAATCCTCTCTCTCCGGGACTGAGATGAAGAGGAAAGAACCCACACACATTTCTCCTCTTGGGTGGGAGTGGAGGGGTTCACAGCACAGCATCAGCTGATCCTTTTAAATCCTCCATATGAGTGAAGGATATAAGAATCATATGACCAGATTCCAGACAACTCCTCCTTTGCAAATATTGTATCTTAGCCAGTATCTCACTTGGGACTGTGGTGTCTATTCCAGTTGATGCCAATGCTGAAACTTCTAGTTTAGTAACTGTTTTAATGACAGGTTAATGTCACCGTATTACCTCACTATGTGCATTTTAAGAGATCACTCTGTCAAGAATGGAGGTGATACTCGAGCATATTTGTACTTGTGGCAAAGGCATCCCCAAGTACAAATAGCTTTGGGTTGGAATATGTCTAACCGGTTCAATAAAAAGGAAATGAAGTCACTGTATCCATAGTCTGGGACGTAATAGGGACATGGGTTGGAGACAGAACTGGGGGCCAATCTTGTAAAGCCACCATCATCTTTTTTATTGAGATATAATTCATACACCATAAAATTCACTTTTAAAGGGTACAATTTAGTGGGTTTTAATATATTCCACAGTTGTGTACCACTAACACTATCTAATTCCAGAACATTCCACCATCTCAAAGGAAACTCATTAGCAGTCAATCCCCATTTACCCCTCCCCCAGCCCTTGGAGACCACTAATCAATCTGGTTTTTGTTTCTATGAATTTGCCTTTTCTGGTCATTGCATATAAATGGAATCACATACGGTAACATATGGCCTTTTGTGTCTGACTTCTTTCACTCAGCAGAATGTTTTCAAAGTTCATCTTTGTTGCAGTATGTATGAGTACTTTGTTCCTTTTTATGGCTGAATAATGTTCTGTTATATGGATATACCACTTTTTGTTTATCTATTCATCATTTAATGGACATTTGGGTTGTTTTTTCACTTTGGAGCTATTATGAATAATGCAGCTGTGAATATTGTATACAAGTTTTTGTTTGAATACCTTTTTTCAATTCTTTAGGTTATATACCTAGAGTGGAATTGATGAGTCATATGATAACACTGTGTTTAACTTTTTGAGAATTTCTGAACTGTTTTCCAAAATGACTGTGCCATTTTACATTCACACCAGCAATGTGTGAGAGTTCCAGTTTTCCCACATCTTTTCCAACACTTCTTATGATCTGTCTCCTTTATTATAGCCAGTCTAGTGGATATGAAGTGATATCACATTATACTTTTGATTTACATTTCCCTAGTGAGAATCTTTTTGTGTGCTTGTTGACCATTTCTATATCTTCTTTGAAGAAATGTCTATCAAACTATTTACACATTTTTTAATTTGGTTATTTGTACTTTTATTGTTGAGTTGAAATTCCTTATATATTCTGGACATTCGTCCCTTACCAGATATCAGATTGGCAAAGATTTTCTCCCGTCTGTGGGTTGCCTTTTCACTCAGACCGACTCATAGCCCTTATTTTCTTCCATAGCATCTACTCCAGGCTACTAATTCAAGCATATATTTTCCAAGTATCTAACATGTGCTAGACACTGGGAATAGAAAAACAATAAACCATGATGCCTACCCTCAACGAGCTCACAGTCTGTGGGAAAGACAAACACATAAGAAGCTTGATAACAATATACCTTGCTAACTGCTGAGTTAAAAAAAAAAACAATTACTCATGGAAAAAGTTGCCATTTACTGTGTGCCCGGCATTATGCTAATACAGTCTATCGAGGAAAAGAGAAATCAGCCCTGGGAAACGTAGTAGCCACCGGTGCTGACACCCTACTGTGTCTCCCGCATCTTTGTAACCTTAGGCAAAACTAGGGGGAGTAAGTACCATGAGAAACAGCTTGTTTACATTACTTAGTATCAAAGTATCTCCTGACCAGATACTATTTCAAAGGGTGAAATAGAAACTTTACAGTGGGAAAACTTTACAAAACACTGTTTCATCTGGGGATGAAAATAAGCATCCCCAGAAATTAGACAAATGGGCATCATGTGCCTCCTGATAAGGTGCTCAGAAAAACACGAACCAATTTTGTAGTATTGGTCATGCCAAAAATTCACATAACATGATTTTAATCATGAGAGAACATCAGACAAACCCATAGTGAGGGACAGTCTACAAAATTACTGGCCTGCACTATTCAAAATCATCAAGGTCACTAAAGACGAAGACAGAGTTAGGAACTCTTCCAGATTCGCCTTTTCACTTTATTAATAGTGTCCTTTGAAGCACAAAAGTTCTTTTAATGAAATCCTATGTATTTATTTTCTCTTTTGTTGTTTGTGCTTTTGATATCATATCTAAGAAACAATGGTTTCCTACAAACACTCAGTTTGTATAATATATTCCTCCTTGTATTAAATAATGAAAGAATCATTTCTAATTTTTAAAAATTTATTAGGGGTTTCAAACTAAGAGCTGAAATGTTCTACTTTAAAATTTTTTATTAGAAGCTTCTTTGTAGAAGCATATGATTGATTTTATGAAAAAAATGTATAGTTTCTGTTCAAGGAATGTGTGATTCTCTGCGTAGGTCTCTATCTTTTTAAATCTCTGTCTATTATCATCTCTTTCTACCTCTCTCTGTGTATGTGTGTGTGTCTTTGTCTCTCTGACTCTATATATATATGTGTGTGTGTGTGTGCTTATTGATTTTATTTATTAAATCAGTTTCTCCAAATCCTTACTTAACTTATCTACTAGATTTTTCCTTTGTTTATGTGTGCTTATTGATTGTCATATTCATTTCCTTTCTATCCTTATTTATTTTTTATCTACTATCCTGTTTCCCCGAAAATAAGACCTAGCTGGACAATCAGCTCTAATGCGTCTTTTGGAGCAAAAATTAATATAAGACCCGGTATTATATTATATTATATTATATTATATTATATTATATTATATTATATTATATTATATTATATTATATATTAGACCCAGTCTTATATTATAGTAAAATAAGACCAGGTCGTATGTTAATTTTTGCTCCAAAAGATGCATTAGAGCTGATTGTCTGGCTAGGACTCATTTTCGGGGAAATACGATAGTTGTGAGAGAAATACCTAAATTAAATATCCCAGTATAATTCTATTTTCATTTGTTCTTGCTTCTTGCATTTCTACTGGTTTTTGCTTTCTGTACTTATCTGCTGTGTTGTTGGTGGATGCATATTTATGACGGGGATATAATTTTCTGTTAAGTAGCAATACCTACGAGTAGTATCCCACTTTACCTTGTTTAGAGTTTTGAACCTTAAATTCCACTGAACGTGATATTAATATTACCCATTCTGTTTTATTTCTGTTTTAATTCACCTAGTATCTCTTCATATACCCTTTATTTTTAACATTCTTTATCAGTCTTCTGAAAAAAGCCTATAGCTGAATATCCTTTTTTTAGCCCGGTGGTCCAGTTATCTATTGCTATGTGATAAACCCCACATTTATTGGCACAAAACAACCGCTTTATTAGGCTCATGGAATCTGAGGGCCAGGGATTCAGACAAGGCACCTCAGAGATGGGTCTTCTCTGCCACATGATATCTTCGGCCTCAGCCAAAATGCTCAAATGGCTGGTGGTGACTCAAATGGCTGAGGGCTGGAATTATCCAGAGGAACCTTCGTTCACATGTCTAGTGCCTGGCCTGGGATGACTCAAAGACTGGAACCATCTGTAATTGTCATCTGCAGCCCCTACACTGGATCCCTCCATGTAGCTTCAGTTAATGGCTGAATTCTGAGAGAGAATGCCCCAGCCTGGAACTTGCAGAGAACAAGGCTTCCAAGAGACCCTGGCAGAGGTGCGTGTTCTTTGTGACCTTATCTCTAAGTACCATTTTGTCACTTCTGCAATTGTTTACTGAAGCAGTCACAGGCCAGCTCAGACATAAAGAGATAAGAAAACAAGCCCATATCACAATGGAAAGAGTGTCAAATAATTTGGAGGCCAGTGTTTTAAAACTGCCACACCCAATCTGCTTGTCGCTGTTTTAATAGAGGATTTCCATTTATATTAATATTTGGTGTAATGGCTGACATAGTTATTCTCTCCATCTTACTTTGCATTTTTTATTAATTTTATATTAGTAGTGTTTTCTCATTTGCCTTGTTTCTTATTTGTGTTTGCTTGATCAAGCTGCTGTTAGCTTCATTTTTTCCCTTTATTTATTTGGAATTTCTACTATACTTTTCTATCCTATTAATGGATACTTTCTCTTTTCTCAATTCACATGTTCTCTGCTATTATTTGAAAAACTCACCAATTATTTCCCCCATGAAGATGCATTCTTTTCCCTATCAAGGTGCTTCATTTCACCCTTACTTCCCCTCCCCCAGTAAAGAGGTGCGATCTTTCAAATGCTCTTATTTTACTTCTCTCAATTCCTCCTCTTCCCTCCCACTTCCTCCATGAATATTAATTTTACTTCAAGGTTCCTCGTTCATCCTTGCTTCCTCTTTCCTTCATCTTCCCCCAAGTTCAAGTTTCTGCACTTGCTAATTTCATGCTTGTTAATCTGCTGTCTGCTTGGAGCACTTTCTTGCATGTTTTCTTTACATTGGGTACATGAGTAATATCGCTCTCAATTATTTCGTAATTTCACATTTCTTTCACTCTAACAAGTAGATTCTCTTTGCCTTTTTTAGTTCAATCCTCTTATCCCAGTAATCCATCTATGCATATCCCAGTAATCACATAAGCTGTCTTCAAGCTTATAGGGTTGCAGATAGGAATTCCAATATCAATTTGAGTTTCATTCCTTTTTTGTGAATTGTAACTTCTGTCTCACACTTTGTAAGGTTTTTCCCAGATCATTCTTACTTTTCATTGGCTATTGGTGTCTCACATGACTACCCTAGCTGAAAGGGAGGCTGAGAGACTACTTGAGAAATAGGAATAATATTGCCATTTCTGGCCTGAGAAATGGTGTTTTATGCCATTTCTCAATCTATTGCTAGTAATGCTATAGGCTCGAAATGCCTGAGGAGCATTCACCTGGGCCTATGTGAAACATTGCCCCTTTCTAAATCAATGTCACAACTGGACCAACCCTTGTGGTTTATATTATGATTGCAAGATGCTCTTCAGCAATAACCATTAGGAAATTTTGAAAAGATACAGGTTTATTACATACAAGGCCTGGAAATTACACAACACACCAGGGGCCACACAGCAAGGTCAGGGGTGGAAGGAGAGAGTGCACATGGGTTTCACAGGCTCACTCTTTACTGGTGAATTTAAAACATAAGAGTGGAAATTTAAAGCACAGGAAGAGAAAAAAACAATTAGCTTAAATGGTCAGTTATCGAAATCAACCAAGATCTCTAAAACAAAGGAGCCTCAGTGTGGGGAGGTGGCCTGGTGCTTCATTTAGTCCAGGGGCTGGCAGTGTGTTTATTGAGATAGCTCTCTTTGAAGTGGATGCTTCTTTGAAATAGATGCCTCGGCAATCAAAGCTTAAATCAGGCACTTGCATTATGAAAAAAAAAAAAAAAGTCAGGTTTACACCACAAATAGAAACAAGATTGACATGTCTGGGCTCCCAAGCAGAGAATGGCTATGGAGTGGGCACTACATCACACTGACAACCCCAAATTTCATGTTTTCTGTACTATGCAGGGAAATCAATCACACATTTTCATGAGCCACTTGACATCATTTTAAAGGGGCTACAGTGACTGGAGACATACTGACTTAACAAAGACTTTCTAACTCATTTAGTTACTTTAGCAGATATATTATATTAGTCAGCTGGGACTGCAATGACAAAATACCACAGACTGGGTGGCTTAAACAATAGCAATTTACTTAAGTTCTGGATTCCGGGAAGCCCATAATCGAGGTTCTGGTAGATTCAATTTCGGGAGAGGCCTCTCTTCCTGGCTTATAAATGTTGCCTTCTTGCTATCTTCACATGGAATACCCTTCCTGCATGCACGTGGTAATGGGGAGGGGGAAGTGCTCATGTCTCTCCTTATAAGGCCACTAATCCTGTCAGATTAGGACCCCATTCCTTTTCTCTTTTTCCTTTTTTTTTTTTTAACTTTTTTTTATTTATTTAAGTGTGTTTTTTCAGGACCATCAGCTCCAAGTCAAGTGATTGTTTCAACCTAGTTGTGGAGGGCGCAGCTCACAGTGGCCCATATGGGGATCAAACTGGCAACCTTGTTGTTAAGAGCACCGCGCTCTGACCAGCTGAGACAACCATCCGCCCCCAGGATCCTATTCTTATGACTACATTTGATCTCAGTTACCTCCTTGGAGGCCCCATCTCCTACTACAGCCACACTGGGTGTTAGAGCTTCAACATATGAATTGAGATGGGATACAAACATTCAGTTCATAACAGCAGACGTGGTCCATGTTCCATTTACATGCCCTCAGCATTCGCTATTCGTTTGCACGCCGAGCCTGAAACTTTCTCTGGCTACTGGGCACCCCTCAGCCCATTCTCAGGACAGGTGGAAGTACTGTGGAGTTAACATTCCCTGGGAGCATTCCTCCACCAATAGATGATGAGATTTGGTGGGTAAATACCCCAGACCCCTTGCCCTTGGCATGCAGTCACTCTGAAGTGTTTGCTCTATACTGCTCCCGAGAGGTTTCCAGAGGAATTGAGCCCCAGTTGCCTGCTGTGGAAACTGGCTTGATAATATCCGCTTTATTTTCTGCCATCCCTGTCTCATTTCACCAGTTCTCTTCCAGTGTTTTCTGGGATCACCTCCCAAATAAAATACTCGCTCTTGAATCCTTGTTTCAATGTCTGCTTCTTGGAGAACCCAACCAAAGTCAATGATGAAAGGAAAGAACAAAGCAAACCATTACCTTAACTGATTGTCTTTGAAAACCACGACAGACCCTGGCAGAAGGGGTATAGCCTCTGGCAAATATTTGATAAAAAAAGATGCTCAATAAATCTTTGTCGAATGAATGACCAAATTTTTCATTTGTGTTCCAGATACGGATGAATGTAAACCACCCATTAGTATATATTGTGGAGCAAATGCTGAATGTCAGAATGTTGAAGGAAGTTTCTACTGTCTCTGTGACCCTGGATATAAACTCCTCTCTGGGGATGCAGAATTCAAGAATTCTAATGAGAACACTTGTCAGAGTAAGAAAATTCTTGTCTTCCAGTCTCCCTTCCTCATTTTTCATTGAGTCTAACACCAGAAAAGATGTGTGTGTGTGTGTGTGTGTGTGTGTGTGTGTGTGTGTGGTGAGGACAGGATGTGTCTCTATTTCCTGGAAGGAAATGGATGATGGAAAGAGGAGAAAAAAGAAAAGAAGGAAGTTCAGAGAAATAATGGGGTTAAGAAGGCAAGTGGACTTTGGAGCCGGAGGTGACAAAGTGGTTAATGAGACAGAATTACTTGAATTGCGAAGGAGAAACCCACTCAGGTTAACTTAAGCAGAAAAGATGAGTTTATGATAAGGATGTATGGATATGTCTTGGAACTCAAGGACAAAAATACAGCTGGGCTTTTGGAACGAACTGAAACTGGGGACTCAACACTATCAGGGTGCCCCTGTCTTTGATACTCTTTGGGTCTACTCCTGTCTTCTCTTTCATTACAAACTGACTTTCTCTGCTTCCTAGTCCACAGGACAGAAAATACGGCCAACAGCTCCAAATCTCACCATTGTTGTTAATCCAACCACCCAAAGAGAGATCAATTGACTCTCTTTGGACCTAATTGCAAAGTCTTTGGAAATACACAAATTGGCCCAGTTTGAGTCATATGTCCACCCTTGGATCTGTGTCCAGGACGAGGTACCATGGTGTATGAGCATGACCAGTCTCACAGAAACTATATAGATGGGGAAAGTCTATTCCCAGGAAACATGGGACTTAGCAGACTATCTATGAGGTTCTGGCTACAGGTGGAATGTTAAGAGAGAGAGTCTTTAATGCTGAATTCCAGGAAGCTTATTAGTGGAGAAACAATAACACTAATAGCTAAATAGTTATTTCTTTTATACTATGTGCCAGGTACTACACTAAGTGCTTTACATGCATTATTTCATTTACAATAATCAGATGAGTTAAGCACTGTAATTACAGATAAAGAAACTGAGGCCTCCAGAAGTTAAGTAATGTGCCCAAGGTCAGCCAGCAATAAGCAGGTTTTTAACTTGAGTCGGCCTGGATTGAGAGTCCTCACCCTTAGCCACATTTGCTGCACTGTGGGTCTCAGGGAAGCCATAAAAGGGACAAAACACTCCCTTTTTGGTATAATAGTAATAATAATAATAATAGTGAATGGGGGAGGGGAGTTGACACAGTGTGAGGGATATAAATGATAAACGCCTAACTATTACTTTGTTTTGTGCACCTAAATTTAATAATAATAATAATAAAAACAGAAACAAACTCACAGATACAGAGAACATTTTGATGGTTGTCATATGGGAGATGGGTTGGGGAGGCGGGCAAAAAAGGGGAAGGGATTAAGAAGTACAAGTTGGTAGTTACAGAATAGTCATGGGGATGTAAAGTACAGCTTAAGGAATATAGTCAATATAGTCAATAATATTGTAATAACTTCCGTATGGTGTCAGACGGGTACTAGATTTATTGGGGTGATCACTTTGCAAGTTATATAAATGTCTAATCACTACGTTATACACCTGAAACTAATATAATATTGTATGTCAACTGTAATTGAAAAAAAATATTAAAAAAAGAAAAAAAACACTTTTCAAATAAATGCAATAAGCTCCTTTTTTTATAGCTTCTTGCCATGTGGAATTAGTGTGAATCCAGTTACTTTGATCCAGTTTCCTATACACCTGTGACATTTGGCAAAGATGTCAGCCCGGTCCTGATGTTAATGCTGTGGAGTGACGCGTTTCAGCATTCTCCAGGGCATGGCCAGTATCTTAGAGCAGAACAGGGCAGCGAGGAGAAGAGGGTGTGGGGACACAGCCAGGAGTGCAGTTTCCAGGCTCTCGGCCTCACGTGGAAAGGTGCTGGCTCAGGTAGTAGTGGTCATCAGCTGTGACTATTTGACCATCACCTGTTACCGTTTGACCATTAGCCACTGATACAACTGCCGTGGCTAAGCTAGCAAGCGGTGGAGTGTGGATTGCGGATCGTGTGGCTCCTACTTCCTGTGTCTCCAACCCAGCCCCCAGGGAGACTATAGAGGTATGACTCCCCTATCTATGGCTCTATGGGTGTTCCTTTTTGGCCTCGCCGTGTCCTGCGTTCTTATGTGGGGAGCGGGACCAGAGACCCCGCATGACACCCCGCATGACAGAAGGCCTGGCATTACAGCTGCCTCCTATTCCCTCACTTTCTTCCCGGTGGCCGGGGCTTCCTGGGAAACTGACTAGATGCAGTTTCTGGTGGCAGAAATTCTGTTCTGAAGTCATGGTCAAGGAAAGCTATAGCAGAGGTGGAGTGGGAGGGTATAAAATGAAGTACAGTAGTACCTCGGTTTTCAAACGTCTCCATTGACAAACATTTTGGTTTACGAACGCCGTAAACCCGGAAGTAAATGCTTCGGTTTTCGAATATGACTCAGAAGTCGAACATGTCCCACGGCTTCCGCTGAGTGCCAGATCCTGAGGCCTAGCTGTCGGCTGTTTTCCAACGTTTCAGGATTACGTTCGAAAACCGAGGTATCACTGTATTATGAATTGGTCCTGACGGGGCAGTGGCACATATATTAAAAGAATAAATATATGTAAAGCAATTAGAAAACTGCCTAGTTGTAGCAAGTCCTCAAAATGTTGTTATTATTATCACTCAAGAATGTGTTATTACTACTCAAAGATGTAGTCCTATTCTTTCTCAAACATGTGTTATTATTTTCATTACTACTGCTCTTATTGCAAGGTAAGTTAGGAGACTTGGTATAGAGAAACTGGGACCATGGAAGAAACCCAGATAAAAGATCTACAGGTGGGACCAGTGCTTGAAAATGAGTTGAAAACCTGTTATCAAAGAGCTATGGTGTAAATATTGGGATGTAGATAAGACTCTCGGCACTGTTAAATATCCCTATGTTGTATCACAATTCGTCTAGGCACCTGCAGTTCACTGGAGTCGGCTGACGGTATTCAGGGGAAAGCAAAGGTAAAGAATATGGACCTCATGCAAAAACATATTCTTTAGTAATAATTTTAGTATCAACAATAGTAGTATTTGAATAACTTAAAGATTATTTAAAATAAGTAATTGTAATTTTCTACTCACTGTTGTGTTTAACCAGCAACCATTTAATATTGAAGCCAGAATGATAAAACAAAAAAGAGAGCTAAAGCCACAATGAATTTATACTTTAAGACGTGTGAGGCTATTGTCCAACCTGCATTGTGAAAATCTGATGTTTCCGAAATGTTAACCCCTACATGTCCTATGGAAGTGACAGTGATAGAAGATGGAGGGTATATACTTTCAGGTATAAAACAAATACATTACGGGAATATAATGTACAGTAATGGTGACTGTCATTAGTTAATCACACTATTGCATATTTGAAAGTTGCTGAGAGAGTCGATCTTACAAGTTGTCATCACAAGAAAAAAATTTGTTAACTATGTGAGGTGGTGTAGTTAACTAGACTTATTGTGGTGATCGTTTCACAATATACACAAATGTTGAATCATTGTATTGTACACATTGAAACTGATATAATGTTATATGTCAATTATATACTAGTTTAAAAAAAGATAGAAGATGGAGGGACTTTGCCCAGAAGTTGTGGGTAATTGTCTGTGAGTGTCTATCCACAGGTATTTATTGAAAGAATGAATGTGTTGAGAGAGGAGGGAAGCACACAGTGGCAGGTGAGCAACATACGCTTGAACAAAGACACTCCAAATGTTCCAACTTTAACCCATAAGTAAAATCAGAGCCTTATCAGTAGCAAACAATCTGACACGTTAAGAAAACTTACTGGGAAGAAATCACTGGATGATGAAATAGATGTAAGTAACCCTCCTTTTTTACTTTATAAACACTTAAAAATTTACCAACTGCCATTGCTACAAAACTGGGAGAAATGTAATCTTTGTCTCTTATTTTCTATATAATTTTTCAGAATTATTGTTATTGGCTCTGTATCTTACAATTGACCCGGCTGAAATCCTATTCACAGACTTAAGAAAACGGATTAATAAACAGGATATTTAATGAATTACGAAGAAATCAGTTGGTTACCATAAAACAAAACATAACACATGCACAAAATATGTAAACCAGAAAATGATATGACCTTTTTGAATCGCTGAATCAGTGGTTGCGTTAGTTAGGTTTCATGAGTTCGAATATCATAATAATGCATTCTTATTGTCCTGATTAGATGACTTACAATTTTCCAGTGAACCCTCTGGCTAAAAGTGCTGTTTTCTTTTTACCCACATTTACACTAATATTTATTCTAGAAATTCCTGAAAAATCAGCCCTGACACTACCAGGCCCACTTCCATGCCTTGCCCTTGCAATGCAGCAATCTGAAAGCAGCTGCCCATAGTCATTTGCTTAGAGATGCCCTTTGCTTCACAAACTGCACTGCAGCCTTTCCTCTGTGTTTCTTTTAAATGTGAAGAGCAAGGGGGTGAGAAAAATGGCCTTGACTGTAACCAGGTCTTTGTTAATTTGTTGCTATGGCTTATCTGGCTTCATGAACCACTGCTGTGGGATTTGGGGTCTGTATAAGGAAGATTAAAACGGTGGGTGGTGCAGCATTTTTCACTTTAAACCTAAAATTTATTTTCTTGTGAATTAAATACACAGAGGTATTTCAAAGCCAAGTATGTGTGTAATTAATAAGAAAGTGCCAGCTTTACGCACACACCTCAGGGTCCAGACCGCCACAGGTGCTCTTTGTCAGTCCACAGGAGGTGCCAACAAACATGCTGAGCAGATAGGCAGATGTGAAAAGAAGGATTAGATGCTGGATTTTTGGTTGGGTCCTTTGCCAAGTGCACGGTCCTGCAAGCGCCTGCCCGCACAAACTCGGTCGTGTTATCACTTCTTCTTTTACTCACCCACACAGAAGTGAGAACACACCCCTGGCAATCACAGCACAAGACTCTATAAAGTCTAGCTTCTTAACTGGGACACCCATCCACGTAAGCTGCACATCCGCTTCAGTGGTGGGCTAGCATGCCTGATATCGACAGATTCTTTGGGATTGTACATAAACAAACAAACAAAAAAATAGAAAAGCAGAAAGTCATTCCCCCCCCCCCCATTTAGGACTCACTTTCAAATCCAGTGTCACTATTTTTGAGTTTTTGCAACATTAAAACATGGTGCCATTTCTCTTTCATTTCTACTTGTCTGTTTTTGTGATCACCTCTCTCTCAAATACATTTCACTTGTCACAAGCTTCCATAACTTCCCTTTGTCTGTTGTTTTCCCTTCTCTTCTGTCTCCTCTATCTTCCTTTGCATTCTCTCCCTCTGACTCTCTGGACTCTCTGGGTCATGACAGCATTTAGCTAGGAAAGCAGCTGAAGTCAAGCAGCGAAGACTCTCTTCTTCCTTCTGCTTCCCACAGGTTCTCCCTCTGGAAGGGCCTTCCTTAGCCCCACCTTTCTCTGGGCAGCTTGCTTTCTAGAGAACCCCCTTGACTTTCTCCATAAGCCTTACTATTGCCCCAACCCCAACCCTGACCCCAAGAGCCCAGATCCTAATTCTGGAGTCTGCCCTGGCTTATCTGAAATCAAGTCTCCTGAGTGAAACAGAACTTTCATAAAGAATTGTGTTGCTTCTCTCACTATTGACAAATATGAGAAACTACAACCAAACTGATGAAACATCAGGAAGGATGATCTCCGATCAGGCCGTGTGGTAGAGTAGGAAGAGCCCTGGACTCGGCTCAGAACCCCCGAACAGCAGCTGCAACCAGGTGAGCTTGGCACCTCTCAGAACCTTGGTCTCCTCATGTTTAACTATGTGACAGTAGTAGCTTGAAGATGTTTATTCAAGTCCTTTCCCTAACAATCTCCTTTAATAGGAAGTTTCCTATAGCACATAAGGGAAGGTCAAAATGGAAGGCACACTGAAGATCTCTAGGTTGGGATTTTGAGTATGTTTTGGTTAAAATGCACCATGGCTCCCAAATAGCCTTGTACTGCCAGCAAAATCTGAACAGAAAATATTCGGACTCGTAAATGTCAGTAATGTTGACTCCCTGAGCACAACAAGCAATCAAGTTCATTGACATACTCCCTTCACCGCCACACCCCTCACAGAATGAATCTTAAGAATGTAAAGACGCCTCTGAGTCTGATTTGGCACCTTTAGAGGTAAAGGAGTCCATGAAAGCTGGATAACGAAGGTCACAGCAAGGGCAGGAGCCAGCAGGGCGGTGGGGGCAGGAATGCTGCAGTTGGTATGGAATTTAAACTGGGATCATGCTCCAAGTCCAACTATGTCGTTCTGATATAGGATACCCCACCCCCCGCCTCTCCCTCCCTCCTTTCCTCTTTCCCTCCCTCCCTACCTCTCTCTCCTTCCACGTCCGTGATCATGTCCTCTCTGTTTTAAACAGAGCAGCTTCAGTTTTAAGAACCTTGTGGTAAGAAGGCCCAGTTCATAGAGACCTGAAATAAGCTGTCTTGAAACTTCTCACCATAGCTTGCTTACAGGACATTTTGGAATAGTTTTCCTGCTTATTTTTCAGCTACTGTTGAAGAACGAATGAAATTATGTGAAAAATCTGCTGTGTTATTGATATGTGTGAGATGATGATAATGTATATATATAAATGCGCCAAATAGTAGCAAAACAGTTAAGATGCTATCAGGGGACACAATGTGTATAATTGCTTGGAAAAAAGGATATGACTTTTTTCTTGCAGTAGTTTGTTTTGCTCAAAGACAAAATCAAGTATGTAACCCTATCTGAGTGAGAAAATGACACTGCCTCAAGCTGCTTTGTGGTAACATGTTGCCACAAATGTGCTTCACAGTATTAATGCTCTTTGTAGAGCTCAGATCATGCAACCTCTTAGTTTTAAAGTACTGCCGTTTATGTAAGCTTCTGATCATTTTTCAATGTCAGATTTAGTCCTGTTCTTGCAAGTCTTTTATCCCCCTTTCCTTTAAAGACCATCATTTAGGAGACAAGAACTAAGCCAGGGGTTGCTGGTTAGCCAGTGACTAAATATAGCGGATGCCAATATAAACCGACATTGACAGCAGGCCTCTGCTGTTCGCAGGTAATATTGGGTGCCTCACATTTGCTGCGAGTCACACTTCAGAGAGAGTTCCTTTCACTCTTCTCTTTCCTCCAGATGCACACATCGCTGATGACCCACAGGAAGTACTTAGCACAGGGCCTGGGTCATCATAAATACTCCACAAATGCTACCTAGTGGTTGCCTCTGGTTTCTTTCGGCCTCCTTTGAACCGTGACTTACAGTCCATGTGAAAGGAAGCCTTACAGAGTCTGTCAGGAAAATAAGGCTTGGCTGTGGACCCAAGGCCTAGGAGAAATTATGATTGGACAGAAAGAACTCAGGTTGCAGCCATCAGAGGTCACGAGGGAAAGAAGAAGAACATTCCAGTACTCTTTCCCCATCCTGTTTAGGTTTGGTTTGGCCTGGGTTTCTTTGGAATCCCTTCTTAGAGACCCAGAGTCCACTTGCTCCCACAAACACTTAATACCCTCTGAGCTCTAAGACAAATAGCAACGGGATGGAAATGTGGGTGCCAGAAGCAAATCACATGTGAAATAAAGGGGCCAAAAGGTGGTAGATTTTGTAAAAGGGCAAGGACTGGGATGTTTCGAAACTGATTTTATGGCTGTTAGAGGATAAACTCTGGTGAGAGAAGGGACTGTTCTTCAACAGGCTTTCACTACAGAAGTGGTAGGTGGAAGCTTCCCCTGGGGCCACTGCAGCCCAGTGGGGAAAGTTCACTGTGACTACCTTTTCAAGTGTCCTAAAAGGATCTCTAGTTGCTCTTCTCTACATCACCAGTGAGGGCCCAGAGGGCAGATTGCTGACTGGGTGCATGATAAGTCCTATAAAGCACACGGGCTGTGGGGATATCTCTGGTTTCAAATCCAGGCTCAGCCACGTCAGAATTGTGTGATGTTTGTCAAGTTATTTAATTTCTCAGAGACTTGCTTTCATAATCCCAAACCAAAACCCAAAAGACCTCCTTAGCCTGGTTTTTAAGAGAATGAGATAAAGTATACAAACCCTCTGCTTATAGACAATAATCAATGTCTTTTTGCTGGACAAATTCATGATTTAGGGAAGCCATCTGTGGGGACAGAGCCAGGAGTGCAGTTTCCAGGCTTTCGGCCTCAAGTGGGAAGATGCTGGCTCAGGTAGTAAATGGCCATCAGCTGTGGCTAGTTGGCCGTCAGCTGTAACCAGTGAGCCATTGGCCACTAATATAACTGCTATGGCTATGCTAGCATCAAATGGGGCTAGTAAGAAGATGGTGCTGGCAAGCGCAGATTGCAGATTGCATGGCGGATTGCAGTTAGCAAGTGAGGTTGGATGCCAGAGAGAAGCGGACGGCAGGTTGCAGATCGTGTGGCTCCTGCTTTCTGTGTCTCCAACCCAGCCGCCAGCGAGACTATAGTGGTATGACTCCCCTATCTGTGGCTCCGTGGGTGTTCTTTTTTGATCTCACAATGTCCTGTGTTCTTATGTGGGGAGCGGGACCAGAGACCCCGCATGCCACCCCGCATGACACCATCAAAAGGCCTATGATACGTTAAGACAAACAAATATGTTTACAGAACTATGTAACCAGTTTAATTTACATAAAATAATAGTAGCATTTCTTAAACACATAACCGAGTAGTGAAAAATCCAGGCTTGTTCTGGCAAAACCAAGAAAAAAACAGAGTAGGGATTTTTTTCTTTTATTTAGAAAATAAGGGAATGGAGAACAGAAGTCAGAGTCTGTCTTGGTAATGATATTTGGTAATTCAGGGAAAATAAGACTTTCATTTTAGCATTTATTTGCAGTATATGTTTTTGTGGAAGTGGATTTTGGGTTGGTTTTAGAATTTTTATCTAAGATCAGCAATTCATTTCTCCAGAGATCTCATGGAGTCAGGTAATGTCAAAACATAGAAAACTCAGAAGTGAGATGAGAGAGGATTATTCTTGGGGATGCATGGTCCCCAAAACTCAGGTGGTAGTAATTGTAATAATCATGGTAATAATAATAATAGTTTGCATTACTGGAGAAGTTGTTATGTGACAGGGAATGCACTACTCACATTTCCTGCATTTTCTCCTCCTTTACTTTCCCTAGCAAATCTATGTACTATTTTTGATCCCCATTTCACAGATGGGGAAACCAAAGCACAGTTAAAAATACTGTGAATTAACAAGTGAAAGGTGATCCCTGAAGCCCAAGTTTGCAGTCCTGAATGAGAAATAGTCATCTAGGGTCTCTGAGATGTACCTTATATGAAAGGTAGGACAATGAAGTTCACAGAGTTTCCACTGTGTGCTAGACAGTGGACGGTTCACGAACTTATTTGTCAGAACTTTTTATGCGCCTGCTAATAACCTTCCTTAGGGTTACGGTGGATTTGTTCATTCTGCAGTTACAAAAGTTTACCCACCTTACATTTCTAGAACATTTCTTTAGATCAGGGTTTCCCCACGTTAACGTGATTGACATTTTACAATAGATAATTCCCTGGTGTGGGGGGCTGGCCTGTGCATTGCAGGATGAAAAACAGCATCCCTGGATTCTGTGTACTAGATACAAATAGCACCCCTGAATTCTGACGGTCAAAAATATCCCCAGATATTGACAAATGATTTCTGGGGGCAATATAGTCCCGTTGAGAATGGTCGCTTTAGAAAATTCTTTAGAAAAGCGTCCAAGAAAATCACAAAACTGTCACATATAGTGTAGTTATAGAAACATCTTGTAATGCCCAATTACTGGCCATCTAGAATGGTCAGCATCATAAAACTTATGAACACTAGGGAATACAAGTGACACTGCTATTTCTATTTAAAAACGGTAGCTCCTCTTTCCTGAAATCATTGCTTCTGGAAGGAGGTTTTTAAGTGCCACATTCCCTCTGAAGCACAGGGACACTTGTAGGTTAATGCTGATACGGGAACTATCATTTATTGTATACATAGTATTAGCTTTCTAGGGCTGCTATAATAAATTACCACAAATTTAGATCACTTAAAACAATAGATATTTATCGTGTCATAGTTCTAAGGACTAGAAGTCCAAAATCAAGGGATAAGCAGGCAGGGTCTCTTCAAAACCTGTAGGGGAGAACCCTCCCACCGTCACTTTCTAGGTTGCCAGCAATCAGACATTTCCTGGTTGGTAGAAGTATCACTTCAATCTCTGCCTCTGTAGTCATATAGCATTCTCCCTGGGTCTGTGTCCAAGTGTTTTTCCTCTTATGAGGGTGTCATTCATTGGATTAGGGCCCACCCTCATCCAGTAGGTCCCCATCATAACTTGATTACATCTGCAAAGACCCTATTTACAAATGAGGTCACATACGTGGGTATCGGGGATTAGGATTTGAACATATCTTTATGGAGGACACAGTTTAACCCCATATAAAATAGAACATATAAAGAATCCTTGTGCTAACTTACAGCTTCACTCTCCATTTTTCATGTTCTGTGCTGAACCGCGTCCATGGGCTCATTTGTCTACGGACCTGGGATTGGGTGACACCAATGAAGGCATAAAGATCAGAAGTCAGGAGGAATGTGTTTATGACCTGGGCTCTCTCCCGGCCCTGGCACTGTGGGTTGGCTGGGTTCTCTCTCAAATCCTACAGCTCTTGTCAGGTGATTGTCACCATACAGTGGCTCTCTCCCAGGTCCATCCCCTGGCCCCAGGCCCAGGGGGTAATAAGTGACCCTGCTGTTTCTAGCCCTAGTGCTGCGCCATTCTTGTTGGTTTCCCTCAAGTCTATCCACCCTTGTTACATTCTCCTCTTGAGCCAGTGGGAATGTGCCTTCTGATCTCTGCCAGAGTCTGACTGATTACAATACTAAACACAGCAATAGTTTGTTTAGAAATAATGTCTGTGCCTGCCTCTTTAAATTACAGCCCAAAACTCTGTTCCAAAGTCATTTTCCCTACCTTACACGAGCAGATGAAGTTTCTGACAGGTTGGCTCTGGGCCACGTCAGATGAAGACATGCAGTCTCCTCCTGTTTAGTCTTTTGGACTGACTGTAGTAAAACAGTACAGGCCTTTGTGGGGGGACAGTAGTCCCCTTAGGAGCAGTTCATGTTTGCATCTGTCCCTCGGTTTTGCTTATGAAATCTCATTTGCCCTTGGCTGCCGCAGAGCACAGGTGAGGAAAATTGGTCTCTTTGTAACTTGGAACCAAACCACTGAGAGCTTATAAATCATTCATCAAAAGGGAAAGAAATTGCATTTCTGAGTTGGCCCAAAGCAGCCTGAGCCAAGTTAGTTGCCATTAAGCAGCTCTCCATGGAGGGTAATGTGATGTCATGGCTTGGGCTCTGTGGTTCCCTCTCTCTGTGTCTGTACTGCTGTGAATGGACATTGCTCCTTGGGTACCAGGTTTGAGCTACAGCTGACCCCACTCATGGGGGAGCCTTTCAGAAGTACTGGCAAGCATGGAAGAATGCCGATCTTGTTTATGGTAAGGGCAGCACCTAATAAATATTCGTTTTCTTCTTTCTCTGTTCTCTCCTCCTTTCTTTCTAATTTTAAAGGCAAGTGGAAGAGGGGCTCATGGACAGTGCTGGAGAGGGGAACTTTGGACGGAGGAGAGAAAACACTAGCTCTTGGAGAGTGGAGTGTAGAGTGGTGGACTTGGAGTTTTTGCAGCATTGTTGGCTTCTGGAATATTTGGTTGTAGACATTTGGCTTAACGGCAGTGTCTGAGTTCCTGGGGGCCTTTGAGTGCATCCTGCTCCTCTCTCCCTTCTCATGTCTATTTGGCTCTGTGGAGATCTGAGGTGCTGCACATGGCCTGGTAGAAAAGAAGCAGGGAAACCCTTCTTGGTTGTCCTGCCAACTCACCAATGCAGGAAAGGAAGCAGAGCTTGAGGGCACTGCTCACTGGTTGAACCTGGGTCATTTCTCTCAGGACTTCTAGGAGTAGGAAGGATGACTGAGACCAACATCAGTTTCCATAAACGAGGGGCCTCTGAGTTCCTGAATGTATCAAGGCTTTAGAAGAGATGGAATCTCACCCTTACCTATCAAAATATTGTATGTTCTAAAAGGATCTTTGAAGCCTCGATTACATCCTGATTAAACCCATCCTACGTCAAAATGATCATAAGTGAAAAATGCATTTAAATACACCTAACCTACAAAGCATCTTGCTTGGCTTGGTCTACCTTAAATGTGCTCAGAACACTTCTATTGCCTAGAGTTGGGAAGTTATCTTGAGTTTCATCTCCAGAGTAGTGGCTTTCCTTTTCTTCTCATAAGAAGCAGGAGACGCAGATGGATGTTTTATAGACGTGATGGGATGTGATAACACAAAACTCAATACCCAAAAGTGCTGTCAGCACAGCCCACTGGACCGTATCAGTTGTTTACCCTCGGGATCGCAGGGTTGACGGGGAGTGGTGGCTCGCTGTCGCTGTCCAGGGTCATGAGAGTATTGTACTGCGTATACTAGCCCAGGAAAAGATCAAAATTCAAAACTTGAAGTACAGTTTCTCCTGAATGCGCATTACTTTCACACCATTGCAAAGTTGAAAAATCATAAGCCAAACCATCATAAGTTGGGGAACCGTCTGTGTCAAGTCAACCTCAAGGCTGTTCACATCTGAGGACCATCAGTCAATCAATCATTCAATCAATCAATCAGTCAACTCATCAATCCTGTCTACATAATGGAGCCTCAATAAAATCTCTGAACATATAGGCTCGCGTGAGGTTCCCTGGTTGACAATACTCCGTGTGTTTTGTCACACATCGATGTTGAGAAGGTAGCATGTTCTAAGGACAATGAAAATTTTACATTTCAAATCCTGCCAGACTCTGTCCTATGCATCAATTCCCTCGCTGATTTTAATTTAATCTGTCCTGTAATAAACCATAACCACGAATATAACAGCTTTCAGTGAGTTCTATGAGTCCTTCTTATGAATTGTCATACATGAAGGCAGTTTTGGGAGCCTCCAAACTTACAGTTGGTGTCAGAAGTGAGGAGGGTCTTGTGTGGGCTTTCCCTTATATATTTGTAGTTGGACTCTAATTCTTTGAAGTTAGGGTCAGAAGTCTTGAGCAGACTTGGCAGCCAGCAGGACCGTGCCCTTGAACTTTCGGTATGCCTAACTCCACGCAAGTAACCTGTTAAAAATAACCACAGCCAGAGCCAGAAAAGAAATTCAAATGCTATAACACAAATACATGTAAGGACATATGTAACACAAAATGCTGTTAATCACTTACTATAGTAAATCCTACTGGGAATATCTTAATTAGTGTGGAAATTGCCAAAGCATCTTGCAGGAAACACAATGGCAACCAGAATATTTAGAAAGTGGGAGGAAGTTTGGAGGACTCATGAAGCAATAGGACTGAGAGGGAGTAATTGGAAGATCTTGGAATTGAATCAGTCGGCATGTGGCAGGAGCTAGGGTGGTGAATCACAGTTCTTAACCTTTATGCGTCTTCAGGTAAACCCTGAGCTGTACTGAGGTGGTGCTTGCATACATCAAGAGCAGAGGTGGCTAAGCCCTCTCTAGCATTTCATCCAAGAGGTCTTGAGTCCAGATATGGCAGTCAGAGACTTCAGCTTTAGATTTTAAATCCTATTTCCACAGGCTTCTGGCCTACGCTAAAGCACTGGGATGAGTAATGAGATTCAAGTATCACACCTACCTTTCATCTATAGATCCTAAATTGTTTTCCTCCTGAGATTTCAAAATTCCAGAAGAAGGACTGCAATAAGAACAGTTCTCACCTTGAGGCTCATGTTAGATGTATTATAGTACAGTGAAGCAATCGCCCCCAACAAGTTTTATGCTGCAAAGTGCCCAGGAGCAATGAGAGGATTTGTGTTCAGTCACGTCATCCTTTCTCTTCAAAGACAACAACAGAAACCATCGTAATTCTTCATAAAATCTGCTATAATGTTCTGCTTAACTTTAAGGCTTTTTCAGAAAGCCACAAGTTGAATCATTTTGACTGTCTTGCACAGTCAATTTAGTCCAACAGCACGGGTCTATCAAAAGCAAACATTTGAATGAGTTAGTTGACTACATTATCGGTAAAGAGCATCTTAAAACAATCAAGGTGGCTGTGTATGTAGTCATGGGGATTTGGACAATGATGGAGGAAAGTGGATAAATGACATACCAGCAACTTTTTCTACTTTATCCTCACAACAACCTGCTGAAGTATGCATTAATATCTCCATTTTAGGAATGACAAGCTGAGGCTCAGGGAGATTAAGTAACTTGTCAAACGGTCTAAAAAAAAAAATGGCACTGAAACCCAGACTTTTCTGTTACCAAGTCTTGATCTTCCCATAATTCCATACTATCTGCTTGTTGGAAATATCATTCAGAATTATGTCACACCATTGGGGTATCCCAAGGGACTATTAATTTAGGAATCTAAGGAATTCTGAGGTATGATCTAAACTTTATCTCTGATTAATGGGATATATATGATATATATATAGCTATTTATATACATATAAATATAGAAAACATAAATAAGATGTACATATATATATATATATACATACATATATATATATATATATTTCCCCCTGACCTTGTCCAAATGTGTAGAATTCAAATAAGTCCAATACATATTCACTAAACATAATTTGTCCAATAATTCTCCTTTTTGTAGAAAAGATTGATTCCAATTCATAAAATGCAATGAAAGGTTACCTATATTTCTATTGTATGTTATATAGTTTACACCCAGAATTTTGTTGCATTATCTGTTAAATATATATTATAATACGCTCCGTGTTTCACTTTGACATGGTTCCCACTCTATGATATTTGTGTTAGATATTAAAAATTGGCTACCTAGAGTGGCATGCTAGGTCTGAGACCAATTCGTTCTACCGCCTAGACCTTATGTTAGAGTCACCCTTCAGGGTTTATTTCGGAAACTCACCCAATCCATTCTCTCACCTAGTAGATACCTAATGTACCTTTGACTGCAAAAGGGTGTCCTTCCCTTGAATGATCCCAGTCACACAACTATTTATGGTATGTCTCAGGATCTGGCCCAGGTGCTGAGGATACAACACACCCAAATCCTGTCCCCAGGGAGCTTCTGTTCTAATGGGAACCTTCCTTATCAAAATTTCTAATGTTGAGTATCTTGGTGTGGGGCAATTTGATGAACAGATTACAGAATGCAGAGGTAGGATGTAAGTGATTTATAGGGAGTCTTTGCTTTAAAAAAAACACACAAAAAACCCCCTTATTTTCAATCGCCCTCAGATTGATGGATACTATGTAAGAGATATGTATCTATCCCTTCCTATTTTCACCTCCTGTAAGACGGGTACTTTTAACTTCTAAACAACAAATGAGGGGAAAAATAAGCTTTACTGGAATATTTAAAATTAAACTGTCACATTGTAATTTCTAAAATTGAAGGCTATTTTCAAGAATGCTTTTCATTTTTCTTCTTTACATGTGCATTATATGTTTCATGCAGAGACCACTGGGATAAAGATAGTTGCTCAAGTTCACACAGCCAACCCGTGAGAGAGGAGAATCTCAAACCCAGCCTAATTTGATTCTAATACTGTGTTCAATTCTCTAAACTCTGGTTGCCTTTCTACACATCTGTGCATGGTTTTTACACAGCGATAACTATTGATATAAAAACCTGAAACTTGGTGCTATCTTGTTTTGAAACTTGTAATGGTAAGAGAGGAGAATACAAGAGAAATTCCAATGTCACTGTCAGTCTAAAATGGGGACAACCTGATAGGGGTTTATACACATTTAAAATATATCTTTGTGGTTCACATTAAGACCTTGTTGCTGGCTAGATAGTAGTAGTTTATGAGTCAAACAACAAGTGAGGTAGGACTAATGCTGCTGCTTGGAATACAGAGTTCCAGATAACTTCTTTGGTTATGTTAGCATTTGGCATTAAAAGAACAAAACAAAACAAAACAACAAAAAATTCTGCGGCTTTACCGTTTTACTGAGTTAGATATCCAGAGGTAGTTTGGCAGGTAGATCCTGTGATGCCAAATGCAAATCTTTGCCTAATTGTAGGATTTCAAAGAAAGAAACTAAAGCCTTTGGGACAACTTAAATTACCATCAATTTGTTTTTGTATATATCTGTGCTCTTTTAATCTTCTTAAGAAATGAAACAATCTCTTTAAAATTACTATTGGCAATTTTAAAAATAACCAACGGAACAGATTAAGGGAGCACAGGTATTTTCCCCCTTATTGAAGTAGTATTAGAATCTCTCACTGTCCTTGTAGAGTTTGGATGTGGTTAGCAGATCTTTATCACCTTTATCATAGATCTGTTTCTAAATGTTTTAGTTGAAGAAACACTCTGTCTTGACTTGCCCCCCAAAATTGCAAATTGAAAAAGGAATTTGGGAAACACATCCCACTTTCCTCAGGTGGGACTTACACATACAGGTGTTCAGGTAAAAGAAATCTGGCACGGCTCTCAAACAGCCATAGGTAAAACAAACCAGAACTTCAACTGTAGCACGGGATTTGCCACCTACATTACTGCTTTTCTATTGATGAATGTGTTAATTGACAATGTGCTCCTCTATTGTTTGCGAGCCTTAGAAGCTAATGGTTTTATTGGATAAACCCAGACTGTGAGGTGTGAACATACTTATATAGTTTAATAGTGTAGTCAGGTGAAATTCATGCTAAAAATATTACGTTTATGATATGTAACTAAGCTGTGTGCTAATTAAGCACAACTGGTAACCGGTTTCCATAAATGATACAATTGTGTTAATTTACTGACACGGACTCCATTTCTACATCGTCTACTTTTTTTTTTTTTTTTTTTTTTTTTAAGATTTACTGTACTGGGGATTAGTCTCATACTTCCTATTTGGTTTAGTATCTGTAATATTTTAACATTATTGACTTAATCAGGTTGCTCACCATCAAAACACATATCTGCCCCACAGAAAAGGAGAGCAAGTCTGGATTTTACGTCTGGAAAAGCAGGGGAAATTCGTTGATGTTTTACAGTGGGGCAGTGCAGACACTCTCTAGAGCTCCGAGAATTCTCTGGTGGGCCTCTTAGTATTTTCATAGCTGTTGGTGAAAGTGAATGGAAAACCACAGCAACGAAAACAGGATACTGAGGAAGCAGATGCTTCAGGCATCGAGGTTTGGTCAGCCTATCAGCTAGGAACCCCAACTAACTGAGGTCCTGGTTGTGGGCAAAAAATCGTGAGTTTAGACGTGGAAGAAGGAAATTACAAATGTGAACTCCAGAGCCCCTCCTCCAGGTTTCTAAGTTTTATTAACTTCTACCTCTTCCCTTGGTTCCCTCAGTCTTAGGAATGGTAATTGCTTCCTTTAGTTACTACCTCTGTGATGTCTCTTTTTGTCTTTTTAGTTACCTAGGTAACAATTTTATGTCTAGTTCACTCTTCTTTATATTAAATTATCTCTGTTCAAACGTCCCGTGTAGTTCTTGCCTTCTCACTGGACCCTGATTGACACAGTTCTCTTATTCAGTACTTTCTAGATGAGACCCCATGGCCTTCACTCTTATAATTCTTTCCTGTTTCTTAAAATTTGAGGTGGCCTTGAGCAATGGCTTCCCTTCTTTCTAGTTATCTTACTGTTCAGAGATCAGCCTGTCTTCCTTTGTGCTTTCATTATAAGAATGTCGGACTTGGGGAGCTGCTGACGAGTCTTGTAGAGAGTGGAATGAGGAACATTGAGAAAAAGGGAGTGGGAAGGGAAGGGAGAGATGACAAACAGGCAGACTTGTTAGGGGTTTGCTGCAAGTTATGTGCAACATGATTACCATTTGCCCTAGGGTGGGGGCAGTGGAAATAAAACTGAAGATATCAAATCAAGAGTGAAGGAGGCAAGGAGGAATCTGTGACCGAGGACTTTAGCAAAGGGCTCTGGATCCTACCTGCCAAGCTGCTACAGCGGGATAAATGAGAGTCAGCGTCCAGTCCAGGCCGATACATGTGTCTACCACTGGGTTTGCACATAGATGTTTCCTGAACAGCGTGCAAAATAAACCGTTCAGTAAAGTCAGAACTCGAGAGTCAAATTTCTAGGCTGGCATCAGAAATTAATTTATGACATTTCATAACAGGCTGTAGCAGAGGCAGCATATACTGAAAGCAGTGAGAAATTCAGCAGAGCTGTTAGCTTGGAAAGCTAAAGTTGGGACGGGGAGACAAAAGGGGTAAGAAAAGTCCCAGAGTACAAGCTCAGAGGTCATAACAAATGGCTGTAAACGCATCTCATTAATTTGGTGTCAAGCATTTGGGGGCATTCATTAATGCTTACACTAGTTGATGGTATTTCCTTCCCCTTGTGTGCCTAAGAAGGTTAGGGGAAGCCCTAGAGTGTATGTTTTCTAGGACTGCTTGCATTCCTCCCTCCAGAGGATGAGTTTATATTAATAGTAATAAATCCCCTCCATAGATGTGTGCCTGCCTCCAAACATTAGCTGCTAGAGGCTCTATTATGGTGTTATTGATAAATACAGGAAAAGGGGAGATAAAGATGACCTTTAATTGCGTCATCTGTGGTAGACATTTGATGCAGAGGCTTTAACTTATGTACATTCTGGTCACGAGGTGTGTTGTAGGTAGGGAACAGAAAACATCAAGCAAAGGCGGCAGGGTGGGTCTGTAAAGTCAGCATCGATGGTGACCTTAAAAAAATCAAGCTTTTCATTCAGTCCAAGTTGGAAGTCTTCTTAGCTTTTACCTCTTGCCACTACTAAGATTTCAGCAGCAAAGCAGTGGTACGAGACAGTGGAGGAAAGAGGCTAGACGTCTGCAAATGAGACATCCAGTTTAGGAGCTCTGAAACACATACGGAATATGGAAGTGTTCTGGAAAATCTGAAGCTCTATAAAAGTTAGCAGTTATCCCAGAGAAGCAGAGAGAAGCTAAGGAGTCAGGAAGCTCTGTACTTAAGTTTCTGTTCTGCTTAATATCTCTCTTTGTTCCACAAAGCCCTGGTGACTTTCTGCGTCGTCAGGCCTCATCTTTAGTCACTATTCTCCTGGCTTGCTGCATTGAAGTCACTCTATCCTGTCATCAGTGCAGTTTCTAGAACATGCCGAGCTCCTTCCCATCTGAAGACATTGGGATTGTTGTTTCTTGTGGCTAGAAACAGGCTCTCCTTCCCGCCACTAGCCACTTTTGTCTTGCATGGTGGCTTCTCCTCATCCTTTTGATTTCACACTTATGTTACTTTCTCAGAGATGCCATGCCTGGCACAAAATGTAGGCATTTGATAAATATTTATGGAATAAATGAATGATTTATTTTGGCTGAAAGAGGTAAGATATATGAAGAATATTAACAGAATGTCTGATATAAATAGTAGGGGCTCCTGAATTATTAGTTCCCTTACTCTAATCTTCAGAGTGATCTTGAAACAGTCTTGAACCATACATGAAAAGTTAGCTGTGGTTGTAATCCCAACAATATCCATAATCCATTGAAAAGATTTGCAATATATATATATATATATATATATATATATATATATATATACACACACACACACACACACACACACACATATTATTGTTTTTAAAACAAACCCATGAGAGAGAGAAAGAGAGCAGTATTTGCTATCCTTTTTAATAGAGATTTTCTTTGTGTTATCTTGCTTGGAGTTCACTGAGCTTCTTTTGTGACCTGTTGTCTTGTATTAATTTCACAAAATTGTTGGCCATTATATTTTCAAATAATTCTTCTGCCCATGATTTTCTTTCTCTTCTGGGACTCCAATTACATGTCTTTTTAGACTATTTAATACTGTCTCAAAAACCTTAGATGCTCTTTTCCTTTCAATTTTCTCTTTTTCCTCCTTCTGTTCTAGCTTGGATCATTTTTACTGACCTATCTTCAAGTCAATTTCTTTTTCCTCTGTTAACGTTCAGCTCACTGAAGGAATTCTTTATCTTTGCGATAGTGTTTTTCACTTGATGCATTTCCATTTGGCTCATTTTTATTTAGCTGCTTAGTCAATAAGTTTATTATTGTTTTTATATGAAAAATCTTCACAGAAAACTGTTGTTTGGTTTTTTAGCTCTCAGCAGTCCATTCCTGAGCTCTGAGGATGCTTGCCTTCTTCTGAGTTACTTGATCTTTCTTCAGGGCAAGCAACATTTTGGGACGGTTCCACCTCTTCTTTTTAAAATCTTTCTTAGGCTTCTTCTCATAGGCTGGATTCTCTTGTAAAGCAGCATGAACTTTCTTATATCTCCTCCATCATGTCCGGAGTTACGTTGTCCTTTATGTATTAACAAAATTGTTTCTTGCAAGCATCTTCATCTTCTTCCATTAGGCAATGCATACGAGTATAATCGACAATGTTCTGACCCATGATGTGTTTCTGATGTACTTCTGTATTGAATTCTTTGCTTTCCAAACCATAACCAGGGGAATCGTTTGGTATTGGGAGGGATAGACACGCCTCCGTCTGCAGCTCCCGTCAAGGCCTCCCCAAAACTTTATTTCCAGTAGTAGTGCTGGCAAGCCTTATATCCAAATAGGTTGCCATCAGTGCTTTCCACATTATATTCATCTCCAGACACTTCCACTTGACTTTCACAAATCTTGCCCATGCCAAACCTACTGAGAAGACTGTGGGCCAGCAACAGGCCAGTACAATATGTTGCAGCATAATTTGTCAGGCCAACTTTACACCATACTTTGGCAGTTCATGAGCATAAGCTGCATGAACTAACGTATCTCCTTCTATATGGGCATAAGCAATCTGACAAATGATATCTCTTTTGGTTACATGAACTATCATCCTATGCTTGGGTGTGTTGTATTTATTTTTATCCTGGATTACCAAGCGTTTCTGGGCATAGAAATCAGTTTTACCCTTTCACCGTGTTCTAACTCTCACTTGGTATCTCTTGAAGTAGGCCTTATTCTTGACTTCAACAAACCCCGTCCTGCAGAACAGAAACCCGCAAACCTGCAGACCCAGCACTGCTCCAGGGAAGAAAAGGCCACACACTATTATTTTTGGCTCTTTTTTATAAAAAGAGTTTCCATCTCTGTTGAAATTCTTCATCTGTTTACACATATTGTTCACTTTTCTGCCTAGATTATTTAAAACATTAATCATTGCTAGTTTGAAGTCTCAGTCTGATACTGCCAACAACTTAGCCTGTTTAGAGGTGTGATTTTGTTGGCTCTTTTATCTCTTGACAATGTCACTGCTTTATATCTTGATATTGAGTCATATTATTATTTTTGGATGTTGTATAATTTTTTTATTCAGTGCTGAGAATTATGTGTAGAACTGGAGAGATGGAGGTAAATGTTTTTTTATGCCCAGAAACAGGCATGCCTCTTCTATAAAGCCATTAATGTGTATGTGTGGGGAGAAGACAAGTCAGTCTAGACTGCAGTTGAGATTTATTGGGGCTAAATTCCTCTAGTGGGGTACTGCTGCTGCCTTGTGCTTTGGATGAGACCTAGAGCACCAGACTTTCTTTCAGCATCTTTGATTTCAGCAGCTCTTGCATGACAGCCCCGAAGGAGGTCTCTCTTTCCATGCCCTCTGCAAACAGTATACCATTATTCTTTGGTATTTGGTGTAAGACTTGTAGTGGAGAGAGGAAAGCTTTTTGGTTTTCCTGCTCCAACTTCTTAGGGAGACTATGTGTCTAAATCTCAGGGATAGAATTTTTTTCAAAAGTCCTTATTCTCTTCAATGGCAAAATCCTCTGTTACCCTACTTGGTATGGGGTTGGGAGTACAGGAGAGCGTTCTGTGTCTTCTCAGGGGCAAAGGAGCACTACCTCGTATCAGTGCATGGTCTTATAGGATTTCTTGCCTATATTCCCCCTCCAACAGCAGCAAATGACTTCTGCCTGTTGTCAGTGAAGGATCTGAGACAGATGAGTTTCCTGGTCTTTCTTCATTGGCAGACAGCTTCTGCTGGTGATAATAAGGGTATTTCGTAGTTTCAAATTGTTGCTTTTCCCAGAAATTTGTGTGTACCATCCCAAGGTTCCCTACAGTAAATACAAAGATTCAAGGGCTGACTTTGAACTTTTGTAAAAGCAGCCAATTCATCCAAATCTTTCTCATAATTCTTCTTGACTACTTAGTGCTGTTTGTAGAATAGTTAGAGTTTATTTCATCTTTAGTTCTCTTAGTTATGGTTTATTGTCATCTCGCCCCACGCTGCTTTATAGATGAGTAAAGGAGTCTTAACCAATGTTTTAATTAAAAAGGGGGAAAACTACTCAAAGATGAAAGAGTTGACTGCATTATTCTTCATTTGTAAACATCTGAAAGTTGGATTACATATTGTGCATATTTAGGTTACGTGAAAATGAAAAACAATCAGTTTTATGTTTTTCAGTTTTTAAATTAAATTTGTGGGCTGGAGGAAGTGGGGAAGAGGGAAGTTTTCTAAGTACAGTCTTAGTTATTCTGAGGAAGTAAGGTACACGAGGGTGAAAAAACTCTTGTGTGTTTCTTAGAAGGGCAATGGCAGTTCTCTTGTGACTAGGGATGACATATGGAAACTGTCACATGCTGAAAGGCATATGATGCAGAAAAGTCACACCTGCAGATTTCTTAACCTTAATCCAAGGTTAAGATTTTTAAGGTCACTTAAGATTTGTGTTTCACGATCTCACCATCTTACTAGGAGAGTATCTATTTCTGTTTTAACAGTCTTTTTTCTTGGAAAGGGCCTCTTGATGTGAAAACTAAGTCATTCCAGCTGATTTAAATTTTTCCCTCTTTCTTTCATCCAAGAAATGTTTATTAGGTTGTCTTCAAGTGCTAGGCAAGAGACCGTCCATGGCTCTAGGAGATTACGGGTCTTATAGATCCCAAATTTGAAACAATACAGGATGGTGGTTTCTATAACTGAGATTTGTGAAAAGTGTTGTGGAAATTTTCAGGAGTGGTCATAAACTGGGCTTGGGAACAGCGGAAGCCCTAGTGGAAGTAATTACATCAGGCTGTAGAACAACCATTGCTTTGGTGAGACAGGATAGAGTTATTACGTTCTCCACTGTCAGAGGCAAAGTTTGCTTTGCTAAAAGGTTATTACACATCTATGGATGGGGAAGCTGGCCATTGCTTGCCTCTCTTCCCATTTATCCTCTCTTTCTATACCCACCGAGAATTTAACATTGCTATAAAAATACAGTTAAAAAAAGAGTTCTACATTGCATGATACCCAGTACAATAGTGGGATTAGTCCTTGCTTGTATTTGGACCTGAAGAATCAAAGTGAAATGCCTAATTCTTGAACATGTTTTTGATTTTTACCTCTCTCTCTCATTCCCGTGGAAACAGTTGTAGAACAGTGTTATTTTTTTAAAAAAAATTTAGCTATAGTTGACATATAATATTATATATTTTTATTATTTATTTATTAAAAGATCTTTTCATCGAGTAGTGTTTCTGAAGATACATAATAAAAATAGACATTTGACACTTTAATACAGTGTTTCCCAAACTTACTTGATCTTGTATCTTTTTTTCACGTAACACCTGTTGACATCCACAGAACTGTTTGAGAAATGTTAATCTGGAATAATGAATTGACTTTTTCCTCTGGGATTATGAGTCTTCTTTCGTGTGTGTGTGTGTGTGTGTGTGTGTGTGTGTGTGTGTCTGTGTGTACCGAGGTACACATGCTGGGCACTGATGATTCTGTGTGTGCATCTTAGCTGTAGTGAATATGTGCATGTAGATGCACAAACATCTTTTATTAGCAGAGGCCATATGTTCAGTTGTTCAAACATGTCTATGTGTATATGTTGGCACACCCTGGAGACTGTGTGTATATGTACGTGCACGTGGCCATGTTTGCAACTATCACAGCATATTTACCAAAGATTCTAGGAACCAAGATCAGATACCAGCTACATGTGCACATTGATGGATTTCAAACTAAATGGTAGATTTTTCTCTGAGGAACAGGTCAATTCAGGAGTCTCAGAAATACCTAATAGCTTATTGATAAATTCGAGGGTAAAAAATCCTTCTCTCGGAAGAGTTACCAGTTTCTAAAGACATGTCTTATCACTGATAACTTTTAAGAGGCATTTATGTGTCTTCCATATAACTAATTATCGTTAATATTTACTTATGTATTCATTCAGCGACAGATATTATTAGATACTTTATCAGTTATCTGTTGCTGTGTAATAAATTACCCAAAACTTGGTGGCTTAAAAAACAGCACTCCCAAAAACTATTAATACCTCATAGTTGTTGTGAGTCAGGAAATTGGCCACAGCCTACCTGGGTCCTCTGCTTCAGGGTCTCTTGAGGCTGCAGTCACCGTGTCAGTAGGTCTGTGGCCTTATCTGGAAGCTCAGTGGGGAAGGAGCTGTCTTGTGCTTATCAGCTAATTGTCGGCAGGATTTAGTTTCTCAGGAGTTGTTGGACTGAGGGTCTGAGTTCTTTGTTGGCGGCTATTGGTGATGTCTCATCATTTTTGCTGTATTCTATTCATGATATGCAAGTTACTACATCCAACCCTAACCACCCCCTGCAACCTCCCCCACACAGGTATGAACACCAGGAGGTGGGGAACAATTGGAGCCCATTTCAAAACTTGCCTACTACAGCTACCTACTATGTGCTGGCTTCTATATGTGCATTATATAGCATCCATCAGGAAAATACACATTTAAAAATCAATTTTTTCTAAACGCCTATCACATTTCTTTTCTTCCCATTTAACTACCACCACTCCAGCCTTGCCTTTTGGCCCTTGATATATGAACTTTTTCAATGGCCCCCAGTTAGTCTCCCTGACTTCATTCTCATCTATCTTATTGTAGCTAAAATAGTTTTCCTGAGACATGTCTCTTTAAAAGCTAAAGTGACTACCTACTCCTGGGTCTGTACCGTTTCTCAACTTAATAATGTCCTTTTGGAAAAATATCAAAGTCTCATATTTTCTTTGAATGTTAATTGAAAATTAAAAATAAATATTATGAAAAGAAATAGAAAGAACTACATAGTGTTTTGATTAGCCATGGAGTTGAAAGTCACCTGTTTAGAGGATCAAGTTCATGCTATTTAGCCTGGCCTGCAAAATCCTTCACAGTCTCATTCCTTCCTTTTTAATACAAGCCTTCCATTCTAGTCCACTGGTTTTGCATCATTTTTCAAATCTATTTTGTGCTTTTAAATCTCTATTCCTTTATTACAAAATATTTATAATTATACATAGAATTGGGAAAAGACTCCTACAGTTAGTTCTATTTGATTAGGATGCCTTTTCACAGGTAATGCATAATTCAAGGACACAGCATGGATGGAGAGAAAATGCTCTAAAGTGCAAACATAGATTGTAGGTATGTAGAAGAGGTCTCCTTACTGTTTTAGTCACAGCAGGAGTAGAACATGGAGGAAAACACTTTAAATACCTATGTTCCTCTCAAACACTCCAAAAAGGGGCATGAATGCTAGTGATACAGCAATAATGTCCGTAACAAATAATAAAATCAACTTTATTTTAAAATTTTGCTATCAACACAAGGCAAATAATAATCCATTAATTACTTATTATTTACTAATAAATTATGTCTTTAAGCAGAGAAGATTCAGTCTCTGCTTTTGGAGTTTCTATAATTACCTTGCTAACTGTCCCTTCTTATACAAGTATCTTGTGCACATGTGTTATAGACTGAATGTTTTCCCCAAAATTGATCCATTAAGTCCTAAAGCCCAGAGGAATCACATTAGGAGGTGGGGCCTTTGGGAGGTGATTAGGAAATGAGGGTGGAGCCCTCACGAATGGGATTAGTGTCCTTATAAATAAGTGTTGTCAGAGAGCGCCATTGTCCCTTCAGCTATGTGAGGACACAGTGAGAAGAAGGCCATTTATGAACCAGAAAGTGGGCTCTCACTAGACACTGGGTCTACTGGTTTCTTGATCTTGGGCTGCCCAGCCTCCAGCACTGTGAGAAATAAATGGCTGTTGTTTATAAGTCACCCCGTTTAATGGTATTTTGTTACAGCATGCTTCCTATCTAATGATCCTTCTCATGACAAACACACATTTCATTCCTTTGAATAAAAATAAGAACAAAATATCATCAGATTTGTTTGGAACCACAAAAGACCCCGAATAGCCAAAGCAATTTTAAGAAAAAAGAACAATACTGGAGGTATCACACTCCCTGATTTTAGCTTGTACTACAGGGCTACAATAATCAAAACAGCATGGTATTGGCAGAAAAACAGACACATAGACCAATGGAATAGAATTGAGAACCCAGAAATAAAACCACATAAATATGGACAGATAATTTTTGACAAAGAAGCTAAAAACATACAATGGAGGAAAGACAGCCTCTTCAATAAATGGTGCTGGGAGAATTGGAAAGCCATGTGCAAATGAATGAAACTGGACTGCTATCTGTCACCATGTAACAAAATTAATTCAAAATGGATCAAAGACTTAAGCATAAGACCTGACACAGTAAACTGCATAGAGGAAAACATAGGTAATAAACTTATGGAACTTGGGTTCAAAGAGCATTTTATGAATTTGACTCCAAAGGCAATGGAAGTAAAAGCTAAAATAAATGAATGGCACTATATGAAACTTAAAAGCCTCTACACATCAGAAGAAACCATCGACAAAATAAAGAGGCAACCAATTGAATGGGAGAAGATTTTTGCAAACAGTGCCTCCGATAAGGGGCTAATATCCAAAATATACAAGGAACTCATGAAACTCAACAACAAAAAATCAAACAACCCAATTGAAAAATGGGCAGAGGACCTGAAGAGACATTTCTCCAAAGAGGACATACAAATGGCAAATAGACATATGAAAAAATGCTCAACATCACTAATCAGAGAAATGCAAATAAAAACCACAATGAGATATCACCTCACCCCAGTCAGAATGGCTATCATCAACAAGACAAATAGTAACAAGTGTTGGAGTGGCTGTGGAGAAAAAGGAACCCTCATACACTGTTGGTGGGAATGCAGACTGGTGCAGCCGTTATGGAAGGCAGTGTGGAGATTCCTCAAAAAAGTACGAATAGAATTACCATATGACCCAGCAATCCCTTGCCTGGGTATCTACCCAAAAAAATCTGAAAACATCTACATATAAAGACACGTGTGCTCCAATGTTCATTGCAGCTTTGTTTACGGTGGTCAAGACATGGAAACAACCAAAAGGTCCTTCAATAGATGAATGGATAAAGAAGTTGTGGTATATATACACAATGGAATATTATTCGGCAGTAAGAAAAGATGATATAGAAACATTTGTGACAACATGGATGGATTTTGAGAGTATAATGCTAAGCGAAATAAGTCACACAGAAAAAGCAGAGAACCATATGATTTCACTGATATGTGGTATATAAACCAAAAACAACAAAAGAACAAGACAAACAAATGAGAAACAAGAACTCATAGACACAGACAATAGTTTAGTAGTTACCAGAAGGTAAGGGGGGTGGGGGGTGGGAGATGAACGTAAGGGGGATCAAATATATGGTGATGGAAGGAGAACTGACTCCGGGTGGTGAACACACAATGGGATTTATAGATGATGTAATACAGAATTGTACACCTGAAATCTATGTAATTTTACTAACAATTGTCACCCCAATAAATTAAAAAAAAAAGAATAAAAATAAGAGAAATCCTTGCTTCATCAGTAGATTACTAGATTATAAGGCCTGCACTGCCATTCTGTTTCTTGTTGTAAACATGTGCCCAATTTTGGGCAAAGGATTCCCTTGAAAGTTTAAATTTGAAAACCTCCTTATTGTTTAGATGGATCCATTCCAGATGTCAGCCAGACAGCATGATCTTACAGGAGTACACCAATCCCTTTTTGTTTACATGAAAAGCAAGTAAGTGAGTGTATTCCAGTCTGTATCATATATTTTTTCCTTCTATGTTATCTTTAGAAATGAACGTGGACATTGTTGAGAAAAAGATGAAACTGATCAAACAGACAAGTCATCTTTAGCATACAAAGTAAGTGTAGTGGGAAATGAAAGGCAAATAAACTAGAAGTTTGGGCTTATTTGACAGGGAAATAGTTCTCTATAGATTTTATAATCCTGTGGAGTGAGCTGCAGTATATTGTAATGTTGAAGACTATTTTTTGTTGTTGTTATCTGCAAAAGCTAGGCATTTCCACGGGCTTAAGTGTCTGCTGACACTTAATTTTATATGTTGGGAATTTTATGATTATAGTTGATGCCAAAAAATATGTACAGGTACAGAGGGTTCCAAAAACATGTATACACATTGTAAGAAAGGTGTCACTTTGCTCACGTTTGGTCAACGTTGCTCACACAGTAGTTCGCCATAAACAGAAGTATCTGGACGCTGATGGTAACCACTTTGAGCATCTCTTGTTATTGCAGGAGTCACATGTGACTTGTATTCATCTTTTGTTATTGGTACATATTGCATATTACAATTTTAATACAGTGTTTTCCTTTCTTAAAATATGTATACATTTTTTTGGCACCCTCTGTATTTGTGATCACAGACATCTAAATGGCAAGAAGTTGTCTTGTGCTTGTCTTTTACCACAATGGCCGTCGCTGTTTCTCTGTATTGAAGTAGATAAGAAGTGTTTGAGGTCCACCTGACCTGAAACATCCCCTGATTGCTTCAAAGTCAGAAGTAGAAGAAACAGGAATGGATTGCATTCCCCCAATAGGGCATTTACTTCATGAGTCCAACTAAAGTGATTTATAAAGCACATAAAATTTGCCTGTCTGGTACAGGGAAGACAAATATAAAAATTCCTTTTTCATGCTGCAACATGTCAGCAACAAGCATTATCTAGAGGGGCACTCTGATACAGCAGGTTGTCTGGGAAGAGGTGTCTAATGGAAAGGGAAAGGACTTTGATGAGCCGGGTCAGCTACTTTGGGATTTTGGCCTCGGGCCAAAATACTTGCCTTTCAGTTGTGCAGGTGAGTCATACATCTCATGGTCATTAGATGGCAGTCTAACACCAGTGAAAAAACTAGGAAAACCCATTCTCCCCACTTCAAAGCCAGTTTAATGTATTTTTATGCTATGCAAGTTTAAAGAAAACTCTCTAGAGAGGGTAACTGTGTACTAGGAATAAAATATATGTATATATGTAAGTTTAAAAAAAATAAAACTGCAAAACCACTCTTATTCTCAAGAGTGAAAAATTGTTTTAGTTTTTTTTTTCTTTAGCCCTCAGACAATTGAGGCTTGTAACTTGGTTTTTCTATTTGGAATAAGCTGAAATAATCTTGTAACATTCTTCTTTCTTATTCTCAGAAGATATTTTGATACCTCTCATATGCAAGCAAGCCTTTGAGGAAAGATGACTCTGTTTTAGTCATAAGAAAGAAAAAAACCCACCCCCTCCCAGTAACTCCTTACACACAAACAACCCTGCCCAGATGTACTGAAATATAACCATCTGAGTATTTGACTTAGGTCTTTGTCATCTACTTGTTCTCATCTAGGTTTCCAGTCTCTTCCTAATGTACATAGAAATCCTCTATTGTCTCATCAGGGCACTTCTCGGAGCAGGTGAGCTGTTTGTAACACTGTCAGGAATGTGGAGCCTGCATTAGAACCTAATGTTAGCTACCTCTTCGTTTAGTTCATTCATTCAACAAATGTAAGTGAACGTTTGGTAAGTAATGGGCATTCTGCTATTTGGTGAGGGTGAAGACATCGTCTCAGTCTTCATGTTACTTATCATCCAGCAGAGGAGAGAGCAATTAAGTAAACAATCTCACAATGAACAAAAGTGATCAATTATAATTATGAGAAAGCCTGCAAAAAGTTTCGATACCACGTGATTATATAATAGGTGGGCTGACTCGATTCATCCAACACATACAGATTGACTGCTTACTCGGTGCCAGGTACTGTTCTAGGTGCTAATGATTCATTAGTGAACTAAACAGAAAAAGATTCCTGTCTATGTGGAGACAGTTTTTTTTTTTTTTTTAATTTTATGTAGGGATGCAGACAACTAACAAAATAAGTTAATTTTGTATTACATTGGAGGGTGAGTGTTATGGAGAAATATAAAGCAGGAAAGGGAAAGAAGCCACACTAAGGAAGAATCCATGATTTTAAATAGTGCAATCGCAGAGGGCCTCACTGAGAGGGTGACGTATTCCTGAAAGCTTGAAAGAAATGAAGGAAAGAGCTGTAGGCAGAGAGTAGCATGTCCAAAGGCTCTGGAGCGGAACTATATCTGTTAAGTGGAAGGAAGTGCATGGAGGCTAACATGGCCGGACAGGAATGAACAGAGGCGTAGGGACTTGCTAAGAGAGGTAGCGGAGCAGACCATGTAGGCCATTGTAATGTCAACTTGGACTGAGTCAGGGAGCCACAGAGGGTTCTGAGCGGAGATGAGACATCACCTTAATTATGAGAAGATCACTTCAGCTGTTGTGTTAAAAAATGTTTTAAGGGGTCAAAGAGAGAAGCCAGGAGACCAACCATCCAGGAAAAGATAACAGGAGCGTGGACCTGGGTGGTAGTAGCAGAGGTATTGAGAAGTGGTAGAATTCAGGCTGGATTTTGAAGGTAGAGCCAACAGGATTTCCTGATGGATTGGATGGGACTTATGAGATAAAGAGAGGAGTCATGGATGACTGCCAGGCATTTGGCCTGACCAGCTGAAGGGTAGAGGAGGCATTCATTGATATGGGGAGGGCTGAGGGTGGAGCAGGTTTTGGGGGCAAAGATCAGGAGTTCAGTTTAGGGCATGTCAAGCTTGAAGAGTCTGTTAGTCATCCAAAGATAAATATTTTGTTTCACTTAGACTGGGTTGGATGTATAAATTTGGGAATTGACATCATTTAGATGGTACGGGAAGCTTGATGAGTGAGTGACTTAGTCAGGAGTGTGTGAGGGGGAACAGGAAGTCTTTTCTGAGGAAGTGATGTTTCAGCAGAGATCTGAAAGATGAGCAAGTTAGCTGGGTGGAGAGGGGGAGGAAGAACTCTCTCCCCTCAATGGCACCACTAAATACACTGATCCACTCACTGATCCAGTGAAAAATGGAGGAGTGGTTTCTTAGTTTCTTAGAGTGAGAAGGAAGCTTTCCTTTGATAGTTCTAGGAAAGGAAATGTTGAACTATCCTTTCAACTTTTTAATGTTACAAATGCAACATTAAAGTAGGTAGAAACCTAGAATATTTCCTGATGTTTCCTAAAGAATCTCATGTAAAACTGAGGTGTGATCTTTACCATTGAAAATGACTTTGTGCTATTTATGTGTTGAAGCAGCACAAGTATGAGGGCAGTTGTCATCAACTTGTGACAACATACATTGCTCCCTCACTGGGAACAAAAGCATTCTGGGAACTTAATGTGTGCTGGTCACAGTAAGTAGTCAGGGAGGCAACCGTTGCTGAGAGCGTGGGCCCATGAGGCAGACTGCTTGGGGTTGAATTCCAGGTCTGCCACGTATAAGCTGTGTAACTTTAAGCAGGTTGTTTAAGCTTTTTGGTGTTTTAGTTTCTGCCTTAGTAAAACAAACACAAAGCTAGTTTTGCCAGGAGGATCAAAAGAGAATATGGTAAGTTACTCCGAGTGCTTGGAACAGAGTAATCCTTCAATAATAGTAGGTAAGTACACTTTTTATTGCTGTGAATCACCATGCAATTAGCTTTTTAGATGAAGAATACAGAAGCATCAGATACATTTCTGGCTGAAAAATAGACCATATTGGATAATAAAATGCCTATTTGCCATTTATTAGGGTTTTACCCAGACTTTCAAATAGTAAGACTGAAAATAATGGCAGACATTTGTTGAGCACTTACTGCAAGTGAAGCATTCTACATGTATTATCTTACTTTATCTTTATCATTCTGTATCGTAGATAGAATTTACCCTAATTTATAAATCAGGAAACTGGAGTTTGGAATCTTAACTAAGGCTACAAAGCTAACGAGAGGTAGATAGGAGGTGTGATCCCAAAATACGGTGAATGGTTAAATAAAAAAATTTATTACAGTAAAAGGTGCATTGCCATTAATCGCCCTTAAAATACTCCCCCTCACTTTGAACACGCTTATCCCGTCATTCTTGCTACTTTCTGAGGCAGTTCTGGAAGTAAGTCCTCTTTCGTGAGTGTCTTTTACTTCATTCTCCATCGTAACAACGCTCCGTGTCACACATCGCTTCTGGTATTCGGAAATTTCTGTCAAATAAAAATATTACGGTGTGTCCTCATCCACCTTATTTACCAAATCTGGCACCGTGCGACTTCTGGCTCTTCCGCAAAGTCAAAATGACCATGAAAGGAAAATGTTTTGAATCCATTCAGGACATCGAGACAGCCATGACACTGCAACTAAAGGCACTCACGAAAGAGGACTTCCAGAACTGCTTCAGAAAGTGGCAAGACTGAGGGGATAAACGTGTTCAAAGCAAGGGGGAGTATCTTGAAGGGGATCAATGGCAATGTACCTTTTACTGTAATACATTTTTTTATTTAAACATTCACCATATTTTTTGATCACACCTCCTACAGGATCTGAAAGAAGTTGTCAGTCTTTCAAGTACACCCTCCTGGCTTTCTCCTACTACAGAACCTTTTTTTTAAAAATCAGTTTTAGGTTTATGAAACAACATAATGATTAGACATTTACACCCCTCACAAAGTGATAACCCCAACAAGTCTATCTATCTGACACTGTACATAGCTGTTACAATACCACTGACTATATCCTGGGACTATATATAGTATACAGTATATACACATTTTTAAAAATTATAGTTGACATTCAATATTATTTTATGTTTCAGGTGCATAGTGCAGTGGTTAGGCATTTGTATAATTTATGAAGTGATCCCCCTGATAAGTTAGTACCCATCTGACACCCTACATAGTTTTTACAACATTATTGACTATATTCCCCATACTGTATTTCACATCCTTGTGACTATTTTGTTACTACCAGTTTGTACTTCCTAACCTCTACAGAACATTTTTTATTTCAGTAGATCACTTCTGAAGCATACTGCTTATAATTGAAGGTTTTAACATAGTAATTCACCTTTGAGGGATAGGAAGAAGAAAACCATATGAGAAAATACCTGTTATTTCAAATGCTAATAGAGACAGATACACACCCCTCCCCTCTTTTTTTGCAGAAAACAAGATAATTATGTTTTCATATTTGCTTTCATAAAGGTTTTGAAATCTGGGCAATTCTCTCATATCCACCTAGATTTCTAAACATAGCCAAACCTCTAAGACATGTGAACTTGGCTGACAGCATAGTATTTGGCTGGAGCCATTGATTAGCTCAATGATGGCTTGAGAAGCTGAGCCTAGATCCTTCCTTCTCTGTTTCAGTTTATACAGTCAGTCCACTTGTTCACGTACCATGGTGGCATTGAATAACGACAATGGGACCCCTTTTAAAGCCTTTATGTTCCCGAAAGATTGGCTTGGAATCCAATCTATATAGCTCTATTAGATTTTTATGTTGTTATTATTTTCTACAAATACCATTTTCTCCCTTCTGAAACTACCCCAAAAGCCACATCTCTGACCCCTCTCAGGCCTTGCTGGAAACTGGCTTAAAGTAGGCCCTGTTGACGTCACTACCATGTGGGAGTGAAATGTTGTCTGTACACTGTTTTGCTGTTTTTCTTTGTTTCAGAAGCACGTCCAATGCTTGAAGCTTACAGATCTAACAGAGGTGTTATATTTTTGGTAGAACATCTTGGTTCTAACAACGTAAAGGCAAATTGCTTATTGCCTGTAAGATTAGAATTCTGGGTAGATACTTACTGGTTAACGCTGCGTGTTCTTCAGACCGGTTTCCAAGAAACAGCTCTAAGGCAAAGGGGAACGTTGCTCTGCTCACATTTTTCTTCTAGAATTACATGTTTTGGGGTCAAAAAGGTCACATTTTGGAGTATACCCAAGTCACCGTGTGCATGTTCCTTTCTTGACCACAATTCCTCCAACACAAATCAAATTTAGAAGCTTCCTATAGTTCCAGATGGTCAGAATCTGATCATATCAAATTACCATTTCCCACTGGAAGTCATGCCAACGAGGGACTGAGCTTCTGCCCAAATGACGTCTACTTTCTCCTTAGTACGTTCTGATTCCTGCATC
Source organism: Rhinolophus ferrumequinum (assembly GCF_004115265.2). Taxonomy (NCBI): domain Eukaryota; kingdom Metazoa; phylum Chordata; class Mammalia; order Chiroptera; family Rhinolophidae; genus Rhinolophus; species Rhinolophus ferrumequinum. Next base: position 46,493,057 of record NC_046301.1, read on the forward strand.
TTGCCAATTACTAAAATGAAATAAAAAATGTTGTTTGTTTACAGAATTCTTGTCTTTACTTAGTTTGTAGCATTCAACAGGAGAAGCAGAAAAAGTTCTCTAAATTTAAATTGTTCAAAAATGAAAGACTCTTTAAATAGCACACAGTTAGATCTTTAAAATATCTATTATTTCTGATGTTACTCTCCTCCTCTTCTTTTTTCCTATCTGGAATCAAAGGTATTATGAGCACAGATCTTGTACAGTTAATAACTCCCCACACATTTATGTAGCATGGACTATGTTTATCAAACTCTCTTAGCTATTACGAGGGATACAAAAAATGGACATGATTTAATTCTGCCCTCTAGGAATTTATAGTTTCACAGAAGTAGATGTGTTCAAAACATAATATACTAGCTGTTTGTGTCTCAAGGGTCAAACAATGCTTTTAGGGAAGAGACTAAGATCAGTGGTGGACAAAAGATTCCCTCTTTAACTCGAATGTGATTTTCCTCTTACATAGTTACAAATAATTTGATAAATTACTTCATAAAACCAAAGTAAAAACCCATAACATAAGACAGAATGTCATAGTATTTTAAACAACATACGCAGGGGGAGCAAGGATGGAAAAATTAATTCTACCTGGGAGTATCTGGGTGGTCTTTGTAGAGGCAGCACCACCTGAGCTGGTTTTGGTAGGCAGAGATGGGAGGAAAATCCCTACAGGCAGACAGCAAAGAGCTCATGGGAAAATTAAGGGTAAACTGGGTGTTAGTAGGATTTGAAATTTGGCTGAAGAGAAGAGTGAATGAAAATAGGGGACTAAGAAGTTGACAGGTGGGTAGAACCTTGTCAGAGAAGCTCTTCAACGTCAGTAATATTGTGGTGGGTATGTATGGTGCTGGGTGGGTGTTGGATTTGTCGGGGAAAGGGGGGTCACTTTGTAAGTTATGTAGATATCTAGCCACTATGCTATACATCTGAAACTAATATAATATCGAATGTCAACTGTAATTGAACAAAACTCAAGTGAAGGAGTTTAGATTTTTCTCTAGATCAGCAGTTTCCCTAAGTCAGATCTGCAAAGAAATGGTCCATGAGATGTGCTAGTGTGAGATCTACGTATTTGAAGATTCATTGTGGACGTTCAAATCCTTAATAGTCTAATGAACATTCCTACAGTAAACAGTCTTGCTTTACTGAATTTAACCTGGCATTTTCTAAAGGTTTCTGACCACAGAATCCTTTAAATAATAATAATATGGAAGGAAGTACTTTGAATCTACATAGGGCTAACACGCTGCATAACTATGTGTTAGGCATTGTTTTACGTATGTCACATGTATTTGCCCAGTTAATCCTCGTGATGCTCTGTGAGGTAGGTACTATTATTATCCTCAGTTCACATATGTGGAAGTTGAGGCACAGGGAGATTAAGAAACATGTCAAGTGTTGAAAGCTGGCAGGAAGTATAATAACTCTAGAACTTGAACCCAACTGGTCTGACTGCAGGGTCACTGATTTTAATCAGTGTGATATACAATGTTCCAGTGCCATGAGGTGAGTGGGGAGCTTTCGAAGGTTTTTGAGGAGAGTGACGTACTCATCATTAGATTTAAAGAAGACAATGCTGATTGCTTTACAAAGCCTTAGAGGATGAATAGGTTGAATCTATTAGGAAGTTATGTTTCCTTATTTTACTGGGAAAATTTTCAAACACACAGAAGAGTTGAAAGGACAATGCAATGAAAACCTGTGTACTCAGTCCTTAGATTCAATTTTGCCATACTTATTTTATGTACTTTTTCTCTCCTAAACTATTGAAGGTAAGTTTCAGGCTTCATGATTCTTCACTGCCAAATACTTCAATATGTGAATCCTAAAAAATAAAGACATTCTAGGAGGTTATGTTGAAGTCCGAGTGAGAGGCAATGAGGGCCTAAGCTAGGGCAGTAGCAACACAAAGAAGTGGTGAAGTAAGAGAAGTGTGGATTACTCATTTGAAAATTACCTTCAGAAGATATTTTACTTAAGGTGGTTTTCCTTATGCTTTGATAAGGTTCTGGTATACTTTGCCTTATATTGATCAATGTGAACTCTAAGAAAGCAAGTTAATTTTATGTCAGTAAGCAAAGTAAAACATGGATGATAAAGTTAGTGTCAAAATATAATCATGTAATCTGTGTCAATATCTGATACAACTTCACTGGTTCATATTATTATTATTTATCATATTATCATTATGATATCATATTATCATTATGATAATATTATCATATTATCATTATTATTTTATGGAGGTATAATTGACATATAACATTACATTAATTTCAAGTATAGAACACAATGCTTTGACACCTGTATGTATTGTGAAATGACTAACAATAATTCCAGCAACATCCATCACCAAACACAGTTATAGAATTTTTTTTCTTGTGATGAGAACTTTTAAGATCTGTTCTCTTTCAGCTGGTTCATATTACTAATGCTTGTTTTTATTAACAAGAATAATGTATAGTGTTAAATTATTGGGCACATACAATCTTCTAAGCATTGCTGTAGATACTTTATACACCTTAGGAGTGGAAATAAAGGGAATTTGGTGTTAATTTTATTTCTTCTGAAATTTGAGACAGAATCAGCACCTTATTTTGAATTTTGACATTGTTTGATATCCTAGTGGGATTCTATCTTTTGTCTTTTAGTTCAAATTAGATATCTCTCCAGTGTGAACACATGCCCCATTACTCACTACAATGAATTCGGGATCCTTGAAACAATGGCTGATTCCAGGTCTAGGGCAGGAAAAATCCAGGTTTAACCTAAAATATTTTATTGGCCAGAGAACAAAAAAATGCTCAAAGAATGATGGAGACATGTCAAAAAAACTCATGAGCTGACTTGAAAGGTATACTATTAACTAAAAGTCAGATAATCTGAGCTTCAAAAACAATAACAGTGATATAAAGCATAGCAAATATAAAAATATTTGATTACATAATGATATTAGAAAGAGGAACAGAGGGAGAAAGAGAGAAAAAGAGAAAATAAAAGCTCCTTTTTAAAGCAGAATGCCAGCTAATAAATGCAGAAAGAATGACAGAATTAGAAAATTTCTGTTGTGTAAACTTCCCAGTGTAGTAATTAATTTAAATGAGGAACATCTCTGAATGACAAACCACTAGGTGTGTCAGCTTACCGAGGGACAGAGTATTGACATGGTATCAAAGTATCACATAACACACTACTTATTAATTACAATGGGACAAAATATGCATTTATAATGGAGAGATCTGGCAGTGACTACTGTATCAAATGCTCAAGTTGGCATTGCAACAATGGCCTGGCCTGGCATTAGGTGCCTTCTGATACAATACAGTTTGAGGTAGTTAGCATCACCTAGGAAGGGTCTTTGCCAGCAACGTCTTGTTTAAATCTACTCCTGAGGACACCATCAGACAAATTCAGGTGGAACATTTTATAGAACAATTAGCCTGGATTCATCAAAGTGTCACGAAGGTAAGAGGTAGATGATACGAGATTACAGAGATATGACATCCAAATGTAATTTGGAGTTTGGTTAGATCCTGAATTTTTAAAAACCTATAAAAGACATTTTATAAACAAGTGGGGCAATTTGCATATGGCGTAGGTGTTGGATGCTGTTATTAAATTCATTTTTTTAAAGGCGGGGTAATTGTGTTGGGTTGCGTGGTAGAATGTCCTTGCTTGAGGGCGATATATGCTAAAGTATTTAGGGTGACGTGTCTTGTTGTTTACAACCTACTTTGGGATGGCTTGGCAGAAAGAAGTATTTGTATGAGTAGGTACTACTGTAAAGCAATGAAGCAGATGCAATAAAATTATTAATAGTTGGTATATCTGGGTAAGGGGAATACTAATGTTCATTGTGTCATTCTTTAATTTTAATTTTTGTGTGGGCTTGGATCTTTTTCAAAATGAAAAAGATACTATATGAGAATCATTGGGAGAATATAGAATGGATAGAATTTTTTCTATTCATTTTCATACCGCTTGTCCCTCACACGTGGTTATCATTCCAGGAAGTAAAAAATTCTTTGACTTGTTAGTTTTGCCTCTTGTGTGTTTAGCTCTGAGGACTTAGACTTGCCCTACTTCTCAGCATGATGAGAATGTTGCAGAGAAAGTGGGTTTAGATTTTTAGGATGCACTTTCTTTGCATCCTAAGGGCTCTTCTTTGCAATCAAAGGACTTTTTTGATTAATATGTGAAGTGACAGCAGGGACTTTGAGAAGACCTTGGTTCTTGTTATTCTCTGCAGCTGCAAGAGTGGGTTCCAAAAGGCCAGTGAAGAAATGCAGTAAAATACATGGGATGTTCCTTATGGTTCACGGGAAGGCTTAAAAGATTCCCTGGAATGGGTTGGAAAGAAATACCTTGAGACTTTTTACATGCACGTCTGTTAAATCTATCATGTCAGTGCATTTTATAGCATTTTGTCTGCCTCCTTTCGTTGACAGATTTTGGCAGCTTTGACAAGGTAGTCATGAATTTTGAACTACTTGCAAGGGATGTTCTTGGGTGCCTTCCACACAAGAAAAGATGATTGAGAGGAAAGAAAGGGGGTTTATTTTCTCATAAATTTTTATTTCTTCAAAGGTAAAATAGAACTCAAGTCACAACTTTGTAGTTGTTATAGACCTTTTGAAAAAACTGACTGATTGGTAAGTAACAAATTTCCTTTAAACAATTGTTGGGTGACGGCAGAGAAGATGTGGCACTATGGGATTTTTTGCTAAATGGAGATTTTGTATTAAAATATAAATAATGGGTGGCCTTAATTGAAAACCTGCTATGTCCTTCCTTTTAAGACAATAATTTGGAATTAGTCCACTACCTGTTCTTCAGAAACTCAAGAATACTTTAATGACTCTATCTTAACCTTTTTCATGTTTCTAAAAAGACCGAATGACTAGCTTTTATGTTTTTACTGAGTTTAGGAAGTATTTGGAGGATTGCAATTCTGATACGGGATTTGGCTTTCAGTTTTTCTTCTCCCTAAGAGCAATGACACAGCAGATTAAAGATTAATGATGGCTTGGAGGGAGCTGGGATATACAGAGTGTGTATGACTGTCATTGAATGAACAAGCATTGAGTATCCACCATGTACTGGACACTGTGCCAGTGCAGGTAAAAATACAAGAGATGGCATTGCCTAGAGCTATTTGGTAACCAACAATGATGCAAGAACACGTTTGGAAGAGCTTGGCTGTTTCCTGCTCTGATAGTATTCATGGGCTGATATTACTCTTCTCTGTTTATATTATATTAAATCCATGCTTGAAAGAGCTCTAACAAATCCCTTCTTGGACAATTCCAATTTATTCTCACACAATTTATTGGAGGAAATGAATTCCGTATGTTTAGTAATGTTGTTCCAGAACTACCTCCTTTATGGCTTATTTTTAGTATTTTGGGATTTGGTGGTTTGTGTTTATGGTCAACAAATGTTTGCTCTTCATGACTTTAATGTCCTTTTGAACACACCCACACCTCTTCAACCATTCCATCTTTCAGAGGTAAAAAGCTTTGCCTTCTTAGCCCATCATAATTTTCTCGTTACCCATGTGTAAGAGGGGTTGGCAGTGCTGAATACCATTAGCTTTCCCTCCCAACCCTGTTTCCTGTGGAAAAGAATCATAAACTTTCATTGGGATGTAGGTGAGAGGAATAGTTCTTTCCCTGGAATAAAAATATTTAGAATTTCCCTTGCAAAATTCTAGATCAATCACCCAGCGCTGTTGTATCGCTTACGGAGACTGGCTAGTGGCATTCTTATGAATGATCACATGTGATTATAGAGTTGTGGCCACCCCAGGAGTTTGCTCTCCCTGTGAGATTCTTTACATCAGCCATACTCAGAAAGTCTCGAGGGACAGTACACAAACTGCATTCTCATTAAATTTGTTTTCTTTCCATTATCAGTCACTCAAGGTCCTTTAAATATTCTTAATCATTTCTTCCTCAACAGTAGGAATATAGTCTATATATTTTACAGGAATATAGTTCATCTTTTGTTGTAGAAAAAGAAGTTAGGCTTTATGTTGAGCCATTCAACCATTATTGGACTTCGGCAATTGGTGAGGCTTTCACTCTTTTTTGCCAACTATGTTTCACATCTGTTTTTCATCTCACTTCCTTCCTTCAAACCTTTATTTTATGAACTAGTCAACAGTAGAGTTGTATGTATGGACTTTTAAAAGTATTTATTTTCCCACTTAACATATTTTAATTTTTGATGCTATTTTCTATTCATTATTATTTAAAATAGTATTATTCCATTCAGTAAATGTGCCACCATTTAATCCCATGTCATCGGACCATTTCTTTGCATTGCTCACTATTAAGATAGCATTGAAATAATATTCCCATAGCTAAAACTTTCAACATATTCCTGATAATTTTCTTAGGTAAAATTCTTGGATATGGAATTATTATATCAAAAGTAGGCACATAATTAATGCTTCTTATACATGTTGCCACGCATTATTATGTGAGAATGCACATTTCTTCTCACCCCCTACAAAACTGGGCGTTAAAACAATTCTCTGCTTGAATAAGATGCATTAAAAAAAATTCATGGTTGTTTGCATTTCTGATTATTATCAGTTTGAAAATTTTCATAGATTTTTGATTCCTGTTGTTTTATCTTGAAAAATACTCAACACAGTGATAAATCAGGGCCTAAAATATCATAATTTATAAGCTTGCCTATTGGCATCCAAGGAATATATCTTCTTGGTGTGTAGAGTTTTAAGGAAACGATGTCAAATTCATGCTTTTTAGGAGCACACTAATTTCTGTATCCCTCCCAGAGTGAGACTGCTTGATTTGCTGTATTTGATATCAGTATAAGCATCTATTTAAACCCATTTCTTTATTTCCTTTTTTTTTTTAACAGTTCAGGCATTTAATTAGGTTCTTTGTAATTAATTCACCAGTTTGTGAGGATAAACCCCATTTGTGAGAGCAAACACAGAGCGGAGGTAGCCCTGGAGCTGAGGAACAGCTTTGATTTTTGGCAGAATTTGCGAGTCCATGGCTTTCTGATTAATTTTGCGCTGCTCTGTAATCTCGAATTTCTCCTTCTCTGTGTTGAAGATTTCCCCCTCCTGGTGTCTGGGCTTACACAGCTTCTTCTTCTTGAAGTAAGCATCAGTGAGATATTTGGGGATTTTCACACCACTGATACAATTTTGGTGGAGGTGGCAATGACAAATTTCTGGTGTGTTCTACGCAGAGGAACTCGATGGAGGGACAGATGTCCAGTCACAAGTAGCAAGCCACTGCTCAGCTGATTCGGGAAAACCACCCTCTCGCCTCTATGGCGCCCAGTGAGGATGATCAGAATGGTCCCGGGAGTGATGCTGGCCCGCAGTTTTCTCACGTGCTGACTGAAGGGTTTCTTGCCAGGGCTCAACAGCTTTCAAGGCACATCTTCAGTAGGATAGTATCTAGGCATTTTGTGAAGTTTAACCACTCGGGTGCCACCATTCTTGTCACCACTAACTGGTTTTGTGACAGTAGCAAGAACCTTCTCCTTCTCTTTCTTTTCAATCCTGGATTTAGCTGCTGAATACTTCCTCTTCTACATGGCCTTTCAGGAATACGTAGCTGATCCGGAATATCTGCCAATTCCTCTGACCAGGACAGGGTTTCGGCTACAGTGGGGCTTCCCCTTCTTAGGAGTTTTGGCCTTGAGGTTAGCCTTCTTAACCCTGCCACCAGCATCAGCCTTCTTGGCTTCATGATTCTTCTCTTTAGTGTCCGGCTTCCCGGCTTTTTCACCCGCCATCTTGCAAGTTGGAAAAGAGCATTTCTTTATTTCTTTGAATTTTCTTTTTGCATTTGATATCAAATAGCTATATTTAAATATCAATGAATGGTGACTATGAAGGCTAATGGAAGTTCAGGTAGAATTCGATCATTTAGTGTTCATTATAGACCACTGGATCATTGTATGTATACTAGACCAGGCAATGACAGTTGACCTTTCCCAAGGTCCTAGGGGCATAAAGTGGATACCTTTCAGCTTCTCACATGTAAAACATATAACCCACTCAGAGAAAAACTGGCTGATCTTCCTTTTCTCCATTCTTTTGTTTTCCTCTCTTCTATATCTCTTTATTTCCATCTCTTTCATTTCTACTCTTTCCCTCCTACCTTACCTATTTTTTCCTCTTTTCTCACAGTTCCTTCCTCTGTGATGGTATAATGTATTTTGAATATTCATTAATCTTCTCTTCATAGTTTTTCTCCTCTTTTTTTCTCTGTCCCAGTTTATGCACCTGGTTGTTCTGACTCAATTTGTTCAGTAGAGAAGGATGTGATATGAAAGGAGTCTTCTCCTGGCTTTGAGGTTCAAAGACAGGTAGGTGCCAAGGAGAAATCTTGCTTAAATGTGAGATAAAAGTAGGAGTAAGAGGCAAGCATACCCAATCATAACATGGAGCGTTTACACACACACACACACATACACACACACACACACACACTAAAATGAAGAACCATATCCCTGTCTCTCAGCTTAAGAAATAAAAGAATTCTAGTAATTTTGAAATGATCAAAATGCCCCTCCTTCAACTGTACCCAGAGGGATAATATTAGGTGAACATTCCCATGTATTCCCTCAAATCATAATAAACACGTATTTGTGTTTTTCCCAAATGTGGTGCTTAGTTATGTCATTTTTTTTAAAAAAACATACTTACTAACTTCATCCAGTAGACTATGTTCCCTGGGCTTGAAATCCTGCTTCACCTCCTCACTGGGTATCTGGGTCAATCTGGGCAAATTATTTCATCGCTCTGATTGCAATTTTTGCATCTATAAAATGAGAACAATAATTGTACATAGTTCACAGCATTCTTGTGGGGTTAAATTATCTATATGGAACTTAGACAGGAGCTTGGTAATACTAGTAAACAATTTATATATTAGCTATTATCATTATTATTGCTACTGTTATTATAGTTTATTTACAGTCACTGCCATGTAGCATTTTACTATGTGTGTATGCTGTAATTGATGTATCCATTTTAATGTGTGGGACGTTTGGACTGTTTCCAGATTTTGACTGTTATGAACATTACTGGTTAGAATATTTCTGTATAGGTCTTACTGCACAAGGACGAGCATTGCTCTAAGATTTTAGGATATATTCTTAAGAGAATTGCTAGGTCATAGGATATGTGCACATTCAACTTTACTGCTAGGTGAAATAAAATCATTTTCTAAAGTGATTATACCAATTTACCTTTCTACTAGAGTACATGAGAGTTGCTCCATATACTTACCAATACCTGGTATTGTTTTACCAACCCTGTGGGCATGAAATGCTGTCTCTATTTGGTTTTCATTTTATTTCTTTGATTATAAGTGAGCTTGATTCATAAGAATTGTTTACATAGTCTAGGTATTCTTATGTGTTCATTTACATTGCAATTGTCCTTTCCAAATTTGTGCCTTGTGTTTCAAATTGTTTATAATATCTTTTGATGAACTGAAGTTCTGAATTTTAATATGACTGACTTATCAAACTTCTCCCTTATGGTTCCTGTCATGGTTAATTTTATGTATCATCTTGACTGGGCCATGGGGTACCCTGACCAATACAGGTTTTGGCACCAAGAGTGGTTCTAGAAGAATAGAATTTTAAAGATAAGTTTTCTGAATTGGTTTTGGAAAAAATTCAAGTTTCTTGAATTGGTTTCTGAAATTGGCTTTGTAATCTGATTGGATTTAAAGATGCTAATGGTTTTAGTTCCAGCAGTAAGGAGAGCACTGATAATCCATGGCAGGCAGGATGTAGCAATAGAGATATGCCAATTATCACCACTCAATATTCCTAATTGACCACTTATGAAAAGTAAGGCACTGAGTGACTGTGTATATGCTTTGAGACATTTTTGTCAGACTAATGAATATAATGAGATTGACTGGTTATTCCTAACGCCACTGGACAAAGTAGTGAAAGAAAAGAATGAGCTCAGAGATTCGAATTCCCAGCTTTCAAACACCAATAAATGACTTGAAAGCTTGTATGTGTGCCTGAAAGAGACCCTTCTTTCTTATAGCCACAGGACTGAGACTGCTAAATATCAAACCTAGAATCTCATCCTGCTACTGGCTGTATTAAAACACAAGATAGAATCCCAGATTTGTAGGGTGTTTACTGTTAAAAGTGGGGGCGAGATTCTCCAGAGGGTTGTCTATGCTCTGAATCAACATGCAATATATGGTGCTGTTTCTCCCATAGCCAGGATTCACAGGTCACAATGGAATGGTGACAATGGAAGTGGCACCACTCATTATTAACCCTAGTGACCCACTAGCAACATTTTTGCTTCCTTAGTGCTCTGCTGGGCTAGAGAAAGAGTAGTCTGGAATATAGGAGATTCCTTAAGGTATCTATCTTTTAGTATTACCTTGGCCTGTGATTAAAATCAAAGGAAAAGTACAACAACCGATCCAGGTAGGACTGCTAATGGCCCAGACCCTTCAGGAATGAAGGTTTGTTTGAGTCACCGCTCCAGGTAAAGAACTATAGCCAGCTGAGATGCTTGCTGAGGTTAAAGGAAATATGGGATGGGTAGTGGAAGGTAGTTACAAATACCAACTTCAACCATGTGTCTCGTTACAGGCATGAGGACTATAAGAATATTTCCTTGTTATTTTCTTATGAATATGTTTGTGTGTGTATGTGTATATATATTATATATAAAATACATTTATATATGTGTATACAGTTGACCCTTGAATAACATGGTTTGAATTGTACAGGTCCACAGTGAATTTTTTCAATAAATACTGTACATGTATTTTCTCTTCCATACAATTTTCTTAATAATATTTTCTTTCCTTCAGCTTACTTTATTGTAAGAATACAGTATATAAAATACATATAACATACAAAATATGTGTTAATTGACTGTTTTTGTTATCAGTAAGGCTAATGGTCAACAGTAGGCTATTAGTAGTAAAGTTTTTGGGGAGTCAAAATTTATACAAAAATATTTGTATAATTTTGACTGTATAATTGTTGAAAGTTCAACTGTATATATAATATATGGGATATCTTTGTTTTCTTCCCTCTCTCATTCCCTTATCATGTAACATAAGATATATTGACTCTATATCATAACATTTAAGCATTTTTAATTTTACACCATAGTATTTAAGTTATAGGACATCAAGGAGAAGAATAAACACCACTTAAGGATTTTACCTTTTCTTCTAGAGATGGGGTTAGTGTATTTTTGGTTGTAGGTAGGATAGTTACATTATGTTAAGTTGAATCATGGTCTTGTTATTGCCTTTATTTGGAGATTAAGTATGGTTTAAGATGTGTATGGTTGCCTAGTTGACAAGGGCTGGATTTGTAATGGTTAACTTTACATAGTAACTTGACTGGCAACAGGATGCCCAGACATTTGATCAAGCATTATTCTAGGTAGGTCTGTGGGATGTTTCTGGATGATCTGAACATTTGCATCAGTAAACTGAGTAAAGCAGATTGCCCTCCCTAATGTGAGTGGGCCTCACCTCATTAGTTGATGGCATAAATAGATCAAAAAGTTTGACTCTCTCACAAGTCAGAGGGAGCTCCTCCTGCCTAATTGTCTTGCGTTGACACATTGGTTCTTTTCTGCCTATGAACTTGAACGAAAATTTTGACTGTTTCTTGGTTTCAAGCCTATTGACATTCAGACTGCAACTATACCATTAGCTTTCCTCGTTCTCATGCTTTTGAACTTAGATGGGAACTTACACCGTTGGCTCTCCTGGGTATTCAGTTTGCTGATTGTAGATCTTGGGACTTGTTAGACTCCTTAACTGAGTGAATCAGTTCTTCATAATAAATCTTTTTCCCTTCACATTACATTGGTTCTGTTCCTCTGGAGAATACTGTATTCCAGTATTTCAGTGTTCCATAATACTGTTCTTCTCTGCATATGTTTGAGACTTCCTTTTGTTATTTGATTTTGCAGAGTTTGACTATTAGATACCTAGCGTGTTATTCTTCAAAATTATCCCAATTGGAGGTTTCTGATCTTCTTGGTTCTATACATTTATGTCTTTCGTCAAATTGGGGAAAATTTCAGCCATTTAAAAAGATATTTTTCCTGCTCCTTTCTTTCTTCTGTCTCCTTCATTAACATGACCCTTTGATAGTCTCCCATACGTCCATAAGGCTCTGTTCAGTTTTTGAATATAAAAAGGGACATTGAGGTAATATAAATAAAGTAGCATAAGGACATTGTTCCCACCCTATGTTTGGGGGGAAAAAAGGAAAGAAAATGGGTTTGTTAGAAACTAGAAGGGACCAAATGAAGCTGGTACCCAAACCTCTGAATTTGGGTGCTTCCTCACATTGTGATGGTCCCTCAGGAGCTCAGAGGAGGTGTCCCATGGAAGAGGGTTTCAGACCTCTGAGGGGACACGATGAGGTTATTTCTGCTGAAAAACTGAAGGCTCAAACCAACTACTGCTGCCATAGTGTAAGGCTGTTGCTGAGTCAAGAACAGCAAGCAAACAAAGAGGAATACGACCCTTTTCTCCCCATCCTACCCATTTCCCTTTATGCCCATCACTGGCAGAACCTAATGGGGCCAGATGGAAAGGCAGACACATGATTTGTAGGGTTCAGTTTCAACATCAAAAAACGGTACGAAGGGCAGCGTGGTGGGCAGAATTCTAAGATGGGCTGAGATTCCTACTTCATGCTGTACACGCCATGTATAAAACTCGTATCCTTGAATGTGGGCAGAACCTGAGGATGCGGTGGAACAGTGGGTCCCTTGATTAGGTTACATTAGATGGCAGGATGATGGGATAGTCACTCCTGTGAGTCTACTGTAAGTATGTAGACTCAGTCATAGCTGACTGGAAAGGGACCGGAAGTCAGAGAGGCACTCTCCTTCTGGCCTGGAAGAAAGCACGCGTCCATGTTGTGAACTGCCGAAATGGGCCACACAGTGAGGACCTGCAGGCAGCCTGTAGGAGCTCAGCGTGGTCCCTGGCTGACAGCTAGCAAGAAAACAGGGACCTCAATTCTATAATCACATCCTGCATAATTACATACAGCCCTGTGAGACCCTGAGCAGAGGATCCACCTAGATCTGCTCAGAATCCTGACCTGTGGAAAATGTGGAATAACAAATGGACGACATTGTAAGGTCCTGAGTTTGGGGTCATTTGTTATACAACATTGGGAAACGAATACGGGCAGGTTTGGAGTTGAAAGATGATCGTGTAATAACCTACACATCTATGTAATTTGTAATCATAGGATAAAAAGCATTTGTTATCTCAAACAATAACCTGAATAGAGTAGGCCATTTTAGTGCGGTTAGAGGCTGCTGTAGGGGTGTTCAAACTGTAAAAACTGATGGAGTGTAAATGCTGGCTGTGGTGCCATGATATTAGAGATGGAAGTGGAGTTCTAAAGGAGTAGAGCTGCTGTTAAGGGGACCCAGGAGGAAGGGTAAATCTGCTCGAGTGTGGGGTGCAAAGGTGGGGGGAGTCTGTCTGTGGAGGCAGCTCTGAGAGTAGTTACTCATTTTCAATCCTCTTGAAGTAGAGCTGGAAAGGACTTTAGGTACTAGAAGAGCTGAGGACTCTTGCTTTTCCAATTGAAGGTTATCCCATGTGCCAGGAAAGATTGCATGTACATCACCACAGTGTCCAAGTCATACTAACACCATCGCCCAATTTACCAAATGCTCATGAGCCAATTGATGTTAGCTCATAACCATTTGGTAAATTGGGCAATTTACCCAAGGGGAGAAGAAGCAGGAGGAGTAGGAGAGGAAGACTTCAGACCATAATGCTGATCTGACAGGAGAGAAGGAAGGAAAGAGGTTTGGGTAGGTGAAACTTCATATTGCAGAGTGGCTCTGAGGAAGTCTTGGCTAGGCTGATGGGGAGCTCCAGAACAAAGATTGTCTGCCAGCAGAGTCCTGAGTTGAGTAGTAAAGACTCAACTTTGCTGCTCCAGCTCAGTCATTGGCTAGTAACCTGAGAAGAGGATGGATTCCGGTAAAAATTCTAGCCCAAGTGACAGCTAGAGGCTGTCTGCCCAGCTACCTCCATCCCAGCAAGTTCTCGAAGGGCAAGTCAGAGAAGAGGACCTCCATAGCTAACAAAAATACCATTTGTATCTTTGTGAAAGTAATTTAACATCCAGTTTCCCATAGGAGGGGTAAGATAGCCGGGTGACTCAATTCTTAATGGAACGAATGCCCATGATGTGGGACAAAAGATTATATAGAAAAGAAACACAACACTGACTTTGACTGGTGGAAGTTTCTGGAAAGAAGGGCATGTTAGGTTCCATAGTGATGATTCAAACCATAGAGTGGGGAGTGACAGAACAAGAGTCTTAATCCCCCTGGTAAAAACTGAATTAGAAACTAGAGCCATGAGCAAGTGTCTATTTTTAGTTAGGTCAAATACATAGAGTTGCTTTTGATATTGCTTGGGTTTCTAACAAGCTGAAGCAGAAAAGCCTGCTGATGCAGTAAATTTTCATCACCAAGCTAAAATGCAGCTGCCCTGAAACCAGAGTCATTCCAGTCCTTTCTGACCTTAAGAAAAGAAGACTCAGACTGGTGAACCAAATCCAGAGGAAAACTGAGCAATGACCGATATTAGTTGTAGCTTAGAGTGGAACACTGCAAATCTTTGAGAATTAAAATAATTACTGTTTCTCTAGTTTTACGTTTACCAAAAAATTAATTTCTCATGGGCTCTGTAACTACACAGAGTGCTTAAAAATATCTATTCTTTCTATTTCTTTCAAATAGATATTTTTTCAGTTGTTCTAATTTGCATTGTTTACTCCATATGCTGTGTGTGTGTGTGTGTGTGTGTGCGTGTGTGTGTGTGTGTGTGTGTGTGTGTTGGAGGTTTCCTTTAATATTTTAACATCACACAATATAGAGGTATATAGCTAAAATCTAAAGCCTCCTTCCTACCCCCAACCTCTAGTACTTCTCAAGATATGTGGAGTTTAAAACTTCAAAACAGAATTGTTAAAAGAGAAAATCTATGCATATTTTTTACATGTTTAAATCTGGTTCTGTGTTATTTACTTAGTTTGTAAAACAAAGGTAAATACTTAAAGATATATTATTTTCAAATAAACCATTACATATTCACAAATCAATGATTATCTGTATAAATGCCTTATCTCCCGCATTAATGTTATTCCCACATGATTGCACACCAGTCTTGGAATCAACTATAAACTGAGGCACCATAACTTATATGCTAGCAGCTATAGGATGAGTTCATACTTTATATTCAAGAAATAGTGAGGAGGCCAGTGTGGTTGGATGGAATGAATAAGGAGAGTAGTAGGAAACAACATCAGAGAGGTGATGAGGACTAAACTCAGTAGGAATTTGCAGGTCATGATAAGATTTTGGCTTTTACTCTGGTTGAGATGGGAGGCCATGAAGGATTTGGGGTAAAAGAGTGACGTAATCTGATTCACGTTTTTCAGGATCTTTATGAATTTCTTTTAAGAATATACTTTAGGGGGTCAAAGGCGAGAAGCAGGGAGATGACCTAGATTTTGTAATAGTGTAGGTGAGAAGTGATGAGGGCTTGGATGGTGATGGTACAGGTGAAGCTGGTGAGAAGTGTTTAGACCCTGGCTTCTCCAACTTCTTTTCTTTCACCCCTTCAAAAGGCACTCACTTTGTTCTTAATATGAGTATGGCACTGGGCTGGGTACTGGAAGCTACTGAATTTCCACTCCTGCCTTCATTGTTCTCTCTGAACAGGCCTGCAATCTGAACAAATAACAAATAAAATATATATGATTCTGGTCGGAATCTAAGCTAACAGTAGCTTTGGAGCCTTAAAGCCAATATTTGCTATTTTGACAGATCTTTTAAATCAAGTTTCTTCTCCTGTCTTATTCATTTTTTTTTTTTTTGCTGTCTATCCATTGCTCCAGTAGATCAAAAAAGGAATGATCGTTGTTTTACTTTCTCAAGAATATATTTTAGTTATTTTTCAATCTTGGACACTTAATTTCTCAGTGTTTCAAACTTTTTAAAAACAAAATGTCTCTTTTTAGAAATTGTGTATATTTAGAAAATTATGTATATTTAGAAAATATACATAACATAAAACTTACTATATTAAACACTTTTAAGTGCACCGTTCAGTAGGGTTAAGTATATTCACATTGTTGTGTAACCAATCTCCATTATTTCATCTTGCAAAATTGAGACTCCACCCATTAAACAACTCTTCATTTTTCCTTCCCTCGAGCCCCTGGCAACCATAATTTTACTTTTCATTTCTAGGAGTTGACCACTCTAGACATTTCATATAAGTGGAATCGTATAGTATTTACCTTTTTGTGACTGCCTTATTTCACTGAGCATAATGTCTTCAGGATTCATTCATGTTGTAGCAGGTGACAGGATTTCCTTCTTTCCTAAGGTTGAATAATAAATAACCTCCTTAAGTAAAACATTTTTTGTAGTAAACTCCTGAACTGGAAGGGAGAACTGACTTAAATGATATGGAAAGATACCCAGAATTGAGGCAACTGTTTAGTCAAGACTTCACGTCTTAGCAATGTGTGAAAGAAGTTGAGGACTGCTGTTTGGAAGGAGGGGCAAGAGAGATTCAAGAGGAGGTTTCTGTTTAAAGAAAACTGTATTTTAATTTATCTTTTCCCTTTGAATTTAGAGAAAGTCACACTTCATAGGTAAATACTCATTTTTAAATGATTCTATAATATTGGTCCCTGATATTTAAAGAACAAATGATCAGGTCGAATTCTAAATGAGCGATGTGAGTTCAGGTTTCCCATTGCCCTTGCTTTCAAGGATTCCATTGATATTCAGATTTATGGAAAATAATATTAAGACAACATCCTGGGAAGACCTATCATTTTGATATATCAGTATCCAAGTGAAAAGAATACATTTAAACTCAGAGCTCAATAAACATTTGTTGCCTTTTGGCTGGAGCCTCCCTCTTCCTAATAGTATTCTGAATTTCCTTGGGAAGAACCACCTTCCCCATTCTCAGCTATGTGGTTTGTGTGACAGTAACCCACCATCCCAGCTGAAATGGTTCTTACCAGCTTCAGTCAATCAGTATTTCCCATAGTCGTTTACCACAGTGTTTTGTTGGTTCAAGGATGGGCCTGTAACCCAATCAGAGTTAAAGAGATGCAAGGAGATATTTGTTGAAAAGATCAAGATGCTCTTGGATGGTCTGATTTCAGAATGTGACTTCTGGAATGGGAGACCATTATGCTGCTACAAGAGCTAGTCCAGGTGTAGATGTAGAGAAAAGCCTAACATGAAACCTAGGATGCTGTCAATATGGCAGAAAAAGAGAGTAGAGAGACTGAGAAAATTAGCATCAGCGAGGAATGATGGTCTGAACAACTTAAAGGTGGTCCCCTAGGTTAAGACTCACCTAAAGATAGGACTGCCTCTGGAGAACTTAGTTACCTGAGCAAATGCATTTTCCTTATTACTTGAATATTGTGGCTCTATTGGAGTTTATTCCCCTGTTTTACAGAAAAGATAACTATGGGACGAAAGAGAAGTATAATATAGAGGTGAAAGAAAAATGTTTGGTGAATAATAAAAAAGAAGATACAACACTGCTATTAACATATTTGGAAGGAATATGCGAAAAGCTGTAATGGCATTTTACTCTAAACAGGAGAAGACAATGCAGCACAAACCCGAGGAAAACAAACTGTGATTTATTCACTTTTTTTTTTTAAAACAACAAACTTTTATTTTCAATATTTTGGCACAGCAGCAATTAAAAGGGGCTACTGCTTAGTCATTATAATTCTTCTGTTCTTTGAGTTGCCAAACCTTACAGTCCCTCCTAATAGGGTTTGTTGTTTGTGTCTTAAGAACTAATCATTTGAATTACTCACGTGATGACTCAATGTCAGAAATAATCATTGCCTGAGAAAAATAGGGTAAATAAAAAGCTATATTTTCCTTTCCTTATAAATGATTTTAGTTTCCTGAATCAAAGTATAAAGACTCACATGTGAATCTTCCAGTTAAACACGGTGGACTGTATGTACTTATTTACCTTTGCTTTCTTCTAAAATCACAGTCAACCTATAGAAATAACTAGAAATATACAACTAAAGTAGAAATTCACCAAGGGTGAAAATTCCACACACAACATATCAGAAATATCAACCAAATTTAAGAAGTTGCAAAGCAGATGGAACAATACCAAAAATTAGAGAGGATGGGGAAAACTGCGAAGTGACATATATGATGGGGGTACAACATATATTGTAAATTTGCCCAACCACTTTGCAAAACAATTTGGAATTGCCCTTTAAAGCTGAAGATGCATATCCACACAACCTAGTAATTCTATTTCTATGTCTAATTCCTTGGGAAAAAATTTTTGCATATGTACTCCAGAAGACATGCCAAGAATGTCCATAGCAGGAAAAACTGGATCAACTCAATTGCCTATCGATAGGAGAAATAATAAATAAAAATTGGATACTTATACAAGGAAAATTATATAGCAGTCAAAATATGAATAGCCTAATCTAAGAGCATGAACATAGGTAAACTTCAAAAAATTGCTATTGAATGTAGAGAGCATGTTAAAGAAGAATATGATTCAAATTTCGTTTTATAGTGCTAAAAGTCAAGCATAGTTAAATAGTATATTATTTAAGGGTGGACACATGTATAGTATATATAGTAAGGCTATATGGAAAAGCAAGGTAATGATTACACCCAAAAATCAAACTGATGGTTACCTTCAGAGCACAAGGGGGGGTGTGAATGGGGAGGTACTTTCCAAAGGTCACTTCCACAAACATCCGTGATGCTTGTTTATTAAGCTGAGTGGCATTTCAAACAAAATAGTAATTTTATGTATACTTTTCTGTATGTGAGTTATATTCTCTCTCTCTCTTGTTCTCTCTCTCTCTCTCTCTCTCTCTCTCTCTCTCTCACACACACACACACACACACACACACAGATACAGACGCAAACAGAAAGACATGTGGTAAGTGACATAGGGATGCCCACAGTTGCAGGATGATTTGTGTATCAGGATCTCAAAAAAAGCTCTGGAATTTGAGGCATTGGACTTCTCTGAAACATGAGTTTGATACATAGAAGTAAAAATAAGAAGATTGACAAGAGTCTTTATAAGGAGCATTTCGACCCTTAGGTTCTTTCCCGTACCTGGTACAGCCAGGAGTCACCACACCCAACAAAACTACTTGCCCCCGTGACCTCTCTGCATATACATATATTTTCCTGGCAGGAGAGAGATTTATTCTCTAGAAAAAAGGAGTAAGGCAGGGTCCAGATTTAGAAATAGGGAACAGCACTGTTGAGAACAGGGTATGGAAAGGGCCTGCAAAAAAAAAAAAAAAAAAAAGAAAAAAGAAAAGGACGAAAGAAAAAGAAAGAAAAGGAATTAGAGAAACAGTCACAGAGACCCTAGCTAACCTCAGGTAGGAGACTGGATAATTTTCCCTGGAGAATTAATTAGATTGGCCTAAGTGAAACGGCTGGGTGATATTTGTGAACGCCCCACTTAGAGTGGGATTTTAGCCTGATGTTCTTTCAGTGAAATCTACCTATTGATAAGCCAAAGAACTTCAAATTGAGTATTAGCATCTCCTGTTAAATGTAAATTCTGAATATACAGTCACTGATACCAAGAATCCATAAAGGCTCTTATAGAAAGATAGGAATCAAAACAATCAGAAAAACAGGATTTAAAAGAAAAGTGAGATAATGTAAGTAGCAAAATGCAACTAAAATTGAAACAAACAAAAACACACAAAAAAGCCATTTGCAGAGAGATAAAAGAATATTGCATTCATAAAGGAGAACAGAAAAATAAATAGAAAGTTTGGAAGCAAGACTTGAAGTAATCTTCCATCCTATAGAGTATAACAGTTAAGAAGTTGAAAAACAGGAGGGAAAATATCAGAATACGAGAGAATCAGTCCATGAGATTGAACATTTCAATGAGGGCTGTTTCAAGATGAAATAAGGAGAAAACAGAAAGAAAGTATCAAAGAAATAAGAAAATTTCCTAGAAATAAAGAACATGTTTTTCCTTTTTGAAATGTCCCATGGAGTGTCATTTCGAAAAAACACAACCAAACAAAACTCCACACAGTGACATCATTTTAACATTTTAGAATCCCAGGGGTAAAAAGAGAACAGCCTGAAAGCTTTTGGAGGCAGAGAAAAAGAAAGACACAGAGAGAAAGGTCAAGTATGAAGCACCAGGAATCAGGATGAGATTGGACGGACGCTCGCAAACCAGGAGAACACATATTACACAGTAGAAAGTCAGTTGATAATGTCAAGAATAGAAAAGATAATAAAATAACATTAGAAACATAGAAATAAGCAATGTAAAGCTAGAACAACTAAAGGATTCGCAAGTAGTTGCCTGAGAGAGTGGACTCAAAGACAGAAAAAGAGAACACAGCTCTAACTGTCATGTTCTGTTATAACATTGGTATATGTTATATCGTATATGTGTTACTGTGATAAATATTAAAACATGAAAAAGAGCAATATGAGAAATTTCTGCCCAAATTGGTTCTTTTCTAAGAAATGTTTTACTTCATTAAATTTAAACTTTGGGACCCATCAAAAATATTTTCTTCCTATCTCCCCTTATTTATTACACATTGCATCATCCATCTGACCATCTAGTAGAATGTTCTGAAATTATTCTGTAATAATTTGGATAAAGGGGTTAGTTTCTCCTTCTCAAAAGTCATGTCTTTCTCTTTTAGGATATTTTAGTGTAGTGGTTAAATGGGAATGCTGGAGTCAGACTGGCTAGGTTAGATGCTTACCCTGCCACGTAATAGCTTGTGACTTGGGCAAGTTACCCGATCTCCTGTACTTACTTCTGCATCTTCATCTCTGAATTAAGATTTGAATGGCATCTCACTTGTTGGTTGTTGTAGTACACTGTGTTAATATATGTAAAGTTTTAGAATAGTACCTGGCATGTAGTACACTCTCTATAAATGACAGTCTTGTTATTACTAGTCTACTATTTAATTAAAGCTTAATAGTAATTTCTCTGTTTTCATGATTCATAGGCGTACATTTAAAGTAGGAACACTAATCACACACACATACACACACACACACACACACAGCCCTGGGATATATCTATTAGGAGCACAATAGTTTTCTTGGCATAAACAAACCTTTGCTTAGGTAATGTGGATGTCCAAACTTTTCACTTTTACGATCTGATTTTAATAGTGTTTGTAACACAGGCAAGATTCTTTATGTCTCTTACAAATCCTCTTAGTTTTGCTTTGAGATCTAGTGTTAGACTATGTGAAGTAGTTCTGGTTATCACTTTTGTTTTAAAACTATTTTATTTTTCTGCTAAGATACAAAATGAAGATGTAACAGTATCTGTTATTCTCAAAGCTTTTCTGTCCTTTCTGGCCTGGAAAGCTTATTTCGAACCTTGGGCTCTGAATAAAACCCACTATAGTTATATCATATGCCTTTTCTTTCAACAATATTCATTTGCTACTTGTTATTTTTCAGAAATTTTATTATGCACATGAGGAATACAGAGAAGTTTAAGACAGGCTCTTAACCTTTACTGAGCTCATGGTCAAATAGTAGAAAAAAACCAAATGTATCAAACTATAAGGAATTATAGCTATGCCACTAGAAAGAGTATAGTTAATTTCTAAATGAGAAGTTAGACAGTACTGAGATAGTCACTTCATTTTGTAATGCCAGCTTATAATTATCAAAGGAGAAAAGGCACTCAACATACAAGCTCATATCTTAAGATGAAAGATTTAAAAAAAGTTTGATATTTTGTTTAACTTTAGAATGGCTGTATCTTGGTTCTTGGTTCTCGGTTAAATTTTTTCTAAAAATCTGGAAATCTTACGTGTGTTAGTAGGGAGGGCAGGAAGTTTGGGCAAGGGAAGGCAATAGGCTGGAGCCTGCAGCTAGTTGCTTTGGACACTGGATTTCAATTTCATCAAGGAAAGGATGTAACACCAAAGAATTAAAAATATGTATTTCTTCAACAGAGCCCCAGTGGGTAGGCGTCAGGATATTGCCAAAACAAATTTCTAATGTGTGAGTATATGGCAGTTGATTTTAGCAGAGTATTCAAACTACATCAAAATTATAGCAATTAAACATTCTGTATCTTCCCCCGCCCTCAATACATTTGGTCAATGTGTTTAGGTGTCCCTTTTAGACCCTATTAAAAGAAAAACTAGGAGCTCATCAGCCTCAAAACACAGTCTTTCAGGCCTCTAGGCATTGCAAGGGCTATTTCCTTTCACTGAAATTTTTACCCTCGTGGTCCTTGTAACTTTCTGGTCTCAGGTTAGACATTACTTCTTTCAAAGAGCTTTCACTAACCTTTCCCCAACCACAATTTTCATAGCAACCATTACGTGGCTCTATTAGAACATTTAATTGCTGTCTTTTAATTGCCTCTTTACCTAGCCTGTATGTTCCCTCCAGATTTATCTTGTCAGGTACTATGTCTTGTTGAGTCATTTTGATACATTTGAGAAACTTTGTTAGCTAATAACAAAGAACCCGTCTGCCATCATATAGTGATTTACCTATAGGTGGTATAATAATATGCTCAATGTAGGAAATTATCATATCTTACATATGCATTTTACATTTATAGATGAGGTTAGTCTGATGAACACTCAGAATCTTTCCGTTTTCTTCTTTCTTTACTACCTCATTACACATAGCACACTGGAGACCTTGAATCTGTGGCTCATTAGACATGTCTGGGTATAAGATATGTTCCCTTGACTCAAAGCTCTGAGAAGATAGAAAATGAACTGGCAATCCTCACAAGTTGGGGACATGCTTAGGAAGAAAAAATTATTTGTCAGTAACATTTAGATGTTGTTTAGACTTCTATTCTCTCAGTTGGTTATGTTTAGTACTCTTAAAACCTAAACAGTTATGTTGAACGTGGTGAGTTAACTTAATGGGTTGGTTGTGAGTCCAAGCACATACATCAAGGTTTTCCACATGTCTGGTGGATGGTGGCTGGTCTCTTTCCAGGTTCACAACCAGCACAAGGCCATCATCAGGTAAAACAGCCTTGAAACTGATTTCCCCCAATTCCTACAGCATGTTTAGAGCCATAGGTAAAAACAAAACAAAACAAAACAAAACAAAAAACAAGAGTCCTTGGTAAGTTGGCTATGAATGTGCCTACAGGATATTTGCAGCCTCTGAGTCATGTCTGAGGACCCAAAACTGTTTGACTGTAATGTCCATGCAGCAAGAAATAAACTCAGCAATTTATTGGTTGAGCTTTGTTAGCTGGCTGACTAACCTGCTGTTTTCTTAGAACAGTCTGGAGTGCATGTTATAACAAGGTACTGATTAAAAACATGATTAATTAGGTTTTGGTGGAAAATGCTCACGATGTTCTGTTTGAAAAGTGAAATGACTCAAAGCTGACTTTTTAGTGAGTAAAATCAGTGACATTGACCTAGTAATCTATGAAACCAGTGGTAGACTCACCCACAGCCTTTTTAAGCCGTTAGGAATTCAAGGCTGAAATCAGTGACAGCAGCATGATCTATGATTAGCTTTAAGATGATGTGTTTCACAAATCCATGTTCCAAGGCAGAGCGACATTATTTATGGGTATTTGTAATAGTGAAATTTTAAGAGCACAGAAGAAATTATCAATAGCTATTGTCCAAGTTAATGAAATGTAAAACTAGTGCATGTAAAACTAGTTTTGGCAAGTGTGCACCACTCACGTATAATGAAGGCAATGATAGCTATGGCTGCTGGAGGGATGGTCAGTTTTTCTTGATTAGAAGTCACTGAAGGAAATAAAAATAAATCTGAAATAAACTGTGAAAAACACTATTGACTTTGAACTCCATTATAAACAAATGTAATTTTTCAGATTTTTTTTTGCTGCATTAAAATGCATTTGAAAAATTATTGATATTTATTATTTGAAGAATAAGGAAGAAACATTACAATAACTGGTCTGCCCCACTTAATATTGTTCCCCAAAGTATATTGTAAGCTTCTTAAAGTCAGCAGAGTACCTTTTGCTTTGGTTTGTGTCCCTCTCTACTCTATCTCACTCTTGTATCTTTTGTATTTAATGTGCGGTATAAACTTTATTAGTTTATTTAACAACAAAGTTATTGAGCACCTACTATGTGCAAACATGAGGATGAATGGTAGTCGGCAAGATGTAGTACCTCACCTAAATGAGTTTGGAGGGGACATACAGTCCAGTTAAAGAGGCAATTATGACAGTGTGCATTGAGAGTCCTCCTAGGAAATGTTCTAGGAAGGAAGTGATATCTAACTTGAGGTCAGAGGGTTAAAGGACAATGAAAATGAAGTAGATTTCAGGGAGATGTCACCACCATGCAATGCGTAGAAGCCTGAGAGATTGTGTTTTTGGCTTGGGAGACAAGGTGAATTACAAAAACATTAAAGTTGGGAATAAGGAGAATCGTGACCAGAGCAAAGATATGAATTCAATTTTCGACAGCGTTTGAAGTGCTAGGACAGATCTGTTCCAGAAGTGGACATGCAGTTGTGTTATTAGAAGAAAGATGGTATTTGGAGGAGAGGATGGCACATGCAGGAGAAAGGATAGAATTTGGGTACCTACAAATGCTGAGGCGGTAGGTAATCAATTTGTTATATTCCTCTTCCCCTGCAGAGTTTGAAACTAATGTGGAACTGGACACAGAAGTCAGTTAGAGATGGAAACATTACGTTTATGACTGGTAAATACATAGCTGTATTTCTGAGGCCAAAAGGTGTTGATAGAATTTCACCCAGTAGTTAGTTAGATATTCAGCCAGTTGTTCCTATGCCCAGGTTTTGCATGTGTGGATTCAACCAACGTTGATTGAAAATAGTATTTTCGCATTTCCAACTGCAGATTTCAAACTGCAGATTCCCAATCAGATTGAAAATGCTGTTTTAAATCTGTGGTTGGTTAAATTCTTGTATTTGAAGGGCCTACTCAGTTGACCCTTGAACAATGCAGAGTTAGGGTCTCTAGCCCCCTCACAGTCGAAAATCCATGGATAACTTTTGACTTTACAGTCAGCCCTTTGCATCCCCAGATTCAACCAATTGAAAACAATATCTTCCATCAGGGTTGGGAACCCACGGTTGAGAATGCGAAAATACTGTTTTCGATTCGTGGTTGGTTGAATCAGCAGATACATAACCAATGTGAAGTGTGACTGTATTGAAAAAAAAAATCTGCCCATAAGTGAACTGGTACAGTTCAAATCTTGTTGTTCAAGGGTCAACTGTATAAAGAAAAACCAAACCTCAAGATCCATCCATGTTGTCACAAATGGTCCTATTTCATCTTTTCTTACTGCCAAATAGTGTTCCGTTGTGTATATATACCACAACTTCTTTATCCATTCATCTATTGAAGGACATTGAGATTATAATGCTAAGTGAAATAAATCAGATAGAAAAAGTAGAGAACCATATGATTTCACTGATATGTGGTATATAAACTGAAGCAACAAAAGAGCAAGACAAACAACTGAAAGAACATAAACTCATAGACATAGACAATAGTTTAGGGGTTACCAAAGGGTAAGGGGGGAGGAGGAACGGTGCTCTAGAGGAGGGTAAATGAGGTCTAATATATGGTGATGGAAAGAGAACTGACTCTGGTGGTGAACCCACAATGTGAGACATAGATAATGTATTACAGAATTGTGCACCTGAAATCTATGTAACTTTACTAACAATTGTCGCCCCAATAAACTTTAAAGAAAAAGAAAAGAAAAGCCAAACCAAAACATTGTTTATCCTAAGATTTCAATATGGAAAACAAGGTAATGGGAGCATTAAGGTAAACATTTGTAAGATCTTGAATCAATTTCCTATGTTTCAGGTTTGCTTTCTATTATTAGGTCTAAGTACAGTGGTTTCTTTGGTGTAGATATAACCTTTCACACTCAGTTTGACCTGGTGTTGTTAAATAGACTGAACAAGTTTGAAAAAAATCTACTTTGGTTGCATACAAAGATCAAATTAATTGTATAATCCTGATATTACCATTGCACTTTGTATAAAGAATGTGAGAATGTGAGTTGAGACTTAAATATCAAGTGGTCGGGATTTGGGTCTTTGTCTTTCAGAATAAAATAACATTTCTAAACCTAGTCCCTCTATAATGGGCTAATAATATATACATTCTACATGGTACCCTGCAGTGATACTAGAAGGATGCTATAAATCATGAACCTTTGAACTAGGGTTGGAGACTCTCCGAGTCTCATCATTACTGTCATTGTCAGTTGGGGATGCCAGTAAAAACACCATCTCACGAACTACATTTCTTGGATCTTTCTGCTGTGAAAAATTGGGAAATCAGTCAGACGTCCCTATTACTTGTGTGAAATATCTGTTTTGAAGAACCCTGCTGCTTAAATTACAGGGCTTCAGTGCAAGATCCAGACATCTTTACGTTGAACTATGGGCTAGGGCCAACATGTCGAAATCTTTTGACTTATTGAAAACACAGCTCCAAATTATACTCAGTGAGGTAATAGTTTCCTTCATTGGGTGTAGTGTATGCTGTTTTTTAAGGATGCTGCACCTGGGCCATCTGTCTGCAGTTTCTTCTGCTAGTCTCACTTGGAAACTTCAAGATGGCATATATCTCCTTAATTGTTTCTCGACAGACAAGTTAAGAATACCACAGCAGGCTCTGGTCTCCCAGAACAAGCAGAAAGTGGTCTTGTGTGCATTTGCAATTTACAGCATCCTGTGTCTCTGAAAAATCTTTACTACGAATATCTGTACATTTTGAAATTTCAGTAATTTCTCTTATCTGCCAGGTTTTAATTCACAGACAGTAGATACTTCTGACTGCATAGAAAACTAGTAACATTATACAATCTCGGTTTTCAAGAATATGCTTGAAAAAAAAATGCTGATGGCTGTGGTACTAAAATCAGATAGAAAAATTGCTTGCTCACTCATTTTCTGTGGTCTCTACCACTCTGTGGCTCCCAAGTAAACACAACAGAGCAGTCAGCTTCTATTAGACACCATTTGGCTTGTCATTAATTATATGGTATTATTAAGCATTCACTCATCAGTACAACCCAAATGCAATAGCCCTCCCTCATGCCCAAGCCATAGTCCTCAACCACGTGTATGTTTATAAAGACAGGTTCTTTCT
Source organism: Rhinolophus ferrumequinum (assembly GCF_004115265.2). Classification (NCBI taxonomy): domain Eukaryota; kingdom Metazoa; phylum Chordata; class Mammalia; order Chiroptera; family Rhinolophidae; genus Rhinolophus; species Rhinolophus ferrumequinum. Next base: position 46,520,342 of record NC_046301.1, read on the forward strand.
GAATATGAAGACTCCTTAAGAAAGAACAATGTCAAGTTTTAAACGAGCTAATGAAAGAAAAATGCTAATTATCATCATGATAACCATAGGCCTGATGCTGGCTCCCAAGTCTCCGAGAATATTCACATGCACATATGTGTATATATCCATCACCTCCCCTTCCCACAAAGTCCACCCCCATGGTCATCTACATTGGCCCAGAGGCAGACTTTCCGGAGAGAAAGACCAAAGGTCACAGAGCTTTGTCTGTCTTCCAAGCTCAGCAATAAAACAAGCCACTGCTGTTTCCATGGAGAAGAGTAAGGAGGAGCTGGAGAGAAACTGGAAGCGTTGCTCTCTAGAGGAAGGTCCTTTGCATGGAACATGAGGCCTGAATAAGTGTTCCCTCCAATAGTCAGTCACCAATTAAGAGCAGGCCAGAGGAGGAAAAGTCAGAACAGTAATATGAGCCTATTTGTCATTGGGTTCCTGTATGATCATCCTCCAGAACCCCAGAATAGGTGTCCCAGCTATATGTTCTCATATCATCATGTATAGGTATATCTTCCTAACTTTTGGTTATTTATAAGTGCTTGTCTCATGCTCGCTCTCCCTCTCAGCTCATGAACTCCATGAGGAGTCACTTAGTATCCCCAAGTCCTTAGCCCAGTACCTGGCACCCTGTGAACACGGGGCTGACAAGATAATGGGCTTTTCCTCCGTAGCACTTTTGGAAATGGCCCCTTATCACCACTCACAATAATTGGATATTAAAATTTCATCTTTCATTTTTCTTAGAATTTTTAGAAGAGTTTATTTGAGCCAAACGGATGACATATGCTGGGGAGCAAGACCTCAAATGCTCCAGAGAAGAACAGCTTTGCAGCTTCTTTTATGCATGTGGGATTAAAGAGGGGACAGAGGAAGATTGGAGAAAGCAAGGCAAGGATTGGATTACAGTGTACTTAACAAGATTTTGTGCTCTTTTGAGGGTTAATACCCCTTTTGAGGGGTATTACTTCTGGCATAAAATTTCATCTTTCTATCGAACTAGATATGACCTTGGGTTGTCATTTTACCTTTGTTTCTTAACCCGTAACAACATTTACAATGCCTCCTGGCTTTTAAAACATTTAACATGTCCTTCCATATATTTCAATACTAGCCAATCGGAACTTGTTCTCCAGTGAGTTTAACAGGTCCAAACCACATTTTCCTTCATAGTCCTTTCGGAGGAAATAAAAGAGCATGATCTGTAGTGCTTATTCCCTTAGGAAACAAAAGAAACAGCAGTTTTACTCCTAGCAGGTTATAATGATCAATAATGCTAATGATGACAGCAAGAACACTCTCAAAAGTCTGAGGATTTTAGCCGAGGATTTTTTTCTAGAATTCTCTCAGTTGGCATCTCAGGGAATTATCCTCTCAAATCATAGAGTCTTGATCATATTTTGCTGAATTCCTTCCTGGATAGTTATTATCTCTTTTTTGCCATTATCTTCCTCTCATTCTTTTCTCTGTTCCCCTCCACCACCCCTTTTTCCTTCTCCTTTCCTGTTATCATTAAATCTGAGGGCCCTTATTCTCTTCACTCATTGTAAAGTCACACTTTAGTTACTTTTTGGCACACCTGTTCACCACACTCGTGGGCCGCATGCAGCCTCGCTAATGTTTCCATTTTTTTCCTTTGTAAGCATGATTATCCCTTGTCCTTTACAGAAGGCTACGTTCCCTGCAAAAACCTCATCCCCGTAATTCAAGGAGTCTTTTACATCCCTGGGTATTTCTGACCTGAATTTTGGCCAAATGTGTCTTACACAGTCAGCAGGTTTCTCCCAAATATTATCATTAAGTATTTCCTGTGTGAAACCCGGTCCTTTCCAATGTACTTGGAAGAAGGAAATAGAAAAAACAACGTGGGTATTTGTATAGGATCTTTTCTTCTTACAGCCAACTGCTTGTGAATCCTTACACGGTTTCAGCGAGAGTAAAGTAAACTGCTGATGGTGCTGGGTAAATAGATGTTAAGATGTTTGAAGTCTGTTCGAACGTTCCATAGGGAGTGATCAGGCTTGTGTGATCTCCACAAAGCTGTTTGAGTTAATTCCCTTGATGTCAGGGAACTTGAATAAGTTTCAGAAATTCAAGGCATTGCTATGCCCTTTGCACAGTGGAAAAGTACAAAGCATACGGACTACCACTTAGGCTGTTAGGTCTTTAAGCAACTTTTGGCAAGGAGCCAAGTGTTCTGTAGACTAGTTTAGCCTGGGAGGAGTGGAGGTGGGGGTGGAAATGACAACTGATACCTACTTTTCAGGTCCTGGACGAATGAAAGGAGAGGGTGGGGCAGTGCCGGGAGATGGAACAATCATTTTTAAGCAGGCATGATGGATAAAGAAAGGGCCAGGAAAAATCTGAGAAGGAACTTTGGATTCAAGCTATTATTTGAAAAAGAAATGTTGACATAGAAGTAATGGTGTCTTATTGAAACTTAAATGACTCTGAGAAGACCCAAGAGAAAAAATTCTTTGGGTTCGTTGTATTTCCATGAAAATATTACATAATTTTTTTTGTTCCCTAAAACTTTTATATTGGTCAAGAGGATATGTTTATTAAGGTATATTTTATTAGGTAATTATTTTTGCCTTCCCTCTGAAATTCTATGTACATTTAAAATAATTTTGAAAGTTATTAACATGCTTGTTTGTTTTCTATTCTGAGTACATGATTTTTGGTCTAATTGTATTCAGATATCTATTCATCTAAGGGGAGATTAAGATTTATTATAGTAGGAATGTAACTAGGATGAATGTGAAATTGTTAAGCTTTTGACATGCAAAATCGCTTTATGCAGTAAGACAATTTCCTTTGCAATCAGATCTTTGTTTTTGAGGTTTTCTAAAATGTACTTTCCCCTGTTAGAATATCAACCTCCAGTTCTTGAAAAATCATAGAGTTCTGCAACTGAGTAGAGGAAATACCCCTAGGGGCCAGAAGGTTGGATTCAATAAGAGGAGAACATAATAGAAGGGAAAGTCCATCCTTTCTACGCCTGCATATGGCAAAATGGGGGAGAGGAGGCATTGAAGAATGCCCACTTTTTAGGTTTGTGTGTCCTGATTTTCCTACCCACGTTTAGCATATTATGAGAAACTGAGGAAAAAGGTCTACTGCAGTCATATTACATTAGGACTCGAAAAGAGATTGCTTCTTGTGGGACAACCATGTACAGCTTGGTTCTTGAGGACACAGTGGGTCTTAGAAGTAGCTTAAGGTGTGGGTGGGGAGTTTTCCAGGGGTGGTGTTCTTTCAGGGTTAGGGTTGCAGAGCAGACTGCCTGGGGCCTGGTCTGAATGCCAGTCTCAGACAGCCTTTAGAGAAGCCCAGTGAATCAGTGGGAGCAGGAGCTCTTCAGGAGCTTTCGTGAGCAAAAAGAGTGGATCTCACAATCACCATGACTGGGGTCCAGCATGGTGTTCAGCAACATTGCTGTAGAGACCACAGAAGCAGGAGGCTACTAATGCCCAGACTCCAGGCCTTCCACCCACCATGAATGAGGTCATGGAATACCCATCCTGTTTACTTGAAAGTGACTGGCTGCTTGAAAGTCTGTGTGTGTGTGTGTGTGTGTGTGTGTGTGTGTACATGTGCACATTTTCTGAAGAGACATGAGCACTACCAGAGGGTCTATTAAAATCATTAGGTTGGACTAAGTTTAAACTATATTAAATTTCTCCCCCTCCCGCGACCTCGCCTCCCCTCTCTTCCTTCCTCCTTCTCTCCTTCCTTCCTCCAATTAATCAGTGGTGGGCTTTGGAAGAAGACCACATTTATTTTTTGTGTTCCCAATTTCACTCCTCCGGGCCAGCATTTCCATCTCTTTTCAGTCATAAACCTCTCTTTCTTAAGGTGTCTTAATGCTACCAGTATGCCTTTTGTCCTATGAAGACATCTGATAAACTAGGCAGCAGTAAAGTGATACTAATAATATTTTACTTTTTTCAGAAATAGTTACAGTTAAAATAAGTCCAGGAAAGGTCCAATGCTAAAATCAAAGAAAGAGAGGCAACAGTACACTTGCAGGCTACTCGGGTCCATTGAGCAAGAATTTAGACAGTGATTTTTCTCTCAGATCTCAACACATGCTGAGAGGGAAAGTACCTATAAAATGCCTGTTATCTATTCCAGACCACAGGAATCCCCATTATTTCTAAAGTTTTCTTTTTCCATAAAATGCAAGGTGTTTGTCTGGGCAATGGTACTCAGGAGTAGCTTGGTGTTGGCCAACTGTACGGGAACAGGTGCCAAGTGTGAAGCAGGGATAGAAAGGATTTGATCAGAAGAGACAGAACTGACCCTGGTCTTCACCACGAAGGGGGTTTGTAGTACATCTCAGAGGAGGTGTCAGCGGGATTGTCAGCAGGCTGCCTCCCTGCCGAGAAGCAAAAATCAACGTCATCCGTCTTGGGGATGGGTGGGTGAGGGGAGATGAGGGGTTGGAATTTTGGGGGAGACACAGCTGTAGATATCTTTAGGCTGGAGAAATTTGGGGTGGTGTGAATCACAGTTCATTTTCACGAAGTGCAAGTCTGCATCTGTTATTTGGCCTTGGGTTGAATGTGAAAAATGCATCGCAACCTCAGTTATTAGAATGGCAATTATGAGTGGAGTAAGCAGAGTAGGAAGAGTAAAACAGGCTGTTAAAGTAAATAAATATTTGTTGAACCGAAGGTGTAAACAGGTGTTCTGTCTAGAATGGATAGAATTTCCAGGTTATGATTACAAAGAATTACATATGATAAAAAAAGGACAAAGAGTTCACAGCATGTATTAAAGCAGTCTTAGGCAAAATATTGCTAATTAAGCACTTAGCATATTTCAAAAGCAAGTGCCCTTTCATGGAAGTTATATATTACTTAATTAACACAGATTTAGGGCAGTTGGCTTAGAAAAGTGATTTTGTGTGTGAGCTTTTGTCGTGGGCTCCTGGAAGGGCAGTCGCCACATGTGAGTCTCTTCATTGAAAGTCAAAGGAACATTAACCCCTTAGCAGGGCCCTATGTTCCTGCGTGGTACTCATGACGCGAGTGGGGAACAAAGTCCTAACACACAGGTTCTGATAGAGTGAGTAACACAGCTTTATTTGAGAGCCAATGTCCCTCTAGAGGCTACTGCTCTGGTAAGCACAGTAGGTTATACAGGACAGAATTTAATAACGAACCAAGTCCCAGAGTCAATCAAGGTGAAGAAGGTCCCTGGTCTGGGAGAGACGACTGGGCCCACGACGGGTCTGAGGCGAGCTGGTCTTGCAAGGAAGAACTTCAGAGAGTCCCGATGTTGCAGATTGCACCTCGCAGAGGGCTCTGTCCAGACGAACATCCGGGAGGGTCGTTCTGGTGTGTCTCGCTCAGAGCCTAGCAAAGGGTCTTAGCCGGAGCGCCCAGTCATACCACTCATGGCACTGCTCTGGAGTTCTGCTTTTATCCTCTTTTCCTTGGACTTGTTTAACTCTTAGGTGATAACCAGAAGTTGTTTGCCAGGAGTTGTTCTGGTGAACGTATTTACCAGTCAATTTTGTTATGCTCAGTTTCATACATAAACATAAACATGTTTACTTGCATTTTACTCTTATCAGTCTCACACATGTGCGGCCATAGTCCTGTCCCTACTAGTAAACAACTTGTTTTGCAAACCTCAATCCAACATATATAATACATTTTATATGCTCTATACAGCTTTGGTATCCAAAAATCCTGGATTTAAATTCTGGCTCAGCCTCTCTTACTGACAGAATTACTTTAGGCAAGTCAAATCTCCATGAGATATTCTCATCTGCAGAAACAGTGCTAACACTTATTATCATGAAGTATTGCTTAGACTCTCAGATTTTCATTCATACTATTGACTAGGGAATAATGAGAGACCAGGAGTAAGTCTTTCACTCTGTTCTGCTTGCATTCAGGTTAGAGGACCAGGTCCAGTGTGCTTTGTTACCTTATCACACATATGCCCACGCCTGTGTGTGCACATGTGCGTGCACTCTCGCACGCGCTTGCATACACATGTACACAGCTATAAAGGAGTTGAAGAAATTTCAGAGGAGTGAATTCAGAAATGACTAAAGTTGATAAGTGCTATGAAGAAAAGTCTAGCAGAAAAGAGGAATAGGAAGTATTGTTGAGGGAAGAAAGGTTATAATTTTAAATAGTGGCATTTAAGAAAATTCCTGAAGGAGATAAAGGATTGAGCCATTGCACTAGTTGGAGAAAGAGTCATGTAGGAAGAGGAGTTGCAAGTACAAGGTTCTGAGGTGGCAGCTTGCCTGGCATGTTCCAGGAACAATAAGGAGACCCATGTGTTGGAATGGAGTGAATGAGGTGGGCTTTGGACATAGTAGGATATATTAGAGCAGAGCAGCAGAGGGGGCCAGATTGGCTAACGCCTTGCAGGCCAACCTAAGGATTTTAGTTTTCCCTATCACTGGAATGGGATGCTATTATAGGATTTTGATGGAAGCACTGATTTTTTAAAAGGGTTACTTTGGCTGCTGCATTGAGAAAAGACTGTAAAGGGGCAAAAATAAGGGCAAGAAGACTTTAGGAGGCTATTGCAATAATCTATATGAGAGATGCTAGTAGTTTGTAGAGAAATAGGAAGCCTAGTAGTTTGCACTCAGGTGGTAGCAGCACAGTGTGCTGACAGATTGAATGTGTGGCATAAGAGTGGAAAAGATTTCAGCTAAGGCCCCTGGAAGAAAGGAGTTGATGTGCATTGAAATGGGGAAGACGTTCGGAGGAGAATGTTTCAGAGGGAAGATCAACAGCTCACGTTTAGACATGTTAAGTTTTAAATGCCTATTAGACATCTACTTGAAGTTATTGAGTAGGTGTTTGGGTGTGTGAACCTGAAGTTCAGGGGAGATGTCCAGGGTAGGGTTATAAATTTGGGAATTATCAGCATATAGATGATACATAAAGCCATAAAGTTGGATGAGATCATCCAAGGAACAAGTGTAGAAAGAGAAGAGAAATGGTCTGAGGACTCAGCACCAGAATATATCAATATTAATACATTGGGGAGAAGAGGAGGAACCAGTAATGGAGACAGGAAAAAAAATGGCCCCTGAGATAAGAGGAAAGGCAGTTAAGTGTGGTTTGCCAGACATTAAGTGGATAAAATGTTAAAGTCGACAATGGAGTAAAGAACTGTCTCAAATATTGCTGAAAGTCAAGCAAAAGATATCTGGGAATTGAACATTGGGTCTTAACAACTGGGAGGTAATCTGTGAACTAGGCAAGAACAGTTTTGTGGGAATGGTAGTTGTGAAATAATAGCAAAAAGTATGTATTGGTGTCTGCCTCTGATTCTTGGCGCACAGCTCCTAAAACGCTTATAGTTTCCTAAGTGATAAGAACACTAGGAGCATCCTTTGTTCTAATATTTGGGCTTAGACCCCAGTTCCTGACACAGAGCTGCTAAATCCCTTGGGATTTCCTGGGTGATGGGAGTGTTTTTGTTCTAATGAGGTGATACTGGGTGGCTCCTGGTGTGGAGAGGTTCTGGGTTGGTGAAAACATCCAAATGCCAGGAGGGTGGCATACCCCAACTCCATGAGGACAGAAACTTCTGCACTTAGGACCCTTATAGACATCACCCTGTGTGTCTCTTCATCTGGCTGTTCATCTGTATCCTTGATCGTATCCCTTAATAAACTGGGAAACATAAATAAATGTTTCCTTGAGTTCTGTGAGCTGTTCTAGCAAATGATTGAGCCCAAGGAGGAGTTAGGAGAACCCCGATTTATAGCTAGTCATCAGAAGTATAGGTGACAACCTAGACTTGCAATTAGCATCTGAAGTGGGAGGGGGCACTCTTGTGGGACTGAGTCCGTGACCTCTGGGATCTGATGCTATCTCCAGGTGGGTAATGTCAGAATTGAGTTAAATTGTAGGTCAGCCAGCTGGTGTCAGAGTATTGTTTTGGGGAAAACCCCCACATATTTGGTGACCAGAAGTGTTGTGAATGTGGTTCTAATGTGAGAGTAAAGAAGACACCCAGTAGTAGTGTGTTTTTCCTACTGAGTAGTTAAAAAAGATGATTGGACCCCTCCAGTGAAAAGGGAATTATTGAAGACAGCAAACTCTTTTGAGGTATTTTGTTGTAAAAGGAGGGAGAGAAATGGAGCAGTCACTAGAGGAGTATGTGAGATCAAGCAAAATTTTCTGTTTAAGATGAGAGAAGTAATAACATGTTTATGTGCTATTGGACAAGATCCAGTGCAGAAGGAAAATTTGATAATAGTGGAAAGAAGTGGGAGGGTCACGAAGCAATATTTTCAAGTAGATGATAGGAAATAGGATCTAGTGCATAAATGTAGTGTCCGGGCTTTGCTAGGATAGCAATGAACAGTTTATCCCAGAGCTTATGGACATAGCTTGGTGGATATAATGGCAGAAGCATAGGAAGGTTCCCTTCTGATTGCTTCTGTTTTCTCAAGAAGCAAGAATCCTCGTTCTTATTTGAGGGATTGGAGGAGTGGGAAAGGGAATGGGCCAGAGAAACATAGAAGAGTTGCCAGGCAGCAGTGAATGGTTTCCTTGATGCTAGAGGTGCCGTCAGTTTGGGCATATGCTTTTCACTGGCTCCATTCATTTGTGTGGATGCAGACACGGTATACAGTTGAGATGAATTTAACTAAGAGTAGAAGTTTGCCAAGTAAATATGCCATAGTAAGAAAGGAAGAAGGGATTTGAAAGTATATGTACAAGACTGATTATAATTATTGATCATAGATTTCAAACTGTCTAAGAAAGTGAATGAAGAGATGATGGAGGTAAAGGGTGGTGAAAGATGGTAGGATTGACGGTAGACTATTGGTGGGTCCAGAATTTGCAGAGCTGGGAACTAGAGGGAGTTAGCAATAAATAGAGAGCAGTGCTTGGTGACAAATGCTTGCTATGACGATCAGCATAGGGATTTTAGATTTTATTATTAATTGAAAAGAAGAGGAATGACAACACAAGATCTGATTATTTCTCCTCCTCCTCCTCCTCCTCCTCCTATTCCTCTTCGTCCTCCTTCCTTTTCCCCTTCCCGTTCTCCTTCTTCTCAATTCACTCTAGCTTCTCTGTAGAGAATGGGTTAGGGGTGGGGAACATGAGCAACAGTAGGAGGTAATGAGAACTGGAGAGATTTGGGATGTATTTTATTTTATTTATTTATTTATTTATTTTTTTAAATTTTATTTTTTAAATTTATTGGGGTGACAATTGTTAGTAAAATTACATAGATTTCAGGTGTGCAATTCTGTATCACATCATCCATAAATTACACTGTGTGTTCACCACCCAGAGTCAGTTCGATGTATTTTAGAATGAAGGTAACAGAACTTGCTAATGAATTGGATGTGGGGAAAAGCGAAAAAGAGAAAATCAAACATTATTCCTAAATTTTTTGGTTGAGCCACTGGGAGACAACTAGTGCTGTGAAGCTGGGGTTGAAAAGGAGTATTTCTTCTAGGAGGGAAGGAAGAATTATTTTTGAAGATATTCAGCTTGAGATGCTTATTAAATGCCCAAGAAGAAATATCAAATAGTTAATGTGCATACAAATCTAGAGCACGAGAAGTAAGGACTGCAGTTTGAGTGTGAGCAAGAGAATCGTGTTTAGGGGGTCTGTGTGAAGTCGCTCAGGGAGTGAGACTCAAAAGAGGAAAAATATACTGTTTGTTCATCCATGAGCATAGGGGTGAACATAAAAAAAAAAAAAGAACAAATGTCTTTAAACAAATAAGAAACAAGGTTAATAAGCAATTGATTTGACTTTCAAGGAAGATGAATGATCTCTTTTTGAAATCCCCCAGGAATAGAAAACAAAACTACCTTTCGGGATATTGGGCAGCTGGAAAAAACTATCTTGTGCCTCAACGACCTTCTCCAATCCTCTGTGCAACACCTGCTTTGACCAGGTCAGACCATTACCACAGTTTCTAAGGAATCTGTTTTCCCCCCATATTTTTGGTAATACAGCAGTTACTGAATACTCCCAACATATTCTAGTACTGGACAAGTCAATTGATATTTCTTTTCATATTGATGTATTTAGTAATTAGGGCAACCATGTAGAACCATGAAGACAAAGGTCAGAGTTTCAGATCTTCAAAAGAAATAAATCTGTAAATTGTACTGTTACAATAGTAAGGAAAGTTTGAATTTTTAGTTATGATTGAAGACCATCTTCATCAATGAACACTATTTCACATGGAAAATGAAGAATCCTTAGCTTATCTAGAATTATTTACTGACAGAAATTTTTCATATAAATGCATTCATTGTTCTTTTTCCACACAACACATGTACAGCTTTAAATTCTTTGAATTTTCCTTTGGTAACCTATAAGTGTACCAATCAAACATGTCTTTGTGGTTAGATAATTTTACCCCAAGGATCTCTAAGTATTTTAGTAGTGGATCAGCATTTGATCCTCTATTTGGTGGTGCACAACAAAGACAGGGATAGTGAGATAAAAGGTAGATTTTTGTAATATGAATTAAAAGCAGAGTCAAGAAAAAAATCTCAGTCTAAGCAGTTATGGCTAAAAACTGGAAAATGTGTATTTACTGTAGTTATTTGCTTTGAGATATCATTTTCCCTTTTCTTCCCTTCCTGTCTTTGCTTCCCTTCCCCTCCCATGCCTTTCTCTTCTCTCCACTTCCTTTAGTCTTTCTTTTCCTTTCCTTTTTGGCCAGAACTTCTCCTGGTTAGAAACATCTGCATGGATTCAGTAATAGTTGACTCCTCTGTTCTTTTATAAGAGGCTCCCTTTTGTTTCATGGTTTTCGCTATACAGAGAATTCAACTCAACAAATATCCACTTTGCGGTATTAGGTATTGTACCTGTGTCATTATGGAAGAAAGCATGTAAAAAAATAGATCCTTTTTAGTACCGTCAGTTCTACAACAGAGGAAGAAAGTAGTTACAGCGTAACTCCCTGAGTACGGACTTTGGAGCCAGCCTGTGTGGCCCTACTGTATGATGTTGAACAAGCTCCTTAACCTCTGTGTGCCTCAGTGTTGTCGGCTGAATTGTGTCCTTTCAAAATTCTTACGTTGAAGTCCTGACCCCCTGGTATTTCAGAATTTGACTGTATTTGGAGATGAGGTCTTTCAATGTAAAATTATGGCAACATGTAGTCATATGGCTAGGCACTAATCCAGTATAACTGGTGTCCTTGTAAGAAAAGGACATTTGGACATGGATGTGTGCACACAAACGATGACACTGGAGGAAGACGGCCACCTGCAGGTCAAAGAGAGAGAGGGCTTAAAAGAAAACAACCCCACCAACCTTTTCCTTGATCTTGGACTTCCAGCCTCTAGAACTGTGAGAAAATAATTTGTTTGCAAAACTACATAGTCTGTGGTATTTTGTTCTAGTAGCCTGTGATGGAACTCCTTTTTCATGTCATACTTTTTAACATACGTTCCATGCCATTAGTATTCCTTGAAAATCAGTTAAGGCGTCTTTAGCTGAAAATTCAAAGACAAACTCAACAACAAAATGTGGGGAAGTAAATGTCTCCTTGTTTGATTAATTCAGTGGTTCAGCAGTGTCATCAAGCATCCATGTGTTTTAGTTTTCCACCTGCAGTTAGTTGGCTTCTTAGGCTAGCCCCTCTCAAGGTCATACGATGTCCTTGTTCTAGACATTGCATCCTGACTGAACACAGTTGAACAGAAGAAGAGGTTGTGTTACTTTCTTGTGTCATAATTGAAGAATGAGAAAACCTTTCTCAGGTGTACGCTCCCTCGTGAGATTCCATTGATGTCTGTGTCATTGCGCAAAACTGGGTGACAGGCCTGTTCCTAAGCCAGCCATTGGCAAATGGTGGGATAACCAAAGCTGGTTTGGACTAACCAGGACTTACCTCTGTTTTAGGGATAAGATTACCTTTCCTGAGCATTAAAAAACTGAATAAAATGGCTGTTGTATTTGTAATGAAGGAGGGGAGAACAGGTGTTGAGTGAGCAATCTAAAGGATCTGCTGGGTCGTGGAATAGACATGAGACTTGTGTAGAAGACTAAGTTACTCAATTTCAGCTTCTGAATTCCCACTTGTCTTCAGTTCCTTTTCAATGATTCCAAATGTCTTTGTATATAAGTCCATTTTGTATATACAATCCATTTCTGTTTTATATTAATAGGAAAATGTGGCCCTCTTTATCCCTAATTTTAAATCCTTCACTCTACTCTTAATCATAACAGCTTTTGCCTATGTTCAGTTTGGATATTTCACCCTCTCACCTCTTGTCTCTATTCCAGATTCAAGCCTCTCTACGTAACAGTCCTTCCTATAATCAAACTCAAATATTACTGTGCAATTCTTCCCGTAAATGCATTTTTCTACTGGTATTTAAGAAATAGTTTCTTTTGTGTGTATTGGAACCCATGCTCTTTGACTCCTTCAATGCTTTGCACAGCACTCGGTCCAGGTCCTTGCCTTAAGTGATGCCTAACTTTGGCTTCCCCACGAAGCTCTGTTTTAATAAAGGACTTTCCTGTCCTTATTTCCAATGTATCATGAGTCAGGAAGTGGGAGCAACAAGGTTTTCAGTTGCCTAGTGCTGCTCCTAGGACATTACACTTGACTCTTTTTCTAAACTACTCCTTTTTAAGACTCGATTATTCCAATTAGATAATCTTTACTTTTCCTTCTAATAAGCTGGACAATGACAAATTTATCAAGAACATTAACGTGCACGTCCTATGCTTCCTTTCTATTCCTATTCTTGTCACTGTCTTGGGGACTTCATCATCATAAATGATTGTTCTTACAACTAGCCTCAGTGTCTTTCATCCTCTATCCTCTGTCCCTCCTGCTCTGCATGTCTTCCTCCCTCTCTTTATTTGTCCCACCCTCCCTCTATCTCTCTCTCTTTCACTTCCTCCTTCCCTCTCCCTTTTCCTCCCTCCTTTCTTCCTTCTTCTTTTCCTTGTCTTTTCAACTTTATGGAGGCTTAATTCATGGGCAATAAACTGCATATGTATTTAAATGGTACAATCTGATAAGTGTATGAGTTATCTATTGCTTTATAACAAATTACCCCTAAAACTCAGTCATTTAAAGCAACAAACATTTCTCATCTCAGAGTTTTTGGGGATCAGAAGTCTGGAAGCAGCTTAGCTGAGTTCTCTGGCTCATGGTTTCTCACAAGACTGAAATCAAAGTGTTGGCCAGAGTTACAATCATCTTAAATGCACAGTGGAGGGTGGTTCCACTTTGCTACTCACTCACATGACTGTTGGCAGGTCTCAGAGATTCACTTCCAAGTTCACTCATGTAGGTTGTTGGCTGGAGATAGCAATTCTTTGCCACGTGAACCTCTCCATGGCAGTTTGCTTTCCCCAGAGCAAGGTTTGAGAGAGAAAGGGGGGGGGGGAGAGGTGAGGAGAAGGAAGAGACAAGGAGGGAAGGAGGGAAGGAGGGAAGGAAAGAGAAAGACAGAGGGAGAGGGTGGGGTAGAGAGAAAGAAAGAGAAAGAGGGTGGGGGAGACCTCAGGCTGAAGCCATAGTCGTTTTTGTAAACTAATCTTGGAAATAACAACTTATCACGTCTATAGGTTGGTGCAAAAGTAATTGCGGCTTTTGTAATTATTTTTAGCCTTTTAAACTGAAATTGCTTTTGTACCAACCTAATACCATATTATTTACTGAAAGTGAGTCACTACATGCAGCATATACTTAAGCAAATGGGCTTCCACAAGGGCATGAATATTAGGAGGTGAGGATTATTCAGGGGCCATCTTAGAAGCTGCCTACCACAATGAATTATGACATATGTGTACACCATGAAATCATCACCACAAAGTACTGCCATTTCCATAACTATCCCCCACATTTTTGTCCTGCCCCTTTATAATTCATTCCTTTCTCAACCTGCTTTCTCTGGTAAGCACTGTTCTACTTTTTTTCTGTCAGCATAGATTAGTTTGAACTTTCTGGAATTTCATTTCAATGAAATGATACAGTGTGTACTTTTTTTTGTTGTTTGTTTGACTTTTCATACTACATAATGATTTTGAGATTCACCCCTGTTGCTATCTCAATAGTTTGTCCTTGTTATTACTAAGCAATATTTTATTGTATGGATATACCGCAATTTGTTTATTCATCTACCTGCTGATGGACAGACACACTTTGAGTTGTTTCCAGTTTGAACTATTATGGATAATGCTGATATGAACATGTGTGTACAAGTGATAGTTAATTTTATGTGTCAGCTTAGGTAGGCTACGGTACCCAGTTGTTTGGTCAAATGTTAGTCTAGATTTTGCCGTGAAGGTATTTTTTAGATGTGATTAACGTTTAAATCAGTAGATTTTAAGTAAAGCAGATTATGTTTCATAATGTAGTGGGCTTCATCCAATCAGTTGAAGGCCTGAAGAGCAAAGTCTGAAGTCTCTAGTTGAAGAAGGAATTCTCAGAATTGTAGCATAGAAACCCTTACTTGAGTTTTCAGCCCTTTCCCTTTGTGGAATTCAGACTCGAGATTGCAACAGCACCTGAACAAGAAATTCATGTTGACTAAATTTCCAGCCTGCCATACAGATTTAAGACTTGTCAGCTTCTACAATTGTCTGAGACAATTCCTTGAAATCTCTCTCTCTCTCTCTATTTGTCTCTCTCTCTCTCTCTTTCCTCCCTCTCTCTATTTTGGTACTGAGAATGGTTCTAGTGAAGTAGAAACTTAAGGATAAGTTTTCTGAATTGGTTCTCAGGTTTCTAGAATTGGTCCTCTAATCATGTTTGATTTACAGGCACTAGTGACTCTACTTCCAGTAGTAAAGAGATGTGATTGACATTTAAATGTGTCCATGTCATGATGTGACACTAGAGATATGTAAAAATATCACCACTGGATATTGCTAATCAAATACTTAAAGGAGGTAAGGTCTGTGTGACCATGTATCAAGTACATGGTCACCCAGGGCTGCCGTAAATTTCTATTGTTTAAGTCACCATAGACTGGGTGACTTAAATAATAGAAATTTATTTCTTTGATTTCTGGAGACTGGAGATAAGATCAAAGTGCCCGCAGGGTTGGTGTGTGTTGAGAGTTCTTTCCTTGGGTTGCAGATGACTGCCTTCTTGCTGTATCCTCACATGGCCTTTCCTTGGTACTTGTAGGTGAAGAGAGAACAAGCTCTTTACTGTTTCTTCTTTATAAGGCACCAGTCCCATCAGATCAGGGTGCTGCCTTCGTGACCTCATCTAATCCTAACTATTTCCCAAAGATCCCATCTCCATACACTGTCATGTTGAAGGTTAGAGCTTCAAAATACGAATTTTGAAGGGACACAAACATTCAGGTTACAACAATACGTTGGACATTTTTGTCAAACAAATGAGTATAATGAGACTAGTGGTTGTTCCTAATAATGCTGGACAAAGTCTTAAGGATCTTTAAAAAAATTACTAGGACAGAGAGAGCTGTTGTTAAATGCTACAGTGTGAACATCTATTTTGAATATTTTATCCTATAACAGGTGAGATGTTCCACTTTAAGCAGGTATTTAAAAATAAATGTCAGTATTTTGTTAATAAATGTACATCATCCTTAAATACAAAAGTAAATAAGGAAAAAGAAATGTCATTAGGAATCTTTCCTTTCCCCCCCTCCTTTTGTTGGCTCTTTATAACTCTTGGTGAGTTCGTTATCAGGCAGGCTCTTCTCTTGTGCAGGCAAAGAGAACCCCTGCAGCCAAGGCTTGCTTGGTTCCGGCATATGTCACTGTTAAAAGAGAAAGTGGCTCTTTCTTGATAGTTGATACATGATATTCTTCGGAGGGTTTTGATTGGCCTAGACTGGGACACACGCCCATCCTCACATTAATCATTGGGGGTGTGTTACTTTGATAGGTTGGCCCAGGGTCATATGCCTATCCTGGAGCAGTAGACTTGATCAGTCTTATCAAACCATCTGGACGTGGGGGATGGGGAATTCAGCAAAAGCATTATAAGAATTCAGTTAACAGAAAAAAAGAGAAAATGGATCCACAGCACCTTTGGTAACTCCCCCAGGCACTCTTTGTTTCCTCCTCTGCTCTTCCTACAATTGGGACATGCCTTAATTAAAGTCAGTATTGCATTAAAATTGTATTAGTCCTATCTGATTCTCCCTGTGATTATAAATTCTGCGAGGGCAGAAACTGTTTATTTTCATCTCCCTATCTCCATTGCTTAGCACAGTTGTCAGTTTATAACAGTGCTTAACAAATAGTCATTACTCGATTATATCTATTTAATTTTATCCAGTTAATTGCTCTCTTGCTGGAGCCTTCATTGTCCCTGAGCAATGAGTTTTCTCCCTTCAAGTAAATCCTTCTCAGGTATCTTTTTTTGAAAGACACAGCCCTTTTAAAAAAAAAAAAAATCATTATTTCTCTCTTTCCAAAGAGTCTTTTCCTTTCCCTTTTCAAGTTTCTTGAAATAGGAGTTCAGACTTACTTCCTTTGCTCTTTCTGCCACCCACTGATAAAACCCTAGCTTTTCTTCTCCTTGTCATCAGTTATCTTTTTGTAAAATCCATTGGCCATTTTATTTACCAGCCTTGGTCCTTCTTAACTGTACCATAGCATCTGGTATTGATTGATTGCCCTTTGGCTGTCGTTGTTCTGTGCACATTCATGATTCATCTCCTTAATCTTCGATCGCTTATTGGCAAACCATTTTGTAAATTTATATAATGTGCTAGTTATCATCACTATAAAGAGTAGTGATCTTACTATCAGCAGCTTTGAATTAGTCTTTCACTTCTCATTTCCAATAAAATTTATGGAGGGTTAGAATGTTCTAACTGAATTTTGTATCTGCAGATGTCTTCACCAGTCCATTCAAAATACTGTTAAGTATGTATTGTACTAAAGCCATTCTTTTCCTCAGGAACCTTCATTGGCTCTTCACTGCATGCTAAATAGGATTCAAACTTTACTGGGGAGGGTGTGGCCTCCTGCATTAGGCCCCGCCTACTTTGACAGAGTTATCTCCTCTGTGTTCCCCACAATATCCAGCCTTCCAGGTAACCTGGAAATGTTCTACCTAAACATTTGCTTTCTAAACATAGCTCTTCTGATTATTACATTTATTCTACATGTAATACACAGGAAGTGTTTCCTTCACATTTTTGCATTTTGAAGTGCTTCCAACCAATTCTAGCTCTAGTTCTTCCACATGCCTTCCTGGACTTTCCATTTAGAAGTGACTACTCCTGTCTCTAAATGTCAATAGGTTTAGATATGCTAACCTATGGGTTTAGGAACTTAGGGGACCTGCATTTAAAATTTAGTCCAGATCCCAGGTGGGCAGGGGACACTGCTCATACCTGCGATTATGGGTTTTCACTCAATAAATATGAGATGAGTGAATGAATAAATAACTTCTGTAAACCAGCCCTGCAGGAGTGTAAAATATTTGCCCAAGAATGCTTCCATTTGCTGTTAGAATCCAGTATGGAACTTTTCCATGTTGTTCTCAGTGTTGTGCCAGAAATAATACACAGGCCATCAGCTACCACTGAACAGCTCTTGATTGACTTTTAACAGACAAGATAAGGGATATCTGGAGCAGGGTGAAACAGGGATAAGCAGATGGGTCCCATCTCTCTGAATGCTTGCGAATTCATCACCTTCTACAGAAGAGAGGTTATCAAGAGAGGAAAAAAAAAAAAGAGAAAATCTTGCCAGGTAACCATCCATTTTGGAGTGCTAGTTATTTAACCATCCATTCTTTTATCTCTAATAATTAAGTAAGAGTGTAAACAGAATTAATCAAAGTAGTGTGATTATGTACTGGCATCACTTCCATCAGTAGGGTCCATGCAACGACTTCTACCTTAGATGCTAAATTAATTAGAGATTTTAAATGATAGTTTTAACTAAAAGGGATAATTTAACAGTAATTAAATTGATGAAGACTTTTATTTTAATATAACAATAAATCAGAAGCATATTATAGAGGTGTCAGTTTAGCTTTGGGTCATGAATCATTTCTCATTAGGGACTTTACGGTAGTTGTCCAACTCCTATTATTAATGGAATAAACGCTGTTGGCCAAGCCAATATTTCAAAGTTGCTTTTGTGACCTTATCTATTGTTGTTGCCTTCTCTGTGTTAGAGGGTGCTTTTAGACTCCTTTTGAGGTTCATTCAATCTTTAGTCAATCTCAGTTTCCTTAACAAGGCTTTGCTGTCTTTGCTGTGGCTCCTTATACATTCCCGATCCCTTTGTCCTGTACTTTTTATTTCTGCTTGACTTTTTCTTTGGACCATTCCCTTTCTTACAGTCCCTTCATGCTCTGTGTCCTGCACAACAATAAAATCTCTACACATTTCTTTTCCCCACAGGCAGCCCTCTCCAATCTTTACACTACGCACTGTTATCTTTTTATTTTCTCATCTGCTTTTCAGTCCTAAGCCTGCAAATAGCTATCTTTCTGGTGCTACTGCTGTTTCTTTATTACTAACCACACTTAATGTTTGCCGACAGCATTCGGATTGAAGCTTACACACTCTGCACATTGCTGTCCTCCTTCAGTTTATGCCTAACTTTCTGCTGGGGAAAGGATTTACTTCTTTTCTCTGAGGAAATCCTGTGTTTTTGGAAGCAAGATTGGTATTTGACAGAGGACCTCAAGAATCTTGAGCTCCCGGGAGACAAGCAAACAAGTAAATAAACAGGCACATACAAACATTTTTTAGGTGGCATTTTCAATTTCTTCTTTTCCTTTATTTACAGCATTCCAAGGTTTCAGCAAAACCATTATAAACATATACAATAAAAATATGTGGACCACCTACCTCTGGGAGTTGCAAGCCTTCTTCATTCCCTTTAAGCTCTCCATATTGCTTATACCATTCAATGGTATAATATTCCAGTGAAAATATGACATAAGGTTTCAATATCTTAAGTTTATGCAGTTTTGCTCTGCCTAACATAAGTAATGCTTGTTCCTCGATTATGATTTTAAAAGCACACAACTTCTTTTGTCTTCAACAAACCATCACCTGTGAAGTTTTATATTTAAATCCATCAATTCAGAGTTATTGTGAATCAGGTCAATGGATTTACAACATTTGTGTGGAAAAGAATAGTTCCTTTTTATCAGCAGCACGAACTGTTCAGATTCCTCTTAGTCAAATACCATAGGAAGCTGTTGTAAGGTATGGTGAATAAATAAATACATGAGTAAATGCTAATATGCATGGAGTAAAACTGCCGAAGCATTTCATTCTAATCTTTGGGTAATTTAGAACCTATCCATTTTTTTCTTTTTTAAGAAAAACTGTCCATCATGTTCAAATATGCATTGGTTAATGTGGATACAATTTCAGCAGGCATTTATATGAAACTACCATCTCAATTTTTTTTTTTTAAAAAAACACCCAACTGTTAACACATTGCATGTTCTTTAAAGAAAAAAAATCAGTATTTTACTTTTTGATAGTTGAATAAAAGGTTTTAGACACATTTCAAATGGGGAAAAAAAGGCTTTAATCCCTTTGTGGAACAGGAAGACAGACATACTATCCTGGGAAGACTGCACAGGAGACAAAGAGAGAAACCACAGAATATGTGGCCTCAGTTCCGTCAGATCAGAATGTAGCAGCAGTTTATCTATTAATTTATTTTCTCTCCGCCTGAGTCACCTCCCACATGCTTTGCAATAATAGAGACTCTAAAACCAGGTTCTGAGCTGTGGCTTTCTTCAGATGTGCTAATTTATTAGAGATGATTTACAAGGTATAACGTGGAGGGAATGATATATTACTTTAACCAGATTGTACAATTCAAATAGAATAATGAAGCTCCCATTAGTTAAATAAACAGGGTGGCAGTAAGCAGACAGGGGCATGACACTTACAGAAGAGTCACTTTTAGTCATGTACAGCGTGCCACATTGTACTTGTTATTCATGATACTAAACAAATATATATTTTAATAAATGTCCCTTTATGTACTGATGAAATATAGCAGGTATTCAACTGTTTGTTGAATGAAAATAACAATATATTATATATGATAAAAAATTGGCTTAATATTGTCAGAAATAGATATTATCTGTTTTATCAGTACTTATGATCTTTTGGACAAAATGAATCTTTGTTTTGAGGGGCTGTGCTGTATATTGCAGGGTGTTTAGCAGTATCCTTGGCTCCCAAACCCACCAGATGCCAGCAGTCATTCCCCTGTTGTGACAACCAAAAATGTTTCCAGATGTTGCCAAATGTCCCCTGGATGGTATATCTCCTCTGATTGAGAACCACTGAGAAAGAAAGCTATAAGTTGGTGCAAAAATAATTGCAGTTTTTGCAATTGTTTTTAACCTTTTAAACCGCAATTACTTTTGCACCAACCTAATATGATAAACACAATTGAGTTTTACCTACATAGTTTTCTATTTTCAAGGCTAGTTTGTGGTTGAGTAGGAAGGGTGGGTTTACTTTCATTTTAACTATTAGTAAGTTAATGTGTATACGAAGGTCTGAAAATTAAGTTTGCAAACTTGTTGCAATGATGTTGCTAGCCATTTTTGATATCAGAGGGATTATTTATTATGAATTTGTACCAACAGGACAAACAGTTAACCAAATTTACTATTGGGAAGTGCTGAAAAGGCTGCATTAAAAAGTTAGACGACCTGAACTTTTCACCAAACATTTCATGGCTCTTGCATCACGACAATGCACCAGCTCACAGGGCACTGTCTGTGAGGGAACTTTTAGCCACTAAACAAATAACTGTACTGGAACACCCTCCCTATTCACCTGATTTGGCCCCCAATGACTTCTTTCTTTACCCAAAGATAAAGGAAATATTGAAAGAAAGACATTTGATGACATTCAGGACATCAAGGGTAATATGATGATGACAGCTCTGATGGCCATTTCAGAAAAAGAGTTCCAAAATTGCTTCGAAGGGTGAACTAGACGCTGGCATCAATACATAGCTTCCCAAGGGGAGTACTTTGAAGGTGACCGTAGTGATATTCAGCAATGAGGTATGTAGCACTTTTTCTAGGATGAGTTCACGAACTTAATTGTCAGAACTTCGTGTATTAGTTTCACAGGGCTGCTGTAACAAAATGCCCCAAATTGGGTTGCTTAAACAACAGAAATTTATCGTGTCACAGTTCTGGAAGCTCAAAGACTGGAATCAAGGTGTTGGCTCCTTTGGAGGGCTCTGAGGGAGAATCTGTTCAGGCCTCTCTCCTCCCAATGGCACGCTCCCAGTGCCTTCAGATTATGTTCTCTTTTTGCATCCAAATTTCCCCTTTTTATAAAGATGCTAGTCATATTGTATTTGGGCCCACCCTAATGATTTAATTTTTAACTTGATTACTCTGTAAAGCCTATCTCCTAATAAGGTCACAGTCTGAGGTACTGGAGGTTAGGACTCCAATCTCTCCCTTTTGTGAGGATGGACATGATGCAACTCATAACATTGTGCTTCCAACTGTTGTGCATTTAGTGCCAGAGATAAGTTTGACATTTAACCACAAACTGCTTTAACTTCCCTTTGGTTCATGTGTCTGTCAAATCGCTTCTTCCCGGGGGACAGAAATGGTGCGCTGTATTTTGTGTGAATCCTTACAGCACCCAGAAGAGTGCTTGGAGAGGTTTTATTTGAATGAAGAAGAAATGTTTCTTTCTGCACAAGGAGAGGTGGTTTGTCACGTTAGCTCTTATTGATGTAGATTCACATCAATGAACGTGTTGTCTATCCCCTTAAATCAAGCCAGCACTGGACTCCTTTTGAGTATATATTTTTTTAGTTTTATTTTCATTTTTAACTGGAAACATTAAAAACACAAATATTTATAAAATGAATGAATAGAACACATTCAAATAGAACGAGAGTGTATATAATAAATCATCTCTTCAATTCTTTGGTCTTCTTCTCCAAAGGCAACAATTGTTGACAGTTTCTTGTATACTCTTTCAGAATATTCTTATGTATAGAAAACATACTTATTTGCTATGTCCTCTGAGCTGTCTCTCTGAAATTCTAAGCATGAAAGTGTCCTCTGTAACTACCCCATCACACACACACACACACACACACACACACACACACACACACACCAAATAAATCAAGAAATTAAATATGGCTAGCACATTCTCAAAGCAAAGATTCAGAATCTGTGATTTGTATAAAACAAAGAACATGAAATAAATGACAAATACTCAGGATTGGCATAGAATCAAACATTTAATTTGAGCAATTTAAAGGCATTTTTTGGACCTGCCAACACCCAAAGAGCCAGACATTAAAGAATGCTGAGAGCAGAGCAAGAGCAGTGAGACCGGCTGCAGAAACCCTCCGGAGGTATGGATAGACCTTCTCCAGATGCCTCTGGAGAAGGCTGGACATTGTTGAGAAGTTCCTGCAGAGCCAAGAACAAGACCAGCAAGCCAGGCTCTTCTTAGAGCCAGCATCACCTCTGGCTCACGAGTCCCCACAGACCTTGACTGGAATGAGATTCTTGACAGAGACAGATCCATGGAGCAGAAAGAGCCTTCAAAGCCTACGCTGAAGAGGAGCAAACTGCCAGAATTCTTAGTTCTAAATGAACTGGCACACACTAGAAAATACCAATGAGAAGAAGCCTGCAGCATTTGATTTAAGGTTCAAATATGAATGTGATGCCATCACTTTCCAAGATGAAACAAGTGCTCCGTTATCTATTGAATACAAGTATTGAGTTATGTGTTAGTAGTACTTGGTGGATTTGTGCTGAATCTGCCTCTTCCTGCCATGTTTCTATGCATGTGATGCTAGGCATAGATTGGTCGTTGGCAGAAAGAGAATTAGGGTTAGTATCCTGGGGAAGGCTGATTAGCAATCGACAGTATACAACTTCACAACTTAGAGAGACAACGTTAGCTTGCTGCCTTAATGGACTTAGCTGGCACTATGAAAAGCATTCATATTTTAAGTTCAAAACACATATACTGTGGAAAAGAAAATTTTTTTTAGTCTAGTAAGATTTGAGGAAAGTTTTTTTTTTTAATGAAAGAATTTTAAAAAATTAAATAGGAAAAATGTTATGTTTTACTTAATGTGAAGTTAGCCTTGCAGACTGGATCTGTTTCCCTGGCACATTTGTAGTCATCTTTGTCTACGTATACAATCATAGACTGAGCAGTGGTGAGCTTTACTAGCTTGTTCTTTTAGGATACTAATGAGGAAAACTATTATTATTTTGCTTTGTTTCAAACACCATAATTTCTCATGTTAAGCCAAAAATTTTGTGGAGAGGCTATTGAAAATTTTATGGTAGGCTATTGATAATTCTTGACTATACTAGACTATTTGGAGGCTTATCTTTTCCTCAAAGCTTAGCTAGAATTACCAGCACAAAAAACAAACAAACAAACAAAAAACTCCCATGATCAAAAGCTTTAAAATGAAAAACTTAGTGCTCATTCATAAGTTACTGAATTTTCTTTTGCTTGTATATTTCCAAAATGGTGTTAGATTTGTGAGCAACAGTTTTTGTAGGCCTCTCACAGCCAATTGAACATCCTACTAGGCTTATTGTGTTGGGAAAATGTCCATTGCAATTGGCAATTGCTACATTTGTGATTTGTATAGTCTAATTAATTGTCATCTATGATAATCCTAGAAAAAAATGGATGACTCATATCTTTCTTGGAAGCAACTCCTGTCTCCACCATTTTGGTAGGCAGAATTCTAAGATAGCCTCTGAATTCTAACATATACTCTCCCACCGCCTGACAGGTATACATTTCCTATACAATCAGTCTTAATTGTGGGCAGGACCTGGGAATATGATAGACCAGTCACTCCTATGATTATATTATGTTATATAAGACTTCATCTTTGTGGATTGGAGAGAGAGAGAGATTCAAAACAAGAGAAGTGCTGTTCTACTGGCCTCGAAGAAGCAAACTGCAGCATTGCAGACAGCGCCATGACAGGAAATCATGGGTCTCCTCCAGGAGCTGAGAATGGGCCTCAGGTGGCATCCAGGGAGAAAGATAGTATCTCAGTCCTGTAACCACAAGGAGCTGAATTCTGCCAACAACCTAGTTGCCTAGAAGAAGACCCTAAGTCTCAGGTGAAATCACAGCCCTGACTGACATTTTATAGCTTTGTGACACTACGCAGAAGACCCAGCAAAAATGCACTAGAGCCTTGAACATTAGAACTGTGAGTTAATAAATATGCCTTGTTTTAAGCTGCTACGTTTGTGAAAATTTGTTATGCAGCAATTGAAAACTAACACAAACTATTCTTAACTAGGATTCCATGTTCTATCATGGATCCTAAAAGTTGCCAAGGTTATACGAGTATATGGACTTTGTTGGATAGACTGTTAGATAGACTACCTTAGATGAAATCTTGCTTAAGAAAAAATGTTATTGAATGGTAGGCATCATTTTATCTAGGGAAATAGGAAGTTGACTATTTAAAGTAGAGCAATATAAGCGTGGCTCAGCATTTTGCAAAGCAGGATACTGACAGTCTCCATTTATTTGAGAGATCTCTTTGTGAAATACTAGGCTTTATTTCTGACTTTGCTATACGTTATTTTTAATGGAAAAGAGAGAAGTGAAGATAAAGAAGAGGAAGACCTCATGTTGAGGATGAAATAATGGGAATGATGTGTCTGTCAAGAAATTCTAAGGAAGATGATCATTCTTATTCGCCAGGACTTGAGGACTGGCTGGGTGCTTGAGCTCCAGGGAAGGAGACTGAGGGAACCAGGAGAATGGGTCCTTGAATTTTTATCCTGCTCTAGCTTGGACTCTTTGAGAGGGGGCTAAAGCAGTATAAACATCTGTGCTCAGATGGGGAGGGGGGAATCAGGCAAGTAGTTACCTAAATTCTTGGTAAAATACATTTACAAGACATTATCCAACAGTTTCTGTTTTCAAAACATCAGTGTTATTTTCATGGCTGCAGCGCGTCTCCACCATCTGGAATACATTAATGCTCGTCTGTCTAGTCTACAATCTTAGGTAATTTAGCTATCTTGTCAAAGCATCAGTTTTCTGAACTGTGAAATGTGGGATGATTGTGGTTACTTATATTGCTGTCAGAGATACTAGAGGAAACAGTAAAGGAGTGAGTGGATGCATTGGTGGGAAAAGAGTTGATCAGATAGATGACATGTGGGAAGTGGAAGGAAGCACCTATGATGCAAACACTGAACTTTGTATTTTGGCTGAGGAAACCGTAAAGAGCTGAATGGGGAGACACGCTATTTGTAGGATATGGTGCGAGGAGGAAAAAAAGAGGAGGTGGATGACCATAGCAGAGTCATGGCAAGATGTGACTCAGCAAACTGCAGACAGGAAACCGGTTTCCTCCAGGTAACAATGTCTTTATCTGGTGGAAGATAGTGTTGGCAGAGGGGAAGAAGGCTCATTGGGAATTTGAGGAAGGAATTGCTGCAATCAGTAAATATTTTGGTGACAGGGTCCTTCTGTGGATATTTGTAAGGAAGGAAAGGTGAAGAAGCCCGGGCCACAGCCGAATCATTAGAGAAGAGCTTATTGTTTTAGAAAAAGGAAAGTGATAATGATAAATGGAGATCTGCAAAGAGGGTTTGCAATGTGGAGAAAAGGTGCTGGGATAATTCAAGTTTGAGACCCCAGAGCTGGACCTGTTTTCCCAAGAGAAGATGAAGATAATCTAAGGAGAAAATTAAAGAGGGTAAATGGAAAGAATTTGGTCAGTGTGTTGAAGGTTGCATAATTAAAATAGCTAGCTGGTTTTCTGAAGAACAACGAAAGTGGGTGGAGCTTTTATAGGCGGTGAGAAAGCTAAGTACAGTGAACCCCAAGAACACGTCCGCTGAAGATGGCTACGCGACTGACTTTCCACACTTTGCCTTCACCTATTCCTGGCTGCTTGCCTTTTTGGGAAGCAGATGAGACTGACAGCCAAATAATTTTGCTAGCGTTAGGAATTCATATAGGAAATTTGTTGAAGAGGTTAAAACGATGGTCTAAAATGAGGTTTGTGGATAGAATTTATCCATGTTAGTTAGTGGATCGTTTATCCATGATCATCAATTATTGAAAATTAGCTATACTTCCTTTAATCAGAAAGATATACAGAAAAAGTGGAAACAGACTGGGTATACATACTACCTACATAGCATAATACTCAATACCCAACTTTAGTCATTTTGATGACATTTTATTGACACTTGAACAGGAAATAAAGAAATTTCCAAATACAGAATTATGAAAAGGTAGAATAAAAAGTTAAGACACCCCAAGAAGAGTAAGATTTTAGAAGTAATTTTAGGCTAGAGCAAGTATTTAAGATACTTTAAAAGCCAGGATGATTAAAAAACCAGTAGAGGCAGGAATAAAGATTATATATTACATGCATCAATCAATGTGAATAGTTACAGGGCATATTCCCACTTCCTAAAATGTAGTTTGTTGTGGAACAAACAAATTCATTTACTCTCTTACTTCTGTCCATTTGACCAATGCATTAGTCCTTTTCTGGCTGGACTGATTGCCTTCTCAAGATGTACCCCACGACCTGAACACCAACATCATGTTACGTTAAAATGTCGTGGGCTCCACTTTATCTGGCCTCAGACCTGGCTCACTCACACAGTATGCTGCCCCCTCTCCTCCTCCTGCTCCATAGAATCTTAGTAGAGAAAGACCCCAATCTGTGAGATGTTAGCTGACTCGAATTCCACATCTCTGAATAGGTTCTTCATGGATGCACATTATCCTCTTTTTATTTTTTATTTTTCTTTTTTTTTATTTCTGAAGGTCCCTGGCTCAGTTCCGAGAAAGGCTATTCCAAAACGTTTCATGTTTCTCAGGTCCTCAGCCCCATTTCCTCACCTCTAACTTCAGCAGAAAACTTTTGTTCTTTACAGGCGTTTCTTATTAACCAGATGAAAGTTGGTTATAAGGATAATTTCAAAGCTGTCAGAAACGTTGAAGATAATCTTGTCTATCTCCTCAATGTACAGATTAAAGAAACTAAGGATTACAGCTTAATCCCTCAGGTAAAATGAAAAACTTTTATTGGGAAAAAAATTAATATTGTGGCTGTTCCTACAGTACAGAATTTATAGTATACCATCAAAACCTCTTGTACTGCCCTAGTAATTTATTTTCTCCTTAAACAGAGGAAGCGACAGTAGTGTGGATTTCTTTCCTGTTTCCCAATTCTACCTTCAAATCCCAACTCACAGTATTATCTCTAATATCTGTGAAGTTCAAGTCTTGTTTCCCAAATTTACTTCTCTGGTAGCTTGCTTTGAGGTGATAAAATTACATTTTAAAATCAAGCTCTTGAATAACGCTGTCTACTGCCTGTTGTACTATGTTCTGAAAGGGAAAGCTTTCAGAGTTGTTTTCAAATATCTGAATATTGGCTGTTATGTAGAAGAATGTTTGCTCTTATTTTATGCCAAAAAGCAGAATTTGGGTCAGTGGGTGAAAGCTACAGGGATGCCCACTGTGGGGACAGAGCCAGGAGCGCAGTTTCCAGGCCCTCGGCCTCACGTGGAAAGGTGATGGCTCAGGTAGTAAATGGCCATCAACTGTGATCGGATGGCCATCAGCTGTGGCTAGTTGGCCGTCAGCTGTAACCATTGAGCCATTGGGCACTAATATAACTGCCGTGGCTACGCTAGCAGCAAATGGGGGCTAGCAAGAAGATGGTGGCTGAGCTTGCCAGCGGCACAGTGAGGGTTGAGAATTGTGTGGCTCCTGTTTCCTGTGTCTCCAACCCAGCTGCCAGTGAGAGTATAGTGGTGTGACTCCCCTACCTATGGCTCCGTGGGTGTTCCTTTTTGGCCTCACCATATCCTACGTTCTTATGTGGGGAGTGGGACCAGAGACCCTGCATGACACCCATTTAAGCTTAATATTCAATAAATCAGCAACTATTTCTGGCACCTACTGTATACCAGGCATTATGCTAGGGGCTGGTGATACAGTGGTAATAAAATAGTCCTTGCTTTCTTGGAGTTTATATTCGGTGCTGCATCAAATAATCAACTATTAAACAAATAGATCTGTAGTGTAATGTCAGGTATCAATAAGTATCATAAAGAAAAATATACATTAAGAAAATAGAGTGACTGGCAAGCCTCTCTGAGCAGGTGACATTAAAGCAGACACCTGAATGTATTTAAGGAGAAAGTCATGCAAATGCCTGGAGGAATATTCTCTCAGGCATTGGGAATAGCAAGAAAGTCTTACTTTGGGAATACCAGAAATTGGCTTCTCTATGATTTAGTGGGCTCTTTGTCCTGGAATTTGTTCAAGTCTGTATTACCTGCCGAAGTTTAAGAAGATATTCCTGCAGTATTAGGAGATTGAAATTAGTCAACCTCGAAATAGCTTTCCGGCTTTAAGAGTCTGTAGATTTGCCTGTCAAAACCATATGGCTCAAAACTTGAGAGATTTAGGAGGAGAAAAGATGAAAAAAATCTCTTCGGGGAAGTAAACAACAAAGCTATAGGTTGGAGATTATTTGTGTATGACCTTGCTCCATGTTGACATTCAAATTTTGGGAGAAAATAGTACTACGTATAAAAATAGGATGGAGGCATGATGAATCAGAAGTTAAAGTAATCTGGGTCATTCACTTACGCACAGATTCGTAACTACTCTCCAAATGATTCAGAAATCATAGGAAATGACTTATAAGAGCTGGTACTAAACTTTGTATGGGAAGTACTTGTGTAAGAAACAATTATTTGTAACTCTGGCATGATACATCATTTTAAATTAGAAAACCAGAAATGGTTGAAGGAGTATTTATAGATTTCTTTGAGCTCTTCTAAAGAAAAGCATTGCCATAGATTTTCATTTTGATTTCTATTAAAATTTTTACTTTTATGTTTTAAAAGTCAGGCAGCATATAGATAATTAGAATTAGAACTTATTTACTGTTGGAACTAAAGAAAATGGACTGATCTATGTTTTTGCATTTGGAACCTTAGAAAAGGAAATACATTTTAAAAATTAAATTGAAGGATGTTGATATTTTCTGGCAAAACTTCTAGAATAATGACACGGTATTTTATCTTTTGGAGTAGAATATAAATGGCATGAATGACAGGTAAAAGAGTGGACATAGTTCAGCACCCGAACTTGGCATTGAAAATAGACTTACATGGACAATATTTGTACTTCACGTCATGACTTCAGTCAAGTAGTTTTGCAAGCTAGAAAGAATTCCACTTTTTTTCATGCGTCTGTATCTCCTTTCTCTCTCTAAACTGAACGCCTATTGAAATCAGTTAAAACTACATACAAAAATTAGAAAGTACATACGTGCATAAAGTGGGAGAATAAAAAACAGTAGACATTATTGCTACTTAACAGAGGAGAAAAACTGAGCGCTAAAAGGGTAAAATATTTGTGAAGCATCACATTGTGAGGCAAAAGAAAATGCCAGAAATTGAACACACAAGAGTTTCTAGACTCTGGGCCAACTCCTCAACTTACTTTTATGGAGACCAGATGTGGTGCCACTGTGGTATATGTGAACTTAGTTCTGCCTACTTCTTTTTCGAACACATATATTTATTACACATGTATAGTTAGCTAAAGAAGGACCACATTTTGCCAAGTTCTCATCCAACATATTTTTCTAGTAGCATAGGGGATGACTAGTAGAAAAAGTCGGGAATGAGGCCAAGGAATGATAAATGAGAGGGGTCAGGCCAAAATGGAGGTGGGGAGGTGTCATGCTTTTAGCACGCATGGTTGATAACATTGTTCCTGCTTTGCTTTTGTGTTTCTGAATGAGGGTATTGTCAGGGAGACCAATGAACCTGAATTGTATGAAATATTAACGATTACAGAAGAGAAACAGCTGCTCAAAGTGAAGTTCGCTTTCAGGACTTGTCTTTTTGGAGACCACAGGCCTTCAATCTAACGAAGAGTGAGAACAATTTGGACAGTGAGTGAAATTGACCAATTAACAGAGCCACCTGGGGCCAGCCATTATAGTTGAGGGAAGAATATTATACTTAGGGGATAGCAAGTGACAAAATGATACATATAATTCCACTCTTAATTTTATAGGCGTGTTTCTTATTTTCTTATCACTAGTTTGGGCATAGTAAACTTGTGAAAATTAGGAGAATCTGGGGGTGGGGAGGAACTGATATTGAGAACTCATCTCAAAGTCACACTCGATAATTGGCAACTTACCTACTATGGACAAATTGAAACTATGAAGAAGCTAAAGAATGTAAGGAACTTCTGACCTCCAAGCATTCGCACAGGCTGTTTCCCCTGTAAAGGAATTATTTGTCCGCGTAACCTCAATTGCCTAGACCTTGGTTGCGTTTCAGACGTTTCTCTAGTTATTTCCCCTGGAAAGCCTTCTATAACCTCAAGACTGGGTTATGTGTCCTGTGCTTATACATATGTAGCTCTTACTGTACTTTTTATAACTCTTGTTGGTTTCCTTGAAGACAGGAATGGCTTTAACCTAACATCCAGCACAGTGCTTTCTAAACTGAAAGTGCTTCAGATTTGCTGGAGCTCAGAGCCAGGGGGAGGAGTTGGGAAAGAACTAAACATGTAAGCAGTGGTCAAATTACGAAGGATCTTAAAAACACACCAAGGAGTTTGTTTACTGTCCAGACAGCTACTCAGTGTAAAGCAGAGCCCCTAAACATCCTAAAACATAGTAGTAATTTAATTGCTAATAAGTCATTGAAGAAAAAAAATGAAAATCAATTGATTAAAAATATAGTTTATTCCAGATTAGCAGGAACCTAAGGGGCACCATTTATTTCCACTGGCACTTCATCTTTTCGGACGTATATTTTGAGAATGTATGAGACAGGGTGCAGCTGTTGTTCCTGCTGATAAAATAGACCCTAGGTGCTTGAGAGATGGAGATGGCGGTGCTGAGATGTGCACTTACTATGCACAGTATCCTGTCCTCTCATCTTTGTTTCGCATTGCATGCTCTTGGAACCCAAGGCAAGGGGGCACTATTTACCTTAAGGATTCCTTGGCCTTGACCCTGCCAACATGTTCATTTGGACTCATCAGTCTGTACTCAGAGCCTCACTGGTAAAGCATCTAGTTCTCTGGAATGATGACTACTCTCCCTGTCTTCATAGGATGGAAGAAATTAGTGCTACAAAGTTTTCCTTCTCTGTGTTAGACTTTTGGATGAGAGTAACAATATCGTTACCTTCTGAAAACTTTGACGTGTTTCTATGTTAAACAGCAAAGGCATTTCTGTGACTTCCAGTATTGTAAGCCACGTATATCTCTTTTGTTTATATCAGCCTCAAATGGTTGGTAGGCAGTGTCACTTTGGTTTTAATTTTCACAGGATTTGTAATCTCGTCTGGTAGGTTTTGTAGGCAGCAAATTATGACCAGCTTTATAATTTCCTTAAAAGGATATGATAGTCTCTTAACACGTTCCTGCTAGTGACCATTGAATTAGCCACAAATCTTACATGCCCTTTAGATGACAGCCTAAAACAACAATACAGTTGGTGGGAACAATAGCCCATAAAGGGTAAGTGATACTGGAACCCTGCTGGCCTTGACATTCTGACCGTGCAGGAGACCCTGAGGAAGCTCAGATGGAGCCAACCTCTACTGTTTCTTGGGCAGGAAAAGAATGCAGGAATGGCAAAGTCTGAATGAGTCATTTCATACACGACAGGAAATATTAGGGAGGAATAAGTAAAGTCACTCTCGGGTACAACCTGGAAAGTGACAATTACGATCACCTCACCTATGGCAAGTGTAGGGTTGAATTTGCTCGTTATTCTTTAATGGTTTTCAAAAGCAGGAAAATTCCACTTATTTTTTTAAAAAAGCATCTGATTATCACATAAAATATGAAGGTTAAATTGAGAGTAACAAACATAATATTTTTTAAAAGTTAATTTATAATTAGCAATGTGGACAGATTAACTTTGAATTTTAACTTTAAGATAACTTTAAAATGAACTTTAATTTTAAAAATATTTAAAAGGGAGGACATATGAAGAAATAGGGGTGGATAAAGAGATTCTGCTATGCATTTTATTATTGAACTAACTTTTCCCCGAGTTAAGGGCTTTAGGAGAAGAATGAACTTGTTAACATCATTGTTACACATTATTTACAATCACGTCAGTAATGTGTTAGATTGAGATCGAATAAATAAAGGGAATGAATTTGCACACAGGTGAAACTTAACACCAAGGAAGCACTAGGCACTGGAGTGGATCATGCCCATTGTAGTAATTTCTCGTGGCTGCTGTAACACATGGCCCCGCACACATAGCAGGCATTTCTTTTCTCCCAACTCTGGAGTCCAGAAGTCTGAAATCCAAGTATCGGCAGAGCCACACTCTCTCTGAAGGTTCTAGGGAAGAACCCTTCCCTAGATTCTTGGTGGCTCCTGGTGTTCCTTGGTTTGTGGCAGCATAAGTCTCATCTCTGCCTCTGTGTCCACATGACCTTTCCTCTGCTTCTCTGTGTCCTTTCCAGACTCTTGTAAGGACACTGTCATGGGACTTAGGGCCCACTGTACTCCAGTACGAGTTCATCTAGATCCTTAACTAATTCCATCTGCAAAGATCCCATTTCCAAGTAAGGTCACAGTCTGAGGTTCTAGATGGACAAGAATTTTCAGGGGGACACCATTCAACTCCCTACAGCAATTATAAATTTAATCTATCAAAAGATAAACTAAAATCTTTTAGAGTGCTCCAGACTTTCAGGACTGAGGTCCCTACTTACTATGGAGTTATTTCACCACACTTGAGGAATTCTCAGGATCAGGGGGAAAAAAAATCAATTTTGAAATGTAAATATTATAAAAAACATTAGAAACAAACATTCTGTAAAGTAATAGATGCCCCAAATTTCTAAAAGTAGATCAAAATTTATTACTAAAGAAATCACATAGACATATTTTCCTTTATATTAACTTTTTGCTGAATCTTCATGTGAAGTTTTAATTTTAGGAAGAATTTACAATTAATGTTTGTAGTCTTTTCCTGTATTAAAATAGGTGTAATAGAAAGAATGACCCAATGCAAATTTTAGCTTCTTATACTTAGGTCTGACTGTCTGAATGTTTTTCAGCACAATTATCAAAATAGATATGACTATTTATACAGTTCTTACATGTTAAATTTTCTCATTAATACAGTTTGGATAGTACACCAATATTTTCTTATGTTGATATTTGAAAAATATTGGATAATCTTTTATTACAAATGTAATACACAATGTACAAAGCCATGAGTATATTTTTCAGAGGTGAATGCTGATGATTTCAGTCCTGTAGTTATTAATGCATGTGTATGTGTCACTTAGTCCTTTATTAGGTATAGAATGTCTGATCTGAGAGTTTTCTTTCTCATTCATTTTTGTCTCTTCACTGACCTGTCGGTCTCACTTTGTTAGGAAATTGATAGTTATACAGTTAACAAAACAGAATGATTTAAAAATTTGTTTAATTAAGTTTATTGGGGTGATGTTGGTTAATGAAATTATATAGGTTTCAAGTGTACAATTTCAAGTGTGTAATACCTCATCTGTATATTGCATTGTGTGTTCACCACCCACAGTCAGTTTTCCTTCCATCACCATATATTTGACCCCCTTTACCATCTCATACCTCCTCTTCCACACCGCTTACCTTCTGGTAACCACTAAACTGTTGTCTGTGTCTATGAGTTTTTGTCTTGTTTGTTTGTTGCTTTCAGTTTTATATTCTACATGAGTGAAATCATATGGTTCTTGACTTAAAACAGAAAGAATTCTAACAGTTCAATTTTGATGAATTCAGATATACTTTATTGGGTGAGAATGTGTACAATGTTGGAACATATCTATATTTTATTTCTCAGATTGTCAGAGTATTTCTCAGACATCAGAATTGAATACTTTCATTATTCCTAAATATTGTCTTCCACAGGTCTTTACCTAAAATAAATAAATCTTTGTATTTCTGTAAAACATTCCAACTGCTTTGTGCCTATTCGTATATCTATGAATAGAAGGAGATGGTAAGCTCTGTATCGTCATATATTCTGGTATCCCATACAGTGCTTAGTGTAAGCAGAGCTTTATGACAAATGTGCATTCGTTAAATACCCGATGAAGGAAGAATTTCAGGGCAACTGATTAGAAATGTCATTTTATTTATTTTATTTTTATTTTTTAAAAGATTTTATTGGGGAAGGGGAACAGGACTTTATTGGGGAACAGTGTGTACTTCCAGAACTTTTTTCCAAGTCAAGTTGTTGTCCTTTCAGTCTTAGTTGTGGAGGGCGCAGCTCAGCTCCAGGTCCAGTTGCCGTTACTAGTTGCAGGGGGCATTGCCCACCATCTCTTGCAGGAGTCGAGGAACCGAACTGGCAACCTTGTGGCTGAGAGCCCACGCTCCAACCAACTGAGCTATCTGGGAGCTCAGCAACAGCTCAGCTCAAGGTGCTGTGTTCAATCTTAGTTGCAGGGGGTGCTGCCCACCATCCCTTGTGGGACTCGAGGAATTGAAATGACAGCCTTGTGGTTGAGAGCCCACTGGCCCATGTGGGAATTGAACCGGCAGCCTTTGGAGTTAGGAGCATGGAGCTCTAACTGCCTGAGCCACCCGGCTGGCCCTAGAAATGTTGTTTTAGACAGACAGTGCAAACACATAGACCTCAATGGGTAGTGATGACTTTGAAATCTCTGAGAAAGGAAGCCTCTCAATTAGTTTCCTAAGTTGAAGCAGTGAGGAAACAGCCAACCATCTGGTCAGAACCCTGTTTTAGGAAGATGGTTATTAGAATCTACATCTGGCTTGAGGAAATTTCAGACTCCCAGAAAAAGCACCAGTACTCTAGGGTGGGGAATTTCTGGCCACAGATGAGCTTTCTCTTGACATTCTCTTTAGGGAGAAGGACTACTTGAGAGATCTGAGCACACTCCTGAGTCTTGTCAGGGCAGCCCTCCTGTACTTACTAAGAATTTGAGCATGACACATGCACTCACACCTATTTCTGCAGAGTGGCAGGTCGTATCCATCCTGGGTGCAGCCCAAACGTCTTACACTTAGGGCAGAAAACTATGGTGAGTCTTAGATGCTAGATATGTTCCTTACAAATAGCAAAATCTTTGCCTTTTAGGGGTTAGGAGTCTTGATCATCCGAGCATGTCGGAGGTTAGGGGTGTCAGTGTGGGTGTGACGTGGTAGGGACCACGATCCAGGAAATTTCTCTCACAGCCATTACTAAAAAGGCTTAGGAAAGACGTGATGCTTAGAAGGTGAACTGTGGTATTGAAAGCCCTGGACAGGGAGTTAGAAGACCTATGGTAGCTACGGCCCTAATCCTTCCAGTTTCTAGCTGTGATTTTTGACAGACTATACATGAACATTGTGGGCTTCAAGTTGCTGCTCTGAAAGAGCAGACATTTGGGGGTATTGGGTTTTTTCCAGTGCTAAAGAGATGGGTTCTGCATTTCTGAGATGCTACACTTAGAATATTAAAGGCACTATGTTGCCTCACAAGAGATGGATTGCCCACCTGGCAAGGCACAGCTAACTATTTCTTAATGATAGTCTTTCTTGTGTAACAGAAATAGAAACAGGCCTTGTGCAAATTGCATTTTCTGTGCAATAGATTTGCTTGCCTAATCTCTGCCACCAGCGTCCAGATTCTAATCATCAGGGACAGTTCAGCACCGGAAGGGGGTCTGTCTCAGCCACCTCTTTTGCACCACTTGGCATCCTTGGACCTCCTCTGTCTCCAGAGCCTTTGGCTGCTAGTTTTGTGCTAGTTTTGTGTGGCAACCAGCTCTGCTCAGACTTGTTGGACTCATTGTCCTCTTGATGCCTGATAAAGTTCAGCTGTTTCAAACCCATGGCTGTGTGGAACTAGTTTGTATCTGTTCAAGCATATGATTCTTTCCTGTTTTATTATCAGTATATCAGGGAATCCTAAGTAGGAATAATCACTGAACAAAGCTAATGTCTCTAAGCATCACAGTGTTAAGCCATGAAGAAACAAACAGATTCCAACCCCACAATTTCTAAAAGCATAGTAGCTTAGCTTTATTTAGTAACATGCTCCTTTAATTACAATGTTTATTTTTATATAGTTAGAATAATGCCAGGGTTAAGCAACTTGATTTCATTTTAAGTTTGTATATTAGATATTAATACTATGATGCTATTAAAAATAACATAACAACTTTTATTTAACATAGTTGGGTCTATCAGTGGGGCTTTGTACACAGTTGGGGGAAGGTGTAACGAATGAAGAAAAGGCCTAACAGTGACCCTGGAGCAGGTTGGTGAATACAGCAGTGACTGCCAGGGAAGATAACATCAGTGTCTGGACAAAGGGCAAATGTAAATCTATAGCTAAAACTAGTGACAGGAAAGGAAGAGATATGTATTCAGAGACAATGAAATCAGAAGTGCATTGAAATACACTTGTGTGTCACATTAAGAAAATTAAAAATGATGTGACGGTTTTTCCTGTGATCTATACACTGTCACAGAACACAAACTATTACTGAACTCATATAGCAAGGTCAAACAAAAATACCTGAAGTCTTGGAAAAGACTAGATTAGGCTGAGATCAGATCACTGTCCACTCATGAGTCAGCATAATTCAAGAAAAACTCGTCGAGCTCCTAGCACATACAATATATTAAGCTATGTAAAAAAAGGGTGATGCAGATTAAAGAAATAATTTTATTTCTCAAATAACTTACACTTTGGAGATAAGACAAGCACAAAAATATTTCAAATACTAAATAGAGTGTGGAAAGTACAAATGAGGGCTGAATAAAACCCTCTAACTTCCAATAAGATTGAATCATTTTTGGTTGGGGATCAAAAAGCACTTTGTGATAGATTACACACACACACACACACACACACACACACACACACACACACACACACACACACACTTGATATTTTACTTCTATTGCAAGCTATAGGTTCTGAAGCTTCCCGAGTTAACTGAGAATCTAGAATGCTACCAAGGCTGGCAAATCATAATTACTGCCACATTCTTGGACCCATGATAGTACTCAAAATTTAATTTTTCATTTAAACTGCCTTGTTTCCCTGCCCCAAAGCCCCAGTAAATAGCATAAAAATATTCTTATATTTCAGATTCACTTTTCTAGTAAACACATAATAATGGCCAATAAACTTGTATGAAAAAATATTTAACGTCACTAATAATTGAAGGAATATGAATTAAAACAATTGTAGCAGGAAGAAATAGCTGTAAACCCATTTCTCCTTCTGTCCAGCGATGTCTCTTTATAATCCCATCCTAGATCTTCTCCTTTGAGGGAGTAAAGGTAGCTAAATTTATTGGTCAAATCTGAAGACACCAGGATATCTTGACTAGCGGGGAGGACAACTGTATGTTAAAATATCATTAACTACCTGCTACCTCATGTAACATTCTGCTCAGTAAGGCCTACCTTGACCACCCATCTAAGACAGGAACCCACATCACTCTCGAATCCCTTGCCCTGCCCTATTTCTCCATAGCCCTAACACCACAGGAGAATAAGGAAAACCTAGCATGTTGATTTGAAGTCAAGGAGAATGAACAATGAGAAAAGGTAATGAGATTTGATGTTTAGGATTTTTTGATGATTTCAGTAAGTTTGCTGGCAGCAGAAGCCAGGTTGTTAATTGTTAACACTTGGGTGGATGTGATCAAGGTTAAGATCAAGTTTATGCACAAATAGTTCAGTTAGTAAATATTTTCAAGGAGAAGAATTTGCTCTGAGGTTAATCTGATGTAGGTTCAAGAAAGATAATTTTGATTTTGTCGACACTGGGTTTGAGGTTTCAAGATGACTCATATAGAGTTTCTGAGGAAATGGAACATATGGGGACAGTAACTTTTGACACAGAGGAGCACTGAAGTTATTGTTGAAATCTAGTGAGTGTCATCTCTGTGGGTAAGGTACTGAAGATATTTTAGCATGTTAAATAATTATATTTAGTAAAATTTATTTTTAGGCTTTGAAATATTGTGAAAAGATCTTTTAATTTTTCTTTTCTATAACAACCTGGTATTTCTGGCTTCTCTTTTATCAAATAAATTATATCTATAGCTGTATCTTTATCAGAGTGTATTTATGTCTGTAGTTATATTTATGTCGGTATCAATATCTATTTTTTTTCTTTTTTTTTCAATATCTATTTTGGATTGGTCTTACATTAAACCTATACATTAACTGGAGATAATTGATATTGTGTTATAGAAAGCATTCATATCTAGAAATAGTACGCATTTTTCATTTCTCTAAATAAAAATGAAAAAAATCCCTTAATATTTTAGTAATCATGTGTGATGCATGTATATTTGTTTTTATATGGATGCTTTATTCAGTTCTTAAAATAATTTAAATAATTGGTGTTAGTTGAGTTTTTGGATTTTATAGCTTAAAGTCATAATAGAAAATGGTTGTTTTTCTCCTCATATTTCCAATGTTTTTATTTTTTCTTTATTTTATAACCAGAACTTTCATTTTTTCATTTATTGTAGATCCAGAATTTTAAAAACAGTAATAAACTTGAGTGTATATATTTATTTAAAGGAAATGCCTTTAAAACACTGTTTCAGTATTTAAAATAGGTATTCTTTACCATGTTGATAAATATTGGGAATGATACATTGGAATT
Source organism: Rhinolophus ferrumequinum (assembly GCF_004115265.2). NCBI lineage: Eukaryota > Metazoa > Chordata > Mammalia > Chiroptera > Rhinolophidae > Rhinolophus > Rhinolophus ferrumequinum. The sequence goes on from NC_046301.1 coordinate 46,559,033, forward strand.
TATTAGATAACTCTTCTGGCATAGTTTAGTAATTTTAGGAAACTACTCTTAGTTTAGTAAAGTCCACAAGACTACATGAAAGGAAAGTCCCGGGCGACCTAGCCTTGTGTTTGTAGGTCTAGCTCCTATCAGTCTGCCTGCCCTTACTTTGTTTCCATTCCGTCCATTTCATAAATAGTAATTCCTATTTTCTGGTTCCTGTTGGGACCAAGTCCCTTTAATACAATCCGTTGTTGGCCGTCCTCCCGGTTCTAATCAGCTGCCTTTATTCGCAGACTCTGCAAGTGTTTCTTCTTGGTTCCCTGCATTCAGAATAAACACATGTCAGCAATCTCTTTTTTAATGGCCTTAAGGAAACCTCCCATCAGGTTACTGCTCTCCAAGGCTTCTTGATGGGGCGTGATCGAGTCTCATGGTCTGTTCCTAAGTCTTTTCAGCATCAACGAAATTTATTATATTTTTTCTTATTTAACTAAAATGCTATTTAAAATAGTTTTTTTATATTGGACAATTATTGCATTTCTGAGATAACCATGCTTAGTTATAGTGCGTTATTTTATGTAGTGTAACTAAATTCTATATAGTACTAGTACATCATTTGAAAAATAGATTTTTCACCCCTCTCTTCATAAGTGAGAGAGAGACTGTTTTGACATTAAACAGATTTGAGTGGGAAAGATTATATTTGTTTTAGTAAATAAAGTAAGTAATTTCAGAATGTTTCCTAGGCTTTTAAATATTAATTATAAGGAACTCATCAATTTGAAAGCTTGAAAGATTTCTCTAAAGGGCTTGTCAGGTGTAACTGGACCTTCCCCAACTATGGTTAAGAATAGTTCTTGGATGACTTTTTCAGGTTGTTACTGAAATAGTTTTCTGTAAGGCTTTCCAGCTTAATTCTTTTTTTTTTATTCATTATTGTAGCTTTTTTAAAATTAAATTTATTGGGGTGACATTGGTTACTAAAATTATATAGGTTTCAAGTGCACAATTCTATAATACCTCATCTCTCTCTATATATATATCGCACTACCCTCTTCTACCATCCCCCTCCCCCCTTACCCTCTGGTAACCACTAAACTGTTGTCTGTGTCTATGAGTTTTTGTTTCTTTATTTGTCTTGTTCGTTTGTTTAATTCTGTAGCTTTCATATTAAAGCTTACTGGAAACTTACTCTGATTTTTAAGTTTATTACATTTATGCACACGTTCTTTAAATTTTAAACAATAACAATTTTTTTCCGCATCTCTGGAAATTTTAATTGTCTATTAAATAATAAAATAATCTAAGTGTAAAAATTTTATTTTCTAGTAAAATGTTTTAGCTTTATTTCTTGTATTTATAGTTAGTATTTATATCTTTTTCTAAATATTGGGGATATTTTTATTCTGTTGCTTTATTAGGAAATATTTCTAAACATTGACAAGTGTTTTACTTTATAAATTAATATATTGTAGTCAAAGCATTAATGGTAAGAATTAATATGTATATATATTTAGATAGATTTTTTTGTGGCTTAGTAGTCATATTATGAATATTGATGTACACTTGAAAATAAGATGCACTTCTTGTTTCAAGTTGACATTTAATACACCAACTTATTTTATTAATTAATTTTAATAATTCTAATTCCCATTGTTCTTTTTTAGTTGGAAATATAAATTATGGGCAAACCTTTAGGTAAAATTGTATCTCTGTGTATTTCTCCTTGTAATTTAAGAGAATTCTAATATACAGTTTCTATTCTGTTTACCAGATATTATTTTCATATGTTTTTCTTCATAATTTACCATACCTTCTACAATTGTATAGTAATTCTATCTTTTATAACATTTTTGATAGTAATATTATCATGTCTGCTTTCCTCTTACTCAAGAGTAATTTAGCCTTAATCAACTCTTGTTTGTAGTTTTTATTTGTCTTGTTATCAGAATTTGTTTTGTTTTTTCTTTAGTCACTTTGATATCCTTGGTTTTATAGTGTTAGAATTTATAGTCATAATCATCATGTTTGGTCTAATGTGTGACATTCTGAAAATAAGGGAGTCCAAATGTATGAGAGAAACACTGTTTGTAATCTATGAAGCCAGAAGCTAGGCTGTGAAAGAGTTTTTCAAATATGAGACACAGGAATTGTTACTGTAGGAATAAGATCTCATTTACGTCTAGTAAAAATGAAAGTTTTCTTCTGGCAGGATTATATAATGTAACAGAAATGTAAAGTATAATAAAATATACTGTATATGTTTTAATGTATACAAATTATAATAGTCTTTTATAGGTATATAGAGGATACATTTAATAAAGTATAAAATAATAAAATACTATTCACAAAAACACCATACATGTAATTCTTCTTTGATGGAAATTGTTTAAAAATTCTGTGAAATCTATCTGACTTCCAATGTTGTGAAGCAAAAACCTGTAACTGTATTACAAATAGTGACTATGTCAATGTGTGAAGGCTTATATTTTATGCTCACTTAACTGTGACTAATAAAACAACAAATTAGCTTACGATAGTCAATATTTTATTATAAAAAGCATTCACATCCAGAAATAGAGTGCATTCTTAATTTTTCCAAATAAAAATCCCTTAATATTTTAGGTAAAATTAATCATGTTTGATGTTCGTATGTTTATTTTTATCTGGATGCTTTATTAAATTCTTAAAATAATTTGTTTTAGTTGAGTTTTTGGATTTTATAGATTAAAGTTATAATAGCAAATGATTGTTTTTCTCATATTTACAATGTTTTTATTTTTCTTTATTTTATAACCAGAACTTCCATTTTTTTCAGTTATTGTAGAAGCAGAATTTTCTTTCTTAAATTCAATAATTAGTTCTTTTGAATGCGCATTCAAGATTTTTTTAGGAAAGTTACTTCAGTAGTAATTTTCCAAGGCTTTATTAGACCCAAAAATTCTTTTCTGTTGTGCAAACAGATGAATGGTTACTTGTCAATAATCAGTCGATATGGATATTGTATTATTATCCCGGAGGTTTATGAAACTCTCACTGTTTTCCATTATTATTTATTTCTGAAAAGTCCTTGGTTTCTACTGCACAAATGTAATTATGATTTTGCTATTAGAAACTTAAATAATTTTACTTTTTATTTAAATTTTGTATGTCTTATGACATGCTTGATTTCAGTGTTATTATTATTTAATGGTCTTATTATTCATTCAGATATTGATTTTATCCCATTCATTTTGATTCCTTTGGGAATTTCTATTATTGGCAATGTGAATACAGTATAGTTGGGTCTTGTTTTGTATTTTTAATCCATCTAGCCATTCTGTGTCTTTTGATTAGAGGATACAATCCATTCACATATAATTATTGACTGGTAAGGACTTAATTATGCCATCTTATTGTTTTGTAGTCCTTTTGTTCCTTTATTCTTCTCTTGTTGCTGAAGTTTCTTAAGTGGACCCCAGAGCCCTCCCAGTGCTGTTTTTGTTTGTAGGTAACTCTATAATTATTGATCTTCATAGGGGGACGCCAGCTGGGGTCTCCTAAGTTGCCATTTTGGTGATGTTTGGCTATCTCCTCCTTCAAAGTATACTTTATTTGTTTGTTTGTTTGTTTATTTATTTATATGTTAGTTTCAGATGTACAAAACAAAATAATGATGAGACACTTACACCCCTCACAAAGTAATAATCCCGCTTCCAGTCTACTACCTCTCTGACACTGTATATAGCTATTAAATACCACTGACTCTATTCCCTATGCTGTACTTTACATCTCATGATTTCATATATATATACATGTATATACATATATATATATACATATATGTATATATATATAATTATAGTTGACATTCAACATTATTCTCCATCAGCTTCAGAAGTACAGTGCAGTGATCAGGCATCAATACCAGTACCAATCTATGAATTGATTCCCCCCTAAAAGCCCAGTACCCACCTGGCACCCTACATAGTCTTTACAACATTATTGATTATATTCCCCATACTGTGTTTCACATCCCTGTGACCATTTTATGGCAAACAATTTGTACTTTCTAATCCTTTCACCTTCTCTCCCATCCCCTAACCCCCCTCCCATCTAGCAACTATCAGTTTTTTCTCTGTGTCTGTTTGTTTTATTTGCTTGTTTATTCTGTTCTTTAGATTCCTCATATTAGTGAGATCGTGTGGTATTTATCTTTCACAGTTTGACTTATTTCACTTAGCATAACGTTCTCTAGATCCATCCATGTTGTTGCAAATGGTAAGATTTCATTCTGTTTTATGGCAGAGTAATACTCCATTGTATAAATGTATCACAATTTCTTAATACAGTTGTCTATTGATAGGCATTTTGGTTGTTTCCATATCTTGCTATTGTGAATAGAGCTGCAATAAACATAGGAGTGTATAAATTTTTTCGAATTAGTGTTTTGGGTTTCTTTGGATAAATAACCAGGAGTGGAATTGCTGAGTCACAAGGTAAAAAGTAAAGTACATATCGAGTCTTTTCTCGTCTAGAAATTCTTATTATTTTCATATTGTTTTTTTATTGCTGAAAAATATTTTCATAGATCATGATTAATTTTGTTCAATGATATATATTAGAATGTAATTTGTTTATCTTTTTGAATAATGAATACTTTTTATTTAAATTATTTTACATGGATTTAGTGGATGACAGTGTTTGCAACTGCTACTCATTCAACCATCATTTTTAAAGCTGCAAGATCGTATGTGCTAAATATTTTAATTTTTCTTGTTAGTTATAATTACAAATATTAATTATAATTATGAGCCATAAGATAGTGAAAATTTCAAGGCTTGTTGACTTGTTGGCATTTACTAAGAGGCCATAGGTCTTAGTGGTGCTTCTGGTTGTTATTTGTCTGTTTTTTTTCTCTTGCTCTGAATATGCATGTTATTAAAACCATCCTCTTCTTCCTTCCCTAAATAATGTATCCACTCTGATGTGAGTTTCATTTGTTATGAACCAAGAACATGTTAAGCAAATGTATTATAACAATGCCTAAAATATGAGTATATGGGTTCTGAGTAGGAACTTGAAGGCCTATTCTAAAAGTGATATATGTAACTTTTATCAAATGACATTGTGATACTTAGTGCTTTCGTTCAGGAACCTTATTTTCTTATGTAACTATTCTTTGCTATGCCTTAGATGAATGGAATTTCCAGATAAATGTAGTGTTACTATTATATTTTTCAAACCTGCCCTCTCTGGCCTAGAAGTGACTCCTCTGTTGATTTGATGACCCAAAAAGACAAATATCCTTTGACAGAGAAGCTGAATCTTCCTTCTCACCTCTTGAAAGCTGAAGGAGTAATGAAAGTTGCGTTTAATGCTAATTCATCCTGACAGTCTCACTCAAATCTTGGAGGTGAGCATTTCCCAGGGAGCAAGGTTCTCTGCCCCATGAAATATTCTGGGACTTCTGGAAGTTCACATGATGTATGAAAACGATTTAGCTAAGTCTTTACAAGGATTGTTTACTGTCTTTTGGATGAAAATCACAAGTCCCACACTTACAGTTGAAGATATTTTGTGTAAGTCTCAAGATAAACTAATAGTAAATCATCAGCTGGTTTTACATGGAAAAAAAGAGTGAAGAAACACAAGGTCACTTAGAAAATATTCCAGTGCCAACACAAAGAATATCACAGACGGTCTCTCCTAAGGGAGTGCCTTCCTATGGAGGCACTTTCCCTCTGGGCTATGTTTAGTGTATTAAAAAGGTCCAGTTGAATAAGATGCCAGTTCTTCTAGTGATTATTAGTTAATGAGGTTGTTAAGGTTCAATGATATGCTTTGTCTAAGACAAAATAAAAAGAAAAATATTAATGAATATGTTAATAAAGGAAAAATGATGACTGGTTATGAATATTATATATCCTATTAGTTTAACTAATTTTACCTAGTGTCATTAGTATAAAATTTTTGAAGGAATGAAAGGTAGGTAAAGGAATAAAGGGTGACAAGTTCACTAGCCAGGTGAAAGGTTAGTGATGGTGGGAAAATAGTAAGACACAAATAAAGGTGAGAACACAGACTATTGAGGCAAGTCAAAAGATCCACTTATAGGAACCAAGGAAGATGAAAACATTTGAACTGTATGTATCAAATATATTATTTAAAAAACGTATTATTAGCAAGTCAATTTAGCATGATACTTAAGAATATGAATTTTGGATTTGAATCATAATTCTACAACTTACGAGTTTTGTTATGTTAATGGTGTTGACAGTATTAAATGGAGTCTTTTTTTTTTGGACCAATCAAGATTTAAAAAAAAAAAATTCTGTTTACAGAAAATTCCACCATAAGTGCTTTAACGTTCAGGAAAATTTAGCTTAACAGAGTCATCAAATTCTCTGGTTCTTTCCAATTTTCTGCTCTGCCATGCTCATTGTTTTGGCTTATTTTCATAAACCGACTGTCACCACAATCCCATGGGGCTACTGGAGATCTGAGAGTTGCATGAAGGTGAAACATGTCCAGGAAAGGGAGTGGTTCTTCCTATTGTCAGTGAGGACAATCTTTCCCAGAATCCCCACAGCAGATCCCTTCTGATCTCATTGGCAGGACTGTGTCAAATGTCAATTCCTGGCAAGGTGAATGGGATTGCTTCATTGAGCTCTAACCAGCCGTAATATTGCCCCCATGTGTCAGCAGAGCCCAGGGACCATATGCACATGGTAATGGAGGGGCCCATATTCAAGCAAGTGCTGTTTCTGTGGGAGAAACTGGTTGTTAGGCCAAGAGTTTCTGTCATAATATGTGATTCCCTGACATAATCATCCTGAAATAATTACTGGATATCATTAAAACTTTAGAAAACACATGTTTAATGAATGTTGGGTAGATTAGTTAAGAATAGTCACATACGCTGTAGAGAATAAGAGAAAAAAATAATTAAGGAAGATAAATGAAACTCAGTATTAGTAAGTATGGAAGTAGTTTCTGAGGCGTGCTAACCAAAGGGATTAGTAAAGAGAGCATGTACTGGACGTAGATACAAGAAAAGAGAAGGACACAATAAAGTCACCGAAAATTTATAATTTACAGATTATATCACTTTGGGCACCAGTTTTGGTCTCATGTATCCTTTCCTGAAACAGCAGATCAAAGCTAGGGCTTCTCAGCTAGTCATTGGTGAGTTAGAGCTGTGGCAAGTGTACATGTTCATGTGTGTTTCTGATAGAAAAAGAGTGTTTATTCCAGACATCTTCCATCTGCAAGCTCTCTTGTTCAATCTCAACTCTGGTATTTATAATCACACTGGCTGCTGGGAGGTGGGAGGAGGGAGAGGGAGAGGAAGAGGGAGAGAAGAGTGTATATACACTTTGCTGAACAAGTGACCCAGGTAGTGTGGTCCTTCTACCCCACTTGCACCCTGTCCTAAGTGTATCTGTGTGTTTATTGAGGTATAATTGACATATAACATTCTATTAATTTTAGGTGTACAACAAAATTGTTTGCTATTTGTGTATATTGTGAAATGATACTACAATGTCAGTGAATGTCTGGTCCTAAGTGTTTTAACCTACCCTTCTCTTTCTCCTTGCTTCTCACTATGCATTTTAAATTGATTCAGTAAACTGTGATTTGGGCAGCTTAATTTGGTCAGTGAATATTTCTGGAGCAGTTTACCTAGTAATAATAAACTCAAAGCTTACAATAACATCATGGTAATTTTCTGTTGAGACAACAGGTTTATACAGAGAACAAGTGAAGTGGAAGGGACAGTAGAGATTGTCTACCTCAACTCCAATATTTCATACCTGAGGAATATGTAGTAGTGGAGGAATTTTAAAATCTGTGCCTACTTATGTTGAAGCATAAGTCATATGTTGTAATTCTAACGAATACTTCACTTTTTCACTGTTAATAGATTGCAAGTGCAGAAAGGAAGGAGACAACTTAATAAAGCAAAAGTGATAGTGTTTTGGGGTTTATAATTCATACGAGGTCAGACAATTAGGTTCGCAAACTCATCCTAGAAAAAGTGTTACATGTCTTATTGCTGAATATCACTATGGTCACCTTTGAAGTACTGCCCTTGGGAAGCTACGCACCGATGCCAGCACCTTGTCCACCCTTCAAAGCAGTTTCGGAACTCTTCTGGAATGGCCATCAGAGCTGTCATCGTATTACCCTTGATGTCCTGAATGTCATCAAAATGTCTTCCTTTTAATATTTCCATTATCTTTGGGTAAAGAAATAAGTCACTGGGGGCCAGATCAGATGAGTAGGGAGGGTGTTCCAATACAGTTATTTACTAGCTAAAAACTCCCTTACAGACAGTGCCGTTTGAGCTGGTGCACTGTTGTGATGCAAGAGCCATGAATTGTTGGCGAAAAGTTCAGGTCATCTTTTTCATGCAGTTTTTTCAGCACTTCCAAATAGTAAACTTGGTTAACTGTTTGTCCTGTTGGTACAAATTCATAATGAGTAATCCCTCTGATATGGAAAATGATTAGCAACAGCGTTGCAACAAGTTCGGGAACTTAATTGTCAGAACTCGTATAATGATTATATCATGATTCTGTTTTTTTGTTTTTATTTCATTGATTTGGAAAAAACAGGATTTCTGAAAAATCTGTCAACTATTCATGATTGTGAAGCTGTGTAAGAGCAGCCTTCAAGGAAAATCATAGGAATTAGAGTTTAGAGATAATATGTGGATATTTAAGAGAATAATATTAATAATAGCAAGGCGGGCATACTGAACAAAATATGTCAACTGGATTAATTGGAGTAAAACACAAATAGTTTAGATGAAAAGAAAGCATATTCTTCAGATCTTGGCTGTTGGAAAGATGTGTTGTGGCAGAATTAGAAGAGAATTAACATGACTGAGTTGTTTTTGTGGGTTTAGATGAGTAAAGACTTGGGCTGGGCTGCAATTTTAAAGGAGAGGTGAGATTCAGTCATTTTGGCCTGACAGTTTTGTCATGCTTACCATGTGAGATCACTTCCCCTTTTTACCATTTTTCGTTTTGTTTTGCTTTGTTTGTTTGCATGTTCGGCAGCGCTGTGCAATATTGCTTCATTTGGCACTAACAGAGACTGCCAACTGAAAGCTGAGTACGCCGCCGCCCTTTTGTGAGTCAGTTTGGGCCGCCCTTGTTTTGCGAATAGAAAGAGTATTGACTTCTAATAAAACTTAGGAGATCCTTAGTAAGGGCTTTTTCACCTCATTAAAACCCCAGTAATTAGGGAAATCAGTCAGCCATCATCTCATTTCTGTCTGTGTGCTCTCCCACCATGCCAGTTTGTCCATTCACTCATGCATTTGACATGTTCACAGGATTTTTCTGCCTAAAGTTAAAGCATAGGTTCTTATTAGACTGATAAAATTAGACAGGACAAACCACTTAGAAAAATTCATTAGGAAACAACAATGAGGAAGAAAAAAGTAGGTAGTTATTCTATAGTCACTCTGTTTTTCTAACGCAGGCCTTTATAAAACTTAATGACTTACTTAGGTGTTGAAGCATTTATTTTCCAATGAATTATTCTCTCTAAGTTAATTTACTCATACAATAATGTAAAATATGGATGTCTTTTCAGAGCAAAGGATAATACTCAAATTGCACTACAATCTTTCTAGGACTGTTACAATGGTAAATCGTAATTTATACATTTGTAAATGATTTACCGTTCTCAAAGCATTCTCAAAGAGCCCAATTGGCTAATAGCAAATTAAACCAAAAATAAAATTATGGTGTATCCAGTTAAGAATTGTTTCTAAAGAATGTTTATTGACAGAAAACATGTTTCTTATAAAATTATAATTAAAAATGATTTTACAGCTCTAAATATAGTATGATGCTAATTATATATGCATACGAATATATGTCTGTTACTATCTTATCCTAGTTTCAGAGTATATATGCATTTCTTTCTATAAATACATCTATGATAGTCTAGAAGAATATATACCAAAATGTTAAAGATTAACTCTTAGTGCAGATTTATTACATTTCTTACAGTTTTCTAAATGTTTTACTTTCTATAATTAATGAATATATATTTTGCAAAAGAGTGTTGTTCAGAATTAACTAACTCTTGTACCTCGCTAATTTAGTAGTTGAAAAGAGTAAGGGAATCCTCAGACATCTCCCGCCAAGTCAGGAGAGAGGGACTGCAATTGAATTATGCAATAAGATATGTGATGCTATTCATACCTCTCATGCATGGAATATTAGAAAGTGGACGGTATAAAATCTCACAGCAAATAAAAAAAAGGAAAAGAAAAGAAAAATGGGCGTTGTCATTAAGATGGTGATGTACGTCATTTCCAATTTTAGTCCTCCTGACAAGAAGATCAAATAAATGGCAACTATCTATACACAGGACAACTATCCACACACTGTGAAAATCCCAGAGCGTGGGTGTAAGGCTGAAGAGCCCGCCTGGAACACAGAGACTGACAATGACCTCATTAAGAGGGTAAGAGGAGCAGTTTCACTTGGACCCTATTGTCTCTCCTCCAGGCTGCCATAATACTGCACCAAGAGGGCTATCGGGGTGGGAAAAGAGAGCCCAAGGTAACAACCAGCTCCCTCAGCACTGGGGGCTGCATCCTTGGAGGCTCACATGAGTGATCTCTCAATGGAGATCACTGGGAATCTGCGGGGCTCGACCAATGGGGATCGGATAGTGGGGCAGGGCTCACACGTGACCAGCACTCAGATCTTGGCAGACTAGCTTCCTGCTTACAGTGGTGCCTGAGCAGAGATCCCAGCCAGCAGCTCCGGCCATCTGCAGAGCCAAGCTGGTGGCCTCATCTGGCTAGAGAGCTCAGCTGACTAATTTGGTGCCAGCCAATAGGTCATACTTGCCATGGAACCCATTGTATGACCTTGCCCAGACAGAGAAGCAAATTCAAAGCCACAGCCAACTGCTGAGCATAATGCCCAGTCCTGCCCTCTTGGAAATGTGGCCAGAAATGCTCAGCAGCCACGGAGCACATCCTCCAGCCTTCTGATCATGAAGCCCAGCGTGCAGCCCCACCCAACTTTGGGGCACAGCCTGTGGCCTGACTGATTCTGGAGCAAATCCTGAGGCTCCATCCAACTTGGAAGCTCTGCCTATGCCTTGCCTGAATGTGGTGGGCAGCCAGAGGTGTCATCTGGTTGGGGAACACAGCCTGAGGCCTCACCCAACCGGGAGCAATTGCAAAACCCAGCCGCAGCTTTCCCCAATTTTGGAATCCAGCCAGTGGCACCACCCTGTCAGAGAAAATAGTCTGCAAAATCCTTTTGACCAGAAGTGATTGCAGAAAGAAATTAAAGACATAAATAAATGGAAAGCTATCCTGTGTTCATGGATCAGAAAAATTAATATTAAAATGTCCCTACTACCCAAAGCAATCTATAGTTCAATGCAATCCCTATCAAAATTCCAGTGGCATTTTGTACAGAAATAGAAAAAAACAATCCTAAAATTTGTATGGAACAACAAAAGAACCTGAATAGCAAAAGCAGTCTTGAGAAAGAACAAAGCTGGAGGTATCACACTTCCTGATTTCAAACTATGTTACAAAGCTAAGGTAATAAAAACACTATGGTGCTGTCATAAAAACAGACACATCAATGGAAGAGAATAGGGAGCCCAGAAATAAACCCACATACAGAGGGTGACAAAAAATTTTTATACACATTTTAAGGAAGGAAAACTATTAAAACTTTAATACTTAATATATATCAATAACGAAAGATGAATACACGTCATGTTTGACTTCTGCAATTACGAGAGGTGCTCAAAATGGTTACCATCAGCATTCAGACACTTCTGATTACTGTGAACTACTGCTTGAACAACATTGACCAAAGTATCCACTTGTATAGGTTTTTTTTGGCACCCCTGGTATATATGGCCTATTAATATTTGACAAGTATTCTCAATACTCAATGAGGAAAGGATAGCTTTTTTAGTAAATGGTGTTGGGGAAATTGGATATTCACATGCAAAAGAATGAAACTGGAATTCTATTTTATACTATGCATAAAAATTAATGCAAAGCAGATTAAAGACTTAAATACAAGACCTGAAACTATAAAGCTCCTAGAAGAAAGCTCCTTGACATTGGTCTTTGCAGTAATTTTTTTGGATATGGTACCTAAAACACAAGAAACAAAAGGAAAAATAAGCAGGTGGGGCTATATCAAATCAAAAAGCTTCTGCACAGCAAAATAATCAACAAAATGAAAAGGCAACCTATCAAATGGGAGAAAATATTTGCAAACCATAAGGGGTTAATATCCCAACTATATAAAGAACTCATACAACTCAATAGCACAAAAATAAATGATCTGATTCAAAAATGGGCAGAAGACCTGAATGGACATTTTTACCAAATGAGACATACAGATGGCCAATAGTTATATGCAAAGGTGCTCAACATCACTAATCATTAGGGAAATGCAAATCAAAACCACAATGTCACCTCCCCCGCTCCGTTAGAATGGCTATTATAAAAAAGACAAGAGATAACAAGTATTGACAAGGATATGGAGAAAAGGAAACCCTTGTGAACAGTTGGTAGGAATGTAAACTGGTACAGTTATTATAGAAAACAATATAGAGGTTCCTCAAAAAATTAAAAAAAAGAACTACCACGTGATCCAGCAATTTCACTTCTGGGTACATACCCAGAAGAAATTAAAACATGATTCCGATCTCTGTCCACTAGGCCCTGGCAAACGCTAACCTGCGTTCTGTCTATAGGGATTTTCATCTTCTGGATGTCTCATGCAAATGGAGTTACAAAATATGTGGCCTACTGTGGCTAGTTTCTTTCACTTACCATGTTTTCAGGATTCATCCACATGGTAACCAGTATCATTACTTCATTCATTTTTATGACTAAGTAATATTTCATTTTATAGATACACAAAAAACAAACAAACAAAAAGAAATCACAGATCTTAAGTATTCAGTTTGAGGAGAATTCAGAAATCAGGCAGCTTCACTTTCTCCTTATGTAACAGGTCATGACACAAATTTGGTTTGATCAGATCTCGCTGTGGGGAACTCACTACCTCACAAGGCAGTACTTTTCTTCACCAACATTCATCATAAGGTTATCTCTTATTGAATCAAAATTGGAAACCTCAATCTCCCATCAGTTGGCTTCTCTTTTGTACCCACAGAAGAAATGAATACAACCATTCTTTCATCAAAAATTACTTAAAATATTTCAAGATGTAACAATAATCCAACATTAACTGGGCAATCTTAATGATGTTTGTGTGTGTGTGTGTGTGTGTTTTCTTTTCTGTTTATCAATGAACGGTACCTATGATGTGGCTCAAAATCACATTACCAAGTAATCTTGTGCTTGTGAATTAACTTATGTGTATGGATAGTTAAAATAGCTGATTAACTGCCTGTTGCTGCCATTCGGCAACCGAATGCCATCAAGTAACGCTCTAGTTGACTTGAAGCAATATGTAATTAATATTACTAGAGAAAGTATCTGTGTAACTTCTAGTACACATTTTTTTGAAGTAATTACAAATTTACAGAAAGTTGCAAACAAGAAAAAACAAAATGATGATCTCGAAGGGATATTTGCACTCCCATATTCACTGCAGCAGTATCACAATAGCCAAGATATGAAAACAACCAAAGTGTCCATCAATGGATGAATGAACAAAAAAAATGTGAATATATATGTACACACACACACACACACACACACACACACACAATGGAATGTCGTAAAACAGAAGGAAATCCTTCTTTTGTGGCAACATGGATGAACTTTGAGGGCATTATGCTAAGTGAAATAAGTTAGAGAAAGACAAAAGCTGTGTGATTTCACTTACATGTGAAATCTAGAAATGCCAAACTCATAGAAACAGAGAATAGATTGGTAGTAACCAGGGCAGGTGTAAGGGGAAATGGTTGAAGGTGGTCAAAGGATACAAACTTCCAATTATAAGACGAGCAAGTTCTGAGGGTGCACTGTACAGAATGGTGACAGTTAATAATACTTGTGTGACTTAAAAATTGCTAAGAGAGTAGACCTTCAAAGTTCTCAACACACACACACACACACACACACACACACAAGATAACTGTAAAGTGGTGGATGTGTTATTTTGGTAATTATTTTGCCATGTATATATATATATAAAATCATCAGGTTGTATACCTTAAATTTAAATGATGCTATATGTCGATTATATTTCAATAAAGCTGGGAACAAAAGAACAAGGAGTCTCAGGAAGAGTGAGCTGGATCCTAGTGTTGATCTATTGTTATGGGAGGTGTGGGGACAGAGCCAGGAGTGCAGTTTCCAGGCTCTTGCCCTCACGTGGAAAGGTGCTCACTCGGGTAGTAAATGGCCATCAACTGTGGTTGGATGGCCATCAGCTGTGGCTAGTAGGCCGTCATCTGTAACCAGTGAGCCATTGGCCAGTAACATAACTGCCATGGCTAGCAGAAATGGGCCCTAGCAAGAAGATGGTGGCTGAGCTAGCAAGCGTGGATTGCAGTTAGCATGGCGAACTGCAGCTAGCAAGTGGGGTTGGTTGGCAGAGACAAGTGGAGTGTGGATTGCGGATAGCGTGGCTCCTGCTTCCTGTGTCTCCAACCCAGCTGCCAGCAAGACTATAGTGTTATGACTCCCCTGTCTATGGCTCCGTGGGTGTTCCTTTTTGGCCTCACTGTGTCCTGCATTCTTATGTGGGGAGCAGGACCAGAGACCTTGCATGACACCCTGCATGACAGGAGGGTTGCTCAGAACTCTGCTTCTGGTTTTGTAACAAGTAGCCTCCTCTTTACTTTTTCCCGATGATTTGCTCTTAGATGTAAACTGACATTATCCTATTTAGATCTGGCACAGGTAGGACTCATTCTAATGACTGATGCCATGAGACTGCTGGCTTTGAGAACCATAGGTAATTGAAATTTGGAAGATGCTACTAAGAATTCAATCAAATTCAATCTTATAAATTTCTCATTACCCTGGAAAAACAAGGTATAATTAATTTGAGTAGAAAGACCTGAATTGAACATTAAAACTGTTCATGAGAATTTCCTGTGGTATGAATTTGGATGGTGAGATCAAAAGAACCCAGATGGCAGTGGGGATATGCATATGTTTTACTGCCCAGCTGTGAAATCCCTTGCTGTTTTTTTTTTTCCCCTCTGAATCCTAGAAATAGTCCCTTATCTGGTAAAGTCGATTTAAAAATAAGCAAAACTGTTGTTTGAAGGTATTCTGACTCGGAACTGTTTAGACTTATATTGTAAAGGCATAATATCATTTCTGAATATACACACCTCCAAGTTTACCTCCACACCACTCTATGGAAATGAGACTTTCTTCAGTTCATTGATGATTTATTTTATCACTGTGAACTTAAGAGTGGTTCAGTGATAATTTAATGTCTGTAAAAAACAGATTAAGTTCAGCTATTCCAAGATCAAAATTATAATTTTCAAGAGATGTCTTCCAACATCTACTTGGCATACATCTAATACTTCTATATATCAATTTCATTCATCAATTGTATGGGGACTCCACTTGTGTATCCCAGGCTTATCAGGAAGATCCATTGCTCAAAATTAGGTATTCTCTGAGTGCTTTAGTAAAATGTGTTTTTTTACGGCTATGATGACTAGTAATAACTGCTAAAGTTGAATATGTGTGGTTTTGTCCATTGGAGAGCATTTGACTGTGATATCCCAACTAAATTTTGTGAGAAATTTCTTGGTCTGTCTACAAATGGAGGTAATGTAATGTTTTATCTTTACTTTGGTTTCTTAATTTTAGTAACAAAATGTTTCTCAATTGATCATGTAAGTAAATAGAATCCCTCACAACCAGAAACATAGAGTGCCTGCCCTCTAAAAATTTTTAGAGTACGACCTCAAAGATTTTGCGGCCTAGTTTTTTTTAAAGGATGCACAAATCTTCAATTTCTCTAGATTAGCTGTTACCAGTGTATGTACTATAACTCTTGGGGTTCTGCAGGACACTTTCAGGAGGCCTGTGATGTCAGTGCTGTTTCCATAATACTATGGTATTATTTGTGTTTTTCATTCTCATTCTCATGAATATAATGTGAAATTTTCCAGAGGCTACGTGACATGTGAAGATATCATCACTCTGATGCATTCTTGTGTTTTAAACATTTCTCAGTTTTAATTTTCAATGTTATAAATATTGATTATCATCTATCTATCTATCTATCTATCTATCTATCTATCTATCTATCTATCTATCTATCTCTCATCCATCCGTCCATCCATATATCTGACTCAGGTACACAAAAGCCCTTTGGGTCTAAATAATTTTCTTTTTCTGTAGTTCAGTTTTTCGTTTTTTAAATTAAAGTTTATTGGGGTGACAATGGTTAGTGAAATAACATAGGTTTCAAGTGTACAACTCTGTAATGCATCATCTATATATCACATTGTGTGTTCATCACCCAGTCAGTTCTCCTTCCATCACCATATGTTTGATCCCCCTTACCCTCATCTACCACCCCCCTCTCCCTTTACCCTCTGGTAACCACTAAACTATTGTCTATGTCTATGAGTTGTTTTTTTTTCTTTATTTGTCTTTGTTGTTTCAGTTTTATATCCCACATATCAGTGAAGTCATATGGTTCTCAACTTTTTCTGTATGACTTATTTCGCTTAGCATAATAATCTCAAGATAATTTTCAATGATGTAAAGGGATCCTGAGACCAAAACTTCTGAAAACTACTGCTCTAGGTAAATACATTTATGTGCTCATACGAGCTAGTTAAGAGCTGTGTAGCTGCACCAAACTTCTTTCGATATACCAAAGAGTTGCTTCTGTTAAGCTGTGATTTGACATTATAAGCCTTATGTTGGCCTATTGCTAAGATTTATGACAATAAATGGTCCCGTGAAATTCATCATTTCATGGATCCAAAGAAGTAGTTGGAAGGAAGGACATTGGTGATTTTTATTTACACGCTGCACACTTTTTTTGAAGTCTCATTAGAGAAATTTTTCTGATATTTCAGTATCATAAAAAAATTTGGTGTTGCCTCAGTAACTGATTTGTTTTTGTAGATACCATGAATCCGGCAGTTTCTTCTGTTTCTCTCTCTTGGCTTTGGTGTTTTGGAATCTTACCATCTTTCCACCAACTGTGCAGGCCCCGTCTAGACACGGTTTTGCATATTTTTTGCCATGCATTTCCACATGCTGATCATCTGGCTTTTTCTAACTTTAGTATTCTCATTTTGTCCCAATTTCTACATTTATTTTCCCCACCCATATACACATAAATCCTTCTGAGGCAGGGAGTACATGCATGTGCACATAGATATGTCTAAACATAGACTTTTTGAGTTTGATTCTCACAATTCTGTGAGAGAAGCATATTTGGCATTGTCCCTGACTCACTGATGAAGAAACCGAATACTAATTGATTTAACCAAAGTCACCTAGCATGTAAAAATAGCTAGGGTTAGAATACATTCTATATCTTCTGACTTCAATTCCATATTCTTAAAACTACCACACTACTTTTTTTCTGCAGCTGCTTTTGAAGGAACCATCAAATGAAGCCCCTTAACTCTTTAAGATAATTAACAAGCTTCCCTGTTGTGAAATGGACACTACTGGGTCAACAATCTTAATCCAGCTCAGAAATTGCCAACATTCGAGGAATGAGAAATTCCAACATTTTGTGATTCACATTATATTTTTCCTTTATTCAGTCTTAGGAAAATCCTAAATTTTA
This sequence comes from Rhinolophus ferrumequinum, assembly GCF_004115265.2. NCBI lineage: Eukaryota > Metazoa > Chordata > Mammalia > Chiroptera > Rhinolophidae > Rhinolophus > Rhinolophus ferrumequinum. The sequence goes on from NC_046301.1 coordinate 46,576,774, forward strand.
AATTTATTTTATAGTTATACAAATGATAGCACAAAAATGGGAAACATTTTTTTTGAAGACTTTAATTCTTCAGCAGCATAGTTACTGTTCCTAAAAGTCAATTGTTTTCATGATGTCAATATGTCCCATATCAGTTTATCACTTGCTCTCTGGTAGATTGAAACACAGAGTCTAAGACATGTTTTAATGACTAAAAAACATAAAGCGGGCAATTTGTAGATTTCTCTTAATTAGGATAAATATTTTGTTAAGATAGATAATCATTTCCTTTCCAATTACTTTTTTCTTTGACATGAGCTATCGTGCCTGCCAAAAGGATGATTTTTTTAATCGATAATCTATTAAGCACATAAATAATTTATTGTAAACAATATTAAAACTCTTCCCTATTTGTAGCAACAAATGGAAAAAAGAGAAGGGTGAAGCACTCTGAAATTGAATTAGCAAAGAGAAGGAAAGTGAGCTCACTGCAGAAAGCCATGTGGTAGCTTTTCTACCACCATGTTGGCAGATAGTCTGATGGTTTTCTTAAAATAGTAATACATACACCATGGTTTTCCCTAGAACTCCTAGGCAATGTTCATTAAACAAATAGTTTGTTCATTTTTTGATGGAGTTTGGACCATCTCAAACCTTCACAAAGAATTCATAATTCTTTTCACAGGGCACTCCAATGCCTTCTATTGAGTTTGGATATCCATTGATAAATTTGTGTCTGAGGCATTAACAAAATATATCAACATCTGACTATGTTGGGTTAAATGTAGAAATCTTTCCCTGAAGTTTGGAGAGTAATCACCAAAAGGTCAGCTGGGGCTGCCCAGCACATAACATTTTCCGTATTTGCATTGCTTTGGCTTTGTCACTTTTAATATTGGCATGGGAACCTGTTCTTCATGGTTAAAGAGCTTTTTCAGTTGCTTATTTCTCAACTTAAGTAATAATCCTCTTTTGCTGACAGCTTTTTAGTTCCTGTAGAAATGACTGTGCTGTCATACACACAACTTTAGGATTTCAGGTTGGAGTGGGGGAGGATCAGAGTGTGTTAAAAAAAAAAAAGCTCATGTTTCCACCCAAACACACCCACCTAAGTACTTACAGAAGGCTCCAGAAAACAGAAGCAGAATTCTTTCCCTGTTCTACTTTTCTTATGTGGGATCAAATGCTTTTAATACATGTTTCAAAAGAGTATTCCAGTTAACCTCCAAAAATAAACAAACCACAATTCTGCTCCCCATTTTTTCCCTCAATTTAATCATTTGTTCCAATTTTCCTACCTTTGAAATCAGATGATTCAGCTCTCTTTTCTGCCTTAAAAATCTGGCTTCATTCAGATTTCAGAAGCTCATGCTTGATTCTTCAATCTTCCTTATTTTTATATCTTAATAGTCTACACATGTGTTCTATTGTTTAATTTTTTTTCTTTCTGATTTGGATCTCTTCTCTTTAAATTTCAATTAGACCTATTCTCTTTTGTCTATTTTCTTTTTTGTATAAATCTCACTTTCCATTCTTGCTGTGAGGAAGTGAACCTTCTCTCCCATGAGTTCACACTCCCTTTTTAATTTTTACCACCTGTGTTCCATTTTACACTTTTAAGTTCAGTAATGAGATCTTATATAAAGCATGACTCAGATCTCATCATTTCAAAGCATTTCTCCACCTGAGCTGGCTTCTGATTCTACTCTGGTGATATCTCCAAGTTCTTCTCATCCTAATCTGCCTTCTTGATTTGCTTCCTTCCTGCGCTGTCTGATTTTTATGGTTTCCTAGTAAGTACTTACAAAAGAGAATGGGCTTTGGGTCCACACTTGGATGGGTTTAAATCTCAGCTCTGCCTGCCATAGCTGTATGACTTGAGCAAATTACTTTACGTCTGAATTTTCTTCCCTGAAAAGTGGGGATATTGATAACTATATCACAACATTTTTGGAATGATTAAACAGTATAGAATTGGAGTCATATTAAGTGTTCAATTATTATTCATTTTTTTCAGTCTTCAGAAAAATCTGGCACTGTTTTGATGATAAAGAGATTACTAGAAAATCAGAGTGATGTGCAATAAATTACTAGTTTCCAAGAGAAAATGGTAGCATGCTTTCTTTTTTTGTCTTTCCCCCGTCACACACATATCCATTCATTTTTAAATTACAATTATGAAATTTTTCAATATAAAAGTATAACAATTAATAAAACAAATGTGCATATGATCATCTACACTTAGTGTGAACAAATCTGAACATTTTGCCATAATTATATCGGATCTTCATTTTAAAGAAATAAAGTATGCTAGATTTGCTTATATCCCTCTGTGTCCCTTCTCTCATGTCATTCCTCTCTCTCCCTTTCCTGAGATACAACCATGCTGAATTTGCTCTTGATCATTTATTTGTATTGTTATACTTTTATTATATATGTATATATTCATATAAATTATTGTTCTGCATATTTTAAATGACATGTGCATAGTATACTATATATCCTCTGCAACTTGCCATTTTGTTCAGCATTCTTTATTGGATTTATCACATGTGCCATATAATTTTGCTCTGTTCTGTTCATTTCTATTGCATTTCTATTCAGACTATGCCATTGTATGAATGTGCCACAGTAATAGTGTAATTGCAAAACTAAGTGGAGTGGGTGATTTTAACCTCATCTGAGAGTAAAATCTGATTGGATTCCAGTGATACACTCAGTCTAGTTGCTTGTTCTAGTGAGACCTTGGGGCCTTAGGGGAATTTGGGTCTCTTCTTCTCTAGGGAGGCATATTGCTTCAAATAGGAAAACCTGGGAAAGTCACATAGTATCCTGATATCTGGACCTAAGACCTCTTTTAATAAGGGATGATCTAGAATGTCAGTAACTCTGAAGTTCAACAATGATGCTTAACCTCTTTGGGAATTTTCTCCTTAAGCATTGCTAGGGGAGTAAAATAAGATAATGCATGCAAAATAACCTGTATCTAGCTGTTTAGAAAATGATTAATAAGTGGCTCTTGTAGATTTTTAATGAAATAATTTTAAGACGAATCTGCTATAGTTCACAGCCTAATGGAAATGTGTAAATGTGATTCTCTACGTCAATTTTTTTGTTTTCTCTTTATTTGCACTAGATTAAGAGTAAATAATGTGACCATTTTATGTTGTTTAATAGGTTGCACAACTGTTTACATATCTTTATTGGGCAAGTAGTATTTAGTTGAAATTAAATTTTTGCTGAAATTGAATTGGGCCCACACAGTACTAAGAGGTAAGAGTTATTATCTCTATTTTACAGAGTATTATATTCAAAATAGGCAAAATTAGTTATAATTGCAAAAAAATAAACAACCCCCCAAAAATAACACACACACACACACACACACACACACACACACAAAACAACCACCTAAGTTAGTCTTTTAATTAGATCTCAACAATGTTAGTACAGCAGTTGATCAACTGGGGAAAGTTGTGAAAACTTTCAGTAGAAGAGTCTATCTTGTTTAGAAGTTGGAACTGAATTTAGAAAAGGCCTAGAACATGATTGTTATTGTGTCAAAAGCCATACTTAGCATGTTGTCTCAAGCTTTTTTTTTTTTTTTTGGTATGGATTTGGGCCAAACACAAGTAAACTTTCTTATGGAATTAATGAGGAATGCTTTGAAGATTTTCATTTCTGGAGTGTAAATGTTACTTAATAAGAAATTAGGTTTTTAATTTAGATATAATTGACATGTAACATTATGTTCGTTTCAGGTGTATAACATAATGATTCGATATTTGTACATGTTGTGAATTGATCACCATAATAAGTCTAGCTAACATCCATCACCACACATAGTGATGATTTCTTTTTTGTGATGAAAACTTTTAAGATCTACTCTTTCAGCAACTTTCAAATATACGAGATAGTATTCTTAACTGTAGTCCTCAGGCTGCACATCCTCGTGAGGTATTTATTTTATAGCTAAGAACTTGTACTTTTTAACTTTTAAAATGTTATTCAATAAGAATTCGGTTTTGATGAATACTCTTTGGATAATTATAGGCTATTACCCTAGTTCTTTTTATTTTAATCAACCTTGTTATTAAATTAGAAATTAAGTTGTAGATCTCATTTGTAGGAAGAGGGGGCATTCTTTGGAAAAATGTCAAAGTGAGGCTTAAATATGTATTGTTTAGTTGTTCATGTTAAGAATAGTTTAAAAGTGAAGAATCTTCCAGAGTTTTTCATTTTTCCTGTTTTTAAGTTGTGATCAGAGAAAACCTTGGTAATTAAAATTATGGCAACAATGACAGTAACACAATCAGAATGGCAGCCACTTGTTAATTTAACTCAGTTATTGACTTTCTTAAATGTATGTATGGGCAATAACTGCTGAGTATGTCTATAGAAAGGCTATGATTTTTGTTTTTGGTAATAAATAACTTATGCAGCAATAAAAAGTAATATTTTAGGACTCTAACTGGTCCTTGGTCCTGGGAAAGAAATGGCATTTTATGTACCGGTACATAAGCGCTACTCTTGGCAAATCATCACATCATGTAGAATTGTACTTTATAAGTAACATGCCTTGGAAGTTTTTTTGTTGAAAGAGAGTAATGGAAGACAAAAAGGAAAGAGGAAGGGAAAGAAGGGAGGAAGACATTACCTTTTAGAGTTCCAAATTGCATAATAATAATAATAGTAATAAACAATTGAAAAACATATGCTTAATGCTTACTATATGCTAGATACTGTGCTCAGTGTCTAACTGTCCTACACATACAGGACTGCAATTTCTTGTCTATGATTCTAAAATTCAAAAAACTTTAAAAAGGTTTTTGAATTTTAGAATCCAAACTGTTTGAAGTTCAATTAATGGCAAGACAGATGTGATGTGTACTCACTTAGTGGTGAGAACTGTACTGAATGAACCATTTTTTAATTTATAATCTCTATTTATCCCATTTAAGGTAAATACTATCAGCTCTGCAGAAATATTGTGTTTGATTGCAGTGTTACCTAACTTGTAGTATATAGACTATGTTATTTTTCTAGAAGAAAAGGAATAACTCTAAATTGTGAGATTCATCTTTCTACAAGAATTTGTAGTCCTATGCTAACTCATTTAGTCTTCACAATAACCTCATGAAGTTGGCACTATTATCTCCATTTTACAGAGGAAGACGTTGAAAGAGAGAGGTTAACAATGGAATATTTACCAATAATGGCTGTTCTAAAGTCTGCAATTCTCTGGGTAGAAAATTCTTTGAAAATGTTTTTAGCCCCGCTGTGCCGGGTGCGCACGGGAGCCCAAGGCGGAGCGCAGAGCGCAGAGACCGGGGGTTGGCTCTTTCCCTGCGTCCCACGGCTGATTTCTCCAGCCGGGAAGGCGGCACGCCCTGCGGCGGACGGGGGGTGCAGTCTCCATACCTAGGCCCCTCCCCCCTGCTCTTCCAATCCTACCCCGCCCTTCCAGAGACTTAAACCCGCTCCTGAACCGAGGACTGGTATCTGAGGCTCAGGCTTTGGGATGCCTGACGGGCAGCCCTGACCCAGGCAGACTGGGCAGTGTGCGTGATTTTGGCTGCGCTAGGAGAGAAGAGACGCCTCCACCCCCAGCCACCACCTTTTCTGGCCTGCGGGAAGAGGGCGACGCACGGCTGGGCTGGGAGAGTGAAGACCCCTCCATCTCCAGCCCCCACCCTTCCTGGCTTGCCTAGGGTGGGGTGGGTGCAGCTGCCGAGACACACCCGGAGATCAGCTGTGAGGCAGGCGCAGCTCTGGGCTTTCAGCAGATCAGAAATCTCCCGCCCGCACTCACACACACACACTGAAGAGGTGCCTTAAGACTCAAGAGTTTTGGTCACGTATCTGGTGGTGCCACTCTCAGTGTGCATTTGTGCAGGCAAGGGCAGAAACTGCACTGATATTGTAAAAACTATCACCCAGACCCCTCAGGCCCACGCTTTTAAGTCTGCAGTCCCAAAGTCTCTCTGGGCACCAGGTGACCGGCTCTGCCTGCGCAATAAGCAGGGGGCTCCTTGGTACAGCAGAGAACAACCTGGACATTGCTTGGTGGGCTTAGGCCGAGACTGTCGCTGCTTTTTGTATTGCTTTGTTTTGTCTTGTTTTGCTTTGTCTTTATATCTTTGATATCTTTGCCTCTGTCGAGTGGGGTTATCAGGTGGTTTTGCAGGTGAACGTATTTGATATTTTTTTTTGTTGTTGTTGTTGCTGTTGTGCTTGGTGATTTGCTTTGTTCTGAAACTGCCCTGCCGGGGCCCAGCTTGTGAGGCACGGTCAGCAGATCAGAAATCTCCCGCCCGCACCCATACACACACACTGAAGGAGTGCCCTAGGACTCTGGAGCTCTGGACAAAGGACTGGTGGTGCTCCTCTCGGTGTGCATACGTGCGGACAAGGGCAGAAGCTGCACTGACTTTGTGGAGACTATCATCCAGACCCCTCAGGCCCACGCTTTTAAGTCTGCAGTCCCAAAGTCTCTCTGAGCACCAGGTGACCGGCTCTGCCTGCGCAATAAGCAGGGGGCTCTTTGGTACAGCAAAGGACAACCTGGTCATTGCTTGGTGGGCTCAGGCCGAGACGGTCGCTGCTTTTTGTTTCGCTTTGTTTTGCTTTGCTTGGTTTTGTTTTGCTTTGTCTTGTATCTTTGATATCTTTGCCTGTGTCGAGCGGGGGTTATCGGCTGTTTTTTTTTTTTTTTTTTTTCTCTTTGCTGTTGTCGTTGCTGCTGTGCTTGGTGATTTGCCTTGTTCTGGGACTTCCCTGCCGGGGCCCAGCTTGGGTGGCACGGGACTCGGCATATCCGGGGGCCAACTCCAGACCAAATCGGAGTGCAGCCGGGTTTGACCTGCAGGTCACACACCTAGAGGGGCTTCTCGGCAGGCTCTGGAGCCCATAGAGGCCAAATCACATTGGGGTGGTCAACCCTCACGCAGCAGAGTGCCCTGCGGGGGGCAGAGCCAAGTCTCACGGCAGGTCAGCCCAGGAGTTGACCCCACCTGCTCATTAGCAGGAAGCAATTAAAGATCTTCTTGAACGGGACAGTGTGCATAACACAAGACTCACCTTTGGAGCACACGCAGAGGAGGACGACGTGGTGCGAGTCAAATATAAAGGACACATACTACATAAGATAACCTAGCAAGAACTAAGAACTCTAGGGGATCTACCTAATATATCAAAATAAACACAGTCAGCCAGAATGGGGAAACAAAGATACACGTCCCAAATAAAAGAACAGAAGAAGCTTCCACAACTGGAACCAAATGAAGCAGACGTAACCAACCTCTCAGAGACAGAGTTCAGAACACTGGTGATAAGAATGTTTAAGGAGCTTAGAGAAGACATAAAGAAGGATGTAGAAATCATAACAAACGAGCTTAGAGAAAACATAAAGAAGGATGTAGAAATCATAACGAAAAACCAGTTGGAACTAAAGAACACAATTACCGAAATTAAGAACTCACTTGAAGGAATTACCAGCAGGCTAGATGAAGCAGAGAATCGAATCAGCGACTTAGAAGACAAGGTAGCAGAGATCACCCAAACGGAACAACAAAAAGAAAAAAGAATAAAAAACAATGAAGATGGCCTAAGAGACCTCTGGGATAACATCAAGCGCAACAACATGCGCATCATAGGAATACCAGAAGGTGAAGAGAGCAAGCAAGGGATTGAGAACATATTTGAAGTAATAATGTCTGAAAACTTCCCCAACCTGATGAAGGAAACCAACATACAAGTCCAGGAAGTGCAGAGAGTTCCAACCAGGATTAACCCAAACAGGTCCACACCAAGACACATTATAGTTAAAATGGCAAAGCTTAAAGACAAAGAGAGAATCCTAAAAGCAGCAAGAGAAAGACGGAGGGTTACATACAAGGGAACCCCCATAAGACTATTAAATGATTTTTCTACAGAAACATTGAAGGCCAGGAGGGAGTGGCAGGAGATACTTAAAGTGATGGAAAACAAAGGCCTACAACCTAGATTGCTTTATCCAGCAAGGCTATCATTTAAAGTTGATGGAGAGACAAAGAGCTTTCCAGAAAAAAATAAGCTAAAGGAATTTATTACCACCAAGCCAGCATTGCAAGAAATACTAAAAGGACTTCTGTAAATAGAAGAAAGATCAAAACAACCTAACTACAAATTTAAAAATGGCAATATCTATGTACCTATCAATAATCACTTTAAATGTAAATGGATTAAATGCTCCAATCAAAAGACATAGGGTGGCTGACTGGATAAGACAGCAAGACCCTTGTATATGCTGTATACAAGAGACTCACCTCAGAACAAAAGACACACACAGGCTGAAAGTGAAGGGTTGGAGTAAGATATTTCATGCAAATGGAAACGAGAAAAAAGCTGGAGTTGCAATACTTATTTCTGACAAAATAGATTTTAAAATGAAGAACATACTAAAAGATAAAGATGGGCACTATATAATAATAAAGATATCGATCCGACAAGAGGACATAACCCTAGTAAACATCTATGCACCCAACATAGGAGCACCTAAATATATAAAACAGGTACTGACTGACATAAAGGCAGAGATCAACAGTAACACTATTATAGTCGGGGACTTCAACACACCTCTGACCACAAGGGACAGGTCTTCCAGACAGAAAATCAATATGGAAACAACAGCCTTAAATGATACATTGGACCACTTGGATTTAATCGATATTTTCAGAACATTTCACCCCAATGCTGCAAAATACACCTTCTTCTCAAGCGCACATAGAACATTTTCCAAGATAGATCATATGTTAGGCCACAAAACAAGTCTTGATAAATTTAAGAAAATTGAAATCATACCAATTGTCTTCTCTGATCACAATGCTATGAAATTAGAAATGAACTACAGGAAAAAAACGGGAAGACACACCAATTCATGGAGGCTGAATAACTTATTACTAAATAATGAATGGGTCAAGCAGGAGATCAAGGAAGAAATCAAAAGATATCTCGAGATAAATGAAAATGAAAACACGACGACCCAAAATCTATGGGATGCCGCGAAAGCAGTCCTAATCGGGAAATTCATAGCTTTGCAGGCCTACCTAAAGAAACAAGAAACATCACTAATCAACAGTTTATCTTCACATTTAAGGGATTTGGAAAAAGAACAGCAAAATAAGCCCAAAGGGAACACAAGGAAGGAGATAATAAAGATCAGAGCAGAAATAAATGAAATAGAAACCAGAAAAACAATACAAAAGATCAATGAATCCAAGAGTTGGTTCTTAGAGAAGATAAACAAAATCGACAAACCTTTAGCCAGACTCATTAAAAAAAAGAGAGAGAGGACCCAAATTAATAAAATCAGAAACGAAAGAGGAGAAGTGACAACGGACACTGCAGAAATACAAAGAGTTTTAAGAAGTTACTATGAGCAACTATATGCCAACAAATTTGATAATTTGGAAGAAATGGACAATTTTCTAGAGGCGTACAACCTTCCAAGGCTAACTCAAGAAGAAACAGAAAACCTGAATAGACTGATTATCACCACGGAAATTGAATCAGTAATCAACAGTCTCCCAACAAACAAAAGCCCTGGACCAGATGGCTTTACAGGTGAATTTTACAAAGCGTTCAAAAAAGAATTATCACCAATTCTCCTCAAGCTCTTCCAAAAAATCCAGAAGGAGGGAAGACTCCCAAACACTTTTTACGAAGCCACTATCACCCTGATCCGAAAATCAGACAAAGACACCACAAAAAAAGAAAACTACAGGCCGATATCTTTAATGAACATAGATGCAAAAATCCTCAACAAAATATTAGCAAACAGAATTCAGCAATACATTAAAAAGATCATTCACCACGATCAAGTGGGATTCATCCCTGGTATGCAGGGGTGGTTCAACATCCGCAAATCTATTAATGTGATACACCACATTAACAAAATGAAAAATAAATATTACATGATCATATCAATAGATGCAGAAAAAGCATTTGATAAAATCCAACAGCCATTTATGATAAAAACCCTTAAGAAAGTGGGAATAGAGGGATCTTATCTCAACATAATAAAGGCCATATATGACAAACCCACAGCTAACATCATACTCAATGGGGAAAAGCTAAAACCATTCCCCCTAAGATCAGGAACAAGGCAAGGATGCCCACTATCTCCGCTTCTATTCAACATAGTTCTGGAAGTTCTTGCCACAGCAATCAGACAAGAAAAAGAAATAAAAGGCATCCAGATTGGTAAGGAGGAAGTAAAGTTATCATTGTATGCAGATGATATGATACTATATATAGAGAACCCTAAAGACTCCACCAAGAAGCTATTAGAGATGATAGATGAATTTAGTAAAGTGGCAGGATACAAAATTAATATTCAGAAATCAGATGCATTTGTATATACCAATAATAAAACATCAGAAGGAGAAATTAAAAAAACAATCCCATTTACAATCGCTCCAAAGACTATAAAATACCTGGGAATAAATTTAACCAAAGAAGTAAAAGATCTATACTCAGAAAATTATAAGACACTGATGAAAGGAATGAAGGAAGATATAAATAGATGGAAACACATATCATGTTCATGGATAGGAAGAATTAATATAGTTAAAATGTCCATACTGCCTAAGGCAATATACATATTCAATGCAATTCCTATCAAACTGCCAACGTCGTTTTTCACAGAAATAGAAGATATAATCCTAAAATTTATATGGGACCATAAAAGACCCCGAATAGCAAAGGCAATCTTGAGAAATAAGAACAAAGTGGGAGGTATAACAATACCTGACTTCAAATTATACTACAAGGCTACAGTAATCAAAACAGCATGGTACTGGCATAAAAACAGACACATAGATCAATGGAACAGAATAGAGAGTCCAGAAATAAATCCACGCCTATATGGCCATTTAATCTACGACAATGGAAGCAAGAATGTACGATGGAGTAATGACAGTCTATTCAATAAATGGTGCTGGGAAACCTGGACAGACACATGCAAAAAATGAAGTTGGACCACCTCCTTACACCATATACAAAAATAAATTCAAAATGGCTTAAAGACTTAAATGTAAGGTCTGAAACCATAAAATACCTAGAAGAAAATATAGGAAGAAACTTCTCAGACATTACCCGGAGTAAGATTTTTACTGATATACACCCTCGCTCGAGGGAACTAAGAGAAAAAATAAACATGTGGGATTATATCAAACTAAAAAGTTTTTTCACAGCAAAGGAAACCATCAATAAAACAAGAAGGGATCCTACTGAATGGGAAAAGATATTTGCCAATGATATATCTGATAAGGGATTAATATCACAAATCTATGGAAAACTTACTCAACCCAACTCCAAAAAAACAAACGATCCAATTAAAAAATGGGCAGAGGACTTGAAGAGACATTTTTCTGAAAAGGACATACAGATGGCAAACAGACATATGAAGAAATGCTCAACCTCACTAACCATCAGAGAAATGCAAATAAAAACCACAATGAGATACCACCTCACCCCAGTCAGAATGGCTATCATCAATAAATCAACAAACAACAAGTGCTGGCGCGGATGTGGAGAAAAGGGAACGCTTGTGCACTGTTGGTGGGATTGCAGACTGGTGCAGCCGCTATGGAAAACAGTATGGAGGTATCTCAAAATTCTGAAAATGGAACTACCTTATGATCCAGTAATTCCACTCCTAGGTATCTATCCGGAGAAATCCAAAACTCCAATTTAAAAATCTCTATGCACTCCTATGTTTATTGCAGCACTATACACAATAGCTAAGACATGGAAACAACCAAAATGCCCATCGGTAGATGACTGGATTAAGAAACTGTGGTACATTTATACAATGGAGTATTATGCAGCCATAAAGAAGAAAGAAATCTTACCATTTGCAACAACATGGATGGATCTAGAGAACATTATGTTAAGTGAAATAAGTCAGACAGAGAAAGATAAGTACCATATGATCTCACTTATTTGCGGATTCTAAAGAAAAGAATAAGTGAATGAACTAATCAGAAACAGTTTGGGAGACAATGAGGAAAAACTGAGGGTTGCTAGATGGGCGGGAGGGGTGGGGGGTGGGGGGGAGGGTGAGGGGATTGGAGGGCAGTCGGTGACCACAGGATGGCCACGGGGTTTGAAAATTAATCTGGGGAACGTAATTTGGTGGTTACCAGAGCGTAAGGGGGTTGGGGGGTGGGGGATGAGAGTGAGGGGGATCAAATGTATGGTGATGGAAGGGGAGCTGACTCTGGGTGGTGAACACACAGTGTGATTTATGGATGATGTGATACAGAATTGCACAACTGAAATCTATGTAATTCTACTAACAATTGTCACCCCAATAAATTAAAAATAAATTTAAAAAAAAATGTTTTTATTTTTAAAAGTGTCAGCGGTCTTCATGACACTTTTTAGATTCACCAGAAGAAAAGGAGATTACCATGAATACTTACATGTTAAATTTTTTGGGATATATTATAATACTACTGCTACTATTTCTAGGAAGTTCCAAAAGGATTAGAATAAAAATTTAGAAATTGGTTTCTTTTGGATGGTTCCTACTGCCAAAGTATGATAATTCTCTGCCATTTGGTGTTCCATAATATAGTAATAGGGAAGTAACAGGGAAGAGATAGACAGCTCCCACTGGGATCGTTTCACTGACATCTGGCTTTATTTTTGCTTGTTACATCTTCCAGACCCCACCATTAGTCACTTTATGTAATATATGTTACACATATCTTACTACACTGTGAGAAGTTTCAGAAAAATTACTTTTGACAACTAATTAGCATTTCCTAAAGGCATAATACAATATTAGCATTTACTCTTTGCATGGTACAACATTAGTTTCATTTAATTCAAGGCTACATTACACATCCAATAATTATTATGGGCTTTTAAATGTAGGTGTTTATTGAGTCTTAAGTTTAAGTTGCAATCTAGTCATGTTTTTACATCCATTTCAAACATCTATTTAATTTTTTTTTGCTTTTAAAATTATTTTATTAAATTTGTTGGGGTAACATTTGTTAGTAAAATTATATAGGTTTCAAGTGTACAATTCTATAATACATCATCTATATATTGCATTGTGTGTTCACCACTCAAAGTCAATTCTCCATCCGCCATCATACATTTGACCCTCTTTACCCTCTTCTACCATTCCCCTTTCCCCCTTCCCCTCTGGTAACCACTAAGCTGTTGTCTGTGTCTTTGAGTCAAACATTTTTCTACATGTAATAAATACCATATTTAGCAGTTATACCAAGTTTCTTTCAGATTTTAAAGTTTGTGCATCACTAACATTAATTCTACATAAATTCTCATGATTTTTGCAGGATTTGTTGCCCTTTGTGCACTGATATATTTTATAGGTGATGGCGGTGCACTCAGAAATGCATTTAAAGAGAAACTATCAATTCTAACTTGCACTGTACTATGGTCTTTGTGAAAATTGTTGCCTTTGGCACTTTTGCTAATTGTGAATGCAATAGGATCCTGTCTTTGCGTTCAGAGGATATCAGTGAAAAAGTTAATGCAGAATATCTTACCAATTGCTGGAGCAGAGGCCAGTCTCAAATCACATTACAGTATGGGTAGAAGCCAATTGCCCAGTTGAAGGGTGATACTGTTTATGTGTAATGTACGGTCGCTGTTGTGATAAGCCTTCCGGGAACGAGTGGAGAAGGATAATGTAGTTTAATTCAGAGTGCTGTGAAATGCTGCAATGCTTTGCTTATCTTTGCTTTGGTATTTAACATATTTTGATGGAATCACTTTAGATCTGACAACTGCCAATGATGTGTGAGAACCTCTTCTGGCCCACTGCAATTACTTACCCACCTTGGGGTGCAAACTCCCACTTCCTCCCTGCTTGTCTACACTCATTCTATCATCTTCACATTGTTACAAGTTTATATTCACATACCTGTAAGGAATATGAATCTTTACCTGTCTTCTCTCTGTTCAGTTCTGTCTCTTGTGCATGCATGCACGCAGGCACACACGCACACACACACACACACTCACTTTGTAGGCACACAGGATTCTTCTCTAGTTAAATGATATTATTTGACACTTCTTATATTTTATGGAGAACCATTATCATTTAAAAATATTTTATTAAAAAAATTTTTTTTCAAGAGTCTGACTTGAAGAATATAAGACTAGAGGAAACCATTATTTCTATATGTTAGTCAGGGTTGTTGAAATCTCATATGTGTTAACACATACAGTGAAACTACATGTGAATGACAAGCTACTTGTGTGGTGAGGGTTTATTAATTTAGAAATTTCTTGATCAATTCAGGATGGTCATCAAGATTTTTCAATGAAGGAATATATTCAGAATAGAGAAAATATTCTGTGTTTGTTTCCTCAGCTTTGCTTTGGGGGAAAAATGAGAACTATTGATGTGACCTTAAAAGGACAAATGCAACTTTTTCCTACATATGTTGTGTGTAGTCAATTGAGACTCTCCCACTAAAGAAGAAAAAGGGTTAAATAGATAATATCTAAGAGAAACATGGGCTTTCTTTGAAGCCTCAAAGTAAAGTCAAGTTCATTTATTTTTTAACCTGAAAGAATGGTCAGTTTAAGATTGAGCAGAGATTGAGACTATTTAAATGCTAATTTCTAGTGTTATGTGACTAAATTGGGATGAGAGATTAGATACAAAATAGTTCCTAGATTTGCTCTAAACTAGTGGTTTGTAACTATGTGCTGAGACATCCCAGAGTGCTGCATCAAACTCACAGAAGTAACATGGGATATTTTAAATTTTCAAAGGAAAGACAGCAAAACTTAGTACAAGTTGATCACCAATGAAGCTTGAGGTGGTGCATAGTTTCAACATTAAATCATGCTACATTCCTTTTTGCTGAAGTCATATCTTTATGAAGATGGGGTTTTTGTGATTTCTAGCTAGTTAAAAATGGAATTATTAGGCATTTATTTTGGTCTAGAGGTGCCATGAAAAAAATTACTGAAACACGAAGGATGCCATGAACAGAGAAAGTTTGAGAAACTTTGCTCTCACTCTCTCTCTCTATCTCTGTCTCTCTGTCTCTCTCTCTCTCTATATTAACACACACACACACACACACACGCACACACACATATGTATACATATACTATATATATTAGGCAAATATATTATGTTAATGGTAATAAATATTTATATAATTATTCTAATATATAGTTTTATACAAACATTATTGTTAATTTTGGGTATTAGACTATATTTTCCTTGAATCTAGAAATCATATTTATAGTCATTTCATTTAGATTACAATAAATTAGACTAAACATTGCAGTTCACTTGGTGGCAGCTTAATCAAATCACACATCTAGTGCTTTGGATGAAAGTTATAGAGCATTCCCCACAATTACTGTTCAGAAGTGAGATCTGCATTCCTTTGATTTTCTCATTCACTTCTTGAGATTAAGAGAGGCTTAAAAACTTGTCCAATTGAATGGAATTCTCTCTGTTTTCAGGGAGTCACATTTAGGGACTGGTCTACCTTGAAATCTTATGTTTTTATTCCCTCTTTGAGGCAAAGGTTAGGTTAGTGAGTTAGATACTAGAACTCAAGATAAACAGAGAGCCTGAAAGTGAAAGTTAGGGAGATCATAAAATTGTGTTTACTCCGGTTATTAGTTTTGTAATTCTTTTCTAAAATTCCCGAGTCCCAGGCTGGCCAGTGAGTGAACAATTTCGCATACAATCTAATTGAAGTATCTTGTTTGCCTCCAATTTTATCAAATGTACTAATTCCTTTGATATATCAATTTTCCCTAAAAGGGAGGATTTTTATCCTAAATTCTAGTTCGGATGTGTTATGGCCTTTGGACAATGGCCACCATTTTCACCTGTCAAAATGATAATAGTAGCTTCAGTCTCTGGATCAGAAGGATGTTAGAAACTCAATATACACCTACCAGTTTCACATCACTGTCAATGAGAATCATCTCCAATTACTTGCTCAGCTCTCCCTCTGTTTGCATGGCCCATTACCCTCTTCTCAGCACCTGCTTTGCTTACTCAATTATGGCTGTCACATGAGATCTGAGCACTGATGAAAAGCTGCAGCCTTTGCTCCATGATGCCTATTAAAATCTGTGTCAGTGGGGAGCAGCTTCTGAAAAATCTCAAGGTGGAACACTCCCCAAAGATAGTGATTACAAGCACCAGGGTGACCGTGTCCTTGTTTTGACACTGCTAGCATCTGTCTCCTATTGTCATTTATTGGCTCTGTAGGATTCTCTATTAAGACATTGGACAAGTGTATAGGTCTTCTTCATCTCATCTCAAGTAATTATCTTCTAAAATTTTCTATACACAAGATTCACTGTACACCTGAGGCATCTGTGCCTGTGATCTTAAGATATACATATATGTATTTATATATATACACACATATGTGTATATATAAATATATATTAATAACAAATATATAATAAATAAATAATAAATACATTAATATATATTTATATATATATATTAAATCTTGAGTGGCAAACAGGACTACGTGTGATTTATACTAGTAATTTAGAGCAGTGGATTCCCAATCTTTCCAAGTAGAATCTTTTTTTAAATGAAATTTTGCACAACTCAAATACATAAACTAGACAAGAGCAGAGTTGATCTCCTTCAAATCAGAGCATGACCAATCATCCTATTTTCTTCAAAAATATTCTCTCTTCTTCTCCACCTAAGAAACCTACGCCTTAGGGAAACAACTATTAGAAAGATTAGATTAAGACATGTTATTGATAAATTTAGAGAGAGAACTCATCTGATTTTAAGGAAGTTTTTCTATTTATTAAATGTATAAGTCATCCTACTCTTAGCAGATTACGTCATTTAGAGTTTGGCATAGAGCAGGAGTGGCAAACTACAAAATGTGGGCCAAATATGTCCGCTACCTGATTTTGTAAGTAAAGTTTTATCGGAACATACACATTTGTGTATCATCTGTGGATGTTCTCATGCTACATGGCAGAGTTTAGAAGAGACTGGATGCCCCACAGAGCCTAAAATATTTATTATTTGGTAATTTAAATAAAAAGTTTGCCAGGAATGTTCCTTTGGGAGCCATATGCTTAGCACTCCACAAGTAAACCATATATGTTAACCTACAACTTATGAATTACAAATAAGTAATTATAGATACTCAAGTACCTGGTATGGTTTCGATCCAGTTTTTCACTATTTACATTTTAGAATACATTGACATTTAAATTTGACATTATACCTTATTTTTATTTTATTCTTTTTTTGTTGTTGTTCCGATAAAACTTCATCTCCACATTTCCAGTTTACAATGAAAAAAACATGACATTTTCCTACTGGCATTCTCAATTTAAAAAGGATTTTGCAGATTTTGAATGTATTGCTATGATACGAAGTTTTCTCTGTACCTTCCGAGGAAGGAAATTCTCCTCTTCCCCAACCCAGTCTTTGAACAACTCCAGATCAATGTGTATATACAATGTCCTTGCTTTTATCTAATATGAAGAAAGCCAGTGTGCTGATGGACTCTGAAAAGCGTTCCAAGTTGGCCCAAGATGAAATAAACTCTCCTTAAAGTAAAATAAATGGTATCCCACAATGCTATTGATACAATACATGCCATCAACAATGTCTTTCCATTTTTAATAATACATCATAGCAGAGAGAAAAAGGTTAATAGAAGAATCAGTTTTTACTACTGAGAAAGATCTGAAAGAGATTTTACTCCATCTATTTCACTTTTAAAGGATGGCTCCCCTTAGACCCTATTCTTTACAAAGTGTCTGTAATAGATAACCTAAGGAAAAGTGAAATCATCTGCTGGCTTTCTTCAAAGAAAAGTGCTTATTTAGTTGACTTAGCAAGATATTTCCAAATGACTAAGGGCTTGAACAAATGTTTGATTGTTTTTAGATCAATGATAATTTCCATTCTGTGAGCTTCAGCATGTAGAAGCTCTCAAGTCATAAGATATTGTGAAAATTTGGATTCATTGTTCTTTAATATTGTATTATCTAAGAGATGCCATATTGGACAATAAAAAATTAGGAGAGGGGAAAATAAAATAATGGAAAAATAGAAATAAAAAGGTGTGGGGATAGAGCCTGGAGTGCAGTTTCCAGGCTCTCGGCCTCACGAGGAAAGGTGCTGGCTCAGGTAGTAAATGGCTATCAACTGTGATTGGATGGCCACTATCTGTGGCTAGTTGACTGTCAGCTGTAACCAGTGAGCCATTGGCCACTAATACAAATGCCGTGGCTACGCTAGCAGCAAATGGGGGCTAGCAAGAAGATGGTGGCTGAGCTAGCAAGAGCGGATTGCAGTTAGCAAGACTGGATTACAGTTAGCATGGCGGAGTGTGGGTTACAGAGAAGTGGACAGCAGGTTGCACATAGTGACTCCTGCTTCCTGTGTCTCCAACCCAGCTGCCAGCGAGACTATAATGGTATGACTCCCCTATCTATGGCTCTGTGGGTGTTCCTGTTTGGCCTCACCATATCCTGCATTCTCATGTGGGGAGCGGGAGCTGAGACTCTGCATGACACATGGCGCAGAGAGCAGGGTATGGAGTCGGCCAAAGCTCTCTGAAGGGCAGGGGAGAAGTTTGTGCGTATGAACACTCAGTCTGAGGAAGACCAGGAGGAGCAGCTGCTGGACTCCCGTGGAGGCGTGGGAAGACGTGGACGGTTTCCCAACCAGCATAGGCCAGAGAAAGCGAAGGTCCTTGTGGCCCTGTGGGCTGGGAAGTGCTTGCTGAGGCCCTCACCTCTAGGTTGTGGAGGACTTGGAGCCCTCGCCCTGTGGAAGGGGCACAGATTGTGAGGCTCACAGCCCTGGTGAATGACTATGGACTGTGGGGAATTGCCTTCCATCCCTGAGTTGATGGACCACTTGACTGCTTGGGAACGTACCAGCATGTAGTGGAACCGGTGGATGTCTGCTTCCTGTGTCTCAACTGGCCGCCATCGAGAATATGTAAGCACCTTGACTGTGGGTCGCTGTTGTTCCAGCACGGTATCCTGAGAGGCCCAGAGAGAGTGGCAGTGCCCTGAGAGCCCTGGCTGAGTCCAGGAAGTCTGGCTGTGCCCAGAGAGAGTGGCAGTGCCCTGAGAGCCCTGGCTGAGTCCAGGAAGTCTGGCTGTGCCCAGAAGGACTGATGGTGCCCTGAAAAACCCTGGCTGTGTCTAGGGAGACTGGCTGTGTCCAGGATATTGCATTCACCTCCAGGCTTCTTGCACAGGGCCCCTTGTGCAAGACACTTGTCGTGTAGATTGCGAGGCAAGACCTTATAGGGGTAGAGTGTGGGGACAGATCCAGGAGTGCAGTTTCCAGGCTCTCGATCTCATGTGGAAAGGTGCTGGCTCAGGTAGTAAATGGCCATCAGCTGTGGCTAGTTGGCCGTCAGCTGTAACCAGTGAGCCATTGGCCACTAATATAACTGCCGTGGCTACACTAGCAGTGAATGGTGGCTGAGCTAGTAAGCACGGATTGCTGTTAGCAAGTGAGGTTGGTTGGGAGAGAGAAGTGGATGGCAGGTTGCGGATAGTGTGGCTTCTGCTTCCTGTGTCTCTAACCCAGCCGCCAGTGAGAATATAGTGGTGTGACTCCCCTATCTATGGCTCCGTGGGTGTTCCTTTTTAGCCTCACCATGTCCTGTGTTCTTATGTGGGGAGCGGGAGCTGAGACCCTGCATGGAACCCTGCATAATAAAAGGTTACCCAACGGGTAGGTATTACTGGAGGAAATTCAGTCAGTTATGTTTGTTGGATTAACAACTCCATATACGTAGTACTCTCTATTAAGGTGCATTAGGGCAATATTTTGAGCCGTGTGTGTGTATGTGTGTGTGTGTGTATGCATGTGCATTAAGAGACATGTAATGATGGTTACATGTGTCACACTTAGTGTAATGATAGTTACATGTCTGACACTCAATGTAATGATGGTTACATTGAGTCTGACAAACTCAATGAGTATAGCCCCAGCAATGTGATTGATTTCAGGCTATTTGGAAATTTACCTTTGTCCCACCTAAGAAAATATATCTAGAGAATAGGAATGATATTATTATAGTAATAAACTGAATATATGCTCATATACGATTCCTTGTGTTAACAGGACTTTTTCAGTTGCAACTGACAGAAATCCAACCTCAAATAGGACTTTATTTCGCATGTAATGAAAAAGTACAAGGGGGAAGCTTGACACTTTCTCTTCCCTCATTTCTCAGCTCTTTTTTTTTTTTTTAATGTGTTGATTTACTTTCAAGCATATTTTTCTCTGTGGTGGCAAAAAATAATTCTGGTAGTACCAGGCTTACAAAGGTCCTTAGCACCAATGATCCTGGAAGGAAAATAAATCTTTGTTCTCCCCCTACCATTTATTTCAATTCTGCAAATGGCTCTTATTGCCCTTGTTTGGCCAATTGTCCATGCCTGCACTAATTAGTGTGTCTAGGCATTTGGAGCACTCTGAATAGCTCAAGTCATGTGCCCACTCCTGTGGGAGAGGACAAATCCTTCTACGGACAGCAGACCCAAGAAAAGCAGGAGGTAGTTTACAAAAAAAGAATTTTGTATTAGAAGAGTGAGGAGAGATGATGGCAGGCAAAAAGCACAGATTATTTCTCCAACTTCTGTATCTGAACTACTGTTAGAAATAAAATGTTTGTGGCACTTGTAGTGACAATAACACATCGATTTGTCTTGACCACTGAGGATAGTTATTTTAGTGAGCTTTAAAATAGTGGAAAACAGTCCCTGCCCATAAAAGCCATTTGTAAATTCTTAGAACAAGTCTGTGGGTTATACACATGCTTCTCTAGCAAATTAAAACTGTCAAGGAGGGGAAGAGAATTTAGGTCATACATGGAATCAAATAACTCCTATGTTTTAGACTGTGATATTTAAATTGTAGGATGTCCTCTGGATAACCTTAATAAATACTGACTTATGAAGGCTGAAGAAATCACTGAATTTGACTTCATTACTTTTTTCCTTTCTCCATATTTTCTAAGAGTATGATGTTGTTGATATTCTTGGAAGATATTTTATTAGCTATGTGACATGTTGAAAGCTTTTTTGTAAATATCATACTATTGAACTGTTAGTTTCTTGAGCATGTGCACCAGAATTAGCCTGTAATGGCCCAAAACAAATATCTAAGACTTATCACATAATTTATACCCATATTGAAATGTAAATTACATATGTTATGTAATTTACATCATATATTATTAAGATACCTGAAAATTATCACTTTAAAAGATCTGTGATGTTGTAAGACAGAAAAGAGTGATGAAATTATTTCTAGTTTGGTTAAATCAAGGGTTTCACTAGAATGAGTTTTAGAACATGTAGGAATTTTTCAAACTTTGTGTTGGTGGTAAGAGGGGGAGTTGGCACAGGTACAAAAAGGACAAAATATCTACTCTAGGACTTTGGTTTAGCACCTGTTATGTCTTTAAATTTTTCTAACTGCCCAGGTCTGACCTGTATAACACAAGTGATTTGAGAAGATCGATGCTAAATAAATATCAATTCAAGCTATAAATTGGCCTGTCTTTGAGTTTTACGTTGTTTAATAAATTCCTGGATATCAAAAAAAATTAATTGTTCAAAAATTGAGTATGAAAATATATTGTCATCCTTAAGAATAAAACACTTTTGTGAATTTAAATCTATTAAAAATAGATTACCTTGGATATAGTCATTCATAGTAGATTTGCCCAGAATTTTTTTCTCCTCTTAAGCTAAGGTCTTGGAAATTCAAACTCTGGCATGATTGTAAAATGAGAGTTAAATGAATTGGGAATTGCCTTGAAGAGGAATTTAATCTACTCTGCTCAGGCAAGGCTACACTGAAACCATTTCAGACAGGTGAAAATCGACTCTGTTTTTCAATTTCATCGCCTCTGTGGTGGGTTAAATGATGACCCTCAAAGGATATGTCTGTGTCCTAATCCCCAGTAATGTAATCAATTTAAGAAGAGATCGTAATGGATTGGAGGGGCCCTAATCCAATGACTGGTGTCCTTATAAGAGGAGAGAATTTAGGAACAGATACAGAGAGAAGAGTGCCTTATAGAGACAGAGACGCACAGGGGAGAATGCCATGTGAAGATGGAGGCAGAAACTAGAGTGATGTTTCCCAAGCCAAGGAACACTAAGAATTGCTGGCAATTACCTGAAGCTGGGAGAGGAGCAGGGGACAGACCCTTCTCCAGAGCCTTGGAGAGGACACTGCCCTTTCCACACCTTGATTTTGAACATATGGTCTCTAGAACAGGGACAGAATAAATCTTCTCAATTACTTATTTAGGAAAATGTTTCCTATTTACCTAAGATTAGCTCAGGATTACTGTCACGCGGGGACCCTTCTCGCTGCGCCATGTGTCATGCAGTGTGACAGGCAGAGTCTCTTCTGGGGTCTCTAGTCCCGCTCCCCACATAAAAACTCAGGACATGGTGATGCCAAAAAGGAACACCCACTGAGCCATAGATAGGGGAGTCACACCACTATACTCTCGCTGGCAGCTGGGTTGGAGACACAGGAAGCAGAAGCCACATTGTTCGCAAGCCTCACTGCACCGCTTGCACGCTCAGCCACCATCTTCCTGCTAGCCCCCATTTTCTGCTAGTGTAGCCACGGCAGTTATATTAGTGGCCAATGGCTCACTGGTTACAGCTGACGGCCATTTACTACCTGAGCCAGCACCTTTCCACGTGAGGCCGAGAGCCTGGAAACTGCACTCCTGGCTCTGTCCCCACAATTACTGTTAGTTTTACACATGTTCCAACGTGAAAAGAGAAAAAGGACAGATAAGGAAAGTGTCCTTGGGTATATAAGAAGCATGGCAATCTAAAACAAACAAACAAATTAAAAAGCCTTTTAAAGACAAATTAGTGTTCTGTAAACAAACCAGTTGACTTTTTTTTTTTTTTTTGCTGTGATGACCTCTCCTTTTTGTTCAAAGAACAAAGGGAAATAAGAAAAGAGAAATTTGCTTCTAGTTCACTTCTTTATTTTCCAACAGAGTTGTGTTTTTGTTTTCTTGTGATTTTTTTTTTTTTTTTTTTTTTTGCTGAAATTGCTTTCCATTTTCTTAAAGCTAAGCTGTTTTCTTTCTTCATTCTTATGTTGTACTCAAACTAATTATGGCCTTGTGCTCCAGATTTCTCTATAAAATATTAGTTACCTAACAATGTTATTCAGGTCGCAAAGGTTTTCAAACTACCATGTAAATAAGAATCACTGGTATATTATTATACAATGAAGATTGAACCTTAGCTCCAAGAATATTTATTCGCTGGGTCTGATGTGAGGCTCAGCAATTGGCATTTATGTTTATTCTTTTTACCATCCCCTGCCTCTAATACCAAAGCTAGGAATCCGTGGGCTACACTTTGGGAAATGTGCTCTAGTCCAGCCATCCTGGCTCACCTGATTGCAGTGAGCTCTAGTGAAAAATCAAAATATCCATACTTTACGTCTCAATTTATAATTCAAATTCCATTTTCCCTCCAACTGATTTCTGTGAGATTAAACCTTTCTTTTTTCTGTGATTCTGAGAACCAATGCTTTTTTCTAAAGCTTCAAGGCTCCTCAGCCCGTTGTTCTGTTTGCCTGACAGTTTTATTAATTTTCCCTTTTAGGGAGTTTAATAGGGAGTGGGTGGAGGATGCTTCTCCCCATCCCCAGCTCTCCCAGTGATCCCCACCATTCCTCTGTCACCACCCCCTCTCTCCTGCACCTCCCAGAGCACATTATCTCATTTTTCCAAAGAACCCATGGTCAGGATTTGGCATGCGAAAATCACAAATAATTAACCAAGTAAATAAGAGGCATCTTTACTATTATTAACTCAATGCACAGAAATCAGAAAGTAAGCTATGGCTTCTAGCATTTTATTTAGGCTTTCATTCTCAGCGTTCTAGGAACTACGTGGGTACCTCTGGCAACGAACGGGATCAAAGATTTATTAGTAGACGCCGTTTCTTGACTCTTCCTGGGAATCCTGGACTCCATTTTGATTTCCAATTTTTAAATGAAGATATATTTTCTATTTAGATGCACTGGGATATATTGTTTCAGCTGGCTAACATCTGGATGCTTTCTCAGCACTTGCTGAAGCAGGCGTTTGTAGCATTGGGTAGTTTGTTCCAGGAACACAAAGTGCTCGTTATTTACCATTGTTATTTTCTCTGACTCTAGAGAAAATTCAGTGCTATAAAAGCGCCAACTTGAAGGAAAAAATGAATTAAAGCTGATAGAGTTCAAAATGTTGATATTCTGATTGTTATCTCCTGGGTTCATCCGAAAATGATTCTTTCTTTTTCAGAAGAGCATAAAGGAAAGACCAAGTTAGATTAATTTGACTTCTTTTTATATAGATCACAGCCAGTCATTCATGATTCTAAAATTTTCACTTTACAGGAACCTCTTGGAATCAAAGACTGCATCACTTGATCCGGAAGGGACCTTAGAGGTTATGGAATTAGGCCTCCTATGCACTCAGAAATACCCTCTGCTAAATCTTTGCAAAGGTCACTCAGGTCCTGTCTGCTTATTGGGCACTATTCACATGGTGCTCTCCCTGGTGAAAAACCAGCCCTTTTGTTGATTTAACTTGAAAGTAGGTTATTAAACACCATTAATGAGATGGAAAATATATGCAATGAGTCATTCATTCATTCCCCCACCGGTTCCAAAAGAGGTTTATGCACTTTATGGTGGTATAGGGTGGTGAGCTTTTAAGTCAAACAGACCTGGGTTTGATTTGAGATTCTTTCACAAACTCGAGACATTAAGCTAGTTAGGTAAATTTCTAAGCCTAATTGTCTTCATCTGTTAATGGGAATTTTAATAACAGTACTTACTTCATTTGAATTGTTGTGAGGACTGAATGTGTGTTGGGAAATTAGTAAATAATTAATGTTAATCACTATTATGAGTTACCAGTTTTTAATCACTTATTTGAGCAGGAAGAAAAATATGTCAGACATTAACAACATATAGGGATGGTAACAAGATTCATTTACTTGTTACCATCCCATCCCTATTAAATTTCCCTTCATTTCTGACGAGTGCTATTAAATTTCCCTTCATTTATGCAAATGAAATCTGAAAGGCTAGTCCGCCTTTTCTAAGAAAGTAGATGTGAGAGAGATAATGAGCGAGGGGTGTAACTTATACACTAGCCAGAGGTTATTGAAGGGTAACCTTGAGTAGCAGCAGTTTGGTGCATGAAGGGAAAACAACAAGAAAGAAGCTAAGTAACTCCTCCCTCCTCCCACACACTAATTATCTGAATTTTGTAAAAATATTCACCAGTACTCACATTTATGTTACAGTGAGAGAAAGGAAATGGGATCCCAGAATAATGGAGAACATGAGGATATTAAATATTATTTTTGTAAAGTATACAATAACAGAAATGAGACATCATTTATGTATTCACTCAACACATATTTATTAAACTTTTATTTTGATGTAATTTCTGGCTATAATCCCAAAATAAAGATTAGTAAAAAGAAAGAAAATTGCTTTTCAAAGTTTGCATTCTAGTGAGTGGGCTGGAGTGGCCTAAGATGCTGGGAGTATGGAAGAAATGAGTTCAAAGAGGCAGTCTAGGGCAACTGAGAAAGAAAAATAAAGATATGAACAGAAAATTAAAATCAAGAATTATGCTTTGTACATGATGAAGGTAACATTTAAATAAGTGGGGTGGACTAAAACTGATACAGCTTCTCTAGGGAACTCTTGTGTAATAGTTTCTAGATGTTAGAAGATGAGGGTCAGCATTGGGATGTCATCAGTGGGGATGAAGATGAAGTAATGGATCTAAAACTACTCAGGAAAAGAATGGAAGGTTAAATTGGACTTAGAGGATGAAAGAGAGGGCTGACTCAAAGAGCTTTCTAAAGTCCCAAGTCATGCTGATTGGGAGAACTCTGTCTCGGTACCACAGAGGGAGAAGAGAGCTAGAGGGCAAGCAGAAGATAACGAGAATTGGTGTTGGATATGCTTGGGGTGAAGTGGTGGCAGCATATTCCTGTGGAAATTTCCAATTTAAAATTAGGCCATTTATTCAAAGAGTCTGGCAATGAAAGAAAGAGAAAGAACACAGTGCTTAAAGAAGGCAGTAAGATTAAGCAAATACATTTCTCAGGTTGGGATGGAGTCAATAGAGGACCATGAAAAGGGCATAGAAAAAAAGCTATTGGAGATGAATAAATGCAGGGCAATGTCTTTTGGAAATTGAAGAAGAATAAAATGTAGGATTCTGTGCTGTGACTGGGTGAATTATACGGTTTTAAATAACGTTAATTTTGCTAATAGGATCTGGGTTTTCCAGATATGTTCATCCTTTTGAATAGTTGACAAATATTAATCCAAAAACACAAATTCCTTTGAGTTTAATTTCAAGAATTCAGAAAGATAGAAATGAAATTTGTTCCTAATTAGCTATATTCCCACAAACACAAGTCAGAGGACAAATAATTTTGTAAAACCAAACCAAAAGATGGGCTTTGTGGGTTTTTGAGATCCAATTCCATTTCTTTCTTTACTCAATACATATTTGTTAATCACCTATTATGGGATGGTTACTGTGCTGGTCCTGAGGATAGTGGGAAGAAGCAGAGAAATATGGCCCTTCTCTCATGGAGCTTCTAGTCTAAAGTGGGAATCAGTTATTAAACAGTTATATAATGGATACTAAATATATTAGCATTGTGATGAATGCAATGAAGAACATGAAAAGAGGGATCATTATGTTTAGTTTCATAATCTTTCCCAAATAATTGTGAGAGTGATCTCCTCAAGTGCACTGCTATTGTAATTTTTCTCTTAAAGGAAGATAACCAGCCCAATCAGTGTTTTAAAATGAACATAACTGTATTATTTATCATTCAAACCAGTTCCCTGGTATTAGTTATGTTGGGGTAACAGGCACAAAACAGAACCAATGGTCACTGTCTTTCAAGGGACAGTGGGGACAGGATTCAAAGGAAATAGTGATGCGAAGGACAATGATAAATTTGTCTGGGAAGTAAACAGTTTCTTTCCTGTGATGAGTCAGGGGGAAAAGAAAAGGATTGGTTCAAGAAATTCAATGGGATATAATTAAGACTAATAACATGAACCTAAATAAAGGAAAAATTGAGCTAGTAAAGTACCCAGGAAAAACTTCTAACATCCAAGAGTGATTATAAAAGTTACTCCCAGGGGAAGGTGTTTTAGCCAATGTGAGCTGAAATATTATTAATTAAAATGGAGAGCGGGTATGTTTTATATATATATATATATATATATATATATATATATATATATATATATATATATATGAAGAAATATGCCTGCACCATGAAAAGATAATTGAACCAAGAGATCTTTTCTACCTCTAATCTTAATGTTCTAAAAAAGTTCCAAAGTTTCTTTTTTTCTTTCTTTCTTTTTAAAGGCAAAGAGCCCATCTTCGTCATTGTAGTCACTAATCTCACGTGAGGTATTGAAAATCTTGACATCAAACACTGGCACAGCTCAGATCATATCTTTGTTTTAATCTGTTCATTTTGTTTCTCTCTGAAAAAAGGAGAGTCTATGGCCGAAAGGCCTAAGAGTTCATTCTTAAAAGATTAATTTACAAAAGACATAATTTAAATGAATGTCTTCATTAGGTACCATTAAAAGACCAGTGTGAGGGTATCCTATCTCTAAGTGTATACTTTAAAAAGCAAGTAAAACTGGTTTCATCTGAAATAGGAATGAGGGCAAGGCAGAATTCTAGCTTCTATAAATATGATCCTTTTAATTTGAAAAGAATCAAAATTCATTTAGCCTAAAATATTTGGATACTCGCTTCAGTTACTTTGTTAGTATAAACTTGGCCTCCTTTGTGCTAGTGAGAAGATTGGCAGCCAGATTAAGTGGTGCTGGTGGCTCAGTGTAAGGTGTTGGGTTCATTTTGGGGAGGAGGAGACTAGGAGTAGAGAATGCTGGAGCCAGAGGCACTGACCTGAAATGGAGCATCTGATCCTTAAAGATCCCCTGGTATTCATTGTCAGAGATGTCAGCTGGATTTCAGTTTAGATAATTACATTTTGCTTGTCTAATGCCCGTAGCAGTTTCAAGTGGGATCTTCATTTCCCGTCAGAAATTGCTCCGCATGTGATACTGTGCTTAATTAAACAACTGCGGTGTAGTAGTCTACAAGTGCTATTTGTTTCAGTGGTCAGTGAAGTGAGCTCTCTACAGGTCCAATTCAGCCATATTGTCCAGGCTTAAATTCTTTCCAGGGAAGTTTCTAATCCAAGATCCTCAGTAAAAAAAAAAAAAGAAAAGAAAAAGAAAAAGAAAAAAAGAAAAGAAAACACAAATCTATCTTTCAACATGAAAGATGAGTTTAGAAATGAAAGAAGACATGGTGAGTTTTGTTAGATTTTATGTTTTTGTTTTAGTAGGCTGAATTTCAAGATGGCTACTCAGTATGTATTCCAGTGGATCAATTTAGTTTGGACTGTCTATGCATGTTCCTTTTTACAAGAACCTTGGGATCAATTAGTCTTGGTAGAAAATGTGAATGATGAGAAGGTCTCAAGCAAGTCACTCACTTTCATTCCAAGGATTTGGGAGAACTTGGATCGTTAAATGGTCAAGGAATCCTCAGAAGCATTTATTTTACATTTACAGAAAATGTTTTCAGTTGATCAATTTAATTATATGGAAATAAGGTTTAGAATCTAAATGCAAACCACCCAAGGCAATTACTGTACTGAAGTGAAGGCCAATATCTCACCTCATAACTTTCATTGTTCTTTTAAATAGATTCAATTATGGTTTTTTCTATGCGTGTATTCTACCTTAGAAAATTTCTAATTTTTTAAAACATAAAAATCACTTTCATAATCTTTAACATAATTTGAATGAGTTCTTTTATAGTAACATATTCTGATCAACACAAGATATCCAACGCAATATATTAGTTCAAAATGCAAACATTTGATACATTAAAGTTACAGAGAGGATATTTTGATTGTCAAAAAAGGAAGAACATTAAGATTTTTAAATTATACCTGTATTGAAAAATGTCATAAGGCATGTATATTTGGAAAAGAGGGAAAAATCTGGAGCTTATTTCTGTACTGGTCCATATAAATACACTATCCTTTAATGATTTTAATAGTGATACTATAGAATATGTTGAAATAAAAAGCCTTTAATCATTGGTAATTTGTATGGTCTTCTTTTGTATAATAATACAGTATTGACAATTATAATACTTCTTCTAATTTCATATTATTGATGATTTTCAAATGTCAAATAATTACAAAGTGCTATCATTGTTGAATTGATCAGTAAATGTGTCCTTTTTTATATAGGAGAAATGGTGTCTTGTTTTGGTTTGCCAGAGACTGCTAAAGGAAGTAAAAAGAGTAGAATATCTTTGTTCTGGAGTTTTCAAAAATTTAATATTTTTTTAAAAAAGAGAAGCATAATATGAATATGCTTATATGAATTAGCTTATATGCTAAGCTAAGAAGTATACTCTACTATGATGTTTTAGAGAAAAAAAATACTAGTTCATCTGTTTTGTGCATTGAAGGAAAAACTCAGAAAATATCAGCAACAACATATTCTCTCATTAGCTTTCTCTCATCCTCACCACTGAACTCCATTTTTATACTTTCCAGATAACTTCAGAAGAAAAGCTAAGGTTGAAATTTCCAATTTGTTGTTGAGATGGCAAAGCTTTTTTTAGAAAAATTGAAGTTCCGTCATCTGAAAAAGAATCCTACCAACAACATGTTAGTCTCTCACAAAAAATTCTCATTTTGACACTTGAGAATTATCCACTATACCAGTGATTCAAAATAATTTTTTTCATCATAGGGTGATGTCTTTTTTGTAATAATATCTTTCAGATTTCTTGACTCTAATCCTCCAAATATTGTTTATGTGTTTTATATACTTATCTCCATTCTGTTTCATAACACCTTTAACATGGTTATTGTGGCCACAGAAGGTAAACAAAATAAAAATGTAATTAAAAAACATTTAAATTACAGAAATAAAGAAAATGGGCTTAAAGGAACATGAGAGTGGGGACAAAATGAGGGTGTAAGGAAGGTGTTACTGGGTAAATGATTTAAGATTTTTTTCATTGCTTGAAGAGGGCTATCACTTTGTACAATTTTTAGTAGACAGTATAAGGATAAGAATAATCATTTGCTCAGGAGAAGCTCAATTATTCTTGGTACTAAGGCTGACAGTGGTTTTTCCCAGGAATCTTTATAAAGAAGAAATGGCAATTTAATGAGCAATATCCTTGCAGCATCCTGACCTATTCTAAGGAGAATGAAATACAGTTATGGGCTCTCCAGTTAGACCTAGAGTCGAATCCAGGCTCCATGTTTTAACAGCTAGCTATGTAACTTCAGCAAATGTATTTAACTATTTACGTCCCACATTTAGTATCTGTAAAGTGTGTCCACTTCATATGCTGAGTCAAGGGTTAAATGAGACAATGCACACGAAATGCCCAGCAAAGTAACTGGCATGTGGCGAGTGCTCAATAAATGTCAGCTCTTCCTAATCTGTGTTTACTTGGGGAAATGCAAAGGCACTTCAATGTTAGCTCAGATAACCATGATTACAAAGGTAATTTGATGTAAGAATAAGTTATGTGAAATATTAAAGTCTTGAATGTATGTTTTTTAAACATACACACACATGCATAAGATTTTGATTTTTATCTGTTCTTTGGCTCCTTTCTATATAGTAATTTTAGCCTAAGCATCTGGCATATGTTGAGGAAAGTTTAGCATTTATGTTTTACCAACTCCCAGGTTGGTTATGAGAACAAAAATTTGTAAAATAGCTGCGTCTGTCAAGTGCTGAGAATGGACTTAAGAGTTCCCCAAATCAGCAAAGACGTGTATTAGGAGATAATTCAGACCAGCTAAGTAGAGAATAAATGAATCCTTTTATTGTTTTTCTTCCCTTTCTACATATCATTTCCTCATTTTAAGTAAAGAAGGAAATAGAAGGCTGAGAACTTTGGCTGGAAATGACTTTTTCAAAGCATTTTTCACAACTTAGAAAAGGAACTGGGGGTTGCCAGCTTCTGTAGGAAGAGCTATGTATCCACTACCACACAGAGATGAAAGAGCCACATTTTCCTAAGTATTTTTCTATGATTGGAGTTACAAAGAGTGATGAATTTAAAAGGTCAGCAGTTGATTGTTTTTTAGTGTAGTTCTGGCTGGGAAATGGTATGTTCAGAGAATGGAAATCTGACAAGTGAATTCTAAGTCTTCCACAGAAATAACATCAATCAGAGCAAAAAACTTGGGGGAAAGAAATGGTGGATACATTACATTTACAAAATAATCGATTTACTATACAGTCATACCTCAATTTATTACACTTTGCTTCATGGTGCTTCACAGAAATCGCATGTTTTACATATTGAAGTTAAGACCCTTTACCAGCAAAATGATTATAACTTGCTGAAGGCTCAGATGGTGGTTAACATTTTTTTAGCAATAAAGTATTTTTTAATGATGGTATGTTCATTTTTTTGGACATAATGCTGTTGCACCCTCAATAGACTACAATGTAGTGTAAATATAACTTTTATATCCACTGGGGAACCAAAAAAATTGTTTGACTCACTTTATTGCGATATTCGCTTCATTGCGATGGTCTGTAGCCAAACCTGTAATATTTCTGAGGTACGCCTGTACCAAAATCTGCTAATCCATTTGTTAATCTCTTAACTAGATTTCATTTTATTATAACTCCTAAAATGGTGTAACGTGAGTAACTTTCTTCATTTTCTTTCTTTTCTCAGAGCATGAAGTTAACATAACAACCATTCCACATATTTTTCTTCCTTTATCTTGCTCATGTCAGAAGTTGTATTCGATATGCTACAGGTTATTTATTTTAGGCATATCCTTTAGACCTTCTTTCTACAGTTTTAATAGGTTTTTGTTAGAACAAAAAGATCCTACCCCTTTTCCCTTCTTCTTAGCTAAACAAGAGAACATGATACAGTGAAAAGACTAGTCTTGATTTAGGAGAACTTAGATTCTTATTATAGCTGTGCCGCTAACTAAAGAGTATGATATCTAGTTCAAGTAATTGATCTTTAATTGTCTCATTTTTCCTCTTTTAGACAAATTTAGTGATTGTGCCTTTTAAACTTAAAAACAACCATTTAAGTAGAAACATTTCTTGAAGTAAGATTTTTCCTTAGAAACCCAATATGTAAATTAGATGAAAGCAGAATCCTCTTGTTGAAATGAGATATCTTTCTGTTCTGCCAGCACTCCTTCCTCCTGCCTTTTGGTGCATTCCCTGAGGAATCTGCAATGAAACCCTAGGGCAATATTTCTGAAAGCACAGTCTAAAGAACACTGTTGGCTCCTGATGGTCTATAGGTGGTTCATAGGAATGTAGGGGATTTAGGACAAAAAAATGAAATGTGTGCTCACATACACTTCATAAATTTAAAATATGTCAATAACAATGATTTTTTTTATTTACAGAAATGCCTTTATGTTCTGAAAAATCATTATATTTTCAAGGATTTTATATGTACTATTATCTCTGTATTAGTAAATTTGACTAAATAACATGTTTATATAATTTGTATCTTAATTTTTATTATTATTAAAGTTTATTGGGGAGACAATGGTTGGTAAAGTTACATAGGTTTTAAGTGTACAATTCTGTCATACATCACCTATATATCTCATTGTGTGTTCACCACCCAGAGTCAGTTCTTCCATCGCCACATATTTGATCCCGTTTGCCCTCATCGACCGCCCCCACCCTCCTTACCCTCTGGTAACCACTAAACTATTCTCTGTGTCTATCAGTTTTTGTTTCTTTGTTTGTCTCATTCATTTGTTGCTTTCAATTTTATATTCCACATATCAGTGAAATCATATGGTTGTTGATTTTTTCTGTCTGACTTACTTTGTTTAGCATAATCTCAAGCTCCATGTTGTTGCAAATGGCACTATTTTACTTTTTCTTATGGCAAAATAGTATTCCATTGTGTATATATACCATATCTTCTTTATCCAATCATCTATCAATGGACACTTGGTTGTTTCCATGTCTTGACCAACGTAAATAAAGCTGCAATGAACATCAGAGAACATATATCTTTTTGGGTAAGTGTTTTCAGATTTTTTTGGTAGATACCCAGAAGAGGAATTTCTGGGTTGTATAGTGATTCTATTCTTATTTTTTTGAGGAACCTCCATAATGTTTTCCATAGTAACTGTACCAATTTACATTCCCACCCACAGTGTATGAGGGTTCCTTTTTCTCCACAGCATCACCAACATTTGTTATTGCTTGTCTTGTTGATAATAGCCATTCTAACAGGGGTGAGGTGGTATTTCATTGTGGTTTTAATTTGCATTTCCCTAATAGCTAGTGAAGGTAAGCATTTTTCATATATCTGTTGGCCATTTGCATGTCTTTTTGGGATAAATGTCTGTCCAGGTCCTCTGCCCATTTTTTAAATTGGATTGTTTGTTACTTTTTTGTTGTTGTTGAATTGTATGAGTTCTTTGTATATTTTGGATACTAGCTCCTTATCTGACATGTTTGCAAATGTCTTCTCCATTTGGTTTGGTAGACACTTTGTTTTCTGGATGGCTTCTTTTGCTGTACAGAAGCTTTTTAGTTTGATATAATCCATTCACTTATTTTGCTTTTAATTCCCATGCCTTTGAGGTGTAATTCATAAAATCCTCTCTGAATCCAAGGTTCACAAGTTTAGAACCTATGCTTTCTTCTATGCAGTTTATTATTTCAGGTTTTATGTAGGTGTTTGATCCATTTTGAGTTAATTTTGGTATATGTCGACAACAGTCTAGTTTCATTTTTTTATACATGGCTTTTCAATTTTCCCAGCACCATTTATTGAAGAGGCTTTCTCTTTTCGATTGTACACTTTTGGCTCCTTTGTCAAAAATTATCTGCCCATATATATGTGGGTTTATTTCTGGATTCTCAATTCTATCCCATTGGTCTCTGTGTCTGTTTTCTGTCAATACCATAGCATTTTGATTATTGTCACTTTCTAGTAGAAATTTAAGTCAGGGAGTGTGTTACCTCCAGCCTTGTTCTTTTTTTGTCAGGATTTGGCTATTCGGGGTCTTTTGTGATTCCATACATATGTGATGATTTTTTTGTTCTATTTCCTTAAAAACTACCATTGGGATTTTGGTGGGGATTGCAGTAAATCTGTATATTGCTTTGGGTTATGTGGTCATTTTAACTGTGTTGAGTCTTCCAATCCATGAACATGGAATATCTTTCCATTTCTTTTTGTCTTCTTCAATTTCTTTTCATAATGTCTTTTAGCTCTCAGTGTATAGGTCCTTGCATCCCTTGTTAAATTTATTCTAGGTATTTTATTCTTTTTATTGTAAGTGCAAAAGGATTTTTTTCATTTCTTTTTCTGAAATTTTATTGTTAGTATAGGAATGCAATGGATATTTGTATATTGATTGTGTATCCTGCAACTTTACTGTATTCATTTATTGTTTCTAATAAGTTTTTTTTTTTTTTTGGTGGAGTCTTTAGGATTTTCTACATAAAGAATCATGTCATCTTCAAAAAATGATATTTTAACTTTTTCATTCCCAATTTAGATGCCTTTTCTTTTTTTCTCTTGCCTGATTGCTCTGGCCAGGACTTCCAACACTATGTTGAATAGCAGTGGTGACAGGAGGCATCCCTGTTTTGTTCCTGCTCTTAGAGGATATTAGCATTTAAATTGATAGAATAAATAAATCGGATTGTTTTCCCCAATGTGGGTTGGCCTCATCCAATCAGTTGAAGGCATGACTAGAACAAAATGACTGACTCTTCCTTAGTAAGAGAGAATTCCTCCTTTTTGACTCCCTTTGAACTGGGATGTTAGCTTTTTTTCCTGCCTTTTGCCTTGAATTGAAACTTTGGCTCTTCATGAGTGTTGAGCCTTCCAGACTTTGGACTAAATAGAACTCTATCATCTGCTCTCTTGGGTCTTCTACTTGCCGACTTACACTGCAGGTCCTGGGACTTGTGCCAGACTCCGTAAGTGTATGAGCCAATTCCTTATAATAAATCTCTATCATTTCTATCTCTATCTCTTCTATCTCTATCTCTATCTGCCTGTCTACTTAACTAGATAGATAGAATAAGAGGATATATATATATATATATATATATATGTGTGTGTGTGTGTGTGTGTGTATATATATATATATACACATATGTGTATGTATATATACACATATATGTGTGTGTATATATATATATATATATATATATATATATATATATATAAAATCTTTTCTTTCTGGCTATGAAGAACCTTGACTAAGACAGTTTTTGTGAAAGTGGTTCTAGAGGAACAGAATTTTAAGGATGAATTTTCTGAATTGGTTCTGGAATTGGGTCTCTAATCTGATTAGATTTAAAGATGCTAATGACTCTATTTCAAGTAGTAAAGAGAGTACTGAAAGTCCATGGTAGGATCTGGCAATAGTCCATGGCAGGATCTGGCAATAGAGATATGTAAAATATTACCATTTGATACTAATAACCAAACACGTATAAGAAGCAAGGATCTGAGTGACTGTATATATACTGTTGAACATTCCTTTGTATATATACTGTTGAACATTCATTTGTCAAACAAATGAATATAATGAGATTTGCTGGTTCCCCCTAATGTCTCTGGACTAAATGATGGGGAAAAAAAAGAAAAGGATGAACTCAGGGATTCAAATTCCCAGCTCAAGTGCTGCGGAAGTGACCTGAACATTTCTCTGTGTGCTCTGAAGGAGACCCTGGTCTCCTGTAGCTGCAGGGCGGAGACTGTTGAATCAAATCCAGAATCTCACCCGGCATCTGGCTGAATTGCAATCTTTGTTGAACTCCCAGTCTTGCAGGGTGTCTACTCTTAAAGTGAGGGCAATGATGGAGAAAGAATGGGATTCTAAACGTTGGAATGGGACATGTGGGAAGACCCTGATGAAGCTGGGGACACTGAACCTCTGAAATTTGATGAGTCTTTGCCAGTGGAAGAGGCTTTCTCACTCCCACTGGGAGCTGCTTCTGTCCAGGTGGAAGCAGTCTTCCCACCCTGGCTGAGGGGATGAAACTTGCATTGCCTGAGAAAAATGTAAATGCCTCCCCTGACACATTTGCCTTGCTAGACAATGATGATTCTCTCAGGACCCACCCCCACTGCCTTCTTTGCTTCTAGACCCATAACTAGACTCAAGTCCCTGCAGGCCCCTAAAGGTGAGGTCCAAAGTGTGACCCAGTAGGATGGGCTCTACACTCCAAAAGACCTACTTCTGTTTTTTAATTTATACAGACATAAATCAGGGGAACATGTGTGAGAATGGATATTAAGGGTGTGGGATAATGGTGAAAGGAACATGAAGTTGGATCAGGCTGAATTTATTGACATGAGCTCACTAAGCAGACATTCCACATTTAATGTTGCGGCTTAGGGAGCTAGAAAGAGCTCCAACAATTTGTTCTGTCAGTGGTCTGAAACACAGACCAAAAGGTGGACCACAGTGAGTGAGTTACAAGTGCTGGACCTGTCTTTGTTTAATGTAGAGGAAGACTCAAAGGCTTAGGGAGATTAGAATGTTAGAATGGATTTACCATTTAAGACATATTTGCCCATCCTGGAAGGGTCCAGAAGGCACAGCTTTCACCATGAGTGTGAGAAATGCATTTGTGAGAGGAGCCCTAGGATTTTGTAGGAGTTTTATAATGGCTTTTCTCTGTAGGACAGATCTTACAGTGTAAACTGGGGACACCGATTTGGGAAACCTAACTGCAATGAAAGTATTGGATCCTTGGATGGTATAGGTTAAACAACTAGAGAAATCCTCTTAAAAGATCATTCAGATCCTGACACTCCTGTACTCAAATTTTCGAGTGGCTCCCATTTCACGCAGGGAGCCAAAGCCCGTTTTGTTACCTACAAAGCCCTACAGATCTTCCCATCCTGGCCTGTTTCCTCTCCGGCCACATCTTCCTTCTCCACCTTGTTCCAGCCACATGGGCTTGTCTGTTACTCCTTGAAGTGGCCGGGCAGGCTTCTACCTCAGTACCTTTCACTTACTCTCTCTGCTTCGAGAGATCTTCCCCAAATTTGCATGGCTTCCTCTTAATTTTTTTTCAGGTTTTTTCACTCAAACATGTCCTGCTCAGTAAAGTTTTCCTTGATATTCTATCTAAACTTGCAAAACCCAACATTCCCAAACTCTTATGCCTTTCCTGCTTTGTTTTTCTCCTTATCATTTGTCAATATCTAACAGGCAATGTATTTTAATTTGTCTTCTTTAAGGTTTATTTCTCTTGCTAGAATGTGAGCTCCAGGAAGACAGGGTTTTTGTATCACTGGCACCAAAATAAAACTTAGCACATGGAAGATACCCCATAAAGCGTTACTGAATAGGTGAATTAATAAATGCCTTCAAATTGTAAAGAAATTTTGCAAGTTATATTTCACTTTGATGTGCTAAACGCTGGGTTTTGGTCTCAGAGCCATGTCACTGCTGTCTTGATTCTTTCAGTCAGTGTATGACATGGGCGGAACGTGTGAATACAATTCACATTATTTTCCACAGATTCTAAACAGAGAAAACTTAATTTCTCCAGACAAGGAAATAAAATGTGTTTTATATATCTTTCAATGGAATATCATTGAATACATATTTTAGTTTAACTATTTGATGTCTTCAAATTCCACCCCTATGAAAGTAGGATAATTAATATAAAATATAAGAAATTAAGCTAAATTTCTTCTACCTAATAGGGTTCCATGTTAAACAAAGGTAAAGGATAGTTTATCAAGCTAAAAGAAAGGAGCAGAAGGCTGGACTAAGAAGTGTAGTTTCCGTATGTGGTTAACCTATTTCTCATTTACATTTCAACAGCTGCATGTGTCATTACAATCGTCCACACAAGGTCAAAGCCAAGAGTAATGTTACTGTTAGATACTAAGTTTTTCTCTCCTTTGGAAGTAATAGAAAAACATCACAAAGATGCCACCTAGATCTTTGCGCATAACATTATAAAACTAAAAACTGAAACTTAACTATATTATGTTGTAAGTAGCTAAATGTACGATAGTAACAGATGAAGAAATACTGTTTTCAAACTAAATCAAAGAGGTGAATTAAGTTTTTCAGGGCTTTTTTTTTTTTTTGCATGTTTTAATCTAGCCACTCAGTTTCGGCACTTTTTGATAGCTTGCTTGTTACATGAAATAAAACATAGTTTATTTTTTAATTTTGAATTTTAGACAGGAATATTTGGCGGCAGTAGTTTGAGTCATTATAGATTAAGAGAATCATGAGTATTAGTGAGGTGCTAAATTTCCAGATAGACCTTTGAACAATGAGGGTATCACCTGAATATTTCCCAAGACGCTTCTCAGGATGGTTATTATTTGAGTTGATTTGTGGAGATCCAGGGCCAACTTTCTAGACTCAGTAGCCTGGTTTCTCAATTCTCTGTGAGTGGTTTTGCCTCTCAGGAAGAGACTCTACAAACTCAAAACGCTGATGTATAAACAGAATGGCCAATGTATTAACCTATGGTGGTATTTTAGCTCCTTATAGGCAAACTACAGGCAAAACCAAACTCTGTGCAGGAGTTTGCTTAGTGAGTAATTACGGAGTTAGGTTCCTGATTTGAATGTTTCAATACACTAACAAAGGAAACTAATGTACCTATATTTATTGATTCCACAGGTTGAGACTTCAAGAATAACATACCATTGCACCTACATATGCTCCAGTAAGTACTGACAGCTTTTGAAACCTCTTTTATTCTTTGCTGCATGGCTAATGTTTTCTTTCTTTAGATGTGTTCTACTTCTTTTTAAATGATTTTTGTACTGTTTCTACTTTAAATCACTATAAATTAAACTTACCATTTATTTTCCATAGGATATTATTTTCTTAATTTAAAGTTCTTATAAGCAGAGGGTATACAGCTATGAAAAATATTAAATATACTTAATCCTTTTTTTTGTATTTCTTTTTTTTTTAATTTATTGGGGTGACAATTGTTAGTAAAATTACATAGATTTCAGGTGTACAATTCTGTATCACATCATCTAGAAATTACATTGTGTGTTCACCACCCAGAGTCAGTTCTCCTTCCATCACCATATATTTGATCCCCCTTAATCCTTTTTAAATACACACACACACACACACACACACATATTTAAAAGGTAAGGTAAGCTGAGAAAGTTGCTTCCGTATTAATTAACTTATAGATGTGGCTTATTACTGGCCTAGTAACCTGAAGAGTTTTAGAAATGTTGCTTTCTAGATAGAGTTTGAAGAAACAAATTATTTTGCTTGTGGTTCCTGAATGATCACTTAGTCTTTTCTATTGGATCAGGGATGACTCTGCTGCTATTTTAAGCTGCCGTTTTATCTGCAGGTGGGCTGAGAAAAGGTGTAGGTGTGTCCCTTTAAGGTAAACATGCTAAAGTATAATAGCTCCAGAGCAGCTACACGTACCTGCTCCATGGCTTTCCTTTGACTTATTGAGTGCTAACTGGACCCAACACCCCAACAGTAATTGCTTTATGCTGTAGCCTAGATGCCAGCTGCCTGGACTTCCTCAAGTCTCAGTCTGTGAAGGACATATGATCCCTTGACATTTGAATAAAAATGGCTTAAGTTCCAATGTGTCCCAGACAAAACTGATGGCAATTTCTTCTGGTCACCTTTTCCTCTAAATTTCTTTTTCCTTGAAGATTTTATTTTTCTTGGGTCTTACCACTACCAACTGTGGCATCCTTTCATCTCCTCATCATTGGAATGTAGCTACTTTTCACTTTTTCAAACACTACTCACAATATAGTAAAAAGTATACTACTGATGATTTGTAGCTCTTTTGACAAGTTGGGGATGTTACATTTAAGAACAGTTTTTCCTTAGTTGTTTAAGTGATACAGCATAACCCGACATAAAAAAAAATCTTAACAGTAAATATAATATTAGACATCCTTGTTTGTAAAATTCCATCAGCCATCCCTTTTTCTGGGGGTACTGTATCTCTCTTTAGATCCCAGGCCCTGCCCTTGCTCTCTGGCTGGTTTGGCTTCTCCTCCACTCTTCTGCACCTATAGTCCTCTGCCCTCCTCACTATTCTGCCCCAAATCCCCTTTCTTGGGCTACTGTTGAAAGCCCAAATTTAGTTGTATGTAGTAAAATTTCATTATGTTTTTTTCAGCCTTCAACCGTCCTAACTGTGTGTGGAGGGCTGTTTTTCTACCAGTCAGCAATCAAGCTGTGTGGCTTATAAAACATAATTCTCTTTCTGCTTCTTCTTTCAGCTTCTTCTTTCAGCTTTTATTCTTTGTGCCCATTGTGTGTCCCAAACCATATAGTGAGTTCATTGGCAAAGCCAAGGCATAACTACAGGTGTGCTAAACCCCAAACGGGGGATATTTAACCAATCTGTGGTGGACCCAGATATGTCTGGATTCTTAGGCTCTTATCTGGTTGTCATCAAACCGAAACAACA
Organism: Rhinolophus ferrumequinum; assembly: GCF_004115265.2. NCBI lineage: Eukaryota > Metazoa > Chordata > Mammalia > Chiroptera > Rhinolophidae > Rhinolophus > Rhinolophus ferrumequinum. Next base: position 46,617,380 of record NC_046301.1, read on the forward strand.
TATTCTCCCCAGCTCTCTTGATAAACACATGCAAAAAGATCCACGCTTTTTTCTTTTTTTTTGTGGAGGAGAGTCCAATAACATATTTTTCTTTAAAGTGTTACTTGAAATGTATTTAGTTTTGTGTTGTGGAAATCCTATAAAGCTTTTGATATGTTTGTAGGAATAGTAAAAATCAGAAAACAGCTGAAAATATCTGTTTGTTCATATTCTTTAATGCCTCTAATAGTGATCATGTTATCATCCAGTTATTTTTTTGACCCTATTTTCTGCCAAAAATAAAGTATTTTGAGTAATAAAAAGAAGTCTTAAGTATATAATGATCACCATTATTAGATAGTGGAGCCAAATCTCTTCTTTGCATCCAAGGAATCTGGAAACCCTTTCTGGGATCAGGGAAAAAGGAGAAATACTTCTCTCCTGTTTTCTATGGTGTAATAAACTGAAAAATAAAACAACAATACAAAAGAAAAGAAAGGGGAGAGAGAGAGAGAGAGAGAGAGAGAGAGAGAGAGAGAGAGAGGAGAGAGAGAGAAAATGCTGCTCTCTGAGGCTGGATGATACTAGCTAACAAAACGTACATTTCATTAGTGAACTCTGGTGGAGGGATTCTGCAGAATTCGGCAGGGGTGGCTGATTACCCAGTAGAGTTTAGCTGCACTCTGTTCTCAAACTGTAGGATGGCAACTTGTGAGCCCCAGGGAGGTGAGGGGTTAGGATACCATAATATGATTGGGGAAATAGATACTATCAAATCAATTAATGAAAAGTACATCGAGATAGGTGAGCTTGCCCATATTATATAAAGAAACAATGTGATTGCTAGGAAAGGATCTGGGGAGAAATTACGTTTTTTATTTGGGCAAATACAGTCTTACATCCAAAGGAAATCTCCCTGCATGTATTTGAATGTTTGCCTCAGGGAGCCACTTCGATAGCAAGGGGGGTGGAACAGGAAAAGTAATTTCAACATTGGCAATCAAAGGGAGTTCTTTTTTGTTGTTTTGGCTATAATAGTTTTGGCTATAATTTGGGAGGGGGATTGAAGGGCCTCTATAATGACTCAAATTATAAAACATTTAGAGAAATGTTTGCAAAATACATTTTAGAAATATTGAGGTACTCTTTTCCAAGAGAACATTTTCCCATAAATTTCAATAATGTGCATTCAGTTCACTGGCATACCTTGGGCTAAATTACTACCAGTTTTTATTAAAAACGAATTTTCAGAATTTTATCAATCCAGCATTTGGAACATTATGTATTTGAACTTGCATTTTTGTAGGTAGGTAACCCAATTATAATAATTACATTATAAAAAATTTATTACCTTCTCCTTTGCTACTCATAATTTATTTTACCTGCTTTTGTAGCTAAGGGTGAATTGTTGAGTTGTCAGAGAGCAGTAAGAAAGTATTTTCCAATCTCATTGCTATGTCAGTATATAACACTTAAGAATACAAATTCTCATCCATATTTGAATATCTAGATAAGAAGCCAAATTCCATAAAGGTATTATGAGAATGAAAAAAAAAACTTCATAATACTTAAAATGAAAAATAAGAAAAGAAGCCTTTTTGGTGTCAATTTTTCTGTTGTTCTTTTTTCTTATGATCAGCTCAAGTCCTTTTTCTCTATTTCTATTTAAAAGAGAGGTATTCGTAAGACAAGAAAGCAAACACTGAGGCATACACTATATTCAGATATAAAATAGTCTAAGAAGGAAAGTGAAAGTTTACTACTCCCTAGGAATAAGAAATTGCCAGGGTTGTTGCACTATGGAATGTTAAATGTCCCCAGATGAATTCACAGTGTTGAGGAACAGTGAATACATGATTCCAGCTCATCATCAAGAAAATGATTCTGTTCTGTTTTTGGAAACGCTTCATTATATGAAATTAAATTAATTTGGGAGGTTAGTCACAGTTAGCTGTGGTGCTTAGAGGAAACACAAACTGTTAAAAGCAGATCTCCTCTCAGTTTTATTATCATTTGAATAGTTTTCTATACACGTAAAAATCCTAAGACCTTAAAACTAAAATGAAGACTGCATGACTCTTATTGAAGAGATGACTTATGTTGCGTATCTATGAGTTCTTTACATTTTATAACGTTAAGAGCTCATGGAGATAAACTGGGCATGTACAATTAAGCCTTTATGTTATAGTTGTAGAAAACTGAATTCATATACTCAGCTCTGTAGAGACCCACACTCTTGGGACTAAAAGGCTAATTTACTTAGTTGTCATGCACTAACCACTGCATCATATAATCCATGGGTAAATAAGTGTTTTTGCCCTCACACCTTCTATTGTTGTCTGTGATTAATTTAGTCACATACTTTTATATATTTATTCTCTCTCTGAATCACTAGCTATACCTATTGATTCTATATATCTATATCAACTTACTCTATATATCTCCATATGTAAACACACACATATATAGTCACAAATACACACACGTATATATACATAAACATATGCACATATATACATATATATATGAGAGTGTTTGTTCACCTCATACTTTAAATTTAACATATTTCACAAACATAAAAAAGACTATTGCATACCAATGAGAGAATTATATGATTCACCCACTAAAATTATTTTTGGTAGTGTGAAGCAGATAAGTTGTTCAATTCATTCTGAGTATGACGGATTGATCCATACCTTGAATGGATACAGAGCAGGATGTGAGCTACGATTTTTAACTTCCTGACAAATTTATTCGAAAAAAATGATTGAATGGCTTCATCCGACATTTAAGTATTATTGGAGGTAATACGTCACACTTTGAAAGACACTTAGTGTACTGGAAAATTGGTCTTTAAAAGGTGAAACAATTTACTTTTAAGTGGTTTCATCTAGCACTGTGGTGACCCTGTAGGAGAAAGGACTAATCCCTACTCACTCAGAGTTTTCATAGTGTGAAATTTCACCGTTGGCCTTAATATTTCAACATTCAACCAGAGATTTTTTAAAACATAGTTCTAAAATGTTATCTGATTGTCCTTACCTTCCATTCAGAAAGAGAATAAAATGTATTTAAGTCAAACATCTTTATCTGAATGCTTCAGAATTATGAGCTACAAGGCTTGGAGTTCATAAGAAATGTGCTGCATAGTTGTGTAAATGGAATGTGTATTTATATGAATAGATAGCGGGAAAAACTTCTTAGAGGATCACAAGGGGAAAGGCACTTACAAAGAGGAGAGTTCTTCCGACATCTATCTGTAATGGATTTAAATAATGATCAATATTAAGAGATATTTGATCTTCACATTTTTTCGAGAGCAAAGGCAATACAGGAAATACTGAACAGGAACAGGACAGGAACACAGTACTAAAAAACTGTGTTACCATTAATACCACGTAGAGGTATCCATATCGTCTGACATCATAACTGAGTAATGTCAGCATAGAGTGGAAAACTGACAGTGAATTGGAATGGAGCTTCGAAGTATAAGTAATTCTGGCAGACATGATTACTTCAAAATGATTTTTGGTTTTCTTTTTTCACAGTAAGTGCACTCAGACGATGTGTTTCTTTCTGTTTTAATCTGAAAGTATCATCTCTCAGCAACTCAGGATAGAAACGTCTTTGTTGAGAATAAAAATAGGCTAGTAACTGTCCCAGTCCTCTCACCATGATGCCAAGGAAAGTCTGATTTATGGCGTCAGCTCTGCTGTTGGACAGAAGCCTCAGCCCTTTGGAAATCTCCATAGCTGTGGGTGGGAGGAGAGGCTGTGGCCCACCGCACTCGGGAGTTCCAAGGCTTGGTTTGCCTTTGACCAAATCCAAACGTTAACAGTTTGTCAGGGCCTTATTCTACTAACACTAGCTGGGCTAAGAAACTAAGTATGGATTCTAAGTGGTGTCTCTATGATTTAAGACTGTATAAATAATCAGAATTTCTTTAAAAACCGTGTCAGTTACATGTGACTGTTTCACAGGAAATAAGTCAACTGTAGCAGTTCCCATTTTACAAAAAGCAAGACAAATAAATGTTTTGTTTCCTCTTACAATATCAGTAGAAAAAGGATCATAACGGAAAGCCAAATTGATCAATTGGTATTTTTAGGTAAGGTTTTTTTAAGACTTGGTTTGGACTGTTTCAGTTTACTGTGCTGTCCTAGGAGAATTATTACTAGTGTCACCCTGGAGTCTCAAAAGTATGCAAGTTTAGATAATAAATGCTATGATCATCCTATTTTGAATTACATAGGTACCTTTTGATTGTTAGGTGGGCATACTGTCTTAAAATGGTGTTACCCAGAAAATATGTTAGGACTTAAGAAGGTATAGAAATAAGATTTTTGAAATTTCTTCCACCGAATAAAAAGCATCTCTACTCTCCCAGAACTTCTCTAGCTCACCCAGGAGCTTCCATGGTTTTAGGAACTAACATAAATAACATACCAAAGAAGCTCCTATTCTTAATAAATAAGCTCAATGGAAATGTTTTAAAAAATTCTTTTTGTACAAGAGCAGGACAATTATATTCTTCTTTTCTGTTCATTTTTCACCCATATATAAATAGGAGCATTTCCTGGGAGAACTGATTCTCAATGTGAAATAAGAGGTTCTTTTTAATGAAATATAGAGCTAGTTGAAATATGAGAAGGAAAAGGATAATTACTAGAAGAGGTGAGACTAAGAGTCCTCCAATAGATCAGACCTTGGGTGGGGTCAGTAATATTTTTGTCTCAGACCCCAACTGCTTTTTTCATTTAATCTTTATGCAAATTTGGAATTATAGTTTTTAAGTCTCACTGTTATTTTTTAGCTTAAAAGTAAATATGGCAATTGTGAACCAGTATATAGTATAGGTATCTTCAAAGAAGAGTAGATTTTCAGTTATAGTAGAAGTGTAGCTATATGTAACCCATTGTGATCTAACTTGGTTAAACTGTACTACAGTTATGTTCAACTGCTTACTTATATAGATTATAATAAAATTAAACGATTTACAAAAACGGTATATTTTTAAATGGATCTATAGGGGGCATCTGTGGGTACTGTCTACCCAGCTTGCTGTCCTCCCGTCTCTGAGACCACACCTAATGTCTTTCATATGGCTACAGGGAGACCTGAAGTATATGCCAGAATGATGCTCTCCTTTCTGTCACAGTTTGGTTCAGGTACAGATGTATGAACCCTAGTAAACCAACCTGAGATCTTTCTTGGGACTTTTCAGACTAATTGTGAAATAGTCTGTGTCTTCCAAGTAGAGAAATGTGTAACATATAAAATTGTGAGCTGTCACTGTCATGTGAAAGCAATTGTTTATAGTGATAGAGAGTGAAGCTGAAATAGAGAGAGAAATAGAAAAAAGAGGAGGGAGGGAAGCTGCCAGGATTTTATCTCTGGTTACAGGTTTTCTTGAAAACCAACTGTCTCCTTGCCTCCTTCTCATTCTTCACCTTTTTCTTGATCTCATTGATTCAGTGAAGTCTCTCCCTTTGTCTTAACTAGTTTGAGTTAGAGTCCTGATTAATAAAGCACACATATGATCTCAGGGGCAGTTTCTCTCTAATTTGAAAATACCCGCTATAAGGCAGCTTAGTGTCAGAGATTTTTTTTTCTCCCACGTGGGAACTAGTAGCCACAGAACAGCCAATTCTATGTTCTCGTGAAGAGAATAAGGAGGAGATGGTAAGAGAGAAGGAAGGAAAACCCAGGAATTTTCATTGTCTACCAGGACAAAAAGCAAAAAAGATGGCTGCTTGAAATTTGGTGCCAAGATGGGCTTTTAAAATTGACGGAGATAAGTGGATTTGTTAGGAAAAGAAGAATGAACATAAAGATTTAGAGAGGATTTTTAATATGTGTTTTGAATGAACCAAAGCATCCATGAAATACTTTTTAATAGTAATTAAAAGAAAAGGCGACATTTGAGATGTATGACAGAATTGGGCCTCAATAAGGTCTTAAATAGCACAAACCTGTTTCAGCCAGGATGGCCTAGGTGAAGCTATAGTAATATGCTATTAAAATATCTCAGAGACTCAACCAACAGCTCTTGTTCTTGTTTTGGGTCTAGGATAGCTGTCCTCCATGGGACAGCTCAGTGTAGCACGTGTGTATTAATATGTGTTGGGGAAGGGAGGGCTAGAGTCTTGTTTGGCAATTAAATGCTTTGCCAAGATGTGATGTCACTTCTGCTTCTGTATCACTGTTCAAATAAGGTACATGGCCTTGTCAAGCTTTGAAAAGGGAATGTGTAGTGTAGTCCTTCCTTGTCCCTGAAAGAGATAACCCGGAAACGTCACCGAGTGGCAATAATATCTACCACAATAGAGTTATGAACAGAAAATTTGGAACCCTTCAGCAGAATCCCAGTTTTCCCAGTTGGTAGCTCAGTCCACTGGGCTTCCCACTCAGAAACTTTTGCTTTGATTTGGGGAGGGATATCTTAACATGTCCAATCTATGTGGTTCTCTAAGCCCAGTGTCTCCAACTGTAGAAAGGATGTAATAGTGCTTTCCAGGTTATTGTTTGTATGAATAAGTGCAAGCAATATTATATAAAAAGAGTTTTGAAAACTTGGAAACACCTATTCAGATACATAGTTATAATATTTGGTCTTTTATCCCCCATATTTTATGAAATGCTATTTTCATAACTGATTATTCATATGGTAGTACTTTTATAAATGTGGAAATGTCGTGTTATAGGAGAACATACATTAAAAAATAGTAAATGACCTTAAATCATATTTAAAACCATAAACTTTCTTCATTACTTATGACCCCTTACATCAAAATATGTTTTTTCTTCTCCTTTAAATAGCTGAGAATTGTGACCTTCTTTGTACACTCAGGTTTTAAACAAGTCTCCCTTCCATTCATTAAAAGGTATGAAGTATGTCATTAAGAACTTATGTGCCCTGGGTTTCCTCTTCTAAATGCACATAATTCATCTTTGACCTCAATTTCTCAATAAGAGGGAACATTAGTTCATTCTTTTAGAAAGATAATTTACTGGTTTCCAAAAGAAACTTAAGTACCGCATTCCTCATCTCCACAAATGTCAGAAGTACAGAATAGAAGTTTTGCTTATTTAAAATATATTTTAATCCTAGACTGGTCCTTTGAAGTTTGTTTTAATTAGGATAGAGCGATAAATGAGACAAACTATTAGGTCTTCTTTGAATTCCTGATAGGATACTTATGCTTAGTTTCAGGTGATCATATTTTGCTATGAATCATTAAGAAAATTTCCACTGATCTGTGATATAATATTTCAGGCCCGTGGCATTTTATGACTATAATTTATAATGTTGAGGTGAAAAATGTAATTTCAATAGAGCATTAAATTTACGTATATATAATTCTGTTAATTAAAAAAATTAAGCAGGCAAATTTATAACAAGCACTTTGTACATACAAGAGAAATTTTGTAGGTGAATTGGCTTTTCAGACATATCCAGAGAATTAGATAATATGGATAATGGACTCAGAAAAATTTCTTCTCTACTCTCAGAATATTTCTCTGTTTCTATCATTTCTAGTTTTAAAAAAATAATTTTTGACAATTATGTAAAGGGTGTTTCTTATTGCTCCATTTCTTCTATTTACCAATTCATATTACCCGGCTAACTCATTTTGCTTTTTCTTTAGTTGCCTTACCACCCCCCACAACCAATCTCTATCCTGCCTCCTACCCACTTCTTGGGTACTGATATATTTATTTTCCTACCTCAAATTGTTGTCAAAGATAAACAGAATTTTTTTGAAATTTCAGAGAATTTCATTTTCTAATCATCTAAAAACATATTACATAATGTATCCACGGTAACATTAGTAATTTTTCTAGGCCTCCACCATGTTTTCAATTGTGTTTATATTTAATATGAATGCACTTTATGGCATTGTATAGCTCTTCATGTGGAGATACCTGAAAATCACAGTGCAAAGTATACAGTTTTTATAATTTTGATACTCTTCTCTCAATGATGTCCAATAGAAATTTCTGCCATGATAGAAATGTTCTATATTTGCTATGTCTACAATGGTAGTCATTGGCCACCTATAGCTATTGAGTACTTGAAATTTAGTGCAACTAAGAACTGAGCTTTAAACTTAGTTTAATATTAATTAGTTTGAATATGAATAGCCACATATGGCTGGTGGCTACCAGAATGGACAGTGTAGCCATGAGGTGTGATCAAAAACTATGGTGAATGTTTAAATAAAAAAAAAATATTAAAAGACACATTGCCGATGTCATCAAAATGGCGGCGTGAGGTGAGCCTCTGGAAGTCTCCCCGGGAATTTATAACAAATTGAAAAACTATAACTCCACAAAGGACTCCCTGTGCAGCAGACAGGCAAGATGAAGAGGCTCACTACTGAATTCACGTAAAGGTGGGCAAATTGCGTGAGCAGGGGAGGAGGGAAGGGAGGAGTGAGGAGACGGAGCCGCGTGGGCGCAGGACGCAGACCTAGCTCAGTGCTCCGAGCTCGCTGCATTCCAGAAATACTGCAGCTGCAGGAAAGGGAAGAACTCGGACTGATAGGGCTCTGTTTATGGCCCACAGGGCTGAGGGGACAGCATATAACACGACTGAACCCAACGCTCACAGTGGAGACCTCAGAGCAAGGACTGAGGGAGGAAGGCTGGAAACGGTGGTTTGAGCCCTCACTGCCGAGCAGAAAATGGAAGCCTTAGGCACTGAGACTAGCTGCCCCATCCCTACCCTCCCAGAGCTCGCCCCGCCCCCATCTGCCCAGTGCTAGAAGTAGAACAGTAGCAGTGTCAGATCAAAAGAACAGAATATTTGCAGTTCTGAGAACTGGGGTCCGCAGACACAGATTTGCAGCCCAACTCGTTCTGGCAAAGGGGAGGGAGCTGTGGAAGCCGGGTGGGCTGTGGTGGTGGTCGCTGCCATTGCTCTGGTCCACCTCTCAGAACTCACCCCGCCCCTGTCCCCACCTATCTGGGTGGATCCCTGCAGGAGTAAACAAAACTGCTGAAACACAAGGGCTCTGAATCTGGTGCAGGAAGAGCTTTGGAACTTCAAAAGCTCTCCCCATCCCCACAAGGACGCGGCGCCCTATGACCCAGGCGAACTATTAACAGAAGAGAAGCCCGCCTTCCAGGGAATCCGCCCATTATTTGAGAAGCTGGAATAGTGCAGAGAAAACATAACACTACAGTATGAGAGAGAAAAAAAGGCTGCAGTCGGAGAGAAAATAAAACATTCTATGAACACGTACTGGAAAACAAAAGAAAGACCTCTTCCTATCAACCTGTTGCAGAACCCACTCCTATAGATGTCTAGGAAGAGAAATAATAAATCATTAATTGCCATTGAATAACCAAGGCAACAAGAAAGCTCAGAAAGACAGTGAAAAGTCTCCAGAAAATGAACTTAAAGATATGGAAATATGTGACTTAAATGACAGAGAATTCAAGATTGCAGTTCTGAAAAAACTCAACGAAATGCAAGAAAATACAGAAAGGCAGTTTAATGAACTCAGAAACCCAAACAAAGAACAACATGAACATTTTACCAAAGACATTGAAATTTTAAAAAAGAACCAAATAGAATTTCTGGAGATTAAGAATTCAGTAGAAGAAATGCAGAATGAAATAGCCAGCTGATGTAGTAGAGTTGACCAGATGGAGGAAAGAATCAGTGGCATTGAAGATAGAAACCTGGAAATGACACAGATGGAAGAAGAAAGAGACTTGAGACTTAAAAGAAATGAAAGAACTCTACAAGAACTTTTTGACTCCATCAGAAAGAGCAATATAAGAATAATGGGCATACCAGAAGGAGAAGAAAGAGAGAAGGGAACAGAGAGTATATCTAAAAAAATAGTCGATGAGAACTTCCCAAACTTGTGGAAAGAACTGGATCCTCGAATCCAAGAAGCAAATAGAACACCTAATTACCTCAATCCCAACAGGCCTTCTCCAAGGCACATTGTATTGAAGCTGTCAAAAATCAACAACAAAGAAAGAATCCTCAAGGCATCCAGGGAAAAGAAGATGGTAACCTACAAAGGAAAACTCATTAGATTATCATCAGTTTTCTCGGCAGAAACTCTACAAGCTAGGAGGGAGTGGAACCAAATATTCAAACTATTGAAAGAGAGAAATTATGAGCCAAGAATAATATACCCAGCAAAGATATCCTTTAGATATGAAGGAGGAATAAAGACCTCTCCAGACATACAGAAGCTGAGGGAATTTTCTAATACATGACCTGCACTACAAGAAATACTAAAGGAGGCTATTCGACCACCATCAAAAGGGACAATTTGTGGCAACCAAAACATAAAAAGGGGGAGAGTAAAGGCCTGAACCAGAATATGGGAATGGAGAAAGTAAGCATGCTGAAGAAAATGGAATACTCTAAATATCAAACTTTCTTTTACATAAACTTAGTGCTAACCACTCAAAAAAAATCCAGAACTGAAATATATACTGTAATAAAAGAAGAAACAGTGGGAAACATCATAGAATACCACCACACAGAAATAATAGACAACAGCAAAAAGGCAAAGAAACAATAGAGACACAGCCTTACCAGAAAACTAAAGATAGGATGACAGGAAATCCTCACATATCATTAATCACCCTAAATGTAAATGGACTGAACTCACCAATAAAAAGGCACAGAGTAGTAGATTGGATCAAAAAACTAAACCCAACCATTTGCTGTCTCCAAGTGACACACACATCTCAGCTACAAGGGCAAGCATAGAGTCAAAGTGAAATGTATTTCTTAAGCTAGACGGTACAAGTATGATCATTTTATTACTTTGATTTAAACTATAGATTAAATAGTGATAATTTTAAAATAGTTTAATAAGAATACAGTTATTTAAGCTACACATGTAATGTATGCATATATACAATATTATATACACATACACACACACACACTCAATATATCTGGTACAATTCATAAGAAATTTTTAAAGATTATCCATGTCTCTAGAATCATACTAGAATAAAATCTTATTGATATAAATTATATGGATATAATTCTTCCTTTTAGAATTATATCAGAAGAATATGATAGGATACATATGAGAAGGATGCCACCGACCTCTGGTTTGTGTTCTCTTGGTTTGCTGTTCATGGCTCAGTTTGGACCATCAGTAAAACCTCAGCTTGCACCAGTCTCCCCCTCCCTGCCTGTGCCCTATCCATTATGGACTTCTCAGTTTCTCTCCTCTGCCCTGCCTTTCCTGCCTGCCTGAGGCAGTTTTTGTGCTCCAGAAGGCACGCCCTCCCCAGTCTCCTCCTTTAGGTTTCAGTTTAAGCACCATTTCTTTTAGGAAGACTTTGGACTCCTCTCATTAGGTTTAGGTTCTCCCGTGAAAAGCTTCCAGAGCATCTTGTATGTCTCCTTCCTAATATTCATCACACTTGAAAATATGTAATTTCTGTCTCCCAACAGACTGTGAATCCTAGGAGAGCAACACCACATCTGTTTGGCTTCCTGCTGAATCACTAGTGCTTAACCCAGGTATCTAGCAGGCATGCAACAATAAGCCGAGTGAGTGAATAGGAGGATGCATGATTGGCAAAGCCAGCGGATTCCCACTGGCAGTTATGAATATGAAATTATAAAACAAATTTTATCAGCTACATTTTGGGCATGGCTTCATCTACTCTTTTCTAAGAGTCTGACGACCAGTTAGAACCAGCTCTACACAGTCGAAAGAATTGTCAGTGAGGTTTAGCTTTATTGTATTTAATCTGGTCTAGCAATTGCTTCATACTGATTGTAATAGTTGGGACTGGCATGGTGATGTCACTTTAAATGCCTCTATGAGATCTTTCTTTCATTGCTCTGCAAGTAACAGTAGCAAATTCCTCCCAGAGAGGGGCACAGGATAATGCATTATCTGAGTTATCCCTGTTCAATCAAAAAGTGTGGGAAGGAGCCACATAATTCATCTCGACAGCAATCACCATGGAGTTATGCAGGTCTCTCATGTAGGTGATGCAACAGCCAAATTCCCGGACAGTGGTGAATTCCTCCTCATGTCACTAATAGCGATGCCAAAAGAAGTGTCAAGGCCACAGACATGGAGAATGAGGGGCTCTTCAAACTGCATGAGTACAAATTTGATGTGTTTTATTGCTTTCTTTAGCGGCCTGGCCTGACCTCGTCCAGGTTGTCCGTGGTACCTCGGGAGGCCCTGAAACGGCCCGCAGTCTGCGTTCCCACGCCAGGAATTGGGGCTATTGGTTTGAGTCCATTTAAGTTTATTGGTCATCAACCGTATGCCAGGAACCTTTTAATATATGGATTTCTTTCGTGTGAAGGGGAAAGGCCTGACTGTATAACTACCTGTGTGCCTACCCTATCCCATCGTGAAATAAAGTGCCATTTAAGGTTTAGATCCTGACAGCTGTTCAGGTGCAGAACTTGGCAGGTGAAAGATGGACGCTTGAAGGAGATGGATGCTGCTAGCTGAACACCTGGGAGCACAAAGGTGACCTAAGGATGTCCTTGGTGAAGAATTTGAAAGCTTGATCTTCACACAAGTTGCTTGGATCATTCAAAATGTTCAGGAATCTGAGGAGTACTGAAATGGCGTTTGGACAGTTCGTAAAGATACATTTAAAACCGTGGGTCTATGAATAAATACTTAAATATGGGGGGGAAAAAGTGGTGACCTTGTAATCAAGCATTGCACTATATTATGAAGCCTGTATTCTGTTTTTATCAATATTTCTATGAAGAGATCTCCAGAATAATCTGGAAAAGAATGTTAAAATATTTATGAATAGGTCAACCAGTGAATTAGCAAACTTAGAAAATACTATCCACTCCATTAAGCCATCCCTTTCTCATATTTCTCTCTTCTTGCCTCTGCTGCAGTGGTCCCTTCCTTTTTCTCAGTTTCCACAGCAGTTTATGCCTGTTTCACAGTTCTTGTCAGATTCTACCCTGTGATATTGTTATTTAAGGGCATGTTTTATCTCCTCTTCTAGACACCTAGAGAGTGTCTTCTAGACACCTAGAGGCTCAGAACAAATGTCTGGCTGATCTTTGCATCTCCCAGGGATGCACCTAGCGTGAAAACTTATACAATCAATATTGCTCAATGGCCAGATTTATGAAATCTCTGTCTTCCAGCGGAGGCTAACAATCTGAAGGTGATCATTAGTTGGAGGTCTCCCAGAGTCTCCGCTCTATGGTCAGAGATTGGATAAGATGGGTGACCTCAGTCTGGAAAGGTTACCTTTGATTTCTGTTCACAAGTGGCTCTGGTGAACTCTGACTTCACACTCATTTGACACGGCCTTCCTCTGTAACCAGTTTGAATATTTCCTCTGCTTTGTTCTATTTCCTCCATTTGCCATTTTTGCCTCTAAAACTCACAACATTGTGATGAGCCCTTGGCTTCTGAAGCAAATTAGTTTTGGTGGGAGAGCTGTCGTCTTCAAATTTATATTTTTACAAAGTGTTACAGTGAACTAACTAGTAGTGACCACTAGGACCCATGAAAGGAAACCCCATTACGTTCTTTTTATTATTAAATGTTCAGCTAATTTTTTTCCAAGCTGATTCTTCAGGGTTAAAAAGCAATATTTAGTAGTTATGACTTTGCAAAACTGTGGTGTAATTAGAAAAACAACCACACAGTGAATGTAGATGTTTCCAGCCAGAACAAACAAGTGAACGTACATTGTTTAATGGCTTCTCTGTTGTTAATGGTTGCAATGCTCTGGGATTACAAATGCAGTGATATTTCCATGCTGGTTTCTGAACTGTCTCTGCTGAACATCTGTGTGCTCAGAATTATCCGTGCTCTGTCCCTTTGACCTGTTTCATTTGAACTGTTGTGGATGTGAATTTTTTAGTCACTAAATCTAAATTCAGGGTGTGAATCACAGCTGGGTGATGATAGGTAATTGGACAGGGAATTTACCAGGGGCATGAGAGCATCAGAGATCCCATGTTCTCAAAGGAAATAATTCCTTTTTTTTTTTTCAAAAAAAAAAAAGTAATATTGGGAGGGGAAATTTTTATTTTTTTATTTTCCTGGAGACAGTAAATAGATTTTTTTAAAAAGAAATTCTGTTTCAGAAATGGGCCAAATGTTTTAATGAAGTGCTTATGATTATGCAGCCAAATAGTAGTAAATCTCAGTATTTTCTCAACGCTTAAATTAATGGATCTTTTAAAAGCAGATGCTATGGGAATCGGATATGTGAAAAATATCTGTCCTTCACCATGGGATACGTTGCCATGATGGAAAACACAGCACTCAGTAGCTACAACTGTTTCATGTATAATGACTCAATACAATTGTGGAAAATGAAATTGGGAAACTGACGTTTTTCCAACACCACCGCACTCTTTTAGAGCTATCACTTTTAGGTTTATAAGTGTAATAAGCAATCTCTTTTGATTATGGGGTAGAGAAGATGATTTTTTGGCCCAATTGTAAAATTAAGTTTCTTCTCTTATTCATATTAGCAAAGTGTTGGCATTTAAAGAACAGAGCTAAGGTAAAATGTGTATTTGTTCCACAAAGAGCCCACTCCAAACATGGTGAGACATGAATGATAATTAGAGTTTTGCTAGTGGGGTTGTAACAGTGGACAGAAAGTACTTTTTTAGGTTCATTCAACAACTCACCCAGCCTTGGCCCTGGTCCTGGGATAACAATGTTGAATCTATATGGCAAAATAATCAGTATTTTGGTGAATGGAAGATATCAAAGTGCTTCACACATGCTTTGGTTTTACCCAGTAAATATTTGTGTAAGCATTTTCAATAAAAATTTCTGGTAAAGTTTATTTAAAACTTAAAGATTTTTGGCACTATTAGTTATATATTTATGGTACATACTGTAATGTCAGTCAGAACTCAAACTACTCAATATAATACTATCCTACTCAACTTTATAATGTTGCCGAAAGGGGGAAAAAAGGTAAATTGCCTTAAAAATAGAGAATTTCAAATGGAAATGTATTTCTCTGAAATTTGCTGAGTCTTGCCTAGACTAGCTAATTCCTTCCCAGTCCTTACGCCTCCTTTCTCATTAGTTTGTTATTAGGAGAAATACTTAGCATATGGTTTGAGAGCAGATAGTTTGGTAAATAATTGACCCAAGGGTTTCATTTGGCCCCAGGCTTAAAATGAGTCAATAGTATGACACAGATGTTGAAAAAAAAATCTTGCATAGCATTAACAGAAGTATCATCTGCAGATGTTTTCACGATACTCTGGAAAAACTAAAAGACATTGACAAAATATTTCCTCAGGAGGGGTGACCATGAGGGTGGGGATTATAAGCCTTATTATATGAAGAATGATTGATGGAATGGGACATATAGATCTCAGAAAAATATGAATTTATGTAGATATGGTTACTTTCCTAAAATATATGTTTATATTATCCCTATATCTGTATCTATATCTATATTTACCTATATCTTCTATATCTATATCTATACCTATATCTATCTATGTCATCTGTCTATATCTACATCATTAATGTACTCTATCTGGTTCTGACAGGTAGAACAGGACCAGTATTTGGAAGACAAATGTTTCAGCTTCATATAGTTGGGCCACTCTATCCATCAGAGGTAATGAATGGAAAAGCGTTCTTTAAATAGAAGGGGACTGCTGTCAATGAAAATGTCCAAGTGGGAACTAAGAAAGTATCTGTCAGTGACTTCGTAGAAGGTATTTATATATTGGGAGGTATAGGCCATACTTGATGGCCTCTATTCTCCCAATTCTAAGATCCTATTATATCCTGTTAAATAAAATATAAATCTTATATTTATTATTTACTTCTGACAAATCTATTTCATTCATTTTTATCAAGCTAAGAAAATAGAAAAAATCTAGACATACATCGTTTATAGTAGAGATAGTGACTACTTAGCAAAACATTTCAGAACAATTGGAAACAATTCTAAGTATGATTCTTCAATAAAGGTGAAAACCAGTCATATTTGTTTCTTTAAGTGTTTTTAGTTCAAATCATACCATTATGAATTCACTTGGTATAACTATATTTTTAATCTCTGAGACAGTTTTGTTTTTGTACAGAACTATGAGTAACTCTAGATTTGGGATCTGGTCTAAGAATGAGAGAACCAGATGTGGGAAGGCAGGGATTTCGACTAAGTGTGGTCGGGTTCAGATTCTAGAAATATACAGAGGTCAGGCAGACAAGCAGGGGGCTGCACAAAACTATCAGAGAATAGGTACAAGGAGATAACCTGCATCCCTGAATCATGAAGCAATCTTTTGGGACCTACAAGTGGAAGCAGGAAGTACAAGAGCCAGGTGGCAGCAACCCTGGCAGCTACAGTCCAACCATTGATCCAGCTGGCTGTTGGGTGTTTGACAAATTGTTTAATAGCAGGAATTCATAGGACTGCTTTTCTATTCAAACTTTTCACAATAACAAACTCCTGCTGAGAACAGTCTTCCATAAGCAGCTGAGTGTTGTCTTCCTGTAGTTTTCTATGACAATCTTTCCTCTCAAATTCCCCACATTGTTGACTGTGGGCTTGAACACAAACACTGCTATATAACTGGGCTGCCAGGATGTCAAAAGAGGCAACCAAGCTCTTAAACATGGTACTGCAGTTACATTGGACGTTTGGTAACTTTTCATTTACTCTTTAACAGTATGTTGAACCAGATGGAAAAAAAGAATCATGAGATCAAAGCAAAAGGAATTTAAGATCCCATTTGCCCCCATTAATTAATTTCATTCATTCTTCCAGTTTAGAATTGATTGGTGCTTTTTGTATAGTTTACCTTCTCATTGGATATGTTCAGAGACTTCATCACTTTTTCCCTTTTCAACCCATCCTTTATGCCACCATCAGTGTTAATGTTTTAAAGTCCACATATAACTATGTTGTTCCTTTGCTAAAAATCATCTGTGGTTCCTCACTGTTTGGGATCAAGTTTGCCTTCTTAGTAAAGCAATCAAGCATTATTTCTCTACCACCCTTCTTATGCTTCGTGTACTCCAGATTTTACTCATGTTACATAAATACAACATGTAGGTGAATACGTCAGTGTTTATTTCTTGGTTTTATTCATACTGTTTCCTGTTCTTGGAATACGTTTTTATTTGGCTTTCTTCCCTGTATCTTTCTCCTTCACTTTTCTGCTAGATGACATGTAACGTATCCTTCCCAACTGAACAAAAATCTACTTTCTCCGGAAAGCTGTAACTGACTTTAAAAAAATTAATCATTATTTCATTCATGTACCTGTCTCTGTATCTCTGTTGGTGAGCATGGTCATAATATATTATAATTTTGTTCTGTATGAATCTTTCTTGCTTCTAGACTGTGAGCTCCCTAAAGATAGGGACGGTGACATCTTTTTCTGTAGTTACAAGGTCTGGAACATAATAGATATACAATAAATAACTTTTGAATACTTAATTGAATTATATCTATTAACCATTACCATTTCTTGGGTCCCTTTTGGCTGTCAAATTTTGTGGTTCTCGTTTGTACTATGGGGATATAAATACTATGATAAAGTTCAGATGGAATTGGTACCCCTGTACAAAGTCTTATAAATGGCAAATTAAATTGTCTTTGGCTTGCTAAACAGGAAAAGCCAAGTCCAGAAACTACATGATTCTAGGTCAGTTTAACATTTACGGGATTTCCAAAGTCTATAAGGCTTTTGGTTCTTGAAAGGAAATACTGGTCTTCTTTGTAGGATTCACCTATGGTCTTTGTGAAGACACATTGGTGGGAACAGTCATGGGGCATATAAAAAGAGTGAGTGTACATGTATGAATATTTTGTGATTTTCTTTCTGCTACCTCCCTACCACATACTAGTGATAGCAAAAACTGAGTGTAAGCGTGGGAGGCATATGAGGTTATTTGTCCCCTTCCACAAAATCCCCATGAGTGGATATAGTGTAAGAATTATATAAAGTGAACTTGGCTAATGTTTACAAACATCTGTCTAATGCTTTATTATTTCATATAATTATGATTAAAAAAACCATTCTTAACACAAGAATAACTCTGGATAGCAGCCTGGAAACGAATGTCACCATTAAAGTAAATATCAGGAAAAGATGATCTTGCCACAGTTATGAGTAGCCAGGGAAAATAAGGTTCTTTCTGATAGTCAGCATATATACATCAAGTCTCAAAAACGCAGGCATTTACTCTTTCCTCCATCCATGTTCCTTCAAAACAATGGCAAGCTCATATCTGACGTCAAGTATTTCCTCTTTGGTTTTGCCTAAGCTCTAGCTTATTATTTCTGGCACCTCTCTCATCAGTGCCTAGTGGTTGCAGCCACAGAATTTGGCCAATAATGGCTCTGGTCAATGGGTGTAACTGGAATTAAGGCACATAAGGGAGGGTTCATCTGTTTATCATAGCAGCACCCAGCGGTGGGTCTGTTAGCATTTCCTTTCAAAGTTCTCTTGCTGAGAGGCTTGAAGTTTGATCTTTACAATTTTCCACCAGCTTAGAATTCATCATCAGATATGTTTGGCTTTTTAAATTAAAATCTAGACGATTCAAAACTTTCAGAAATATGGTTTGGTGAATAATGCTTTACCAGTTTAAGAGGAAAAAGAAATAAGATTTACTTAGACTTCATAGTTCTTTTTTGTGTGATTCAAATGATTAAGTTTATGAACATTTTGTCATTATGTCACTTGGAGGGAATGAATAGTGATCTGAAGATTAATTTTCTTAAAAATTTATACCAAAGCCACTCTGTACTGTGCTGGGTAAGGGTTTTAAAATATAATCCTTGCTTATAATCTTGACTACATAACCCTAAATTGACAACAGATCCTTATTGCCTAAGGACCAGGACTTTTAGGAGCCTATTCTCATTGATCTGAAAAAAGATTTATGTCGATATTTCCCATTAAATACTATAGGAATTTGGCAGAGTCTTCCTAGTGCCTCAGTGTAAGAGTAAATCCTGGTGTGTTCATTTCCACAAAAGATCATCAGCCTGGCTTTAGTTCTATAAAGAGACTATCAGATCCAAAAATGAGCAGTCTGGATTCCAAACATCTACTAAGGAGTTCCTGGTTTTCTTTGAAGATTCCCCAAATCCTCATCTTTCTGCCACCTAGATCTTAGACCTCCCTAAGGCTTTTGGTAAGAATAGGCTACTTGTGCGTCTCCCTGTATGAAATGGAAAAAAGTTCCTAAAATAGTTCACTTTAATAGACAAAGGGAGAGCTGCTATTTATTGAGCACTTTCACAGTCAAGACACAGTGCTTGGCATCTCGTTTTCTTCATTTCGTCCTCACAGCAACCCTATACGGTGGGGTGATCACTCGCATTTAGCAAATAAGTAATGTGAGCGGCTCAGAAACGACAGAAATGATTCAAGGTTATAGCGTCAATAAAATGAGGCACTAAAACCAGGATCTCAGTGTATTTGACTCCACGTCCTGTGTTTTGTCCTTCTACAGCATGTTGCCACCGCACATTGAATTATTTCCAATGTACTAGAGAAATTGACCATTTTAAGAAATCCTACACCATTTTTTTGAATAATTACCAAAAACTTTGTTGTATTAAAACGTTCCTTATCTATTTTAGCTGTTAAAAATGTTGTACACTATGTGTTCTAAGAGATAATCTGTCTCTAATATTCCTAAGGTATTGCCAAAAGGGTTTCTTCACTGGGGCGCATGAATAGGCTTCATAGAATCAATAACACCCTCAGCAGCTGGAGGTACATTTTATGTGTATTTGCAAAAATGCGTTTTCAATGGGGTCAAATGTCCAGGATTTCATCATATTCTTTAGGGGAACAAAGTTTAAGTATTATTGCTCTAAATAGTTGGAAAATTTACTGCTTAAAAATAAAGGACGAGGTTTCTAAATATTTCCACTGCTTCAGAGGACTCAGAGCAATATTTTCCTATTCCTTTTCCTGCTAAAAGGGATGGAGATTCGGGAAAGGAGGAAAGAAAAAATGGTAACAAACATTGAAGAATTTCAAAAATTATAGTCGATACTCTAGATCACCCAATTTTGCCTGGAAATCTTGGAAACTAGGCTTTCTTTCCGTGTCCAGTAAATTTAAACTTGTGTAATTAATTGTTCATTAGAAAGTTAGTTCCATAAGTTACATGGAGTCAGACCTGGGTTAGCTGCTAACACTTAACTGTAAAAGTGTTGTGCAACACTGAAGAATTCAAAGGAGAAATGAGTCCACTTGATGCCTCTGAAGAGGGAACTGGGAGGCTGATGATTCAGGCACATGCAGTGGTTTAGACCAAGTTGATTTGGCCTGCGTGACTGAATACAGAAGGCTGCAGAGTGGCAGTCCTCAAAGTGGGGTTCATTTACGACTGGACATATGTAAAGACTGTCTCAGGGGCACGAGAGCATCCCTAGTTTTATAGAAATCAATTTCAAATCACCAGTTTCCATACTTGATCGTTCCTAAGAAGGAGCAGTCTGAGAAGTCACCTCATCAGTAAGTTCTACTTTCTTGCCTCGTTTTTCAAACTCACCTTTTCCAAAAGGAAAAGGGCATAGTTCTCACCCATTTGTATTCTTACCATGGTGAATTGCCCCAGAATTGGAAAACCTCCTGAGGGAAATAAAATATTGCATTTCATAGTGAGAAAGGGAATGACCAATGATTATAGGAAAACCCTTTGAAATCTAATAGTTCTCAAAGTATTTGCTTTCAACACAACTGAAAGAGAACTTAATCAAATTATCCTATTACATCAAAGAATTATTTTTTATAACTAGATCACCATGTGATTTTTGGCCTGTAACTGAGAAAAGATTTAGAAAATTGAGGAACACTACTGAATTCTTTTTATTCCTGAATATTTTGTAACATGGTTTTCTGTTTTGTCCCCCCCTGCCCAATGTTGCTATTAAATAAGGAAAAAGTAATAAAGCTTAGACTGGAGGCTTCTCATTATACCAATAGATAATATTCGTCCTTAAACATATAAACTGAATTCAGCATTTCAAAAAAAATGCTTTTTATAATTAGTAATTATTTATACATAATTTATATACTTTTTTTCTCAATTGTATATTAATAAAAGTACTGGTAACTCAATCCAGAAAAAAGAATCATTTAAAACTTAGAGCCTTATGACCCTAGAACACTTTAAAATCTCTAATTTCAATTTCTGTACATATCCTATTACAGAGACATGTGATAGGATGAACAAAAATAGATTTTCAAGCTTAAAACATATTTGAATAAAATTATCTGGTGGATTTGGAAAGGAAATAGGAGTTCAGGAAGAAAATAAGATCATGTAAAATTTGGGGGTATTAAAGAAGAGATAGTCCTGTGTTTTCAAGTGCATAATGGTTGGTGGGTATCTCATATTCTTGGTATTGGATTCACTTGAATACATTTAAAAGAGTGATGAAACAGTAGTGTATAAAATGTGTATATTTAACTATAGTATTTCTTACATCCTCTACAACCAGTGGGGTGGATGATAAATTTGTAACGAGTACCCTGGGGAGAAAATCCTCTGATTTGTAGCATTTCCTGACTTCCATAGTGTAAATATTTTCCCCCATTGCTGATTTAAAGCTACCAGTAGTTTAACAACTCAATGGCAAAATTCCCAAAAACAATTGGCCCTCACAAAGCTGTACAAACCAGCTCCAGTGCACTGCTTACCATATATAATATTGAATGTCAAAATAAAAGTGTGTGAAGGCTCTATCATTTTTCAAGTCCCTTCATTTGGAAGACTTTGCCAAAATTTTTGTGATAAACATTTGAAATATAGGTGAACCTCCAGTCCTACGTGCATCCTAAATCCCTACCTTAAGCATTTACAGTGATCTTGTCTTTTCCTTCTATGTTGATTCCTCAAATTAGCTGTATCTGAGGATTACCTGTGGAATTCTGAAAAAAACAAAATTAGATTCTAGGGCTCTACATCATATCTATTAAATCAGAATCCCTAGTGATAGGGTCATCTATCCTTTTTTTTTAAAAAAATTCTTTTTTTAACAAATGGCCCCAGGGACGGGGGGAGTAGGAGAAGTGAAGCCCCAGTCCCACAACCCCTTCCCACTCACTCCTTTCTCCCTTATAATTTATAATCTATATACAATCCCAGGGGAGGAGGGTAGGGAGCAAGGGGAACTCTCTCAGCAGGGTAGGTGTAACCCAGACTTCTTATAGGGGCATCCATGTTTATTTTAGCAAGTGCCGTAGTAATCTGGAAGCAGCCAGCCCAGTAGGGAAGTACTGCTTGATAGGATCGAAATAAGGGAAATAGAAATGGAGATGGAAGTCTTTTACCCTTTCAATGTAGAACAGCTAGAAAACCTCAACTGGGCTGGCTGTGTGCTTCTTTTACTAGAGAATTTGGGAAAATTTGTGAGACTCTTTCCTTCCGTATTAAATGAATAATGAATTCCTGAGTTAAGTTTTGAAACAACACTTGATTGTGGACAGGGAAACAAGACAAATCATTTTCTGGGATGACTATTAGAAAGGAACGGTAGTGCTTGAGATCTTGACCTGAAGCCAAGGAATGTCCCTGGGAAGCATCCCATTCCCTGAAAATTCTGTTTCTGTACCATACCCCAGAACCCCCACTCCTGCCCCTTGCCAACCGTTGTGACTTTTCCCCACAAGCACACCACCAACCACAGTGGGAATGTGCAAATATAAAGAACAAAGCATTATTCCAAATCCAAGCTAATATAAGACAACAGCAGCAAATGTCCTCCCATAGATGTGTTTTTGTGAGTTCCACACTTAGCTTTCTCTGGGACCCACAGTGTGAATGTGTATTCATTGATTGGCAGAACTGTTCTATACAGAATTCAATTCTAAAGACGGCTAACCATGAGGTTCTTAGGGTTCCTTTTCTATGGGTTCCGTGCAGCCCATTTAAAGATCTAATCCTGGGCTGTCCTTTGCTTTACTGGGTTTAAGAGCCCTATCCCTGGTGTTCATCTATAACTTGGGACATAATTGTGTGCTCTCAACATTGTCTGTGTCTGTGGATGATAATGACTCCATTGCATTTACTATTATTAGAAGAGATATGCATCAGGCTTGAAAGAAGTACACTGCCTTCTCCCTCTCTCACTTTCTTCACTTATCTCTGGTCCCTGCAATAGGTTTTTCAATAGATAGTCCCACTAATTCATCCAAATACAGAACCAAAGATGGTCAAAGTCCTTTTTGCTAGTGTGAGAATTACTCCTGCATTACTGCTCAGTGCAACAGACAGGCTCAGGGAACTGGGACCTGACAATTGGATGGGGCTTTCCACTTGAATTTTCTTTGTCACTCCCTGGAGGCCCTTGGAATATAAAGTGCTTACTCATAATTATTATAGGAGGATATATTATTGTTCAGGGCATATTAAAGCATTTGTGTGAGTAATTACTATTAGACGTTTCTTGCTGAGACATTTCCAGGTGCTAGAGAAGTTGATTTGTTTGCTATGCGAAAACACATTACTCACTTTAATAAGTTCAGTGTCTTTTATCTTAATAGCTAAATTTCTCACGGAATGCTATAAATATACATAAAAGTACAGAGAATAATATAACAAACATCCATTGTGTTTATAGATACAAGAATATATTACACATATAATAACACATTCTAGATTTAATTGAAGGTCCTTTATAGCTCTTCCTGGTCCTATTCAGCTCTCACCCTCCTCGGAGAAAGCTACTCTCCTGATGTTGGTTTGTTTCCTTCTTATGCATAATTTTATGTTTTCACTATATGCATATGTTTCCATAAATAATATGAAATGATTTTTAAAAAACTTTATGTGCAATAATATTGTATATATCAACCTGCATTTTTTATGACGCTGTTTAAAACATTTATATGTATAGTATATAGTTTTATGTAGTTCAATTGCTACTTATTTTTTTTTTTATGTAGATATGTATGTACCTTAATGTGTTTATTCATTTTAGATTTTTTCATAGTTTTTCATTATTTCAAGAAATTGTCAAATGCTCATTCTTCCACATCTCCTTGTGTATATGAGTGCAAAGTCTTTGAGATTTCATACCTAGAAATGAACTTGCTTAGTCAAAGCCCATTTTTATCAGGTCAGCTTTAATATGTCACAAAGACCTTCCAGCATGTTACCTTCTAAATGAAAGCCAAGTTCACTTGGCACGTTTTGGTTTTTAATCAATCTAAAATTAATTTTCTGTGTGGTGTGAGGCAGGGATCATTATTTTGTTCAACATGGAAAACCATGTGTTCTAGAAAAATTTATTGACTAGTTTAACTTCTCCCACTGATTTTATCCCACTTCTGTAGTATATTGAGTTTTCACATTTCTGGGTTCTGTATTCTGTTCCATTGGTCTCCCACTTCTGTGCCAATACCACGTGGTCTTATTTACTCTAGGTATAAGTCTTGATAGTTTATAGAAAGCTTCTTCAAAAGTATCTTAGTTAATCCTTGGTCCTTTATTCTCCTAGATGAATTTTTATCATCTTTTGAAGTTGTGCACATATTTCTATTAGGATTTTGATTGGAATTGTATTGAATTATGGAGTAATTTTAGGAGAATCAATACCTTCAGACAGTGGGATTTCCTATCTCTGTAGGATTACTTTTATGTCCTTCAACACTATTGATTTTATTATTCCTTGCACAGTTGATTTTTGGATTTATTCTAGTGTACCCGAAGGATATTTGTTATTGTCATTATTTTTTCCCCATCACCAGAATTTATTTTATCATTAATCATATGATGATCCCTTTCAATCAGAGTCTTGTGCCTTTGTTTAAGTTAGAGTAGTTTTCTTTATTATTCTTTATTTTATTGTCTTGATTCTGTTTTTCTGAAATGTCTTTAAACAGATGTTGAACTTATATTGATTCTCCATGTCCTTTATTTCTTCAAGTTGTTTGTCTTTTTACTCTGTGTTTTAGAAGAATTTTTTGAATTTATCTTCCAGGTTAATAGTCTATTCTTCAGAATGGTCTATTCTAGAATTTGGTCCACTTACTAGATTTTTAAATTTCAGTAATCATACATTTAATTTCTAAGAACTCGTCCTCCTCTGATTGCCTTTTTTTTTTTTTAAATTAGCAGACTTTTCTTTACTGGATTATATTCTTTTGTATCCCTGAGGGTAGAATTAAGAATATTTTAAAAATTCTCTCTAGTCTCTGTATTATTTCTTTTTTCTTAGGACCATGTATTCTGTTTGTTGATCTTTGTTTTACCCTTTGATTTTTCTCAAATATCTGTTGTTCCTTATTGTTTATGTTTTTGCATGAAGGACTGGGCTGATTGGGATAGGTAGTGAGTATGAATTTTCTCAGCTGTTCTGGATGTATAACTGGAGCAAACACTACCTCATCCAAGTTCCAAAATAAAAGGGTCTATGCTGGGTAGCCTATCATATACTTCCCTTTTGAGCCTAGCTGCTTTGCCTTTTTTTACTTCTGTGATTTGTATTGAGACCTGGAGTTGCACACTGGCTAACAACACAGACTTCTGCAACTCGCTCAGCTTGAATAGCAACTCTACCCATACATTAGCTGCGTGACCTTGGTAAGTCACTCAATGTCTCTGTTTCTCGTTGAAATGTGGAAAGTAGCAGAATCTACCTTACAGGGTTATTGTGAAGATTAAATAAGTCAATACTTATATGCTGTTGAGAACAGGACCTGGCACTAATGCACTAATGCTTTATTGGCATTAGTTTTTCTTGTTATTTATGTTTTTAATCTCAATAATAACATAAGTTAGGCCCCATTATTCTTTAAAAAAAAAAAAAGACTCCCTTAAGAAGATTAGCTACTTGTTTTAGAGAACAATTCTCAGTACATAAACAGTGAAGTTCAGATTAGTGGAAGAGTGGGGAAGGACAATAGAGGCAAAGCTGTTAGAATATCTTTTTAAATCTTTACTTTAAAGTATCACTGAAACTTCTGGTAGTTTTTATCTGTGTGGTGTTTTCCATTCTTATTCTCCGTTCTTATTTATCCATTCTTATGCTCCCCCAGTCCTATCAGTTTGCTGTTAATCTTTCAGGAATTCCTCAAATCTTCTAATTTACTTATTTCACCTTCCTCATTTCTTAGTGAAGTTGTAGATTTATCCTTTAATAAAAGTCTTTGTCATCACAAGAATAATGTTGTAGGAAATGAGATAGAAAATTATGTTTGTTCCATAACCTTGATCCAAATGCTGTCCTTTGGATTTTGCAACAAGAAAATTGTGAGTGACCTTGCTGAGAGCAGGTTTAATGAAGTCGTAAAAGGAATGCAGAATTTTGAGGGTTAAAGAGTGAGTAGTAGGTGTGGGAGCCACAGCAGCAAGTCTGGACAATCACGTATACAATAGTTACATTTCCAAATTAGATTATCATTTGAGCTATTTGACATGTGATATGTGTATCTACATAATAGATGTAATAGAAATGCCATATAATATTTCAAAGGGACTGATAGCATGGGATACAGTAAATGTTCCATAACTGTGGAAATGCATATCTTGTACGGAGAGTACAGGGCTCAAGAGGCCAGAGCCTCTAGTTCCAACAGCTGTTCAAACACAGATTTGTTAAGTCACTTTGAGTAAATTACTTAACTTTGTCTATAGAATATTATTTCCTGTCCCCTGCTCACCTCAGAGTTGCAGTGTGAGGATTTATAATCAAAGCTTGAGGTTTTTTTGGTGTCTACACACACACACACACACACACACACACACACGAGATCTATTGAGTTTATACACTGATATTGAGCTCTAATTGTTCAGTTACCCTCTGAGAATACAGTCTCTAAGCCAGTGTTTTTGAGAGATCCACGGCCCACCTACATTAGAATTACCTGGGTTTCATTGTTAAAAAGATTCCTGAGGCAGCTCAGACCTACCGAATCCAAATTTTTATAGATGGGCCTGATAACCAGCATTTTTCTAGTTCTTTCGTGAGTCTGATCCACACCAAGGTTAGAGGACCACTGCTTTAGGCCAGGGAGCTTTCCACCTCTGCCCACAAAGGTGCTAATTAATATTCTTGTCAGGTTACATTTATTTTTATGTCAAAGAACCACTGTGGTTTAAAATAGGAAGATGGTTTTTTTAAAATCAGCATAACTAGGATGCTTGTAAATGACAGCAACCAAAGTTTTTGGGGAAAAAATTGGCTTGGTCTGTAGCATACCTTTATGGATGATAATATCAAAATGTGGGAGATTGTCCTACATTTCTTTCACCTTCGTTTTGGAATGTATTGCATCCACATTAAATACAGCTTTTGAGGCAAAATTTGATAGTTTGAAGAGTCATTCATTGAGCCAGCCCTCTTTTTCCCTTGATTCCCCTCTGCAGGAGGGACTGAGTAAGAAGGAACTTGAGTCTCTAGGTCCTTCCATCTATCACTGTAGACAAATGATAGAAAAGAGGAAAACTGCTCTGGCCAAACAAAACTTGCATAAGAGGCTCAGCCTTAGAGACCTTGTCAGGAAGTACCAAAGGTTCTAATGAGACTTTTCAGCTTAAGAAGCCTGGAGACTGGAACTACATAGACACACAGAGGAAATCCTGTTAACTGTCACTAGGTCAGTCATCTGACTCAGCTCTTTTGTGTCGGAGAGCTGTGTTGCCCTCTGCCTCCACTGCTGCCTACAGTGCTTGGAGTCAGCTTAGGGACCTTGCACCTTCCGGTGACAGACGAGAAGCACCAGAGGATGATCCAATGTCCCCCTCCTCCCCTTTTCTGCTCTGGCTCCCTCACTGATGTGCGAGAACACTTGAACCACTTGACCCACACTCTGAAGGTCTTTTAGTCTTCACATTAAAAGAGAAGTAGTAAATCCAGTGTCCACATGTCTTGATGAATATGTTCTCTGTCACATACTTCACAATTTTGGTTCTAACAGAATTGATTCCATTCTATCAAACGACTGAAAAAAATCTGGTTTTTACTCAATGAGACGTTTCTTTAAAAGGATTATATTCAATTTATTGTTTTTATGCTTTTGAAAACTCTCCTGGAATTTGCATTCTAACTGTTATACTTCAGTCGCTTTCACCAGGATTAGTACAGTCTTGACAGATGATACTTTCGTATCCTCTTGCCTGTTTAGCTTTGTGTCAAAATCTTTACAAATATGCTAATAAGGTAATGGGTATTTTAAAAATCACTGTTTAATTCTGAACCAAAGCCAAATAATTGCACATTGGATCATCATTCTAAAAGCAAACAATAATCATGTGTGTGGTTGTTGGAACATTGCAGATCTCACTGGTTTAAGGCCTCTGCTAGAGACAGATGAGGAAAATACCTCAGCATGCTGAAAATGTTTTTAAGTAATTTTTCTTATAGACAAAAGTTAAATGTATTTTTCAGCCATCTGGGTGCTTCTATGTTTGGTGTTTTTTCAATATATCATTGAAAGTCTAAATAATTAAATATTTCTTAAGTATGAACTTTAATTTTGTTTAATAGTTAGGATTAATATTATCTAATCAGACACTTGATTTCAACATTTTCCTAGGAATTATTCAGAAGTAGTAATGAAGAAAGCAGGTAGTTTCATTTATAGTAAAGCAGAGAGTTGAAGAGTCGGTTATTGTAGTACTGAATACTAGCTTGTAATAATTAGCAAAATCTAACATCTGAATGAATCAATCACGTCTTTGTTTTCATCTTGCAGTAATGGCAATGAGAACTTAATGAGTCTAGGTGTATAAATGAAGTAATTATTTGGGTTTATTTTTTTTCCAGCCCTTACTCTCCTCTTCAACCTTGCAGTAAGGGTTTGGGTTTTTCCATTGTTCATGTATAACTTCTATCAGATAATGGGAAACTGAGAGGGGAAAAAGGCACAATTCAATCAAATTGTCAGGGTGCTTGCTAAATTGGGGGGGGAATGAGTTTTCTTCCAACTATTTTTGTGACAAATTGTTTTATATAGTAGACAAAAATACTGTTAGAATTTCAATTCCATATGATATATAAATTCTGAGTTCCTTCAGTGTACAAGCCAAATTATATTTCTCCACCTTCCCCATATGGACTTGCTTTCTGCCTGGCACACAGATAATTTCATAAACACGTTTTGAGTTAA
Organism: Rhinolophus ferrumequinum; assembly: GCF_004115265.2. Taxonomy (NCBI): domain Eukaryota; kingdom Metazoa; phylum Chordata; class Mammalia; order Chiroptera; family Rhinolophidae; genus Rhinolophus; species Rhinolophus ferrumequinum. The sequence goes on from NC_046301.1 coordinate 46,646,439, forward strand.
ATGAGATTTTCTCAGGCCTTGTTTTGTGACTCATTCAAGTGCACAACTGCAAGTTTGGATACTGCAGAAGAGAGTGGCTATAGCCCTTGAGGAACAAGAATTTGAAAGTGAGTTTTCCTCTCAATACAATGTTCACGATCTGAGTTCCTGGGGATTAAAGGGACCTTTGCCTTTGAATGCTTTAATACACTAAGGAGAGAAAGTAGAGGATTAGCAATCATAAGAATCTATAGACCCCAGGTTGGGGACTGGGAGCCAGCAGCCTTGAGAGAGATGGTGTGCCTATAACAGATATGTCCTTCTTGAACAAAATATTTTGGTAATAGGGAAACTTCACATAAAAATCTAGTGTTTTGACTACTCTTTCATTTTAGCATGTGGAGCAACCCTGGGCAATAATTCTTTCGAGCTGATGAGAGGCTGCTCTCTTGTTGCAAGCTCAGTTCTCTGGTCTGATATGTTCCTGTCACCTGTATTGTTTTACTTTGGACATTTGATATTTGTGTGCGTAACCCCTCCCACCATTATAGATTCTTAAAACTTAAAATTAATCAGGACAAGTTGGATAATTTTTGGCATTTAAAAACAAAGAGCTTGCAGTGAATTAAATTTGTACTTCCTTGGAACGCCCATCAAGAGGTCCATGCTTCTCTTGAGGTTGCACTAGCACAGCCATCCCCCAAGAGTAAACTGGACTGTCACAGAGGAGCATGTGGTAAATGTCCCTCCTGACAATGAGTCCCGCCATGTGTGGAAAAACCTGGGGGTTGATTTTCTAATCATTCATAGCTTCAAAGATCTGGTCGATGGTGAACTAATATTACGAGGGATATTGGTAGAGCATGATGGGGTGTGGGTAACACTTCCCTCTGCCATCCTGACCCACAGCCAAGACTTTGCCTGCCTTTATATCCCATATTGGGGTCATTCTTCAAAAATGGCAAAATTATTTATACGTTTGTTTGAATTGTAGATTTAACATTCTGACATTGTTTGTCAGTGATCATAAATATCCATGGAATATAGTAATATACAGTTGTGTTGAGTCTAGACTTTGGAGGTGGGTAGTTAGGACATTAATCACTTCCACTAGTTAGTGAGCTTCACAGGCCGCACATACCCACATCTCCCTGTGGCATTGTTGTCCCATTTTTTATTTTATGTATGTATTTTATGGTGGTATATAGTATATTGTATAACACTCTAGGTGTCTCAAAATAGGAAAATGTCATGGGTTTACTCCAATAGTAACTAAGCAATTTAAATAGGCCCTCAGTTTACCTCAAGGACAGATTTTAAATATTTTTTCCAGATTTGGGAAATATTTCCAGTAATAAATCATATGGCATGTTGGCAGAAACATTTCTCTAGGCTCTATCTGTTTTTAATTTTGGATGTTGCTAGTATATTTATTTCACTCCTTCACAGGCCTTCTCTAAGATCTGTGAGGTTAGTAACATTTTTATGCAGAGTCACAATAGCCCTATGTCATTCATCCAATAATGTACATGAGCTGAGAAGTTGGCTTGTCTTACAAATGCTAAGAAAAATGCATCATGCCAAACTTCTTAACAGTGGCCTCTTCTCAGAGAATAAATCATTGTATGTTTTCTTTAAGATTCATTGCCAAAGTTTAAATATTTATAACTTCAGATGAAGCAGGAATCATGGTTTTGAAGTCTCAAAGCATAAGCTAAAGTCTTAAGCTCTATAATTAATAATAAACTACATGTTTGTACAGACACAGCAGGTGTGTGGAAGATCTATGCTACCTATTTGACAAGGAGAAGTGAAAATTAAATGTTTAACACACAGGTCTATTTTTCCATTGGCAAAAGGAGCTAATTTTACCAATTTAATCATACAATGTAGAAATACGGGTGGCGGTGATTTGAGGGGAAAAAGTAAAGAGGTAGGCCAAGAAAAGCAGAGGAGACCAAACTCAAGTGTCAGAGCAGAAATAGTTCAATGGCCTGGTAAATAACCAAGTCCAAGGAAGCCACTGAATAATAAAGCTGAGCAAGACCAAAATTCCAAGGTCCCCACAGAATGGTTCCCCACCATGGTATCCACAGGAGTAGAGAGAGTAAGGGCAAGCAACTCAATAAAAGAACATGTGTACAGCACGGAAATTAGGACAAAGGACATGGAACATTTAGTTTTCCCAACATCAACTTTCTTTTATTATTCTCTCTGGTTAGTGTCAATTCCAATATGATTTGACAACAGAAATACAGGTGAAGCTAACCGAAAACAACTGGAGGATGGTGCGAGCAGGGGTCAGGGAAAAGTCACTTCTCTAAGGCACTTTTCTAACAGTTTCAAGAAGGAAGCACAAACAGTATCATTCTTGAATTTCCCCGTTAAGCCAGGTTTATATCCAGTGTAGGACGTAACTTGTTTTTGTGCTTCATGGCCAATAGCCAAGACTTTTTTCTTTTACTTATAAAGAAACATCCATAAGGATGAAGAATGGGAATCAAAGAGCAAATGGAAAGTGCAAGAGATTGTGGAGCCAGAGATCACTCTTCTCTTCTACTCGCCCACTCCCAAAGTCCCATCCCACTCCCACAGGACAGCCTGCCGTGATCCCAGATCCCAGAGGACTGCCAGACTCACACGAAGGCCAGCCTTGGGGAAAAATGAGTTCCCTCTCTTTCACACAACTCTGGTTCTACTCCAGTCATCTCTCCTGCTCTCCTCATTCCCTTGAAATGTTTAGTTTCCTCTCCTAGCTCCCTCAAACACAATTCAAGCTTGAAATTTTCATTCTTAAAAGATTAACATTGATCCTTCAGAAGAAGGATATTAAGAATGATTTTGCTCTCCTCCATTAACTCATTCAGATCTGTCATCTGATGTTGCCCTGAGAGACTAGTAAAAGTTAGATGTGCTGATTTTTTAACACTGTATCTGGTCCAAAGCCAGAGTAAAGGCCAAAAATGTAAATCAAATATCTCTGCTATTCAGGAAGACATCACTGCTTACTTAGGGACTCTTGATACAGTCTGGTAAGTACTGTACTAACCACCACTTTCTCTTCAGTAAACAGCTGTTGATTAGTTAACTCCCTCTGGGCTGTAATGAGCCAATTGTAGACCAGTGCTGTCTAATAGAAATATGATGTGCGAGGCATATGTGAGCCACACGTGTCATTTAAAATTTTCGATTAGCTCCACTTGTGAAAGGAAAACAAACAAACAAAAGAAGTGAAATTAATTTTAATAATATATTTAATTTAATCCAATATATCTAAACTATTATTGTTAAAGTATATAATCAATATAAAAAATGATTAATGAAGTATCTTACATTCTTTTTATAAACTAAATTTTTAAAATTCATTGTCTGTTTCATACTTACAGCACATTTCTTTTTGGACCAGTTGTATTCCAAGGGCTTAATCCTGTACAATTTTTTTAAAATTAAAGTTTAGTGGGTTGACAATTGTAACTTTACTATCAACAACTTTTTTTTAATCACTTAAAATATGCTCTAAAGAATCTTTCAGACACTTTTCTGTTGATTGTGATTCTGATTCTAGTTTCTACCTTTTTGCCAAGTGTGCAGTGGTCTTTGCATCTCTACCCTATTGTACCCCCTCTCGCACTACTACCACCCCTACACAGAGGAGGATTTTCCATAAATTTAAAGCGCCACACATTTCTACAATGGTGCAAAGGTTTGATCCAAACAACTCTTTAGGTTTACCGTAACTTAACCTACAAAACAGAGGCAAGAAAAGATAAACTGTGTTTTTTGGATTTTGCTGAATCTTGCTAGTGCAGTGGTGGGTCTGTACTGGTTTGTGGCTTGATGATCAGCTTTACTATTAATCAGTCATTGGACAGTCTATATCTATTGTCACAATATTTGCTTAAACTACAGAACATATGGACCAATTGCCCATGAAGGTATCTGCCTCCATCCTAAGGCTACTTAGGTTTAACTGATTATTTGTCTTGGTTTCACACCTGTATCATTATTTGTGTTCTAATACCCCTCCATTAACATGTAAACTAACCTGTTAGTTTACTTCAGTTTTTTTTTTTTTTTTTTAATTCTTCACCGAACTTAATTTTAGGACAAACCAATAATTCTCTACACAATTTTAATGTAAATTAATATGTAGTATTTCTGAAGTACTTACTGATGCTTAAATTGGTTAATTTGTAGCATTTTGGAAGAAATGTTTCCCCCGCCCTCCCCCCCCGCCCCCAGATATTTTTCTGGACCTGAGTATGGTGCCTTAGCTCTGAGCGCTCAGGTCTCAGTGGTCTGGTAGACGTTCAGATAACTGTAGAGTAAAGTGATCCCAACAGGAGCTAATAGAAAGCTGTTTTTGTGCAAATGCCCTAACTTTTCATCAAACATCATATAAAATAAGAACAAAATAAAGGGAATAAGTGACACCTGAACTAATATGCCTATCTTTAAATAGGAAATGTTTCATGGGTGAAAAAGGTGAAGGGGAATAAGTGGTACAAACTTCCAGTTACAAAATAAGCCACAGGGACGTAATGTACAGCACAGGGAATAGAGTCCATAATATGGTAATAACTTTGCACGGTGACAGATGGTTACTAGACTTATCAGGGTGATCACATTGTAAAGTATATAAATATTGAATCACTATGTTGTACACCTGAAACAAATATGATATTGTATCCAAATTATACTTTAATAACAAATTTTAAAAAGAGAGAAATTCACTCTCCTTATGACCAACTGATTAGGGAAGACTTGTACAGTCTGCAGGGAGGGCTGTGAGTTCTCTTCTTTGGTCATGAGAAGGCAGCCTACAGAGCACCTGGCAAAGTTAAATGTTTTCAGGGATGCCCTCCAATGGGACAGAGACAACAGAAAAGGAATCTAAGAAGGACTATGGGTCAAACTTTCGAAAACTCAGCAGATCCATCTGGAATAAATGCAGAAGAATTGAAAAATCAGTTTTTCTAGTTTTATGTAGGAGATTTAAACTAGCTTTATTTTAGATTGAGAAGATAGGTAATGTTTCGTCAGTCATTTTTTATTCCCAGAAGATGTAGGGTAATGGAAACACACAGTATGGCAGAAGAAGTCAGTAAGAAATTTCACTGTTAGACTTTACGTAAGAATTCCCCCATTAGTGCAACTCCCTCCATAGAGGATTGTTTCATTAATCTTCTTTTCTTTTGGATCTAACCCAGTGCCTGGCACCTACTTTGATCTCAATAAATTTTGTTGAATTGATAAATAAAATACCCCAAATTTTAAATTTCCATTATGTGCACTACGAGAATAATGTTGAAAGATACACATTCAGCTAATACAGGGCAGAGAATGCAGTGGTTTAGCTAGATTGTTAGTAGCAGAATAATTGTTAAATTATTGTAATATTTTCAAAGAAGTTGGGAAACAATTTCCCTGTTGACTCTAGTCCCTCTTCCATCACTCAACCTCTCAGATCTATTCATTAAAGAATGAAGGCCGAGTGCAGCTAGGGTCTCCACTGGCCATCACTTCTAATTGGGCAGGTTCTGGCCAGCAGTGCCCAGACCAAAATATTTTGAATATAATCCTCAAGTGTGTATGGAACAAAACCCTTTGGAAAAGCATATGACGTTAAGTGTCTTAAGATATTTATTCTCAGTGAAAAACATCCCTGAAAGGACTTTTAAGGTTTTTTTGTTGTTTTTCATAAGAGTCTCAAGAGTACACTCTGAAAGAAACTAACTGAAAATAGGGACCCTTTTGTGAAAATAAATTCCATTCTGACTTAGTATGTGTTCTTTAAAACCTCATTTATCTCTCTTACAATTTGTTTCACTGTGTTGTTAAAAGATTTTCTGCATGAATCTGGCATTGCAGTAATAGTATGTTTTAAATAGTATGGGAAAAACAAATTATCAGAGTTTATCGGGGTGGAGAATATTTACAAATCCTCAATTAATTTGCAGTGCTTGGTCACATGGAGACAAAAACATGAAAGAATACCTGAGGAAATATCTGAGACATGAGAGAGAAAAATTCAAGCTGTTAGTCATGGACACTTCAGATGCATTTGGTACAGGTAACTTTCTATACTGCATTGTGTTATTATTTACCTTGCAATTCAAATCTTACCTTCCCTTTTGTATTTGGGAAGGGGAAAAACAGACTAATCATGAACAAGATTAATAAGCCAACAAAAGAAAGATATTCAAAGAATTCTTGTAACCTGATTATGTGCTCTTGAGCTGTCTTTGAAGTTTTGATATAACTAAATGAATAATTGTTTTAAAATCCTATTTTGTACTATTGGTGAGAGCATATTTTATTAACAAGTATTCCTTTTGTAGAATGAAACTTCAATACATGACAGAGCATCGTATTTTATAAGACAACTGAAAAAAAAAAATAATATGAGGTTATTTTTAGAAAATTGGGCAATGGGGGGCTTGTGAAGGTTTTATTAGCAACTATCAGCTGGACTAGACAAATAATTTTGGTTAAGCACGGGAGGAATATTTTCAATAAAAGTATTATATTAGGATATATATATATATAATATATATATATATATATATATATGAAACTGCTTTGCCTGAGGATAGTCCAATTTTAGTAATACCAGTCTCAGAATTTCAATCCTTCAAAATAGGTTTATAAGAAGACAAAAAAAATAAATAAAGGAATAGGGCTTCTGGTAATATGGGAACTTTGAGGTCCTTTACTTTCAAGAAACAAGTGTTAGGAAAATCAGACTTTTTTCTTTCTTTTTTTTTGTGGTCCTGCTTTACTAAGATTCAAACTGTGCTTTATTAGGTGTTTTCTCTGATAGCTTCACTTTTTCAAAATCTTGTTCTTTCACTTTCTCTTCCAAATCTTTCTTAGATTCTCCTCTAAATTTCTTTCTATTAATAATCAGTATTAATGAAGCCACAGATTCTTAACAACATAACATAAAAGTTGTTGGGTGTGCTAAATAAATTCCAGTATTAGGGTAGTGTAATCATATTTTGTTTTTTTTTACTTCGTTTTTCACCAAATGAAGAGAGCATCATCTGAGAAAGAAGTTTGGAAGTAATGACAGAACAAACTTCGGTGTGAAACATGAGGATATATGCTAGTCAATCCATTCTCTCTATTTCAAAATCACTGTGTAATGAACTATAAAAAATTTAAAATTTGCTTTTAAGTATCATAGTGCAATAAGGAATCTTATTTAATTGGAATTAGAAATTATTTTAGAAATCATCTAGTCTGTGCTTTTCATTTTGTAAATGAGGAAACTGAGGCGCAGAGAGGATCAATGACTTTTACAAGATATTGCTGCTAGTTAATGGCAAAACTGAAATGGCTACCGAGGATTCCTGTTCCCCATTCCAGCCCTGTGCACCTTATACCAACATAAATACAAGCATCTTCTATAACAGAAGAAATATAAGTATCATTATGGAACAAGATGTGGTTTTAAAAACCACTACCCAGTATGCTCATACATCCTTAAACGAGAGTAGGGTTTCCAGGCTGGAATTCCAGCCCCTTCTCAGGATTTTTTTTTTTTTTTTTTTTTTTTTTGCTTTCCAGTTCCCGAATCCTGAGATATAAACTGTTTTCTGTTCTCCACGATGAATCATTTTCACAAAGTGACAGCTGATACTACCAACCGCCTGGGTTCGAGGAGCCAATTTTCCCGATTTCCCGACCAACTTTTCTAGGGATTCGGAAACGGGAAAGTGAAAAAAATTCACTTTTTTTCAAACGGGAAACACTAAATGAGAGTGTATCTTAGAACACAGCCATTAAATAATGTTTTATTTTGTTCTCTCAGTTAAACTCAATTTTTTCTCTAGGTAGTCTCCATCGTCTTAGGGGGGAAACATTTTGATGAAAACCTTAAACTTTAAGGAAAAATCACTTGAGAATATTAGAGAAATTTAAAAAGGAAACTAAAATTTGTCCATAAGGAAGCCACAATATTGTAGGAAACTCTCAAAAGAACAGACTTCTCAGTTCCAACCACTCTCAGTCTCATCCCAGTATTTAGCGGTTCCTCTGCACCCACTAGGGCATTAGAAGTTTGATTCGTTTTCTTCTAGTGCAACACATCAATAGAGTGGTGTTAAAGATTGGTTTGGACGTAAGAGACCATCTTAAAGCAGATCATGTGTGACCTTGCTTCATTGCTTCTACAATCAGATGAACTCTTCCCTCCTTTCTTCTAGCCTCCATGCCAGACCCCTCTGAAAATCCCATATGTTATTGCTTTGCAAAACTCAAATCTTGTATATTTGTCCTTGAATATGACTGTAATATATACTTTATTTTCCAGATGGAGAAAGTCTTTGTCATAAAAATCAATAACTTTAAAAATATATGTGTTAGTTAACAGCAACTTGGAAATATTTCAAAGGAAAAAATAAAGCTTTTCACCCTTTGTAAATCGAAGTGAATCGTAAACCTTTCAGTGATGTTTGGATCAAAATATAGATTGCTCTCTCTTAGTTAATTGAAGTCACATAGGAATGTAAGATAATCTTACTATATAAAGTTCTTAAAATATTTTATATTTTTGTTACGTATTGCCTTTAGCTTAAATTTCCATATAGAACTAAAATATCGAGGTATATTTTTTAACCTAACTACACATTCAGAAAAAAACATTTCTCTCCAAATATCAACAGCAAAGTAAATGCAAATATCTCAAGTTTGAAATATTGTACAGCACTTAGCTTTTCTATTTAACTCTCATGTGAAGGTTGTTTATATTTAAATTAAAAGTATTCTTATATTTTAGGTCACGATTTTAACATCTGAAGAAATAAAAAGAAAAGCATTTTAAAAACCTAATAGAAAGATTTCTGAGAAGTAATTTCAGTGGAAGTTAAATATACTAAAATATACATTCAGGTGTACAGAAAAGGAGATTTTACTGACGGGGTTAAATTGAGAGTTGCCTTAAAAATACATATTTTAGTACATAAAATATATTTCAGAAGGTTATTAAGTTTGAGTACATGTTTATAATAACATTGCTTTAAAAGTGAAACCAATTAATTGTATCATTATTCAAGCTGTGCAAAATACTAAAACAGCAAAAAAAGTATGGTAACGAAAATATGTAGGTGGTGGCTGATTTATGTCTTTTTCAGTGTTTTAGCTATTTCAGATGACTTGAAGTTTAATAATTTAGTTTAAAAGCAACAATTAAACTCTTTCTCTATGTATCCAGTTTCTTTCTGACCATGCCACTTCCATGTGCTCTGTTAGATACGAGTTAAAAGACAAATGAGTGGAGAAACTATGAGCCTCCACCCCTTGAAAGGGAAAATGCTCCTAGAAAACATCTGTTTTGGGTAAAGCAATTTAATTTCAAAGCTCATGGTGGTATTGTCAGGGTTTGTTGCAAGAGAAGAGCAAGAGGCAAAGAGGCAAAGACAGCAGTGGGAACCCCTGACACCCTCCTTCCTTACGGAATTTTATCATCAGCAGTGAAAGGGCCAAGAAAAATCTGTCTTCTTTTGTATCAATTTCCTCTTCTGAAACAGGAAGTCTAAACAAAGTAATCTGGCTTTTGAAATTACATATATAGGTATATGTATACATATATATGTATATGCACGCATATATACAGATATATACACACATATAGATACATACACACACACATGTACATTCCAATTTTAGATGTAATTAGACATATTCTCTGAACAGTAAAATCCACTGTAGAAAGATTATAGAACCTGCCAATTTTCCTGAGATTTACAAGCCTATTTCAATCAACAAAATGATTGAACTTCATTGTTATATATGTGTAAACTCAGGATCAGTGGTTCACCTATGTATCTCCAAGACAAAGAATGAAAAGCTTTCCAACTAAGGCTTCTGTCGGGCCAAGTCTGATTGGGAATAGACTATGATTTATGGAGAAGTGGTAGATTATATTAAAAAAATATATACAGAAGAAATTAGGTGTAATACTATCTGTTTAGATACTTACCTTAGCATCATTAAAACTTTGAAGGAATAGTGTTTATCGTGTGGCTCATCAACATATTTCTTTGGCGAAAGTGTTTGAGACAGTAAATTGTCAGAATTGAAGGCTTTGTCATACCCACTAGGACAGGCAGGCAGGAGCACATAGTGATATCATATCACAGGAGTACTCATATTAGTTCTTCTCATTTTCTTTGACTATCCCAGTTGCCTCTCAGATCCAGATATGGACAAAATCATTTCTGGTCAAAGATGAAGAGAAGGATGCAGAGGACATCTTATGATGCCATTTTGAATAAAATGAAAAAAACATAGGCTGTATGACAAGTCAAGCACATTCAAAACATGTGCATTAATAGATTGAAATCAGATGTGCAGATGGAGTTATCTCTCAACATGCACTTCAAAGCCCACCTGTGGACTGTGGACACTCATCCGAAAGGGTTAAGATGTATCCAGACATTCAGGTTGTTTCTTTTGTTCTTATGGGTAAGTGCTAGAAGTCCTTGGACTTCTAGTTTTTTGTATAATGGAAGGTAATTTACTAAAACCCAAGCGCAGTTTTGGTAGTTGCTAACATTTGGTATGCATAAACTAAAATTAGCATGACACTAAGGTTTGCTGAAAGCTCTAGTTCCAATGATTTGTCAAAGTTATAAAGCTCCTCCTGTACAGTAGAGCTAATGAGCAGTAAAAGTCAATAGAAAACATTTCTCATACTAGCAGAGTACTCTTTCTTTATAGTTCGTTCAGCTGAGTAATAAATGGATCACAGAACCAGGGTTTCAAATACTGTCCTAGCCTGGAACAGGATATCAAATCTAAGAAGAGGAAATTTAATTCAGAGTAAAAATATCATAGGTTTAGATGTCATTTTGAAATACCAGCTAAAAACATAGAATTAAATGTCTTTGCTTTATATTGTGTTTCCCCGAACATAAGACCAGGTCTAATATTAATTTGTGCTCCAAAAGATGCATTAGGGCTTATGTTCAGGGGATGTCATCTTGAGAAATTATGCTAGGGCTTATTTTCCGGTTAGGTCTTATTTTCAGGGAAACACAGTATATTATGTATACTCGTGAGAAACAACACCAAGCTTTAGAAAGGACATTGATGAACTTGTTTGCGCAGAGAAGTGTGACTGGTCTGGGAAACATGTACAGTAACAAACAAAACAACAACAAAAAAATCAACAGAAATATGCAATTTAGTGCAAACAGGATTTAGAGTAAATGAAATTGTCCAGTGGAAGAGGGAGTCTTTATTCTGTAGAGTCCTGTGGTTCCAATTGTGGAAACAGAGAGAAGAGATATATTAGGCAGTCACCTAAAAGAGGACACTTTCTCATACATCTCAGTTTCCTGCTCTTGAAGAGGATAATAATATTGATCCTTGTGCCAGAAACAATGAGGAAACATTTAATTCGCATCTAAAATCCTTGGAGTATGCAGTGCATAACGTGATGTCTTTCCCAGATCCCCCTAAAGGAAGGATTTCTTTTCCTAGCTGCTGAGAGTGCTGCTGATGGCAGGTTAGATATCATCATGTTGTGGGAGGGGTACATGTGGGATCAGGCCCTTGCAGGGGAGGGGGGCGGGTACGAGGAAGCTGCCCAGGCAGATCGTCCCAAACGCTGGGAGCCCCAGGCCATCTACTATTATTTTTTTCATTTTGAATGATATTTTATTTAGTCATTTTTGTGTATAACTGAAAACTCTGGGAATTTAAAATTAACATTCTTGCCCGACAGCTTCTTATAGACACCAGAAAAAGTTTCAACTTTGTGTTCCACGTTGTTCTGCTGTGCTTTATTCAAATGAACCTTTATAAGCTGGCTGCCATCCAGTTTCACGTGAATTCTCTTGCCCACAATTTCACTAGTGAAAACCAAGTCCTCCAGGATTGCATTGTGCACGGCTGTCAGAGTGCATCTCCTGGGACTCTTTTGCTTATTTTTTGTACGGCTTTTTTTGTTGTTGTGTTTTTTTGTACGGCTTTTTTGAGTTCGCATAGTCAGAATTCTTTGAGCAATAAAGACAGTATGCTTCCCACTGAACTTTTTCTCCAATTCACGTACTAGATGGACTTGGATTTTCAGGAAAGATTTCAGTGGAGGTATAGAAACAAAGATTATAATAGCTTTCCGACCGCCACCACCTTCAGTTTCTTTGGCTACTGTTATATTCAGCTCCCTTTGCTGGGCCTTTAGTTCCGAGTTCATCTCCAGCTCCAAGAGAGCCTTGCAGATGCTGAATTCAAACTCGTCCCACTTCTCACCATTAGGCGTTATGATCTTTGCGCTTGAACTGACCATGGCTTTCTCTTTTGCGAGCTCCGGCCTGGGAAGAGGCCCAGGTCTCGCGAGAGCTCCATGTCATCTACTGATGTCCAGTGCCTCTCCCTCCACTCACACCTGTAGCCACATTGGGGAAACCCACTTAACAGCAGAGGAAGTGAGGCAGTGAGCACATGACCATGAGATCTAGTGATTGTATTCCATATTATGCCCTCTAGAAGCTGTCACACTGAGAGAGTGACCAGACTACTTGTTGAAGGCACAGCTGAGGCACCAGCTTGGTGCTCCATGCACGAACCTAATTATTCAGGATGCAGTACATGCTCTAATTGTTATACTGTGGTGTGTTCTCAGTGGATAGAATTCAGGAGTTTGGGAACCATCACTTTCTGTCATCCTCTTGGAGAAGTTGTGCTTCCTTTCGCTGACTCTCTTGGGCTCTGTGGATTTGGAGGTCTTTGTTCCCCACCGGAGAATATTTCCAGCGTGCATCCCACTAAACTTACAGCTATGCTGCTACCCAGGCACTTCAGAATCCTCAGGCCAAGAGACCAGCAGGCGAGAAGAAGAGTTCCCATCGTGGTAGAGATAAGTGATGGGAAGCATCAGGGAGAGGGACCGCCGTTGGTACCGAGAGCAGCAGAACGAACTGTGGCTCGTGGGTGATTCATTTGGGCCTGCCTTACCAGTTTTGATGGTAATGGATGTGTGTTTCAATCTGGCCTGAGAAGATCCTGACAACTTGGGACTCAGATAACTCAGGGATGAGGGTTGACACCATGCCAACGCGTCAGCCACCCAGACCCAAAAAAATGATAGCTGAGGGTGAGCCTATCTGGAACGACAGAAGAAGAAAGGGAAAATGAATTATCACTTGTGGCCTTGAGACCAGCAAAGGGAATATAGTTGGTCTCATTAACTTTCCTTTTTAAAGGTTTTCCTGGGGAAAGAGTTCCATTAGAATCCTGCTCTCAGAACTTCAATCCCTCCTCACACTCCAACGCCACCTTTTAGTCCAAGTAACTGACATGTTTCATCTGAAACAGTCTCCCCCTTGTCCCTTTGCTTCTACTCTTGGGTCCTGCGTAATCTACTGCAGAGCAGCTAGCGTGAATTTTTGACAACAGAAGTCAAGCGTGTTACTTCTCTGCCGAAAAGACTCCGAATGTTTCCCATTGTCTTAATACACTTCAAGTTCATGGCCCCAGGCTACACAGACCTTATCTTCTACCACTCTCGCTCTTGCTCTCTCTGGTTGGACACATTAGCTTCACTCTTGAGTGTGTCAAACTCCTTCCCACATCAGGAGCTTGCTTTAGCCTGTTGTCCCCTTTGCTTGGAACATACTTTCTCCTGATCTTCACATGGCTGATAGCTTTACTTCCTTCAGGTCCCTGTGCAGATCTCACTTCCTCAGAGAGGTCTTTCCAACCTCTCTAAACAACCCCCACCTCACCCATCAAAAACTAATTGCTTAATTTGCTTTAATTTTTTTTCCAATGTCCATGAAACATTGTACATGTAACAATATCTCATGAGATAGTTATTTACATGTTAACTTGTTATTTAGGTATCAATTGCTATTTAGGTATTATTGTCAGAATCCCCACTCTGTAAGTTCCATGAGGGTGAGTCCTTTTCTTCTCTCATTTATTTTTACAACTCTAGCACCTAGAATACGGCTTGGCTTGTGTTAAGTGCTCAGTAATTATTTGTTGAATTAATGAATGATGTAGATATTTATTATATGTTGAACAACTGATGGCTTCAGTGAATCTATTGCTTTCTTTTGCAATGGATTTAGTTTCATTTTCTATCTAAGAATAAATAAAAAATAGGGACCATTTTTAAAAACATTGTGAATGAAAGACCATTATATTCATCATATTTTAAAGAAAAGGTGCTTTTTACATGGTTAGGTTATACAGTCTATTGCTCTGAAGAAAACGGCTGCTGTCGAGCTCACTTTGGTAAGAGTGTTTGATGTGCCTGGCCCAGATTTTAATTATAAACTTCCAGATGAGTCATTGTTTCTTTGGGAACATTTATTCTACCTGTTTCCACCACTTCCTCAGGGGAGGCTAATCTAAATTCTGATAATACCGAGAAGGGCAGAACTTGAGTTTTGTTCTTCTTATTAACAAGTTTAAATGAGTTCTTTGGAAGATTTCCTTTCATTTGAAATACATTAATTGTGACTTTTTAAATTGAAGTCAGCCCTTAATACATAATTCAGAGTACTGACATCAGTGTTCTCTTTCTCAATGGGATAGTCAAAGCATTTTGTAAAGTAAACCCTTGTCTATTGTTGCAACAAAGTTCATGAGCATTCAAGCTTAATTTTTTCAAGATAATTTCTAAGTAACTATATACACTGTCCTGCCTTTTGTATGAAGAGACCTTACTGATTTATTTTATTTTTTTTTTTATCCTGTGTTTCCCTGAAAATAAGACCTAACTGGAAAATAAGCCATGATTTTTCAGGATGCTCATAATATAAAATAAGCCCTAATGCGTCTTTTGGAGCAAAAATTAGTATAAGACTCAGTCTTATTTTGGGGGTAATATGGTAGGGCTTATTTTATATTACGAGCATCCTGAAAAATCATGCTAGGGCTTATTTTCCGGTTAGGTCTTATTTTCCAGGAAACATGGTGTTAGTTGCAGGTGTACAAAACAACATAATTAGACATTTACAGGTTCCATTGTGTAATGGGTAGCATTCTGGACTCTGATTAGACATTGACATCCCTCACAAAGTGATAACCCCCCCCCCAAGTCTACTACCCCTCTGACATCGTATATATGAGCCATTGCAATACCATTAACTATATTCCCTATGCTGTACTTTACATCCTGTGGGAGGAAAATATATATACATATATATTTAATTTAATATTTAATACATATATATTTAATTTAATTTATATATATAATTTAATTTAATTTAATGTAATATATGATATTATAATATGATATAATATATATTACACAAAGGGTGCTAAAAAGGTGTATACACATGTTAAGAAAGGAAAACTATTAAAATTGTAATAATATATACTGATAACAAAAGATGAATACAAGTCTCATTTGACTTCTGCAATTACAAGAGGTGCTCAAAGTGGTTACCATCAGCATCCAGACACTTCTGATTATGGTGAATTACTGCTTGAGCAATGTTGACCAAAGTTTCCACTTGTATACATTTTTTTGGCACCACTGGTATGTATGTGTGTGTGTGTGTGTGTGTGTATATATATATATATATATATATATATATATATATATATTTAATTATAGTTGACATTCAGTATTATTCTACTTCAGTTTTCAGTTTCAGGTGTACATTGCGGTGGGCAGACATCTACACAGTCTATGAAGTGATACCCCTGATAAGTCCAGTACCCATCTGACACCCTATATAATGTTTACAACTTTATGGATTATATTTTCCATACTGTATTTCACATCCCCATGACTATTTTGTGACTACCAATTTGTACTTTCTAATCCCTTCACCTTCTTCCCCATCCCCCAACTACCTCTCCCATCTAGCAACCATCAGTTTTGTGGGGTTTTTTTTGTATCTCTGAGTCTATTTCTGTTTTGTTTGCTCATTTATAGAACTACCTTATGACCCAGCAGTTCCACTCCTAGGTATTTATCCAAAGAAATCCAAAATACTAATTTGAAAAAAATATGCACCCCTATGTTTATTGCAAAGATATGGAAACAACTTAAATGCTCATCAATAGATGATTGGATAAAGAAATTGTGGTACATTTATGCAATGGAGTATTACTCTGCCATAACAAAGAATGAAATTTTACCATTTGCAACAACATGGATAGACCTAGAGAACATTGAAATAAGTGAAATAAGTCAGACTAAGAAAGACAAATACCATATGATCTCACTTATATGTGGAATCTAGAGAACTTACTGATTTACATTTTATTTAATCCAAAGGATTTGATGAAATGTCCAGCTAATAAACCTGAGAGTTCTTTTACTTTTGTTTTGTAAAAAGTCAGGATTACTTTATAATCAATGTAGATATTAAATGAAACTTCTTAGGAACATTCAGAATTAGAGAAAATTGCAAAAATAAAATTGGAAACTAGGCTGCAGTTATCTTGGTCAGAGATTTTTGGGGGCATGATGGTTGAGATGAAGTACTATCTTTACGGGACTAAAGTGACGTAGGCCAGATGTAAGCGTATCTTTCCTGCTTCCTTCCACCCTCCAAAGCAAGATCCTCTCTGAGACATGCATTCATCTACTGTGATAGGCAGAATAATGGCCCACAAAGATGTCCATGTCCTACCATGTTTACCTAAAACAAGACCTCGCCGGACCATCAGCTCGAATACGTCTTTTGGAGCAAAAATTGATATAAGACCCGGTCTTATTTTACTATAACATAAGACCGGGTCTTATATGATATAATACAATATAAGACCAGGTCTTATATTAATTTTTGCTCTAAAGGGCGCATTAGAGCTGATTGTCCAGCTAGGTCTTATTTTCAGAGAAACACAGTAATACCTTAGACATGTGACTACGTTAACTTACATGACAAAGAGTACCTTGCAGATGTGATTCTGGTAAGAACCTTGAGATGGGAGGTTATCCTTGATTATCCAAGTAGGACCAATGAAATCATAAGGGTCCTGACAGGAAGGATGCAGGAGCTAGAGTCAGAAGGGAAGGCCATGTGACAATACAAGCAGAGACTGAAGTGAAGTGGCCATGCGATAAGAAATGCTGGCAGCTTCTAGAAACTGGAAAAGGCAAAAAACAGATTCTCCTCTGAAGCCCCTGAAGTAACCAGATGTAGATACCTTGATTTCAGCCCCCTAGGACTATTTTGGACGTTGTATCTCCATAGCTTTAAGAGAATAAATCTGTGTTGTTCTAAAGTCACTAAGTGCATGGCAATTTGTAACAGCAGCAATAGGAAACTAATATACCTAGATTATCTTGACCAAACCTAGGGTGGAACATGTGTTTAGTAGTTGCCTAAAAACTGCTCTACTTGTGTGAGTTCCCAGGAAAAACCTCCCTGTTGTGGTTAAAGTCTTGGGTTTTCCAATAGGGATGATATTAATTTACCTGTTCAATAACAGATAGTTATTGAGTACCTAGCTTGCGTCAGGAGCCATGATAGGTATGGGGTTCCTGTGGTAAAAATACATTGTAATGTCAGGGAGACCTACTTATGAAATATTCGCCTGTAGCACATCCTCTCCCGACTGTGGTTTTGAGGCAAAGCAATACAAGTAAATAGAGATCCATTTCAGGATGTAAGTTTAGTTTAAGCCTAAGCACACGCTATATCATAATTCTTTATCTATTCAAATCTACTCTGGATCTATCGCAATGATTCCTGAACAAAAGGTATAATCTTAAGAAAGGCATACCGAAGTTTCAAGAAAAATATGTATACCTTGAGTAAGGCCATTTTAAAATTGCCATGGTTTTAATTTTTGTTATTTCATGCTATTGGAATTTTCAAATGAAATTAAATGCGAACATAAGATTTAAGGTTGAGAAACACTGATTTAGAGTCAAAGAGACCTGTCAATTTTTCCTGGGAAATTCCTTTCATATCTCATTCTTCCTCTTCACTTTTACTGTGACAGCTTCCTGTTGCATTATATTTAGTCTTTAACTGCACCATTTATTCCTCCATGATAAGGACCATGCCATAGTCATCCATTCACAACTAGTACAGTGCTTACTACGTAATGTATGTTCAATACGCTTAATGAATTTGAATTCTTATTCTGAGATTTTAAAGATCTTTTGCCTAATATTTTATAATAAGTGAGACGTTTGATCATCTTCTCTCGAGATTTTTAAAGTTCACAATGCTGATACTAGTAAAGACATTAATATTTCTGAAACAACCATGTAATGTAATTATTAGGCGAAATTATAGTTACACCCTGGTCTCCTGTGTCAATTTTTCTTTATTTGATTAATCCTCATTGATTATTTTTATTAAATAATTTTTCTGCAATGCTGAAGGGTCTTTAGAAATAGTTAAATTACATGTTTATAAAATTTATTAATATCATATTATTGGCAGACTAGTTAAGGTTTTTGCTTTTGTGCTTTATAAATCATTAAATGGACATGAAAGCCCTGGACCAAATGGCTTGCCAAGTGAATTCTACCAACAATTTAAGGGAGAATTAATGCCAATTCTTTTCAAACTCTTCCAAAATATTGAAGAGAAGGGAACATTTTGAATTTTTTAAATCCAGTATTACCAATCCAGACTGAGACTCAAGTAAAGAAGAATTGCAGGTCTGTATCCCTATAAATATAGATGTAAAAGTTTTCAACTAAACACTAGCAAACCAAATTTAACAGTAGGTGCACCATGATCAATAGGATTTCCTTGGATACAAGAATGGTTCAACATATACAAATCAATATATGTGATATGACAGAAAAGAGAATGATAGGAAAAAATCATATGAGTATTTCAATAGATGTAGAAAAATCGTTTGACAAAATTTAATATCCTTTCATGATAAAACCTCTCAACAAATTAGGTATAGAAGAAATATACCTCAGCGTAAAAGGCCATATATTACAAGAACAAGCTGACATCATAATCAACAATGAAATGCTGAAAGCTTTTTCTTCAAGATGTAGAACAAGATAAGGAGGCCCATCCTTGCCACTTTTATTCAATATAGTACTAGAAGTTGTAGCCAGAAAAATTAGGAGGAAAAGAAAATAAAAGAAACAGAATTAAAGAAAAGAAAATGAAAGAAAAGAAAGGGAAAAGGAAGAACATCTAAATCAGAAAAGAAGAAGTAAAATGGTCTGTTGGCAGATGACATGATCCTATATATAGAAAACTGTTAAGATTACACACACACACACACACACACACACACACACACGTTAAAATTAATAAGAAAATTCAGTAAAGTTGCAGCATACAAATAATCAACATATAAAAATAAGTTACACTTTCATACACTAACATAAACTATACAAAAAAAAAAGATAAGAAAATCCTATTTACAATGGCATCAAAAAGAATAAAATACTTAAGCATAAACTTAACCAAGGAAATGAAAGATTTTTGAAACTATAAAACATTGATGCCAGATATTAAAGGAGACACAAATAAATGGAAAGACATCTCATGTTCATGGATTGGAAGACTTAATATTGTTAAAATGCCCATACTACCCAAAGCAATCTACAGATTCAATGTTATCTCCATCAAACTCCAAATAGCATTCTTTTATAGAAATAGGAAAAAATGATTCTAAAATTCATATGGAGTCCCAGAAATAGCCAAACAACCTTGAGAAAAAAGACAGCTGGTGACAGCCTACTTATGGATTTCAAAATATACAAGGTGTGATTAAACAATATGGTAGATATTTAAATTAAAAAATATTACAGTAAAAGACACATTAAATTAATTCCCCTCAAAATATTTCTCATTTTGAACACACTTATCCCATCGTTCTTACCACTTTCTGACACAGTTTTGGAAGTCTTTTTCCTGTCTTTAGTTGCTCTGTCCTGGCTGCCTCGCTGTCTTGAGTTGATTCAAAACATTTACCTTTCATGGTCCTTTTGATTTTGTGGAAGAGCCAGAAGTCACTTTGTGTCAGATCACTTGGTGTTAGTCACTTGGAGAATAAGGTGGATGAGGACACACCGTAATGTTTTTTGTTTGACAGAAATTGCCGTACCAGAAGCAATGTATGACGTGAAGCCTTTCCGTTGTGATCAAAACATATGGTGAATGCTGCTGCCGAGTGCCATCCAACAGAAAGGCAGGGATTTTCAATATAGGTAGCGGCTCATTAAACCTTAGTAACAATGTGTAGACCAATTTCAACTTGATCCATGCAGTCAGTTGGGTATGAGCTTTGGTTGAGGGAAGGTGTGTTTTAAAGTGTTCTGTAAACCATGGATCATGAACAATGCATTAACATGAAATGGGCAAACAGTTTTATCCTCCATCATGACAATGCTCCGTGTCACACATGGCTTCTGGTATATGGCAATTTCTGTCAAATAAAAACACTATGGTGTGTCTTCATCTACCTTCACTGGATCTGGCACCGTGCAACTTCTGGCTCTTCCCCAAAGTCAAAATGATTTAAGACATCGAGGCAGCCACGACACTCACGAAAGGGGACTTCCAGAACTGCTTCAGAAAGTAGCAAGAACAATGGGATAAGTGTGTTCAAAGCGAGGGGGAGTATTTTGGGGGGATTAATGGGGGATTAATGGCAATGTGTCTTTTACTGTAATAATTTTTTTTTTAATTTAAACATTCACCATAGTTTTTTTTTTTCATACTTATCATTTTTTTTAAATTTATTTTTAATTTATTGGGGTGACAATTGTTAGTATAATTACATAGATTTCAGGTGTGCAATTCTGTATCACATCATCCATAAGTCACACTGTGTGTTCACCACCCAGAGTCAGCTCCCCTTCCATCACCATACATTTGATCCCCCTCACCCTCATCCCCCCCCAACCCCCTTACTCTCTTCACCATAGTTTTTGATCACACCTTGTATCTATTCCTTTCATTGTGGTGATGGTATCATGGTTATTTGCAATTGTCCAAATTTATTGTACATAGTAAATGTGTGCAGTTCTTTGTATACCAGTTATACCTCAGTAAAATGTGTAAAAAAGAAATCCTGTTTAACATAAAGAAATACCCAACAGTGGAAATGCATTTAAAAGTGTAGCAATCAATGTTCCTTTAAATTTAATGCTGACCACAATGCTTTGTAATTTTCCTTTCAAAAACTGGATTTTCCCAGCATGACACCCAGTGCTGGCATCAGTAACAGACACTTAAAAACACTCATGCCAAGGAGTTAACAGGAAATATCTTGGCAAATTCAGAGTCAAAAGGAAAGCACAGAATTGTCAGAACACATATCGTGTTTCTCAGAATTATCTGTATCGTGTTGGAAGTTTTTATACGGAAGTGTGTGTTGACACAAATGATTAAGGCCAGGATTCCTACAATTGACAGGAAAATGACCTATAAATAATGACCTGTGATGGACTTGTCATACAGTCATTAAGTGAAATATTCTAGTACCAGTTTCCTCCCTTTGGTATCCTTGTTTCCGTCTTCTGTGAAGTAGTTTTCCTTTGCAAAGATCACTCATTTTATCTGAGACCATCAAGTTTTCTTTGGGCTTTATCAAATGATAATTTCATTCTCTCTCTTAGCAGATAACAATATCAAATAGACTTTCATAAGCCTTTTTGGAACACATTTTGCTTGCACAGAAATTTTCTCTGGAGAGCTTATTTCTCTTTCTACATAAAACAATATAAAATGCTTGAAATGTTGAAAGTTTAGAATTTATTAAGATAAAAGTTATTTTTTGTAAGTCATTAAGCAACTAGTTTGTCAATTATATAACAGAGTCTGTATTTTCTATTAAATTAATAAAGTTTAATGTAACTCCTTGGGAAACGGTATTCAGAAACATGCAAGTGATTTCTATATTAAAATTCCATTATTTTACCATCTCTACAGAGAAAAATGTTAATTTCTGGATAAATTATTTTATTAACTGAACAGTAGTTCAAATTTTCTCCAACTGAGGAATTTAACTCTCAAGGTTTGCAGAAAAGTAAAAGTAGGGACAGTGAATTAAATTGCAGGGTTTTTTTTTCAGTTGTTATGGACTCCAGCAGGTCTCTTTGCTCCTTTGTCATGTTTCCTTCTCAACCTGAAAAGAACTCTGTGGTCTCTATTTTTGTGTTCCTCCTTTCCTTTTCTTTGTCCTTCCTTTCCTTGGTGTCTGTGGTAGGGGGCTGATAGTGGCAAAGTAACATGTGATAAGCACTATCTTCTAAACCCACAAGCAAAGACATGTACCATATTTAGGCACTTATAGGAAAAGAAAAATGGAGAATTTGAAAACCATGTCACAATGACCATAGTATATTATATCAATGGATGTGTGGTAAAGCTAATGTGTAATGAATGCTGAGAAATGCTTACAGAAATCACTCCATCACCAAACAGAGGTGAGAGCTCCATCAGTGAACAGAGAGATTCAATACCCTGTAAATTCTATACTCAGTGATTCACTATGTTGCTCATTCTAAATGATAATGTTGGGAGAACTTATGTTTTAGTATACACAATGACCACTTGAAAGACCCCTATGTAAATCATCTCACATTAAATAACATCTAAGAAAGAAATTAACATGTTGGTTTTGTACCAATGTTTAGAGGTTCAGAGATAAAAGGCACATTAGGATCATTTCATTTAAACCTCTCATTTTAAAGATAGTCATAGTGAATTTGAGAGCATTTATGGAAAATGTGATTTCCCTGTGTTCACATGGCCAAAAACAAAACTGGTCTCTAAATGGCTGCGATTCTGATACAACATGATGTATGTCCTGTAAAGCAATTCTAATTATGAGACTAGGATGAATACTTTCCTGAAATTGGTTATTTCTGCACTTTCTCTGTCATCCTCCTACATTCTCTTTGGACAGCATGTGTATGAATCAACATTGCTGTCTGGTTTACTCTAGGGGCTGGAGATATGAAAAGAGGAATAAGGCACAACCCCACCCTTAAAAAAAACCCCTCACAACCATGGTGGAGAGACGGGACATGAATGCTTGAAAAAAAGTAAAGGAGAAAGTGAGTCCAGTCCCTTCCATCTGAGTCCTAATTGGTGTCTCTCTCTCTCTGTAATATCTTTACCCCTTGAAGCATTCTCATCAAGGCTGCATGAAAACCTTTCTAGAGTACCTCTTTGAAGTATACTCTTTCTCCACTTGAAATCATCAAGCAGATGTCCCTTCATAAAGAATCTAGAACTACTTAGGTAAGCAGCACTAAACACTGTATGAACCCTCCCTCCACCTACTCTCCAAATTAATTTGCCAACTTTAGGTGTCATTGTTCCCCTGAAATGGAACTAATCCCCAGCTAAACTGAATGATCCACTATTGCCTGAACACACCTATTTTTTAACTGTATTTTCCTGTATTTTTAAAAAGATTTTTTGTTAAAATATAGTTAACGTACCATATTATATTAGTTTCAGGTGAACACAATAGTTATTCAACATTTGTATAGCTAAAGAAGTGATCACCATGATAAATCCAGCAACCGTCTGACACAATACCATGCTATCACAATATTATTGACTATATTCCCCATTCTCATGACTTATTTGTTTTATACATGGAAATTTGAAACATGTTTATTTTTAAAAAATTTGTCTCTGTGCTACTGATTATGCCATGTTCTGTTGTATGCCCTCTCTTCATCGTATCTATCAAAATGCTGCCATTATCTACAGCCCAGGTTGAATGCTGCGTTTTTTGTAAAGCATTTCTTGCTCAGTCAGGAGTGATTTTCCAGTGCCTAGAACATCTCTGAAAACATAGTTATATTTTTCTTGAGGCACTTAACACGTTGCCTTTGAACTGTACTTTTATTTCTCTTATTATAGTATATGTAAACTGAGAACTGGAAATATAAACCTCTGGTTCATCCATTTTATTTAGAAACACACCCAGTCCAGGTTTCTTATAAAAAAAATCTCAGGAACTAATTCTTTTATTATTATTATTATTATGATTATTATTATTATTATTATTAGTTTCAGGTGCACAAAACAGTGTACCATGTTTCCCTGAAAATAAGACCTAGCCAGACCATCAGCTCTAATGAATCTTTTGAAGCAAAAATTAATATAAGACCCGGTCTTATTTTACAATAATATAAGACCTGGTCTATAATATAATATAACATAATATAATATAATATAATATCGGGTCTTATATTACTTTTTGCTCCAAAAGATGCATTAGAGCTGATGGTCCAGCTAGGTCTTATTTTTGGGGAAACATGGTAATACTTAGACATTCATACTCCTCACAAAGTGATAACCCCTCTCACCCAATCTACTACCCCTTTGACATCACACACAGTCGTTACATTTCCACTCTCTCTATTCCTTATGCTGTGCTCCTCTTCCTGAGACTACAGATATGTACATTAAATTATAGTTGACATTCATTATTATTCAGCTTCAGCTTCAGGTGTACACCGCAGTGACCAGGCACCTGCATCGGGAAGTAATTCTAAAAACACTAGTTAAGTAGGAATTTAATGTTTATCTGGCCCAGCTTCTCACTCAGTAAAGAAGCAAATGGAGAGTTGATTTGGTTTTTGAACAGTTGTAGTCAAAAAAATCTTTGCAGAATTTGGCCAAGCAAAGATTTCTTAGGACAAAAGCATGAACCATATAATTTTTTAAAAAATAAACTTAATTAAAAGTAAAAACATCTGCTCTGCAAAAGACACTACTAAGAAAGTGAAAAGTCAAGCCACCGGCTGAAAAAAAAATTAGCAACACATATATCTGATTAAGACTTGAATCCAGAATATAGTAAGAACTCTCACAATTCAACAATAATATGACCCAGAAAAGGCGAGGGGAAGATACTTGAATACACATCTCACAAAAAGACATACAAATTACCAATAAGGTCAAAATCAGATGTTGAACTTCATTAGTCATCAGGAAAATGCAAATTTAAACCACCATAAGACACTACTACATACCCATTAGACTAGCTAAAATTATTTAAAAACAAATAAAACAAAACCATGACAATACCATCTGTGTTGAGTATGCACAGCAATTGAAGTTCTCATATACTGTTAGTGGGGGTGTAAAATGGTAAATTGTTTTGGGAAACACTTTGGCAATTTCTTATAGTTAAACATACACTTTTTGTATGGACTCATTTATTTCAATCCTCAAGAAATTTACTCAAGAAAAAAATGAAAATATATGCCCACGAAAAGACTTGTACAAATTTACTCATAATAGCCCCAATATAAAAATAGCCCAAATGCCCCAAAACAGGGGAAGAGATGAACAAATCATGAAATATTCATACAATGAAATATTACTCAACAATAAAAAAGAAACAAACTACTGATACAAAAGAGAAGATGGATGAATCTCCAAATCATCAACCTGAGTGAAAGAAGCCAGACAGAAGAGACTACATACATATTGTGTGACTCCATACAACATGGGCAGAAGTGGTTGCCATAATGACAGTGAAAAAGGAATTGACTGCAAAAGTGCTTGAAGAAACTTTTTGGTGTGTTGGTAATGCCCTATATATCCTGACTGTTGAACTCTTAAGACTTCGCAGAGTGAAAGAAAAAAACACATTTGTCTTTGCAAAGGGTAGATTCCCTCCCGTTGGAAGTCTAATTATGTATACGTTAATTCATTATGAAACATGTTCCATTAATTCAAGTTAATTTTAAATATATTGAACTAGTGAACCTTTACTATATAAACTTGAGTAGCTTTTGTATTATTGCAACGGTGCTCAAAATGAAAGAGAAATGTACAGTTTTAAAGTTCATTTTCTAAAACTCTTAGGTCAGACATGTTTTAGTATTCAGAGTTATGTGGATTTTTAGAATAGTAATATGATGCATATATCATATATTACACACCAGCTATAGCTTCCCTTAATGAAAATATTAATATTTCTGTAGTGAAACACATGAAAATGTATACAAAGTAAGTTAAAGACATACAGAGGGTTCCAAAAAATGTATATACATTTTAAGAAAAGAAAAACTGTATTAAAATTGTAGTGCTCAATATATACCGATAACAAAAAATAAGTACAAGTCATGTATATACATTTTTTGGAACCCCCAGTATATAGCCTCATGTCATTTCAAGGCATGTTTTTAAGCCAGATTAGATGTAATACTACACTTACCCCACCTGTTAGTTTCTAAATGTTTTCAGATTTCAAAATTACAGTTTAGATACTATAGACCTGTAGTTCAATTTACCAATAATTATTAAAATGGCCCAATAAAGAATATGCCTGCTGTATTTCAAGTTTATATAAGTAGTTGTGATGAAATGGTACTTTTGTCAAGTATGGAGACATTAGCCCACATTAAATTCATGGCACTGTTCTTTAAGTGAGGAAATATAATCCTAGCCAAAGATTGTTTCTGGTTTTAATGGATTTACTATAAGGATGAAGTCACATTTTTTGCTTGAATGAAACATCCTCTACCTATTTATTTTCATTTTAAAATTTGTACCCATATCACGAAGCTACAAGAAATGAAGCATCTTTCTATAGGAAATACAGTTTCCCCCCTAAAATGAACAAACGAAAACTCCACATGGAATTGAAGAAATAATATATTAAATTTTCCATTAAAATCATTGCTTAGTTCTCATTCAGCTGGGCCTGATTTCTTCTATGTCCTGGCCAGTGCTTGTGTGTGTGTGCGTGTTCACATTTGCCTCCATTTCTAAGAAAACACTGGTAAATATGGTACAGTAGAGAAGTAATGTGATATCATACAAAGAGCATGGGGATGGGAGTTGGTAAATCTGGTCTTACTTAAATTCTCAGTCTTCTCCTAAGAATCTGTGACTGCAGGTAATTTAGCTTTTCTGAACCTAAGTTATATCATCTGTAATTTGAGCGCTATAAATAAAACTTTTCTGGATTGTTTTTATGAGATACTGTCAATCATCCAGCACAGGGGAGGTACTTGGTAAGTGTTAGTTATAATGACGAGTTCATTACGGTATTGTTAAAACCTTAACAGAGAAATTGACGATTGATCGAAAAGGGAAGTTTAATTGTGTTAGAGATCAGCTTAGAATCTCACTTTGTGAAAATGTTGTTCTGCTTCTTCCTACAAGACTATTAACATATTTTCACCAGTGGAATTTGGCAAGAGCTATATTTAATAATGTTTGGTGAACGTGCACATCGTCTACTGTTTTACAACTTCCCCTACAACTTTCCCCTTCTGTAGTCAGAAATTACAATCCACTAATGTAAAAAAGTTTCAGAGTTCTAGAACAGGAGAAAGAATTTTCACTTGCTAGGAAAGACGTAAATTGTAATCGAGGATCTTTTAAAAATTAAGGTTCTGATTTAATTTTAACATAGCGAATGTAATGAAATGTAACTCCTTTTAAGAAAGTTTGGCTTTATTGTTTGACGAAGCAAATGAGGGAGCATATTGTATTGTTAAAATGTCAGCTACAAACATTCAATTTGTGTCCATTAAGCCACTTATTCTTGAAATAATACTTTCAGATTGATTATTTAAGTAACAAATGCAGTCAAGCAATTGACTTTTTCCTCTTTTATTTATTTATTTTTCACTACTTAGTTCTTATGGGAAATCCTATGCAGGTCATCATAACACAATTGAAAACAACTGATAATGACAACAATGCTAATTGGTTTCCTCTCTCTTATCACTGATCCATACACAAACGAATGCTTCCATATTCTTCCTCTTGCTTGTATCCCACCTCTCTATATGTCTAGGCTTTACTTTTTTTTGAAAGTAATCATGCACTAGCAAAGCTATGCACAGCATTGATAAAGTATATTGAGTAGTAGACAGTGCAATGAACTTGTACTGGAAACGCTGTGTTTAAAGTCCTTGGCTCAAATATTTATTGAACAGGCCCTAAGCCAAGTCTTAAGGATAAAAAGACAAGACTCAGTTTTTGCCCTTTGGGAACCCAGAGTTTAGTTGGGGAGATTTGTAAATACATAGATGAAACACAGAGTGATACATGCAATAATAGATTGTAGCCAAAGAAATAAACATTTAGACAAATAATAAACATTCTGGGTGAGCAGACTCAAAGCCTTCTGTTCTGTGTTGAGACTTATGTAGCCAAACCAACATCACCTCCAGATGGGTGAGCCAAGAACTATCTATCAGTACCTCAATACTACCTCCTTCAAAGATACTGTCAGGACTAAATTAATGCATTCCCTAGGCTTTTAATTCCTGTTTAATTCAACCAACCTCCAAAATCTCAGTGACCTCTTTATAAAAATAGTGTACTTAATTGCAAAAAAAAAAAATCTATTTTTGACTGCCTTATGCTGTTTACCCTCCTGATACAACGTTCCCAGTCCCCACTCCTTCTCTTTTTTCCCACATCATACAACAGTGTCCCCTGAAAGACTGGTTCCATAATGTAAAAATTTCTCTATACCATCAACTTCTATTCCGAACATTCCTTCTACCTCTTTCCCAACTGGACCTTGCCTGATTCTTGAGAACCCAGTTTCACTTGTAGGTCTCCAAAAGTAGCTTTTATTTTTCTGTCCCCTCCACATATTAAGCATCAAGCAGTGAGGTCCTCAGGTTTCATATATTTGCTTTCCCACTGTCCAGTTAGCACTCCGAGTGCTTTGCGGCTTGCCACTCAGTCATTTCATTCCTCCCATCCCTTACCTACCAAGTGCTCAACAACTCCACCTCATTCATTGAGCACCCTGACCCCTGTGAGTATGTCAGAGGCTTCCTCTTCATCCCAGATTCCTGCCATTATCCTGTACGATTACCAGCTCCACGGCCAACCGATTCAGACTCTAACCACTTTTTTTCTAATGTTCTCCTTTACTTCTCTCTGACACTCATTCTTAAGCCTGTAATCTGGACTTGGCCATAACCTGAAGCTAATAAAATTCAAATCATCTGCCCATAATAAGTCAGCTAATTCTATGATGATCATTCTTTGACTTTTTCAGGATTTTCAGTCCATTGACCCTTGCATACGCTACCCTACCCTTACTCTAACCTTTACTCTAACATAACCGTGACCATGACTATAACCATAACCATAATTCTTATCTTTACTTCCATCCTGATTAGCTTATTTTCTATGGTTCATTATTTCAACTATTCTTTTCTTTTCCCTTGTAAACTCAATTCCTTCTGTTTTTCCATTGCATTCATTGAACAAAAACTAAACTCTAAAGAAATACATTTTTTATGTGTGTCTTGGGCAGTGAATGATACTGGAGGAAATAACAAAAAGAACAAAGTAACATGATAAATTTAACTTCGCCGATCTCATCTAGGTCATTAACAAATCTCTCATCTTACTGGCCTCAATTATTCACACATTCTATACTTTTATCAGCCTCTATTTACACCACACCAGACCCATCGTTTTTCAGGCTGAGGTGAATCGACTTCCTAAAAGAGAAAAATAGAAGCTATCAGATGGGCACAACCTTAATTCTCAATCACCTAACCTATAAGCCTAATTGCATTTGCACCCATCCCATTCTCTTCCCTTCTTGTTCAAATAGAAGAAGCATTGTCCATGACCCTGTTTAAGGTCAGTCCTTTCACCAGTGCCCTAGATTCAATCCCCTCTCACCTTCCCAGGAAGCATTCACTGTCTGTTAAGCCATTGCTCTTCTATATAATGAGCCTCCTTTTTGTTTTAAAAAATGGATCCTTCCCATACGCATCTAAGTTCTTTTCATCTCAAACACAAAACAATATAAAAATAGACATAAATGAAACATTCCTTGACCTCAGTTTTACATTTGTCATCTTATCTCTCTTCTCTTGATCTTGACAGTCAAATTTCTTGACGAAGTTGAGATCTTTCACTGTATCCTATTCTTACCTCTCTACTCTCTCCTCAATGTATTCTGATAAGGCTCATGTACTACTGCTCCACTAAAACTGCTCTTACTACCATCAGCAATGAACTCTATGCCACTAAATCCATAAACCAATTTCTTGTTCCATGTCCTACTCTTCTCTGAGTAGTGCTGACCATTTTTGGTTAGAAGTTAGTATAAAGTAGTTGTTAAAACTGTGGGACAGCCTGGGATAGACTCCTGGATCTGCCAATTACTAACTGGGACTTAAAGCAATTAGTTGAAAAAAAAAATCACTGTGCCTCAATTTCCTTCTCTGAGAACACAACCGACCATCTAGTAAGTTCTCAGTAAATGTTATTATTAATTCTGTTGAATACTGTTTCCTTCTTGAATAACTCTGTTTTTTGGCTCCTAAACTTCACACTCTCTTGGTTTTGGTATAATGGCTATTTATGTCTTCCCTGGAGACCACACAAAATGAAAATGACATGCTCAGGGGTGTAACAATATCAATTCCAGTAGAGAGCTTCTCTTTGATCCTAAAAATAATTCATACTGTTGTATTTTTAAAAATTTGTATATGGAAGAACAGAAATGGCTGAAAATTAAACTTAACATTTAAGTATCTGGCGTAGTTATAGAATCAAATGTAAAGTGCATTCACAGACTATCCGAGTGTCCTAAGTCAAAATTAAGGTATTGAATAGGAAAGTAGGGATATTTGGGTAGACACGAATAAAGATGAAAATTTTGAGTCTACTTTAAGCTTCCTTTAAATGGGGTGCTTATTCTTCTCCAGACCTATCCCTACCGTCCCTATTGCATCTAGACCTATAACTAGAGATATCTGAGTACATTCTAATAGGGACAAGTGAAAAATCCAACCTAGAAAGAAACAGGTTACACTTCAAAAGATTGCAATATTTTCTCAGTTATATTGGCATAAACCTAGGGGATATATGTGAGAATATATTATAAGAGTATTAGTCCAAAAAGGATGAAATGTGACATTGGATCAGGCCAAGTTAATCAATATGGGTGTACTTATTTCTTAATTAATATGATAGGTTGAAGCAAATAAAAGTGTTCTCTTTGTGCCTCATTTTTTTTATATATCTCAAGGCTCAGTTCTGTTTTCTAATAGCTCCCAGATGTTATTATCAACACGTTTTAAAATGCTGTTTATTTTCCAATGACTCTCAAGTATATTTCATACCTGTTTTTTCTTTGAGCTCTATCCCTTTACATTTCAAACAATCTACTCAAAATTTTTATTTGGATATTTGAAATGAGTTATTTCAAACTCTATAGATCCAAAAATAACCTCATGAGTTATCTCCTGAAGTTAGTTATACTACAGTGTTGCTTCTCTGTAAATGGCTAGACTACCCACCTGTTTGCATAAGTGAGAAATCTGGGATTCACTCTTGACACTTCCTTCATCCCTAATTACCAAGTCATGCCTTTTTACCTCCTAAATTGCTTTTATATCATTCAGTGGTCTTATTTTTACATTTTCTCGTTTCCCAAAGATTTCAGCACCTGGCTCACTATTACTCTCTTTAACATTTCAATATCTATGGAGATCATCTGTCAATATCATGAACTCTAAATTCCTTGACAGTCTCTCCCCCAGTTACCTTTCTTGTCTCCTATCTCAGCTACTAACTTTAAGGGTCATGCTCTTGTCTTTATAAATGGCAACACTGTAATTCTTCCAAATTGTCCATTTCAAATATCGCATTCTCCAATCAGCACCTCCTATCTTGCCAGCTAATATTCTCCATTTTCTCTCTTCCCCAGTTTCCAACTGAGTGTCAATGTCTAGGATAACCTTGGAAAACATGTGCTGAGCTTCTCAGCCAGGGTCACTGAAAAATGTAGTTGAACAACTTTGGAGTCCACCCCCACTTCCATATCCCACTACCTATTAACTTTAGGTTACTGAGGAATAAATTTATACTGTGTTAGGCCTCTAAAATTTCAGGGTTAACCTGTCACAGCAGCAAGCATTATTTTAACAAATAGAACCACCATGGAAGCATGTCTCTAGGAAACATATAGCTCTGCCAATAGATCTCACTTTCAAATTTATGATCACTAACCTTAATTGTCGCCTACCGTTAGCACTAAGTTTCCCTGCTCTATTCAGTCTCCTACTTAACTGGATAATAATTCATAGTTTTGCCCTTTCCTCAAAACTCACTCCTGGTCTACCTACAAATCTCATTATCAATATCTTCAAAATTTATAAAGGTCCCTCAAGTTCAACCTCTCTTCACCCTCAGGTCCAAGCTCTCTTCATCTATTTCTACTGAAATAGTCTCCTAACTGGTCTCTGCTTTCAGTCTTTTCCAACACAGCAGCCAGGATGATCCTATTAAAATGTAAGACAAATTATTCCAGATCTCAAAACCTTCCAATGCCTCTGTATTAGTTAGCATGTACTCAAGAAAATAGAAACAACATTGGACATTTTAAACTGAGGGGACTCTTACATGGGGGTTAAATGTAACACATCCAACTTAAAGAACAAAAGAGTAACAGAGATTAATAACTGTGGGCAACAACTGCTATCACTGGTCGAAGGGACAAAAGGGAAGAGGTAGGTTACCAGAACCTAGGAACTTAGAAGAAGGGCTGTGTAGGGCTGGTTCTCTTACTACTGAGGGAAGAGCCGTGGCTAGGGTGTTGATGGTTCCTCGGAGTGTGTGCCACAGGGCTGTGCTGGAAATGTCATTAAACAGTGGAGACTGGCTCCAACTGCTGTTTCTGGGCAATGTTGGCAAAGGCAGGGGAAAACAAGAAAGAAGTCCCTTCTTCTGCCTTCTCTCTATGTATCCTGTAGGTAGAATCTAAAAGGAAGCCAGCTGGCAAATGTATGTAGGAAATGTAATGTGCAAAGTCCTAGCCTCAGTCTCACCATCATAACGGCATCTGCTTTAGTTACTCAGCACTCATAAAAACTCCTCTACACGTATTTTAACTTCCATGCAACAACAATAACAGCCCATGCTTCCACCCAACTCTCTTTTATACAAATGAAGTCATTCTCATACTTTTCTCCATAAGGAGGAGACTCAAAGTCCTAATATTTACGATGTCCCAGCTCTGGGGGGGTATTAAATATTCTTGTTCAGTCACAATCTCACTATCCTTACACAGAATAATAGGGGTAAGATAAAGGATGAAAAAAATTAGTGGTTTCTCTAATGGGCTCTGATGGACTCACTCATCTGTCTGTGGTGAGCTGCTGGGAGAGCTGTGCTGGTTTTTGGACTTCCTTGTATGTCTGGAGTCTTGGCTGTAATGGTTTATCTTTGTTCCGTGTGGTTTTTCATCTTCCAGATGACAAGGAAAGGCAGTTGCAGGGTTCCAAAAAACAGAGCAGAAGGATATAAAGTCTCTTAAGACCCAGGCTTAGAATTCACACAGTCATTTCTGCCATATTCTGTGGGCCAAAGTCACAAGGGGCGTCCCGATTCAAGATGTGGAAACAGATTCTACCTCTTGAAGGGAGGAGCTGTCAAAATTGCTATTTTGCAATATGATACATAAGCAAGGAAGGAAACATTCATAGCTCTTTTTTTTCACCACTGCATTACTGCATTTCCCCCCTTAATTGGCTCACTGGGAGATGCATTTTTTTTTTTTTTTTTTTTTTTTTTTACTGTGTAGGCCCCTGCTTTGACCAGTGGTCCAAAATGATTTTTGAGTTTCTAGGATTAGTATCAACTTAAGTCTAGTGCACAATCTCCTATTAAATGTGTGCAAACAGGCTTCAAGAAAACTTAGAAAAGTTTTCCAGTATATAATTGTGGAAATATTTCATGGTCCTTTTTCAAAGGTATCCAGCTCCTTTTCCATAAAAAAATTCCAGGTCAATGAATTGGCTTATGTTTAGGAAGTGGGTGAGAAACTGTGAATACTCAAGCCAGATTTTTGCCTATCAGACTTAGCTAGAGTTTTCCTATTTGTTGACTAAGTAACACTTTAGAAATCTGCCCATATATTGTACTCCCAAGATATTTCACTCCAGGGAGTCTAAGTAGCCATAGTCAAACACCCCTGCAAGGCAAGATACTCTGATCACCACCTCTTCCTTCCTTCCCATTAGAGTAATTGTATAGATCTCAGTTCTTGAAGTTAGTGTTGCTATTTAAGTTCTGCCACTCTGTGATCCCATGATATCCAATGAAATTAGGAATCCCTTTTCAATGACAGCACCTCCCATTACCATCTTTCAGATGATAACTACCGTAGAACTTTACAAAGATCCGATCCTGGTGCGTGTAACTCCCCTAGTGAAGGGAGTGTCCTCTGGGCCCTCCAAAGAGATGCAGTGAGGTGGTGCTTGTGTGAGTTTCATAAGACTACTCTTACATTCCTATATCTCTAAGTCTTTTCTTTATGCTAGGTTAGGAAACTCTCATCCAACCTTATTGAAAGAGGGCCATCATTGAATCCCATAAACTACTAAGAAAACTGTTAGAACAACTTTCATCTGTTCAACCTATCATATTAAATATGGAATAAGACTACCTATGTTGATTATTTTGTTCTGATCCAATGTCACATTGCTTCTTCCTTGTTCTAACACCCTTATAATGTATTCTCACATATGTCCCCTAGGTTCATGCCAATATAATTTAGGAAACTATTTTAATTCTTTGGAGTATAACTTGTTTGTTTCTGAGTCGTATTTTCACTTGTCTCTATTAGAATATACTTAGATTTCTCTACCTATAGGACTAGACACAATAAGAATGGTAGATATTAAGGAGAATAAGCATCTCATTGAAAGGAAGGCTCAGAGTAAATTCAAGATTTTCAGCTTTATTTGTGTCTACCCAGATGTCCCCAATCCTTTTCAATCAATGTCCTAATTTTCACTTAGGACACTTGGAGAGTCTGCAAATATACCTTCTGTTGCAATTCTATATCTAACCCAAATACTTAAATGTTGGGTTTAATTTTCAGCCATTGTCTGCCCTGCAATATAAAACTTAAAGTAAATGCATTCATACAAAAGATGAGAAATTCTTTAAGGATCACAAGAGAAGCTTTGGGTTTCCTGAGCACTTCATTTTCCTTTTGTACAGTCCCCAGTGTAATCAGAAATAGCCATTTTACCCCACAGTC
Source organism: Rhinolophus ferrumequinum (assembly GCF_004115265.2). Classification (NCBI taxonomy): domain Eukaryota; kingdom Metazoa; phylum Chordata; class Mammalia; order Chiroptera; family Rhinolophidae; genus Rhinolophus; species Rhinolophus ferrumequinum. Next base: position 46,681,353 of record NC_046301.1, read on the forward strand.
GTGGATCGTAGTTATCATTACCACCATATTAGTTAACTGCAGCAGCCACATGGTTCCCTAAGATATTTATTTCAATAAGCATTTTATCTCAAGCAACTTCAGGTGATAATATAATTAAATAGTGCATGCCACGGCAATGTCAGTATCCCGTTTTCTGCTGACAAGGAACTTAGCATTAAGTTCAAGATCAAGGACATAACTGCATTAATTCCATGATCCCATCTTTGAGGGTTTCCTGGGATCAGATCACTCTTAGTACCTGACACTGTAACCATCAAGAAAACAGAAACCACGTTAAACATTTTGAACAGAGGGTGTTTAAACAGAGAACTGGCATATGTGTATATATATATATATATATATATATATATTATATATACACACACACATATATACACAAAAAAAAAGTAACATTACAGTAACCCAGATATTAATAAGTCAGAAGGGAGCTCCCATTCATAGGTCATAGAAACTGGGGGTAGGAGAGAAAAGTACCAGGATCTAGACAGTTAAAGGAGGAACCCCATGCATTGGTCCTCAGACTCAGAGAAAGGGGTCCTGAATGGCTGATGCTGAAACCTTTGAGAAGGTGCTGCAGGGCTGGTCCTGGAAGTGCTCAAAGAAGGTGAAGGTTGAAGCTATCAGCTGTGTTGACCAATACAAAGAACCAGGAAAAGCAGAAGGTTGTGTCTCTTCTCTCCACCCTTGCTCTCCAATCTCCTCCTGTTGCCTTATTGGCAAAACTTAACAGGGAGCCATTTGATGAACTGGAATATGTAATCTAGAGTCCCAGCCCCAGCATCATAGAGAAGAGTACTGAAGGATGTGTTTAGAATTAAGAGAAAATAGGTAAATAGCTGACCCAGGCTTCCCATCTCAACCAGAGTAAATGCTAAAGCCTTACAATGATCTATAGTTTCTGCATAACCTAGTACCTTGTTACCTCCCGATTTTATCTCTTACTCCTCTCCTGTTACTCCTTTGATCTTACTATACAGACGCCCTGCTCATTCTTGATCACACTAGGCATGTTCTCACCTCAGCCTTCACACTTACTGTTCACTCTGCCTGAAATGCTCCTCACAAGATCTTCATGCCAGTTCTCTCATGTTTATCCTCTCAAAAGTTCCTTTCTCAGGGAGGTCTTCCCTGGATGTTCCACCTAAAATTTCAACTCACAGTGACATTTCAAATTTCTCTCCCTTGATTTCTTTTTTCCCCATGTACTTAATATTCTGTAAAATACTACCTATTTTCCATTTTTATCTTGTATATCTTCTCCAGTAGAATTTTAGTTCCATGGGGCAGAGACTTTTGTTTGTTTTGCTCATGGCTGAATCCCCAGTGAAAGAAAAGTGCCTGGCACATATTTGACATTCAATAAATATTTTTGAATTACTGGATATCCACTAACAGCTCTAGTTCTAGTCCAGTCTTGCCTGGTCATATCCAGTAATTTAACTGCTATATCTTCGTCTATTCTGACCTCGGTCAATCATTTTTCAGTACTGATGTTGTAGTGATTTTAAAAAATTAAGTATACATATATTAAACTATATTATAACCAGCTGGAGGATACGAGTCCTGTATTATTTATTTATAATTATATCTCTGCTTTTTTGCTTCAATCATGACCCTGCATCTGAAACTGACCTAGGTAAACTTTACTCATTCAGAGTTCCTTTAATCATTTAGACAATGAAAATTTCTACATATGGCAGCTTTATCAAGTTTTTTTCACTTGTTATTCTAATTATCTTATTTATAAATTTTTCTAAAGTATCTTACTACCTAATTTGGCTTTTCATACCTTAGAAACCAAACGGACTATTCTTAATCTAGTCTTTGTTACGTAGACACAGGATGGGGATATATTATCTTATGTAACACATAAGTTATAGTCTTGAAGAAATGTTGCCTATGGACCAACATCTATGTCAAGTTCTAGGTTTTTATTTCAAAGCAGTTTATGATAAATTGAATATTCATTCATTTGGAAACTTCCTTGGGAATGAGATATTATAAAATCTCACTTAAGAGAAGCACTCACATAAAAATCAGAAGTCCTTTATGTTACAAAATATGAATGTATATTTTATATTTGGAATAGTTGTTTAAAGGTCTAAAGGGGATACTTAACAAAATTTCTATCAACTCTTCTCTTGTTTATAAAGTACAGTAACATGTCCTCTTTTTGTATTGTCCATATTCTTATTTCTCTGCTCTCAGTAAAAGCTGCATACTTTTAGAAATGAACAGGTTGATGTAGTCTGATGTGAGGATAAGATGCAACAAAAGTCTGGGCAACAATTCAGAATGGCTGCCTGGTTGTTTCTCTTTATTCTGAACTACCACATCCTTTTAGCTTTGTTTATGCCACGCTGGTGGTTGGGTGTGTGTGTCTTCTCTTAGTGGACTGCAATGGCCTGCAAGTTAAGTTTTTTTTTCACTTCGTGTCCCGCACAAGGCTTTTTACAGGGTAGGTACTCAAATTTGTTGATGTAACTAATTTAAAATTGGACACAGAGAGAGAAGTAAATGAAGCAACTCTACTAACATACCAATGGAACTTATAAAACATAATCTGAGTCTTTAGATTTGTTGCAAAGAATTAATGTTCAGATTTATTAGTTATATAAAATTTAGTGTTTTATGTAATGAACTAGGCTCATTATCACACTCTTATGTGTAAGTGTGTGTGTGTGTTTAATGGTTCAAGCTGAATAGAAAAGAGGGGTTTTGATAATTCTCAAAATGATGCTAGCTTTTTTTAAATATAAGTTGCTGTCCTGCTTCAAAATTGTGTGAATATAAATGCATGCATGATCATTTCCTACCTTCGGCTTCTCTCTTGCAGATCTGGGGTCTACGACTTAAAGGACTGTCTTTTCCTCTGGCTCAAGCTTCTTTTCCTTTCTTTCTTTGGAGCATAAGTTATGTAGTGGATTGAAAAGCAAATTGCCTAGTTTGGAAAGGGTGATTTCTTTATGAGGCCATCTTAATCTCCAAGAAATATGCAAAGTCATACAGAAATATGCATAAACAGCTGTAGTACAGGTTGACGTTAGTGAAACCAAACCTTTACTTTTTTTTATATTGGAAAATGTAAGTGAAGTTAAGTGAAGAAACTTTTTATAAAACTTTGCTGCCTTTTCACAGCACAGCGTGCAGCCCTATGAAACTGCATATGCTGTATTTTCAGAGACTTTTCTTAATATGAGCTAGTACTGACTGATTGATCTTTACAAAATACTTATACTTCTGATGAAAAAATAAATCCTCCACATGTAATGGTAGGGTTGTAAAAAAATATATAAGGGTATTTATTTGAAATATTGTGCTGCCAAAACATATAAGACTATACTTACTTTTTATATCAGAATTACTTTCACTGGTTTATCTTTAATGTAATTATGTTTTGCTGTCATGATTTAACCTTAGTTTCACATGATCTATCTGGCAGGATAACAGCAATCTTTATATGTTTCTTTAATATTTACTGAGTGTTTACATATATATTATCTTCAAAAGTAGATAATCCTCTTATTCCCATTTCACAAATGTTTCGTGATAGCTTTTGCAGATGTTATCCAAAGATGTTAAGGTGAAAAGTAAAAATCCAAATACCTTAGAATACCTAAGAATTATTTTTAGTAAACTATCAGATACTTGTGTAATAAAATTGATGTATTCAAATTTATTATTGTAAACTGATTAAGGTAGGAGGAGAAATAATAATCTCATCTATGTGTTTACATATGATGTCACTCTTGCATTATTGAAGGAATGTTGTTAAGAATTATATTTGGGTACTAGAGACAATAGTCTAAACAAGAGACACAAAGCTGTATCTCCTGTTAAAGGAATCTGAAGCTAGAAAACTCAACGTGTTTGAGGTAAGTATGTTATATATATCATATAGTAGGTATATAAATATATGCACTCTATAGCAGAAAACGATGCTCTTTCTTATTGCTCTGCTATACTATACTCAGCACTTGTTTTCCGTTTTCAAGGCCACAGGGTGGTTTCTGCAGTTCCAGCCATCCTATCTTCATTTCTGTTAGGATACAGGGGAAAGACAAAGAAAGACAAAAAAGTTTTTCCAGAAGTCTCACCTAATAATTGCCACTTGTATCTCACAGGTCATCCTAGTTGCCAGAGGGCCTGAGACATAATGTTGAATACTGAAGGGGGGGAGCGGGGGGGGGGGGGGGAGCTTTATGCACGATCTTCATGGCCGTAGTGTTTAAAAGTAAAAGTTGGAATAGTAGGAAGGGGAGCTGACTCTGGGTGGTGAACACACAGTGTGATTTATGGATGATGTGATACAGAATTGCACAACTGAAATCTATGTAATTCTACTAACAATTGTCACCCCAATAAATTAAAAATAAATTAAAAAAAAGAAAAAAAAAAAGAAAAAAAGTTGGAATAGTAGTTCAACATGGGATAATAACTAGGTAACTAATGGTACATTCAGTTAACTAAGTAACTGAAAAGAAAAGAAGAAAACTCTAAGATACTAATATCACAGAGGTAGCAATTGCTGGAAGCAGCTATCACCTCTGGGGTGGTGGGGGGGCTGGGGGGGTGGGGGAGGTGGGGGAAGGTCGGGGGGATGGGGGTATAGACTGGAGTTACTAAACCTTAGTACCTTATACCTTCTTACCTGAAGCACAGACCTGGGAAAAGGCAGCCCAGCAGCCGATGTGGATGTTTTTGAGGTGAAGCATGATGAAGCTTGTTCTTTATTTGTCTAAACAACTGCAAACTGGATTTACCTGCTGCTATGGGAGGGAACTACTACTTGCAGCATGGAGAAGCATCTCTAGAGTGATGTTCAGGGCACAAACCACAGATAGGAAACTCCCAGGAGGCACGCTTCTTTCTCCTCCAGCCCTCCACTCTCCTTGTAGCGCCCCCTCTTGGCAGAGCTTAACAGGGAACCAACGGGCATAGCAGAAACTTTCAGCCTGCGTAAGATCCGGTCAGTTTGTTTGGCCTATCTCTGTGCTCACCCTCTCCCTCATCAGCTCCTATGGCGAGTGAGTTGGGGTGTGTGAGGGTGAACAGTGCTTCCTGAAGCTGCAGGGCTGAGCAGGAGCCTGTGTCCAGCTGCAGTGAGTACTTTCTACTTTGGCTAATGCACTAGGCAACAGGTCCCCAGGGCTGGCTAGGCAGGGTGAGCGTCTGCCCCACCACCACAAAGCTGAGTATAGAAGGATGGTTTGGAGATAAGACACAATAGCTTCTTATGTATTGCCTGTTTCTCCATCAGCAAAATAAACTTGAAAGGCAGCAGAGCTTCAGTTCTTACAACACTGCCTGGCTTATGGCAGGTGCTTCATAAATATTGCTGAATTAATGAAGAGAAACTCTATGCTACTGAAGGAAGGGTAAACAATATGAAAATATTATGACATCTTTGGGTCATAATTTTGCTAGTCCAGAAAGTACTCCAACAACTGAAAGGTGTAAACCAAGGAACACCTCCCCACTCTGGCATCCCTGCTCCACCTCTTTCTAAGTACATGTGACTTCCAAAATTAACTTTAAGAACTCTAGTTTTATAGTCCTAAAATTAGAAACGATGCTTATTTTAAAGTGTTATTGTGAGAAAGAGTAAGATGATATACTGGTGTGCAGAACACCTTCTACAGTAACATTGTTCAATGGATTGTACTGTTGGAATCTCAATACACGTGTCCACACATTTCAACCATTGTGCATCTGGCATCATTTCCAAGTAGGTAGGGTTTCTGAATAATAATGTAAACTAACGTTTATTGGGCATTGATATTTATGCCACATACTATTATAAGTGTTTTGCCTATGTTAACTCAACGCTGCCGACGATTTATGAGGTAGATGCCTTTATTATTCCAATTTTAGTGTAGAGGAAATTAAGGCACAGTAAGTTAAGTAACTGATCGTAGGTTACAGAGCTAGAGAGCGGCAGAGCTAGGATTTGAACCCAGGTAATTTGGCTCTAGAGTCTATCCTCTTAGTCACTGTTATGGTGTTTCTTTAGTAAGACGCCTAATGATCTTATTCTTAACGCTAATTCTGGGTATTTGAAGGACTATTTTGTGTGATTAATAAGCACTTTACTCAGTTCAGCTAAAATTCCTGAGGAGAATCATTGGCTTAGAAAAATCCCATCTGACTGAATTAAACACACCAAGAATGAGGAGAGGTGGTGTCTCCTTTCACAAGGGTATCTGGATAAAGCTTAAAGTCAGTCAACCTAATTATAAACTGTTATTCCCCTATTATGGAAAAACCCTGTAACTGGATACAAGAAAATCTTCTGTGAAAGCTTGTCCCTCAATAAAGTTTAGCACTGGTCTCAGAAGCCCAATTAAATATGCTCAAAACCGTGTTAAAACAAAACAAAACAAAGCACTATACTTAAAAAAAAAAAAAAAAGGTTGAAGAAAAATACTTCACAATTAATGCAGTTGTCTTTGGATGGTAATACAGTGGGTAACCTTTTTTGTTTTTCTTTCTTAAAACTTTACTTTCCTAATTTTTTCAAATGAGAAAATATTATCTTAAAAAGAATGTTTATTTCTTAAGTATGAGAGAAAGTTGCGGTTAAAAGCAGACAATTTAGATCAATAAAAAGAAAGGAATTATAGGTAATTATACCATTTTGTGTTAAAACTTGGCTACATCTTTTTAGACTTTTTCCATTGTAAGGACACTTCTATACTGCATGTGTGTGCAGAAGTTTTACCAAAAAAATGGGATTGTTTTGTTCATAATGCTTCATACTCTGTTTTTCTTTTCACTTATCAGAATATTGTGAACATCTCCCTCTATGAATATATACACATTTATATCGTACTTTACAGTACGTTTATCTGTATTAACATATAATTTCTAAGCATTCCTCTATTGTGGGATATTTAGATGGGTTCCATTTTATAACTATTACAGCCCAAAATTTACACATTTTTTTAACCATTTGTCTATTTAGTTCCTCGGTATAAATTTAGTTCCTCGGTATAAATTCCAAGAATGGAAATATTGGGTCAATTGGTATATACTCTATGTCTTTTAGTGTATATCGACTTATTGTCCTCTCCAGAGCAGTGGCTCTAAATAACTATTCTACCCAGTAGTATCTTAGAATACCTGTTTTCTTAGAGACATACCATGCTCTTTATCACCTTTCTCGGTAAGATAAGCTAAACAAAATCTATAGGCATCATTTTTTTTCTTTGATAACTGCTGAGCTTCACATGCTTTTGTCATTTGTATTTCTTCGTCTGTGAATTGCCTATTTTGTCCTTTCCCCATTTGATTTATTGACATTCTTTCATTGATTTGTAAGAGTTCTTTGTCTTATGTCATTTTTAGTGTGTTCCAAAAGCTTTTACCAGTTGGTGAATTAATTATACAGAAATTCCCATTCACATGTATTTAAAATATTTTAAAGAAAAGATAAAGTGCACATGCATAGGAGTCCTGGAGTGCACTGAATGCCAAAGCAGACAGGAGAGCATGAAAGTCTGAAGCAGAAGAGACTCTCCCCACTTGGTACCGAAGTTACAAGAAAAGACGGTGCTGGGCTCACGAGAGACTATCAGGAAGAAAAGCCAAGGATTCACTCTGGGTGAGGACTGTTCCCTCAGCCACAGGGAAAAAGGTGTCTCTTCATCACAGTTTCTTCAGGAGACAAAACTAGAGCTTGATATCAAACTCCGCAGTATATCCTTCCCAGTTCCTCTCTGCCAGCTCAGGGTTACTCATCCCTTAGATCTCAGCTCAAGCACCACTTCCTCAAGGAAGTTTTCCCTGACTTTGCCCCCTAGGTCAGAGCTCCTTTTTTTATGTTTATAAGGCAGTGGCCTCCTGTGCAACATTTCTCAGCATTGTGATTTTACATTTATTTATCTGATTCATCTCTCGTTCTCGTTCACTAGAATGGATACTCCCTGTGGGTAAAAACTGTCTGGTTTTGCAACTCTTAATCTCTCTGCGCTTAGCCTGTCATATGGGAAGATGTGTCTAAGATGTGTTAGGTAAATAGATTGTAGAGAAATATGCATTACAAATTATAATTAGCATTCATAAAGCGTAAGTTCAGCCATTCTCCATGAATACTTGGATGTTTTCATGAAATGATTTTAACAGCCACATCAGATATTACTTAAAAAGAAAAATCTAAACTTGGGAGGTCATGACTCACCAGCAAAATGGACATTCTAGTGCCTAAGTGAACAAAACACCTTTTTATCCCTAGATTTCTAGGCAAACAAGACCTGTTTAAACAAATGGTTTTCCATTAAATCTCTCATAACTTTTTAAAAGGCTATTGATTAGATCCACAGAGACCTAAAGATTAAAGGAAAAAATCCTCAGTACCTGTGCTGTTCAGTGTGATAGCCACAAGCCATATATGACTATGGAACATTGGAAAGGTGGCTAGTATAAAATTGAGATGCGATGTATGTGCAAACTATGCACAGAATTTCAAAGACTTAGCTTTAAAAAAGAATGAGAAAAATCTGAATAAGTCTTATATGTTGAAATGACATTTTGGATATATTGGGTTAAATAAAATAAACGATTAAAATTTATTTCACTTTTTCTTTTTACTTTTTATTGGGTCTAGTAGAAAATTTACAATTAAATATGTGACTCACAATATATTTCTATTGGATGGTGCTGCTTTTTAACTCACAGGTACAAAAAACTTCACGTAACTAAAATCAGCTTTATACCTTTTTACTATCCATTTAAAAGAATTGCAAACTCGGAATTCTGCAAAAGAGATGTTTGAGTAATAAAAATCTTTATAAAAATCTAAGTACTAGAGCTTAGTCAGTGAAAATCTTCGAGTTTCCATTGAACATTAATAATCTTTTATTTAACCCACAATAGAACAAATTTACCTATTTACTTTCTAAAGTCAAAAAAAATGCAAGTGTTAGGCTTGTTAGGCTGGCAATCTGGTAAAAAGGAAGGTAATAATAATAATAATAATGCTTGAAAGGAAAACAGAACAATTAAGTTATGGGGTTGCACATAGTATGCTTTGTATGGGAACAAAAGTGTATCCTCCGTAGTCTCTGAGGACTTTCTCATATAGTTCAGTACAGTTATTGATGTTAGAAAAAGTTAAATGATTGACCATAGGGCATACTCCAGTTAAGAAAACATAGGATGAATTTTATGCAAACAAAACATTGAATTTTGGTGGTTTGTTTGTTTATTTGTTTGTTTTTTTGTCTACCAAGGAGTGCTATTTTCTTAAAATAAATAGAAAAACAGTGACAGGAAGAGAGAGGTAGTAGGAGATGAGAAAGAATAGGGGTGTGTTCTAGTTTATCAAAGTTCTATTATAAAGGAGCTTCCTTTAAAAATTAGTCATTTTTTAATTGTAAAACATAAGAAATTTTAGGACAAATCTAGATTTGATAAATAGAATGTTGTAAAATAATACCTTAGTAGTGATACCAGTTATTGTAACTGACTTATTAGTAGGAAAACGTTCTCCCCTGCCTCCTGTGTCAAATACCATCCTCTGTGTGCTTTTATGACAAGATTTTAATGGAGACTTTAGATTATTAAACACTTTGGGCTAAGCGAGTGAATGGCCATTACGGCTGTTCTCTGACTTCAAATCACATGTTATCAGTGAAACCTTCACTGCTGAGTTTCCTTTCATTGTATCTCCAGGCTGACCATTTCCTGTCAATGTCCTTAAAACGGAGAATATACTGAAACGGGGTCAGCCACTATGCCGCTAACTCACTTCTGGCTTTGGAAGATAAAGCAGTTTTTATTTTGTTTTGTTTCAAAATATTTTTTTTTAGACCAACATTATATTTTCTGTGATTTTTTTCTTGTTAAAATCAGCAAGATACATTTAAAACAATATATGGTGTTGTCCAAAGATTCAACCAGTGCAAAATGAATCATTTCTTATTGTGCATATTATGCTTCTTAAGAATTTGCATGCTTGTCCAGCACACACTCTTTGAGACTGCACAGAGTAGGAGCAACTAAAATCTGCATATGAGCCTGGTGAAATGGGGACTCATGAAAACCGAGGAAACAATGTATAATGATTAGCTCATGGATAATAACTAACTTTTTAAAAAGCCCAGAGTATATTAATTAGAACCATAATGCAATATCTTCCAGATATCCATCTACAAATTTGTGCTCACAAACTTGTGTTCTTTTAGAATATATTTCATAGGTTGCTTTTCTTATTTCTTCATCATTCTATTCCTGAAAATAAAATTGAGTCACTATTTGGACCATGTTGTGGCAAAGGAGCATATCAATATGTAAAAGAAGGTAAACGAAATACCAAGTATAAATATCAAAATAGGAAGATTTTAACTGTGCTGGGTGACCAGAGGGCAGTTAGCACAGCTGCTTGGAAGTGTGACAATCATCCTCGCCCTTTGGATTTCTCACATTATTATTAGACTGGCTAATAAACAAGGTGTGAAGGATTAGGAATCAGGGCTCTCAGTAATTAGCAGTATACAACCTGTTTTGATTGAAATGACAGAAGGAGGTTGAAGCCACTTATGTGTGTATGTGGGGGGGATGGGATGGAGGAGTATGCAGTAACTTTTCTTTCTGAAAAGGTTTATTATGTGTTGTTGTCATGCTACCATTTAAGTGAGTTCCTTCCCGTTCAGCTTCAGACAATATTTCCTGCTCTGGGAGGACAGAGTTATCTTTATGAGCAATCAAATGAACTGATAGTTGCATAAAGTAAAGCAAAAAATATCACTTAAATCAAGAGGTAAAATGATCCAATCATTTAATCAACAGCTCCTATGTAATTGTTTGGCAATAGGCAAAATCAGGGCTGGATTCCCACACAGGTAGATTAACATAATTTTGACAGAGATGAGGAAAGGCTCTCTCCTGGAGAGAGGGTCTGGACGGCTCTGAGCAAATCCAACCCAAGGAAGCAGTGTAACTACCTATAAGAAGAGAGAAAGAGAGTAAATGACAGTAAATGGATGCCTGAAGGAAAGATGTCCTATGTTTTGTTCCAATTAAGCTCCTGAGCAGGGGTGAGATAGGGGAGAAATATCAGATGCATGGCTGTTCATTGATTTTTGGTTGGTTGATGTATTAAACTAATTCAATCACTCAGTTTCCTCACTGGTTGAATGCCAGCTGAAGTATTTTTGGCGTCTAAGGGGAAATTTTTGTTTCTCTTGCAGTTATCCACACTAGTGTGATTTTTCTTTCATTTTGCAAGTTCCAGGGTCTCGGCCTCTCTGTTACATGCACTCCAGGGACAGATGGCAGAGAAAGACACCACCTGTCTGACAAAAGACACTACCTAGTTGGTGCTCTGAATGTCATGCTGAGAAGCAGTAGCTGTCACCAAGGAAGTATCAGTTGTTATATAATTGTACATTTGAGCACTTGGTTGTATTCGGTTTTGCTATTAACTAGGTACTGCCTTATCTTTTTAAACTTGATGTATATGTTCTGCAAATGGTTAACTCCTAGACAACAGAGACAGTGCCCTACTTCTTTTATATTCTCCAAATAACAAGAAACACAGAGAATTAAGTATTTAATCAATTATATTCAACCCTGGACTATAATTTTCATGAGGGTGGGGCTGTGACCATTTTGTTCACCATTGTATCGCTAATGCTTAATGTAGTTCCTGACATAGTTAAGTGCTTTGTAAGTATTTGTTTCATGGATGAATAAATGAATTCTTTTTTAAATCATGAATTAGATTGTCAGCTGATGTTGCGGTTGGAGTGAAGGGCAAGAAGAATGGAGTGGAAAAAACTTCCTGCTCTTGGATGATATGTACTGCTAAGGGTCACATGAGGACCATCTTTTCGCAGTTGGTTTCCTCTACCTTCTTGGCCTGTGGTCAAAAACAAGGGCAGAATCAGGGAAACCTGGATGAGACCTAGGTATTATGCTTATAAATCTTCAGAGCCAGGATATATGCCACCACCCACTACCCCATTCCCAACTCCCAATTCCCTCATCAAAGGCTGGACTTGGGCTGAACGCCTGACTTTGTTTTGGTTAAAAGGACCAGCTTATATTTTCTGGTTCAGTAATACTATCCTTTGTGAAATTCATAGCATATGGTTTTGATCATTTTACACTTTAAACTCAGAAGGAAAAAAAAAAACAACAAAAAAACCCAACAACTCTTGACTCTGTAATGTTTTTTGCAAGGCCCGTTATAGCTCAAGACTACATGAGCACCTAAATTTATATAGAAAGTTTGTAATAATTTGTTAGTTCTACTATTTCAATGTGTAATCCATTCTATCTTTTCACACACACTAGGTTAGAAATTAGGTGTCATGCTTTAGGCATTTTTGTACCCTGCTTGGCACATGACTTGTGTTTATTATATTTGTTAAATGAGTGAATGAAGGAGTAGACATTATATTTTCTCTTACTACTAACACACTTTCTTTTTCCCCTTGAGGAGTTGCTATTTTTTCAGAATATATCCATTTCTCCTCTGATTCATGTTCGTGTCCTGTATTTTAAGACCGCATGCTAGGAAATCCTAATTTCCTATGTCAGAAGGTTGATTTGGCTACTCATAATCTTCTTAACCTTGGTTTGTTACAGCAAGTTCCCAGCATTCTGATTCATGATCGTCTCGTTAAATTCAGAACACAAGATACAGAGGGAACGTTTTTCATATACTCCTCAGATTATATGTTTTTCAGTTTTCACTCTGCCCACCAAGGTATAATTATAGCTAAAAAAAAAAAAAAAAAAAAAAAAAAGCAGCTGAATGAGTATTTCAATTTGACTTACCTAAACATAAATATGAATAGGAAAAAAAAACAGTCTAACCATGGTCATCTGATATATTTAGGGATATAGTTAGGAATTCACTTAGAAAATGAAAATGAAGCATATGGATGTAAAAAATAAATACTCTTAGGATCTAATATACAACATTATAACTGTAGTTAACACTGCCCTGTGATATACAGGAAAGTTAAGACAGTAGTTCCTAAGAATTCTCATCACAAGAATTTATTTTCGTATCTTTTTTTTTTGAGATGATGTATGTTAAACCTATTGTCATGATCATTTCACTATATATGTAATCAAAACTCATGCTGTATACCTTAAACTTATACAGTGATGTATGTCAATTATTTCTCAATAAAACTAGAAATAAATATGTAAACGCCCTTAACATTTGAATTTGCAACTCAGGTTTCCTATCATAATTATTTTAAATGGCCAAAAAGAACATTTTAAATTACCATGCCCTTTAAAGTTTGTACTGTCTTTCTGCTCGGCTGGCCGTCAAATGTGGTGGTATAAGGTTTTCCTCCTCATGTTTAGAAGCAATTAATTGATCTGCAGAGCTCGCAAAAGGATACTATTATGAAATTTTCTGATGCTAATACTATTCCCTTTAAGATTCCCAAGACTATTTTATGAAATCCTTTGGCTATTTTTCTTTTAGAAATGTTATGCTTTTCATCCTAATCTACAAATCTGACTTTCTCGAATAGTTTTTGAATACACTCCTTTTTATTTCCCAGTTATAACAAGAGCAGATGAAATAATTTATCTTGGAATAACTTTGAGAACATTTACCAAATTACAATATAGGTAAAACTTGACCTTGGTCCCATCCCTCTGTCTATCCCATCTGTTTGGCCCCAGCCCTCTAGGCGTATCTTGAGCCAAAGGACATCACTCTGAGCTGGTTATTAAATAGCCTGGAAAAGGTGTTGGCTGGTAACTTAAATAGTACCATCCCAAGTAATATAATCACACGATTTTACAAACAGAATATCCTTGAAAATCCAGAAGAAATGATTGCTAGTGATGAAAATTTTTCTTGGGGCAATATTTTAAAATGTCCTGTGATGTCCACCTGTTCCAGTCAGATTCTGTGAATAGATACTTTAAGAAGTGCTGGGCTGGTGACAGGATTGGATTGATATGTAAAAACACAAAAACAAATATTTTTTCACAGCAGGCACAATGTAAAGGCATCAGAGAACAGATATTTTCTCTGTTGTTTCCCTAAAAGTAAAACATAAATAAATTAAAAATTCCCTTGCAAATTGCCCACATATATGCCTCAAGATCTTTATTTGGTGTTTATTAAATGAGTGAATGAATGAGTAGACAATGAGTACATAAATAGGATGTACGGGTTATAAAAGAAGCAAGAATGAGAAAGATTTGTTGGTGTATGTCCACCAACAGAAAGAACAGGAGAGAACAGAGAGAAGGAGACCTAGAAACCCAACCAGTTTTTTGATGGAGAGATGTCATATGGCAAGTGTTCTTGAACTGTACAAGTCATTACAAAGATTCAGTAATACAACAGTTACTATATCACCTCTTGGACTAACTGGCCTAAGATTTATGTTTCAAGTATTCAACTTTTCTAGTTAAAAAGCTAAAATTACCTTTACAAACATACATCTTTTCAATAATCTTTATCATATTATTTTAAGAGCTAAATTTCCTAGATATTTTGTATATGTTTTGTAACACTTAATTTGTGTCTGTGTGTACATGTTTGCAATTTTTTTATTTGTAGGGACTCATTATTTATTTGCATTTTATTCATAAAAAATTAAAAATAACTTCTAATGCGTGTACTAAAAATAAGAAAAACATTCATAAACATGATCAATAAGTACAGTTTACATGCACGTTAACTTTAAAATATTTAATACTTAGAAATCTAGGTTATAATGTGGATAAATTACAATATGATTTGCTTTCCCTATCATGCCATAGACTGTTCATGAAGACCCAGAAGAGACTCAAAATGATTTTTATTCTCTCAGTTTTAAATTATTTTTTTTGATCCTTTTAATCAGCTCTTACTCCTATTGTCTTTTTTAATTATTTTCTTTTTCGTCTTTTTAATACAATATTTGCTATGTCCAAAGAATATGTGACGTAGATTTCAGTTACAAGGCATACTAATAAAAGGAATGACCATGTACCCAACACCGCTGTGCTCTCTTCCTAATCCCATCCTTGCCTCACCCTTCCAGGCATAACCACTACTCTGAATTTTATGTTTACCACCCTCCCACCTTTTTTGTTTTATTGTGTATATGCAGCCCTAAACACCATATTGTTTATTTTTCTTCTCTTTAAGAATGGTATCACTCAGTCTTCTGGGATTTGCTTTTTTCACCCAACTATATGTCTTTCAGATTCGTCTTTGTTATAGAATAGCTGATTTGTGGTGTTTTGTTATGTGCATATACCAGAATTTATTTATCCATTCTCCTGCTGATAAATTTGGGATCTCTTAGCTTTTTGATACCATGAACTAATACTATGAACCTTTTACTTCTAGTGTACGGTACTAAAGTAAGTATTGAGGAGAATTGCTGAATTATAATATATAGTGTATGATATCTTCAATTTTAGTAGGAAATGTTAATTATTTTTTTCTAAATCTGTCGCTTACACATCCTCACCAATATTTGATATTATTAAACTTCTTAATTTTCCCTAATTTAGGGGAAAAAATAGAATCTCAAGATGATCTTAATTTCCATTTCCCTGATCATTAATGAGGTTCGGTACTTTTATGTACCTATTCACTATTCTTGTTTACTATTTGGACAAATGCCTGTAGATATTTTCTTCCTATTTTTTCTATCACATTATCTGTCTTTTATTGATTTGTCGAAATTCCTAATATATGCTTCATACTACCTGTTTATCGCCTATGTGCTGCAAATACATTCTTTTAGAGTGTGACTTGTGTTTTCCTTTGTATTTATGGTATCTTCTGGTGAATATAAATTCTTAATTTTTAATCTAGTGTAAGTTATCAGTCTTTACTTCTGTTGTAGTACTTTTTCTGTTCTTAAGAAATTCTTCACTACTCTGAGGAGACTGGATTTTCTCATGATGATGTTTTTCTGTTTTTCGCCCTAAAAGTGTTTGTCTTTCACTGTAAAATCCTTTAATCTATCTGATAATTACTTTCATACCTGTTGTGAGATTGGGATTCAATTTCTTTTTTTTTTCCACAACATTTGTAAGAGTTATCCTTAGGTATACAATATATTTTGTTCCTATAGAAAATACTGTCTTGAGAACTGATCTTCTTAGTATTTAATGCTGATATACAGAAATATAATGGATATTTTACTATTGATCGTATCACTAGCTAGCTTGCTAAATTCATGTTTCTAATAGTCTGTTAATTTGTGGGGAAGTTTTGTTTTGTTTTGCAAACAATTATCACTTGAGAATAACGCCAATTGTGTTTCTTCCTTTTTAGTTTGTATGACTTGTATGTCTTCTGATATTACTGGCTGGCTAATATTCCAGTACCATGTTTAATGGTGTAGATGACTATATGTCCTGAACTTATTCATGATTTAAAATGGTACTGTTTTACCATTAGCAATGGTATTTCTTTGAGCTTTGCCTTTTGTGGGAAACCTCTTACTAGGTTAATGAAGTTCTCTTTTATTCCTAGTTTGCTATAAGTTTTTATCATTTGCAGTGCCGAGTTTTACCAAATCTTTATTTCGAATGTTTTTAAACTTTGATGTGGTGAATGATGTTTTTATAGATTTTTAAATGTTAAATTACTGTTAGATCTGGGAAAAATACAACTTGGTCATTTGTGAATTATGTTTTTCTTTCCACTGCGTGTTCATTTTTGGCCTATTGAATTTTTACTCATGACTGAAACAGGCCTACAATTTTCCTTTCTTAGATAATCCTTAGTACCTTGAATAATCAATTAGTACCTTGAATATTTGTCCAGTTTGTGAAACTATTTGGCTTATTGCTTATATGCATATTTTTAACTACTGATGAAATTACTACGACACTATTTAGGGTATTTCTTTATGAAACAGTTTTATAAAGTGCTATTTTTCTCACAATTTGCTCATTTTACATATGCTTTCTTTTTCTATTATTAGTTTTAGGTGTACAAAACAACATAGTGATTAGTGTTTATATACCTCACAAAGTGATAACCTGAATAAGCCTGTAACCCATTTGACACTGTAATAGTTATTACTCACCAGTTTGTTCTCTGTATCTATGAGTCTGTTTCTTTTTTTTTTTATTGTTGAACTTTTTTTTTTTTAATTATTTTAATTTATTGGGGTGACAATTGTTAGTAGAATTACATAGATTTCAGGTGTACAATTCTGTATCACTTCATCTATAAATTACATTGTGTGTGTGTAATGGGTAGCACTCTGGACTCTGCCTAACTTTTAGATAACAGGACTTCAAAAAGTCAGGCAAATTTTCAGTAGGGTTGATTCAGTGCTCACCAAGGTCATCAGAGACCAAAGTTCTTTTACGTCGTACATATGATGACCAGGGTAGCATTCTCCTGAAGTGCTGGGGAAACTTCAGCTGTTTCTAGGTATCACTCCGAACATGAAAATGTTAGGAAGAAGAGGAATGACTTTCATCTGGCTTTCTCCTAGGAGAAAGGGAACATTTCTTAGAATGCAGACATCCTTTTTATCTCATCGCAGAATGGGAACATACTGCCCATTCCTGAGTCAGTCACTGGCAAGATCAAGGTTAAACTTAGACAGTCATGCTCACTCTTAAAACAGAAGGTGGGGGTCAGTCCTCCCTTTGAAGCACCTGAATGACTGTTGAAAGGTTATATTAAGAATGAAAAAGGGAGAAATTGATTATGTGTAGGCAAACAAGTTTCACACTACATCACTAAAATATTTATTTGTTTAGATTTCAAATTGTTATAAGAAACCCATTTATCTCTAAATTCAAACTTTAATTTATATTCTTAATAAAGATTTGTGAATGGACACTACCTGAACTACTAACTCTCTTGCTATATAATTGAAAAAGAATTCTTATGGCTACAAAAGAGGGTTAATTGGTCCCCCACACAGTTTCACAATGAATCAAATCATGGGAGTGAAATCACAAATTTTTCAACACCCCTGAGTATTGCTTTCATTTTTCAGGCAAGTGTTCAGGTGGCAACTGAAAACTAAATACAACCTTATTTCTAAATAGAGTATTAATTCTCCTGGAGGAGAGAATAAAGCAGCCATTTTTAAAGGTGTGGGTGGGATTTGTTTTCAAGTCATTAACATTCCTCACAGTGTGTATTAGAAATAGCTTAGAAAATGTCATAAGTGACTGAATGACAATTTAGTAAGCAAAAGATAAAAAGCGGAAGAGTCAAGAGAATGGCTTGAAAGAAATGTCCCCAACAATTGAAATGTCCAGACGATAGCTTTGAAAATCACATTTACAAGAATACTAAATGACATAGAAGAAAATGTATAATGTATATTAATTAAAAATTAGGATACTTGAGGAATGATGTCATAGGAATGGCGGCAGCCTGGCGCACGTTCTGAGTTCTCCGGATCTTATTACAAACAGGACCTATAACCCATCAAAGAACTCTTTGCTCATCACACAGAACAGCTAAGAGACGTCGTGGAAGGATTACTTGAAGGTGCACTAATTGGGGCGAGCAGGGGAAGGAAGGGAGCAGAGTGAAAACGCGCGGCCCCGCGGCGGGGTCCCGGCCCGCGGCAGCGGCGGCGGTGAAAACCATGGTGGCACCCGCAGTTCCGGGCACGCACTGGAATCCCAGGGCAGAATGGAGAACACAGAGACCAGGAGTGGCCCATCTTAAGAGGCACAAGATTCAACATATCCAGAGGGCCAACTCCAGACCAAACCAGAGTACTTACTGGGTTTGACCTACAAGTCACACACCCAGAGGAATTCTCTGCAGGCACTAGAGCCCATGGAGGCCAAACAACATTTAAAGTGGTCAACCCTCACGCAGGCAGAACGCCCTGCGGTGGCAGAGCCAAGTCTCACAACGAGTCAGCCTAGGAGTTAACCCCACCTACTCACAAGCAAAAAGCAATTAAAGATCTTCTTGAACAGGACAATATACACAACACAAGAGTCACCTTTGGAGCACACGCAGAGGAGGGGAACGAAGTAGTGCAAGTCAAATATAAAGGACACATATTACATAAGATAACCTAGCAAGAACTAAGAACTCTAGGGGATCTACCTAATTCATCAAAGCAAACACAGAGAGGCAGCCAGAATGGGGAAACAAAGATACACGTCCCAAATAAAAGAACAGAAGAAACCTCCACAACTGGAACCAAATGAAGCAGAGGTAACCAACCTTTCAGAGACAGAGTTCAGAACACTGGTGATAAGATTGTTTAAGGAGCTTAGAGAAGACATAAAAAAGGATGTAGAAATCATAACGAACAACCAATTAGAATTAAAGAACACAATTACCGAAATTAAGAACTCACTTGAAGGAATTACCAACAGGTTAGATGAAGCAGAGGATTGAATCAGCGACTTAGAAGACAAGGTAGCAGAGATCACCCAAACGGAACAACAGAAAGAAAAAAGAATAAAAAACAATGAGGATGACTTAAGAGACCTCTGGGATAACATCGAGCGCAACAACATGCGCATCATAGAAATACCAGAAGGTGAAGAGAGGAAGCAAGGGATCGAGAACATATTTGAAGTAATAATGTCTGAAAACTTCCCCAACCTGATGAAGGAAACCAACATACAAGCCCAGGAAGTTCAGAGAGTTCCAACCAGGATAACCCAAACAGGTCCACACCAAGACACATTATAGTTAAAATGGCAAAGCTTAAAGACAAAGAGAGAATCCTAAAAGCAGCAAGAGAAAGACAGAGGTTACATACAAGGGAACTCCCATAAGACTATCAAATGACTTTTCTACAGAAACATTGAAGGCCTGGAGGGAGTGGCAGGAGATACTCAAAGTGATGGAAAACAAAGGCCTACAACCTAGATTGCTTTATCCAGCAAGGCTATCATTTAAAGTTGATGGAGAGACAAAGAGCTTTCCAGAAAAAAATAAGCTAAAGGAATTTATTACCACCAAGCCAGCATTGCAAGAAATACTAAAAGGACTTCTGTAAATAGAAGAAAGATCAAAACAACCGAACTACAAATTTAAAAATGGCAATAACTATGTACCTATCAATAATCACTTTAAACGTAAACGGATTAAATGCTCCAATCAAGAGACATAGGGTGGCTGACTGGATAAGAAAGCAAGACCCTTGTATATGCTGTATACAAGAGACTCACCTCAGACCAAAAGACACACACAGGCTGAAAGTGAAGGGTTGGAGTAAGATATTTCATGCAAATGGAAATGAGAAAAAAGCTGGAGTTGCAATACTTATATCTGACAAAATAGACTTTAAAATGAAGAACATATTAAAAGATAAAGATGGACACTATATAATAATAAAGGGATCGATCCGACAAGAGGACATAACCCTAGTAAACATCTATGCACCCAACATAGGAGCACCTAATATATAAAACAGGTACTGACTGACCTAAAGACAGAGATCAACAGTAACACTATCATAGTAGGGGACTTCAACACACTTCTGACTACAAAGGACAGGTCTTCCAGACAGAAAAATCAATATGGAAACAACAGCCTTAAAAGATACATTGGACCACTTGGATTTAATCAATATTTTCAGAACATTTTACCCCAATGCTGCAAAATACACGTTCTTCTCAAGCGCACATGGAACATTTCCCAAGATAGACCATATGTTAGGCCACAAAACAAGTCTTGATAAATTTAAGAAAATTGAAATCATACCAATTGTCTTCTCTGATCACAATGCTATGAAATTAGAAATGAACTACAGGAAAAAAACTGGAAGACACACCAATTCATGGAGGCTGAATAACTTATTACTAAATAATGAATGGGTCAAGCAGGAGATCAAGGAAGAAATCAAAAGATATCTCGAGATAAACGAAAATGAAAACACGATGACCCAAAATCTATGGGATGCTGCAAAAGCAGTCCTAAGAGGGAAATTCATAGCTTTGCAGGCCTACCTAAAGAAACAAGAAACATCACTAATCGACAGTTTATCTTCACACTTAAGGGATCTGGAAAAAGAACAGCAAAAGAAGCCCATAGGGAGCACAAGGAAGGAGATAATAAAGATCAGAGCAGAAATAAATGAAATAGAAACCAGAAAAACAATACAAAAGATCAATGAATCCAAGAGTTGGTTCTTAGAGAAGATAAACAAAATCGACAAACCTTTAGCCAGACTCATTAAAAAAAAGAGAGAGAGGACCCAAATTAATAAAATCAGCAATGAAAGAGGAGAGGTGACAACGGACACCGCAGAAATACAAAAAGTTTTAAGAAATTACTATGAGCAACTATATGCCAACAAATTTGACAATCTGGAAGAAATGGACAATTTTCTAGAGGCGTACAACCTTCCAAGGCTAACTCAAGAGGAAACAGAAAACCTGAATAATCTGATTACCACCAGGGAAATTGAATCAGTAATCAACAATCTCCCAACAAACAAAAGCCCTGGACTAAATGGCTTTATAGGTGAATTTTACAAAACGTTCAAAAAAGAATTATCACCTATTCTCCTCAAGCTCTTCCAAAAAATCCAGAAGGAGGGAAGACTCCCAAATACTTTTTTTTTTTGTTTTGTTTTAATTAAACTTTATTTGGGTGACAACTGTTAGTAAAGTTACATAGATTTCACGTGTACAATTCTGTATTACATCATCTATAAATCCCATTGTGTGTTCAGCACCCAGAGTCAGTTCTCCTTCCATCACCATATATTTGATCCCCTTTACCCTCATCTACCACCCCCTCCCCCCTTACCCTCTGGTAACCACTAAACTATTGTCTGTGTCTATGAGTTTTTGTTTCTCATTTGTTTGTCTTGTTCTTTTGTTGTTTTTGGTTTATATACCACATATCAGTGAAATTGTATGGTTCTCTACTTTTTCTGTCTGACTTATTTCACTTAGCATTATAATCTCAAGATCCATCCATGTTGTCACAAATGGTCCTATTTCATCTTTTCTTACTGCCAAATAGTATTCCATTGTGTATACATACCACAACTTCTTCTTTTTTTTTTTTTTTACTATTTCAATTTTTTTTAAATTTATTTTTAATTTATTGGGGTGACAATTGTTAGTAGAATTACATAGATTTCAGTTGTGCAATTCTGTACCAAATACTTTTTACAAAGCCACTATCACCCTGATCCCAAAATCAGCAAAGACACCACAAAAAAAGAAAACTACAGGCCGATATCTCTAATGAACATAGATGCAAAAATCCTCAACAAAATATTAGCGAATAGAATTCAGCAATACATTAAAAAGATCATACACCATGATCAAGTAGGATTCATCACTGGTATGCAAGGGTGGTTCAACATCCGCAAATCAATTAATGTGATACACTACATTAACAAAATGAAAATTAAAAATCACATGATCATATCAGTAGATGCAGAAAAGCATTTGATAAAATCCAACAGCCATTTATGATAAAAACCCTTAAGAAAGTGGGAATAGAGGGATCATATCTCAACATAATAAAGGTCATATATGACAAACCCACAGCTAACATCATACTCAATGGGGAAAAGCTAAAACCATTCCCTCTAAGATCAGGAACAAGGCAAGGTTGCCCACTATCTCTGCTTCTATTCAACATAGTGCTGGAAGTTCTAGCCACAGCAATCAGACAAGAAAAAGAAATAAAAGGCATCCAAATCGGTAAGGAGGAAGTAAAATTATCATTATATGCAGATGATATGATACTATATATAGAGAACCCTAAAGACTCCACCAAGAAGCTATTAGAGCTGATAGATGAATTTAATAAAGTAGCAGGATACAAAATTAATATTCAGAAATCAGTTGCATTTGTATATACCAATAATAAAACATCAGAAGGAGAAATTAAAAAAACAATCCCATTTACAATCGCTCCAAAGACCATAAAATACCTGGGAATAAATTTAACCAAAGAAGTAAAAGATCTGTACTCAGAAAATTATAAGACACTGAAGAAAGGAATGAAAGAAGATATAAATAGATGGAAACACATATCATGTTCATGGATAGGAAGAATTAATATAGTTAAAATGTCCGAACTGCCTAAGGCAATATACATATTCAACGCAATTCCTATCAAACTACCAACGACGTTTTTTCACAGAAATAGAACATATAATCCTAAAATTTATATGGGACCATAAAAATCCCGTATAGCCTCAGCAATCTTGAGAAATAAGAACAAAGTGGGAGGTATAACAATACCTGACTTCAAATTATACTACAAGGCTACAGTAATCAAAACAGCATGGTACTGGCATAAAAACAGACTCATAGATCAATGGAACAGAATAGAGAGTCCAAGAAATAAATCCATGCCTAATGGCCATTTAATCTACGACAATGGAAGCAAGAATGTACGATGGGATAAAGACAGTCTATTCAATAAATGGTGCTGGGAAACCTGGACAGACACATGCAAAAAAATGAAGCTGGACCACCTCCTTACACCATATACAAAAATAAATTCAAAATGGCTTAACTTAAATGTAAGATCTGAAACCATAAAATACCTAGAAGAAATATAGGAAGAAACTTCACAGACATTACCCGGAGTAAGATTTTTACTGATCTATCCCCTTGCGCGAGGGAAGTAAGAGAAAAAATAAACATGTGGGATTATATCAAACTAAAAAGATTTTTCACAGCAAAGGAAAGCATCAATAAAACAAAAAGGGATCCTACTGAATGGGAAAAGATATTTGCCAATGATATATCTGATAAGGGATTAATATCACAAATCTATGAAAAACTCACTCAACTCAACTCCAAAAAAAACAAACAACCCAATTAAAAAATGGGCAGAGGACTTGAAGAGACATTTTTCTAAAAAGGACATACAGATAGCAAACAGACACATGAAGAAATGCTCAACCTCACTAACCATCAGAGAAATGCAAATAAAAACCACAATGAGATACCACCTGACCCCAGTCAAAATGGCTATCATCAATAAATCAACAAACAACAAGTGCTGGCGCGGATGTGGAGAAAAGGGAACGCTTGTGCACTGTTGGTGGGATTGCAGATTGGTGCAGCCACTATGGAAAACAGTATGGAGGTATCTCAAAAATCTGAAAATGGAACTACCCTATGATCCAGTAATTCCACTCCTAGGTATCTATCCGGAGAAATCCAAAACTCCAATTCAAAAATCTTTATGCACTCCTATGTTTATTGCAGCACTATACACAATAGCTAAGACATGGAAACAACCGAAATGCCCATCTGTAGATGACTGGATTAAGAAACTGTGGTACATTTATACAATGGAGTACTACGCAGCCATAAAGAAGAAAGAAATCTTACCATTTGCAACAACATGGATGGACCTAGAGAACATTATGTTAAGTGAAATAAGTCAGACAGAGAAAGACAAATACCATATGATCTCACTTATATGTGGAATCTAAAGAATAGAATAAGTGAATGAACTAATCAGAAATGGTTTTGGAGACAAAGAGGAAAAACTGAGGGTTGCTAGATGGGCGGGGGGGGTGGGGGTAAGGGGGAAGTTGAAGGGATTAGAAAACAATCAGTAACCACAAGATGGCCACGGGGTTTTGAAAATTAATCTGGGGAACGTAATCAATAATATTGTAAATATTTTGTAGTGTATCTGATAGACATGTGTCCCATTTCGGAGACCATCTCAGGGAAGATGTAGATGCCTGATCACTGCACTGTACACCTGAAGCTGAAGAATAATGAATGCCAACTATAATATTTTATATATATATATGTATGTATATATATATATATATATGTATGTATATATAGGTATGAATACATTTACAAGAGGCAGAGTACAGCATTGGGAGTGGAGATAGTGGAAATGGGATGGCTCGGTGCGATGTCAGAGAGATAGTGTGTGGGGGTCGGGGGGTCCACAGTGTGAGGGATAGAAATGATAAACGTCTAAGGAAAAAAAAGAAAATCTCATAGACAAGACAGACAATAGTTTAGTGGTTACCCGAGGGTAAGGGGGGTGGGGGGTGGGAGATGAGGGTAAGGGGGATCAAATATATGGTGATGGAAGGAGAACTGACTCTGGGTGGTGAACACACAATGTAATTTATAGATGATGTGATACAGAATTGTACACCTGAAATCTATGTAATTTTACTAACAATTGTCACCCCAATAAATTTAAAAAATAAATAAATAAATAAATAAAAACAAAAAATAAAAGGGAAAAAAATCTTAGGGTACAAGGTGCATTCACATTATGATCTCAGTAGTAAATGAATTGAAAAGATTTGGAAAATTTTAATTTTCTCTTATGCATTTTGTGCTTAGAAAAATTTCAAAGTTGTGAGAAATTATATTGTTACCAAGTGTTTTCTGCCCTCCCTGTCAAAGAATTATACTTTTGCACCTAACTCTCAGGCAGATGACTTGCTTTGATCAGTTAAATGTGAGTGAAATGATGTTGGCCGTGTCTGAGCAGAAGCTTCAGAACCACTGTGAGCCTTTGTCACTCACAGCTCTCCTCCTGCTTTAAACGCAGCATGTCCAGATAAGGGCCGTTTGTCATTCTGCATCCATGGATTAAGAACACACGTAGAACGTACACGTAATGTAGACAAGACATAAACCTCTGTCATTAGAATGCATTGATATCTTGAAGCTGTTTATTACCTCAGCACAACCTAGCAAAAGTTACCTAAGGTAAAGATCATGAGCTTTATGTTTCAATTCAGAAAAATAACAAATAATACAAAATTACACTCTAAAGAATGAATATGCTTTAAAATCACACCATAAACACTTTCACGGGGAGGAATGTGAATATGCCAATGCACTCTGGAGCTCAGGGAGAGGAAAAGGAAGAGGATTTTGTTCTATGTCCCTTTGCCCACTCCTATTGGGAAGTGTTGCGGTTTTCCTTTCTGCTTCGTTTTAGCATCCTTTATTCTTCTGATTCTACTCTTCCTTATGAATGCTTCCAGTGCCCACCACCAACTATAAATGATCCAGCAAAATATCCAGATTCCTGCTCTCTTCCTCACTTGGCATCTCTCATCCTCTCCTACCTACTTTAGTCTCTACTCAGCAAGGCCTCTGATAATGTCCTCACTGTCAAATCTAGGGCCTTACCTACTCCTCATCTTCTTGATTTCTTTTTAGCCCTTGCTTCACTCAGGTGTGTATCCCTGTCCTTACTGAAACTTTCCCTTGGTTCACCAGGCACCATGATGTTTTGTCTCTCCTTATACTGCCCGGACCATTCCTTTCTGTCTGTTCAGTTAGCATTTCCTTATTTTCCCTTTTCTTACATGCATGTGTGCCTTAAGCTCTGTTTTTATCCTTATTTTCTCTTATTTTTCCAACAAATCTTCTTTGTCATTCATATCCATTCGTTTGTTTCAGAGATGTAGAGAGGAATGAGCAATGCATCTGTGAGTTGCTTTAATCTATTTCACTGGGAAACAGTAGCATGGCTATTGGTGCATAAATACTTCAGAAGATGGTATTGCATCTCTGAGATTAGCATATTACACTATGGGAGTTAAACCTATTTTGATTCATTAGTGAAAAACATTCTCGTTGATGAAATTATTCTAAAAGTTGTCCTATGACAATTTTAATAGCTAACCTCATTTTCTGGGGCCTTTTCTGGTATGATATATGATCACTATTTTTCATAAAGAAACCACACTTGACAACAAGAAATAGTATTGATCTTGGCAAGATTTAAGAAGTTATGTAATTGCTTGAACTTCCAAATATGAGTTCATGGACTGTTACGTTCATGTAGAAAAAGAGCCAAAATCTAAGTTAACAATTTTATAGAGCCTGCAACAACACATACGCTGAGAAATATTTATTTTGTGCGAAGCAATGAAAGCTTCTGTGAAACTTTGCTTGTTTTCTCAGTTACTCTATTGGAATCTAATTAATTTTTTTCCCATCTTAAGTGTGTTTGAAGAAATAACATCTTTACTCATAGTCAGAAAAATTCATATTCTCTCTGAAATCAAGTATTGTAATTATCCATCTTCACACACAGTGCTATCCTGAAGAGATGAAATGTATCATGTTTTAAAGACTTCTAGAAAAGAAGATTTAGAGCTTACTTTTGGTGACTTACTCCAATGATTAAATGCCCTCAGAAAATTATTTCTCATCTAACCTGGATACTTTGCAATATGCTTAAATATTTCCTTCTATATGTCTTCACTGAAAATATCTATAAAGTAACTTTTCTAAACTGCAAAACCACATTTTAAAGTATTCCTTGTCAACTTTCTTTAATCTAACTCAAATTTTAAAAAACAAAACAAAACAAAAAGAAACAAATCCTGAATCATTTCCGATATACTCTGAATGCTTTCCAAATAAGGCTCCCATTTAATCTCCAATATTTAAAATTATATGTTTTGTAAATTTATTTTTCTTAATTTACAGTTCTATAATTCAGAATATCCTCTGAGTCCATTTAAATATATATGATTATAAAATATATGCATTGAGTGAGACAAAAATGCTTTTTGAACAAACAAACCATTCATCAAGTTTAGACCAATAACTGTCAAAACAAAAAGATGGTCTATGAAATTTTTTTCTGTTAATTCTTTTCAACTTCCTGACTTTTGTAGCTGCTGTTAGTCTTAGGCAGGATTATCAGAGTGTAACGTAAATAAGAGATTAACTTTACAGTCTCTCCATACACCATAAAACTTCTTGACCCACTGAAGTCCAGTAGGGTCAGCATTTTCTTTGGCTAGCTTGAATCTTTGGCTGGGGTGCTGTGGGGCTCACGCCATGGAATATTGTCAGTACAAGGGATATCCTTTGGAAAACAACGCAAACTTGCTCTCTCTCTCTCTCTCTCTTTTTTCTTTTTTTCTTGTCTTTTCTTTCTTTTTTTTTTTGTTTTGCATACAACAGTAGGGAAACTCTCATTCCTCAATTTGTTAATGTCAAAACGTCTGAAGAAGTTTATAAGGATAAAGAAAAGCACTGCTAATTAAGTATTGTGTTATAATCATAATCAAAATTTACAAAATACTTTCTGTGCCAGGTAGCACATAGATTGCCTAAAAGACAATTTCTGCTGATAAATTTTCTGCCAGTCCCGTGTCTCAGGTCTCAACAGTTGGACGTTTTGTGCCAGATTTCTGATTAATTAGGAAAATTCATCAAGTAATTATGAAAATAACTCCTCAAGTCATTTAGGCACAAGGTAGTGTTTTC
The DNA here is from genome assembly GCF_004115265.2 of Rhinolophus ferrumequinum. Taxonomy (NCBI): domain Eukaryota; kingdom Metazoa; phylum Chordata; class Mammalia; order Chiroptera; family Rhinolophidae; genus Rhinolophus; species Rhinolophus ferrumequinum. Next base: position 46,709,520 of record NC_046301.1, read on the forward strand.
CTGTTATATTTCAAGTAAACAAAAGGATATTGGTTGATTGTGGGACGTGAGTTGATTGTAACCTTTTGGCTCTAAATAATTCCATTTAATGGTTTGGAATTCCAAAGCTATGGCATTCATTACGGAAGCAGAGGAAGTAAACACGTGAAAAACAGGGAAGGGGACTTATTGAATCCCAACTGGCTTCCTTTCCCCAACATTAATTTGCAGATGGACTAAATCCACAGACACTTCTCATCACACACAGACAAGCTAAATAACTTTTAGTTTGTTCCCATGCTATCTTTCAGCCCTGAAGCTGGTTGTACATGTATTCAAATGAATCAGTGAGGGGAGCCATGCTGAGGGACTTTGGACTAGATGCGAGTAGAATTACTGAGAAGTTGATAAAGACGGATGTTTTCAGTTACAGTTCTAACTGGACATAATGGCTTCCCCACAGGAAAGCTCATGGATCCATAAACCAGTCTACTGCTCCCTTACAGGAAAGGACCTGTTTATTACTGCAGCCCATGCCACCTGCTCAGAGATCCAGTGTACATAGGTTCTCTTGGGAACAACGGGTGGGGTAGTTACTAGAAACAAGGCTGAGAGCTAGCAGTATTCCACTTCCAAATTCTGGCTGACTCCTCCAATGACCTCTGTCTAGTTCCCTCAATAAAACTAACCATTGCTTATTTAAAACTGGAGCCAGATATGTAGTGTCTTGGGAAATATCCACACTTCCCTGGGATTTCTTTGGCACAGAATGCATTCAAAATGATCTTTGTCACCAACAAATATTTATTGAGCATTCTTCTATTGGGCATATGATAAATGAGTCAAAAAGCATATAGTATGCCTGAATTTCCATGATGTGCTTCTAAAAACCAAGTTTGTTATAAAGGGATTATTTTGGACATTTTTCGGTAAAGCATGAGATTTAAAAAATACTATGTAAATTTATCTAAGATAGCTATAAATTAAATTAACTCTGTAGTACCTAATTGTTAGGTGTTGTTTATACTAAACAAAATCAAATTTAAAGCTAAACATCGGTGATAAAAGTATCCCCCACAAAGAATCAGAATGCTAACATACAAAAATAATTTTTTTCCATTGTAGTTATTAGTACACAATAAAAAAAATGTTGCCGTCTTTGGAACCCTATGTTTGCACACTTAGAATCATGAGGGTGCGTACGACAAAATATTCTCTGTGCCCTCTAAAGTGGGTGACAGCTCCTGGGCACAGTGTACTCCATAAACAGCCCAAGTGACAGAACATTCCTAACAGCAGAATTTACTGGCAGCTGACCAACTTGAATGTTTTTGTATTATCCTTGACAGAGGAAAAAAAAAAATATTTCAGAAATTATTGAAGTTGAGAAGATGGATATCCAGAAATGGAAGGCAGGGAAAGAGAAATGCTTTTCTCACACGTTATTAAGCATTGGCAACAACTTAAGTGATCACTCCAGAGATCCCAAATGTTTTAGAAATACAAAAGCTAACAAAATCTCCTGGTATTTAAAAAACCCAAATCACCCAGCTTAGTCTCTTTTGAAAAACTTTGGTGTTACTATATGATATAAGAAAAACACAATAATAGACTGAAAAAGCCCCTAAAAAGTCCACTCATGAAAACTGTTCCTGTGAGAAGCAGACTTTTGCTCAGATGCCTCTGGACAGTAGCGCTCAGCCACAGGACCTCCTCTAGGCCCACCTACTGATGTAGGAGTCCTGGTTTTTCCACCTTCTTAATGAGGAAATTACTTAGCTAGAGTTGAAGGTGGAAATAAACAGAGAGGTAGAAGCACAAAACATGAAAGTATACTATTTGTTGGAGTCTCTGTTTCTTAGCCTGTAGTTTTTCTGTGATTCAGTTCCCCCATTAAAAATGAGACCACCGAACTATTTTTTTTTTAATCACAAATATCTTGCTATTGATTGCCTCAGGACAAAGTAGCCAAGAGATGAGCCGTAATGAAGGATGTCTAAGTTGATCAGAAAGGCACACAGTCTTTTCCAGTCATTTTTCAGGGATGGCCAGAAGTGTGGGTTATCCACATCTTTAGAAGAAAGCTCTAAGCTCTGCTCTATAAATGAAAACTTTCCCTAATTGTGCACATCCTTGTCCTTGGAGGTCATCAAATTCCTATCAGGAATGAGGTGTTGTCGTCAGCTTGAACTGCTGTCACAAAGTGGCACAGACTGGGTGGCTTCAACACCAGAATTTAATTTTCTCACAGTTTTGGAGACTAAAACTACAAGGTCAAGGTCCCAGCAGGTTTGATTCCTGGTGAGGGCTCTTTTCTGGATTGCAGATGGCCACCATCTCACTGTACCTTCACATGACCTTTCTCCCTGCCTGCTCTAGGAGAGGGAGAGAGTGAGAGAGAGATCTGGTGTCTCCTCCTCTTCTTATAAGGACACCTCTCAGATTAGGGACCCATCCATGCGACCTCATTTAAACTTAATTACCTCCTTAAAGGTCCTGTCTCCAAATATAGCCACCTTGGGGGTTAGGGCTTTAACATATGACTTTGGGGAGACACAATGCAGTCCATAACAAATAATAAATACAGAATAGTAATTATTAATCAGGCATACGGACTAGTTAATAAAAGAAGCCAATTCAGGGCATTCAGCTAAGTGAAATAAATCAGACAAAGTAAGACATGCTGCATATTATATAAGAAATCTGAAAAAACTGAATTCATAGAAACATAGAACAGATTGGTGGTTGTAGGAGCGGGGGATAGAAAAAAATGGGTAAAGGTGGTCAATGGGTACAAACTTCTAATTATAAAACAAGTTCTGGCGATGTAATGTACAGCATGGTGACTATAGTTAACAATACTGGATTTTATAGTTATAAGTTGCTGAGAGTAGATCTTAATAAATAAATTATTTATATATATATATGTATATATACACACACACACGTTGTACACCTTAAATTAATACAATGTTATATGTCAATTATATCTCAATAACACTTGGGGAAAAAGAAACTTAGCAGATAAGATCTCACTTTATGCTATAGACAAATATAACAGGAAACACTTCACAGTATCTACTGGAACCAGATTGACTTGGAATCACAATTTTATCACTTACTAGTTGTGGGCACTTGGGCAAATAGCTTAACAACTCTGAACTCCAGATCTTTGGTATGAAAGAGGGTTACTATAGGGATTGAAATGAGGTACTTTATATTAAGTAATTAGCACAATGCATGGCCTGTAATATATACTCAGTGGTTTTATATATATATATGTGTGTGTGTGTGTGTGTGTGTATATATATCTATATATATATATACACACACACATATATATACTATATGTATGTACATATATGTATACTATATACTAAATGGTAGTTATATGAATTATCATTCTTATTATGGTAATATGAATATCAAAATTAAATTAGCTTCATTGACAAATGGACATTTGTCAGAATTCCGTGGTAAGCTACACCTTTTGCATTCTTCACACTTCCAAGTGGGAATTTTCCTGGTTTGCTTTGGGGTTGGCATTCAGAGCAATATTGTTCTCTCTAGTGATAGCTAAAGCCTTCGAAGGGCTTAATAACTTGCTTTAGGCTCAGAAAAGGACACTAGACACAACCCCTATGAGGTAACAAATGCTCAGGTGCTCTCCTCAGGCTGTGCTCTGAGAGAAAAGTACCAGACAGTGGACAGCAGAGCACAAAGCTAGTGACGGATGTGTTGATTGTGACATGTAGAATCACATGGCTATGCTTATGTCGAAACATTACCTCAGACTATAGACCAGTATTTATTGGTACAGGTGAGTGAAGATGAATGTTTTTTTTTCAGCTATAAATCTATTTCTTGGCCACATTGACTTCAGGGTATTTTAGATCTTATGAGCAAAGCAGTAGAAGATTCATTGTGATTATTTTTAATTACTACTCCTCACAAAGCTTTTGACAGTTATGAGCAACTCAGTTCTTTTCTAAACATGATTTTATAGATTTTTCTAGGTTTGGCATTGCCCTTGTTTCTTGGCACAGCATTATGTTACTATTTTTAAAAATGAGCATGACAGTGTAGTTACTGAAATAGAAATAAAGCCAAAACGAAGCTTGGATTCAATTAGAAGAACCAAGAGGCTGACATTCAAATGTCAATGGATTTCCCTTACTCACTTTTTTTTTTAATTTTAAGATTTATTTACCAGATTTATTTTAAAGATCTGGGTTGCTATCACATTAAGAAATATCAATTTGATTTCCATCACAGTGAATAATCATCAGTGCTTTAATTTTCAGTTGCCTCTTAATGACTTTAATTCTTGAACATATCACTTAAAATTATGCTATTTGAATATTTATTTCCACTCATCCTTTCTCTTCATAAAAAGGTTCAGAATAGGAGAGATTATAATACCTTGTGTTGGGTAAGGTCATATTGGTTATCATTACATAAAATTAATAGATATTTTAAATTCTAAATTGCTGTTATGATCTAGATATCCATATTTAGTTTTTCTCAAGCTAAACTTTATCTCACTTTCATCCCCCCAGATGGCATAATTATTTTAACATGTAACTGGATAATAATCATACACCGGGGCCGGCTCAGTGGCTCAGGTGGTTGGAGTGCCCATCATGGTCCAGGGAGCTATGTCCTACACAACTAGACTGAGAAACAACGGCTTGAACCAAAGTGTGGGGTAGGGGGTAGACAGAAGAAGGGGGAAAAAAAATTCACATAACTTCCCCCCGCCCCCAAAACCTGGTCAGGTTAAAGGTTATATCTGAGTTTATTGTTTTCACACTCAGGAAATTTACTTTCTAAAAGGAGGAAAATAAATATCAGATCCTTTGGAAATATAACCAGTGAAATTTTGGCTGGTCATTTTTTGAGAAACCAAGAAAAATGCTGTCAGCCATAATACTAAATTTGGAAGTGCAATGTTGTGCCGATGGGTATTTTAGCAAAGCTGATGCTATACTTGGGAATTTGTCAAATACATAAATAATATTACATTGAACATTTTGCTGTGTGCGAAGTAGATACAGAATTTATTCTTCACCTTAACAATGAGAAATGCCACACACTTAAAAATATATTAGGGTGAGTTCCTCCATTCTGTTCTTCTCTTTTTATTCTTATAAAGGAAGAACCAAAACTACTTTTAAAATGTCATATCTTAACTAACATTATGGGATTTATCCACCACATGGACTGTAGTTGTGTTCAGACAGCTAATGGAAAACTAAATCTCTTAATCTGGACACTTGGACAGCAAATATTGCTGGTTAAACCAGTTGCAGGCTGGTGAAATGAAGATGCTTTCCAAATGGCTGTCCTTAAGAACTCACACACTTCTCTCTCTTCTGTCACCTGCTGTTGCTCTTCCAGAGTCTTTGACAGAGATAATGAATAATTGATGCATGATTATGTCTATAGTAAAAATACATCCACCAAGAAATGACATTCTGTTATTCGTAAAGACTCAAAATTTTGGAACTCAGAAATACCTTGGAAAAACAATATTGGCCAGCCTTGCAGGAAAAGACAGGGACTCCTGGACAAGTAAAGCCAGATCCCAACTGTCATCTAGTCTAGGGCCCTTTAACTTGCACCACAATACCACTTGCCCTAAAGCAGGTTATAATTTACTGATATTTGTTTTTATTTGTTTACACCTAACCTTTTGTGTTCTGATGCTAATGATTGAAAAGAGAAGAGAGGCGGGTCCTGTTGCTTCCCAGAGATCCAGAAATTTCAGGTTTTGAGGAAGGGTTACTTTTTAAGGACAGGGCATTTTATTCCCTTTGACATCCAGAAAGAGCCATAGATTTGAAGACGACCACCCTCATTAAAAACTGGCAACAATGCTGTCAGGGCATTCCCTGACATACTCAGGGAGCACAGCTGGGTCCCGTTTGTAACACTCAAAACATGGTAAGGAAGAGGAAGAATGCAGTCAGCTGTTGAAAGAGCCAACACCACCTTCCAAATCACTTTTCACTAAGACTGATGATTAGCATTTATTTGTACTTTGCACATTTTAAGCCATAAAACAACCCCATAACTGTTATCCTTACATCACAGAGATACTGAGTAAATTGTCCAAAATCATACAGCACGTAGAGTTAGGAGTCAGAAACTGAAACATAGGAAGCCCAATTTTTAAGCTCAGGCTTTCAAAATAAAGGAATAACTTTTTACTTTACACCTTGTATCCTCCCTCCAGAATTGGTGGCATCAAAGGCCGTGTTCTAAGTAACTTTGATTAATATCTTTTATGTTTCAACATCTTTCATGATACAGAAATGAATTTTCCATATGTTTACCTCATAATAATGAACAACATAATTTTAACTAAGTAAACTGCTTTTATAATTTTATGACATTTAGGCAAATAAAGTAATTATAATCCTCCATTTGTAACACATTATAATCATTGGTTTATGGAGGGCTCTATTTTTTTGCTTACTTAATTTAAAGTTTTATGATTATCGAGGGATCTATAACTTAATGTAAGAACTAGGATGCTATCAATAATTTACACCTACTTGAGCATTCCTCCTCCTACTGACCCCTGCACCTCTCCTTCTACCAATTCTACTACCCTGTATCCTGAATTTCATGTTTGTATGTCCCTTACTTCTTAAAAAGATTTGTATCATACATACGATAAAATATGTTTTTTTAAATCTTTGGTTGTTTTTTGAATTGAAAATAGTGTGATATGTAATCTTCCACTATTGGATGAATGGATCTGGCTGTAGTTCATTAATTTTCACTTCTGTAAAATATTTAATTTTAAATATACTAAATTTTACTTATCCATTTCTCTATTGATGGATATTTGAATTATTTCCTTTTGTTAATGAAATGGTGGTACACATATTCTTACATGTCTTCTGGGGCACATGTCTTTTTAGTTATAACTCTGGTAGAAGGAAGGCTGGATTGTAGGGTATGCAAATATTGAAATTTACAGGACAATGCCAAATTGTTTTTCAAAGTGATTGTACCAATTTACAGTTACATTAGTAATATATAAGTAATGCCATTGATTTATTTTTTCTCTAACATTTTTTATCATCAAGCTTTTTAATTTATGAAAATAAAATGGTAGGTCATTGTGGTCTTGATTTGAATTTTGCTAATTACTAAGAAGTTGAAAACTTCACATTTTAATAGGCTCTATGTGCTCAGTTTTAGGAGAAATGCTACTATCTTTTTCTAATCTTCTACTAAGTTGTTTGCCTTTTTTCTTATTCATTCTTGGAGTTCAATATATAGTCTAATAATTATCCCATGCTCATTATTTGTGTTGAAAAATTGTTGTAGTTATTATTGTTTTGCCCTTTTAAACATTTCTTTTGATGAACAGTTGTTTGTTTCCATGTAGTCTAATTTGTCATTACTTTTATGCTTAACAATTTTTATTGCTTATATAAGGTTGGATACATATTCTTTAATATTTTTCCAAATCCTGCTTTTGATATTTAACTCTAATCCATCTACAGTTAACATCTATTTAAGCTATAAAATAAGGACACAATTTTATTTTTTTCCCTCCCCATTGACTATTTTTTCCAGCTCAGTGTTTTCAATAGTTCCACTTTCTTCACTGATCTTCCATGGCACCTCTGACAACATTTGTTACATATATGGATTTGTTTGGGGCTCTCTTGTATCTTCAGTTGGTTAATTTATTTCTCTCTGTGCTTGTTCTACAATTACTCAATCACTATAGTTTTACAATGAGGCTTGCTATCTGGTAGGAAGTCTCTATTTCATTTTGCCCCATTTTAGCTGTATTCTGTCAATGCTTACCTATTTGCTTTTCCATATAAATTTTAGAAAAAAATGGCAAATTCCATGAAAAATGCAATTGGAATTTTAATTGGGGTTACAATGAATTTATGTGTCATTTGGGAGAATTAACACCTTTTATATATTACTTTCCTAGTCATGAACATTAACCATCTCTTTTTTAGGTCTTCTGTAATTTCTTTATGTAAAATTTTATCCTTTACTTCATCAATGTCATACAACTCTTGTTAGGTATATTCTTTGATACTTTGTGTTTTTGTTGCTAATGTAAATGGTGTTATTTCAAATAATATTCTGTATTTTTTCCCAGTTCTATAAAAATGTAATTGACATTCGTATATTGATTTTATATCTGGCCACCTTTTTTGATACAGAAAATATCGTGTGTCTGTTCTTATTTATTTTAAATGCCTTTTCTAGAAGTTTCTTAGAGCAGGTGTCCTAGAGGTAAATTCTTCCAGTTTATATTTAACTGCAAATGTGTTTATTTTGCCCTCTAAGGGATCTATTGAGAATAGATTACAGAAGGACAAGCCTGAAAATCAGTGGCAGGAAATCAATTAGAGGCTCACATAATCCAGGCAAGGAAGGATGGTGGACTGGATAGGTTAGTAGTAGTGGAGCTGGTTTAAAAAAAAAAAAAAAAAATGTTTATCTGTTCTCGATGTGTTTTCAAGGTGTAGTCAACATTTCCTGATTGGATGTAGAATGTGATAGAAAGAGAAGAGTCAAATTTAAAGAGTCAAGAAGGAGCTGAGAAACTGGAAAGATCGATCTGCTATTAATTGAGATGGGGGAACTGTGGGTGAATAACACTTTGGACATTGATCAGGGTTTCAGTTTGGGATATGTTTATATCATACTGAGACACTTGACTGAAATTTTGTACATGTGAGCGTGGAGTTCAGGAGAGAACTTTATATTTGCCAGTCATCTACATATAGATGATTTTAAAAACAGTGAAACTTGATGAGGTCACCAAAGGAGTGAGTACACAGAGAGAAAAGGATCAAGAACTGAGCCTTGGGAGATTCCATTGTTAAGAAAGAAAAAAAAACATGGCGGAATCAGCAAAGGATATAGAAAAGATATATCCAGAAGTAGGACGGAAAACAACAGTACAGTATCCTTAAATTCAAGTGAAGGAAGTTAATAAAGGACAAAGAGTTAATTATCTGTGTTTCATGCTACTGATAAGACAAATATGTGTAAGACAAAGAAGTGACCATTGATTTAATGATATGGATGAAACTATTGGTGACCTTGAGCCAAGCAATGAAAATAAAGGACTGATTGGTTTAAGTGGTAGAGAGTAATTGGAAACAGCAATTTACAAGGACGTTTTCTCAAATTGGCAACAGATTTGAGAGAAAATTCTTGTTTTAAGGAATTTTCCTGCTAACCTTGAGAGAAATGGATCAGAAGCTGATACATAAATTGGAATAGAGGCTTGAATCTTCTTCTGAGCTGACCAGTACAGTTGTCACTCGCCACACGTGACTATTGAGTACTTGAAATGTGACTAGTCTATTAGATGTGCTATAAGCACAAAATATACCCCAGATTTCAAAGATTTTTACCAACAAAATGATAAAATATATCAATAATTTTACTTTAATTACATGAAGAAATGATAATATTTTGGGTGTATTCGGTTAAAATATATTATTAAAATTAATTTTATCTGCCTTTGAATATTATTTAAAATATGGATACTAAAAAAATTGAAATTACATATGGCTCACATAATATTTCTACTGGACAGTGCTTGCCTAAGCCATTATATCATCTAAACACCCTCTTTCTGTATGCCCGAGGATGTGAAGTGTGAGGAAAACAAAAATGAGGGAACTCCTGTCTATTGGGAATGTAAACACTTAATGATAAGTGAACAATTCTATCTGAAATCTTCTTTTCTGGGGTGCTATAATTTATGGATAATTAAGGATAATAAAATGAAAACCTGCAGTGTAGGGATGGTATTTGAAGTAAACCTATTATCTCAAGAATATCAGCAATGAAAAAGGTCTCCTTCCAGGTCCTTGAAATGTTTGTTTTGAAGCTATCAGCCAGATTTTGTGGAAGAGAGGATACAGTGACTTCATTTTCTCAAAGGTCTCACTGAAATTGCTAGAATTTAACAAAAGCGTTAATTGCTATAAAGTTTTATAAATATTGGGTCCATTTACATACATGATTGTACAAATATGAAATACTTTAGCTAATAAGTTTTGTGAATATTTTCTGCCATTGATATTTTGAAATTAATTTGATTTCATAGTACTTCAAGCATGAAAGGAATGCAATTTTCACTAAAAACTGCTTAATCTAGTTATTATCTGACTATTTGTATTCTCACTGGATATTTGATGAATGCTTGCTAAAGATATGGCTTCATTTCATGCCCAGTGATTACATAATTACTAAGCATGGAGGAACCCAGCTGTGTTTTTGTTTCATTGAACATCTTGAACTATTATTCAAACATTTGGGATAAAATAAAATCTAAGATGAGTTTTGCCAAGGAATTTTTCCATTTAATTTTAAACCCACGTACATTTCAAAAGAAATTTAATCCATATGTTTCTGATTTATTTACAATTAACTCATTAAAGATCTTGCTAAGTAAGAACTGTATGATATTTAAGAAGCTGGATATGCCATTTAAGGTTTATTTGTCCATTTGTTTTTTTTTTGCAGTTCTCTAACAGAATATCACCTTTGTGAAACAAATACCATTTTAAACCACTTGTCTAAAACTCTAAATCTGCAATGTTTTAGTTGCTCTTAATTCTGTATAACGTGAAGTCTTCCCTTATTATTGTAAAGACATTTTAGAAGGTTGAGTTATCATTAGTTTTAAAAAAAAATTAAGATGCCTAGCAGTAAACATTTCAATTTTGTGTAATATTCTCTTTAATTGGCAACATCAAACAGGGATTAAATATTTGCTAAGTGACTATTTTGTATACTGCTTTTAATTTATTTAAAGTAGGTAACAGCTATCACGAAACTTGGCATAATATAGATACTTAATACACAATTTTCAAATGAGTGAATGAAAAAATAATGAATGAATGCATATTGTTGAACTCAACTGGAAAATACCCTGGATCTTTGCTATATTGATTTTAGATTCCATTTAATAGGACTGCAATATAGAAAAAAAGTATAATTATCCTTTGTTGATAATTTCTTATTTAAAATTGCTCATGTCTAAAACAAAACATATTTATGTAAAATGTAAAAGATGCATTAATTTGCTCAATTATTAGCTTGAATGAGGTACACATATTGTATATACATTTTATACAATATAAATAATATATAAACACATATATAATATATCATATATGTTATACATGTATTACATACACTCATACACATTTGTTATACTATATATACAAAATATGCATATATGTACACATAGCATACAATATACACATGTTTGGATTATATACGCTATATATTGTTATACATATATTGTATGTTATATAACTATATGTATACATATATTCTTACACCATCTCATTTAATCTTTACAGTGATATCATGAGGTATTAACCTGATTTTCTAGAGAAGGATACAGAAGGAAGGGTGACTACCTTGTATTTTTAAACACAGTTGACACTTAAACAATGAAGGGGTTAGGAACATGACTTTTGACAACCCCAAAACTTAACTACTAATAGCATACTGTTGACCAGAAGCTTCACCAATAATAATCAGTCAATGAACGCGTGCTTTGTATGTTATATGTATTACATACTATATTCTTACAATAAAGTAAGCTAGAGAAAAAAAATGTTATGAAGAAAATCAAAAGGAAGAGGAAATACACTTTCATATACATATTAGTTGGAAAAAAAATCCATGTATAAGTGGTCCCACACAATTCCAACCCATGTTATTGAAGGGTCATTTATAATTGAAATATAAAATATCTGAAGTCTTCTTTTAAACACTTTCAGGATGAGATACTAATGCACTGATTTTCTTGTTTTCTTTGGCTATATTAAAAAATATATTTTCTCTAAGTTTATTCTACATTCTATAACAGAATTATGCACTGTATCCATATAAGGGATAGCATAATAGAGGTCATGTAAGACTCTGGAAATCGTACCAGGCCAAAGTTTAGAAACCACGAATGTAGGGTATTTTCCCCTACCACTGAGCTATCTTAGATCTTCCTCTTCCTTTCATATCTCTCCTTAGTCTTCCTTAAATCACAGGAAGATATAGTTATATGTATAATTGTTGTAATAAGTTTATCTGTCCTTCAATTACTTTGCATGATGTGATGGAAAGAAACTCTAAGATTATAGATAAATAAATTCTAGAATATGTACATCTCATTTTGCTTTGTGTCCAGGAGCAAGAAATAAGCAATTTTTGGTATTCTTTTCATCTTTGTACTCAAACCTAGCTGTCTTAGTGATTATCGATGAACTCTCAGAATAGTGAACATTTAGCAGAAATTTGCGCTGCCTGATTTGTTTTATAAGTTGGAAGACGTGGAGGTTAGATATTCTTAGAAAATGGTTTCCTCATTTTTCTTTATAGTCTGTGAATTATGCACTTAGGTGCGTTGAAAGGACCAATTTATCTTAATCAACCTTTCACTTCAATTCATCAAAAGATCAGATATTTCCTTAATTCATTACAACACATTATTCTTTGTTGAAAATGTACCCAGAGACATATGCATTGTATGTCTTTTCTTGAGCTGAAGGATAAACAAATAGTGAATTCTGTTAAGTGAACAGATGCCATAATTCCATATTCTGTATCTATCACCAGACTGTGAAATCATCATGTCTTTCTGAGAACTGTTAGAACTTCAGTTCTGGTTTTAAATGGTGCTTTACTGGCAGGTTTGCACATGCTGTATGAATTTTATGTACATGTGTGAAGCATGGTCTATGGTTCTGTTGTCAAAAATAAACTGTTCAAGAACATGATCAATTTCTGATGCTGGCAGTATTCAGACTGGTTTTCTGTAAACATAGAATATGTAATGCTGTTCCATTTGACATCTCTCTTTAAGTCTGAGAAACTGTTAATTTACTACAGACTATATGGTCAAGACAAACGGACTGGCTATTCTCAGTTTCTTCAATGCATTCTAGTTTAGATTAACTTCCAAAGTAGGTGAAATGTCTCTCGGTTTTGTATTGCAAACTGTTCACAATTCCTTTGTCAACATTTGCTATAGGATAAGCAATGAATTGTTCTTTGCTGTGGGTCCCTCAGTAGCCCTAAGAGGAAGTCCCACCTTTCTCCCAGCCACCTGAGCCTATCCATCTGAAAAACCATATAGAACATCAGTCCAGCACACATTGGCCACACACACTAATTGTGCAGTTTTTCTTTTTTTTTAAATAAACATTTCATTGTGCTTTTTTTTATTATTATTATTTTCAGTTGGGAACTGCCTACCTACACACAGCACTAAGCTGAAACTAACCTTTCCACTCAACTCAACAGAAAGGGCAACTTTGCCTGGGCAGATGGTGGTGTGCACTGCTGTGTGCAATCCATTTCCATGTCAGCGGGCATTCTGGACTTTTCAGAAGCAATTTAAAACATATTTTAAAAAAGAATATGATGTAATGGGTTGTTCTCTAAGTGTTTGCATTAGGTAGACAAACGCTCTTTTTCTTTTCCTGCTTTAAAAACTAACTGAAATTAGGTAAGTGAAATTAAGTTATAAAGTAATATTTGCATTTTGTGTGTGTGTGTGTGTGTGTGTGCGCGCGGGTGGGTGGGAGGGTTCACCTAAATAGCAGGAAAGTTTTAATAAGCTTCCAGCTACACAACCAACAATAATTTGTGAGATAGGAAAATATGGTGCCAAAACTGTCTCATAAGAAAAGATTAGTTAGCCATGATTACAAAATTATGTCAGAAAAGAAGTAAACAAAACAAAACAAAAACACCGGACAAAAGCAAGACCTACAGTTTTTAGTCCTGCTCTGCCATTACTCAGTCACTGAATTCCTCTGGACTTTAGTTTTATCACATAAAATAAAGGGTTCAGTTTATATTGGCACTTCTAACGTAAACTTCTTAGAATCTAGCTCTTGGAGAAACTTAGATACTGTATTCGCTCCCTGTCACATTTAGGAGTTCGTGAAGAAATTTGTCTTTGAAACACTTTGAGAAGTCCAACAGTAAAGAAACCAAGGGAATGCAGATTGGTGCAGCCGCTATGGAAGGCAGTGTGGAGTTTCCTCAAAAAATTACGAATAGAATTACCATATGACCCAGCAATCCTTCTACTGGGTATCTACCCAAAAAATCTGAAAACATTTATACATAAAGACACATGTGCTCCAATGTTCATTGCAGCTTTATTTACAGTGGCCAAGATATGGAAACAACCAAAATGTCCTTCAGTAGATGAATGGATAAAGAAGTCGTGGTATACATACACAATGGAATACTACTTGGTGGTAAGAAAAGATGAAATAGGACCATTTGTGACAACATGGATGGATCTTGAGAGTATAATGCTAAGCGAAATAAGTCAGACAGGAAAAGCAGAGAACCATATGATTTCACTGATGTGTGGTATATAAACCAAAAACAACAAAAGAACACGACAAACAAATGAGAAACAAAAACTCATAGACACAAACAATAGTTTAGTGGTTACCAGAGGGTAAGGGGGTAGGGAGGTGGTAGATGAGGGTAAAGGGGAACAAATATATGGTGATGGAAGGAGACCTGACTCTGGGTGGTGAACACACAATGGGATTTGTAGATGATGTAATTGTACACCTGAAATCTATGTAACTTTACTAACAATTGTCACCCCAATAAACTTTAATTAAAAAAAAAAACAACCGTGTAACTATGTTTGACTCAGTGTTTCTGAATTTATTTGACCATAGAACATTGTACTATTAAAATGCTGGGGTGGGGGCAGCCCGTTAGCTCTGTTGGTTAGAGTGAGATGCTCGTTAACACCAAGCGAGCTCTGAACAACAGGGTTGCTGGTTCAATCCCCGCATGGGTCACCGTGAGCTGCGCCCTCCACAACTAGATTGAAACAACTAGATTGGAGCTGATGGCTCCTGGAAAAACACACAAAAAAAATAAATAAAAGTTTTTAAAAAATGCTAGGAGACATACTTTGGGAATCATTGATTTAAATAATTAGTAAAATTCTGTTATTCTAAATTTTATGCATATTTATATTTCATGGTTAAGTTGATTAATAACATTAAAAGTTCAACATTTTACGTTAATATAGCAGCTATTTGATATTTAACCATTTTCACTGTCTCCTATATTGATTATTTCATATTTCAGGAATATATGTAAATGGCATTGAGATAATGAACAAACTCTGGTCTTCAGATTCCATGATCATGTTCTTTATCCTCATAAAACTTGTGTGTTTAATCTCTTTGATTTTTCAATTAATTGACCATTTTGAACTCGTATACCTTATAACTACTTTGTATATCTTTAATTTTATTATTGCATACTTGAATGTCAAAAGAACTTGAAGTCCGGTAAATATCTGTCAGAGTTAGAACTCAAAGTTTAAATTCTTTGCTCTGTGGCTTAACTTACTGGGTTGTGTAACATCCAAATGACTGGCATGATCTGAACACTTTAAAAAAAAGTATAGATTGCTGCTATGTAGCACTCTAGCAAATCACTATGATGCTTGGTTCATGGACAAAATTTATAGTGGAGGTGATAAAGTTTTGGGATATGAGGAATTGAATATTGTGGGATATAATTAGGTGTAGCTTAAGAATAGTAATCTCTGCAGTGACATGATAGGAAAGAGAAAAACATCAGGGAACACCCAAATCACACCAGATGCCTTATAACCTTGTCACCTTGAAATGATTCAGGCAATAATTTGGCAGCTGTCACACTGTGGGTGCCATATGTCTGTCTTACAGAGCTGAGATGCTACCTTCTGAATCAGTTTCATAACTATGATTCATACAACACTAGCTAATCTTCCCCTCATTATCTCTCATGCTATTTTAGCCTTTTTATCCTACTCTGAACCTTATCCCCAGAATTAATCACCTAATTATTCCAGAATGAATAATGAAAGGACTGAGAATACCTATAGTACTCTTCATACATGTTTCAGAAAATACCTGTTGCTCATTTAAGAGACAAAGTTTGACAAAGTTTGACTAATCTATCAGTGTTTTTAAAGGAATACTAGTTTTAAACTGACTCCAGCATTCCAATAATACAAAATACTAACTCTATCCACGTATAAAGGCTAACTTAAATATATGCTAATAAACAGGAGAAACAGAAAAGAGAAAGAATTTTAGTTCTGCATGGGCTTCATAAGAAGAAACTTGAGCTTGATCTTGAAGACTAAATTGGATCTCAGAAGTAAGGAGGAGCAAAATGCTACTCTGGGAGTTGGGAAGAAATAGATTGGCAGACTTCTTAAATGAACAAATAGTAAATATTTTAGCCTTCTCAGGAAATGAATGCTGTTTCTGCCACAACTACTTATGCTCTTGTAGTTCAAATGTAGCCTAGACAATACATATATGAAAGGGTGTGGTTCTGTTCCAATAAAACTTTATTTATAAAAACGGATAGCCAGTTTTCTGGCTGTAGTTTGCTGGCCTCTGCTGAGGTTTTTAACACTACAAATGATCAGTGTTTGACCTTATTATTAATATGCTGATAGAATGGAACTTGACACTAATAAAGAAGTTAACCTAAGGGGTCTATGCCTTTCCTATAAGCTCTTCCTATAAATTCTCTGCACCATCTAGCTCTTCCTAGATAGAACCTAGAACCTGGCTGATGCAGAATGACTAGGTTGTCATTATTTAATTGTAGAGCACTTCCATGTGCTGGGCACTTTACATATGTGTGTGTGTGTGTGTGTGTGTGTGTGTGTGTGTGTGTGTGTTATTTCATTATGTCCTCATCTCACAGTGAGAAACTGAGTCATAATGACCTTGGGTTAGTAACATGCCCAAGATTACGTAGCCTATAAGAAACAGAGCCGGGATAACAATTCAAATCATCTGGTCTTGAAAGCTTAACTGTAATGGCCTTTCCTCCAGGTTTCTACTAAGCTGGTTTTATAGTCTTTTAGGATTGAATTAAGATGATACCAGAAATATTTCTAGAAAAATATGAGACAAAAACGACAAATGCTCAGTCGTTAATTCCAACGTTAAGATAATCCACTGTCCAACTATGTCTAGAACATTGGTTAAGGCAACTTTGATTTCAGGGTTACTAATAGCTGAATCAGAAAGAGCCACCAAAAACAGCTCCATTCTCAATGAGTATAGAATCGTAGTTAATATCCATTTATCTCCTCAATAAGACTTGTTATGACAACATAAAATAATAGTAAAACTAAAACTGCCAAAATTATGATGTGGTTTAAAAGGCATCTATTATTTTGTTTTCCATTACTATCTATCAAACATTTAAAAATTTGCCCTATTAGACACAAGGAACATGGTACAGTCATGAAAACCCAGTGGTTTTCCATTTTGGAGACTCATCTAGGACTTAAGTTGACAATACAAAATAATATTTTTCCCACCTTTTTTTTTCCAGAGTGTAAATACAAAATTCTAACTGTTTCATTTCTTTACAACTTAGTTTTCTTTTTCATTCTTCCTTAACTAGGAGGTACTTTGGCAAGGTAGAGAAGCAAGGAGATCCCAAGCCTCCTTGGTTTTCATGCATCAAATCTAGTGACAGGAAAATATCTCTAAAAAATGGTAAAGGCTAGTTTTCCCTTAGGACTGAATGAGGGAAGGAAAATAGAGGACTCAGCAGGACAAAATATGCAGAGTAAAGTGTTAGGAACACAGAGAGAAAGTTGGGTGGGCTAGATTTTATGCAGTCCTGCCATTCACAGTGAATCTGATCTCCATTATTTTTTAAGTTGAGACATTTTGGTTTTTAAAGTGTTTCTTCATAAGTTCTACTTCCTTTCCATTATTTTTACCACTTTGATTATTCCAGGAGCCATGTCCAGTTTTATTTCTTTCAGAGTTTTGTGAACAGAAAACGTACCCAAAGGACAATGCTGTTGGTTTTGCAACACTGGATAATATTCACAAGCGTGCAGACACTGACTTACCTTAAGAGTGTGCTATCTGAATAGCGTGGGCTGTTTTGTTTTCCTTTTGTTCAGATGTCCTGCTTTCTTATTCCTGAATGTGATCTTTGTCCATTTTTATGGTGTTGTCTTTAAAAAAAATAATGGAGTTTTTTGTGGTTTTTTGTGTTAAAAATGTCTTCTTTATTCCAGTGGTATAATGATAGTCACCTGTAAATCTATGAAACATTTCATAGATTTATCTTTTCGATTTAGGTCTCAATTCCCTTGAGATTGATTTTTGTATATGGTGAAAGCCAGTGATCCATTGTCGCCCCATTAGTATAACCAACTGGTGCCAGACCAGTTATTAAAAAGTCATCTATTTCCCCAATGACCTGCAATGTTAGTCTTTCTTATACAAAATTTATGAGTTAACCTGTGCTAATACTACAAAATATTTATGATATCTATATTATGTTTTGATATCTATTAGGGTGAATTTCCTAATGTTGTTATTCATATTTAGGAATTTCTTGATTATTGAACTTTTTTATTCTTCCATACAATTTTAGAGTTACTTTTCAGAAATAACTTATTAGAAGTCTGATTACAATTACATTGAATCTATAGATCAATTTGGAGACAGTAGAGAAATTTGCAATGCTGAATAATCCTATTCATAGTCATGGTAAATATTATCATGTATTTAGTCTTTTGTTAAAGGCTTTTAAGAAGTTTTATGGTTCTCTGCATAATATCTTTTCTTTAAATTGTTTTTAGATATTATGTGTTTTATAATATTCATATCTATTGTAAATTATATTTTTTGAATGTTAGTTTATTGAAATACAATTGACTTCACATTAAATTATTAATTGCAAACTTGCTAAATTTTGTTATAAATCTAATTATTTTTCTATTGATTCCTTTGATGTTCTTTGTGAACAGTCACATCACTTGTAGATAATAACAATTTTGTTTTTTCCTTTTATATTTTTTAAATCTTTCTCTTTTCTTAATGATTTATTTGTCTGGTATCCACTTTGATATTAAAGTAGTGATGGTAAATATTCTTATCTTATTTCTGATCTTAAAGGGAATTATTTTAATAATTTATATTAAGTACGATAGTTGCCATAGATTTGCACTGATAACACGGATAAGGCTCAGAAAGTTGCCTTCTATTTTGAGTTCTCTAAACATTTTTTTTTTAATCATGAATAGATTCGGTTTCAATGAACACATTGTTTTGAACTGTCAAGGTAATTATATGGTCATACTCTTCTAATATATGAATACTGTAGTTAATTTATTATTAAATAATTTCCTAATATTAAAACAATCTTCATTCCTAGGAAAGTTTCCAATTTACCACCAAAATTGAGGGCATATCCCTAGGAGATGTGAGAAAGCCTATGTCCCTTCTCTTCCCCACTTTTTTTCCCTCTATTATCCCTGTACTACTGGATCTGTCAAGGTGGAGAAAGGGTGGTGGCGATGGAAATGGAGGTGCAGGTGCTAATAGAGAGAAGAAAACAAGTCCCATGGAAGTTTGAAGCCTTAGTACTATATCTGTTATCTAACCTAATGTTCCTCTGTACCTCCCTTTGCCTTGCCATCTCATAGTCCTTCAGACTCAAATTCCTTTCTTGCCTAGATCTCAATTTAAATCTATTTTAATAGCTCTCATCCAGCCAGAGAACATGATACTTTAAGAAACTAACACAGTCCTTGTTTCTGTTTCCTATGGTGTCCTATATTTTTTTATAGTTGCAGACAATGAAACAGGAAAGGTTATTTGCACTGGTTTATGTTCCCTTTTCATTTCCTTCCTCTTTTCAGTTTTATTTATATAGCATGTGTGATGTTTAGTAAATAAAAGAATCATCTTTATTGTTAATAATTTTTTAAAAATTCTAACTAGCAATTTTAGGTTCTCTGGTGACAAGGTTTTCAGGAACTAATTCTCCCTATTGTTAGATTCGGAAGTTCCCAATAAGTTTTCTCTCAAAATAGCAGTATTGGTCTTCTCAAAGAATTAACTCCCCAAAATGTGGTTTTGATAAACATGTTGACTTATATTTATTAGGAACCTAACATAATAGAGAACCTAAATAATAGAGATACTATTCCTGAAAACACTGACTCAGAGAATTTAACCTGGCAGTTTTTCCAGTTACTTGGCAATTCATCATGACTTAGAGAGGCCCTGGATAAATTTGGTCCTGAGGGAGCTTCAGTATATTTCTGAGGTTCCTTTTCAAAACGAGAATGGCCTGAAACCAGTTAGAAGATCGAAAGATGCATAAATGTTTAATGGCAAACGTGGGACTGAGAAGCAGAGATTTGACTTCTGTTGGGTCTTTTTGTCTTGGTCCCAAGCAGAGAGATAAAATCAGTTTATCTTGATTTCTTCACAAAGAGATGTTACAAGGAGCAAACAAAAGAGTATATGCAAGTCATTTTGGAAAGGGAAAAAATGCCACAAGACTTGCTAGAAATGTAAATGAAGTCCCTGGAGACTACTTTTCTTTTTTTCTAGTTTTATTGCCCTTGAGACTATTTAAACCAGTGCAGTTAGGTGCCTGGGGAATTGAGCCTGGGAACAACTCCTCCTCCATAGTGTGAATAGCTTCCAGTCTCCTTTGCTTTTTTTTTGTTGTTGTTGCCCTTCCCAACGCATGGGGAGTGTTATACTGAATAAGTTTACAAGTTAATCCTAAAAAATGGTAAGAACAAAGTAATGACTACTATTAATTCTCTTACACAGAATAGTTTTGTTCTTATCTCCTTTGCTCTCAGTCCTTTCCCATGATTATCCAAGATGGTCCTCGAACAAGCATGATGTAACAAGAGCATGTCCAGGACATTTCCCAGAAGGTGCTCTTGTGTTATAAATACCACTCAAAGATTCTAGATTCTGGTTAAAAAGAGTTCTGGGAAAGAAAAAAAAAGTGGTTTGCACAACAAAGGCATATAACTCGCCAATAGTCTTGTTTTTATTTAGTTACAGTGTACACAGATATAGAGGGAGAAAGAATATAGTGCTAAGCAAGGGGACGCCTTCCCAATAGTGAGGAAATTGCCAATAATTCACAAAGGTGGAGCCTTAAAAAGTTGAAAAGGTCACTCTCCCAGCTGTGACAACAGTAGGCATTTTTTTAATAAAGGAGTTATGCTGAGCATTATCTGTTATATGCTATCGATATAAATCATGTTGACCTGTGTTACTTCTTAAACAAAATTATCCGCTTTACAGTCACTTCCTATCCTAATGTCATCAATATTTATAGCTTTTTCTTAAGGTAAAATTCAAGTATAATTTTAATATGCTATTTTTTTGAGTAGAGAAGGGTCTTCTGTTTTTTATTTATTGTTTTTTATTTTTCAATTACAGTTGGCATTCAATATTGAAACTAGAATTTTTACTCACAATATTTTGAAAAATTGCCAGGCAATGTTGCAAGTTTTAAAAAGCTAGATTTTAGTAGTAGGAGAATTCAACTTTTTTGTAGATAAAATAGAAATAAAAATTTCCAAAGCTGCTGGAGTTTTTGGTTAAAGTATAAAAACAAATCAAAAGTAATGTTTTGTTATCCAAACCATTTGTCTATTGCTCCCTATTCTCCATGTTCTCTTTGTATGTCAATTAAGCTTTTTCCCAAAACTTTACTGTGAATAATATTCCTCTAGCCCAAGATTCTAACCAGGTGCCTGCTATGTCTTGAGCATGCTCTGACATATTTAAAAATACTTTCTGATCTATCAAGTCTTTGAGTTGGTTTAATGAGGATTACTGTTTAAATGCTCACTTTTATGTTTGTTTCCTGTCTTTGTAGTGCATTTGCAAATGTTACTCATTAGATCATGAGTGAAAATAATGTGATTTCTGGTATGCTTATTTTTTCTTTTTTTCACATACTATGTTCAATGTCCTTTAAAGAGTATAAATCAAGTGGTATGCTCCAAAGACTTCCTTTGATTATTTTTCTTTTTCACCCTTTATATTTTAAGGCTTCCTTCCAAACATACTATAAAATAAGGCTGAAAATTGGGCCAAATATTAACAACATCCAGTGATAATAAGGTCATATGATCATTGTTGTTATCGTTCCTTGTTTCCATTGTATTCTCATTCTCCTGCCTTTTATAAGTAGTTTCAATCACAACGTTTAAAATACATACTTGTGTATCTGAATGTAGATACATGTGTTTGAGAAAGAAAGAACAGAAATGCTAGTACCATTTAAACACCCATTCTCTGACCTAATCAGACATCCTTATAACTCCGAGGAAATAAATGGGAAGGAAAAAAATCCGTTACAGTGTCTTACCAGGATCACAATTACCTATTGAAAATGATGACTTATTTAGATCATAACATCAGTGTTGTCCTCTCCATTTTCCTTCTCCAAAGGATTTGTTCCATTTATTTTCTCCTCAGCAAAACATACATATGCAACTTGAAGTAAACCCACTTGACAAAAAATACCAGAAGGAAAAAATGTGGATTGCTGATTACATAGTCCCAACCAAACCTAAATCTAACAGAAGAGATTTATTTCTGTTGGCTTTGTTTGCTCCAAGTCAGTTTGTGAAGGCAGGCCAAATAGAAATAAAATATTTATTGTTGATAAAAATAAAGCATTTATCTGAAAAAGAGGCAAATGGAAGACTAAAAGAAGCATTGTATTTCAAGTGACTGCATCATCAGACCAAGTTACACTGCCCCATGCTGTGATCCCCAAGAAGATAAGGTCTTCACCATCTGTTCTCTGGAGGTCCTGAGTTTAAATCTCAATGGGAGACTGCTGCAGGATGCCAGGGGAAAGAGGACGGTGATTTGTAAATTTTGCTTTCTTTATGCCAAAGCATTAATGATTTTTGCGTACATTTGTTTATATGAAGAGATAACATCCCACTCACACACCAATATTAAACACATTAACATTTAATCAAAAATTGAGATGCATTTTAACTAGTCTTCTATGTTTCAATTTTAGCTATGGTATTTGGGATATAGTATATACATAAAGAAGGCCTCAACAATTATACTTACTCTGTTTAGTTTCTCTAACCATTAATGCCCTTGGATTCTGACAACATTGTTTAAATTGGAGTTTGCAGGTGGTATTTAAAAGTTCCATCAAATGTAATCCTATATTTTTTCGCTAATGCCTGGCAATGAGTAAGTGAAGAGTTCACTATCAGGTTGAAGTCACTTTAGTATTAAAATAAAACAAAACAAAATAAATACTTTTAGATGTATGTTTGTCTGAGTGGAAATAACCTGGCAGATGTGGGAATCTGGTGCTGTTTAGACTAGACTGTGATACAGTTGAAGGTACACACTTGCAGTGGTTCTGACAGGTAGGTACTCAAGAGGAGAGGGGTCACTTGTTTCTATATATTCATCAGGTTCTTTGCATCATGTCTATTTTAATTTCCTAATTTCTCCTGGTCTCCTAGACAGACTGCATTCAAATCTCAAAAAATCTTGAATACTAAAAGCATTTGTAGAAAGTATAAGAATTTTTTCTCAAAGCAATCAATGTCCTCAAAATACCAAAGCTGCTTCTCTTTTTCCCCTCCTTTCACTGCTCACATCCACCCACATATGTCTTTCTCCTACCTCCATGCTACAAATTGTCATTTCTTAATGAGTAAAATAATTATGTCCAGACAAACACATTTGGATCTTTTAAAGGAAGTACTTATTGTCTGTACAATCCAACACATAATTCAGCCTTTTACCTAAGGATCCTAAAGGAAAAGTCTGATCTCTCCTTTCTTCTGGACACTATAGCCAAAACAACCTTGATAACTCTTTAGTATGTTACACCCTTGATCAAAACCTTACATGGCGTTGACTACTGGATTAAGTGCAGATATTCAAAGCTTTTCACAATCTAGCTTCCCCCTATTGTTCCAGGCTTATTTCTAACTGCTTTCATATTCTATATTCCTGCCAAACATCCATCATTACCATAACAGTGATGTCTTTTCCTACTTTTGTGTTTTCGTTCAAATTTGTTCTCCCTAGAACAGTCTTGAGACCTTTCTAACAATTCTGTTAATTGATTTTCTAACCACATTTCAAGGCCCAGGACAAATACCACTTCATTCATGAAGACTTTCCAGATAGGACCAGTGAAAAGTAACATCTCCCCTCTCAGATTTTTGTAACTATGCGTTAGCAATTACCTTATTGCAACGATATTAGAGTGAACTATGCATAACCAATCGCATTAAGACACTGGTCATGGGATTCATTTTAACCAATGGTTTTCTCCATAATGTCTTATATCCCTTACAGACAGAAAGTACTCGATAATTATTGAACTGATTGTGCTAAGGATCAAATAGATGTTGCTTATGAAAATCTAAATGTTAAAGGGATATAGAAGAGTTCTGGTTTTCTTTGTGTTGTCTTGGTTTCACTCCTGCATTCATCTAACATATACGTATCGAGTGCCTGACTGTCATTTTGTAAAGCACTGGGGATATATGAATTAACAAAAGAGCCTGGTTCCTGCTCTCATGGCCCACCACTCTCTGGATTTATGGTTTTCATGGGATTTCAGTTTCCTTACCTGTAAATGAAGGGTTTAGATTATATAATCTCATGGTCTCCTTCCGATTTTAAAGCTATAAGTGGAACATACTTTGAAGATTAAATGTCTATGTTAAAGACTTTAACTTATTATGCATTATATCTATTTATAAAATACATATATGTGTTTTTTTCATAAGTACGTATGTCATAAAAACATGACAGTCATTATAAAAAGTTGGATTTTTCAAGGGGGACAAATGAATTGTTACTTGTTAATTAGGTATGAAAGTCAAAGAAGTTATTAGATGTTTCCTCCATCTTTTTGAGATTTTTGGATGAAAATATTGTCTTTCCTCCTCTTAGGAATCAAGAATTAGGATGATGTTAGAATGTATGGAAACTTGTATATTGCATATACAGAGGGTGCCAAAAAAATGTACACACATTTAAGAAAGGAAAACTGTATTAAAATTGTAATACACAATCTATACCAATAACAAAAGATGAATACAAGCCACGTGTATATAATTTTTGGTACCCGCGGTATATACTTTTTGTCAGATGTCTGTAATCTTTCTAGGTATCCACTTCACCATTATATTAAAGTTCCCTTATTTTTAATATGTAGTTTACAAATAGCACTGGGAGTGTTTCCAATAGGAAATTCACTGATATTATTGATATAGTTGGGTCTGGTTAGATTAGTTCTTAAATAATGTATTTTAAGTAAATGTTACATATGCCACCAAGTCTTTAATCTGAGGTAACTTTTGTAAATTTTCTTCAGACGCTCTTTTGCAGAAGATAGTATCTACCATGAACCCATGGACATGATTAGAAATAGCCTTCTAGCTATGAGATTTTCTTTCACCAATTAATCTTGTTGTATAATATGACAATTAATCCTTTAAAATCTTTTAAAGCACTTTAAAATGAAAAGGCACAGCATATTTCCAGCTATGTACTAATGCTGATGACCTCCGTTGTTCAAGAGCCTTTAGATGGCTCCAATATATTTAAAATGAATAAAAGTATTCTTTTGGGATCCCTGAATTCTTTGAGCTAGGCAAGGTGAACTAAGGTCTAGAAATGTGATACACCGATTATTTGATTCCGTATTGGAAAGATGTCTTTGGGGAGAGCTATGTTTTCTCTTGATTGGATAATCTGGACACAGCATATTCTTGGTGGAAGTGAGGTAAAGTGGGTAGAGTAGAAAAGTGGAAAGAGTAAAGTGGAAGAATTACTTAAAAACGAAAAATAAGATCAAGATAATAATTACATTGTTATCATTTAAATATAACCCTTATTCTATTCTGAGAAATTATCAGACTGAGCGTAGGAGGTGAATATATGTTTATACAGATGTGAAACTGCTGTCCAAACTCATTATCCTGTCATGATTCAGTTAAATCATGCTCTCTAAGGAGACTGATTTGTTATATTTGTGAACAGGTGGCAGCTTCATCTACTCAGAGACCAATTATGTAAAACAGCATGAAAATAGCCAGGGTGCCAATGCGGGGGCAGGGCGGGGGGGGGAAGGGGGGAGAGAGAGAGAGAGAGAGAGAAAATATGTTACATGTTATAAAAGCAATAGTGATTCAATTTTTGAACAAGGAAGTATTTTGTTTGCTGTTTGTTTGTTTGTTTGTTTATTTAAGATTCCAGGGAAATAACTCCCTGCAATAGTGTCTATCATGTGAAATCCATCTTAGTACCTGGTAGTGATTCTGTCAGTTCAGGTAGTAAGAATGAAACTTACCTCCATTATATTTCAATGGTATTTTGCTTTAGGACATGCTGCTGGAACTCATTTCAAAGAGTGGTGACCTGTGATAGACAGACTAAATGTTAACATTGGAAAAACACTGACAGATCGGCTTGCAACCTCATGAGTCCTGGCTGCACATACCATCCTTCTTTTGGTTTAAAACATTGCCTCCCAGAGCGATTTTCATGCAGATGTATCTGTTTAGTACAGATTTGCTTATTGAATTAATCAGTTATCTCCTGGAAATGTAGAGAGAAGGTCCCTACAGAAATGGCGAGCAAGTTTGGCTAATTTTGAAGAGGGTGAACTGATCAGAAAGGTTACTGGGAGATTGAGAGTTTCTAGGAACCAGGAGCAACATGAATGAATGGGGCACTGAGAGTAAAGCCGCCTAGGGGAGGAATGAGCCAAGGGTTTCTCAGAGTTACCAATAACTGGATCTGTTGACAATTTAAAAATGCCTCTCTCCAATCCTTCTTGGTAAGCCCTTTTATACTAAAGTTTGTAAGTTTTGGTGGAGGATTATTTTATAGCCTAATGAAAATCCCCACAAACCCAAAGATGAGTTGAAGAAAAGCTAATATTCCTTAAGCATGGGAATGACTTAGATGATGGTAAACAAATTAGAAACGTAAAGATGTTTAGATGTTTAGATTGAGCTTTGACCTTATTTTTGTTTTTTATGTGGCAAAGCTTGCTTTCAGGAAATGAAAACATTAACAGTAATAAAAAAAAACACTGTGTTTGTTGTTAGCATGGGGGAAATTATAAAGTCTCCTTGTTTTAAAATAAGTATTTTTTCAATATTTATTTAGGATTCAAATTCTCTGCTAAATATAGTTAGTAGAATCAGCATCATTAGATTTTGACCAATCAGTCACTAGCATGTAGGATATTTAAATTTTATTTTGAACGGTTTTAATGGAGCTCATCTTGACTTTGCAAGAATCCTGTATGTGATAATGAACTTCTTAGGTTTGGGGAAAATTGAGTTTCTGATTGAGATTTTCTTGTGAAATGATGATTTCAAATCTCTCTGATGACATGAAGTTTCTCTTGCTGTTTGGGAATGTAATACGACTCAGAAAGGGAATAAACATCCAGCTGCACCTATCTAAACACATAATTAGTCTGCCTGAGAGGTCAGTTAATCTGCATTAACTGAATGTTTTTGTGTTGTAGTTGATGTTGACTAGCTGCTTAATGTCTTATGTGAATTTAAGCTTAGGCTAATAAGCAACTAGTTAAAGTTCCCTTACTATACAGATGTTTGCACATTATTTAGATCAGAGCTTACATTCAAGTTTAATTTGTATCTCTCTGAATGAATCAAAATTTCTATCTATATTTGGTTTCGATTTAGACACATTTTTGTAACTTCTGTGATCTTAGGTTTGTGTTTGCTTTTCGAAGGTGCTTACCAGAAGTCTCGGTTTGGCTGTCTCCACATAATATGAGATAAATTCCCAAGATCTATTGGATACAAACGAGGAAATCTATAGAACTGAGAATGTCTGTGGGAATAGATTGTTTCTCAGTTGTCAGAAATTAGATTAGTCAGATAGGAATTATTGAAACAGCCCTTTTAATCTGTCTGCAAAGGTAGTTTGAGAGGAAATCAAACTGCAAACTTTAGGGTTTTCAACACCTCTTAATTCAGTGTTATTTGTGAATTTAATTAATATACTACCTATTTTTTCAGCTAGGTTATTTTTTTGTTGTTTGTTTGTTTGTTTTTAAGGCTCTCCCTCTGACTGCACCTAATCGTCCTTTCACTTTTCATTATCTACCCCTTAGTCCTTCATTCTGGTTTTATCCCATCATTGGTGGTCTAATTGGCCTTCCTTTTTTTCCCCAAGTCTCTTTTATCTTTTCATTAAGTTCCATTTCAAATAATTAATCTTTAGTTACACTGTATTTGCCAACCTCCAGTTTACCAGTTTAATACATGGATCACTTATTTGAATTCTATCCACAGTAGAGGACTATTCTAAATTTAAGATAAGCCTCGTAACAAATACCTTTTAGAGATAGAGCAAGACTTATGCTCCTGTGAAATATTTTTTAGAGCAAAGTGATTGTGAGTGTGAAAGTAGTTTTCAAAGTATTGTACATTTCTATAAACTGCTGTCTTTTCTTCTGCAGATTCCTTACGTGTAGGAATGGGCATGGAGCCCAAAGGAAAAAGGAGAAGAGGAAACTTTCAGGTACAATGATCTTTCCTGAATCTGTCTGATCCACTGAACTGTTTTAATGTGGCATAAAGTGTATCAAGGCTTCGTATAGCTTAGTTCAGGTTTTCTTGTTAGATTCTCTAATGGGCATACATTTTTAGATTTAA
Source organism: Rhinolophus ferrumequinum (assembly GCF_004115265.2). Classification (NCBI taxonomy): domain Eukaryota; kingdom Metazoa; phylum Chordata; class Mammalia; order Chiroptera; family Rhinolophidae; genus Rhinolophus; species Rhinolophus ferrumequinum. The sequence continues at coordinate 46,738,081 of NC_046301.1, forward strand.
TACTTAAAAAATACAGAGAATGGTAATGGGCAGGTTAATAAATGAATGACTTTATCTTGCTTTTCACACACTTTTAGGAATGTATGGGACAGTATTTCATATGTAAATTTTTTTTATTATTTCCTCAAATAAATTTTACATACATTAGTGACATTTTCCTAGAATTCCCTAAATGAAAAGGATTTCTTTTTTAGTATTATGGTTCTTTTTCTCTCTGAGAATTAACTGGATAGAGAAATTGTGAGAGAATTTGTTACTTATTACACAAGAGTGGAATGTAAAATAACATAAATTACATGTTTTATATCAGAATAAAAGGACCATTTCCACATAAGAAAACAATAAATTGAAGAATCCCAGTTAATCAAAGAACCCAGAGTCTAATCGGCCATGAACGAAACATATCAATGTCTGTGAATTCAGTATCTAGAAAGCATGTAGTATTTAAAATAACACTTTGAATGGCATCCAATATCTTTTGGCATATTGTGACTTCATAAAAGTATGGACTATAGTTCACTTTCCTTATTCAGCCTCCTCTGTTATCAGCCTTCCAAGTAGAACGTGTTAACTGAGCTCCATTACCAGACTATTTCTCATAATTATTTACATCTGCAGAGATGGGAGAGCACGTATTCCCAATGTTGTCATTTCCACAATTTATTCTTAGCCTTCACTCCAACTTTGTATTTTTCTTTTCAAAAACAACTAGTATTGTGATATGTATATTTGTATGTGTGTGGTCACACACACACACACACCCACACACACACACGGTGTTCTAAGATGCTTCTACTCAAAGGTTTTTTTTTAGTGTGTGTATATATATTTTTTGCCCATTTTTTTCAATAGACATCTAAAACTCTCATGAAGACAAATTCTCATTTAACAACTTACTATGTACTGCACACTAGAGATCCATTTCATAATGAAACTGACTTTCAGTTCATTTAAATGAGATGAGTTACTCAGTCTGGAGAGGACATACTCTCATGGAAGACAGCCAGTTGGTCCCGCCAGAGCGTTCTATCGCCACAGTCATTGGAAACCTCTCACATAGAGATACTAGCATCCCCGGTGAGGACAGTGAGGACCCGGTTTTTTAAAAAAATGCTATCTATGATTGGCCAGATTTGGAATAGATCAAGCTGTTTACAAATTGTTCTAATATATCTTGCATGAGTATAATTGGGAAGGAAGTTACGCAGACTAATAGAAGTTTCCAGGATTTCCCTGTTCTCTTTGTTTGGCATTTACCTCCACATTTATTTTTCTATAGTTGTTCTGACACCTGCTTAGATTTGTTTTAAAATTTATTTGTAAATCCTCAGTTTAAAAATATGAGGTTGCTGGATTTGCTTCTAATTCCCATTTTTTTCACTTCTCTTCCTTGAAATGAAACAAAATTATAGTTTACTATAGATGTGAAGTCTTTTTATATTTTATTATCAACACAGGATTCCTCCTCATACTGTCTTCTGTTGTTTAAGTCCCTAATTTCCACATTCTGCCACATTTTGGGTTCCAAATAACTATGTTTTTTCTTAACTTGCTCATGAAATAATCGCCCCTTCTTTATCATGATCATGTGAAGGACAATAATTTAGATTTCTGGAATTCTTAACAAGTGTGATGCTAAATGCTTTGCATCGCTTCACTCAGTCTTACTAACAACACTCTCAGGTTTGTATCGTTTTAAAAATTAGGAAAATGAGGCCCAGAGCATAAATAATCCATCCCATATTTTCAGTTGCTCTCCAGGTCACCTTTTCATTGGCTCAATTTATGCCAAAGCTCTCTTTTAAACAATGATGCTTAACCTCTGCAGCTGTCTGGAGCTCCTTTTCCTTTGCTGGCTCCCCTCTATCTTTTTCCTGCACTGACTTTTCCTGACCCAATCCCCTGTCCATTTAAATCGTGAGTCCTTTTTCACCTGGAAAATCCCTAGACATTATCTGAGAGTCCGCCGTAAATCTGGGAGTGCACGAGGCTTTGTTTACAGGTGTGCTGTTAGATGGTAAGATAACTGGGAGCTGGGAAATTAGTCATCCTAAGTGTTTCTGTCAGTAGAGGGCAGGAAAGCATACTCTCTCAGTTATGTTATGTGCATTAGGGCTGATTCTAACTGCCTGGAGTTCTTGCTGGGACACATGGCAAAAATAGTCATTGTTGATATTTGATTCATCTGCTTGGCATACCTGAGTTTTATTCCACTGAAAATGTTTGTTACATATGAGTCTTTTCTGTTGTTTGGTAAAGGGTGGGAATTGGGTGAAGAGAGGAAAAGTAAATTTACTTTGTTGTCTTTCCCTTCCTCCAAACCTGGTGTGAAATTCCACTTGGCATACTTTGTAAAATTTGGCCTGAGTAGCAAACACAATGATACACAGTGTGTACAGGAAGCAAAATTCAACAGAGTACCTTTGGCTACCACCCATGCTTATACAAAAGAGGAAATGGGCCATTATCCCACTCTCTACTTGCTGAACTTTGGCTACCATTGCTGTGAGGACAATATTTATCCTCATCTCACTTTATGCAAACTACTGCATTGTTTTTAAGGCACAGTATGAAGCAACAGGAACAAAACCCAAGCAAAACAAAATGTTACCTACCACAGCCAGACAGCTAATAAGTAGGAGAAAATAACTTTACGACATCGGGTATCCTTAAGCATTGTTGATATTTGGACACAAGATAGTTTATAAGATAGGAGTGAATAAACCACCAAGATTTACTCTCTTGAGGGCATTTAAAATTCCTTAAGCCATAGAATTTATAAGTGGAAAGGACATTAGGGGTTGTCTAATTCATAGACGTTTTATTGAGTTTACAGATGTTCAGAATCCATTGCACAGTATGAAATAACTAGTAAGGGACAGAACCAAGACCTGGACTAGGATATCTGGATTCCCTGACACATCTTTCACATGTATTACATGGTTACATATTGTTTTTGATGGTAGGTGCTACGAAGTCTGAGGAACTATGGGTTTGATTACAATCAACGTTTGCTTACCCACCTTTAACATATCCCACCTGTAAATTTCCTACCACAAAAGTGTCATCTTGTGCTAGATTTCTCTATGATGGGAGCACACATCATGCCACCTCCAACTTCATTTGTACTCATTATTTCATCGTAACTAAATACTGTATTATATTTCTTCAACAGAACTTAAAAAGGATTATGTCTGTCTGGAAGAAATTGAGGAAGCCCTCACAGAGGGTTTTTAGCTCAGGCTTCAAGAAGAGGGGAAGCTGACGAGAATAAGGAAGAGGGAGAAGTATGAACTGAGTCAGTAGTTTGTATGCTTAGCATTTAGGATGATGCTGGGCCATTATAGGTGTTAATTGGAAAAAGGCAGGGTTGTGAAACCTTACACCAGTGGAGAGACAAAGAAAGGAAGAGAGGGAAGGAGGGGAGCTAGAGATAGAGTAATAGAAATAGAGGAGAGAGGGACAGAGGAGAGGAGAGGAACTAGACCAGAGAGGGATAGAGGAGAGAAGAGAGAGTGAAGAAGGAAGAGGAGGGACTGGAGGCGATGGAAAAGTAGGAAAGAGAAGAAGGGAGAGGAAGAGGAGAAAGAGGAAAAAGAAAGGGAAGGAGAAAGAAGAAGAGTAGGAGGGGAGAGAAGGGAAAGGAAGGGAAGGGCAGGGAAAAGTCCAATATGTGGTGCCGAAGGAAAACTAAGATATTTAAATAATTGGTGACAGAATCACTCTTGGTGAGAAAATTGTTTTGTTTGTTAGTATATTTGTGTATTATGAAACATTTAATGGGTCCTTTAAATGTGACATCATAGACCTTTTGAGGCTAGGTTCTAGTAGGAGCTGGCATAACAATATATTAAAGGTAGGTGTAATTATATTGCGTTAAAGAGAAAAAAATCACAAAAAGTATAAGCAAAAACAAAAACAAAAAAACCCTTAGAGGAATCCAATTTTTAATTTATGCAATTAATTCAATACAATAATAACACTGTCATCATATTAACATTATTTAAATTCCCACTTAGCCAAAAAACAGAAACAAACAAAAAAAACCCCAAAAAACACCTGAATCATTTTAAGTCACAAATTCAGCTCACATCTAGGATTAGAATACAGAAAACTTTATTCACATACATGTTTTGCTGAGTCATAACTATAGCATCTCTTTTCATGGTGGCCTATGAACAGCAAACTGTTGTTTCTATGGATTTGTACAGCATGACACAGTGCAAAGAACTTTTGAAATCCATCAGAATGGCTTCTAATAGAAACTCTTTGAATTTAAAACAGTGTGACCCTGTAAAAATAACTTAACCTTCTCTATAAGGTTTAGTTTATTTATCCATAAAATGGAGATTATAATGCTTATAATTTTTTTTTTGAGGATTAAATCAAATAAGATATGGAAAGCATCTAATACAATGCCTGGCACACAAAGGATGTACTCAAGTGTAAATTATTTTTCCTCTTGCCTGTCTAATCTAAAACCTGATATTCACTTTCTATCCCTCGGGGAGAAAATTACAATTCAAAAGACAGGAAATTGAATTCCTAGTAAATTTGGGCTGGAGAAGTATACTTCCATTTTTAAAGTAATTTAATATTTTCTAGTACTAGAAAATTAATGCCTACTATCCAGCTAAGTGTGGGCTGAATAAATTCTTAGATTATTTCTCTGGACAATTCTGAAATTATTGGATGCTGATGCAGCTTTCTTGGTGAAGAAGAAATTTTGCCTAATTAACTAATCTAGATTAATGCACCTAATCAGTGTAAGCGACTAGAAGGGAGAGCAAAAACAAACATACATGAAAAGAGTAAGTGGATGAGAACCCCGATACCCTATCTTATCCTCCCTTTCTACATAAAATAGACTCCAAGTATACAGGCCTATGTTGGCTTATTGCTCATTCTTTCTAAAATTGTGGTCGTGAAGCATTAAAAATAGATTCAGATCCTATTTATGTAGTTTCCTTTTTAAACGGATATGTCACAAAATTTTGACTCCCCAGAAGAAGACAACAAAAAAAGATAACCTCCTCTGCTAATATTTCCCTGAGATTTATTTTATTTCTTTTAATTCAGCTTAGGTGAATTAAAAGCATCATCAATAGGTTAGTGTTATACAAGGACACTAGGTGTCTGAATACTCTTCATCACTGTCAAGGAAGAATATTTCCCCTCCTCGGGGAAAATAACATTTCAGCTGTCTTGAGCTGTTTTTATTCTACATTCAGTTGTCTCTAGAACATAAAGAGGGTGTCAGATTTCACACTACAGCAGACCATATAATGTTAGATATTGCATTGACAATCTTGTAGAGTTTCTATTTAGTTACCGTTCCAAGAAAAACTAAACTCATCGTATCATGTGTACCCATTAGAGTTCCTTGTAAAACTCAAGCCTCTCTTTTTATTTCTGTAAAAGCTTATAATTAAAAAAAAATCAATTATGGTCATTTCAATATTCATATTGAAAATGCTATTAAATTCATTGAACACTTTTTTCCTCTGTATTTTTTCAACTGTCACTTGTAGTGGGTGAAATGATTTTTTTTTTTTTAAGAAAGAAAATGCTTTGGTTTAGGCTCACACAACTTCGTTTTAACAAACCAAGCCACAAGAAGCATTAGTATATTAAGAACGGAAGGTATTACTGAGTGGATAGAAAGAGTTCACAATGTACCTTTTGATGCATGGTTTGATTTCTTCTAGTATTCTCAGAACTACTTAGATACACACACATACCCTCTTCCACATCCCCTGCATCGTCTGCCTCCTTGTGAACCAGGACCAACCTTCTCAATTAGAATCAAACGATTCAAAGACTCTATCCCACTCTTCCTCATAGAAGCTCCATCCTCTTTTAGGGGCAAACTCTACTCCTGAGTAACATAGTTTGTGCCAAGAGTAGCATGCATGATATCCTCCAGACGTTCTGCACCCTCAGAATTCCCTTTTGTGGAGCTGCATTGCCCTGTATTACGCAGTAAACAGTGCTATGCTGGGAGCAATAGCAGAACATGGGCACCATTTTTTCTTTTAATTTGATATTTGCTATTTCAAAAAAAAAATGTTCTTCTTTAGAAACATAAAAAACTTTAATGGCTGTATTTATAATTAATTTCTGGTTTAGCATTAATATTGAGAACTTCCAGCCCTTCATCCTACCCTGCAGAATTCTGCCCTTGAATACCCAAGAAGCACTTGTTCCCTCCCTTCAACCTCCTGTTCTCGTCCGCTCAGAATGTCCTGTCCTTTTGTGTGTCCCCCACTGGATTCCTTTCCTATATACCTTTCTGCCTCCCATTATGGCCCTGGTTTTCATTCACAGTGGATTCCAGCTAACTAAAATAGAAGGATTTCTATCAGACATTAGTTTATTTGTATTATACAAATATTGCTTGAGTAACGCTTTCGCTCATACATGGACAGTTTTGAAACTTTTCTCGATAAAACTTAAACAACTGTCTACACATCAGATTTTAGCTTCTGTGCATTCTTTTTCTTTACTGTGAAAGACATCATGCATGTTTTCAGACCTGCGTCTGGCCTTACGAGTAAGACCATGTTTGACTCTGCACTCTAATTAATGGAGTTCATTTTCCGGCCAGGTCTCTATTGGCAGCCCAGGATGGGTCAGAGCCAAATTTCTGAGGTTGGTTGCTCACTGAGTAGCCTAAACACAGACACATACGCACGCACACACATTCACTCACGACATCAGCAAATAGGGTTTCAGGGGGTCCTTCTGGAACAGCTTCATTGAAAATGGAAATTTCTTTCTTCCAACTCTTTAAATCCTCCACTTTAAATTATATTGAGGCATAAAAACTTGCTTCATTTCACTTGCACTTCCATGCTCAGTCACAGGAGATACTGAAAACGTTGTATATCTACTCTCACCCAGATACCTTTAAAAAATAGTTTTGGATTCTAGATTAATTTTAACCCTTCTTACAACAAGGAACATAGGCAGTCTAAGGTGGTGGTAAAGACTGCATGCAGTCTCTGGAATGGGCACGATCACGATTCGATCATGATTCTACCACTTATCGCCATAAGACTGGGGCTATTACTCAACCTCTGTAAACCTCAGTTTTCTTATCTAGAAAATGGAAAAAAATGTCAGTACCCACCTAATGGTGCTGTTGTGTAGACTAAATGACATTTAGCATAGTGTCTAAAGCATTCAGTAAACAGTAGATGCCATTATTAATGTAATTATTATTGAAATTATTAAGGTTCTCTCCGTAATGAAGACTAGGGCTATAATTAAGTATGATCTGTTTTAACCTGGCTAAAAGTGATCGACAGTCTCATCTGACTTGGTGATATTTTAGCTCACAGGATCTCTGAAATATTTATAGCAGTTAGGGGAAATTCTATCCAGGATTTATAGTAGATGGAAGTGCCGCTCAATAGCTCTTTGACAGACACCAAAAGCTGGGATTCCTTTTTTTTTTTAAGTTTGAAAAACACTGTGTCCTTAGAATAAAAAATATTTAAATTTTCTCTTACAAGGTGAAACATTTAATCTCTCAGCAAAAAGAAAAAAAAAGAAAAAAGAAAAAGAAAGAAAGAAAAAAGAAAGTGTTGGGAATATTACATATTACAACTAAGTGCAATACTACATACAGTAGATGCATTATTTGAGTTGGAACCCACACATACTATATGTCCTTGGGGAAAATCATCTTATGTAACCTTATGGAACAGTGTTTCTGTAGCAACATGGGCAAACATACAAGCAAACTTGCAGCTCTAAAAACTGCCAGACACTGAATTGAGGTGACATATTTTCAGATAGAATGGCACAGGAGAATGTGGCTTGCAAGAGTTTGATATAGTCTTGTGCATAAAACTTTGAAATCAAAACAATGTACTAACAAGCAAAAATATTAAAATATATATGGAGGCTTGTGAGATACACCATTTTAATGATTTCCCTTTTCCAGGGAACACTCAAACCTGAATACTCTGGAAATTGCTCTCTCTTGAAGGTAAAAGTCTGAGATTTATCCTTCCTTATTTATTCTCACTCTGTATACAAAATATGCTTCTGTCTCTGGAGTGTCAAATTTGAGGTTTTGTAGTGTAAAAAATATCATATCACTTGATTATAAAATGGTAAAAATAACTTGTTCTATTTTAAGAACATGCAGTAGGGCAAAATGGGTAGGACCTGACTATAAGTTTATCTTAGATTTCAGTGTTTAAGCTCTTTAGAAACATAACAGACTTTATTTATTTAGAAGTCCCAAGCAACAGAATTTTCTACTGATATACTTTGTCCTCTGCTTTCTTACCCGTCAGCCAGAGTTCTGAAACATAAGAATAATAAAGAGGTATATTAAAATTATATTCAAAGTTGGAGATTATTAGAAACTCCAAATTCTACCTTATATAATGACTTTAATTAAATATATTTTGGGGAAATCCCAGATTATATATACATATGTAATCTAAATAGCACTTCAACATATGAACTATTAACTCAGGGATGGTCATTTACAAAAAGCAATAAAAAATAAAACTGAAATGAAGCACTAGGCTTTATTTAAAAAAACAAAAAAAGTCAATACTTTCAACCTAAAAGGAAATGGCTTGCACTTAAAAAAGAACCCATTATCAATCAATAAAACATACTCTGTATGAACTGCCACTATTAACATTTTTTATTCTAATAAAAGAGATATTTAAACAATGTATATGTTTTTCTTAAGTTATAAGACATAGCAATACTTGTCTTACATAATGTAAAAGAATTAGTTCATATTACTAATCTAGGTCACACTGATAACCTTTAATAAAACACTCACAATTCAAGACCTTGAGTTTAGAGAAGTGACATTTTATGTTTGATAAAAGTTGACATTTTACTATAGCTACTAAGATAAAAAACACTTTTAAATTAATTGCTTTTCTTTTTAATAGTGTCAGGAAATTGTACTGTGTGGTATCACCTCCGTTTGGGCTTCAGGGCTCCAATCACATTTGTTTAAAAACACCTGGGGTTTTCCTATTACATTACTGATCAGTCCTCAACAGTATTCGGTAAAGTCCATTTTTTTTTAAAAAGAAGGTTTTTGTGAATGGAGGTAGGAAGAGTGGACATACTGATACATAAGATTTGTCAAGTGTCAAACTTTAAGACTTCTTATTTGTCTTCTCTGAAAACTCACCTGGCTCTCTTTCACGAACAGCTTGTCATCAATGGCTGTGTTCACAGGGTAAACTCAGTATTTTTGAGTCATCAGGACCAAATATGCACTACGATTTTATTACTGATGCCAAATATGCTCTAGGATTTTATCTTCTGGCTTAAATCATTTGTGGGTTTTGACTACTCGAGGGAAAAAAAAAATAAAGAAATGAATTCAATATGCCTTGCAAAACACTTTGAAAAGGGATGCACATTCATTTGGATCACATTTTGTTATTAAATCTTCCTGCACAAAAATGTAACCATTGATCTCAGAATAAAAATATCCTCTTGAAAACTCGAGAGGAGTGTAGGGAAGTTAGTGAAAATTGCCTGAAGTAAATTGTAACTGCCTGTCTTCTCTATGTCATCCACACAACTCTTCTTGACAAGTCTTCTTTTTGCAATACACACACACACTCACACACACACACACATTTATATACACACTAACATGAGCACACACATATCAGCACATATACTTTCAAATTTACAGGGATGACTAACCATGTGAATCTGTTAATATGCTCTGTGTTCTATAGATCACAAAAAAAGTCGCTTTTTTGTCTTGTTCTTTTGTTGTTTTTGGTTTATATACCACATATCAGTGTGCTTTTTTATATAGAAAGAAATGTTAGGCTTGCTATTATTATTCCTTAAAAGGCTTGTAAATTATGTAAGTTAGACAAGAGAACAGAACGAAAAAGAGGTATACTTGACATTCTTTTTTCAGCAATTCAACCAAATTCACTGAGAGACACTGAAGCCTAGTATTTCTACCATAATCTAAAAAATGTCATACATTGTGAAGGTGAATTTGTATTTGTAGAAGATATTTGTATTAATTAGATAGCTTTTCCTTAGTGAGCCATACATGTGGAAGTTGAATACAAAATTTGAAGAAGACTCACCTTTCCAAAGTGAACTGCAGAAGACTTAAAAACTGAAAGGAAACAAGCAACAATCTTGTTGAAAATTCTTATGTTTTTTCTTACATAGAAGGGAATAGGTTTTTCTATGCTTATTAAGTTAAACAAGATATGTGTTTCTTACATGAGGTTGTTAACTTACAACAAATTCTGAGACTTTTTTCTATATATAAATATACATATAAATACTATTTTGATATACATATGAATATAACATGCACATGCAATTAATGTGATACACATTGACATACATGTTAATATAACAAAGATTTGTGTGATGAGAAAAATTCTGACTTCTCCGAAATATCAGAAGGAACTTTCTAATCTTTTTTTTTTTTTTAAATCAACCCATTAATTGCAAGGTAACATTAATTTTCTTTGCAGCAGAATTGCTTTATTCCAATAGATATATGGACTATACACAATGATGCTTATCTAATTGTCTGGAAAATTTAGGCTTGAAAAGCCTTGCTTTGGAGAGAATTCTGGAAACAGGGTCCATCACCTTCTCAACTCCCAAAGCCATAGTATTTACCTCTCCTGAGCTAAGCAGTGATTTGTCCTCAAGGACTCTGTATAAATCAGGAAATGATGGGGTCTCTGAAAGTCCACAGGAAAAGAAAAAATGATGCAGGCCTGGTGAGAGCCTGGCTCCACTGTTGGAGGTTCAGCTCCCAGACCGGAAAGGGGTAAATCTTGGGAGAAGCTACACTTGTGTGAATCTCAGGAACTTAAGGTAAATGAAGGCTGATGTTGACTGCACTCAAGTGTCAGGACTCCCTGGCTCCCAAGGAGACCATATGCAGCTGTAAAGGAAGGCCATGTGTGTATGTATTTTTAAAATATTTTAAAATAATAATTATGATATTAATGAATTAGCGATAATTTATCTATATACTAATAGCTCCTACTTAATGATCTCTTATAAAGTGCTATAGTAGTCTTGTCTTAGTTTTTCTGTGTTTTACCTAATCTGGACCCTTATTCAGATTAAAGTTTGCTTCTCAATATTAGTATTCATTTTCATAATTCAACTTAGAGTTTAAAAAACTTGATCAGAGTTAAAGAATAATGAAAGTGATGCAGATCCAATATAGGACAGTGATCTCAAAAAAGGTTATACTTGCCAGATGTCAGGGCATTTGTCTGATGCCATAATTTCTGGGCCAAACAATGAAGGTAATGCCACAGTCATTCAATGCCATATTTTTGCTCGTTTTTAATCTTCTTGTTTAATCTCTTAGAACTTAAGGAGGCTGAATCTCAACATTATTTCTTTGAGCTGTGAGGTCCTGCAAGCTTGTTTGCTCATTTCATCTCTAATTTTCATTCACTCATGTGGTCTCTAATGTTTGACTTGATTACATTTGTTATAACTTGACAAAAGGTCAATATTTAGTTTATAATACAGTATTAATTGTAAGGAATTTAATTTTTTATGTTTTTAATTGAACTCTGAAAACTCGTTCAGGCTTCTCATGGAGCCTTCTGTGTTGGATTAACTTGGTGCCACTCAAATGAAATGTTTTAATCATGAATTTTCTTAAACAAGATGAACAATTACATATAGATTTTTTTCCTTATCTATCTATGTTATACTAGGAATGTTACTATTAGTTACTTTAACATTTTATCTGGATTAATTTTCTCTGTCATAAGCTGTGTCTTCCAGTGCAGAAGGGATTTTTTTTTTCCTTCTTAAATCATTTCTTGCCCTGTGAGTTGCCATGGTGGTTAGGTGAGCAAAACCATTTTAGAGATTTGATTATGGTTTTAAAGCTGGTTTTCCTTTTTCTCTTTTCTCCCATGTGCACAGACACACAAGGCACACATTGTACACACATACCACACATCAGAGTCACGCATACCACACATCGAGTACACACACACACACACACACACACTGAAAAAAACTCATAATCCATAGCAATCCAGGGGAATTCTAGATGCAAGACTGTTTGGATGCCCATAGGAGAGTGAATTTTTTTGTTCAGGATCTTTCATGCCTGGACTACTGAGATTGCTAAAATGTGCACCATGGTTACATAGGAAGAAAAAAATGCCTGTTCACCAGAGCTCAGGTAGCAAATTAGTATTAGAATTATTATCAACAGTCATACAAGATCCAGCAGAAATAGAGATATCATTTTTTCTCTCCTATATTGCCAGTAAAACAGTGTATCATTGTATATGGCTCTGCAAATTGTTCTTTACTATCAACTTTGATCTCTAAACCACAAGTTAAATAATTCAAGATTAGAAGCTTAAGTAACATGAGATGTAAAAATTAATACATGACTAATTTTTAAAGATTCCTGACACAGAGACTGATATAAACGAGCTATTTTTACTGTTCTTTCTGCCAAATGTACTGTATGAAGACTGTGGCCAATGTTTGAAAGCTCTTTCAACTCAAAACTCCCTCAGATGTTCTTTTATGATAAAAAAAAAGGGAGAAAGCAGAACAGCTTTGTGTTTTGTGGTAATGAAGGAAGGTCAGAAACCATAGCATATAGATTTTTGGAAAAGAGTCAGAACTTTTTAAAGAGAAAAGATAAAGATTATTAGCAACATTGACCTTGTAATCCAATGTAACCATTCCGAAGTCTTTGTGACACAAATAATGTGTTGACCCTCAAAATAGCCTCATCATAATCGTGAACAATAATGGAGCATTTGGGCAGAGGTGACAAAGGATTTACTTTTAAATTACAGCCGCAACATCAGACTCACATAGTAGACTCTAAGCAGTTTCCCCATGTTTTATCTTTTCTTGTAGTAAGAGGACTGTAAATATTGTATTATTCTTTTTTTTATTTTTTAAATTTATTGGGGTGACAATTGTTAGTAAAATTACATAGATTTCAGGTGTGCAATTCTGTATCACATCATCTATAAATTACATTGTGTGTTCACCACCCAGAGTCAGTTCCCCTTCCATCACCATATATTTGATCCCCCTTACCCTCATCTCCCACCCCCCAACCCTCTTACCCTCTGGTAACCACTAAATTACGTTCCCCAGATTAATTTTCAAACCCCGTGGCCATCCTGTGGTCTCCGACTGCCCTCCAATCCCCTCACCTTCCCCCCCCCCCGCCCATCTAGCAACCCTCAGTTTTTCCTCTTTGTCTCCAAAACTGTTTCTGATTAGTTCATTCACTTATTCTTTTCTTTAGATTCCGCAAATAAGTGATTGCATCATCACCATAGTAACCATACAACTTATCTAAACTGAAATACTTTTGAGTGTCAGGGATACTATTATTATTCTGGAACAACAGGAATAAACCTAGAATGATTGTGGAAAACAAGAATACACTTGTGGTGGAGAAAATATTCTATTATCATATGAGTAGAATTTGCACTAGTATTCACCCTACATAACCTCAGCAGGAGCTTCCAATTATTTGTGACACAATCTAAAATTAAACCAGTTCAACTTGCGAAATTTGGTCAACACTGAAATTTGTTGCCAGGAGGAAAAGCGATCGAATTTCATTTAAGTTTTAATCACAACTCTTTAAAAGTTGTGTTCAATAGACAATGATGATATGGTCCAGTAAATATCAGAAATGAAGTCTCGTGTATGACTTGCAAATATGGTATAAAACAGTGGTCTAAATATAGGTCTATCAATGACATATGCCTCAGATGTAGCTTTTATTTTAAGTACCTGCACAACATTGTGGAAATTCCAATAAAAATATATGTATGAATCATCATGCAGAAGTTCCGTGATGTTTCCATGTTGTGGAAGGATATTTATAATAAATACCTAGTCTAAAGACTGGAGTAGCCACAACTAATAATGCTGAGAAATTTTTTAGGAAAAAAAATTGTGTTGAAAATAATATTACAATACACAGAAACACAAAGGATTAGGCTAAATTTAGTTATTTCCCCCAATTGTCCACCTTAATTTTTAATGCTCCTTTTATGTGAAATTGTGGCATTTCTCTAAAATGTAAAATTTTCCAAAGTTAACTTATTTGATCTAAGACAACTAGTAAATACATATACTTACTTTGAGTTTCAATTAAATAAGTTAGTTTAAAAAGCTGAGTCAGTTGTATGTAGTGTCACAATCTTGAATTCAAGTTCAATATTGAGATATAGGCTTCATGGATGAATGAAAAGATTACTGAAATCACATTGAGGAGACCTGGCTTGGTGGAATAGATACTGAGAAACTGTGGCTGAATGGTAAGCCTCTCTGGACTTAAGTTTTCTTACCTATAAAAATGGAAGAACTGGTTTAGATTGTACTATAGGTCCTTTCCAGCTCTGACATTCTGTACTTCTGTTCCAGTTATTCAAACCACCAAAACCATTTTGCTGTCATTTGGCCATTCATCTTTAGATGATTATCCTCTTGACCTTGTAAGTACTTACAAAGTCGGACAATTAAGTTCACGAACTTGTTGCAACAATGTTGCTAACCTTTTTTGATATCAGAGGCATTATTCATTATGAATTTGTGCCAACTGGACAGAGTAACCAAGTTTACGATTTGAAAGTGTTGAAAAGGCTGCGTGAAAAAGTTAGACAACTTGAACTTTTCACCAACAATTCATGGCTCTTGCATCACGACAGTGCACCAGCTCACACGGCACTGTCTGTGAGGGAGTTTTTAACCAGTAAACAAATAACTGTATTGGAACACCCTCCCTACTCACCCGATCTTTCTTTGACTTCAATGACATCTTTCTTTACCCAAAGATAAAGGAAATATTGAAAGTAGGACATTTTGATGACATTCAGGACATCAAGGGTAATATGACGACAGCTCTCTGATGGCCATTCCAGAAAAAGAGTTCCACAATTGCTTTGAAGGGGAGGCACTGGTGTCGGTGCCCAGCTTCCCAAGGGGAGTACTTCAAAGGTGACCGCAGTGATATTCAGCAATGAGGTATGAGCACTTTTTCTAGGATGAGTTTGCGAACTTAATTGTCTGACTTCGTATGTATCATAGAATGACTGTCATTGTAATGCATCAAAATGACATATAGATGACGTATTACAGAATCGCACACCTGAAGTCTATGTAACTTTACTAACAACTGTCACCCCAATATATTCAATTAAAAAAAAGAAAGAAATGCATAAAAATTAACTAAAGGAATAGTGGTAGGAAAATTTTTTATTTGGATTGTTGACCTATAAGAAGTGTACCTTTCTCATAGTTTTCCCTCTAATTATCTTCAAGTTGGTAATCAACTGCATATAGTGGCATTCTCTAAATAGTGTGTTTCAGCTGCATTTTTAATTCACTTTTACGTGAGGAAATAATCCAAATTGGTTCATAAGGATTCACTTTCTGGAGAGGCATGGAGGCAATTTCTGATTAATTTTTCTTGTCAAAGGTATCTCTGCCAACTACAGTGAGATTCCATATGTTGTGTGGTATTTAAAGAGAAACTGCTCTTGAATTTTTTCACAGCTGAACTACCCTATTTCAGATGTTCCAAAGAATGTCTACCTAAAAATAAGCTGCAAAATAGATTATAAAATTACTTTGGCATCATTTACTGGAGAAAAAAATGGATAATATTTACTAACGTATTATCACACTGTCACATATAAAAGGAGGCTAGTAACTTTGCTAGTTACTAGAGTACCATTTAAAGCAATTGAGTGAACAGAAAGGTTTGTTATATCTCTTTTTCCTGCTTAGAACGACTTCCACACTGAATTGTTACACCTGGCTGCATGCTTTCCAAGACCCTGATTTTTCTCTGTAGCATTTACAATTATAATAGCAAATTATAATATATGATATATAGTCATTTACAATGATAAACACATGTAATTTTGGTTTTGTGATGACAAATTTGAACATAAGTCAAGTGATTTGAGTTTCTTATAAGTGTTGTCACCTCCATAATAATTCCAACATGCTCCTGTTACCTACAATTCTGTGGAGGCACTAGTGAGCACCACAGACAGAGGCTGCCTGTAGCAGGACTGCTTGTAAGAGTGTTTGGACTGCCCGTAGGAAAGTGAATTTTTTTGTTCAGGATCTTTCATGCCAGGACTACTGAGATTGTTAAAATGTGCACCATGGTTACATAGGAAGAAAAAAATGCCTGTTCACCAGAGCTCAGGTAGCAAATTAGTATTAGAATTATTATCAACAGTCGTATAAGATCCAGCAGAAATAGGGATATCATTTTTTCTCTCCTATATTGCCAGTCAAACAGTGTGTCATTGCATATGGCTCTGCGAATTGTTCTTTACTATCAACTTTGATCTCTAAACCACAAGTTAAATAATTCAAGATTAGAAGCTTAAGTAACATGAGATGTAAAAATTAATACATGACTAATTTTTAAATATTAAAAATTATCATAAAGATCAGATGCATGAAGCATTTATAAAATCATATTCTACTTCAGGATCTTACTAATCGCTGACACTCCAGAGCCTTGAATAGAGTTAAGTGTTAATAAAATCTCTGAAACATAGAAAATGAGAAATTGCCCTCAGAATAGATAAACTTTTAGTATGAATGTCAATTGTATATGAGTATACATCTCTCCTTTTTAAATCGGTTTCCTCTAGACTAAATTTTAATAACTTGATCAATTAAAAAAGCTGAAAATAGTTAGTTCAAACCAGTTCCTGCTACACAATTTTATGTATCTTGTTTTGTAGTTGTGGCTATGTTTCCAATACTGGTGGAACGGGCTTACCTATGGGAAAGCATTTGGTGCATCATATTAAAACACCTTTTCCCTGGAACCTTAGGAACAATGTAATGTACAGAGTGATACAGTGGTGCCTGCAATTCTATCACTCCACAGAATACTAGGTTAACTTGTCTCTGAGTAACAAATAATGGAATATCATTTCTAAGTAGTACGCCAGATAGAATTACATTGTAAGAATGTTATAGCATATATTTTTAAAGCATCTTATTTTTAAACCCAGACAATGCCAGGAAAACCTTGAAAGTACTTATTTATAACTAAAGGAGAAATTATATATATATATATATATATATATATATATATATATATATATATATATATATATATATATATCTCCAACTGGATTTAATCATTTGGTCACAACTTATGTTAAAAAATAAAGAATAGTCCAGGAGATTACTAAGTCTTGGATTTGCACTTCTGATTTTTAAATCTGAATTAAACATAAAAGTTACATCCTATGACATGATGTAAAACATAGTTCTTTATATAGGACTATTACAAAGCAATGCTGACACCTACAGAGAATGTATGCAAATATCCAAGTTTAATTGGTATATGCCTCATTGATTGGTATTAATACTTTAAATTCCAGCTACTGATCTGTAAAAACAAGACAACTTAAGTTTGATGTGCTTCATTTAAAAAGGATATTTAATTTATAATAAAAGGCTCTTTTATTGTCCTTTCAATAAACTTCATTGTTTTAAGCTTATTATTTGAGTGTCAAATTAAAATGATTTGATTATTTTAATAGCCAAGGATAGAACCTATCCTACCAGTCCCGTTGCTGTGAACCCATCTGCTGATGGCAACTGATGATATGTGTGAAAGATGCTCAGTGAATAATAAACATGTTTATTTTCTCCTCCGGTACGTGAGTAGTATTTCTAGTGAGGAAGGAGAGCTATCTTCTTCTTTCTGGGAAAGCTAAGATAGTGTTCCCAAATATATTACTAGAGGCCAGGGAGCATAGTTTGCTATAGTCTGCCCTTGTAAAGTGCTTTTTCTCTTGGCTCTTCAACTGCATGTTGTAGAAGAACTATTCCCCTAAAATTAAAGCATGATGCGAACTTGGTCCAATGAATGTATTTTTTTTAGTAAGGAAACTAACTAGATTCTTTAATGAGCATTAGCCAAAGGAAGGCAAAAAAACATATCCTTTATTAAACAACTATTTCAGTGCCTAGTTGTCATGGGAAGAAATCAGGCTTCTATAATGATGAACAGAGTCCACTGATTCCAGTTTAAAGCTCAATATTCTACCAGCTATTCTATAGAACACATGTGCCATTTATTTGCAATAAAAATACCTAAGAATAGCATTAATAATAAAAGTTCAGTAACTTTATGAAGAAAAAAGTACAAAGTTTATTGAAAGACAATAAAGCTGATTTAAATGAATATAAGACACATGTTCCTGAATTAGATTAGTATAGAGATATCAATTATCTCCTAATTGATTTTTAGATTTTATATAATTCTAAAAAACCTTTATTGGAGTTTCATTTGCTTAAACTTGTTAGAAGTTGTATAAGGGTTTTCCAGAGAAATAGAATCAATATACACCAGTGCTGGGTAAGGCAATATGCTTTACTCAACCTACCTAGTCAAATGTTAATCGCATTCAAAAACACCCTCACAGACACACCAAGAATAATCCTTATCCCAATATCTGGGCACCGAATGGCGCAGTCAATTAAATTAACCATCACAGGAGCACATGGACAAAATTAGCTAAGACCATTTCAACAAGAAGACTAATAAGAGGATAGTGTTAGCCAATAATTATATGCCTTATAAGATGTATATTTCATAATATATACTATATACCATGTTCAGTGTACATAATATGAAGCCGAAATAATTGGAACAATGTAGATCTAGTAGTATAATGGACAGATACTTCAAAAGAACAGAATCTATACTTCATAAGTGGACTCCGATATCACAAACTATTATGAAAAGAAGAATTAGTCAATAAAATAGTGTTAGAAAAATTGATTTTCCATTTTATTAAATTAAAAAAGATACTAATACAAAAAGTAAATTGCATATATCATCTGATCCTTAGATTTGCATGAAGAGATCATAAACTAAAATAAATCACAAAGTAAAGAGTGATTAAATTAAAAATTAAAACCATAAAAAGTAGAAATTTTTGCCACAAATATGTCACAAAAAGACAATGACAAACTTGAGGAAGACATTTACAGTGATTATGACAAAAAAGAAAAACTCTAAGGAAAATCTGAAAAAAAGTTGAAGTGAAAACTAGGCAGGGATTATAAAATGTCATTCCCAGAAAAACTAATACAAATATTTAATATACATAAGAAAACATTTGTTCACTACTTGTAGTAATTAATCAAATAAATTCTGGTTAATGTGATAATACTTTTATGCACATTAAAATAGTTGAAGATTAAACGATTATATTCACTATTGGCTAGTCACGTGGTGCAAATATACACTCATATACTGCTGATAGAATATTAACATGATAAACCCTTCTGAAAAGATAATATAAACATGGGCTTAAGTAATAATCATACTTTTTACATTAATTTGACTATATGCTTTTATTCTTGTTGAATTATGCTAATGAATATATTCTAAGGAAGTAAAAAGTAGCTTAAGATGTAAGTTTAAGTACAAGTAAGAATGTTTGTTGAAGCACAACATAATTGGGAATAGTATAAATGTCCAACTATTGTGAAATGGCAAAGGTGATTTTGCTGCTTCCGTAGGGGAGAATATTAAGAAAACATTTTAAAATGTATTTTAATGTGTAAGACCGAAAATTCATTGAGATGAGAAATATGGCTACAGCGTGGGGTTGAGTGAGGGTGGGGAAGACTTGTTTGGGTTTAAGAACTTAATTTTAACATTCTAACTTTGAGATGTGTAAGAAGTATCCAGATAAAGATTGGTTACTGTGTATATGAGACAAGCACAAAGGAAAGATGTAAGTTGGGGAGTTAACATATCTTCTTGTCCTTTCTATTTCTGTTTCTAGCATTCTGGTCATTTAGGTTAGAACTCTTTGTGTAGGGGTTGTCTCTTCTTTTTCCTTTACTGACTCTTTCCACTGGAAAAAAATTAATCTAGTTTGTCGAAGTCTGTGAATTGCCCGTAATAGTAATTCATTTGTTCAATGGAGTATGTGATACTCCGTTAAATGGACTGACATTTTCACTGTCATGATTGTGACATGAACTGTAGCAATATATTCCTCCATACACTCCACTTTTGAATAATTCCTGAAAGCTACCAGAATAATTTCCCCCAAACTATTGAATTTATTATGTCTCTCAAAATCTTGAATAGTTCATTGTCTATAATATGAACAATTGTACAACTTGCGCTATTTTTGCCCCCTTAGGTTCCTTTATTCTTCTTCCCAATATGTAATTCACTTTCCAGCCAATCTATATATCATTAGCTTTCACAAACATTCACAGTGTTGTCACAAAACCAACCTGGGATTATTTGTTCCCATGGGTTGTAACCTCTTCCTCTCTTCTATAATCTCAAATCCTATTCAGATTTTAAGAATCACATAAAATGTCTTATCCATATTGGAGAAATGGTGTCTTTTACCAATCTCCACAGACAAAATGTTTCCTCACACTGACCTTTTCATGATTCTTATTTTCACCTTTTAGATTGCAGTTATTCCAATACCAGCCGATATTTTGCTCATTTGTTAGATGTTTTATTTCCTAGCCTAATTTTAAGTTATGTTTAGCAAAATTGGAGACTTTTAACATCCCTATCTTGAGCAGATCTGTCCAGCTGAAAACTAAACAAAATACAACAATAACAAAAACAAAACAAAAATCAAAGGTAGTTATTGACTAATATAAATTGTCATTGATGCATACAAATTATTTCTTATGTTCAGCAGAGAAAACCTGTTCCTTCTCCATGCCTATCGGACTTTTGCAAAGCTGCTTATATTTCGGTCACACACACAAAAATCTTAATACATTCCAAACAGCAAAAAATGTATAAGATCACCCTATTTGATCATAATGTAAAAAATAAAAATAAAAATAAATAATAAATTGGTTTTAAACAGAATACTTAGTTACTTTGAAATTAAAAAGAAATCTAACAATTTCTGAGAGAAATATAATAAATTAGAATAAAACTACATATTAGCAAAACTCATTACAATGAGAAAAATATATTCTAAACCTTATGAGATATTGTCTGAGCTTTTTACTAAAAAAATACGTCATGTGGAAGAAATAGTGACTTAGCTTGCTCAATATCCATTTTAGCTTCAAATTAAGGGGGGCTTTCTGAATGACAGGAACTAGAAAGCCAAACTAGAACGTATTTTTACATGACTTTCTTGCAACTAAATTTTTGAATGTAAAATGGGTTCTTCTAAATAACTCACTCTTGTGAGTTTTAGAACAGCACTGTCCAGGTAGAAATTTAGTGTGAACCATATATGCAATTTTAAATCTTCCAATAGCCACATTACAAGAAGTAAAAAGAAAGCGGTTGAAAGTATTTTTTTAATAATACGTTTTATTTTACCCAGTATGTTCAAAATATTATCCTTTCAACAGGTAATCAGTATTTAAAAATTGAGATTTAAAAAAAATAAAAAAATAAATAAATAAAAATTGGGATTTTAACATACTTTTTTTTCCCATTTAGTCTTTGAAATCTTGTGTGTATTTTAGACTTAGAGCATGTCTCTATTTGGACTGACCACATTCCAAATGCTCAGTTAGCCACATGTGTCTAATGGCTAACACGTTGGGCAGCAGAGTTCTAGGAGATGCAAATGAGGAGAAGCAATTTTCGTCTGAGGCAGTTTCTCCTAGTAGGCGGTGTG
Organism: Rhinolophus ferrumequinum; assembly: GCF_004115265.2. Lineage (NCBI taxonomy): Eukaryota > Metazoa > Chordata > Mammalia > Chiroptera > Rhinolophidae > Rhinolophus > Rhinolophus ferrumequinum. Next base: position 46,759,779 of record NC_046301.1, read on the forward strand.
GTAGAAAGGTTGGGTTTTCTGTAGCAGTGTTTCAGTGATGCCTCAGAAATAAGTGTTGTGGATACAATAACTTCCAGATTTCTGAGTCAAAGTTAAGGGTATGTGTTCTTGGAATCAACATTTTTAATGATGGCTTCCTAATTCCTCCCTTTCTGATTGTATCAAATGTGGTACCTCCCTTGGCAGGCCAATTTTGTTGTCTTCTTCTGGGGTCATTCCTGCCAAAAATCAAGCCTGTTTCTTCAGACTTTTCAATATCTCTATCAGCATACAATTGCACCAAATTTATTTTTGCTTAAAATAGAATGATTTTTGCTCTTGCAACTCAACTCCAAATGGTATACTACATAATCATACGTCTTCTCAGGCTTAAAGAAAGAGAAATAAATGTACTGAAGATTTAAATTTAAAAAAATTCGATAAAATGAGCATAAAATGAAGATGGAATTAATAAAGAAAAAGATAGAGTAACTAAAATGAGAAACTCTTTTTGACTAGTCTAATAAGTAAATAAAAGCTGGAAATGGAAATGCAGCACATTGGAAATGAAAAGAGCATGAGTTATACAACAACAAAACTAAAAATTATAATACAACACTGTGTTTACATCAATGGCTATGAATTTGAAAATCTTGACAAAACAAATGTAATGGACACCATAATTTTCTAAGAAGAATGAAATTCTCAAATTTGATTCATGATATAGTAAGAACTTGAACATCCATGAAAGAATCAAGTATCTCAAAATGATGTATTTTGCAAGCAACTCAGAAGATAGAATATCATCTTTCTGCAAAAGAACCTCCATTAATAGAAAAGTTGCTTTTCTGTAATTCTTTTACCAGATATACCAGATGGAAAAACATAAAAAAAATAAAAGAAAGTTAGCTGAGCTGAGACTAGTGTCTTTAAATTATTTAGGTTGCATACTGCTGGCCTCCAAAGTTTAGAGCATTCAGCACTCAGAAATATTTATAAAAGTTAGCAGAGAAAAAAACTTAAATTTCAGTGATGAAAAGTGTGATCTAAACATCCAAAATGGTGTGAACATATGATTTTTCTTATAGCAGACTGGGTATGTGATACAGAAAAATAGCTAATGGTTATGGGTGCATACTGTTTGACAATTTAAAAGAAGCAAAATCTTTCTCCAACTTACTGTCACTGTCAAATTGAGTGCATCTTTCAATTCAGCTAACCAGTAAAGTAGATAATAAAATTACTCAAGAGGGATAGGCTATCTACCATGTGATTTATGAATTATAAATTAGTGTTTATTCACTATTCTTTAGTTACTACAGAAGTCGTTACACAGAGCCTATTCTATACTACATTGTCTTCATAAATGGATGAATAAAACAAATAGAAAATAATGTATGATGTTCAACAGACTTATACTTATTTCTTTAGTCATTATTTATGGTTATGTACTCATTTTGAATTTTCATGGCAGCCAAATAATCAGCTCCTGGGTAACTATTTTCACATTGTTAAAACATACTTTGCTTCAGGTAAGAAATCATGTCTTTTCCATTTTATTCCCTGGAGTACATAAGAATGTAGGTTGAATTGAGTTGGAAATAAAATAAAATTGAATTTACTTCCCTGAATTGGTTTACTTTGAAGGTCAGTTTTTTCAGAGATCAGTAAAATAACACCACCAGCACCACCAACAACAAATTCTATCACAATCTTTGAATCGCATTAAACCGATACTAATTTCTCTCTGAGTAATCAGAGAGCTTCTGAATGACCAAGACTGTTGATGGTGTAAGATAATGGTCAAGTGAACACCAGCACAGCAATCTGGATGTTGTTGGTCAGTTCCCTTCCATCCATTATTTAGAAGAAAATGCCTTTATTCATATCCTTTTGTATGTGGAGACATACGCGCAGCGATGCAACACTGCTCCCCATGGCAGGCTGCTATGTACCTCTAGTATTTTCCAAAGTACTAATACTCACATACATTATAAAGAACTTGTGACAACTAAAGACTGTCATCTAGCTCAGATCCTGAATCAGAAATTTCAAAAGAAAATTCAGGCTAAACCCAAAGAAAATGACTACAGCTAAGATTCTTATTGGCTTGGAGAAGAATGTGGATCTCCAACATAGTAACAGTTTCAATTATTTTAGAAGTGAGATAGTTGGACATGACCTGTGATCATTTCAACTGCTATGATTGATGACTCATGCTAACAAAGTATCATTCAAAGATTCAAATAGCTGATATTTTAAAAATTAATATAAATTTGCTGACTGTATGTAACCTCCTTCCATATATTCTGCTTAGCTGAATTATATTGATTGATGAATTGAAATTACCTTTTCAAAATTACTAATTACAGAATTAGAATCTAGCCCATTATTGCCAACTATGATGGAGGAAAAGAAATCATGTAAATCCTGATTTTTTCTTATAATATTCTTGAGTGTAAAAACCAGTTGATAAGAATTTTATGAAGTTAGATTAATAAGAATAGTTCCATGGCTGTTTAGACTAAATCCCTTACCAAAAAGAATGAAAAAGAGACAGAGAAGAGATAATCGGAGCAAACAAGCTATAAGACAGCCAAATTTAATCAATTTTTTTTGCTGTATTGATTGACTAAATAAGAAAAAAATTGTCACTATATGGGTAGAGAATCATTTTCACACTCAAATCTCAGAAAAATTACATTTGAAGCAATAACTATATACACATATATCTAATTTAAAGTTATGTAGTCATAGTTCAATACTATATATGCTACATTATATGTGTATGTGAATATAGAATATTGCTGTGGATAAATATATATAGGTGTATTTCTCAAAAATGACCCTGGATAAAAAGTTTTAAGAGATTGTCAAAAAAACAGTATGAGATTCAATTAAATTAAATACAAATTTATTTACTCTGGGGTATATATATATATATATATATATATAATATATATAATTATATATTATATATAATATGTTATATATAATATATAATAGATATTATTATATATTATATATATAACATAAATAAAATATATATACATATCATATATCTCCAGAAAAATATTTATTTGAGCAAGGAATCTTAAGTTTTTTTCAAGAAGAATTTTTTATTGAACTTCTGTTTCTTGGAACATCCTCAAATGTTACAGCATTAAAGAGCTATGGAATCTTTCAGGTTTTCTAATTGAGGATGAATTTTATAATTCCTGTATCAACTGTAGCTCTGAAACATTGAAAAACTGTATATAAGTGTTCACATACATTTAAATATGTATTATTTATACCAAATGCTCTGATGTTAAAGAATGCCTTAATATGTTCACTTATTAACAATAGAACGATTAAAACACAGAAAGTTATAAAAATACATATGAAATTTGGGCAGAAATATAAGATTATTACCTAAGGTAATATCTAAAGAGAGGATATTTTCCATCTTTGTATAATAGATTAAGTAAAGGCTTAAACAAGGCCAAGATAAATAAAATTTAGAGAGCATCAAAGAAAGCAGAAAGGTGCTTGCTTATTTCTTTTTCATTCTCCCTCATTATTCTCTATTAAGGTCCAACACCCCTATAAATTTTTTTTCCTTATTTCCTAATGGGAAACTGATAATTTTTCATAGAACTTCTGGAATTTTCCATTTATTTGTCATATAGCATATTTATCATATTGTATCAAGTTATGCTTGTCTTCTACCTCATTAGATTGTACATTCAGTCAGGGCGGTGACCATGTGTCATTCATCTTCCTGTGCCTGTGTTATACTGTTAGTAAATATATATTGACCTCAAACAACTAGGCATCATTGTATAATTTATAGTTATTACAACTAAACTTTTCAGAATGAGCAGCATGCCTGGTGTTACGCTATGAAAGTAAAGGCCATGATATTTTCATACATACCTTACGTATTTATTTATGCATTTATGTGTTGCATTGAAATGCACTTAATTGTTTAATATCTTAATTTTGTGAAATAGTATACACTTTACAGGATTAACCAAAATATTAATCAAAATATCATTGTATTGTTTTAAAATTTGAGAATATAGTTTACAAAAATATTTGCTGGAAAACAATTGTCAAATAACTGTCCACTTTTAATTATTTGTAAAATATAGAAGAGGCACATTATTTTCTTTTGTCCTTTGATACTCAACTTATTTTATTATTGGACTTTTCACTGTTTTTCCTTTTATTCATATGCATTTTTTACGTTTGTTTGTTTGTATTATACAGTAACAGAAGGTACTCTGACAGTGATGAAATTTCGAGAAAATTTGAGGAACATTTTCTAAAGGTACATATTTTTAAATATTTTCACCCTCTCAAACCTGAATTAGTGTTGTGATCTGGATAAAGAAGAAGCATTCTAGGAGCCTTGCAGAGGTTTATTTCTTTATCTGCAGTTCCTGTAGGGATTCACACAGGGTAAGGAAATTTATGTTGGCTGACAACTTCTGGTTCTCACTAGAGGTCGCAGGATGTCAAAAAACTGACCAGCCAACAGGGATACAGTTGCCAAAGTTATCTGCATAAAGCATCCTCTTTGTACAGTCCTGGCAATGCCTTAGACAGCACTCCAATTAGAACCCCATACTATAAAGTTCATTAAGGCCTACCGTGTTTCCCCGAAAATAAGACCCAACCGGAAAATAAGCCCAGCATGATTTTCAGGATGACATCCCCTGGACATAAGCCCTAATGTGTCTTTTGGAGCAAATCTTAATATAAGGCCCCGTCTTATTTTCAGGGAAACACAGTATTAGTATCTAACTCCTGCACTGTTTCTTTCTTTGAAACTAAGAGTTTCAACGCTACATGGCTTTTGAAGACCTAGAAGAAAAACAGGATCTGAAAGTTGGTTTAACATTCTCCAGAGCAAATGCTTCAACCCAGTTAAGGTTATTTGATGACTTAGATTATTGTTAGATTTTTCTATTTTATGCAGTGTTAGATATACTTAATTATTATCACAATCAAATGTTATAAATTCAACACTTACAAGATCAGTATTTCTTTACGAGTTTTAGTTAATGATATTGCTAGAAAAGGAGGTCATATTGTCCTCTACTTAACACATTGTAATAGCTTCCACATGCAAATATTCCTTTGGTAATCTTAATTTTCAACTTTCCTCATATAGTGTACTTTCAATATTCAAACTCTGATGTAGAGCTCATACTTTTGATTTGTTTTGCCCATCACATTAACTATTAGAACATTAATAAAACAAAGTAATGCTTAAAATAGATACAAAAATCTCTCACAATTGTGGTACAAAAGTACCAGTGTAAATCCTCAGAGAACTTTTAAATGGAGAAATCATTCAGAAAACTTACAGAAATGAGTGACATGGTTAAAAGACTAATTTCACGGAAAAACATATTAACAATTGGGGAAAAGAGATTCTATCTTTGATAAAAATTCTAAAAGGCACAGGAAATCTTACAGGTGACAAAAAAGTTGTCATCACTTCTGCCTATAGTAGTTGACATTTGAAAGAAGAAACTACTAATTTTGCAAATACAATTAGTTCTAGCGAGCTAAATTAAAATTTACCATCACATTATTCACTTTGATGTTTATTTTGGGAAATTATTTATTAAAATAACTCTGATACTTAGGTCAAAGCAGTAAATACCAATTTAGTTAGGAGCAAGCTAATTTTGGGGGTTAGGAAGAGTACGAGCTAGTAATTGATCTACTTTGATATTATGCTTTTTGTAGAGTTAAAATGACTAACTGGCATGTCCTCTATTTTATGAAGAACTTCTTGTTTCATGATAATATTGCTTATTGTTTGAGAGCATATCCTGTGAACAGAGACACTAATATACTGGGTTATTAGAGTAAAAATGGCTAGTAAAATGTCCCACTACATATTGAATTAATTGCTCTACTAATCGCTTTCCTGTTTTACTAGTAATTAAGAGCAAACAGCTAGGTTCTCTGCATGTGGGCTGATGATTTCAAAAGAGTAAGCCATAAACTTTGCACTGATTTTAAAGCCAAACACATGACAATTTCCATTTCTCATAGCAATTGTTATTATAGAGCTAAAAAAACAAAGGAGAACTTCTCAACTCATTTTTGCAAGTTACCTAGAAATGTTTAACTCTTTTGTTATTCCTTTTGAAATTATTGAAGTGTTTTATTTTAAGAGGGAGCTGTACTTATAATTTGTTCTAGCAATAGGATTAATTACTTTTTATGTTAATGTCGAAACTCATATGAATGGGCAGACTTTTTTTAATCCTTCTGAAGAACAGTGAGATAGAGAAAAAAGATAGCAACCCTCTCCAACTGTCTTACTACCAAAATAAGAGTGAGGTACTAAGCACAACCTTACAACGAATTGTAACAACTCACAGATGGTGGTGTTTTTAGAGGAGTGGTAATAATTTGGAAAGCACTAGGTATAATCTTCTATCAAATATATGTTAACTAAAGTAGAAATGGAGGAAATTATTCAGAAATGTCAGCATTTTTCCTGCTAGCAAAAAATTAAAACACCACATCTATTTTCATCTGAAATAGCTAGATAATTCAGGATGAGGGACACTTTCAAAACCCTGTCTGAGTAGTTAGCTTTTGGTAACTCAGCTCGCCTGTGCATGCTGACAAAAGCACTGTGTATATTCTAGTGCTCTACTGACCTGTGAGACAATCAGAATCCGTTTAGACAGTTGATATCCCTGGGCCAACTGCTCTGCTCTGTTGACAAGATCTTTTTTTTTTTTTTTTTTGCTTGTCAGACACAGAGTAAATCTGAATGAAAGCTTTCCCCAGGAGGTGAGGAAGAGGAAAAACATGAAGGAAATTGTCCCCTCTCAGTTGAAGCCGCTACAGCGTCTCAGATTTTTAGAGCTACTGTTGCTAGCCTCAAACAAAACATGTTCACCTGTTTTAAGGACCATTAGTTAACATTGTTTGAGTGCTTTGAAGATGAAAAGCAATAAATATATAAATAAACACACCTCAGATGCTTCATATTGATTGGAGGTTAGTTTTATAGTGCAAAGCTATTGCTTTAGTGGTTGCAAAAACGACCCAAAGTGAATTATAATGCCTGAAGATGAAGGCCAAGGTCATTAATTATTGCCACCTGAAAGCCCAGTGCAGCTTACAAAATAAATTTGGCCTGGCCTCAGAACCAGAGCAAGAACATAATGGAGAGTTTAGAAATACAGAAAAACTAGTGTTCAAGTGCAGCTGCATATTATGAATAGAGTTAAATAAGTTACAAAATAACTTGGTGATTTTACAATGCATCATAAAAACTGAAATCGCATAAGTTTTAAATATATGTCAACCGATTACCCAAAAACTTATTCAAGAAGTTAGTAGACAATGTCAGCTTTTTCAATTTGATTCATTTCAGCATGTTGTGTTTTTACTTACTGGTTACTGAAAGATAATTTGCTATGATAAATCCAGGTTGTCAGAAATTTATTTAGCAAAGCTAAATTAATAAAGTTAACTATGAGCTATTACTATCATTTGGACATTTAATTATTTCTAGGTAGAGAATGGAAAGGAGAGATAAAATCCTAAAGTAATTAAGTTCTGTAATGGACATAACATAATTTTTTCCAGTCTTCATTCATATTCTCTTTTTATCAGTGATGGAATAATCTTGTTTTTCCTAATCATTTTATAAACAGTTATAAATTATAAAACATTCTATAGTTATAAATTATAATTTATATATATATATATTATTATTTATAATTTAGAACTACAAAATAAATGAAATTTCTTTTCATGGTATCTGATTTGATTGTCAGTGTTCTCATGAATATTTGTATTTGCAGTCAGAAATTTGTATTCCTGTCATATGCCAAGCTTCACGCTAAGTGATTTATATACCTGATGTGTTTTCATTGCAAAACAGCCATATGAGGTAAGCATTTTATTTTAAAGGTGAGAAAAATTGAGCTAAGAAATAATTAGTGTCAAAAAACATCTACCAAGTGGAGCAACATGAACTTAAAGATGTTGTCTGATCCCAAACCCTGCTTTTACATTAAATGTATAGATTTTTAAAATTAATTTTCAGTCTCATTCTAGTGTTAAATGTTTCCAGTGATGGAATATTAGAACAGTACTTCGATCGCTGAAATAGACTCAATTCTATTTTTGTCCATAAAAAAAGTTATTTTGCACTTACGTGGGTAAGGTCTTTTGTGGGATTCAGGCACCGAAAAGCCGTGACCTCTATCATGGCAAAAATGTGTGTGAAAAGGAGGTGGTCTTGATTAGATCAATGCCTTTAATGCAAGGTAGAGTAGAGGCATTTCTGTCTAGAATATAATCTGGAGAGTCAGGAAGGATACAATACGAAGTGAGTCTTGACCAGATGCTTGAAGGAAGAATGGGATTTAGCTGGGGCTAGAGACTCTTGGCTACCATCAGACATGCAGTTCTCCAGTGCACAGAACTTGTCAGATAGATTAGCAGAACTGCAGGGCCCCAAAGAGTAACTAGCTGAAGGAGCCAGTAGAGGGTCAAAGATTATGAGGTGACAGTAATATGCTCATGAATGACTCACTCATTCCAACTCTTATTCCCTATCTTCAAAATAGCATAAGGTCAGAAAAACCTTGGCAAGTGGTTTACCTGGATAATGGGCCCTATGGAGTTTGGGTGTTCCTTTTTCACAAGAATCTGGTACTACTTCATTTTTTATTTTCTAAATGAAATTATTCTCATTGCATTGGAAGTATATGGTATGTTTCATGAAAGCTTCAGGGTCTTTTTTTTTCGTTTCCATGAATTAAGTAGAATGAAATAATGTACAAATTTCATTTGATAGGGAAATTGCATAGGAAACATTGGGAGACCTATCTTATGCTCATAATATGAAAAAAATGAACACAACACCACATGAACTAAATTAAGGTGACAGGAAATGGCCAGATGAGAGGCATTATAGATTTCAGTCACAGAAGTATATTATTGGGGAATTTTTAAGCAACATAAGCAATGCTACCTAAATCTTTATTTAAATTTGGTAGGTTTTGTATTAGTGGAATTTTTCAAATAAAACTGCCCTAGCTTTATTTAATTTGTCACCAGGTGTGTGTATGTGTCAGCTTAATTTCTTGCCTGACAGCTCACAATGTACAGGTTTTTCTCATAGGTCACTAGGAAAACGCCAATTAATAATAATAATCACCTTTTTAATGTGCCTACACCTGCCGGGAAGTACAGTAGGTGCATAATTTTACTTAATTCTCAGTTCAACCCTATTAGGTATTTCATTTGTTTCAAAAATTAGGAGAGTGAAATAAAAGACCTAATTTGCTCAAGGTAAAATAGCTACTAAATGGCAAAATCAGACTTAAACTCTGTGTTTTCTGGTGGTGAAGCCCATGTTCTTAACCAGTTTGCTGCCTCTCTCCAGCATACCTTTGAAGGAGCTACTGTGTGTTAGAGTTATACCATTTAGGTCAAATTGAAGGAGGAGGAGAAGGCTCTTTTCTAATAATGTATTTGGAGGGACTGGAAATAATTTGACTTTTTAGAACTCACTCAAGATGAGAATAATAGCAAACAGATACCAGAAGTTCACTATATACCCGGTACTACACGCACAGCACATATATAGTAACTAATATAATATTTATAACAATTCTGTGAAATAATATTACCCCTAAGATTATCTCTGTTTTATGGATGAGAAAACTGAGGACACATTTAAAAAAGTGGGTCCAAAGCGACGAAGCTAGTGAGCAGACAGCTGGAATTTGGACTGAGGGACTATTTCCAAGCTCCACACTCTATGCCTCCACACGTAGGTGTTTCAAGGACAGCAGTGAGGATTCAGTATAGTTGTGGAGATTGCATGATTGGATACTACTAGTGGACTCAAACCTACGAATTCCACCAGGTGGGACAACCCCCTTCGAACTCGACTCCTTTTCCTCCGTTTCCCTTTGGCAAAGCTGACGACTGAGTAAAGAATACAATCATTTCCAGATGTCATTAGGAAATAATATGCGGTTTCTGAACAAACAAGTCCGTGGCTTTTCTGAGACTTACATAGCAAGTAATGCCTAAACAAACAAACAAACTAAAAGTGCTAAGAGCAAATGCATGCAGCTTCCGTGTCTAAACATAGCCTTTTTGCATTGGGGGCCTAGAAATGAGAAGGGGTGATAAGAGGGTAAGAGAAGGAATAGAGTGAAGTATGGGTGTGATGGAAGGTGCAAGAAGGTTGTTCACAGACAGTGTGGGGTCAAGGGACATAGGAATTGAATTGGATCGGTGTTTATCAAGCATCTGTTAACCTTCACGTGCTACTGTTATTGTTGACTTAATATCATAAAGCAACTTACTTGTTTTTTAACCTAAGCGTCATTATAAATAACATATATGCAATTGCACATTTGTAAATAATTAATTTTTTTCTAATACACATACACATATAGGTAACTGCTAATATATATTTATAAGGTTTCTTGCTTTATTATTAAAATCATTGCAGGTAACCATTAGTGGTTTAAGTACCACATTTTGGGCCACCCAACTAGAATTAGGAGATGCTAATCTCTTGTCCTGTCCATGAAAAAAATAAAACCCATAAATTTGCAAGAAAATATAAAAAAACAAGAAAATGCATACGAGAAAGGAGTAGAATTCCTTAGGGCTTCAAAAGAGCCTAAGAGTAAAGATGGTAAAACAAAGTGTTATGCACGCTGTAGAGGGTCACATCAGAATGGGGTAAAAGGGACAGTCAAAAAGTCTGGAGAAACCATAAAAAACAAAGGGTGTCTCTTCCCCATAGCCAGAGCACTCTAGAGACCAGGGTTGTATAGCAGACTACCAAGTATCAAGGAATATACCAGAGACTCTTAGGTCAGTAGCCCTTTTCAGACCAGAATCCATTGTAGCATGAAGGTATTTTTCTTTTCCTGGGGATATGTGTGTCATTCTTAATAAACAGACAAACAAACACCTTCTTTAACTTTTGTTGTGAAGCAAATATTGCTTTCTGTTCACTTTTCCATTCTGTCTGACACGGTATTTGTTACTGAGGACACCGCAATAAGCCCCGAGTTTGATTGTAGTGTCATCCTGATTATCAAAGGTTGGGGGCATCCTGCAGTAGTGCGATATGAAATAACATGATATAAGAAAGTCGTAGAATATAAGGTTTTTAAAAAAGAAAAGAATATGGGGAAGTCAATGGCCTCTTTGCTTCAAAATATTAGGCATATAGATTAATTCAGACGAATAAAACCATTACTACAAGGAAGGATTTTTTTTTAAATGTCTTACAGTAATAGGTTGAACCATATGAAGTTGCCAATATTTGCTGTTTTTGACCTGCAGATAAGACAATTTCATGGGAGTCAATCTATACACACAGTATTTGGTTAATAGGTTATCTGTGTTTACGTCAGAGGAGGTGGGTGAGATCAAGGGAGAGGAGGGAACGCATTTTACTTCATACACATTTGAATTATTTTTATTTTTTACAGGGGACATGAGGGGAATATAGTCATATATCACTTGGTTTCATCACAAGACAATCACAACTAGCTTTTCACAAATTCACTAGATTAGAAAATAGCTATTTCTAATTGACATTTTCTACAAGGCAAGTTTATTTTAATTACTGAGATAGCAGACAGGGCATGCCAACTGGTGTAGAGGGTACTTCATGCTTCGGCTCTTTTGGGTGGTTTTATTCCTGAGGATTGTTGGGGGCTGGTGGGGTCCTGTTGCAGATGGCCCTGCTTGCTGGTCAAGGGCAGGTGCCAGCTAGAAGCCGAGGTGACTTCAGTACATGCTTACTAAAGGAATTGGTCTCCTCTTTTTATCTTCCAGAGGAGACTGGATTCACATAATGTACATGTATGTGGCTACATTCTGACAGAACACTCAACTCCCTTCTCACATGCATATTCTTGTTGGTTTCTTTTTTTCCCCCCCTATTTTCTTGCAAATTCTTCCAAATTCATGCTTTTTCATGGACAGGGCAAAATCTATTTTTAGTTTGCAATCATAGCAACTATAGAAAAAATTAAACGTAAAGGTATATATTTTATTATTATAAACTTAGATTTAATAAATATTTGAAAATAATATTTAAAAATAAATCAGGGGTTGGGTCTGTGATGTGAATAAGTATTCTCTGCAAGTATTTTAGCTATAAAGAAACATTTCTGTATTTTGATTTGAGGCTCTGCTATGTTAGTCACTCTAACTCTGAATTACAAATTTATAAAACTGTAAAACTAATAATAAATTCTTTAAGGAAAACAATATACATCATTATATAATGAGGCAGATGTCCCTATACGGTATCATTTTTTCAGGACAAATGAATGAGACATATGTATTCCTTCAAGTAGGGAAGTAAGAGATGTTTAGGAAAACTCCAGGTACAACCTCCTACAAACTTACCTATGATCAAATAGTCTAATGAGGTGTTTGCTGACATTTTGATTAACGATGGACATTTTAAATGTCTGGGTGTAGGGAGTTGGGACACTGTTAGGAGCTCAAGAGTCAGGATCAATCTCCAAAGGAAAGTCAAATTTTCTGGGCTTTCAGATGGGCTAATCAGAATACGTTCTTGTTTAGCCCTGCACTAGAGCAACACCATTATTAATTATGCAAACATTTTTTTTTTTGGATGGGTAAAGGAATTTGAGAATGACTCAGCAAGAGTTTTGAAAAATCAAATACCTCTACCTGCTTATTGAACATGTTCTTTTCAAATGTCTTCTCTGTGACCTGGGGCTTAAAAGTCTGAGGTCTGCAGATGGGAGGCTTCATCACTGCAGTGGCCCCTGAGAAAGCCCGTTTTGCCAGTCAGTTCTACTTAGTCCTCTCATCTTTTTACTTTTAGTTTAAGTTGGAAATAATTGATATTTCTTCAAGATTAGTCTCTAATTTTCTTTAACAAGCATAAAACCTGGTCAAATCCCATAACCAAAGACTGGGTCTGCCTATCAAATGTGTGTGTGTGTGTGTGTGTGTGTGTGTGTGTGTGTGTGTGTTGTAGGTGTCTCTGTGTGGTTATCTTCACATTTCCCTTTAGATGAACCTGTATGTTGATGGTAACTTGGGAAAAGGGGGAAATTTAAATATTAAATAAAGATGTAAAGGCAATAGAAAATTTTTTAACTAGTCCCTGCTAAATTGACAGTTCACAATTTAGTTGGAAAACGGAAGGGTCTCAATCACCAGTCCCTTGGAAATTTGGGGGTGACGTCCTCTCACCTATTTTGGAAACTACTTGCAGATGTGGGGAAACCTCTGAATTGCTCACAACAGGGGTTTTGCAGAGATTTCCTCTGATTTTTTTTCCTCCCCAATTTCCCACAACCTGTGTTTGTCTTGTGTCTGCTAGGCTGACATGTGGTTTACCTCGCTGATCACACTGCCAGGTTTTACACACTCTCCTCCGAAATAAAACAACTCAAGCCCAAGGATACTGAGCAACTCTGGGCATGGATGCCAGAACTGTCATAGAAAATTTGCTTCCCGAGTATTCCTTCCAACTTCCCTTCCTGCTCCCACGTGAGCCAAAGCGCCAGCCCATCAGCAAGGTCTTAGCGTTTCCTGCTGCTGCAATCTGTAACTTGACTTTGGATTTTTTTTTTCTTTTAATTGCAGTTTTGAGGATCGTGGTTCTTAGCGAAAGTTTTTGGCTAGGGGACTTTTAATGGGATCTATTTCTTTACCAAAGTAGCGGAGGCTCCGACACTTTTTCTTTTTTCTTGGGCTGCACTAAGGTTAAACGGCTGCAAAGGAAAGAAACACTCGCTGTTTATTTGGGGGGAGGGGAAGTAGAGATTTTCAACTAAGTTATCACGATCCCTTGTGCCACCCTCGGTCTGGCACTTAAGACTGACACATACATCATCTCTTAATTACTGTCGCAGACGCAGATACATAATATATTCATTTTAATCTTCAGTAAAATATAAATGGAATTGTCAGCGCGCTCGTGTCTGTTTGTTTGTATAAGGCTATCAAAAGAAGTCAGAGAGGAGGCTGTGGCCCGGATCCTGACCCTGATTGTATGAATAAGTAAGCAGGATGCAAGTGATTGGGTTAGATGCTGCGAAGATTTTTTTTTTCCCAAGTTAGGAAGAGGGTAAAAAGAGAGCCTGGGGGGAAAAGGGCAAACAGTGCATCCCCAAATCTTCACACTTTTGGATCCTCTTGCAGTCAGTTGCTCTGCTGGCTTCTGCAGGCTTTTAAGGTTTCTCAGCGTAGACATGCCTGCCCCCCACCCCCTTCCTCGGTCTCCCCTTTCAGTTCAGATGTGCTGATGTGCAGACCGGATTCATCTTCCCGGAGCGGCGGCGGCGGCGGCGGCGGCGGCTGGCGCAGGCGGCTGCGGCTCGCGCTCGGCTGCCGGGTCCTGGCTTTGTCGGGGGCGCAGCACGGGAGCCGGAGCTCCGGTGGCAGCTGAACCGGTGGGGCGCCGCTAGCCCAGCCGCAGCCGTGGGAAGTTCGGCCGCCAGAAGGACTACCTGGCAGGCTGCGAGCGCCCGCTCCGCGAGAACCGCGTTTGCCCTCAGCTGCTCCTCCCCGCCTCCGGGAGCCGAGCTTCTTACCTGCCCTCCGCCCACCCGCGGGCCCCTCGCCAACTTCTCTCTGCAACTGGGGGTAACAGGCAGTTCTTGCCCTCTCTACTGTCCCAAGGGCACCCGCATGTCTCCGGACACCTGAACACCCCAGTCCCGCCGAGAAGCCTCCGGGTGGAGAGAGAAGCACCGGTCCCCCTCGCCCCGCGCATCAACGCGGACCGCGGACGCTTCACCTCCGGGTCCCGTCCCCTCCTTTTCCTCCAGGGGAGGAGGATGGGGTTGGAAACGCTTTCCCGGAGGATGCTCCTCTGGCTGGTGGCCTTGGGGATTTTTTTCTATGGGGAGCTGTGGGTCTGCACTGGCCTCGATTATGATTACACTTTTGATGGGAATGAAGAAGATAAAGCGGAGACGATAGATTACAAGGACCCGTGTAAAGCCGGTAAGTGCCTCTCCAGGTTGGGACGGCGGTGCGCCGGGGGCCGCGGCGCTGGATTGCCGATGGGTGGCGGTGGGAGCTCACCTGTTTCCTTCCCTCCCTTGCCAGCCCCGCCGCCCCTCCTTCTCTTCCTCTCCTTCCCTTCCCCTCCCTACCCCCAAGTGGCAGCCACCGCAGCCCGAGTTGACTGGAGTTCTGTGTTAGTGGCATCGAATGCCAAGCTCCGTTCTCCCAGTTTGGAAGAAAAAACGTCCCAGAGTTCTGATTCCCCTCCCCTCCCCCAGCAAAACGAAAGGAGCCATAAACACAGCTGGCTGCCGTAGGTTTTAAATACCAGCACTCAGCCGGCTTTATGCCTGGAGGGGACAACACCTCCTCTTTGTTCCAGGGAGCGGTTCCCCAGGGCTCGCCTGAGCCCGAGTGGGCTGAGTTCCCTGAAAGGCGGGTGGGGATGGAATTGCTACCTCGGGACACCTTTGCTCCCTCTTTTGCCAGGGATTTCAAGTGTGGGTTCCAGGCGAGAGGGGATTCTGACGACCTTAGAAGCTCTAACGCTAGATGGAATTCAAATGCCTATGCTCATTTAAAATAAACCTTAAAAAGAAAACCAAGTTGCTACCCCTTTCAAACTTGTGTCTTCCTTCCTCCGTACAACCCTGGGAACTGCAGTTAGACTGGCACCGTCTGAAGCTCAGCTTCTCCTCGCCTGGTCTGGGAGCGCCCTGGGACCTTCCCCTCCCCTCCGCGCCTCTTGTGCCTCTGGGTCTCCACTCCCGCGAGGGGTGGTGCTTCCCTCTTGCCCTCACAGGTCCGAGACGCACGTGCCGCGGCCGGTGACCACGTGAGCACAGCGCCCCGGGGTGCCAGCGCCGCCCCCTCTCCCGCGGGTCTCCGGGGGCTCCTGGACCCTTGCTCTACTGCAATGAGGCTGAGGTGACCGGGATTCAGTGTGGACTGACGGCTGACTTGGGAAGGAAGGTTACAGGGGTTCATGGGGCCGACTTTACAGTAGAATTGTTTGTAAGCTGAAGGCATGTTCTGTCCCATCTCTAGAGGCGTGGGCTGTGGCGAAGCAAAGAGGAAGGGAGTGGGCAAAGTACCAAGGGTATCTATGCCTTTCCAGATTGTGTGAGGGGTTGGTCGGTCTGTGCTGGCGAGCTCTTCCCGTCCATAGCTAGGTAAACCTTATTCATCCTCTCTTGGGCCTGAAGGAAGGAGAGATGTACACAAATGAAGAACATGCTGGACATTCCCCTGTTAATTTGTACCTTTGATGACACATTGTTCACACAAGAAGGGTATGTGTGTTGCGTTCCCATTGTTATCAGACCCTTCTTGGGGAAAGATAAGTTAAAGCTTGGAGAAGCTTAGCAGAAAGCTGGCAGTCTGGAACTCAGAATCCTGATTTATTCAATTTTGGCTTATAAATTTTCTCCTGTCAACTGTAACACTTAATCTATCCCACCAAAAGTTTCTTGGAACTTCCCTGATTGTTGGGAGGACACAACACGTTTTCCTATGGTGTGACTAGTGGCTGGGCAACCAGAATTCCCTACTATGCAACTCTCTAAGCATACTATTTATTGAGAAATTAGTTTTGAATGGTGTCTACAACTGTGTGAAAATTGTGCACATTCTTGTTTTAGGTAAAGTAGAAATGCAGTATATTATGTCTAAAGATTGTCTAGGAAAACATCTATTCTGATGTTCTGTTGTGTGAAAGATTACACCAGCTATCAAGCTGAGAACCAGGGCATATGTCTGTATACATTGGTCTAATTTCAGGAAAATAAATATAATTTTCTTCTTAAATTAAAGTAAAAGTGTCTGTCTTTTAAAAATCATTAACTTCAAATATGAATATATTATAAATGTCAAAAAATAGCTAATACATTTTCAGAAGTTGTTTCTTATTTATCTTATGTTAGTAATTGTCCAGAAGAAGATTCTGTGAACGTAAGTGGTTTTGTTTTTCTATTTGTGAATGTTTTAAATTTTAGAGTTTCAGTAGTTTGCACCATGTGTATTGAACACACCTCAAGCATAAATGTTTATTTTCCTCAGCAAATAAATATCTAGGGCAGGAAAAAACAATCTTTAATAGCATTTACTTTTGCTTTTCCTTTAATACTGGTTTATTTTTTAGCATAGCTGTTGAAGTTAAAACAAGAACCAGCTTTGAATGGGTTATTATTCTAACCTTATTTCTTCCCTATCTTTGAGTACAAGAGGCATACTTGTGTGTGTGTGTGTGTGTGTGTGCACGCACTAGTGAAAGTGAAATAAGAATGGCCCAACTGGGAGGCTGGAAAGTTTGCCCAAAATCTGAGATCACTTTTAAACTAACCCTGCTTTTTAATTTAGTGGAATGAAAGGCTTCAATTTGCCATCTTGGCCAAAGAGTGGCAAAATCTTAGTGCCTCCCTTTTGGCACTATATTAGACAAAAGTTATAATAACAGGAAAAAAAATTAAATAGTACATTGAAGAGTCGAAAAAAGGTCACTGAAAAAAGATGAGGACAGATACGTGAAAGATGGCCATGCAAAGGTAAGAGAAGCTGCTTTCCAGACTCTGGGGCACCTTTCCAAAGAGCAGAGTGGAGGGAATGGCCCTGGAATAAAGTGCCCTTTTTGAACTTTTCTAACAGGGGTCCTAAATATTCCTCAAACTACACAGTGGCTTGATGTCATAATGACTGACTAGCTTTATGGTTTCAGAACACTTCTGAGTACATTATTTCAACTCAGTTATGATGGAATTTGTTAATGTTCCCTTTTCACAGACAGGACAACCGATGTTTGGTGAGGTCAAATGCGTTTAAGATCACCCAGAACTTGATTCCTAGCCTCATAGCTGCAAAGTCTGGCTATGTTAAATGATTATACTGTGGTCTTAGCCGGGCTTTTGTAGGCTTTCCTTGAAATCCGAACAATAGAAATTCATCCAGTTTTACTAGGAGTCTAGACTAGTAGAAATGTGGTTACTTTCATATCTGATATGAGTGGAATGACTAAGAAAGTTTCATCTTTCCCAAACCCAATTAGAACATAAAGTCCTTGAGGACAAAGGTCACACCTGATTTTTAATGTTTATCACAGGGATTGATTACCCCTGTTAGGTATAGAGTATGTTCTCAATACCTTCTCAGTATCTATAGATTATTAATATCGATCTTCATCCTTTATCTACAAACTTCTGCTCTAACCAAGAACAAATGTTACCAAAGGAGGAATATTCATAATGACAACTTGGTAAGCGTTGTGCCATCTTTAATGTACTTGTGAAACAATATAATTTGTATACCTATCCCAACTCTGATTTCAAGTTCATGATACTACAGGTCAAAAAGGGAGCCTTATGTAATTTCATTGAACTTTGATTTAGGAAGACATTTTTTGGTGTGAGTGAAAGCAGGTAGTTAATGCAGCACATGTATTTACACAGCCAAACCCTTTAGGATAGAATATAGGTAATTAATTTCTCTATAAATAGATAGACACAAAGATGTAGGTAATTCAAAGGAATGTCTGACTGTGTTTCTTGAGTGCAGTACATGGTCATCTGAATTTGCAATCAGATTTCTTTTACTCTCTCTAGTTCAGGCGGGTCCTGCGGGACACTGGGAAGCTGATGCTGCAGGAAGTCATTCCAGAAGAGACTGAGGTGTCCTGTTTCATTGTTGAACTATTCCAATAGGTGTTAATCTGAGTAGTAATATCTCTGAAGAGGCTGGGCAAATTCAGTGTGTAAATTAATCTCTCAGATTTGTCTAGAGATTACCTGGAAAAACAGTGACCTGAGACACCAACTCGGTATTCACAAATACCCTCCCTCTCTTCCTCTCCACCTCCTTCCCTCCTACCTCCATCTTTCCTCCCCTCTCTTCTTTCTTTTTTTTTTGTACTTCAGGAGATATCAGGAAAGCTCAAATAATTGAAAATATAATATTAAATAAGGAGATTGAAAAAATTAATATTTTGAATGATAGATAGAGGCTGATAAGACTGAGGTAAAATATTTGTTCAGAAGGGTAACCTTATCCTCTTAGACAAGTGTAAGCACCCTGAAAAAAAAAAAAAAACTTTCTACCACTTTCTGAGTAAATGACTCCTTTTCTTGGAAAAAATCCAAGCATGATTAAAGGTCAGTGACTTGCAAGGTTAAATTTGCCGTTAGAGTAGCACATGCAAGCCTGTTTATATAGAAATAGGTTTTTAGGCATCCTAAAGGATTCTTCTTTCGGCTTTGCTTTATAACCAGTGTCCTAGTGCCCTGGTGTACTAAGTCTTTGGAATAATTTGCACAAGTTTATAATTTCTCTATAAGATCTTCTCATTTTTTCAGTCCTCAAGGCTGTACTTTCTGGCTTCATTGTCAGTCTCCTAGTTAAGGTATTTTAGAATTTGATGTTTAATGCCATGTCTACTTTATTCCATCATGATATTTAATATCCAAACATATATTTTTCTTGGTCAGCACCTCTCTAGGTTGCCAAGCCCTCATGTTAAAAATGCATTTCATAGAACTGCCTCTCTTAGCCAGTTTCTTCTGTTTTAGTTTTCATTCCTCAGATCTTAAACTGTTTTTCTCCTCCTGCCTCTGGGGCCAACGAAAAAGTGGCCAAAATACAGTTTCTGCAAAAGGGGTGGATTAAGACATTGTATTCGGTATACTCGAATTCTCTTCTTCATTTGCTAATAGTTATTCTTTAGCCTTTGTTGTGAGGGCCTACATCCATTTTGGGTCCACAAATGGCAGTTACTATTATTAGGTATGAATAAGATACGTTATTTTTTTCTTATATATATTCCCTTAGACTAATAATTCTGTGAATTATTACATGAACTACCTCAGAGAACAGACTCCAGTGAAGGGATTCCCACCTTTTCTGTTGAGGCCTGCTTAGTCCACGGTTAAACAATTTAAAGTGTGTGAGATCCTCGTGAAGGCCTTTTGAAAAAGTTAATGTGTAATTCTTCAGCTTCTCCTCTTGCCCTCATGATGTCTCACTTTTCTACAAACGTCTAGCATACACCATGCAGATCTTTTACAGAAACCATATTGTCTTCTCCCATTGTATATGTATGAATCCTATTTTTGTACACCTTAGCAACTTGCACTGATTTAACATTTAGGCCCAATTGCCTTGTAGTTGCCATCATATTCTTTGTAAACCTAAGAATAATAATCACATTAATAATCCCTTCGGCCTGTCAGTCACTGAGTTTAGCGGAAGGAGGTCAGCCCTTAAATTTGTCTAGAACTCAGGTAGAAAATATCAAGTGCTAGTGATTTATCATCAATTTGTTTCCTTTTAAAATGTTGCCTATTGTTTCTAATAGTACCTTAGACCCATTGCTTAAAATATTTAAAACTAAGTCCCTTCCTAAGCTTTTCTAAGAATGCTTAGAAAAGATAGAGGCAAATAATCCATTTAAAATGAGGCCTTGCACATCCTGCTGGGACCATCTGGTGTCTGGGGAGGTGGGGGCAGGGGGCAGTGCTGTTCCCCTGAACTGCAGGAAAGGCCTCTGCAGCATGTTGAGCCCCCAGCTAGGCCTGGGCTAGGCCAGGACTCAGGTACCTGGCAGGATTCCTGGGGATGTAGGATTTCCTCTTCTGGGGAAATTTTGAGGCCTCTTACAGTTCTTTCATATTCCAAGATCTGGAATTAATCTTGGACTTATCCTTCCTAAATTAAGGAGTGGAAAGCCCTTTCCCCAACCCTGGATACAGTAGAATGATTTAGCAATATGGCTTTATACTTCTTTTAGTTATCTATTGAATAATAATGCTTGGGAGGAAAATCAAAAATAAAATTATGGCTCCAAAGCTATGGAATGAATTCCACAAGATGTGTTTTTCCCCCAGAAAGCAGGAGGAGGGAATCCCTCACTTGTTTATTATATTCTTGTCATCGTCAGCCCTGAAAGTGGGATATTGACTATTAGATTTTGAGACATTATGGGCAGGCTAATGGAATGCTTATTTTGTCAGCTCCTTACAAAATGTGTGCTAATCCTGTCAAGCTAGTCTGAAGAGCTCAACTATATATTTGGATTAAGAAGTATTGTAAATTAGGTGTTAATTGAAATCCAGAAAGTGAACTGAGAAGGTGTTTGTCTTCCTGAGCTCTTCTCCTGCAATTTACATTTATAGCTTAAGCTAAAATATTTGCTATCACCCGTATTAAAAAAAAATAAAAAATCTTTCTGGAGTGAAAATAGTTCTGAAAAGTTGAAACCGTACATTAAACAGGTCAGAAGTGCTTCCAAAATATATTATTTTCCCAAACAAAACCTAATTTTATGTATTAGTATGCTGCTCAAAGCATTCACTTCAACGTTTAAAAAAGACATTTCAACAGTTTTTAACACACTTGCACCATTTTACAAATCATGGGAGTCATTACAGAGATGGAGACGCAAAGCATGTATTTATATTAGCATTTGATATCTTCTGTGTTGTTGAACTTCCTATTGATGACATTGAATTTATGTGATGGGGGAGGCAGAGGTGGAGGGGTTAGAGGGTGGAATAGTTTCTTCATTCCTTACATTTCTCATCTAGTTAACCTGTCAGCACTTGGGCTGTATACCATAGGGACATTGCGAATGTCTCCTTGGCCTGCTTGCTGATATCAGAACCTTTTGCGCTCTCCTCTTTGGCCATGAGTGGATTTGAAGTGTTTATTAGGATAATCTCAGTTCTTGTACAGCATTGGAACCACCTTGGCATCAGTTCAACGGATTGACTGTCCTGGTAGGATGGAGCTCCTTTTCTCTGTCTTGATCCTTTAGAGCACAAATGCCTAGTAATTGAGGGTTTATGGTATTTTGTGTTTTGTACTCAGGTTATTATGTTATTAAGTATATCTCATCTCATGGAAGTTAAACCTTTAAAATAATCCAGGGAAGGATGTCGTGCATAAGTAGAAAACCATCCAAATGGAGAACTTTCAAGAAAATAAATTCTTGAACTGCATATACCTAACATATCTATGAATTGCCTTCATGGCTCATGTCAAAATAACATAGTTCATATTTTTACGTTAAACATTTAAAATGGGCTTCTGTCGTCACCACGTTCCCATCAATTAACATTATTGTTATCCCTTTTGGACACGAGGAAACAGATTCAGAAAGGTTCAGTGGCTGGGCTGTCATCACAGTTGGTAAGTCGTGAGAACTTGAACCCAGGTTCAGAATCCTTTCTTTTTTGCTGTCTAGCCAGTACAAACATATTAACACTTGCAATTGAAGTGATAGTATTTGTGCAGTGGGCATCCAACACAGTATCTTGCCTTCAACAGTCTTCTTGCATTTTGTAACCATATACTGTGTTGTTGGAGTAAGGCCAATACTTTCAATTGCATGGAATATAGGGCAGAACCTAGTCTCTTTCATGAAAGTATTTTTTAAGTGTGGAAAGTTAGCAATGAAATGCCCCAGTTATATATGAGACAAATGAAAATGCTAAATAGTGTAGGGGAGACACTGCTGTGTCTCTCCTACCAGTGTATAAATTGTGACAGCTGCCTTTTCATGTCAGTTAAGGCAGGGGTTGAATTGGATTTGATTAAAATTCAGTCATTAGTGTCCCATTCTTGGCACAGACTCTAGCATTTTGTGTGGTACATGTTAAATTGTTTCACACTTTCTCTTTGCTCTGTGAGTATTCAGTGACTTCGTGATTATGAGCCCATGACGAATATGAGGTACATCCTTTCAAATGCAGGCGATTCAGGAAAGTGGCGTACAGTGTACATTATGTATGTAAATGATGTGTGAATGCCTTTGAGAAAACAAATATTCTGTGAAAAGGTACATATATAGCTTGATATTTTCCAATCCCAACTAGTTTAAAAGCTCTAAGGTTTAAAAGCTTGAAGGCTTTTTAGAGATCGTAGGGTTAACTAAACTTATTGGAACTCTATTCTGGTTTCCTAAGAGTAGGAAGTCTGGTACATTCAAAATATATACTATATGTAATATTTATTGTATTACAATTTCTTTCAAGAAAAAAAATAAATGTATTTATATACATATATGTGTATATATATATAATGTGTGTGTGTATATATATATATATATATATATGTATAAAATTATAAAGTTTTCTAGAAGAAAGAGTTTCTGTTTGTACTTGTTCTCTGACAAATGGGTTAGAATAAAGTCTGGTAAAACAGGCTTCCCTTTTCTGCCTCCTTTTCTAAACCTAAAAAGCCTTCTATATATAGTTTTTTAGTCCCAGGAGAAGAAATATTATGCATCCAGACCTAGGTGAGTATAGACTGCAGGCAGTCATCTGGGGAGGAATAATTGGGATTTGCCATCTGGAATGGGTAACGGAAGTAGTGACCTAAATCAGGGACCATGTGTTGCCTTATGTTTCCATGGGGAAAGATTTGTGAGCAGTTGGCTGGGTGAGCTAGTGACCAAGAATTAAATTACAGAATGATTATATTGATTATAAAATACACCTCCAGGGTGTCTTGGATTAACATGTTTACAATAAGAACAGATCTCTAGCATGTGTAATGGAGCTCAGTGGTGGAATATGGCTTCATACACAAAACTGTTGGCTTCGTAAACAAGTATCCTATAATGTAGCTTATTTCTATATTGAATAGCACCTGTAGCTTAGTATAGGTCAAGATAATTTGACCTCTGTCACCCAGTGAGGGAATCAGATTTTGAATCTAGAACTCTGGGTACCATGTGTTGCCGTTGTTGCTATGATATTTTTCTTTTCTCTCTCTCTCTCTCTCTCTCTCTCTCTCTCTCTCTCTCTCTCTCTCTCTCTCTCTCCCTCCCTCCCTCTCTCTCCCCTTCCTTCCTTCCTTCCTTCCATCCTTCCTTCCTTCCTTCCTTCTTTCTCCTCCTCTTCCTCCTCCTTCTTCAGAATAGTGTATCTATTAAAAACTTGGGCTTTGGAGTTTAATGGATATAGTTTCTAATACTGGACCACCATATAGTAACTGTGTGTGGCTTTGGCAAATATGTAACCCTTTATGCTTCAATTTTCTGATCAGTAAAATGGAGTTGATGTTATGATTCTTACGATGTTATTACAAGAATTAAATGAATGTAAAAATCACTTTGTCAGAACGTAGTAAACATTGTATAATTTTTATTCATAGTAGCATAAACATATAGGAAGTAGAGAATTTTTTTTTACTTTTTTGAGTTGCAACTACTTACTTGTGGAAAGATGATCTTTATAAAAACATCTGTGGGCTAAAGTTGTTTTTCCTTGCCATGTATAGAAATGCATTTATATCTCAAGTCCTCTAAATATTGCAACTGAGATTAAACCCCCCAAATAGACCTTTTTGTTTGGAAAGATGTCAGAGTAACAAATATCAACCTGTATGATTCTCTTGGTTATTTGCTCAAATGCCTCACTCATTCAAAATATATTGTCAGTTTTCAATTTACATTGTCTAGTGTGTGAATAAAATCTTGGCTATCTATTCTTTCAAGTAATTTCTGGTTCAGATTTTATTTGCCATCTGGATTAACTTAAAGAGTTTACATACTCACAATCCTATGTTTACATAGAATTAAGCTTAAGCACATGGCTCTAAGCTAGAAATATTCATAAATTCATCCAACCTTTATTGAACACTCACTGTGAATGAAGCATGGATTTATCTTTGGGGTTACAGAAATATGAAATATGATACAATGCCTGAACTGGTGTACTGTTAACTTTACCATTTGCAGATAGATGATAGTTTACGTGTAAATAGTTGTTCATATTCAAATCATATAATTGTATGCTATAGTTATTTAGTATAATATAATTTAGTATTTGAAAATGGATCCTATTATAAATTTTGATAATCAGGATATATATTCTTGTAAATTTTTCCTGGAATTTTCTTTATTTATGGTATAGAGTAGTCCTCCCCTATTTGCAGAGCATATGTTCTAAGTCCCCCAGTGGATGCCTAAAACTGGATGGTGCCAAACTATATACATACCTATGACAAAGTTTAATTTATAAATTAGGCAATTTCATGGATAGAAGATTTTTTATTACTGTAGATCTTAGAAACCTTAGCATACAATATTTTTCTTTCTTTATTAAGCCAAGAACTTTCACCGTTTCACTTACAGGAAGCTTTTCTTTGGCATATCCAAATCACCAGCCTTACTACTCTTGTGCTTTGAGGCCATTATTAAATAAAATAAGGGTGGCTTGAACACAAGCACTGTGATATCACCACAGTTGATCTGATAACTGAGATGGCTACTAAGTGACTAATGGGTGGGGAGCGTCTACAGCACGGAGAAGCTAGACAAAGTGATGATTTATATGTGGGGTGGGAGAGTGCAGGACTCCAGAGATTTAAAAGTTATGAATTGTTTATTTCTGGAACTTTCCATTTAATATTTTCAGACCGCGGGTAACTAAAACCATGAGTAATTGAAACCATGGAAAGCGAAACAAACCACAGATAAGGGGAGACTACTGTACAAAGACTAAAGCTTTGTGGAGAGCATAACAACTTTTAAGTGGACACTTTGCGAACTTTGTTACATGGCAGTGGACTGGGATGGGATGTAACCAGTTGTTACTTATGTAATTATTTGCAAGGAGTCTGTATTAGCAATCATGATTTCCATTTACTTTTTCTCACAGTTTGATTTTAAAATGTTAACTTCTTATTTGTCATATTTTCCCACATTATCTACTACTAGAGTACATTTCTGTCCTCCACGCTATATCTATATCCTGGTACATGATATAGATGGTTGATTTGTTTGTTTGTTTTGTTTACAGGTCAGAAGAAGCAAAAAACAAATGATAAATGAAATCAATGTCTAGTATTTTTACTTACACTATTCTACTGGGGTTTTGAAAAGAAAAAATGAGTTTTACTTTGTTTAAATAATTCTACATAGGTAGTGGTATGGCAGTTGGAAAACAAATTGTGATGGTGGTCAAGAAATGTAAATTCCAGTACTGGTTCTGCCCCTGTATTTGTGTGTAACTTTAGGGACATTCCTTAATTTTCCTGGGATCAGTATCTGAGGCTTGGAAATCCCTAAGTTGCTCAAGCCCTACGTCTTTTTGAATCCTGGTGTCTCTGATAACGGAAGCAAGAGCTCTTGTGAAGTGGTACCAGGAAGTCTCAAGGCCAATGGTCCACACTGTCTGCTGAGAGGAAAGGAAGGTGTTTACATCTCTCCAGTGGTCATTCTTCCTAACGCCTTAGGTTTCTCATGCTTCCAGCCAAATTATGGCAGCCACCAGGCTGCTTCTACAATAGGCTGTTCAGTTCCCTGACTTGACTTTGCGAAAATTAGCCTTGAAAGCAATGTATGTAGTTTCTAAATCCGTCTCTTCCCACTTTAGTCCATTAGTAAAAAAGTCTACCAAAACTGCGACAAGGTAGGTGGGCATCACCTACGTGCTTATCGGAGCGTGTCATTCTCACTTTACCATCAGAATGGAATGTTGCCCAGTTGCATCTGATTCACAGGAGAGGTGATTTGCACATTGGATGAACATAACATTGGGAGAGTCCAGTTCTTTCAAGTTTGGGGTCAGTACTCATGTACTCATAATAGGAAAAACAAGAGCTTCAGGCAGGGATACTGTAGGAAAGTTCTTTTGTTTCAAAAGAATTTTACTAAATACATGACATATTAAAAGACACATACTTATATCAATTGATCATTTGTATCTGTCCTTGAAGACATTCTTCCATTTGGCACAAATGTATATTGTTAATTATCTCCACAAAATTCAACTTCACAAACGTTCAATTTATCTGAATTCTTTAGTAAGCATCTACTCTTTTCATTGTAAGTTAACTTATTTTATTTATAATATAGCTCTTTTTTTTAAATGAAGAGTCTCAAATTCTCAAAGAAGTCATCGGCAAAATAAGTTTCCATCCTTGAGCTTTTATGATACCAATAAAAATTAATAGCACAAATCTAGGTAGTATAGTTCAATTTAAAGAGCACTGGATATTGTGTCAGGAGACCCAGGTGCTAGTTTTGGCTCTTCTACTTTTAATTATATTAACTTGGTTTCCTTAATGTTTCTAAACTTGAATTCCGTCATTTGTAACATGGGGATAGTGATACCTA
Organism: Rhinolophus ferrumequinum; assembly: GCF_004115265.2. Taxonomy (NCBI): domain Eukaryota; kingdom Metazoa; phylum Chordata; class Mammalia; order Chiroptera; family Rhinolophidae; genus Rhinolophus; species Rhinolophus ferrumequinum. The sequence continues at coordinate 46,786,882 of NC_046301.1, forward strand.
GTCTATAAAACGTGTAAGGATTAAATGCACAAGGTCTTGGTAAACTGTGATGCACTGTTTTTCACACCTGATGTGTTTCAGGAAGATACTTGGGGGATAAAAATAAGATGTGTTTCCATCCTATAAGGATTTCAATATTAGAAAAAGAGCAGCACATGTTTCAGTTATCAATGTGAAAGTGCAATAAACAAAACACTGGTAACACAGAGGAGGAAAGTATTAGTTATGTTTGGGATAGAGAAAGCTTTTTTAAGGAGGGTGAAATATGAGCTTGAAGTCTTATAATTTTTTTCCTGGAGAAAACTTTAGAGTCAAATAACAAAGATAAAAACAGCAGCTGTGAAGATTTTGTGCAAGTGTAGGAAGTGGTAAATAGTTTCATGTGGGCAGAGCAAAGGGTATGTAAGGATTTCTGCTTTGACAAGAAATGACTCTGGAAGGTGCAATGTAAAGGATCTTTAATGCCCAGCTAAAGGGTGTGAACTTGATCCCTTGGCAGTGGAAAGGAGACTTACTTAAAATTTAAAATAGATCATTGGCTTGATTACCACCATATTTTACAAAGATAATGATGATGTAAAGGATGGTTTGATATAGTTGGTGTAGGAAATAAAAAGCAAGTGGAGTCAGGGTGACTCATTAGAGTTACAGTAGAGACAAGTGTTGATGAGTGCTTCAATTTGGACCGTGTGAGTAATTATAGAAAAGAGAGATTGGATTTAAGACACCAGTCACCAACTGGGTAGCCTTGGGCTTTGAAGGTTGAGAGAATACTTGAGTGACTGGAGAGACAGTGATACAGATGAGTAAGGTAAGAAACAAAGGGAAAAAAAAATACACACACACCCCTTACACACACGCACCCCTCACAAAGTGATACCCCCCAATCTTATATATATATATATATATATATAATGGAATTTTTGTTTCTATGTTTTATATATGTGTGTGTGTGTGTGTGTGTGTGTGTGTGTGTATGTATACATATATATAGAAACAAAAATTTCATATATACATATATGAATATACATATACATATATGAATATATGTATATATACTATATGTATACTATATGAATATATGTGTGTGTGTATATATATATATATGTATATATGAAATTTTTGTTTCTATGTTTTTCACTTAAATTGGCCATAGACTCTTCTTTTACTCTTCTTGTTGGGTTTTGGTGTCAAGATTATATTAGCCTCATGAATACTCTGGAATAGTTTGGAGAAGATTGAAATTATTTGTTCTCTTAATGAATCTGAAAGGATTTTTCTTTGCTTCTTTTGGGTGTCTGGGAATACTAACAGTTCAGTACAAGTTTAAACTAAATTTTTTGTTTGAATTATTGGAATACCATGGTAATATCGAGTTAGAATGCCAACCTACTTTGGGGATGATTTTTACTTATGAAATTTCAGAGGATAATTGCTCCCACACCCTTAGTTTCAAGCCTTTAGAAAATCATATTTTGTAGTGTTACCTGGAGTGGTATGAGTTTTATATTTATTCTTCCTTAAACTTAGAAGTCCCAGATTTGGGAGTCCCAGGTTATCTTATTAGACTTTCCACCGTGGGTGTGCCTTGGACTGTGTCTTCTGGCCTCTGAGCCCTGCTTGACAATCCAAGAGTCATGTCAACCTAGCTTGGGAATTCCCTCTGTTGACAGCTGACTTTAGTCTTCTGCTTATCTTTCTGGATTCTTTCCTTCACTCAACCATGAAAATGTTTTTACTCATCCTGTCATATATCTAGGGAGATTTAAAAAATATTTTATTTCACATTTTCAGTTATGCAGGAAGCTCAGCCCCTCTACTTAGCCTGCCATGTTCGCAGAAACAGTCTCTAAAGAGGACTAAATGTTAAAAAGTTCTTTAAAATGTTACACATCATCATTTAAAACCATTTAATCATGGTGATTAAATGGCTGTATTTAAAACTCATTTATTATTATACTGGGGTGCCAAAAAAATGTGTGTGTATACATGTTTTAAGAAAGGAAAAAACTATTAAAATGACACTGATGGTAACCACTTTGAGCGCCTCTTGTAATTGCAGAAGTCAAACGTGACTTGTATTCATCTTTTGTTATCAGTATGTATTGACTATTACAATTTTAATACAGTTTTTTCCTTTCTTAAAATGTGTATAAATTTTTTGGCACCCTCTGTATATTAATTATAACCATAATGTCTTCTATGAGACTATATCATATATCTAATTTTGTTAACATGGGAATTTCATAATGATTAAGCTGCCATTTGTTTTAGCTGACTTTTTAGGATACATGAATTATTTATGAAGACTTCATTGTAAGTGTAAACATTTTTATGCCCTTCAGTTGAAAGGATTCAATTAAAATTTCATGGAGGAAGAATATCCATATGTAATTCAAACTAGCCATTGTGATTTTCAAGGGAAAGATACTGCTTGAGTGAAGCAGTATACGAGTTACCTATACTGACCAGTGATGCATTTAGGCAAATTTGATTATTCTTTAACCTGCAGTATTAGCTAAAATTGTCTCCCTAAATTTTCCAGTAAGGTAGATCAGGAATGTGTTTCTGCATCTTTTGATATTTAATGCATTCTGTTCTACTGATTTTGAAAAAAAAATAGAGAAGCAACTCACCATCATTTAATCTCTTCATTTTTTTTTAAATAATGTTTTTCTTTTTCCTTTTTATAATTTAAAATAATCAGAATTTCTTTAACCTCTTCTTACATGATTATTCAAATTTTTAATAATACAACTTTACCTTCAATTGACATTTACACTTATTCAAAATTTCCTGTATAACCTTTCAGTTACAGGGCCTCAAAGAAAATCTTATTCTTTAATTTGTAGAAATGTAGCTCTGAATCTGCTTTTCAAGTAGATTCAGATCTCCTCATATTAGAGGAGCTATAGTACTATTCTGAAATCCTGACGATTCCCAGTTATTATGCATAATCTATCTTGGAGCAGATGGTGCAAATACGTGAAGTTAGTGGTGGTGGTCTGTGAGTATGAATGGAAGTGAATGAGAAAGGTCACTTAGTGCACTACAATGTGTCAATCATTGACTCATTATGATTGCTTGAAAATATGCCATTAATGATTTCTTTGAATTAAGCATTGCTCTCTGTATGCCTCTTTTAAAACACAAATACTGTATGCTGGGTAAATATTAAGTCATTAATGTGAAAATCATTAATGTGAAAGATCAGACCCATTTCATAAATGTACTAGAACATAGAAAATAAGAAGGTGAAAAAAGCATCTTTGAGGATAACCCTAGCCGACTTCACAGTTTACTTTGCACAGCTCATAGTCTGGGTACCCCAATGACTCTCTTGCCCTTTAAACTTTTACATCCCTTATATTGTGCCTCTGCATTACGCTCATTCTTACTTAGCCTTGATCTGGGGTGTGGCTATAGAAATTCTTCTGATCTTTTTACTTTATGTCTTTCTTCAAGATGGTAGCTGTTTCCCTCAACTCCAGTCCTTCTCTTAGCTCCAAACTGTGCTTGCTTTTTGAGTCATTAGTGAGCATGGAAGCTAGTACTGAGCTTTTGAATGAGACTATCTCTTGATAGCCTTATAAACTTATACAGAATTATAATTTTTAAACTTCTTCTTTAGTAAGGTTTTCTATATGGAAGTTCACTACTTAAAGAAAACTTACTCCAACTGGAATGATTATGTTTATTGATATGAGATTAGATAAAATCTTAATAAATTCAAGCTACGTAAACTTCTGCTTCTGACTAGAATGGAGTAACAGGGACCAGATTTATCATTGTGCCTGAAGCAACCAAAATACTGGAAAAAATAGATTCAGTCTTGGGGAGCAATCTTTCCCAAGACATTGTGCATCAGGCAACAAAAGGACAGTGGTCTTTGGAAGATATGAAATAAGTGACATGTGCTCTATGATTGCCCCAGCTTACTATCTATAGAACAGGGTTGGAGAATGCAGTCAGAGACCAGAAGTCTCCCTGTGTTGAGATGGATCTGGGAATGCAGCGAGTCCAAGGCAGCTAGAGTTTGCAGGGCAAAGTTTCAGAGAAGAGAGAACTGCACAGAGAAATAATTTTGGAGACCTACAGAGAATCGCTATATTTTATTCAGCAGAGCATCCAACACAATATTCGGCTGACTACTGATTAGTGTGTGCATGTAAAAAGACTACCCAAGGCTCAGGAAATAACTACTCAAAAGGATAAAAGGGGAAGAAAATCCTTGGAGCTCTCACAGAGCAAGTTATAGTATTCTATTCTTACCAAACAGAGTGGAAAAAACTCATAATTTATTGGACATCAGGTAGAATACTGAAGAGAGTTTTTCCACAGTATTGGGAAAATACTTAGCTCTAGACTAAACACTGCTCTGGTCTTTACCTAACAAAGCTTGAAAAAAAGACCAGCAAGGATCCAAGTAACTTAACTGCTTCCCATAACAAAAGAGTATTTATGGGAATATAAACATATCCAACAACTAACAATTTACAACTTAACAAGTATTGCATCTGGCATCCAATCAGTATTGCAGCGTTGTTTTAAGAGGCAAAAACACTGGAAATGATGGGATTGTCTATCTTAGGAAAATAGTGACCAAAATATGTTATATGCTTAGTAGAGAATATAATGAAGATATTGGAGAGAATTTGTTAAGCATATATATATCTGTTAATCTAGAGAGTTATTCATAGTATCATAAATGAAAAAAAGCAAGTTTCCGCCCAAAACCTACCAACAAAAAGTATATATTTGTTGATATATTTGTTACATATAAGAGATACAGAAATAAATAGAAAAAAATATGAAAATATACGTACCAGGCTGTGGTGTTTGTTACCCGAGGAAATGGAATTGGAGTGGGGTGTGGAGACTCTCTATATATTTTCTTTCATATAATTGAATTGTTTTACCTATAAAATAAGCATAAAGTATCTTGTAGTTTTCCAAAATTCAAGAAACTTAAGAGGAAAAAAATAATGACAAAGAATATATAAGCATGTTAAAGATTTTTATAATATAAAATAACAGCGTAGCAATATTAATTTAACTGTATGCTATGATTGCAATTTATAACAATGAGATACGCATGTGGATAAGGACTGGTAAGAACTTCAGAGTTTTTTTTTTTTAATAAGAGTGATAGATATATGTACACTTCCCCCTTTTATATATCTGAATGTTTGTAAGCATGATAATGATAGTTCTAACATGTAAAGTATATAAAATATAGATGAATGTAGAGAATTGTAGATGAGAAAATGTAAAAATGAAAGGCTATGAATAGTTTTTTTTCATTTTCCCCAAACTTTATGTAATGTTATACTGTCTTTAGAATAAAAAGAAGCTCAAAACCCAACTGGGCTTTGAGAACAGGAAATATGATTCACAATGAGGAGAAAAATGAACCAAATAAAAATGTCTCAGAAATGATACAGATGATAGAACTAGTAGACAGAGATATTAAAATAATTATTATAAAAATGGTATTTTATATGCTCAAGATGCTAGGAAAAAAATTAACATGTTATGTGTATATTTTTATGAAGGACATAAAAATACCCAAATCAAATGTCCAGAAATGATATATCCAATGCCTGAGATTAAAAATATACTGGATGGTATTATCAACAGATTATACATTGCATAAGAAAAGATTGATGACCTTGAATACAATACAAGAAACTATGCAAAATAAAATACAAAGAGAACAAAGACTTTACAAACATAAACAGAGCATCAGTGAGCTGTGGGACAACATCAAGTGGCTTCATTTGCAAGTAATTGGATTTCCTGAAGGAGAAGAGGTAAATCAGGTTGGAGGTGGTGTGGCAGAACAAAATCTAGAAAACGATTTGAAGAAATTACGACTGAATATTTCTAAATCTGATGAAAACAATAATCTATAGATTCAATAATTTCAACAAACCCCAAGTACAAGAAACATGAAGAAAACTGCACTATGTCACATCATAATCATATTTCTTAAATCCAGTGATAGAGAAACTATTAAAGAAGCCAGAGAGAAAAGAACGCATTATGGAAGGACATACAAAGGAGTTATATATGGAGGAGCAAAGATAAGCATGTCGGCAGATTTCTCATTGCAACGCGAGCTACTAGACAGTAGAGCAATGTCTTCAAAGTACTGAAGAAAAACATTTCAAACTTAGAGTTCTTTACCTCGTGAAAATAACTTTGAAAAATGAAGGTGAAATACTTTTTCAGACATAAAAAAGCTGAAAGAATTTATCACTGTTCACCTTACTCTCCATGTCCTTTGAGATGGCAAAGGACACTAGCTGAAACTGAATCTACTCAAAGGAATGAGGAGCACGGGAAATGGTAACTACATTGGCAAACAAAGACTTTTTTTCATTGTTTAAATACCTTTCATTGTTTAAAACTTTCCTTCTGCCCTGTCTTATATGTCTCATTTCACAAAGGATTTGGTGTACTATGTTCCCCCTATGTATTGTGACTTGCCATACTCCCATTTAGTTTTTAACTCCTGGGCCATAATTACCTTGTCACTTCTCCTTCCCTATTGTTTTTTCTGTTTGCTGGCATACTCTGCTTGCACTCCTTCCCTCCCTGGAATTAAAAACACACAAAGCTACTTTTATAGAAGTGAGATTTGGTTCAAATTATCATCAAATACAACATCGAAGGGGGCATAGAATAATTAAGAGTGATAAATATATTGGAAATGGTTAGGATTAAGGGCTGAAGTAAAGAGAGAGTACCCGTGTGTTAAAATCAAAGTTATGATTCCTAATCTGTTTTCTAAAAGCATCATCAGTTGCTTTCCTGATTCATTCCTCAGACTCTTACCAACGAGAGACACCACTAATGTCCAGTGAGAAAGATACCCTCATTATATTGTAGGAATGATGCTGCTTGTCTTTTTAGAGTAATAATGCTACAGTGCATTTCTAGGACAAGAGCGTTTCCAAAACGTTATAGTTCAGGAATCAGCAAAGTGCTGACTTGGTTTTACAAATAAAAGTTTTATTAAAAAAAAAAGTTTTATTGAAACACAGCTATGCCCATTCTTTTATGCATTGTCTATGATGGCTTTCATGCTACAACAGCAGAATTGAGTAGGTGCGACCACTAGAGTTAGTATGAACCTCTTGCAGCCTAAATTATTTACATTCTGACCCCTTAAATAAATGTTTACTGACCCTTAATTAAAATTGATAATAGTGAATATAGCACTTACTATGTATCAAGTTGTTTTAATATATTACGTAAAACTATTAATTCTAATACTCATAAAAGTCCTATTAAATAGATAATGTTTAAAATACCAGTGTAACAGAGGAAGCTGAGAGTGGTTAAGTAATTTGTCCTACTGCGTTTCCCCAAAAATAAGACCTAGCCGGACTATTAGCTCTAATGCATCTTTCGGAGCAAAAATTAATATAAGACCTGGTATTTATTATATTATATTATATTATATTATATTCAGTCTTATATTAAAATAAGACTGGGTCTTATACTAATTTTTGCTCCAAGAGACACATTAAAGCTGATGATCCGGCTAGGTCTTATTTTCGGGAAAACATGGTAAGTCACAAAGCTAGCAAGTGGTAGGGCCAGGATTTGAACAAAGGTGGCTCGACTCCAAAGTCCGGGCTTTTAACAGCTGTCTCATACTGCTGCTCAATTGAAGACATAAAGAAAGTACAGAATTAAAACACAGACAATCCAGCACATAGAATACATGGTGAATTTGTGGTGGACAACCAACCAATTTAGGTGAAAAGCAGGGAATTATTTAAATTATGAGGAAGAAAATAGGATATATTTAATTAATTTTAGATTAATTATTGCAGTTTCTTCAGGCTTATCCATGGAAGAATGATTATGTGATTAGCCAGTTTGAGAAAAAAATTAGTTTTATTCACCCTTAGTAAATTAGATCTTTGAACTAGGCCTACAGTTCAGTTTAGTAATTTTATAAGATAGCAGACTCAGGTTTCTTTTTTCAGCTTCTCTCTTTCTCTGTTTTGTCTCTCTTTTTTTTTTTTTTTTTTTTTTAATTCAGTGTCATATCCGTGGAACTGTTCCACCAAGGAATCAAAATCATTTCCAAAATTTTAGTTTCACAACTTTGAGTTTTCCTTAAACCTGTTTTATATTTTCTGCATCACTGTAGTAGAGAAATCAGTAAGCATTTACTTCAGTAATTGTTTGCAACTAAAACATGTGAAACAAAACAGGCTCAAGAGGTTCTGACAGCTTGCTTATTTTTCTTGAAACTATTTGAGTTTGGATTTTTGACACAGTGGCCTCAAAAAGTTTAAAAATTATAAACATACAATTTGGTAACTGTTTCTCCTTATGGAGATTATACTTGTGACCAGCATTTAGCATGAAATAATATTTAAGAATATGTCACAGTTATGCTTTTATTAAAAGACCATCATGCCACAGCTTTATTCATTTTTGGACTCAAGCCATAATGTTCCTTCTCTTTCAGAGCCGTACTAGATATTTCTTTCAGTATGGGAAGCATGAGTTTTGTGCATCATGAGATGTTAAAGCAATTCCTGTTCATTGAATCCCAATAGTGATATCAGTAATAAAAATGTGTGCATTTTCTTTTACCAGGCACCGTGGGATATGTGAAGAATTAAAGAGTATCTTGGAGAGAGTGTGTTTTCCTGCAAAGAGATTATAGTATGGTCAGGAGTAATAGAATAAGTATGTAGATGACTATAAAACAAATGCAGAGTAAGGTCAGTTTTATATAAGACACCTTATAAATTTGTGAAAGGTTAAACAGCACTACAATTTTGAAATACCTGTTTGAGACAATAATATAAGTTGATATGAAATATAATAAATCTTTGCAACAAACATTGCTGTAGGACTTTAAGAGATATTCTTTTACTAGTTCACCTTGAAAGTGCTTTACAAGTAGGTGTGAACTAGGGTTTTAGATAGGAAGGATTAGATGATAGTGAATACTAAATATTTCTATAGCACTTGGATTTTTTTCAAACACTTTCATATATCTAATCTGATTGTATAACAGCTTCATAGAACACATGGTATTGATATTCTCACTTTAAAAGTAATTTGATACAGTGTCAGGTGGATACTAGACTTACCAGAGTGATCATTTTGTAAGGTATATAAATGTCTAATCACTATGTTGTACACCTGAAACTAACATACTGTGGTCTGTGAACTGTAATTGGAAAATAAATTAATTTAAAAATTTTAAAAAGTAATTTGAGAGTAAGAGGAGTTAGATGGTTTATTTGTACACTGGTAAATGGTGGAGGTGCTATTTATACCCAGGTCTTCCTCTAAGTTTTGTATTGTACCCACCATTAAATAGAAAAGTGGAAAAGCACTAAGAGTAGAAAGCACCAAGCTAGACTCAATCTGCCTGGAACTCAGGTAAAGGGCTTGGAAATTAGACTGGGAAGTAGAGAGGTTCTAGATTCTGAAGCTCCTTAAATGCCTGAGAATAGATTGGAGGTAGGAGCAGGGCAAGAGAAGATGAGGAGATTGTTGCAATAATATAGACCAGTCATGGTTGTGGCAAGGGGCAGAGTATTAGTAAGGAGGGTGGAGGGAAGCATTTAGATTCTGGATACATTCTGGAGACAGAGCTGACTGGGTATGCTGATGAATGGAATATGGGGGGGTGGCGGGGAGAGAGAGAGAGAAATGGCTCCAAAGTTTAAAACTTTAGCTTAATGAGATGGGGAACACTAAGAGATGAGCAGATCAGAGATGATTTTCAGATGTGTGGAGTTGAGATGCCAATTAGATATCCAAATGGTTATATCAAATTAGCAGTTGGACACGTGAGTTTGGAGTTCCAAGGACAGTCTAAGTTGGAGATAGGAATTTAGGAGTCATCAGAATGCAGATGAACTTCTAATGGTGAATTAGGGTGATATACCCAGGGCAATGACTGTAGATAAAGAAGAGGCCTAAGAACTCACTTCTGGGATACTTCAGCATTTTGCGTTCTTGACGACGAGGCGGAGCCAGTATGGAGCTTGATGTTCATGCAGTTGCTTTAGAATAATCTGAAAGGAGGCTGCTGAGTGTGGGAAAAGCTGTAAGGGCATGTTGAAACGGAACTTAAAAGCAACTTAGATATTTTTTTCTAGACCATGCTATGGGACTAATGGTATGTTAGGTAAGAAAAGTCCATCATAAAACACTGTAGTGATTAAACATTATTACTTGTTGGATGAAGCAATGTTTATTTAGTTGTCCTGATAATAGAATGAGAGGAAAGTAGCAGAGTCATTACCCTCATTTCTAACTTTAGGAAACAAAGACCTGAGAAGTTGATTGAGTTACTTGTGATTTTACAAGTAGTGGTGGCACGATTTTTTGTTGTTGTTATAAATGTCGAGTTAATTTTCAATACCTGCTGTAGTCCCTCTTGGCAAAGAGCTTGCTAAATTTCTAGATTGATATATTTTATAAGCAGGAACAAATTAGGGACCCAAATAAAGTAAAGTAATTGATGCTAAGGAAAATGACAAGAACATTTAGAACACAAACAGTGAGATGCTCTATAAGGCCATGAGGAATCATGGTGTGGGTAAAACAAAACAAAACAAAAAACCACTAGACTGAGAATCAGGGAATTTGGATACCAGTCCTGGCTGTTTAACTTTCTGAAAGCATTGAAACCTATTTCTCAGGGATTAGTATGTTGCTGAGAGATAAGTATCATATAGGAAAAGATTTGTAAGCAGATTAAATAGTCTGAGAAGACACATATATCAAGCAGTAATTTCTGGGGAACACACTGGGCTTGCAGGGGCAACAAAAGGAGACTTATATTTTCTTCTTTAGTATCGTTTGATTGGTTTTTGATGAACAAGTCTTACTGTCTTTATTTTCATCCCAAAATAAAAGTGAGTGAAAACTGTAAGACAAAATTTATTTAAGCAATTTCTAGAAACATTGATAGAAAGATGTAGTTCATATCCACTTGATCTTTAAGTCTGTTTCTCCTATAAAATTAGGGACTTTGATCAGAGTCCCTGAAACCAATTCCAACTCGAGCATCTTGTGGAGAGCCACAAATTTCAAGATATGGGGCACTTCCCTTACTATTATGTAATATGAAAGTGAATCTTTGAACCTATTGTATTCCAGAAAATCAGGTTAACTGAAATGCCCTGGTACACTGAAATGCTGAAATTGTAATTTGGATCAGTACCTACCATAAGTAATTGAGTACAATAATACATTATTTCAGATAACCATACCAAACACTTGATCTACCCATCATCTAATTTTACATGGAAGGACATTGGGGATTATCAAGATTTATTCACATACCCATGATCACATAGCTGCTAAGTGATGAAACCCAAGGCTGAGTCCTAAGCCTGAAATCTTAATCACTAAATACATCTGATCTCTCAGTCTTTTGCTGTGTACACCTTCCTTGATGTGAAGGAAGTAATGATTTATTTTAGTTTTCAAAGTGGGAAAATCAGAGTTTGCTTGATTTTTGTCAAGTGCCTCACTTCTGAACCCCCTTTCTTTTCAAGTTAATTTTTTCAACATAGCTAAGTTAATGGCTTATACATCTTCTTGCTGCGCCTCATGTGATATTACTTTACCCTCTTATTCTTCTATCATAAAATGCATTGCCCAAATTTTAATGTTTCTGAAGCACAAATGTCTTACAATTTATGGGTCTGTTTGATGTAGCAGTATTTCTTTTTTTTTTTCCTATAGAAAAACTAAAGTCAAAGATGTTCTTAACAATGACATTGTTTCTGAATCCAGAAAGTAGGGCAACAGACTTTCTGTTGGCTGCACTGTTGCTGCCCTTAACGGTCTCGGGATCCATACATTAAGTTTCCTGAATATCTTCCTGGTTCTAACCTACTGTCTTATTTAGACCTTCAGCTTGATTCTCTGACTTCCATCTCTCTCTCAATTGTCAGCCACAGAGCCTCCTAGATCTGACCTACTCCTTTGTACCTTCCTAATTCTCATTCCAAAACTCAAATTGCTTTGGCTGCTCTTCTGGTTTTCTACTCAGTTTCTATGACCTATGTGAATAGCTCTCAACCCTGTCAGAGTATCAGAATCACCTAGAGAAAAAAAATAATAAATTTCAGATTCTACAGTACAGATCAGAAGTGCAAAACCAGTTGCTTGAATTGGGACCTGGAAATTTATATTGAAAGTAGTGCTTTCATGCACAGCCAGACTGGGACTCCCTACCCTTGTGATATCTTGACCTGAAGCAGGTGCCCATGTAGGTTTTCTCCCATGTAGGTTCAGTGGTCTGGTTTCTTCACCCGCTATTGGGAGTTAAGGAATTAGACATCATTCTGTGATGGCATCTTGATTAGAAACTTTCTTATTGAGAATTTTAATAAGAAGTCATTCTAATCTCCAAAAAATGTATCTGTTTATACTTATGTGAACACATCATATAGTAAGTTACATTTAGAATAATATTCCCCGTAGAAGTGCTCATTTTATGTATAACAACAACAAAAAAGTTTTGGGTTCAGTTTTTTTCTCATTCTTTTTCTCTTCTTTAATCAAATATAAAACACTTTATGCACTGGTGCTTCAAGCAAATATATATATATATATGTGTATATATATACATGGTTAATCATCATCAAAGCACATGACTGAAGTAATCAATGTTTACTCCAAACAGTTTTGGAAATAAGAGATTTCAGCCCATTTCCCAGTGGACACTTTTTGTGTTTGAATAACAAGTATATATCATTGATATTTTTTTAATCCTCTTTAGTACTTGAGTTTGTTACAATGAAAATATTCAATGAGAATAAAGTTATTTATGTTAATTATCTTAGTGAATATTTAATAACTGTCTACTAAATGCTAAGAATCTTATTAGGTACTAGAGAGAATCACGGTTTATGTCTTCCTGTTGTTGACTAGTATCTATTTTTATTGTGTGAAAAAGAGTGTTTTCAGAGTCAAGTGTTCTTGATTGGCACCTCATGTTATTTTCCTCTGAGACAGCACACACAGATTACTTTTTGAACTATGGCTTAATTACAAAGAACTGCTTAAAGCAAATAAAATGATATATAATTCATTCAGGGCAAAGCTGATCCTGCTTAGGTATGAAAGTCAACTTAAAAATATGTTAATACTGTGTTCCAAAACAGAATCCCCTGTTCCTGAGCTTTTCCTCCTGCATCTTACCCTTAATTTGCAGTTGTGCAAAATAACAGCTGTCTCATCGTCGCCATTTAAACTGAGGTCCTATGTAAAACACTTATATTGTAGTTTATAATTATTTGCAGCATACACTGGGGAAGTTCCAAAACTGTAAGAAGTCAATGCAGTAAAAACTCCATAATCCTTTCATTCTTCACCTTCTTTAGTTCCTTATAGTACCAACACGAAATGATGTTTAAACTCTTTTCAGGAATGTTTGTTTATTTCTTTTTAAAATATGCATTACCTTCATTGGATTTTCTGTTTAGCTTTCACCTTTTGCCATGTGTAAAATGTTCATAGGGTTTGTTTTTCCTTTGTGACCCCAGAGAACAACAGGCTCTACTAAAAAATGTTATACGTATTAAGATTTGGAGAAGTCTTGAGCTTACTTGTGTTACTTTTCCTAGATTTTCTTTCTAAATGCACATTTATAATTTTTGGAGCCTATGAAATGCACTTTGTATCACTGTTTAAACCTGCAGAGTACTTTGAATTCAGGAAAGGTATCTGAAGGCTTGATGTTTAAGTCAGTTCAGTGTTACCTGAAAGAGAGACCGGGCAATCCTCCATTGAGACAGACAGATGTGCCGGGATAACAAGCATGGATAACGACAATGTCCTAGTGAAGAATGTGAACGGTCTGAGATTCTTGTAGACCATTCTTACAGGCTCCTTGCCGGGTTAGCCTGCCTCGATTTCACAGATGCTGTCAGAAGCTTTTGTTTCAGAGACAAAGACCTTTTTCACGCGTAGCACAACAAACTATGAACTTCAGGTTTCTGTTGAGTTCTCTTTGTACCTAGGTCCTTTGGGGGTACCCTGGAGTGAGCCAGGTGGATGGTGCTACTGCAGAGGATTCATGTCACAACAGGGGGATCCCAGAGTTTAGGCAACTCTTTTATAATTAACTACAAGCGAACCTGTCCAAATTTTACCCTGGAGAGAGATGTGATACTGCTCAGCAAACAAATTTGCCCACTGCCCTATCTGTCTAGGCTGTTCTGTATACAAAAATCCTTGAAAAGATGGTGTAGAATGCAGGACTTCAGTAACTTCAGCTCACAAGACATGCGCCCAAGAGACCCCTGGAGAATTGTCTCCCAATGGTCCTGAGCAATGAATATGCTCGTGTTGGCCTCTATTCCTACCAGAATTTCTTACCCTGTCCACTAATTCTAGTTTTCTTGAGTTTGCCTTGGAGTATATCTCTTTCTATCATCTTTATCCTAGGCAAAAATGGTGATTAATAGTCCAGCTCAAACATAAATCACTAGAAGTACCGAGTAGAGGAGCAGCTCATCATAGATGAGGCTATTTCATACTATATGGCAAGTGATATGGGCCTTTTGGAGGTTCCAGGAACCATGTTAAATAATAATAGCCTAAACTGGAATTTCCTTTTAAAGAAGGTAGTCTGAAAAAAAACAAAGCACCAGAGAAATAAGGTCCAGCTATTCAAGTAGGACTATATAACTAGTGAGAACAGGATTAAGTCTTTCTGTAGTTTGAGTTAAATCTTGTTAGGATGGCATAAGATGATAGATAGAGTGATCTGATGAACTACAGGTTTGTATCTTTCTTTGCAGGTATGTAATTGCCTGCAGGAAGATGGAGCTTTTGAAATGAATTTTGTGTTAACTGTTCTTATCATTGTAGTGCTGAGGATTATTTATTTACTCAGTATTACCAGCTAGAAAACTGAGGCCCAGGAAGTCTGGGAGGCTTGCCTAATGTCATGCAAGATGGAAGAGCAGAGCTAACCTCTGATGTCTCCCCATAGGGCATGTGTTTACTCAAAAGGTGCACATTATGTTAAGGTCAAAATGAGAGAATGAGGGGGTGGGGGGACAGAGAGAGAGACTGACTGATCTCAGCAGCAGTTGTAATCCTCTATGTATAGAAAACTTTACTTGTCACTGTAAATACCTACCCAAATTAGTATTGTATTTGGGAAATTGCCAAAATGAATGAAGGTGCATTTCAGTTTATGACTAGAGTAGAAATATATTAAATGCCATTCAAAATCCCTTTAAAAAGATGGATATCTGAGCTGCAAATACAGGATTGCCTTAAGTACAATACACAAACAATTAAACCGATTGTAATTTACCATTGAAACTTTCAAGCATTGAGACATTGGCCTTGTTTCATGTTTGGTGAAAGGCAGAGACTGTCAGAGTGGTTTTACTACTTTCACCTGTAGTCGGAGGCTTTGGCCATATAGAGCTGGAAGGGAACTTAGCAAGTATTTGCTGGGATGATTTTCTCCCCTTTGGGGAGCCCCAAGTTCTTGGAACCCTGAGGCAGGACAGAAGGACCCCCCTGAGAATGAAGATCTTCACTTCTACTAATTTCTAATCAGAGCCACTATATTTACCATATCTGGGCTTCTGTTACTTAGAAAACAAACTCAAAAAGTCACCAATATAATATTTTATATCTTGATAGGAGTTTGGGTAGATGTATTTATTAAAACTAAGTGAATATGCACTTAAGATTTGTGTGTTTTATTATACTTGCATTTTATGTATATAAAAAAACTAAACAATTACAGAACTCAATTGTATCATGCTGAAGTATTTATGGGGAGATGTGCTGATGTCTGTGATTTACTTGGAAATGGACCAAAAATAAGGTGGGTGGATGGAGGGATACACAATGAAGCAAAGATACTAACATGTTAATGCTAGAATGTAGGTGAAGGGTGTATAGGTGCTTACTGTATGATTCTTTCAACTTTACTATGTTTGAAAATTTTCTTAATGAATTATTTGAGGTAAAACTCACCAATATAGTGCACCCATCTCATTTTCATAAACAAGGAAAGTGAGGTTCAGGGAGAATAAGATTATATCATTGGCAGAGCAAGAACTAGAACCAAAAAATGTTCGAAGAACTGGTCCTGCTTCTTGACTTTATATTCAAATTTGAGTATTTACTCCAAAATTCCTTTATTTAGATCTTAGGAAAACTATGAATATTATCCAAGATGAAAAAAGGCATTCTATAGGATTATTGAAACTCCTACTTCCAGGAAGATATTCTTTTTCCTTTCTTTTTTGTTTGTTTTTCATTCTGGTAGCATTGAGGATATTTTTATGCTTCTTGTAGTTTAATGCATTAGAAATGATTGTGAACGATGTATTTTATAAGTATTTTTGAGCCAAGTTTCCATTCTGTTTTCCATTTACATATAAATAAATACTTATGGTATTTCTTGATCAATATATTCCTTTGAAAATATATAAGCAAAGGTAAAACTTTTTAAGAAAAGGTCCATGAACTTTACATACGTTTTTCTGAAGTCTTTTCTGGGAGAAAAAAAAAAGGCTTGTCTTCTGCTGTTTCGTGTAAGTCATAATGTGAAAGTCTACCTAAAAATGACTTCTTTACTTTTATACTCTTCTATAACATTTAGAGGGTAAGAATTTCTGGAGTCAAGACTGCCTTAGGATTAAATTCTGGTTGTGATATTTCTAAGTGTGAAAACTTGGGGAAGTTACTCAAATTCTCTGAGCCTTTTTTCTGAGGTATAGAATGGCAATAATAGTATCCTACAGATACAGTATTTAATAAAATCAGTTATTACAACTTTTGTTAGTGGTAACCTTAGAGTTTGCTAGTGAATGACTTATATATAATATTTTATATGTATATTTTGTTTCATTTACTTTTTATAGCTGACATTCATTTTTACAAAGGACTGTGCTTCTGGATATTTATAGGATATACATCTTCACTTGTCCTGTCAATAAAGCATGCATACTGTGATTCTTATAATTGTTTGCAAAAAAGCATGAGTCATCTATAAAGCCCATTTTAGTTAAGATTGGATTTATTTATTGCCTAAATCTGTTGTCCTTTGACTTTTTTGCTTTCTCAGATTTTAGTCTTGATTACTGTTTTCAGCTTCCTCCCTAAAATTCCAAAATGTAAGAATTGTAGGATTGCAGACTTGTACAACTCAAGAGTGAGCAATGTAGAATTCTGAAAGAGTGACAAATTCAAATTTTGGCCATTACTGTGACTTTAAATAATTGCAATTTAAAGATGCTATTTTCTCATATTAAGATATTGGTGTTAATTGCAGGCACAAGTTCAGACTAATGAAAATGTTAGTTGCAAAGTGATTGGATAAATATATTTTATCCACCCCAGCATACATATACATTTAAGATAATAGTATATCATTTGATAGAGAATAAAATGTTAAGGTTATATTTACTATACTTCAGTAGTTGTATAATACTTTCTGTTCTATCATTTAAAATCTTTTTAAAAATAATGTGATATTAAAAGATGATGAAATGAGCTTATGGTTCAGAATCATCCATTTGGACGGCTGGGAGGAAGCTTTGAGATCATCTGGAATTCTAGACTCTTGGTTTTTAATCCTTGTTTCGTGGAATTAAAAAAAATACTAATGTTTAGTCATATTCCAGATGTATTAAATTAGAATCTCTGTGAATGGGGCCTGAATAATGCGAGTTTTCAGAACCGTCCATAATGTCAGTGTCAGAACCATCCACCTGTTTTGTTTGTTTGTTTGTTTGTTTGTTTGTTTGCCAGCATTTAGCAACAGAAAACTGCTCTAGATCTTGGTAAAGTCATACAGCTATTTAGCTTCAGAACTGAAATAGCATCATGGTTTTCTCTTAAACCAGTGGTTTTTCCGGTCTCCCACACTGCTTTTCTTTGGTTAGTCCAGACAGTGTATTTTTCTTAAAAAATTTTTTTAATGATTTTATGTTGTTGTAAAAGCCCTTGTGGTAAACAGATCATGTGTAGTAAGGTCTTATTTTGGTAGCTGAGCCTCAGGAATATCATACATTTGTATTTCCTGAAACACTGGGGAGTGACTGAAGATATTGGCACATCCCCTGTATCCCTGAATTTGACTGGTTGAGCGGCTCCATAAGTAGAGTTTTCTATGGCCAGGAGAAAGTATAGTGGCACTTCTAGTTGGTTACTCTAAGTTTTATGTCCTAGATACTAATTAAATTATATTCTACTTTTTTTCCAGTAATAATGGAATATATGTATATTAGATGAGTTTTAGTTATGGGACATATAATGTTTATTTTTAAGATGGTAGAATAAACAAATATATTCTGTAATTAAAGCTCATTTAAAATAATTATTTTATGATACTAATTCTCATGATTTTGTTCTTATTTCCAAACAACAATATAATTCATATACTCGCTACCATTAATTGGCTTTCTGTGTGTTCCATAATTTTTAAAATTATGGAGTTATAATATTATGCCAAGCTAATTTCCAAATGAATGGCAATATGGAAAAATGTGTTTATAACCCTTTTATGATATATTCTTTGGATAAATACAGTTTATTCTAGGTTCTCATCGCCATTTCTCGCTGTGGTAGGATAATGTTATAGTCTCAAATGGCATGTGGCCAAACATGGATGCAGTGTTGGTGCCTCTTGAAGGCCTTGTTTAAAACACTCACTCTGGGATACTACTGTGCTTCTTTACTTCCAGACTGACCACTGCTCTAAGCAGTGTTGGGGCAATGCCTGGGCTGCCCGAGCCCTTGAAGTTCAAGAAGAAGCACCTGGACTTCTCATGATGGGAGGTCAGAGTCAATGTAAGTGACTTCCTAATTTGGGGGGCTAAATCCCTTCAGTGATTTAGATCTGTATGAAGTCAGCCATATAAATGATTGTTTCCAGTGTGTGTTTTATGTCATCATCATACCCCAAAATAATGCCATTGACCTAAAATAAAACTTTAGAAGTATTTCTCAAGTAATAAATCCTGTTTCCTTAGGATTATCTGTACATAGTTTCAATCCTGTGAAAACATTATTTTGAGGAAATTGGAGTCACTTTGAAATTTTGCGTCAATTATAATTTAGAGAAAACTTAGAAACTTTCTTGGACATTAAAGCTGAGCACAAATGGACTCATAAATGCATACATAAGTGGACAAGACTGCAAAATTTACATCTTTGAGACTAGTTTTAATTTTGATATATTTGAGCATTGTTGGTGATCATTGTTGCTCAGTACAGATTTATTTGTTTTCAGTGATGTTACTTCATGGATTCCCAACCATGTAGGAATTCCCAAAGATAACAACTCAGTAAACCGTGTCAGAAAATACTTGGTATGTGTACAAATGGATAATAGAAATAGTAGAAATAATGTCCATTTGTGGTAAATTACAGGAGACTAAGGCTGGACTTTTTCTTTAGGCCAGAATAATGAAGTTATAAATGATGCTTGCATTAAGATGGAATTTTCATTATGAACAGAAATAAGAGGAGAAAACAATGAAAGAATAGAAAATATTAGAATACTGTGAAGTTTTATTCTCATCAAGCCTTGAGGATCTAAATCTCTTTTTGAAGTTTTTTCATACAGTTTATAAGTTGTAAGATAATGATGTTTAAAGATAATGAGAAGATAATTTCTCTTGTACAGTTGAATTCTAGAACTCTTGTGCAAAATTAGCATACTTAACTATATAGAAGAGAAAACAAAGTTCTACAGTAAGTAAAGATTCAAATTGGGTTCTGTTTTTCTGCCTAATAGCTTCGATCTAACTCTGGTAAACATATCTTAACTGATAACATACAAATTGATGTTTTGTGCATCGCTACTTTCCTTAATTGAAATCATCCTATAAAGTATTAAAATAATGAGTACTGGAAAGAACATGGTACATAGAGCAAAAAGCCCCGGATATATTTTAAGTACTCATTCCCCGGTTTACTAGAGTGTCATTTAAGTTCTCTGAGAATCAGATCTGGTTACCTGTGTTCTCTAGCCTCCTAGGTGGTTGTGAAGACCAAATGAGATTATACACGTGAAAGTATTATGTTGGTGCAAAAGTAATTGCGGTTTTTGCAGTTTTTGACTTTTTAAACCTCAATTACTTTTGCACCAACCTAATACTTTAACTATAGTATTTTAAGCTGTAGAAAATTTGTTAATTTTTTGCATGTAACTCTGGGACAAGACATTTAAAATAATCTAAATATTTTATCCAGTGACTTTAAAGAAGGTTGTCTCCTTTATATAACTTTCATTTTTTTAAAAAGAGCAAGAAACAAAGTAATTATTATATAGTGGGCTGAAATACGTGGCATAACAACATCAAAATACTTACGAATGGCAGCTTTAGTTCCCATGGCATATCTTGGAATCAGACTGTCTTGATTAGCCTTCCTTCCTGTCTCTCCTCTGCCCTTTCTGTAATTTCTCCCACTTCTGCCTCTCCCTTTCTCCATTCTATCCCCTCACCTACTTTCCAAGGTTGGTAGGACTTTCTCAGCTGTTTCCTGACCTTAAGTTTTATCCCCTGTGGACCGTCTTCTTTATTGGTGTTATATCACTTAGATATCCTGGCAGGTTTTGTATGAAGTTTTTTGACATCTTTCCCTTGATGTTTTGTAGTTAGACAGGGTGACGCTCTAAGCTGCTGGACCAGAAAAAGGAGAGCAGGCTTTGGTCTCCAGTGAGTAATAAAACCAGAGGTAGTGTTGACAGGTGTGTATAGCCGCACTTCAGCTGAGACTGTTTCTTGGTTTGAAACTCGTTAGCTATATCTGTCATTACCATTTACAGTTAAAAAAATTTTTTTAAAGCCACAACACATGTTTAGAATGAAAACTAGAGAAGAGCAGAAACAGAAAGGTAATGCATGAAATGGAAAGTAAGCAGAGTTGAGAAGAAATATATAGAAACCTGAATGGTATTAAGACGGCAGGAAAGGTGAATTTGTTGGAGATGAGAGGAAAGCTGTTGGATGAGTGAGAAAGGCAGAGACCTCATTTTACCAGGGTTGCTCTGGATGTCAAGACTGATTTTAGAAAAGCTGACTGCGGCTCTGGAACTCAAGGGAACAGTGCACACCAATCGACCTCTGCCAAGAATACTGGAAAGGGAGAAAAAGGCCTAAAATGAATGGGTAACAGGAGGCAAGGAACTCATTTATCTTGGCACTCACAGTTTAAATATTATAAACTTAAGAGGAGTATCTGTTTTAAAAATAAACTTATTAGCATCAAATACTTGCTATGATTCTTTGTTATTGGTTGTTTTTAAAATCTGTAGTTGAAAGTGGTTAAGAAAGCTCAGTCTTTGCATGAACATTGTTTACCATTCTGTAATTATAATGCAGAAAATTGGGATTACTTTTTCTCCATTATTCCCTTTCCTTCATTTCTTTATTACAATTATTCTTTCCTTTCCCTGCCTTTCTTTCTGTGTCTCTTTCTTCTTCCTTTCTTTCCTTGTTTTTAATTCTCTGGCCCCAAGATTTTAGGATGATTTCTTTAGACTTAAAAGCTCTAACTTGACAATGGGACATCTCAGAATGATTCTTGTTAGATGTATCAATTATAAGTAAAATCAATCCAAAAGAGATTCATGTGCCACCTGGAATTTTCAAATTTTCCCTGTTGCCTAAAAAGGCTGATATCGGTAAAGACATAAAAGTTAAAAACCAGAGCATTACTTGAATAATTCGGGCTATTTTGTTCGGGCTATTTAATTAGGCTATTTTGTCTTATGATTTTCAAAATGTACAGATATGTAAAAATTGGAAATTGTGGAATGTGATCTTTAGACAGAGCTGACTCTTTACTGAGGGTCAAGAGCTGATAGCCAGCAGAAGATTGAAGACGGTCAGCCTCTGGTCACTGGAGATTCCTTCCTTTGCCTGGTCTGCCACATTTGAGTAATTCCTGAGCTGCTGTAATGTACCTCTTTCTCTCAGGGATATCACAAACTAGCTTGTTCTTGTCTTTAGATAAATTACAAAAAAGTGCCTCCTCTGAGCAGAAGAGTTGTCACAAAGTACTTTTTCTTTCAGGTGTGGCTCAGCACTGAGGCTGGTCTGGATTTAGGCCCCCTTTGTCACAAGGAACTGTTGTACACATACAGATAATATGACCCTAGGCAATAGGCCTATTTCCAAGCCACAGGGCGATGGGAAAATGGGAAATTTCCCCAACAGTGATGATACTTTATCCCCAAAATACAGCAAAAACTTCTTTTCACTCTTAGTCAATAGGTTATCAACATTTTACCATTGAGTTTTCAAAGTTTTAAGCAACTTATGTTTAAGTATTATATAAACAAAATACTTATTTTAAATAAAGTGTTAGTCGTATGATATTATACGAGAAAAGTGAATCTGAAATATAAGAATATTTCGATGCTATTTACTGGAGCTTTGGGGTAGGGAAACAAGGCAGTTTAAATGAAAAATTAAATTTTGAGTACTATCATGGGTCCAAGAATGTGGCAGTAATTGTGATTTGCCAGCTTGGTAGCATTCTAGATTCTCAGTTAAGTTGGGAAGCTTGGGAACCCATAGCTTGCAATAGAAGTAAAATATCAAGTGTGTGTGTGTGTGTGTGTGTGTGTGTGTGTGTGTACCGATCTATCTATCTACCTGTCATCTATATCTATTTTTTTAAACATATCAGTTTAGGTTTTAAGAACTTACTGAGGAGATAGCAAGTAGGATGGGAAAGGTTACTGGTTAAAAAGTCCTTAAAGTTGTGATATTCCTCTTAAATGCATTTAAAAATACAAGTGATCAAACAAAATCTGGTCAAGATGTTGGAGTAGGTAAATGCTGTGTTCACCTCCTCTGATGACCACATCAAAATTACAACTAAACTACAGAACAACAATCATTGAGAATTTCCTGAAGTCCAGCTGAACAGAAGCCCTATAACTAAGGATATACAGAAAAAGCCACCTCAAGACTGGTAGGAAGGGCAGAGACATGGAATGGGCTGGTCCTACACCCATGTGTTGCAGTTAAAAATCAGGAGGGATATCTTGGCTGCAGAAGTGCCCCCTGAGGAGTGAGGGGTTCCAGCCCCAGACCCGGCTCCTCAGCCCAGGGTTCCAGTGCCGGAAAGAGAAGTCCCCATAACTACTGGCTATGAAAACCAGCAGAAATTGTGGCTGATTGAGACAAAAGGTGTCTGGAATCCCAGGCATTCCTCTTAGAAAGCCCATGCACAGACTTACTCACTGATGGACTCACTCACTCTGAGCTCTAGCACTGTGGTAGCAGCTGGAAAGGCTCCAGAGACATATGGGAAAGAATTAAATTGTTTGGATTCAGGGAAAAGGCTGAAGGGGCAGCTTTCTCCCAGATAGAAGTGCTCGCAGAATCCATTGCTCCTTTGTTGAGCCATATACCCACCTAGTTTATAGGCACAGCTGGCTGCCATATCTGAGCCTCTGTCAACCTGGCTAATACCATTCACCCCACCCTGGTGATTCTGTGAGATTCCCCCCATCATCCAACTTGCAGGCCCACCCAAGACATCGCCAGTGGCTATTTCATACAAATTACCTGTCTTGGCTCATGCTTTGGACTTTCCTAAAATCTCTCAAAGGTTTACAAACCCCAAACAAGCAGCATCTGGCCTTAGCATGCCCCATATCACTTACTAAGCAGCCCTAATCCCAGCACTAGCAGGAGCCAGTCTCAGTTCACAGCTCAGCCTCTCTCAGGCACCTCTGAGCCCAACACAAATGGCAAGTATATGCAGATCACTTTGAAGCTCATACTAAGTGGCCCTAGGCAGTGTACAGGCGGCTTCTGACTTTGGCCTGCACCAGAGCCCCTCCAAAGTGGCCCCAGAACCAAAACATCCAGTAGCCTGCTTCAAACCACACCAGAGTACCACCCAACCACTTCCACAAATGACACACTCATAACGCAGACTGGGCAGACAGCGGAGCCCTGCTAAAGCAAATCCTCCTTTATAGGTTCAACCCCTGCACAACATTTCCTCCACTGTAGTCATGGCCAGTCCTCACAACAATCAGTATGAGGGTCAATACCTCCCACTGACATGTAGACAGCAACCAGGACTCAACTACAACAAGAGGGCATATACAACACACACAAGGAACACACCTGTAGTACCCAGCTGAGGACACCAGACAGACTGTGCCACTTGGCCCAACTGGACACTTAAGGCTACTCTACTAAGACTGGGAGACATAGTAGCTCTACCTAATGCATAGAAATAAACACAGCGAGGCAGCAAAAATGAGGAGACAAAAAAACCCCACAAAAACATATCCCAAATAAAAGAACAGAACAAAGCTCCAGAAAAAGAACTAAACAAAATGGAACAAGCAATCTACCAGATGCTGAGTTCAAAACACTGGTTGTAAGGATGCTCAGTTATCTCAGGGAGAACTTCAAAAAAGAGGCATGAAACATAAAAATGGAGAAAAAACAAACAAACAAACAAAATCAGAAATTAAGAATACAATAACTGAAATGAAGAATACACTAAAAGGAATCAACAGCAGATTAGATGAAGCAGAGGATTGAAGCAACGAGTTGGAATATATGAGTAAGGTAGCAGCAAACATCGAATCATAACAGCAAAAACAAAAAAAGAATAAAAAAATGAGTATAGTTTAAGTGGTGTCTGGGACAATATCAAGTGTACCAACATTAGCATCATAGGGGAACCAGAAGAAGAAGAGAAAAAGCAAGGAATTGAAAACCTATTTGAAGAAATAATGATGGAAAACTTCCTTAACCTGTTGAAGGAAATAGACATACATGCCTAGGAAGTGCAGAAAGTCCCAAACAAGATGAACCCAAAGAGGCCCACACCAAGACACATCATAATTAAAATGCCAAAGCTTAAAGACAAAGAGAGAATCTTAAAAGCAGCAAGAAAACAGGACTTACAAGGGAGCTCCCGTAAGACTGTCAGCTGATTTCTCAACAGAAACTTTGCAGGCAAGAAGGGATTGGCACAAAATATACAAAGCGATGAAAAGCAAGGACCTATAACTAAGATTATTCTCCCCAGCAAAGCTATCATTTAGTATCAAGGAATGGATAAAGAGCTTCCCAGACAAGAAAAAGCTAAAAGAATTGGTCACCATCAGACCAGTATTATAAGAAATGTTAAAAGGACTTCTTTACAAAGAAGAAGAAGAGAAGAAAAATAAGAATAATAAATTGGCAATAACTACATATCCATAGACAATTACTTTAAATATAAATGGATTAAATACTCCAACCAAAAGATATAGGATGGTTGAATGGATAAGAAAACAAAACCCTTAAATAGGCTTCCTGTAAGAGACTCACTTTAGTTCGAAAGGCACACACAGACTCAAAGTAAAGGGATGGAAATAGATTTTTTTATGAACATGGAAACAAAAATAAAATGTGGGGTAGCAATACTTATACAAAGCAAAATAGACATTAAAACAAGAGCAAAGAAGGATCCAGCAATTCCACTTCTCAGTATTTACGGAAAGAAACCCAAAACACTAATTTGAAAAGACATATGCATCCACGTTCATTGCAGCATTATTTACAATAACCAAAATATGGAAGCAACCTGTGTCCATCAATTGATGAGTGGATAAAGATGTGGTACATATATATACAATGGACTATTATCCATAAAAAAGAATGAAATCTAGCCATCTGCAACAACATAGATGGATCGAGAAGGTGAAATAAGTCAGACTGAGAAAGACAAATACCATATGATTTCACTTATATATGGAATGTGAAAAACAAAATGAATGAACAAAACAGAAACAAACTCATAGAATATTTTGATAGTTGCCAGGTGGGAGGGCAATTGGGGGTCTTGGTGAAAAAGGGGAAGGGATTAAGAAGTACAAATTGGTAGTTTAAAAGGAGCCATGGGGATGCAAACTACAGCATACATAGGGAATATAGTTAATACTATTGCAATAACTATGTATGGTATCAGATGGGTACTAGATTTAATTGAGGTGATCACTTTGTAAGTTATATAAATGTCTAATCACTGTGTTTTACACCTAAAACTAATACAATATTGTATGTCAACTGTAATTGAAAATTTTAAAGAAAAATATTTTTAAAATACGAGTGACTATATTAAAACCCCACAAAAAATGAAATTTGGATATAATGTGATTGGCAATTTGCTCTATCCTCTAGCTAAATTTCTTATCTTATGGGAGGGAACAGGAAGTCCATATGGGAGGGTGACGTGGGGTGGGAAATGGGAGGCCGCTTTGTCTCAGGAAGTAGAATGCAGAGGGGTGAGTCTGGAATATCTTTTGGGTCCAACTTGCAGAATGTAGTGATGAGATCACCTGAGTGTCAGGGATCTTTGTTGCTGTTCTCGATATGGAGTTGGCATTAGTGCCGTGCATTGTCTTCATTGATATTTAAATCAGAGTGGACAGCTGCCACCGAGTGGTGCCATATCAAACCACGAGCTGGAAGCCAGACCCCTAGAATTCCTAGCCAGCTAGCTGTACTGGCCAACTCTGTCATTTTATTAACTTTGCAGTAATGGAACTTCATGGTTTATACAATTGAACAACTACAGTGTTGGACTCTACTGATGAAATCACAATAAGGTTTTATTGCACTAGATGAATGGAGTATAATAGGTTTATATTACACTTTTTTCTTTCTTTGAACAGTCCGAGCTTCTTTATCAAAAATAAAAAGTAGTGGCTGGGGCCATTACTATTCATGTTTGGTATTACATTTTTAATATTTGAATTTGTTGTTATACTACTTATTTAGAAACTAAAGCAGAACTCTAAACACTGGAGCTAAGTGTAAGAATTTAAAATAAAGCAAAACACAAGTATATAAAACTCTCAATTAGAAACTTTTGCATACCATGAAAGAAGGCATGGTTTTTAGAAGAGACTGTATGTACTAAAATCAAGTGAAGGATATTTACTTACTATTTTACTAATTTGTATTCCCTTAGATTGTGTTTTGTATGAATATTGAATTTGTGATTCTTATGTTTGATGCTAAGGAGAGAACTTGAAGCAAATTTAAAGGAAAAGTGAAACAAAAATTATTAAGATTATCTCTAGAACATATTGTGTGTTTACTATATTTTGTCATGTATAATGTGAACCCACATTTTTGGCCCAAACTTTCAGGGAAAGAATCTTTTGTTTTAATTTTTTAATTCAAATTTTTATTTGTTTATGTTTCGATACTTGTTTTTTTGTATTACAAAGGAATCCTAGCATTTATTTTTTCAAAATATTATGGTAAAGAAATTTTATGTAAAAAATAATTACAAAAAGCAAGAACAAATCCAATGTACAAGAAATTTTATGTACCAGTAATAAATTTACGATATTTACGCATCATAGAAGGCCAAGAACTCTTCATCGTTGCAAGTTCGTCATAAATTCAACAAAACCAATTATTATATTCCAGGGTATTATTTTGCATGCAGATTTTGTTATTGATTTCTAGCGTTACGCTTTTAACCCATAAGCATAAATAAAAAATTTAAAAACATTTATATAGATACGGAATTAGCACTACCCGTGTATAATGCACATCCTTATTTTTCCCTCACAAATTTGGGAAAAAAGTGCGCATTATTCACAGCAAAATATGGTAATTCCCTTTCAAACAGAAAGTTTTGCTATTTTTTTTCTGCTCTAGCTGTTGCATTAACAGCCATAGACAAGTGAAAACATCATTGTTTTTAATAAAACAGATTAATAAACATGTAAGAGGATTAAGCATTTCAGGTTCTGGCTTCTACGCTTAATATGAGAGTGATGGCTTGAAGCCAGTATACTATACATGCTAATTTATTGGTACTTTGAAGTAACGTAGAAGATTACCTCCTCTGAGATTGTTCACCTGGGGTAATCATTCTCACCCAGGAGCAGTTTTGCCCCCAGGGGTCATTTGTCAATGTCTGGAATCATTTTTGACTGTCACAACTCGGAAGGTGGGTTGCGGCTGGCATTTAGTGAATAGAGGCCAGAGAGACTGCTATCTTAAACAATGTACAAGAAAGTCCCCCACAGTGAAGAATAATCCAGTCCAAAATAAAAATACTTAGTAGTGAGGAGGTTAAGAAACCCTGATCTAGGAGTATTTACAGTTTGGCTTCTTCCTCATCTATTTTCTCTTTTCCTTCTTTCTTTTTCCATTCCTCTTACTTAAGTAGGTACACGTAGCTTGGTGTGGAGAAGAATAAATGACTCTGTTTTGTGCTAAATATAATTTTTTCAAATTCATTTCCTAAGGTGTGGTATTGCACAGAGTGAAAAGGGAGTCAGGAGACCTGTACTGTAGCTATAAGACCTTGGACATATCACTTAAACTCTTTCATTTATTTATCTCTAAACATCATGATTGAACAGGATCTAGGGTTTCTTCTAGCCAAACAAAGTCAAAAGAATTTGGTTTAAACCATTTATTCAACCTGGCATGAGCACCTCCTCTATGTCAAATAGCATGCTAGGTGCTTAGAGTGAAACAATACAGACAACTAGAAGATGTAGTTCCTGTTTTCTAAATGCCTGAGATTCAACTGGGGAGACAGACATGTAAACAGAAGTGACCATGCACTGTGATAAGTGTTCTAATAAAAGTGTGGTCAAAGTTCTACAGAAGGGCGGGGTGGGGAAGGGACAGCCACTACCTGTGATAAGGAGAGTTGGGTAAGGCATCAGAGAGAAGGTGGAATCTGACACAGCTATTGGATGAGAGGAGGGATTTGTCAGAGTGTCAGCAAGGGCATTACAAGTCAAAGGAATGGCCTAGGCAAAAGCTTAGAAATATGAATGCCCTGATATGTTCCAGAATGTTGAAAGTTTCAGTATGACTGGAATGCCATCCCTGAATAAAAGTACTCCTCTTGTGTTGCCTCAAAATATCACAGATTTCCAAAAGACTTTGAAAGCTATGAAAAGTAAAGAGAACCACTTCGCCCTTGCCTGCACACTTGAGCCATTCATTCATTTGCAGTGTGTGCATCACAAGCACAGACAGCGTCAATTACAGCCTGAGGATTCCTTCAGGCTCCCTCCTACTTTACTTGTTTTAACTTGTGTCCGCGCTGCTGCTTCATTGTTAATGCTGGGACTTGTGGTATAGAAAAGTCAGGAACAACAAATCCAATTTTTTAAAAAGTGCCTGATTTTTCCCCCCCATCAAGTCTCCTTGAAATAATTTTGAATTGTAATAACTCCTTCGTTGCCATGGACGTGGGTAATTAAAAAGTCTGATTTAATACGCAAATGCCGGTGAATAAGTGTAGCACTTCAGCTCTTCTAAAACAAGTAGAGAACCTGATGGCAGAAATAGTGCCAAAGCTTTTGGCACCAACTGGTGATAGGCGGCAGAGATTTTTGGCTTACGGTGATCCATTGCTGAACAAGTGGTTGTCAGCTTGGCCTAAGACACCATCACACTCAGTTTTCTTTTGCAGCTGTGAAAATCAGTGTCTTCCCGTAGAGTACGGGATAAAAGGAAATGAGAGTGTTCTGAGGGAAATTAATCTTTTTAGCCATCTTTAAGAAGTAGATGAATTTTGCATGAGTTTTCCCTCAGCAAGTCTGACTTTTCTCAGAAGGGAGTTGAAGGGGAATAACTCCTTCTGTTGCTTTCCTTTGGAACTACCCAGATATAAAACAGTTATGAAGTAGATATCACAGTGACTTGATGAGAGTTCAGGAAATTTGTCTTCTATTTCCAGCCAAGCAGCTGACTTTCTGTGACGATAGTTTCTTGATGTCTGAACTTCTCCTTCTAGAAATAAATCTAATAATACCCACTGTTCACTTCTCAGGACTTATGAAGTAATGTCTGTAGAGTATTTGAGAAGAAAAAGGTTCTATAACACAAATACGTGTTTTTCCACCCTTAATATCAGTTAGTCCCCTGTTTATATGATTAAATTCTGAGTAGTCTGACACTTGGCAACCTCCTTCCCCGACCCCACCCCCGCATCAGAATGTAAAATTCATGGTTAACTGCACATTATGAATTTGTCACAACCTCACTTAACCTACTAAATATCCCAGAAAAGAGCTGGTTTGGCTGGAGTTGAATCAGTACAGCTTTGCTAATTTGGTCTGTATTAAGCCAATACTTTTTATTCTGGAATGAGCGAGGGGTGGGTGTTCAGAGATCAAGGCCTGGGTGCATTCTCCCAGAAATCACTGGAGTTCAGCTGTCTTCATTAGCGTGGTAAGAGGAGGAGTAGGAGAGACAAATACATGTTTCAGGCCAATGTGTCCCCTTTGGTATGTATAGGCCATCAGAGGTAGTTGCTGAGAGACTATAATGAAAACTTAATACACGAGCAATCGTAGTGTGATACCGTGTTTCCCCGAAAATCAGACCATCTAGACAATCAGCTCTAATGCATCTTTTGGAGCAAAAATTAATATAGACCGGTCTTATTTTACTATAAGACCGGGTCTTATACTATACTATACTATAATTAATATAATATAATATAACATAATATAATACCAGGTCTTTTATTAATTTTTGCTCCAAAAGATACATTAGAGCTGATTGTCCAGCTAGGTCTTATTTTCAGGGAAACACGGTATGAGAACTAAAAATGTTTTGCAGGAAATACTGAAGGAGGCTATTCGACCTGAAACAAAAAACCAAAAGAATACAAAATCATGAGTAACATTATGAACAGACAGACAGAAGCAGGAAATGGCAACCCCTACACCAAATAGGACACTATACACTTAAACATAACATACAGGGTAAAGAAGATAAAAACATCAAAACAAAAAACAAAGGAAAAAGAGAAGAAAAAGACAACTTGCTACTGCAATTCAGAAATCAACTCATAGCTCAAG
The DNA here is from genome assembly GCF_004115265.2 of Rhinolophus ferrumequinum. NCBI lineage: Eukaryota > Metazoa > Chordata > Mammalia > Chiroptera > Rhinolophidae > Rhinolophus > Rhinolophus ferrumequinum. The sequence goes on from NC_046301.1 coordinate 46,817,756, forward strand.
TAAGGATAATTTGTGACAACAAAAAACATAAAAGGGGAGAGAGTGAAGGTCTGAATCTGTAAAGGGGAATGGAAATAAGAAGCATTCTTGAAGAGAAAGGACTACTGTAAACATGAAACTTTCTTTTACAAAAAATTAATTGTAACCACTCAAAAAAAATCCAGAACTGAAATGTATAACAAAAAAAAAGAAGAAACAGAGGGAAAAATCACAGAATACCACCACACTGAAATAACAGCAATAAAAAGGCAAAGAAACAATGGAGACATGGAGATACCAGAAAACAAAAGACAAAATGGATGTAGGAAATCCTCACATATCAATAATCACCCTAAATGCAAATGGACTGAGCTCACCAATAAAAAGGCACAGAGTAGCAGATTGGATCTAAAAATGTTTTTGAGTTCTTTTTTTTTTTTTTTTTTTTTTAAGATTTTATTGGGGAAGGGGAACAGGACTTTATTGGGGGAACAGTGTGTACTTCCAGGATTTTCTTCCAAGTTAAGTTGTTGTCCTTTCAATCTTAGTTGTGGAGGATGCTTTTCAGCTTCAAGTTGTTGTCCTTTCAATCTTAGTTGTGGAGGGCGCAGCTCAGCTCCAGGTCCAGTTGCCATTGCTAGTTGCAGGGGGCGCAGCCCACCATCCCTTGGGGGAGTCAAACCGGCAACCTTGTGGTTGAGAGGATGCACTCCAACCAACTGAGCCATCCGGGAGCTCAGCGGCAGCTCAGCTCAAGGTGCCGTGTTCAATCTTAATTGCAGGGGGTGCTGCCCACCATCCCTTGCGGGACTCGAGGAATTGAACTGATAACCTTGTGGTTGAGAGCCCACTGGCCCATGTGGGAATTGAACCAGCAGCCTTTGGAGTTAGAAGCATGGAGCTCTAACCGCCTGAGCCACCGGGCTGGCCCCTGTTTTTGAGTTCTTAATTAAACACTGTTCATTGTGCATATTCTTTTATTGTTTATTAGATTTTGTTTTCTATGTGAGTAATCATTTACTGTCTGTTTTAGAGCAGAAATAGATAAAGTTTTACTGAAATAGTCACATTCATTCATTTACATGTAATCTGGGACTTCTATTGCATTACAATAGCAGAGCTAAATAGTTGAGAATTTCTAGTCCACGAAGACTAAAATAAAAATATGAACTATCTGGTTCTTTACAGAAAAAATTTGCTGACCCTTGCCTTAAAGAAATACCTTTTGTAAACAAAAACTAATTTCTGCAATTTATATACAGTCTCTCAGGGTGATCATTACCTAGAGTCTAGGTCTAGACAAATGAAATTTTTTTCTTTTGAAGAAGTGGTAACCCCAAATACCTTATTTTCATCTTATTTGCTTTATTATATCTTAAAAATTCTTACAAAATGCAAATTTTGACATGTAAAAGGAAATCTATTTCTTATGACTTGTAAGCCCTCCAGAAAAAAAGAAAATGCATATAGCAGTGTCATGCAGGGTCTCTGGTTCCGCTCCTGCATAAGAACACAGGATATGGTGAGGCCAAAAAAGAACACCAACGGAGTCATAGATAGGGGAGTCACACCACTATATTCTCACTGGTGGCTGGGTTGGAGATACAGGAAGCAGGAGCCACAGGATACGCAATCCACGTCTGCTTCTCTGCCAACCAACCAACCAACCAACCCCCTAGCATAGCCACGGCAGTTGTATTAGTGGCTAAAGGTTCATCGGTAACAGCTGACAGCTAACCAGTCACAGCTGATAGCCATCTAATAACCAAGCCAGCACCTTTTCACGTGAGGCCGAGAGCCTGGAAACTGCTTTCTGGGACTCTATCCCCACAAGCAGTATAGTGACAGTAAAGAGATATTGAATAGTATGTCACCAATTATATTAGGGAAATGAATAAACAACAATAGCAAACATTTATAAAGTGCTTATTCTGTGTTAGACACTGTTCTAAGCACTTTTTAATTTCTTCAGCAACCCTTTGAAGTAGGATAATTATTTTCCTTATGTATGACATTTTTTAGTTGTGAATACAGTTGAGAAATCTAACTTGTAAGAGAAAAAAACTAATAAAATATTTATAATTTATTTCATGGGTTTATTGATACAAATGAATAAATTTCTGGAGATTGTAAAGCCAAGGCACTGACCATATTCCATGACTAAAGTATTAAGAGTGATAGAGAAGTTTTAAGAACATAGAGTTATTGTGAATCGTAATTTGGTAGTTTTCAGTTTGGAGCCTGATTTAATTTTCTTAAGGTTTTCCTAAGCTTAATTTAATTTTTTTAACAGTTAGTGTGGGGACAGAGCCAGGAATGCAGTTTCCAGGCTCTCGGCCTCACGTGGAAGGGTGCTGGCTCAGGTAGTAAATGGCCATCAACTGTGACCGGATGGCCATCAGTTGTGGGAGTCATACCACTATAGTCCTGGCTGAGCCCAGAGAGAGTGGTAGTGCCCTGAGAGGCCCTGGCTGTGGCCAGGATATTGCATTCACCTCCAGGCTCTTCCCACAGGGCCCCTTGCGGAAGACACTTGTCACGTAGATTGTGAGGTGAGACCTGTAGGGGTGGAGTGAGGGGACAGAGCCAGGAGTGCAGTTTCCAGGCTCTCGGCCTCACGTGGAAAGGTGCTGGCTCAGGTAGTAAATGGCCATCGACTGTGATCAGATGGCCATCAGCTGTGGCTAGTTGGCCGTCAGCTGTAACCAGTGAGCCATTGGCCACTAATATAACTGCTGTGGCTATGCTAGCACCGAAAGGGGGGCTAGCAAGAAGATGGTGGCTGAGCTAGCAAGCGCGGAATGCAGTTAGCACGGCGGATTGAAGCTAGCAGGTGAGGTTGGTTGGCAGAGACAAGTGGATGGCGGGTTGTGAATCGTGTGGCTCCTGCTTCCTGTGTCTCCAACCCAGCCGCCAGCGAGAATATAGTGGTGTGAGTCCCCTATCTATGGCTCCGTGGGTGTTCCTTTTTGGCCTCACCATGTCCTGCGGTCTTATGTGGGGAGCGGGACTGGAGACCCTGCATGACAGTGGCAATTCTGGTCTTGTGCCCACTGTTGTTTCCTTGGCTGGTGTTCACTGTGGAAATTAGGGATGCTGAACTTGTGTCCCCGCGAGCGCAAACCCCGTGAGCTGTCAGTATTGTTGAAAATCCCATGGTCAGCAGTCCATTGTGTTCTGGCAGTCTGTCTTTAGCTTTTTTCAGCACCACTCTGACTTGGATGCGGTAGCTCCCTTGGGAATCTTATCCAGCACCATGAGCTACTTTTGCATTCTCCACAGGGCATGGAGAAATATCCCTGATGCTTTCTTTGCCCAGTGGGAGTGGAGGAAGGTTTGGGAGTACTAACTTGCCTGGCATTTTATTCAGAATGCCCACATCGGAGGAGGACCACTGGCAGGCACTTTCCTTCCAGATTTCCTTCCAGGTGCTCTGCATTCAACTTTTCTCTCAGCAGGTCTGAGCTGCTCCCCTCTCCAGAGTCCTTTGCTATTTCAAAGCAGGGTGTGGGAGTTGGGACACTCTTGATGACTGCTTCCTTTGCTGCTCCTCCTACTCTTCAGATTTCTGTGAGCGCCTTTTATTTCTCCTTTCTGTTTTGCTGGATATTCCCCTAGGACATATCCATCCTCTTCTCCTGGTGGCACTCACCCTTTCTTTTAAAGTGCAGAATCCCTGTTGGGAAACACTCTTGCTCCTACAGAAAAATTAAAGAAAAAATACAGTGATGTTTTCAGAATATCATTTCTGTACTCTCGGATATGGGACTGCAACTGACTGCTAGTCCTGGCAACTATCATAGAAATTAGAGGATGAGGACTCCGTGGCAGGTAAATGATTCAAATGTCTTTTAAAAGGTACAGAAAGCTAATAAATCAGACAGAAAAGACCTCATATCCAGCTTTACGAGAATGGCCCAGGGAGGTGCAGGCAGTGAGGAAGAACTTCATTTGGAAAGAAAAGGCAAGAGGTAAAGGAAAAGATTTTCTTCCTGCTCTATACCACGTGCTTGCTTTATTGCCTTGGTTGATCTTATTCCAACAGACTCCAGGATCACCACTAACCAATTTCCTGGTGGTTTTATGCCCTTGTTAGTGACCTTCAGGAATCAAGTACATTTTAATATGTTTGTTACAATGACCACAGGATCCTGTAATAAAAAGATAACTGTAGGATTTCTTATTGGTTCAGAATACCTGGAAGCTAGTAAGGGGAAATTAAATAAAAATGTTAAGATTAATGAATCTGAACTAAAATTGTGTGTTTCCTTTGTTATGGAACAGTCAGTATTTTGGGTTTTATTTATTGTGTTAAAGTGAATATTAGAATTATAAAAGGAATTTCTGTAATTTAAATAGCAGATGATATTTCATGAGTGCCCGAAGTGTTTCTGGAACTTTATATGAAAAGTATCCAACTTTAAAAACTACAGTATCAGTAATTATTTCAATTTTGCAGATAAGGAGACTGATTATCTACAAAATCCCCAAACTGAAAAGAAGTGGGATTGGGATTAAAATTTAAGCCTGTCTGAAGACGACACCCATGCTTTTTCAGGTTATTATGCATCAGTAAATGGTTCATGTTAGAAATACTTCTGTGACAAAAAAAATCTTGTGACAAATAATGTTTAATGCTTAGTTACCTTAAGAACACACTGAGGAAATTATGCCGAAAGAGTCAGTATTACCTGACATTAATCTCTTTGGATCCAGCAATATATAAATTGAATATAGTACAAACAATGTACATGATCTAAGGTTAAGCCTTTTTAGGCCTTAGTATTGTAAAATAAAATTCAGAGGTAGGACACCAGACCAAACAGACATACAGCCTAGTGAATTATAAGGTAGATACACCCTTGTAACCACCACCAAGTCAAGAAATAGAGCATTTTTACTGGCCATGAAGGAGCTCTTCATGTGCCCCACCCTTGTCAGAGGCCTCAGCTGATTTTTATAATAATCACTTTTCCCTGTGGTTTTTATCAGCTCAGAGCAATCTTACACACTATAGTTTAGTCTGACCCATTTAAAAATGTGATATGTCTTTCACGTATCTTTTAATCTACAGGTTCCTCTTCAATCTCTTTCTTTTCCTTATAATCTACCTGAAGGAAAACGTGTACCCTTTAACTAGTATAGTTTAACAATAGTCTAGGTTTTGCTTGTTCAGAGACTTGGGGTGCATCCAGTTTGCCCTCTGCCTTCTATTTCCTGCACTTGGCCATTGGATGCAGATGCACATCAGACTTGAGTTAGATCCCTCTGGTGGTGGTGTGTTCTCTTATCATGATATATACATCATTGCCTGGTTTTATGGTTTTACCTTTTTTTTTTTTTACATATCAGCAGCTGTCGATGCTTAATGCTTCTAATGATTATTAATTCCTTGAGAGTTGCAAAATAATATTGTATCATTCTTTTCTATTTACTATATAATTAATTTTATAAAGAAATACATCCCCACTTCTATTTTTTGGTTATCCAAGAGTATATATAGTTCATATAGAAAAGGCTTGTTTCTCTTTAGTTACACAATTTTAAAGACTCTAATTTCATTTCTTGTCATCTTCTATAAGTGACCAGTTAATATTTGTAAGTATCATTATGAAATGACTAATTTAAATGTATCTGATGTGTTTCAGTCTACTGTGATAAAATTTCAGTCCATCTTGTTTTGTTTATAGTGGTTTTGATTGTGTTTCTTTATATGGTTTTCTTTGTGGTTGCTCTGGGTATTACAATATACATAGGTGACTTACCACAGTGTACTGGTGTCAACATTATACCACTTTGAATGAAATATGAAAACCTTCCCTACATTTAAATATCGTGTCTTACATACTGTATATCACTTGTGTGAGGACTCTAAAAAAGTTGAACTCATAGAAACGAAGACCTTAGAATGGTGGTTGCTGGGAGCTGGGGCAGGAGTGACACTGGTAGGGACATGTTGGTCACATAGTACAAACTTCCAGTTTTAAGAGGAGTAAGTTCTGTCGTACTAATGACCAGCATGGTGGTTATAGTTAATGTTGTAGTACATACATGACAGTGGCTAAGATAGCAGGTCTTAAAGGTGCTTACCACAAAAAAAGAAATGGTAGTGATATGAGTTGAGGGAGGTGTTAGTCAACATGATCTATAAGTGTATCAACACCTAAAGTTACACAAGGCTATATGTTAATTATAACACAATAAAAGCTGGGAAAAATAAATATCATTGAGCATCAGATGATGTTATAATTTTTGTTTCAATCACATCCAATACAGTTTATAAAACTCATGAGAAGGATAGTCTATTGTATACACCCAAATTTCCCTTCCTTCGGGTGTTCTTCCTTTTTTCTTCATGCTCTAAGATCCGTTCTTCTACCGTTTATCATGGTTTCTTGGCCTATTCACTGGAAAAACTAGGAAATATATATTTTTAAAGTTCATTCTGAATGAGTTCACTCAGATACTGCCAATTCTGATTTTGAATCTCTGGGATTTTAATTGCTTTATTTCACTTTGCTTCTCAAGGACACAGAGGTTGTTAGAATGTTCCGTAGCTATTCTATCCCCACAGGGTGACACCCAACATTCTTAGAATAACAATAGTAAGACTATTATACCAATTCTGATTACTGAAAACAATAAAATAGAATGTCTTTGTGTATGATACATCTATTAGCATCCATTTTGTATCAGAGCTTATAGCTGAAATATACAATATTTTCTTCTCTCTAATCTTCACTTTGTTCTGGAAGTAACTATTTATTTCATGTTCCACACAAGTTTTTCTATTAATGTCTTTAGTCATTTTGGTTATCTGAAGTTTGTTCTCTAGTAGATTCCACAAGAAGGGCTAATGGTAACCACATTCTCTGAGTTCTTTCCTGTTGATAACAGTTTGTATCCTTTATATTAGAAGTCAGTTTTGTTGGATAAAAATCTTTGGCTCACATTTTCATTTTTTTGAGCATCTTAATTATACTCTCCATTTATTTATAAAATAGCACTGCACTCAAAGAAAATTATTTTCTTTTCCTTATATGTCACATTCTCATTTTATGCCCATAAGATTTTTTGTTTCCTTTCAAGTCCAGAATTTTACTATATTATGTATTGGTGTTGGTAGTTAAGGGTTGATATTTTTAGGTACACTATGTGTTTTCTTAATATATAATTTTAAATATCTTTATTTTAGGATTTCTATGCATTATATTTTTTATTATTTGTTTTGTTTCTTTAGGGACTAGTTTAAAATAATAAAGTGAATATAATTTCCTTCAATTATTTTGAAATATTGCCTCATTAATTTTTAACATCTAATATGTAAAAATTGAGAAGCCATTCTGATTCCTGTGTTATTGTATGTTTCTCCTTTTTCTGACTCTTCATCCCAAGTGTTCTGATATTTCTCAAGCATTTGCTGTAGTATAAGTCTTTATTCATTCGTTGGACTAAGTACTAGGTGAAACATCTTCATATAGCGAATCTGTTGTGTTTTTTTTTTCAGTTTGGGGAAATTTTCTTCTATTAGTTCTTTAATTTTCTCTCCTCTTAATTCTCTCTTTTTTCCAATTCTTATTGTTTGAATGCTTGGCCTCTTGGATTCTCTCATAATTTTCCCCTTTGTTTTCTTACTTTCCATCTGCTGTAGACTGAATGTTTGTGTCCTCCTCACATCAATTCATAAACTGAAATCTTAATCCTCAATGTGATGATATTTTGAGATGGGGTGATTGGGAGGTGATTATGTCATGGGAGTGGAGCCCTCAAGCATGGGACTAGTGCCCTTATCAAAGAGATCCAGAGTGCTCCTTTGTCCATTCTACCATGTTAGGACACAGCAAAAAGATGGCTGTGTATGAACCAGAAAGTGGGCTCTTACCAGACACCAAATCTGCCGGTGCCTTGATCTTGGACTTCCCAGCTTCCAGAACCGTGAGAAATAAATATCTGTTATTTATAAGTTACCCAGTCTATGGCATTCAGTTATCACAGCCCCAAAAGACTAAGGCATCGTCTCTATGTGTTTTTAAAATATAAGTTACATACAATCAAAGTCATCCTTTTTGAGTGGACTGTTCAATGTGTTGACAAATGTTTACAGTTATTTAACTGCCACCACCATATGGCAAAAATTCCCTTTTGCAGGGAATTTTGTGTTCCTTTGCAGTCAGTGCTCTTTCCCTTCCTTGTCTCCTGGCAGCCACTACTCTGTTTTCTGTTCCTAAAATTTCCCCATAAAATTCTTTGCCCTTTTATTCCACTCTCTTGTATGTTTCATCAACTTGTAGATTGTTTTCCGGCTTACTCTTGTAATAAGTATTTTAATTTAAGCCTATGTTTAAAAAATTTTCTTAACATCCCATTCTCATTGCATGGTTGCAGTGTCATTTGATGTCTATGGATGTTAATTATTATATTGTGGAAGTTTTTTCTGTATTTCCTCAAAATTTCCTTTTTCTCTAGTTTGCTTTTTTTCCCCCAGTTGGATTAATTTCTCAGATGTCTAATGTTTCTTTACTGTCTAATAATATTAAACGTTGAAATGCTGAAAAGTTGATTGGAAGCTCTGTGTGCCGGGGTGGGTCTCGCTGGATTTGGAGCTTCATTATAGAATGACTGTATAACTCGCTGGTCATTCACTGGTAGGTAACTCCAAAATTATCTGCAAAGGTATTTCTTGGTGTGGTTTGCTACCTCCAAAGAAAGTGCCACCATTATCCTTCCTGATTATATAAGCTGCTAATCTTACACATTTGGGGCAGGAAAAGGGGACTTTGAATTTCACTGATAGCTATGCAGAATATAACTAACGCTTTTGTTTTGAATGTCATTCCTTATCCTGGGTTTATTCTGTGATTAGTGTATCTAAATCTGGCATCTGCTTGGTTCAGGTTTTTTCAGAATCTATAAAACTTTTTTTCTGCTGGGTAGATTGACAGATCTGCATGGGGTAGGGTCTGGGGACCCAACGATTCATTAAACAGATTTTCTAGTGACCCACCTGTTTTCAGCCCCAGCCTCATTTCAGCTTTCCACTATACTTGGAGCTCTCCACACTGAATCTTTCTAGGGTTCTATGGGGCAAATTGGCTTGTTTCCTCTTCCTTATTTCTGTAACGTTTAACTTTCTTCCATTCTGCTAAGTCACTTACTGTCCCTTTATCTACTTACTATTTGGGTTATAAATGTTTCCTAGTTTCCTTCAACGTGGTGTATAGACATTGCTTTCTTGTTTCCTTTATTGGTTAGGGGAGCTTTTTGAGAGTAGAAGAGTATAGGATTATCGTTACACATCCATCTTGAAATGAGAAGCTGTATCCGTAAATATCCTGATGGACTTCTCATACATAACTGTAGTCTTTTGAAGTATTGGACACAGTTAATATACTACTTTTGCTATAATTTCTTTTCCTTTGACTTTCATGCTTTTCATTACTCTTATTATCTTGTATCTTCCTCTTTCATCTGTTCTTATGGTGCCACTTTCATCCATTTTACCTCTTAAACATACATACAATTCAGGGTTTTATAATTATTACTCCTCTGTCTTTTCATCAGTAATCACTCAGATTGTCACATCTAGCTTTAACCAAACTACAGTTATGTATATCCATCTTATTAAGCATTTTTATTTATGAGTTCTACCTATTTTGATAAAAGTCAAATAATAAAATAAAAAATATCTTCCTTACCAAATCAACTTCTCCTTCTCACTTTTTGATTTAAGAATTTTACTATGCAATTAAGCTTGATATTTTACAATTGTCTTTAACTACAGCCTACACCTTTATTTGAAAATTAAATCAGTCCATTTGGTCTTTAAAATTGTAAGTGATTGCTTTCCATTGCTACTGTTTGAATCCAATTTGAAGGGAAACGGAAAACAAGGTGTTTAGTGAATGATGAGGCTAAGATTTTAATAATTTGTTGTTGCTGAAATTTAGCAATTGATCTAACTTAGCATTACACCTTAACAAATTATTGGGATTTTTATAGTCCAATGCCAACGTGAAAATATATTTGTTTAAAGTACATCCATTTGAAAAAATGAACTTTAAGTTAAAAACAGGAAATAATTGTCCAAACAAAGTACTCCTACATATAGGGAGTAAATGCTATAATATAATCAGTACCTGATGTTTATTTGCTTTGCTTTCCCTTCCCTCCACTCTGCTCCCCTCTGTCCCCCTCCCCTCCTCTCCTTTCCCCTTTCCTTACCCTTTTCTCTTTCTTTCTGTCTTTCTGTCTTTCTGTCTTTCTCTCTTTCTCTCCTTCTCTCCTTCTCTCCTTCTCTCCTTCTCTCCTTCTCTCCTTCTCTCCTTCTCTCCTTCTCTCCTTCTCTCCTTCTCTCCTTCTCTCCTTCTCTCCTTCTTTCCTCCTCTCTCTCTCTCTCTCTCATTTTTTCCTGTTTTTTTTTTTATCCTTTATTTTCTAGATAATGAAACATAATTATTGCGTTGAGGCTCTTTTCCTGTTATTTTGCTTTCCTTCCTTATCTCCTTGGCTTTCTTAATTCTTAATTTTGGATTTTTTTTTTTTTTAATTTGGAAGCTCTTAAATAAAAGATGTGGAAAAACTAATATTTGTTAGTTGAATTGTTACATATATATTTTAAGTCACTAGACTTCAGGCACTGTTAGAATTAATGGCTTTATAGTTCCTCCAATGTGAGTTTAGGTGTTGGTTCTGACACTTACTAGCTATGTGATTTGGACCCAGCTACTTTTCTTCTGTAAGATAATAATAGCAAACATTTGAATATGTACTGTATTCTGATCATTCTTTTAAGTTTTGGTTATTAACTCATTTATTCCTCACAAAAACTATAGGTATTATTGACCCATTTTACAGATGAGGAAACGGGAACACAGAAAAAGACTAAGTCACTTTCCCAAATAACATAAATCATCGTTTCTTCATCAGAGACATCTGCTGATACATTTTCCAGTTTCAATTGTGGCCATTTCCCTCCATAAGACATTCTCCCAACAACATTGTCATTTCCTGTTGCTGAAAGATATCTGGTTATTTTACATCAGCGTGGCTTTGTAATGCACTTTCCTCTGAAAATCTTCCCACCACCTCCCCCATTTTCTTTCCTGGCTAACTCTTCATCCTCCTCCAAGACTCCATCTGAACCCTAGCGTCATTTCCAGCAGAACGCCTTCCTTCTCTGTATACCTGTGGCTGAATTAATGATGTTGGGCTCCCACGACATTCTTTGTTTATTTTTTTATTTTTTACGTGTTATCTTTTCACTTTGCATTAGAGTAACTGCTTTATTTGGCTATCTCCATCATCTGGCTGAGGCAGAAAGTACATCCTGTCTTTCTATTACTAGGATCTAGCTGAGTACCGTTCAGTGTTGAGTAGAAATTGTGAGAAGAATACATACATACATGTATATCTATATATCTAAATATACACATATTATACAAACACACACACATATATAATTTTAAAATTCTAAGTTGTATCATTTGAACAACTTACTTCTTTTAGCTTTTGATTCTTCTGTTGTACAAAGTGTTCAATACTATTTCCCTCCTTTTAGGATAATTATGAGAATTGAGAGTATACATGTTAAGTGCATGCATGTCGTGGGAAGGTTGCTCAATAAGTGAAAACTGTTTTTGTGATTATTATTAGTGTCCTAGATTATTCACATACGTACGCTTTCTCAGAACACCAAACTGGAATATATTACTGGTCTTGTATCTTCTTGAGCACCATTTGTTTTCATGTCAGAAAGATATTTTCTCTGATAGAGTATTTAATTTAATGGTTGGAAAGAGCAGAGGAAATTCCTTCAATTATCAAAGATGAATAGGGCATTCAAGTTCCCGGTATTCTTCTTGAAATTTGCAATATTTATCTGGGTAATTTAAACCAAAATTCATTGCCCTACAAGATTAACTCCATTATTCATTTGCTATACTCAGCATATAAGAAAGGACTGCCTGCTCATGCAAATAGAATAATTATTTAAATGGGTTTTTCTTCTTCCCAATCTAATTATTTAATGATTTAAAAGCTTATTTTCAAAACAATAAATTGTAAGCTTTTATACAAAGAAGAAAAATGTTAATTTTCTTCAAAATCTCCTTGATTAAAAACAAACTTACTTTATTAATTGTATATACTGTAATGTCAGTTTTATTTATGCTTTTAGAAATCTTGTTAGAGAGCTTTGGAGGTTCCAATTTTTAAAAGATCATCAAACTCTTTTCTCTTGGTAGTATTTTACATGTTTTTGTTTCTTTTGGATATTCCTAATATTATTTTTTTAAAAGTAGATTAAATGCATGTGATAGAGAAAGCTTTCTTTAAAAGAAAACTGCGTATCTCCTTAAAATTGACCCTTGGAAATACTCATGCCAGGAAGTATTAAGTAAACCATGAATCTGAGCTCTAGTTGTGGTTATTTGGAAATTGTTTCCTATAGTCTTCCTAAGTAAGCCACATGTACTCTTTGGAAAATATGAAGCAAAACACTTATTACTGACTTCATCATTGAAAGCCATAGGAAGGCAAAGTCATGAAAAAGAAAATGCATGCTCTGTACAAGTAAAGCTGCTAAAGTAGATTGGAGTTATTTTTTTTTAATTTCTTTTTGCTGTATATTTTATTGGAATTGAATATTTATGGTTAATTCTTTTATTGCTGCTGCATATGCACAATATATATTGGCTTCTGTCCATCATAATATTATTGGGTTTAGCTATTCCACCTTCGTTTTGGGGATTGACTTCTTTATGCTTGTGTGTATATAATTTTAGTAGTTTCAAATAAATTATTTTTCCACATTTTCTGGATTCAGCTAGTTGAGACTAAGCTGTCTTCTGATATATAACTTCATAATAAAAGGATAAAATACCACTTTGGAGAACATTCAGTATCTGGGGATGTTCTTACTATTGGTGATCTCAACAGTTGATTTTAGGTTATTTTTTATGGAGGTATGTTTTAAAATGCCCTACATTAAAGTTATTTTTGTACTACAATTTTTGCCATTTATTGTTTAAACAACGCCAAAAGCTGTCCAAAGAACTTATAAAATCCAGATTCCTCCTCTGGCCTCTCAAGACCCTGCCTAACTAGGCCTTTTTCTGCTCTCCAACTTTATTGCAAGCCCTTGTCTTCTGACTCAAAATGCTCATATATCTCCAGGGCCACATTTCAGTTCTTCTAACACAGGACACTCTTTCTCGATCAGGACCTTTGCACATTCTCTTCTCTTTGTTTTGAATGCTCTTGGCTCATTAAATTAGTTGACGCCTTCTCATCATTTAGGCCTCTGTTTAAATACTACCTTCTCAGAGAGGCCTTCTCTATAAATCTCAAATTAGCCCTCTGTCCATGTTGTCTGTCATAGTATTACTTACTTGAATTATACATATGTTATACTTTGTTTCCTTTTTTGTCTATTTGTTTTCTCTACCACATATGGTAGGCCTTGAAAGACCGGGCATTTATCTTTATTGTTTGATAGGAGTCCCTGCCTTGAACACCACGATTGGCACATAATCAACACTCAACAATATAAGAAAGATTAAGAATGAATGATGAAGAATGTATTTCTTCACACAAATTGGACAGCCAATGTATGCAAAGTTCCTGAGGCAGGGAAGAGTTTGATGTGTTCCTGAAACTGAAGGAGGAACAGTGTGGCTGGAGCATAATGGGTAGCAAGATGAGGACATGAGATGGGTTACAGAGCTTAGCAGGGACTGGAGGGCCATATTAAACATAATAGGATTTATTCTGTGGTACAAAGAGAAATCCTTGAAAGGTTTTAAGCAGGGGATGAAATGGTCTGAATTTAAAAGAGTTCAGATGCACTGCTCCTGGAGAGTGGACTGGATGTGGGAAAGAATAAAACTGGGAAAATGCATTAGGAGGCTTGTACAGCATCTAGGGAAGAAGACGGGGTGATTAAGACTCCAGTGCTGCTGGTAGAGTGGGAACCAAAAGAAGACAGGGATTGAGAGAAGGTAATGTTGCACTTTCTGCCGATGAGTCATTCTATTATTGGTGTTACAAGTTTGGGGTGGGAAATAAAAAGATTTTCGACATGCTGTGTTAAAGATATCTGAGATGCAAGTAAAGATATCAGCTAGGTCAACAAGGCAATGGATAGGAGAGTTTCAAACTCAGAAAAGAGGTTTTAACGGAAAAAACTGAATTTGGCAACCTTTAATATGTAACCATTATTTAGATATGATTTAGATATGCAGAGCTAGATATAATTAGCTGGGAAGCACTATTGAGAAGGAAACAAGTCCAGGGAAGAAGATTGAGAAATCTTAATATTGAGGAAGCAGAATTTTGAAGCATCAGCATATAGACTAAGGAGGAATAGCAAATACCATAGGAGGCAACCTAGGTTTGTGAGGCGTGGTCTGCCTTGCCTGATGCCACCAGGAGATTGGAGCAAACCACCTGAGATGTTACCAATGTTACTGATGTTAAGTTTTAGTGTTGGGTTGGGTAAAATTTGGGCAGGAGTTGGTTAAAGGGTACAGCGGGAGCTACAGGCAACATATATAGACGACTTTTAAAAATGGTTCTGAATGGTGAGCAGAGAATGGTGTAATGGCATGAGAGACACCTGGGGTCCAGCAAGGAGTTTAAACAAGAATGATAGGTATTGTGTCAAGTTCGTATGTTGACCGGAGTCATCTAGTAGAGAGGGAATGGTTGGTGATTCAGCAGAGCCAATTGTCTGATAGGGCTTTCTCTGTGACATCTATGAGAACGTTATAAAGGGGGTCAGTAAAGAACCTGCAGAGTTGTAAAATTTATTTATTTTTGCTTGAAGCAGTAACCTTATGCGTTCTCCGTTGATGGTTTAAAGTATGAACTGTGTATTATAAGCATTAGGATAACAACTGAAAAGATGACATGAAGTCTACATAAAAGACTCGACACAAGATTGCAGTCGAAAAGCCAAGAGAAGATGAAAATGGAATTCTGAAAAAAGTACATTCAAATATTTCAAAGGAAGGCAGGGAAAATCAGAGGAACACAAATGTGGTGGGCAGATTCTAAAGATGTGCCCGTAAGATTCCTGCCCACAGGCTATTCAATCAGACATTAACCCAGGCACTGCTTGCGAGGGGACTTTGCAGATGGAACTCAGGTTACTAGACAGTTGAACTTAAAATAAGGAGATTGTATTTCGTGGTTCAGGTGAGCCCACCACAGCCACATCAGCTCTTGCAAGCAGAAGGCAGAAGAGTTACTACGAGAGATGTAGCAGCTGTCAGAGACTTGAAGTGGGAGAAGAATGTGTGAGAACAACTCCACCTGCCGTTGCTGGAGGTACAAGGTGAGGAGGGATGCAAGTGGCGTCCAGGAGCTTTAAGAGGCTCCCAAGGAAAAGGGGACTTTGGGGATCTCTGGCCTATGGCCCCTAGGAAATGAATTCTGCCAACCGCCTGACTGAGCTTTGGAAGCTGATTCTTCTCCAGAAAGGAATGCAGCCCTGCTGACACCTCAGTTTCAGCCCTGTGACACTCTAAGCAGAGCAGTAATCTGAGCCACACTGTGCCTGGACTTCTGACCTACAGCAACTAGAAACTAAATCACGTGTTAAGCCACACAATCTGTCGTAATTTGTTAGGGCAGCAATAAAAATTAACACAGATTTTCATAGCTGGAAGTAGGGTGCTTTTGTAACAAATATTTGAAAATGCAGAAATGGCTTTGGAATGAGTCTGTGGGCACAGGCTGGAAGAATGTTGAGGATCATGATAGAAAAAGCCTAGGTTGCCTTGAAACGCAGTACTAGTAGAATACGGACATTCAGGATGCTTTTGATGAGAGCTTAGAAGGGAATGAGGAGCATGTTATTGGAAACTGGAGGAATGCGGATCATTGGTATATAGTGGCAGAGCACTTAGCAAAATTGTGTCCTATAGTTATGTTGCAAGCAGAACTTGTAAGTGATGGACTTGGATATTGACTTGAGATTTCCAAACAAAAGGTTTAATATTATTCGACAACTGGAAGGATCTCAATTTTCTTCAATTGAGGAGAAAGGGTGAAATCTCTTGCAAATAGACTTAACATGTCTGAAGACATAAAGTCAAAGTGAAGGTCAAAATAAGACGTTAAAAGAAGTTGTCTTCTGGTAACCACTAAATTACGTTCCCCAGATTAATTTTCAAAACCACCAGAGGATAAGGGGGTTGGGGGGTGGGAGATGAGGGTAAGGGGGATCAAATATATGGTGATGGAAGGAGAACTGACTCTGGGTGGTGAACACACAATGTAATTTATAGATGATGTGATACAGAATTGTACACCTGAAATCTGTGTAATTTTACTAACAATTGTCACCCCAATAAATTAAAAAAAAAAAGTTGTCTTGTCAAGGCATGGTGCTATTAGTATTAGGTTTGATATCATCATTGCCAGAGGGTCATGCTGAAAAGACGAGGGACTTCTACATTTTGACACTTAACCATGACTATGGGTAATATAAGACTAAGCATGGGAGGCAGGTCCAAGTGAGTGTGTGTAGTATTCGTCCTTTGTTATTTACTGTCATTGCTCAGGTTCTCGCCCAACCTGCAGTTTTCAAAGGAACCGTGAGGTACTGCCAGATGGACAGCCTGTGCTGCTCACATACGTTGGCTCCCCCAGGCTTCCCGTCTCCATCTGGAGTCTGGTTGACTGTGCCAACGCTGCAGCACCAGGAGCTAACTTCTACCTGCCTCTCCAGGGCTGTGTTCTCTCCAGAGCATCTATTTATGTATCTGCTCATGCTGCAGCACCCAGCTGGTTTTGTTGTTGCTTTCCATTTGCAGAGATGTTACCTGCAGTGGTGTTTATTCATCATTAAAAAAAAAAAAAACCTTTGAGATAGGTCATCCATTTACTCTTTGTCATTTTTGAAGAATGAATTTCACTCAGTCAAGGACACAGTGCCGTTTATACACTTCTCTTTATTTAAGCAGTAGACCAAAATTTCCCTTAAATCTCTTTTTGTAACTTTATTAGGGAGAAATGTGTCTGAATTGGAATGCAAATGCTAGCATTTTGGACTTGAAATAAACTCCGTTGGAGAATCCTTGAGAGGTTCTAAGCCTAAGAAAGGATACTGTGGCAGAATGTCTTGTAATAAAGAGTTATATTTCCTTGGATTTTTACTTTTTTTGAAGTGATATTTATTATCAAACATAGGAGCTCACCTAATGTATCTATTTCAAACTTTGGCGGCTGGAAATTTTTAATTTGGATACTAACTTACAGTTTTGACTTTTAAACTCAAAATTGATTTATCATATATGCCATTCAGATCTTTTTTACTTTAACTCCTCAGATAATACTGGCTTCTTTCCAATATTCACTAATTGGATTTGTATTAAGACTGTGCAAAGGGCCACACAACATTACCCAACAACAATGGAGGATGCCAGAAGATGGAGGAGAGGAGGATTCTAAAAATGTCTTTGAGTGAGATTGACTATATGTATGAAATACTCAGAATATCTATACATTTGAGAGGAGTAAAAGAGGTTAATATAGAGGGAGCAAGTGGATTCCCCAAAGGAAAATTTTTTTAAGGATCTGGAAAATATTGGTGGACTCAAAATGACAAATGGAACAAATTATGGCTGTAAGCTTAATAATAGTACTAGGGATGGAAGGACACAGCCAAGCACAATATTATTGTGTGATAAAAGAAAGAAAAAAAGAAGTCTGCGATTCTAGGTTTCTAAGATGCAATATTGTAGACGAAGACAGTTGCATGAGCACATATTTGGATTAGTTTCTTCTCATGATCGTATCACTGTTTTATGTTTGTCATATATTGTATTTTCTCTTTTTGTCAGGGTTAGTGGAGAGCTGATATTCTATTTGCAGCTCAGGGAAGGTTGCATTTTGATTTTGTAATTTTAAGATTTTTTTTTTGGTGAAGATTGAAGAACAATAAGAAAAGATAATCCGGGTGAAGGAAAAATGCATGATATTGGATGACTGGAAGGATAGCAATTATCTATATTTTATCATAAATTGTGAGGAGTAAGGGTGAAATCGTTATACATAAGAGTCTCTATCTATACCTGGTAGGAGAGGATGAATCTCCAGGGTGATTGCGCTGAGGTTTACAGCTGTGCATTCAGCATGAAAACAGAAGAAGTGAAAAAGTGGGGCTGGGAGAAGTGGAAGAAAGAGGTACCAGTCTAGCAGAACATTATTAAAAATATCACCGATTACTGAAATAACACATGTTAAGCAATATCTTTGCTCGACTTGTGTTGTCATTAACACCTAATAAGAAACATCTGTACATCACACAATGTGCCAGAATCTTAAGATTTTCAACTAAATATAGCAGAGTCCCATTCAGATTTTACAACCTAGGGAGAGAAATATCTCAGCATATACATTAAAATTAATTAAGTGCTATAAAAAGATATTAGAAAAGTCATTGTAGTTAAATTCTGCAATCTAATCAGAGTTTCTAGATTTGAATCTGCCCAGTGATTTGCTGGCTGGATTTCTCTAAGGCTCAATTTCAACATCAGTTTTTAAAATTTGAGGAAAATAACTGGACTGGCTAGTAAGTGGTTGTGTATCAATACTTGTACCACTTACTGCTTATTGCACACAGTAAGTTAGTTATGAGAATAATTATGAATAAAATGTTACGAGAGTAATATTGTCATATAGAGGCTACAGGGCATCAAAAATCTCGGTGTGTATTTCAGTGCATCTCTGTATCTGTTTGGGCACAATGCACCCAAGAGCACACAGATTAAAACCCAGTTCTGGCCTTAGTGCTGATTAGTTGTGACTGATGACTCTCACTAAATCTCCCTTATCTTTAGTCTCCTCATATGTTGTAATTTCTACCTCAAAGCATTGTGGTGTGGATATCAGGAGGCTCTCTAAAACTTCAGTCAAATAAGTCTATTCGTCTCAATTACCTTTGCATAATTTGGGGCATTTATAGTTTTCATTTTGAATATGTGAAAACTGTGTAGATTGATGTTACCTGGTTGTTTATGTTAGATCATTGAGATTTGTCTAAAATTGCATTTTCACTCTGTTCATGACTTAGTTTCTATGTTAAGTTAAATCATAATATAAATATAGATGTACCATGTTGGGATAGTATGTAAACTCAGAAAAGTCTTAATATGTGTCTTGGTAGAAATGTTTGGATTCTTTTGATGAGGTTATGTTTACTTTGAAGAAACTCTACACATTAAAACGCTTGACAAAATATTTTATTATCAACACTTATTTACTCTGAAGTCAGATTTAGAGTTTTTCAATCCTAGAGCATGAGCTTTGAATATTGAAGTAAATGAAGTACTCCAACATGCAGTACAGACCCGTGTCACAAAACCTTATGTTAATTGGGCACTATGTTTCTCTGTATTTCAACCAGAGCCTTCTTGATTCTTAGCATAGGATTGTTTAAATAAGCTTACTCATCAGCTTTACTAGTCCACGTCATACTGAATCTGGGAACTAGAAGAGGACTGAGCAAAGCTTTTGGAAGAGTACCGATAGCTGGAGAAGTGACCCTACATACAACCAGGCGAGGACACAGTGACCTTAAAGTTGACACAGATGTGTATTCTTGCAGATTCCAATAATCTGAGTTCATAATGCCTCCTATGCGTCACTGAGAAAGAATGTCAGCCATCCACTTTTCATGAAGGTAGATGTATGTGTGTTATATTTTATTATGTTGCCATCTAAGAATTTGACACAGAATGTTCACTTACCTAGAATACTAAGAAGCATGATAATATTTAGAGTGGCAGCATGAAGGATTGGATCTTAGAAAGTACAAGAATGAGAGGAGAGGGAGTAACAGAAAAGAACATGAAGGAAGACAAAGAGGTAGCACAGAGCCTGTGGTCATGGGACAATGAGAAGGCTTACAAGATTGGGGCAAAGAATGAAGCCACACTTTCAGGGGTGGGGGACTCTCAACTTTAAGATTTATAACATCACCCTGGGGGCTAGTTAAAATGCAGATTTATGGACCATATCTTCAGAGAATATATTCCAGTGGATTGGAGTTCAAGGCCAGGTACCAATATTTTTTTATAACTTCTCACTAGTTCTAATGTGTATAACGCTTCACATTTTGAGAAATAGTACCGGGGAAGATGGGGCCATTGGTTGAGGGTTTTGTGTGGAAGAGTAATGTTCAAAGTGTTCTGGAAAGATTAATCTGCTGGAGTGGCGTGCCAGAGGCCAATATGAAAGCTACTAATTAGTTCAGCTAGAAAGTAATGAGGGCATGGCCTGGCATGCTGACAGAAACATTAGAAAAGACAGAAAAGTTACCAGAGGTGTGTAGAGGGCAGAGTCAAGAGAATGTGATGATTTCACACTAAGTATTGGTGGGATAGACAGAGGGAGAGGGCAATGACAAAGCTAACATACTAAGATATCACTGGAAAGGAAGACGATTTTAAATGCAATAGATAGAATTGATGTTGGGTTTATCCTTTATCTGAGTATAATCAGTCTGGTTTCTACTTTATTTACAAATTAATATTACTTAATGCTAAAATGCTTGGGTTTGAATTTCATCCTTTACTAAAACTAGCTTAGACAAGTTTGTTTATCTGACAGAACTCCAGTTTTCTTATCTAGAAAAGGGATGTACCAACCTCATGGAGTTATTATAAGAAATAAATGTAGGCATAGCACTTTTTGCATCCCTTCTCTAAGTCGTACACATCAGACACTATCTGTGAGCACTTTGCTTCTCTTTGGACTCAGACTTCTGTTTGCAGAACAAGAATTTTAATTTATTTGTCCACGTTGACTTTTCTTTCACAATATGGAACTTCTAAACCAGAAGCATGTATCTAAATTTCTAATGTGGTTTTGAGTGTTTTTGAAGAAATAGTACATTAGTAATCATCATATAGTATAGGTAAGGACTTGTGTGCTTCTAGTAGTAAGTAAACTCCTTCTAGGCCAGAGGATTTCAAAGTGCACTTTTTCTGTGCCCAGTTCCCGTTCTGAATTCTTAGCTTCAGTTGCTAATTCATCAGTTCTCGGCTTCAGTACATAGGCCAAGCAACTGAAGGTGAGATCCCTGATTTTTTACTGCTCTTTAAGGGAGAGTATCAATTTCAGACCATAATTTTTTTAGGCTATGTGTTAAAGTACCATTACTTGCCCAAATGATTACTAAAATGAACATGGAGGTATTGGGTCTCTCCTAGAGAAAATCTAAGCCATTTGAGCCACACTGATGGCTTAAAAAGGGGAAGATAATGAGTTTTGTTTTGACAATATTTTTTAAGAAAAATTCAAATTTTTAATGTTTTTAACGAAAATGTCACTTGTTTTTCCTTTTTTTTTTCTAACCATGAGACAGGAAATGTTATAGTTCATCTCCTAAAGCCAGAGCTTTCCCCTCTGTGTACTGGAGCAAAAGTAATGGTGAGCTACATAGGGAACTGTGATACCTTGGGTTAGAGAAAGATGGATTGTGGTTCTAGAAAGCTACTTTCATTGTTGCCTGGGTGGTGAAAAGAAAAAATATAAATGTGTATGTGTTAAGCCTTGGAGAACCTGGAAGTGTTTTGAGCTTGGCAAAATTAAATTTCACATTGAGATGTTTTATGTTTAGCAAAATTCAAAACATATTTTGAGAATTGCTTTCTCCCTTAAGTTTATTCCTCTGAGAATTTTAAGCAATATTTTTATTTCTGGTTCATTTCCAATATTTTATGAGAAATTTCTGATATCCATGGGACCTTCTTCTTTGAACCTGGAAATTTTGTTTTGCTAATATTAAATTGTATTCTAGTCCAGAAAGTCTGAGTTCAGTTTAAAATTTTAATTTATGCCTTGATGGTTGGCCAGATATCTTCAGTCACTCCCAGTATGTTTGTGTTTAATTATATTAAAATGTTTAGTTTATCTTATTTAATATGTAGTTTTACCTTGACTACTGTGTTTCAGTGGACGTTCATTTAGAAAGAGATCAGGACACTAAGCCATTAAGCACAAGATTGTCTATAACTTTTATTTGATAGAGTTGGAGTGTATAACATCAGAAGTATTTATATACACACATTTCAAAAAATGCTACATATATGTTGAATATATTCAAACAAGCTCCAAATTCAACAATTCTAGCTGTAAGCCAAGTTCTGAGAAAAATATATGGAAACTATCCTTGAATGGATACAAGTTACGATAGCAGAGAGTGTCATAAATTGGTTTTTTTTGTTGTTGTTATTTTAGAAATGACCTAACAGAAATGACTCGGGGTCTGCTTTTCTCTTCCTTTCATGGATGTGTGGCATTCTTGATGTCATGAAAATAAACTGTAGAGCACAAGTTCAGATGTATTAATTACTGTACTTAGAAGGACTTTTTCATATTAAAATGTTGAAAACATTAACTGATCCTTTGAAGGATCTTGTTTTATATGTTTTATTATCACTAGGGCACATTCTTATCATATAAAGTTTATGAGAAGTTGTTATTCCTAGCTCAAGTTTTACTCTGTGTAATGTATGTATAATTTTACAGGAATCTACAATTCCCACACAGATGTTAATTCTTGTAACTCTAAAGGAATTCATTAACATGAAATGCATGAGCTAAGAAAGATTCTAAATGTCTCATCATTTTATAAGATGTAAACATTGAACTTTTAATGAGTATTCTAAGACCATAGGAGACCACTTTTTTCAATAAAAATTAAATTAAAAAATGTTTAGTGAACAAAATTTAGAAATTACCTGTGAATATTTATAATTAATCAGATAATTTTTATATTTATTCACTTCTTTTGTGCTTAGAGATGCTGTATTCTAGAAGTGCCATATTTTGAAAATGCTTCAAACGTTGTTTCCTTAAGAAACCTTCCTTTGTTTTATTTCTAAATGTACAAAAGAAGGAACAGAAACATACACATTCACAGTAGCTTTAGAAATAATCCAGTGGGAATCCACTACAGTGGACTATTCAGTAACAGAAATATGACTAAATATAATATTCTTAAGCAAGTTGAATTCTTTGATACATTTAACGTATATTAGAGTGTATTACTTTCCATGCTCAATCTTTATTCTCTCCTGATAAGTGAAATATGTAGGAAGAGGCTGGGTTTAAATCTTTATTTATAGGATACACAAAAATGCTAGCATTTAAAATAGACAGTATTGTTTTGACCAGGTATGACTAGATTCTAAGAATATTTACCTTTACTTTTTTAGCTATTTGCATTTTCAACTCTAGAGTATGCGTCTTAAAAATGTAACTCACACATTTAAGTGATTATAATTATTCTGTTTTAAAGAATAAATAGTATATAAAATTGAATTGGCTCAGTCATAATCCAATATCTGTCATATGCAACAGAAATTGGAATTCATGAGTTTTTTCTTTTTTCTTTTTCTTCCCAAGGTAGTACCCTATTGGTTGGTGGTATTAGATTCTCCTTGGCTAGTCTAGGTGGCATATCTAGTGGGGTCACCCACACCTACATCCCTGAGGTCTCCAAGCCACGGCTTACCATGCCCTTTTCAGGACATGGCTGCTGCATTTAGAATCAAAATTCGTCAAGAAAGTATTATGAAGTGCCCAAAGGGGTTTCTTTCTGCCAAACTCATTCCTCCATTCCCAGGTGTGTAACAGCAGCCCCAATTTCTTTGATGATCAGGGTCAATTATCCTGTCAGGATGGTGACACATTATCTTACTTGCCAGTTCCTTGCATAAAAAGCCCAAAGCTCTCAGGCAACAGTCATAGTTTAAATTTCACTGGGATTCTTGCCTTCTTTTCTGGTAAAAAACAAAACAAACAAACAAACAAAAACTTTCTTTGTTAATGGGCATTTCTCTTTAAATGCTGAGTCCAGAACTGTGGGGAATGAGAAGCACAAATTTCCCAATGGGTCACTGGGTGTGACGGTATTATATTATAAAAAGTCCAGTTTTGCTCTTTTTTCTCTTGGATTTTTATTAGGAAGCTAGTCCACACTGAGATTTTAAGAATTTGTTAAAATTTGAAATGTTTTCTTCTTCTTCAGTTTTAAGGGGCTACTTCTTCCTTTCCTTCTCTGACAGAGGTGAAAATAGTTCATGTGTCTCATATCTTTTTGGAAGGGCTTGTCATTAGATGGAATTCAGTTCACTTTGCAATGTTAGCTCTCTGGATTAAAAAAAAATTGACAATTTGTCAATTTTCTGTTTTTGTTGTTGGCGGTGGTTTTTTTTTTTTTTTTACATAATTATGGTGGGAACAATATGCTCTTCCACCTTTTCACATCCCTTCCATAAATAAGTAGAACTGTCAAAATAAATGTTTTGATATCTTGCCTGGGAGGCAGGGTGGGTGAATTGCTGTTTAAGCAGATAAATCTTGAAAGCTGAGGAACCAATCTGGAAATTAGGCCAGCTACATATGTCAATCTCACTTATACATTTAGTGACCTGGAAAATGACCATTAGATGGGTCACAGACCCACTGGATAGACTATGGGTCAAACCTGGGCCAAGACTCAATTTATGACTTCCAATATTGTCCCTCTCTAACCGTCGGCCCATGATAGCTCTTTGGGTTTCCAAGCATCTGTGTCAATTCAGACCGTGTTTCCAATAGTCCATCTGTGTGTGGTTATTCATGGAAATATCTGTAGGCTGCTGTGGAACGACTCATTATCATGTATTCTTTTCATGGTGTTATAACTTGATAACTTCCTGGAAACTTGATCCCTCCTTCAATATATGGGCCCCAGGTGTTAAAACTGGCCCATACCCCAAAGTTCAATAAAGTATTTTGGGAGGGGGTGGGAGGTAACAAGGTAACCACTCTCAATCGTCTGATAATACAGCTTTCATATTTTTTATTGTATACATTGAATAAAACTCTTGGTTGGCTGCCCATCTATTTTGACCCTTGGATGCCATGTTCTGTTAACTATCTCATAAATCTCTGAGGTTTGGAGTGCCTGCATATGACTACAGCCTCGCCATGAATCATGATAATTGCTTTCACCTTATGGCAATTGTCCTCTTATGTTTTCGGGATTCTGTCATACCCATTGTTGTCAGTGAGCCCAGTTCTATAATACCATCTTCTGCCATCAGTCTTGGCTTTCAGAGGATCATCACTTAAAAAAATATATTTTATTGAGGTATACTTAACACATAACATTATGTTAGTTGCTGTACATTATGTTTTCTTAGTGATGTTCGTTCTCCTTTCACTAGCATGTTTGTTATAGCCTTGGTAAATGTTGTATCTTCAGGGCCTTCTTATGTCATAGTCATCTGGTGGGTTTTCCAGCTGAATATATATGTGTATTTCAGCGTACTTCTTTAAACCTTTTAATCCCTCTGACATGAAAATTCTGGCATTTCTCTCTTAAGGTAGATCAGTGCTTTATTCTATTAGCATGTTTGCATTATCTTTCAGTGTCCTTTCAAGGGTGTTAAATTCTATAACCCAGGATACTGCTTCTAAAAGAATCAACACTCTCTTATTTAACTTTAGTGCCCCACCTTTAGAATTGAGTCTTTGAGTCCCCTCAGGGCTCCTCCAGGTACAAGTTGACTAGGTTCTGAAGATCCTTTTGGATATAGCGCCTTGCCTCCCGGTTTAGGCCCAGCTCATCCTGGTGAGGCTAGATTGTGATTTAACACTAGTAATTGTTTTATTAGCCAGAAACAGAGGTGAGGGCAGACCTTGAGTGATACATAGCATCTTTCAAAGGAATGTCACTGGCATCACCTTTAAACAAGGGGAGAACATTAGTTCTTTTTAGAAAGGAGTAGGCCACTTCTTCAGACTCATAAGTTTCAGAGAAATCTAGAGGTTCAAGATCTTCAGTGTATCAATCCATATTTCTCCATCCTATGTGTCAGGGTACTATTATTTTCCAAGTAAGATCTGACTTTGGTATAGCTGACCTACTGAGATTGTGGGGATTGACCTTCCTTGGAGCTCTATAATTCTTAGAATTAGGTCTTGGACCTCCTCCTTGATTTTCCTCTGTCATCAGGCTGTATAGGAGATGAGAGCATTTTTATATGCTGCCGAGAAGGCTTTCTGGCTTTCACTCATAGTTGCTCTCTGTCTTTTGTTAGCATTAGCTACCTTATTTGCTGTCCTCAGAGTTACTATTTCCCCTGTGTTGCACAAAACCTGATACATCACAGTAACATTCCTTGTTATACTCTATCATAACTACAGGAGGAAGACAACAATTATACTATCTTATGCCAGAGGCTCTTTGTGTTCCACCTACAATCAATCATGAGGTTCTCACTGCCAGCCAAAAATTCCATCTCCAAAATTTCATTTTAGTGTCTGTTTATGTGTACCACTGTTGGCACCAACTGTCACAGGTTGGGTTACTGGGGAAGCAGACTCTGTGTGGGAGATTAGTATGTGGGGGTTTATCAGGAAGAATTCTTGGGATCACCAATTGTGAAAGGGAAGGGAAGGAAGCAGGATTGGACAGAGGAAGATACTGCACTATAATGTATTCTCAGTGAAGGTCTTATACAATTCTAGAGTTATGATGCTAGCATCATCCATCAGAGATGTCCCAAGTTGGGTGGAGGGCACTATACCCTTATGCACCCTCCTCTACCAGTCATTGGATGCTAGCTACTTATAGGAAGTCGATTTGACTATGAATTAGGCAGCTCTTCAGCCAAGAGGACTGATGGTTGAAGTCTTTTAATCAACAACCTTCCCAGCATCTAGGAATAAATTCTTCAAACAAGAGGTGGGATCTAGGCAGCCCATCAGAGTATCCTCTAAAATCACCAGAGAAAAGACTCTAATAGTGGTACCCTCCTCCCCATCCCTATCCATATTTATAGGGGAAGTGGAGACAGAAAACTACTAGGCTACTGTATAGAAAAAAAATCTACCATTAAATATAATACCATGCCCAGACATACTTACAAGTAATTCCTGCCAACTATTTAAGGAATAAATAATCCTGTTGTTATACACATTGTCCGGGTTCTGGAAAAGAAATAATGTCTGCCAGTTCATTTAATAAGTTTACTATAACTTTGATTCTAAAGCTAGACAATGAAAATGACAGGAAAATATTATGGGCCAATCTCTTTTATAAATGAAAATGTGAAAATCCAAAATGGGAACATAAGAGCTTCTTTGATCTGATAAAGTATCTATCAAAACCCTTTAGCTAAAAGAATGCTCAGTGATAAAATATTGAAAGGCTTCTCTTTAAAAGTTGTAAGACAGATATTCCTGTTATCAGTGCTTATTTTTCAATTAAGGCTTCAGGAATTTTGTAAAACAAAAAAAGTAAGTTTATACAAACACACATACTCTCACATACATGCAAACACTGGAACTGGAAAAGTGGACCACAACTTAATTACTTTCTGATGATAGAGAATTATCTTTATAGGAAATATAATAGATATTTATAGGAAATGTAAGAGATCTATGGAGCCATTTCTATAGGAAATGTAAGAGATCTATAAATTTTCAACATATATGATAAGTACAAGATCAAAATATAAAAATTGTTTTATATACAAGGGACACCTAGAAAAAATAATTTGAAACATTAATATTTATTATAGCAACAAAACCTAAAAGTTTACCAAGAAAAATATTCAACAAGTCATATCTTTACAAAGACAAAGTTCTACCTTTGTGGAAAGATGTAAATAAAACCAAAATAAGTTGAAATATAATCATGAGTATGAATACTAAATATCTTTAAAATGACAAGGTTTTCTATATAAATTTATATATAAATGCATTTATAATTAAGATCTCAAAAGGATTTTTCTCCTATTATAGCTTGGCGATCTGCTTTTGAAATTCATATTGATAATCATATTGCAAAGAACAACTGAGAAAATTTTGAAAACTTAGGTAGGGGGTTAATCCTTTTAGCTATAAAGACTCATCATAAAGAGATCATTAATAATAGAATAGGGTATTAAAGATAAAAATACCAATGAAACGGAATGGAGGGCCTAGGTATATGGCATATATGACAGAGGTGGCATTGCAGATATGTGGAAAAAGGATGGCTATTCTTTACATGGGGCTCGGAGACTTAGTGATCCATGCAGAAGAAGATAAATTTAATTTTCATGTATCACAAAAGAAAAAAAATAGTTCAATGTGAACTAAAGACATACGTGTGAAGACCAGATTTTTTAATTGAAGGAAATTTAAGGAACAATGACCTCAGAAAAAGGTCTGTTGCTTAAATATGACTTAAAAATCACAAAATTTAAAGGAAAAGGTTTAAATAACTTATTAAAATTAAATATACTTATTTAAATTGAGTATATTTAATAAATTGAACTCACTGTAAACTAGAAACTACTGTAATGAGAAAAAGAATTAGTATCCAGAATACATAAGAAGCACCTACAACCAATACACATAGGATAGACCTTCCAACAAAGAAACATTCCAAAGAAAATGGGAACACACCATTCACAAAAGAAGATTTCCAAATACGTATGCACAGATAACCAATCTCACTAGTTATCAGGTAAGGTATTTTGTAAAATCTATTTCTCATTATACATATGTTTGTAAAATGAGTTGGTTTCCTAGCATCCTCCAAAGGTGTGGTCAATTGTTTTTTTGTTTTTTTTTTTTTTTTTTTTTTTTTTTGTGTGTGTGTGTGTGTGTGTGTGTTATTAGTAAAGTAATGGACTTAAACATATTTGATTATATGTTTCAATCCAGCCAATTATTATCAAATTGTCCCAGTTTGGGTCAATAGTATCTTATTCAGTTGCCCCTGAATCCTTTAACACAACACTTTAATCTTTTGTAGCTTCGTGGCTTTCTGGTATTGTAATTTATTCCAGGATCATCTTACTCATTTTCTATCTCGGATTTTGAATCAGTCATTTTTTTCAAAGAACTATAGTTTTTTTACTGGGAAATTTTCCTGGGTGCTAGTAATGTTTATTACCACTGTGTTGGCCCTTCATTTGTCTCTAGGTTTTTTATTGGTCAGAACTAAGAAATATGTGTGTACATTATTTTTATTATATTAAAATTTATCAGATTATTGTATTGTTTATTATTATTTACTGAACTTCTGTTTTGAGCCAGATATTGTAGTAGGTACTAGGGACTCAAAAATAATTTAGGCATAACCCCTTTTTTAGGGATTAATAATTTAGTACATCACAGCATGGTGACTGTAGTTAATAATAAATATTGTATATTTGAAAGTTGCAAAGACTAGATTTTAAAAGTCCTTTAAAATCAAAGGAAATACAAAAATAAAAATTGTAACTATGTGAGATGATGGGTATATTAACTACCTTGTTGTGGTTAATTATTTTGCAAAACATACATATGTAAAATGACTACATTGTACACCTTAGACTTTCACAATGTTATATGTCAATAGTATCTCAATAAAGCTGAAAAAAATAATTTAGTACATTAGGTATGTGTTTTAGAAAAACATTCAAAGCCAATTATCAATGGACTGTTTAGCCTTGTATTTTCCCATTCAAAAAATGACAATAAGCTCAATTACCTTAGAGCCACTTTGAACTATTGCAAGGAATATTAAAAATAGATTTCACTGCCAGGTTTGTCACATCACCCTAACAACTACTCACAGCGCTTCTAGTTTTATCAGTGCTGAACCTTTAGCTCTACTCATAATCTTGAGTACCTGTGAATGACAGTCCATCATTACAATTGGCTGCACACTTGAATTGCTTTCTCTGAGACCGTGGCTGTAACAGTCATTCACCTGCTTCTTCAGAAGAATGAAATTTAAGGAAAAAAAATGGATTTAAAACATTAGTTTGCAAATGTATTATTCTTTTTTTTAATATCTCAATATTCTGTATTAATTTGTATTATTTTTAGCAATATGAACTGTAACCAAAATGATCATGTCTTGATATTATTTGTATCAGTTTTAATTACCATTATTCTTTTCCCCCGTTGCAAAGTGAGAGAAAATGCTGCAGGGAAAGATTTTGCACTGCAAATGTATTATTCTTTTGGGTGGCTTCTTTGTGATCTGTCTTTCCATTTTTATACATCGGTTTGTTTTATAAGCTCCCCAGCGACTTTACTAAAATGAATTAATAATATAGATTTTTTTCCAACTGGATTACTTTGTTCAATATTAAATATATAACTTTTGTTTGTGATATGCATTTGGTAGTTTTTTTAACTTCTAAGTCATTTTCCTTTTGAAATTAACTCATCAATAGTACTACAGAGAAATTGGAGGATTTAATGATTCATTTTCCAATTTATTTCTATTACCTAAAACATGATGCCAGTTCTAAATATTTTAATTTTTAGAATGACATAATTAAGGACTATGATGTCCTGGTATTTATAAAGATTTTATTTAGATAACATGCTTGTATTTCACTGTTAAGTTTCTTCTGGTTATTATCCCTAGCCTTGAAACATTAAAAGCAAATCACTCAATAATATTAATAGTGCAACTAGATAATAAGCAGGATCTGTGGTACTTTTGTCCTTTCCAGTATGCAAATTAGGATGAACTTAATTTTCCTTTAGTAAATACTTCCTCTGTAGATCATTTCCATTTTTTAATAAAGTGTATTATCTGTATGTGGCAGTGTGGGTTACATCCTTGTTTCTTCAAATCTGAAAATAGCGGAATCACCTATTCCTCATGTCCCATATGAAACCTTCATGGGGTTTAGGTGGGTAACCAGCATGACCTCACATTGAAATTTTTAGCCAGGTGATGCTTCTAACTCAGCACCTTGTAACTCTAACAAGCAACCTAAAGTCAGTGATAATAAACTGCTATACCAAGTAAAGGTAGATACAAAGCTTACAAGGAATAATAAGCTTTTAAAAAGTAACTTCTATCAGCAGGTTAGTAGTATGAATCAATATCCTAGAATTTTCTAAGGCTCGAAGGGGATAATGTTGATGACGGGACTTTACTGATATTAAGTACCACACATTTGGTATTAGTAGAAGTTACTGACACTTTATGGAACTTTTAAAGAAAAAGTTTAGAACATTGAAAATAATATCGACTAGGGATATGTCAGATCTTTCAATGTTTTGCTTGTTTAGGTGTAACTTCTTTTTAATTATCCTCCCAATTGTTTAAGAACTGTGAGACTATGAAGAAAAGAAATAGAAATCAGTATGTGGAGTCAGGGTTTTTGGATGTCAGTGAGTTTATAAATTTTGTAAAGTTTATTTTGTTGAGCACATGTTGTTTTGAGGGTTGTACAGTGGGAGATATTAACCAAAGTAAAAAGACTCCAGCCTTTTACTTGTGCCCAAAAGGAAATCTTTTACTATGATGAATAATAACCAGAAAGGTTGGAATGTAACATTTTCTCTCTTAACCTACCATAATAGTAGACCAAATGAAACTGGAAAAAAAGATTCTTCTGTTTGTATGAAGAGGAGACCAGCCAGTGGGTAAAATATAGTTAGAATATAGAAAGTAGTAAATTTATGTGATCAGTCTTACTTCCAGGAAGACATCAAGATTTACTCCAAGAGCCTGGTGTCAATATTTAGAAAATAAACGAACTTAATTAGAAAAGAAGTATCAGGGTTAACTCCTATATTGGCCACAAATGTAAACAATTACAGGCCTAAGGGAAGAAAAAAAACAAGTGTTTTGTTTGTCATTGCAAGATGTATGACGTGGGAAATATAAATAAATCATATTTGGTAATGGTTGATTATAGTATGTTCATTATTTGAGCAGTATAAGAATGGCAGTTTTAAAAACTTACGAACTACAATAATTCATTGTACTAATGCTTGTGACAGAAAACAGACTGAACACAAAAATTTTTCAATATTTATTTTTACATTTCTTGATTGAAGTTCTTTTCTGCTTAGTATTTTCTCTTTTGAGACAAAGAGTTCAGAATGAATATTTGTGGTATGGGTGATATTTTAAAAATGTCCTGAGAAATCCTGTCCATGGGACTTGTGGGCTATAAATGCAGATTGATATGTATTTCAATGGATCTTTTGTTACGGGAAAATTTTTGTTTTCTGACTTACGAACAAAGATATATTTATTTGAAAACTTAATATTTAATCATATCCATAATGTAAAATTGCTTTTGTAACAAAAAAAATATTTTAAAAAGATATCTTGCTGCTTGTGTTTTGTGTTCAGAATCTATTAATCAATCTAGATTCATCTGGAAACTCATTAATACATAAAAAAGGACTTTATTATCAAATGTTTCCATATTCGGGAGGAATAGTCCTTGCTCTAGCGTGGTGTGTATATATGTGTATGTATGTTTATTTGTTTTGTATTTCAGATTGAACATTTGATTTTGTATTGATTATATTTTATTTCCAGATTCAGGAAATAATTGAAGAAGACTGTGTTTAACTCTAAAGTTGGGAACTCTAAATTTGGAGGATGTTTGGACAGTTTCTTTTCTTTTTTCCTTTTAATAATCAATGATCCAAACAGTAGCTAGCTTTTTATATTGAAGCACACCCCCTTCCTCCAAAAAAAAAAATCTGCTCTTGGTAGAAAAAGGCATCTTGTTTTAAAGAGGCTAGATAAGTGTCATGTTACCCAGTAGCATCTTTTAATCTGGTTTATGAGGGAGAAAGATGAGTAAACTATTTTATTTAGATCATCATTTGCACTTAACTACATGCACACTTTTAATTAAAGTGTCGTTTAGATGACTTTGTTCAGTTTATGTGATTGTATATCACATAAGAGTGAAAATCAGACATTAAACAAAGTATAAAGTATTTAAATAAAACATTACATGGGATGTTTTCTTATGAACAACCACTAACATAATTGGACTGCAAATACTTTCTTTTTTATTAGAAATTTAAGCAAGAAATGTACTCCATGAGAAACATTCTTATCCTTATTTTTTGGAAGAGTATTTCTGAGAGGCTCTATAAAATTATATATTTATTTATTTTTGTATGATATCCAAGAGAGTTTAAAATTTTAGATAATTGTTTCTCAACCTTGGAACTTAATTTTCGCACGTGTCATTCAGCAGAAAATTTATTCTCTGCAAATGAAATGCCACCAAAAAAATTATTCTCCCTTTCAAGTAGTATAACATTGTCTTCAAAATGTATATAGTAGAACTTTTGCCAAATCTTACTTTTCCTTGGGAATTTGCTTAGAGCTTGTCAATCATGTAAAAATAGTTGACTTTAGAGCTTTCACTGCTGCCCTTGTCTGAGGAAATTTTCACTAGGCCTTTATTGGGGGCTAGAGCCGCTAAAGCAGCCTGTTAGGTCTTCACATGACATCATTCTTCGTCTCTAAATCCAATATCAATAAAAGCAGAAAGTTTAAACTGTGTATGGAAAAAGTGTAATAAGCAAGTGCTCTTGGCTATTGTGGAATCTTTGAGCTATCTCTCACAATCCCATAAATCTCAAGATAACTGATCTCTTAGTTTAGTTATTTCCTGAGCATATCAGTGTGGGGTTTGGAGAAAAGGGCACACATTTCTTGTAACTACATTTAATAATATATACTATTAAAATGAAGAAAGGCAGCTGCCTTTTAATTATTTTCATACAAAGTATACAACTGTAATCCACTCTAGATCGAAAGGATTTGAAATACTCCTCCTTTGGAATGGTCGAGTATCTAGTATTTTGGGTCCTAAGGCAAATTTGTGAAGTACGTAGCATGCCTAGCGCCATCTTGTTGTTATAGACAACTTATGTCCCATTTTATGGTATTTTCTTATTCTTTTTTTTTTTTTTTGGTGTCTCCAAACTTATATTGAGGACCTTACTTTATATCAGGCACTCTGGCAGGGAGGGTTTAATAGTAAGCAACACGTGCTTGCTGTGGTCAGTATTTTTTAAATTAGATTGAGAAATCAGATGATGGAAACCATTAGGAAATCTGTGTGTTGGCCTATTACTGACAGAAGCACAGGCAGGACCTGGAAGCAGATGAGACACCTAAGGGTTAGTCAGGGAGATGGGGTTTCTGGGAGGGCTTTCTGGAGGTAATGACTGAGGAGACGCTATCATCTTGTGGACTACAGTGTGCTTCCAAGTGGTAACCAGCTATCAGCTCTCTTAGCATTAATTCAAGTAAATATATTCATCTTCTTGAGGATATTCAGTTTGCAAGTTATTTTCTCCCAAGTGGACTAAAAAAAAAGGGTTTGCTTTTGGCAAATGTAGTAGTTCCTTACTTTGTGTGATCCCTTTTGACAATTTACTGTGCACCTCTCCCCTGCAAAACATGTGGTGACTGAGTTTATAAGCTCATATGTGCTTTTTGCATACTTTTTAGGAAATCACAGATTTGAAGCCTCCTTAATGCTGGTCGTTGGACCCCAGCTTCAGCTTTGAAGGGCTAAAGGTCATTGGGGAATTGGGGAGTGAGTGAAACAGACATGATTTAAAGTTAGGGTGTAGAGAAGCACAATATTGGACTGCTTATCCTCACCATACACTCTTCTGTAAGACATGTTTACTGTCTACTGTAATAAAAAAACTGTCTTTTTTGGTTTCCGATTAAAAAGATTTTTTTTTTGGTAGTACAATGAATGCAAATAGCCTTCGGGAGAAAAATAAAACCTGTGGTTTTCCATGTAGTTTAGAAATCCTTCTTCTTGACATTTCATTTTGGCCTATTGGTTAGTTCCCACCCCATTTTTGACCATAGGAATCCAAGAAGGATTCCAGATAGTAAATAGTCTAAGTGCACTTGAACATTTCCCTAGTGTTGTCATCTATAACCAGTGGCCTACATTGGTTACAAGTCTGCTAGCACTAACCTCAAATCACTGTAGT
Organism: Rhinolophus ferrumequinum; assembly: GCF_004115265.2. Lineage (NCBI taxonomy): Eukaryota > Metazoa > Chordata > Mammalia > Chiroptera > Rhinolophidae > Rhinolophus > Rhinolophus ferrumequinum. The sequence goes on from NC_046301.1 coordinate 46,852,526, forward strand.
AAATAGGGCTAATGAGTGATAATTCATAGTTTTAAAAGTGTTTCTATTTTTTTTAATGCCAAATAGAAAATACCGTATAGAAAGAAAAACAGAAAATTCCTAAATGGACTTGGGAATTACAAATATTTCAGAATCTAAATAACAAATATATGTTAGGTTATAATGCAAACTCTAAATCCATATTAATATAAATTGTTGTGGTCCAACTTACTATACCAATGCATGTAAATATTTTAGCATGCAAAAGTAGGACACTTAGATTTCAACAAAGGATGAAGTAAAGACACCTACCTAGAAATGTGTGCAATATAAAGAAAGAAAATTGTGCATTTTACACTATGTGATAAGTTGAATTCTAATTCTAAGATGTCTATTTTTTTTCTATTGATGATATCAAGAATTAAAGATATATGACTTATAGTTTACCAAGTCTGCACATAAATGAATCCGCTTAGTCACTCACTGCTGCTTGTTCTTAAAGACGTATTTGGTTTTCTCTTGAAACAATTCATGGCATATTCAGAACCACCAAGCTGTTCTGAAGCTATTAGTTCAGAAAAAAATAACAATAAATAAAAAATGGGCTTAGGTACTTCAGGACAGTTTTGTCTCCTTTTAAGAATCATCTGGCCTCGTGCCTTTTCTTCTCCCCAGAAGTAATGTTTTTGCTTCTGTGAAGTGTTAGATCCTTGGCTGCTGAAGTGTGTTTGATATAATCCATCAAGGCATGAATCCTATTGCATGTGAAAAGTCATTACAAGAAAATAAAAATCTAAAACACATTTGGGTTTTATTTGACTCATGCTACTTTTATTATATAAACGTAGTACTGACAAACTGTTTTGTTTGGTTGAGTATTTCAGCTTTCAAGTCAACCTGCTGATTTAGAGAGGAATAAAAGTTTATTCTTGGAGTAAAATAAATACTATAAAGATGATGACAACGATGATTACTTGTAGTTAAAAAAGTAGGATCGGAGGCCTCTCTCCAGAAATACTAAATCAGAGCCTGCATTTTAACCAGATCCACTGTGATTCCTATGCAAATTAATGTTAGAGGAGCACTGTGTTAGTGTCTCTAGTAGCCTCCTAGCATTAAGAAAGGAAGAGCCAGGCTGAGAGTCACTGCCTGTCAGGACCCATAACTATTTGCTTGGTGAATACACATGATGGAAGATTTAAATAATTAGTAAACTTGGATATACCTTAAAGTAGCGTAAAATCTGGAAAAACATATGTAGTGCCAATTTATTTATATGAAAACTAACAAGACTTTTACATAATTGTAAAATGTTTTATTTAGGCAGGCCATCTATTGCTTGGGATGTCTGGCTTTAGGGGCAGTGGAGCATCAGCGGTTTCCGTTGCATGTGTGTGAAGCTGATTAGAATCTGGATTCAATTTTAGGCATCAAGACCAACCTCTTAGTCAGTGCTATAAACTGTTTTACAAACTTTTTGTTACTTTGTCTTTATGATAGTGAAAGATAGGAAGCGTCTTTTTTGCTTCTACAGACTGCCATTCCATTGAGAGTAGGGCAGAAGAAAGGGTTTAATGAGAGAATTCTAATACTAATGAAGATTTTTCTGTATGTTGAACTGATAACCTACATTGAACTAATTTTTATTTTCTTCCTTTCTGGATTTACACATAAACCTAACCCCTTTTATCTCATGTCAGGTTTTTATGAGGGAACTAAACTGGGTAAACAATTTTATACGATAAAACTTTGATCAAAGCCTAAAGCATTGTATAGCTTTCAGGATTGAAGTTTAAATTTCATAAATTAACAAATTTTATTAGCTAGTTTTTTATGGCTAAAAATCATAAATATTAAGGTTTGATTCCAGTAAAGGACAGTGATTTGAAAAGCATGGATTTTGTCACTTCCTACATTTTTAATGTATTCCCCTCCTTTTCCTTTTAGTTTTACAGAAGAATAATCTGATGAAAATTTTAAAAAAGAAAATTTGTAAACCTGTATCAAGAAATAAAATTTGTAAATCTGAACCAAGAAATAAATATCCCAGAATCTCCAAGGCATTTATCAATGTTGTACTATCTCATGATTAATTTATTCTTTCTCTTAAGTTTGCTGTTTTCTAAAGTTATTATACTTTGACATCTGGTAATACTAAGGGATGAATTAGTCTAGTTTTGGACTCAAATGAACAAAGAAGCCATGTTTTTGTTGTGATATTGTATGTTTCCCACCTTAAAAGAGAAATTCAAATAATGGTTATATGAGTAAATATTCTCTCCCAGTTTTTCACAGTGGTTTATAGAGTATTGCTTTATTAAGTAGCATAAAAGATTAGGTATAAAAGACAAAGTCAGAGAGTTTCCAGATTATAGGGTAATGACTTTGAAGCTCTTGAAAATATGAACGATATCTTATTTATCATTAAAGATCAAAGGCCTAGCACTTAGTCATTGCCTAAATACATGTTGACTTAAATATGGCTTTCATAGGTATTTATACATTTTATAGTGACTCAGAGTTAATATCGTTTTAGAGAAAGTGCATTATAAATGTAGAAAAATGTGATAAGTTACTATAACAACGCAATATTCTTTTGCCTTAATTGTACCTTCCTTTACGAAGTTATCACAGCACATGTTTTAGTTGCTACTACCTCTCCTTCTATCTGTCAGTGAAGACCTGCCAGTCACAAACATCCATTGTAAATGCACAAATTCTTATCAGACTTTGTTTGCAGATTAGCTCATGGTGACTGATTTCTCTTTTCTTAGGACCACCCCCAAAATCAGTGACCACTTCCTTCAAGGAAATGGTTTTAGTCCACTCCCCACAAACATCAAAGTAAAAAAAAATGTGGGTCATGCCCCTTTAAAGGTGGCTTATATTATACTGTAACAGGTGCAAAATATTCCGTTACAATTACGTTCTGAAATACCTGTCCATATGTGCACCACATTTCCATGTTTTAGCAGTATTATTCTAATTAGCTTTGTTTGCATTGTTTTTGCTTTTAAATACTTTACATTTTAATTGAACGTTTCTTTTTTAGCTGTGTTTTGGGGTGATATTGCCTTAGATGATGAAGACTTAAATATCTTTCAAATTGATAGGACAATTGACCTTACACAGAACCCCTTTGGAAAACTTGGACATACCACAGGTACAGTTGATTATTTGATTCAGTTTGCATTCATCTTTAAGAAAATGTACTGCTGAAATGCTATAAATACTCTGCATCATTTTTAATGTCTCTCTGATCAACTTTGATTTGTTAGACACAAGTGAGCCTATTTAGAAATTTAGGATTTGTTTATAGTTTTTATTTAATTAATTAACAGACATTTTGTAGTGTTTACTATTGTCAGGCCTGCTTTAAGTGGAGTTCTTAGTAGGTACTAACTATTTGAATCCTCATAGTAACTTCATGAAGGTAGCCACTAAGATAACTGATTTACAAGTGAGGAGATTGAGGTTTAGAAAGTTATGTAGCTTGCTTATTGTTACATAGACAGGAAATGTCTGAGCCAGGACCAAAATTCAGTTCTGAGGAAGGCCAAATTTCATACTCTTGAGCATTATATTCAGTTGCCTCCCATTCGCAGTTGCAAATATGCAATTGCAAAATATAAATTATTCATAGAGTATATACACAAATGTGTGTAGAAAAATTCATCTATATAATTTTTATGAAAACTCAGAAGACAATTTAAACATTAGTTGCTTGACATGTTTGAATGATGCCTATTTATGAGACTTGTTTAAAAGGTTATTTGGGCTTTCATTTAAAAATATTTTTTAAATTAAAAATTGTTTTATATTGATACAATTTTTATTCCGTATTTTATTTTGGAGAAAATTGCAACATTAAAAATTCTTTCTGTAGTTATAACTAAAAAATGACCATTGTCATGCTTTTTGATCTCATTGACTCTCCCTTCATGCCCAATATTATTTTTGTCCTATTCTATGGAAAAATATAGAGAGAGAGTTCCCAGCAGTCAAAAATTAGACTTAATACTTTTTCCTGTGAATTAATATCTGTCTTTGCCCAATTTATTTATTTTTTGTAAATTTTTAGTATGACAATTTTCAAACATATGTAAAAGTTGATAGGATAGTGCAAGAAGAACCAACACTATAGTATTCCCACATATCAACAATTGTTAAGTTTACCATATTTGCTCTGTGCGTTTGTGTGCATGCATACATGCATAGTGTGAATAAAATATTTTGTAGGTAATTGCTGACAACATAACGTTTTAAAATTAAGTAGTTTAGCATAAACTTCTTAATAAGACATTATCCTATATAATCAAAATACCGCTACCACATATAAGAAATTTATATAAGATAATAAAACTTAAGGAATTTATTTAAAATAATAGGACACACTACTTTAAAAATAGTATGCTCTAGCCTTTGTTATATGGAGCCTTCTCTGAAACATATACCATATATAGGAGGAAAACTGCACGGCGTGTACTCACGGATAGTACAGTTCCTGTAGGATAGGTTTATTGATAACTCTGCAGTTGCTATCTCACACTTAACATGGCTGCAGAGACAATGGATTCAGAACAAGAGAGCAGCAATGATACAACTCAGCAAAATCCTGGATTTATTGTGTTGCATTTTCATTAAAAAAAAAAAAGTTAGCTTCCAGCTTTATTCAAGTCATTTCTTTAATCCATTATACCCCCTTTGTGTTGGGGGCATTCATATTCTGTGATTTAAAAAAAAAATAACTATTTAATTTTGTCATTTCATTTATAGTTAAGCTCTGAAATAGCTAATATTAATAGTTAGAAGAAAAACAACATTATTTTAGATATAACATAAAACATTATACAATCAATTATAAAAAATCACATATTCTAAATTTATATGTGAAAGGTACACGTTTGTAAGTAATTTGCACTATTTAGTTGCATTTCAAACAATGTAAAAGTATCCTATGTTTTATTTTTTCTATCTTTTCCCTTTCTTGTTAGTTTGTGTACTAACTAAAAAAGTAATATATTTTTACTTCCTTATTTCAAAATATATACTCTTTCCCACAAATATTTATTTAGTTTGTATATTTTTGGTTTTTTTAGAATATGTGAGAAATAACTACCTATTTTATTAACTTTATTTTTTCTATTTCAGTGAACTACCTACACAGAATATATTTTCAATTGCTATAAAACTTATGCAAAATTCCTAAGTGCAAAAAGATTATTCACTTTTATAGTCTTGAAACGCTTTTTTTTAATCTAGAATTATATAGATTTTAATAACCTTAATACTAATTAAGATTTTAATAACCTTAATACTAATTTTAATAGATTACTAGAATACTAGATTAATAGAATACTAGATTTTAATAACCTTAATACTAATTATATAGATTTTAATAACCCTTTTAATAACCTTAATACTAATTAAGACATTTCTTTTTTTCCCTCAAAATTAGCCTCCTTCTAAATCTATGTGTTTCAGACCTATGGAATATGAAATGTAACTGTTACATAATGGTCACTTTAAACACATAGATGACATTCTTTAAAAATGTTTCTTGTAATTGCTTAGGAATGAATACATTTAAGTATTACCTCATCTTTTTAAAATGTTCAACGAAAAAAATTTCAAAAATTTTTCTCAGGGGGCACAGCAAAAATGTGACCGTGTAATGTAGATAATTAAACAGATTATCAGTCAGTGAATAAGCACTCAAACTTATTTACCTTATAAGGATTTAATTGATTTTTCCCATACAGGCTTATATGGTAATAATTCTTGGTTTGGTTTTCATTAGCTTCAGTCTAGGTAAATAAGTTTTGGTATTAATTTCAAAGAGGAAAAACAGATATTAGAAGGCAATAGTAAATCCAAGAACATTGGACATTGCTGCTTTCATAGATTTCTGGCCTTCTTTCATTGTCTTAGCCCAAAGAGACTCATGAACCACACTTGTAGTGGTATAAATTCATTTGCACTTGTTCTGATATTATTGGTGGTCATATTGGTTTATTTGCTCAATGATATCTCTTTGTTATTTGTTTAGTAAAAATCAAGAAGAAGGAAAAATAGGAGATAAAATTGGGAGAGCATCATTAAAGCCCTTGATTTTCGTCTTATGACAGGAATCTACCTTTTCTAGTCTTTGCTGTTAAAATTGTGAGAGGGCATATTTCCTTATCCTGAACCTTTCCTCTACCTTTTGAATTACAAATTCTTTACATCTATTTTTATAAATTTTGCAAATTACATAGCATAACAGAGTGTATTTTGCACCTGAACATCCTTTTGGATTCTTCTCCTGTGACTTTTTCCTAATTATGATATTATTGATTTTTTATAAATTATAGACACTAATTTTCAAAATTTATTTGAATATATTATAAAATACGCTCTGCTTTTAGCAATATTTCAAAATTGATCAAAGCTTTGGAGGAAAACTCGACTCTACATTTGCTCTTCTTATGTTTTCATTTGCTTTTGCTGATTTGGCATCTAAAAATACTCAGTTTGCATTGGAGAAATAGCTGGAATTCAATCAACAGGGCAGGACAACTTGCTGTCATCCTATCTAACGCTATATGATGTCATGGTCACAGCGAAGAAAAATGTTTCAAATTATCTGTAGATGACTCAATTTCCATGAGTCCAAATAAAGTCATTTAGATTGCTCTGTGGATCTCCCTCACTGCTTTAGTTTTAGTTACCACAATTTGTTAATGTAGAATTTTTATCCTCTTCTAAGATTTATGGATATTCATGACTTTAACTCCCTATGACTATATAAAAAAAGAAATGTTCGAAGAGAAATCAATGTAGCCTATCACAAGTGTTTATTTACAAGAACTTTAAAGTACAGATAAGTTTAACTTAACTGTTTTCTTTTATTCTTTAAGGTGGATATGGAGACCATGGTATGTCAAAAAAACGAGGGGCCCTCTACCAGCTTATAGACAGGATAAGAAGAATTGGCTCTGGTATATCAATGTTTAAAGTTGCAGACGCTTGACTTGATGTACAGTAAATATTATACTCATAGCAGTTCAGTTTGCCATTATGATGCAAAGTATGTGAAGGATATATGTTATGAAAGAGTCCTTTTTTCTCTTGTTGTTAGTTGATATTTGATGTAAGATTTTTTAGAACTTAATTTGGGACAGTTGAAATGTTTTGTTAACTTATTTTCAGCTTCTCCTTATTAAAAATGTAAGGGTATTTACTTTATTGTTGATATTTATTTCCAGTAAATTAGGTATCACACTAAAGGGTTTTTATCAAGCGTGGAACTATATCAATTTTAATCAAATGAAAAATATCATGGCTGTTTTGAAATAAAAATAAATTGGCAAACTTATTTATTAGATTAAAAAATAGTTGAACATTTTTTTTGACCCTTCCAAAAATATATACAGAAAAACTGCCTTCTGCATTCAGAATTAGTTAATATTTATAGTATTGAATTTATTAACTCCTATTGGTAGACTTGAGTTTTGGGTTTTTTTTAAGTATATTCAAAGTTTATATCCTAGCATCCTTTAAATTGATGGGTTGCTATTCAATATTTGAAAGTACTTTGAAGTATTGATTTTCCCAAGCAAAGATGCTTTGTTTTAAGATATTAAAAAGACATGTTAGGGACATGGGCATAGGGGGCATATATTCAATATCTGTTCTGTCTAAAGTGTGTATTAGTAGTGAGATATTTATGTCAGCAATGATAGATGAATAAGAAAAAATAGTTATGCAAATTTAGGAAAAATAAAACAATAACAAAAATTATGAAAGGTCACCAAAAGAAGTTAAAACTATAGATTGGAAAGCTACTCCAGAATAGACTGCATTTTTTGTTCACCTGTTCACCTTGCGTACTGATTATGCTGTATACCTGGGCATGAATCCAGAGGAAATTGGAATGGAGATAGCCCATTGTCCCAGCAGGCTGAGACCTTATCTGTCTCAATGTTATTTCATTTATTATCTCTATAATGTAATATTCATAATTTTAATCTGTACTACAGAATATCAACGCTGAATACAGGATTAGAGATTTGGCAGGAGTAAGAAGAGTTTCAGATACTATAGGACTTTAAAGCAATGTCTCTTTTATTCTGGTGGTGAAATTCTTAGTGATCTAGTAAAGTAGAATACTTACATAAAATAATTTTTCTGTGCCCTACAAAGTCTTCTTGACTTCTATCTGCTCTAGGCTCTTGTACGAAAATTCATTAAAATTTGCTCATAGAGCATTAACAAGTAGCATTTTGACATGAAGTACTTAAATATTTTAATGTGTTCTTCAAGTATGTAATATACATCAAGTTTTTCTTTAATGCATTTTGACTTCAGGCATGCTTATACAAATATGTAAATAAGACATTTTAATTTTTGTCCTTTAAGAGGTAAATGATTCCCTGACCAAGGACTTCTGTTTCACAGAATCTTTTTAAATGTCACTGCAGGCTTGGAGCAAAACAACACAGTTAAGGAAAAAGTACCTCTAAAATTCTCAGGGCAAAATGAGAAAAATCGAGTTCCTAGAGCTGCTACATCAAGAACGGACAGAATATGGCCTGGAGGTGTTATTCCTTATGTTATAGGAGGCAACTTCACTGGTAAGATAGTCCCAGCCTGTCTATTGTGAAGAAAAAAAAAAAGAAATAATTATTATTATCATACAGATTAAGTGCACATTTTTATAGAATGTTAATATATAAAATAGTACTAAATCAAACTTCAGAAATACTCCCCTCACCTTATTTGTTACTGTAGAGTGTCCTGTGACTGAAAAATACCTATAGTCTTAAGTTCCACGAGTCTCAAGTACCATTCTGGCTTTTAAACTGAGTTTCAAATGTGCTTATTAACTCTGGAGGCTGATTTCTCTTCAACTGACAGAAAGAATGTATGTCCTGTTTATAGAGCCTTGTACACACATATCTGTAGAGATAGTAAGCTTGGACCTTCTGATTAGAAAGTGAAGGTCCATTCTTAACAATGACTCACTTGTGGTGCTAGGCTGGCATTCTCTGATCGATGACAAAGGTGGCGTCTGAACTGCCCAGCCAGAGTCGTGTTGGAGGGGCCAGCATGCAGCACCCCTCTCTGGGGCAGACACTTTTATTAATGTCATGCCACTTTTCCAGGTAGCCAGCGAGCCATGTTCAAGCAGGCCATGCGGCACTGGGAAAAGCACACATGTGTGACTTTCATTGAAAGAAGTGATGAAGAGAGTTACATTGTATTCACGTACAGGCCCTGTGGGTAAGTAGAACCAGGGAATGACTTCAGTAAATGAAGTAAATCCACAGATAGGATTTATTTCCTAATATTTGCTTAGTATGTTGCCCATGAAAAAGTGTGAATTTTACATAAGAAAATATTGTATTTTAAATAAATACATTCTTTGATCAGAGACCTTTGTACATCTACCTCAAGTGTATTCCTCCACCACCTCACTTACTTTTCCTTGTGTTGTAAGTATACAATGGCACTGGCAACATCCCAATCACCTGAGTTAGAAATGTCAGTACCATGGTCTGGTGATTGTGTTGTGCTTCCTCTAAAATCGACGCAGTAAGTTTCTATTGATATTCACTACGTCTTTTGGTTTCCGCTTCTATTCCACGTCAGTAACCTGGTCCACTTATGTCTTTGTCATCTCACCCCTGGACTATTCATTCCCATTGCTCTCCTGTCTTGTCTTGCCAATTCACTGCCACTAGAATTATCTTCACAAAATACCGGTCATATCAAGACACCACAGTTTTTGAGATTCTTCAGTGTTTCCTCCTATTGTGATGTTTTCTAGATTTGCTTCGTACAGGATGATAACAGCTACTCTCTCCAAAACAACTATTCTGTAAGTTGGAAAATGCTGTGTGAAATTTCAATAGCTAGTTCTATAGCAGTGTGCTAATGAATGTTATTGATATTCAACCAATTGAAAGGCATAGAGAACACAGCGTTCTGTAAATGTACTTCAAAAGGAACACCTATCTCACCCTTTTAAAAGCGAAAAACATACATCAGTATCCTGGAATACATTTTGGGAAAATGCAAGTCTGAGAATAAAAGCCAAATTCCTTGATAAAACATTTAAGGAATGCCATGAACTTACCACAACTTCCGTTTGTAGCTTCTTCTGCCACCACATCTCTCCACAAGTCCCATAATTCAGCCAAGTTATAGTAATAGCAGTTCTTCAGGCGACGATGTATATTAAAAGACTATTGTGAAAGTTTTCAAAGTTTTCTTCCCCTGTATTTCTAGTTCATTGGATTTATATTTAAATACTTGTTTAAATTTAGCTTGAATTTTTGTTGGTTTGCTAAGAATACGTCATAGGGTGTGCTGTCTACTTTACACTACATCAGAGCAGGGGGCACATGTGCCTGGACCTGCCACTTTTGTGATGTTACGACTGATCACTAGATTCAAGTGATGATAGTGAGATCCCTCCATTGTAAAAGTGCCCATCATGGCAAAATAGTGATTTTTCTAATGTTGTCCTTTTATTTATTCCTTCTACATTTATTAGCTGAAATTCTTTTATAAAGAGGAAATTTCTCTAATAAGTTATTTGAAGACTCCCTAGCATACTTCATATAGGGAAATAAAAATATATGCTTTAATTTCTTTGGAGGAAATAGTTCTTGCACTAATGACATGTATTTCGGGAGCTAGGGTTAGATATATTTTACTAGGAATGGGTGGGGTTGTCATCTGGCTTGGTGCTACTATATTTTCCTAGATCATTTAACTTCTTAAAATAATGGATTTCATTTTTGGCTCTCAGTGACATTAAAAAGAATTGTACATTATTGCTTTTCTATGTATTTTTGGGTAGTGCCATAATTTTTAAGTTATGACTTATTAAAGTAATGTTTTCTTCTAAATAACTCTAATTTTAGCTTGATAAGATTTGGTTACTTTTGAAATGCCTCTTAGTTCTTTATTTAATATTTAAAAGGTCAAACTCTAGACTCTCCTTCCTTCCTTCTGGTATCTAATAGGAATGGATATAGCTCAGCTTACATATTTCTAAATACATAATGTATTCAGATCAATACATCTTTCTTCTTTCCCACCCTTCAATTTTGTAAAACAAATACATCCAAAGCACTCATCACTTATTTTATTGCTTAATTTCTGTTTGTAACAAATTCATATTTATACTCATTTTCTTTTATTCATTTATCTCTTTTCAAAGCTTTGCATTTCACTGTTTTATCCTGCTAAACTGTCTTTCCCCATTCACTATGATTTCCTTTTTGTTTCGCTTTTTTTTTTTTTTTTTTTTTTTGGTCATTATCAATTATCCACAGTAGTCATGGGATGTAGGGTATAGCATAAGGAATATAGTCAGTGATATTGTAATAACTATGTATGGTATCAAATGGGTACTAGATTTATTGGGGTTATAGATGGGAGGGGTGTTGGGGGCAGGGTGAAATGGTGAAGAGATTAAGAAGTACAAATTGGTAGTTACAAAACAGTTATGGGGATGTAAAGTAAAGCATCGGGAATATAATCAATAATATTGTAATAACTATGTCTAGTGCCAGGTGAGTACTAGCCTAGTCAGGGGGATCACTTCATAAATCATATAAATGTCAAATCACTACCATTTCTTAATGTTTTTAGTAGCTTGGAATGCCTTTCCTTTCTTTTTTCATTGGAGAATTTGAAATCTTTCACATATTTCATTCTTTAGTTCTTAGATGCCCACAGTGGGATATGACTCTGTCTGCAGCTGTAATAGTTACATCTTCACTGCTGGTTCAGCTGTCTGCCTTCATCAGTGGTGAGGGTGGGTAGCTTACCTCTGTGGCCCTCTTGACACCCAGCACTCTGCTTTACCAGTAGGGAACAAGAAAGTATTGACAATTTACACATCAGCTAAAGCACATTGCAATCCAAAGATAGAAGAATGTAAGAATTTAAAGGGATATTGAAGAACATGAACTTAATAGCCTCAGAACTTACCTTATAACTGGAAGTTTGTACCTTTTAATCCCCTTCATCCGTTTCTCCTGCACCCCAGACCCTGCCTCTGGCAGCCACCCATCTGTTCTTAGTATCTACTGAGCTCTACTGTGTGCCAGGCTACATTCTAGGGGCTAGAGATGCAGCAGCGAACAAAGCAATTAAGTTGTCTGCCCACCAAGAGCTGACATTGTGGGATGAAGAAGCCAGAAAACACCATGAAAATAAAAGAAATGGAAAATGTATTGATAGATCATACATTCTAGGACATGAAGCAAAGCAATGTAAGTGGGGTAGAAGGGCATTTGTGCGAAGACTTGAAAAAGATGAGGAAATGAGATGTGGATAACTGGGAGAAAAGAGTTCCTGACAGAAAGAATAGGCAGTAAAAAGGCTGAGCAAGAGCACGTCTACAGGCTCAAGTCACAACTAGGACCCGTGGCCCAAGTGACAGGGGCAGTAGTAAGAGATGAGATCTGTACAGTGAAGCGTTTGTGTATGACGATCTTGAGGGATCTTAGAGTTTTTTAAAGCCCTTTAGATTTTCCTCTGAGTAAGAGAAAGAGCCTGTATTAGTCAGCTGAAGGAATTTACACCATGGTAAAAACGAGTACGTCAGGGATCAAGCTACCACATTTTTTTTTTTTTTTTAACTTTCATAGGACCATTGTAAAGGTCAGTGTGAAATGTGTTGTTGTTTTTCATTATGGGACCCCATCTTATTTATTGGAAAGAGCTATGGGTGAAATTATGCTAAACAGTTGTCTTAGATTAATAAATTGACCTCATTGCTTGACTGTCTTCTGGATTTTGATTTGCACAGTACTGTCTTCTCTGAATATAATCAGCAAGAATGACTCAGTGTGAGTAATTTAGTTACTACATAATTGTCAGGTATTTCAGTTTTGTTACTATTGCTATATTGTAGCAAATGTTTCAGTTTAAATCTCTCCAAATTTGCAAATTTTGTGTTTTTCTACTTCTAATACTTCACTGTTGGGTATGTAATGAATAATTATCTATGTATGGATTGATTACAACATACTATTAACAACAACAACAAAACAACCTGGGGGTAAAACACAATTCCCTGATTTTTTCCCATCAGGTGCTTCTCTTTTCTATCATTTATTTAGCTTATTTAACTGTTATAATAGATTCATCAATAATAAGTCAAATTAATTTATTTAACTGCCACAGTGTAAGTTAAAATGCTTAGGCTTTTAAAAGCTTCCAGGAACAACTAGAATGGCAAAGGTTTGTATTCATGAACAATCAAAAGGAGTATCAAATATACTTACTGTGGAAATTGAAGTTAGTGAAATTCCTTTTAACCATTTGGGCAATTTTTGGCAATTTTCTTTTTTAATTAGAAGAGATGTTTGGTGTCTGGTGCATCATGATTACCAAATATTCAAGACCCATTATTTACTGTCCTCTGTTGCTCCCTATAAAGATGGTCCTATCGATGAACTGATTTAATGTAAACCATAATTGTCAAAGTTTTAGATATAATTTATAAATGTAATTGTAGTTACTATATTATACCAATAAAACTTGAAGTGATATCCCTTGCACATGCATGTGCACTCTCTCATGCACTCTCACACATGTGCACGTGTGCACACACAAGCACACACACAAAATGATAAATGGAACTTACATATTTAGAGTAGAAAAACATCATTGAATATGTCTAAATACCAATAAATTGAGAAAATTTTCTGAAAAGATACTCTGGATATTTCACATTCTGAGAGTGCAGGAGATTTTTTCAGAAGGTGAAATAGAATGTCACACTTAACTATCAGCCTAACCATTTGACACTGTCTCATAACTCTCATAATTCTACCAGTTGGCATTTTTTTCTTCACCAGTTAACCATTAACCTTTGGCACTTCACCTTTTGAAACTAATTTTCCTCAATGTACTTCTTAAAAAAATTTGCCCAGGGGGCTGGCCTGGTGACTCAGGCGGTTAGAGCTCCATGCTCCTAACTCCGAAGGCTGCCGGTTCAATTCCCACATGGGCCAGTGGGCTCTCAACCACAAGGTCGCCAGTTCAATTTCTCGACTCTCACAAGGGATGGTAGGCTGTGCCCCCTGCAACTAGCAATGGCAACTGGACCTGGAGCTGAGCTGCGCCCTCCACAACTAAGACTGAAAGGACAACAACTTGAAGCTGAATGGCACCCTCCACAACTAAGATTGAAAGGACAACAACTTGACTTGGAAAAAAGCCCTGGAAGTACACAGTTCCCCAATAAAGTCCTGTTAAAAAAAAAAATGCCCATGAGTAGGAAAAGTAATTTATTTTGATATACCAATGTCTTTCATAAATAAATTAAATCTGTTTTTCTTAAAAAGGAAAAATAAAACTTTAAAAAAATGTACTGCTAAAATAATGGATTTTTGCCAGATAATCATATTGACAAAGTAATATAATAATCTAGGTATATTGTGAGGATAAAAATTTAGAAATATATGTGAGTTGATAAGTTTTGAGTTTAACTCTATGTATAATAGCACATTAATCATCATTGTAAGTATTTTATTTTCTAATTTATCTTCAACTCCTAAAAATGATTTAAGACGTAACTTCTACTATATGAGTTAGTACAAAAGCACGTCAAGTGATTGTTTAGAGACTTCTGTTGTATGTAAATTTACCAGGATACTAGAAGTTAGCCATATTTGTTAATGAAAGGCTGTTCTGCCTCTGAAGATGCTGGATTTTATGGTTCATCACAATTCTTTACAAAAGTTTCACCATTTTGTAATTCATCCAGAATCTCCCTATCCACCACCATCTCCTCTTTCTACTTTATTCCAGATGCTGCTCTTATGTAGGTCGGCGGGGAAATGGACCTCAGGCAATCTCCATTGGCAAGAACTGTGATAAATTTGGAATTGTTGTTCATGAATTGGGCCATGTGATAGGCTTTTGGCATGAACACACACGACCAGATCGAGATAACCATGTAACCATCATAAGAGAAAATATCCAGCCAGGTAAGAGGCTGCAGAATGTATTGGGTTTAAGGTTGACTCGATTATCTTTTAATTGTGTTTATACTATTTATCATTTAAGTTCTTTAAAAAATGAGAACTGATTTTTTTGATATGGTAGAATCAATATTTTGCTTGATTAAAAAATACTCACAATGGTGCTATATTTTTAAATTTTTTTCCTTCAGATATAATGGTCTTATGTGTTTTGTTTTTGTTGTTGTTTCTTTCTTTTTTTTTTGGCTTGCTTTTTTTTCTTAAGATTTAGCTGTTTTATTTCTAAACTTCTGTGTTTTTCTAAGAATGAGTATAGGCTATTGAACTGTAAATTAATATTATTAAATATTATTTTTTAAAAGTATTTTCTACACTTTGCTCTATACTGTAAGTTGTAGGGATTTAGAAAGAGTCCAGGGTTTTCCATGAAATGTGCTGCTACCATAGGAATCTATGTTATACCAGGAATGATTTCTGGAGAAAATTCCAGGGGAAATGAGTCATTTCTAAGATAGTCTAAATAGTTTCTTTGAGATTTCTCTTAAACCTGACTACCCTAAAGACAAATTCTTAAGAATGTTTTCAGCCATTGAAATAAGTAATTAAAATTTAATTTTCTCTGACAGTTGATATGTGATAACAGTCTCATTTTAAAGCTTTGTATTTGTTTTAACATCCAGAAATTCATAAAGATTAGTACATTTCAATTGCCAAAAGAAAAATCTTATTGGTTGGTATTGTCTTATAAGGTAGTATGTACTTCAAGTATAAGCAAAGTAAAAATGTGTATTTATTTACTTATTCATGGCCAGTTTCAAGTTATAACCATTGAATTATTTAGAATTTCTTGTAATTAACAGCATGATCCATTTATTTTCTCATCACACTATCAGATGTTGGAAATACTATATTGAAAAACACAAAGCTTAGTGTGGCGTATGTACATATTTACAAATGACTGTCAGTGAGTGAGAAAAGTAACAATAGTCATATATTGAGAATACCAGAGTGTCCAAACAAGGTGTGACAAAATGTACCTTGGAGGGTGAAGGGAGATGTCACAAAGAAACTGAGATTTAGAAGTAAGTAGAATTGTTCTAAGTGCCTAGAAGAGTTATGGAATTTCTAAACTGAAGAAAAAATTCATGATCAAAGCGACAAATACAGAAAACTGAATCATTTTTATTTGCCCGTTGTAGCTGCATGGTAAGTTACAAGTGGGAAATTAGTTGGTAATGACTTAGGGAGGCTAGATTATAGGGGACCTTTTATATGAAGCTAGGGAACTTAGATTTTATACTTTAGTTGTTGGGGAGTATTTAAAGGATTGAAAGCGGAGCGAGTTCAGATAAAAAAAGAAAAAATAATTCTTTCATTTTGAGGCTCATTAACTGAGAATGAAGAAGTGGGTATGAGGAGGATGAACCTGAAGTCAGGGAAACCTACTAGAAACTTAAGTAATTTATGAGATGACTAAGTTCCCAATTAAGGTAGCAGTGTCAAAAGGAATAAGAGGGAATAGTCTTTCAAAAATATTTTAAGAGGAATGTCATCATATAAGGGGAAATCTTCAAGGTTTTATTTTTAGACAACTGGATGAATGGTGGAACCATCAAATGAAGTAAGGAATATGGACAAAGCAACATATTTTTGAGAGGCAGAAGACAAATAATAATTTCAGTTAGCATTTCCTTGAGTTTGAGAAGCCTTTGGATAATCCAAGTTGAGATGCTTAGTAGACAAAGGAAAGGTAAGTCTAAACTCTAGGATATATCTAGGGTAGAAGATTGATAGTGAATTTGACTATGTAGCAGAATACTGGAAGGAGAAGAAAATAAGATTGAGTGTAGAAAATGTGGAACACCAATATTTAAAGAAACATTTTGTAGAAAATCCTCCAAAAGTCTAAGAAGGTTTGGTTTAAGAGGCACAAAATTAATGTTTGTGATGTCTCGGAGAAGAGATCATTTCAAGGATGATGAAATAACCTGTAGTAAGAGAAGTAAAGACTATGTGTACTCCCAAAATGGAAGAGTCTAATGCCTGAGCCAGCTATCAAGGCTCATTTAATGTTTTGTAATCATTAGGAGAGAAATAAAAAGGACTAATATTTCTGAAAATTATTTCAATGACTAATTAAATGAGACGAAGTTTTCTGTTAACCATAGTTACTAAGTTTCCTCTACTATGTGGACAAAACAACTTATAAAGGAAGTAACTTTCAAGAATGATTCTTACTTTTGAAAATAGGGCTCTGGTTCAACATAAATATGTACCTAAAACAAACAAGATATGTATAAATAGTATATAAATGTATAACGCTTAACACAAGTGCTAAGCAACTCATGGCTGTTCATGCTCTTGTTGACTCAACACTCATGCCAATAAAAAAATAATAATTTATTGATCGAGAGTTCCTGGGTATTCAGAACTACTATAGCAGCACAATTCTAGCATGAAAGAATTCATGTTGGAGATTAATCTTCAACAAATTTATGACTTGCCCCAGCTCAGAAACATAAGATCAAGGGTTATTCAAGGGTAATGTCTAATAAGTGCAGACTTTAACTTTGCATTTATATGCAAAATTAGTGACTATGATAGGATCCAAATCGGTATAAGGGTTGGATTACTTTAATCCATTTTAGAATATGCCTTCAAGAGGAGGCCTATTCTTCTAAAGCATATTCTTCATCAAAAATGAATCCAACTTGGAGTGGATTCATCAGAGACTCTTGTTTCAGTTTTGAATGAAATTTGCTGGTGTTGTTTTACCTTTAGTGACAAAGTCACATATCTATAATCTGCCATGCTGTATGTATATACCAATATTTTAAAAATATTTTTCTCAGTGTTTCATAGAAAGAATATAATTCAAACAGCAGATAGTTTTTGTCAGTCTTGGCAAACGTAGTCATAAGAGGAAGATGGGAAACTCATTAAGTAAAAATGTAACTTTTTCTAACCATACCTACAGTACTGAAAAATAATAAGATTTTAAAGAACCAAACATGTGAATGTAAAAGAGTATAGATAGAAAAAAAAACCCCGAAGTATGCTTTTGGTAATCCACCTTTTGTCGAAATTAACTTTTTAATGAAATTCAGTATTACTCTTTTAATATAATATTAAGTGAACATAGTGGCAACAGATGGATATTTTTGCATAATCAGGGTGTTAGTATGTAATTACAACTTGCATGGAATTAGCCATTTAGTAAAGAGAAGATGCAGGCCTAGGGTGACCTCTCCTTTTCTCCATCTGTTACAAGCCTTCTGAAATGTATTTGTGTCCGATTCTTAGGTCAAGAGTACAATTTTCTGAAGATGGAGCCTGGAGAAGTGAACTCACTGGGAGAAAGATATGATTTTGACAGTATCATGCACTATGCCAGGAACACCTTCTCAAGGTTGGAGTCTCAGGTTATACCTTTTGACTTTTAATTCCTTTCCTCTGTGTGGCTCCTCACAAAGCTATGTCTAACATTAGAACTAGCACCAGTTTCAAATATTGCTGCATAAAGTACATAAATACTTGACTGACATTTATAGCCAACACCAGACATTTGAAATTAAAAAATACATATATTTTCACATTTCCTATCAAATACATACATTCAAAGTAAAAATTAAAATGATACGAAGTACTTAAACTAGTTCTTACTACTAAATCATAAAAAATTCAATTAAAATGATCAAATCAGCTTGTTAAATTGGCAAATCATTATTTAATGAAAATCAGTCATTCACAAGTCAAATAGTGTACTACTCAGTTGTTGAGTTGGAATGTTATGCTTTCTATGTGACTGGAGTTTTCCACTGTGTATTTCTATTGCTCAAGTACTAGTTATACTCAAAAACTGCTATACTGATTTAGTTCTCAAAGAACATGTTAGGAAGATATTTTACTTTATATAATTTAGAATTTCATCATTCTCAGCCTTAAAATTATTTTATTCATGATTGAATGCTATATTTAAAGAATGCAATAAATTTGGGTTTTGATTACTTTATTCTAAAGATGATGTTGTCAAGCAAATAGTTCCCAGGTAAGGAATTTGGAACTGTTAAACCATTGAAGTCATCCCTTTTTCCTATTTTATGCCCATTTTACACTCATATGTCCATTCTAAGTCATTCTTTTGGCACACTTGTGTCCATTTCATAATTCATCAACATCTGCTTTTAAATTCAAGGTCAGGAAGAAGATTAAAAAATCAAATTAATCACCCTTTTTTTTTTTAATTCTTGGTAAAAAATAAGGAAGGATGCATAAATAATTCTTAATACTTGGATACATTTTTAAATTATGCTTTTTCAAAAGACCTAATTTTATTATTAAATATCCAATGTTAATTTTTAATTACTTTCTTAAATACACACACACACACACACACACACACACACATATGTTCAAATATAATAAGTTTCCAAATACCTATTCTTTCTGGAATTGAATTTAGATTCTGGTAGACATATACTCATAAATTTGGCCTGAAATTACTCCTAAAGAGTTATAAAGTTTTACGTCAAGTTTTACGCTTGGAATTGAATGTTTCGTAGAAACATAGAACAACTGGGGATTTTGGTCCCAGTTCAGCATGGTGCCTTTTGTGGGCTGTGGAAGTATATTATTTAAAACTAAACTGCGTTTTGACTCTTTGGAACACAGGAGGTACTAAAAAGTGGAAAAAAGTAATTTATTCTTTCTATACTTGATAGATCATGAATCTATACCAAAGTTTAAAATATATACATTTCTCCTCATTCTGTATTCCTTTTCCACGTTTAAATTGCTTCATTTTCATAAGCCATTCTGCTCTTGCTGCCTGCAGTCCACCATCCAAACCCCCACCAACACCAGATTTACTAATCAGATTAGACCTATTAATTATCTTAAAATTATCCTATTTAGTTGTTCTAATAAACTTGTATTTCTGTGGTGAAAGAAACCATATCTACCTGTCAGAAGAATTGATCCCATTAACAATATTTTATTGTTTTGATCTTTAAAGAGGATGTGTGTTGGATGTTTATTAACTCACGCATAGATTTAAACCATTGTATTTCTGGAGATGAAATATTTGGCACAGGTCTGTCTGTCACCACCTCCAAAGTATTTGAAGTTTCTCTCTCTATATCTCACTCTCTCTCTCTCGTTCTCTCTGTCCCTCTGGTAAAAACCCAAAACAAATATTCACCATCTTAACCATTTTTATGTGTACAATTCAATAGTGTTAAAAGTACGTCACATGGTTTTGAAACAGTTCTCCAGAACTTTTTCATCTTGCACAATGGAAGCCCTGTGCCCACTAACACCACCTCATTTTCCCCTCCGTGCATTCCCTGGTAACCATTATTCCACTTTCTATTTCTGTGAATGTGGCCACTTAGACACCTCATTAAGTGGAATCATGCAGTATTTGTCTTTCTATGGCTGGTTTATTTCACTTAGCACAATGTCCTCAAGGTGCATCCAAGTAGTAGCATGTGACAGGATTTTCTTCCTTTTTAAGGCTAAATGGCATTTCATGGCTTGCAGGTACCACCTTTTGTTTATCCATTTTTGTAAAAAAATATTTGTCTATTTAAAGTCCAGTGAAATTCCATATGTATTTTAGGACCTTTATTCTCTATTTCTGCAATAAATGCCATTGGGATTTTGATAGGGATTGTGATGAATCTGTAGATCATTTTGAGTAGTGTGTCATTAGGTCTGATAGCTTTTTTGTGTGTGGACTCTAGGGTTTTCTACATATAAAATCATGTGATCTGCAAACAGAGATAAATTGACTTCTTTCTTTCCAGTCTGCATGCCGTTTACTTCTTTTTCTTGCCTAATTGCTCTGGCGAGGTCTTCCAGTTCTGTGTTGAATAGAAGTGATGAGAGCAGTCTTGCCTTATTCCTGATCTTAGATGAAAAGTTTACAGTTTTTCACCATTAAATACAACGTTAGCTATAGGCTTTTTATATATGGTCTTTATTATGTTCAGGTAGTTTCCTTGTATTCCTATTTTGTTGAGTGTTTTTATAATGAAATGGTACTGAATTTTGTCAAACATTCTTTCTGCATTAATTAGACAAACACGTGTTTTTTGTCCTTCATTCTGTTCATGTAAGTATTTGAAGTTTTATAGTTTCTTCTACTTTAGACCTACAGGGTCTATAAACATTTTAGTTGTTTTCATGAATATAGCCCATCTGCAGATTTAGGTACTTACTGGTGGGAAGAATAGAGCTACATATATGGGACCTTTATATGCATGTGTAATGTAGACGCTTGCTACCTGGAACTGCCCATTTTTCCTTAGTAAAAGAATTATAAAATTTTACCGAGTTTCTTAAAATAGCATAACTAATCCACTCTTCTAATGGAGGTAAAACAAATGAAGGTTAGTAATTGAAGCCCTCTGTGATCTGTCTCTGGCCCATTGAGAGTGCCTTACTGAGGGTGTTCAAAAAAGAATCTGTATTACTTAATGGCCTGGATGTCAAGGGAGAGAACTGTTAACTTCCTGACCACAAAGAAAGAACTAAAGAATGGGTGACTGACCCCTTTCCAAATGAAAGGGAGTTTACCTCCGTAGACAGAGTAAGTGAAAAATTGTTATTCTATTGTCTGAGTTTGAGTATGTACACTTTAAGATGTCCTTGACCTTTTAAAATGCAATTTCTTTTGAAAACTGGAAACAATGAATCTGTTTTTAGAAATAGAGAATAGTGAATATTGTATTCTGAATACTACAGAAATTGTAATGCTTCATTAATTTGGACTCACCTACTTACTAATCTGTTGATTCACACAGCATAGTTGAAGAATAGCTTTTCTCTCTGTTACCCTGTGGTTCAACTCTTTCAACTGCACTGGCCTAGCTGGAGTTGCATCTTATTAAGTATGTACAAGCTCTCACTTTTGATGGTTAATTTCCATAAATTGTTAGTTCTCCTTCCCTACCTGCATCTCAGGTAGTACATATATGGAGTTGTGTAGATACTTAGATTTGGTTTTAAAGCGTTCCATTCTCTGTTTGAGTGATGGCAGGTTTTATCTAAAGATCATTTATCAAGAAGCCAGGGAGATCAGTCATCAATTACTCAGATCCTGTCACCCTTCTGTTTATCATCTTCCAGATATTATCAGTTTTCCTTAGGCTAAAAGTTCTATTCTCTGACACTGGAACACTTTAGGGGTCCCCCCCATCTCTGGGTTGTTGTATTTCTTGTTGTTTCTCTCTGGAACTCTCGATTCCTAGTTACTCACGTTGCCCTGACCTTTACTTCCTTCATGTTTGGCTTAAATGTCAACTTCCAAGTGAGTTTTTCTTTGATCACTCTATTTAAAAGTTACTCCGTCACTGGACAATCAGTATACATCTTCTCTTCTTTATTTGCCTCTGTAGTACCTGTCACTATCTCAGTTATCTGTCACTATCTTTTGTGTAATGTCTTTCTCCCCCATTAGAATGTGAGAATCATGAGGAATTTTTGTGTCTTTTATTTATTACTATAAATCCAGACCTATAACAATGCTTGATAAATATTTCCTAAAGGAAGGAATTGGTAGAGTGGAAAATGTTCTTTTAACCTGTAACTTGAATACTATTGATTTATAAATCTTGGAAATGATTATCTTGTCATTCATCCCAATTTAAAAGATTTTTTTTTTTTTTACAATTGTATTCCTAAATTTAAAATGCTTTTACAGAGAGATTCTTCCTTTCTTTTTTTTTCTTTTTTTAAATCCTCATATGCATACTCCATCCTTTTTACCATTTGGAATAGTCTCCCAATCCATTTAACTTTTTTTTTTTTTTAATTTTTTATTTTATTATTTTTTTTAATTTATTTTTAATTTATTGGGGTGACAATTGTTAGTAGAATTACATAGATTTCAGTTGTGCAATTCTGTATCACATCATCCATAAATCACACTGTGTGTTCACCACCCAGAGTCAGCTCCCCTTCCATCACCATACATTTGATCCCCCTCACCCTCATCCCCCACCCCCCAACCCCCTTACGCTCTGGTAACCACCAAATTACGTTCCCCAGATTAATTTTCAAACCCCGTGGCCATCCTGTGGTCACCGACTGCCCTCCAATCCCCTCACCCTCCCCCCCCACCCCCCACCCCTCCCGCCCATCTAGCAACCCTCAGTTTTTCCTCATTGTCTCCCAAACTGTTTCTGATTAGTTCATTCACTTATTCTTTTCTTTACAATCCGCAAATAAGTGAGATCATATGGTACTTATCTTTCTCTGTCTGACTTATTTCACTTAACATAATGTTCTCTAGATCCATCCATGTTGTTGCAAATGGTAAGATTTCTTTCTTCTTTATGGCTGCATAATACTCCATTGTATAAATGTACCACAGTTTCTTAATCCAGTCATCTACCGATGGGCATTTTGGTTGTTTCCATGTCTTAGCTATTGTGTATAGTGCTGCAATAAACATAGGAGTGCATAAAGATTTTTGAATTGAAGTTCTGGGTTTCTCCGGGATAGATACCTAGGAGTGGAATTACTGGATCATAAGGTAGTTTAACTTTTAAACGCAGTATTTCCTTGAAGCCATAAAAGTTGATATTCATTGCAAAATTAGGCTATATCTTTAGTGCACGATATTTAGAATTTTAGTCATGCATACTAAGAAAAACAGTAAGTTTTTATTACAATCTTGGGTGCAAAACAACTCAGTGTGTGTAGCTTAGCATATTAAGGCATTGCTTAATATTTTTGCTTATTCATTTTACACTATATACATGAAAATGTTATGTTTTGCGTGTGCACGCGCGTGTGTGTCACAAAACTATTTTATTAAAATTTGACATCCTTTGTTTTTCCTTGTTCTTTTAACGTATACTGTAATACTTGGAAGAAGTATTCTTAGAAGAATACTGAGGTTAAATTAGTAGTTTCACTCAAAAAATTAACATATATTATACACATACATATATTTCATTTGAATTTTGCAATTTTAGTAACCTCAAAAATGTTATTGTAGGTTTTTCTAAAGAAAATATATCTCTATGAGGAAGAATTGTTTTACAACTTGGTGAAATCTAAATGGATCTTTCTGCTTGAGAGACCATAACAAAAAGCCATGGGGTACTTGGTAGGAGACCTACCGTGTTTCCCCCAAGATAAGGCCGGGTCTCATATTAATTTTTGCTCCAAAAGACGCATTAGATCTGATTTTCCAGCTGGGTCTTATTTTCAGGGAAACAAGGTATTATAGAATTCTTGATTTTAAAAATCATAACATAAATGTCTAAGGAAAAAGTGAATGTCATCATTGACTTTATGCTAGGCATATACATTAACACACAATTTTTTTCTACTTTGAGGAAAGTCTGGCACGCTGTTTAAAGCTCAACATTGATGTATTTCCCCTTTGACTAACTTGAGCTTGAAAAAAATAACCTTACAGTTGTAAGGGATATGTTTGTCTTAATTTGGTGACTTATGTGTGGCTTGTTTCTGATTTTTTTCAGGGGGATGTTTCTGGATACTATTCTCCCCTCTCGTGATGATAATGGCATACGTCCAGCAATTGGTCAGCGAACCCGTTTAAGCAAAGGAGATATTGCACAGGCAAGAAAGCTGTATAGATGTCCAGGTATTGCACCATACAAAACCCGGAAGCATAATTGTGCCAGAGTGTGCTCTTTCAGATGAATAAGCCACGATTCCCTCCACTGTTTACTTGTCTCTCTCCATGCTGGCAAGTGACGTATTCAGTTCAAAGTCAGTAATCATAAAGTGAAATAGGAACTCTGGAACACCCACGGATATAATTAAAAACAAATTGCTAGAAATCAAATTTCAAGCACAGGGATAGTATGTTTTGTTTAATTTAATGAGCAAAAGAGCAAAAAACATGCTTGTTTGATAGCCGTTATTTAATAGTTGCATAATTTCATAATCAAATGCTGAGTTTTGTTGCCAACATAAAAAGGATGTCCTTTTTTTTCAACTTCACAATTGAGTCCTGAATGATCTGTGTTTTTTCTTTTGCAAGTACTACCATTAATAGTATATCAATTAAAATTGTATTATTGGAATTTATAACTGTTGTAAAAAATAAGTTCTAACCATGTTGCTAGTGAGCTACTGTATGTTTGGTACTGGGTAAAGTTGTGAAAAACAGATTAATGGAAGGGCTTAGAAAGTTCCAAGGAGATACTGGTGCCTCGTTGATCGAAGGAGAAAAAAAAAGTCTGCTTCTAAATTCGAAATTTTGCATACTTGATGCCCTGTACACTCAAAATCCTTTGAAGTACCCTATATCAAAGAAACATGTTTAACTTTATTTAACACAGCTCTTCCCATTTTTTTTTGTCCATGTACGATGTATGTAAAATACATATGCATGTGGGGTGTTTATCTTTTAAAATCTAAATTTTCACAGGAAAGATGAATTTATAAGCAAATGGCACAGTATGGCAAAAGACATGGGTGATCCTTGGCTAATTTCTGGCAGTATTAGAGGAACCATGCTTTTTAAACTTCAAAGTAGAAAATCTTGGGAAAGATTACGTGATTCATAACAACTCAATAAATGGACAGTTCCCATATAAAATTGTTTTGATTGTGTCTCTAAATATGTGTGTATGTTACACTTAAAAAGCACACTAGAGATGGATTTACACACTGACTTGTAGGGAAGTCAGTCAGTAGGAATCAAAAAATGATCACATTTATGACACTGCAATTCAATTTTTAACATATGGCTCTTGAATATTTTAGTTGTTAACAAGAAAATAATTAGTAAGTATAGTTTTCACTTGAGACTTTACTTATGCAAACAGATAAATAGGCTATTTTCTTATTTGAAATATAACAATAATATGAACAATGCTTTGTTTAATACGGTAAAACCACATTTATGAAGGCACCGTCATTAATGAGAACGATATTTTGTGTTCCTAAAGCAGTATAAAAAGCAAGTCATTGTATTACGGCTTATGAGTTGCGTGGAGTAAGGGAGAGCTAAAATGTATAAGTATATACTTTAAAAATAAAGATATGTTAGCTTTATTTCCCAAAGTCTTTGAGAATGACTTTTTCCTATGTTGGACTTCTTAATGTTCACCAGTCAACTCCCTCTCTTTCTGTCTCTCCTTTCTGTTCTTTCTCTGCCCCTCGCAGCCACTGTGCCCCCACCTCCATCTCTCTCTCTCTCTCTCTCTCTCTCTCTCTCTCTCTCTCTCTCTCTCTCTCTCTCCCTCAGCTCTGAGCCCTTCATATGATTTTGCATTTCAGATTCTTCATTCTGTCACAATGGGGAGCACTAATGATGTATAAATATATGTGCTGTAGGAAACATAAAGTTCAACTACACTGATGCAGTAGGTTTAACAGTAACTCCAAGTGCATCAAAGAGATAGTGGTAAAGATCCATAACTATACATAGAAGACTAAATAAGATGACTGATCTGAGACTCACCTAGAAAGAAAGAGTTGAAAAAGTGAGATCCAGTGTGTCTTGGTTTCTATACAGAGAGAAAGCGTTATAAAACTGCATATATCTTTTGAGTTTGTCTGACTGTTTTGTTAAAAATTGCTGGTGCATAGAGCCAATAAGACATATTTGTCTACTTTTTACTCCAACTTCTTTTTACTCCATATCAGTTTATGCTCAAAGCTCTATTATTTCTACATTTTATAGAGCTATTCCTTAGAGTTTAATCTTGAAAGGAATACCGGCCTGGTTTATACTTAGATATCCAAGGTTGTGGCTTTTATGGTCTATGATAAGTGGGGCCCTGAGTCCAAGAGGGCAAGTTTCTAATGGCAGGTCACAATAGGCAGGCTGAAAATACTGTTGCTCCTTCTTAAATAACATAGAAAATGTGTTTTTATCTATCAGAAGATGAACAGCATTAACAAATATACATACATACATATATATATATACATGTATACCCATATATATATTCGCTTAAAACAATATAAACTTAATTTTGTAGCACTTTCTAGTTTAGAAGAAGCTTGTAATCCATTATTATATTTATTAGTTATATATGCCAAACATATAAATTAGGTTTGGTTGTGAAAACCTCAATTATTGTATAGTCAATGCGTAGTCATCATGAAAAAGCTCCATACAGGAACAAAGGTGTTTTTAAGGTGATGGATGAAGATAAGTTTCTTTTAGTTTAGAATTGTTTTCATTGCCATTTCTTGCCTTTACTTTTAGAAGCAGGCAAGAAAAGTTTCCTTGTAGATTGCTATGTAAAGAAAGATTGTGATACTTTATAGCCCTGGCACGCTGCTGATAGAAGACAGTCATCCATTGCCAGACCACACAAGTCCAGAAAGGAAAAAGAAGGGAAAGGGAGGGAGAACTGCTCAATCCTGGGATTGGATTGGTTTCTGGACACAGCTATCCAAAGGTCAATCCTGTGTCCTCTTGACAGCTTCCCAGCCTTCCTAGAATTAAGGCATCTGAGTGGACATCAGCTAATGCTACTTGTCTGTCATTATACCTTGCATCCAACATGCTTTCAGGACAAAAGATGCCCATGTAGGAGTGGAGAAAAAGTCATCATTGCAACTCTTCATCTTCGCTTTATCTCAGTAACCTTCAGTTTGCTTGTGAAGGAAAACGTCTCTAGGGTATATGAGTTGTAGTGGATCTTCTTCTCTCCATCAGTGATGAATTTGTTTTTTTATTCTCTGTTTTTCAGGGGACTTGTTTTTCGTGTGACTTCCATTTTCTAAATGTATTCTCTTCTACTTTGATCTAATATTAAGATTACTGTCCCTTTTTACTTTTAAGATGCTTAATTTAACCTTTTCCTCATGTAATCACTGGTCTTTGCATTTTCTCGTAATTTAGGTTTCTGTAGCCCAATAACTGTAATGCTCAAAACTGCTTAGTACTTACACCAACTATCAACCCTAATGTTCTCTCAGTGAGTCTTTCTTAATTAAGTATGTCAAGTAACAGTAAAATTAGAAATATAAAATAAATTGATATCTTAAAATAAAGGGGCTTTTGAAGATTACAATGTTCCTTTTGTATAAATGTTAGGTGTTGCTTTTGTGTATGGTGTAGTATAAAGGTCTAAGTTCATTCTTTTCTACATATCTATATCTTTTCTATATATCTAGTTTCTCCAACACCATTTGTTGAAGAGATTATCCTTTTCCCACTGTGTAGTCTTGATATGCCTGCTGAATATCATTTTACTGTGTATGTGTGGGTTTATTTTGGGCTCTTTATTCTGATCCATTGGTCTATGTGTCTATCTTATGCCAATACCATACTGTTTTGGTTACTGTAGATTTGTAATATGTTTTGAAGTCAAGAAGTACAAGGCTTCCAGCTTTGTTCTTCTTTCTCAAGATTGTTTGGGCTATTCAGAGTTTGTGGTTCTGTATAAAATTCAGGACTATTTTTCCCATTTCTACAAAAAATGCCATTGGGATTTTTGATAGTGATTGCATTGAATCTGTAGACCATGTTGGGTAGTATGAAAATTTTAGCAATACTGAGTTTTCCAATTCATGAACACAGGATCTCTTTCCATTGCTTTGTGTCATCTTTAATTTCTTTCAGCAATGTTTTGTAGTTTTTGATGTACACATATTTTGCCTCATAGGTTAAGTTATTCTTAAATATTTTATTCCTTTTTGTGCGGTTATAAATGAGACTGTTTCCTTTATTTCCTTTTCAGATTATTTGCTATTAGTGTATGGAAATGCAACTGATTTGTGTTTGTTGATTTTGTATACTCCAGTTTTGCTGGATTTGTTTATTAATTCTAACAGTTTGTGTATTGTGTGTTTGTGTGTGTGTGTGTGTGTGTGTGTGTGTGTGTTTTCTTTATGGTTTTATATATATAAGATCATGTCGTCTGCCTGGAAAGATAGAAGTTTAACTTCTGAATTGTGTTTTGTTTTAGAATAATTTCGATTAGGACAGTGATGATGATAATTTTTCCTTTGTATATTTCTTTATACCTTTTTGTCCCCTGAATATGACTGCATTTTGTAATTCAAGGACACAGTCTAACTATTAAAACCACAGTCTCCTTATCTATAGAAGAGGTATCTAAGGGTTAAAAAGAGGACTTATGGCATCATAATATTTGAGGGCTGTGAAGCAACTTTATGAAGTGCATATCAATAAGATAGCTACTTTACAGAAGAGAAAACTGAGGTTGAAGTTTTTGGGACTTACTTGCATAGCATAATCAATAAGTAGTAATACCATCGCTGTTCTCATCCATATACCTTGATGAGTGAATGGACAGGCTATGCATTTTAACTTGGTAGTGCCACGTTTTCCTTGCTAATTTTCCTTTAATTCTTTTAATAATAAAGATTGCTTTTTATACCTGAGCATTAATCAACAAATGGCTGGGAAAAACTGATGAACATCTTCTGTGGTAGGAATTAGGTAGCCTGAGACAAGCACACTTACTGAGGAAATGGACAGACAAATAGCACAACTCGACTATAGTTTGTACGTCTTGCATTGTAAGCAGGTTCTATATAATAGCTTTATTAATTTTTTGAATTATATGCAAAATTCTTTTTTTCATTTTAAAGAATCTTTTGCTTTTTGTCAGACATTATTGTTTATTTACATTTAATGTAGATTAAATATATTTAATTGTTTTAATTCCACTTTGGGAAATACAACACCAGCATTCTATGTGGCCTAGTGGAGTTTTCAATCATTACAGAATTTATTTTTAAACTATGGTGAATTATAGTTCTTTCATTGAAACACACTGAAGTCCAAAATGACCATCTAGCATCTAAACTGATTTTAGTTAGAGATACATTATTTTCATTAATAAATCTTAAATTTTTATTTTTCTAAGGGTTCTTGTAATGCTATGTTTATCAAGTGCCATTAGATGATTCATGACAAATGCTGAATTATGTATTTTTGACCTTGAGCATTTTCGTTTTGCTCTAAGGTTGCTCTTATCTGCCTATTCATCAGAATAAGCATTGCTTATTCTTACTTTAAATTTATTTTGTTATGTAAACATAATACCTGTGTTTCTAAATATTTATGTTGTATCAGACTGTTTTTGCAGCTCTATTTTGTGTTCTCAAAGTCATCATCTTTTCTTTATTTAACTCAAGATATGCAGAACCATTTATAATTTATTGAGGATTTGATGAGATGAGAGTTCACCTGCTGTTAGCTCTGGCTCTATAATATGGTAATATCTCAGTTTTGATTTCAGTCTCCTTCAGAGGGAAGGAACTGTTCTTTCAAATAGTTGAGTAAAGGTTTAAAGCTGACTGCCTTCAGGTGAGGAATTATTCTTTTTAAAAAATTATTTTTTTCAGTTGACATTCAATATTACTTTACATTAGTTTCAGGTGTACAGCATAGTGGTTAGACATTTATATAATATATGCAGTGATTCCCCCTGATTGGTCTGGTACCCACCTGGCACTATAGATGTTGCAACATTATTGACTATATTCTCTATGCTGTACTTTACATCCGCATGACAATTTTGTAACTAGCAATTTGTATTTTCTAATCCTTTCACCGTTTTCACCCAGTTCCCCAAAGCCCCTGTCTTCTGGCACTGTATGTATTTCATATATACAATGGAATATTACTCAGAGGAACTATTTTTGAATTAAGGATACTTAAATCATTTTAGGTTCATGTGGCACATACCATGTCTTCAAAATCAGCAGGCAAACCCATCATATAATGGTCATGACCCTAACCTTGGCTGAACCAATGAGCTAGTTACACTCTGCCTTTGCCTTCATTGAAATGGCCTTAGAGATATTCATCCCACAGATATTAAGGCTGTGAAGTTGATAATTTGCTATTTCAGATGACTGGTAATTACTGGTAATTACAAGAGATTAGACAGGCTTAGTAAGAGAAAAATATAATTGCTGTTCCAGTAATTTCTACTTAGGATCAACAGAACAGAGAGAGTAAATAAATGTCTACATCCTGTCGGAAAAATGGAGTCTTCCATGCTGTTTTTATCTTTCAATTTTGGGGGGAGTTATTTTGAGAAAATTTTTCATTGTGTATGACATTTTAGTACTGCTTTTGATTGTTTATTGGTTATTAGTTAAGATTTCTTTTTTAAGATGTTGATATGGAATTCACTATTGAACTTAGCCTCAATTGACATTAATATATTAATTGAATGTTTCCTGTGGTCCCAGAGCCATATCAACTAGGTATCCACTGGCCTGAATTGGAATATGTGTCACTTCCAAGTTTGCTACTGGCTCCTTGGGAATGAATGGCAAAGGTTTCCATGAGGAATAACTTAATGCATGCCAGATTATTTGTCTACAATCTTGTTATATGGTTAGCCCTAGGGATCCCATTAAGGATACTGAAATTCTGGTAAGAGAGACATAAAAAGAAATTACTTAGAAGGAAAAGTTTTTTTTTTTATAAAATACAAATATATACTCTTGTCTAACACCAAAAGACACAAGGTTTTAATTATGAGGCCCACACCTTTCATTAGAAATTAAAGAATGATTTTATCTTTTTCAGGAAACATAGCTGTCATTTTTTAAAAAATCAAATATATGTTTTTTGTTTTTTGTTTTTTGTTTTATTTCAGCATGTGGAGAAACCTTACAAGAATCCAATGGCAACCTTTCCTCTCCAGGATTTCCAAATGGCTACCCTTCTTATACGCACTGCATCTGGAGAGTGTCTGTGACCCCAGGGGAGAAGGTAGTTTATAATGTCAAGAACGCTCTTTTAGTATCATATGAGTACAGAGGTTCATCTTTCAAATATAATTTACTTTATTTTTATTCTTGTTTGATTCAGCAAATAGGAGACTAAATAGCTCAGAAAATTTACAGTGGCAATTGCTCAAACTCCAGGAATTTTTTGAAAGATCATTTTTTTTTTAAATTTGTGAATGCTCTAAAAGAGTTGTAATAATAGAAATTATGTTTTCAGACACAATAAAATTAAGTTAAAAGTCAGTATCAGAAAGATAATTAGAAAAATCCTATACATTTTAATAAGAAATATACATTAAATATCCAATTCAGGCAAGAAGAAATTATAATGAAACTTAGAAATTATTTTCAACTATAACGGAAATACTGAATACCAAACCTATAAGATGCAACTAGAACAGTATTTAGAAGAAAGTTCAGACTCACATGCTTACATTGGATAATAAGAAACCCCCGAGACTAATGAGGTAGACAGCCATATAGAGAGGCTAGAAAAAGAGCAGTAAAATAAATGAAAAGGTACATAAAGAGGAAAAAATAAAGAATAAAATTAACATGAAAATAGCATGGTAAAAAATATGAACAAAGTTGGTACTTTGAAACAACTTTGAAAAACAAGGAAATGAATTAAAAGGGATTATAAAATAAAAAGAATAACAGAGAAAGCACAATTATATAATGTTTAGAATAAAAAAGATTATTACATCCATAGATGCTTTAGATATCAAAATAAGTATAAAGGAATATTTTGAGCATTATATCAATAGCTTTAAAAAGGTAGATGAAATGTACAAATTACTACAAAATATTACTTGCTAAATTCTTAAGAAGAAATAAAAAGCTTGAATACGCCTATACCACTAAAGAAATTGAGTTCCTATTTAATTGAATTATTAGTCACATGTTTTTCAACAATAAAATTTTAGACTCAGATGGCTTAATCAGTGAGTTCTACCCAAGATCCAAATAAGAAATAAGTATAATGCTATATAAACTCTTACAGGGAATAAAAAGAAAGACACACTCTCTCCTATTTATATGGCTAGTAAAACACTGAGAGCAATTCTGACAACAAAAGTATAAGAAAGAAAATTTTAACCAAAAATAACACTTGAATATGGATGTAAAATCTCCCCTAACTACCCAACCAAATGCATATATATATACATATATATAACTACATTATTTATTCATGTCCAAATGCAGATATATAACATATATGTAACTACATTATTTATTCATGTCCAAATGCAGATAGAAATATATATGCACGTGTATGTGTATACATGTATTATATAATATATATATATATATTTGTATATATGTATATGTTTATATGTATGTGTATGTATATATATATATATATATACATACATATATACAAACACCATTAAATGAGTATCTCAATTAAATCAAGGAAAAAATCCATTAATGATTTAACGACAAACCCTGAACAAGCTAGAAATAGAAAAATACTTTCTTAATCTTGTAAAGACTATCAACAAAGATTATTGTAAATACCATTATTATTGTAGAATTTCTCCAAGTATTTCTTTTGACATAGGTAAAAATCCAAGTACGTCCACCACACCACTTCTTTTTCAACAGCTTGGTGGAAGTCATAGCACATTAAGGTAAGAAAATGAAATTAAACATTTAGGGATTTAAAAGGAAGATATAAAATTCTTTTTTTAGTTTGAGTATAGAATTTAAAATTGTTAAGAAATGAAATTAATGAACCTATTAATTTCTGGATCCTGTCTGGAGTGCTAACCTTACAAGTCGTTCTCAGACCAAGATTATATTGATATTAATCTTTATTTTCTACCAGTTATTAAATAATCTTTGTCATTTGCCTGCGGCTAATACATCTGCAATGACTCAGATACACTTTGAGTTTTGGTGGGAGTGCAATTGCAGTTAAAGAAAATTTGATATTCCTGATATTTGAATGTTGTTAAGAGAACCCTGGATATGGAGCTGTGCAGGGTCTTGCAATGCTCACAGTGAAAACTGAAAGAAACGCTTGTGTAATTATCAAATAGATTTTACACATCAAAATTACAGCTGACTTGGAATACATGAATGCATACATAATTCTTTATATAGTTACTTTTAATTTAGGAAGTATAAGTCTATGTTATAATGTAGTTAGTTATATGTGTTGATCAATTTCTGTTTAGATTCTTTGAGTAAGCCCCTGAAAACTATATCATGAGAATCATTCTTAGAAAGGGGAACAAAATATAAAAGATGATAAAGCTTCAGAGCAAGTTTAAAACTATACATGATTTTTGAGAAGAAAATATAGAACATGAAAAGTCTTGGAACAAGATTAATCAAATTAAATCAGCCCATAAGAGCAAGATAATATCTGGAAAAAAAAAGTATTTCTCCTCTCCAATTGCAGTACCCATATCGTTAGTATTCATAGTTAACTTAGTTTTATTGTATGGATGATTACTAATAAAACGGTATTTTTCAAAATGTTGCAAATAGGAAGAAATCAACAGAACTATCATCTTTCCTATTATTTTTCTTAATATCATGTATGATGATGAGCAAATAATTTTTATTGTTGTAAGTGGCCACAGAACAATATTAACTCATTTTTTTCATTCTTGTGTTTTCGTTAAAATTATTGGGGTGACATTGGTAATATGAGTATGTAACTTTCAAGTATACAGTTCTATAATACATCATCTGTATACTGCTTTTTGTTTATCACCCAAAGTTTAGTGTCCTTCCGTCACTATATATTTGACTCCCTTTACCCTCTGCAACCTCTTCGTGTCTCCCTTCCCCTCTGGTAACCACTGTACATTGTATGTGTCAATGAGTTTTTTTGTTTGTTTGTATTTTGTTCACTTGCTGCTTTCTGTTTTACATCCCAGATATGAGTGAAATCATATTTTTTTGTCCTTTTCCATCTGTCTTATTTCACTTAGTATAATAATCTCAGGATCCATCCATATTGTCCCAAATGACAGCATATCACCTTTCCTTGTGGTTGAGTAGTACTCCACTGTGTATATGTACCACATCTTCTTTATCCAATCATCCATCGAAGGATTTGGGTTGTTTCCATGTCTTGGCTACCATGAATAACACTGCAGTGAACATAAGAGTACATATACCTTTGAAAATAAATATTTTCAAAAATTTTGGGTAGATATCCCGAAGAGGCAGTGCTGAGTCATATGGTAATTCTATTCTTAATTATTTGAGGAGCCTCCACATTTCCCATAATGACTGTACCAATTTACATTTCCCACCAGCATTGTATGAGGGTTTCTTTTTCTCAACATCCTCTCCAATACTTATTATTTCTTGTCTTGTTGATAATAGCCATTCTAACTCGTGTGAGGTTGTGCTATTCTTGTGTTTTTATTATTTTCTTTCTTTTAATATTTAGGTTTATTCTGCTCTTTTTTACTTCTTTGGTTGGAAGTTCAGCTTGTTAATTTCAACTGTCTTTTGTACTATAAATACTTAAGGCTATAAATTTCCTTCTAAAAACTGCTTTATCTGAATTTTACTGGCTTGACATATAGTATTTTTGTTATTTTTTAATTCTAATTATCTTTTTCATATGCTATATTATTGTATATTATGTACCTATATGCTTATATTACATTTTCCTGATAAATTATCACTATTTGGTGAATCTCTATCTCTAGTCATGGTTTAAGTTATAAGTCTATTTTTTCCTGATATTAAAAAAAGGTTTACTTTCTTTTGATTAATATTTTGGCCTAGCATGTCTTTCTCTTGCTTTAGACATTCAATCATTCTGTGATCTTTTATCTCGGGTGTGTCCCTTTATACAGCAGATAGTTTGGTTTTAATTTTTTAATTTAATCCAAGATGGCAAATTTTGTCTTTAACTAGAGCTCTTTGGCAGTTACTTTTATTGTGATTACTGAGGCATTATCACTTATTATTTGCATTCCATTATCTCCCACTTTTTTCTTTTGTTTTACATTTTGCCTTCTTATTAAATTATAGTTTTATTTTTCCTCATTTCATTTTTTTCCTCTATACTTGTTTGAAAGTTTTAAGTGTATATTATATTATTTGGTACCCTTTTTCTACCAGCCTACTTTCTTAGAGGAGTCATATTTAACCTTTTTTACTTCTTCTGAAGCCATAAAAACATCCTAAAAATACTCCAGTTCACATTTTTATTGTTTATCTTATTTCATATATGCATATATGAAGAGCTGCTATAAATTAATAAGTAAAGATTTATACCACATTAGGAAATGACTAAGTAAGCAGAGTATTTATTGAAGTAGCTGTGCAAATAGATATTTAATCAATATATATTGTTTACTCTCACTGTTCATCAAAGTGATGTTATTTGAACCAACAGAGATGTGTTATATATCACCTATTAAATTGTCAAAGAAGGAATAGAATAATTTCAAATGATAGTGAGGGTACACAGCTCCTGGAAGCAAAAATTGAAATAACCTCTCTGAAGGACTTTGGTAATCTATAACACACGTTTTGAAAAAATGTGCTTGCACTTTAACCCAGAAATTTATCCTAGAGCAATTATCTGAGTGTGTGCAAAGATAGTGATTTATAATAATGAAAAATTGAAAACAAAATTAATTTTAAAAATCAAAAGAAACATTGATTGATTTTTTTTTTAAAAGAAGGATTAAATATTCTATTAGATTGGTGCAAAAATAATCGTGGTTTTGCTAGATGGGCGGGGGGAGTGGGGGGTAGGGGGGAGGGTGAGGGGATTGGAGGGCAGTCGGTGACCACAGGATGGCCACGGGGTTTGAAAATTAATCTGGGGAACGTAATTTGGTGGTTACCAGAGCGTAAGGGGGTTGGGGGGTGGGGGATGAGGGTGAGGGGGATCAAATGTATGGTGATGGAAGGGGAGCTGACTCTGGGTGGTGAACACACAATGTGATTTATGGATGATGTGATACAGAATTGCACAACTGAAATCTATGTAATTCTACTAACAATTGTTACCCCAATAAATTAAAAATAAATAATAAAAAAAAATAATAATCGTGGTTTTTGCAATTATTTTTAACCTTTTAAATCGCAATTACTTTTGCACCAACCTAATATTTTACAAAAATATGCCAATTGACCAATGTAAAAGTGAAATACTTTTTTGATAATTTCTTTATTAAATTACACTCATTGAGAATGTATAAAGCATGGTATAAAATGTCACTAAATTTATCTCTCTGAAGATAATCAAATGAATTATTATCTAAAAATATCATGGCACCCTTGTTGCAAACTTTTTTCCCCCCAAAAGAATGTGTGTTTCCTGTTTCCTGGAACTAGAGGACTATGTTTTCAATATTGGGAATTTGAAAATCCTAAGCATGATTTGTGCACCTGAAACTTAAAAAAAAAATCATAAGCATGAAAATATCTAATTTTTAAAGTACCTACTACGTTAGAGACAAAATTATGGAAGAATATATACCAAAACAATGCTTTTTTTCTCCCTGGTGGGTTAATACTATATAGGTTTCATTTTTTTCTTTCTCTTTTATTTTATTTTTCTACATTGAGCATATATTATTTTATGGAGGAAAAATATAATTAAAAATAATATTGTTGCATAATAATGTGAATGTACCTAATGCTACAGAACTGTGCACTTTCGATGGTTAAAATGGTAAATTTTATGTTACATATATTTTACCACAACAAAAATAATATGAGATTGTCAGTGCATGTGTATGTTTTTGTAGGACTGAGCCTGCCAAGGTAAAGACAGATGTCTGTCCAATCCAAGGCTGTTTCTTGATGTTGTATATACAGTACCTGCTGGTAACAGTCCAGCAGGTACTGAAAAAGTAGCCATGTTGAGCTAATGAAAGCCTGAAGTATTGATTCTTCTATTCCTCTGAACTGATCGATTTTTAACAAGGGTAGACTGCTTATGTCTTGAATATAGTTAATATTTTTTCTTTTTTCCTATGTGACCCATTTAAAAGCTACCATTTGACTACTTTCATTTTGCAAAAAAATTCTTGTTAATCACTTATCCAATGATTTACATATATGGGGTCAATTAACAATATAATATTTATGTTGCCAAGGGCACTGCTTAAATTTAGCAATAACTATGTAGATAAATCTTTGATTCCATTAAAATGTGTCTTCTGGTGAGTGAAAGAAATCTTTGCTCTCAAGAACCTTACACACATACAAAGTTTAGTAAGATAATAGGCAAGCTCTGAAACAAAATTGAAGAAAGCAAGATCCAACTTGTCATGGATTTGCAGAGATGAGAGAGCTCAGGTCTTGTTGGAGCTATGGTAGTTAATTCAGAAAAGTGTGAAGAGTATTGACAGTGAAAAAAGGAGGACAGTATTTTTAGGGGCATTGCAGATTATCCACAGAAGTTGGCAATTGATTAGATAGGGGTGGACACGTGAGGATTAAGGAAAGGGAGGCATAAAAAAATGTTCCTGTGAGTCATTGGCAATGACAAATCAAAATTTCAAAATCCAGATATTACCACATAAGTTTAAGAAGAAAATTGTTTTCTTAGCATAACCCAACTCCTGCTTTTTACCTGTCGTAGAATTAATCCCTGACAAAATTAGGGGACTACCTGAGACATACAGCTAGCCTGTTGGAAGGCAGGGACTTGAACTGAGGCAACAGGTTCCATCCATTCTTCTTTAGATTTTTAAGTAAGAGAACTTTATTTTGACATATTGATTTTCCTGTGAAACTTTAACATTAAGCCAATATTTTTGTTTCCTAACATAGTTGGTTTAAGTAAATTGGATTAATACTTTCATTTATTTCATAATTTATATTGTGAGGCATTTATTTATATTGTGAGGCATTATTTATATTGTGAGGCATATATGTTTTCAGCATTTATATTGTGAGGGATGCCTGAATATGTACCACGAAAATAGTAATATATGAGAATCTTAACAATGTTTTCAGATTATCTTAGTGTTTTTCATACATTGTCCAATTAAATCCTTCCAATTTAATTCTACTGAGATCAGCCTAATATGATGACCTCTATTTCACAGTAAGAAAATTCATTCAAATTCAGAGAGTTTAAGCAAACTAACAAACTGAGGTGCTAGAACTTTAACCCAACCTTTTTCACTCCCAGTCACAAACAGCTTCTAGTTGTAGGAAAAGATGGAAACGTTTGCCTTGAGCATTGTACAATTCAGAGCTGAACAAAGCTTTAGGGATCGATTATTCCAGGAATTGGGAACATTTTCTGGAAAGGATATACAGTAAATATTTTTAGCTTTGCAGGCTATACAGTCTGTTTCAAATACTCAATTCTACCATTGTTTCTAAAAAGCAGTCCTAGACAATATGTAAAGGAATGTTCCACCAGAACTTTATAAAAACTGGCTGCAGGCTGAATTTCACCCATGATGTATAGTTTACTGATCCCTGTTCTTCTTGCCCCAGTCTTATTTCTGAGAAGAAAACTGTAGTGTCACCAGAGAGTTTATTAGGCTTATCCAAGCTTCTGTCTAGAGCCCAGCAATCTATTTAATTTACTATTTTTATTCTAATATCTTTTTGTAAGGAGTCATTTAATGATATCAGTCTAATTCACAAGATTTATAACATCTTCCCCATCCTCAGTACTAGAAGGTATAAATGTTATTCCAGTTGATCTATATGGTGCTCATGGAATTAGTTTAAGTGGTCAATAATGTCTTCATGTGCTGACGAAAGTTCATTGATTACATCTTTCTATGGAGACTTGCATACAGCGGCACTTAGACTGTTGATCTGTATTTATCCAAGATTCTTCACTCTGTAGCATTAAAGCAAAGCCTTTAATAAGCAAACTGTTATTCTGCCAAGTCAAAGTGATACAATTTTGCTTATTTAAATAAGCAAAATTGTATCACTTTGACTTGGCAGAATAACAACTAAGACTCCTAACTAATCACAGGAAATCTTACAATTGTTGCTTGTATCTTCCTCCATCACATATTCCAAGGGAGCTATGGCTCATTTAAAATTGATAAGTGGTAACACTTATCATAATAAATAAAGAGTTATGTAATTGTGCTAGGTAGTTTTTATTTTGCCTATCTTTGAAAAAAGATACAACATAGTTACACAAATTAGCATGATATAAAACAACCATTTATTTTCCACGTGCTTATGATTTGTAATTCAAGTATGGATTCTGCTGGCAATCTTAGTCAAAGGCCAACATTTTATGTCTACATCACAGCCCTAAGATTTGATTTTAGAAAACCTATCTTTATTACATTTTCTGCTTCTAAAAGACTCTGTTTTCTATTATAGTAAGCCAGTTGTGTTCCTCCACGGTACATGGCGTTTAAAACAGAAGATTAAAAACAAGATAGGAAACTTTTCTGTTTAGAGTTATTCCCCTTCCATATGTGTGTGTGTGTGTGTGTGTGTGTGAGTGTGAATGCACATGCATGCATGTGTATTCCAACCTTCAAATATTAACTCTTTGTTAGTGATCCAAACACATTGTTTTAATTTTGAATAAAATTTGATGATATACATACTTCCAATTTAGCTGATTTTTTTCCTTATGGAGGAGGAAATTGAAACTATTTGCACACCATTATAAAACTCCCCTTTAAATCCAATAGGGAAGCCACAAAATGAGTGTTGGTGTCTACTGTTTGTGTCTGTATTCTAGTTAGGCCATCTCTGCTGTAATAAATGAATTCTTGTATGATTATACAGAGTTGAAACCCTGGTGGGTGCTATAGGGAGAGTACAAATGTAAATGAAACTTAGTATCAGGCAGTGGTAATATTTCCCATTTGTAGCAGATTTAAAGTAAATACAAAGTCAAAGGATAAACCAGAGTTTATTTCCCAGTTATGTCGTAAGAATTACCTGTGTTGCATTGGTATTCAGAGATGGAAGAGAACACATATTGGGATCTTCAAAAAAAAATAGTTTAGAAATCGTGCATTTTGATAAGCAAGTGTTGAGGATTATTGAAAAATAAAGAAAAACATGATAAGACCTTTGTCCTTGGATGTTTTGGACATTTTTGTAAACAATTTTGAGAATATTTGGAATGACAAAATTAGGTGAATGAGAAGAAAACCAAAGGAAAAACTATAAATAAGGTAGACAAAAGTAAATGAACTATTTTATTAAAACCAAATTATGGCACACCTACCGTATTACATTTAAAGAGAAAAAAAGAAACAAACAAAAAACAGTGTGTATCTTCACATCCTTGGTAGACTTCATCTTTGTAATATAGAAAGTATGTTTAAAGAAACTGAAATACATTGAATTTAATGGTGAAATATTAATACCATTATAAGGCGTGATTGGTTTTCATTATAATTAGATAAATTCTTAGTTCCTCTCTCTGTGAAATGATTATTTACATGTGCAATTGTAACCAACTTTGGTGTACAATTTCATCGATGATCTGTGATGCTGAGATAAGATGCCATGAGAAGTATTTATTGTTGTGCTATATCTTCATTCTGGGAAGAAGTAAGCTAATTAAGGATTGTTTTGCAATAATTAATAGTTAACATTGTGTTAAAGATTGTACTCAAGAAAGTGAGAAGTTTATGTTTTCTAATGCAAAAATGGTAGTGCTTTTGGGAATATGGATCCAGGATTAATTGATGTATTTTTTCTTTTTCTTTTTTTAATTTTTAGTCACTTATTGAGAGTTCTTTTACATCTACATTTTTATATTATCACTAAAGATTCTTTAAATAGTGTTCTAAACTACAGTTTTATATTAGAAATATTTCAAGTACTCATGATTCGTTGATTTTGGCCCAAGTCCATTTCAGTTTCTAGACTAAAAAACAGGTTCACTATGCACTTTAATTGTCTTAGCTATTTTAAACAGAATAGAGTTAGAATGAGTTTTTGAATATAAAAATATTTTCCACATGAATTTTTCTCCATCAGATAGGTGAATTTCTCATGGTAGTTTGGTTCTAATTTGGTGTAATCAAGTAAAAAAGAGTTAATTATTTGAAAAGTAAAGTCTTTTTATAAAGCAGTAAGAAAATTGTCTCTCCAAGAGTTGTTCTTGAATTAACTTCACAAAAAGCAGTATCATTTTAAAACAAAATATAGAATAAAGGGTCATGTGCAAGATCTAACTTGAAAGGTCTTTGAATATGTATTCTTGGATCTAGAGAAGCATAGTGACATCTGCCTTTGATTATAGTTACATGGACAAATTCAAATTCTAGAGCTGTATTTAAAACATTTCAACCTACACAATGATAATATTACGTTCTTGGAATATGGCACATGATGGTTATTTTTAACATAATTATATATGTTTGGTCATCTTTGAAATAAATTATTAAAAAGAAGGTATTCATGGCAAAATCAGAATTTTTAATGGTTTAAGTCATGTTTATCTTAGAAAGCTCAAAACAAACTATTTGAATAAAGGCTTATTTTTGTTTCACAATTGATCAAATTAACCTGACAGAATCTGGTTTAGTTGCTAAAATGTTTACTTTGTGCCTCTGTGTTATTAAACATTAAAATAAGAATGAGGATTTTTTTGAGGTGTTTGTTAAGAAAATATTAGGGAGTTCTAATGTAGGGGGGAAAAGAATTAGCTATCCATCTGTTTTCACAGTAGTTTTGGCTTCCTAACCTCCAGAAATCAAATCATCATGTGCAGTTACAATCATGTTTATTCTGTGCGCTGTTTTGCTCCATTTTGCAGATTGTTTTAAATTTCACCACGATGGACTTATACAAAAGTAGTTTGTGCTGGTATGACTACATTGAAGTAAGAGATGGGTACTGGAGGAAATCTGCTCTCCTTGGTAAGAGATTATTTGCCTCCTGTGTGGCTATTCATAGAGTCTGCCTGTTGAAAGACAATCAATTCTTTCAAGAGTCATCTTAGAGTAAAAATTGTATGTGACCAACATTTTAATTTTTATTATACTTTTTTGAAACACAGCAAAAATACTCACAGACAGGTAAATAGATTGATTGATGTAAACTAGCTTAAATTATGAGATAGTACTCGGATCTGAACATAATGAGTTTAGAATAGCTTGCACAGGTATTATGCTTATAGTGTCTACTCATCACAAAGTTTCTGTGTTTTTAATTTAAAAATCGTAGTTTAATGAGAAAGCCAGATAAAATGTGTGTGTTTGTGTGTATGTGTGTGTGTGTGTTGTTTTGTTTGCTATGAGAGTAGAATGTAAGCTGTTAGGTACGTGATATTTGGTAGCTGGCTTGCTATGCCGAGCATATTAACTCCTACTGTAGACGTCACCGTTTTGCTTCTCAGGAAGTTTTTTTTTTTTTGTGGCTCAGAAGAGACATTTGTAGTTTGCATCAGCAATCGTAGCTCAGGTTTGGTGCTCAGGAAAGTCTGCTGCCAGTGTTTAACCACAGGCCACACTGCTATCTTGCACGAAGCTCTTTACTGCTGTCTTCTGTTTTACTTAAAGGTGATTTTAGGTATATAAATGTTGAATAACTATCGTGTACACCTGAAACTAATATAATATTGTATGTTAGCTATGTTTTAATAAAAATCTTTAAAAATAAAAAAAAATTAAAAAAAAGGTGAGAGCTGCTGTGAGCAGGTCAAGACTGTGACTTTTCCTTTATTCTTAAAAGTAGCTTTGCTCAGTGTGTTCACGCACCTTATAGATCTTTTTTCTTACCATCCAAAACCTGCTGAATGGACACTGTTGTATTAAAAGTGACAGCAGCCTTAGTAAGTGCAAGAGACCTGTTGAAATGTTGAAAAGTAAAGAAAAATAAAGATGTGAACTAATTTGATAAGTCGGGTTGAGGAAAATATGGTTTTAAACATTTAGTTTCTTAGCCTTAGATAAAGCAATTTGTGATATATGTATGTGTGCGCCAAAGAATACATTTCATTACACTCATATTGAAGAATCAAATCTAAAGGTGAATATTGGAGAACAATTCCTTTAGCGCACCATTAACCATTACATGCTGTGGATGCGAGGGTCCTCCAGATTGCCTGAGTCTGATCATCGTTTTCACGTGGAAAGCTTTCCCCACTATTTCCTCCAAAACCTTGCTCCTCAAAGTATAGCCATCAGGCTAGCAACATCAGAATCACTTGGAATGTAGTTAAAAATGTAGAAAAATCAGGATCCATTCCATCCCTTCTGAAATAGAGACTGTATTTTAACAGACTCCCTGGTAATTCATATGCACATTATAGTTTAAGAAACACTGTTCTCTTTTCCATTGCCCGTTAGGAAGACCATACTTCACCCGTTAGCTGTTAGTATGAATTTGTTGTACATATTGTCATTTTTCATATACTAAAACTATGTATAACATCATTGCCAGGGGCACACAAAAATGGATGATAATATATTACTGTTTGTAGAATCATTTCATGTGCATTGTTACATATAACCAATTTTGTCATTGTAAGAAAGCGTAGAACTTGGTGGCAGACACACAGGTAGCAATAAATGTTTGTGGAAGGTTGGGTGAAGAAAGGAGGAATGACAGGAATTATTATATTCATTTGGTATTATACGTGCCTATGGATGCACAATTAGGAAAAACTCAGACCTGATATTCAAGTCTTCTAATACTGTTTGCTATTCTGCGTACTTCACCACAGATTATAGCTTTATACATGAGATGGAATGTACGCAGTAACATAAGATCCTTGGAGCAACATGGGGGTTTCCCTAACAGGTCATCAGTGAACCTGGCTAGACAAAGAATTCTGCTTTGAGCTGAGATGCATCCTTAACCCTCTAATGATCAGACTGACGATTGGAATGGGTTTCTTGGGATCACTGGTACTATTCTGTTCTTCATAGAAGTATATTCCCCACCTTAA
The DNA here is from genome assembly GCF_004115265.2 of Rhinolophus ferrumequinum. Classification (NCBI taxonomy): domain Eukaryota; kingdom Metazoa; phylum Chordata; class Mammalia; order Chiroptera; family Rhinolophidae; genus Rhinolophus; species Rhinolophus ferrumequinum. Next base: position 46,897,073 of record NC_046301.1, read on the forward strand.
TGTATCATGTGACCTGTTACAAATATGTCTTTTGAGCTATCTGTTTCTTCATTCTACAGATAGTGACACTGACGTCAGTTGGTGAATCTGAGGATTTTATGTTCTAGTATTTTATAAATAGATATGAAGGGGTTGTTTTATTTATCCACCTTTTCAAGTAAATATTAAGGCATAGTTATTAAGGGTAGAGATAGGAATCAAATCAGGATATATATATATATATATATGACTTGTAGCTAATATAGAAAGCAATCAGAACATAGAGTCATATTTAGGAGTCTTTCTTTATTCTTGTATTTCTTTTAGGTAGATTCTGTGGGGACAAATTGCCTGAAGTTCTTACCTCTACAGACAGCAGAATGTGGATTGAGTTTCGCAGCAGCAGTAATTGGGTAGGAAAAGGCTTTGCAGCTCTCTATGAAGGTAAGTCACATTGTTTTAGAGATTACTTCCTCTTAAGTCTTTTAAAAGTAATATCCTTCCTCTCAAAAAACTGAGAAAAAAACACACACAAAAAAAACCCTCAAATTCATTAGAATGATATTGTATAATTACTGTAGTTTAATTATGAAGTTTTCTAAACCTCTATTCACAAGGATGATTTTAATAAAAATACTTGGTAAATTTACATTTCAAGAACAACCTCTTTTCTAGTACTGGTGATATAGTAACATACAAATATATTCAGGGATGTGTAGGGAAAAAATGGCGCAAGAGTTCTTAAACTTCAATTTTTTTTTCATGAAAGTATTAAAATATTATGAAGAAACTATCATTTTCCTTTGTACTGAATTTGTGTCTATTTGGTGCCTGTGCTGCTGAAATGCTCTGTTATAGGAAACTGCACAAATTGTGGATGTTTCTGGAACATGCTTTGTCTAAATGAGAGGGTCAGCATTCAAGGAAGGATTTACTAGGCGCTTTGTTCTATGCTTCTCTAAAACAATAAATCAGCATTGTACTTTGTGGCTCTGAAAAGAGCTCCCTTTGGGTTGTGGGTGGAGGAGACCCTTCTTGCTTCTGCCTCTGCTAGCCCAGGAGTTTAGGAAATGTAGAAGACAGAAAGTTTTTGTTTCCGTTAAACTTTTCAGTAAACGGAAGCATTTTGTTTCAAAGATTAGCTGTATGGCAGTGAAAAGGATTATTTGGATGGAGCCACAGATGTTGAGCACATGACGCTAGCCTACTGCCAGAGGCTCAGTTCTGTGGAGCTTCTCTCCCGTTCAGCTATGTCACCTGAGGTCCCCAATCTGTAAGAAGTAGCTCAGGGAATCCCAGAACAAACTCACATAGACTAAATTTACAAAATCTCAAATGGTTGTTACATTTTATTTTTTTAAATGTATTTTTTTTAAATTTTTTTGTAAAATGTGACTTAACAGTGATTTAAAATCCATATATTACTGTGCTGACTATCATCTAATATTTGTAGGTAAAGGGCTAGGTTTCTTTTTGTTTGTTTGTTTTTACCATCTAAATATTTATAACATATTGGATTTTGGCCAACTTGGATTTTTATAACCAGGTTTTTATGGATTCAGCTATAGGCACTGAACTCAAATGTTATCATAAAAGAAAATGGAATGGCATGTCTAGGTTTATTTATTTATTTTTGCTTTCCTTAGCTATCTGTGGAGGTGAGATACGTAAAAATGAAGGACAGATTCAGTCCCCTAATTATCCCGATGACTACAGACCGATGAAAGAATGTGTGTGGAAAATAACAGTGTCAGAAGACTACTATGTAGGATTGACCTTTCAGGCCTTTGAGGTAAAGTCTTTTAGGCAACCTTCACGGAGTATATGCTCCATAAATAACAGTGGCATTTAAGGGGATCCTCATTAAATAAGCAGAGAACCAGAGAATCAGCTTCTTTAATCAGGCCAAGAAGCAAAGAATTGCCTATAAAAAGTAACATCAAGAGCAAAAGTGTTTTTTTTTTATATATTTTTTTTTCTCCTTTCCTCTTGTTGCAGACATTTTTAAGAAGATTAAAGTGAGTTTACATTATCTGTGCTATTTGAATTAGAATGTTTGAAGTACTGACAATAGTTTCTTTTGACAAATGCGCAGAACTTGTTTCACAAGACTCCATGAAGGGTCCATTAAATAATAGAACTTTTATTTATCTTCTAAGAGGTTAAAAGGTAGACCCATCTTTTTTGTTGCTGTGGGGGTGGGGGTGGGGGAATTCACTCTTACCATTATACAGAACATTGTTTATATCAGAAATAGGGAGTTAAGTGTTCTTAGGAGCTCTTGAGTTCATTAAAAATATTTATCGGGGAGGAGATCAGCACCAACATTGACTTATTCAATGAGGGCAGAATAAACCAACGGCCAGACAGAATTTTGGAGCAAAGTCTGTGTCCAAAATTGTCGATCTGGCTAAGGAGTCATTTTTGTGGGGTGGAGGGGAACTGAGTTAGAGATTAGAAGCTAAGAGATGGAGGAATTTGTCAGGAACCCCAGAGTACATTTAAATCAAAGAATCAGTCTAGAAATTGAGAGCCCAAGTGAAGTGGGAAAGAATGCTGAGGTCCAGGCAGGGGTTAGCGATCTAGATGCCATCACTGGAGATTATTTCTTCACTGATTAGAAGGCTGATTCACTGCCCAAGTAATCAGAAGGCAGCAGAGAACCCCAACCACTGCCAGGGTGTACTTGCCACTGAGCGCAGTGACTTGGTGGTGTCTCTGCCCCCATAGCAATAGCATATTACTTACACATAAGCCCAGGCGAGCTTATACCCCCGCCTGCAAGATGTGTAATACATTTTTTGGTACTTGTGTCTACCACTTTGTGTGTACCGTTTAATTTCCAAGACATAGTTTTTATTATCATGAAGAAATTACCTTTTGTGCGGTAATCATGATGTTTATGCTCTTGACCGTTTTGCATTTTTTGGAAACCTTCGTTTTATTTGATTCGTATTTGACTTTGGTATTTTAATGGATCGATAAAATTATGAACATTATTCAAACAGACCACTTTATTCTTAACAGTAAACAAAAGTTGAGTAGGATTCATCTGCTATTTAGACCAAAACAACTGTTTCATTGAAAAATTATCTCTCTAATGACCTTAGTATTTGTTTGTTGTGATATTGCAAAAATTAAGTGATGAACTGTCTTTCAAGATATAATTCAATGTTTTAATGGAATTCTCCTATGACAGAAGTGGTGTGAGAGAATGTAGTCATTCCATGCATCTAAAAACTGAGATGTAATTTCTGAGATGCAGAAATTGCTGGCTCTGATGTTTTGTATTCTTTTTTGATATATCAATATAGGAACAGTGATACTCTTCAAAAATAGTATAGTACAAAGGACAAATAGGATAGATTTACATCTCAGGCACTTAGAACCATGCCTAACATAGAATAGTCACTTAATAAATACTTGTTGATTGAGTGAATGAATAAATTATTGCTAAGCTTTGAGATGGGGAAAAATCATGTCATAGTTTGGCTCACAGTACACTTTGTTCATTATCTCTAGTTTCCTGTTCTTCATTTTGCTTTATTTTCTTCTGGTTTTTCCTCCTTCATTTGTATACTGGATATATTTGAATGTCTACTAGGACTCTCATCTTTAAATGACTAAAACCAAACCTTTGTCTTATTCTACTTACTAGCTCACTCTTCTTCAGTGTTCCCTATTTCAGTATTTACTATTTCAATATGGCGCTATTTACTCAAGGAATATCCCTAATTCCACTTGTTCTCTTAAATCCTGAGGTGAATCCATCAGCATATTCCATTTATTTTTATGGAAAAATAGCTCCCATATATGATCACTTTATACTTACTTTCTGGCCATCACTCAATTCCCACCACCGACCCTTCCCTGGGAACTTGGTGAGAGCCTCACATCTCTACTCTTACCCTACGTGTCCTGATCGCCACAAAACAGCCAGAAAGATACTTTTAAAGGTAAATTAGATTATAACACTACTCTGCTTATTTCAGAGGTTTCCATCAAACCCAGATTCAATTGTCAAGTGTCAGTGCTACCCACGATTTGGTCCAAAGCTCCTGCTCCTTCTCTCTGTGCCAGCTCATCTGGTCTTTCTCTTCCTCAAAAATGCCAAGTTTACTCCCACATCATAGCATGTGCCATTGATGGTCCTCTAGATCTTTGCTTTTTCTCCCCTCTCTTTATTGGGATCTGTGCTTACTCAGCGCCTCCTTAGAAAGTCCTTGCCTGGAACTCTATAAAATATTTTCTTACCTACAATTGCCTATAAACCATTGTTCTGTTTTATTTTAGTTCATTGCACTTACATCTATTGGAATTTATGTTATGGATCTCTTTGTTTACATGGTTATCGTCTGCCTGTCTCACTAGATATGATCATCAAACAGTGGGGCTCTTACCTGTCTTGTTGATCACTGAATCCCCAGCACTACTAGATGCATGATTAATGTTTGATAATGGGAGGAATGAATGAATGGGTGGATTATCCTTGATTGTGTGTGAGTGCATGGTGATTGGTGGGTGGAAATGGATATAGCCTTTCTTTATCAAAGGTACGTAAGTTTCCATACAAAGGACACAAGCCTGGATAGGTAAAAAAGGTTTAGACTATGGAGGATCTGATATGTGGTGGAGCCGAATTTTGACTAGAGCTCCTGGATTCTAAGAAATTCAGAAGTGACAAGGAATTTAGAGGTGTTCTAATTTACCATCTAAACCTTCTAGATAAGAATACTGAATTTATGCCGTTAACCTAGTACCACACAAGTGAGCGCTAAAGCAGCAGTACTGTGACAGTTGGTCTTCATTACTTACAGATTCTGTATTTACAAATTCACAGACTCAATAAAATTTATTAGTAATCCCCAAAGCAATATGCACTGTTCTTTCTGGGTCATTCTTGGACATGTACAGAGCAGCAAAATATTTGAGTCATCTGACATGCACATCTTCAGCTGTGATGTGCTCTATGGAGAAAACATGTGTGGTAGCTAAGCTTCGTTCAGGCTTGAGTTACACTATTTTTGGCTCTGAGTTTAATGTTAATGAATTGATGATGTATGAGTATTTTTTAATTTGTTCTACTGGTCACTAGACAGTTTCATTTTGTCAGTTATCTGTTTATATCAATTTATTTTTGTTTATATATTTTCCATTTATAGCATATACATTTTATATTGGAAATATGTAATTTTTAGGAAGTCCTCACCAATCTTCAGTGTTTAATGGTTTTTGTCTAACAAAACAGTTTTTATTCACTGGTAAGTCTTTGCCTTTTCTCAAAGATTGTTTCTATTTTTGCAACTTTTTAATTCTCTCTGTTACTCTCTCCCTTTTCAGATAAAAAGGCCCTTAGGATAAACTTGTCCATCATTCTGTTGAAACCTACTATAAAGAATTTACTAGCTGTCCATTATGTATACCTTTCCGTGAATTTATGTTATGACTTTACCTTTCCTAATGCTATTTTGATTTTAATGTAAGTACAGAAAAAAAAATCTTAACAAGTGCCTTTGTTAATGAATCTCAGATGTCTTTGAACAGGAAAGGACATTCTTTGGGGGTTATAGAACCCGATTCTTCAGTAATCACAATTTTTGGGAAGCTTTTTCTTCTCTAGTAGTTACTGGTGCATTGCTTGAATGTACATCATTTTGGAGAGTTTGTCTTCTAGTCAGCAGCTGTGTTATTTGTAAAGAAGCGTCTATACTGTTATTTTACTTAAGGATTATCAGTATGCAGAAATACAGAAGAGAAAAATTTGGAAGACTGGAAATATTTGTAGTAACAACTTCCAAGAAATGTCAATAAGGCAGAAAAGAAGTGAAATAAACCAAGATATTACTTATGTTTACATCGAAATCACCACATATATTCATTTAAGTGGGATTAAATTTGAATATTTGTCAACATTTCTACACACGCTGATTTGATTATGAAAACCATAGATGTTTAATAGTTTTACCCATCATCACTGCAAGCTGCAACATTCTAAACTATTTATAAGTTTTTGTCTTGGTAGTTTGTGACTAAAGTAATTGCTTGACTAAAAGTAATCCTTTAATTCCTTTAAGTATTTTATATTACTGTAAATTAAGTAGACTAGTCTCTGTGAATGAACTAAGAAGCCAAGACAAAGAGATCTTAAATGTTTGTCGTGTAATATTTTGGGATGTTTGGCTAAGACTACATGTTGGTTAATGACGATAAGAATTTTGATTTAGGCTATAATTTTACTCTGAAAGATTAAATAAATTTACCATGGTCACACAATTAATTGACAGTACTGTGACTGGAACCAGTTCCACGGCCTGTACACACTTGCTCCCAGTTCCTGGTAGCAAAGAGAGGCATCAATATTCTCTCATAGCATTCAATTCTTTCCCTTCATAGTGATCTTCATTTGTACATCTGTGTTGTTTAATCAACATATGCCTGACAATTAGGGACATGTCTGTTTAATTCACAACTCTTTATACACTTTCAAGTGTGTGTTATCTGGCCATAGTAGGTTTTCAATAAATAGTTATTAAACTTATAAGTAGTTAAAAATAATTGTCATGAAGGAAAAAAAAATGAAGTGGCAACATTTAAAAACCTGAGTCACATAAAAATAGACCTAGCCTAGATTTAAAATTTTGATTTTCACAGGTTGAAAATATTATTTTCCCCTCTTTTTTAGCTATAATTATCTATGCCTTAATATTAATTAATATTAGTAATAATATATACTAAATATGATAGCAGTAAGCTTTAAAATAATGATCGTTAAGCTTTTCTCCTTTTATTCAAAATTCTTTTTGTTGATAGCATTATTTTTTAGGCTTTACTAGATTTTTTTCCCCATTGTTAAAATTAATTTTTCGTGATAAATGCTAATTTGCATTGTTTTTGTTAGTCATACTTTTCTTCAATATTTCCCCCAAAGCATAAAATAATTACTTTGGCATTGTTCCAAGTGTATATAATTTTACATGATATTATCTATAAAGGTTTCATCATTTCTGTAGCTGATTGCATTAATTATATTTTGAAACTATGTTCTAACAGTCATGGGAAAGGGTATTTTTTTATTATAGTAATATAAACATATTACTATATGTCTGTTAAGTGTAACCATCTTCACCATTTTTTTAAGTGTATAGTTCACTATAAGTACATTCACATTGTTGTCCAGTTGTGCAGCCAGTCTCCAGAAGTCTTCATCTTGCAAAACTGAAACTATACCCAATAAACAACAATTCCCCTTGCGCCTATCCTCACACCCTGGCAACCACCCCTTCTAGTTTCTGTCTGTATGAATTTGTCTACTCTGGGTACTGCACGTAAGTGGAATCGTATAATATTTGCCTTTTTGTGACAGGCTGAATTCACTTAGTATAATATCCTTAGATTTCATTCATGTTGTAGCACATGACAGTATTTTCTTCCTTTTTAAGGCTGAATAATATTCCATTGTATATATAGACCACCTTTGTTTATCATTCATCCACTGATGACGTTTGGATGGATTCCACATTTTGGCTATTTCACTGAATAATGCTGCTATAAACATAGATTTATAAATATCTCTTTGAGACCCTACTTTTGTTTTTTCGGTATATACCTAGAAATGGGGTTGCTGAATCACATGATAATTCTATCTTTAATTTTTCAGGGAGCATGGGAGAGACTATTGAAACTATTATCTAGAAATTTTGAAGTTTTTATAGCTTTTTACAAATAACTAGGTACTGCAGTAGATGTTTTGCAATGTTATATTTATTTGAAGATTAGTTTATAAAATGGAGACAAGGTGTATGAATGGGTCATATGCCTGGGCAAGGGCCCTTCCTCATGGTTGCTTTCCTTCAATGTTTAGAGTTCACTTACGTGCACTGACCACAAAGCTCTGCACCAGTTGGCAGTTTTAGAAAGAGAGGCTGACCACTTTAGATTACCTTTAGTTGATTTTAGTTCTTGCTACATAGAAATCACTCAGCTTTTTCATGCTTCCCTCTAATCTGCCAGTAAAGGCATGAGCCCCCACTTACTGTGTTTCCCCAAAAATAAGACCTAGCTGGACCATCAGCTCTAATGTATCTATTGGAGCAAAGATTAATATAAGACCCGGTGTTATTTTACTATAAGACCGGGTCTTTCTAATGTAATGTAATGTAGTGTAATGTAATGTAATATAATATAATATGGGGCCTTATATTAATTTTTACTCCAAAAGACACATTAGAGCTGATTGTTCGATAGGTCTTATTTTCAGGGAATCATGGTAGTAATGAAATGTAATAATAATCCCTTCTGGCTACTCTTTGTACTTGTTCTTCCTTTTTTGTGTATTTGCATCTACTTTTTTTTTTGGATTTTTTTTTAAATTAAAGTTTATTAGGGTGACAATTGTTAGTAAAGTTACATAGATTTCAGGTATACAATTCTGTATTACATCATCTATAAATCACATTGTGTGATCACCACCCAGAGTCAGTTCTCCTTCCATCACCATATATTTGATCCCCTTTACCCTCATCTACCACCCCCTTACCACTTACCCTCTGTGCATCTACTTCTAATGTCATTTAAATATCAGTTTTCTAAAACTGTTCAGAGCTATCACTTTCACTGTAGTCTCTATGTACGTATTAGATCTGTTTACAGTATGATAACCTTGCCACATTTGTGTATGGTTCATGCTCCAATTACCTTAAATTAACATCAACATTATCAAAACAAATTTATTATATGTGTAATTGTGCATGACCTTACATTCAGTGCCCAGATCTTTGAACTGTGTCCACGCTTTAACTCAAGAAGACACTGATTTTTCTCATTTTGTTTGTTTTTATAAATCGTCGGTATTCTTTTTCTCATGGAGCTTAAGCTTACTGGACAGCATCAATGGATTTACCCACTTTTTAGCTTCAACCATTTTATTTCTATCCATTCCATATATCAATTATGAAATAATTTTTATAGCTGGAGGAAATGTTACACAAATGACATAAATAAAATGATCCAACCTTTCATTTGTGCCCACCATCATTCCTCCGATGGGGATGTAATTGAAGAGATAAAATTAACACCAACACTACAGATTCATTGTGCTGGCATTGCAATTAGGATTAATGCAATTAAACTGTGAAAATATGTAAACAAAGATCATTGAGGTCATTGATAAGCTATCTAGAATTGTTATGTGAATGGATAATGCATTTTTAAACATTAATTTTATATATATATATATATATGGTATGTTTTATTTTCTAAAGCAAGTCCATAACTGTGGCATTTACTATGTGAGAATAGTGTGTATATTTCTATTGTGTTTCTCCTAATACCATGTGCATAATATTTCATATGTATGTAACGTGTAATTCATAAATAGGCACTGGTGGAATTAATCCCCAAATTGGTCATTGTTATGCATTTTACCCATGAAATAGTTATCCTTTTTGTATTATATAAAATACTTAAACTGCAATTTTCACTAGGTAACCAGTGAGTATACTATAAAAGGTAAAGTGATCTATTCTATATCTGTTAAAAGGACAGAGTGAGTTTTATTTACAGGGAAATATCATTTTTCTACTTCTTCTTAATCACCGACAAAACATAAAATTTTTGTTTCCTTTTCAATAGTCTGTTTGGTTTTCTCCCTTGTTTATAAATGCTTATAAAGGCATTTAATCGCCTCAAAATAGTAACTAAAAAGCCCTTTTCAACTAACCTTAATTTTTACTCTACCATGGCTTCTAGTATAATGCATTATAATTTTATTTCTATTAATTGATCTACTACAAGGAGCTTCTTTTTTCATTGTGCGTCTTCTCTTCCCTTCCTAGTCTCTTTTTCCCCTCATCCAGTATGATTCATGAATCAAGAGCAGTTCATTCTGTGCTGCTCTAAGCAGGTGAGAGGATGGCTGCTGAGACCTTTGGTTCTTTCCCCTACAATTTTGTCACTAGTTCAGTGTTGCTTTTTCTTTTATCAAAGCCTATCACTTGAGAAATTTAGATATTATTTTGTGTGTCTCTTTGAAGAACAGCGTTTGGCCATCTGGAAGTGATCTCACATTGAGAGAGAACTTCAATTTTAAAGGAGTGTGTTAAAGACTAAGAGAACAGGGCATATAGCTGGTCAGATTGGCCTTGTCAATCCTGATGACTAAGTGAAGTGACTAGTGCCACTGCTAGCTCTCCCTCGCCATCTCTCTATTTAAACAGCTACCATCTAAAAAATGGGCTTTAAAAAGGAGATAGTATTTGGATTAAATATTTTCCATTCATTCCCATAATTCCACACACTACGAGAATACATTTTTTAGAAAAAGTCTGGATCAACGCCTCCCAACCCCCTTCTAGTACTTCTTATCTTGTTTCACTTTGTATTTTTCCACAGTATTTATTACTTTCTAAGATTGTAAAATTATGATAAAATTATGTTCTCCTAGTTTTCGTTCCTTTGCTCTCTACCCACCAGTGGCATCTAAACTCCAGGGAAGCAAAGCTCTGCTTTTTGCTGAATGATGCACACCAGGCGGTGAGAAGAGAGCCTGGCATAGACTAGGCACTATTTGAAGGAATTAATTAATCCTAATTGTAAATAGAAAACAGAAAGCAGCAAATATAGTTCTTAGTTCTAACTGAATCTGTACTTCAAAATGCATTTTTTTTCTGTTTGTCCTTATGCTACCTGATGTGAAGACTATCACTGTTAATGTTTTGATAAATCAGGAAACAGATTCTTCAACCAACTATATCAGCAGTTTTGTGCATTCTTGTTGCAGTTCCACGGAGTGAGCATTTTCTGACATTTGTTTTGTAACAGAATTTCATATATTAGTGAATTGTATGTTGAATAATTGATGACAAGATATGATACTTTTCATGGTTTTCTAGCTTCAAATATCTAGTAAGCATTTGATTCTATTCAGACTTCAGGGATAGTGCCTATTTTCTGTGAAAAAAATTAAAAGCAAGAATTTTATTTAGAAACTGTACCAAAGTTTTAAAACAAGTTGTCTTTAGAAGTAGCTCAGGGTGAAAAAATAGGTCCATGAATTTGCAGTTCTCCATAAAGTTTCATTGGCTAATAGTCTGATGTAATATTTGCATTTAGTTGTTTAAGGAGAGAGACTGAGTTCTGCCAGATGATATGGATTGAGGAAAATGTATTGAGGTAAAAAGTCATCTCAACAAGGCATGGTACCTTGAGAAAGGGCTAGCCAGTGCTGATTCTACAATATAGTGGTCTTCCTACATGCAGCTATGCTAACTGTGGGTAAAGAATTTCATAGACTAGAAAGCAATGTAATCTCATGTCATCAGATTTTTCCTTCAAAAAGATATTTATAACCTAAAACAATGCAATATTTGACAATAGAATTTGAATCCAGCTTCTCTATGAATAAAATAATGGCTGACTTGATGAACTATGATCAACAATTTTATAATAATATTGCTGAGAAATTTTACATTGCTTATCACATAACCTGGCTCTACTTTTCGTGATCATTTTAAGTATGGATTTTTTTTCAGTTTTCCCAAAGAATCACAACTTGAATTTTCATTTTCATTTAAAAGGCAATTACTTCTGTTGATCCAGATACATGTAGATGCACTGATCCATAGATTTATTTTTAATATATCTCTGTCTACCAGAATAATATGACCTTTATTCATGGACACTGTAGTTATTACCATGCACACTTGCAAGAACTGCTCTTATTTAATAAGGAATTTGTTGTATGACCATGCCAGTACTATGGCACAGAGAACACATAATCATCTTTCTACAGAAATTGTTTTATCTGTGAATGAGATATATGTTCACATATTTTTACTCTTTAAGATTGAAAGACATGACAACTGTGCCTACGACTACCTAGAAGTTCGAGATGGAGCCAACGAAAATAGCCCATTGATAGGGCGTTTCTGCGGTTATGATAAACCTGAAGATATCCGATCTACCTCCAATACCTTGTGGATGAAGTTTGTTTCTGATGGCACTGTGAACAAAGCAGGATTTGCTGCCAATTTTTTTAAAGGTAATTTGAAACATCAGCTTTGCTTCGTCAGGGATAAATGAGGTAGTTAGTGTTGCTTTGGTGGACCACTAGCATATAGTTTTTGTTTTTTTTTTAAATTTATTGGGGTGACAATTGTTAGTAAAATTACATAGATTTCAGGTGTGCAATTCTGTATCACATCATCCATAAATCACACTGTGTGTTCACCACCCAGAGTCAGCTCCCCTTCCATCACCATACATTTGATCCCCCTCACCCTCATCCCCCACCCCCCAACCCCTTTACCTTCTGGTAACCACCAAATTACGTTCCCCAGATTAATTTTCAAACCCGTGGCCATCCTGTGGTCACCGACTGCCCTCCAATCCCCTCACCCTCCCCCCACCCCCCACCCCTCCCGCCCATCTAGCAACCCTCAGTTTTTCCTCATTGAAAGTTGAAGTGTGCACTGTTCATAAGGGTATTTTGGGTGGGTTTTGATGGGAAAGTTCTGAAATTTTGAGCACAGTAGGAACCCCATTAGGGTATTATACCCATTTTTTTTTAAATGAAATAGACAAAATAACAAAATCCATAAAGGGAGAAAATATTTACAATAATAGTCAACACAGGATTCATATCCAGAAAGGGGTTTACTCCCTTGTAGTTCATCAGTTTATTTCCAGCTGGCAGCATTTCCAAACCACCAGTACAGAATGGTTTCCACTACACTGGAAATGATTTATGGCCTCCGCAGTGAAATACCTAAAATGTATTTTTTTTTTTTGACAAAGAGTTGATACTGATCTTTATCAAAGAGTTATTACTGATGAGCCTTAATTTTGAATTACCTAATTAAATTTTAGTTTATTTTCACATCCCATATTTGGTGTGTACTACTGATGTAAAAAGAAAACTATTTTAGTGCAAGTAGTAACATCAGATATCCATTTAGAAAATTCATAGGCCCCTACGTTAGGTGTATTAGTGTAGAATAAAATTATTTTGTGGCGGAAAAAAAAACATTCTCTACACTGATTTTTAAAGGACATATGGTGGATTTAGTTGTGTATGTCAAAATTTAGCATTATTAATATCTACCATTTTCATTATTTAAAGACAGCATTATATTTTAAAAAAATTTTTGTTAGTTTCAGGTGTACAAAACAATGTAATAGTTAGACATTTACACCTCTCACAAAGTGATAACCACCCCCACCCCCCAACCTACTACCCCTCTGATATCGTATATAGCAGTTACAATTCCATCGATTCTATTCCCTATGTTGTATTCCATATCCTGTGACTATATATATACATATTATATTAAATTACATATATATGTATAAATATTATATATATATTAAATATGTATATATTAAATTACAGTTGACATTCAATATTATTCAGCTTCAGCTTCAGGTGTACAGTGCAGTGGTCAGGCAGGTACACAGTCCATGAAGTGGTCTCCCTAATAAGACAAGTGCCCATCTGACCCCATACAAAATCTTTACAACATCGTTGATTATAATCCCCAAACTGAACAGTATAATAGATTTTCCCTTAGAGTTACTTATGTATTCATGATATGAATTGAAAGGCAGAGACCTTTGTCACTTTTCCTATACGTATTCAAAGTATTTATTAAAATAAACATTTACATGATTTAAATCTTCTCTATGTGTTCTATTTTATGGTATAAAAAATATGCTATCAAGATTTTCTCATGTGATGTTTTCATATTTGGTTATCAAAAATGCTTAGCGTTTGTCAGATGTGTAATTTCTCCGAAGAATATTGTTTGCTAATTTCCTAAATCATAATAGATTATACCTGAAGAGTGAGATTATGGAGTACCTTGTCACATATGATTTTATGTATTTTTCATATTTGTATTTCATGTGTATTTTTCATGTTTCCATACAATCAAAATAGTATATGCATTTACAAAAATATGGAATTATTATATTTTCTGTATTAACCTTTCCATGTAAAAACACAGAATGCTTTAAATTTAAAGAGATCTTGTAAGTTTCTGGGAGTTTTTTTTCTTTAATTTATATTCACTATAATCTATTTCTTTAAAAACATTTTTCTAGACTATCTAGCAAACTATACTCTGAAATCAACAGGTGAAGTTGTGTTTTTTCAATAACTTTTTCTGTTTCCTTCTGAAAAAAATCTCTAGGTTTTAACAATCCCCTTTGGCCTCATATCAGATAAAAAACATACTGAGATAAGGTGATCTTCTGTAGGTTTCCAATACTTCTCTTGGTTGTTACCTATTCTTAGGTTGCAGTGATGTGAGTTCTGTTTTTTTGTCCATTAAGGGCTTGCAAATTATTCCTGTTCCTTTGTTGAAGCTATCAATTGTTTCAGTTTCATTCAGAGCTATTAAGTATATCATGTTTTGAAAAAATTTTACACCTCAATATGTAAAAACAAAATACTCGTGTCATTCTCTAACTCTCACCATCTTTATAGAGGAAGACGAGTGTGGTAAACCTGACCGTGGAGGTTGTGAGCAGCGATGTCTGAACACCCTGGGCAGTTACCAGTGTGCCTGTGAGCCTGGCTATGAGCTGGGACCTGACAAAAGGACCTGTGAAGGTATGATGGCTTTGCACTTGGCGTTCCCTGTCTGAACCCCTCTGCCCTCTGAATCTCTCTCTCTCTCTTCTCTATAGTAACTTATTTCTTCAACTAATAAGAATCCATTTATAGTCACAGTTAATGTGAAACTAAGCCTGGGTTCTTATTACAAAATCGGTCATTTCCTTCTTTGGTATCAACCAGGCCAATTATTTATAAGTCTCTCTCTCTCTCTCTCTCTCTCTCTCTCTCTCTCTCTCTCTCTCTCCCTATGTATGATCCATCAATCTATCATATCTATGTATCTTATCTATATGTGTTTCTATTTTTATCTCTATTTGGATCTAGATTTTTATCTATCCATCCATTCATCTATCATTTATTTTAATCTTTTCTTAACATAGTTTATGGGTGCTTTTCCCTTTTTAAACTGCAGAGTCCTGAATCTGAATCATCTTTGTATGTCTAGCATCTACCACAGTCTGATATAAAGCAGGAGCTAAATGCATTTTATTAATAAAAAGCTCATAAACAAAGACATTTGGTCACATTTTCAACATTTCCCGTGTAATTCTAAGATGAGACATCTTGTTTACTGGGATTGATTGATTGATTGATTGATTGATTGATTGATACCATATTCTATGGTCTCTTTCTTTAGAATTAAACCTGACTGTTTTTCATTACCTGTGATCCATCCTATTACAGGCCCCATACTCGAATTACAGACCAAATGAAAGGACTGATCTGACGTTCCCCATTCTACTTTTCATGTGTTCCTCTAAACATTTCTGCTATAGTCATTTTCATAGAACTTGTAGCAGTGTAACATTATTTATATTTTTGTATTTATTTAGTTTACTTTTGGTGTTTCTGACAAAAATGTAAGCTCCCTAAGCATAAGCACCTGGTTCTCTACTGTAGCTGTAATAAAGGACATGATAAGTGGCAAAGGTGGCAGAATTATTTGCTTAAGGAGTAACTGTCATACCCTAGTTCACATATTTAAAAAAAAAATCAAAAACTCCCTTTCTAAAAGTTTTAACTCTTCTGTTTGGCAAAAATTTCCATCCTATCTATTAAACTACTATTCTGCTTCCTATACTGAATAGACACAATTATGAAAAAAAATGCAATATTTTGAAAGCAGAGGACATTGTAGATCAGACAATATAAAATAACATGACTATTATTTCTGCGTAGCTCCTAGAAGTAAATAATTTACTTCATAATAATTTACCAAAAAATAGTAAACATTAAAGTACAGGTACTTTTTTTTTACTATATATTTATAAATATAGTTGCATACACACACACACACACACAATTAAAGTAGAGACCAGTTACCTTAGGTAACACTTTGATTCCCTAGGAATTAATTATAAACCGTGTATAATATATATTCTTTTCACTTAGCTTGTTTTTGGATACTCTGATTTTGCTAAGCTCCCTATCAATAGGGAAGAGAGGTGACATAAACAGTACCTCTTTTAAATAGATCATCCAAAAGGGAAAGAAAACCAATTGTTAAATGGAGTTTTTGGAATAACAACTATGTTCTATTTACTATAGTTTATCTTTCCTGCCTAGTGCTTGTCTCGAGTCAAAAAGTGTTAAAGAAATAAACAATTGATTTTGGTCTTGCTGTATCAGACTATATGGTGCTTTACACGTATCTTTTCATTAGTTCTCACAATAACCATATGGTGTAGAAATTATTATACCCAATTAAAAGACAAGAAAACTGACACCCAGTTTTCTTTATATTACTCACCCAACTTGAAAGTGATCTAAAATGTTGTGGTACAGCCATAATTTGCTTGACTCCAAAGCTACAAATTAACAGTTTATAAATGGGATTAGTTTATTAAAATAGTTGTACCAGAGACTTAAGGAACCCAGAGATTACAGCTGTATGGATTTGGAAAAATCTGGAAGATAGTTGAAATTTAATGCTGAGATGGTTGGTTAAAAACGGGAAGGTGCTAAAAAGGGGATGACTTTGTTAAAGGAAAACCTTTTCCATTTCTGTTCCTTCTAGCGGCTTGTGGAGGACTTCTTACCAAACTGAATGGCACCATAACCACTCCAGGCTGGCCCAAGGAGTACCCTCCTAATAAAAACTGTGTGT
The DNA here is from genome assembly GCF_004115265.2 of Rhinolophus ferrumequinum. Classification (NCBI taxonomy): domain Eukaryota; kingdom Metazoa; phylum Chordata; class Mammalia; order Chiroptera; family Rhinolophidae; genus Rhinolophus; species Rhinolophus ferrumequinum. The sequence goes on from NC_046301.1 coordinate 46,913,773, forward strand.
GGCAAGTGGTTGCACCAACCCAGTACAGGATTTCTATGAAGTTTGAGTTTTTTGAATTGGAAGGCAATGAAGTAAGTGAACAATAAATGTAATTTTTTTCTATCGTGTTTTGGGAATCCCTAAAGAGAAACTAGTAAACTAAAAATAGAAAAGGAAGGAAAGAAAGAAAGAAGGATGGAGGGAGGAAGGGAGGGAAAGGAAGAAAGAATTTCAGTAGTACAATAGTATAGACATTGTAGTCTTTCTTTGCTCTACTGCTCATTTCTGCAACTGCTTGTAATTCCTGTTGACATTGGATTATATTTTCAACTGTTTCTGGAGGACTGAAAATTACTCTGAGGGAGATTTTACTTAGTGTATTAATATACAGCATTTTTCGATTTATTAAATAACTATGAAAAAATAAGGTCAGCTTCATGTCACATAGACTTTTCTAGAAAAAAAAATCTACTGGTTGAGACTTAACAAAAATATTCATTTGGGAGAACCTGATATATTTTGCTTATAGAAATAGGTATATTTTTATATAAGTAGTTTATTATTAATGTGCTCATGGTTCACAAATAAGGAAGGATTAATGCTTTAACCTCAATAAAAGATGGATTTAGTTGATGCTATCTTTCTTTTACAAAACCTTACTTTAGTACAGTTTTCTTTTAGGTAACCACATTTAAACAAGTGAAATCATTTATTTGAAAGGTGCTTCTGTGCATTTTTAAATCTCTTACTAATGACTTGAGGTAAAAAGAAGTTGCTGACTTTTGTGTTTCCTTAAAGGAAATTAAAGTCTGAAGTGTGATGAACTTACATATTTCAGTGAAATGTAGAATTATTGATAGAGCTCAATGAACATTTTGAGATCTTCTTTACATCCTGTGTAAGTTTTATGATGCAAAAGACTACAATTTATATTTCTAACATATTTTCTCCACATGGAACATAGTTTTCATATGATACCAAAAACTGGGGAAAGTTTGAAATGAAGAAAATAATTTTTATAGTATTTTTAGGAAAGTTTTCATATGACGCTTTTTGAAAATGGGAACCTCCGTACCTTCTGGGGTTTGGTATGAACTCTATATCGAAAAGACTTGTACTCTCTCAGTTTTCCCTCAAGCTATTATTAGTTGTGGCAGATATGACATTTCGATTCATTAATTGAGAGATGTTCCTAAGAAGGTTAGAAGTTTATATTCAGGAGGAAGGAGGGTAGATGGTTTTAAATGAATGGAGCATTGTGTTCCAAAAGCAGTTTCTCATGGTAGTGATCTTTATTCTTGGAAGTTTACAAACTTATTATGATGTTGCTGTGTGGAAGACTATTAGAAAATTCTGTGTATATTCATAGCTTGATGTCTTAGCTATTTAAAAAAGGCATGAACAAAAACTTGGCTTATAGAATATTGAGTTAAGCTAACACTTTATTATTTTATTCATTATGTTGATATCCAGAAGGAAAGTCAACCTCAAGGAATGTTCACCTTGGTAACATTCTCCTATCTTATATCAGAGACCTCTCTAAACAAATTGCAGTTGTAACAAAGTAGAGAACTTATTTGATTTTTCCTAGCAACATTTTGCTAATTTATCACCTAATTAATATCACAAGAACCAGTAATTTGGATTGACATATTGCAAAGTACAGATCAGGCCCCAGGGTTCAATCATATGCATTGTTAAACTTGCTAATTACACATTTATGCAATCAGGTCATTCATGCAGGATGTGTTCTTTAGAATGTGCCCTGTCGGAACTTTAAAGTATATATGGAAAAATCTGCTAGTAGCCACAAAAATGCTTACGACTACCTGGCATTCACTTATCTTCTTCCATTTTGGTGGTGTTAGTGCATTATAGATAAATTAGAATGGGTCTACTTCATTTTAGTATAAATTCCTGCCTCCATCCCACTGTGTGGAATTCCTATCTGTTTGCAATCCTGCAGCAATGCTACCCAGTAACTTCACAGTAACTAGCAACGCAAAGAAATGAAGAAATATCAGTTTGATAAGGTTGAAAAGTCAAGGATCCTTTTTATTATACACCAAGTGTCTGTCTCATTTTGAAAGTTTCTTATGGTGCTGTTCTGATTAGAATGAAGTTTCTGGGAGGTAGGTCTGGACCCAGCCAAACCCCATGGTATTAATCACCATGCTGCCATGTATGATATGTATAACTTTGGACAAGTTATGCAAAATTTCTGAACCTCAGTTTTCTCATCTTTATAATAGAAAGGATCATTTCTGTTGCTAATGGTTGTTTTAATTGTTGTCAGCATAAATAAGAGCACATGACAAGTTCTTTCACAGTTCCTACTGAAAATTTAGACATTTAAATATATATATATATATACATATATATATACATATATATATACACATATATATATATATAATTTTTTTTTAAAGCAGCAACTGCTACTCTTCCTGTAATCATCAGTGCCATCCTGTCAACACACACTTATCTCCATTCTCCTTAACTCTGTATTTTTTTGGGGAAAAAAAAATGTATGCTGTGAATACATGGCATAAACAAGCATACGGCATACCATTATATATATCACTCTTGGAGAAATTCAGAACAAAATTCTTCTCAGATCCATCTTTCCAGGCTTCTGCCTCATGTTTGGACTCTTTTCTTGATTTTTTTTCTTACCTGTTAATTCCAGTATGACTATTCCTGAAGTAAAGAGGGAAAAACATGATACACTTTTCAAAAATAATCTGGTACTTTCAAATCGGGTGACTACAATAACCCTGGTTTTTTTTTTTAGGTTTGCAAATATGATTACGTGGAGATTTGGAGTGGCCTTTCCTCGGAGTCTAAATTGCACGGCAAATTTTGTGGTGCTGACGTACCTGAAGTGATCACATCCCAGTTCAACAATATGAGAATTGAATTCAAATCTGACAATACCGTGTCTAAGAAGGGCTTCAAAGCACATTTCTTTTCAGGTAGTAGTATTCACATGCTGAATATCTATATTATGGATTTTTAAGGTGGATTGGCTTAAATTATATGTTATCCGTTTTCCGTAGTTTTCTATTGCTGTAATTCAGAGGTACATAGAATGCATGACCGTTTATCCTAGGTAGAACAACTCTTTTTTCCTCAAATTTAGGATGCTAAGAAAGGGGCCCTGTTGAAATGCAGCTGTCAAACACTTAGATCTTATATAAGCTAATCAAATATTATTGAGGCAAGTACAAGTAACACAAACATAATAATATTTTCATACGGGGATATTACTCTCTACTAGTGCCTGGGGATAATGATACCAAACTTCCAAAACCTTGCAGACATTTTCAAAATAATTTATCGTTGGTTTTAGAAGACGTGGTCTCACTTTAGCAGCATATTTTTTATTCTTACCAGTTAGCAACATGTTTCTTATTTCTCTTCTTGTATTTTCATTTTTATTAGCTGATATTAAAATCTATTTCTCCTCATCACTATAGAAATGATTGCAGAAAGAGACCTAGAACTATGGAAATTATCGTTTTATACTAAAAATAATATATCATCAGATATGTTTAGCAGTTGGCACTTATATATTTGGAATTTAATGTTTAGTTTAACGAACTCACAGTAAAATTTTCCTCTTAAAGAGCTGAAACTTGATAACAGGTTATGAAATGTTAAGAAAATCTATAGAAACATCAGTGAAATTCCCTTATTATCCCAATTTCAGACTTATAAAAATATTATTGTGCAATTTTAAAAATAGATAAACTTGTAATAAACCTTAGTGCAGCAATCTATTCTGCCTTTCAGACTGGCAAGCAATTTAAAGCAGCTGAATTGCAATTATGTTTTAATATTAGGTAATTTGGATTGAGTTAATTCAAAGTCCATTGATTCCAGTCCCCATGTGTTTAAAATTAATGAGACTTACAATGCCCACGGTTTGTTTGGGGTTTCAGTGTAATTGAAGTTAATGGTTCACAAGCTCCATTGAGGTCCAAGTCATACACAAAAGTACATTCGAAATACAATGGAGCCGGGCGCACTTGTTCTCATTCTCTCCTTCCCCCAGATTTAATTGCCTTTTAAAAATTCTTCTCAGGCATTCATTTAAGATTTATGTTATTCAAAGTAGAATTTTAATATCCTATTTCACTGAAAGGAAGACTTCCTTAGACTTCACTATTTTATAAAGATCGTGTATTTGTAAATTTCAGGTTTTGAATGGTTAAAGATCGGGCTTCTTAGAGGCACCTAAATATTTATTTTAAATATTTAAACTATAAAGTAAATATATTTTATCATAATATTAATGACATTCAGGATTCTTTTATATTTAAATTAGTTATATATTTTATTTGGTAATACTTTTTCTAAAGGAACATGCTAGATATACTGGTGACAAAGTATGATTACATTTGAAGTTACCCAGAATATTTAAAATTCACTGTCTGATATTTTTGGTCAGGCAAATGTTTCCAAATCATAAAGACAGGTTATTTGTTTGTGTCTTTAGGAGAATACTGTTGAAATACAAGGCATGCTACTTTAATTCTTATAGATATGGAGGCATGTACAGAAGATGCTATTTAGAACAGCACCTGTGTTCTCCATGAGAATATATAGTCTTTATTCCTATCTCTATGTAGCTGTATAATTGTAAGATAATCTGAGTTCCTTGGTAATGCTTAAGCTCAAAATGGTTAATTTGCTATAACTCACATTTACAGATTCAGATCATTTTAGGAAATTGTCTCTGTTTTTAGTATTTATCAATTTAACAATTATAAATCAACTAGGTGACAAAACTTCATTTTTATAGAGACTAGCTTAAATTGTCTGATGGCATGTAAGTAGTTAAGTACACTGAACAACAATGAAGTTCAAGGGGAAATCAAACTCCAAACATTCATATTACAGTTGCCATTTTGAAAACTTACTATGCAGGCACATATTAGTTCTTTAATAATCACAATAAGGCTGTAACATTCTCATTGTCATATTCATTTGACAGATGAAGCAGCTGAGGAGTTAGTACACTGCTCAGTGTCACAAAGCATTTAAACCCCCATATGTCTTGGTTTGTCTTAACCATAAACTGATCATGCCCTTTGCAAATAGCATTAGTTATATGCTACACTCAATATATTTGTAACCTGAAAAACAGCAGATCCAGTTTTCACTTCTTTATTATATTATTTGTAAAGTTTAAGGTAATTATCATTAAATATAAACTTTCAGTGTTTCCTTTTCGATGCATTAAAAAGTCTTGGCAGTTGTTCAGATTCATGTTTAAAATACTGTGGTTCAAGATTAGTATTAGATCTATTTCATATTTAATTTCCTGAGGAAGACATTTGCTCAGGGAAAGGGAAGATAAAAACATGATATTTGAAATAAAGAGCTGGTGTGGTACTATCAAGAAAGGGCATCAAATAAGGACTGAAGTCACTTAACGTTCTAATTCTGATCATCTCACAAAATCATAATTTACAAAAGATTACCCATTTTTATAGATAGGTTCTACCCATATTGAAAATATTTTAGAGTTCTAATAATGCTTGAAGTATATTAATATGTAATCATGTATTAATTTAACGATAAATATAATTTAATGATTACAAGGTGTATAAAGTTGTATATGATGAAATATTAATGGAAACCTAGATATAAATCTATCTGTGCATTGTGCATACAGCTAAGCATGTAGGTGGGAGCAAACCTGAAAGCTGCTATATAAAAATACCAGGAATGCTTGTGTTAAGGTGGAGAGTTGGTGTATTATAGTGTTTCTCAATTTCTCTGTTTTCATCTGATTTCAATGTAAAAATAACTTTAGGAAAAAAACAATATCCTATTTCTACCTATCTGTTACCCCAAATATTCTAGATTTGCAAACATTACCTAATACATTTTGATATTTGAGAGTGAAGAAAATTTTCAGTTCATCTATTTATTAATAAATAGTAATACAAGTTAATAATATTAATATAAATGTTTTAATTGAGTTAAATTTTATAATTTTAACTTGTATAGTTAACTTATCTTATTATAGAAAATTGAATAATTGTTGCCCTATGATAGCCTTTAATCAAGAGCTATTTTAAGAAGACTTAATCTTACACGGTTCTGATTGTTACCAGTGTTCTAAAATTTCAGAAGTGGTTATGAATTTATGAAAACATAATGAGGAATATAACATGTTCAACTATTTATTCACATTATTTTTCTAAGAACAATTATCAAGGAATTCAATAAAAAGAAGAAACAACATTTGATAATAGGGGATTCTATATTATATGGAGAGGACAGCTATTTAGAAGTAAATTCTAGCTTTCTTGTTACGAAGTGATGCATCAAGGAAAAAAAAAGACAAGGAAATATATTTAAATTTTTTTATGTACCATGTAGAGTGAAATAAAATATTTATAGATTATTTCTGAAATACAATTATTTCACAAATAATCATATAGAGATTTTAGTTGTATTTGCATATAGTCTTCAAACGTAAATAAGCACTTTATAGACCTAAGAAATGAAACTGGCAGAATGATTCTAAGAACTTATTAGCAGAATAATCAATATTGATTTCTGTCACTTCCATTGTCATAAGAGTAAGAAACTGTCACATACAAATTCTGATTGAATATCTTAAATTATTCATGAAAAATGCTATAGCTTGAAAGTTTTGAAGTTATTGTAGTATACAGCAGACAATCTACAAGTGCCTCTAAAAATTCAGTGTCATATATTATGTATACTGATTCTAAGGTATATTTAAAAAGCAGTATAATGAAGTAATATCAAAGCATATAAGGATATTAGGACTACTAAAGTTATTTGGACATGATTTAGAATTGTATGTCTATTCAATTTTTAGCTAATTCAGAATATGGTGGCATAGGCATTTTATAGATGATATCTGGTCCAACAATATATAACTGTTATTTTCTTGGACTGAGTGAGGTTTGTTTTAGATTAACAATGATTACTTACTTTATATGATAGCAAAACAAAACTTAATTTTATATGATGTTTTATGAATATTTGAACCCAAGTGTACAAATTTGCAGTTAACCTGTATCCTACTCAGAATAGTTATTTCTCTTTACATGTTTATATGGTTTAAACTTAAAGGAAATGTTTGTAAGACTTTATGTAGGTAAAAACATCCACCTTTTGGAAATTGATGTGTTTTAAAATTTTCAATTGTCGCATTCATTATTTAGGAATTATATAACAAATGACTTCAGGCAGTGAGAGTTGAGCATAGATATTCTACCTTCCTGTATTAGTGCAGACTCAATTGTGACTTCTGCAATAGCGAGAACACAGAATTGGAAGAATAAACCTCACTTAAAAGCAGTCTTCCTCACAGATAACTTTAATGGGATTGTGCTCTATTACTGATGTACCTAGTGACTTGCTTAGTGGCAGAAATGGAATGAAATTCAGATTTCCATTTTATTTTTGTCTATAATAAATATAAGACTGAGATAAAATGATTTGTGTAATTTTTCTATCTCTAAATTTAAGTGATTTCAACTGATATGCTCTTTATCCACTTTCATCTTATACAGATATTTCTTTACATTGTTTCTCTTGTACACAAATTCTCTCATGGAATGGTCATAGATATTTTTTAAAGAAATACAACTTGATATTATTCTAACAAATCTTTAAATATTAGTGTGACTAATTTCAAAGAAGAACACAGTTAAAACTCTCCTATGATTTTGAATCCTGTTCCAAGTTTTATTATTAGCAATACTTAAATATTTGTATGTTTTGGAAAGAGTAAATTGTCTACCGTAGCTCTCAGTAGAGTTTATTAGTTATTTTTGAAGGTGAATATTTATTCGATAGTTTTGTGTTGAAATCTGTGTGTGCCATGTATGTGTGTACACATGTATGAAAGCATATGTGTGCATGTGTATATGCGTGAGTGTGCATAGGTCTATTTTTATATTTGAGCATTAACTGGCAGTATATCTGATCATATATGCTTCTGTTCTGGTACATGAACCCTCTTTTTCCTACAGACAGGGAAGCTTTCTGCAAAGAGAATATTTTTATTTCTAAATCTTACAAGAACTCAATACAGGTTGCCACTTCAGTTCCATCTAATATGTACTATTCATAGACTGATGGCCTCTGATAGTCTCAGAGACACTGTGTGGCCTCTGATGGGAAAATGCCACCTCCTTTTGTCCCTAATAATGGACCTTTCCATCATCTAACATGAAGGAATGGAAAGCAGATCTGTCCAATCCAATGAAGGAGGCTAATTTCCATCTGCAGAAAATAAATGTTTTTATTTCTACTCAACAAAACATTTATTTCTCTCACTAATAAAAACTATTCAAAAACATTTGTGCCTACAGTATAAAAATGCTAGAAAATTTCAAATGAATTATTGATAGAATTCTCAATTATTAAATTTGTTATGCAGACACTCTGAGAAATATTTAAAACTCTGCATCTTCCCCCCTTCTCTCCTTTGGATTTTCATTGTTCGAAATATTTGTAGTTTGTGTCCTAATAGAAGAAAGAGAAAGTGAAAAGATAATCATGTTTGCTAATAGTTTTTATCCCCTGTTTTGATGACCTTTCATACATAAGAAGTCTAGACTAGATTATATTTATGGAATTTGTCTTTTATGGTGCTATTTCTCATCAATATAGATAATCTGAAATTGCATTCAACTTAGTTAGAATAGTTTATTTACTTCTATTTAATCACCTGTTGTTTAAAATAACCACCCTGTATTCACTACTCCTTAGACAACTTAAAGTATTAAGTTAAATTGCTTTGTCAGCAAGATGTAAAACATCTGGATGATTTTGAGTATTCCAATGTGTACTGAAATTTTCTTTTTTCAAATGACTGTTTTATTCACGGAGGCACAGTTTTATATGCTACTTTGCTGGGCATGATAACGTCCCTCTGGGTTTTTAGTTACTATTTTGATTAGTCCAGTTTTGAATTTTAGCTAAACTTTAGATTAACCTATACATATATTCTAGTAGTGTATTTGATAACTGTTAATTTTCTTGTGACGTGGATTATATTAGTCAGCATTAGATGTGGGGGTGAAAGCAGGAAGCACCAATCAACTGGGAAACTGAAAAATAATAGATACTTAGACAATAATGATTATATAAAATCTTCTTTTTAAAAAAATCTTCTTTTTCTTCTTCTATTTCCTCTCCTCTCTCCTTTTCCTCCTCTAAAAATTATTTTAAAATTATTTTTTCCAGCACAACAGAAATATGAGTAATTGGCTACAAAAAACTACCACTCAAATATTAGTTTCACTTTCAACTTTGTGTCTCTTTAGTTAACATCACCACAGGTCAGATTATGATCTATCAAATATAAAGAAAATAATTATTCTTAGAAATATAACCTAGTGACTTGACATTTCCAATGGAACAAAATTTAAATGTTAGAAATAGTTTATGTATTTGAATTGTTTTCATTATGGAATGACTATGGATTTAAAAACTCAGCAATAATAACTTGTGTTTATGTTTGTATTTTAACATTTTTATATCTTTTATGTATGGCAATGCAAATAGGTCCAGATAATAGGATGATTCAGTGGTACCTGCTACCATAGGGTTTGACACAGCAACTGTTGACCGTCAATAGCAAAGGTGGACAAATTTTCTCTAAACTATTTTGCTTGCAGTTGTTAAATTTTCAACCAATTCTTCAAAGTCTGTTTGACCTATAGTACAACTAAAATTCACTCTGTCAGGTTTTAAGCACAGCAAAACAATCATACAAACATTTTCATAGAAAAAAGATGTGTCTGTTTCAGAGTGAGTAATACTGTCACCAGAAAATTTTGAATTGGCTCTTTCCATGTATTCCATTTAACAAAGATGAAGTGTATTTCTACATCCACTCATGAAAGAGTATTTTTTCTGAAGCATCTTAAGAGCCTCTGGAAAGATGCATTAAAATAATAAATTTAAATCATTTACTACTTCATTGTCTGAATTAGAAAATGTAGGCCGCTGCCACCATGGTGGTAGATAGTATGGTTTACCATCCTATCTGCATAGGTCATCCACTCTGCATAGGTCATTAATAACTCATAAACTATAATTTTCACTATTGATACAAATAAGGAAACAGGGCTTCCAAATTATTATAAATTTCTCTAAAATTAATTGTACAAGGCTAATTATTGGCTTTTAATTTCTTATATATTTTGGTGGTTGATGCTAGAGAATTTTCTTTATTCTATATATTTTGTGTGTGTTTTTTTTTTTAGTCTCCACAGTAAGTATGGAAATGTAATGGAACTGTTAAGGATAGGTAGGGAACACATAAATCACAGATATATTGATTCTGATATGTTCTTTAGAACTTTGAGTGCACCTGTATGTATTTGGAATATTCTGATGTTGCCAGTGCATGAACGTATCCCAGAAGCCTGTGTGTACTATGTCCCAAAAGGGGAAAAATAGATGTATCCTTAAAAATTACTATCAGATTCTTTGAGAAAAATGTCTTTCCTAAATCTATCTCCATAGAGTGAATATTGATTTGATAAAAATGTGAATATAACATCTTCTATTTGTGTGCCTCCATGAGCTCACAAATTCCCAATGGAAAAATCAGTTGACGCTATTACTTATGAATTCAGTCTAACCTCTGATATGACTGTCATGTGTCCTTTGGTTCTCTGCTGTGGGAGTGATGAAAAGCTGAGTGATATGTCATCATATATATGTGTCATGAGCAATCTGCCAGTTTTGACTTTAATAGACAAGCCAGCCATGGAATGAAAGCTGAGTGACATAATATGATGGCTGATGCCTCTTTCTGGATTGATAGCCTGCTAATCTAGTTTGGCTCTTGTTCCTGTAGTAACTTTGTTGGCTATTTCTTAAAGCTCGTATTTCCTATTCTAACCTTTGCTCTTAGTGCATTAAAAGCCCTTTTAGGGAATTACTTATTAATAAACTGGTCTGCTGGAGTAGATTTGTTTAGAATATATAAAATTAACTTTCTTCTTTGGAATAGTCTAATGATGCTTTTTTTTCTGTCTTAGGATATCGTGAAATGTCCAGATTCATTAACGCTTAGCATAACTGCAATATTAATGGGGAAAAAAATCAACTATAGTAGTTATACTAACTGAGTTTTGAAAAGTGATAACACACAGATCTTGGAACCTTGAGTAGTCTCTGTCTAAATGCCATGGTTAATATATTGAAGGATTTCCCTCTACATTAATGTCATTTTTTTTTGCATTTATTCAAACTGTTCACAAGTTTAATTTTTTTTAATTGGCAATACATGTTTAAGATTAGTTGGAAAAAGATTTGTTCTTCTCTTCTACTCAAAATTTCTACTCCAGGAGAGAAAGAGAACTACCAGTTCTCATCCTAGCACAAATGGTCTTGGAAACTCAATATTTGGCACAAGGCACCAAGCTAAATAAGGACTGGGTGAAACAAGGACACTATTAATGTTTTGTTTGTTTTGTTTTGTTTCATGTTGGGAACAAGGAATGCTGTGAGGTACTTTACCCTTTACAAGTGTTAACCACAACTAAATGACTCTCCTTTGATATGTTTTGTTTTTCAAGCTACTGACTAAACTATGGGGTTATCTCTTTGCTAGACAAGGATGAATGCTCTAAGGATAATGGCGGATGTCAACACGAATGTGTGAACACAGTGGGAAGTTACATGTGTCAGTGCCGCAATGGATTTGTGCTGCATGAAAATAAACACGACTGCAAGGAAGGTATGGAAGGAGTGTTCTTTTACTGATAACATCTAGAATTTCATGCAGTTTGGGTAAAGCACTACCTCCGGGTCGAGTTACTCATATCATTGAGTGATGTCATGGTTGATGGTTCAAATTTCAAAAAAAACAATATGTGCAGTGTTCAAAGATCCAAGGCACACTATTGGAAACTTCACGTTACCTAAAGTTTCTGCACTTCACACATGGGCGGCATTAGGATAATTTTGTACAACAGGCCCTGCTATGATGCCATCTGGCAGCCAGAAAAGCACCACATTATCCCCAGAACTTTATAGAACAGACCTTATAACAGTCTTCATGTTTAAACTTTTGCTAAATGTTTTGCATGTGGCTTAATTTCCCTCCCCAAAATATTTCATCTATGTGCTACATGAGTGATGCCATTTTAAATACCAGGAGTGTCAAACTCAAATGCCTGCCAGAGGAAAGACATTTGGAAATGGTAGATAAATACTGTGCCATTTAAAGGTTTAAGTCTTGGTCTTGGGGGTAAAAAAATCATACTTGTAGCACAACAGTAGCCCACCAGTGTTTGGCCCCCAGACCTCATAATATTCCAAGATTTTATAAAAACAATGATCTTAATCTCCTTAGCCGACATGAGCTAGATGGGAACAAGAAGTAGTAATTTGTAAATAGTAAATAGTAAATTCTTATTTCTTCCTTTGAGGGTCTGCTCCTGAATTTTCTGCTTAACTTGGATTTATGCCTATTTTGAAAGAATGACTAAGGCAGATTTTATAACTTGAGTCATTAGCACATGTAGATTGGTAAGTAGCAGAGTAATATCACAGAAAGCAACCCTTTGTATGCACATTTAAATTAGTACAGAGTATTCTGAATTGACCCTTTTTCCATTTAATTCCATTCAAATATGGTCACGGGGCAGGGTTTTTTCTGTGTTCATTGAACTATTGACATTGCCCAGAATCATATGCAAGCAGGATTTTTGTCTCTTTTTACTTTCATATATGAGCATAGACCCATGGGGATTCTGATACTTGTAACTTGGTATTCTGTGAAATCAACAGGCTGGGGAATAGGCTCAGTTATTTTGCAGATATGGAAGATAATTCAGAGAAAAAGAGACAGCTTTTGCAGAGTTTGTGTGTAACTCATGGCTCCCAGGTAGCAAATACATGTTGATATCCTAAGTCTCCATTTATTACAATAAATATTTTCAAGAAAGGATTTTATAGGAAACTTCCTTTTTGATAGAACTATATCCAGGTAGCCCCAATCAAATTCATTTTTATTGCCGGTAAAGGGGATGGATTTCCTTTTTACCTCTTCTGCTGTATGGGCACCTTTCACAATTCAGCAGCGAGCCTCTTGGCTTGTCACCTAAGCTCTTTGCCAGATTTTGGAGACTCCACATTTCATATGGAAAGGCAAGGAAAGGGATCGTGGGATTTAGAAAACCCTTGTCAAGACAGGATCCAGACTTTAAGGCTATTGTCTTGTTACATGATCCTGTATTGTTAAAAAGGAGCTTTTTGTATTCTTCTGTTACAAATCCAAACCTCCCTATGGACACCTAGCAAGTTTAAGATAAAGGTTTAGTAGTAAGGATTGTGACAACAGCACATTACTGTCGGCGTCCTACCCTTATTGTGCAGCTCTGCAGTATAACAGGTGTTTTGTCCATTTAGTAAAGAATTTCCCCAAAGAGGGTTCTTGGAAAATTTCAGAGAATGTATGGTGTTTTAGAATGGGATACACAATACATAACAAATAATTCACAGTCTACACTAGGATATGTAGGGTGTTATTTCATAAATTACATAGAATGGACAAAGCCTGAGGATATTCAATATTTTTGCAGTTTGATATTAACAATATGGAACGGTCCCCTTTAAGACGAAGTTATTTTAATTGTGAAAAATATCTAAAAGAAATTTCATATCAACTGAATGAAATAGTCTTTGAAATTAGTTCAGAAGCCATCTCCATGGCTCCCAGCTGTCCCATTATTTTTCCCCTTAGGGCTTCATTTCACTTTGATGAAATTAGTGTTTTATTTTAGCAGCTAAAATTTTAGTTTAGGTATTGAAGTGTATATTTTAACTAAGGGAGAGAGAAAGTGTAAATAATTCATAAAGTGGCTTAATGGTATTAATTAGCTGTAAATGATGTTTCTGTTAATAGGAAAAAAATGAATTGAAATGGCATAGTCCATTGATTTTTGTGTGGCATTGAACTAAATATTTTGCACATACCAAGTGTTGAAATCTTTGATTGTCAATGTATTAGGTAGGTGCAAAAGTAATTGCGTTTTTTGCAATTATTTTTAACCTTTTAAACTGCAATTTCTTTTGCACCAACCTAATATGTTGCTCCGTTAAAATCTGAGCTTACAGATCCAGCAGTTTAAAATAGTTTATTTTCTTTTAGGCATTTGTCTAATTCATTGTTAACACTTAATTTCATGTGAGCAAGAAAACAAGCATTGCTTGATTATGCTCAGCAACATGTGTGCCAAAGCTGGTGGATATGGTAACAGAGACTAGAGTGATGATATGTTGTATTTAGGAAAATCTTTCAGCAGGATAGTGGCTAAATAGTCTGCTTTCTTGCTGGACCAATTCTGGGCTAGAATTCCACACTGACTGATATTATCGTTATTGGTACAGCTGAGTGTGAACAGAAGATCCACAGTCCAAGTGGCTTCATCACCAGTCCCAACTGGCCAGACAAGTACCCAAGCAGGAAGGAATGCACATGGGAAATCAATGCCACTCCTGGCCATCGAGTCAAATTAGTAAGTGAGCGCATCTTTCTTTTATTAAGCTGACTGCCTATGTCTTTCATGCCTAGCACATGGAAGTGAAATGAATGTTTATTTAATTGAATTGAATTAATAGTCAGATGGAAAAGATTTTCTGTCCTATGTTTTCCCACTAACACTGAACAAATCCCTGATTTCCTAGATCAAGGTGTAGTAATGGTAACCATGTAGTTCTCATAGAGTGTTCTTATCCTGGATCCTTTACAAGGCATTACCAAAGTTGCTGCAAAGGAGTAGGCTCTACTTCCTAATGTGTTATTGGAAATGATATCTCCAAATGGAGAAAATAAATGAAGGAACAACAACAAAAATCAGAAATTCAGTAAGACAGCAATAAAATAAGTATTCACTTAAATAGAGCATAGTCAATTCTACTGACTGTGTCATTCTATATGCCTCATATACAGAGCATTTGCATTTTTAATAATAAAACTAGTTTTGTGGTTTGTGGAATATTATTTCTGCATACTATATTTGCCCTCTTTTTATTTTATTTTATTTTTTTTTATTTAAATTTATTGGGGTGACAATTGTTATTAAAATTACATAGATTTCAGGTGTGCAATTCTATATCACATCATCTATAAATTACATTGTGTGTTCACCACCCAGAGTCAGTTCTCCTTCCATCACCGTATATTTGATCCCCCTTACCCTCATCACCCACCCCCAACCCCTATACCCTCTGGTAACCGCTAAATTACGTTCCCCAGATTAATTTTCAAACCCCGTGGCCATCCTGTGGTCACCGACTGCCCTTCAATCCCTTCACCCACCCCCGCCCCCGCCCACTTTTGATGGATGTTGATCTCCTTAGACTTCTTCCAAATTCAAGTATGAATGTAATGTTTGTCCTCCCTCATGTATTCTTTGAGTCTTGCATCTGGTCATTTGATAGTATATATTAAATTTCAATTTAGGCTACAGAATACTTGAGGAATGTAATTTAAAAATATATAAAATCGTAGTAATATAAATATTTTTAAAATTTCATGCAATATGCTGTTGTTAAAGCAGGAGGGAATGCCAGCTAGCAAGTCTCAGAATAGCCAGTGGGCACCTACTGAAGGACAAGAGATTGCCTTGACAATGAGATCACCAGTCCATGTTAGTTTACTGGACCAGTCCAGCCATAAAGTTAATTTTAAAATTCTGCTTCAAACCTTTCTTGTAATGATTTTTTTTTTTTAAAGAATAAAGAGGCTTTATTTCTGTGCAGCATTATAATACATTTAGAGACAGTCACTGAAATGTTCATACTATATTATGGAGTTTCTTCCAATCATCATATTTGTAAAATAGTAGTAAATGACTTTCCAAACAAAGCTTTCAATTCACTTCAGCCATTCTTTGGAAGGATGATAGATGCTAAGATTACATCACTATAGGAACTTGGTTTCCAGTCCTGTCCAAGGTCCTGATTGAGAGGATTGCTCTTAGAAGCTTTTGGGCTGAGATACAGAGGCTGTATTCTATTTAGAAGTGCAGCTATCAAAGGGAGTTAGGAAAATTGATTTTCCTGGAGATTTTTTTTTTGTGTGTATGTAGATCCAAATTTTGTCTTGTACTGAAGTCCTTCTCTCTGAAGAATTTCCTTTTATGTTTTGTGTAGAGTATGTCTGTGTAAACTATTTAAAGATATTTGCGTTGGGTATAGAATTCTAGGATGGCAGTTTTATTTTCCTGTCTGCTCTTTAAACACTTGATTCCATGTGATTTTCATGGTTCCTGATAAGTCTGTTGTAAATCTTAATTTTGTTCCTGTGAAGTAATGACTTTTTTTCTTATTGCTGCCTTCAACATTTTCTAAGTAGTTTGAATATACTGTGTCTAGGGGTGTGTGTGTGTGTGTGTGTGTGTGTGTGTGTGTGTGTGTGTGTGTGTGTGTTAGTAAATTATTTTTCTCAGAATTATCTGACTTTCTTGCATCCATATTGTGGTGTCTATCATGAATTTTTGAAAATTCTCGACCATTATTTCTTCACAAAATTCTCCTGCACTTCTGTTTTCTCTTCTCCTTCTGGGATTCAAATTACACATATACTGGATTCTTTCATATTATCCCATAACTCTTGGGTGCTCTGCTATTTTATTTTTTTCTTTGTAACTTTTTTTAAGTTTGAGTAATTTCTATTGACTTATGTTGAAGTTCAGTGATTATTTCTTTGGCTGTCTTGAATCTACCAATGAGCTTGTCAAAGGCATTCTTTATCTCATAATATGTTGTCTATTTCGAGAATTTCCATTTGACTCACTATTATAGTTCACGTGTGTATTAGTCTGCTCAGATTGACATGAAAAAATACCATACACTGAGTGGTTAAAAGAACAAAAATTTATGTCCTCACAGTTCTGGAGGCTAGAAGTCCAAAATCAAGATGCTGGCAGGGTTAGTGTCTGGTGAGGCCTCTTCTCCAGGCTTGTAGATGACTTTTCATTGCTCTGCCTTCACATGGTCTTTCCTCTGTGTGTGCATGGAGAGAGAACACTTGTTGTTTGTTGATTTATTGATGATAGCCATTTTGACTGGGGTGAGGTGGTATCTCATTGTGGTTTTTATTTGCATTTCTCTAATGATTAGTGAAGTTGAACATTTTTTCATATGTCTGTTTGCCATCTGTATATCCTCTTTAGAAAAATGGCTCTTCATGTCCTCTGCCCATTTTTTAATTGGGCTGTTTGTTTTTTTGGAGTTGAGTCGAGTGAGTTTTTTATAAATTTTGGATATTAATCCCTTATCAGGTATATCATTGGCAAATACATTCTCCCATTCAATAGGATCCTTTTTTGTGTTATTGATGGTTTCCTTTGCTGTGAAAAAAACTTTTTAGTTTGATGTAATCCTACATGTTTGTTTTTTCTCTTATTTCCCTTGCCCAAAGGAATATACCAGTAAAAATCTTACTCTGGGTAATGTCTGTAAATTTTCTTCCTATATTTTCTTCTAGAAGTTTTATGGTTTCAGATCTTACATTTAAGTCTTTAAGCCATTTTGAATTTATTCTTGTATATGGTGTAAGGAGGTGGTTCAGCCTCATTTTTTTGCATGTGTCTGTCCAGGTTTCCCAGCACCATTTATTGAGTAGTGTCTTTACCCCACTGTAAATTCTTGCTTCCATTGTTGTAGATTAAATGACCGTATAGGCATGGTTTATTTCTGGGCTCTCTATTCTGTTCCATTGATATACGTGTCTGTTTTTATTCCAGTACCATGCTGTTTTGATTACTGTAGCCTTGTAGTATAATTTGATGTCAGGTATCGTGATGCCTCCCACTTTATTCTTATATCTCAAGATTGCTGAGGCTTTCCGGGGTCTTTTATGGTTCCATATAAATTTTAGGATTATATGTGAAAAATGCCCTTGGTAGTTTGATAGGAATTGCGTTGAATCTGTATATTGCCTTAAGCAGTATGGACATTTTAACGATATAATGCTTCCTATCCCTGAACATGGTATGTGTTTCCATCTATTTGTATATTCTTTAATTTCTCTCTTCAGTGTCTTATAATTTTCTGAGTACAGATCTTTTACTTCTTTGGTTAAATTTATTCCCAGGTATTTTATAGTCTTTGAAGCAATTGTAAATGGGATTGTTTTCTTAATTTCACCTTCTGGTGTTTTATTATTGGTATATACAAATGCAACTGATTTCTGAATATTAATTTTGTATCCTGCTACTTTACTAAATTTATTTATCAGTTCTAATAGTTTTTGATGGAGTCTTTAGGGTTCTCTCTAATCGTATCATGTCATCTGCATATAATGACAATTTTACTTCCTCCTTACCAATTTGGATGACTTTTATTTCTTTTTCTTGTCTGATTGCTGTGGCTAGAACTTCCAGCACTATGTTGAATAGAAGTGGAGAAAGTGGGCAACCCTGCCTTGTTCCTGATCTTAAGGGGAAAGGTTTTAGCTTTTTCCCATTGAGTATGATGTTAACTGTGGGTTTATCATATATGGCCTTTATTATATTGAGATATGGCCCCACTATTCCCACTTTCTTAAGAGTTTTTATCAAAAATGGCTGCTGGATTTTGTCAAATGCTTTTTCTGCGTCTATTGATACCATATGATTTTTATTTTCCATTTTGGTAATGTGATGTATCACATTAATTGATTCGCAGATGTTGAACCACCCTTGTATACCAGGAATGAATCCCACTTGATTATGGTGTGTGATCTGTTTAATGTATTGCTGAATTCTGTTCTCTAATATTTTGTTGAGGATTTTTACATGTATGTTCATTAGGGATATAATATTTTCTTTTAAGGGCCAGATATTACATATGATAGACTTTGTGGACTATGTCATGTGTCACAACAAAAAAAGGATACAATTTAAGTCTTCCCTTTTAGTGTGAAAGCAGCCATAGACAACACACAAATGAATGGGCATGGTTGTATTCCAATAAAAGTTTAATTACAAAAACAGACTGCAGGCCAGATTTGCCCTGTGGGATTTAGTTCGCTGATACAAGCTAAAGTCAGGTGCAAAGAGTTTGAAATCATGGAGTCATAAGTGTTTGTGCTGATTTTCCTGAAAAATCACAGAGAGTGAAAACATTTGGCTTTACTTTATATGGAAGGCAGAATAATTTTTCCCCTACCAAATATGTCCATGTCCTCATCTCATAACCTATACATATGTTACCTTACATGGCATAAGGAACTGTGGTTAAATTAAGGATCTTGAAATTGAGAGATTATGTTGTAATATCTGGGCTTGATGTAATCACAAAGGATTTCTCAAGAGGGAGGCAGGAGGTCAGAGAGGAGAGAAGATGCTATATTCTTGGTTTTGCAGACAGAGTAAGTGGACATGAGCCAAGGAATGAGGGCAGCCTTTAGAAGTTGGAAGGAATGCAAGGAAACAGATTCTCACATAGGACCTCTAGAAGTAACATGGTGCTGCCCACCCATTTGAGACTACTGACCTGCACTATTGAGCTCTAGAACAAAAAATAAAGTATGTTGTTTTAAGCCACTAAGTTTGTGGTCCTTTCCTGTGAAAACAATAGGAAACTAATACACTTGCCTTGTTTTCTGTGTGTGTGTTTGTGTGTGTGTGTGTGTGTGTGTGTGTGTGTGTGTAATCATGAGATGCTGATCACATAATAGCTATAAAATAAAAGGAACCTTGGTTGGAAGATACTTCAAAAAACTCTTCTTACTGTGGGATGAAGTTCTGAATTAATAAGGACAAAATCTATTATTTCTGGCTTCATCGTGTCTTGGTTCTGAGAGACTCAACTGATCACTAAATATTGGGTACTTCTTTTCATTATTTTGAATTACTCTTCATTCAAAAGAAAACAAAAACAAACAAACAAACAAATTTCCAGTTAAAGGAGCATATAGCAATAAGCTAATGTATTATGGGATTTTTCTTTGACGTATAACTTTGTTAAGTTATATATGTAGTTGCAATTTACAGCTTCATATATGAGCTATTTAGAAAACAAAAACACCCATAAGTGTTATATAATTCTCTACCATAAATCCATAAAAAGTGTATTTGATCGCAGTTATAGAGGACTCATGGAAAAGAAAACACCTTTCAAAACTGAAGGCTGGGATTTGTATTTCACTGTGGCCTCTAATTCATCCATTACCTTGTGGGAAACCAATTGACAGTTCTTACCGAAGATAGGAAAATGCAAAACGTGGTTGGAGTGTGGAGCTCTGACTCTTATTTCATAGCTGCTCAGATTGCAGCAGTCTCTCTTTAATTCTCTTAGTTTAAATGCTCACCCTGGCTAAATTTATTTTCCACATTAAACACTATCATTTTATTATCTTGTCCTTTGTGAATATCTGTAGTGACTCTGAATGGCCTTATCCTTTAGCCAGTGCCTGTATTTTCAATGAAAGCACCTCCACAAATGTTCTTATGAGGGGGCTGCACATGCAAGCCTGGCTGCTGGCCAGTTACATAGATTAGGCTTGCCTGGGTGTTCCAGAAACACAGTTATTCTTTCCACAGCCTAAAATAAGAGTTTAATTTTATTTCTTTTGAATGAGACTCCTTAATCTCTTAGTTTGTCTTGTGGGAAATGCATTAGAATTTCTGACTAGAGCTCAGTTATTCACTTTCTTGGTATTTCTATTATAAAACCTAAATTGGTAAGCTTAAAATCATAGAAATAGAATCATGGAATGAGTAAGGTAATAAGGGTTTGAGTATCAAAATGTCCCTAGAATCTTAATGTCAATGCTTAATAAAAAATATTTAAAAGTCCTCAAAAAGAGGGCAGTGTTTCAGCAGAAATCAAAGTTCCACGCATCAGTTTTGGAGCTGTCCTGTCCTCATCGTGAAGTTGAAGAACTTTGGGGATATTTAAGTGTCTTCTGCAGGGCATTTCTGTGGCATCGGTCCCGGGTAGCTGGAAATGTTCACATTCTGCATTACTTAGATAGAGCAATTCATGGCTCAGCATATGTCATAGAATAAAGTAATAAATTGTATATCTCACTTTTTCTTTGGAAACTCTAAAATACATTTTAAAAGATTTTCCAATTTCCCGTGGGCTCCTATAATACCTTTCTATGGCCTATAAATATTTTGTACTGAGGCAAAGTCATTATATATGGAAGTCTCTCTGTGTGGATGTCTCTATGATATTTAGGGCCAGATTTATGAGATCTCAGCATGTGAGTTAGTCACGCTTTTGCTTGTGTGTGGCGCAGCCTTTGGGTTAGGCTGACTGCTAAAAAAGGACCACCCAATCTTTGCAGTTTGGCCTAATAAGCTGCTACCAATTCCAAGAGGAAAATTCATTAATTCCTTAATGAATGAAAGTTGTTTGCATCGCTTGGGAGTATGTCAGCTACAAAACCTTTGCTTAGTTTGACTCTTACAGAGTCAGTCTGATTCCATTAGTAATTTGATAAAAAGCTGAAGCCGGTTGGCTCCAGACCAGGTGTCAGTATGCCCCCCAGCCCACCAGCTCAATGCCACTTTGTGTAGTGTTGCTCTGTTCTGTAAAACAGATGTTATGATTTACTCCAGATACCCTGCATTTCATTAGGGAGTGAAGTAGTCACTTGGTTATCTCATTCGCTTAGTTTTCAGTGGGCAAATCAATGGACTGAACATGTGTGGTCTGTAAATTCTGATCCCGTGTTTAACTTTTACTTAAAGGATATGCCTTAGAATGCCATTACCCTCATCATTCTTACAATTTTCTCTTCCACAATATAGGTTTCTCTGCTCTTTATATTTTTAGATGAATGACCCTGAATCACATTCAAAAGAGGTAATTACTTGACAGACATGTGGTGGTTTCCAGATATTATTTTTCTCTTGAGATAATATTGATCTTAGAATTCAGAAGCTTAATTTCATATTTCATAAAGTACTCTGGTGCAGTTAAGCCAGTTTTCTCTTATTGGTTTTCGCCAGTTACAAACTGATATTAAGACTGTAGATGTGTACATACGGATGAGAGTAGCTGAGTGAGTACCACCTTACAAGGGGCAGAAAACCAGCAGATTTGGTCTGCCACTTCTGTAGTATTTCCTATATGGTTGGCCATAAACATGAGATAGGACAGACTTATCTAGACATTCCACCAACCTCTATTCAGGGGCTTCAACATCCTATGTGCTGTGTCTACTCTACTCCACTCTCTGCCACTGATTACAGAGATCAGCTACTTTGAATGTTGTATTTCAGGATAATTAAACTCTGTCAAATTCTCCTTGTTCATTATATTTTCCTGCACTGTTCTTTGTTTTGTTTTGTTTTGTTTTTTTGTTTGTTTCCAGTGCAATTCTTTGTGCTGTAATCTTTTTTTGGTACTATCCAGTGTTTTTGGTCAAATGATGTGAATATTCCTTTTTACCCATAATGATTATAACAAATAATGACTCTTTAATACTTATTGGTTATAACATTTTAACTTATACTTTTTATAAATTACGGTGCAGAACAAGAAATGAGAGATGAACCCTCTTTCTTTTCTCCTATTTCTTCTTTAAGTACTTTTCATTCCTTTCTCCTACTCCCTAGTTAACATAAATTGCTTCTTTCATTTCTTCCCTTATTCTTCCAAAGTCAGAAGTGAGAGTAAACTGTGGTGTGGTATACTGTGTTTCCTCCAAAATAAGACCTAACCAGAAAGTAAGTCCTAGCATGATTTTTCAGGAGGACATCCCCTGAACATAAACCCTAATGCGTCTTTGGGAGTAAAACTTAATCTAAGACCCGGTCTTATTTCTGGGAAACACGATAGAATAGATAATAGTGGCCAGCACTGAGGGATAACTGTTCTTAGTCACATGTTTTTCAAAATTATAAATGTATGTCTTAATTAAACTGAGAATTATGATCACTTCACAAAATTGCATTCAAGAAAACATGTATATAAAAAGTTTATGTGCAAATATTTTATGCTGCCAGGATTATAGCTAAATTAATGAATTTTCAAGTATTTTCCCTCAGGTTTATTTTCTTTATATATTTTTTAGCTTTGTTGTATAGACTTAATGGACATTGTTCAATATTTATGATTATCTGGAACTGGAAGGAATTGATGTTTTGATATAAGTGTTTAAAATATTCTGATGCATTTAGAAGTTAAATTCAGAAAAAAAATGTCATTTTTTAATTAAAATCTGTCTAAATTCTGGAGTAGATTTAATTGCAATTATAGAATTAGTTGTAATAGTGAGACAGTAGTGAATGCATGATGGTTTTTCTGGAGAAGGAAAAAGCCTAATTAGCAATGGCAGATAATCTGGAATTCCTGGAATTATTAATAGTTTGGAAAATGTTATTTTCAGTCCATCTCAATGAAACTTTTCTTTGTGATATTTAATGTGTTAGACATTAAACAAATTTTTATTTTAAGGATTTGCTAAGACCTACACATAAAAAATATTACACAGGTTAATTAGAATGATTTTTAAGTGGGAAAGCATACTACGCGTAAACTTTGCAGGACTCCAAATACTAAAATAAGTGTACCATTTGTCTGAAAAGTAAGTAAATGTAATCTAGTCCTAAATTCATATTACTGTTCTCTAATAATATGGGTTGTAAAATCTAAGTAAAGAAATATATAGTGAAAACTCCCTTTGTCCTAGTTATTCTATCAAGATTTACTGTATTTAATTTTTGTCAAAATATAATAATCACTTTATGGGGTTTTCTTCTTAGATTAAGTATCCAAAGGTAGGATAATGTTCAATAGTTGATGATCATCAAAACCAGAAGGGATCCATTTTTGATAGAATTGTTTAAATTTTTCTGATGCATTTAGAAGTTCAGAATAAAATGTCATTTTGTTATTAAACTCTGTCTAAATTCTGGAGTATATTTAATTGCAGTAGAAAAATTAGTTGTAATAGTCAAATAGTAGACTTTCACATGAAGTTATTGCATTTTTTCCTCATGTTTTCCTAGAGCTTTTGCATGCTATTGTTTTCACAGCTCTTTCAATAATGAACTGTATAGATTAAATCATTTGTAAGGCCTGAACATATTTTATTGATCTGTATTCCTGCTTCAAAGAAAAGAATCTATTTGGAATGATATGTGATTTTTTTTGTCCCTCCCTCCTCCCTCCCTTCCTTCCTTCCTTCCTTCCTTCCTTCCTTCCTTCCTTCCTTCCTTCCTTCCTTCCTTCCTTCCCCTCCCTCCCTCCCTCCCTGCCTCCTTCCCTCCTTCTCTCTCTCTCTCTCTCTCTCTCTCTCTCTCTCTCTCTCTCTCTCTCTCTCACAGGCCTTTAGTGAATTTGAGATAGAGCAGCATCAAGAATGTGCTTATGATCACTTGGAAGTATTTGATGGAGAAACGGAAAAATCACCAATTCTTGGACGACTATGTGGCAACAAGATCCCAGAGCCCCTAGTGGCTACTGGAAATAGAATGTTTGTTCGGTTTGTTTCTGATGCATCTGTTCAGAGAAAAGGCTTTCAAGCTACACATTCTACAGGTCAGCAAATTAGAGTCATGCTTCTCTTTTCTAAGATCCAGGTTTTTGCTCCTGTGTATGCAATGGATCCCATAACAGGATCATACATGAATCTCCAGGCACAGCAGAAAAAAATCTCCCTAAAGCACTGTGTGAAATATTTGAAAACCACATAGCATCCTACCACATGTTTGTAGTTGATGAACATTTAGCAAGAAACCCAGTAGTCTGGTGTGATTCGTATCTGGTGAAGTATGATCAAATAGAACTATTTCTAAATATTTCTATCATGTGTTTCATATTAATTACAGTTTGATTTATATGTCATATTTAACAGATAAAAATCTATGGCTTGATATTCAAAAATTGTGTTATTTAACACCCTACCTGGTTAGCTAGCTTTTGCATGAATGTATTTTTGTAGATTAAATTTGGGATTTATCTCTCTGCTTTACAGAGCCTCATTTTCCCCCTCTTTTATTTGGCATGAAATACAATTTTCCCTAAACCTAATCCCTAATATGACTATTACAAATTATAGCTGTTCTGGAAGTTTTTAAGACATAAAATATAATTTAGAAAAAAATATGGAAAAACTTAGGCAAAAATGTAGAATAACATTTTTTCATAATTTGGAACCAATTTAATATAACATATTCCATAAATGTCTAGGAAGTGTCCTTTTTTCTTTTTTTTTTATTTTAAAATTATCAGTTAATTGTAGATGTTTAGTAAAGTCATTTAGCTTTTAGTGACATCTAGTGGCCTTCGCTATGTGTAAACCATTGAGACCCTTTCTGGTACAAATCTATTAATATCTTGATATAAAACATAGTATAGAAATAGTCCACATATTCATCCTTGAAACAATTTTAGGGCAGTAATTTTTGTCATGGTTTCATGCTGGTTGCTTTTGTTT
This sequence comes from Rhinolophus ferrumequinum, assembly GCF_004115265.2. Lineage (NCBI taxonomy): Eukaryota > Metazoa > Chordata > Mammalia > Chiroptera > Rhinolophidae > Rhinolophus > Rhinolophus ferrumequinum. The sequence goes on from NC_046301.1 coordinate 46,939,160, forward strand.
TCTTTTTGTTTCATTTTGTTTTAGAAATCCAAATTTTAATTATTTCATTATCCAATATTATTTTTCACTTTAGTATATTTTATTATGAGCAGTAGATTTATATTGAAGTCTGTGAGAATGTGGATATTAATTGTCAGGTACTTATAAGACTTATACTAATAATGATTGGACTTATCAATAATACAAATGAATTATTTATCATGATTAATGTAAACATTTTGGTTTGAGAAGAATCTTTCATGGATCATAAATTTCATACTAATGAAGGACTTACCATACCTATTTTCTTTTTAAATATTTTTCTGATAACTTGTCATATGTTGAAGGGGTGGAGAAATTGGAATCCCATTACTGCATCAATAGTTTTCTGATAGTACAGAGTTCATGACATATCTATCCATCCATCTATCTATCCATCTATCCATCTATCTATCATCTATCTGTCTATCTATTAAATACCCTAGCTATCATAGGTTCCAAGAATGCAATATGAAACTATGCTGTCAAAACTTTAAAAATAGCTGATGATACAGCATTTTAAAATTATCTATGTGTAAACTCCCCCTTTTTAGTTAAATGAAAATTATCTTTTATGGGAAAGAAACTTCTCTTTTTACCCTTTGTGAACGGAAGATAAAGATTATATAATATTCCACTATGTGGGTGTATCTGGGGTTTTGGTCCTTCTGTGTCATTACTTTAGTTGGGAACTTGGGAAAAAACATCATTTCTTTGAGTCTCAGTTTCTTCGTCTGCAAGACAGTAATCTGAAGATTTCTTCCAGCTGCAAAACTCCATGACTCCTTAATTTTCCTGGCCTCTGCTCATGGAACCTGTTTACTGTGTTTATATTCCCATTAAGAATCCACTGGTAGGACCTAATTATATTATAAGAGATCATGTATTGAGATCCAGTGGTAAATATAGTATGCACTTGACATTTTAGGCATATGTATGCTCTATATACACTTTACAAACACTGAATGCTCAAAAGAGCTATATGATGCAGATATCTTCATTTTTCAGATAGAGAAATTGAAGGATTTCTAAGACCTACACATAAAAGATTAATTTGCAGGGATTTCTAAAACTATGTCAAAAGCCTGGATTTCATCCTAATTCTGACTGTCTCCAAAGCTCATGTACTTTCCACTATAGTGTATTTTCTCTCAATGTACAAATTTTGGATTAGCAAGAAAACAGATACAAAACTGGACTACTCTTATTTGAAGTAATAGGAGGAGACTGAATGCTTCCTTATTTAAGTTTTAAAGAATCCTCTGTTCAAACTATCTAACTGATTAGGCTCATTTTATTTTTCTATTCAGTTCACATTCATTCAAATACCCACATGAGCCCCTCAATCCCATTTTGTTAGGCAAAACCTGCCTTCAATGTTGTTTAATCCCAATTGTTATCTCAGAAATGAGGAATCTGAGACTAAAACTTAAACGATAGCCACATAGCACCCGCGCGCACACACACACACACACACACACACACACACACACACACAATAGCTGTTGGGATTAGAGTCCTGGCTTCCCAATTTTGTTAATTTGCTCTTGTCAGAATTTTCTGTTTGTAGTGTTCTTTTTTTCTTCATGTATAAAGTTTTGCCCTCATTTGACCAGCTGTCTTGGAATATTCTGCGTAAATTTATGTTATACTGTTACTGTCTAGTAGCCATACGTTGTAAAGTATTTTTACGTATTTTTTATGTATCGCCTACTATTTCTCCTCAAAACTTTCTCTAACAAGTTGACGAGTATTATTCCATAATCTTTCATCAAATATTTATTTAACACATGCTTTGGATAGACACTATAAGTTATCTCGCTTGTGGACCGCTTACAGTCTGATAAGTTAAACTGATTTTCAGAAGTTTCCAAAATTTTGATCTTCAGTTAGTCTCTGCTGACAAGACAGCTAAATTCAGTCACATCTGTCTACTTTTGCTACATTTATAAAGCACTTATGCATTATTTACTTCCTTCTAGAATACATGTGGCTGTGATTGATGGGCCCTGAAGTATACACTTTAATTTGCTTCAGTAAACTTATATTTCTGTACACAAATTTTAACTGTATCCACAATAAAAGCTTCTTAAACTATGAATTTTAAAACTGGGTGATTACAAATATTGCTTTAGTATAGCTTTATTGCTGTTTACTCGCAAGTAACTATCCAAATCCACGAGAAATGGACTTTATTGAAATTGTTGCAGATCCAAATTTATTTTAATGGGGTAATGAATGCTATCACTACCTCTTTAAATAAACTAATTGAAGGAAACAAATCTTTCCGTTAAAAAAATAGCCGGTGTATTTGCTCAGAGATACGGCTATAATACAGAAAAAGAGGAAATGTGGAGAGAAAATAATATTTTAAAACAGCATTGTCTGGTAAGACTTCTTTTCTGTAGCATAAAGCTCACCGATTTGTCAATGTCATTTACAAATCAAATAATAACATTATTAATCTCCTTAGAAATGAAATAATTTTGGTCTAACTCAAATTTGAATCCCCACTAAAAGCATTTATAGGTAGAATTACAGGACCTCTCCAGGAATTTAATACTTTACCAGGAAATAAACAAACATGTCTTTCCAAATAAAATGAGGGCCACCCTCAGGCTTCTCTTCCCTTCCTATTTACTTTTCTTATTCAGCTTTATTTTCTGTTTCCCAGAATTCTGGAGAAGATGCTCTGCAGCTTGCAAAGTATTTTCAAACAGTTGATTTAAAATGGCATTGCTGACATGCTAAATTACTATGTTTATTGGAAATTTTTATTTATTACAAACACAAACCATAAACTGAAAAGGTTCTGGAATTAAAAGATAACTATAATTCATGATGTATGTATGTTTTTCCCAATCAAGTTAGACAAATATTTCTACTGAAGTAAAGTAAAACTGTTCTATATATTCTATGTTGGAGTTCTGTATAACACACACAGAGGAGTTGTATTATTTTATTAATTTTAAAGTTATTATTCCTTTGAATTGTGGATTCTTGAGTTATTAAGATTAAACTCAAATTAAGACACTTACCTTTTCTCCATGAGAGTAGTTATTTTAAACTAAAAATGACATATAATAATAAAAAATATTTATCGCAAGTTATATAACGCAGGCAGCTTTCAGTGATTTTTATCTATGAAGTAAATCCTGAAAACCCACTAAGATTTGTATTCGTATTATCATCTGCATTTTACCCTTAAGAAAACTATGGATCACGGACACTTACCCAAAGTCACTGAGCTATCAGGTGTTGGAGCTGTGATTCCAACCCAGCAGTCTGTGTCCAGGGTCTGTGCCAGTACCTAGTGCACCATCTGACTCGCCCATTACAGGAAACATATTTGATGATAGACATGAATACAGAAGTTAGAGAATGGTTAGATGACATTGAAATTGAACTTGGATCTGTTAAACCTCATTGAGCTTACTTGTTTCATTCCCACCCCCTCGGGCAGAATGTGGTGGCCGACTGAAAGCAGAATCAAAACCCAGAGACCTGTACTCGCATGCTCAGTTTGGTGACAACAACTACCCAGGACAGATCGACTGTGAATGGCTGTTAGTGTCAGAACGAGGCTCTCGACTTGAGTTAACTTTCCCGATCTTTGAAGTGGAAGAAGAAGCTGACTGTGGCTATGATTATGTGGAGCTCTTTGGCGGTCTTGATTCCACAGCGGTGGGGCTTGGCCGATTCTGTGGGTCAGGGGTAAGTGTAGTACCAACAGAATATCATAGACATGGTAAAAACACTGTCAACTAATGCATGATTGACATGTGTAACATATATACAGAGCAGCAGTGTTTTTACAGAAAACATTAGATTGTATTATGAATGGCGTGACAAATAACACACCTCACCACTTCTGACCACTTCCCATCTCTAGTGAACTTGCTGATAATATCAAGGGAGACAGATGAATTCAATATATAGTTTCTTGTTACTCCCACATTCTAAATTTTATATTCGTGTTTTTATTGTGCAGTAAATATTTAATAATATAAATGTAATATGCCTAAACACATGCATTTGACAATGTTGTCACCGTCCTAAATCAAAACGTAAAAGAAAACAGAACATGTACACTATTCAGATTGACATTCTCTTCTTTACAAGGTGGGAAGAGCAGTGTCCACCACTTGTTTGCCATTGTTGTTCAACTGCTATGTGTCACTTGTGCATGTGACAGAGTGCCAGATAGAGGTCAGAGTGTGTCACCATAAGAAATGAGAAAAAGAAATGCTTAAGGTTTTCTCAATACATTGCCCCCACTTCCCCCAGGACTCAAGTAGTAATATAAAATGGTTTTTTAAATACTGATTTTGATGCGAAGACATTAGTCCAAATTTTTGGAATGTCTATCAGTATCTGTTGCTTAATTAATACTATTGAACTCCTGTCCAAATAGCAACTGAAGTGAAACAAAACAAAATTCTTAGTACTTAGATTATTAAAACAAGAAAGAATGGACAATTTCGATTCTGGAAGTGGCCCTGCCTCAGAGTAACTTCTGAAACAAATTTAATGTCTTTTTATCTTCTCTGAACCTCACTTTATTTATTTGTAAATCAAAAGAACTTGGCTTAAAAGTTTGGTAAAAAAAACACCAAATTCGAGAACTTGGAAGCAGATTTAAGTATGTGCAAAGCTGAGCTCCATCACAGACTGCCCAGGTGTACTGGAGCATGTCATTTGCTTCTCTGAAACCCAAATTTTCTCATCTGTAAAATGAAGGAGTCACCCATATCCACTTTTCAGGGTTGTTGGGAAGATTAAATTATATGCACACACAAAAAATTCCCAAACATGAATTACTTGAAGAAAAAGTGACTCATTGTATTGTTTGTTTAGTTGCTTGTTTGTTTCTTTGTTTCAGCCACCAGAAGAGATCTATTCAATTGGGGATACAGTTTTAATTCATTTTCACACTGATGACACAATCAACAAGAAAGGATTTCATATAAGATACAAAAGCATTAGATATCAAGATACCACACATACCAAATAATACTACCATAACATCCTTCAGAACCTAACGGAATATGTGTAATGGAGAGAAGACGTATTTTTTTTAAAATGAAGATATTAGCACAAAGGTTTTATAAAATGAGCTTGAACAGAAGAAAGCTGTAAGACCTGAGTTATTTCTGTACTAAAAGAAAAGTTTCCAGCTAAACTTGATCAGCATTATCAGGATATCCAAGCTTGACGATATAAATTAAAGCTGATGAAAAGGTATCACGTGCTTCCAGGAAGACTCCACAAGTTTCTGTTCACAGCTTGACATAGATGACTCACAGTTCAGCTCAATTCAGGGTCTGTGACCCTGCAGAATGTGCTTTTTGACAATTTTGCAAGATTTGGGAGAAATAAGAAAATGATCTTGCAGGCCATAAACTGGAAAACCCTCTCTTTGTATTTTAGGATGATTGCTTTGGCTTTTTATCTTGGACGCAGTGTAAACCAGATCTACATTAGATGTTGTGAAATGGGAATCTTTTAAGGGTGATTTGTACTTTAAATGTGGGTGTGTCCAGTGTTTGGAAACTGGAATATTTCAGCTTCATTATTTTCACTTGCAGGCCAGATTAACCTCTTTGAAACACAAATCATCTTGAGACCACTTTATTTTACTGATGTTTTGTCAAGTTTGAAATGTCAATAATTTCCATTATTGCAGTTGAGCACTAGACATCATTTATTTAAGTGCTGGAAAATGCCCAGTTGATTGGTAAACTCAATTCTTTCAGTGAAAGTGCTGCCTTTTCACACCGAATCCGAGAAGTCTTGTGATGTCATGAACTTTATGAAAAAACTCCCAACAGGTGTGAACAGGATTCTTCTAAGAAACTGCCTGGATGGTTCATACTCAAGTTACCACTGCTGCTATTGTCTTTCTTTTGTTGTTGATCTGTTGTAGTTGTTATTGTTGATGTTGACATGGTTAATGTTGTATTTAAAAAAAAATGAAATGAAATGAAGCAGAAGTAGGTCTTGTAAGAATGGATTTTTTTTTTCTCCTCCTGGGATTCACTTAAAAAAAAAAGAAATGTTGGAAAAAGGATTTGTTTCTGAAAGAATTTATATGGTGCTATTCCATAAACATTTTTTTTTTTTAAACAAAGTTTTTGACCTTTGAGCCAACCACCCATAGACTATGAATGTCTCCCTCTGTCTGGCTGATGACAATGAACACTAGACTTGTTAGATGTATCAAGGGAATATCCTTGTGAGGGCAGCACTTGTCCTGTGGAACAACTACTTATAATGCCTTAGAATTCTTGCACATGGTCAAATAGATCCTTCTAGAAACACATCTTTTGAAATATTAACCATAATAGTGTATGTTAAGTAGCAACTCTATGAGGAACATCCATTTCCGTGACAGAACATTGGGTATAAATATGCTGAACTGCTTTTGTTGTAGAAAATGAATTTTCTACTTCACAGCCATGTGTGTTTTTAATATTAATATATGTATATGTGAGATTGTCTGAGTGAGTGAAGCTATAAGAAAGTGAAAAGTAGTGGGTGGCTGAAAAGTTAAAATTTATGTGCCAAGTTCTATTAGAATCCTGTTTGAAGTAGCACCGTCTTTAGGAGGTTTCATGGACAAATAATGGGCACTTTTAATTGTTATTGACCCATTCATTAATAAAAGGCTCTTTCTTTTAGAGAAACTCTATTTTGATATTTTTTGATGTTATAGATTGCTCTATGAAGTAGCTTTGTTTCTGTTACCTGTCCATGAACATTTAACATTTAATAAAATTGGGTATTTTTCTTCATTTTTACAAAATGAAATATACACACAGATGTAGCTTATTTGTTTTTTGTCATTGCTGCCCTGAAGAATCTTTTCTTGCATATGAATTATAATATGTAAATACATTTTTAAAACCAATCTTTTGATTTTGTTGAATGTAACTTTGGAAATGTATAACTATTGCCTGCAATATAATGAGATTTTTAATGGAGCTGATTTATTCCAGTAACTTCTGTATTTTTTTTCACTAATCTCCAATTAGCCAAAATTTATTAGAAACGGGAATGGGAAGAGGAAGAAACCATTGACACCTAGTGTAGTACAGTGTGCCTAGCCTAGCACTAGGCGCATGCAGTAGCTCTTTCTAAACTTTATGCCACCCTCTGAAAACGGTGGCGATGTGCTCATTGTGTAGTTCGGGAACTGAAGCTCAAAGGAGGTATGTGACATTCCCAGGGTCACAGTGTAAAGTTAGATGTTGAAACTCAACTTGTCTGATGATATAAAAATATGTGCTTGGTCTACAAAATGTAGTAGAATCAATCTTGACATATATAGATTTTTTTTTTTACGATGAAACTTTTCCACATAAAGTAAATTTTAGGGGTTAATTACAGTGAAACTTTCAGGATAGACATATTGTTCCTTTCAGAAACAGCATGACAATTCGAGTATCAACTGTAGATAGCTTTAAGAACCATCGATAGTACTAGAAATTAACAACAACAACAACAACAAAACACAAAAATGTTTAGTTTGGCGTTAGTAACTATGGGCCTTTTTTTTCAATAAATACATTAAATTATTTTATCTGCTGTAGTAGGGGAAACACAGTGTTCTATTGTAAGAAATGTTCTGGGTATTCCATTTGATATTAGGAGACTACAATGAGCTGCTTCAACACAACCAAGAATTGAAAATAAAAAAGTATTTTGAAAGCATATAGAGATGTTGTTATGACTTTAGGTCTTCAATGGGAACATTAATTGTATTGTATCTTATGTCAGATATCAGTTCACTGCTTAATATGATTATATTCAATTTTGGCATAAATGTGTTGTTAAACGCGAATAGAGACAGCTTCATTGTTTTGTTAATAATTGTTACTGTTCTAGACATTTTATTAAATTAATTTTGTAAATTATTTTCAACCCCTACATCAGTATATTGGCTGTTCTCTCTATTTATTCTCTCAGTTCTAACTCCTACACAATTCTATACATGGAAAAAAAAAATCAACAAAAAAATTCCTGCTCCTACTTCATATGATTTTATTATTTTTAAAAGTCATTAATCTAGTTTATTACCATGACTTAACATCCCTGCACAAAACAACATTTTTAAAGAAATAGAAACAACAATTATATTTTCAATATTCCCTGACTACTTTGGCTGGATTTTTGCTATTTAAGACTAATTTTAATATATCACAGTATCAGATTCAAATTCTGTCCATTTTGTTTTTAAATATCTTAGTCTCTGTTATTTGGTTTCTATTACTGTTGTATATTTTATGGTAAGCCTCAAATAGGAAGTTTTTTTCTCCTATATAGAAAATTTCTAAAACATCTAATGATTATTATTCTTCACAAAAATGAGTTATTTAAAAACATTAAATTATATACTTATTTAGATTTAGTTAAGCTATAGCCATTGTGACATTAAAAATAACTTGAAGTAATTATCAAAATATTTGGAAATTTTATTTACTGATAATAGAAATAAAACTTACTGTTTGGAAAACTTTTTATACCACTTGTTAAATCTGGCATGGTAGGTTAAAAACAGGTGAAAAATTTACCTCTTAAAGTTTTATAACTTGAATTGTTGTAATGCCTTCTATTTTATAAGATATAATGTGTAATATGACCTTATCAAAAAGAAAAACAACATGAATTGAATTGAACAACAATGAATTGAAGTATCTTATGCTTCAATGCATAGTAAATGGTTGCTAATGAATAGTTTTCAGTTTTTCAGTGTTATTGTTATAAAACAGAAATTTTGTCATTAGCTTATGAAACAATTGAAAAGGGTGGCTCTGATACACTGTGAGATATTTTTATTTGTCTCCTAACTTTCTTTTGACGTCAACATTTTTTACTGTCCAGACTTCAACCTGCCCACCTTTATTTCCCCACCAGCATATTCAACCTGAATCCAGGCTCACTGTGTGATTCTAGCATTCACCGTGACACACCCACTGTGTGCTGAGACCCAGGCAGGATGATTCCAAAAAGATTATAGGTCCTGAACCCTATATTTATAACCTCCCTCTCATACAATATTTTCAATAAAAATTAATACAATCAATATCAACTTCTACACTTGTAGGTGAAAGTATATTTGGATTAAAGCATATGAAAAGAGAAGCTCTAAGAATAGAATAAGCAACGTAATACGTGTAGATAAAAGGTCATGGCAGCTGGGCCTTGTCTTTGCTACCACGGTGAAGGTGTTCAGTAAATAATAAAATTACTTGTGTTATGATGTGTTATTTCTATATGAATACTAGCTCACCAGTCTCTCTGCCCTTACTCTGCTCTGTCTACCTATATTTTTTGTCTAGCTGGAAAATTAATTATATAGCATTTAATTTTTGCCCAGGTATCAAATTTGTAGAGCATACATCTTAAAAATAGCAACTGAGAGGTTCAACATACACAAATCCATCAATGTGATACATCACATAAACAAAGGAAAAAATCATATGATTATATCAATTGATGCAAAAAAAACATTCGACAAGATACAACATCTATTTATGATTAAAACACTTAATAAAATAGGTATAGAAGAAAAATACCTGAACATAATAAAGGCCAAATATGACAAACCCTCAGTTAATATCATAATTAATGATGAAAACCTGAAGCCCTTTTCTCTATGTTCAGGAACACGACAGGGCTGTTCCCTATCACCTCTGCTTTTCAACAGAGTGTTGGAAGTCCTCACCAGAGCAATCAGGCCAGAGAAAGAAGTAAAAGGCATCCAAATTGGGAATGAAGAAGTTAAATTGTCACTCTTTGCAGGAAGCATGAAGTTATATACAGAAAATCCTAAAGACTCCACCAAAAAGCTATTAGAAACCATCAATGAATACAGTAAAGTTGTCGGCTACAAAATCATTTTACAAAAGTCCATTGTATTCCTATATACTAACAAAGAAATCCCAGAATAAGAAATTAAAAAAAAGAAATTCCTTTCGCAATTGCAACAGAAAGAATAAAATACCTAGGAATAAACTTAACCAAGGATGTGAAACCTATATGCTGACAACCATAAGACATTTTTAAAATAAATTAAAGAAGACACAAAGAAATGGAAAGACATACGTGCTCATGGATTGGAAGAATCAACATAGTTAAAATGGCCATATTACCCAAAGCAATATTCAGATTTAATGCAATCCCCATCAAAATCCCAATGGCATTTGTTAAAGAAATAGAACAAAAACATCAGATTTGTATGGAACCACAAAAGACCCCGAATAGCCAAAGTAGTCTTAAGAAAAAAGAACAATGCTAGCGATATCGCACTCCATGACTTTAGCTTGTACTACAGGGCAACAATAATCAAAACAGCAGCATGGTACTGGCAGAAAGACAGGCACATAGACCAACGGAATAGAATTGAGAACCCAGAAATAAACCCACATAAATATGGACAGATAATTTTTGACAAAGGCAAAAAACATACAGTGGAGGAAAGACAGCCTCTTCAATAAATGGTGCTGGCAGAACTGGAAAGCCACGTGCAAAAGAATGAAACTGGACTTCTATCTGTCACCATGTACCAAAATTAATTCAAAATGGATCAAAGACTTATGCATAAGACCTAAAACAATACACTGCATAGAAGAAAACATAGGTACTAAACTTATGGATCTTGGGTTCAAAGAGCATTTTATGAATTTGACTCCAAAGGCAAGGGAAGTAAAAGCTCAAATAAATGAATAGGACTATATCAAACTTAAAAGCTTCTGCACGGCAAAAAAGACCATCAACAAAATAAGCAACCAACTGAATGGGAAAAGATTTTGCAAACAGTGCCTTCGATAAGGGGCTAATATACAAAGTATACAAGGCACTCATACAACTCAACAAGAAAAAAACAACCCAATTGAAAAATGGGCAGAGAACCTGAAGAGACATTTCTCCAAAGAGGACATACAAATGGCAAATAGACATATGAAAAAATGCTCAAAATCACTAATCATCAGAGAAAAGCAAACAAAAACCACAATGAGATATCACCTCACCCCAGTTAGAATGGCTACGATCAACAAGACAAATAGTAACAAGTATTGGAGAGGCTGTGGAGAAAAAAGAACCCTCATACACTGTTGGTGGAAATGCAGATTGGTGCAGCCGCTATGGAAGGCAGTGTGGAGGTTCCTCAAAAAATTACAAATAGAATTACCATATGACCTAGCAATCCTTCTCCTGGGTATCCACCCAAAAAATCTGAAAACATTTATCCATAAAGACAAGTGTGCTCCAATGTTCATTGCAGCTTTATTTACGGTGGCCAAAACATGGAAACAACCAAAATGTCCTTCGAGAGATGAATGGATAAAGAAATTGTGGTATATATACACAATGGAATCCTGTTCGGTAGTAATAAAAGATGAAATAGGACCATTTGTGACAACATGGATGGATATTGAGATTATAATGCTAAGTGAAATAAGTCAGACAGAAAAAGTAAACAACCATATGATTTCACTGATATGAAGTATATAAACCAAAAACCCCAAGTTTATCTCACTTGCATAAGTGAAACACACCAGAAATCAATTTTGAAAATGATTTTGCAATGATAACTACAACTCAATGTATGCATATCCTATAACCAACCTATTCCACTCTTAGGAAATTACTCTGCAGAATATGTACACTTTTTCACCAAAAACCATGCACTGAAATGTTCATAATTTTATAATAAAAAATACCTAAAATCTACCCAATGTTCGTAAATAATATATAAATTATTAAAATATGTATTTACTCAATCACTTATTACTTGACAAATGAAAAAAATTAACTATAACCATTCAACAGTTTGGTTAAGTTGCAAATGTTAACTGAAAGAAGCCAGATACTGAAGCACATATCCTATATGATTTTATTGATATAAAAATAAAAAATAAAATGGATGGAAGAACTAACCTTTGTTATAAAATATCTAGGTAGCTGTTATCATGTAGCAGGAGATGTTAAGTGGGGCTGCACGTGGGGCTTTGTCGTACTAGTCATGTTCTTCTTAATCTGTGTACTTGTTGCAAATGAGGAAAAAAGATGAGCTCTTGATAGATATATTTTTTCTGTAAGTGTGTTATATTAATACTTTAATACAAAATTCAAAAATCACAATGTTGAAGTTAAGGATTTGAAATAATTTAAAAATAATAAATTAAAAAATTACAGAAGGACATGTATTGGATAGCCCTTATTAGCTATACATTTCCAAAGCCCATAGAATGAGGTTTTAATGTTTCAGCGAACGTTGCTTATGCACTGGATCCAGACACCACAAATTGTATTTCTACTGGCATAGATAAGGAGCTCTTAACACTCAAAGTGCTGATATAATCTCTGCTACTACTGCATCCAAAAAATTAATGCAGTTTCCACTGCTTCACTCAACACTTTCCTCCTTACTAACTTCAACTAGACATAATTTATTCAATCCTTAGTCCTTCTTGTCCCTGGGTTCTGATTCAAAGTGCTGGGGGAGGACTCATAGCCTCACAGTCTATCTTTATAGGAATCTTGGACATTGAGTCCTAAGATTCTGTGTAAGCAGATTTGCTCTGCCTCATGGAGAGGGAACTTGGCCATAAACAGGAACTGGAGGCAATGGGAGTATAAAATAGTGAGTTTCATATCAACGTATTTGGGCAGATTGTTCTATTTCTGTTTGGTTATACTGAGACTGTATTTCTCAGAATTACCTTCCATATATAGCACTGGGTTAGAGTTCACTAAAAATGAAGTTGAGCAAGATTTAGGAGGTACAGAGAAACAGCAACAATTACGTTTTATTGGTTAGAAGTGGTGAGAGACAGATCATCAGACACAGAGAAGCAATAACAAAAGAGCCAACAGCTTTCCACTGGCTTGTACCTTGGCTTCTGTAGCGATCAACTACAGCTGACCCTGGAACCACAGGGTTTGAATTTTTTTTCAGTAAATGCTGTAAATTTGTTTTCACTTCCTTATGATTTCCTCAGTAATACTTCCTCTAGCTTACTTTATTATAAGAATACAATATATAATGCACACAACATACAAAATATGTGTTAATCAAGTGTTTATACTATCAGTAAGGCTTCTGGGCAACTGTAGGCTATTAGTAGTTCAGGTTTGGGGAAGTCAAAAGTTATTCAGGGATTTTTGGCTCCATGTACAATGAGAATCAGCACTCCTACCCCAAAATTGTTCAAGGGACAACTACACTCCAGGTGGATGTTCTTAGCTTCCAGATTTACCAGCAAACTCAAGGGAAGGCTGGTTCAGTTGCAGCAGGGTTAACGATGTTATATGATCAAAACAAACTAATGTTATGGCATTCATTGCTAAAAACTTGCTCAATTTTCCTCATATAAAAATTGTATATTTAGTGATTGATAATGATTTTCAAAAGATTTTTTAAGAGCTCTTCAAAGGATTTTTTTGGAGAGGTGAATATACTCTGTATTATACTATAATGCTGGATACATGTCATTATACATTTGTCTAAACTGATAGGATGTACAATGCCAAGAGGGAACTCGTAATGCAAACTATGGAATTTGGGTGATGATAATGTGTCACTATAGTTTCGTCCACTGTAGCAGATGTAACCACTCTGGTGAGGGATGCTGATAATTGGGGAGGCTGAGGTGTGTACGGGAGAGGGCGTTTGGGAAGTCTCTGTACATTCCCCTCAATTTTGCTGAGAACGTAAAATGCTCTAAAAAAAGTTCTAAAAAACTAACTTTTTTTTATTTTTTTTATTTTTCTTAACAGGATTTACCATTATTTGACATTATGGGTTATATTTATTTGTTTATTATCAAACTTAGATTAGAATGTAAGCTTCTTAAAGGAGGAATTTGATGTTTTACTTATTTCTGTGTCCCAGCATCTAGAACAGTGCCTGACTAGTTAAGATACTCAATCAGTATTAATATTTGTCTGGTGAGTGCATTGCTTTGCATCTTGCTATTTCCAAGTTACTAGCTATAGTTCTTTTTTTTTTTTTAATTTGGCATACTTTGTCTCTTTTATTTTAATTTATTTTTAATTTATTGGGGTGACAATTGTTAGTAGAATTACATAGATTTCAGGTGTGCAATTCTGTATCACATCATCCATAAATCACACTGTGTGTTCACCACCCAGAGTCAGCTCCCCTTCCATCACCATACATTTGATCCCCCTCACCCTCATCCCCCACCCCCCAACCCCCTTACGCTCTGGTAACCACCAAATTACGTTCCCCAGATTAATTTTCAAACCCCGTGGCCATCCTGTGGTCACCGACTGCCCTCCAATCCCCTCACCCTCCCCCCCACCCCCCACCCCTCCCGCCCATCTAGCAACCCTCAGTTTTTCCTCATTGTCTCCCAAACTGTAAAAAACTAACTTTTGATACTTTTAGAAATCAGTCTTCCTTCTAAATCTTTGTAGTTTATATTAAAACATAGGTTAGAAATTATAATACCGTGTGTTATATGTAATGGTTTTTATTAACCATGTAAAAATTCAAACACTTGCTAATCTTAAAAAAGGACTAAGTCAATATGAGTCATAGTTCACACTTTGCAAAACAATTTCTAAATGATTTTCATTTTGATAACATTTTTAGAACAACCTTTTTTCCTCTCTAAAGATGCTGAACGATATTTAAACCATTTAAAAATTTACTATGCTTAAAATATTTGAGGAGTATGTTTATCTTCAATTGTTGTATCAATTACAAAATATGTTATTCTAAATTATTATTTAAGCTGATTCTATAAATAAATTATCCCTGAACTTTTTGCAGTTTTCTTCTGCAGTATCTTTATAACTTTCTGAAAATGTGGTCATAGTATATGATATATACCTGAGGGCAATCGTTTTATTCCATTTTATGGCTACAGCTTAGGTGTCAGAAGGTGAATATGAGAATCATAAAGAATTTCTCATCCAAAAAGGAAGGTCAAATTTATGATCCAATGTAAATTC
This sequence comes from Rhinolophus ferrumequinum, assembly GCF_004115265.2. Taxonomy (NCBI): domain Eukaryota; kingdom Metazoa; phylum Chordata; class Mammalia; order Chiroptera; family Rhinolophidae; genus Rhinolophus; species Rhinolophus ferrumequinum. The sequence continues at coordinate 46,954,166 of NC_046301.1, forward strand.
ATTAATCAATTGAAAATACCAAGAAATAAATTCCTTACATGAAGACCTTTCATTTTGAACCTAGATAAAAAAAAAAAAAAAAAAAAAAGACTATGGAAAATGATCAAAGCATTTGGTGAGGTTTAGCGTATTTTAAAGTAAACTACTGATTTTGGTAAAGAACATATATGATCAATAACATTTTTATTTTTATATTTTCTGAATCAGTTTATTACACAATTTTCTCAATTATTTTTTATTGTGCATGTTTGTATAAATGATCATTTTCAAGGTTTCAAATAATTGAAATGTTAAACCACTTAATTTTATTACCTCCTTAAGTTCTCCTTGGATGTGTAATATGTCAGCATAGTATTGAGTTATTTCTCCAAATATTTTGAAATTGACTTAGACATTGTTTTGCACATCGGAATGGAGTTCGCTTTAATATAATAAGCAGTTACTAAATACCTAACAGAGACAATGTATTGTAACGTATTGTAAGCATTACAATCTTGAATTACACACTGGTCTTTTCATATTTTCATTTTAATTGATTTACAAAATATCTATAATGCTATACAATATGTTTTACATATGAATTAAAAAGACCCACAACTGTGGCTCTTTATGACAAAGTGTTATAATATACCTTGGCTCATCACTGCCACCAATACTTTATTTTCCCTTGATTTAAAATCAACTACATATTCTTAAAAGGAGAGAAAGAGTGGGTGATTTTTCATAAAGGTCAGTGTTTATGTTAAAAAAAAACATGTTGTTTTCTAAATTTATAGAGTATTTAAAGAATACTGTAAATACTGTACTTCTGAACCACTGAGGAAAAAAAGGCTAAAAATTGACAGCAAATATTTCCTAGATGATTTTGTGATGCACTACTAATTGTAAAAGATGGGGGAGACTTAAAGTCTGACAAGTTCTTGGTATTGAGGTACAAACAACAAACAAAATATAATCTCTATGGCTTCAAAACCTCACACTCTGAAATAACAGAAACACTAGTTCTTGCCTTTTTCTGCCTTATTGCTCCGTGTCCCCAGATGATGTTGTATGCAGTATAAATTAGACAGACAGTTTTAGCCTATCTACTAATCTACTTTTAGCCTATCTTCTATAACACACAAAGCATCACTTTCAAGGTGTCACTTAAGAGGAATAAAGGCAGACTAGAGCAATATTTTAAGTCTGACTCGGTAAAATATGGTTTGGAAAACTGCAACTACCTTATTATTAGAATAGCTCAGCAAGATACACAGGACATTGAATGAAATTTTAAGTGTGATTATTGAGTGAGTGTCTTGTATTTGCATAAAATCATGTATAATATATACATATCACTCATGAAAAAATTGGGGATTCAGCACAAATTTCTTCCATTCAGTTTATGCTTTGCCCTCACTACCATTACTATTTCCACATCATAACACATGCAGATCTCTGAATTTTTGCTTCATCATGGAACCAGCAGAGAGACAAATAATGGTGAGATTGTAATAATTCACTCATCTTGTGCATTTTATGTATATTCTACATTTATAAGAAAATAGTTTTAAGGTTACCATTAGAAGGAATGGGACTAAGAAATTGTCACATCCATTCATAGCAGATAACACTTCCAGAGATTGTAGAATGAGTGAATAAATGACTGTTTAAATTCTTATAAAAGCACCAGGAGTTATATAGCAGTGTCTCCAGTGTTTAAGATAATCAGAGAAATGAAAGAAAAGAGTTTTTAATAAGTTATGCTGAGGGTTGAGAATATGTACCTCCTTGTAGCTTAGCTTAACTTTACTTAGAGAAAAAAAATTGAGATAAGAGTAAATATGAAATGGAGAGGCGTGACGTCAGTATCATGGCAGTATAAGATGTCTTTCCTTTATGTCCACCTTAATTAACAACGAATTAGGCATCATCCATGAGCAAAAGTGCCAACGTGGGAGTTATAGGATCCAGCACCATATACCAAGGAATGCTGGAGGACACTCCTGCATCTGGTAATAGGCAGAGAGACCTCCGAATGGGCTACAAAACCAAGAGGGACCACAGAACCTTCCCCCAACCCCTCTTGGTCATTGTTAGGGAAAATCTGGAGAGTACTAACTTGGGTAGAAACCCACGGACAAGAGACACTTTGCAGAACTCTAATCTTTTCAAGGGGAGATCACAGCACTCCATTGGAGGAGGAGGAGGAGGAATAATAATAATAATAATAATAATAATAATAATAATAATAATGAGGTTGGATGCATTGGAGATGTTAAAGGGAACTTTTCCAGCGGGTACTTTCCCCAAGGTGACATTGTGGGGCCAGAACTAACCCGTGGCGACCTCTCGTGCTGGGGAAAGAGAGAGTAGTAGGTGGGTGTGCAGCTCCCCAGCTATGAGGAACACTGTTGGAGAAACCTGTTTCTCTCCAGCAGCACCCAGAGTATTGAGGTGGAAACTCCCTAACTGAGAAGAGGGAGGCGATACCGGCGAAGCAGGTAAGAGTATCAAAGGGAATTAAAAGGACGCATTTTCTGCTGACTTCACTCAGGACTCCCACAAGAAGTCTGCCCACAAGCCTATGGGAGAATCTAACAAGAGGAACCCCCACGGGTTCTGTGGGCACCGCCAATGCCCCAACTGCTAAACCTACACCTTCCTCCACACTGCCCAGGTTTGTTTGTGAAACACACAGTAAAATGAGGTGTGCCTATATCCTACATAAGGTAAATCAGACGGAAAAATACTCGAGGTCTGGCAATTAAGTTTGTGAACTTTCCTCTGTGCGCTTACATTGGCAGTGCTGTACACTCTCATTGTGCTGAAAGCTCAATGAGGTTTCATAACCTTGGGATATCAGTGTCTCACAGCTGTGTTCATGTCAATGTGTGGCGGTGTCTTGCTGAGTGGTATTCATTACTGTTATATTTCCATAAAAAAAAATAGGAATGCATATAGAGTTTTGAAATCCAAGAAGGTAGCACATAGGATTCTAAATTTGAAATTGCTGTTGCCTAAGCACCAGAGTTATAGTGAATAATATATGTCCAGTGAATAATATCATCAAATAATTAATTGCTTTTTGAAAATTTTGATACAACTTCCAAAAGTTTCGGGTAAAGTATATTAAGACTATTGTCTAATCTAAGCAATGGAGAGGGCAGGCCTATAGTAGAATTTGTCTGATGACTCAAGGTTTCAAGTTTACTAAGGTCATCTATATGGAAGGAAATAATCTGATTGGAAAGAAGACTGAGATGAACTAGCAATTTTCAGAATCAGTACCAAGGTTTACCCTCCTTTTTTTTTCATTCTCTAAATTACTAAAGGAAAAAAGGGTTCCAGGGAGGGATGATGGTTGAGTTTCCTCTTAGAAGAGAATGCTCAACCATCTGAAACTTTGTGTGTATCTGTGCAGGTGATTATGGGTCAAATTGACCAGTCCAGCTCACCTTAAATTATTTCACAAACAAATCTATCGTTTCTTTTGTGTGGATGATGATTGAGTAGGAGGGTGCAATTGTCCCTCAGAGAAAGTAAGGGCCACAATACTGAATTGGGTTCCTCCTCGGGTCAGATATTGACAAGGAGGCTGGAAAGTTGTTACCATCAGACCGTGTTTGGCCCTGCCATCCTTACGGGAGTTGGGGCATGCCTGGCAATCATGATTCCCAGGTGTCTCATCTTCTGTAGCCCTGGTCAGGGCCTGAATGGCTTCTAAAGACTCCATGAACTCTAACTTTAGGGGAATTGGAGATTCTGTTTTGGAACAGTGGGATGGACCTTGGCAGCTTAGTGTATTCCCAGAGGTTCCGCCTATTACCCTGTTTGTCTCTACAAGGCCCAGGCACCAGCCAAGCTCAGGAAGCCGGGCTGTCAAGGAACAAGAGGCACGCACGCGCAGCTGACGCATACGCAGCTCGCCCCCGCACTCCTTACTCCCCACGGGCAGGCATCTGGGACCTCCCGACTCCTGTGGATGGCTGCGCAGCTACCTCTGCCGGCAAACAGGCCATCCTCCTGGACCAGCCAGTGCACACCTGATGCGGAGCTTGGAGAGTAGCTGGACCCAGACCCCTTATGGCCCTTGGCTGGGCCTCTGTGGAAGTCAGGTCTCCCGGGTGTCTTTCATCACATGACACCCCTGTCTGGCCTGGGATGGAGAGGCTAAGGAGTTCTGGCAAGATTTGCCTTCACAGGACTGGCAAAACTCTGTTTTGGAGCAGCAGGATGGACCTTGGCAACCCGGTGAGTCCCCCAGAAGTCCCTGCTTGTGGCAAGGCCAGTCCCTATGTGGGCCAGACTTCTTGTTGGATCCCAGGGAGCCTGGCTGCCAAGGCAGGAGGCCTAATTAAGCACGCGCCGATGGCTCCCATGCACCTGCTGTCAGGCATACAGGTATCCGGTGTGCTGGGAACATACACAGGGCTTTGGGAGTCGGTTCTCCCAGGTGTCTTTCATCAGAGCACTCCCTAGCCCACCGTGGAGGGCAAGTCCAAGGAGTTCTGGGGAGATTTGGCTTCAGGTGACTAGGCTTCTTTTTCCCTGTGCTCAACCTGTTACCACAAGTGTAGGTCTACATTAATGATTCCTCCAAGAATCTTAGAAAAGTGGATTTTTCAGTGACTCACCATCTTTTCATATATCAGACAGTAACACATGAATTTGGTAAGTTCAATTTGGAGATCATTTTTCTAATTCTTAAATTTCTGATTCTCGCATCCACCATAACTCAAAGTGAGAAGCTTTCAGTAAATTTCTCACTTGTGTCTTCATCTAACTTTGTATAGTAACAAAGTCACTATGATTCCTGGATTTTTGACTCACTAATCCTTTTCCTGTATAGCCTGATACATAGTATTAGTAACTTCTGCTGCTTGTAAGAAATTTTAAACAGTGATCATCATTATCCCATGGATGTTTCTTTCAATTAATCAATATAATTAGAGCATTTCCCACTGAATGTGATACCATTATAATCTGATAATATTTAAAAGTGAAATTCGCATTCTGTTTTCCACAACATATCTGGGGCAGGACGGAAAAACTTTATTTCTTCATTCTGACACTTTTCTGATCTTTTTTGTTTTTCACTCTCAGTCAATAATTCTTCATTGAGTTATGCCATATGTTACATTTGACTATATATCATATATGTATGTAAAATATGTCATATATATGTCATATTTATTGGGAAGTTTTGCATTTAGTTTAGTCTTTTTTTTTTTTGACTCCCCCATTTCCAAAGTGAATTTCTCCATCAGACTGCCATGTATTCCGTATAGCCCATTTTCTTTTCTACGAGATCTCCCTGTTTTTTCATGACAAGTTGCTAACAGAAATGCTGATTCTCAAGTTCAGATACATTGGTGCCCCAGTCAGACTTGTGGGAATTTAATACTGTTCACATGGCTTCTGCTAGGTAAGAAAGCCAGAGGGTTAGGGCATGAATGGTGAGTGGTCGTCTTAGGGGCCTGTATTTCTAATCACAACACCGCTTTACAGCACTCTCCTATTAGTGTGGTGCCTGTGTGGGACTCTTTTTATCCATTGTGGAGTTCCAAAGTAGAAGATAAAGGAAAGGGATAAGGGATACATTCTAGTGTCAAAATTCTGTTGCACTCCTATTTCAGTTCTCTTCAGAAGCCTCCCTGTCACCTTCCTTAAGGACACACACACATACACACACACACACACACACACACACACACACTTACACTCATACAGACAAGGATGGACAATTAATTTTGAGAATTCATCCTAGAAAAAGTGCTACATACCTCATTGCTGAATATCACTCTGGTCACCTTCGAAGTACTCCCCTTGGGAAGCTATGCACCAACGCCAGTGCCTAGTCCACCCTTGAAAGCAATTTTGGAACTCTTTGTCTGGAGTAGCTATCAGAGCTGTCTTCGTATTACCCTTGATGTCACGAATGTGATCAAAATTTCTTCCTTTCAATATTTCCTTTATCTTCAGGTAGAAAAAGAAGTCATTGTGGGCCATATCAGTGAGTAGGGAGGGTGTTCCAATACAATTATTTGTTTCCTGGCTAAAAACTCTCTCATAGACAGTGCCATGTGGGCTGGTGCATTGTCGTGATGCAAGAGCCATGAATTGTTGGCAAAAGTGCGGTCATCTAACTTTTTCATGCAACCTTTTCATTACTTGCAAATAGTAAACTTGGTAAACTGTCCAGTTGGTACAAATTCTTAATGAATAATCCTTCTAATATCAAAAAAAGGTTAGCAATGTTGTTGCAACAGGTTCGCGAACTTAATTGTCAGACCTCATGTGTATACACAGATATATGTATATGTGCATGTATATGTGTATGTATGTATGTATATGTGTGTATATCTATATATATAATACACTCACGTGACAGCCCTCCTTTTGATCTATGGTTGCAACTCAACATCTGTCAAGAATTTTAATTCCCCCATGAAGAGTCCATATCAGAAATCAGCAATGGAATAACTAGCCAGAGACCCCTTCTGTTGAAGGGCAAGTTTTAAGGTAGTGGTTTCTGGCTAAACACCGGAAGTTATGGTAATTTATTTTTTTCTCATTCACAGCATTTTGCTTTTCTATAGAAATACCACTTTATAAGTTTTTTTGAAACTTATATAATTTAAGGTTACCTTATTTTGTTTTTTTCTCCTCACTGCTTCAGCCCTTTTATGACTTTCTGGAAGACTCTGCTCAGGCCAAGATATAATAGGCCTCCTAATAATATGAACTGAATGAAATAATAAACCATTCATGCCTCGAATAGGCAATTGAAGTCTATTATATCATAAAAGTCTGTTTTTTTATTATATCATGAAGTCTGTTATATCATAAAAATAAATTTTATAAATCAAGTCCATTAATTCTTCTGAATATCCTTTGTTCAAAATGTTCTTAGCGATGTTATTTCAAATATATTGTCTAGCAATTATATTTGGATTTACTGCTGCCTCAAACTTTCTATAGTAATAGACATCACATGCTACTTTTTTTATCCATTATTTTCACCATATTATCTGATATGTTTGATTTTTTAAAGTTCTTACGAATAATTATAAATTATTTTGAAACCACATTATATCTCATTGGAAAATACAATCTTTCTATTCATTCTCTGGTTTTTAGACTTGTCATTAACCTCACAATCTTAATATATGTGCATGATAAATTGGGTTAGTTTCTCTGTAATGGCCCAAATAGTAATTGTAGTCCTCAATACTATTGATTGTGGGAATTGATTCACTCACATATTAAATCTTAAATTATTAAATGCATCTGAATGCAGCTTTGAATGAAGTAGATGCAGTGAGGAGTAAAATAATCATTACATGGGATAGAATTTGAGCAACTCTGTTGAAAGTGAGATGCATAACATACCTGAAGTTGATAGAAAAAGTCAGAAAACAAAATTTATAATGGCTGGTGTTTGAAGTGATAAGATATGTACAAGATATCCTGAAAAATAAGATGCTTATATGCAAAATTAAGTGATTGTTTAATAAAAGATATGCTGGACATTATAAGCTTTGAAGACATGTATTTGAAATCTATTTTTGTTACCTTGAGAAAGGGATATATATAGGGGAAAAAAGAAAACGAATGAACTTGTGGATAAACTTAGGGCCGATTTTACAGTGGCTAAGTGGAGTGGGAGCAGAAACTGAAGACTCCAAGGCTGAGAGTAAAGACTTAGCTAAATAGAACGAGATATCTGAAGCGCATGGCAATCTATAGTGAGAGTTCAAGGAAATGATAATCGATGTAGCTCTAGAAATTAGAACAAAGTTATCACTGTCTGAGTTGTTCCAGGAAGGCGATGCAGATTTCTTAATGCTGTTTTCATAAAACCACTGGAACCTGAGACTTGAGTTGGATTTTCTGGCACTCACATTTTATATGTGTTTCTATAGTTGGCTTCTGGAGAGAATGCACGTTATGTGACCTGGATAAAGATAGACTCAGAAGCCAGCACCTAACCTCTCTGGACTTTGCCAGTATATATCTATTTCTTTTTCCTTTTACTCTGAATCCTTTGCTGTAATAAACATTAGCTGTGAGTATTACTAGTTATACCCACATGAGTCCTTCTAGAGATTCACTCAATTTAAGGATGTTTGTGGACTGTCTGAAACAAACTTCAACATATAAAAAAAAATGTGATCCTAGAGGTCCCCAAATGTAGTATTTTTATCCTTAGTTGAATTATCCCTGAAAAGTTGTTCTTGAAATAAAATAAAAGGAATGTTCAGGCTTGTCTTTGTGAAAGCCTTCAAATCATATAAAACCTACACACATGAAGAACCAGATAAAATATACTACTTAGATTAGAGAACATGTTATGTGAAGCATAAGCCAGGAGAGAAATGATACAGTGTTGGTTTATTCAAAATTAAAATTTTACCATCGGTGTGTATGATGATTCCAAAATACCAAGTATAGTGAAGTTGAATGGTAACGTGGATAATTTAAAATAGCTGCTAATGAAACAGAAAAAGAGGTATAGCACCATTTTCAATACCAAAATCTGTACTAGTCAGAGTTCAAACTCAGAAGAGCCAGTAGGCAATATATTTTAAGAGATTTACTGTAAGAACATGGCTTATATGATTTTGGAGCTGTCCAAAATCTATAGGGCAGGTCATCAGGAAGGGCAGGCTGGAAGCCTTGGGCATGAGCTGAAACTGCTGGATACAGACAGCGTTTTTTCTTATTCAGGAAAATCTGCCTTTAAGCTTTTCAAGTGATTGAGTCAGACCCACTCATTGTTCAGGTTAATGTTCCTTACTTAAAATCAATGATTATATATTTTAACCATATTTACAAAATACCTGCAGAGTAACACATAACTTACAGTTTGATTGAATCAGTGGGGCCTGGAGCTTAGTCAAGTTAACCCATCAGAAGACCATCACATGTATTTCAAAAAAAAAGGTACATGTGTACTTCATTTTATTGTGCTTCGTCGTATTGAGCTTTGCAGACACTGCATGTTAATCGACATTGAGGCAAAACCTTCCATCAGCAAAAAGATTACAACTCACTGAAGACTCAGATAATGGTTAGTATTTTTAGCAATAAAATATTTTTTAATTAAGGTATACACATTGTTTTTTTAGACATAATACCATTGAACACGTAATTGACTACAGTAATGTGTAAACATAACTTTTATATGTACAGGGAAACAAAACATTCCTATGACTCACTTTACTGTAATATTCAGTTTATTGCAGTGGTCTGAAACCAAACTCGCAATATCGCCTAAGTGTGCCTTTATATTCATATCTAGGTTCTATTCAACAGTTCCTGATTTAAATATCATAAGAGTTAGTAATGTTTGACTTAACTTTTTTCCTTGTATGTAGTTATTTTGGAGATGGAGTTACATTTATCCACTTAAATTGGCTTTAAAAGCCCTTTGAAACTTGAAATAAATATTTCAAGTGATGTTGCCGTAAGAAGACCTTATTTCTGTTAACCTGCCAGGCAGTGGTATTTCCACATATAAAAAACAAATCTGTCCTGGGAGAAGTAGAGGTGGAGACAAAGTAAAACAACTGCAAAATTAAGTAAATATTGCAGCCAAAGCCAGCCTTGTAATAACATGCCAATTGCCTTTTACTCCCTGAACGATGGCAGGTATTCCTGATGTTTCAGTCTTGCAACATTCTGCATTACCAAGTCAATACAGATCTTTATGGCTGAAGTATCAGAAGGAATATATTGAATGAATTTTGACATCAATTTGAAAAACATCTATTTTATACAAATCTATGATTTAGAAAATAAAATCACTATATTTTTCCAGGAGACAATTTGAAGCTTTTAGAGAGAATATTGGTATTTCATTATCAACAATGAAGTAAGAACATGGTATTTCAGGTAGACATTAAGTTAATTGCAGAAAATAAAAGCAAATGAACTCTGTTTGGAAAAGCTGAACGTGTTTGCAGGTTATATCTCTTAAAATCATTGAGATGACTTACTGTACATTTGACTATAGAATTTTTAACAAACACATACCTAGAGATCATAAAGACTTTCAAAGGTGAAATGTTTAACTCAAAATAGAGCTAAATATAAAGTAATGCGTGTGTGTATACATGTATAAGTATGTATGTACATTATATATGTGTGTATATGCAGAAACACATTATTAAGGAAAATTATATTCCATATGAGGGTGGGACTTAAATTTCTAGAGACATTATTTTTACATTTCAAATTCAGATGCATTTTGGAATTCCATGCAGTTACAGGAAAAAAGTCAGTTAATTAGTTAAACAGTACGATAAAATAAAATGGAAAATATCTGCATTATGAAGAACAATAAAGGAAGAGAATCATAGATATATAAATGGAGAGTTTCAAACAAAATGTCAAAATATTCAGGATTAATGATAATTCAGTTACTGAAAAGGACATTTTTTTTAAAAAAATAACACAAATATAACAATTGTGTTACAGAGAATTAATAATATAATGAATTAAAAAAGGACAAAATGTTTACCCCCAAAGCAAATCCTGAAGTTGAATAAGAATAAATGCTACCCTAACTTTATACCAAATGTATGTAACTACATGGGGGAAAAAAATTCATGTAATTTTCAAAAGTGTATTTTGATTGTACACCTTTAATGGAACATATTCTAAGCACAACGAAAGTGCAAATAAGCATGAACTTTACTTTTGTTGTTGGGATAGTATTTATTTTACAATTCTGAAATGATTTCATCTATATGGTATAAAAGATCAAATGAAGAAATATATTGATAATGTCAGAAGTCAGTTTTTACTGAAAGAGGAGAAAGAGAACTGAAGGGTTATATCTGAAGTTTAAACATCAATATTAAATTCATATATATATATATATACACACACACATATATGCATATATATATATATATGAATTGTTCAGCAACTAATGGGGTCATGACAAAAAGACAAGGAAAAGTTTGAAAAGGCTCCTACTGGCCTAAGTGTTGGTATTACGAGCATCAAAATGTAATAAGTAATAATAATTTTATTATACTTAATAATTGTTTTATAAAATTAATCTATACTTATACTCAGTAAAGAGGAAGGAGAGGAGGGAAAGGAAAGATATTTATTGTAGAATGCCAATTAATAAATATACATGGAATAATAAAATGAAAAACCCCAATGTAATAACTTCTTTAAACAAAGATCATCAACAGATGTTAAAACCATGCGTGCAAAAGAATGAAACTAGACTGGTCACCGTGTATCAAAATTAACTCAAAATGGATAAAAGACCTAAGCATAACACCTGAAATAATAAACTACATAGAAGAAAAAATAGGTGGACCTTATGGACCTTACGTTCAAAGAGGATTTTATGAATTTGACTTCAAAGGCAAGGGAAATAAAAGATAAAATAAATGAATGGGACTATATCAAACTAAAAAGCTTCTGCAAAGCAAAAGAAACCCATTGACAAAATAAAGAGGCAACCAACCAAATGGGAGAAGATTTTTGCAAACAACGCCTCCAATAAGGGGCTAATATCCAAAATATTTAAGGAACTCATACAACTCAACAGCAAAAAAACAAATAGTCCAATAGTCATCACTAATCATTAGAAAAAGGCAAATAAAAACCACAATGAGATATCACCTCGCACCAGTTAGAATGGCTATAATCAACAAGACAGTTAATAACAAAAGTTGGAGAGGCTGTGGAGAAAAAGGAACCCTCATACACTGTTGGTGGGAATGCAGATTGGTGCAGCCGCTATGGAAGGTAGTGTGGAGATTCCTCAAAAAATTAAGAATGGAATTACCATATGACCCAGCAGTCCCTCTCCTGGGTATATACCCCAAAAATCTGAAAACATTTATCTGTAAGATATATGTGTTCTGATGTTCATTTCAGCTGTATTTATGGTGGCCAAGACATCGAAACAACCAAAGCGTCCTTCAATAGATGATGGGATGAAGAAGATGTGATACATATACACAATGGAATACTGTTATGCCATAAGACAAGATGAAATAGTGCCATTTGCAACAACATGGATGGATCTTGAGATTATTACGCTAAGTGAAATAAGTTAGACAGAAAATACAGAGAATCCATAATGATTTCACTGATATGTGGTATATAAAACTGAAAATGATGAAAGAACAAGACAAACAAATGAAGAAACTAAAACTCATAGACACAGACAATAGTTTAGTGGTTACCAGACAGTAAGGGGCAGAAGGGTGGTAGATAAGGATAAAAAGAATCAAATATATGGAGATGGAAGAACTGATTCTGGGTGGTGAACACACTATGTGATACGTAGATGATGTATTACAGAATTGTACACCTGAAACCTACATAACTTTACTAACAGTTTTTACCCCAATAAACTTTAATTTACAAAAATGGGTGAAAGATTGCTGGGGGAAGTGACATGTTGATTTGAAATTTTTATCCCTATTTCTAAGGGTGGTTGTGGGATTATGCTTTTGGCATAATAATACCTGGAACTCTATATTCTGCTAAATTGTTCAACAGCTTAGAGATATTCAGAGATGGTAGCCTTATAATGATCAGTAGTTACTATGGATGGAGTACAACAGATTTTATTTAACAGGTTAATTTGTGATACTTACTCTTGAATTCAATATTTACTGAATGTCTGCTTACCTTCCCAGCGTAGTACCTAGTTTGGGAATATACAGATTAACCAGGTGCACTTCCAGATTTTAAATTGCTCAGTTCCACCCCACATGTAATAAGCTAAATGTATTGTGGAAGCAAACAGATAACTTTTGTGAGCATTGGAAGAATTAGAGAAACTTCTTTAAAAAAAAATGAAAATGAAGTTAAACCGAACTATGAAGGATGAATAAAATAGGCTAGGTTAAAAGAAGAAAATACATGTATAGGCACTGGAGTCATGAGATGAAGAAATAAGACTATTCTGCAGAAAAATATAAGTGGCTTGGTTCTAGTATAATATGCAATATTATCCACCAAATGGCAAAAAATGAAGCTGCATAGGAGAGCTATGACAATACAAAAAAAGGCTTCAATGTTATCTTCAAGAATTTTCTCTGTGTGTGTGTGTGTGTGTGTGTGTGTGTGTGTGTGTGTGTGTGTTCTCTATGTCTCAGGTGAACAGAACTGAATTTTTTAAATCTAATTCATGGTAATTTTTTATCATTAGTCAATGCATGATTCACTTGCATGCATTTAAGTATGTATATGTTTGTTTTTATGAATATATCTATATACTGCTCACTCAACATGAAAACTAAAATAATGACCATCATTCATTTCCTCCATTGTAATACTACTATACTCAGTTCTCCTACCTTCCACCACCCAAGATAGCCATTCTCTTAATCTTGTTTTAATCATTATGTTTGTTAAAAACTTAGTTTGGTTACATTTAAAGGTATTTTTATTAAGTATATGATCTCAGATATTTTGACTTTATGAAAATAGTATACTTTATACAGCCTTTAGGAATTTTAAACCAAATGCTGTATTAATAGGATTGACCTATATCTTCATGACTAGCTGTAGGTCATTCACTCTGAGCACTGTGTAATATTTGATTGTTTGAATATCCCACAGTTGATTTATCGATTCTCCTGTGATGGGCACATTTTTGCTATCCTGAACAGTGCTGCTGTTACCATACTTGGAATATTAACCTACAAGACATTTGTACTGTTTTTCTTTTGTATGTATTTAGAAGTGAAATTCATGGGTAGTAAAGATGGGGGTAAATGTTAACATTTATAAGATGTCAAATTATTTTTTAAAATGTCTGTTAATTTTGCCTGCCATGAATAATCATTTCACATATAAATGTTGAACACATGATAGGCATTCAGTGTATAATGTTTGAAAGTGAAAACTCAGTAACTACTCAATAACTATTGTAACTGCAATATGGCTAAATCTGGCCTTAACTGCAAAATTGCCTAGTTGAAAACTGTTGCTTCATAATCTATGTACCTGAGATATAAGTACACACATAAAATGTGTTTTAATAGTATGTGAAATTTAAAAGTAATTATTATAGCGGGGTCAGTCCCACAGTTTTTGCTTCACCAGAGAGCACACATAAACATACAATATTCACTTTATATGTTGGTAGTCTTTGCCTAAATCATTGTTTCTTAGTCCTCAACATATGCACAAAAAATTCTCTGTTCCTAGAAAATTCTCATTATCAGATTGCAGTGGTAAGTTTGATGGAATGTGAAAGTGCGGAAAGTAATTTTCATTCAGTAATTCTCTCCTGTACCTTTCCAGAAAACAAAAACAACCCACAAAAAACTGTAAGAAACAATTAGCAATCCATTTCAATTATTCTTTTTAATAATGTGGAATGATGTTTCCTGCTACATCTTTGTCATGAAGGACATAACAGAAAATAAAATTGAACATGACAATTTCACTTTTGTGGCAATTACTAAGCAAGAAAAATTCTGTATATAAAACTTTTTATTCTTATTAGAAATTTGAGTCTGAGTCTGTAATGCTGGTTCCTTTTCTGAAAATATACTTTGTGTAATATTCAAAATGAAATTGAAGAATCTTACTGATTTATTCCCGTTGCCCATGTTTGGGACCTGAAATGCTGTGTAAAATGATTCTTTTAATGTAATATATCAAGAAAACTATATTTTATTGGTATACGTAATTATTGCTATTGAGAGAAAAAGAGCAAACCAAATCAGCAATGCAAACTTCTCTTCTATAGTCAAATAAGTAAAAATTATACCTATGTTTCTCTTAACCTGTTTATTTCACTCATTTTTTTTATATAAGTGAAAAAGATTAAAGAAATTTAAAAAGACATGAAATTAGCATGATAATATAGTAAGGGTACATCAATAAATGTATTATGTTTAATCAACATTCCTTAAGTATTCAAGCTTAAAAAATAATACTTGAAACAATTTATATAATAAGGCACAAATAAGAAAGTCAAAAGATTTACATTTGTCTCAGTCATTTCAGATTTAGAAGGCTTAATTGCCTCAAAACTAAAATGAGGATAAAAAACATAAAATGGGGATAAAATATCTACTTACTGTACATTTATAGATTCTTGTGGTTAAGAACTTAGATTATATTCATGAAAGAACTTTAAGAGTTTTGAAAAAATAGATAAATAGTATTTAAATTATTATTAGCAAAGTCTATAGAACAAGGGTACAGAACCTCTGAACAAAATTTCTTCAAATTAGAAGAAAAACATTTTAATACATTTGAAATCAGTCATAATTTATTGGACTTTAACATTTTTATTTAACCCCATTCATGTGTTTCTCTCTATATTTTTTTATTTTACTTTCAAATGTTCTTAATCTTTTAGCAATGGATATTAGAGTATTATTTTCTTGGGAAATATTTCTTGGAAGTATTATACACTTGGGAAAGCCTGGTTTACCCTAATGTACATCGCTCTAGAAATACATGAAAAAATACCAATCCTTAGGTTTCCATAAAATAGTCATTGCTAAACTTTCACATAAGATTAATCACATTGTTTGAAGACCTCTATTCATTTTACCAAGTTTCATAAAATATTATCATTAATCTAACAATAAGAGCTAGAAATATTACCAGAATCAGTGTTCTTTAGGCAATAAAAATAGTCAATAGTAGTTTTCATATTAATAGCATGAAACAAGGAAGGAGGATGACAATATACAAAGTTATTATTTTCATTTTGGTGAAGTATAACAACATGTATACTAAAATGCATAAATCATCACTGTGTAACATAGTGCATTTTGAAAGAGTGAGCACATCCGTGTGATGGGCACTTAGATCATGAAAGAGAACATGGCTGCCTTCAAAACGCCCTCTCCTGTATCATCCCAGACACCACCTGTGTAAAGGTGACCACTGCTCTGGTGTCTAAAATGATATCTTACCTTTGCCTATTAAAAACATTGTACAACTTTACTGTATTTGTATATTGTTTCTAATAGATTTTGGTCGAGTCTTTAGGGTTTCCTGTATAAAGAATCATGTCATTTGCAGAAAGTGACAATTTGACCTCTTTATTCCCAATTTGGATGTCTTTATTTCTTTTTGTTTCCTGATTGCTCTGGCTAGGACTTTTACTACTATTAATACGTTGAATAACAGTGGTGGTACGGGGCATCTTTGTCTTGTTCTTGATCTTGGAGGAAAAGCTTTCTGTTTTTCACCATTAAGTATGATGTTAGCTGAGGTTTTGTCATATATGGCATTTATTATGTTCAGGTACTTTCCTTCTATACCCATTTTGTTAAGTGTTTTAATCATAAATAGATGTTGTATCTTATCTAGTCCTTCTTCTGCATCTATTGATATGATCATATGAATTTTATCCTTTACTTTGTTTACGTGGTATGTCATGTTAATGGATTTGTGTATGTTGAACCATCCTTGTACCACTGGAATGAAACTCATTTGATTGTGATGTATGATCTTTTCAATATATTGTTCTATTGGATTTGCTAGTATTTTGTTTAGGATTTTTGCATCTGTATTCATCACTCCAATACACTTAACTTAAAAAAGAGTATTTTGAAATTGACAAACATTAACATTGCAGTTTTCGGTGTTGTCAATATGCTTCTTCAAGGAGTCAATGACATTTCTAACTTACTCCCTTGCCTAGTAAATGATGAATTCTAATGACAGCGAAGTAGCTCTACATATAATTTAGATTTCTTTCCTGACTATATCAATATTAAAGGAAACCTTAATAAATTCTTACTACCATTATTTAAAAAAAAACCCAAAAAATAATGTACAAAGAAATCATACAGACAAGGGCATTTTAATGTCTGGCTTCTTTTATTTAACATGTTTGTGAGCTTTATCCAGGGTGCTGTGTATAATTTTGATTTTTAAATTCTTAATGCTATGTGATATCACACTGCCTTAATTTACCACAATTTATCCATTCAGCTCTTGACAGGTATTTGAATCAATTTAATTTTTTTTATTGTGAATAGTGCTGCGATGAATATTACTGTGTATGTGGTTTGAAAATGTATATACACATTTCTATTAGGGTTATATTGCCAAACAATTTTCTAGAGTTTGGTAATCAAGTTGCTTGCTCATGATATGTTTGTAAAATATTATCTCACTGAGACTACTTTCAGTTAGATTCTCTTTTTATCCTTTTCCAATCACACAGAGAACACGATGAATTCTCAAAACCTAAGTATGTAGTAGTTCGTTAATATGAATTAGGAGGAGAGCCTGCTGTTTTATTTTTTCTCCTCTTTCCAATGCCAAGTTTGAAACAGTTTCATTGAAGTTGCATTCTTTGCAGGGAGGTTCTTTCCCCATTTCCCTTAAAATGAAGGTAGAACCCCATGGGAATCTAGAAATATAAAATTTTAACATTAGATTTCTATTTGGTTAGGCCCTATTCTTTAACATCTGTTCCCCTACATTTTGTAAGAACACGAAAATATATTTTCCAAGTTTCAAAAGAAATGTTTATGCCAAAGTTAATTTTCATACCTGTATAACTTCAAGGGTTACATCCTGTTTTGAAAAATTGTTTGGGGTATATTGAATTTGTATATATATATATATTATATATTTGATAAACATGTATTATATATGCATGTGTATATATATTACATATAATATATTCGATGTATAACATATATATTATGTATAACATATATTATATATAAATAATAATTTATATTTATTAAATTATATCACATTGCCACAATAATATCCACATTGCCACAATAATATCACATTGCCTTTTTATGTGCTAGGTACTTTATTCAGGAGGCTTCCTCTGAGTATCTGATCTGCCATACTCCCTGACTTGGAAACCAAGGATTTTTGTAGGGCTGGTTCATTATCAAGTGACAGTGTCCACTTCTGATGTACGTCCCCTGACTATCCTGTGAAAATGGCTTTACTTCCTCAGCCTCTCTATCTCATAATTCTGTCTTATTTTCTTCACGCACTCTTATTTATTCATGCATTTATTTAGTCAAATGTATTTTTCCATTGCAAAATGAAACTATTATGGAAGGAACCATGTATGGTATTATTTTCTCCTTCACCAGAGACTCTTGTTATTTTCTTGTATGGCACATAAGAAGAATTTTTTTAAAGGGTGAATAAATGAATTGGGTCAACACCGACGTCTGGAAATTTTAAAAAATATAGTCCATATTTTTAGGAAAAGAAGAACAGTTTATCCCTAAATGCAGTTACTTTGTGCTGGGGTTACATGCAGTTCTATAGCATTCTTGTCTTCTACTTATATGTAAAGAATGACAAATATAAACAAGTCATAAAAAGCTGTAGGAATTGTAAAATAGAAAAAAAATTAAAAGTGAGTTCCTCCTTGAATAGCTAAAACAAACAAACAACAGTAACAAAAACACCCGCTAATGTGCCTACTAAAATTTTAAAAGATAATAAGAACCTCCCTATAAACTACAAAAGCCCTATACAAAGGCTCAATGTAAAGCTTTATTACTTAAAATTGATCATTTATTAGGTAATCACAAATGCATAGCAATAACCCAGGGGAGATGGAACTAGTGATAATATTTTATAAACATTTTATGGGCAAGCAACTTGATCACCAAAGTTAAATCTACATTTAAAAGGAAATTGATGAACCAGGTTAACAATGCTACCTCATTTTGTTTAGTTACCTAAATTATCCACAGATTGTCAAGTAAAAAAGTCTCATGCCAGAAGGTACAGTACGTTATTATTTTATTTTTTGCTTAGCTATAGCATTGTAACATAGCTCTCAGCCAAACAATGAAGAAGGTGCAGTTGTCCAATTTCACTTTGTATTTGAATGACCTTCTTATTTTCTGCTCACTATGTAAACAAATAGGCACAGTTGTTTTCCAGAAGACATTACTTTAAAAAATTGGTGAATACCTGCTGGCCCAAATTTGACTATCCCTGCTTTAGAGTCTACATATAATTTATAAATATAGTTTGTAATTTATAAGAATTAAAAATAGGATTTTACTTGGGTGTTTTCTATGTTTTTTACTTTTGCAAACATTGCTATCATTAACCTCCTTCTACATGAATCTTTGCTTTCGTGTAATTATCAAGTGGAGGGATGTATCTAGAATTAAGATATCTGGATAAATTGCACACACCTTTGACAAATATAAAATACTGCCCACTTTAAGAAAGAAACAATTTCTGCTACCCAAAGTATATGGGAAAATACACATTTCCCTGTTTTATTCATCTTTTATAGTCACTGCCACAATAATATCACATTGCCTTTTTATTTGCAAGGAAAAAATAATTGACATGAGCTGAGGCATAATCTTTTCTTAAGATTACTTGTTCTGTTTGTAATGATCAGTGCTCCAAATATAACCGACTGACCTACCCCAGATCTCCTGGGTTTCCATACACACGGACAGGCCCCTACATCTTTCTGTTAAGGTCCTGTCCAGGGTACTACTTAATAATTGTCTCACTCTTCTCGACTCGGACGTTTTCTCAGACTTCCCTTGTTTTCGATGATCTTGACGCTTTCTAAGAATAATGGTCAGGTACATTGTAGGAAGCGCCTGTGTTGGAATTTGGGTGATTCTTTTCTCACGATTAAATTAGGGATATGTGTTTTGGAGAGGAATATCACAGAGGCAAAATGCCATTTTTATCACATCATATCAAGGATATATACTACCACCAAGATTTATGGGTGTTGATGCTGGTCTTCATTACCTGGCTAAAGTAGTATTTGTCATACTTTTCTTCTGTAAAGTTACCCCTTTTTTCTTTCTTTCCATATGATACTTTTCGGAAGGAAGTTACTATGTGCAGCTCAAACTTAATGAATGGGGATTATGCTCTGTCTTCTTTAGGATGGAGTATCTATATACATTATTTGGAATTCATCTGTGCAGGACATTTGTCTGTTTTTCCCTCATTTATTAATTTATTCACTCATTTATAGATATCAGCATGGATTCATGGATATTTTTCTGACTAAAGTGTGTTTGACAATTCACTAAAATTTTTTAATATCAACAAAGTTTTATTGTTTTAAGCAATCAAATTAAAATGCCATTCTGTGGTAATATGCTTATATATTTGACTGTAGGTATTTGAATTGATATTATATTGAGGTAATTATTGGGTAATGTTTTAAAATAATATGAATAAGTAGGTAAAGAAAAAATACTTAGTCATCACAAAACAGTTGTTATCTCTGTGACCTTGTCTATAGGCAAATATGTTAGTTCTTTATAACATTTAAATGAAGAAGGTAAAATAGCTTATATTAAACAGACATTGTCATACATGTCTTTTGAAAGATTATATTTAGCATTTTACAATTAAAAATTTAATGTTATTTACTATTATACTGGACTGTAAATATATTTGTATAGTTAAAAGGCATACATATTAAGGTATATGTTTCTCTGAAAGAGAAGTTTATATATAATCGAGTAGAGAACACTGGTAGCACATTACAGTATGTTATTTGGATAGACATTTTCTTCTCATAAAGAAACAGAAAATTTAATTTTTGTTTTCTTTATATTTTACCCAAATAGCAGAGATTTTGCTTCACTCAATTCAAAATTGAACTCTTCAAAAGGTTGTCTTGTTTTTGTACTACTTGTGAATAGATAATTACTTTAGAAGTGAGAAAAAAATAACCAATGTGTTTTTTACATCTAAAGAGGAGTGAACATTCCTCATATCTGTGCACTTATTTGACTTTCCAGATGCTTTGTGTGGCCCCCTCTGGATACACTATCTATAAAACCTTCGAAGTATTTGTGAAATAGCTATAGGTAAGGCCTCATCTTATGTACTACATTCCCAACAGGGGATTCCACAGTCTCCACTTCAGTGTTGTTAGTTACTGGAATAAATGAAGTGAACCATTTGGTCTTGTCATGATCTGATGACTTTTCCTCTTCTATAGCACTCGCCTGAAGGTCCTGCCATGAATTAGAAGCCACAGACCAGATATTCTTAGAAGAAACATCAAGAGGTATCGTTTTAAATATTTTATTTTCTGATAAGCATGTGAAGAAGGTTCTTTTCCTTTTTTTCTTAATCTGTAATCCAGGATTTTGCAAGTTTCTACTATACTTTTATAATGGGAAAAACTTACAAAACCACTTCTGCCCTTTGATAAAGAGCATTGGATTAAATTTTTCGTATTTTAACTGCAGAACACTTGTGAAAAGTCAAAACATTATTTGCAGACCATGCCACTGCCAAAGTTTATAATGATTCTGTTGAAAATATAGTATACATACATATTGATGGCCTTGTTTGCAAAACTACTCAGAATGGTTGCAAGAAACGTTGTAGTTACTTTATTTTCATGCAGATATAGCTCCTTGCACAAGTCAATGTGAATCATCTGTCTCTCCACCAGGGTACAATTATATTACATAAACCAGGTGTGTAGAACGCAAGTATTTTTCTGATCTTGATCTGTTTAACAGTTACATGTGTCTGTTGGTATTTATTTTGAACATAAAATAATGAGACTTGTATGTTTTAATTAGTGAATTTTATTGTATTTATAATGCAGGCATTAGAAGGCTTGGATATTTAGTAAGAATCTCTGTCTTAATAGATTTTATACCAAACTCATTATCTTTCATCCTGATTCCTCCTAAATCCATCTGGCAGCTCAGATGGAAAATCTTGGAGATCTGTGACTCCTTTCCTTCTTTCACCTTCAAAATGTAATTCAACAACTCATGTTAGCTACAATTAGAAGTGTATTAAGAATAAAACATAATGCTCTCTACCTGCACTACTATTATCCTGATACAAGATGATGCCAACATCTTGATGGCCTTGTTTGCGATGTCTAGCCTGGATTGTAACCATATGTTAACTGATCTTTCTTCTTCCCCATATAAATTCTAGCCTCAACAGAGCAGTCAAGTGATCCAGATTAACTGTGGGTTACATAATCTTACTTCTTGACTCAAAATACCGTAACGGTTCCTTTGTCATCAGGATGGAAGGCAGTCCTTACACTGAGCTCTGATGCCTTTTATAATTTGTCCTCAATTCATTCTTCTGCATGTACTTGCTCACTCACCGCCAGTCACATTGACTTTCTTGATGGTGTATGAATTCACTAAGCAGATTTATATGTGCTTTCAGGGTTTTTGTCTTATTTTTTTCCCAGTCTAGAACAGTCTTGATTAAACAATGCAGTCTCATTGTATTCAAGTAAAAATGCCCCATTCTAAAAAGCCTTTTTAAACTGCACAATTTAAAATTGTTGTCTATATTACTGATTCCCTCCTCTCCTTTACATTTTCTAAGGCAACTGTCTCCTTCTGGCTTAATATATACTTGAATAAATATTTTCTGTTTTTTATCTGCCTCATACACCATAGATGTAAGCCCCATTAGAACATCAATTCTATCAGATTAATTTTTTCCATTGCTATATAAAGTCTTAGATGCAATGCCTGTTTTTATAAAGCTTTAAAGAGCAAGTGTCACGTGAAAATCAACATGGAACGGGAAACCAGCGTGTCAGTATCTAATTGGATTCCAAAGTTTGCCCAACAGATTCTAAATTGGTAGGGAGTAATAAATTGGTAGGTTGGTAGTAATAAATTGGTCGGGAGTAACACAACTTAATAAGTTGTGTGAAATAAAAAATATAATGCATGGTGCTATTAAATATTTATTTTGGCTTAGGAGCTCCATGAAAAAATTACCACGATACTGAGAAATCTCTGGGCTATAAAGGGTTCTGGAAAAAATTGCACCGTGATCAGTAGTTCTATTCCCACATGCTACCAGAGAACTGATTCTTAATTAGCCCAGCCAGCCATTGGCTTGGAAGGATTTCTAATTGCCTGATGCTGATAGAAATCCAACAGTCCTGCATCTGGAATGTTTTTTTTTTAAGTCTCCAGTGATCCTTACACTCCAGATGTGGTCAATATATCTGAAAGGCCAGAGAGCTGGGACTTCATCAAGTCAGAGAAGAGGTTATACAAACAATTTGTTCTCTGCTAATAATTGTTTGTATAGTAAATATCAAGGCTTTCTGAGAGTTATGCACGTCCAAATTAGTTTAAATAAGTGTGCAGCATCTGATTGAAATCTTATCCTTCAGAAAACAACTAAAATATTTCTTTCATAAGAAGTACGCTTTCTCTGTAACATGTGTCATAGAACAGTGTACTCTCTGCGTCTAGTAGTTATAGGAATGGAAACTTTATGAACTTAGTAGCTGGCAGTGGAATTGCTTTTAGAAATGGATATTCTCTATAGGAATACCCTGTGAGCATAGGTTGTTGTCAGCAGTCCAGCTCATTCTGTTTTGCACATGGAAATACTGGAATTCTATGTTTGTCTGTGATAGGAGGAGAAAAAAAACAGAGTAATTGATGAGTATATGAAATGGGGCAAAGGGCAAAGATGGTACTTGTGTTTCAGAAAAAAAAAATACATAGGTGAAGTGGCCCACGGATGTTCATGGGGGCAGAATCTAAAGTGTATAGTAAGAACCAAAATGTCTGAGGTATTTGCATGGATGTGATCTACAACTTTTCCATATATTCACAAATATTGACAATACTATGTTATTCACAAATGCTCTGAGTTGTTTTAGTTTATTTTCTTCTCTTTATTTCCCTCTGTTTAATGAGGATATTGAGGAAGGGAAAGCTTTTCCTTTTGGGCATCAGATGCTGAAACATGAGTCCAGATATAGAAGGGACAATAATATTGGCAGTTTTGAATTCAAAGACATTTTAGCTAGTTGAATTTCTTTAGATTTAAAATGCTTGGGAGGGTTTAAATGAAATAAGGATTACACGATATTTTACAGTTTCTGATTATGAGTTTTGTTGATATTTGATCAACCTCTTTTCCTTAGTAAATAAACTCATTTCCATGAAAAAAGCACTTATGTCTGTTTAGTAATCATTTTAACCCTAGCACCTATCGCACTGTCTGGAGTAGTGTAGAAACTAAATTTAAAGAATACTGAATGTTGTCAATAATTTTTGTGGAGTCGTTAAGCTCTCAGCTGTCATATAGTCCAGAATGCAATATTATTTATAAACTGTTACAGTACAATAGATGAATACAATGTAAGCTAATTTCTCATATTTAAGACAGTGAAAGCTCCTGGTAGTCATGGACTATGATTTATTCATCACTGAGTCTCTAACATTTAATGCAGTGCCTGCCAGTAGTGGGTTCTTTATTAACACTAGTTTATTGAAATGAACTGAAAGAAAAAAAAAGTATATGGTCATTCTGACCCACTTGCCTTTGACTTCTGAACCTATTTCTCAGAGTTTATATCACATAGTCATTGTTCTCTAATTATTATGGTCCAATATTCTTAAATCCTTAAAAGAACATTCCCCAAATTTTAAATGGAGTATGATATTTGTTATGCAATATTTTAAAAATTAATCTGTTTATTAAAGTAGCAATTTTAAATTATGTGGTTAACAAAAACTCATCTTTGGACATGAGGAATTTTTATTATTAATGGTGAGTTGAATTTTTTCTCAGTATTGATTGTTAGAAATGGAGGTAGATGTGCAATTCTGTAAGACATCTATATATCACATGAAACCTATGTAACTTTACTAACAATTGTTACCCAAATAAACTTTAATTAAAAAAAATAAATAAATGAAAAAATAAAATAGAGCACTGACAGCACAGAGCACAGTGCTTGGCCCATTTAAAAAAAAAGAAAAAGAACAAAATGGAGCAAGATATTTTGTGGCAAATTTCCAGCATTAAGTAACAAGTATTACTATAAATAGCATAATGCTAACTCTGAAAATTAATTGTAAAGTGTTTCTATCCAGATCTGCCCATGACCATTTCAAACCCCTCAAATAAATTATCCTAAAAAAGTAGATTTTCATTAAAAACAATATGTATCAGATTAGTTATTTCAAGATTATGCCTTTCTGACTTGTAATGTTTAATTTTTCTTATATATATAAAATTCCAACTAAGATGAATAAGATGACATATGTATGTTTCTAAGATTTATGCTTATACATGTTTAAATGGAATTTGAAAAACAGAAACCAATTTTTAAAAAATTTTTCTCTGCTTTAAAAATCACAAAATATTTTAAAACAATAAGCCAGTTAAAAGATTTTACTTCTTTTTCTGGAATTATGAGAATTGTTGAAAGATAAGGTTTTTGTTTTCAGGAATATATACACTTTATAATTTCAACACTGACCATGTTTATGAACAGTTTAAATTGGATTAAGAAACTTTTTTTTTTATACAGGACCAGATGATATATATGTGAGACTTTGCAGGTTATATGGTCTCTGTTGGAACCACTGAACTCTGTGATTGTAAACTGAAAGCAGCTGTAGACACTGATAAGTGAGTGGGTGTGACCCTGTCCCAATAAAACTATTTGCAAAAATAGGTGCTGGGCGGGATTTTGCCCACAGAATATAGTTTGCCAATTCCTGCTCTAGGTGGACTCACAAGAAAAGTATTTAGTTTAAATATTTAACCTAAGTCTACTGTGTGACTTTGATGGCAAGAAAAACACTTATGAAATCAAAATACCAATTTAATAGTAGTTATGTGGACAACTCCTGTATTTCAATAGAACTTCCATGCTATTAATATTAGGGTGAAATTCTCCCTAGGGTGTGTTTCTCAAAGATTTTTAGTGTTAACCCAGCATTACTAATGGTCTTTGATGGAATGTTTCACCATCACATCACTGTCTTTCTTTTGGTCTTTATTTGCATAATATTTGCCCTCAATCTTAGAGGTTAGATTTTCAAACAATGTGCAGTAAGGATTATTGTCTTCAGAGAAGATTTAAAAAAATATCTTCCAATAAAATTTCACTGAAGAAAACCCATTCCATCACATAAGCTATTTGGGCATAAAAGAAAAAAAATGCAAGTGAAAATGGGACAATTATCTGTGACCTTATTATTTCTAGTTCAGACAAGGTTTCTGAAATTCTTAGAAACTTGTTTAATGATAAAATATTCTTTATAATGAATACTAGCAAGTCCTATTAAGTTTTCATTTGAGGAAATATCATCTGATGGCAATAAATATTTCTTTCTGACACATCAGCTCTATCTCCAACTGTGTAAAGGACAGAGATATCCCCATGAAGTATGCACACATTTTCATTGAAACGCGGCTATTCTAATTTAAGTATTAGAAATTCACAAGGAGAGAATACCTTAATGTTGATTGTTTTATTAATTTTTGTTTGTATAAATATTAATACATGGGTATTATAGTCTTAAAGACAAAAATATGATTATATTTGCCATGAGAAGTGTCAAATAAATGGTGTTAACTCTATTTTCCATTTATTCTACATTACCTAATCCTCTTCTTTTAATACCACACTAATTTACAATGCTAATAATTAGGGAAACCAAACAAACAAAAGCTAATATTCCTTATTTCCCATTCTTTAACATTCATTAAATAAACATGACAAATCTTCCAGTGGGTCAACATCATGAACTGTGTGATGTTGTATATGGAGAAATACACATTTTCTGTGACACTTTGAAAGAGAAGTGAATAAAAGTCCTTGACCTTTATTTCTGAAAACTTTTTGGCCATTGAATACAGGACCAGAAAATCACCTCAGACAGCTTCTTCAAATAGCAGATGAAAGAAGGAATATCTCCAATAAAATTTTCCAGAATTCACGATGGATTGCAAAGATGTAAGTCAATGGGGTACAGAAAAATAATCACTTAGGTTCAAAGATGAACTAATTATAAAACACTAGTACATTGTCTCCCAAACTGTTTCTGATTAGTTCATTCACTTATTCTTTTCTTTAGAATCCGCAAATAAGTGAGATCATATGGTACTTATCTTTCTCTGTCTGACTTATTTCACTTAACATAATGTTCTCTAGGAGGGGTGGGGGGTGGGGGGGAGGGTGAGGGGATTGGAGGGCAATCGGTGACCATAGGATGGCCACGGGCTTGAAAATTAATCTGGGGAACGTAATTTGGTGGTTACCAGAAGGTAAAGGGGTTGGGGGGTGGGGGATGAGGGTGAGGGGGATCAAATGTATGGTGATGGAAGGGGAGCTGACTCTGGGTGGTGAACACACAGTGTGATTTATGGATGATGTGATACAGAATTGCACACCTGAAATCTATGTAATTCTACTAACAATTGTCACCCCAATAAATTAAAAATAAATTAAAAAAAAAAAAAAGATAGGTATGGTGCAAAAGGAATTGCGGTTTTTGCGTTTTTTTTTTTTAACCTTTTAAACTGCAATTACTTTTGCACCCACCAGATAACTACATGCATGCATACATAGGATATATATCAAGAATATCTACATGCAAGCATATACACATACACAAACACACACAGACACACACACACACACAAAATGTTCATTAAAAAAATAAAACGTTTGAAAACTCAGCACAAAACTTTACATTATTAGATTAATGTTTACCATGCACAACAGAAAAAACTCATAGTTTTATTGAAGACACATTATATCTCTTCAAAAATATAAATGGATTAGGGAATACAGTCCAAAATTTTATGATAAAAAAATGAAGTAAAACTGTTTTGTTTTTATTATTATTCAATGTGTACTAATTTGATATTTTCTACTAACATTTACTTTCATTACTTTAAATATCAAGACAATATCCCTCCCCTAATTTCACATGGTTCTGTATATATTCTGGTTCATCTAATTTGTGTCTATTTAGGTTTCACATGATTTATGTAAAGTTTCTTCTATAAATTTGTATAATATAGTCTCATGCATACACATGTATATTGTAAAATGTGATCATACTGCAGAATAATAAACAATACTCCTATAATGTATCATTATGAATAACTATGTAAGTGCAGTGTAAAATATGCTTCAACGTTTTTTGGAACTATTTTTGGTTTTTGATGTTCAGTTTGCTTTTTATTAATGTTGACTAATTTTTCATTATTTTGTAGCTGATAACTTAAGTATATTTTAATGCTTTGTTTAAATTCCTAGAGGAATGTCAATGAGTATACTCATTTTTATATACATAGTCAAGTCAGACGCATATTTCAGTAACTACATATAACATTTTTAAAGTCTGATTATTTACCTGTGCCCTGGGTATCATGGGTGTTATTATTTTTAAATGATAAAGATAAAAAAATAGAAATAATAAAAGTCCAACAACATACGGGACATAACTTGTATTTTTAAATAAGTGTAAAAAGCATTTGGGAATATAGTTACAGGGTTGAACGTTTATTATATGTTCTTTAGATATTTGTATTTTTGTCTTATAAATTATGGTTTCTGCTCTTTTGCCTATTTTCATTGTAACTTGCTCCTTTTTTTAGTTGTGTATAACAGCTTGCAGTTTTATTAAGGATATTAATAATTTGTCATAGGAATTGTTTTTTTTCAGTTTATTTTTTATTTTTTCTAAAACTTTAATATAAGAAAAAACATATTTATTGCTGCAATTATTTTAAATTTTGACAATTCAATATGCTAAATAGAATCTTGAAACCTTAATAATTAATATTCTATTTTATTTGTACAATTCAAGTCATTTATATATTGTAAACTGCACCCATTTTTAGTGAACCATTTAAGTAACTTTTAGAAATTTATACACTGATATAATTGCCATCACAATCAAGATATAGAAAATTTCTCTATCCCCCAAATTTCCTCATGCCTCTTTATAGCCAACTGTTAATTCAATCACAGGACCTAGGCATCCTTTTATCTAGTTCTTACTATAGATTGATCAATTTTGCCTTTTAAGAATTTTATATACATTGATACTTTGATTTTACCAAGTAATGGTTTTATTTTAACTATTAAATTCAATACAGTAGCACTGATTTGTGACTGGAAAAGTGAATCATTGCCAGGGTCCATTAGGTCGTCAGAACACATTTATTCCCTCCCACATTATTTACACATTGCGTTTCTTATACCACCTGTTAGTGCTGGTTCATGATCAAATACTTTTTGACTTTTCTTTACTTCTTCTTATGGTGTGACCTAGAAAGGTAGGGAAACAGGTTTGTATTTAACATTTACAATGTTTTGTGGCTACCATCACCTTTTTAAAAATTATTTAGTTTTTGTATAATGAATACATTTATATATTAAATATATATTAAATATAATATAGTATAAATTGAAAAAATGTCTCTTCCATCTCTGTACTAACCTTGTTATCTCTTTACAAAACCAGATAAAGATCTAAAGTAACATAATGTAAAAGCCCTCTGAACATTTTATAGACTATATATTTAAATTTTGAGCAAAATGGTTTTCTCTCTGGATAACCATAGTTTTATACATGAAAGTATATAATATCATGATAGTTTACACAATGATATCAGTTTCCTAAAGTTAATTATTTCTTTTAGTATTTATATGTTATGATATTGGGAGTTTTTGTTTCTTAGATCTTTGAATTGTGTTATATTGTTCATCTTAAGACCTTAAAGTGATCATTTTTTTAGGGGAAAAAAAAGGTAAGTAACCTGTAAAAATGTTTGCAAGTTCTCTAATGATGTTATTAACACCAAGGAGGCTTGTCACTCTTAGAAATCAAGATATAAGTATTGCAGGGATATTGACCTTGGAAAAGGAAACACATTTTTGACCACCAAATTGCACAGTATAATGCACTCATGAACTGTTGATATTAAGGTATAAAATATTCCTAAAACAATCTATTTTGAAAGAAAAGCAACTAATTGTGATTTGGAAAACATAGTCTCGATGGTTCCTAAAAGTGTAAACAAAATATTGCAAAGCTGAATAATTTGGATCAGTGACAATATCGTGCAAATATTGGTTTGCTTTTGTTTCCCCATGGCACCACATTATATGATGCAGTAAGTATGCTCTATGAAATTCACTGTACTTATATGATACTTATTATTGATGGTTTTGTCTTTTCAGTTTTTACTTCAAACCCCCTAGTTGAAACTTTGGTTGCTATGTATCATGGGAAAAGCAAAACCAAAAGTTTGTTGCCTAAGGAGTATTCCATTACAGTAGTTCCCCCTTTATCCACAGTTTCACTTTCAGTTACCCGTGGTAAACTGTGGTCTGAAAAAATTGAATGGAAAATTCCAGAAATAATCAATTCATAGGCTTTACATCATGTACTGTTCTGAGTAGCTTGATGACATTTTGCACCGTCTCACTTCATCTGGGCTGGGACTTGAATCATCACTTTTCTCCAGTATATCCACTCTGTATGTACTACCACCTGACCTGTTAGTCACTTAAAAACTTGTGTGTTATCAGATTGACTTGTGGTGTCTCAGTGCTTGTGTTCAAGTCACCCTTATTTTACTGAATAATGGCCTCAAAGCACAAGAGTAGTGATGCTGAGAATTCAGATATACTGAAGAGAAGCCATAAAATGCTTCCTTTAAGTGAAAATGATTGCATATATAGAAAAAAATACTATATATATATATATAGCATTTGGTATTATATGTGGTTCCAGGCATCCACTGGGGGTTCTTGGAACATATCCCCTGCAGATAAGGGGAGACTACTGTATGGCCCCTGTAATATAAGAATAATCATAATTTTAAGAATCATTACAAGAACATTTGTAAGAATCAGCAGCTTTTTTATTCTATTAGAATCCTTACCAACAATTTGAATTTAATGCAACAGCGTATCAAACTTTTGTTCTTCATTGGATTCTCAATAATCAATTACTTTATAATGCACCAGTTGTCCATCTCATTTCCAGTTAGAAAATCTACGTTCAATCTCTCTCATTTGTAATTGAGCCTTTAACTCAGTTATAATATATTGAAAATAGTCTAAGTAAATATTCTAAGAAAATATTCTAAGTAAAATAAACCCCTGTGAAAGCTCACAGTTTGAGACAATTGCTATTGTGTCCTATTTCAATGAAATATTTTATCATTTAAAATTTATTCCAGAGACCTATCTTATGTATATTTTAGTAATTTTTGATAAATATTAAAACAGCTGGCAGATGGTCTCATATGTTTACTGGATATTCATTAAATTAATAGATCGATTTGATCACATTTAAAATACTTATTTTGTTTTAATATACTGCTATAAGAGATTAATTTTGCTCTTAAAGTTATAAGTTAAATTTATCTTACTTTTATAATATAATACACAGTATAATTATTCTTTTACTTTTTCTATTATATACTATATATAATCTCTAAAATTCTTTCTGTGATATAAAAGACACTTTCTCTTGATATTTTTCTATATAAATTAACCATTAACTAAAGGAAATCAGAATAAAAGGTCACATTTTAAAGGTATAATTTCTATTTGAAATGGTTTATAGACCTTGTTAGAATGTGTTAAAACTATTCTATATGCCTTTTAAAGGCTGATATATCAATTCTGATATTTCTATCAAGTTAGGTTTTCACATTTTCTACATGATTTTCATTCCCATTTTTAGATGTTCACATTAAATTACTTTGATTTCAAAAGACACAGTATTGGCCTTCCAATATCAGAGTAATAGATTTACTTTTTGAATAGACCCATCTTCCTTTTTAGTTTTGATGCTTTGATGTTTTCCCAGATTGTTAACCCAACTAACTTTGTCTCTTTATTTCGTAACTTTTATCTTTGTCCTTCACTAACAACTCCATCTGCTGTTCAGTGAATTTGTTAAGTGTTAATCATATCTTCCCTTTGCTCCTTCTTCTTAGAAAAAAGTTTTTTATCTCGTGATCTCCTATAATTTTTTTCTCATCTAATATCTATAAGCATTTAAAAAAAAGCCTTATACTTTTCATTTTTCAAATCCCTTTACATACACATGATAAAAAAGACACCATTTCTTTTTGCTTTAAAATATGTCTCAGTTCTCATCTAACATAAAAGCTTGAATTATCACACTGATATTATCTTTCAATTTCTGAGTCTGTTAACATTGACATCACAGATAAATGCTTGCACTTATACTAATCCTTGAAACGTATTCTTTCTCTCTTTGTTAAACTTATTTTATGATTTATAAGTAGTATTATCAAGAGAATAATTGTCAGGGAATAAATTTGCAAAGGTCAAAAAGCCATTATTGTTAAGGATAGTATCACCAGCTTATTATCATTATTTACTTATTTATTTTTTTAAAAGATTTCATTGGATATTGGTCTTTTTTTGTATATATAAATTATTGGGGAATATTGGAAAACAGTGTGTTTCTCCAGGGCCCATCAGCTCCAAGCCATTGTCCTTCAATCTAGTTGTGGAGGGCATAGCTCAGCTCCAAGTCCAGTCACCGTTTTCAGTCTTTAGTTGGAGGGGGCGCAGCCCACCATCGCATGCGGGAATTGAACCAGCAACCTTGTTGTTAAGAGCTTGCGCTCTAACCAACTGAGCCATCCGGCTGCCCCTCATTATTTTTTGACCATGAATTATTTTATGCAAATGTTTACTTTTTTCTTTAGCCTTTAATAGTGAGATAAGTTCTTTGCTTATATAATATTGTACCATCTAAGGAAATCTCTATATTTAATATGGTACTAAGCAACTTCCACTGACCCTGTTTTTATCACTGAGAAGCATATAATCTTCATTGTCAAGTAGTCAGGATGGTGTCAAAGAGGACAAATGTTCCATATATATGTTGTTGAAATAACAACAGAATATTTTTAAGAACTATCTAATTTTTTACAAAGTGCTCAAACGTTTCAGTTATTATATCTTCAGGGATATCTGCCAAGTTGTCTAAATAGAAATGTAAACAATAGGAAAGAATCACTAGTATATTTTATTGATTCTCAAGTATATATATTAACTCTGCCTACTCATCTAAGTAATTTTTGCACAGTAGTTTATGTTTGCTAAAATATTCAATAGGGACAATTTTTAGGGAAAATTATAGAAAAATCAACAACTTTTAAATGGATTGTTCTTCAAAATCAATGATGTCCTTTAATCAGTCATAGGTCAGCGAATGTAAACTAAGTATTTCCTAAAAGAAGGGTAGTCAAGGTGCTGCTTCTACTTCTTCATGGGCCTTGAGCTTTTTTGCTTTGTCCTGCATAAAATTGTTTAATAGAATATATTTAATACTGTTGTTCTAAGTAATTATTGCTACATAATACACCAGCCTGCATTGTAGTAGCTTAAAACAATAACAGCCATTTATTTAGCTCATGTATCTGTAATGTAGGCAGACCTCACAGGGAAAGGTTCATCTTTGTTTTATGCATCAACAGCTGGGGCAACTTGACGGGCTCAAGAATTTACTACCAAAATGGCTTGTTCATGTGGCTACAAAGGAGAGTTGGTTGTTGGCTAGCACAGCTAGAATTGTGAGCCCAAACCCTCATCCATGACTTCTTTGAGTGGCTTGGGCTTTCTCAAAGTGGGTGGTAGCTGGGTTCCAAGAATGAGAGCCCCAGGGAAAGCATGTGGCTGCTGTATCACCTTATAACCTCAGAAGTTACTTCAAGAGTAGTTATATTTTCACCCAGATACAAGAACAGGAGACATAAATCCCATCTCTCAATGGGAGTAGTATCAACATCAAATTGTAACAAGAGCACAGGGGATGAAAGAATTTGATGTGGCCATGATGAGGGGAAAAAATGTGTGTGTGTGTGTGTGTGTGTGTGTGTGTGTCCTGCCACAGATGCATAATCTATGGGGTAAAAATTGGTTTTGTCTTATTTTTTTTTTAATTCTGGCCAAGTCCCCAAATACCTGGGTATATTTAGTTTTATGCTGAAACTTAATATGAATTTGAAACCAGATGATATGAGATCAAATCCTTGCCCATAAAGACCATGGAGATTATCAGGTGTGATTTCTTTTCATTTCTGCTACCTCTCCCCAAATCTCTTCCAATGGACCTGTAGTTTTTCATCCACAGTCTACTTTACTTTCTTTACCAAAGACATTATCTCCCAACAGAAATTGTCCTCACTAGTCATTCCTTTTTATTTTCCCTCTTACGTCTTCAATCTCTCTTTCTTTCTACTTGCACCTTCTTAACAGAAAAATACCTGCAAATTTCCCGGATTCGATGATGTAATCAATATACAACAAAATTATTTTACACTACCTCTCTCTAACAATTTTATAGTTTCTGTACTTCTTCACTCACATTCTTAAAAGAGTAGACTGCAATCTCTGTCTTTGTTTTCTCTTCCATTTACTCTCCATCCCAATCCACTGCCTTCTTACATTGCCTTTTTCACTTTATGGAAATAATTCGGGCAAAGGTCCTGTTGCCAAAGCCAATTGATTTCAGTCTTTACTTACCAAGGCTTTCTGTTCCACTTGAACTACAGAGTTCATTACTTACCTCTTTAAATTCTCTCTTTCATTATCTTCCTTGCATGTTTCTTCGTATCTTCTCATGCATTCTTTTATGGTCATTTTTATGTGTCCTTCCTTCTCCCTGTATTCTTTAAATTTATGCTTGTCTCAAGATGACATTTTCATTCATTTCTTTATATATCGATTTATTTTAAACTATTAAGCTATTAAAACATTCCAGGGCTATGCTAGTCACTGAAATTAGAGTGGTAAACATGATATTAAATTACCTCTTGTCAGAATGCCAACAGGAATATATAAACCAGGCACCTAAATAGCTTTCTGGAAACCTAGAGCTGTGGTAAGTGCTATTTTGGAGGAAGGAAATAATTTTATATAAACATATGCAGGGTCATCTACTGTCAATTTCCAGTTTACCTTCTCTCATTAACTTTATAATGAGGCCTGTTTTATCCTGCAAACTCACTGCATCTTCCCTTGCCCTTCCTTTAATTTGAGCTTATATCAAAATATTTATTGGAAATGTTATCCTGGCTCTCAGAGGAAAGACAAGCTCAACATATTCAACATTATATACCATCTTTAGTAATCCATTGTTCTGCGGTCCCTATCTTGTCAGTGATTGGTCTTGCAGCCATCCAGTGTATATTAACTCCGCCCTCTCCCTCTCAGCTCTGAATCACAAAGTCCTGTTGCTCTTACTTCTTAATTGATTCATAATTCTGCTTCCTACTCTCATCTCTATTACCTTCCACTGCCACTTTTCAGGCACTTATCACTTAAGTATCCTTATGCTAACTTAAAAACTGCTTTCTCTGATTATAGATTGACCCAGTGAAATCCATCCTCCAGTGTCCCCTAGGCAATTTATTTAAAAGAAGTTCAGATTAAATCAGTATTCCCTTTAAAAGCTTCGATAGCTTCCCATCATAGGAAGACCAAAGCATGAGCTTCTTAACCAGATAATCCATAGTGCAGCTGTTGCCCATTTGTCCATCCATTCTCTTGCTTCTCTTTATTTTTAAACACATTTCTCTGATTTTATTTCTTGACACACAATTTTATTTAACCATCTGGATGTCTTTGCTCATCCATCCCTATTTTACTGGGAAATATTCTCTCCCTTCTTTTCCTGTCTTTAGCTAGATTGCACATGTTGTTTTAATATTTAAGCAAAGCTTTACCTCACTTTCTCCTCAATTCAAACAGACATAGTTCAGAATTTACCCTCAAATATATGCTCCTATAATTCTCCATGAATATACTACACAGTTTTGTTTTATATTTTTTTTCATGTGTATTTATCTCTCCCATGCAGTTGGATTGAGGACAGTGTGTACTCCTATGTATGTCTAATAGATAGATAGGTAGGTAGATAGATAGATAGATAGATAGATAGATAGATAGATAGAAGCTTAGGTTATGTATTTATGTAATATATATATTCTGCATGGTATGTGAGAGACTGAATATACAAAACGACAAACAGGAAATGGCCAGAACACATATGACAGCAGAACTCTTGCTCACAGTGTCCTGAGGAAGTAGCCTGAGGAGTCAGCCACAAACTCTGCAACTCAGCAGCAATCAGTCCAGGAGCCAGACACAACCTCTACAGTAATCAGCCCAGCATGGTTAGGCGTTGGTTAATGACTGCTGGTTCTCCTGTTTCTGCCCACACTTCCAACTCAGGACCAACCAAAGAAACCAAATATGCCCCTCAAGCCAATCACATAGGATGCCCTACTTAGCCCACCTCCACCTTCCCCATGCCAACATGTCCAGTCAGGACATACCTGAGGTCTTTCCTTTTTTTCACTATGAATCTTTCCTGCTCTCCTGCCTACTTTCACGTTTTTGTCCAATGCAAAGGAAAGCTGATCCTCTTGCTATAGCAAGGTCTGAATAGACTGTGTTCATTGGGTAGTCATTGTTTATTTCCATAGTTTCCCTGGAAGCTGCACCAAGATATCTAATTACCATGGACTCAGTTTTTAACCCGGTGTGATACATAGGAAGTCACCCTTTGACTTGCTTCCTACAACTTATTGAGTCTTCATTAATGTGATGAATCAGAACCAGTTTTGAACTCTACTCCACTTGTGTTGGGGCCCTTATTTTTTCTGTTTGTTACCTGGATTTTGTTATGGGTTCGTATTTGTTTTGGCATCCTTGATGGAAGCCTTCCTTTATGGCCCCTTTCGTTCTTCTGGTTTGCCTTGTGCTATCTCAAAGTGTTTGTCACTCAAAGGAAATTAATGAGCTAGAATACAGGAATAGACTTTATAAGGCTTTTTGAATTTGTGTTCTAGACCATTGAGTTTGCTGTTCTCACTAGACCGGTACCCATTTGGAGAAGTTTGCTGTTGGTCACCCATAAAACCTGATGGGATTCTCCTCCTGTT
Source organism: Rhinolophus ferrumequinum (assembly GCF_004115265.2). Classification (NCBI taxonomy): domain Eukaryota; kingdom Metazoa; phylum Chordata; class Mammalia; order Chiroptera; family Rhinolophidae; genus Rhinolophus; species Rhinolophus ferrumequinum. Next base: position 46,990,883 of record NC_046301.1, read on the forward strand.
TCAATTTTTTATCTTGGGAGATTGACTTTGATCCAGAGATATCTAATTTTCTGCCTCCCAGAGGTTGCTGATGGTTGAGTCTTCATTCAGAGCAGGTGGCCAACAGTTGAAGGGGGTAGGGGGGTAACACAGAACATTTCAATTTTCAGTTCGCAAGCAAAACTTTCAAGTGGCCCACTGTTTTCTCTCATGGAGTTCTCTAAACCCTTTCTCCACTCTGAGAAAAATACTGCTTTTTACATGTACTCATTACGATCCTAATTCTTATGAGTGTCCCTCAAAATGGTGTAATTTCACAATATGATTTGGGCCTTTAATGGAATAACAGGCTGAATTATGTCCTCCCTCCCCCAAGTTCATATGTTGCAGTCCTAACATCTAACCTCAGAATGTGACATAATTGAAACGGAATGACATTTCTCAGGCCCAGTGTACATTTCTTCTTATTGTGTTGGTATGCAGAGTCCACTAAATAAAATTCTGATTCAAAAATTGATTCACTAAAACGTTCTTTGGTTAAAGCTAATGAAAATTTTGGCAAATGTAAGCAATAAGAAACTAGATCATTTCTCTAGTAAGTTCCTCTTCTTGTCCTTCAGTTGCCTTCCTATATCCGTGTCTCCTTCCTTCCCCTTATCCTTTCAATCTCTTCCCTTTTGAACCAATATCTCTTATCTCTTCTCTTCCCCTTGTCCAAACTTTTAATCTTTCAATGTTACTCATAAGACTCCAAATGCCACTTGCTTCTAAAAATCCATCCTATCTATGAACCAACTGTGCTGTCAATTATAGAATTTAAATCTTGGACCCAAGCTGATATGATATATAATAAAGGATATTTTTAAGCACAGACAAGACCAGAAACTAATCACAGAAGAATATTGGTTTAGGTTACCTGACCTATAGCAACTAGTATACATGTTGGTTGCAACCTCACGTGCTAAATCATGAATGACAAAAGATGATTGCAATAGCCTAGAAAGCTGCCCTGCAGGATCCCCATTCTCACAATAAACCTGAGGGTAAAAAGAGACTTGAAAATAGGGCAAAATATCCTAAAAGTCATATACAAACATTTCAAATAAAAATCGATTGGAACATATCTTTTCTAAAGATACTCCCAGTAGTTCTTCTTGCCACATATGGTCCACTCTCTTGGAGACACATTGGTTATCCTTCTAGTAACTGGAAATCTGGAAGGCCCATGTGTTTAGGAATAATAAACTCTGCCTAGCTACAAGCAGAAGTGGCAAAATATTATGGGGGACTCATGTACTCTACCCAGTATATCACCAAATGGTTAATGCTGCATCCCCATGACATTTTCCTATACACTCTCTTCAAGCTTTCCAGCCAGTAGATTTAGTTTATTTCAAGAGACATCAGAGAAAAGTCCTCTTGAACCTCATTGGAAAGGACTTTATTGGGTATTGTGAACAAGAAATATAGTAGTGAAATTCCAGAAATTAATTATTGAGTACACATTTCACAACTAAATAAGCAATCCAGAATTCTGTAAAATTTCATGGCTACTCCACGGGAGTCCTCAAACTGAATATTTTCAGAAATTTTTTAGAAGCAATTGATTTTCAGCAGTTACCATTTAACCAAAACCTTCTGAACACCTTAGACAAATTAACCTGTGAAATTACTTAGTGTCCTTCTGCGCCAGAAGAATAACCAATTATTGTTATTTATTAATCAGACCCTAGTTAATTCTAAATATTTTTTGTGTTGCTTTTTAGGGTAATGGGCCAATTACTTTCTACCTAATATAGATCAAAATATGTAAGCTAGCTAATGAAGGCCCATTAACATAAGCTAGCTAATGTTTAGACCACATGTTAGTGAACAACTTCTTTTTCCTCAACCACCATGTGCCTCTACTGTAAATTTCTTTCTCTGTGGTCAGGGCTGGTCTCATGTATGTCAGACTAAAACCTTGTGCTACTTAGGAATAGTAATCTTAGACTCGTATCTATACAAAGAGCCAAATTCTATAAATCACACAGGCTGGATATTCCATTTCAGATACAACGTCCAAAAGATCCATAATAATTAAGGGGCCACCTTAATTATTCAGGCAATCTACCTGGGTAATTACTTGTTTATGTGAACAATCAGAATAGTGTTGCCAACAGTGGGAATTGTACAAATACAAAGAGTGCAAGAAGCTTATCACTCACTTCCACAGAAGGTATTAACAATATGATCTCTGGGTTATATAGCTAGAATATAGATAACTTAACTCATTGGCGTGCGTAGTGAGGGACAATCACATTGCTCTAGATTATTTTGTTGACTGGTAATGATGTCAATAGGAACATTGATATACATGAATCAATGGACCAGGCAGATTAGAATGGCATGTACATAGCTTTAAGGAAGAAACCCACTTGGCCCTCTGAGGTTGATCCTTGTAGCCTTTGGGATTTGTTCTCTTGGGCTGGTGGGCACTTAGAAGTCCACGTTCCATAGCGTCATACCAGGAATATGACGTGTTTTGCTTTTATGCTAGTAGTTACGATGCTAGTCAGTTGCGTTCTATTGAGAATCTATGTGCAGCTGCCCTCCAGTCTGATGATTACAACAACGAAAATGGTCAAGAAGTTCTCATGATCTAGGAGATACCGGACAAACCACTAGTGGTCAACATCTGGATCTCTAGCCTTGCCTGAATTGGTTAAATATAAGCAAGAGAATGACCAAAAAGGGGACTGAAAGACTAAATGTACTAATGGGAAATGGCCAGATAATAGACGTCTGGCGCACAACTTCTGCAGCAACCAGTCCAGGAAGCCAAACCACAACCTCTGTTGAAATTGCGCCTGATACTCAGGACTTGGTCATTGATTGCAGGCACCCCTGTTTTCTGCCCAACTTCCAACTCAGGACCAACCACCAGAAAAAAACAAATATACTCATCAATCAAACACAATCCAGTCCAGGCCAATCCCTTTAGATGTCCTGGGCCTAGTTAGCCTGCCGCCATGCTCCCCCATGTGCACCACCTCTAATCACAGCATACCTGGAGCCTTTCTTGTTATGTCTGCACAGCTTTCCCGCTCCTCTGCCTGCCTTTGCCATTCTTCACAACACAAGTAATGAATGTGGCTGATTCTTTGTTATAAATAACCTCTGTTTTCATTTGGTTATCTTATTTTGTGTATATAGTATGCAATAAAATTTTTCTACCTGTACTATACACATATGTGTGTAGGTGTAGATCTATCTATATTTTTTATATATAAAATCTATATATAAATTCTATTATCTGCCTGTCTATATATCTATCTATCTACCTACCTATCTACTATTTATTTATCTCCCTGAGTTCAGAGTGTAGTCACAAGTATTTATTTGGGAAGTATTACATATATGTAAAAGAATGAATAAATGCATGAATGAATAAATGAATGGCTTTGGTTATAAGCCTCGATAACTCCAGTTGTTTCTACTATTAATTAGAAATTTTGGCATATATTAGTTATTTCAAAAAACATTTAACAAAGGATATGTGCTTGAAATTATAGCAATTATTATCATTTTTCAAGTGTATTACATCTCTTCTTCCTCCCATTGTTGATGCTATTGTATACGTCTGGGCTTTCATCATTACTTGCTTGATGTTATTTTCTTGTCACTATCTCCAACTCACCATCTATTTTATGGTTAGAATTATTTTTAAATATTGGGTTTAGTAGAATAATTCTAAAAAGAACAATATTAAACCATGGGGACTAATATAACAAAATCCAGGCATTGTCAGACTTTTCAAAGTTGTATTGTGGTATTAAACTTCATTCTGGGTAGGTGTAGGTGTAGTTTAGATGGCATAATGAATAAGACACAATGCCTTGAATTCTGTGAGAAATAATGCTGTAATAAAAGAACTATATAATGAGAGCAGAGAGGGAGTTGAATACAGGTGAAGAAAAAGATGGGCAGAAATATTGAAGGTACTCAACTTATTTGTAGAATCTTGAAGAATAAGTAAAATGAGTGGGGTAGAAATTGATGTTGGCATGATTTTATTGGACAATTCAATAGAATAAAAAAGTATAGATCTGTGAAAGAGAATTCAGATATTTGCCAATTACAGTTGTGAGAGGTGTCCAGACATGTTTTTTGAATGGCATCTGTGTCCTAAAATATTTTTGCTTCCCCAAAATGGCAAGGCCATTCTCTTTTTTGCTTTTAGTAATTATAATATCATAATTTGTGACTTTAGGCTTTTAAACCATCTCTACTTAATAAATGTCAAGGTTTTTTGTTGTTTTGTTTTTCCTCCCTCTTTGGATGTTTGATCATTGTAGCACAATTTCTTGAAAAGATTTTTCTTTATCCATTAAATGCTTTAGCCTCATGGTCAAAACTCAATGGACTGTATCTGTGAAGGACCACTTTTGAAAGTTCTGAATTTTCCATTCTTTTTCATTGACCTATATATCTATTCCTGTGCCAATACCATAATGCTTTAGTTATTTTGGCTTTGTAGAATATTTTGAAATAAACTAATACAAGTTTTCAAACTTTGTGCATCATTTAAAATATTAGTTATGCCATTCTGTGCTCTTTGTATATGTTTTAGGTTGAGCATTTCAGTTTATCCTAAGGAGTTTATAAAGATTTTGATTGGACTGGCATTAAATTTACAGAAAATTTGGGGAAGAATCAGCACATTAATATTTAGTATTCTGGTCTGACAGAGTGACATTATGGAATCAGTGACTTATGGAACCATTCAATTGGAATTGCTAGAAAATTTTTCGTCTAATTTACTGTTATTTATATAGATTACACTTTTAAATCTTTTACATCTCAATCTGCTTGTCTATTTTATATGACTCAGGCCCTTGTGACCTCTTTTTAGCAACCTTACAATGAATAATAACATGTTCTGAGTCTTTGCAAATTTTCATCTGCCTCCACAATCCTAACATAAAGTTAAAATTAAAAACATGGTACCAACCTCTTCCTCCCAACTTCCCATAGTTTCCTATATCTTTCAGAATCAAAGTCAAACTCCAAACCATTACATACAAGTTGCTTTATGACTTAGTTCCTTTCCAATTATGCCTAAAAGAAAAAAGAAAAAGAAAAAAAGGGAAGAATAAACGAAAACATCCAACATTAAAAAAAAAGAAACTTACTATACTACTTTCAAATATTCACATATTCTAGGGCATGTCTCAGCTTCATACTCTACCCCTTCCCCTACCCCCAAGCCTGATTCCATACCTGACTAATCCACATTGACTTTTAACTTTATATAAGGCTCAGACCCATCTGAACCTCCTTCTGTTATGAAAGTGTTCTCACCCAATTCTGCTTATCCCTATCGTATTAAATGCTGTTGCATTCATTGCTTTGCATGCAGTTGTTAACTTGTCTCTCTCCCCCTTTAGACTGTGGAAGCTTTGAAAACATTGATCATCCTCCTCATCACTGTATTTCAGAGCTTAGTGGTATCTGAGATACGGCTAATTGACAATACTGATGAACTAAAATAAATGAATGCATATTATTAAAATAAATGTGTCGTCAAAGGAATGATTCAAATGATGGGATTGTCACATCTCTTGAAACCCAGGACCCCTATGGGTATTTTTAAAATACAGTCCCCATTTAATAATTATGCAGTCAGTAGGCCCTAAGCAAGCTGTGATGATAGATCATTATACAACATCATAGATGGAGAGATGGAGATTCCACCTCAACCTTACTCGCCCAATTTGATTTTTATAATGAATCAGATAATACCGAAATTTCAAAGAAAACATTTTGCATGGAATTTCAGTAGACAGAAATGTGTATTTAAAAGTTTACATACTATCATGCTTCACATTTGTCTATAATCAATTTGTTTTTCATCTAGAAAATATTTTTAAAAAATCACAATGTGCAAGTGTCCCTGTCGTTTTCATTTGTTTGAAAGTCAAGGAGAGGATGAAAAGGAGTTCCTATTTCACAGTGAAACTTTTAGATAGGATGTAACTGCTCCTTGCCTGGGTTCACTCTCTAAATATTAAGTGTAATCTTATTTAGAATGTTATAGTCTCCTAAGACTTTGCAAAGTGTCTTGTTTATTTTAATCCTGCTATCATTCATGTATCCCTTATCTTAGATGAACTTGACTTCTCATACAAAATTATACCTAAACGCAATCACTAATTATAATAGTCCTCTCATCAGAAGTTTAACTGAAACAATCCCTTTAAAAAATATAGAGTTGGTTCCAAATGACTAAAATCCTGCCCTATTTGCCTCATATTCCTTTGCTCCCTAGTAAGAAGAATACAGTGTACTTGAGTGTCTATTAGTCTGGAAATAGACTCTGCTGGTAGCTTACCAGTTTCGACTGAAGGATAATTTAAGTTTGTAAATAAGTTTTAGTGGTAAGGGTAAATATACATGACAAAATGTTAAAAGCATTATATAAAGCATTAAATACTAAATTACATAGAGAGACAGAAAAATGTAACTGGGATAGAGAAAGTACACAATAATATTAATGACAGTAGTTATTAGTTCTGGATGATGGTATTATGACTTTCTTTTTCTTATAGCTTTTAGGATGTTCTCTTTTGACTCCTAATTACCTAAAATTATCCTTGATTATACCAATCCTTGGAGTCAGTATTTTAGAGTATATTCAAGGTAACCACATTATCCTTATTACATCTTTTAACAGCATTTTTCTGGTTCACTTTAGTGTTTTGCTTTCCCTCTGCCCTCAGCATCCACCTGTCCTTTCTACCAGCACTGTGAATTGTTTATTTTTTTGTGGAGTATTATAACCCACTGCCTGCCATTCCGCTGCTGAAGCTTATGGGTTTCCTGGAAGCTCTTTGTTACTATCTCTTTACTGATCATGCCAAAATAGCCATATTCTAAACGCTAACAGTCAGATGACCTATTAAGACATGGAATTTTAAGTGGTTCAAGACTAGATGAAGTAGTTAATATTCATTCCTCCCAGCAGAAGTGCTCTACTACTGCTGCTATTAAAATTGTTCCAAGAGTTTAGCTTGAATGCCATCCCAGATCTTTCTCTATCCTGCTCCAATTCCAATCATTTTATCCTCTCGTTAGAATTAGTAACCTTAGCAACATGGTAGATTGCCAGTATTTCCATGTCTGACCCATAAAGAAAAGGCGATTATAGATGTGAGCTCAAAATGTATACTACTTAATTGAAAACAAATAGCTATACATTTAAGTACATGTTCATAAATGAATAGCTAACATACCAAGGTACATAATGTTAGCCATTATTTTTATCCCTAGCTTTCCAAAGCTTTCTTTGTCCCCACTTACATACAGACATTTTCTTCTGGTTCTTTGTGATTCTCTGAGATCTTAATAAACCAACTGGTTTATTTTGCATGCAGTCAAAGAATCCTAATTAATAAAAAATTATTCTTTAGGCATTATACTTGAACTTTAAAATTAGAGCATTCTGAGAAGCTATGATGCCCAATAAGCTAATGTGATAGTGTCACAGCATGAAGTTTAAGGATTTTGTGTGTGTCTTGCTGACTAGTGGTACACAGGTATGTTGGATATTTTCTCCAGTATAATTATCTGTCATGGACATTTTTATAGTTTTTATTGAACTACAATGCAAGAGATGACATGAAATATAACAGAATTAAAAAATAATAAAGGTAGTATTATTTGTAATTGGTAACGAATAAAAAAGGTGTTTGTGTGGAAGACAAGGAAGGCACTTCTACACTTTTCTTTCTGTATATTGTAAAAGCTAGAAATCCAGAAATTGAATAATCTGAGCTGGAGTTACACAGTGGTCTAAACTGAGAAATTTCCATCTTCACTATTTGTAGCACACACCATAAATTCTCCATAGGCACATACTTCTTCCCCATCACTGAGATCACTCTCTTTTATCTTTGGACGGGCGTTTTTAAAACCTGAGTGAAAGACCGTTTCTTACATTTCAGTCTTCATAAACTTAGAACTTGAGCATAAGACATTGCAGCCTTGAAGTTACAAGTTGTCTGAGAGTCAACACATAACAAACCCTATAACTAAAAGTGCTGTTTTATGAGTTTAAAGGCAGTTACTTGCCTTTGATATAAATTGTGAATTCTTGCTTCCTTCAGACATACATTGCAAAACAAAATATATATATTTGTTTTGAGCAGATGCATAAGTAAAATCATATAAGTCCAGATTTTGAAATCATGAAATTGTGAAACTGTTTAATCCATACCAGTAATTTTACTACACATACAGAATGATTGGATTAAAATATTAGTGTTGGAATATTGTCCACAAGGTCATGAAATAAATGTGTTTTGAAAAACTTTTAACATTTGAAATGTGGTCTCCAAGAAAAGCAAAATAATTTAAAAAAAATATTTTATAATGCCACTGAACTTTTAAAAATTCACTTGACAGTAATGATCATGAAAATAATTCCATTAGTGTAGTTGTGTTATACAGAATAATTGGCAAATAAGCAAATCATGATTATTGAAGGTATAAGGAACATTTTGGTAGTTTATAACATCATAATAAAGAATATATGGAAATATAGAAACCAAATACCATCATTTTTTTGGCTTGAAAGTGTAATGAAACAGCTTCTTCGATTACGAGTAATTAAAATTTTATATAGTGTGAAATCATGCTTATAATCACAAGATACCTTTGCAGATATTTTCTTCATTTAATTCCTAAGAATAAGACCCTGACATTCCAATCTCAGCTTTGTCAAGTCCTAGCTAAGACCATGGTAAAATTATATAATTTCACCAAATCTTAGTCTTTGGAAAAAATATTCTGTGTCTGGGGCTCAATTTTGGCTCATGTTGAGAGACGTAAAAAGTATTGTGAAGTGGAGTAACTCTGGCATCTGGGTCCCGCTGTTGATACATGTGAAGAAAGGTAGAGAAAACTGTAAAATACTGGTGAGAATCTTGAGCTTGTCTTCTTATGTAAGCTATAATGTCACTATCCTCTAAGATATGAGAGCACAGGAATATAAAATTAATAATAATATCAATAATATCAGTAATAATATACCATTCGGCTTCTTAGAATATATAGTCCCTTTCTTCCTAAGTGATCAAAGCATTTCAAAAACCTTTATATTATTTAATACAAATTGAAATTCAGTGAGAGAGTGTAAAGTCTGTGAAGTGTGTAAAAATCCACAGTGAGTGAATCAGTAGCAAAATGGTTCTAGAACTTCAATCTCCTCCTGACTTTCAGCTCAGGGTACATTTTAATAAAATATCTTGACTGTTGGCATTATGAAATGTCCTTGGATAAACATCTTTAAGAGTCCTGCCTGTTCCTTTTCCATTATTTTCACATGTTTAATTACCCTTTCAACTAGAGGAGCAAATATCATTCTGGTTATTTAAACCATATTTATGGGTAAAATAACTATACTTACACAGCACTGTTTACTTAATCAGTATATTATTTATTTGTATTTTCATATGAAAAATGCAGTGGAAAAACAGCAGTGAAGAATTATGACTGAGTTTGTACTTGTATATAACAACAATAAAATCTAGAACATTTTTTCTGATTGGGTATTTTCACTTTTAGATAAACCATATTTTACATAAAAGTCACATGAACTTTTATGTAAATGTTATCGACTGACAAATATAAAGCAAAAACTCCTGTAAAGCATAAAAAGATCTTTTATACAACATGGTTATCTTTTGAGCCAGAGGACCATATCATTAATATCTAAAAGCACATTTCTGTAATGATTGCCATATTGAAGTGGAATTGTCAAAAGATTTCTATGTTCAGGAATAAATATCTTTCGTAGCAAGTTCTGTCTTTGTACTTCTTATGCTTCTAAAATATAGAGTAGTTTTGATTCAGTATTATAACTAGATTTTTTTCCCTCCAAAACCAGGTCTTTTAATAGATTTCTTGAAATGTTTTCCTTTAAACACACACACACACGTATTGTTATTTTTTTTTGTCATAGGAGGGTATGTGTTTAGCGTTTATCTGATACACTTAATATTTTAGCCTTTATCTGATACACTTCTATTCCCTATTTATTTTTTTTCAATCTTTTGAGTGTAAGCATACCCGTCAGTTGATTTTTTAGATCTTGTCTACTACAAAATCTCTGTACTACAAAATTTAAGCTGAGCACAAAAGATGTCTCCATAAACAAAACATAAAAAAAAAATTTAATTACTTAACACACCAGTTTTTTCTTTGTTTGTTTGTTTTGGGTTCACTAATCTCCTTCTTTCCTTGGTAGTACAATTCTGAATGTAACTCGTTTTTCCAAACAATTGAAAATGCTACATTTTTTAACCTATGCTGTGCTTTTACAAAAGTGAATTTTTTTCCCCAGGGGGAGAATATTGTTTTTATAATAAAAAGTAAACAGAAATAAATAGATCTTAGAGGATATTTTCGTATAGAAACATGTTAAATATTTGCAGAATACAGTATATATTGAAGTGCTATATCATGCTTCCTTGTAAAATTTATCTAAATAGGTTCATCATTTAGGATCATTCAAAGCCAACCAAACAATCAGCATGATTTATGAGGCCTATTTTTCTGTGATACCTGATTAGCTCTAACTTGCAATAAATACAATAAATGAAACACTACATTAAAGTCTATTAATATTGAACTTGAAAGTTTTGATCATTTTGAAAGTTTGAAAAAGGAGTAGAACTAGTTCTAAAATTGATATAGCACTATTTATTTGCGAATGTAGTTCTGAATAAATGGTTTGAAATACTTAAATGTATTTGAATACTTAGGTTAGGCATACCTAGCTATTTAACAAAAAAAATCTCTTAAAACGTTATGTTTTTCTTCTCTCCTCAGTCATCTTCTACTGTCTAACAATTGTATGATTTTCAGATCCCATATTTCTCCTGCTCTATGCACTCACCCTAGCTCACTTTGACCCAGTAGTTATTTAATTTGTTGTTGTTGTTGAACTTGTTTTTATAATAATTTCCTTCAAACAAGCCCAAGTTATTGTTGCCTGTTGCTTTGCTTTATCTGCCCCCCTCCCTCACTGCGCTCGTGCTCTTTCCTGACACCTCTGTCCATTTTTGCATGGGCGGCAACTTGTCATTCTAGTTTCAACTTATTTCTTGAAAGAAGGTTTTCCTGACCTTCTTTGTAAAATAGCTACCCAATCACTGCTATCCCAGCCACTATCCTGAGCTATTTCTACTTAGTTTACACATTGTGTTGCTCAATTTTTCTTAATCTTTTTCGCTAGGAAGATTCATGAGTGTAAAGGCATTATTTGACAAGTTAAATATTATTTTATAGCATGTGCAACACCACCTGGCATACAGCAGAACGCTCGATCACAGTTGAAAGAATGTTTTTAGAAAGAATAAATGAAAGCTGAAAAAAATGAATGAATAAATGGAAATGTTTTGCTTGTCACATTGCAGATATAAAAATAAAATGATTAGTGTCAAAGAGAATATTGAAGAAAAAAAACACTGATTAGGGGAAATGTAAAGTGGTACAGGCTGTTTGAAGGGCAATTTTTCAACACCTATCAAAACCAAAAGTGTAAATATCTTTGTGTCTTCTAGTGCAACTATGGAAAACTATTCTTAAAAAAAAAAAAGAAAAAAACATTAATTTTTGCTAATTTTATGAATACTCATATTTCTAAAATGTATGGAACATAACATAGCTATTAATGAGAACATATTTATTCACTATTTTTTAGCACTTTTTTGACCACAGATACGGCATTTGGGCTACATCAGAGAAAAATGTGGCTCTTATGACACTTAACATTCCAGCAGAATAAACAGGAAGTAAACATTAGACCTAATAAATTGAGTATATTGTAAATCAATGTTATTAAAAAAACAAAAGAGCTTAAATAAGTAGGTCTGAAATCCCAGGGAGAACATTTATTCATATAGGGAGATCTTGAAAGCTTCACTAGGAATAAAGGAGTTGATGCAAATGGTTATCTGAGCATCTCAGGCAGTAATAACAGCCAGTGCAAAGGTCCTGAGGCAAAGGATGCCTGGTATTTCCTAGTCAAGATGCATTCGTACAATTCTCAAAGAAATCCAAGGCTCAGTATACTCTAAAGGATGATATTTCATTGATCTAATTTACATATGATAGAACGTGTAAAGAAATTTACAAGAAGAGAGAGAATTGGGTGGTAGGCCACTTTTCTAAATCTTGAAGGTATTAGAAGAGCATAATGGTGATCTTTTCTCATTTCTGGTTTCTGTAAGGTCTATCAGAGCTTTGACATTTGACCAACTCAGTTGCTGTAAGAGTAACTATTCATAATACCATCTCCTGTCACCTTCACCTTGAACAGAAAAGAAATTGGAGTAGACAATCTTTTGGACTTTGATGTAATTAAGAATTTATAATTTCTGCTTTATCTCAAAAGGACAAAATAACTTGATGTCGGACTTTAATTTCTTCTAAGAGGCAGTATAGCATAAGTCCTTTTAAGAAGAAGCATTGCTTGTTAAGTAAGAACCAGTCTTGATCCATTGTCTAGATTCAAACACAGGATCCACTGTCTATTGGCTGGGTAACCTTGGATAACATGGTTAGCCATTCTGTAAAATTGAGATATTAGTGGAACCGGCCTCAAAGCATTTTTGTGAGAATTAAGTGAAGTGTTATTTATAAACTACTTTGAACACTGTCTCACACATGTTAAACACTCCACGTGTATTTTTAGCAAATTTGTACATTAAATTCTGGGTGGATTTAACATTTATTTTTAATGTTTTCCTGAGTTTGATTGTATAAAGAATTTTTTATTCAACATGACCATTTTTAGTTCCTCAGTCAATATATATTTGAATATTTTGGGTTAGAGATTGTGTGCAAGATGCATTAACAAATATAGATTAACAGTGATTTAATAACCTTTTCTACTTACTTGTTACAAAGAATAACCTGTTTACTATAAAGATAGGTTATTTAATTATGAAAGTAGTTCCCAGCTCCAAATATGAAATCTTTATTTCTCTGAGAAAAAGAATTCTCCAGTTACAGCTTTTTTTGTTTGTCATTTTTCTCCAGCAACAATTTGCCTGCTGACCTCTCTAATCCCATTGCATGTATATTTTTCTTCAGACAGCATAAACTCGTTATCTTCTGTTTCTGAAGGGTGCTTTTATTTCTCACACACAACACGAAAGGTATTTTTATAACCTTATTTACTATATTTACCATTCTGATAATCTATGGTATTTTATCTTTATTGTATGCATAAAAATTCCTTTGCCAGACTTCTAAAGTGGAACATGTGCTTTCATAATCTCGTGGAGTTCCAAAAGCAAACTTCTGTGAAGAATGAGTTTTGGGGTAGTTACAATTAGTTGAATCTGAAAAAATAAACACTTTCAGTTACAAATCTTAAATTATATGTTTTCCATATTAAATTAGAATCATTCTTACCAGTAAAAGCTAAATGTTAGTTGCTCATATGAATGTTTGTTGAACAAGGACTAAAGAAAACATGATAACTACAGATTTTTTTCAGTTTTAGAAAGTATTTGTTTACTTATTTGTAATTTATATTTTAGTTTGAGAAGCACATTACCTGAGTTTCTCTGCTTAGAAAAATGGGCAACAATCATAGAAGAATATGTTCTGTTTCCAAAATCTATATGTGAGCTGTCTGGGGAAAAGTTGAGTTATTTATCTCATAATTTTTGGTCAAGATTTTTTTTTTTTTTTACTTTGCAACATATTTTATTAGATTTGATCTATGCTTTCTGTTGACGATTATCTATAATGTTTTATTTTTATTAGCATCGTATAAACATGATTTAGCATATCCTTCCTTAAGCATACAAAATTGACCTTTTTGTATGCTTAACCTCTAACAAAATTGACCTTTAAAGAGTTTCAGACTGAGTTTTCTCTCTTCACAGATCTATATGGTCGTGCATTTAAGTGCATTTGATATATTTGGGATTAATAAAGTAAGATAATCTATGAGTCGAAGACTCAATAAAATGTTACAGTTGAGTTGGGGGCAGTGGTCTTGTTCTGTTAAGGTGCTGTTCAGGGTGTGGGCAAAATTATAAGCATGATTAAAATCTTCGTGTTTTAATGAAACTAGAGCTAGAATGTAAAAGGAAACCATCCATAAGAAGAACAAAAAGTGAAAAGGGAAAGGAAAGAGAGACACTGTAAACTAGAAATCTGCTAGGCTCTCGGGGGTGCCTGCAGGTGTGGGCTCTGAAGCTGCTGCCTGGTGGTTGCTGAGACCTGGTGGTTGTCGTGAGGGTGCTTTTTTATAACCCAGAACACATCTGACAGATGCTCCTTCAATATATGCCACTGTTGCTTTCTCTCAGTGCACTGGAGACTCCTCCAGTGACTATTTGAGTCAATCAGCAAGGATGAAGCTCCCTTAGAGTCTTATCTTTACGTTTCTCCCAAGATTCAACTCTGATGTGTTCATAACTCTTATCCTGGACTCCACAACCACCTCATATCTTATTGCATATTAATTGTATGTTCTAAACAAAAGGGATATGAACCCCTTTTTTTCTATGACTTAACCTTGCATGCATACAAATACATACATTTCACAAACTTTAAAGCCCTCATCTTTCTCTATATTTATATTGAGTAGATGAGAACTCTTATACTCTATGGAATGCCCAAATGAAATTCTATTAGATTTGTACTTTTCTGTAGTATAGATCTATTAGGTTGGTGCAAAAATAATTGCAGTTTTTGTAATTATTTTGAACCTTTTAAACCGCAATTACTTTTGCACCAACCTGTATGCATAGGTATCTATAGTTCTTAAGAAATTTCACTTTATGAGGCAGACTGAAAATAAGAGGGTCTCATTTTAAAAAACAGATTAAGTAAAAATAATTTAATTGTTATTCAATTATTGGAACCTTCTCTGTTATGTTAGTATCATAGATAAGTGTTTTCTAATCCTCCAGATGATTTCCTTGATATTATGCTTTTTGTATACATTTTTTCATTTATTCTTTGCTTTTAAAAATCGTGATATTTATTAAAATACCTGCAGTATTAAAAGTGGCTTTCCTGAAATCTGCAGGTACTTGACATAATAGACCATAATGATAAAAAAAATAAAACAAAAAGAAAAGAAAAACAAAACAAAAAAAGTGTTGGACAAGAAAATACTTTCTTATAGTAACATTAGATTTTTATTTCCTCATATTAAATTTATTATCTATTTTTAAATTGAAAGAAAATTATAATATCAATACATGCGTTGACATGCATTAACAATATGCATGTCATCAGGGTAAAAAAAAATATGGTCACCTAGTAGATGAATGATTGTTACTGTAACTTCTATGCTTAAACAAATACAACCTTAAGTATACAGAGTAACAACTTCAGTGCATTGATGTGTGATGTTATATGAGCTTACACACTATTTTAGATTGAATAAGCAGGATAGAAAAATGATACCAAAGTGACTTATTTTATCAATTTTATTGATATTTTCAAATAATTAGCTTCCATTACATTAATTTTCTCTAGTGTTTTCCTGAATGGAATTTAATGATTTTTGCTCTAATTTTATTATTTCTTTTCTTCTGCTTAACTTAGGCTTACATTGTTCTCTGTACTCTAGTTTTCCATAGTGAGAGTTTATTTATTTTAGGTATTTTCTAGTATATGCATTCAGTGCCATAAATTTCCTTTTAAGTACTGCCTCCTTCCCTGCATCCCAGAGATTTTAGGTTCTATTTTCTTATTTAGTTAAAACTATTGTTTTAATTTCTCTTGTGACTTCTTCTTTGACTTGTTTTGACCTATGTGTTATTTATAAGTGTGTTGTTTATTCTCCAAATATTTTGGAATTTTTTAGGTATCTTTCTGTTATTGATTTCTGGTTTAATTTCATTATGGTTTGAGAATATACTTTGCATGATTTCTATTCTTTTTTAATTGGTTAAGATGTATTTTGTGGTCCAGAAGGTGCACAGTCTTTGTGAATGTTCTTTGTGAACTTGAGAAGATGTATTTTGCTATTTAACTGTCAATGAGATCAAGTTGATTAATAGTTTGTTTAGGTCTGCTGTAGTCTCACTTATTTTGTCGCTATTTCATCTATTAATTATTGACAGCAGAGTGTTAAACTATCCAACTCTAATAGAGGTTTTATTTGTTTCTCCTTTCACCATTACAAGTTTTGCCTCAAGGTTTTTGACTTTATGTTATTTGGTGCATGCACACATTTAGGATTGTTATGTTTTCTTGGAGAAGTGACTTTTTATCATTATGTATTGCCCTCTTTATCCATGATAACCTTCTTTGGTTTAAATTCTTATTTATCTAGAATTAATATAGTTTTATCAACTGCCTTTTTATGATTATTAGTTTGGTATATCTCCTTTATTTTACTTTTAACATGTGAATCTTCGTATTTAAAGTGGGTTTCTTGTAGACAATATGTATTTGGGTTTTACCTTTATTATCTACTGTGACAATCACTGTCCTTTAATATGTGCATTTAGGCATTTAAACTGACTGTCGATAGAGTTGGATTAATATGTACTATGATTCCCCAAAAATAAGACCTAGCCAGACCATCAGCTCTAATGCATCTTTTGGAGCAAAAATTAATATAAGACCCGGTCTTATTTTACTACAATATAAGACCGGGTATAATATAATACAACATAATATAACATAATATAATATACCGGGTCTTATATTAATTTTTGATCCAAAAGACACATTAGAGCTGATTGTTCAGCTGGGTCTTATTTTCAGGGAAACACGGTAACATATATGTACCTGTTTTCTATTTACTACATTTGCTACATTTCCCCCGTTTCATTCTTTCTCCAGTTCTAAATGAACATTTTATAATTTTATGTTTCTATTTTATCAATTCTGTTAGGCTATTAAATATGTTTCTTTTTTTATACAGATTTAAATGATTGTTCTAGAGTTTACAATGGACACGTTTAACTAATCGAAGTGCAACTTCAAATAACACTATAACATATCATGTGTACTGCATATAACTTATAACATCTCTGTCCCAATTCTTCCTTTCTTTCCCGTGTGACATAACTGTTATTCATTTCATACACCCATATGCTCTGTTCACCCAATAGATACATTGTTAAACTGTTAACAAAGAGTTTTGGCTTATATCAGTGAAGGAGATGAAAATGATATATTTTATTTATTTATTTTCATTTATTGCTTTTCTGATGCTTTTCCTTTCTTTATGTACATCCAACTTTCTGACCTACAACATTTTTCTCCTGCTTAAAGAATTTTTAACATTTATTGCAGAGCAGGGCTACTGGCAATGGGTTCCCTCAGCTTTCATGTGTCTGAGAAAGTCTCTGTTTCTCCATTTTTGATGAATAATTTCAATGGCTATAGAATTACCGGTTTATGGTTGTTTCTTCGACATTCTCTTCTTACCTGTATGGTTTCTAATGTGAGTCAGTTGTCATGGTTATCCCTGTTCCTTGACATCTAAGGTGACTGCCTCCTCTCTGGTTTCTTACAAAATTTCTTCACTGCCTTTGGTTTTCGGCAAATCAAATACAATTTATCTAGGTGTTTTTTGTTTTTTTTTTAATTTTTTTCTCTGATACGTTTTGGTGTTTATTCTGTGTAATATTCAGTGTGATTCCTGAATCTGTAGTGTGATGGTTAGGTGTCTGTCATTAATTTGGAAAATTGTGGGCTATTAATTTTTTTTTTTTATTAAAGTTTATTGGGGTGACAATTGTTAGTAAAATTACATAGATTTCAGGTGTACAATTCTGTATTACATCATCTATAAATCACATTGTGTGTTCACCACCCAGAGTTAGTTCTCCTTCCATCACCATATATTTGATCCCCCTTACCCTCATCTCCCACCCTCCATCCCCCTTATCCCCTGGTAACCACTAAACTATTGTCTGTGTCTATGAGTTTTTGTTTCTCATTTGTCTGTTCTTTCGTTGTTTTTGCTTTATATACCACAAATCAGTGAAATCACATGGTTCTCTGCGTTTTCAGTCTGACTCCTTTCGCTTAGCATTATAATCTCAAGATCCATCCATGTTGTCACAAATGGTCCTATATCATCGTTTCTTACCACCGAATATGATTCCATTGTGTATATATACCACAACTTCTTTATCTATTCATCTATCGAAGGGCATTTTGGTTGTTTCCATGTCTTGGCCACCATAAATAAAGCTGCAATGAATATTGGAGCACACGTGTCTTTATGGATAGATGTTTTCAGATGTTTTGGGGTAGATACCCAGGAGAGGGATTTCTGGGTCATATGGTAATTCGTAATTTTTTGAGGAACCTCCACACTGCCCTCCATAATGGCTGTACCAGTCTGCATTCCCACCAACAGTGTATGAGGGTTCCTTTTTCTCCACAGCCTCTCCAATACTTACTATTTATCTTGTTGATGATAGCCATTCTAACTGGGATGAGGTGATATCTCGTGGTTTTTATTTATATTTCTCTGATGATTAGTGATGTTGAGCATTTTTTCATATGTCTATTTGCCATTTTTATGTCCTCTTTGGAGAAATGTCTTTTCAGGTCCTTGCCCATTTTTCAGTTGGGTTGTTTGTTTTTTTGTTGTTGAGTTGTATGTGTTCCTTGTATATTTTGGATATTAGACCCTTATTGGAGGCACTGTTTGCTAAAATCTTCTCCCATTCAGTTGGTTGCCTCTTTATTTTGTCGATGGTTTCTTTTGCTGTACAGAAGCTTTTAAGTTTCATATAGTCCCATTCATTTATTTTAGCTTTTATTTCCCTCGCCCTTGGAGTCAAATTCATAAAATGCTCTTTGAACCCATGATCCATAAGTTTAGTACCTATGTTTTCTTCTATGCACTTTATTGTTTCAGGTCTTATGCTTAAATATTTGATCCATTTTGAATGAATTTTGGTACATGGTGACAGAGCAGTCCAGTTTCATTCTTTTGCACGTGGCTTTCTAATTCTGCCAGCACCATTTATTGAAGAGGCTGTCTTTTCTCCATTGTAAGTTTTTTGCATCTTTGTCAAAATTATCTGTCCATATTTATGTGGGTTTATTTCTGGGTTCTCAATTCTATTCCATTGGTCTATGTGTATGTTTTTCTGACAATACCAAGCTATTTTGATTATTGTTGCCCTGTAGTACAAGCTGAAGTCAGGGTGTGTGATACCTCCAGAATTGTTCTTTTTTCTTAAGATTGCTTTGGCTATTCGGGGTCTTTTGTGGTTCCAAATAAATCTGATGATTTTTTGTTCTATTTCCTTAAAAACTGCCATTGGGATTTTGATGGGGATTGCATTAAATCTGTATATTGCTTTGGGTAATACGGCCATTTTAACTATGTTGATTCTTCCAATCCATGAGCACGGAGTCTTTCCATTTCTTTGTGTCTTCTTCAATTTCTTTTAAAAATGTCTTATAGTTTTCAGCATATAGGTCTTTCATATCTTTGGTTAAGTTTATTCCTACGTATGTTATTATTTTGTTGCAGTTGCAAAATGAATTGTTTTTATTTCATTTTCTGAAATTTCATTGTTAGTATATAGGAATGCAGTGGACTTTTGTACGTTTATTTTATAGCTGGCAACTTTACTGTACTAGTTGATGGTTTCTAATAGATTTTTTGTGTAGTCTTTAGGGTTTTCTATGTATAGCATCATGTCATCTGCAAAGAGTGGCAATTTAACTTCTTCATTCCCAGTTTGGATGCCTTTTATTTCTTTCTCTTGCCTGATTGCTCTGGCAAGGACTTCCAACACTATGTTGAAAAGCAGAGGTGATAGGGGACAGCCCTGTCATGTGCCTGAACATAGAGCAAAGGGCTTCAGTTTTTCACCATTAATTATGAGATTAGCTGAGGATTTGTCATATATGGCCTTTATTATGTTAAGATATTTTCCTTCTATACCTATTTTATTAAGTGTTTTAATCATAAATGGATGTTGTATCTTGTCAAATGCTTTTCATGCATCAATTGATATAATCTTAGGATTTTTGTCCTTTGTTTTGTTTATATGATGTATCACATTGATGGATTTGTGTATGTTGAGCCATCGTTTGACCCTGGGATAAACCCCACTTGGTTGTGATGAATAATCTTTTAATGTATTGCTGCATTTGATTTGCTAGAATTTTGTTTATGATTTGTGCATCTCTATTCATCAGAGATATTGGTCTGTAGTTTTCTTTTTTTGTGTTATCCATACCAGGTTTTGGTATCAAGGTAATGTTGATACCAAATGAGTTAGGGAGTACTGTATCTTCTTTACTTTTTTGGAAGAGTGTGAGCAGGATTGGTATTAGATCCTCTTTGAAGGTTTGGTAGAATTCACTAGTGAAGCCATTTGGTCGAGGACTTTTGTTTTGGGGAAGGTTTTGGATGACTGATTCAATTTCGTTACTGGGGATCGGTCTATTTAGATTTTCCAGCTCTTCATGGTTCAGCCTAGGAAGGCTTATGTTTCTAAGAACTTGTCCATTTCTTCTAGGTTATTGAATTTGATGGCATATGCTCCTTCATAGTATTCTTGGATAATCCTTTGTATTTCTGTGGCATGTGTGATAACTTCCCCTTTTTCATTTCTGTTTTTGTTTATTAGTGTCTTCTCTTTATTTTAGTGAGTCTAGCCAAGGGTTTGTCAATTTTGTTAATCTTTTCAAAGAACCAGCTCTTTGTCACATTAATTTTTTCTGTTGTCTTTTGGTTCTCTATTTCATTTAGTTCTCCTCTGATTTTTATTATTTCCTTTCTTCTGCTGATCTTGGGTTTCATTTGTTCTTTTTCTACTTCTTTAAAGTGTAATGTAAGGTTATTTATTTGGGATTTTTCTTGTTTCTTGAGATAGGCCTGTAATGATATAAATTTCCCTCTTAAAACTGCTTTCGCTGCATCCCAAAAATTTTGGTAGGATGTATTTTCATTGTCATTCGTTTCTATGTATCTTTTGATCTCTCCTCTAATTTCTTCTTGACCCAGTCATTCTTTAAGAGTATGTTGTTTAATCTCCATGTATTTGTGGTTTTTTCTTGCTTTCTTTTTGCAGTTGATATCCAATTTCAAAGCCTTGTGATCAGAGAATATGCTGGGTATGATTACAATCTTCTTAAATTTGCTGAGGCTAGTTTTATGTCCCAATATATGGTCTATCCTTGAGAATGTTCCATGTACACTAGAAAAAAAAATGTATAGTTCTGATGTTTTAGGGTGAAGTGCTCTATAAATGTCAATTATGTCCATTTCATCTAATGGGCTGCTGAAGTCATTTAGAGCTGCTATTTCATTATTTATTTTCTGTTGGGATGATCTATCCATAGCTGTTAATGATGTATTTAGGTCCCCTAGTATAATTGTATTTTGGTCAATTTCTCCCTTTAGTTCTGTTAGTAGTTGCTTGGTATATTTCGATGCTCCCTGATTGGGGGCATAAATACTGATGACTGTTATGTCTTCTTGTTGCATAGTCACCTTTACCCCTATGAAATGCCCATCATTGTCTCTTGTTACGTTTTTCACCCTGAAGTCTGTTTCATCTAATATCATTATGGGTACACCTGATTTTCTCTGGCTACCATTTGCTTGGAGTGTCAATTTCCACCCTTTCACTTTGAGTCTGTACTTGTCCTTGTAGCTCAGATGCTGTCTCCAGACAGCATATGGTTGGTTTAGCTTTTTGATCCAATCTGCTACTCTGTGCCTTTTTATTGGTGAGTTCAGTCCATTTACATTTAGGGTGATTATTGATATGTGAGGATTTCCTATCATTCTATCTTTAGTTTTCTGGTAAGACTGTGTCTCCATTGTTTCTTTGCCTTTTTGTTGTTGTCTATTATTTCTGTGTGGTGGCATGCTATGATTTTTCCCTCTGTTTCTTCTTTTATTACAGTATATATTTCAGTTCTAGATTGTTTTTGAGCAGTTACCATTAAGTTTATGTAAAAGAAACTTTGATATTTAGAGTATTCCGTTTTCTTCAGCATGCTCACTTTCTCCATTCCCATGTTCCAGTTCAGGCCTTTACTCTCCCCTTTTTTATGTTTTGCTTGCCACAAATTGTCCCTGTTGATGGTAGTCGAATGGCCTCCTTTAGTATTTCTTGTAGTGCAGGTCGTGTATTTGAAAGTTCCCTCAGCTTCTGTATGTCTGGAGAGGTCTTTATTCCTCCTTCATATCTAAAGGATATCTTGGCTGGGTATATTATTCTTGGCTCATAATTTCTCACTTTCAATAGTTTGAATA
Source organism: Rhinolophus ferrumequinum (assembly GCF_004115265.2). Lineage (NCBI taxonomy): Eukaryota > Metazoa > Chordata > Mammalia > Chiroptera > Rhinolophidae > Rhinolophus > Rhinolophus ferrumequinum. Next base: position 47,013,138 of record NC_046301.1, read on the forward strand.
TTTGGTTCCACTCCCTCCTGGCTTGTAGAGTTTCTGTGGAGAAATCTAATGATAATCTGATGGGCTTTTCTTAGTAGGTTACTGTCTTCTTTTCCCTAGCTGCCTTCAGGATTCTTTCTTTGTTGTTGATTTTTGACAGCTTCAATACAGTGTGCCTTGGAGAAGGCCTGTTGGGATTAAGGTAATTAGGTGTTCTATTTGCTTCTTGGATTCGTTGATCCAGTTCTTTCCACAAGTTTGGGAAGTTCTTGTCCACTATTTCTTTGAATATATTCTCTGTTCCCTTCTCTCTTTCTTCTCCTGCTGGTATGCCCATTATTCTTATATTGCTCTTTCTGATGGAGTCAAGAAGTTCTTGAAGAGTTCTTTCATTTCTTTTAAGTCTCAAGTCTCTTTCTTCTTCTATCTGTGTCATTTCCAGGTTTCTATCTTCGATGCCATTGATTCTTTCCTCCATCTGGTCAACTCTAATACATCAGCTGGCTATTTCATTGTGCATTTCTTCTATTGAGTTCTTAATCTCCAGAAATTCTATTTGGTTCTTTTTTAAAATTACAATCACTTTGGTAAAATGTTCATGTTGTTCTTTGATTGTGTTTTTGAGTTCGTTAAACTGCCTTTCTGTGTTTTCTTCCATCTCGTTGAGTTTTTTCAGAACTGCAATCTTGAATTCTCTGTCATTTAACTCACATATTTCCATACCTTTAAGTTCATTTTCTGGAGACTTTTCACTTTCTTTCTGAGCTCTCTTGTTGCCTTGGCTATTCATGGAAATTACTGATTTATTATTTCTCTTCATAGACATCTACAGGAGTGGCTTCTGCAACAGGTTGAGGAAGAGGTCTTTTTTTCATTTTCTAGTACATGTTGGTGGAATGTTTTATTTTCTCTACGACTGCAGCCCTTTTTTCTCTCTCACACTGAGTGTTATGTTATCTCTGCACTATTCCAGCTTCTCACACAATGGGAAGATTCCATGGAAGGCTGACTTCTCCTCTGTTAACAGTTCGCCTGGGTCATAGGGTGCCGTGTCCGTGTGGGGATGCGGAGAGCTTTTGAAGTTCCTGCTCTTCCTGCACCAGATTCAGAGTCCTTGTGTTTCAGCATTGCTGTTTACTCCTGCAGGGATCCTCCCAGATAGGTGGGGACAGGGGTGGGGTGGGTTGTGATAGGTGGCCCAGAGCAATGGCAGTGACCACCACCACAGCCGTCCTGCTTCCACAGCTCCATCCCCTTTCCCGGAATTAGTTGGGCTGCGAATCTGTGTCTGCAGACCACAGTTCTCAGAAGTGCAAATAGTCTGTTCTTTTGATCTGACACTGCTACTGTTGTGATTCTAGCACTGGGCAGGAGGGGACGGGGAGAGCATTGGGAGGGTAAGGAGGGGGCGTCTAGTCTCAGTGCCTAAGGCTTCCAGTCTCTGCTCGGCAGTGAGGGCTTAAACCACCGTTTTCAGCCTTCTTCCCTCAGTCTTTGCTCCGAGGTCTCTGCTGTGAGCGTTGGGTTCAGCCATGTTATATGCTGTCCCCTCAGCCCTCTAGAGCCCTAGCAGTCTGAGTTCTTCCATCTCCCGCATCTGCGGTACTTCCGGGATGCAGTGAGCTCGGAGCACTGAGCTAGGTCTGCGTCCTGCACCTGCGCGGCTCCATCTCCGCACTTCTCCCTTCCCCTCTCTCCTGCTCATGCCATTTGCTCACCTTTAGGTGAATTCAGTAGTGAGCTTCTTCATCTTGCCTGTGTGCAGTGCAGGGAGTCCTTTGTGGAGTTATCATTGTTCAATTTGTTGTAAATTCCAGGGGAGATTTCAAGAAGCTCATCTCATGCCGCCATTTTGATCTCAACACACTAAGCCAAACATTTTATACATCACATCATCTGTTCCCCCAATAGCCCCTTTGAAATAGGCTTCACTGTTGCATTCTTCTGCAGATGTGTAAAGGAACCTTCAAAGTTCAAAGGACTTTTTCTGAAGGTTACCTCAAGGTCAGGACAGGGATCGGGATTCCAACCAGCGCTGATGTCAGATGCCGACCTCCGTGACCCTCACCATGATGACGACTACATTATCTGAACCCAATGCATGGTGACGGGTTTAGAGCATATTTTGAGTTATATGAAAGCTAGATTAAGAAATACTCTTTCCACACAAGACAGCTTTTGACATAACACAGTGACTGTGCCATGTTTCCTTCGGATTCCTGCTATACAGGGATTTGATGATAAAAGTGTGCTAAATATCCAATACAACCATATGAATTATAAACTCTGTTTAGGTCTGTGTGGCATAAGCGTATCAAAGAAAATTTTATTTTGTGTTCAAAGTTTCCTTCACAGAGCACCTCTCCTCAGTGCTGTTATGGTTCTGGAAAACGAACATTAAATGTAGAGCTCAGGACTCAGTTTCCTCAAGGAGGAGGAAATCTGGGAACAACAGGAAAGAAGGACTGTACTTAAAAAGACTTTCCTTTAGTTAGAATCAAAGTTGTAGTAACATTGCTATTACAGGTATTTGTGAGTTATCTTATTCTTGGAGAATCAGAACTGGCAGCAGGAATCTCAAGGCCTCAGTCCTTGGGAATTTTCTCCTTATGTTCCCAAGTTTGCTAGATAGAGAAGAGTCTGCTTCATCTAGTGTTTTTATTTGAAAGAAAAACTTGATTGGGGTCTATTTTGTTTTCATGTTGCTAAGAAATCATATGTTTATGTATAAGTCCTGCATTTCACTGTTACTCCAAAAGCATTTTTTTTAAAGAAATGTTATACTTGTTATAGAGATTCAGGAATATCAAGTATATGCAAAAAAAATCCTATATTTCTTACGAGATTATTGCCTCGTAGAGGGCTGTAAATCCTTCCAGTGAGCAACCTTAGTCTTCTTGTAAAGTTGGGAAGCACTGCCATACATGACATAAGAAACACACACAAATTACTATGATTGAAAAATCTCTCAAAGCCAAATACGGAAGCGTTAGTGCTATGAGTGTGTTTTATATATTTTTACCAACTCTAGGCTTCTTTCCAAACTGCTCAGGTTATCAAGAAAGACACTTTTCCCAAATGAAGAGTGCAGATTGGCCACTTCTGGCTCATTGAGGTCACTAGCCTATGATACGGGATGCTGATGAATTTGGCTACGTGTCCAGAAAAATTCCACTCGCGCCTCAGGTTTAAAAGCTGACCCCTATTTTATAGTCAGGTTCTGCATCCTCTCCTGGTTCTCAGAAAACTGTAACCACTTTCGCAATTGTGCCATCTAACTTGAGTTGGTTCTACTCACCCTATCTGGACTGAAACTCACTCTTTTCCTATCACATGGAAAGCATCTGCACTCCTTATTTTCACCTTCTCCCCCCTCTCTCCTACCAACACTATTCTGTAGTCTCTTCTTTATATATAGCATTATCACAGTTTTAATTTGACATTTAAGTCCTTGATGACTCGATTATTATCTGTCTCCTTCACTGGACTGTGACTTCCTTTAGGGCCATGACTTTGTCTACCTTTCGCTCAACATCTTATCTCTATTCTGTGGGATAGCATACCTGTATGGTAAATTTACTAGTGAGCAAACGAAAATGAGTGAATAATTGTCCATAGAAGGTGTGGCATCCACTAAAATACAAGAGAACTGCCTGCATTGAGCTCTTGGCTTGTTACATCTCACTGGCCCTCAAATCTGAGGTAGTCATCCTTATAATTTTCAGAAGTCATCATATAGGTAATGCACGTATATACATCAAGGAATTTGTCCCCTGGACAGAAACTTGACCATAACAAATATGTAATTGCTCTATGACACATAACAGAAGAAGGTAGATGTGTACAAAGTCAAACACAGAAAATATTCTGGGCCAGCAAGACTGGTTTGATTTTTCAACAAATCACATGCTACTCAATGTGATACTCACCAAGGGCGACTGACGTTAGCCTTCCTAGTGATGTCCAGAGGAAAAGTTGCCTAAGCATACCTGGTCTGGACTTTGAGGAAGCTTTGTCTGCCGTGGAAATAGCATCCCGCTTCTAGGCATATTGTTTACGTGCCTGAAGAACGAGGAATTGTAGGCCACTCTGCCCTGCTTACCTCTCCCTACCAACTCCCCACCACCCTCTTCTTTCTTCATCCCCTACCTTTCAGCCATCCTTTAGACCTTTGCTCCAGGATCACTGCCTCCAAACCTTCCCCAGCTCCCCTCCACTGCAGTCCCCCACACTGCATGGGAGTGGCTGCCTCTGATTATTACTGGCCTTCACACAATAGGTGCGCTGGGAGGATGGTCCCGGCCGCAAGAACGTGTGTGATCCCCTTATTTCTCATTTCATTGGAAAGTGAGACATTGGTATTCTGTCAGATACATCGTTTCTGGGCACTTGGTAAACACGAGTCCTGAGAGAGGTCAACTTTGGCCAGGTTCTACCCAGTTTCCTCAGCAGCCTCCCTCAAACAAACTCTCCATCTGCATCTCTTTCTGACCCCAAGCTTTGCTTTTGAAGCATTCTCAAGTGGGAGGAAAAATGATTCGGGACTCAACCCGAAGGCTCTATACTGAAAGAAATAAGCAAACGAATGATAAAAAGCAGCTTGCATGAAGGCTGCATTCATTGGCATTGCCTGTTGTTAGGTTTTTATTCAAGCTAGTATCTGTGTAGTATCTGTTGGCTAGTGAATGTTATGATCTAAATTTATTCTACATAGAATCTGCAAAGAATTTCACCTACAATGAAAAGCAGCTTTTCTTACTGGTTTCATCCCAGGAAACCTGTTTTCACCTTAGATGAAATATCATGCAGAGCTTTATTTTCCCCTTTTTTTCCAGAAGCCTCAGGGTTTAGTGAGGGTGGGGTCCGAGGGGTGCAATGTTTTCCACTCCAGGCCAAGCTCTTGTCTCTTTGTTGCCTTTTGCTTCCATGTTGATCAGCTGACACAACAGAAGGAATAAGGAATAGTAGAAGTTTGGAGGCCATTTGAAAACTTCAGACCATCTACATTTCGAGAATGGATCTAATCTGTAGTTACTGTAAGTTGTAATTATGATTTGAATGATTCCTACGTTTTCGTTATTGCACGTTTTCATAATTGCACATCATCAATTGTACGTTTTCAATATTCTGGACCCTGTGCTAAACGCTTGCTGTGCATTCATCCCATTTAGTCCTTACGGTGACCCTATGAGTTTAGCACGCATGCCATCATTTTATAAGACTTAGTAACGTTGAATGACTTGTTGAAACTCACAGAAAAGGAATTGGCAGTGCCATAACTTAACCCATGTCCGTCTGATTTAAAAGTTCAGATTTCTTTCCCGTTGTGGTCATTTCCCCCAAAGCAGGTGCAGTAATCATTGTGCAGTACTCATTGTGATCTGATAGATTTGACAGATATTTACATGTCAGATTTCTGTATATAGGCTAAAATTGCAAATATCTATAGTGAATTCTGCTTAGAAAATATTGGTAGGTATTGGTTTTATACAAATGGTTTAATACGTGGAGTGAACATTCTCAGGCAGTAACTGAAACAAATTAAGTAATCTCAGAGCCGGCTTGTCTGCCATCACCATTTAGGAACACATTGGCTGTAAAAGAGAGAAAATAAAATCAAATTAACCAAAATAAAGTGGGGGGGGAGGGAGTACGGAGGACAGTTCTTGGCTCACAAAACTGATAGATTCAGAAACATTTCTGTGTCCAGGCAGGGCTTGAGCCAGTAACACGTGTTGTAACCAGCACCCAGTTTTGGCTCCGGGTTCTGCCTTTCCTAGTGTCGGGTGTATCTTCAGACTCGGCATATTGCCCCGTCGCCATTCCCAGATCTCTTTTCTTTTTCACAAATGGATGCTGCCAGCTGCAAGCTCATGGCTGGCCTTGAACGTCATTGTCCAAGGGCAGGGGAAGGGTCCTCTCTGGTTGTTCCTGCACAAATCCTCATATGCCCTTTCTCTTATTGGCTCAGATTTGTTCACATGTCCCTCTTGAATCAATCGCTGTGGTCAAAGGAAGAGGAGTCTGTGACTGGCTTAAATCCATTAGGGCCCGTGCATGGTACACAGTGTGGGTCAGCCCTGCCTGAGTCACATGGTGTCAGCAGGAGGGAGAAGAGGGTGGTTCTTCACCATAGTCTGGGGACACTGGCACCATGTTAGCCTTTTCCTAATACTGTGGGATGGTGACCTAAGGAGCTTAAAGCTGCATCACGTGCAATCCTTTCCTTGTTTTGTAAACCGCAGGCTTTGGGATTTGCCTTATCACGTGATGATGCCTCCTCCATTCAGGGCATCTATAGGCATATTTCACCCTTACCAGGGGCCTCTCCCATTTGTGCGGGGCTGGGCTTCCTTCTAGGTGTAAACGTCCCTCTACTTCAAATGCCTTTAGGAACCAAATGAAGTGTATGTTTCATTTCAGAACACATACTCAGGTGTTTTCCTCCCAGCACTCTAACAGGAGTGTCCCTCCTACAAGCTGCAGAATGGCTTGAGTGGCCGTCATTGTCGTCGTCGTCACCCTCATCGGCGTTTGGACGGCAGACCCTGTCCTGGGCCAGTTCAATTCCTTCTCTCCTCCCATCTGGGAAGTCAATGTTTTAAAAATCCTCCACACATTTCCAGGCCCAGCTTCAGGTCTCCTTCCTCCAGGAAGCCTCTACACATACTCTAACCCTCAAGAATATCTTCTTCAGATGATGCTTTTGTCTACATTAGTGATCCTCTCTGCTTTGATCTGTCTTCCTAACAGCGTTATTAGCTGCTCAGAGGCAGGGACCTTAGCTCCTACTTTCTCCTAACACAGTGGCCTTGAATATCACACCCTCCGTAATTACTGATTATCACTCAAGACTGTGGGACTCTCATTCCTTAGAGGAAACCAGGAACCTTTGTGCCATGTGAGAAACTGTGTGTGCCGGCCGCTTCAGGACAGTCTCATTGGTCTGAGCACTTGCAAGTTTATTCTGCAAAATGGCATCACTATGACTACTTCTCACACTTATGAGACCGAAGACACAGGACCAAAAACGTTTCCCTCAGCCGCTCTATTTTCAGCACCATTTCTGGTAATGGCACTGGGATAAACACTTGTAATGTGTGACCTTTGTGGGTGTTAGAGCACGTTGGCATGAAGCAGAAAGATCTTACACCTTGGAATCTCCTAGGTCTCGGTTTAAATTCTACACTTGCCACTTAGTACCTATATTACCCGAGGAGAATCACTTAATGTTTCTGAACATTAGCGCTGCCCTCTGTAAAACTGGAAATATAATTCCTACATCAGAAAGCTGGGACCTATCCTTCATCCCAACTGAATATACTGCAGTATAATTGAGTTCTAACGCTAAGCACGCGGAGTTGGCGTCAGACGCCACAGGTTTAGGGGCACAGTCCACAAAATTGCCCTTCAGACATAGCCACTGGGGGTCTCCAGGCCACCTACACCTGAGACCAACGGGCCGCCCATCTGCGAGGTTCCTACAATGCCCTCGGTATGATCATTCACAGAACTCAGGAAAGCAGTGCTTATGGTGACAGTTGTATTATAACGGACGTCCACAGGGTGAGGTCTGGGAGGAAACACAAAGCTTCTGTGCCCTCTCCCTGTGGACTCGGGGTGTCACCCTCCCGGCACATCATGTTCACTTCTCACCAAACTCCACTGAGCTTTGGTGTCTATCATTGACTTGATGTATAATTCCTGGTGTATGTTGGTAATAGAAAATCAACCAATCTTCAGTTGGTTTTACTTTTGTTCATACATTTTTCTGTAGAACGGGTGATACTCGGTTGCCTGCACCCAGGGAAGGAAGATCCCACCGCCTTAGCCTTAATCTTAGCCTGCCACTGGACCACACCCACTTAAGGACCCCACCTTACTGTTAGGGAAGATGTGGAGCTGGCTGGTAAATGCCTTAGCGTGTCATCCGGAGCCAGTGAGCCCTACACGTTAGGATTCTACTCCCTTGCTGACTCTAATCCATTCCTATTAAATTACAGCACAGCACAATTATTTCCTTTTTTAAGTTTATCTAAGTCTAAATTATAATTTGATGATCTCCTAGTCTATCAACAGTAAGGGAGTCATATCTAGTCATATTCCTTGTTTTCTGTCATGCTCAGTACAAAAGAGGAAAATTTTAAATAATTTCAACATAGTCATTTCTGTCTTTGAAATAAGTGAATATGACACCCCGAGGGAAGGTATTCTTTCTTACGCCATGAGTGGGATGTGGGCTGAGCAAGAGAGAAACCAACCCAAATATTCAAAGAACCCATTCCTGACAATCTGTAGCTTTACTTATAGGCTGTTGCCACAACGAGTATAAATTATATAACCCTAAAGCACTGTAGATGGGAATGAAGGTTTTTCTAGATTGAGATTAAGGTTTGGTGCGATGGTCAAAGGGAAAACACAGAACTGAAGAGAGTGATGGGAGTATACATAAAGTGGGGCAGCACCTGGTGGGAGTTTGAAATGTACAATTTAAAAATTGCAAACATTTCTCATGAATGCAAGAACCCAAGAGATGTGCTGAAGGAACCAAAGGAATCATTGCTAATTAATGATATATTTTATAGATGTCTATTAGGTTGGTGCAAAAGTAATTGCAATTTTTGCAATTATTTTCAACGTTTTAAACTGCGATTACTTTTGCACCAACTTAAGACTATGTTATATAGTTATATAGATGGGCTGAGAAAGATATGGGTGCTGTTTCAAAAAAAAATGATGCTGTGATCCTACTGTTTATGCATGTGACTTTGGACACTTTCGGAAAGCACAGAAAGTAGAGATTATAAGAGTACGGTTCTTCTGATCCTATGTGGCTGCAGATGTTTAGACAAAATTTCAACTTGGAGCATTCAGGGAAAATATTTCACACTAAGCAGCCTTTATCAAGAAAAAAGCGACTAAAATTAGGATGTACCAGCAATCTTCTTTTCCTGTCTTTAAATACACATCAAAACCTGTACAGCGTTGGTCTAGGATAGGACGAAAACACTCTGATGTGGTTAAGGTTGGGGAAAAACATACATCCTCTTTTTAGAGGTTCCTGGCTTGAACCTATTCAAAGAAAATATTTGAGCATCACTATTTTCCAAAAGTGTTCTAGTTAGCAAAAATTGTCCGTATTCTTATGGTGAGTCCTACACGAGAGATTTTACAGACTTCGCATGATGAGCACTGTGTCTAAAAGATTAAGAAAATGGAGGGAAGTGGTGTGGATCCAGCTAATCTACCTCAAAGGTCTGACTCAATAACCGTGCTCAAATTCTCCAGCTGTGCTCCAAACTGGACTACAAAGAGTTTGTCTCTCCTCCTGATCTCGTCCCTCTTACTCTATCAATGGAACAAGTGGAAAAAAGTTAGCAGAAACACCTAAAGTAATAGCCCAGTGAATCTCGTGACTTCAGTATATCTAGGGTCAAGATGTGGCAAAATGTGTTGTAGAAGGTGATTTGAGTACGTAAAAGAGGACTGTGAGATGGCGGTATGTCATTCTTGGCATCCAAAGGTAAGGAACAAGAAACAGTTCCCCATAGAAACCACCAGAAAATCCACTGGTGGATTTTTCTGACCGGATGTGGTGATAATCCTAGGAAGAGACCACCCCACTACCATCACTACCACACGCAGCTAGAAGCTACCTGGAGGGGCACTCCAGGTAATTTTTTAAATTTTTTTTTATTATTTTTTTTTTAATTTATTGGGCTGACAAATTATTAGTAAAATTACATAGATTTCAGGTGTACAATTCTGTATCACATCATCTATAAATTACATTGTGTGTTCACCACCCAGAGTCAGTTCTCCTTCCATCACCATATATTTGATCCCCCTTACCCTCATCTCCCACCCCCACCCCCTTACCCTCTGGTAACCACTAAACTATTGTCTGTATCTATGAGTTTTTTTTTGTTTGTTTGTCTTTTTTTTTTTTACTTAGACGTTTATCATTTATATCCCTCACACTGTGGACCCCCCACCCCCCATCAACTATCTCGCTGACATCGCACCGAGCCATCCCATTTCCACTATCTCCACTCCCAATGCTGTACCCTGCCTATTGTAAATGTATACATACCTCTATATACATATATATACATATATATATATATATATATATATATATATATATAATATTATAGTTGGCATTCATTATTATTCAGCTTCAGGTGTACAGTGCAGTGATCAGGCATCTATATCTTCCCTGAGATGGTCTCCCAAATGGGACACGTATCTATCGGATACCCTACAAAATCTTTACAACATTATTGATTACGTTCCCCAGATTAATTTTCAAAACCCCGTGGCCATCTTGTGGTTACTGATTGTTTTCTAATCCCCTCACCTTCCCCGTTACCCCCACCCCCCCGCCCATCTAGCAACCCTCAGTTTTTCCTCTTTGTCTCCGCTTGTGCACTTTTGGTGGGATTGCAGATTGGTGCAGCTACTATGGAAAACAGTATGGAGGTATCTCAAAAATCTGAAAATGGAACTACCCTATGATCCAGTAATTCCACTCCTAAGTATCTATCCGGAGAAATCCAAAACTCCAATTCAAAAATCTTTATGCACTCCTATGTTTATTGCAGCACTATACGCAATAGCCAAGACATGGAAACAACCGAAATGCCCATCGGTAGATGACTGGATTAAGAAGCTGTGGTACATTTATACAATGGAGTATTACGCAGCCATAAAGAAGAATGAAATCTTACCATTTGCAACAACATGGATGGACCTAGAGAACATTATGTTAAGTGAAATAAGTCAGACAGAGAAAGATAAGTACCATATGATCTCACTTATATGTGGAATCTAAAGAAAAGAATAAGTGAATGAACTAATCAGAAACAGTTTTGGAGACAAAGAGGAAAAACTGAGGGTTGCTTAAAGGTCAGAATTTCCCCTACCTCCTTTCTGGGAACTTAATCCATTCTCTTCGCTTCCTCCCAACCTCACTATCCTAACACACATCAAATTAGGAAATACATATCGTTGTAGTCTTTGGTAAGGGTGGGAAAAGAGACCGCATTCTGTTATAGAATTGATGGAGTTCAGATGAAAGAGCTGTTCAAAATTAACAAGAGGAATGCTGATTCATCACATAGAAGAATTTGTTGCTATTGTATTGAGGGACCAGAAAAAACCCCAAACTTTTCCGTCATTCCTACTGTATCTGTTCCACTGTGATAGAACCAGGACCAGATAGCAAAGAGAGGGCAGTGATATAAAAATAGAAGGAAGAACTTGGGTAGGAGAAAAAGACGGCCTGTTCCCTGATACCTAGCTGTGCTAGATATTGTACGGGTTGATAGCTTACTCAAAGGGATATTTAAAGAAAGATTTTGCAACATGCTCTGGACTCCTGTTATGTATATGTCACCATCTAGTAATAATATTGACTATATGGCTATACAGTGTAACATTTTTTTACACCTAAAAATTTTGAGCATACCCAATGTTATTAATAAATAAATTATCTTTCCAACATTCAGAAGTTCTTCAAGATTCTAAAGAATTGAAAATTCAGGAAAAAAAAAACAGAGAAACTGCATATTAGGAAATGAGAATAGAAGACAGAACTCTAGAAAATTCAGAGATATCTACAGTAAGGATCTTCACTAACTAATGTCAATTTTAACAAGAGCCTCCTAGATATCCTTAGAAGTCTTTTCAATTTTGAAGGACTAAGTTGAATACAGTTATTCTCAAAATAATTTACAAACTTCTGTGATTCAAAAGAGTATATTAAATGCTGTGAAACATGCTGGGAACACTCAACATCAGGGGCCAGCACATCTTACCTGTTGTGATCCTTCGCCACAATATAAACAACATTTTGTAATTTCATTTAAAAAATTTATAATAATGAGATCAGTTAACACGAAGTTTGTTTTGATGGAAGGGACAATTAATGACATACATTTGTAGTTGTTTGTTTTGACCTGCAATCTTCTTAGCACATACTTGAAATTTTTCAATTGGGTAAATGCAAATAGTAATTCTCTTAAAAGGTGTTGATCACCTCCTAAAGGCTAGAATGAAATTTGAGACTAAATCCTGAGATTTCCAAGGGGTATGCAAGAATGGGGCTGGTTCTATTTTCTGTCATTATTATCATCACAATTGCCACAATCAAGAACTACATCAAAAGTAAATTAAATTTACAGAGTATATATTTATAGATCTGTGCTAAGGACAAAGTTCAGTAAATATATCTGACTTTCACTAAAATATCTTTGAGAGCAATGAGTCTAAGAGAAAAACGTTGGATTATACAAGGTCAGACAATTAAGTTAGTAAACTCATCTTAGAAAAAGTGCTACATACCTCATTGCTGAATATCACTACAATCACCTTTGAAGTATTCCCCTTGGGAAGCTATGTACCAATGCCAGCGCCTAGTCCACCCTTTAAAGCAATTTTGGAACTTTTTTTTTAGAATGGCCATCAGAGCTATCATCATATTACCCTTAATGTCCTAAATGTCATCAAAGTGCCTTCTTTCAATATTTCCTTTATCTTCGGGTACAGAAAGAAGTCATTGGGGTCCAGACCAGGTGAGTAGGGAGGGTGTTCCAATACACTTATTTGTTTACTGGCTAAAAACTCCCTCACAGACAGTTCCCTAAGAGCTAGTGCATTGTTGTGATGCAAGAGCCATGAATTGTTGGCAAAAAGTTCAGATCGTCTTTTTCATGCAGCCTTTTCAGCACTTCCAAATAGTAAACTTGGTTAACTATTTATCCAGTTGGTAGAAATTCATAATGAATAATCCCTCTGATATCAAAAAAGATTAGCAACAATTGTGAACAATTTTGAACAATTAAGTTCACAAACTTAATTGTCAGACCCTGTGTGTCTGTTAAGATACCTGTTATTCCTAGATCTAAATGATAATTTAAAAAAAGATGTGATTTTTTTTAAGGATCACTTTATATTAATAAATTTGTGTTACCTTTTTTCAATAGCCAAATAAATTGATTTAAGTGGAAACAGGATATTTGAAAAATGCTAAGGTCAGCTATTTGACAACTAACAGGCAAATGGTACTTTTTATGAAGGTTCTTAAAGTAATCCAAGGATGTGCAATTTATGGTATGGGTTTTTTTTAACTTAACATATACAGTCTTCTTAAAATATGGAAGTACTATTTCTAACCACTTAGAACCTAGAAGTGAAAATATAATTAGTTTACATCCAAATTAAATGGCATTATGCAGCATACAATTTCAATAGTATAATACTACTTAAAGTGTTTCATGAAAAGAAAGTCAAATGAATTAGAGACATACTATGTGAGAATTCCATCATGAAGATTTACAAGGAACATAACTATATAAAATATCCCAGAAGTCCTTCAATTAAAAAAGAAAAAATTGTGTGATTCAAAGTTTTCCCTTCCCAATTTGTGTTTTTCAATTCTTAACTGGTGCAATACACTTTGGGAAATGTATGATTTTTTAGTATGATAATTTAATTTAAAAGTTTAACTCTGAAATCATACAATCATGTTAGGGAAAAGCATTGGCAAACTAATAAACTGAAAGGACTGGACATTGCTATTGACGCGTGAATCCCCATTACATAGCTGTAGTGCAGGAGGAGGATAGGATAGCCTGATCACCAACTTGTACAATTGAGTTTGTTATTCCAGTTAAACTGGGCCTCCCTGGGAGACAGCTTTACTTTCCCTTCTCTTGAATTCCCCACCCTATAATAGGGACATTTATTATGGATGAATCCCCCTTTAATTTTCAGTTGAGTTTTAACTCCTGTGGAAAGAAGCATAATGCCTGCAAAGAAGAAAATACTCAAATAGGTTTACAATAAATAAGGCACTGAAGTGCCCCAAAGTCATTATTTAATCAAAAGAAGATTATGGTCAGAATGATTTCAAAGCTAAATGGGGTTATTTAACAATCAGAAATAGATGTAAGAATAAACACAGGAGTACTTTATATTTCATTTGACCAATATTCAACTAGTCTTTAATCACTTTAGTGCCCAGTAGTCCCGCATAAACATCATTTTTTTGCACTTACTTATTCCACATGGAGACCCACCCTAATGGTTAAAATTACTGAAAATCTAGATCACATACAACCATATAGTTCATTTCTAAATGGTCTTATAATTTGAGTTTTGCTTTTTGTTTTGCTTTCCAAATCTCCATGTGACTTTTTTTTTTTGCAAAAGAAAAATTGTTTATCATTACTTAAAAAATAAAAAATCCAGAATATTTTCTTCTGTTTCTCAGTAGAAATATAGAATAGTGTAGTATTGATAATGGAGATAGAAATGTATCGGGAAGAAACCACAAATACCTGGCTGCGCTTCTACCGTAGTAATCACCTACCTGTAATCGTGCGCCCTATAGTCTGTGGTACCTGGGCTCAGCCATGTATGGCTGACGAAGGCCCTTTTCACCTGTCATGTTTAACCTTGCACAAAAATCTAACCAAATAGCTCTTTGATCTAAGATTAATCTAATCTTAGACATACATGTAGCAGAGTGTAGTGAAAAAAAAAAAAAGAAGGACGAACAGAGAGGATGATCCAAAAATGTATGCAGCAGTTGAAAAAGTATTTATTATGAAGCCCTAAAGCAAACTGTTGTAATCACCAAACATTATCCCCAAAAGAGAGTGAAAATCACAAACAGGTTTAGCTTAGTCTTTCTACTCCTGATAATAGCTCCCCTCTTTCAGTAAAATAGCATGATCTGATTATGCCATGGATATTGATTATTTGTAGTTTTCTCCTGACCAAGAAAGCCTTAATGTTCCCTTCAGGTTGACTATGCGTTAGACAACTCTGCACTTGATTACAGGCCCCTGATCTCCATTTGTTGCAGCTTTTATTTTAGAAAATTTACAACTGAAATTTTTAATGCCTCTTTGATATGTAAATTTTCTTTCATCCTCTTGAGAGTTTTATAACCCAGAATGTCTTTCTCAACAACTTCAAACAATTCCTTTGAATGTAATCATCAAGAAAATAGGACCCCTATCTCCCAGTCTCCATGGGAGGATAGAACACTAACTTTGATTAAGTGCCAGTTAGCAAACACAAATGGCCTAATTACCTTGGCCAACCTTTCCCTTCATGTCTTCCTGTACTTTTCCACGTGCTTACTCCAATGCCTTGGTTTCAGCAGAGTTGAGTTCAGTTTCTCTCCCCTGTTTCAGTAGTCTTGAGTAAAGTCTTCCTTGACTGTTTAACTCCAAAAATTTTCTCTGACTCTGCCTCCTTGGGAATTGAGAGAGGTGAGGCCAAAATTGACTTTCATCTGAAGAATTGCCGATATATGCCTGTAAAACCAGTTTCTTGTGATAATTTTATATCTAAAAAGGATGAGTTTAAAAACTTCCTTTAGTATGGGAATTATTTCCACCCTCCTCTTATTTATCTAGGATTCTACCCACTTAACTTACAACCAAGGCAATGGCACAGGCTAAGAGATAATTTTTCCCTTTACTGCCATCTTAATTGGCTTAATGAGAATATTTTAATAAAAATAATTTTATGTACATTTGTTCAGATATAAAAAAGCTATGTTATTGAAAATCGGACATTTGTGAATATGGGCCAATAATTTAAGTAACTAGACTGTTTCCCATCACCACTACCCGCACCCCCCTCCTCCCATATCAAGTGTCTTAGTCCCTTCAGGCTCCTATAACAGAAATACCATAGACTGGGTGACTTACAAACAACAGAGATTTTCTCATAGGTCTAGAGGCTGGAAAGTCCAAAAGCAAGGCACTAGCAAATCCAGTGCCAGGTGAGAGCTTCCTGATTCATCGATGGCCATGCTTTTGCTGTCACTTCACATGATGAAAGTGGCAAGGGAGCTCTCTGGCATCTCTTTTAGCAGGGTGTTGATTACATTCCTGAGGGCTCCATCCTCATCACTTAATGATTACCCAAAGACTGTATATCCAAATACCATCATAATGGAGGGTCAGTTTTAACATATGAATTCTGGGAGGAGGGGGCATAAACATTCAGTCAATAGCACTAAGCAATCTAACTTATTTTTGTGACTATATTCATTAAAAAAATTTAAGTATAGCCACAATTATTGAATCAACACTGCTATATCTGACGTACCAATGTTTAGTATTTTGCTATCGTTTCATTCATTACTATTCTCCTACAGAGCATTTAGACTTTTTTTTTGCTAATTGACTTCCACCATGAAAGTTTAATAACACATATATACTGTATATCTGTTTAGGTACTATAATCTTTGGAAGGCCACAAACCATGGTAATATCTAATACATTTTGGCTCCAAAAAAACAAGTTTTGTCTCCGTGAAGGTGATATGGCTTCCTTTAAGAATGCATTGTTTAATGTCTTTGCTAATGTACAAATTACATTATTCTCTATAACGCTGCTAATATTAAAAATCTATCTTTGCCATTTAATTTTTATGTATATTATGTAAACATCATTACTTTCACCAATTTAAAATGCTGAGTTTAGTAGGGCAGGCAGGAGGAAGTGGGAGGACAGGTAGTGGGAGAGGACAGAATTCCAGATCACCTTTGGGTAGGACATCATTCTGTGTGTTTATTCCTAGAAAATATTATCAAAATGAGCGTATATAATTGACAATAACCATAGTAAAAGCAGTTAAAGAGCCTGAAGAAATATTGAGAGGAGTAATCAGAACCTTAAAAAGCAGTTTTGTGCCTTTGTTATTATCCTCATGCACATCTGTTTCATTATATATGTCTCTTTATATGATGTTGAAGAAAAGCAGATAATTTTCTATTCACCCTGGGGAGTCTTACAGCATGTCAATAATTTTCTTCTGAGTTCTTAATGAGAGGCTTTAAATTTCAATAAAGAATGTTCTTCCATTTGAGAACTCATGAAGAGTTCACAGCAATTCATTCCCTGACAATATTGTATAGCATTGTTATGCCAAAATTTTTGCTAAGTAATTTTCACTCAAATAATTCAATAAGAAAATACCTCTGTAAACAATTTTCTTGCTGCTTATGTCATCGATTAATTAACACCAGTCATTTTAAAAGCTCTTGCCACAATAATATGTTGTTGAATAATATCAACAATGAATAATTTCATTATATCAATGCTTTAGTTAAAACAAATTAAAGTGCCTAATAATGTCATTGTAAATCATATTGTGTTCTACATTTATCTTTTTTAACATAAAATCTAACTCTTTTTTAATTGTTGCACTTTGCCAGAAAATCTGGTCTACATATGCAGGGTGAAATAGAATATTTAGAAACTAATTTTAAACACTTTGGTAAAAACAATTCCTGAGTCAGTAAGATAATTCTATCAAAAGTTTTTTTTTTTTTTTTTATTTTTCATTTAAATTTCTAGATGACTACCGTGGTTCTGTTTCCTTTGTGTGTATAAAATATGCTAAAGTAACATAAAAGAATAACCATGATTTATAATTAGTTAGGTACTTTTTAAAATAATAAACATGTTCTATAATAAATTTAAACCCTAAGCCTTTGATCATATATTTAGTTATTAAATGGAAATTCAAGTCAATGGGCATTGCACATAGTGCGAAGAACATGGACTCTGGAATGAAGTTGCTGAATTTGAACCTGAGCCCTAACAGGTATTGTCTAAATGACCTATGATAATGAGCCACTAGTTATTTTCCTTTCCTTCTCTGTGAAAGAGGGATATGAGTAGCATCTAGATAGGGAAAACAAACAAACAAAAAAAGCAGACATAGAAGAGTTTTCATTGTATTATTTCAGTTATATAAAATTTTAGAGCATGCCAAACTAACCTGTGATAGAAATCAGAATAGATCAGTCTAGTTGATAGGGATTTACTTGGAAAAGACAGTAAGTAAGAAATTTTCGTGGTGAAGGGAGGATCTATAGCATGATAGGGATGTGAGTTATATGGCTGTACACATTTGTCAAAAGTCATGACAGTCTGCTCTGAATATCTCCTAATTTCATTATATGTAAATAATTATACCTCAGTATTTTTAAAACTATGATGATGATAAAATATTTTAAATACAAATTTAGTCAAGTGTGGAGTGAATGCGTCATAATAATCAAGTGATCAGTGAGTCTTGGAGGTCAGGGCTTGCTTTGCAGAGGTTATGTTCTGTTCAACCTTGATATATCTGCACATGAAGGCAGGCACAGATATTTATTATGGTATTGCCTGTTATGATACTGGCAATTACTAGATTTGAGCCTGCCCTTCCTTCCTCCATTCCACAAATAATTTTGCATGCCTTCATGTGCAGGTACACCAAGGATCAACAGGACATAAGCTCTGCCTTCAAGGAGCTGAAAGTGGAGCAAATGTTGGCATCTCTTAGTTTGCCTCCTCATCTTGTTGAAGGAGAATTTGATACTCGTAAGTGCTCTTTAAAATGTAAGCTAAATGGGAGAATTCATTGTTCATAAAACAAGAACAGTACTAGTCTGCCTTTAGGTACATCTGGATCTAGGGACTGAAAATGTGGCATTTTGGCTCATATTTTCCTCTGCTTTTCCATCAACTCTGGTTTTCTTTGTACATAGTTTCTTTCTAATTCCTTCATAAGGTCAGAAAAATGCGTGTCAATCCACTTACTGACACACCAGTATTCATCTTAAAGAAAGAAAGACCCTTCATTTCCCATGATACATTATGTCAAAATAGCTGTCAAACACTAGACAGATCCTCGCTGCCTGGACGTAGGGTATGGATAGTGGGTAGAGGTACCTTCACATAAATCCTATGGAACAGATTTCCAACACCAGGAAAGTAAATGATGGAGACACTGATTACACCCAAACAACTACCACCTACACCATCCCACACTGAAGCACTGTGGTATGAACATTAGGAACTATTAAGACTGGAAGCTGGGTAACAGCATGTTTTGCAGTTTATTTGCTGTCTGATTTTATAAATCTACTTCTCGGTGCTTCAGTTTCATTATTTTTATAATGTAGATTATAACACTATCTACCTTATAGTTAGAAAAATAAGATAATGAGAGGAATATTTAAAATGGTGTCTGTCGCTACATAAATGTTTGATTAATGTAAAAGCTAAACTCCACAATATTATGATTGATTAGAATTGGTGTTATTTTTGTCCTCATCTTTGCACTCATAGCCAGAAGCTAGAGAACTATTTTGAAATCCATAAATTCCCCAGAAAAACATGAAATTGAAATCGTGTTTCTAAAGAGTAGTCATACTAAATAGACTTCCATTCATACTCTCTGTTATTACTTTGGAGTTTATTTTTTAATAACGTGAAGAGTATGATGCAATATCCTCCTAAACATGCCAGTTTTGGAAACATTATCAAACTATATATACACAAAACTGCAGGGTATTGTACCAGCTATGAGCTACAGATGTAAAATAGATAATTGCGTGTGTTGTTACAGGAGAAAGTCGATTCCAGTCAAAAGTACAGTGTTCAAATGTAGTGTCTCATAAATGTCAAGTTATATTTTCACTAAAAATTGCTAAATGCAAATTATTATTAGGATTTGAAAAGACTGAGCTATCAAAGGTGTCTTTTTCATTCCACTGTAGAATATGGTTATATTTCTAAAGCATTTTGGAAACCTAGAGACTTCAGTAAAGACCATTCTCTTTGGTCTCTTTATAGAGTTGCATATAAATAGTTGGTCACTGTGATATTTGTTTTATGTTTTAATAGCAATGGTGAAAGCAATGTATCCCAACTGACTTCTTGGGTTATACATCTTGGTAAAAAGTAAAAACATACTTTAGCACCACACTTCATGCCACAGGTAATTTCCTTTGGATCCTAAGAGAGTCCATCAATTTTACACTTTTCACTTGAGGGAGCCACTTCTATTGTTAAAACAAAACTAAAACACCAAGAAAAAAAATCAGTGCCTTACTTTTCTAAGTTACATCCATCCAAAGACTTGCTCTAGTCAAACACAGACCAGCTATATAGTGGAAATAAAGAGCTAGAGTCAAAAATTTCCTAGTTATATGTTTTAATAGTGTCTGTTCATTGGCTGCATTTGGTAACGTGCCACTAAATATGTAAAAACAAATTAGGTACAGTAACCATTACTCTAAAAAGATGCCATGTTTTCGTAAAGATCATGGAAATGTATTTATATTGGCTTTCAAAAATCTAACAAAATAAAAACACATTTAGCTGTGAATAAATTTTAAATGCATCACATTCCTCTTCATATTCTGCTTTATTTTGGTTTGTTAATATGTAAAGTATTGAAAACAAGGCAGTTTACTTTGATGCAGTATAAGATATATGACATTACTTACAATAGAAAAGTAATAATTGCCACCACTGTTGAACAATTATGCATTCTGGCCCCTCAGAGGCTCTTGAAATGTTCCCTTCCTGGCTGCCAGAAGAAGAGTTCTTTAAGTTCAGACAGTGACTATCTTATGAGCAGTTCAAGATGAAAAGTGAACCTAAACCAACCATCTCTATGCAGAAGAAATAGTTGATGCTTGAATTCACTCATTTAATCCCTGCATCTTTGTGCATATACAAAGCTAATAGTATTTATCCTGCCACAGAAAAATCATATGTGATGTTGTTCTTTTCTCAAAATAATAAGAGATCAATTTTGTTCCAACAAACAGGAGACGCACTTCCTTTTTCCTGGACATGAAGTTAGGGAAAGGGGAAAGCTAATGCAAATAATTGAATATTTATCAAATGACAGCTGCTTATCAAATATCAAGTACAGTGCCAGGGGTGTTAGTGGAGGGCTTATGGCAACAGGCTTGGGAGTCAGACATAATTCAAATTTGAGCTACCTCATCTGATGACCTCAGGCAAGTTTCTTACTTCTCTATAAGCACCGTTCTCTCAAGTGTAAGCTAGAAATGATACCATCACCCACCTGTGGTGATTTCTGTAAGAATTATATAGCATACCAAAGTCTTAAGTATCTCAAACGTAGTCAGTAAAGTGCTTTCTGTCATTATTATTTGGCTTAATCGTCACAACAATCCTGACATGTGTATTATCTTATACAAATAAAGAACAGTAAAGTCTAGAAAATTAAAATGACTTAGCCAAAGGCATGCAGCTAATTTACAGTAATGTAAACCCAGACAGACCGTTAAAGCTGATTGGTTTTGGACGGCACTCTTGTCTACTTTCCACTGTCAAGTGTCTGTTAGGCAGTGGCTGTTGTGCCCATGTCACTGTACAGTTCATTGGGTAGAAAATGGGCACACTGTTCACGTAGAAACATTAAGCTTACAATTTTAATGCATATCACACTAAGGATCATTTAACCGGTACTTCCTCCTATACTGTTGGGCACAGTATAGGAATAAAAGAATGATCCCCCTTAATATTCAGAACATCCTAAAACATAGATATGTTTCTTTTTATTTTACAATGAGAAAAATCACAGAGGGCAAGTGATTTTTTTTTTCCTGATCAGACCACCAATGTGAAGAAGATCCATTACTTGAAACCATGTCTACCATATGCAAAAGTTTATGATACAATCATAAAGCAACCCTGCCCTCCACGTGGGTCCAGCAAATAAGGTTAGATTGGTATTTTCCAGAATTGCTCCTGCCAATGTGAACTATCACATTCACCTATAGTCTGAGAGAAATCTTACTGGGTTTTACAACATATACAATAATGACTCCCAGATTTTATGGCACCAGTGGAAATACTAAATAGGTGGGAAATTTTAAAAGCAAACTATCTTTTTCTTGGTGTCCTTGCAAGCAACCAGAGTACTTAAACTGTTGCAGTTTTGTGATGGCTTTGAAGCAAACTAGTCCTGAGACAGCATGAGATGTTGGAACTTATACACCTTCAGGGTATTTTATATGCAAACCAAAATCTAGGCTTGTATTTTGAGATCTGATCACATATAAAGGATAGGGCAAGGATTCCAGTCCACATGAATTCTGTCTTTACTTAGCCAGACCTCACAAATATACTATATGCCGATTTCTTGAAATAAATCCATATAAAATTGAATAGCTCACTCATAAATATCCTCAGTCTATATCCTTGATTGTTTCACTGGATGAATCCTTTGCAGCACACCGACCCTTCTTACTTAGTTGTGACTCCCTGGTTAGAGCAAGCAAATTATAAAGAAGTTTGACACCTATAGAGTCTAAATAGTTTTTTATTGTGTGGGATAGTGGGTAGGAATCTCTAGTTAATTGCATTCTTGCTTAACATTATTGAAAGATCACATTCGTGACTCAATTCATACACAAGAAAATGCTTTGAGTAATTCAGCATAAGTATAAGCCATGCACATCACCGTTTTATTCCTATTGGTTATTTTTATGTTAGTGTGTGATAAAAGGAAAATGTGTGTATCCTACATTTTCTACATAGAGTGATAAGACTTTAAGTCAGGGCTTTGATATACTTAATGTTATTATTCATAAAGAGTGAATGATTAGCACAGAATGGCACCTCTGGAACCAGCTTCAGCACTTTGATGTTCCCTTTCTATCAGTTGTTAAATATTTGAATATCTTATTAATTTCTCTATTAGCACACATTTTCATTAGCCAGTCTGCAAACACAGAGATGCTCTCTATTTAAATACATCACCCAAAGACTATTCTATTTACACTCCAGCTCCTTCTCTCTTCCTACTGGGGATTTATATCATCTCTCTGGAGCACCTTTAATAAGCCACAAGAAATTTGACTTGTCCATCAGAATCACTTACATAAAATTTGGAAACTGGTGAATAGGAATAGACTTTCTGATTAATGAACAAGAAAACTGTATACTTTATATATATGGTTAACCCTTAAACAACACGGAGTTAGGGCTGCCACCCCCTGCACAATTGAACAGCTGTGTGTAACTTTTGACTCCCCCATAACTTAAGTTATCCCTTGGTACCCATGGGGGACTGGTTCCAGAAACCCCCACGAGTACTAAAATCCATGGATGCTCAAGTACCCTAAATAAAATGGTGTATGTCGATCAATGCATACACTGGGCCCTCCTTGTCTGTGGACTTCCAGCTGTGGATTGAAAACAGTACAGGTACTTATTGAAAAATCAACTTCACGTATAAATGGACCCATGCAGTTCAAACCCATGTTGTTCAAGGATCAACTGTATACACTTTTCTTCTAGAAGTAGGCATCCCAGTCATAAAGTGGTAGTTGGTTTATATAGCAACGGCCATTGGATAAGCTTCTTTACCTCAACCAAAGGAAGAGAAAAATCATCTTCAGCCTCCAAAGAATTTACAAGATAAGGAAGCAATATTGTTGTCACAATAACCTGAAGTCAATGGGCCAAATAGCTAAAGCAGTCCCACTGTGACATCATATCCTATTTATCTAGAGAAAATTAGTGGTCATATTCCCAAACCTCAACTCTTCATGGATGTCAGAAATTTCAGATCAAGAATATGGAAAATGTTTCCTTCCACCTAACAGTCCTTGCCTTTTGGGAATCCAATGGATGAAAGTGGGGGATGCTGGTTATTTTATTTTATTTATCCAAGTCCAGCTAAATACTCCAGGTTTGCAGTTACATGAAAGCCAAGCCCACAAAGGCGGGGTGTTGAGCACTGTAGCTTTGGTAGTATGCTCCTATTTGAACGTCCTATTCCTCACAGCTCTGCTCCCCAGGGACTTGTCAATGGCTTTTTCTATGGGGAAAAGCATGGAAGCCAATTGACCTGAAAGGATATATAAGGTAGCTGGGCAGGGCTAAGGAAAGTTTCTAGAATGATCCCTAATATGGGGTGATCTCCCTGGGAGCTTGCTAATAGCTAATGCTGTGGGCCAGAGGTGCAGGAAAGCCAAGGAACTGAGCCTAAATCAAAAAACTAAGGTAGAAGTTTTATAAGGATGGGACATGTAGAATATAGTAGCCGGATAATTTTTAGAAGTAACCAGGGAGGAGATTGGAAAGAGTACTAACTAGAAAAGGATCACCTCTTAAAGATCACAATTATTAATTCTGACTCCAAAGATCTGCCTTGCAAAGTTCCTTGGACTTGACAGTGACGTGTTCTCCTGGCTCAGTGTGAATGTGCCAAAACGGAAGTTGGGATTGATTGTTGTGACCTTTGCTGATATCTTTAATAGAGTAATCATTGTGAACAAAAATGCTGGTAGGAAAGTCCACCAAAGAAAGGCAGTTGATACTCAGATTCTCTATCTACACTGACGAAACTAAACCAGAAACAGTGTGTAGACAAAGAGGAAAAACTGAGGATTGCTAGATGGGCGGGGGGGGGGGGGGCGGGTGAAGGGATTGAAGGGCAGTCGGTGACCACAGGATGGCCACGGGGTTTGAAAATTAATCTGGGGAACGTAATTTAGTGGTTACCAGAGGGTAAAGGGGTTGGGGGTGGGAGATGAGGGTAAGGGGGATCAAATATATGGTGATGGAAGGAGAACTGACTCTGGGTGGTGAACACACAATGTAATTTATAGATGATGTGATATAGAATTGCACACCTGAAATCTATGTAATTTTAATAACAATTGTCACCCCAATAAATTTAAATAAAAGAAAAAAAAGAAAAAAAAAGAAAAAAAAAGAAAAAAAAAAGCATAGTGAATACAGTCAATAATATTGTAATAACTATGTATAGTGCAAGGTGGGTACTAGACTAATTGGGGAATCACTTCGTAAATTATACTCATATAAATGTCTAACCACTATGCTGTACACCTGAAACTAATATAAAATAATGTAGAATGTCAAATGTAATTGAAAAATAAAAAAATAAATGTCATACTTGTATCATAAAAAAAAAAAAAACTGGGAGTTTGGGAGGTGGAGAGGAATATTGCCCTTGGAGGAATATGGCATTGACCTCTTTGTTTTCATAACTGCTTCGAACTTCGAAGGCAGATCGATGGTTTCCATTGCTTGGATGAATGGCAGCAGAATGAACACAACTGGGACACTGATTTCATTTCAGATGGTTTCTCAGATACTCTCTTGTGTTGATAGAGATCACATATGGTAACAGAATGTTTTCTGCTGGCATGAGAGAAGGTTAACAGTCAACGAGGAATGAAACCCCAATTGATTAGTCATAATCTCTCTCTGTCTTTCTATTCTTGATTAATAAATTATATCTCTTGATAAAAAAGGGTAGATATGTGTTTATTCCTTAAGATCAAGGGTTGACTAGGAAAAGAACAATGTGATTTTCTGAAGTTTAATGACCATGACAGTTCTTTTTGTGTTGCTTGATAATGAATCAGCTTGTTTTACTATTAGGCAGTAGGAAAATCTATGAAGGGTTGCAGCATCCTTTAAGGGTTTCCAGTGATACCAGTGCAACTATTGAGCAGTTGGGACCCAAGCTCACAATGTTATTTTATCATTTTTAGGGACACTCAAAAACTCTCTGCATAAAAATATAAAGCATCCTTTAGGAAAATTCCTGTCCTAGAGAACAGTGTTTTTTCCAGCTGTGTCTGGCCAAAGCATTCCTCTCTGAGGGATGCTAAGAGAGCAGGAGATTGTGTTTTTTACATTTTATGGATAATTTTCTTCTAATAAGTGTAGTTGCCAAATATGATCATTGATAGAATTTATCTGAGCTCTCTTCCAGTGTAATATACCCTCTTACTCTTTTGGCATGTACTTTGACCTTAGCAAAGTCACACACACACACACTTGCCTAGAGAAGTGAATAAAATATGTTACATATAAAACACAATTTGTGGTTCTGAATCTATAAACATCCACTAATGTGGACCTTATAAATTCTCACATAGTGAACTTTTATGCTCTGTACTACTCATATTTAAATAATTTCAAGACTATTTCCTGACCATAGTAGTATATGTATATGCCAATTTATGCAATTCACGGATCATTATTTAATAAAATATTACTCTAGTTTTTAATAGCAATGCTCCTATACTACAAGCAACTTTGTCATGATTTCCGTAGCAGCTATCCAATCCTAGACTTCTGATCTTGGCTGACAGAGCCACTAAAATGATCCTAAATATTGACCTTTTCATCATTTAAAGAGAAGTCCAAATTCTTAAGCAAATATTTGTTCTTGAAGTTGGGGGAAAAAAATAACCCTTGTGCTATTTTCTGAGGGAAGTGCTTTAGATTTCTGAATTTATTGAAATGCATAGGTTTAATCAATAGGTTGATATTACACCTGAGTTCTAAAATCTAAGATAAATGCCTCCCACCAAAGAGAAAAAACAAACAAAAAACTGATAAATTTGAGGAACAGATGTCTTAACTTCTAATCTGATTGATTTCTAAAGCAGTATGTAGAAAATAAACTATTAGAATTATATTCTTTACTTGTATCTATGAAAGATTATTAAAAGGTATCTAACTCAAAATCGATGTCAACGTTTTTCAAAATGTTCCTTTTTCTATCCAATTTTCTTGACACATCTCTTCTGAAACTTCTTATATATCTAAATCCCAATTCAACAATCTCCATCTCCTCTCACTAGAGGTGTTCTTCTTGTTTTCTGCTTTCTCTTCTTTTTATTGAACCTTTTTGTTAAGAAACCTAGCCTCTTTTCCATTAATTAAGAACATTATTTTTTATTCAGAATACCAAGCATTGTTTAAAAACAGACAGATACGGTGATTTTAGAGGTTAAACATAAGAGATAGGACTCTCAATACTCACAGGAGATGATTTTCATCCCCACATATACTATTTGTCACCTGATAACCTGCTGGTACTAATGGAAGTTTAGAGAACAAAAGCCTAAGCAGTTAATGATCATGTGGAAAACCAGCACAGCAATAACTTACTTCTTATCAGCATTTTCCTATTTCCCCTATGCATTATACGAACGTCCATGACTGTTCCTAAAGAGATTATTTATTCTCCTTACATTAATGGAACTCAGATAGTTTTGTGGTTTTTATTACATATCTCAATTCCTCATAAAGTTTTACCTTGAAAAGTAAGAAACATCTTTCTCTTTACATATTTTCCATAAACTACAAAATGCAAGATATTATAGACAATTGTTCACATTTTAAAGACTTTTTTTTTTAAATTAAAATACAGTGGATTTAAGATGTTTGGTGAGACAGCATTCCTATACTATTTGTTGAGGGTGTGGGCATAGCTACCTGGGAATAAGACTCTGTCCATGATCTGTTCTTATCTTGATTTTAGTGACATGTTTTGGTTCAGGAAAGGCACAAACATGGTGTCCATTGGTACCCATTAAAAGTTACTGGGTTTAAAATGTATATTTTAATAACTGTAATGCTAAGTGATTTGGTTGGGACTACTAGAATACACAGGAAAATGAGGGATTCATTCTTAACACCATATTGGGTCTGTTTGCATTGACCTTTTGGGTGACCTCACAATCATCTTTTTTGGAACCGCTCAAGGGAACTTAGAATTCATAGAGTTCCTGTCACTCACTCCATTCCTCAGAAACAAGACTTGATTACACACATGTATTTTATGTCTGCTGAAAGGATTTTAAACAGTTCTAATGTAGTACCAACATAAAAATTTCAGTATTTTATGAAACCTCAAAAAATACTCCTACTTTATATCATAGTCCAATCATTATGATTGTCAATTTGCTCCATGCTTATATCATTTATACCACGGCTTTACCTTATCTTACAAAAACAATTTGTGACAGGTAAAAATAGAAGTTGTATTGTGTGTTTTTCTTCACTTCTTTCCTGTGTTTTCCTTGTCAACATTCATTGGAACCAGTGCTGAAAGAACTTTTTCATCATGGCATACTCTCATATCCATCCATGTCATACACCCTGATAATGGTATATCCACATATCATCTGAATGTAAAATTGTCACCAACATTACAGCAATAACTAAAGATATTTTTGATGATTTATTTCCAATAATAACAAAGTTTAAGCATTCTAAAGTTATTTAAATTTTGGGCATAAGAGAATTACAGGTTATTGGTAAAATATAAAAATTGCATTCTACGATTGCACAGGATAAAAAATAAACTTTTCCTGCACTAATATATGAATCAAAGTCGATTAAGTTTAATATTGACATTCTAAAGAGGCAATGGTTTTTGGCAAATGTCAAATTTCCCCTTGTCCGAAGTTAGTTAATATTAAGGAAAAGTATTTTAGCATAGACATACAAGGATGAAATTTCGGAATATACAATTACAATTTGCCTTTTGATTAACTGTTTGGCTATAAATAAGTTTCCCTTTATAGGGAAAAGGCCTAAATACTATTATTCTTAGAATTCTCATTATTTTAATTACAGAAGCCATGATACTTTTCCCCAAAGGTTAATTTGCTTTAGAATTTTGTAGCTTAGTTCATTATTATAGATTACCCCAATTTCCCTGGACTGGAAGTGATACTAATCAAAGAAGAGACAGAGAGAGAAATTTACCGTTATAATTAATTAAATACTTAAGTCTACATATTGGAGCTCATAGAAAAAATATATAATTATAAAAATTTTAGTTGTCTGAACTAGTTTGAATGAACAACTGATTGAATCTATGTGCTCATTTTCTTAATAGGAATCTTTTCTGAAGTCATATAGTTTTTCAAACTTACCCTTAGCTAGCCCTTTGCTTATCTGTAATTGTTTTCATAGGGTCTGATTCACAGATGTTATCTCATAAGTGCATTTCATTTTAAGTTACCAACTTCAACTCATTCCCACCTCAACCCCTACCCAATAATATGTTGCTTCATACCTAATAGAAAAACCTGAGTTTTTGTTTTTTCGTTTTTAGTTTCGGGTATGTAAAACAATATAATAGTTAGACATTTATACCCCTCACAAAGTGATAACCCCCTTCCCCCAATCTGCTACCCCTCTGACATCATATGTAGCTGTTACAATTCCATTGACTGTATTCCCTATGCTGTACTCCATATCCCATGACCATATATATATGTGTATATATATATATATATGATATCAACTATAATTTTATGTATATATATAAAATTATAGTTGATATTCAATATTATTCAGCTTCACCTTCAGGTGTACACTGCAGTGGTCAGGCATCTACATTGTCCATGAAGCAGTCTCCCTAATAAGACATGTGCCCATCTGACACCCTGCAAAATCTTTACAACATTATTGATTATATTTCCCAAACTGTCTTTCATATCCCTGTGGCAATATTGTAGCTACCAATTTGGATGGATCTAGAAAATATTATGCTAATTGAAATTTCAGAAGGAGAAAGACAAATACCACATGATTTCATTTATATGTGGAATCTAAAGCATAGAATAAATGAGCAAACTAAACAAATAGTTTCACAGATATAGAGAAGAAACTGATGGTTGCTAGATGGGAGGGGGTTGGGGATGGAGGAGAAAGTGAGGGGATTAGAAAAACCTGAGTTTTTAACATTTCCTGATCTTAACCTCAGTACAGCAATAAACACACATGCACCATTTGTAAAATTCTCTTACAATCATACTTGATTCTCTGGTTATTGTACCTTAACACATCTGAGACATTAGTCATATGAATATGCCCATTTTTAACATGTTCCTTTCTTGTAAAGTGTTCCTTTCTTTATATCTTTAAATATTTTCAAGTTGCTAATATTTTTTTAAATGATCAGTTTAAAGTCTTTTGGGGACTAGTTAATCTCTCATTTAAACTATTTGAAATGTGGTTTATTTAGAACCTACATGTGCTCCTCATTTTCATCCTTTTTCCATTTGGCTTTTCCTCTTGTACTACTGTATATAGTAAGTAAAGTCTTCACTTAAAGTCATCTATAAGTTCTTGGGAACACTGACTTTAAACTAGAGGACATATAACAAAACTGATTTTACCATAGGCTACTTGATATAAACAAAGTGCCTGTGGCATATTTTTGGTCACAAAAAAATCACCAAACTTCTAAATAAAGAACCAAACACTTCTAATATTCACCATTGTAATAAATGTGATATATATATATATATATATATATTTATTTATTTATATACACATATATATCTCACATTTGTATATATATATGTGATATATATATCTCACATTTGTGTGTGTGTGTATATATATATATATATACATATATATATATGTATATATATATATGCATTTAAGAAAGATGAATAAAAACAAGTAAGATGATTTTCCAATTCAGTATCTTAGGTGCCTGGGGCCTCTCCTGAAAGCTCAGGGTGCAAGGCGGGAAGTTAGTTGAGGATGTATTCTGGCATATTGCTGTAAATCATGGAAGAAAATGTCTTAGAAAGTAGCTAACAGTAGTTACTATCAGTGAGTCCCAAGATGGCAGTTTGACTGCAGGTTGGAGAGCAAAATTTTAGCACGAGAATGGAGATTGAAAGTCTCTCAAAAGGATTTTCAATCAGTAAATGAAAATGTTTGATTGAGAGAGAAGAAAATAAAATGAAGACATGATAAAATAGGCCCCCCAAAAAGTAAGAGTTTTATAATATCAGAAAAAGACGATTAACAGCAATGTTACTCCATTACGACTACTACCAGTACTATCTTCAAAACAATCTATGAATGGAATGTGAGAAAAATTAAATATGGCCACAATAGTGTAATTTTTTCTGTTATTCATTTTAAAATATAGATTTAAGTCATGGAGAAAGTACAGAGGAATACTATCTTAGGGCATAAACCAAAGCGGAGCGGACTGAAGGTGAGATGTACTAACGGGAAGGTAAAATGTAGGAACTTGTATGTCAATAATAGCCTCATCTTATAATGTAGAAAGACCAGAGATGCTGCTAAATATTGACCATAACATAAACAGAGAATTACTATGTATTTCAAAATTAGAAATGTAACCAAAAGAATAATTAAAATAATATATAATAAAATTTGTCAAAAACAATATTTTTAAAAAATGAAAATAAGTAAGATATATATCAGAGTTAAATATTATAGACCATACTATTATGTATTGATCTGATACAAGATGTAAGCTTTTTAAAAGAAGATGAATATAGTAGGACCAATTAAATAGATACTACCTATGTTTAATTTAAAAATAACAATGACTTTTTTCTTCTGTCCCATTATACAGTAGAATATTTTTACTCTCTGTTTCCTTTTTTAATAATACTTCTCTAAACTTCCTGCAGCCTTTAGGACATTTTTATTTTCTTTTGTGTAGATAAAACTGAATTTTATCTAATTTTTTCTAAAGTAAAATTTACTCTGACTTGCAGCTCTGCTCTTCTCAAGCCTATGTTACATTGATTCCTGGTGTTAGTTCAGTGTGGTGGCACCAAGATAAATATCCTCACAACAAAAACAGTTAAACATAAAATAATTAGGATTTTACTGACCGGAAACAGCAAGTTTTTAGACATATAGGAAATAGATCCCATTCTCCAAAAGTGTCCACTCATTTCTACTACTGCTAGCTCTGGTAAAATAGCTATTTGTCAATCAGGTTCTTTGGACTTATAAATGTACCATATAGGCTCTCCATGGCTAAAATACCCATCATTTTTAATCACTCTAAAGCACATGGATGTCATCATAAATTAAACATCCTCTTCTCAGGAAAAAAATGTTTTAATGCACAGAGGTAATTTGAATTTGTGAAACTGAAGTTCAATTTCACATGAGTCAATTTTAGTAAAGACATGAGAAAGTCTTTTTTAACTTGGCTGCCCTTTTCTGGTGTTTTTGTTTTTCTTTCCCGTTCTGAAGCTATTTTATTTCCAAATACTTGGTTAACTTTTTACTGTGAGAATTTCTGTGATAACCTACATATAGTAGTGAACAACACAAATTCAGTCCTCTCGTCTTTTACTACGTAGACCCCATATGTCCTCCACAAAGATCATCGAACAGCTTTGGTGAGGCAACATAGAGATTTCTGTTTTACTGTAATATTTCCCCCCATTCTCATCCTCAAAATGTCTTTAAATTAGGGAGGAACTCCCTGTATTCCCACACTTTAAAAATATGATTTGATTTCAGGCCAACATTTTTAAACCTTTACAGCCAGCAAAAATGATAATCGTCTTGTAGGCACATGTCTAAGAAGGGTATCTCTTTCCTTTTCTGTAAAGGTGAAATCTTGTTGAGTTCATCTATAGGATTTAAGAAAACTGAAAAGTGAGAAAGTGAAGAAAACCGCTATTATGAAAGCCTCGATATCACCAACTTAGCAAACCCCCACTCCTTTTCTTGACAGTATTATATATAAGGTATGCAGGATATTTTGCAAGTAGGATCTTTTCATTATAGTTAACCCTTGAACAATGCAGAGGTTAGGAGAGCCTTCTCTCCAAGCAGTCGAAAATTTGCATATAACTTTTGACTCCCCCAAACTTAACTACCAATAGGCTACTGTTGACCAGAAGCCTTTCTGATGATAACATAAACAGTCCATTAACACATATTTTGTATGTTAATCTATTATATACTGTATTGCAACAAAATAAGCTAGAACAAAGAAAATGTTTAAAAAAAAATCCTGAGAGAAAATACATTTACAGTATTTATTGAAAAAGATTCACATATAAGTGGACCCACACAGTTTAAACTCGTGTTGTTCAAGGGTCAACAGTATTTGGTAAGAAGTTTATAGACTAAATGGAATTTGGCAAAATTTACATTTGCATTGTCTGACAAACATGCATATGGATAAGCAAAGTCTACTTTGTATTTGAATAAGAAATCAACAATCTTTTGTTTCATTTTTTTTCCTGCACTTTCATTATCATCTTCATAGAAATCTAGATTATTTGAAACTCCACCTTTTGAACTACCTAATAGCAAGAAGGGGAGTTTTGGTTTGTTTGTTTGTTTGTTTGTTTGCCTTTTTCAACACAGCTTATAAACATTAGGGATCACGGTTATAGGTAAGATCCTCAGAATTAGAATTAGCTCTATACTGTAAAGGGCCAAAACGTGTTATTAAAGTGATCCCTTGTATTTTCCTACAGGGTATTTTGTTGCAACCTCCAAATCAAAAAATGTAACTGTACTCAGTTTCTTAGATCAATCAAGGAACTATTCATTGCTTACTGTGGTATGCCCAAGCATTTTCAGCAGCCACTATTTTCTACATTCCATTGATAACTTTTTGGGAGATGAAAAATCATTTGATCAATTTAGAAGTGCTTACGTGTCTCATCCTAGATTTGTTAGTTTCTGCCTCCATGCGTGCTTTCTTATGCTCTGTTCCATCAGGTCCAGTAACAAATTCTGTTCTGCAGATTGTCCAATATGCTTTGTTGTGGTTGTTTACCTCCCTAATCCAGTTGTATGTGTCCTTTCATCTGCCATTAACACAACAGTTTTCAGTCCTCTTTCGGGTGATCTCTGAGTCATCCTGGTGTTGCTATTGTAATCATTCATCTCCATTATGTGAACTCTTAGAGGAAATGGTCACACTATACACGATGTTAAAAAATTCAGCTAGCATTACAGTAATGCAAATCATTGCAGTTAATGTATAGGCAAAGTCAAAAATGAAATATTAACGCTCACAATTACAACACACTTCAATTCACCCTCGGTCTCATAATTCAGAGTGAGCAACAATTCTCATGATCCATTTTTGGGGACCCCAGGTCATCATTTCCAAGATGACAAGTCAGGGGAGAAAAAGCAGTAGCAGGGAATACAGAAGGCAGATCATCTCCACCATATCCATTTTAAAAAGTGTTGTTGTCAGTCCCTATTTTTTGCAGAACACAAGTTCTGTACTTACTCCCCCCCGACCCCCCCACACACACACACACATGCACACAAACTTCCAAACTCATCATCAAAAAACAGGAATTTTTAAATCCTGGAGAGGGATTTTTCCAAGATGCAGAACTTAAATGCTAAGTTTTAAATGACAAACTGGACAATTTTTCACCCTTCTATATAATCTGCAGCAACTCTTTTTTGACTGTGTAACAATACCGTGAATAGAAAGCTAAGTGTTGCTCTGAAAAGGAGAAGACTTAGAAGCAGTATAAGCAGATTTATTTGGCAGGGACATTAGGATCAGGAGAATTTTCTGGGAAATGGAAGAGAAATTGGTTAAAATAACAAACACACAATAGTCAGAGATTAGCACCTGAATACACAAAACACTCTCTGAGGTTCATTATGAGGAAAGTCATAAGAGTGGGATTGTAAACTATATATAGAGAGAGATATCTAGATATAGATAGTGTGTATATGTATACATATGTGTATACACGCATTTATGTACACACACAATTTATTTACACTTCCAGTAATTAAAGAAAATTGTATATATATATACATATGTATATATATGTATATATTTACTTTTTACAATATACTTACTATTTAAGCCACACGATATTGCATTTGACAAATAAAAATGTACACTGCGTACTTATAATTTGTGCCTCTGCAATATTAAAATAAAGAGGAGTAATGGGAAGAGAGAGAAAAGATAAGAGAATAGGAGAAAACTGTTCTGAAAATCAATTTTCATTAGATAGAAAAATGTAAATAGAAAACAATAAAGATATAAGGATACTTGAATTGAGAAAGATGAAATAATAGAAAACCTTCATATGTATAGAAAACGGTCCAGAATTACTCTGATAATTTAGTGGTTTTTATTACTTTTTTTTGTTTTGACGTGGCTTGTATTTCACTAAATATGACTATGTAGTTTGCATAAGTATTCTTAGTATAGACTGACATTTTTCAAATTAAAAAATCTATGTACTAATATAATTATATTAAATTATATTCAAATACTTCACACATATCTATTATGGTACCAAAATTTGTTTCAAGATTTTAGAACAGTAGTTATAATCACCTTTTTCTTTACCGTTAATGTCATTTTTATCTGAAGAAATAAGTGCTAGCATTTTCTATTTAGTGCCTCAGATTTCATTTTATATTATCTTGGCTTTTCAGTACAACACATTATATTTTATTGGTTTTATTCATTCTATGAAAATTGAAAATATTTTTAATACTAATTTTCAAAAGAGATAAAACTATTGATCATTTATTTGAGAATTTTTAGTAGATTCATGTATACTTTATGCAATTAAAGAAAATTTGCATATAACTTATGCTGCACGGAGTCTATTTAAACTATTACTGCCATGCATGTATTCACTACTACAGATTAGATATTTTTATCTATTTTGTACCTAAGTCAGTAGTTAAAAGTTAAATGGTATCTGTATACTTTTCTAATTAATTAGCTTATGTTGCAAGCATTTTAATATACGTTATGTAAAAAACTAGTAGAGATTTGTAAACAATGATGCTAAACTTATTTTTAATAGTGTTTATCATTGTTTACTAATTTGCAAATATATCAAGTCTTATATTTTTCATTAAATAAATTACATGGTATAAGGAGAATTACGAGTTCTGCATCTGCAAATAATAGAAATAAAATACAATATTTTAATAGAATTACAAACAGATGTTATTGATTTGTTATTGAAAGAGCAAAAGAAACCCCATGTGTGCTAGATTAGGAATAAAGTACTAAATAAAAGGAAAAACCTGGGCTTTGTTTAAGATTGGTAGGAAAGAGGCAGCATAACAAAGAAGGAAAAAGTAAAGGAAATGGGATTTCGGACATGTGATCATGAAAGAAGTCTAAAGAGATCCTGTACTGAATCTTTCATGCTGATCATACTGATCTGAATATTCAACATACATCCAATATAATTTGCTCTGAATTATCACCCAGTTTTTTTTCTCAAATAGATCATAAACCTTTTCTGGTGAGTCTTTAAAGATCAGATCAACTTAATCATTTCTGTGCATTCTCTTTTTGTTTATTTTTTATAATCCTTAATATTCTGTACAAGAAAAGTATTCTTTGGCAAGGATTGATCCAAAGGTGTCATAGATTTTTTCATTTTATTTTAAAATAATAATTGTATATATTTAAGGCATACAGCATGATTTTTGATATACATATACATAGTGAAACAATTACTACAGTCAACCTGATTAACTTACCTCACATAGTTGCCACTTTTTTTGTGATACAAACACCTGAAATCTACTAACAGCAAATTTCCAGTATTTAATACAGTATTATTAACTGTAGTCATAATGATATACATTAGATCTCTAGACTTATTCATCGTATAGAACTGCAGTTTTGTTCTCTTCAACCAGCATCTCTCCATTTCTCCTACCTCCACTATCCTGATAACCACCATTCTCTTCTCTGGTCCTATTTATTTCTTGGTCCTATTTATTGTCCAGAATCCATAACATGTCAACCCAAGTTGATTTGGGAGAAATCAAG
The DNA here is from genome assembly GCF_004115265.2 of Rhinolophus ferrumequinum. Taxonomy (NCBI): domain Eukaryota; kingdom Metazoa; phylum Chordata; class Mammalia; order Chiroptera; family Rhinolophidae; genus Rhinolophus; species Rhinolophus ferrumequinum. The sequence goes on from NC_046301.1 coordinate 47,049,357, forward strand.
GAAAGACAAGATTAATAAGAACATTCACAGTATATTTACCATTTGGGACAAAAAATTAGTTATGTATTACCTCTTAATTTTCAGTTCTTGTTTTATGTCACATTTTTTTGTGTAGTGTTGTATCTTTGTTAGGAAATGGAGAGAGAACTAACACTCTATAAGGAGAATGAGTTCACCTTTTTTTGTGATGAGTTATTTGACTTGTATTAAATATGACCGTAATTCACGACAAAGAGGGGTTATACTTGATTGGTGATCCCTCTGAACCCCCAACACTTGGTTTGTCATCCAAGAACACTAAGGATTTGAAAATAATAAGAATATCTTTTGGTAGGGCCAAAGTTTGTAGCTGTGCATGTTAGACTCTAACAGAGCAACATAATCATGGTTTTTGAAAGTAGTTTTTTCTAGGCTCTATTATTCCTATTGAGATAGGAAAATCACAGGCAGTCAGGGACGTGTGGCGGAGGACCTCAAAGCCAAAGAGAACAGTAACTGACAGAAAGAAAAAATGTAGAAAAGGGAATTATGCGGGAGGGGGCTATCACATCAGACTGCAGAATCAGCCAAGACACCAGCCCAGGTGTGGGGAGGGGGCGGGGGGCGGGCATCAGCTTCTGCTTTTGGTAAACAACTTGAAGATTGCAGACTCAAGGACATACAGTCTCCAGCGCAGCTTAGCCTGCGGGGCATTCCATTCGGATCCCCCCTCTCTTCGGAGAGCTCTACTCTTGTGCTTTTCGCTTTTGCAGTAAAACTATATACTGCTTCAATTTACCTCTCCAAGTCCACGTTCTCATTCCTCGAGTGCATGAGACCACGAACTCCGGGCACCAGACACCAGGATCTTATATCACTTTGAGTAGTGTAGGTGACTTCATGTTGTTACCAGATGTACAAGAGGCTTTAAGAAGTCTTCAGGACAAGCTACTTAAGAAAGGTGCTCTACCCTTTTACTGTATTTTTATAGTCATGCTCCAGATGGAGATCAAGGGTGGAGACCCTAGTGATTGTGAGAAAAAAAAGAAAAAAAAAGCCTATCAGATATGTCCAAATCCTTGCTGGAATTTCAGAGAGTAAGAAGTGTGGGGACAGAATCCCAGAGAGCAGTTTCCAGGCTCAGCCTCCTGTGGGGAGGTGCTGGCTCGGGTAGTGAAGGACAATCAACTGTGATTGGTTGGCCATCAGCTGTAATCAGTTAGCCAGTTGGCTACTGATGTAACTGCAGGGCTGCGTTGATTGGTTGGTTGGTTGGCAGGCAGAGAAGTGAATGGCGGACTGCGGATCGTGTGGCATGTGTCTCCCCCAGCCGCCAGTGAGACTATAGTGGTGTGACTCCCCTATCTATGGCTCTGTGGGTGTTCCTTTTTGGCCTCACCATATCCTGCGTTCTTATATGGGGAGCGGACCAGAGGCCCCGCAGGCTGCCTTACGGAAGTAATTAAAGATTTAACATCAGTTATTAGCAAATAGAATTCCTTCTTCCTCCCCCCACAGCTGCCACAATGAAATTGATAGGCAACTAAAATTTTAATGGAGTCTCTTAAGCTGATCAGTAGGACTGATTAAGAGATCTCAGTCAGGAAAAAGGAGTCAGAGATGGGCTAAGCAGGTCCCTTCTAGTAAGATATTTAACAAGTTTAGGGTGTGGTTTCTTTAACTGGAAAATTTTAGGAAAAAAATTCAGTAAGAAGCCGAATAAGTGTTTTAGGAAATGTACTGCCCAAATAACCACAGCCTTGAATTCCGAAAGCCAGTCTATCAGATCATATTACACCTAGTCTACAGTTCACCTGAAGTTGTGGAAGTCAATTTCTATTAGTGTCTCCCTGTCCGTGCACTGTATCTCTCTGTTAACTGGGAGCTGACTCTGCAGTGAATAGCAAAACTAAGGAACAGGAGTTGGGTCTAGAGTTAAAAGTCTGAAGATCCTGGGTGCAACCCTCAATACATAGGGCCTCAATGGATATATGTCTCTGGTGGAACCATTCCTCTGGTGAGGCAATTTAGTGATGTACCTCACAGTTTCTCAGGAATTCACTGAAATCGAGCCCCAATTGCTCAGTTTTGCTCTGCTCAGTTTTGTATACCTTTTGACTTTTCTCACTTTCCTATATTATTTTCATCATTTGGACTCCCTGGAATCACCTTGTCCTAAACACTCTGGACACAAGTCTCCACCTTGAGGTCTACTTTTAGGTGATTTCAAAACGTGCACTAGCAGGAAATAAGCCAGAAAACAGGATAAGCCCCAGTGAAGGATGGCCAGAGAATCACTCACAGAGAGCAGACGCAGTGCTGGCCAGATGGGCTTACCGAGAAACTTATTCTTTTTCCAGGCTGGGAATTTCTTCATTTTCTGTCTAGCAGGATTTTTAGAGAGCTACTGATATCTGTCTGACGTGTGTTTTCCATTTAGGTAGATAATGCTGGCTGCCTAACAAGATTCATACTCCCCTTCAGCTGTAGAAGCTAAGTATGTGGATGCCCAGCTAAATCACATTTCCCAGCCTCATTTCATTAGATGGTCTCATGTGAATAATTCAGCTCTAATGATAACAGAAGTGTTGGGTGCAATGTCTAAGTCTGGCACATGAAAATTTCCAGATTCATCCACACTCTTTCCACCTTTTGGCTTTCTGGCGTAGTTTACCTCAGATGAACCTTGCAGGGCCACATATTGAAGATGGCAGAGGACCTGAATTTGTGAGAGCATAGCCCCTCTGCTATGCTGCAGATGAAGCGTGCTACTAATGAAGGCAAAATGTAAATGTAGCCCTTATATATTTTGGGAGCTTTTATTAAAGCAAATTAACTCCTCATAACTATTATAGTATTATTTCCTTTTTCCAAATGGAAACTTTAGTAGGTTTATTATGTTTGTTCTATGGTTATATACAGGTTGTGGAAGGGCAGATATGTTTATTTTTAAAGTTTTCAGTGAAAAAGTAGCCACGACATGACCTGATAAAGAGTACTTACTGCCCATCACTAAAAGATCCTAGAAAATGAGCTGGATACAGTGCAGAGGGGACATGAGGATTTTCAGCCTTGGAATAGACAGTGAAACAGTTCTAAAAGACGGCATGTAGGAGTACATTGCTAACCACATGGGTGATTTCTACCTATATCCTAGTATTTGATCTTACTTCCATTTTCTATTTATAAAAGTTCCTGAGTTGTGGTTGGTAATGTGGACCTCAAAACAGAGACTACATTTCCTGGCTGTTAGATGTGGCATCCTGCCTAGAATGAGACCAATGGAATTGAGGAGGTGGATGTGTACACATCACGTGCTTTCTCTTCCTCACTTCCACAGCCTAAGCCCTAAGCTAGAAGCCAAACAATGTATTTAGGATGGCAGTGCAAACTCACCCACTAGCGTCTTTGAAGTAAAACTAAACCTAGGTGTTGTTGCCCATCAAAATTTAGAAAGGTGGGGAGAGAGAATGTAATTTCTGTCATATTTAATCAAACTGAAAAGTGCACACAAAATTCTATTCAAATGATGTTGACTGAAGTCAATGAATATGGACACACCTACTGCAGAAAAGACTGAACAACAGATTAGTGGTTGCCAAGGGCCAGGGGTGGAGTGCTGGTGGGGGTGGGTGTGAAGGAGGTCAAAGGGTACAAACTTCCAGTTATAAGATGAATGAGTTTCTGGGGATCTAATGTACAGCATGGTGACTGTAGTTAACATTATTTCATTGTATATTTGAAGGATGCTAAGAGAGTAGAATTTAAAAATTCTCACCACACAAACATTAAAAGATTGTAACTATGTGAGGCTATGGATGAGTTAATTTTATTGTGCTAATTATTTTGCAGTATATACAGATTCAAAATCATTATGTGTATACCTTAAACTTACACAGTGTTATATGTCCATTCTATCTCAATAAAGCTAGGGGAAAGATTGGGATATAGAGTCAAGGGTCTTCTGTGGCTCTTTGCATACTTTAGAGCTCACCCACCACCCACCACCCACTCACCCTAACATTACATACAAAGAGAAAGTTAAGCTCCTTCTTTATTGGTGTAACACATTCTTTTTCCTCCTTCCCAGATTTAATCTCTCTACCAAGCTTGTCTTGTATTCTCACCATACATTAAAAATTTTAATCAGTCAAAGTTGACGGAACAAAAAAGCAGTTCGTCTGTTTCTTAAATCTCTTTGAACAGGTTTGGATTTGGCTTCAAAGTCAGCATACAGAGATATTTTGTTTGCTATATTCTTTTAAACTATATTTTATAGTTACTATCTTATATATGATTAATATTTTATATAAAGTTATTTCCTGTTTCTATATGCAGTCAAATGATAAAAGTACATATACTGAATTCCATAAAAACTTCTGAAATACCTCAAAAAATGATTTATCTATTTTTCATCTGTTGACCAAAACAGTGATCACGTTGTATTTTAAAATTAATGAAATTAGAGAATATTTACTATGAACACATAATGATAAATCTTTACTGAAAGAAAAATTGTACATAAATGAATATATTTAAGCCAGCAGCACCACATAATAAATCAGCCAGAGTATAATTTTACAACATTTCTAAATGGGTAAAGACATAATATTTACATGCTTAACTAAGGAATACCGTGTTTCCCCAAAAATAAGACCTAGCCAGACCATCAGTTCTAATGTGTCTTGGAGCAAAAATTAATATAAGACCCGGTATTATATAATATTATACCCGGTATTACATTATATTACGTTACATTATATTATATTAAAGACCCAGTCTTATATTAAAATAAGATCAGGTGTTATATTAATTTTTGCTCCAAGACTCGTTAGAGCTGATGATCTGGCTAGGTCTTATTTTGGGCGAAACACGGTACCAATACTGTTTAAAAACTAACCTATAGTTGACAGAAATATTAACTAAAAATTCTACATGACAACAGAGCTTAATTTTCTACATTATAACTACAGAGTTCAATGAATTAAAAAATATATATATTTTTATTCCTCAAAACATTTATGTACATAACTGAGATAAATCATTAGACAAAGAAGTTAATAATCATCGTTGATATAATGACTACAAAGAAAGCTTTAACATTTACTAATCATAATTTTACAAAAGTACTTATTTCCCCCAACATAATAATTCTTTACAAGTAGCATATACCGTATTTCCCCGAAAATAAGACCTAGCCTGACAATCAGCTCTAATGCGTCTTTTGGAGCAACAATTAATATAAGACCCGGTATTATATCATATCATATTATATATATCATATCATATATCATATCAGACCCGGTCTTATATTATGGTAAAATAAGACCGGGTCTTATATTAATTTTTGCTTCAAAACACACATTAGAGCTGATTGTCCAGCTAGGTCTTATTTTTGGGGAAACACAATACCTGAAATATCACTGTCAACTATATCATCATGTGTCCAACTAAAACATGGATACATATTAATATACAATTTTCTTTCAATATTAAATAAAGTAAAAAATAAATACAGTAAGAGAAACCAATGAAAAGCAAAAAAAGTGATTTAAGGATATCTGAATGTTATAGACTATGTATTAAATGCATATAGTCATTAAAGAACCAGTAGGCATGACATATGAAGCTTTATTAAAGATTAATGTAAATTTTCTTAATATAAAATAAATAATAGCAGAATATTATGACTTTTTAAATAATCAAATTCTAGTAAGTATAAAAAGAATGTTCATTTTAATTGGACTTTTTACTTTAATATTTTGTTTTTGACATATGTATTTTGTGTAATTGTCACAGAGAAAATTCAGTTTGAAAAAGCTCTTTGATTCATTTGTGTTGTGACTTTGTCAACATTATTAGCTTCTGATAGACTCAGTTTTTTGTTTTGTTTTGTTTTTAAATGTAAAAAGTAGAGAAAACAATATTTAACCTGCACCATTTTTTTAAAAACCCTTGTTATCTGCCAGGCACTATACTAGATGCTAAGGTGCAACAAAGTTAAAGAAGACAAGTCCCGAATCAAAGAATATTGTATCTCGGAGGGAAAAAGACACAAGCATGTCAATGACGGCAAGATACTGTTAGGTATGTGTGCAGGGTGTTAAAAGTACACTCTATATACTGTGTGTTCAGGAAGAGAGAGAGAGGGTCTGCCATTAGACTGAGTCAAGGTGAGTCATTGTGGTTTGAAAAAAAGATTGGAAGCAGCTGGATAAAGAAGGGGAGAAATGTGCTCCAGGTAGAGGAGGGATTGCATGTAATGTCAGAGAAGCATAAAATAACATGGGACATTCCCTGGTAGAATAGAGAGAAAAGAGGGAGAGGTAAGGATCAATGATGATGAAATGGGGAGAAGGTACCAGCCAAATTATAAAAGGTTTTATAGCTAAGGATTTAAATTTTATGACAGTGTACTGCAAATGAAATATTAAAGCATGTTTTGTTTTTAGAGTAATTATTTTGCTAGTGTGTGGAAGATGGTTGAAAGTTTGTGAAAATAAAAGAAAGAATTCTAATTAGGAATCAAATCTGGATATTCAAGCAGAAATAGGGGAACATCAAAACTGGGGCAATGGAAAAGGAGAGAAGATGAGGAAAGCAAACTTTAACAAAAAGTTAGAATTCACAGATTCCTGTGGATGATCAAGCAGGAGACAAAAGGAGAGATTGAAGTTTCTGAGTTTCTAGCAAGGCTGATTACAAAAGCAGGGCAATTCACAGACATTGTCCAGATGGGGTTATCCAGGATGATGAACATGTAGTGAAAGCAGAGCTCTGGGGAGCAATATCGGGTGTGAGACAAGCAGAAATACTGCACACATTTCTGTGATGAATAATTTAAATAAATATAGTAAATGCTGAAAATGTCCATAATTGGGCATACATATGTTATATACACATAAAACATATATATGTATGGTCATTAGATTGCTGCAGGTCTAGAGTATAGAGTAACTCTAAAAGAAAGTATTAATACCTTGAATAGTCATAAAAATTTTAAAGAACATAGTAAACTTTTATAATGTTTTACTTCATAATGAAATGTAATAAATATTCATTTAAAAGCAAATATAGAATATATTTGGATAAATTTAGACTTGCCATTTCATTTCTTTTGTTAGCTATAGGTTTATACTATCTTTAATACCCTAGCCTCCAAATTATTTTGTTATCAATTCTCCACTTAAGTGGAATCCTCTCTTTATTCCATTTTACCTACTTTAGACATCTTTGAAATATATATTTACGTAAAAATCCAATTGATCAGAACATATGTCAAGCCATATATGATCTCATTCTGCAGAAGATAAAAGAAAGATCTGACATAACTAGAACTTAATATTATATTCTTAGGTTATAGTTGTCTTATTTAAAGAAATCAAAACTAGTCAAAGTGTCCTCAGATATTATAACATACAGTGGTGAATTTTCATTACATTTGCAGAATGAATGGAATAAGAGAAAACAGTATTGTCATATAAGTGCTAATGTGTACTGATGAAGATTTCCTGCATGATAAACAACAGATGATTGTTTTTTATGTGTTATGTTCTAACAGCCATAGACATCTGAATGCACAACTTCAATAACTGCATGATAAAGGCTGGCTGCCTGAAGTCTTCAATTAAGGGAAAACAAACAAACAAACAAACAAAACAAAACACAGATCTTCCAGGTCATTTCCAGGTGAATAGAAGAAAACTGCATTGCAGTTAGAGTTTCCACTAGGAGAAATAGCGCAATCTAATCCCATTTATAAATAACAAAAGGAACAGTGATAGCAATTTATCATCAGTTAGTGCCAAGGAAATACACTAAGAAGGTGACCAGAGCGATTAAAGAGAGCATCTGTCTGTGTGCTGGGATGCCTGAACCTAAACTAAGTATGCTGAGTTCCAGGGACACTATGGTTTGCTTGCACTTAGTTTTTTCCTCATTAAAAATAAGTAAGTATGTAAGTAAATAAATAAATAAATAAATATTTTGAGGATACTTTTTAATGACCTAATGTGGCTATGATACATTTATCTTTAAATATATATATATTCCTTAATCCCTTTCAGTTAGCAGAGATAACAGATATCACAGCCATTATGAACATCATTATTTGTCTCATATAAGAAAGTGATTATTATGGTTTATTAGTGTTTTTATGATCACATTTCTCCTCTACTACTGGCTTATTATTTATACAACTTTAAAAAGTATTTCAATGTTATATGGAGACATATAATATGTACATTTAATTAATCATAGTCTACCTTAAAATAATATTATAGCCCTTCACATGTAGTGTAAGAACCCTACAACAGCAAACTCCCGTGCCTCCCATCCTTTTTGGTGTTACTGATATACATTTCACTTTTACAAGTGCAGTAAACACCAATACATTACTACTATTTTTGGTTTAGCAGTCAACTTACTTTTAGAAAGATTAAAAACTAAAAGATACATTTCTCTACTTTGATTTTTGCCATTTCCAGTGCTTTCTATTGCTTATGTAGATGAGATTTCTATCATATGATCATATTATTATAAGTTTATAATATTCCTTTTGACTAATGAAGTTCCATTAATTTTCTTATAGTGCAGTGCAGGTCTGCTGCTATTGAATCTTCCCTGTTTCACTTTACCTGAAAAAGCCTGGTTTTCTCCTTCCATTTTGAAAGATAGAAAGCAAATGAAAGATGGATATTTAAATAAAGAATATAGTTTGGCAGATTATATTTTATTCTTTCAACACTAAATGTTTCAGTCCTCTCCCTTCTCATTTACATATTTTTTAACAAGAACACTGCCATATTTCTTATCTCTGTTCCTCCATAGTTTATGTGTCTTTTTTCCTCTGGCTACCTTCAAAATAGTTTCTATTATTATTATTTCTATTATTATTATTATTATTTTTGTTGTTGAATATTATGTGTCTAAGAGATTTTAATTTTTTTCCTTGATTTTTAAAAAATAGTCCGCTTGTTCTTTGAGCTTCTTGGAAATATGTTTTACTATCTTTCATAATTTTTGTAGGAATCTTAACTATTATTTCTTCAGATATTTTTCTGCCCCATTATTTTTGTGTTTCTTCTGAAATTTCAGTTGCATGTATGCTAGACAATTTTATATCGACTGCTAACAATATGTACTATTACTTTCTTTTTCATTTTATTTTTTTCTTTTATTTTAGTTAGGGTAATGCCTATTGGCATTTCTTCAATGTCACTTACTTTTCAAACTTCATCAAGCTTCTTCAAGTTCACTGGTTCAGATTATGATTAGAGGAAAGTTCAAAGACTTCCATGAAAAGACATTTAAAACAAAAATTGTAGGCTATTCAGTCTTTAAAGAGGTAATGATTGAAAAGTGATAAAAGATATGAACCCAAAATAGGCAGCTCATAAACCAAACAGGACATAAAACTAAATTATATCCACACTTATTGCAAAAATATGTAAGATGCCAAAGAGTAACATAAAATCTTAAAAACATCAACAGAGAGAAGAGAGATAATGCTATTAAAAAAAATAAGGGAAGCTATTATAGAAATTACTAGCAGCACCATCTCAACAGCAGCAGTGGGTGTCTTGTCTATTATCTCCCTTCTGTAATATAGATTCTAATCTTGAGAAGGAATATTTTTGGCTTGGAAGTATTAACCAAAAAAGACCTGCAGGGATGAGAAAACAATATATCCAAAGAAACTTTTTTTTTCTTCTCACAAATCAAATTTGCTCTGGCAAGATTGTATAGTATATTAAAAACAAACAAACAAAGCACATTACCTTTGTAAATGGGTCTATGTGATATGACAAAACCAGGAACATTGGATGTAAATTTATATTTTTGAATATGTTGTTGTTACACATGATACATTTATGGTATGCAGCTCCTTTTACAGTTTTTATTTTTACTATTTAAGTGTGGACATGATGCTAAATTTTGGTATTTCTTAACCTCTTCGTTCTGGTGATATATATCGCATTATATACTGATGTTTATATTGATAGATATTGATATATATTACACATATAAACATAAATAAGTAGGGTGAAAACCATAGCTTTTTGCATTCTCCGTAGACTGTACAGAGACATCCTAAGCAGCAAAATCTGTGTTGTGATGTACAGAAATGGAGAACAGTACTAAATAATATTTAAGAATTAAAAAAAAAATACTTAGATTTGGGGTGAGAAAATATAAGTTTGAATGGCTAGGTTAATGGAAAATAAATTGGTATATCCCGCCAAAACAAACTCTCAGGGCCTCTCTCATCAAAGAAGGGAGTGGGCTGATGGGGAAAGTAGAGGATTGAGGTTGCAAAGCTCTTCCAGGACATGCTTCAGATTCACCACGTCAAAAAACAAACATACTTCTTTTTCTTTTCAGACTTGCTTCTCCTTCCATGTGACATACTTTACAAATCAAGACAATTATTTATTTAGTAAGCAAGCTGCGAGTTTGCAGAACTCACAAACTTTCTGACCCCTCGCCTGCCCTTGTTAAATCTATTGACTACTTCTGTGTCTACCTGTATTAGTCTCAAGCCTCTCTCTCTCTCTCTCTCTCTCTCTCTCTCTCTCTCTCTCTCTCTCTCTCTCTCTCTCTCTTTCTCTCTCTCTCCCATTCCTCCCATCCCCATTTATACTACGTTAGTTACAGGTCCTGGCCAATTTCAATTACCTATACATAGTTTTTCATAATTTAATTTTCTTTCCACACACATTCAACTTTTATAATGCTTTCAGGGTGAGTTTTCTGAAATAAAAATTTTACCATTCAACTCACCAGCATAAAATTTCTATGGCTTTCTACTATCTATGACACAAAATTAAAATCGGTATCATAATGGGCATTTCACTTCTGTTTATATTTCTTTACTCACTCATATTCAAAGATTTAATTTCTCCCATTTTGGAGTTTGTTCCTTGTCCCAGAGCATTAGATTCCCTCACTGTGATTTTTGAGAGTTCATGTTTTGTTGTTGTTCAACTTAAAATGAAGATCAAAACATCATAAATATAAAATTAATAGAGTAGAAAGACATGTAAGGGTTACATGAATGCAGAGAAGTAGTGTCTTCCTTTTTCAAATCTTGCAAAACGTTTGGCTATGTGAATGCATTTATATGGACATGATTAGAAAGGACCTGTTCAGGTGAGTTGCTCTTTTTAGCTTTCCCTTATCCATCTCCACCTGAGAAAGTGGAGCAGCTGGTGAGAACAAAGACATGTAGAAGTAGGGATAGTAGGTGCAATGTTTAGGAAATGTGTTTCCAAAATAACACATCCAGTGTTTGCCCACACCATTTATTAGCTATGTGAAATTTACTGAGTTACTGAAACTCTCTGTTTATACCTCTTATAATTGTGATAATACCAACTTTGTAAGTTTGTTTTTAAGATTAAACGAGTTATTACATATAAAGCAATTATAATGTGCCTAGAAGATAGTGTTGCAGAAAAACGGCAAGGACCGAGAAACTCAAGCGGCACACATAGATAAGGGAGAACACAGCCTTAGTATGCCGGCGGGCTCAGTGGGATCCTTCCCAAAAGACTGAGCCCCTAGCAAGGTTTTGAGCAGGTTTTTATGGGTTGGGGACTTCCTTGAGTCGGGAAGGGGTAGGTGTCATCTGGTGATTGGCTCAAAGTGTGGCTTGGAGGGGGTTATGCGGAAGTGGGCTGGGGCTTAGGCTGGGGACTTCTCTCTCTCCTGGGACCACCATTTTAGCTCAGTTCCACGTGGCAGGGAACCATTTTAAGGTCATTTCCCCATCAATAGTAAGTGCTTAAAAAGTATTAGGTATTACCATTATTGTATTTTAAAATGTTACACAAAGCTAATTTATCAAGCAATTAAATGGGTAAAATAAGTGGATTTTTTAAGACTTAAAAGGATTCAAAACCTTTCATCCCATGAACTTTTTGCAGGAAACTAGTAAGGATATGCTGAAGCAAATGAAGGGATGACTCAAACAAAAAAGAGAAGACTAGGATCCAGAAAAGTGTGGAAACAAACTAGAAAAGCTTTACTGAACGGCAGCTAATTGACTGAAAAAGTAAACAATATATTGGAGCAGAAAAATAAAGGCTGAAGGGGAGGATGGTTTCAATCAATCAGGAAGACTCAATAGGACTTCATTAGTTACAAAGTTTGGGGAAATTATTGACTAATACACAGACATGTATTTCATAAAAAAAATTAAATTTGTAAGTTTGAAAAGTATATAACAAAGGATTCATTCTAAAATATATTACTTCGATCCACAGTGAAACTTTTCTATAAATTAATGTAAACTCTGTTTATATTTTCTTACCTTTAGACTAAAAGTAAAGATATTGGTACACTACGATTAAAGGGCATTATGTAAATCACAAACCTAGAAAACATAAAATTAAAATATAGATTACAGATTGTCGAGTCCCGCGCGATGAGGTTTGTGGGGAGAGAGGAGGGCGGCACAAGGTTAAGAAAAGACAGTAGCCATGAATAGAGTGCAAGCGGGTCCAAGGGACTCCAGCCTCAAGGACTGGGCCCCGAATCTCGGGCCTACCCATAGTTTTTATTAGTTAGGTGGGGAAGTAAAGGAGATAAAGCTTGTCAATCTCAAGATCGGTGAATCCTATATACCTCATAATAGGAAACTGATTCCAGCCAATCACCCTTGCCTGCAGGCAGCGGAACCATAAGTCTCAGGATGTATGTACTTCCCCAAGGGACAAAACCTTTATGCCTATGAATAGATGGAGAGCACATCATTGAATCTCTTCTCTTGCAGGTTGTGGGAAGGAATGTAGCCACAGAGGCAGAGGCTCTCCTTAGCCAGGGGAAGGTGGGGGGCTGTGCCCACCTCTATGAACCCTGTGGATTCTCCTGTTGGTCCCCACTCGACTGCCTGGCTTGAGTTGTTCCCCACTGTGGGGAATCTTACTCGTCATTGGCTGACCAGCCATCTTTCTGGGGCCAAACAGGAAGACATAAGGTATAAGCACAATGGTGAAGCAAAATCCCTAAAAGGATCCATCTCACAGACTCTCCTTTCTTTAGGGGCAGGTACAAGGAGACAAACGGTTAGGCTGCTGTGTGGCGACAGCAGATATTAAGAGTTGGGAGCAAAGGAACAAAACTTAAGAAAAGAGTAGTATTCATAGCACCTTCATCTTTCAAAACTGGGAGTCAAGTGAGAGTTGGTAGAAATAATACAAATGTAACTTATTTAAAAAATTTAAGCAATTTATAAAAAAAAATTAACATGGGGATATAGATATGATAGGACGATGGTTGGGAAGAGGAAAGTTACAAGATGAAATAAATGAGCTAAGTTGTCATCTATTATAACAGTAAAGTGATAGCTAATATCTAAAATGTATACACCAAACACATATGAGAAAGCATATTCATTTGATAGATAGCCACAACTAACAGAAAAATGACCTAAAGGATTCATTCAATAGAAGTTGCCTGGGAGAGCAGTCAGCTGGAAGATGACTAGGAGCTGGAAGATGAAAATAGCAGCAGATGGCTGCATTTTTTTAAAGTCACTATTTTTCTTTTAAAAAACATGAATATATTACATTTCAAAGAATAAAGCAATAAATACCAAATAATGAAAAGGAATTCTATACCATATGAAAATATGTTTCTCTAACCAGTATCAAATAATTATTATATTTTTAAAATTACAGTGGGATATTTTTTAATTAACAAAAAATTTAAGCTACAATATTAATAAGAGGCTGGAAATGATAGGGTGAGCATCCTTATACAATGATAGTGGAAATATAAGTCAAAGGATCACTTTTATAGAAAATTAGCATTAAATGTCAAGTATTTTAACTTGCCTCTTTTTAGAAATCTATCCCAAGTAAGTAATCACAAATTTAGATAAGGTCAGACTATATTATAAAACAAATAGTAGCGATTGAAATACATTGCATCTTTAATTTTAAAAGCTGTGCCTTGATTTCAAAATTAGAAATGTATAGACGACCCATGCAGTCAAGGAATTCAGGTTACACGTTGGGAAAGCGAAATAATAATAACAAATTGATTTTAAATAGGAGGAAAGACAAGTCCATGGCAAATTGTCAAGTAATATCAACTCTTCACTCGTCATAATATTTGTCTCAAAACAAATGAAACTGTATGATTCTTAACTCATTGTATTTCTTGGTGAATAACAAGTAATTTCAATAGATGATGTGGTTTTTTTAATTACATAGTTATTAAACTACTCTTTTTAAGTGTTTAGCAGACTATGATCTCACGAGCAAAGATAATTAGTTATTCTATTCTCTCTGCTGAATTCTCAGAATCTGGTAAAATATCTTCCATTGCATGTGTTCATTAAACACTTTTGAAATCAATGAATTAATTAATGAACAACTAAGAACCATTTCTAATTTTTCCTTTTGCTTTGGGAAGAATATTTTACCAACCAGAGAAACAAGGAGACAGTCATTCAATGTAGACTAAACCACAGCTGCCAAATCAATGGGGACATCTGCTGCAGCTACAATACTCTTTGCATCGCTGGGTTTCTTCAGTCATTAATGCTTTAGAGGCTGAGGCAGCCATGAAAATGTTAGACTCCAAGAATTTACTGAAATCTGGGGCGTGTAGTTGACAGTTCCATAGTTCATGGGCTAGGTGGGATTCTGAGCAAATTACACTTACATCTACAAGTTGAGAATGACTGACCTATGTCTCAGGGTTTTTTTAGTTTAAAGGTGACATACATTTTCCTAATCTTTAGAAAATGATCTAAAACATTATACCGTCATTATATTTTCTTTGCCATTTAAATTCTAAACACTCCAAATGTATTTTTTTTTGCACATTCATCTAAGACATTAGCAACATTATAAAACTCTGTATTACATTGAAATCAGAAAATTAAAGTAGACTCAGTGAAAAATAGAACAAGGGAAATACAGAATCTGTTTAAACTAGGGAGGTTTTTATTGTGAGATGTGATGGAAAAAACAAGATGTTCAATGTAATGTACCTTATGGTAATTGGTCTTATTGATTTGTAGTCACATATTGCATATTCACCAAAATTTCCATCTAAAATAAGTTAGAATATTAAAATAAATGTAGTTGATGTATTTATGCATACATAGAATATGGAGTTTCATCATGGTACACATATATTTGAAAAGTTACGATGTCAGAACTTTGCATTTATCAAAAGGCTCTTTTCATATCCTGTGGGCTTTTCATTTCTTTTTCCGAGAGAGTTAATAAAAATAAGAGGAAATTCAGAGCCAGATATATCACAGCAGCTGAGGAAAAGCAAGCAGCTGGTGCATAAACATGATTGTAGATTCGTTAGAGCAGGAATATATATTCAGACTTACTTGCCATTCCAAGCCGGGGAAACTTTTAGTTATTGTCAATGCCATGGTATTGCAATAGCTCACTGGACCCAAAGCTGCTTGAAATATTACAAACAAGACATCAAAGGCATCCTTTAGGGGAAAAAGGAAACAACTGTAGCTGGAGCCAAAGAGAAAATAAAGCTATCCATATGGCCCTATGAAACCACTGCCAAAAAATAAATTCTCCTAAAATACAGTTATCTTTGTCTTCGGTGTTGATTATTATTCTGAATTCTCCTTTGTCTGGAACTAGTGTAAGGGAATACTATTCTTCATCTGGCTCAATATTCAGCCCACAACCATAGGCCTTATGTATTATTACATGTGCTAGCATTTGAACAAGAGGAATAAACTTGTTTAACAAAACTGGCAACAACAAGAATGAATAAAATTTTTTTTAAAAGCCTGCATTATTCAGAAGAGTGGAGAGAAATAATCATTTAATATGTTGTGTACATATATTTTTGTATCCTAAAAAAACATTCTGTTAAATCAATAAATCAATAACTAAATCAGGGTACACAATGCTCACAGAAATTGATAGAAGATATTGTTTTGAATGAAAACACGAATCAGTGGCATTTGCAAATATTGGTATGCATGCCCCATAGAGAAATTTATGTTGTAGGGTAAATTTTTAAAAATATATATTTTTTTGCTTTCCACTATATACGAATGAACAAATCACAAAAATGTATGCAACCATATTATTTTAATTTCTTTTTCAACACATAAGAGGGTCCATATTTGTTTCTAAACATCCATATAATAAAAATACCTAACAACTTCATGATTTCTAGAAAAAAATATAAAACATCATGTAATACTGTTGGATGAAACTGGGCTCTGTCTATAAGTTTAAATAATAAAGCTGGCTTCAATTCACCCATATCTGAAAGTATTCCATCTTTACTTATTTGTTTCAATACCCTCCATGGTTTCATTTTATTCTTTATTACATGTAAAATAGACACCACAATCCTTATTTATTTATAATCTAAAATTGATTCTTAGGAGACTTATACTAAATTCCTTAAATGAAATGTAATTCAATGTTCTTCCCATTCTCACACCTTTAAAATAGATGTTACTATTCTAGAAACAAAAATTCAGAAGCTCTAATCTCTAATGGGTTTTGTTCATTTGCAGGCAGCTCTGAATACAGGATGTTTCAAAATCTGCTGTTTTCATGTTTAGTGGACATAATGATTTTACTGTTTTGTTTCCCCAAAATGTTTAGAGATATATGTATATTAATATTTTATCAAAATAATGCAAACATTTTTCAATATTGGGGGGAAACTTAGATTTATTTTACAGCTAAATCCATCAAATCAAAATAATTGTATGTTTTTAAATATAATTAAACACATTTCTTCATACAGTATTTATTTGCCTTGTGTTTTGCAACCTTGCCATCACTGATTCTTAGTTTCAGGAATTTTTCGTGGGTTCATTAGGACTTTCTACATAAATAATCATGCGATCTGTGAAAAAAGGCAGCTTTGTTTCCTCCTTTCCACTATCTATACCTTTTAATTATTTTTCCTGTCTTATTGCATTAGCCAGGATGTCCAGTTTAATGGTGAATAAGAATGGGAAAGGAGATACCTTTTCCTTGTTTCTTCTATTAGGGGAAAGCATCTAGTTTCTCAACATTAAGGATGACGTTAGCTGTGTTAGATGTAGTTTTTTAAAAGATATTCTTTATCAAATTGAGGACGTTCCCCTTTATTTGTAGGTTGCTGAGCGTTATTTTCATGAATAGGAGTAGGAAGAATAATTTTTGAAAAATATCAGAAGACTATAGAAATAGTACTAAAATGGACTAAAATTAGATTAACTAAAATACCAGAGAAGCAAGAGCTCTTCATAATTTGATCATCAGCAGACATTTTCTCATATGTGGGAATTTGCCAACTCTCTGTGTGGTATGATAATGAAATTTGCTCAGTGAGACAGTCTCTACTGAGGGGGAACACTGAAATCTTCCAAGTTACCTGGAACTAACTGGCAGTTTGGAAATTAATCAATCTATAAAACAGGCTGAATTTACTCCTGCACATTGTATGAATTTTAGGATGGCACATAAGGCTAGATGTCTGGGCCAGAAAGGCAAAGTGAAATTACCTACAGTGTCATATGTTTAATATAAAAAAAAAAAAATTCCACTAATCCAGGAGGCAGGGGACTCAGGAATTATTGGCCACACACACAGAATGAGTCTCTGCGTCAGACATAAATCAGATTGTGAAAATGTGTCGGATGAGGCTAAAAAAGCCAACTCAAAACCTGTGAAGGATAAAATGGGACTTTTGATAATCTGTTAGCTCTGAGGGATCAGAAACCTGCTGTGCTCTTAATCCAAAGACCAGGAAGAACCTACACTTAGACATTGTTCTAATAAGCTCCCACACGGACAAACTTTTGTAGATAGCAAACTCTAGATGGACTACTAAAAACAACTACCTGAAGATCATGGACAGTGAACAAAAGCATGCGATCTGTGAAAGGCTTGGTTGGCATTGGACGAAGGGAACTTCTCTAGGTGAGTTTCTAATTTTTATGACTTTTAGCTTTAGGCAGGCTGCTGGCAGTGCTTCATGGATGGCTAACTTTTCGAAGGAAAACGTGAAGTCTTTGCTGCGTGAAGAAGCTTACAGAGTTTGGGACAATTGTAGGACTGGATGTGCTGAAGAGAGGGAGAAAAATCTCAGGAAGGAGAAAGCCAAAGGAGAGCCCCCAAATCTGTGCATCAACATGATCTAAACACCTGGATTTTCTGTGAGCCACACAGTAGGGGGCAGACCATCAGCAGGTAAGGCATAGATAACAACTTAGGTTTGAGTTTGATGACAAGACCGTCTTCAGTTTGAGTCAAATCAAATTAATTGCCATCAAATTAACATACAGACAAAAATCAATAAATGTTTGACATTTTGATGCTTCTGGCAGCCTTTCTTTTAACGTTTTGGCTTCACCTACGATGTTTCCTTTAGGTTATATTTTAAGTATTGTAGGATAAATTAATGTGAAAAAGCACTTAAAATTATTCTGAATTAAAGCATATACAAGGATAGTTCAAATAATTTTACTATTTGCCACACTATGTATTAAGCTACAAACATGCACATTCAGATTAATATTACCGACACTGATGTATTTATTTATATGAATAGGAGTTTTATCACCATAGTGTTTTTTCAGGCTCTTTTGATACATACAGCAGAGGCAAATTTGCTGGCTGTTTCTTTTGGGACTGCCAAGTTTTGTCAGGAAAACACATGGAACACACTAAAACACAATTTGATGCATTGAGATGCATGTAATATGCAACTTTATATATAGGCACTATTTGAAGTATTGAATGCAGTCTGTGCTACACAAGCACATGAATTTTGGTGATTTCTATTTCACACAATTCCTAACCACCCCCAAATTATCTATCAGCAATCTATCTAATTGCATCTCATACTATAGTAAAAATCAAATTACAAGTCAAACAGGAGAGAACATCCATTCTAAGAATCAACGAAGTGAGTAGCACACTTAACAATTTACACAGCTCATATTAGCAAGTTTCTACAAAACCCTTTCAGATCTGTATACTTATTTTTCTTTCTTTTTTTTTTCTCGTACACGACCCACATAATTCCAGAGCCTGGTACTGTTGACTGTGTTTGCATGGTGAACTTCTCTGGCCGCATGTCACAACGCTGGGTGAGTCAGGCCAGTGGAAGGCAGTTCCTAAAATGGAGATGGCCAGCCATACATTGCAAATCCCAAAATATATATCCTCCTAAAACCAAAGTGAAAGAGTCCCCAACTCAGTGTTCCTTCAGTGAGACCCCAGAAATGACCATGCATAGTCCGCTATCAACCAGGATGAGAGAAAAGATGACGACACATGGTAAGTAAACCATTAAGAGGCTCTAGTCTTAAAAAACAGAAAATAAATCACTAGCCTTCTAGTCTATAGCAATTGCATTTAGGATATTATTTTGGCAAACTTTACAAACATGTATGACTATATGTACAAATATTCAGAGCCCTTCTTGGTCTTTGAAAGAAGCTCATGCAGGTGAAAGGCCCAAAGTGTGAATTGTATTAGCTCCACTGAAAATTCTCCATTACATGCTCTTTATGCAGTAAGGTCAGAATTTTGCTAAATATTATTTGAAATGCCTAATGAAGACACCAACAGAATAAAACCATAAAATTTGTCATTTGTATCTTCAAGTAGTAGGCAGCAACTTAGTAAGAGGGTCAAAACATATTTTTCTCACTGATCCATGGAAAACAGAACAAATTTCAATTCCTAAAATTGCAACTTTCTGGAAATCATTATTCTGTGAATAGTAAAACTTGTACGTTTCAGGTATTTTCATGTCTATTTTTTTTCAAACATTTAAAAAAATATTTTGGAAACTTAAAATTATTCTCATAAAAATTTATTCACCTCATTAATTAAAATGACCTTTGTATTTCTTTGTATCTTATAACATTTTTCTTACATTGGCTAAGAAAAAAGGACAAAATCACTGTGCCTACTATTTGAGGGCTTCTACTCAACTATTCTAACTTCTAGTCACCTAATACCTTTACATTTTCTAAGCTTCAGACAAATGTACTTACTTTTTTTTTTATATGTGTACCACGTATTTATTCATCACCATGCTCTTTCTTCTTTGTGGAGTACATTCAGTCTTTTCTTTTTAAAATAATTCCTACCCTCCAGAATGAACTCTTTAATAAAGCATTCTCTTCATCCTCAACATTCATGTAACACAGTGTACCTTTTTCCTTTTTTAATGAGAAGGAATTTATGCCTTTCACAAAAATTAGTTCATCTCTCCTACCAACTGCAAGCTCATAAAGATAAAAGGCCATATATTTTCAATTTTGTATCCCCTATTTTACCTTGCCAGTGCCATGCAAAATAATAAAATTATTTGTTGAACAAATAACCAAAATTATACCATGTATATTAATAAAAATAACACATTTAAATCTAACTTAGACCCATCATCTCTGGGACACCTCTGTCCATAACTCAGGGAGTTTTCTCCTCCCTTCCCTATTTTTCTAAAATCTGCTATTTACATATGTCTAATCTATTCACATGTCTAATTTACATATGTCTAATCTATTTACATATGTCTAATTTACATATTTGAAAATAATTTTGCTATAAGAAAACTACATAATGAACAATATTTTCTGAACTGTGCACAGACATTTATTTTTCCTTTATTTTTATGTTTAGCCTCAGTGCACTAACCTAATTTTTTTATTCAGTTCAAAATAACAACAAAAAACTTTATTTATAGTAGTTACATTGTAGAGTATAAATAATGCCCCCTTGTCTCATAAATCATCACATACCACAAGGAATGTGAGAGAGTGATATACAAAATCCATCTTTAATGGAACAAGATGAAGGAGAGTTGCTAGCAGGCTAGACAGAACTCCTACAGCTTCCGATTTCAGAGATGCCTGGCAGAAGATTATCTAAAGGAGGTAACACACCTGGGAAGAAATATGTCCATTCTTTGTTTAGAGAAATGGGACCTTGGTTCAAGGGTTGATGGGGCTTTCCTAGACAGCTTTACCATGAAAGAGGAGCTGGAAAAGTTAGGATGAATGAGAAATCACTTTGATATGCCATATTTGTAGAAAACTGTTGTTTAGTGAGTATGATGCAAGAATGAATGATGAGTAACTCTATAACTGTGGATACCTGAAGGCAGTGAGTAATAAAGCTAACACAAATTCACTAATATGTCTGTATCATTAATATCTTCATAAAATAAACGGATAATATAGTTGAATTTCAGGATCTCCTATTTGTTAATTCTAAAATATCGCCATACCTTTCTTTGTACATTTGGACTACAGGAACAGACGGGAAGTTCAATTTCCTGTTTCTTCACCCCGATTTTACTAGTGTAACCTTGATTCCATAGCAGAAGAAATAAGATATTCAGAATCACTACAAAATATCAATAAACCATCTACATGCAGCAAATTTAGTTTGCCTCTGTGATGAAAACAATTTACAATCAATGCTTGAAAAGTCCCTTTACTTTTCTGTTTTAAAATGTTGCTCAAAATGTAATGATCCATGATAAAAGCCACAGATTCTTTGAAATCACTTGGTGCTAAAGACAGATTTCCATAACTACGGCAAATTTATAAACCACATCTATCATTTTAAAAACCTTAACAAAAAATAAATAAAAATGATAGACTATTTCATTTCTTTTTAACAAAGAAGTTCATGCAACCTTCTTCCAATTGGTAAAATTTAGTCATGAATATATTGTATATTGAAATCTAAAGATGTTGACTATTTTTTTTTCATTCTTATTTTGTAGGAAGATGAGAGATTCAGTAGTAATAACACGTGGAGCTTCTACTGATTCAAAGGTTGAAAGGGAAGTTAAATCTGTTCTTTTAATTACCTCTAATAGCCTCTCATAGAAGTAAGGTCTATAAACAGAGTTGCCAGGAGGGGAGCGTATAAGTAATTTACATCACCGTCAAACACAAATGATGCCTAACAGCTTTCCATTTTGATAACTCAAGCTAAGTTAGGAAGAGCTAGTATAATTAACATTGTGTATAAAACACATTGAAATGAATTTTATGTTAATCACTGTTCCAAATACTTGATTTTATTAATACATAAAAGGGTAAGTACATAAAAATAATAGTATATGTGTTGAATTACAGACGCAAGAATATCAATTGAACCTGGAGACATTGCTTGATGTACACACAGTGATTTGTCCCTTATTCTTTCATGCTCTGAAACTCTGAAACTTATGAACTCTTCATAAGTCAGTCTTATAAGTGGAAATTTGAGCCCTAAGTTTTGGATGCTGTCTTTTAAAGCAGTTTTGCATTTGCTTCTCCTGGAAGTGAAAGGTAACTCTTAAAACAGGACCACACTATCCCCCTTCCATCTGCTCTGGCTTAGTTTCAGGGTTTCAGAGTCTGACCCCCGGCCTTGTCCACTGGTCAAATGCTTCATCTCACTGTTGAAATACTGATATCAACATTTTTATTTTTCTTCTTGGTCACTTTTTTTAGTATTTGCTTCCTCCTGTCTTCTCAGTTGCCATGACTTCTTTCTTAGCTTCCATTTTTCACTTTAAGTCTTTCTCTCTGTCTCTCTTTTCTCCTTGGTTATTCCCTTTCTTAACTGTTAGCTCTCGAATACAATGGAAATTATGTTTCTGCAGGTATTCTTTTGTAGTGCAAATGACCATTAAGAGTATCTAATTTTAAAATATCATTTTGTCACTATTTCTGTTTTGCTTTTTTAATTAGTTTATTGGGGTGACAATGCTTAGTAAAATTACATAGGTTTCAAGTGTACAATTCTATAATACATCATCTATATATCACCACCCAGAGTATGTTCTCCTTCCATCACCATATATTTGACCACTTTTACCCACTTCTCCCATCCCCCCTTACTCTCTGGTAGCCATTAAACTCTAGTCTGTCTATGAGTGTTTGTTTATTTTTTTGTCTTGTTCCTTTTGCTTTCAGTTTTAAGTCCCACATATCAGTGAAGTCATGTGGTTCTCGACTTTTTTCTGTCTGACTTATTTCACTTAGCATAATAAACTCAAGATCCATCCATGTTGTCACAAATGGCAGTATTTCATCTTTTCTTATGGCTGAGTAGTATTCCATTGTGTATATATACCACATCTTCTTTATCCAATCATATGTCGAAGGACACTTTGTTCTTTCCATGCTTTGGCCACCGTAAATAGAGCTGCAGCGAACATCGGAGCACATATATCTTTACAGATAAATGTTTTCGGATTTTTGGGGTAGATACCCAGGAGAGGGATTGCTGGGTCATATGGTAATTCTATTCGTAATTTTTTGAGGAATCTCCATACTGCCTTCCATAGCGGCTGCATCAGTCTGCATTCCCACTAAGACTATATGAGGGTTCTTTTTTCTCCACAGCCTCTCCAACACTTGTTACTATTCGTCTTGTTGATGACAGCCATTCTAACTGGGGTGAGGTGATATCTCATTGTGGTTTTGATTCGCAATTCCTTAATAGCTAGTGAAGTTGAGCATTTTTTTATAGATCTGTTGGCCATTTGTCAATATTTATAAGAGACAAAGTAAAATAAAACTCATATACTGGCTTTAAATGAATGGGGGACAGAAAAAAAGTAGCAAATGAAATTGTAATTCTGACTATTAGCCCAATATACAATTAAATTTAGATGTTAAATATTCTAAAATGACAGCCAAAATAGCACTCCCTTGCTTACTAACTATAAAATTAATTGGTTGACTTTCTTCTCTAAGCCTTAGTTTCAGAACTCTGAAATGGGGAATATAATAATACACAATTAAGGTTATTTCATATAAATTCTTAGTAGTGTTACACCTAGTAACTGTTTAATATATGACACCTATTATTTATCACTGTTTTCATTTCTTGTTAGATAATGCAGAAACAAAAAAGGGAGAGGACAGGGAAAATACAAGAATAGTAAGAAAAATGATCAGAAACCAAAATGCCGTTGTATATTGATTAAGACACAAAGAGAACAGAAAATTGAGAGAAATAGATATAAAGAAAGATAAACAGACATAGACTCTTGGAATAAGATTCAGAGATAAAGAAGTATTTAGGTTCAGAAAAAAGTAGGGCAGAAAAAACAAGAAACAGATTATGGAGAAACAAAGTCAGAGAAAAATGAAGCAGTGAGAGATTCTGTAGATACTGAATGAGTTACATTTGTAAAGATTTGTACGAAATCACTTAGTTGTAAAAAATCAAATGTCACAACCTATAAAATTTCTTTAATTCAGATTATTTCTAAAGCATTTCCAATTGTGAGTGTTACTACAGCTTTCATTCATTTTTACACTTCTAAAAGTTACCATTATATAAAATAATTAATACTTTAAATATCCATTTATCAAAGAAAACACAAAAAGTATATTTTAAGATGACCAAATGGCATCTAACTGCTTAATTTTTATTCAGTTTTATTCATTTCTTTATAATGTCTCTTCTACAATTGTCTAAAGTTACACAAAAGGCTGTGTCTATATTCTATTATTAGCAGAGGAAAGAAGAGAAAACCCAGAGAGTCCCTATGTAATCTGATTCATTGTCAAAAACATATAAGAATCAAAATATAGGATTAAGTGTACAGGAAGACAGAAGCTGTTTGTGTTCATAAAATCTATAGAAATGTCTGGCATTCATGAATGAAAAATGTGAATGAATCACTGAACATATAGGAAGGTAATAGAGGTGGAAAGGAAACTGACACTTACAGAGTGTCTGCAGGATGTATTAAGCATTCTGCTTTTGTATTTCATTCATTTTGTATTTCAGAACTGTCTTATATGATAGGAACTACCATGCTTATTTTCAGATTAAACTCAAGTTCAGAGTCTCTTGGTAACTCACCTAAGATCACATTCACACTTAGTAGTATCGTTAGGCTTCCCTTTACAATTTGCTTGATTTCAAACCCATTACCTTTCTACTACATTGTACTCTGTCCCCACTATAAAAATATAATTTTCAGAATTAAATGATTACTTTCCTTCAGGAAATCTGCCTTTAGTCATATAGCTTCAGCAACTCACTAGTATGAGGATTATTTTCTAGGTCACAGTTTACCTCTTCTTATTCCAATTAAATTGGATATAGTGCATGGAGTATTGCACAAGTAGTCCTGAAAACAAGTTTCTAGTGTTCCTTATGGCATCAACTAGCGATATTACTTTTTGTCAAGTTAATAAACTTTATTAGAGGTAACTGTTTTATCAACCAAGCTTTGGATTTAAATATCCCTAATGTGGTAATTCATTGAGACAAATTGAAGACTCCCTCAACATTTTCATTGTATATCCAACTGTATATATCATAGCATGTTGTAAATTAAACAATATTTTTGTAACTTTTTCTCTATCTGAGTATCATATATCTTGTTTTCTATTTCCAGTGTATTTCACACAGTACGTCCACCCCTCAGTATGCTTTTCCAGATGAAATCCCACGCCTTTCATGAGGTTTAATGCTTTCATGGTGGACATAACCCTTGTTTTAATTGACATCTGTGCATAGAGTCACTGGTTAAAATTTGTTTTAATCACAGTCTAAAGTCAATGAGACGTGTGATTATGCCTTTTTCTTTTCTCATAAGTACCATAGTACTTATGAAGAATTAACATACAAATTGAAAAACGAGTTGGTAACCAGAGTTTAGTGGCTGGCAGTAATCCATATTAGTTCACAACTCTACACACACACACACGATATGATCTGATATATGTTCAGGAATATATATAATAAATATATACATATATATGTATATATATACACATCTATGTATAAACCTTGATATAAACGTGTATGTATGCTTATCTTTCTTTGAGTAGAATCATTCATAATATCCTTTTTTGTGATTTATTATGTGAGGAGACTTACTATACTGTGTTAAACTGGACTCCATCATGTCTATATACTCAATCTTGATAGACTTGCTCTTTTCTTGAAGAGTGAAAAACTGCCTTTATTAATTTATAATCAAATCTTATTTTAACTATAAACAATATCCAAGATAAAGACAATGTGACTAAAATTGTACAAAGTGTATTTGATAATCCTTTAAATGTTTTCAGTGCAATTGAATTAATCAAAAATTTTGGAATTTCAAGAAATATTTTAGTGATGCTATACTTTTAATTCTAAAGGAGAGGCATCTACTGTAATAGTTGCTATCCTATAGAGTTTATTATTGCTTTTGGATACTCCTTATTGATGTTACTTGCGTATTTAACCAAGTGGTTTTTGATCAAGAGTAAACATATGTTGGGATCTCTTAAGCCTGTATGTATGTGCACTCTTTTGACATGACATTATTATCAGTGTATATAGTTTAGTCTTAACCACCTTTACTTGCTGTCATTAGCACCTTGTTTGAATTGCCTTTGTCTTTTGCTATTGCATATTGCTAAATAAATTGATTAAATATTGCTAAATAAATAAATCAATTAGCCCCTCAAAAAAATAAATAAATAAATAAAGGAGAAAATTTAGTTACCTATCAAAATTCATGGAGAAGGGAATGTTGTAATATAATTGCCATCAATATTTCTTAAGTTCAATATCACCTAAAAAGAAACTCCATATCTTTATTGAGAATGGAATGGCAAATAGATAAACACAATTTCTGAGATGTATTTAGTGTTATATAAAACAACCCCAAAAAATCAATGTTATGTAGAGACCAAACATTATCTTTAAAAAATAAAATAAAAGGGACACCATACTTGAGAAATATTAGGAAGTGTTATTAATAATGCTAAAACTAAAGAATATATTTTCACCAAATTTAATATGTGGAATTTTGCCTGAAACTAATGAGTTAATATTTTTGAGTACGCAAGCTTTTGTTTTCTTTTCTCTCTTAAAATCAACACACTACATTTTGATGACTGATAGAGGAGATATAGAAAGAGAGGGAAAATAATAAAATAATTCCAAAATTAATTGATTTTATTGTTTTCACATACTTGTAGCAAGAACCTTTAAAAATTAAGGTATACTTAATTTAAAAAATCAAGAATACTCATTGTATAAAATTATAAAATAAACTTATAAAAAGAAAAACTAAAAGCAATTTAATCTTATGATCTAGATACAAATTCTATTACCATTTTTGTTTCTTCCTAGGTTTTATTCTAAACATATCTTTTAGAGTCAATTACATATTTTATAGTCTATCTTGCATATTGATATTTTTACATAATACTAAAAAGTACATGCAGAGTTGTTTAAAATTATTAACGGTAATAATCTTGAATGTATGTGATTTCAGCCTATGTATATACTAAAATATTATCAAGCATTCCAAGAATGAAGGGTATTTAAATGTCACCAATTTAAACATACATATTTAAAGTGTGTGTGTGTGTGTGTGTGTGTGTTTTAAATATAAAACACTGGGTGAGGTAAAAACAGAGATGCCTAATACAAGGGCAAACATTTACACACCACTATTGTCACCTGAGAGCTGTTCTTATTCTTTCTTTAATTTCAAAGGAAAGAAAATACATGGTTAAAGGTGCAGTGAGAATGAGGCCTAATCCTTTTATATAGAGAGAAAAGTGTAACTTATTTTCTAACAGTGCAAAAGGGAAACAAAATACTGTACTTTGAAAGTTTGGGAGACCACAGATTTTAAATCTGGAGGGCTGATAAGGAATAGACGTATTGAGAAAGTGATAACTGAAATGTAAACTGAGAAGGAACATTCTGAGGCGACTTTGGGAAGCTTTATCACTTCCTTTTTTTTTTTTTAATATTCTACTAACTCATCAAGGAAGTGTCCTTGGTCTAATTAAAATAAATATTTTAAGGCAAATGGTGGTTTATCAGAATATTTAAAGATCACCTTTTAAACCTTATGTTATTTAACTTAACTAATTCAAAGATAGTGTGGGATATTTCAGTATAGTACATGTTTATAATTTTCACTTTCTAAGTTTCTGCATCTCTGCAACTAAAAATTAAACCAATTTTTTTATAGTATCTATCTGGAATAATTATGACTTCTTGCAGCATGTGAAAAAATAGTAGTTTCCCCAACAACAGCCATTCACTATTACGCATTTATGATCAATCCATTCTTTTCTCATGACAGAAGGAAAGGCATACACTACAGTGAGCTCAGAGGGAGGTAAGCACCACTGCAGTTCATACACCTGACTCCTCTTCTTGCCTAGAGATAAATCTCTGCCAAGGTGAAGTAGGTAGGAAATAGGAAAGGAAGAAAAAGCCAGGAGAGACCCATTTTTCTTATCAATTCCATTAACAAAATACAAAGTTTCAGAATCTGAAGTCAGGAGACAGTAAATCACTTCCCAGCAAGCTTCACGCTCACAGAAGCTCTATGAAAGATTAACATACAAGGACTCTTTTTACGGCACAAACGGACTAGAGATAAGGGCAAGATTTCTTCTAACCCCTTGCTGAAAAATTAATGAGTGTTCAGATAATAAGGCCATTTTTTTCCCCCAAGCCAAATCAGGAAGTTATTTTCTTTCACACAAGGAGTGCACAGTCAAACTGGAACCAAATATTTAAACGAAAGCTAGATGATTTCAATTCTGTAAATGTTTCAATAATTTTTTGTGGTTTTTTTCCCCCCCGCAAAATAAAATGGAAATAGCTTATTCATACAATGCTTTGAAAGAACTGTTAAATAATAGACTTCAATTCTAACTAAGGATTAACATTTTTGGTCTTAATTTGAAATATTATCGTTGTTAGGGGAAGATCAGTGATGATTAGCATTGGAGAGTTAATAGGCATAGATTTCTTAGGTAACTAGATACAGTAAATGACATCAAATGACATTTAAAGAATTTTAAGAAAACTTGAAGATAATCTTATAAGATTGTCTGCATAGCAATTTTCCAAGGAAGTAGGGAAATTCATTATTTTGAAATGGTTCAGAGGGGAAAAAATATACTATACATTTTCAAACCTAAAACTCTGATGTGTGAAGTATGACTCAGAAACCACTTGATATTCTAACTGTAATCAAACTTGTATTATATTATAATGTTGTTTACTCCTTCTGTAATATCCATTCCTTATTGTCTATCTACTCCATGAAACATTCCTAGTTTAGATATTTTAAATACTACATTGCTCATGACTATGGAGATATTTATATTTAATCTTTATTAAAAAACATTTTAAAAGAAATTATGTTCTAATGTGTCTAGTCATGTGAAGTCCTAAGTCTAGATTCTTTAAAGGAAATGTTATTCAGGTGAGCAGATCTTCCTCCTTGCACCAGAGGTGTGCACACCATCCCTGGGTCACAGTAATTGTTTCAGGGTAGGAATGAGATTAGGTCAAGGAAAAAAATAATTCTTTGTTCCTTGGCTACTTTTATAAAGAGTCCCTCTCTTTTTGATAAAAAATAGGAGCATAAAGAGAAATCTAGACCTGATGCCAGTATCTTCACCAAAATTCAGCTGTACTTGAAGCCAGAAGACTCATGGACTCTTCAGTTTATCTAAGTCAACATGAACTCTATTTGTGTAAGCAAGATTGATTTGGGTTTTTGTCTCTTATAAATGCAAATTATTGTCTAATATAAGAGGAGTTAAACTTAGATGTGGATTTTCGGGAACATCAGCTGAGAAATAAAGAGAGATAATTTTCCTGATTAGTTTTGATTTAAAATTCCTTCCCACCAAGCTGTGTTAGTTAACTCATCATTATATTAGATGAGGATTTTAAAACCTTTAGTTACCCGATTATCACTCCTGTTAGGCATCATCTATGTTTCCAAATAGAAAATGCCATTGTACCTCATATATTTTGGTAAAAATAACTTCTTTTTCAGAAGATTTTTGTTTTGTTTATTTGTTTTATTGAAGTATAATTGACATGCACCATTATATTAGTTTTAGGTGTACAGCATAATTATTCAACATTTGCATACATTGCAAAATTATCACCATAATGAGTCTAGTTACCATCAATCCCCATACAAAGTTACAGATTTTTTTCTCTTGTTAAGAACTTTTAAAATTTACTTTCTTAGCAACTTTCAACTTTGCAATATATTATTATTGATTATACTGATGATGTTGTACATGAAACTCCCATGACGTATTTATTTTATATCTGGAAGTTTGTAGCTCTTATTCCCTTTCATCCCTATCACCATCCACCAACTCTTCTCCACTCTGGCAATCACCAATCTGTTCTTTGTATCTATGAGTTTTGTTTTATTTTATTTTATTTGTTCATTTGTTTGTTTGTTTAGATTCCACATATAAATGAAATCAGACAATATTTCTCTTTCTCTGTCTGACTTATTTCATTTACCACAATTCCCTCAAGGTTTATCCATGTTGCAAATGTCAAGATTTCATTCTTTTTATGGCTAAATAGTATTACACTATACCACATCTTCTTCATCTATTCATTCATAGATGGACGTTTAGGCTGTTTTTATTTCTTGGCTAGTGTAAATAACGCTGCAGTGAACATGGGTGTGCATATATCTTTTCAAATTAGTTTTTTGTTTTCTTTAGGTAAATACACAAGTGGAATTACTGGATCATATGGTAGTTCTATTTTTTTTTAAGGAAACTCTATAATGTTTTCCATAGTGGCTACATCAATTTATATTCCCTCCAAGAGTGCACAAAAGTTCCTTTTTTTGCACATCCTTGCCAACACTTGTTATTTCTTTCTTTTCTTTTTTTTTTTAGATAATAGACATTCTGACAGGTGTAAAAGGAATAGCTTCATACATTCTTTTGAGTTCAGTGAGCATTTTTATGAGCATTAGTTTGAACTCTTTATCGGGTAAATTATTTATCTAAGTTTCATTAAGGTTTTTTTCCTGGGGTTTTATCTTGTTTTTTTATTCGAAACATTTTCTTTTTCTGCTTGTCCTCTTTGTCTGTTTCTATGCATTACATGAAATGGTTATCTCACCCAGTCTTGAAGGAGTGGCCCCATCCTGACATTGCCCTTTTATTCTTTATTTTGAAGTATAGCTCTTCAGCATATTCTCAGCTTTTCAGAAGAATTGTTCAATATCTATAAGTCCAGCTATAGATTCATTGTGGCCCTGGGAGGAGATGTGTTCAGGATCTTCCTATGCATCCTTCCCAAGAACAGCTTCTGACTTAGGGAGAAAAGCAAGAAATCTGGCCCCGAAAGATAATCACTGTGATTGCCCAGCTTGGTCTTTGTGTAAGTGCACTCTTTTTAAAAGCAGCATATAAAAGTTGTATACCTATCTAATTCCTTTCATCAAAAATATTCCCAAGCATTCTTCTCAGATAGTGATAAAGGGAGATGATGAACACATGTCTTCTCTAACCTTCTGTCAGCGTTTTTGCCAAGGTATGTGAAATATGGCAGATTTACAGTGTATCAATAGTGTAAACAACCATCAGACATTTCATGTTTAGGGTGGTTGGAGGAGTTCGTTATAAAAATGTAACACAGTCAAAAAAATATATATAACACAGTCCATTGATTGATTGTCTAATATTCACTTAGTACCAATAAAAGCTAGGCTATATGTTTTATTATTAAACTTAGAGATATCTATGTTACACTTGACCAGAACATATCCTATTTATACTGCTTCTATTCTCTTGGAAAAGAGTATACTATCTAGATTAAAAGTATTCTTACAATAGTTGTTAATTTCAGTGATCAAATGCAGCACATAGCACCTTGATATTGTTAGAATAAAGTTAAAATAAACATATGGATAATAATCTCTTATTGCACCCTCAAGCAGATTTGTGCTGAAAACCTTTAGGCAGTATATCTGGAAAGAGTTAAGTACTTTTGTTGAGTAAAAATATTTAGACAGTGTCAACAGTAATGGGAAGTCAAGCTGCATATATTTAGAAGGAAAAAAAAGATAGATTACTATGTACCAATTTGTGTTCTAGGTGCTTTTGCATATAATTAATGGAAAGGGGAAAGGGTTTAAAAGGGATACTAGAAAAAAGGAAGGAAGGAAGAAAGGGAAGGAAGGAAGGAAGGAAGGAAGGAAGGAAGGAAGGAAGGAAGGAAGGAAGGAAGGAAAGGGAGAGAGAGAGAAAGAGAAAGAGAAAGAGAAAGAGAAAGAAATCACAGAGAAAGTGATTGGATGTTTCTAGATTGGCCCATCATCCTAGAAGTTTTCTTGCTATGCATTGTTGTGGCATCAGAGTAAACTGACTTGAAAATGTTGAGGGTAAAGATGAAATGAATCACTGAGATGTACACATCTGTATATACAAAAAAGATTCTATCGATGGAGATGTGAGGTCATAAGAATGAGGTTTGTAAGAGTCATGGACAGCCTATGTGTATGGTTTGGGGGTGGAAATGAGACTTATTAAGGCATTAATACTATGTTTAGACAGCCCAGCATTTCAGTCAGGATTCAGTCAAAGAAGCAGAATAACTATGGGTGTTACCAGATGAGAGATTAACTGTACTAATTTGACTTTTTATATTTGTTGATGGAGCTTGGATAGCAAAAGCCGAAATGGGGAATTAGAGGAACAAAGAAGTCACTGATCAGTCCGTCTCAAAAGCCAAGCACCTTTACCTTTAAGTGTGGGCCTGAGAAGACTAAATTCTTGATGAGATCGACGTGAGAACGCTGCCTCTGAGTAGCTGTCAGCTCTGTGCATCTCAGCTAAGCGTATGGGGGTGGGCTTGGGGCCTATGTTGTTTAGCAAGTTCAGGAGTCAGAAAGAAGAACTAAGGAGATCAAAGTTTGGAACTCATAGGTATGTAACAATCTTCAGTAATGGCCCCTGCTTCATTCCTGTTTTCCAAATTTCATGCATATTTCTCTTTTTGCCAACCCTTAACTAGAACCATACAAGGAAAGGGATTCTGGAAAACATAGTTCCAGCGTAACCAAATCAACAGTACACATAACATGACCAAGGTTTTGGTCCCTTAGAATACCAAGTTGTCTAAAACCAGCCTTCAGAGGAGGAAATCAACCAAAGAAGTGTCCAACCTTGAGAAATGTGTGCGGTATGTCACATATTCAGTAGAAAAGGTATATAACATTTTAACTTGACTAAATACAACCAAGTTTGGCCAAAATCTATATTTATATAGGTATGGCTTTTGATTGCGACCATGAAAGGGTGGCCCATAAAAACTGACTCCACAAATATATGGTGATGGAAGGAGAACTGACTCTGGGTGGTGAACACACAATATAATCTATAGATGATGTGATACAGAATTGTACACCTGAAATCTATGTAATTTTACTAACAATTGTCACCCCAATAAATTAAATAAATAAATAAATAAATAAATAAATAAATAAATAAATAATAAATAAAAGAAAAAAAAACTGACTCCAATATAGAAAAGCGCTTAACATTGCAAAAGCAAATTACAAATGATTAAGTAAAAGCTGTTTTCAGAACTGTTTTCAGGAGAGCAAGTGTCTTGCACTTAGCAGTGAAACATAAAGAATGAATAAACAAATGCAAGGAAATTGAGATAGATGAAAGATACAACCAGTAGTAACAGCAGCAGGAACTAAAAGACAAGTAGCAGCCATTACAGTTTAAAGAAATTAGTGCATAGGGAAGCTGAAAGTTCCTGGGACTGATGTACTTTTAAATATTACTGCATCAGGAGAAAATCACTAGTTTGGAAGGACAATACAGATTCCAAGGGCAGAATGATGAAACAGAAAACTGGGACAGAGCAGGACACTGCCTCTAGCTACATTTTGTTAAAGCACTTTAACAGTTCTTGATAAAGAGAAATGAGCAACTAAAGAAGAGGGCTATTAATAGATCATAAAATAAATTATAGATAGATAGATAGATGTTACCTTTTAGTTATGATCATTTTCTCATAGTGGTATTACAGATCATTTCATGATTTGCATTTAATTATTAAGCAAATTATTAATAATTTGAAGTAATCCATTTCTTGTTAAACTAGAAATTATCTAAGTGGAATGAACTAACCATTTGGAAATAACCTTGTAATATTATTGGTGATTGCTGGACAACTGACACTGTGACACAGTTTATTGAGCTGAATCTTAAACATGGACTGGCCATTTGTGGCCAGTCTTATTGGTATTGCAATCAATTGAAAGTTGTTATGCATTTCCAACTCTTTATCCCTACCCGCCCCCCACCCCACCCACAGGCACACTTGTATCACAGTGATTGGAAGGCTAAACGCTACATTTGTCATTTTCCCTTGAAGCTAGAGTTCTCTGTCTATCTAAATTTTATACGTAAAAACACTCTCATGGAATTTGAAAGAAAGTTTAGCTTAGACCGTCATCTTCTTATACTTTTGATGCCTGGCAAGCAAGAACTGACATATGTAAATATTTGTGATTGATTCCATATTTTTTGTCTTTATAAGTTTAGCTATCAGTGTTTTAGGTGTGAGGCAAACAGAGAATGCAGTGATGATAGCCATACTAAAAGATTCCATACATCCTGTGTCTCCAGCCCTTCAACCAGTGTTGTAATACAAAATGTCCTGTATTACATTCTTCTTGGTTGAGATTCCTGAAGTAGACTCTTGCACTGTTTTTTACATTGTGCTCTGAGAGAAAAACAAGTGCCTCTTACAATCATTACTTGATTACATGTATACTGTAATCCTAATTAAATACCACAGAAGACACTGAATTATAAAGTTCTAATACAATATTCACTTGATTGAGAAAAGAAAACATCCCCTTTGTTTTCTTTGATTGTGAGATAGTGGTTGTACAGTAGTACATTTTAAATATCAAAGTAACCTGAGCACATGGACTGTAGGGCTTCCGTAAACTTTTGTGTGATCTCGCCTCAATTGTCCGAAATCATCTACACTTAGAAATCAGATGAGGCATGTGCAAACATATTGGAACACTCCTAAGCAGCCATTATGAGTTACTGTCAATTATTATGTTTGAAATTATGTAAAAGTAATGTGATAGTACTTCTTACCCCCAAAAAATACAGATATTTTGACTTTGCAATTTTAAAAAGGAGACAAATAGGGAAAGTTTTTAAATCAATCAGTTATTTGTGAATAGCTGATTTATTTGTATTTTTTATCACTACAATGTTTCATTTGTGCTTAATATTAATAACTTATTCGATACTGTTGATAAACTTATTTCACTCAGATTATGGTATCCATACTTGCTTTATTCCATAGCATTTCTCAGTTTATTTGTTTATTTCTGATTTTATTGATACTTTTACCTTTGACATCAAAGCTTTCCAACTTTTTGGACCATGTCCCACAGTGAAAAAAAACACATTACTTTGCGATCTAGTAGACACACACATACAACACACATTTTCAAGAAACAATGCATACCCTTTCTACGTGAAACATACCCTACAATTTTATTTTATTTTTTCCTGTTTTTATTTTTTTGTTTATTTTGTTCTTTACATTCCACATATAAGTAGATCATATGGTATTTCTTTTTCTCTGTCTGACTAATGTCACTTAGCATAATACTCTCTAGGTCCATCCATGGCATTGCAAATGGTAATATTTCATTCTGTATTATGGCTAAGTAATATTCCATAGTACATCGTCTTTATCCAATCATATATTGATGGGCACTTAGGTTCCTTCCATATCTTGTCTATTGCAAGAAACACTGCAGTGAACACAGGGGTGCATATATCTTTTTGAAATAATGTTTTAGATTTCTTTGGATAAATACTCAGAAGTGGAATTGCTGGGTCATGAGGTAGTTCTGTTTTTTCAGTTTTTTGAGGAAACTCCAAACTGTTTTTCTTAATGGTTGCACCAATCTGCAATCCCACCAACAGTGCACAAGGTTCCCTTTGCTCCACATCCTCACCAACATTTGTTGTTTGTTGATTTATTGATGATGGCCATTCTGTCACGTGTGAGGTGCTCCTCATTGTAGTTTTAATTTTGCATTTCTCTGACAATTAGTGATGTTGAGCATTTTTTCATATGTCTATTGGCCATCTGTATGTCCTCTTTGGAGAAATGTCTATATAGGTCCTCTGCCTTTTTATTAATTGGATTGTTTTTTTCTTTTGTTGTTGAGTTGTATGGGTTCTTTATAAATTTATCAGATGTATCAATGGTGGATATATTCTGCCATTCAGTAGGTTATGTTTTCATTTTGTTGATGGTTTCCTTTGCTGTGTAAAAACTTTTTAGTTTGATGTAGTCCCATTTGTTTATTTTTTCTTTTGTTTCCCTTGCTCCAGGAGATATATCAGAAAGAAAAAAAAACTATTACTAAGAGCAATGTCAGAGAGTTAATGCCTATGTTTTCTTCTAGGAGTTTTATGGTTTCAGGTCTTACATTAAAATCTTTAATCCATTTTGTGTTTATTCTTGTATAATATATGGAGTAATAAAATGTTCCAGTTTTTTTTCTTTTCGTTCTTTTTCTTTTTCTTTTTTTTTCATATATCTGTCCAGTTTTTCCAACACCATTTATTGAATGTACTGTAACTGCCCCATTTATATTCTTGCCTCTTCTGTCATAGATCATTTTGTCATAGATCAGGTGTGGGTTTATTTCTTGGCTCTATTCTGTTCCATTGATCATATGTCTGCTTTTATGCCAGTGCTATGCTGCTTTGATTGCTATAGCCTTGTAGTATACTTTGATATCAGGTAGTGTGATACCTCCAATTTGATTCTTCTTCCTCAAGATTTCTGTAAATTTTGGGGGTCTCTTGTGGTTTCATATAAATTTGAGAATATTTGTTCTAGTTCTGTTATAAATTCCATTGGTATTTTGATAGAGATTGCACTGACTCTATAGATTACTTTGGATACTATGGAGATTTTCACTATGTCAGTTCTTCCTATCCATGAGCACAATATATGCTTCCATTTATTTATATCTGCAATTTCTTTCTTTAGTGTGTTACAATTTTCTGAGTACAGGTCTTTTTACTTGCTTGGTTAATTTATTCCTAGTTATTTTATTTTATCTTGTTTTGTTTTGTTTTATGCAGTTGTAAATGGGATTGTTTTCTTTATTTCTCTTTCTGGTAATTCATCATTGGTATATAAAGATGCAACTGAGTTCTGTGGCATTGCTCAGTTTAAATATATATATATATATATATGTATTTATCAACTAAAGGCTCAGACAGTCCATATCCTGAGCAGTGTAGTCAATACACTGGCAATCTCATACACAACAGCTAATAGGCTCTGAAATTATTCTTGCTGATGACATGGTATTTAGTGTGCAGAAAAGCGCTGGTTACCTGTAAGTCCTTCTCTCCTTCATCACTGCCCCGCCCACTGCCATGTTGCTATATCTGTATAACTAGATTTCATCCTGCATTGATAACCTTGCTCTTGTATGCTAAAATTCTGGCATTACACCAAACAAAAGCAAGCTGGTTGGAAACTTGACACTCAATCTTCCTTTTTCCATTCTCCCCAAAATTCTATTCCTTCATCAGTGGCACTATTCTAAACAGGCTGGTTCACTATTTTCTGCCTGATTATAAGCATTGCTTGTCATCTATTTTCTAACTACCGTATCTCACTCATCTTGATGGGCCTCCTCAGTTATCCAGGCCTGCCTGAAGTGAGACAGTTACGCATGACCCCTTAGAAACAGCAAAACTCTAAAGTGCCATATTTTTCTGCCAAACAACGGCCTCCTTAGTCAAGTTACCTCCATCAGTTCTTTTGCTATTCAATCTCATCTGTTTCAGTGCCTCTTTTTCCTCCTTCTGTTAATATTGCTCCGAAAGCTACTCTTTTCTCTCCTGGATATGATGAAAGCATTTCATTTTTCCATTCCAATCACACTCCTTAGAGCTCATAAATCTTACACTCTTTGAGAGTAGGATAAGCAGTTTTCAAGCATATAAAATCTTACTGAGGCATGCTTTTCTGAATATGTGTCTTTTTTGTTTGTTTGTTTTCATTCTGAACAACTGGAAGTTTATACAAAGCTAAATAACTATCAATAGACAGTGTCAGACTATTTCATATGCTGGGAGTAAAATAAATATTGATTAAAAGGACTTCCAAACTGCTCTACAACACTCTTTATACTTGTCAATTTCTGAACATCTTCTTGAGCTGATATTTCAGTGAAGAAAAAAAAAAGAAAAATAACAGCCTTTCCAGAAGTTTCACACAGATCAAAAACAAGTGATAAGTCTTAAGTATTCTCTTGTCTGTAATAACTACTGGCTCCACATATTTTTTTCTTTTGAAAGGAAAATCCCCTGGTGATGTATCAATAATATAGAATACTTTTTTGTGTTTAAGGTATATTTTACATATTAGGAATTAATTTGTTGATGCATCAATATAAATAAAAATTTTAAACAGGAAAACATTTAAGAGAAAAAAACACAATAAATGATTGGGTTTTTTTTGTATATGAATGTCCATTACCAAATAAATATTTGTA
The DNA here is from genome assembly GCF_004115265.2 of Rhinolophus ferrumequinum. Classification (NCBI taxonomy): domain Eukaryota; kingdom Metazoa; phylum Chordata; class Mammalia; order Chiroptera; family Rhinolophidae; genus Rhinolophus; species Rhinolophus ferrumequinum. The sequence goes on from NC_046301.1 coordinate 47,087,712, forward strand.
TAATTTAAAAATAATTGTTTAAATTCCTTTTCTTGGTCTTCCTTTCATATTTCTCAAACTTCAATAAATTAGGGAAATAATGTATAAGGTTGTATAGAGTCCTGAAATTCTATATAGTTCTATGAGATCTATGTATAGATCTCATACGCTTAATTCAGTAAGTATGCCTCAAAAGACAGTGTCTTGTAAAATGATAAATTGCTCTCATAATTGCATTCCATTTTAAAACAGTTTTTTCCTTAAAAAATAGTATAACATAAAACACTCGTAACTTTTTAAATCAAATAAAACATATAATTATTTTTAAAGAAAGTAAAATTGTTTGAAAGTTGACATACTTCCAAAACGCTGAGGACACCTCAAATGTATTTTTTAATGGAAAATTTCCAAAAGTAATTGATCTTTATAGTGTGTGGTATGGAATGAAAATTAGATGTTCTTAAATACCTTAAGTTTACGTCTGAATTCTACTTAGTTTAAACTTAAAGTTAAAATGCATAAACCATATTTATTCCTTAATCTATTATTTATTACCATTATAACTGGGTCACCCAGATATTTTATTCCTCTTTAGTTCATATCTAAGTGTCAAATAAGAAAATTCATTATTAATATAACTATCTGTAACTTGGCTTTTACAGCAATCTAAAAATAAGTTTTAAGCAGCAAAAGCGAAAACAAACAGGTGAGGCTGCATCTGCACAGCAAAGGAAACTATCAACCAAGTAAAAAGCCAACCTACTGAATGAGAGAGGATATTTGCAAATCATATAGCCAATAAGGGATCAATATACAAGTAACTCATAAAGCTCAATAAGAACAATTTAAAAATCTGATTAAAAATGGATCTGGATAGACATTTTTCCAAATAAGTCATAAATATGACCAGCAGGCATATGAAAAAATGCTCAACATCAGTAATCATCAGGGAAATGCAAATGAATGCTGCAATGAGATATCTCCTCACACCTGTCAAAATGTTGATTATCAAAAAGACAAGACATAGCAAGTGTTAGAGAGGATGTAAAGAAAAAGGAACCCTTGTATACAGTTGGTGGAAATGTAAATTTATGCAACCACTATGGAAAACAGTATGAAGAGTCTTCAAAAAATTAAAAATCCACTTATTCCACAATCCACTTCTGTGTATTTATCTAAAGAAAACAAAAGCAGTAATTCTAAAAGATATATGCACCCCCATGGTCATTGCAGCATTATTTACAATAGTCAAGATATGGAAACAACTTAATTGTCCATCTTAGAATGAATGGATGAAGAAAATGTGAGATACATATATTTTCACAATGGAATATTATTTAGCCATAAAAAAGAAAAAATCTTGCCATCTGTGACAACATAAGGCCTTATGCTACATGAAATAATTCAGACAGAGAAAGACAAATATTGTATGATCTTACATGTGAAATCTAAAAGAGCAAATAAAGAAAAAAACAAAACCAAGTTCATGAATATAGAAAATAAACAGATGGGGGTTTGTCTGAGGGGAAGGTTGGGGGAGCAAAATGGGTGAAGGTGGTCAAAAGGTACACATTTGCAGTTACTAAATGAATGTCATGGGGATGTAATATAGCATGGTGATTATAGTTAACAATATTGAATTGCATATTTGAAAGTAGCTAGGAAAATGGATCTTTAGAATTCTCATAATAAGAAAAATATTTTGTAACTGTGTGGTAACAGATGTTTGCTGGATTTATATTGGTGATCATTTTGCAATATATACAAATTTTGATTCATTACATTGTACACCTGAAACTTATATAATGTTATGTCAATTATACCAAAATGAAAAAAAATAAGCAATACATTCGCACTCCCCTACCACCTTATCTGTTGTTTTAGTTACCAAGTTTCTGGTTACCCACAATCAACTATGGTCTGAAAATGTTAAATGGAAAATTCCAGAAATAAACAATTCACAAGTTTTAAATTGTATGCCATTCTGCGTAGTGTGATGAAATCTCACGCCATCTGGCTTAGTTCGGCCTGGGATGTGAATCATCCCTTTGTCCAGTGTATGCACGCTGTGTACCGGCCCTGCTTGTTAGCAGCCATCTAGGTTATTAGATTGACTGTCCTGGTATTGTAGCTTATGTTCAGGTAACCCATATTTTACTTAATAATGGCTCTACAGCACAAGAGTGGTGATACTAGCAATTTGGATATGTCAAAGGGATGATGTACAAAAGAAAAAGTATTTGAGGTTTCTAAGATCTGTCATAAGAATGAATCTTCGTGAAATTCTGAACAAGAAAAAAAATTCTGGTTTTGCTGTTGCACCTCAAACTGCATAAGTTATGGCCACAATGTAAGTAAATACTCAGTTAAGATGGGGAAAATAAAACAAAACAAAACATTAAATTTTTGAGTGCAATACATGAATAGAAAAATGTGTTCCAATTGATGGCAACAAGTTGTGCCAGGAAGCAAGGGATCTCCTGAAACGAGTGACACGAAGCCATTTATTGCAAGTAAGGGATGGGTACACAGATGTAGAATAGGTTTGGACTAAAAAGTGTAAAAACTACCTGAGAGAAAGAGAGAAACCACATTTATGTAAATTTTATTACGTATATAGTTATAATTACTTTATTACATTATTGTTAATCTCTTACTGTGCCTAATTTATACATTAAATTTGATTAGAAGTGCGATGTATAGGAAAAAACATAGTCTATAGAAGGTTCAGTACTATCCGCCGTTTCAGGCTTCCACAGGGGGTCCTCGTAAGTATCCTCCATGAATAAGGGAGACTATTGTAAAAGCAGTATGCTGTACTGTTTACACACCTTACTATAAGTGTTTGTTTAGGATACAATACATCAAATGCAATGTAAAAAAAGTTTTAGAAAAATGCAGACAATAACATACAATAGAAAATTTTAAAATTGTTTTAGCTGAAGAGGGGCCAGGTGTGGTTAGGGGTATATGCAACTTGGAATAAACAGCCAACAATCGGGTTTTGGTAACATCCCTCATTGTTCGAATGAACTCAATTATTCTTCTAAGAAGGCTGGCTTCACGTCTTCTATAATATGGGTGAACTAGACTGAAAAATCTACATAGCCCCTTTCAACTCTAAAACCCTGTATTTCTACAAGTCTAAGTCTTACCCATGCATTGGCATTGCTTTCTAAACCCAAGCTCAGGGCATGTGATCTCATGATGAAATTCTGTATTCTTTTCATCTGTGAGATGTGGTCTAGATGCCAGAATGATGTATGTGAGATAAGTGGCAGCACAGTGCCCGGAGCATGATAAACACTCAGCAAATATTAGCTGCCCTGGTTTTTACACTCTATCTATACACATACAGTTAGAATCACTTCGAAACAGTACATTTTGAGGAAGACAGATATGCCAGGGTAATTCTGGAGGAGAGGAGGCATGTAAGATAAATAAATGCAAACTTACATGTTCATTGTACCTGAAGATGTCCCCCGATCTTCACAGCTAATACCTAAGTGTCCTGGTCTATTAGTTGTCTCTTCCTGTTATTTACTTTTCTAAGCTTATAAATATATTTGCTGCTTAAGTACAGCTTTGCACTGAGGAAAGCACAGGACTGCTTCCCAGGCAGGCATCCTACATAATGTCCCTTTGTTCTGACACACAGGAAAGACATCCGTTAAGTCACCTGGGCAAAATATACGCATGAAAGTTCTTGTGCTCAACCCTGAAAAGTGACTCTCAACAAAATCACTTTCTATTTAGGTGCATATCATAATAACCTGTTGGGGGAACGAGTCCCAGAGAGCAGTTTCCAGGCTCTCGACCTCACGTGAAAAGGTGCTGGCTTGGGTAGTAAATGGCCATCAGCTGTGACTAATTGGCCATCAGCTATTACCAGTTAGCCATTAGCCACTAATATAACTGCCGTGGCTACTCAACGGGTTAGTTGGTTGGCAGAGAAGCAGACGGCGGATTGAGCATTGTGTGGAGCCTGCTTCCTGTGTCTCCAACTCAGCTGCCAGCGCGAATATAGTGGTATGAACCCTCCATCCATGGCGCTGTTGGTGCTCCTTTTTGGCCTCACCCTATCCTGCGTTCTGGTGTGGGGAGCAGGACCAGAGACCCTGCATGACACCTGTGTTTTTTGTTTGTTTTGTTTTTGTTTGTGTTTTTTTCAGACTACACGTACCCCTCTTCACCTATCTGGTGAGTGTATATGACATATTGCAAGTCTTCCGCCTTCTCCCTTCTGATAATTATGCTGTTGTAGTATTGTGAGAGTATGATGTAACTTTCCAATGGGGATAAATGGTAGTACAAATGGTTGAACATGTAGCACAGTGCTACATTTCTTGATGACTCCAAAGGACCTGTTGGTCTTATGTAACTCTTCCATTTTCATAATACATCACCGTTTCAAAAATATATCATAAAAGTAAACACTATATACGGCAGTTCCTCGAATAACGTCATTTCAGTTCAATTTAATTTCATTATAAAGTTAATGAGATGCTGTAGAAAGTTAACTCTTGTCTATATCAATTAGCCTATGATAAAGTTGGTTTCATTATACGTTGTTTTGCTTAGAGTTGCAGAACCTATAAATGACATTAAGTGAGGACTTACTCTAGTTTCTTACTTAGATGCATTTATTAATGAGGCAACACTGAAAGTGGAACAAGGTGACCATTTTTTTTAATTATTATTTTCTAACTGGCTGAACTGTGTATGCAGTATTCAAAGTGCCTGAGGTACACATGGAGAGAAAATAATTGTTATGTATGTGTGAAATTTAGGTCCATGTCAGATGTACTGATAAGAGCAAACAATTGTTTAAAATTATTTGTACTAGGTAAACTTCATTGTTTTTTAGATGTCCTCAGAGTCAAATTTAATTTAATATTTAAGGAAGCTAGGCTGAGAAAATAAGGCAAGAAATATGATACTTTGTCAATATATCTGTACATCAAAGGGAAGTTTTCAATAATATGAATGGCAATTAAAAATGTTTTTAAAAAGAATAAGTAGAGATGGAAATGGTAAGAGTATAGAAGAGAGATGGTGCAAGCTTCAAAAGCATTTAAAAGTATAACTTACCTCTGTTGGAATTTGTCTGATGTTTTCTCATGTTCAGTCTGTGGTTGTGATTTCTGGGAGGAAGACACATAGGTAAGGGGGTATTCTTATTATAGCATACGTGGTACATACTATCAACATTATTTATCATTGTTGGTATTGATCTTGATCACCTGACTAGGGTAACGTTCTTCGAGGTTTTCTATTGTAAGTTACTATTTCCTCCCCGCACCCCCATTTTTATGCTGTACTCTATGGAAGAATGTCACTCTGCACAAACCACACTTAGAGAGTGAGTGAATCCACACTAATATAAATAAATGATTGAAAAAATACATAAATGGAGGAAAGAAACAAATCTTCCTTACAGAAGAATCTCAAGTAAATCATGTTGATACAATCAGAATCAAGGTTGTAATTTATGCTTCACCTCCCTGAGGGCATTGTATCAACATAATTTACTTGGAATTCTTCTGTAAGGAAGATTTGTTTCTTTCTTCCATTTATGTATTTTTGCAATCATTTATTTATATTAGTATGGATTCATAGATGCTTATTACACTTGATATAATCCAATACTAAGTTATTTATTTTGTTGCTCAAATTGGTCCAGCTTTGGCCATTGGGAGCTCTTTCAATTGGCTCCCGTGTCCCTTTAACATACTCCGCTCAATATGGGCTTTCGTTTTCTTGAGCACTTTCTCATTTCCTGTCAGTACAACATGCTCCTGATTCATCGTGTAATGTTCCCTGTCCCTGTTCTAGAATCAGGATTTCTGTAAGGATCACTGGTCCTTTTATTGAAAAATGGTGTTAGAAACCAGGATCTGGGCACCAGTTGTACTCAGGCCATTAGGATGCTACTTCTTCTAAACCCTCAGCTAAACAGGAGAGGAAATACGTGTGTGTATACATACCTGTGTATATAAATATATCTATAAAAATATATGTAACTACTGTACCTATATTAAGATAAACATGAGTTCATACTATCTCCAACTCTATTCTATAATCCGAATGGATTTTTGCAGACTCCCTGATTACTTATCTGTAAATTCATGGTTCAACAGTGAGAAATCTGCATGTAAGCACTGTATTCTAGTTGCTAAAGTTGGTACCTCCAGGGGTACAGGTTAACTATTCTGAAACTACTATCCATGTATATTCAAATTGCCAATTAAGTAAATAAATAGCTATTCTTAACCCTCTATTTATTTGAAAATGCACCACTTCTAGAATCCTTAGTCTTGGTGATTAGAAAAGCCTTATTTACCTTCATCCTATAATTATACCGTTTTAGGAAGTAGAAAGTATCTGAGCTTAGGAACCAGACCCAGCTATGAATGTCTGTGTTAGCACTTTCTAGCTAACTATTTAATTTCTATGGACCTCAACTTCCTAATCTTTCAAATGGGCATAATAATACCTTCCAAGATGAATCATAAAAAGTAGATATGATAAGGTATAGCAAAACAATAAGCATATAATAGCTGCTCAATAAATATCACTTACCCTCTTTCCTTTCCTATCTGTTTGTATTTTTCTCTACTCTGTCACTCTAATGATTCCCTCATTTACATGTCAAATAAATTTTGCCCAGGTCAGTTCTTTACGATGTGTCTAGACTGATCTTCAGGCCTGTATAACCACATCTATACCTTTTGATGAGATAAATCATCACAAAAATTTAACTCCAGTTACATACCTGTCCTATTAAAAAGAAATAGTAAGTATCTACCCACCCCCAACAAAAACACTAATACCTGCAGTAGAGAATAAAATGATCGTGGCATTTCACAATATAGCCCCTTTCCAAATTCTCCTTGTTTTACAACTTATACCATAGGCCCAAATTTAAAAAGAATGTCCAGAATGGTCTTGTATTATATTACTTGAATTTCTTCTTAGATGCTGGTTTACTCTGACTGAAATACTCTTTCTTTTGCCTAACCTAACCGTTTCTCTCATTTCAGAAGCTTTATTAATTTAGAATTGTGCGTTCTAATTCTTTTTCATTAAACCATAAGTAAAAATGACACTCTGCCAAATTCTATTCCACACATTTTAGATAAGGTATTCCCATTAGAATGATAATTTCTCTTGAAATAAACATGACCATTTTCTTTCTGCCAGTTAAATCATCTTTGATTTTTTTATTTGAGAAAATTTGACCCTTTATTGCTTATTTCTTTACATTGTTTGACTGTCTGTATTCATATGAACTGAGATTTTTTGGATCAACTAAATATATGACTGTGTGCAGCTCTCACAGATGTGTAAATCACAAATTATGCATTACAGGACATTGATGATATTAAAATAGCACATTAACACAGAGATAAGGTCAGTGAACATTCATAGAACAAACACTGAGGTTCCAGTTTGAATTGAGTTTTGACTGAATTGGAGGTTATTACAATATAACATGCATCTTCACTACATTTTGAATATTAATGAAGTTGAAGGGGATTAACAGAGAAGGAAATTTGAAGTGCAGATACCAGTGTAGTAGTGTACTGCATTTTAGTTCAGTGTGTACACTATAATATTTTTGGTGTCACATTTTCACAATTTGAAAAGGTAAAATATTTATGTCAATATCCACAGAGAGATATGAACATCTCCCTTCAAAGTGAGTTCAAATGACTATCAAAGTTAGATTCTAGTACTATAAAAGATGCATGCGATTCATGTTTTTGTGGAAACTTTTAATTCAAAGTTTGACATAACACACTTTAACTGAAAAATCAAAAGCTATTTCAAAAATGATTCTTGAAAAAGTAAGGGATGATCTCTTTATGTCTATAAATCGTGTTGTTTCAAGGTATATAGAAATGTCATACTTTGCATTTCCTTGAGTTAATCTCTATCTCAACTCTACCAATATATAATATATACTATAAATATATATGTATGTATCTCTGCAATATCTCTTATTATAATTATTTTATATTATTTAAATTTTGGCTGAAAGATCTCTGTATCCATGAAACTTTCTCAGATCAAATTAGTATAACTGAAACCTAAAGAATCAAACAGTAAGCGAGTAAATAAAATGTGTAAGCAGACACTGTCAAAAATTTTATAAATAGGAATCTTATATTCTAGAAACTTGTACTAGGAAACAAAAGCTTTTGAATCCCTCATTTCAAGGACCTTATTAATTTATTCCATATTGAAGATCTCTAACTGTAGAGAACCTGAAAAAGCCCACCAAAAAACTATTAGAACAGATAAATGAAATCAGTAAAGTAGCAGGATACAAAATTAATGTTCAGAAATTGGTTGCATTTTTATATATGAATGACAAATTATCAGAAAGAGAAATTAAGAAAATGATCCCATTTATAATTGCATAAAATAAAATAATAAAATAAAATACCTAGGAATAAATTTAACCAAGGAGGTAAAAGACCTGTACTCAGAAAATTATAACATATTGATGAAAGAAATTGAAGAATATACAAATAAATGGAAGCATAAAGTGTGCTCATGGATAACAACTGATGTTGTTAAAAGGTCCAGACTTCCCAAAGCGATCTATAAATTCAGTGCAATCCCTATCAAACTACCAATGGCATCTTTCACAGAACTAAAACAAATAATCCTAAAATTTATATGGAGCCACAAAAGACCCTGAATAGCCACAGCAACCTTGAGAAACAACAAAGTTAAAGGTATCACAATACCTGATATCAAAGTATACTAAAAGGTCATAGGGATCAAAACAGCATGGTACTGGCATAAAAATGCACACATAGATGAAAGGAACAGAATAGAGAGCCCAGAAATAAGCCATGACGATATGGTCAATTAGTCTATTACAAAGGAGGCAAAAATATACAATGGGGTAAAGACAGTCTAGTCAATACATGGTATTAGGAAAACTGGACAGATAGATATGTGAAAAAAGATGAAACTAGACCACGTTCTTACACCATATACAAGAATAAACTCAAAATGGATTAAAGACTTAAACGTAAAACCCAAAATCATAAAACTTCTAAAAAAGAATATAGATAGTAAGCTCTCTGACATTGATCTGAGTAATATTTTGTTTTTTTAATTTTGTTTTTTTTTTTGTTTCCCTGGAGCAAGGGAAACAAAAGAAAAAAATAAAGAAATAGGACTATATCAAACTAAAAATTTTTGTACAGCAAAGAAAGCCATCAAAAAAAAAATGAAAAGACAACCTACTGAATGCAGAAGATACTTGCCAATGATACATCCAATAAGGGATTAATATCCATAATTTATAAAGAACTCATACAACTCAACACAAACAAACAAACAAACAATGCAATTAAAAAATGGACAGAGGACCTAAATCGGCATTTCTTCAGAGGACAATAGACATGTGAAAAGATGCTCAACATCACTAATCATCAGAGAAATGCTAATTAAAACCACAATGAGATATCACCTCACACCTGTCAGAATGGCCATCATCCATAAATCAACAAACACCTGTTAGTGAGGTTGTGGCCAAAAGGGAACCCTCCTGTACTCTTGGTGGGATTGAAAATTCGTGTAGCGACTATGGAAAAGAGTTTGGAAGTTCCTCAAAAAAACTAAATAGAATGACTTTATGCCCCAGCAATTCCAATTTTGGGTATTTATCTGAAGAAATCCAAGACAATAATATATGCACTCCTATGTTCAACTGCAGTGCTGTTACAACAGTCAAGATACGGAAGCAACCTAAGTGTCCATATAGTCGATTAGATAAAGAAGATGTGTTAAATATATGTGATGGAATATTACTTGGCCATAAAACAGAATGAAATCTTACCATTTGCAACAACATGTATGGACGTGGGAGGTACTATGCTAAGTGAAGTAAGTCAGAGAGAGAAAGACAAATATCATATGATCTCATATGTGGAATCCAAAGAACAAAATAAATGAACGAACAAAACCGAAACAGACTCATAGGTACAGAGAACAACTTGATAGTTGCCTGATGTGAGGGGATTGAGGGGATGGGTGAAAAAGGTGAAGGGATTAAAAAGTATATATTGGTAGTTACAAAACAGTCAAAGGAATGTAAGTACAGCATAGAGAATATAGTTAATAATATTGTACTAACTATGTGTAGTGCCTGGTGGGTGCTAAACTAATTGGGGAATCAGTTCGTAAATTATATAAATGTCTAACCACTATGCTGTGAATATCAACTGTAGTTGAAAAAAAAATGAAGTATCTCAAACTGAGCACATATTATCTCTAAATACAAATATGTGTCACCTTTCTCTATCACCTGCTGACCGATTGCTCATACTGCCCTAAACTTACCCATTGAGCGTCAATTCAGCTTCTCTCCTCTCCACAGGCCTCTCTAAACATTGCCTCGCCTTTAAATCTGAGCCAGCACTAAAGCCCTAGGTGCATATTCTCCCTCCTCAGCAGCTCTTTCTGAGAATCAGCCCACCACACAGAGAAATGTTTCTTGATGTATCCTGATTGCCACCTGCACACTTATACCATTGCTCTCTTGCCTCACAAAGTCCCTGCTCATTGCTTTTTTTTGTTTGTTTTGTTTGTTTGTTTGTTTGATTTTGAGATGTTTGCAAATTACTCAGCTCAGAGCCTCCTCTGTATTGTAATACTCTTTTAAAATAAAGTCTCCACTTATTGAAGCCCACATTTATTTTTCTTCGGCAATATATTCACCTTCTCTCTCACAAGAGAGCTAGCTAATTGTCAATAAATTACGTCCTTTATAGAAAACTCTATACCCTATCTAGAAGTGGTTAGAACAATTATTAGGCTTTTTCTTTTAATTTAAGCACAAAGGATTGTAAGGCAATGAAAATATTCTGTACGATGTTATAATGGTGGATTCATGTCATTAGACATTTTTCCAAATGAATTGAATGTACAGCTCCAAGAGTGAACCCTTATGTAAACTATGTTCTCTGAGTGATTATGCTGACGATGTAGGTTCACACCCTACAACAATGCACCACAGTCAATAGAATAGTGATAATGAGGACATGGTTCATGCGTGTGTGGGGGCAGGCAGTGCATGGGAAATCTCTGTACCTTCCCCTCAACGTTGATGTGAACCTAAAACTGCTTTGAAAAAATAAAATCAGTTTTCTTTTTTTTTCAGTATTTGTTCTCTTTGATTTTCAGTGTTGGATGTTTCTATTGTGATATATTCGTAAGCTCAGAGATTTTTACCTGAGCTGTGCTCAGTCACTCTTAAACACATCAGAGGCATTCTCACGTCTGTGGCAGTGATTCTGATTGCCAGCATTTTATTATTTTTTTTTTTAGGTTTTTTTCTTGGTATTGCCATCTCTTTGCTTATATTGACTACTTTTGTTCTTGCATGCCACCTACTTTATTGATTAGAGCCCTTAGCATATTGAACATAGTTGTTTAAATTTCTGGTGTGATAATTCCAACATCCTTCCCATGTCTGTTTCTTAAGATCACTCTGTCTCTTTAAATCATTAAAACCTCGAGTCTCTGTAAGATGAGATTACTTTTGTAAGGTTTGTTTTAAGGATCAAAAAAATAATAATTGTGAGTCACTTAGAAAAATGCTTTTCACAATCATTCTATTGTTAGCTATTTGTCCCCCAAACATCATGTGTAGTTTTTTTTTTATTTACCTGATTTGTTTTCAAATTTAAAAACATATTTTAAAAATACACAATATGATTCAAAAGTCAAAAATGTATGCAAATTTATACCTTGAGAAGTTTGTTTCTACTCTCATCTGTTTCACTCATTCTTTCTCACCTACTTTGGTAATTTAATTTTTTTTTTCATTTATTCTAGTGACTATACAAATAGACTCAAAGGGCCTATTTCATTAGTAATATTTAATGGCTTTTAATTGAGATTTTTTTCATATTTATATCTTATACGTTTAAGGCAGTATTTATTCTTAACAAAGTTCCTGTGCTAAACCAGAAGGCACATAGTTAGGAATTATAGTTTGTTACTGAAGAGGCAACATGGTGTCTGGAGTCAGACTGACTTGAATGAACACTCCGGATCTGCTATTTACAAGATATGTGGTTCTGTGAAGTTAGTCAGTGTCTCTGAGCTAAATTTCACCATTGCAAAGTGGAAACAATAACATTTACCTCTTAAAGATTAAATAAAATGTGGTAGTTTTGGAGTCGTGATGCTTAGATCTCCCTTCAAGAGAAACTGCCCCTTTCTATTTAAGGGATAGCATGTTCCTCATCAGTAAAGACACTGTAAAGGTCTCCTGCAAGGCGACAGATGCCCATTCAGGAGTTGCTCTACCTCCTCTCCTGGCTGCCAGGCTAATAACCAGGCTTAAATCTCAGTATAACCTGACTGGAGACAAGCTGAGCCTGATAATGAAGGAAAGAGAATACATCCAAAAGGATTGCAAAAATTACTTAGCACGTACCACCTGGATCCAAAGAAATGCCCTTAAGATTGCATTTTGAGGTTGCTTGGTCAAGTAAGCCAGAATATAAGTCGGAATATGCAAGAATTCATTACATTGTGTGTGTTTTCTAGGGACATAGGATTTAGCACTATGGCAAGGGTAATGATGGTGGGCAGCCATGGGGACTTGCAGGGAGTTGTGAGGGTGTTTAGTGGCATCTCTAAGGTCAAAACTGATATGTGGTCAACAAGGGAGTTGCTTAACATGTACACACAGAAGGTAAAAATGAGAAATCATGAGTCTGAAGAAAGTCACCTCTATAAAAGGCATGATCCCTTGCTCAGTTCCTGTACCTGAACAAATTTTCTGATACGAAATCCATTGCCTAAAAAGATGGGATACTACAACAATCAACAATACCACAAGTACAGACTGTAAAGACTCCTCTAGTCTTTGTGGCAGATGTTATGGTGTAGGAGATGTCAGTGGCGGGTAATGATGCAGTGTGGAGTTTATGAGACCTAGTAGGGAAAATTACAACATAGGTCCCTGGGGTTCTGGAGCAAGGCAATTCACCATCTGCAGCAGAGGAGTATATGCGTTCTGAGAAACCACTCCTGCTATATTACTGAGCTCTGGTACAGACAGAGCAGAACCCCTGTCCATGGGGTAACAAATGACCATGCATTCAGAACTATCTATTATAAATTGAGCTCTGTTGGACCTGCCAAGTCAAAGTTGAACAGGCTCATCAGCTTTCCATCATAAGATGCAAATAGTACATCCTGGATGAGACTTAGCAGGACCAGAGAGAATGAGTGTGACACATAAGCAGATAGCCCAAACCACCTTGTCACCCACCACAGTTGCACCAGTGGCCCTCCCTCAGTTTGCACATATGGTCTGATGGAGGAGGGGTTTGATATGACCAGCTGAAGAAAGAAAAAAGCCTCAGTTTGGATTATGGGTAGGTCCGTTTGATACGTGGATGTAAGCTGGAAATGGATATTGGCTGCATTATTGTAACATTCAGAAATGGCTTCGAAATTCAGTAGAGAGAGAAAAATCCTTCCCGATGGTTGAAGTTGCAAGCAATGCACATGGTTATCTACCTTGTGGGGAAAGAAGAGTGGCCTGAGGTGAAAGTGCAAATTTCTTGGGCAGAGGCCAATGGCTTAGGACTGGAAAAGAAAGGATTAGAGCAGGGAGGACAAGGTGTTCTGGAGTAGAAGTATGTGGAAAGACATATAGGAGAGGACACAGAGTTTGAAGATGTTTGTATTGTAAGTCAATGTCAACGAGAAATAATCTCCTACTGCAGAGGTACTGAATAACTAAGTAGACAAAATATTCGGCTAGTGATTTTAGCCAGCCTTTGTCGGAACTGGCAAAATGGGCATATGAACCCAGTAGTCAAAGTAGCATAGAGGCTATACATTGGCCCTACAGCATGGATTCCCACTTACCAAAGCTGATCCAGCTACTATGAAGGTTCAACCTTCCAGCAACAAATACCAATTGAACGCTTGTTAACAATTCCATTACACTGGGGTTGCTCCATTAAAAGGGCCAGGAGTTCATCCTCACAGGGCTAGATACCTGTCATGAGTATGGGTACACTTACTGTTCTGACTTACCTTCCCACGAGTTTTAGTCAGCAACACTATGTGGAGGCTTACTAAAAACTCTATCATAGGCATTAAATCCCTCATAACGTCATCCAACAGGGAATCCACTTCACAACAAATTCACTACAGGAACGGACCGATGACCGCAGGATGCGTTGACTGAATCACATACTACACCATGCAGAGGCGGCTGGTGTCGCAGAACACTGGAATAACCTTCTAACGGAGTGCTAGCTTGATGGCAATACTGTGCAAAGATGGGTTACCATACTTCAGGACATACTACGCACACCAAGTCATAGGTCTGACTAGGAAGACTGTATGGGCCCAAGAAGCAGGAGGTAGAAAAAGAGTGGTGCCACTTACCATCTACCATTACTCCTAATAACCCGCTGTAGGACTTTCCAAATAAAGAGAGCATTAATAATGCTGACCTCATCACCTTTGCATTTGTCTAACAAGAATAAAATATTTAAATCCCTGCTTTGTCAATTTTGGATTTACATATTTTTTTATCACATTTTCTTTAGGGATTTTTTTTTAATATGCTTGTAAAAGCTACATTTTGGACATCTGATTAAGAAAAATGAAAAAGGAATTGTTTCTATTCAAGCTAATGTTAGTATCAGGCTAAGCATTGATTTCTTTAGAAAAGTACGCTGTATGCTTTTGGGTTGGATACACTTTCCCATGTGTATCCTCTTGTCAAGGAGTTGGCCTCCAGTTGTAGCTCTTGCTGAGTAGTTATGAACACTGATCTATACTGTGTGACCTTTCACTTTCTGACCCAAGTCTTATCTCTAGTCCTCTTTTCTCTCTCTCTCCAGCTTGTTTTGGAATTTCAATTGTCTGCTGGAGATTCCACCTGAGAGAGCCTAGAGTTACTTCAAATTCATTCTGTTGTATAACAAAGAATTTGGATGGCCTTCGTCTCTGCTTTGGGAGGGATCCTCTAAATCCTTGGATTTCCCAAGTGATAGGAGTGTCTTTGTAATTTATGATGGGCTTCTTGGGCAACACTTACATTTATGCTAATGAGATGACTTATGGAGTGCCTTTAGATAGTTTTTACTAACAGGAGGAGTCAAGATGGGGACTGGCTGTGCCAGAGAGACCAATCATGTGATTAGAGGTTTGGGGCTTTGAGTTCTGTGATATCAGCGTGACCTTTGGGTGCGGGGAGGGAGCTGGCAATTGGGTTCAATTTCATAGCCAATGATTGAATCAGTCATGCCTCTATAATGAAACTCCAATAAAAATTCTGTACAATGATGCTTAGTTCAGCTTTCTGGCTGGTAATATATACTGATATGCTGAGAGGGTGATTCTCCTTGAGGACACACTAGCTTCAAGTTTGGGAAGCTTCCAGATCTTCCCTTATATGTCTCTTCATTTGGCTGGTTCTGATTTTTTATCCTTTATAATAAAACTTTAGCACTTTCCTGGATTCTGTGAGTCATTCTGGAGAATTGTAAAATCTGAGGGAACCCCCAAATTTGTAGCCAGTTGGTTCCAAGTGTGGGTGGTCTGGGAACCCTAGAGATTGTGGCTGGAGTCTGAAGTGAGGGCAGTGTTGAGGGGGTCTTGACCCTTAACCTAACTTTGACCTAATTTAGGTCACACTTGACCTAACTTTGGTTGTTAGCATCAGAACTGCATTGCCCATGCTTTAAATCCTAAAGCAAAGCATAATCCTCTCTAATAGCCAACCAACTAATTTGCTGAACTTTCTATTTCTCTTCCCACATGATCAGCCATTCAATCCAATTTCTTTTTCCTCCATAACAGTTCTCGCAAGCATCTCCTGCAGTTCAGTAAAAGTTAAACTGGTCTATCCTTATTGTAATCTAGTCCATGTTGTTCAAATTTCTCTCCTCTACCATCCCCTCAAGCTCAAACACCTTTTTCAGAGATGTCTGTTTAGCATCTACTGCAATACTTCTCAAATAGCAGGCACTCATTTATTTGTTGAATAAATGTCTTTCTGCTGTCCAAACTCCTTAGGATCCCACAAGTTGGTCCCTACACATCTCTTCAACTCTATCTTCTCTTACTTCCATAAATGAATCCTTTGTTGCAATCCAATTACTTATTACTTTGCTCCCAAACAATATGGGTCCATCTCCATCCCATTGAACAAACTGAATGTCTGAAATGCTCCGTTTCCCTCTCTGCTTGTCTAAGCTCCACCTCCGTCAGCCTTCTTGGACTTTTCATTCCTCAGAGATTTCTCTTACTTCTGAATTCTCCTAGCACATAATGTATGTGTATTTTATGTATTGTGTGCAGTTCTCATTTGGATCTTAGTCTAGTAGACCACCTGAAAATTGTACTTACTGTATTTTTTTTTCCAGGTTCTTTTGAAAGCTGTGCCATGGTGATTTGAAAAGAGGCAAATGCAATATAAGTTTTTGTGTGTGAGCTTAAGGACTAACATGTAAAAAGTACATAAACTTTTCAGTTTTTATATAGATTTTCTTTTATTCTATCAATCAGCACAAGCAGTCAAGTCGGATCTGTAAAAATAATGAAGATGGGGAAAATAACTAATTCTGAAGCTGTTCTAATCAACACAATAATTTAATGTCGTTGAAATCTTAGAGGTGATATTGTCCTTACTAGCCTGCTTGCACTCATACGCATAATACAGGAGCCCTCACTATTTTCCAAACACAGAGGACATCATGCCTCAAACACTATTTAAGCAGTCCAGCATTCGTCGGCAGCTTTGCAGTCCTCAAGTTGGCCTATGTTCTCCCACTACCCGCATGCCCTCATATAATCGAAGACTAAATATTGGCATTCTTTAAGTTTCTTATTTTGTGGCAAAGAGAAGAAAAACAAGAATCCAGTCTCACTAATCAAGAAGGCTACACGATTCAGCATTCATTTAATTAGAGATATGCCTTAGGGAGAAATGGCCTTTCTGTGAGAAAACACAACCTTGGAAAAAAAAGTCAAATCCTGAATGTGACTTCCGGGAATTTACTAAGCCTTTTGGGCAAATGGGTTCTGGGGTATTAGGTCTACATTTGTTTTAAAGAGGTGTATATGTTCTGAAACTGTCTAATCAACAATAATAGTAGGATGCTATATAGCTGAATTTTAAAGTCCGGCACATGTAATCTGTGAATAAAGGTGAATGTGTTTGAAAATAAAGATAAAGGAAATAGTGAAAACTTACTTCTCTGGTAAGTCTTATCTAATAAATTTCAAATTTCCTTGTAAGAGTCCACATTATTTTTACTTTCTGTCAATGGAAATACACTTTTACAGATCTTGCTTTGTCAAACCTAATCTTGTAGTGGTTCCATATTCCTACCCCTGAGTTAATGGTTTCTCTCAAATAGTACTTGCAACCATTTACAGGTTTGTGGATCAATCCACATTTAAAAACACTCAGTATGGAATTTTAAAACTAGCTCCCATCAACTTAAAGTGATAGCAAAACTATGTACTGATATAATGCTCTATAAAATGAGATGGTGACTGAAAATTTCTATTATTTTTACTGTCTTATTTCTGCTTCTTCAGTTACTTGTTAAGCATTATATTGAGCTATAAGAAATCAGACTCATAGAAAGAAATGTAAACATATACATATTTTAAACACTTCTTTATTTCCCAATTTTACAGATGCATGACAAGGTCTGGTTACTGAAGCTCATACTTGGACCTGAATTGATTTCAGGAACGAAAGAGCAAAAACACAGATGGATGACTGCTTTCTGGTGAAGGACCCCAGCTGCAAGTACTGGAAGTCCCGATGTCTTCCATGGGGAACAGGAGTATCTTTGGAGGAGACTATCTGAAACCAAACCAGAGGTACAGGATTGAGAAAGGCTTCTTGGGAAATTTCTTACATGCAATAAAAGGTTGTATTATGGCAACAGTGTGGTATATGCTTACAGAGCAGAGTAAAATTCTGAAATTGTGCTTGAAATGAGGAAATGTTAGAATAGGTACCGATGTATTGAGTTTCCTGTCTTAGGAGTCCTCAGATATTGGGCCAGAGAAGAGAGTGGCCAGGAGACAGTGGCAAGAGAGGTGAACAGGGAATAGACCTGATCATATCACCAAGAGCTGGGGCTCTATGCATGGAGGACGTAAACTACCCCAAATAATATCTTGGAGTTTGGTGAATGTTTCCAGGGGCTGAGCTGAGTGCCAAAGCTGTGTGTCAGAATTTCGCGATTCTGCGATTCTGCATACACTGCCTATTTGTCTCTCGATTCTGTGGCTTTTTAAGCTCCTTAGTGAAAAGCAGCATTGCTAGAAACAAATTATTTTAAGTTTCATGTTGGAACCCCCAAGTCACATTTCTGCCTTTCTTTGATGACTATCTGACTATTTCCAAAGAAGTTAAATTTGGTCCAAGTTTAGGAGGTAGAAAAAAGATAAACCAAGAGAAAGGCAGCATTTTACCAAGAAGAGACACATCAGTAAGTTTTTTGGCATCAGAAACACAATACCTAATTCAGGAAATATTGTTTATTCAACAATCATTTTTGAGCATTTCGTACATGCCAGTACTTTGGTAGGTATTAGATAGCGCTATGAAGATGAGTAGGACATGTTTCTGCCCACAAGAACTTACATCCTAATGGAGGAATACAGACAAATAAGCAAAAAATGGCAATACAGTATGTTCCACTCTCTGATGGGAATCTTATTTGCCAGAGGTACTCTGGGAAGGGAGGTATACCTAACCGACATCAGGGACAAGGGGGTGAGGTCAGAAAATATTTTCAGAAAAATAGTGGTTGACAGAAGTTTAAATATCAAATACATGTGCTTATGACTGTGTACGGGGCTATCTGTTGAGTTGTGACAAGCAATATATCAGTGCTATCAAATATGAGTTAGTTTTGGGCCTTGACTGTCAAATTGGGGAATTTTGATTTGATAGAAATGAGAGATCCTCTACGATTTTAAGCTGGAAGCAACAATATGGCAGAAATGCTTCTAAGGCTTTCTGTCAGTAGGACAATCAGGTGAAAAGAGATTGGAGGCAGGGAGGTAAGCTGTGTTGTCAACAACTTAAGTGTGAGGTCATGGAGATCTGAATCTAGGATGGTGGTTATAGGGAAAACACAAATTGTCAGAATGTGAGTCAGGATCTGAGTTTGTCTCAAATGTTTATTCTTTTTCTTTTTTTTCTTTTTCTTTTTCTTTTTTCTGTCAGGAATAGTCATTTGATTGAAAACAGAGGAAAGAAGAAAGCCATAAATCAATCAACAAGGGCACGAGGGCACTCAACTGATTACTGGCTAAAAGACTATGAAACTCTTATGAGATGTAAACACAGGATTTGAAAGAGAAATGAAAATAGATGTAAACAGGGAAGAAGGTAAAAGTTGGTTCCAAGATGAAGGTATTAGTGTCCATTTGCATGCCCATTTATTCCTTTAACAGAGCTGTGGTGTTTTTTTAGCATTATGAAACATTCTAAAAGAAAACAGGAATGCCTATGTTTGTGAAAAGATTGGCCAAATAATGTGAGTATGGCCAATAGAAATTTGTGAATTAAAATAAATTTTACTATACCTAGCAATGGATAAATATTATTTTAATACCAAATGATTTTTGGAAAAGATTGTGTTATGTGGCATTTGGGTTAGTCTTAGCATGAGAATTAAGCCCCACTTAAATTATTTATCATGATAAATAGAATGGAGAAAAGGAGGAAGAAAATACTTAATGAGCACTTATGCTATTCCAGACAGCATGCTAGGTACTTTATTAGAACAAAAAAACTTCTTGAATTTGAATGTGTACATGTCCTATTTTATCGTTTTACTTGAGAAGTTTAATGGAATGACATGAGTTCATCCTAACAAATAAGGTTATAGCATAAACAATTCTGAAAAATAATTGAGTCAAAAAGTAAACGTTCAGATCAATTTAAAAACAATTAAAAACATTGTGAATGTCATATTCTTGATTATACGTAATTCCTACCTTTGTTTGTATGTAGTTACAGTCGTTGGTGCCTGTGCTCTAGGTTCAGTCCCCATGAGGGTGGCAACTTTTGATCTTCCTGTTGGTAGAAGCTACTTTTTGACAGGGTCATTTTTCTCAGGGATCAATCACCTCAAATTCATCACTGCCACAAGAAAATAAATCAGATATTTTTAGGATCTCAGTTTGCAGTAATCGTCTCCAAATATGACAGGCAGTGTGCAGTTGCCCAAATGTAAGTCAAAAACAATATTCTTTTTCTTTAAACATTCTAATTTATCTGAGTTATCTTTTTTGAAGTATTCATGATTTGACATAAAAAAAAAAAAGGACTGAGTAAAAGCTTACTTAGAAGAAAATGAATTACTCTTTGATATCCAATGTGGCAACCCAGTATTTGAGAAAAACAGAACTTCACAAAAGCTTAATATGTTCAGTATTTGACAAAGTGGGGACCCATTTACTGAAGCAGAAAATGCACCACAGGTTTTTCAGTGTTTCCCTTTTTTTTCTTCCAAAAGCAGATAAACCATATTTACAAGCCAAAGAAAAGAAATGCATCTAGACTTATTTAGGGAAAAATTGGGAGAGAAACGGGGGAGTGGGGCTGAGGAGCAAATACAGTAATTTTGACTCAGAATGATACTCCCAAAATAAAATGTGGTGGGCTTTAAAAGATTTCATAGGAATGTCAAAATGTGGAAATATTTGATGAATTTACATAAAGGAAACTAGTTGATCCTTTCAAGCCTTTTAGAGACTGTGAAGACACTGACGAGTTTGTAAGTCACATGTTCACGTTGCCGTTTTTCATAGGAAACTTCTTGAGATTTTTGTCAGGATTTTAAATATGCTGGAAAAAGAATAAACAGCATTACAATACAAACCCTTACCCTGACTTATATATTCTCCTAAGTGCTCATCTCTGTGGTCATACGTTTTTACATTTTCTGCGTGTCCCAGTTTATGATTATCTCCTCTACTAGACAGTTAACTCCTTGAGAATGGGGAGCTGTCCTATACACCCCCATGTGCCCAATCCCTGGTACTGCACTTAACACATAAGACGGATCAACAAATGCTTGCCGAATGTGAGAAAATGAGGGGGGAAAACCAGAGCATATGGGCAATTCTTTACGAAAAGGGTATATATTACTGTATAGATTGAGATATTTTTATATTAATCAAGTATTTAAAATTGCCGATTTGATCACTGATTATGTTTAAATATCTTATGCTTCCAAAAAGAAGCTACCAAAGAGAAAACTCATTTACATCACTTCAACAGTTTTATAAAATACCAAAAAGCAAGTGATTGTAATTAATATTACTTTTAAAATTCCAAGTGGTGAATATTATGTGAATAAGGTAGAAGGAGAATTTCTGAGAGATTTCACTTCTCAGCCACATTTTTAGATTTCTTGGATCTTTTAGATTTTTTAGATCCATGCTTTAAGCCAAAGTCAGAAATGGGATTAAATTTAGTTTTCTAACAGTCTAGGCGTCTTGTCTTTTATTTAGTTAGATATAAATTTTTTAGTATATAGCGGGATTAAAAAGACTTTCAAATATGTTTGTTTATTCATTAACATTCATTCCAAATGGCCTGATAGAACAGATCAGATGTAGCTAGAATGAGTAGTGTCCACAATGCTGCAGATCAAATTAAGAAAAAAAAAATTGAAGGTAGCTTTTGGGACCCTTGAAAACCACTTCTGGTCTACAGCCATAAGGACAGACATGATCAATAAACGTGACTATTTGGTTCATTCATTTCTTTTAATGAACAGACCTCACAACTCACTAAAAACATTCTTGCAGGCCTGGGATGGATTTCAGTTCTCTGGTGACTGACGGAAATAGAGCCTTTGATAAAACCTGGAGGACGCTGCACTGCTCCCCACCGTCTTTCCTCCCCCTCATCTTTACAACCAGGTGCTGTGTAACTCAGAAGAGTATGTCATCTTAGTACAGACTGATGGGCAGTTGATCGGCAACTATCAGCAAAATTCTCCCCGTGATTCTTAATGCAATTTATTTTAGGCAAGCATCCCGAAACTGTGAATTTGTTTCAAATACGTAAAGTCTAGCAAATGTAGGAATAAAGGCCTCAAGAAGAAATGGGCACTGAGTTGGTTGAATCATTTTATTAATATTCAATAGGACCATTTCCATGTCTAGTCACTGCCCTAGTTTAAGTAAGCATCAATTTGTCTCTAATAAAGTGCCATTAATACTGTGGATACTTATAAACTGCTTTTGATAAATGAACAACATCTGGATTACGGCAGCAGCCCCTTAACTTGTGTCACTGATTCATGTTTCTTCCAGTTATTACCTATTTTATATCTAACTGCTAGGAACAGAAAACCCTGTCTTGAATTTCCACCAATGTTTAATTCCCTGCTTATGCAACTAGAGTTTGCTTATTTAACAAAATTAAAACTCTTGTGCCTAGGATTAAATGTTTCCTACCAATGTCCCTAGATTTTCATTTCTTCTTATTTAGTTAACCTCTTATTACTTCACTGCATCTATATTTTTCAAAGGACGACTTTTGTTTTTTTTGGGGGGGTGTCTCCAAAAATTTAAATTTGGAATGTCAATCTCAAAAATGTAAGTTTAAGAATTTCTAAAATAAATATACTAGCCTGTTGGCAAAGGATAGAAGATCTTTGTGATTTCAGAAAATGCCCCTTTCTTAGAGGGGCAAGTCTCAAAGGTGACTTGGGCAAGAATGGAAGAAAGTGTGGGGATGAAAGAAAGGGAAGTGACTCACTGGGATTTCCTCTTTAACAGTTGCTTCCTCTTCGCCCTACTTTTTTTTTTTTTAATACTTAGACTTTTAACATTTATATCCCTCACACTGTGTGAACCCCCATCCACTAGCCCTGTGACATCGCAGAGAGCCATTTCCCTGCTTTTAATACCATATAATCTGTATACGAGAGGTTTTAATGTTGCAAGGGTTAGTGAATCTTTTCAGAGCAAATGAACAAGAGTAAATTTACTAAATATACATATAATTCTCTAGATGGGGTTTTCAGAGGTTCTAGTATTAGAGTTACATATCACACGAAATTATGTCCTGTCCTAATATTTCATGATGCAAATGGATCTGAGGGTAAACTTAGATCAAATCACTCAAAAGGCATGAGAGATGGGGAGACTTTCATGTGGATAAATATTAATTACAGAGATCTTCATTCAGCAGACAAGTAGTGAACACTTTTCTGTGTCAGGCCTGGAATTTAAATTGAATGCTTTTCTTCATAAACTCTTGGATTCCTAGTTTCTATGTCATTGGAGAGTTGCTTTAGATTTCCCAGCTCTGCAAAATCTGGGCACATCTGCCAATCAGTTCTATCAATGAGTTGAAACAAAAACACAGAAGCACGTTCTAGAGTTCACTTCTTCACTTGTTTTTCCTCTCTCACCTCTCTCATCCCATAAATATACTCTCCAGTTTCTGCCAAATTATATCCTTAACGGATCATCCCATAAACATCTCATAAATATACTCTCCAGTTTCTGCCAAATTATATCCTTAACGGAATCCCTAAAATAGACTAAATCATTCTTCAGAACTTTATGATTTGGCAACTTCCAGAAAAACAGTCTTCATTTATTACTTGGACTTTTTCCCTTATCTTCTGCCTCCCCTCCAGGCCAAGCCCTTGTTTCTCAGTCTAGTTGTTGGCCCATGCTGGTATTATGAGACCCCCACTGAGGCTGAGATGGCTGCCGCCCAGCGACAGCCCAGGGTAGCACACAGCAGCACAAGATGGCTGCCGGCCACTCAGGGCAGCACACGGCCGCCCGCAGCAACACACAGTAGCACAATGATGGCTGTGGCCGCACAGGTTGCCGGCCACTCATGGCTAGCACACGGTAGCACACAGCAGCCGCTCAGCTGCATTACGCAGCGACACACACTGGCTGCTGGCCACTCGTGGCAGCACACGGTAGCACACAGCACCCCGCAGCAGCTCACACAGCTCATTTGCCCTGTGGGAATCGAACCAGCGACCTCGGCAGTAGGAGCATGGAGCTCCAACCACTTGAGCCACCAGCCGGCCCGGATAGTTGGGCCTCTTTTTTTTAACTTTTATCACAATAGAACAAGTAGAAAATGAGTACATAGGGTGCATATTGGCTTTATATCTTCTACTGTTATGAATCTAATGATAAAATAGGATCACTGAGAAATGATTGTGAAAGCATTCTGTAAATGGTAAATTATTATGGAAGTATATTTACTGAGAGCAACAATATTAAATTGGTGCAAATGGTGAGGGAACCGAACCTGCAACCTCAGCATTAGGAGCACAGAGCTCCAACCACCTGAGCCACCGGTGGGCCCGGATACTTGGGCCATTTTTTTTTAACTTTTATCACTAAAGAACAAGTAGAAAATGAGTATATAGAGCACATATTTAAATGTGCAAACTCTGTTGTCTTTATATCCTTTACTGTTATGAATCTAATGACAAAATAGGATCACTGAGAAATGATTATGAAAGCATTCTGTAAATGGTAAATTAGTATGGAAATATATTTACTGAGAGCAACAATAATGATTTGGTGCAAACAGGAATCGAACCAGCAACCTTGGCATTGGGAGCATAGAGCTCCAACCAACTGAGCCACCAGCCGGCCTAGATATGTGGGCTGGTTTTTTTTTAACTTTTATCAGGAAAGAACAAGTAGAAAATGAGTATATAGTATACATATTGGCTTTATATCTTCTACTGTTATGAATCTAATGATAAAATAGGATCACTGAGAAATGATTGTGAAAGCATTCTGTAAATGGTAAATTATTATGGAAATATATTTACTGAGAGCAACAATAACAAGTGGTGCAAATGGGGAGGGAACTGAACCAGCAGCCTCGGTATTAGGAGCACAGAGCTCCAACCACCTGAGCCACCAGCCAATCCAGATACTTGGGCCATTTTTTTAAAACTTGCATCATGATAGAACAAGTAGAAAATTAGTACATAGGGTGCATATTTAAATGTGCAACCTCTGTTGTCTTTATATCCCTTACTGTTGTAAATCTAATGATAAAATAGGATCACTGAGAAATGATTGTGAAAGCATTCTGTAAGTGGTAAATTAGTATGGAAATATGTTTACTGAGAGCAACAATAACAAGTGGTGCAAATGGGGAGGGAACTGAACCAGTAACCTCGGTATTAGGAGCACAGAGCTCCAACCACCTGAGCCACCGGCCGGCCCAGATACTTGGGCCATTTTTTTTTTTAACTTTTATCACTAAAGATTTAAATGTGCAAACTCTGTTGTCTTTATATCCCTTACTGTTGTGAATCTAATGATAAAATAGGATCACTGAGAAATGATTGTGAAAGCATTCTGTAAGTGGTAAATTAGTATGGAAATATGTTTACTGAGAGCAACAATAATAAATTGGTGTGTGGGATTTTGATACTTGCTGCTGACCAGCAGCCACGAATCAACGCGGATCCTGAAAGGGGGAGTGGGAATGAAAAGACACTCACAATGATGATGATGCGGCCGGTCTCCAGTGATACTGAAGCCCCGAGTTTATTTTCTTTTACCAATTTATACCATCTGTGTACATGCAGCTTAACAATCATGAGTATGCATTATCTCATTAAGAGTAAATTTATGACTGTTACATACAAACTACAAAATCCTTGAAACTTTCCCAAAGTCATTATCTCATGACAAAGCCCACCAATTATCCTGCTAGTCTTCAGTCCTCAGTGTCCGGGAACCGGTCACTCCCACCTCATTCCTCAGCAGCTTGCAAGCACCCTCCAGGTGCAGGCAGAGATAATGCCTTAGAAGCTGAAACAAGTTAATTATAAATTGAGCCAGTCTGCAAGGCATTAAAATAACAAGAAATTATGGCTCCCCACATCTCCCCCTTTTTTATTTTATTGAAGCAAAATCCATATTACAGGAGATATAAGGTGACGGTGCCTGTCTTAGGCACCCCGGGACCGTCTCATCAATTAACCCGTCTTCGGAACTTGTATTTTTTAATACAAGCCCTGTCTTAGGTGTTGAAGGACCTCCCAGGATTTTACCCGTCATTGGCTAACCCGTCCCAATACATACAAGGGGGAGAGAGAGACTTAAGGCCTTGTCTTAAGCTCAAGCTGATGGATGTCAGCTCGCAAGTCTAACATCCTGCTGATGAAACATTTAATGAAGATGGGGAGTAGGCACAGAATCACACAGACACAGATGCCCAATATAAGAAAAATCACAACAGAATGGGTAATATGAGGCATAGATGGCATAGCATTTCTAAGAGCATCAATAAACTCAGAAGCAGCCTGGGCTGCATCAAATTTCAAGGGTTCAGCTTCTCTCATACTTTGAATTTCATCATGAAGCTGAAACATATCAAGGGAGACATTAGCATTATGCCAAATCCCTTGAAGATGTAAACGAATCCTATCCCAATCATATTGACTTTGATTATACCCTTTAGAAGTCACACAAATCCAATGATAATCTGGATGGCACTCCAGATGAGATTTAACTTTTATACTATGGATTACATTTCCCATATATTGGACTGTATCATAAAGAGCATTTAATTTTTCTTCCAATTTAGCATCAATATCCTCTTGAGTCCCTAACGCTAAGGAGACATTTTTAGTTAAAGTATTAACATAATTAGCATTCTGAATGGTCTGAGATAGGGCTACAGCTGCCGTGGCGGCAGTGGCCACGACAGTTACCAAGGCAGCTATTCCTGCAATTAAAAGTCCAACAAACCGTTTTTGTCTACTCAGAGCATGCTCAATCTCTTTGAAAACCTGCAGACTTCTTTCAGCATACCAAGGTCCAGAGATATTAACAGGAAGCATAACAAAAGATGGTTGTTTAAGTATCATAACATTAGTTTCTAACGGCACCCAAGAAATACAATTTGTTAAAGAACAATTATTACAGGAAGCATTAAATTGATTTTCTACAAAGTGTACATTAATATTTCCAATCAAAAGTGTATATGGGGAAGGAACACAAGCAGATACATTAACAGTTTTAACGACAGTGGTCCAATCTCTAGTCCCGTCTTGTAAATCAGTCACCTGACTGCAGGGAGTGCCTGATTTACAAAACTTTTCAAATGTTGTTTCATGTGTCCATCAGAAGGCACTTCTAGGGCGTGAGTATCATTGACATAAACTGGAATTTCAGGACCATCCCATACAGCAGGGTGGAGGATTGGTGGATCAGGTACATAGGCCCAATACGTCTGGTCTTCTTCTGTATTGCTGAGGGTCATCAATGTCATCAGCAGGTAGAGGGTCCACATGTCACACCAATCGTTCTGGCAGCCACCGAGGGCCTTCTGTATCCTGTGGAAAAACACAAACATGCCCTCGGCCCCATATGAGGACTGGATCTGGGCCTTGCCAAGAGCCTGTAAGTGGGTCTTTCCATTTGATCAAAGCCTGAATGGCAGCAGACGGATGCCAAAAGCGCTCCGCAGCACTCTTACCATGGGCATCCAAGGTCAAAAAATTTTGAATAAAAAGACAAGTAATTATGGGGCGTTAGGGGATATAACTCCCCCTTTTTTATTTTTTGTAAAATGACTTTTAATGTGCCATGAGTACGTTCAACAATCCCTTGCCCCTGGGGATTGTAAGGAATGCCAGTAACATGATTAATTAAAAATTGTTGACAAAATAAAGCAAATTTTTTACTGGTGTAGCCGGAGCCATTATCTGTTTTAAGTTTTTTAGGAGTGGCAGAAGGGTGTGGTAACCCTGGCTGGAGGGCACCCATAACTTTTATAGTTTTATTTACTTTTTTCAAGTACTGTAACAATTTCTATTTTTCTGATTTTTTTTTTTTTTTTTTATTACAAAAATAGGCGAATTTCAGGGTGAATTAGATTGAATCACATGGCCTTTTTTAAGCTGCTCCTGTACAAGCGCTTGAGCGGCTAATATTTTTTCTTGAGTTAGGGGCCATTGATCTATCCACACAGGCGTATCAGATTTTCAAATTATAGCCTCTGCTGTCCTTTGGTGGAGTACAGGTAAATCTATGACCCCCGGGGAAAATATTCTAAACCTGTTTTTTGTAAATTAGGATTAGGTGATATGGGTTTTTGTCGTCCCTGTCCTTCAATTTCTAAGCCCTGTCCTGGGAGGAGCCCTTGATCAAACATTTGTTGAGTTACTTGGGTGTTTGGGCTAAAGAGATAAACTCCCATATCACTCATAATATCTCGTCCCCAGAGATTGACTGGGAGGCCAGGGATAATATACGGTTGGAAAGTTCCCTGATGACCTTCCTGATCTTGCCAGGACAGAAGATCACTGCTTTGAAGAGGAGATTGAGATTGGCCTATACCTTGTAAGCTTGTGTTAGTATAGAGTGCCGGCCACTTAGAGGGCCAATGTTCAGCAGATATGCAGGACACATCAGCTCCAGTATCTAAAATTCCTTGAAAACTTTTTCCATTTATTTTAAGTAGCAGCACTGGCCGATCTCTCTTTATTTCCTGAATCCAATAAGCATCTGAGGAGCCAAATCCTCGATCTCCTTGTTTCTGATCTTGTCTATTCTTTCCCACCTTAATGCGAGGCAAAATAATTAACTGAGCAATTCGGGTTCCAGCAGGTATGGCAGAAATATTTAAAGGAGAATGGACTATGATTTTAATTTCTCCTGTAAAATCCTCATCAATAACTTCTGGGGAAACATGGATACCTTTCATAGTAGAGCTACTTCGTCCTAACAGTAACCCTACAGTTTTATAAGGCAAGGGGCCAAAAATCCCTGTGGGAAGGGCCTGCATGTCCATCTCAGGAGTTAATATGATGTCGGAGGTGGAACACAAGTCCAATCCTGCACTGCCTGTGGTGGCCCTGAATAAGTCTGTGACATGCTTCCTAGCAGGGGTTCGTTCTTTTTCGGCTCCTGGGTCTGTTCCTGAACCTGCAGTGCCCCATAACATTGCTGAGTCGGGGCCTGGGGCTGGCCCCTCACCCAGTTTCCCTGTAAGGGTTTGCCGTCTTTGTCAGTTTTGGATTTACATTCATTAGCCCAATGAGCGCCTTTCTTGCACCTGGGACAAGGCCCTGGAGGTTTTTTAACCACAGCAGTAGCCGATGGATTGTTAGCCTCCATTTTATGTGGGCATTGAGAAGCTCGATGTCCCATTTTTCCACATTTAAAACAGGCTCCTGCGCGGCCACTAGCATGAAGCTTGGCCTGTTGCTGCATTACTTCATGAATGCTTTTTCCTTGCAAAGCGGCAGCCAGGGCCACTCCCTGTGAAAAGGAGGGGCCGACATCGGCACAGGAACGGATAAAATCAGAGATAGTGCCTTTTTTCTTAATGGGCCTAATAATCGCTTGGCAGGCAGAATTTGCATTTTCATAAGCAAGCTGTTTAATGAAAGCCTGCGTGGCTACAGACGCTCCAAAGGTCCGTCCCGCAGCAACAGTAAGGCGAGACACAAAATCTTGAAAAGATTCATCAGCTCCCTGTCTTATCTGAGTAACCTGTTCTTCTTTGCTATTCTTATCAGGCAACATTCGCCAAGCATTTTTGGCTGCTGAGGCAATTTGATCATAAACACGAGGTGCAAAATTCCATTGATTTCTAGCATCCGCATACTCGGGTCCCTCTCCTGCAAGCATTTCAAAAGTGATTGGAATATTTCTCATCTCATTTTCATTGGCTCTAATCTTACAATTCTCATAGAATTCTGATTTCCATATAAGAAAGTCACCTCCGGACAGGCAAGCATAAGCAATTTTCTTCCAGTCCTCTGGAGGAGTAGCCTCACTGGACAAAGCATCTAAAATTGCTATGGTAAAAGGGGCAATAGGACCGTACTGTGCGCAAGCTTCCTTTAATTCCTTTACTTGCTTCCACTGAAAAGGTCTCCATTCCCTAACTTGATTTCCTGCCTGATCCGTTCTCTCAAAGAGAGGATAAACTCCAAAACATCCTGTAGATTCTCCTTGCTTGTGAGCTTCCTCACAAGCTAGCTGAAGCGGAGAACGTACAAGGGAATCTGACCCTGGCTTAACGTATCCTGGCGGAGGCTTAGTAAACATGTCCCAAATCGGTGGCTGCGGTGGTGGCAGCGGAGGGTCCCACATACGAGGTCCCTCTGGAGGTGGTGCAGTGGGGTTAATTACAGGGGATTCACCACCCCCTGGATTTTCCGGATCTCTATAAGGAATCTGGGGAGGCCTGGGACAATCCTCCTCTCTATAAGGAATCTGGAGAGGCCTGGGACAATTTTCCCCCTCCCTAGTAATCTTGAGTTCTACTAATTGTCCTTGAAGCATCTTTATTTGCTCTGTAAGCGTAAAGATAGGATCTACAAACCGCCTGCTTTCTTGAGCTGCAGCCATTACGGAATATTTTTTTCTGTCATATTTAGCTGCAGCTTCTTCTAAATCTTTCTGATCTTGAGGGCCTAAATTTTTCCATTGATCATCTGGAGGTCCCTGGCTAGCAGGTTCTTTATTATGCATAGGAGCTTCCTCGGCACAGTCAACCCCCTCCCTTTCTCCCAGCTCTTTATTATGCTTAGCAAGTCCCTCTGCATACCTGACTTTCTCCCCCTCCTCCTTCTCCTCCGGAGAGGCGGCAGATGGAAGAATTTTTTCATTTTTAGCCTGTTTTACTTTTTTTAGTCTAGAACTCTCACTTTTAAGATTTAAACAGTCTCTTATCAAAGTCCATAACCCGAATGTTTTTATAGGGACCCGCTGAGGTCCTTGGGTAATATAATAGTCCTGTAATTGTTCTCCAAACTTTTTCCCAGTTTCCAAGCTGACGGTACCTTTATTTGGAAACTTAGGGCAAACTTCCTTTACAAATTCTAAAAATTTATCTAATTGCTCTTTGCTCACCCTGCTGCCACGGGCGGCAAGAACTTTTTTGAGGCCTCTAACATACAGGTCCTTACTGCT
The DNA here is from genome assembly GCF_004115265.2 of Rhinolophus ferrumequinum. Lineage (NCBI taxonomy): Eukaryota > Metazoa > Chordata > Mammalia > Chiroptera > Rhinolophidae > Rhinolophus > Rhinolophus ferrumequinum. The sequence goes on from NC_046301.1 coordinate 47,118,690, forward strand.
GGCGTGACCCATTTTCTTAAGTTTTCTAACACACAGGTCCTTGCTGATAGCGTGACCTATTTCTCTTTTCCCTGACTCGGCCCTTCTTTCACACAAATAAATAGCCCAAACAAGCTCCGTAACACGAGGTCGTGGAGCTATCACTCACTCACACACTCATTCGACCGAGGGGACAGTGTCCTACTCACCGTAGCTCCGTTTAGCTCGTGAACCGAGCCGGTACCAATCCGTACGGTGTTCCTCACTGAATCCCCCGTGTTCAGGCCCCACGTTGGGCGCCAATTGCTGCTGACCAGCAGCCACGAATCAACGCGGATCCTGAAAGGGGGAGTGGGAATGAAAAGACACTCACAATGATGATGATGCGGCCGGTCTCCAGTGATACTGAAGCCCCGAGTTTATTTTCTTTTACCAATTTATACCATCTGTGTACATGCAGCTTAACAATCATGAGTATGCATTATCTCATTAAGAGTAAATTTATGACTGTTACATACAAACTACAAAATCCTTGAAACTTTCCCAAAGTCATTATCTCATGACAAAGCCCACCAATTATCCTGCTAGTCTTCAGTCCTCAGTGTCCGGGAACCGGTCACTCCCACCTCATTCCTCAGCAGCTTGCAAGCACCCTCCAGGTGCAGGCAGAGATAATGCCTTAGAAGCTGAAACAAGTTAATTATAAATTGAGCCAGTCTGCAAGGCATTAAAATAACAAGAAATTATGGCTCCCCACAGATACTTAGGTCTATATTTTATTTGTGTATATTTCAAAGGAGGGACCTCCTCACTCAGTATTTTCACAGCTTTTGATAGGTCAGTAAAACATAATGTTTATGTAAGTTAATATGCTGTTATCTACAGTTATATATAATCATAGATAATTACATAACATAAATACAGAATTCTAAAACATTCATTAACCAATCCTCCCAGCCATAGAAATTAATTCAGTTCAGTTATTAGGTGTGACACACAAGTTATTTAAAAAGTCAATTGTAAGACACTTATTACACTTTTAAATCTTGAAATCAGGGTACTTCTCATAATATCCAAAAACTTGCTGACTATCTTTTATACTGTAAAGCTTTCATTAATTATGTCGTATGACCAGTTTTGTTTCATAGTTAAGGAAGTAGAGGATATTGTACCACCACATGTCAGAAACTTTTTGTGGATATAAATTTATATTACAATATTAGCTTCCATGATCTTTAATGCATTCCATTTATTTTTTTGCTATGAAGTATTTACGAATGAGTATTCTACCTTAGTCATTAAATGCTCTGATGTAGAGGTCACAGACTTCTCTAATATTAGTTTTTGTTTTCAAAGGCCAAATTGTGAAAGATGAATATGTATCTTATTAAAAAAATATATGGAAGTGATGCTCTAACACATTCATGCCTTTCTTGGACCAGCCTTGCTCCCTTAAATGAAACTCAAAAGATAACAGCGCTGAAATCACAAAAGGGGTTCTAATTAAGAATAGAGAATTGCCTCAGAGGTGACTCAGATTCGGATCTTATATACAACTTGACCTAAATGCCATTTTTTTCTTTATTTTAAATTTCTTGAAAGAAAGCAAAACCAAATTAGTATAATATTAAAAGACATATTTTAAAATGGTCCTCAGTATTATGCCATCATGAACTAGCTGCCTTTCTAATTACTTGAAATATTTTCACATTATTCCATTATCTCTACATATGGTTCCTACGGTATAATATGTGAGCCCGATGTCCCATAGTCTCTGTTCAGGGTGAGAGTAGAATCTAACTTCCAGACTGAGAAAGAGGACTGGATAGTAATACCATCATCAGGAAAGCAAAAGATGTCCTCATGTTCCCCAGCCATTTGAAAACGTCTATCACCGCATTATCAGCACTACCCGTTTCTATACCCATTTTAACATAGTAGATTGCATAATCCATCATTTGTTCAGTTGCTCATTCAGAAAATCTTCATTTAGCAACCTGTGTCAGGTGTTGTGGTGGAGCTCTGGAATTTAGAGATGAACACATGTTCTAGCTTCAAAGATAGACTCAAGTAGAGGCAGACAGTTAACAACCAGATACTTCCAGAAATGTGTGGTAGAGCAGTAGTACAGAAATGCCCAGGAGCAGAAAAAAGGGCAGTCATTAGGACACAGCTTGGCTTAGTCTGGGGGACACAGGATTTTGTCGTAAAGGAGCCAGTGTCTGGCCTGAGTCATAGAACACGAGTAGAAACAAACCAAGTTGTTGTTACATGTGCATATTTTTCCTCTTCTCTAGAGCTCACATTTTGAAACTTCAGATTTAGTCCTGGGCCCTCTTGCCTGATTTCATATACACTCCTCCTGGAATGTTATCATTCATTTTCATGGCCTTAATGCCATCTCTGTGCTAATTATTTCCATTCAGACATCTGAGGGCAGATTTTTTCCTTTGAGCGTCTGCAAAGGGTTCAAGGGATTTTGTGGCTGAGCAAGGAAAAAGATTTGACCACAAGGTGGCAGTAGCGTACACAGACTTTATTGGGAGCAGCTGAAACAGATTGGGACATCCCTCACAGGAGTCAGTTTAGAGACAAAGGCTCATGGCTGCTACTCAGAAGCCGAGGAAGACGCGGGAATTTCTGGGAGAGACGGAAAATGGAAAGGGGGCTTCTGTGTATAGGCAATGTTGCGCACATGCGTGGCAGGCAGCCTCTGGGTCAGAGAGCTCAGAAGGGCAGCAGCGGCTGGGGGTCTTAATGGCCCGGGGTTTATCTATTGCTAGCAGATGTGGGGTGAGATTTCGTGGAGGTATACAAAACAGGCAGGCTCTAAACGGCTAAAAAAAAAAAAAAAAAAAAAATCTGCTTGTTTGGCCTATTTTAAAAATAAATGGATGTGTAAAAATTTGATTTTGTTTTTGGCCGGCTTTTGAGCTAATGGGCCTCCAGTAAAGAAATAAAAGATCTAGGGGCCAATACACAGATACCATCTTTGGCTCACTTGTATGACAGCTTCACACCAGTATAACCAAATGCTTATTTAACATCTCCATTGGGGTGTCACATATGTATCATTCAATTAACCCAATCGAGCAGAACTCCTGGTGCTTCTCCAGTTTTTCCTTCATGATAAATGAACTATCATCTAGTATTTGAGGCAGAAACTTAAAAGAGTCACACATGGTCCCTCCCTTTCCAATCTAATCCATCATCACATTGTGTCATTTTTACCTCCTAAGCACCTCTCGTATCTAGTTTTCCACACCCTCATCGCCAACACTTAAGTCTAAGCCACAAGTCTCTCTCACCTGGATTTCTTTAATAGTCTGCTAGGTTGTCTTATTTTACTCATATCCTCTTTCTCTAAATTCCTCATACAGCAACCACGGTTATCTTTTGAAACATATTATACATCATGCTCATGCTACCCCCTTGTTTAAATACCTTTTAACAGTGTCCAGTTCCACATTGAGAAGACCCAAATCAGAAAACCCTGTGTGATCTCACCTGTCCCTGCCCTCCACGTTCTTCTCACGCCATCCCCCATTGCTTACCAGGGACCAGTCACAGACCCAGTGCCGTGCATATGTTCTCTGCCACACCACGACCTCGACTTGTCTGTTCTGCCCGAACGTGCGCCTCTCTCAGCAATCTGAATGACCGCTTCCTTCCTTTAGGTGTTGCTTAAATGTCTCTTCCTCAGAGAGGTCTTCTGTAATTGGCCTAACACAGCCCTCACCCTCCCTGCCATCCATTCTTCTTATTCTGCCTCAAGGACTACATTTATTTCTGGCATAATGATCTCAACTCGTAATTGACATACTGTGTTTTTGTTTATTGCTGCAAATCCTCCCTAGACTCTAGGTTTTATGAAAACAGACACTTTGTCTTATTCACTGCCTTTTTTTGTTTTATTGCTTTTTGTTGTTAACCTAGCACCTAATGTAATACCTGGCACATGATAGAAACTAAATAAAAATTTGTCAAATGAAGTACATAAATATGTTCATAAAGAACAAATAAGCAGGGAGGGGTGCAGTTAGGTGGGAAGGTTGTTTTTTGTTTTTGTTTTTTTCTTTTCTAAAGGGCTAAAGGTGCTATTGTGTTATAAATGGAAAATGTAATGCCTTTCTTGATGAAGTAAAGGAATTCAAGCAGCTCTGGGGAATATGAATAGCTTTTGAATAAACAGGTTTGACAATTATTGAATTAAATTTCTTATGATTCCTTAACAAGGCTGGGGTTATTAAAAAGTAGATTGTTTCAACTGTTCTCTAAATCTTTTAGACCATGGGAGCTGAAATAAGAATAATCCTCATTATTTAACAGGCGTATGAAATAACATTTTGTATCAGGAGTAAGAATTAAAGAAAAACACTTTATCAACAGGACATAAAATCTTAGAATTCTGATCTTCTACCATGTGTTTTTACGTTTATAATGCATCTACAAATATATTTCTTTTTTCATACTTACTTATGCGTGCATTCTCTCTATATAGAATGGGGATTTAGTCATTCTGTATTACAAGTAAGCCTGCCTTAATTTGGTGATAGCCGCAAAAATGGTAATGCAAAGAATATGATTGTTGAACATTAACTGAGTGTTTACTCTGTGCTAGGCGTGACTCTAAGGGCGTTACATGTTCTAACTTGCTTGATCCCATGAGAAGCCCTACAAGTCAGGTACGCGTATTGTCTCCACTTTATCAATGTTGCCTACAATCTCACAGTTAGAAAGCAATGGAGCTGGGAGATAAAACCAGGCAGTCAGGCTCACAGTCATTTGCCGACCACTGCACTATGCTGCTTACTCCTAATTATGTCTCACTCTTTCTTTTTAGTGATCAGAGTTTTTATGTAAGCTAAAGGAGTGCACATGCTATGGATATCTTCTAAAGAGAGCAGGATTGTGCTCATAGATAGGAAACAGAAGGTTGGAACAGCAAATGTAGGGATGTCCAGTTTTCTTTTTGGAAATCATTAACTTTTTTGCTAACAGATCTGTAGATTTTATTAGTGGGTACCACTGACAGTGGACAGCAAAGGCTTTCTTGTCTTCCTCTTTCCCCACTCCAGGTGAAAACAGAGAAGTCCTTGAGCCTCTTTCTGGGAGGAGCCAGACCATAAATCTGTGAAATTTTGGATTAGAGAGAACATTGACTCCTTTCTTTTTCCATGCTTCTACTTCTCTCCTCCTTTCACTTTTTCACTGTAATACTTAGGATGATGTGACTAAGGTTGGAAAGAATTCTTTGTTCTTACAGCTTAATGCATTCACATATTATTTATTCAACAAATATTTCTGAGTACCTACGATGTGCCAGGCTCTGTATTACGCTTGGGTGTTGTGGTAAAGCAAGTTGTGATAAAGAAAATCTGTGAATGGAAAGAGAAAATGAAAACATATAACACGCACATATGTACGCTCATACATGTGGGTGTTTCTTGCATATATTGCTTATAGATATACATACATATACTTTACATCTACTATATATTTTATATATTTGTATACGTTTAACTTCTTTATTCATGTGCTTAGTCTACATATATTTTATATGTGTGTATATACGAGGTCTGACAATTAAGTTTGTGAACTTGTTGCAATGATGTTGCTAACCTTTTTTCATATCAGAGGGATTATTCATTATAAATTTGTACCAACTGGACAGTTAACCAATTTTATTATTTGGAAGTGTTGAAAAGGCTGCGTGAAAAAGTTAAGACAACTTGAACTTTTCTCCAATAATTCACGGTTCTTGCATCACAACAATGCACCAGCTCACACAACAGTGTCTGTGAGGGAGTTTTTAGCCAGTAAACAAATAATTGTATTGGAATACCCTCCCTACTCACCTGATCTGGCCCCAATGACTTCTTTCTTTACCCGAAGATAAAGCAAATATCGAAAGGAAGATATTTGGATAACATTCTGGACATCAAGGGTAATATGACAACAGCTCTGATGGCCATTCCAGAAAGAGTTCCAAAATTGCTTTGAAGGGTGGACTAGGCACTGGCATCAGTGCATAGCTTCCCAAGGGGAGTACTTCGACGGTGACTGTAGTGATATTCAGCAATGAGGTATGTAGCACTTTTTCTAGGATGAGTTTGCAAACTTAATTGTCTGACCTTATAGTTACAAATTATCCTAAGTGTTATTAAGGAAATGAACAGGTTCAGTGACAGAGAACCAATTGTCAAGGGTGGAAACTACTAGAAGGGCCAAGTGAGTCCCTCAGGGGAGGTAGCTTAGGGATATTCTTTACCCTAAAGAAAAGTGCCAAAGGTGTCTTGAAGTCCCTGTGCTACCCAGCCCAGCCCACAGACTCGCTGGTCTGAAATAAAGGAACCACTCAGGGGAACCAAATGCCCAGGGTTCCAGCTACAGAGTAATGTGTTCATTTGACAAGGAACTAAAAATACTAGCACAGATATTGGTGAAATCTAGAAGATATTTAGTTCACAAGCCTACATTTTGAACATGCTATGAGGCGATAGAAAAAGTACCTCTGATTGCAAAGCTCTGAATCTATTTGTGTAGAATAAACAGATGCATGAGAAATGACACCAGAGGCAGTGGACCAATATGTGCAAAAGGAGCCATCCTAAATGGGATAAACAGAGCACGGTTGAGCTCATCCTTTTCAAGGGAAATGAATTACAGACACGGCATTTACTTAATTGATGTTGAAGGCAGTGGGAATATATTTACATGGACACTTTAATGTAGAAAGACAGACACAGAAAGAGGGTGCAGCTACTAGTGAAGGACAACACAAACAAGGTAAAGAACTGAGAAGCTCTGTCCTAAACTTGTTAAAGTGCCATGGTTCTTCTGTGGACCTATTTCCCTATGTATCAGTGTTGTTCAACAAAACATAAGCACTTGTATATACGGGGCACAAACACTAGGCATTTGTGAAACAACCAGTGTCTGCTATGTGTTTGTTACTAAAATATTCCTGGTGCAAAAAAAACGAAACCAAACCAATAAAAACCTTTCATTTCATGATCCTAATACTAATTTTTGTCCAGCATGAGAGGCCTTGGAATTTTTAGACTGTTGTTCAGAAGCAATTCAAAGTATATATTTTGAATGATTCCTAAGTGCCAAGGAAGTTACAGAGCACTGCGCTGCAAAGATGCAACCTAGTCCTTTCCTTTTGGGGCTCCAAGACTAATGTGAGACAAAGAAACAGAAAATTTCATACGATGCAGTATGGAGGCACAGACAGGACAAGCGGAGTTGCTCAGACAATGAGTAGGAAAGTTCAGAGAACATTTCTGGAAATACGGTTATTGGAGAATTCATAACAGAACGAAGGAAAATCGGAGGAAAACAGTCATTTCAGGAAGGAGAAGCAGCATGGGCAATGCAATAGGACAGGGTGTGTAGAAAAAGGTGAAAAATCTTAATATTTTTAGAAACTGCATTAATGTACGTTTCAATGTTCAAATTTCAACATAATTTTCACAAAAACACGGGGTGTACAACCCTACTTTGATACTTTTGGATTAAGAGTATATCTCTAGAACTATTATCAATGCCCTAAAACCATTTTAATATTGGTTGTTTTGGGGCCCAAATTTCCTCCCTTGGAAAGAAAGCAGCAGTGACAGCATTTTAAAGTGGTTAACAGCTCACGGATCCATATTCCAATCCTCTCAGTCATATATGTGGAAATAATCTGAGGACCCTATCATCCTTTGTGACGTTTTAGGAAAGTTACTAACAACCAGTTGTAAATCAGCTGCAGTGAATTTGAGGGGTGTGGCCGGAAGAAGGGGGACAGCTAGGCTAACAATCAAGTGTAATGGCTGAGTGTCTTGTGACCCTACAGTTAACAGAAACTAAGAAAAATAACTTTTCTCTGCCTCCATCTTAGGACCATGGCACAGAGCAGGCTCAAGATAGAATCTTCATTTAACTGCAAAGGGAAGAGTGATAGCAGGAGTTCACACTCCAGAAAGTCGTCTGAGATCTTTGGGGTGAATACAAAGTGCACTTCCAACGGTGTTACTTGCCTAAGAATTCAGTAGCCTGTGTTAGACCTTGGAACAGTCAGGGTCCAATCAAGGAAAGCAGGATTCACTTGGAATATTTAAATGGAGGACTCTCACACAGGGGATTGATTAAAGCACAAAACAGACGAATGAAAATGAAATGAGACAGACGAAGAACCACAACCAACCCCAGGCTGGAAGGATGCGAGGACCAGGAGGAGCTAGCATAACACAGGAACCTTGGGTTGTTTGGTGAGAACTGGAGCTGTGGTCGGCTTCAGTGGTGGGAGGTGGAGCATGAAAAAGACAAAGATGCTGCCTGAGAAGGTGCAGGAGGCAAACTGAGTGTCAGGAGAGGTGCCCGGCCCTTCTCTTCTCCCCAATCTCGTCTTCTGCCATTGCCCCACCTCCAAGCTCCCAATGGCAGTAGTCAGCGGCAAGGGCTCCGGGAAAGGAAGCCTCAGGGTCAGATCTCCCTCCCTCCCCTGGAGCCAGAGGAAGTACAAGGAATGGATTTAAGAGCAAACTAACCCAAGACCTAACTGGGAGAATTAAGGTACAGAATTCACAGGGCTACCCTGCTGAAAAAAAGGAAGCCTGCACTTTAAAGTCTGGGTTCTTGGGAGGTTTGAGTGTAAGAAAAACATCTTCAAAACATGTCTCCCCTCTTTGTCTGCTTTGCTTGGCCAGGTCATCCTAAAATGGGAACATCTGCATGCACAGCCCCCAAATTAGTTTCAGTTTGGCCAGAAACACTCATCAGAAGACAAACTGATTTTTTTTTTCTCTAAAAGAAATTGCATTTTAATATCCTATTTTGTAAAATGTAGGCAACATGTAAGATTTTCTGTTGTGCTTTCTAGGAATCAGAAAATCCTTCAGTTGTCAAGCAGAGGCTTATTTGCCTAAATTACCAAGCTGCCCTGACACTGAGATGTGGCGTTTGTTTCGAATCTTTGTACATTTAGTGACCTGCGGTATTTTGATAAACATCATTGCCTAAAACTATTCAGTAGGAGGTTTGGGCACCATCTGTGTTTGTTTCTGTAGGAGCAGTAACTGCCTAGAGAAAAATCTGATCCTCATTTCAAAGATGCAGTAGAAACACAATTCAAGATGATGACTCTAACACAATGATTCCACCTTCATTACATCGTGCTTTGTGCACCTCAAAGTGATGTGCTGTGCTTTCATTTCACCATTCTTCACAGAACCTGTGGAAGGAGGGGATGGGCTTCTGAAGGATATAAAAGTTCAACAAGGAAAACAACACTGAAATGAGGACTTTTTTAGAAGACTAAAAAACCATCTAGTCTCATCTCCTGTTGATAGGAAGTACTTATTGAGCAACTTCTCCGTGCCAGGCATTTAAAAAGTATATCACACATATGAACTCATTTAATCGTCAGAACAATTCTATGAAGTAGGTATTATTATGTTCTCATTTTGAGGAGAGGGAGTGTGGGGACAGAGCCAGGAGTGCAGTTGTCAGGCCCTCGGCCTCACGTGGAAAGGTGTTGGCTAGGGTAGTAAATGGCCATCAACTGTGATTGGATGGCCATCAGTTAGTTGGCTAGTTGGCCGTCAGCTGTAACCAGTGAGCCATTGGCCATTAATATAACTGCAGTGGCTACGCTAGCAGCAAAATGGGGGCTAGCAAGAAGATGGTGGCTGGCAAGCATGGACTGCAGTTAGCACGGCGGAGTGCGGGTTGCGGATTGCAGAGAAGTGGACAGCAGGTTGAGGATAGTGTGGCTCCTGCTTCCTGTGTCTCCAACCCAGCCACCAGCGAGACTATAATGGTGTGACTCCCCTATCTATGGCTCTGTGGGTGTTCCTTTTTGGCCTCACCATGTCCTGCGTTCTTATGCGGGGAGCGGGAGTTGAGGCCCCACATGACGCCCCACATGACAGGGAGACTACGGCACAGGGAGGTTAACTTACAACTAATAAAAGATATGAGCTTAGCAGTAACAAAATACAGTCTCTCTTAGGCAGTGTCTTCTTTAAATATTTACCCAGAAGGTAACAATCTTAGTCCCAGAGACATAATCACAGAGACACGGGATCTCTTCTTCTACAATGCGCATGTAACTCAGTGGCGTGCTGGTAAACCGGCTCACTGGCTCCCTGCAAAAGGAAAAAAAAAAAAGCCCTGATTATTGGTATCACCCCAACTTCACATATTGGAATCCTAAAGCCCGGTGTGATGGGTTAGAAGCTGGGGGGGATTAGGCCTTGAAGGTGGTGCCCTCTTGAATGTGATTAGAGTTTTTATAAAAGAGATCCCACGGGGCTCCCTAGCCACTGCCACCATTCGAGCATAGAAGGAGATATGTTTGACCATACTGGCAACCTGATCTCAGACTTCCAGCCTCCAGAACTGTGAGAACTAAATTTCTGTCGTTTATAAGCCACCCACCCTGTGGTATTTTGCTTTAACAGCTTAAACAGACTAAGATACAGGCTTGGTCAATTTCCGTGGTATAAACAGCCCCACCACCAGCATCCGCTACAAGCTACCAAAGTGAAGTCACGGAACGCCTAGTTGAGAAGAGATGAACATATTCAGATCTCATGAGCCTGTGGCTCCAGCACACCGCTGGCTGATGAAAACTGCTGTTGTGCTCAAGGTGACATGTATCCACTCTTGAAATAGTGTTAAAAACATGAAGTCATTTTATTTTCAGCTGTTTTATAAAACTCAGTGTGAATTAAAACTGTTTTAGATATGTTCATGTTCAATCACTGCATATTAAGAATAATGTAGTCATTTATTTTGGGGATGTGTGTCACTGATGATAATCAGGCTTCTCTGGAATGAGGTAATCACACAGCAGCTGGAGAGGTGAGAGGGGAGGCTGAAAAAGTGCAACCACTCATGACAGCCGACAGATAAATGTGGTGAGTCAGATACCAGCCATTTTCAAAACCATAGTTCCTTAGGCTATTTTGCAGCCAGTAGTTACTAAGATGCTACTTAGCAACTTGGAAGTTTTGGGTTTTGATCCAAATCAGAATTTCCTGTGTCTCTTACAGAATATCATCACCTCCAGAGTTCATTCATTAGGCGTTTAGGGAGGAGTGGCCATTTGTTTAAGCCCCCTTAGCGGAGCCATGTCAACTGAACCAGAAACAACAGGGAAAGTCAAGCAGGACTTCCCCGGAGTGGAACTGAGGCCGAGCTCGCAGGCATTCTGCACTGTTAGCTTCTGTCCAAGCTCCCGCTTCTGGGTCCTACCTGTCCCTTCTCTACTACCAACATAAGTGATTGTCTTTATTATCAAAGCTGCTTCACCACTAAAGACATTTTACAAGTACATGTGCACAGGTACACACTATCATGATGCATTCTGCTTGTCATGCGGGGTGTCATGCAGGAGACCCTGCTCACTGCACCATGTGTCATGCAGGGCAGCCTGCGGGGTCTCTGGTCCCGCTCCCCACATAAGAACACAGGACACGGTGAGGCCAAAAAGGAACACCCACGGAGCCATAGGTAGGGGAGTCATACCACTATAGTCTCACTGGAGGCTGGATTCACATGACGTGCGACCTGATGTCTGCTTTTCTGCCAACCGACCGACTCCCCATTTGCTAGCAGCAATCCGCCTCTCTGCAATCTGCAATCCATGCTCCTCAGTCAACATCTTCTTGCTAGCTCCCATTTACTGCTAGCGTAGCCACCGCAGTTATATTAGTGGCCAATGGCTCACTGGTTACAGCCGACGGCCAACTAGCCACAGCTGATGGCCATCCAACCACAGTTGATGGCCATTTACTACCTGAGCCAGCACCTTTCCACGTGAGGCCGAGGACCTGGAAACTGCACTCCTGACTCTGTCCCCACACTGCTTTTCCCTTTCTTCTGCAAAACACATATATGAATAATAAAATCAAAGCTTTCTGTCATTAGCTCACTATATTCTTTTTCTTCCTATTATCCCTCCCCCCACTCCCCACAACCCCAAAACTGTTTGTTTCCATAGGTATTATAAAATTCCACTAGGGAAATATGAATATCTCCGAACACTTTTTCTACATTAAAAAAAAAAAATTGTTAAAGAAGCTTGGCTTGATTGTTGCTGGGGAGAGGTAATCCAGTAAGACAAAGATTTTTAGTGATCTTTTTGACAGTCATGCCTTTAAAAATCTCTATTAATCACCCAAACAAGAACAATAACAACCCCATTCTACAAAAAGGCAGGTCAGCAGATAGAGACTGGGAAAGCTTGTGAAGGCTTTTTCTTCCCATCCACTGGTTTGGTGCCTGCGTGTTCCTCTCTCTGAAGAGACTGGTCTGAGAAGAGGGATTTGCCAGCTGTTCTGGACATAAATAAACCTGTATGGAGAGAGAACTTCCTTTGCAACTCCTTTGCCTTTTCCACTTTTTTTTTTTCCTTTCCCTTCAGTATTTTTGTAGGAAAGGAAAAGGCCTCAAACCTTATTCTTAAAAATTAATGATGTTGAAAGTCTTGCCAGATCATTGGTCCTGGGTCAAGAAACAAACAAACCCAAACCTCCACAGATAAAAATACTTTTATCTTTCAGAGACCGTTGAAATTTGCTCCACAAACAGGTGGAATGAATAAACCCAAATGTATCAGATTCAACAAAAAATATATATATATTAGATACCAATCCCTATGTTAAAAATCTGAGAATCCAAATTTGAATAAATACAGATCCTGCCCTTTGGCAGTTTGCAGTCTTAATTTACTAATCAAAATTTACTAATTGTGATTAAATTTCTTTATTTCTGGTATTAATGTTAATCTATAATAATATGAAATTCAAGCAAGGCTTTAAATATGAGTGGCATGTAGCCATATCATAGATATAATAGAAGTTAATCGAACATTTCCAGGTATTGTTATAAGTTTTATTATCTATTCCATACCAATCTGATTAGGAATCTGAAACACAGAAAAAACAACTTCTAGGGCAAAATTTAATTTTGAGCTAAAAAAGGAAAAGAAAAAGAAAAGTTCTGTTTCACCTACCTTCTGTCCATATCTGACGTTTCATTCAAATCTCTTCTATGAAGCCATCTTTTTCAATCCCAGCCTAAATTAACCTCCTCTTTTTTAATCTGCATAATTAACATATTAATACGTTCCATATATATTTTAATCCAGTGATTGCTATTCAGATGGTTCCCTGCTAAGGTTCTAGCTGCATGCCACTTGAAAAAGTTAAAAATCAAGAGATATGGTGGAAACAAAGGCATGTTTATTCAGAATGCCGGCATCTGGGAGGATGGCAGACTCCTGTCCAAAGGCCATCTCTCTGTTCCTAGATCGGTCAGAAGGTTTTATGGGTACACAAGAAGAATAAAGGAAAGGGGGACTCGGTCAGGCAGGTCCGAGGGCTGACATCGCTCCCTGGGGTCTGGTCTGTTTTAAGGTAATGTTTTCTCCGGACTCGGATTTGGCCATTGTGGCCTGGGGTTTTACGGGTAAAAACTGCAAGGGAATCAGGTGTCCAGGTGCCTGAGGAGTAGGAAATTGTTCTTTTCAGGTTAGGATTCCGTTCATTAAATGGATTAGTGAAGTATGGGTAGCTTGAGAAAGGGAACAAAACACAGTCCTTAAGCTAATCAGTGAGGAGAGCAACAGAGAAAACAGCTGAATATCAGGGTGGATCAAACTGCAAGCTAGTCAGGTCTACTTGCATTATCGATTCCCTGAATTTCACCCTTATATTCCCCCCGACAGGGCAATCCCCAGACAGTTTCAGAGAAGCATGCTATCACTGACATAGTGCAGTTCAACTTCCATTGGTTCCAATACAAATTCTCTCCTTATTTGGCCTATGGTGAGGAGAAAAGCGAAAGAAAAATGTTTGTGAAGCACATGCCCTTAGTAAGCACTCAATGCATGACAGCTAATATAAATAAATATGAGGTAGTAGCTTCGGGGAGGAGGGTTATCACTTTGTGAGGGGTGTAAATGTCTAACTAGTATGTTGCTTTGTACACCTGAAACTAATAATAATAATAATTATTATTATTATAATCAGAGATAATAAAAAAAAAATGAGGTGTTGGGAAGTCTCTTTGCCCCCGGGACTTTTCCTCAACATCCAGATTCTATGCCTTATATCCTGATAATCGGTACTCCCAGAGACATCGAATCTAGTCATAGATAGTCAGAGTTAGAGAGGCCTGCTGAAATCATTTAATTCCACAGTCTTCATTTTTAACCTCTGAACCAATTCAGGGTTTGTAGCTAAAGCAATTTGTACACTTTTGTGGGGTTCAATTGTACTGCCTTACACAGTGGTTTTAAGGTTCAGCGAGAGAACCCAGGGGAACCCCAAGGACAGTTACTGGCATAACTAGTCACTTAATAAACCATTGCTACTATCATTAAAGTAGAAGTAAAAAAGTCAGCTGACTTTGAATTCAGTTCTGTGCTCCTTTCCTGCCTCTTAAAATGCACAGTCCTAATAAAAATATAGTTAATAACAGCTAGGAAGAATAACACATTACTGTTGATAATCTTTGCATGCATTAAGTAAGACCAAGTTAAGCATACTGACCAGCAAATCAGAAGATAGTATATCATCTTCTGGCATATGTTGTTATAGAGTCAGACCTTTGTTAGGAATCAGATTTGCCCACTATGAGAGTAGGACAATGCTATAATTAACTTTATAATATAACTTTGTCCTTGGTACTCTCTGTTAAAAAAAAAAAAGGCAGAAAGTGTACTTGATAAAGAAATATAAGATATGCTAGGAAATATAATTAGTATACTGGTTTTAAGAATTAGTATTCCAAAAAAGTAGCTCCAAATCAACAAGAGAAGGTCTAAACTAAATATATATTTCTGCTTTTAGGTTAAAAAATAAATAAATTGCGAAGATGTAGGATGGTGTTAGAACTGGCTTGCCAGTAGTTCATTTAGAAAGAACCTAGGTTTTCAGTTGAAAACAAATAATAAAACCCAATAATACGACATAGCCACTTTGGAAAACCACCCAGTTATATGATGTTGAAGGGCTTTAAAACAAGCACAGAATGTAAGAATGCCATTTCTTTGCACCGGTCATTTCTCATCTGATATAACACACCACAAGTTCACTGTGCCATAACTTAAGATGGATGCATGGATAACTGATGGTTTTAGAAGATAGCAGCTAGAGTACTTGCTGAAATGGGACTCACAATTTACCAAGAACAGTTGAGGAAAACCATGTCTGTGTGGGCATTCACCCTGGATGTTGGCTTGTTACTGGTATGATAATGTTTCTCAACAACCACAAAATATTTGCATACAATAATAAGTAATCATTTAGGTCATGTGTTGTGGTTTGGCTGGAGGTTCGCTGGTCTAGGCTGCGCTTGCTGGGGTTTCTGTTCTATGTTATGGATGGAGCTGGGGTCGGCCCCCATGAGGTTGGGGCTCCCCATGTGTTCATTCTGGAACTCAGACTGAGGGTGCAGCAGCTACCAGGGAAGCTATTCTCATGGCAATGGCAAGATAGCAAGTGGGAAACACATTGTCCTCTTCATGTGTAGGCTTAGAAATTGCGTTACTCTGTTAGCTAGAGCAAGATAAGTAGGTGATGGCGAGGAATCAGGAAAACAGACTCTGTTGCTTTTTTGAGATGGACTGAAACATTACCCAGTGTGAACCCAGGGAGGTGAAGCATTATAGCCAAGAATGTACTCTACCACACTCAGGATGGATATTGATACAGGGACATTATCTTCATAAAGAAAGGCTGATATGTGGAAGAAAGCTGGATGTATTATATGTGGCTTCACAAGGCCTATTATGTAGTGATCAATGTATGTAAATGGAGACTACAGGGAAGGAGAAGTTACTTCACTTTAAGAGTTTCCTAATAAACTGCAGTGTTAAAAAAATGAAGCATTTGGGAGGCAATATGATATTAGTACAAAGAGCCCAGTTTTGGGAATTTGACAGGAGTCAGTTCAAAGCTTGGACCTTTTACCTAGTGAGTTATAATAGAAAGTCTTAGGCAAGGTATGAGGATGAATCAGACAAGGATTCTGGGCAAGTAGTAAGGGTGATAAGGGATAGTACACAAGTGATCCCAGTGTAAGATAGAGAAATAATGATATGGTGCTATTGGAAATCAGAGCAGAAATAGGTTATTCCCAAATAAATTAAGGAAAAACTTTTTGGAAGAGTTAAATTTTGAGCTAGACCTAGAAGGGTGGTAAGCATTTAGTCAGAGAAAATTGAATGGATAGTAAAGGAAAAGAGAAGGTGGCAGAAGCACATAGAAAATGTCCTTTTACATACAAATCACATTTCTTTAAAGCGAGATAATTTTTCCCCAAACGATCCTATACTGCCATTATTTTTTATGCATAATTATGTTCAATTATTCTAATATTCACTTTTAAAATCTTCAAGGATAAATTTTCCTAATTCTCAATTTTTTCTTCTTCCTTGTTTCTTAGTGTCAGTTAAATCCATTTAAATTTAACCAGAAGAAAGATGAAGAAAGTTCCTCCCTTTCAAAAATTTATTCCCAAATTTCTACAAGCTAAATGTACCTCTACTGAGCTACATCACGAAATTATTTTGCTCCACTCTAGTTATGTTTGTAGTATGTGATAATGTGTTTTCTACTAAACAGTTTTTGAGGAGAGACGTCATCAAAATGGCGGCGTGAGGTGAGCCTCTGTAAATCTCCCCTGGAATTTACAACTAATCGAACAATTATAACTCTACAAAGGACTCCCTGCACAGCAGACAGGCAAGACGAAGAGGCGCACTACTGAATTCACCTAAAGGTGGGCGAATCGTGTGTACGGGGAAGGAGGGAAGGGAGAAGTGCGGAGACAGAGCCGCGGGCGCAGGACGCAGACCTAGCTCAGTGCTCTGAGCTTGCTGCATCCCGGAACTACCACAACTGCAGTAGAGGAAAGAACTCAGACTATTAGAGCTCCGTTTATGGCCCACAGGGCTGAGGAGGCAGCATATAACACAGCTGAACCCAACAC
Organism: Rhinolophus ferrumequinum; assembly: GCF_004115265.2. Classification (NCBI taxonomy): domain Eukaryota; kingdom Metazoa; phylum Chordata; class Mammalia; order Chiroptera; family Rhinolophidae; genus Rhinolophus; species Rhinolophus ferrumequinum. Next base: position 47,135,664 of record NC_046301.1, read on the forward strand.
TCACGGCAGAGACCTCGGAGAAAAGACTGAGGGAAGAAGGCTGAAAACGGTGGTTTAATCTCTCACTGCCGAGCAGAGAACGGTAGCCTTAGGCACTGAGGCTGGCTGCCCCCTCCCTACCCTCCCAGAGCTTGCCCCACCGCCACCTGCACGGTGCTAGAAGCAGAACAGTAGCAGTGTCAGATCAAAAGAACAGAATATTTGCTGTTCTGAGAACTGTGGACCGCAGACACAGATTCGCAGCCCAACTGGTTCCGCCAAAGGGGAGGGAGCTGTGGAAACAGGACCGGCTGTGGTGGTGGTAGCAGCCATTGCTCTGGGCTACCTCTCACAACTCACCCTGCCCCTGGCCCCACCTATCTGGGCGGATCACTGCAGGAGTAAACAGAACTGCTGAAACACACGGGCTCTGATTCTGGTGCAGGAAGAGCTTTGGAACTTCAAAAGCTCTCCGCTAACCCACACAGACACTGCGCCCTGTGACCCAGGCTAACTATTAACAGAGGAGAAGCCCGTCTCCCAGGGAATCCCCCCATTGTGTGACAAGCTGGAATAGTGCAGAGAAAACATAGCACTACCGTGTGAGAAAGGAAAAAAAGGCTGCAGTCGGAGAGAAAATAAAACATTCTACCAACAAGTACTGGAAAACAAAAGAAAGACTTCTTCCTTTCAACCTGTTGCAGAAGCCACTCCTGTAGATGTCTAGGAAGAGAAATAATAAATCAGTAATTGCCATGTAAACCAAGGCAACAAGACAGCTCAGGAAGAAAGCGAAAAGTCTCCAGAAAAGGAACTTAAAGATATGGAAATATGTGACTTAAATGACAGAGAATTCAAGATTGCAGTTCTGAAAAATCTCAATGAGATGCAAGAAAACACAGAAAGGCAGTTTATTGAACTCAGAAACCCAATCAAAGAACAACATGAGCATTTTACGAAAGAGATTGAAATTTTAAACAATAACCAAATAGAATTTCTGGAGATTAAGAACTCAATAGAAGAAATTAAGAATGAAATAGCCAACTTAGGTAGTAGAGTTGACCAGATGGAGGAAAGAATCAGTGACATCGAAGACAGAAACCTGGAAATGACATGGATGAAAGAAGAAAGAGACTTCAAAGAAATGAAAGAACTCTACAAGAACTTTCTGACTCCATCAGAAAGAGCAATATAAGAATAATGGGCATACCAGAAAGAGAAGAAAGAGAGAAGGGAACAGAGAATATATTCAAACAAATTGTTGATGAGAACTTCCCAAACTTGTTGACAGAACTGGATCTTTGAATCCAAGAAGCAAATAGAACACCTAATTACCTCAATCCCAACAGGCCTTCTCCAAGGCACATTGTATTGAAGCTGTCAAAAATCAACGACAAAGAAAGAATCCTCAAGGCAGCCAGGGAAAAGAAGACGGTAACCTACAAAGGAAAGCCCATCAGATTATCATCAGATTTTTCAGCAGAAACTCTAAAAGCCGGGAGGGAGTGGAACCAAATATTCAAACTATTGAAAGTGAGAAATTATGAGCCAAGAATAATATATCCAGCAAAGATATCCTTTAGATATGAAGGAGGAATAAAGACCTTTCCAAACATACAGAAACTGAGGGAATTTTCTAATACACGACCTGCACTACAAGAAATACTAAAGGAAGCTATTCAACCACCATCAACAGGGACAATTTGTGGCAACCAAAACATAAAAAGGGGGAGAGTAAAGGCCTGAACCGGAATATGGGAATGGAGAAAGTAAGCATGCTGAAGAAAATGGAATACTCTAAATATCAAACTTTCTTTTACATAAACTTAAGAGTAACCACTGAACTGAAATATATACTGTAATACCAGAACTGAAATATATACTGTAATAAAAGAAGAAACAGAGGGAAACATTATAGAATACCACCACACAGAAATAATAGACAACAACAAAAAGGCAAAGAAACAATGGAGACACAGCCTTACCAGAAAACTAAAGATAGGATGACAGGAAATCCTCACATATCAATAATAACCCTAAATGTAAATGGACTGAACTCACCAATAAAAAGGCACAGAGTATAAAAAATAAAGAGTAGCAGATTGGATCAAAAAACTAAGCCCAACCATATGCTGTCTCCAAGAGACACACACACATCTCAGCTACAATGACAAGCATAGACTCAAAGTGAAAGGGTGGAAATTGACACTCCAAGCAAATGGTACCCAGAGAAAATCAGGTATAGCCATACTGATATCAGATGAAACAGACTTCAGGGTGAAAAAGGTAACAAGAGACAAAGATGGACATTTCATAATGGTAAAGGGGACTATACAACAAGAAGATACAACAGTCATCAATATTTATGCCCCCAATCAGGGAGCACCGAAATATACCAAGCAACTACTAACAGAACTAAAGGGAGAAATTGACCAAAACACAATTTTACTAGAGGACTTAAATACATCATTGACAGCTATGGATAGATCATCCAAACAGAAAATAAATAACAAAATAGCAGCCCTAAATAACACATTAGATGAAATGGACATAATTGACATATATAGAGCACTTCATCCTAAAACATCAGACTATACATTCTTTTCTAGTGTACATGGAACATTCTCAAGGATAGACCATATATTGGGACATAAAATCAGCCTCAGCAAATTTAAGAAGATTGAAATCATACCCAGCATATTCTCTGATCACAAGGCTTTGAAATTGGATATCAACTGCAAAAAGAAAGCAGGAAAAAGCACAAATACATGGAGATTAAACAACATACTTTTAAAGAATGACTGGGTCAAGGAAGAAATTAGAGGAGAGATCAAAAGATACATAGAAACAAATGACAATGAAAATACATCCTACCAAAATTTTTGGGATGCAGCAAAAGCAGTTTTAGGAGGGAAATTTATATCATTACAGGCCTATCTCAAGAAACAAGAAAAATCCCTAGTAAATAACCTCATGTTATGTCTTAAAAAACTAGAAAAACAAGAACAAATGAAACCTAAGGTCAGCAGAAGAAAGGAAATAACAAAAATCAGAGCAGAACTAGATGAAATAGAGAATAAAAAGACAATAGAAAAAAATTAATGTGACAAAGAGCTGGTTCTTTGAAAAGATTAACAAAATTGACAAAGCCTTGGCTAGACTCACTAAATAAAGAAAGAGAAGACAATAATTAACAAAATCAGAAAAGAAAAAGGGGGAGTTATCATAGACACCACAGAAATGCAAAGGATCATCCAAGAATACTATGAAGGACTATATGCCACCAAATTCAATAGCCTAGAAGCAATGGACAAGTTCTTAGAAACACATAGCCTTCCTAGGCTGAACCATGAAGAACTGGAAAATCTTAACAGACCGATCACCAGTAACGAAATTGAATCAGTCATCCAAAACCTTCCCAAAAGCAAAAGTCCTCGACCAAATGGCTTCACTAGTGAATTCTACCAAACCTTCAAAGAGGATCTAATACCAATCCTGCTCAAACTCTTCCAAAAAACTGAAGAATAGACAGTACTCCCTAACTCATTTTATGAGGCCAACATTACCCTGATACCAAAACCTGGTAAGGACAACACAAAAAAGAAAACTACAGACCAATATCTCTGATGAATACAGATGCAAAAATCCTAAACAAAATTCTAGCAAATCGAATACAACAATGCATTAAAAAGATTATTCATCACGACCAAGTGGGGTTCATCCCCAGGGCACAAAGATGGTTCAACATCTGCAAATCCATCAATGTGACACATCACATAAACAAAATAAAGGCCAAAAATCAGATCATTATATCAATTGATGCAGAAAAAGCATTTGACAAGATACAACATCCATTTATAATTAAAACACTTAATAAATAGGTATAGAAAGAAAATACATTTACATAATAAAGGCCATATATGACAAACCCTCAGCTAATCTCATAATAAATGGTGAAAAACTGAAGCCCTTTGCTCTACATTCAGGAACACACAAGGCTGTCCCCTATCACCTCTGCTTTTCAACATAGTGTTGGAAGTCCTCGCCAGAATAATCAGGCAAGAGAAAGAAATAAAAGACATCAAATTGGGAATGAAGAAGTTAAATTGTCACTCTTTGCAGGTGACATGATGCTATATAGAGAAAACCCTAAAGACTCCACCAAAAAGCTATTAGAAACAATCAAAGAATACAGTAAAGTTGCTGGCTACAAAATCAACGTACAAAAGTCCATTGCATTCCTATATACTAACAATGAAATCTCAGAAAAAGAAATACAAAAAATAATTCCTTTTGTAATTGCAGCAAAAAGAATAAAATACCTAGGAATAAACTTAACCAAGGATGTGAAAGACCTATATGCTGAAAACTATAAGACATTTTTTAAAGAAATTGAAGAAGACACAAAGAAATGGAAAGACATACCATGCTCATGAATTGGAAGAATCAACATAGTTAAAATGGCCATATTACCCAAAGCAATATACAGATTTAATGCAATCCTCATCAAAATCCCAATGGCATTTTTTAAAGAAATAGAACAAAAAATCATCAGATTTGTTTGGAACCACAAAAGACCCCGAATAGCCAAAGCAATCTTAAGAAAAAAGAACAATACTGGAAGTATCACACTCCCTGACTTTAGCTTGTACTGCAAGGCTACAATAATCAAAACAGCATGGTATTGGCAGAAAAACAGACACATAGACGAATGGAATAGAAATAAGAACCCAGTAATAAAACCACATAAATATGGACAGATAATTTTTGACAAAGAAGCTAAAAACATACAATGGAGAAAAAACAGCCTCTTCAATAAATGGTGCTGGGAGAATTGGATACCCATGTGCTAAAGAAGGAAACTGGACTGCTATCTGTCACTGTGTACCAAAATTAATTCAAAATGGATCAAAGACTTAAACATAAGACCTGACACAATAAACTGCATAGAAGAAAACATAGGTACTAAACTTATGGATCATGGGTTCAAAGAGCATTTTATGAATTTGACTCCAAAGGCAAGGGAAGTAAAAGCTAAAATAAACGAATGGGACTATATGAAACTTAAAAGCTTCTGCACAGCAAAAGAAACCATAGACAAAATAAAGAGGCAACCAACTGAATGGGAGAAGATTTTTGCAAACAGTGCCTCCGATAAGGGGCTAATATCCAAAATATACAAGGAACTCATGAAACTCAACAACAAAAAAACAAACAACCCAATTGGAAAATGGGCAGAGGACCTGAAGAGACATTTCTCCAAAGAGGACATACAAATGGCAAATAGACATATGAAAAAATGCTCAACATCACTAATCATCAGAGAAATACAAAGAAAAACCACAATGAGATATCACCTCACCCCAGTCAGAATGGCTATCATCAACAAGACAAATAGTAACAAGTGTTGGAGAAGCTGTGGAGAAAAAGGAACCCTCATACACTGTTGGTGGGAATGCAGACTGGTGCAGCCGTTATGGAAGGCAGCGTGGAGGTTCCTCAAAAAAGTACGAATAGAATTACCATATGAGCCAGCAATCCCTCTTCTGGGTATCTACCCAAAAAATCTGAAAACATTTATACATAAAGACACGTGTGCTTCAATGTTCATTGCAGCTTTGTTTACGGTGTCCAAGACATGGAAACAACCAAAATGTCCTTCGATAGATGAATGGATAAAGAAGTTGTGGTATACTATTCGGTGGTAAGAAAAGATGATATAGGAACGTTTGTGACAACATGGATGGATCTTGAGATTATAATGCTAAGCGAAATAAGTTAGACAGAAAAAGCAGAGAAACCATATGATTTCACTGATATGTGGTATATAAACCAAAAACAACAATAGAACAAGACAAACAAATGAGAAACAAAAACTCATAGACACAGACAATAGTTTGTGGTTACCGGAAGGTAAGGGGTGTGAGGGATGGGAGATGAGGTTAAGGGGGATCAAATATATGGTGATGGAAGGAGAACTGACTCTGGGTGGTGCCCACACAATGGGATGTATAGATGATGTAATATAGAATTGTACACCTGAAATCTATGTAATTTCACTAACAATTGTCACTCCAATAAATTTAAATAAATAAATAACTGTGCACACGTTGCTAATATGGTTTCGCCTTACGTAAAATCGGAATTCTGAGGGTTTAGGGTGAAAAGCCAGTATAAGTAACATGATGACAATACTAATGTTCTATCCCTACAAATTACTTGCCCATAAGGATCTACGTATATACTTCAACTTGAAATTTTAGGTTATGCGTTCTTGGTGATCTATTCACATATTGCTAGTGGTCTAGACTTACTCTGTATTTACAAATGTTTGGCTGAGATTATCCCTATGGTCAGTGGCCATGAACATGAGAGAGACTACCTGATACCCAGGGTGTTCAATTCCATGACCATTATTAGAAGACCAGTATGGACTTAATCGCCATGAACACTTCTCTCCCTGACGTAATTACTGAGGGAAAAACTTTGCTCTTGCTTTTAATGAAAAATGTATAATTAATATTCTCAACCAAGTAAATGAGTTCTGGACTCTACTTTCACTTTCGGGGACTTCTTCATCTTTGGCTAGGTTATATAAATTTTAGACTGTATAAGTTAACCGTGGATACCCATCATAAAACCCTATGTTGATAGTAAGCAGTGCACTGAAAAGTCCTGCTATGTGTATTTTTTAATATGTTCTACTAGAATATGTGTTAATATCAAAGCAGAAAAATAAACATAACTCAAATTTTATTATAGGAAGGATTTTTCAACCATGCTCCTCATAAACATCAAAATTCGTTAGTGAACAAAACCTCATCCTCACCATCCATCCCACCAAATCTAGGATGATGGAGTAATGCATCTGTGAGGCTTCTTATCACTTGCCAAAACAATAAACAAATTTTAGTTAAATAATGCTTCTGATTTAGAAAATACTTCTGTAAAACAGTTGTATGAATTAAATTGTGTTTCCTCCAAAGATATGTTGAAATTTTAACCCCTGAAACCTGTAATGTGACCATATATTGAAATAGGATTTTTGCAGATATAATCAAGGTAAGACAAGGTTATTAGGATGGGCACTAATCCAATATGGTTGGTGTCCTTATAAGAGAAGAAAACTTCATGTAAAGACAGAAACACAAAGGTAGAATTCTATGTGTCCAAAGAGGAAAAGATTGAAGTGATGCAGCTGCAAGACAAGCAACATCAAGGATTGACAGCTATCATGGAAAGCTGGGGAGAATTAAGGGACGATTCCATCTAATTTCTGAGAGAGCACAGCCCTGCTGACACCTTGATCTCAGACTTCTAGCCTCCATAACTATGAAGGAATAAATTTCTATTGTTTAAAGCTACCCAGTTTGTGGTACTTTGTTATCACCGCCCTAGGAAATGAATATAACACTGTTATCTATTTTTACAATCAAATTTGCCAGAGAAAAATCAGTTTACTCTTAAAGCATAAATCTATTAAAATATAGAATGCCATGAAGTTATATAATGAAAAAAAAATTAACTCACCATATTCATATGATGTGACATTTAGCATCTTCCCACAGGAATTTTCATTATACTAATATTTTCATGTGAAAAATATTCTTTGTCAAAATATGGGAATTGTCCTAATTTAAATCATATATTTTCTACAATTGGTGGCATAGCTAGAAGTTAGTAGATTTCAATTTTGGTGCTTCTATTGAAGTCAGTTTATGAGATAATATTTCTGCTCTGGTCTCCAGAAACAAGAAACCTGGAGGTGGCTGCTGAAACACTAAGTAGAGGCACAGAGATATGAAATTAATATTTATTCCTGTGGAAAACATGCAGCTTTTCTGAAAAATGTCCCCAAACGCAACCTGAGTTCTCTTGTTTCTCAGCAAAGAATGGGAATGCTGCCCCCTAAATAATGGCTCTGCTGCAAAGTGATGATGATATTTCTTGATATTTACATTTACATGTAACAGTAATGAAAACCAGTGTTACTGACAATGGTGTTCAACTTTTTGTTTTTGTTTGTTTTTTCCCCCACTTATTTTGGACAATAAGATGCAACTCACTGCTTTATGATTTTCTTGTGCTGGTGTAGCTGTCCAAAACTATCCCAATAAATATTAGCTTTCTTTGTTTAGTCCTCCATTTGTCATTCATGGTGTCAAAACATCACATTAAATGCACTGCTATACTATAGAACAAGGCAATTATTGAAATTCTAAGCACTTTATTAAAAAAAAAACAGCTTCACAGTATGCTAAATATCCACTGGTTCATAGACTTTTTTTTTTTTTTTTTTTTTTTTTTTTTTTGCTATAGGAAAACTCTAAAAACCTTTTCTGGAAGTAAAATACAATACATTAGACTTGAAAAAGAAAATACTATGTTTTTATATTTAGCTTGGGGAAAATTTCAATTCATAAAAATCTCTCTAGTTTTACCAGGCTTCCAATATTTATTAGTTATTAGCCATATTAGCACCAAGTCAAAGCTGTGGTTTTGTACACAAGGTACTGAAAGCTCACCCTATTAACCTTTCCACAAACTTACAAGTCACTGGTGCATAATAAGTATAACCTCCACTTAATTAAGCTAGAACTTTATATTTTTAACACCCATTTGGAAAACTAATGAACTCTGGCTCTATTGAACAAGTTGAACAGGAAATAAATCAAGTGGTAAAACATTGGTGATGAGCCAGACTTTCTGCAATTAGGGCTCTGATACGCCCAAGGCTGTCTATATGCAGTTCTATATTTTGATTGACAACTTGCACAGATTAAATGCGTTCATTTTTAAAAATACATTGCCCCTTTCCCTCATTTCAAAACCCAGAGACTTGAATCCCAGGGAAAATTCCTAAAAATGCTACCTAATTTACAATAGGAATTTCACTTACTATTCCATATTCATCGTGCCAAGATAATATCTACTGTGATACATAAGATGCAATTCTATTGTTCTTCACATCAGTTCCCATCCAGAAAGGACATTTTGCTTCTAGGTTTAAAGAAAAAAAAAAAGTATTCCCACTGTTAAAATCAGAATACTAGTCAGGGAAAGCATGATGAAGTAAAAGAAATGGAAAGCAGGCAACAGAAAGATCAAGGAGGAAAAAAGAATGATAGAAAGAAGGATGTTAGGGAAACTAAGAGGAGATTGAAAGTTTTTGTAACAGTCGTATAAGATGATGAGAAGATGATGATAAGAAGTGAAATGGAAGCTCCAACAGCAAGAAGCTGGAAATGTGAACTCTGCACTGTCCCTGAGAGGCCAAGGAACTAGCATCCCGTGGATAGAGGACCTGGCTCTCTGGATAGGTCTATTTGTGTTGGGCTAAAGTGAATTCATATGGTTTCATCAAGTCTAGATGAAATACACTTGAAAAGTATATACCTTACTTTGCTGTTGTTCCATCTTCACTAGACAATTTTGACACTAGATGACGGAAATGACATGAAGGTCATTGAAAATGTGTGGCTCCTTTTGTAAATTGCTGGTTTGACATTTTTATTATCTCATCTATCTCTTCTGGATTTGATTAGTGGAAGCCATTACTCCTGAACCTGCTAAATCTAGAATGACAGTGAAACTGGGTTTCTAGATTCACAAAGTGAGCAAAATAAGCATAAAGAATCGTATCACCCAGGCTTTTCTCTCTCTAACAATGTTTTTTTCTTTTCTTTTCTTCTTTTTTTTGCAATTATTATCTAGTATAATGTCCCTGTAGTCTGAGAAGAAAGTATTCTCAAAGAAAATACTTATTCTTTTATATGTCACTATGTTACTATGGATTGATTTACTGAATCTCAAAAGGTTTGGGAAAATCTATAATATCCTCAGTAATAATTTAATACATAATTGAATTAACTGTTTATTCTAAATTTCTCTCTTTTAAATTTTTCCCAACATCTTTTTCTTTTAAAAAATCTTCATTTTACCTGTAATACTTTGACATTTGGGAAACCTTCATCCCTTTTGTAAGGTAAGCAGTATTTAACTTGTAAAATATAAAATAATGATTTTATTCATACAAATGAGCTTAGGAAAATAAATGTGATCAATGAGGCCAAAAGAAGGCATAAGGTAATAAGGGATTGAGGGCAGACATTTTCCCATCCAGTTTTAATGGATAATTTAAATGAAAACTTTTTATATAAATTTCTTCAAAATATTGTCTAATATGATATAACTTAAGGAAATAAAACAAAATTCTGTACTTCACCTTGTCCCTACTATGCTTTTCTCTGCCCCTACCACTCTCCTTACTGAAAGATATCCAAAACCCTAGGTGTGATCCGTCTTTTCTCTGCCTATGATTTTATGCTGGGTACAGAGATATCTATAAATGATATCAACATTGTGTTTCTAACATTTTTTTGTTTGTTTTATTGATTAGTAATTGAGGGCACTACTTTTCCCGAGATTAAATGATATCCAATAGGACTTTACAGTAAATTTGATTCTGCTAATAAATATTGTTTTCAGTATTAGAAAAAGCAAATTTCCATCCCTCTAGAACTTTGGTGAATAAATACAGAAAAATAAAGCAACTTGACAATTGTTGAAGTTATGAGAACTGAGGGAAATCAGCAGGTTGATGAGGGAAGATAACTCTGAGGCGTTGACTTCCAACTGAAACCAACTGATAAGGAGGAGATGAGTAAGCCAAGATGTAGGAATGAGCAGAACTGATAAAGAACATAACAGGTGTCCTGAAGAATGAACACGTGTGAGCTTTCCAACAAACAGAAAGCATCCCCCAACACTCTTTGAAGTACTTTCCATTTTATCATTTATTTTCAGATGCGACACAGGAAGGTTTACTAACTTGCCCAAGCTAGAAAGTGGTAAAGCCTAGATGCAAATTTAGATAATCTGTTTCCAGAAACTTGTTCTCAACATCCATATAGTTAATTGGCTGAGCACGCAAGAGAATTAATGAAGATGTGCTAGGAAAAGTTGCAAGAGGCCTTGTTTTCCTGTGAGAAGAGATTGCATTTTTTTTTGTTTGTTTGCTTTGTCAAATTGCAATGGGAAGGCATTGAAGAGTTGTAAGTGGGTGAGTGATATCTGATTTATAGTTGAGAAGGATAATCCCTTCTCTTAGGAAGAATGGATTATTAGAGGAGGCTTAAGGGAGTGAAAGCCATTAGAGGACTTTCACAGAATTCTGGGCAAGAGTGACAATGGCTCAGATTGGGCCACACTTGGATGGGATGTTCAGTAAGTGTTTAGTAAGTGTAATCAACATAACTTTCGGATAGATTTGATATGTGAAGTGAAAAAAAGGGAAATATAGGATGATTACAGTTTTTGCTTGAGCAATGAGAGAACAGAGAAGAGACATATTATAGGGAAGATGAAGAATACTGGACCAGAGATAGGTTTGACAGGGCCTGAGACTATAGTACAGAAATTCTGTTTTAGTGGTTTTAAGCAGGAATTTGGATCTTGGGGAGAGTTTAATTCTGGAAAATCAATTTAGGTTTGATGAAAGATGAATTATTTAGAGGGTCAAACCAATCCATGCATCCTGTCTAGAATAATTTTTGCTCTTAGGAACTCTCTGGCAGTCACATTTGCAACTGTTTTGATAGAAATTTGTGTATCATAAACTTTTACAACCATTCGTGCAGAAGAGATCTCATATCTTATTGGTTCTTCTATGCATGTGAAACACATTTAATAGAACTATTTACTAGAGCTGTGGGTTTTGATAACAGTTTTTTGAAGATAAATTAAATGGCAGTAAACACCAGATAACTGAGGGAAGCAAAGTGCTACCCAGACAGCCATATTTATCTGCCACCCCTGCCTCTCAAGTTTGTAATATCAACCCTGATGGGAGTGAATAGCTTCCTAATGATCGTATTAGGAGAATTTTACTCAGAATTGGCACATCTATATGGACTACTTAAGCTGATTGAATCTGAATTTAAACCTGTTATTATTTATTTTCCCTTGGATTCCTAAGACTAATCACTATTAGATACCTCTGTATTTCCTTATTAATTAAACAAGTTCACTCCTCACTAACTTGAATCACTCCGTCTTAGAACATTTGACTTTGAATTTTCCCCTACCTCAGAGCTTTTCAAATGTAGTTTGCAGACAACCACTGTCAGAATCTACTGGGGCACTTTTTAAATAATATGAAAACACAGCCCTAACAAGATCTCTTAAATCAGAAAGCCTAGGCTTAGGACTTAGGGCATTTTTAATAAATTCCCAGGATGATTCTGATTTTTTGGTTTTGTTTTGTTTTGGTAAAATTTGAGAATAACTGCTTTATTTAATTGGTAGAATGTGTGTAATTGTATTGTCTCATTAAGGAAGTATATGAATGAGGACTCAGCCCAATCCAGCTGGAAACTTTTTCAACGGATAGGTTTCCATTACCTAACATGCTGACAGAATACAAAAGGTAAGAGGGCAGTTCTAAGATCAACTATCTCTGAATTGAAGGTGAAATTTTATTGACACCTTTACTCTTCCTTTCTCTCCTTGATTATGTTCCTACTATCCCTCTACAGACTGCTACAGCGATGGCAGTTGGAAGCTCATTTTACCACTACATTGAATTTTTCCCACTTAAGCATCTTGGAAAAATGAATTCCATTTAGCTAGGTTTTAGATGTCCTATACACTGCTTCCATTAATGGCAGGTATCAGATGTCTAAGGTTTTTGGTTTGTGTGTTTCTCCCTATCAGAGCAATCTCGTCACCTTTATATAACCCTAGAACAACACTGTGCCACACGTAGGGACCACAGAAGGGGATTCCCAGTAGAGTAAAAATTCAATTTAACAAAGTCCAGATTTTACAGTTGTCTAGAGTTCTCTAAGGCTTTAATTTACTAGGATGATCACCCCAGATAAAACTTTCTTCATTTATGTAGTCAAAAGACACAGTTGGCCCATGAGTGAAATTTTCCAAAGAATTCCCTTGAATGTTTTTATTATTTGAGGTTCTTCCTTGTTTTCTCTTTCCTTAAAATATTCTCAATCCCAAATGACCTTATTAATTCAAATGACTTCAGTAACAATGTCTATGAATAAAACCTGATTGTATCATATCAAATTAGTTTTTTCTGATGAATTTGAGATCTATATTTCTCATTGCCGATGAGTTATCTTTTCTTGGCTGACATATAGGCTCTTCAATATCAGTCTATCTAAAACTGAGTTCATCTTCTTTCCCCATATTTGATCTTCACCCTGTATAGTCAGTCTATGCCAGTGAGTGATGCCAGCATTTACCTGGTTTCCCAAATCAGAAAGCTGGGCATCATCCTTGAACTCTCTGTCCTCCTCTTTTCCCACATCCAGTTGACCACTGAGTCCTGTCAAATGCACCCTCTAAATGTCTCATAAATACACTTCCCTTCATCATCAGTACCATGGGCCTTCTATTAGATCACATTTTCTCTCACTTTGATCAGTGCTTCAGCCTCCCAATATGGTTCCCCCCCCACACACATTCACCAGTTCTCCATACAAAACTCAGAAGTCTCTTTCTAAAATATTTAAAACCCTGTCATGTTTTTCTGTTATTCTTAGAATAAATGTCTAATGTCTTAAAATATCCTAAAAACATCTTAAATCAGAATAATTATGTGCCACCAGATGAACTCGCCAGGCTAACCTATTTCCACTCCATACTTCATGCTTTTCTGTTCAGTTCTGAGTGGACCAGGTCAGCACAGGGGTTTACAGAGGGGCTCCCTGCCTCACAGACTCTAACTTCATCTTCCAAACTGTGACCTGGTCTTTCATTCCAACCTATAATATTCTCTCTTTCCCAACTCCCGTACACAGAGATCATTATCTCTTTTCTCTGTATCCATTGTTGCTTGTATTATTTCCATTGCAATCCTTGAAACAGTTGACCGTAATTAGCTGTTTGTTGCAATTCTGTATTCCACCAGTTGATCAGCTGTATGTGGACAGGCACCATTCCCATTTATTTTTTATTTTTTCACTGTTGTAGCTCCAGTGCCTGCATGATGCTGAGGTTAACATATATGTGCTGGATGACAAAAGCTATGGTGATTCTAACTGATAAGTGTTGTTTGCTGGGTTTATTGAGTTGAGGTAGATTCTAAGCCTCTGATGCAGTGGCAAAGGGACCATGAGGATGGATTATTCATGTCTGCCATGGTCAAGAAGTTGGGACTGGTGAGAGATACACCACATTGTCACCATCGCATAGCTCTCACTAAGATTTCCAGCTCTTTAGGGAGGAGATATTAGGGGTTTATATTGGAATCTTTCACAAGAGTTGTATATAATATTTTACAGTAAGCTAAAAATATTTTAAATACACTTTGTTCTGATAAAGCCTGTGGGCTTAGTGTTTTGCAACATATCGTTGCTATTCTTCATAAAATGCTCATTTAAAAGTGAAGTCTTTTCTAGATGGAGAGATTGGGTAGAAGTTATTTGATGGCTACAAATAACAATCCAATGCTCCAAGTGAACAAACTCAGAAACAGTATCTCTTCCAGAATGTTATCGTAACATGGGTTATTTCTCTCAGAATGCAATGCACATTATAAGCAAACTAGTGTAATGAGTCTATTTATCAATAGGGTTTTTGCATTAAAATGGTTTTCCATTATTTATTTTCCCATCAGGAAGTATTTATGAATAGTCTCCCTCATAACATGGTTTGCCTCCTGAATATTTATGGGTATTTGGGATGACTGTGTTGGAAGTAAACCTTGCTCAAATTTACAGTTTTCAAAATTGTGTGGCTGCTATAAAATCTGGAGGTTACAAAATTAAAACCAAAAAAGTAGGAGCCACTAAAACATGTATATGGGTCTCCAATGAAGAAATAGTGCCTCCAATAGTTAAAAATAGTTATGTCTCCAAAGAAGAAATAACATGGCTCCAAAATATCAAATATGTAATCCAAGTTAAATCATGTAGAAACGTTTACTATTAATCCTTTCTTAATTTGCATTTTGTTTTACCTTTGGAGTTTTCCCGAAAGACAGCTTTCTTTCCTCCTTATTTTAATAATATGAGAGATGCATGACTTTAAAAGTTCAAAGAATTTTAAAAACTACAAAACACCTAGGTTTACAGCCAAAAGCTCTGAATGGAATAAAGCCTGTGCTATTTTTATTCATCTTGTGTAGTCGACATCTACTGAAAGCATAGGACTCTACTTTGTACAGAATCTGAGCACTGGAAGACATGCATTTTAGAACTTCCAATTTCAAATGCCTCTGAAAAATTAAGGTATCCCGAAAATCTACACAACACACATAACTGGGAAGGAGGCTTGATTTTAAGTTTTAATAATAAGACATTCAAATCACTTGTGTTTTAGGTGATACTATGATGTCATTCAGATTCAGTTGCTAGATTATCTGCAAATGACTTCTGATGTAAAAAAGCCAGACCTTTACTAAATTCCTGAAAATAAAATTTACTGCATATTTTTAAAATTAAAGTAGCGCAGTAATCATAGCCATGTCACTCAAATGGCTGTTTGTTCACTTTACTAATATTAAAATTGGATAGATTTATTACAGTAGGTGGTTTTAAATGTACAATTTTACAGCTCTTACCTGGATAATTTTCATAGAGACTCATCTTTTTATT
Source organism: Rhinolophus ferrumequinum (assembly GCF_004115265.2). NCBI lineage: Eukaryota > Metazoa > Chordata > Mammalia > Chiroptera > Rhinolophidae > Rhinolophus > Rhinolophus ferrumequinum. Next base: position 47,151,260 of record NC_046301.1, read on the forward strand.
ACAAATTTAATTCAGTATTCAAATACTCATTTTATTTTAGCTGAAATCAAGGGATAGATTATTCATTAGCCAAAAGCACGTAGAAAATGATATAATTTAGGTTGTGAAATGGAATTCATTTATGTTAAAAGAATATTTTTATAAAATGTCACTGAGGTCTTTAAAATTATATTTGTTAAAGAATTCTCATCTGACAGTGCATACATTTTCTTTCTAATGACAATAAATGAATTATCAGCTTAAAATAGCATTTCCATATTGAGAAACACATTCTGAGTCTTTGGGATTGACAATAGACCTGCTGGATTTGGTCATAATAGTAGCTGCCATAATTCTGTATCAAATTACAATTAATCCTCTAATGTGCCTCTAAATTTCTAGTTCTGACAAACAGTACACCAATCTGTGTGTACTTAAACTATAATTATCTCAAATAGTTTTTGTAATAGGTTTGACTGTGAGGAGACAATGGATCTTCTCTACAGGTTTTACAAACAAGTTAATATAGTTGAGAGGAAAGTGAAAATTCATGGGCAAAAAAAACCACTGTCTCATCTGTTGACATGATCACTATTGAAAATTTATCTGTACTGGGAATGTGTCTGGTGACAAGTCCCCATAAAAGAGGTGGCATATTGTGGCAGCTAAGAGTACATACACTGCAGCCGAAGACCCTGGTAGAGATGGCGGCTCCACCCCCTATTGTCTGTGTGAACTAGGAAAAGACACTTCACTTCTTTGAGTCTCAGTTTGCTCAGATACTGAATTAGGGTAATGACAATGGAGTCTACGTCATATGACTGAGTATTAAATTAATAAATCAGTATCCATAAAATTTTTTAGAGCCATACCAGCCACATAATACACGTATTCACTATAAAATCATTTTAAAAGAAACTGCTAGATTAGGATGTCACCACTTAAAAGATCTCTCTCCCTCCAAAAACAGGAGACAGGATATCCTTTACCAGACCAAACAATGTCAGAAGACATCTGGGTTGCAAATGTTAAAAGAAAGGATTTTTTTCTAAATATAATCTGCTTATTTTCCAAATGTTCCTAACTTATATTCATACCTTGGCCCTGATCTTCATATAAAGCATTGTGGCACTTTTAGGGGTTTTCTGATGGTTATTTTCTGTTTGCCTTTCCATATCTATTATTTGGCCTTATCCACTACACTCTGTGCCACAGGAGTCTAACCTCTGCAGGTTGCGTCACTCAGGCTCTCTTGCCACCTGGCTTTCTCTTAGGTTAGGCCAAGGGGAGGCAGAGGGGAACTAGCAAGAAATCAAAGGACAGGAAGAAAAAGAAATGAAGATGTTCATCCCCCACCACCACCCCTTCTCTCTTTTGCTGGACCAAGGATTGATAGTACTCCTGTGGGGTGGCCCCTTTCCCACTGTGTGACTGCTTTCACAGATTCTGTAAGAGTGCCTTTCTGTTTGCCCCCTCAGGGCAGGTTTTTTAAAAATTAAATTTATTGGGGGTACCACTGATTAATAACATCATATAAATTTCAGTTGTACAACTTTACAATATGACATATGTATACTCTATTGTGTGCTCACTACCTGAAGTCTAGTCTGTTTACATCCCCATGTATTCGTCTCCCTTTATGATATGTGGGATATAAAACAAAGAAGCAACAAGTGAACAAACAAAATAAACAAAAAACAAACTCATAGATGTACATAGTACAATAGCATTGTGGTTACCAGGGCAGAGTTTTAAAGGCTTCCGGCTGTTATTAGCCCCTGGCTGTTTTACTATCCCTAGTTAGAGTGGTACCTTTATTGCGTTCTCTTGAATTGCCTCTGAGTGTGCCATCTGATCAATGCTGGCAAAAGACTCATGCAGCATTCCTTAATTAGTTATACATCTGACCTTTCTGGCCTTTAAAGAAAGTCACGCTGAATTTTCAAAATAATTGGACAATTGATCGTTTCCTATCTTCTGTGAAAATATTTATGTACATAAAATTCAATGGTTCTTTGAGGAGATATCTTTTACTTTTTTTTATAAAACCTTAACAAAATTTAGCATATTTTTTTTAAGGCAGAGTAGTTTCATAATTTTTCTAGCATAACTCACAGAACCCAAAGTAATATTAAAAGTGAACCCATCATAAGATAATATATAAAAATTGACTATGAGGCAGAAGGCACCAAAGCCTGTGTTCTTTCCTTCAATTATCCTAGGTCTACAAGAACATAATTTCACCATATGTGTGTGTGTGTGTGTGTGTGTGTATATATATATATATAAAACATGTACACACACACACACACACATAGACGCAAATATAACTAAATTTAACTAAATATAACATAAACCTCTGTCTTTAAACAAACTAGGTAATATGTATAGTTCAACAATCCAGTCCTAACCTGAATATGGAGCTGTTTTTTGAGAAATCACAATATGATGAAAAGAACACTTCAGAGGTATAGAAACTTCAATTAAGCAAGTAGCTGAATTAATTAATTTGATTTGTGTTTATTGTAACTTACCACATTTACAGGCTAAAGGACAATGATAGTAATACTGGAGTTTACCTTAGCACATGCAGGTATAATTCCCTTAAGATAAATGCATGAATAAAAAACAAAAAGTCTCTTAGCTAGTGGAAGGGAACTACGTATTCTAAAAGGACATCTATTTTTAAAAATTAAAACAAAAAAATTTAGAATATAATACTTATTGAAATAATCCTTACTAAGACAACAAAAGAAAATGCTTGCTATTTTCATTATATCTAGGATTGTACTGAAGTTCTAATGAATGCAGTTAAAAAATAAAATAAAACCTATGATTGGAAAGTTTAGGCAAAACTGTTTGCATTTAATGATTTGACTGTCTATATAGAAAGATCCAAATGCATTTTTGTTATTAGAATAAACAAAAGTTGCTGAATCAAAAGAAAAGTTGAAATGTAACACGCAATTCTACAGGCCAAAACATTGTTAGAGAATGTTTTTTTAATTAACATTTAGAGTGTCAATTAAAAAATACATAAAAGCCCTTTATAGAGAATATTAAAACATTTTATTGAAAACATTAAACGATATTAAATAAGTGACGACATTGACTCTATTCTGGAGAGGAGAACTCTATAGTAAGTATGCCAATATTCCTCAAGCTAAGCTATAGACTCAGTGCAATTCCAATGAAAACCCCAATGGGGTTCTTTATAGAATTTGATAAGCTGATTTTAAATTGCATGTGGAAGAAAAATGGGCCAAGAGTTTGAGAGCTCTCTGAAGAGGGACTAGGTAGGGAAGTTGGTAAGTGAAGGAAGTGTGTGAAGGGTGAATTGATAGACTATAGAAAACTGTCTAATGGTTCAAGCAAACTGAGAACTAAAACCTCAGCAATGTATTTAATTATTTGCAGGGCATTACTGACTTCAATAGGACTAGATTTCAGGGATTATTAGCAAGGTGGAATCAAGATAAGATGTATTTGAAGAGAGAAATTTGAGAAAGTGAATTGTGATTGCTTTTCAAGGAACTCTGATATAAAACATAGGAGAAAAATGCAATGACATCTGAAGAATAATCATGTTCCAAAGACTTTTGCTTGTTCGTTGGGTTTAAAGATGGGGAAAATTGCAACATTCTTTTATGCTGATGAAAATAACCAAGCACAGCAGAACAAATTGATGAGGCTGAAAGGGAAAGGAGAGTCCTTGGAGCAATGACCTTGAGTAGTTAAAAGAAAATGTGATAAAGTAATTCATATATTCCAATTGTTTTTCAAAAGAAGAAGATGAAAGAACAAGCATTTTCAGTTATATGCGTGAATACCTGCATGAACTTTATTTTGACTTTTGTCGATTATTAGCAATGTGGCTTTAGTCAAATTATTTAAACTCCCTCTACTTCAGCTTTCACCTGTGCAATCACTCCTTATAAGTCCACTATAAGGACTGAATAAGATAATGTATTTATAATACCTAACAATTTGCTTTGACACACACTAGACTTTCAAATAGACAACTATTAGTGTGCCGATTTTTTTAAATAAGAAAATCAATTCCTTCATCCTTAAAACACTTATCTAATTGTTCTCATCATCTAAAGTCTCAAACATAATGTCTGGAGTTGTTTAAAAATGTCTTAAGCAAGGATTTGTTCTGTTAAAAAAAAACCACTGATATCCAATGGTAGTAACATTAGAGAAATTAAACAACACCTACTTTTCATAATAATTTGCAATATACATTTAATTCAGTCATTTTGTTTCTAGTAGAGATATTAAATTACAATAATCTGAAAATATCACTTTAAAAAGTTACTGACTGTAGCTTGATTTTTATTAAGACATTTATAAATGCTTTCTAAATTTAAAGTAAATTTGATTTATTTCAATTTTGTTTTACTTTAAAATTTTAATTATGAATTCACATTATCACTTACTAGTGTTCTCTACATGATTGAAATCTGAGACTAGATGATTGTTTTTCAAGATCAGAATTTGTATCAAAGACAACCATACATATGTTTAGTGATCAGCATAATTGTTCATGCTCTGTGCTAATTGCATACATAATTGCCATCATTACTAATTTAAATGTCCAAAGCATATTATTTTCTTTTCATTTTTTCTCTCAGCTGCAATAATTCCTAGGCCTCCATAATTGTTATAAATTGCACATTTTTTGAGTACCTGGATCTTTAAGTCATCACATACAGTTTAAAAAACTAAAGCTTAGCATCTCAAATCTCAATAGCTAAGGTTATATTATATCTTAAAACTAACACACACACACACACACACACACAGAAACAGCAGAAGAAGCATAGTTTTATTGTTTCTAAGCAGAATTTTCTCTAAAGCTCTTTTTTGTTTTGTTCTTTCCAGATAACATAATCAGAGTATGAACATTACTATTCTCACACTATTGGATATTTTAGAGTCAAAATTATTTACTGGGAAAATTCAAGACATTCAAACTCCCAGAGTGATGCCCCAATTTCAGTGCTTCCATAATTATGTCTAAAACAAAACCTGCTGGCAGAGTTGAAAGCTCTAGTTATAGTACTGTTAATGCCATAAAGAGTGGTGAAGGGTCTTCATTGGTGTCAGTGTGAAAAAGGATTTGCCTAGTGACTGGTCTGCAGGAGATAAACACAACGTATTCTGATGTGATACAAAGTTAACGAACTTTCAAGCATGCATGAAATGAACAAAATTCAAATGCACACATCAGTGATTTATATACCTATAAACTTAATTATTTGGGAGGAATTTCCGTTTATGTTATATGTTCTATTATCGATGTAACTCAATTGGATTGTCTTCTTATATTTGCATTTTAATGCTCTAAGTGGATTTAATTTGAACTTTTCTCCCACAAGGCTATTCCAAATGGAAATTTATTTCTAGATTCCTATGCAAGTTGTATTCCATTCATTACAATCAAACATCTCAGAGTACGCTATGTTGCATATAATCACTCAGAGTATGTGATCAGTATGGAATCAAACTCAACTTAATTTTTTAAACAACCTTGTCAAATTGGGAGGAGGACACAGAATCCAAAGTTACACTTCCTCCTGATGAGGTTGGAAACATCAAGAACATCATGGTTGTTTTGAAAATTTGATTAGACAAATATAATGATCAATATCAAACAAGTGAGAGCATATTACTTCAAGGAACCAATACAGAAAATCAAAAAGAATTAAATATAATCTGATATACCGATGTTATAGTAATCTGATTTATTAAATTGTTATTTTTAAAAGTCTTTTTTTTTGCAATTGCTTTATAACAATGTTTTTAAAATATTTATTTTTGTAATGTAAAGCTAGTTCTGAATAGTAGATATTCACACACAATTATTGTTGTAGGTTGTAAATTAAAAGAATCCTCAAAAAATTTTAAAAACATGTTTCTATACTATACAATAGCATTTCAAATAAATACAGACCTAGTACCAGTACATACACACACAACAAAAATCAAAAATACAAATCCATACAAGCATGCAGATTCATACATACAGAGTGTTATGAACATATACAGTATGAGAATTTATTTGTTATCAAATAATGAATGGGAAATCGAATTATCAAAACTTATTAATGGTTTTAGAAGTAAAAATCTAAATACATATTTAGAAATGTTTAGCGAAAAATGCCTATAAGATATTACTGGTAGGTATGATAAAAACCAAACTTGATTTTCAAAAGATCTATAAAAGTGTAAGTTTATAGAGGGTTTCATACAGTATTTATAGTCAAGATTGTCTAGTTTACACAACAAATATCATAATCTCAGGAAGTTGTATTTGTAATAAATGCATTTTTTTGTTTGTGCTATATATCCATTTAGGGTTGGTGGGTGAAAAGTCTTTTCATGAAGTTATTAAAAAAACAGAAAACAAACTGGTGAAGAGTGTCCTACTTTATGATACCCTCATGTCAACATTAGCATTGGAAAATACCATAGCAAGAGAAGAAAACATACAGAATCAGATACCAGCTCTGAAATACTTCCAGATGGGAGTAACCCTTATTTGCCTGCTCTCCTCTCATTGGCCAAACAAGTCACATGACCACATCTAACTTCAAGAGGATAAGTCAGCGTAATCTTTCTGTATGCATAGATGATGACGAGAACAACAACAACAAAATGATGCAAAATGATTTCTACCACAGTTCAGGACTTTTAGTATTGTAAAGCGTATAATGTCCTAATGGTTGTAGGATTCTCCAAAGCTGGTGGTGAGACTACAATGAATTTCCTAAACTTTTTGAACAAGTGATTTTTTTCAAGTGGGATATTTATACATTACATTTCTAGCAACATACCTTAAAATAATTGTTTATGCTATATTTTAACTTAGGAACAGTTGTACTAAAATATTTCACAATTGCACTGTAGTTTTTAAGATTTTGATGTTCTTTTATTACTAAAAGATATCTAGTTATGATTTTTATTTATTTATATAGCATGATAGTGCAGGAAATAATGATTTTTTTGGAACCCAGATCTTTATCCATTAAGTATCCAAAATGTTATTTTCTTTCTAACACTTGAGTATAGATATCTATATATCTAGGTCATCTCTACCTATATTTACATGTGTGTATGTATGTATGTGTGTATGTATGTATGTATGTATATATCACCTATCTATCTATCTAAAGAATAGTTCCTCTTTAATTGAAAGCTCTGGGGCGAATCTATTCTAATGGAAGTATCAATAATTTCTTTTCTAGGGTAAATTCCTTAATATGAAGTTTCTGTGATATTTTTTGTGCTCCTTATAAAGAGGATTAAAAATATTTTCAAATTTGTGACTTTTTATGTGTAGCACAAAATTACTGATTATACGCAAAATAAATCACTGTACATATAGCTAAGTTTGCCTTATCACATTTTCTTTATCATGCACACTTAAAAATATTTTCTATTTTAATAAGTTTTTATTTAAAGAAAAATTACAGATAGTATATATACCATATGCTAAATAGTAACCATATACCCACCACTTAGTACCAGTTTATAAACACTTAGTACCAGTTTATTAATATGATACATTTGTCAAAATAAACCAATACATTATTATTAACTAAAGTCCATACTTCATTGTGAATTCCTTAGGTTTGCTAATGACCTTTTTCTTTCCCCAGATCTCATTGAAGACATCACATTATATTTAGTCATCATGTTTCTGTAGGTTGTTCTTAACTGTGATCTCACTTGTTTTCCAATTATTACTTTTTCAAAATTTTGTAAATACTCTTATCTAGGAATTAGTTTCTAAATTTATCTATTTCTTTTTAGGTCACTGTCACTAGGTTAACAAAGAAATGTTGCTTTTCAAGTAATGTCTACCAAGTCTAACATCAAGAAACATTTCGCAAGAAACTGTTTTTACAACATGCAAATAATAGATTTAAAATCTGTAATAGTTCTTTGACACTTAGTTTTATAAGCATGTTCTATAATAAAACCTGTAAGATTCCTTTGTAGTACAGAATTATGTACTACTCTATTTTTGAGAAAATACCAAATAGAGTGAAAAACCCAAATTGGATTCACATTTTTATATACCATTTAAGTTAAAATTCTACTGGAGATAATTCACAATCCATTTTCTGAATAGAGAGGTACTCTAGAAGCACTTTTTATTATTTGTATCATTTCCTTAGTTGGTCTATTTCTTATTCATCTATATCTATAAAATTATATATAATTATATAACATAAAAAATATATAGTTATATGCTATGTAGACTACTTACATAAATGACTGGCATATACCTGGCTGACTGACCCACTTTCATTAGCTAAACTACAATCTGTGCTACCTAGAAATGGCAGATGACTGACCAATATTTAGTGAGATATGATATTTAAACTAATAAATAAATACTTTGACATTGACGTTATCAGAAACTTCCATATTAGTTTCTGAACAAATTAGACTAACAGTGGTTGAGCAATTCTATCCAATATCCACAACTATCATTAAAAAATATTCTAATCTAATTCAAAATAAAGTGAATAGGATGTATTATTTGTACTTTTCAGTTTGATAATTATTGTGTCACACTAAATTCTTTTTACGTCTTGAATTTGGAGATTTATTGCATTATATATATGTAATTATATATATATGATTCTAGTGGATCTTCATCTTTAAACATATTAACATAATACTCTATTGAAAATTTACTTATCTGCATATTAATAAGTATGAAAATTCCAAATGATTTAAAAGTTTGAGGATATACATTATTAAAATAGATATTGCATATTTCAAGGTAAACATGATTAAAGTTATTTGCTATAAATAATAAATTATCATATATGTAGTTAGCTCCAGAAAAACGTAATTGTGTTCATCTTCAACAAGAAAGAGCTTTCTTCAATGCAGCTCAAATAACATAAAACTTCTTGAAGTGCATTCAATTTATTACCATATTTTGATTTTCTGAATGAGACATTATTAACTTGCATTTGGAAAAGAGATAATCTGCCAAACCAGTTTACAAATAAATACAGCTTATATAATTTAAAATGAATTTTAAGTGCTATAATGATTAGAAGGAGTAAACTCTTTAGAAGTAACATATTCAGTACTCAGCCTTAAAAGAATATACATAAAATAAGAAAACAAACAAAACACTGTTTGATATTACTCTTTCCAAGCTTGTGTGAGGAAAAATATTGCAAAGTCAAAATCAAAACCTTTTGTATCTTTCGCCAAGTGATCATAGCTATGAGGCTCATAAATGGAGTATCATATTCAAGTTATTACAATAACAACCCCCCTCAAAGAAGTGGCCGAGTGTATCTGTTCAGAATTATATACAAAAATATTGAAGATGGAGTCATTGAAATGAGAGCTATACAAGGTTGTATCCAATCTCAAAATGAAACAACTTAATCTTAGCTTATCATTATCAAATTAGATGATAATAAAGATTTCTGTCACTTAAAAGTCAATGTAGATTCAATTGTCTATATATTTATATTTGCATTGATATAGGTATACATATATCTAAATATTTCTTAGGAAAATAAGATGATTTTAAAAAACATTTTGTTCCTGATAAAAATGCTGCCTTATGACTTAATTTGTAAGTCAGTTTCAATATTACGTTCAGTTTAACATCTCTTTCTAAGATGAATATTTGGAATATGCCAGAAATACAAGGTCTGATATTTCACCATTTAGTGATAAGATTCGAATGAAACACAGAGATAAAATGCATTAATAAAATGAGTTTTATTTCCCCTCTCAGTTAGGGAAAGTATTAATTTATGGTGTTTTTGCTTTTTGCTAACAACTTAGAATTTTTTAATTAAAAAAAATAATGGGTAATCAGGATTGCTTAGGAATAATATCTGTATTTTGAATCTTAGCTACTCAAGAGATAAGTCATTTTGAAGAAATACTTATGTACTTGAGAACCCCAGTGATTTCTAGAAAAACATACTGAGCCTAATGTAATTTCATTGCCATCTTTAGAAAAACAAAACAAAACAAAACAAAAACAGCTTGTACGGAAAACATGAGTCTAAAATTACAGGTTTAAAATATATAGTCACACTGCATCTGGGCTTTTGAGCTTGAGAGACCCATGTGTGATTCCTGTCTGTGACAGCCTGGCCTTTAACCTCTCCAGAAGCCTTGGGCTCAGCCTTGATTTTAACTTAAAAAGTTCTAATAAAGCTTTAGTGAAATAACTTATATGGTATCAAAAATAGTGCCTAAGATCCAATAATTGTTCAGTAAATGACTATTATCATTTTTACTATACATTGAATCTAATTTTCTGTAAAATAAAATTAAGGTTCTCTTAGATTAACGGTCAAAGGACATACAGAGAAAATTTATAACAGAATTATTAAAAACAAAACATGACAACGTCACATTCACTAATAAGCAAATGTAAATAAAAATCCAGAAAGTGTAGTTTTCGCTATTAAGAACATCATAACATACAAAATTATGGTCAAATATCTCAAACATTACAACCTTAAATGGATTGATGTAATCATTATAGAAAATAATACGATAATATCGATTTCTAATCTTAAGAACAATTTGGGGATCTTATTAAGTAATTCAACTTCTGGGGAAATTTTATAACAAAAATAAAAACTTTGAATGGATTTCAAGTATACATTTCGAAAGTCCGATCACTTGGCAGTCATATAAATACTGCATGCCAAACAATAATAAAGAATATATAAATTTCAATAAAATAAAATTTAACATGATCTCAGTAAGTCTTATATGCTGCTGTTAAATTTAAGTGTTCTATGTAAAAAGGCAATTAATTCCAAAAATGTCATTATGCAAGGAATCTATTTAGTTTAAATCAAGACTGAATAATACTATTACACTGAAACTACGTTAAGAAGTTATTAGCAATAAATGTTCTCTTCTTTTTCAAGATTACTGCAATTTAATAGATCATTCTTACAGCATAATTGGTGTTCATTTGAAACGTTAGGGTATATTTGATACCCGGTTATACATTAAAAAAGTAAAAATTTTAATTTGAAAAAGTGTTTAAATTAGCAAGTTTTATATTTTCAGCGAGTGAAAAATCATGCAACAAAGTCCCAATTAAAAAATAATTTGAGACAGTTGCTACTTTCATATGTATAGGACATATAAATGTGGGAATATGGCTGTTAGCATGATGTTGCTAACTGAAAATATTAAGAGTTTCTGAGTACTGACGTCCTTAGCTTTCTGCTCGAGTTTAAACATTTGGAAGGATGCTGCTACAGCTGCTGGGGTAGAACAAATACCTATGTTTAAGTCCAGTATATTTAAGCTAATCAGTAAAATTTTAGGATATGGCCTGCCATATTATGACTATCACAGATTTAATTTAAGCCTAATGATGTTTTATATAAGTCTATTGAATACTTTTCATGTTCTCTTTTCTGCATTAAGAACCCTGTGCTAAGATATAAAAATTGGGCAGTAACAGCTTCAGTATCACAGACTGGGGTCTTCATAGTACTTCAACAATTTATAAATCAAACCCATTTGCCTTCTGTAATAAAAGGACAAATAAATTGAGAGAGAAATGGTGACGCTTTTCCAACTACTTAGTCATGAATTTCACAACTTCAAAAAGGTTATTTTGAACTTAAAACTATCTTTGCTTCCTATACATGAAGAAGACTATTTTTGAAGAAAAGCATGGTGACATTAGAAAGCTAGTATGAAAATATCAGTAATACCTTCTTGAGCTCCCTGTACTGATTTTTAGACAGTTGTTAACCTCACTGAGAGGTTCAACAAAACATATATAATTAACAAGATGTCCAGTTGAGTGCTAGTAGCATCGAGGGCAGTTTTCACACCTGGGCTCACAGTTCTACTCCAGACATTATCAAATAAATTGTACTATTTGTGCAAAGACAGGGAAACAAACTCAATGAAAGCCTTTCACCTTCCTTAGGCCCCAGGGCACAGAGGGAAAGAGGACACTTGCCAAAAGAAAATAAACAGTTCTAGAGGATATTTATTGGGGATCTTTGTTGTCATAAATTGTAAATATGTAGACTTAATGTGCAAAACATTTTCTAGAATTTTTTTCTCTTCACCTTTTAATCTTTTTAGCTCAATTAATTATAGTGTCATGAGAAATGTCACCAAAAGAAATATTTCAGGCAAAGCATTGTCACAACTTGTGCAAGTTCTTTCAAGCCTTACTTTTTGGTAAATGTACTAACTTTTGAGACTCTACCAAAGGATTGAGATATTGTACATCTAATTGTTGCATTGATTTTTTAAAGATGTGTATAATTTTTATTACATTCATTTTCTTTTGATTCTTCCTTACATGGTCCCATGATGTCAACAGTTTTTGTAAAAATAACATAATTATAAAGTAACTAATAACCTGGTTTCTCAGGCATGTGCACAAACCCAAAAGGCATTCTAAGCATTTCTCATTCCCTAATAATGCCACAGAGTCTGGAATAATGGCTCATTTGCTATAAATACCAGCTCCCTGGATCATTGCCCCAAAGGAACATAGATTTTAGAGCACTTAGGTTTTCTATGAAGAATGTGAAGTTCTGAACAAATAAATTGTACAAGGCACAAAATGTACAAACTAATTTTCAGAAATTAGGTTTAAATCCTAGAATTTAGTTGCAACATGCTCTGTATAGTGTGTTTAAAAGTAAAAATAAAAATTAAATAACATATGTGTATTTTAAATATATTGTTATGCTAAAAAAAAAAGAGGAAAGCAAATTTTCATTAATGAGAAAATTAAAAAAAATCATGTTTTTCATGATGGGAGCCTTTTGGTTTTTGCCAATAATTTGACATTTAAGAGAAATGCTCCACACAACACATACAAATGGCCAACAGGTACATGAAAAGTTGTTCAACATTACTAAGCAGAGAAATGCAAAGCAAAACCACAATGAGATATCACTCCACAACATCTTTTAGCATGGCTATCACCAAAAAGAAAAAAAGATAATGTGTTTGTTTGTGAGAATCAAATGCTTGTGTTCTGTTGGTAAGGAGGTAAATTGGTACAACCACCATGGAAACTACTTAATGGGTACCTCAGAATGACTAAGTTGGCACTTATAATAACCTCTATCTTAGTTAGCACTCTTGCCCTTTAGTAATCCTTTATCTGTCCTACTTTTCATTATGACACTTCTCAATGCCAGACAGTACCTTTTGTCTTTATTGGTTTGTTTATTGTCTGTCTTTTCACAGAAATAGTAGAGAAGGAACTTTGTCTATCATTCCTTCTCAATCCCCCGCACCCAAAAGGGTACCTGAAACAGTAGGTATTTAATGAATTCTTATAAATAATTTTATAATAAATATGATCTTAATAATTTGAAAGTATTTATTAAACTTAAATTTTGAATTTATATAGTAGTTAAGTTTCTTTAGGTTTTGTCAAAATAAAATTACTTTAGTTGTATATAAGTTATAAAAGATATAAAAGTTATAAAAGTGCAATGAAGTTATTAAATATAATTAATGATAGTATAGAAAATGTCCAATTAGTTACCAAACTTTAGACCAAGTAAGGAAGAAAACAAGTAATATGTTTTTATATGTGACTTTTTTTTGAAGATGACATTCTTTCGAAATATTGCTTTTCTTTCAAAGTAAACATAAAATAAATGTCTTACACTTTCTAAATAGCAAATGTATGTGTCATTTTCACCTTCTACATAATTTCTACATCATTTGTAAATCATATTAAATGTCAGTTCCTGATTTGCATGAAAAAAATTCCATGTTTCATGAAATAAGATAAAATTCCCTTGTGTGGTTTTCAGATGGTCAGAGACCCAAAAGACTGGAAAACAGAGTAGATTATCAAAATCTAAAATTAGAATTATTAATCAATCCATGAGCAGAAATCTATTATATTACTACATGTACAAACCACTGCATAATAGAAGCAAACATAAGAAAGAGTAAAATTCAGAATTAAATAATATGTATATATGAGAATTCTAAACTGCAAAGTTTTGTACACATGGAAGGAATCCCTAGCCCTTCGTTTTTTAAAAAAAGAGTTTAAAATTAATTAGGAAAAACAGCCTATGACACATTAAAAAACTCACAAGCAATGACAGACTGTCCACGGCAGAGTTCAGCTCATTAATGCCGGAGAGAGAAATGAGCTTAGTAGCACTACAGTGGTGAAGAAAGACTCTGAGATTCAAGTAGAACTTGAACCAGATGTGTAGGCAGAATTCTAACATGAATCTCAATGACCCACACGCTTGTATAATCACTTCACCTTATGTGTAGGCAGAACCTTTAACTTGTTTTTGACCCATAGAATATTGCAAAAGTGATGTGACAATGCTCTTGCTGTTGGGTTGTGTTACATGGCAAAGAGGAGGGATTTTTAAGATGTAATTAAGGTTCCAAATCAGTCGAATTTATGTACATCGAAAGGGAGATTGTTCAAACTGGACCTGACCTAAGGAGGTGAGACCTTTAAAAGCAGATCTAGAGATCAGAAACTAAAGGAGTCAATGATATTATTATCTGGCCTTGAACAAACAATCTTCCATGAATTCTGAGCTGCAAAGAAATACATCCTGTCAAGGGCCATTGATCATGGAGGACCTTGAGCCTCAGATAAGAGCTCAGCCCTGGCTGAAACCTAGATGCGAGATCCTGGGCAGAGGACATAGCTAGTCTGTACCCACACTTGTGATTCATGGAAACTATGAGATAATAAAAGTTTAAGCCAATAAAGTTATGGTGACTTTTATGCAACAGTAGAAAATAAATACATACATGTAAAAAAAAATGGACATCTTAGAAATATCCACAGTGACACTGACAGGCCACCTGTTGCAACAAATAACTACAGACTGTGAAAAGCACATATGAGCACAGTATGATTTTATACTGTGAGAAAATTTGGTTGGAAAGAAAGAAGTGGGGTATAGGTTGGCATTCTTGAAAATACAACAGTCCAGGCAGGCATTATGGTTATATAGAGGGAAGGAATCATGCTTTGTATTTTGACCCATCTCTGTTTTACTGATGTGTACTGTACATATGAGAAAATTGAAAATCAGATTGATTACTTGCAGGGTGTAGAACCAATTAGAATGATCTTAAAAACAAACAGAATTTCAACTTAATATAGTATAATAAAACTTAGAGATTCACTGATGATTTCTGAACACAGTGACATCTGAAAGCTTTTAATCAAAAGGGATTTAGAAGACGTTTGAAGTCTGTATCAGCAGAGCATAATGATTATGATGAAGTAGCTGATTTCAAACAGCTTGGTCTGAGTCCCAGCTCTGTGAGCACCTTAACTCTTTAAGGCTCTCAATATCTACCTCATAAGGCACCTGTGCATATAATACAAAACAATGTTCATAAATACTTAACACCTTGCATGGCATATTATGAATCATCACAAATTCAGTTGTTATTGTCATTAATTATTATTACATTAACATAATAATTATGTTATTATGGGAGACCAATGTAGACAATGGTACATTGGACTAGGGAGACCAATGTAGACAATGTCAAAATAATTCTGGTGGAAAGGGACAGTCTGGATTAAGGTAAACTTGATAAGAGGAGAGAATCAAAAATAGAAAGAGATAAAGCTCCATTACAAAGTGAGTCACATCAAAACTTGGGGACTCATTACACATAGTATAGTAAGAATGATGTAAGTTTAAAATGCCTGTGAATTTCCAGACCTGGGTGAATGGGGAAAGAACATATCATTAACTGACAGGCAGAAAAATTAGAATGGGGGGCCCTAGGGACCATGTTAGGGATCAGATGATGAGTTCACGGAGTTTGTGCTGTCACCATGAAATCAGAGTTAAGATGTCTAGCAGACCTTCGTAAATACATTAATGGAGTTCACATCTGAGCCAGAGCTATAGACTCGGAAAATATCTGTGAAGAGAGAATGACTGTAGCTATTGAAGTGAATGGATTTCCTGCGGGGCTCCACAGAGGATGAGAAACGGTTAAATGAATTGTACACAAAGTGGTACAGAAACGCTGAGATTAGAAGTGTCTATACCAGGCTTCATTTCAAAAGGGAAACACTGGGTATTGCTAACCAATAGGTAAAATAGTTAATGAAAGTGCTATACATCTTTCCACTTTAAAGTTAAACATCTTCCACAAATCAAACTTTTCTATCTCCTTTGGGATCCATTTAATAAGGACAACCCAAAACTTGGGTAATGAGGATTCACAAGGGAATAGGACGCAACTCTAGGGCTCACTTGGGAGCTGTGTTGTAATTACTGCACTCAGGCTCAATTCTCCTACCCAATCAGCCTAAATGCTGTATGAAAACAAGCAGCAACCAGTGATCAGCATCTCCCTTTGTATCTCAAATAGAATAAGAAACAATAAAGTCACATTTCCCAAGTGTTCAAGGGCTCCCATTAGACTACCTATTTTTGTACTGTTTTTCAAAACTACTAATTTTATTTTGATTTCTTAATTTGACCCCATAGACTATTTGAAATACTAGCAGCTAACTAGTCTGAAGGTTTTAAACTGAGTAGCTGTTGATAACACAGAGGCTGATTAATTGGAGTGGGCTGAAGTTCAACATGTATTTGTATTTGAACTTGGTATACAGTAGGTCATTTTAAGGGAAAAAAATAACCTTCAACTCTTAGGAAGACTTAACCACTCTATCATATTTTTCTTATTCTATTTCAGATACAAAGGGAAATATTGTCTGATGCTAATATTTTGAATAGCCTATGAGATCAAATAATGCAGCACTTCTCAGCATTAAATACAGAGGGAAAAACTCCTTAAGACTTTGGTATTGTGCGTTCTAAAGTAAGTACACTAAAGATGATCTGTTATAAAATTATTTCAATGTAACTATAATTAAGGTGAAGATTTGGGAACATAATAAGAGGTATTCATATTTAGTAAAGAAAATATTATCAGAAAAAGTTTTAAATAAGACACATTCACTTGAATATTTTACCTCAACAGAGGTGCTAGAAAGTTCAGTGTAGGTGGAAAAAGGGATGAATTTGTTGTAATTGATTAATCTCTTGACCATGGGCTTGAGAAGTGGAGAGTTTTGATCTGAGTTTCTGCTTTCTTATGTCTAAAATGAAGATAATATGAACTCTACACGGATATGTAAATGTTAAAAGACTTAATATGGATGAAATACCCTAATGCGAATCTATACCTGTGTGTGTGTGTGTGTGTGTGTATTCATATTTTGAATGGTATTTTTTCTGTCTTCTTCCTTTTCCCAGATATATAAGCAAGTCAAGGCTCAAAGACTTTATGTTCAAATATCAATAGGTAATCTAGCATGAGACAGTAAATGCGTTT
This sequence comes from Rhinolophus ferrumequinum, assembly GCF_004115265.2. Taxonomy (NCBI): domain Eukaryota; kingdom Metazoa; phylum Chordata; class Mammalia; order Chiroptera; family Rhinolophidae; genus Rhinolophus; species Rhinolophus ferrumequinum. Next base: position 47,168,618 of record NC_046301.1, read on the forward strand.
GTTCACTAGTAGCAACTCACTGGCTCTCTTCCTTTAGAAAGATGAATGGGAACACCTTTTTAATCCTAAATGAGGCAGTTCAGAGTTTAGTTGATGCCAAGGTCACAGCAATTATTGTGGCTTTGAGAAAAAAGGAGCACATACCCATACAGTGCACGGGGCATTTGTCTCTTCATGAGAGTAAGAACCTTTACTTTTAGGGTTTTAGAAATTAGAAAAAATAAATCCTTGGTGGTCATTAAAATACCATCTAATGTGTTTGGTGGAAGTGGTCCAGCCATGAAAGGTAAATTATTTCCATTTCATCATCATCTTTGGGGAACGTAATTCAGCTTTGTATGTTTTAATTGCTACTGTATGTATGTATTAATTGCTATCTTGGTGGTGATATGCACACAGAAATCATATATTACTAAAGCAATTTTCTCTTCACTGTCAATTGCAATGAATACATTTAAATAAATCTCAATGAAAAAAGTATTTTCAAATCTTTTCCATTTTACTTGAGAATAACTAGCAGTGCTATGAACCAATTATGATTTGGAAAAATATTCTCTGTATTGACATGCAAATAAACTCACTAAGCAACCACTTTGCTTTAAAGATTTACATAATTTGATAACAAAAGCCACATTAAATTAATACTAATTACTTGATTGTAAAGCAAGAAAGTTCATAGTTAAGGTGCTCTTCTCCCCATATTTCATCACATCTATGCATGAAAACATTGATGCACAAGAAATAAAAATCTTTTAGGTGGAGGAATATACAGGCTCTATTCCTTGGAAGTATAATACATGACTTATTACCCAATGATGTGTCGGAAGTACACCTGAAGAGTCTATTAGAGAGAGTCATTTTGAAATCCTTCATCAGAACTCAGAGTTTCTCAGAATCAATGCACTACTGTAAACTCTTCATTTGTTTTTGCACACATCTGTTTTGTTTCTTATTTCTGGCAAATTTTGATTTCCAATTGTCCCTTACTTTGCCAATCAACATGAGAGCTCCTAAGTAGCATTTTCATGCTAAAAAACTGGTGTGTGCCCAAGCATACTAGCCTAAATAAAAAAAATAAATACTTGGAAGTCTCATTTTCCACTAAAAATTATGTACTATATTATAGCTTATTATGTAAATTATTTCCTATGAAGTAGCATTTGTTGAGCCTGAATGTTCTAGATTCCCATTGCATGGTTATAGTTGAGCAGAATCTATCAAAACTCTCTCTCTCTCTCTCTCTCTCTCTCTCTCTCTCTCTCTCTCTCTCTCTCTTTCTTTCTCACACACACACACGCACACACACACACACACTCATTATATCAAACACTTATACTAGTGTATAATTCTTCCTCTTTCAGAAAACATACTGGAATATTCATTGGAATATTGGAATTCTTGAATCCTGAATTTATAGAAAACATTATCTCATCCATTATAATAATATTAACTTCCTCAATACCAAGGTCATTATAGCACAAAGGGACCAATTGTTTTGTTGTGAAGTGACCCATTTGATGGGAAAATTAGGATATTCCACAAGAGACCTTAAGGAGACTATGCCCAAAGGACACTGGAGGTGCTGAAGCAGAACATGATTAGGCTGTTTGGTAAAGGTCACATGGATGTTAAAATGATGTTAACAAAAGGAAGTACTTTCTTCTAGCTTATTAGTTTACAAGGGTTTTTGGAATTTTTAGTATACTCATTAATAAAAGTATGGTGATTTGGGGCAAATATGAAGGGCTATTAGAAACATATTATCCAGGGTCTTTTGGCACCATCGATAAAATAAGCATTAAACTTGAAAAATGGCTATTATTCAAAAGAAAGTCTCAATAAACTATTATTCACATAATTTCTTAAATGTGATTTTAAAAGTTACTTTTAAAAAGCCAATTATCTCGGATGACATCATAGGAATGGCGGCAGCGGGGTGCACTTTCTGAGTTCTCCTCCGGATCTTATTACAAACGGGACCTATAACCCATCAAAGAACTCTTTGCTCATCACACAGAACAGCTAAGAGACTCATGAAAGGATTACTTGAAAGTGAGCAGGGGAAGGACGGAAGGGAGCGGAGTGAAAATGAGCGGGCCAGTGGCGGGCTCTCGGCCAGCAGTGGCGGAGGCGGGGAAATCCCGGCCCACAGCGGGGTCTCGGCCGGCAGCGGCGGCGGAGGCGAAAACCACGGTGGCACCCACAGTTCCGGGCACGCACGGGATCCCAGGGCGGAACAGAGAGCACAGAGACCAGGAGGTGGGCTCTTTCCTTGCGTCCCACGGCTGATTTCTCCCGCCGGGAGGGCAGCTAGTGGGCCCTAGGGCAGACAAAGAACACAGACTCCATACCTGGGCCCCTCCCCTCCCCTTCCAATCTTACCCCCGCCCTTCCAGAGTCTTAAACTGGACCCTGAACTGAACACCAGTGTCAGATTACAGAGGAGCTGTAGTAGTGCTCAGGCTCTGGGAAGACTGACAGGCAGCCCTGACCCAGGGAAGAGGCTGGGAAGAGTGTGATTTTGGCTGGGCTAGGAGAGAAGAGACTCCTCCACCCCCAGCCACCACCTTTTCTGGCCTGCAGTAAGAGGGTGACACGCGGCTGGGATGGGAGAGAGAAGACGCCTCCATCCCCAGCCCCCACCCTTTCTGGGCGGGGCAAGTGCAACTGCAGAGACACTCCCAGGGATCAGCAGTAAGTGGCAGATGCAGCTCTAGGCTTTCAACAGCTCACAAATCTCCCGCCCGCACCCCCCCATACACACACACACTGAAAAAGTGTCCTAAGACTCAGGAGTACTGGACACCCGGCTGGTGGCGCTACTCTCAGTGTGCATATGTGCAGGCAAGGGCAGAAACTGCACTGACTTTGTAAAAACTATCATCCAGACCCCTCAGACCCACGCATTTAAATCTACAGTCCCAAAGTCACTCTGGGCACCAGGTGACCGGCTCTGCCTGCGCAATAAGCAGAGGACTCTTTGGTACAGCAGAGGACAACCTGGACATTACTTGGTGGGCTTAAGCCAAGACTGGCGCTGTTTTTTGTTTTGCTTTGTTTTGTTTTGTTTTGCTTTATCTTTATATCTTTGATATCTTTGCCTGTGTTAAATGGGGGTTATCGGGTGTTTTCACATGTGAATGTATTTGAGTTTTTTCTTTGTTGTTGTTGTTGCTGTTGTTGTGCTTGGTGATTTGCTTTGTTCTGAAACTGCTCTACCAGGGCCCAGCTTAAGAGGCACAAGATTCAACATATCCAGAGGCCAACTCCAGACCAAACCAGAGTACTACTGGGTTTGACCTACAAGTTACACACCCAGAGGGAATTCTCTATAGGCACTAGAGCCCATAGAGGCCAAACCACATTTAAGTGGTCAGCCCTCACACAGCAGAACGCCCTGCGGTGGGCAGAGCCAAGTCTCACAACGAGTCAGCCTAGGAGTTAACCCCACCTACTCACAAGCAAAAAGCAATTAAAGATCTTCTTGAACAGGACAATATACACAACATAAGAGTCACCTTTGGAGCACACGCAGACGAGAAGAACGAAGTAGTGCAAGTCAAATAAAAAGGACACATACTACATAAGATAACCCAGCAAGAACTAAGAACTCTAGGGGATCTACCTAATACATCAAAGCAAACACAGAGAGTCAGCCAGAATGGGGAAACAAAGATACATGTCCCAAATAAAAGAACAGAAGAAACCTCCACGACTGGAACCAAATGAAGCAGAGGTAACCAACCTTTCAGAGACAGAGTTCAGAACACTGGTGATAAGAATGTATAAGGAGCTTAGAGAAGACATAAAGAAGGATGTAGAAATCATAACAAACAACCAGTTAGAACTAAAGAACACAATTACTGAAATTAAGAACTCACTTGAAGGAATTACCAGCAGGTTAGATGAAGCAGAGGATCGAATCAGCAACTTAGAAGACAAGGTAGCAGAGATCATCCAAACGGAACAACAGAAAGAAAAAAGAATAAAAAACAATGAGCTGACTCTGGGTGGTGAACACACAGTGTGATTTATGGATGATGTGATACAGAACTGCACACCTGAAATCTATGTAATTTTACTAACAATTGTCACCCCAATAAAATAAAAAATAAAAAAATAAAAAATAAAAAAAAAAAACAATGAGGATGGCTTAAGAGACTTCTGGGATGACATCAAGCGCAACAACATGCGCATCCTAGGAATACCAGAAGGTGAAGAGAGGAAGCAAGGGATTGAGAACATATTTGAAGTAATAATGTCCGAAAACTTCCCCAACCTGATGAAGGAAACCAACATACAAGCCCAGGAAGTTCAGAGAGTTCCAACCAGGATAAACCCAAACAGGTCCACACCAAGACACATTATAGTTAAAATGGCAAAGCTTAAAGACAAAGAGAGAATCCTAAAAGCAGCAAGAGAAAGACAGAGGGTTACATACAAGGGAACTCCCATAAGACTATCAAATGACTTTTCTACAGAAACATTGAAGGCCAGGAGGGAGTGGCAGGAGATACTCAAAGTGATGGAAAACAAAGGCCTACAACCTAGATTGCTTTATCCAGCAAGGCTATCATTTAAAGTTGATGGAGAGATAAAGAGCTTCCCAGAAAAAAATAAGCTAAAGGAATTTATTACCACCAAGCCATCATTGCAAGAAATACTAAAAGGACTTCTGTAAATAGAAGAATGATCAAAACAACCTAACTATAAATTTAAAAATGGCAATAATTATGTACCTATCAATAATCACTTTAAATGTAAATGGATTAAATGCTCCAATCAAGAGACATAGGGTGGCTGACTGGATAAGAAAGCAAGACCCTTGTATATGCTGTATACAAGAGACTCACCTCAGAACAAAAGACACACACAGGCTGAAAGTGAAGGGTTGGAGTAAGATATTTCATGCAAATGGAAATGAGAAAAAACTGGAGTTGCAATACTTATATCTGACAAAATAGACTTTAAAATGAAGAACATATTAAAAGACAAAGATGGGCACTATATAATAATAAAGGGATCGATCCGACAAGAGGACATAACCCTAGTAAACATCTATGCACCCAACATAGGAGCACCTAAATATATAAAACAGGTACTGACTGACATAAAGACAGAGATCAACAGTAACACTATCATAGTAGAGGACTTCAACACACCTCTGAAAACAAAGGACAGGTCTTCCAGACAGAAAATCAATATGGAAACAACAGCCTTAAATGATACATTGGACCACTTGGATTTAATCGATATTTTCAGAACATTTCACCCCAATGCTGCAAAATACACGTTCTTCTCAAGCGCACATGGAACATTTTCCAAGATAGACCATATGTTAGGCCACAAAACAAGTCTTGATAAATTTAAGAAAATTGAAATCATACCAATTGTCTTCTCTGACCACATGCTATGAAATTAGAAATGAACTACAGTAAAATAAACTGGAAGACACACCAATTCATGGAGGCTGAATAACTTATTACTAAATAATGAATGGGTCAAGCAGGAGATCAAGGAAGAAATCAAAAGATATCTCGAGACTAACGAAAATGAAAACAAGACAACCCAAAATCTATGGGATGCCGCGAAAGCAGTCCTAAGAGGGAAATTCATAGCTTTGCAGGCCTACCTAAAGAAACAAGAAACATCACTAATCAACAGTTTATCTTCACACTTAAGGGATCTGGAAAAAGAACAGCAAAATAAGCCCAAAGGGAGCACAAGGAAGGAGATAATAAAGATCAGAGCGGAAATAAATGAAATAGAAACCAGAAAAACAATACAAACGATCAATGAATCCAAGAGTTGGTTCTTAGAGAAGATAAACAAAATTGACAAACCTTTAGCCAGACTCATTAAAAAAAAGAGAGAGAGGACCCAAATTAATAAAATCAGAAATGAAAGAGGAGAAGTGACAACGGACACTGCAGAAATACAAAAAGTTTTCAGAAATTACTATGAGCAACTATATGCCAACAAATTTGACAATCTGGAAGAAATGGACAATTTTCTAGAGGCGTCCAACCTTCCAAGGCTAACTCAAGGAGAAACAGAAAACCTGAATAGTCTGATTACCACCACGGAAATTGAATCAGTAATCAACAATCTCCCAACAAACAAAAGCCCTGAACCAGATGGCTTTACAGGTGAATTTTACAAAACGTTCAAAAAAGAATCATCACCTATTCTCCTCAAGCTCTTCCAAAAAATCCAGAAGGAGGGAAGACTCCCAAACACTTTTTACGAAGCCACTATCACCCTGATCCCAAAATCAGACAAAGACACCACAAAAAAAGAAAACTACAGGCCGATATCTCTAATGAACATAGATGCAAAAATCCTCAACAAAATATTAGCGAACAGAATTCAGCAATACATTAAAAAGATCACACACCATGATCAAGTGGGATTCATCCCTGGTATCCGCAAATCAATTAATGTGATACACCACATTAACAAAATGAAAAATAAAAATCACATGATCATATCAATAGATGCAGACAAAGCATTTGATAAAATCCAACAGCCATTTATGATAAAAAGCCTTAAGAAAGTGGGAATAGAGGGATCATATCTCAACATAATAAAGGCCATATATGACAAACCCACAGCTAACATCATACTCAATGGGGAAAAGCTAAAACCATTCCCCCTAAGATCAGGAACAAGGCAAGGTTGCCCACGATCTCCGCTTCTATTCAACATAGTGCTGGAAGTTCTAGCCACAGCAATCAGACAAGAAAAAGAAATAAAAGGCATCCAAATTGGTAAGGAGGAAGTAAAATTATCATTATATGCAGATGATATGATACTATATATAGAGAACCCTAAAGACTCCACCAAGAAGCTATTAGAGCTGATAGATGAATTTAGTAAAGTAGCAGGATACAAAATTAATATTCAGAAATCAGTTGCATTTGTATATACCAACAATAAAACATCAGAAGGAGAAATTAAAAAAACAATCACATTTACAATTGCTCCAAGAACTATAAAATACCTGGGAATAAATTTAACCAAAGAAGTAAAAGATCTGTACTCAGAAAATTATAGACACTGAAGAAAGGAATGAAGGAAAATATAAATAGATGGAAACACATATCATGTTCATGGATAGGAAGAATTAATATAGTTAAAATGTCCGTACTGCCTAAGGCAATATACATATTCAACGCAATTCCTATCAAACTACCAACGACGTTTTTCACAGAAATAGAACATACAATCCTAAAATTTATATGAGACCATAAAAGACCCCGTATAGCCTCAGCAATCTTGAGAAATAAGAACAAGGTGGGAGGTATAACAATACCTGACTTCAAATTATACTACAAGGCTACAGTAATCAAAACAGCATGGTACTGGCATAAAAACAGACACATAGATCAATGGAACACAATAGAGAGTCCAGAAATAAATCCATGCCTATATGGCCATTTAATCTACGACAATGGAAGCAAGAATGTACGATGGGGTAAAGACAGTCTATTCAATAAATGGTTCTGGGAAACCTGGACAGACACATGCAAAAAAAAATGAAGCTGGACCACCTCCTTATACCATATACAAAAATAAATTCAAAATGGCTTAAAGACTTAAATGTAAGATCTGAAACCATAAAATTCCTAGAAGAAAATATAGGAAGAAACTTCTCAGACATTACCCGGAGTAAGATTTTTACTGATATATACCCTTGCTCGAGAGAAGTAAGAGAAAAAATAAACATGTGGGATTATATCAAACTAAAAAGTTTTTTCACAGCAAAGGAAACCATCAATAAAACAAAAAGGGATCCTACTAAATGGGAAAAGATATTTGCCAATGATATATCTGATAAGGGATTAATATCACAAATCTATGAAAAACTCACTCAACTCAACTCCAAGTAAACAAACAACCCAATTAAAAAATGGGCAGAGGATTTGAAGAGACATTTTTCTAAAAAGGACATACAGATGGCAAACAGACATATGAAGAAATGCTCAACCTCACTAACCATCAGAGAAATGCAAATAAAAACCACAATGAGATACCACCTCACCCCAGTCAAAATGGCTGTCATCAATAAATCAACAAACAACAAGTACTGGCGAGGATGTGGAGAAAAGGGAACGCTTGTGCACTGTTGGTGGGATTGCAGATTGGTGCAGCCACTATGGAAAATAGTATGGAGGTTCCTCAAAAATCTAAAAATGGAACTACCCTATGATCCAGTAATTCCACTCCTAGGTATCTATCCGGAGAAATCCAAAACTCCAATTCAAAAATCTTTATGCACTCCTATGTTTATTGCAGCACTATACACAATAGCTAAGACATGGAAACAACCGAAATGCCCATCAGTAGATGACTGGATTAAGAAACAGTGGTACATTTATACAATGGAGTATTACGCAGCCATAAAGAAGAAAGAAATCTTACCATTTGCAACAACATGGATGGACCTAGAGAACATTATGTTAAGTGAAATAAGTCAGACAGAGAAAGATAAGTACCATATGATCTCACTTATTTGCGGAATCTAAAGAAAAGAATAAGTGAATGAACTAATCAGAAACAATTTGGGAGACAAAGAGGAAAAACTGAGAGTTGCTAGATAGGCGGGTGGGGCCTGGGGGTAAGGGGAGAATGTGAGGGGATTAGAAAACAATCAGTAACCACAAGATGGCCACGGGGTTTTGAAAATTAATCTGGGGAACGTAATTTAGTGGTTACCAGAGGGTAAGGGGGTTGGGCTTGGGAGATGAGGGTAAGGGGGATCAAATATATGGTGATGGAAGGAGAACTGACTCTGGGTGGTGAACACACAATTTAATTTATAGATGATGTGATACAGAATTGTACACCTGAAATCTATGACTTTTACTAACAATTGTCACCCCAATAAATTTAAAAAAATAAATAAAAATAAAAAATAAAATATGGAGATAGAATGACAAAAAAAAGCCAATTATCTCAAACTTTTTCACATTTTTCAGGCTTATTATTACCTTCTGTATTTCTCTATTGTACATATTAGCAAATAGAAGAAAATATAAAAAAGAAAGCAATATGTAGCCTTGATACCATAAAACCCAAATTACTGCACCCTTATCTTAAATCCCACCAAACACATAATTATGGATCTTATGTGTAAGGAAATAAATGACATCTGTCCGACAACATTTTTAATTTCATTTTTTGTCTATATCCATGTACCTTAAGAAACTGAGAAACAATTAAGAAAGAAAACAACTTGAGCATGTTATGTGATATTAGTAAATTATTTCAGTAACTTTTCTATGCACTTTTTTGTAAAAGTTCATTATCTTGAAGGAAAAGAAGTGCTGTATATACTTGCAGTACCCGTGTATGATAGCTTTAGCAGCATATCCATTGTTGTGGTACTGAATATTCCTTTGCATTTCACAAGTTCTCACTCCAAAACATGCTCATTTCTTTGTGGTACAAAGAATTAATGCAGGACCGCCACATTTGAGTATCTTTCGTAGGTATCTTCAAAGTTGGCTATTTTATTTGTTTACAGTACAAATCATATTCTGTAACCAAATAGTATTCCTTACATGCTAAGTCTGGGCTAATTATGCTCACCTAATTTTACCTCTTCAGAAATAAGATATAAAAGCTAAATATGTTAAAAATATGAGGGGAAAATACTTCTAATATTCTAAATATACAACCTCATGGAATCTACCTTTGACTGATTTCATTATTACCAGTAGCATATTTTGACTTTAGCATTTAACCATCTCACTGTGACAATGTTAAGTTTCATTTGAAAGAATCCCCGATATTGGTAGTTCAAGCTAACTGTTTATACTTGAACAAAGACATCTTGGAAAACTTTATGCAAAGAGAAGTCACTGAGATACTAATACATTTGGATGAACACAGTGTTTATACGTTACTGCCTTTCAAGTAAGTTATAAAATTAAACTATATGTTGACATTTCAATACAATAAAGAAAATAAACCAAAATTTTTAAAAAGCCATATTTTGTTTGAAATGCCACAGTCTGAGTATTTATACTAATACAATTAGTTTTAAAGACAAAATTTCAAAATGTGTAGAAGAAAAGAATGATTCTATATACATTTAAAGGAGGCTATTTGGTATAAGATTCATAGTCTGGTGCTTCACATGTTCTATTTGGCTCCTCTACCTGACTAGTCTTTAAAAATGTGTATCAGTATTTAATGTGAGATCACACGATGGACAAATCCTACAAAGAACATCTGCTTAGAGTAAAACATGGAAAAAACTTAAAGGGATTTACATTTGACCTCTAGTGTTTGCTATAATATCCATTTCTTGTAACAACCACTCTCATGTAGGATTCTGCTGTAAATAAAATACAAAATCTCGGCCAGCCCGGTGGCTCAAGCGGTTAGAGCTCCATGCTCCTAATTCCGAAGGCTGCCAGTTCGATTCCCACATGGGCCAGTGGGCTCTCAACCACAAGGCTGTCAGTTCAATTCCTCGAGTCCCGCAAGGGATGGTGGGCTGCGCCCCCTGCAACTAGTAACAGCAACTGGCCCTGGAGCTGAGCTGCGCCCTCCACAACTAAGACTGAAAGGACAACAACTTGACTTGGGAAAAAAAGAAATCCTGGAAGTACATGCTGTTGCCCAATAAAGTCCTGTTCCCCTTCCGCAATAAAAAAAAAAAAAAAATACAAAATCTCTACCCAGAAGAATTATTTTAAATCATAAGTTCTAAAGCTAAAGTTCATCCATGTAAGTGCAATGCAACTAGAGTCAAAAATTTTATGATAATTAAAAATATAAAGAAAACACATTTTAACTTAGTGTATTCTTTAATTGCAGAAAAATATAATCCTAATAGTTGAGTAATACTTATTAATTCTGTAACGGCTTATATTTTTACCCATTCCTATTAATATAGGATATCTAGTTACAACCTGAACACTCTCCCTGGAATGTAAAGGAACCTCCACCCCAATATTTTCCAGCCATCATTTATATTTACTTTAATGTCACTAAATGACATAAATGAAAGAACATAATTCTATTTATCAGACAAACCATCGTGCCTGTCAAATAGTCTGAACAGTAATAAGAAATACACAGCACCAGCTAACTTCTATGATTTAATAATTATTCACTATGAGAAGTACCGTTTGGTGGTTTTTTGCACTGAATTCTTTCTCCATACACACTCAAAACACACTGCCAATTGACAAAAGGAACATAGCGTCAAAAGAAAATCTCCTAAGTGGAGAAAAGCTCTCTGGTAAGCATACAAGCGGTTAAACATTGCTGAAATAGCGAGGCATTTTCTCAACCCACGCTTCCCAGTTCCATTCAATTACCAACAGCAGTAGCGACTATAACACAAGGTAAAACTGTATTATTAAATCAGAGCTTCCCTTTTACATCCACCTCTAACCTAATGGGGTGGGAGGGGATGACATTTACTAGTCAACAGCAGAACAAATAGTCCCCAACTTGGAAATACACATGACTTTGGGGTGTAGACTTCTCAGAGACTGAGTTTCACAAGTTTTATTTGGATCTACTGCATAACAACACATATAAATGAACACAGCATGGTATAAATGCTCTTCTTTCTACCACCTCCCCTACAAAAAAGGTTAAGAGAGCTCTGCACTTTGCAGTCTATGCTTTAAATACCAGCGGTATATTAACTAATCAGAGATTAGTCCACTCAAATATTTTTTTAAAGATTGCATTTGCTTTAAACAACTTGTTGGTTGATTTATTTAATGTAATTCATTAAAATGTTTGGGGGCTTACATTGAATGATTCCTGTTCCTTGAGCCATGCTGGAAGTATTGCTCTACAAATTTATATTTATAAAGCAAGATATAACATGATGACATTAACTTCACAAAAAAACGAAGCCCTCAACTTCCCCTCTAGAATTCAGTGCATAATCACCAACAGATGCTCTTGTAATAATAATGGTAATAGTGATTATTAAAATAATTATTGCAATCATTGCCAAAAGTCCCATTTAAAATTATAAAAATAATAACTTGCTTTTTGTATGGCAGTCTGCATTTCTCTCCCGTTTGTAATCATTTATAACAATATTATTTTTCTTACCTTATTTTAACAGTCAAAAAAGTCTCCTAGAAAGATTTGTAAACGGTGTGGATATATATATATATATATATATGACAACAATAACAATAATTTTAAGAAATGAAAAGATCTTCTTAGCTGTGAAAAATTGAAAATAGTTTGGTCTAAAACTATAGAAATCTCCAAAGTCACTCCTGAATGGGCGCCCAGGTGGCAAACAGAGGACTCTCTCCCACGTCCGTCCGATACCACACTCCTTTGTCAAGTTGATACAGTCCTGATGGTGAAGCGTCCGGCGGGGCGCAGAGGGTGCAAGAGGGCGTTGCCTGGAGGTGCTGGAGCAACCAGTCCGCTGGCTTCCCAGGTTCAGCACCGACAGCACAGGGACAGCACCAGCGCCTCTCACCTCCAGTTTGTCTCTGTCACTGAACCAGGCTGATTCTCGCGCCACCTCCCTAAGCAAGAGCTGCTGCCACTCAACCGGGCGTGCCCCACCCCCACACACACACAGCTGACGTAACTATTTTGCATATCAAGTCCCCGAGAGGTGTGGGGCCGCCCCCTTGACTGGGCTTCTGTTAGGGTCGGCTGAGACGATCAAGGCGGAGAAATCCAGGCTTACGATCAACATGAGCATCATTGGACTTCACGATCCATCCACCACCAGTCCTGAAGAAACTAAACGCTTTCCGCGTCGCATGAGCCTCTGCCTTCACTGGGACTGCCGTTTCTGTGCACTCTAAAGATCGCTGCTGGCACAGCTCTGGCAGAAAGATGATGGGCGGTGGCGGGGGCAGTGGAGCACAGAGAGGCTGGGGAGGCGGGTGGACAAGGGACAGGCGAATAGAATTAATCAACTCAACCACTCCAAAAAGAGGAGAAAAAAAATCCCCGATCCGTTTGATCTTCCTGGCCAAACTTTCCTCTTTCTGCCTGCCGTTTACTGGAAGGGATGTATTTGGTGTGCCGTTCTCTTCCTCGGTGCATGGAACTGCTAGAGGGAGTTACTGCAGCAGAAACTTATTCTAGAGAAAAAATTGTTTTGAGCAACCAGGAAGAAATGTGAAAGCTTGCGATGCTTATCATTCATAAACAAAATATTTTCTTATTTTTTTTTATGAGTGCTGCATAGTAGAGACTTCGTATGTGTTCCTACAAAATTTGCAAAACCCTCTCTCTTCATTCTCATTGTTTAAATATATCATAAAGGTAAATGGATTTGGAGATTCCAGGGCAAAAAAAAAAAAAAAGAAAATCATTTAATAATGAAAAAAGTGAAAGTTCTCAGCTTCAACTTCCACTGCCAACGTCCTGAAGGTTATGCAATATTTATTATGTCTAATATATCAAGTGTTCTATGAAAGTCGGGTATACTGGAAACATTTCATAGCCGTTAGCAATTCTCTTGGTATATAAGTATGTGATGTATCTTGTCCCAGTGAGGCTCTGAGGGCCTTGACAGCAAGAGAAAAAGGGGCTGCCAGGCCAGATCCCTGACTGCTTAAAATGGTAAACAGTGAACTGAACCAATCAGTCATCCCAAAGGGTCATTATTCACACACTATCCACATGTCCCACCTACAGCCATCAGGACTTACTTGTATAAAGAAACCGGCAAATAAAATTAAGCCTAAAATTTTCTTCACTTGGTTAAAACATTTTTCATTAAAAGTTTATTAAATTTTATAGCACTCAACGCATTGTTTTCCATCAAAATGCACACATATTGATATGTGCCATTATATTCCTGGAGAGTAATATAAATTTGTACTAAATCTACTCATTAGTGTTGTCAGGGACTCTGTTGAAATGAGTACACTTGTTCATTTTCCTATCAGGAAAAATAATTAATAAATTTGATTTTCTGCAATGTTTAAGGAATTATTTGAGGAAGCATATTTACTTTGTGGGACTATACACCCAAATTGCATCTTAAGAATTACTTAAGCAGGAGCCAAATTGAGAAAAAAACATGGTATTTTTGCATTTGAGGGAACTTCTTCGGGTTTACATCTACTTAAACCATTCTTTTCAGCTTTCTTCCAGAATTTGTCAGTTTCTTTCCAAGTATTAAATTCCCTGGGAATATATCCCCAACATGTCTAGACCATATTACATCCAAGTAATCTGCAATATATTATTTTCTTCAGACAAGTATTGATTTTATGTAAATATATAAATGGTAAGTGCCATACCTTTTTGCCCTCCTTACTATTAGGTTGGTGCAAAAAATAATTGCAGTTTAAAAGGTTACAAATAATTGCAAAAACCTCAATTACTTTTGCACCAACATAATACATAGACGTACTTACATACACACACATTCTAATAGTGCTTCAGTTCCCAAAGTGATTTTAATAATGGTTTCTGACACCATGATAGGACATGAAAAGTGATAGTCATTTTACAAATACAATAAAAGCCTATTGAATAATCTGTACTTAGACTTATAAAGTATGCATGTTATGCTTCCTTGGGAAATGCCACATGGCATCTTTTGTTCTGCTTCATGCCAACATGTCAAAATGTCAGAGAAGACTTAAAAGTTCACTGTGGAAACATATAGAGTGTATTATAAAATTCCACCAAAGTCTATGTCATATGTTGTTTAACAGACACTAATTTTCAGTTCACTCCAGTGATTAGATTATTTCAGGTTATGAATTCAATTAAGGCAGGCGTAATATTATTCAAAAGACTCAAGGGATGAAACTGGAAAACAAACGTATGTTTCAAATATAGAAAGAAAAAAAAAACAGATCACTTTCGCATGGTGTCAACTAAAAGATAGAGAAAGAAGAAATAAAAGAAACAGAATTTTGTCTTACATTTATGAAGATGCACGCATGGAGGAAAGTATTGGGATGACTGCACCCTCGTAGGGTATCTAGGTTTCATTCTGTCTTAATTGGCTATGTGAGCAAGAGCAAGTTATTTAAATTATTTTAGCACAACCATCAAACTGAAAATTTGGGAATTGCACTATATTATCTATAAAGTACCTTACACATCTGTCATTCTGTGATTCTATATTAGAATTAAAAACTTCAAAAATTTCTATAGTAGAATGCAAGACCTTAAGAACTTCCTCCCTGGATGCAATAAATTGCAATCTGGTTACTAACACTATGAAAATGGTAGCACAGGGCAAGTAGTCTGGGAAGTGTGGAAAGAGAACAAATGACTAGTACCAAGGATGAGGTTAATTAGGTAAAAAAATAAAATTTACCTACCTAGGATGGAACTGAGAGGATTAAATGGGTCTGCTAAAATATTCATTTATTTTTATATAAGCAATATTATATTCTCACTTATAGTCACACTTGTAATTACTTTAGAATATTTAAAGTAATTGTAAAGCAACAATAAAATGTAAGGCATGCAGAAAGTGATTAAATGGATTTTTATTTGTAAATTGCCACTGGAAAGATGACAAAAACATTAAGTAAATATACTCAAGGAAAATACCTTTAAAGCTGAATGAGCAGCAACTATTAAGGATTTTAATTTAGGTAATCTACATGTACATATTAAAATGTACTACACAAAAATTATGAAGCTCATTGTGTTGTTGTCTTGTGTGTGTGTGTGTATTTATACTTGTATGAAATGTTAACCTTTTAATCATATTGCCTTCTGGTTCTCTATTTTTGGATTTCTGTAGTGTCACCAAATTTTACAAGCTGCTTTTAACTAGTAATTATTCTAATGTGTTTGTAGTATATTAGAATTATAAATACTCTAAAGATAATAATAGTGCATGCTTTGTTAATTTTTTTAAATCAATTATGAGAAGTTTTGCTGCAAATTAAGAACATGTTTATTTTGAAAAGCAAATATTCACTACTTTTCTCTAGGTAATTTTCACTATTAATTTTAGGGAATTAAAATAAAGCAGGGTCAGGAAAACTGTCATAGCAATAAATAACCAAGCCTTCCTTAATTAAAGAGAACAGTGAGATGAAAACATAAGTACAAAATGTATCTGTGTTAGAGATCTCAACTCTCCTGCAGTATGAGCTTCTAGACGATTGTGCTCTTTCCTGATATGTATATGTGCCAAAAACACGTATACACATGACTTGTATTCATCTTTTGTTATCAGTATACATTGAATATTACAATATTAATACAGTTTTTTCCTTTCTTAAAATGTGTATACATTTTTTTGGCACCCTTTGTATGTACACATACACACACACACACACACGTTTTTGACCTAAGTGGTATTTGCCATCAACTACACAGTTTTCATGGGAGTGTATTAACTTTATTTTTAAAACTCTCTATATATGCTGAAGAATGAGAGTATGCTAGTTTTAGGTAAGAAATTATTACATTTTTCATGAGTAACGTTAAAGTCAGTTTTGTTTTGTTTTTCTTACTATTATTTAACACACAGGGAGATACACTAAGGAAACATTTTTATAATTTTTAATCATGAATGTACGTTTCATAAAGGATTAGCAGTCTTTTTCAGAAATACCATGCTAAAACTTGCAGTTAACACTTTGCTTTATCCCTCAAATTCTCAGACCAATGGAAATATGAACTCTGATTCCCACCATGTAAATAGGCTTTTCAAATTTCAGAAGAACTTGTGCAAGTGTATAATATGATAAAAGTTATAGGTTCAAGAAATTGGTTGATGTCAATCTATATGGAGATAATAATGAGTAAATGCTAGAAGATGTTTCAATAAATGCTGCTTAACTGGAAAGCTAAAACTTACAGTATTAAACAGAACAATCTAGATTGGGTTTTAAGGAATAGATTTGTTCATTATCGTCAGTAATCTGGGTTACATTATTGTCTATAATCATCATTAATAATTTGGGGTCAAATTAATATTCTGAATTCAGATTCAAGATGAAACCCTGATGGGCCAAAGGACCAATGTAGACTACAATGGAAGGTATGTACCGTGGGTGCTGAGTGTGGAAAGACCTATAGATCTAATATTTATCTTATGATAAAATAGATTCTTAACTTTATATGTTTTGTCTTCTAAATTTAAGGAAACAATAAAACTGACTCTTTAAGCATATCGAGGAAATGAACATTAACAGACAGATTTACCAGACTCAGGTTTGTGTTATCAAATCGAGTTTTTAATATTTCATGTACTTTTACCTTCCTCATTTAAAAGCTCCTTTATAGACATACAGCCTCTGACTTCCAAGTGATACAACTATGCATTTTCCTCAGAGCTATATTTTACCTTTCTGTTTTGGCTTTTTAAAGAATAATTTTTTCTTTTTTTAGTCTGAAAACAATGGGAATAAGCTTTCAATAAAACTGTCATCTATTAATATGTCCATACACAGAATTCTCAGGCTCATAGGGATCATGTCAAAATGTGTTGTTCTATAAAAGGGAGTATCAAATGAAATGAAGATTCAAGGAAATATGTTTATAGTAAGTGTAACTGAATAATTTAAAAATTGTTTTTTTATGGCCCTGTGTCTATTCAATTTGGTATAGACTCATTAGGAAAATGCCACATACTGACATAAGCCTACAGGAAAATCATTTAGTCCTTGGCTTAGTAGAAAAAAAAATCTGAGTAATTTTTTATAATCTAAAGGTGGAGAGGAAACAACATAATTCTATTTTTCCAGATTTGCATAACAAATATATCTGAGTAATCTTTCTTCTATGCATAAACTTTAACATTAAAAAAATCTAGAAGCAGAGAACTATAGTTAAAATAACTTCCATTAATTGAGCTCAACACACACTCTGCTAATAGTTTTGTATAGAAAAACCAGAAAAATCTAAATGTATCAGCTAATTCAACCAAATGCTTTGCAACTCAACCTTATTTTCTATGATTAAATTAACCTTAGAGTGATATTTACGCGCTATAGTTTTGGCTGCATTTATTGAAGTTAGAAATAATCAATTTAAGTGGATCAGATGTATCACTGCCTTCACTGTAGTTTTTAAAATTAATTCTGGAAAATTTCCCTTTTCTTTCTTCTATTATTTTAATAATCAGTGTCTGGGGGAGGTAATTTGGTATTTGGTGATCTTAAGAGTGTTTGGAATCTAAAAATATGCCCTTTCACAAGTATAACTGAACTGTGAAAATAAAGCCTAAGAACTTACTGATGCTCAAACAGGCGATTTTAATTCTTACAATTCTTGTGTTTAAGAGATCTCTTAGGGCATCTATTGGCCAATGTTAGCGTTGCATTCGAAAATTTGAGTACAACAATGTGAACCCTACAGTTCTGCGTTTCAAAACAATGATTTAAATACATGATGATAAAGAGATTCATGGTGGAATTTTTTAATATTTATTGTTGGATTTAAAATATTAAGCAAAGACATGAAAAGAGTTATGGTGTGGGAGTTGGTCTCAGAAAACTTTTATAATACAATATTTGCATTTCAACATTTTCTAAACTTACATTTTCTCTTAGAATCTGTAGATCACTGTTGGGATGATCTGCTTTTAAGATTTGATTTAAACTTCTGGATTTTTTAGGACTATCAAAATAATTGTCTTTTCAGATTTCAAAAGAAGCACACAGAAGCATGTATTTTATTGTATACTCTGAGAGCAGAAATGTAAAAAGATATTGAAATATGGCTATAAATCTTTAGTTCAGAAAGATTACAATATGTAAGGATATACTGCTAAGTGGAAATAATCTATAAATTTGGCAAGATGGAGAGGTAATGTTGCCCAAACTATCGCAACAACTATTGCAGGCACACCAATGAGAAAGAATGCTGGATCTTAAGGTCCGGCATTTGTGTATGTGGAATATATAAATATATTACATATTAAATAATATATAAATTAATAACTCCATAACTAACATCATAATAAATATGATTAACACAGAAACAAACAAAAATATTGAAAGTATATATAAAAGGTCACAGGTAAAAATTAGTAAAATGTCACAGATAGAAAGTGATAAATCCTGCAAGAGAAGTAGAGAAGAGTTTGGTGAAGTGAGCAATTACTACCGATCTTTTTCCCTTGCTCATTTAGCCTTCCCTGTATATAAGATCGTCTCAGAGCATATGGGCCAGAGCAGCGGTCCCAGTTTGTTCCCCAGAATGGGTCTAGCACTGTCTGGGAGGAAATATGCTAGGGACAAAACAGTCCTGTGTGAATTTTGATTGAAGTCTGACTCCATTAATGTCTATTTCTCTTGTTTATTATTATACAGAAATGATTTGCACTTAAAAAGTGAATAACGAAACTTGAAAACAATTCTATGGAACTGATAAGGATTTCACAATCTCGTCTGTATTCATTAATGCTGCTTTCCTCACGTGAGTGTGTCTGAATCACACTTTGTGGTCTCCAGTGGGTGAGAGGAGCAATGTGTGTTGTCATGCAGCAGCCTACCCGTCTGTTCCCTCGTACCTACCCCTAAAGAAAGGAGAGTCTGTGAGACGGATCCTTTCAGGGACTTTGCTTCACCTTTGTGCTTACATCTTATGTCTCCCTGTTTGGCCCCAAAGGATGGTTGGTTAGTCAATGACGGGTAAGATTCCTCAAGGGAGAAACAACCTAAGACAGGCACAGTTGCATAGGGGCCATCTGGAGAACTCATGGGGTTGATAGAGGTGGGCACAGACTCCCACCTTCCCCCGGCTAAGGAGAGCTTCTGCCTCTGTGGCTATATTCCTTCCCACAACCTGCTTGGGAAGAGATTCAATGATGTGATAACATCAGTTCTCCATCTATGCATATCAGTAAGTTTCAGCATAAAGGTTTTGTCCTTTGGGGAAGTACATACAACAATTACTAAGACATCCTGGGACTTATGGTTCCAGCTGCCTGCAGGCAACGGTGACTAGTTTGAATCAGTTTCCTAGTAAAATGTGTGAAATTCACAGATCTTGAGATTAACAAGTTTTACTTCCTCATTTGTTAACCAATAAAAGCTATGCCTTGGCCCGATTTGGGGCTCAGTCCTTGAGGCTTGAGTCTCTTGGCCCCGCTTGCACTCTATTCTTGGCTACCGTATTTCTTAACCCTGTGCCGCCCTTCTCACTTCCCATAGCACTTGTAGTGCAAGACGCGACACATGTGCCTACTTCTGTATGAAGAATCTGGGCTGAGAATTTAGCAAGATCCTACAGAGCTCCTTTCTCTCTATCAGAGAAACTGGCAACATTTGAGATAATGGCTCAGTTAGCCTGGATTCCTGAGGGATAACTATAAACTGAGAGGCCTTTGCTGGCTGTGATGATTAATTTTATGTGTCAAGCTGACCAGGCATAGGAATGCCCAGATAACTGGTAAAACATTTTTTGGCGTGTCTCAGTGAGGGTGATTCCAGGAGATATTAGCATCTGAACTGGTAGACTGAATAAAGAAGATCTCCCCCAGCCATGTGCATGGGCATCATTACAGCCATTGAGGACCTCAACAGAACAAAAAGGTGGAGGAAGGGCAAAGTCACTCTCTCTGCTTGAGCTGAGACATCCATGTCCTGCACTCAGAGACAGGTGCTCCTTGTTCTTGGGCCTTTGAACGCAGACCAGGACTTCCACTATTGCCGCCCTCCTCCCAATTTTTGGGCCTTTGGACTTGGACTAAAATACACCAGCAGCTTTCCTGTTTTTCCAGCTTGCAGATGGCAGACCATGGTACTTCTTGGTATCCATAATTCTGTGAGCCAATTCCTATAAAAAAACACTATATATTATCTATCTATCTATCTATCTATCTATCTATCTATCTATCTATCTAAACCCTTTGGTTCTGTTTCTCTGGAGAACACTGATTAATGCATTGACCCATAAAGGACATGGAACATGAGCAAGAAATAAATCTTGATTGTTTAGAGTCTTTAAGATTTGAAATTTGTTTTAGGCCACTGGCATTTCAGGTTTGTTAGTCTGTTACAACAGCACAAATAGCTTAAACTGATTGATAATTATCAGGAACTGGGTTGATTTTAAAATATTTATATATGCCTCAATCCCTCACAACACCTTAATTATACATTAGCTGACTTCTCTTGCTTCCTACGTGAAAGATGTCATTGATGTCCTCTTATGTAGGCTTATTTATTCCCTAGATTTTATATTTATCTTAAATTAGTTAAAATGAACCTCATCCTTTTACAATCCATTCTAAAATAAGCTTAGGTTACACTGGAAAAACAAAATTCCCCTATATTGACCAAAACCAAGTTAACTTTTGTATCATTCTGACCCAGATGCAGTACTCCAACGATTTGGCTTCTATTCTAGGCTTCTGTAATGGCTCACTCTCCCTTAGTTAAGGATTTCATTTCCACCTACTCACATTTACCCAGAATAAGAACCAAGCCCCTTCCTTGGTGGTTCTTTATAAGTATGCCTTCAAT
The DNA here is from genome assembly GCF_004115265.2 of Rhinolophus ferrumequinum. Taxonomy (NCBI): domain Eukaryota; kingdom Metazoa; phylum Chordata; class Mammalia; order Chiroptera; family Rhinolophidae; genus Rhinolophus; species Rhinolophus ferrumequinum. The sequence goes on from NC_046301.1 coordinate 47,190,037, forward strand.
TATCCATTCGACAAATAGAAATCAAGTTCTTACTCTGAAACAGATAGGCTGGGAATTAGAGATACAAAAATACTATCTAAGGCCATAAATAAGACCTACCCAAGGCATTACAATAAAATGTAGTAAGTACTAAAATAGAGTAATGTGCCTGTTTATACCACGGACTAAAGTTCTGCCTTTAAAACTCAATCTGAAGTACTGCCTGGTACTTTCCATGGACATTTCTCCTAGATATAAAATACCTGATCTCTGGATTTCAACATATTGCCTGCCTATGTTCCCTATTCCAGTACTTCACCCAGTCAACTAAGCAACAGTTGCATACATATTACCCTATACTATCTACCTAAGATTAATGTTAAATTACTTCTTCCTTTGAATGTTGTGACTTGCCCCAATGGCTGATTTTCAGCAATTAGCCTCCTTGCTTTTTTAAGTAGTGATCTGGTTTAGTTTTGTCAAGTCCATCTGCTTTCTTCCAAGACTCATGCTAGTTCTACATTGTTATGATGAAACTAACTACTTAATAAATTTCTAAGGAATTTCATCTAGAGTGCTAAGAAAAGTTAGGGGAAAGAGGACTAGCATTAATGAGAACATATTTTGCATCAAACACTGTTAGGTCCCTTGAATGTATTTCTCTTCTAATCCACTGTGACACTTGGAGTTTATCATTACTGTCACAGATTTACAGTTGAGGGAATGCAGAGAAGTAAATTAGTACGTCCATGGTTGGAGACCAAGTAAGTGAAACACACAAGAATGAATCCAATCCTAACTCAGAAAATCTTTCCACTCCACCACCACAATTTCTAGAACCCTTAGCATTTTGAAACTGTTTTGTTGATGTATGATAAAAGGAGTTAGGGGACAATCTCTTCTCTTTGGAGAAACAAGGAATTACGTCACAGAAGAGAAAAAAAAAGTTTTAGGTAGAAGGTCAAAGTGCAAAAAAGAGGGGGGCCGAAAGCTGGGTGTTTTATGGTTTATTAAGTAATCTACTTTAGAAAAGCATGGTGTGCATAGGATTTATGGATAAAAATCAAATCAGAGAAGTTAGAGAAAAGAAACTATTTCAGTTTCTTTTTTAAAGTCAGTCCAGTCATTATGTCCACTTTCTCCTCTTCCATTTAATTCTCCATTTACTGCCATCTTTAAAGTGTCTGCTACAAATATTCTTTGGAAACTGCTCTGGTCAAGATCAAAATGATCACCTTTTCAATAAATGGCAAGGACACGTTTTCTGCCCTGAGCTCTGGGAATCATTTAGCATTACTCCTGCAATGAAACACATTCGCCTTTTTTGCTTCAGTGATATTCTACCATTCTGTTTTAAACAAATGGCCCAATAATTTTCACTTTCCCTTCCTTTAAAAAAATTTTTTTTTGTTTTCCTTCTTTTGTCCTTTAATTTCTCCCTTTCCTTTCTCCCTCCCTCCCTTCCTTCCTCTTTTTCATTCCTCCTCCTCTTCCATTTTGACCTGTTTCTTAGGGATTGAATCTCCACTCTTTCATCTTTTTTTTTCTTTATTGGGGAATATTGTGGAACAATATATTTTTCCAGGACCCATCAGCTCCATGTCAAGTTGTTTTCAATCTAGTTGTGGAGGGTGCAGCTCACTGACCAATGTGGTAATTGAACCAGTGACTTTGGTGTTATGCTCACTGCTCTCTAACCACTGAGCCAACCAGCTGCCCTCTTTTATCTTTGTATTCTACATATCATCTTGGAATTCTCCTCTATGTGGGGAGCCATGATTTCTTGTTATTCTGAAGCCTTGCAGACTGGCTCAGTTTTAGCTCCTGAGGCTGAGGAATGAGGTGGGAAAGGCCAGTTCCGGGACACAGATCACTGATGATTATCAGGGTAATTGATGGGCTTTGTCATTGAGATAATGACTTTGGGGAAGTTTCAGTGAGTCTGTAGTTTATATGTAAAAGTTGAAAATTTTCCTCTTAATGAGGTAATGCACATTCGTGATTGTTAAGCTGCACGTACACAGGTGGTATAAATTGGTAAAGGAAAGTAAACTTAGCGCTTCAGGATCACTGAAGACCGGCCGCATCATCATTTTGTGTGTCTTTTTTCATTCCCACTCCCCCATTCAGGTACTGTTCGATTTGTGGCAGCTGGCCCGCCACACCTCTACTCCTTCCACAATCTTCTATATTTCGTTGACCCTATTCAGAGTTCAGAGTCATGTGCATCACTAAACAACTACAATTACACAATTCACAGGCATCTAAAAAACATCATGTCCCAAATTAAATCCATCTGTCACAATAAAATCTTCTTTTATGTTCCTTTTCTTAGTGTACTACACTTCTATCTATCAAAGTTAAAGTTCAAAACATGGTTGTAATTTTTTGGTTCTTTGTATCCCAGCTTAGATGTCACTTTCTTCAGGAAGAATTAACAATTCCCTCTTTGCAGTCTTAATTAGGAATCCCAACATTACGATCAATTACATCTTTAATTCCTTAAAATTATTACTTTTATTACATTATGTGTAACTGCATATTTAAGCATGTATCCTGTTTCCTACACTATAAGCTCCATGACACATTTCATTAAAGGATCTCTAATCTTAGCCCATACCTGGCTCATAGTATAGAATTAATATTTAATGAAAGTTGTATTGAATAGACTGAATTTCATAAGTTCAGGAATTTGAAAGATTCCTACATCCTAAAGGGTGTCTTTAATAGGGGACTGACAACATGCACATTGAGGGTAGGCTAGAGAGACAGGACAAAATAATAGACATTTAGCTCAAATAAAAAGGTAATAGTTATCATAAAGATAATCAGAGAGATGACAAAAACATGATCATCAGGTATTAACTGTGAACAAGTTAGGAAAAATAGCAATTACCCACTGGAGTTCCCAAAGAATTATACCAACTTCATGGGATTTAATTTCCATAAGGTATTAATAAAACTTCACATGACAACTTTCTCTGAAAGATCAAGAGTTATTGTATCAAAGAAGAATAAATAAAATACCACCACCATCTCCAACAAGAAAACACTTTCAAGGGATTACTATTGCCTACTAAATAACTCCTGGCTTTGCCTTAATTCCTTTCTAACCTCCTACACAATTACACTTGAACAGCACAAGTTCACCAAATTTTGTAAGTTTATTTTGTCACTGAGGCAAACCTTAATCTATCATCATCTATGGCCTACCGTCATCTAAATTAGATATCATCTATCATTTACTATCATCAAGTTGCCTAACTGATCTTTTTATTTACTCTCCTACCTTTCATTATAATGCATTTCCCTTTCATCACCTATAGTTCCTTCTAAAATATATATGTCACATATGTATTTCTGTGCTATAATTTTATATTTCATTTTTTAAAAATCTAAAACACTTAACATTGTTCACAGGTCTTCCACCATTAGGCACTTACCTCTTCAATGTCAGATTCTAATGCTTTCGTTCTCTGCATCAAGTTTTAGTCACTGTAGCATTCTTTGAGCTGTTCATTGAGTATATTAAGTTCATACCCATTTTAGTGCCTTCATACTTGATGCTCCTTCTTCCCAAATTCTGTTCTTCCAATCTCCCTATGGGTGAGATCTTAACATTTAGCCCTATGGATTGGCCTTTTTCTGCCTACCAATACTCTATACTACCAACACTGAAACATTATGCTGGCACTTTTTCTTCATAGGCTATATTAATATTTGAAAATATCTTCATTCATTCATTCATATTATGTCTTCTCTTACTCAAATGTTAGCTCATTGCAGATAAGACCAAATTTTCTCATACCTATATGGGTATTCTCTATGGTTAAAGGGCTGCCTATAAATAGTCAATATACATTCACTGGATGAATGTATTAATAAATTTGACAATGCATTAATTCACTATACCTTTTAACTTTTCCAAAATCTACCTGTTCTTCAAGAGTATATTAAATGCTCTTATTTCATGAAATTTGACCAGATTTGCAAGCTGTAATTTTCCTTCCTTCAAAACCCTGTAGAATTCTATCATAATGCTCATTCTGACTTTATTCAAAGTTCTTTGTTTCAAATTTCTCTCTGTAATCACTAGATAATGATCATCTCAAAGAAAACAACTAGGATTTATAAGTTTGATATCCGTAATATGATGTGAATTACTAGTTCACAGTAAACATATAATCAAGAAACATATATTTACATATTTATACATTTGTTGTCTACCTCTAAATTAGTTTAGCCTTTTTATTTTTATTTATTTATTTATTTATTTTTTAATTTTTTAAATTTTTTTTTTTGCACATTGCTATAGCTTCATCTCCTAAATAGGAACTGGAAAGTCGGAGAAGTCTAATAAATATGAAAGTCTGAACATTATCCCACTGAATTCAACATTTCCTAAAATATTCTTCTACCATGTCAGGGAGAGTATTAGCATCACCATCTGGTAAATTGATTTCAAGCCTGCTGTATTTTGTTCTAAACATTTAAAATGCTTATTTTAGCAAGCAGTGTCTTAAGATTACTACAATTTTTATTATGCTTAATTATTTATCTGAGAGATGGTTAATGTTAATTTAATATTTTATTAATAGTTTGGAATAAAAAATGATACATTAGATTCTAGGAATAGTGTGGATAGAAATTAATCATCTGGGAGTAAGCAACACACCTTTTGATTCATAATTTTCAACTTACTGACACTGACTCAGCTGTCTCACCTTATTCTATTGAGCATTTTATTAATTCTTAGTCTATACTCACATTTGGTAAATGTAGGCGAGAGGGTTGTAAACCAGAATCACTTAAGTATATATACTTAAAACTTAGATTGAAGTGTAGAAATTTTAAAGTAAATTTACATAGAAAACACTGACAAAACAATATTTGTTAGTCTTACATGGATAAATATCCAGTTCCCCTTTACCACTATGTTCTTAAAGACAGAAACACATTTTATAAGATTTTGCACCTCTATGTTCACTGCGGCGTTATTCATGGTAGCGAACACATGGAAACAACCAAAGTATTTTTTGATAAATGATTAAAGAAGATCTGGTGTATATATATACAATGGAATATTACTGGGCCATAAGAAAAAATGAAATACTGCCATTTGTAACAACATGGATGGATCTTGAGATTATTATGCTAAGCAAAATAAATCAAACAGAAAAAGTCCAGAATCGTATGATTTCACTCATATGTGGAATAGAAAACTGTAAGCAACAAACAAACAAGACAAACAATGAACAAAAACTCATAGAAACAAACAACAGTTTAGTGGTTACTAGAGCTTTAAGAAGGGGGGGGATGTGGAAGAGGGTAAATGGGGTCAAATATATGGTGATGAAAGGAGAACTGACTCTGGGTGGTGAACCCACAATGCAATATATAGATGATGTATAGAAATGTACACTTGAAACCTATATAATTTTATTAACCAATGTCACCCCAATAAATGTAATAAATATTATTTTAAGAAAATATTTGCCCAATTTTTCAGACAGATGTACAAAATATGGCTGGCTATTATATAGAGGCTGTTTATATGCCTGCTTAAAATAAGTAAATAATAATGTTTAGGTTGAGTGATCTGCCAAACATGCAATCACTAGCCATGATTAGTTGAATTTAATGTATTTGTTGAGTGGTTTTGCTTAAGAGCAGTAGAGTAATCGGCAAACTTTAACTTCTACCAATGTGATATTTCATCCTGTCAGTTAAAAAAATGATAAGAACTATACCTTGCTTTATGAAGGCAACAATCAACAGGCACTATTTGAGATATTTAAGGAAGCTATAATCTATTAATAAGAGACAATTTGTGTTAAATAGAATAAATATTTCTGTAGTATAGGATTTGAATGTTGCATATAGGTTATTTGCCTAATAATAGAGATTAAACTAATTATCATAAAAAATAAAAATTTAGATCAAATACAATATAGTTGTTATACATGAAAACAATTATACTTAAATCCTCAGGATGCATATCAATTATGAATAACTATACAGTTACTAAATCGTGTCATAAAATTTTAGCCAAAAAAGTTTTATAATATTATTTATTTCATATAATGCTGCTTAAATTACTGAAAATAGTTCAATGAGGATATTTTACACTGAATAAATAAAAGTATTTCATTAGCAAGTGAAATATAAGAAAAATAATTAAAACTTATAAACAAAGAGAAATAACACATTTTAAAATGAATCTTGAAGATTAATATGTTCTATGTGCTATGTTTACTGTTAAGCATAAAATATCGAGACAAACTAGTAAGGAAAATTTATGAAAAAATATTAAAGTAATCAAAAGCCTTAGACTTAAGCAACAGCTTATATCGTGCACATATATCGTGATGTTTTGTTTGATTATTTACTTATTTTTACTTCAAATCAGGCCCTATTACTGACACACCATTTTATACACTTACTCTAAGCATGAGACAAGGTTCTCCGAGCCATACAATATATATCCCAGAATAAGGTTAGGTGACCTCACAAAAATGCTTCCTCACTTTTAGTTCACAGACAACCTGCCTTATTATCTATCTTTGTGTTTAATTAATAGTTCCAGTTACCTTGTTTCATTATAATTTTAACATTTAATCAATCTTAATTAAACTAGAGCTGAGGACTCTCAACATTTTCCACCTCATCTGTTACAGAAGTTAGTATTATTTTCCTGCAAATGTTCATTTCATTTGCTCCAACCTTAACATTTTCATAAAATACTTTGGCAAAGATGTATGACTGGATAGTAATTCAACTTTAACCATGCTTCAAGTCCATTCCCAAATATGAAAGAGAATATCTTACAAGTCATAGATTTGGCTTCTAAACTACATTTACAGTTATATCTGCCTGAGATATACACATGAATGAGATAACTAATATTGTCATACAAGTGAAGCTAAAATAAGGTAATTGTAGATATTAGAGGAAGAGTTTGTTATGAAATGTAAAGGAGGGATTTTATTATTTGAATTGTTTATCATTTTAATCATTATAGAAATATTTTTTTGAGCATCTCTTTGGGCCAGATAATATAATAGGCACTTGAGACACAGTAGTGACAGAGAAAAACATAGTACTCATTTTAGGAAACTTATTTCACAGTAGGAAAGAAAATTAATTTTAAAATATGCATCAATATAATATGATATATTTTGTACATTTATAAGGACTATTAAAAAGTTGATATAAACATAAAGACAAGTAGACAATCCATTTTAATTAGATTGTCCAAAGAAGACTCCCAAATGCAGAAAATATTTAAATCTTAACGAAGAGGATAAAAGAGTCATATAAATATCTGGAGGAAGATTTTTTTTTCCATGTAGAATGAATAGCAAAAACAAAAGATACCTAAGGAAAGCTAGTGTGACTGAATAGGATTAACCTCAGACAGGTGGATGGGCCAGCATGTAGGGCCTTGTAACTCACTATAATGTGTCAATATTTGGCAGTGATTTTTATGGGAAGCCACTGAAGGGTTTTAGACAAGGAAATTTAGTTAATGTTTTACAAGAACTACTGTGCTGGTTGAGCGGAGATTGTCTTTAAGAAGGCAAGAATGCATGCAGGGAAAACAGGAAACTTGCCACAATGTTTTAGACAAAAAATAGCCGTTGTTCAGAAAACATCAACAGTACATTAAAAGGGTCATATATTGTGACCAAGTAGGGTTTATTCCTAGAATGCAATGATGGTCAATATACAAAAATCAATGTAATATACCACATTAACAATATAAAGGACAAAACCATATGATCATCCCAATTGATGAAGAAAAACATTTGACAAAATTCAATGCCCTTTCATAATAAAAAAAAGTCTCAAAAAAAACTAGAAATAGAAGGAAACTACATCAGTATTAAAAAGACCATATATGAAAAGTTCACAGGTAATATTGTGTTCAATTGTTAAAGACTGAAAACTTTTTCTCTAAGATCAAAAACAAGGCAAGAATGCCTACTCTTGCCATTTCTATTAAACTTAGTGCTATAAGTCCTGGGAAAAGCAATTAGTCAAGAAAAACAGCAACAACAAAACATCCAAATTGGAAAGAAAAAAGTAAAATGATCTCTGTAGACAGCTAACATATCTTATATGTAGTAAACCCTAGACTGCACATAAAAAAATATTAGAATAAACAAATTCAACAAAGGTGAAGGACAAAATCAACATGAAAGTATAAGTTGTGTTCCTAAATACTAACAATTAATAACATGAAAAGAAGTTATAAAAGCAATGCCATTTACAATAGCACCAAAAACGATAAAATACTTAGAATAAACCTAACCAAGGAGGCAAAAGGCTTGTGAAGTGAAAACTAAAAAACATTGATGAAATAAATTAAAGAAAATACAAATAAATAAAATATGTTCTATGTTCAAGAATTGGAAGGCTTAATTTTGTTAAAATGCCCATACTACTCAGAAAGATCTACAGATTCAATGCAATCTCAATAGAATATTTTGCAGAAATAGCCTAAAATTTATACAGAATCTCAAGAGACTCTGAATAGCTAAAATGATCTTGAAAAATAACAACATTGGAGGCTTCATACTTCCTATTTTCAAAACATATTACAATGCTACAGTAATCAAAGTAGTGTAGTCCAGCATAAAGACAGATATAGAGATCAATGGAATGGAATAGACAGCTCAGAAACAGACCCTCACACATGTGGTCGAATGATCTTCAAAAAGGTTCTAATACATGGGAACACGACAGTCTCTTCAACAGTGTTAGGAAAACAATAAAACTGGATCACCACATGCAAAAGAATAAGTTGGATCCTTATTGTACGTCATATTTAAAATTAACTCAAAATGGATTAAAGACTTCAATGTGAAATTCTAAAACCACCTAGAAGAACATGTAGGGGAAAAGATTCACAACAATAGAGTTGACAGTGATTTCTTGGATATGACACCAAAAGCACAGGAAACAAATACAAATGTAGAAATGTGGGAGTTGATTATTTCCTGTGCATCAAAGGAAATAATCAACTGAGTGTAAAGCCAACCTATGGAGTGGGAGAGAATTTATGAAAATCATATATTCGGTAAGGGGTTGATATCCAGAAAGTATAAATAACTCCTACAACTCAACAACAATATAAACAAAACTTGATTAAAAAATAGGCAAGGACTTGAAAAGATATTTCTGCAAAGAAGATATAAGGTGTGATCAAAAGATATGGTGAATGTTTAAATTAAAAAATAAAAAGTATTACAGTAATATTAATAATTTGAGTGTCTTTAGTTGCACTGCCATGGCTGCCTCGACGTCCTGAATCATTTTGATTTTGGGGAAGAGCGAGAAGTTGCACGGTGCTAGATTCGGTGAATATGGTGGATGGGGACACACCACAATGTTTTTCTTTGACAGGAATTGCTGTACCAGAAGCAATGTGTGACACAAAGCATTGTCATGATGGAGGATGAAGTAAGGACATTCACAAAAGAGGACTTCCAGAACTGATTCAGAAAGTGGCAAGGACGATGGGATAATTGTACCCAAACTGAGGGGGAGTAACTTGAGGGAGATTAATGGCAATGTGTCTTTTATTATAACACACTTTTTAAAATTTAAATATTCACCATATTTTGTGATCACACCTTGTCTACAAATAGCCAACAAGCATATGAAAATATGCTCAACATCAATAACCATTAGAGAAATGTAAATTAAAACTACAATGAGTGCTCTCTTCGGCAGCACATATACTAAAATTGGAACGATACAGAGAAGATCAGCATGGCCCCTGTGCAAGGATGACATGCAAATTCGTGAAGCGTTCCATATTTTTAAGCAGCAAGAGAAAGACAGAGGGTTACATACAAGGGAACTTCCATAAGACTATCAAATGACTTTTCTACAGAAACATTGAAGGCCAGAAGGGAGTTGCAAGAGATACTCAAAGTGATGGAAAACAAAGGCCTACAACCTAGATTGCTTTATCCAGCAAGGCTATCATTTAAAGTTGATGGAGAGATAAAGAGCTTCCCAGAAAAAACAAGCTAAAGGAATTTATTACCACCAAGCCAGCATTGCAAGAAATACTAAAAGCACTTCTGTAAATAGAAGAAAGATGAAAACAACAAGCTAACTACAAATTTAAAAATGGCAATAACTATGTACCTATCAATAATCACTTTAAATGTAAATGGATTAATTGCAACAATCAAGAGACATAGGATGGCTGACTGGATAAGAAAGCAAGACCCTTGTATACGCTGTATACAAGAGACTCACCTCAGATCAAAAGACACACACAGGCTATAAGTGAAGGGTTGGAGTAAGATATTTCATGCAAATGGAAATGAGAAAAAAGCTGGAGTTGCAATACTTATATCTGACAAAATAGACTTTAAATTGAAGAACATATTAAAAGACAAAGATGGGCACTATATAATAATAAAGGGATCGATTTGACAAGAGGACATAACCCTAGTAAACATCTATGCACCCAACATGGGAGCACCTAAATATATAAAACACATATTGACTGACATAAAGACAGAGATCAACAGTAACACTATCATAGTAGGGGACTTGAACACACCTCTGACAACAAGGGACAGGTCTTCCAGACAGAAAAATAATATGGAAACAACAGCCTTAAATGATACATTGGACCACTTGGATTTAATCAATATTTTCAGAGCATTTCACCCCAAACCTGCAGAATACACGTTCTTCTCAAGCGCACATGGAACATTTTCCAACATAGACCACATGTTAGGCCACAAAACAAGTCTTGATAAATTTAAGAAAATTGAAATCATACCAATTGTCTTCTCTGACCACATGCTATGAAATTAGAAATGAACTACAGGAAAAAACTGGAAGACACACCAATTCATGGAGGCTGAATAACATGTTACTAAATAATGAATGGGTCAAGCAGGAGATCAAGGAAGAAATCAAAAGATATCTTGAGATATCTTGAAAACACGAAGACTCAAAATCTATGAGATGCCGCGAAAGCAGTCCTAAGAGGGAAATTCATAGCATTGCAGGCCTACCTAAAGAAACAAGAAACATCACTAATCAACTGTTTATCTTCACAATTAAGGGATATGGAAAAAGAACAGCAAAATAAGCCCAAAGGGAGCACAAGGAAGGAGATAATAAAAATCAGAGCGGAAATAAATGAAATAGAAACCAGAAAAACAATAAAAAAGATCAATGAATCCAAGAGTTGGTTCTTAGAGAAGATAAACAAAATTGACAAACCTTTAGCCAGACTCATTTAAAAAAAGAGAGGACCCAAATTAATAAAATCAGAAATGAAAGAGGAGAAGTGACAACAGACACTGCAGAAATACAAAAAATTTTAAGAAATTACTATGAGCAACTATATGCCAACAAATTTGACAATCTGGAAGAAATGGACAATTTTCTAGAGGCGTACAACCTTCCAAGGCTAACTCAAGAAGAAACAGAAAACCTGAATAGACTGATTACCACCACGGAAATTGAATCAGTAATCAACAATCTCCCAACAAACAAAAGCCCTGGACCAGATGGCTTTACAGGTGAATTTTACAAAACGTTCAAAAAAGAATTATCACCTATTCTCCTCAAGCTCTTCCAAAAAATCCAGAAGGAGGGAAGACTCCCAAACACTTTTTATGAAGCCACTATCACCCTGATCCCAAAATCAGACAAAGACACCACAAAAAAAGAAAACTACAGGCTGATATCTCTAATGAATATAGATGCAAAAATCCTCAACAAAATATTAGCGAACAGAATTCAGCAATACATTAAAAAGATCATACACCATGATCAAGTGGGATTCATCCCTGGTATGCCAGGGTGGTTCAACATCTGCAAATCAATTAATGTCATACACCACATTAACAAAATGAAAAATAAAAGTCACATGATCATATCAATAGATGCAGAAAAAGCATTTGATAAAATCCAACAGCCATTTATTATAAAAACCCTTAAGAAAGTGGGAATAGAGGGATCATATCTCAACATAATAAAGGCCATATGTGATAAACCCATAGATAACATCATACTCAATGGGGAAAAGCTAAAACCATTCCCCTTAAGATCAGGAACAAGGCAAGGTTGCCCACTTTCTCCACTTCTATTCAACGTAGTGCTGGAAGCTCTAGCCACAACAATCAGACAAGAAAAAGAAATAAAAGGCATCCAATGGGTAAGGAGGAAGTAAAATTGTCATTATATGTAGATGACATGATACTATATATAGAGAACCCTAAAGACTCCACCAAGAAACTATTAGAGCTGATAGATGAATTTAGTAAAGTAGCAGGATACAAAATTAATATTCAGAAATCAGTTGCATTTGTATATACCAACAATAAAACAGCAGAAGGAGAAATTTAAAAAACAATCCCATTTACAATTGCTCCAAAGACTATAAAATACCTGGGAATAAATTTAACCAAAGAAGTAAAAGATCTGTACTCAGAAAATTATAAGACACTGAAGAAAGAAATGAAAGAAGATACAAATAGATGGAAACACATACCACGTTCATGGATAGGAAGAATTAATATAGTTAAAATGTCCATACTCCCTAAGGCAACATCCATGTTCAATGCAATTCCTATCAAACTACCAACGACGTTTTTCACAGAAATAGAACATATAATCCTAAAATTTATATGGGACCATAAAAGACCCCAGATAGCCTCAGCAATCTTGAGAAATAAGAACAAAGTGGGAGGTATAACAATACCTGACATCAAATTATACTACAAGGCTACAGTAATCAAAACAGCATAGTACTGCCATAAAAACAGACACATAGATCAATGGAACAGAATAGAGAGTCCAGAAATAAATCCATGCCTATATGGCCATTTAATCTATGACAATGGAAGCAAGAATGTACGATGGGGTAAAGACAGTTTATTCAATAAATGGTGCTGGGAAATCTGGAAAGACACGTGCAAAAAATTGAAGCTGGACCACCTCCCCACACCATATACAAAAATAAACTCAAAATGGCTTAAAGACTTAAATGTAAGATCTGAAACCATAAAATTCCTAGAAGAAAATATAGGAAGAAACTTCACAGATATTACCCAGAGTAAGATTTTTACTGATATATCCCCTCGCGCAGGGGAAATAAGAGAAAAAATAAGCATGTGGGATTACATCAAACTAAAAAGTTTTTTCACAGCAAAGGAAACCATCAACAAAACAAAAAGGGATCCTACTGAATGGGAAAAGATATTTGTCAATGATATATCTGATAAGGGATTAATATCACAAATCTATAAAAAACTCAATCAACTCAACTCCAAGTAAACAAACAACCCAATTAAAAAATGGGCAGAGGACATGAAGAGACATTTTTCTAAAAAGGACATACAGATGGCAATCAGACATTTGAAGAAATGCTCAACCTCACTAACCATCAGAGAAATGCAAATAAAAACCACAATGAGATACCACCTCACCCCAGTCAAAATGGCTGTCATCAATAAATCAACAAACAACAAGTGCTGGCGAGGATGTGGAGCAAAGGGAACGCTTGTGCACTGTTGGTGGGATTGTAGATTGGTGAAGCCACTATGGAAAATAGTATGGAGGTTCCTCAAAAATCTAAAAATGGAACTACCCTATGATGCACTCCTAGGTATCTATCCGGAGAAATCCAAAACTCCAATTCAAAAATCTTTATGCACTCCTATGTTTATTGCAGCACTATACACAATAGCTAAGACAAGGAAACAATCAAAATGCCCATCGGTAGATGACTGGATTAAGAAACTGTGGTACATTTATACAATGGAGTACTACGCAGCCATAAAGAAGAAAGAAATCTTACCATTTGCAACAACATGGATGGACCCAGAGAACATTATGTTAAGAGAAATAAGTCAGACAGAGAAAGATAAGTACCATATGATTTCACTTATATGCGGAATCTAAAGAAAAGAATAAAATGAATGAACTAACCAGAAACAGTTTTGGAGACAAAGAGGAAAAACTGAGGGTTGCTAGATGGGTGAGGGGTGTGGGGGTAAGGGGGAAGGTGAGGGGATTAGAAAACAATCAGTAACCACAAGATGGCCACGGGGTTTTGAAAATTAATCTGGGGAACGTAATCAATAATGTTGTAAAGATTTTGTAGGGTATCCGATACACATGTGTCCCATTTCGAAGACCATCTCAGGGAAGATGTAGATGCCTGATCACTGCACAGTACACCTGAAGCTGAACAATAATGAATGCCAACTATAATATTATATATATATGTATATATAGGTATGTATACATTTACAAGAGGCGGAGTACAGCATTGGGAGTGGAGACAGTGGAAATGGGATGGCTCGGTGTGATGTCAAAGAGATAGTGGATGGGGGAGGGGGTTCCACAGTGTGAGGGATATAAATGATAAACGTCTAAAGGAAAAAAAAAAAAAACCTCATACACAAGACAGACAATAGTTTAGTGGTTACCAGAGGGTAAGGGGGGTGGGGGGTGGGAGATGAGGGTAAGGGGGATCAAATATATGGTGATGGAAGGAGAACTGACTCTGGGTGGTGAACACACAATGTAATTTATAGATGATGTGATACAGAATTGTACACCTGAAATCTATGTAATTTTACTAACAATTGTCACCCCAATAAATTTTAAAAAATAAAAATAAATAAAAAAATAAAAAGTAATTAAACTGTCTTGGAGCTGAAAGGTCACCTGGATTGACTGACTTGCTTGGAATTTCAAATAGTCATACATCCTTAGAGAGGGAATGCATGGTATATACTCTGGTCTCTGTCTCACTCTGGTTACCAAATCTCCATTTCCACACAATAAAGCATTTCCCAAGAACTTATATAAGAGTTGCAATATGTCATTATTGATCTACTAAATGTATAGAAATAAAGTCTCATTCAGATTGCTTTTCTTTTGTTTTGGCCTTTAATCCATTTTTGGATCTGTGACCTGTGTTGCTGCCTCCACTACATAGCTGATCACACTTTGGATATACCATGATGCGCAACCATAAAAAAAAAATTCTTTACAAGTAATTTTGGTATCTGATTTTGTAGGCTTCTCTACAAAGCCTAGAATTTGACAAGAAACAATACAGTATTGTGAAGAAAACTGGGCTAGCCAGGCCACCTCACCTGGCTTTCTCAGTAAAAAATTCCACTTAGAATTTTGTAAATAATTTTGATTTGTTAGTAACTTTGTAAATTACAGTGAATAATACTTTCTCAGAAAATGTTTTCTAAGAATTATATATAGAATATATAGAATATTATTATATAGTAATATTACAAGTTTTTACTATTCTATGTTCAGAAAAACAAATATGGTTTGTCTACTTGCTATTACTACTTTTACATTACTACTACTTTATTTACCAGAAAAAGTAGTTTTACTAAAAAACTATTTTTAATATACTACTATATTTACTAAATTGATATGAACATCCAATATTAATATTAGACTTTTTTTGCTATTATTAGGTAAAGAAAAATGAATTCATTAAGAATATTATGTTGGTGATGAAGTTTTCCTATATTGATATATTGTTCAAAACCATTCAATAATGAGTAGCTCAAAAACTTCCATCTTAAAAATAACAGGAGGTATCATGCTACCTGATATCAAACTATATATATACTAGAAGGTTATAAAATACAATGATCAAAACGGTATGGAATTGGCATAATAACAGACACATAGATCAATGGAACAGAATAGAGAGCCCAGAAATAATCCATGCCCATTCGATCATTTAGTCAATAACAACAACAACAAAAGAGGAGGCAAAGATATACAATAAGGTAAAGCCAGTCTATGAGTATTCATTCAATAAATACTGTTGGGAAAACTGAACAGATAACTACAAAACAATGAAACTGGACCACCTTTTTACAACATATATAAGAATAAAGTCCATTTAAGAAAATTGAAATCATACCAATTGTCTTCTCTGATCACAATGCTATGAAATTAGAAATGAACTACAGGAAAAAAACGGGAAGACACACCAATTCATGGAGGCTGAATAACTTATTACTAAATAATGAATGGGTCAAGCAGGAGATCAAGGAAGAAATCAAAAGATATTTCGAGATAAATGAAAATGAAAACACGACGACCCAAAATCTATGGGATGCCGCGAAAGCAGTCCTAAGAGGGAAATTCATAGCTTTGCAGGCCTACCTAAAGAAACAAGAAACATCACTAATCAACAGTTTATCTTCACATTTAAGGGATCTGGAAAAAGAACAGCAAAATAAGCCCAAAGGGAACAGAAGGAAGGAGATAATAAAGATCAGAGCAGAAATAAATGAAATAGAAACCAGAAAAACAATACAAAAGATCAATGAATCCAAGAGTTGGTTCTTAGAGAAGATAAACAAAATCGACAAACCATTAGCCAGACTCATTAAAAAAAAGAGAGAGAGGACCCAAATTAATAAAATCAGAAACGAAAGAGGAGAAGTGACAACGGACACTGCAGAAATACAAAGAGTTTTAAGAAGTTACTATGAGCAACTATATGCCAACAAATTTGACAATTTGGAAGAAATGGACAATTTTCTAGAGGCGTACAACCTTCCAAGGCTAACTCAAGAAGAAACAGAAAACCTGAATAGACTGATTACCACCACGGAAATTGAATCAGTAATCAACAGTCTCCCAACAAACAAAAGCCCTGGACCAGATGGCTTTACAGGTGAATTTTACAAAGCGTTCAAAAAAGAATTATCACCAATTCTCCTCAAGCTCTTCCAAAAAATCCAGAAGGAGGGAAGACTCCCAAACACTTTTTACGAAGCCACTATCACCCTGATCCCAAAATTAGACAAAGACACCACAAAAAAAGAAAACTACAGGCCGATATCTTTAATGAACATAGATGCAAAAATCCTCAACAAAATATTAGCAAACAGAATTCAGCAATACATTAAAAAGATCATTCACCACGATCAAGTGGGATTCATCCCTGGTATGCAGGGGTGGTTCAACATCCGCAAATCTATTAATGTGATACACCACATTAACAAAATGAAAAATAAAAATCACATGATCATATCAATAGATGCAGAAAAAGCATTTGATAAAATCCAACAGCCATTTATGATAAAAACCCTTAAGAAAGTGGGAATAGAGGGATCTTATCTCAGCATAATAAAGGCCATATATGACAAACCCACAGCTAACATCATACTCAATGGGGAAAAGCTAAAACCATTCCCCCTAAGATCAGGAACAAGGCAAGGATGCCCATTATCTCCGCTTCTATTCAACATAGTTCTGGAAGTTCTTGCCACAGCAATCAGACAAGAAAAAGAAATAAAAGGCATCCAGATTGGTAAGGAGGAAGTAAAGTTATCATTGTATGCAGATGATATGATACTATATATAGAGAACCCTAAAGACTCCACCAAGAAGCTATTAGAGCTGATAGATGAATTTAGTAAAGTGGCAGGATACAAAATTAATATTCAGAAATCAGTTGCATTTGTATATACCAATAATAAAACATCAGAAGGAGAAATTAAAAAAACAATCCCATTTACAATCGCTCCAAAGACTATAAAATACCTGCGAATAAATTTAACCAAAGAAGTAAAAGATCTATACTCAGAAAATTATAAGACACTGATGAAAGGAATGAAGGAAGATATAAATAGATGGAAACACATATCATGTTCATGGATAGGAAGAATTAATATAGTTAAAATGTCCATACTGCCTAAGGCAATATACATATTCAATGCAATTCCTATCAAACTGCCAACGTCGTTTTTCACAGAAATAGAACATATAATCCTAAAATTTATATGGGACCATAAAAGACCCCGAATAGCAAAGGCAATCTTGAGAAATAAGAACAAAGTGGGAGGTATAACAATACCTGACTTCAAATTATACTACAAGGCTACAGTAATCAAAAACAGCATGGTACTGGCATAAAAACAGACACATAGATCAATGGAACAGAATAGAGAGTCCAGAAATAAATCCACGCCTATATGGCCATTTAATCTACGACAATGGAAGCAAGAATGTACGATGGAGTAATGACAGTCTATTCAATAAATGGTGCTGGGAAACCTGGACAGACACATGCAAAAAAATGAAGTTGGACCACCTCCTTACACCATATACAAAAATAATTCAAAATGGCTTAAAGACTTAAATGTAAGGTCTGAAACCATAAAATACCTAGAAGAAAATATAGGAAGAAACTTCTCAGACATTACCCGGAGTAAGATTTTTACTGATATACACCCTCGCGCGAGGGAACTAAGAGAAAGAATAAAACATGTGGGATTATATCAAACTAAAAAGTTTTTTCACAGCAAAGGAAACCATCAATAAAACAAGAAGGGATCCTACTGAATGGGAAAAGATATTTGCCAGTGATATATCTGATAAGGGATTAATATCACAAATCTATGGAAAACTTACTCAACCCAACTCCAAAAAAACAAACGATCCAATTAAAAAATGGGCAGAGGACTTGAAGAGACATTTTTCTGAAAAGGACATACAGATGGCAAACAGACATATGAAGAAATGCTCAACCTCGCTAACCATCAGAGAAATGCAAATAAAAACCACAATGAGATACCACCTCACCCCAGTCAGAATGGCTATCATCAATAAATCAACAAACAACAAGTGCTGGCGCGGATGTGGAGAAAAGGGAACGCTTGTGCACTGTTGGTGGGATTGCAGACTGGTGCAGCCACTATGGAAAACAGTATGGAGGTATCTCAAAATTCTGAAAATGGAACTACCTTATGATCCAGTAATTCCACTCCTAGGTATCTATCCGGAGAAATCCAGAACTTCAATTCAAAAATCTCTATGCACTCCTATGTTTATTGCAGCACTATACACAATAGCTAAGACATGGAAACAACCAAAATGCCCATCGGTAGATGACTGGATTAAGAAACTGTGGTACATTTATACAATGGAGTATTATGCAGCCATAAGGAAGAAAGAAATCTTACCATTTGCAACAACATGGATGGATCTAGAGAACATTATGTTAAGTGAAATAAGTCAGACAGAGAAAGATAAGTTCCATATGATCTCACTTATTTGCGGATTCTAAAGAAAAGAATAAGTGAATGAACTAATCAGAAACTGTTTGGGAGACAATGAGGAAAAACTGAGGGTTGCTAGATGGGCGGGGGGAGTGGGGGGTGGGGGGGAGGGTGAGGGGATTGGAGGGCAGTCGGTGACCACAGGATGGCCAAGGGGTTTGAAAATAAATCTGGGGAACGTAATTTGGTGGTTACCAGAGCGTAAGGGGGTTGGGGGGTGGGGGATGAGGGTGAGGGGGATCAGGTGTACGGTGATGGAAGGGGAGCTGACTCTGGGTGGTGAACACACAGTGTGATTTATGGATGATGTGATACAGAATTGCACAACTGAAATCTATGTAATTCTACTAACAATTGTCACCCCAATAAATTAAAAAAAAAATAAATAAATAAATAAAAAAAAAAAAAAAAAAAAAAAAAAAAAAAAAAAAAACAAAAAAAAAAAAACAAAAAAAAACAAAACAAAACAAAAAAAAAAGAATAAAGTCCAAATGGATTAAAGACTTAAAAGTAAGACCACAAACCATAAAACTCCTAGGAGAAAACATAGTCAGTAAACTCTCTGACATTGCTTTTAATAACATATTTTTTTTCTAATATATCTCCTCAGGCAAGAGAAACAAAAGAAAGAATAAACAAACGAGACTGCATCAAACCAAAAAGTTTTGGCATAGCAAATGAAACCATCAACAAAAAGAAAAGACAGCTTACTTACTGAGAGAAGATATTCACCAATCATACATAAGATAAAGGGTTACTATCCAAATTTACAAAGAACTCATACAACTCAACGCAAAAAACAAACAATTCAATTACAAAATGGGCAGAAGACCTGTATAAGACATTTATTCAAAGAGTCTATAAAGATGACCAATATACAATGAAAAGATGCTCAATGCAACTAATCATCAGAGAAGTATAAATTAAAACCAAAATCAGATATCGCCTCAAACTTGTGAGAATGGCTATCATCAATAAGTCAATAAACAACAAGTATTGGTAATGATGTGGGGGGAAAAGGGAACCCTAGTGCACTGTTGGTGGGATTGGAATAGGTGCAGTCACTATGAAAAACAGCATGGAGGTTCCTCAAAAAATTAAAAATAGAACTACCACATGTCCCAGCAATTCCACTTCTGGGTATTTATCCAAAGAAATCCAAAACACTAATTCAAAAAAAGTATATGCACCCCTATGCTCACTGCAACGCAATTTACAATAGCCAGGATATGGAAGCAACCTAAGTGCCAATAAGTAGACTTTTATGTAAAGAAGATGTGATACATACATACAATGGAATATTACTTGTCCATAAAAGAATGAAATCTTACAATTTGCAACAGGGATGGACCTAGAGGGTATAATGCTCAGTGAAATAAGTCTGAGAATGACAAATACCATATGATACCACTTACCTGTGGAATCTAAAGAACAAAAGAAATGAAAAAACAAAACAGAAACAGATTCATAGATACAGAGAACAAACTGAGGGTTGCCAGATGGGAGTGGGTGGGGAGGGCTGGGATTAAGAAGCACAAATTGGTAGTTACAAAATAGTCACAGGGATGTAAAGTACAGCATAGGGAATATAGTCAATAATGCTGTATCCACGATGTAAAATGCTAGGTGGGTACTAGGTTAATTGGGGAGATCCCTTTGTAAATTATATAAATGTCACCACTATGCTGCACACCTGAAGCTAATTTAGAATAATATTGACTATCAACGATAATTGAAAAAAAATTTGAAAAGAACTAAAACAATGTAAAATCTATTGCTGAGGTTATCTTTAAAATTAACATGAACTGATTTCACCTATGAAGTAATGAAAATGTCACATTTAACTTTTTATTTATTTCATCCTCACTGTTTATACATTAAATGGCATCCATCATACACAATATATATACATTACTGAATCACAGTTCAGAATATTGGGCATTCGTGAAACATTAATTACCCGAAAAGGAATTAAGTTCTTTAATTGGGCTAACATAAGTTGAGGACAAGTAGCAGATTTTTTTGTTGTTTGAATGTCCATTCTATTACTGACTTTCTTATGTCTACTATATGATTATTTTGTTCATTTGGAGATTTCCTGGTAGATTAATGAAATATTTACAAATCATTGTGATGTACTTATCAATGTGATTATTTAAATTTTGAACTGTGAATATTATGACTTTTACCTTCATTTTGCTGATGTTACAGTAATCCTGTTCTGACTTAATGTTTACTTAGAAAGGAATTGTATCAGTATAGATTTGCATTGGGTTGTCATGGAATCACACCCACAAACTTGATGCTTGGGAGTTGTACTTTGTAGGAAGGTCATAACTTGCATTCAAACAATAGTTTTATGTTAATTGAAAACTTCCTGAGGGATGGTGTGAACATTTTAATATCTAATATTCGGAAAACAACTCTTCACATTTTCTATATGGGAAAAGCAAATACATTCAGAAGAATAGATAAATCATTTATTAAACAAGCATTTAACATATGCATATATGCATTCTCTCTTCTAAGCATTGTGTTAAGCTAAGATGATATTTTTCCCTCTGGCAGATAAAAGAAAAAACAAATATATATATATATATATATACACACACACACACACACACATATATATATACATTTTTAAATTGTGCATTTAAACCTAAAAAGAACTAAAAAAATGTATGATTTTTCTGTGGGTGCTGATCTATGCAATGAGGAAGCTGAAGTCAGAGAATCTGATTCACTTGTCCAAGTTTACACAGTGTGAAACTGAGATATGTGTTCACTCATGCATTATCTACTAACATTTTAATAATTGCAGAAAATCAAGAGTTCGTAGATCACATTATTGGGACTGGTAGGCTATAATTCCATGAATAAAGCATCCCATTTATGTATAGTGGTAAATTTTACCTAAATTAATTAAAACACAAATACGAACTCTACAATATCTTTAGACTCATAAAGGTAGTAAGAAAATGTAATTTTTAACTTTTCCAAGTCAGTGTCCGGAGATTTTATATATATGTTACACTATCATATATAATAGTATATAATATATACCATATATATATATACACACATATATGTGTGTGTGTATGTATGTGTGTGTGTATATATATATATATATATATATATATATATATATATATATAGCCTTACAGTTGCCAAACCGTTTGTTCCCCACGCTCTTCCCAGGATTTCACAAGGGAGTGGAGAGCTTCAGCAAACTGAGGCCCGATGTAGAGATATAGAAAAACTTCCTTGAGGGGATGTCTCAGCAAACTGAGACCTGATGGAGTAATATTGGTCCCTCCCCTTTAATGGATCCCCTGGAGTTATGTGTGTGTGTGAAGGCACAGTAAGTTCTGGAGCACAATGGGGACTTTCGGAAAGACAGCCAGCAGGCACATAATTCACAGATCTTGAGATTAACAAGCTTTTCTTCCTCATTTGTTAACCAATACAAGTTATGCTTTGGCCCAATTTGGGGTTAGTCCTTGATGCTTGAGTCCCTTGGCCCCGCTTGCACTCTATTCTTGGCTACTGTCTTTCTTAACACTGAGCCTCCC
This sequence comes from Rhinolophus ferrumequinum, assembly GCF_004115265.2. Taxonomy (NCBI): domain Eukaryota; kingdom Metazoa; phylum Chordata; class Mammalia; order Chiroptera; family Rhinolophidae; genus Rhinolophus; species Rhinolophus ferrumequinum. The sequence goes on from NC_046301.1 coordinate 47,212,694, forward strand.
TTCTCGCTTCCCACAGCACTTGTCGTGCAGGACACTGTATATATATATAAATTATTTCCCTATTTTTTTCTATATAACCTGGATTGAGACTCACCTAAACCAAATCCCTCAAGAAACTGGCATAATTCAAGTTTGAATGCTAAAAAACATGTGTGGATATTTTAAATTTAATCACTCATCTCTCTGTACTTAATGGTCACAGTTGTTTCTATCTTCTTTTTCTCTAAGTTGCAATGTGCTAGTAACAATTTATCAGCAACACATGCTTTAAATAGTAATGTTGGGACGGTTTTTCCCCCAGCAAACCGCCACTAAGAGCTCCTTCCCCTTATCGGAGCTATCTCGCCCTATCCCGTTGTTGGAGCTGTCTCGTTCCTTCCCCTTATCAGAGCTGTCTCCTGCAGGCACTAAGGTTAGAGACCTCCCCATAAAACGAATGTTGAAGAAAGGCAGCTGCTAGGGACGGACATCCCCACACCCTGGCCAGATTTAACCATTCCCTAGCATCGCAATAGCAATAGCGGGAATCTCCCCCAAACCCGGAGGCCTAACTCTATAAAACAAAGCCCCCGACCCCGGGAAGTGCGCAGTCTTTGGAATAATTCCGCTGAGCCCGCCGGCGTAATAAAGCTGTGTTCTCCCTGATCTCTGCGTGCCGCTTGAGTCTGGGTCCTCTCCGCTTTTCCGCAACAGTAAACTATCCTTTTTTCTGTGCCTTTTCTGCTGTAGTATTATATGTTACATCACAGTTCATTCAAATTTTCTACAAGCAGTATTGTAATACTCTAAGAATGTGAGGAAAATACTAATAATATTGCTATCCTCTTGAAAACAGTAATTTATTAATATTTGTGATACATAGGCAAGTTTAATGCTATGATTTTTAAAGTTATGAAAGGCACATTAAATTATAATGGTTTAGTTGGTTTGCCCTTTACTATTTTTAACCCATGAATAGCTTTCTTTATAAAATTACCAAGGAAGGTCTTACATTAATAGAAATCAAATTAATTGGTCATAACTAAAATGTCTCATTCTGCTTGTCCTTGTTTGGATAGGAAAGAAAAGTAATTTCTTTCTTTTGGTTTCTAACATCAAATTAACTTTTTTTCAGTCCTCCATTTTATGAATTTCAATTGTACTTAATTTTTGTGTTAGGAGGCTTATGCTCTGTGAAAAGGTTTTTTGTGCATGTATATGTTAGGTGATTTATGTGCTCTGGAGTAGTTATGCAATTACTTTCAAGAAGGTGCTATTTTGGGTTTTAAAAAAAGACAAATATTAAATAATTCATTCCATTTTTTACTTGAGTCCTTGTGAATTGTAAATAAACATCATAATCCATAGAGTTAGTTATAAGTGCTGATTACCTTATAACCAGTGAATTTAAAAGCTAAAAATACTCCCTCTGCTTCTCTAGAAGTTAATAAACAACTGGGATTATTCATTTTAGTCATCCAAGTAATTACTGAGAACTTATTTTATGACAGGCAGGAAAAAAAGAAAATAAATACCTTTCTTCTCAAGGATCTTACATGCATACACACACACACACACAACACACACACACACACCACGCAAAATGATAGGTGCTGATGAATGCTATGACTAAAATTAAAGCAGAGAGAAAAAGTTATACGAATAATTATTTCAGGTAGGGTGTTGAGGGAAGACATCTTGAAAATGAATCATTTCCATAGATATCTGAAAGTTGTGAGTGAGAAAGCCAGATGATCTTTTACAGGCTAAAAATCAGTAACGGTAGGGGTTCTGAGATAGATGGCTTAGCAAGTTTTAGCAACAGAAGAGGCCACTATGATTGAAGTGGTGGCAGAGAAAATAGTGAAGGAGACAAAATCTTGATGTATAGGAAGACTAGGAAGTAGGAGGTAGAAGATGAAGCAGAACAACTCAAGGCAGAACATTTTTTACCACCTCCACCCCCACAAAGTTTCCTTAGGCCTAATCTTGAAGCTCATAGCAATAGGACTATGAAATACTTAACCTTTTGATCGGGCTTCCTTTCCTCATCACAGTGTGTTAGAGATTAGCCCATGTTAATTAGTATGTCTGTGATGTATTATTTCTTATTGGTGGGTAGTATTACATTGTAGGGTGATATAATTTGTTTTACATTTTTCAGATCATGATTTTTGTTTATTGTTTTCTTTCTGAGGTCTGTCAGAAATAAAGCTGATATCAACTTTCTTGTTCAAGTCTGTTTGTTGACATATATTAGTTTTTCTTAAACACTGTATTCATTTCCGAGAGCTGTCATAACAAAGTGAAATGTACTAGATGGCTTAAAACAACAGACATTTATCATCTCACAGTTCTAGAGGCTCAAGTCCAAAATCAAGGTGTCTTTGGCAGGGCCTGCTTTCTGTGAAAACCAGGCGGGAATCCTTGCTCACCTCTTCTCAGCTTCCTATGGCTTACTGAGAGTTTTTGGTATAACTTGGTTTAGAGTTACCATAATCTCTACCTTTATCATCATGTGAAGTTTCCCCTGTATGTTTCTGTCTTCACAAGTCATCTTCATAAAGTCCTCATTCATCCTGGCATAGGGACACACTGTTCTTCAGAATGACCTCATCTTGACTTAATTATACCTATAATAACTAAATTCCTAATAAAGTCAAATTTTGAAGCACTGGGGGGTCAGAATCTCAACATAACTCTTTTTGGAAAAAAACTCTGTTCAACTCATAATGGATACTTAAGAGTAGAATTCCTGACTCATGTGGTAGGAGTGTGTGTATGTGTGTTTGTGACTTTATATGGGTTGCCAAGATGTTGTACCACCGTACACTGCCGTTTCCATGATAAATGAATAAGAGCTCCAATTTCACATAGCTGTCCTAGCAAGGGTGAAGTGATAGCTAATTTTGGTTATCTCTCCATTTATTGATATATTCTGTCATTTCTTTCATTTCAAAACTTTAGTGGCAGAGCTTGGAGTTTTTAGTATAAAAATCATGCATATTGTGAATGGGAATTGCCATAATAGTGCCATTTATATCAAGGGAACTAAAATGAAGCCAGGAAGCCGGAGAGAAATGTGCCTTATGCTCATCCCACCCATGAACTTCTGGACTTTTCAACCAGCAGTGAAACCACATCATGAAGTTAACTTCCTCTTTATCTTGGCAACCAGACCATGTGCAATCATCACCTTGATAAGAGCCAGTCGGTTTTATGCTTCATTTGCACAGAGAATCTAAAGGAGGTTTGACTTCTGTGTTTGCCATAGAAGCACACTGTAGAACTTGCTTACCGCATGGTCTAACCATCCAGATTTGACCAATCCTTTTTGAATTAGTCATCACACCATGTTAGATAGTCAATAGGAATAGTTTCTTTTGTTACAAGTTGTGATTTTTTTCTTTCACAAGCTCTTGCTTTCTTTGTCTTCCCTGGAACAAAATTTGTGTTGCTACTTGAATCAGTGCCCTGTAGATTGCAATCTTTTTCTCAAATAAATGCTTTTCGTTCTTTATTGCAGCCTAAACCTTTTTCTTTTTTTTTTTTGGTTGACAACATATTATTATTATATTAAATTTTACTTCAGTGGGGATAAATTTCAGCTGTGGGGTTGGTATTGTTATCAATAGAATTTTTATTCTATATTATTTCAAATGTTTGTTGCTAACATACAGAAATGCAATTGGTTTTCTGCATATTGTCTTAGTCTCCTAAGAACTTTATAAATTTACTCATTAATTATAGCAACTTTGTGTACATGTTTAGGATATTCAAGATAAACCACCATGTCATTTGCAATTACTTTATACTCTTTATTCATTCTACTGATTTTTCTTGTGTTACTTTTGGTAAGTCATTGAATATGTAGATGTGTATATGAACATCATGGCATTTTTTCCTTGATATTATAGGAAAAGTTTTCTATCATTGTGCCATTAGTCTTAATGTTGTATATAAAATTTTGTAGATGCCCTATACAAAATGTAGAATCTTCTCTTCTATTTCTACTTTGCTGAAAGGTGTTTTTTTTTTTTTAACCATAAATGGATGGGGGACTTTGTCATATAATTTTCATGCATCATTTGTGAGGATTATGTGGTTTTTATTCTTTATCCTGTTAGTGCGGTAACATATTTTAATTTGAAATGTTAAAATGCCACTTGATCCCAGAATAAAACCCATTTTCCCTTATTTTATTTTTTGTGTATTGCTGAATTTGATTTGTTATGTGATGAAAATTTATGTAACAGAGTTTATGAAAGATATCTGTCTGCCGTCTTCATTACTTGTAATGCCTGAGCCAGCCTTGAAAAGAGAATGAAGCTGGCTTTACAGTATAAGTGACTTTTGTAGAGTACTTTTCCTCTCTACTTTATGAGTTTCTCCAAGCATATTGTTTTGTCACCCTTATATATTGAATAGAAATCAACATTCAACCCATCTCAGTGTAAAGTTTTCATTGTGGGTATTATATGAATACAAATTTAATTATTATAGTTCAAATGATATTTAGTATGACTATATAGTGGGAAATAGTTGAATAAAAATTCAACTATTAAATAGATATAGTTCTAATTATATTTACTATGGCTATTCCTAATCACATTTACCTATACTTCCTTTTCATCCTTTATGCAAAGGTCTTTTTGCCCCATAATAAAACTATTGGAGATGGCCTTATTCTTGTACAGTTTAAAATTAAATATGTCAATAAAATCACAATGAAGGAATGATTTTTGTACCCATGCTGATGACCTTCACATCGTTAACATTTTTAGGATTGGCAGTGTGTGTACTTTCTAGGGATGTTGAACTACACTAGAATTTTATTCGCATTTCACTTTTGAGTAAATCATAATTCATTTTTTTTCTCATTTGAATCACATATTGCTGGAACTTAAGTAGTCTCTATTCAAAATGAGTAAAACTTTTCTAACAAAATGTTTCTTTCTTTGATGAAAGTGATGTACAAATTATAAATTGGCAATTTCTCTTGTCTTTAGTTGAACCACATGGCTTATAATGATAAATTTTTTCACTCATATATAATGACAAACTGTAACACAGCTTCAGGTACTTGTGTGTTTCTTGTTTATTTTCAGGTCCTATAGACTACTGTTTTTTTGTTTTCTTTTGTTTTGTTTTCCTTGTTAGGAAACATAAAACTGTATACATTTCTCAAACAATAAATACCAGTTTTACTATATCAAACGTGAACCCCCTACTATCTTTTTCAAGTCTTTTTGTACAAAATAACTTTTTCTTTCAGTGCCAAAGCATAGTATAGTCTTTTCCTTAAAGGTGTTAAGTGAAACTCATCATGTGTAGTTTCAAAAACATACATAACTCAATTGAAGTAAAGGCAACATTGATAGCTCTGGCCAAGATGTTGCACGCATGGGCATCTGCAATTATTTTGTGTTTGGTTGATCAGGATTACAAGAATCTATGGACTGTAAAATACAAACTGACTTTCAACTTTTTCACAATGCACAAATTTTAAATTTTCTTATCTTATAATATTAGCTAAATCTTCCAATATTGTGCTAAAAATAGTAAGAGCTGACATCATTATCATATTCTTAAATGTAATGGAAATATCTTCAAGGTTATTTAATATCATATTACCTGTTATTTGAGGTAATTAAACTTTATAATGTGGAATTAGGTTCCTGAATTTATATTTTGAGTTTAGACTTTATTTTTATAAAGGTATCAAAGTGTAACACAGATTTACTTTAAAGTATTAAGTAATTCAGTAACATTCGTTAAAAATATGTCCACTCTTTTCCATTTATACTTTCCCAGAAGCATCCCATTGCTACTTTTTTATGTGATGCTTTGACACTAACTACCTCATCTCTAAATATGCTTATATTGTTATTTATTGAAAGTTTTTATCCATTTTATATATTTTTTGTTTTCATTTTGGTTTTGTTTTTTACTCTTCATTTTGGAAGTGGATGCTTTAGCTCAATGTTACCCAACATTCAACACACACACACACACACACACACACACACACACACACACAATTTCCATTCCCTCAATATATTTTGTGTATAATATTTATTAGATCAAAATTCAAAATTAAGTGACTAAAATACTTTAGGTAAGTCAAAATTTCAGAGAATAACCACCTCACATCTGGGGTTCAGGCATCTAAGGATGGAGCAGCAACCACCAGAGGTTGGCATTTTTGAAAGGTTATGGGAGGCTCATTCTTGGCATGCCAAATTAAGCAGTTTGCTGGGGTGAACTGGTGGAGCTGAGAAGAACAGAAAGATGAAAAGAAAGGAAGTTGCTTCTGCATTTCTCCTGCCTTCTAATATCCCATTTGCCTCAATTTATAAAAAATAGCTGGAACCCCCCTGTCCCATCCACTTTCTACCAGGAGCTTCAGCCAACTCATCCCATGGGACCAGAGCTTCCTCTCACAGAGTACAGAGGCTGTCTTTTCTCCCAGGTACCAACGGTGATTGGAAGCTGTGTTTCTAAAAAAAAAAAAAAAAAAAAAAAAAACTATCTAAAGAGGTAGAATTTAAATCCTGACTGACTGGCTCCAGTAGTTTACAAATAACCTGTTGAAAATGCTGTATCTGTAGAAGACAGAGTAAAATGATTAAATTCCTAAAGCTGCATATCCGATTAGTGTCCAATTGCGGTTCCTGCCTATAACACATCCCTCTGTGGGTTAATGGGGTAGTCAAGAACCTTTGCATTCTCTTCTTGAGCTTTGGTTTGCTTATTTTTCCAACAAATATTATCTGTAATTGTATATCAGGTTCGCTTTAACCCAAGCCCCGATGCCATTGACATGCCAAATCATATTATTCTTAAAACGAAACAAAGGTTTTTATTAAACAAAATTTCTGTATATATTATTTTATAAAAGGGCTTTTCAATGCTAAAGATATGCATTATGTGAAGAATGAATTATTATGTCAGTGTTCTTCATGGCTAAGTAGAATGTTGAGAGGAGAAAACAAACAAACAAAATAATTACAAATACATACCAGCTGTTGTACTCTTTAAAAAATCTATATGGTCAATTCCTTAAATTGAATTTTTGAGCAATATGAGCAATATGATTTATTAAATAGTGTATATAAAATCAAAATATGAATTAAGATTTTAGTGTCTGTGCACTCTTACTCATGGGACTAGAATGTAAGAAAGCTGTCATCAACGTTATCAGCATTTTCCAGTTAATTAATCAGTGCCAGGCAGTTCTATTCTTAGTCTTAACTTATTTAAAAATGCTGATCATTTTAATTTTTAAGAGTTGAGTACATGCTATTATATTTTTAGTAATATTTGATACTATCTTTAGTAATCTTATTACATCAAAAGTCTGGTAATCAAAAGACAAAATATTAATTATATTCAACCATTGAAATCACTATTCTGCAATGAACATCAAAGTACATATATCTTTACAGACAAATGTTTTCAGATTTTGGGTGTAGATACCCAAGAGAGGGATTTCTGGGTCATATGGTAATTCTATTCTTAATTTTTTGAGGAACCTCCACACTGCCTTTCATAGTGGTTGCACCAGTCAGCATTTCCACCAACAGTGTATAAGGGTTCCTTTTTCTCCACAACCTCTCCAACACTTGTTAGTATTCATCTTACTGGCAGTAGCCATTCTAACAGGTGTAAGGTGATACCTCATTTCACTTTAGATTTGCATTTCCCTAGTAGTTAATGAAGTTGAGCATTTTTTCATATATATATGTTGGTTATTTGTATGTCTTCTTGGGAGAAATTTCTGTTCACGTTCTCTGCCCATTTTTTAATTTGGATTGTTTGTCTTTTTGTTATTGAGTTGTATGAATTCCTTACATATTTTGGATATTAGCCTCTTATCTGATCTTCATTGCAGCTTTATTTACAGTGGCCAAGACAGGGAAATAACCAAAGTGTCTTTTGAAAGATAATTGGATAAAGAAGGTATGGTATATGTACACAATGGAATACTACTCTGCCATAAGAAAAGATGAAATAGTACCATTTTTGACAACACAGATGGATCTTGAAATGATTATGTTAAGCAAAATGAGTCAGACAGAAAAAATTAAGAACCGCATGACTTCACTGATATGTGAGATATGAAACTGAAAGCAACAAAGGAACAAGACAAACAAAGAAACGAAAACTCATAGACACAGACAACAGTTTAGTGGTTACCAGAGGGTAAGAGGGGTGGGGGGTGGTAGAAGACGGTAAAAGGGGTCAAATATATGGAGATGGAAGGAGAACTGACTCTGGGTGGTGAACACACAATGTGGTATATAGATACTGTATTACAGAATTGTACATTTGAAACCTATGTAACTTGACTAACAATTTTTACCCCAATAAATTAAATTAAAAAAAAGAAATCACTGTTCTGAGCTCCAAAGGCACGCAAGTGCATATAGCTATCTCACCAAGATTCTATGGTTATCTTGTTTATTAATATCTATTTAAAACTGATAATGAAAAATGATACTTTTATTGTATCTCACATGCTTTTCTGCTGTAGAAATCACAGGCATACTTGCTTTAAATCATTCCTATGTGCATGAATTTTAGTTGCCAGGGGTTAGTTAAATAATACCAGTCTTCCAACAACATGGGCCAATTTTCAGTTACCATGGTCTATTACTGAATAACTGTGTGAAGCACAGAATTTACTGCTACATTTTTAGTCCACGAATCATTAAGTAAATAATAGATACACATAATCATCTGTGACCAATTATGTCACTCTTTTTCAAAGTCTCATAGGGATTAAACTCCGTGCATGTTATTTAGTTCACACACACTAAATAGCAAAGCATGCAGTTGTGTTGTCTCCTTCTCTCCAGTCATAAACCCAGGTGATATTTTCCTAACCTGGATAATGGAAAAGGGAATTGGCCAACTAAGATGAAAATGCAGCAAAAAAAGAAAGAAAAGAAAAAGAAGGAAGAAAAAAAGTAATAATGCTGGAAGTGATCGTTAAATCAAATGAAATTATAGAAGAGCTGGGTGTGGGAATGTTTACAATGCCACTTTTTAGGGGACTCTAGATACACAGCCATATGCACTAAATAAACTTAGTCACATTAAAAATAGAAATAAATGAGAATAGTGATTGTGATAAAAAGAATGAAGTGATGCTGGCAAAAACTCACATTGGAAGAACTCTAAAATATATTTCATGACATTAAAAACACAAAGGATAAAATGTCAGAGCTTATCCAAACTTAGAAAGGCACAAGAAAGATATTTCCTTCATGATGTGTTACACACTGAAAAGAAGGTAAAGACTGTTGATGCTACTCTGATAAGTTTTTTTTACAAAGGAATATAATACTTTAATTCTAAAAGGTTCTAATGTTTAAAACTAAAGTGTACTACAGAAATAATAATTTAGTATCTATTTTTTCATTCATATTTTATCCCTTAGACCTAAGCCAGTGCTTGACCTCTAGTTACCTCCTCATACCTATACAAAACATGATGGGTGATGATATGTTTCTGATAAATCTTCTCAAAATATGGGAAAATTATAAATATTTGGTGCTTGACATAATAAAGAATCAATAGTTGAAAAATAAAAAGGAATATATTAGATAAATTACCTTCCAAACTCACAATGAATAATGTGTTAAAGGATTCCTTATGAATATGTGAGTGAGACTAGCCCTGGACAAAGTTCCCTTTATTTTCCCTCTCTGCCTTTACTTTCTTCGTACCTTTCTCCCTTCCTCCTCTTTCCTTTATTTCTCTGTCTCCTCTCTCTCTCTCTCTCTCTCTCTCTCTCTCTCTCTCTCTCTCATCTCATCTCATCTCATCTCATCTCATCTCATCTCATCTCATCTCTCCCTCTTCCTCCATTCCTCCCTCCCATCCTTCCTTCCTCTCTGCCTCTTTGTTGTGGCACCACAAGATGTTCCATATTCATCTTATATTTTTTCTACACCAGTCCTGTAATCCACTTCTGCAAGATATCCAGGTTTCTTTTTCAAATACTAATATTTAGAAATGAAGTAAAGCCCTTAAACATGACTTTTGCTATGAGAAGTCTTCACTTCCAGGTCCTGCCAATGATGAGGCGAGGAAATATAAGGCTGTATAATAACCCACCCCTCTATATACATCTGCATGTCTGTGCTTGTGTGCATAAACATATCCACATTTACATTCATAGCTATTTATCTATCACCTATCATTGATCTATCATTTATCTAAAACCATGTGCTCATTCTGACACCTGGGATTCCAATCCAATACCACAAGATTAATTGCAACATCCCCTTTTCCTCATTTGTAACTTCCCTAATATTGTGAAACCCAATGCTTATTGTCTACAATACATTTAATTATATTTTTAAATTTCAGTATTCACATATGGTTATTTCAGAACTGTGAGAAACATATTTACTGATGAGATTGCAGTATGATTACTTTTGTCTTAGTCTTACAACATTCATTCAAGATACTGTTTTCCATATTTATTAGGTAGTTTGCTTTTATAATAGTGTAGCTGAGAGAAATAGATACTTGGTTTATTTACACTTGAGGATTATACCACAACAGCTATAGATTTATATGTTCAGTGTATTAAAAAACATATGAACAAAGACTTAATAAACAGACTATATTAGATGCTACTCAAAGGGTTAGTTTTTAGGATGAATGCAAAAAAATCATTTGGAAAGTGTTACCTGATCCTTCAAAGAAATATAGAAATTCCCTGGTGTGAATGATTGTTTATTCTTCTGATCCATTATAAAATGTTAGCATGGATAGAAAAACTAGACAGGAAATCATCACAAAAATAGAAGACTTGAGCAGCACTATAAACCAACTAGACTTAACAGAAATCTATAGGACACTCAACTTAGAAAATATAAGAAAACAAATTCTTCCCAAATGCATTGAAATATTTTCAATGATAGACCATATTGCTAGTTTTTTTTAAATCAAATTGACTACAATAAAATGATATTATATAATGTAAAACCAATAGGCTAAAAATAAAAAATAAAAAGCTGCATTAACTTGAAAGTATTTAAATAAAAAAATGTGTATTTTGTAGCAATTTTAAAAAAAAAAACTAAAATCCTAAAATTTACATAGAAATACAAGTAAACCAGTATAGCCAAACAATCTTTAAAATAAATAAAATAATTGGACTCACAGTTCCTGATATCAAAACTTATTATGAAGCTGAGGTAATCAAGACAGTATAGTTCTGGATAAAGAATAGAAATTAATGGAACAGTATGAAGAGTCAAAATGTAAACACTTATAATTACTGTCGATTGATTTTTTACTAGGGTTTCAGAGAATTCAATGTAGAAAGAACAGTCTTTTTAACAAATGATGCTGAACAACTGCATATCCGCGTGCCAAAAAAAAAAAAAAATGAAGCTAGACTTATATTTTACCCAAATGTAAAAATTAACTTAAAATATACGATATATGTAAATGTTGAAGTTAACACTATCCAACTTTTAAGTGAAAACACGGGAATAAAGCCTCATGACCTTGGAGCAAACAAGCGAACAAAAAACCAAGTTCAAGATACAGAGAACAGATTGGTGTTTTTCAGAGGTGGGGAGGGGTGAGGGTTGGGCAAAATGGGTGAAGGCATTCAAAAGGTACAAAGTGCCAGTTATAAAATAAAGAAGGCACAGGGACATAACGTACAACATGGTGACTGTAGTAATAATAGTTTATATTGCGTATTTGGAAGTTGCTAAGAGAGTAGATCTTAAAAGTTCTCATCACAAGAGAACACAATTTTGTAACTGTAGATGTTAATTAGACTTATTATGATGCTCATTTCACAATATATATAAATATTGAATCATTATGTTGCATATCTGAAACTAATGTAAAGTATCAATTGTAGTTCAATTCACAGCAAAACAAAACACAAACAAAAAACAATGAGCTACGACTTAATATTCACTAGGATTAACTAATTAATTTTTAAAAAGGCAACAATTGTTGAGGGCATAGAGAAATGAGTGCCCTCATACATTGCTGATGGGAATGTAAAGCGCCCAACCACTTTGGAAAATAGCTTAGTAGTTCCTCAAAAATTGAATATAGTTTTACAAGGTGAATCACCAGTTTCATTCCAAAGTATAAAACCAAGAGAATTGAAAACATATATCTAAGCAAAAATGTGTACAGAAAGTTCAAATCAGCATTATTCATAATAATTTAAAAGTGGAACCAAATCAAGTGTTTATAACTGATGAATGGATAAAAAACTATGGCACACCTACATGATAAAATATTATTTGACAATAAAAAGGAATTAAGGATGGATTCATTCTACGAGGATGAACCACGAAAATATATGCTAAGTGAAAGAAACCAGTCACAAAAAAAACCCAATATTGTACAATTAGATTTATATGATATATCCAGAGGAGGAAACCATAGAGACAGAAAACAGATTAGTCGTTACTAGGGGCCAGGATAGGGGAAAAGAGGGACAGTCTTTTCTCACACATAAGGTCTCCCTGGGAGTGCTGAAATGCTATAAAATTAGATAGTGATAACGGTAGCATAAGTCTGTGAATATACTCACAGCCACTGAATTAAAAGGATAAATTTTATATGAATACTTTATCTCAAAGCTGTTACGGCAAAAAAGAAATTATCGTCAAAGAACTTGTGACTGTATTTAATGAAGTGGATTTGAAAAATGAAGCAAATTTTAAGTCCTTATGTGAATAAAATTTTCAAAGAGCAGAAAAAAAACCTGAATTTCCTCATTTTGATCAGGAGGAAATTTAAATTGATCTATGTAAGTGATCTATATTAAGACAATGATCACTCTTTTCTTTCCTTGTGTTTTTGAGGCTCTTTTCTGTTTTATTTAAAGATGTTTATACTAGGATTTTGCTACTGCTAATAAGTATTTGCTCGTATCGATTTTTCTGAGATGGTATTTTATTTGACGTATTAAAGGCCTTATGCAGGTCTTCATGCTCCAGGGTTGTTGTAATGTACAGTTGAAAGCACAGGAGTCCTTTATGAATCTCTGTTTTTCCTCCCTTTTCTTTGTCTGATATAATGTGAGTTATGCTTATTCGTGACTTGCGTGTATACATAAATTCTCATTAGGCTACAAATTATGGCATTAGTTAGAATTTTTTAAGGATAAAAAAGGTTGTTTCGTATAAAACCACAGAGGTTTATTTAATCATTTTGAGGAAATAAAACCGATAGTACAATGTATATGAACAATCATTTAAGCTTTTGTGATTAAAGTGTTGTATTTTCAGTATTTTAAAAATGTAATACATTGTGACATATTAATGCAATTATTAAGTGAGGATACTTTCTTCAATTCAACAGAAAGCTTAAATTACATGTAATACAATGAATATCTATAAATGAGTTATCTTACAGGGAATTAAAAAATTCCATGTATATCAATGATTGCCAAATTTTAGCCTTTATTATTCACTTCATGTTATTAACACTAGTATTTGCCTTTGGCTAGTACACATGTCCCTCAAAATATGTGTCCTATAGGAAACTCAAATAGTTATATTCACTAGCAGTGATCAACTCTGCCTACCTGTTTCTCTATCCCTCCTAGGACAAACAAGATATCAATTGTTTATTCAATCCACATAATATTTCTTATACGTTAGTACAATGGTTCCTCATCATTATTTTTGAAAATACACTTATGAATATTTCTCTAAAGTTTATACATTCATGTGCATGTGCGTACACACACACGTGCGCACACAACACACACACACACCTAAACCCAGAGGTACCAGAGTGACTCTATATGGCCCTTATATAGACTTACATAGTCCTGATCGACTCGTATTCATCTGTACCCCCTTCTTTCTATTGCTCATATCCAATTTTTCCTAAACCAAATAATACCAATTTGGCCTCCCAATCTCTGAAATAACCCCCATCTCACTGCCGCTTTAGATCTTGACTACATTATCTATTAACTTTTATCATCTTGACTTATTATAATAATCTCATATTGTTTATCTGCCTTCTGATCTCATACTTTCTCAATAATTTTTCATATTGCTACCAATTTTTATTTTTAATCTATGTATTGGGCAATATCAGTGCACTTAACACCTCCAAAGCCTATCTTTGTTATGCCCACTAAAGGTCAAAAACCAATCAAGATATTTTCTCAATCCCATTAAGCACTTTCATCTCCTAAAATTCCCTTCCACAAAATTTGCATTGAACTCCTTAAGACATTGGTTCTTTGCCATGTTTGGGCTTTTTTTTTTTCTTAATTCTAATTTCAGGGTTAATGTAATGCTAGAAAAAGTCAGTCATTGTATAAATGATCACAGACAATGGCATTAAAGGAGAAAAACCAGTAATCTGAACCTGTTGAAATTTACGATTGTGATTAAGTTTCAAAGGAAACAATGTGCTACTCACTGCTTTCTTATACCACATCTTTATTGGACATCTACTCTGTGCTCGGCACTGTTCTCAGCACCAGGCTCATCAACAACGAGGAAGAAAAAATACCTGCCTTCAAAGAACTTAGATTCTAGTACTAGTAACGAGATGATAAACAAAAGATATATGTACAAGTAAAGCCTATATAGCAGGCTAGATTATACAATGTTTTATTGAGGACAAAAATATGGGAAGAAAGGGGGATAGAGAGATATTTGAGGGGTGGGATTTGCCACGTTAAAATAGCATAGCCATGAAAACAACACTGAGAAGGTGATATTTGTGTGAACAACTGAAGGAGAGTAAGTCAGTTCTTCACATAGCAAATTTATCTTTAACTTCAGTAAGATGCAAGAATAGGGGCAGGTTTGTCTTTAACTCATGTAAAGCACAACATGTGGTTAACTTGCCATGGGCTTAACTACAGGGATGGTCCTAATGGAATCCCTGGTCTTCCGGGTGAGAGCTCTGTGTCCTTAACAACTGCCTGAGTTCTGTGTCTTGGGGCACATATGCAGCAGGCTTGGAATCCAACCTCTTAGTTTCTTCTGCAAAAATAGTCCTCATGCCCCTTCTTTATATTGATATAGCTTTGACCCTAGTGTAAGCACAGAAGGGGGAAGTAGTTGGCTAGTGAATGAATTTGAGGGCAGAGTTGACAGCATTTCCTGAATGACTACATATGAACATATAGAGAGAAGAATCTAAGAACTCCAAAGATAGATTTGGCCTAAATTTCTGGTAGAAAAATATTGCCATTTACTCAAATTGAGAAGACTGTAGGATAAGCAAATTTACAGGGGAGTTCTGCTTTGGACATGTAAATTTGAGATAGCATCCTGGTGAAGATACTGAGTAAGCAGTTGAAGGAATATATGAGCCTATAGTTTAGGGGAGAGTTTGATGTGAACTTATGACTTCTCCCTGTATATATGATACGTAAAGCCATGAGACTGGACAAAATCGATGACGAAGTGACTGCATTTTTCATGTATTAATGTTTTCCAAATTGATTTGCTGATTTTTTTATTGCTTTAGTTAGATTTGGCTTTGTATGCTATAGATGTTGGTTGTGGTCTCTGTAAGACATGCTGGGTTTTCTTTTACCTAATATATACCAATGTTGTGTAAATACTTTTAAATACCCAGAGTATTCGTTTCCAATTTTTAAAAAGTGAAAGACATAAAACCCAATTTCACAATTTCTATTGAAGAGAGACCCTGTAACTCAACAATACATAATGTATTGTATGTATAGAGGTATGCCTAAAATTCTACTTTGTAATCAGAAAAAGGATAATTAAGTTAAACTCCCAAACAGTGAGGACATTCAGAGAGTTAATGAGTCTGTTAAATAATTAGAAATCATCAAGATAAAGAAATGGAAATAAGGACATGAATTCAAAAGGAAAAAAATGTATGAAGACATATATGGAAGCATTTGATGGGAGGTCTCATTTGGGCAGCCATGACTAGTCTGAAAGGGCTGAATAGCTGCGTACACATGTATACGTAGCTATTTTCTTCATGTATAACTATGGAGAAAAGCCGACCATGAGGCTTGAGATACAGACATCAGTTAGACAATTAAGAGCCTGGGTCCTAAGCAAGGGGCCATGAATATATATATTTATATTCAGGTCTGTGTTACTGAGCTTTGAAAAATGAGAATATGTGATACCTAGAACTACAGTGTGTAAAAAGCTGACTCAAAAGGAAATCTTATGTCAAGAGGAGACATTTCAGTGACTTTTGAATTGTTCTGCAACAGCTACCTGTTATATTCAAACACCTTTATGGAGTAGAATTGTTTCCTGGGGAAAGAAAAGTTGTCCTAGTAAAATATATTGGGTTATTGGGTTGCCTTGGGAGTAAAAAGGATTTTGATTCATAATCAGAACCATGTGAGAATTACAATTGTTATTTCACAATATTAGCTCATCTCTAATTATTTCAGGGAAAATAATTTTAAAACGAAAAGAATTACTAAGTTTTTGTTTGTTTGTTTGTTTTCCAGCTGCTTTCAAAAATTGTTTTGTTCTGAGCAGCCATGTTACATGTCATAAGCATTTATGGTGTAATTAGAAGAACAAAGAAAGTCACATGTACTTTTTTGAATAGAAAAATCACATCACACTAATATTAGAGCACTCGTTAGAGTATATTTAAGCCAAACAACTTTTAAATGAAGAATCGGAGACACAGAGAGTTAAGGGGAGGGCTCAAGGTCACAAACAATTGGGTGAAAAATTCAGGTTTCTAACACAGATTTTCTCAGCTTTACAGTAATAGTTTTATTTTTCCCCCCATTCCTTAGTTTGATTCCTGGGTACGCTACCTGATCTTTTTTTTCCAGGAAATTAGTAAGATTTCTACAGAGTCATATGTTAAATATGGGTACTGTGAGGAATAATTTTATACTATCGAGAGCAACAAATCTCACAATATGCTCAAATACCTAGAATCATATTCAGTTTTGAAATATTCTAGTTTGAAGGAACTTGAAAGACAGTATGAAATGTAAAGTATGAGTTTTTTCTCCCTCCTACTATAAGACTATATTAACAGTTTACTAGGAAAGATCTTTCTACACATAGAGCTGTTATTGGATTAATTTTGGTAGTGCAATCTCAGAAGAGTTTTGTTTATCCAAACTGTTGACTGGTAATCTAAACCAATGGGATATATAATATTTTTCTAGAGACATCAAAAATTGCTTTTCTTTTCCCAAGATAGTTGGTATTTTATTTTTAGTGGTAGTAAACTCTAGATATGTAGTTATGTAGAAATTTTAACATAAATGCTAAGTCCCACAGACTTCTTCAAATTTTTGAAAAATAATTTGGGGAAATCCTACTTAAAGAAATAAATTACAAAATTATTTTACCCTGCTAAAGACAATTTCAAAGTAATACTAAGTGAACATAGTATATGGATAACTAAAAAAGACTACATTTTGCCTTTGTAAAGAGCATAATTTTATAATTCCAGTTATTCGAACATTTTTTTTCATTTTTGTAAAAAGACCAATCCTTTGTATATGGATTAAGAATTATTTTAAATCATTTTTTTGTAAAAATTTTACAGCTTATACAAATATTTAAAATGAACTCACTAAAATGGATGTGGGAAAAAGTTCTAACCTAAGTAATTTTAGATGTGATTGAAATATGTTAAGACTAAAGGCAAACGGAACTGTACATAAACGTATTACTTGATATAGTGATTTTCCACGGGGTTTCAGGTTAGCAATTTTGATACCATTATATATGTATACTGGAATTGAGCAACCATGTAAATAGATGGTAGATAGCGGTATCCAGGTTTCTCATTGTTGGATTGGAAGATTACAAAAAAACTAGGAGAGGAGACTAGAATAATCTATGTGGTAATGGATTAGAGTTGGAGATATAAATATGAACTCATGTTTAGTTTAATATAGATACAAATAAATATAGAAATATTTAGAGATATATGTACTCGTATATACACAAAGACTATACACATGTATGTTGTTGCTCTGTCATCCGAGAGAGCGTAGAAGCAGTGACACCCATAGAACAAAAGCACAGATAACACTTAGCGCTGGTTTCCAATATTATTCTCCCATAAAAGGAAGCAGGGATTCCTGGGACATGGTTGTTTTTAGGACTCAGGAAGGAAATACACAAGAAGAGCCTGGAATACCTGGTAGCACCAGAAATTAAAGACAAACTGAAAAAAACACAAACAGAAAAATTATAAAAAAAACCTCACAACTGAGTCCATAGTAGCGTAAGTAATTATTATATAAATAAGTAAATGGGGGGGGAGTAAAGACAAATGTTTCATGGAGAATTCTATATGATTTATATAGATCCTCTGCTCTCTAGAAGGGGAATCATAACTCCCAATTCCTAAGTATGGGCTTTGCATATTGACTTTCCTCTCAAGTTTCCATAGGCGGAAGAGTAGGAAATAAATTACAATGCAGAAACTGGAAATACTGCACACTTAGGGGATCAAAGTCAATATCCAGCAGTAAAAATCATGCTGAGAGTAGGTACCCTTGATATAATACCATGAAAATGGCACTTTCATTCTGTGGTCTCGCTCCCCAAACCTCATAAATTCAGTCTAATCATGAAAAATACATCAGAAAATCCCAATTTATGGACATTGTATATAATATCAGACCATCATACCTCCAGATGGCCCAGGTCATCAAAACCAAGGAAAATCTGAGAAACTGTCTCAGTTAAGAGGAGCCCAAGGAAACATGAATACAGTAAAACTATATTAAAAGAAATTAAGAATTTTTTTAAATTATGAATTTTAATTAATAGTGCAGCAGTATTGTCTCACTTATATACAACATGTATCATACTAATATGAGTTTGAGTAATGGGCAGACAGTATGAAATATATGAAAATTGTACAATCTTCATTTTTTTCTGTACATGTAAAATAAATCTTTTATTAAAGATGTGATGGTCTAGTACCTAAAATCCTGTCAGATTTACAGAAAGTGAGCATATTTCATTTGAGCAATAATAATGATGATGATTATCTTGTTAGCATATATTTACTGAAACATTTTTTATGTCAGCCACAGTTCTAAGTGATTTAAATGTTCTATTTCATTTAGTTGAATTCTGTAAAATAGCTTAATAGAGTTTTTTCTATGACAATTGTAATGTCTTCCTTCATATAGGGTTGAGTTTTTCCCAATGCTTTTGTCTTTATCTCACTCTTCTTTTCCCTCCCCAGTAAAACTGAGCAATATCATTCTATCACCAAGGAGTCAGTCATCATTTAGGTTTGATAACATCATTCCAGCATCGAACCCTATCCTGAACTACAGGTTGGTATTTACAACTGCCCATGGAATATTTTTTCATTACCATATCCCCAAATGTAAAAGCTTCCTTATAGAAAACTGAACCAAACTAATTTTTTCTTCCATATCCCTTGCCCCAAACCTATTCTTCTTATACTCTCCCACTGTGTAGGAACATTGACTTCCACCTAGTCACACAAGCCCCAAACTTTTGCATCGTTTGCTTCCTTCTTCTTCCTCCACATAACCAACACACATTTCCTCACATTCAGAGTTTATATAGAATTGTACAATTGAATCCTATGTGATTTTATTAACCAATGTCATTCCAATTAATTTAATAATACAAAAGAAGAGTTTTTAGCTCAGCTACTTCATGATATTGCTGCCGCCATTTTGTTTGGTCAAGCAGCCTTCAGAGACCTTACACTTACCCTGGGCCCCTCCCACAAGTCACAGGCAGATGTGAGTTCCCCATATAACTTCCCCAATGACTGTGTGATCAAAGGTCTCCCTGCCCACTATGACCTCCTCATTATGCTTCCCTTAAATAAGACCCTGTGTGACTTAACAAAACCCCACTTTTTTTATTTGAATTGACCAATTGACCTTAGGCCAGGAACCCCAAAGCACTCCACCCATGGACCCTAATAAATGCATGTACCCCAGTGTTGCCTTACAGCTGCCAAATCGTTTGTTCCCCCATGTTCTTCCCAAGATTTCATAAGGGAGTGCTTCACCAAACCGAGGCTCGATGGAAAATTATCGATAAATCTCCCTTGAGGAGATGTCTCAGCAAACTGAGACCTGATGCAGTAATATTGGTCCCTCCCCTTTAATAGATCCCCTGGGTTATGAGTGTGTGTGTGAAGGCACAGTACGTGCTGGAGCACAATGGGGACTTCAGGAAAGACAGCCAGCAGGCACATAATTCACAGATCTTGAGAATAACAAGCTTTACTTCCTCATTTGCTAACCAATATAAGCTATGCCTTGGCCCAATTCAGGGCTCAGTCCTTGAGGCTTGAGTCCCTAGGCCCCACTTGCACTCTATTCTTGGCTTCTGTCTTTCTTAACCCTGCGCCATCCTCCTCACTTCCCATAGCTCTTGTCATGCAGGATGTGACATCTGGCGCCCAATGTGATGCCCGATTCTTGGGTCCCGACTGTGGGACTCACTTGTGGGGCTCGAGAAGGAAGGTCGACTTCCAGTCAGAATTCAAAGAGGTTTCACAGCGTGGGGACCCAGGAGAGGTAGCGACAACTATTGGAAGAAAGTAGGGTAACTCCAGGAGAATTTAACCAAGGTAAAAGGGGAAATTTTCTATGTGCAAGAGTATGAATGTGTGAGTGGGTGGTTATAGTTCCACGTCTATGGCTACAGAGCTTGCTTGAGCCCTAATCTACGGTTTTG
Source organism: Rhinolophus ferrumequinum (assembly GCF_004115265.2). Classification (NCBI taxonomy): domain Eukaryota; kingdom Metazoa; phylum Chordata; class Mammalia; order Chiroptera; family Rhinolophidae; genus Rhinolophus; species Rhinolophus ferrumequinum. The sequence continues at coordinate 47,233,372 of NC_046301.1, forward strand.
TGGTCTAAGTCATAAAGCAAAATGGTGACTTAACACCTGACAGCATTAACCAGGCCCGGGTTTATATGGGTGCACCACAGCCAAGACAGACCTTAAAGTCCTTCAAAGGACATGGCCAGACGGGCACCTGAATCCATTCTGAGTAAGTCTTCTTCCTCTATATCCTTTTCTCTATACATAATGGGAAAAGCTAATAGCCAATATAGGTCTTATGGTTGTTTGTTTAAACACCTTCTTGAGGCTGGAAGAGCTCGAGTGTCAGATCAGAAATTAGAGGAGCTTCTCAAAGTAATTGAAACTTATTGTCCTTGGTTCCCAAATTTAGGAACATTAGATTTAAAAACATGGGGAAAAGTTGGTACAGAACTCAGCGGATTATATCATAAAGGAGTTTCTCTCCCAGTAGCCATCTGAGATACATGGAAATTAATCCTGTCAGTTTTAGAAACTTTACAAACTGATGAAAAAGACAAAGAAGAAAAAGAAGTACAGGAATCTGAGGAAAAGAAGGAAGGGTCTCTGGAAGCTACCACAGTAATTCCAAAGTCGTTATATCTCCTGCTGGAGCCCTCAGCTCCTTCCCCTGATCTGCAGCTACCACCGGGTTTCACAGCCTATAAATGGGATTTACCAGCAAAGCAGGAAAAGAAAAACGCTAATCCTTTGCTTTCCCTGTGCACGGACCTCCCCCTCCTTCAGGAGGCTCTCCCACAGCTCTCTGTGCCTTGGAGAATGGTATAAGACAGGCTAGACTAGAAAGAGCTTAGAAGCATTTGCCTTTCCTGTTGTCATTCGTGAGCGCATTACTCCTGACGTGGTTCCAAACAATCCTAACATTGTTCAGGAATTTTTACATGAGCCATTTTCATTTAAACTTTTAAAAGAACTTAAACAGGCTGTAACTAAGTATGGCCCTACTTCTCCTTACACCATGGGTCTTATACAGAGTGCAACTGATGGCAATCGATTAATTCCCACAGACTGGAATGCCAAGTCTTGACTTGTCTTTCCTCATCCCAGTTTTTGCAATTTAAAACTTGGTAGATTGATGGTGCAGAAACCCAAGCTAACACAATCAGGCTCACAATATAGCTATTGTCAAAGATCAATTGTTAGGGAGTGGCCATTGGGAAAACACCCAAGATCAATTAGGGATGAATGAACAGGCTGTTGAGCAATTACAAAGAATTTGCTTAATGGCATGGGAAAAAATAGAAACCGAGGGTAGAGCCCCGATGTCATTTCAGAAAGTCTTACAAGGTACTCAAGAACCATACTCTGAATTTGTTGCCAGGCTACAGGATGCTATCAGCAAACAGGTGGCCAATTTACAGGCAGCTGAGATAGTTTACAAATTGTGGCATATGATAATGCTAATGATGACTTGAAAAAGGCTATAGGGACCATGAAAGGAAAAACAGACACTATGGGATACATCCGTTTGTGTCAAGCAGTAGGAACTGAACAATTTAAAGCTGCTATGTTAGCTCAAGCCATGATTCAAAATAGGTCAAAATAAATTTCCTGGTACTTGCTATGATTGTGGAAAGCCAGGCCATTCTAAAAAAGAATGCAGAAAGAAAAATAGAAACAGTTCCTGTTTGCCTAATGCTAATACTGTTACGGGACCTAAACCACCTAGATTGTGCCCTAAATGCCAAAAAAGAAATCATTGGGCTTCTGAATGCAGATCAGTTTTTCATAAGAATGGGACCCCTATTCAGGAAAATGAGAGGTGGGCCAGCCCCAGGCCCCAATGACAAAAACCGGGGCATATGCAAATCAGACTGCTCTTCAGAATTATCAGGCAGTACTTCCCCCCAACTTTCAGTTCAGCAATTAAGTCCTGCTATGGAAGGGAGTGCCATTGTAAATCTCTGTGCAGCACAAAATATTTTATTACTTCCTGGAGAATCTCCTTTACGTGTGCCCACTGGACTTTTTAGACCGATTCCCTCAGGTACTGTTGGACTTCTCCTTGATCATTCTAGTTTAATCTCCAAGGGAGTTACAGTTCATGCTGATGTTGTTGATTCTGACTGTGAAGGAGAAATTCAAATTATAATGTCCTCATCTCTTCCCTGGACAGCTAAAAAGGGAGAGCGGATTGCACAATTACTTTTGCTCCCATATATTCTCCCAGGAAAAAAAGGGAACTCAAAAAAGGGGAACTGGAGGTTTTGGAAGCACCGGACAGACAGGAATTTTTCTAGCAAAAAAGATACCAGGAATTCACCCAGTTCGTCAAATTGAGATACAGGGTAAAAGGTTTACAGGTATTTTAGACACTGGAACAGATGTTTCCATAATCAGCTTTCAGGAATGGCCAAAAATTGGAAAGTACCAGAGCCAAAAATGAACAGTGGGCCGAGCTTTAGGCTTGCGCCAAGGTGTCTGCATCCTTCCCTGCCTTGGGCCAGAGGAACACAAAGGATTTTTATAGCCCTATGTTGCAGACATTCCAGTTAATTTGTGGGGTCGAGATCTTCTTACACAATGGAAAGCAGAAATTTGGATACCACCTGGACAATATAGTCCTCAGAGTCAACAAATTATGAGTCAAACAGGATATCAACCAAAAAAAGGTTTAGGAAGATTTAATCAGGGAATTACTCAGCCTATTCAGCCCCCGTCCCAACAAGGACAAGCACGATTGGGATATTTGACAGAAACACAAAAACCTTTCTTATAGAGGCCACTGCTAAACATCTACGGACTCCAGTAGCCCTTAAATGGATAAGCAATAACCCTCTATGGACAGAACAGTGGCCCCTCTCTAAAGAAAAATTAGAGGAATTAACAAAATTGATACAGACTCAATTAAAACAAGATCATACGGAATCTTGTACTAGCCCTTGGAATTCTCCTGTATTTGTTAAGAAAAAATCAAAAAAATGGTGAATGCTCACCGATCTGCAAACTGTCAATACTATAATTGAGCCCATCGGTACATTACAGCCTGGGCTCCCACAACCTTCAATGATTCCAAAACATTGGCCTTTAATAGTTATAGGTTTACAGGATTGCTTCTATACAATCCCTTTACATCCTCAAGATTATCCTCGATTTACATTTTCTGTTCCTTCAATTACTAATAAGGAACCTATAAAGAGATTTCAATGGAAAGTTCTCCCACAAGGAATGCTTAATAGCCCTATAATTTGTCACCTTTTTGTAGCCAAAACATTACAACCTGTAAGAACTAATTTCCCAGATTGTTATATTATTCATTATATGAATGACATTCTGTGTGTTGTGCCCTCTATAGAGCTTTTAATGGTGTGGTTCAAATTACTTAAAAAACAACTTGATTCAGTGGAACTTTACATTGCTCCAAATAAAATTCAAACTACAACACCAGTCCAATATTTAGGAACAATTGTGGACTGTCAGTCTATCAAACCCCAGGAAGTCCAAATTAGAAGGGACCAAATTTCTACTTTAAATGATTTACAAAAATTATTGGGAGATATTAATTGGCTACGTCCAACTCTAGGTATTCCCACTTATGCTCTCAGTAATTTATTTGGTCTTTTGCGGAGCCCCCCTCAACCTGATAGCCCCTGCACCCTAACTCCTCAGGCCACAAAGAGTTAGAATTAATTAAAAAGAAAATTCAGGACGCTCAAGTTCAACGTATTGATCTCTCTTTGCCTTTACAAATGTTCATTTTCCCTACTCCACATTCACCTAAGGTGGTAATTGTTCAACAAAATGACCTGGTAGAGTGGCTTTTTCTGCCTAACAACTTTACTAAGTCACTTCCAAGCTATGTAGAGTTAATCTTAGAACTCATATCAGGAGCTCACACCAGGGTGCTTCATTTAAATGGACAGGAACCCAATAAAATAGTGCTTCCCTTTAAGAAACAACAAATAACACATTTAAACATTCATTCTGAATCTCGGCAAATTGATATTAGTGACTTTTTTTGGAATAATTGACAATCATTATCCAAAAAATAAGTTATTTCAATTTCTCCTGAAAACTAATCAGATTTTACCTAAAAACCTCAGACAGGCTCCTATTCCTCAAGTCTTTACAGTTTTTACAGATGGATCTAATAATAGTAAAACAGTAATTGTCAGCAAAAACGTTCATCAACTTATTCACACTAATTGTACTTCAGCACAAAAGGCCGAATTGGTAGCAGTTTTAACCGTGTTACAAACTTTTTCAGACCCTTTAAACATTGTTTCTGATTCTGCTTATGTTGTTCATACAGGACAAAGTATTGAAACAGTATTTCTCTCCAATAATTCTAATCAATCTCTTCAGCTTTTGTTTACCCAACTCCAACAGATTGTGAGAAACCATCAATATCCTTTCTTTATCACCCACATTCGGGCTCACACTACATTACCTGGTCTTATGACTCAGGGTAATGCTATTGCAGACTCATTAGTACAGAGTGCCCACATTACCGAGACAATGTATTTTCATTCTCTGACTCATACCAATGTTGGTGGTCTTTGCTCTGTTTCCTATCACTAACACGCTCGACAGATTTTTCAAACCTGTCTGACTTGTCAGATTCTTAATGCTCCACAGGAATGACCTGAAGGAGTAAATCCTAGAGGTCTTGTACCCAATGCTCTTTGGCAAATGGATGTAACTCATATTCCCTCTTTTGGATGTTTGTCCTTTGTGCATGTCACCATTGACACAGTGTCTTGCTTTCTAGTTGCCACTGCTCAAAGTGGTGAGACTGCTGCTCACGTGGTACGCCATTTGTTTGTCTGTTTTTCAATTATGGGGCTTCCTCTAACAATCAAAACAGACAATGGACCTGCATACACCAGTAACAAGTTTGCAAAATTCTGTGCTGAATGGCACATTACTCACACCATTGGTATTCCTTACAACCCAAAGGGTCAAGCCATTGTTGAACGTGCTAATGCCACGTTGAAAAAACAATTAAAAAACAAAAAGGAGGAGAAATAGGGGACCCCCCACAGACACAGTTAGCAAGAGCTATGTTTACTTTTAAGTTTTTGAATTCATCTGGCTCAGATAACAAGGCTCACCTTGGACGCACTGCAACTGAGAGACATTTCAATAGTCTCCAGAGTCTAAAACCTTTGGAAAATGTGCCTGTTTGGTGGAAGGACATTCAAACTAATCAATGGCATCTAGGAACTTTATTAACGTGGGGACAAGGCTTTGCTTGTATTTCTCCAGGTCCTAAAGTGTCGCGTCCAGTGCAACAAGAGCTGTGGAAAGCGAGAAGGGCGGCGCAGGGTTAAGAAATACAGTAGCCAAGAATAGAGAGCAAGCGGGGCCAAGGCACTGCAACCTCAAGGACTGAGCCCCAAATCGGGCCAATACATACCTTTTATTGATTAACAAATGAGGAAGCAAAGGTTGTTAATCTCAAGGTCTGTGAATTTCACACATTATACTAGGAAACTGATTCAAACCAATCACCCTTGCCTGCAAGCAGCCGGAACCGTAAGTCTCAGGATGTATGTACCTCCCCAAGGGACAAAACCTTTATGCATATGAATAGATGGAGAGCTGATGTTATCACATCATTGAATCTCTTCCCAAGCGGGATATGGGAAGGAATGTAGCCGCAGAGGCTCGCCTTAGCCGGGGGATGGTGGGGGTCTGTGCCCACCTCTATCAACCCCGTGAGTTCTCCAGATGGCCCCTATGCGACTGTGCCTGGCTTAGGTTGTTCCTTCCTTGAGGAATCTTACCCGTCATTGACTAACCAGCCGTCCTTTGGGGCCAAACAGGGAGACATAAGGTGTAAGCACAAAGGTGAAGCAAAGTCCATGAAAGGATCTGTCTCACAGACTCTCCTTTCTTTAGGGGCAGGTACGAGGGGACAGACGGGTAGGCTGCTGCGTGGCAACATCTCCCCCTTTTTGTTTTTGAAGTATGAGAAACACAGACCTTGTAGATTTTTCATTCATTTATGGCCCATCGGAGGGCTTGTTGTCCACACCTGAGGACTAAACAAAATCGAGTAAGAATAATTAACAGAAGTGCAATTGCACCCGCAAATCCTCCACGTAGGGTTTTCACCCAAGTGAGTGGATTCAAATGAGAGAGTTCTTCCGCAACTGCAAAAGCAAAAGGGTCCTAGTTCGGTTGTAAGAGAAAGGAGTCACATAGTAAGTAGAAACATTCCAATCACATTTTAAAGTAATTAAGCTATGGAGATTTTTTAATTGATCTCCCAGGGAAACTACAGTTGTCCCTAAATCAGCTAATCTAACACTAATTTTTTGGTCAATTCTAATTTGTTGATTCTAAGTCTTACTTGTATTTTCATGCCAATTTTGTACGAAGTAGGTTGTCTGTACAGTCTGATGTAATGCTACTCTAAAGACTGCAGCCACAGTGGCTATTGCTATAATTCCTATAATTGCTGCAATCAAAATTTTAATAAATCTTTTAGTCCTATGTAAAATCTTATGAAGAATTTGTACAACAACATGAACAATTGGGGAGCCTTCCCACACCCTAGGGGTTTGGATGGGTATCCATAAACGTCTTCTCTTCTGTGGGCTGTCATTCATGGTATGCTTTGACAAACTGACCAGGTATCCACAAAGGTCATTCTTCAGGACCTGAAGAAATATGAGCAAAGCCTCATCCCCACGTTAATAAAGTTCCTAGATGCCATTGATTAGTGTGAATGTCCTTCCACCAAACAGGTACCTTTTCCAAAGATTTTCGACTCTGGAGACTATTGAAATGTCTCTCAGTTGTAGTGTGTCCAAGGTGAACCTTGGTATCTGAGCCAGATGAATTCAAAAACTTTAAAGTAAACATAGCTCTTGCTATTGTATCTGTGGGGGGTCCCCTATTTCCCCCCCTTTTTGTTTTTTAATTGTTTTTTTCAACATGGCATTAGCACGTTCGACAATGGCTTAACCCTGTGGATTGTAAGGAATCCCAGTGGTGTGAGTAGTGTGCCATTCAGCACAGAATTTTGCAAACGTGGCACTAGTATATGCAGGGCCATTGTCTGGTTTGATCGATAGAATAAGTTGATGACCATTTTCTTTGACAATTCCTGATTTACCATTATTAGATCCATCTGTAAAAATTGTAAAGCCTTGAGGAATAGGAGCCTGTCTGAGTTTTTTAGGTAAAATCCAGTTAGTATTCAGGAGAAACTGAAATAACTTATTTTTTGGATAATGATAGTCAATTATTCCTAAAAAAGTCATTAATAGCAATTTGCCAAGATTCAGAATGAATGTTTAAATGTGTTATTTGTTGTTTTTTAAAGGGAACCACTATTTTACTGGGTTCCTATCCATTTAAATGAAGCACCCTGGTGCAAGCTCCTGATATGAGTTCTGAGATCAATTCCACATAGCTCGGAAGCAACTTAACAAAGTTGTTAGGCAGGAAATTCCATTCCACCAGGTCATTTTGTTGAACATGTATCACAGTAGGAGAATGTGGAGTAGGGAAAATTAACATCTCTAAAGACAAAGAGTGGTCAATACTTGGACTTTGAGCATCCTGAAATTTCTTTTCAACCAATTTTAGCTGCTTGTGGGCCTTAAGTCGTCTAGTTAATTGGCTACAAAAATAGAAATCCTAAGCTAAAAGTTTAATTAATCAATGCTATATTTTTGTAAAAGTTTTAATTACCACAAGGAACAATATTATAATCGCATTACGGGTAGTTTGCCATTTTTCATTAATTCTATTTATTTCAAAAGGCTCCTATTTCAATGAAACATTTTAATAAGAGATCCCTCGCATAAGTGGACCACATCTACATTTTTGCCTGAAATCTTTAGCTTGTAGTCACTGATTCATAAGCATAATACATTAATGCTATATTTCTCAATATGAAATCTATATAGAAAAGACATCAAAATCATAAGTGTTGAGCTGTACATTCATAGCATCTACCTTATTCTTAATCAAAATCTCTGGGATGAGGTTTAGGATTTTTCATTACATTTAACATCTAAAATGGAAGTATTCTATTTATTGACAGGTAAGGGTCATAATATAACAGTTCATAGGACAGAAAGAAGATAAGAAAATAGTGTCACATCAACACAGAAAAGTTTTAATCAGCAGCGAGGTAAATATAGAATCATTTCTTCCACTAAAATTACGTCTCACCAGATACCAAATAGGCTAACACCTTGATTTTGGACCTCATAGCCTCCGGAACTGTGAAAAATAAATGTTTGTTGTTTAAGCCACCCAGTCTAAGAAATTTTGTTGTATTAGCCTGAACAGACTGTCAGTATAGCTGATACAGTGAAATTTTAAATAGTACAGTCCCATAGTTTGCTGAACTTAAAAACTCTGTCCCAAAAGTAATGGAATAAATTTCCTAATTAGCAAATTAGGGAACAATGAATATTATATGCTCGTATCAGCTTTTCATAAATTGCAGTTTTAGAATGCTAATACTTTTACAAAGTAAGAGTTCAGTTACTTCTCAAGGCAAGGCCCCTAAATGTGAGGGAAACTGATTGGATGCCTGACTAAAAAGGGGAACCAACAGTTTCAAACTATTTATTTGGCACCTCTCAAACTATCCCAAACACCAAAAGAACTGCAAGTGTATCGGGGAACTATTCTGAGTATGTTAAATCAGGCCATATTTGTGCATAAATTGGCCAATAAGAGAAACCTTGAATTTGTAAGTGGTCTGGTATCCACTTATTTGGTCAAGTTGTACTTGAACTTCACGTTGATCTACGAAAATTTTGAATTTGAGTTCTAAAACTTAATTTGTATTATGTAATGGGAATAATCAAAAGAGCTAGAGACATTAGAGGAGATGCATCATGTGAATCTTATTCAATCATAGCCTGTCAAGTCCCCCGAGAGTCTGCTTAGGATACCTTTTTGAAAATCGTATTGGTGATGGAAGTCGCAATATGAGAAAAAATACCTTTAGTTCGTGTTATGTGTAGTCTGAGGATGTAGGTGGGAAATTATACCACTGAACAGAGTTTCCTCATTTCAATGAAGAAATAAAATTCTCAGATAGCTGAGGCAGGTATTTACCAGAGGCAATGAAAAACAGAAAAATGGCAATGAAAACAATCTAATCACAGGACACAGAGGAGTTTTGATGTTCCCTCTCCCAGCACAGTTCCTGAAAGATTTATAAACCAAGAAAATTATAGGTCTGGGCATTACAGGGCAGACTAAGGCCACTATGATTGATTGATTGATTGATTGATTGATTGATAGATAGATAGTCTTTTGTTCAACTGTGAACCTAAAAAACACTGCATGGATTTTGAAGGAAGTAGAGTCTGCATGCTCTCGAGGAAGAGTCCTGCTATCAAGCCTCATGGATACATTGTCATATGTTAATAAGTGGATTTTGGGCCTGAGTCTGCCTCTTGCTCAGTACAGCAGGACCCCAAATCCATAGAATGGTTAACCTTCAACTTCTGAGCATGTAGTTGGAATAGATATTTGGAGCAAATGTAAAATCCATTCACTGTTTCCATGGTCCTGGGCATAAAATATTTTTTTGATTTAAATGACCAAGAAGATGTGCTCAGAAATTATCTTTCATATCAAAAGAGTAAGCTAAAGCACTTGCATATTCTGGGACAATCATGATGTTAGAGCGACATCAAAGATTTAAAACTACGCCGATAATATTACCATTTAACCTGCTATTTGGACACTGAAAAAGATGGATGGGTCTTAAAAATAAAAGTGGATGATTATAAACTTAAAGCGGGTTTCAAATTGCTTTGTCAATTTGACCATCTGTCAGATGGTCTTAGCACTTGGTATAAAGCTATCTATCCAAAATCAATAAGCAGCAAACCAAAGAAACACCTTTCTTTCTCCTGGAAAGAACAGTGATGCACATCCCCTATCCTGCCTCGGGGACATATCGATTCTCTATACGTGTACCATAATTCACTCTAAATGGACACTTATTCCCATCTATCCATGAGATCTCACGGAGTTTCAACATGTAGAGAATGTAACACAGTGCAGCTGGGGATGCACAGTGATATACTTTATCATAAAATAGTGGTAGAGATAAGGGTATCTTCACACAGCTCCTAAAGAACCACAGCCCGGTGTGCCTCTTCCTACCTCACCGTTATCCTTCCTGCATTTCACTTCTAGGGTCTAATGAAGACCTCACTTATGAGTTGTTGACTGAGGATGAATAAAAATGATGATTCTTATCGGTGGCTCTGCACAGTATGTTGGCAGCAGCCAGAAAGAACTGCTGGAACACCTCAGCCCCCAGTCAGTGTGGCTTAAAGGGAAGTGGAGAAGACAAACTATTGCAGGGAATTCAGATGCATTTCATGGTCTACTTTGATAGAAACGTTGAGCACCTAAAGTATTTTATACACTAAGCTCCACTCCTATTGGGGATTTTCCTAAATTTACTGATGTGGCCATCTCATTTGAAAAAGTATAGATGAACACAATACTAAATATGTTTAATTTATATATTGAGTTGATACTACAATGTAGATTAGAGGCAATACTACATTGATAGTGAGATTTGGCTTTACAGATTTTTTTTATTATTTACAAATTTTTACTTTAATAGGAAAATTTTTTTTCTTAAAATTTATTGGGGTGACAATGGTCAACAAAACTACATAGGTTTCAAGTGTACAGTTCTATAATACGTCATCTATATATTGCATTATGTGTTCTTTACATACTTTTTATTATTCCAGCAACTATTTTAATCTTGTATTTACTGAAAGCATTAAATTATGTTTAATTTTAGCAATTTTATTTACAATATGTGTGAATAGAATACCATTTTAAAAAGTTGCCTTTACCTACATTACTAAAGGAACATAGAAATATATTGAATATTATTTATATCTCAACTATTTTTTAATATTTGATGTTACTTACATTATAAAGTACAAAAAAAATAAAATTAGTAATGAGGGCTTACAAAGGCATAATTTTACCTGATTAAAATACTGTAGGTTTAAAAGATTAGCAGCGAACAATAATTTTTAAGGTGCTCCAACATAGAAAAAGAATTACATTAATTTATTACTCAGCTTTAATGTCATTCACAATTGTTCAATATTGGAACCCATGTTTTTTAGAATTTTATACGCAAAAACATTCAATTCTCAATGTGAAAAAGAGAATTATTTGTTCTTATTAAGCTTTGGTTGCTAAGACAGAATTATTTCTAGTATATTATTATAAGGCACCTCAGGGGCATCTGTGACATACAAGCAAGCAACAGGATATACATATTTTGCTTGCTTCTGGCTTCTGTGTTGTGCTCCCATAGAAGCAAGTAAACTGCCTTCAAATCACTTGTCTTTCAGAATTCATTCAGCCTATTTTTATAAATCACATGTAAGAGGCCGGATACTTTTAAACTCATGAAGGAAAATCCTTTCACAGGTTGACATAGGGCCCAGAAGGAAGGCAATCTATTTGTGCCCAATTTGTGCTTTCCACATAACTCTACTGTTACACTCATGATGTGCAGAACTAAACACAAGTTTCAGTCACTGACAGGAATACCAATAGCTTCATACTCAAGTTCTACATTTGGCCAAGACATAACCGCAATTTAAACAAAGCACACAAAGGAAATCTCTGAGAGAAGAGAGTAGGGCCTGATTATTAAGTAACCAAGCATTGGAGATAGAATCCTGCTGCCCATCTGTCCCCAATACCAGCTAGCTTCACGAGCTCAGCCAAGTCCTTTATCCTCCCAGCCTTCATCTCCTTTTGTAAAGTAGGAAAAATAATAGCCCCTTCCTCCAGAGGTTGTTGTGGGGATTACACGAGACAATGTATATTAACAACTACAGACAGAGGTCAATAAGTATTAGAAATCTGTTTTTGTTTTTCTTTTTTGTAGAATTGGTTAAAAAAATAAATCACGTCATCTTTTTTTTAATTAGTAAATACATTAGAATGCTACCTGAGGATCCTGATAGAGATGAAAATAATGGAAGGATGGGTTTAAGGACTAAATGGATTCACTGTGAATTGTGATTAGGCTAGAATTCCATCTGTCTTCTATAAAGGGAGTTGGGACACAACTCGCTTTCATTATGAGATTTGTTACAAAAGCTAACATTTAAAGTCCTTTTACTATTTATTATCATGCTTAGTTAAAATATGCTGAATTATTCATAATAGTTGAAATTGTCAATGTTTTGTTAAAATTTGAATACATAATATTTCTATAGTAATCAGTAGAGTTTTGTTATTTATTAGTCAAACATTGTAAATGACAAAGTTTTGGCTTGATTGGGCAAATGAATCAAACAAGGAAAATTAAATAAAAGACTTAGTACACATTTCATGATCCTTAAGATCGTGCCACTATTACCAAAATAATTTCACTATGTAGATGAAAATGATTTCACAAAGACATAGCTTCATCCTCTGAATATACTTCTCACTGAGATCTTTATCTTTTTGTAGACCTGTGATTATATTCACATTACACACACACACACACACACACACACAAACACAAAGTGATATTTGTCTTATAGATATCTCTTTGCCAAGGTTGTTTGTTTTTGTGGGTAGCGAGATGGCACTGTTGGGGGAAAGATGGGGGTAGATGGAGAACTCATATTCACCACTAGCCATCAGTAAACAATATCCTCAAGCAGAAAACCTCAAGGGTACTCTTATCTTCCCAACCACCATCTATCTGTGTGATAGTTCAGCAGAGCACACAATATCAACTCTTTGCAAGACTTGGAGGAAATTTCAGGAGTGCTGGTACTCTGTAATGTCCAACTTTTAAGAAAAGGATCAAAGTAGGCTCTGTCTTATAGAGATTATGTACAGAAAATGCTTGCAGGGAGGCAGCGTGTTCCTGAGACATAGATTGACTTATTTAGCAAGTGAAAGAATAATTAGAGGATGAGTTGGAGGACTGAGTTTATTGTGAATTATCATGAGACTAGAATTCCATCTGTCTTCTCTAAGCTCCCGCTGGGATTTGGGAGAAGATTAGCTTTTATTAGTCCCTTGATATAAGAATTAGCTTGGAATCATAATCTAATTACTTGCTATTTTCTACTTTGCCATTTCATTGGTTAAGAGCAACATTTTGATATGTGAAATACACTGCATAGTACATTGTTATCTTGTTTTTGTCTGCAATGAGAAAAAATTCCAGTAAGTATAAAATTTCTAAAAGGTGTCATATAGATATGGTTTGTCATATGAGAATGTTTTTGTCTGTACTAAAAGTGCTACACTACTGGGTAAATTACAAACGTTATTTCACTTATTTATTGTAACAATTAGCACAATTATCCCTAATTTCTAGATGAAAATCAGTCTCAGAAAGATTTAATGAGCATCAAGTTCATGAAACTAGTGCGGCCAGAAATCAAACCAAGGGGATTGAATTCCATACATGTTTACTATACGATAAAACACTTCCCTCCTCCAGTTTGTTTCTAGTTTACCTCTTTTACAACATATCCCACAACTCATAGCCATATAGACCTTTCAAAAATAACACGTTCATTATTTCATTACTTATTTTCAGGAATTGCCAGTGAATTTTGTTACCTTTTATACTGAAACATTGATCATTATATCAGCAAATCCACCTGCTATTGTGTGCCTCGGGCACCCAGATCCATTTCCTTTGGTTCCCTATTGGGAATGTGCAGCCCAATAGACCAATGCAGCCCGCATACACAAGCTCTGCATTGGGCACACATTTACAATGACACTTGTTCTACTTTTCCTCTAGTCTATAGGGTCAAAAGTTTAAATGTTTGATTTTCCCTAGTGCCCTAGCAGCTAGAGGTAGCCATATGACATCATTTTGGCCAATAAGATGCAACCGAAAGTTTCTGAGTGAGACTTCTGGAAAGCAATATAAAAGAGACAAACTCGATCGGCGTTCCTTTCTTGTGTTTGGCCTCCCAGTCCTACCCCTGTTCTCAATTGGAATGCACGTACAAAACCTGAATATAAAACAGATATGTTACAACCACGATGAACACAGTTATATGCTTCAGATACATAGAGTTTGATGGATTGATAATATTATGTATGAGCTGCACTAACTTACCTCTCCCTAATTCTGGACACACTTTGCTTTAGCAAAAAATAAATAAATAAATAAGATTTTCATCTTTTGATTCTTTTGAGTTTCTGTTTAAATAATTATATCACATTTAAGAAAGATCTCTTCCAATCCTCATGCTTCTTTTTCATTTTCTCATAGCTTTACCTATACTTTCCAGTAATGTTAAACATTAGAAGAGATAGTGTCATTGATAATGTATTAAATGTGTTAATAAAAATGTGCCCAAATCTCTATATTAATTATAATATGTGCTGTTTCTCTCAGTGATATACCTTTCACAAAATGAGATGAGATACCATACGTTCCTAATATTCATATATTAAATGGGCAATTTTTTCTTTTATCATACTTAACTAGTTAATAAAATCAGTGAACAGCTTTTTGTTTCCTTTAATTAAACTCCTTTTATAGCATAATCATTTTCTGTTCATTATAAATTTGATAGATTTCACCTATAATTCATGGATAATAATATAGCCCCCAAATGTTAAGGTAATAATAAAATATTAAATGGTACGTATTATTTTTCTTAGAAGTTGATATGTAAAAGAAGAAATAAACCCAACTACATAAAATTTGAATAATCCAAGTATAAAACTGACCTGATAGCCATACAGGGAACTGTATACACTTAAACAAAAAAAGCATGTTTACATTAAGCACTAATGAAAACTTTTCAAGTGTTTACCATGAAATAATTTGAAAAAGAAGTTTTAATTTTCCACAAAGAATCAAGAGCATACGAAATGTGCTCTTCACTAATAATGCAATAAAATAGAAATTAATATTTTCTTTTAAATATGGCAAAAAAATACCAATGTTTGCATACAAAATAAAATACAACTTACTAATTATTTGGTAAAAGAGGAAATTCTAAGGGAAATTAAAAACACTTAGAACTGAATGTCAGTGAAAACACTAGATGACAAAATTTGTGGGGTACAGAAAAAAGTACACAGAGAGAATTTTGTATTTAGACACACTTATGAGAAAATAATTTAGTGAAATAATGCTAATGAGGTAACAACTATTTCAAGAAGTTGGGAAAAAAACAATAGACAAAACTGAGAAAGACTAAATCAATAAAAAATAAGCAGCATAGAAAACAAAAAATATATAAATAATTCTTACAGAACCAAAACCTGTAGGTTTTTAGAAAAGATCATTGAGAAGTGCAAACTTCAAGTGATGGTGACTAAGAAGGAAAACAGCAAAAGTCTATGAGTGAAAGTATTAAATACATAATAACACAATAGATGTTTAATATAATAATTTTATAGATTAGTACACGTCTACATGCTAGTTTTATGACAAACAAATGGAGAAATTTTTAGAAAAAAATATGCTAGAATTGGGCAAGAATTAGGAAACTTGAATAGACAGATGTACACTAAAGGATCTGAAGTGAAGTAAAAGATACCCATTTATTTTCTTTAAACACATTCGCCACATGTGACACATCCATGGTAGGCAGAATAATAGACCTCCCCAAATATGCCCAAGCCCTAATCCCTAAAACCTGTGCACATGTTACATGTGAAACCAATGACATCAAATGGACCTGTAAAAGTGCACGAGGAGGCAGAAAAGTCCATCAGAGACATGCAACAATGAAAGAAAAGGCAGAAGAGATACTGAGTACGAGAAGGATTTGGCCCACCACTGCTGGCTTTGCGCTGGAGGGAGAAGGTCGGGAGCCAAGGAATGTGGGCAGCCACTAGAACTGGCAGCCACCTTGGAAACAGGGACCCACAGCTGAAAACTCTAAGAAACTGATACCTAAGAACAATTCCAATGAGGAAGGGAATGGATTCATCCTTAGGGGCTCCACAAAAGAAGCAGCCCCGCTGAAACCGTGAAGTTAGCCTAAGTGTCAGATTTCTGAACTACAGAATTCTAGGCTAATAAATCTGTGTTGTCTCATTAAGTTTGTGATAATATTTTACAGCAGCAATAACAAACTAATACATGATCTGAACTTATTTCAGACTTTACTTCCTGCCTCTCCTCAAAAATCCTGTGCTCCAATGACATTAATTTACTTGCAGTTTCGCAGGTACCTCATAGATAATAAGTTTTGAGCTTGGACACTTTTAAAAAAATAGTTTTCTTTATACTTCTTTCCCCAAGGAGACCAGCTTAATTATCAAACAAAACTAAAAGGACACTTCTCTATAAAGACTTCTCTGACTTCCTTCTCTTCAATTTTATTGCCTCTTTTCTCTACTATTGGATAAAAATAATAAAACTGAGTTTGATAGGATGAAGACTGTGTCTTACTTACCTTGAAATTTCTGGCTCGGAATCTCACAAACAGGAAGAAGCAACAAATACTTGTTTTATAAATGAATGACACAGTAGCAAAAAAATCCCAACTTCATAAATCTAGAAAGTCAATCGACATACAAAATAGAAAATACATTTCAGGGTTCTCAGAGACTGAGAGAAACATAGAAATGAGGCTTTGGAAACATGTCATAACTTTGCAACACTGAAAAAAAAAGTAAGAAAGGATAATGCTTGGATGTGCATTTCCCCACTTGGAATTTGTCTTTCTGTTGATCCATGCTTCAGTCAATTCACTTTCACTAATAGCCTACTGTATCAATGGTGACACATCACTAAATTCTGGTGCACATTTTGGGCCAGAGGAAACATCTTTGAAATTATTTCCAGGATTGCCTGATTGCCTACATGTCCTCATCTTTTAAATATTTTATTTTTGGTGTCTGCACAAATGCTATCTAACTTTAAAGGAAAATTCTCAAGGGTAAAAACCAGGTCTATATTCAGTTTACCTCTCAATACATATACACACACACACACACACACACACACACATATACACACATACATATATATGTATGTATATATATGTGTGTGTGTGTGTATATATATGTATATATATATATATATACACACATATATAATGTAGAGGAATATTCTGAACCTTGTATACACTCAAATAATCTATTTTTTTTAATTTACAAAATGTAATAAACATGATTTCACTTCTCACTAGATTTTCCCTTACAACCCAAGTGAGTCAATAGGCCTCTGTGTTCTGCACCTGTGTAATGGACCAACAGTCATTGTTCAATACTCAGAGCTCTCCAGATGGCTTTTCAATTATGAAACCTGCAACCAGAAGTCTGATCCTAGGTCTTGATTACACTTGGTTCTGGGCTGCTAGATATTCAAATGACTGAGTATTGCACAAGTATACCTCAACCGTATCATGTACTCTATTTTTAACAATTTTAAAAATATAATTTGTTGAAAATACTACCTTAGTTAAAATAGAAAAGAGTCACTACTAAGCTGAAAATTATCTTAATTTCTACCTCAATTTTCCCTGATCATTCATAAAGATTTTTTTAATGGCTGTATACACTAGTTTAATAAACTACTAAAGAATGAACTGATAAATAAAAAATCTATTTTTAATGCCAAATGAGCAAAAACAAATTGAAAACAAAGTACTATTGATTTTAAATAAACCTGCCCATCTTAAGCAATTTACTACATTAAAGGAAAAAAAAACATTGTCTTTTAGAACTTTCCAAAATAAGACTAGACACAAACTCAAAATTCAGTACAACATTGACCAATCTTTGACTTTCCCCAGTGTTTCAAAATCTAGAACGTGAAAAACGACACTCATTTACATTAAACACAAATATTGATTTTGAATCTTTATAACAATATTATGAAAAAGCAATATTGTAAAGATCATGCAACATTAACTAGCTGCTGTTACTATTCATATTTTGGAAGTGGGTAAAATGAGGCTTACAAATCCTATCAATTTACTCCAAAGTCAAATAGGTATAGATTCTATGCTTCTCTTTTCTCAAATTGATAAAAAATAAATGTCTTTTGTTTAGCACATGAATGTATCAAAGTACAGTAAATCATTTATATTTAACATGTCCTTCATTCTCACAGCTACTCTATTCATTATTCCCCACAGAAAGCACTGAATACAGTACCTGCTGTAATTAGCACTATTAGCTTCTCATACCATGAGTATTATTGTTATTCTTGTTACCACCTCTGTTTTACAGATTTAAAAACATTGAACTCAAGAACTAAGTAATTTCTCCCCAAAGTTCTATAGATAGTAAATAACTGAGTAAGAATTTGAAAGCAAATTTGTTTCTTGCTCTACTTAATAGAATCTACCAAACCAAATTTGCCAATTCTCCAGTGTCAATTTCAAAAGAATGGCATCCTAAAACATTCTTGTTTCTTAGATCTTCAGCATCCTGATAGAAGTATACTCATCACCTTAATGATCTGCTTACCCCTTAATAAAATCTCCTGGACATTAATCAAAATAAATTCTTCCCTTATCTAATTAGATTGTAAAATTACTGAGTCACTAATCACAACAGCTTTTTCCTGAGCATATCATTTACTTTTGTGAATTCATGTCACGAGAAATACATAAGATTGAAATTATAATATTACTTTCTATTTATGTGGCTTTCAAAATATGCTGACATTTTCATATACATTTTCATTGAACCCTAATAGAAGTCATCTAGAAAAACCTGTGAGATAAGACAAAAAATATTTTACTGCATTTATTGATTACATAAAATAAATTTAGAGATGAACAATATGCAAAATCACATAGCTAGGAAGTAGCTGGACAGCAACTAGGATCAGGTCTTCTCAGTGTGATTTCTGTGTTTTGTTTTGTTTTTCATTTCACCACACATCCCTGATAACACTAATCCCACTGCACTTCTGTCCCTTAAGTTGCAGGATCCAGATTCCAAACAATACAGTAAAATCGCTCATAAAGGGATGATGGAGCTCTAGCAGGTATTTAACACTGTCCTTTTTAATTTTTTCTTTTAGTAAGGAAATACTTATTAAATATGGAATAAAGAATAAAAATCTTCAAAGATCTCTTTGTTGTTAGTCATTTCATACTCATTACAAAATAAAACTATCTTAAAACGTTTAAATTTCCATGAGAAAAATGTCTTCTAAGAAGTAATACTGGCAACTATGGACACTGCTGGTGTAGTTTACTATTAATGTATAAAATTTACACCTATACCATTAAATATGGAAACCCACTATTTTATTCACTATGTAGAGGTACTAAAAGTGAAATTGCTAGGGAAAATGACTTCTAGTTGTCATTTCTTACTTGTGGTCTGTTAGACTGCTTACCTCACCACCATTTAATCTATTAGTATTACTTTCAGAATTATTGACATTTGTAGCCTTGTATTTCAATAATAGATTGAAAGTCTTATTTTCAAATAAAGAGCATGTGATCTAAACTTAGTGTAATACCATTTGACTTTTATATTGAAACTCACCTTAAACCACATCTGTATGTTGTAGAAAAGAAATACTGTGTGTCAATCAGCTGTTTTATTAATTTCCTTTTTTTTTAAATGTCAAAAGTAAAGAAAGCAGTTAATCTAAACCACACACTTAAGTTTAAGAATCTAATGAGGTATGATGTGATATTATTCAGAAAAAAAAATTATTATATGTATATACAGAGGGTGCCAAAAAATATATACACATTTTAAGAAAGGAAAAAACTGTATTAAAATTATAATACTCAATATATACCAATAACAAAAGATGAATATAAGACACATTTGACTTCTGCAATTACAAGAGGTACTCAAAGTGGTTACCATCAGTGTCTACGCACTTCTGATTACGGTGAGCTACTGTTTGAGCAATGCTGACCAAAGTGTCCACTTGTATACATTTTTTTGTATACATTTTTTTTTACATGTATATATATATTAGTTCCTGCCATAATTTTAAAACCTTTATTGTGAAATTTATAATGACTTAATCTCCTTAATTTTGGTGTGATATATTTAAAGAACCAAAGTCTTTATCTAACAATAAAAAAAGTGTTTTCTATTTTACTAAGAAGTTTTCTTTTGCCCAGCCTCTAAAATTAACTACCCAAGAATGTATGTGAGCCCTGTAGAATGACTACATGTACTTTACCATTTGTAATATTTGTTGTAATACTTGTTTTTCTATTCCATGTTATGGTCCATGGTATGAGCACATATTTGATTCCTGAATTTCTTGTTATCTGTGATTTAAAATTGAGAGTTCAAACATCACTGGATGCTGATTGGGTTATACCTTTTATTTTATATAATTATTTAACAATATTATATATATATATATAACTATATATATATATATATATATATATATATATATATGAAATAGTTGATCCATATATAAAAGAAGCTAGTATAACAAAGCCCTATGTGCATACATTCAGGTTTATTGAATGATAACATTTGTTATGTTTG
Organism: Rhinolophus ferrumequinum; assembly: GCF_004115265.2. Classification (NCBI taxonomy): domain Eukaryota; kingdom Metazoa; phylum Chordata; class Mammalia; order Chiroptera; family Rhinolophidae; genus Rhinolophus; species Rhinolophus ferrumequinum. The sequence goes on from NC_046301.1 coordinate 47,253,745, forward strand.
GTCAGAACTGTTTTTTTGAGAACAAAAATATAGATACAGTTGAAGTCCTGTGTAATGTTCCACAATGCAGTTGTTCTCACCAATCTTCATTCCCAATATCTAAGTCTACCCAGAAGATGTCATGTTTTCTTCATATCCATGTATTTTAGAATATTACATATGCGTGGGTTCACCAACAGACTGTGACAATTGTTACGTGTTTTGAAGTTTACATATATTGTATCTGTGATACTATGCTGTAATTTGCTCTTTTTTTAAAGTATTCTTTCAGATTTATCCATTTGGTGCATGTATGTAGCACAAGTTCATTCTTTGTCACTCTATGTATTTAATCATGTAAATATATATGCCCAGATATACCTATTACTATATTGCAGTTGCTTCCAATTTTCCCAGTTAAAAACAATTCTGCAACAAACATCAGAATAATCTTCCAAGTAAATGTATACTTGTTGTGTAAGTGTACTTGGACATATGCCTATTTTAGTTATACTACATAGTTTTAAATGCTCTTAAAGGGAGTTGCACCAATTTTTACTGTTTCCAAGTGTGAATATTTCTTTACTTTCTCACCAATACTTGATGTTGGCATATATTACATATTCTCCAATCTGTTAGATGTTAAATTATATCTTATTTTTCTTTAATGTCCACTTTAGTGATTATTAATGAATTAAACATCATTTTTTATGTTATTTAGCCACTTAGTGAATTATTAACAATTTTTATCTTTTTTCTATTTAATTGTTCTTTTTTATTGATTTGTTGGGATTTTTAAAAACACATTCTGCAGATTTATCCATCATTAGTTATGTATCCGGCAAGTATATTTCCAGAGTCCATGATTTTACTTTTTCTTTAATGATAATGCATTACTTTAAACAGAAGTTTTATTTTTAATCTATTCAGATACATTAAGCTATTGCTTACTGGTTTATCCATTTACCAGGCTATATCAGACATCAACTTCTTCCTTTTATTCTTAAGTATAAAAATTATGTTTTGCTTATGTTTTCTATATAAGTGTTTAATACACTTGAAATGGATTTTATTTTATGAGTAAAAGATCCAATTCTACATATTTTTTACATAAGAATAAGCAATCCCCCAAGCATTTTTCTTCTTTCTCTAACTGGAGTAATTCCATTGATCTCACTCTGAACTATAGATTCATAAGTAGCTTCCTAGTCAATAATCTCCTAACAAAATCAGTTCTTATCTCTATTGTCATATATGAGATTTGTACATTCTTGTATATAAATGTAAATATATATATATGTATATATATTCCAGATGATTGCTATTAGAGTCCAATATATGCATCAAGTATGGAAATACAGTTATGTAGTCAAGTGCATTAGTAGGCATGGTAGAGGTGATTATCTGGGAGGCATCTCTCACCTGTTGAATTCTGTTTGTGTCACTTAGTTACGCAACTTACTTGATTTTTCAAGGTATACTTGGTGCCATTCTGATATATCCATCCCCATTTCAAGTGGTCCTGATGACCTCTAGACTCCCTTCAGGATAATTGTTTTCCCTCTTGCTGAAGAATAGCATATGTTCACAATGAAATCTTTCTATTATCGCATCCTGTCAAATCCTAGAAGTCCAACAGCCTTCCTTCATTTTGTCCCATCTTTGCCCCCTTCACTTCAAACTGGCCAAGTTTCTGCTTGTATAATCCCATAAAGTCTTTATTAAGTGATAGTGCAGCCACATCCTTGGTGTTCTTTTCAGAATATAATTTCTCATTTTTGCATTATAAATAGACTGGAAACAATTTCCAATATTTTAGTTCTAGCTCCTTTTACTTTAACAATGTATTCTTCAATTCATCTCTGTCCTTTCACATTATAAACAGTCAGAAGGAACCAAGGCACTCTAACATTTATTTATTTATTTATTTATTTATTTATTTATTTATTTATTTAGGAATCTCCTCAGTTAAATATACAACTTTATTACTGGCAAGTCCTACCTTCCACAAAACACTAGAGCACAGTTCAGGCAAGTTCTTTGCCACTTTATGCAAGTATCATCTTTCCTTCAGTTTCCAGTATCATGTTCCTCATTTCTGTTTCTGACCTCACTAAAATTGCCTTTAACATCCGTATTTCTAGTATGCACCTTAAAACTTTCCCAGTTTGAAAGGTGCATCCACATTTTTATGTATTTATTACACCAGCAGCCTATTCTCAGTAGCAAAATCTCTCTTAGTTAGCTTGGGCTTCCATAACAAATACCACAGGTGGGTAACAGCAGAAATGTATTTTCTCAAAACTCTGGAGATCGGAAGTTCAAGGTCAATGTACTAGCATGGTACATTTCTGGTGAGAGCTCCCTTCTTGGGTGACAGATGGCTACCTTCTAGTTTTATCCTCACACGGCAGAGAGAACGAGCAAGTTCTCTGGTGTCTCTTCTTATAATGGCATTAACCCCATGAGGCCCCACCCTTGTAATCTCATACAAATCTAGGTATCCTCTCAAGGTCCAATCTCCAAATACCATCACGTTGGGGTAAGTGCTTCACCATATAAATTTTGGGGGTTCACAGTTCAGTCCATAGCACTGGCACTGGGTATATGGGAAATAATTAGACATTTTGGGGATTGTTATACCCTGTCTCTAACTTACACTGATTTTTGGACACCAAAACACCACTGTGGTCCACCAGTCAGAGGTGGAGCAGATGGCAGTCAGGTGACTGATCTAAGTTTTGTCTAAGGTTTCTCTTTCAGTGAGTTGAATGCATCTCTGATCCTATCCTGTGATTATCCTAGATCTGAAATGCTTCACAGAAATAGCTGTACACATCAACTGTCAAAATCTTTATATAAGTTCCTTGATGCCTGTCATGAGGTTAATCTTACAGTGAAAACCCAACAGATGCTACAGGAACTTCCTCAATCTACCGAAATAGTAAGTCAAAGCAGGCCTGCCTTCCTGAAAAATAGAAATATCAGTGCCACTACCAAAGACATGAAAGAGACAGGAGGTAGTAATTCCTATTACCTTCATGTTTAATGTGTCTATTTGAACTGTGCAGAGGAGAGCTGTATTTTGGATAATAATAACAAATTATTATAAACTTAAATAAGTAATGACTTCAATTGCAGTTGCTGACCCAGATATAGTTTCATTGCTTAAAGAAATGAACACATCCTCTGATACATGTATGCAGCTACTGATCACAAAAACTTTTTTTCCCCTCTATACCCGGGAATAAATATCATTAGAAACAATTTGCTTTCAGTTGGTAGGGCCAGCAGTAAACCTTCACTATTATGCTTCAGGGATATATCAACAGATCAGGCCTATAGCATAATCTACTCATGAGGAACTATATGTCAGTTCCATAGGATATCAAGTGGCTTATTAAATTGATGGTATCATGCTGATTAGACCCTGATGAGCAGGAAGTAGCAACTACAACAGACACATTGGTAAGACACAAGCCTGCCAGCATGTGGGGGGGAAACACAATGGCCTATCACACTCAGTAAAATTTCTAGGTGTTCAGAAGTCTTGGGCAGGGTTTGGCAAAGTATTTTTTAAAGGGGCAAATGGTAAATATTTTAGGCTTTGCCATACAATTCTATCACAGCTATTCAATTCTCCCATGGTAACATGAAACAGACATAGGAAATATGTCAAGAAAAACAAATGTGGCTGTTTCCCCATAAAACTTTCATTACAAAACAGGCAATGGACTGGGTTTGGTCCACAGGCTATGATTTACTAACAGTAGAGGGCATATGTAATAGCCCTTCCAAAAGAAAAGAACAGTTGCTAAATCTTGTCCTTTCTACAACTAATAATGCCTGTGGCCTCTTTGCATTTTTGAGGCAACGTATAACTCATTTAGGCACACTCTCATAATCTATTTTTTGAGTAACCTGAGAAGCATCTAGTTTTGAGGGGGCCCACAACAAGAGTGTATCTGCTTCAATTCTGGACTACCAGGAAAGGTTTTTGGCCACTTAGGCCATCTGACTCAGATTCAGTACCTGAAATTGATATGGCAGCTAGGAAAGCCCTGGAGCCCTTAGAAAGAGACACTGCAGAGAGCAAACGTTCAAGGCACAGCACAGCACAAACCTTCAAGGTTTGGAACAAAACAATTGCATCCACTGCAGTTAACTGTTCTCCTTTTTTTTTTTTTTTTTTTTTTTTCTGTTTCCAATGGGGAGTATAGCCCAGTCACATTTATTATGGTAACTGATAACATTGATCTAACATCTTTATTCTTTTTTTTCTTTCTTTTTTCCCTTTTTTTTTTAATTTATAGGGGTGACAATTGTTAGTAAAATTACATAGATTTCAGGTGTGCAATTCTGTATCACATCATCCATAAATCACACTGTGAACTGTTCTCCTTTTGAGAAGGCTTAATACTAGATCTTAGTCAAGGCTGAAAACTTGGGCAGGTGAAAATAAGTTACAATGCAATCAGAGCTGCCTATCAAAACATCTTACCCAATGAACCATAAATTTGGGCATACACAGTAGCACACCCTTATTAAATAAAGATGGATTACATGATAAGGGTATCAAGAACGACCTGAAGAAGTTGCATGACCAAGGGACACAGATATGATAAAAAATAGATTCCCGACAAAAAATCATATAGTTGATTCTGATATTGGTGGTAATCATTTTGGGGTTTTTTTTTGGTAATTTACCACATTTAGAATTTAATGACCATATTTGCATGACATCTTACAATACAAATCTAGTAAGTGGTGGAGTTGGAATTTGAAACAGGTCTGCCTCACTCAGAAGCCTCTATTATTAATGATTGTATACAAACTACCTCTGTGTTGATATAAGTTAGGGTTCAGAGCTGAGATTCTCATGACACTTTCAAAATTCATATTCTGGTTTTTTTGCTTCAAATATTGTTTTAAAATTCATATTTAGTTGTAAAAACATATTGAGTATTAATTGGACTATATTGCTTAATACCAATTATTCTTTGCAATGCCCACACCCTAATCCTAAAGTGTAAATTTTGATCCATCTCTCAGCCAGCTCATCTGTATATAACGTGTTTCCCCGAAAATAAGACATAGTTGGACAATCAGCTCTAATGCATCTTTTGGAGCAAAAATTAATATAAGACCCTTATTTTGATATAAGACCAGGTCTTTATAATAATATAATATAATAAACATAATACAAAATACAATAAAATAAAATACAATAAAATAAAATAAAATATAATACCGGGTCTTACATTAATTATTGCTCCAAAAGACGCATTAGAGCTAATTGTCCACCTAAGTCTTATTTTCGGGGAAACACAGTGTGTTTGTGTGTGTGTGTGTGTGTGTGTGTGTGTGTGTGTGTGTGTATAAGCCTATATACAACTTGCTTGTTTGCTGGCTTTAAAAAAAATAAAGCATGTATGGTAAATTTTCTGAGTCATTAATTATCTGAGTATGTATTTAGATGTTTTAAAAACTATTTCTTTTAATACAAAATTCTCTGGCTCAAATTTCTTTTCCTTAAAGGTTTATAATGATTCTTGATCACTTATAGAAAGACCTCTAATCTGGTTTTTATGTTTGTTTAGTGTTTGTTCTTTTGAGGGATCAGTGACTGTAGAACTTGATCATTACTATTATTATTTTAATTTTTTTATTCATAGGACAGTTCTTTGTATGTCTACATTTCCATTTATTTTTGCAGTAATATGGTGAAAATCTTTATACAAAATTTCTCAGTTTTTTTATAGCGCTGTCAGTATACATTTTCCTTTTACAAGTTTATTTTTCATACAATTCATCCTATTGTAACCCTATTATATTTTTACCTCAGCATATTATCTTGAGCTTTCATTTTTCTTGTGATGATCTGCCTTTTTTTAAACAAAAATCATTTATTTTTTGGTTTCTATTATAGATCACTTCCAGAGTTATGTTTTTCAATTGATACATATCACTGTGTTTTCAGAATGAGATTCTGATCCTACTTCTGCAGCATTTTTTCCTCAAATCACATGCTTGGAAACAATCTATCCAGAATCAGTATTGCAACAGTGGGAAGTCACATATCCTTGATCTCATTACCTATCTCCTTGCATGATGTTTTAATTCACTTCTTAGGTCTACTTTGATGTATACAATTCCCATTAACCAGTCATTATTTATCAAGCTCTGCTTCATTTTACTGAGATGGAATCTTTGCATGTTCACAGTATCTGGATCTCTGCCAGGGACAAATGATAGATTGTGTGTGTGTGTGTGTGTGTGTGTGTGTGTGTGTGTGTGTGTGTGTGTAGGACAGAAAAAACCCAGAATTTTATGCTTCTGATGCGTTTTCCATTTATAGTTTGCTTATACCATTTTATTTAGATGGAGGGAACGTAGAGACTCAAATGCAAAACAGCATACCTGTGGTAGTCTCCTTATTCCTGTCTTTGCATGATTGCTTTGTAGAGTTTGATCTATTATTTTATGCTCTGGACTCTTGATGTATACGTATATTTTAAAAAGTTCTATACACTTCTACATCTATTTGCCATCTAATAGTAATGAGTAAAATGTCCAAAACCTAAGTCTTGATTTTGTCACAAATATTCTATGGGAATAAATGGCAACTATGTATTTTGACTCAGATTAAGAATCTTTGGTCATCCTTTACCCTTTCATAAACTCACACCCCTATTCATTATACTACCAAAACTATCCTACCGATAGTTGCACCTTCAAGATATATTAAGAATCTACCATTTCTTGCCATCTTTAACACTGCTATTCTGTGTCAAGCTGTCTTTCATATAAATTAACGTAACAACCTCCCAACTAGTCTCCCTATTGCTGTGGAATTAATTCTCCACCCAGCAGCCTGGGTGTTTTGTTCTGTTTTAATGTAAGCCACAATACATTACTTCTCTGATAAAACTCCAAGTAATTTTCAGTCTCACTCAGTGTATTATAATACACATATGTGTGCTATAACAGTCTACTGGTACCAACATTTAACCACTTTGAGTGAAGTATGGAAAACTCACTTCTATTTAGTTCCTTTTACTTTCTCCAAAGTTAAAGATTGTATTGAGGAACACATGGTATTACAATTTTAATTTCAATCATAAAATATGACTTCTAAATCATATATTTGCATATGCATAACAAACTTATAAATGGTATTTTATATAAATACTCATATATAAGGAAAAGAATAGTCTAGTGTATGTACCCATACTCTCCTCTTTCTACTATTCGTGCTTCCTTCTTTCAGTCACAAATTCTCTCAATTTTCCTTTGTATGAGAATGTTTTTTATCTTTCTCTAATAAAAGATAATTTCACCAGATGTAGAATTCATGGTTAACAATTATTTTATTTCAGCTCGTAAACAAATAATGCATCACTTCTTTCTGGCCTCTACAGTTTCAAATGAGAAATTGGATTTCATTTGAATTGTTTTTGTCATGCATATAATGTATAATTTCTCCCTAACAGTTTTCAAGATTTTATGTTTGTCATTAGTTTTCAATAATTTAGTTAAGATGCGTCCTGGTGTAATTTTCTTTGGCTTTATCTTGTTTGTTGTATAAATGATAAAGATGTTTTCTGCTAGGAAACTACTAATTTATAATATGGTAGCATTAAAAGTGGTTTGATAGGAATAAGATAATAAAAATGGTAATGAAGAGATCAAAAAAAGATGTCAAAGGTTGTTTAATATAAAAATTTAATAAATTCTACATGAATAAAGTAATGTACTATAAAGCAAGAGGTACTTCAGAATTGCTGACATAATGAAATTTGAAAAAGAAAGGCTAAAGGAAAGAAATAGATGGCATGGGAAGATTTTCTCTTATATACTAAAGAACTTGGCTGGCCTTTGTTTCTAGTTCCAGAGAGGGAGCCTCTAAATCTTTGTCATTTCCCAAACATTAGAAGTGTTTGTTATTCATGGTGTTGTCTAATTGTTTATGTTAATAAGGTGACTCATGGTGGACCCCTGATAATTTATGTTAATGAGTTGACTCAAGATGGGTTGGCCATGCCTGAGGGACCAACCTTGTGATTAGAAGGTTGGGATTCTGAGCATCTTGAAATCAGCCCCACTTCAAGGAAGTGAAGGGGGGGATATAGAGTTTATCACGTGGCTAATGAGTTAATCAGTTGTGTCTACATAACAAAATCTCAGTAAAAATATCTAGATACCAAAGCTCAGATAACTTTACTAATGAACAAGATTCTAGGTATATTGCTTACATATTTAAATGAGAGGAGAGTGACAGGTTATTGAGATGAAAGCTTCATGTTGGAACTTTTGACTTACGCATCTCTTCTTTAGGCTGGTTCTGATTTGTGTAATTTTTCTCTAATACAACTATTTGTAGGTATAGTGCTCTCAGAATTCTGTCAGTCATTCTAGCAAATTATGGAACATGAAGTTATAACAGGAACTTTCAAATGTGTAACCAGCTGGTCAGAAGTTGGGTGCTTGAGAATCCCCAAGATCTGCTGTCTGGTGTTTCATTCCTCGTGGAGGAAATATGTTCTTAACTTGTTAAGTTTGACCTAACTCCAGGTAGTGACCTATGTCATGGACTTTCTAAAATGCTTTGGTTGATGCTATTTTAGTATTTTAGTTATGCTCTTGGGATAAATTCCTGAAGTTAGATTTTTTTTTCAATATTCTCATCTGCATGTCAAAAAACATTTCTTAGTAATTAATATTTTGTGTTTATTTTGCTTTATAGCATGGTACTTTGTACTTTCTATTTTAAGGGAATTTATATGCTTTAAAAATGCTGATTTTGAGTGCACAGTCAATGAATAAATTGTTACAATCATTACAATATATTTTATAATTTACATAACTTATTAGTTCCTTTTTCAATTAAGTTAAGGTTTTCAATGGTTTCAATGAACAATAGATAAAGCAGTCTTCATTTGATTTTCAAGATCTGTTTCTGTGAAATAAATTGCATTATAAGATATACAAGCTTTTGATTTATTTTTATGTGGTACATTCTGTATTGTATTGCTTCTGCCTTTTTCTTTCTTAATCGATATTGTCTTTTTTGCGATAGGGCATTTCAATTCTACTGTTGTCACAAGACAACTACTGCTGTCACAAGAACTTAGAAACAAGAGAACTTTCTAAAATGTTATCCTTTCTGCACACTGATTGCAATTGTGGTGGGGATTTTCAGCATGCACTGAATGGTTCCAAGTAGAATTTGAAGATATGTTATGATCTGCTTATACCAAAAGCCTTTTACATTAAGAGAATGATCAGAGGAAGCCTTACTTGTCAGAGAAGCTAGCTGAGGTCTTACAGCATCATTCCTAATGGATTCATGCTTGAGAAGTATAAAAACTAGGTAGATGATCAAGTAAAAAAGAAAAAAAAAGAAAAAAAGAAATACAGGAAAGATTGTCTGCCTAAAACTATCTAAGGCAAGGTACACTAAGTATTTCTTGTGAAAGTCTCTAAGTCTAACAGAATGTTTCACTGAAAAGAGAGCCCCACTCTCCTGCACTTGGCCAGTGGTGGAGGGAAGCAGCATTGGAACCACTCCCACCTCAACACATTTCTTGGGGTGTATAGGGGACAACAGCCACTGCAGCAGCAGAGACACCAAAGTACTCAGAGCAGTGGCAGCACCTGTCAAAGTATGCACTTTCTAATGCAGCATCAATAGTGTCTGAGTGGACATATGGACAGGGACAAACATACTCAGGATGGCCCCACATCTGCCAGGGTGAACTGTGCCATAACTGCTAAAGAATGGTGACACTAGTAGGGATCTAACAGAATAGCACTGAGCAGAAAATAATTGTACTTGTAAAAGACAAATGGGACACCTCCTGGGGCCTCCAAAAAGTCCCTGAGCAAGAATAAAGAAACATGTCAGGGGAAAGATAAAGGATGCAAAGGACATCCATGAAAAGGTGTAGGTAAATGCCCATGGGTTTCAGGTTAATTTTGCTAACGTAACCCACAGACTTGAGATCTTGGGAAATTCAGGTTATATGTAGGTAACATTTTTAAGTATATTTTTGCTACAAGATAATAAACTTGTAACTGCAAAAGAATGGATGGTTTATTAAAATGATTTATTATATTTAAGAAGTTCAATAATTTCCTGAGTTGTTACTATTGCTGACTCTTAAATGCTAAAATAAATCTTAAAAAGCATAACTTAAAACATTTTAAAAGTTACATTATGGAGATGAAACAAAATTTAGCCATTGCTTGAAAATCCTAATATTGCCCAAGAAAAAAAGATTAATAATTTATCGGAAGTAAATCCAACAGATTTCTATAATGTATAAAAAGCACTATTTTATGAAAATATCTTTGCATTCAAAGAGAATGTATTTTCTTTGCTTTTTCATGAATTACAGATGTTTTTGATACACAATACTGAAAAATATTGTCAAAGGACTTTCCTTTGATGTATGCAGTGCTCAGGTTGTGAATCAGTTGTGTACCGAGAGTTCTTGTTTACTCAATTCGTTCAGTTTATTTGAGCACAGAAATGCATGCTCCCACACAATCAATATTATAAAAAGCACTTATGTCCTCAATGTAAAACCACTTTTCTGCCTAATATTTACAATCTCTTTAGAGAAGTCGACGTCTAATTGGTGGTAATCAAATAGTGGCAAGATTAAGGGGAAGAAAATGGGAATAAAGACCACCATATTACTTTCCTTCATTAACTCCATGGGTCACTATATTTATTAGCCCTTATACTCCATCATATTCCTTTATTCACTGGCTTTAACATTGTTATTCCAGCCTCACACACACACCCCACCTCACCCCTCAAGTAACCCAAGTCTACTTGAGCCCTGTTTTAGTTCCCAGAGAAATATACTATGGAAACCTACCTTACTACTTCCTTGTAAGTACATAAGAAAGAACAAAAGAAATTCCTCAGATTTGCTTTCAGAGCTAGAATGAAGGGTAGAGGTTGCAGTATGAATAGCTGCCATTCCAAGATGAACCTTAGCAGGTGACTTATTTAGTCAACGAAAGTGAGAAGACATAGACACACATAATTATTTCTATCACTTGTACACTACATTTGGTTGGACTCCATTGCAAATGTCCCATTCCCATGATCAAATGGATTGCTACTTCACTGCCCAAACTGAGAATTTGTCACGTCTGACACACTGAGCTCACAAGGGTCAGCTTTGATCCCACAGTCATTCACTGCCCTGTGGTCAGGGGCTCAGTCTCTCCTGGAACTTAGAAGCATGTCAAAACTGCTGGTTTCTGCAACGTAAATCACAAACTTTCTCCAGAATTGGAGGAGTCTTCACTGCTATTCCTTTATTGTTGTTTCCAGAAACTCCATACAACATCCTGATTTACCTCTGATACTTTTGGGTCTGTCACATAATGTAAGTGAGCTGAAGAACTGCTTGTGGCAGAGCCTGGACCTGCTGCAGAGCCCTGCCTTGCTACAGGTCCATGGAAGATTGCCAGCCTTGAATTATCTAATAAATAGTTTGAAGCTATATTCCAAAAAGAGCTATATTCTACTCCAAAATCCAAAAAAGCCTACAGAATGCTGTTCCTTTTATTAGCAGTAGGATAGGTAAAATGTAATAATTTGTCCTTCCAGTGAAGGAATGTCCTGGGTCTCCAGATAATTGGAGGCCCTAAAGATTCAACAATATGACAGGTCTGAGAATCACGGCGAGATTTATTTTCTACTCTTCATTGCACATGACTCTTACCAGGGAAGTGAAAAGTACTTGCTAATCCTTACTTTTCAAGTCCCTTTGATGTGATTCATCAATAGGGTTAACTAATCTGATCTAAGGAATATCAAGGTGACCAAATTTCCTTTAGATCTATTTAAAAAATTTAAAGGAAAGTTATTATAGCTCTGATGCAAGACACTAAATGTGTACTAATTCAGATCTTCTTTCCTAAAGGATATTCAAAACAGCATGTTATGAGGTCATTAGCTATATACCAATTTCCAGAACTGATTAAATCTTTTCTAATAAAGATATCACACCCACTACGGCAGCCAGCTTTGGAACTACCACTTCCCTATGTTTAGGCAGTCCACTGTCTTCTGTAAATATCTACTTAGTTTTTTGCAGTCGTTTTATTGGTGAATTAAATAAAATGTGATGAGAACTAGTAACACTGTGACCTTTAAGAAATGTATCTCTGACATTCCACATGGGACATGACATTGATTCTGATTTACTATCTTCTCTAGGTAGAGGGGGAGGATGTTTCAGAGACTTCCATCTGGCTTTGCTCGCCATAATGATTTTTGTTTCCTGGATCAGAAAACCATTGTGATAGTTCTGCCAGCTATGAATTATATTCATCTCAATTGTACATTTATAGACTAGAGAAATATACAAAAGTTTGGTCTGCAGAAACACAAGACACCAGGAGATGGACTTGTAACAGCATGCCATTTATTATCTGGCCTTTTCACATCTCCACACTAAGTGGAAAGCGCCATGATGGTGTTTTGTGTCAGCTGAACCCTGTAGTTTTCAAAAGAGCTTGGTTTCCTTTTTCCTCAAGTGTAGTAACTTTGGGAAAAATTTCAGGTCCCTATGGGGAAGACTTGGGTTGATATTTACTTGTGATAACACTGAAGGGCTCTTTCTCAAGTGAACTTTGTCTCCCTTTCCAGCAATGAGTTCCAGGATTAAGAACCAGTTAGATCTGGAAATTATCTGAGAGAGTATGAGTTTCCATTAGAGCACTGGCCTCAGTATTTTGCAAACTGACTCTTGATATTTTTGTTTCATAAATTAATAATGCCATGGGATGCCAATTGACTATGTCCTAGGAACACCATGGATCCATGCAAGTTAGTAAACCCATCTTGCTTCTAAGCATTTAGTGCCACCACTTACTCTCAACTCTTCCAGAACAGTATCCTCCCACTGACACTTTTGAGCCTAGTTCTAGAGCAGCAACTCTTATCATCAGTTCTGGTCTCAGAGGATTATTGTAAAAGTGGCCCACAGGTACCTTGAAAGTCATTAAACAAAATAATATTCAAAACAACAACTCCTTCCTCAACACACACAAACGTTTAGAAGAAAGTCTGGAGGAGGAGCAAAAAGAGCAGGACAAGAGTGAGGAAGGCAAAAGGGAGGTAGGGCAGAAAGAAAAAGGGAGAGCAAGAGAGACATCATTTAAATACCCAAGTGAAAAGATCAAATCACTATTATGAGAGTGCTATAAGCTATAGACAATTGGGAAAGTAAATCTAGTAGAGCTTAGATCTCAGAGAAACAGTATGACTAGGCAGGCACCGACATAAAAACTCACTGTGAATAGTATGTAAAAATTTGCATTTAGTACAAAATTAAATGAGGATTTTAAAACTGAAAACTATTTTTGCAATCTATCTGTTCTTATAATGTAGATATATGACTATTTAAAAATGGGATGAAATGAGGAGTGCATGTGAACAAACACATTCATTCTTTTTTGAATTAATTATTGTAGTAGTATTGGTATGGTTAAATAAGAATAGTGAATAATTATGTGAAATTCTAAGTCTGTTATCTTCTCTGCCCTTGGAAGCTAGAACCATCATGTAAATAAAGAGATATCTGGGGCAGAAAATATAAGATAAATCTAGAACATCTTGTCAGACCACATAACAAGGAAAACTATCAAAGACTGGCACTGTATCAAAAGGTATCTAAAGTCAATGTGGAGAAGCGATACTGAAGGTTTAGGAACAGATAATATATATTAATATCTTTTTTTCATATATCTTTAGCTTGAGCTTAAGCAATCAAGTAAAATGAAAAAATAAGATAGGATGGCCAACCTACAGCGCCTGTCACAGTTAGTCAGCAAAGAAGTAAAATACAAACATGAATGAAGAGGAACCATTTACAAAAGTATTTTTCTTACTTTATAATAGAATTTAAACAACCAGATTTCTAATAAATCTCTGTCTCTTCTTGTATGACCAAGAGTGATACAAATATATATAGTCATCATTATTGGAGAGACACCAAACCATCAGCAAGGACCCCAGCTGTAATTATTAAGAGGTATCACGCATACTCACAATACACTTCATATATTTAGGAATGACACTGAGCTAAAATCCAAATCAAAACAGAACGACCTGAGAAAAGAACTCACTAATAACCAGTAACATATCACATCACATAATTTGGTCAATACCTGTCATACTCTAGACACTGTAAAAAGCATTTAAAATATATTACCTCTAATCCAGCAATCCTATAAATTGTATCTCTCTTACTCTCCATATGAGGGAGGAAGTCAAGAGTCAAAGAGTTTAAATAACTTACCCAAAGCCACATTTTCAAAAGTAGAAAAGTCAGATTTCAATTCATTGGACAGGCTCTGAAGTTCATCTTTTTTTTTCTCACTATAAAATATAAAATATTTTCCACTATATGCCAAAATAGCTTTCATTTGAATACAACCTTTTTACTAAGAATTAATAAAGATAATTCAACTTATTTCCTGTTATTTTACTAACATAAATGGCTGACTTCTTCAGTCTGAGTATCAAAATAACAATATTTTGTCCATGTTTTGTGATAAATGGATTTTAATATGCTTAATATTCCTAGCTGTTAATTCAATTTTGAACCAGTTAGGAATCTAAATTATAAGCTACATAGAACCATATCTCTGATTTTAGAATAAATGCTTCTAAAAATGGATTTGGTTAGTTCACATAACTGCCAGGATAACCAGAAAATTACGTTTGAAGACACACAGATGGGGGAAAAAAACACCAAATTTTCACTGTGATTACTCATCTGAGGACATAATTGCCACAACTGACATGATGCTAAATATTGCAACTGGCTTGGCCAATTCTACATTGCTGGACACCAGTGCTGCCACTGATAACCTAGGAAACTATTTCCTGGAGAGAATCCCTAGGTCACACACACTTGCACACTAGATTCCCACTGTAATTCTGGGGTGAATGAATTTCGTTGGCACAGTTTGGATCATGTGCTTGTGTCTGCTGCAAGGGATGGTAAGAAAGTGACTTTCTATCATTTTCAACTCTCTAGTAGCTGGCACACTGTGTTCTGGCACAACTCACACAGGGGAGAATGCCCAAAATGTCAGAGAGAAGGCTTAGATGCTGTGCCACCAAAAGAATCACGAATAACCACCACAGCCATGTTTCCTCCACTTTAAGTAATATTGAACTTCCTAATATTTCTACAGCTTTTTCTTTAATCAGTTTATTTTGTTCAACTATAACTAAATGGCTTTTAAAATTATTTGTAAGTTAGTTCCTTTCATGTATTTGTAGGAAGGTATATTTTTAACTAGGTAAAGAAAATATGCCTTCGTTTATTTTAATTAGTAAAATATTCTCTCTGGTTTCATTTGCTTTAATGCTGCAGGACCAGAGATTTGCTTTAACTGCAAATCTCACAGACCCACTAGGCCTAGGAGAGAACAGGTAACCGTGTCTATTCATATCTCACAGAGCAATTTCAAGTAGAAGGAAGCATTGGGCTAATTAGGTTCTTTTGTATTTACAAGGAATGGTAAGTGACGAGAATAGTTGCTTTAGATATCCTGCTCACTTACTCAACTTAATTGAAAAAAATAAAACTCCTTCATGTCTATAAAGCACTTTTGATATAAAGAGATCAAACTGTTTTAAGGCTCTCATCTCATGAACTTATATAACACTATTTAAGTTAGGCAGGTGGTAATTATGACTTTATTAATTTTACTGTTGAAGAATATGAAATGTAGACTAGGTAAGTATAAAAGTGTGCCTTATCCCAATAAATATCACTTCAAGGGTAGGGGAAGAAAGAGAGGTAACGTCTCAATGGCACTAACTTTTCTCTAATCAAAATAATTTTAAAGAATGACATTCCTCACATTAACTAATAAAATCAAATCTCAAGATATATATTGAACTCATATAAGCTAATTTTTAATGGAGTAATAACAGTACATAGCTGATGCACAACAATTCTTGGTTGGATGTATAATTTAATAAACAGATAAATATTAAGGTGAAAACTATTTCCTAGCATTAGGGAAGACTTAAATCATGAGAAATGTAATTGCTGAGATTTCAAATCACCTACTTCTTCCCAAATATAACAGCTAAAACTAGGTGTGTTTGCCCATTCCTCTGACATTACAACTTAACAACAATTGACGCTGAAGTACAAAACTGAACTGCGTGAATGGAGTAGGAAGTTAATCAATGTTTGAAACACCAACAAACACAGCAGCAACAAACTTTAATATATTAAAAAAAAAATCACAACAACCTAGCTATTGCTTTTGTTGTTGTTGTTGTTAATGTTGTTGTTGCTGTTATTGTTGTTGTTGCTGTTAGGCAAATAAATGGAGAAATGAAAACTTTTCATGGGTTAAAAGGATATGTTTTATGTCCAGGTTTCAATCTATTGCCATATAGACAGTGAGTTGCCACCAAATGATTTAGATAATTCTTGGAGATGATCTGTGTTCTTTCCTTCATCTGTGTTACATAAAACAGGGATCAAATATATGGTGATGGAAGGAGGACTGACTCTGGGTGGTGAACACACAATGTGATATATGGGTGATGTGTTACAGAACCGTATAGCTGAAATCTATTTAACTTTACTAACAATTGTAACCCCAACAAACTTTAATTAAAAAAAAATAATAATTTACTTTTTCTTTCTTTGTGCTACAGCAAGAATTTCCCCTTTTAGATGGGCACTACATAATAATAAAGGGATCGATCCGACAAGAAGAGATAACCCTAGTAAACATCTATGCACCCAACATAGGAGCACCTAAATATATAAAACAGATGTTGACTGACATAAAGACAGAGATCAACAGTAACATTATCATAGTAGTGGACTTCAACACACCCCTGCCAATAAGGGACAGGTCTTTCAGACAGAAAATCAATATGGAAACAGCGGTCTTAAATGATACATTGGACCAGTTGGTTTTAATCGATATTTTCAGAGCATTTCACCCCAAAGCTGAAGAATACACATTCTTCTCAAGGGCACATGGAATCTTTTCCAAGATAGACCACATGTTAGGCCACAAAACAAGTCTTGATAAATTTAAAAAAATTGAAATCATACAAACTGTCTTCTCTGACCACAGTGCTTTGAAATTAGAAATTGACTACAGGAAAAAAACTGGAAGACACACAAATACATGGAGGCTGAATAACATGTTACTAAATAATGAATGGGTCAACAATGAAATCAAGGAAGAAATCAAAAGATATCTTGACACAAACGAAAATGAAAACACGATGACCCAAAATCTATGGGATACAGCGAAAGCAGTCCTAAGAGGGAAATGCATAGCAATGCAGGCATACCTAAAGGAAAATTAAAAATAAAAAATTTACAGTTTATCCTGACACTTAAGGGATCTGGAAAAAGAACAGCAAAATAAGCCCAAAGGGAGTACAAGGAAGGAGAAAATAAAGATCAGAGTGGAAATAAATGAAATAGAGACCAAGAAAACAATACAAAATATCAATGAATCCAAGAGCTGGTTTTTAGAGAAGATAAACAAAATCGACAAAACTTTAGCCAGACTCCTCAGAAAAAAAAGAGGTCCAAAATGAATAAAATCAGAAATGAAGCAGGATAAGTGACAACAGACACCATAGAAATACAAAAACAAGAGAAAAAATAAGAAATTACTATGAGCAACTATATGCCAACAAATTAGACAATCTGGAAGAAATGGACAATTTTCTAGAAGCATACAACCTTCCAAGGCTAACTCAAGAAGAAACAGAAAACCTGAATAGACTGATTACTACCAGGGAAATTGAATCAGTAATCAACAAGCTCCCAACAAACAAAAGCCCTGGACCAGATGGCTTTACAGGTGAATTTTAGAAAACATTCAAAAAAGAATTAGCACCTATTCTCCTCAAACTATTCCAAAAAAATCCAGAAGGAGGGAAGTCTCCCAAACAGTTTTTACAAGGCTGCTATCACCCTGCTCCCAAAATCAGACAAAGACATTACAAAAAAAGAAAACTACAGGCTGATATCCCTAAATGAACACAAATGCAAAAATCCTCAACAATATATTAGCGAACAGAATTCAGCAATACATTAAAAAGATCATACACCATGATCAAGTGGGATTCATCCCTGGTATGCAAGGGTGGTTCAACATCCGCAAATCAATTAATGTGATACACCACATTAACAAAATGAAAAATAAAAATCATATGATCATATCAATAGTTGCAGAAAAAGCATTTGACAAATTATTTTACTAATTCATATTGATTTCAGTAAAACAGCTTCCAATAATGTATCTAGAGATTTTCTGTATGAATTGCGTTAAAGTCAAAATAAGTATCTATTCCTTGAAGAAAATGCATCAACTGTTGATTGTGCTTTATCTTCCTTTTAAACAAATGAGCACATTTTGCCTTAACTACTTTCTATTTGGCATCTATTATCATATCAAGTATGTTGTCATTTTTTTTTTCTTAATTTCTCCATCATATTTTTTGTTCCACTGGAACATTGTCCCCATCTGTTTACTCTGACATCGTTTTCTGCTTCTTTAACACAACAGTATTCCTCATATCTGTTGCTTTTCCTATCAATTAATCTCCTTTTTTCCAGGAACAAATGCCATTTTTCATCCGAAATGCTGAATGCTAAGGTACCAGCAGTAGGTGTTGTTTTTGTTTGTTTTTTACTTGTAGCAAGAGGTTTGAATGCCTCTAACTGCAGAGTGTCACAGGGTTTCTCTTGTGACAAACATAATTGGAAGCCAGAAGTTGGCTAAGTCTGGGATTGTGAATTAAACCAATGCAATTAGCCTTTATTTGGCTGCCTATTTTGTGTTTTGCATACATTATTTCATTCTCATGACAAACAACCAATAACCATTACATGAAGCTGAGTATTTTGCAGTCATTCTTTCCTCCTACATCCTTATTTCAGAAATTAAATTGTCTCATGTGCATTTAAAATTGTAATGTGAGATAAAAATTGAAATGTCAGCCAGTGAGGCATTACATACTCTAGTACTATAACAAACCATCCCCATTTATTCTAAAAGATAAATGTACTTTCAAACCACCTAATTTAAAGATAACTTTTGCTAAAAAAAAAAAAAGGGACTTTGAAACGTGTTGTGATTCAAAACATGTTGTAATAGTACTGCCATATATTTTCCCTAAAATCAGCACTGATACATGTGCATTCAAATAAATTAATATGTATTTTCTTTTAGTTAGGACAACAGTTTATAATGTGATGGAATAGAATACATAAAGAGAACCAATGTAAATTTGGGGGCAAATAGTCATTGAGAAGCAGTTTGCTCTTGATTTTTCAAATTATGCATATTTTGTAAACTTCAACCACAACCTTCCCCACACACACACACACACATTTTCATATATATTTCCATACATATGATGTATATATGAATGTATATCTGTGTGTATATATATGTGTATATATATGTAAATATATATACAAAAATTTACTAATTCCATAGGAAGATAATTGGAAATTTTTCCTAGTTATGGAGACATAAATATTTAAACATCATTTGCCACAGAAAAATCAATAAGGTCAAGTATACTAAAAGATAAAAATATCAGAAACTTAAAAGCATTGTCATCAAAGGTGAAAATTAAAAGAATACTCTTTGTTTCTCTTGGCTTCATGGGTTTTTTGTTGTTGTTGTTTCTTTGTTTTAGTGTGTCAACTTCTTTTCCAATATTAAAAAAATCTATTTAAAAGTTTGGCAAAAATATCTCTGGATCTGATTAATTTCCTCTTGCACAATGCAGTTAATACTTACTAGAGTCATTAAGAGTTTCAAGAACGAAAGACTTAGACTTGTTTCAGATTGTATCCTAAGAAACCATTTTATCAGAAAGAATGGTCCTCGTCTTACCTAATATATATTTAGCTCTAGAAAAGCAATATTAATTTTGAACATCCTGGATGGTATTTTCACCCTATTTAAAACCTGTTTTTTGTGATATATAGCTACTTCAAAGAGACCAGAGATATTGTATTGTTCAAGACCTATATACATATATATCTATACTACTGTCAATTACTAATCTGCTTATAATTGAAATTTACGAAATCTTTTGAGTTTAAGTGTTCTGAAAAATGTCATGAGGTGTTTTCACACAACATGAGATTTACATGTTAGCTAAAATATTCATGTAGACAGATGACATTTCTCTATCATACAAGGTACCATATAATCCTATTAAACTGAAGCATTCTCAAATACAATGCTTTGAAATGTGAACTCTAATACACTTGCTATTAGACAGTTTCATAATATTGTTCTAATAACTCCCTATCAACTGTGCAGGTTGTAAACAGTTCGATGTAATTCAAATCTCTAAGAGTCGAAATGATTGCTTGTTTAACAGCAGTTGGTTGTTTTCTTTTGTAGTTAAAAAGCTGGCCAACTTTAGTTTTTCTTAAAATAAATATTTAAAGTAGGTCACAGTTGTCTGATATTTCTTGTTGCTAAAATTATAATTCATACTGGAATATTGTTCATAGAAGCCACTTAAACTAATTCCTTGAATATATTCTTTATAAAACTCATGATTTAAAGCCACTGTTCATCAAAAGCCATGATGGTGATGTCATCATTTTTGTGCAGGTGAAGAACTTTGCAAAGAGTTCAAGACTGTCCTCTCCTTGGAGGATGTCACAAGGACAATAATGCCTCTATTATGTCATGTACCTTTTGAAGTAAACAAATATAAATATGTTTCTGATCATAAAAAAAATGAACACCGTATTTTGGTCTTTCATCAATAAATAAGATGATAAAATATAAAATAAAATGTAATGTAGTTAATTGCTGCATGTATGCAGCATTTCTTTAATTTACTTGATTGTGAGAAAAATTTGGGATGCTTTTTTAAACTGCATCTTCCCTAAACCCTCCATCCTTTGGAGTCTGGGAAATGGTCTAAAAATTTGTATTTTTAATAAATTCCCTAGGTGCTCCTAAACGTTAAGCGTTTAGGAAGGAAATGCTTTTCACTAAGGGACAAATAAACTTCAACATCTTAGTTAAAACATGCCAAAAACTAAGCTGAAGCCATGGTACAACTCAAATAAATTAAATCATTATATACAAAATCCTTAGAGCATAGTATAAAGATGAGCATTACAAGTCATGCACCTTAGGCAGAAATCCTGTGATGAGAGGAGAGGTACTTACGTTATTTATGTTTTCTCTCTCTCTCTCTCTCTCTCTCTCTCTCTCTCTCTCTCTCTGAGAGTAAAAAGTGATTTTTTATATTCAAGTATAGTTGACGTACGATATTATATTAGTTTCATTTGTAGAACATAGTGATTCAACACTTATATACCATACAATGCAATCACCCCTGACAATTCTAGTAACAATATGTCACTGTCAAAGTTACTAAAATATTATTGGCTATGTTCCCTGTGCTGTACATTACATCCTCATGACTTATTTTATAACTGGAAGTTTGTACCAATTTCCACTCTGTTCTGAAAGTAGTTGTCAACTTAATTACTTGATAGAATTAACTGAGAGCTTCTAATATCCTGATACCTAGCCCATGATACAGACCAATGAAATCAGAAATTCTGGAGGTGGTACCCAGGCATCAGACATTTTGAAAGCCCCTCCCCCCATGATTTTCATGCGTCGCCAATGTTGATAACTCCTGTGTTAAAGACAGTTGGTCAGAGCTGCCTTTAGTGTGAATAAAACTTTAGTATGAATCAGCTTCAGCACCTGATTTCACGCAGATCGAGGAAGGCTAGTAAACTTCACGTCCATGTCTGGATCAGGGCGCAAACTTGTAAATGCTACAGTCAGAAGTAAATGAATTTCAGTAAGCGAATTTCTCCCATATTGATCTTCTATCTCGGTATCTTTCTAAACTCTATTAGTAATCCAAATTATTTTTCTGTATATAATGTTGGGGTTTTTTGTACATAAGCGTATTATCTGCGAATAATGAGAGTATCATTTCTTTCTTTAAAATACATACTCTTCTCATTTATTTATCTATCATTTATTTATTTGTCTATGATACGGGCATAGTCATGAACTTCCAGCTCAATATTGTCTAGAAACAATGATTAAAAGTGCCCACCTAGTTTCTGATTTTAAAGGGACCACTTATGATGTTTCTTATTAATATTAGCGCTTGCTGTAGGCTTCACTTTAATAAAGAAATGTCCTTCTAGTCCTAATTTGCCAGGAACTTGCAATAATCTACTGAGATGCCTATATTTACGTGCTGTTCCTATCCATTGCATCATTGTTTGCCACATCCTTAGTTTATGTTCTTGTATTTAGCCTCATTATTTCCACATCGCTTGAATTTATTCTTTTATTATTTTACTAATTCAGTTGGAATATTACTTCATTAAAATTTGGTTTTTCTATATATTTACTGTAAACATTATGGCTATTAAATTTCCTTAATGTAGAAATAACCCACATTTTATATTTTTTCCTCCTCATTTAGTTATTCAACCCATGAATTATTTAAAAATTGGCTTAGAAATTTAAAGACTTATAACCTTAGGTTTTCTTTTTCTTGGGGGGGGTTTAATTTTAAGGAAAATTTCAGATACATAGTAAGGAGAAAACCAGTGAACCCCTATGTACCCATTACTGAGTTTAAACAAATAATGATTCATACCCAATAATGTTTTATTCTTCATATGCCCAATCATTTCCTCCCCACAACCCATATGTAGATTATTTTAAAGCAAAAGTATGCATCCTAACTTCTAATGCGTAAATGCTTCAGTAAACATCTTTAAAAGATAGACATGTTTCTTTAAACATAAAAATAATACATTATTACAACTAAAGTAAAAGTTAGCAATAATCACCAAACATTATTAAATATTCTGTCACTATTCAAATTTCCCTGATTTTATAATATTTTTACAGTTGATTTGTTCAATTCGGGATAAAAACAAGATTCACCCTTTCTATCACTAATATGTTCATTAGATGTATTTATTCTATAGGTTGCACTGTCTCTAAAGAAAAAAAATACACTCTTTGTTGAAGAAACTGGGTATTTTGTTTTGTAAAATTTCCCATATTATAGATTTTGCAAATTGCACTTCTGAGTTGCCTGTTTTCTATATATTTCCTGTACCCTTTTAAATAGGTCAAATTCAGGTTCAATTAAAAAAAAAAAAAAACTTTGTATTCATAGATGGTACCATATATATACCATAGAGTATCACATGAAATGTGGTTCTTATTAACTCTCACTCAGTAATGTTAGATCATTCATCAGTGATCTGGGTCTTGCCAGACCCTTATTTTCAAAACAAAATTTCCAACAGTCTTTCACATAAAAGTATTGGCAGCCATTGAAGATCATTGTCTCAATTTACTATTCCATTAGGGGTTACACAATGGTGACAATCTTAATTTTATTAGTCCTTCTGTATTTATTTTCTGAAATTCTTCTCTAGAGAGTAACATTTCTCATCAACAATTAGGTTGTTATAATTTGTAGATCCAGTAGGAAAGCTAAATAAATGATTGATGCTCTCCCTGTGTTTAACAGTTGTCAGAATAATCGATTGGTTTACAAGCAAATCCAAATGTGTATAGAGTTTCACACAATTTTTTCATTTGTTATTATCAAGAACACATAAGATTTTAATATATTTTTTGCCTTTCATTCTATTGTAGTTTTTCTTTTTAATGTTTAAATTAGCCCATATTTTGCTAGTGATAGCCCCTTTGATATGGCTCATATGTCCTTCTAATACAACCCCATAGTCTTTGCTTTTGGCCTGTATATTCAACAAAATATTCCAAGCTCATCTTGCATGTTTCCTATCCCAGATGTAAGATGATATATTTCTGCTGTCAGCTTCCCTTTACTAGAAAATGGCATTTACAGTATACCATTGTTGGATAGTTACTTTTTCTAGGCCTATTTAGAGAAAATATTTGTAAGCTTATAAGTATTGACAACTCCAATTTAAGATTACAGTGCTTTTACTAAGTTCTTTCATTATGTTTTTCTTACATCTGCATTTGTGGGTCCCAATAACTAACAGAAATACTCTCTTATTTTATCCACATAAAATTTATATTTTTAGTTCAAATATATTGTATATTATTCTTAAACACTGCATTTTTATATGTTTTGTATATAAATATTATACATGATATGTAAAATTTCAAAACAGTGATTCTAATATTGCTACTATTATTTAGAACAGCTTAATGTACGTATGCATTTTTAACATTAAGATATATTCTACTGTGCATATTGAATATACTGCTGTATTTCAAATGCATTTAAAATAATTCACTTCTATAAAATTAAACCATAATATATAGTTCCAACATCCGGGTCAATTCTGACCGATTCTGTTGATTCTTTTGACAATGGGTAATTTTTTCACGTGTTTTGGTGTCATAATTTTTTTCCTCTCCAAGCTGTAGCAAATCTCTGCTTTATATCAGTGCAAACCTTTTTGGTAAAAGAAGGCTTTTTGCCCTTCCCGCACCTCCTGTTGGCCTTTTTTACCCCCATAGCTTATGCTCTAAACATGTGGTCAGATGTTAGTCATATGGCTACTTTCAGCTGCAATTGTGTCTGAGAAGTGTAGTGTTTACTCTAAACAGCTAAAAAATAGGATTTTATTATTAAGAAAGAAGGGAGAAATGAATATTGGAGTAGGCAGGTACCTCTCCCCATACCACCCCACCCCCAAAAAAAACTTCCTTGGGCACCTATGAACATAATACAAAATAACTGTACTTCATTTTAATTTTTATAAAATCTTTCAAGTAGTTGTTATTTAATTATTTAACAACCCTGTGAAGCAAAAAGACAGTCCTCTATAGCTAGTTTTGTTTGGGACACACTTTACAAACCTCAGGCTGAAACATTCTATGAGATGCCTAAGATAACACTATTTTTAAAGGTAGAATTACATAATCTTTTGCTAGAGATACATGTAAGGAGAACTAAATTGGGTTTCATAAAAGCTGAGCTTTTCTGATTTTTCCTTGTAATGGTTCTATGACCTTATGCCTCCCCCAGCCTCAATACTTGCAGCTAGAAATAAGCATTATCGTTCTTGAAACTTTGAATTGCAAATGAGAAAACGCAAGAAAAGTGCTGTGACAAGTAGGGAATGGTGAAGAATACTATGCAATAGGATGGTAAGATACATCCATCTGTGATAAGTTATTAAAATAAGTAATATATGTGAAATACTGTACACCCATTGCCTAGAATGTTGACAACTGTAAATATTTGTTTAAAAAAATCAAAAGTGTCAGTTTGTAATGGACATGGTATTTTGTTTTATTAATGCACTTTTCTATTTGTAGTGTCATGTACATGAACTAGTTAGCCTCAGGTATCCACTTGACCCAGGGTTTTGGGTAGATACTATTAAATTAAATAAACAGGAGGCCATTAGACTACGGTGGCTCTAATGCCTTGTTAGCCTATATAAATGGAAACCTCAGCTAGACTCAATTCCTATAAATGCCCCAAGATTTAGTAATCAAAACTTGAGAACAACCAATCACAAAGAGCCAACTAGGCTACCCAAATAAGGCGACCCCTTAAGCTATCGCCAATCAAATAATTTTCTTGCTTTGTTTCCAGTTGCTTTACAAAAGCCTTTCCCTTATCTCCTGCCGGTGGAAGGCTCCTAACCATTATTGGTTTGATACTGCCCAATTGAAATCAGTGTTTGTCCAAATAACCTATTCAAAATTTCAATAAACCTTAGTTTCTCTTTTAACAGTGTGCAAATTTAGTTTGCTAAGATAAACTGGAAAGAAAATAAAAACTTAAAATTTAGCTTCTAAATTAAAAATAGTAAGTTGAAAAAAAATGACAGGGTTTCTCAGGAAGAATTCTATATATTTCTTTATTTCCCCTTTTACATATTGATAGCTAGCCTAGCCCACTAATCCACAGAGTTTCTCCCAAAGAATGGTTAGGATATTACTTCCTCTGAGGACTGTTAGTCAATGAAGCTTATCATGCTAAGACGGAAAGGATCTTGTTTAAAGAACGTAAAAAACTTGAAACTCTCACCTTCTATCTGAGAGAGAGTGTGGGGAAATGTGTCCAGATATATGTCCAGATCTTCTCAGACCAAGGTCCCAGATGACAAACTATGCTAGTTAAACCTAGAGTAGTCGTTCTCAAAGTATGGTCGCTCTGACAATATTGTATTATTCACAGCTTAGAAGAAAATAGGCAGAATATTCTACATTTCTAATGAAGTGGGACACAAATAACTGAAATCTCTTGGAGGAATATGTCAAAAGTGGTTACTTCTATAGGAAAAAGTGGCCTACAGCTGAAGGCTACAAGATGGGACACTTGTACCAGGACTGTGTACTACAAGCAGGTTTTAGGGATTAAGCAAAGCAGGCAGAAATCACACAGGCCTTGTAATGCATTGAATAGCGTCCTCCAAAAATCCATGTCCATTCAGAACCTCAAAATGAGGCCTTATTTGGAAATTGGGTGTATGTAGATATAAATAGTTAAGATCGAGTCATAGTGTTAGGATGGGCCCTAACTTCAATGACTGGTATCTTTATAAGACAGCCAAGGGAAGATATTAAGAGAATTAGGTTATGTATAGGTAAAAAGTACTCTCAAAAGACTGACAGACCTAGATTTTCAAGATAGAGAGGAATGACATCTCATCAGAAGCAGTCATGTTCTACTAAATTAAAAACAGAAACTAAATATCAAATATTATGTATAAACAGTGTTAACATATAAGAACATAGAATCATTGAATGACCAGTGAGAGTAAAAGGAAAAACATCCTACCTGTTTTGGAGCCATTTTACCATTCCTAGTACAAAATAATATCCAGTTATTTTTAAAGTATTATATAAAATATGGCTGAATAATTTTACTTGCAATGGCTTCCCATTCTAAAGACCAGCACATTAAATTATGAAACCTGAAACATACAGACTTGTACCATATGGACTTAATTTCTTTAAAAGCTTTACAGCCTTCTTCATACCTTAAATGAATATTTTTTCTGGAAAACATTTTATTGCTTTACTTAATAAAAATCCTTATATTATGTTCCCTTTCCTCATTCCACCCTGTGTTCCCAAACAATAATTCTACAAGACCCAAATCAAATAAAACACTCTGTTATTCCTGACGACGTTCACTACATGTGATTTCTTTCTTCTGAATTTTTACATCTTTTGGTTATGTGTCTTTATCACCAGTATATGAAAGCTTATATAATAGTGATAGTTTTCATTATATATGTATTTGTTTATAAAAACAAACTGTCTAGGCAGCAACATGTTTTATATGTCTTTGTACCCCTTCTCTTCACCTCGTAATACCTAGAACAATGCATTTATTTTTGTGAATGAGCTCCTGATTGTTTAAAACTGCCAGAACTTACTCAAGGAGGTTTACTCAATTACACATACCGTAGCCATTAAGAATCTGAATAGATAAATCTGTCAAACCAAAACTAAACACAAACACAGAGTAGACATTGATTATTGAGGCTGACAAATAGACAATAGGAAAGAGGAAACATTTTAGGAAAGTCCAAACATGTTGGAATTTTTTTTTTAATTTTTACCTATTTCCAAACAGAATTATCCTCAGATTTGTACCAAGACTAGATACTGAAATTTAAGAAACTTTGTCAAAGATAATCGTGTCTTATGTTTTTCTATCAAAGTAAATGCTACCTGTATTTCTGGCCTTTATTTCTGATTAAATACTGTAAGTTGCAGGTCTGCCGCGCCCTCCCTGAGTATACTAACTTTCAGCTGCTATTCTTAGGTTTTCAGCTGATCAGTAACTGCCCTACAAAGACCCTTTACTAACCCTTCAGACACCTGTGAGAGAGGCCTCTGAATTTTCTTTTTCATCCTTACTCCTGAGTAACGCTATATCAGTGTAGCCATTTGCAAATATGAATAAGAATTTTTCATACTTTCAAAAACAATCACCAGCCAAGGAATAATTTGTGATACCCCGTCCTTATAGAGTGTGTTTTCATGAGAAGGGGAAATGATGCATATATATATTGTCATGTAGGGTCTCTAGTCCCACTCCCCACACAAGAACGCAGGATTTGGTGAGGCCAAAAAGGAACACCCAACTGAGCCATGGACAGGGGAGTCATACCACTATAGTCTCGCTGGCGGCTGGGTTGGAGACACAGGAAGCAGGAGCCACACTATCCGCTAACCACCATCAGCTTTTCTGCCAACCAATCTCTCCCGCCAACTGCAATCTGCTGTGCTAACTGCAATCTACGCTTGCTAGTTTAGCCACGGGCAGTTATATTAGTGGCTAATGGCTAACCGGTAACAGCAGATGGCCAACTAGTCACAGCTGATGACCATCTAATACCCGAGCCAGCACCTTTCCATGTGAGTCTGAGCCTGGAAACTGCTCTCTGGGACTCTGTCCCCACACTATGTTTATCATAAATAAAACATGATTCAGGGCGAACTGTTTTAAAACTTGAACAGTGTTTTCCCAAGATGAATTAGACTTTGTGTACTTTATTATCTTTCTAGTTTTATGTCCCTTTCATGTGGCTGATATAGGCTACTCGTGGCTTCATTTCATAACCTCAATATAACATATTATAATGCCAAGAAAAATCAGTTCAAAAGACCACCTTATTTTTATCAAACAGTTTTTGAGCACATCTTGTAATATATTTCATTCTACTGGCTCCAAAAACTGTAGAAGAAGCTTATTGTGTTTCTCAAGGAAAAAAAGAAAAAGAAAATCTATCTAAACAATACATTTTGTTTTTTCAATGAGAAAAGCCAGAAGGATGTATCTCAAACCCAGAATAAATAAATTTTTTTAAAGGGCAATGTTAATCTGAAATACATTTTCCAGGTTCTACAGCCCTTGGAAAAATTGCAAGGCTCTCTACTTCTTCCCCATTCTATCCAAAACTCTATGGCATTACGCCATATCTGCATCAAAAGATAAATGGAACTATTGTTATATATAAACATTATATATGTTTCTAAAGTACATAGCTCTGTGAGCTATATAAGGTAATGATAAGGGATAATATTAGCTAAATATTGTGTATAACTTAGAAGCCAAGACAATGTCCAGACAATACTTCATCTGTCTAATCAGGAACCCAGAGCACATAAAAGATAAATGGGAATAACCCAAAAACACTGAGGAAAATGAGACTCCTACATTGGGAGGAGGATCCAACAGCTAGAATGAAAAATCTAGATAACTTTTTATCAAATCATATATCAGGTTTATCCCAATTTGAGAAAAATACCTTAGCAAACAAAAGAGAAGAGCTTCACATCCAATTTCTACCTAAAATCCTGCAGGGGGAACCGCTCTCTGACCAACTGCTCATGAAAGTTTTACTCTCAGACTTCCTCTATCAAGAGCAAAGAGCTCCTGTCCTTAGGGACAAACATATGAATAAAGATAATATTCTCTCTCTCCCCCCATATCCGTCTTATTTTACAACATAGAGGTTATTATGGTAGGGAGGAGTAGTTTAAATATTCCTTTAAGAACACTGCCTTCCTTTCCTCTTATTTTCTATACAGAGTAATCTTTGGGATAAAACCATTAGTCACACAGGAAATCAGAAGTATCCTAATCGAGGTTGTTGAAATGGAAGCCAAGCACGGAAATCATGAATAAAATGAAAACTATTCTCTGTTTTCACACTCAGGCTTACAGAGAATGTACACTGCTTCACAGAGCACACTTACTCCCTCATTTCCTTAAAGAGCTCTATCAAATCTTTGCATATTTCAAGCCCCATTTCCTGGCCTTTCGCAGCACACCAAGTAACTGTTGAATTAATCACCACAGACTTTTTTGTTAAAGAAACATCACTGCAGCCGACAGCTAGCTTTTTCAAAAGATATATCCTCTATTTCAATTAAACATGAAACGTTTAAACATGATATGTGGTCATAAAGCAAGTTTATCTCAGCCTACTTCAAAGGACAAACAATGTAAGAAAAAAAGAAAAGGAAACATTCCACTCACTTTTGGTAGTAGATCTAGATGAAGGTACTCCAAATATCTTGGGACTTAATGATGATAATTGAGAAGACAACATCTCTAATTTTCCTCTGGTTATCAAGTAAAACAACAAAGCCATAAATGGCCTGATGTGGTGAGAATAAAGTGTTTCTAGCTCTTCTCGTTTGCCGGCTGGTGTCTTTGAGGGTAGAGAACCATCTCACTGGCATATGTTTTATTCAGTCTTATTTCTAAATAAAAGCACTTTAACACATTAAAAAGTGTTAAATTGATTTATCAGATGGCCGTCAGGATGCGGAGGCTTGAATGTCTGGGCAGCTTATGGAAGCAACCAGAACAACGCCAGCTTATATAAATTCGAAACCTAAGGACAACCAATCACAACAGGCAGCTAGGCTTTAAGGCTGTAGCCAATCAACAATTTCCTTGCTTTGCGTCCACCTGTCTCCAGAAAAGTCTCTCCCAGAGATCCTACTGGTGAAGCATTCTTAGCCACCTCCCTGGTTGGTGTTGCCCAGTTGGAATTGAGTATTGAGTTTTGCGCAAATAAATTCTGAAAATTAATATGCGTCAATTTATCTTTTAACAAAAGTAAACAAGGGTTGTAAAGAAAAATATACTGATTTCTGGTTTTAGTCATGTGTGTGTGTTTTAAGAATTTTACCATGAACATCAATTACTGAATAATATTGGAATACATCAGTGCTTCCATGGGACTGTGATATCGGCAAAGCTTGCTTGCCTTGGCACTTTCCTTACTCATACAACTTACCGTAATGGTCCGGTGGTTCTTCTGCTGCTTCTCCTGAGTGCCTCTTGTGATGTGCTGGTTGATGCTTCTGTTCTTTCTTTCTTTGTAGCTGGGTTCTTGAGGGTCAAATATCTTGTCGCTGGGTAGGTTTGTTTCTAGGTATTGCTTCTCAAAACTTCATTCTAATTTGAAGCTTCGGTTTGTAAAATCCCTGCCAAAATTTCTATTTATAATCTAAGGAAGTATGTAGAAATAAAGTAAACAGATGTTGCATAATTGTTAATTATACAAAACATATTCATCTGCCATCTACGTTTGTGGGGACAGAGTCCCAGACAGCAGTTTCCAGGCTCTCAGCCTCATGTGGAAAGGTGCTGGCTCGCTTTTTAAAATAAGAATTGTTAATGCAAAATGCATATGTGTACACACACACACACACACACACCGTCCTGCATGCCCATAAACATACCTTTCCTTCCAGGGTGCCCAGGTTGTCCCCCTGCTTATTGATACATCTTCTTAAAAAGGCACACCCCTGGATTTTTGCAGTTTCTTACAGTTCTTCTGTGGCTAGAGATTCTGGCTGTGATCCTCTTGTGTCCTGAGCTTTTAAACTCTTTCCCCCAAGACCTCTTTTAGAAAAGAATGTTTCCGTCCAACTTTTTCCCTGTCAGTCAGTCAGACAGGCAGGGCTGAGCAGAGTTAGCCATGACTCACTTTAATCTGGATCCTCTCACTGGGACTCCTAAATCAATACTTCTTATGTGGAAGAGGAGCCCCTTCAGCAAGTTTCCAAGTAGTGATTTCACCTCTTGCTTTACCCGTTTTCCTGAGTGATGTCAAATCTGGGTCTGGGGGTCCCTTTGATGATGCTGAAAGGCCAGGGGGAAGGTGCCAGCATTACTCACCTTCTTGTTGCCAATGAAACTTTCACATCTCTCCACTATGATCAGCCATGATCTGGACCTTTGGCCACCTAATTAATCAAACGGCAGTTTGCAGGACACAGTCATTTACTGTTATTTAATCCTCACATCCAATTACCCCAGCTCAAGGATCCACAGCAGAGCTTACTCAAAAAGTAGTTGGTGAATGAATACATTCTGCAAGGAAAACAATATTTTTGATGGAATTAATGGTATTGACCCTGGGCGGAGAGAGGGTAAGTAACCAAACTAAAGGCACACAGCTACTAAGAGGACAGGTTAGAATTTGAGTTCCCATCTGATTCCAAATCCTCAACTCTTTTGCTGCATCTTTCTTGAAGTTAACGCTCAGATCTTCCACCCAGGAGTTCAGAACTGAGAACTCCTCTGGGGGGGTGATCATGGTTGTGGATGGCCAGACCTTGGAAGGTGACCTGAAGGTGACCCCAATCCATGCCAGAGAGATTGTTCTGGTATCAGCGCCATGACCAAGGTCAGGTGCTCATGTCTGGATGCTTCCAACAGCTTTTATGGAAGGTCAACAGGAGTTGACCTTCAACATGGATTGAACATCAACATAGATGACTTTCTGCTGTCTAGAGGCCTGACTTTCTTGAGTTCATAGCAATGAAGACAATAAGGGAAGAATAAGCATTCAGCCTGTAGACATTCAGCCTAAGACATTTGCTTGTAGGTTGCACAGATCAAAGAGGTAGACAAAAATCCATCTTTCCATTCAAATACCTGTATACACTCAACCCACCATGTCTGTGGGAAACAACATCAGCAATTGTTTGGATCACCCTGCCACTGATGTCCAATGTCTAAATCATGCCTGGAATCCCCATCCTCACAAGGCTGGGTTCCAAGTTCTCACCTCCACTCCACTCACCAGGGTATGTGTGCAGAGTGAGGGATCTTTCTCAACATGTCATGAGCATATGAACCACTCATTCCAAGAAAAACCGTGATAAAATCTCTCTGGGTTACAGCATCATGCACTTAACCAGTGCTGCCTCTGTGTATGCAGAGACAGATGTCACCGTCTGGGGATGGAGCCTCCAAGGAGAGCTGTTGTAGCAGAAACCCCTCTGCATCTCCATGTCTGCTAGAGAGAAAATTAGTTGCAGTGGGAGCCTAGAGCCCTTGATATTTGGATTGTCCCTGGAGGACTGTGGAGAAACATTTACTCATCTCTCTACCACAGGAAGAATGGCAGCACTGATTGGATAAATGAATGTGACCGATATCCAAGTCTTTTTGTTTAGATCTCCTCAGGAGGAAGAGATGTAGGAATTCACTACAGCAAATAGACCCTATATTCAGAAAAAATTCTGATGTCCAGAAGATTTCTCCTGAGTTAAGTAACGAGGCAGTGATGGTGGTGGGACAGCCAGGAGGCACCTTCCCTGGGTCAAGGCATTTTTTCCTCTAAATTCCATTCTTGAGGGGCTTCTAAGACTCAGACGATAAATTAGTATAGAGGTAGATTATTCTCATGTCCATGAGTTTATTGTGTGCCCATGGCCAGAGCTGGGGGTAAGGGCAGAGACCAGAGAGACAGGCTACCTTGAAGTAGCCTGCCCACTGCAGGAAGTTACAGACGAGGCCGAGGCAGACTGAGTTACCAACATGTTGCTCAAACCAAAGCTGAGTCAGACAGGTAGCAACAAGGTGCAACCAGGATGGAAGCAGGAATGACGGTAACATATTTTAAGGAACTGATCTACAGAAGGTACCTATGAACAAATTCCTTGTACCATGGGACCACTTTCTAGTCCCAAGCCCATGGCAGACATTAGTAATCCATCTCAGCACTTTCTACGTCTGAGGCTGGATGGAGCTTCTCAATTCAGCAAACCAAACAGCTAGACCTTCCCAATTGGATTTGATATTTGTCATGAAATCTACTCTCCAAGTAGACTCTAAACCAGTACTCTGAGCAGTTGTGACAGCCTGCATGGAGATAAGCAGCTTGATCCAGAAAGCATTCAACACACGACGTCCCTCATTGAGAAAATTTTGTTATGAAATAAATGTCAGTTGAACTAAAGCTTAGTGATGTTGCTGATTTATGCCAAGGTTCTTTTATCCTCAAGGGCCAATAACAGTTCATGGATCAGATTTTAAGGAACATTACCATGGACAATGAGTTTCTTTTCTTTTTTAAATTTTATTGGGGAATATTGGGGAACAGCGTGTTTCTCCAGGGCCCATCTCCAAGTCGTTGTCCTTCAATCTAGTTGTGGAGGGCGCAGCTCCAAGTCCAGTTGCCCTTTTCTCAATCTTAGTTGTAGGTGGCACAGCCCACCATCCCATGCAGGAATCGAACTGGCAACCTTTCTGTTAAGAGCTCATGCTCTTACCAACTGAGCCATCCAGCCACCCCGACCATGAGTTTCTTCATGGCAAGGAATCTGCTGTATTTATTTCTATATAACTGGTAGTCAAGGAACATGGACACATCCATGTTTATTGAACAGGAAGGGGTGAAGCAAGCAGAAGTTTGAAAAAAGAAATAAAGATATGCAAAAGTGGTCAATAGGTGATCCTCAAACCTAGCATGTTTACTTGATCCAAAGATGGATGGATGGACGGACGGACGGATGGATGGATGGATTGATGAATGGAACAAGCCATGATTAAAGTTATTTGTGATGAGCCATGTTGTTCTAAAGAGCAGAGTAAGAGAAAAAGATGGCCAAGAAAGTATTAGTATTCTAGATGTGTGCCTCAAATATTAATCATTTGTATACCACATTCACATTTTTGCTATTTCCAAATGCTATCCACACTTGCATTTTCTTAATTCAGGTATCTACTGCTTAATGTCAGTTATTCCCAAAAAGCAGATGCACACAAAAGTGTCCATTGGACCCTATATTTTATTATCTTAAGTGGGAAAGCTTGTATTATAATCAATCCAAAACTCTCAACCAATTTCCTGAAATGTAGCTAAAAACAATAAAAGGTTTATGTATCAGTAATAAATTATCATATTAGGATATGAAATACTTAAAACATTCCTTCCTGTTGATTGCAAAATGAACATAGTTGCTAACAGTTGTTTGGTATGAGGTCATATTTCTATTCCTTTGCATACTTTTCCAAGATTTTCTTCACTCTCAACTTTTGGAGGGCTCACTGTAGAAAATTAACCTTTGCTTTTGCCAAAATGTAGCAAGCCCTGAGGAAACAAATTCAGGACAAGTACACAATAGCAAGGAATGACTCACGCTGAGTGTGATATTATGATCACCTCTCTTAGCACCAGTCATACCTGAGACACTTTTACATTTGTTATCACTTGGGGCACTTTTTCTATACATTGTTTTATTTGAAATCTTGTATCTAGCTTGAGGTAAATATAAACTTTTCCTGTGTAACTAAAAGA
The DNA here is from genome assembly GCF_004115265.2 of Rhinolophus ferrumequinum. Lineage (NCBI taxonomy): Eukaryota > Metazoa > Chordata > Mammalia > Chiroptera > Rhinolophidae > Rhinolophus > Rhinolophus ferrumequinum. The sequence continues at coordinate 47,288,886 of NC_046301.1, forward strand.
CATTATATTGAGACATATACACATTTTATGAAATTTGGGCATTATCACCCAAGACTGCATTCTACTGGGAAAGTGTGACCAGGGAGATAGTCTGTGGAATATACCTCTGTTTCTTTCTTTTCTTATTTATTTATTTATGTAACATTGGTTAATAATATTATATATGCTTTAGGTGTACAACATTATAATTCAATATAATCCAGCAATTTTTCTTCTGGGTATTTATCTGAAGAATATGATATAACTAATTCAAAAAGATATCTACACCCCTGCATGAATGGATGGATATAGAAAATTGGTACATATATACACACACAATGGATTACCACTTGGCCACAAAAGAGATGAAATATTGTCATTTACAACAACATGGATCTTGAGAGTATTGTGCTAAGTGAAATAAGTCAGACAGAAAAGGATAAAAACCATTTCACCTGTGTTTTCTTTAATCACTCACTTTTAGATTAGGTTTTTGTTTGTCTTGTTTTTAGAATTGACTTAATTTCCTCTTTTATGCTGACAAGCCATCACCTTTGGGAGAGATAAACCTGAAATGATGGGAATGGCTAAAAAAAATAAAACACCAAGTCTTCTCAGTTTTTCTAAATTTTTAGTTGATTTTTTTTTTTGAACTTTCAAAAAGAATTTATTTTTTTATATTAGTTTTAGGCGTATAGAACGACATAGTGATCAGACATTTACGTAACTCACAAAGTAATAACCCCAACAGATCTACTATCCACCCGACACTGTACATAGTTATTAGAACATTATTGACTATATTCCATGCTGCATTACACATCCCCATGACTTGTTAAAATTATAGGTGTCATGCAATACTATTTTATATTAGTTTCAGGTGTACAGCATAGTGGTTAGACATTTATATAATTTATGAAGTGATCCCTCCAATAAGTCTACTACCCATCTAACACTACGCAGTTTTTACAATACTATTTACTATATTCCCCATACTTACTTTATATCACTGTGCCTCTCCTGTAACTATCAATTTGTACTTCTTAATCCCTTCACCTTTCTACCCACCCCCACAACCCCCTTCCCATCTAGTAACCATCAGTTTGTTCTCTGTATCTATGGGTCTGTTTCTCTTTTGTTTGTTTGTTTATTCTGTTCTTCAGATTCCACCTATAAGTGAGATCATATGGTATTTGCCTTTCTCAGTCAGACTTATTTCACTTAGCATAATACCCTCTAGGTCTATCTATGTTGTTGCAAATGGTAGGATTTCATTCTTTTTTATGACAGAGTAATATTCCATTGTATATGTATATATGTACCACAGTCTCTTTATCCAATCATCTATTGATGGGCATTTTGGTTGTTTCCATATCTTGGCTATTGTAAATAGTGCTGCAGTGAACATAGGGATGCATGTATGTTTCAAATTAGTGTTTTGGATTTCTTTGGATAAATACCCAAGAGTGGAATTGCTGGGTCATAAGGTAGCTATATTGTTAATTTGTTGAGAAAACTCTATACTGTTTTCCATAGTGGCTGCACCAATTTGCAATCCCACAAATAGTGCACGAGGGTTCCCTTTTCTCCATATCCTCGCCAACACTTGTTATTTGTTGGCTTTTGGGTAATAGCCATTCTAAGAGGTGTGAGGTGGTATCTCATCGTATTTTCCATTTACATGTCCTGATGATTAGTGATATTGAGCATCTTTTCATGTGTCTGTTGGTCATCTGTATGTCTTCTTTGGAGAAAGTCTCTTCATGTCCTCTGCCCTAAGGACTGGATTGTTTGGGTTTTTTATGTTGAGTTATATGAGTTATCTATATATTTTGGATATTAACACCTTATTGGATATATCATTTGCAATATCAGATAAAGTTTTTCCTATTCAGTAGTTTGCCTTTTCATGTTGCTGATGATTTCCTTTGGTGTGTTAAGCTTTTTGGTTTGATATAGTCACATTTATTTATTTTTGCTTTTGATGCCTGATTAATCTTATCTTAAAGTTAGCTGATTAGCAAACGTATTCCATCTATTACCTTAATCCTCCTTTGTTCTGAAAAATGACATATTATAAGTTTCTGTGGGCTGGGATGTGCACATTTTTTGGAGATGTTCATTCTGCCTACTATAAAGTATTTTTCAATAATATAATATTTGGTCACCCAAGGGCCCTTATATAAAAGAATCAAACAAAATATTTCTCAGAAGTATATCTTATGATGTCATTCATGAATCATTATATAAAATACATGTGAACAATGAATTTTTAATAGTGTCTGGAATGAATGAATACACTAATTGTTTTAAATGACATGCAACTACAATTTGTGGTTCAGAAGACCTAAAACTTCCTGCACCTGATTCTAACCCAGGGCCCCAGCCTTGCTGCTCAGACAGGGACCCTAAGACCAGGACCTGCGACATCAGCATCGCCTGGGAGATTGTTTGATTCTCAGAAGCTCTGGGCCCACCAGGCTCTTCATCAGAACTAGAATCCTGGGTGACTCATAGGCACATCGAAGTTGGAAAAGTGCTGGTCTACACTAGGTTTACTCACCTTCTCGTGTTGACAATTGGAGGGCTTTTTGTGCGTTGGGTTTTGTAGGCGTTTAGCAGGCTCCCTTCAGACACTGCCAAATATCCTCAGGGGCAAAATCATCTCATGTAGAGAACCAGTGCCCACAGTCCAAAACCTAAAAGCATTCTGACAGAATTCCAATCAAAAGCCCATCACCTATTAGTTTGTAACTTTGGGCAGATCAGTAAACCCCTTCAAGCCCCATTTCTACAATGGGGAATAGAGTTCATAATAATACCACCTCATAGAATGGACTTTTCTAAAAATTAAATTGACAATGCCTGTAAGATGCTAAGCTCAAAATATATGGCATAAAATTATCTAAATGTATCTCTTATAATTAACAAACACTTTATGAAGCACTAAATGACAGGTATTAACTTGTGATATAAGTATAAAATACCAATTATTTTGACAAATGTGTCATGTAGCCAAAAGTGTGGTGCCCAACATTATATATCAAAGGAAGACAGTTCTCCCCCTTACTGAAGAGGGAATAGCAATTGTATGGAGTTATCAGGTTTCTGTCCTTACCACAAGTCAATGCTTTAAGGATCACAGGGACCTGGTCCTGACAGTTGCTTAGCCTCAGACTTTGAAAAAAATGTGAACTCAGAGATGGGATAAGGTGATAAGAGGTTAGACCTCTGGGAAGCAGACAAGATCCAGGACAAGGAGTCATAAAAACGGGATTCACTTCACTTATAACACGGTCTCTGAGGATCAGAGATTCATTAGGAAAAATTGCCTTTCTGTTTATTCCAGAGTCCCCGGGGGGTAATCGTGTGCCTAGCAGTTGAAATAAGAAGAGGAAACTGTGTCTGATAAGCAGATACAGAGAGCATTGTTACGCCTCCTCTGTGAGGTCCCTCAGCTTGTACCACGTTGATGCACAGGACATGGGTGTTACTTTTGACTCCTAAGCTGGCTGTGAACTGATGCTTCACTCCTTCCTGCTGTCTCGTGTGGGGACAGAGCTTCAGTCTCCATCATGAACCTTCCAGGGAGTAATTGTGACTTCCGCCAGAGTCCTCGCTCTCAGAGATCCCATCCAGGTGAGTCTGAGAGCCCAGCAGGTACTGAAGGAAAGGGTCAGAGAGGATGGTTCCTGAGAAATCTTACCTGAGTCACTGCAACCCTAATCAGACTAGCCCAAAGGAATCACGGTGTTTGTACTCTTGGTTAAATAACTAATTTGAAGTTAAGTTGTTTAACACATTAATAAAGATGTATTTGTTTGAATCTGCAATACAGGGGCCATAGTTGACAATTAAGCGATGAGCATGGATGTACCGTTAGGTGATCCTGTAGAATGAGTGAGATGCATAAAATGGTTACAGTACAATGAAAACATGTCAGAGCAGTTTTGCTTTTGGGGGAATAGGAGGATAGAGTGTTAGGTATGGAGGCCAATGCAGTGAAGTGAGAGCGTTTGTATGAAATGTCTAAGATGGGGTGTATTTGAGCATGTTTTGTATTCACTGGAAAGATCCAGGCCAGTGGAGATAGGAACTACCTTGCAACAGCTGTTTGTGAGACATACATTGCAGTATCTTCTCTCCTGCTTGGTATTCACATGAAAAAGTTATTTAATAGGTCTAATGAGGAATCCTAATAGATTTATTTGAATTATTTCATTACTGGCAAGGCTGCATATATTCCTGGGTTTGTTACTATTTACTTTCTCTATTGAAACAGTTAGTAGGAATTCCTATCCCACATTCACCCTTTTCCACAAGTTGTCATGTATTCTATATTTTTAATGAGAAATTCTGTCATGTACTTGGGGAACATAAATTGAGGACTGACTTAGGCAAAGATATGGTACTGAGATATGGTACTGTGAAAAAAAGTCTGTACTGCAATGATGGAGAAATTAAGGTCACCTATTGCACCTTAAATATTAATGACAAAGAGATATCATGGTCAGTTTACATTTAAGCAATGATGACTTCACTGTACCTGCTAGTGGGGTAGAATATCTCCAAATCTACTTAAAATTTATTTACTACTTCATGTGATTTTTTACCATAAAGGGAAGCTTATGAAGGAAGAGGCTTAAATTCAGTTCCCTCAGCAAATTTTATTGAATAAATGTCTGTATCAGATTCTTTTGCTGCTGTAAAATATCCCTGCACTAGTTGCCTAAAACAAACAAATGTGTGCTCTTCCAGTTCTGGATTTTAGAAGCTTGAATGCATCTCACGGGCTAATATCAAGATGTCTGCAGGGTTGGGTCCTTCTAGAGGATCTGGGGAAAATCTGTTCCCTCCAATTCCAGTTTGTGTTGCTGGTCACCTACATTCCTTGGCTCACAGCCCTTCCATCTTCAAAGCCAACAATGTAGCATTTGCAGATCTCGCTGTTGTCTCTCTTTTCAACAATTTCAGAACCATTGGGGTTAACTTAGTCCCACATGCGTGGTCCTGGCTCATCTTAAAGTCTGCGGATGAGCAACCCTGTTCTATTTCTACACTAATCCTCCCTTGCTGTATAAATATCATATTCAAAGGCACTGGGGATAGGGTGTGGACATATTTTGGAGGCCCTAATTCTGCCCAGTACAAAGTCTTTTCAGAAGTGTATTATTTTGTGTCACTCAAGGTCCCTTATATGAAAGAAAGACAAAGAATTTATCACAGCCTCTGGAATGAGTGAATACACTATTCCTTTAAAATTACATGCAAATATGTTTTTTAGTTCAGAAGCGCTCAAACGGCCTACCCCTGACTCTGACATGGGACCTCACCTTGCTACTCAGAGCATGGTCCACAGACCAGGATCTGCAGCATCAACACCCCCTGGGAGCTGGTTAGAAATGCAGACTCTCTGAGCCCCCAGGACCTGCTGACTCAGATTCTGCATTTCTAGTAAAACGCGTGTTGAGCCATTTGCATATTGAAGTTGAAGTGTTGGTTTAGACTAGATTTTCTCACCAATTTCTGTTGACACAGGGGGCAGGATAATAATTGGGGGGGGTGCTTTCCTGTGGGTTGTACGTGTTTAGCAGTAACCCTTCAGACATTGCCAAACATCCCCAAAGAGAAATCATGTCTAGTTGATAACCACTGCCTGGAAGCACCAGACATAATTACAGTTAAGACCCAATCACATATTTGGATATTAACTTTAGGCAGATCACTAAATTTCTCCATTTCTGCAACACAGAATGGAGTTCAAAAATGTACTTCATCATGTTCATAAAAATTAAACCAGAAATTCATTGCAAGGTGCTAAGCTTAGTTTATAGTGCATAAAAAGATCTGAATATATCTCTTAGAGTTAACTAACATTTTATAATGAGGGGCTAAATCACAGCTCTTAACTTTTGAGGTAAGTACAAAATTCCTAATCGTTATGGCAAAAGTATCATGAAGCCAATGCGTGTGGTGTCAAGGTTTATTATCAAAAAAATCACTCTCCCCTGGTTGAAAAGAAGAACAAAAATTTTCTGGAGAAATCAGGGGCTGGATCATCACCACAAGTCAATGCTGAAGACTCAAGTGACCCAGTACAGACAGGTTCCTCAGTCTTAGACTGGAGAAAACTTAACTCAGAGTTGAGATGAGGTGCTAAGAGATTTAGAGATCGGGAAGGGAGGAGAGTTCTTGGAGAAGAACTAATTTAAAAACTGGATTCATGTGACTTGTAACCTGGTCTCTTGGGAACAGAGAATCATTAGGAAATTTTCCTTCATTCTGGAACATTTTCCCACAGAGGAATCATGTGCTAGCGATTGGAGTAGCAAGAGAGAAATGTGCCTGATGAGCACATACAGGGAGCTATAAATATATCCTCATCTCCCGCTGAGTCAGCAAGGCAGAGCAGTGGACCTCACCAGGGCAATCAGAGTCAGATTTGGCCTGTGGGCGGAGTGCTCAACAAGGCAAGATGTCGCCTGCCTGCCTGCTACACAGGAGAAGGACTCATCACAGGAAAATATCAAGCATCCTTCAGTCCTCCCCCAGAGGCCACACACCTCAGTCTGCCCCCCCAGTATGTCTCCAAGGTCCTCCGAGTCCAAGGTGACTGCCAGAGAGTGAGTGAGTCTGTGTGCGGGCGGTTTAAGAGGACGTCTGGGTTCCCGCAGCCTTCTGTCTCACCCAACGGTCAGAACCCCCACTGTTTTTTACAGAGAGATGTTGTGCGGCTGTCTTCTTCATATCAGTACTCTGGGCTGGGGAGCTTGGTGGGCGGGGCAGGGGTCCCTTGCTCCTCTGGGCAAAACCAATGCAGCCCAGATATCCCTCCTGATTCTCAACCGCCACACGCAGGTGTGGGGCCCATTCTGCATCTCAACCTCTCCTACCAGTCTCCACGTGGCTTCTTCTTTATTATTATTTTTTTTTTACTGTTTTTTACTTTGCTTTTTTCTTTTCCTTCTTTTTAATTTATTGGGGTGACAATTGTTAGTAAAATTACATAGATTTCAGGACAATTCTGAATCACATCATCTATAAATTACATTGTGTGTTCACCACCCAGAGTCAGTTCTCCTTCCATCACCATATATTTGATCCCCCTTACCCTCATCTCCCACCCCCCAACCCCCTTACCCTCTGGTAACCACTAAATTACGTTCCCCAGATTAATTTTCAAAACCCCGTGGCCATCTTGTGGTTACTGATTGTTTTCTAATCCCCTCACCTTCCCCTTTAACCCCCCCACCCATCTAGCAACCCTCAGTTTTTCCTCTTTGTCTCCAAAACTGTTTCTGATTAGTTCATTCACTTATTCTTTTCTTTAGATTCCACATATAAGTGAGATCATATGGTATTTGTCTTTCTCTATCTGACTTATTTCACTTAACATAATGTTCTCTAGGTCCATCCATGTTGTTGCAAATGGTAAGATTTCTTTCTTCTTTATGGCTGCATAGTACTCCATTGTATAAATGTACCACAGTTTCTTAATCCAGTCATCTACCGATGGGCATTTTGATTGTTTCCATGCCTTAGCTATTGTGTATAGTGCTGCAATAAACATAGGAGTCCATAAAGATTTTTGAATTAGAGTTTTGGATTTCTCCGGATAGATACCTAAGAGTGGAATTACTGGATCGTAGGGTAGTTCCATTTTCAGAATTTTGAGATACCTCCATACTGTTTTCCATAGCGGCTGCACCAGTCTGCAATCCCACCAACAGTGCACAAGCGTTCCCTTTTCTCCACATCCGCGCCAGTACTTGTTGTTTGTTGATTTATTGATGATAGCCATTTTGACTGGGGTGAGGTGGTATCTCATTGTGGTTTTTATTTGCATTTCTCTGATGGTTAGTGAGGTTGAGCATTTCTTCATATGTCTGTTTGCTATCTGTATGTCCTTTTTAGAAAAATGTCTCTTCAAGTCCTCTGCCCATTTTTTAATTGGGTCGCTTGTTTTTTTGAAGTTGAGTTGAGTGAGTTTTTCATAGATTTGTGATATTAATCCCTTATCAGATATGTCATTGGCAAATATCTTTTCCCATTCAGTAGGATCCGTTTTTGTTTTATTGATGGTTTCCTTTGCTGTGAAAAATCTTTTTAGTTTGATATAATCCCACATGTTTATTTTTTCTCTTACTTCCCTCGCGCGAGGGGATATATCAGTAAAAATCTTACTCCGGGTAATGTCTGTGAAGTTTCTTCCTATATTTTCTTCTAGGTATTTTATGGTTTCAGATCTTACATTTAAGTCTTTAAGCCATTTTGAATTTATTTTTGCATATGGTGTAAGGAGGTGGTCCAGCTTCATTTTTTTGCATGTGTCTGTCCAGGTTTCCCAACACCATTTATTGAATAGACTGTCTTTACCCCATCGTACATTCTTGCTTCCATTGTCGTAGATTAAATGGCCATATAGGCATGGATTTATTTCTGGACTCTCTATTCTGTTCCATTGATCTATGTGTCTGTTTTTATGGCAGTACTATGCTGTTTTGATTACTGTACCCTTGTAGTATAATTTGAAGTCAGGTATTGTTATACCTCCCACTTTGTTCTTATTTCTCAAGATTGCTGAGGCTATACAGGGTCTTTTATGATCCCATATAAATTTTAGGATTATATGTTCTATTTCTGTGAAAAACGTCATTGGTAGTTTGATAGGAATTGTGTTGAATATGTATATTGCCTTAGGCAGTATGGACATTTTAACTATATTAATTCTTCCTATCCATGAACATGATATGTGTTTCCATCTATTTATATCTTCTTTCATTCCTTTCTTCAGTGTCTTATAATTTTCTGAGTACAGATCTTTTACTTCTTTGGTTAAATTTATTCCCAGGCATTTTATGGTCTTTGGAGCAATTGTAAATGGGATTGTTTTTTTAATTTCTCCTTCTGCTGTTTTATTATTGGTATATACAAATGCAACTGATTTCTGAATATTAATTTTGTATCCTGCTACTTTACTAAATTCATCTATCAGCTCTAATAGCTTCTTGGTGGAGTCGTTAGGGTTCTCTATATATAGTATCATATCATCTGCATATAATGATAATTTTACTTCCTCCTTACCGATTTGGATGCCTTTTATTTCTTTTTCTTGTCTGCTTGCTGTGGTTAGAACTTCCAGCACTATGTTGAATAGAAGCGGAGATAGTGGGCAACCTTGCCTTGTTCCTGATCTTAGGGGAAATGGTTTTAGCTTTTCCCCATTGAGTATGATGTTAGCTGTGGGTTTGTCATATATGGCCTTTATTATGTTGAAATATGATCCCTCTATTCCCACTTTCTTAAGGGTTTTTATCATAAATGGCTGTTGGATTTTATCAAATGCTTTTTCTGCATCTATTAATATGATCACGTAATTTTTATTTTTCATTTTGTTAATGTGGTGTATCACATTAATTGATTTGCGGATGTTGAACCACCCTTGCATACCAGGGATGAATCCCACTTGATCATGGTGTTTGATCTTTTTAATGTATTGCTGAATTCTGTTCGCTAATATTTTGTTGAGGAGTTTTGCATCTATGTTCGTTAGAGATATCGGCCTGTAGTTTTCTTTTTTTGTGGTGTCTTTGTCTGATTTTGGGATCAGGGTGATAGTGGCTTCGTAAAAAGTGTTTGGGAGTCTTCCGTCCTTCTGGATTTTTTGGAAGAGCTTGAGGAGAATAGGTGATAATTCTTTTTTGAACGTTTTGTAAAATTCATCTGTAAAGCCATCTGGTCCAGGGCTTTTGTTTGTTGGGAGAGTGTTGATTACTGCTTCAATTTCCGTGGTGGTAATCAGACTATTCAGGTTTTCTGTTTCTTCTTGAGTTAGCCTTGGAAGGTTGTACACCTCTAGAAAATTGTCCATTTCTTCCAGATTGTCGAATTTGGTGGCATATAGTTGCTCATAGTAATTTCTTAAAGTTTTTTGTATTTCTGCGGTGTCTATTGTCACTTCTCCTCTTTCATTTCTGATTTTATTAATTTGGGTCCTCTCTCTCTTTTTTTTAATGAGTCTGGCTAAAGGTTTGTCAATTTTGTTTATCTTCTCTAAGAACCAACTCTTGGATTCATTGATCTTTTGTATTGTTTTTCTGGTTTCTATTTCATTTATTTCCACTCTGATCTTTATTATCTCCTTCCTTGTGCTCCCTTTGGGCTTATTTTGCTGTTCTTTTTCCAGATCCCTTAAGTATGAAGATAAACTCTTGATTAGTGATGTTTCTTGTTTCTTTAGGTAGGCCTGCAAAGCTATGAATTTCCCCCTTAGGACTGCTTTCACGGCATCCCATAGATTTTGGGTCGTCGTGTTTTCATTTTCGTTAGTCTCGAGATATCTTTTGATTTCTTCCTTGATCTCCTGCTTGACCCATTCATTATTTAGTAATAAGTTATCCAGCCTCCATGAATTGGTGTGTCTTCCAGTATTTTTCCTGTAGTTCATTTCTAATTTCATAGCATTGTGATCAGAGAAGACAATTGGTATGATTTCAATTTCCTTAAATTTATCATGACTTGTTTTGTGGCCTAACATATGGTCTATCTTGGAAAATGTTCCATGTGCGCTTAAGAAGAATGTGTATTTTGCAGCATTGGGGTGAAATGTTCTGAAAATATCGATTAAATCCAAGTGGTCCAATGTATCATTTAAGGCTGTTGTTTCCATATTGATTTTCTGTCTGGAAGACCTATCCCTTGTTGTCAGAGGTGTGTTGAAGTCCCCTACTATGATAGTGTTACTGTTGATCTCTGTCTTTATGTCAGTCAGTACCTGTTTTATATATTTAGGTGCTCCTATGTTGGGTGCATAGATGTTTACTAGGGTTATGTCCTCTGGTCGGATCGATCCCTTTATTATTATATAGTGCCCATCTTTGTCTTTTAATATGTTCTTCATTTTAAAGTCTATTTTGTCAGATATAAGTATTGCAACTCCAGCTTTTTTCTCGTTTCCATTTGCATGAAATATCTTACTCCAACCCTTCACTTTCAGCCTGTGTGTGTCTTTTGTTCTGAGGTGAGTCTCCTGTATACAGCATATACAAGGGTCTTGCTTTCTTATCCACTCAGCCACCGTATGTCTCTTGATTGGAGCACTTAATCTGTTTACATTTAAAGTGATTATTGATAGGTACATAGTTATTGCCATTTTTAAATTTGTAGTTAGGTTGTTTTGATCTTTCTTCTATTTACAGAAGTCCTTTTAGTATTTCTTGCAATGCTGGCTTGGTGGTAATAAATTCCTTTAGCTTATTCTTTTCTGGGAAGCTTTTTATCTCTCCATCTACTTTAAATGATACCCTTGCTGGATAAAGCAATCTAGGTTATAGGCCTTTGTTTTCCATCACTTTGAGTATCTCCTGCCACTCCCTCCTGGCCTTCAATGTTTCTGTAGAAAAGTCATTTGATAGTCTTATGGGAGTTCCCTTGTATGTAACCCTCTGTCTTTCTCTTGCTGCTTTTAGGATTCTCTCTTTGTCTTTAAGCTTTGCCATTTTAACTATAATGTGTCTTGGTGTGGACCTGTTTGGGTGTATCCTGGTTGGAACTCTCTGCACTTCCTGGGCTTGTATGTTGGTTTCCTTCATCAGGTTGGGGAAGTTTTCGGACATTATTACTTCAAATATGTTCTCAATCCCTTGCTTCCTCTCTTCACCTTCTGGTATTCCTATGATGCGCATGTTGTTGCGCTTGATGTTATTCCAGAGGTCTCTTAAGCCATCCTCATTGTTTTTTATTCTTTTTTCTTTCTGTTGTTTTGTTTGGGTGATCTCTGCTACCTTGTCTTCTAAGTCGCTGATTCGATACTCTGCTTCATCTAACCTGCTGATAATTCCTTCAAGTGAGTTCTTAATTTCCGTAATTGTGTTCTTTAGTTCTAACTGGTTGTTCATTATGATTTCTACATCCTTCTTTATGTCTTCTCTAAGCTCCTTAAACATTCTTATCACCAGTGTTCTGAACTCTGTCTCTGAAAGGTTGGTTACCTCTGCTTCATTTGGTTCCAGTCGTGGAGGTTTCTTCTGTTCTTTTATTTGGGACATGTATCTTTGTTTCCCCATTCTGGCTGACTCTCTGTGTTTGCTTTGATGAATTAGGTAGATCCCCTAGAGTTCTTAGTTCTTGCTGGGTTATCTTATGTAGTATGTGTCCTTTATATTTGACTTGCACTACTTCGTTCTTCTCCTCTGCGTGTGCTCCAAAGGTGACTCTTGTGTTGTGTATATTGTCCTGTTCAAGAAGATCTTTAATTGCTTTTTGCTGGTGAGTAGGTGGGGTTAACTCCTAGGCTGACTCGTTGTGAGACTTGGCTCTGCCCACCGCAGGGCATTCAGCTGCGTGAGGGTTGACCACTTAAATGTGGTTTGGCCTCTATGGGCTCTAGTGTCTGCAGAGAATTCCCTCTGGGTGTGTGACTTGTAGGTGAAACCCAGTAGTATTCTGGTTTGGTCTGGAGTTGGCCTGTGGATATGTTGAATCTTGTGCCTCTTAAGCTGGGCCCTGGTAGGGCAGTTTCAGAACAAAGCAAATCACCAAGCACAACAACAACAAAGAAAAAAATCAAATACATTCACATGTAAAAACACCCGATAACCCCCACTCGACACAGGCAAAGATATCAAAGATATAAAGACAAAGCAAAACAAAGCAAAACAAAGCAAAACAAAAAGCAGCGCCAGTCTTGGCTTAAGCCCACCAAGTAATGTCCAGGTTGTCCTCTGCTGTACCAAAGAGCCCCCTGCTTATTGCGCAGGCAGAGCCGGTCACTTGGTGCCCAGAGTGACTTTGGGACTGTAGATTTAAATGCGTGGGCCTGAGGGGTCTGGATGATAGTTTTTACAGTCAGTGCAGTTTCTGCCCTTGCCTGCACATATGCACACTGAGTGTAGCACCTCCAGCCCCGTGTCCAGTACTCCTGAGTCTTAGGACACTTCTTCAGTGTGTGTGTGTATATGGGGGGATGCGGGCGGGAGATTTCTGAGCTGCTGAAAGCCTAGAGCTGCGTCTGCTGCTTACTGCTGATCCCTGGGAGTGTCTCTGCAGTTGCACTTGCCCCGCCCTAGGCAGGCCAGAAAGGGTGGGGGCTGGGGATGGAGGCGTCTTCTCTTTCCCAGCCCAGCCGCGAGTCACCCTCTTCCCGCAGGCCAGAAAAGGTGGTGGCTGGGAGTGGAGGAGTCTCTTCTTTCCTAGCCCAGACAAAATCACACTCTTCCCAGCCTCTTCCCTGGGTCAGGGCTGCCTGTCAGTCTTCTCTGAGCCTGAGCACTACTACGGCTCCTCTGTAATCTGACACTACTCCTCAATTCAGGGGCCAGTTTAAGTCTCTGGAAGGGCGGGGGTAGGATTGGAAGAGCATGGGGGAGGGGCCCAGGTATGGAGTCTGTGTTCTTTGTCCGCCCTAGGGCCCACTAGCCGCCCTCCCGGCGGGAGAAATAAACCGTGGGACGCAGGGAAAGAGCCCACCTCCTGGTCTCTGTGCTCTCCGTTCCGCCCTGGGATCCCGTGCGTGCCCGGAACTGCGGGTGCCACCGCGGTTTTTACCGTCGCCGCTGCCGCCGCCGCCAGCCGAGACCCCGCCGCAGGCCGCGCGTTTTTACTCCGCTCCCTTCCTTCCTTCCCCTGCTCACCCAATTAGCGCACCTTCAAGTAATCCTTCCACAAGTCTGTTAGCTGTTCTGTGTGATGAGCAAAGAGTTCTTTGATGGGTTATACGTTCCGTTTGTAATAAGATCTGGAGAACTCAGAAAGTGCGCCCCGCTGCCGCCATTCCTATGACGTCATCCTCGGCTTCTTCTTTAAATTTTTAGTTATAGGACTTCTCTTTGGCTAGACTTCAGATGGTTTTCCAGGTTGTTTGTTCTATAACTTAGTTGTTATTTTATTATGTTTGTGGAAGGACACAGGCACAGTCTTTATCTACTCCGTCATCTTGGCTCTTTCAATAGTTTTTTGGTTTTCTTTTGTCATTAGTTTTTGACAGTTTTAACATAATGTGCCTTAGAGAAGACCTTTTTGGATTGAGATAATTAAGTGTTCTTTATGCTTCTTGGATTTAAAGATCCAGTTTTTTCCATAGGTTTTGGAAGTTGTCCTTGACTATTTGTTTGAATATACTCTCTGTTCCCTTCTCCCTTTTTTCTCTTTCTGATACACCCATTATTCTTATATTGCTCTTTCTGATGGAGTCAGATAGTTCTTGTAGAGTTTTTTCATTTCTCTCTCTTCTTCCATCAGCTTTGTTTCCAGATTTCTATCTCTAGATTGGTGTCACTAATTCTTTCCTCCTCTGATCAGCTCTATTTCCAAAGCTTGCTATTTCATTCTTCATCTCTTGAGTTCTTGAGCTCCAGAATTTCTATTTGGTTCTTTTTTAAAGTTTCAATCTCTGGTTAAGTATTGATTTTGTGTTGATTTTATTTCTGAGTTCATTAACTGCCAATCTGAGTTTTCTTGAAACTTGTTGAGTTTTTTCAGAATTAGAATCTTGAATTCCCTGTCAGTTAAGTCACGTATTTCTATGTCTTTAAGCTTATTTTCAGGAGACTTATTTTTTTCCCAAGAGCTGCTTTGTTACCTTGATTGGTCAAGGCATTTAATGGATCATTTCTTCTCCTAGGCATTTATGGAAATGAGCTCTGCAGCAGATTGACATGAAGAGGTCTTTCTTTGTTTTCAAGTAGGTAGCTCTGGAGTATTTTATTTTCTCTTGCCCTGTTCTGGGTTCTCACGGTAGAGATGCTTTGTATACCCTAGGGAAGTGGATGTCTCCTCTGTGACAAGGAGTATCCTGGATCTCAAGGCACCACCCCCATGGGAGAATGTCCTGGGAGATGGGGTCTGAACCCCTGATATTGCAATGCTGTCCCTGCAGCCAAACGCAGTGCTGTGGCACTTGAGGTGTCCTAGGTACCCTCCCTGGAATCAGCCACGAAGGATTGGGGCAGGGTGTAGTGGGCAGGCTACTCTTGTGTTTGTGTCTTTTTCTGCCCTGAGTAATGCTGACTGCCAGTGTATCTGACCTGTGTATCTCCACCCTTGTCACTGGGATTAACCTCATTGTGCATCTGCTGCTCAGTAACTGTCTCTACAGTTCTCAGGGCTGTAGACATTCTGCTCTTTATCTCAACACAGTGCTACAGTTTTTTTCTCAGGCCTGCTGCTTGTTCTGGGAAGGTGAAGGGTTTGAGCTCTCTGTGGGTGGGGGTACCTGTCTAGGCTCCACGGCTTTGTCTTCTACCTGGCAGTGAGGGCTGCTAGATGGCAGCTGTCGCACTTCGTATTCAGTAAGCCCTGATCTCTGGGCTCAGCTATATTATATGCTAGTCACTCAGGCAAGAATGCTTGAGGCACCAGAGAGTGCACCTGCAGCCTAAATTGTCCCCTCTCTTGGGATGGGCAGTGAGATCCCTGCTATGTCTGTGGCACCAATCTCTGCTCTTCTGTCTTCCCTCCTCCCTTGTTTGCTCCAATTCACCCATCTTCAGATGTTTTGATGTGGGGAACTCTCAGCCATGTTTGTGTGTTGTACAGGAAATCATTTGTTGAATTATAGCTGTTCAACTTGTAGCTTCAAGGGGAGAGGTTGAGGAGAACCTCATGCTGCCATGCTTCTGACATCACTCTTATAGGGCATTTTTTGACCATAAATTTTTTAAATTTTTATTTAAATATATCTATCTTCTTACTACTGAGTTTCTTGCTTTAATTAAAATGGATCTTCACATCTGTAAATTTCATATGTGGTTTCTAGATGTTCATAAAAAATGTATTGGTTACTCTTACACTGAGGTCATAATCTCTGATTTCTTGTATGGTGTTTGGGGAAGGGAACCAATTTCACGTTCTTCCAGATAGATAGCCATTTAAGCCAGCTTTTATTTAACAATTCATCCTTTTCTAACTAAGTTGAAATATAAGCTTGCCATGCTGTAAATCTTCATACATATTGAGACTTAATTCCAGGTTCATTAAACCAATAATCACTGGGCATCTGCTGTGTGACAGAACATTCCAGGGATGTTAAATATTATATACTTTTATGTCCAGTACTTTGACAATTTAATTATTAATCCATGTTAATATCATTAAACTGGTGTTTTTAAATCTTGTTTCACTTAGTGTTTGATTCTCCATTTAATTTTGCTTACTAGGGTTGTTTTAAAACTACTCATTTTAACCTGGTTTCATTATCCCTTCATTCTTTTCCTTTTGTCACTTTTCACACTCTTAGATTTGTTCCTATATAAGTGCACATATGCTGCATTCACATATGTTTGTGAAAAATACAAAAGTGAACAGAACAGGTGAAGTCCCTCCCCCTCTGCCTCATGCAGCAAAACAGCAGGGACAGGGAACAATGAAATCAATGTGTGTTTGCAGTAATGTCCTCAGGCAGAACCATATGAAGAAAGTTATTTAGGGTAAACAGATAGAATTGTCAAAGTGTGAGCAGGACTTCAAAGCATGGCCTGGGGAGGTATTTGCGTGTTGGATGAAGACCAGAACCAGGACCAGAGTGCGCCCATTGGGTTTGTCACCAAAGAGATCAAAACTCAAAGCCCATGAATAACATAGAAAAGATGTCACAGGAAAAAGGAGAAAGAGGCCAGCCTCACCCCTATCATATCACATAAAAATGAATTGCTCAAATAACTGGAATAGGCAGGAAAAACAAATTTACTGCTGGATACTAAAAATGTTCAATTTTTTTATCGTTAATATATTTTCTTTTGTGAGGTGTTGGTTTATGCCTTTGTTCATGTCCTCTTAGGTGTACGATCTGATAGGTGTTTGACACCATAAACATATCAGTACTTTGGTCTTTTGGACAAGTTTATTTTGGGTTTCTTATTGTTTTTCTGGGCCTCAAGGGAATGTCATCAGGATTGGAGAGCTGCCAGAACCAAGGGAGATTGTTTTTCCTCATAGTCTCTCAGAGACCACTGGCACTTATTGAATCTCTTTTTCCTGATCCTCTTCATTCTTATTCCCCCCACCCCACTCTCTCTCTCTCTCCTCTTATTGGACAGATTCTTTTAAATGTTTGCTTAAATACGCAGCAAAAAATGGTCATTCCAACATGGAGCAGTAGTTTATGTGTCCCTGGCAGGCTTCAGAATTGGAATTGCTGGGGACTATTTCTACAGTACACAAGGGAAATATCACTGATGCGGCCATCGAGGTTTGTTGCCGTTTCTAGCCCAATCAGTATGGCTGGGGCTGAGACAGATGACAGACGACAGACATGGAAATAACACAACACAGAAGGCTATGGTATTCTGTGAGTGCACGTGTGTGTGTGTGTGTGTGTGTTGGTGAGAGAGAGAGAGAGAGAGAGAGAGAGAGAGAGAGAGAGTGAGTTCTGGGTCTGAGCAATCCGCACAAAAGGGAGACTAGGGCTTATACACTCCTGGTGAATCTTGCAATACAGGGGCCAGAACTCAATCAAAGGTATTAAGGAGGGGATCAATTAGGTTTGTACAAACATAATTGCAGTTTTTGCAATTATTTTTAACCTTTCAAACCACAATTACGTTTGCACCAACCTAATATTTCCATGCATGGGACACCTTTACAATAACACTAATAAAACGCAAGAGGTAGTGTGGATGAGCAAGTCCCTGTGCCTGAGGTTTCACCAGTAGCAGAGAGGCCACTTCACTCCCCAGCATTCTCTGACACTTTCTTTCATCATCTACTTCATTCTCACTTGAAACACTGGCTTCCTTTTTTGACTTGAACATTTGAAACAAGCATATTCTTCAGGAACTTTGCACTGTCCAGTCCATCTGCCTGGCACGCACTTCTCCACATAAATTTGCATCTCCCTTCCTCTCATATGTTAAACAAAATCTTTCAGGGCCAAAAGCTTTTCTAACACAAAGCTAGCCAAAAAAGGACCAGGTCCTGTGCCATAAACCACCAGCAGCAGGGCTAGGTGGAAAAGACAAACATGTCCACTGTCCTGAAGTTGACGGGCTTTTTTATACATGTTTTTGGGAAGAACGATGCAAGTTGTTTCGAAAGAATTTACGTTGGCTACAGATAAGGGGGGGTCGGGAAAGATGAAGTGGGCGCAGATCTAGGACAGGTGCACACTCTGTAAGGAAGAAAGATTTACTACTTTTGATTGTTTATTGGCAACAGTCGTGAAAGTTCACATTTATGCAGGATGTAGTGGCATCTAGTGGTCACTACAGAAGTTGCTTCAAAGCTCCAACATTCATTCAGGAATGTGAGTAGTCTGTTGGTTGGCCCATAGCTACTAGCCGGTTAACTGCTCTTGTCTCTCTCTCACTATCCGATCCCACTATAATTTAATTTAGGACATCTCAGAATTTTTCCCTTCTCATTTACTTGAGGTCTGTTCAAATGTCACTTTTTTTGCAGGACTTACCTACATACCCATGAAAAATAGAATGCTGCAGTCACTCTCTGCTTTCGACCATCTTTCCTTTTCTCCTACCACCTGTCACCACAAAAATAATTTGCAATTTTATTATTTGCTTCTATATTCTTTCTCCATCATTGAATTGTAGGAAATTTCGTTCTTCAGCACCCAATATGCAATGCCTAGACAATGGCTGAAACATGGTCCGCCCTATCTGAGGTGGCACTGGGTATCCTACAAAGGGTCCATATCTATACACAAAATATTAAAATTAATGTCTGACTGCAAAGTATAAATTATACCATTTCAAATATGTGAGTAATGCAAGTTTGTGTGAAAATTAGTTATGTTATTTGCATTTATCCTAATAGTCACCTCCACCACATGGAACCAGAAAATCTTACAAGAGTTTCAGAATTTGTTCTCCTGGGACTTTCAGAGGAGCCAGACCTGCAGCCCCTCCTCTTTGGGCTTTTCTTCTCCATGTACCTGATCACTGTGTTTGGAAACCTTCTCATCGTCCTGGCCATCAGCTCAGACTCCCACCTGCACACGCCCATGTACTTCTTCCTCTCCAACCTGTCCTTTGTGGACATCTGTTTCACCTCCACCACCATCCCCAAGATGCTGGTGAACATCCAGACGCAGAGCAAAGTCATAACCTATGAAGGCTGCATCACGCAGATGTACTTTTTTATACTCTTTGTAATGTTGGATACCTTCCTCCTGACCGTGATGGCCTATGACCGCTTCGTGGCCATCTGTCACCCCCTGCACTACATGGTCATCATGCACCCCCGCCTCTGTGGACAGTTGGTTCTGTTGTGCTGGATCACGACTGTCCTAAATTCCTTATTACAAAGCTTAATGGTGCTCAGGCTGTCCTTCTGTGCAGACTTGCAAATCCCCCACTTTTTCTGTGAACTCAACCAGATGATCCAACTTGCCTGTTCTGACACCTTTCTTAACAACCTGGTGATGTATTTTGCAGCTGCGCTGCTTGGTGGTGGTCCTTTTGCTGGGATCCTTTACTCATATTCCAAGATCGTTTCCTGCATACGTGCAATGTCGTCGGCTCAGGCGAAGTATAAAACATTTTCTACCTGTGCGTCTCACCTCTCGGTCGTCTCCTTATTTTATGTAACAAGCCTAGGAGTGTACCTCAGCTCTCCTGCTACCTACAATGCACGCTCTAGTGCTACAGCCTCGGTCCTGTACACAGTGGTCACCCCCATGCTGAACCCCTTCATCTACAGTCTCAGGAATAAAGACATCAAACAGGCTCTGAAAGCATTGTTTGTGAAGCTAACTACAAACAGACCAATTGTCTTAAGACTGAAGAAGTATCCATGAAAGCAGAGGTCAAAAGCTCAGAGTCAGATATTATTATTATTTTCAGACTATGGAAGGAGAACTTGCTCTTTCTATTTATTTTCTGGAATTTACATTTCTTTAGCCACATCTTCTCTATTCAACGTATGTAATTCAGTTAAGGTTTTGGCTCTCTCAGATATTCAACAGCTCTTCCCTTTGTTGTTTTCCTGCTGTCCGAAATTTATTTTTAACCATGGATCAGAAATATTTGGAAATTCTCATTTATCTAATGTAATGATATAGATTTTTTTATGAATAATTTTTCTCAAACAGCATGTCCTACCAAATAATTTTTCTTTTGTTTTCCTAAGAATATTGTCATGAGTAGTAGTACTTAAATGGGAAAAGAAACAAAAACAAAAAACTACACTTGATGACCAAGGCAATTTATATAATTTGATAAAACAGGAAAATCTGAGACTACTGTTTTTCACTTTATGTTATACATTACTTTATATATTATTATCTTAACTGCTCTTCCTGATAATGTAGTCTATAACATACTAGTGTGTTTTATAGATGGTCACTGGGTATATTCTCCTCATTAGAATCCTGTTCTCTTTTAGCTTGGTGGGCACAATGACACTGGCAAAATGATTATCAAATATATGTCTCTAAGAAGAATCTTAATTGAGAGATAAATTGTAATAACTAGATTGAAATAATAGCACTTTAAAATCACAGATGAATTTCAATATGATGGAATAAAATTTTAAATCACACATCATATTACTATGTAAAATATTTATTGTTCCTGCTGTACTTTTATTCATTGGAGTAAGGAGGAATGGTGCCCATGTGTAAGGGAATTGATACATATGGTTGAAGAATGGCTGGTGTTTTTCTGTATTTTATTGAATTATCTTTATGCTTCTACTTGAAAACTTTCAGGGCTACATATAATATGACTCTTTTCATTATTGTGAAAAATGTAGATTCCCTTTTCTAAATTTTCCAGAAGCACAGAAGGGATGCTCAGGATCCTGTCCATCTTTTATGATCAATGAATGACACGAGAGAGCTCGCATTCTTGTTCTGTCATGAGACTCAGAGTCAGCAGCTTTCCTACACATACACAAGTGTCCTTTCAACCTCTCCTGGTTACCTGGCATTGAAACCCAAAGAGTTTTTAAATACAGTTGTCTGAAATAAACTGAAATAACACAGTAACCATGAATGCTGTCTTCAAAAATGAGAACAAATGCAAACAATAATCAGTAGCAGATTGTTATAATTGTCTTCACTTCTGTTCACTTTGATTATTGTATCAGTTAGCTATTGCTGCATAACAAGATATCCTAAAAGCAAATTGTTTAATATAATGCCTTTGTTACCAAGTGAGATTGTATGGCAGGGAGTTGTTCTGAGCTCTTCTGGTCTCCTTTTGGGTCTCTAGTCAGCTCTGGGTCTCAACATGTGTTCCTAAGGCTCATTCATGATGTTGTATGTGGCCATGGAGCTCTTCTCCCTTGAATGTATATATGGTTAGTTTACTCTATTTCTATACCTAGTTTTATCTTCTATTTAAAAAAAAAAAGAAAGAGTACCAAATGTGCATTGCTTTAATTCACTTCTACTGTTCCTATATCCACATATCACACTTTGCTTTTTTCCCACTGTGAATCAGCTACCTGTGCGCTATATCCTACTGTGATGGATGCCCTGTCAGTTTTATTTCCTTCTAAGTAATTAATTGGAGTATAATTACATAATATGAATGGTATATAGTTGAAATGTACAATTTGGTGAATAAAAAGAACCATACCAAAATTACAGTCCATACCTCATGTTTCATTTTGTATATGTCAAGAAAGTGCACAGTAAATTTAATGGCCTTTTAATGTAATTGTTAAACATTCACTATACCTCAGCCTCGATTTCCTTATTTCGGAAGGTAATGTGGAATAGTCAAAAGAAATTCAGATGAATGTTGCAAGAAATAAGTTAAATGTGTGTACATCTTTTGTTGAGTCCAAAGAACATGTTGAAAGGTAAAGTTGTGTGTATGTATATGTGTATGTGTGTGTTTATTGTATACATTTTCATGTCAAATAAACATACACACATATATCTGTACACAAACACAAACTGATTTATAATTTCATATTTTATGTCGAAAGGAAACTTGAGAGAACATTGTACAGGATAAACCTGAAAAGAATGAATGTTTGAATTAACATGAAATTAAAAGACGTAGAAATTTAGACACAAAGATTTAAAGTATGATAAAAATAATTTAAATGGTGAATTACTTTTCCTATCTTAATACCTCAAAGGCATCAAAATCAGAAGAACATTTACCTTTATACAGTAAGACATTCTCTACCTGTCGCATCCAGCACGACAAGGGCAGTGAGAGAACGAGAAGGGGCGGGGAAGGGTTAAGAAAGGAACTGAAGTCAAGAGATTTATGCAATAGGGGCCAAGGGTCTCACAGCCTCAAAGGACTGAGAGCCCCAAATCGGGCCACCTTGTGGCTTTTATTGATGTTCACACAAGGAAGTAACATTGTTTTCTCCACGGTCTGTGAATTTCACACATTATGCTAGGAAACTGATTCAAACTAATCACCCGTGCCTGGAAGCAGCCGGAACTGTAAGTCTCAGGATGTCTGTACCTCCCCAAGGGACAAAACCTTTATGCTGAAACTTACTGATATGCATAGATGGAGAACTGATATTATCACATCATTGAATCTCTTCCCAAGCAGGTTGTGGGAAGGTAGCCACAGAAGCAGAAGCTCTCCTTAGCCGGGGGAAGGTGGGGTTCTATGCCCACCTCTATCAACCCCATTAGTTCTCCTGATGGCCCCTATGCGACTGTGCCTGGCTTAGGTTGTTCCTTCCTTGAGGAATCTTACCTGTCATTGACTAACCAGCCATCCTTTGGGCCAAAAAGGGAGACATAAGGTGTAAGCACAAAGGTGAAGCTAAGTCCCTGAAAGGTTCTGTCTCACAGACTCTCCTTTCTTTAGGGGCAGGTACGACGGGACAGATGGGTAGACTGCTGCGTGGCAACATCTACCAGCCAAAGAGGTTGAATTTCTTCAAACTGATGATAAATTTCTTCTGCTTAAGGTGTGCTTGCAGCACAAAATGTCTTTACCCAGGGGAGGCTAAACGAATGAATCGAGGCACTTATCTAAGTTTCCTGAACAAATTTTTGTTGGATAAATGGTACTAGACTTATAGGGAAGATAATGTCACAAGTAAATGTCTAGCTACTATGCTCTAGCCCTGAAACTAATATAATATTGAATGTCAACTGTAATTTAAAAATAAAAAATTTTAAAGTTTGTATTCAATTTGTAATGCTAATATAAAATTGCCACACTAGTGATTTAGACAAACACATATATGCTCTTATAATTCCTGAGGTCTGAAACAGAAAATGGATCTCATTAGGCTAAAATCAAGATGTTTACAGGGCTATATTTCTTCTGCAGGCCACAAGGAAGAATCTATTTACTTTCCTATTCCAAGCATAGATTATAGTGCAAAAAAAATAAACATATTTCTTATAAATACAGTGGTTACCAAAGGGTATGGGAGGGTGGAAGTTGGTAAAAAGGGTAAAGGAGTCAAATATATGGTGATGGAAGGAGAACTGAGTCTGGGAGGTGAGTACACCATGTGATATATAGACAATGTATTACAGAATTATACACTTGAAACCTATGTAATTTGACTAACCGTTGTCACTCCTATAAATGTAATTTAAAAAAAACAATTATATCATAGTGAAGGACTAAATGACAGCTCTTAACTTGTGAGATAAGTATGAAATTCCAAATCGTTTTTACAAATGTGTCATGAAGCCCAGTGTGTAGACTGAAGGTTTATATCAAATGAATGTCGTTCTCCCCCTTGTTGGAGAGAAAAATAGCGATTTTCTGTAGATATTAGGGGCTGTATCTCCACCACAAGTTAATATTTTGGAGATTCGCGGTTTCTAAACCAGACTGGCTCCTCAGTCTTAAATTTAGAAAAACTTTTAGGTCAGGTTTGGGATAAGGTGCTGGGAGCTTGGTCCTCTGGGAGCCAGCAGACTTGATGAGAAAGAACTATCATAATAAAAACAGGATTCACTTGACTTCTAAGCTGGTCTTTTGGACACATAGAATTTCCAGGAAAACTTTCCCTTCTGTCCAGACCCACAGGGAAATCATGTGCATAGAAGATGGAGTAACAAGATGGAAATGTACCTAATGAGCAGTATAGGAAGCTGTAAATATCTCCTCGTCCCCAGTCTCTTAGCAGGTGTGACGTTAGGCTCTATGGGACCGGGTTGTTACTTATGGAGTCCTAAGTTTGTCTAGGAGACCAATGCTTGAGTCCTTGCTACTGTCTTGTGTGGGGAAAGGGCTTCAGAAACCATCATCTACCATCACACAGAGACCTTCCCCTCAGACTTCCCAATCAGGAGTCTGAGAGTCCAGTAGGTACTGCAGGAAAGGATAAGAGAGAATCAAGCCAAGCACATTTACCTGAGGTCACTTGACAGCCACAAGCCTAGCCCAGAGCATAGAGATCTCTGTGGTTGTTTGCTTGCTTGGATAACGAATTAATTATTTATTTACAATGCTAAAAAGAGGAACTGAACGTTGATCTCAGAAACCCCCAGGTAATTGTTAATGATTAACTGATGGAGGCCTGTTAGAGATGGCAACAGGAGGCATAAAGTATTTCAAGTAAAAGTAGAACATATCCAATGAGGTTTGCAATTAAATGGAGGAGGAAATCGAGCATTAGTAGTGGAGGGATGCCCGGGGAATTGAGAGCAGTTCATTTTTATTTTTATAATGGTGTATCTTCGACCTTGTTTCCATATTGATGAGAAAGATCCAGATCCAATATATTGCTTGCAAATATTATATTACAACAGTACCTCACGAGACATGCATTTCATAGTATCTTCTTTTACTCTGAATATTCACATGAAAAAGAATTTATTTATTTATTTATTTATTTATTTATTTACTTACTTACTTACTTATTTACTTATTTATTTATTTATTTTTAATTGAAGTTTATTGGGGTGACAATTGTTAGTAAATTTACATAGGTTTCAGGTGTATGATTCTGTAATACATCATCTATATATCACATTGTGTGTTCACCACCCAGAGTCAGTTCTCCTTCCATCACCATACACTTGATCCCTTTTACCTTTAGCTACCATGCCCCTCACCCCTTACCTTCTGGTAACCACTAAACTATTGTCTGTGTCTATGAGTTTCTGTTTCATTTGTTTGTCTTATTCCTTTGCTATTTTCAGTTTTACATACCGCATATCACTTAAATTAAACGGTATTCGACTTTTTATGTCTATTTTGCTTAGCACAATAATCTCAAGATCCATCCATGTTGTCACAAATGGCATTATTTCATCTTATTGCAAAAATAATTTCATTGATAGAGATATGCTGAATAGCTTAACTTTACAATTATTTCATTACCAGTGACCTGAATATTGTTGTGGGTTAGTTATTTATTTGTTTTCTCTATTGTAAATTGTCTGTACAAGTTTTTACATTTGTATAGTGGGGTCAGAGTGTTTTTATTTCTGTTTTTTAATATTTATTAAATGTATTAACGTGACATTGGTTAGTAAAATTAGATAGCTTTCAAATATACAATTCTATAATACATCATTTATATATTGCATTGTGTATTCACCACCCAGAGTCAGTTTTCCTTCTATCAACATATATTTTCATTCCTGTTTTTGACTGCATTCTTGTAAACAAGAAATTAGAGTTTTTTTCCCCAACTTCACTTTTTGTCATTGAGTTCTTCATTCCTTTTATTCCATTTTATAGATGAGTTACATTTTATCCATTCAACGGTTGAAAGACACTTGCTTTGTTGCTATCTGTTGGCTATTGTGAATCATGACTCTGAGCGTTCATGTACAAACAACTGAGTCATGTTTTTTATTCTTTTTGGGATATAACTAGAAATGGAATTGCTGGTTCATATGATAATTCTATACTAACTTACTGATGAACCAGCAAACTTTTTTTTTTTTATGGTGGTTGCAGCATTTTACGTTCCCACCAGCAATGCCCAAAGGCTCCAATTTTTCCATTAAAAAAATTATAGCTCTCTTAGTGTGTGTAAAGTGGTATCTTATGGTGGTGGTTTTGAATTGTAGTTGCCAAATGACTATGAATATTTAACATGTCTTCATGTGCCCCTTGGCTCATTGTATGAGTTCTTTGGAGAAAGTTTATTCAAAACATTTGTCCATTTTTAAATTGGGTTGTTTGTTTTTCTCTTTGTAACTTTTTTATTGAAATATATTTGATATATGACTATATAAATTTAAGGTTTACAATATCTTGATTTGATATATTTATATATTGGAATATAATTGCCATTTTACTGATTATTAGCACCTCTATTATGTCACATAATTATCATTTCTTTTTAGTGGTTGAAATAATTAAGATCTAGATTTTAGAAAGTTTGATCATTATAATATGATATCATTGTCTCTATTTGCTATACTGTGTATTAGATCTCTGGCATTTATTGACTACTCATTGCAAGTTTTTACCCTTAAACAACATCTCTCATATCCCTCAGCTCCTCAGGCCCTTGTAACAACCATTTTACTTTCTGTGTTTATGAGTTTGGCTTTTTTAGATTCTAGTTATAAGTGATATCATCATACAGTCAACAAAATGAAAAGACAACCTACAGAAAAGGGGGAAAGTTTTGCAAATGATATATAAGGATAAGAGTTTAATATCCAAAATATGTAAAGAACTCATACAACTCAATAACAAAAAAACAATTCAGTTTAAAAAATGCACAGAGGAACTAAGTAGACATTTTTCCAAAGAAGATATCCAAATGACCAACAGGTACATAAGAAGTTGCTCAACATCACTAATCATCAGGGAAATGCAAATTAAAACCACAAGGATATATCACTTTGCAACTATTAGAATGCCTATCATCAAGAAAGCAAGAAATAACGAGTATTGGAGAGGATGAGGAGGAAAGGAAAACCTTGTACACTGGTGGTGGGAATGTAAATTAGTTCAGCCACTATGGAAAATAATATGGAGGTTCCTCAAAAAATTAAAAATAAGTCTATCATATGATTCAGCAAGCCCACTTCTGGGTATACGTATATCCAAAGGAAATGAAAACAGGGTATCAAAGAGATGTCTGCACGCCCATGTTTATCTCAGCATTATTCAAAATAGCCAAGACATGTAAATAACCTAAGTGCCTATCAGTGGATGAATGGATAAAGATGCAATACATATATACAATGGTATATTATTCAGCTATGAGAAGGAAGGACACCCTGCCATTTTCTACATGGATAGACATGTATAATTCTATAATAAATCATCTATATATTGCATTGTGTGCTCACCTCTGTCACAATGTATTTGACCCCCATCCCCTCTGGTAACCACCATATTTTGTGTCTTTGAGTTTGTTTATTGTTGCTTTTTGTTTTATATCCCACATATAAGTGAAATCATATGGTTCTTGTTCTTTTCTATCTCACTTATTTCACTTAGCATGATAATATCCATCCATGTTGTGACAAATGGCAGTATTTCATCCTTTCTTCTGACTATTATTCCACTATATATATGTACCAGATCTTCTTTATCCAATCATCCATCAAAGGACACTTAGGTTGTTTCCATGTCTTGGCCATTGTGAATAATGGCCTTGTTCATTGGCCTTGTTCATTGGCAATGAACAAGGGGTACATATATCCTTATAAATAAATGTTTTCAGATTTTTTCAGGTAGATATCAGAAGAGGGATAGCTGGGTCATATGGTAGCTCTAACTTAATTTTTTTAGTAACTTCCATATCATTTTCTATAGAGGCTGCACCAATTTACATTCCCTTCAGCAGTGTGCAAAAGTTCCCTTTTCTCCACAGCCTCTCCAACACTTATTATTTCTTGTATTTATTTATTATTTTTTATTAGTTTAAGGTGTACAGAGCAACATAATAGTTAGACATTTAAACCACTCATAAAGTGATAACACACCCCTAAGCTACTACTCTGACATCTTATATAGCTGTTACAATACCATCAACTATCTTCCCTATGTTGTACTCCACATCCCGTGACTATATATACCTATATATTTATAGTTAACATTCAATATTATTCTACTTTAGTTTCAGGTGTATAGAGCATTGGTCATGCATCTACACAGTCTATGACATGATCCCGCTGATAAGTCTAGTGTCCATCTGGCACCTTACATGGTCTTACAACATTGTTGACTATATTCCCCATACTGTATTAACTACAAATTTGTGTTTTTTAATGCCTTCACCTTTTTCACGCTGCCCCCAACCTCTTTCCCGTCTATCACTTTGGTAGATCTAGGACCTATCTGGCACCATACCTAGTTATTACAATATTATTGACTATATTCCTCATGCTATACCCTACATCCCCATGACTACTGTATAACAACCAATTTGTACTTCCTAATCCCTTCCCCTTTCACCCATCCTTAACCCCCCTCCCATCTTACAGAAGTCCCTCTAAGATTCCTTGTTTGGAATACTGGTTTGGTGGTGATGAACTCCTTCAGCTTTTTCTTGTCTGGGGAGCTCCTTATCTGTCCTTCAATTCTAAATGATAGTTTTGCTGGGTAGAGTAATCTTGATTGTATGTCATTGTTTTTTATTACTTGGAATATTTCCTGCCACTCCTTTCTTGCCTGCAAAGTTTCTGTTGAAAAACCAGCTATTATTCTTATGGGGGCTCACTTGTAGGTAACTAACTGCTTTTCTCTTCCTGCTTTTAAGTTCCTTTGTCTTTAACCTTTGACATTTTAATTATGATGTGTCTTGGTGTTTAATTATGGTGTTTAATTATGATGTGTCTTGGGCCTCTTTGGGTTTATCTTGCTTGGGACTCTTTGTGCTTTCTGGGCTTGTATGTCTATTTCCTTCACCAGGTTAGGGAAGTTTTCTGTCAATATTTCTTCAAATAAGTTTTCAATTCCTTACTCTCTCTCTTCTTCTTTATTAACCAGAAGAATAACATTCAGAGTATCTAAATTGTCATACAACTAGTGATAGAAGTTCTAGAGGGTGGCAGATTGTATTATTATTCAAAATATTTACCACAATTCATTGGATGAAATAGTTTCTTCTCCATTGGAGTGCTTGGCCACAGCAAAGTTTAGTTAACAGGATGATACTTGTAGTCTCCTTAAATACGACATCTATAGTGACTCAATCAATGTAATTACACTCATTTTCCAAGTAGACTCTATTTTACTATATTTAATTAAGGAAACAATTATTGCATAACTAATTTGTCCAAATGTCATGTCCGACACTGCTGAGTAAGAGAACAAAACCCTCCATTTACAAAATAGGCATATTACAGTCTAGATAAGAGATAGGTAAAATATGGTCTGTAGGCTAAATTTGACTTGCCAATTGCTTTAATCAATCAGGTTTTATTGAAATACAGACGTGCTCATCTGTTTTCCTATTGTCTATGGTTGATTTTCTGTTACAATGGCAGCTTTGAGAGGTTGTGATAGATATCACGTGGCCTGCAAAACCAAAAATATTTACAGAAGACAACCTGTGGTCTAGATTATTAGAAAAATTAGACAGAGATACTGAAAGGAAAGGCTGAGTATGGAGATATTAACATTGAAATTAACAGTATTAATTCTGAATGAAAAATTAAGTTCAACCTCTTATTATATCTATAGTAATTTTAGTCTTCATCATAAATCTAACAGGTAAAAGAAAATATCGACTATATATTTATAGTCAATGGGATAATTTAATGCAGCTTATTCTAAAAAATAATTTTACTACTTAATAAAAATGACTACTACCCAATTTCTTCATTTCCAAAATTGGGAATAAAGTTTAGGAAAAGAAACATAAAGTGGTGAAGAGTTTGGAGATATCTAGCTATATTACTAATGCAGTCTTAGGGAAGCAGATGTTGTAAAACACATGAAACAGGAGATTTCAAAGACTTACTGATTTTAGGAATAAAGAGAAATAAGCAGACATTCAGACACTCCAAAATATCTGAATTTCCAATTCTCAATATATATTTTTAGTTTTGTGTTATTCGTGGGTACTTCTCCAGCCCCAAGACAAGCGTCCCTTTCATTCTTTGAAAGTGATACCAGTGACAATATTTGTCAAAGCATCTTTTATGTCCTTGTTCTTCAGACTCTAGATTGAAGGAATCAGCATAGGGGTCACCATGGTGTACGTAGCTGGGGCCATGGTACTGACCTTGGAATTTTATAATTATGTGCACCCCAACTCCTGTACCACAAAGCAAGGAAACAATAGAGATGAGACCCACACATAGTGATGAAAATGTTTTGGAAATTGATAGAGATGGGGTGTTGCACAGTACTGTGAGTATACTAAATGGCACTGAATTATTCACTTTAAAAAGTTCAATTTTATGTGAATTTCACTTTAATAATTTTTTTAAGATAGAGAATGGAAGAGTGGATTTAAAAAAAAAACATAACCCTACTGTATTCTGTCTACACGAAACTTATTCCAAATATAATATTAAGTTGATGCAAAAGTAATTGCGGTTTAAAGGGTTAAAAATAATTGCAAAAACCGCAATTATTTTTGCACCAACCTAATAATGTAAGCAGTTGGAAGTAAAAGGATGGAAAAAGATATATCAAGCAAGCATTAATTAAGGAAAAGGGGTAACTATACTAACATCAGATAAAGTAGATTTCACAACAAAGACAATTACCAGGAACAGAGATGGACATGACATAATAATGAAAGGATCAATCCACCAAGAAGACATAAAACTTATAAATGTATATGACCCAAACAGCAGAGCTGCAAAAAAAATGTGAAACAAACACACATAGAACTGGACAAAGAAATACACAAATCCACAATTAATTTTACACGGGATGGGAGGTGTCAGGAAAAGACACCTCAAAAGGTGACTCAAAAGGTGACTTTTGAGCACGATATCTGGCAGTGGGGACTGAGCCAAGCAAGCATATAGACACAGCCAGTGCAAAAACCCTGGGACAAAAGCATTCCTGAAATCACTGGGGGTGGGATGGGGCGGGGGGGGAAGTAAAGAGGATGGTGTGAGTGGAATGGGTAACAACATGGGGAAGGGGTTTGGAGGTAAGATCAGAGAGGTAAGCAGAGACCAGAGCACCCTGTTACTGTGGAAGTGCCTGCAGACAACGGGCCATCCAATGCAGATACTTTGTTTTCTATTTTATACACACACAATGAATCCATGGTTTATCTCTCATATGCAAAAATGTCTCTCTTTACAACTTCCATCACTTGCTCTTAGTCTGGGCTGATTACGATCAAGGACTGTGGGATAGCAATTCCATCTATATCTTCTTCGCTGAAAATCTGCCCTCATCTAGCACACATGGGCTGTACAGGCACACACACACAGGCAGATCAGTGGAGTTGATTTTGGTATTGTATGATCCTGGTCTTGGGACACAATTGCTTGGGACAGGAAGAGAGACTCTATACAATGAACTAATTGCTTTCTCTCTCCGCTCAGAATCTAGACTTGGAATGCAGGAATCTGGGTCATGCGAAGTGAACGTTAGGGTCTCAAGCACAACTAAACTCAGCAGCAGCCATTTGAGCTTGGCCACCTTCAGCCATGTGAATGGAAAGGCTAAGAAATCGAGAGAGAGAGAGATAAAAGTGCAAAGAGGAGAAAAGATAAAAATTCATGATCTTCTGAGGGACAGAGCTGAAGCAAACCACTTCCTGTAGCCCCTAATCATAATCCCCATGGGGCCCAAAAATGTACAGACCTCCCCGCTTTTTCAAAGTTTGCGTTACGCCACTTCACTTTTATAAATGACATACATTAGTACCTGTTTTTGCCAACCAACAGACATCTAAAGAGGATTTTGCTTTTACCAAACAAGGCAAAAAGCAAAAATAGCATTCAGTGTTTGTTTTGCAGCAAGCTGTGATAGAGGCAAGGCACATCCAAGGCAGTGAGAGTGGCACCGCCAAGCTCACTCTACTTTATCCTGGCTTTTACTTACCATAGCATTCCTGTTTTTACTCTATGGTAGCATTATTTCAGGTTTTATGTATTATTGGATATGATTTCAGATTACTTTGGGGGGTCTGGGAACACTAAAAAATTTCCATATAAATTCATGGTAATTGCCTCTTTGCTTTTGGCTTACCAAAGGTTTCATAGGAGGGCTCCACTTTTGAATAGCAGGAGAAGCCTGTAGCAGTTTAAGCTAGATGAAATTTTCCAATCTCTCTGACAGAAAAAGGGATCTTAACAATCAATAATGAAAGCTTATCATCCCCACAGAAAAGGTGTCAAGGTGTTTTAGGGGGAAAGACCCAAAGAATAATTACAAACTTTCATAAATATGAAAAATATCATAGTATTTGAAACTTTAAAATATTTTAATATTAATGAAATGCAAAATATTTAGCAGAGAGAGACGTGCATACCAGGTACCAGGGGGTTGCTATATTTGCTCAAACAATAAAATTACATCTGATACAGCAGCTACAATTGAAGTCACTATCTGGTCAAACCTATGATAAACCACTCTCATTCTCTAAGATTCATTTGTCTTATGCACAGGCCAAACAGGTGAGCTGAATGGGGATGTGATGGGAATCACTACTCCTGCATCTTTAAATTCTTGATGATGGTACTAATCTCTTTAATCCCTCTAGGAATATGGTAGTGTTTTGGGATTACTATTTTCCTATTGGTAGAGGCAGTTCTAGTTCCTTCCACTTGACCTCTCTCACCATAAAAACGCCCACTCCACAGGTCAGGAAACCAGTGTGGGGGTTCTGCCAGCTGCTGAGTAAATCTATTCCAATTATGCATTCTGGAACTGAGACAAAAACCACAAGATGAGTCTGGGGATCCACTGTGACCACGGTGAGATGAACCTCAGCTAAAACTTCATTGATCACCTGACCTCCATAATCCTCTATTCTGACTAGAGGGCCACAGTGACATTTTGGGTCTCAGCTTTAGTGTCAGTTGAAAGCCAACCTTAGTAATCCCTAAAAGTTCTGATTATTTCTTTTTCTCCAATGCACAGTTACCCTGGTAAAAAGATTAAAGGTCCATCCCCTTGGGGAAGGCTAGGAGAAAGAAACAGGAAGAGTTTCTCCTTCATTCAGGGAGTCTGGGGCCTATAAACTGGTTCTAGATATTAATTGAGGGGCTGTGACTCTGTTTTTAATTCAAATTAGATTTTTGTTTACTTGACCTATGCTTTTTTGCTCATACAGATCAAATAAGAATTTAGTAGTCTTTCTATTTATTTTACGTCTATGAACACAGTGATCAACTAGCCAACACAATACATCTAAATAAGTCAGACTATTCCAGTGATGGCTACGACTCTACTGTCCATTATGGTAACCACTCTCATTTTGTCTTTAATGGTGGAGTGCCACCACTTGACCCCTAGCATCCCAGAATCCAACTGCTTCCATTGCATTTAGATTTCCCAATTCAGTGGCTGAAGTTGCCACTGTAAGACCTAATCTACAGAGAAGAGCAATCACGGAGCTCTTCAAAGATATTGGGACTCCCCTCACAAATTCATTTCTTATAGTCATGGTAAAAGGTATGCCTTTTGAACTCCCTAATGTGGGTAGGTAGGTCTTAAATGAACAAATTAACTCTAACATTCCAATTTCCCTAAGCCTTTGAATCCCTTCTTCTACATTAAACCAAGGCAAGTCTGGCATTTCCAACTTACTCACTGTGGGCCAACTTTGGTCCATGTTTCAACCAACCAACCAAACTGTTAGAGATCCTTCTAAGTTCCTAAGTTGCAACATTACATGCAGAATTTCTGCTTAGTGATTCCATCTCAATGAATTCAGCCTGAGCCAACTTTATGTTCCCACTACCATTATCCTACTCTCTTAACATATCCATTCCCACATATGTTCCCTGGATTTCTGTCTGCATAAATTAGATAACTCAAATAGTTTTTTGTGCAGCGCAGCACACCTCCTCATAGGTTACACTTCATACCTTACCTTTAGGGGCTTGCTAGTATTTGCATCTAATTATAGATCTAGAAGTAGAAAGGGATGGGGCGAGTAGAAAGGAGACTCAGCATTTTCTTGCATGGCAACTACCTCAGGGAAGGCCTTTAGTTTCCTCAGGCAAAGTAGGGTTAATCCCCTCAGGCTGGTGGGGAGGAAACACCACTGTGGGTGTGGAGGCCACTATCACTGGGGGTGTGGATGACCTTATTACTGGGGGTGGAGAGGCCAAATCCACTGGGGGTGGGGAGGCAGCTTCCACTAGGCAAATAAGACATCAGAATCATGGGTTCAATGTCTCCAGCTTCCTCAGGGCCTTCCGACATATCCTCATTCTAATATTCAGGATCCCATTCCTTTCCAGTGACACCGTCACTTTAACTGTAGATGTCCTCTATGAACGGGCTTTCAATTTGCCAATTTTCAATTTGCAATTTGCAAATACTAGCAAGCCCCTATTCAACCAGTCACAGGATAAGGGATTTTCAGCAATCTCAGCCTTGCAGATACAGGAGATAAATGTATCCTTCAGGGCACACATAAAAGTTTTCAGAGCATTCCCATGGTACTTGATCTGAAAATTCAAACATCTGAGCTAATCCTTTTCTTTTTCCACTCTTTCCAGTGACACTAGAAGCAATCAGTCATTCTCATTATATAGAGGGTGCCAAAAAAATGTATACACATTTTAAGAAAGGAAAAAAAACTATTAAAATTGTAATACTCAATATATACCGGTAACAAAAGATGAATATAAGTCACGTTTGACTTCTGAAATTACAAGAGGTGCTCAAAGTGGTTACCATGAGTGTCCAGACACTTCTGATTACGGCGAACTACTGCTTAAGCAACGTTCACCAAAATGTCCGCTTGTATACATATTTTTGGCACCCTCTATATAATGAAATTATATTCATTAGTTTGCAAAAATGTTTGAAAGTATCATAATACACACTGTCACCCAGATCTTCCCTTCCTATAATTCATTGATTAGGAGTATCCAACAGTGATATTTTGCAAACCTCTGTTGCCAGTTGATGCCATAAATTATCAGTGCTCTCTTTACTACTTTTACAGTCATTCGCATCCTTAAATCTCATCATGTTTGAGAGGTAATTCCAGAAACTCTAGAACAAGAACAAAAATGATTTTGCTTATTCATCAAAAAAAAGAAAGCTTACACCAGAATAAATAAATGATTGAATGTATAGATAGATAGATGGATAGATAGACAGATAAAGTGGGAAGAAACAAATCTCCCATGCAAAAGAATTGCCATAATTTATATAGATATTCCGTGCTCAAGGACATGGAGAATCACACACTGGTGAAGTGTGGGCAACACATAGTAACTTTCTTACAAAATCACACACTGGTGAAGTGTGGGCAACACATAGTAACTTTCTTACAAAAAGTAAAGTATGAAAAGTTCTTTACAGCTTTATTTACGGTGACCAAGACATGGAAACAACCAAAGCGTCTTTTGATAGATGATTGGGTAAAGAAGATGTGGTATTGTTGCGGAAAACAGCGGAAACTGAGAAACTCAAGTGGAATGCAGAGATCAGGGAGAACACAGTTTTATTACGCCGGCGGGCTCAACGGGATTGTTCCCAAAGACTGAGCACTTACTGGGGTCGGGTGCTTTGTTTTATAGGGTTAGGCCTCCGGGATTGGGGGGGATTCGCACCATTGCTATTGTGGCGCTAGGGATTGCTTAAATCTGGCCTGGGTGCCGGGGAGATCCGTCCCTAACAGCTGTGATAGCTTGACACTGTTTTGACGGGAAAGCCTCTAACTGCTGTGCTCACAGGGAAACTGCTCCGATAAGATATTGGAGGAGGGAGGGGGACAGGAAAGCTCCCAAGGCTATGCTCGCAGGAAAAAACTGCCCCAAGAGTATATATTCACAATGGAATACTATTCTGCCATAAGAAAAAATGGAATAGTGCCATTTGCGAAAGCATGGATGGATCTTCAGATTATAATGCTAAGCGGAATAAGTCAGACAGAAAAAGTCAAGAACCATATGATTTCACTGATATGCGGGATGTAAAACTGAAAGCAACAAAGGAATAAGACAAACAACTAAAGAAACAAAAACCCATAGGCACAGACAATAGTTTAGTGGTTACCAGAAAGTAAAGGGGGGAGGGGTAGTAGATGAGGGTAAACGGGATCAAATATATGGTGATGAAAAGAGAACTGACTCTGGGTGGTGAACACACAATGTGATATATAGATGATATATTACAGACTTTTGAAACCTATGTAACTTTACTAACCAATGTCACCCCAATAAACTTTAATAAAAGGGAAAAAAAAGAAAAGGAGAGAAAAAGAATAACCATACTTTCGAGTGGAGAAATCTGGCAAACAGTTCAATCATATGGTTAAGGTCAACATGAAGAAAAGTCATGATGACAGTATGCATCCTTGATATGAAGTGGTAAAAATGGCAACCTCTGCAACATCCTTTCACCACCACCCCCCAATTTATAACCCCAATCTAATCATGAGATAACCACCAAACAAATTTCAATTGAAGGAAAATTTTCAAAATACCTGACTAGCGATGTTTAAAACTGTCAAATTCCTCAAAACAATGAAAGTCTGAGAAACTTTTATAGCCAAGAGCAGCCTAAAGATAAACGATGACCAAGCGTAATGCATTCTGAATGACAGATGTTAATAACAGGGGAATCTGGTACAGGTCTATGGAAACTGCCTATAATATTTTTTCAATTTTCTCATGAATATGCAATTATTTTGAAATAGTTTATTAAAAACAAAATTATTAGTGAATTGCAAAATCCTTGGAAACAGAGATCTGTGAGCCTGACTCCAGACTCTACTGCATGCCTCTTCTAAATTTCATATTCTTCATCCACAAAATCTGAATGACACCAATTACACAGAGTTACTGAAAGAATTTAACAAAATAAGCAATGTAAAATGACCACCTATGTCTACCTGTGGGGAGAGAGCCCCAGAGAGCAGTTTCCAGGCTCTCGGCTTCACGTGGAAAGGTGCTGGCTCCGTTATTAGGTGGCCATAAGCTGTAGTCAGATGGCCATCTGCTGTGGCTGGGTGGCCATCAGCTGTTGCCAGTTAGCCGCTAGCCACTAATATAACTGCCGTGGCTAAGCTAGGGGGTTGGTTGGTTGGTTGGTTGGCAGAGAAGTGGATGGCAGATTGCGGATCATGTGGCTCCTGCTTCCTGTGTCTCCAGCCCAGCCGCCAACGAGAATATAGTGCTATGACTCCCCTATTTATTGCTCCGTGGGTGTTCCTTTTTGGCCTCACCATATCCTGCGTTCTTATGCGGGGAGTGGAACCAGAGACCCCACATGACACTGGCATTAATAGTGAAATTTTGGATAACTGTTTCAAATCCTCATAGATTCATCTCCCATCTCCCATTTCCACTGCCATTGTTCTATTTCCACCCTTCATTATCTTGTTATGCCTTTTACAGCAGCAATAATGTGTTCTTCCCATTGACACAAGTGACCATCTGTAGTGCAGGGGATCCTGCCGACTTCGCCATGTGTCACGTGGGGCGGCCTGCAGGGTCTCAGCTCCCCACACAAGAACGCAGGACATGGTGAGGTCAAAAAGGAACACCCACGGAGCCATAGGTAGGGGAGTCACACCACTATATTCTCGCTGGCGGCTGGTTTGGAGAAACAGGAAACAGGAGCCACACAATTCTCAACCCTCACTGCGCCACTTGCAGGCTCAGCCACCATCTTCTTGCTAGCCACCATTTGCTGCTAGCCTAGCCACGGCAGTTATATTAGTGGCCAATGGCTCACTGGTTACAGCTGACGGCCAACTAGCCACAGCTGATGGCCATTTGATCACAGTTGATGGCCATTTACTACCTGAGCCAGCACCTTTCTATGTGAGGCCGAGAGCCTGGAAACTGCTTTTTGGGGCTCTGTCCCCACACCATCCCACAGGAAGAGTTTGATTATGGACATCACCTGATATAAACCTACACTGATTCTGCACTAATTTCAGAATTATGTATGAATTCTGTAGCCAGAACGTAAGGCTCTGAATTATTTGGCAGCTCCTTCCTGGCCAGGCCCAAATTTCATTTTTCATCCCTGGCCTCACATTGTTGGTGTGATATTAAGACCTATTTTTCATTTCCTAATACAACATACAGTTTGTTTAATCCCCGTATTTACTGCCGTCCTTCCTGGAGTACTCTCACACTTGCCCCATGTGGAATAACTCCACACCTACTGTGAAGTCTTCTTTACTAGTCTTCCCAAGAACAGCCTAGTATTGTAAGATTCACTTCCCCAGAATTGGAGTACCATGTCAGGATGCATTTACTTATTTTTATCTATGTCTCTTCCCCTATTCAGACCACAAGCACCTTGAGAAAAAAAACAATGTTTTATTAATTTCCTTATTCCCAGAATATAAATTAGTGCTTCCTATACAGTAATTCTCAATAAATATTTGTGAATGACTAAAAGAAAAAATGATTGAATGATATTAAAAAGAGATACCTATAGGACTATAGTCAATAATACTGTAGTAATTATGTATAGTGCCAGGTGGCTCCTAGACTAGTCAGGGGGATCACTTCTTAAATTGTATAAACATCTAACCATATGCTGTATACCTGAAATTAATATAAAATAATATTGAATGTTAACTGTAACTGAAAAATTAAAAAAGGGGGAGAAAGGTGAAGGGCAATTAAGTATTCCAAATTTCCAGGTATAAACCAAATAAGTCATGAGGATGTAATGTACAGCATAGGGAATATAGTTAATAATATTGTGATAGCATGATATGGTGTCAGATGGTTGCTGGACTTATCATGACAATCACTTCTTTAGGTACATAAATGTTGAATAACTACGGTGTACACCTGAAACTAATATAATATTGTATGTTAGCTATATTGTAATAACAATTTTTTTTAAAGAAGAAAAAGAGATACCCTTAACAATAAGGAGAAAAGAGAAACAGTGAAACAAAAGAACCTGCTCTTGAGAGAGGAAGGTCCCTTGATTGACAGCCAGTGCCAGGGGAGACAGATGAGAGCAAGAAGGTATTCTAGCACACCCAAAATCAACCTCCAGAATTTGGCACTTTAATTTGCCAAGATTTTGTGCCACCAAACTTTTCTTTACTTGTTATCCTTTTGTATCACATAAAGTTATTACCATTAAAGAGTCCTATGTACCATTATCATTACCACATTCCCAAGTACCTGTGAAGATGCTGTGGGTAACCAAGATTAATATGGAAGAGTCTGAGTTCACTCATGAAGTTTCTTCCCTGTGTGATGAATGAAGTTGCCCCCAGAAAGGGCAGGGAGATGGAACCACTCATGAGATCTCTGGAAGACACAATTCTGCTCTCTCACAATCTGAGTGTGGTAAAGTAGACTTCGGAGGATTTAGCGGAAGCATTTAAGAGGTTCTGTGGCTTTAGGAGACAAATTCCCATGAGCCTCATTGAAAAAGTTTTCTTTTGTCTCTTTGTTCCCAGAGAGATTTGATTCCCTAGAGATGGGAATGAAAAACAGAGTGCAAACTTGTGCCAGATTTAACCCTGGGAGATGTCTCGAGGGTTCTTATCTCTTTGCACTCTTTTCTCCCAGTAGGAGGTCACCACTCTTGAAGTGTGGCCACTATGAGGCAGGAACCCCACAATAACTGCTCCAGCCCTGATTCTGGAAGGAGATTCTGGAATCAGGGCTAGGGCAGTTACTGTCTTCTTTCTCCCATTTGTCTTTTCTGGTGTTGGCCTCCTGGGGCCTCCTTTCCTTGAGAGCGTTCCCCCCTTGTTTCTCTGCTTCTCATTTTCCCACCGTATAGGAAGTATCTGTTTACCGCACTCAACCATCTGGTTTTGCAGTCTTCAGCAAATATTTATTAAGCAATTACTGTATGGTAGGCACTAAAATAGATTCTAGGGATGAAGAAAACAGTAAAACATTGTTTCTTCTCGTAAGGAACTCACAGGGTAACCGCACATGGGCTTTATTTCTTTAGCACACATTCTGCTTTAATCCAAGCTAACTTGGTTTAGCCTGAT
This sequence comes from Rhinolophus ferrumequinum, assembly GCF_004115265.2. NCBI lineage: Eukaryota > Metazoa > Chordata > Mammalia > Chiroptera > Rhinolophidae > Rhinolophus > Rhinolophus ferrumequinum. Next base: position 47,328,780 of record NC_046301.1, read on the forward strand.
AACTCACTCGCGTTATTTCCCCAGATCCTCGTGCCTGTGCTTATACTGTATGTCCACTCCTTTTCATCATTAATCCCTTAGGACATTAGGTTCTGGTCGGCGTCAAACTCACTCAAGAATAAAGCTTCAGGTCTATCAACCATGAGCAAGATACAATCACCAAACCTCAAACTAGAATAAGGTTTTAGTCAAATAAAGAAAACACGTTGGCCTCGGTTACATTTCAGCTCCACACTCATGAAAATGGACTGGCCCTACTGACCACATCCCCTGGAAACTGGACCGAAGGAACAATACCCTGACTGACACAAGGACCTGAATCCATGATCAGTTAGTTGCTCCCTGCCTTAGCCCGACCAATACGTAGAGCTCGCGACCCCAGCTCCCATTGTAACCGTGATTAATGATTTTCCCTTACATAGCCCAGCCACTAGAGGTCACCAGGAAGCCAGTATTTTGAGAGCACAGACCCACCTCTCTATGGACTTGGCACCAACCCGTTAAATAAACCTTTACTTTCTTTACTGCAAACTCCTGCTCGTGTCTTTTTTTGTCTTGGATGTGCTCAGGCAAGCGGACCCTTTGACTCTAAGGTAACAACAGTCTAAACTTGGGGAAAGTCAAATAAATAAATAAATGCAATACTGGGAGGTGACACTGTGATCCTGCTGAAATGGACTCAAAAAATAGTTGATTCTTCCTGTGGAGGCCAAGGGAGTCTTCACAGACAAGCTTATAACTGTACCGAAACTTGGAGGAGGAATGACTAATTCAGGTACAGAAAGGGAAAAGCACACACCCAGTGTAGTGCAGAGGATCCTGCCGACTTCGCCATGTGTCATGCGGGGCGGCCTGCAGGGTCTCAGCTCCCCACATAAGAACGCAGGACATGGTAAGGCCAAAAAGGAACACCCAGGGAGCCATAGGTAGGGGAGTCATACCACTATACTCTCGCTGGCAGCTGGGTTGGAGAAACAGGAAGCAGGCGCCACACAGGTTGGCAACCCTCACTGCACCGCTTGCAGGCTCAGCCACCATCTTCTTGCTAGCCACCATTTGCTGCTAGCCTAGCCTCGGCAGTTATATTAGTGCCCAATGGCTCACTGGTTACAGCTGACGGCCAACTAGCCACAGCTGATGGCCATTTGATCACAGTCGATGGCCATCCACTACCTGAGCCAGCACCTTTCTATGTGAGGCCGAGAGCCTGGAAACTCTTTGGGGCTCTGTCCCCACACCCAGAAATGCTACAGTACAGGGATTGGGCATTATAAGAAAATTTTAAAGTGTACTTAAGAATTGAAAAATAGCTACTAGTATATGATGAACAATGAGGGTCAGAGGATGAAAACTGAAATATGAGCCCAGCTATGTAGGCAGCAGCCAGATAACAGAGACTCTTATCTTTTGACTACTGGATTGTTGATTAATTCTAAAGTTAGTGGAGAGTCAGTGCGGGGTTTATTGCAGGTGACGTCCAGAATCAGTCTCACCTAGGAAAGGTCACCCTAGAATAATGTGAGAAACATAGTATTGAAGTAGGAATATGTCTCTGTGAGTCCCCAAATGATGTAGGGAACTTTGGAGGGAGGGAGTGCCGGGATCCTGTCTCGTGAGACCAAAGTATGGAAACACAGATCCAGGAGAGGCAAAGAGTTTTAAAAAGAGGATAGATTATTGAAAGCAAAGAGTCAGAGCTCCTGAGTGGGCAAATTGGGGTGCCCCATGACTGAGGCAAAAGCTCTTACTTTTATACCTTCTCTTGCCTGTTTGGGGAAGGGAAGCTGTTTGAAGAAGGGAACTGGCACCTTCTAATGAAATTCGTCTACCAGGTTTGTTCTGCTTGCCCATCCTGAAGGAATCAGCAAAATAACCCACTCTTATCTATCAGATCTGCTTCGTTTGTCAGGCCAAAAGGAATTTTATGATTAATCTCAAGGTCTTGTTACATTATGTCATGGAGTGAAGGAGTGACTTTAAAACCTGGAGTTTCAGGATATTGATACAGGAGATTTAGCATGTCCCTAAGTAGACAAGGAGGTCCCTGGTGGAATAAACAAAGAAGCGGCCATATCCTGAAACTCCAGGCCCTGAAATGTCTCCTTCATTCCAGGACAGAAACATGAGAATACACTTTAAGGTTAATAGATAATCTCAAATACCTTCTGGCCAGACAAAGGAACAGATCTGATAGATAGGAATGGGTTGGTTCGTTAATCCCTTCAGGATGAGCAAACAGGACAAACCTAACAGATGAATTCTATTAGAGGGCTCTAGCCCCCTTCCGCAAGCAGGCAGGGAAAGGTATAAAAGTAAAAGCCTTTTGCCTTAGCCAGTGGGCACCCCCATTCGGGACATGTCCCACTAGGGAGCTGCAACCTCTTCTCCTGCCTCTAATAAACTATCTTCCTTTACAACTTCTTGCCTCTTGGTCCGTGTGTCCATTCTTCGGCTTCATGAGCCATGATCCCGGCCCACACCCAGAAACTGCCAGCAGATCCAACATCATTTACATCACTAGAAGCTGAAGCAAAGAAAATTAGATGTTATTGCTTAATAGATACAGAATTTCCATTTTAGGTCATGAAAATGTCTGGTGGTGATGGTTGCAAAACACTGTGAATATACTTAATGCCACCGAGTGTACCCTTAAAATGGTTAAAATGGGAAATTTTATGTTTTGTGTATTGCACACTAAAAATTAAAGAAAAGGTATGGAGATATGTAAAAGAATTATAAAAGTCTCTTATCATTCACTCACTTCATAATTTGCAAGTCATCTTGAAAGGGTAACACTGTGTCTTCCACTTTGAGATTCAAACTTCTAGTGTAATTCAACTTAACAGTGTAGTTTATCCTGGGACTTTTTGAAAGTTTTTTCTTTTCTTCCTGCCCTCCTACTAAACCTTAATGGTCTGTTTACTACACGTTTACTCTGCATACCAGTTTCAATGGTTCTGTTTACTCCAGACCATATGCGCACCAGACTCAATGACCCTGTTTCTTCAAGGACAGAAAGAGGTTTTTATATCTGCATGAGATCCATTCCTATCCCTGAAACAAACCAGCCTCTGGGAAGTGCCTATTCAATAAATGTTTACTCCAGGCCTAACCCCCCCTCCACCTTTCCTTTGTTCTGCCTTTTCTTAGGTATGTGCCTATAAAATCTTTTGACCATGCTGGGGAGTGGGGGGAGGGCTTTGGACAGGTGGCTCAGAATGCTAGCACTTCGAATAAACCTGCTTTTCTTTCCACCAACCTCATCTCTTGAGTTTTGGCTTTCAGGCAGTGAGCAGCCAGACTTTTAGTAAGGTAACAATTTTTATTAGAAAGGAAACAGGGAAAGTCTTAGGTAATTTTGAAAGAGATACAATCATCCTCCCCTCAAATACACACATAGTATACGGGCAGAGTGGCATACATCATTAAGTCTACATGTTATCAGGGTGTGCGGATATGGTGGACAGACAGAATCCATTCCTCTCTCCTTCTGGTCTATGTTCCTATACTGCACAGGATGGTCATTGGGAGGGATAGGCCTTCAGTCTCACGGCAAACTAGAGTTTCAGATGTGATTGTTGGGATATTGTTCGCTGTTCATGGGGATTCAGAAGGCCAAAGGGAGGCAGATTCCGTGTTTCATCCCTTCTGCTGCCATGCATGGGTGGAGAGGTGTTGGGTTGTTTGGAAAGAATGGAATCAAATTTCCATGTCAGTAATTTCGTGGGTGCTAAGAAGTGAGGTGCATATCTTTTATTCAACAAGTGCAGATCTAGCAGCAGAGCAAGTCTTGAGCTGAGTCTTACAGCAAGTGCTTCCTACTACCTGGATTTCAGAGAATACAGTGTGCTCGTGGAATCCACAGTTCCAATGAGGTTTTCTTGATTTCACCACTTTTCTGATGATAGTAGAATTATCAACTTTCTTAGCTGGCCCATTTTACAGTGTCCTTCTGAGAGTCATTCCCTGTCATTGAAAGGTATACCAGCAGCCACACAACAATTTTGTGAGCACATTACAGAGGTTCTGCTCAAAATACTTTAAAGAAGTTTCTGCCTGAAGAAAATCGCCTAGACAGGTAAATCATTTGATATGAGAATGGATTGCAAAAAAACCCCATATCTTCCAATATAGAAATCTGAGAATTGATATTTCAACTCGATAGGTTTGAGGGCAATGGTGATGCTGTTTGCATTGGATAATATTATGCTAATAGTCCATAGTGAGCAGTGGAAAATCTGTTTCATAATGTATCAACTGCAGTTACCCAGAAGGAACTGCTTATTGGAGGTTAGACTTCAGCATAGTTATACGATTAATGATATTGTTGGGAACCAGAATTCAAGAAATGTGAAGTGTGCTGGGTGCTTTTCATTGCACTGGAAAGGTTACAGAAAGAAAATGACAGACTTAGAATTTTAGATTTTCAGATCAGGGAACAATCAAATAATCAGGACATATACTGGACTGCATAGATTTATGCTCTGATTTTTCTTCTAGTCTTACTCAAAGGCATTGGTGTGAAAGAGCTAGCTCATAATGTTTCATGAGGGCCAGTTGTACACATCTCCATCCCACTTCTTGTTTATGTCAATTGGTTGCTTAATAATGGCCATAGAGTATTTACACCACAGAAATTGGCAAATGTTAGAAATAAGCACTTTTTTCTTTTTTTTATTTCTCAGTATCTTTCATTAGGTCTATTTCTTTCTTTATTCTCTACCTCCATCATTCCTTTATTTCTGCTTTCCTTCCATTCATCCTTCCTTTCTTTCATTTTTTTAGATGCATATTTAGAAAAAACAAAGTTGGCAATTGATAGAATATTCACGTTGCTTTTATGATCTCTAAGTGAGGGCGATTAGAGATCGCCCTCTAATCTATGGAAGGCCCTGCCAAGGGATATGTCCTGAGAGTGGTCCTGCCTATCAAAACATAAAAAGAAAAGCAGTAATGCACATCTAGGGGAATCACATAAATGACAAAATAATTGAAAGATCACAGATTGTAATTTTTGTTTTTATCTCCACTTACGTTTTCAACTGTGCCAAAAATAATTAGATCTTGGAAACTAAATGTGAATTATTATAGAGTTAATTAGATGTTGATTCCAGTTCCACATGTGATTTTTTTTTTTCTGGAATAGTTAGCATAAACCTTCAGACTTGGTACACAGTCTTTGGTATGGCAAATTCTTTTCTTCCTAAAGTATATAATCTAAGAGTCAGCTGATTTCCTCTGACAGGAGCAACAATCCACTTCCACATTTCCTGTAATTTGATAAGTGTCCAGTCTCCTGTATTAAATATTTTATTGCAAAAATTCATGCATTGAATGTATTTTCTACACTGATCTCACAGAACACAACCAGGAAGTTCAAAATTTTCTAAAATAAATACCGAAGAAGGAGTTATTTATAATGTATAAAAAGCTGAGAGAACAGACCATGTGAATAAGACAAATGCAGATATATTTCTACAAACTGATAAAAGTATTCTGATTTACGTCTCCAAGTACTTTGAGCCCAGTTACTAATGACCAACTCTCTAATCCTAAAACAAGACATTGAATGTGGAGAATGTTTCTCATCTAAAGAGCTTTTTTAGCACCCGTTTTATGTCTTTGTTTTTAAGACTGTAGATAAAAGGGTTCAGCCTGGGTGTGACCACAGTGTATATCACTGAGGCTATGGCATTACCCTGGAGTTTTGTGTGGCAGCAGAACTACCCTGTTTCCCCCAAAATAAGACCTAGCCAGACAATCAGCTCTAATGCGTCTTTTGGAGCAAAAATTAATGTAAGACCCTGTATTATATATTATATTATATTACATTATATTATATTATATTATTATATAAGACCAGGTCCTATATTAATTTTTGCTCCAAAAGTCACATTAGAGCTGATGGTCTGGCTAGATCTTATTTTCAGGGAAACACAGTAAGATACATTCCAAAGCCTGTCCCATAGAACAAGGAGACAACCGAGAGGTGAAACCCACAGATGGAAAATGCTTTATACTTGTCTCTAGTTGACAAAATTCTCAAAATGGAGGGTACAATTCTAGAGTAAGAGAAAAGGATACCAGTGAGTGAGATGAAACTCAGAGGTCCAGTTGCAAAATTCATTACTAGGTCATTGAGAAAGGTGTCAGAACAGGCAAAGGGACCACCTGATTAAGTCCACAGAAAAAGTGAGGGATTTCCATCTCTGTGAAAAAAGACAGTCGCAAAATCATTAAGCCCTGTAATAAAGACTCCAGAACACTCAATAACCAGGATGCCAGAAGCAAAATGCCACAGTGCTTGGGATGACCATGTAGTGCAGTGGGTGACAGATGGCCACAAACCAGTCATAGGCCATTCCTGTCAAGAGAAAATTGTCTAATCCTCCAAAAGGTATGTGAAAATACGTCTTCATAATGCAGCCTTCATAGATTATGACTTTGCTCTGCGTCTGGATGTTCACCAGCATCTTGGGGATGGTGGTGGAGGTGAAACAGATGTCCACAAAGGACAGGTTGGAGAATAAGAAGTATATGGACGTGTGGAGGTAGGAGTCTGTGTTGACACTAAGACGATGAGCAGGTTCCCCAGCACAGTGACCAGGTACATGGACAGAAACAAACAAAAGACCAGTGGCTGCAGCTCTGCCTCTTCTGAGAGTCCCAGAAGAATAAATTCTGAAACACGAGTTTGATTTCTTTGTTCCATGTAACTGATGAAACTGCTGGAATAGAGACAAGAGCATCACACATTTAGCCTCAAGCAGTGGTCATGAAATTAAGAGACATGAGGTGATTTGTGTTTTAAAAGCATTTAATTTATTAATTCTTATGCATTTTTTTCAGATCTAATGCCTAGCACATATGCCTGTAAATTGTACACATCAAAATGGTAATCATGATAAATTTTATATTACATATATTTTACCACGATAAAAAATTAATGATATAGCAGTAATTTCTCCCAAGTAGTTAAGGAAGAAATTGTATCAATTCCTGAAAATCTCTTCCAGAAAATAAAGGCAGAGGAAATATTTCCTAACTCATTCTATGAGAAAAAACAGAAATTAAAAGAAAGGAAAACTAAAGAATAATAGTTCTCATGAATGTAAATGTAAAGTCTCTAACAAAATATTGACAAATTGAATTCAACAATGGAAAGGAAAATTATACATCATGACCACGTAGGATTTATTCTGCATTGCAAGGCTATTTCTGCATTGCAAAATCAAATCAGTGTAATCCACCACATCACAAGATAAAGAAGAAAATTTATGTGATCTTATTAATTGGGCAGAAAAGTGCACTTAAGAAAACCAAACAATACATGATACAAACACTTAGCAAAGTAAAAATAGAGGGAACCTCCTCAATTTGATAAAGCACATCTACAAATGTCCTATACCTAACCTCATATTAAACAGTGAGAAACTGGACACTTTATTCCTAAGACTAGGAACAAGACAAAAATATCTTCTCTCACCACTTTTATTCTGCGATGTACTGGAAATTTTAGCTAGTACAGTAAGACCAAAAAAGAAAAAAGGAAATAAAATGAACACAGATTCAGAAAGAAGAAACAAAATTGTCTATGTTCCCAGATAACATGAATATCTATATAGAGAATCCTAAATATCCAACCAAATAAATCCTGGAAGCAAGTATAGCAAGGTTTCAGGCTACAAGTAAACATACCAAAATCAGTTCCTTCCTTTAAGCTGACAATAACCAACTGAGGTAAGAAATGTAGGAAAAAACATTCTTATTTAAAATAACACCCCCCAAATATACATATGTAGAAATTTAACAAAATACATCGAGAAAACTCCAAAATTCTGAGGAAAGAAGTAAAAAAGGAGCTAAATAATTAAACATCCTATGTTCATAGGAAGACTCGATATTGTTAAAATGTCAATTCTTTCAAACTTGATCTATATATTTGAAGCAATCCCAGTGAAAATCAACTTTTAGATATTGATAAACAACTTTTAGATATTGATAAACAACTTTTAGATATTGATAACAACTTTTAGATATTGATAAACTGATTCTAAAGTGTATATGGAAAAGCAAAAGATCTAGAGTAGGCAACAGAATACTGAAAGAAGAACAAAACTGCCCTATTTTAAGACGCACTATAAAGTTACAGTAATCAAGATAGCACTGTACCAATGAAAGAATAGACATATAGTTTAATGGAACAGAAAAGAGAGTCCAAAATGGATCCACAAACATACAATAAACTGATCATTGATAAAGGACCAAAGACAATTCAATGGAGAAATGATAGTCTTTAAAAAAAAAAAATAGTATGGGGACAATTGGATATTTACATATAAAAATGAACAAAAATTAAAAAGACACAGACATTACACCTTTCACAGAAATTAAATTAAGTGAATCATAGACCTAAATATAAACTTCAAACTATAAAACTTCTAGGAAAAAACAAACTAGAAAAACTAGGTGACTATGAGTTCAGACATATGTTTTTAGATTCAACACCAAAACCGTGATCCAAATAAAAATTTGATAAGATGGAGTTTATTAAATTCAAAAATTCTGCTCTATGTAAGACACTATTGAGAGAGTCAAAAAGCAAATCACATTTTAACTATGTTGATTATTCCAATACATGAACATGAAATATCTTTCCATTTCTTTGTGTCTTCTTCAATTTCTTTTAATAATGTCTTATAGTTTTCAGTGTATAGGTCCTTCACGTCCTTTGTTAAGTTTAGTCCTAGATATTTTACTCTTTTTGTTGCAATTGCAAAAGAAATTTTTAAAAATTTCTTCTTCTGAAATTTCATTGTTAGTATATAGGAACACAATGGATTTTTGTACATTGATTTTTGTATCTTGCAACTTTACTGTATTTGTTCATTGTTTCTAATAGCTTTTTCGTGGAGTCTTTAGATTTTTTATATAACGAATCATGTGATCTGCAAAAAGTGACAATTTGACTTCTTCATTCTCAATTTGGATACCTTTTATTTATTTCTGATTGTAGGTTTGCTCTGGATAAGACTTCCAATATTGTGTTGAATAACAGTGATGAGAGGGGGCATTTCTGTCTTGTTCCTGATATTAGAGGAAAAGCTTTTAGTTTTTCACCATTAAGTATGATATTAGCTGAGGGTTTCTCATATATAGCCTTTATTATGTTGAGGTACTTTATTATGTTGAGGTATAGAAGTATACCTCATTTTATTAAGTGTTTTAATCATAAATGGATGTTGTATCTTGTCAAATGATTTTTCTGCATCTATCGATATGATCATATCATTTTTTTATCCTTTGTTTTGTTTATGTGGTGTACCACATTGGTTGATTTGCTTATGTTGAACCATGTCCTCCTGGCATGAACCCCCCACTTGATTGTGAGGTATAATCTTTTTAATGTATTGTTGCATTCGATTGGCTAGTATTTTGTTTAGGATTTTTGCATCTGTATTTATCAGAGATATTGGGCTGTAGTTTTCTTTATTTGTGTTATCTTTACCAGGTTTTGGTAATGAAACCTACATAATTTTACTAGCCAATGTCAACCCAATTTAATTTTTAAAAAATGCAAGTTACAGACTGGCAGACAATATTTTCAAAACACGTATATGGTAAAGAACTTGTATCAAAGATATAGGAAAAACTTTTAAAACACAACAACAGGAAACAATTCTATCAGAAATGAACAAAGCGTCTAAACAAACACCTTACTTCAGATAGAAAATAAGCATAATGAAAGATGATCATCATAACATATCATTAGAGAATTTCAAAATAAAACTACAATGAGATATCTCTTCACACCTATTAGAAATGCTGAATCCAAAAAAAATAAAAAACTGATGATACTAATTACTCATGAGAATGTGCAGCAACACAAATGCTCATTCATTGCTGGTGGGAATGCAAACTGGCACGGCCATATTAGAAGATAGTTTGGCAGTTTCACACAAAGCTAAAGATACTCCTACCATACAATCCAGCAATTACATTCTTAGGTATTTACTCACCTGACTTGAAAACTTATAGTCATAAACACACACACACACACACACACACACACACACACACACAAATGCAAATGTTTATAATAACTTTATTCATAATCTCCAAACACTGGAAGAAACCAAGATGTCCTTAAATAAGTAAATGGAGAAAACAAAACAAAACAAAAACAAACAAAAAAATGGTGGTACATCTATAAAATAGATTTCTATTCAGAGATAAAAATAATTAAACTATCAAGCCACAAAAAGACATGGATGAATCTTTAAAAGCTTATATCTAAATTGTGTAAGCCAGTCTGAAAAAGCTACATAGAGTATATGCCAATTGGATGTCATTCCAGAAAAGGTAAATGCATAGAGACAATAAAAACATTAATGGTAGCCACGGAGAGGGACAGTTGAATAGAAGAAATGGGAATGTTTGAGTGTAGTGAAATTATTCTGTATGATGTTGTAAATGTGGATACACGACATTAGGCATTTGTCAAAACACATTGAATTTTACAGAATAGAGAGTGAAAAAAAAAGTATGTAAACAAAAAAAATCATTTAGGCAGTTGGGAGAATCCCTAATGGAATGCAGAATGTGAAAAACAATCTAACTATAAAACAAATCTATGAAACAACCTTGATGAAAGAGGTAGGGGAAAAGGTGGAATGGATAGGGTTTGCAGAACTAAAGGCAAAAGAAACTGTATAGAAGCACTATACTACAGTTGATAAAGCTGCACCTTAAGAGGTATTGTTTACCCCTTACATAAAACCTGCACTTACCCTCCACTAATTTCAGAATTAAATTTCAATCTTGTAATCAAAATATAAGGGTTTTTGTTAATCTCAATGTTGCCTACCTGGCTAAGCTCATGCATTGGATAGTTGGTCAGATATTAAGAAATGTTTGCAATTTCATAAACATACCTACCGTAAAGTACATTTCCTCCTCTGCTGTCTCATCCTGGAGTGCTCATACACCTTGTCTGCCTGCAAGAACTTCAATCCCTCTTTCAAGACTCAGTGCAATTGTAAGCTTGTCTGTGAAGCCTTCATTAACCTCCCATTGAAGAGACAACTTTTCTGGATGGATCCTCTTCACCAGATTTCAACCTCACCTCAGGATATTGCATTTTTAAAATTTTTACAGTTCCTGCTGTGTTTACAGAGTGAGTACCTTTAGAGAATAAATAATCTTTTACTCATTTATTTATTCCCAGAATAAAATGTAGTGTCTGCAGTACATTAATTGCTGAAAAAGGTTTGTTAAATGACTAAAAGCACAAATAGTTGAATGAGAACAGATACTCCCAACAATGGGGAAGTAAAGACAAATAGAAAAATAAAGAAAAGTGCAATTGAGAAATGGAGAACCAAATCTTTGATTAAGTCCCAAAATCAAAGGAAACAGATGAGAGAAAGATGTTTTAGTGTCTCTAGAATTTCCCTCCAGAATCTGGGTCTTTAAATTAGCAGAAGTTGGCATTAAACTCTCCTTAACATATTATCCTGTTGATGAGCCCAAAGTAACTACCAATAAAAGAAATCCTTCACTCTGTACCACATTCTCCCCACCCTTGAAGATGCAATGGATCATTCAGATGTTATCAGGGAACAGTCTTATATCACTGATCCAGTTTTTTCCATGGATGATTGATTATGGTAGAAGTTGTTCTCCCCAAAAGAGAAGGGAGTTAACCCCACTTGTGAAGTCTCTGGAAGACGCAGTTTTGTCTTCTTATCACCTGAGATTAGGAGAGTAGACTTTAGCGGGTATAGCAGAAGCATTCACAGTTTCTGTGGCTTTACGGGTTGAATTTCCATGAGTCTCATTAATAAAATATTCTTCTGTCTCTCCTCCCCTTAAGAGACTTAGTTCTCTGGAGCAAGGAGAGAAAAAACAGAATGCAAATGTGTCCCAATTTTGGTGTTGGAAAACAGCTTCGGCATTTTATGGCTTGTTGGGGTTATCACTTTGTGAGTTAAGTAGATGTCTGATCATTGTGTTGTTTTGTACACCTGAAACTGAAAAGCAAACAATCATCTTTCTATTTTCTATTCCATTAAATTTCTTTATCCGAAGAGGAGGTCATCTCTGTGTAGGTGCTCTCATTATTATGTCAGTACCTCATAATCGTTGTCCAGTCCTTGATTTGGAAGAGAGAGTCTGGATATCCAAATATTTTTTTTCTCCAATCTGCATTCTCTAGTATAGTCTCAAAATCATGGAAGCTCCTGCTTGCAATAGCACTTTTCCTTTTCTCCTGCTTCTCCTCTGTCCTTCATTGTAGGCAATATCTGTTTAATATCGCTTAACCATTTGCTTTTTCAGGCATTTTGCAAACGTTTATGCAGCAATTGATATATGGTAGGCACCAAACTATGTCCTTGTGATGAAGAAAAGTGTAAGAAATTGTTCCTTCTTTTAAGGAACTCACAGTCTAAACAGGGAAAAAGACATAAAAAATTAATGCAATGATATGAGGTGGCACTTACATCTGGTGAAGAGGATACAGATGTAGTCAGCTCTTCCAGTGGAGATAAGTGAAGGCTGTGCCTACAAGCTTATAATTGTACCAAGCCCTAACGGTGGAGTAGGAGGTAAGAACTCTCCAGGAAGAGGTGTCAAGGGAGTAAATGTAGGGGTTAATTAAATTGAAGACTGTGCTCAAGATATTTTAAATAATTCATACTATCTGACCACCAATCAGGGGTAAAAGATGAAAACTGTAATATGATCCTGGGCAGGTAGACAGCATTTTGATAACAGAGATGCTTATATTTTGGCTACAGGATTGATACTTATTAGTAAAAAGAGTAGAGAGCCAGTGCAGTTATCATGACAGGGAATGTCTAGGATCAAGCTCACCACATGGAAAGGTCATCTAACAAGAGTCATGTTAGACACAGACTCTTGCTACTGTGAAAGCCCAGTGGAAATGAGGACTACTGAAAGGACACAGGGTAAGTATAAATGAAAAGATGGGGAATGATTGGGTACTTATTAGGGGCAAAAAAATAATAAAATATTATTTTAATTTTTTTTATTAGAGAGAATCATAGGACCAGTTGCTTACTAGAAACACCACACACACACACATACACACACACACACACACACACACACACACACACACACACACACAACTGTCTAAAAACATATTCAGTATCAACTTTATTGGAACCCTGGAAAGATACTCAAGGGTTTACGGAAACCAAGAAAATGATTAACCAGGAAAAAGGTGAATTAAACATGAAAGGAGAGCATTGCAGCAATGTTACTCTTCTCCCATCATCCATCCTGGTGCTGTGGAGTTCATGAAGATGGCTGCCCACATTCCCAGTGTGGCTTCCAAATTTTAGAGACAGAACAATGAAATCATTTTCCCAAGGAAATGTGTTTGTGATTTGATCTCTCTAGCAGTTGTATGAAGGAGTGATGTAACAGATTTACCTGTATTGTTTGTACCTTGGAACTCTCTCTGGGAAAAGTGGCTATAATGAGGATATTCCTGAAAACTCAGAAGGCTAATCAATAAGGTGCTGCAGTTGAGGGAAGAAGATTACAGTTGAAGCAAACAATTGACACAATGAAAGTCTAGCAGGAAAAGCTGAAGTGAGTTTGTGGATAAAGTCTTTGAAAGTCTTCCACATACTAAGGTATATAAAAATCCATACACATGCCCCAGACAAGACTGGTTCTCAGAAAAAATATCTAAAGAGACCATAATTTTTCATCTCTTGTTGACTTGAGGCCTGCACAAACAGAAAGTGAAGTCAAAGACAGAGTTATAACCATCTGGCTAAACATGAGAGAAATACACCAACACAGAGCCAATTCTCAAATACCTGGAGTTTCTTTCCTGTTGTGTTTCTTTGTTTGTTTGATTTTTTGGTGGGGAAAGAGGGATCCAGTAATTTAAGAAAATATCTATGAAACCAGTAGGTGACCACAAGCAAAAGGAACACTTCAGACATGACACACAACAAAGAATGCAGTCTTAAAAAAAAAAAAAAAGGTTTAGAAAAGCCATTAAGCAAGCAACTACAACTGACAACAAGAAAAAAAAAATCCTGGGGAAGGGACAAATATAATTTTCAGTGTTATCACATTATAATTTTGAAATACTCAGTTTTCAACAAAAAACAGATATACAAATCAATGGAATAGAAGGGAGCCCAAAAATAATCCCTCACATGTATGATTGAAAGATATTTTTACAAGCATGTCAAGACAATTCAATAGCTAAAGGACAGCCTTCTCAAGAAATTATGATGGGGAATTTGGATATCTCCACATGCAGAACAGAACAAAGCTCCAGAAAAAAGAACTAAACAAAATGGTTTCAAGCAATCTACCAGATGCAGAGTTCAAAACACTGGACATATGGATGTTCAATGAGCTTAGGGAAAGAGTAGATGAACTCAATGAAAACTTTACTAAGAGATAGGAAACAAAAATGGAGATAGAAAATATAAAAAGGAACCAGTCAGGAATGAAAAATAATAAGTGTAATGCAGAATACATCAGAGGGAATCAACAGTAGATTAGATGAAACAAAGGATCGAATCACTGATTTGGAAGATAACGTAGTAGAAAATACCCAAACAGAACAACAAAAAGAATCCATAAAAAATGAGGATTGTTTAAAGGGCCTCTCGGACAACATTAAGCATACAAATATTTGTATCATAGGGTTACCAGAAGGAGAAGAGAGCAAGAAATTAAAAACTTATTTGAAGAAATAATGATGGAAAACTTCTCTAACCTGAAGAAGGAAATAGACATACAAATCCAGGAAACACAGAAAGTCCCAAACGAGATCAACCCAAAAAGTCCACACCGATACACATCATAATTAAAATTCCAGAGGTCAAAGACAAAGAGAGAATCTGAAAAGCAGCAAGAGAAAAGGAAGTTACCTACAAGGGAGCTTCCATAAGGCTGTCAGCTGATTTTTCAACAGAAACTTTGCAGGCCATATGGGATTGGCAGGAAATATTCAAAGTGATGAAAAGCAAGGACCTACAAACAAGATTACTCTATCCCTCAAAGCTATCATTTAGAATAGAAGGAGAAATAAAGGGCTTTCCAGACAAGAAAAAGCTATAGAAGTTCATCACCAACAAACCAGTATTACAAGAAATGTTAAAGGGACTCCTTGAAGATGAAGAAAAAGAAGACAAAGAAGGAGAAGGAGAAGAAGAAGATGATGATGATGATGATGATGATCTCAGAATCTCAGGATAATCTCAGGAAAAGAAGAAGAAGGAGAAAAATAGGAGGAAGAGGAGAAAAGATAAAAATATGAAAAATAAAATGGCAATAACTACATATCTATCAATAATTACTGTAAGTGTAAATAGATTAAATAGTCCAATAAAAAAACATAGGGTGGCTGAATGGGTAAGAAAACAACACCCTTACATATGCTATCTACAAGAGACCCACTTCAGATTAAAAGGCACACAAAGGAGATGGAAAAAGATATTTCATGCAAATGGAAACAAAGAAAAAGTTGGGGTAGCAATACTTATATTAAACAAGGTAGACTTTAAAACAAAGGCTGTAACAGGAGACAAAGAAGAACCCAGCAATTCCACTTCTGGGTATTTATCCAGAGAAACCAAAAAAACTAATTCAAAAAGACATATGCATCTATATGTTCATTGCAGCATTATTTACAATGGCCCAGATATGGAAACAACCTCAGCATTTATCTATAGATGAATGGATAAAGAAGTGGTACATATATACAATGATACACAAGTATTACTCAGCCATAAAAAGAATGAAATCTTTCCATTTGCAACAACATCGATGGACCTAGAGGGTAGTAAGCTAAATGAAATAAGTCAGATGGAGAAAGACAAATACCGTATGATTTCACTTATATATGGAATCTGAAAAACAAAATAAACAAACAAACAAAACAGAAACAAACTCATAGATACAGAGAACATTTAATGACTGCCAGATTGGAGGGGGGTTAACAGGATGGTGAAAAAGGGGAAGGCATTAAGATATGCAAATTTCCTGGTATAAAAACAGTCATAGGGATATAAAATACAACACAGGGGATACACCGAATAATATTTTAATAACTATGTATGGTGTCCAATGTGTAATAGACTTATTAGGGTGAACACTTTATAAGTTACATAAATGTCCAATCCATTATGTTGTACACCTGAAACTAATATAATATTGTATGTCAACTGTAACTGTAAAATAAAACATTATTTTAAAAATAAATAAAAAACTGAAACAGAAAATAAGTGTTGGCAAGACTGTGATAAAATTAGAACCCTGAAGTTTTGCTGATGAGAATGGAAAATGACACAGTTGCTGCAGGAAACATTGCGACAATTCCTCAAAAACTTAAAATAGAGTTATCATATGATCCAGTACTTTCACTTCTAGTTACATGCCCCAAAGAATTGAAAGCAGTGAGTAGAACAGATATCTGTACACCAATTTTCATAACAGCATTATTTACAATAGTCAAAATGTGGAAACAACCCAAATGTCCATCAACAAATGAATGGACAAACAAAATGCGGTAAGTGTATACAGTGGAATATTATTCAGCCTTTAAAAAGAATGTAATTCTGACACATGCTACAACATGGATGAAACTTGAAAATATTAATGTTAAGTAAAATAAGCCAGATACAAAAGGAGAAATATTATACAATTAACATTTATATGAGGTACCTAGAGTACTCAGATTCATAGAGACAGAAGGTGATTTACAGGGACTGGGGGAAAAGGGAATGGAGAGTTAGTGTTTAATGAGTACAAAGTTTTAGTTTGGGATGACAAAAAAGTTCTGGAGATAGATAGAGGTGCTAATTGTACAACAGTGAGAAAGTACTTAATGCCAAAGAACTGTATACTTCAAAATGTTTTATTTTTATTTATTTTTGAGGTATGTTTTATTAAATTTATTAGGGTGACATTTGTTAGTAAATTATATGGGTTTCAAGTGTACATTTCTATAGTGCATCATCTTTATATTGCATTCTGTGTTCACCACCCAGGGTCAATCTCCTTCCATCACCATGTATTTGACCCCCTTTTCCCTCTTCTACAATCCCCGCTCCCCCCTTTCTCTCTGGTAACCACTAAATTGTTGTCTGTATCTATGATTTTTTTTGTTTGCTTGTCTTGTTCACTTGTTGCTCTCAGTTTTATATCCCACATATGAGTGAAGTCATATAGTTCTTGACTTTTTCTGTCTGACTTATTTCACTTAGCATGATAATCTCAGGATCCATCCATATTGTCAAAATAGCAGTATTTCATCTTTTCTTATGGCTGAGTAATATTCCATTGCATATATGTACCACATTTTCTTTACCCAATCATCTGTTGAAGGACACTTCGGTTGTTTCCATGTCTTGGCCACCGTGAATAATACTGCAATGAACATAGAGGTACATATATCTTTAAGAATAAATGTTTTCAAATTTGGGGGGTAGATTTTATTTCTTTTTCTTGCTTAATTTCTGTTGCTAGGACCTCCAGGACTGTGTTAAATAAAAGAGGTAAGATGAGGCACCCTTGTCTTATTCCTAATCTTAGAGGAAAAGCTCTCAACCTTTTATCATTGAGTATGATGTTGGCTGTGGGCTTGTCATATACAGATTTTATTGTGTTGAGATATTTTCCTTCTATGTTGAACTTTTAAGAGTTTATTTTTTACCATGAATATATGTAAAATATCTGCAGATTTTTTCTCTGCATCTATTGAAATGATCACATGATTTTTTTCTTTCATTTTATTAATGAGATGTATCCTATTGATTGATTTGCATATGCTGAACCATCTTTGCATCCCAAGGATAAATCCCATTTGGTCCTGGTGAATGATCTTTTTAATGTATTGTTGAATTTGGTTTGCTAGTATTTTATTGAGAATTTTTCTATCTATATTCATCAGGGATATTAGGCTGTAATTATGAGAAACAATTTTAACAGTCATATGTGTAGTTGTATAATTTGTCAATTTAAAATAAAAATAAGATATAAAACTTTTAAGTCATTTAAGTGTGATAGCAATACTAGCCTTGTTTATCTTGAGATTATGATATGGAGACAATCAAATAATTTTAAGGAACTTAAGAAAATTAAAAGCAAAAATTAATATACAAGTTCTGACAATTAAGTTCAAGACCTTGTTGCAACGATGTTGCTAACCTTTTTTGATATCACAGGGATTTTTTTTTTTTAAAGATTTTATTGGGGAAGGGGAACAGGACTTTATTGGGGAACAGTGTGTACTTCCAGGACTTTTTTCCAAGTCAAGTTGTCCTTTCAATCTTAGTTGTGGAGGGTGCCATTCAGCTTCAAGTTGTTGTCCTTCCAGTTTTAGTTGTGGCGGGCACAGCTCAGCTCCAGGTCCAGTTGCCATTGCTAGTTGCAGGGGGCGCAGCCCACCATCCCTTGCGGGAGTCGAACCCGGCAACCTTGTGGTTGAGAGGATGCATTCCAACCAACTGAGCCATCAGGGAGCTCAGCGGCAGCTCAGCTCAAGCTGCCATGTTCAATCTTAGTTGCAGGGGGGCGGAGCCCACCATCCCTGTGGGACTCGAGGAATTGAACTGGCAACCTTGCAGTTGAGAGCCCACTGGCCCATGTGGGAATCCAACCGGCAGCCTTCGGAGTTAGGAGCATGGAGCTCTAACCGCCTGAGCCACCGGGCCGGCCCCCTCACAGGGATTATTCATTATGAATTTGTATCAACTGGACAAACAGTTAACCATGTTTACTATTTGGAAATGCTGAAAAGGCTGCGTGAAAAAATTAGACTACCTGAATTTTTCGCCAACAATTTATGGCTCTTGCATCACGACAATGCACCAGCTCATATGGCACTGTCTATGAGGGAGTTTTTAGCCAGTAAACTCTCCTTATTGACCTTATCTGGCCCCCAATGACTTCTTTCTTTACCCAAAGATAAAGAAAATATTGAAAGGAAGACATTTTGATGACATTCAGGATATCAAGGGTAATATGACGACAGCTCTGAAGGCCATTCAAGAAGGAGTTCCAAAATTGCTTTGAAGGAAGGATGGACTAGGTGCTGGCGTTGGTGCATAGCTTTCCAAGGGAGTGCTTTGAAGGTGACCATAGTGATATTCAGCAATGAGGTACGTAGAACTTTTCCTAGGATGAGTTTGTGAACTTAATTGTCCAACCTCGTAAGGTAATATAATGTTGGTGGAATAATAGAGATAACTAAATATGCATGATTAATTGCTTTTCACAAATGAAGGTATGAAGTATATTATTTTTTAGGTATTTCTAGTAGAACATGTAATGTGTCAGGTGCTTTACCTGTTTTATCTCATTGAATTCTCCCAACACCCTGGTGAGAATAACTATTTTTGTCTTTCAAAAATCTTAAGGGATGTGCTTGATACGATAAAACTAGTAACTGTAAATTCTCTCATCTTCCTATCTCAATACATTCATATTTGATTGGAATCACTAGAGTGAAAACAATAGGGAAAAGCAAGAATGAAAGAGAGCAACATGTCTCAAGACCCAGGATATATTAATAGATGGTACTCTGAATATTAGCTAGGTCATAGTCTTATTGTTGCTCAAACAGTACTGGATTCTATCCTTGGCTAGGGACCAGCATATTTACTATTTTAGAAAGGCCCTCTAAATAGAGTCAGCATCAGTCTTTCATCAACAGGAATTAAGAAACATCACCAAGGAGGTGGGCAGTCCAAACAGTAGTAATGCTAGCAAAAGATGAAAAGCAGAACAGAGATCTGATAAGATTAAATTGGGTGAGGGAAGAGGAAGGAAGCATCTGGCCAGCTCTTTTCCAAGTCAGTTCTTCTAGGGCACTGGTTACTTGCTTCAACAGGAAATATTATTGGTTCACAGATCAAGATAAAATTCCGCTAGTGCTCAGTCTTCATGTTTCTGCACAATGGAGAGCAGATATTTTGCATTTTATCCAGGTAAGTATAATTGAGAGGATCTTAATTACAACCATTTTAGTATCCTCTATCCATTTGGAGAAATGTCTGTGTCCTCTGCTTGATTCCTAACATGCTCTTGTACTACTCCTCAGAAGGACAATAACAAAAAAGGGCTCTTGTTTACTTCTACTGACCTTTCAAAGAAGGAAGTGTTTTGAACTTGAAGCCAGGGGAAAATGGGGGCTTATCTTGGTATTTCTCAATATATTATCTATACATTTTTGTTATTATTACCTATACAGTTTTTTATTCTTTGAATATATCCTGAGAAGTAATACAATGCCTGTAATTTGTCTCCAAATAATTCAGTGGAGGCAGGGGAATGAGTAGAAGTGTAGATGAAATAAAAGTGGCCATATGCTTATGATTATTGTAGCAGGATGACTGATGCACAATGGTTCAGTTGACTGTTTTTCTACTTTTTAGTACGCTTGTAATTTCCTAGTAAACAGTAAAAATGTTGAAAAATAAAGATCAGATTGCACAAAATGACAGAACTGATGAGTGGCAGAACTCAAATTCAAAATTAATTGTGTACAACCCTAAGACCAGTGGTGTAATCTCAGGCCAGCCTGGAAGTGAAAATTGATTTAAGCCACTTAAAAGAAGAATGATCCTGAACTATACAGAACTAAGATTAGTATCTGAATAAAGATGACCAGGTCCATAGAGTTTTGTCATAAGATGTATGCTGTAAAGTGGATGGGAATAGATGATCTAATATGTGTGCCTGTTATTTTTTGTCTGTGGAGATTTTGATCCCCATACTAAAAGCCTACTGTTATCAATACTTTGGGAGGCTTCTGGAAGATAAAAGGTCCTGTGGGATAGTCTAGGAGCCTGCCTAAAGGAAAATACTGGGATGCCTCTAGGAGCCCTGGGGCCACTTAACCTGGTGGTAGAAGGGGAAAGTCCACTGAACCAGATGGTAGAAGCTATTTCTGTGGGTGCTTTAGATCTCATTCCTCAGCCATATTCACCTCCTCTCTCTCTCTTTTAGGGCATATGTGTAGTTGTATAATTTGTCAATTTAAAATAAAAATAAGATATAAAACTTTTAAGTCATTTAAGTGTGATAGCAATACTAGCCTTGTTTATCTTGAGATTATGATATGGAGACAATCAAATAATTTTAAGGAACTTAAGAAAATTAAAAGCAAAAATTAATATACAAGTTCTGACAATTAAGTTCAAGACCTTGTTGCAACGATGTTGCTAACCTTTTTTGATATCACAGGGATTTTTTTTTTTTAAAGATTTTATTGGGGAAGGGGAACAGGACTTTATTGGGGAACAGTGTGTACTTCCAGGACTTTTTTCCAAGTCAAGTTGTCCTTTCAATCTTAGTTGTGGAGGGTGCCATTCAGCTTCAAGTTGTTGTCCTTCCAGTTTTAGTTGTGGCGGGCACAGCTCAGCTCCAGGTCCAGTTGCCATTGCTAGTTGCAGGGGGCGCAGCCCACCATCCCTTGCGGGAGTCGAACCCGGCAACCTTGTGGTTGAGAGGATGCATTCCAACCAACTGAGCCATCAGGGAGCTCAGCGGCAGCTCAGCTCAAGCTGCCATGTTCAATCTTAGTTGCAGGGGGGCGGAGCCCACCATCCCTGTGGGACTCGAGGAATTGAACTGGCAACCTTGCAGTTGAGAGCCCACTGGCCCATGTGGGAATCCAACCGGCAGCCTTCGGAGTTAGGAGCATGGAGCTCTAACCGCCTGAGCCACCGGGCCGGCCCCCTCACAGGGATTATTCATTATGAATTTGTATCAACTGGACAAACAGTTAACCATGTTTACTATTTGGAAATGCTGAAAAGGCTGCGTGAAAAAATTAGACTACCTGAATTTTTCGCCAACAATTTATGGCTCTTGCATCACGACAATGCACCAGCTCATATGGCACTGTCTATGAGGGAGTTTTTAGCCAGTAAACTCTCCTTATTGACCTTATCTGGCCCCCAATGACTTCTTTCTTTACCCAAAGATAAAGAAAATATTGAAAGGAAGACATTTTGATGACATTCAGGATATCAAGGGTAATATGACGACAGCTCTGAAGGCCATTCAAGAAGGAGTTCCAAAATTGCTTTGAAGGAAGGATGGACTAGGTGCTGGCGTTGGTGCATAGCTTTCCAAGGGAGTGCTTTGAAGGTGACCATAGTGATATTCAGCAATGAGGTACGTAGAACTTTTCCTAGGATGAGTTTGTGAACTTAATTGTCCAACCTCGTAAGGTAATATAATGTTGGTGGAATAATAGAGATAACTAAATATGCATGATTAATTGCTTTTCACAAATGAAGGTATGAAGTATATTATTTTTTAGGTATTTCTAGTAGAACATGTAATGTGTCAGGTGCTTTACCTGTTTTATCTCATTGAATTCTCCCAACACCCTGGTGAGAATAACTATTTTTGTCTTTCAAAAATCTTAAGGGATGTGCTTGATACGATAAAACTAGTAACTGTAAATTCTCTCATCTTCCTATCTCAATACATTCATATTTGATTGGAATCACTAGAGTGAAAACAATAGGGAAAAGCAAGAATGAAAGAGAGCAACATGTCTCAAGACCCAGGATATATTAATAGATGGTACTCTGAATATTAGCTAGGTCATAGTCTTATTGTTGCTCAAACAGTACTGGATTCTATCCTTGGCTAGGGACCAGCATATTTACTATTTTAGAAAGGCCCTCTAAATAGAGTCAGCATCAGTCTTTCATCAACAGGAATTAAGAAACATCACCAAGGAGGTGGGCAGTCCAAACAGTAGTAATGCTAGCAAAAGATGAAAAGCAGAACAGAGATCTGATAAGATTAAATTGGGTGAGGGAAGAGGAAGGAAGCATCTGGCCAGCTCTTTTCCAAGTCAGTTCTTCTAGGGCACTGGTTACTTGCTTCAACAGGAAATATTATTGGTTCACAGATCAAGATAAAATTCCGCTAGTGCTCAGTCTTCATGTTTCTGCACAATGGAGAGCAGATATTTTGCATTTTATCCAGGTAAGTATAATTGAGAGGATCTTAATTACAACCATTTTAGTATCCTCTATCCATTTGGAGAAATGTCTGTGTCCTCTGCTTGATTCCTAACATGCTCTTGTACTACTCCTCAGAAGGACAATAACAAAAAAGGGCTCTTGTTTACTTCTACTGACCTTTCAAAGAAGGAAGTGTTTTGAACTTGAAGCCAGGGGAAAATGGGGGCTTATCTTGGTATTTCTCAATATATTATCTATACATTTTTGTTATTATTACCTATACAGTTTTTTATTCTTTGAATATATCCTGAGAAGTAATACAATGCCTGTAATTTGTCTCCAAATAATTCAGTGGAGGCAGGGGAATGAGTAGAAGTGTAGATGAAATAAAAGTGGCCATATGCTTATGATTATTGTAGCAGGATGACTGATGCACAATGGTTCAGTTGACTGTTTTTCTACTTTTTAGTACGCTTGTAATTTCCTAGTAAACAGTAAAAATGTTGAAAAATAAAGATCAGATTGCACAAAATGACAGAACTGATGAGTGGCAGAACTCAAATTCAAAATTAATTGTGTACAACCCTAAGACCAGTGGTGTAATCTCAGGCCAGCCTGGAAGTGAAAATTGATTTAAGCCACTTAAAAGAAGAATGATCCTGAACTATACAGAACTAAGATTAGTATCTGAATAAAGATGACCAGGTCCATAGAGTTTTGTCATAAGATGTATGCTGTAAAGTGGATGGGAATAGATGATCTAATATGTGTGCCTGTTATTTTTTGTCTGTGGAGATTTTGATCCCCATACTAAAAGCCTACTGTTATCAATACTTTGGGAGGCTTCTGGAAGATAAAAGGTCCTGTGGGATAGTCTAGGAGCCTGCCTAAAGGAAAATACTGGGATGCCTCTAGGAGCCCTGGGGCCACTTAACCTGGTGGTAGAAGGGGAAAGTCCACTGAACCAGATGGTAGAAGCTATTTCTGTGGGTGCTTTAGATCTCATTCCTCAGCCATATTCACCTCCTCTCTCTCTCTTTTAGGGCATATGTGTAGTTGTATAATTTGTCAATTTAAAATAAAAATAAGATATAAAACTTTTAAGTCATTTAAGTGTGATAGCAATACTAGCCTTGTTTATCTTGAGATTATGATATGGAGACAATCAAATAATTTTAAGGAACTTAAGAAAATTAAAAGCAAAAATTAATATACAAGTTCTGACAATTAAGTTCAAGACCTTGTTGCAACGATGTTGCTAACCTTTTTTGATATCACAGGGATTTTTTTTTTTTTAAAGATTTTATTGGGGAAGGGGAACAGGACTTTATTGGGGAACAGTGTGTACTTCCAGGACTTTTTTCCAAGTCAAGTTGTCCTTTCAATCTTAGTTGTGGAGGGTGCCATTCAGCTTCAAGTTGTTGTCCTTCCAGTTTTAGTTGTGGCGGGCACAGCTCAGCTCCAGGTCCAGTTGCCATTGCTAGTTGCAGGGGGCGCAGCCCACCATCCCTTGCGGGAGTCGAACCCGGCAACCTTGTGGTTGAGAGGATGCATTCCAACCAACTGAGCCATCAGGGAGCTCAGCGGCAGCTCAGCTCAAGCTGCCATGTTCAATCTTAGTTGCAGGGGGGCGGAGCCCACCATCCCTGTGGGACTCGAGGAATTGAACTGGCAACCTTGCAGTTGAGAGCCCACTGGCCCATGTGGGAATCCAACCGGCAGCCTTCGGAGTTAGGAGCATGGAGCTCTAACCGCCTGAGCCACCGGGCCGGCCCCCTCACAGGGATTATTCATTATGAATTTGTATCAACTGGACAAACAGTTAACCATGTTTACTATTTGGAAATGCTGAAAAGGCTGCGTGAAAAAATTAGACTACCTGAATTTTTCGCCAACAATTTATGGCTCTTGCATCACGACAATGCACCAGCTCATATGGCACTGTCTATGAGGGAGTTTTTAGCCAGTAAACTCTCCTTATTGACCTTATCTGGCCCCCAATGACTTCTTTCTTTACCCAAAGATAAAGAAAATATTGAAAGGAAGACATTTTGATGACATTCAGGATATCAAGGGTAATATGACGACAGCTCTGAAGGCCATTCAAGAAGGAGTTCCAAAATTGCTTTGAAGGAAGGATGGACTAGGTGCTGGCGTTGGTGCATAGCTTTCCAAGGGAGTGCTTTGAAGGTGACCATAGTGATATTCAGCAATGAGGTACGTAGAACTTTTCCTAGGATGAGTTTGTGAACTTAATTGTCCAACCTCGTAAGGTAATATAATGTTGGTGGAATAATAGAGATAACTAAATATGCATGATTAATTGCTTTTCACAAATGAAGGTATGAAGTATATTATTTTTTAGGTATTTCTAGTAGAACATGTAATGTGTCAGGTGCTTTACCTGTTTTATCTCATTGAATTCTCCCAACACCCTGGTGAGAATAACTATTTTTGTCTTTCAAAAATCTTAAGGGATGTGCTTGATACGATAAAACTAGTAACTGTAAATTCTCTCATCTTCCTATCTCAATACATTCATATTTGATTGGAATCACTAGAGTGAAAACAATAGGGAAAAGCAAGAATGAAAGAGAGCAACATGTCTCAAGACCCAGGATATATTAATAGATGGTACTCTGAATATTAGCTAGGTCATAGTCTTATTGTTGCTCAAACAGTACTGGATTCTATCCTTGGCTAGGGACCAGCATATTTACTATTTTAGAAAGGCCCTCTAAATAGAGTCAGCATCAGTCTTTCATCAACAGGAATTAAGAAACATCACCAAGGAGGTGGGCAGTCCAAACAGTAGTAATGCTAGCAAAAGATGAAAAGCAGAACAGAGATCTGATAAGATTAAATTGGGTGAGGGAAGAGGAAGGAAGCATCTGGCCAGCTCTTTTCCAAGTCAGTTCTTCTAGGGCACTGGTTACTTGCTTCAACAGGAAATATTATTGGTTCACAGATCAAGATAAAATTCCGCTAGTGCTCAGTCTTCATGTTTCTGCACAATGGAGAGCAGATATTTTGCATTTTATCCAGGTAAGTATAATTGAGAGGATCTTAATTACAACCATTTTAGTATCCTCTATCCATTTGGAGAAATGTCTGTGTCCTCTGCTTGATTCCTAACATGCTCTTGTACTACTCCTCAGAAGGACAATAACAAAAAAGGGCTCTTGTTTACTTCTACTGACCTTTCAAAGAAGGAAGTGTTTTGAACTTGAAGCCAGGGGAAAATGGGGGCTTATCTTGGTATTTCTCAATATATTATCTATACATTTTTGTTATTATTACCTATACAGTTTTTTATTCTTTGAATATATCCTGAGAAGTAATACAATGCCTGTAATTTGTCTCCAAATAATTCAGTGGAGGCAGGGGAATGAGTAGAAGTGTAGATGAAATAAAAGTGGCCATATGCTTATGATTATTGTAGCAGGATGATTGATGCACAATGGTTCAGTTGACTGTTTTTCTACTTTTTAGTACGCTTGTAATTTCCTAGTAAACAGTAAAAATGTTGAAAAATAAAGATCAGATTGCACAAAATGACAGAACTGATGAGTGGCAGAACTCAAATTCAAAATTAATTGTGTACAACCCTAAGACCAGTGGTGTAATCTCAGGCCAGCCTGGAAGTGAAAATTGATTTAAGCCACTTAAAAGAAGAATGATCCTGAACTATACAGAACTAAGATTAGTATCTGAATAAAGATGACCAGGTCCATAGAGTTTTGTCATAAGATGTATGCTGTAAAGTGGATGGGAATAGATGATCTAATATGTGTGCCTGTTATTTTTTGTCTGTGGAGATTTTGATCCCCATACTAAAAGCCTACTGTTATCAATACTTTGGGAGGCTTCTGGAAGATAAAAGGTCCTGTGGGATAGTCTAGGAGCCTGCCTAAAGGAAAATACTGGGATGCCTCTAGGAGCCCTGGGGCCACTTAACCTGGTGGTAGAAGGGGAAAGTCCACTGAACCAGATGGTAGAAGCTATTTCTGTGGGTGCTTTAGATCTCATTCCTCAGCCATATTCACCTCCTCTCTCTCTCTTTTAGGGCTCTGGGTCCTGCTAATATCTTTGGGAGCTATTGCCCAGAAGCCCGGATGTGAGTATGTTCAAAGAAACCCCACCCATCACCTGAAGTCGAGGAAAGGATTTTTTACTTTAAATAAAGTTTATTGGGGTGACAATTGTTAGTAAAGTTACATCGATTTCAGGTGTAACTTTAATACATCACCTATATATCACATTGTGTGTTCACCACCCAGAGTCAGTTCTCCTTCCATCACCATATATGAGACCACGTTTACTCTCTTCTAGAGCCCCTACCCCCCCTTACCCTCTAGTAACACCTACACTATTGTCTACCTCTATGAGTTTTTGTTCCTTCATTTTTTTGTGTTGTTCCTTTGTTGTTTTCAGTTTTATATACCACATATCAGTGAAATCATATGGTTCTCTACTTTTTCTGTCTGACTTATTTCACTTAGCATTATAGTCTCAAGATCCATCCATGTTGTCACAAATGGTCCTATTTCATCTTTTCTAACCGCCGAACAGTATTCCATTGTGTATATATACCACAACTTCTTTATCCATTGATCTATCTAAGGACATTTTGGTTGTTTCCTGTCGGCTTTATTTACATTGCAGTAAATAAAGCTGCAATGAACATTGGAGCACACATGGCTTTATGGATAAATGTTTTCAGATTTCTTTGCGTAGATACCCAAAAGAGGGATTGCTGGGTCATGTGGTAATTCTATTCGTAATTTTTTGAGGAACCTCCACATTACGTTCCATAGCGGCTGCACCAATCTGCATTCCCACCAACAGTGTATGAGGGTTCCTTTTTCTCCACAGCCTCTCCAACACTTGTTACTATCTGTCTTGTTGATCATAGCCATTCTAATTGGGGTGAGGTGATATCTCATTGTGGTTTTTATTTGCATTTCTCTGATAATTAGTGATGTTGAGCATTTTTTGTGTCTATTTGCCATTTGTATATCCTTTTTTGAGAAATGTCTCTTCATGTCCTCTGCCCATTTTTCAATTGGGTTGTTTGTTATTTTGTTGTTGCATTGTATGAATTTCTTGTATATTTTGGCTATTAGCCCCTTATCGGAGGCACTGTTTGGAAAAATCTTCTCCCATTCAGTTGGTCGCCTCATTTTGTTGATGGTTTCTTTTGCTGTGCAGAAGTTTTTAAGTTTCATATAGTCATATTCATTCATTTTAGCTTTTACTTCCCTTGCCTTTGGCGTCAAATTCCTAAAATGCTCTTTGAACCCAAGGACTATAAGTTTAGTACCTCTGTTTTCGTGTATGCAGTGTATTGTTTCAGGTCTTATGCTTAGGTCTTTGATCCATTTTGAATTAATTTTGGTACATGGTGACAGATAGCAGTCCAGTTTCATTGTTTTGTACGTGGCTTTCCAATTCTCCCAGAACCATTTATTGAAGAGGCTGTCTTTTCTCCATTGTATGTTTTTGGCTTCTTTGTCAAAAATTATCTGTCAATATTTATGTGGGTTTATTTCTGGGTTCTCAATTCTATTCCATTGGTCTGTGTGTCTGTTTTTCTGCCAATACCATACTGTTTTAATTATTGTTGCCCTGTAGTAAAAGCTGAAGTCAGGGAGAGTGATACCTCCAGCATTGTTCTTTTTTCTTAGGATTGCTTTGGCTATTCGGGGTCTTTTGTGGTTCCATACAAATCTGATGATTTTTTGTTCTATTTCTTTAAAAAATGCCATTGGAATTTTGATGGGGATTGCATTAAATCTGTATATTGCTTTGGGTAATATGGCCATTTTAACTATGTTGATTCTTCCAATCCATGAGTATGGACTGTCTTTCCATTTCTTTGTGTCTTCTTCAATTTCTTTTAAAAATGTCTTATAGTTTTCAGCATATAGGTCTTTCACATCCTTGGTTAAGTTTACTCCTAGGTAATTTATTTTTTTTGTTGCAGTTGCAAAAGGAATTGTTTTTTTTATTTCTTTTTCTGAGATTTCATTGTATATAGGAATGCAATGGACTTTTGTATGTTGATTTTGTAGCCAGCAACTTTACTATATTTGTTTATTGTTTCTGTTAGGTTTTTGGTGGAGTCTTTAGGTTTTTCTATGTATAGCATCCTGTCATCTGCAAAGAATGACAATTTAACTTCTTCATTCCCAATTGGATGCCTTTTATTTCTTTCTTTTGCCTGATTGCTCTGGCGAGGACTTCCAACACTATGTTGAAAAGCAGAGGTGGTAGGGGACAGCCCTGTCGTGTTCCTGAACATAGAGCAAAGGGCTTCAGTTTTTCACCGTTAATTATGAGATTAGCTGAGGGTTTGTCATATATGGCCTTTATTATGTTAAGGTGTTTTCCTTCTATACCTATTTTATTAAGTGTTTTAATCATAAATGGATGTTGTATCTTGTCAAATGCTTTTTTTTGCATCTATTGATGTAATCATATGATTTTTGTCCTTTATTTTGTTTATGTGGTATATCACATTGAGAGATTTGCATATGTTGAACCATCCTTGTGCCCCTGAGGTGAACCCCACTTGGTCGTGATGAATAATCTTTTTAATGCATTGTCCAATTTGTTTTCCTAGAATTTTGTTTAGGATTTTTGCATCTGTATTCATCAAAGATACTAATCTGTAGTTTTCTTTTTTTTGTGTTATCCTCACCAGGTTTTGGAATCAGGGTAATATTGGCCTCATAAAATGAGTTAGAGAGTATTGTCTGTTCTTCAATTTTTTGGAAGAGTTTGAGTAGCACATGTATTAGATCCTCTTTGAAGATTTGGTATAATTCACTAGTGCAGAGATCTGGTCCTGGACTTTTGCTTTTGGGAAGATTTCGGATGACTGATTCAATTTCCTTACTGGTGATCTGTCTGTTGAGATTTTTGATTTCTTCGTCATTCAGTCGAGGACGGCTAAATGTTTCTAAGAACTTGTCCATTTCTTCTAGGTTATTGAATTTGGTGGAATATAGTCCTTCATAGTATTCTTGGATGATCCTTTGTATTTCTGTGGCATCCGTGATAACTTTCTTTCTTTCATTTCTGATTTTGCTTATTAGTGTCTTTTCTCTTTTTATCTTAGTGAGTCTAAAGAAGGGTTGGTCAATTTTATTAATGTTTTCAAAAAAACACATCTTTGTCATATTAACTTTTTTCTATTGTCTTTTTGTTCTCTATTTCACTTAGTTCTGCTCTGATTTTTATCATTTCCTTTCTTCTGCTGACCTTGGGTTTCATTTGTTCTTCTTTTTCTAGTTCTTTAAGATGTAACGTGAGGTGGTTTATCTGGGATTATTCTTATTTCTTGAGATAGGCCTGAAATGATATAAATTTCCTTCTTAAAACTGCCTTCGCTACATCTCAAAAATCTTGGTAGGATGTATTTTCATTCTCATTTGTTTTTATGTATCTTTTGATCTCTCCTCTAATTTCTTCTTTGACCCAGTCTTTTTTCAAAAGTATGGTGTTTAATCTCCACATATTTGTGGTTTTTTTCTGCTTTATTTTTGCAATTGATATCCAATTTCAAAGCCTTGTGATCAGATAATATGCTTGGTATGATTTCAATCTTCTTAAATTTGCTGAGGTTAGTTTTATGTCCCAATATGTGGTCTATCCTTGAGAATATTCCATGTGCACTAGAAAAGAATGTATAGTCTGATGTTCTAGGATGAAGTGTTGTATAAATGTCAACTATGTCCATTTCATCTAATGTGTCATTCAGGGCTAATATTTCTTTATTTATTTTCTGTTTGGATGATCTATCCATAGCTGTGAATGATGTATTTAGTTCCCCTACTATAATTGTCTTTTGGTCAATTTCTCCCTTTAGTTCTGTTAGTAGTTGCTTGGTATATTTTGGTGCTCCCTGATTGGGGGCATAAATATTGATGACTGTTATGTCTTCTTGTTGTATAGTCCCCTTTATCATTATGAAATGTCCACCTTTGTCTCTTGTTAACTTTTTTATCCTGAAGTCTGTTTCACCTGATATCAGTATAGCTACACCTGATTTTCTCTGGATGCCATTTTCTTGGAGTGTCAATTTCCACCCTTCTCTTTGTCTCTTTGTCCTTATAGCTGAGACGTGTCTCTTGGAGGCAGCGTATGGTTGGGTTTTGTTTTTTGATCCAATCTGCTACTCTGTGCCTTTTTATTGGTGAGTTCAGTCCATTTACATTTAAGGTGATTATTGACATGTGAGGAATTCCTATCATTCTATCTTTAGTTTTCCGGTAAGACTGTGTCTCCGTTGTTTCTTTGCCTTTTTGTTGTTGTCTATTATTTCTGTGTGGTGGTATTCTATGATGTTTCCCTCTGTTTCTTCTTTTGTTACAGTATATATTTCAGTTCTGGATTTTTTTTGAGTGGTTACCATTCAGTTTATGTAAAAGAAAGTTTGATAGTTAGAGTATTCCATTTTCTTCAGCATGTTTACTTTCTCCATTCACATATTCCAGTTCGAGCCTTTACTCTCCCCCCTTTTATGTTTTGGTTGTCACACATTATCCCTATTTATGAGGGTCGAATAGCCTCCTTCAGTATTTCTTGTAGTGCAGGTGATATGTTAGAAAATTCCCTCAGCTTCTGTATGTCTGGAAAGGTCTTTATTCCTCCTTCATATCTAAAGGATATCTTTGCTGGACATATTATTATTGGCTCATAAATTCTCTTTTTCAATAGTTTGAATATTTGATTCCACTCGCTCCTGGCTTGTAGAGTTTCTGCTGAAAAATCTGATGATAATTTAATGAGCTTTCCTTTATAGGTTACCGTCTTCTTTTCCCTGGCTGCCTTGAGGATTCTTCCTTTTTCGTTAGTTTTTGACAGCTTCAATTCAATGTGCCTTGGAGAAGGCCTGTTGGAATTGAGACAATTAGGTATTCTATTTGTTTCTTAGATTCGAGGATCCAGTTTTTCCACAAGTTTGGGAAGTTCTCGTCGACTGTTTGAATATGTTGTCTATTCCCTTCTCTCTTTCTTCTCCTTCAGGTATGCCCATTAGTCTTATATTGCTGTTTCTGGTAGAGTCAGAAAGTTCTTGTAGAGTTCTTTCATTTCTGTTAAGTCTCATTTCTCTCTCTTCTTCCATCTGTGTGATTTCAATGTTTCTATCTTCAATATCACTGATTCTTTCCTCCATCTGGTCAACTCTACTACCTAAGCTGGCTATTTCATTCTTCATTTCTTTTATTGAGTTCTTAATCTCTAGAAATTCTATTTGGTTCTTTTCTAAATTTTTAATCTCTTTGGTAAAATGTTCATTTTGTTCTTTGATTGTGTTTCTGAGTTCATTAAACTGCCTGTGTTTTCTTGCAACTTGTTGAGTTTTTTCAGAACTGCAGTCTTGAATTCTCTGTCATTTAAGTCACATATTTCCATGTCTCTAAGTTCATTTTCTGGAGACTTTTCATTTTCTTCCTGAGTTGTCTTGTTACCTTGGTTATTCATGGCAATTAATGATTT
The DNA here is from genome assembly GCF_004115265.2 of Rhinolophus ferrumequinum. NCBI lineage: Eukaryota > Metazoa > Chordata > Mammalia > Chiroptera > Rhinolophidae > Rhinolophus > Rhinolophus ferrumequinum. The sequence continues at coordinate 47,361,278 of NC_046301.1, forward strand.
ATCATTTCTCTTCCTAGACATCTACAGGAGTGGGTTCTGCAACAGGTTGATAGAAAGAGGTCTTTCTTTTGTTTTCTAGTAGGTGTTGGCAGAATGTTTTATTTTCTCTCTGACTGCAGCCTTTTATTCTCTCTCATGCTATAGTGTTGTATTTTCTCTGCACTATTCCTGCTTCTCACACAATGGGGGGATTCCCTGGAAGGTGGGCTTCTCCTCTGTGAACAGTTTGCCTGGGTCATAAGGTGCAGTCTCCATGGGGGGATTTGGAGAGCTTCTGAAGTTCCAAACCTCTTCCTGCACCAGATTCAGAGCTCGTGTGTTTCAGCAGCTCTGTTTACTTCTGCATGGATCTGCCCAGATAGGGAGGGACAGGGGCAGGGAGGGTTCTGAGAGGTGGCCCAGAGAATGGCGTCTACCTCCACCACAGCCAGTCCTGCTTCCATGGCTCCCTCCCCTTTGCTGGAACTAGTTGGGCTGCGAGTCCATGTCTGCAGACCACTATTCTCAGAACTGCAAATATTCTGTTCTTTTGATCTGACACTGCTACTGTTCTGCTTCTAGCACTGGGCAGGTGGGGGTGGGTCGAGCTCTGGGAGGGAGAGAGGGGGCGGCTAGGCTCAGTGCCTAAGGCTTCTGTTCTGTGATCAGCCGTGAGGGCTTAAACCGTTTTCAGCCTTCTTCCCTCAGTCTTTGCTCCGAAGTCTCTGCTGTAAGCATTGGGTTCAGCCTTGTTATATACTGTTCCCTCAGTCCTGTGGACCATAAGCGGAGCCCTAGCAGTCTGAGTTGTTTCCTCTCCCGCAGCTGCGGTAGTTCTGGAATAAAATGAGCTCGGAGCACTGAGTTTGGTCTGTGTCCTGCGCCTGTGCGGCTGAGTCTCACTGCTCCCTTCCCTCCTCCCCAGCTCACACAATTCGCCCACCTTTAGGTGATTTCAGTAGTGCGCCTCTTAGTCTTGCCTGTCTGCTGTGTAGGGAGTCCTTTGTGGAGTTATAGTTGTTCAATTTCTTGTAAATTCCAGGGGAGATTTCAAGAGGCTCACCTCACGCCGCCATTTTTATGACATTATCGACAGAGAAAAGGATCTTCACACTAACAAGGACTTGTTCTTGGGGATGGTCTTCTTAGGTTTTGAGAAATTTACCCTGCTTCTTTCCCAAAAGTAGAGTCTATTAACAAGGGAATTCCCTTGTATGAAGACAAGCATCTCTTCCCTCTCCTCCCCCCATGCCTTTGTTCCCAACTGGCAGCTGGTGTCTTATGAGGGAGTTCAATCCCAGATGTCCATTTCCCACAGCTCCCTGTGCTCGGTGCCCACGGAATGCCCTTTGTATCAATGCCACTTTCTGCCGCTGTGATCCTGGATTCACTTCTCTGTCTGGACAGACCATCTTTAGCAAACCCTTGGAGGTCTGTATAGGTAAGAGGCTGAGGGATGGCAGAGGGGTCATTGGAAATTTGGGGACATCTAGAGTTCTCAGCCCTTGAAGCAACATTAAAATTTATTGCCAAGGGTAGGAGAGAGGAGTCAAGAGACAGGGCAATCAGTTCTCACGGCCAAGGAGCATAGTATTAAGAGCTTAGGATTTGGAGTCAACTATCTGAATTCCAGCTATATTACTGACCAGCTGTGTGAGTCCAAGAAAATTGCTTCACTTCCCTGTATCTCAATTTCCTTATCTGTAAATCAGAGAAGATAATAATAATATCAACTCATCAATTTCTTGTGTGCTTTAAATTACTACATACATATATATACCAAGGTCTGGCAATTAAGTCAGTGAACTTCTTGCAAAAATGTTGCTAACCTTTTTTGATATTTCAGGGATTACTCATTATGAATTTGTACCAACTGAACAGTTAATCAAGTTTACTATTTGGAAGTGCTGAAAAGGCTGCATGAAAAAGTTAGACGAGCTGAACTTTTCACCAACAATTCATGGCTCTTGCATCACGACAATGCACCAGCTCACACAGCACTGTCTATGCTGTGTGAGTTTTTAGCCAGCAAACAGATAACTGTATTGGAACACCCTCTCTACTCACCTGATCTGGCCCCCAATGACTTCTTTCTTTACCCAAAGATAAAGAAAATATGGAAAGGAAGACATTTTGATAGCATTCAGGACATCAAAGGTAATATGATGACAGCTTTGATGGCCATTCCAGAAAGCGTTCCAAAATTGCTTTGAAGGGTGGACTACACACTAGCATGGGTGCATAGCTTCCCAAAGGAAGTGCTTTGGAGATGACCATAGTGATATCAGCAATGAGGTATGTAGCACTTTTTCTAGGATGAGTCCGTGAACTTAATTGTCAGATCTTCATATACATATATACATATACATACATATATATGGATACACACACACACACACATATATATACATATATATGTATATACACACACACACACACACATACACACACACACATATATATATACACACACACATATATATAGATATATCCATATATATGTTTGGAATCCATAGAGACAGAAATCAAATAGTAGGGGAGAGGGGAATGCAGAATGACTACTTAACAGTGTTTTCTTCTGGAATGATAAAAATGTTTTGAAACTAAATAGAAGTGGTGGTTACACAACATTAAGAATGTGCTAAAAATGACTGAATTGTTCAGTTTAAAGTTGATTTTGTTATGTGAATTTCATCTCAATAAAAAAAATATAAAGATAAATTAATACATGTAAAACACTTAGGACACTGCCTTGCACTTGATAAAAAGTCAATACATTTTGTTGTTATTGGTAATTGGTCAAAAACAGAGGCCGCATGGCAAAGGAGGAGGATATGGAGAGAACTGTGTAGTGATCAGAGATTTGGAATATTCTATCAACTGTAGCACCAGTTTGTAAGGAAATCCCTTTAAAGCCAGAATTTTGATTCCTCCATCAGAAAATAACCATATATAATCTTGTGCCAGGATGACCATTTGCCATTTGTAAAACACAATGTCTGAAATTAAAATTAATTTAAACCATATAATAACCAAATGAGTGGATACTATTATTATCCCCAATTTATAGATAAGGAAACTGAGACTTTGGGTGGTAGCATGTTCAGGCTCATACAGCTAACCACACAGCTGGAATTCAAATAGGATTAATTTGAAGCTCAGGACGCTCTCAAACACTGTCCCCTACGAATCTCAGAACATCCCCTTCAGAAAGTCAATGTCGGTGCCATATCATAAATGAGGAAACTTGGGGTCTGAGAGGTGAGTTGTCCAAAGTCACACAATTAGGAAGTGGAAGAACCTGGACCCACAATTTCAAACTACAGCATTCTAATTCATGTCCACTTGAGTTGGATGAAATTTGAAATATCCTTACTATGGAGTATCCCAGAGGCATGAAATTTTTTTATTATTTTGATATGAAAAAGTAGTCACAAAATATTTTAAAGTCCCAGAAGCATTTTCTTAAACCAAAGCTGTGGTCTTTTTCCCACAGGAGGGGGGGAATAGATGAAAATTAATGATGCTCTCTTCAATTTGTGAAGCTGAGTGATAGATACATATGGATTTATTATAGTATTCTCCCCCTTTTAAAAATTGCTTCACTCTCAGTGGTTGCATATTTATGTGTTCCTTGCATTTTCTGCTTTTCCATTTTCCTCCTGTTATCACAGTATTTTGTTTAGAAAGAAAATGCAAAGGATAAAATCATTTCAATCTCGTTGTTACCAATCCTAACCAGAATTTTGGCCATTCCTAGCAGTTCCCAATTGTATTCCAGATATCAACGAGTGTGGCCCACCTTTTTACGTGTCTTGCGGAAACTTTGCGGATTGTCACAATGTGGAGGGAAGTCATTACTGTGAGTGCACCTCTGGGTACAAGCTCCTTTCAGGAGGCACCAAATTCAAAAGTGAAAAGGAGAATACTTGTCAAGGTAAGTAGTGTTCCATGTCACATGTTCCCTTCATCTGTCTCTCCATGACACTCCTTATGCTCAACCTCATCCTGTAAACTTTGAGGACTGCCTTGGAACTTTTGTTACTAGGTCTGAGAGCCCAGGAGAGAGCTCTCTAAGGTCTATTAGGTGTCCATTCTCCCCATTTCCTGTACCTGTTCAGACTTACAACTCCATGTTTGAATACATTTAGAAGGTTCTTTACTGAAACATGGTATGCAATAGTTAAAGATTGAAAACAAATAACATTCATTAATGGGGAATAGTTTAACATATTATGGTACAGCCATACAATAATAAGCTTTAGAGCTTTTTCATGACTTATTTTTTCCTTTTGGTGGACAGTTCTATAAGTTTTAACACATGTCCAGACTTGGGTTACCACCACCATAATCAGGGTCCAGAACAATTAGTTCCATTATCCCAAAATGTTCCCTCATCCTGTCCCTTTATAGTCACACTTACTTCTACCCCCGGCAACCCTTAACCTGTTTTCTTTTGCCTATAGTATTGTCTTTTGAGAAGATCATATAAAAAAATAAAATAATGCAATGTGTTGGAGTCCCATGTCTCCCACTAAGTGTAATGGTTTTGAGGTTCATCCATGTTGTTCTATGTATCAATAGCTCTTTCCTTTTTATTGCTATGTAATATTTCATTGTATGTAATATTCACATTTTGTTTAACCATTCACCTTTTGAAGGACATTTGGGTTGCTTCTCATTTTGGGTGATTATGAATAGAGCTAAAAGAGCTCTAAACTTGATAAACTAAATTAGAATGCTTTCCAAGTTCTGTTTTAATAGAAAAACATGCTGCAGGATGGTTCCTATAGTATGCCAATAGCTTTTCTTCTGCCTTATCTTCGCTGTTATTCATCTCAAGCATTTTTTCAGCAATATATTTAAATCTTAAAACTTTTCAAATCCCTTTTAGTAGTAGTTTCTAAATTTTTATTAAATTTATAGGGATGACATTGGTTAGTAAAATTATTTGTATGTTCACCATCCAGATTCAGTTCTTCCATCACCATATATTTGATCCCTTTTTCCCGCTTCTACTACCCCCCTTCCACCTTACCATTTGGTAACCACTAAACTTTTGTCTGTGTCTATGATTTCTTTGTTTGTTTGTCTTGTTCATTTGTTGCTTTCAGTTTTATATCCCACGTATAAGTGAAGTCATATGGTTTTCAACTTTTCCTGTCTGACTTATTTTGCTTAGCATGATAATCTCAAGATTTATCCATGTTGTTGCAAATGGCAGTGTTACATCTTTTCTTATGGCTGAGTAATATTCCATTGTGCATATATACCACATCTTCTTTAATCCAATCATCTATTGAAGGACACTGTGGTTGTTTCATGTCTTGGCCACTGTAAATAATGCTGTAACGAACATCAGGGTACATATGAGGTGTGACAATTAAGTTAGCAAACTCGTTGCAATGATGTTGTTAACTTTTTGATATCACAGGGATTGTTCATTATGAATTTATACCAACTGGACAACAGTTAACCAAGTTTACTATTTGGAATGCTGAAAAGGCTGGGTGAAAAAGTTAGACGACCTGAACTTTTCACTAGTTCATGGCTCGAGCATCATGACAAAGCACCAGCTCACACAGCAGTGTCTGTGAGGGAGTTTTTAGCCAGCAAACAAATAACTGTGTTGGAACACCCTCCCTACTCACCTGATCTGGCCCCCAATGACTTCTTTCTTTACCCAAAGATAAAGGAAATATTGAAAGGAAGACATTTTGATGACATTCAGGACATCAGGGTAATACGATGACAGCTCTGATGGCCATTCCAGAAAAAAGAGTTCCAAAGTTGCTTTGAAGGGTGGACTAGGCGCTGGTGTCGGTGCATAGCTTCCCAAGGGGAGTACTTCAAAGGTGACTGTAGTGATATTCAACAATGAGGTATGTAGCAATTGTTCTAGGATGAGTTCGTGAACGTAATTGTCAGGACTTGTAGATCTTTACAGATAAATGTTTTCAGATTTTTGGAGTAGCTACCCCAGAGGATTTTGGGTTCATATGGTAATTCTCTTCTTAAATTTTAAAGAAACTCCATACTGTTTTTCATAGCAGCTGTAACAATTTACATCCTCACCAACAGTGTATAAAGGTTCCTTTTTCTCCATAGCTTCTCCAACATTTGTTATTATTTCTCTTGTTGATAATAGCCATTCTAACAGGAGTGAGGTAGTATTTCACTGTGGTTTTGATTTTGTGAAACTTTTTAGTTTGATACAGTTCCATTTGTTTATTTTTTGCTTTTTCTTCCCTTGCCTTTGAGGTCAAATTTTTAAAATCCCCTCTGAACCCAAGGCCCATAAAATTAGTACATATACTTTCTTCTATGCAATTATTGTTCCAGGTCTTTTGTTTAGGTCTTTGGTGCATTTTGAGTTAGCTTTGGTATGTGGTGACTGACAGATAGCAGTCTAGTTTCATTCTTTTGCATGTGGCTTTCCAATTTTCCAGCACCATTTATTGAAGAGGCTTTTTTTTCTCCATTGTATTTTTTGGCTACTTTATTGAAAGTTATCTGCCCATACGAGTATATATGTGTGTTTGTTTCTGGATTCTCAATTCTTTTCCATTGGTCTGTGTGCCCTTTTTTCTGCCAATACCATGTTGTTTTGATTATTTTCACTTTGTAGTATAAACTGAAGTCAGGGAGTGTGATACCTCCAGCTTTGTTCTTTTCTCTTAGGATTATTGGCTATTTGGGGTCTTTTGCTGTTACATATAAATCTGATGATTTTTTGGTTCTATTTCTTTAAACAATACCTTTGGGATTTTGATGGGTATTGCATTTAATTATACATTGCTTTAGTTAATATGGTCATTTTAAGAAAGTATCTCAATATAATAAAGGCCATATACAAATATGACAAACTCTCAGCTGATATCATACTCACTTGTGAAAAACTGAAAGCTTTTCCTCTAAGATCAAGAACTAGACAACAATGTCTTCTCTCACCACTATTATTCAACATAGTACTTGATAAAAGTCATCCAAATTGGAAATGAAAAAGTAAAATCATCACTTTTTGCAGATGACATGATTCTTTATAAGAAACACTAAAGACTCCATCAAAAATATTAGAAACAATAAACAAATACAGTAAAGTTGCAGGATACAAAATCAATGTACACATATCCATTGTGTTCCTACATACTAACAATGAAACTTTGGAATATGAAATGAAAAAATATCCTTTTGCCACTGCAACAAAAAGAATAAAATACCTAGGAATAAACTTAACAAAGGATGTGAAAACTGAAAGGATGCTTAACAAAGGATGCTAAAAACTGAAAATTATAAGATATTATTAAAAAGAAATTGAAGTTTAAAAAAAACTGAATATTAAGTTGTTTATATTATAAAATAAAGTACAATACACTCTTTTATTAAAATATAGTTGACATACAATATTAGTTTCAGGTGTACAACATAGTGTTTCTATATTTATATACCTTACAATGTGATCACCACCATAAATCTAGTCTCCATACAAAGTTATGATATTATGGATTATATCCTTTGTTCTGTACATCCCCATAACTACTTTATTTTGTAACTAGAACTTATTCCCCTTCAACTTTTTCGCCCATCTCCCTCACCCTCCCTTCTGACAACCATCAGATTGTTCTCTGTATCTATGAGTCTGTTTCTGTTTTATTTGTTTGTTTTATTTTTTTAGATTCTACATATAAGTGAAATCATACAGTATTTGTCTTTCTCTGTCTGACTTATTTCACTTAGCATAATACTTTCTGGGTCCATCCATGTTGTTTGAAATGGTAAGATTTCATTCTTTATTTTGCTGAATAATATTCCATTGTATCATACAATATATTTTTAAGAAAAGCTTAACAGACATATTAATTAATGACTTTTCAATGCATTAATCATTTTTTACTACCCATTTTTTATTATTTACATAGTTGTTTGAATGTTTTAAAGTATTTGAAATAACTAAGAGACAAGGGGTGTTTAGTATTCACAAAGAGAAAAGTAAAATATTAAATCTTTCAACATTAAAAAATGTGACATCAATATATTTGCTCTGAAATTATTTCACTTTAAAACATCAATCTTGGGAGCATTATGCTGTTTATAAGCTATTCACCATCCCTAAATGAGAAAAACCTCTGATCCTAAGTTGAGAGGGGCTCCTCCCACTCCACTGCCTAGATTAAGCAAAAAAAGTTGTAGTAAATAGTGTCCAAGCTCCACCAGAGTTTCTAAGTTAGCAAAAGACAATCAAATTTGTCTCCTAATTAGAAAAGAGGGAAAGATAAGTTTGGAGCCAAATAAATTTGAAGACACGCACACTTACTCAACACTGTGACCACAATCGCATGGCTTCCTCATTTCTTACTCACAGACTTCTCTGAGAAGGAACTTCCCCTGGGTGGAGACAAAGCAGAGATACCTAATATATCCTGAGGTCAAAATAAGTTCCCTCAGTGAACTTATGAGTGTGGCATTTAGAACAGACCTACCACCCACCCCTTAGGATGTGGGCAATACTGGGGCTGCCGTGGAGAGTAGAGCTGTGGCAGCAGCCACAGAAACTCAAGGAAAAGCATTAGCCAGTGGGTTTGTGGGCTTGGTGAGCTGGATAATCACAGCTTCAAGTTACCCATCAGCCTTTTGCAGCAACACTAAGGGCTGGACCAACACCATTTGGCTGGAAGCAATTCCAAGATTCCTGAATGGATCACTGTATTTGTTTCCGAATGTTGATATAACAAATTACCACAAATTTAGTAGTTGAATACAATGCAAACATATTCTCTTATAGTTTTGGAGGTCAGAAGTTTTAATGTTTTTTTTTTTATTTTCAATTACAATTGACATACAATATTATGTTAGTTTCCGATATACAACATACTAATTAGACATTTATATAACTTACAGCATGATCCCCTGCTAAGACTAGTATCCATCTGACATGATACATAGTTATTACAGTATTATTGACTATATTCCCTATATTATACTTTATATCTCCATGCCTATTTTGCAACTATCCATTTGTACTTCTTAATCCCTTCCCCTTTTCCACTCATCTCCCCAACACTTCTCCCATCTGGCAAACATCAAAATGTTCTCTGTATCTATGAGTTTGTTTCTGTCTTCTTTCTTTATTTTGTTTTTTAGATTCCACATATAAGTGAAACCATATGGTATTTGTCTTCCTCTGTCTAACTTATTTCACTTAGCATAATGCCCTCTAGGTCCATCCATGCATTGTAAATGGTAAGATTTCATTCCTTTTTATGGCTGAGTAATATTCTATTGCATATATATATATATATATATATATATATATATATATATACCACTTCTTCTTTATCCATTCATCTAGTGATAGGCACTTAGGTTGCTTCCATATCTTGCCTACTGTAAATAATGCCACAGTAAATCTGTGGGTACATATGTCTTTTTAAATTAGTGTTTTGGGTTTCTTCGGACAATACCCAGAAGTGGAATTACTGGATTCTTCTTTGTCTCTTCTTATAGCCTTTATTTTAAAGTTCATTTTGTCTGGTATAAGTATTGTTATCCAGCTTTATTTTTTTGCTCTTTTCCATTTTCACAAAATATGTTTTTTTATCCCTGTATTTTCATTGTGTGTATGTGTGTGTGTGTGTCTTTTTATCTGAAATGAGTCTGTTGTAAGCAGCATATGTAGGAACCTTTTCTTATTCATTCAGCCACCCTATGTCTTTTGATTGGAGCATTTAGTTCATTTACATTTAAAGAAATTCTTGACTCATATGTAGTTATTGCCATTTTATTATTCATATTTTTTTCTTTCTGTTCCTCAAGAGGTCCCTTTAACATTTCTTGTAATACTGGTTTGGTGGTGATGAACTTCTTTAGCCTTTTCTTGTGTAGTAAGCTCTTTATCTCTCCTTCAATTTTAATGATAGCTTTGCTGGGTAGTGTTCTTGGTTGTAGGTCCTTGCTATTCCTCACTTTGAATATTTCATGCCAATCCCTCTGGCCTGCTTAGAAATCAGCTGACAATGTTATGGGAGCTTCCCTGGTAGGTAACTAACTGATTTTCTATTGCTGCTTTTAAGATTCTTTCTTTGTCCTTACCCTTTGGCATTTTAATTATGATGTGTCTTGGTGTGGGCCTCTTTAGGTTCATCTTGGTTGGGACTCAGGGAAGTTTTCCATCATTATTTCTTCAAATAAGTTTTCAATTCCTTCTCTCTCTCTCTCTCTCTCTCCCCTCCTTCCAGTATCCCTATGATGTGAATGTTGGTATGCTTGATGTTGTCCCAGAGGCTTTTAAAGTATCCTTATTTTTTTTATTCTTTTTTCTTTTTGCTGTTCTGATGGTATGTTTTCTGCTATCTTATTTTCCAAATTCCTAATTTGATCCTCCGTTTCATCTAATGTACTGTTGATTCCCTCTAATGTATTTTTTTTAAATTTCAGTTATTGTAGTCATCATTTCTCACTGGTTCTTTTTTTTTATGCTTTCTATCTCTATTTTTATATTTCCTATCTCTTTGTTAAAGTTCTCACTGAGATTACTGAGCATCCTTATAACCGGTGTTTTGAACTCTGCATCTAGTGAATTGCTTGTCTCCATTTTGTCTAGTTAGTTTTCTAGAATTTTGAATTTTGTTCTTTTCTTACATTTAAAACATGTTTCTATGTCTCCTCATTTTGGCTGCCTTCCTGTGTTTGTTTCTATGTATTAGGTAGAACTGCTACATCTCCTGGTTTTGGTAAAGTGGCCGTATGTAGTAGGTGTCCTATAGGGCCCAGTGGCACAGTCTCCCTGTTCACCTGAGCCAGATGCTCCAGATGTGTCCCTTGTGTGGGTTGTGTGTGCTTTCCTGTGGCAGCTAAGACTTGATTGCTGTTGGCATTTCGATGGGAGGGATTGACCCTGAGGCTGATTGGTTGTGAGGACTGGACCTGACTACAGTGAAGAAGCTGTTGGGCAGGGGCTGACTCTACTGAACACGGTTCACATTAGTGGGGCTCTGGTGCCTGCTCAGTCTGTCCTTCGTGTATGTCATTTGTGGAGATGGTTGGGTGATGCTCTGGTGTGGTCTGAAGCTGGTCACAGGGTGTGTTGGTTCTGGGGCCTCTTGGGAGAAGTTTTGGTGCAGGTCAAGTTCAATCACTTCCTGCATCCTGCTTGGGCCCACTTGGTCTGAGCTACAAAGTGATCTTCAGATGGTTGCCACTTGTGTTGGGCTTGGAGGCAACTGGAAGAGGCTAAACTGTGACCTGAGACTGCTGCTACTAGTGCCGGGTTATGGGCTTCTTAAGAAGAGATACAAGTTATGCTGAGGTCAGCTGCTGCTTGTTTGGGGTTTGTGAAACTTTGTCTATAGCATGAGCCAAGACAAGAAATTTGCATGGGAAAGCCACTGGAAGTGGCTTGGTTGGGTCCAAGAGATGGATGCAGGTGGGGTCTCAGAGAGTCACCATGTCAGGGTGAAGGTTGTTAGCCTGGTTGATGGAGAGTCAGATATGACTATCACCTGTGCATGTTTCTTGGGTTGGGGTAGGGCTCAACAATGGAACAGGCTTCTGTCAGCACTTCTGTCTGGGAGAAAGCTGCTTCTCCAGCCAGACAAATCAGTTCCTCCCCATCTGTCCCTGGCACCTTTCAATCTGCTGCCCCAGTGCTGGAGCTCAGAGCAAGTGAGTCTTTCCATCATTAAGTCCATGCATGGGCCCTTTAAGAAGAGCAACCCTCCATCTCACTCTCAGCCACACTCTCCACTGGTATTCACAGCCAAAAGTTATGGGGACTTCTCTTCCTGGCACTGAGACCCTGGCTTTGGAACCCTGGTGTGGAGCTGGGACTCCTCACTCCTCAGGGGGAACCTCTGCAGCTGAGATATCCCTCCTGAATTTTAACCACCACATGTGGTTATGGGACCAGTCTTTTTCACATCTCCACCCTTCCAGTCTCGTCATGGCTTCTTTGATATAGCCTTCTGTCATGCAGGGCGGACTGCAGGGTCTCTGCTCCCGCTCCCCACATAAGAACGCAGGACATGGCTAGGCCAAAAAGGAACACCCATGGAGCCATAAGTAGGGGAGTAATTTCTCTATACTCTCGCTGGCGGCTGGGTTGGAGAAACAGGAAACAGGAGCCACACAATTCTCAACCCTCACTGTGCCGCTTGCAGGCTCAGCCACCATCTTCTTGCTAGCCCCCATTTGCTGCTAGCGTAGCCACGGCAGTTATATTAGTGCCCAATCGCTCACTGGTCACAGCTGATGGCCAACTAGCCACAGCTGATGGCCATTTGATCACAGTCGATGGCCATTTACTACCTGAGCCAGCACCTTTCTATGTGAGGCCGAGAGCCTGGAAACTGCTTTTTGGGGCTCTGTCCCCACACTCCACCCCTACAGGGTCTTGCCTCACAATCTACACGACAAGCATCTTCTGCAAGGGGCCCTGTGCGAGGAGCCTGGAGGTGAATGCTATTTCCTGGACACAGCCAAGCTCTGGTCACAGCCAGTGTTTCTCAGGGCACCACCAGTCCTTCTGGGCACAGCCAGACTTCCTGGACTTCTTAGGGTACCACCAGTCTCCCCGGGCACAGCCAGGGTTTCTCAGGGCACCACCAGTACTTCTGGGCACAGCCAGACTTCCTGGACTTCTTAGGGTACCACCAGTCTCCCCGGACACAGCCAGGGCTTCTCAGGGCACCACTAGTACTTCTGGGCACAGCCAGACTTCCTGGACTTCTTAGGGTACCACTAGTCTCCCCGGGCACACGAGGGCCTCTCAGGGCACTGCCACTCTCTCTGGGCACAGCCAGACTTCCTGGACTCAGCCAGGGCTCTCAGGGCAATGCCACTCTCTCTGGGCACAGCCAGACCTCCTGGACTCAGCCAGGGCTTCTCAGGGCATTGCCACTCTCTCTGGGCTCCGCCAGACTTCCTGGACACAGCCAGGGCTCTCAGGGCACTGCCACTCTCTCTGGGCTCAGCCAGACTTCCTGGACTCAGCCAGGGCTCTCAGGGCACTGCCATTCTCTCTGGACACAGCCAGACTTCCTGGACTCAGCCAGGGCTCTCAGGGCACTGCCACTCTCTCTGGGCACAGCCAGACTTCCTGGGCTCAGCCAGGGCTCTCAGGGCACTGCCACTCTGTCTGGGCACAGCCAGACCCCCTGGACACAGCCAGGGTTCTCAGGGCATTGCCACTCTCCCCAGGCCTCTCAGGGTACCGTGCTGGAACAACAGCGGCTCACAGTCAAGGTGCTTACATATTCTCAATGGTGGCCGGTCAAGACACAAAAGCAAACATCCGCCAGTTCCACTACATGGTGGTATGTTCCCAAACAGTCAAGTGGTCCATTAAATTAGAGATGGAAGGCAATTCCCTTTCATAGTCCATAGTCATTTGCCAGGGCTGTCCTGGGGGTGAGGGATGACCTTGACCTCACCCTCAGCTCCCACAGAGGACTCAGCAAGCCATTCCTCCTGGGACTACAAGTCCTGCATCCGGGCTGCCTCAGCAAGCACTTCCCAGCTCAAAGGGCTGCCACAACCTTCGCTTTCTCCGGCCTCTGCTTGTTGGGGAACCGTCAACATCTTCCCACCCCTCCGCAGGGGTCCAGTTCTCAGGCAGTTGTTCCTCCTGGTCTTCCTGAGACTGAGTGTTCATACACACAAACTGCTCCACCACCCTTCGGAGGGCTTTGACCGGTACCATACCCTGCTCGCTGTGCCATTTGTCATGCAGGAGACCCTGCTCGCTGCGCCATTTGTCGTGCGGGGCGTCCGGCGGGGTCTCTGGTCCCGCTCCCCACATAAGAACGCAGGACCTGGTGAGGCCAAAAAGGAACACCCATGGAGCCATAAGTAGGGGAGTCACACCACTATACTCTCGCTGGCGGCTGGGTTGGAGAAACAGGAACCAGGAGCCACACAATTCTCAACCCTCACTGCGCCGCTTGCAGGCTCAGCCACCATCTCCTTGCTAGCCCCCATTTGCTGCTAGCGTAGCCACGGCAGTTATATTACTGCCCAATGGCTCACTGGTTACAGCTGACGGCCAACCAGCCACAGCTGATGGCCATTTGATCACAGTCGACGGCCATTTACTACCTGAGCCAGCACCTTTCTATGTGAGGCCGAGAGCCTGGAAACTGCTTTTTGGGGCTCTGTCCCCACACCTTCATTATAGGATTTCTGTTCAGCTAGACTTCAGGTGATTCTCAATGATGACTGTTCTGTAGTTTAGTTGTAATTTTGATATGGTCTTGGGAGGAGGCAAGCATAGCGTTTACCTCCTCTGCCATCTTGACTGGAAAACAGAGGTCAGAAGTTTTCAATGGTTCCTTCTAGAGGCTCTAGTGGAGAAACTGTTTCCTCATCTTTTCTAGCTTAGAGGCTGCCTGCATTCCTTGGTTCTGGGCTCCTTTATCCCTTTTCAAAGCCAAAAGCATATTTATCTATCACCTCTTCTCTTCTCACCTCCTCCCTCCCTCTTAAAAGGACACTTATGATTACACCAGGTGTACACAGATTATCCAGGATAATCCCTAGTCTCAATATCCTAAATCACAAAGTTCAAAATTTCTTTTGAACAAAAGGTAACATATTCATACATTCCAGACATTAGAATTTGGACATATTTGAAAAGGCCATTATTCTTTCTACTACACTCACCATCCACCAAGCAGCTCTGACCTGAGATCACACACACACACACACACAAACAAACACACTTACATAATTCTTGTCTCGCCCACCTTTCTGGAATGTAGAGGCCAGCAAACTCCTTCTATGAAGGTAGGTCCAGGTAGTAAATGTCTTAGGCTTTGGGGACAACAAGGTCCCTGTCAGAACTATTCATCTCTGCCATTATAGTGTGAAAGCAGTTATAGACAACACATAAATAAATTGGCATGGCTGCATTCCAATAAAACCTTATCTATGGATACTGAAAGTTAAATTTTATATAAATTTCATATGTCACAAAAGATGGCTCTTCTTTGATATTTTTGGCCATTTAAAAATATAAAAATCATTTTTAGCTCATGGACTGTACAGAAACAGGCAGCAGGTGAGTTTGGCCTGAGGACCATAGTTTGCCAACCCTTGCCCTGAGTGCCATCATTAGATGACATCTATTTCAGCTATGATGGACTCCTTGATGCCTAACAATGATGGTGGAGAGTAGTAAGATTGGGGTTGGTGATTAGAAGGGTGGCCTTAGCTTGGCTGGGATAGGGGACCCACCCTCTTTTTTATGTCTCCAGATGTGGATGAGTGCAGCTCGGGGCGACACCAATGCCACAACTCCACCTACTGCGTCAAAGTGAGAGAAAGCTACAGATGCTACTGTCCCCATGACTGGGTGACCAGATCTATGCATCTGAATAGTCTAAACACCACCATCTGTAAAGGTACATGGTCTTGACACATACAAATGCATGCACACATTAGCACCCATATGTGTACACACATATACATGTATGCAAACCACATTGGCACATATATGCATGCATGCACATTCACAAGAGGCAAGTACACACATGAATGCACACATATGCATACACTCACAAGCATGTACATACACACATGCTAACGGCTGTCCTGCCTCTTTTCCCCGCAGAGATCCCTTTCTCCTCATGGACACCACCTTCTGGAGTTAACAGTCAGGTAGGTGAAGAGTCAGCGGAAAACCAGGAAATAGACAGACCCTTGCCAACACTATCTTGTGTCTTCACCCTCTCCCCAAGCTCCCCTTCAGGATCTCTGACCTACCCTCATGTTCCCTCTCCCCAGAGCCTCTCCCACTTCTTTGACAAAGTCCAGAAGTTATCTCGAGACTTCAGTCCAGCCAAGGCCGAGAATGCCATCCAGGTAAAGTCAGAACCAAGACAATGGCAGGATATGGGAATCCCATAGAGACCTGGGTCCCTTTGGTAGTCGTGCAGCCAAGCTCCCACGTAGTAGACACTGCAACTGGCCTCTCACCCATGGTGGAGAGAAGGCTGGAGCACTCTGGTATCTAGAAGCACTTTTAAAGACACTCAGGTGCATTAATTTATGGTTCTTTCCCTATTGTTGGTTCGGGACTTTGGGTTTATGTCATCCTTTGAAATTCTTGACCCAGGTTGACCTCTGAGTGGCTGAGATCTAAGCAGCAAGGGTCATCTGAGGAATTGAATTCAGTGCCATTGTTATTTTCCAAATAAACAGTTCTCTGGGGCTAAATAATCAGGGTCTTCATGCAGCCCCTTTGGTCTGTTGCCCACTGACTCTGTGTCCCCATTTCCTCAGGATCTTGTGCAGGAGGTGGATGAGCTTTTGGAGACCCCTGGTGACCTGGAGAGCCTGCCCCGCTCAGAGCAGCATTGTGTGGCCACCAACCTGCTCTTTGGCCTGGAGGGTGTTCTGAGAGGGCTGAGCCAGGTCTTGCCCAATGGGCTGTTGACTCTGCATGCTCCTGCAGGCACAGGTAAGTACCTGGGTCTGCCCCAGGCTCCTGCTCCACCTGTTCACCATCTAATTCCTCCATCTTCCTAGAGACTGCCCCATTGGTGCCAAGGGACCACACTCACATCTCAGAATTTTATTTAAAATAAAATATTACTCATATAATAAAATAAAGTCCTGCAAAACTAAGTCCTTTATTTGTTTCAAGCACAAAGCTTAAAAATTTTGAAATGATAAGCAAAAATAAATATATACAAATATCAATAAGTACATCATTTAATATATCGTTTATACAACTATAACATAAAATACCAGCAATTCAAAAATAAACACTGCTTGCAAATGAATAAAACGCAATTAATCTTGAAACATTGAAAATTCCATATTATTATTTAATCCATTTTAAGTACAATCTTAAATAACATTATATCAATGGTTTCATTGTAACACGTTTATTTTTGTGCAATTTTCTCAGCTCTTTCAACACCTATACTGCCCAGGGAGATGATGAAGAGAGAATTAAAAACTGGCTGCAAATATCTTCCTCTGACTCCTTTATACTCAAATAATCTGGTCATTGCAATTATTTTATTAATGGTTCTATTTTTACTTCAAAGAAAGCATTTCCAGACTTTTTTTTTAACTTTACTATATGTAGATGGCAATTACCAGGCATACTCACCTTGATCAGGTGTTTTTCAACAGCATTATTGGGATATAATTTACATACCATATACTCCCACTTTAAAGTGTTTAATTAATGGTTTTTAGCATATTCACAAAGTTGTGCAACTATCACCACTAAGTAATTATAGAACATTTTTATCATCCCAAGAAGAACCCCATACCCATTAGCAGTCACTCCCATTCCCGGCAACTACTAATCTGCTTTCTTCCTCTACAGATTTACTTACCCTGGTCACTTCATACAAATGGAATTATATAATATATGGTTTTATGTCATTGGCTGCTCTCACTCGGCATGTTTTTGAGTTTCATCATGTTGTAGCATGCATCAGTACTTCATTTCTTTCTATGGTCAAATAGTATGCCATTATATGGTTATACACATTTTATTTATCTAGTTATCATTTGACGAGCCCTTGGGTTTTTTCTGCTCTTTGGCTCTTACAAATTAATATTCATGTACAAGTATTTGTGTAGATATATACTTTTACTTCTTTTGGGTAGATAGCTAGGAGTGGAATTGATGGGACATATAGTAACTCTATGTTGAACATTTTTAAGAATGCTAAACTGTTTTTCCACAGTGGCTGCACCATTTACATTCCCACCACCAGTGTATAAGGGTTCCAATTTCTTCATATTGTTGCCAACATTTGTTGTTCTTTGAGTTTTTTATTATAGCCATCCTAGTAGGTGTGAAGTGGTATTTCATTGTGGTTTTAATTTTCATTTACCTAGTAGCTAAAGATGTTAAATATCTTTTCATGGGTTTATTGGAACTTTCTATATCCTCTTTGGAGAAATGTCTATTCAAATCTTTTACCCATTTTTAAACTGGGTTATTTGTCTTATTGTTGAGTTTTAAGAACTCTTTGTATATTCTGGATACTAGACCCTTGTCAGACTTTGAATTGCAAATACCTACATCAGATTTAACAGTTGTATACATTTAAAATTTTTAAATCTTTGAGCTATAGTTAGAATTGTCACTGCAACAGAAGCCTTGCCTTGTCCATGAGCATTTTCTTCCTTTTTCTTGAGATTATGCAGTTTTAGTAGAATATTTTTTAAATAAGTGCAACATTTGGAGACTCTTTGGTTTTCAGTATTTAAAAATGCTCAAGTAACCATATCAAACCAGCCACATTACTCTTATTTTAGTACTTAAAATTTATGTGATTTACCAGCATACTGAAAAATATAATCCCGGTATTGCAAGCAATAACCTGATTTCTCTCATCCCTCATGCCATTGCCACCACTACAGAACTGTCTCTGAATGTGCAGGAGCGAGGAGTTGGAGACGTCACCTTGGGCCAGAGCCAGGCAAAGATGCTGTTCAACTGGGACGCGGTGCAGGAATCTGGTGAGGCAGGTAATGACTGAGAGAGGGAGGGGAAGGCCACTGAGAACTTGCCATGAGACAAGACAGCCAGGATGTGACACACAGAGAATTAAAGATTAAAATAAAGTGTAAGGTGGGTAGCGCCATTAGGGAGAGTCCATGTGAGGAGGAAAGAGCCCTGATGATGACCCTGAGATGTCACCCTTGGCCTCGTCCTGCAGGCCCTTCTGTCGTGGGCCTTGTCTCCATGCCAGGGATGAGCAAGTTGCTGGCTGAGGCCCCACTGGTCCTGGAGCCTGCGAAGCAGGCAGTTCTGCAGGAGACACACGAGGGCTTATGGCAGGGAGTCTCCTCCGTCCTGCTCTCAGATGTCAACTCCGCCTTTCTGAGCAACAAGGACACCCAGAACCTCAGCTCCGCAGTCACTTTCAACTTCTCTCACCATGTGAGTGCTGGTGGGATGGGGCTGTGGGTGTGGAAGGAGTCTGAGTTCTGGACACGGCCTTGCTGCTTGTCTCAGCCTTGGGGTTTGGGGGCTCCCCCCAGGTGCATTGTCTCTCCAGGAAAGTCAGCCCTTCCTGAGTCATCTTTGACTCAGCATCCCTGAGCGGCAGAACCACTAATCAGCTCACACCTGTGCCCTGTTCCTACAGCCGGTGATCCCTGGTCCAAGGGAGGAGATACTCTGTGTCTTCTGGGAACATGGTCAGGATGGATGTGGTCACTGGGCCACCAAAGGCTGCTGGATGGTGGGCACCAGAAACACCAGCACCACCTGTCAATGCACCCACCTCAGCAGCTTTGCCATCCTCATGGCCCAGTACGATGTGCAGGTGAGAGCTCTGAGAGGAGCTATGAGATAGGAATGCTTGGAACTGCCGGGACTAGAAAGAGATGTGATAAGAGAGGTCAGAGGGGAGCCAGTGAAAGCAGCCGCATCAAGGGCCAAACTGTCCTTTCCTGGCCAGGCAATGTGGTTTCTTCTTTTGTGGGTTCACCAGGAATTGGGATTCACCCAGGTTACCTCAGGTAATGGGTATATAAGATATAAGAATGAGAACTCAACTAAATGACCAAGCTTTAAGGAAATCCAGAAAAATTCAGTAATTCAACTCTCCCCCCCTCAAAAAATGTGTTTCTTCATGACACTTTGTTATAGAATAGAGTGCGTTGTGCATTTCCTAATTTATATTTTTGAAGAGATAAAAATATTTACGTGGTTTAAAACTCAAAAGGAACAGAAGGGGTAACATTGAAAAGGCTCTTTCCCACCCATATTGCTCAGTGATCAGGGCCCTTCTTAGAAGAAATATCAGTTTCTTCTGAATCCTTTTAGAGGTATTTTATGTATGAAGAAGCACATACACATAATACACAATTTTGTTTTCACTCAAGCCATTGCATGCCATATTCACTCTCATGCATTTTTTTCACTTAAAATATTTGAGATGTTCTATATCAGCATATAAAGAACGTTCTCGTTCATTTTTACATCTATATGGCTTTCCATTTATGGCTGTTCTATAGTCTAACAAGTTCTAATGATAAACATTTTCTTTTCAGTATTTTGCTTCTACGATATTTCAATAACATTGATGGGTCAAATTTGTAGTTATAATTTTGATAGATATTGCCACATTTCAACACATTTATGTAGCTACTCAGTGGATTCCTTTAAATTTTAAAGTTTGGCAACAGTACCATCATTCTTGGCTATTCATCCCAACCATCTGTGCTAGGTGTTTAAGTGTATAAATTCAACTTTTATTTTCTTTTGGAAAATAATGTCTTAAAATCTATTTTTCAGTATTTACTCTCTTCATTAATTCGGTTTTCTTCATTGAATACTCCAATTATGCATATTGTGGCTCTCTTTTGCCTAACTCCCATATTTCTTTTTCCTCTGATTTTTTTTTTCATTTCAGGTATACAAAACAATGTAATAGACATTCACACCCCTCACAAAGTCATAACCCGCTCTCCCTCAATCTACTACCCCTCTGACATTGCACGTATCTATTACAATTTTATTGACTCTTTTCCCTGTGCTATACTCCACTCGGTACACATACACGACTAGATTAAGAAACTGTGGTATATTTATACAATGGAGTATTCCTCTGATTCTTTTTCACCCCTTTTTTAATGTTAATTTTGCTCACTGTTTTCTATTTTCATTCTCTATGTCCTTTAAGCTGTGTTTCCATCAGGATCTATTCTTAATATAACATTCTTAATTTTTGCCTTTATTACTATAGGGTTTTTTCCCTGCCCTTTATTTACTGAGTTTTTCTAATACAAAATTTCATTAAGACCTCTCTTCTCTGAGATCTTTCACCTCTGCTTTTATTTCTTGCTTATAAAGGCAAGCGCTTCCTTACATATTCATATTCATGGTAAATAACATCATAACTTTCATTTACTCCATGGTAATAGTTATTTGGCAAATCTCCCTTCCTTACAATTTTTTTCTCTTTTTCTTTTTGTAATATTTTCTATAAATATTGTGTTTGTTCTTCTGATTACTTATCTTTAAAGCAAATAGTTCCTGGAGGAGTTATTTCCAAGATATTTCTGTGAAAACATGGTTATGGCTGTATTACAAACTATCACAGAGATTTTATGTGAGTTTTAAAAATTTATCCAAGCTAAATGAAATGTCAGTGGTGAGGCTTTTTGAGCAAAATCTGTATTTTCCTCCACAGGCAGAGTCAAATTTCTTCTGCAAATATGGTTTATTTGTGCAATTATACACTTTGCTTCAACTCCTCTGAATCTTTAAACCAACTGGTGTAAGGAAACTCCTGCCTTCATCATTTCCTCTATTATAATCATGAAACAGATTATTCAGGTTTCCTCCCATGTGCACCTCTAGTCAATCTTCTCTAATTTTAGCACGTCTTCCAATTATTCTCTAGCTCCACAGAAAATTGAAATGGTGTTTTTATTTCTGGCATTTGGATTGTTTCCAAGAAGCGGGCTCTGTGTGTGTGTGTGTGTGTGTGTGTGTGTGTGTGTGTACATGCATGCACACAAATTTTGGGCCACCATCTTCAATACCAAAATAATTGATATTTGCTTTCAGCCAAAGGTTTCCTTTAAAACTTGAAAAATACTAAAATTAGGAATGAGGAAAGATGGGAGGGGAAGAGGAGAGACAGATAAACGCATGTGCTTTTGTGGTCCACCTTATTTTTCCCACCCCACGAATATTATTCTTTCTCACCTTTGCTAATACAAATACTCATGAAGGTGACCTCAGGTAATTGAGTTTGGTAGGAAGGGGCTAAAATGGAGCATCACTTCTAGGAAAGCAACATGTAAACTGAATAAGCTTAGTGATGCACAAATTTCAGGAACAAAATACAACTTTCATGGGTTCAGAGGCTTAGTATCTTGAAGAAGTTCTGACAATTAACCTCACGAACTAGTTGCATGCTGTTGCTAACCTTATTTTGATGTCAGAGAGATTATTCATATGAATTTGTACCAACCGGACAAACAGTTAACCAAGTTTACTATTTGGAAGTGCTGAAAAGGCTGCGTGAAAGTAGGACGACCTGAACTTTTCACCAACAATCCATGGCTCTTGCATCACGACAATGCACCAGCTCACACGGCACTGTCTATGAGGGACTTTTTAGCTAGAAAACAAATAACTGTATTGGAACACCCTCCATACTCACCTGATCTGGCTCCTAGTGATTTCTTTCTTTACCCAAAGATAAGGGGAATATTGAAAGGAAGACATTTTGATGACATTCAGGACATTAAGGGTAATACGACAGCTTTGATGGCCATTCCAGGAAAAGAGTTCCAAAATTGCTTGGAAGGGGGGACTAGGTGCATAGCTTCCCAAGGGGAGTACTTCGAAGGTGACCGTAGTGATATTCAGCAATGAGGTACGTAGAACTTTTTCTAGGATGAGTTCGCGGACTTAATTGTTTTACATGGGTACCACTGAATAGAATAAACAGCTCTATCTCCCTTCTAGACATCAGACCCTCAAGTAATTAATTTTTTAATTGACTTTATTGGGGTACAATATATTCGCAGTAAAAATCAGATTATAATTATACAGTTCATGAGTTTTGACAATAATAAGCCCCCTGTAACTACAACCCCAATTGAGATATAGACCCTTTCCATAACCCCAGAAAGTCCCTCATTCCAATCTCAGTCAATCTTTCGTCCACACCCCCAGGAAAGTATGGATCTGATTTTTATCACCATAGTTTAATTTTGACTGTTCTAGAATCATTCAGTAGTATAGAATCATTCTCTTTCGTGTCTGGCTTCTTTTGTTCAACATAATGTCTATGGGATTCTCCCATGTTACTATATTGTGTGTAATAACTATAGTTCATTCCTTTTTAATGTTCTAGAGCATTGCATGTATGACTACACCACAATTTATCTGTTCTCCAGCTAAAGGACATTTGCATTGCTTCCCACCAGGCTATTATGAATAAAGCTATTACGAACATTCTTAAACTTTCTGTTTGTGAACATTTGTTTGCATTTCTCTTGTATAAACACTCAGAAATGTAATTGTCAAGTCATATAGTCAGTATATGTTTAACGTTATAAGAAACTACCAAACTCCATTCCAGTATAGATGTTTCCTTTTACAATCTCACTTAGCAGTGTATGAGAGTTCCAAGTGCTCCATCTTGCCTACACTTGGCACTATTGTTGTTTTTGCTTTGCTATTCTAGTCTGTGTACTTTGAAAAGCACAATTTTACCCCAGAGCAGGAAAGTGTGACTGTGCTCTCTCTTGGCTGGGTCCCAGGAGGAGGATCCCGCCCTGGCTGTGATCACCTACGTGGGGCTGAGCCTGTCTCTGCTGTGCCTCCTCCTGGCGGCCCTCACCTTCCTGCTGTGCAAAGCCATCCAGAACACCAGCACCTCGCTCCACCTGCAGCTCTCGCTCTGCCTCTTCCTGGCCCACCTGCTCTTCCTCACGGCCATCGACAGAACTGAGCCCAAGGTACTGACACTGTCCCAAAGGACCCTCTGCCCTGCCCAGGGGATACTGCATCGACACCTTCATAAAATGGCCTTGGGTTGCGGGAAGGTTAGCGCGATGAGTCGCCACTTTCACACCGAGTGAGGCAACGAGCAGACAAACCCTCTTGTAACAACTCCTTCATACACATCCGAGTTCTCCCCAATGGCAAGGTGCAGGAGAGGTCCTGGGACCACCCCCCCTGACGCCCCCTGGTGACTCTCACTCCTCCCCCAGGTGCTGTGCGCCATCATCGCGGGTGCCTTACACTACCTCTATCTGGCGTCCTTCACCTGGATGCTGCTGGACGGCCTGCACCTCTTCCTCACTGCACGCAACCTAACGGTGGTCAACTACTCCAGTGTGAGCAGGTTCATGAAGAAGTTCATGTTCCCTGTGGGCTACGGATTCCCGGCTATGATCGTGGCCATTTCCGCAGCGTCCGGGCCTCACCTTTATGGGACACCCACCCGGTAAGTGCGAATTCCCACTGTCCTTGTTTTCTCCACATGACCAGGGCCAGCAGGGAACCAACGCAGCACTTTAATTTCACGAGAATATGATGAACAAAGAAACACTTAGTAATCACTCCAAAGACGTCTTCCTATCTTAAAATATTCAAGATAATTGAATATTATCTTCAATATTCATGAAGATAATGAATATTATCTTCATTCAAGTAACTGTTTTTAAGTCCTAGAGATTTAAGTGTTTTAAATATTAATTATATAGAATATTTAATGATTATATATTTACATAGTGTTGAGTATAATATTAACAATACACTAATATAATATTAATGATTGCCAATGATTATAAATTAATATATAGTTAAAATAATTGAGGTGATTTTTTTGAACTTTTAGATTCAATTACTTTATATATTAATTATATATTATATTAATGACTATTTATTGGTATAACATTAATTGCATCTTGTATATTAGTAAATGTATATTAAATATTTATTGCATTAATTAAGAAAACTTCTTTGGTTTTTATTTATTTATTTACGATAGTTCTTATACAATATTGTATTAGTTATATTCGTTTCAGGTGTACAGTATAGTGATTAGACATTTTAATATTTTACAATGTGCTCACCCCACTAATTCTAGTAATCATCTGTTACTGTGAAAATTTACCACAACATTACTGACTACATTCCCCTTAATTTTTTCACTCATCCCCCCGCTGAAGAGACAGTTTTAAATGTTCTAGAAAGCAAAATTGAAATGAGAGGATGGCACTGGTTTGTGTAACCTACTTCTCCTAATTCTAAAAGCAGTGGAGGATGATTTAGATGGTGAAATAATTATTATTACCCAAACTAGGATTTATAAATCACTTCTGATATGCAGTCACTGTTTCAAATATTTTTCATTTATCAGCTCAAATCATCCTCCGAACAACCCTCTGAAGTAGAAGCTAGTATTGTATGAGTTTTACGGATGAGGCAACTGAGGCAAAGAAATTACTAACATGGCCAAGATCACACAGCTGGTTGGTGGCAGATCTGGGATCAAATGCACACTGTCTGGTGTACACATTATTTTCCTATGCTGATAAAATTGATTTTCAGCTGCATTGGATGAGCCCTGGCCACCTGGCCTTCCTAGGTTGCTTAACATATAAGTCAGTAAACTTTATCTGTAAAGGGCCAAAGACTAAATTTTTTCAGCTTTGTGGTCTCTGTTGCAACTACTCACGTCTGTTCTTGTAGCACAAAAGCAGCCACAGACAATATGGAAGGGAATGAGTGTGATCGTGTTCTAGTTAAACACAATTACAGAAGCATGTGGCAGCCCAACTTAGCCCTCAGCCTGCGGTTTACCCACATTATCTTAGTAGCTTTCTCTTTGAATCTTCTGGTGGATCCGTCTAACTCTTTCCATGGTCTCAAACCTCCCACCTCACTGACAAGTTCCTCACTTGGGAGCAAGTTCCAATTCTGTCATTTCTATCAATGTGGCCTTGACTTACTAACTCTGTTTCCTTAAGCATCAGATTCCTGACACGTGATCAACTGAGTCTCTATGTTGTTATGAGGAATAAATTATGTAATGCAAATGAACCCTGACTTAGTACTCTTTGAGTTACTGTTACGTTTTTCTACTTCTTCTTTCGTGTCTCAATTTTTTTCACCTTCTTTACAGCTACTTATCCTTCATATGTGAGCATAAACATAATCAGTTCCCTCAGGGAACCCTTCCCAACTATCCGAATCTCCTATACCCCAGACTAGGTTATGGATCCAGTTTCATGTTCTCATAGCTCTTCATACTTGATCATAAAACTCATCATCTTGATTGTTCTTGTCTAATTGTTGACTTTCCCACATCCCTGAGCCAAGCACAGATCCTCATATAGAGAGGACATATTTGTCCACTAAACCATAAATTAATTTACTGAATCTTTTTTAATTAAAAAATTGATGCTTATTTCTGTGGGCCAAGACTTAAAATAGATTTTTTAAGAGAATTAAAAATTTTAAAAACCAATTTATTGGGCGGCCGGTTGGCTCAGTGGTTGGAGCGCAGTGCTCATAACACCAAGGTCACCGGTTCAATTCCCACATGGGCCAGTGAGCTGCAACCCTATAACTGGATTGAAAACGATGACTTGACATGAAGCTGTTAGGTCCTGGGAAAACACTGTTCTACAACATTGCCCAATTAAAAAACAACAACAACAATTTATTAAGTTGAGACTGACATGTAAAAAGCTGTACATAACCCCAGGCTAGATTTAATAAGGAAAAAAAAGAGAAAAGACACAAATTTTTAAAAATTTTTAAAAATTCAGAAATGAAAGAAAAGTTACAACAGATACCAAAGAAATACAAAGAATCAAACAATACTATGAAAGACTACATGCCACCAAATTCAATAATAACCTAGAAGAAATGGACAGGTTCTTAGAAATATATAACCTTTCCAGAATGAATCATGAAGAACTGGAGAATCTAAACAGACGAATCAACAGCAAAGAAATTGAAACAATCATCAAAAACTTCCCAAAAAGCAAAAGTCTGGGACCACATGGCTTCACTAGTGAATTACACCAAACATGAAAAGATGATTTAATACTGAAATAATGATTTAATGATTTAATGATTCAAAGATTATTCAAACTCCTCCAAAATATGGGAAAATAGGCAAAATTTCCTAACTCATTTTATGAGGCCAACATAACCTGGATACCAAAAGTTGGTAAAGCTAACATACACACACTCACACACACGCACACACACACACACACACACACACACAAAATACTATAGGCCAATATCTCTGATTAATACAGATGGAAAAATTCTAAACAAAATACTAGCAAATCGAATGCAACAATACATTAACAAGCTTATACATCATGGTAAAGTGGGGTTCATTTCAGGGGTGCAAGGATGGTTCAACATATGCAAATAGATCAATGTGATATACCACATAAATCAAATAAAGGATAAATATGATATGATCATATTAATAGATGCAGAAAAAACATTTGACAAGATACAACATCCATTTATGATTAAAATATTTAATAAAATGGGTATAGAAGGAAAGTACCTCAACATAATAAAGACCATATACAACAAACCCTCAACTAATGGTGAAAAACTGAAAGCTTTTCCTCTAAGATCAGGAATAAGAAAAGAATGCCTCCTCTCACCACTGTTATTCACCACAGTATTGGAAGTCCTAGCCAGAGCAATCAGACAACAGAAAGAAATAAAAGGCATCCAAATTGGGAATGAAGAAGCCAAATTGTCACTTTTTGCAGACAACATGATTCTTTATGTAGAAAACCCTAAAATCCACCAAAATACTATTAGAAACAATAAACAAATACAATAAAGTTGCAAATAAGTTGCAATAAAAATACAAAATCAATGTACAAAAATGCATTGCATTCCCATATACTAACAATGAAATTTCAGAAAAAGTAATGAAAAAACAATTCCTTTTGCAACTGCAACTAAAAGAATAAAATACCTAAGAATAGCTTAACAAAGAACATGAAGGACCTATACACTGAAAATTATAAGACATTATTAGAAGAAACTGAAGAAAACACAAAGAAAAAGAAAGATATTCCATGTTCATGGATTGGGAGAATCAACATAGTTAAAATGGCCATATTATCCCAAGCAATACACAGATTTATGCAATCCCCATCAAAATCCCAATGACATTTTTAAAAGAAATAGAATCCAAAAAATCAGCAGATTTGTATAGAATCACAAAAGACTCGAATATCCAAAGCAATCCTGAGAACAAAAGAACAAAGACAAGATATCACACTCTGACTAGAAAGTGACAATAATCAAGAGCATGGTATTGGCAGAAAAACAGACACACAGACCAATGAAACAGAATTGAGAACCCAGAAACAAACACACATCAATGGGCAGATAATTTTCAAGAAAGGAGCCAAAAACATACAATGGAGAAAAGAAAGCCTCTTCAATAAATGGTGCTGGGAAAATTGGAAAGCCTTGTGCAAAAGAATGAAACTAAACAGCTATCTGTCACGACATACAAAAATTAACTCAAAGTGGATCGAAGACCTAAACACAAGACCTGAAACAATAAACTACATAGAAGAAAGCATAACGTACTGAACATATGGGCCTTGGGTTTAAAGAGGATTTTATAAATTTGACCTCAAAGGCAAGGGAAGTAAGAGCAAAATTAAATGAATGGGACTATATCAAACTAAAAAGATTCTGCACAGCAAAAGAAACCAACAGCAAAATGAGACAACCAATGAAATGGAGAAGATATTTGCAAACAACTTCTCTGATAAGGGGCTAATATCCAAAATATATAAAGAACTCAACAACAACAAAATATCCAATTAAAAATTGGGCACGAAGACATACGAAAGACCAACAGATATATGAAACGATGCTCAACTTCACTAGCTATTAGAGAAATGCAAATCAAAACCACACTGAGATACCATCTCACACATGTTGCAATGACTATTATAACAAGACAGGGAAAAACAAGTGTTGATGAGGTTATAAAGAAAGAGGAACCTCATACACTGTTGGTGGGAATGTAAATTGGTATAGTCACTATGGAAAACAGTAAGGAAGTTCCTCAAAAAATTAAGAATAGAATTACCCTACGACCCAGCAATCCCTCTTCTGGGTATCAACCCAAAAAATCTGAAAACATTTATCTATAAAGATATATGTACTCCTATGTTCATTGCAGCATTATTCACAGTGGCCAAGATATGGATACAACCAAAGTGTCCTTCAGTAGATGATTGGATAAAGAAGATGTGGTACATATATACAGTAGAATATTACTCAGCCACAGAAAAGATGAAATACTGCCATTTGCAATATAAAGATGATGTTTTATATAAATGTGGATGGATCTTGAGAATATCATGCCAAGCAGAATAAGTCAGAGAGCAAAAGTCAAGAACCATATGATTTCACTGATATGTGGGATATAAAACTGAAAGCAACAAATGAACAAGACAAACAAACAAAAACTCATAGACACTGACAACAGTTTAGTGATTATCAGCGACTAAGGGAGGTGGAAGGTGGTAGAAGAAGGTAAAGGAGGTCAAATATATGGTGACAAAAGGAGATTTGACTTGTGTCGTGAACACACAAAGCAATATAAAGATGATGTTTTATATAAATGTATACTTGAAACTCATATAATTTAGTAACCAATGTCACCCCGATAAATTTAAATTAAAAATTCAAGTCAGATGATATGGTAGAAAAATAAATATGTTGCTGTTTAAGGTGAAAATAAAGCTGTGCATATTTAATGTATAGAACCCGATGAGTTTGGGGATAAGTATACATCCATGGAACCGTTACCACCATCAAGGGCATACAAAAGTTTCAATTATGAAAGATAAATAAGTTTGCAAAAACGATACAGCATAGTGCTTATAACTAGCTATTATATTGTATACTTATAATTGACTAACAAAGTAGACCTCAGGTTAAATGTTCTTACCAAAAAAAAAGTAACTAATATTAATAATAAAGGAGGCAAGGGGAAACAATGGGAGGTGAGGGATATGTTTATTTATTGATTCTTTTTTCGACAAAGGCAAAGGCAAATACATTCTTCAATTTCTTTCCATCTCTCTCTTAGATGCTGGCTCCATACACACAAAGGATTTATATGGACCTTCCTTGGCCCTGTCTGCACCATCTTCTCTGTGAGTAATGGGTGACATCAGAGCATCCTTCCTGCCCAGCTCGGGGTCAGTCAAAGAGCAGGTGTATCAGGAGGGTTACAGGCAGGGAGAGCAATCATTCCAGTCTGCCAAGGACTGAGGAGGCTCCCAGGGGGGACAATTTACTTTTAAATGAGGACTGAAGAGGTTTCCTGAGATGTTGGACTTTCAGTGTTAAACTTGGTAATTCCCATGCAAACTGGGATGAATTGGTCACCCAGTTACAGGATAGGAATGTGCCTCGGTTACTGGATGTTTGGTCTGTTTTCCTATGACTGCTATGAAATACAAAACTTCTCACCTGCTCGGTTAGGTGCTGGATGAGCTAGGACGAAGGTTTAAGATGTGGAATGTACTCAATAAGCCTTGTGGGGTTTCTGCAGATTAATTTGGCTTTCTTTATGATGACCCTCTGGATTCTGAAAAACAAGCTCTCCTCACTCAACAGCGATGTGTCCACCCTCCAGAATACGAGGTGAGATGGATCCGAGGGGCACAGCACCCCATACAAAGCAAGGTCCAGGAGCAAGGCCACATGGTTCCAAGCTCCCGATGTCCTTTCACAGGGATTCTGAAGGGGCTGGAGGAGAGAGGTGCAGCCACCCTCCCTGGAAACCAGCTCAGATACTGTGGTTGGCTGCTGACACCCATTTTGTTCCTGCATAACCCCAGCATGAAACCACCTCAGCTTCAGGAAGCATTGACTTTGTCCTGATAAAGAGAAATTACTTCCATGGCCCCAAGAAGAAGATCTTAAAAACATTTTCATCTTTGTAACATGTTAGGAAATCACACCAGTGTTCCCAGAACCCAGCGCGCTCATTCACGCTCACACCCTCATCGACGTTCTTCCCTCTGCCCTCTCCACTCCTCCACCTGGTGGAATCAGATACCTTATCCAGGTATCACATCTCCTACTACACTAGGGACATCCTTTGCTTCCCTCAGCTTTTCACAGAATGAATGGCCTCTGTTTTGGGCAAAGCATGCCCTGGGTCAGTTCATAGAGAGTGAGAAGTTGGGGACCCAGGCAGAGGTACCTCACAAATGTTATAAGTGACCATTTGCTTTAGTCTCTCCACTGGGCTGTGAGGTCTATGAAAACAGAAATCTTGTCTTTGTTATTTTTAATGCCCAGGACCCAGCACAGTCAGGTATACAGATTGTCCTCAGAAATGTCAGTTGAATGAAATTAGGGACATTCACGAAACATCATGATAGTTTTGAAACCCATATTGTGGAGTGTCACTACCATCCTCAGTCCAAGTCAAAATGCCATCGTGGACCCAATCAGCCTTCTGTTGAGGGAATCATTGAGAGTAAAGACCAAAGTTGATCACTACTCAGTCAGAGGAATCCATCAAGAGGAGATGGAAATGGCTTTGATTCTGTTGTTCTCTGTCTGCCATGGGCCTCCCTTCTCCTCCTGCCCAGGATGCTGACATTTAAAGCGACAGCTCAGCTCTTCATCTTGGGCTGCACCTGGTGTCTGGGCATCCTGCAGGTGGGCCCAGCTGCCCGCGCCATGGCCTACCTCTTCACCATCATCAACAGCCTGCAGGGCGTCTTCATCTTCCTGGTGTACTGTGTCCTCAGCCAGCAGGTACCACTGTCCGACTCCCACTCAGGACTCTTTCCCTCCTCACTCCTCTCTGTGAGCTGACTCAGAGCGTGTTTGCCTCTGCAGGTCCGGGAGCAATACAGGAAATGGTTGAAAGCGGTCAAGAAAACCAAAGCGGAGTCTGAGAAGTACACCCTTTCCAGCAGGGCCACATCTGATGACTCCCACCCTAGCATGGTAAGATCACGCATAGCTCCCAGAGCATTGCACTCACTGATCCACTCAGTAGCTCATGCCGATCACACCGGACAACCTGGGTATATTGTTGGTGATGCCCACTGGATTGACTTCTGGACTAAATCTGGGCGTTTCCCTGTCATGAAAGGAGGTCTTGCCTACTTTCATTCACTGTGTTTCTATGCTCACCTTGACCCTTGTGCATGACTATTTTCTCATTCCCCACACCATCTTTGTG
This sequence comes from Rhinolophus ferrumequinum, assembly GCF_004115265.2. Taxonomy (NCBI): domain Eukaryota; kingdom Metazoa; phylum Chordata; class Mammalia; order Chiroptera; family Rhinolophidae; genus Rhinolophus; species Rhinolophus ferrumequinum. The sequence goes on from NC_046301.1 coordinate 47,392,990, forward strand.
CCACAGTGCATGTGGTTTTTAATTTTACTTGGTGAGAGGATACAGAGCACTTCCTCATAAGCAAGCCCAACAAGCAGGAACTAATGATCTGAAGCAGTGATGCTCAATCTTCTCAGAGTCACAGCACCATCCTTTATCCCAAGTCATCCCATGCTACCCCTCTATAGAAAGAACATAAATACATGGTATAGCCATAAAACTTAAGTGAAATAAGTTTTAAGTTTGACTTGACTTTCTTTAAAAGTCTGCAATCATTCCTGGTATTTTCCGCACATACACACATCAGAAAATCAGGAAGGGTAACTACAGAGGGCAGAGGCAGGATCCTGGCAGTGTGGATCATACCAAGCGTTTTTATGTTCAGGTTAACAAAGCTTTTTCATATATTTTGTTCACAAGTTCTTCACATCAGCACTCGGAGGGAAGTATTTTGAAGTCCCCTGTGGTCATAAAGAAAGTGAGACTCACGGGGTTTACGTGAATCATGCAATGACTTCAAACTGTTCAACATTCCCCCAGCTTCACTGTGCTCAGCACCCTGCCTGGCAAGCCTTCTGCATGTGTCTCATCCACTTGCTTGTTTACCCTCTACAGCTACTACTTCCCAAACCCTCTACTCCTTAAAGGTCTCATCTTTCTAACGTTTCCTTTTCCCAGCGGATATTCCTACCAACTTCTTCACAGAGAAAAGACAGGTCAGCAGGATGAAATGAGGTCAACTTTGTGCTCTCAAAACACCGGGCATTTGGTATCTGCTTCCTTCTCACCTCATTCCATCTTGTTATCACAGACAAAATGTGCTTCCTACTTTTTAAGACTAATCCTTCTACCTATACTTTGGTTCTAAGCCCTCCTGACTTCTCAACAAATTTATATCATTGCTCTTGCAATCTCTCTCTAGTATATTCAGACTCCTGTTTTCGACAGCATCTTTTCTACTTTAAGTGCAAATGCTAAGTCTCTCTTACTAAAAATTATTAATCTTAAAAATGTTATTCCTCCCTGTCTTTCTCTACATACTCAAAACTGTATTTTATCCTCATTATTCCACCAAGAGACCTCTCTCTTAAGCTTCCAATGACCTCCACTGACAAATATCTTCGGTCGTCTGAGCAGGATTGGATGCTGTGTTTACTTCCTCCATTTTGAAATACTCCACTGTTTCCTTGGTGCCTATGTGTCAACACCCCCTGGAATTCTTGCTATCTCTCTAGCTGAGCTTCCTTCATCTCCTTTATATTTCAACTATTGTACCTGTCTTGATTCTGGAAACATTACTATTCTCATTTATACCTTCCTCATAGACAACCTTGTCTACATAGATTGAATGGGCCATGCAAAAGGAAATGATGGCCAAATAGATTTCTCTACCCTTGAATTATCTATGAACCCCACACCATTATTTCCAATTGCCTACTTGACCCTTCTCCTGCGACATGTTCATAACAGAATTTATCATTTTTCCACCATCTTAATCCTCTTGAGTGTTTCTCACCTCTTTGAGTGGCATCTCCATCTATCTCCTTGAACCTGAAACATCAGTGACCTTATCCTGTTCCTATCTTGTTCCACCTCAAATCAATCCATTGCTAAATCATGCCACAATTATTTTTCAGTAGCTCACAAATATATCTTATTGACATCATCTGTATCACCTTTTCACTAATTTCAGCTGACTTCTTTCCTTGGCTGGATTGCAACATCCTCCTAACGGGTCTCCCCCACTTACTCTTCTCTCCCCCTCCAATAGTTTTCCACATAAAATTCAGAGTTATATTTTCAAAACAAAAATTTGCCATGTACCACTTGCATAAAAATCCTCCAAATGCCTTCCCATTGCCTCTAGGAGCAAGACCAAAATATATGAGGGTTCCAAGTTCCCCCACATCCCTTCAAAACTTGTTATTGTTCGTCTCTCTTATACCTTAGGGTGTATGAAGTAGTTTTTCTTTATGGTTTTGATTTGTGTTTCCCTAATATTTAATGATGTTGGGCATCTTTTCATGTGGTTATTATCCATTTGCATATCTTCTGTGGGGAAATATCTAGTCAAATCCTTTATTTTTGAGTAATTTTTCTTTCATCGATAAGTAGTGAAAATGCTTTATATGTCTGAATACAAGTCCCTTATCAGATATATGATTTGCAATTGTTTTCTCCCATTCCATGGTTTGACTTTTACTCTCTTGATAGTGTCCATTGATGTACAAAAGTTATTTATCTAATATTTTTTTGTCCACTTGTTCTTTGGGTATCATATATAAAGAATTCCCTAACTGAAGGTCACAAAGATTTACAGATATGGTTTTTTTCAAGACTTTTATAGTTTTAATTATGTTTAGGTACATTATTTATTGGAATTACTTTTTTAAATGGTGTAAGGTTTGTTTAATATGATGTGAGATGCACATTCTTTTATATATAAATATCCAGTTGTCCTATCATCATTTATTGAAAAGATTTTTCCCCCAATGAATTATCTTGACCCTTGTCAAAATTAATTCACCATAAATATAATGGTATAAATCTGAACATTTGACTCTCTTCTGTTAATCTATATTGATTACTGTAGCTTTGTATCAAATTTGAAATTGGGGAATTGACTCTACAAATTTGTTCTTTTTTTTTTCAAGATTATTTCAGCTATTCTGTGCCCCTTGAAGAGCTATATAAATTTTAAGATGTGCTTGCCAATTTCTGAAAAAATATTTAACTGAGATATTGATAAGGATTGTGTTGAATGTGTAGATCCATGGCGGGGGGTGTATCGCCATCTTAACTATGTTAAGACTTCTGATTCACGAACATGAGTTGTTTTTCCATTGCTTTAGGTTCTTTGACTTCTTTACCAATGTCTTTACAGATCTTGCACTTTTTAACACCATATCATTTTTACACCTTCTTTCTCAGGAAGAATTATAAAGAACAGTTAAACCAGATGGTCTTGTATCCTGGAAAATCAGGAAAATTCGGAACTATCATTTTTAGGGCAAAGAGTATAAAAAATACTTCTTTGTGTTCGTTACAAGTAACTCTTCATGGCACCGTGTGGGAGAAAGTATACTTGACGTTCAGTTGCTGAAGAATTGGGGTTTTCTGCATGCTCAGCTCACTCTTGGCACAGTCAAAAAACTATGCCCAATTCCCCAGTTGCCTTGGGTTAAGCCCTTTGCTTCAACCTCTTTTTCTACAAACATGTTTCTCCAGTTGAAGGTATTTACTAAGGAAAACTCAAATGACTTTCTTAAAATAGCGTAAGAGAAGCATGTATATAGGGTAAACAACTAATCCCAATTGCCCAAGACTTCCCTGGTTTGAATACTGAAAGTCCTACATCCCAGGTGACAAGGACTGTTGGTCTCCCAACCTACATGCCTCACTTTCTTCACTCTTCACTTATAAAAACTTACTAATTTATTTACTCAAAAATTATGTTTTTATTATTCACCATGTGCTGCATTCAGCTCACAACAGATCTAATTCCTGATTTCACAGCGCTTACATGAAAAAAAAAAACCTAATTTCTTCAGTTAGAGTAAAATCAGAACTCTATGAATAGAACATTTACATCTTTATATTTTATAATGTGATCTGTGGAAAAAGGTGTATATTGCTGCTGCACCTTTTGTAGCATGTATTTGTACAAAATATATTATTTCATTTTCAGCATGTGATCTACAAAAGATCTAAATCCAGAGCAGTTACACTTAAAAGAAATTCCCTCTGGGGTCCCACTTACCAAATCTGAATCAATTTGAACATCAAGGAAAATTACTGTAAATGATTACAACACGTTAAATTTAAAAATCCATGTGTCCATAGGGATACCTAAAATATCAGCCAATAAATGTAGACGATGTGATATAGAATGAGAAAAATCATGATTTTTTTCAATAACCCATTTGTCCACTAAAACCATGGGGCATTCAACAAACCAAGTCATCTGGACTCTTCTAAAGTCATTATCATTTTTAAAATTGACTAGAGTCTGCTCTACATTAAAAGAGAAAAAAATGATATAAAATCATATTCAATGTCAATTTTGCCTGGACTCTGGTTCAGATATATAGCTATAAATGACATTTTGGAGGCCATTCAGATAATTTGAATATGTATTACACATTAAAAGTTATGAAATTTTTGTTAATTTTCTTGGGAATGATAATAGTATTGTGATTATATAGGGAATATTCTTTAAGTGCTTCAATATTTGTTGAAGAATTATTGAAGTTTCATGATGTCACTCAATAAATATCAAATGTTTCAGCACAAAAATGTATATGTGTGTATATAAATTGAGAAAGATTTTAATGTGGTAATATGTTGATAATCTAGATGGGGTATATATGAGTGTTTATTTTATCATTTTTCCAAATTCCCTCTAGTTTAAAAAGGGTAAAAAGATGTGTCAGAAAAAGTAAACAACTGTATTAATTAGTTATTAATTCATTAAAGTAATGCCATAATAAATTCCTAGATGTCCAACTCAAATGCTTTTACTCAGCACAAAATGTTTTATAAATAGACATTTTATGAAACTTTGAATTTACATGACTATGTTGTAATGGATTTAAATTAAAAATTAAATAAACTTATTTAAATATCAGAAGAAAATACAGGGGATCTTTATTTCTTCCTAGGAAATGAAAAATGCAAACAAGTATCTCTCCTAACCTAACAGTAAGAGAAATCCATAGTAACAACAAAATCATTAATTTTCTTAAACCCACAAGACAGCTGATGTAACAGTAACCTAAAATCTAAGGAAAAACAGGTTCATCCAAGGAGAGACCACCAGGAGCAGTGAATCACCTATAATAGAGAACAAAAGGAAGTAATCTGGATGCCATACAAATAGTGAAGAGGTCATTGCAGCATTATTTACAGTGGCCAAGACACGGAAACAATCAAAGTGTCCCTCAATAGATGATTGGATAAAGAAGTTGTGGTATATATACACAATGGAATACTATTCTGCCATAAGAAAAGATGAAATAGTGACATTTGCGACAACATGGATGGATCCTGAAATTATAATGCAAAGCGAAATAAGTCAAACAGAAAAAGTCGAGAATCATATGATTTCACTGATATGTAGTATATAAAACTGAAAACAGCAAAGGAACAAGACAAACAAATAAAGAAACAAAAACTCATAGACACAGACAATAGTTTAGTGGTTATCAGAGGGTAGGTGGTGAGGGGGGTGGTAGATGAGGGTATAAGGGATCAAATATATGGTGATGGAAGGAGAACTGACCCTGGGTGGTGAACACACAATGTGATATACAGATAATGTATTACAGAATTGCACACCTGAAACCAATGTAACTTTACTAACAATTGTCACCCCAATAAACTTTAAAAAAAAAACAGTGAAGAGGAATTCACATACATTTTTTAATGAATTGCTAAAGGCCATGTGGGAAATCATGAGAGTATAGAACTTCTGAGGGAATGGCAAGAATGTGGAGAGACCCTCTCTGAGGTGCAGTCACATAGGGAAGGTCTACAGCAAAAGGTGGAGAGGAAAAAAAAAAACCTCTGTTAAAACAGAGCGCCATAAGCACAAGATAACAAGACAACACCAGAATAAAGTGAAGGCCAGGGTGCAATGACTCTGACTAGACAGACTCAAGCTCCCTCAAAATTATCATAGCAGAAAAGGTGTGCTTATTGCCAGTAATGAATAATAGATACCTCAGTGTCTATCACGTGCACACATTGTTCCACATTCCATCAAAAAGTGTGAAACACAAGCAAAAGCAAGAAAGAACAACCCATGAAGAAATCAACACAACCAGACTTAAACTAACAGACACTGAATTTTAAATAACTATGATTAATATACTAAAGACTCTAGAGCAGTAGTTCTCACCTGGGTGACAATTTTGTCCCAGGGAACATTTGGCAGACAATTTCTGGAGACATTTTTGGTTTCACAGCTGAAGGGGTACCAAGTGATGTGTAGTGGGTGAAGGCAAGGGATTCTGCTCAACATTCTACAAAGCACAGGACAGCCCAAGCAAAGAATCATACAGCCCCCAAATGTCAAAAATGCTGAGCTTGAGAAACTCTGTTCTAAACTCCCTTACATTATGCAGATGCTAAAAACAGGTGTCTTCCTTTGCACTATTAGAAACCGGAAAATTTCTATAGCAACATATAAGATGTAAAAAGAAAGTAACTTTTTCTTTCTTTAAAAATTTTTTATTAAAATATAGCTAACATGGCCAAGACAAAATTTTTTATGTGGGATATAAAACTGAAAGCAATAAAGGAACAAGACAAACAAAGAAACAAAAACTCATAGACACAGACAATAGTTTAGTGGTTACCAGAGGGTAAGGGGAAAGGGGGAAGTAGATGAGGGTAAAGGCGATCAAACATATGGGATGGAAGGAGAACTGACTCTGGGTGGTGAACACACAATGTGATATATAGATGACGTATTACAGAATTTTACACTTGAAAGCTGTGTAATTTTACTAACCATTGTCACCCCAATAAATTTTAATTAAAAATATATGTATATAGCTAACATACAATATTGTATTAGTTTCAGGTGGATACCTTAGTTATTTAACATATGCCTAAAGAAGTGATCACTATGGTAAGTCTAGTAACCTTCTGACACCATACAATGTTATTATAATATTATTGACTACATTCCCTATGCTGTACATTACATCCCCATGACTTATTTATTTTATAACTGGAAATATGAACCTCTTATTCTCCTTCATATATTTTCCCTTTTAAAAATTTTTCAATTATAGTTGACACGATGATGTACACCTGAAACTAATATAAAACACTGAATGTCAATGATAATTTCATATATATATATATTCATGGGGTGTAAAGTAAAGCATAGGAAATATAGTCAATGGTATTGTAATAGCTGTGTACGATGTCAGATGGATGGTAGATTTGGTGGGATTATCACTTTGTGAGGGATCTAAATGTCTGATAATTATGTTATTTTGTACACCTGAAACTAATGATAAAAAAAGAGAGCGAAAGTAACTTTTAACAAAAAATTTCACATTCTCTTCTGGTACCCCCAGTGTTGAAAATCCTTTCCACTGGAAAAAGTGGACAATATTATGAACATATGGAAAATGTCAAAAGAAAATAAGAGGCTACAATTAAAATTTTATTAACCTCTATTATCCTTTTAATCACAATCCAAAGGCATAGGAAAAAAACTGACAAGATTTATTACTTAAAAGTCTCTAGATGACACAAAACTATTTTAAAAAGCCTGAAGACAAAATAAAATATTTGTAATGTTAATAAGAGATTAATATCTGCATTGTACAAAGAAATTTTTAAATTCAATAATAAGGCTAACAAAATATTAGAAAGAAAAAAATTATAGGTAATTAATAGCAAAAGAAAACCAAATTGCTAATAAATACACAGCAATCATAGAAATTAAAATTAACACAAGAAGCTAATATTGCAAACATTATATTGGAAAAATTTAAAAGGTTGGATAACATTCAATATTGATTATACCAGGGTGAAATTATATTCCCATCAGATATGAGCATAAATTGACATAGATATTATACTCAGCAATTTATTGCTCATTATGAAAAATTAAGATGCACATAACCCAGAGCCCAGTATTATCACTTCTTTTCAGCTACCTTAGGGAAACACTTTCATATTCATAGGAAGATATTTACAAGAAGGTTATTTTCATTACATTTGCAAGAGTAAAATATTAAAAAGTATGCAAGCTATAGAATGTACAACACCAAGAGTGAACCTTAATGTAAGCTACAAACGTTGAGTAATTAGGATGTGTCGGTGTGGGTTCATCAGTTGTAACACATGCCCCACTCAGGTGAGCAACGTTGAAAATAGGAGAGGATATATATGTGGAGGGCCAAAGGGTACAATGGTACAATCTCTGTATCTTCCTCAATTTTACTGTGAATGATAACTGCTCTAAAATAATAAAGTCTTTTTTCTCTATAAAAAGATCAATTTGGCTGAGGCCCAAACGTCTTGTAGCTTCCCACTTGCTCCCCTCTCTTCTAACATGTTCCTAGAAACTACTTCACTAACATGGTCATTCTCATATCTTGGTTCTAAGCCCAACAATGAGTTGGGAGAATCCCTCCCAAGGACTGTAATCCAATCCAGAAACAGAATTCCTTTTCTGGGTATTTAAGTGTACACGTCAACAACCATTCACTTTACATAAAAAATAATAAATTACAAATAATTTTAACAGAGTAAAAATATATACTGCTAAATTAAAAACAATGTTTTCTAGAGTTTTCTGAGGACTCTAAATTAAGTATTCTACCAAGAAATCTGGCCTTAGTGCTTGGAAAAGTTGGAAGGATTTTGCAGGGCAAGGGTGTTGCTGAAATCTGATGTTCCTACAGTTTGTGGTGAAGGATGACTTGTCAGATGTAAAGCACCAGAACTGTTTTGAGTTGGTTTGTGCTTTTCAATAACTGCTATTCTTTTTTAAAAAAATTATTTTTCAATTACTGTTGACATACAATATTATGTTTCAGGTGTACAAAACAACATAGTGATTAGACATTTTATACCTCACAAAGTGATAACCCCGATAAGTCTACTATTTCCCATCTGACAGTGTATATTGTTATTACAATATTATTGACTATATTCCTTATACTGTACTTTACATCCCTATGACTATTTTTTTCAATTACAATTGACATTCAATATTATTTTGTATTTGTTTCAGATGTATAGCATTGTGCTTAAACATTTATATAATTTATGTAGTGATCCCCTGATAAATCTAGTACCCACCTGACATTATACATAATTTTTAAAATATTATTGACTATATTCCCCATATTGTACTTTACATCCCCATGACTATTTTGTAACTACCAATTTATACTTCTTAATCCCTTCACCTTTTTCACTCTGTCCCCAACTCCCCACCCATCTATCACCCCAATAAATCTAGTACACAGCTAACACCATACATAGTTATTACGATATTATTGACTACATTTCTTGTACTACACCTTACATCTCCATGACTATTTTATAACTACCAATTTGTACTTCTTAGTCCCTTCTCCTTTTTCACACACCCCTCAATGCCTCTCCCATCTGGCAACCATCAAAATGTCCTGTGTATCTTTGAGTGTGTTTCTGTTTTGTTTGTTCATTTATTTTACTTAGATTCCACATATAAGTGAAATCACATTACATCTGTCTCTCTCTGTCTGACACTCTACTCAGCACAATACCCTCCAGGTCCATCCATGCCACTGCAGATGGCAAGAACACATTCCTTTCCACTGCTGAGTAATATTTCATTGTATGTATGTACCATCTCTTCTTTATCCATTCATCCATCAATGAGGCTGCCTCCACGTCTTGGCCATTGTCAACAATGCTCCAATGAACATATGGATGCGTATGTCCCCTCAATGTATTGTTTTGGGTTTCTTCAGATAAATACCCAGAAGTGGGATTACTGGATCCTTCTTTGTCTCTTGTTATAGACTTTGGTTTTTTTGTTTGTTTGTTTGTTTGTTTGTTTGTTTTTTATTATTAGTTTCAGGTGTACAAAACAATATAAGTTAGACATTTCACTCTTCACAAAGTGATAGCCCCCTCCCCCAATCTATTGCCCCTCTGACATTTTATGTATTTATTACAATTCCATGGACTCTATTCCCTACACTGTACTGCATATCCCATGACTATATATATATATTAAATTATAGTTGACAAACAATATTATTCAGCTTCAGCTTCAGGTGCACAGTGCAGTGGTCAAACATCTACACCGTCCATGAAGTGGAATGGCCTTTGTTTTAAAGTCCATTTTGTCTGGTATAAGTATTGCTACCTCAGCTTTTTTTTCTTTTATTTCCATTTTAATGAAATATCTTTTCCCACTCTTTTACTTTCAGTCTGTGTCTTTTGATTTGAAGGAGTCTCTTGTAGGCAGCATATGAAAGGATCTTATCCATTCAGCCCTTCTATGTCTTTTATTGGAGCATTTAATCCATTTACATTGAAAGTAGTTGTTAATAGACGTGTAGTTGTCATTTTATTATTCATATTTTTTATCTTTTTTTTTTCCATCTTAAAAAAGTCCCTCTAACATTCATTGTAATACTGGTGATGGTGAACTCCTTTAGCTTTTTCTTGTCTGGGAAGCCCTTTATCTGTCCTTCAATTCTAAGTGATAGCTTTTCTGGGTAGAGTAGTCTTGGTTGTAGATCTTTGCTTTTCATCACTTTGAATATTTCCTGCCAATCCCTTTTGCCTGCAAAGTTTCTGTGGAGAAATCAACTGAGTCTTATGGAGATTCCCTTATAAGTTACTAGTTGCCTTTCTCTTGCTGCTTTTAGGATTTTCTCTTTGTCTTTAACCTTTGACATTCTAATTATAATGTGTTTTGATGTGAGACTGTTTGGGTTCTTCTTGTTTGGGACTCTCTGAGCTTCCTGGACTTGTATGTCTATTTCCTTCACCAGGTTAGGAAAGTTTTCAGTCATTATTTCTTCAAATAAGTTCTCAATACTTTGCTTTCTCTCTTCTCCTTCTGGTACCCCTATGATGCAAATGTTGTTACGCTTGATGTTATCCCAGAGGCCCCTTAAACTATCCTCGGTTTTTTTTTTTTTTTTTTTTTGGATTCTTTTTACTTTTTGCTGTTCTGATTGGGTGTTTTATGCTACTTTGTCTTCCAAATCGCAGATTCGATCCTCTGCTTCATCTAGTCTGCTGGTGATTCCTTCCAGTGCATTCCTCATTGCAATTATTGTACTCTTCACTTCTGACTGGTTCTTTTTTATGGTTTCTATGTCTTTTTTTCCCCCATCACCCCCTCCCTCCTTCCCACTCCCCTGCTTTTTTTTAAGCCATTGTTTCTCAGTCTAGTTGTAGGGCACAGCTCCCTGGCCCATGCTGGCATTATGAGCCATGTGCTCCACCTGGCTGAGGCAGTTGGTTGCCGGTCATTGGTTGGCCACTCACAGCAGCTCACAGCAGCTCTCATTGGCTGCCGACCACTCATGATGCCTACCGGCCACTCACACCGGCTGCCAGCCAGCGCGGCCACAAGCCGCTCACAGTAGCACACATCAGCAGACAGCAGTCCACAGCAGACCACAGGCAGCTCACACCAACCTCCAGCTGTTCATGGTAGCCCAGCTCCAGGGAGAGCCGTTGTTCACAGTCTTAATTGTAGAGGGCGCAGCTCACTGGACCTCTATGTCTTTTTTTATGCTTGATATTTCTTTGTTGAAGTTTTCACTAAGTTCCTTGAGCATCCTTATAACTATTGTTTTGAACTCTGTCTCTGGTAGGTTGCTTTCATCCATTTCATTTAGTTCTTTTTCTGGAGTCTTTTCCTGTTCTTTCATTTGGGATGTATTTCTTTGTTTCCTCATTTTGGCTGCCTCTCTGTATTTATTTCTATGTATTAGGTACATCCTTTGTGTCTCACAGTCTTAGCTGAGTGACCTTATATAGTAGGTGCCCTGTGGGGCCCTGGCACATTCTCCCTCGTCACCTGCTCTGGGTACTTCAGGAGTGTCTTTTGTGTGAGTTGTGTGTGCCCTCCTGTTATAGTTGAGCCTTGATTGCTATTGGCACATCAATGGATGGGATTGACCCTCAGGCTGACTGGCTGTGGGGTTTGGCCACTTCCACAGCTTATTGGCTGCTATTTAGGGTGCTTGCCCCACAGAGTGAGATTTGCCTCAATGGGCTCTGGTACCTGTTGAGACTGCCCTATTGGTGTGCCACCTGTGGGGCTAATTGGGCGGTGCTCTGCTGTGGTCTGAAATCAACCTCCAAATATGTTTGTTCTAGGGCCTCTTGGGAGGGGTTGTGATGCAGGTCCAGGTTACCCACTGTCAGTGACTAGGAGACTACCTCGGAGGAGCTGCAAAGCGATTTGTGGTTGTTTGCTGCCTGTGCTAAAGTTGGAGTCACATGGGAGAGGTCACGCTATGTATCGAAGATGGCTACTACCAGTTATGGGCCTGGGGTAGTTCCACAAAAAGCCAGGACAACCCAAGGCCTGTTGCTACCTGCCAGTTCCCTTAAGGTTTGGTCACTGATAAAGCCTCATGCAGTATGTGAGTTGGGTGAGGCAGGGTCTCAGGGAGTCACAAATTGGACTACATCAAACTGAAAAGTTTTTTCCCAGGAAAGGAAATCAAAATGAAAAGACAGCCTATTGAATGGGTGAAAATATTTGCCAATGCTATATCTGATAAGGGATAATATCCAACATTTATAAAAATTCATACAATTCAGAGTTATTCAGTTTTCCTGGGTAACATGTTATTAAACTTCTGTTTTTCTCCTGTTCATCTGTCTTTTATTATAGGGGGGTCTTAGCCAAGAACCCCGAAAGATAACGAGAAAATTATATTTCCTCTCCTACAGTGGTAAAGATTAATGCACAAATATAGAAAAAAAAGTAGGACTTTTGAGGACTCAGGACTTTCTCGAATGAAGACTTGATCTCTAAGCTAGATATAGACTCTACATGCATCTTTCAGCATTTCTTGGCCACTTGACAAGCCATCCCCATGAACCAGCTCTGACCAGTACTTTCTGGCAAGTTTCTTTCCCACCAGCCACATCCTCTCCCAAGAGGTCTTAATCTCAGCCTTGGTTCTCATGCTTAGTTCCTTCCTTCTTTACTCTTCCTCTGCCCTTGGCAGGGGGGAGGGTGTGTAGATCACAGCTACATTCTGTGTTTGCTACTATAATACTGCTTAAGTCTTCTTACTGCTTTTTACTAGTTAAAAAATCTTGTTAATGTTTAATAAGGAAAAGGAATTCATCCCTATTTAAATACTTGTAAAGTTTCTGCCTCCTGTCTGGACCCTGAATGCTGCTACATCAATATAATAAATACAAACAGCTACCTAAACTTAAAAAAAAAAAAACACAACTCATACAACTCAACACGAGAAAAACAAACAATCTAATTAACAAATGGGTGGAAGACCTGAATAAACCTTTCTCCAAAGAGGACATACAGAAGGCCAACAGACATATGAAAAGATACTCAATGGCATAATCATAAGAGAAATACAAATTAAAACCATAATGAAGTATCATCTCACACTTGTCAGAATGGCTATCATCAACAAATCAACAAATAACAAGTGTTGGCAAGGATGTGGAGAAAAGGAAACCCTGGTGCTCTGTTGGTGAAATTGCAAATTGGTACAGCAACTATGGAAAATGGTTTAGCATGTCCTCAAAAATTGAAAAATAAAACCACCTTATGACCCAGCAATTCCACTTCTGGGTATTTATCCAAAGAAATCCAAAACACTAATTTGAAAAGATATGTGCATCCCTATGTTCATTGCAACATTATTTACGATAGCCAAGATATGGAAGCAACCCAAGTTCCCCATCAATAGACCATTGGATAAAGAAGATGTGAGATAGATAGATATATAGATATAGATATATATATATATGCAGGTTGTACGTGTGTGTGTGTATACCAGGGGTGCCAAAAATATATATACAAGGGACACTTTCGTCAACGTTGCTGAAGCATTAGTTTGCCATAATCAGAAGTGTCTAGGCACAGATGGTAACCACTTTGAGCACCTCTTGTAATTGCAGAAGTCAAACATGACTTGTATTCATCTTTTGTTATCAGTATATATTAAGTATTACAATTTTAATACTGTTTTCCTTTCTTAAAATTTGTATACATTTTTCGTGTGTGTGTGTGTGTGTGTGTGTGTGTAATGGAATATTACTTGGCCATAAAAAAGAATGAAATCTTACCGTTTTTGACAACATGGATGGACCTAGAGGATATTATGTTAAGTGAAATCGGTCAAACTGAGATAGAAAAATACCCTATAATCTCACTTCTATGTGGAATCTAAACAAAATAAATGAACAAATAAAATAGAAATGGACTCATAGATAGACAGAACAAAGTGATGATTGCCAGAAGGCAGGGATATTGGAGAGCTGGGTGAAAAGGTGAAGAGATACAATTGGTAGTTACAAAATATGAGTAGTCACAAGGATATTACGTACAGCATACAGCATATAGTCAACAATGTTGTAACAACTATGTATAGTGCCAGGGGTATACTAATCTAATTGGGGGGGGGGTCATTGCATAAACTATATAAATGTCTAACCACTATGTTGTACATCTGAAATTAATATAAAATAATATTGAACATCAACGGTAACTGAAAAAAATAAATAAATATTTTTTAACACAATAGGAAAACTGTTTAAATATTTAAAACAAAATTTCAACAATAACTGGAAACATCCCTAGAAGAATTTCAGGAAGATCTCAAGGGGAATATTATAAAGTATAACTGAAAGAAATCATAATTTACCTAAAGAGAGAATTATACTGATAGGGTAGGAAAATCTTGGTGTTATAAGGAAGCTATTAAATGCAAATTAATCGACACAGTCAATGAAATCACAATCAAATCCCTAGATAGTTTTTATGGAACTTACTAAACTGTGTACAAAGTTTATACAAAAGAAAAAACTGTCACAGAATAGACAGAACAGTTGTAAAGAATAATAAGAGATCAAGCGTTCGTATTGCCCACTTCTTACCCTTTGATTTGTCTTGACCAAACATTAATCAGGTTTATCTCCCTCCTAAAGACCCCTGAACTCTGCTTACCGCCAAGCCTGAGCAAGCACAAAAATAGTGAAACATGTCCCCCCCATCAATTTCTCTGGGGATCTGGCTGACCACAGGGAGACCCATTTACTGTCACAACCCATTGATAATTTCCCCTTATTTGTCCAGCTTCCCCTGCAGAGATTCTGCTAATTTCTGCCTACTTCCTCTTTTATCCTATTAAAAAATAAAAAAAAAAGAACCTTTATCTGAATCATTTTGAGATGCTTTCCGATTTCTGAGATCAGAGTATTCTCCTTATTGCAGTAACTTTTCTAATTAAAGTCTCTCTATATCCAAATCCAGATTTGAATTTATTTCACATAAAACACAGAGATTTGCCTCAAAACACTAATAAAACCGGAACTATGGCATTTTTAAAAGTGTGGCATTATTCCAGGAATAGTGAAATGAACCAACCAAACCAAAATAAAGAATATATTGTATGTAGCAATATAATGTTCAATAGAAATGGCATTTCAAATCAAGTGTGAAAAATGGCATGTGAAGTCAGGGAAGTCACAATATTCTCTCCCATAACTGGTGTCAGGATAATGGTCTATTCGTTTAGGAAATAATTGCTTATTGAACAAATTCCAGGTATAATTAAAATTGACTAAAATTATTAAAACATTAGAAAATGAAGGACAATATCCTAGGCAATTCTACAGCAAAATTCATACAGTAAATAATTGAAAAACTGGACCAAAATAAGAGCAAAAGTTTATGGTGACACCACTCTCAATTTCATCTTTATTACAATTGTAAGGGGACTATTTACACGGTTTACTATTAATGTGAGCACAGACATGCGGCATCATCAAGTGAGACTGGGGTTCTAAGATACTCCTGTCCACAGTGGTCCGAAACTGTGCATTAAACAGGGTGTGCAAGTCACCCTGGACCCAGGGCACAGCGTGCCACTCTGACTGCTAGCATCCTCAGTATCTGTCCTCCCTGACAACTTAGTTACTGATTCTTTCCCCTGAGTGGAGCCCTAGGTAGGCCAGTCCATTAATAATCAGATTCCAGTTTGGAAGGGGCATCTGGATTGTATTTACTCTCCCGGAGGCCAAAGACCAGGAAAGGAGCAGCCTAGCAAAACAGTACATATTCCAATAGTAACTGCCCTACTCCCACAAAACACCACAGAGAAAAACTGGCTACACCCTTACACTCATCAGCAAAGGTCAAGTGGAAAGCCTGGAGCTCCACCCTAACCCAGTTATGAAGCACTCCCTCCCATCCCAATGGGGTTGTAGCAGAGAAGGAGTTGGGACTTCCATCACACCCATT
Source organism: Rhinolophus ferrumequinum (assembly GCF_004115265.2). Taxonomy (NCBI): domain Eukaryota; kingdom Metazoa; phylum Chordata; class Mammalia; order Chiroptera; family Rhinolophidae; genus Rhinolophus; species Rhinolophus ferrumequinum. The sequence continues at coordinate 47,408,966 of NC_046301.1, forward strand.
AGTAAACTGCCACTCTCAACCACTAGAGACCACGTGGTGAGACCTTATAACCCCAGGAAAGGTTAATGTAAACAGTAACAAGTTATCCCTACCTCACTGGAGTGTTGGTAAATTCAAGTGGGAAATCTGGATTTTCACCATCACTTCCAGCAACAAGATGACAGCTCTTTTCCTTCTCCCTGGCATGATGTCAAAGGTGCCTGAAAAAAAGAGAAGATTTTAATACAATCCAGGGTTTCAAAACATGATACCTTAAATATCCAGGATACAGAGGCGGCCTATGGCTCAGTTGGTTAGAGCGTAAGCTCTGAACAACAGGGTTGCCGGTTCAATTCCCACATGGGCCAGTGAGCTGCATCCTCCACAACTAGATTGAAGACAGCGAGCTGCCGCTGAGCTTCCAGAGGGGCTGCTGAATGGCCCAGTTGGTTAGAGCGCGAGCTCTTAACAACAAGGTTGCCAGTTCAATTCCCACATGGGATGGTGGGTTGCGCCCCCTGCAACTAAAGATTGAAAATGGTGACTGGACTTGGAGCTGCACTGTGCCCTCCACAAGTAGATTGAAAGACAACTACTTGGAGCTGATGGGCCCTGGAGAAACACACTGTCCCCAAATATTCCCCTATAAAATTTATTTTTTAAAAAAAATCCAGGATGCAATCAAAAATCATTATGATATCAAGAACCAGGAAAATTTCAACCTTAGATGACACAAATTAGAATTATTTGACAACTATTTCAAAGCAGCCATCATTACAAAAAAGTTTCAATGAGCAATTGCAGACTTTTTTGGAACAAATGAAAAATACAAAGTCTCAGCAAAGGTATAGAAAACCTTGACAGAGAAACACATGATATAATGAAGACTGAAATTCAAATCTTAGACCTGAAAAATAAAATATCTGAAATGAAAATTACCAGATGGAGTTAATAGTGGAATAGAGACAAAAGAGGGAATACCATCAGTGAACTTCAAGATAGACCACTGTAATTTATCCAATTTCAACAGACAGAAAATAAACTCCAAAAAGAAAAAAAGAAATACAGCATCCTCACGACCTGTGGGACTATAAGAAAATCTAATATTTCTGTCATTAAATTCTGTCATTCAATTCTCATTAGATAGAGAACAGGGAACTGAAAAATCATTCAGAAAAAAAATGGCTAAAAATTTCTCAAATTTTCCAAAAGATAAAAACATATAGGTTCAAAAAGCTAAGGAAATTCCTAATAGGATAAACTCAAAGAAATACAGGTCAAGATATATCACAATCAATCTTTTGATAACTAAAGACAAAAAAAAAACAATCTTGAAAACAGTGAGGAAGTGAATAAGTAATGATACTTTATCCATAAGGGAAAAACAATTCAAATATCAGCTAATTTCTCATCAGAAACTATGGGTGCCAATGGAATGTAGCACATTTTTCAAGTATTAAAAGAAAAGTGTTGTCAGCCCAGAATTCTATATCCAGAAAAAAATATTCTTCAGGAATTAAGGGAAAATCAACTTATTTTTTGGATAAAATTTACTTTTCTGTATATTAAGTAACACATGGTATTATGAAATAAATTATATCTCCCTAAAATTCATATCCCTAACCCCTTTGTGGCTGTATATAAAGGTAGGGCCTCTTAGTTATAAAGGTTAAATGAGGTCAGAAAGGTGGAGCCCTAATCACATAGGACTGATTTCCTTAAAGAAGACAAAAAGTCACCAGATCTCCTCTCTCTCTCTCTCTCTCTCTCTCTCTCTCTCTCTCTCTCTCTCTCTCATACCTTCGTTTTGAAAAACGAAGGCGCAATCCAAAGTCAATACACCAGCTCGTGTGACCATGCAAACAGTTAGAGGATGAAATGTTTCTCTAATTGCAGCAATAAACATTCAGGGAATAGTGTGGCACGAAGTAATTGTACATCCTACCATTACTTCAAATATTTTTTGCGAATTTCTTCAAAGATTATTGCAGAAATTGGATGAAAATAATCTGGAGGGAGTGTGGTTTGTTTTGGACAGTGTAAGCCTCCACAAAACCCAGGAAGTATGTGATCTTGTTGGTCAGACAAGACACACTTTATTATTTGTACCACCATACTCTCCAATGATGAACCCCACTGAAGAAGTTTTTTTCAAAAATTAAGTTCTGTGCAAGAAATATTTTGGCTGATCCATCAAACTATGAACATTTAGTAGATATTATTAATCATTCCGTTGCAACTATTACTCCTACAGATTGCCATAATTATTTTATGAATATGTATATGAAATTACCAAGAGCAGCGGCAGAACCATTATAAATGAAGCTATAAGTAAATAAGTATTTCTGATGTTAAATAAGTATTTTGTTTATTATTAAATACATGCAATAAAATGTTTAATTGTAACAATAACTTAACATTGGATTTATTTTTATTACAAAGATTAAGAAGATATTTTGTGAAAAAATTTGATCTGCAAAAGAGTGAATTTGATTTGCAAAAGGATGAATTTGATTTGCAAACGGGTGAATTTGGAGCACAAAACATGTAAAAAAGAATGAACTCTTGCTATTTTTGACAACATGGATGGACCTTGAGGGTATTATGCTAAGTGAAATAAGTTAGAATAAGACAAATACCATATGATCTCACTTATATGTGGAATCTAAAGAATAAATTAAGTTCATAGACGCAGAGAACTGACTGGTGATTACCAGAGATGGAGAGGTGGTGCGATGGATGAAGGAAGTCAAAAGGTACAAACTTCCAGTTATAAAATCAGTAAGTTATGGGGATGTAATGTACAGAATGGCAACTATAGTTAATAATACTGTATTGCATATTTGAAAGTTGCTGAGTAGATCTTAAAAGTGCTTATCACAAGAAAAAAATTTGTAACTCTGTATGATGATGAATGTTAACTAGACTTCTTGAGGTGATCATTCCAAAATATATACAAGTATCAAATCTTTATGTTGTATACCTGAAACTATATAATGTTGAATGAAAATTAAACATCAATTTTAAAAGTCTATTAACAGATCATTTTGTTCACTCTGACCTAAGGTCCTCATAGGGGCAAAAAGACCAGTAGAGTGATTCTTCACTTGGGGGAGGTCTTTTAATACACAGTATCACATCTTCCTATATCAAAAAGATTTTAAAATCATGCTCAATATCATTATTAGTACAAAACCTAGTAATGACATGCAAACAAATGCTAGTAATGATATGCAAATACATAAAAAAAAATAGAACTAGAGTTTCTGAGAAGTTAATTATGGGCCAGATTAGGGGAAAGAAAACATCCAGACCAGTGGTTCTCTAAATCACCTCCTCCAGGGCACAACACATACTTAAAACAGGAAGTCTTTTTAACACACACACAGACCAAGATCAGACCGTGGCTGGGCTTGCTGGTGTCTGCACCATGAGAAACGGATATCTAAGGTTGCCAGCAGGTAGGTAGAACATAACAGAGATGACAGACAACTAAAGCTATCTGGGCACTCTCTACCCAGTTTGAAAATATTGTCTGTTCTTGCTTGATATCTGCCTTGTTTGTCTAATATCTCTATAAGGTATAAAGGGAAAATTTTTGAGGATATTAACTCATTTATAGTAAATCTCAAAGGAAAAAGTCAGTTAAACTCATTGCTAAGGCAAACTTGGGGATGTAACAGAGTTTTCATTTTATTATTTGTGTTAGTTCAGTTTCACCAGAGAAACAGAACCATTTCAGACAGACATAGAGACAGAAAGACAGAGATTTTAAGGAATTGGTTCATGAGAATATGGAGGTTGTAAAGTGAGAAATCCATAGGACAGGCCGGCAGGCTGGAAACCCAGGAAAGACTTGATATTGCATCTCAAGTCCAAAGGCAGCTGGAATTCCCTCTTCCTCTTAAGGTCTTCAACTGATGAGATGAGGCAAACCCAGATTATGGGAGGTAATCGGCTTTACTCAAAGTCTACAGATTTAAATGTTAATCTCACCTAAAAAACACCTCACCAAAAAAAAAAAAAAATACCATGTACACTAGGGTTTAAACAAATATCTGGGTACCACGGCCTAGTCAAATTGGAATATAAAATTAACTATCATTAACACCTGTATTTTTTTTCAAAAGAATAGATAACCAAATTATTTGAAAACTCTACTGCACTAAGATAAACATTGTCCATTAGTCTATAGGTTTCATGTGGGTCATGGAATGACTTGAAGAACAGTAACAGTGAATTAGTAAAAACTAGTATCAGTGAGGTCAGCTTAATTCTGATTAGTCTTTATTCCCTTCAGTGTTTACATGTTACCTAGTAAGTTAGGTCTTCTTTATATATTATCCTCATTAGTTGTAATTAGTTTCCTGGTTTTTATGAAAATAGCCACCTTTCTTATCATGCGAATTGTGGAATATGATTATTTTAATGCTGGACACATTTTGGGAAAATCCTGTAAAGGCACACAGACGTGAAGATTTCCATAGGGTTCAGAGCTGACATAGATGGGATGACAGACTCTACAAGGTGGTCCATTTATTGCCTGTGGGGTAGATTTCATTCCTCCCTACTCGTAGTGGTTTGCATGCCACAAAGCCCCTTCTGTGATTCATTTCTCAGGACCGAACTGGGAGACAAAGGGGAAAGGCTGTGCCCTCAGCGCACTGTCCACTGTCGAAGGGCCAGGGCATCATGTGGGAGGAGCCGTAGAAGCCATGGGTGCTGTACCTGGAGAGGCCACCTGACCAGGAGATAGTGGCCCTCCCTGCAGCCACCTTAGTTCTCACTCCTCACTGCTCCTCAACTCCCACTCTATGGATTCCAGGGCTCCATGCCCTGCTCTTCTCATCATTATAGGACTCAGACTTTGGGCTGTACAACAACATGATCTATGCTTTTTTTTGTATGCTCTGAAGCTGTAAGTTCAACAGGAGCGATGCTGAAAGAGGAATCCTCAAAGCAGATTTCTGCCATTGACAAAGAACAAGGAAACTGGGCCTGGGCAAATCTGAGGAATCTCTCCTTTAAGATTTACCCTCTCCATTGGGAAGGTTGGGCTTTCTAAGATGGGCCCCTGTCATCAGCTGTGTGTATGTCCTGTTACCTTACCTGTAGCACCTGAGTCCACCTGAGCATTGTGTCTATCGGTGTCTGTCTCCTGGGGAGTCCTGGGAGATGGAGGGGAAAGGCTTAGTCCTCGATTCCTGGTAAAGCACAAGAAGCTGCTGGAAGGCCATGGGCTGCAGGGCAAGAACCACCTACTAAGAACCTGCCGACTGGGGTTGAAATTGGAGTTTGACTCTCTTTTCTTTGTCATATCTCTGTTTTAATCTGCCCTAGAGCTCTCTGTGCTGCTGCTGTTGCCTTTGGTTGCTGCAGCCCTGAAGGATAGAGGTGAGTGCCCAGCCAGCCCCCCATTAGTGATATAAGCTAGGGAGTGCATACTGGGGTCTGGTTTCCTCACCAAGTGGGAGGGAAGGAGGCTTGTTCTGCAAGCGAGGCTCAGAGATGGTCTCATGAAGATAAGAGAAGCTGCTTTTACCTCCCTAAATGCCCAGAGTTTTGTGTCTTTTCCTCTTCCAATGGCAGCTATCCCCTCCTCTAGTCTTGGACCCATAGTTGGCCGTGGCTTCACCAATTTCTTGCCTTCTGATCACAATCTCCCACTGCTTCTGACCCCACAGCTTGTATTCGCTGGTGCCCCCCAAACCCTCCATGTGTCAATGCCAATGCCTGTCTCTGCGCTCCAGGATTCAGTGCTGCATCTGAGAAGATCTTCACGGGCCACTTGGAGAGTTGTGATGGTACAGAGGCTTTGGGGTGGTGGAGGGGCACATGGAGATTGTGGGGGGAGACTGTGGGGCATCCAGAGCCCTCATCCCGAGAGCAGCACAGAACCCCTTTGCCAAGAACTAGAGAGAGGAGACGGGGCAGGGAAGTGGGTAGTCAGGTTTTCATGATCAGTAGGTAGAGTGTTGAGAGCGTCCATGGTGCAGCTGGGCTACATGGGCTCAGAGTCTAGCTCTGCCACCGACTGACTCTCTGACGTTTAGGAAATTATTTCTCCTTTCTTTGCCTCAGTTTCTTTGTGTATTGGGGATAGTCATTGTACCTACCCCATATGGATGGTGCGAGATTTAATATTTACCTGTATGAAAAAAATTTAAAGATAGTACAAATTGTCAACAAATGTGAGCTATTATCATTGTTACTGCTGTTATTATAATTATTATTTTCATAGCACAAAGAAAGGAAAGAAATAATGGAAGAGACAGGAGGAAAGAAACACCCAGCGCCTGGAAGCTCGGGCTCTCCTACTAGCTTGAGCTCACCACGATCCCTGCCCATTCACGATCATGGTTTCCCACCTCATCTTCACAGCAGAGCCATGAAGCAAGCAGAGCTAGGATTTTTCTTTCCCACCTTCACCCATTTGGCCCACTTCCCACCTCCTACCTCTGGCAGCCACCAATCTGTTCTCTGTATCTTGTATCTACGTACTTTTTTTTTTTTTAATTTCACATATAAGTGAAATCATACGGTATTTGTCTTTTTCTGCCTGACATTTTACTTAGCATAATACCCTCAAGGTTCATCCCACAAAGGGTAAAATTTCCTTCTTTTTTATGGCTGAATAATATTTCACTCTACACATACACCACTTTTCCATTATCCATTCATCCATTAATGGACTTGTAGGTTGTTTCTGTGTCTTGGCTAATGTAAATAATGCTGCAATGAACATGGGAGGGCAGACATCTCTTCAAGATTGTAATTTTATTTCCTTCTGATAAATACCCCGAAGTAGAATTAATGGATCATATAGTAGCTCTATTTTTATTTTATTTAGGAACCTCCATATTGTTTTTCATAGGGGCTACTCCAATTTGAATTCCCAACCACAGTGCCCAAGATCCCTTTTTTCCACATCCAGGCCAATACTTGTTATCTCTTGTCTTTTTGAAAATAGCCATTCTAACAGGTGTGAGCTGATATATGTCATTGTGGTTTTGATTTGCATTTTGCTGATGATTAGTGATGTTGAATACCTTTTCATGTAGCTGTTGGCTATTTGGATGCCTTCTTTGGACAATGTCTCTTCAGACACTCTACACATTTTAATCTGATTGTTTGGTTTTTTGCTATTAAGTTGTATGAGTGCTTTATATGTTTTAGATGCTAACCCCTTATCAGATACATGATTTGCAAGTATTTTCTCCCCATTGCAGGTTGGTTTTTCATTGTGGTAATGGTTTTTTTTGCTGTACAAAAGTTTTTTAGTTTGATGTAGTCTCACTTGTCTGTTTTCTTTTTGGTGTGTCAAATACAAAAACTCATTGCCAAGACAGATGTTAAAGAGCTTAACCCTCACTACGTTTTCTTCTATGGATTTTATGGTTTCAGTATAGCATCTTTTTTTTTTTAATTACCAAATTTCGGCTCAGAGAGATTGAACGACTTTTATTCTTCACGAAAATAGGATCATATGGTCCTCGACTTTTTCTGTCTTATTTCACACAGCATAATAATCTCAAGATCCATCCATGTCGTTGCAAATGGCATTATTTCATCTTTTCTTATGGCAGAATAGTATTCCATTGTGTATATATACCACATCTTCAATATCCATTCATCTATCAAAGAACACTTTGGTTGTTCCCATGTCTTGGCCACCATAAATAAAGCTGCAATGAACATAGGAGCATGAATAAATGTTTTCAGATTTTTGGGGGTAGATACCCAGGAGAAGGATTGCTGGGTCACATGGTAATTCTATTCTTAATTTTTTGAGGAACCTCCACACTGCCTTCTGTAGTGGCTGCACCAGTCTGCATTCCCACCAACAGTGTATCAGGGTTCCTTTTTTCCCACAGCCTCTCCAACACTTGTTACTATTTGTCTTGTTGATGGTAGCCATTCTAACTGGGGTTAGAATGATAACCCCAGATATCTCATTGTGGTTAGATGATATCTCATTGTGATTTTTATTTGCATTTCTATGATGATTAGTGACATTGAGCATTTTTTCATATGACTATTGGCCTCTTTGGAAAAATGTCTCTCCAGGTCCTCTGCCCATTTTTTATTGGATTGTTTGTTTTTTTGTTGTTGTTGAGTTGTATGAGTTCCTTATATATTTTGGATGTTAGCCCCTTATCGGAGGCATTGTTTGCAAAAATCTTCTCCCATTCGGTCGGTTTCCTCTTTATTTTGTTGATGGTTTCTTTTGCTGTGCAGAAGCTTTTAAGTTTCATATAGTCCCATTCATTTATTTTAGCTTTTACTTCCCTTGCCTTTGGAGTCAAATTCATAAAATGCTCTTTGAACCCAAGGTCCATAAGTTTAGTACCTACGTTTTCTTCTATGCAGTTTATTGTTTCAGGTCTTGTGTTTAGGTCTTTGATCCATTTTGAATTAATTTTGGTACACGGTGACAGATAGCAGTCTAGTTTCATTCTTTTGCACATGGCTTTCCAATTCTCCCAGCATCATTTATTGAAGAGGCTGTCTTTTCTCCATTGTATGATTTTTGCTTCTTTTTCGATAAATTATCTATCCATATTTTCGTAGGTTTATTTCTGGGATCTCAATTCTATTCCATTGGTCTGTGTGTCTGTTTTTCTGCCAATACCATACTGTTTTAATTATTGTTGTTCTGTAGTACAAGCTGAAGTCAAGGAGTGTAATACCTCCAGCATTGATCTTTTTTTCTAAGGATTGCTTTGGCTATTCGGGGTCTTTTGTGTTTCATACAAATCTGATGATTTTTTGTTCTATTTCTTTAAAAAATGTCATTGGGATTTTGATGGAGATTGTATTAAATCTGTATACTGCTTTGGGTAATCTGGCCATTTTAACTATGTTGATTCTTCTAATCCATGAACATGAACTGTCATTCCATTTCTTTGTGTCTTCTTCAATTTCTTCTAAAAATGTCTTACAGTTTTCAGTATATAGGTCTTTCACATGCTTGGTTAAGTTTATTCCTAGGTATTTTATTCTTTTTGCTGCAATTGCAAAAAGATTTGTTTTTATTTCTTTTTCTGAGATTTCATAGTTAGTATATAAGTATGCAATGTACTTTTGCATGTTGATTTTGTAACCGGCAACCTGACTGTATTTGTTTATTGTTTCTAATAGCGTTTTGGTGGAATCTTTAGGGTTTTCTATATATAGCATCCTGTCATCTGCAAAGAGTGACACTTTAACTTCTTCATTCCCAATTTGGATGCCTTTTATTTCTTTTTCTTGCCTGATTGCTCTGCCTAGGACTTCCAATACTTTATTAAGAGCAGAGATGATAGGAGACAGCCATGTCATGTTCCTGAAAGTAGAGCAAAGGGCTTCAGTTTTTCACCATTCCTTATGATATTAGCTGAGGGTTTGTCACATATGGCATTTATTATGTTAAGGTATTTTTCTTCTATACCTCTTTTATTTAGTGTTTTAATCATAAATGGATGTTGTATCTTGTCAAATGCTTTTTCTACATCTATTGATATAATAACATGATTTTTGTCCTTTATTTTGTTTATGTAGTGTATAACATTAATGGATTTGCATATGTTGAACCATCCTTGTACCCCTGGGATGAACCCCACTTGGTAGTGATGAATAATCTTTTTAATGCATTGTTGCATTCGATTTGCTAGAATTTTGTTTATGATTTTTGTATCTGTATTCATCAGAGATATTGGTCTGTAGTTTTCTTTTTTGTGTGTTATCCTTACCAGGTTTTGGTATCAGGGTAATGCTGGCCTCATAAAATGAAGTAGAGAGTATTGTCTCTTCTTCAATTTTTTGGAAGAGTTTGAGTAGAACAGGTATTAGATCCTCTTTGAATGTTTGGTAGAATTCACTAGTGGAGCGATCTAGTCCCAGACTTTTGCTTTTGGGAAGGTTTTGAATGACTGATTCAATTTCCTTACTAGTGATCAATCTATTTAGATTTTCCAATTCTTTCTGATTCAGCCTAAGAAGACTATATGTTTATAAGCACTTGTCCATTTCTTCTAGGTTATTGAATTTGGTGGCATATAATCCTTCATAGTATTGTTGGATGACCCTTTGTATTTCTGTGGCATCCGTGATAACTTCCCCTCTTTTATTTCTGATTTTGTTTATTTGTATCTTTTCTCTTTTTATCTTAGTGAGTCGAGCCAAGGATTTGTCAATTTTATTACTCTTTTCAAAGAACCAGCTCTTTGTCACATTAGTTTTTTTTATTTTTTTGTTGTTGTTGTTCTCTGTTTCATTTAGTTCTGCTCTGATTTTTATTATTTCCTTCCTTCTGCTGACTTTGGGTTTCATTTGTTCTTCTTTTTCTAGTTCTTTAAGATGTAACATGAAGCTATTTATCTGGGATTTTTCTTGTTTCTTGAAATAGGCATGCAATGATATAAATTTCCCTCTTAAAACTGCTTTTTTGATGCATCCCAAAAATTTCGGTAGGATGTACTTTCATTCTCATTTGTTTCTATGTATCTTTTGATCTTTCCTCTTATTTCCTCTTTGACCCAGTCGTTCTTTAAAACTATGTTGTTTAATCTCCACATATTTGTGGTTTTTTTCTGCTTTCTTTTTGCAGTTGATATCCAATTTCAAAGCCTTGCAATCAGTGAATATGCTTTGTATGATTTCAATCTTCTTAAATTTCCTGAGCCTGGTTTTATGTCCCAATATATGGTCTATCTTTGAGAATGTTCCATGTACACTAGAAAAGAATGTATGTAGTCTGATGTTTTAGGATGAAGTGCTCTATAAATGTCAATTATGTCCATTTCATCTAATGTGTCATTTAGGGTTGCTATTTCGTTATTTATTTTCTGTTTGGATGATCTATCCATAGCTGTGAATGATGTATTTAGGTCCCCTACTATAATTGTGTTTTGGTCAACTTCTCTCTTTAGTTCTGTTAGTAGTTGCTTGGTATATTTCAGTACTCCCTTATTGGGGGTGTAAATACTGATGACTGTTATGTCTTCTTATTGTATAGTCCCCTTTATCATTATGAAATGTCCATCTTTGTCTCTTGTTACCTTTTTTATCCTGAAGTCTGAATCATCTGATATCAGTAGGGCTTCACCTGATTTTCTCTGGATACCATTTGCTTGGTGTGTCAGTTTCCACCCTTTCACTTTGAGTCTATATTTGTCCTTGTAGCTGAGATGTGTCTCTTGGAGACAGCATATGATTGGGTTTAGTTTTTGATCCAGTCTGCTACTCTGTGACTTTTTGTTGGTGAGTTCAGTCCATCCACGTTTAGTGTGATTATTGATATATGAGGATTTCTTATCATTCTATCTTTATTTTTCTGGTAAGACTGTGTCTCCATTGTTTCTTTGCCTTTTTGTTGCTGTCTATTATTTCAGTGTGGTGGTATTCTATGATTTTCCCCTCTGTTTCTTCTTTTATTATGTTATATGTTTCAGTTCTGGATTTTTTAATTTTTTTTGAGTGGTTACCATTAAGTTTATGTGAAAGAAATTTCATATTTAGAGTATTCCATTTTCTTCAGCATGCTTACTTTTTCCATTCCCTATGCCAGTTCGGACATTTACTCTCCCCACTTTTATATTTCTGTTGTCACACATTATCTCTATTTACGCTGGTCAAATAGCCTCCTTCAATATTTCTTGTAGTGCAGGTCATGTGTTAGAAAATTCCCTCAGCTTCTGTATGTCTGGAAAGGTCTTTATTCCTCCTTCATATCTAAAGGATATCTTTGCTGGATATATTATTCTTGGCTCATAATTTCTCTCTTTCAATAGTTTGAATATTTGATTCCACTCGCTCCTGGCTTGTAGAGTTTCTGCTGAAAAATCTGATGATAATCTAATGGGCTTTCCTTTGTAGGTTACTGTCTTCTTTTCCCTGGCTGCCTTGAGGATTCTTTCTTTGTCGTTAATTTTTGACAGCTTCAATTCAATGTGCCTTGGAGAAGGCCTGTTTGGGTTGAGGTAATTAGGTGTTCTATTTGCTTCTTGGATTCAAGGATCCAGTTTTTGCACAAGTTTGGGAAGTTCTCATCAACTATTTGTTTGAATATACTCTCTGTTCCCTTCTCTCTTTCTTCTCCTTCTGGTATGCCCATTATTCTTAATTGCTCTTTCTGATGGAGTCAGAAAGTTCTTGCAGAGTTCTTTCATTTCTTTTAAGTCTCACGTCTCTCTCTTCTTCCGTCTGTGTCGTTTCCAGATTTCTATCTTCGATGTCACTGATTCTTTCCTCCATCTGGTCAACTCTACTACCTAAGCTGGCTATTTCATTCTTCATTTCTTTTACTGAGTTCTTAATCTCCAGAAATTCTATTTGGTTCTATTTTAAAATTTCAATCTCTTTGGTAAAATGTTCATGTTGTTCTTTGATTGTGTTTCTGAGTTCATTAAACTGTCTATCTGTGTTCTCTTGCATCTCGTTGATTTTTTTCAGAACTGCAATCTTGAATTCTCTGTCATTTAAATCACGTATTTCCATGTCTTTAAGTTCATTTTCTGGATACTTTTCATTTTTTTTCTGAGCTGTTTTGTTACCTTGGTTATTTATGGCAATTAATTAATTATTATTTCTCTTCCTAGGCATCTATAGGAGTGGGTTCTGCAACAGGTTGATAGGAAGAGGTCATTCTTTTGCTTTCCAGTAGGTGTTAGTAGAGAGTTCTATTTTCTCTCCGACTGCATCCTTTTATTCCCTCTCATGCCGTAGTGTTTTATTTTCTCTGCATTGTTCTGGCTTCTCACACAATGGGGGGATTCCCTGGAAGGTGAGCTTCTCCTCTGTGAGCAGGTCTCCTGGGTCTCAGGGCACTGCCTTTGTGGGAAGATGTGGAGAGCTTCTGAAGTTCCAAAGCTCTTTTCCTGCACCGGATTCAGAGCCTGTATGTTTCAGCGGCTCTGTTTACTCCTGCAGGGATCTGCCCAGATAGGTGGGGACAGGGGCAGGGTGGGTTGTGAGAGGTGGCTCTGAACAAAGGCAGGTACCACCACCATAGTTGGTCCTGCACTAAGTCTCCCTCCCCTTTACCGGAACTAGCTGGGCTGCAAGTCCATGTCTGTGGACCACAGTTCTCAGAACAGCAAATATTCTGTTCTTTTGATCTGACACTGCTACTGTTCCACTTCTATCACTGGGTAGGTGGGGGTGGGGCAAGCTCTGAGAGGGTGAGGAGGTGGTGGCTAGGTTCAGTGCCTAAGGCTTCCGTTCTCTGTTTGGCAGTGAGAGCTTAAACTGCCACTTTCACCCTTCTTTCCTAAGTCTTTGCTCCGAGGTTTCTGCCGTGATCATTGGATTCAGCCATGTTATGAGCTGATCCCTCAGGCAGGACCATGGACCATAAGGAGAGCACTAGCAGTCCAAGTTCTTCCTTCTCCCACAACTGCAGTTGTTCCAGAATGCAGGAAGCTCAGAGCTCCAAGCTAGGTCTGTGTCCTACACCCAAGCTGCCCTTGTCTCCACACTTCCCACTTCCCTCCTCCCCCACTCACCCAATCGGCCCATCTTTAAATGATTTCGGTTGCATGCCTCTTTGTCTTGCCTGTCAGTTGCACAGGGAGTCCTTTGTGGAATTATAGCTGTTCAATCTGTTGTAAATTCCAGGGGAGATTTCAAGAGGCTCTCCTGATGCCACCATTTTTATGATGTAATTTTCTCTTAGCTCCTTTCTTGAGGGTGCTTGTCAGATTGAGGAATTTCCCCACTGTCATTGCACTCTTGTCCTGACACCTCATTCCCAATTCTACCAAGCTAGACTCTATCCCATCCCATCAAACTTGAAAACAGGTCCATAGCCTTTGTCACCGTCTGAAAACAGAACAGGAAAGGCCCATTGTCCAGATGAAGGCTGAATATGAATGCCATAGATGTGTGTCCCTCGCGCTTCCTCTCATGTCCTGGTGCTGACACCACAGCCTGGGCCTTATAAGGGAAATCTATAAATTCAGAGAAGAGAACTCTGATCTGGAGGAGACCGGTTGACTGGCTTGACACATCATGATACCATGAGTCTTTTCAGGCTTTAAAGTCTTTGGTACTATGATTGCAATGTACAGAGTCAAACATTCTGTCCTGTCATTTGATTCATTTTATGTCCTTGTTGCTTATTAAGTTGCTCTTGTTACCCAGTGGTGTCCAGCCCTGTTCAGTGGGTCCCTCAGCTACTCAAAGAGCCCATGGCCCATGGGCATCTTTCTCTCATGTTTAGAAACAGGGAGAGATAAGATGCCAGAAATCACCCCCAATGATTCAGCTGTGAGCGGCTTCCTGCTGCTTCTTCACTTCACATCCCCTACTGCCTCTGATGGTGTGAGGGGGACTTACCCAGAGGTGGAGATAGGAAGACTCTCCCTGAGACATCCTGGGGCATCTGGGAAAGGCCTGACATTGGGAGCTGAGGGAGTTCCTGATGAGGAGTGAGGGGTGCACTTGGGCCCCTGTGATAAAAGGGGGGTGGAAGCCATCAGTGGGCAGTGGCCTGACACCTGGCTCTATCTTTAGGTGTGAATGATGATGTCACCCTGGAAGCCCCCAGCCATGACTCCCTCCATTACCTCAGCATAGGGGGCAGCCTTCAATGCCACTATTGTCCTGCCTGAGTCTCCCCATCCCCCACCCCCCACAGGTTTTCTTTCTTTCTTTTTTTTTAAGTGTGTTTTTCCAGGACCCACCAGCTCCAAGTCAAGTAGTTTCAATCTAGTTGTGGAGGGTGCAGCTCACAGTGGCCCATGCGGGGATTGAACCAGCAACCTTGGTGTTATAAGCACCACGCTCTAACAAACTGAGCTAACTGGCCACCGCCCACACAGGTTTTCAATGGTGCAAACAGCACCAGAGAGGATAGACTGTAGCTGAGTCAGTACCTCTGTCTACCCCCCAAGGCCTGGAGAAGGGGACGCAGATCTGCTTCCATCCCCATCATGACACAGCAGAGTGTCTGAATCTAGGTGCCCTCAGGCAACCTAGCACTCAGCAGGCTCTGGAGCAGCTGGCTGTGCCCAGCACAGCCCAGAAGTGACACCCTGCACCTACAACAGTCTGGTCCCCATGGTGGGGTCTGACTGGAGAACACGGTCTCTGCCCTGTGGGAACTTATGCTTTAAGAGGTGACCTTTTGTCCTATTGTGTTCCAGACATCCAGGAGTGTGGACCAGACTCGACAGTGTCCTGTGGGATATATTTAGATTGCCAGGACTTCATGGAGAGCTTCTGCAGGTGCAACCCTGACTACAGACCTGTTTCTGAGGCAATGTTCAACATTGATCCTAACAAACCGTGTGACAGTAAGAAGGACCCCATGTCTTCCATTTTCTCATCCATTAGGTTTGGGATTCTCACCCCTTTCTCCAAGCATCATGGGAGTGACCTGTGCACCTACTTGGTCACCCACCCTCTCTGAACACCAAGGCTCTAAACCCCCCACCAAGTGCCACTTATGTAATTTTCAAACATTCCCTTACCACCTGGCATCTTATTTTCATAAAACAAAGGGAGGGGTGGCATTCAAGATGCTTCAAGGGCTCACAGAGTGTTGAATTCCAGAACAATATTCATCCTTTTCTTCTTCATCAGTGACTACCAGAATGAGACCTTCCCCCACTAGAGTCCACACAGGCTTGGCCACCCCAGAAGCCCTCTCAGACCCCTCAGGCCTTGATGGACCCAGGAACCATGTCCAGAAATGTGGGCATGGGGAGAGTACAAGGTGGGCCCATGTTCCTTAGTTGGCCCTGCCCCTGGCCAACAACCACACCTGGTGAAGACTCCTCCTTGACCCTGAACCCACTTCTTGACTGCTCAGCCTCATCTATTTCCCCAAGCAAGGTTCCACCCTGATTCAACCCAATAATTTCAGTTCATGGACCTATGGGCAAGTCGAATGACTAGGACCTGTTGTGTCGGGGGTGGACAGGGTGACATGGACCACCCCACACACACTGAGAAAGTTAGATGAATGGAAGAGTTTTCTCTCTGGATGAGATTGAAAGAGAGGATGTAATTGGGAACCACTGCCCCAGGCCTGACCCTCTCTCAAAGAGGTCAATCCAGGCCCCATAGGGGCCGAGACCACTGAGGGACAGATGATGGAGGATGAGTCCCCTCAGCAGGGCCCACAGGTCTGCATCGCTGGTGGGAGATCAAGGAGCCAGATGAGAGAAACACCTGCTATTCCTCGCCCACCAGCACCTGCTTCCCTCTTCAGCCACCCAACCCTCACCCACTGCTGACCTTGCTGAGAAGTGGATTCTCACCACTTCCTGCCAGTCCTGGGGATGCAGTCATGGAGATCAGAAGAGGCACCTTCACCAACTCAAAGCTGCATGGCTAGACATCAGCCCCCATTGTCCACCACAGCCTGGCACCCACTGTCCAGGTGGCCCTGGTTGTCTGGCATTGTCCTCATTCTCCTCATCCCTTCCTGCAAGCCCCGTCAGGGACCAGGTTCAGGGATGGGTCTTGATCCAGATCTATGAGCTTGAATCTGAGAGTTAGCATGAATGGGACAGCACTGTCCTGCCAGCATCACCAGGATTCCAAGGAGAATCCAGGCAGAGAGAAGCTGCCCTGGAGGAGGCAGGACAAAGGCCATCACTTGGAGACAAGATGGGTACTGCTCAGGTAACCTAGTATTTCTCCTACACTTGGTTCCCAGGAAGGCCCACTCTGGCCTTTACCCAAATCCTCAGGCTGGGACACAGGTGGCTATGATGTCCCTGCCCACCTGGGCGCTGACCATGGAAGCAAGGGCATCAGGGCTGAAAGACAGGGAAAACTCAGGCCACTTCCATCAATATCTGGATAACAGAGCATCTAGGCCATTCCATTCACCCTTAGGATGCCTCCATGTGAATAAGAAATGGCATCCACTCACTGGAGAGGAGACAGTGGGGCCTTTGCAAAGCAGATTTCTGCCATTGCTAAGAACAAAGAACCTGGGTGTAGGGAAAGGCACACAAATCTGTCAGTGACTGACTGTGTGGAGTCCCGGGAAATGGAGGGGAAAGACCTAGTTCTTGATTCCAAGTAAAGTACGGAAACCTCAGGGAAGCTGCCAGAAAGCTGTGGGCTGCAGGGCCCACCCCAAGGTGGCAATAGCCATATGGACAGGGGTTGAAATTGGAGCTCCACTTTCCTATTTTTATCATCTGTCTTTCAGTTCCAGGACTCTTTCTTGAGTTGATATTGACATTGGAGGCTGCAAAAGAAAACCTTAAAGGTGAGTCTGCCCAGCCAGCCCATTAGTGACACAAGCTGGGGAGTGCATGCTAAGGTCTGTGTCCTCTCACCAACAAGGGGGCCTATTTTGCAAGTGAGGCCCAGAGATGGTTTTCTGGAGATAAGAGAAGATGTTTCATCTACCCTAAATGTCCAGAATTTTCTGAGTTCTTCCAAATCCAGTGGCAGCCATTACTCCCTTTCCTCCCCTCCTCTTCCTTTGGACCCCAGCTGGTAGCTGGCTTCCTCCATTTCTTTGGCCTTCTGACCATGGTCTCTGTCCTGTCCCCACAGCCTCTGTCCCTGAAGACTGTGCTTGGTGGTGCCCTCTGAACTCCACATGTGTCAATGCCACAGCCTGTCACTGTGCCCAGGGATTTAGTTCTTCGTCTGGGAAGATCACCACCAGCCCCTCCGAGAGATGTGATGGTACAGAAGCTTGGGGTGCGGGAGGGACATCCAGAAAGTGTGGGACATCCAGAGCCCTCAGCTCTGAGAGCAGCACAGAAGTATTTTGTCAAAGGCAAATGAGAAGAGACAGGGCAGGGAAGTGGAAGGGAAGTGGGCAGTCAGGTTTTCTTGATTAGCCTATGAGGTCCACTAGCCATTTTTAAATTGGATTGTGTAGTTTCTGTTCTGTTGAGTTGTATGAGTTCTTTGAATATTTTGGATGGTAACCATTTATCAGATATATGATTTGCAAATATTTTCTCCCAAATTATAGGTTGCCATTTCATTTTGTTGATGGTTTCCTTTGCTATACAGACGCTTTTTAGTTTGATATAGTCCTTTATTTATTTTTGCTTTTGTTGCCTTTTCTTTTGGTGTCAAATCCAAAAAAATCATTACCAAGACTGATGTCAAGGAGCTCACCCTCCATGTTTTATTCTAAGAGTTTTATGGTTTTAGGGTAGCATTTAAAAAAAAAAAAAAAGATCATAATTTGGCACCAAGAGATTAAGTGAATTATCTAAAATCACACAATTAATAAGATGGTAGACCTAACTCCAGTTCTAGAACTAAAGAGTTTTTATTCTTCAACAATACAAGATCATAAAAAGAAATTACACTACTTAAAAATGGTTAAGATGGTCAATTTTTGTTATGTGCATTTTACCACAATAAAGAAGTAGCAAAAAAAAGAAAGAAAGAAAGAAAGAAAGAAAGAAAGAAAGAAAGAAAGAAAGAAAGAAAGAAAGAAGGAAAGAAAGAAAGAAAGAAAGAAAGAAAGAAAGAAAGAAAGAAAGAAAGAAAGAAAGAAAGAAAGAAAGAAAGAAAGAAAGAAAATTATATGGTTTTTACACCAAGAAATTGTCTTCATCTACTCAAAATAGTCTTAAATGCATATTTCTTGATAATTTAAAAATATTCCTAATATATTTGAAATGACGAGAAGAAAAATCCCTAAAATTTCCAAGTAGTCTGTGTAGTAGATTTATAAGTGATTTTCTTTTTTTACATTTTCTTTGTTTTCTAAGTATCCACATGTTGTTTAATATTGGGCATAAAGTAAATTTTATCAAGGGAAAAGAAACAAGATGTGACTGTGACTACTGCACAGCACATCCATGACCCTCGAAATATCCTTAAAGGTTCCTTTGTGTGTTTACATGTGTGTGTTTCATGGGGATTTGTAGATTGGGTGGATGTGGATGGAGACCCTGCTGCTACTGTCATTAAATCCCAGCTCCTTCCTGGAGGGCCCTTGTCAGTTTGAAGAATTTCCCATCATCATGACCTCCCCTCCCACACAACTCATTCCCAGCTATACCCCACTTGACTCCACCCTATCCCCTCAACCTGGAAAACAGGTCTCCAGCCATTGCCACCATCTGAGAGCAGAAGCATTCCTCATGCTTCCTGTCTGTCCTGGGGCTGACACCCACAGCCTGGGCTCAGGGCCTTAGAAGGAAAATCCATGAGTTCAGAAATGAAATTCTGATCTGGGGGAGACTGGTTGCACCCCAACTCATTATAACACCCAGAGTCCTGTCAGTCTCTAAAGTTTTTGCCCTCCCAATTGGTATGTATAGGGCCAAATATTCTGTCCCTTCATTATAGTTCATTCTTGTATATGTGGTTCTTATTAAACCATTGTTTTTAGCCAGCAGTGTCCACTTCCTGCTCTTTGGGTCCCTGATCTACTCAAAGGGTATTGGATCACAGGTATCTTTCTCTCATGTTTAGAGGACAAGGAGAGCTAAAATGCCAGAAATCACCGGGAGAGCTGTGAGCAGCTTCCTGCTGGCTTCTTCATTTTATTTCCCATACTGCCTCTGATAAGGGGGAGGGGGATTCATCTAGGGGTGGAGATAGCAAGATTTGCCCAGAGACATCCTGAGGCATCTGGAAAAGGTCTGTAATTAGGAACTGGGAGAGGACCTGATGAGGAGTGTGAGGTGTACTTGGGCCACTGTGATTAAATGGGATTGGAAGTTAACAACAGGCAGGGGGACCTGACACCCGGCTCTGTCCTCAGGTGTGAATGATGATGTCACCCTGGAAAGCCCCAGCCATGACTCCCTCCCTACTTCAGCATAGGGGGCAGCCTTTAACATCATTGTCACCCTGACTAGAGGGCAACCCCAGGTCCCCTATAGTGCAAACACCACAGGGGAAGTTTTGGGACTGAGTCAGTACCTCCGTCTACCCCTCAAAGCCTGGAGAAGGGGACGCAGACCTGCTTCCATCCCCATCATGACACAGCAGAGTGTCTGAATCTAGAGGCCTTCAGGCCCAGCCAGAGAGCAGAGATGAGCAGAGCAGTCAACAGGCTCTGGAGCAGCTGGCTGTGCCCAGCGCAGTCCCAGGAGGGCCACCCAGGAGCTGAGTTCTCTCCACTCCCACGGCAGGGTCAGGCTGGAGTCCACAGTCTCTGCCCTGTGGAAACTCACTCCCACCTTAGAGAAGCAACCCTTTGTCCTGTTGTGTTCCAGACATCAATGAATGTGAACCACCCCAGACAGTGTCCTGTGGAAAATTCGCAGACTGCCAGAATACGGAGGGGAGCTACTACTGCACATGCAACCCGGGATACACGCTTGTTTCTGGGGCAAAAAGGTTCAGAAATGAGAGTGAGAACACGTGTCAAGGTGAGAACCACGCTGTGTCTTCCATGTCCTTGTCCATGAGATTTGAGATCATTCACCCCACTTTCTCCAGGCATAAAAAGGCTGCCCTGGGCACCTACCTGGTCACCCCCTCGCTGAACCCCAAGGCTCAGAACCCTCCATAGATGTTTGGAATGTCCCCCTGCCCACCTGGCATCTTATTTTCACAAAAGAAAAGCAAGGGAATGACATTCAAAACACATCAGGAGCTCACAGTGCACTCATTGTGTTCCAGCACAATCCCCGCCCTCTTCACCCTCATCAGTGACTGCCAGGAGGAGACCTGCCACGACCAGAGCCTCCATGCGCTCCAACACTCCAGGTACAATCTCAGACCTGCCAGACAATGATGGACTCACGGACCCTGTCCAGGAAGGCAGGAGTGGGGAGATTCAAGGGCGGGCCCACCTTCCCCCACTGTCCTGCCCCTGACCAACAAACACGGCACCCACTTCTCAGCTGCTCAGCCTCCATCAATTTCCCACAAAAGTGACCTCCCTGATCCTCCCCAATAATTTCAGTTCACCATCTGAGGACAACTAAGAGGACGAGCACCCAGAAGAATGTTGTATCCGGTCTGAACAGGATGACATGGACCCACACACACACACACAAACCTGGTGAGTCTGGTAAATGGAAGAGTCTCCCGTCTGGACCAGCTGGCAACAGAGGGCATCATCAAGGATCATTGCCCAACTGGTGGAGCTACCCAAGTCAGTGTCCTGGTGGGAGACCAAGCAGCCAGATGACAAAACGCCTGCCATCCCGGGCCCATCAGACCCTGGTCCCCTCTCCAGGCAGCCAGCCCTCACCTCTGCTGGCCTTTCTCAGATGTGCATGCTCACTGCTTCCTGCCAGTCCTGGGGATGCCTTCTTAGGGATCAGAAAAAGGCACCCAGGGATGCCTGGCTGGAAGGTCAGCCCCCAATGTCCAACCTTGACCTGGTGCCACTGTCTGAGTGGCACTGGCCTGTCCAGCACCTTCTTTATTCTCCCTGCCCCTCCCTATAGCCTAATCTTTGGTGGGGCCTGTCTCAGGAGGGGCGGTTCTTGGTGCATCTCCATCAAGATTTCTTAGAGTTAGGGGAGTTTATATTGCCCTGACAGGGTCAATGGGATTCCAAGGAAAACTCAGCCAGTGATCAGCTGCCCTTGGGGGACTTAGGACAAAGGCCATCACGGGAACCCAGGACAGGTCCTTGTCATGAAATGCAGCATTTCCCCTGCACTCGGTTCCCAAGAAGGCCTACTTTGTCAGACAGGTAGGGCTCAAACCGAGTCCATGCACTTCTGGACAACAAGCATCTAGGCCATCACATTCACCCACAGGACACCTCCATGTGTATAAGAAAAGGAGCCCACTAACAAGGGGGGGAGACGTGGGGCCTTCCCAAACCACGTCCCTGAATTACCGAATGGCAATCTGGAGATCTGGTACCTGGCCCGACCTGGCCCCAGACTCCTCCCCCTACACACACGTGCAAGCGAGCGCCTAATGAATGAACTGCTGTTTTGTTGGCAGCAAGAATCTCCTTCTCCAGATGGACCTCACCCCCTAGAATCAAGAGCAAGGTGAGTGGCCCCAGAAGGGACCAAGAGGTAGGAAATCCCTCCGCATATTCCACAGTACCCACCTATTCACCCCAAGTTCCCCCATCCACCTGTGAGGCTCTCTGACCACCTCATCTCCCCTCTCCAGAGGCTCTCCGGCTTCTATGAAAGAGTCCACGATCTGGGCAGAGACATCGTGTCTTCCTCGGCCCAGGACACCATCCAGGTAAGGGCAGGACCCAGGGGAGGCAAGTAGAGGCATCTCATAGAGGCCTGGGGAAAACTGGGTCTGGAAGCAGAGAGACCCCAACACAGTGGCCTCCTGCTCTGAGGCCCCGCCTCTCCGAGGGTTGGTGGGAAGAGCGGACACGCAGGTATTTGTACTCCCGGTGAGACCACCCGGGCACTTGTTAACACCTTTCTTCAAGCTGTCCTTGCCTGTTGGGTTTATGTCACCCTAGGCATTCCTATGAGTAGCTGGACTCCAGGGGCAAAGTTACCCAAAGGTGGCTTCCAGGGCTGACCTCTGAGTTTCCAGGGGCAAAGACACAGGGAATCCAACTGCACCATCTTTATCCCCAGATAGACCATCTGTGGGTTCTCTTTGCCGGGGTTGAGTGGGCAGGGTCTTCATGTAACCTCTGTGGCGCATGTCCCACTGGCTGTGTCGCCATCCCCCCAGGGCGTCATACAGGTGGTGGATGATCTACTGGAGAGCCCCGGAGACCTGGTGACCCTGCCCCGCTCAGAGCAGCACTGTGTGGCCACCAGCCTGCTGGTTGGCCAGGAGCAGGTCCTGAGATCGCTGAGCAAGGCCCTGCCGGGTGGGCCATTGACCTTTAATACAGCTGGAGGCACAGGTAAGGACCCCTTCTGCCCCCAGGCTCTGCTCTGGCCTTTCTCCACCTCATTCCTCTTCCAGTCTCACTGGACCTGAGTGACCACACTTGTATCTCAGTGTTACTCTCATAAACACATGAAAATAAGAGCTTAAAAAGAAATGAATAAATTATTCTAAGTGAAATAAGACAGACAGAGAAAGACAAATACCATATGCTCTCACTTATATGTGGAATTTAAAAAACAAACTCATAGATTAACAGAGAGCAGTCTGGTGGTTAGCAGAGGAAGAGAGTGAGGGGTGGTTGAAATGGATAAAGGGGGTCAAAGGTACAAACTTCCAGTCATAAAATAAATAAGTCATGGAGATATAATGTGCAGCACGGCAACTATAGTTAATAATATTGAATTGCATATTTTAAAGTATGAGACTAAACCTTAAAAGTTCTTATCACAAATTTTTGAATGTGGTAACTATTTATGATGATGAGTGTTAACTAGGTTTATTATGGCAATCATTTTGTAATATATACAAATATTGAAACAGTATATTGTACACCTGAAACTTATATAATGTATATCAATTATACCTCAATTAAAACAAATGATAAAATTGTAAATAATATACATATTCATTGTAAAATAAATTATGAGCAGATAAAATAATTATAATGAAGAATTTAAGATAAATACAAATGGCTTCAAAAGAAAACAATTAAATTTGGAAATATATAAATTTAATATTATATAATATATGATCTGTTTTATTGAGGTAAAATTTATGTAACATAAAATTGACCATTTTAACCAAAGTGTGCAATTCAGTGGCATTTAGTACACTCACAGAGTTGTAATAATCGCCTCTATTTCTAAAGTATTTTCATCACCCCAAAAGTAAACACTGTATCCACTAAGCAGTTGCTCCTCATTCCCCCTTCCCCCAGCTTCTGGTAACCACTATTCTGTTTTCTGTCTCTATGGATTTGCCTGTTCTGGACAGTTCATATATATATATATATATATCAGCGCATATATATATGCCAAAAAAATGTATACACATGACTTGTATTCACCTTTTGTTATCAGTATATATTGAGTATTACAACTTTAATACAGTTTTTTCCTTTCTTAAAATATATATACATTTTTTGGCACCCTCTGTGTGTGTGTGTGTGTGTGTGTGTGTGTGTATAATGATCACACAACATATATATATATATATATATATATATATATATATATATATATATATAAAATCATCATACAACATGTGACATTATAGTTTTGCTTCTTTTGCCTAACAAAGTTTTCAAGGTTCATCATGTTGTAGCCTGTATCCTATGTTTTTCCTTATTGTGGTTGAATAATATTCCATTGTGTGGAAAGACCACCTTTTGTTCATCCATTCATCCGTTGAAGGACATGTGGGTTGTTACCTCCTTTTGACTATTGTGAATACTGCTGCTAGGAATATTAATGTACAATTTTGTCTGAATAATTGTTTCAGCTCTTTGGGGCACATAACTTAAGAGTGAAATTTCTGAGTGACGTGGTAATTTTATGTTCAACTTTTTGAGGAACACCCAGAGTATTTTTCCAAACTGGCTACTTTTCCATTCACTCCCCCAACCAACAATGTACAAGGGTTCCATTCTCCACATCCTCAGAAATACTTGTTACTTCTGTCTGCTTTTGGTTTTATTATAGCCTTTCTAGTGTATGTCAGGTGACACCTCATTATGGTTTTGTTTTGCATTTCCCTAATAACTAATGATGTTTAACACTTTTTAATGTCACTGTTAAACATTTGTGTATCTTTTTTGGAGAAATGTCTACTTAATTCCTTTGTCTATTTTTAAATTCGGTTGTTAGGCTTTTTTTGTTGAGCTGTAAAAGTTCTTGGTATATTCTAACAGTATATACTCTATGAGACAGGAGATTTGCAAATATGCTGTCCCATTCCATAGATTGTCTTTTCACTTTCTTCATAGTACTTTCACCCTAATGAACAGATGCTTGTTATGATAAAGTCTAGTTTTTCTGTTTTTTCTTTCATTGCTCGTGTATGTGGTGTCACACCTAAGAATCCATATCCAAATCCATCTCCAGGAAGATTTGTTCTTATGTTTTCTCCTAATTATTCTAGTTTTAGCCCTTAGCCATAGGTCGTTGACTCATTTTGAGTTAATTTTTGTTTATTGTATGAAGTAGGGTACCAAATTCCATCTTTTGTGTGTAGATAGCCAGATGTCCCAGCATCATTTGTAGGGGACTATTCTTTCTCCATTGAAGGGTTTGGGCACCCCTTGTTGAAAATCAATTGACCGTAGATGAATGGGTTTATTTCTAGACTCTCAATTCTATTTTGTTGGTCTAAGTGTCTATCCTTATGCCCATACCATACTGTTTTGATTACTGTAGGTTGGCATTAAGTTTTGAAATCAGGAAGCGTGAGTCCTCCAAATTTGTTTATTAATTTCAAGATTGTTTGGGGTATTTGAGCCCCTTCTTTTGTGTATTTGAGCCCCTAGCAATGCCCTACAAATTTAGGATGAGCTTTTCCATATCTGCAAAAAAAGTATATAAAATTATGTTGCAATATTGATATAGATCGCATTGATTCTGTAGATCACTTTGGGGACTATTGCCATATTAACAATATTAAGTCTTCCAATCATGAACAAAGGATGTCATTTAATTTATTTAAGTTTTTTAATTTCTCTCAATAATTTTTGTAGTTTTTTTATGTACAAATCTTGAACCTCCTTAGATAAAATTATTCGGACTATTTTGTTGAATTATTTTGCATCTCTATTTATAGGAAATATTGGTCTACAGTCTTGTTTTCTTGTGATGTTTTTATCTAACTTTGTTTTCAGGGTAATGGAGGCCTCATCAAATTATTTATGCAGTGTTCTATCCTATTCTATTTTAAGGAAGAGTTTATTAAGGAATAATGTTAATTAATCCATAACTGGTTGTAGAATTCACCAATGAAGCCATCTGTTCTGATCTTTTCATTTTGGAAAGTTTTCAATTACTGGTTCAATCTGTTATAGGTGTGTTCTAATTTTCTATTTCTTCTTAATTTAGTTTTGGTAGTTTTTGTGTCTCTAGGAATTTCTCCATTTTGTCTAGATTATCCAACTTGTTGTTGAATAATTGCACATGGTATTCTCTTATAATCCTTTGTAAATTCACATAATATATATACCGTTATTGTGTATACCAAATATTATGTGTAATACTATTATTATGTGTATCAAATAACACTGATATTTATAAATAATATATATTATTAATATATAAATATTATGTTATATACAGTATGTATATGCTATATAGAGAATATTTATATAACATATTAAAAATATATAATGAGGAATTATAACAACCACCGCAGGCAGAATTCATAACCTAATTCCTTTATGTAACTCCCACAACTCATAGAGCTGTCCCTGAAGGTGAAGGAGCAAGGACACAGGGATGTCA
This sequence comes from Rhinolophus ferrumequinum, assembly GCF_004115265.2. Taxonomy (NCBI): domain Eukaryota; kingdom Metazoa; phylum Chordata; class Mammalia; order Chiroptera; family Rhinolophidae; genus Rhinolophus; species Rhinolophus ferrumequinum. The sequence goes on from NC_046301.1 coordinate 47,435,146, forward strand.
CCTTGAGTGTTAATCAGGCAAAGATGCTGCTAAACTGGGACACAGTAGAGGAATCTGGTGACTCAGGTAATGGATGAGGTGGGGAGAAGATGCCCATGGATTTAACAAATAGAGAATTAAAGTTTCAATGATGGTGTAGGCTATGGTGGGGCCCCAAGAAAAAAGTCTACCTAAAGAAGAAGGGGACCTGTTGGGCACCCCAAAAATGTCACCCTTGGCCTCGTCCTGCAGGCCCTTCTGTCGTGGGCCTTGTCTCCACCCCGGGGATGGGCAAGTTGCTGGCTGAGGCCCCGCTGGTCCTGGACACTGAGAAGCAGGCAGTTCTGCAGGAGACACACAAGGACTTGCGGCCGGGAGTCTCCCCCGTCCTGCTCTCAGATGTCGTCTCAGCCTTTCTGAGCAATAATAACACCCAGAACCTCAGCTCCCCAGTCACCTTCATCTTCCAACATGTGAGTCCTGATAGGATGGGAATGTGGGTGTGGAGGAGGCCTGAGTCCTGGGCACCGCCTTGGGGGTCTTGGGGCTCCCCCACTGGTACATCATCTCCCCAGGAAAGCCCTTCACAAGCTAGATTTGGGTCAGCATTTCTGAGCACCAGAACCACCAGTTCACATCTATGCTCCGTTCCTACAGTCAGTGACCCCTGGACCAAGGGAGGAGGTATTCTGTGTCTTCTGGGAACATGGCCAGAACGGAAGTGGTTATTGGTCGACCAAAGGCTGCTGGATCGTGGGCACCAGAGACGCCAGCACCACTTGTCAATGCACCCACCTCAGCAGCTTTGCCGTCCTCATGGCCCCGTATGATTTGCAGGTGAGAGCCCTAAGAGGGGCTGCATTCAAGCTCTAGTGGTGTATAACAAATTCTCCCACATGTAGCAAATTAAAAAAATCACAAAAATTTGTTACTCGCAGTTTCCTCAGGTCAGCAATCTGGCCTGGTGGAGCGGAGGTGTCCGCCCCGAGTCTCACTGGCTGAAATGACTGTCAGCCAGGGCTGCAACCTCATCTGAGGCTTCGTGTCCTCCTCTAAGCTCCCAGGTTGCTGGCACAATTCAGTTCCTTGTGGTTGTAGGACTGATTTCTCATTTTCTTGCTAGCTGGCAGTTGGGGACCATGCTCAGCTTCTATGGGCTACCTGCCTCATTTCTGGTGTGTTCCTCTCACATTGCATTAGTGTTTCTATCTGGAGTCCAGAGAGGAAGAAGCTCCCTCACATTAAAACTCTCTCAAACTTTGAATCTTTTATCCAAGAACATCCTAGATCATTTAAGAGTTCATCTGATTAGGTCAGGCCCAGGATAAACTCCCTCTCTTAAAGTCATTTGATTGTGGACCTGAACCTCACCTGCAAAATACCTTTACAGCAGCACCTAGATTGGCATTTGACTGAAAACACAGAAGCAGTGATATGTATACAAGCAGGTGGGGATGTGGTTGCCAAATCGGAATTCTGTTTACCACGGGGTTGTTCAGGACAGGGGTGCTCAGGGGCAGCAGGAAGGAAGGTTTGATGTTGGCAATGGTCAGAGGGGCCAGGGGAGCCAGTGAGTACAGGTGAGTCAGGAGCCACATTTGCCTTCTTCCCTGGCCAGGTGAGGTGGTTACTTTCTCTAGTTCACCAACACCAGAAACTAGCTCAGGTGATATCAAGTAATGGGGCCTTTATGAAATAACATGGCACCCACGTGAAAAGGGTCACAGCCAATGGTCAGACCACATAAGAACCACCAGGAGTGTGAACAACACTTCAAAGCCATGTTTCCTCCTGCCACATCACTAGATAACACAATAGTCATACTTTTATTTATATACTGTTTTATATTTACTGAAGAGTTAAAATATTTGCATTTCAAATTCAAACCAAATAAGAGAGAAAAACATTGAAGAGTCTGTATCTCACCCCTAACCCCAACCTAGCCTAGTTCCTCTTGCCTCAGACAACCAAATTTGTTAGTTTCTCCCATACTTTTCTATGGATATTTTATACATAGAAAAATAATGCATGTATTTGTTCTTTGGTCCTCCTCTTTTCACACACATAATGGAGTGTTTTTTTCACTGTTGTGCATTTTTATGTTTTTATTATTACATCTAAGAGATTATTCTAATCCAGTCTATAAAAACACACTCCATTATTTTTATTGCCAAATTGCATTTTGTTGTGTGAATGCGCCATAAATTACACATGAAGTCTTCTCACAGTGGGCATTTCATTTTGATCATTTGCTAATACAAATAATGTTGCAATTGTTTACACACACTTCATTTTTCTCGTGTTTGAATATACTGTACATGTTCCAGGTCAAATTCATAACTGTATGTTGGTAGATTTTTCCATCATCAACAAATAGAAGTCACACCTGTAAACACTCCCACCAGCATTACATGAAGGTGATTTCTTACACCTCATCACAAGGTTATTATCAAATTTTTGGATGTTTACTCATCTGAGTGGAATGGATAATGTTTATTTAAATACTATTCATATTTCCTTCTCCAGAAACAATTTGATCACATGCTTGGTCTCTTTTTCTATTGGCTTGTAGATACATTTCTTACAGATTTGTGTGAGCTTTTTATATAGTAGGGAAATTATTTTGTTAGACTAAAGATACTTGATATTTGGTATGCATGAAAATCATTTGGAAGACTTGTTATTTATTTTTTACCATATTATAAGTTATATAAATGTCTAACCACTATGCGGTACACCCGAAATTAGTATAAAATAATATTGAATATCAACTGAAACTGAAAAAAATAATAATTAAAAAAGAATCATTTCAAACTCACAGGCATGTTTCAAAAATAAAAATAGTGCCAAAATATATATTGCTCTTATTCAAATGGACCAATTTTGAACACTTTTACTTCCACTCTTGTTCATTAGCACATTCCTCTCTCTCTCTCTCTCTCTCCCTCTCCCTCCTTCTCTATCTCTATGTCTATCAATCTCAACCTCTATCTCTCCCCTCTCTCTTCGTTCTCCTTCCCCTCTCCCCTTTCTTCCTTTCCCTCTTCTCTCCTGTCTCCTTTCTCCTATCTCCCCTAGTTATGCTGAAATAGAATTGGTGGCATTTTTTAATGCTCCTCTTATAATTAAGATGCTTCACAAAAAAGAGGCAGGAAATAAGAATTTTAAGGTGCCCCCATCATCAGAGCATAGCGGCTGTCCTCCTTTAACCCAGGATCCACTTCTAAATCTGTAAGGATTCCTGACCAGCAAGGAACAGGTGTTGCAGGGAGGTGAGACCTGGATATTGAGTCTTCAGGTACAGACTTTGTCACACAGAATGATGTAATGAGGACAAAGGATGGTGCTTAGCCCTGAGCTCCGTGCCTCCGTGACCCTCACAGGGTAACCTTAGGTAGCTTAGTCAGGCCCAAAAGCCTAAAGGAAAAGAAACCCGATGAGTTCCAGGGCTTGGTCTTCGGTAAGGACTCTCCTATCCCTCAATTCTCCCAGGTTCTGAATTAATCAGTTCAGGACCCCAGAAAACTTAACATTACCCAGTAACACCACACATTTACCTGGCTCCTCCTTTCTTGATTTTGTGAGAAGGAAAAGTAAAACTAAAGAGCACGGAAGGGTCATTACCCCAGCGCAGGAAAGTGTGACTGTGATCTCTCTTGGCTGGGTCCCAGGAGGAGGATCCCGCCCTGGCTGTGATCACCTACCTGGGGCTGAGCCTGTCTCTGCTGTGCCTCCTCCTGGCGGCCCTCACCTTCCTGCTGTGCAAAGCCATCCAGAACACCAGCACCTCGCTCCACCTGCAGCTCTCGCTCTGCCTCTTCCTGGCCCACCTGCTCTTCCTCACGGCCATCGACAGAACTGAGCCCAAGGTACTGACACTGTCCCAAAGGACCCTCTGCCCTGCCCAGGGGATACTGCATCGACATCTTCATAAAATGGCCTTGGGTTGCGGGAAGGTTAGCGCGGTGAGTCGCCACTTTCACACCGAGTGAGGCAACGAGCAGACAAACCCTCTTGTAACACCTCCTTCATACACATCCGAGTTCTCCCCAATGGCAAGGTGCAGGAGAGGTCCTGGGGCCACGCCCCCTGACGCCCCCTGGTGACTCTCACTCCTCCCCCAGGTGCTGTGCGCCATCATCGCGGGTGCCTTACACTACCTCTACCTGGCGTCCTTCACCTGGATGCTGCTGGAGGGCCTGCACCTCTTCCTCACTGCACGCAACCTGACGGTGGTCAACTACTCCAGCGTGAGCAGGTTCATGAAGAAGTTCGTGTTCCCTGTGGGCTACGGAGTCCCGGCTGTGATCGTGGCCATTTCCGCAGCGTCCGGGCCTCACCTTTATGGGACACCCACCCGGTAAGTGCGAATTCCCACTGTCCTTGTTTTCTCCACATGACCAGGGCCAGCAGGGAACCAACGCAGCATTTTGATTATGCTAGATCATAATATGGAGAGAGATACTGTGTAATAATGCCTAGGGCATCTTTCTGGTAGCAATTTATAATAATTAAGGAGAATGTCTTTATTTTTTAATTATTATTTTTCAGTTACAGTTGACATGCAATATTATTTTATATTCAGCTACAGCACAGCGCTTAGACATTTATATAATTTATGAAGTGATCCCTACTGATTGGTCTAGTAACCCCTTGGCACCATACATAGTTGTTGCAACGTTATTGACTATATTCTCTGTGCTGTACTTTACATCCCTGTGACTATTTTTAAACTATGACTTTGTATTTCTTAATCCCTTCACCTTTTACACCCAGTTTCCTAAACCCCTTCCCTTCAGACAACCATTAGTTTGTTCTCTGTATCTATAAAACTGTTTTTTTGTTTGTTTTGTTCTTTACACTCCACATATAAGTGAGATCCTATGGTATTTGTCCTTCTCTGTCTGACTTATTTCACTTAGAATAATGCCCTCTGGGTCAATTCATGTTCTCACAAATGGTAACATTTCATTCTCTTTATGGCTGAATAATATTCCATTGTGTGTGTGTGTGTGTGTGTGTGTGTGTGTGTGTGTGTATATATATATATATATATATATATATATATATATATATATATATATATATATATATCTTCTTCATCCGATTGTCTACTGATGGTCATTTTGGTTGTTTCCATATCTTGGGTATTATAAATAGCACTGCAGTGAACATAAGGGTGCATATATCTTTTCAAATTAGTGTTTGGATTTTTTTGAGTAAATACCCAGAAATGTGATTGTTGGGTGATAATGTAGTTGTATTTTTAATTTTTTGAGGAACCTCCATACTGTTTTCCACAGTGGCTGCACCAATCTGCAATCCCACCTACAGTGCATAAGGGTTCCCTTTTCTCCACGTCCTCGCCAACACTTGTTGTTTGTTGATTTATTGATGATGGCCATTCTAACAATTGTGAGGTGATATTTCATTGTGCTTTTAATGTTCATTTCTCTGATGATTAGTGATGTTGAGCATCTTTTCATATGTCTTTTGGCCATGTGGATGTCCTCTAGAGAAATATCTCTTCATGTCCTCTGCCCACTTGTTAATTGGATTGTTTGCTTTTTTGGTGTTGAATTGTATGAGTTCTTTATAAATTTTGGCTATTAACCCCTTATCACATGGATCATTGGCAAATATCTTCTCCCATTCAGTAGGCCGTTTTTTTCATTTTGTTGGTGGGTGCCTTTGCTGTACAAAAACATTTTAGTTTGATATAGCCCCATTTGTTCATTTTTTTTCTTTTGTTTTCCTTGCCGAAGGAGACAGATCATTAGAAAATATCACTAAGAAATGTCAGAGAGTTTACTGCCTATGTATTCTTCTAGAAATTCTATGGTTTTGGGTCTTACATTAAGCCTTTAATCCATTTTGAGTTTATTCTAGTATATGGTGTAAGAAGGTAGTCTAGTTTCTTTTTTTTTTTTTTGCATGTGTCTGTTCAGTTGTTTCAATGCCATTTATTGAATAGACTGTCTTTACCCCACTGTATACTCTTGAGTCCTTTGTCATAGAGTAAATGACCATATAAGCAAGGGTTTATTTCTGGGCTCTCTATCTGTTCCATTAATCTACGTGTCTGTTTTTATACCAGTACCATGCTGTCTTATTAACTCCACCTGAAATCACAGCCTTAGGCAGTTAGTGATGTGATGGTAGTTTGCTATTGCTTTGGTAATGCCCTAGGGATAAACATTTTTTATCCCCCACCGAGATGAGCTCTCAGTCAAATCAAATAGACACCAAATTTGGAGAATATAAGGTCCCCAGGGAGCTAATGGGTCAGAAAAAGATTACTCACTGTGCTCTGGGAATGGTGGTGATGCTCCAAAAATAGTCAGATCTCTCCGTTGTCTGCATGCTACCAATTTTTGGCTGCTTTATTACTAAGCTGGGGAGAGAAGGAATGGAAATAGCTGCCAGTTAAAACATCAAGACTCCTTCCTCACCAGTCTTATCAAGATTCAGTACTTTCCTTGGATAGACTATTTTCAGTTAGTTCTGTGGTGTTGGGTACTTGCCAGAGTTTTGAAATGGTTTTGCTTATATTTTTGTTGTTTTAGAAGAAAAGTCTTCACTCCTCCATCCAAGAAGTCAGTCTCCCAGAACGTGCACTCTTAACCACAATATGCTTCTAAAATTTATGCTCACCTGTATCAACTGAACTCTTTCCAGGAATCCTTTTTGGACACCTCAGTTCTTTCTTGCTTACATTCTTCTCGGTGTACATTTTATTGTACAAAAATGTCTTACCACACTCTCTATTGTCCTGCAGTAAATACCCTGCCTCTCTCTCTCTATGTTCCTCTGATGTTGGTGTGGGGACAGAGCCAGGAGTGCAGTTTCCAGGCTCTTGGCCTCACGTGGAAGGGTGCTCATTCGGGTAGTAAATGGCCATCAACTGTGATTGGATGGCTATCAGCTGTGGCTAGTTGGCCGTCAGCTGTAACCAGTGAGCCATTGGACACTAATATAACTGCTGTGGCTACGCTAGCAGCAAATGGGGGCTAGCAAGAAGACGGTGGCTGGGCTAGCAAGAGCGGATTGCAGTTAGGACGGTGGATTGCAGATCGTGGGGCTCCTGTGTCTCCAACCCAACCTCCAGCAAGAATATAGTGGTATGACACCCCTATCTATGGCTCCATAGGTGTTCCCTTTTAGCCTCACCATGTCCTGTGTTCTTTTGTGGGGAGCGGGACCAGAGACCCCGCATGACACCCTGCATGACAATTGGATCAAGAGTGAATTCTGTCACTATCAGTAAAACCTTGAGCAATAGTCTTAAGCCCTCTATGCTTCAGTTACCAATCTGTACTCTTAAGAGAACTTCTGTTCTGCACCATTGTTAAAATTAAATTGAATAACTCAACAACAAAAGACAAATAGACTGATTTGAAAATGGACAAAAGGTTTGAATAGACATTTCTCCCAACATATGTAATGATGAATAAGTACATAAAATGATGCTCAAAATCATTAGTCGTTAAGAAAATGCAAATCAAAAACCACAAAATGAAATGTCACTTCACATCCATTAGGTTAAATGGTTAAAATTTTAAAAGGACAATACAAAGAGTTTGCAAGGATATAGAAAAATTTGAAGGCTCATACATTGCTGGTTGGAATGTAAAATAAAGTAGCCACTTTGGAAAATGGTTTGACAGTTTCTCAAGTGTTGAACATGCATAGTGTAGTGCAGGGGATCCTGCCGACTTCGCCAAATGTCGTGCGGGGCGTCCGGCGGGGTCTCTGGTCCCGCTCCCCACACAAGAACGCAGGATATGGCTAGGCCAAAAAGGAACACCCACGGAGCCATAGGTAGGGGAGTCATACCACTATACTCTCACTGGCGGCTGGGTTGGAGACACAGGAACCAGGAGCAACACAATTCTCAACCCTCACTGCGCCGCTTGCAGGCTCAGCCACCATCTTCTTGCTAGCTCCCCCTTCTTCTCTTTTTTTTCTTTTTACTAGCCTAGCCAGGGCAGTTATATTCATGGCTAATGGCTCACTGGTTACAGCTGACGGCCAACTAGGCACAGCTGATGGCCATTTGATCAGTCGATGGCCATTTACTACCTGAGCCAGCACCTTTCTATGTGAGGCCGAGAGCCTGGAAACTGCTTTTTGGGGCTCTGTCCCCACACATAGCTACCACATGACCCAGCAATTCCACTCCTAGGTATATACCCAAAACAAATGGAAACATATGTGAACACAAAAACTTGTACATGAATGCTCCTAGCAGCATTATTCAAAATAGGCAAGAATTGGAAACAACCGAAATAGCCATCGACTGATGAATGGATAAACAGAATGGTGTATCTATACTAGAAAATATTATTTAGCCATTAAAAAGAATAAAAAAGATTATTCGGCCATAAAAACATACTACAACATGGACACATTATACTAGGTGAAAGAATCCAGTTATAAAATACATAGTGTATGGTTCCGTTTGTGTCCATAATAGGCAAATCCATAGAGACAGAAAGTCAATGAATGGTGCCATGGGGATCTGGTGGGAGGTGAGCCTCACAGGAATGAGGAGTGACTGCTAATGTGAATGAGTTGTTTTATTTTTTGTTTTTGAGGTTTTTTTTTGAGGATTTGAAAATGTTCTAAAGTTAGATTATAGTGATGATTGCACAACTCTGTGACTATTTTAAAGGTCACTGAACTGTACACTTTAAATGGGTGAATTTTATGGTATGTGAAATACATCTCAGTGAAGACATACATTTTTTTAATTCAGTAGATGGGTTTTGCAACAGATGAAAAGAAATTAAATTGAATAGTGCGAGAAAGGTGCTTAAAACCATGTCAGGTTCACAGGACTCTCAAAACCTGTCAATACATGTGCAGACTTCTGCCATGCTTCAACACAACCTCAGTATCATCCACACATTGGTCAAATCTCAGCTCAAACACAATTTTCTTGGGGAATCTTCCTTAACCATCCTAATTCATTAGACTCAAAACTCAGCATGACATCCAATGGTACACTATGAAAATATGTACTATGAAGCCTCCCATTTTTGTTGTATTCTTACAGTGTGTCTAATTATGTGTCTCCTACCTGATGTGAGATTTGTGGGATTTAAGACCACGTTTACTTTCTTCACCACCACATCTTTACAGCCAACCACAGTGCCTGTCACAGAAGAGACATTCAGTATTTGTTGATGAATGAATTAATGAATGACTCTATGTACTTGTTCTGCATTTCGAAGGACCAATGCAGTTTTTATTCTCTCTCTTGCCTAGCTGCTGGCTCCACTCAAAAACAGGATTTATATGGGCTTTCCTTGGACCAGTCTGTGCCATCTTCTCTGTGAGTTATGACATCACAGCATCCTTAACACTCAGCTGAAGGTCATTAGAAGAGCAGAATTGCGGCAGGGTGGGGGGATTACAGGATCAGGAATGTTCCTGAGTTGTCATGGATTTGGTTTGGTTTTCTAAGACTGCTCCTAGAACTGCAAACTCTAACACTGTTACTAAATATGAAAACTACTTAACTGTGGAGTTGATGTTGGACAGGCTAGGCTAGTGATAACAGATCGAAATTTTATTCAATAAAACTTCTGTGGTTTCCTGAAGGTCAATCTAGCTTTCTGTTTAATGACCCTCTGGATTTTGAAGAGCAAACTGTCTTCCCTCAACAATGATGTGTCCACCTTCCAGAATACAAGGTAATATGGAGAAGAGGGTGACAACCCCAAGAGACGTGTGGTCCCAATATCAAATCCATGTGCCTCAGCAGCCCCTGATGTCCCTTATCAGGGTCTTCTGAGGGAACCCAGAGTAAAGAGATATGGCTATCCTTCTACGGCAGCAAATTTGAATTCAGTGGTGTGCTGCTGCCACCCCCACCAAAATTTCTGTCTGTCTCTAATCCCAGCTTGTAACTCCCTCAGCAACAAGAAGTGACGTTGGTTGATAACCATTCTTTGGACTTTTATCAGCAGTCCTATGACAAAAGTACAAACAATCTTTATGTTCCCATGAGGCACTTAGAAAAATCTGTGAGTGCTCCCACATGCCAGGCTACACTGTCACACCCACCCTCAGTTCAGGCTACTTTTCACCCCTCTTTATTTCTCTCTCTGGAAAAATATCCTATTCTAGGAGGCTTGAGCTGTCCTTTATTCCAAGAACCCTTGTGAAAATTTAATGCTCTTTCTTCTATGTTCCTATCATTATCCTTTCTAAATTTTGCATGTCTTTATTTGCTTGTATTAATCATTTGGATAGACTATGAGACTTATGAAAACAGATATTTTGCCTTCACTATTTTTTAATGCCCAGGCACCATTCCAGAGCCTGGGGTCGATAGAGTACGGCCCCAATAATGTTGGTTGAATAAAATTAGAGATCTCTGTGGAGCATCATAACATTTTCTGAAACTTGCATTTTTAAGTGTCGCTACCCTCCTCAGTCCAAATCAAAATGCCATCGTGGACCCGAGTGGCATTTCGATTGTGGGGAATCACTGACGGTAAAGATCAAAGCTGATCACAACTCAATCTGAGAACTCATCATGAAAGGGACGGCAGGAGTACCCAAGGCATAGAGATGAGAATGGCCTTGATTCTGTTCTTGGTGCATCATGGGCCTCCCTTCTCCTCCTGCCCAGGATGCTGACATTTAAAGCGACAGCTCAGCTCTTCATCTTGGGCTGCACCTGGTGTCTGGGCATCCTGCAGGTGGGCCCAGCTGCCCGCGCCATGGCCTACCTCTTCACCATCATCAACAGCCTGCAGGGCGTCTTCATCTTCCTGGTGTACTGTGTCCTCAGCCAGCAGGTACCACTGTCCGACTCCCACTCAGGACTCTTTCCCTCCTCACTCCTCTCTGTGAGCTGACTCAGAGCGTGTTTGCCTCTGCAGGTCCGGGAGCAATACAGGAAATGGTTGAAAGCGGTCAAGAAAACCAAAGCCGAGTCTGAGAAGTACACCCTTTCCAGCAGGGCCACATCTGAAACCTTCAAAGATAGTGTGGTGAGATCACGCATAGCTCCCAGAGCATTGCACTAACTGATCCACTTGAGTAGCTCATGCAGATCACACTGGACAACCTGGGTATATCGTAGGTGATGCCCTAGGATGGCTCATACCGGCTTTACTCTTTCACTCACTAACCATTGGCACTGGTCTCAGTTAAAAATATACATATTTTGCTCTTACTCCTTGGAAAACTGTGTTCATCTTAACTTTTACCCATCAACACTCTTATTGAAGACCTATCATGTGCCATACATGGTTAACTAAATAAGCAACAATTAGTTATATGAATCAGTGATTCATATTCTACTCAGTGCCACATTGTCTTACCCTTTTTCTCTTCATCCACCTCATTTTCATAGTCACTCAGTACCATCCCTCAAAAAAGGAAAAATGGGAGGAAATGATGTACATATTTAAGAATTTAACAGAAATACATGTTAGCTGGCATTTTACTTTCTTTCCAAGACTGCCTGACATTTTCAGTACCCTTCACCCACTGCAAAACCAGGAAGGAAAAGCAGTAATGGCATGGGATAATTCATGGCAGTGATTACTAAGAACGAATACCGGGTTAGATTTACACAGTTCTTTTTTTATTTTTTTAGAATTAGGAGGTTCTTTTACCTACATTTTCTCACTTCTTCTTCCACCTCTTATTAAACACCCTGAGTCTTCCTTCCCATTTAAAGGAGCTTACCATGCTCCCAGGAAGTCCTTCTGCATTTCTCTCATTACCTTATTCACCCAACCTCTACAAGTACTGGTTCCATCACTGAGTCTCTATCTCCACTCCCTTTCTCAGCAAATATTCTTACCATCTATTTCATAGATAATATCCAAGTCAGCATGCTGACTCTGTGAACTGCAGGCTCTCAACCATACCAACCAAATATTAGCGTGCATCCTCTCCACTTTCCCATATTGTTGACATAATTTCCCTTCTCCTCTTTAAAAACAATGCTTCTACCCGCATTTTGGACCCCATCATCCCTGCCTTATTAATTATCCTTACATTATTGTTCATACATTCTCTCTCTCCTTCCTCCTTCCCTCCCTTTTCCCCTCCATCCTTCCCTCACCTTCTCAAAAGTATTCTTCCCATAGTCATAGACTATTTGGTTCTCTTCTATCTTACAGACATGTACTACTTGGCCTACCATTCCCTTCTAGCTACCAGAAGAGTTGACTTTTCTCTGTCTCCATTTGCTTGCTTTAAACTCACCTCCTCAACCCATGTAAATATGGCTTCTTTCCCCACCTCATTCCATCAAAGCAAATATTTCTTAGGTCTACAATGATCTCCATGTCCATAAATGTCCTTCCAGAAACTTATTACACTATTTATCCCTCCTTTTTCATAAAACACTCCATCTATATCCTGTCTAGATTCTGTTTACATGTCCCTCCGTGTTTTTCTTCCATTATCTCTACCTTTTGTCCCCTTGTCTTCTTTATAGCTCTATCCAATGGATTGGTTCCAGAACAATTCCAATTGTCTTTAAATTCTTTCTTCCTAGACAATACCATGTTTCCTCAAAAATAAGACGTAGCCAGACCATCAGCTCTAATGCATCTTTTGGAGCAAAAATGATAAGACCTGGTATTAGATTAGATTAGATTAGATTAGATTAGGTTAGATTAGGTTAGATTAGATTAGATTAGATTATAAGACCCAGTCTTATATTATGTTAAAATTAGACCGGGTCTTATATTAATTTTTGTTCCAAAAGACACATTAGGGCTGATGGCCCTATTAGGTCTTATTTTCGGGGAAACACAGTAGCATCTATTCCTTAGATTCAGTCACTGTCTAAATGCAAAAGATGGCTACGTATGTTTCTTTAGTTCTAACCTCTCCTCTGAGAACTAGAGGAGTATTTCCAGTTACTTAATTGACTTCTTTGATATCTCCAAGACACCTTCAACTCAGCCTTCCAATAGAAGACTCGCAGTCTTTACCCTAATCCAGTCTTTTCCCATGGTGTCTTTCTCTCTCTGAATGGCACTATGTCCATCCTGTGGCACAAGTTTGGAACATGAAAGTTACTCTCAACAATTATCTTATTTCCCACCACAAACCATCCAGTATACAGAGCTGTCGTTTTTGTTCTCAGCATGCCTTCAGTATGTCTAGCTGGCTCAGTCTCCATCACCCCCTCCTTAGCCAGGCTGGCATCTTCACTTGTCTGAACAACTGCAGTACCTTTTCTTACTCTTGTCACCTTCTACTGCCTCTTTACACAGAAGTCAGAGAGATCTTTTCACAACACAAATAAAATAATGCCGTGCCTTTGTTAAACCTTTATCATGTACTTTCTCTTGTGTTCAGTTCCGAATAACTTCTGGAAGCACAACATTTATGTATATTTCTTGAGTAGAGGTAAACATGTGCAATTGCCCATCTTAAAATGCCAGAAATTGCACTGAGCTTTCTATCGATCCAGGAATAAATAACTCATTTTGGGAATGGAAAAAATAAGGTAAAAAAGGAAGAAATAATGTTTCTACCTTTATGTCTTCTTAGTAATAATTAACAATACATAAACATTTCTGACCTTTCATTACTTTCCTACCTGCCCTCTTTTATGACTCCATGCATAAGTAAGAGTTCACAAACCCAGAAACAGAGGAGTCAGGACATACATTTTGAAACAGATAGCTCATTCTTTGTAGCACACTTAATTGCTCTTATTTTCTATAACTTGGGGTTAGGAAATGTAGGGAGATGGGTGGGACTTCTGAGAAATACAGGGTCTAGAAAAAGAAAATTAATATGGCTTTTTCTTACTCTGACAAATGCATCTGGCAAGGAAATTTTATGATTAAATTTCTTCTTTTGTCAAAGGAAATCTTTAAGTTATCTTTCTATAGCCTTATGTGTCATTTCTAAAATATTATCTTTCCAGGTTAATTAAGAAGAGCTTTTGAACTATATCCTCTTATCCCATGGAAAATCTGTGAGCCACTAAGAAAGGACAAAAAGACTCTGTTGTGTGTGTTTCAAGAAATTCATCATGTCAGCAATATGGAAGAAGTCATGGTGGACATGCTTAACCCTCAATTCCTACAAAATCTGGAAAACTCAAAATATAAAAGGCCAGTGGTGGCCCAATTCCTTGGTCACTTCAGGTTAAGTTCATTTCTGAAGCCTTTTCTTCCTACAAAGACTATTCCAGATGCTAAAAGTCTATGAGCAAAAAAAAAAACAGCCTCAAAGGATTTTCTTATCGACAACAGCCAGAAGAACGTGGATGGATGTTCACACCACAGTCTGGATTTCTTAATTTCTTTGTTCAGTATTTCTATGGGTTTAATTGTTCACTCATTCAAAAATATTAATTACTCACCATGTCTAAGGTAGAGATCAAGAAAGACACAGGTCCTGTCTTCATGGAGCTTTCAGAGGGAAATACGAGTAAAGTAATTTTTGCAGCGAGAGTTGACTCAGAGGCTAAACGGTCCCTATACAAAGCTGAGCAATTGCCGTATAAACCATTGCACAGACACCATCTTTCATCCTCACACCAATGTGCAGATATTTTGTAAACTCAAATTATGATTGATAGATAGATAGATAGATAGATAGATAGATAGATAGATAGATAGATTTTAGGCTTTGTGGGTCAGTATATTGGTGTATTAAGGTTCTCTAGATAAATATAATTAATCTATTTCTACTGGTTATGTAATATAATCCTGGGAGGTTTTTTGTTTTGTTTTTTTAGCTAAGGAAAAGGGTTCACACTCATTTAAAATTTTTTAAATTTTTCTTCTCATCTCATGTAATGATCCTATTTAGTTCTAATAATTCTGATTTTCGAAGGACAATCCTGGCTTATTCTTGCTATACTGAAAAAATTATTAATAGTGGCCGCTCTCACTCTTGAACATGTCCTTTGGAAATCAAATCATGTGGTGACCCATCAAATAACACGTTTTTTACTTAAAATTATCTTATTTTTTTCAGATATTAATGTTGGTATAGCAGCTTTACTTTGCTATAATCTTTTTCCTTTTGAATTTTTAATATTTCTTCACCCTTGTTTCAGGAAATTCTCATACAGCTGAATTTTCGTCTGATATTTTCTTCCACTTATTCTCAAAATGTCTGTCTTTACTAGTGAGTTTAGTCCATTTTCACTAGTGGTTACTAATATGTTTGGATGTGTTTTTAGCATCTTTTTTTCTTTTTTTTGCTCCCTGTCCTACATTTGCTCTGTTTATTTTTAATTTTCCTTTGGACATATCAAGAGTGTGTAAGTTCCTTTTTTTAAAAGAAAGTTACACATTCTATTTCTGCCCTTTTAGTAGTTACCCTTCAATGTTTTAAAACATTGCTATGTAATTTACAAAGCCAAAGTTAATCACTATGACAACCTATCCCCTAAACAATACAAAGATCTTAGAATATCTTAACTTGAATCCCCTCCTGTTATACAAGTTATTTTTGTTCTGCATTGTGAGTATATATTTTTATTAAAAGTTTTTAAATTAGCCATTATAAAGAATATTGTCATATGCTGTCTTTTTTTTTTTTTTTTTTTTTTGAGGCATAGACACATTTTAACACTTTCTTTGAACACCAATCCTTCTTGAATCTCATTGCGTTCCTCTGAATTGGATTACTTTCTTTTGGAGTTTTTCTATTAAATGTGCCTCAGTGAGAATTTGTTAGCGGTAAAGTCTCTTAGATTTTCATCATTTGAAAATGCCTGCATTTCACCACTAATTTTTTTCACACTTGGGTTTGCCAGTCATGAGGAAATACCTTCTTCTGCCTCAGAAAATGTGTTAGATTTTTTATCATATAATATTGAAAATTTCTCAGTAACATAAGTTGTTTGAAGATTTATTTATTTACTTATTAATTTCCTTTGATACCACACCCCCACACACACACATTCACACATTTCTATTCATTCTATTGGTTCTTTTCATTTATATGTATATGTGAAAAGATTTGTTAAAAGGTATTGACTCACATGATAATGGAAGCTGAAAGTTCCACAATCAGCTAACTGCAAGCTGGAAAGCCATGAAAGGTAGTGGTATAGTTAAAAGGCCAAAGAGCCAGACAGCTGATGGCACAGATTCCAGTCTGGGTGGGAAGACCTAAGAACCAGGAGCCCTGAGGACAGAAGTTACATGTCCCAGCTCCAACAGTCAGGCTGAGTTATTCAACCTCTCTCCACCTTTTTATTCTATTTAGGCCCTCAATGGATTAGGTAATGCCCATCCACAGCAGAGAGAGACATCTGTTTTACTCAGTCTACCAAATGCTAACCTCTTCTGGAAACACCTTCCCAGATATTCCCCCAAATCACGTTTAACCAGCTTTCTGGGCATCCTGTGGCTCAGTCAAGTTGATACATAAAACTAACCATCACAGCCAGACACAGGAAGACCTCGGAGATTTTGTAGGTTCAGTTCCAGATCACCACAATCAAGTGCATATTGCAATAAAACAAGTCACACGATTTGGGGGGGGAGGTGTTCTCAGTGCATATAATAGTTAGTTTTATACTATATTGTAATTTAGTAAGTATGCAATAGCATTACGTATAAAAAAACACAATCTACATACCTAGATGAAAACATATTTTATTGTTAAAAATGCTAGCCGTTATCTGAGCGTGTTGGAAATAAATGGCTCTGATACACTTGCTCGATGCAGGGTTGCCACAAACTTTCAATTTGTAAAAAAAATAATAAAAAAAATAGTGTCTGCAAAGCACCAAAATATGAAGCACAATAAAGCAAGGGTATGCTTGCTTCTATAGCAACAGCTTAGCTCTGCCATTGTAGCATGAAAACAGCTATATACACTCATAAATGAATGATTATGACTGTGTTTTAATAAAACTATTTATGGACACTGAATTTGAATTTCATGTAATGTTCACATGACACAAAATACCATTCTTCTGTTGATTATTTTCACACACTAAAAATGTAAAAACTATTCTTAGCTTGTGGGCTGTGCAAAAACAGGTAGTGAGCCAGATTTGGCTCATGTGGCCACAGTGTGCCCATCTCTGCCCAACTTATCTATTTATTAACTATTCTAATATTTGATGAGCACTCACTCTTTTGAAAGCCGTGATGCTAAACTGAGAGAAACTAAAATAAGCGAGGCAGATATGATCCCCATGTCCACGAATCTTGAGGACCTGTGTATTATTCGGCTCAGGCTGTCATAACAAAATATCCTAGACTGGGCATCTTAAACAGCAGAAAGTTATTTTCTCACAGTTCTGGATGCTGAGAAGTTCAAGATCAAGATTTGACAGAGTTCCAGTTTTGATTTTAGCTCTCTTCCTGGTGTGCAGAAGTCCACTTGCCACTGTGTGCTCACATGGCCTTTTCTCCATGCTCAAACATGGAGAGAGAGAGAAAAACCTCTTGTGTCTCTTCTTGCAAGGGTGCTAATCTCATCACGAGAGCCTTACCCTATCGAACTCTAATTATCTCCCAAAGGCCCAGTCACAAATACCATTACACTGGGGGACAGGGCTTCAAAATGAATTTGGGGAGAGGGCACACAAGCTCTCAGTCCACAACAATCTATAAGATGGAAAACTAGGAAAAAGGGACAATATAGCAGAGTAGGTATTGAGGTCTAGAGGACACACAGCACCTATGGGGACATGACAGAAGTAGAACATAGCCCTGGTTGGGGAGGGCAGATGGGAACGAGCTGTAAGGTCAGCTGATGGAGGCAACCCTACATGATTATGATTTGGGAGACAGATCTTAGCATTTACCCTTATGTCTTCTTTTTAAATCTATTAAATCTGTTCTCCTTATTTATAATGGTAATATAACAGTATTAATGGACTTGGCAATTATACTAATATTGATTTGAGAAGCGTCCAGATCAGTTGGCTTATTGAGTGCCCTACATTCTTAATTTCCCTGATTGTTTCCACCTGAGGTTATTTAACTTGTTATTCTGTTCCCTGTATTTTATGTATACGTTCTGAAAATCAAGTCTGGAAGAACAGGTCGCAGCAAGTTTTTTCTACCATGGGCCCGGTAGTAAATATTTTTGGCTTTGGAGCCTTGCAGTGTCTTTCACAACTACTCAACTCTGACATTTAGTATGAAAGCAGTCATAGACAATACATCAATGAATGGATGTGGATGTGTTCCAATATAACTTTACTTACAAAAGCAGGCAGCTGCCTGTATTTCGCCTGTATCTTACAGTTTTCCAACCGTTGGTCTAAAGGCTAGATTAGATTTAGGTTAGACTGATTTGTCAATAATTCTTTTTTTTTTTTTGACTCTTAAATATTTTATTACTGCTGCATACATGGTATTTATTAGCTAATCGAAAGGCAGGGTCTCTGTCATGCGGGGTGTCAGGCGGGGTCTGTGGGGTCTCTGGTCCCGCTCCCCACACAAGAATGCAGGATATGGCTAGGCCAAAAAGGAACACCCACGGAGCCATAGGTAGGGGAGTCACACCACTATACTCTGGCTGGCGGCTGGGTTGGAGACACAGGAACCAGGAGCAACACAATTCTCAACCCTCACTGCGCCGCTTGCAGACTCAGCCACCATCTTCTTGCTAGCTCCCCCTTTTTCTGCTAGCCTAGCCACGGCAGTTATATTCATGGCTAATGGCTCACTGGTTACAGCTGACAGCCAACTAGCCACAGCTGCTGGCCATTTGATCACAGTCGATGGCCATTTACTACCTGAGCCAGCACCTTTCTATGTGAGGCCGAGAGCCTGGAAACTGCTTTTTGGGGCTCTGTCCCCACACTCCACCCCTACAGGCTCTCGCCTCACAATCTACGCGACAAGAGTCTTCCGCAAGGGGCCCTGTGCGAGGAGCCTGGAGGTGAATGCTATTTCCTGGACACAGCCAAGCTCTCTGGTCACAGCCAGGGTTTCTCAGGGCACCACCAGTACTTCTGGGCACAGCCAGACTTCCTGGACTTCTTAGGGTACCACTAGTCTCCCCGGGCACAGCCAGGGCTTCTCAGGGCACCACCAGTACTTGTGGGCACAGCCAGACTTCCTGGACTTCTTAGGGTACCATGAGTCTCCCCGGGCACACGAAGGCCTCTCAGGGCACTGCCACTCTCTCTGGACACAGCCAGACTTCCTGGACACAGCCAGGGCTCTCAGGGCACTGCCACTCTCTCTGGGCTCAGCCAGACTTCCTGGGCTCAGCCAGGGCTCTCAGGGCACTGCCACTCTCTCTGGGCTCAGCCAGACTTCCTGGGCTCAGCCAGGGCTCTCAGGGCACTGCCACTCTCTCTGGGCTCAGCCAGACTTCCTGGGCTCAGCCAGGGCTCTCAGGGCACTGCCACTCTCTCTGGGCTCAGCCAGACTTCCTGGACTCAGCCAGGGCCTCTCAGGGTACCGTGCTGGAACAACAGCGGCTCACAGTCAAGGTACTTACATATTCTCAATGGTGGCCGGTCAAGACACAAAAGCAAACATCCGCCAGTTCCACTACATGGTGGTATGTTCCCAAACAGTCAAGCTGTCCATTAAATTAGGGATGGAAGGCAATTCCCCATAGTCCATAGTCATTCGCCAGGGCTGTCCTGAGGGTGAGGGATGACCTTGACCTCACCCTCAGCTCCCACGGAGGACTCAGCAAGCCTTTCCTCCTGGGACTACAAATCCTGCATCCGGGCTGCCTTAGCAAGCACTTCCCAGCCCACGGGGCCGCAAGGACCTTCGCTTTCTCCGGCCTCTGCTGGTTGGGGAACCGTCCACATCTTCCCACCCCTCCACGGGGATCCAGCTCTCCGGCAGCTGCTCCTCCTGGTCTTCCTGCAACTGAGTGTTCATATGCACAAACTGCTCCACTGCCCTTCGGTGAGCTTTGGCCGACACCGTACCCTGCTCGCTGCGCCATGTGTTGTGCAGGGGATCCTGCCGACTACGCCAAGTGTCGTGCGGGGTGTCAGGCGGGGTCTGTGGGGTCTCTGGTCCCGCTCCCCACACAAGAATGCAGGATATGGCTAGGCCAAAAAGGAACACCCACGGAGCCATAGGTAGGGGAGTCACACCACTATACTCTGGCTGGCGGCTGGGTTGGAGACACAGGAACCAGGAGCAACACAATTCTCAACCCTCACTGCGCCGCTTGCAGACTCAGCCACCATCTTCTTGCTAGCTCCCCCTTTTTCTGCTAGCCTAGCCACAGCAGTTGTATTCATGGCTAATGGCTCACTGGTTACAGCTGACAGCCAACTAGCCACAGCTGCTGGCCATTTGATCACAGTCGACGGCCATTTACTACCTGAGCCAGCACCTTTCTATGTGAGGCCGAGAGCCTGGAAACTGCTTTTTGGGGCTCTGTCCCCACAGTCTCTCTTTGGCCCACTGACTGGAGATGCAAATGTCTTTATTGCAAAATACATGCTCACAATTCAACATCTACAATTTCTGATTTCCATTTAATTACAGTTTACTCTTGAATAACACAGGGGTTAGAGGAGGCCACCACACCCCAGGCAGTTGAAATCCACATATAACTTTCGACTCCCCCAAAACTTACTTGTCCCTGGTATCCATGGGGGATTGGTGCTAGGACCTCCCGTAGATACCAAACTCCTTGGAAGCTCAAGTGCCCTATATAAAATGGCACAGATCAATGCATAGTCAAGTATTTATTGAAAAAAAGTCCACGTATAAGTGGACCCGCTCAATTCAAACTCATGTTGTTCAAGGGTCAACTGTAGCGTGAAAGTTAGTCATCTGAAAAGCACATGGAACACAGATTCCTTATAGTTTTACAAATTTTCCCCATTTTTCATGCTGTTTTGCCCTTAAGTGATTTGGTGGCAACTTTTTAGCAAATCAATGTTATTTGTTCTTTCCAAAGAACTAAACTTAGTTTTCATGAAACTCTTTTTATACTCGAATTTCATCAGTTTATGTAATATGTAATTAGCAACACAACTAACATTTGGCCAGCACACAAAAAGCCTTCCAGGCACACCAATACCAATAGCTAACATTTAATGGGTGTTTACCACGCACCAGGAAACACTGTTCTAAGCCTTTTACATGTATTAACTCATTTAATGCTCATAATAACCCTGGAAGGTAGATATTATGTCAATAATTCTTTGTTTACCACAAACATGGTGCTGTAACTTTGTGTCTTATCAGGAGATATATAATGTCAGGTTGCCCACTATTCACAATTAGCCTGATCATTAAGTTCAGATGGTGACTGCCAGATCTCCACATTGTAAATGTATACTTTGGCTCTTGCAATTAACAGTAATCTGTGAGGTGATTTTTTGACACTCTGGGACCAGCCCATTCTCCAACAACCTTTTTCACCTTATGTTTTAGTAGCCATTTACTGGATATTGAAAAAACATGATTTTTCTTATTTTATCATGTCTTTTACAACTATTGGCTGATATTTTTAGGTATCGTGATAGACTCAGGGATCTTTTTTATTTAATATGTAATAATCCTTACAGTCATTTCTGATGATGTTCAAATTATACAAATGTGGCCAATGGGAGCCCACAGAAATGTCTTGCAGGCATAACTGCTCCAGATTTAGACTTTGCCTAGATCACATGGTGAGGACGAAATAATACAAATGTACAGTAGCAAGATACACCTTTTCACAGCTCAGCTTATAAAATGTAAGGATGTAGAGACTCTATTCACAAGCTTCTGATTTTATTCTAACTGAGGAAACACTTTTTTTACATATAAGCTCCATGAAATCAAGAATTGGATCAGTCTTAATATGTGTGTAACACATGGTCAGTAATAAAAAACAGTTAAGACTTTAAAAACGGAGAGTGACGAAGTCAAGGCATGTAGGTAGCGAGACCAAATAAACGTATTTGACTAAACGTTACTTTCCTCTCTTATGCTGTTTTAAGAAAGTCCTTTGAGGATGGTTTTCCTTGTTATATATGAGTATTCAACTTGAGGAACATCTTTGTAGAAAAAGGCAGCTGGGGAATTGGGTCATAGCTCTTCGACTGTGCTTGGAGTGAGATGAGCCTGCTGTATGGACCAGAAAACCCCAAGTCTCCAGCAACTGAACGTCAAACATTTACTGCATACTTTCTCCCACAATGGTGCCATGAAGAGTTACTTGTAACAAACACGAATCAGTATTTTCTCTACTCTTTGACCACAAGATGTCACAATTGTCCTCATTTTCCAGGAGACAAGATCATCTGGTTTAGTTGTTAATTTAATTATCCTGAGAAGGAAGGCGTGAAAATGATATTGTGTTAAACAGTGCAAGATTTGTACACTGAAAACTATAAGACATTGTCAAAAGAAGCCAAAGAACCTAAATAAATAGAGGGAAAAACACCAGATGCTCATGGATCAGAAGACTTAATACAATTAAGATGGCAGTACCTCCACACTGTTCTACAGATTCAACACAATCCTTATCAATATCTCAGTTAAATTTTTCTCAGAAATTGACAAACACAACTTAAAATTTGTATGGGAGTTCAAAGGGTCCAGTACAGCTGAAACTGTCTTTAAAAAAAGAACATATTTGTAGAGTCAATTCCCCAATTTTAAACTTGCTGCAGTAATCAACATAGATGATGGAAGAGAGTCAAAGACACAGAAATAAACCTTTATATTTATGGTGAATTAATTTTCACAAGGATGTCAAGACAATTCATTGGGGCGAAGAATAATCTTTTCAATAAATGATGACAGGACAACTGGATATCTAGATGTAAAAGAATGTGCACCCTATTAAAAACTTTAAACCATTTTTAAAAAATGAATTCCAAATAAAACATATACCTAAATGTAATAATAAAACTATAAAAGAAAACATATGTGTAAATATCTGTGACCTTGGGTTAAACAATTTTTTTAAATATGATACCCAAAGCACAAGTGAACCAAAAAAAAGACAAATTAGACTTCATCAAAATTAAAAACTTTTGTGCATCAATGGACACTATCAAGAGAGTGAAAAGTCAATCAACAGAATGAGAGAAAAAAATTGAAAATCTTATATCTGACAAGAGACTTGTGCCCAGAACATAAACAGAATGCTTACAAATTATCGATAAAAGATAAATTACTCAGTTAAAAACAGGAAAAGGATTTGAACAGATATTCCACAAAGAAGGTATGCAAAAGGCTATTAACCATCTGAAGAGATGCTCAACATCATTAGATATTAGGGAAATGCAAACCAAAATCATAATGAAAAACCACACTCACTACGGTATAAGAAAGAAAAACAATAACAAGTGTTGGTGAAGATGTGGGGGAAAACGGAACCCTTATATATTTTGATCTTGTTTCTAGTGGAATGGGGGAACAATTTTGGGGGTTTTATGCAAGGTGGTACATAATAAAATATTCGTTTTGAGAAAATAACTGAATTTTATGTGAAACACTACTGGAGGAGGGAAAAGAGAGATGGAAGAGACCAGTTAGGAGGATATTGCAATCCAGCCAAGGGAAGATGAAGCTTAAATTAGGGAGAAGGTAATGGAGATGGTATCAATAAGACCTATTTGTGAACTATTGGGGAAGAAATACTAGCATGATTTAGCAATGGATTGCTTTGAAGTGGAACAATGTAGGGAAGAGGATAATGTCAATGATAGTCCAGGTCCTGACTGGAGCAACAAAATGGATCGAGATGCCACTCAAAGAGATGAGAAACCCTGAATAGGATTAGTTTGGTTAAGAAATGGTAGGTTCCATCGGTAGATGACTGGATTAAGAAACTGTGGTACATTTATACAATGGAGTATTATGCAGCCATAAAGAAGAAAGAAATCTTACCATTTGCAACAACATGGATGGATCTAGAGAACATTATGTTAAGTGAAATAAGTCAGACAGAGAAAGATAAGTACCATATGATCTCACTTATTTGCGGATTCTAAAGAAAAGAATAAGTGAATGAACTAATCAGAAACAGTTTGGGAGACAATGAGGAAAAACTGAGGGTTGCTAGATGGGCGGGAGGAGTGGGGGGTGGGGGGAGGGGGAGGGGATTGGAGGGCAATCGGTGACCATAGGATGGCCACGGGCTTGAAAATTAATCTGGGGAACGTAATTTGGTGGTTACCAGAAGGTAAAGGGGTTGGGGGGTGGGGGATGAGGGTGAGGGGGATCAAATGTATGGTGATGGAAGGGGAGCTGACTCTGGGTGGTGAACACACAATGTGATTTATGGATGATGTGATACAGAATTGCACACCTGAAATCTATGTAATTTTACTAACAATTGTCACCCCAATAAATTAAAAATAAATTAAAAAAAAAAAAAGAAATGGTAGGTTCTTTTACGGCCATGTTGGGCTGCTTCTGCAATATCTAAGTAGAGGTATCAAGTAGGCAGTTGGTAATAGTGGTCTGGGGCTCATCGGTAATTCAGGGCTAGAAAAATATATTTTTCCATCATTTCCTTTGGCAGGACACATTGAGTCCATGTAAACAAGATTGTGTATGAGAATCGTATAATGTGAGAATAGAAGTGTTTCTAGAACAAAGCCAGGTAGATGAAAGCTAAAGAAGGTGAAGAAAGGTCATCAAGAAGAATAGGAAGAATTCCAGCAGGTGTTGACATAGAAGCCAGGTACACAAGCAGACTATTTCCAAATCCAATCCTGTGAAGAAGATGAAAAAATATTTATTTCATCCAGTGATATAAAGGTCATTGGAGGCTTAAGAAAAAGATGTTTTGGTAGAATGATGTAAGCAAAAGTCAGTTTTGAGTGCAAAGAAGAAGAGGGAAAGGTCAAATATATAACATTATTAAGTTCTATAAGACAGAAATTTAGCCTGTTTCAATGAAGGTGGAAAGGATGCTGTTGAAAAGGTGAGACTGCAAGGTCCAGAGAAAGACAGTATGAGCAAAAATTTAAAGTTATTGAGAAGTCAAGAGTGTTAGGAACCAAAATGCAATGGAGGGATTAGCCTTAAAAGGTCAGAAGCACATTTTGTCTACCTGTGGTGGATGGAATAAGAAGAGAATGAAACAAATGCCAAATGCCTGGTGTTTTGAGAGAACAAAGCTAACCTTGTTTTATCCTGCTGACTTGCTTTCCTATGGGAGAAGCTAGTAGGAACATCTGCTGGGAAAAGGAAAGAGTTAGAAAAATGAGACTTCTGAGGGGAGGAGAATTTTGGAAGGAGCTGTTGCAGAGGGTGGACAAGCAAAGGGATAAGAAAAATGCAGAAGGCTTGGCAGGCAGGGTGGTGGCTCATGAAAGTTGGGAGGAGGAATGAAGCATCTGAAGACTTTGCATAATTCATACAGATCCCATGAGCCTCACTTTCTTCACCTACCAAATGGAAACAATACTTACCTCCATGTGCTGATGTGAACGAAAAGTATGAGGAAAAGTTTTGTAAAGCAGAACATACATGTTTAGTAGGAGCCGCACTGCCAGGATCTTTCCTCAGCCTTCTGTGATTCTCCCCCCAGTTGTGCATTATTTGTATGTGTTGAAAATGTAAGGAACAATTACAGATGCTTGTATAAGTCTCAAATCTAACTTAATATGCATTTCACTAACTTTTAAAACTGTATATACCATGTATTTATGTTCTTTCTATAGAGGGGTAGCATGAGGTGACTTGGGGTAAAGGATGGTGCTGTGACTCTGAGAAGATAGAGCGTCACTGCTTCAGATCATTAGTTCCTGCTTGTTAAGCTGACCATAGCCCCTCTCTCTCTCTCTCTCTCTCTCTCTCTCTCTCTCTCTCTCCTTATTAGGAAATGTTTTGTATCCTCTCACCAAGTAAAGTTAAAAACTACATGCACCATGGCACAAAACTGGTGTGTGAAATGAGAAGATAGTCACACGCAAGGGTCAAGGTGAGCATAGAAACACAGTGAATGAAAGTAGGCAAGACCTCCTTTCATGACAGGGAAACGCCCAGATTTAGTCCAGAAGTCAATCCAGTGGGCATCACCAACAATATACCCAGGTTGTCCGGTGTGATCGGAATGAGCTACTGAGTGGATCAGTGAGTGCAATGCTCTGGGAGCTATGCGTGATCTTACCATGCTAGGGTGGGAGTCATCAGACGTGGCCCTGCTGGAAAGGGTGTACTTCTCAGACTCGGCTTTGGTTTTCTTGACTGCTTTCAACCATTTCCTGTATTGCTCCCGGACCTGCAGAGGCAAAGCACGCTCTGAGTCAGCTCACAGAGAGGAGTGAGGAGGGAAAGAGTCCTGAGTGGGAGTCGGACAGTGGTACCTGCTGGCTGAGGACACAGTACACCAGGAAGATGAAGACGCCCTGCAGGCTGTTGATGATGGTGAAGAGGTAGGCCATGGCGCGGGCAGCTGGGCCCACCTGCAGGATGCCCAGACACCAGGTGCAGCCCAAGATGAAGAGCTGAGCTGTCGCTTTAAATGTCAGCATCCTGGGCAGGAGGAGAAGGGAGGCCCATGGCAGACAGAGAACAACAGAATCAAAGCCATTTCCATCTCCACTCGATGGATTCCTCTGACTGAGTAGTGATCAACTTTGGTCTTTACTCTCAATGATTCCCTCAACAGAAGGCTGATTGGGTCCATGATGGCATTTTGACTTGGACTGAGGATGGTAGTGACACTCCACAATGTGGGTTTCAAAACTATCATGATATTTCGTGAATGTCCCTAATTTCATTCAACTGACATTTCTGAGGACAATCTGTGTACCTGACTGTGCTGGGTCCTGGGTATTAAAAATACCGTGTTTCCTCGATAATAAGACCTAGCCAGACAATCAGCACTAATGCGTCTTTGGAGCAAAAATTAATATAAGACCCAGTCTTATTTTACTATAATACAACACCAGGTCTTTACAACATAATATAATAATAATAATAATAATAATAATAATAATAATAATAATAATAATAATAATAACATAATACCAGGTCTTATATTAATTTTTGCTCCAAAGGACGCATTAGAGCTGATTGTCTGGCTAGGACTTATTTTCGGGGAAACACGGTAACAAAGACAAGATTTCTGTTTTCATAGACCTCACAGCCCAGTGGAGAGACTAAAGCAAATGGTCACTTATAACATTTGTGAGGTACCTCTGCCTGGGTCCCATCCAGTATTGTCCCCAACTTCTCACTCTCTATGAACTGCCCCAGGGCATGCTTTGCCCAAAACAGAGGCCATTCATTCTGTGAAAAGCTGAGGGAAGCAAAGGATGTCCCTAGTGTATTAGGAGATGTGATACCTGGATAAGGTACCTGATTCCACCAGGTGGAGGAGTGGAGAGGGCAGAGGGAAGAACGTCGATGAGGGTGTGAGCGTGAATGAGCGCGCTGGGTTCTGGGAACACTGGTGTGATTTCCTAACATGTTACAAAGATGAAAATGTTTTTAAGATCTTCTTCTTGGGGCCATGGAAGTAATTTCTCTTTATCAGGACAAAGTCAATGCTTCCTGAAGCTGAGGTGGTTTCATGCTGGGGTTATGCAGGAACAAAATGGGTGTCAGCAGCCAACCACAGTATCTGAGCTGGTTTCCAGGGAGGGTGGCTGCACCTCTCTCCTCCAGCCCCCTCAGAATCCCTGTGAAAGGACATCGGGAGCTTGGAACCATGTGGCCTTGCTCTTGGACCTTGCTTTGTATGGGGTGCTGTGCCCCTCGGATCCATCTCACCTCGTATTCTGGAGGGTGGACACATCGCTGTTGAGTGAGGAGAGCTTGTTTTTCAGAATCCAGAAGGTCATCAGAAAGAAAGCCAAATTAATCTGCAGAAACCCCACAAGGCTTATTGAGTACATTCCACATCGTAAACCTTCGTCCTAGCTCATCCAGCACCTAACCCAGCCGGTAAGAAGTTTTGTATTTCATAGCAGTCATAGGAAAACAGACCAAACATCCAGTAACCCAGGCACATTCCTATCCTGTAACTGGGTGACCAACTCATCCCAGTTTGCCTGGGAATTACCAAGTTTAACACTGAAAATCCAACATCTCAGGAAACCTCTTCAGTCCTCATTTAAAAGTAAATTGTCCCTCCTGGGAGCCTCCTCAGTCCTTGGCAGACTGGAACGATTGCTCTCCCTGCCTGTAACCCTCCTGATACACCTGCTCTTTGACTGACCCCAAGCTGGGCAGGAAGGATGCTCTGATGTCACCCATTACTCACAGAGAAGATGGTGCAGACAGGGCCAAGGAAGGTCCATATAAATCCTTTGTGTGTATGGAGCCAGCATCTAACAGAGAGATGGAAAGAAACTGAAGAATGTATTTGCCTTTGTGGATAAAGAATTGATAAATAAACTTATACCTCATTTCCCATAGTTTCTTCCTCCCTCCTTTATTATTAACGTTATTATTATTGTTTTTTTTTGTAAGAACATTTAACCTAAGATCTACTCTCTTAGCAAATTACAACTATACAATACAATATTGTTAGTTATAGGTACTATACTCTATAGATTGCCCTACTTATTTATCTTTCATAATTGACTCTTTTTTTTTCATAATTGACTCTTTGCTTATGCCCTTGACGGTGGTGATGGTTTCACAGGTGTTTATTTATCACCAAACTCATCAGATTGTATATATTAAATATGTACAACTTTTTACATGTCAGTCTCACCTTAATAAAGTGGTTTTTAAAAAGATAAATTCATTTTTAAAAACTCTCTTAAGCCTTGGCCCCCAGATATGCCGGCCAAAAAAATATATATATTTTTTTTAAAAAGGAAAAAACAAGAATCTATAAATTAATTTATGGTTTATTGGACAAATATCAAGTGTCTCCTCTGTATCAGGATTTGTGTTTGGACTGAAAACTTAATTTCGATTAAGATAGGCTTCAGTCCCAGGGAAATCTCAGATTCAGGGAAATCTCAGGTTTCAGTCCCAGGGAAATCTCAGATTCACTAACTAGACAATAGAAACAATCAAGGTGATGGGTTTTATGATCAAATATAATGAACTATGAGAACATGTGGCTGGATCCATAGCCTAGTCTAGGGTATAAGAAGTTCAGATAGTTGGGAAGAGTTCCCTGAGGGAACCGATTGTGTTTATGCTGACATATGAAGGATGAGCAGGTGTAGAGAAGGTGAAAAATATTGGGAGACACAAGAGCATAATAAAAACAGACCAAAAGAAACAGTAACCTGAAACAGTTTTAAGGCAGGGTTCATGTGCATTACATAATCCCTTTCTCTTGATAACATAGGGACTCAAATGACCACAAGTCAGGCACCTGAGACTTAAGGAGATAGAGTCTACCTCAAGGCCACTCTGATAGAAATGACAGAATCCCAAGTGAGAGGAATTGTGAGCAAGGTAATCGGTGTGAGGTCCATGGAGAGAGTTAGATAAATCCACCAGAAAATTCAGAGAAAGCTACTAAAGGAATGTGGTAAATAGCAGTGTGGGGGCCAAGTGGGGCCACCACCTGATTCTGTAAATGAGTGTTACTGGAACACGGTCACACTCATTCCCTTCCACATTGTCTGTGGCTGCTTCTGTGCTACAAGGACAAGGGGAACAGTTGTAACAAGACCATAGGGTCCACAAACTGCAATATTTACTATGTGGCTTCTTACAGATAAAGTTGCTGATATTATGCCAAGCAACCTAGGTAAGCCAGCTGGCCAGGGCTCAATCGATGCAGGTGAGAAATAATTTTATCAGCATAGGAGAATGTTGTGAACATCAGACTGTGGATTTAATCCCAGCTCTGCCACCAACCAGCTGTGTGATCTGTGCTTTAGTTTCCTCATCTGTAAAACTCCCATTTTCTAGTTTCTACCTCATAAAGTTGTTGGGAAGATGATTTGAGCTGATACATGAAAATCTTTAGAACAGATAGATGTCATCAAAACGGCGGTGTGAGGTGAGCCTCTGGAAATCTCCCGTGGAATTTACAACAAATGGAACAACTATAACTCCACAAAGGACTGCCTGCACAGCAGACAGGCAAGACGAAGAGGCTCACTACAGAATTCACTTAAAGGTGGGCAAATTGCGCATGCAGGGGAGGAGGGAAGGGAGAAATGCAGCGACGGGGCCGTGCAGGTGCAGGACGCAGACCTAGCTCAGTGCTCCGAGCTCGCTGCATCCTGGAACTACCACAGTTGCGGGAGAAGAAAGAACTCAGACTGCTAGGGCTCCATTTATGGCCCACAGGGCTGAGGGGACAGCATATAACACGACTGAACCCAACGCTCACAGCAGAGACCTTGGAGCAAAGACTGAGGGGAAAAGGCTGAAAATGGTGGTTTAAGCCTTCACTGCCACAGAGAACGGAAGCCTTAGGCACAGAGACTAGCCGCCACCTCCCTACTCTCCCAGAGTTCGCCCCATCCAGCCCTGCCCAGTGCTAGAAGCAGAACAGTAGCAGTGTCAGATGAAAAGTACAGAATATTTGCAGTTCTGAGAACTGTGGTCCACAGACACAGATTCGCAGCCCAACTAATTCGGGCAAAGGGGAGGGAGCTGTGGAAGCAGGACTGGCTGTGGTGGTGGTTGCCATCATTGCTCTGAGGCATATCTCACAACCCACCCCTCCCCTGTCCTCACCTATCTGGGCAGGTCCCTGCAGAAGTAAACAGAGTTGCTGAAACACATGGGCTCTGAATCTGGTGCAGTAAGACCTTTGGAACTTCAAAAGCTCTCCACATCCCCACACGGACATGGTGCCCTATGACCCAGGCAAACTGTTAAAAGAGGAGAAGACCGCCTTCCAGGGAATCCCCCCCATTGTGTGAGAAGCTGGAATAGTGCAGAAAAAACATGACACTACAGTGTGAGAGAGAGAAAAAGGCTGCAGTTGGAGAGAAAATGAAACATTCTACCAAGACATACTGGAAAACAAAAGAAAGACGTCTTCCTATCAACCTGTTGCAGAACCCACTCCTGTAGATGTCTAGGAAGAGAAATAATAGATCATTAATTGCCATGAATAACCAAGGCAACAAGACAGCTCAGAAAGAAAGTGAAAAGTCTCCAGAAAATGAACTTAAAGATATGGAAATATGTGACTTAAATGACAGAGAATTCAAGATTGCAGTTCTGAAAAAACTCAACGAGATGCAAGAAAACACAGAAAGGCAGCTTAATGAACTCAGAAACATAATCAAAAAACAACATGAACATTTTACCAAAGACATTGAAATTTTAAAAAAGAACCAAATAGAATTTCTGGAGATTAAGAACTCAATAGAAGAAATTAAGAATGAAATAGCCAGCTTACAACTGGCTCAACAGTAGTAGAGTTGACCAGATGGAGGAAAGAATCAGTGACATCAAAGATAGAAACCTAGCAGGCGTCCCGGTGGCTCAGGAGGTTAGAGCTCCATGCTCCCAACTCCAAAGGCTGCTGGTTCGATTCCCACATGGGCCAGTGGGCTCTCAACCACAAGGTTGCCAGTTCAATTCCTCCAGTCCCGCAAAGGATGGTGGGCTCTGCCCCCTGCAACTAAGATTGAACATGGCACCTTGAGCTGAGCTGCCTCCCAAATGGCTCAGTTGGTTGGAGCGCGGGCTCTCAACCATAAGGTTGCCAGTTCAATTCCTCGAGTCCCACAAGGGATGGTGTGCAGCACCCCCTGCAACTAAGATTGAACACGGCTGAGCTGCCGCTGAGCTCCCGAATGGCTCAGTTGGTTGGAGTGCGTCTTCTCAACCACAAGGTTGCCAGTTTGATTCCTCGAGTCCTGCAAGGGATGGTGGGCAGCGCCCCCTGCAACTAGCAATGGCAACTGGACCTGGAGCTGAGCTGCGCCCTCCACAACTAAGACTGAAAGGACAACTTGAAGCTGAACAGCACCCTCCACAACTAAGATTGAAAGGACAACAACTTGACTTGGAAAAAAAAAAAAAAAAGTCCTGGAAGTACACACTATTCCCCAATAAAAGTCCTGTTCCCCTTCTCCAATGAAAAAATCTTAAAAAAAAAAAAAAAAAAGATAGAAACCTGGCAATGACATGGATGGAAGAAGAAACAGATTTGAGACTTAAAAGAAATGAAAGAACTCTACAACAACTTTCTGACTCCATCATATAAGAATAATGGGCATACCAGAAGGAGAAGAAAGAGAGAAGGGAACAGAGAATATATTCAAACAAATAGTTGATGAGAACTTCCCAAACTTGTGGAAAAAACTGGATCCTCAAATCCAAGAAGCAAATAAAACACCTAATTACCTCAACACCAACAGCCCTTCTCCAAGGCACATTGTATTGAAGCTATCAAAAATCAACGACAAAGAAAGAATCCTCAAGGCAGCCAGAGAAAAGAAGATGGTAACCTACAAAGGAAAGCCCATTAGCTCATCATCAGATTTTTCAGCAGAAATTCTACAAGCCAGGAAGGAGTGGAACCAAATATTCAAACTATTGAAAGAGAGAAAGTATGAGTCAAGAATAGTATACCCAGCAAAGATATTCTTTAGATATGAAGGAGGAATAAGACCTTTCCAGACATACAGAAGCTGAGGGAATTTTCTAATACACGACCTGCATTACAAGAAATACTAAAGGAGGCTATTCTACCACCAAGAGGGGCAATTTGTGGCAACCAAAACATAAAAAGGGGGAGAGTAAAGGCCTGAACCGGAATATGTGAATGGAGAAAGTAGGCATGCTGAAGAAAATGGAATACTCTAAATATCAAACTTTCTTTTACATAAACTTAAGGGTAACCACTCAAAAAAAATCCAGAACTGAAATATATACTGTAATAAAAGAAGAAACAGAGGGGAAAATCATAGAATATCACCACACAGAAATAAAAGACAACAACAATAAGGCAAAGAAACAATGGAGACACAGTCTTACCAGAAAACTAAAGATGGAATGATACGAAATCCTCACATATCAATAATCACCCTAAATGTAAATGGACTGAACTCACCAATAAAAAGGCACAGAGTAGCAGATTAGATCAAAAAAACTAAACCCAACCATATGCTGTCTCTAAGAGATGCATCTCAGCTACAAGGACAAGCATAGACTCAAAGTAAAAGGGTGGAAATTGACACTCCAAGCAAATGGTATCCAGAGAAAAATCAGGTGTAGCTATACTGATATCAGAAGAAACAGACTTCAGGGTGAAAAAGGTAATAAGAGACAAAGATGGACATTTCATAATGGTAAAAGGGACTATACAACAAGAAGACATAACAGTCATCAATATTTATGCCCCCCAATCAGGGAGCACTGAAATATACCAAGCAACTACTAACAGAACTAAAGGGAGAAATTGACCAAAACACAATTATACTAGGGGACCTAAATACAACATTAAAAACTATGGATAGATCATCCAAACAGAAAATAAATGATGAAATAGCAGCCCTAAATGACACATTAGATGAAATGGACATAATTGACATTTATAGAGCACTTCATCCTAAAACATTAGACTATACATTTTTTTTTAGTGTACATGGAACATTCTCCAGGATAGACCATATATTGGGACATAAAACTAACCTCAGCAAATTTAAGAAAATTGAAATCATACCCAGCATATTCTCTGATCACAAGGCTTTGAAATTGGATATCAACTGAAAAAATGAAAGCAGGGAATAACACAAATACATGGAGATTAAACAACATACTTTTAAAGAACGACCAGTCAAAGAAGAAATCAGAGGAGAGATCAAAAGATACATAGAAACAAATGAAAATGAAAATACATCCTACCAAAATTTGGGGGTTGCAGCGAAAGCAGTTTTAAGAGAGAAATTTATATCATTACAGGCCTATCTCAAAAAACAAGACAAATCCCAAATAAATAACCTCATGTTACACCTTAAAGAACTAGAAAAAGAAGAACAAGTGAGACCCAAAGTCAGCAGAAGAAAGGAAATAATAAAAATCAGAGCAGAACTAAATGAAATAAAGAACAAAAAGACAATAGAAAAAATTAATGTAACAAAGAGCTGGTTCTTTGAAAGATTAACAAAATTGATAAACCCTTGGCTAGGATCACTAAGATAAAAAGAGAGAAGACACTAATAAACAAAATCAGAAATGAAAAAGGGGAAGTTATCACGGATGCCACAGAAATACAAAGGATCATCCAAGAATACTATGAAAGACTATATGCCACCAAATGCAATAACCTAGAAGAAATGGACAAGTTATTAGAAACATATAGCCTTCTAGGCTGAACCATGAAGAACTGGAAAATCTAAACAGACCGATCACCAGTAACGAAATTGAATCAGTCATCCAAAACCTTCCCAAAAGCAAAAGTCCTAGACCAGATGGCTTCACTAGTGAATTCTACCAAACCTTCAAAGAAGATTTAATACCAATCCTGCTCAAATTCTTCCAAAAAATTGAAGAAGAGACAGTACTTCCTAATTCATTTTATGAGGCCAACATTACCCTGATACCAAAACCTGGTAAGGACAACACAAAAAAATAGAACTAGAGACCAATATCTCTGATGAATACAGATACAAAAATCCTAAACAAAATTCTAGCAAATCGAATGGAACAATGCATTAAAAACATTATTCATCACGACCAAGTGGGGTTCATTTCAGGGGCACAAGGATGGTTCAAATATGCAAATCCATCAATGTGATACATCACATAAACAAAATAAAGGACAAATATCATATGATTATATCAATTGATTCAGAAAAAGCATTTGACAAGATACAACATCCATTAATGATTAAAACACTTAATAAAATAGGTACAGAAGGAAAATACCTTAACATAATAAAGGCCATATATGACAAACCCTCAGCTAATCTCATAATTAACGGTGAAAAACTGAAGCCCTTTGCTCTATGTTCAGGAACACGACAGGGCTATCCCCTATCACCTCTGCTTTTCAACATAATGTTGGAAGTCCTCGCCAGAGCCATCAGGCAACAGAAAGAAATAAAAGGCATCCAAATTGGGAATGAAGAAGTTAAACTGTCACTCTTTGCAGATGACATGACGCTATATATAGAAAACCCTAAAGACTCCACCAAAAAGCTATTAGAAACAATCAACGAATACAGTAAAGTTGCTGGCTACAAAATCAACATACAAAAGTCCATTGCATTCCTATATACTAACAATGAAATCTCAGAAAAGGAAATAAAAAGAACAATTCCTTTTGCAAGTGCAGCAAAAAGAATAAAATACCTAGGAATAAACTTAACCAAGGATGTGAAAGACCTATATGCTGAAAACTATAAGACATTTTTAAAAGAAATTGAAGAAGACACAAAGAAATGGAAAGACATTCCATACTCATGGATTAGAAGAATCAACATAGTTAAAATGGCCATATTACCCAAAGCAATATACAGATTTAATGCAATACCCATCAAAATCCCAATGGCAAAATACCTGGGAATAAATTTAACCAAAGAAGTAAAAGATCTGTACTCAGAAAATTATAAGACACTGAAGAAAGGAATGAAAGAAGATATAAATAGATGGAAACACATATCATGTTCATGGATAGGAAGAATTAATATAGTTAAAATGTCCATACTGCCTAAGGCAATATACATATTCAACGCAATTCCTATCAAACTACCAAAGACGTTTTTCACAGAAATAGAACATATAATCCTAAAATTTATATGAGACCATAAAAGACCCCGTATAGCCTCAGCAATCTTGAGAAATAAGAACAAAGTGGGAGGTATAACAATACCTGACTTCAAATTATACTACAAGGCTACAGTAATCAAAACAGCATGGTACTGGCATAAAAACAGACACATAGATCAATGGAACAGAATAGAGAGTCCAGAAATAAATCCATGCCTATATGGCCATTTAATCTATGACAATGGAAGCAAGAATGTACGATGGGGTAAAGACAGTCTATTCAATAAATGGTGCTGGGAAACCTGGACAGACACATGCAAAAAAATGAAGCTGGATCACCTCCTTACACCATATGCAAAAATAAATTCAAAATGGCTTAAAGACTTAAATGTAAGATCTGAAACCATAAAATACCTAGAAGAAAATATAGGAAGAAACTTCACAGACATTACCCGGAGTAAGATTTTTACTGATATATCCCCTCGCGCGAGGGAAGCAAGAGAAAAAATAAACATGTGGGATTATATCAAACTAAAAAGTTTTTTCACAGCAAAGGAAACCATCAATAAAACAAAAAGGGATCCTACTGAATGGGAAAAGATATTTGCCAATGATATATCTGATAAGGGATTAATATCACAAATCTATAAAAAAAACTCACTCAACTCAACTCCAAAAAAACAAACGACCCAATTAAAAAATGGGCAGAGGACTTGAAGAGACATTTTTCTAAAAAGGACATACAGATGGCAAACAGACATATGAAGAAATGCTCAACCTCACTAACCATCAGAGAAATGCAAATAAAAACCACAATGAGATACCTACCACCTCACCCCAGTCAAAATGGCTATCATCAATAAATCAACAAACAACAAGTGCTGGCGCGGATGTGGAGAAAAGGGAACGCTTGTGCACTGTTGGTGGGATTGCAGATTGGTGCAGCCACTATGGAAAACAGTATGGAGGTATCTCAAAAATCTGAAAATGGAACTACCCTATGATCCAGTAATTCCACTCCTAGGTATCTATCCGGAGAAATCCAAAACTCCAATTCAAAAATCTTTATGCACTCCTATGTTTATTGCAGCACTATACACAATAGCTGAGACATGGAAACAACCGAAATGCCCATTGGTAGATGACTGGATTAAGAAACTGTGGTACATTTATACAATGGAGTATTACGCAGCCATAAAGAAGAAAGAAATCTTACCATTTGCAACAACATGGATGGACCTAGAGAACATTATGTCAAGTGAAATAAGTCAGACAGAGAAAGATAAGTACCATATGATCTCACTTATATGCAGAATCTAAAGAAAAGAATAAGTGAATGAACTAATCAGAAACAGTTTTGGAGACAAAGAGGAAAAACTGAGGGTTGCTAGATGGGCGGGGGGTGGGGATAAGGGGGAAAGTGAGGGGATTAGAAAACAATCAGTAACCACAAGATGGCCACGGGTTTGAAAATTAATCTGGGGAACGTAATTTAGTGGTTACCAGAGGGTAAGGGGGTTGGGGGGTGGGAGATGAGGGTCAGGGGGATCAAATATATGGTGATGGAAGAAGAACTGACTCTGGATGGTGAACACATAATGTAATTTATAGATGATGTGATACAGAATTGTACACCTGAAATCTATGTAATTTTACTAACAATTGTCATCCCAATAAATTAAAAAAAAATCCCAATGGCATTTTTTAAAGAAATAGAACAAAAAATCATCAGACCCCAAATAGCCAAAGCAATCTTAAGAAAAAAGAACAATGCTGCAGGTATCACACTCCCTGACTTTAGCTTGTACTACAGGGCAACAATAATCAAAACAGCATGGTATTGGCAGAAAAACAGACATGTAGACCAATGGAATAGAATTGAGAACTCAGAAATATAGACAGATAATTTTTGAAAAAGAAGCAAAAAATATACAATGGAGATAAGACAGCCTCTTCAATAAATGGTGCTGGCAGAATTGGAAAGCCACGTGCAAAAGAATGAAACTGGACTGCTATCTGTCACCATGTACCAAAATTAATTCAAAATGGATCAAAGACTTAAGCATAAGACCTGACACAATAAACTGCATAGAAGAAAACATAGGTACTAAATTTATGGACCTTGGGTTCAAAGAGCATTTTATGAATTTGACTCCAAAGGCAAGGGAAGTAAAAGCTAAAATAAATGAATGGGACTATATGAAACTTAAAAGCTTCTGCAGAGCAAAAGAAACCATTGACAAAATAAAGAGGCAACAACTGAATGGGAGAAGATTTTTGCAAACGGTGCCTCCGATAAGGGGCTAATCTCCAAAACATACAAGGAACTCATGAAACTCAACAACAAAAAAACAAACAACCCAATTGAAAAATGGGCAGAGGACCTGAAGAGACATTTCTCTAAAGAGGACATACAAATGGCAAACAGACATATGAAAAAATGCTCAACATCACTAATCATCAGAGAAATGCAAAGAAAAACCACAATGAGATATCACCTCACCCCAGGTAGAATGGCTATGATCAACAAGACAAATAGTAACTAGTGTTGGAGAGGCTGTGGAGAAAAAGGAACCCTCATACACTGTTGGTGGGAATGCAGACTGGTGCAGCCGTTATGGAAGGCTGTGTGGAGGTTCCTCAAAAATTACAAATAGCATTACCGTATGACCCAGCAATCCCTCTCCTGGGTATCTACCCCAAAAATTTGAGAACATTTATCCATAAAGACACGTGTGCTCCAATGTTCATTGCAGCTTTATTTACGGTGGTCAAGACATGGAAACAAGCAAAATGTCCTTCGATAGATGAATGGATAAAGAAGTTGTGGTATATATATATACAAAAGAATACTATTTGGCAGTTAGAAAAGATGAAATAGGATCATTTGTGACACCATGGATGGATCTTGAGATTATAATGCTAAGAAAAATAAGTCAGACAGAAAAAGCAGAGAACCATATGATTTCACTGATATGTCATATATAAACCAAAAAAAAACAAATAAAAAAGAAAAACAAATGAGAAACAAAAACTCATAGACACAGACAACAGTTTAGTGGTTACCAGAGGGTAAGGGGGGCGGGGGGTGGGAGATGAGGGTAAGGGGGATCAAATATATGGTGATGGAAGGAGAACTGACTCTGGGTGGTGAACACACAAGGGGATTTATAGATGATGTAATACAGAATTGTACACCTGAAATCTATGTAAATTTACTAACAATTGTCACCCCAATAAACTTTCATTTAAAAAAAATATTTAGAACAGTGATTGCACATCAAAAATAATTTCTAAATCTTAGCTCTGTTCATAATAATTTCATCATCTATATATTCATGTTTTTTTTAATTAGGAAGGATGTAGGTTACACCAATCAATGCCATCCCTTTATTTCCATTTTCCTTTCTAGAAGATTTAAAACAGTCCCCTCAATTAATGCAATGAATATCATATTAATATACATTTACTAATATATAAAATGCAATTAATATTACGTATCACAGCTGTTAATATAATAGTCATTAATATAATATACAATTAATATTTAAAATAATTAAATCTAAAAGACCAAAAGTCAGCTAATTTATTTTAACTATATATTAATTTGTGACTATTAATGTTTCATTAATATTATGTTAGTGTAGAATTTTTAATATAACACACAATTAATAGTATATAAGTATATAATTATTAATTTGCTATGTAATAACATTTAAAAATTACTTCTTAAAGACTTAAAACCAATCAGTTCAAGGAATGCAATCACAAAACCAGGAAGACGTCTTTGGAGTGATTACTAAGTGTTTCTCTGTTCATCATATTCTCGTGAAATTAAAGTGCTGCGTTGGTTCCCTGCTGGCCCTGTTCATGTGGAGAAAACAAGGACAGTGGGAATTCGCACTTACCGGGTGGGTGTCCCATAAAGGTGAGGCCCGGACGCTGCGGAAATGGCCACGATCACAGCCGGGACTCCGTAGCCCACAGGGAACATGAACTTCTTCATGAACCTGCTCACACTGGAGTAGTTGACCACCGTCAGGTTGCGTGCAGTGAGGAAGAGGTGCAGGCCGTCCAGCAGCATCCAGGTGAAGGACGCCAGGTAGAGGTAGTGTAAGGCACCCGCGATGGTGGCGCACAGCACCTGGGGGAGGAGTGAGAGTCACCAGGGGGCGTCAGGGGGCGTGGCCCCAGGACCTCTCCTGCACCTTGCCATTGGGAAGAACTCGGATGTGTATGGAGTTGTTACAAGAGGGTTTGTCTGCTCGTTGCCTCACTCGGTGTGAAAGTGGCGACTCACCGCGCTAACCTTCCCGCAACCCAAGGCCATTTTATGAAGATGTCGATGCAGTATCCCCTGGGCAGGGCAGAGGGTCCTTTGGGACAGTGTCAGTACCTTGGGCTCAGTTCTGTCGATGGCCGTGAGGAAGAGCAGGTGGGCCAGGAAGAGGCAGAGTGAGAGCTGCAGGTGGAGCGAGGTGCTGGTGTTCTGGATGGCTTTGCACAGCAGGAAGGTGAGGGCCGCCAGGAGGAGGCACAGCAGAGACAGGCTCAGCCCCAGGTAGGTGATCACAGCCAGGGCGGGATCCTCCTCCTGGGACCCAGCCAAGAGAGATCACAGTCATACTTTCCTGCTCTGGGGTAATGACCCTTCCGTGCTCTTTAGTTTTACTTTTCCTTCTCACAAAATCAAGAAAGGAGGAACCAGGTAAATGTGTGGTGTTACTGGGTAATGTTAAGTTTTCTGGGGTCCTGAACTGATTAATTCAGAACCTGGGAGAACTGAGGGATAGGAGAGTCCTTACCGAAGACCAAGCACTGGAACTCATCGGGTTTCTTTTCCTTTAGGCTTTTGGGCCTGACTAAGCTACCTAAGGTTACCCTGTGAGGGTCACGGAGGCATGGAGCTCGGGGTTAAGCACCATCCTTTGTCCTCATTACATCATTCTGTGTGACAAAGTCTGTACTTGAAGACTCAATATCCAGGTCTCAACTCCCCACCCAGACTCCACTCACCTCCCTGCAACACCTGTTCCTTGCTGGTCAGGAATCCTTACAGATTTAGAAGTGGATCCTGGGTTAAAGGAGGACAGCCTCTATGCTCTGATGATGGGGTCAGCTTAAAATTCTTGTTTCCTGCTTCTCTTTTAAATATCAAAATTCATTTTTCTTGCCTATGTTTACAAATCATCTTAAATCCATGAGGGAAATTTTTTAAAAAAATTATTTTAGTGTATGTAGGCAAGAGAGAGAGGAAAGGAGGGAGAGGGAGAAAAAGAGAAATCTGAAAATGATAAAGAAAAGGGAGACTAAAACAATCAAAGTTGGTGCATCTGTTTAAAGAGCAATATGGTATTACTCAAACTGTTTTTAATTTTCAAAAAAAATTGTAAGATTGAACTTGTTTCTTAAACAAATGTTTATAAATAAATAGCAAGCCCTCTGGGTGATTTTGATGCATACTACTTTTTGAGAATCTTTGGTATAAACAAAAAAAACAGTTTCTCTACCACATACAGAGCTCACAGATCAATAATATATCAACACGACAATAGAAAAATGGGCAAGATGTGAACAACTTGTTTCCAGAGACAGAAATATAAATCGCTCTTAAATGAAGATGTTCCATTTCACCCATGTTGGGAAAAAAAAAAACATAAAACGTATCCTACATTATTTATCCTATATATTTACTTCTCAGATGGGTAAAAATCCAAAAACGTTATAATAATCTTGAGGGTGTGAGGAATCATACACTTTCGTAATATTGGTGGGAGTGTTCACAGGTGTGACTTCTATATGTTGAAACGTAAATATCTACCAAATTACAATTAACGTATTTCACCCAGTGTACGTCCTAACTAAATACTCAAACACAAGAACAATGAAGTATGTGTAAATAGTTACAACTTTATTTGTATTAGGAAATGATCATGAAACAAAATGCCTACTATGAGAAGACTTGATCTGTAATTCACAGTGCATTCACACAATGAAATGCAGTATAGCAATAAAAATAATAGAGTGTCTTTGTTGACTGGAATAGAATAATTTTTCAGATATAATAAATAAAAACACAAAATGCACAACATAGAGGAAAAATGCCACTGTGTAAGTGAAAAAAATTTGGACCAAGAACAAATGCATGCATTATCTTTGTATGTATAAAATATTCATAGAAGGTGGCCAGATGGCTCAGTTGGTTAGAGCATGAGCTCTGAACAACAGGGTTGCCGGTTCGATTCCCACATGGGCCAGAGAGCTGTGTCCTCCACAACTAGATTGAAGACAACAAGTTGCCGCTGAGCTTCCAGAGGGGCTGCTGGATGGCCCAGTTGGTTAGAACGCGAGCTCTTAACAACAACCTTGCCGATTCAATTCCCATGTGGAATCGTGGGCTGCACCCCTTGCAACTAAAGATTGGCAACTGGACTTGGAGCTGAGCTGTGCCCTCCACAATTAGATTGAAGGGCAACAACTTGGAGCTAATGGGCACTGGAGAAACACACTGTCCCTCAATATTCCCCAATAAAATTTATTTTTTAATTTTTTTTTTTTTTTAATGAATAAGATATCCATAGAAAAGGGTTGGAGAAACTAGCAATGTTGGTGTTTGAAGCAAGAGGAACTAGGTGTCTGGGGTTAGGGGTAACATGAAAATCTTCAATGTTTCTTTCTTATTCGGTGTGAATTTGAAACACAAATATTTTAACTCTTCAATAAATATAAAACAGTATATAAATAAAAGTATGAATATTGTGTTATCTAGCAACATGGCAGGAAGAAACACGGCCTTGAAGTGTGTTCACACTCCTGAGGGCTCCTATGTGGTCTGACCATTGGCTGTGATCCCTTTCATGCTTATTTTCAAATGGGTGTTCATAGTAAATACTTGTTAGTTGAGGTCAACTGAGTGAGTCTCTGGTTTGATGATCCAGAGGAAGTAACCGGCTCACCTAACCAGGGGAGGATGCAAAGATGGTTCCTGACCCACCTATATGCACTGGCTCCCCAGCCACTTCTCAACTCTGCCATCACCAAATCTTCCTTTCTGCACCCTTGTCCTGAAGACCCCTGGGGTAAGCAGAATTCCAATTTGGCAACAGGATTCCCACCCGCTGGTGTATACACATCTTCTTCCAGGCTTTTAATCAAATGCCAATGTACGTGCTGCTGTGAAGGAATTTTACAGATGGAATTCAAGTCTTACATCAATTGACTTAAAAGAGGGATTTTTATTCTGAGGATCCTGACCTAATCAGGTGAGTCCTTAAAAGAACTGGGCTTTTCCTGGAAAAAAAATTTGATATGTGGGAGTTCTACAGGCCTCCTGATGAGAGCACAAATACGTTGTGAGAGGGCCTCTTGAGACGGAATACAGGTAGCCCCTACTTGCTGCACGTGGTCACCTAAAGCCAGCTAGCAAGAAAGGAAGTCCTCAGTCCTACAGTCACCAGGAACTGAATTCTGCCAGCAACTGGAGAGCTTAGAGGAGGACCCCAAGCCTCAGATGAGAGATGTGTAAGCCTTACAAGACCCTGACCAGAAAATCCAGCTATTCCATGTCGGTTTGTTGACCCAAAGAAATTGTGATATAATAAATTTATTTTTTTAAGGTGCTATATGTGTGGGAATGTGTTACCCAAAATATCCCTTGAATGCAGCCCCTCTTAGGACTCTCACCTGCAAATCATACAGAGCCATGAGGACGGCAAAGCTGCTGAGGTGGGTACATTGACAGGTGGTGCTATCGTCTCTGGTGCCCACGATCCAGCAGCCTTTGGTCGACCAATAACCACTTCCGTTCTGGCCATGTTCCCAGAAGACACAGAATACCTCCTCCCTTGGCCCAGGGGTCACTGACTGTAGGAACGGAGCATAGATGTGAACTGGTGGTTCTGATGCTCAGAAATGCTGACCCAAATCTAGCTTGTGAAGGGCTTTCCTGGGGAAATGATGCACCAGTGGGGGAGCCCCCTGACCCCCAAGGCAGTGCCCAGGACTCAGGCCTCCTCCACACCCACATACCCACATTCCCATCCTATCAGGACTCACATGTTGGAAGATGAAGGTGACTGGGGAGCTGAGGTTCTGGGTGTTATTATTGC
The DNA here is from genome assembly GCF_004115265.2 of Rhinolophus ferrumequinum. NCBI lineage: Eukaryota > Metazoa > Chordata > Mammalia > Chiroptera > Rhinolophidae > Rhinolophus > Rhinolophus ferrumequinum. The sequence continues at coordinate 47,478,752 of NC_046301.1, forward strand.
TCAGAAAGGCTGAGACGACATCTGAGAGCAGGACGGGGGAGACTCCCGGCCGCAAGTCCTTGTGTGTCTCCTGCAGAACTGCCTGCTTCTCAGTGTCCAGGACCAGCGGGGCCTCAGCCAGCAACTTGCCCATCCCCGGGATGGAGACAAGGCCCACGACAGAAGGGCCTGCAGGACGAGGCCAAGGGTGACATCTTGGGGTGCCCAACAGGCCCTTTTCCTCCTCAGATGGTCTCTGTCCTTTGACCCACCATAACCCAGACTGCCCTTTAAACTTTAATTCTCTATTTGTCACATCCTTGGGCATCTTGTCCCACTGTGAAGCTGGGACTTTCATTGACTTTCTCCCCCTTCCGGTCATTACCTGCATCACCAGATCCCTGCACCACGTCCCAGTTCACCAGCATCTTTGCCTGATTCTGACTCAATGTGACATTCCTGCGTCCTTGCACCTGCACCTCCAGGGATAGCTCTATGAGTTGTGGGAGTTACAAAAGGGAGTTAGATTAGTAACTGTGCCTGCAGTGGTTGCTATAATGTCATTTTTATGTCTTCATATATTTTATATTTATTATGTTATATTACATACCAAATGTTGTGTGTACTAAATGATGCCATTATTTTATATGTATATGTATATATGGGGTTCCAAAAAAATGTATACAAGTGGACACTTTAGTCAGCGTTGCTCAAGCAGTAGTTCACCATATTCAGAAGTGTCTGGATACTGATGGTAACCACTTTGAGCACCTCTTGTAATTGCCAATGTCAAATGTGACTTGTATTCATCTTTTGTTATCGGTATACATTGAGTACTACAATTTTAATAGTTTTTTCCTTTCTTAAAATGTATATACATTTTTTGGAACCCTTTGTATTATAATAATACACTTATTTGATATACATAATAATGGTACATATGTGTATCATCTGAATATACAAGGGCTTATAAGAGAAACTATGAGAAATTTTTCAACAACAAATTCGATAACCTGAATAAAATGGACAAATTCCTACAAACACACAAACTATAGAAGTAACAGGAGAAGAAATAGAAAATCTGACCAGACCTGTAATAAGTAAGGAGATTGAATCAGGAATCAAAACTTTCTAAAATGAAAACACCAGACATGAATTTTACCAAACATTTAAGGAAGAATTAACACAAATCCTTTGTAAATTCCTCCAAAAAAAATGGAATAGAAGGGAACACTACCAAAATAATTCTATGAGGCCACCATTACTCTAAAAGCTAAACCAGAGAAAGATATCACAAGAAAAGAAAATTATAGACCAATATCTCTTATAAACTTAGATGCAAAAATGTTCAATAAAATATTAGGAATAAATTTATCCAAGGAGGCTTAAGATTTGTACACCAAAAACTACAAAAGATTGCTGAAAAAATTTTAAAACCCTACATACTCATAAATCAAAAGACATCCTGTGTTTATGGAATGGAAGACAATATTTTTAAGATGGCAATATTCCCCAAAGTGATCTATAGGTTCAATGCAATACTAACAATATCCCAACAGCATTTTTTGCAAAATGGAGACGCTCATCCTAAAATTCATATGATTTTGCAAGAGGCCCCAATACCCAATCTTAAAAATGAAAAACAAAGAGAACTCACACTTCCTGATTTCAAAACTTATTACTAACCTATAGTAATCAAAAGTAGTATGGTAATGACAAGGATAGACATAAAAATCCAACAAACTGGAGAGTCTAGAAATAAACCCATTCATTTATGGTCAACTGGTTTTCAACAAGACTCTTCAAGAAACTATTTCAACAAGAATAGTCTCTACAATAAAGGGTCCTGGGACACCTGGCTATCCACAAGCAAAAGAAGGAAGTTGGACCATACTTCACCCAATACACAAAATGGGTCAAAGACCTACATTTAAGAGCTAAAACTAGAACAGTTAGTAGGAAACATGGGAGTAAATCTTCATAGCCTTGAATTTGGCAATCAATTCTTAGATATGACACAAAATGCACAAACAATAAAAGAAAACAATAAAATGGACTTGATCAAAATTTAAAGCATCTGTTCATTAAAGTGAAAAGGCAATCTATAGAATGGGACAACATACTTGCGAATCACATGTTTCATAGGGTATACTATCAAATACATAAAGGACACTTACAACTCAACAACAAAAAGCCACAAGCCAATTAAAAAATAGGCAAGGGACTTAAATAGATGTATCTCCAAAAAAGATACATAAATGTTCCACAATCACATGAAAAGATATTCAATATCATTAGTCCTTAGGGAAGTGCAAATCAAAACCATAATGAAATGTCACCTGACATACACTAGAAAGGCTATAATAAAAACAAAACAAAATGGAAGTGACAAGTATCCCTGAGGATGTGGAGATTGGAGCCCTTGTATATTCCTGGTGGGGATGTAAAATGGTGCAGCCATTTTGGAAAAACAGTTTGGTGGTTCCTAAGTGCTGAACATAAAACTGCCTTATCACTCAGCAATTCGACTCCTACGTATGTACACAACGAACTGAAAACAGTTATTCAAATAAAAACTTGTACACCAATATTCATAGTAACTCTATTCACAATAGTCAAAAGGTGCCAACAACTCAAATGTCCATCAATGGATGAATAGTTAAACAAAAGGTGGTGTATCCACAGAACGGAATATTATTCAACCACAACAAGGAAAGAAATGTGATACATGCTACACCATGATGAACCTTGAAAACATTAAGTTAGGTGAAAGAAGCAAAACTATGTCACATATTGTACGTTCTATATATATGAACTGTCCAGAACAGGCAAATCCATGGAGACAGAAAACAGATTAGTGGTTACCAGAAGCTGGGGGAGGGGGGAATGAGAAGCAACTGCTTAGTGGGTACAGTGTTTACTTTTGGGGTAACGAACATATTCTAGAAATAGAGGTGATGGTTTACAACTCTGTGAATGTACTAAATGCCACTGAATTGTACACTTTGGTTAAAATGGTCAATTTTATGTTATGTGAATTTTGCCTCAATGAAATAAACCACTTGAATATCAAATAATATTAAATTATATTCTTCCAAATTTCATAATTTGTTTTTTGAAGCCATTTCGATTTTACATTAAAATTTTCATTATAATTATTTCATTTGCTGATAATTTATATTACAATGAAAAAGTATATTATTTATAGCTTTCTTTCCATTTCTTTTTAACATTTTGTTTGAATGTGTTTATGAGAGTGGCAGGTACACACAAGCCTGGCCACTCAGCTCAAGTGAGACTGGAAGAGGAATGAGGTGGAGAAAGGCCAGAGCAGAGCCTGGGGGCAGAAGGGGTCCTTACCTGTGCCTCCAGCTGTATTAAAGGTCAATGGCCCACCCGGCAGGGCCTTGCTCAGCGATCTCAGGACCTGCTCCTGGCCAACCAGCAGGCTGGTGGCCACACAGTGCTGCTCTGAGCGGGGCAGGGTCACCAGGTCTCCGGGGCTCTCCAGTAGATCATCCACCACCTGTATGACGCCCTGGGGGGATGGCGACACAGAGCCAGTGGGCCATGCGCCACAGAGGCTACATGAAGACCCTGCCCACTCAGCCCCGGCTAAAAGAACCCACAGATGGTCTATCTGGGGATAAAGATGGTGCAGTTGGATTCCCTGTGTCTTTGCCCCTGGAGTCCAGCTACTCATAGGAATGCCTAGGGTGACATAAACCCAACAGGCAGGGACAGCATGAAGAAAGGTGTTAGCAGGTGCCCAGGGGGTCTCACTGTGAGTACAAATACCTGCGTGTCCGCTCTTCCCACCGACCCTCGGAGAGGCGGGGCCTCAGAGCAGGAGGCCACTGTGTTGGGGTCTCTCTGCTTCCAGACCCAGTTTTCCCCAGGCCTCTATGGGATGCCTCCACCTGCCTCCCCTGGGTCCTGCCCTTACCTGGATGGTGTCCTGGGCCGAGGTAAACGTGAAGTTTCTGCCCAGATCCTGGATTCTTTCAAAGAAGTGGGAGAGCATCTGAGGAGAGGGGAAACGAGGTGGTCAGAGAGCCTCATACACGGGTAGTGCAGCATGGGGGAAATGGATGGACAGGGAGGCTGCCACCTGGTCCCTGCTGGGGCCACTCACCTGGCTCTTGATTCCATGGGGCGGTGTCCATGTGGGGAAGGAGATCACTGCTGAGAACAGAATGGCGGTTCATTAGGTGTGAGAGTGTCTGTGTGTGTTGGAGGCGGGGACTGGGGTCAGGTCAGGCCAAGTATCTTCACATTGGGTGGTCCTTTGTTTACTCAGGAATCCGGGTTTGGGCGCCTAGCCTCGGAGGCAGTGGCATGTGCATGAGCCCCTAGTGTTGACACAGCAGGTGGAGTTGCCACACTGATGCCCCCAGAATGACACTCATCCACCTCTGGGGACACGAAGAACAGGCCCGGTCCCACCCAATCAGGCGCCTCTCCTCTCCATGCCCTGCCCCCTTCCCCATATTAGTGCCCGCCACCCCCCTTGGCTGGAGGTGATGCCACCTGATGACTGCACGTCCCTGAGTGGTGGACGCAGGGGTTATGGGAGGTGTGCAGAGGCCTGACACATAGCAAGTGAGCCCCGTACAGATGTAAGGTTGGCAAATACCTTCCTCCTGGTTAGTAATTGGCTGCTGCCTGGGGTCCCCCAGGAGCCTTTCTCTTGGTACCTCAGCTTCTTCCCTGGGACCCCCATATCTGTGCCCATTTAGCCTCAAAAGAACTAACACCTGGCACAGCAGGGCACCGCCAGCATTCATTCTGCTTGGTTTGTGTGAGTGCCACTGAATGTGATCAGATGGTTTGAGTGTGGGAGTGAGGGATCTGAGCTCCAGACCTTCGCAGATGGTGGTGCTTGGGCCATTGGGGGACCCGGGCATTGGCTTCCAGCCAGGGCGGCAGCGGCAATTATAACCGCCCACACTGTTGAGGCAGTGGGTGGATTTGTGGCATGGTTTTGGCTTCGAAGTACATTCATTCACATCTGAGGACAAAACCAGAGCATCAGGCCCTCTCTCCACTCACTGTACCCATCCTTCTTGCCCCTTCCCTCAAATTCCTTAGCACTTCACACTGAGGACGCTCCACACCACACCCCACTTACCAGCCACCCAGCCTGTAAGGACACCACTTTCTGATGGCATTTTCCACTGTAAAAAACACCATAAACTCAGAGCATCCCTGCAAGGTGGGCAGGGCAGGACTGTGTGTATGCAAGTGTGATCCCAGAGCTGTGTGCTCTCGAGTATGGTGCAGGATGGACTGTGGGGCGACCTGTGATGGGCTTCGAAGCAGGGAGGCTGGGACACTGATGGCACGATTCTGGGTGGGGTTATAGCACCACTGCCATCCGGAGCTGCACTCCTGCCCTTATTAGAACAGAATCAGAACCTCAGCCCTGCCCAGCCCAGGTCCCCATCTCCTCACTGCCTGCACTGAGGACACACGTCCCTGAAAATGCTGCCACTTCTTCTTCTTTAAGATGGGCTCAGCAGAATAAAGAAGAGGCGGTACATAGGTACAATGGAATATTACTCAGCCATAAAAAAGAATGAAATCTTGCCATTTGCAATAACAGGGATGGACCCAGAGGGTATTATACTGAGTGAAATAAGTCAGACAGAGAAAGACAAATACCATATCATGTCACTTATACGTGGAATCTAATAAAAAACAAAACAAATGAACAAGTAAAACAAAACAAAAACAGACTCATAGAAAGAGAGATCAACTGGATGGTTGCCAGAGGGCAGGGGGTTCGGGATGCAAACAGAAAGGGGAATATAGTCAGTAGTAGTGTGATAACTTTGCACGGTGACAGATGCCGTGTTGTCCCTAATAAGACCGAGCCAGACAATCAGCTCTAACACATCTTTTGGAGCAAAAATATAAGACCCGGTCTTATAGTAAAATAAGTAAAATAAGACCCGGTATTATATTATGTTATATTATATTATATTATATTATACTATACTATACTATACTATACTATACTATACTATACTATACTATTATATTATATTATATTATATTATATTATATTATATTATAAAGACCCGATCTTATTTTATAGTGAAATACGATTGGGTCTTATATTAATTTTTGCTCCAAAAAATGCATGAGAGCTGATTGTCCGGCTAGATCTTATTTTCGGGGAAACACAGTGGTTACTAGACTCAATGTACTGAGCACTTTGTAAAGTATATAAGTATCGGATCACTATATTGTACACCTGAAACTAATATAATATCATGTATACCAACTACGCTTAAATTTAAAAATTAAATTTATTTAATAAAAAGGATGAGCTCATCAGGGACAGTGTCCCCATTTTTCAGGAGAAAACTGAGGCAAAGAGGGAAATTGGGTCATGGCAGCTGGACTTCCGATTAAGGCTCTTACCTACTTCCTCCTTAGCCCTTCTCAGAGGCAGAGTGACACCTCCCTCTGTTCACATGTGACAGATGAGGAAGGGGCGGGTCCTGGGAGAGTTCACAGGGGCTCCACAAGGGAACCCCAGGCCCCAAAGGCCCTGCCGCCTCCCTGCTCTGTGGCAGGACCTTTCGGGGAGACAAATTCCTGGGAAGGGCCTTGGTAGGCCCTTGGCGTTTTGGGAACCTGAGAATCTTTTCCCTCCTCCCCGGGCTGCAGGACCTGCCTCGGCTCCTTCCCCAGCTCCAGTCCAGCCTCACAGCGTCTTCCCGGGGCCCGTACCTTTGCACAGGTTTGGGTGCTGCTGGTTGAACTCGAAGCCAGGTGGGCACTCGCAGGTGTAGCTGCCTGCAGTGTTGACACAGATGCTGCGGCCCTTACAGATTCTGGGGTACAGCTGACATTCGTCTATGTCTGCAAGAGGAAAGAGAGGGTGATGGACACCTGCAGCTCTGGGCAGCCTTCAGGGCTGGGTGTCAGCCACATTTCCTGGCATGGAAGCATCTGGAAGGCCCCACTGTCTCCTCCCAGGAGAGTGGCCTATGGGTGAATGTGGTGGCCAAGGTGCTCTGTTGTCCAGATGTGGCCAGAAGCATCCCAAGTCCTCCCAATCTGCCAGCTCTGGCTCCCTTAGCATCCTTAGGTATCTCCCAGGTGGGCAGGGACATCACAGCCACCTGTGTCCCAGCCTGAGCATTTGGACAAAGGCCAGGTGGGCCTTCCTGGGAACCAAGTGCAGGGAAAATGCTGCATTCCTTGAGTAGGCCCTGTCCTGACTCCCCCGGAGTGGGTGCTGCTGGCTGAGTTCTTCTTGGAATCCTGGTGACAGCGCCCTCCTGTCCTTGCTAACTCTGAGACTCCAGCTCCATGGAGATGAGCCAAGACCCACCCCTGAGCCTGGTCCCTCAAGGGACTTGCAGGAAGGGGAGAGGAGAATGAAAACAATCCAGACAGGCCAGGGCCGCTCTGACAGTCAAGGGGATTATAGTCAATAGTAGTGTAATAACTTTGCACAGTGACAGATGGTCCCTAGACTTAATATGATGAGCACATTGTTAGGCATATAAACGTGCTGGACAGTGGGGCTGACATCCATGCAGCCTTGGAGCAGCGCAGGTGCCTCTTTCTGATCTCCATGACAGCATCCCCAGGACTGGCAGGAAGTGGTGAGAACCCACTGCTGAGCAAGGTCAGGAGTGGGCGAGGGTTGGGTGGCTGAAGAGGGAAGCAGGTGCTGAACGGCGAGGGGTGACGTGTGTTTCTGTCATCTGGCCCCTTGGCCTCCCACAGGAATATAGACCTGGGGCTCCCACTGAGGGGGGCTCAGCCTCCATCTTCTGTCCCCCAGTGGCCTGGGCCCCCAGGGGGCCTGGGTTGACCTCCTTGTGAGAAGGTTGGACCTGGGGCAGTGACACCCTCCCTTGTCATCTGGTCCAGACAGAAGCCTCTTCATTCACCCAGTTTCCTGAGTTTGGGACAGAGTTGATGTCACCCAGCCCACCCCTGACAGAATATCCCACTGGTTCCCGTGAATTGAAATTGTTGGAAGGTTAAGGCAAAGCCTTGCTTGAGGAAAAGACAGAGGCTGAGTGGCCAAGAAGTGGGGTCAGGATGCCAGGAAGCAATGTTGCCAGGTGGGGTTGTGGGCCAGGAGTAGGGCTGACCGAGGCCTGTACCTGTACACAGGGGCCTGCGTTTGAACGACTCCCTCTCCTGTTTCTGGATGGATTTCCAGGGCCCATCCAGGGCTGACAGGGCTCCTGTCATGGCCAAGCCCATGTGGGCTCCAGTGGGGCAGGACTCACGCTGGCAGTCACTGATGATGGTGAAGAGGAGGGTATTGTGCTAGACCACAAGGTGCTGTGAGTGCGTGAAGCATCTTAACGCCATCCCTCTCCATTTTTGTACAAAAATAAGATGCCAGGTAGGCAGGGGGCATGTTCCAAACATGTAGGAGTGACCCTCTATGGAGGGTTCTGAGCCTTGGGGTTCAGCGAGGGGGTGACCAGGTAGGTGCCCAGGACAGCCTTTTTGTGCCTGGAGAAAGTGGGGCAAATGACCTCAACTCTCATAGACAAGGACATGGAAGACACAGCGTGGTTCTCACCTTGACACGTGTTCTCACTCTCATTTCTGAATGTTTTTGCCCCAGAAACAGGCTCGTATCCTGGGTTGCATGTGCAGTAGTAGCTCCCCTCCGTGTTCTTGCAGTCTGCGAATTTTCCACAGGACACTACGGGGGGTGGTCCACACTCGATGATGTCTGGAACACAACAGGACAAAGGGTTGCTTCTCTAAGGTGGGAGTGAGTTTCCACAGGGCAGAGACTGTGGACTCCAGCCTGACCTCGCCTTGGGAGTGGAGAGAACTCAGCTCCTGGGTGGCCCTCCTGGGACTGCGCTGGGCACAGCCAGCTGCTCCAGAGCCTGTTGACTGCTCTCCTCATCTCTGCTCTCTGGCTGGGCCTGAAGGCCTCTAGATTCAGACACTCTGCTGTGTCATGATGGGGATGGAAGCAGGTCTGCGTCCCCTTCTCCAGGCTTTGAGGGGTAGACGGAGGCACTGACTCAGTCCCAAAACTTCCCCTGTGGTGTTTGCACTATAGGGGACTTGGGGTTGCCCTCTAGTCAGGGTGACAATGACATTAAAGGCTGCCCCCTATGCTGAGATAGAGAGGGAGTCATGGCTGGGGGCTTTCCAGGGTGACATCATCATTCACATTTGAGGATAGAGGCCAGTGTCAGGCCCCTGCCCATTGGTGGCTTCCACCCTCCCATTATTCACAATGGGCCAAGTGCACCCCTCACTCATCAGGCAGTCCCCCAGCTCCCAATGTTAGGCCTTTCCCAGATGCTCCAGGATGTCTCTGGGAGAGTCTGGCTAGCTCCACCTCTGGGGAAAGTCCCGCTTTATCACAGCCTATCACGGATATGAAATGAAGAAGCAAGAGGAAACCGCTCACAGTTGAGTCACTGGAGGTGATTTGCTATCTTATCTCTCCCTGTTCTCTAAACATGAGAGTAAGATCCCCGTGAGCCAGGTCCTTTTTGAGTAGCTCAGGTACCAACAAGCAGGGTCTGGATACTGTTGGCTAGAAACAACAGTTTAATAAGAACCAGCAACACAAGAATGAATCGAATTGCAGGGACAGATTGTTAAGTCACTACATTCCAATCAGAGGACCAAAGACATTAGAATCTGAAAGGACTCTGGTGTCATGATGGCCAGGCAACTTGTCTCTCCCAGTTTAGAGTCTCTTTTCCACTCCTGCGAATTTCCCTTCTAAGTTCCTAGGCCCAGGCAGTGGTGTGAGCATCAGGACAGCACAGGATGTAGAAGGGACACCCAACTGAGACAGTTCATGTTCAGCCCCCACCTGGGCATTGGGGCTTCCCTCCTCTGTTCTCAGATGGTGACCATGGCTAGAGATTTGTCTTCAAGTTTGATGGGAGGGGTAGAGTTGAGTGGGAGAGATTTGGAAATGAGGTATGCAGGACGGAAGGACACAGCGATGGGAAATTCCTCAACCTGACAAGTGTGCTCCCAGCAAGGACCTGGGATCCAGGTACATTAGTACCAGGCTCGCTTCTCCATGTCCTCCCAGTCTACAAATCACCATTAGACACACACATGTAAATGCACAAAGGAACCGTTAGGAATACTTCCCGGGTCATGGATGGGCTGGGCAGTAGTCATAGCAACATCTTTTATTTTCTCTGATAAAATTTACTTGCCTGCAAATATCAGATGACACAGGATACTTAGAAAATAAAGAAAATATTTTTTTAAATGAAACAAAAAAATCACCCATAAGTCCACTACATAGACCACCAAAAATTTTAGCGTACTTTTTTCTTTCTTTTCAAACCTATTAGTAATATTTTCTTTATTATCAATAAATGTGCATTTAAGACTATTTTGAGTTGATGAAGACTATTTCTTGGTGTAAAAACTATATCATTTCCTTTTTTCCTATTTTTTAATTGTGGTAAAATGCACATAACATAAAATTTACTATCTTAACCTTTTTTAAATAGTATAATTTCCTTTTGTGATGCTGTGTTGTTAAAGAATAAAAACTTCTTGGGCCGGCCCGGTGGCTCATGCGGTTGGAGCTCCATGCTCCTAACTCCGAAGGCTGCTGGTTCGATTCCCACATGGGCCAGTGGGCTCTCAGCCACAAGGTTGCTGGTTCAACTCCTCGAGTCCCGTAAGGGATGGTGGGCAGTGCCCCCTGCAACTAAGATTGAACACGGCACCTTGAGCTGAGCTGCCGCTGAGCTCCTGGATGGCTCAGTTGGTTGGAGCGCATCCTCTCAACCACAAGGTTGCCATTTGACTCCGGTAAGGGATGGTGGGCTGCGCCCCCTGCAACTAGCAACGGCAACTGGACCTGGAGCTGAGCTGCGCCCTCCACAACTAAGATTGAAAGGACAACAACTTGACTTGGAAAAAAATCCTGGAAGTACACACTGTTTCCCAATAAAGTCCTATTCCCCTTCCCCAATAAAAAAAAAAAAAAAAAGAATAAAAACTTCTTAAATTCTACCACCTTGTTAGTTGTGGGACTTTGGGCAAGTCACTCAATCTTTTTGAGCACGAATTCGATCATTGAGGCAGCAATCTTAGCCCTGCTTGCCTCACGGGGCTGCATGATGGTGAGTGGGCAGGATTCCTGGTGAGCTCAAGCTAGTAGGAGAGCCCGAGCTAACCAGGCCCTGGGTGTTTCTTCCCTCCTATTGCTTCCTTTATTTCTCCCCTTTCTTTGTGCTATGAAAATAATAATGATAATAATAATAATAACTGTGGCAGTAACAATGATAATAGCTAGCATTTGTTGACAATTTTTTCCTTACTAGTCTTTACCTTTTTTTCATACAGGTAAATATTAAATCTCACCCCAGACATGTGGGGTAGATAATTAATTATCCCCATTTTACAGACAAGCAAACTGAAGCGAAGAGGGGAGAAATAATTTCATGACTATCGGAGACCTGTCGGTGGCAGAGCTAGACTCTGAGCCCACGTAGCCCAGCTGCACCATGGACGCTCTCAACACTCTACCTACTGATCATGAAAACCTGACTGCCCACTTCCCTGCCCTGTCTCCTCTCTCTAATCCTTGACAAAGTGCTTCTGTGCTGCTCTCAGGATGAGGGCTCTAGATGCCCACAGTCTCCCCCCACAAACTCCATGTGCCCCTCCACCACCCCAAAGCCTCTGTACCATTACATATCTCTGAGGAGCTGGTGAAGATCTCCCCAGATGAAGAATTGAATCCCGGAGAACAGCGACAGGCGGTGGCATTGACACATTTGGAGTTCAGAGGGCACCAGAGAGCACAGTCTGTGGAGGCAGAGGCTGTGGGGACAGAGACAACGGTCAGAAGGCCCAAGAATAAGGGAAGCCCGCTGGGAGTCCAAGAGAAGAGGAGGGGAGGAAAAGGAGAGATGGCTGCTATCAGAAGTGGAAGAGCTCAGGAAACTGAACACTTAGGGGGAAACAAATAGCTTTTCTCATTTCTAGAGGACCTTCTCTGAGACTCACTTGCAGAACAAGCTTCTTTCCTTCACTTGTTGGTGAGAAGTCCCAGACCTCAGCATGCACTCCCCGTATTATGTCCCTAATGGGCCTGGCTGGGCAGACTCACCTGTCCCGGCTGCAACTCCCAGTGTCAACGGCAGCAGCACCAAGAGTCCTGGGACAAAAAGACAGACAGGTGACAGAGAGGACAGTCAAGCTCCAATTTCAACCCCAGTCGGCAGGGCCATTGCCTCCTTAGTAGGTGGTTCTTGCCCTGCAGCCCATGGCCTTCCAGCAGCTTCTTGTGCTTTACCAGGAATCGAGGACTAAGCCTTTCCCCTCCATCTCCCAGGACTCCCCAGGAGTCAGTCACCGATAGACACAATGCTCAGGTGGACTCAGGTGCTACAGGTAAGGGAACAGGACATACACACAGCTGATGACAGGGGCCCATCTTAGAAAGCCCAACCTTCCCAATGGAGAGGGTAAATCTTAAAGGAGAGAATCCTCAGATTTGCCCAGGCCCAGTTTCCTTGTTCTCTGTCAATGGCAGAAATCTGCTTTGAGGATTCCTCTTCCAGCATCGCTCCTGTTGAACGTACAGCTTCAGAGCATACAAAAGGAGCATAGATCGTGGAGTCGTACAGCCCAAAGTCTGAGTCCTATAATGATGAGAAGAGCAGGGCATGGAGCCCTGGAATCCATAGAGTGGGAGTTGAGGAGCAGTGAGGAGTGAGAACTAAGGCAGCTGCAGGGAGGGCCACTATCTCCTGGTCAGGTGGCCTCTCCAGGTACAGCACCCATGGCTTCTACGGCTCCTCCCACATGATGCCCTGGCCCTTCGACAGTGGACAGTGCGCTGAGGGCACAGCCTTTCCCCTTTGTCTCCCAGTTCGGTCCTGAGAAATGAATCACAGAAGGGCTTTGTGGCATGCAAACCACTACGAGTAGGGAGGAATGAAATCTACCCCACAGGCAATACATGGACCACCTAGTAGAGTCTGTCATCCCATCTATGTGAGCCCTGAACCCTGTGGAAATCTTTTCAGGTCTGTGCACCACCTTAACAGGAGCTTCTCAGGTAGAGGCAAAGACGGATTCCTCTTCCAGGCTGTACTGCCAGTTCAACCCTGTGTAAGGTGAGAGAGGACACTGGTGGCAAATGGATTTGGAGCCAGACATGCCCAAGACTGCATCCCAGACTTCCACCTGGTGGCTGCGTGTCTTTAGACATGCCACCCATTCTCTGAACCACAGTTTCCCCAACGCTAAATGGGTACAGTGGTCCCCATAGTAGGATGGGCTTTATTACGATTGTAGATTGGTGAAGACTAATAAAGGGTTAGCACAGGGTTTGGTACAGAGTAAACAGTCAACGTATACCAGCTAAAGGAAAGAAAGAGAAGCAGATGAAGAGCAGAGTGCACCCCATGCCTCTATTACCTTCCTATTACCTGAGACACACCTGAGTCCAGGTCAGATCCAGGGTCCAGGCAGAAGTACATGCTCACCTTGCTTCTGCCAGGGGTCAGAATCCCAGACTTCTGTTACTCCCTCTTTGCCCAGGAAATGCTCCTTTTCTCGATGGCTCTGTGCACGGGTGACTGGAGCCAGGCTCCAGGGCCAGACTGCCTGAGTCCAAAACCCAGCAGGGAGCTGCCCCTTGGGAAAGTGGCCTAGGTATTCCTTAACTCAAATATCCCATCAACTATGCGTCTTCTGTTTTCTAATGTATGGTGGCCAAAGCAGGAGAAAATGAGTCCTAATGTCCCCTGTGTATGAATGAAGTCATTTAGTCTTCTGAGTATATTATACATGTACACCTAAAAAAGTAAATGTCTTAAAGAAATTAAGTTTGTTTTCCATTTATTTTAAATGCCCACAGCATTTGGTAAAATAGACCCTCCAAAATGTGCCCAGCTTTAAAAAAAAAAAAAAAAAAAAAAAAAAAAAAAAAAAAAAAAAAAGCACGTTCCACAAATCAGATGATAAGAAATGTGGCTATTTTCATTTAAAATGCTAACCAGAATTAAGCTGACCTCACTGATATCAGTTTGTTACTACATCACTCACTGCCCTTCACATCATTCCATGACCCACACAAAACCTATAGACTAAAGGATGATGTTTTCCTTAGCACATGAAAATTTTCAGAAAGTTTAGCTCTGTGCTCTTCTGAAAAATAATATATTAGGTGGTGTGACAGTTAATTTTATGTATCAACTTGGCTAGGCCACAGTACCCAGATATTTGGTCGAACGATAGTCTAGATGTTCTGTGGAGATGTTTTTTAGGTGAGATTAACAGTTAAATAGTAGAGTTGAACTAATGCACGTCACCCTCCATTATCTGGGTGGGCCTCATTCAATCAGTTGAAGACGTTAAAAGAAAACAGTGACCTCCTTTGAGGAAGAGGGAATTCTGCTTCCAGACTGACTGCCTTCAGACTTGAGATGCAACATCAAGTCTTCCCTGGGTTTCCAGCCTGCTGACCTATCCTGTGGATTTTGTACTTTCCAACTTCCTCATACCCGTGAGCCCATTCCTTAAAATAATATGTACAGTAAGTCCTCACTTAACACTGTTGATAATTTCTTGGAACTGCAGCAAAATGACATATCATGAAATGAATTTTACAGTAGCTAATTGCTCTAAACAACAGTTAAGTTCCTACAGCATCTGATCACTGTTACAAAGAAATGACATTATTCGAGGACCTGCTGTGTATACACACACATATCCTGTTGGTTCTGTTTCTCTAGAGAACCTGGACGAATACAGGTGGTAAAATGAGAAATCTCTGTTAAGTCCCCAAGTTTGCCCTAGGAGTAAGTTTCACTGACTTTCTCTTTTCAGATTTGAATACAATTGAGTTACTACCCGTCTTAAAATTTCTTCCCTGCTTTCCTTTACAGAAACAGTGGGAAAATCAAAAGTTAAGCAAAATCCAGAAATAAAGCAAAAAACAGAGAAAATTCTCAAACTGGGTAGAGAGTGCCCAGATAGCTTTGGTTGTCTATCATCTTTGTTATGTTTTACCTACCTGCCGGCAACCTTGGATATTCGTTTCTCATGGTGCAGACACCAGCAAGCCCAGCCACGGAGGATGTCTGATCTTGGTCTGTGTGTGTGTGTTAAAAAGACTTCCTAAAAAAAAAAAAAAAAAAAAAGACTTCCTCTTTTAAGTATGACTTGTGCCTTAGATTAGGTGACTTGGAAAACCACCAATCTGGATACTTTCTTCCCCCTGTTCTGTCCACTGTTTAACGTCTCAAAAACTCATGGTCCTATTTTTTAAGTATTTGCATAGCATTACTAGTATTCATACTGAAAGCCTCCTTGAGGGTGGTTTCTACATCTTTTTGATATAGGAAGTCCTCCCAAACACTCTACTGGTCTTTTTGCCCCTAAAAGGACCTTGGTTCAGAGTGAACAGACTTATCTATTATCTATTCACAAGCTTCTTTATGTTTAAGTTCTTATTTTGAAATATAGATTCACAAGAATTTGAGAAAACAATACCAAGAGATCATGTGTACCCTTCACTCAGTTTCCTGCAAGGGTTACATTTTTATGTAATGATAGACCAATATCTAAACCAAGAAATTGTCACTGGTACCATGTGTATAAATTTCCATGTCATATTATCATATGCACATTTCTGTAACTGCACTATAATCAAGATATATAAATATTGGGGCTGGACCGGTGGCTCAGGCGGTTGGAGCTCCATGCTCCTAACTCCAAAGGCTGCCGGTTCAATGCCCACATGGGCCAGTGGGCTCTCAATCACAAGGTTGCCGGTTCAATTCCTCGACTCCCACAAGGGATGGTGGGCAGCGTCCCCTGCAACTAAAGATTGAACACGGCACCTTGAGCTGAGCTGCCGCTGAGCTCCCGGATGGCTCAGTTGGTTGGAGCGCACCCTCTCAACCACAAGGTTGCTGGTTCGACTCCCGCAAGGGATGGTGATCTGCGCCCCCTGCAACTAGCAACAGCAACTGGACCTGGAGCTGAGCTGCGCCCTCCACAACTAAGACTGAAAGGACAACAACTAGAAGCTGAACGGCACCCTCCACAACTAAGATTGAAAGGACAACAACTTGACTTGGAAAAAAAAAGGCCTGGAAGTACACACTGTTACCCAATAAAGTCCTGTTCCCCTTCCCCAATAAAATCTTTATTAAAAAAAAGATATATAAATATTTTATCAGCACAAAGATTCCCGCTCCTGCTACCCCAACATCCCTAAACCCTGTCAGGTCTAAAACTAAGGTGTTCTTATTCTTCAACAACTCTCAAAACTGTTTAGATTCATATTTATTGATAAAGAAAAATATTCCTGATATATGTTAAAAGATGAGAAAAACACTCCCCCCCAAAAAAACTTTTTTTTTCCAGTAGTCTGTGTGGTGGAATTATGGTGATTTTCTTTGTCAATATTTTTTACATTTTCCTT
Organism: Rhinolophus ferrumequinum; assembly: GCF_004115265.2. Lineage (NCBI taxonomy): Eukaryota > Metazoa > Chordata > Mammalia > Chiroptera > Rhinolophidae > Rhinolophus > Rhinolophus ferrumequinum. The sequence goes on from NC_046301.1 coordinate 47,495,172, forward strand.
GATTTCTCCATGGCCATCTGCTAGGGCTACCATAACAACACCAGGGCAGCTTAAACAACAGAAATTTATTTCCCCATTTATTTTCTGTATAATGAATTAAGGTTTTAGAGGCTGGAAGTCCAAGATCAAGGTGCTGGCAGGTTTGGTTTCTGATGAGAGCTCTCTCCTTGGTTTGTAGATGGCTGTCCCCACATGACCTTTTCTTTCTGTGCGTGTGACTAAGGGGAGAGGGAGAGAGACAGGCAGGGAGATGGGGAAGGGAGAGAGAGAGATTGGTGGTGTTCTCTAGTTCTAAAACCCAAGCTCGCCACTCTGTATCTCCTGGCCATGCCACCACAACTGCCCTACTCCTGTCACTCTTCATCTGACCTGTGTGTCATTGACAAAGTGCTCCTGTGCTGCTCCCAGGGCTGAGGACTCCAGATAGCCCACCATCTCTGATGTGCCCCTCCACCACACTCAAGTCTCTGTTTCTTAACAACACATCATGAGATTGCTGGAGATCTCCCCAGATGGAGATGAATCAGGATAACAGATAGGCAGAGGCACCAAAACATGTGAAGGAAGAAGGAACACTGTGGGAGTGGAGAAATGTCAGAGACTGGTCCCAAGGAATAGAGGATGCCGGCTGCCAGCTGCAGACCAAAGGACGGGGGAGGAGATGGGGTAGCTTCTGTCAGAAGAAGAAGAGCTCAGAAAACTCTGGGCATTTGGGGAGAAAGAAACAGGAAGACCACTTCTGATCACTTGCAGAATAAGCTTCCTGTCCCCACTTCCCCCTTGTTGGTGTAGGAACCCAAACCCTAGCATATGCTCCCCAGCTTCCGTCACTAATGGGGCTGGCTGGGCAGACTCACGTCCAGAGTTCAGGGCTTCAGCTCCCAATGGCAACAGCTGCAGCACAGAAAGCCCTGGGGCAGAAAGACAGAGAGGTGACAGAAAGGAGTCAAGCTCCAATTTCAACTCCTGTCCACATGGCCATTGCCTCCCCACTAGGCCTCTGGTCCTACAGCCTACAGCTTCCAGCAGCATCCCCCAGGCTCCTTACACCAGGCCCCTGCACTTTGCATGGAGTCTGAGGCTCTCAGCCCTGTCCCCTCCATCTCCTGGGCCTCCTCTAGGAATCAGTCACCAACAGCCACAAGCCTTTGTGGAACCTGAGGTGCTGCAGGTAAGGAAACAATATACGCAGAGAGCTGATGACAGGGACACGTCTTAGAAACCCCAACCTCTCCCAATGGAGGTGGTAAGTCTTAACTGGTATCTCTTTCTTTTCTTGTAAGGACATCCATCCCACTGGATTAAGACCCCCACCCTTATGACCTCACTTAACCCTAATTACTTCTTTAAAGGCTCTATCTCCAAGTATACTTTATTGGGGGCCAGTGCTTTTTAGCAGGATACAATTCAGTCCATAAAAAATAGTATCCTCAAAAAATTCATGTCTACCGAGGACCTCAGTATGTGACCTTATTTGGAAATACTACCTCTGTATGTATAATGAGTTAAGGATCTCGAAAAGAGATCATCCTAGGTTAACCAGGCGGGCCCTAAATACAATGACTGGTATCCTTATAAGACAAAAGGACACAATGGCGCGCACACACACACACACGCACACGCACAGCAGAAGGCCATGTAAAGAGAGTCAGAAATTGGAATGATACAGTATACAAACAGAGATGACTCCATTTTGAAAAACTAATTCCCCCTTGAAACTAATCTGCCATCTTAACTTCTGAGTGAATGAACCCTGAACTTTGAAGCCCTCCCCTCCCCCAGGTGGATTCTAGAATCCACAGAGGCTTCAGTCATGGAAATTCCATCAATCCTTCCTCTGGGGCAAGGCGCCCTCAATGCTATCTATCTCTCATCTCACCTTGGTACCAGAGCATCTCAATATCTGGCCCTTTGTTCTCTTTATCACACATGCATTCCTTTCCTAGCAGGTAGATTCATTTCTTACCGGGATATAAGAGGGTGGTCTAAGGAGTGAGACTTGTGGAGATCTGAACATTCTGCTGCCACCCAGGACCACATTTCTGTACAAAGTTCCCTGTTAAACTTATTAACTGACAAGCTAGACTTGTCTGTCTCATTCTTTGATCTCTCGGCTTCTTCCACGTTAGGGGGCTGCTTTGTATGCATGACCTATTCACAGAACATGTGGCCACAAGCCAAAGAACGTCTGGGGCCACCAGAAGCTGGAAGGGGCAATGAAGGATTCCGCCCTAGAGCTTTCAGAGGAAGTCTGGCCCTGTCAGCCTACATCTGGATTTCAGACTTCTGGTCTCCGGTACTGTGAGAGAATACATTTTCATTGTTGCTGTTGTTTTAAGCCACCAAGTTTGTGACAATTTGTTACACCAGCCACAGAAAACTAATATAACCTATAACTTGGATCTGAATTGAGGATACAGGCTCTGGAGCCAGCCTGCTTGGGTTTGAGTCTTGTTTCATTGCTTACTATCTATGTATCCTTGGGCAAGTTACTGAGTTTTTCTGTGTCTCAATTTCCTCATCCATCAAATTGGGATAATAACGGTACTTCCCACAGAGGTCTGCTGCATGAGCTAAATGAGTAATACTTATAAACTACTTAGTAGAGTAACTACCACATTGTACGTACTCAATACGTGTTAGCCACTATTAGGAGTAGTAGTATGAATACACTAATACAGTATTATGGTTTGAAATCAGCTTCTCTTCAACTATGAACGAAATCAGTTATGACTGAATTTGTATCCAATAATCCATTCCAAATTTGTCCTTTTGAGATTGGAATTCTAAGCTCCTCAAGTAATTTATTTTCCCTGTTCCCTTTATGCCCTTTCCTAAAATATGATAGCCAGAGTGAAAAATATATGAGTTCTGGCATCATATCTAACATGAGATTTTACATGTTGGTCAACATCACAAACTCTTAAGTGTGTGGTATGTAAGTATCTACCTCTAACCTCTGGGAAGGCACCGGCTTTGCTTTTCTGCTTCTTGTACAATCTCCAGAGCATTTAGGCCAATGCAGAAGTTGCCCAACATGGCCTCTCGTCAGAAATTGCATTTCCCATAGCAGACTAAAAAGAGCTGAGGCTACATAAGTGATGAATATCTCTTCAAAATCAGGAAACAAAATAGAAAGCATGTGTTGAGCACCTACTGTGTGTTAGCTATTCTACCAGGCACCAGAGAGAAAAAAAAGAATAAAGAAACTGAAGTTGGTATCTCAAGGAAGTCCTCCTCAATTGTACACTTATGGCCCTTCAAATGACCCAATGGTCCACGAAAAGCCAACAGATTAACCACATCGGATCTTTCTTAACACGTCTGGGGAGGGAGAGAGGTCATAAATTTCGGGGATTTAATGTTATGGCAATAATCAAATGGGTAGAAAAATGAAAGGTCCCCATGTAATCTCCAAGTCTTTTCCTAGACCCAAGTATCAGCCTCTTCTGAGAAGCTAAAATAATAATAATAATAAAATCCTATTTACCCCATTATTCTTTCATTTTCCAGATAGTGCAAAAACAAGTTAGGAAAAAAGAAAAAGAAACAAAGATTCTCAAACTGGATAAATAGTTCTCACATTATATTTGGTGTATATAGAACGCACTCAATGAGTTACATGAAGTGCACAGATCACAAGTTCCCAGTTTGATGAATTTTTGTGTGCAAACCCAGGTAACCAAGCAATCAAGACATAAAACATTTCCAGTCTCCCCATAATTTCCTTCCACATCTTTCCAAGGTAGCCACTATTCTGACTTCTCTCATCATTGATTAGTTTTTCCTGTTTGTAAACATTCCCAGATAGTTTGAAATGGACTGTACATGTGGTTATAATTCTACCTACCGGGGAGAAATGGTAAATAGCTGTGTCTCATGGTACAGAGGCAGTCAACCTCAGCTGTGGAGAACTTTCTATCTTTGATTTTGACATATATATATATATGTGTGTGTGTGTGTGTGTGTGTGTGTGTGTGTGTGTCTGTGTGTGTGTGTGTGTATATATATATATATATATATGAAACATGAGGAAAATATATATATATATATATATATATATATATATATATACACATATATATATTCCTGTCCAAATCAACCACATGAGAATTCATATGTGTGGGATCCCTAGATAAAGTGACATCTAGCATGGATGCATTTTCCTCATGTTTTATTATCAGATCCTGTTGTTGTTTTTTTATTATCAGTTCTGCTTTTTATTCTTGGTATTACTGGTGACTGTTTAGTCAGCACACTTGGTGGTAATGCCAGTTTGAGATTGATAAGGGAGCAAAGGATGTAATTTGCCCCCAAAAGGAAGCTTCAGGATTAGCTCACTAAAAGGCTCCTGCTCTGTAAGATGAGTATCTACTAGTCATTCAATGAGGAAACTTGTCTGATATCACAAACCTTGTAACTGGCAGGGACAAGAATCATATTCTGGGCTCTTTACTGGAAAGCCGATGCTCTTTCAACCAAATCGCTCTCTTAATTAGTATAACCGGAGTGGATACAAAGAAAAACAGAAAATGAAAAGGAAAACACCTTGGGTAGAGAGCCTAGCTCGGTGCCTGACAACACACAGAAAATGGTCATCAACTATAAACTTTATAGCATCAATTGTTAAATGAAAGCTGAGAAATGAATAGGCAATAGGCACTGTGGGCTAAATGATAAAAGGAGGGAGCATCTCAGGGGTGGATTTTCTTCCACATGAGTAACGGGATCACATGACTGTGATTCATCATGGCCGGGCTAGGGAACTTGAACTTTATACTGAGAGCAGTAGAGATCCACAAAAAGAGTCTTAGGCAGTGATGTTTGTTGGTCCAGGATTCTGGGAATTGTGCATCTGGGAGAGGGTAAGTTAAAGGTCAGCACAAACCCAAGACTGTTCTACGCTGGGGACCAAGTCGCTAATTGATATCCACCTCTGCAATTCAGGAACTGCCCGGGCAAATCCATTTCTACACAAAAATAAAACAGGCATCCAGATACCAAAGAAGGAAGGGCTTCTCTGTCAAGCTGCCAACATTTGGGGTGTTCTTGAAAGCATCACCCACACCCCCATTCACCAGGTATGGTTGCGATGGGGCCGATGTGGGAGAAACACAGCCTCAACTTGCTCCCTTCTGAGGAGTCACGCAATTGCTGAAATCCCAAAACCGGAATCAGATTATCTCTGGAGTCCCCAAACCAGAAGTCCTGGAGTCTGAACCCCAAACTGGAAGTCCATAGGGCCGGGTTCCTGAGACTTAAAGACAGCTAGAACATTGGCAAGGCCTGGGATTCTCCCTACATTGGAATCTGTCAACCTGGAGATTCAGGAATCCAGAGAGCAGGACTTTCGTACACCTGGGTTGGGATTCCTGGATTCTGAGCACCCCTGATAGCCAGCCTGTAGTCCTACATCTAGTTGATTTGGGGAGTCGGGAAATAGGAGTCAAAAAAATGTAAATTTGAAGTGATCAGGTGACCAAAGGACTCTGAGAGACCAAGGGGCAAAGCCATAAGCAGACTGACATTCAACCCACCATTCTTCCATGGTCTCTTCCTGAGGTATCCAACTGTGGGAAACACAGGACTCCACATCCAGGGCTGTTCCCCCAGCCTGGCACTTCAGAGGGGCATGAAACCCCTGTGATGAACAGACTTTCTGCCTGCAGTCCTCTCACCTCAACTCCCCTCTACTGTCCACTCCAGGGAACCGGCACCAGCATGCTTCATCTACTCTCATCTTTTAGATGACTTCATCTAACCTAATAACATGGATCAACCAATGGCTTTCTCTGACCTGCAAAGTTTTATATTTTCATGGCAAAAATAAAAATAAAAAGGAATAGGCATTACCTAAAATCCTGCTTACCTCGGCTACCACCGTGTGCCTGCCTGCCTTTCCAGTATGCTCACCTTACCCTCTCATTCATATTTCAGAAATACCCCTCTTGGGACGAGGTGTCCTTTGAAGGTCTGACAGAGGGATCAGTGTTCTAAGGCAATCTTTGATCCTCACACACACTCCTTTTGTGCTCTCCCAGAGTCTGAGCACAGCCTCAGGCCGACCCAGAAGCCTCAGAACTGCCTATTATTAAATGGTCCATGAATGTCAGACACTGTGCTCTTTTCATCCTGAGTAGATGGCTGTGGGGTGGTGAATTTCTGAGGTAGCAGAAATTCTCACTGAGGGTGAGAGGAAGCAGCCCAGAGGAACCTACAGCCTAAGGGGCTGAGACCATACACACCTCCACCTGGGAGCACTTGCCCAATATGAATTCACATAGACTTAACAAGCATATTGAAAGCTTATTGTCTTCCCAGCACAGTGCTAGGCTTAAAGGAAGTCACACTGAACAGGCTCCACGTGGTCTCATCTCATGGAACTTTACAGAAAACAGGAAGATAAAGTTCAATAAACAATTCTAAAAACTATTTATTTTTAAGAAGAACCCCGTCTCTGGCTTCTGCCTTGGATGTAGAAACTTAGTATGCATTGCTGCCACCATTGCAACAAGAAAAGGCTGAGTAGTATTCCACTGTGTATACACAGCACATCTTCTTTATCTCTGCCAAAAGATGAAATAGTGCCATTTGCGACAACATGGATGGATCTTGAGATTATGCTAAGTGCAATACGTCAGACAGAAAAAGTCGAGAACCATATGATTTCACTGATATGTGAGATATAAAACTGAAAGCAACAAAGGAACAAGATAAACAAAGAAACAAAAACTCAGACACAGACAATAGTGGTTACCAGAGGGTAAGAGGAGACGGGGGATATAAGGGTAAAATATATGGTGACGAAAGAACTGACTCTGTGACAATGTGATATACAGATGATGTATGACAGAATTGTACACTTGAAACCTGTGTAATTTTACTAACCATTGTCACCCCAGTACATTTTTCGAAAATAAAGAAAAAACAGGTTGAGTAATTGACAACCTGGCTTTCTTAAAGCTCAAGTGTGGCTTTCTTAAAGCTCAAGTCACAGGGAACTGACTATAGCCTGAAATCTAGGGGAAGAGAGGCGGACAGAAGCACTGGCTCCCCTGTAGCACAGGATGAAGACAGCACCACCAGACAAGGGGGTAATATTTCTGCTAAAATTCCTGACTAGCTGCTAAAGGCCAAGTGTGGGCTGGTGTGTGGGTAGAGAATGGGAGCGTCAGACACAAGGAGAGTGCCCACCTGCTTGCAAGCTCTTCTTGGAACACCAGCAGGCACTCATGAAGAAGACTGGGGTAGGACGAGATGGGGGAGAGCGCCTCCCTCCTGGCCAGATCCACAAGTTCATCAAGTACACGTTCTACCTTCCAAGTTACCACAGACATTTTAAATGTCAATGGCTTCCCTACTACGTAGTCTTTTTCTAACCTCTAGTAAGTTTCTTCACCATTTCCAGCTGCTGGGTTCCTTCACCCCTTTTCAGCTGTTTTCCAGCTGCCAAGTTCCAAAGTCAATGCCACATTTTACGTTTTTGTTACAGCAGCATCCTGTTTGTGATACCAGATGACTTGTGTCAGTTGTCTATTCCTGCATAACCACCTCGTGTGCTCATAATTATGTGAGTCAGCAATTTGAGCTGAACTCAGCTGGGCAGTTCTGACGGCCTCACCTACGGTCACTCGTACAACTTCAGTCACCTGGTCACTTGCTTGGGGACAGATGGTTTAAGGTGACCTAACTCACATGTCTGGTGTTTGGTGCTTTGCTCTCAAGAATCTAACCACAGCTAAAAGAGGGCAAACCCCAACATGTGTTTTTCAAATCTCTGCTTCGTCATGTTTGATAATGCTGCATTGGCCAAAAAAAGTCATGTGATCAAGCTCATCTTCAAGGGGTAGAGAAATAAACCCCAACTCTTGATGGCAGCAGAAAAGTCACACTGAAAAGAGATGTCCACAGAGGGATGACAGAAATTGTGGCAACCATCTACCACATCATTATTCACCAAAAAATGCAAATGAGAACACAAGAAACCACTTACGCGCTAATGTAGCTAAAATTCAATTGACTGACAGTAGCAAGTGTTGTCAAGGATGTATAGCAAGTGAAACTTTCATTCGTTGATGACAGAAGTATAAATTGTTTTAACCACTTTGGAAAACTGTTTGGCAATATCTACTGAAGCTAAAGATATGCCACCCCAGTGACCCAGCAGTTCCATGCCTAGGTTTATTCCTAGGAGAAATGAGAACATGTCCACAGTAAGACTTGCACAGAACAGTCACAACAGCTTCATTCATAACAGCCAACCCTGGAAAGAACCCAAATGTCCATAAGCAGAATAGACTTTTTAAATTCTGGTATATTCAGATGATGGACTATTACACAGTGATTTTTTAAATGGTAATACAACAAAGATACATTTCATGGACATTATATTAAGTGAAAAAAACAGACACAAGAGGGCATACTGTGTGGTTTCATTTCTATGAGCAAGTAAAACAAATGTATGGTGATGGAAGTCAGAATACTGGTTACCTCTAGGGATGGGGCTCATTGAGTGGGGTAGGGCCCACAGGAACCTTCCGGGAGATAAAATATTTTATATCTTGATGTCGGTGGTACAGACATACATAAAATTCATCAAGGTATGCACTAAGATTTATGAACTTTTACATATGTTTGTTATACTCAGCAAAAAGAATTTTCAAAACACAAAAACAGAACCCTGTGAGAACAGCTAAAAACCAGTAAGAAATGCATCTTTTTCGTGTAACAAGATCTCCAGAAACAAAGTGTCTGCACAGTCCAGGGCTGGTGCAGACACACAAAGACACAAACTAGGGAACCAGAACGATTGTGACTTCTGGCCACACTCTCATGGTCACAGGATGGCTCTTCGTGTCTGCTGGTACAAACGGCAAGTAGAGGGACTGGCTAAATGAAACCACTTCTTTCCAACATCGTTCCCAGGAGTCACATCCAACAACTTCTCACACTAACCAGAACTGGGGGGACATGGCCTCCCCTAACTGCCAGGACTGGGAGATGGAGGTTTTTTTACAGTGTACATTACCAATCTGAACAAAACCCCTAGGTTCTATTGTAATGAAGAAGGTGCAGTTTCGGTATGTAACTAGCAGGATGCACCATACTAGACCTAAAAGCAAATCTCAAAAGAAAATACCTAGGATTCAATGACACAAAAACCACATTCTCTGCTCAAAATTTAATTAAATTAGAAACTAGCAACAAAAAGGCAACTAAAAAACACCCAGATACATGCAGGAACTTCCCAGAATGACAGAAATGTTCTGTATCTTGAGTAGGGTGTTGGTTGCATATATGTATACATCTGTCAAACTCATCCAACTCGTAAGATTTATGTACTCCACTGTAAGTAATTATACCTCTACAAAAACATAACCATATACGGTTATTTAAAAATCTAATTCCAAATAAGTCATGTGTCAAAGATTTAGTGATAATGAAAACTAAGACAATATTTAGAATCAAACGAACATGAAATTACATTAAAACATGTGATATAGCTAAACGAGTACTATGAGAGATGATTATAGGCCCGAATGTTTCTTTCCAAATTGCAAGTTAATTAGCAAGGGGCCCACCATACGAATGGGACACTGAAAAAGGCAGGACACCATTCCTAACGTTCTCTGTCCTGGCGTGACTCCTCTTGTGCACGGTGAGTGAAGAGCTGTGTCTGAAGGCTTTCTCACACTGATTACATTCATAGGGTTTCCCTGCACTGTGCGTTCTCACGTGTACGATGAGGTGTGAAGACTGACCGAAGGCTCGCCCGCATTCCTGACACACGTAGGGCTTCTTACCGGTGTGGGTCCTCGCATGTTTTCTGAGGGATGACGGCTCACTAAAGGCTCGCCCACACTCCTGGCACGCAAAGGGCTTCTCTCCCGTGTGGGTTCGCATGTGACTCTTGAGGGTTGAGAGACGGCTCAACACCTGGCCACAAGTCGTGCACTCATAAAGTTTCTCCCCTGTGTGGATCCTCCTGTGCACATTCAGGTGGGTGCTCGTCCGGAAGGGCTTCCCACACTGGTTACATTCATATGGTTTCTCTCTGGTGTGAGTTCGCAGATGCGTCTTCAGTGACGAGTGCTCCCTGAAGGCTTTCCCGCACTGACTGCACTCAAAGGGCTTCTCGCCGGTGTGAGTTCTCACATGGCTCCTCAGAGAGGAAGGCTGATTAAAAGCCTTCCCACAGTCCTTACATTCGTAGGGCTTCTCACCCGTGTGGTTTCTCTGGTGCAAAATCAGGTTAAAGTTCCTCGTGAAGGTTTTCCCACACTGACGACATTCAAAGGGTTTCTCTCCCGTGTGAGTTCTCATGTGGCGCCGCAGATTGGAGGAGTACTTGAAGGCATGCCTACATTCCTGACATTCAAAGCACTTCTCTGAGGTATGGGTCTTCTCGTGCCTGAGAAGGTCGGAGCTGTATCTGAAGGATTTTTCACATTTGTCACATGCATAGGTTTTATCCCCACTACGGATCTTCTCATGCACCAGTAGGTGAGTGGTCTGGAACAAGGATTTCCCATTCTCTTGGCGTGCATAGGGGGTGCCTCCAGCATGAATTTTCTCATACTGAAAAAGTTGTTTGATGCTGTTAAAAGGCTTCCCAAGTTCATCATATCTGTGGAGCTTTTCTCTACTCAGAGGTTGCTCCTGTCAATTGAGGAAAATGTGAAGACCAAAGACTGTATTACATACACAGACATTCACCCCCAAGTGAGTTGTGTAGAGGATCAAGACATTTCTACAGCTGAAGCCTTTCCTCTTTCCCCGTGTCTGGACCATTTCTACCCTAAGTGGATGCATTGCCACAAAGAGGTATCATTTTCATTACTTTCATGGGCTTCTTAGATAAAGAATTTTTATGAATAGTTTAAGGCTAAAATAAGTTCTAAATGCACAATCTATGTCACATTTATGAACACGGTTAGTGGTGGGAACTCTGTGAAGACACGTCTTGATCTACGTTTCAAGTTTTCCCTCATTTCACAGACTCTCTCCCAGAAACTGCTTTCTCCTAGGTGAGCACCCACTGCCTTAATCTCTCTCTGGCCTCTTGTGCTGTTTTTCTAACCAACAGCAATCCCATACTTTTCCTACTAGAGAGGACCAAGAATAATCCTTGTGTACCGTACCCTTTTCATGCCAATGGATGGAATCTCCATAAAAATATCTTGGTTAAGAATTAACTCTTGAGTTTGAAGTTGAGATTCTGCAATTAAGAGGGGAAAAAAAATTAAGCATGCAGAGAAGGAAACTGCAGGACCAAGGTGACCAAAAAAGTAAGCTCGGCATATATGGATTTTTTTTTAAATACTGATCTTAAATATGGGAAGAAATTGTGAAAAGGAGGAATGTATCAGAGTAAAGGATAATTTTAAGGTATTTGGTTACGTGAGGAGTGATGTAATCACAGGAAAAAGGATGGAAGTAGCAGATAATTTACTAAGAAAAGATTCTATGAAGATTGGGACTGATGTTGAGACAAAGTATTAACAAAAACAGGTAAAAGGGATCAACTATACGGTGATGGAAGGAGAACTGACTCTGGGTGGTGAACACACAATGTGATAGATGATGTAATACAGAATTGTACACCTGAAACTTATGTGACTTTATTAACCACTGTCACCCCAATAAACTTTAATGAAAAATAAAATTTAAATAAATAGATAAATAAGGACCTATAATGAGGAGGAACTGGATGAAATATACACATGGAAATGCTAAACGTGAAGAGGAGGTAGGATAAATCATTCTACGAAACCAGAGTAAAGTATTAGAGATAAAAAGGAAAGGGAGAAAGGAAAGAAGGTGGAACTTACTAAGGGATATCAACCAAACAGCCTTCTCCGTTAAAGGCGTTGAAAGTGTTTCCCTTTCTGATTCTTTCCAAATCTAACATTCATCTTACCAATCAGAGCTGGCGCTCCCAATCTGCGTGGTGCTCACCTAGACAGTCTCCTGGGAAGATTCCTCTCCCGGTGGTCCACAGCTCTTCGCTTTGCTCCAAATGGGAAAACGTACTGGGTTTGCATAGTTGATCTCCTGCTCGTGGAGAAAGACTCATGGTATGAACAGACTGCACCTGCCATGAAACCAGGGCTCATATTCTTTAGACTTTAGGGGCGCTAGGGATGGGAGTAGTGAAACAAGTATGCCTAAATTTTGATGGACACGGCAGAGCTCTTTCACTAAGGAACCAAAGTACAAGCTCCCTCACAGGGTCCCAGAGGACACTAGAACATTCCAGTCCCCAAAACCTAGGGCCTAGCTCAGGGATACATTTGAGAAGCCCAAAAGTAGCAGACAGATCTTCATTTCTAGAAGTCACTAGACTAAAAGCACCATGAAGGCAGGATTCATCTGTCTTTTCACCTGTTTCCAAACCAGCACAGTTCCAGGAACGCATACATGCTGCGTAAGTGGATGGATGAAGCGAGGAGGCCAGCCTTACCCACAGAGGCCAGGTTCCTGTAGTTCTCCAGCATCACGTCTCTGTACAGGCTTCTCTGGGCAGAGTCCAGAAACATCCATTCTTCTGGGGTGAAGAGCACAGCCACATCTGCGAAGGTGACTGGTTCCTACAATGCACACCCATTACGACTCAGCCAGGGGCCACCCCTGCCAATACACAAGAGGATGGTGGGGGGCTGGCAGGCCTGGGGAATGGACACCTTGTGCAGAGGACTTTCAGACGGGGCTCTGAGGCACCTCAGAATCTACCCCTTGGCTCAGGCCTCAAACTAGAACTCCTCTCTACCCTTCCCTCCCTGAGGGACAGCATCCAGAGGCGTGGCATCAAAGGACCTTAACTTCATGACAGGACTTAGCTATTGACAGCTAGCCAGGAAGCCCTCCAGCCCCAGGCCACAGCAGACCTGAGCAGGCAAGTGACAGGCAAGAGAGAAATATTTGACAAATGACAACTGTTTGTTCCAGGGGGCCATGAAGGATATGAGACGAGGGCAGCTCACATCCTTGCTTTGTTTTCCCTCCTGACGCTCAGCAAAACACAGCATTCAACAGGCTGGGGAAGGTCTGACTGCGAGTTGGGGTCGTTGCCTGGCCTGTCCCCCACCCCTGCTAGAGGCCCAGCGTCTGGATGCCTGGAGACCCGCTCTGTGGAGTCGAGAAGCTCCAGGCCATGGGAAGGGGACAAGGCAGCAAAGCAAGAAAGAAGAGCAAGAAGGATTTCTAACTTACCTGTACACAAGTGGTCAGCACCCCAGGATCGTCCTCTACACTCTCCTCCTGGAGCCACAAAGGGTCCTGGGCAGGCAGAGCTAGAGGAGAAGGTGGGGAGCTGTGAGGCCCAGTAAGCCATTCGCAGGACCAAAGACTGCCCACTCTGATTGTGAGTGCCCATACGTGTACACACACATATGCACACACTCACAGGGACACACAGGTGCCCGCACCCCCAGCCTCCTTCCTGGTCTCGTAGAAGCTCCTCTTCCATCATGCCTCTGGCTGGCAACCCGTCCCAGACCTTCCTCTTCTCTTCTCCCTCAGTACTCTCTGCCTCAGCTGGCAACCTGCCCCTCTGGGCGTCAATTCCCACCTCTACCAAAACCCTAGGCTGACTCATATCTGAACTCCAGACCCACACACCCAACCATCGGCTCCAGTATCTCCACCTACCTATCTAGCGGAACAGGAATGGAATATCCAGCATGAGCTAGAGGGCGGGGCTGCCGCCAGGCAGGCAGAGAACAGAGCCTCGAGATAGGATTCTTCTCAGACCTTGAACTTGCACAGGTGGGTTTCTAATTTGCTTGGGACCCAGGACCTCTTTTTCCCTTCCCTTTGGGAACGGAAAGGTCTGCCCTATGCCTGTCCCACCATTGTATTCTGGAAGCAAAATCCTTGTTTTCTGATTTCACAGCTTCACAGATGGAGAAGAATTTTGCCCCCAAGATGGACCTTCCCCAAGTTTCACCCATACCTGATTTGGATGATTTACATGATGAAATTTGGGACTTTCTGAGTTGATGAGATTTTGGACTTAGAGTTAATGCTGAAATGGGTGAAAACTTTGGGGATGCTGGGATCACCTGAATGTATTTTGCATGTGGGTAGGACATAAACTGGTGAGTGGGGCGGGGGGCAGAGGGCAGACTGTTAGGGGTTGAATTGTGTTCCCCCTCAGAACGTGAGCTTATTTGGAAATAGGGTTTTTGCAGATGTAATTAGTTAAGATGAAGTGAGGCAAGGAAGGATTCTGGTTCCCTCCAGACCTCACCCATGCGCCTTTTCTCTTGGTTGATTTTGCTTTGTATCCTTTCCCTGTAACAAACCATGGCCACGCGCACAGCTCTATGCTGCCTTCTATGAGCCACCAAACCTGGGAGTGGTCTTAGGGACCCCTGCCACACTGACTCCACACTCACCCCAAGTCTAGGCCGCCACCATTCCATTCCTAACCGCCTTCACCCACCACTCATGTCCTCCCTGAAGTCCATCTTCGTCCCAGGTGCTGCAAGGCTGTTAGAAGCACAGGTGCATGGCACCACTGACCTTCATGCGCCCCTGGCTCCTGGTAACCTAGGAGATGGCCTGGTTCTTTTCCCACACTTCCAGGCCCTGCATGGTCTGGAGTCCACTTGCTCTCCAGTCAGCTCACACCACTCTCCACTTCCCTCTGCTCCCTGCCCACAGCCCTCTGGCCCCTTGAGGGATTTTACAGATGCTGTTCCTAGGCCGGAGATCCGCTCTCCAAACCTTCTCCAAACAGCCCTACATCTGGCCAAGCTAAATGGTACCGTAATTATGATCTAATCCAGTGCTTGTTCCCCAGGAGATATGTGACAATGTCTGGTGTCTTAGTTGACCAGCTCAGGCTGCCATCACAAAATACCACAGACAAGTGGGCAATAAAACAACAGAAATCTATTTTCTCACAGTTCTGGAGGCTGTAAGTCTAAGATCAGGATGCCAGCATGCTCCACGTCTGGTGAGAACCCTCTTTTTGGCCCGTAGATGGCAACCTTCTCACTATGTCCTCACATGACACCAGTTCTACTAGGTCAGGGCTCCACCCTTATGACGTCATTTAATCCTAGTCACCTCCTTAAAGGACCAATGTCCAATACAGTTGCACGGGAGGTTAGGGCTTCAACATATGAAGGGGGAGGCACAGTCCATAGCACCTGGAGACTTTTTGGTTATCAAGATAGGGGGGAAGGGGGTGGTTATAGGCCGAACTGTGTCCCTCCAAAACTTCGTATTATTGAAGTCCTAACCCCAGTATCTCAGAATATAACTGCAATTGGATACAGGGTCTTTAAAGAAGTAATTAAATTAAAATGAGGTCATTATTTTACCTTTAAAGAGGTAATTAAATTAAAATGAAGCCCTAATCCAATATGACTGGTGTCCTTATAAGAAAAGGAAATTTGGACAGACATGTACAGAGGGAAAACAAAGACGACAGCTGTCCACAAGCCAAGGAGAGAGGCCTGGAACAGATCACGGCCCTCAGAGGAAACCAACCACGCCCACACCCTTATCTCAGACTTCAGGCCTGCAAAACTGTGAGAAAACAAATTTCTGTGGTTTAAGCCACCCGGTCTGTGGTACTTTGTTATGGCAGCCCTAGCAAACTAATACAGGGGAGGTGCTACCGTGTTTCCCCGAGAATAAGACCTAGCCGGACAATCAGCTCTAATGCGTCTTTTGGAAGAAAAATTAATATAAGACCCGGTCTGTTTTACTATAAGACTGGGTATAATATAATATAATACCGGGTCTTATATTAATTTTTGCTCCAAAAGACGCATTAGAGCTGACTGTCCGGCTAGGTCTCATTTTCGAGGAAACAGGGTCCTGGCATCCAGTGGATGGAGGCCTGAGACGCTGCTAACGAGACAGAGCATGGCCTCACAACACAGAATGATCTGGCCCCAACGTCAGTAGCACTGCAGTTGAGAAACCTTGGTCTAAGCTTAGATTTCCCAGAACTCCTCTCTACCCCAAGATAAAGTCCTCATGTTCCATGCTCCCATCGCATGCTGGTCTTCATTTAAAAACCCGACTGCCCAGCCAGACTGGGAGCTCCATGGGGGAGGAGGGCCGTGTTTTGCCTCTGATGGTTTCCCAGTGCCCCCACACCACAGGACAGTCACAGAGCACCTCAAGAGCAGAGCGTACTCCAACTACTTCAAGAGTACTACAAGGTCGGGCTCGGCCCAGAGGCCTAGAACACACTGAAGAGGAACGCAAAAGGATTACTTCCTGTCAATGATATAATACAGACTCCAGGTGCAAGACTACATGATGTTGTTAAGAAACAAAGTTTATTATTCTCACTAGAAGGCAAGCTAAAAGGAAACAACTGCCTTGCAATTAAAGTTGTTATTTGTCCTCTAGAATTAATTATTTTCCTTGTTTCTCAGGAAATGTGCCTTTTAACCTTCATTTTTTTAAAAGCTCAGTTAAAACATGCGCCATTTATAGTAAATTCAACTGTAATCTTCAGCACTGCCATAATTGTGTAGTGAAAAATTTAATCTCTCCCAAAGAGACGTCTGACCTTTGCCACAGCTGAGTGGGGCCTGCTCTTTCTTAACTGAAAGATCTGAAACCCCCCCAAAAAAAAGAAAGAAAGAAAAGTCTGAGGACTGTGAAAGTGCCTTTCCCCGTGAATACATAATGAGAGGCCACTGTCTTCCCTCCTGATGGTATGGGGCAATGTCTGCAGTCCCAGGAAACGAAGGCAGGAGATGCAAGTTCCCACAGGACAGCAGTGCCCTCTGGGGCCATTCCATCTGGCACTCACTCACCAGAATCCCCGGACACCCACAGGTCGGGGAGGCCCAGCGCAGGCTCTGGCGTGGCCACCCTCTGAATCCGCACAGCCACCTTCAGCCCCTGGACAGAGCGACAGGGTCAGATTAGAGTCACACAGTGGTCAATGGGATCCACTCACACCTGTTCACTCAGACTGAATTTGCATAATTGGCCCTGCATTGGGGGACATACGGATAAAAGGAGAGACACGCCCTGTTTACCGGCCCAGATTTACCCAATTCCTCAAGACAAGGCTAATCACTGTGACAGAACTACACCTCCAGGGTGGGATGGGGACAGGGGTCCAGGGTGGGGTAGGCCTTCCCTGAGCAGCCTCCAGCTGTGGGGGAAAGCTGGGGCAAAGCGGGCAGGGGGTGCTAGCAGGCTGAGGGGCAGAGGGGGGCTGCGGAGATGGCCCTGTGCAAATGAGGGGAGGTAGGCAGTTGTTTCCGGAAGGAAGCCCTGTCGTGGAGGAAGGATCGGAACACTCCTCTACTGGAAAGGTGTCCGACCTGACTTGTATTCTGAGGGGCGCCTCTGGCCCCCGTGTCCAAGGTGGGCCCAGTGGAAGCAGCAGCATTCCCAGGGGTTCAGAACTAACGGTGGCTCTGGGCAGGGCAGTGGCAGTGGGGACAGGAGGAGCAGTCAGACGTAGGTTATAGTTTGAAGGCAAAGCTCACAGGGCTTGATGGTGGATGGCGAAGTAAACGCGGCAGGTCCCTCGGGGAAGCGATGGGCCCCTCGAGCAGGTGGGAGGAGGCCCCTTCTCCTCCGGGCGGAGCTCAACGCACACCTTACAGTGTCCCTCTCAGATACTCAGCCCGGACGGACCCTCCTCACCCAGCCCTCGGGTCACAGGACCCACTCATTCCTGTAGGTTTCCTGGCCATGGACAAAGGGATTGGGGCGTGTGAGGATGGCTGGATCAGAGGAAGAAAGGCTGAGCCAGACGAGGCAGGGCCAGGGCCAGCGCCTGAGTGTCAGCTCCTGCCACCTGTCACCTTCAATGCAGAAACACTAGGGCCTGTTCAGTAGTTTCTACCAGGAGCTAAGCCTGGGCCTCCAGCATGTTCCCAGTTCCCAAAAGTGGGCCCTAGATTCCTGCCTCCCCTCCAGCCTCCTCACTTACAGAAATCCCGAACCCCAGGCCTTACTGGCTGGGGTCCCTGCGGCAAACCTCCTCCCAGGCTTACTGTGTATCCAGAAGGCCAAGGCGACTCCCGGAGAGCTGACTGGTCCTCTGGAGTTGAAGGCATCCTCCTCTCTCCCGTCATGGGCCTCACCTGCATCCTGAGGTCCAGCCCCGGCCTCTGGGAAAAGGCACGGAGGATGCTGAGCAGGACACAGGTGGCACTGAGGCTGTTCTCAGCTCAGAGACCCCCGGTTTTGGGGTAGTGCCGTCAGAAGATGGCACACGGGTCTGGCAGTTTCAGACCTAGTGACTCTTTGCTCCACGCTAGCCACCACCAAGGGGCTCCAAGGACAGAGCACAACGGACCTGGCCCCTTTCTGGTTCTGGGGGCCCTGGCTGGAAGTTAGGCCACAGCCCTTAGAGGCAATGCAGGATGTCTGACCACAGAAAGTTTGGGAGCCCTTGGTTCTGAATGTGAACACTGGTCTGTTTTCTTCGATTCTGTACTTGTCCGTTTAGCATCCGTTAATCACAGGGCCAAGCTATTGGCTCCAGTTGTTTACGTCTCCCCTGCCATCCAGAGCCCATCCTCTGAACCACTTCCTTAGCCACCTCACACAAGGCACTACACGCCCGTCCTAAATCACCCAGGCCAGGTGCCAGACAACTAGGGACAGCTCCTGTGCTCGAGGTCCCCCAGAATTATTCACACTCGCCAATCCTGTTTATCCTGCCCTGTGAAAACCCCAATAAAGGCTCTGACCTAGACTCTTCCCTCACCCCTTTCTGCCTCCTGACTGACCCGAGCACTTGTCCTGTGTGCGCCCATGTGTCATGACAAGCCTTCTCCTCTCAAGAAACAAGTCAAAAAATCTTTCCGTGGCACCGGCCTGTGTCGTCACTCAGTCACCTCCATAAATTAAAACCCATGGGTATACTTTGAGACAAATGTTTTCTTCAAAGTAATTTTGACACAGATCACTCTTCTTGAAAAAAAGGTTCTGAGGAGTTGAGCCTATTTGTTCAACACATACTTCCCGAACACTGCTAGTATAGGCACTGTGCGTCCGGCAGAGAACAAGGGCGGTGAAACCCCAGCCTCCAAGAACCAGGTGTTGTGGAAAAGAGGCGGCGTAGGAAGGCTGAGGCTGGAGACACCCATTCTCAGTCTCCTTTGGGGCTCTTCTAAGAGCAATTCCCAACTCCCTATGTGCCTGCCCGTCCCCTGGCCTAGCTGACTGTGAGGGGGAGGACACGGGGCCTCGGCGCAGTGACACCTGAAATGGCCCAGAAGGGCTGGCGAAAGGATCAACACCATCAAACAAGTGGTAGGTCATGTGACCTCAGGCAGATCTTGGTGGCTAAGACAGTACTCTCAGGAGCTAGGCCTGGATTCAACTGCCAGCACCAAGTCCAGCTCTACCACTTTGCAGATGTGTGTCTTCAGGGATGAAATGCCTAGTTTCTCTTCCACACGTGTCTGGAAGTAGATTTCCTGTGCCCACTCAGAACATTCTGTGACCACCTGTTTCCTGCGGCTCGGACACAGCAGGAGAGGCCCCTTCTCTCCCACACTTGGTGTTCACTACTGAGCTGGAGCTGAGATCTGTGAAAAGTGCTGGAGCCCCAAACTGAAGGAAGAGTCACAGAAACTGGAAAGGGGGTCCTCTCGAGGCTCATCCTCCCTCCCTCCCTCTCACAGTCCATCTGCTGATCTAGACATGGGCACAGGTGGGCCCTGGAAATGCTTTCACCAGCATCTATCATTCAACGAGCGTCAACTGAGGGCTGGACACTGACACACAGAGTGCTGTGTAACAGGGTTACCGCTCTGATCACATCAGAGGAGGCCCCTGCAATTCAGCAGCTCCAATAACACACTTGCAGATCTCAAGCTCTTGAAAACCACATGCCCTTTCCCAAGCAGCTACTGGAAGACACCCTCTACCTAAACAAGTGTAAACCAAGGACAATCAGGAGGAGGGGAGGAGGACGGTCTCAGCTGCCCTGGGGTCTGTTGCAGGCCGTGCAGGGCGAGGGTTTTGGCTGCCCCGAAGCCCACACCAGGTAATGCAGGCCTGAAGCTCCCCTGCTCAGGACAGAGGAATGGAACAGAGGTCTCTACAACGCAGGCCACACCATGCCGTCCACTAGCCCAGCATCTCTGATGCTCTGAGGCCAACACCATCCATGACAGACGTGGAGGGGTACGGACTGAGGGAGCCCAGAGATCTCAGAGGGTCCAGGATAAGCAGGCCCAGCCCAGAGGGTATGTCCCCCTATCCAAACCCTAACCCTCAAAATCCCCAAGAATGGGAACTCAAACCTTGGAAGCTCTTGTAGTTTCGGGAGGCGGGAACTCAGGGCCAAAGCGGGGACAGAAGGGCTCTGTGTGCATCTCCTCATACACTGTAATGTGCGGGCTGGTTCTAAAGGCTTTTCCCCCACTTTCAAAAGGGCTTCTTTCCAGTCTGGGGGTCTCGACTTGTCTCCTAAGTGGGGAGGGATCCCTGACAACTTTCCCATGTTCTTTATCTCTCCTTTGGGTTCTCTTGATCCAGTTATGGCTACAGTTCCTCCAGAAGCCTTTCCCACCGCAGTTAAAATATTGGGGCCTTCTATCCAGGCAGAGTTTGCTCTCCTGACAAGGGGCGAGTGACGATGACAAGCTCGCCAACGTCCGTGATATCCATGCCGCGCCCAGGGAATGTGCCTGTCAGAGGCACATCTTCAGCCTTTTCAGAGGCGCGCCTTTTTTACACAGGTCAAGTTCTTCGAGGATGTCGTAGGCTCCACCACCAGGTTTTCCCACATTCTTAACTTTCCTGGGGCGTCCCTAACAGACAGCATGTCTCTCATGATTACTGCAGAATAAATCACATTTCACACAATCGACGTCTTGACTCACATTGATAAAAATGCTTCCTTGGGGGAAACTTCTAGAAAGAAAGTCTTGAACGACAGGCAGAGTTTACCCAAACTTATCAGTCACAGACTACGTAAATAGTCACACTCACAGTTACAGTCACAGTGTCCTCTCAGACACTGGGGGGTGCCCTAGTGGAATGCCCTGGCTCAAATGGCTCCCTGGCCCTGGGGTATATTTCCATGTCACATATTCCTCAGATTCTCCAATGAGGATCACCCGCCGTGAATCTTACCATTTGCAGATCATGGGACGAATTTTCCTCCAAAATATCCTGCACAGGAATAGACTCTTTGGGTTTCGGTTGAGATTCCCAGTCTAAAATGAATTGGGGTGGGGGAGAAACTTCTTTCAGAAAGAAATAGTGGTATGAAATCGACACACACAAAAAATTAGGCTTTTTCAAAAAATATACTGACCCTAAACTTGGAAAGGCACTGAAAGGGAAGAAGGCATCAGTGAGTAAAGTGAGACTCTAAAGAGTAGAGCTGTGTGTGGATTTTGGAAGTGACAGGAACAAGGGGAAATGAGAGGCTATTTTTCCAAGCAAAAGATTCTATGGGGAGTGAGACTGCTATTGCCAGAAACAGAGTTATCAGAGAAATAAGTAAGAAGCAATTAGACAAAGAACACACACAGAAATGTTCAACTTAAAGAGGAACTGGATAAACGTGTGGGTAAGGATGTGGAGAAATCGGAACCCACATCCACCGCTGGTGGGAACATAGAATGGTGCACCTGTTTTTAGAAAGCAGTTTGATGGTTCCTCCAAAGTTAAACATTGGGTTACCATACGCTCCAAAACTCTACTTCTAAGTATATACCCAAGAGGACTGTCCATATGGAATCTTGAACATATGGAATCCATATGTACAAGTCCATATGGAATCTTGTACGTGAATGTTCACAACAGCACTATTCACAATCACCCAAAAGTAGAAACAGCAAGAATGTCTGTCAACAGAGAATACATAAACAAAATGTGGTCCTTCCACACAGTGGAATATTACTCAGCCTTAAAAAGAATGAAGCACTGACACACACACAACATGAATGCACCTCAAAAACATTATGCTGAAAGATGACAGATACCAAAGGTCACATGTCATATGATTCCATTGATATGAAATGTCCAGAACGGGCAAATCCAGAGAGACAGAAAGCAGACTGGTGGTGGCCAGGGCCTGGGGGGAGGGGAGAATGAGGAGTGACCGCTCATGAGAATGGGGTTCATTCTGAGGTGATAGAAATGTTCTGGAGTTATAGTGGTGACGGTTGCACAGTTTTGTGAATATGCGAAAAGCCAATGAATTGCACACTTTAAAAGTCTGACTTTTATGGTACGTGACTAACTCAAATTTGTTCAAATCAGAGAAATTGGAACATATCTTGTTTTGAGACCAACGGTAAGTATAAGAGGATGCTAGAATGTGAAAACAGAAGAAAAGCTAAAGCAACTCACCTGAGAAACCGCACCCCAAATAGCCTTCTTTCCCCTCAGAATAGCCTTTAAAATGCTATCAGACTGACCCTTCCCAACTAACAGCCCCTCTGATGGGGTGGGTCACAAGATCCCTGCGCCTGGCGCCCCCGGTACTCACCCACACCCATGGCACGGAGAATGCCTCGTTCTGCTGCCCTCTGCTCTTCTCTTGGCCCCACCTGGGAAACAAGCCTGGGTTTGCATGGTGGAGTCCCTGCTCATGGAGAAAGACACACGTGCTGAGGGAGGGAGGACTTGCAGAGGAAAACAAACGATTCCCCACCAGCCACCCAGCTTCCACGTGGACTTCGGCTCATGACGCTGGCTGGGCCAGTACAACGGTGGCAAAGTGAGCATACCCAATTTCTAATGAACTCAGTGAAGCTCATTCACAAGGGCCCAAACCACAAACGCCCTCCTCTCTGCCCCACGGGGCTCAGGTTATCTAGGCCCTAAAGTCCAAGGCCAAAGTCAATGAGACCCACACAGGTCCTGACTATGGAGAGAATGCAGTCAGTGCAACAGATGGAGCTCCATGATGAAACCGGTGAACCGTAAACCCCACCAGGCCCACACCAGACCTTTGTGGTCATGTGACAGGCCCTGAAGCGTTTGGCATCTAGGTACAAGAAGGGCTGGAGTGGTGCCAGCCTTACCCCCGGGAGCCAGCGTCCTGCAGTTGTCCAGTTTCCCGTATCTGCACAGGTTCCTCCGAGCACCGTCCAGCAACGCCCAGTCCTGGATGAGCCTCACCGCCACATCCTCGAAGGTGACTGACTCCTAAGACGGCACACACATACACTGGCTCAGCGAGGACCATCCCCACCGTGCTGCAGGACGACTGCGGAAGGAAACCCAGCGCAGGAACATTCAGACAGGGAGCTCTCTCCAGTCCAGGGCTCAGCAAAGCCCGGGGCCACTGGTTTTTGTAAACAAAGTTTTATTGGCACACAGCCATGCCCATCTGTGTACCTGTCTCCATGACTGTTTTTGTGCTGCAAAGGCAGAATCTAGTAGTTGCCTGCAAGCCAAAAACATTTATGGTTCTTTTAACATTTGGACAAATCCGGAAGTATAAGTTGTGGCTTTCTTTGTCACTTCACTGACCAGTGACGGCAGAGCTTGGACTTCTCAGCCTAGAGAGTTTTTCCTTATTTAAGGCATGAGCAGTTTGGGTTTGACCGCTTAATTTTCATGCCGTCCCTAGACTTCTATGAGCATGTAGTAATCTTTTATGCCTGTTAAAATAGGACTGCTGCTGCCTCTGAGAAATGGCATTGTAATTTCAGGGCTCTCTAGAGCAGCACTATCCAGTAGAGCTCTCTGGGAGGATGGGAATGGCCTATGTCTGCACTTGCCAAAAGGGCGGCCCCCACCCGTGTGGCTACTGGGCACTTGAGAAATGTGGCTCAGGTGACTGAGAAACTGAATTTTCAGTTTTACTGGATTTTAATGAATTTAAATTTAAATTTCTACAGCCACATGTGTTTAGAGTAAGTCTTACAAGAGAGAGCAGGGATGGCCCTGGAGGAGGTCTGCAGCCAGCTCTAAATGAGCCCCACTCTATAGTCAGACTCCGGAATTAGGCACAGGGCCCCAGGGTCTCTGTGGGGACCCTCTTCCCAAGCCAGTTCCCTCCAGAGGCCATGCTCCAGGTCCCCCGAAGCAGGGGAGAAGATGCTCCATACTCCCTGCCCCTTTCTTCCTCAGCTGATGGCAAGGAGACAGGGCATAGGGCTCAGAGTACATAATTATCCCCCCTGCCATCCAGACTCCCCAACCGCTCACCATGACGCCAGTGCCAGGGTTTAGGATCTCAGCAGACATCCTCTCTGCAATAAAAGAGAAACGAAGTATAAGAAGGAGTGATAGTGAAAGCAGAGCACCAAACAAGCGTTTAACCCAGATAATTCCATTTTTGTGGGCCACCATTGGGGTGACCAAGCGAAAAACCCTTACAGGGAATGTATCTTAGTAAGCAACATCCAGGGCCCGCGTACCACTTTTCAGGCCACGGGACCGGATCATTTCTACTACATCCTCTCACCTAAGAAAAGGATCATTACTCTTCTTATATTCCCTCAAGATACCTCCAACACCCTCTACTTTTTCTCCACTGCCCTTATCAAGTTGTGATTTTTATGTTTATTTATTTAGGTGATTTTGCCTCTGTCTCTCCAGCCACGATGTAAAAACTAAGTATAGGCCTGCGTCTACTTTTTTCAGGACCCCAAATCCTGCCATCAGCACAGCACTTGATACATAGTAAGTACTTTATATGTTAGGGGTTGGCAAACTTTTTCTTTAAAAGGCCAGATAGTAACTATCTTAGGGTTTATGGGGCAGATGATCTCTATATTTAACTGCAGTTGTAGCACAAAAACAGCCATAGAGAACACATTTTTTAAAAAAAAAAGTGTTCCAATAAAACTATTGATAGAAACCAGCATTGGGTCAGAAATCCATGGGCCATCGTTTGCCTACACCTGCTCTATATCAGGTAGTAGAGAATAAATCAATCACCAAATTCTCAATTCTGCCTCCTACACATGTCTCAAACATTGCATCCTTTCCAATTTCACAATCACCTTCAAGACTTAACTACTATCATCAGCGTCCTGAACTTACCAAGCTGCTACACAGATACAGACTCTGCATTCATTCTTGTCCATCCCAAACTCCATGCTCAATCCAGGAGCCAGTTCTGTCTAAATCACAGACAAAATCACGTCATTACCCTACTTAAAATTCGATTCAGTGGTTTCCCACTGGCCTTAGAACAAGGTCCAAAGTTTACCACGACCTTCAGTGTCGTGCCTTCCTCTCCAACCTGGCTCATTCATTCTGCACTGTTTCCTCCAGCTTTCCCTATCTTTTTTCTGCTCCTGGAACCACCGGGCTCTGTACTACCTGAGGGATTGTACATCTGGAATGGTCTCTCATGTCTCTACTCCACAGCCCAAACCCCTGTCTAGCTACATACAACTCATCTTTTAGGTTCAAACATTGGACCCTTTTAAGATGTTTTCCCTGACCTCCTCCCCAATGGTTCCATGTTTCCATACCACTCTTGTCATGATTAATTTAAATTGTCTTCCCAGATAGAATAAAAACTACATAGACACAAGCACACTATCTATTTTGGTGGCATTGTTTCACCCTGTATGGGGCCCAGTCCATCCAAGGCAACACCCAATGAAATGTGCCAAATATCAACACTCCCAAAGAACAATTCAGTATAGCTATCCTAAGAAGGCATGTGCACGCACAAGCATACAAAACAATATAACAACACAAAAATAAATATAAAAATGACTTAAAGTGCCTGTTCATATAACATAATCCACAACAGATTTCAGATGTCTTTAAGAAACACTAATCCTTTCCAGAAAGGCAAGGTGTTACACGTATTCCTTTTGAAAACAAACATCTCACTCATAAAACTGAAATCTGATGTTTAATTTTCCTCCAGAATTTTTTCCTCATTTTTCAGTACAGTGAGCTTTGACCTTATTTAAATAAATAAATAAATAAATAAAGACATCCCATTTATGGCCAACTCAACTCAATTTCAATTCTCAGTACTAACAAAGCTATGTATGTCATCTTTTTCCTGGAGGCCCGTATGTTTTGAAGCTTTGCAGTGATTTACAGGCTTGTGGTAACGCAGCCAAGGTGCAAAGCACTGAAGAGTCTTACTTTTCCTTGACAGACCTCTGAGATAACTGAGAAATAGCTTTTCTTAAGACACCCTCACCTGACAGTGAAAAAAACTGACACTCACAATGTAAAAGTAACAGATTGAAAAGAAAATAATAAATGAAAGGAAAACGTAACGAACGCTACGTTTTAAAAGAAAAAGAGAAATAAAAGGAAAACGTAACGAAAGCTAAGTAAACAGGTCCTAAGCTTAGAAACTGCAAATTGTCACCAAAAAAAAAAAAACTCTAAAAAAATAAATGAAAGGAAAACGTAACGAACGCTACGTTTTAAAAGAAAAAGAGAAATAAAAGGAAAACGTAACGAAAGCTAAGTAAACAGGTCCTAAGCTTAGAAACTGCAAATTGTCACCAAAAAAAAAAAAAAAAAAAGTCTTGTCATCTAATTCATCCCTTGATAGAGGGTGCATTCCACTTTTTAAATTTACTTGACAAGTCATTCAAACCAATTAGCACACGTAGACTCAGACCTAACTTTTCCATTACAAAGCCCGATCATATGAAATGCCATATTAAATAAAACGTGAGTTGCTTATAAACAGTTATGTTGCATAAGGGCGCTAGGGTCCGGCCCTACAAATCGAGGATGGGTGAGGGCTGGGGCTGGCCGGTGTCACCATTCCTGAGGTGCAGCACCTGGATGGCACTTCGTGATTCCGATGGATGAATGGCAGCCCCGGCGGCCCGGAGCGGGGTTACCTGAGGAAGAGGTGCAGGGCCGCAGGGGTGGGGGGCACGGCTGCGGGGCCGAGCTGTGCGCGCCCCATCTCGGCACCAGGGCGACCGCCGGGAGAAAGCACGTCGGCGGGAGAGGCTATCCTAGGTCGTAAGGCCCCGCTCTCCGCTCCCCGCCCTCCCCAGGGGCTGAGCCGCACCTGCAAACCCCGGGGAGATACTCCCACCGCAGCATGCCGTGAGCACCCAGCAGAGACGCCGCCGCCGCCGCCGCCGCCGCCGCCGCCGCGCACTTCCGCTTCTGGTCTCGGGGGGGGGGGGGGGGGGCGCCGGAAGCGGAAGTGGCCTGGGCTCTGATTGTCAGGTCTCGGAGGAGCAATTCTAGTTTCCTCCCTAGAGTTAGGCTTTGGAGTTGGATCGGAAGGACCTGGAGAGTGGGGTTGGGAGACGGGGTCTTTGCGGGATGCTTAAGGCTGGGGGCGAAGCTTAGGTCCAAAGGGCGGGAATTAGAGCGGGTCCTGGGCTTCATGGGAAGGGGAGGGCGGGGCCTCGCTGGCACGTTGGGACTGCCATGTTTAACCTTCCTCCTCCTTCTCCGACCTCCACCTTTCTCCTTTGGCTTAATCCAGTCCCCTAGAAAAACATATCCTGGATAAGATTTTAAAGATTTAAAGATTAAGATTTAAAATCTTAATAATTTTCTTTAAAAATAGGTTTGTATACAGTCATGTGCTGCATGAGGACACGTGGGTCAACTAAGGACTTCATATACCATGGTCCCATAAGATTATAATGGAGCAGGGGATAAAGGGGGTCAAATATGTGGTGACGGAAGGAGAACTGACTCTGGGTAGTGAGCACACTATGTGATATATAGATGATGTATTATAGAATTGTACACTTAAAACCTATGTAATTTTACTAACCGTTGTCACCCTAATTAATCTAATTTAAAATAAAGATTGTAATGGAGCTGAAAAATTCATATCATTTGTGACATAGTAGCTGTCCTAATGTAATGCAAGCCATTACTCAAATACTTACTATTGTATTACGATTGCTTACAGTATTCAGTACAGTAACATGCTGTACAGGTTTGTAGCCTAGGACAAATCTGCTATGCCCGATAGCCTAGGTGTGTAGTAGGCTAGACCATCTAAGTTTGTGTAAGTGCACTCTGTGATGTCCCCTAATGACGCATTTCTCAGAACATATCACCATCGTTAAGCAGCACATAACTGTATCTTATTTCTTCTACAGCTTGCCTTTCTCACTAAAAATAAGATGCAAAAATCTGTTCAAGACAATAGATAGGAAATCTGACCTTTCTTAAAATTATGTATATGTTATGTAGTATAGATAATACATACACATAGGAAAAGTCAAATGAAGGTCTCAGTCCAACCCTAAATTTATCTCCTCAGCAACAACCACTGTAACCAGTTCCCTAATATTTACATATCATGCACATGTATATTATTTCTTCAGATAAATATCTATAGAGCATCAGTTGATTACGATATGCTAGGTGCTAAGATTACAAATCTCCTTCCTGCAAAGGTGCTCCAAGTGGAGTTTGGAGGAGAGAGGGAAAAAGAGATGAGGTTGATCCACTCCGATAAAACTAACCCAACACATTGTTGCATGTGACATATTACCAGAATATTTTTTAAAAACCGACAAGATAGGAAGAGAAATCAAGAAATTTGGCAGTTGGTTGAAAGTGGGTCTTGAAGGATGAATATCAAGGGATGGGGAATGGTTAGTGCAGGGGGTGGGAAATGTTGCAAGTTGTGGGTATAGTGTCAGCAAAAACACAAAAGTATCGAGGAAATACAATTTGTAGGAATACATAAATAGATCAAAAAAACAGAACTGCTCAAATGTTGACTCAGGCATCTAAGGACTGACAATTAAGTTTGAGAACTTGCCACAGTGTGCTTACATTGGCAGAATTGTACAAACAGCTTGGTGAGGTTTCATAAACTTGATAGTGTATCTGTCTCACAGCTGTGCTTGTGTCAACATGTGGCGGTGTCTTGCTGAGTGGCATTCATTATTGTTGTGTGTTTTTGTGTGCCATCATGAGAATGTCTAAGCTCAAATTAGAGCAATGAACAAACGTTAAATTTCTTGTTAAACTTGGCAAGAGTGGAAGTGAAATCAGAGACATGTTTATGAGGATAATGCCATGAAGAAAACAGCAGCATACAAATGGATTAAACGTTTTCCTGAGGGGAGAAAACGCGTCACTGATGAAGAGAGGTCAGGGCGGCCAGTAATGAGCAGAACTGATGAAAACATTGCAAAAATTCGTCGAATTGTGCATCAAAATCATCAGCTAACTGTGAGAAGCATAATAGACCAAGTAAACATCAATAGAGAAACAGTTAGGAAAATCTTAACTGAAACTCTTGGCATGAGAGAGGTGTGTGCAAAAATGGTCCTGGACGAGCTCTTGCATCACGACAATGCACCAACTCACACGGCACTGTCTGTGAGGGAGTTTTTAGCCAGTAAACAAATAACTGTATTGGAACACCCTCCCTACTCACCTGATCTGGCCCCCAATGACTTCTTTCTTTACCCAAAGATAAAGGAAATATTGAAAGGAAGTCATTTTGATGACATTCAGGACATCAAGGGTAATACGACGACAGCTCTGATGGCCATTCCAGAAAGAGTTCCAGAAATTGCTTTAAAGGGTGGACTAGGCAGTGGCATCGGTGCATAGCTTCCCAAGGGGAGCACTTCAAAGGTGACCATCGTGATATTCAGCAATGAGTTATGTAGCACTTTTTCTAAGATGAGTTCGCGAACTTAATTATCAGACCTCGATGGGCAACCAGTATGTGTTAGAGGGAGTATTTCAAGTCAATGGAGAAAGGAAACTGTTGGGACAACTGGCTAAAGGATTAAGTTGTT
This sequence comes from Rhinolophus ferrumequinum, assembly GCF_004115265.2. NCBI lineage: Eukaryota > Metazoa > Chordata > Mammalia > Chiroptera > Rhinolophidae > Rhinolophus > Rhinolophus ferrumequinum. The sequence goes on from NC_046301.1 coordinate 47,524,829, forward strand.
GGATCCCTATTTCACGTCATTCACAAAATAAATTCCAGATAGATTGACTCAAACATAAAAAAGAACTTTAAATTATTAGAAGAAAAACAAGTATTCCTAACAGATTTTGCTTTATATTTTTCAAAGGTATGGTATTAGTTGCATAGCACAATGATTAAGAGACCTTGGTTTTGGTACTTGCCACCCTGTAACTGTCACCTACCCAACTTCTCTGTGACTCCGTTGCCTAAATTGTTGAATGGGGTAATAGTGGGATTGTACTAAGGACTGGATGACATTTATTTATTGAGCAGTTATTACATATCAGGCACCGTGATAAGTGCTTTGCATATAGGCATTAAGTGCTCAATAAATACTGGCTATTACCATAACAGTTTTTGGTGAAGTCACCTGATACCAGTATGAAATCTCCCCTCTCCCTTTTTAAATTGGGCTCTAAATTTTATTTAGTCTGTTTCTAATATTGCCATACCAGCTTCTTGTTGTTCTTTTTGTTGTCTGATAAGTCTCTTATTTTCAGCCTCTTTGCCATTTTATCTTACATGATGTTTTTTTATAAACAGTACATAGCTGGATTTTGTTTTTTAACAAAGTCTGAAAGTAACTTTTAATAGGACAATTTAATCCACTTACATTTAATGTGATTATTGATGTTTAATATATTTCTGCCCCTTATTTTACATTTATCTTATGTTTTCTGTTTATTGTGTTTATTTGTTTTACATGGACTGAGCCAGGTCTCTTTATTCTTCTTCTCAATTTGCTCCATCTTTTCTTCAGTATGTTAATTTAAAGAAGTATAAAGTATGATCAAAATTAACTTAAGATTATTATTTGGTATTGTTTATCAATTATTTGGTACTGGGTATCAATTTATCTTTTTGCCTTTATTTTGTCATTTTATTACTAAAATTTATCCACTTATAAAAATATTGTAAAGTATGAAAAATATTGAGAAATAGGAAAATAATTTTTTATATTCTACATGTTCCAAAATTTCACTATGGTATACTCAGTAGGCTTGTTTAATATAGGAACTCGCATCTTTCAGCTCTGGGAAATTGTTTTATGTTATTTTCTTGAATAATAGCCTCCTTTCTGTTTTTGTTTTCTTTTCTTTCTTTCTTTTTGTTTCTTTCTTTCTGAACCTCCTCAAACTCTTTATCTTTTTGGTCTCCTTTCTCACAGATTGTCACCACTTTATATCTAATTCTTCTATTTAATTTTCATGTTGGTTACTGTTATTTACATTTCTTAAAACTCTTCCTTATTCTCTGAAGGTTCCTTTTTATTGCAACTATTGTTGTTTAATCTTTTTGAAGATACAAATAAAAAGTCTTTCTAAGAGTTCTACTTGTTCCCAGAGATTCTTTTAGGACAGTTATGGAATCACCCTAACACTAACACTGTCACAACTGTGAATCTACTGAGGCTGTGAATTTAATTGAAGTTGTAATTCTGCTACCTGCAGGATAAAACTTTGAGGTTAGTTTTAGATTATTTTATCCCTGAGGCAATAAGAAATAAGGCATTATTTTGTAAAATAATACAAAATCCCTGATTCCCTGACAAGTGACTTGAACAAATATTTTAGGACTTTGAGCTAGTCATTCTTTTTTTAAAAAAAAGCCCTCCATCACATATAGAAGCAACCAACTGGCTCTGTTGCCCTGAAAATCCAGTTGATATTAAAGGGTGAAGCACTAATAGTGGAAAAACAGTTAGTTAATAATAACCTCTGGTGATCTGGAATGAGTGTACATTGAAAGCTTTGGGGCAAGTGGCCACTGGCATTGAAGAGCAAGGGGCATGTGCATTTCCAACCTGAATCTAGTGCATGAGTGTAGGGATAGGAACCAGCACAAGACCGTGGACAGATTGTTCATGGAAGTCAACAGCGGCAAAGACAGCTGTCTGGCAGTAAGAGAAAAGTCTGCAGTGGAAGGAAGGAAGGGAGAAAGGAAGGAAATGTGAGTGGGAGGGTGAGGGAGTGGGTGGGTGGATGGATGGATGGATGGATGGACATGGACGGATGGAAGTGTGGGTGGGTGGGTGGGTAGACAGATGGATGAAACGAAGGGCATCTGTGAGGTGGACCTGCAGGAGACTCAGAAATAACAGAAGATAACTTTCAGAGGGTCATTTTCAGCATGAAATCCCCTGCAGTTTTATGCTGTAATAACTTAGTTATGAAGAAGGAATTATAATCTCATTTTGTCATCACAGGTAAAAGGCTAGGGACATTTGGTTTATACTTGTATGCTCTACTAAGCAGAGTGAGGGCATTAGAGAGACAGCAAAGGATTCTGTTTCATTTTTTTAATACTTTTAATAATTACCGCATCACCATATTCTTGATGGACCACAGAACAATACCATGCAGAACTGGGTTCTGAAAACTCGAGCGTGTGTCAGAATCACTAGAGGACCTGTTAAACACGACTTGCTGGGCCCACCCCAGGACTCGAGAATCTGAATTTCTAATGAGTTCCCAAGTAATGCTGATGCTGCTGGTCTGTAGTTCACATCTTGCGAACTACTGATCTAGAAAGACATGGACGTGGGTAGCTCTGTGATTATAGTAACTTTGAAGATTCAGAATGTAAACAAGTTTCAAGAATATCTTAACCAGTTTATTTTCCACTTCTGTTTTCCTTTTCATCCAATCAAAAAGGTGATATGTGATAAAAATTAATTTCTAATTAAGTTTACACTATCTCATTCAATAAGAATAAAATAAAAATTCTATAGAACAAGAAAACATTGTGTCATAATTTGTTAGATTTGGTGGTACATAAAATAATGGTGTACTTTAAAATTGATGATACCTTAGATTTGATTAAATATGGTATGAATAGAGGAGGGAGACACTAAGTCTACCTGCGGGGTACAGAAGGGGGCAGAGTGGGACTCTAGGGATCTCCCTTGGGGGTTATGGAAGGATATACAAAAGAATGCACACTTAAAGGATTTGGCCAGAGGCAGAGCAGTGGGGGGGAAAGGCAATTCCAGGCAGAGGGGACAACATGCAAAGGCCTGGAGGCTGGAAAGAGCAAGTAACTCAGGGCAGGTGGGCAACCTGAGGGAGAAAGGTGGGAGATGAGACTGGAGAGGTGGATTGGGGCAGATCAGGTGGACTTTATGTGCCTACTGAGCACATTTATCCTGCAAAGTGTCCGTGGAGCTGTGAGGCAGGTGTGTGATGAGCTCAGATTCATGTTTCAGAAAGCTCTTCTGGCTGTAGGGAGGAGGATGAGACAGAGGACATCAGTTAGGAGACTGTCAGAGTTATCCCAAATCAGAGAAGTTGCGTAACTTTCCCCAAGTCACAAAGTATTAAGTGGCCGAGCCAATATTTGAACCTAGGCAGTCTGGCTGTAGAGCTAACGCCCTGTAATAGCATGGGCCTGACCATTAGGTGGCACTACCTGTCTTTCTTGATCAATTCTTGCCTCCAATTATCCCTCCAACCCCAGCAGACTACAGAGAAAGAACAGCAGTGCTACTTTGCTACAGAGAAAGAGAACATTGGAGGAAAAGCTGGTTTGGGGGAGAGAAAGAATTAAGTTTTGAACAAGTGGATTTTGAGGTGCTGTGACTTCTTATACGTTGTATATATAGCCTGGATCACAAAAGAGAGGACTCCCCCACTCAGCCAACAAACAGATGGTAATTAAAGCCCTGGTAATGGATTAGGTCATATAGGGAGAGATTGTAGAGAGAACAGAACGCTGAGTAGTATTTAAAAATCAAGTAGTGAGGAAGTGACTAATAGACAAGACAGGCCAAGAGTGGACAGAGAAATTGGTGGCGATGAGTAAAGTGTGGAGTCATGGAGGGCAAGGAGAGAGAGCAGCCTGAATTAAGACTGAAAAACATTCACAGGACAGAGCATGAAGGAAGCTGTTGGTATTCTTAGCAAAAGCAGTTCCAATGGTGAGGATGGTGGTGATGGTGGTGAGCAGATGAGGGTGATGAAGATGGTGGAGGTGGTTGTGGTGATGGTGGTGGTGACCCACCCAGTTGCCTAAGCAAAAAAAAAAAAAAAAAAAACTAGGAGTTAACTCCTCTTTCTCACCGCCCCCGCCACCTACTTCCAAGTTCTATAGATTCTTCTTCTTTGCCCCAGATACTTTGCTTTTTACTTTTTAGTATTTTTTTTTCCAATTACAGTTGACATACAATATTATATTAGTCTCAGGTCCACAACATAGTGATTAGCTTATATAGTGATCACCCCAATGAATCTAGTATCTATCTGACACCACACATAGTTATTACAATATTATTGACTATATTCCCTATGTTGTCCTTTACATCTCCATGACTGTTTTGTAACTACCAATTTGTACTTCTTAATTCCTTCACCTTTTTCACCCACACTTTAAACCCCCTTCCATCTGGCAACCATCAAAATGTTCTCTGTATCTATGAATTTGTTTCTGTTTTGTTTACTTTTTTTAAGGGGAACAGGACTTTATTGGGGAACAGTGTGTACTTCCAGGACTTTTTCCAAGTCAAGTTGTCCTTTTGATCTTAGTTGTGGAGGGTGCAACTCAGCTCCAGGTCCAGTTGCCGTTGTTAGTTGCAGGGGGCGCAGCCCACCATCCCTTGCGGGAGTCGAGGAGTCGAACCGGCAACCTTGTGGTTGAGAGCCCGTGCTCCAACCACTTGAGCCATCTGGCACTGGCCCATGTGGGAATCGAACCGGCAGCCTTTGGCGTTAGGAGCACGGAGCTCCAACCGCCTGAGCCACCAGGCCAGCCCTGTTTTGTTTATTAATTTATTTTGTTCTTTAGATTCCACATCATATGGCATTTGACTTACTCCACTCAGCACAAAACCATCTAGGTCCATCCATGTTATTGCAGATGGCAAGATTTCATTCTTTTTATGGCTGAGCAATATTTCGTTATATATACATATAAGCCACCTCCTCTTTATCCATTCATCCATTGATGGACACCCAGGCTGCCTGCACATCTTGACTACTGTAAACAATGATGTAATGAACATATGGGTGCACACATCCCTTCGAAGTAGCATTTTGGTTGTCTTCAGATAAATACCCAGAAATGGGAATACTGGGTCCTTCTTTGTCTCTTTTTTTTTTTTAACTTTTTTAAAATTTATTTTAAGTGTGTTTTTCCAGGACCCATCAGCTCCAAGTCAACTAGTTGTTTCAATCGAGGTGTGAAGGGTGCAGCTCACACTGGCCCATGGAACAGGCAACCCTGGTGTTACGAGCATCGAACATCGCACTCTCACCAACTGAGCTAACTGGCTGCCTCCTTTGTATCTTGTTATAGCCTTCGTTTTAAAGTCTGTTTTTTCTGATATAAGTATTGCTACTCTGATACTTAGGGTTTTTTGTTTGTTTGTTGCCATTTACATGAAATATCTTTCTCCATCCCTTTACTTTCAGTCTGTGTGTGTCTTTTGATGTGAAGTGAGTCTCTTGTAGGCAGCATTTGTAAGGGTCTTGTTTTCTTATCTGTTCAGCCAGCCTATATCTTTTGATTGGAACATTTAATCCATTTACATTGAAAGTAATTGTTCATAGATATGTAGTTATTGGCATTTTATTCTTCATATTTTTATCTTTTTTTTCTTCTTCTTAAAGAAGTTCCTTTAAACATTTCTAGAAATACTGGTTTGATGGTGATGAACTCCTATAGCTTTTTCTTTTCTGGGAAGCTCTTTGTCTGTCCTTCGATTCCAAGTGATAGCTTTGCTGTGTAGAGTAATCTTTGTATATCCTTATTTTTCATCACTTTGAATATTTCATGCCATTCCCTTCTTGCCTGCAAAGTGTCTGTTGAAAAATCAGCTGACAGTATTATGGGAGCTCCCTTGTAGGTAACTAACTGCTTTTCTCTTGCTGCTTTTAAGATTCTCTTTATCTTTAACCTTTGGCATTTTAATTGTGATGTGTCTTGGTGTTAGAGTCTTCTTTTTCATTCTTTTCCAATTGATCCATCAATTCATTCATTCAGCAATGATATCATGGGAAGCAAGGTAGATAAGAAAACTATGAGTTTACGTTCTAGAAGGGAGAGACAGACAAACAAGATAATGACAGATTTGGCTAATACATTTGCGAAAATAAATAGAGTGGCTGAGTGTAATTTGGCAGAACTTCCTTTAGTGGGCGATCAGGGAACACCAGTCTGAAAAAACGCGTTTGAAGTTGAACATGAAAGAAAGGAAGTAGGCAAACATGTGACTATGAAGGTAGAAAGCGTTCCAGGCAGTGTGAAAGCATGTACAAAGGCCCTGAGGTAGAAAAGAGTTTGATGTACTCAAGGAACAGAAGAGACCAATGTGGCTGATGAATAGGGAGAAAGGGGGATTCATAGCAAATGAAGTGTAAGATGTAGATGAGGAAAAAACATGGAGGGGCTTATGGGCCACCGTAAGAAGTCTGGTTTTTATCCTAAATGAGATGAAGAGCCTTAGAATGGTTTAAGCAGGGGAGTGATAGAGTCTAATCTGTTTTGAAAGATAACTATGGCTGCTTGGTTGAGAATGTTTTCGAGCAGAGTAAGAAAAGAAGCAGGGAGACCACATAGAATATGTTGCAAAAGTGCATTAGCTCTGCCTGGATTATTGTCCACCCTGGACCCCCATTTCCACACAAGCATCCAATCCAAAAAGCATTCAGAGAAACTCCCCCCAAAATAGAGTCAATCATATCTTCACACTGCTTTAAAACCTTCAGTAATTCAAATTTCCTCTAAATTCCTCCCCAACACAATTCAAAGAGAGAAAAGAGAAAGAGTGATGTCTTCCTTACTTGAGAGACAAGAAAGCAATGACTTAAAGACATTTTTCTGTATATTATGAATGGAATCTCTGTTTGCGTTTTTATGATACTTTAGTAATTGCTTTTTTGTTTATCACTCAGAACTTGAATTTCTTGGATTGCCGATGTCCAAAGAAGCACCACCTTGCCACTACTGAACCTTGAGATAGGTCAGTTCTATATGGACTATACTTATTTAACTGTCTGGCTTCCCCCACTAGCCTCTAATTCTATAGAGGAAAGACTGTGTTAATTTTGTTCACTGTTGTATCCCAATGAGATAGTGCAGATCCTGTCACTTAATAATATTTGTCTTAATTAATATTTGTTGGAGGACAGAATGACTTACAGGTCATTTCTCCCAAACCCTACTGGATCGTGCTTCTTTAACTGTCCGGATTGCCCCCAAATGACCAAATAATATATCACTTTCTACCAGATTGGAGACTCCAGTCATATCTGGTGAGTGCCATCTTCTGGGGGGGGATAATATCCCAAGATTTGTGAAAATGATTCCCCCAGAAACTTTACATACCAACAAAGACCCCTAAATTCTGGCTTACCCAGCTCAAAAACCACAGGGCTATTTAAGGTTTATTTTGACTCCGAAGTCACTTCCTCAGACAATGCTGTGTAACTGAAAAGCATTCCTTACCTAGGGTCAATTGATTCTGTCATCCCAAAAGCAATCAACAATAGCTAGAAAAACTTACTACCAAGGAAGTATATGAAAACAGTGCAGACAAGGTATAGAAAATAAATAAAAAGCAAAACCATGGGTCTGATGGGGAAAGATGAGAAGTTCACTTTTCTGAGAAAAATTTCCCCTAAGTCAGCTGACCTAAGATACTTACATCAATTCTCATAAGATTTCCTTGAGATAGGAAAAGTGGTTGGCTTAAAGCACAGTAGGGAGCTTCAAGAGCTGGCTGGCGAGGGTTCCCTGCGTGCAGGAATGCAAGAGCCATCACTTCTTTCAGGTATGTGTAACCTTGACAATGATTGTATCTTAACCTACCCCCTATCACGAACTGTTTGGTTCAACAACTAACTGTCTTTTTCTTCTCCTCTTTCCGCTGAACTGCTTTGAGCACTCCTTTTCTCTTGGATATGGTTTCCTTCCTCACCACCCTATTCAAACTATGCTTTCAAATATCCCTAAAATTTTCATTATGGTCCAATCCAATGAGTTGTTCATCTTCTTCACAGGTTTTGTTTCGTAACTGATATCCCTCCTTGATGAATTCTGTGACCTAGCACTGCCCTGACTCTTCTCTGCCTCTCTTGCTATTGTTTCCTCCCTACTCTTTCCTTTTCCTGTACCAAGGTTATTATTAATAATAAACCAACATTTTTGAGCACTCACTATGCACCTTACGAGGTCTGCCAATTAAGTTCTCAAACTCATCCTAGGAAAAGTACTACATATTTCATTGCTGAATATCACTATGGTCACCTTCTAAGTACTCCCCTTGGGAAACTATGCACCCACGCCAGTGCCTAGTCCACCTTCAAAGCAATTTTGGAACTGTTTTTCTGGAATGGCCATCAGAGTTGTTATCATATTACCCTTGATGTCCTGAATGTCATCAAAATGTCTTCCTTTCCCAATATTTCCTTTATCTTCGGGTAAAGAAAAAAGTCATTGGGGGCCAGATCAGGTGAGTAGGGAGGGTGTTCCAATACAGTTATTTGTTTACTGTCTACAAACTCCCTCACAGACAGTGCCCTGTGAGCTGGTGCATTGTTGTGATGCACGAGACATGAATTGTTGGTGAAAAGTTTAGGTCATCTAATTTTTTCATGCAGCCTTTTCAGCATTTCCAAATAGTAAACTTGGTTAACTATTTGTCCAGGTGGTACAAATTCACAATGAAAAATCCCTCTGATATCAAAAAAGGTTAGCAGCATCATTGCAACAAGTCTGCGAATTTAATTGTCACACTTCGTATGTGTGTTAACGCATTGAATCCTCACAATAGGCCCATGAGGTAGGTACTACTATTATTCTCATCTTACAGCTGAGAAAACTAGGGCACAGAGAAGTTATGTTACTTGTCCAGAGTCACACAGCATATAAATGACAGAGTCAGGATTCAACCCAAGCCATCTGACTCCAGATCATTGCTATAATGTTCTTTCCACAGGATTCTGCCTGGTGTCTTCTCTTTGTCTACTCCCTTTCCCTAGAGGAATCTCATGATGCTGTGGCTTCAACCACCACTTCAGTGCAGATGGTTCCCCAGCTCAGAAATCCAGTCCATCCTTCTGGCTCCAGATCAAATAACTATCAATAGTCACAATATCAATCAAAGCTTACATTTATCAAGCACCTACTTTAGCCTGGCATCAAGCTGAAATCGGTTTACCCTCATTATCACACAGCATCTCCACATTACAGATGTGAAACAGCATCACAAAGAGGGTCTATGACTTGCTCAAAGTCTCACAACTATTTAGTTACAGAGGGAAGGATACACCATAAATTCTATCAAAATATAAGCAACTTGAAGGCAAATGACATGTCCTCTCACCTTTGCAGCCCCTTCCTCAACATCTTACCTACAAGAGGTGTCCAGTATACTGCGGGTGCCAAAAAAATGCACACAAGTGGACAACTTTGGTCAACGTTGGTCAAGCAATAGTTCTCCATAATCAGAAGTGTCTGGGCACAGATGGTAACTTTGAGCACCTCTTGTAATTGCAGGAGTCAAACATGACTTGTGTTCGTTCTTTGTTATCGGTATATATTGAGTATTACAATTTTAATAGTTTTTTCCTTTCTTAAAATGTGCATACATTTTTCTGGCACCCTCTGTGTATCTGTGGAATCCAATTTAAGTGAGAGTGTGCAATTTAAATGAAAGAAACCCAAACAAGATGTTTCCTGCTTTAGGGCAACTGGAGGCAGAGTCCTAGACACTTCTGAGATGGATTATTTGTGAATTTCGGTTATCTGTGAACTCTCTGCCCTCATCACTGGATGGAACAGTGTAATAGAATGAGCATCAGGTCAAGAATTAGAATGGGATTTTCTTGCAAATAAAATTATAACATAGACAGTTAACATTAATGCAATGATTTCTGTACTTTTCTTTTTTAAATTTATGTTTTTATTATTAGTTTCAGGTGTACAAAACAATGCAATAGTTAGACTTTTATACCCCTCACAAAGTGATAACCCCCTGCCCCAATCTACTACCCCTCTGACATCGCGTACAGCCCTTACATTTCCACTGTCTCTATTCCTTATGCTGTATTCCACTTCTTGTGAATATATATATATATATTAAATTATAGTTGACATTCAGTATCATTCAGCTTCAGCTTCAGGTGTACAGTGCAGTGATCAGGCATTTACATCATCCCTGAGGTGGTCTCCCTAATGAGACAAGTGCCCATCTGACACCCGACAAAATCTTTACAACATTATTGATTATATCCCCCAAACTGACTTTCGTATCCCAGCGTCAATCTTGTGGTTACTGACTGTGCTGTCTAATCCCGTCACCCTCTCCCTCATCCCCACCCCGCTCCCATCTAGCAACCCCTCAGTTTTTTCTCGATATCTCTGAGATTGCAGACACTGTACTTTATGCCTTTCCTCATTCAGGTCATCACCCCAACCCCAGAAAGTAGGTAATGCTGTCACCATGTTTCAAGGAAACCTAAAACAATTTGCCCAAACTTGCACAACTGGTGTCTGAGCAAATTGAAACTGAGGATCGGTTTCCTCATCAACAAAAAGAGTCAGCGGATGATTTCTGAAGTCTCTTAGAACTCTGGGATTCCGGCATGCTGATGACACGTGCACATACCATTGAGCGTGGGGTTGCTGGCTGGGCTGGAAGGAGACCCTGAAGATTAGCCTTGAGGAAATGTGACAGCACCCAGACTGCCTGAGTTCTAGGAATTAGGAAGCACTTCTACCGTGTTTAATTAGTTGGGAGCTGATTCTGGGCCATGATTATTAACAAATGGGGTGAAAGCATGGCAATATGAACAACCAACATGGTTCTCTTAGTGTGCACTGGTTGAAATTTAGCTCTGGCGACCAATAACCTTACTGGCAACTTTGGCTACTCCCTAAGAAAGTGGGCCCTGCTGATGAATGGATAAAGACACTGTGGTATATACATACAATGGAATATTATACAGCCTTTACAAAAAAGCCAGTCCTGCCATTCACAACAATGTGGATGAACCCAGAGGACATTATGCTAAGTGAAATAAGCCAGACACAGAAGGATACATACTGCATGATTCCACTTAGATGAAGTATCTACAGTAGTCAAACTCATAGAAGCAGAAAATAAAATGGTTGTTGCCAGGAGCTAGGGGAAGGGAGAATGAGTTGTTTTCCACGGGAAGAAAGTTTTTCTTACACAGGTGAATAAGTTCTAGAGATCTGCTGTAAAACATAATACCTGTAGCTAACAGTAATATCAAGTATAACTCAATAAAGCTTTTTAAAAAGTGGGACCTGGTAATGGAAGGGTCTCTGTTTGCCAAGTGGGGTGATGGGTATATAGTTTGGGGGAGCTGGGATAGGTTTTGGTTCCTGTGCAGCCTGACCGAGGCTGCCATGTCAGGAGGAAGCCCAAACTAGCCCAGGCTCTGACACCACATGAAGGGAAGTAATGCCCAGCCAGTTCCCCGCCACTCCAGCCCCAGCCCCTGTCTAACCGCAACAATATAAGAAACCACCCAGCCAAGTCCTTCCCAGATTTCTGACCCACAGAAATAATAATAAAATGAGAGATAATAAAAATGAACATTGTTATTTTAAGCCACTATGTTTTTCTGATGGTTTGTTATGCAGTAGTAGATAACTGATACACAGTCCACAGAGAATTTCCTGTAATGGTTCCTCCATAATTTTATGTCTCTCCCTTCTGCTTTCCTGTTCCAGGGCTCTGCATTCTGCTGAGCTTGTCAGGCGTCATGGTTCAGAAGGCCAAAGGTGAGTGCTCAAAGCCTGGCTCTTCCACAGCCAGAGACCGGGGAGGGTGTGGACCAAGAATGAACATGGGGCCACCCACACCCTCCAACAGGCTGGAGGAAAGGGGCTTGTGTTGGGAACAGAACTTGGGCAGGGTTGCTCCTATCTTGTTTCGTTCTTTAATTGATCATTTCATCAAATTTGGAAATCTTTTAATTTATCTTCTTATTGTACTTTTATTTGGAGATTTGTTTGTTTTTAGTAAGCATAATGTGCCCAGTATGGAAACAGAACAGTGAATAAAACCCACAAAGTCTCATGAAGTAAACATTCTAGTGGGAGAGACAGCAGGCTGGTAACCATTTCATTCTGATCATAAGTCAACAAAAGATGAACCAGACCATTACAGGTTAGCTTTAATCCCTTGGAAATCTCACTAGATTGTGATTCAGCGGGTCTGGGGTGGGGCCTGAGATTCTGCATGTCCAGCCAGGGGATTCATTCTGAGAAGCCAAGCTCTGTGCTGTGCTCCCCATCATGCTCCCAGCACCCACTCCCCATGAGTCTCTCCACGAGCCCCAAAGCTTGAGATGTATCCTCATCCCCATTCTTTCCTCAAATTAAAATTCTTAGTGTATCTCTGTCTAAATGAAGTTATCCATAGGATTACATAGATAACATATACCATTAACAGAACATACCTTCCATAGTTCCCTCCAAATACAAATTTTTATGATCATAGCTGACATTTATGATGTACCAGACACTGCTGAAAGCACTTTGTATGTATTAATTCACTTACTCCTAACAATAATCCATTTTACAGATGAAGAAATTGAGACACAGGAAGTTTAAGACTTGGGGAAAGACACACAGCTAGTAAGTGGTGAAACAAGAATTGAACCCAGAGTCCCAAGTCTTAACCAATTCATTCCTCTTTTATAAATTCTGCAATGAACTTGAGAATAGCACAATTATATTGCATTGAAATTTTTGTGTTAAAATTAATTTGTTTAATGCCAGCCCCAATCTTTTATTGTGCATAGGAATCCCACTTTTTCTGGGTTTGAAACCTCTAATTTTTTTTAGATTTTTTTAAAATTTATTTTTCAATTATACTTGACATACAATAATATATTAGTTTCAGGTGTACAACACAGTGATGAGACATTTATGAAATCTTGCCATTTGCAACAACCTGGATGGATCTAGAGGATATTATGCCAAGTGAAATAAGTCTCTGTTCTTCTCAGACTGAGAAAGACAAATGCTATATGATCTCACTTATATGTGAAATCTATAGAACAAATTAAATGAACAAACAAAACAGAAACAGACTCGTAGCTATAAAGAACAAGCTGATGGTTGCCCGATGGGAAGGTTAGGGGGATGAGTGAAAAAGTGAAGGGATTAAGATGAACAAATTGCCCATTATAAAAATCGTCATGAGGATGTAAAGTACAGCATAGGGAATATAATCAGTAATGTTATCATAACTATGTATGGTGTCAGTTGGGTCCTACACTTATGAGGGTAATCACTTCATAAGGTACATATATGGTATCTCTAAGTTTTTAATGCACTGAGATCTCACAAAAGGGAAACGGTGCAGACTTCCTCATCCTCAAGAGTTTTTGACCCCGGTGACATCTGACCTGTGTCTTCTCCCCTCAGGTACCTGTTCCCAGTGTCCCCAGAATGCTTTCTGTGTCAATGGCACTTACTGTACCTGCAACCCTGGATACATTTCGCAATCTGGGAATAAATTCTTCACGAACCCCTTGGAGCAATGTCACGGTAAAGAGATAATTTTCAAATCACCCAGAGGTGGAAGTGGAGGGAAGGCAGCGTAAGGGCTGTGGGGAAGTAAGAGTCACGTGCAATGCCGAGAACTACAACTCAGCCTCCACCAAGTAAAAAACGCTTTCATGAAGTCAGAGAAGAAAGGGCTCTTCCAGAACCTAACGAGGTCTCAGTATTCCCCTCTGTAACATGGGAATGAGAATGCTGACCTCATGAGGGTCGTAGGGGGGTTGAGTGAGGTAATGAATGTGGCAGGACTTCATGGAGAATAAAGCATCCTATAAAAAAAATGTTTAAGTTGAGAATATGCACTGAAGTCATGGCAAAGAGAGAATAAAAGCTTGGGCAGAAACTTTTTGAATATAGATTCCCATGGTCCCCTAAAATGCAAAATGCAGCCTCAACTCCATAATTAAAAGGTCCAATCCTGTGGAAGAATAAACACTCCAGACTTGAGTTAATATTGGGTTGCTCCCCGCCCCCCTAATTCCAGCTCCCTCCTGATTGGAAGCCTGTAATCAGGAGTAGGAGGTGTAAGTGCCTTCTCTCCTCCTCCCCACCCAACACGTCTACTCTTCTTTGCCTGATCTTGCTGCAGTCCGAACCCAGACAAGGAAGGGGGAGCAGGACCGTCTCTACTTGGCTGATGCTGTTGTTGCTATTTAGCCTCTGTGTTCCTGAGATTTAACACTTTTGTCTGATGAGGGCCTTTGTAGGTTCTTTGAAAATAATTCCCCTCTCCCCGAATCACTCCCCTGAATTTCCCTTGATTACAGCAAATTCCTCCCTACATCTTCCTCATCCGCGAGGAATTTTGTGATTCGTCCAGCTGCTTCCTACTGAAGTGTATTGCTGTCCCTCTCGGACAGAACCGAAGCAACCCCACACCAGAAACCTCTTACACCTGACCCACGTCTAGCTCTTGGGAAATAGTCACTCAGCCTTTGCCCAAGTGATGGGCTGTACGGGTGCGGTAGATATCTCTTCTTTGCCCGATACAATCCGGTGGCTCACCCTTTAGATTTTTTAGGAGGAAATAGGCACCAACCAGCTGGGTCCCCACAAGATACAGACAATGCATAGTTAGCTGAGTGAACTCCTTTCAATCCTCTCTCTCCGGGACTGAGATGAAGAGGAAAGAACCCACACACATTTCTCCTCTTGGGTGGGAGTGGAGGGGTTCACAGCACAGCATCAGCTCTCTCCAAATAAATCCTTCCCCTCTTACTTGCCAACTCCTGATCCTTTTAAATCCTCAATATGAGTGAAGGAGATAAGAATCATATGACCAGATTCCAGACACCTCCTCCTTTGCAAATATTGTATCTAGGCTAGTTCCTCACTTGGGAATGTGGTGTCTATTCCAGTTGATGCCAATGCTGAAACTTCTCGTTTAGTAACTGTTTTTATGACAGGTTAATGTCACCGTATTACCTCACTATGTGCATTTTAAGAGATCACTCTGTCAAGAATGGAGGTGATACTCGAGCATATTTGTACTTGTGGCAAAGGCACCCACAAGTACAAATAGCTTTGGGTTGGAATATGTCTAACCGGTTCAATAAAAAGGAAATGAAGTCACTGTATCCATAGTCTGGGACGTAATAGGGACATGGGTTGGAGACAGAACTGGGGGCCAATCTTGTAAAGCCACCATCATCTTTTTTTTTAAGATATAATTCATACACCATAAAATTCACTTTTAAAGGGTACAATTTAGTGGGTTTTAGTATATTCCACAGTTGTGTACCACTAACACTATCTAATTCCAGAACATTCCACCATCTCAAAAGGAAACTCAAAGTCATTAGCAGTCGATCCCCATTTACCCCTCCCCCAGCCCTTGGAGACCACTAATCAATCTGGTTTCTGTTTCTATGAATTTGCCTTTTCTGGGCATTGCATATAAATGGAATCACATACGGTAACATATGGCCTTTTGTTTCTGCCTTCTTTCGCTCAGCAGAATGTTTTCACAGTTCATCTTTGTTGCAGTATTGTCGCATCCAGCGCAAAACGGGCAGTGAGGGTGTAAGAAGGGGCGGCTCGGGTTAAGTTTTTAAGAAAGAAACAGAGACTTAATGCAGTTAAATCTCTCCGAAGGCCAGTGGTCTCTCAGTCTCAGCAGACTGGAGCCCACAATAAGGCCAACTGAAGGTTTTTATTGATAGGTATACAAATACAAGAAAGTAACATTGTTTCTTACACGGTCTGTAAGACTCATACATCATAGTAGAAAAATGTTTATTCCAATCACCCTTTGTCTGTAAACAGCCTAAGCATAAGGTCCCATGGTGTCTTAATTAAGGTACGTACACTCTCAGGATCAAGTCTGTCATATTGTAACAGTTCTGTTGAGATAAGTGGAGAGAACTGATCTTTATTGTCCTCATGACTTCTCTCACAAACAGGTGCAAGGGAAAAGCCAGAGCCAGCAATGGCTTTTCCCAGGCAGGGGGAAGGGGAGGCAAGGCCGCTTCCCACATTTTTCTCAGGCAGCTCACTGGGGGTCCCCACTCGGTTCCTCCTGGCTTAGGTTGTATCTCCCGTGAGATATCTTACCCGTCTTTGGCTGCAAACCATCTTTTGGGGACCAGACAGAAACAGAAAAACATAAGGTTTAAACACAAGGATGGAACAGAGTCCCAGAAAGGCACAGTCTTACAGACTCTTCTTTCCTTAAGGAAAGACACGGGGGGACAGTTGGCTAGGCTGTTGTGTGACTACACAGTATGTATCAGTACTTTGTTCCTTTTCATGGCTGAATAATATTCTATTATATGGATATACCACTTTTGGTTTATCTATTCATCATTTGATGGACATTTGGGTTGTTTTCGCTTTGGATCTGTTATGAATAATGCAGCTGAGAATATTGTATACAAGTTTTTGTTTGAATACCTCTTTTCAATTCTTTGGGTTATATACCTAGGAGTGGAATTGGTGAGTCATATGCTAACACTGTGTTTAACTTTTTGAGTATTTCTGAACTGTTTTCCGAAATGACTGTGCCATTTTACATTCACACCAGCAATGTGTGAAAGTTCCAGTTTTCCCACATCTTTTCCAACACTTCTTATGCTCTGTCTCCTTTATTATAGCCAGTCTAGTGGATATGAAGTGATATCACATTATACTTTTGATTTACGTTTCCCTAGTGAGAATCTTTTCATGTGCTTGTTGACCATTTCTATATCTTCTTTGAAGAAATGCCTATCAAACTGTTTACACCTTTTTTTAATTTGGTTATTTGTACTTTTATTGTTGAGTTGAAATTCCTTATATATTCTGGACATTCGTCCCTTACCAGATATCAGATTGGCAAAGATTTTCTCCCATCTGTGGGTTGCCTTTTCACCCAGACCGACTCATAGCCCTTATTTTCTTCCATAGTATCTACTCCCGGCTACTAATTCAAGCATATATTTTCCAAGTATCTAATATGTGCTAGACACTGGGAAAAGAAAAACAATAAACCATGATGCCTACCTTCAATGAGCTCACAGTCTGTGGGAAAGACAAACACATAAGAAGCTTGATTACAATACACCTTGCTAACTGCTGAGATTAAAAAAACAATTACTCATGGAAAAAGTTGCCATTTACTGTGTTCCAGGCATTATGCTAGTACAGTCTATAGAGGAAAAGAGAAATCAGCCCAGGGAAACGTAGCCACTGGTGCTGATACCCTACTGTGTCTCCCACATCTTTGTAACCTTAGGCAAAACTAGGGGGAGTAAGTACCATGAGAAACAGCTTGTTTACATTATTTAGTATCAAAGTATCTCCAGACCAGATACTATTTCAAAGGGTGAAATAGAAACTTTACAGTGGGAAAACTTTACAAAACACTGTTTCATCTGGGAATGAAAATAAGCATCCCCAGAAATTAGACACAAGGGCATCATGTGCCTCCTGATAAGGTGCTCAGAAAAACACAAACCAATTTTGTACTATTGGTCATGCCAAAAATTCGCATAACCTGAGTTTAATCATGAGAGAACATCAGACAAACCCATATTGAGGGACAGTCTACAAAATTACTGGCCTGCACTATTCAAAATCGTCAAGGTCACTAAAGATGAAGACAGAGTTAGGAACTCTTCCAGATTCGCCTTTTCACTTTATTAATAGTGTACTTTGAAGCACAAAAGTTCTTTTAATGAAGTCCGATGTATTTATTTCCTCTTTTGTTGCTTGTGCTTTTGATATCATATCTAAGAAACAATTGTTTCTTATAAATGCTCAGTTTATATAACACATTCCTCGTATTAAATAATGAAAGAATCATTTCTAATTTTAAAAAATTTATTAGGGATTTCAAACTAAGAGCTGAAATGTTCTACTTTTAAATTTTTTATTAGAAGCTTCTTTGTAGAAGCATATGATTGATTTTATGAAAAAAATGTATAGTTTCTGTTCAAGGAATGTGCGATTCTCTGCGTAGGTCTCTATCTATCTTTTTAAATCTCTGTCTATTATCATCTCTTTCTACCTCTCTCTGTCTATGTGTGCATGTCTTTGTCTCTCTGACTCTATATATATGTGTGTGTGTGTGCTTATTGATTTTATTTATTAAATCAGTTTCTCCAAATCCTTACTTAACTTATCTACTAGATTTTTCCTTTGTTTGTGTGTGCTTATTGATTGTCATATTCATTTCCTTTCTATCCTTATTTATTTTTTATCTACTATCCTGTTCCCCCGAAAATAAGACCTAGCTGGACAATCAGCTCTAATGCGTCTTTTGGAGCAAAAATTAATATAAAACCCAGTATTGTATTATATTATATTATACTACATTATATTACATTATATTATATTATATTATATTATATTATATTATATTATATTATATTATATTACATATTAGACCCAGTCTTATATTATAGTAAAATAAGACCAGGTCATATGTTAATTTTTGCTCCAAAAGATGCTCCAAAAGAGAGAAATACCTAAATTAAATATCCCAGTATAATTCTATTTTCATTTGTTCTTGCTTCTTGCATTTCTACTGGTTTTTGCTTCCTGTACTTATCTGCTGTGTTGTTGGTGGATGCATATTTATGACGGGGATATAATTTTCTGTTAAGTAGCAATACCTACGAGTAGTATCCCACTTTACCTTGTTTAGAGTTTTGAACCTTAAATTCCACTGAACGTGATATTAATATTACCCATTCTGTTTTATTTCTGTTTTAATTCTCCTAGTAGCTCTTCACATGCCCTTTATTTTTAACATTCTTTATCAGTCTTCTGAAAAAAGCCTATAGCTGAATATCTTTTTTTTAGCCCAGTGGTCCAGTTATCTATTGCTATGTGATAAACCCCACACTTATTGGCACAAAACAACCGCTTTATTAGGCTCATGGAATCTGAGGGCCAGGGATTCAGACAAGGCACCTCAGAAATGGGTCTTCTCTGCCCCATGCTATCTTAGGCCTCAGCCAAAATGCTCAAATGGCTGGTGGTGACTCAAATGGCTGAGGGCTGGAATTATCCAGAGGAACCTTCGCTCACATGTCTAGTGCCTGGCCTGGGATGACTCAAAGACTGGAACCATCTGCAATTGTCATCTGGAGCCCCTGCACTGGATCCCTCCATGTAGCTTCAGTTAATGGCTGAATTCTGAGAGAGAATGCCCCAGCCTGGAACTTGCAGAGAACAAGGCTTCCAAGAGACCCTGGCAGAGGTGCGTGTTCTTTGTGACCTTATCTCTAAGTACCATTGTGTCACTTCTGCAATTGTCTGTTTACTGAAGCAGTCACAGGCCAGCTCAGACATAAAGAGATAAGAAAACAAGCCCATATCACAACGGAAAGAGTGTCAAATAATTTGGAGGCCAATGTTTTAAAACTGCCACACCCAATCTGCTTGTCGCTGTTTTAATAGAGGATTTCCATTTATATTAATATTTGGTGTAATGGCTGACATAGTTATTCCCTCCATCTTACTTTGCATTTTTTATTAATTTTATATTAGTAGTGTTTTCTCATTTGTCTTGTTTCTTATTTGTGTTTGCTTGATCAAGTTGCTGTTAGCTTCATTTTTTTCCTTTATTTATTTGGAAGTTCTACTATACTTTTCTATCCTATTAATGGGTACCTTCTCTTTTCTCAATTTCATCGTCAAACACATGTTCTCTATTATTTGAAAAACTCACCAATTATTTCCCCCATGAAGATGCATTCTTTTCACTATCAAGATGCTCCATTTCACCCTTACTTCCCCTCCCCGATTAGAGATGCGATCTTTAAAATGCTCTTCTTTTACTTCTCTCAATTCCTCCTCTTCCCTCCCACTTCCTCCATGAATATTAGTTTTACTTCAAGGTTCCTCGTTCATCCTTGCTTCCTCTTTCCTTCATCTTCCCCCAAGTTCAGGTTTCTACACTTGCTAATTTCACGCTTGTTAATCTGCTGTTTGCTTGGAGCACTTTCTTGCATGTTTTCTTTACATTGGGTACATGAGTAATATCGCTCTCAATTATTTCATAATCTCACATTTCTTTCACTCTAACAAGTAGATTCTCTTTGCCTTTTTTAGTTCAATCCTCTTATCCCAGTAATCCATCTATGCATATCCCAGTAATCACATAAGCTGTCTTCAAGCTTATAGGGTTGCAGATAGGAATTCCAATATCAATTTGAGTTTCATTCCTTTTTTGTGAATTGTAACTTCTGTCTCACACTTTGTAAGGTTTTTCCCAGATCATTCTTACTTTTCATTGGCTATTGGTGTCTCACATGACTACCCTAGCTGAAAGGGAGGCTGAGAGACTACTTGAGAAATAGGAATAAGATTGCCATTTCTGGCCTGAGAAATGGTGTTTTATGCCATTTCTCACTCTATTGCTAGTAATGCTATAGGCTCGAAATGCCTGAGGAGCATTCACCTGGGCCTATGTGAGACATTGTCCCTTTCTAAATCAATGTCACAACTGGACCAACCCTTGTGGTTTATATTATGATTGCAAGATGCTCTTCAGCAATAACCATTAGGAAATTTTGAAAAGATACAGGTTTATTACATACAACGCCTGGAAATTACACAACACACCAGGGGCCACACAGCAAGGTCAGGGGTGGAAGGAGAGAGTGCACATGGGTTTCACAGGCTCACTCTTTACTGGTGAATTTAAAACATAAGAGTGGAAATTTAAAGCACAGGAAGAGAAAACAAACAATTAGTCTAAATGGTCAGTTATCAAAATCAACCAAGATCTCTAAAACAAAGGAGCCTCAGTGTGGGGAGGTGGCCTGGTGCTTCATTTAGTCCAGTGGCTGGCAGTGTGTTTATTGAGATAGCTCTCTTTGAAGTGGATGCTTCTTTGAAATAGATGCCTCGGCAATCAAAGCTTAAATCAGGCACTTGCATTATGAAAAAAAAAAAAAAAGTCAGGTTTACACCACAAATAGAAACAAGATTGACATGTCTGGGCTCCCAAGCAGAGAATGGCTATGGAGTGGGCACTACGTCACACTGACAACCCCAAATTTCATGTTTTCTGTACTGTGCAGGGAAATCAATCACACATTTTCACGAGCCACTTGACATCATTTTAAAGGGGCTACAGTGACTGGAGACATACTGACTTAACAAAGACTTTCTAACTCATTTAGTTACTTTAGCAGATGTATTAGTCAGCTCGGACTGCAATGACAAAATACCACAGACTGGGTGGCTTAAGCAATAGCAATTTACTTAAGTTCTGGATTCCGGGATGCCCATAATCGAGGTTCTGGTAGATTCAATTTCGGGAGAGGCCTCTCTTCCTGGCTTATAAATGTTGCCTTCTTGCTATCTTCACATGGAATACCCTTCCTGCATGCACGTGGTAATGGGGAGGGGGAAGCGCTCATGTCTCTCCTTATAAGGCCACTAATCCTGTCAGATTAGGACCCCATTCCTTTTCTCTTTTTCCTTTTTTTTTTTTTAACTTTTTTTATTTATTTAAGTGTGTTTTTTCAGGACCATCAGCTCCAAGTCAAGTGATCGTTTCAACCTAGTTGTGGAGGGCGCAGCTCACAGTGGCCCATGTGGGGATCAAACCGGCAACCTTGTTGTTAAGAGCACCGCGCTCTGACCAGCTGAGACAACCATCCGCCCCCAGGATCCTATTCTTATGACTACATTTGATCTCAGTTACCTCCTTGGAGGACCCATCTCCTACTACAGCCACACTGGGTGTTAGAGCTTCAACATATGAATTGAGATGGGATACAAACATTCAGTTCATAACAGCAGACGTGGTCAATGTTCCATTTACATGCCCTCAGCATTCGCTATTCATTTGCATGCCGAGCCTGAAACTTTCTCTGGCTACTGGGCACCCCTCAGCCCATTCTCAGGACAGGTGGAAGTACTGTGGAGTTAACACTCCCTGGAGCATTCCTCCACCAATAGATGATGAGATTTGGTGGGTAAATACTCCAGACTCCTTGCCCTTTGCATGCAGTCACTCTGAAGTGTTTGCTCTATACTGCTCCCGAGAGGTTTCCAGAGGAATTGAGCCCCAGTTGTCCACTGTGAAAACTGGCTTGATAACATCCGCTTTATTTTCTGCCATCCCTGTCTCATTTCACCAGTTCTCTTCCAGTGTTTTCTGGGATCACCTCCCAAATAAAATACTCGCTCTTGAATCCTTGTTTCAATGTCTGCTTCTTGGAGAACCCAACCAAAGTCAATGATGAAAGGAAAGAACAAAGCAAAGCATTACCTTAACTGATTGTCTTTGAAAACCAGGACAGACCCTGGCAGAAGGGGTATAGCCTCTGGCAAATATTAGATGCTCAATAAATCTTTGTTGAATGAATGACCAAATTTTTCCTTTGTGTTCCAGATACGGATGAATGTAAACCACCCATTAGTATATATTGTGGAGCAAATGCTGAATGTCAGAATGTTGAAGGAAGTTTCTACTGTCGCTGTGACCCTGGATATAAACTCCTCTCTGGGGATGCAGAATTCAAGAATTCTAATGAGAACACTTGTCAGAGTAAGAAAATTCTTGTCTTCCAGTCTCCCTTCCTCATTTTTCATTGAGTCTAACACCAGAAAAGATGTGTGTGTGTGTGTGTGTGTGTGTGTGTGTGTGTGTGTGTGTGGTGAGGACAGGATGTGTCTCTATTTCCTGGAAGGAAATGGATGATGGAAAGAGGAGAAAAAAGAAAAGAAGGAAGTTCAGAGAAATAATGGGGTTAAGAAGGCAAGTGGACTTTGGAGCCGGAGGTGACCAAGTGGTTAATGAGACAGAATTACTTGAATTGCGAAGGAGAAACCCACTCAGGTTAACTTAAGCAGAAAAGATGAGTTTATGATAAGAATGTATGGATATGTCTTGGAAGTCAAGGACAAAAATACAGCTGGGCTTTTGGAACGAACTGAAACTGGGGACTCAACACTATCAGGGTGCCCCTGTCTTTGATACTCTTTGGGTCTACTCCTGTCTTCTCTTTCATTACAAACTGACTTTCTCTGCTTCCTAGTCCACAGGACAGAAAATATGGCCAACAGCTCCAAATCTCACCATTGTTGTTGATCCAAACACCCAAAGAGAGATCAATTGACTCTCTTTGGACCTAATTGCAAAGTCTTTGGAAATACACAAATTGGCCCAGTTTGAGTCATATGTCCACCCTTGGATCTGTGTCCAGGGGGAGGTACCATGTTGTATGAGCATGACCAGTCTCACAGAAACTATATAGATGGGGAAAGTCTATTCCCAGGAAACATGGGACTTAGCAGACTATCTATGAGGTTCTGGCTACAGGTGGAATGTTAAGAGAGAGAGTCTTTAATGCTGAATTCCAGGAAGCTTATTAGTGGAGAAACAATAACACTAATAGCTAAATAGTTATTTCTTTTATACTATGTGCCAGGTACTACACTAAGTGCTTTACATGCATTATTTCATTTACAATAATCAGATGAGGTAAGCACTGTAATTACAGATAAAGAAACTGAGGCCTCCAGAAATTAAGTAATGTGCCCAAGGTCAGCCAGCTAATAAGCAGGTTTTTAACTTGAGTCGGCCTGGATTGAAAGTCCTCACCCTTAGCCACATTTGCTGCACTGTGGGTCTCAGGGAAGCCATAAAAGGGACAAAACACTCCCTTTTTGATATAGTAGTAATAATAATAATAATAACAATAATAAAAAGTTATCCCTCTATCTCAGTTAAGATCCAGTCTGTAAAACAGAAACCATACTATGTTCTTTCAAACATAAGGAATTTTATAGAGAGAATTGGTACTGGTGAAGGAATTGCTGAGAATTCAAAAGGAGAATAGGGAGGCAACCCAGAGATTGACAACAGCAGAAATCTGCAGTCATCCTAGAACAACGGGAGGAAGTGGTTTCACCAGGTTGGGTCCATCTAATGAGAGGTTGAAACTTGAAAGGCTATGTTAGAGACACACAAGAAGCAGACGGAAGGGGAAAGAAGTACCCTGGCTCCTTCCTTCCTCTGCTCTCCATATTCTTCCAGTATTTCCCATTGGCTGAACCTATCAGGAAGCCACAGAGCAAGAGGTCCTGGCACATGGAACTCTTTGTGAAACAAAAGAGAGCGTGGAAAAGGTAGAATCTGAGGACAAATTGGCAGTTGACCAGCAACCACTAGTTTCCAAGAATATGAAGGATTTTGCTTACAAATGTAAGTTAAGGTGAGAGCCTGGTGAGTCTGTAGAGGTAGTCCATTTCAACCTTTGTTGTTTAAATATGGCCGATGGTTCTTATGAGAGTGGAGGGATCACTCCCTTCTTTCCAAACTTTCTTCAAAAAACAAATCTATGAATCTCAGTTTGTACCTCTATATTCTTAAATATGTTCTATTCTATTTTAGTCTTCCTTATATAGAGTCTCAATTTTTCTTTTCACTGTTGAGATTTTTGGTCCTTGGGTCCATAGCTGAGCCAAGGGTTTAGAGTTGATGGTTCCAGTTGGAGGGTGGAGAAAAGATAATTGATAATGTTATGAGAGAAGCTGGCTGAAGAATGTCCCAAAGTGTTCTCATCCTTCTCACCACCACCAACCTTGTATCTGTTAGGATGGTTTTGGCTTTAAATAATATTATACCTGACTAAAAGTGACTTATCAAGAGGGATAATCAATAAATCCCAATATAACAAAAAACCCAGAGGTAGATAGTTTCTCATTTTGTTAATGTAACATCTCAATAATAACAGAGCTCTGGTTTGGCCTGTGTTTGCTTTCCCTTGTGACTCCAAAATAGCTGCCACAGCTCCAAACATCACATCCTCATTCACAAAGAGAAGAAGATTGGTACTCCTGAGCTTCTCTCTCTTTTTACCAGGAAGAAATGTTGTCCTCAGAAGCCTCCCTATGGACTTCCCCTTATGTCTGTTTGGCTAGACCTGGGTCGAATTCCTAACCCTAAACAAGTTCCTATAATAACAGAATGCAATCTCAGGGCTCAGTGCTGAGATTGGGGGCAGTGTCAACTTCACACACCTCAACAAAATGAGTTTTTTGATAGCAAGGAAGAAAAGGAGCATAGCTGCTGGGTGGGCATTCTCCAGAGTGGGCCATGACCCTCTTTTCAGATCCCACGAATGGTGCATCTACCCCAACATTAAGTCCTGGAATTGGTGGTGGGAATGAGAAAATTTCTCTTGTAAAGTCTCATAGATGATCCCAGGAGGAGAAAAGAGTACATGTCTCTGGAATGGAGCCTTTCTCCTTAGCTGGTAGGACAATGGAAGTGAAGCTCCAGGAAGATGGCTCCCTTGTGCTCCTCTTCATTAAGGCTATGAGGTTGGAGACCCCACAGCAGATGGGGGAAGGTTGACACAGGTCACTGCATACCACCAGCACCCCCAGATCCTCTGAGGAGCTCAAGGCTGTGAGCAGCACAAGCCTGCAGCTGGAGATCAGGAAACCTCACATCACAATTATCACGCCAACTTTGCACCAATAACATTCGCACTAGGTCAGTTCTGTGGTTCCTTTTAACAGGGGCATCCAAGACTCCATGATCCTTCCACAAAGCCAAGGGTCTCAGAACAAAGAGGGACAATTATACCGAAAGGGAAACAGGACTATCTGGGGAGCCTGAGACCCAAACTCCCTAAAAAGATTAAACCAAACAGGAGAAGGATGGTGGGAAGGGGCTTTCTAGGTGCAAAGACCCCATGGGAAGTGGGATGCCTCCTCCAGAGGCTGCACTAGATTACAGAGCCCCAGCTATTCCATAGCAGGGTCCTTAGGTAACTCAGTGGCCACAGGCGGGCATCACCAAGGATGCCTGTGGATAACTGACATTGCTTGTGCCCCATCCTGAGTCCTGGGTGTGCGTTTCCGCAGTTGTGGAGGGATATGAGCTGTCGTGCGGGGTGTCATGCGGGGTCTCTGGTCCCACTCCCCACATAAGAACGCAGGACATGGTGAGGCCAAAAAGGAACACCCACGGAGCCATAGGTAGGGGAGTCATACCACTATACTCTCACTGGCAGCTGGGTTGGAGACACAGGAACCAGGAGCGACACAATTATCAACTCACTGTGCCGCTTGCAGACTCAGCCACCATCTTCTTGCTAGTTCCCCCCTTTTTCTGCTAGCCTAGTCACGGCAGTTATATTCATGGCTAATGGCTCACTGGTTACAGCTGACGGCCAACTAGCCACAGCTGATGGCCATTTGATCGCAGTCGATGGCCATTTACTACCTGAGCCAGCACCTTTCTATGTGAGGCCGAGAGCCTGGAAACTGCTTTTTGGGGCTCTGTCCCCACATGAGCTTTGCACTTAGACAAATATGGATTTGAATCTGGGCTCTACCACTTACCCCCGCATGGCTGCAGACAATTCCTTAACCACACTGTGCCTCTGTTTACTCATCTGCTTAAATGATGTAACAACAGAACCTGACTCACGGGGTTGTTGCAAAGATTAAATGAGATAATGCATATGAGGTGGCATTTAGCAAGTGGCAACTGATGATTTGGGGGCATGGTGCCCTCTTCTGTTGGATATGTCCACATCTTCAAGAGACAGCAGAGCAGACTGGTTAAGAACACTTTGCAGGGACTTGGGAGCCAAATCCCAGCAAAATGCCCTTGGGCACATACTAACTTTTCTCCACCCTATCATAAAATGGGGCTGACAACCATCATCCTCTCAGGGCATACACTTCACAGGGCTGTTGCAAGGACTAACTGAGGTATTATCATATAGAGTACTTAGGACAGTGCTTGCTAATTTTGCTAGCATTGCATCTGATTCTAAAAACAAAAACAAAAAAGGATAAAACCCCTGCTCCAGCTAGAAAGGTCACGGGAAAGTTCAGGTAGGTCTTAACATCAAGGGTATGTTTTCTGCCAATGGGAGGCGCTCCTGCAAGATTGAAGCCCAGGTTCTCGTATTTCCCCAATTCCCAAGCTGGAGCCCACACCGGGGGCTTGGAGCTGCAGGAGCTCTGAATGTTAGGGGAAGGTGAGAGGAAAGAGAACAGGGTGGGTAGGAAGGGATTGCTGTGCCCTAAGTCCACCGCTAGCTCAGACAATCAATAAATAGTTGTTGAATGAATGAATGAATTGAATTGAATAGATTGAACCCAAAGTGAATTAGTCTTTTACTAGGGATTGGGCACCTCTGTTGACAACATACAAACAGATCGAGATTCTACCTGAGTTCTGATGTTAACCTGTTAAATTCACCTTATTTTACAAGGAAGGGAAATGTCTTTGGTTGTTTTCCTAATTTTAAGAGCTCTTCACAGTCCTTGAACATGGAGTGAGTCCATCCGGGGTTAGTTATCGCCAAGGGTGGTAGGTCCTACAAAAACTGTATGCAGATTTCAGCCAAAAACACAGCTTTCTACAAATAATGTGGTTTCCAGTAGCAGACACATTCTGAACTCAGGGTTATGAGTTAGAGTTCTTGCATTGTGTTTTTAAATTTATTTTTCAATTACAGTTGCCATACAATATTATATTAGTTTCAGGTGTACAATATAGTGATTAGACATTTATATAACTTACGAAGTGATCACCCCATAGTCTAGTAGCCATCTGACACCACACATAGTTATTACAATATTATTGACTATATTCCCTATGCTGTATTTTACATCCCCATGACTATTTTATAACTGCCAATTTGTATTTCTTAATTCTTTCACCTTTTTCACCCAACCCCTTATCCCCCCTCCCATCCAGCAAACATCAGTGTCTGTGTTTGTCCTCTGTGTCTGTGAGTTTGTTTCTGGTTTGTTTGTTCATTTATTTTGTTTTTTAGATTCCACATATAAGTGAAATCATATGGTGTTTATCTTTCTCTGTCTGACTTTTTCACTTAGCATAATGCCCTCAGGTCCATCCATATTGTCGCAGATGGCAAGATTTCATTCTTTTTTATGGCTGAGAAATATTCCAAGTTCTTTCACTCTTAAGACAAAATCCTCAATATTACAAGAGAGATCTTCATCATTTTTGGCAAACAGACTCAGCCGAAAACCAAGATCCAGACTAGGTATAGATTTAACCTCAGTCTGATGGTAACAGATGCGTAAACATTTGCTGGCCTTTCCTCGTCTTTCTAAAACAGAGATGGTTGTCCTCACAGAGCACAATAAACACACATAAGGTCCCATTAACAGCTGATAACCAGCAAATGGACACTCCCGTTCCAGTTCTAATTCCCAGCCAGACTGTATTTAAAAACCTGAGGCAATTTTCTGTTTCCTCAGGCATTTCTGTTATAATGTCTAGCCAAGAGCGAATTAAAGAATTTGGAGCTGACACTTTTCTTCCTCCTCTATGCCAGGCAGGATGTCTCTCTCACAGCAATATTGACATTTGGGGTTCAATAATTCTTTGTGGTTGTGCATCTGTAGGGAGTTGAGCAGCGTCCCAGGCTTCCACCCACCTGATGCCAATAGCATCCTCGCCCCAAATTCTGACCACCAAAAATGGCTCCAGCCACTGCCAACGTCCCCTGGAGGTAAAATCACCCCCAGTTGAAAAACACTGCTTTACAACATGACAAGGAACTTGGATGCTGATCCCCTCAAACAGCAAATAAGCTTGTCAATGAACATAAAGAGTACACCTTCAGACTTTCTAAATGCAAAGTTCCTCACCTTACCTGCCCACCTCTCCACCCTTTCACTCTGGGTTCCAACAGTAACTTCCCATGATGTCTTTTACAGAGATCACCTCCTCAAGCCCAACCAAAGGCAACAAAGAGGTGAGTGGAAGCTGAGTCCTGGAACCTCGCCAGGTAACAAATAGTTACAAAGCTCCAAATTAGAAAATGATGGTGGATAATATATATTTTATGTGTACTACACATTATATATCATACATTGATATATTATATATCATATACATGATATAAATTATATTTTAATATATACTGTGTGTTAATTAGAATATATGTTTATAATATAACATTATAACATTGTGTGATTTATATTATGTTCTATATTACTATGATATATACACATATCATGGTTGACCCAGAACAGCATAGGGACACCAACCCCCCCATGCAGTTGAAAATCCAGGTACAACTTTAGACTCATCAAAACCTGCGCTACTAATTGCCTACTATTGACCAGAAGCCTTACTGATAACATAAACAGTCGATTAATGCATATTTTGTATGTTATGTGTATTCTATACTGTATTCTTACAATAAAGTAAGCTAGAAAAAAAACAAAACATTATTAAGAAAATCATAAGGAAGAGAAAATACATTTATAGCATTGGGAAAAAATCCACTATAAGTGGACCCATGAAGTTCAAACTGTGTTGTTCAAGGGTCAACTGTGTATTACTACATTTATGCTTATACTCATATGTCACTATATGTCTCACTAGAGAGAGAGAGAGAGAGAGAGAGAGAGAGAGAGAGAGAGACAGATACAAAGAAAGAACATGTATATATGGGTGTGTGTGTGTGTGTGTGTGTGTGTGTGTGTGTGTTTACTGCCCCCTAAAAATGGGATCCTATCCCTAAAGATAGGATCTATTCCAGACCAAGAAACAGACTAAGCAAGACTGTATTAGGCTATGCTGAGCAGCTGCAACAAAGAGGCCCAAATATTCAATGGCTTTTAAAAGATAGATCTTTATTATTTCATGAGTTAACAATCCAGAGGTGAGCGATTTAGGCTAGTGAAGGGATTCCGCTCCATGGGACTGTTAAGGGCACGCACGTTCTTCCCACACTGGACATTGCTCCACTATCACCTGGCATCTTGTCCTCAACGGCATGGTCAAAGCTGACTTGCTGCAGTGTTGCATTCTTACCAGTAGGGAGAGGGGAGAGGGAGTCCAGGGCAAGTTGTCTGTATTGCAGGATGAAAACCTGGGAGTGGAGAGAGGGGCTGCATCTACTCGCTATACGAGTATGATGTGCTGATAAGGTGATCATTTCCTTAGAGACGTGTCTGTTTTTTTAATTTTTCAATTACTGTTGACATTCAATATTATATTAGTTTCAGGTGTACGACATAGTGATTAGACATTTCTATAACTTAAGAAATGATCATTCCAATAAGTCTAGTAGTACCCATCTGGCACCACACATAGTTATTATCATATTATTGACTATATTCTCTATGCTGTGCTTTACATCTCCGTGACTGTTTTGTAACTGCAAATTGGTATTTCTTAATCCCTTCACCTTTTTCATCCAGCTTCCTGACCCCCCTCCCTCTGGCAACCATCAGTTTCTTCTCTGTATCTATGAGTCTGTTTCTGTTTTGTTCGTTCACTTATTTTGTTCACTAGATGCCATATATAAGTAAGATCATATGATATTTGTCTTTCTCTGTCTGACTTATTTCACTTAGCATAATACTCTCTAGGTCCATCCACATTGTTGTAGATGGCAAGATTTCATTCTTTTTTATGGCTGATCAATATTCCATTGTGTGTATGTACCACATCTTTTTTATTCAATCATCTATTGATGGACACTTGGGTTGCTCCCATATCTTGGCTGTTGTAAATAGTGCTGCAGTGAACATAGGGGTGGGTACATATATCTTTTCAAATTAGTGTTTTTGTTTTCTTTGGATAAATATCCAGAAGTGGGATTGCTGGGGCATATGGTAGTTCCATTTTTAATTTTTTGAGGAACCTCCATACTATTTTCCGTGGTGGCTGCACCCATTTACAATCCCACCAACAGTGCACGAGGGTTCCCTTTTCTTAGAGATATGTCTTAAAATGACAATCCATAAGTTGTACATATGGCCACCTAGCTGCAAGGGAGATTGGAACAATATGGTCTGTACTTGGACAGCATGGCCCAGATAAAAGTTGAGGAATTCATTCAATTACTAAAAGTAAGAGGGGGAAATGGATATTGCAGGACAGTTAAAAGAAGGAGAGATACCAAGGAAGTGTCTGTGAGGCAGTAATCATCTAGTGTCTGTACACCAACTCTGAATTTTAACAAAAATAATGATCCATGTCGCTGAGGACGTCTAGTCAAGCAGCACGGGCTCATCCCTTCCTCTGTCCACTCCCCACCTCACCGTGCCCTACTTCGGAGGGATTGCTCACACCTTGCCCTCCCAATCCCCAGGCCTCCAGGTACGTGCTGTTCTCTCTACCTGAAATTCCTTTTCCCAGTTTCTCATCCAGCTTGCTTCCTTCCACTCTTCTTTCCTCAAGATTCAATTCAGTTGTCATGTCCTCCTGGATGGCCTCCCTAAACAACCTCCACCTGTGTTAACATCCCTTCCCCCATGTTCTGATGATGGGAGGATGCGGAGATTAGAAGTGTAGACAGGGGTTCAAATCCTAGCACCACAGTGGCAAGTGACATGGGCAAAGGACACACCTTCTGTGTGTTAGAGTTCTCCAGAGAAACAGAACCAATAGGAGATCTAGATATATAGAGATTTATTATAAGGAACTGGCTCATGTGATTATGTAGGCTGACAAGATCCCAAGATATGCAGTTGACAAACTGGAGACCCAGAAGAGCTGGTGGCTTGGTTCCAGGGGCCCGAGAACCAGGAGAGCAGAAGTTCTGCAGGCTTGAGACACAGAAAGAGCTGATGTTTCAGTTCGAGTCTGAAGATAAAAAGCCAATGTCCCAGCTCAAGACATTTGGGCAGTCAGGCAGGAGGAAAGTCTCTCTTACTTAGATGTTTTGTTCTATTCAGGCCCCCAACTGACTGGATGAGACCCACCCCCATGAGGGAAGGCAATCTGCTTTACTCAGTCTACCCATTCAAACGTTAATTTAATCTAGAAACACCCAGAATGATGCTTGACCAAACGTCTGTGCACTTCATGGCCCAGTCAAGTTGACACATAAAACTAACCATCATACTCTCCAAGATTTGATGTACACATCTGTAAAATGTAAAATGAAGGTAATAATGGCACCTAGCTCCTTGGATGGATAGGAAGAGTAGGTGAGATAATACATGTGGCGTACTTAGCACAGTGATTGGTCCACAGTACACATCCCATCCATGTTATCCACGTTATGTCCAACAGACAACATTTACAAGACATGTTGTCACTCCCCTAGACTGTGAGCTTCTTAAAGGCAAGAATAAAACCAAGCCCACATTGGGAGTTCAGCGAATATTCATTGAAGTAATAAATACATAATCATGTAATCAACTGGAACATTTCGTTATAAAATGTCATTGCCAGGTTCCTCAAAAAGTTAAACATAGAGTTACCATATGACCCAGCAACTCCACTTCCAGAAATATACCCATGAGAACTGAAAGGATGGACTCAAATAAATACTTGTACACGCATGTTCACAGCAGCATTATTCACAGTCACCAAAAGGTGTGAACAACCCAAGTGGCCATCAACAGATGATGGGTAAACAGAATGCAGTCCATCTATACAGTTGAGTATTATTCAGCCATAAAAAGGAATGAAGTTCTAATACGTGTCACAATGTGGATGAACCTTGAAGACATTGTTAAGTGAAAGAAGCCAAACACAGAAGTCACATAGTATATGGTTTCATTGATATGAAATGTCCAGAATAGGCAAATCCATAGAGATGGAAAGCAGATTGGTGGCTGTCAGGGACTGGGAAGGGAGGATGGAGAGTGACTGCTTAATGAGCTTTTTACTGGGGTGATGAAAATGTTTTAGAACTAGATAAAGGTGGTGGTTGCACATCATCGTGAATGTACTAAATTGCTGCTGAACTGCACACTTTAAAAGGGTGATTTTTATGCTGTGTGAATTTCACCTCAGTAAAAAAAAAAAAAGAAAAAAATGCATTTCTGGAAAAAGATAGGTATAAAGGCCTCGCACTGGGTCCGACCCCACAACAGCAATTCTGAAGGCCAGTACTTCAGCACCTACTCTGTACAAATGGGTTTAAATCAAGAAGACTTCAGCTGTCATTTAGAGGACAGAGAGAGAGATTTTCTATATCGGGCGGGCGATGCAGGCTGTTCCTGAACTAGCACACCCAGCTCAGAGTTTCCATGAAGACTCAACCTGAAAGAGCAGAACATTAAGGAGGTGTATGTGAGCCCCGAGTTCTGAACTTTCCTCCAGCCCTTTGTAAGTATCACTCTGCTTGTAACTCTTTGACCTGCTAGCATGTTCCTCTTAAGAGCATTCATTCAGTCCCTGGATACTTACTGAGCGCCTACTGTTCACCAAGGACTGTTCTAGGTGCTGGGAAACAGCTGTGAACAAGACAAAGTCTGCGTCCTGATGGGACTTGCTGTCTAATAGCCCCCTGGATCCCCTGGGGAGCTTGTTAAAGGGCAGGTGTGGATTTAGTACAGCAGGAGTCTGCATCCCTACCAGGCTCCCAGGGAATACTGACGCCGCTGGCCCGAGGACAAGCATGTGGGCATCGGCACAAAAGCAGTCTTTCAACTCACTGCAGTTTTCCATTTTGAAAGCTTCACCTTGGCTCTCATTCTTCTCCAGCCACTGGTCCATCTCTTTGCTATCCTTCGTAGAAAATTTCTTGATTTAAAAAAGCCAATGAGAGTGTCTTCTGCGCTACAGTCTACCTCAGAGTTTCTCTTTGTATGATGTTATAACAGTCGAGCCTTTAGTCGTTCTTTGCTGTGGGGGCTGTACCGTGCATTACAGCGTGTGGAGTAGCATCTCTGGCCTCCACCCACTGGATCCCAGGAGCACCCTTCAGTGGTGATAATCATAAATGTCTCCAGACATTACGAAATGTCCCCTGGGCGGTCAAAGTCACCCCTGGTTGACAGTCACTGGTCTATTTCTAGCAAACTTACCACTTCCCTGTGAGTAAAAGAGGTTCATAATAACTAACCTCTATCTGGTATTTACCAGGCACAGACACATAGCAACTCTTAACTCATTTAATCTTGCCAAAAACTCCATGGGGTAATCTTACTGTCCCCATTCTAAGGTGGGGAAACTGAGGCACGGAGTGATTGAGTTGCTTTCCGAAGGTCACAGAGCCAGTAAATGGTGATGTCAAGATTTTCACTGGGTCCTCTGGCTCCAGAACCTGCTTTCTCGTGCTTTCTACTATCTCTCGGGGTTGTGGGACCTATCAGGCTAGATTTTTTTAATTATTATTATTTATATCTTCAAAGCTACAACAGGTTGTTGAGGATTTTGAGTCACTTCTCACTAACACAACTCTGTGGGGAACAGGAGAGAAAAATAAAGTCGCATCTAAGGCCACATCTATTCTCCAGACTATGGAATCGAATGTTCTAGAAATTGCCTTGAAAGCTCCAGATCAAGAAATCCAGAAAATTCAACATAGTACTATGGGTAAGAAGATGATAAGGCCTGATGCATATGGGGGGGCTGCTTACTAGCTGGGGTCTGGATTAAGCAATCAGAAAAATAAATAAGTATACTCCCTGTATGAGTCCATTTATAGAAAATGCAAACTAATCTGTAGGGAAAGGAGGGTGGAAGGGGTAAAAGAGGGGCATAAGAAAATCTGGGGAACTTGGGGGTGATAGAAATGTTCACCACCTTGATTGTGGTGGGGGTATTACAGGCGTATACACCAATAAAACTCATCAAATTGTATACTTTAATGTGTGCAGTTTCTTGGACATCAATTACACCTTCCTGAAACTATAAAAAATACATATATTGTCAGTGATTTCCAATTCTGGGTCTCAGATTTTGGCTCAAAAGTATTTTATTAATCTGGTGCCTATATAACCTAATTGCACATGTCGAAGAAACTTCTCACTACAAGTGTTAAAGATAAAAATCCTTTTATTACACTTGTCACACATATTTGTTATATAACCAAGTGACATATGTTAATTCGCTTTAACTGTGGTCATCATTTCACCATGTAGATGTGTGTCAAATCATATTGTACACCTTAAATATACACGGTTTTTATTTTTAGAAATAAAATACCAAAGCAAAACCCAAGTATTGTTTTTTAATTAGAAAAAAACACATGAACAAAACTAAATTAGACCAGCCAAATCTGCCCACAACCCAGTCTTCCAACCTTATACCCATATAGGTACCTGTTTGATACAGATACACGTATTTGTTGTGTGTGTTGTGGATACGGTTGCACAACCTGCTTTTCCACTCATTACCTCACTAACATCTTTCCATGTAAGCATGTATAAAGCATCATTACCTACACTGTCTTTAGTCTTTTAAAGTTGCGTTGTATGGGTGTGCCATAATTTATTTATTTCCTTATTCTGGGAAATGTGGCGTTTTGCCAAACAATCCTGTGATAAAGACCACTAAAAATTTATCTGTGCATATTTGTTTGGTATTTTCTTAGGATAAATTCATAAAAGAGGAGTCGTTAGGTCAAGGGGAAGAAAACATTTTAGACTTAAGACACATTTCACTATATTGGCCTCCAGAAATGTTTATTGCACTTTTATTTGGCTCAGGGATATCAAAGAATTGGTGTATGTCTAACTAGCCATTTCTGTTTTACCAACTTGTCTGAGAAAATACTTTATGCTCTGTAGAAATAATAAGAATGAAAATAAATTTGAAAGATAAAATCTAGTGCCTAACCATCTTCGGAAAGTAGATCTGGACACTTTCGTGCTAAATTAAACTATTTCCGTGTTACAAGTAACTCATCTTTCCTGATTTGACCAGTTTCTAATTGATCGGTAACCAGGGCCCTTACGTCAGTGGGCTTCAGCCTCCTGGTCTATAAAACAGGATAATAATATTATAGTACAAATAATGCACTTAGAAGTAGGGCTAGTAATTGCTATAATTTTGATTATTGTAGTTTCCATTCTCTCTTATTATAAAATTTTATTTAAATAGTATTATTTTTTTATATTCCTATCTATTTATAATAGTATCATTCTTTGTTATTTTGTTATTTGCCTTCTGTACCTTTTTAAACAGATACAAAAGGAGATGTAATAAAAACCCTGCTACAGCCATCACTTAGCTTCAACAATTTCCAACTCACAGCCAATCTTCTTTTTAAGCTAAATATTTCTATGAGTTTGTCTCTTCATTGCAATTCTTCCATGACTTTATCTTTATTCCCCATTATAGCGATAAGCCACCAATTACTTAATCATTTCCTTCTTGTTGAACATTTAGGTCATTTCCTATTTTTCACCATCCTGGATCTGTGCTGCTATGAACTGTCTTACAGGTCTATGTCCTCTCGACCTCGACTGTTCTGAGAATAAATTTCTAGAAACGGATGTGTTAGAGAATGTTAGTTAAGAACTTGGTTTCAAGAGTTAGAGTCTCACCTAATTTGTGAACTTCAGTTTCCTCATCTGAGTACCGGTCCCTCATGGGGTTATATGAGGCTGTCATAAGATGACAACGTATAAAGCTCTTAGCCCAGTGCCTGGCACCTCCTAGATATCTGTGGCCTGTTTTTGTTGCTGTGCACATTTTTAAAGCTTATAATAACGGTAAGCTTGCCCGGTGCTTTTCTTACCAGCTGTAGAAACTCGAGTTGTTACAGACAATTGCTCCAAGGAAAGAGAGAGGAGTTTCACCTTGAACGTCCAAATGAACGCAATGGACATTCACTGCAATGATGTCATCCAGGGAAATACACAAGGTACATGGGGTGGCTGCATTTAGAATCCCTAAGACACACATAGCAGTGTCACTGTGTGAGTCATGAGGAAATGTCCCAATAGGTTCCTCCCTGATGGTTTTGTTAATAACCTAAGATTGTGTCATTTGACTCTTTTCTGTAAAAAACAAAAAACAAAAACAAAAAAAAACAAAAAAAAAAAAAAGAAACATCTTCCCAAAATGAAGGCTTTCCATTCTTCAGCATGGAAGAGACTTCTTTGCAATTTGAGGGCTGTTCTGTCTCTGTCTCCGTTTCGGTTCACCCAGAAGCATTCCTGGTAAGGAATTCAAGTGTAAGGATTGATTTTATTTGGGAGGTGATCTCCAGGAAGCAACCTCTTCTTTGCCCCTCCTCCCACCTTTCATATCATTTTCTTCTAAGGGTAAATCCTTTCTTATGTAAATCAGCTTAAGCTCTCTTGGGTTTTCCAGTTCTTCTCATCCCCCAAGATTTACCCTATTCAATACAAAAAAAGTTCCGGGCTACAAACACAAAGTCTAACCCAGACTGTGAGAAGGGGAAAGTCCTGAAAATTTCAACGTATTTCAACCCTCCTATATGTGAATGTGTGTGTGTGAATATATGTGGGTATGCACATATGTGTGCACATGTGTGTATCTATATCTGCACATATATGTCATTTCAAAAAGGTAAATAATGACTCTCAGGCAAATGTAAATGAATCATGTCAAAAGACCATATTCAACTCGTTAATTAATGAAGGAACCAATAAAATAAGACAAGTCCAAAGGCAATTTGAACAGATATACACACATGAACATATTCATATATAGAACAGTCACAAATGCGAAATCAAATGCTAA
The DNA here is from genome assembly GCF_004115265.2 of Rhinolophus ferrumequinum. NCBI lineage: Eukaryota > Metazoa > Chordata > Mammalia > Chiroptera > Rhinolophidae > Rhinolophus > Rhinolophus ferrumequinum. Next base: position 47,562,242 of record NC_046301.1, read on the forward strand.
CAAATGCAAAAACCCTATAGGGAATACAATGTAATGTTTGGGCTTATATTTTCCATAGGGCAGAAATCAACTGCATATCTACCAGACAAAATGTATTTGTGTCTACGAAAAACACTATTTGTGCTACTATCAGTTTTCTACATGTTATCTTCTATGCTTACAGAGCTGTGAAACAAAGCTTTTGCTTGGCAATAGAAAATCAACATAAAGATGCAGCACTTCTATAGAAGCAGATAATTCCCAATGCTCAGCTCTCCACTGGCTATCTTGAACATGCATGTCTATTTAGATACATACATACACACGCCTAGAAAAACTCCAGAACTCCAACTGTGAATATCTCTAAGCGATGGAATATTATATGGATTTTATTTCCTTTTTTTCTTTTTCTCATCAAAATGTTATCGTTTGTTTTTACAACAAATAAACTGTGGCATATCAAATAATGTGACACTCCACAGTAACTGAGATAAATAAACCAAATATACGTGTATTGGTATGACTAAAGCTTTACAATATTAACTGGAGTGACAAAAGAAAGTTGCAAAAGGATACCCAAGGTGTGACATCATTTATGCGAATTTTTAAATACAGAAAACAAGACTATCTGTTGCTATGGAAACCTACATATGTGGTAAAATTACAAACGTATTCATGGAAAGGCTACACTTCCACATCAAGTCCATGGTTATTTCTGGAGAAGGAAAAAAGAAAATGAAATAGTGGGAGCTTAGCTGTATCTAAAACATTTTACGTCTTTAAAAAATAATTCTGAAGCCAATATGGCAAAACGATAACACATGTTAAATCTGGGTGTAGATGTCAGTTATACTTTTCTGAGTGCTTGAAATGTAAGTTAAATATTTTTAGGAGATTTTCAAAAAATGTTTGGCACTGTGCTGGGGGCCCTGTGGTTTCAAAATGAAGTCCCCTGCATAATTACACAAGAAATTTAGTGCTTGTTGGGAAAACAGAATTCAATCCATGTGAAATAATGAGTGGACTGTTGAATTCACATCAGCATGGCAGGGGCTGCATTTGTTCAGAGAAAGAAGCATCCTAAGCTGCCTGAGGAGCTGGGGAAGACTTCCTGAGCAAGAGGCTGGCCCTGAGCTGGGTCCTGAGGATGAGGATTCTGGGGGGAAGAGCGTGGGAGGAAGAGTGAACTTCCTAGGCACACCTAGGTGTGGCGATCATGGACGTGTGACAGGTGTGGGGCAGGAAAGGTGGCAGAAGGAATGGTGCTGGCACTTTATTTTTCTGTTGTCTCAGGTCCCAGTGCAGTTGCCTTTATTTCATACTCTTCTCTTGGAAACATCATAAATGCAACTTTTTTTGATGAGATGAAAGAGAAAGATCGACTTTACCTGAACTCCCAGGTAGTGAGCGCAGCTATTGGACACAGAAGGAACACGTCTCTCTCCGACTCTGTGATTCTGAGTTTTCAGCAAGTGAAGGTGGGTCAAAGCTGCAATTTGAACTTGCTTAGGTTTCATGATGGTAGACCAAACAATTTGCAGAGCATACCCAGTCAGTGGTTCTGTACCTGTGCTCCCCATATGGTACCCAGGAGCTACCTGTAACTATTAAGCATTTAAAGTATGGTGGGTGCCTCATTATATTGATGATTGTCCATGAAGACAGAAATTTTGTTTTGAGCCTTGATCATCCAGACTATCCTAAACCTTGGTTCTTTATTCTCTCCCCACACCCCGCTAATGAATAGTTAGCTCATAACAGAAACTGTTTCTATTTATCAGAGTCTAGATGGGGGAGAGCAGGGAGAGGAGTAGCAGATGAAAGGAGGAAAGTGGTGAGTAATCAATCACCTTTTCACTTTTCCTTCTTTTGCCATTATGGCTCGTCAATATTTATCTTAATAATGCCTCTAGTCCCAAGTGGCACAGATTCTCCTATGAAAGGAAGATCAAAGAAATGGATCGTGATGACTGGGTGCAGAAATAAAAAATAAGGAGGGAGGACAGGCTAAGGAAGAAAGAGATAAAAAGAAGTGAACACAGTGAGGGATGGTGAGTCCCACTGGGTGATGGGGTAGCCTAGCTTGCTAACTCCTGATCGCTGAGCATGGTGTCATCCTGGAGACTAAAGGTTGCTAAGATGAGCTCTATGTTGAATCCATTTATTCCTGTTTTTTGGGTATTGAGACACTAGTTCTCCAAGGCATGGTTGATAGGGTATGCACATCAGAGATGCCAAGAGCAAGAAAAACTGCTCTAGAGAAGAAAGGAAGTGGTGGACCGGTGATGGAGAAGTAGAGCTGAGAGAGAGAAGAGATCAGGACAGTGTGAAAAAGGGGAACTTAGGAGAAATAATAGAGACCTCAGAAGAAATTTTTTTAAATCACAGAAAGGTAACAGTTTGCAGTTTGCTTTGCAATGTTAACCCTTTTTCCCAACATTCCACAACAATCTTGAACAAAATTCCCATTTTTTGTTCCTGAAATAATTGATTATTTAAAATAAAATGTGGTGGATCTGGATTGAGATTCCAAAGACTAAGTATTTTGAAGACTTAGTATTTCCGTATTTCAAAAACTTAATAAGAAAAAAGCATGTAAAATATCTCCTTAATAATTTTTATATTGATTACATATATTGGTTTATATTGACATGTTAAAAAATACTATTTTGAATATAATGAATTAAATGAAATATATCATTAAAATTAATTTCATTAAAATTAATTTGACCTGTTTCTTTACCTTTTTTTAATAGTTGTCTTTGTTTTGTTTTTCAAGATTTTATTGGGGAAGGGGAACAAGACTTTATTGGGGAACAGTGTGTACTTACAGGACTTTTTTTTTTTCCAAGTCAAGTTGTTGTCCTTTCAATCTTAGTTGTGGAGGGCGCATGCTCAGCTCCAGGTCCAACTAGTTGCAGGGGGCACAGCTCACCACCCCTTGCGGGAGTCGAACCAGCAACCTTGTGGTTGAGAGGATATGCTCCAACCAACTGAGTCATTCAGGAGCTCAGCGGCAGCTCAGCTCAAGGTGCTGTGTTCAATCTTAGTTGCAGGGGGCGCTGCCCACCATCCCTTGTGGGACTCAAGTAATTGAACGGGCAAACTTGTGGTTGAGAGCCCACTGGCCCATGTGGGAATCGAACCGGCAGCCTTCGGAGTTAGGAGCATGGAGCTCTAACCGCCTGAGCCACCCGGCCAGCCCACTTTACCTTTTTTAATACGGCTAGTAGAAAATTTCAAATTACAAAAGTGACTCACACGCTGTTTCTCGTGGGCAGCATAATTCTAGTGCACAGAATTATTTTGGTTGCTTATTTAGTTCATATTTACATCTATGAAATTTGACCTGAGACATAATACTCATTTCTTCACAGAAGCCTGGTATTAATTATTAAGACTACAGAACTCAATCAGAACAAAACTTTCACTTAATCCATTGCCTTTTCTTATTCTCTGCCCAAGATCTTAAAGGCAGGAAGGACAATAGCAAGACATAGATATGATAAAATTAATTTGCGCTCTTCCCTTTCAGCTCTGTTAAGAAAATAAGAGTTGAGTTGGAGGAAGTCCTACCTTTTGTGACAACAGGGACTTTGAGGGTATGATGCTAAGTGACTTAAGTCAGACAGAGAAAGACAAATACTATATGCTTCCACTCATATGTGGACTCTAAAAAAGCCAAACTCATAGAAACAGAGAACAATTGGTGGTTGCCAGGGGTCAAGGGTGAGAGAATTAGGTGAAGGTGATCAAAGGGTACAAACTTCTCGTTATAAAAAGAAGAAGTTCTGGGGGATCTAACATACAGCATGGGGACTCTAGTTCACAGTTACTGTACTGTATATTTGAAAGTTGCTAAGAGAGTAGATTTTAAAAGTTCTCACCACAAAATAAAAATTGTAACTGTGAAATAGTGGATGTTAACTAAACTTACGGTAATCACTTCACAATATACGAGTATACATGTATCAATCATTGCACTGTACACTTTAAACTTACACAATGTCCTGTGTCAATTGTATCTCAATAAAGCTGAAAATTTAATTTAATTTAAATTAATTTAAAATTTAAGAAAGTAAGAGTTAAAGGGAAAAGGTGGGGAAATGTAGGTCTTCTCTATCTGATACATAAAATCTAGGTTTAGAATATTTTATGTATAACATAGAGCAGCAGGAGTGGAGCAAGAACTCTGGGAATGGACCAGTGGCTTATCAAAGGCATGCAGACCCCAAACAGGAAAGCATCTGACTTGTCTCCTTGGCCCTATGAAGTGTGCTTCTAGAAGCCCTGGCACAAAGAGAAGGGGTTGAAGGCTAATTTGATTCTCTCTCTCCTGGTGATGTTGTTTTCCTATAATACCCCTCTCATCACATGAGCAATTATTGTGTTGGCAGGGACAGAACTGGCGTGAAGGGACCAGGGAAATTTGTCTTAGAGAGTATTTGGGAGAAAACTTGATGTGAGTCTTACACTTTTTTTTTTTTTTGTCTGACTCCCACAGTAAGGGACAACGTCATAAAACCAATGACATGTTGTATAAGTCTGGCTCCCACAGAGAGAGAGGACCTTATTTTCTGTTTTGTGAAATCCCAATAGATCTGGGTCTGTGGGGCATGTGTCCTGGCGGTCATCCTGTTCACTTCAAATAGAATCACCGGTCACTTCTAAGCATGGTTCTCCTCGTTCGCCACCTCGGCATAGTGACACTCTGAGAGTTTTACCGTCTGAGGAGAACACAATGAGCCCATTCTATTTTCAGGTGAAGCCCCTGAGCAAAAATGTCTTTTGTGTCTTCTGGAAAAGCACGGAGGAGGGTGGCCACTGGTCCAGGGATGGCTGTTTCTTGATACAAGTAAACAAGAGTCACACCACGTGCAAATGTACCCACCTGTCCACTTTCGCTGTCCTTGTGGCCTTCACCAGCCAGGTATGATGAAAAACATTTAATTCCTCCAGCTAGTAATTTTTGAGGCCCTAGTAGGTGGTGATATGTGCTATAAAGAAAAGGAAAATGAGCAAGAGGTTGGAGTAACTGCAGAGGCATGCGTCTTCAGATAAAGCGGTCAGAAGAGGATTAAATATTCAAGCTGAAGCCTGAATATTAAGAGTCAGTAGTGCTATAATGTGGATGAACCTTGAAAACACGATGCTGAGTAAGAGAAGCCAGACACAAAAGGCCACATAGTGTCTGATTCCACTTATATGAAATGTTCAGAACAGGCAAATCCATAGAAACAGAAAGTAAATTGGTGGTTTCAGGGGCTGGGGGGAGGAGGAAATGGGGGTAACTGTTTAATGGGAATGGAGTCTCCTTTTGGACTATTGGAAATATTCTGGAACTAGATAGAGGTGATGGTTTCACAACATAGTGAATGTACTAAATGACACTGAACTGTACACAGTAAAATGGTGAATTTTACATTATTTGAACGAAAAAGTTAGAAGGAAAGGGTCTCAGAAACAGCATCCAAAGAAGAGATACATGTTTGTGTAAAGACCCTGAAGAGAGAAAAAATTTGGTGTGTTTAAAAAGGAAGCGTGGCTGGGGCAGAGTGAATGAGAGGGAGTTGGAAGGAGACAAGGTTGGAGAGATGAAACTGGGAGAAATGTGCTAGACCTCAAATGCCATGGTCAGGAATTTAGATTTCATTCAAATTGCAATGGGAAGGCAATAGAGGATTTCCATTGGGAATGCTGCATATTTGTCATTAGAAGATCCCTCTGGCTCCCAGGTCAAAAGTGGATAATGATCAAGAGTGGACTTACACAGAGAGATGATGATGGCCGGGATTCAGGTGGCAGCAATAGAGGAGGTGATTGGACACATATCCTAGACATGGGGTCAGAGGACTTACTGATGACATAGGCTGGGTGATAGCACACGGGAAGTCCTGCATCCCTCTCCTCTTCTCAGGGATGAAGGTGGTACCCCCAGAACATTTGGTGGAAATTTCTAACCTCTCCTATTACACAGAGCAGTGGGGAAGCTAAAATTGGTTTAAAAGCTTAAAATACTTCTTTCATTCATCATTACATTTATGAAATTCATCTATGAGTTGGGCATAGCCTTAGTTCATTCATTTTCATTGATGTATAATATTTTCTTGCATGACTATACTACAACTTACTTATCCATTCTACAGTTAATAGGTATCTAGATTGTTTCCTATTGGGAGCTGTTAAAAGCAATGCTACCTTTCTGGGATGAAGCATAGACAATTCCATGTGGGACCTTCCACAACGATGAGGAAGCAACATACTCCAGATGGTACAGCTAAAGGATGGTGGAGCCTCTGATATAATGGGTTTCAGAGTGACTTTGTAGAGCAGAGTATATGCCTATCTCCAAACTCATCAAAATGTATGCACTCAATATGTGTATCATTTTGTATGTTAGGTATACCTCAATAAAGCTGAAAAGAAAGACTTAGTCTGACACATACTTCTCACACTCTATCATCCGGCTTTATGCCTGGCCTGTTTGGGATACCTTGTTCCAGAGAGGGGAAAACCATAATCCCAGCGCAGGAAAGTGTGACTGTGATCTCTCTTCGCTGGGTCCCAGGAGGAGGATCCCGCCCTGGTTGTGATCACCTACGTGGGGCTGAGCCTGTCTCTGCTGTGCCTCCTCCTGGCGGCTCTCACCTTCCTGCTGTGCAAAGCCATCCAGAACACCAGCACCTCGCTCCACCTGCAGCTCTCGCTCTGCCTCTTCCTGGCCCACCTGCTCTTCCTCACGGCCATCGACAGAACTGAGCCCAAGGTACTGACACTGTCCCAAAGGACCCTCTGTCCTGCCCAGGGGATACTGCATCGACACCTTCATAAAATGGCCTTGGGTTGCGGGAAGGTTAGCGCGATGAGTCGCCACTTTCACACCGAGTGAGGCAACGAGCAGACAAACCCTCTTGTAACAACTCCTTCATACACATCCGAGTTCTCCCCAATGGCAAGGTGCAGGAGCGGTCCTGGGGCCACGCCCCCTGACGCCCCCTGGTGACTCTCACTCCTCCCCCAGGTGCTGTGCGCCATCATCGCGGGTGCCTTACACTACCTCTACCTGGCGTCCTTCACCTGGATGCTGCTGGAGGGCCTGCACCTCTTCCTCACTGCACGCCACCTGACGGTGGTCAACTACTCCAGTGTGAGCAGGTTCATGAAGAAGTTGATGTTCCCTGTGGGCTACGGAGTCCCGGCTGTGATCGTGGCCATTTCCGCAGCGTTCGGGCCTCACCTTTATGGGACACCTGATCGGTGAGCTTGACTCTCATCCTGTGCCATGGGCAGTTGCGGGGAGGCAGTGTTAATGATGGTGATTGAGATATCCACAGCAAATGCACTCTAATTTTCCCTTGAGTGTAACAGCTCTAACTTTTCCCCGTGAAGTGGGGAAAGATGGTGGTATGAGCATGGAAGGTTCTGGAAGGAGGGAGTTTTGTGGTTAGGTACCAGCTTTATTCCTCCCATAATTTAGAGTTTTCAAGTCTCAGTCCCCTCATTAGTAAAATGGGGATAACGATTGTCCCCATTGTCTCACACTCACAACACTGGTGTGAAAATTCAACAGGACTGTGCTTTAAAATGTGTAATGTAGTAAACAATCAAAGCCTTCATTGCCATAAGCTGACATCTTCAGGAGATGTTGGAAAAGCTCTTTACTAGGAAAAGGTGTCATTTCATGTTCATTTTTTGTGCTTTGTCTGACCTCTCTTTGTATCCTTTTTCCCGTTGTTTCCAGCTGCTGGCTCCACCTGAAACAAGGATTCATCTGGGGTTTCCTTGGCCCTGTCTGTGCCATTATCTGTGTGAGTGAGTATGTGGCTCTAGTGTTCCTGATGGAAGAAGCCCCAGAAGTACTGGGAGCAAGATACTACAAGGGGCATGCATTTTCTCTATTGTATGGTTTGATTTTTCCACCTGCCACCAAGTCAATCCCATGTGCAGGAAAGTAGGAGTTGTAAGCAATTTATAATGGACATGGTACATTATTTTAATCTGCATTTTGCCTGGTCTGTGTCATTCCTGCAGGTGAATTTAATATTTTTTCTCTTGGTCCTTTGGATTTTGAAAAGGAAACTCTCCTCGATCAATAGTGATGTGTCAACCATCCAGAATACGAAGTAAGATGGAGCAAATGGTATTTCTGCTCACCCTCTTCTTGTCCCTCATACAGAACCACACACATCAGGGTCCAGGGAGTAGCAAGGCCACTGTTATCTCCCAATGTCACAATTAATAGAAGCTGTATTAGCTAGAGTACAGGCTAAGCTGATGAGACCAAAAAAAAAAAAAAATCCAAAAAAAAAAGTGAAATAGAAGTTTATGTTACTTTCATGTCACAGTCCAGAGGTGAAAAGTCCAGGGCTAGTAGGGAAGCTCTGCTCCACAAAGTGATCCAGGGAGTCAGGTTCTTTCTGTTTTGTTTCTCCACCATCCCTAGGATGTTGTCTTTGTCAGTTTCGCCTCCATGGTAAGGAGGTGAAATGAAAGTTGCACATTCAACATTCATATCCCATTGTCTAGAGGTCATATCCCATTGTCTAGATCGTAGTCATATGGTGACTTCTAACTAACTGAAAAGGAGGCTGGGAAATATCATCTCTAACTTTGGTAGCCATGTGTCCTTGAAAAAATTCAAAGAAGGAAGGGCTCTAACCGTAAAAGGAAGAGGAGGATAATGGAAAAAAACAAGTTTCTTCCACACAACACAAGACACACACAGGAGTACTCTTTTTATCAAAAACAACCAACTGAGATTTCCTAATCCATCAGTTACTGAAAGCTTAAATTCTATAGAAACTCTAAGAGTTGCACTTCTGAAGGATGCCCCAACAAAACTGGGTTTATCGCAATTAGTAGAGACCAGTTTGGCTAATTATAACAAACTTAAATGTATAACTAAGAGTTATGTGTAATGAGTTTGGGAAGGATTTAGATTAAGATCTATTTTGTACACTATTTCAAAAAATTGGGGACTATGAGCATGTTTTTATTTTGCAGCATCTATTTTATGGGAACACATAATTTTTTTTCATTTTAATCACAAAGATAACACATTAACTTTTTTCAATTTTTTTCAAAATACATAAAGTAAAAAGTGAAAATGGATAACTCCCCTTTTCCTGCTACTTCCACTTCCCAAGAAAGCCAGAGTTAACAAACCTTATGAAAAGTATGATATGAAATGTATGATTTTTTTCCCAAGACTTTTCTGTGTATTTCTGTAGAATGGACAGGCACACATACAATAGCATCACACCACATAAATTGTTCCTCAACCAGCTTTTCTCACATAAAATATTATAGTTTAAAATTAGGGAGATGACAGATAGATAGATAGATAGATATGCAGATAATGACCTTACATCTCAGTTTGCCTGGGACAGTCCTAGTTTATGCCTGTTGACCTGTTGTAGTTATTAATAACACCCCTTTTGATCTCAAAAGCCTCCCTATTTGAATAACAAATTATATGACCCCCTCATCTATAAATAATCTAGAGAGAGAGATAAAAAGCGCCTAGGTTTGGAATGCTTTGGGTATATATGGTACTCATTTTATTTTATATACTGTCCTAAATACTTTAGGTATGTTAAAGTCTCACTTAATCTTTGCAGCAACCCTGGGAAATAGGACTATTATATAGATGAAGGACTCGAGTTACAGAAAGGCAAAGTAACTTGTCCCGTGTCGCAGTTGGTCAGTGCTGCCTTGGGTTTAAATTGAGGCAGTCTCGCTCCAGCATCTTGACCAGAAACAGCTACACTATAGGGGTGTCCATGTCCATTATTACCTTCTGCACATTTTCATTTTTTACTCCCCTCAGGATGCTGACACTCAAAGCGACAGCTCAGCTCTTCATCTTGGGCTGCACCTGGTGTCTGGGCATCCTGCAGGTGGGCCCAGCTGCCCGCGCCATGACCTACCTCTTCACCATCATCAACAGCCTGCAGGGCGTCTTCATCTTCTTGGTGTACTGTGTCCTCAGCCAGCAGGTAAACATTGATCCCTGTCTTTATTGTTTTAAAGTGAAGAAAAATTTGCAGGAATATAGTGTAATGAACATTTAAATCCATGTTCTCTAAATTTTCATATGAGCTTGTGAGCAGTGTGTAAATACTACCTGTATCTTCTCTACTTTGAGATGCTATCGATTGTAAGAAACGTCAATTTATTAAAGGCTTTCAGAAGGTAAATAATTACTATGTCAAGGAAATATCATGTTTTTATTCAGAATTCCCATTTGTAATAGTCAGCTATTGCTGTGTATCAAACAACCTCAAAAATCTCAGTGGCTTAAACACAAGTATTTACTTTTCTCCTTCTCAAGTCTGCAGGTTGGTTAGAGTTCATCTGATGTTGTCTGGGCTCAGCTTGGCTTGGCTCCAGAATGCAGATCATATTCACGTCTGCTCTTTGTGATTCATCCTGAGGCTTGGAAGAAAGGGGAGCAGTTTCCCAACATAAATTTTTCTTGTGACAATGGCAAAATCACATGAAGCCTATTTCAAGCCTTGTGATTCTGCTTGTGCCACCTCCACTGATATCCCATTGGCCAAAGAAAGTCACATGTCCAAGCCCAAAGTCAAGGGAGAAGACGCCTTCACCCACCATGAGGCTAACACAGGGCGTAATACCTGTGTTTCCCTGAAAATAAGACCTAGCCAGACCATCAGCTCTAATGTGTCTTTTGGAGCATTATTTGGAGCAAATTTAATATAATTTTAAAATATTTGGAGCAAAATTAATATAAGACCCGGTCTTATTTTAATATAATATAAGACCAGGTCTAATATAATATAATACCAAGTCATATTAATTTTTGCTCCAAAAGACACATTAGAGGTGATGGTCTGGCTAGGTCTTATTTTTGGGGAAACACGGTACTACAAGTATGACAGAGGAATGAATAATTGAGATGAATACTGCGATCTACCACACTACTTAAACACATAAATTCTTAAATACATTTCCATGTGGTAGTATAGTCTCCACACTAACATGTTTTAATAGCTCTACAATGACATTATATAATCTATTTTTTCCAACATTTTATTATAAACATTTCAAACATACAAAATGTTGAAAGAATTATGCAGGAAACACATATACAGTAAGCCTTCAATATTGTTAATAGGTTCTGCAGCTTTAAGCAAAACAACCTTGGATGAAACATTTTACCACAGGCTAATGGATGTAAACAAGAAGTGAGCATCTCATTAACGTTAAAGCAAAATGACATTGAATGACATGATATTATTCGAGGACATACTGTATATCAACCAACTAGATTAACATTGAGGATACTTGTTTTATCACATCATCTATCCACATATCCATCCTTCTATCCATCCATTCATCTATCTCTATGTAGCTTCCGTGTATAGTCGAAGAAAACTGTAGGCAACTCTTCTCAGTGGCTGTACTCACCTGAATGAGCACAATGCAAAAGACTTGTGTGTACTGTTCCCTCGATTCATGTCTGTTCCTGAAGCACCTCACAGCGCAAGTTTTCAGTATATATATATATATATATATATATATATATATATATATATATATATATATATATATTATATTCAGTATGGCTACTAAATATAAGCCAATTAATGTATCTGCACCTGAACAACAGAAACAGTGGTGTATGTCCAACGGGAAATACTGGCTGCTTTGGGCTTATGGAGATAAGCCTCTAAGATGGTGCCTTAGTGAGGGACACTCAGGAATCATTTGGACTGCATGCTGGCGCTAGAATTGAACCCCAGGCATGATGAAACCCTACTGTATACTATTGAACTATGTTGACATACTTCTACCAAGATTTAGTTAAATTATACTACATCTATAGAACAGGATACTATGCAACCATGATATAGAATGTTGTGAAAGACTGAAACCCCAGTGAAGCTGGGATCCAAATGGTCTAGGAGGTACAATGGCCCAATAAAAATAGTCCATCAACCAGAAGAAATACAAAATCACTCAAGGTCTTCACTTGTACTTCTCATGAAGAAGACACACGGTCCATGGTATCCCTTTATTGAGTTCAGCCACTAAGATTTTGAGATTGTTTGTTACTGCAGCAAAACATGTCCTGACTAACTAATATACTTTCTTTCCTGGTACAAGTACTATTCTCCTCCTCCTCCTTTCTCTCTCTCCCTCTCTCTCTCTCTCCCCTCCCCTCTCCTCCCTTTCCTCCATCCCTCTTTCTCTCTTTCCCTCCCTTTCTCCCTTCCTCCCTTCCTTTTTTCCTCACTCCTTCATGAAGGTGCCCAAAGAACCAAACTAAGGAAAGAAAAACATCTCCTCAGTGGATGAGGGAGAGGAAGAAACTGAGCAACAGAGCAGACACTTTCTGGAGAGCAGAGGACAAGCATAGGCTTGGAACATTAAATTGTTAATTTTTGTCCAGGCACAAAAATATTGTAGGACTGGAAGGATATTCAAAATACATTAGTGAAAAAGCAAGTTTCAAAATGTTGCTCCAGAAGGGTTCCATTTTGTTTACATAATGTATATAAACATTTATTGTTTATGTTGTTGTTATATACTGGCTTATGTATGGATATGGGTGCATATGGTGAAGCACAATAGTTCTCAAGCAATCCCCACAGGGGGCATATTTAGCAATGTCTCGGGACATTTTTGATTGTCACCCCTGGGGGAGGGGTGCTACTGGCACCCAGTGGGTAGAGGCCAGGGATGCTGTTAAACATCCTACACTGCACAGGGCAGCCCCCACCACAAGGATGATCAGCCCCACGTGTCAATAGTGCCAAGGCTGGAAACCTTGGTGTGGCAGATACTGTTGATTGCCCCCCTCATATTCCTTTGGCATTCATCTTATAGCTTATTGCAAACACCTGTGACTCTGTGCCTGTGGGCTTCTTACCGCCCACAGGACATGCCTGGCCCATGCACGAGACAAGCTGGTAGTTCCAGAGAGTAATGGCCCTTGACAGCAGCCATCAGCCAATGACTGATGGGAGCTGGTGGATAAATGTCCCAGATCCCTTGTCCCTGAGGTGGAAGACTCTGAGATGTATCCTGTGCTATCTCCCAGAGTTCCCCAAAGACACTGAGCCCAGTTGTCCACCGGGGAAAGAATTATGCACTTGTTACTTGCTGCCTTCCCTTCCCTATATCACTTTCCCATTGATCTACTGGTGTTCCCTGGGATCACCCCTCAAAGGAACTCTTTATACTTGAACCCTCGTCTCAGGGTCTGCTTATGGGGGACCTCAAGCCAAGACACACGGAAAGATACCACTGAAACATCAGTTATTTTTCACTAGATTGAGGAATTGTGTGTGATTTCTATTTTCTTCCTCTGCCTTTGCATATTTTGTATATTTTCTACAACAAAGATGTATTCTATTATATGGGGAAAAAACTATTATGGTAAAATATATATAACATAAAATTTACCATTTTAACCTTGTTTAAGTGTAGCGGTCACTGGTAGTACATACATTCACATTGTCCTGCAACCATCACCACCATCCATCTCTAGAACTTTTTCATCATCCCAAACTAAAACCCTCTACCCATTAAACAATAACACCTCATTCTCCCCTGCCAAGCCCCTGGTAACCACTGTTCTACTTTGTCTCAATTTATTTAATTATTATAAGGATCTCATACATATGAAATCATACTGTATTTGTCCTTTTGTGACTGGCTTATCTCACTCAGTGTAATGTCTTCAAGATTCATCCACGTTTTAGCATGTGTCAGAACTTCATTTCTTTTTAAGTCTGAATAACATTCCATTGTGTGTATAGACCAGCTTTTATAGGAAAAGTTTTTTTCCATAATGTCATTTACCTTCTTTCTGACTCAAGCCTTTCTCTTCTCCAATGTTAACAAAACCATCCTGGTATTTTCTTTGATGTTCCAGGTCCGAAAGTGGTGGAGAGACATCATGAAATGTAAATCTGAGTCTGAGACTTACACACTTTCCAGCAGGTTTGGCCTTTACTCAAACCCCAGTATGGTAAGAGAATTTGTGATTTATTCTAATGTTTCACCCTTGACACCCCAAACTTCCTCTCCTTATCTTAATACGAGCTCCCCTTCCTGGAGGCATGGGGAAGAGTTCTTTTCCTGATGACCTGGTTGGCATTCCTTATTCTCACTGTACTATTCCTAGTGACCCTGCTCACTAACAGTGCTTAAGCTGCCTTTGGTATCTATTCTTGTCATTCAAAAAAGTATGGGTAACACACATCACCAACACCACTACCATCTAAAGTAGACTCCTTTGGGAGGAGACTTACAATCATAGACATAGCCGAGTGATCATCATCTGAACTCCCACTATCCCATAGAAAGGTGGACATGAGCCCAGTGGAGTTGGTGGATAACATGAAAAAGACTCCAGGAGAGGGACTCCATCCCAGCTGCTCTACATAATTATAGGGGAGAAGTGCATGGCATAATGGGACCTTCCTGGGAGAGGAAATGGTCCTATTAGAAAGGGAACCTCTCTGGAACTTGGTTGTTGGCAATTTGTTCTTCCATTGAGCTAAGTTAGGCTCATTGCAGCAAAGAATGAGCTTCTAGCACCATCTGAGACTCCTCTACATATTATCCCTTGTTTGCTCTTGTAGAGAAATGAGAGGACATACTTATAAGAAGCTATGTCACTAGATGAGCAGATGGGCTCAAAGTTCATAATCCACAAAAATGCTCCCAATCTCATTTAGTTTTATGACTCTCATGTGCACATCCACCACATCTGCTAGCCAAAAAGCCTTAAAATATGTTATTTTTAAGCTAAACAAAATTGAGACATTTCTGATACATTATTATCTACATTTATTGAGATAACGTGATTTTCTCTAACAGTGGAAATATTGAGATCACTGAAAAAACATCTGTCTTTTGTTGGAGGGAGTTAAGGGAAATTCACTCAAAATTTTTCAAAAAGACCAAAAGGAAAAAGTGACCAGGAAAAAAAAAAGTCTTGGGCACATTAGGTGATCAGACAGAAATTTTGTAAATATTAGGCTTAAACATTCTCAATAAGAGTAAAATTGTAGTAGGTGCTAACCATTGGCTGTGACCTTTGAAAGTTTTCCCAGATAATCCAAAATAATTCCCAAAGCTGCCAGCACCCCAGCTACTGATTTCCCAAAAGGAATAAGGGAAATTACTATTATTATTATTATTGCTTAACATTGTGGAAATTGAATAAGTGCATCTTTTTAAAGGGAATATATAATTGATTCTTTATATATTATGTATTTATTTTTTATATTTTTAATATTTACAAAACACATTAGCTCTCTTGAAGAAATATGTTTGCTTTAATTAAAAGAATATCTTGAGCTTTTATTTTTCTAGGCACAGGGTATGAGTAAAAAGCTATCAAAACCCTTTCTGTGGACAAATTTGGTCCTGGGTTAACTTTCTAGCTCTGTTCCCTAGAAACTTGATAACATTGGAAGGTCAGTTATGTAACTAAGCAATACTGTCTACGGGGAAAGTCATACTTTACTGGACACAGAGCTCTGTGAATGAGCCATGTCATGCAGGTCTCTAGTCCCACTCCCTGCATAAGAACGCAGGATATGGTGAGGCCAAAAAGGAACATCCACAGAGCCATAGATAGGGGAGTCATACCACTATACCCTCGCTGGCGGCTGGGTTGGAGACACAAGCAGAAGCCACACTCTCTGCAACCTGCTGTCCACTTCTCTGCAATTTGCAACCCGCACTCCACCGTGCTAACTGCAATGCGCGCTTGCCAGCCACCATCTTCTTGCTAGCACCTATTTGCTGCTAGCTTAGCCACAGCAGTTATATTAGTGGCCAATGGCTCACTGGTTACAGCTGACGGCCAACTAGCCACAGCTGATGGCCATCCAATCACAGTTGATGGTCATTTACTACCGGAGCCAGCACCTTTCCGCATGAGGCCAAGAGCCTGGAAACTGCACTCCCGGCTCTGTCCCCACAAACCATATAAGGAGGGAAGGCATAGCTTTGGACTTCCTGAATACAATGACTCTCATTACTAGGCCAGGAACTCCTAGCCTCATGGGCTGCTACAGGAAATATTGGTTCCCCTGTGGAATCTGGGGCGTCTGATTGATGATGAGGGAAGCTGTAACTTGTAGGGAGCAAACAAAATATTTATTGAGTTCTATAATGTGCCAGACACTTTGGTAGGCAATGGACATATGAAAAGTAACAAGATCAACACAGTCCCTATCTTCATGAAGCTTAGAGTCTAGCCCTCTTCCTAGACAAAAACCAAAATCCAGGAGACTGAAATTCTCAAGCAGGATACTATGTCCAGAAATTTTTCCCCAAAAAAACTCTTCATCTTGGATTTTTTAGAAGTCCTCCCAATATAAGCTAAAGAAGGAAACACCTGTCCTAGGATTCCAAATGCTAGGAGAGCATGCCATCCTTGCCTTCCGGATGGAACTCTCTGGTTTTAACCCACTCCTGCTCTTTCTCTGTTTTGCTGTTGTTGTTTGTTTGTTCATTTGCTTATTTTATCCTTACATATACCTTTAACCTAAACATCTTTGGTGGGGGGATGTCTTTCCAGGACAAGTGAAGGGAAAATATTAAAACTAGAACATTCAACTCCATATGGAAAGTCATATCCATGGATCTGGTTGGCATCATGAAGAATGAAGCTGAGGACAAGGGGAATCATTATACATATATCCTTGGAGGAGACATGTTTAACCTATACTTCCTGAAGTGTTTGTGCTGCATAATGGGCTCTCAATAAATGTGTGTTGAATTGGATTTCTCTTTGCTATGATGTGTTCAATCAATGCGTGTCCCTGGATACCCAAATCATGACTGTTGCAAACATTCCCTTGACTTTTTGTAAATGGAGAGGCCCCATTCAAGGTCTTTCCTCCAGTTCTTTCTCTCACTCATCCGAAACTTGCTCTTTAAACTTATCCATTTCCTCAAACCATCAGCTTTACCTCCTTTCTTATCCAAGCTACCTCTCATGATCAACTAGGTCAAATGATTCGCTCTCATACCTTCAACAGCTTTGCTTTCTCATTCGGATTCCACACCTACCTGGCAAAACCCCAATCCAGGACTGATCCAAAGGTGGCAGGCACTATGCATTGTCTACTCAGCAGCCATCACCACTATCACACGTCCCTTATGAACATAACCTTGATTGTTCTCAGATTTAGGACAGCAATGTGTCTAAACCCAGAGGTCAGGTGAGATTGGTCTGCGCTCAGTGATACTAAGAAGGGGGTGATCCCCCCACCCAGGGACATTTATCAATGTCTGGAGAACACTTTTAATTGTCATGACTGGGACAAGGGGAATGCTACTGCCATCTAAGTGGTAGAAGCCAGGAGTGCTGCTAAACACCCTACAATGCACGAGACAGACCACATACACAGAGCAAAGAATTATTCATTCCCAAAATGTCGGTAGTGCTGAGGTTGAGAAACCCTGATCTGAACTAAACATAGTGATCTTATTCTTATTTGCTAGACATTGGTTTAGCAAAAATTTGCTAGACATTGGTTTAGCAAATTGGTTTACCAATTCCAGCCAATGAGATATTAAAAAAAACCTACTGGAAAATACTTTTTTCCCTTGATAAAAACAGACAAATTTAAAAACAGCCTGCCTGTGACTTTCTATTGTTGTCTATTATCATTTAATACTATGATGCTTGGAGAAAAAATGTCATTGAAATGCTAAGAATGTAAAAGTGGAAAGATGGAAATAATCTGGGCTTTGATGATATGGTTGAGTTGCTGAACCATCCCTTGGGCTTTTGCCTATGTAAGACAAACTCCTTTTGTTAAGCCAGTTTGGGTCAGATAATCTGTTACTTGCCCAAAGCAGCCTTCTTTATGAACCAACCATATTTTTTCTCCTCTCCTCCATCAGAGCTGTGAGATCCCAGAATCACTCAACTTGGAGCTATTACAAATGTGTGCTTTCTGATCTAATCAAGGTCCTCAATGTTACCTAAAACTCATTCTTCCTATCTTTAGTCAATTTTCCCACATGGGGAGATCCTGTTTTCAATTCTTTCCTCAATTCTCATCATCTTACCCTTTACATAAGGTAACAGACCTGTCTCCTACTTCACAAAGATAAACACCAGCTGATGGAAAGTCCCTCAACTTTCTGGCATTCCTTAAAAATATACCCACATCCATACCCATCCTTACTTCCTTCCCTCATCAATACCCATTGTCTCCCACTCCATTCTTCTACAACAACAGAGGGGTCCCTCCTCTTGTTTAAACCTAACCCCTCCCTCTGGGCTTTGGATTTCATCCCCTCCTGTCTCTTTGGCAAATACTTCTTCATTGATTATCTCTTCTCTCTCAAGTCTTCCCCATCCTCTCTCCTGGTTCTTTGTCAGTGGCATTTAAATATACTAAAGCTAGGTCAACAAACGTTTTCTGTAAGGGGCCAAATAATAAATATTTTAGACTTTTCAGGCCATATATAGTGATAGAAATGATATAGACAGATAGGTAGATAGATGATTGATGATACATGGCAGATAGATAGATAGATAGATAGATAGATAGATAGATAGATAGATAGATAGATAGATAGATAGACAAAATATATGGTCTGACAATTCAGTTCGAGAACTTGTTGCAATGATATTACTAACATTTTTTGATATCAGAGGGATTATTCATTATGAATTTGTACCAACTGGATAAACAGTTAACCAAGTTTACTATTTGGAAGTGCTGAAAAGGCTGTGTGAAAAAGTTAGACAACCTGAACTTTTCGCCAACATTTCATGGCTCTTGCATCACGACAATGCACCAGCTCACACGGCACTGTCTGTGAGGGAGTTTTTAGCCAGTAGACAAATAACTGTTTTGGAACACCCTCCCTACTCACTTGATCTGGCCCCCAATGACTTCTTTCTTTACCCAAAGATAAAGGAAATATTGAAAAGAAGACATTTTATGACATTCAGGACATCAAGGATAATACTATGACAGCTCTGATGGCCATTCCAGAAAAGGAGTTCCAAAGTTGCTTTGAAGGGTGGACTAGACACTGACATCGGTGCATAGCTTCCTAAGGGGAGTACTTTGAAGGTGACCATGATGATATTCAGCAATGAGATACGCAGCACTTTTTCTAAAATGAGTTCACAAACTTAATTGTCATACCTTGTCCGTGTAAAGGGATACATGTGAATAGCCCAGTGGCTCCGGTGGTTGGAGCGCTGTGCTCCTAAAGCCAAGGCTGCCGTTGCTGGTTTGATTCCCACATGGGCCTGTGAGCTGCGCCCTCTACAGCTAAGATTGTGAACAACAGCTCTCCCTGGAGCTGGGCTACCCAGAGCAGCCAGAAGTTGGCGTGAGCTGCTGTGTGCTGCAAAGGGCTGCTGTGTGCTGCCATGGGCTACTGCGTGCCACCGCGCTACTGTTTAAAGTTCTCAACCACCAGATCTGAGCCTTAAAGAAAAATTACAACCATAAGTGGCCCAGAGGCCCCTGAAAAAAGGATGGATGGCCCAACATAATGGACACCCAGCAAAATAGAGCTTCTGGAGGAGAAAGACAACAACTTCAAACAAGAATAATGAAAATAAGAATGTAATGAGATTCAAGTACAGCACCAAAAAGATCTATGGAACTAAATGAAATGGGAATAATTAAAAAGAGGAATTTTGCTGAATGAATAAATTAAAGAAAATGTTGATCACTGTTCAAGAGCCAAATTAGTAGCTTAGAAGACCACGTGGAGAAATATATCAGAGCACAAAGCAAAATGCCCAAAGATGAAAATCATGAAGGGAAAAAAATCAGTCTGGGAAACCCAGGATATCTAATATGGAAATAATGGTGGGTGGTTATAAAAATAGGGAGGGGAGCATGTTCAGATCCCTTTTACCCAAAAAAAAAATTTCCCTGCTGCCGTAAGCACTATCTCTTTCTTTCTCTTCACAGCCAAAGTTCTAGAAAAGTTGTTTACACTGTGGTGTGCCAACTTCCTCTCATGCCCTCACGGCTCAGTCCCCTGAAGTCTAACTTCTGCCTCCATCGTGCCCAAAAATTGTTCAATGTCCCAAAGCCTTCCTCAGTGCTAAGTCTATGGGCTGCTTCTCAGTCTCTTCTAACTTGACCTTTGGGTCATGTTTGACTCCATTGGTCCCCTTTTCTTTTTTTTTATAATCAAGTATTTTTTGTTTTGTCCAGCTTTATTGAGGTGTAACTAACAAATAAAAATTGTGTATATTTAAGATGTACCACGCAATGATCTGATCTACGTCTGCTTTATCCCCTTTTCTCCCTGAGTCTTTCTTTTCTCCTAACTTCCCCTGATACCACACTATTTTCCTGTAATGGTGGTCAGCTAATACCAGTTTTTACCAGATTTTCCAAGCTTTGGCACTGAAAGTCCCGCATCCCCGGAATTTCTCCATCCCAAGCAAACCAAAACCATGTCACAAGCTTGTCTTCTCCTGTCCTGTAGTGTCTTAGTTTGAGTTCACCCAAGAGTAAACTCCGAGACTAGGATTCAAGTGCAAGTAGTTTATTTTGGAGGTGATCCCAGGAAACACTAGCAGGGGGTGGGCAACGTAGTGAGGGAGGGAAGGAAAGGCAGACAGTATAAGATGCCTTCAAAGATGTGTTATCCAACAGGCTACTGCTGTAGGCAATGGGAGCTCAAAGCCAGCAGAGGCCTCTGAGCAATCACAGGGACACACATCTCAGAGTCATTTCACCTGAGGGGTGAGGGTGCTGGGGTATGTGTCCACCAAGTCCAGGCTTTCATAAGCGCTGTTCCAGGAAGCACTTTCCCGCCAGCACTTCTCACCTGCCACGTGCCAGACCAGGTGGACGCTGGTGGCAGCTGCTGGCCATTAGAAGTGACTGAAAATGTAAGGATCAAGGAGAGAAGCACGGCGTGACTACATCTGCCACACACAAGATCCATTCTTGATCCAAAAGAAATTCTAAGAATTTCGGCAAGAGGTCATGAACCACCTAAATTTCAATGTGTTGTGTTCATAAGCACTTTTTTCCTTCCCCATCTCTAAGTAATGATAATTCTATTGCATAAGCTGAAAACCTGGGAGTCTTTCTTTACTCTTCTCTTTCTCTCTCATCCCACATCCAACCCATCAAACAAATCCCATTAACTATATCTTCAAAATAGTTCCAGAATTCTTCCTGCCCTCACAGTTAGCTCCTGGTCCCCCTCATCTCTCACCTTCATTATGGCAATCGCCTCAGGAGACCCACACATGTTACTACCCTCAGATCCAGAACTCAATTCCTGGTCTCCTATCTTAGCCCAGGATGTCTCTTCCACCAAACCACGCTGTTTCTTACCCATAATTGCCAGCTGAAACGAGAGCTACGAGGTCAGGGTCCTCAGAAATAATTCAGGTTTACGGACAGTCCCTCAAAGGCAGCTAATGCTACAGAAAGAGGTCAGCCATTGGAGTAATAGACTGAGTCCAAATACCAGCTCTGCCACTTATCCAGTAAGTGACAATGGACAAGCTATGACACCCCTCTGGGCCTCGGTTTCCCCAGCTATAAAATAGGGCTGGTCATTATTGCAGTCTAACAGGGTCATTGTGAAGATTAAATGAGAGCTCCTGTGTCTGTCTGGCACTCAATACATGCTTGATAAACCATGGCTTTTGTTATTTTTACCCACCAAGAATGGCCAACCTCTGCTCCCCTGGACCCAAAGTGGTACAGGGGACCTCTCTCGAGTTTATCTTTATACCTGAAATTAGACAATTGTGAGAGATGCAAAAGAGAGATAGGTTTGGGCCAGCTCCACCATGGACCACTCAGTGTGACTGAGAGACATGACCACAGACCTCTGCTTCCCCATTTCTCAACCCACGACTAGGGGGAAACTGAAGTTTCCTCTTATGAGGTGTGGGAACTTCCCCTGACCCCAGATAAACAGTCACTTGGACCAATGGTCCCCTGGATGGAGGGCTTGTAACAGGACCCCCTTCCAGTCTGCAGTCTATGGGCTGTAGGCGAGGGCTGGTTTCAGTACTGCTAAGTTAGGAACAGGTATGGAGGTGGGGGGAGATGAGTCTAGGAGGAACAGGAAGTAGACACCACACCACACCTGCCCCATGTCCCCTCCTCAGAATTTTCTTTCCATTAACACTTGCTCTCAGACAAAACAGGAACAATTCTGCTATTAGTCATGGGCATTTGTTGATGAATAAATTGATTGATTTGGAGAATGTCTAATCACCCCTGGATACAATTCAGGGATTGTCCAAAGGAATCGCCATGTTGAGTTGTGCTCAGCTGGGAGTAGTACCACCTACCTGGAGGATGTTTTTCATTGTCACAATGACTGCAAGGGGGACCTCTGGCATTTTGTGGGTGTTACAAGCTTATTTGTTTACGTGTTGAAGTCCTAACCCCCAGTACCTCAGAATGTAACTGACTGTATTTGGAGCTAGGGTCTTTAAAGAGATGAGTAAGTGTGACAACATGGATGGGCCTAGAGGGCATTATGTTGAGTGAAATAAGTCAGACAGAGAGAAACAAATACCATATGATCTCACATAATATGCGGAATCTAAAGAAAAAAAACCAGAAACAGACTCATGGATACAGAGAACAAACTGATAGTTACCAGGTACGAGGGGGGTTGGGCGGCAGGGCGAAAACAGTGAAGGGATTAAGAAGTACAAATTGGTAGCTACAAAATAGTCATGGGGATGTAAAGTGTAGCATAGGGAGTACAGTCAATAATATTGTAATAACTATGTATAGCACCAGTGGGTATTAGACTAATCGGGGGGATCACTACATAAATTATATAACTGTCCAACCACTATGCTGTACACCTGAAGCTAATATAAAATAATATTAAATGTCAATTATAATTGAAAGTTTAAAAATATTTTTTAAGAAAAAAAAAAGAGGTGATTAAGGTAGAAATGAAGTCATTAGGGTGGGCCCTAATCCATTATGACTGGTGTCCTTATAAGAAGAGATTAGGACACAAACACACAGAGGGAAAACCACGTGAGGACCCAGAAAGAAGAGAGCCATCTATAAGCCAAGGAGAGAGGTCTCACCAGAAACCAACCACACCGACACCTTGATTTTGAACTTCCAGCCTCCAGAACTATGAGACAATATATTTCTGTTGTGGAAGCCAGTCTATGGTACTTTATTATGGTAGCCCGGCAAACTAACACACTGGGCAAGGACCCCACAATGAACTGACAGTTTGAGAAGCTCTAACGTGGCAAGAGCTAATGACCCAAGAAGATCCATTTTACATGGCAGTAAAGTGAAATACTTCACCAAAGATCTTTATACACCACAGATATCTCAGTTGGGTAGACATCTCCATGACTGTCCTGAAGATCTAACGAAGTCGCGTCCTGGCCTGGCCACACTGGGCGGGGAGTCTTGCCTTTCAGCGGATCTGCCTTTCTAGAAGTTCCATGGGCCAAATCTTGGCAGAGGTCTGATTCTGCTACCTAGCTTTGTCAAACCTCACCCGGACACTGAGAAAATTACTTGTCAAGAATACTCTTGCCTCACCTGCTTCATAGTAGCTGTTACACATCAGGAAGGCAGTAAAGGAGCCACCCCCAATGCATCGTGGTTCAGAGGACCCAGAGTATTTTCAGCTCTGGCTCAATCAATGCCCGACTCAGAGCCCCCAGAGCCAGCATCACTTCCTAAGAGCCGTGATCAAAGACTTGGTGATCACAACCCCAGAACGGGGAGACCATTACTAAGACCTGGTGTCCCTCCAGCTCACCATCGGCTATGGACTGAATGTGTGTGTCCCCAATAATTTTTATGTTGAAACCCAACTCCCAGTATGATGGGATTCAGAGGTGGGGCATTTGGGAGGTGAATAGGTCATGAGGGTGGAGCCCCCGTGGATGGGATTAGTGCTTTTATAAAACGGACCCCAGAGAGCTCCCTTGTGCCTTCTACCATGTGAGGACACAGCAAAAAGGCAGTGACTATGAACCAGGAAGCGGGACTTCACCAAACACTGAATTTCCCTGCACCTTGATCTTGGACTTCCCAGCTTCCAGAACTTTAAGAAATAAATTTCTGTTGTTTATAAATCACCCACTCTATGGTACTCTGTTATAGCAGCTCGAACAGACTAAGACACCATTCAATTGAACCCTAGAAATGGTCTGACTCCAGGGAACTTGCTACATCTAGGCTGCTGGTTCTGCCATAGGTGTGTCCAAGACAGATCATGGAGAGGCAAGACCTTCCATGGAGAGGCAGGCAGTTCTCATCTCCAGGAGCCAAGGGGCACTCAGATACAGACCCCGGCCAGCCTCATCCCTGGGATTCAACAGGAACATTTCCGTTCACAAATCCAATACGTCATTTTGTTGCAAGAGAGGTCATTCCAGGTGCCACCTTTGTTCATGCTGGCGCAGTCCTCGTCATGGATGTTGTTGGGTTCCTCTGGGCCCCAGAAGCTGGATAAAAGAAAAAGTGGGTATGGGGAAGGGTGAACAGGTGGAGCATAGAGGATTTCGGGGATACATGACATCATGCATTTATCAAAACCCATAGAATGTACAAAGCTTGGCGTGAACCCTACTGTATAGACTTTAGTTAATAATAAAGTGTCCATGTTGGTTCATCAGTTATAACAAATGTACCACACTAACACAGGATGTTAATAACAGAGGAAACTGTGCAGGAGAGTATACTTTGAAGCCAGGTTTGTTGGCACTGCCACTTGCTAGCTGTCTACACTTAGGTAGGTTGCTTACCCTTTCTGTGTCTCAGCTTCCTCATCTTTAAAATGGAGATGATAATAATACTTTCCTTATAGGATCATTAAGATTAAATAAATGGGTTAATATATGTAGAGTGCAAAAAAAAAAAAAAAAAGTGAGACCCTGCTCATTCTTTTGGCAAATCAAAGTCTTCCTCTTCCTCTTGTCCTGTAGCCTCTCCACCTTTTCTTTTTCCCCAACCATCAGCCTAGGGACTTAATGTATTTGAGCAGTTATATTAAAAGGTGGCGATTGTTGCAATGGAGGAAAATTTAAAAAGTACAAGGACCAGAAGCCCTACCAGAAAAAAGCACCTGTGCTTCCAGAGAATCTGCTGGCTTGGACTGCACAAGAACCCACAGTGAGGAGAGAGGCCAAAAACCCCGGATACTTGCCTCAAAGTGAGGGGCGACTCATCCAGCCACCTCCAATCCCCTTCGCGGTCTCTGTCGGTCAGCCCCAGCCAGTGCACCCGGGGAGAGCGGTGAGCCTTGGACACGAAGTTCTGCAAGTACAAACTCCATTCAGTCATCAATTCTTCTACATGACCTTCAGGGTGAGGGTCCTCCCTCTGCTCTGCCTCACACACATTTAGGGCTTGTGAATGCCACCCCAATGTCCCTCTCAGTCCCCATAGCATCCAGAGCAAGATCAACACCTTCCTCCCACTTGAGCATGTGCGGTGGGAATAATCATGTTATTTTCTCACATGACCTATGAAGCACTCTGTGCCTCAGTTTCCTCATCTGTAAAATGGGACGATAATAGTAGCCACCTCCTCATAGGGTTGTGAGGATTCAATGAGCTAATAGTATAACATGCTCAAAACAGTGTCTGGTACACAGTAAATACTATAGCATCTTCCTATTTAACATCGTAACATTTAAGGAACATTTTAATAATAATAGCTGATGTCTTCATACTTTTGCCCTACCCTGCAGCCCTTATCTGCATCCAGGCAGAAAAGGAAGTCACTGCTTCAGAAAAAAAACGTGAAGCGGGGGAAAGGAGAGGAATGGGGCTTCCTAGATTTTGTATTTCAAAAGCCCAGGACTTTGGGGAAAAAAATAGGACTTGGGCCAAAGACAAAAGATTAGGAAGAAAACATCATGATTAAAAGCAACTCCCCTCATGACAAACTGATCCATGGTGAGATAAACCAGATCAGTAGTTGCCTGGGATGGAAGTGGAGATGACGGGAAAAGGACCATGAGGGAACTCCCTGAGGTGGTGGAAACATTCTAAATCTTGATTGGGTTGACAGTTACATGGGTGTATACATCTGTCAAAACTCACCAAATGTACATTTATGATCTGTGTATTTTACCGTATATAAATCATACCTCACTCACCCAATCTTGTTATATGACTAACATACTCTAAAAGGTGGAAAGGAGAGATTACAAAGGGAAGGTAGATGTAGATGTGATGGGTGACAGAGAGAGAAGCTCTGCGTTCATCCACAATGAGCCCCAAGTGGTGGCCAAAACCCCAGATGGGTTTGGAGACTCTGACAACTAGAGGGGACCTATTCCCTGCTTCCTAAGTAAAGACCCAGAGAGGTGTCAGGAAATCAGAAAGACAAAAGGGCTGCTTGGCCTATCACATTACAATAGTGCTTAGCACATAGTAGGTGTTCGGGAAATGATGGCTGAGTTAATAAATTAATAAGTGAGCTATGCGTTTTGCACAGATTATCTCATTTGGTCCTCATTGTGACCCCTTGAAGCAAGTATTATTATTATCTCCATCTTATAGATGAGAAAACAGAAAGGTTAAATAACTTGTCCAGGATCATTCAGCCAGTGTATGTTCTAGTGGATACCAGTTTAGAGTAAAGACATCAAGGCCCAGACATGTGGCCCCTCAACCTTGACCCCACATAAGCTGTCCATTCAGACAAAAAATGGAGGATCCCAACTGGCTGAGATTTAATGTCCACCATCCTGGTATAATGGGAGCTCAAAAGAACTAAATGAGTTGTTTAAAGCAAACAAAGGTGTATTTCTTGTGCACCTGAATTTAGGGAGTATGATTTCTACCTGCCCCACTTACATTATCTAATTTAATCCCCCCCTAAACCTCTCTATATTAGCTACTGATACAAACGATGCTATGAAACAGAAGAATGAAAAATCACAGAGAGGACCTACAGGAAAAAATAAGATAATAAATAATCTTAATAAAATAATAAATAAAATAAATTTATTTATTTTTAATAAAAATATAATAAAATAATTATTAATAATAATCTTAATAAAATCCAAACAAACCAATAATTATATTAAATGTAAATGGCCTAAAAACACCAATTATAAGCTGGATATTGTCAGATTGAATTTTTTAAAAATACAACCAAACTATATGCTGTCTCTAAGAAATCCACTTTAAAAATAATGACATAGATACCTTAAAAGTAAAACGATGAGAAAAGACAAACCATGCAAACACCTGGGCTCAAATCCTGGCTCTGACACTTACTAGTTGCAAGTGACCACAGGCAAGTTGCTTAAGTGTTCAGTTTCCACATCTGCGAAGTATAAATATGTGCTACGTACAAATGGTATTACTACCTAACTGTTTTAGTATTAAGGCATAAATTTATTTTAAAATATTCCCGTTCTTCCCCTAGATATTCTCCTTCTAGATATGCACTATTTTCCTACCACCTTAAAGCATATGAGTGCCCATGTGACTTGCTTCGTGAGCCCACATCAGTGGAAGCTTTAAGAGTCAGCATATGTCTGCCCCATACAGTTTTACCATTGAGCTATGGGGACTGTTACTTAAGCATAACATAAAATTTCCTGACTCACACAAAAATGTATATGGTTGTTATGAGGAATGTGCTAATGCATGTAAGACGTAAGATGCTTGGAATACAGCCTGGAGATAGGAAGTATTAACTAAGAGATAGTCATTATTATCTCCATGTTAGAGAAAAAAAACTGAGACTTGCAGAGAATAAGTAAAGACAATCAGGATTTGAACTCAAGCAGAGCATGCCATCCCTCTTAACTTCTGTGTGACATTATGTCAGTAAGAGCTTGCTATTAAAAGTTTTAGCAGCTCAAAAGCAATTCCAATTTCTCTCCATCCAGGCCAGGGAAGGGTGTGTAAATCTGGGAGAGAAACAGGCTGGTCCCAGTGGTTCTCAGGGGCTTGAAGAAGACAGCTCACCTGCTCGGCTAAGCTACTGATGATGACCAAGTGAGAGTAATTCTCTTGGCAGAACTTCCGAGCTTCATCCCATGACTTGGTGCTTGTGGAGAAGTAGTAACATTTGCCCTCAAACAGGATCCAGCCCTTGGGGCAGGTGACCCTGGTATAGTCTGGGAACAGGATAGACTGCAATGAGAGTCAATCCCATGGATTTGTGTAATGTGCTGTCTCTGCCATACCCCCATCTCAGGACAGTTCCCCAAGTCCCACTCACTTAATAAGGCCTGAAGTTCCACCAGGGACTTGTTGGTGTCAGCTCTTACGCGGTCAATGTCCTTCTTCAGGCCAGCTAGCCCTGCCATGCCAGTCACTGTCAGCAGGAAGGGACTGAAAGGTTAGAGACCCAAACCCCCATTTACCCACTCACCCACCACTGACTGCAGACACAGTGGAAAGAAGAAAGAGTTGTACTCCCCACTGCACCCACAATCTAACGGGTGGTACTAGAACTCAAAAACAACATGCTGGGACCAGCCTGGAGGCTCAGGCAACTGGAGCTCCGTGCTCCTAACGCCAAAGGCTGCCTGTTCAACTCCCACATGGGCCAGTGGGCTCTCAACCACAGGTTGCTGGTTGGACTCCTCGACTCCCGCAAGGGATGGTGGGATGCACCCCCTGCAACTAACAATGGCAACTGGACCTGGAGCTGAACGGCACCCTCCACAACTAAGACTGAAAGGACAACAACTTGACTTGGAAAAAGTCCTGGAAGTACACACTGTTCCCCAATAAAGTCCTGTTCCCCTTCCCCAATAAAAAAAAAAAAATCTTTAAAAAAATAATAGTAAATAAATAAATAAATAAATAAATAAATAGAAATCATGCTCAGTGCCCAGGGGGGTCCTAGAGTGGATCAGAGGAGGGATTAATCCCTGGGGCTTAGGGTAGAGTGGGGATGGTGGGCTTCCTGGAAGAGATGGGTGTTGAAGGAAAATGGTGATTCAGTAACTGTGAGGGGTATGGGGAGGCAGAGCAGGCATGTTGGAAGCAAAAGTACAGAGACAAGTATTTTGGGGAAGGCTGATGCAGTAGAGCTCGAGGGAACCTCACAAGAGTTTGAGCTCAAAGTAGGATGAGGGTCAACATCCTGTTCAAGTCAAGGGCTTCTGGGTAGTGAGAAGCCATTGATTGATGGTTTTGAGGAAAACAGTGTGGCTTGATATGAAGTGTGGGGTGAGGGAGCATGGAATGCAGCAATTTTCAGACTTCAGCAATCATGGTGAAGACCATGCCCGCCCAGAAGATTCTTCTACAACTAATGTGTGTATTTCCACTGCTCCCACACACACTTGCCCTCCTCCAGCACTCCCTAAGGTCATCAGTGGATGGCCCTTGAGTTAGACAACACAGAAATATAAGATATATAAATATATAGATATAGATAAAGAGAGACAGAGATAGAGATAGAGAGAGACAGAGACAGAGATAGAGATAGAGAGAAACAGAGACAGAGAGAGGCAGAGTGACAGAGAAAGAGAAAGAGAACACATATATGTTATCCTTGACACCCTTCCCTCTCACTCATCACCATTTCCCAGGTCAGGTCAATTTTACCTCCTAAACCTTTCTACTTCACCTACTTCTTTCCATCCCCACAGCTACAACCCTCATTCAAGCTGGTATCACCTCTCACCTATTCAATTACACCATCCTCCTCCCTTTTACTTAAATGCTGTTACCTCCTACCACACAGCCTTTGCACATGCCTGAGACCCTCAACCCTTCACCTAGTTAATTATTTCTCTTCCTTCACTCAGCTGCAGCACCATTTCCCTAGGGAAACCCTGTATGACACTCCCAAAGATGAGGTCAAGACTCCTCATTAGACTTTTTCAAAGAATCACCTTCCTCCTTTGGACTATTCATCAAAATTTGAAATGTTATACTCATGTGGGTGATAATTTGGTAAATGGGTATTTATGCCTGTGCTGTCCAACAGAAACAAAATGTGAACCACGTAGGTAATTTAAAATTATCTAGCAGCTACATTTTTGAAGTCAAAAGAAATAGGTAAAATTACTTTGAATATTATTTTTATTTATCCCAATATATCCAAAATATTATTATTTCAATGTGTAATCAATATTAAAGATTATCATGAATATTATTAAGATATTCTACATTCTTTTTTGTAGCAAGGCTTTGCAATTGGTGTGTATTTTAAACTTATAGCACATCTTGGTTCATAATGACCACATTTCAAGTGCTCAGCAGCCATAGTGGCTCATGTCCACCATATTGGGCAGTGGAGGTCTCACACACACACACACACACACACACACACACACACGCACGGACAATGTCTGATGTGTTCACCAACCTACCCATTCACCCCTCGAGCCTGGTACCTAACGCAGTGGCTGGCAAAGAAGGGCTTGGTTGGTCTTGGAGCTGGGTGTGAGGATCACAGTGATATTCAATATGCATGGCATGAAGGGATGATTGACAACACTCACCGTTTGCTTGCCACACCATCTGCTGAAAGGTTAACATCCTCAGTTCTTCCATCACCTCCTGGTCTATGAGAAGGAGTCCAGCTTGAACCCAAGTCCTCCTGTGCCCCATCCCCAGCCCGTCCCCATGCCCCGCCCTCACCCTACTCACACTTGGCCAGGGTCACAGCCAGACCAGTGCAGCTCAGGAGCACTGACAGTGCCAGCAGCAGACACAGGGAAGCCATCAGTCGTTTCTCCTGGTAGCACGCAGGAGCCCCAGAGTTTTGACTGAGCCAGGGCACTGGAGTGGCTATGGGTGGGGATCAGGACAGAGAGACCAACACTGGTGCTTCAGAAAGTGAGGAAGGGACCTTTGAGCCTTTCTCCAAAAGCAGGGGGACGGAAGTCTATGGTCATGATTATATCACCAGATGGGGTCAATAAGAGAATGCTGTAGAGAGCACATCCTGCAGAAGCCCAGAGCATTCTGGAGCACTCACTATGTGCCAAGCATCCTGTTACAGCCTTGTTATCTTATTGGATCTTCACCCTTATGACATAGATGTACGTATTACTCTTATTTCGTACATAGGTAAACTGAGAGGTCGTGCTTGACTTGGACCCAGCTCTGCCCTTAACATCTATGATGCATTGTCTCCTGCCCTCCAACAGCTTCCAGCCAAGCTGCTTTCCATTCAAGGACCCTTGCATCTGGGGCAGAGAACGTTTCCTGTACCATATATGCAAGTAGGAAGTGAGGCCCAAAGGATACCGGGTAGATACCCTGTGTCCCTGGGGGTCTGTCTAGACTGAAGGATGAAAAGCTTCTAAAAGGAAATGTTTCTCTGCCATTGGGTCTCACTGCAGAGCTATGATCTGACTAAAATATACTGGCCACTGTGAGAAGAGAGATGGGAAAACAACTGGAAGACAGACTTACTGGTTTGAGACGGCTGGAATGGAGGGGGCTCCAGAGCAATGCCTGGGAAAAAGAGGGAGAGAGGTTTATTCAGGAGTCGCTGAATGACTCTGTCATCCAAGACCAACAACCCCCATTCCCCTATGATTTTTTCTCTTGTCAAAATTGGGGGACTAGAAGAAGGTGTCCCCTCTCTGCCTTCTTGAAGGGTCTTCCCACAGCTTACCCTGTGGAGATGTGCGGGTGACAGGAGCGAGCTCCAGATCTATTGGGGGTCAGAAAGATAACGGTCATGCAGAGTAGGGCTTCAACCAGGTGAACAGGAAGGTCCTCGCCCTAGATTCTCACCTGTGATCGTCAGGGGCTTGCAGGGACGTGGGGGTGGTGCTGTTATCTTTCCTGAGGAGGAAGGAAAGGTTGCTCACGCCCAGAGCAGGGCAAAGCCAGGACTAGGTCTCCCCAACCCCCAGCCTCAGCTCACCTGCCTTTGGAGGCCTTCGTGGAGCCACTGAATCTGGAGAAGAGAAGCTCAGAGTTAGAGCTGGTCTGAGGGTGAAAATGAGATTGAAGGAAAGGACAGAAACAGGATTGAGATTGCAGTGGAGGATTAAGGATGAGGTTGGGCAAGAGGGTGAAATTGGGGTTACGGATGGGTACTGGATTAAGATACAATGACCAACCATTCTGGATTACCCAGGACTTTCCCAATTTTAAACCTGAAAGCCCCACATCCCAGGAAATCTTTCATCCCTGGGCAAACTAGGATAGTCGGTCACCCTAAGATTAAGACAAACTTAAGTTTAGGGAGGGGTATGGAATTTAGTTTAGGGTTGGGATGAGGGTTGGGATTGGGGTGAGGATGGGGTTGAAGGTGGCTTGGGGATAATGCTGGACATGGGAGTAGCATTGTGACTCATGATGTCACTGGGATGAAGAAGGGGATTGTAGCTGTGATGAGGGGTGGGGAAAAAGTTGAGCTGGGTTGGTCTTGAGTTTGGGAAAAGGGAAGAAGTTGAGGTTGAGTTGTAGTTGTACTGGGGCATGGTGATGGCACTGGATTTGGAAATGGAGATAGGGATGGAGACACGGCTGCATTTAGAGGTGGGGAGGGGGCTAAGCTTGGGGAACAGGTGGCCCTGAAGATGGGGACGGGGTTAGACTTGGAGCTGGCTTTAAGGATCATGTTGGGACCAGGTTCGAGTTGGAGATGGGCAGTGAAATGGCAGAGCCCGGTCCACCTCCCACCTCATCCTGAGCCCCACAGAGCTCTGGGACCTCCCAGGTTGGCCCTAGTCTGGACTCAGAAGCGGGGACTGTAGAGCCCCATCACATGGAATGGCCCCTGTCCAAGGACACCAGAGCAGCACGGTCAGCCCTCAGGGGCCCTGGTGGGAATTGACTCAGGGAAACTTCCAAAACCTCCACTTTTATACCCACTTATCAGACTCTTATTGAATCCCGGGCCAGATGTGGGCCACCCAAGTCTAAAGGCAAATCTGGGCCGTGGGTGTGAACACTAACTAAGAGATTGGGGAGCCAACGGTCTATTCTCAGTTTCTCAAACACCAACTTTCATGTCTAGCAGCCTTGGCACCCATCTGTTCTCTTCTGGTCTTCTCTTTCTGACAAACTCCTTCTCACCCTTCAAGTCCTACTCCAAGGTCCCCTCCTCTAACCCCCAATCCTTCCACCACTGCAGGCAGAACCCTCAGTGTCCCTCAGGATTTACCCCATCTCTTGGTTTATCCCACCTTAGATCTGCTCACCTGCGGTTGTGCCCACAACTGACTTCCCCCATCAGATTGAGAGACCCTCAAGGGCAGAGCAGAGGTGTGGGTACTCCCACCATCACAGTGCCTGGCGTGGGCTAGGTACACAGGAAGGGCTACAAAGTCCAGCAAATGTCCCCTGGTGACCTATCTCCCCCTCCAACCCTCAAACCACACCCCTCTTCCTCTGGCCTGAGAAGTCCTCTTACCTGGCTTGGGAGGCAGGTCCTTGTAGGGTGGTGCCATGTTCTCATAATCATCATCCTCCTCATCCTCTCTGGTCCCTTCCAGAGGAAAAGCAAGTGAGCTCCCAGCCCATTTCCTCCTCTGTCCCTCAGGCCCGTTTCTAGCCCCAGGGTGGGGATGCTGTAACCTGGGTCCCGACCACTCCCAGCCCCCATACCTGGCAAGTCTTGGCACCCAGAGTTAGTATACAGGATATGCATGGCTGTAGCTAACACAAAAGCAAGCCTGAGAAGGTGCAGCCCGAGTCTGACAGCTTCTGCCCCTTGTCCCTTCTGCTCAAGTTTCTGGGGCTCCTCTCAGTTCCCTTTTTTCTTTAGAAGTCAAGTAAATGCAAATCAATCTTGAGGGGAACCCCCCCACACCAGACCACACACATACGTCTCTCTCTAGTTTTGAATTATGCATAGAAGTAGCAGTAACAATAGCCCCTGCATTTGAGTTCCTATAGACTGCCAAGCCCTGGGTGGAAAAGATGGATAAGCTCCTTCCTGCATGGTACTTTCCATCAAGACAGGCGAGACAATAAACCAGTAAAGAAATATAGAAATAAACACTACAGATTTTTTGTTTTGTTTCCAATTGTGACTAAATATTATTTTTAAAAAACAAAACAGGATAATGGGGTATGATGGGGGCTAATGTAGAGAGGTGACCATGGAAGGCCTCCTGGAGGTGGTCACATTTGTATCAAGATGTTAAAATGATAGATACTAAGTCCTCCCACATTCCACAGTGAAGTGCTAGGACACTGGGTCAGTTAGCTATGGCTGCATAACAAATTACCCCAAAACTTAGTGACTTAAAACAACAATAAGCACTCATTATCTCATAGTTTTGGTGGTTCAGGAACGCAAGAGCAGCTTAATTGGGTGATCCTGGCAAAGGGTCTCTCATATGTTTGCAATAAAGCTGTTGACCAGGGCTGCAGTCATCTGAAAGCTGGACTGGAGCTGGAGGAGCCTCTTCCAAGATGGCTCCCTCACATGGCTCTTGACGAAAGGCCACAGTTCTTCACCATGGGAGCCTCTCCAAAGGGCTGACTGAGTTTCCTCACCACATACTGGAGGCCATGGTGGAAGCCACAGTGCCTTTTATGGTCTAACCTCACAAGTCCCAAACTATGATCTCCTCTATACTCTGTTTGTCACATGGACCAGCTCTGAGTCTTTGTGGAAGGAGACTACACAAGGGCGTGAGTACCAAGATGTCGGGATCACTGGGGCCATCTTGAAGGCTGGTTACCGTAGTCATATATACAGAACTTGCAAAGGAAGTTTTTTCACATTTAACTTGACATTGACTAGAAGGTATTTTAAAAGTGAAAGCTAAAGAGAGAGGAAGAAGTCTGCCCACCCCATGGGGAAGACAAAAGTGAGGCTTTGACTCGCACCCAAAACAGCATGAAGTGAGAAGGGGAAAAGGGCTGCAGTCGGAGTGGTTTACATCTTCTGGTACAGCAAGGATGTGGGGGTTTCCTGCGAGCCAAGTGAAGGTGGCGGGATAACCAAACTAAGCCATTTGGAGAACCCTGCCCAAGAGGACAGCCTCCCTGTGTTTCTCAAAAGGACCACCATCAGCCTTTGGGGACAACAGCCTTAGAATCATCCATGACTCCTCCCTTCCCTCTCATTCCATGGCTATGGCAAACTGAATTTTCAGAAGTCGGTTGCAAACATATCTCATGTTCTACATGGTCTCATGGATTGTGACCTTGCTACTCTATTAAGGAGTAGAATCTAATTCTCCTCCCACTGGTTCTGGGCTGGCCAGATCTTATAACCTGTAAGATATGGTGGAAGTGACGTCTGCCATGCAGCTTCCACCTCGTGCTGTCAGAACACGTGCTCCCAGCTGCCATGTTGTGACAAAGCGCAAGCCACGTGGAGGTCACAGGGCGGCGCTCCACTCGACAGTCCTAGCTCAGCCCAGGGGCCAGACACATGAAGGAAGACACCTCCCAATGATGCCAACCCCAGGACATAAGAGTCGCCTCCAGCCTTATGAGTCTTCCTATCTCATGGCCAATCTATTAGGCATTCTGGTGCCTTCCCAACACATCCAGCATCTGAGCCCTTCTCACCTCCTGGTCTGAATCATCATCGTCTTTCACCTGGATCACTGTAATAACCTCCCCCTCGGCCGACCTGCTTCCACCCTTGCCCTCTGTATAGTCAAACTCATAAAAACAGAGAGTAGAAGCAGAGAGATGGTTGCCAGGGACCAGAGGGAGGGGAAAATGGGAGATGTTGGTCAAGGGGTCCCAAGCTTCAGTTATGAAGATGAGTAAGTTCTGGAGAACTGGTGTAATCAACGTGACTGGTTGTCAGTACTATACTCTGTACTTGAAATTTGCTAAGAGGGTAGATCTTGGGTGTTTCCACTACCAAGAAAAACAAAAAAGGAAAATGGTAACTGTGGGAGGTGATGGATATGTTGGTCGGCTTGGCTATGGTGAATATCTCACAGGGCACATGTATATCAGGTTGAACACCTTAAAATATACAATTTTTGGTTGTCAATTTTACCTGAAGCTGGAAGAAAAGCAAACAACAGCCTGTCTTGATTTAAACTTTTAATTTTTTGTTCATCATGGATTTTTTCATTCCTTTTTATTTTTTTAAAATATTGCATTAAAATATCATTTATCTTGGGGGGGGAAAAAAAAGTCTGAAATTAAGGTATTGGCAGAGCCAAGCTCCCTCTGTAGGCTCCAAGGGAAGGTCCTTCCTTCGTCTCCCAGCTTCTGGGGGCTCCTGGCAATCCTTGGCTTGTGGCTGCATCACCCCAGTCTCTGCATTCTCTGTCTTCATATGACCTGCTCTGTGTCTGTGTCTCAAATCTCCCTCTTCTTTCTCTGAAGCTAGATGCTGTGCTGACGGCCTTGAAGACACAGGAAGAAGCCATGAGCCCAGGAGGACAGTTCTGGAAAAGACAAGAAAACAGATTCTCCCACTATATCCTCTGAGGGAAAGTGGCCCTGCTGACACCTTGGTTCAAGCCACATGAAACAATTTGAACTTCTAACCTCCAGAACTATAAAAGAATTAATTTCTGCTGTTTTAAACCACTAAATTTGTGTTGATTTGGTATAGTAACCCTAGGAAACTATTACATATCCCAAGGGACAAGACCCCAGTTCCCCTTTATGGGGGCTTTCCACTACGAATAAAAGGAAATGCAACTGAAGTTAGCTTAAGCAACAAGAAAATCCCATCCGGCCCGTGTACAAATTAGAATATCAGGTTAGGTTGATGTAACAGAGGTTCAAAACAAGAGTGACTTCAACAAAATAGAATTTATTTCTCACCTCACCTTCTCAATATTAGCAATCTGCAGTCTCCATGAGGGGAAAAACGTCACCAGCACAGAGGGAGGGGGCGGCAGACCAACCTCCCTTTCCGGAGAAAGCTCACCCAGGTGCCAGGATGTCTCCTGTTACACTGAATGGTGGGGCTGGTCCTGTTCTATAGATGGGCAAGTGGAGATTTGTCTGAAAAGGAAGGAAGGAAGAGCTGTCTGCCCAGCAAATACTAACTGAGCACACAGGGGGAGCATGAGGCTCCAGGTGGATATGGGGGCCAGGGGAGAGGGAGAGGGAGGGACAGGGGTAAGGTTACACCAGCCAAGAGGTCCAATAGTATCTCTGCCTATCAAGGGCACCTTTTGAGGAGGGTGGTCTGGAGCAAGGTAAGTGCAGTGAAGATTAGATAGTCTCACTGTGTGGGAGTGATGGCCAATGCCATCCCTCGGGGCCTGGCACACAGTAGGTGCTCAGGAACTGCCGTGGGATCCAGTCCCATCACCTGGGTATAACACAAAGCCTTGGGCCCAGGCTGACCCCAGCTCTGCCCTATTCTTGCTGTGTGACCTCAGGGAAGTAGAACATCTCTGAGCAACAGTCTCCTAATATGTCCAATGGGGATAGGGGTTTCAGTGGTTCATTCATCCATTCAACAGATATGTATTGGTCACCTACTATGTATTAGGCTCTGGGCTAGGTACTAGGGATCCATTGGTGAATAAAAAAAAAAAAGTCCCTTGCAATAAAAAGGAAAATCACAAAATGGAAATCATACAAAGCATGTTCTCAGAACAGAACCAAATTAAAAATCACAGAGTGATATCTGGAAAACCTGCAAATATTTGAAAATTAAGTCACACTCACAGGTCAAAGAGGAAGTTGAAAATATTTTTAATTGAATGAAAGAGAAAGCATACCATATCTAACAATGTAGAGTGCAGGTAAAACAATGCTAAGAGGGAAACGCTTATATTTAAGAAGGTGATCAGGTCTATTTGAAAGTTGCTAAGAGAGTAAAATCTTTTATTTTTTCAAGTAATGCTCTTAGAAATTTTTTTACATGTGTTGCTAGACACTTTTCTACATGCATTACAGAATTGTCTACACATCCACTCACTAAAATAACACTTCAGAACTAGACAAGCAAGGAACACTCATAAAAACTTGGATTTTCACATGCATCTTTAAACACACCTCTACATGCATTGGGTATTCTAGATACCCAATCCATACCCAGAAATAATAAATATTGTTTTCAGTGAGTAGATCTTAAAAGTTCTCATCACAAGAAAAAGAATTGTAACTAGGTATGGTGATAAATGTTGCCTAGACTTATTTTGGTGTATCTTTCACAAGATACACAAATATTGAATCATCATGCTGTACACCTGAAGCTAATATAATGTTATATGTCAATCATATCTCAATTAAAAAGAAGAAGAATGTGATCAGGAAAGGCCTGACAACTGAAATAGACCGAAAGAGGTGGGGAGAAGGCCTTGGATATCTGGAGAAAGAGCATTCCATGTTGTGCAAAGGCCCTGGGGACAGCAAGCTCCTGGTGTGTTTGAGAAACAGGAAGTCTTAGATACAAGGTCCCCTTCTCTGTGAGACTTTCTACAATAACCCTATTTAAAGTCCAAAGCCAGCCCTTCTCATACACTCCATTCATTACGTCTCTCCTTAAAAGTTATCACCATCTATCACCATCTGACATGCCATATATCTCACTTTTCATCTTGCCCACTGCCTGTCTTCCCCACCATTAGAACCTCAGCTCCATTGCCCAGAGCAAAGTAGGTGTCCAATGGATGTTTGTTGAATGAATGAGTGAGCATCCTGCACACCAAGCCCTGACTAAGGCCTTCTCCCAGGCCAGGGCTCTCCAGGCTCACTCGTCTCTCCAGAACCAGCCACCTAGCCACGGTGATGCAGGCAGCAGCTCCTGGACTACTTTAGAGGCAGGCATCTTGTCTGTGCCACAGGCCAGGCAGCAGGGTGGCCTTCCCCCCAACGGTTTTCTGGCCAGGTCTCACTAACCTTGTTTTTCCTCCTCCCCCGGAACTGAATTACCCAGAGCTTCTGATCTCCCATCCAGCAGACCGTGGTGAGGCACAGATGCTACCCAGAATTTCCTTCTCCGCCCCCGGTCCCACTTGGGTCCTCCGAGGCTGTTCTGCTCACAGAATACTAATGCAGCCCTGTCTGGGGCAGGCCAGGATGGCGAGAGAAGTAGGCAGGAGAGGCAGAGAAGCTGTGGGCATGAACCAGGGCACCTGGCAGGCGCAGGCAGGGAACACAGGAAGGTCTTGTCACATGGGAAAAAAACAGGAAGGTTGTGGGGCACGGGTGACTGAAGCTCGGCCCCCTCCCTCCTCACCCCCACACAGGCTGCCTAATACCACCCTCACCCTAATATCGTCTCCTCCAGGTCCCCAACTCTGATTATAGCCAGGCTGAAGCATCTTAGGCCAAGGACATCAGCACAGAAAGGGCCACATCTCATCCTCCACCCAGAGTCATCCCTGGTTTGGATCCCTTCTGCCTCTAGTGACACGATGTACCCAGGAGGGAGACCCCTCTGGTTGGCCTTCTGGTTAGAGTTTGACTGAAGGAGACAGCGTGTGCTGGAGTGCCTGCTAGATGCCAGGTGGTGAGTGCTTTTCATGCAAGCAACCATCTAACCAACTCCTCCAAACCACCGTTTTCATTTATTCATTTGTTGATTTGACAAGTAGTTATTAAGCAGCTACCGTGTGCCAGCTCCATTCTAGGTGCAAGAATGCTGCAGTGAACAAGACAAAATTCCCTGCTCCACTGAGCTCACATTCGAAAGCAGAGAAGACAGTAAACAAGATAAATGAGTCAAAAGACTCTCAAGTTAGATGGCACTAGGTATTACTGACTAGATGTCACTTCCGAAGGTCATAGAGGGGGAGTGAACTGGCACCTTAATTTGCCTCCTTGCGTCTCCTCCCAGCTCTGATCCCTGAGAGAGCAGCTGAAGCATAGAGAAAGGGGTGGAGTGGAGGAGAGACACCCAGGATGGGGCTGGGCTGTCTAGTCCAGCTGTGCAGGTTGTGCTCTGCACAACTCCAGGAGTGCCATTCACAAAGACCACAATGGAAATGCTGCTCCCTGGAGTCAGGCAGGGCACAAGAATCGCAAATGTATGCTATGGCTTGGGGACAAGTCACAGGTAGCCCTGGAAAAGAAGTCTCAATCACCATTGGTCTATTCTCGATAGCTTCCTTTTTTCCACTTAATATATCGTGACCACTTCCCCGCTTCAGCGCATGAAAGTCTAGCTCAAAATGCGCCCAGGGGTGCTCCCCAGACCAGCAACATTACTATCACCTGGGAATTTGTTAGAAATGCAGAGTCCAGGGCCCCACACCCCAGACCTCCTGAGTCAGGCTCTTCTAGGCCACGTCCAGCTTTCACTCCACATGAAACTGGAGGGTTGTAGCAGAGGACTGACACAATCTGATTTCCCTTTTGAGGTTGAAAGATGAGGGTAGGTGAGGACAGGAGACAGCTCTGCTGATCTCCCATCCAGCAGACCGTGGTGAGGCACAGATGCTACCCAGAATTTCCTTCTCCGCCCCCGGTCCCACTTGGGTCCTCCGAGGCTGTTCTGCTCACAGAATACTAACACAGCCCTGTCTGGGGCAGGCCAGGATGGCGAGAGAAGTAGGCAGGAGAGGCAGAGAAGCTGTGGGCATGAACCAGGGCATGAACCAGGGCATGAACCAGGGCACCTGGCAGGCGCAGGCAGGGAACACAGGAGAGGCGTTCTGGGGAGAGGCGATGCTGCTGTGGACAGGGCTAGTGGCCAGGGAGGTGGTGAGCAGGGGTCGTGTTCTTGACAGATTTCAACAATGAAGCCAGTGATTGGCTGCCTGAATTGAGAGAAGCACAAGAATTGAGTATGATCCCAAGGTTTGGGGCCTGAGTACCTGGAAAAATGGAGCAGTCGTTGCTCAAGACTGGAAGACAGAGGGGGAGCAGGTTTAGGAGCGAGAGTGCAGGGAAGTCAGGAGTGTGGCTCGAGTGTGTGTTATAGACCGAATGTGTGTCCCCACCAAAAAAATTCCTATGTTGAAATCCTACCCCCCAGTGTGAGGGTATTAGAAGGTTAGGCCTTTGGGAGGGGATTAGGTCACGAGGGGGGAGCCCCAGTGAATGGGATTAGTGCTTTTATAAAAGGGACCCCCGAGAGCTCCCTTGTCCTTTCTGCCATGTGAGGACGCAATGAGAACTCAGCCATCTGCAACGTGGAAGAGCGTTCTCACCAGAACCCGACCATACCGGCACCTTCATCTTGGCCTTTCATCCTCCAGAACCATGTGAAATAAATCTCTGTTGTTTATAAGCCGCACAGTCTGAGACAGGGTGTGAAGTGTGAAGTGCCCACGTGGAGGTGCCCAGTAGGGTACAGATATGTACCTGCAGTTCAGTATACAAGACACATCTGGAGACAAATTTGAGAGTTACCTACCTAAAGATGGTGTATTTGTTTCCTAGGGCTGCCAAAACAAATGACCGCACACTGGGTGGCTTTACACAACGGGAATGGATTCTCTCACAGTTCTGAAGGCCAGAAGTCCGAAATCAAGGTGTCGGCAGAGGCACGCTCCTTCCAAAGGCTGTCGGGGAGATTCTGTTCCCTGCCTCCTTCAGCCTCTGGCGGCTCCAGGTGCTCCTTGGCTTGTGGCTGAGTCACTCCACTCTCTGACCCCCATCTTCACAAGACCTGCTCTTCCCTCTGTGTCTCCTCTTCTGTCGGTGCCAAATCTCCCACTGTCTTTCTCTTAGAACACTCATCATTCAAATGGTGGCCCACCTGGTTAATCCAACACAATTTCATCTCAAGATCCTTAACTTACTTACATTTGCAAAGGCACTTTTTCCAAATAAGATCACATCCACAGGTTCTGAGGGTGAGGACATGTATACGCCTTTGAGGGGTGGCACCATTCAACCCCCTACAGGTTGTATTAAAGCCTCACGTGGAACTGTGAGTAGAGAGAGATGCCCTCCACTCCCCACTCTTATCTTCTTGTTCACCTGTGACCTCAAGTTCTAAAACAGCCATTCATAAAAGAAGTATGTACCGTGTTTCCCCGAAAATAAGACCTAGCCGGACCATCAGCTCTAATGTATCTGTTGGAGCAAAAATTAATATAAGAGCCGGTATTATATTATATTATAACCTGATATTATATTATATTATTATATTATATTATATCATATCATATCATATCATATTATATTATATACCGGTCTTATATTAAAATAAGACCAGGTCTGATACTACTAATTTTTGCTCCAAAAGACGCATTAGAGCTGATGATCCCTCTAGGTCTTATTTTCGGAGAAACACGGTAGTAGTAATTACAATAATAACACTTATCTAACACTATGTACCAAGCATTTCTATAAGTACTTCATATAATTAACACATTTAATCCTTACAGCATTAAAATCAATATCTCCAGTTTACAAAGAGCTCAGGGCCCTTGCCTGAGCTCAGGGTCTACACTACTAGGATTCTAATCCAGGACATCCATGTGTCAAATGGCAAGAACCACAATTTGGCCCAAGCAGGAGGATCCTGCTTGCTTTAGAGAACTCACCTATTAAGAACAAAAAATAAATGTACGGAAGAAGCCAGGAAGCCACTGTCATGGGAGATCCTGCGATTAGAGCTGGCACACAACAACCATCACTCTAAACATCACATCACTCCTGATATTAATGCCATTCAGGCCCCAGGGGAGCACTTCCCATCTCTCTGACAGATGTTCTCATGTGTTTGAATTCTGTGATTCTGCTTGTGCTGATGATGGAAATGAATGCTGCTTTGCAGTGTGAAAAAGCCTTGAGCACCAGACAAACATAGAAAGGAGAAAAGACAACTTATCTTGTGAATTAGTTTCCTAGGGCTGCCATAACAAAGCACCACACACGAGGTGGGTTAAAAAAGCAAAAATTTAGTCTAAGTTCTGGAGGCCGGAAGTGCAAAATAGTTGTGAACAGGGCAGTGCTTGCTCTGAAGGCTCTGGGAGAGGAACCTTCCTGCCTGGGATCTTGGCATCCCTTGGCTTATGGAAAGAAGCATCACTCCAATTTCTGCCTTCATTTCCCATGGTGTTCTCCCTGTGTGTGTGTCTGTGTCCAAACTTCCCTCTTCTACTAAGGACACCAGCCCTTGGATTAGGACCCACCTGAATCCAGTATGATTTTATCTTAACTTGATTAATCTGCAAAGACTCTATTTTCAAATTAAGTCACACTTACAGGTTCCAGCGGTTAAAAGTTCAACATAGATTTCAGCGGGGAGACAACTCAATCCACAACACCTGTCGAAAGAAATCGATTCTTGCATAATCATTTCCCAACACTGCCAAGCCCCTATTGAATCCGCTTCTCTTTGTGTTCCAATGCAGGATTCCAGAGAGAGTAACAAATTAGCACATTTTTTACTGTTGCATATTGAGGCCAAGAAGTATTCTGCAGTATGAAACAATGTATTATACCCTTAAATTTGCATATATGTAAGCTCTAATGTAACAGGTGTGAAATGTAATACCAGTTCTTTACAGTGGCAATTAGAGGAATATTAGAATTGCAACTTTGTTTTATTTTGCAAAAGTATTCAATAGGATTTATTTAAATTTCAGCTTTAAACAGTTTTATTTATAAATAACTTTATTTGCTTATTTAAATTAAATTTAATTAAAATATTTATTTTGAGTAATTTTATTTAAACTTTTTGTTGTTGTTGTTGTTAACAAATTTTGCTTTAATATATGGATTACATTAATACCTCACGTTACATATATGAAGCCAAATTACACTAACTTAGTTGTTTACAACCTCAAATCTTACTCCCAATACACATTCCAATAAATTTATTCTGTAAAACCAATACATTTTTTTGCTTTTGATTTTTTTTTGATAGTAAACTTTTCAACTACAAATCTCGAATACGTGAAAGATGGTCCAAGGACAAGCATAACAGGATTGATAAAACCCAAACTGACTAAATGTGTTCTCACAATATAAGCTGGCATAAAAATAAATAAAATTCTCTATTATTGTCCTTCAGTTTTGAGGCCACGTGTAAAG
Source organism: Rhinolophus ferrumequinum (assembly GCF_004115265.2). Classification (NCBI taxonomy): domain Eukaryota; kingdom Metazoa; phylum Chordata; class Mammalia; order Chiroptera; family Rhinolophidae; genus Rhinolophus; species Rhinolophus ferrumequinum. The sequence continues at coordinate 47,606,016 of NC_046301.1, forward strand.
TTTAATCATACTGTAAAATATCTATTCTGTATTAGAAATAGCTAGTTGACAGCTTATACTTCTCAAAACTCATGTTGTTATGTACACAAACTCAGTTTCTATATGTGAAGTCAGTGAGTCTTTTTGTGTTACTCCAAAATAAAGACAATTTATTTTTTATATTTAAACTTTTGATAATAACTAAATACATCATTGGTACCGTGTAGGGTTTTTTGAGACAAATTCGAATATGTGGGGTTTTTTTAATATGATATGAAAAAAATTTTTCCTTTGTACTCTAGCCTTGGGAGATCAGGGGCGCCCAGACAGGATGAGGGAAGGCCGCGGACCCATGTTGCTCCCGATCCACATCCCCACCCAGGTGGATTTCCTTCCCCACTGGCGTTCACCCGATCCCTAGTGGGAACGGGTCACATCTGTGATGTCTCCTCCAGGACACCAGGTGGCGCCAGAAATACCGGAAGTCCGCCAGAGTCGTTCATCTCTATGGTCACCGCAGCAGCCAGAGCAACCCGGAAGCCGTGGTTGACGAAGGAGGAGTGCTTCCGAGTGGGAGCGAGGTGACCCCGGCTGCTGCAGGAATCTGCGGCGACAGCAGCCATGGGGGCGCACTTGGCCCGGCGCTACGTGGGCGATTCCTCAGGGGAGCCCGACCCCCTGCGGATGCCCACCTTCCCGCCCGACTACGGCTTCTCGGGGCGCAAGGAGCGCGGTGAGGCCCAATGTGCAGGCGCGGCCGGCGGGAGCGGGGCGCGGGCGCCGTAACCCCGGGGTCCCCAGGGCTGGGCTCAGCCCTGACCTCGGCCCGGAGGACTCCTGAGGACACGCGTGACCCAGCCTGCGTGTGGAAGCATTCTGGGCAGAGGACACGGTTTGAGAGAAAACCCGGGGACAAAAGAGTGACCATGTTGGGCGAATGTAATATGAAGGTGCTCGGAGCTGGGCTTTGTCCTCGAGTCAGTGGGTAGCCATGGGAGGGTTTATCACCGAAGGGACGTGTTCATTGTCCCGATGTCACTGCTGTGTTTAGGTAAGCACAAGAAAAGCTCACGCCGCACATACTGTTCTGTACGTTGCTTTTTTTATGTAGTCACATCACAAGCATATCGAGCGCCAGTCCTGGGCCAAGTCCCAGGTTGGGCCCCACGGATACAGCAGGCACTGACTAAAGGGAACTCGCAGCCCCGGGGGAAGGGAAGTAGAAGACGGCGGCGCCAAGCAGGTGGTGGGGCACCTGGTATATCGAGGCAGGCTTCCAGGAGGCGATAGCTGGAAGCGAGACCTGAGGGGAAGGAGTAGGAGTTGACCACACGGAGACCTAGGAGAGGGGAGAACCAGTGTTTGTAAGTCGAGGAGGCACACGCTGAGATTTGCTTTGTCCGAAGTTCGTGCTGGCTGCTGGGGGGGGCGACGACTGGCGGTAGGAAGATTTCTCTGAGTGGGGGTCTAAGTGCAGAGAGGTCTGAATTGGAGAGAACGTTGGAAGGTAGACAACTCCAGTGGCCCAGCTCCTAGGAGTTGTGCAGCCCCACCGGAACCTGCAGTCCATGGTCTACCTAGCCCTCCCTCCTTACACATTAATCCCTCCCATTGCCTCTCTCACCCTGCTTTGCCCTCACCATCGGTTTTGCAAACACCCACAGCCCCCTGCCCTTCTCTGGTTTGGCTAAACCAAAACCCTAGTTGGGCCCAGCTCACCTCCCTGGTTCTCGTCCCTACACAGCTGATCATCACGGGAGAAAAACACTCAACCTCTGCGACTATTCTCCCCACCACTCCGCCTGTTGACCCTTCCTGCTGCTGGCTTTCCATTACATTCCTCCCAGACCACTGTCTCACACCTGGTCTCCAACTCCAGCATCTCCTCCCTACCTCCTTTCAGCTAGTTACTTTGCATCCTCTTACTAAGAAAATAGGAGCTGTCAAAAGAGCTCTCATGGCTGCCAGCATCCCTGGGCCTTACCTTACGCCTTCACTCCTGTTAGTTCAGAGGGTCAGACACTGCTCCGCACAAACCCCTTTGTGGAGACGAACCTCCATCCCATCCTCACCTACCCAAGGGCCGCCCCAACCATTTTCCCTCTCAACATTGGTTTTCCCATCAACACAGCTGTTTTCACTGTTTTAAAATCCCCTCCTAGCCCGGCTATCTCCTCACCTCACTGCAAGGGCTCTTGTCATGCTTCTCAGCCCATTGTCGAGTCTCAGTTCGGACTAAGCGTACTGCAGCACCATCTGGCTGGCTCCCAGAACCCCCTACTCCTGCCCACCTCACTGTGGGCTCCTTCACTGATTCTTCCTCACCTCCGTCTCATAAATGTTGGGGAGCCCCAGGGCCTTCTGTCTCCACTCTCCACTCACTCCCCTAACTCCCTGGGGGTCTCTGCTAGTCTCCTGGTTTTAAATGCCTTTTGTGTGCCAACACTCCCAAGTTTTTATCTCCAGCTGGGGCTTAACCCTGAACCCGACTCTTGGACCCCACTGCCCGCTTGGCCTCTCTGCGTGGCGTTCATGGGCATGTTGCACTCAGCTCCTAACCTCCCCACCGAGCCTGTGCCGCCCTCCAGCGCCCACCACATGCTCACTCCAAACTCCCTGGGGCATCCCAAGGCCTGTCCTCTTACCTCAAGGCTTGTGCACCTGCTGTTCCCCTATTGGAAACGCTCTTCCCCTACGTGTGTGCAGGACTCACTTCCTCATCTTCAGTTGCCACCTTCTAAGGGACCCCTGCATCTAAAGTTGTGACCCAGCTCCCAACACTGCCTCTCCCTCCCTTTCTTTATTTTTCTGATACTTAGCTTTGTGGATATTCTGTGACACTAGCTCTACCTGTTTGTTCTGTGTCTCCCTCCAAGGGCAAGACCCTTGTCTGCCATGTTCCTTCCTGTATCCCTAACACCTAGCACACAGTAGGTGCTTCATAAATCCCGACTACTAAACGATTATACCAGAGCACCAGGGGCAGGTGGTACCATGTTGCCAAGGAAACCAACAGGGGGTTGTCGGTGGATCAGGGGCCTGGGGCTCAGATAAGGCGCGGGTGGTGGGGACCCAGTTAGGGATCATCAGCCTGGAGTAGCCATCAAAGCCATGGATAAGAATGAACAAAGGCTCTCAGGAAGCCAAAGCCATAGAGATGGATAGAAATCGGCGGGGGGGGCGGGGGGGCAGCTGGAGCCAGGGGAAGAAGTGAGAAGCTGAGAAAGGGTGGTGTCCTGGGGTCTCAGTTGCCCTGGTGAGAGCCATGTGGGCAGTGCTGGGTGGAGTGTGGAAGCTGGAGGAAGAAGGATGCAGGGGCAGGATGTGAAGACTTGGGCCCCAGGGAGACACAGGGCTGAGAAGCCAGCGGGGAGTGGGGGGGCTGCAGGTGAGCTGGAAGGGCCGATGATTTCTAAGGGCCCATCAGCCTCCTGAAGGTTGATTTGGTCCAGGGTTTGCCAGTTCGGTGGGGCCCAGGCCCCTGGGCCAGTTCAGCTCTCCTGGAGGCAAGCACTAAGCAGGTTACACGGGTAGCTCCTTATGGCCTACTCAGTTCACTTTGGAGCTGGACACTCTTAGTCCACTCCTTAGGGGCGGAGGCTGAGGCTCCAAGAGGCCACACCTGGGAGGGCAGAGCTGGGATCCAGGTCACTGCAGCAGCCCAGCCACCACACGGGGTTGTGCCCCACAGAGCGGAGCACTGGACAAAGTGGGCTCTGGCTCTGCATGAGCCCAGGGGGAGGGGAGAGAGACGAAGACCCAGCGTGGATGCTGAGATGGTGGGGAGAGAGGGACCCTTCCCTGTCTGGGCCTCAGTCCAGGGCTGCCTTGTGCATATTAGAAAAGGATGGCCATCGTCCACTGCCACCACCTGCTGCCATGTCGTCCACGGGGGTCACCCTAAGCTGTAGCTCCTGGCTGCACACGGGCCACCTGGAGTAAGGCTGTGCTGGGGGCCTCCGGCTGTTATGCCCCAACAGGCCTGCCGAGCTGAGCCCCGCCTGCCCCCCTCCCCACAGAGATGGTGGCCACGCAGCAGGAGATGAACGACGCGCAGCTGGTGCTCCAGCAGCGGGACTACTGCGCCCACTACCTCATCCGGCTGCTCAAGTGCAAGCGGGACAGCTTCCCCAACTTCCTGGCCTGCAAGCATGAGCAGCACGACTGGGATTACTGCGAGCACCTCGAGTGAGCCACCCGCACACCCAGGCCCCCCCCCCACTCCCCCCCCCACCGTCCCCAGCCTGCAGCGCCTGGGGCAAAGGACAATGAACCCACCCAAGTTTCTGGCCAGGCCCCACCTTAGTGAAACAGGACTCTGAAGGAGCCTGTTGGGTGGGGGCAGGGGAAGTCTGGGTGGGGCAAGGAGCTTTGCGGCCACCTGGAGCAGCAGCCAGGCCAGGGTTCCAGGCAGGAGGCCCAGGGCTAACTGGTGTCCACCAGAGAGGTAGGAGAAGACCCCAAACTTAAACCATAGGCACACAGGTATCCCCATCTCTGAGGCCTCCCCAGGGTGCTCTGGGACGGACATTCCAGCCCCGTTGGCTTCCCTGGGCTGTGGGAGGGCCGCTTCCAGACAGGGAGCCTGACGCCCCTTCTCATGCTCTGCCCACAGCTACGTGAAGCGCATGAAGGAGTTTGAACGGGAGCGGAGGCTGCTCCAGCGGAAGCAGCGGCGAGAGCAGAGGGAAGCAGACCTGGCCAGAGGCCAGGGGCCTGGCGAGGTGGCCCTGTAGTGGGCCCGCCCGCCACCTGTGGACCAGTGGAGAAATAAAAGCTTGCAGGCCCTCAGCCCGAGCCCTGCCCCTTCCTGTGATGTGCGGTCCCCAACCCCCTCAAAGAAACACAGAGTCTGAGTCCAGCTGGGCAGACAGGCTTTATTCCAGGCGCTGGAGAGCAGTGGCCCCCACTGCTCCCACAGAAGGACATGGGGTGGGGGAAGGAGAGCCTGGCTGGCCCGAGCCAGTGGGGTGGCGGCTCAGAGCAGGAAGGGGATGATGGGCATGCGCAGGGGCGGGTAGTCGCGGAACTCCTTCAGGTAGCTGCGGTGCTTGCCCTTGGCCCAGATGGTCATCTGGGTGAAGCCCACCAGGGAGAAGAGGGCCACTGTGGGGCAAAGCAGGGCGTCAGGGAGGGAGGCACGGCCTGGGGAGGCACGGCCTGGCTGAAGGAGGGGGAGCGGGCTCACCTGGGAGACACTGCGTCATGAGAGCAAAGCTGATCCAGGACCCCAGCTGTGGGCAGAACAGGCAGGGATGAGGGCGGGCTGGGCTGGGCTGGGCTGGCCTGCTCTGTTGAGGCCTGGGCCACCTTCCCCCCAACCCTTACTTTCCAAGTGGGGGGTGGGAACCAAATTCTCACCCTGCGTAGAGGGACCCCGAGTAAAGGAGGGACACGATGACGCTTCCCCTCAGCCCACAAAAGCCTCAAGCCCAGCCTTACACACCTCCCAGCCCCTAGAGGCCAGAGTCTCCATCTCCAGATGCTCTACGTTCAGGCTGCAAAAGCAGCTGCTGAACCAGGCAACCAGCCCTCTATTAGGGACTGGCCCCTCCACAAGGAACCACAAGCCCCAGGAGGAAGAGGGCAGGGGAGCAGGGCAGTCCCTCACCTCATAGGTGTAGTTAGGGCAGGACACCAGCAGAAAGAGCCATGTGAAGGGGTTCTTCGTGGGGTAGGGGATCTTCCTGGTCTTGGACCCTAGTGGGTAAGATGGGAAGGGCGAGTAAGACCCCCCTGGCCCAGCCTGCCTGCCCACCTGCCCAAAGGAGGCCACTCACCTGCCGGCCTCAGGTCCCGCAGGGCCATGTGGATGGAGAAGTTGCCCAGCTGGCAGATCTGTCAGAGGAGCAGGGTCAGCCCAGTACCCCCCCGACTCCCTCCACCCAGTCCCCCATGCCAGCCTGCTTACCACAAAGATGGCAAGTGCCAGTTTAACCTGCTGAGCTCCATAGGCTGAAAAGGAAGCAGAGGGGAGGCCCATGAGGGGAGCCAGTGGGGAATGCAGGCTCGCAGGGGGAGCAGAGTCCCCAAAGCCACTTACTAGGGGGCGTGTAGAGAGGGTGGTTGATGTAATAGGCCATCCACGCAGCGAAGCCCCAGTAGTAGGTGCAGTTCTGAAAGGCAGCAGGGCTGAGATGGGGCCTGGCCGGGCAGGGGACAGGTCCGGGGCGCGGGCAGGAGGGGTGGGCCTGGGACACGAGGCCTGGGACTCACCTTGAAGATGTTGCGCAAGGGCATGGTGCCGTGGGAGAAGCGGTGCACGAAGAGCGTCTCCAGCAGGCGCTTGATGTAGTGGAATGAATGGCAGATGCAGGCCAGGCTGGGGGGCGGGGGGAGCCGGCTCAGCAGGGGCCCGTCCACAGGCCTTTACCCCCACCCCTCACCCGCCTCCAGCGGGGCCCACTCACTGCACCACCGTGTGCCGGCTGGACGTGAAGTCGTATTTGTGGCCATAGATAAAGGGCACCCGGAAGTAGAAGAGCAGATAGATGAAAAGAGGCCCCGTGTACTCTGTCAAGAAGACCTGGAAGGACGGGGGCAGGTGAGTCACCCCAACGTGGCCAATGTGAGAGGAGGCCGTGGGCAGGGTCAGGACTCACCGTCACCCAACTGATCTGGGCCCCCAGGTCCCGGAAGTAAAGTGTGGCCGTGGTGCCCACAGGCAGCTTCTGCAGAACGTCCTCATCCTTCAGGGACTTGCCCTCTGCAGAGAGGCAGGCCAGGGCTCAGGGGCTGCCAGGACCTTCACCCACCGCCACCGGGGTGCCCAGAGGTGGCGGAGCAGATGGTTGTACTCACTGGGGTCCAGGCGGAGGGACTGGCGGGTGGGGTACCACTGCGGATCTGTGGGGAGAGCGGAACGTCACAGCGTACAGACTGGCAGGGCCCAGCCACCCCACAGCTCCCCCGTCTCCGACAAGGCCTCTGCGGCCCGTGTGGCTCCAGGACTCGACAGGAAAGAGTGCAGGCAGAAATGGGATGTCCTGAAATCTCAGCAAAGATGTTCCTGCTGATAGCCACACGGGGGCGCCGCCACAAGCAAGCCCAGAGAGGCTTGGGCCATCAGGGGGTGTCTCCGCAGGCCCTGTGGTCACGGAGGCTCACAGGTGGGGTCCCACCCGGAGGCCCCTGACCAGAGGGGCCACAGGAGGCGGTATGGCTGGGCCCTGGACTTACGGCTCTTAGTGAAAAGGTTCTTGATCTCTGCGATGGTGGCATGGGGCTCCACCTGCAGGAAGCACGACGCAGGAAGGTTGGCCCTGGGACAGAGCCCAGACCCCTGATCCAGGATTCCTCCTGGTAAAGGGGGATGGGCAGGGGCCTGCGCAGCTGCTATGGGAGCAGGCAGGGTGGAGGGCCAGGCCCCTGCCCACACAGTGGAGAGGAACAGCAGGGCCTGCCGTAGTGGGGACAGCAGTGGGCCTGAGGGCCGCTGTACCAGGCAGCCAGGATGCCCCTGGCTGGGCTGGGAGACAGTCTGAGTACAGGAAGCTGGGCCTGCTTCTCTGCCTCTCCTCTCCACTCCCACCCACGACTACCCCCTAGTGAAGGCCCGCAGTTCAAGCCAGACCTCCCCTGGGTAGGGAGCAGGTTCAACTCCAACCTCCTTCCCAGGTCCCGAGGCCCTGCAGGGCCCAATGAGGCTGCCCCACCTCCTCCTGCACTGGGAGGCCACATCCAGGGGCCAGAACTGCCCACTCACCCCGAGCTGTCAAGGGCAGGCTGGGCCCCCCACCCCACAGGCAGGGGTCGGGCTGGAGGGGCTCTCATCTCCCTTGGGACCAGGAGACCCCAGAAGGAATGGCGTCATGGGCCCAGCGCCCTGTCCCAGTGCAGCCAGTGCTGCAGTCCTACCTTGTCCAGGAAGCACAGCTTCTCCCGAGTCTTCGCGTCCAGAATCTCCACCTCGAAGAAGAGAACAGCCTTTTTAGGTTTCTTGGTCACCTTGGGGGGCACAGGCCGGGGTAGGCCATTGAGGCCGAAGCCAGGGCCGGGACCAAGGCCCTGGCTGGCCTCCCGAGCCACCAAGCTCATACTCAGGTCCATGCCGCCCCGCTGTGCCCGCACAGCCAGCGGCCCAAACTGCCGGCCGTCAGTCCCCACCACCAACCTCCCCACGCGCAGCGCTCTGGGCCAGGCCGCGCGATCAAATTCTGCCGCGGTGCTGGAAAGGAGCCCACGCCTGCCCTGGCACTGCTGCCTTGTGTGCAGATGTAACCCGAGTGGCCCCACAGCCATGCCCAGCTAAATATAAAACTGCCCAATCTGAGCCCCCCAGGAGCCATGGCACAGGTCTGGGAGCAGCCCCCTGGGGACTGGGTCACCCTGAAAGTGAGACTTTCTAGTGGACACAGCCCCCACGAGAGCACCGGGGAGCAGAGAGATTCCCAGGGGCAGGCAGAGAGGTGCCCCGGGGCCCCAGTGCCCAGTGCAGGGTGGGGGCCAGTCACCCACACCCCGGCACCCAACACAGGCCAGCAGAGCTCACTGGGCTTGGAGAAACCCCAGCTAGTTTGAGAATCCGTGAAATAGATCATCCATTTCCCCTTCTGAGCTGTGAGAGACACTTGGATTATTTCCCTTGTGCATTTATGTTCCCAGGGAGGTGACAGATTCCAGAGTTATTGGTGCAAAGAGCTTCCCTCTGTGTGGAAAGGGTCAGGAAACCAGGAAGTTTCCAGAAAGCACCAGGGCTGAGGCAGAGGAGGCCTTGGCCCCGCCTCCCTGACCTCCCTTCTCCACATATTTTTAACTAGATCCACCCCGGCCATGTTCAAAGCTACCTTCAGGGCAATCTTCCTGCCGTGTCAGCCCAACCCAGCCCCCTTGTCCAGGCCCTGAGCCCCACCAAAGCACAGAGCACACAGCCTGTGTGCGCACACATGCTCACTTCTCCCCGAGCCCCAGGTAGTGACAGAGGAGCAGGGCTGGGTGTGCAGGAGGGAGTCCCCAGGGATCTGCCCCACTCACCCCGCACAGGTCAGAGCAGTGAAGGTGAGAACTGCTGGAGGAGCTGCAGGGAGGCCCAGCGGGCTGGATCCCGAAAGGCCTGAAAGCCATGCGTGTGGCCTCCACACCTGGGGCAGGGCTGGGTCTGACCCCCAGTCAGTCACTGGGCAGCAGGAGCTGAGGACCCTTCCCCGCCCTGGTGGGCCCTCAGTCAGCGGCAGCATGGGGAAGAGGAGCAGGGCACAAAACCCCAGGCAGGGCCCCAGCCAAACTGAGGGCTTGCCACCCACCCACCTGCTGATGGGTCTCCTGCAGCTGTAGGCACCCCCGAAGGAAGAGACTCCCCTCACACGCACGCCAACAGCGGGAGAGGTAGGGGACATGGTGGGCGGCACGTGGTCAGCCCTGCCACAGTCATTTCCCTCTGGCACATAGGAAGGTGTGTACCTCTTGGGACTATGAGTGTCCCCTGAGACAACGCCAGCAAGGTGCCTGAGAGAAGCACAGTGCCCTAAAACGTTGGGCCTGTGGAGGTGCCACACGTGGGCCTGGGTTCAGATCCCGGTTCCCCTACTGGCCAGCTAGTGGCTGCAGCACTCACCCCATCGTGGACGTGAGGATAGGAGAGGGCCAGCACCCGAGATGTCCGGGCCAAGCTGCCCGTTGTTACTGCACTAGACAGAGCTCTGCGAAGCCATGTGGCCTCGGGGCACAGTTTACTGAACCCCTCTAAGCTACAGGGGTAACAAGGCCAAGCAACGGGCCTCGTGGGAGAGGGAAGGGGCACACACTGAATGTGCCAGAAAAGGTTGGAACAGAGGGCCCCAGGCAGGCACAGGGCCTGTCCCATGGTTGCAGGTATATTAATAGTTGCTGGGTCCCAGGCGGGCAGTGCCCACATGCCTTCCGAGCCCGTGTGGTCCACAAGAAGGCAGCACCACACCTACCGGGAGAAGAGGCCTCTGAGTTCCTGCTGAAACACTCAACAGCTTAAAATACAACCAGCAGCCTTCACTGCAGGCCAGCTGCTGGGGGAGGGCTGAAATCCTACCCTCCCCCCAACTGGGCACTGCACCAGGGCCCAGGAGGAGAGGACAGCCTGTGAGGGCCCCAACTGGCTGCTGGGAGAAGAAGCTTGGTGGCAGGAGGGGGTGGCCAGGAGAGGGGCCATGCTCCCAGCAGCTGCTTCACTGTGCCCAGGCCAGCCCGAGGCCGGAGGAGAGGGGCAGCCGAGCCCTCACAAAGGTAAGCTCGGCCCTCAGGGCAGCACCCAGGGGCCCGACCCCCAGGGCGGGGGCTGCCCCAGCTCAGGGCCATCATAGCAGGATCGGTCCTCACTTCCCATTTCCTGCCCCCAAATCCTGGGACCCAGCAGCCATCTTCACCCCAAGAGAAGTCTAAAAGGCCGGGGAGGGGGGAGCAGGACCTCTGTCTACTCTTTTTGCAGCTCCCTGTGCCTCTATAATTATTTCAAAAGAAAAAGTTCAAGTTATGGGAAAACACAAAGGTTTGCTAGGTGAAAGAAGGTAGACACAAAGGGTCACATGTATGTATGAAATGCCCAGAACAGGTAAATCCATAGAGACAGAAAGCAGACTGGTAGTTGCAGGGGGCTGGAGGAGGGAGAACGGAAACTGTCAGCTAATGGTGACCTGGTCTCCTTTCGGGGTGATGGAAAGTTGGGGAACTAGACAGAAGTGGTGGTTGCACAACACTGTGAATGTACTAAATGCCACTATTCACTTTTAAATGGTTCATCTTGTTGTGTGAAATCATCTCAATAAAAACTTTTAAAGGGGGGGAATCTAACAAACGGACCCCAATTACCCATTAAAAAAAAAGTCTCCCAGCGCCACCCCACCCCCAGACTGAGGGTCTAAATGTGGGGAGCCCTGTCATGCTTCCCGTCTTCAGGCCCTGAGCTCACCATCCCGCCCTGCGACTCCCCATTCCCTGCTGTGCCAAGCGTACCTCCCACGCCCCAGGCTTCACACACACACACACACACACCCCCATATGCATGCCCAAGCCTGAGGCCAACCTGGGGTAGGAGCCCAGTGAAGGCCCAGGACTGGGGTCCCACAGCATAGGCTGCTGCTGAGCACAGAAGGGGAGGCAGCAGGCCCAGGCCCCAGCCCTAGGGCGGGCTGAGGGACAGAAAGGAGCAGTGGGCACCCCTGAGGGACCTGGGGACAGCCCCTCCTGCCCCTACAGAGGGAAGGGGCTGGGAGGGGGCAGCACATTCTACTCTAGGGATGAATAAAGCGAGGCCTGTGAGGGGGTCACTGGCCTAAGGTCCCTCCATAGCTGCAGGCAGGGAGTGTGGCCGCATGGCCCACAATGGACAGAGAACAAGGACAGAGCAGGCACCCTGGCCTGGGGCTCATGCGATGACAGTTCCATGAGCCTGGGAGGAATTCGTACCCAGAGGCCTGAGATTCCAGGGCCCAGCACAGGTGGCGGGGGTGGGGGGTACCAGGACAGGGGCGAGGCCGCAACCCACCCCAGGAGGAGCAGCAGGGACCATGCTGTGGTCTTCCCCAGCCCAAAGGGGTGCACCTGCAGCCACTGCCCAGCAGCAGGCCCCCGGCCCTTCACTGTCTTCATGTTACTGATCAAGGTAGCAGTGTAGAAAGAGGGGCGCCTTTTTCTGAGCACCTGCTCCAAGCTAGCACCAGTGCCCAGACCCTTCGGGGAGGCCACACTCCAGGGACCGACCCTGTCTGGAGATGAGAAAACCAGAGCACAGTTACGCAACTGTAGGAGAGGCTCAGGGCCCTTGCACACACTGTTCCCGCTGCCTAGGACACTAGGGGCTCCGCCCTCACCCCCACCCCCACCGGCCTTCAGTCCACTTCTCAGGGAGGCCCTTCTTGACCATCAACTTAAAATATGGACCCCAGGCCTTTTCCACCTGCCTCCCACTGGGCTGTCAGTCATTCCCCAGCACCCGGAACACAGCCTGGCATGGAGCTGTGCCCTGTAAACACTTGTGTGAGGCCCCGGGCCAAAGACTCACCTATTTCCTGGCTGTGTGGCCCAGTCAAGCCACCCAACCCTCCAAACCTGTTTCCTCATCTAGAAAGTGGGCTGCCCCACCTGCCATCTCACAGGGTTACTGTACGATTTACAGAGATAATAACAAACAACAAAAGTACATAAACATACCTCGCCTAGAATAAATCTTATAAGTATCATAAATATAGACCAATATTAGCAAAACAGTACTGCTAGATGACCAGAGAGACAGGCCCCTTCTCCCCAAATCCTGACCACGGCCATGAAGGGGCCCATCCACAGGACACCAAGGTCAAACAGGTGGTGAGATGATGCTTCATCCAGCTGCTGACAGTGAGCGCAACCCTAACAATAGCAGGACACACGTGTGGGCGTAGAGGTGGGGGGGCCGCTGCCACCCTCCCTACCACAGTTCTCCCCACTGAGCGGGAGGTTACCACATCTCTGCTGCCCCCTTGTGGCCGCGGCCTCCACTCCCAGCCCCTCAAAGGGCGCAGCAGCAGCCTCCCTTCCAGTCCCACGTCCCAAGTCCAGTACAGGATGGGACCAGGATGGGACCAAGAGAGTGAATGCTAACCCCAGCTCTGCCACTTACCAGCCAAGAGGCTTCAGGGAGCCCCGCCTCACATTCACTCATTCCTGCCCCCCTTCTTCCCACGCCTGGGCACTGCAGTAAACAAAACCAAGTGCCTGCCTCCAGGGGACCTGCATTCATCTGTGTGCTGAGGGATACCGAGCAGGGGGCAGGGGCGTGTTCTGTCACCAAGGACATCAAAGAAAAACAGAGAAGGCGGGGACCTCAGGAGTGGAGGGGTGGCCATCTTAGAGCGGTCAGGGAAGACTTTCCTTAAAAATGGGCATCTGAGCAAAGGCCAGTGGAAGTGAGGGAACCAACCATGCACACATCTGGGGGAAAAGCGTTCCAGGTAAAGGGGGTGACAAGTGCAAAGACGCTGAGGCTGGACTGTGCCTAGCATGTCGTGGAGCAGGAAGGACGCCAGGTGGCCTGAACAGAGTAAGTGAGGACAGAAGACAGGGAGGTGACGGGGACAGGTCACGCAGGGCCTTGTGGGCCACAGGAAGGACTCGAGTGAGGTGGGAGCCATGGAGGGTTTGTGAGCAGAAGAGCGACATGGCCTGATGGGTGTTCGCCAGCACCCCCTCGGAAGTGGTGAGGACGGGAGTGAGAAGTGGAAGTTCTGGACAGTCTCTGAAGGCGGCGGCAACAGGATCTGCTGATGGTTTGCATGTCGGGGTGAGAGGAGGAAAAACATCTGAAGTTTCTATCTGAGCCCCATCAGGGAGGAGCGGCACGTAGGATGGCAGCGGGAGGGGCAGGCACCACCTGAGCCCAGATTGGAAGAGCCGAGTTTGCAAATGGTGTTCCACCCCGTGTGAGCCACCAGGGAAACACATACACAGGGCCCAGGCACCAACGTCCAGGTCACCGGAGCCAGGAGCCTGGGCCCCTCTTAAGCCTGTTTCCCCATCTTTACAAACACAACCAGCCGGTGCTTCCCAGGCTCCTCCCGTCTGGAAACGCAGTGGCTCGTGCTGAAGTCCACATCCGGGGTCTGGGACGAGGGGCTGGCTCAGACCTGAGAGTCGGCTTGAATTCAGGGTCACCATCATCACCTCCCACTTTTGCACCTGGAACTTCTGTGCATCCTAAGATGGGAGCTAACCAATGGTTTAGGAAAGGACAACAGGCCAGAACTGCAGCAACTTCTCAGCAACCTCTCCTCATCCTCTCCATTCATCCTTATGGTGGCCAAGGGAGCAGGAGCCACGAGCTCCATTTCAGATAAGGAAGCCAAGTTTCAAGGGGTGCAAGGTACACCCAAGTCATGCAAACGCCTAAGCCCAGACCCCCCACCACACACAGCCTCTGGGGCCGCACCCCCAGCCAGTGCATGCTCCGCTGCCCCCATGCAGAAATGGCACAGGGCAGCACACCCTGTCGCTAGCAGGCTCTCTGGGACCCACAAGGGACTGTCTGCCAGGAAAGGGCCCTTCAACTGGGCTGCATGGTGCTGGGAGCCTGGCCCCACCCAGCAAGTGCCTGCACGGGGCCTGCAGGGGAGTGTATGCCTTGGTGGACGACATCTCCTGAGGCTGGAACACAAGAGGCCCACTACGTGTGCAAACCCTGCTCAGAGCAACCTAGGACAAGGCAAAGACGCAAAGGGCCCTACAGGTCCTTCAGCCGGCCGGCCCAGGCACTCACAGCTCCCATAACCCCCACTCGGGGCACAGGGGCTGCCACACCCAAAGGCTGGAAGCCTGGCCCATCGCAGTGCCTGGCCAGCGCCCCCACTCCACAAACACAGACGCTTGAGTGCATTCACCTGGACTCAGCAGCAAGACTCTCGGCTCCCTTTCCCTTCCACTATCCAGAAATATCGAAGTCACACCACGCCTGCCAGGGCAGCTGAGAAGACCTTGGGCTAAGCTGCCAGGAAGCCAACACAGGCTACACCTGCTCAGCCAGAAATACCTCCTTCCCCAGTGGCCTCGCCTCGTGACCCCATTTCTCCGAGGTCCCTGGGGCCACTGTGGTAAGGGCTGAATGTCGTCACCCAGGCTGGGAAGGGCAGAGAGAGGCTGACCACGCACTCCCAGGTCCCCAGCCAGCTCCCACCTCCTGCGCCCACTGGCCAGACAACGGGTGCCAGGGTCTGAATGCCAATGTCCCCGGTCTGTGGGACCCAGGGCCAGAAGCAGGGAGAACCCCATACAGGCTGGTAGCATCTAGACTCAAAGTAGGTTCTTCGGGTACTCGGGTCCCCCTGAGTTGGTCACTGCAATCACAGAAGGCCCAAGATGAAGGGGACGCTGGACCAACACTGTGGGGACTCGGGGTGAGCGGGCCTGGGCCAGCTGCTCACTGGCACCCACAGCCCACGTACCTCCCTGGAAGTTCCTGTTCCATTTGGAAGTGCCACCACGAGGAACATGTATCAGATGCTGACCTCATGCCAAGCACTGTGCTAAGACCTTCACCTGCATAACTCACCTATCCTCACCTGGGCCTATGACCCCAGTTAGGTGGATCAGATAACTGAGGCTTGAAAATGGGGGAGCCCTCACCCACAACGCATAGGCAGAAAGTGCCGGCGCCGACGCTGGCCCAGGCTGCTTGGGCCCACAGCTGCCACCCACCACCATGATGCAACACAGCTGCCACTCTGAAGAGCAGGACTAAATGTTAACAGAAAAAGCGGGGGAAACGCTGGATCCGATTCTCTGGAAGGCACCCCCCTCCCTGCTGACACTCCAACTCCAGCACACTAGTCTTGGAAGGTCTAGACTCTGCAGAACATGCCACCTCCAGGGGTGGCCCTGCAGGGGTGCCTGAGTGCTGAGCCCGCTCCTCCCTTGGCCATGTTATACAGAAGGCAAAAGGCGCGTCACCGCCTAACACCACAGAGGCCCAGACAGGCCCAGCAGCTGTCACAATGCTTCTTGCACGTTTTCCTGTCACAGACTAAGGCCACTAATGGATCCAGAAAAGCAGTGCCACAGAGGGGACAACACTGAGCAAGAGGCAGTGCTGCAGAGGCTGGAGACAGACCAATCTTTCCTGCCTGAGCCCTGGCTTCTCCATCTGGCTGATGGGAATGATCATAGAGGACCAAACACAGAGGACTCCTGCAGCACACATGACAGAAGCCCTGCCCAGCAGTCCTGAACCCGGCCTGCTTGTGAGACAAGCTAGACAAGGAAACTAGGGTCTCTGATCGGGGCCCAACATCCATAACTTCAAAAACTCCCAGGTGACACAGGAAGGCGGCCCCCTGAACCTGGGCTGCCTTCCTTAAACAGGCCCCTGCCCTTTGGCAAACGCCCAAAACCCTTACCATGACTGATGCAGGCTTCCCAGAGTCTCCCAGATCCTCCCAGGGGGGCCTCGGCCAACCCCTTCCCAGGGCCCTCCCCCTGGGAGATGCCAAGATCCAGACTCCACCTCCACCATCTTCCACTGACCCTTTTATATCGGCAGTTACCCCATTTTACAGACAAGGAGGCTGAGGCTCAGGAGAAGCTGCCAGCCCAAGGGTATGTGGGCTACAAGCTCCAGGGGCAGGACCCCATCTGTTTTTGCTCCTTAGGAACTAAACGCTCTTCCTCCAGGGCTGTCCCAGGCCCTGGACCCCCGGGGGATGGCCCAGAGCTACACCGCCTACACCCCTGGCCAGGTCAAGGTTGGTGATATGTGGTGTCTCTCTGCATCTCTGGGCAGGAAGGTGCTGTCAGATCGGCAAGCTGGAAGAAGCTGGAGACACTTGCCCCTGAGGACACACGCTGACTGGATCAACAGGAAGGAGGGCTCATCCAGGCCAAACCCCCACCTGCACCCAGCACTCCCAGCCCGAGTGCAGCAGGCAGGTTAGTCCACCCCGGGGAGCTCAGCTTGTGTAATAGTGGGTCTGGGATCCACGTGGCGGGTCTCATACATGCCTCCTGCACACTCACAATGTGCCAAACACAGGGGAACGTCCTCCACACAAATTACCTCCTTTATTATTAATACCCTTTGAGGAAACAGTCTCGTTTCACCACATAAACACAGACTGAACACCTACTACATGCCAGGCACTGTTAAGGGCTCTGGGGATTCAACTGTGGAAGGACAGACAGAAATCCTTGCCCACGCGGAGCGGACAGTTTAGCCAGGGACTAGAGACAATTAAATAGTTACATGTATTAGAAAATGACGTCATAGGAAAAGGGGACAGGGAGTGGCAGGGGAAGGGAGTGTGTGCAGTTTTACATAAAGTGGTCAAGAAAGGCCTCCCTCACAGGACGTTGAGCCAAGCCCTGAAGGCAGTAAAGTCAAGAGCAGTTCAGAGATCTGGCGAGAATATCCAGGCAGAGGAATAGCCTGTGGAAAGGCCCTGGGGTGCACCATGCTTGGTGTGCTCAAGCAACAGAGCAGAGGCCTGCGTGGCTGGAGAGATGGGACGAGGCGGGGAGTGGAAGGAGGTGAGGGCAGAGTCGTGACAGGTCATACAGAGTCTCACGGGCAGGGTGAGGACTTTGGCTTCTACTCAAGTGAGGTGGGAGCCATGAAGAGTTCTGGGCAGAGCAGGAACATGACCTGACTTAGGTTCTTAAAGGATCTCTCCGGACGGTAGGCAAACAAGGGTGGAAGTAGGAATCCTAATAAGAGTCTATGGGAATAATTCTATTACCATAAAGGGTGGCTTGGACCAGGGGTCAGCAAACTAAAGGCCACAGGCCAATCTGATCCACTGTCTGCCTGTTTGTATACAAGCTAAGAGACAGTTTTTACATTTTTAAATGGTTGAAAAAAATCAAAAGAAGCCTATTTTGTAACACGCGGAATTATATGAAATTCAAATGTCAGTATCCACAAACAAAATGGTATTGGAATAGGGGCATGCACATTGGTTGACCTTTGTCTAGGGCTTCTTCTGTTACAACAGCTAGTCCATTAGGCACCCCTCCAACTGTTTATCTGAAAGGAAAGATTGGTGACCTGGTCCGGGGACTGACAACAGGACCTGGTCCCCAGGGACTGGTGTCACTCACTTTCTCATCTCCACGCAGGTCCCCATGAGCCAAGTGGCATGGCAGGCATTACCCAGCCAGGGTGGGAGACCAGGCCCCATTTCCTGGTCCAGCCTCGGCCCCTGGGCTTCTGCCCAGAGGAGCTCCAACCAAGCCCATCAGACCTTCTATTGTAGTACGTAGGAGTGAGCCAGTGGGCTCTGCCTGAGGGTGGCTGTGGCCACCTCCTGCATAGCAATTCTGTCCCCTGTGCCCCCAGAGGCAGCAGGCTGGGAAAGGAGCCCAGTCCCGGAGGCCATGGGCTGCACCCAGGCAGAGCAAGAATGTGCTTGCTGCACAGAGACCTGCAAAGGGCTCAACCACATACAGAGGGAACCTCCAAAAGCCTTTTCTGCTGACGGAGAAGTTCCCGTTCTTCATTCACTCAGCAAACACTTGCTGAACCTGTCCCGTGCTAGGTGCCAGGCTCAGTGATGACGAGAAAGACCTATAGGTGACAGCAAGGTGCTGGGCAGTGTCCCAGGGGCTGGGACACGATGCTGAGCACAGCCGAGAGGCCATGCCCCCTACCAGGCCTGCTTATGTTCAAGCGGAACACCGGCAAAGCATCTGTCACGGAACACAAGGTCAGGATGTACCAGATGCCATGAAGAAAAGAAAGCAGGGCAGGGGGCCAGAGTGGTCAGGGAAGGCCTTTCTAAGGAAGTGCCATTTGAGCAGAAACATGAGGCTCCCTGGAGGAGGCGCAAAGGCCTTGAGGCAGCACAGAGCTTGGCAGGGCTTTGGAGAGTGAACTTGAGGGCAAGCAGCTGCGGAGGAGGCAGACAAGCACTTTGGGAAGTGGCCGGAGTGCCACAACCTGGTCTGGTTTGGAAAAGGATCCCTCTCCCTGTTGGAGGGGCATGCATGGAAGCAGACACAACAGTGAGTCTCAAAAACAACCCAGGCCAGAGACTTTGGTGGCTTGGAAGGGGGCAAAGAGGTGGCAAGTGGTGAAAAAGACACGCCAGGTCCCAGATCCTGAGTTGTCACTGACTTAAAACAAGCCACCCACCGATTTTTAAGGTGGAAAAAAAAACTGTCTATGTCAGTATAAGATATATGATATGTATAGATCAATCGTAAGATACATCCCAACTTAAGGAATACGAAAATGGGGAAAAAAAATGTGCATTTTGGGATAAAGATAAGAGAGCAGTAACAAGTGCAAGAGGATTCTGCATGATCCTCTTGTTGAGGGGTGCAGGGTTTCTGAAATGTCTAACAGGCCTAGCTGCGTCTACAAAGGGAAAGGTAAACTGAGAGACGATGCCGGCCCCAGCTTTTCAGAGAAGGGTCCAGGAAGATGCCCACGAATGTCTTCCCACCTGCAGTGTCTCTGCTGGCTCTGCTCTGCCCCTCTGGTTGAGAATGAAAGGAAGCAAAAGGAAAGGACTCCAGGAGTCTTGACATGGACATCCTTCCCCGCGCTTTCTCCCTGGATGGTCCATGTTCCCAGGCCCAGCTGGAGAGACTGGACATGGTTTCCAGTCACTGGAAATGGTGCCGCCCACTGAAGCCCCAGGTGAGCCGGAATGTGGCAGGAAGTACAATTCCTGGGCCCGCCTGGAGAAGCCTGGCAGGAAATATTCTTGGGGCCTGATGATCATGATTTAGTGCTTCCCATGGGATCCCCACTTATCCTTACAGGACAACTCAAAGTTCAGGTAACTAACTTGGGGCAAAAAAGAGGAGAAAAAAAAAAAGAATGTCCAAAGTCCAAACGATCTAAAGATGAGCAGCGACCAACCTCACGACAGAAGGGGGCCCACGCTAACGCAGTGAAGCTATATGTGCTCCAACCCAGAAACGCCAGTCCGTGAAGCAGCCATGAACCCTGCAAGCATGACAGGGTCCCTCCCCCTGGAGTTGCAGTGCCTTCTGGGGGGCACTGAGGACATGGCGAATTGCCTGAGCCCTCCCCGCACCTTGCTCTGTAGGACAGCATCTCTAACAGACGTACATAATCACTCACCCCCACCAGGGGCCGGGGCTGAAGAGGACAGCAACGGGCTCACACAAACAAACAAACACTATCCTATCCGCTATCTGAAGGCGCTAAGTCTGTGTGGAGAACTAAAACAGGAGAGGTGACAGGGTGACGAGTGTGGCCTGGCTGGGTCAGGGGGAGCCTCTCAGAGGAGGTGACATTTGAGCTGTGAGACCTGAATGACAGGATTCCCAGACTGGATGAGCAGAGCTGCCACTCCTGAAACCGTCCCAGCACTGGGGTTCCCCAGCCCTGTCCTCTGTGGGTCCCCACCCCCAGAGATTTTGTTAGACCTGAGTCTCTGGAGCAAATAGTATTCAACAATATACTGTTCCAGACTATACATCCCCAAGAATTCTGATATTACCCTCACCCCCCACAAAGGGATATGATCCCCCAACACCACCTTCTGGGAAGCATCCATGTGGCACTCCCCCACCCCTACTGAGTTAAGACTCCTGAGGTTTCTGGGAGACAGCTTCCCCCCACAAGAATACTGGAGGCTCCAGCTGTAACCCCTCAAGCTTCAACCTATTTCTTGATGCTCCGTGAAGCCCCGGTGCAAGTGCTAAACCGCGCTCCCCCAACCTGAGCAGACCCACACCCACCCCGAGGTCGGGCGGGTGCTGTTCCCATGGGCCCCACCACACAAATGGCATGCCCTGGCCAGTGCTCCCTGGTCCCTTTAAACAGGGGGAAAGGGAAAACAAATATTTCAGAAGGGCCAGGGGACAGCCCAAACTGCAGTCCCCGGCGCTGACTGACTGTCCAGGGACTGCTTACATAAGAGCCTGGCAAGAGCAGGGACAGGGCTGTGCCAGCCTGCCGGTGACCCCGAGCTACTGAGAGGCGCTTTATCCCTCAGAGGGCCCATCTCTAACTAACCACGGGACTAGCAGGCAGTAAGCCCCACACTCCACCCACAGTGCATTTGTCCATAATAAGGAACTGCCCTGCATTTACATAACAAACACAAGAACACAGGGCAACCAAGGACTTAAAAATAAACTGCCCTCTGGAAGTGAACCTTTTAGGTAAAAACAATACTTCAAAGGGGATTTTCATCATCCTTGGGATAAAGTCCCCCCCCCCCCCCCCCCCCCCCCCCCCCCCCCGTGTCGGGGTGGCTACAAAGCCCTGCATGGCCAGCCTCATCTCTTGATGCGGGACACCACAATGTCTGGCCTCCAGGCCTCTGCCCCCCGCTGTTCCCTTCTCCCTCCCCCGCCAAAGATCCCACTCTTTCAGGCCTCACTTACATGGAAGACCTTGAGGGCAGAGGCTGTGGTTCATTTATCCCAGTATTCCTGGCCTGTGATAGGTAAAGAGAATAAAAAACTCTCGGCACTAATGAAGAAGGGGATGGGCTGGAAAACATAAGCAAAGGCTGACAGGGAATGCCTTGGCCGGCCTGTGCGGGGAGGGCCAGGCCCTGGGGTGGTCCTGGCAGCTCCCACGGCCTGAAGTCCCTGGGGTGACTTCGATGTGTGTGACATTATATCAAAATTGATCACAGGCGACTGAGCTTCTTCCTCCATCTTCTGGGCATATTATTAGCATGAAGCCACATCCAGGAGCCCAATCAGCCATCTTCATTGGCAATTTCTGACGCGTTCCAAAGAAGCCACATGCAGAAAGCACTTCAGGTGGCCTCACTGATGCAGCTCTGTCCTTACCTGCCCAGTGATTTGTCCTTATCCACCTAATGCATTGTACCTTGACTGTGGGCCAGGACGTATGCTGGCCACTTCACACTCCCCAGTGGCCCTGAGACAGGTGTCCTCATCCTGGCTCCGTGGGTGAGAGAACTGAAGCTTAAGCAGGTGAAGTAACTGTCCCGAGGGCAGACTGGCCACCTCCACGGGACATGTCCTTCACGACCACACGCTTCATTCCCTCCTCAGTGCATGACTACCCGGGCCCACCCTGGGTCTGGTAGAATTGGGCTCTGCCACTCACTGTGACCACGGGCACATCACTTTGCTCTTCAGAGCCCGTTTCCCTGTTTGTCAAACAGGGATACGAACAGTACCTACTTCATCGGTTTATCGTGAGGGTTAAATGAGTCACTAGGTAAAAAACACTCAGTGAGAATTACACTGGTAGTGGCTTTAGTATTAGTATTATTACGATGCTTTGGCTGTCCCCGGGGAGTCAAACATTCTCAGCTGCCACTGTCAGTATCAGCAAGAGGGTGTTAAGACCCAGCCTGAACTTGACCAACCAACCCAAGATCTCTGGCCTTTCTCACCCAGCCAAGCCTGTCAGTGAAAGTACAGAGATTCCCCACCAAACACCTTGTCACCAGGGACGCAAGTCCCTTCCAAGCACATTCCCTCCACCTCCTCTCCTCAGGAACCAGTTATTCAAGAGGCTCCGCTGAGCTCAGCATTCCCAGTCCCAGACAGTGTGGCTCAGTTGCCCCACCCAGAGCCCTCCCTCACCCACCATGCAGCTCCTCTCACTGGACTTATCGCCTCAGGCCCGCCCCACCCCCACTCCACCTCAGCGTTGGGGGTGGAGGGGGACCCAAGTAGGTCAGCAGAACTTGCTAAATGTTACCTGTAGCTGCTGTGCTGTGCCTGGTGCGGAGCTGAGTGCCTTTCACCTATCTGCTCATCAGAGCAATAACTCCTTGAAGCCATAACCCCGTGAAGCGGGGACCACTATGCCCAGCGGGGTGGTGGTCAGTGTGCAGCGGGGAGCTCAGAAGGGGTCAGAGACTGATGACAGCATTTGCCACTTTCCAGAGTTTAAATAGCCAGCACCGCCCCCACCCAGCCTCACACCACCCTCTACTGATTTCCAGCTGTCAACCTGATGTCCCTGAACTGATACGCAAGATCAGAAGAGCCAATGTGGGCCAGCTAGGGCACACCCCTGACCCCCATTCTGTGGATGAGAACACCGGCTCTAAGGTTGCAGAACCTGCCCATGGCCTCCAGCTTTGTATGGGGCAATTAAGGATCTGAACCCAGCTCGGATCCAAAGCCTGCAGGCTTTGCTGTCTTCCCAGGGAGGACACCGCCCAACCCAATGGGGGACTGGCCATGTGGCCCTGGGAAAGGCCCTCCTCTCCGGGCCTCAGGTCCCTCATCTGTAGAGTGCAGACGACACAAACCAGAGAGCTCCTTCAGGCCCCGGGTTCTGAGATTCTAGAGACCCACAGCAATGGCGTAGCTGAGGTGCAGAGCTGCACCACTAAGGGACAGAGGAGGGGACTCACCAAGAGAACCTGACAGTTTGAATCACGACCTTCTCAGAGCAAGAAGCCTGTGGGGTGTCAAAAGCCTAAGACCACCCTCCACTACCACAGGCTCTTGGCATGCCAACACAAGAAAGGCCTTTAAAGCTCCCCAAGATTTCCTGGCTCACCAGTGCCCATCTGGCTCTCACCTCCAGAACTCCAAGGAGCAGCCCATCCAATTTCAGGGCAGAGGAAGACCATCTGCCAACAGTCCACAGTGGCCCACAGGGCCCCTCCCACCCTCCCCCCAAGGATGCTGTGTCCTCAGAAACATACAGACCATCAGCTGCCTGGGGCAGCATCAGCAGGGGATCCACGGCAGCGACAGAGAGTGGGACAGGCCAAACAGCTGCCTGGCTGGCTCTGTGACCTAGAGCAACTTAATTTACTTCTCTGAGCCTCGGTTTCCTCATCTATAAAGTAGAATACTCGTGCCCACCTGATCAGGTGCTCATAGGACTCAATAACCGCCAGCAGCTGCCAGCATCACCATCTTCACACTATCTTTACTCCCGAGGAATCAGAGATCCCGTCTCCACCATGACGTACCTTACCTTGGGCAAGTTCCTAGTCCACAAAATGGGGGACAAAGAGTACCCACCTCTCAGGGTTTTTAAAAGGACACCATAAATGCAAACTGTCCCTGCTTTTATCATTATGCAGCCATAAAATATAGCCCAGGAAGGGGGTGGTTCACAACCAGGGTCATCCCGCCTGCAAATGCAAAATCAGCCTCAGCTCCAAAAGCATTTTCCAAAGGCCTGTCCAATGAAGCGTGCAGAAAGGTATGAGAGTGAGGGCATCAAGCAGTCTCCATCGCAGAACACACCATCTTCCTGATAACAGGCACCAAATTTACCGTGCAAGGGTCAAAGAGACCCACATGTTAAACCAGGGCTCAATGGCCAGAAACTCCTGCTTATCCCTCACATGCTATTTCAAAAGGACACAAACGTTCAGAAGTAAAATTTACAGGAAAACAACAGACACCTAGAATCCCACCTCCTGGATTTAACAGATACTCGTATTTCATTCTACGCTAGTTATATCAGATTCCTGTTTAAAAAAATAAAACAGATATAGCTAAAACCTTCCCCACCCCATTTCTTCCTGCTCTTACCCTCCCCCAGCAATGGTTCCTCTAATTATTGTGTAATTCCCATACATTTCTCACCTCTTATTACAATTTACCCTTTTATTAGGTATATATCCATCCATAAACAGTACATGTAAGTTTCATTTGGTATGTTTTTTCAAATTTACAGACTCTTTTGCAACTTGTTTTGTTCCACTCAACAGAATGTTTGGAGATTTATTAAAGGACTGGGTAAATCAAACTACATTTTTTTTTTCATATAATGGAATTGGGCACAACAGTTACAATGAATGAAACACAGCTGCATGCAGCACCTCCCCTTTTATGCATACTCCTTGGTGATACATTTCCAGCAACTTGACAATGTTAAGATTGGCCCTTGCTGTCACAATTACATGGGTTTCATTCCATGAAGCAGTTGCATACAGGCTCGGAGAGGTGAAGTAAGCTGCCCTGGGTCACACAATTATTTAGTGAGTGGCAGATCCAGGACTCGGCCCAGGCCTATCCAAAGTCCATATACCTATGATACAATTAAACATGAGTCTACTGCTCTCCTTAATTTTCACCTTCCCACTCAGTTTCCTGCCTCTAAACAATTGTCCCATGACCAGAACTCTAGTTCCAGAACTTTCACTTATTTATTCCTGTGGAGGCAGGTGAAGCAAGAACTTGACCGAGGCAAGGCACTATATTGACCTAGGATTATTGGCAAACTGGGCACCAATAGAGTTACCCTTTGGCATGGTGGGGCCATGGAAGATACTAAATAAGGGCGGTGGGGAGGGACCCTGAGAGGATGAGGCTTCCTTGCTCCAGGAAATGGGTAGTGACGTGGTCTCAGGGAGGCTAAGAGGGACTCATTCCCCTGGGAATTAACAGGCTCATTTACAAGACGCAACAGCCGTTTTTCCAGTTGCTACTGGGCTCATTACTTTGATCTCTTCTCTGCAATGGCAAAAACTGCAATTTAAAAAAAAAAAAAAAAAAAAAAAAAAAAAACACCCTATAGCCTGAGATGAGCAGTTCTCTCTGACCTCAAGACAATCCCAAAGCCTGGTTTGAACCAGGGCCCCATGGTGAGCTGTCTCAATTAGGCCACTGAAGAGACACTTTTTTCACCTCAGATCAGAGGGGAGACAGGCAGTGACAGCAAACTGTCATGAAAACACTAACAAATCTCCCCTTCAGCTGGAATCCTAACTGCCATAACGTCAGTTATCAGTCCTGGTTAACTTGCTGTGCGGCACTGCTGGGAGTCCTGGACCTTTCTGTGCAATACTTCTATCACTTGTAAACTGCACTTCAGTCACTTACAAATTGCATTTCAATCACTTGTTCACTGCCCTTCCTCATCTGGAGAAAGTTCTGCCCACACCCTCCCACACCCCTGTCAAAGATCTTCTGAGGGAGGCTAAGCTCTCAGTGAACAGGGGATCACTTGGGGGTGAAAGGACGGACTTGGTCTCAAACAGACAAATTCTTTGATGTAGATAGTAAGTAAAACCTTTTCTCAACCTTTGTTAAATGTGAGTGAGAGCATCCTTGCTATTTTTATTGATCTGCAACAAACACCTAAAGTAACACTAATCTGCTTGCTGTGCAAACTGGCCTAGGTGACAACAGGTCCTCCCATACAGAAACTCTGTAGCCATCACCTCAGTGGATACTTGGCAAATGTTAGAAGAGAAGATAACAGAGAACACAGCAAAATAACTAATTTTTTTTCTCCAAGGTCACTTTGAACATGGGGTTTGAAGCTCCCCCTTCCTTCAGGGAGGGAAAGGTTTGAGTAAGGTAAAGCATGTGCTCCAGGCCAACCAGGTCTTAGGCTGTGCCCAGTTTCCCAGAACACAAGTGCCTACCTCAAGGGTCCTCAGAGCCCTCCTTTATTTGACCACTAACTATCAAAAATTGAAATTAACCCCACTTTCAAAATGCCACATGGATCTTCCATCCTGCATCTTTCAAACTGAATGTGACCTTTTCTCCATGGTTACTCTGAGGGTTTCAAGGGAAAACTACATTAGAAGAACTTCAGTCTATAAGCATAAAGTTGAATGGGGCATGAGAGATTACTGAATCCCTAACTCCTCATTCTTGGTACCATGTCAAAAATGATTGAGGACTGAAACAACAGAAATGCCTATCAATAGACGACTGGATAAAGAACCTGTGGTACATTTATACAATGGAGTATTACTCGACCATAAAAAAGAATGAAATCTTACCATTTGCAACAACATGGATGGACCTAGAGAACATTATGCTAAGTGAAATAGTCAGACTAAGAAAGACAAATACCATATGATCTCTCTTATATGTGGAATCTAAAGAATAGAATGAGCAAACAAAACAAATAGACTCAGAGATACAGAGGAAAAAAATGATGGTCGCTAGATGCAAGGGGGTTGAGGGATGGGGCAGAAGGTGAAGGAATTAGAAAGCACAAATTGGTAACTACAATATTGCCATGGGGGTACAAAATACAGTATGGGGAATATAATAATGTTGTAAAGGTCATGTAAGGTGCCAGATGGGTAGTGGACTTATCAGAGGGATCACTTCATAGATTGTGTAGATGCCTGACCACTGCGCTAAACAGTGAAGTAGAATAATACTGAATGTCAACTATAATTAAACATATATATCTACATATATACATATAGTCACAGGATGTAAAGTACAGAATAGGGAATATAATCAATAGTATTGTAACAATTATATATGATGTCAAAGGGGTAGTAGATTGGGGGGTTATCACTTTGTAAGGAGTGTAAATGTCTAACTATTACATAGCTTTGTATACGTGAAGCTTATTTTAAAAAATGATCGAAGACTTACGGGTTCAAGGTTTCAAAAGATTCTGGGTAAAGTACCAAAAATAATAATAATAAAGGGGATGGACAGAGATAGTGGTATTCAACTTGTGAATAAAAACAATGAATCCCTCCTTCCATTTATATGAGGTACCTAACAGTCAAATTAATTCATAGATACAGAAAGTAGACTTATGGTTGCCAGGAGCTGGGCAGAGGGGGAAATAGGAAGTTAGTGTTTTAAGGGTACAAGAGTTTCCGTTTTGCAAGATCAAAATAGAGTTCTAGTGATGGAAGGTGGTGATGGTTGCAAACAATGTGAACGTACTTAATGCCATCGAGCAGTACACTTGAAAATGGTTAAGATAGAATATTTTATGTTATATGTATTTTACCACAATTTTTTAAGTTAGGGGGAGAAAACAAGAAATCTCTCCACCTGCTAATTTTCATTTGGGGACTAGCATGGCATACTGGCTAGCAACTAAGACTCTGGAGTCCTGAGTTTTTCTCTCTCTGTTCTGCATTTACTAGCTGGGAACCTTTGGGCAAGTCACTTAACATCTCTGAGACTGTTTCTTCATCTACAAATGGGGATAATAACAGTAATAGTCTCCTACCTCATAGCCTATGAGGATAAGAGAAAAAGGTAATAGAATCTCAGTAGCACAAGAGTGAGCACTTGTTAAATTATTCTTAAGATGTTAATAATAAATTAGTTTATCATTTAATGATAGTTACTTAAAAGTCAGCAACAATAAATAACAAAATTATTAATATTATCATTTAAGTCGGCAAGTGCATCAGAAGACTTCATTTTATGGGGAAAAGACGCCCGGGTTAGGAGTCAGAGGACGGGCTTCACGAGTGGCTGTGGGCGTGAGACTTCTCCTCAGTAACACAGCGATTGACAGAGATGATCTCTTAGATTATCAGAAAGCCAGATCAGCTTTGCTGTTTGGCGGGAGCCAGCGCTGGCACTACCTCCTTCACCTCCTAAACTTCTCGGGGACGTCCCGGTAAGGGAAGGGGTCCAAAGGTCGTGCCAGAGAGGGCTGATTGCAAAGCCCCTTTCTAAGCCCGAGGCGGCGGCATTGTGCAAGACACCCTCGCATCGGGAGCAAGGGTCCTGCACCTGCCCAGCTCTGCAACTCTGCTCGCTGGAGGAGCTCCCCAGGCCCTGCAGAGACCCCAAGAAAAGGCACCCCCAAAACAGCCTTGGTTGCAAAATTATAAATACCTCTCCCGCACATGCGCATTGCAATTTACGAGTGGCCCCGGGGCACCACCGCGCCCACTGCGCCTGCGCCGTCCGGCTCTCCCTGCGGGCACAGGACAGGAAAGAGGGATCCCGTGGTCCCACAAAAAAAAAAAAAAAAAAGAATGGGTCTGCGGCGGCCGCTCAGTTCCCGTTTCCTTGTTTCTTACCTCGTAATGCTTCATGGCTCCCTCACACTGCGGCTGCTGCTCCTGCTGCCGCTGCTGCCTAGCTGCGCAAAACGCAGAACAGGACCCTTAACGCGCTCACTACTGCCGCGCGAGACTAACAGAGGCTCCGCGTCCGCCCCGCCTCTCCCTGCCGCGCATGCCCTTTCAGCCAATCAGCGTTCAAGGCGCCCACCTTTGCCACCGCCCCGCGGGACCCGTCTGAGCCAGGACCAGCCGCTCTCGCCAAGGGGTTGACCAATCAGCTTGCGGGACCCATCCAGGGGGCGGAGCGCGGGCACAATCGAGGCGAGGACGAAGGGGCTAGTCTACCCACCAATCAAAAGGGGCCTCGGCACCGCGCGCCCATTTCTCCGCCCTTGGGTCGTGTCGCTGTGGAAACCTCGGGAAGCGACGGTTATATTAAGGCGGGAGGCGAGAGCAAGAAGTTGAGTGACAAGAAGGGCAGCATCCACTTGGCGGGCGGCGCGTCTGGGTGAATTCCGAGGTGGGCGGCCCCTGGGGTACTGGGGAGCAACCGGAGATGTCTAGGGGCTTGGGAGTGTGGGCTGGGCGCCTGGATGGAGAGGCCTCTCCGACGAGGGGATCCCTATCTGTCACGAATGGGAGAGAAGGAAAGGGGAAATGGGTGGCAAATAGCACCCTGTGACCCTCCAACCTGCAACCTGGGGGTGTTTTCACTATCCTTTTCAATGCAAGTCCCCGCCCCACCTTGCTCCGCCCTATAAGCAGGGGGCCCACATTTGTCTCCACCAGCGCTGTCCAGTATGGTCACCACTGGCCTGTGGTTAGTGAGCCCTTGAAATGTGGCTGGCCCAATTTGAGATGTGCTGTATAAATAAATATAAAAAACACCGATTTCAAAGACGGTATGAAAATGTTTTTTAAAATCTCATTAATGACATTTTTGTTGATTCCACGTTAAAATAACATTTTGGATACATTGGATTAAAATATATTACTAAAATTAAGTTCCCCTGTTTCTTTGTACTTTTTTTTTTCTTTGTGCTTCTTTAAAGTGCCTATGGAACATTGAAAATCACAGACACAGCTCCCATTTGTGGCTGGCAGTTGTGTCTCTCAAACTAGCTCTAATGGACAGTGCTGGTCTGGGATCATGCCATTGTTTGTCATGAACAGGCTGGGGAGGTTGGATGCCAACACACACACATACACACACGGACTTATGCACACTCAAGATTTCAGGACAGGGTAAGGAGTGGGCAGCACGTGGACACACTCCCTCACCTTCTCATCTTTCTCCTGTTACAGACCTGCCTCTGAGCCATCATCAACTGTTGCAGCCTCCGGAACCCAGAGATCTGAAATCAGGGACATGGTGAGAAGTCCTCAAAGGTAGATCTCTGAGTCATAAAGCAGTAGGGTGGGGTGAGCGTGAGTCAGTACCGAGCCCTTAGTCATCCAGGTTCGGTTCTAGAAACTTCTGAAGCTACAGCTTCTGGGGACCTCCGGGTAACAGCCAAAGCTGTGGTCTTCAGAAACTCACTATCCTTTTCACCAAGCCTGTCTGGACAAAACAGGTAAAAACACAAAGGTGTTTCATAACTGCGCTTTCTAAAGTACTGATCTTTTTCTATTGGCATTTGTAGGGCTCATTGTATCTTGAAACCCTTTGTGTCCTCACTCCCTGCCCTATTGAGGGGGACAAAGGGAGTACTCACTCCGAGGCCACAAGTTAAAATCCTACCAAACTGAATTACTTGAGGTGCCTAATTGTGAGTTGCTGATGGGGCAGAGTTGAACCCCTAAAATCTAGCCACATTCTGCTACTTTGCCAGTTCTGGTGAGTTCCAGCATCTCCGAAGTGGTTTGAGTAGGCATGTGTTCCATATCTCTGGGTTCCAGCTAGGTTAAGGTGTTTGGTGTCATGGCCAAATAGATAACATTTTTGGAGAGATTCCACACACATTTCTACAAACTTGGAACATTCTGGAATTCACCTTTTAGTATATGTGCTGCTGAAGCGAGCACTGGAATTCACCTTTTGAGGCTGCTTTCCTGAGCCTCGCAGTCACTCAACAGGCATTATATCATTTTGTGAACCTACTATGCCATATGCCAACTGTGGAATACAGATAATTTTCACTCCCTGCTCACCTATAAGAAGCTCATTGAAAGGCAGGTCCCAGCCTCCAGAGGAGAATTCCTGTTTTTTGGCGAGTGTTGCAGGAGTAAGGACACCTTGTTGGCTTCATCTGGCTTCCAGTAGCCAGGCTGTCAGCAGAAATCAAATCCACCCTCAGCGTGAAGACTGGCCACTTTGTTCAGCCATTCATGACACTGTACTGTAGCTCAGTCTGTGACTATCACTGGGGACAGCTAAATCGTGCTTGTATCCTCAGCATCGCCAACACAATTGGCTAATTCATAACAGTGACAAGTAACAACATTTGGTGTTTGCTGAGCAGACTGTAACAAGCCCCTGAGAGCAGTTTCCAAAGGAAAAATTCCAGAAAGGGGTTGCATTTGGCAGTACTGAAAGATAAGGGGTGCCTCCTGGGTCTTGGATTTGGAGGACCCCACAGTCGTTTGTATGTCGAAGATCTGGTGTGTTCTGTTTTAGTCAGCTCACAAGCTCCTTTTGTACTTCCCACACGTGGTAAGGTAGGATCTTGATTTTTACTAGAACCCGGTTTGGCTGGTTTTAGGGTACATGATTGAGCTGATTCAGAGTGTGTGAGGGAAGATGAACCTGAGAACAGACAAGCTGAAGCTGGTTAGCAACTTTCTGGTTGGCTGTGTCAGGCGCCCCAGAGAGAACTTTCCCAAGCCCTGCCCTGTTTTGCCTTTTTTATTTTTAGTGTGAAGCCCACAGGATGTTTTTTTTCTTTGTTTTCTATTTATTTTTTTATCATGTTACCAAAATGTGTGTTATAGAGAAGAATTAAGGTATATTTTTGGAGTAGTGAGTAAATACGAGTAAGGCCACTTCCGTAGATCATAGCTGAGTCAATAATAACAACAAAAATAGAGTCGATTCACTATATTTGGGCCATAATCTCTATCAAATGATTGTAAGGATGTATAGTCAGCCCTAGAAGGCTATTCATTCATTGACCACACATATGTTGAGTGAGTTCTAGGTGCTAGAGTTGTGCTGGATGCCAGAGCTGATAAAAATAAGAAAAAATACAGGGATAAATGGCATTGCTAGAAGGAGTTCTCATGCTTTAGTAGTATTCTTTAAATCAGAATAGCATTATGCTTATGGTAATTCCCCTAATTTTTAGCTGTCATACAAATTGTGGTCTCAGGCCGTTATTTCAATCTGAATACAATATACAGATCTAAATTTTGGTTCTCAAGGTAATTCTCAGTTCAGAACACCTGGAATTCAAGGTTCTCATTATGGATTATCATACAATACCATGGAAGAAACAACCAGTTTATCACTAAGCCTATTTTCTCCTCTTCCTGACTACATAGTTAGTTACTACATAGTTAGACTACATTTCCCAGCCTCCCTTGCAGTTAGATATGGCCATATGACTGAGTTTTAGCCAGTGGAAACTACCCGTAGTGATGAGCACCAATTCCTTTTCCGGGCCACAGACATCTCTCAGGAGCTTTCCTCTATGTTCTTCCTCTTTGTTTTTTATTGAAGTATAATTTACATACAGTAAAATTCACCTTTTTCAGTATCTAGTTCTGAATACAGACAGTGGTATAACCACCACCAGTGGGGATAGAGAACATTTCTATCATTTCAAAAATTTCCCCCGTATCCCTCTATAGCAGATCC
Organism: Rhinolophus ferrumequinum; assembly: GCF_004115265.2. Lineage (NCBI taxonomy): Eukaryota > Metazoa > Chordata > Mammalia > Chiroptera > Rhinolophidae > Rhinolophus > Rhinolophus ferrumequinum. The sequence continues at coordinate 47,637,900 of NC_046301.1, forward strand.
CAGCCCCTGGCAACCACTGATCTGCTTTCTGTCCAATACTTTTGCATTTTCCAGAAGGTCCTATAAAACAGCATCACACAGTATATAGTCTTTTGAGTCTGGCTTCCTTCACTAACAATGTAGTTGAGGTTTGTCTTCATTGTTTCCTATATCGTAACTTATTCCTTTTTATGGCTGAATAGTATTCCATTGTGTGGCTAGATCACATTAGTTTATCCATTCACCTACTGAAAGACATTTAGGTTTTAATGGCTGTCAGTAATTACGAATAAAACCTTGATAAACATTGGCTCATGGGTTTTATGTGAACATGGATTTTCATTTCACATGGGTATTCTACTAGGATTGGGATTGCTGGCTCATATGGCTGTCATGATTTTGAAGGCCTTTTTAATAGTAAGAGTTGAAAAGAGTGGTGATGCTTTTTCTTTAAATTAAGGTTTTATCATCATCTGAATCACATCTTGCACTTACCAGAAGTACTCAGTGTGCCAAACACTGTACACTTAAAAGCATTTTACTCCCTGGGTGGCCTCAGGCAAGTCACATGACCTCTCAGAATTTCAGTTTCCCCACTTGTAAAATGGAGGTAACACTAGGCCAATTTCCTAGGATTATTGTGTGTTAATACACACTGAGCTTGGAGACGGCTTGACACACAGTAGGGTCATATTCATGTTAACTGTTATTATAATGTGCATTTCCTGGTCCCTCAATTTCATCCACATAGCAACCCTGGGAGATAAGACCTACTCTTATCCTCATTTTATGGAGGACACACCTAATGCTCCAAGAGATCGAACAAGTTGTGCAAGATCTCACAGATAATAAATAAGTAAACAGTGGGTCCAGGATTTCAACTGAGGCTGACTGATGCCAGACTCACCCGCTTAGTTCCTGTATCAGCAAGGGGTCTACCAAAGAAATAGAACCAGTAGGCTGTATGTGTTTGTGAGTGTGTGTGAGTGTGTGTGTGTGTGTGTGTGTGTGTGTGTATTAAGCAATTTATTTCAAGGCATTGGCTTACACAGTTATAGGGGCTGGTGAGGCAAGTCTGAAATCTGTAGGGCAGACCAGCAAGCTGCATACTCTTGGTCAGGAGCTGACGCTGCTTCTTCAGGGAAACCTCAGTATTTGCTTTTAAGGCCTTTCAATATTTGCTTTTAAAGCCTTGCAACTGATTGGATGAGGCCCACCCTCATTATCCAGAGTCATCCCCTGTACTTAAAGTCAACTGATTGGAGATGTTAACCTAACCACATCTACAAAATACCTTTACAGCAACACTTTGATTGTTTAATTGAACAACTAGGTACTATAGCCCAGCCACGTTGATGCATAAAACTAACCATCACATCTTCTCTGGTTGAGAGCTGAAGCTCTGCTGAGGTTTCTGGAAGTGGAAGCCACTTTTCCAGTAACATTCTAAAGTGCCCAGTGAGTGTCCAGGTCAAAGAATCCTAAAGAAGTGTTGGAGAATTTTTTGTGGGGTTTTTTTTTGGGGGAAGGGTGGTTAAACAATGAAAACTTCCTGAACATGAGCCACGTTTATTAAAGGAAAGGGGAGGCCCTAAAGTTGCCCCCAAACACAACAACACCCAGAGCCATGTGAAGATCTTTGAAGGCCATCACATTTGTTAACTCGAAATTAAGTTTATCCTGTAAAGTAAATACTACCGTGTTTCCCTGAAAATAAGACCAGATAATCAGCTCTAATGTGTCTTTTGGAGCAAAAATTAATATAAGACCCGGTCTTGTTTTACTATAAGACTGGGTAGAATATAATATAATACCGGGTCTTATATTAATTTTTGCTCCAAAAGACACACTAGAGCTGATTGCCCGGCTAGGTCTTATTTGTGGGGAAACACAGTAGCATGTAAGTGTGACGAAGTCCACAAACTCTGAGTTTTTCTCCATGATGATTCTCCTGCTGTCTATGTACGTCACTTTTTAAAAGTCAAACTCTCTCCCTTCTCCATGACTGGTTCAGGACCCCTGCTATGCTGTGCCTGTGGACACCCATCCCACACTCATCCTCCCAGGTTGGCCAGTGTATATCCTAGTCTAGAGTCCTTACTGACACGGTTACCCCAGGGTCAGTGAGTGGCCACAGAGGGCCGGAGTCCTTCTGCTGGACTGCAGGGAAGGCCTTGGTTGTCTTCCTCAGGAGTCCCAGCCTACACAAGGGCAGCAATCACTGGACTTTTTGCTGCCCGGAATTCTGCCAGGAATTGGGTAGTTCAGCAGCCCCCCATTCAACAAGAGGGTTTAGTTACCCCTCTGAAAGTGCTTCCCGGACCTATCCCAGGCACTTTACAAATGTTGATTTATATCTACTTCGAAGGCCTACGAAGTGGGTACAACCACTACCCACATTGTACAGATGAGGAAGCTGAGGCCCTGAATGGCTCAGTAATCAGCCCAAAGTCACACTGCCAGGAAGTGATGGAACCAGAACAAAACCAGGCTGTCTGACTTCAGAACTAGTGTCACACAGCCCTGACCTCCCAAGAAGTACCTCCAAGAACCACCCTCCTCAGCAGCCACCACTGCCTATACCCCCCCTTTCCTTACCCCCTTCCCAGGTGGTACCCCTTTCTGAGCCTCCTTTCCCAATCAGCCCTGTCCTTGACCACAGGCACCTCAGACTCTCAGAGCCAGAAGGAATCATGTGCCCCATAGAAGAGGAAACAGAGGCCCTAGAGGTGTAGGACCCACCCATGTCCCCCCAAATCATAAAGGTAATGGAGAAAAAGAAGCAGGTGCATTCAAAACAGCCAGAAATATTTATGAAGTGTCCACTGCAACTGGGTGCCAAACACTGGAGGTGGGAATCACAGGCTGGGAGGCAGGTGACATTTAGCATGAAAACCACGGAACAAGATAATTTCAGATTTTATTGGCAGGTGTTCTTAAGAAAACGGTGAAGTGAAAGGCCTGAGGAGCGCGACTGGGAAGACCTCTCAGGGAAGTGACCTTTGGTCCCTAGTCCTCAGCTCGCTTTACAGAGGGACCTGTCTGATGAAAACAGGCATAGTCCTAGGACTCCCAATTGCACTCTCCCCATTGCAGGGACAAGAAGGCGGGTGGGTATTTTTATTCCTAGAAGGGGGATCTGGGACAGAAAGACATTCACCAACTTGCCCAAAGTCCTTGGCCGGGGCCCGACCCTGTGAGATGCGAGCCGGTAGGTACACCTCCTCCGGGGAAGGGGCGGGGCCGCCCTTCCCTAGCAGTGCGTCGAAACCTCTTGATCCACGCAGGGGGCGAAGCGCGCGGCAGGGGTCATCCCGGCCATCCCGGACAGTGCAACCAGGTCGCGATTGGCAACTCGCGCAGGGTGGGCAGGGCCTTCGAGGTGCGCGCGCCGTGGGGAGGCGTTGCCGAGGACCGAGCGGGAAGGGGCGTGGCCACGCGCGGACAGCCGTTGGCGGCGCGGCCCCCTCCACGAACGTCAAGCGTCGCGGGCTGGGTGGCGACGATTGGTCGGTGCGGTGCAGGGGGCGGGGCGGAAGGCTCTGGAGGGGGCTGGCGGGCTCTGGAAGCTTCCGCCGGACGGGTATATAGAGTCTGGGACGGGGCGGCGGCGGCGGCGGAGCTTGGGGACGGCTACAGCTGGGCGGCGGACCGCAGGCGTGGGCCATGGGCAAAGACTATTACCAGACGTTGGGCCTGTCCCGCGGCGCGTCAGACGAGGAGATCAAGCGGGCCTACCGCCGCCAGGCGCTGCGCTACCACCCAGACAAGAACAAGGAGCCCGGCGCCGAGGAGAAGTTCAAGGAGATCGCCGAGGCCTACGATGTGCTCAGCGACCCGCGCAAGCGCGAGATCTTTGACCGCTACGGGGAAGAAGGTGCGTGCGCGCGCGGCCGGGGGCGCGCCCCCGCCGTTTGACAGGTGGGGAAACAGAGGCACGGCGGCAAGGCTGCAGCATCCCGGGGGGGCGGGGGGTGGCTGCCCCAGGCGGCGAGCATCCCCCGCCCTCTGGCCATGGGCGCCTCCGTCCTCGGATTGGCAGCCGCCGGATGAGAGGTGGAGCTCTGGCCGTGCCGCTGGCGCAGAAGCTTCTAGCATGTCAGAGGCTGCCCCTCCCTGGATGCTTCCGCCCACGTCCCCGATCGCCCCCGGGTGCGGATGGAGAAGGGAACGGAGGCTTCTTCAGCTAGTGGCGCTGCGTACCCCTGGCCCCAGCTCACCTGGGAGAGGTGCGGGGCCCCGCCACGCAGGGGTGCAGGACGAGGCCTTTGGCTGATAGCCGGCCACCACCTGCGTCCAGTGAGACTGCAAAGGGGACCGCCAGTTGTCCCTTATCTCCCTCGTGGGCCCCTGGAGGGCAGAGTGAGCTAATTCCTGTAAAGTGCTTACCCAGCCCCGCGCCGGGGAAGCAAATGGCTGCCAGCGCCCACAGTGGCCGTCCAGGTGCAGGGAGTGGAGGGGACCCACTCTGCCCAGCCTCGTAGGGTAGCTCTCCTCAGGAAAGAAAAAAGGAGCTTTCCTTTTTGTCCAATTGCCCGTGGATGACTCACGCTGGCTTTTGGGCTTGGTGTTAACAAATGAAGTGACTTTTCACATAAGGATAATGGCAGCGGTGCCAGGGTGTGAGAATTAGAAAGCTGAAAGCTGGCCCTGGATGTGCGTTTTTCATCTGATCTCAGTGAATTCTTTGTTAAGTCTTTGTATTATTGTCGGGAGGGTAGGTCAGTGAAGAAGTGGCAGGATGTGGGTGGGCCCTAAAAAAAGTCATGTCAGAGCTTGAGCTCCCTCACCTCTGCTTTGCCATACTGAAGTACTTGGATAGGGAATCTGTCTCTGCTGCTACTGTGGGAGGTAAAAGCTCAGGTTCTTCCTTGTTCTTTACTGAGAGGCTAAAAAAATTTCTCTTCCAGTGACCCCCAAGCACTTTTCCCTTAAGGAAAGCTTTTGGCCAGTCCTCTGACTTCTTGGGATTTTGTCTTTCAGGCCTAAAGGGCGGTGGTCCCAGTGGTGGGAGCAGCGGTGGTGCTAATGGTACCTCTTTCAGCTACACATTCCATGGAGACCCTCATGCCATGTTTGCTGAGTTCTTCGGCCGAAATCCATTTGACAACTTTTTTGGGCAGCGGAACGGGGAGGAAGGCATGGACATTGATGACTCATTCTCTGGCTTCCCTATGGGCATGGGTGGCTTCCCCAACCTGAGCTTTGGACGGTCTCGCCCTGCCCAAGAGCACACCCGAAAAAAGCAAGACCCCCCTGTCACCCATGACCTTAGGGTTTCTCTCGAAGAGATCTATAGCGGCTGTACCAAGAAGATGAAGATCTCCCATAAACGTTTGAACCCCGATGGGAAGAGCATTCGCAATGAAGACAAAATCCTGACCATCGAAGTGAAACGGGGGTGGAAAGAAGGGACCAAAATCACCTTCCCCAAGGAGGGAGACCAGACTTCCAACAACATTCCAGCCGACATCGTCTTTGTTTTAAAGGACAAGCCACACAATATCTTTAAGAGAGATGGCTCTGATGTCATTTACCCAGCCAGGGTCACCCTGCGGGAGGTAAGGCACTAGGTGGGGCAGTGTCTGTGGAGGGAGATAGCAGATAGCGCTTTTTGCAGCAGTTTGGGGTTTTTTTTTCATATCTCTCTTAATTTTTTTTTTTTTTGGGTAACAGTGTTTTCTGCAGGACCCATGAGCTCCAAGCCAAGTTGTTGTCCTTTAGTCTAGTTGTGGAGGGCGCAGCTCAGCTCCAAGTCCAGTCGCAGTTTTCATTCTAGTTGGGGGTGGGGGGGGCACAGCACACGGCAGGGCCCTCCTTCAATTCCATGTGGGAATTGAACCGGCAACCTTGTTAAGAGCTTGCGCTCTAACAAACTGAGCCATCCGGTTGCCCAGCGGCAGTTCCTTGTCTTTAATGTAGTTGTGGAGGGCATAGCTCACTGGCCCATGTGGGAATTGAACCGGCAACCCTGTTGCTAAGAGCTCATGCTCTAACTGAGCCATCCAGCTGCCCCGGTATTTGTTTAACAGCTATTTCTGAGTGTTTGGTGCCTCCAGACTTGGGGGTGCGGCAGGAGCAAGGCTGGCCAGGACTCTGTTTTTCAGGAGCTTTCATGCTGATGACCTGGGTAGATCTGGAGGGCAGGGCCTAGCTACAGAGGTCTGATGGCTCTTACTCTACCCAGATAGTTTCTGGGCAGGAGTGGAGCTTCCTAAGGTAATCTCCATCTAACACTGTCACTTTGCTTTCGAAGGCTCTGTGTGGCTGTACTGTGAACGTCCCCACTCTGGAAGGCAAAACCATACCCGTCGTGTTCAAAGATGTCATCAGGCCAGGCATGCGGCGAAAAGTTCCTGGAGAAGGCCTCCCCCTCCCCAAAACACCCGAGAAACGTGGGGACCTCATTATTGAATTTGAAGTGATCTTTCCCGAAAGGATTCCCCAGACGTCAAGAACCAAACTTGAGCAGGTTCTTCCGATGTAGCCACCTCCGTTCCCCAAGGACTGACCAGGGACCTTTCCAGAGCTCAAGGATTTCCGGACCATTCCACCAGTAGTGGACCCATGAGACAGCGGGAGGGCCCAGGGAGGGCTTTCGTCCTGCTGAATGTTTTCCAGAGAATATATTACAATCTTTCAAAGGCGCGAACTAGACTTCAGTGATTTTTCGAGCGATAGGGCAGCAAGTGGTGGGAACAGCAGAAGGCTTCCAGTCTGCCCCATAGGTCCTGCAGCCCTCCTGGGATGGGCCCACCCCTCCCCGTCGAGGCCCTGCTCAGGACCAGGCGCAGCCCCACCACTGGATTTGAGCCCTCTGTCGTCCCTTTGCTTGTGACCGTTAGGTGATGTCAGTCTGCTATCCTGCTTACCAGACCCTGTACTCTCTTCAGTTTCTGTTGTATGACCAGTTTATGTTTTATTCTGTATTTGTCTCCCACATTTTGCTCTTCCTCTGAAGAATCCCATCTTTTGCCATCTCAAATTGAGAACCTAGACTATTTTTGCAGAACTGCCTGGCCGGCACCCACAAGCAATACCTCGTTTCCAGCAGGACCAAGGAAGCCAGGCTCAGTGAGTGAGAGTGACTTGTGCAGCCATCTCTCCCTTGTGGGTCAGGGGCCCTCTCAACCTCTGGCTCCCGGGGCTGAGTACGCTCACTTACGGATCACTCTTTCCTTTCCTATGAGGTAATCTTTGGTACACTGGGGCCTCCCAGTGGCCCAGATCATTTTTTGTTTCATGGACTCTGGACTCTTTCAAAGGGATCTGATCCTTTTGAATTTTGCACAGCCCTAGATATAATCCCTTTTGATAAAAGGGTCTTCACTCCTGATTACAGGAGCACTGTGGAACGTCTGTAAATGTTTTTATAACTCTGTAAAGTTCGTGTACACTCAAAGCAGTCCACGGCAGCTGCTGCTCTCTGTACAGGCCCATGATGGAATTCAGGAGGAACTTGGGAGTGCGGGGGTTGGAACCAGTGTCTGTTTCCTGCAGGCCAGTCTGGTGCTCAGACTTTTAGACTCATTGTAAGTTGCCACTGCCAACACAAGACCAAAGCGTGTGACTTGTCCTTGTGCAGCCTGACAGCATTAAAAACTGATGCTAAACCTCAGGGGAGAGGTCCTGCGACTCTGTTTGAGGGTTCTGCTGAATGGGGCTGGAGCGGGGCTTGGGCATTCCACCAAAGGCAACCTGTGAGAGAGAGAACTCTTCTCTCGTTTGCTCAATGTGGGGTGGGGGACGTCAGCCCACCTGGACTTTTGGATCCAGTCATCCAGAGACCCCAGTGCATTCAGAGCCTGTTTTTTTGTGAAGGTTGGGGCCAAAGTTAAGCATGTTTCCTTCTGGTCTTCCAGGACCTGGTGGCAGGAGCCCAGAGGCGGGCATGGTCTGCCCTCTTAATCCCCCTCCACTCCTTTCTTGCTGGAACAAGCTGGCTAGCAGGCAGGCCCTAGCCAAGCTGGACAGTGATTCCAGCCCAGTTCTGGTGGTACCCCCCCCCCTCCCGCCCCCAAGAGGGCGTTTCCTGCCCTCATTTCATTTGCAGGCCACTGAAGCTGCTTTTACTTTGTAACTTTTTTTAAGGAACTGGTTTTATTATAAGGTAAGTAATTACACAGGCTGTAAGCAACATATTGCTACTTTGCTACAAAACATCTTAAACACCATATTAAAGTGAACCTAGGAGTGGCTTTCCCTTCCCACTTGAAACAATTTAACCACTGAAAACAGTCTAGGGGTAGTACTGTCCAAGAGAACTTTTTGCAGTGAAGGGACTGTTGTCTAAATGGAAATTAAGATTAAATAAAATTAAAAATTCAATTTCTCTGTCATTTCAGCCACATTTCAAGTCCTCAGCAGCCACACGTGGCTAGTAGCAACTATAGGACAGCATAGAACTAGAGAACTTTGCACTCAAATCTCAGACACCAGTCTAAGACGGGCAGAGACATTGAGTCATTCTGTTTTGGATGTGACTCCATCTATCAGAACCAAAAGAGACTCATCACAAGAAATGTCTACTGAACTGCCTCAGGTATCAAGATGACATTTACTGCAGAATTGGCCCTGGCTTCAGTTGGGGTCACAGATCCCCAGGGCTGCCGTTCCTCTGCCCCCAGTCTCCATTATGTAGCAGGTCCCTGTGAACTTCGTGTCTAAGTGCCATGGGCATGAAAGTGCACAAAGCCTGAATGTGCACAGTAAGGGGAACTCACAGAAATAACCTACTGAGGGCACGGGGGGCAGTGTGATTGTTCAGGGAAGTGGCCGTGGTAAAAAAAGACAAGACTCAAGTGGACAGAAAGCCTGCCTCAAATGCATATTTTTTGCCTACACTGGGTCTGGTTGTGTGTGTCCAGAGTTGGGTGGGTCTACGAGCAGACCCTTCCTTTCTGGGCTGCCCTTTGTTGGATTCCTTCCCTACACTGCCTCTCACAGCGCGTATCAGAGTTTCTTCCCTGTCAGTACGTGCAGAGCTGCCCCTTTGACCCATCTTAACGCATTGCATCAGCAGTGTCACATTTTAACAGGCTTTAAACATAGTACAAAAGTCAAAAGTGTACATCCAGCTTGTTGTGAGAAGTCGAGTGGCCTCCCACCTCGGCCTGCAGCTCTTTCCTTCTGTGCCAGGGTAGACAAGCCATGGCATCAGAGATGCCCTTTATATTTTTTCATTTTTTGTGCATCCTCAGGGAGTGCTTATGTAAGCACAAGTATAATTTCTAAATTTTCAGTTGAAGTTGTTGGCTGTGGAATCGCAGTACCAAACTTCTAACGGCACATAGAGGGAGAATCCCCACTCCACTATTCAATCACCCACAACAAATGTTCCCAGTGTCTCCTGTGCTTTTCCTGAGATGTACAAATGCAGTTTTCTGTCTTTACACAAATGGTACATATTGTACACTCTGCATTTTGTTCTCTCATATTGTGGAAATAAAGAGCTTCCTCATTCGTTACTCGACACCTTTATTCTGCCACACCTACCCAGGTGGGTGTGAAGATCCAAGGCAATGGTGGCCCATTTCCCTCCCCTAGCCATTGTTCTCACTTCCAAGTTTGAGTCATACAGTTCAACCACTTTCTAGCTGTGTGACCTTGCGCAAGTGACAACCTCTCTGTGCCTCGGTTTCTTTGATTGTATAATGGGCAAATGATACAGTAGGTACTCACTTCTCCAAGGTTTCACTTTCTATGGTTTCAGTTAACCCCAGTCAACCATTGTCCAAAATATTAAATGGCAAATTCTAGAAATAATTTCTGTTTTAAATGCCATTCTGAGTAGCTTGATGAGGTCTCCATCCTAGTCATTCCTTTGTCCAGCTTGTCCACACTGTATGTGCTCCCTAACCCTGTCCCTCACTCCCCACCTCCACCCCCACCCCCGTTACTCAGCCATCTCTGTGATCAGATCGACTGTCATATCTCAGTACTTGTGTTCAAGTAACCCTCATTTTACTTAACAATGGCCCCAAAGCACAAGAGTAGTGATGCTGGCAATTTCGTATATGCCAGAGAAGCTGTAAAGTGCTTCCTTTAAGTGGAATGGTGAAAGTTCCCAATAAGAAAGACCACGTTCACATAACTTTTATTACAGTGTATTATAATTGTTCTATTTTATTATTGTTAATCTCTGCTGATTTGTAAATTAAACTTTATCATAGGTATGTAGAGAGAAAAAGTATATATATGTATATATATAGTATATATAGGGTTCCATACCGTCTGTGGTTCAGGCATCCACTGGGGGTCTTGGACCGTTATTTCCCACGGATAAGGGGGTACTGCTGTAGAACCCCTTCTAGGGTTGTAAGGACTTCCACATACAGATACCCACACCCGAGGGCCTGGCGTAGAACCAGTACTGTGTCAGTTACTAGAATACTATACACCCTTACGTGAAGCTCTCTCGGCCCACAGCCCTTAACCCCAAAAACCAGGTGTCCCACATTTTTTAGGTCAGTGCTCTCAGTCAGCTTCAAAAACCAAATCCCCAGATGAGCTGCTGAGACCCTCAGCTCGAGCCCTGGACCCCGCCCAGCCCAAGGACACTCTACCTAAAGCAGGCTCACTCCCCAGCTGTCTTGAGACAACCTGCTCACTCAACAGAGGTAGAACAGCGAGCTGTGGGGCTGAGCCGCCCTGGCTCTGAATCCTGGATCTGCCACTGCTGCTGTGTGTCCTTGAACAAGTGACTTCACTTCTCTGAGTCTCAATGCCCTCTTTTGAAAACCAGGGTCAAGTGAAGGTACAGACTTCATAGGGGTGTTATGAAAACTGGGAGAGGTAATGTATCAGGAGGCAAAAGAATATGGTGTTAAGATCTTGGCTTCTGGAGGGTGGCTGTGCTGAGTTCAAATGTTGCTCACTGGGTCCCCCTGAGCAAATGACAAAACTTCTCAGAGCCTCAGTTTCCTACCATTTGAAACAGGACTAATTATAGCAGCCACCCCTCTTCACTCCCCCAGGGTGAGAACTCAGACAGCGAACCCCCAAGGAGGACTGTACACAGGCCTGGCCCAGAGCAATTAACAGGCAGCATTTCTAAAGCACTCAGCAGAAAACCTGCCCCAGGTCTCCTTGAATATTACTTATTCTCATTAGTTACTAATTATTGAAGCACACAGTATGGTGCCTGACACATCATAAGCACTTGTCCATTCAATAAACATTTATTTAATACCTACTGTGTGCCCAGCCCTGTTCTTGATGCTGGGGACACAGCAGTGAGTAAAACTGGACAAAATCCCTGCTCTTGTAGAGACAACAGTTGAGTGGGGTGGGGGAGAAAGAAAATAAGAATAAATACGTAAAGCATCTAATATGCTAGATAGTGATGAAAGTGATGAAGAAATATAAAACAAGCGGGTAGAGTGTTGGGTGCAATTTTAGGTAACAAGGTCAGTAAATGTGTCACTGAACAGGTGACATTTGAGCAAAGACTTAGAGGTAAGGAGGAAGCCAGGTGGATAGTGAGGGAAGAACATTGCAGACAGAGGGAACAGCCTGTGCAAAGGCCCTGAGGTAGGAGCATGCCTGAGTGGTTTAAGGAACAGCCAGGAGCCCAGTGAGGCCAGAGCAGAGTGAATGAGGGAAGATGAGAGGAGGGGAGATGGGAAGCGATGAGGATAGGGGGGTGATGGGACAAATGGCACACGGCCTGGTGGGCTGCAGGGAGACCTTTGCCTTTTCCCCTGAGTAAGGTAGGCGCTTGTGAGCGTTTTGGTTTTGTCTTAATATTCCTTCCCCGGGGGTGGAGAGGTGGAGTGTCATTTGATTGTAAGAAAACTTCAAGTTCCTGAAATCTGTCATCATCAGTCTCTGGAAATTTCAATGCACCAACTTTCCATCTTAAAATAGCACAACACAAACAACAAGTGTCTATATTTTCTATTAAAATCTAGTCCTTAAAGTACACTTATTCTTGTTCCCTCTCACAGACCTGACAACATTTTCACAGTCTGCTGATTCCATACTTGTCCAAGATGAGGTGGGGGAGGGAGTCTGTAACTCTGATTATTCAGTCAGACATCTTCCCTCTTTGTCATGAAGGGAGGAGAGACAACCTTAGGAACACTCCAGAAAGTACCCCTTCAGAGCAATGGAGTTTCCTTGAGGTCACCCACCATCTTTGCGTCACCAGTGCCCAGAGTGGTGCCTGGCCCAGAACTGACTCTTTTGAGTGTTTGTTGGATGAATCATTGAGTGACAGATGTGATTCAGACAAGAGGTCCTGTAACATTCGTCCTATGACCATGTCAGGGAGTGTGCAGAGAAAAGACAACCCAGGCCAGAGGTCTGCCGTGGTCCCTCCGGGAAGGGCCCCCCACACACACTCCACTTCCTTCAACTACCTGGGACTGGACGTTCTCTCTGGCTCCAGGAAAGCCCCTCTTTCCTGGGGCCCTGCTCCTATGTCATAATTCACGTATTCGTCATTGGGCACAGCTCCTGAGGGCCAGCTCAACAGTAGGCACCGGGGCAACCGAACCCAGTGAGCAGCAAAGACAGCAATCTGGGGGTCTTCACAGTCTTCTGGGAAAGACTGACCTAACTATGAAACAAAGGTTTCAGTTTCTTGCAGCTGACACATCAAATTACCACAAACTGGGGGGCTTAAAACAACAGGAATTTATTCTATCAAGTTCTGGAAACCACACCCAATGTATGGGCAGGATGGGTTCCTTCTGGAGGCTCTGAGGGAGAATCCATCCCAAGACCTCGCTCCTGGCTGCTGGTGGCTACCAGCCACCCTTGGCTTTAGCTGCATCACTCCAATCTCTGTCTCCATCTTTACATGGCAACTCTCCTCTGTGTGTCTCTGGGTCTTTGTCTTATAAAGAAAGACACAATGTCATTGGATTGAGGGCCCACCCTAATCCAAAATAACCTCATCTCGAGATCCTTAATTATGTCTGCAAAGACCATTATTCAAACGAAGGTCATATTCGCAGGGCCGGGTATATAAATGTTTCTTGGGAGGAGAGGGGGTGCACTATTCAGCCCATTGCACTGGGCAGGGCCCTTCCTATGACCAGAGAGGTTGGAGAACAGAGGCCTGGCCGGCCCTGGGCACACAGGCCAGGGGTCAGGAGCTCGTCAGGGTTCAGTGATGAACCACTGGAGCTGAGGCCCATTGGAGGAGACCCCTAGGCAGATGAGGGGTGTGGACCCAGAAAGCCTAGGGAGCATGAGGCCCTAAGGCTGGGTGTGGCAGGAACAGAGAAAGCGGGAGAGTAGGGTGAGGCGTGCCCAAGAGTAAGACAGGCTAGGCATCAGGGCCCTGCTGAGACAGGCCTGGGAGCCTGAGGTGGAGGAGAATCAGGCTGAAAGAGTTTTTGAGTCAGGAGAGACATGGCGTGATTTGCTTTTACCTAGAAGTTCGCACTGGGACCTGGGCGATTTGTTTCACTGGGGGCCCAACTTTCCTTAGGAAGGTTATGCTGGACATCAACGTGGCCTGGCCTGACTCCAGATGAAATACTTCAGTGAAGGGTATTTTGAGGACACATGGACGCATGGTGGGGTTGGGGGAGGGGCATGAGCAAAGAAGGAGGGGACCTGACTCGGGTGCTCACGGGCACCCTCTGGCTGCTATGAGGGGAACAGATTTAGGGTGCAGCAAAGGCAGAGCTGGGAGACCAGAGAGAGAAGTCGACTGCTGGAGATGATGGATCTGGACCAGGTGGGGACCAAGGTGGTGGGAAATGACTGGAGATGTATTTTGAAAGGCAATATGCCATCGGCACTCCAGAAAACAGCACTGCTGCTATGTTTTATCGTGACTTCCTAAAATCAAATAGCCAGGGCAGGTGCCCCAGCCGGTGCTCTGACCTGAGGCCACAGGACCTGGGGCCACCTTTTCTGCTTCCCCTCCAGGCATGTCCTGCTGAGTCTAGTCCTGCTGGGCTATAGGGGGAGCCCAACCTACAGGCCACAAAGCCAGGCAATCAAACTCCAAGATCACTCTGGCCAGGGTAATGTCCCTCCTCGGTCTGGCCTACTCCCCACCTCTCAGAGTCAGGCTCCGAATTGAGGAAGGTGAAATCCACAACCCCACAGGGATATTACATGTGCTGGGGTTGGAGCTGAAGCCTCACATTCATCAGTTGCTGTGCCACTTTGAGCCAGTGGCTCCCCCTCTCTGAGCCTCAGTCTCCTCCTCTATATAATGGGGACCATATCCAGTGGGATTACTCCTGAAAAGCAGCTAGCACAGGGCCTGGCACACAGTCAGAGCTTAATAAAAGTTTCTATTTCTATCATGTTTCTATTATGACATACAGTGTTTATTCATCCTGTGCTCTCAGTGCAGTTGAATGATAGCAGCTGGTGTTCACTGAGTACTTCCTATCTGCCAGGCATTTGACACAGAATAGCTCATTTCATCCTAATATAATGGTAACAACTTTAGAATTACTATATCCATTTATTATGATGATGATCCCCATTTTAAAGATGAGGAGACTGTGGCACAAGGGAGATGGGGTTCACCCAGGGGCACACAGCTGGCAAGCAGTGCACATTATGAAGAACTATAACTGTACGCTACCCCACAACCCAAAGTGGACTAGAGATGGAATAAAGACACAGGGAAAGTAAAACCATTGAATGACTAGGAGGAAATGTAAAAGAATATCTTTGTGATTGAGGAATAGAAAGGCCCTCCTTAATGAAATTTCATGGGCACAAACCACAAAATGGATAACTTCTATTACACTGAAATTAGGAATTTCCTTCCAATGAAGAATATCACAAACAAAGTGAATCATCACATGACAGAAGGGGAGACTATATTTGCAAAGTGAAACACTGTAGCTACCTCACAGGGTCATTAGGGGAGTTACATGTTTTAATAAATATAAAATTCTTAGAACAGTGTTTGGCATATAGGAAGCTCTATCTAAACATTATCTATCATTGTTGAAACTGACAGGGCTCAATATCCCAGCTTTATTCAGTAGAACTATGCAAGAGCATATATAATTTTAAGTTTCCCGGTAGAGATATTAAAATAGTAAAAAGAAACAGATAAAATTAATTTGAATAATACATTTTCTTTAGCCCAAAACATCCACATTATTATTATGATGACGTGTAATCAGTATAAAAACGAGTTAATGAGATGTGATATTTTACATCTTCTTGTCTTTCTACTTAGTCTTAGAAATCTGGTGTGTATTTCACACCAACAGTATATCTCAATTTGTATTAGCCACATTTCAAGTCCTCAATAACTACATGAGAGCGGAGCATTCACGTTAGACAAATCCAATTGGACAGTCCAGATCTAAACTCTGAGGAACTCATGCAAATAGACAAGAAAAGATAGTAAGCTCAAGTGCAAAATGGGCAAAAGCTATGAACAGGCAATTTACAGAGGAGGCGATCCAGAAGGCCATCAAGCAAACGAGGACATGTGCAAAATGATTAGCAATCAGAGAAATGTAATACAAGCAATGGTGATGTCACTTGACAGTGAGTCAGATTGACAAAAATTAGAAAGCTGGAAAATGCCAACAGCTGGCAGAAATGTGGGGATATGGGACCCTTCCACACTGCCAGTGGGTGAGATGGGGGCAGCTAGTCTGCGGGGAGGGGGGGCACTCAATAGCAATTGAGTGACTCAGCATCTCTGCATCCAGGACTCTCTCCTAGAGAGAATCTTACCAGGTCCCTAAAGGGCAGGTCCATGGCTGCCCACTGTGGTGTGGAGATCTGGAGGCTGCCTGGAGACCAACCTTGGGAAACAAAAGAGTAAGATACGAGGGATGCATCTCATGGAGCATCAAGCATAAGTTAGAAGAAAATAGTCAAAGGGAGGCCGGATGGCTCAGTTGTTTAGAGCGCGAGCTCTGAACAACAGGGTTGCTGGTTCAATTCCCACATGGCCCAGTGCAGTGAGCTGTGCCCTCCACAACTAGATTGAAGGACAACGACTGGGAGCTGATGGACCCTGGAGAAACACACTATTCCCCAATAGTCCCCAATTTAAAAAGAAAAGAAAGAAAAGAAAAGAAAAGAAAAGAAAAGAAAAAAGAAATTAGCAATACCAGATGGATCTTCAAGGTACAGTGCAAAACAAGCAATACTGTGCTGAGTGTAAAAAAAAAGTAAGAAGCCCAATACAATAGAATGCCCACATAAAACAGTGCACATTTTCAAGGAAAGACACAAACACAAAGGTGCACATTTTTAAACCCACTGGAGGGTCACTTCTGGGGATGGGAGGGAAATGGGAGTATTTTCCCCCAATGTTTATTTTGAAATTTTAAAAGCTATAGAAAATTTAACAAGAATAATATAATGAATACCATATACATGTACCACTCTCCTGGATTCAGTGGCAATTGTTACTATTTTACCACATTTGCTTTCTCTATGTATTAATACTAATGTATACCATATTTTATTGTATATGAAATATTTTATACATATATAATTTTTTTCTGAACCATTTGACAGTTGCAGCCATCACAAATTTACCACTAAATAATTCAGCCTGTAACACCTAATAAGACGATTCTCTTATGTAACCACAATACAATGCTCACCCTCAGGAAATTTAACATGGATACAATGTTATTATTTAATATCCAGTCAACATTGAAATATCCCCAATTATCCCAAGAATATCCTTCATAGCTGGGTTTTTTTTTGTTTTTTGTTTGTTTGTTTTGTTTTGACATTTTTATCAAGGATCCAATCAAGGATCACACAACGATTTTGGTTGTCATCTCTCTTTTGTCTCCTTCAACCTAGAACTTCTCACCAGACTTTTATTCATTCATTTAATTAAGGGATTGATTTTGCCTTTTATGACATAGATCTGTTTGAAGAGTCCAGGTCAGTGCCCTTCCTTCCTTCCTTCCTTCCTTCCTTCCTTCCTTCCTTCCTTCCTTCCAAATGTCCCTCAGTCAGGATATGCCTGGTTGTCTCTTCATGATTAGATTCCAATTAACCACTTTGGGCAGGACTAAGTACTTTGCAGGTGATGTTGTGTCCGTCTCAGTACCACACAGCAGGGGGCACGTGACATCAGCCGGTCCCATCACTAGTGGTTAATTTTGATCACTTGGTGAAGGTGGCGACTTCCAGGTTTTCCCACTGGTACCTCTTCCCCATTATAATTAAAAAGTAATCCTGTGGGCTGGTCCTTTGAGACCAAATATTAACTTCCTCATTGATGAGCCTTGCCTGAATTATTTATTCCTCTACTGGCTGCATAATTCCTCTACTGCTGTGATTTTCTAATTCAACCTTTCTTTCTGCATGTATTAGTTGGCATTCCAGAACTTGCTTTTTCCAGAAGGGCAGAGGCAATACTCAAATCTGAGCTCCTCACCAGCTGGGTCTCCCAGCCTGTTTTCAGGCATGCCTCTTGAGCTCTAAAATAGGGTAGGAGGAGGTGCCTGACACTGCTCTGTGCCCTTGGGTAACCCCCTCACCCTTTCCTGGGCACGTCCTCATCAGTCAACAGGTGGATTCAGGCTCAGGACTGAGCTGTCCCCGCAGCCCTCCATCTAGCCTTCTCCAGGTGTATAGGGGGCAACTCAGATGCGGGGTCCAACCAGGGCGGTGGGTACAGTCCCACAGAGGGCACTGGCCCAGCTGAGGCAACTGATGACTCAGTGAGGGTGGCAGAGGTCAGCAGAACAGGAAGTCAAGGACAATAGCTGAACCTGTTGCCGTGGTGATCTCTGTGTTTGCCAGCTGGGTGGGGCCAGCCACGCAGCCCGCATTAGCTAAGCCCAGGGCCGGTACTCCGCTTTCACTTTGCTCCTCTTCTGGACCTGGTGGGGCTGGGATTCACAGCAGCTCACCTGGGGACTGCAAAGGCGCAGTCATTCAATGAGGCTTGAGAAGGGTCGCAGCAGTTAGAGGCCTCCAAGATCTACAGTTCCCAGAACACAAGTGAAGTCCTGGTCTAGCCCCAGCTGCCTGAGTGGTCAGCTTTGAACTAGCACAAGGAAATATCATCTATCCTGGGAACGGAGAGTCTTGGCCTGTGTCTTGTTTCTTGAACCTGCTCCTGCCTGAGAAATCATGGTTACAAGCCAAACCTAGAGATCGTGAGATTACCTGGTCGTTTCATCCACACACATGTGCTCTGTGGGGAGGGGGGGAGGGAGCGGAGAGGGAAAGGAGAGGGGCGGGCTGCAATCAGATGGAGGAGACAGACTCTTGAAAGTTCAGCTCCCTGAGGGCAGAGGCTTGGGTTGCGTGGGTACCCACTGTAATCTAGCACTGAGTATGAGCTCAATAAATATTTGCTGGTCTAACGAACAAGGGAACAAGGGAACAGGGCCTCTCGCCCTCGTCTTCCGTTTCACTGCCCCCTTTCACACTGCTTGGCTAGCGCCTACGATATTGCATTATCCTAAAATGTGCTGTATATCTCCGTCTGGCCTCCAGACCTTTGCAGGCACTGTTCCCTCTACCAGGAACACATTCAGTTTACTAGCCGGTGTGTCTGTAGAGATAAGTCAGAGACTGGCACCGAGCAGGGGCACATTAAATATTTGATGAGTGAATGAATGAATGAATGAATGCCCTTGTCCATTGTACACCCCAGGAAGCAGGGACACTCGGGACCCTCCCTATTCATCTCAGTCCCCCTCCCGCCAGCCTGGAATGAATGCATCTTTTTATCCGCTCTGAGAATTGCCAGGCTTCGGCAGGGACAGGCGGGGCGGAGGACTGGATTGTGGGGCTGCCCTCGGCCCCTTCTCAAGTCTCCTAAAGGGTCTGCTTTTCCTGACGTTGGGAGTTTGCATCCTCTCCCCGAAACTCAGCCTTGTCACCTGACTCCCACGGTCAGCCCCTCGTCCCCCACCACCCTGTATCCCGGGTACCGACTCTCAACCAATAGCACGTGGTTCAGAGTCTGCAGCTTCCCATTGGTCGCTGGTCTCCTTTCTTCCCCGCGATTGGCCGAGGCCCAGCCGCAGCTTCCCCCCTACCCGCAGCCCTGCGATGGTACAGCCCGCCGCGGCTTAGGCGGAGCGGGAAGGTCCACTGCGCTGCGCCGCGGGGTGTCGGGAAGAGTCGGGAGAGGCGGAGGGATCCCTCTGGAATGTTTCCGTCTGCTCCACCCGGAACGGGGATGAGAGGCAAGGATTGGCCGCGAGCTGCAGGAGGCCGTTCCTGATTGGCTGGGAGCGGGCGCCGACCCCGCCCCCCGGCCCCGGCTGCGGGAGAGGCCCGGACCAGAGTTTGCGGAGGGCCGAGCTGGGCGCGCGCAGGGCGGCGGCGGCGGCGCAGGTGAGTTTCACGCGCGGGCGAGACGCGGCTGGAGGTCTAGGCTGGGCGAGGGTATGTCGGAGGCCTCCTCCCAGCTGGGCGCCTCCCTTCCTGCTGGGGGTAGGGGGCCAACGCCTCCACCGCCAGGATGGGGTCTCCAGCCGCACCCCTGACTCCTGCACCCCTTTGGACAGCCCCCACTCTGGCGGGCACAGACGCGGGGTCTGTATTTCTGAGCCCTATCTGGGGCACCTCCCCGGAGCTGGCCTCACCTCAGTCTTCCAGGGTTTAGGGAGGCTTGGGAAGGACCGAGGTCCCGATAATAACAATGAAAAAAATCGTCCTCACTAACATTGATTGAACACTTTTGTGTCAGGTAATTACTATGAGGATCGTTGAATTTAAACACCTCATAGGAGCTGTTACTTCTTTTAAGAGTGAAGCAGCAGACCCAGAGAGGTAGAGTGACTTGCCCAAGGTCACACCAGCTAATAAGTGGCAGATCTGGGACTCAGTCCCATTCCTCAGAGTGAAGAACTGGAGTCTCAACCACTAGACTACATGTCCAGTGGCTCCATGGCTCAGATGTTCCTGCACAGCTCCTCAGCCTACTGCACTTTGTGCTACCCTCTCCCTCCCCACCCCTCCACACACACACCATACATACCATGTGGGCCACACCTGCTGGTCTTTGCTTCTCTCCCCGTGCTCTTTCCCCCGCCAGAGGTCACCAGACACCAGCAGCTCAAGCAATAAACTGCGCCCGTATTCCTTCTCCCTTGAGCTGGAAGGCAAGGCTGGTGTACCTGGGTCCTGAGAAGAGAGTGATGTCTTCAGGGGACATAGGCAGGGAGCCTGGATGCTGGGGTCCTGTGCCTGCCAGGCCCCCCTAGGAAGCCTGGGCCCAGGCTGGGGAGTAGGCGTTCTCTCCGGAAACACCCAGGAGCCGGTTTTTCAAGACTGAATCAGAGGCCGCCCGCCCTTCTCTCCAAAGCATTCCCCTGTTGGAAAGGGGAGCCTGGGTGTGGTGCCCCCCCTCCCTGAGAGATTGTGTGAGCTCCCAGGAACCCTCTGCCCCTCTTCCTGCTTCCCCGCCACTGCCATTCTGTGTGGCTGTGGAGTTGCCCTTCCCAAGGAAGTTTCAGGCCCTTCCCAAGGAAGAGAGGGTAGGGAGGCTGGAACTCCAACTAACCTGCTTGGTGCCCAGGCCAAAACTCTTTTTCTCCGGTCCCCACAGGTGAGGAGAGCCTGGGAATGTGGGGAGAGGGTGGCAGTTAGCAACTCCACGGCAGGCATGTTCTGAGGATTGGGGGATTCAGAGAACAGTCAGAATGAGGATATAAGATATGTTCATTCATTCTACAAATATATTTTGAGCACCTACTTTGTGCCAGGCACTGGCACAAGATTTAATAGTGAACAAGTCAAAACTAAGGATTTTGAGGGGGGAGCTGCCATTCTAGTGGGGGAAACAAGCAACAAACAAGCTAACAAGTAAATTAAAAAGATACCTCCAGATGGTGGTAAGTGCTATGAATAATATATGAGGGGGTGACATGATAGAAACTCTGGGCAAGGTGGGCTCTCAGAGGAAGTGACTTTGGAGCCGAAGCCTAAATGACAAGAAGCAGCCAGCCCTGCCTGCAAAGATCAGGCAGAGGGCACAGCCAGGGCAAAGGCTCTGAGGCTGGACCAAGCTTGGAATAGGGTAGCTGGGGCAGGAGATGCAGCTGAAGCAGCAATTCTGCAGGAGTCGGGGGTCACATTAAGGAGTTTGGAGCTTTTACCCCGTCAGGTGGGAAACTTGTAAGATTTGAGGCAGGGGAATGATGCGATCTGGTTTACGTTTTAAAATAGGACACGAAGTTAATAACAGCCTGAGACTGGAAGACAAGAGTTGTGCCAGGGCAACATGTAATTAAGTTCATGGGCCTGAGCCGTCTGGACCACAGGGGCAGTTCCAACAGGCTAAGGCAAGCCAGGGAGGCTTCCTAGAGGAAGTAACATGGAGTAGGCCCTGGCAGGCAAAGAGGACTGGGATGTTCCTGGGCAGGGCAGGGAGGGAGGCAATATAATGACTAATAATACAAACAGTTTCCTTAAATTGCTAAGGAAATAAAATGCTGAGCAGGTTGCATGCATAATCTCTTTGAATCCCCATAAGCACTCTCTGACAGACAGGAATTCTACCTATTTTTCAGATGAGGAAACTGAGGCTTCGTCAAATGAAGTGACTTGCCTACAGCCACTCAGCTGGTAAGTGGCAGGGGTGGGTTTTGAACCCAAGCCATTTTGCCTTTTCTGGCCTGGAAGGCAAATTCATTAATTACCCACTTTCCTCACCATCGTTATTCCTGTCCCCCCCAGGTGAGGACTAGGCAGCCAGCCTGAACCAGGGCAGCAAGTGTGGGCAGAGGAAATAAGGAGGTTGGGAATTGGTGATCGGGATGTGGGGGCCCTGCGTAAAAAGAGGAAGTTAGTATCTTCTGTGTTTATAGATGGAAATAGTAATAATCACCGACATTTATGGAATCCTCATATCGTGTGCCAGGAACTGTTCCATGCATATGTATGATTTCCTTAGAACTCGAAGAGCTTAAGACACTTGCTCAAGGCCACACAGCTATTAAGCGGTGAAGCCAGATTCCAGACTCATGTTCTCAGCATTCTGCCTCCCAATGTATGATGAGGGAGGGGACCCAAGGGAGGTGATAATGAGGATTTTTTTTTTTTTTTTTTTTTTAGTATCATTGAGCGTAATGAGATAACCGGAGGAGGCAGTACTCATTTATTCATTTAGAATTTATTTTTTGTCTAATAGTCAGTGAGTGCCTACTGTGTGCTAGATCCAGTGATGGGTACTATCGATAGCCATAACCAATAAAAGACTAGTACTCAGAATATATAGTATTAGTGTCCAGAATATATAAAGAGTTCCCACAAATCAATAAGAAAAAAGATAGGACGTGCAATTTTTTTAAATGGGCGAAGAAGACTTAAACAGGCAAGTCACAAAAGGGCAAATCCAAATGGTTAGTAAATGTATTAAAAGGTTTTCAGCATCATTGATTCTCGGGAATGAAAACTAAAACCACAGTGAAAGGTGAGAGAGATACAGTCCCTGTCTCCGTGGCTGGATGAAGTACCAGCCCTGTGCCCAACAGGGATAAGGGACCACAGAGGTGGGGCTTGTGCTTTTGCTGGAGAGACAAGACCCTCTTAAGGGCAGAAACTACAGGAACTGGTGGGATGGTCAATATTAGGCTCCTTCCTTCATCCATCCATCATTCAACAAGTATTTATTGAGCACCATTCTCTGCACTGAGAATATAGGTACAAATAAGACAGACAAAATTCCCTGAACTTTCGGAAAACAATGAACAGGATGAATGAATGAAATATATTTTCCACCTGAAAGAGGTGAAAGAGTGAGTTGTGTGGATACCAGGGAGCATAGCCAGTGCAAAGACCCTGAGGCTGGACTGTGCCTAGTATGTTGGAGAAACAGGGATGAGGGCAGGCCTGTGTGACTGGAGGGAGTGAATGAAGGGGAGAGTGGCAGGAGATGAGGACAGGGAGATGACGGGGGCAAATCTGTAGGGGCCTGTGAGCCGAGGGGAGCACCTTGGCTTTTACTGCGAGTGAGTTACGAGCCCTTGGAGGGGTTGGAACAGAGGATAGATGTGACATGGCTTCTGTTTTACAGGATCACTCTGGCTGCTGTGTTGACGAGAGAACGTGGGGGACGAGGGCGGAAGCCAGAAGACTGGGAGGAGGCAACTGCATTAGTCTAGGTGAGTGATGCTGGGGCTGGACCAAGTGATACTAGAGGAGGTCTTGGAGGAATAGAGGAATGAATGAATGAACAAATGAACAGATGCATGACGATGGGTGCAGCCCACTGGACTACTGAATCCAGAATTACCCCTGGAAGAGGCAATCCGAATGGAGGGAGCAGGAAGTCCCCTTGACACAGAAAAATGTAATATGGCATAATTTGATCCTCACCGCAACCTGGCCAGGTGGATAGAATGTCCCCATTTGCAAATCAAGCATCTGAAGTCCGGGAAAATGGAGTTGCTTAGGGGATTGAGCTTTTTGGTTATGAACTTGGGCTTGGGAGTCAGACCTGAGGGTGCAGCCAGTCTCTCTGACTTTGGACATGTTACTGAAAAATGAAATCCGAATTCTTTCCCCGTCTATAAGGCCCTGCACAGTTGACCAATGTCACCTCTTTTACCTTCCCACTTCATGTTCTCCCATCGCTCACTCCACTTCAGCCACACTGGTCTCCAGCTGATCTGTGAGCCCGAGTCTGCGAGTCTACTCAGAGCCTTCCATGGCTGCCACCTTACTCAGAACAAAAGCTCAAGTCCTCCCTACAGCCCACAAGGCCATGCTCCATTTGCTTGTCACCTCCCTGCTCTCACCTCCTCCTGCTGACCCCGTTATTCACTCTGTTCCAACCACATGGGCCTCCTTGCTGTTCTTCAAACATGCCAAGCATCTCAGGGACTTTTGTACTGGCTGTTCCCTCTGCCCGCAACATTCTTGCCTCACATCCTCATGTGGATGCTTCTTCCTGTCATTCACATCTCAGGTTCAGCTGCACCTGCTCGGCGAGGCCCTCAATAAAACTTTTCTTGTTCTGTTGTCTTCATGGGACTATTAGAAGTTATATTAGATACTTACACCTTCTCCTCTGGATGGCGTGCTTCTGGACAGACCGACAGAACCCCAGCTAGCCAATAGAGCACCTAGGAGTGAATTAGAAAAAAGCAGCCCTTCCTCCCGGCACATGCATCAGCATACAAGGGTCTGATGCTTTTGCACAGGGAAAAACCTGTATAACTGCACACGTGGCACAAGTCAGGGACCTTGCTTGTCTTATTGAAAGCAGTACCTAAAAAAATGTATGGACTATTTAAACATTCCAAAAATATTTGTTTGATGGGAGGGAGAGAGTGAAAGAGAGAGAGTGTGGGGGAGAGGAAAGAAAAAAAGGTATCAGTCAGGACAGGTTTTGCTGCAGGAACAACCTCTAAAATTTTAGTGGCCGAACTCAACAAAGGTTTAATTTTCTTTTCTGCTCCATGTCCATTGCAGCTAGGTGAGAAGTTCCATTCGTTGTAGTCACTCAGGGCCTGTCCTGATGGAGCCACCACCACATCAAATGTGGCTGGTCACCCTGCCAGGGAGCAATAGACCTCTGGAGGCTCTTGCTCCAGTAATTAAATGCTGCAGTCCAGACATGTCATGTGTTACTTCCTCTTGCAACTCATTGGTCAGAACTAGTGACATGTCTGCCCAGTGATAAGGAGGTCAATAAATGCCATCTGCCTATGTGCTTTGAAGGGAGAGTCAGAAATATTTTGCTCACAGCACTAATGACTGCAACCTATAGAAAAAGAAAGAAACTTAACCACTCTGATCCTCCATTTTCTCATCTGTTAAATGGGCATAATCGTAGCATAATATGATCCCTCCATCACGATGTGGTATGAGGATTAAGTAAGGCCATGGAGCAGTTAGCACAGAGTTGTAATAGATATGAGCTGCTATTCTGTACGAGTGTAAAAGTGTGGGAACTGGGATTTGAACCGAGGCCAGTCTGTTCTCTGAATATGTCATGGGGCCTGTAGCGTGCTAATGGTGGGGGAGAGGGAGCCTGGGGCCAGTGCCCAGGCCCTGAGCCCACTTTTCTGCCCTGCAGATCTCCTGGGCGCACACCCTCTTTCCGCTGCTCATGCCGCTGGGACTGGGGCGGCGGAAAAAAGCGCCGCCTCTCGTGGAGAATGAGGAAGCTGAGCCAGGCCGCGGTGGGCTGGGCGTGGGGGAGCCAGGGCCACTGGGTGGAGGTGGAGCAGGAGGGCCCCAAGTGGGCTTGCCCCCTCCTCCCCCAGCCCTGCGGCCCCGTCTCGTGTTCCACACCCAGCTGGCCCATGGCAGTCCCACTGGCCGCATCGAGGGCTTTACCAACGTCAAGGAGCTATACAGCAAGATTGCTGAGGCATTCCGGCTGCCAGTTGCTGAGGTACCCACCAGGGAGCAGTGGGGCCCCGATGGTGGCCTAGAGACCTGGCTAGGCGTGCCTCCTGGTCCTGAGCTGGGGGCTCAGGTGCTGAAGCTGCAGATACTGAGGTCTGTGCCCCAGTGAATTATGGGGAACTGGAGGCCCGGACTGGGTGCTGAGTTTCCATCAGGCATTGGGAGGCCTGTTCCCCAGTGGATTATGGGAACTGATGGTCAGGACTGGATGCTACATTCCCACCATGTATTGTTTGCACCCCAGTGGATTTTGGGGGCTGGAGGTTAGGTGCAAGATTCACTTCTGCATGATGCATAGGGAGGCAAACCCCAAGGACTTTGGGAAATGAAGGGAGGCCAAGAGGACAACCGGAGGATTGAGCAAGAAGTAGCTACAGGGGTATCAGTATGCCTGGTGGGTGTCAGTGCCCCTTTATTCATTCCACAAGCATTTATGGAGCACCACAGTGAGCCAGGCTCTGTGCCCTGCAACCAGCAGGGAGTATTTGCTAGGACAAATCCCAGTCCTAGCAGAGCTGACATTCCAGTGGGGGCCCTGCCTTGGCGTGGAGGTGATCAAGCACGGGAGTGGGGACCTTCAGGCCTTTCCCTTCTCTCTTCCCCCTCAGGTTGGGGCTGCAAAGGGCAAGGGAGGAAAGGTGAGGGTTGAGTGTGTCCCACCTCTGCAGGTGATGTTCTGCACCCTCAACACCCATAAAGTGGACATGGACAAGCTCCTGGGGGGCCAGATTGGGCTGGAGGACTTCATCTTCGCCCACGTCAAAGGGCAGCGCAAGGAGGTGGAGGTGTTCAAGTCGGAGGAGGCTCTGGGGCTCACCATCACGGACAACGGGGCAGGCTACGCCTTCATCAAGGTGCTTGAGGTTAGGGCGGGCTATAGGATCCAGGGGCGGAGCCACGGGGCTGACAGCTCCTCTCCCCGCAGCGTATCAAGGAGGGCAGCGTCATCGACCATATCCAGCTCATCAGCGTGGGCGACATGATCGAGGCCATCAACGGGCAGAGCCTGCTGGGTTGCCGGCATTACGAGGTGGCCCGGCTGCTCAAGGAGCTGCCCCGAGGCCGTACCTTCACGCTGAAGCTAACAGAGCCCCGCAAGGCTTTTGGTGAGGGTCTGCCGCCTGAACTACCATAATCACCCTGTTTACTTGGGTCCAGGCTGCAATGTCAGGGGCCACCAGCAGGTGGCGCCCAAGCACAGCTCGCCAAATTAGACAGGGGCAGCTCCGCCCTACCTTGGGGAGGGGGTGCTGGCTCTCCGCCCAGCCTGGGAGGAGGGTGGGGGCAAGGAGGAAGTTGCCCCCACACCCAGCTTCCAGGAGCCATTAGCCCAGCCAAGCGCCCCCAGCCCTGGCCAGCCCCCCACCCTCAAGAAGCCAGGCTTGGCTGCCCTGTGCCAGGCCCCCCACTTTTCAGTCTGGCTTCACTAACTCTCAGGAATGAGCTGGAGGCCCCTGGGGTTGGGGTGGGGGTGGGGGACTCTGAAACACTTCCCCAGGCAAATAGGGCTGGTCCTTGGCCCAGCAGCTTATACCCCCTTGGCCTTGGGGAAAGCAGCTAGAGACGGAGGCCCCACCCCCTTCCTGTCCCTCAGGCCCTGGGAGCAGATGTGGCGGCTCCAGTCTCCCCTCCAGCCTTTTTAATTCCCAGCCCCTGGGTGCCCCTTCCCCATCTATGCCAAGCCTGAGTCAGAAGACCTGCCCTCCTAGAGTCACCTTAGCCCCCAACTGCCCCTGGAGCCTGCAGAAGCTTGGAGAAGGTAGAGGGGGGTCTAGAGCCAGCATGCCAGGGTTCCTGCCCAGAACATGCTGGAATTGGGTTTTCCCCACCCTCACCCCTCCCCTGCCTCCCACAGACATGATCAGTGTGCGTTCAGGGGGTGGCCGCCTGGGCTCTGGCCCCCAGCTGGGCACTGGCCGAGGGACCCTCCGGCTCCGATCCCGGGGCCCTGCCACAGTGGAGGATCTGGTGAGTGTTCCAGCTGGGCCTGAGCCCCCCTTCCCTGCACATTCATAGGTGGCAGCGTCAGCTGATAGCTCAGGGGCTCCAGGCACTGGATTCAAATCCACCTCTGCCTCCCTCTAGCTCTGGGACCTTGGGCAAATGGGCCTCAGTTTCCTCGTCTGTAAAATGGGGGGATAATAATACTGACATTGTCAGAGTTATCGTGAGGACGAACTGTGGGTTAATATACATAAAGTGGCAAAAAGAGACCTGGCACTTAGTAAATACAATTACAGTTACAGTCACATTATTATAATGCCACGGTCCCTTCTCTCCCCCATCTCTAGCCCTCGGCCTTTGAGGAGAAGGCGATTGAGAAAGTAGATGACCTGCTGGAAAGTTACATGGGCATCAGGGACACGGAGTTGGGTGAGTAGGTGGTACTTCATCTGGGTAGGAATGGGATTCTGGGGGAGGGGGCTTCTAGGTCCTGTGGGCACCTGTGCATCTGTGCCTCCATTCTGCTCCCTGCCCCACCCTCCAGCGGCCACCATGGTGGAACTTGGGAAGGACAAGAGGAACCCGGATGAGCTGGCCGAGGCCCTAGACGAGCGGCTTGGTGACTTCGCCTTCCCCGATGAGTTTGTTTTTGACGTTTGGGGTGCCATTGGGGATGCCAAGGTTGGCCGTTACTAGGCCTTCTGGTGGACCTTGTGATGACCTGGGCCCGGCCTGGTGGGAGCTCCTGGGGTGGGGACACCACAGCCCAGACTCCAGTGTCTGGCTTTGGCCTGGCCCAGCAGCTCCAGGACAATGCAGCTCGGAGGTGGGGCCGAGCCCCTACCCCAGCCCAATTGGTACCACCCGCTCCCTGGTTCCCAGCCTGGCTGGGGTCCCAGCTGCCCCCCACCTCAACCCCCATTCCCCACCTACCTCAGCCGGGTCAGGCGTGGGGAGGGATGAGCCAGATTGGACAGCCAGCTCCCGACCCTAACACTTTCCACATCAGCTGCCAAACTGGCCCCTCTGTCTCCCTGGGGCCTCAGGTTCTATTTGGGGGTCCTGGCCTCCCTGGTTTCCTGTTGCAGGGAATTCAAAAAGGGGGCTTCCCCTTCAGCAAATGCAATAATACCCTCCCACTATCCCCCTCCAGAGGAGCCCCCTACCTCTGCATTGAAACACAAGTCTGCTGTGAACCCCCAACCTCCCCACCCACGCCTGTGTTTCTTTCAGCCCAGCCTCGGACAGACTGGGCGGGAGGGATGATGGCGGTGGGCTTTTGTATCTGAATTTGCTGTCTGGAACATAAAGACTCTATCTGCTGTTGGACCTGTGTGGTGACTGAGGGGTGGGAGGGCAGGGTGGGCCTGGGCTGGGAAAGAATGTAACAGCTGAAATCCATCCTCCTCTGGCTTCAAATTGAATTAGGAGCTGGCCTGGGCCGCCTGCCCCCTCCCACCCGTTCCGCCTGATGAGGCTCCTGGCCGTCGGCCACCAGGCTTCCAGGCAAGGCTGCAGCTTTGGGCCTACTGAGGGTTCAAGTCCTGCTCCCTTTGGAGCAAGGCCTCCAGCCCTGTGGCCCTATGTGAACAGTGGGGCCCAAGGCTGCTGGCTACAGCCCAGGGTTATGGGAAGCACCAGGGCCAGGAGGTTTGAAAGCCTGGCTTGGAGAAAGATGGGGGTGGAGGCAAACAGATCCTTGGATCTGCTGGGGCAAGTGCTATGGGGAAGAGTCCATCCCTGACGCTGAGAGAGCAGTCATGATGTGGCCCCCAGCTGATTGGACATGTGGGGTCTATAGGTACTTAGGGCAGGCCATGCTGTATACTGCGTATAAACCCAGCCGGCTTGTTTTGACAACCTACTTCATCCTTGAGGATTGAAGGGGGATCAAGGAAGGGGGGGGCGGGACCCTGGCCAGACCTGGAGGGGAGAGCCAGGATTGAAAGGAAGGGAGCCAGCCAGGCCAGAGGTCCCTGCAGGAATGTTTGGGGGTGAGCTGAGAGGAGAAGTGTGAGCCCAGCCCACTCCCCATTTCCACTGGGTCAGAGGTAGGCCTCGGGAGTGGAGGAGGTGGGGGACTGCTGGGTTGGGGGTGGGTGCGCAGCCTGTGGCTGTGTTCTTGGGATAGGGTTGGGGTGGCCGATGTCAGGGTTACTCTGCATCCCTGGGCACCTGTGGGTGCTTCATGTGTCTGTGCCAGTAGATGGCTCCGGTTTGAAGGGTGCGGTATGTGTCTTGATATTGAGAGTAGGACTGTGTGTTATCAGAGTTTTGATGGTTTGTGACCATGTTGAGGGCTGTAGCTATCTGTTGAGGGAATGGGGTGCAACAACTATCTTTGTGTGCCAGGGTGTTTGTGGGTGTGACTGGTAGTGTGCCTGGAATGTGGCCGTGTGACTGCATGACTGTGAGAGTGTGTGTGTCTAGATGTCCCTGTTTCTAGGGTAGGGGCATGATCAGCTAGATCTTGGGGTGTCTAGGGTTGCCATTCCTTGTGTCTTGGGTGTGTGGAGTCTGCCTGTGGAAGTTGGATTGTTGCAAGGTGTCTCCGGGTGATTGGATATGGCTGGAGGACTGTCTCAGCAGTAAGGATCTCAGGGGCCTGTATTTCAGGGTGTTGAGAGAAGTGGCCCATGTTAGACTCTGTAACTGGGCACATCTGGTGCTAGGGCTGTGACTGTCTCAGTGAGTTCAGGGGTTTGACAGTGGCTGACCCCAAGATGTGGCTGGCTGGGGACAGGTTGTGATGGTGGCTGGTGTCAGGGTATTAGGGGATATGATCGTGAGACTGTGTCCCTACTCAGGGCAAGAGGGGAGGCCGCTGCTGTGTGTGGCTGTCTTTGTGGCGTGGGATGTGTGATGCTCACCACATCCTAAAGCATGATCTAGGAGAGTCCCCTGGTCAGCGGCCTCCTGCTCCCCCCTCCAGGGGTATGACTTCTGTTGCCCTGGCTTGGGCTTTAAGCCCCTGTGTAAATAGTGGGCGGATCTCCTGGCTTGCCTGGTCCTGACCCAAGCTGGTCCACCACCCAAGGCACTGCCAACCACCGCCCACCCAACATCCATGAAGGCTCTAGCAGAGTCAGGGGATGCTGCTCCCTCCACAAGGGCTAGACCCCTAACGTCACAGCCCCAGAGGGCCAACAACACCCCCTGCAGCCACCCCAGCCTTCCCTGGGTGACGCTCACATTTTCCAGTGTTTAGATTTTATCCGCCTTATTAATGAGGCAGGCAAGAGGCCCGCGCCAGGGGGGAAGGGGGTGCTCCTGCCCCGCCAGGGCGAGGGGCTCAGGACAACTCCCTGGGAGCTCCCCTTCCTCATAGGGGTAGCTGGGACCAAGAGTGGCCCCCACCTATTGCCAGGAACATAGAGAGGGGGTCTCTGCCACCCCAGGCCCCCTGTGGGCTGGCGCTAATTGGAGCGGCCCCTGGAGGCCTGAGCAGGCAGCAGGAGGAGGCAGGGAGCCGAGGAGCCGCCCCTGGAGGAAGGGAGGGAGGGAGCGGCCTGCGGGAGAGCTTGGGCACAGCAGGCGCGGGTGCCTCGGACAGCAGGAGCCAAGAAGCAGGCGATGGGGACCCAGTGTCCCATGGACCACCCGGTAAGGCTAGGGCTCGAGCATATCGGGTGGGGCTGGTGGGCGCTGAAGGATGGGGCCATGGTTCCCTCTTTCCTGTGTTCCTTGACTCTCAGCCCAATCTGTCTGTCCCTGTTGCTCTTACCGTCAGTCCATCCTCCCTATCTGACCCAGCGGGCAGTTTTGCGCCCTGCCCTCACCACCAGGGTATCAAGCTGGCAGGAGTTCTGGAACTGTGGGCAGAGTTCTGGAAACGCAGGGTGAGGCAGCGGTGGTCGGGTAGGGCCTGGGTGAGACGGCAATGGAGCTCAGAGATGGGAATGTTGGGGACAGGGGTGTGGCTGTGGGGACAGAAATGCAATCATGGGGATAAAGATATGGCCATGGGAACAGAAATGGGACCATAGGGACAGAGACAGTATAATGGGGAAAGAATGGGCCCACAGTGGCAGAAGTGGGGCTCTGTGGGCATCAAGGATGGGACTGAGAACAGGTGACATGACTGTCAGAGATGGGGCATTGGGGTCAGGTGAGGGCCTGGGGTCAGAAATGGTCAGTGAGTATCAGCTGCGGCCCGCGTCCAGGAATTTGCTGTGGTGTAAACGGGACATGGGTCCATGAGGCCCAGAGATTACAACAGACGCACAGGCTGGAGCCACGGGAGCCACGGGAGCCACGGTAGGCAGAAAAGTAAGCAGTGAGGACAGAGTGAGTTCAGGGTCAAGAGCTGGGATGGTGAGAGGCAGAGGAGGAGGAGGAGAAGGAGTCAGGAACTGGGCAACCAGGGTCATTGGAGTTGCTGTGAGCTAACACGGGCCCTGCTGATCTGAGATGGGACCACCGGCTGGTCTCAGACAGACTGTGGTTGCTAGGTCCCCGGCCAGCTTCATCTTCCCCTCCTTCCCAGCCCCACCCCTGGCACCTGACATGAGCCCTTGCGGGCCCCTCAACCTGAGCCTGGTGGACGAGGTGACCACGTGTGCGGCGCCTGGGGCCCCCAACGCGTCGGCTGGGCCGCCGTCGGGCCTCTCAGGCGGGTCACCAGCGCTGCCCATCTTCTCCATGACGCTGGGCGCCTTGTCCAACGTGCTGGCACTGGCGCTGCTGGCTCAGGCTTCGGGCCGCCTACGGCGCCGCCGCTCGGCAGCCACCTTTCTGCTCTTCGTTGCCAGCCTGCTGGCCACCGACCTGGCCGGCCACGTGATCCCGGGGGCGCTGGTGCTGCGCCTGTATGCAGCGGGGCGTTCGCCGTCCGGAGGCGCCTGCCACTTCCTGGGCGGCTGCATGGTCTTCTTCGGCCTGTGCCCGCTGCTGCTGGGCTGCGGCATGGCCGTGGAGCGCTGCGTAGGGGTCACGCGGCCCCTGCTGCACGCTGCCCGTGTCTCGGTAGCCCGCGCGCGCCTTGCTCTGGCCGCACTAGCCGCCGTGGCCTTGGCTGTGGCGCTGCTGCCACTGGCGCGCGTGGGCCACTATGAGCTGCAGTACCCTGGCACGTGGTGCTTCATTGGCCTAGGCCCGGCAGGCGGCTGGCGCCAGGCCCTGCTCGCCGGCCTCTTCGCGGGCCTCGGCCTAGCTGCGCTTCTCGCAGCGCTCGTGTGCAACACTCTCAGCGGCCTGGCCCTGCTGCGCGCCCGCTGGCGCCGCCGCTCTCAACGGCGCCCCCCGACCTCCGGTCCCGACAGACGCCGGCGCTGGGGGGAGCGCGGACTCCGCTCAGCCTCCGCTTCGTCCGTCTCGTCCGTCGCTTCGGCTTCCGCCACCTTCAGAGGTGCTCCAGGCTGTGGCTCAACGCGAAGAGCCCGCGCCCATGATGTGGAGATGGTGGGCCAGCTAGTGGGCATCATGGTGGTGTCGTGCATATGCTGGAGCCCGCTGCTGGTGAGGGGCACACCCGCCCCGACACCCATGCTTCTTCCAGCTCCTGCCTTGGCCTCTCAACCTTTCCATCGTAGGATACCTGGGTCCTCTCTCCCTTGCGTGGCCAGGGTCCCGCCCCCTCGAGGACTCCCTTCTTTTGCCCTCTCTCTCTGATGTCCCACCTCTCCTCCCGGTCCCTTTATCTTACTCCTCCCAGGGGCCTTTGTAGTTTACCCCAAAGCACATAAGCCTCCTCCCCAGCCTCACCTCTCTAGGCCCCGACACTTCATTCCCTGGCCCCTTCACCTCTCCCACACCGTTTTTCTTCTCCCCCTCAGACCCCTGCCTTTCGGAACACCTGGGACTTCTCTCCTTTCTGGACCAAGCCCCTACCCAGTGAAGGCCTTTGTTTCTGCCGCACCCTCTAAGGCCGTCTTTCCACAGCTCCTTTCCAGGAAGACCCCCATTTCTCTCTCTGTGATGCTCCTGCCCCCTTACCCTCCAGCCATGCGCCCATCCATCCCAGCCATACCCTTCGCCGGTACCCTTCCCTTACACCCACCCCACCGCTCACACCCGCTTCTCCGGCAGGTGTTGGTGCTGTTGGCCGTCGGGGGCTGGAGCTCCAGCTCCCTGCAGCGGCCGCTGTTTTTGGCCGTGCGCCTAGCCTCGTGGAACCAGATCCTGGACCCCTGGGTGTACATCCTGCTACGCCAGGCCGTGCTGCGCCAACTGCTTCGCCTCCTGCCCCCGAGGGCCTGTGCTAAGGGCAGCCCCGCTAGGCTGGGCCTAACCAGGAGCGCCTGGGAGGCCAGCTCGCTGCGCAGCTCTCGGCACAGTGGCCTCAGCCATTTCTAGGTACGCCCGGAAGCCTAACAGCCAGCCAGACCAGACCACAGTGGAGCCTTGGGGAATAAAGCCATTTTGCAGACAAGTGCTGGACGGTGCGTCCCGTTGGTGCTGCAGCATCCATTTGACGGCGCGAGGGTGGGAGAGGCACAATGTGCTCCTATGGGTGCAGTTCCAAAACTTGCCACTTGGGGGCGCAGGGACGCCCAACGCGGAGGTGGAACCGGAGCCGCAGGAGCTTGCGCTAGCTGGGACCCCCGGGACAGCAACCCCGGGACCGCGGCTCTGCTGGGAGCAGAGTGAGAGGGTTGGGCGCTTCTTGCCCCTCTTGTTGCCAGAACTGACTCCCGCAGCCATTCGCTCATACGGCCCTGAACTCCCCAAACATAGCCCCAAGGCCGTACCCTCAAACAATAGCCCATCATTGCTTCTGCCGACATCCCCGAACAGTTCCGAAACCCCTCCCACCGTGGCCTGTCCAGCTCCTCACCAAAGCGACAGCCCCAAGTCCCCACCCTCCCTTGGCCCTCTTCAAATAACTCCTCCACCATAACCCAAGACGCCTGCCCATGACTCCCAAAGCCCTCCGCCACTCTCCCCACCCCCGATCATCACCCCCATTCCTGCACACAAGAAGCCGGGGATGCATGGAGGGGGGTCAAACCCCAAAGGCATTTTTAAAAACTACGAACAGCTGGGCAGGGGCAGGGGAGAAGGCTAGCAGCCCCCAGCCACGAAGTCGAAGTCCCGGAAGGCTGCCTGCTCTGTGGCCGTGAGGGGCCGCGCGTCGCGGGGCGGGCTCAGTGTGGGGGCCTCCCCTGTGAACTCCTCATCGAAGTTGCTGACATCCGTGTGGCCTGACAGCGTGGGCACAAAGGGCGGTGTCAAGCGCCGGGCCAGCAGGGCGTCCCAGCCCAGGGTCTGTAGGGAGAGAAGGGAGAGGTCAGGGTGGGAGTTGGGGCAGACCGCAGGAGGGACAAGCCCCGTGTGCCCCATCCAGCCTGGGTCTGTGGGGATCAGCCTAACGAGTCACAAGATAGAGGAGAAAAGTAGGGGACTGGGAGCTCAGGAAGGCTCACGGGGTGAGCATGGGGGCCCTGGTGGTCAGTGGGGGGGAGGGCCCGGGCTTATACAGAGAGCAGTGCTTCCCACCAGGCCAGCCTGGAGTAGATGTGAGTGTAGGAGTGTCAGCAGGGGTGAGGGAAGGAGACAGAAACGGGGTGACAATGTTACAGGTGAAGCAACAAGGTCTTGAGGGGAGGTGGCCAGGCCCTTGCTGGGGGGAGGTCCTCACCCTGAAAAAGGGCTGTTTCTTTACATCCTCTGCATCCCTCTCGCTGGACCCCAGCCTGCGCTCCGGGTTCCTCCGCAGCAGCTGGGAGGAAGGGGGCACTGTGTCAGTCTTCCCCTTCTGGGCCCCAGAGGCCCTCCCCAGCCCACCCCAGCTTGGAGGGTCCTCACCCTGCGCATGATGCTGATGGCTTCAGCTGACAGGAAACGCGGGTAGCGAACCTCATCATTGACAATGCTGTCAAAAACTTCTTCCTCATCATCCCCTGGGAACGGGGACTGGGGACAGGGAAAATGTGGGCAGAACCCGAGAACCAGGTGCATTAGGCCCTTCTTCTGGCCACACCACACCCAGCCCCACCTGAGACTTCTGCGCAGCTTCACACCGGAAGGTAGTACCCCATTTTATAGATTCCAAAATTGAGGACAGGGAGGCAAAGCCACCTGTCCCTGATCACACACGTGGTGGAGGCAGATTCTGATCCCACCCCTGGGCACACAGAGGTTCCAATGCCAACCCAGGGACAGGCAAGGTGGGGCAGCCTGGAGTCTCACCTCGCCCACCAGCATCTCATAGAGCAACACGCCTAGTCCCCACCAGTCCACCGCCCGCGTGTACGATGTGTCCGTCAGCACCTCGGGGGCCAGGAACTCTGGGGTTCCGCAGAATGTGCTGGTCCGGTCCCCATAGCCCATCCCTGCGACAGCAGGGCCATGAGAGATTATTGGGGTAGAGGGTGTCCCAGCTCTAGCCCAACTCAAACACTGTGTGGTCCAGCCAGCCCTGTCCCAGGGTCAAGGGTGGGGGTGTGAGATAACCTGGGTAGGGTTGGGGACTCCATTCCTTTCCCCACCCCCTGCCTAATCACCAGAGGCCAGCCCATCAATCCCGGCCCCGCCCCTCACCCTCCTTGCAGAGGCCAAAGTCTGCAATCTTGACATAGCCCTCGGTGTCCAGGAGCAAATTGTCCAACTTCAGGTCCCTGTGAGAGGTTGGGGGAATGTAAAGATGGATGAGTGGGGATCGGGGCCCTGCCTGAAGCCTGAGGGCCCCGCAGTGGGCAGAGCACGCATGCACGAGCGTGTGCACGCGCACGCACACACCTGTAGACAATCTTGTGTTCATGCAGAAACTGCAGCCCCAGCACCACACAGGCCGAATAGAAGCTGCAGAGAGAAGATGGTGTGAGGGAGTTGGGCCTCCCGACAAGACCTGGCTGCCACATCCTCAAAAGCTCACCTGTCCCCCCAAACTCCAGGAACTGGGGGGAGGTGGGGCCTGCAGGGGGAGGAGCGGGAAGGGGGCTGAGGCATCAGGGTGCAGGGAGCGGGGGGGGGGGGGGGGGGGGGGGCTGGGCTCACACAGCACGGGGCTCGGAGAAGACATCGCTGTGGATGTGTAGCATCAGGTCCCCACCGGCCGAGTACTCCATCACGAAGCACACGTGCTCCGGTGTCTGGAAACAGCCAAACAGGTTCACCAGGAAGGGGTGTCCTGCATTAGTCACTGCTGCCAAGATCCGCTTCTCACACATCAGGCTAGGCAGGATGGGGGGCAGGGGTCAGAGAGCACAGTAGATCCCTACCCCTGACTCTCACACTCCCTAGAATCCTCAATCATCGGGTATTTGTTGAGGGCCTCGCAAGGCTGTACAACCTTGGACAAACTGCTTAATGTCTCTGAACCTCAGCAGCCGTGTCTGTTAAATAGGCACCTAGAATCCATCATCCCAGTAACATTCCCCCAACTTCCCTTTGGAGAACTGGCAGGAGTGGGCTGATTGGAGCAACCCATATTCCTGGCCAGGAATTGGTTCAGGAGTGAGGAAGCGGAGCCAGTGGGGCTCAATCTCAAGATTCCTGCTGGAATTATTAAAGAATGGCTAAAGCTGGTGGGTGAGCCTTAAACTGCCGGGGTGGGGGGCATCTCTTCCTCAGTGAGGGGACTGCAAGCAAAGCCCATACACAGGAAAGCAGCACTGACAGACATCACCTGAGCACTTGGATACAGCCATGCCTGAAGGCAGCCACCCCTGGACTTTTCTGATCCAGAGCAAGAAATTCGTCTATTTGCTAAGCCTGTCTGAGTTGGGGGCCTGATTAACAAAAGGATGTCAGGAAGTTTGGGGACAATCTCAGTGCCTCTCCTGAGCATTTACAGGGGGACAGGCATTGTGCAGACTCTCTCGATGCAGCCTCTCATTTAACCCACCTGACGACCCTACAAGAAAGGCATTATTATTCCCCTTTTATAGACGGGGAGGCTGAGGTTCAGAAGGGCCTCCCCAGGATTTCTAAGCATGTCTGTGGCAGAGGTAGGATTTGATCCCAGGGCCCCGACCCCAAAGCAGAGGCAGTGCAATGGTGCCATTAAGAGCACAAGCTTCAGGGTGGCTGGTTAGCTCAGTTGGTTAGAGCGTGGTGCTATAACACCCTGTAGGGGCCACTGTGAGCTGCACCCTCCTAAAAAAAAAAAAAAAAAAAGAGCACAGGCTTCAGAACCTGTGTTCTAGGTTTGAATCCTGGGCCTGCGGCTTACTGGCTGCATGACCTCAGGTAACTTGCTCAACCTCTCTGTGCCGTTAGCAGAATGGGAACAATAACAACAGTATTTACTCCATAGGGCTGTCATGGGGAACAAATAAGTTAATGAATGTAAAGTGCAGAGTGGGTGTTTTCTAAGAGTTATTATTATGCATTGAATACTAGCTTAATAACTGTGAGAGGAACTGCTTTGTCTCCCATTTCCCAGAAAAGAAGACTGAGGTTCTCAGAGGATCTGAGCAGGGTCCCCACCTCTCCACCTCGTCTCGGGCCACAATGTCCCCTTTCTTCAGAGCCTTGATGGCAAACAGCTCCCCGCTGGGCCGGAATTCAGAAAGCAGCACCTGGAACCGCAGTGGGCAGGGTTGGCCTTAGCAGTTAGCCCAGGGACCCAGGGGTGTAGACTGCCAGCCCTCCAAACTCTTGCACGCCATCTCACCTTCCCAAAGTGACCCCGACCCAGCACTGCCAGGAATTTGAAATCTTCTAGGGTCAGGGGTGACTTCCTGAGAGGGCTGTGGAGAGAGGACACTGGTGGGGACGGGGATAGCAGGCACGGGTGGTGGGTGGTGAATGGGGGAGGGGTGTCACCTGCACAGCGCGGGGCCTGAGGTCTCCGGGGTCTCTGAAGGCAGCACAGGTGTGGTGGTGGTTTCCTGGATTGGGGAACTCTGTGGTGGAGAGAGGGGGTCAGAGTGAGGTAGGTCAGAGCATCCCATAACAAACAGCCACTAAGATTCCTGTCACCTCTCCAACCCACCTCCCCTCCCACTCGCCCCCCTGCTCACTCCCCTCCAGCAACAACTCCTCTCATTGTGTCCTGAATACACCAGGCATTTCTCCATGGGCTGTTCCCCCTGCCAGGAACTCTCTTTTCTTGACACCTGCACAGCTCCTCCCTCACCTTCAGGCCTTTATTCAAATGTCATCTTTGCAGGCAGTCAGCTGACTACCCTATTAAATAACTAACAGGACCCCCCAATACCAACACTCCCCGTCCCCCTTCTCTGCTTTATTTTTCTCCCCAGCCCATTGCATGCTGTAAACATAATTTATTATTTACCTACTTATTCCCTTTAATGGTATTAGCCCTTTGGAGCCACTTTTATACCACATGTATATGTACTAAAAATAATCAGAATTAATATTTTTATGGGGAAAAGAAAATCACCTACTGGTCCATCATCCTTCACTAGAGACACAGTTCTAAACATTCAATCAGTGCAAACAGGTTGACACATTTCCCAGCTGCCCTCCCCAGAGCCAGCCACTGGGAATGATTTCCTGGGTATCTTTCTAGATATATTTCATACCCACACAAACCAAAGGGCCGGGACAAGCTCCAAGTTTTTCTTGCATCCACTATTGACAATATTCCAACCTTGCCTCTCCCACTGGACAATCTGTCTTGGATCATTCTATGCCAGCACACGAGACCAGTCTCATTTTCACAGCTGCATACTATTCCATTTTGTCATTTGTTTAGCTCTGGTTCCCATGGATTGACCCTGAGGTTGTATCCACTCTTTAGCCCACACAAAGCTGCCACAGTGAACATACTGGTGCATTTGTATGAAGGTCCAGCAGAGATGTCAGCAGTGGGATTTCTGGGTCAATATAGTGTCCAATTTTAACTCATCCAGCTAGGCCCTCCCAAGGGGACGCAGTGGTTGGCACGCCCCCCACTGGCTGCCTGTTTTCCCACATCCTTTCCACCCATTGGTGTTATTAAACTTTTGGATTTTTTTTTTTTAACTAAACTCATCTCATATAATGAGGTATCTCATTTAGTTCAATGCCATGAAGCACACCCTGTTTCCCCGAAAATAAGACCTAGCTGGACAATCAGCTCTAATGCATCTTTTGGAGCAAAAATTAATATAAGACCCGGTATTATTTTACTGTAAGACTGGGTCTTTATAATATAACAAATATAATACCAGGTCTTATATTAATTTTGCTCCCAAAGATGTATTAGAGTTGACTGTCCGGCTAGGTCTTATTACGGTATATTCTTTTCATTTTTAAAAAAAGAGATCTAAAGTGCACTCAGTGAGGTAGGTGAAGGGACCAGCTGTCACATATGTATCCATCCGGGTCCCCATCACCTAGGCAGGGTGGGTAAATGCTGTTTTTTGTATGGCCTGCAAGCTAAGAACGGTCTTTAAAGGGATGGGAAAACAATCAAAACAATATTTCCTGATCTATGAAAATGACATGACACTGAAACTTCAGTGTCCATCAGTAAGGTTTTCCCAGAAACAGCTATGCCTATTTGTGTATGTAAGTATCGTGTGGCTTGCTTTCTACAATAGCAACGTTGAATAGTTATGGCTAGAACTCTCTGGCTCACAAAGCCGAAAACATTGATTATATTGCCCTTTATGGAAAAAGTGTGCTGACCTCTGACCTACATGCAGTACACTCCCACCACCAGGCAGGCTCCCTTGTGTCTCCCTCCTGTCTATAACCAACCCTTCCCTCCCTGCCCAGAGAAAACAACTATCTTGATTTCTATCATCCACATGAGTTTTAAACATGCTCATTTTACAGGGCACTGAGCACAGAGAGGTGAAGCAGCTTGGCTTGGATCACACAGCTAGGAGGTGGCAGAGCAGGGATGGGGACCCAGGAGGCCTGTTCTTGAGCTCACATTTTTATCCAGAATACAAAACTGGACCCAGGTCCTGCCAGAGGTGTGCTGTGTGACCCAAAGAAGTTCCTGGCGGTTTCTGAGCCTCGAGCTGGGAACGAGGCCCCCTGATGCTGCCTAGCCAGGCTGAGGGGGAAGGAGGGGCAAGCTCACCAGACTCAATGGGCTGAAAGGAGGGCCCAGAGGGCTCTTCTGGGGGGAACTGTCTGAGTCAGCCCCGAGGTTCAGCTTCTCCACGGATATGTCACTGCGGCACAAAAAAGGAGGGTGTGTCTGGGACCCAGCACCCTGGGAAGTGACCCCCAGGACCTGCCCTCCTTACCCTGTGGACCGGGCCTCAGGTCCGGGAGAAGCCCCAGGGCTGAATGTGGCTGTGGTTGTGGCATTGGGGATGAGTCTTCGAAGCAGCCGCACCCACGTGGCCACATCAATGTTCATCTGCCTAGCGCGCTGGAACGCCTTCCCTGGGGGACGGGGCAGTGTCATCCTGGCCTCACCCTGGTGAGGAGACCAGGACCCCTGGCCTCTCCCCTGCCCGGACCCATCCGTTCACCTTGCTGCTTGGAGAAGATTTTTTTCTGCCGTCGGAGCCGGGGTATCCTCTCAATGATAGGGTTGCGGAAGGTGACCTGTGGAGAGGGGCCAACGGGTGAGGACCCTCGCCCACCTCCAGGCAGCTGGGTGGGGAAGCCCTTAGGAGCACAGGTGTGCACAGCCACGTTTGGCGGGTTCCAATCACTGAGGCATCACGTTGTATTCAGGGGTTATAAAACCCACCCACCACTTGGCAGGGCCACCTCCTGAAGTGCCATCTCGGAAAGATAAGCAGCAGGCACTCAGGCCCTCCTCGAGGGGTGGGAAGGGGTTCTGACCCCACAAGATGCATACTCAACTCTAGCAAACCCGAGCGTGGTCCCAGACCAGCAGATCAACATTACCTGGGATCTGCTGGAAATGCAGATCCTCGCGCTGCCCCGCTAGACTCACTGAATCAGAAACACAGCGTGGGGGTGGGGGGGCAGCGGTCTGTGTTTCAGTAAGCCGTCCAGGTGATGCTGGTGCCCAACCAGGTGGGGCAACCACTGGTTTAGCTCAATTCTCTCAACTCCAACACACCTTCCAGAAGGTGCTAACGTCACAGAACTGTGTCCTTTTATGTGCATCTATACAATCGCTACTAGCCACATGTGGCTAAAATTTAGTAAAGTAAAATTTAAGTAACATTAACACTTCAGTTCCCCCGTCACACTAGCTACACTACAAGTGGCTGGCAGCTATTATATTGGACGACGTCAACATAAAACATTTCCTTCTACAATAGAACACAACTATGGTCGGCTCATTGCAACAGAACTGCAGAACGTTCTACTGGATGGCGTTTTTGGGAGGCATAAAACAAAATCAAATTCTAGAGATAAACCTAGAAGGCTTCAAAAGTTGCCCCCCAGGGCCACCCACCACCTTCTCGCTTGGTTGTCGACAGTTTCTAATGGAAGAACAATTTCACGCCCCGCCACTGAAATCAGCCCTTCTCTCCCCTTTCTGGCAGTGGTCCTGGATTATGAGATCGCGTAACAATTTCCACATAGGGAAATGGATATGGGAAGATACGTATATATACATAAAACAGGACATGTGGATATGTTAGAGGCAAATTTAAAGAGATTTTGAGGATAACTGTGGCTAAATGAAGGGACCAGTGACTGTCCTCTGCCCCTCAGCTGCCTCTTGTCAGCTGTGCATTAGGATTATTGTGAGGATTAATGAGTTAATTAGCGAAGTAATTAGAACAGGGCGTGGCTCATACGACCAGGGATCAGCTCGGAATGTTGTTCAGACTATGGGCTCCCGAACCGGGGATACTGGCAATCTATGGAGACATTTTTGGCTGTCAAAACTGGGGGTGTGCTACTGGCATCCTTGGTGGAAACCAGGGAGGCTACTCAACATTCCCACAGTGCACAGGACATCCCTGCAATGGTGAATGAGCCAGCCCCCAATGTCTACAGTGCTGAGGGTGAGATACCCTGATTTGAACCCTAACACCATTGCGGATGGAATCTTTCTCTACTCGACTGTAGCTCTGGTAGCATATGCTGCCATGCACCATGATGTGTTGCCAAGTTTTGTTTTTCTTTTCTGGCTTAACAAAATTTTGTGATTTTAATTTATTTTTATTTTTTATTGTTTGAATTTTTATAAGAGTTTATTTGAGCCAAAACTGACAACAATTGCTGGGAAGCAGGATCTCAAATGCTCCCTGTTTTTTTGTTTTGTTTTGTTTTTTATTTTGCATCAGAACAAAACCAATCCCAGCTTAAGTTGTCACTGAGGTGTCTAATTATATGTACTTTTCTACCAAGGTTCTGAGACCAATGAAAAACACAACTTCCCTTTCTATGAGAGCAGGAGATGCAGGAACATTTTCTCAGGGTCAGGGGTCGGGCTATACCTCGGCCACCAGGCAGCCCTGGGGTTCCATGTCCAGCTGGACCTCATGCCTCTCGTTGTCCAAGAAATCCTCCAACTTCAGGAATTTGAGGGCGCACAGGCCCCGCTGGTCCCGCCAGAACACAGCCAATTCCAGTTCCCGTGCCTCAAGAGAGAAGAAGAGGGCCATCACTTGGGGTGCCCAAGGCCCAGAATCCCCCTCCCTCCATGCCCCGTCATCCCCCAAACTTGCTCACCCTCTCCAGCTCCAGGGAGAAGCTCTGGTCCCAAGCGTTAGGGCCACATGGCTTCCAGGATGTCTGACCCACCACTGTGTTATCCAGCTTGAGCACCGTGCTAACCTCGCCTGGAAAGGGGTGGGGGTGGGAGGGTCAGGAAATGCTGGGGCGGGGGGGATATCTCTGATATCTTATTACTGAAATCTTCTTTTCTATCATAATATTCTGCTATGCAATCTTGACAAAGCTTTATGGTTCTGCCTTTCACATTAAGGCCTTTAATCTACTTCTAGTTGATTTTTTGTGTATGGTGTGAGGTAGGAATCCAAATTCACTTTTATTCTACACGCAAGTTCCAGCAATACACTCCTAAGTATTTACCCTAGAAAAATGCATGCAGATATACATCGGAAGATTCATAAATATAATGTTTATATTACGACCCCAAACTAGAAACAGCTCACTGTCCACTAACAGAATTAATATATAAACCATAATACAGTCTTATTAGCTGAAGCACAAAATTGCTAATATTCAACTTTTTTTTTTATCTAGAAAAACAAAAAAGACAACAATTGGATATGGCTCAGTTTAACAGAATGGACTATTAAACAGGAGTAAAAATGAATGAACTACAATTTCACACAATGATGTGGATTCGTCTCCCAAAAAATGCTGAATGAAAGAAGCCACAACCATGCAATATATTCTGTATGATTCCACATGTGATGTCTTAAAATCAGGCAAAATTAAACTATATTGATTTGAAATGCATACATGGGTGCTAAAACTACAAAGAAAAGCAAAAAACCATAAAAGTCAGAGGAGTATCTACTAGGACAGAGAAGGGGACTGGAATTGGGGAGGGAATCTAAGGGGGCTTCCAGAGAGTTCTATTTCTTGACCTCTATCATTATTCAACTTTGATACATACATTTTTGTACATATGTATTAGTTATTTTTTTTATTGTGGTTGACTCACATAAAATTTACCATCACAAACATTTTAAAGCGTACAGCTGAATGATATTCAGTATATATACATAGTTATATGACCATCACCGCCATCCATCTCCAGAACTCTTTTCATCTGCTCAAACTGAAACTCTAATATATGGTGATGGAAAGAGAAATGACTCTGGGTGGTGAACACACAATGTGATATATAGATGATGTATTACAGAACTGTACACCTGAAATCTATGTAACTTTACTAACAATTGTCACCCTAATAAACTTTAATTTTAAAAAAAACAACCAAAAAACAAAAACCAAAAAAACCCTGAAACTCTGTCCCCATTAAACACTAACTCCTCATCCCTACCCCCCGGTCACTGGGAACAACTGTTCTTTCCATCTCCATGAATTGGACTACTCTAGATACCTCATATGTGGAATCACACAGTATTTGTCCTTTTGTAATTGGCTTATTTCACTCAGTATAATGTCTTCAAGTTCATCCATGTTGTAGTGGGTGTCAGAACTTCCTTCCTTTTTAAGGCTGAATAAAAAGGTGTATCCATTGTGTGGATACACCACATTGTGTTTATCCATTCATCCATCAATGGACAACTGAGTCGCTTCCACCTTTTGGCTATTGAGCCACGCTGCTATGAACATAGGTGTGCAAATATTTCTTCAAGACCCTTCTTTCAACTCTTTTGGGTAGATATTCAGAAGTGAGATTGCTGGGTCACGTGGCAATTCCATGTTTAATTTTTTGAGGACCTGTCATGCTATTTTCCACAGCAGTTGTTTCCCGCCAACAGAGCACAAGGGTTCCAATTTCTCCACAGCCTCCCTAACACCTGTTGTTGTATTTTGTTTCGTCTTTCGTATCCATCCTAATGGGTGTAATGTACTAATGTTTTTGGTGTCACAAATGTGGGGCATCCCAGGACCCTCCCACCCCACCTCATCCCTCCAGGCCCATGATGCCCACTCACTGGTGTTCTCAGCTTCTGCTTTGAGGCTGCTTCGACCACTGAGGCTTCCACTTCGGCTGTAAAGGCCCCGGGCTGGGCGGCTCAGGAAGGGGGTTCGGCTGTCAGGGGTTCCAGGCCCCCCAGTCGAGGGTAAGTGGTTCCAGGGGATAGTCTCTTGAAGGTCCCTGCAGCCTACGACACGCACCTCCAGGGTCCCTGAGGGAGCATCTGGCTCAGAGGGGACCACATTTGGGGCAGTCCAAGGTGAGGGGGCCACAGGTGAAGTGGGCATGTACAGAAGTAGCCAGCATCGAGTGGGAGTTG
Organism: Rhinolophus ferrumequinum; assembly: GCF_004115265.2. Lineage (NCBI taxonomy): Eukaryota > Metazoa > Chordata > Mammalia > Chiroptera > Rhinolophidae > Rhinolophus > Rhinolophus ferrumequinum. The sequence goes on from NC_046301.1 coordinate 47,682,812, forward strand.
GTGAGGAACAACCAGGGTGGGGCAGGGGGTCTGAGGCATGGATGGATGGATGTACCCAGAAATGAGAAATATGGGACAAGGGGGAGGGGGTCAGGCTGAGGCAGGCCAGGCTAGGGAGGAACTCTGGATGCTGGGGTTTAAGGACAGAACAGAGGTTCAGGGCATAGGCCGGAGGTCCAGGCAAGGAGGAGCAGAGTCGAATTCAGAGGCCTGATCTGTGGTCTGAGGCAGGGACTGAGTCCAGTGAGGTAGTAGCAGAGGGATCTAAGAAGGGTGGGGCTGGCTGGCCTGAGGGGGCAGGGTCACAGGTTCAGGGCTGGGGGTTCTGAGTGAAGAGCTAGGGCACTATGGCTTCAGGAAAAAGACAGGGCCAGGTGGGGAGAGTGGAGAAAGTGAGAATGGAGGATTCGGGTCAGGAACCCAGAATCAGAGGACAAGATAAGGCGGGAAGTCCAGGTACTGGGGAAACGGGGCGCATGCTAGGGGGCTGGAGTGAATGGAGAAGGGAGGGAACCATGGGGTGGGAGTCTGGGTTAGGGAACGCTAAGGGGTCAGAAGTCCAGAGCTATGGGGATGGGTTTGTGTGGGGAAGATCAGCACCCACCTGTGAGCGGCGCGGGCTTGCACAGGGTGCTGTAGTGCGTGGCAGGGAAGGGCCCTGCCAGGCGGGCACTGAAGGCTGCAGACGAGGCAGCAGCGAGCTCCTCGCGCAGCAACCGCCCCTTGGGGTGGTCGGCGGGCAGCTCCCCGAGGCGCCTCTCCAGCGCCTCCCGAAGGAGCCCCAGCTTCTGGTTGGACTCTGTCAGCTTCTCCTGAGCCTGCAGTGGGAGGGGAGGGACCGGGCTGGGGCGCAGCTGGGGGTACCCCTCCCCAGACTAAGTCCCACCTGGGATTCCTTCTCCCTGGAGGTCCCAAAACCCAAACCATCTTGGTCCTACTCCAGAGTTCACCGAAAACTAGGCCCTGCCCCACCGAAGCACTGCCCCTTGGTGAAGCCCCATCCCTCACCGTGGCTCAACTGGGTCAAGGCTCCGCCCCTTCATTGAGCCCCCCCCACCCCCGCAACCCCCACCCTCTATGGGGACGACCCACATTTTGCCAAAGGGCGCGCGCACACACACCGAGGGCCCGCCCCTCACCTCGCTGACCGCCTTGCGGTCAGGGGCCTTGGCAGCGCTGAGCAGGCGCAGCACGTTCTTGGCGCCCTCTGCCACCGCGTGCTCAACTCGGAAGTGGTGCCGCAGCTCCTCAATACGCAGCTCCACGGCCCCCAGGTCCGGACTCCCTGTGGGCGCGGGACACGGGGCCGTGAGGCCATTCTGGGACCCAGGTCCGACTACACCAGCCCCAGACACACAGCCATCCACAAGAACAGGCAATGGCCACACACACTCTCACCACCAACAGGCATCAAGTTTCTTTCTCCCAAGGTGCGGTCACAGTGCCAGTCACACTGTCACCTGCAGGAAGACAGCAACACTTCCACCCAGTCTTTTATCCAAATACTGCACCCACAAGGATGGTCCCAGGGACAGAGACTGTCACCCCAGGGCAGTAATGTCATCCACACAGACACGCTGTCAACACAGGCTCAGGGACAGACATGTCGTCAGGGAATGTCACGGGGACACCATGGACAATTGGACAGCCACAAGGATAGTCACACGGACACAGGGGCACATTCTTTTAAAAAGTAACTTTTATTCATTGCTGATGGGAATACAAGTTGCCTTCCAATGGAGGCAGTTTGACCATACGGTATCTGTCAAAATCATAAATGTATTTACCCTTGGATCCAGCAATCGCATTTCAGGGACTGTATCCCATAGAAACACCTCGGCAGTTGACATACGAATATAGTTATTCATGGCAGCCTTCTTTCTAAGAGCAGAAGACTAGAAATAACTCAATTTCCTCCAGCAAAGGGACACTGTCACAGGGGCCGAGGAACATGATCACAAGACATAAACACGTATGGGACACAGTCACACCATGGCGGAACTCCCAGGACTCTATCTCCAGCCCGGGGAGAATCACAGGAACGTAATCACACTGCCACGCAGACAAAAAGCACAGAGACAGAGAAATGCCATCACACTGTCACACAGGCAGGGCAGTGTCACCAATACCCACAGACATGAAGACCCAATGTCGAAGGGAACCAGGCTGGCTGTCACACTCAGTGTGATGTCACAGGAACACAATCATAGCCTGACACAAGACACAGTCAGTCACCCAATGGCACCGGGATAGGTACAAGGACATACTGTCAAACAGGTGTAGGAAACTTGTCACCCAGAGGCACAAGGTCATGGTCACACTTATCCACAGCTGTAGGTTCCAGGGACAGTCACACTGACACTTCCCTCCCAAAGACATACACTCTCTTCTAAGTTACAAGCCTCACTGCTACGGCCTGAATGTTTATGTCCCCCGCAAATTCAGATGCTGAAATCCAACCCCCAGTGTGAGGGTATTAGGAGGGGGGACCTGTGGGGAGTGACTAGATCACGAAGGTGGAGCCCACATGAATAGGATTAGCGCCCTTATAAAAGAGACCACAGAGAGCTCCCTCGCCCCTTCGCCACATGAGGACACAGTGAGAAGACACAGATGGTCTATGAACCAGGAAGTGAGCCTCACCAGACACTGGAACTGCCAGTGCCTTGACCTTGGACTTCCAGCTTCCAAAACTGCGAGCAATAAATTTCTACTGTTTATAAGCTACCCAGTCTGTGGTGCTATCATAGCAGCCCAAACACCCTAACACCCACCAACAGCTGACACTCCTCTATCTGTCATGGCAACACAGAAACTACCATAGTTATGAATACCAGGGCATACACACAACTGCTGGTCCCCACAGCCAATGTCACATTAATACTGACTGACATTGTTAGGACAGACACAGTCACACCTACACACAATACATCAAGACCCGGTCACAAATTCAGGTTGTCAATTGGGTTGAGACACTCCCAGGCATTCATACAGAGACACACACGCTGTGGACACCCATGGTTCTATACAACGGGAGCCAACGTGACAAAGCGACCACTTGGTCCAGGCGTCTGCAATTTTATTTTCTACAAATAGCCAGGGAGTAAATTTTTGGCTTTGCAGACCCCACAGGCTCTGTTGCTACTATTCAGCTCTGCTATCCCAGTGTAAAATCCTTAGATGATAGTAAGTGAATAGGTATGGCTGTGTGCCAATAAAACTTTATTTACAAAAAAAAAAAAAAAGACAGCAGCAGGTTTAGCCTGTGGGCTGTAGTTTGCCAATACCTGACCTATCACAAACTCTGAGTGGAACACAATGGGAAACGGAGGCCCTGAGAGGGTTGGGAATAGGTTCCAGTCACAGAGTGAGTGACAGCACCTACTCCCTGCCCCACAAAGGGATCCCCCCATGGGGCTGGGGGCTGAGCTGTGCACAGCGGAAGGCAGGCTAGGCTGTCTTAGGGCGAGGGGCTCACCTTGGGTCTCATCTGGAGCTGCTTGGCTTTCCAGCTGGCAGGCCTGCAGTGCCCGGCGGAGCTGCATGCGGATGATGTCAATTTTGGTCTTACTGTCCTGTAGCATCTGCTGGGCTGTCAGCAGCAGTTTCCGGTCCTGGAGGCAGAGATGGATCATAACGGGAGGGCTGGGGTCCCACCACCAGCCCTGATGTCCACACCCTGCAGGCCCTGAGCAACTGGGTAATAGTGCTTGTATCGGTGTGTTTCTGGATGTAGAGGGGTGATGTATGTATCCTTGCTTGAATCCTTGAATCCTTGCTCTGCCACAGCTATGTGACTTCAGGCAAGCCGCTCAAACTCTCTGGGCTTATTTCCTCAATCTGCAGGAATAGGATCGGTACTAGGAGCACCGACTCCATTGGGCTGAGGATTGAAGGAGCTGATCTATATGTAGAGCTCAGGGCCATGACTGGCACCAGTGAGCACTGTATTTGCCTCAACTGTCAGCACGTAGGTGAGTGGTCCCCATGGCAGGTGTAGCCCTGATTGTAGCCACGTGGGTAAGTCTCCAAGGGTGACTGAGTGGGTGTGGGAGACAGTCTGCTGTAAGTGTGCATGGGCGTGCATGCGCGTGGAGGTGCCTCCATGTGCCCTCACCTTGGTCCTACCGTTGCTGTATGTCTGGATCATGTTCCCCGCCCCCTGCTCCAAATGTTTCTGTGCAGTTCAAGGGATGGCAATGACTGGGCACAGCCCAGGACCCCGTGTGTGCACAAGTGCTGGAAACTGGTTGTGGATTTTTCCACTACTTTGTGCTGCGTTTCAAAACCAGACAAAGCTAACCTGTGGTGATGGAAGCCTGGGTATTGACTGGAGGGGGTAGGAGGGAAACTTCTGGGTGACTGGAAAAGTTCTGGATTTTGATGGGGGTGGTGTGTACATAGGTAAAAATTCACTGGGCTGTACACTTAAGTTTTCCGCACGTCATGTCTGTATGTTACAGCTCAATAAAAGGTAGAATAAAATAATCTGTATGTTCTGTGTCCCCACACGGAAAGTCGTGTTTGTGCACACACACGAGCATGGTTGCTCTTCCAATAGTGTGAGAAAGTGTCTCTAGCAGCAGATCTGACTGACTGTGCTTGTCTGTGAGCATCTCTGGGTGTTGGTGCAGAACTGTGACGTCCCCTGTGGTGGTATGACTGGGCTGTGTGTCCGTGCGACAACTCCAATCTTTGGGTGTGAATTTAATGACTGTGTGGACATGTGCCAGAGACGACACCAGCAACAAGTGGCTGCATGCTGCCCTTAAGTCTCCAGGGGACGACTAAGTGTGGGGAGACAGTCTCTGCTATGTCTGTCTGACAGCACCCCAGTCACTCCGTTCCCATACATCCCCAGGCGCTGCCCACACCCCAGTCCTGCCTCCCAGCTTCCTGTCAGCCCCTCCTCCCCCGCCCCCGGCTCGTGACCTGCTCATGGGCGTGCCCGCAGGTGCCCTCACCTTGGTGCTGCCATTGCTGTACGTCTGGATCATGTTTTCTGCCCCCTGCTTCACCTTCAGTTCAATGGCCAGCTGCTTCTCCAGGCCGGCCACACGGCTCAGGTTGGTGGCTGAGCAGGCTGGGCCACCTTCACCGGGGAACTTGGGGGCATCTGGAGAGGGTGAGTGGGACAGAGTCACCAGGGCTCTCCCCTCCATCTGCCCGGGAGGTTCGGCCCAGCTGAGAGGATCTGCCCTCTGCCCAGCCTGGATTCTGCCCCTGGACCGGGGTCCCAAAGGTCCAACCACTCTTACCCTCACAGGGCACCCCCTCAGGACACTCCCTCAGGGCTAGCGCAGGATGAGCAGGAATAGGCGTGGGCAAGTGTCCAGGCGTGTGTGAGTCCTTGGTGTTGGTAGGACTGTGGACAGAAGCCCCTAATTCTTGTGTGGAGTTCACGGGTATGGGTGTGGTTATGTCTCTAACCCACAGGGTATTGGCATGGCAAAGCGCATGTGTGTCTCCCTAGGTGCTTGTGTAACTATGTGAGATGCCAGGTGTTAGAAGGACTGTGTGAGATTCTGGGTGCCGGGGCAACCCTATGCATGCATTTCCAACTGTTTGCACAACTATGTGTTCAGATCTCAAGCACTGGCGTGACTATACCTGAGTGTCTGGGTGTGGGTACAGCCAGACCTCTATGTCTTTGGATGCTGGCGCGACTCTATGCAACTCTCTGGAGAGTGGTGTGACTTTGGAGGCGACGCCAGGTGGAGATGTGACTGTATGAGATTCTGTGTGTTGGCTGACCTCTCTCACTATCTCAGAGTGTTGACATGGCAGCGTAGGTCTCTAGCTGTTGATATGCCCATGTGGACGGAAGGGCTGGGTGTTGGTGTAAGTGGTATTGAATCTTCAGGCCTTGTCCCATGGTAGGTGTAAGTCTTTGGCTGTTGATGGGATAGGGTACATCTGGAAGAGCTGGGCAGTTGCATGTGTGTACATCTCTGAGGGGCTAGTGTGACCACGTATGAGAATGTCTGGGTGCTGTCTGTGTACTGGTGTGACTGTGTATTTCTCGGGGTGCTCGGTGGCAGTATGGAAGTTCTGGGTGTGGTGGTGACTCTTGAGTCTCTGGGTGTTCACATGGGTCTTAGTGTCTAAGATCCTGGGTGTTTTCTGGGTATCGGTGTGACTGACTGTGTGTCTGGGTACTTGTGTGACACTGTCAGCATCTGGATGTTGTCTGGGTGTTGGTGTGACCATGTCTACCTTTGTCTGGGTATTGGTTTTGATGTTTGCTCTCGTGTGTTGAGGCTAGAGGCTGTCATAACTGAGCGTGTCTCTCTGGGGATCAGTAGGAACAGGCGTGGCCTCGTTCTGGGAGCCCGTGGGTGAGCCCCCTGGCTGTGGCATTCCCGAAATCTCACCTCCCCCAGGGAAGGCCCTGCTCACCATGGGCAGTGGCTGCAGGGTCAGGCAGCACCACGTGGGCGTGCAGCTCCTGCAGCTGCTGGTGCAGCAAGTCGAGCCGGCGCGAGGAGCCACGCAGCAGCAGTTCCACTGGCCCAAGGCTACGGCCCAGATCGGTAGTAGCCCGACGCAGGTTCTCAGCCCCCTCCTTCAGCTTCAGCTCCTTGCGGATCTCTCGCCGAAGTCGCTCCCGCTCCAGCTCCAGCTGCTGTTGCACGCTGGGGGCCGCCAGGTCGGCTCCCGCCAGGCCCAGCTGCTCCAACAAGGACCAGCTGCGGGGCTCGCTCTGCAGAGGACAGAGCATGGTCAGGAGGACACCAGATGCAGGCTGCACTCGGCCAGCCAGGCCTGGCCTCCTCCTGGCCTGGGACTCCTGAGAGAGGAGCTGCTCCACGTCCACTGACCCCCAAAACTGGGAGGTGAAACATGGCCCTGTCCCTGTCTCCTCAGACCCAGAGATCCCATAGGTGTCATCTTATCTCCCTTCATCTCTTTCTTACACAGTGGGATTCTGGAGAACAGGCCCCACTGTCCCACCACTGTGCCCCTCAAACAAGATAGGGCCCCATAGGATAGGCCCTATCTCTCTTCCACTGTCCCCCCAAACTACGTGGTCCCAAGGATAGGCCCTTGTCTCCCTTCAATTGACCACCCAAATAACAAGGTCCTGAGGGCAGACCCCACCTTTCCCCTGCTGCTCCCCAAACAAGGAAGTATCAAGGGCAGGCCTCTGCTGCCCCCAAAACTACAGGGTTAGGGTCCTGAGAACAGACTCCTTCTCCTCTTTGCTGTGCCTCAAATTAGTAGGTGCTGAGGGCAGGCCACATCTTCCTGTGCTATACTCCCAAACCAAGAGGTCTCAGGGACAGGCCCAATCTTTCTCCTGCTGTACCCCCAATCTAGGAGGTCCCGGGGACAGGCCCTGTCTCCCCTCCTCTCGTCCTCTACAAAAGGGACCCTAAGGATCAGAGCTTTGTCTCCTTCTTCCTCTATCTCTCTGACGTGGGAGCCCCAAAAGGACACAGATAGTTTCATCTTCCAAACAAAAAACCCCAACCCATTTCCTCCCCTCCATCCAAAACTGAGGGTACCGAGGGGAGGACCTCAGGCCTTTGCTGCTTGGGGTCCTTCTGCCCTCCCCCAACAGGGTCCCCAGCCCCCACCTCCAGCTCCTGGTCCAAAGGGGGATCAGCCTCCGCCATCCTGGGTCCTGGCTGAGGACCCCGCCCTCTTCCTGAACCTCGGCCCTGCCAGGGCCTCTCACCCGCCACTTCCTCTTTCCTGCTAGCTCCCAGCAACCCCTGCGCCAGGCCAGCTCCAGGGCTCTCAGGCATCTAGGGGACCTTTCCCTTTAGCATCCGTCTCAGTGAACTTGAAGGCAGGCTCCCCCAAGTGTATACAAGCTCCTGGGGCTGACTCAGGGGTAAGCACACTCTCATATACCTACAAGCGTGTGCACAGAACACAGGTGTACATGAATATGCAAATGCCCAGGAGTGTTTACATGGGCCAGCCCCCTGCCTGCAGATACAGGCCGTCCCAACTTCCGGCTTCTTCTCTGGGTGCCACTGCTTCTGACCACAGCTTGGGGACCTAGGGTGCCAGGCTGGGTTAGGGACCTCCCTGAGACCCACACCATGACCCACAGCACTGGAGACCAGCAAACTAGCAGCCCTCTAAAGCTCAAGTATGACTAGTAATAACAGCAGTTACTCCAAACTGCATCCAGGTCAACTAATTAAGTCCACGAGGCGAGTGCTATTATCACCCCATTTTCAAGATGAGGAAACTGAGGCCCAGAACAGTGTCATAACTTGCCCCAAGGTCCTACAGCCAGCAAGAAGCAGAACCAGGATTTAAACAGGAGTGCCCAGAATCCAAGTGCAGGCTAGGTTGTCAGGCCCTCTCCTCAAATTGCAAGAACCCATTTCACAGATGAAGTAAGTCTTCCTTGCTCCTGACCAACCTTGAGGGCAGCTGCCCCCAGGGAGGGTTTACTGCAGGCCAAGGGCCTCACCTCCCCCAATCCTACCAACCCCTTACTTTAATGTTGAGCAGTTGCCATTATTCTCCCCTACTTTACAGGTGAGGAAACTGAGACTCAGAGAGGAAAAATAAGCAATTTTCAACACCTGCTCACCTCTGGGGACATTTGGCAAGATAAAGAAATATTTTTTGTTGTCACAACTGGGGGTGGGGAGGGGGTGCTATTGGCATCTAGTGGGTTGAGACCAGGGATGCTGCTCAAAAATCTACAGTGCACAGGACAGTCCCCACCTCAAAGAATGATTCAGCCCTGAATGTCAATAGTGTGGAGAAACCCTGGGTTGAAGGACACAAACTCACACCCTAGGCTGCTGACCATGACCACCAGTAAAGATTTCATGGCAGTCCTGCCTGCAGAGCACTTGCCGGGTCTACATCCTCACGACCATGAACACCCTCTTAGTCCCATTTTTTTGCTGTCAGAACTGAGGCTCAGAGAGGCAAAGGCACCGGGCCCAGGACACACAGTGAGGAAGTGACAGCGCTAGAATTTAAACCCAGGGTCTTCTAATACTACTCGCTCCCAACCAGGCCCTGCCCACTGCCCAGGCCCACCCCGTCCCCAGCAGGCAGAGCAGGGGTGTACAGCCAGGAGCAGGGCCAGCTCAAATGGGGGTCCAGGCAGAGAGGAGGAGCAGGCGCCTTCGGCTGCATCTCTAGCAGCTGAGGCCTGAGAATATGCCGAACACAGGATGGAGGGAAGCCTGGCCTCCTGGGTTTTCCTCCCTGGAGTGACTCACTCCTACCCAGGGGGCAGAGGTCACCAGTGGGCCAGCAGGATGAACCTATGAATCAGAGGCCTGGTCCAGCCTTGGAGAATCCCTGCTCCCCGCCACCTCTCACTGTGGAGCAGGAGACCCAGGTTCAGAGGGCCCACCTCCCAGAAACCCCCGTTTCCAAGTGCAGCCAGGGATCTAGACCCCCATGTCCGGAGATTTCAATGCTTTGGGCGTTTCCGGAATCTGGACAGGACATCCGCTTGCCGGACACAGAACAGACAGGCACACGTTGGGACAGAGGGACAGAGTGGCAAGCCCAAGCAGCCACAAGAAAGGAATAACCAGGACGGGAGAAGGGAGGGAAGAGGGTAAGAGATAGGAAGGAAAACCAGGGCACAGGTCCAGCCTCGTTCCAGGAATCACAGCCTCCATCAGGGTCAGGTCTGGTACATACCAAGCACATGCATGCACTGGGGGATTCCTACAAAGCCCTCCCATGACTGGGGGGAGAGAAAGGAACCCTGGCCCTCCCCAGCCCCAAGGTCTGACCTTGTGTGATCTGCAACACCAGATACGCCCAGCTCCTCGGCAAGGCTGGCAGGCCATCAGCAGGACTGGGGTGGGGTACAGGGGGACATGGGGGAGACAGAGGGGATGGAGAGCAGGTGCAGAAGGAGATGAGATCCCGGTTACACAGCACCACAGGACAATGGAGGGATAGTGAGGTACTAAGTGGGCACAGGACAGGTATCAGATTTGGGTCACTGAACCAAAGGTCAGAAGTCACCCTAGCCCTGCTTGTCATAGCCAGGGGAGATGAGTTTAGGACTGTAATGTCCACAAGGTGGCACAGGGAGAATCTGGCTGGGCGGCAGGTTTGCACCAGTCACCTGTACCTGTGTATGTGTATGTGTATGGGGGAGAAGGGGCTGACCCCGCGTGCCACCCATGCCCAGGTAGGATTCCAGGGCCGAGAGAATCCCCAGCCTATTGACCCAGACACTCCCCAACTGGGATCGGGTTCCACCTGACAGCCCGGAGGGTGGCCGTGTGGATCCCCCGTCCCCAGACCTAATGAGGTGACTCGGGCATTTCCGCCAACAGGTGCCAATCTGGGTGGCGTCGACCCTCATAAAGCTCAGTCTGGAGGCGGGGACCGCTGGAGCTTTGTTGTGCGGGGGAAGGGCACGGGCCGGGCGGCCTCCTCGCCTCCTGAGGCACCGTGCCAGGCACCTGCACCAGGTGGAACGGCACCTGCCGGGAACCGAACGCTGAGGGGGGGGCGAGTGTCGGGGGCAACAGGCACCGGGACGCACAACCAGCCTCAGAGACCCGAAGTCGCGCCTCCGCTGCGTCCCCCCGAATTGTCGGGGAGGGGCGGAGCTTCATGGTGCTCGGGGGATTCCGGGACCTCCCCGCTCCCCACCGTGAGTACCTCCACCTGCCGAGAAGTGGGCCGTGCTGGGGCTCCACGGTGCCGGCCCCGGGAAGGAGTACAGGGCGCTCCGGAGGCCCCCCCCCCGCCCTGGCGTCTGGGGACCCCAGAAGCGCGCGGGCGGGGTTCCCCGGTGACGGGCGGCCATGGAGCTTTGCGGACGCAGGTGCACCTACCTGCACAGCGTCGCTGGCCATGTCCTCTCGCCACCCGCCAGGGGTCCCCGCGCGGAGGGAGGGGCGGCTGGAGGAGCGCGCGTGCGCCCCGTGTGGGGCGTGGAGGGAGGGAAGGGGGCGGGCACGGCGAGACCCAGGCCCGGCGTGCGGGCCGCTCCGGCCTGCTAGGCTCCGACCCTGCCTGGCCTGGCCGCCGCGCCCGCGCGCCTCGCCCTCCGGCCCCAGCGGCCGCCGGGCCCGTCACGTGACCGCCGAGGTCGGCGCCCGGGGAGGGGGCGGGGCCAAGGGGCGGGTCTCCCAGCGGCCCCCGGGGCTGCGGGGTCCCGCCTGCCGGGCGGCCCCTCTCCGCAGCCACCAGTACCTCGTTTGCTCCCCGCGCCCTTCTGGATCCGCACTCTGTACAGAGGTACCCCAATTGAGAGCGCGGGAACCCGAAAAGAGTGAGCCCGGTTAAAGCAGGGAGTAGCGGAGGCATTTGGGCCTCCTGGGACCCCTCAAAAACCAATTTCTCTCTCTGTATTTGGAAACTCAGGCCCTCTAGACCCATTCGGCCTACGGGACCCGGGTTAAAGGGCACGGGAACTTCCCCATTGCCTATAGACAAGCTCTGGGTAGATCTGGGTTCAAATCCCAGCGCCTCATGCCTTGGGGGGAGCCCCAAACCCCTAAGAGCGCCTCGTCTATGAAACAGAATTTACCTGCTCACCCCTCAAGTGTTGATAAAATAAGATACTGCAGACCTAGTGCTCGATACGGTAAGCGCTCGATCAGTGTTAGCTGTCATTTTTATTATTGCCGTTATGAAAAGGAGGTTGAATAGCAACTCCATCACTGACTCGCTGTGGGCCACATGGATCCTGTGGCTGCTGAGCCTCAGTTTTCCTCGCTGTAAAATGGGGATCAGCCTCTTCTTTGGGCTGCTGTATGCAAATAGTGCTCCATAAATGCAGACTCCTGCTCCATAAATGCGGAGGCAGAGGGTGGAGGCCTCTCAAGGGTCTCCGAGAGTCTCTGGAGTGTGCAGCTTGGCTCGTGGCCCACCTCAAGACTCCCTTTCAAGCGGGTGACTGGACCAAACCGCAGTCCCTGGGGCGCGGGGCGGGAAGCGCTCCCTTGCGGCGTTGCCTGCACTCTGGCGCCCTCCTGGGATCCACCAAAGTGCAGGGAGCTGCGGGTTCCTTGGTGTCTCATGGCTGTGCGTGGTTTGCGTTGTCCCAGAGACCAGGGCACGATGTTTTCTCTTTCCCTTTTTCCTTTGTGCGACTCTTGGTGGAGGGGGTTAACAGAGAAATAAAGAGAAGGAGAAGGAGAAATTATACCAATCCAGAATCTGCCCATTTCTCTCCCCTCCCAAGGCCCCCACGGGATCCAATTGCAGTCTTCCTTCACCTGGACCAGTGCAGTCGCCTCCTCCCAAGTCTTTCAGCTCTGCCTTCAGCCTCATAGTCTGTTTTCCCCCACAACAGGCCAAGTGCCCCTGTGAACACCTGTGTCAACTCACATCCCTCCTCTGCCTAGAATCCTCTATGGCTCACACCTTCAGAGTAAAAGCCAAAGTCCTAAGCACGACCCCCTTCAACTTTCCCCTCTCCTCCCACCTCCCACTTACTTGCTCACTTCCTCCAGCCACATTGGCCTCCTGGCTGTTCCTTGAATATTTATAGATTCAATGAAATAACCCTTTTGACAGAGTTCTTTTGCTCCAAATTTACAGGTGAGGAAACTGAGGCTCAAAGAAAATACCCTAATCCCAGTTATGGAGCCAGGATGTTTATGGCCCTTGCCCTGAGGAATAGGGTGTCTTCCTCTAATTCTAGCCTTACCCATTTTACAGATGGGAGGATGTGGCAGAGTAAGGATCTGAGCCAGCCCAAGACTGGGCCACCCAGTCCAGGGATGGGCCCTCTGCTGCCTGCCAGGTTCCAGGCTGCCTTCCCGGATGGAGCTGGGGACACCTGCCAAATTCTCACTCCAACCTTCCGGCATTCGTTTACTCAGCGACTATTTATCAATGCCCGCTGGGGACATTGGTGGCACTGGAAACAGAGTCACCCTCCAGGCTTGAAACTTGGAGACGAAGGACTAATTGTACAATTTCAACCAGATATGATAACTGCAGCTGCTCTGGCTCCTCTCCAATCTGCTCTGGGGCCTTGGAAACCCTAAATCATACCCCGTCTCCTACCTCTACCTGCTGGAAAACCTGTTCCCAGCTGGCTGGAGCTCTTAGGAAAAACTTCCGAACCCTCACCTGGGCTACAAGGTGGTCCTGTCAGCTCTCTGCCTACCTGTCCAGCCACATCCCCACCACACCCCTCACCAACACACCGCCATTCAGCAACACTGGCCTTCTCTCTCTTCCCCAAATATTCTTACCTTCCAAACTCAGGGCCTTTGCACTGGCTGTTCCCTGGTTTGGAATGCCCTTCCATCACATCCTCAAGGCTGGCCTTTCTTTATCATTTAGATTTCTGTTTAAATGTCCCCTCCTCTGAGAACTTCCCAGAATACCTCCATGCCCTGTCATATCTGGCTCGTGGCCCTGTTTTATTTATTTTAAATGTAACTTTCTGAAATTGCCCAGTGTCTGGCCTATGCTCGTTCAGTCTTTGTGGAATGAGTGAGTGGACACAGTGTAAGATGTCAGGAGAAAGGTATTCCAGGCCTGTGGTGGCTTTGAGGAGGCAGCCACCCTACTGTGGAGGAGGCAGAAAGGATGGCAATGAAGTTAAGTTGTGAAAGACAAATTGGGAATTTTCAAAGTGGGTAAAGAGGAAAAGGGCGTCTGGTGGAAGGAACAGCAGAAGCAAAGGCCTAGAGGTGAGGGAGAACCTGGCATGTCCTGATTCCTCTGCCCTCATCACCCCTCACTCACTCCTCTCTGGCCTCACAGCCTCTTCACTGCTCCTCAAACATGCTTATTCCTGCCTCAAGGCCTTTATGCTGGCCATTTCTGCAATACTTCTCCTCATCTTGGCATTCTCTTCCTCCGTTCATTTCTATGTTTACTCAAATGTCTTCCCTGACTGCATCTCCACCTAAAACAAGCCCTACCCTCCCTACCAAACGCTACCCCTGGCATAACTTGATTTTTGTTGCAAATTTGACTCTAGTATTTTCTTTCTGATTTGTCTTGACCAGGAAGGTGTCAGCTCCCAGAGGCTAGGGATCATTATCTGTCTTGTTTACTGCTGGGTCTCTGGCTCCTAGTACAGAAAAGATGCTCAATAAAGAGCGGCTGGATGAACAAATGGGTGAATAAACCTGGCATCATAGGGCATGGCTAGGGTTTCTGGTGCTGATGAACCTGGAATGGAGGGCAGGCTCCAGATGTTGCAGATGGTGGATATGGAGTTCAGACTTGACCCTGAGAACTGTGGGAGCCACTGATAGATTCTTAGCAGGGGAGAAACTGAAAGAGGATTGTTTTTCCAAACATAAAGCTCTTTGCAAACCAAGTCTCCACCAGTAGGGGCCAAAGAAAGAAATGGGAGTAGATTTATCTGACACCAGAACTAAATGTGTCAACAGAGTCAAAAACACCTCCTTGAGTAGGATAAAAAAGCAAGTAGAAAAAATGATACAGTTTGAAACTGTTGATATCAATTACTAAAAAAAAAACACAGAATGTGAAACTATCAAGTCTGTGGTAATGTATGGAGTAGTGTGATTGTAGTGTGCCTGGCATCCCGGCTGAGGAGGGTCAGGCTACCTGGGTTCAAATCCTGGCACTACCACACACTAACAGTGAGACCCAGACCCAGTTACTTCACTGCTCTGTGCCTCAGTTTCTTCATCTGTAAAAGGGGATGATAATAGCAGCACCTACCGTGTTTCCCTGAAAATAAGACCTAGCCGGACCATCAGCTTTACTGCGTCTTTTGGAGCAAAAATTATTTTATAAAATAAGACTGGGTCTTATATTAATTTTTGCTCCAAAAGACGCAGAAGAGCTGATGGTCTGGCTAGGTCTTATTTTCGGGGAAACACGATGCCTCAGACGGTTGCTGAGAAGCTTAAATGAATTCTTATAAATCACAGAATTGGGGTGCTGTCATTGTTCAATCTCATTTTTATTGAGGATGTTTATGCGATTTGGGAGGGGAATGGAGTTGGGGAGGTGAACACAGGTGATTTCCACTTTAACTATAATGTGTTATGTCTTTTATTTTAATTATTATTTTGATTGAGGTACAGTTTACCTATGGTAAAGTACACAGATATTTTGGTGTGAGGCTCCGTGAATTTTTATATACGAGCAATACACCCGTGGCCATGACCTAGTCTACTCCCCAGCTACGTAAATTTTACTTGTGTCCTTTCTCAGGCTACCTTGTCCTTTGGATTCTACCATATCACCATAGATTAATTTTGCCTCTTCTTGAATTTCACACTGCATGGAATCATTTTATGATTTTATGTCTGGATTTTTCATGTCTGGATTCTTTCAACATGTTTTGTCTTCTATTGAAATAAAATTCACATACCATATAAATCACTCTTCTTAAGTGTGCCATCTAGTGATTTTTAGTAATTCACAATGAACATGATGTTTTTGAGATTTGTCCATCATGTCGTGTATATCATTAGCTTATTCCTTTTTATTTCTAGTGGTATCCCAGGGTGTGGATGCACCACAGTTTCTTTCTCCATTCACTTGTTGATGGACATTTGGGTTGTTTGCAGTTTGGGGCTATTATGCATAAAGAATATTCATTGCTCGTTATCTTTTTGTGGGCAAAAAGTATTTCATGTACTGTCAGATCTATACGTAGGATTGCTTAATTAATAGGTGCGTGCCTATTTAACCCAATGGGTCTCATCTGGGGTGATTTTGTCCCTTTTTCCAGGAGGGACATTAGCAATGTCTGGAGACATTTTTGGTTGTCACGACTGGGTGTGGGGTGGGTGCTACTGGCATCTATGGGGTGGAGACCAGGGATGCTGCTCAACGTCCTACAATGCGTGGGACAGCCCCCACCATAGAGAATGATTGGCCCAAAGAATAGCAAGTGTGCTGAGGTTGAGAAACCTGGTTAACTGTATAACAAACTGCTGAATCATTTTCCAAAGTGACTTTCGCATTCTACATGCCCACCAGAACTTCTCCAACCCCTGGTCTTTGTCTTTTTAGCCATCTGGGTGTGTGTGTTTTAAATCTTTTATGTGTTAAAATTATTCTGAACTGAATTGAACCAATATGAAAAAATGTTAATGTTTGTTACTCTTGGGTTGTTGGGTGGTGGGTGTACTTTAGGAGACTCTGATCTTTTCCTTTTCTGGATTTAAAATTTGTGGAGGGTTTTGTTTGTTTTTTGAATAGTAGAAGCTCCCCCTGGCTGCACGGGGGGTAGGTGTGCTGGAGTGTCTTCCTGTTTTCCCAGACTTCTCAACTGGACTCAGCTGGCTTCAGTGGCCTCCTCCACAACTCATCTCAGATGATCTAATTATTCCAAGCTGTTTCCCACCTGCTTTCCTAGCGCCCCTCCTCTCTCCCTGGAGACTGTTTTTTCCTAGGCTTTGGTCTCTGTCTCTACCTTCAGAGAATGCTGGCGCAGTCTAAGGGAGGGAGATGGCCTGGACTTGAATCCCTGGCAACAGTTTGACCTAAGGCCTGGGATTAACACCCTTTGGATGTCAGGTCACCCACCTGACAATGGATATGCTAAAACACACCTCTTTGTGGGCTGAGAATTCAATCTGTAGATATATTTAGATTTCTCAGAATAAGGCTGAGCACCAGAGCAGGGGTCTAAGGTGAGGAGAGTGAGGCAATTGCTTCAGGCACAAAATTGAAGGGGGTGCCACAAAACTGAAGATACACAATGTTCTAAAGCAATAATTTTTTTAAAAATCAAAATTAATGCAAAATATCCAAATAAAGACAGGATCAGTAATCTTGATCTTGTGCTTCTGCCTCAGGCGTCAACATGGCTTGGCACCATGTAGCACTGTTACTGAGTCTTGTCTTTACTTAAATTTTTGATATTTTATCATAGATTTAAAATTAGTTTTGATTTTAAAATAGTGCATTCAAATATTATTTATCTTTATGACTTGAGGTTTTTTGTTTTGGGTGTCCCCTTAAATTCTGCATGCCTCACCCTCATCTTGGCCCTGCTGGGCATACAGTAGGTACATGTTATGGTATAATATATACACTATCTATTTTTTTAATTAAAGTTTATTGGGGTGACAATTGTTAGTAAAGTTACATAGATTTTAGGTGTACAATTCTGTAATACATCATCTATAAATCCCATTGTGTGTTCACCACCCAGAGTCAGTTCTCCTTCCATCACCATATATTTTACAACATCTATCTTATAGTATGTAAGCCTCCCTCTGGATTGGTTGATTTCTCTTCATTGGGCTTTTTGGCTGAAATTTTACCCCTAGGGCTTCAGCTTTGAATTCATTGTCTAGAACATGGACCCCACGATAGCCTACACTAAATGAAATTGAAATGCTTGAACCTCCTTGGAAAACTGGTGGAAGGTTTAACTGCGTCCGGAACTTAGGGAGACTGGAATGCTGGAGCAGGTTTATTGTTCTGACCTGCTTACCTTCTTTCCCTGCATTGCCCCCCCCCAAAAAAATCCCCCAATCAAAACATAGCTGAGAAAAAACTGATTATACCAGGTGTAGGCAAGGACCGGGAGTAACTGGAACTTTCACAGGATGCTAATGGGAGTGTGAAGTGGAACTACCACTTAGGAAACCTGTCAGGATCTATTAAAGATACACACATGACCTGCGGTCCACCATTCCACTCCCATGTATTTACCCTGGAGAAGTGAACTTATGTTCACAAAAATACCTGTACAAACTTTACTCATAATGGCCAAACACTGGAAACAACCAAATATCCATCAATAAGTGAATGGAAAAATTATATTGGTTATATTGTGATAGAGCCAAACAGTGGAATACTATGCAGCAATGAAAAAGAATTAGGTATTGATATATGCAGCAATATGGACAAATCTCAAAACATCCTGTTGAGCAAAAGAAGTCAGACACAAAAGACAATGTATTGCAGGAGTCCATTTATATGAAATTCAAGAACTGATAAAACCATAGTGATAGAAATCCACATAGCGGTTGCCTGGCGGGGGCAGGGGGGTAAGGAGTGTGTTTGACTTCAGGGGCACAACAAAACTTTCAGGAAAGATGGAAATGTTCCTTATGTTCACTGGGCAACAGTCGCTCCGCTGACAGTCTGTTCCTTTTACTGTAAACTTTACCTCAGTAAAGTACTACGAGAAAACATCTGGGGTTAAGCTTTTGTCCTGAACCTGCATGGCTACTAGCACAGCTTCTAACCCAGGACATGACTCTCATCAAACCAGCACTGTTTCTATGACCATTTCTCTCACTCCCACAGCCTGCCGGCACAAAATGTCCTCTCCATACCTTCTAAGCTCCCAATCCTACTCAAAACCTTTTCAGAGCCTCCTCCTGGAGGATCGGGAGGCGGCGGTTGATGCCACTACAAGAGCCCAGGGTAGAGGCCACAAGGGTGAAAAACTAGCCACGGTTCACCCATTCCAGCTTCGATTGCCAGTACTGAATATGGCGACGCCCGCCGAGGGCAAACCCAGTCACGTGACAGGGCGCAGGCCTACGCTGGCCCAGCCTCCTCGGGCCCCTACTTTTAGATTGACCAATGAGCCCGAGGCAAGAGGCACGGCCTCTTTCCTCTGTCCACCAATAGCCTCCCGACGCCTCCCTCAGGACCCAATCACCGCTCCCGTCTCTCTTGACTGAAAAGCCAGCAGACCAGTGAGCGCAGCCTCAGTCGGACGCAGGCGGCAGGAAGAGTCATAACTCGTGTCGGGGCGCGGGGACCGGTAACCGGAGTCGGGCGGCTTTCTTCGCTGCACGCGGAGGCGAAAGGGGAACCAGGTGAGCGGCAGGTCCGGGCTGCGGGCCTGCGGTGCGGGGACGTCGGGCCTGCGGGTGAGCGGGCAAGGGGAGATGCCCGGGGTTGAGGGGAGATAGAAGGGAGCGCGAGACAAGGGGTGCGGGGCGGTTGGGGCGGCGCGCGACTGCAGCCGTTGAGCACCCGCGCGCATGCGCCAGGGGTGGGCCGGCTGTTGGCGCGCGGGTCGCGGAGCCGGTTTCCGGATGGGTTGTCATGGCGCCCCGCAGGGGACTTGGGGAGAGAGGCTGCTTGTTGGAGGAGACTTTGAGGCGACCCACGACTGTGCAAGGAGGGATTCGGAGGGCGACACCGGAGTCTGGGGCCGTGGTGGAAGAAGCCGGAGCCTGTAGACGTGACGGGCTTCTCCGAGCCCGAGGGCCTCCCCCGCCCCCACTAGGTTCTGTTCTTGCTCTGCGGTTAGCTGAGATTCGTGGTTCCAGGGATTTAGGGGAAAAAAAAAATGTCCCAGTGAGGAACAAACTGAAGTGGATATCCGTCCCGGGATTTGAGGGTGAAAGGGTACGCGGTGTCAGCTTCCACGTTCATCCGCTTCTGGGGCCTCGGCAGTCACTGTCACTCTTCCGGGCGGGGCAAATCCCGCCAAATCCTCTCCTGATCAAATTTGTTTTGAGTTTTATATCCTGGCTAGGCACTTCCTAGAAAATTTTGTGCCTCAAATTCAGTATGCTCCCAAATCTGTCTCTCCGTCAAAATAAATCGACATCGTTTGACCTCCTTGTTTCTTTTAAACACACCATCTCCTCCTGGTCAGCCAGGTTTGAAGCCCAGTGTAGCTGACTGGCTCTCTTATGCCCTCGGAACACCCAGGGCATGGTCCCACCCTGTGTTCCACCTTCTTCCCTACTTAACACCTCTACCTTGGTTAATTGGTTAATCTTCTTTCCCTTGCTGACTGATTTTCCCTGCTGCTAGTCTTATTCCCCACTCCTACTCCGAGTAACTTGCTCTTGGGCAAATGAAGGGCAAAAACTGAGTCACTGAACTAACTCTAAAACCTAATCAGAGACTCCCGGTATGAGCATCCTGGACCTAACCAGCCCGTCCAGCTTTGTTTTCTGCTAGTGTCAACCCAGTCCTATTCTTCGTTCCCCAAAAGGGTTCCCCAAAAGGGTCTGGTGCTTTTGGGACAGACCTTTCCTGGCTCCTGCTGTTCTCCCTGCTCCCTAGGAAATGACCTCTTCCTGTCTTTGCCAGTCTGAATCAGACAACCTCTTTCAAGAATCAGATAAGAATACATGATGACTTTATTCTCTAAATTCCACCTGAGGCCTTGATTCTGGTTCCATTTACTCATCATTACTGTTGAGTGCTTACCGGGTGTATGCCAGGCCCTGTTCTAGGACAGAGCCTTCCTGTCCTAGGCTCTTGGCTGGGCAATGGGGCTGGCATGACTGGAGGGTTCTTTTTAGGTCGGGACCAGCAGAAAATGCTCTTCTGCAGCAACAGTCCTGAGGGAAGTGGAGTTTGTGACCATTCTGGGCAGCAGGAGCAGCAAGTGCAAAGGGGCTCAGGAGTGTTTGAGACGCAGCAGTAGACCATTGAATGAGGGCGGTGAGAGAAGTGAGGTCTGACTGTAGAGGGGGTCGGGTTGTGTAGGGTCTGGTAAGATGGTGAGGACTCGCGTTTTACTCTGAGCACAGTGGGAGCCTGTGGAGGGTTTTGAGCAGGAGTCATTGGCTTCTATGGGCTCCTTATGGCTGCTGTGAGGGGCGTGGCTCGAAGGTCCTGGGGATGGAAAACAGGGAGACCAATGAGGAGGCTGTTGGCATGATCCAGGCCAGAGATGATGGCACCTAGATGCCCATCAACCAACAATGGATAAACAAACTGGTACTGTATCCGTATACAATAGAATGTTATTCCGCCATGAAAAGGAATGAATTACTGATACATGTTACAATTTGGATAAATCTTGAAAACGTACTGCAAGAAGCCAGACACAAAGGAACACACAGTGTATAATTCCATTATATGAAATGTCCAAAACAGGCATCTTCATAGAAAAAAAAGTAGATGAGTGTCAAGGGGGTTGGGCAGATAGGATGATAGCTACAGGGTACATGGTTTGCTTGCAGTGGTGAGACGTTCTAAAACTGACTGGTGGTGATTGCATATATCTGTGACTACCTAAAAACTCGTGAATTCCACGCTTTAAATGGTGAGCTGTGAAGCATTTGAATATCTCAATAAAGCTGTTCTGACTTAAGAAAGATCATGGTAGCTTGGGACCAGCAAGGTAGATAGCAGGGGTGAGAAGTGGCTTGATCTTCCTGATGGGACTTATTGGGTGATTGGACAAGAAGGGAGGGAGGGAGGGGGAGAGAGAGAGAGAGAGAGAAGACAGCCATTGAGAATATGGACTTGCCTTTTCTGAGATGAGGAAGCAAGCCTGTGGGAAGAAATGGAGGATTTTGCTCTGGCATTTTGAGTTCAGCTTCCAAAGGGAGATGTGAAAGAGGCAGCCCGTAACTGAGTCTGGAGTTGAGGGGAATTGTTACTGTTAAGAGAGGCAAGTTTGGGAGGCCTCAGCACTGAGGTGGTGAAAGCCTTAGGGCCGGAGAGAATGAGTGTCCGGAGGGCCAGAAACTGGGCCCAGGACCCTCTACACCCAGCTCAGGAAGAGCTTCTGCCCCCGAGACTGGAGGCTGGGGTGGGGCAGGGGTGACAAAAGACAGTATTGTCATGTTTGGGTCCCTGGAGCACCATTTGTACCCAGTAGGTGCTCTGTATGTATTGGGTTAAATAAAGCCAGGAGATAAGCAGAGCTTTGTATGCCATTTACTATCTCGGCTTCAATTGTATTGGCTTGGGCCCATTGGGAGGCCTTTTTGTGAGCGCACTTAATTATTCCCCAGTGCAGACCACAGAGAGTGGGAGGAGCAAGGGCTGGGCAGACGCTGCTCTCATAAACTGAGGTCTCCAGCAGCTGCAATCCTAGGTCTCTGGGGTGGTGGCCTGTGCAGGCTGGGTGGAGTCCCTGGGGAGTGAGGGAGAGATGGGGCTCCTTTAGGCTAGGTGGTCTGAGGTGGTTCATTAGAACCGAGACCGGAATGCTGAGAGGGAGGTGTTTGTACAAAGACCTAGGAGCAGCCTCTTCTGGCGGCGTCGATAGACTGTAAAAGCTTGGAGTATGGGGTTTGATGAGTGAACAGCGAAGCAAGTCTGGGGGTGATTTGAAAGGGGTGGTATGGAACGAAGTGTGTAGGGGCCAAGGAGGAGGGTTGGGAGGGCCGTGGGGAGGAACTGGGCTATCGCTCTGAGAGCAAATGAAGCCTGTGTTGGTGGAGGGTATATGTGCGCACGTGGGTATGGCTGGCCGGGCGCAGGGAGAGCTGCGGGGTTTGGAGGAAGGTGGTGGAAATGGGGCCACACAGGCTGAAATTGGGGGGTGCTGCCCAGATGGAGCTGATGGGACCTGCTGCTGGAGTCAGTGTGGGGTGAGGGAAAAGAGTGACCACTGAGCTGCATGGGCTGGGTGGCTTTCCGGGCGAATGCTAAGATCTGACCCGGTACATTGCCCCCTTTGACATGTCAACAGCCCACAGCCGCGTGTAGCCTTCTCCCTCGCTGCTGGGTTTTCCTGTTTGTGTCTCAGTTGCTCCTCTGGGCCCTTCCTCCCTCTTCTGTTCTCAGCATCATGGCGGAACAGGATGTCGAAAATGAGCTTCTGGATTACGAGGAAGATGAAGAGCCCCAGGCTCCTGCAGAGAGTACCCCAGCACCCCCTAAGAAAGATGTCAAGGGGTCGTATGTTTCCATCCACAGCTCTGGCTTCCGGGACTTTCTGCTGAAGCCTGAGCTCCTGAGGGCCATAGTGGACTGTGGCTTTGAGCATCCATCTGAGGGTACGCCTCCCTGGTCCTCTCCACCACGCCTTCCTCTGAGTGCTCTCCCCATGGTCCCCTCAGCCACCTGGTGAGGGGCCCACACAGGGAGCATCTGGTTTCCAATTGCTCACGTGCTGTCTCTCCCTCAGTCCAGCACGAGTGTATTCCCCAGGCCATCCTGGGCATGGACGTCCTGTGCCAGGCCAAGTCTGGGATGGGCAAGACAGCAGTCTTCGTGCTGGCCACCCTGCAGCAGATTGAGCCCGTCAACGGACAGGTGGGTGGGCGCCCTCCCTCCCAGGCCTGAGCTTCCTGAGGGACCATGTCTCCTCCTGTTAAAAATTCATGCTGCCAGATTCTTTTTGTGGGCTTTTAAAATAAAGTACAGTATTTAGTTGTAACAAAATTTTCCCCAAAATGATGAGCCAAGATAAAAAACTGTACAGTGCCCACAATTTTACCATCCAGAGACATGGCTGTTATTTCACTGTGTACTTTCTAAATCGTGGCTGTTTCTGAGGGGGGCTACACTGCGCACAGCTTTGGTATTGGTGTTGCTGACAGGCCGTAGCTGTCTTCTCATATCCGGAACATTGTGCTCCACTCTCTTGGAGAATTGAGCCGAACAATGGTATTCTGCTCTTACCACGCTGGGGAAACATCCTTGGGCTGTGTGGGGGTGCACAAGCTCTCGTTCCCGTAGGGTAGATGGTTAAGGAGGGTGGTTGAGTGGGAGGTCGCCGTGCGGTTGCCATGCTTGGTGGTGTGGGCCGGGAGGCCAGGGCCTCCGGAGAGCGACTCAGCCCAGGACCTCCTACTGGCCAGGCCAGGCTGCAACTCCATCCAGTCCACATGGGTCCCAGTGTTTGGAGACAGGCCTCTGTAGCTCTGAGAGGAGGCAGGGCATGAGGTGGATGAAGGGCTGTGAGAGGCATTTGGACTGGGCCTTCTTGTGGCCCAGGTGTGGGGAGCAGGTGGTGGGTACCCTTAGATGGGAGCCTGGTGGGTGTGGGCTGTCCAGGGAAGAGAGCAGCAGTGTGGGCTCTGGCCAGGGAGGATTTAGGACACCGCTTTGAGTGAGTCTGTGCTGCCCACCCCATAGGTGACGGTCCTGGTCATGTGCCACACGCGGGAGCTGGCCTTTCAGATCAGCAAGGAGTATGAGCGTTTCTCCAAGTACATGCCCAGTGTCAAGGTGAGCCCCCCGGGCCGGGTCGGGTGCCATGTGGTCCTCTGCAGCCTGGCTGGCCTTGGCTCTGGCCCAGCCAGCATTTACCAAGCTTGGCTGCAGTGGCTGCCTTTGAGGTTTTTGGTGGTTTATGCTCCTTAAAAGCCTGGTGAATTATGCATGCCCCCCAGAGGCCTGTGCCAGTCCCAGCCTGGGCTGCTTTTCAGTGGAGCTGTGCCCAGGGTCTCAGGCCTCCGAGGCAGGGCTGGCAGGGCTGCGGGCTTGGTAGTCATTGGCATGGAGCGCGGTGCAAGCTTCCAGCCGTTAGACAGGCAAAAGTGACTTCCTCTCCACCTGAACAGGTGTCTGTGTTCTTCGGGGGCCTCTCCATCAAGAAGGACGAAGAAGTGCTGAAGAAGAACTGTCCCCATGTGGTGGTGGGGACTCCAGGCCGGATCCTGGCGCTCGTGCGGAACAGGAGCCTCAACCTGAGGAACGTGAAGCACTTTGTGCTGGACGAGTGTGACAAGATGCTGGAGCAGCTGGGTGAGTGTCCTTGCCCGGTCGGTGGGAGTTGCCGGAGACCCACCCAGCTACACCCTCCCCCATCGCAGCCCCCTGGGCTTCAGAGCCAGGTGGGCCCTGACAGGGCAGGCTGAAGGTTGCCTCAAAGGGGGGTCACATGGGTGGTCGGCGCACGGGTCTCCTGTAAACAGTTTTAGGGGACGTTCTTGTGTTGGCTAAGTATGACCAGCCACTTCTGAGCCCAAGCTGAGCAGGACCACAGGGCCCAAATAAGCCACTGTCCAGCACATGTCACATCAGCCCTAGGCTTGCTGTGGCCTCATCACCTGCTGGGTTAGTTCTAGGCCCCTGCCTGCCTTCAGTGAGCCCCAACAGGGCTGGTGGGAGATGGGGCTTGTGTCCTGGGAGGCAGCTGCAGCTCTCACCCCAGCGGCTGTCTCTGCCTCAGGCTCCCCTCCCTGAAGCGTGGCTCGAGGCGCGCTGGCACGGCTGCTCCGCTCTGGCAGCGTGTAAGTGGATTGCAGCTCCTCCCGGGCCTGCACTCACCCCAAGTCCAGCCCCTCAGGCACCAGGCCATGGGGACTCGCCCCTCCCTCCACTCCTTGATGACACTGCCCTTATCATGGTGCCAGATTGGGAGGGGCTGGGTCTGGTCTTGGGTTGGGGGTCGTGGTCTGCCACGTGCTCACACCCATCTGTTTCTTGCCCTCCCCACCCAGACATGCGGCGGGACGTGCAGGAGATCTTCCGCCTGACACCTCACGAGAAGCAGTGCATGATGTTCAGTGCCACTCTGAGCAAGGAGATCCGCCCCGTCTGCAGGAAGTTCATGCAAGACGTGAGTAGGTCAAGGCAGTGGCCAAGACCTCAGTGCAGCAGCCTTGGTCCTTGGTCCTGGGGCCTGAGCTGTCACTGCTGCAGGACACCCACACTGCCCTCACGACACAGTGCTGGGGGGCCGTGGAGCTCTCCCTTCTCTGTCTTGTCAGATTGGGAGCTGAGCTTGGTCCACACCTGAGCCAGACCAGAGCTTAGATCCAGCTGTTGGGAGAGAAACGTTTACTGGGTATAGCAGCCTCTCTGGGAAACACTAGATAGTCACTCCTGGAAAGTTCTGGGCAGGTGCCATGCCCAGGAGTTAAGCCCTGCCTGCCCCTTGCTGCTCCCCTTCCCTCAGCCCATGGAAGTGTTTGTGGACGATGAGACCAAGCTCACGTTGCACGGTCTGCAGCAGTACTACGTCAAGCTCAAGGACAGCGAGAAGAACCGCAAGCTCTTTGATCTCCTGGATGTGCTGGAGTTTAACCAGGTGACATCACTGTCGCCTCTCGTGGGTTTCTGGGCCTTTGGGAGGCCAGTGCGTGGGGCCTCTGGCCCTGACCGCTG
Organism: Rhinolophus ferrumequinum; assembly: GCF_004115265.2. Classification (NCBI taxonomy): domain Eukaryota; kingdom Metazoa; phylum Chordata; class Mammalia; order Chiroptera; family Rhinolophidae; genus Rhinolophus; species Rhinolophus ferrumequinum. The sequence goes on from NC_046301.1 coordinate 47,708,459, forward strand.
CCTCCCTCTGGCAGGTGGTGATCTTTGTGAAGTCTGTGCAGCGGTGCATGGCCTTGGCCCAGCTGCTTGTGGAGCAGAACTTCCCAGCCATCGCCATCCATAGGGGCATGGCCCAGGAGGAGCGGTGAGTGCACGCCACCCTGAAGGCTCGAGGCAGGCCCCTCCGAGGGAGCGCCGCCCAGGAACCCTGTACCTGATGGCCGCCTCTTGTTCCTCCTGACCCAGCCTGTCACGCTATCAGCAGTTCAAGGACTTCCAGCGGCGGATCCTGGTGGCCACGAATCTGTTTGGCCGAGGGATGGACATTGAACGAGTCAACATCGTTTTCAACTATGACATGCCCGAGGACTCGGATACCTACCTCCACCGGGTGAGTGGCCCCCCCAGAGGTGTCACCTCCCTGACGGCCCTCTTCTGGAGTGGGGACCTGGCCCGGCTTGTCCTTAGATTCCCCAGGTTGTGTCTTTGTGGCTTGACCCATGCTCCTGTCTCTCTGCAGGTGGCCCGTGCGGGTCGCTTTGGCACCAAGGGCCTGGCTATCACTTTTGTGTCTGATGAGAATGATGCCAAAATCCTCAATGACGTTCAGGACAGGTTTGAAGTGAATGTCGCAGAGCTTCCTGAGGAAATTGACATCTCCACATACAGTGAGTAGCTCGGGCAGGAGGGGTGCAATGGAGCCCTGGGGCCAGCGTGGGGGTGGGAGGGGCTCTCTTCTCCTCTCACTAACGTATGGTGTGTGTATCTCTTAACAGTTGAACAGAGCCGGTAACCACGCGCCTGACAGCCTGGAGCGACCATGGCTTCCCACGTGCTGCTTCAAGTCCTCTTTCTAGGTGACAGTGGGCCTTTCTTTTTACTGTTTGAAAGCTGTAGATTTGTGTAAGAATAAATTTTTATTATGGAAGCCTGGCTCCCACTCATCTGTTCTTAATTGTTCTACATTTCACAGACATAATGGACCTGGCTAGGAAGCTCCCAGCCAGCCAGCAAAACCACTTTCTGTATCAGTGAGATTTAATTTTAAGTGTCAACGTTGAAAAGTTTATACAGATAAAAAAATATTACACAACATCCACACTTCAAAACAGTGAGAACCCTCTGCTCCAGTGCGGGGCAGATAGGCCTCTGTACCGTGAACCACAGGCAGTGCAGCCAGGAAGGGCTCTGCCCTTCTCCCATTCCTGACCCCAGTCTTAGCTTAACAGGAAAAGGAACCCCAGCACTCTTGCTTTTTGTTCTGTAGCAAAGAGATGAGAGGAAGGCCAGGCGGGCACAGGAGCCCTCAATCTGTCCGGGTGTTGTGTACCTGGGCAAGGGGCTGCAGCCCGGGGCCAGCTCCAGCCCACCCTAGATCCCAGCTGGGGTACAGCAGAGGCAACCAAAAGCAGGTCCGTCAAGTCTGACTTTCCACCCTGGCTGTGTGCTCCAGGGTTTGGTGCCAGGCAACAACTGTCAACTCCTTCTCCCCGAGGCACATACGGGGGCAGGATGGCAGAGGGAGCAGAGTGGTAGAAGAGAAGGGGACAGTCTTCCACGTGTGCAAAAGCTGCTGAGGCCACAGGCGTTGCTGGCCTGGCCAGAGCTGCAGGGTCACATGCCCGACTCTGATGGCCTGAGGACCTGGAGAGAGAGGAGCCCTATGAGGATTGAGCCCAGCCCAGGCTGCTGCCTTCTGGTCTGACACCCCCACCGCAGGGTCAGCCCTTACCCGAGTCTGATTGTTGCTGGACCCCGATGTGGACGTGGCAAACTCCGAATACTTGTTCCCGATGACCATGCAAGCCCATTTCCGATACTCCTCTCTCACCTGCAGGGCCCAGGATGCCAGGTCAGGGGAAGGGCAGCCCTGGGAAGGGGTAGGGGGTACTGGCCCAACCCCGGCTTGGCCCAAAGCCCACCTTCTTGTTGAGCAGGCAGTGCAGCAGGAAGAGGAAGAAGCCCTGCAGGCAGTTGAGGATGGTGAAGGTGTAGGACTGCACCTGGCTCCTCAGGTCCAAGAGGAACAGGCCAAAGACCCATGTACAGCCCAGCAGGAAGAGCTGTGCCAGGGCGGTGATGGTCAGCACCCTAGGGGAGGAGAGCAGCTGCAGCAGGGGCCAACCCCCACACACCCCCTCTCCTGGCCAGCCCCAACCCTCACCTCGCCTTCTTTAATTTCTTCATGTCTGGGTTGATCTCAGAGAACTTTTGAGTGAGCTTCCAGACAGTTGTCACGAAGATGACAGCATTGCACTGGGTGAGGGACAGAGTAGGATTACTTAGGGGTTGTCCTTGGAACTCGAAGGTAGAGAGCTGGTCTATGGGACTCAGGGAGGCGTCAGGTGGCTCAAGTCTGAGTTTGAGGGTGGGGTGTGTGTAGGGGGAGCGGTTAGTTACCAAAATGATGAAAGCCACGGGTCCGTTGAAGCTCCAGATGAGGCCGCCTTCGTAGTCCAGCCAACAGCTGGGCAAGAAGGGAGGGGTCCGTCAGCGGGAGGGGAGCAGGGCACTGTGCACCGGGCAGCCCCCACACCCTGGGCCAGCATCATCACCAACCCACTCCCCACCCGGACCCCGGACCCCAGTCTCCTCGCCTCCCGTGGCTCCACCACCCGGCACTCACTAGGACACGGACCCTTTGACACGGCCGTAGCCCTCGCTTTTGACGGCCGCCGAGACAGCCACGATGAGCCCGGGCACGCCATAGCCGATCAGGTAGAGCCAGCGCTTCCCAAGGCCCTGGCCCTGGAACACGCGCACCACAAGGAAGTAGAGCTCCAGGCCTTCGAGGCTCATCCAGCAGAAGGCGGCCAGAAACCAGTAGTGCAGTAGCCCGGCCACTAGGCGACAGCCTGGCCCCACCTGCGGGCAGGGGTGGGTGGGGCGACATCAGTGTGGGGCGGGGCCACGCACTGTTGGAGCCAGAGCCCTCGGGGTGGGCGGGGGTTGAGGTGTGGCCAGGCTGCTCTAGAAGGAGTGTGGGCGGAGCCACCGTCTCCCCACGGAGCCCCGGGAGTGGGCGGAGCTACCCCTCTCCTGGGCATCGCTGGCCTACTGGGCAGGGTCTCACCTTGTCGCCTTCGTTTTCGATGCCCAACAGGAAAATGGCGGAGCCCACAAAGAGGCAGATGCAAAGGTGCAGGTGCACGGTAGTGCGCGAACCCTGTATGGGCCGCACTAGCAAGAAGGTGAGGATGCACAGCAGCAGGCAGACCAGTGACAGCGACAGTCCCACCTTGGTGATCAGGGCCAGCTTCAGGTCCTAGATTCAGGATGGGGTGGGCAGGTCTCCATCAGCATCCTGAGGCCTTCTGCCCTCCTTGTGAGCCCCCCCGCAGAGACCCACCTGGGACCTGGCCAGAAGAACTCAGATCAGGCTGCTCACCTTCCCCCACTTCCTCTGCCTTCAACATCTGAACAAACCTGCTGTCTGTCATCCTAAATATCCCCTACACACACACACACACACACACACACACACACACACATGCACGCGCGCGCAAGCAGGGATCCCATTATGCACTTAGACTGCTCTCCCGAAAAAGGTCCTCAGTGAAGCCTTGACTGCCACAACCTTTTTCAATACTGATGGGTCCCCTTCTCTAACCTCATCTCATGCCCCTTCCACACCTGCCGCACCTATCAGCTCACAAATCCCACACTTCGGTACTTCCTGGGCCTTTGGCCTGGACCACTGACCTCCCCTACTTTGCCAGGCTCATTCCAGTTATCCACGTGGCCCAGTTTATGGATCACCTGAGGCCGCATACAGAAAGCTGTGGTCTTCCCGGCTTATAGAGATATTAACAATTGGATGGGGGTGGGTAGTCAGAGGGGCACTGCCCAGAGCAGGGCCTGCAGTGCCAGGTTACACTCTTTAGTTGCTGAGTCATGGGGAGGTCTGGGGGGTCCAGGGAAGGGGCTGGGGGACATGGCATGGGGCCACCTGGGCTGTGCAAACATACAGAAGCAATTGGTCCTCATCAAGAACCAGCTTCCTGTCTCACCTAAGCCAGCCTTGCTATGTGTGGGCTTTTGAGGATGGCCCCAGGGCTGCTCACCTCAATGTCATAGTGGGCCATGAGGATGGCAAAGCTGCTCAGGTGGCTGCATTGACAGGTGATGCTGCCATTCCAGCCGCCCAGCTTCCAGCAGCCGGTAGTGTCCCAGTACCCGCCACTCTTATTGTCACCCTTCCAGAAGGCACAGATCAGCTCCTGCCGTGTCTCAAGTTTACGCATTACCTGTGGGCAGACGGGATGGTTGGAGAGGTTAGCCTAGAGGCCCCTCTTGGGTTCTGAGCTTAGGTTGGGTCTGAGGAAGGCTGCTTTTCGTTGACAGATATTTACGAAGCACCTACTGTGTGTCCCTGGCCAAGAGCAGACACAAGTCCCTGCCCTTATGGGGCTGATATGCTCACGGGGGAGACAGACCTAATAAGAAACCTAAATATGTAAACTAGAAAGTGTATTAGAAGGTGAGAAGTGCTATTTAAAAAAAAAAAAAAAGAGGGGGTGTCCGGTTTGATCAGTTGGTAAGAGCGTGGTGCTAATAACACCAAGGTTACCGGTTCGATCCCCGCATGGGCCAAAGCCTTAAAGAGAAAGTGACATTTGAACAAAGACTGGAAACACATCAAGAACTGAGTCATGTGGGGAAAAAGTGTCCCAGGCAGAGACCAAAGCAAGCGCAATGTCTCTGAGCTACGTTTAAGGAAGAAACAGAATGGGTGGAGGTGGGGGATGAAGGCTGCAGAGGGACCACCGTGACTTTGGCTATGGGGTGAGCAGTGGGGTTGATCCCCGCTCCCCACCCAAGGACTCACAGAGTGGGAGAAGGCGAAGGTGACAGGGGCGTCTAGTTTCTCTGTCTTCGTGTTGCTCAGAAAGACCGAGTTGACAGCAGAGACGAGGCTGTGCTGGACAGCCCTGACGGGACTTTCATGTGTCTTTTCCAGCTCGGCTTTCTTCTCGGAGTCCAGATTGAAGGCGGCGTTTTTCAGCAATTGACCCATGCTTGGGCTGGAGAGCATGCCTGCCACGGAGGGGCCTAGGGGACAAACACACTGGCTACCTTCACCTGCCCTCCCTCCTCCCTCCTAAGACGTCTAAATCAGGCTTGGCCAGTCCACTGTGATCCCTGGAGTCCCTCAAGATGGCTCAATTTCCAACTGTTACATATTTGGAACCTCACCTCTAATTCCATCCCAGCTCCTTCTTCCTCCTCCCACTGGTGCCCCTCCAGCTCCAGGCTGTTACCTGAGTCCTTGCTCCCAGCTGCCATGGACCAGTTCAGCAGCATGCGTGCATGGCTCTGGCCCATGGTGACATTTCCATTCCCTTGCTTCTGAATCATCAGGGACAGCTCTGAGGAGAGAGAGACAGTGATTGGGGGCTCCGGGTGGAGAATGGGGCCCAGGGCTGGGATCGGGGACAGGATGAGGCCTTACCTGTGTTTTTGGGGGAATGGTAGGTGAAGGGGGCTTCAGGCATGGTTAAGGCCAGGGTCCTCAGGAAGTTTTCAAGGCCTGACAGCAGGTTGGTGGCTATGCGGAGCCGGGCCCACGAGTCCAGGGTCTCCAGGTCCCCGGGTTCTTCCAGTAGCTCCTCCAATGACTTGATGAGATCCTGGGGGTGATGGGTGACAGCTGCTGGGTCATTGTACCACAGGGGCCGCTCAAAGAACCCTGATCTCACCCCCTCACTAGAGGACACACTGGAGAACCCACCCAGCTTCCTGGGGGACAGGCACAGGGGAATCAAGACACTGTAGTAACCTGAAGACGAGCAGGGGAATCGAGTATATGCCTGTGTACACATACGTATTATAACAATGGCCCTTACATTCATCGGCCAGTTTCTACTGTAAGTCTGCACTATCCAGAACTGTGGCCACAAGCCACTTGAAATGTGGCTCCATGTTGAAAAGGTAATATTTTGGATCTATTGGGTTAAATGCAATCTTCATATTAATTTCATTTGTTTACTTTTTTTTCATTTGTTTACAAATTTTTAAACTGCATAAGAGGCTTATATATTTCTACCAGGCTAAGCACATATACTAAAACATATATTATGCTTACTGTGTGCCAGGCACTATTCTTTGAGCCTTGTTTCTCTTAGTTCATTTAAACCTTCACAACCACTGTATGAAGCAGGCACTATTTTCAGAGGAGGTGACGGAGACCCAGAGACAAGGAGTCACTTGCCTGAGGTCACACAGCAGGAAATGTGGTGGGGTGTTTGAACCTTTGTGGCCCAGCTCCAGAGGCAAAATTCTTAATTGCTCCATTCTGTTGCCATCATATTCCTCTTGATCGTGAGTGTGTGTGTGTGTGTGTGTGTGTGTGTGTGTGTGTGTGTATGCCCTGCTCTGGCCATTGGTGGACTTCGGAATTGGGGTGTATATATACATCTGTGTTTGTGTATTGGGATTACGTATTGTGTATATATTGTGCATACGGCCACGTGTGTTTCTCTGAGCAGGGGCCCCTGCTTGGGCTGTCTCCCCTCACACTGAAGCATTCCTCAGCCACCCCCACACTGTCCTGGGGTTCCCCCCAGGTCCTGCCCTTACACGGATGGTGACCTGAGGCGAGTCAGAGTTACTGCTCAGATTCTTGACCTTTTCAAAGAAGTGGGAGAGACTCTGGGGAGAGAAGAGATGAGAAGTCAGAGAGCTTCACGCATGAGTAGGGGAGCTTGGGAACAATGGGTGGACACAGTGGGCTATGCAAAGGGATCCCTGCCTTCTAGGGCACGTGTGGGGGGGATCCCCTACTGGGGCCACTCACCTGGCTCTTGATTCCATGGGGCGGGGTCCAGGTGGGGAAGGAGATCACTGCTGAGAACAGAATGGCGGTTCATTAGGTGTGAGAGTGTCTGTGTGTGTTGGAGGCGGGTCTGGGGTCAGGTCAGGCCAGGTACCTACACATTAGGTGGTATTTTTGAAGCAGGGCCCAGGTGGGACTACTTGCAAAGTCCCCGGCCTCACTTTTCCTTGACCCTAACTTAATGATAGATCATCCCCCTGTGACTTGAAATGAGAATGTCCCTCCTGTCTCAGTTCCCAGCTTAGAAATTGCCCTGAAGCTTACGATCAATACCCTTAGGCGTATTGATCACAGTCTCTATGGTCCAGCATTCTTTCCAGGCTATTCCCATCATTGTTCCTGGGTTTCTGATGCCACCGGAGAATCACGTTGGCAGAGGAAAGGCTCCATCTCCAAACCACGTAGCCTCTGGAGGAACGCCCAGATTTTCCTTTAAATATCCCAGGCTAGTCTGAGAAAGTGAAGGCAGTTTTGCTGATAATAAACGCTTATTCTATGGCCCAACTCCTGTGTCAGTCTACTGGCTGAGTGGCGCGGGCAGCTCGTGCTCCAGACTCAGGTGCCCTCCAGTTCCATTTTGTCTATTCAGGAATCCGGGTTTGGGCGCCTAGCCTCGGAGGCAGTGGCATGTGCATGAGCCCATAGTCTTGACACAGCAGGTGGAGTTGTCACTCTGATGCCCCCAGAATGACACTCATCCACCTCTGGGGACACGAAGAACAGGCCCGGTCCCACCCAATCAGGCGCCTCTCCTCTCCATGCCCTGCCCCCTTCCCCATATTAGTGCCCGCCACCCCCCTTGGCTGGAGGTGATGCCACCTGATGACTGCACGTCCCTGAGTGGTGGACGCAGGGGTTATGGGAGGTGTGCAGAGGCCTGACACATAGCAAGTGAGCCCCGTACAGATGTAAGGTTGGCAAATACCTTCCTCCCGGTTAGTAATTGGCTGCTGCCTGGGGTCCCCCAGGAGCCTTTCTCTTGGTACATCAGCTCCTTCCCTGGGACCCCCATATCTGTGTCCATTTAGCCTCAAAAGAACTAACACCTGGCACAGCAGGGCACCCCCAACATTCATTCTGCTTGGTTTCTGTGAGTGCCACTGAATATGTGATCAGATGGTTTGAGTGTGGGAGTGTGGGATCTGAGCTCCAGACCTTCGCAGATGGTGGTGTTTGGGCCATTGGGGGACCCAGGCATTGGCTTCCAGCCTGGGCGGCAGCGGCACTTATAACTGCCCACACTGTTGAGGCAGTGGGTGGTTTTGTGGCATGGTTTTGTCTCCGAAGTACATTCATTCACATCTGAGGACAAAGCCAGAGTGTCAGGCCCTTCCTCCACTCACTACACCCACTTCTCACTGCCCAGCACTAAGGACTCTACCATTAGTACATGTGCCACTACCTGGTGACCTTCAACTTCACCCTCAAAGCACCTTATGGCAGCCTCCCTGCAAAATGAGCACAGCATAAACCATAGTCTCCAGTTTATAGGTGGCAAAGCCAAGAGGAAAACTGAGTAATGGGGGCTGACCTTCCTGACCAGTGACTCTTACCTGCTCCTTCCTGGGCCCTAGGCCTGGTTCCCCTTCTGGGAACTGGACATGACACCTCCCTCTGCTCACATGTGACAGATGAGGAAGGGGTGGGGCCTGGGGGAGCTCACAGGGGCTCCACAAGGGAATCCCAGGCCCCAAAGGCCCTGCCACCTCCCTGCTCTGTGGCAGGACTTTTCGGGGAGACAAATCCCTGGGAAGGGCCTTGGTAGGCCCTTGGCGTTTTGGGAACCTGAGAGTCTTTTCCCTCCTCCTCGGGCTGCAGGACCTGCCTCGGCTCCTTCCCCAGCTCCAGTCCAGCCTCATAGCGTCTTCCCGGGGCCCGTACCTTTGCACAGGTTTGGGTGCTGCTGGTCGAACTCGAAGCCAGGCGGGCACTCGCAGGTGTAGCTGCCTGCAGTGTTGACACAGATGCTGCGGCCCTTACAGATTCTGGGGTACAGCTGACATTCGTCTATGTCTGCAAGAGGAAAGAGAGGGTGATGGACACCTGCAGCTCTGGGCAGCCTTCAGGGCTGGGTGTCAGCCACATTTCCTGGCATGGAAGCATCTGGAAGGCCCCACTGTCTCCTCCCAGGAGAGTGGCCTATGGGTGAATGTGGTGGCCAAGGTGCTCTGTTGTCCAGATGTGGCCAGAAGCAACCCAAGTCCTCCCAATCTGCCAGCTCTGGCTCCCTTAGCGTCGTTGGGCATCTCCCAGGTGGGCAGGGACATCACAGCCACCTGTGTTCCAGCCTGAGCATTTGGACAAAGGCCAGGTGGACCTTCCTGGGAACCGAGTGCAGGGGAAATGCTGCGTTCCCTGAGCAGGCCCTGTCCTGACTCCCCTGGAGTGGGTGCTGCTGGCTGAGCTCTCCTTGGAATCCTGGTGACTGCACTCTCCTGTCCTTGCTAACTCTGAGACTCCAGCTCCATGGAGATGGGCCAAGACCCACCCCTGGGCCTGGCCCCTCAAGGATGAGGCTTTCAGGCAGGGGCTTGGAAAATGAGAATGATGCTTGACAGGCCAGAGCCACCCCAAGAGCGTCAGATTGTGGTGGACGGGGGGGCTCATGTCCAGCCATGCAGCGTTGGGGCGGTGCAGGTGCCTTTTCTGATTCCCATGACGGCATCCCCTGGACTGGCAGGAAGTGGTGAGAATCCACGTGGACATGGCCAGCAGTAGGCGAGGGCTGCATGGCCTGAAGGGGGAGCAGGTGCTGAACGGCGAGGGGTGACGTGTGTTTCTGTCATCTGGCCCCTTGGCCTCCCACAGGGATGTAGACCTGGGGGTCCTGAGTGGGGCTCAGCCTCCATCTTCTGTCCCCCAGTGGCCTGCGCTCCCAGGGGGCCTGGGTTGACATCCTCAGGAGAGGGCCGGGCCTGGGGCTGTGGTCTCCAGTGATGCCCTCTCTTGTCATATGGTTCACACGGGAGCCTCTTCTTTCATCCAACTGTCTGAGTTTGAGGTGGGGGGTAAATGTCGCCCTGCCTACCCGACATGACACCCGTCTAAGTCCTGGTCTTCTGAGCCGTCTTCAGGCCTGTGCAATGAAGGTATTGGGAAGGGTCAGGGCGGAGCTTTGCTCAGGGAAATAGACGGAGGCTGAGTGGCGGAGAATTGGGGTCAGGGTACCATGAGGCATCTTCTCCAGGTGGGGATGTTGGCCAGAGGCAGGGCCAGCTGGGGAAGGTGGGCCTGAATCTCTCTTCTCCCAAGTTTCTTGACCGGGTCCCTACATCCATCATGGCCCAGGGGCTCGGAGACGGCTCTTGGTGTTGCCAAGCCTGTATGGGCTCCGGTGGAGGCAGGTCTCATCCTGGCAATCACCGACGGTGGCAAAGAGGATGGATATTGAATGCACTGCACCATGAGCTCCTGAAGTACCTTGCATGCCACCTCCCGCTTTTGTTTTATGCAAATAAGATGCCAGGTGGGCAGGGGGACGTTCCAAACTTCTGGAAGTGGTCTCTGCAGAGGGTTCTGAACCTTGGGGTTCAGAAAGGGTCAGCAGACTAGGTGGGTGCCTGGGACGACCCTTTGATGCCTGGAGAAAGTAGGGCAAGGAGCCAAGGGAGTGGGCCTGGTCTCCTGCTCATAGCAGACCCCGTGGGCCATGACACTGGTAGACATGTCCTTAGGTGCGGCAAAGGCTGGTATGCTGAGGTGGGCGGGTACACAGACGGCCCAGCTGAACCCATCACAAAGCTAGGTCTTTAGGTGGCAGGTCTTGATCCAAACCAGTAGGCTGCTCTCTCCCCATTACCCACCTTGAGGTCCCACATCTCCCACCTCACTCTTGTTCATCCATGTCTCTGCCCAGCAGCTTGTGCCCCTTCTCTCAGCCCTGGCCTGTTTCTGACACAGTAACACATCTCCTCAATAACCACAATCACCACCTGCGCCGCGAGGCCCACAGTAGTCCAGGCACACTGAGTGGGATCCATGACTACCATGCAGTTGTGCAGGTTGTTCACTGCACAAGGGGGTCCAGGCAAAGAGACAAGTTGGGGCTGAAAACCAGCTCACTCTCCATGCCCCAAACACACTGTATTTCACCTGAAGATGAGGGACCTTTTCCCAATTCACATAAAGGCTTGGTCTTCTAGCCAGGCCACATGATGTTTGGGGCACAACATCCACCCACAGAGGTCCTTATGGACTAGCAGTGAGGTGGATGGAGCCCTCCCGCTGGGCTCTACCCAGATGCTGGTATCCCCTTTCCTCCCACCAGGGAGGCTCTGCCATCCTCTGAACGCAGGGCAGGGATCCAGGCTGTGGGCTCTTCTATCTGCAGCAGAGTGAGTCTGCGGACCCTGCTCCGAGTCCTCTGGGATCCTCGGCCCAACCTCCTCCTCCCCTCTCTATATTTGGCACTAACCCCCTCTCTCTGGGTGAGCCGTGGCTCCTGCCAGCCCATAGCTGGCTCCATCTGCCCCTGCAGCTGCCTCAAGGTCCATTGCTGCCCACCTGCTCCCCTGGAAAGGGGCAATGCCTGGTAATGCATGGAGGCCTGGCTCCTTGTGGGCCCCTGGTGAGGGGATGGACCGGGCCAGCTACTCTCAGAGCACCCATGTGGGGCACAGTCCCCTGGGATGCCCATCCTGGAGAGGGTGCATGAGGTCATAATTATTATAATCTGAAAACCCAACAACCACCTCTGGGGTGTGCTCTGTGATCTCATATACCTTCATGGCAATTCTATGAGGTAAACACTACCGTCACCCCCTTTAAAAGACAGGTAAATTGAGATACAGAGAGGTGCAGTCACACGTCCAAAGTCATACAGTTAACAAAAGGCAAAGCTACTTTTGTGTTGCTTTTTCCTATAAAAGATAGGAGCTCTTTTTAAAAATACATACACGCACAAAATCACAGTATTTTTACATCTCACACATTACCAGTGATTTCTGAATAAATGTCCTGGCTGGTGTCACACACACAACCATCAGGTGACAAAGCCAGGATTTGGACCCTTGGCTCTCACACCACCCTGTCTCTCTGTGCTGTTGGTACAGGCACAGGCACACCTGTCCCCACTCAGACCTGGGCACTGTACTGCTGCAGGAATGGCTCTGGCGACCCCAGTCCTCATGGATTGGGAGACGGAAGATGTGGGGTCATTCTTACCTTGACACGTGTTCTCACTCTCATTTCTGAACATTTTTGCCCCAGAAACAGGCTCGTATCCTGGGTTGCATGTGCAGTAGTAGCTCCCCTCCGTGTTCTTGCAGTCTGCAAATTTTCCACAGGACACTACCGGAGGTGGTCCACACTCGATTATGTCTGGAACACAACAGGATAAAGGGTCGCCTCCCAAAAGCATGAGATCGCTCAGGGCATTGATCTTCATCCCCTACCTCACCCCCCAGCATGGGGCCTGATGCATAAGCTGTGTCTTTTGGGGCAAGAATTAGACTCTCCGACAACACTGCTGGAGCTGGGCTATGGCTGGAGCAAGGCACTCCTGAAGTCCACTCAATCAGCTCGGCTCTTCTCAGCTCTCTGGCTGGCACCATGGATTTGGATATGGGAAAAATGCTGAAGGGGGGTGGGTAGGTGAAAGCTCTGCATCCCCCTCCCCAGTCCTGGAAGGGCAAACTGAGGCACAAATTCCAGACTCCTAGAGACCCAGCTCCTCTCTCCAGGAAGCCATGTTTATTCACTTCTTATTTTTCACCTTCATATATTTTCCTTTCTCTTTTCTCTGTCCTTGATGACAGTCTAAGAACAAAGGCTGAGGTCCCCAACCACCACCCGTATCCCTGTGAGCACTGGGCTGTGCCCCACAATCTCCATGTGCCCCTCCACCACCCCAAAGTCTCTGTACCATCACATGTCTCTGAGGAGCTGGTGAAGATCTCCCCAGATGAAGAATTGAATCCCGGAGAACAGCGACAGGCGGTGGCATTGACACATTTGGAGTTCAGAGGGCACCAGCGAGCACAGTCTGTGGAGGCAGAGGCTGTGGGGACGGAGACCATGGTCAGAAGGTGGGAGCTGAGTCAGGGGCTGGGGAAGGCATCTGGAGAGGGCAGCCCTGAGCTTCCTCTACAATAGGCCTCTCTACTCCCTGTGCTGAGAGGTGAAGCTGGGGGTCCGGGGCCCCTTTCCCAGGCTCTGGCTGTGGATTGTGTTACTTTCAGCAGACTCACCAGTGGTGTTCCCAGATTCAATTTCCAACAGAATCAGCAAGGCACACAGCGCTGGAACAGAGAGAGGGAGGGTCAGAGGGGACACAGAGCAGGGAAGGGTTGACCTGAGGGTGACGCATCTGAGGGAAGGGAGCTGCTCACCCCTCCCAGGCTCGGGCTCTGCCCATTGCTCAAAGAGAGAGCTGGCAGGTGGCACCTCCTTGGCCTCTGAAGCCCACAGCTCTAGAGGTGGCACCCGTCGATAAAACTAAAGGATGGGGAAGGGCCTGAGCCCAGCCGGGGTCTTGGCTCCTGCTGACCTGTGGGCAGTAGCTCAGAAAATAGACTGGAGCCGGGTGGTCCTGCTTCTAATCCCAGACCTTGGTGAGATTATCTCATCTTTAAGTGCCTCAGTTTCCCCTTCTGTGAAATGGGGATGAAGAGGGAACCCACTTTCTAGAGTATTGGGAGAGTTAAGCACATGAGTACTGCCTGGTATGGCAAAGTGTTTACTGTCATATCATTTCTTTATGTGAAAATGAAAGGGTTGGACCAGGTGTTCTCTCAGATCCCCCAAAATCTGAGGTGTTCTGCTGCCCCCCCACCGTACCCTCACTCAGGGACACAGGTGCAAGCACACCACACCCATATCTGTCAGCCCCAATGAGCGCGTTGGGACCCAGCAGTGATATTTCACCCCTGGCTCTCTGAACAGCAGAAGACGCTGTGGGCTCATTGGGGATGGTGCTGCACGACCTTCCCTCTCCTGCTACTCCTGCCTCTCGGGGGGGCCCCCCCGCCCCCAGGGCATGTCCTAAGGGTCCTCCTCAAGTCAGCAGGGGCTCTGGAGATGGGGACCTTGTTACCATTCACCAGACAGACAAACGAGGAAGACAGAGATTGAGGGAACATAAAGAGACACAGAGAGAGAAGAACAGAGAAGGAGCTAGAGACAGAGAGAGGTGAGAGGGGGAGACAGGAGACAGAGAGGCGAAGAGAAAAGTGAGATGAGAGAGACAGACAGAGACACACGCAGACACAGACAGATGGAGAGAGAGAAACAGGGAGAGAAACAGAAGTTAAGACAGTGATAGAGAGAGGTGGACAGAGAAATAGGGAACTCCTAGAAAGGGAGGGACAGAGATTAGACAGAAAGATAGAGAGGTGGAGAGCCAGCTAGAGAGACAAACAATTATAAACAGAGAAGGGGAAGGTAGGGAGGAGGGTGCCTGGGCAGCAGGTGGAGGCATGGGGAGGGCTTGGGAGCCACCCAGTCCCTACCTATCTGGAAATGTTGAGGAGGAAGCCCAGACCCCCAGAAATCAGGGAGACCTGAGGAGAGGTCACGGAATTGAGGCTTGGAGGGAGGGCGGGTGTGAGTCACTTCCTGGGCGAGAGAAAGGATGACACATGGCTCCTTAGCCCCTAGAGGGGCTCCTAGGGGAATTCTGGGGTCAGTCGTTGTGAACACAGCTGTGGGGGTTGCAGACTGCGGAGTCCCCTGAGCACTCAGCCCCAAAGTCCAAACTTGATACCCCTCAGGCCGGGGGAGGGTAGAGATCCCCTTCCAAAAACCCTCTTAGCCGGGGTAAACTGAGGCCAGAATGCCCTTCCCCTTCCTCGAGTGAGGATTCTCTCTTCCTCCCCTCTGGCCACAGGGTTTGACCAGTTTCCTCTTGGGCCAGGACCCAGTTCCTCTGTGCAGGACAAACCACACAATGACCGCAGTAGCAACTTTCATGCTCACAAGTGCCCCAGGAGGCAGAGGCTCTGTTTATGTCCACCCTACAGATGGACAAACTGAAGCTTAGAGCCCAGAAAAGGCTCAGGGAGAATCTAGTGAACAGAGGGGGCTGAGGAAAGTGGAATTGAGGGGTCAAGGTCTCCAGACCCTTCAGGGAAGGGCTCTTTGTGCCTGTCCCCTCCCTTCAACCTGGGCTGGGCTTGGCTCTCCTCCCTCACCAAGGAGGCTGCTGGGCCAGACCTTCTCCATCTGGGGCCTTGGAAGTCAACCAAACAGGAGCTGGAAGAGGAGCTACTGGTCGTCTGCTCCCAGTCTCATCTGGTTTGCATTCCCCTAGCTGAGCACTTAACAGTCAGATTCCTGCTTAGGGACCCTGGGATGGGGGCAGGGCAGTCATTCTCTCCTTGCTGCCCCTGCTAAGAACCACCCCCCAGTGAAATAATAATAATAATAACAACAACAACAACAAATACTGTTTACTTAATTCTTACTGTGAACCAGGACTCACTAAGCCCTTAACACAACCCTATAAAGTGGAGACAGGTCTTGCCTCATTTTACAGATGTGGAAAGTGAAAATCAGGGGCTCTGTGACTTGGCCCGGAGGACACACCACCTCCCATCAGATGTTCCACATGGATTCCGTAAATTTACTAAAAATCATTTAATTGTATGCATGCAACAGACAAATTATATGCTATGTAAATCACACCTCGATAAAACTTTTAAAAAGCTCATGCCTGACACCCTGGGCCACCATGGGGAACCCCATCCCTGTGGCTCAGGGAAGTTCCGATTAATACCCCAAAAGTCATTTCTTCACTCTCTTTGTTGCCTGGTTGCCCAGGTAACGAACTGCCGCAAAAGAAACCGTTAGAACTACCCTGGGTGGGGTGGGAAGGGAAGCACAAGGGAAGTCACAGCAAAACTTAAGTTCAACCCACAGCTGACAAATCCCTTCAACCCACAGCTGAGTCCCAGCCAGGCCTGGGGAAGCAAGAACGGGGGTCTCTGGGCTGCTCCTGTCACTGAGACACTGGGGGACATATTGGGGACACCCCATGGTGGAGAGGTCCCTGACCCTAGCTTCCCAGCAGCCCTTATGCCATCTGTTAAGAGTGAATTCCTGAGGCAGACTTCAGCACTCACTTATTGCCCCCTTTCCTTCCCCTCTGCCTCAGTTTCCCCTCTTAAGGAGTAGCCTCCACAGTGGACCCAGTAGGGAGCTCAGAGATTCCTCTGGGGGGGGGGGGTGGTCCAGGCTCTTAGAGTACGCGGGGATCCCTGCCAGGATGTAGGGGGCCCGGGCTCTGCCAGCCACTCTCCCCATGTGCTTGTGGTGCCTGCCTGACCATGTGGCTTCCTCCTCCACAGGCCCCAGAGCTGCCAGCTGAGCCGTCCATTTCTCCACGGGAAACAGGAGGCCACAGAACCGAAATGGTACCGCCAGGAGCTCCCTCGCCCCCCTTAACAGGGCCCCCAAATTCTCACCATGTAGAACGAGAAAGACTCTGCAGCGGGAGCCTCCCATGGTCTGAGCTGCCAGCAGGGGAAGAAGAGGTTGGGGCAGGGCCATCCAGTGTTCCCAGGCTGGACAGCTGTGTAGCTCTGCAGCGTCCCTTAGCCTCCGGGGCCTTTATGAAGTGGGGGGTGGGGAGAGTCACTGGCCCAGGTCCCTCCCCGGAACTGGCAGGGCCGCTGGAAGCCAACAGGAAAGTGCCATAAAAACACAGACCCAGGGGTGTTGCCTGAACTAACACACACACAGACACATACACACATACATGCAGACACACACACACACACACACACACACACACACTCTCTGGAAGTGCAAATTTGAGCATTTGACAAATTTTCTGACCCCTGTGTGCTCACCGTGGTATCCCAGGGAGAAGCGGGGGCAGTGAGGAGAGGGGTGGCAGGTGTCTTGCCCAGGGGGTCGTTTAGGTTGGGGAAGGCCCACTCAGAAACAGCTCAGGATTGCCACATGGGCACCCCACTGTGCTCACTGCCTTGACAAGCCCTGGTCTCCAGGGCCAGCCCCTGAGCTAACAGTAGCTTCTCCCTCATTTTCAGGTGAAGAAATTGAAGCACAAGGAGTCCAGAGTCCAAATAGGAGCTGGAGGGGCGTAAAGAGGCCTCTCATGAATACCAGGAAGGCAGCAAGAAGAGAAACTTCAGGCCACCGAGGGGCAACCATACGGGAGCTGGACTTTCTGGGCCAGCGTTTCCCATGGTGTGAAACTTACATTTTAGGGGCACATGGGCACTGCGTTAATCAAGAGAATCACATGATAGGAAAGTTGTTTCCTTTTTGAAATATCACATGTCAGCTTTCCTCCGGGCCATTTAGTAATTTTTTAAATATGCTCTTATTTATAAAGCGCTTACTCGGAGCCAGGCCTGACTCTAGGTGTTTTGTCCATTTCAACTCATTGACTCCGCCAAACACCTATGGAGGCAGGTGTTGCTCTGACTCCCATTTACAGAGGGAGGAAGCTGAGGCACAATTAACAAGTGGCCCAGCAGAGATCCACAGGCAGGAGGCCTGATCCCTGGGTTTCCGTGAAGAACCTAAGGTCCAGGAAAAAGTCTCTACTGAATGCTGTGTCTTTAACAGCTTGGTGGCCCTGAGGTTTTTCCAGCTAGCCTCCATGGTTTTATGTTCCTTATGTTGTTATTTATTTTTAAGTTTATGGACTCTTCAGGGCAATGAGAAGGGTTTTCCAATTAGAACATCAATATAGAGTTTCCTTTTTAAATGAATAGGTTCAAGGATGTGAAAGTGTAGAGAATCAAAGAAAATATTAAGTCCATCATAATTCAAAAGGGGAGGATTGTGGTCATGGAAAAATAAGGTCACCAAGGGCTGAAAGCAGAGATGCATCACCCCGAGGGGTGGTGGAGCACCCCCACCCCCCAGAATTAACCCCTTTCTGCCCACTGCCATTTGACCTGATTGGGGCATGGGAAGGGGTCCCACCATAGTGCCAATGGGCCTGGGGGAGGGGAGTGGATACTGCAGGAGGCTGGGACAGACAGTAGGGGGCCAGACCAGGTCCAGAGTGCCTTTTGACTTTTTTCCCAGTAATCTGGAAACCCCAGGGCTGGACGTCCTGTGCTATAGGCCACTGGTATGACAGCTGGTACCTGGAGAAGCTGAAGGGTCAGGGTTCCAGCCTGGAGAAGGTGAGAGGCTTGGCCCCAGAGTGTTATCCACACACCCATCCAAGCAGTCATCCATTGTTTTGCTTTCGCTTCCCCTGGAATATGCTCGGACCATTGGAGCAGGTCTAACCTGTTTGGGACTCAGTTTTCCTGTCTGGTGAATGGGATTAAAATGCCTGCCCACTTGGTCTCACTGAGCAGGGTGGGAAAGGACTAAGGTAATGTAGGAGAAAGCTTTGAGATGTTTGCTGCAAGCTTGAGAAAGGCATGAATAAGGACACCCCCCAACCCCCACCCCACCATAAACTGGCTTATCAGCAAGCCCTATGGCCCTATAGACCCAGAATCCTCTCACTTCTCATCAGCCCCCACTCTGGTCTAGCCCTATCATCCCCACCTTGGTGCCCAGACTCTTGTCCCCTACACTCTTTTCCCCTCACAGTGGCCCAAGGCATTCTCAGGCCGCCTGAATCAGGACACATCCCTCCTCTGCTCAAGAACCCTCCATGGCTCCCACCTCACTCAGCATAAAGCCAAAAGTCCTCCTGTGGTGCAGAAGACCCTGCACACTCTGCCCTGTCACCTCCTTGCCCTCACCTCTTCCCTCTCTCCCCTCTTGTGGGAAACATCAGGCATGTTTGACCTCAGGGTCTGACCTTTGCAAGGGTGGCTGTCTCTGCCTGGAGCACTCTGGCCTCAGATAACCTCCTGTCCTTCATGTTTTTGCTCAAACATTCCCTGATCTACCTCCCACGTCCAAAATGTAATCCTCTCCCATCCTCAGTACCCCCAAATGCTCCCCACTTTTCCCATTCTCTGTAGAACCTTACCAGACTCCCATCATGGAATTCCCTTGCTTCCCTTGTTCACTGTCAGCTCCCTACCCTATAGATTGTCAGCACAGATGGCAGGACTTTGATCCCTTTGTGTCTCTGCACCCCACAGGGCTCCATAGTTAGTGATACTGAAACCAGAGGGCAACTGAGTCCAGGGCTGTGCTGCCTGCGCCACTCAGCCAATAGACGGACACAGGAGTTGGGCTATTGAGAATAAGTGTGTATTGTCAGAACACCAGTGATCAGAAATGCAGCAGGTTAACACCTTCAAAAACTGCCTTAATATTCCCAAACCGGCTTAGGGTCTGTAAGGGAAAATCTGGGCATTGCTCCAGTTGACGAGAAAACCTATGAGTTTATTTGAGGCAAACTGACGACAACTGCAGGGAAGCAAAATCTCAATGAATTGAGAAAATGCTCCGGAAAATGGTGCTTTTGCAACTTATTTTATCCATTAGAATCAAAGGAGGGTTACATGAAATCTATTGGTGGTAGATTAAGGGAGTGGGAGAAAGCAAAGCAGGAGGAAATCTCTGGGATTGGATAAAAAGTAAAATGGAGAGACAGGTTCTTCTTTTACGTTGGTGAGTGCAGGATAGTTAATAGCATTTTACAGCACAGAGAGATGGTAATCAAGGGATTGGAACAACAATGAGGGATTCTGTAGTTTCCTGTTCTGGTGAGTCGGGTGGTGCCCTGCGGGTCCAGGAAAAGGGATTACTCTGACATTCCAAGGGCAAGTTATCTTAGATGCAAAAAAGACTACAGACAGGCTCCCTCAAGGTAAAGATTGACCTTTGTCAAGGAAGCTACAGGCCAAGGCTATGACTACCGGTCGTGACCCACTCTTAGTTAGGAATTTTTATGTTCGGATCATCCTATGTGGTTAATGTCGGTCTCTGAGTTTGTAAGGCCCGCCATGCAGGCCTCCCCTGAGCTTGTCAGGTTTAGTATGTGGCCCTTTTTTCGTCCACCCTCCTGAGGTCTGTTCTGCTTCATGAAGCCTTCCCTCTGGCATCGTGTCTCTCCAGCATCCTCGACAACCCAGGAACAATGAGGAGTAGCCTGGAAAGAATGCTAGACCATAGAGACTGTGATCAATAAGCATAAGAGTATTAATCATAAATTGCAGGGCAATTTCTAAAGCAGGGTAACTGGGACAGGGGACATTCTGAGCTCAAGCAGCAGGGGATAATCTATTACTAAGCTATAAGTCAAGGAAAGGTGAGGCCAGGGGGCTACTGGAGGCCTCTGTTATGGGATCCCAATCAGGCCTTGCTTCGGTGCCACGCCTGCTGCTGCCCCCCCACTGAAGGAAACCACCTTCAGGCGTCCTGATCTGGCCCCTGACATCACTCCTCCTCCTTCCTTGAAGTTCTCTTAAGTTCCAACCCCACTGACCTATTTGGCAGCCCCTGGACAACCCCAAGACCTCTGTTCCACAATGGTGTGAGGCAGGGACATGGGTCTCCCTTTGTCAGAGAAGAAATGGGCACCTGTGGGGTAGGGCCAAGATTCCTCAGCTAGGAAGTGGCTGAGCCAGGCTTATTCAACCAATAACAACAAGTGTATTATTTATGGTCTGATATTATGATGTTCGTTATTATAGTTGCAACAGGACCAAGTCATCGTGGTGGGTGATAGATGTCATCTAGTGCCTACGCTATGCCTGGCCCTCCTCTCAGCACTTCACAGGGATTGAACTCATTTCTCTTCCAAGGAGTCCCAGAAGGCAGGTGCTGGGATTTGCCTTAGACAGATGAAGAAACTGAAGCACAGTCACAAAGCACTCCCTGTCTCACATCAGAGGTCCTCGGAAAAATCCATCTCTTCCGCTTTTGGATCATGGGGTCTCAGGCAGTGAAGTGACCTCTCTGGGCCTCAGTTTTTCCCTCTGTGAAATGGTGGAAATCTCGGCGAGCACAGGTGAGGGTCATCTGGGAATGAAGGAATTGCAGAGCTGTAGCTCAGAGTGGACATGCAGTCAACATCAGCAGTGGTTCCTAGGATGATGGCTTTCTCTGTGATGCCCTCTGCCTTGGGGAAGGAGACGAGGGGACCTCAGTGTCCTGCCCCTCTTCTTGTGTCACCAGTCAGCCCATGCCCAGCAGCTTTGCAAGCCCCAGCTGAGGCGGGGGGTCAGATGGGGTCTCTGGAGGAAGGGGGGCATAACAGGAAGCCCCCTGCCTGGGAGACAATGGCAAAGGAAGGGGCCGGGCCAGCCCCCACGCGGATGATCCCAGCTGCCGGCTCCAGGAGGGCGGCACAGCTATTGTGAGGCCAGACAGCTGTCCCTAAGCCAGGAAGCTCCAGGGAGTGAGGGAAGCGGGTGGGAGCCTGCTGGCCAGCCTTGACCCCAGACCCATGGGCAGGCCCGACAATGGATCCTTTGTCGCCTCCTGCAGGCTGGACTCGAGGGTTCCTCCCAGGCCAGGCTCTCCGAGTCCACCTGGCTGGCATACTCATGGTCAGACCCCTCCCAGCCCCCAGTGGCATCCTCCTAACCCATGCCCCCCACCCAGCCTGGCGCAGGGTGCTGGGAGGCAGCACTGAGTTGGGCCGTATGTATAGTTCCTGGGCACTGCTGAGTAAACTCCTAAATATAGAAGCCGAGCTATTTGGGGCCTTGGCATGGGGCAGAGTGAAGTGGGAGGCACCACACATGTGCCTCCCTGGCCTGGGTCCCGAAGACTTGCCTGGGCCAGTCAGTTTCCTGGGGCTGGAGTTAGGGGACATCTTGAGATGGGGTAATATGTCTGCTTAAATGTAGGTACAGACAGAGACCTGATGGAGGAGCCCAAAGTGACGAGAGGGCAAGCAAGATGCTGTGATACATAAAGAGGGGCACGTTCTGGGGGTCAGAAGAGGAGGGCGTCCTGGGTCACAGCACCCAGTTCCTCTGCCTTCAGCTCAAGACCGCAGCAGTAAGAAAAAGGGGTTGAGCTGTCACCCCTGAGTGTTCTCTGCTTTTAGGAAATGAAGGCCTTCAGGAAGCTGCGGGTGCACCCCAAACCTCAAACAAACCCCAGCTCCTAGCAACCCACTTCTTCTTCTCCATCGGGGCTGAGTTCACTGCAGGCAGGGGGGAGGCGGGGTGGTGGTGGTGGTGGTGCTGTGACGAGGGCTGGGGGAGGGTGGGGTTATAAATAGCTGGTTTATAAGCAGCTGCAGACAGCCAGGCAGAGAGTGGGCCCCCCAGCAGAGCGGAGAGGGCTCATCACTGTCACCTGGGCCCCACAGTATCCCCAGTTTCACCCCCTCCCAGTGATTGCCAACATTTAGGGAAGTAAGTGTGAGTTATTTAAAAGCGACAATGCCAAAGATCGGTAAGGCAGCTCAGGGACTCGATGGCCATTCAAGTTTAATAGAAACTGAATGCTTCCTCAGCCACTGCATAAAGTGGATTGGAATATTACACAGTGGTGAAAAAGAACCCCAGGGGCATACAAGGAGATGAATCTTAGCAACACATTCCTGTCCTGATTTTAAAAAGTGAGTGAAGTGCAAACATCTTGATTTACTTGATGGACTTTGTAGTAGAATCTTGTTTTCAGCTTTTTCAGCTTGATTGAGGTACAATCGACAAAATCATAATATATTTAAAGGGTACAACTTGATGATTTGATCGTAGTAGACTCTTGAGCAAAAATGAAGTCCCCGGAGTCCCATACAAAAGCCACCCTTTGTCATAAAGCGCTGACAAGATAAGGTGTCAGCATACGCGAAAGAAAACAAACAAACAGAAATGAGCAAGGGAATAAGAAACAGAATTGGAGGTGGTGGAGGGAGGGAACATGGTCACATCCCAATCCTTGGTGGGGGGAGCTCACGGGGCGGGCGGGGTGCGTACAGGATTTAAAAAAGGATAAAGTAAACCGAAGCTGGTCACGGGTGGACTGATGGTTATGAGAAGTATATTTAATCAATTCTGTGAACCTGAGGCCCTGTAAAACTTTTCAAAATATTTTAAGTCTCTAATGAGAAGTGGTTAGAGGAATCACAGGAAAGAGAAATGGAAAGAAGTGCTCAGGGTGGGGGTAACCAGAGGGGGGAGGCCCCGCTGAGAAAGGGGAGCAGCTGTGGGTGGCAGTGGGTGGAGGAGGAACTGGTAGCAGCCAACAGGAAGCTGTGCAGTCCCTGGGCTGGGAACACTCAGTGACATTTCTGCCTCTTTCTCGAAGCTCTCAGCCTCTTCCCCATTCTGCAAGGACTTCTGGGAGTGGCAGGCTGGGGACAATGCCCAGTGAGGATGGGCTCCAGCTTCCCCGGGACCCTGCAAGGGGGTCCCAGGGTCCCAGAATGTGGGGCAAGGCGGGGAAGGAAGGGGGTTTAGGCTGAGAGCCCAGGTCAACCTCTCCCTGAGCCTCAGTTTCTCCAGCTGCCACCCCCCCACCCCTGTCACTGGTTTCTGGGGTCATGGGGAATGGTGCGGATGGTCACGACCAGTCTCAGAAAGAAGCAATGTATTCTGGGAGCCAGGGGCTTCAGTAAGAATAAAGTTATCCCCAGGACTCTATCAGATTGTGGTCTCTCTTCACCAGCTGTGGAAAACAGTTTGGCGCTTCCTCAAAAAGTTAAACACAGGATTCCCCTATGACCTAATCATTCCACTCGTAGGTAGATACCCCAAAGAATTGAAAGGGACTCTGACAAATACTTGTATGTCCATGTCACAGCAGTGTGATTCTCACTTGCCAAACGGTGGACACAAACCACGTGTCCAGCAACGGATGAATGGATGAACAAAATGTGGTCCATCCATTCAATGAAATAGTATTAAGCCACAAACAAGGAACGAAGTTCTGATAGAGGTGATGGTTGCCCAACATTGTGAAGGTGCTGAATGCCACTGGATTGTGAACCTCATCCCAATTTTTAAAACTCTTGAGTGGATGATGGCAGTGTCCCACAGGCCCACCCTAGGCATCTCTGCTGTCACAACCTCTCCTTTGTGGCTCACACGTTGCCCCTCAGTTCATCTTTCCATGAAATAGGCACTTTTTACAGAGTTGACTGTCACACATTCACTCAAACACTGCATGCCGGGCACTGTTCTAGGGGCTGGGGGTATAGGTGTGAACAAGCCAGAACAAAACCTCTGCCCCATGGGGCTGACATTCCCACATGGGAGATCATGAACGTGGTATGTAAGAACATTGTGGAGAATGTCAGGATGGGAACAATAAGCAGGAGGAGGAAGGGATGCTGGGAGGTGGCAGGGAGGGGGGTAGGGGGGTCGACAAACAGAGTGGTTGGGGAAGGCCTCACTGAGAAAGTGACATTTGAGGAAAGACCTGAAGGAAGTGAGGAGGGAAAAGCCATGAAGATATCTGGGGAAGAGAGTTTCAGGCAGATTGAAAAGCCTGTGCAAAGGCCCTGAGGCCAGAGAGTGTCTCGTATGGAAAACCAAAGAGGCCTATGTGGCTGAAGTCCCGTGAGGGAGGGGGAGAGAAGTGGGAGATAAAGCCAGAGAGGTAAGGGGATGACATTATGTGCTGCAAGCAATGAAGTCAGAGGTGATATTCAAAGTATTTAACACCCAGCCACGCTTGCGTCAGCCCTCATGGGTTCTTTCCTGTCTCCCTTAACTCCAAAGGCTTCCGCTGATTGCCTGGGAGATTGGGACCCTCCACAGCAGCTCTCCCCACCCCAGAGGCAGCACAGCCCTACCCACACCAGACCTGAGCCAGGAAGGATTACGTGTCACTTCACAGGTGGAGAAACTGAGACTAGAGTGGGCGGATGGCTCAGGGTCACATAAACTCTGGCAGAGCTGGGCATCTTGGTGCTCTCTACTACACTGGGGTGGGAATATGGACTCTGGGTGACTTCCTGTGTCCAGCCCCCATCTTTGCTCACCTGGACCAGTGCAGTCACCTCTGCCCTGGTCCCCCGGCTTCCACCCTCATCCCTCCACCACAGCCAGAGGTGCCTATGAGCACCCGAGTCAGGGAACATCCCTCTGTTCAAGAACCCTCCATGGCTCCCACCTCACTCAGAGCAAAAGCCTGAGTCTTCCCACAAGGCCCTGAATACTCTGCCCTGTCCCCTCCTGCCCTCACCATCTTCTGCTCTCCTCACACACTCTGCTCTAGCCACACAGGCTGTTCCTCAAACACTCCAGGCACATTCCCGGCTCAGGGTCTTTGCACTGGCTGTTCCCTCTGCCTGCACTGCCCTTCCTTTCCCAGACATCCACACATTTCTCCTCTCACCTTCTTAAAGTCTCTACTCAAATGTCACTTCACTGAGACCTTCTCTGATCCCCCTCCTTAAAATTGCAGCCATCTCCAGTCTCCTTTAACCTGCTGTACTTTTTCATTTTTTAAAAGCACTGATCTTCTTCAAAGTGACTTTTTTCCATTATTCACTGCCCGCCTCCCACCAGCACACCTGCTGTGGTCACAGCTGCGTCCCCTGCACCTTCAACAGTGTCTGGTAGACAGCTGGTGCTCAATAATGGCTACATGAATGAATGTCAAAGTCTGAGTTTACTGCAGTTATATCTTTGACACCTTTAAACACTTTTTCTTTCATTTATTTTCCTTTTTGTTTTTCTTTTTAATAAAAAGAGCAGTGTCTTTGATCGAAGGCTGGACTAGAGGGTGAGGCTGCAGCTCTCAGGGCCCTGGGAATGCAGGTACAGCCCTGAGAGCGAGCAACCCCCCACGTTTTGCCCCTGGATGCTTCACTTTCCTCATCCTCGTCCCAGTTCCAGCCTTCAGCAGGCAGCCACATTAACCAAATTTAATATCACCCACGCCTACCCCACCGATGTTCTTTTTTTTTTCTTTTTTTCTTTTTCTGCTTTCAACTTTTGGAAATGGCCCTGTCTTCTTTTTGTGGCAGTGGAATAAGGTTCCTTTCAAAATAAATTCATTTAAGAATTAAAAAAAAAAAAAGGAAAAGCAAGTTGATTGAAGGAACAATCTGTGTTCTGTGGGGAGAGGAATGAAGGATGTTTGTGAGCTGCCAATCAACTCCACACTACAAGAGGTGAGGACAGGGCAGTGTGTCTGGGTTTTGTGTGCAGGTGTGACAATGTCTTGGCCAAGTGTCCTGTAGGTGATGCCACCAGGAGCTGGAGAGGGCAGAGGGTGCCTCTGGGCAAAAAACATCATTTTTTTTCTGAGTGATCCAAGAAGGGACTTTTCTGAGATCATTTCCTGTTGCCACCCCCATATCTGGGGGTGTGAGAATCACTGGGGTTTTCTGTGACCCTTGGTGTGTGTCTTGGTGCCAAGTCACAAAGTTCACTGGCAATGTCCTAGTGGGTATGCCACCACCATGCCTGCCTCTTGCCCCCAGCTTCTACCTGGCTCAAGCAGCCAGCCCGGGGGACCCTCCCCCTGCCCAGTTCCCATGAGGCCAGCTGGCCCTGGCATTGGCAAGGAGACTGGCACCCATGTCCTAAGCTTTCCTTGAAACAGAGTCGTTAAAATCCCTAAACAAATAGCCAATATAAAAATGAAAGGATACTCAACATCACTAATCATCAAGGAAATACAAATCCAAACCAGAATGAGATAGCACCTCACTTTTATTAGAATGGCTACTACAAACAAACAAACAGAAAATAACTAGCGCTGGAGAGGAAGTGGAAAAATTGGAACCTCTGTGCCCTGTTGGTGGGAATGTAAAATGGTGCAGCCACTGTGGAAACTGTCTGGCAGTTCCTTAAAAATGAAACATAGAATTAGCACATGACCCAACAGTCCCACTTCTGGGTATACACCCCAAACGAATTGAAACCAGGGTCTCAAAGAGATACTTGTACACCATGTTCACAGCAGCATTACGCACAATAGCTAAAAAGTGGAAGCAACCCAAGTTCCCATCAATTGATGAATGCATAAACAAAATGTGGTATTTACAAACAGTAGAATATTATTCAGCCTTAGAAAGGAAGGAAATTCTGACACATGTTGCAACATGGGCAAACCGTCATGACATTATGCTCACAAAAAGACAAATACTGCTTGATTCCACTTACATGACCTATTCAAAGTAGTCAAATTTATAGAAACAGAAAGTAGAATGGTGGGTGCCAGGGGTGGGAGGAAGGGGAATGGGGGAGTTAGTGTTTTGTGGGTCTAGAGTTTCAGGTTTGCAAGATGAAAAAGTTCTGGAGTTCACTTAAAAATGGTTAGTGGTAAATTTTATGTTATATATATTTTTATCACTTAAAATTTAAAAAAAAAAGGAAGGAAATTCTAACTCCTGTTACAACATGCATGAAACTTGAGGACATCATACTCATATTAAGTGAAATAAGCCAGTCACAAAGGGACAAATACTGTATGACTCCACTTATGAGGTCCCCTGAGGAGTCAAATTCATAGACAGGAAGTAGATGATGGTGCCAGGGGCTGGGGAAGGGGTATGGGAAGTTGGTGTTTAATGGGGACAGAGTTCCAGTTTGTGAAGATGAGAAAGTTCTGGAGATGGATGGTGGTGATGGCTGCACAATGATGTGAATGCCGCTGGACTGTCCACTTAAAAATGGTTAAGATGGTAAATTTTATGTTACATGTATCTCACCACATTAAAAAAAGAAGAAGAAAAAAGAAAATCCAGGGTGGGAGTTAAGACAGGAGACTCACTGTGTTCTTTTCCTTCTTGCCCGGACAGTAGCTGGGTGAGAAGGAAAATCTCTGGTGTCTTAAACCCCTGAGATTTGGGGTCTGCTTGTTACTACAGTGGAACTGAGCCCACCCTGAGTCCGATGTGGCAGCTGACACCTGAGTGCTCTCCTGTGTATGCTGATGGCCTCTGACTCTGAACCCCAGGTCTGGAATTAGGGTGAGAAGTGAAGCACTCACCTCAGGAGCAAAATTTAAGGGGGCACCAAAGAACTCAATAGTCAAGATGACTATTATTCTAATGCAATGTTTTAAAAAATCAAAATTAATACAAAACATCATGGTGAATGAAATAGCAAAATTTTAAATTAAGACGAGATCTGTCACAGTGATGTGCAGAGATATTTTGGAACCAACGCAGAGGGAAAAAAATCAATCTTTGTGCCTCATTCGCCTCACTCTAGTCCCAGACCTAGTGAACCCCAGAGGTGCTCTGTGTGGGCGCTTTCTATGGCCCACATGGCCAAAGGTCGGAATTCTAACATCCCTGGGAATAACCCTCCATTACTTTTGGTGAATCAATACCCCAGCTCCCTCCCTGCTCAAGTATGTATCCTACAAACTTTCTCAGAGGTCCCCAGAGGGACTGAGCTCCAGGTACCCTCTGCAGAAATGTGCTCATTCAAACTCTCAGTATTTGCTGCCTATACCTCCTCCTCATTTCCCTTCTTCTCTGCTCATGCTTTCTAAGGTCCCCTTTTAATGGAGAATGTGTACTCAATCCTTGTCTCAGGCTCTGCAGTTGAGGGAAGCCAGATGTTTCTTACATTTTATTTCAACATGGCAAACACTATAACTCCTGACTCCCCTTTTAACCTCTGGCCAAACCTGCTGCATTAGTGAGTTATTGCAACAAATTACCCCAAGCGTGGAGGCTTGAAATAACAGCAAACAGTTATGATCTCACAGTTTCTGTGGGACAGGAATTGGATGTGGCTTTGCTGGTTTTTTCTGCTTCAGGGTCTCTCATGGGCTGCCACCCAGGTGTCAGCTGGGTCCTCAGTGTCATCTGAAGGCTTGATGAGGGAAGGGAACATTCCCAAGCTCACTCACGTGTTGTTGGAGGATTCAGTTCCTCGCTGGCTGTTGAGGAGGCAGCTCTCAGCGCCTCACCACTTGGGTCTCTCCACAGGGCCACTCACAACATAGCAGCAGTCTTCATCAGACCCATCGAAAGAGACAGTGGGAGCAAGATGGAAATCTCAATCTTTCATAACCAAATCTCGAAAGTGACATCCCATCACCTTTGTCTTACTCGATTGTTAGAAGCAAGTCACAATGCCCTGCCCACACTCATGGGGAAGGGATTACAGAAGGTGTGGATACCAGGAGGTGGGGATCATTGGGGCCATCTTGGAGTCTGTCTAGTGATTTTCCCATTCTTAGTATATGGTTCCACCACCAGCTCAGTTGTTCAGGCTCCAAGTGGGGGTGTCCTCTTAGACTCCTCTCTTTCTGTCATCCTGTCCACAAGGCATTCTAACCTAGCACCAGATGACCCTTCTGATCTCACCTCTTTTCTTTGTCGTGTGTTGGCCTTCCTTCTCTTCTGGGAAGCTCAGTCCCACCTCAGTGCCTTTTGCTCCTGCTGTGCTCTCAGCCTGGAATTCTCTTCCCTCAGATATGGGCATGGTTTCTCCTTCAGCATCTCTCACCAGCCTGCTATCCAGGTATCAGCTGGGGCTGCAGTCTCATCTGAAGCCTGGATTAGGTAAGAACCCACTTTCTTCCAGCCTTAGTTTTAACATGAACTTAAATATGCATTCCTGATCCACCATAACATTTAGCCCTATACAGTGAAGAGTTAACTCTGCAGGCTTGAGGTGTTCCAATCCTACACCTTCCAAAGGAAGGCCTGTCTGCAGGATGCCTTTGTTTTGCTCCTGGGAGGTCATCTTTAAGGCTCTGGACTGTCATGTCTGACAAGCGTGTCTATGAGGTCTCACAATTAAGTTCGCAAACTTGTTGCAGCCATGTTGCTAACTTTTTTGATATCAGAGGGATTATTCATTATGAATTTGTACCAACTGGACAAACAGTTAACCAAGTTTACTATTTGGAAGTGCTGAAAAGGCTGCATGAAAAAGTTAGACGAGCTGAACTTTTCACCAACAATTCACGGCTCTTGCATCACAACAATGCACCAGCTCACACAGCAAGGTCTGCGAGGGAGTTTTTAGCCAGTAAACAAATAACTGTATTGGAACACCCTCCCCACTCACCGATTCTGGATTTCTTTCTTTACCCTGAAGATAAAGGAAATATCAAAAGAAAGACATTTTAATGACATTCAGGACATCAAGGGTAATGTAACGACAGCTCTGATGGCCATTCCAGAAAAAGAGTTCCAAAATTGCTTTGAAGGATGGATTAGACTCTTGCATCAGTGCCTGGCTTCCCAAGGGGAGTACTTCGAAGGTGACCGCAGTGACATTCAGCAATGAGGTATGTAGCACTTTTTCTAGGATGAGTTTGCGAACTTAATTGTCTGACCTCGTATATACCTAGGACCCTAGACTACGTCTGATAGTTGTGTTCGCAATATGATTCATGGTGGAGGCCTTGGGCCACCATGCACTATCAACTTGACCTCTGCGGGCACTGGACCCTGAGGTCAGCCACACGAGTGGTCAGCCATGCCCACATGACTGACTCCCAGTAAAAACCCTGGACATCAAAGCTCAAGTGTTTCCCTTGCTGGCGATACTTCATGCATGTTGTCACACATTATTTCTGGGAGAGTTAAGAGCTGGGATTCCCCTGAGAGGAGGCTTCTGGAAGCTTGTACCTGGTCTCTCCTGGGTCCCACCCCATGTGCTTTTGTCCTTCGCTGATTTTGATTGGTATCCTTTCCCTGTAATAAACCGTGACCAGGAGTATAACAGCTTTTCTGAGTTCTGTGAGTCTGAATGAATCATTCACCCCGACACAAGCCCTCACCCCACAGCCACCCTCTTTTGAGATCTCTGACGCCTTTGTCACTGAATGATGTCTTCTTGTTCGTTTGCCATTTCCTGTCTCTCTTCTGGACTGACCGCTCCAGAAGGCAGAAAAGCAGGGTGGTCAGGCCAGGTGCCAGCTCTGCCACTTTCTGCACTTTCTGGTGGTATAGCCCTGGGTGAGCACCATCGCCTGTCTGCTCCAGTCTCCCCATCGGTAAAACAGGACCGTGAACACGTGCTCCTCTTTCATAGGCCATCAGGAGATGGATGGACTGGTTGATTAACACCCAGAAAGGCCTCTACAAGTATTAGCTTCTAAGGGTTGGTCACTCTGTGTCCCCAGTAGCTACAGCAGGGCCCAGCGGGTCAGTGCTCAGTTAAGATCAAACGAATCATGACGATCTCTCTGAGGAGGCAGGAGGGGCCCAGAGACGCCTGGATGGTGGGGAGGAGGAGGACAGAAGAGGTACAGGGAGGGTCGGACATCTGCGCTGTGGCTTTGGCCACGCACAGGCCCTGCCAGGGCTATTTGGGACTGCATGGGGAGCCAGGCTTGCTGTGGCTGCTGTGGCCATTGAGGTCCCTGGGAATAGCAGAGCTGGGTAGAGAGGGAGAGCGTAGGGGAAATCTAATCCCACGGTCAGGGCTCCTAGGAGGAAGTACTGAGAGGTCTGGTTTGTGGGTCACGGCCTCTGGGACGGGTTTCCAAGGGCTCCAAGGAGAGCCTGTGCTGGGCAGCAGCCGGTCTGGCCTGGCCTGGCCTGGGAGGATGCCTCCCTTTTGCCGGACGCCCTGGAGATGCCGCTCGGCTGCTGGACACAACCCTGCCCACCCCCAAGAAATGGGCAGCTGCCCCACCCCCTGCTTCTAGACTCTTCCACATAAGGCTTTCAGGGTGTTGATGCCATATGAGCTCAGGACAAAGGAATCAGAAGCAGCACATGAGCTGAGTCCCCAGGGAAGAGAAGTTCTGGAATGAGACTGAAAGGAAGAGAACAGAGCCAGAGGGATTTCTGGGACGTGGACTTGGGAGGCACCGGGAGGCGGTGCCTGGCTCCGAGTAGCCTCTGTCCCTTGCAGTGCGAGAGCTCTCGAATCAGGGCTGTCACTCGGCTGGGGATGAGGGCCACTGTGCACCCGTGTGCAACCTGGGCACCTCCCTCTGCCTCTCTGGGCTTCAGTGTCCTTCCTAGTGGCCAGGCGTTCAGGTCAAAATAATTGGAGTCATCCGTGTCTCTCTGTGTCTCTGTCCCTCTTTCTATCCTTCCCCCGCCCCCATCAGCAAACCCTGAGGGCTCTGCTTTCAAAATCTATCCAGAATCCACCCACTTATCACCCCTTCCACATCCCTACCCTGACCCAGCGCCATCATCTCCCACTTGAACCAGTGCAATCACCTCCGCCCTGTTCTTTCAGCCCACTCTCAACCCCCTACAGGCTTTGTCCCCAACAGCGGCCAGAGGGCAACCTTGAACACATGAGTCAGGATACATCCCTCCTCTGCTCAAGAACCCTCTGTGGCTCCCACTTCACTCAAAGCAAAAGCCAAAGTCCCCCCTGTGACCCACAAGGCTCTGCACTTCCTGCCCCATCCCTTCCCTGCCCTCACCTCCTCCGACTGTTCCCCTCACTGTTCCCTCCAGCCCTACTGGCTTCCTCATTGGTCCTAGCTCGCTCCCACCCCAGGGCTTTGCCCTTGTGATTTCCTCTGCCTGGTACCTCCCTCCCCACGTGTCCACACACCTCTCTCCTCACCTCCTTCAGGGCTTTACTCAAACGTCACTCCTCAGAGAGCCTTCCCTCCTTCCCTGAGCCCCTACTTAAAGCTGCACTCTGCCGTGCCTACTTTACTTTTTGAAATACGTCGCCATCTGAGACTCTGTAGATTTCAGTTCTTCATTTTGTTTGTCTGTCTCCCCAGGAGAATGTCCACGCCATGAGGGCAGGGCTTGTCGTCTATCTTGTTCCCTGCTCTATCCCCAGTGTTTGGAACAGAGTCTGGTGCTGCAGGTATCTGTTGATTTAATTGGCCGAATGGTGACAGTCCCGTCTATGGATTGTTTGAGAGACGTTTGATAGCTTTATTGACGTATAATTTATATAGCATATAATTTGTCTGTTGTTTGCAATACAGTTAGATGATTTCTAGTAAATCTACTGAGTTATGCAACGATCACTACAATTCAGTGTTTGAGAACACTTTTATCACCCCAAAAGTTCCCCCGTACCTTCTCTGGAGGAAAGTCCATCTCCACTTTCCTCCCTTGCTCAGGCAACCACTGGTCTGCTTCCTGTCTCTACAGCTTTGCCTTTTCTAGAAATTTCATATATAAGTGAAATCATACAAGATGTAGTATTTTGTGTCTGGCTTCTTTTGCTCAGTATAATATTTCTGAGGTTCATCCATGTGGCTGTGTGTATCAGAAGTTTGTTCTTTTTCATGGATGAGTAATATTTCATTGTCTGGGTGTACCACATTTTGTTTATCCATTCATCCATTGATAGACATCTGGGTTGTGGCCACCATTTGACGATTGTGTGAATGAATCTGCTGTGAGCCCTCCTGTACAAGTTTTTATGTGGATGTATGCTTGCATTTCTGGATCCTATGGTAAATGTATGCTTAACTTTTTAAAGAAACTGCCTGATTGTTTTCCAAAGTGATGGTACCATTTTACACCCCCACCACGAGTGGCTGAGGGTTTCAGTGCCTTCATCCTCACTAACGCTGGGAAGTGTCAGTCTTTGTACTGTTATCTTCTCCAGTAGGTGTTGCAGTGGTATGTCACTGTGATTTTCATTTGCATTTGCCCAACAACTACGATGGTGAGAACATTATCCTATCCTTATACGTCACCTGAAGAGCCTCTTTGCTAAAGGATCTATTCAAATTCTTTGCCCATTTTTAAGTTGAGTTTTTGGTTTTCTTATTATTGAGGTTTTTAAAAAATATATTTTTCAATCGCTTGTTGCTCATATATAAAAATAGAACTTACTTTTATATATTGACCTTGTATTCAGGGACCTTGCTAAATTCACTTAATTCTATTAGCTTATTAGATTTTATTAGATCTGCTAGTTACATATTGTGTTGTTCACACAACACAAGTTTTATTTATTGCATTGCAATTTTTAGTTTTCCATGATCTTTTCTGTCTTTGCTGCCCTGGGTAGGTCCACTGGTGCAATGTTGAAGAGAAGTGCAATGCCTTCCTTTTCTGTTCTAATCTCAGGGGCAAATGTTTCACTATTTCACAATTAAGTTTGATATTTGCTGTGGGTTGTTTTTTTTTTTAACTTTTTAAAAAATTTGTTTTAAATGTGTTTTTCCAGGACCCATCAGCTCCAAGTCAAGTAGTTGTTTCAAGGTAGTTGTGGAGGGCGCAGCTCACACTGGCCTATGTGGGGATCAAAATGGCAACCCTGGTTGTTACGAGCATCGTTCTCTAACCAACTGAGCTAACCGGCTGCCTGCTGTGGGGTTTTTTGTAACTACCTTATGGCAAAGTTTAGAAGTTCCCTTCTACCTTGCTTAGAGTTTTAAACATGAATGGATGTTGCGTCTTACTGAGTTTTGAGAGCTCTTTATACATTGTCGATACAAGGCCTTTATCACATATATGATTTGTACATATTCCCCCCTGGTCTGTGGCTTGTCTTTCTGTTTTCCTGATATCTTTTGAAGAGTGCAAGTTTTCATTTTGATGAAGTCCAATTTATTAATGTTTTCCTTCATGGATTGTGTTTTTGGTGCAAATCTAAGAAATCTTGGCCTAAGCCGAGGTCACAAAGATTTCCTTGTATGTTTTCTCCTAGGAGTTTCATAGTTTTAGGTTTTATGTTTAAGTCTAAAATCCATTTAGAGTTACTTTTTGTGTAGGATGTGGAGTAAAGTCTAAGTTCTTTTCTTTTCTTTTCTTTTTTTTTTTTGTATGCATCTATCCTATTCTTAGGAAAATTTGAAGGAGAGCTATTGCTGTTTCTGGTAGAGTTAACAGCTTGTGTTCCCTTGGCTGTAATTCTCCCACCATGGCCAGGGCAGGGCTGCAGGACAGAAAGCTATAGGAGCCTGTCCAAACAGGATGTTGCCCAACATTCAGGGCTGACATCCAACCTCAAGAGTCCTTATCAACACTTCCATCGACAGCTCTGGCCACAGGGCCCGCCACCCCAGTCCTACCCCTTCCTATGGCTTCGGTTTGGGCAGGAGCCTTGATACCCAAACAGAGAAAGGTGCCAGGGAGGCCCTAACTGGCCCCTGTGCTTTCTCAAAGGGGGTCCACTGTCTTCCCCTCCAGGTCTGGGGTCTGGGTGACACAGCTTCCCTCCCCTGCCCTATCCCCACGCCAAATCGGACCTCCCCATGACCCCAGCCACACCTGTTCCCACCTACTTGGAGAACACAGAACACAAACATTTCCTGCAGCTCTGCCCAAGTGTCCTGGATTGGGGTGGGGCTGGGGGCTCCTTATCTCCTGGGGGGGCAACCCCAGGCGGCCTGTCCTCCTAGCCCTTCACCTGACCTGTGCCTCTCCCCATGGGTGGTGGGAAAAAGCAACAAACCAAGCCACAGGAGGAGGGGATGGTAGCGGGCAGACCTGTGGAAACCATGGCCTACAGCGACCCTGGCTGGGTGAAGGACTAGCTCAGCCTGAGTCCAAATCCAGTTGTTACACATAAAATATCTCTCTGTATACACGATGCTGCTTTGTTGGTTTGACCATCGGTCTGACCATTTATTCTTCTTGTGAACACCCGAGTCAGGTCAGATCCCATCCCTCCTCTGCTCAGAACCCTCTGTGGCTGCCACCTCACCCAGGGTAAAATCCAAAATCCTCCCCGAGGCCCACAGGCCCTGCGCCTCCACTCCTCACCTCCCACTCTCCCACTCACTCACATCCTCTAGTCACACAGGCCCCCTCGCTGCTCCCCAAACACACCAGCCACAGTCCAGCCTCAGAGCCTTTGCACTGGCTCTTCCCTCTGCCTGGAACGCCCTTTCCCAGATATTTTCGTTCCTTCTGCCTCAAATCTTTGCTCAGATAACACCTCCTGTTTACAATCACAGCTCCCTCCCCCAATCATTCCTATCCTACCCCACCACCTGCCCTCCGTTTTAATTTTCTGTCACCTTCTAATATTACTCTAATTCACGTCTTTACCTAGAGTGTCAGCCCCACAAAGGTAGGGGTTTTTCTGTCTTGTTTGCTGCTGTATCCCAGCACCTAGACCAGGGCCAGACACACAGTAGGTGCTCAATAAACGTTTTTCGAATAAATTATCTCCTTCTATTCCACCCTTTGTCCACATAGGTCTGGTATGGCGGGCCCCACCCCCATCATCAGGAAAGGTTACATGACCCAGGCCTGGCCAGTGGGCACATTCCATCCTTTCCAGCCACAGTGATTGGTTCCTAAATGACATGTGACCCAGTCTGTCCAATGAGCTGTAGCCTCAGGATTTTTGCTAGAGCTATTGGCAAAGTGGTTTCCTTGTTTTTCTCTGGAGTTTCTATTAAAATATAAACCAGGGATTGCTAAGGCCCTTTTATCCCCATGGAAAATGGCTGCCTGGTCTTTGGAGAGTTGTGGAAAATAATTTCATAATTATTGCCCAATAGTTCACATTCTTGCCCAGTATCAGATTGTAGCATTTTCCACTATGGCTTCCAGTGTTTTTTTTTGTGTGTGTAATGACTCTGACCCTCTCCCTAATATTTAGCATTTACTTAGCAGAGGATATATTTCTCAGACAATTTTTTTTTGTTGGGGGGGAATTTTATGAAGCAGAATCCTCGTGATACTAAATATGAAATTCTGCCATTTCCATAAACTTCACTGATAAGTCTGCCCTGATTCTTGTGACAAATCTGAATATCGTTTTACCTCATTAAAGACTCAATAACAAGATAAAATGATTTTAATTTACTTGAGAATGTCATCAAAGTATGCTAGATATCCAAGAGTCACATTAAAAACAAACAAAAAACAAAAACAGAGTTGATTACACATATTAAACAAAAATATTTAATGAAATTTGTATTTGTATAAATCCTTCTATATCTTGAATATATAATAAAATATTAATTTGGTGTCTTCTATGTGATATTTTGACTGTTTTCTCTTTTAGAAAAGAAAAAAAGAAAAGAAAAGAAAAGAAAAGAAAAGAAAAGAAAAGAAAAGAAAAGAAAAGAAAAAATGGCTGCCTGAGAGTGAAGCTCCCCCGAGGAAAGCTTAGTTGAAGGGGGACATAACTTTGTTTGAGCCCTTGGATCCATCTATGCCTGAAGTCAACATACCTTAGACTTTGCAGTTACATGAAACAATATGTTCTGTTTCCTTTTCTTTCTTTTTATTTTTCAGTCAGTTTAGGTTTGGATTTTTACTTGCAACTGAAATGCTCGTGACCAATTCTTCCTTCCTTCCTTCCTTCCTTCGTCCCTCCTTCTCTCCTTCCTTCCCTTTCTCTCTCTCTTCCTTTCTCCCTTCCTCTCTCTCTCTTCTCTCTCATCCCCTCCCTCCCTCCTTTTTTCCCTTCTATCTCTAATTTAATCCTTATCCCACCCTAGCCTAAACCATCATTCCCCCAACACACACCCAAGTCAAAACTACTTTATACCCTCCTGTCAAATAATCTTCCTCCTACCACTCCCTCCTCTACCTCCTCAGGCTTACCTCTCTCTCCCATGCCAGTCCTATGGGACTCAGCCAAATATGAGTGTTAATCCCAGCTCCCCCACTAGAGGGCTGTGTGCCCTTGATAAGTGACTTCTCTCTGGGCTCGTTTCTATCTCTGTAAAACAGGAGCGTAACATCCTGACCACTGTTCCCAGGTCTGCCTCTTCTCTAACCTCTTCTGACAGTGATCACCTGAGTGTCACTCTTGCCTGCCCTGCCAGTTCACTATTATCAAGGTCTGCTCAGAATCCCCTGAGTCCATCCTGTGACCTGCAGAAGAAGGTCTTTACACATCCTGGCCTCTGGGACCACTACAGTTAGGCTCTAGAACCTTGAGAGGACTGTTGACATCATCCCCATTTTACAGATGAGGAAACTGAGCCCCAGGTCATTCAGCCAGGACATAAACAATGCTGTGTTTCCTCAGAGGGGTAAAAGCATGATAAGCTGGAGAAATCCCAGGAAGGGAGTGGTTCCTAGGGAGACAGACTAGTCAAGGAGGGCTCCCTGGAGGAGATAACATTTTAGGGCCAAGGCTTCCTAGACACAGCACCACTGGGGAGAAGTAAGCCAGACAGGGAGAATCACAAGGGCAAAGGGCCTGAGGTAGGAACCAGTGTGGTGTGTTTAGGGCCCAGCGAGTGGGTCAGGTGAAAAGCACGGGGGTGGTCAGTACCTAATACTGGTATTGCTATGAGTCCAGGCATAGGGCTCCAGGAGGAACACGGTGGCTTCCAGGGTTGCGTGAGCTCCAACAAAGGGCTGTCACCTTGGTACCCACCAGGGCTTCCGCTCTTCAAAGACTGTTGTTCTTGGCATGCTTCATTCTGCTCACTCTCAGTGCCTAGTTCATTGTGGCTTTGCACCCATTTAACAGGTGAGAAAATTGAGGCTCCAAACAGGTCCCCCTAAGCCAGAATCATCAACCCCAGCTTCTCCAGGTCTTGCCGCTCCCCAGGTAAAACAGGATCTTAAAAGCCCTGGGCCCAACCAGGGACCACTTGGGGTCCTTAGAACCAGCCCTCAGCCACCACTTCCAGGAAGTCTTCCCAGCTTTCTCTGCCCAGAGACCTCCCTCCTCTGAATTCAGCCCTTGCCAGTGTCAAGCCCAGAAAGTGGGGTTTCTGCAGGCAGACAAGTGGTTTCAGGTCTTCCTGACTCTTCCCAGCCCACTACACACCTCTATGCAGAGAAATTGAGATGATGTGTGTGTGGAGGGGGCGCTTCTGGGAGGGAAAATATTTTGGTTCTCAGAAGGCTCAAGAATTGCTTGATTCTCAACCGATTAGGGGTAATTAACCCTTCGCAAGGCAGTAATTAAGTCTGTGCCTCTGAAACCATAATTAGAAACTCCAGGAGGCCCCCCCCCTTTCCCCAAGAGCCAGGCAGTCCCCAAAGCTGAGGCAGTTAGGACTGGGGACAGGGCTCTGTTCCCCTCATGGGCCTGAGGGAGACCTAAAGCCTTCTTTGTGGCCCCCCAAGGCAGGGATGCTGGGAACAGCATTCATGGAGCCTGAGCATGTCCCTGCACAGGCCCTTTTGGGGTTGTCGGGCCACACAAGGGGACTTTACTCTCGGTAGGGATCAAGGCGGGGATTGGGCTGGGCTGGGAGCTGGGGTGTGCGGCTGGTGACAACCCTTGAGGGCTTTCCTCTCTGGCCAGAATGAGCTGAAGCAGAGACACCAGCCTCAAATGGGGAAAAGGGTGCCAGGGATACAGGCTGACCACAGGAGGATGGGAGTAGTACTTGGGGAAGGGGGCTCAGAGAGGACATCCCCTCTGGTGGGGGCACTCAGCACAGCCAAGAGGCATTGGTCTCAGGAGCCAGACTGGCTGTGTGGTTCCTGGCTCTCACAGAGGGGCAAGAAGCGGGCTTTGCCAGCAGAGCAGACCCCCTGCCCCAGTGCCAATGGAGTGTCTGGTGTGGGGCAGCTGGCACACAAGGAACCCTGGACATGCAGGGCCACATGAGCTCCCTGTGTGGCTCCTGTCTCAACAATCTGACCCTTGGCATCTCCCAAGGAGCTGTCTCAAGCTGACTTTGGGTCCCAGGAGCCCTAGCCCAGTCATTGCCCAGCTCCTCTCCACTGCGCATGGCCCTTGGTGGTGTAATTAAAATCAATATCATCAGAGGCAAAGGCCAGGGAGAGTGAGGTGGGGCACGTGGGCTGAGACTTTTCTCTGTGGGAGAAAAGTGGTCCCTGGCTGGTACGGTGGGTGAGGAGGGTGAGGCAGGAGGATCTCTGTGGAACTGGGTGGTGATGAGGGTTTTCAGCTCAGAGTGAGGTTTATTCTCCCATTGGGAGTATGGGCTTGGACTTATCTCCAA
Organism: Rhinolophus ferrumequinum; assembly: GCF_004115265.2. NCBI lineage: Eukaryota > Metazoa > Chordata > Mammalia > Chiroptera > Rhinolophidae > Rhinolophus > Rhinolophus ferrumequinum. Next base: position 47,747,781 of record NC_046301.1, read on the forward strand.
AAGGGGCTTTGATGTTCCACCCCACCTCTGCCACCATCTCTCAGCTCTGGTCAACCTGACCTCCTTTCTTGTTGTCCAACATCCTAAGCTCCTTTCTGCCCTAGGGCACATGCTGAGCCCTCCACTGGACCACCATGTCCCTCTCCTGCCATGGCTGGGGCCATATCCCTCTCAAGCCTCAGCGTGAACGTTGTGTCCTCAGAGATCCCTCCCCACTCACCTTATCCAGAGCAGGCTGCCCCTCCTGTTACATCCCTCTGTTTATTTTCTCCTTTAAAACACTAATATCCCACCAGCAATCGCCTCCAGGAGTGTTGTCACCTTTCTCTTCTGTCTTCCCCCAAACTGTAAACTCCAGAAGGGCAGGGAGGTTTACCTTTTCTGTTCCTTCTGTGTCTTCTGAACCCAGAACAGAGTCTGATACACAGTAGATGCTCAATAAATGTTTGTTGGTGGTGGTGAATAAATGAACGACAAGGTTAGAGTGAAAAGAGTGAATGGGAAAAGCCGAACGTAGGTGCAGGCTGTATCGTATACTGATGGGGGTTCCGGGGGCCCTAGGAGGAGTGAAACGCCCGAGGCGACCTACTTTTCCAGGAGACGCACGCACCTCCCCGCGGTGGCCTACAGGTGGCGCTCGTTCCCCGCGCTGCAGCGTCGGGAAGCGGAGGTAGGAAAAACCAAGTATTGGGTGGTGGGAGAGACACCTCCAAATTTAGCCCCCTCCCCTGTCTGCCTCATAGGGTGAGCCCTTAATTTGGACTTCAAGCCGGGCCTCGGATCCCAACTACTGGGGTTTCATCGGCAAGGGGATGAAAGCTGAGAATTGGGATTTGAGGGCTCCGTGCCTCTCTACCCACTGCTTGCTGCTGCTCTCCACCAAACTAGTTAAGTGGGCACCATGCCTGCGGGAGGGGTAAGTGGGAGAAAACGAATACTATGCACCTGTCCCGCCTTTAGAGCTGGGCAGAGCGCAGTGTCCTCATTGGGCTCTCGGCGCACACTTGTGGAATGGTGAATAGGTGAATCCCCATTTTACAGATGGGGAAAGTGAACACGTTCCTGCACACGTTCACAGAGCTAGAGGTGGGGCTGGGGTTGGAGCCCCAAGCGTGTCTGACTCCAGGGTCAGCCGGTTTAAGAAACGTTTAAAGATAACTGTCTTACCCACAGAGAAACAGGAATCCCTCTGGAAAGCTAAAGTCTTCTGTGACCCTCCTTACTTGAGCCCTCAGACAGTAGGTGGGGAGTGCCCTTCCAGCCTGTTTCCTCTGCCTTTGCACACATACCTGGGGCAGGGTGTCGTCTGGATTTCCAGCTGGGTCACTGGGCATAAACTTTCCCTCTCTGGGCCTCAGTTTCCTCTTCTGTAAAGTGGGCTTAATGGTCATTGAACCATTTCCCCACATGGCTGCGAGGATTGAATGAGTTATTCCCACAAAAGCCCTTCAAGCAGAGCCAGGCAGCAGGGCAATGCCCAGACCTGGCGGATACCCTCTGGTGGTCTACACACCCTGGTGGGAAACACACCAGACTTGAATGTTTCTGCTTACTTCCCAGGGATGAGGGCCTGGTACAAGTGTGTATTTGTGGTCTGAGGCTACCTGGGAACCCCACTGCGTGTCTGAGTTGGATATGCACGCACTCAACTGTTTCCATGTGGGGGTCTGTGGGGACAGAGCCAGGAGTGCAGTTTCCAGGCTCTCGGTGTCAGGTGGAAAGGTGCTGGCTCAGGTAGTAAATGGCCATCCACTGATTGGATGGCCATCAACTGTGGCTAGTTGGCCATCAGCTGTAATCAGTGAGCCATTGGCCACTAATATAACTGCCGTGGCTACGCTAGCAGCAAATGGGGGCTAGCAGGAAGATGGTGGCTGAGCTAGCAATGGCGGACTACAGTTAGCACGGCGGATTGCAGCTAGCAAGTGAGGTTGGTTGTCAGAGAAGTGGACGGCAGGTTGCGGATCGTGTGGCTCCTGCTTCCTGTGTCTCCAACCCAGCTGCCAGTGAGACTATAGTGGTATGACTCCCCTATCTATGATCCGTGGGTGTTTATTTTTGGCCTCACGATGTCCTACGTTCTTATGTGGGGAGCGGGAGCTGAGACCCCGCATGACGCCCCGCATGACAGGGTCAGTGGGTGTGACAGTGCATGAGGCAGCTCCTGCAGACCAGAGTTGTCAACCTCAGCACCTGACACTGGTACTGGATCACTCTTTGCTGTGGGGACTGTTCTGTGCACAGCAGGGTGTTGAGCAGCATCCCTGGCCTCCCCCCACTTGATGCTAGTAACACCCCCCTTCATTGTGACAACCCAAAATGCAGCTTTGTCAAACATCCCCTGAGGGACAAAATCACCCGATTTGAGAACCACCCCTGAATGCCCTTCTGGTGTATGTTCACACTGGCCAGTGCATGCTCGTGTGTTTCTGCTCTGGGTGCCTTGGTTTGACTTTCCCCAGGTGCAGACCCTGACACAAGGGTTGGAGGGTACTGGGTTGATTTGAAAGATGCAACAGCCTGAATGTTTGTGTCCCTGCCTCCATATTCCTATGTTGAAATCCTACCCCCCGGTGTGAGGGTATTAGGAGGTGAGGCCTTTGGGAGGGGATTAGGTCACGAGGGGGGAGCCTCAGTGAATGGGATTAGTGCTTTTATAAAAGGGACCCCCGAGAGCTCCCTTGCCCCTTCTGCCATGTGAGGACAGTGAGAAAATGGCCATCTATGAACCTGGAAGAGAGCACTCATGAGAACCCCGCCCTGATCCTGGACTTCCAGCCCCCAGAACTGTCAGAAATAGGCGTAAATGTCTGTTGTTAATAAGCCACGCAGTCTATGGTATTTTTGTTATAGCAGCCTGAGCTGGCTAAGACACGTGATGCTCAAAGGGAACTTGGGAGTGTGGGGGAGAGAAAGGGAGACAGGGCTGGGTCCCTCTGGGGGCCTCTGGGATTCCCTGTGGACCATGCATCTGCCCAGAGAGGCAGCTAGGATATTTACCCTCCCACCTTTGGCCAAGGGCTGCTCCTGCGGCATTCATTCCCGCGCTGTGGCTCCTGGCCATGTGCAGGGCAGTGGGCAGCACCCAGATGTCGGGTTGGGTAGCATCTGTGCCAAGGGGGCTGTGGGTGTGAGGATTCTCCACCTTACGTGTGGCCATTCCTGGGGGGTCTCTGGGTTGTCTGAGCTGGGCTGCAGGAGCCCACCCCAATTCCTACAGCCGGCTGTGTGTGTATTTGGTGTGCCAGTGTGTTTATCTGTCGTGCATGTATTTGCGTCTGTATTTATCTGGCACGAGTGTGCCGTCTTTGTTTTCCCTTCTGTTCCGTCTCCTAGAACATGGGGGAAACTTCTGTTTTTAATCAGGGACAAGGGAACTGTCTGGTCGCCACGGTAGTGACGGCGTTATTGTTTAGGCCGATTGGAAATCATCTTTTAGAGCCTTCCCTGAGGTAGGGCCCAATGTGCCTTGTCCTGGGACCCTCCAAAGGGGCGCAGCAGCAGGGAGGCGACCTGCCCATTCCCTGTGTGCCAAAGAGGGAAACTGAGGCAGGGGGCTGGAGGAGGCCTCTCGGTTGGCAACCAGGGAAAGGGAGTTAACACCTACTGGAAACTATGTGCAAAGCATTTTACATGCATAAAAGCTTGATGAATCCCCTTGTATATAAAGGAAAAGGAATTCTTGCCCCCATTTACAAATGAGGAAACTGAGGCTCAGGGTGGGACCCAGAGCACATGTGAGTCTGGAGGCTCTCGAGTCTTCAAGGCTTCACTCTCTGTTCTTTCAAATGGCAACCACTTCTGAAGCTGTCCAGGGCTGCCTGGTCCTCCTCCGTGCCTCAGTTTCCCCTTCTGGTCACTATGAGGCCTTCCCTGTTAGCTAGCCTACGGGAAGCTGAGTAATCCATATTGCCTGGCAGGATGCCAGCTTTCTCATACTTTCCTTTCTCCATTGTTCCAGGCCCAAGGGCCTGGCTGGCTCTTTGAACATAGGTATTAATTAGTGTTAATTAATAACCCCCATGGAGTGGGGGTGGTGCCTGTGGATCCCTAAACTCTGAAAGACATAGAGGCTGACTTGGGTCCCAGGTGTGTGGCGGTTAGAGCCTGGGGATGGACAAGGGCATGTGCCATGAACAGGGTCCATGGATGGCACCACCTGGATGGCACCACCTGGATGGCCTTAACTGGTCAGGATCGCTTCTGGGCCCAAACCTGGGGTGCTGAGACCCAGGCCCTGTCTTTCTCTGTCTGCAGAACCACATCTGGGCTGGAGGGATCCCTCACCCCATTATCTGGGAGATGGAGCCCGTGATCCCCAGAAAGTTCACATGTTTGGCTCAAATCCCTGCTCTGGTACCTGCTGTGTGACCAGAGGCACGTTTCTTAGCCTCTCCTTGCCTCAGTTTCCTCATTATGAAAATAATTTCTCCCTTGCAGAGTTATTGAAAAATATAAATGTATAAATGGTGTTCACTTCGGCAGCACATATACTAAAATGGGAACGATACAAAAAAGATTAGCATGGCCCCTGTGCAAGGATGACATGCAAATTCGTGAAGCGATCCATATTTTTAACAACAAAGGAACAAGACAAACAAATGAAGAAACAAAAACTCATAGACACAGACAATAGTTTAGTGGTTACCAGAGGGTAAGGGGGGGAGGGAGGTGGTAGATGAGGGTAAGGGGGATCAAATATATGGTGATGGAAGGAGAAATGACTCTGGGTGGTGAACATACAATGGGATTTATAGATGATGTAATACAGAACTGTACACCTGAAACCTATGTAACTTTACTAACAATTGTCACCCCAATGAACTTTAATTAAAAAAAAGAAAAGAAAAATCTAAATGACCATGTGTATTTCATGGCAGGTACACACTGTCACCTGGAAGTCAGTAACCAGTAACCAGTAGTCAAAGGTCACTGGGGTCAGCTCTGCCACTTACCAGCTGAGTGACCGGAAAATAGGCACTCAGTGTACTTGGGTATCAGTTTCTGGTCTGTAAATGGTCTGTAAAATGGGGCTAACACAGTATGGACACTTCATGGGGATATTGCAAAATTTAAATAAAATATGCCCCTAAAATGCTTAGGAGAGTGTTATAAGCACACAACGAAATTGATGAAATCCAGGGAGAAAAGAAACAGCTGTGGTTGGGCTAAAGCTTGGAGGCAGGAGAATGTCCCATCTTCACAGAGCACCCCAAGAATTTATCTCAAACGTAGGCCAGAGCTGCCCAGGGATGCTGCAGTCTCGTTGAAATGGTGCTTCTGTTCCAGGGAACTCTGCAGAAGCTTTCTTAACCCATCCCTTGGGCGTTGGTACTGAAGAAACTCTCTTGGGGATCTGGTTTCCCTGTGTGAGCCCTGAAACCAGAGGCGGCTGGGAGATCCAGGATGTGATTGATTTGGGAGGTGACCCCAGGAAGTACAGGTTAGGGGAAAAGAGGTGGTGGTGAGAAGGGACAGGAGGGTGGCCATTGGAGGTGTGTTTGTGAGAGAGTCTCCAGGGCAGGCAACTGCGGCTGGGTGCAGCAGGGGAGTGCTGAAACAGAATAGAAGACACCTGTCAGAGTTTTCCCACCAGAGGACAAGGAGGCTGGGGTATTTATCCACTGCCACCATCAGTCACTGGGTGAAGGCTGCTCCGGCAGTGGGTTTACTCTCCAGCACTTTCTGACCTTCTTGGGGATGGTTCCAGCAGCCAGGAGCTGGCTGCTGGAAGCCGTGGGGTCAGCGTGTCCAGGAGTGCCATGGGGATACAGGTGGGCACTGACATTCTAGGGAGGACAGTAAACAGAACAAGTAAATCCCAGGGCATGTTTGAAGGGATACGTGTGGGCCTCAAACGGTGTATTAAGAACAGGGCAGAGGTAAGGCAACAATGCTATTGGTGAAGTTTCCTAATGCGGAGCTCAGCACCCAGTAGGCGACTAATAAATGTTCTGTGCTTCTTTCTAGTTCATGGAGAGAGAGCGTGAAAGAGGGAAGCCTGTGTGGAATAGGTGCTTGGGTGGGGTGGGAAGGGATGGAGGGAGGGAGGGAGAGGCTGGTAATGATGTGAAAAGTAATCGGCCTTTCTCTCTGGGAGGCGGTGAAACTCTAATTAGAATGAAAATGTGGTTTAATGAGGATGAAAATGGTAATTGTGCCGGGCAGCGGCAGTCCCCAAGGTGCCACTTTCCCAGGGGTTCCCTTCTGGGTCTCCAAGGGCCTGGGATGTAGGTGAGGAGGACTCAGGGCTGGGGGAGTCATTGTCAGGGCCTCAGTTTCCTCCCAGAGGGTCCTCTCAGATGGTTAAAATGCTATGCAGAGCCCCACCGGCCCCTGGGGCTGGCTCCAGGTGCCCAGGACCCTGGAGGAAACCACCCCACACGTTTGTCCTCAATAATAATACAGCAAACAGAGAAATCAAAACAGTGATATTGTTTATTGAGCACCTACTATGTGCCAGGCACTGTTCCAACCCCTTTACAGATGCTAACTCGTGATTGTTAAAATTATCCCCATTTTACAGACGGCAAAACTGAGGTACAGGGAAACCATGGGCCCTGATATTAAAGAGTAGATGAGAAAGGTAGGCTCAAGTAGCCAGGGGTTTCTTTCTTATTTTAGCTCAGTGGGTGCTGGGGGCACAAACGTTGCCAGCCATCAAGGCCAGTGGACCCCTCCTGTCTGCTCCCCTCGCACTATGGTGCCACACATTATTTTCTATCTGCCACTTCTGGTCCACTAGAAGAGGTGGACATGGCTGGATGGGGAAATGGGTATGGCCGATGGGCCATGGGCCTGGCTTGATTAACCAAACCCTCTCAACCCAGAGGAAGCAGAAGCTGAGGCACTGCGATGGACTACAGAACTGGGGCACAAAGCTGGGGCTGCTGATTCCCAGGTCTGAGCTTTTTGCCATGGAAAGGTGAGGGGTTCTTCAAGTGTTGGTCTGGGGAAGACTGAGGTTTATAAAACCTCAGGGTCTCCACTTTTGTTTCGAGAAACACCGTCAATAAAATATAGCCTGCAGTGAGGATTCATCAGAACAGAAACATACACTGCAGCCAGATGGGCAATAAAAGCAGATCTGTCTGGCCTTTCAAAGTGGCTCCGGATCAAGAGAGATGAGTGTTTGCCACATATATGGCAGACAAAACATCAAGAGCCTTAATGTACAAAGAGTACTTACAAATCAATAAGAGAAAGACAAACATACCAAGTATGAAATTGGCATGAACAGGAGGACCATAAAAGAATGACACAAAGTCAACAAACCTCTGCAAAGACGCTCAATCTGACCACTCATCAGTTAAAGAATCACTTGTCAAACTTACCACGAGCGTGTGTGAAGTTTTGGGGACTGCACTCATGCACTCACCTGGGAGTGTAAACTGCCCTGGAGGGCAGTCTAGATATTTGTATTGAATATTTAAGTGTGTGAACTCTCTGACCCAGCAAATCCATCTTTAGGAATATGCAAAGATCTATAAAGAGTAATGCAAGGTGGTTAAGAGCCCTGCAGTCAGACAGCTGTGATTCAAATCCTGGCTCCATCGTCTCAAGCTGTGTGACTTCAGGCACAGGACCTGAGGTCACAGAGCCCTCCATTTTCTCACCTGTGCAATGGGTATATCACGAGCACTCCATAAAGTAATATGTGTGAAATGTATAGTTAGTCTCTTGCCAAACACATATTATCATTGTTATGAAAACCTTTAAGGAAAGCTGGAAAATGATGGAAGTGTTTGTGCCTAGGGGGTTCACACAGTAGAAAATGAAAATGATAAAACCTATGTTCACTGATACCATGTAACCTCTGTGATATATTAATTAAAAAACAAAAAGAAAACAGATTTCAAACATCATATATAGCCTCATATGTCAAGCATTTTGATCAAGAATGAAGAATTCATGTGTTACATTGTAATGTAGTCCACCCAGATTCAGAATGGAAACAAAAGTTTCATGCGGTAATATTAATCCTTTCTCTGTGCAGTGAGTTCTGATGGGTTCTATTCTTTTTTTGTTCCATTTTGAGAAGCAGAGCATTCTCACAAGGTTCTGGTTGATGTCACCCTGACCTGTAGGAGAGGGTAGTGTCTAGATAATGACAAAGAAAAGGGTGAGGGGGGCAGGGGCAAATGATGGCTCTCACCCACTGGTTTGATTGCACCCCCATTAGGGGGCTGCAGTGTATGTGGTGAACTCATGTACTTGTGTGTACATGTGCGTGTATGTGTGTGTGTATATGCGTGTGTATGCCAGGGCTGGGATGAGAGGTGAGTGAGGAAAATTTAAGGGGTGTCATCAACATAAATTCAGTCATCAGGTAAATATTTAATTGCAGTATTTTTAAAAAATCAAGATAATGGAAAAACCCATGTGGACAAAGCACCGAATTTTTAAATACAGCCAGAATCTGACCCTATTTGCAAGACTTAGTCTCACTCACCTCACCCTAATCCTGGTCCTGTGTACATGTGTGCATTTGGATATATGTTTTCATGCACATGTGCACACACCCTTGGGTATTTATGGGTGTGCACACACACGTGTTTGCACGCTTCTGTGCACTTGTGTGTGTTGTGTATGCATGAGTGCGAGCATGTATATATTTGCAGGCATATGTACGTGTGTGTGTGTGTGTGTGTGTGTGTGTGTTCACCTGCATGCACAGAGAAACATCCAGAAAGATACCCTCTGAGTGTTGACCATACTTCCTTCCAGGAAGCAAGAATTCAGGTATTTCCCTCTCTTTGTACTTGCCCAGACTTTTTCCCTCTGGTACGTGACATCTTAGGACCAGAATAAAACAAGAAAGCCATTTTCACTGTGGAAAGAAGGTCACAGGGCAGTAGCACCTCCCCAGGGAAGCCTGCCAGGAAGAAGGGATGGGAGAGATCCCTGAATGTACTGACCATCAGGAATTGCTGACATTCACTGATCATGTCACCGTGGGTCAGGGACTGTTTCCAACGTGTCATGTCTTTGTTCTTGGTCCATGGCTGTATCCATGGCAGGTGAACTGTATTAAACAAATAGTTGTTGAATGAATGAGTGACTAAATGAATGATCCCATTGGCCCACCTTGGGAGCCAGGACCACTGTGGTCGGCCTTTGCCTTTCCCTCTGCCTGGAACACCTTTCCTGATAGTCCTCACATAGCTGGCTCCTTCTCATCACCCAGACTCCAGTTAATGTCACCTCCTCCAAGAAGCCCCCTCTACTGCCCTGTCTATACCAACCCATCAGCCCATTTTCATTCTCCAAATAGCATGTTTCTTGTTTTATTGCTCATCTCCCCTCTGAGGATAAAAGACACCTCTTTTATTCACCCCTCACACTCAGCATTTGGCACATAAGAGGCACTCGATACATATTGCTGACTAAATGAATGACACCCTCTTCCCATTACAAATGAAGAAATTGAAGCTCAGAGGTTCAGATCCTGTTGTTTTTCAGCCCCACCCCACCCCCATTTGTGGTCATTTGTTATAGCAGCCACCAGAGACAAATAAATCTGTTCTTCCACATTTCAGCATAAATGTTGCCAACTGTACAGAAAGATTGAAAGAATTGTCCAGTGTACCCACTCATACACCCACCACCTAGAGTCTACAGTTGACATTTAGCTCTATTTGTCATTATCTTTCTATCCACCTATCCACCCATGTCATTTAAAAACATTTTTTTTAATTAAAAAATTTTTAGCGCAGTTTTAGGGTCACAGCAAAATTGAGCGGAAGGTAGATTTCCCACATGACCCCTGGCCCCGCATAGCACAGCCGCCCCCATCAACATCCCCACTGGAGTGGTGCATCTGTTAGGACTGCTGAACCTACATCACCCGTGGTCCACAGTTTACATTACACTTCACTCTGTTGTACATTCTGTGGGTTTGGACAAACGTATGACATGTATCCATCATAATAGTCTCATACAGAGTAGTTTCACTGCCCTGAAATCCTCTGTGCTCCACCTAGTCATCCCTCCCTCTTTCCAACTGATCTTTCTCCCCATCTCCATAGTTTTGCCTTTTCCAGAATGATTCTAGTGAGAATTATACAGTGTGTAGTCTTTTGAGATTGGCTTCTTTCACTTACCGTGTTTCCCCAAAAATAAGATCTAGCTGGACAATCATCTCTAATACGTCTTTTGGAGCAAAACTTAATATAAGACCCGGTCTTATAGTAGAATAAGGGATCATTCATTTATAGTAAAATGAGACCGGGTCTTATATTAAGTTTTGCTCCAAAAGATGCATTAGAACTGATTGTCTGGCTAGGTCTTATTTTTGGAGAAACAGGGTAGTAATATGCGTTTTTTTCCTCATGTGTCTTGACAGCTTGATAGCTCATTACTTTTCAGCGCTGAATAATATTCCATTGTCTGGATGTATCACGGTTTATCCATTCATCTACTGAAGGACACCCACCTCAATTTTGTATGTATTTCAAGATAAGACTCTGCCTCCTCCCCATTTATGTAAACACAGCAGCCAAAGGGATCTTTTAAGAGTCAGACCATGCCTCTGCCCTACTCAAAACCTTTCTGGGGTCCCTGTGTCACTCGAGTGAAACTCACATGCTACACTGCACCCCTACTCCCCCTTAGCCCTCTCACCTGTCCCCCACCATCCTCCTGACCTACTTAGGTCTGCAGTCACTGTTGGCCACATGTGCATACTGAGCACTTGAAAATGATGGTCCAAATTGAGATAAGCTCCAAGAGAAAATATACCAGATTTTGAAGACTTATTACTGATAAAGGGATGTAAAATATCTCATTAATCATTTTTATATTGATTATATGTTGAAAGGATGAAATTTTGGCTATATTGGGTTAAATAAAACATATGGTTACAATTAATTTCATCTATTCCTTTTCTTCTTTTTTTAATGTGGCTACCAGAAAATTTAAAATTACGTGTGTGCCTGCATTTGTGGCTTCATTGTATTTCTGTTAGTAGGTGCTGGTCTAGGTGGTTCACTCCAAGAGGGCCAGGTCTTAGACGCTCAATAAATACTTGTTGTATGAATGAATGAATGAACCCAAGAGGGAACAGCACCAAAGACAAAGATGTATTCACGCCTGGAGCATGAAGACCTCGGTTACCGCCTTTCACGCCTTTCACGCCCTTCACGAGCCATGTGAGCTCTGACGCCTCTCGAAAGGGGAAAAGTGGGCACAGACAGGCCCCCATCACAGTGCAGCCCCCCAGGCACCACTGACTGGTTGCCCACCTCCAGCCCTTGGGACAAGATCAAGTCTCAGTGGCTGGGACTTCTGGGGATAGAGAAGGAGGGGCGCGAAAGGAGGGAGCCCAGAGCCAGGCGTGGGACTTCCAGCAGGCTCCACCCAGCCCGGGTCCCCTCCTGGGGGCTGGGCTGGCGGGAAGGGGCGGGGCTGCCGGGCAGGCGGGACGCTGGACGGAGTCGGGGTGTCTGCTATCGACCGGCCTGGGCGGCGGCAGAGAAGCTTTCAGACCCGCCAGCGAGTCCCGGCGGGGGACAGAGGTCAGGGTTTCCCCCTCCTCTTTAGGGAGGAGGCCAAGGGCTTCCTCTCAGTCCCACATCCCGCCCACCAGCAAGGCCTGCAGGCTCTGAACTAAAACAGGATCAGGAATCCCACCGTCATCATGCGGGGGGTGGAACCACTTTGCCTGGATCCTGACTGAGATCATTTACCTCCAGTGGGGAGGTCCATGCCTGTGTGCATTACATGTGCGTGCAGCCTTGGGCCCCCCCACTCCATCAAAGTAGGGATCTGTCTATCCAGACGGCCCCGGAAATGTCCCATCCCTCTCATCCCCCACCCCAACCACTATTCTGATTTCTGTCACCAAGGGAAAATCTAGCCTTTTGTCTGGCTTCCGCTCAGCATCCAGCCTCCCGAGATTTATCCACCTGTTCCTGTATCCGTATTTTGTTCCTTTTGATTGCTGCAGAGTATTCCATGCCATGAACAGACCTCAATTTGTTTATCTGTTCTCCTGTAGGGAAATATTTGGGTTGTTTCCAGTGTTTTGGCGATAACGAATAAAGCTGAGATGAACATTTTCCAACGGATCTTTGCGCCAACGGGTTTTCATTTCTCTTGGGTAAATATCTACGAATGGAATTGCTGGGCTGTATAATAAATGTATAATTGCAAAAGAAACAAAAACAAAAAAAACCTGGCAAACTGTTTTACGCACACCAGAGGCAGATGAGAGTTCCACTTCCTCCAAGACTCGAGACTCGACAGCACTTGGTGTTGTCAGCCTCTAATTTTGGCCACAGTGATGGCTTGTACCCTGGGCCACTGGAGTCCCCTCCACCATGAACCCCTACCTCTGCCTGCCTTCTCCACAGTTCTTTCTCCCCCAGAAACCTGATACATGGTTTGTCGTTAATATTTCCTCTTTTATTACAGAAAATTTTCACACACCTGCAAAAGTAGAGAGAAACCTGTAAGGTGCCGTCCTCCAACTCTGACAATAATCCATATTGTACCCATCTTGTTTCATCTCTCACCTCCTCAATTTATTATTATTATTTTTTAAATATTTAACCAGCTTTTTTTTTGTTTTTTTGTTTTTTTAATTGGGGAATATTGCGGGACTGTGTTTCTCCAGGGCCCATCCGCTCCAAGTCATTGTCCTTCAATCTAGTTGTGGAGGGTGCAGCTCACTGGCCCATGTGGGAATCAAACCAACAACCCTGTTGTTCAGAGTTCGTGCTCTACCTCCTCAATTATTTTATTTTATTTTTAGTCATTTATTTATTTTTGCATCTTGGTGATCACATTTATTGGAAGGTTTGGAGAAAAATAAAAATGCCGTTTAGCTTAAGATTTGTAAGTTATCTGCAAATCAACTCATTTCAGGAGTGGAAGAATCCTTGGTCATTTCTTAGTATCAAAATTTATTCAGGTTTTTAAAAATATCTTCTGCATTTAAAGAGGCAATCATACAAAGTCTCCTATTTTTCCACACAGGATAAATTATTTGTTTCAGCCAACTGTCAATGGAGGGGCAACTAGTACAATACCATCTCCCCAGACAAAGAGCATCAAAATATTCCGTTTTGTTGATTTATATGTCTCTTCATATGTTTCTTCGTCAGTTTCTATAGTAGTCACAGTTTCTTCCCATCTCCCAGTATCATGTTTAAATGTCGATCATAAGCATGTAACCAACCTCGAAGCTCTCTTGTCATTTCTCCTTTTCACATAAATTCGCTCATCCAGGCTGAGCCTGGTGAGATCCAGGGGCTCTTCTGTGGGGTTGCTAGTTTGTTGCTTGCCCACATCGTCTGCCATGTTTCAAACCCTGCCTCCATTATTATTATTTTTTTTTAATTTTAAACTTTTGTAAATTTATTTTAAGTGTGTTTTTCCAGGACCCATCAGCTCCAAGTCAAGTAGTTGTTTCAATCTAGCTGTGGAGGGTGCAGCTCACAGTGACCCATGCGGGGATGGAACCGGCGGCTTTGTTGTTAAGAGCACCACGCTCTAACCAACTGAGCTATCTGCCTCAATTATTTTTAATGGACTGTTTTCAGGCAAATCCCAGGTACCATGGTACTTCTGTAGGTATCATAGGAATCTTCTCAAAATGTAAATCAGATGACATCATGCCTGCCTTGAAATTAGCCAGTGCTTTCTCACTGCTCTTAGAAAAAAATTTCAGATTTCTTCGTAGGACCCTCAGGATGGCTGCTGGCCTCTCTGCCTTCATACTCTACTGCTCCCCTTTCTTCAGTCCCTGCTGCAGTCACATTGTCCTGACCACACACCACATTTGTTCCTGCTGCAGGACCTCTGCCTGGAATGCTCTCCTCCCAGATAGCTGCATGGTTCCTGTGGGAGGCAGCATTTAAGATGGCTTCTAATGGTCCCTGCTTCTTAGCTTTCCTGCGCTATGTAATTCCTTCCCTCCAAGTGTGGGCTGGACCACTCCTAACCAATAGTGATGGCAAAAGTGATGGGATGTCAGTTCAAGATTAGGTTATAAAACTGTGACTTCTACCCTGCTGGATGCTCCATCTTGCCAGCACTCTCTCCTGTCCTCTTGCTTGCTCACTCTAATGAAGCCAGTAGCCAGGATGTGAGCTGTCCTATGGACCGGTCTGTGTAATGTAGCAAAGAACTAAGAGTGGCCTGCAGCCAACAGCCAGCAAGGAACTGAATTCTGCCAACAGTCCCATGCATGAGCTTGGAAATGGCTCCTCCCCAGTTGAGCCTTGAGTGCAGCCTCATGAGATACCCTGAGCTAGAGGACCCGCTGAGCTGCACCCAGATTCCTGACCCACAGACACCGGGAGATCTCCATCTTGCTCTTTTTTTTTTTTTTTTAAAGATTTTTTTGGGGAAGGGGAACAGGACTTTATTGGGGAACAGTGTGTACTTCCAGGCCTGTTTTCCAAGTCAAGTTGTTGTCCTTTCAATCTTAGTTGTGGAGGGTGCCGTTCAACTTCAAGTTGTTGTCCTTTCAGTCTTAGTTGTGGAGGGCGCAGCTCAGCTCCAGGTCCAGTTGCTGTTGCTAGTTGCAGGGTGGGCTGCCCACCATCCCTTGCGGGAGTTGAACCGGCAACCTTGTGGTTGAGAGGATGCACTCCAACCAACTGAGCCATCCGGGAGCTCAGCAGCAGCTCAACTCAAGGTGCCATGTTCAATCTTAGTTGCAGGGGGCGGAGCCCACCATTCCTTGAGGGAGTCGAGGAATCGAACTGGCAACCTTGTGGTTCAGAGCCCGTGCTCCAACCAACTGAGCCATCCGGGAGGCAGCTCAGCTCAAGGTGCCGTGTTCAATCTTAGTTGCACGGGGCAGAGCCCACCATCCCTTGCGGGACTTGAGGAATTGAACTGGCAACCTTGTGGATGAGAGCCCACTGGCCCATGTGGGAATCGAACTGGCAGCCTTCTGAGTTAGGAGCATGGAGCTCTAACCGCCTGAGCCACTGGGCCTGCCCCATCTTGCTCTTTTAAGCCACTAGATTTGTGGCTAATTTGTTATGCAGCAATAGGAAACTAATACAGCTCCTTCACCTCCTTCAGCTCTTGGCTCAACAGCCACCTTCGCTGTGAGGCCTTCCCTGGCCACCTAATTAAAATTGCAACCCCATCCTCAGCCGTCCCCATTTCCCTTCCCAGCTTTATTTTCCTTGTAGGACTTATCATCTTCTATTTTATTTAACTAATTCATTGCCTGCCTCTCCTCACTGGAACATGAGCTCTGCGAGGGCAGGGGCCGCTGTCTCTTTTGTTCGTTGCTGGATCCCTAGTCTTAGAACATTTCCGGGCACATAGTAAGCCTCACTAGATTTCAAGATACACACAATATTGACCCAGCAATCCCACTTCTGGGTGTATTCCACAAAACAGAAAGAAGGGTCTTGAAAATATATTTGTACACCCATGTTCATAACAGCATTATTCACAATAGCTAAAACGTGGAAGTAACCCAAGTGTCCATCGACCGGTGAATAGATAAACAAAATGTGGTATATACATACAATGGAATATTATTCAACCTTAAAAAAGAAGGGAATTCTGCAATATGCTACAACATGGATGAATCTTGAGGACGTTATTGTAAGTGAAATAAGCCCAGTCACAAAATACTGTGTGATTCCACTTATATGAGGTCTCTAGAGGAGTGAAAGTCGTAGAGACAGAAAGTAAAATGGTGATTGTCAGAGGCTAGGGAGGGAGAAGGGGAGTTAGTATTTAATGGGGACAGAGTTTCAGATTTACAAGATGAAAAGAGACCTGGAGATGGATGGTGGTGATGGCTGCACAACAGTGTGAATATACTTCATGCTACTGAACTACACACTTAAAAATGGTTAAGATGGTAAATGTTGTTGTGTGTATTTTAACACCATAAAAAAAAGAAAGAAAGAAAAAGATGCACCTGCTGTGTAATTCTGTCCCCCAGGAGGAGGAGCCTGGTTGCCAGATTCAGGCTTTGAAGTCAGACGTCTATCATGGGTGGGGGTCCTGGGTATCCCCTTCCTCTGTTGAGCTGAGCTATATTCATACAATTCCTGCCCCCATCAAATCTGCATGTCTTTCACATCTGCCAGCATCATGGGAATTTATCAGGGGTAGGAAAGAGCCTTCCTGTCTAAATATGGAACTGGAAAACACTCATTTATGTCTACTCAATGTGGGCTTGGAGACTTGGAGAACTTAGCTTGGGCCCCATTTATTGGGGCTCCCTTGTCCTTTTTGCAGCCACCTCTGGTCAGCCTTCGTGGACAGGAGTCTGAGGACCCATGTCGGGAGAGGTCACCAGCCCTGGGAGAAACACCTTTGAAGGGCCTCTGACAGGCGTTATCCCGTTTCCCATCCATACGGAGATGTATCAGCCACCGCAGGGTTCAGCAGACCCCACTCCAGCCCTCCTACCTTTGTCTACAGGCGAATGGAGAGACCCAGCCCATGTTCATGAAGGGACTGTGTGCCCATCCGTCACTGAGAAGCTCAGAGTCTGGCTGTTGCTGGATGTTCTTCCATTCACCCTGTTATGGACTGAGTTGTGTCCCTGCAAAATCCATGCTGAAGCCCTAACCCCCAATGTCATGGTATGCGGAGCCTGTAGAGAGGTAATGAAGGTTATAGAGAGGGGCCCTGATCCCATAGGACTGGTATCCTTATAAAACGAGGAAGAGACACGAGAGATTTCGCTCTCTCCGTGCACACACAGAGGAAAGGCCATGCGAGGACATAGTGAGAAGACAGCCATCTGCAAGCCAGGAAGAGAGCCCTCACCAGAAACCGAATCTACCAGCACCTTGACCTTGGACTACTAGCCTCCAAAACTGTGAGAAATCAATGTCTGTTGTTTATTAGCCATTCAGTCTATGATATTCTGTGATGGCAGCTGAGTTGACTAAGAGAGGGAAGTAACAGCTCCTGACTCCTGACAGCCTTGGGGTACACCACCACCACCACCACCACCACCACCACCGCTGATTGTTCTGGATGCAGCCCACGCCGTCATTCAGGTTTTCTTCATCGCCCAGTTTGGTGCATCACCGCCTCCCATCACTGGTCTCAACCTTAGCCGCACACTGGGATCACCTGGGGAGTTTTCACAAGGCTGACCCCTGGCGCCACCCCCAGGGAGTCTGAGGTAATTGGATGGGGCTGGCTTTGGGGAGTTTTCAACCTCTCCCAGGTGTTTCTAACTTGCAGACAGTGTGAAGAACCACTGATCTAGAGCAGTGTTTCTCAATGGGGCGATTCTGCCCCCACCCCCACCCCTGGGGACATTGGGCAATGTCTGAAGACATTTTTAGTTGTTACACCTTGGGGCATGGGTGCTACCAACATCTAGTGGGAGGAGGCCAAAGAAGCTGCTAAACATCCTACAGTGCCCAGGACAGGACCCTGCCACGAAGAATGACTGACCCAACCCTAAGTGGAAGTACAGTAAGTCCTCCCTTAACATTATCGATAAGTTCTTGGAACTTTGGCAAAATGATGTATAATGAAACCAATTCTACCATATATTAATTGATATAAACAAGAGTTAAGTTCCTGCAGTATCTCATCAACATTATAATGAAATTACATTGAATGAAATGACGTTATTTAAGGCCCTACTCTGTTACCAAAGTTAAGAACCCAACTCTGGAGGTCCAGGAGCCACGTATTCTCCCTGCAAAGGCGCACAACACCACATCCATGGTAGGGGCTATTCTGTGTCTATTTTGTGGAGGGGAAAACTGAGGCTCAGAGGGGAGAAGTGACTTGGCCATGCTCAGATGGCACAGCGGGATGCTTACACTGCTCTTTAGCACACAAAGCAGTAAAAGGACCCACAGTGTACTGGGGAGGAGAATCTAGGTGGGTGGTGGTAAACTTCAGTTGTTAAGTATGCAGGTCTAGCAGCCAGTCTGTCGCTCTCTGGCTCTGTGCGTTCAGGAAAGTGCTTTACCTCTCCAGGCCTCAGTGTCCCCATTCATAAAATGGGGCTACAGCAGTAATGAGACCTGCCTGGGTAGCCACTGCAGGGGCCTCATCGGGTGCTGGCAGCTTACAGGGTCCACTTAGAGTGGATGGGAAAGACTTAGTTATTATCTGGAGGAGGAGCATGGCAGGCAGAGGGAACAGCGAGTGCAATAACCCTTCCGAAAGGCAGGAAGCCTGCTCCACCTTCCTTCTTCCCCTCTCGTCTCCCTGAGCCAAAATTGGAAAAGAGCCAACAGCAGGCCAGGAGATGACACCCAGCGGTGTACTCGAGCTGGATCAAACTGGCTCACAAGCATCAATTATGCACCTCTCTTCCTAGCTCAAGGCTCAGTGACGTCATTTGCACAGATTGAAATTGGCCACAGTGGGAGAATTTACACCATGGAAATTGGCAAACACTACAGATCAGGTCCCCTCGCCCCAGCTGGTTTACCGGCACACCGCATAGCTTACACCCATCTGGACACCTTCTCACATGCCATCTTAGTCCGTTTGGGCTGCTATAACAAAATGCCATAGACGGGGAGGCTTATCAACAATAAACATTTCTTTCTCACAGTTCTAGAGACTGGAAGTCCAAGATTAAGACACAGGCAGATTTGGTGTCTGGTAAGGGCTCACTTCCTGGTTCATAAACGGCCATCTTTCTGTGTCCTCACATGGTGGAAGGTACTAGGGAGCGCTCTGGGGTCCCTTTTATAAGGCACTAACCCCATTCATGAGGGATCCACCTTCACGAACTCATGACCTCCCAAAGGCCCCATCTCCTAATACCAGCAACTTGAAGGTTCGGATTTCAAACATACAAATTTGGGAGAGGACATACAAACATGCAGTCTACCACGCTCCCCTCACCCCCTCAGTGACATCACTCTCACAGCTTGAAATAGATCAAGGCGGGAGAATTTACATCATGGAAATTGTCAAACATCACAAAGCTCAGATGGTTTGCAAGCACACCTTGAGGATGGAGCCTCCCAGCTGACATCTTCCTGTCCATCTTTCAGGACAGACTAAAACCCCTTGCTCTCCGGTGAGGCAAGGCAGGAGGCCAGTCCGGGGGAGGCGGCAGGTAAGAAACAAACATCACCTCAGAGGGTGACAGCGGGTTAGGGAGAAAGTAAGGGATAGGGGCTGGGTAGAGAAAGCCCCTCTCTTCCTTTAATGCAAACCTGAGCATTTTCCTGCTTCCCACCCCTCCCCCATCAGCCACTCAAGTGCCTGCCACCCCTGTCTTTGGAGTCCTGAATCTTTTCTCTCACCCCTTCCCTCCCCTCTTACCCCACTGAGTCCTCTTTAAGGCTTTTGCCCAGTTGTCCTGGTCTGTCCTCCTCCCTGGAATTTTCATTACACAGAAATGTCTCAGCTCCAGCTCATTTCTGCCCATGGAACTCATTTTTCACCTGAAATTGGCTTTGTTGCATGCTGTGGGAAGCCTCTTTGCTCCTGTTCCAATGGACACACATGGGCAGTGACAGGGGTCACCCGGTCCTTTTGGGAGCTCATGGTCAACTCCTCACTCTGTCCACATCCATCCCAACCTCAGTCACTAGGGGGGCTCTGTAGGCTGCTGGCAGCCGAGCCCAGCCACTGGGCAGACCCAAGGCTTATCTGCCCCGGCACGAGGGTGGGTGGCGGAGGGCACCAAGTGCACGTCCTGTAGTCCAGCCTTGCT
Organism: Rhinolophus ferrumequinum; assembly: GCF_004115265.2. Taxonomy (NCBI): domain Eukaryota; kingdom Metazoa; phylum Chordata; class Mammalia; order Chiroptera; family Rhinolophidae; genus Rhinolophus; species Rhinolophus ferrumequinum. The sequence goes on from NC_046301.1 coordinate 47,767,420, forward strand.
TGCTCCACCCTGCCTCAGTTTCCCCACCTGCTGACTCCAACCTCCGGGAGGAGGCTCTGGAATTTCCATATGCACAAGATTGAGGCAAGTCCACCTCTCCTGTGCCTACGAGATCAGGAAATTCTAGATCTTGCTCAGACCAGTACTCCAGTCAAGCTGGGTCCCCCAGTAATGGCGATTCTGCTGTGCTTGAACCTGGACCATTTTCATCCTCCCAGCACTTGGGAAACCCCCAAAATCTTAGACACCCACCTGAGCCCCATCTCCTGCTGTGGTCTCTCCACTCCGCAAATCCCACAGCTAAAGCCAGAAGCCATGTCCTCAGTTTATAGATCATGGAGGGGAAGGGAGGCTGGCAACTTTTTAAAGCTCATTAAGGCCTGAATTCTTTTTACAGATGAGGTTTTCTGCGTCTTTCCTTTCCTCCACCCCTCTCCGCCCCTCCCTGCTTTCCCAACGCTGTATTTATTTGAGTTAGAAAAATAATGAGGTCCCTGAGGTCGTACACAACACATCGGCTCTCTAATCAAAGTATTGCTGTGGAATTAAAAATATATAGAAATATCTGTGTGTTGGTGCCTGGGCTGCTGGCCGCAGACACAGGGCACGCTTGCCCAACGCCACCCAACCCCACCAGACTGGCTGCGAGGGAGGGATATAATTAGTTATTTTCCAGCAAAGTCTCTGGAGTGGAGAACAGGATGGAAATGCCCATGGTCCTCCCCAGTGGGCGCTGCAGGATGGGGTGCAGCCCACTCAGAAAGTATCCTGGGATGAATGGAAGAAAAACAGGGCTGGATCCCACCAGGCTGGATGCAACCAGAGGTAGAGCCTCAGGGGTTCCCTGGTGTGGAGGTCAGATTGGGTGCAAAGGGCAAGGAGACTATTGAGAGAGAGAGAGAGAGAGAGAGTGCCCCAGGAGTGCACCCAGCCTGATGGATCAATGGACCCCACTATTTTAAACCTCAGTGTGGAGGATTGAAGAGTGGCTCCCTGCACCTCAGAATGTGACTTTATTTGGAAATAGGATCTTTGCAGATGAAATCGGCTAAGGATCTCAAGATGAGACGCTCTGAGCAATGGGCCCTTAATCCAATGATGGGTGTCCTTATAAGAGAAAAGAGATTTGGACACAGAGAGACACAGAAAAGAGGCCACGTGAGGATGGAGGCAGAGATTGGAGGGATGCATCCACAAGCCCAGGGATGTCTTCGGCCCTGAGAAGCTGGAAGAGGCCCAGAAGGATGCTCAGAAGGAGCAAGACCCTGAAGACACCTTGACCTTGGACTTCTGGCCTCCAGAACTGTGAGGAGGCATTTCTGTAGTTTCAAGCCCCCAGTTTGTGGTCATTTGTTACAGCAGCTCCAGGAAACCCCTGCGGACCTGGCTCACGTGAATTAAAGGCTGACTCCTGGCTGTGAGCCAGCCCCCACCCCACCCCCACCCTGGATCCCCCAGCAGGTGGCCCCTGCCTCCCCTTGGCCTCCTTGCCCAAGTCTCTCCCTCTTGGTCCTTGTTCCGGACACAAAGGTTCCCCTGTGGTCAGATGAACACCTGCCTCTCAGCCTCTACCTGCCTGCAGCTCTTCCCAGCGTCAACTCACTTAAATCTCGCCCTACAGATCAGGGCTTCCCTCCATCATGCTCCATCCCAGCTTTATTTTTCTTTTATATCCCTTATCACGATGTCACACACACGTTTGTTTAGTGTCTGTCTATGCAGGACATCAGCCCCACGCGGGCAAGGAAGTTTTTCTAATTCACCCTGGTGCCCCCAGGCACCCAGAGCAGGGTTGGACACACGGGAGGCACTTGATCAAATGTGCAAAAGGAATCAGTGAAGGAACAATGACAAAGGCCCTCAGTCATCCTCGTCACCCCAAGCCTAGGGCTGGTCCTTCCTCAGGCCTCTCCCAGCTCTGCCTTGCCCTGGAGGCCCATGGGGTGCTGGGGTTGAGGGGTTCTGGTTTCAGAAGGGTGGTCCTCCCTCTAAATCTTCTCAGTCCTAAGGCAGAGGGATTCAGGGCATCTTTAAGCTTGTGGGGAGCTAAGGGGCCAGGGACCAGTCCACAGCATCCCTCCGACCCCAGCGTCCCAGGCCTGCCTGGGCCTAAGCAGCACAGCTGGTGACATTTACAGAGTCTGAGGGTGGCTTTGGCTGAGGGGAGGGGGCGTGAAACCGCAGGAGTTAGCAGAGCACAAGTGAGTGTGTGAGTGTGCGTGTGTGTGTGCAAGCATGTGAGAATGTGTGAGAGCGTGAGACTTGTGACTGTGAGAATTTGAGGGTGTGAGTGTATGTGAGAATGTGTGTGGATATGTGAGAGTGCGTGAGCATTTGAGGGTGTGAGGGAGTGTGACCATGGAGATGTGTGTGGGTGTGTGACTGAGAATTTGAGGGTGTGTGATAATGTGTGTGGATATGTGAGAGGGTGTGACTGTGGGAATTTGAAGGAGTGTGAGCATGTGACTGTGTGTGAATGTGTTTTGGGGATGGGTGACCTGTTGGGCACACGTGGACCCTGGGCCACGGCCTCCCTCAGTGGCTCACATCACTCATTCCATTCCTGCCCCCTCCTTCCCTAATTCACCCCTCTCTCCTCAGGGTTTCTTCTTTCCTCTTCTCAGTATCTTAGTCCCTTCTTTTATTTTTTGGACTTTTACTTCACATTTGGGGTTCTCGGGCCTGTCTTTCGCCTCATCCCCTGTCTCCCTCCCCTCCAGCCCCCAAGGAGAGTCAGAAGGCCAAGAAGGGCCACCACCTCAGAGTCTTCTGCACCCCGGAGGTCATGGATCCCCCTGTTGCATGGGGGAGACTCAAGAAGGTGGAGGGGCCAAGGAGGTGGGAAGGAGATGTGAGGCAGGGGCTGTTTGCACAGCAGATTCTTCCACCTCCCTGCTGACAGATTAGGGGCCCTGTAGAGGAAGGAAAGGGAAAGGGGGACTAAAAATTGACCCTTTGTGGGGATGAGGGGGTCTCAGTACTGCCTGCACATCCCTGTCACCTGGGTGAGCCCGTGCAATGTCTCTGATGTCCTGGCATCCCCTCTCACCCAGTAGCTGGAAGTACAGGGTCCGAGGCAGACCCTAGGGCAGGGTTCCCAATCTCTGCACTATTGATCATTCTCTGGGGTGGGGGCGTCCTGTGCACCTTGGGGTGTTGACAGCATCCCCGGCCTCCACCCACTAGATGCCAGTAGCACCCCTTCCCCAAGCCATGACAACCAAATACATCTCCAGACATGGCCACATTTTCCCGTGGGGGCAGAATTGCCCCTGTGAGAACCTCTGGGCTTGGGGAAATAAGTGGGCCTTGGACGGGCACCATAATCCGGACCGTGTACTGTCTCCCAGGGCCCTAGAAAACTGTTATCTTTTTTCTTTTTTTGGGGGGGGCGCTTTCTTTTTGCCTCATGTTCCCCAAAAGCCCTTCGGACAACAGAGAGGAAGTGGGACCAGGCTTGGCAGTGCGGTATGGGGTGGGGGGTGCTGCAGGCCCAGGATGACCAGAAATGGGGTTGGGGGCCCCCTCAGCTGCCCTTAGCGCTCCTGGCTGGCTCTGAAGGAAATGGTTTCCACCTGCCTTCTCAGCAGCGCTGCCCCAAGGCAGCAGATTAAGAATCAATTAAGAGCAGGAAGGAGGATTTGCCAGCAGAAAGCTGGGGGGACGGGGCAGCTGGGCCGCAAGATGGATAGGGGTGACTGGCAGGGGCCAGGGGCTCAGTGAGGCCCCGGTGGTGAAGGGAGGCTCCCTGAGACTGCCATCTGGGGTGCTGGTAAAATAACGCCTATTTTATAGATTGTTATGAAGATTTAAATGTGTACAGATCTTAGGTGAATAAAAATTCATCTTATTTTTATCAAACGCTTATCTATCACCTGGTGCTAGATAAGTGTTTGCTAAATAAAAATAAGATGAGTGATGGGGCTAAGCCCCACCCCCAGCTTTCTATGGCGGAGGGGCACTGTGCCCCCACCCAGACTCCTTCTTCTGGACCAGCGCACGCGTCTGCCGCCTTCCGCCTGCTTCCGCTTCTGGTGTCAGGGGCCAATGGCTCCCACCTGCCCCTTCTCCGGAGAATGTCTTCTGTTCATAGGAGCCCCTTTCTCTGGAGAGGCCAGGGGACTGCCTCCCTCCTCCAGGTACAGCCCACAACCAAGTTTGATATGACTGTGCAACAGGCCAGGCCCCTTGCCTCCAGTTGGAACAACTATGATGCAGTTCACGCTCCAGAGCTCGCGGAGGGATCAGGCTGCAGCTGGACTCAGCTAAACCCACTTCCTGGCGGAGCCCCTTCATCAACTCCATTCTGCTTCCCTCACTGTCTATTCTGAGGGTCCTCCCCCAGAAAATCACAGGCGTCTGACTCCCTGCCTCAGGTTGTGCTTCTACGTAGGTGCTATGAACTGAATATGTGTGGTCCCCCCAAATTCATATACAGATGTCCTTCGACTTACGATGGAAGTACGTCCTGATAAACCCATCATAAGTTGAGAATGTCATAAGTCAAAAATGCAGTTAAAGGGGTAGCTCGTTAGCTCAGTTGGTTAGAGTGTGGTGCTGGTAGCACCAGGGTTGCTGGTTCGATCCCCGCATGGGCCACTGTGAACTGCGCCCTCTTTAAAAAAAAGAAAGCATTTAATACACCTAACCTACCAACATCATAGCTTAGCCTACCTTAAAGGTGCTCGGAACACTTATGTTAGCCGATGGTTGGGCAATTATGTTGAATTTCATCTCAAGAGCAATTGCCTTCTTCTTCTTCTTTTCACCAGGAGCAGGAGACACAGATGGGTGTTTTGTAAACATGATGGAATGTGAAAACACAAAACACAATATACAACACATGCTGGCAGCACAGTATCCTATAGAGTACCTGTTGTTTATCCTTGTGATTTCACAGCTGGCTGGGAGCTGCATTATCACCAGAGAGTATCTCCCACATATTGCTAGTCCAGGAAAAGACCAAACACAAAATGCAAAGTACGGTTTCTACTGAATGCATATTGTTTTCGCACTATTGTGAAGTTGAAAAATCGTAAGTCGAACCATTGTAAGTCAGGAAGCACCTGTACTGAAGCCCTAACCCCCAATGTGATATTAGGAGGTGGGGGTCTTTGGGAGGTGACGAGGTTTATATGAGGCCACAAGGGTGGGGCCCCACGATGGATTAGTGTTCTTATCCAAAAAGGAAGAGACCAGATCTCTCTCTCTCTCCCCTTGCCATGTGAAGACAAAGCGAGAAGGTGGCCATCTGCAAGCCAGGAGTACAGTCCTCACCAGGAATTGAATTTGCTAGCACCTTGATCTTGGACTTCCAGCCTCTGGAACTGTGAGAAAGAAATGTCTGGTGTTTAAGCCGCCCTATATATGATATTTTGTTATAGCAGTCCAAACTGACTGAGATGGTAGGCAACCTAACCTAAGATGATCACCTTCATAATATGCAAAGCCCCCACTCATTCAGTCGGGAAAGCTGAATTCCACCTCCTATGAGCTCCAAGCTGACCTCCCTCTGCCCTCACAATTCCAACTCCTGTTTCTAGTCACATCACACTCCTGTCCCCAACCCTCACCTCTGAATTCCCCTTGCCCTCTATGGCCAAGATGACCCTTTTTGATTTCTAATTATTTGTCTGATCAGTAGTATATTCACATGTTCAAAAAGTTTTAAATACACAAAGAGGTGTTCTTTGAAAGCTCTCCCTACTTACCCCAGCCCCCAACTGCCCCAGTTTGCACACCCCCAACAGATGTCCATTATTACCAGAAGCAGATGTATCTTTCCATACTGACTTTATGCAAATACAAGCAAATATGAATATATTTTCCTATTTTTCTGACTTTTTTTTTTACAGAAAAGATAGCGGACTTTATGTTCTATTCTACACAGAGAAATCTCTTAAAATAATAAATAGGATCAAAATTATCCTAAGCTTTGATCTGGGCATCTTGGGCACCGGAGTTCTTCATGACCAGTTGTCGTGCAGGGCGGCCTGCAGGGTCTCTGCTCCCTATCCCCACATAAGAACGCAGGACACGGTGAGGCCAAAAAGGAACACCCACAGAGCCATAGATAGGGGAGTCACACCACTATAGTCTCGCTGGTGGCTGGGTTGGAGACACAGGAAGCAGGAGCCACACTATCATCAAGCTGCTGTCCACTTCTCTGCAATCCACAACCCGCACTCTGCCGTGCTAACTGCAGTCCACGCTTGCCAGCCACCATCTTCTTGCTAGCTCCCATTTTCTGCTAGCATAGCCACTGCTGTTATATTAGTGGCCAATGGCTCACTGGTTACAGCTGACGGCCAACTAGCCACAGCTGATGGCCATCCAACCACATTTGATGGCCATTTACTACCTGAGCCAGCACCGCCTGGAAACTGCTTTCTGGGGCTCTGTCCCCACACCAGTCTTCATGACTGGTTGTCACAGTGCAGGGTGTTATGTGTCCCTGCTTCTATATCCAAATGCCATAAGCAATCCCAGGCATTGTGACAACACCACACTCTTGCACAGTTCCACCCCCCCGCCCCCCAGTGGTGTTCTCTCTCATTGAGAACTACTATAGCCCTTTCCAACCTCTCTTTGCCCCCACCTCCCCTGTGCTCCCTCCACTCTGGCCACACTAGCGTCTTCACTGTTATTTTAACACCCCAGGCCTGCTCCTGCCTCAGGGTCTTTGCACAGGCCATTTCCTCTTCTTGGAACTCTCTTCCTCACATATTCACATGGCTTACTTCTTTCTGATATTTGCCCAAGTGTCACCACTTGAGAGAGGCCTTCATTAACTATACATTTAAATAAACTCCCTCACCTGTCATTATCTTTTGCTATTGTGATGAATTACCCCAAATGTAGTAGCTTAAAACGTTTATTATCTCAAAGTTTCTGAAGACTAGGAACCTGAGAATGGCTTAGCTGAACAGTTCTGGTGCAGGGTCTCTCATGAGGATGTGGGTGGGGACTGCAGTTATCTGAAGGCTGGATTGGGGCTGGAGGAGCTTCTTCCAAGATGGCTGTCTCACAAGGCTGTAGATGGGAGGCCTCCGTTCCTTTCCATGTGGGTCTCTCCAAAGGGCTGCTTGAGTGTCCTCACAATATGGAGGCTGGCTTTCCTTAGAACAACTGATCCGAGAGAGAGGCTAAAGCTCTGCCACATTCTATCACTTGTGTCACCCTCTATTCATTAGAATATTGTCACTCAAGCCCACACTCAATAGGGGGTTGGATGGGGTTCCATCTCTTGAAAGGAAGAATATAAAAGAATTTGGGACATATTTTTAAAATGTATTTTATTAAAACATTTTATTGAGATATAATTGACATATAACATTGCATTAATTTTAGGTGTACAACATAATGATTTTATATACAGACTGTCCCCGACTACGATGGTTCAACTTAACAATTTTTCTACTTTACAATGGTGTGAAAGTGATACTCCTTCAGTAGAAACTGGCTAGGCAAAGTAAGCTATGATGTTTCATAGGTTAAATGCATTTTCAACTTATGATGGGCTTATCGGGATGTAACCCCATCCTAAGTCAAGGATCATCTCTGTGCGTGTATGTATGTGTATATGAATAATCGAAATGGCAACCACAATAAATCTAGTTAATATCCATCACCATACATAGCTATAATTCTTTTTCTTGTGATGAGAACTTTTTTTTTTTAATTTATTGGGGTGACAATTGTTAGTAAAATTACATAGATTTCAGGTGTGCAATTCTGTATCACATCATCTATAAATTACATTGTGTGTTCACCACCCAGAGTCAGTTCTCCTTCCATCACCATATATTTGATCCCCCTTACCCTCATCTCCCACCCCCCAGCCCCCTTACCCTCTGGTAACCACTAAATTACGTTCCCCAGTGATGAGAACTTTTAAGATCTACTCTCTTAGCAGCTTTCAAATATCCAATACAGTATTGTTAACTATAGTCACCATGCTGTATGTTCCATCCCAAAGACTCATGTGTCTTATAACCGGAAGTTGGTAACTTTTGGCTACCTTCACCCATGGGCAAAATGGGTGTGGATGGACATAGTTTAAAACCACCACACCCTGCTGTGTTTTCCTTCTTTTCTCGTATACGTATAGCCACCTGAAATTATATATCACTCATTTCCTTATTTATGGGCTCTCTCCTCTACTGCTAAAATGTAAGGTTCCCAAGAGCAAAACGTGTCTTTTTTGATCCCCAGCACAGAGCAGCTGCTTAATAATTAGGTTTTAGTTTGGGTTCCTCAGAAGCAGAGCTTGAAATAAAGATTCAAAGGCAAGTTGTTTAGGAGGTGACCCCAGGAAACACCAGTAGGGAAGGAAGGAAGGGAGGAGGCAAGGAAGACAAACAGGAAATAAACTGGTGATAGGTGTGTCATCAAATCAGTTACCACTGTGGGCAACTGCAGCTCAACCGTATGGGGACTTATGGGGGACAGTGTAGGGCACTGCCGAGAGAAGAGGCAGGTGGCTCATTTGTCCACCAACTCCCGTCATGTTGAGAGGTGCTTCCAAGGTATGGGGATTATTCCCTGGCACTTCCAGCCTGTTAGGGGCAGAGAAACCATCAAACGCTTTGGAGAAAGCCCTCTGGCCAAGAGCTGCTGCAGACAGAAGCAGTTGATAGCAGCAGGAGCCTGTTGAAAAGATGAGGCCAGAGGATATGAATTGGGCATCAAGAGCTTCTGCTATAATTAGTTGAATAATTGAATAAAAATTTTCAATAGTTGTCATAGCCTAAAGGACAAAATCCTCATGTCTGAGCTGGCACATAAAACCACTGTGACCCAGCTTTATGTCTCAATGCTATATCGGGGTGACAAACTCAAACATCTACAGAGGCTACTGGGTAGGAAAGATAAAGGACAAAACCAGTGGAGGGTGAGAAAGATGTTGTCCTCCTGGACTTCTTTCATTTTCCTCTTTAAAATAGAGACGTGAGTAAGGCTAGATGTTCTTCTATCATCAAGAAAGAAGCAAGCACTGTGAACAAGATGGTGAAATGGTAATGGACTTCAGCCACAGTGGCGGAATACAATAGGGAGTAGTGCAGACTGTGGAGAACCGGAAAACACGTTTCCGTTATGCTCTGATTAATTACTGCAGGCCTAGGGTTTCCAGATTGTCTGGTTTTTCTGGAAAAGCCAGACATCTGGATTTTTATACAAAACACTTAACTATTTAAGTCTCAGTGATCAATTCAAATATTTCTTAAAATAAAGCAAATCCGTGGGCTGGTTTTGACTGGTTCTCACCCTCTGTGCTACCCTTGTCAAGCATGCCACAGTTCCAAGAACCTGATATATCCTTTAAAAACCCCAAGCCTTTGCATATGCTTTTCCCTCTGCCTGGCCTGCCTTTCCACTCTTGTGAAAAACTCCTATTCATCCTGCAAAACTCTGCCCAGAAATTACCCCAAACAGGACTCCCCTGGGCATATTTCTTATTTTATTGGGTAAATTTATTTGTCTCTCCCCTCCCAATCTGTGAGCTCTGTGGGGACCAAATCTGTGAGTCTTGTTCAGTTCTGTGTCCTCAAGTTTCAGGGATCAGCCTGACAGAGCACAAATATAGCTGTTTGAAAGCATGCCCTTGCATTGTCTACATCCAGTGGGGTAGTGAGTGGTGTGTAAAAAATAGCTCTTAAAAATTAAAAAGGGGCAGGCCCGGTGGCTCAGGCGGTTAGAGCTCCATGCTCCTAACTCCAAAGGCTGCCGGTTCGATTCCCACATGGGCCAGTGGGCTCTCAACCACAAGGTTGCCAATTCAATTCCTCGAGTCCCGCAAGGGATGGTGGACAGCGCCCCCTGCAACTAGCAACGGCAACTGGACCTGGAGCTGAGCTGTGCCCTCCACAACTAAGACTGAAAGGACAACAACTTGACTTGGAAAAAAGTCCTGGAAGTACACAATGTTCCCCAATAAAGTCCTGTTCCCCTTCCCCAATTAAAAAAAAAAAATTAAAAAGGTCTTGCTCTGTAGCATCTACAAATTTCAATGGTGTAAATGCTCCCACCATGGCTGATTTCAAGATATGAATGTGATGTCACAAGCTACTAGTGCGACGTCACTGAACACAGAGTTGGAAAGGGATGTGTGCACTATGAACCAGCTCCAGCACAGCACTTCCCCCTAGTGATAACTTTCCCTCTTGTTTTGATGACAAAATAGAAGCCCCTCCCCATTTTTCTCTTCAAAGTGGCCATAGCCATCTCTGTTTTTTAAACTTCTAAAAATCTTTTTTACTGGAACATAACAAACATACCTCAAAGCGTGTGTATCGTAAGCATATAGTTCCATGAATTTTCATGAAATGAATACTCACATGTTACCAACACCAGGTCAAGAATAGAACATTCCCAGCTCTGAGAGACCTCCTTCCAATCACTACCCCCTTGCCCAAGAATGACCATTATCTCAACTTCTATCATCACAGAAGAGTTTTGTCCATTCTGGAACTTTGCATAAATGGAGTCAGACAATATGTCTTCTGTACTTGCTTCTTTTCTCCAATATTAAGTTTGTGAGATTCTTTCATGTTGTTGCAGGAAGCAATGGGTTTCTCTTTTTCATTGCTGTGTAGTAGTCCATTACCTGACAGTACCACAATCTGTCCATTTTACTCTAATGGGCAGTTGGGTTGTTTCCACTTTGGGGTTATTTACCCAAGAGCAGAATCATGGGGTCATGGAGAAGGTGAATATTCAGCTTTCATAGATGAAACAGTTTTCCAAAGCAGTTTTATCATATGCCCTCCCACTGCCAGTGTGTGGGATTTGGGTGGCAGAGCCATCTTCTTATAAGGTAAATCAAACCAAAACCCTTTAAGGACTCCCTGTGGCTTTTAAGACTGATAAACACCTTTTGGCCTCTCCTGGCCTTTCCCACTCAGGCCACATTCCTTGAATATGCCACATGTTGGAGCATTTCAGGGACTTTCACTCACTGTTTCATCTCCCTGGAAGGCTACCCTCTCCATTCTTCACCAGCTAACTTTTACATCCCTTAACTCAGCTCAAATGCAATGTCTTGGGGATGCCTTTCCTGACTTCCTTCACTATCTAAATTGGTTCCCCCAGGTTATTCTCTTAGCTCCCTGTTCTTTTCCTTCAAGGTACTTATCACAATTTTATGACTTAGGTATTTATTTCATCAATGTCTAGATATCAGTCATGCTCTGTTTCTTAACTGGGGTTGCAGATGTATTGTTTATTAAATTATACATTTAAAAATATATTGGGGGCGGCCTATTAGCTCAGTTGGTTAGAGCGCGGTGCTCTTAACAACAAGGTTGCCGGTTCGATCCCCGCATGGGCCACTGTGAGCTGCACTCTTCATAACTAGATTGAAACAACTACTTGACTTGGAGCTGATGGGTCCTGGAAAAACACACTTAAGTAAATAAAAGTTAAAAAAAAAATAGAGTGAACACATATAAAGCCCTTAACCCCCTGTTAGATACTGTTCTAAGTATTTTTTGAATATTAATTCATTTAATTGAATTAATTTCACTGAATCTTTAAAATAACCCTATGAGGTAGAGGCTATTATTATTCTACTTTATAGATGAGAGTATGGAGGTACAGAGACACCATCCCAGCCCCCCCCCATTAAGATACTCAGAGTCCCCCTGCATCCCTCACGTCTAATTGGCTAATGCCAGAGGAGGGGGGTATGGAGCGGAGTGGAGGATCTGGTAGGATATTTTAAGGTCCTGTCCCCAAAGTAGAACAATTACTTCCTCTGCATCCCATTGGCCAGAACTCAGCCATATGACCCTGTCCAGCCATAACGGAGGCTGGGAAATGTGTGTACAGGAAGAGAAAATAGATTTGGTGAGACCATTGCTTTGTGGTTGACACATTTCATGAGTGCCTACTAAGTGCCAGGTACTTTACCCATGTTATCCTGTACAGTGCTGGTAAATAATAAATAAACAAATAGTAAATAAATAAATTTTTAAAGTAAATTATCATTAATAAAGTGATCGTGTGTGTGTGTGTGTGTGTGTGTGTGTGTGAAGAGAGAGAGGATATGGGATATGGAGTTGGAGTTGGGATGGTCCTGTCCTTCTACATGAGGCCAATTGTCCGAGAGGGCAGGTGAAGCACAGCCAGCCGGCAGAATAAAATACTAACTGCCCCTTGGCATCCATTCTCCTCTTTTTTTTTTTTTTTTTTTAGGATTACAGCCCCCTGAGTTTTAGGTGAACACATAGCGTCCCTGTTAGAGACGACATTTCCCAATCTCCATTGCAGCTAAGTGTGACTATGTGACTAAGTTCTGGTCAATGGGGTGTGTGCATACATGATGTGTGCAACTTCTGGGTATGTCTTTCAAAGGAAACTGTCGCCCTCCACTTCCTTTTATCCGATTCCTCTGGGAACCCCAGAGGAAATCCACAAGTGATGTGGACAACAAAGCTGTTCCACTAAACCTGGACCATAGGCCTCTGGACACTTACGAGCAAGAAATAAATGCTCATCTTGTTACAGTCACTGAATTTTGGGGCCTCTTTGTTACAGCATCATGGCTTGTGCTTGACTAATGCAGCATCAGCCTTCACCTCAGGCTAACCCCTTGGCTGCCAACCCAGCTCCTCCATTTCTGATCCCGCGGTATCTCCCTCCTTTCCCTGTGACTCTGATATCCTGAACAACACTGCACAAATCTTCCTAGATTGTGTCCTGAGTAAACACCATTACGTGAGAATCAAGAGTTAGATAGAGAGGTTATGTCCAGACTTCATTAGTTCAAGGTCCTTACGGTTGGGGCTGATTGTACCTTATGCTTCAATCACCAGCTTTCACTGAGTCTAGGCTCATGGAAGTCTAATCTTTTTGCCTCCTGGCATCCCTTTCCTCTTCTACAGTTTTCCTTTGAGAAACCACGTCTACAGTACTTTGGGTCAATGTGGAACACCACGGCGGGGTTGATTTCCCCTCACCTCTAATGATGAACATGTGGCCCAAGATGGGAATCTGGCCTCTTATCCTTTTTTTTTTTTTTTTTTTTTTTGAGTGTGGGATAAGGGCCATGGGGAGAAGGGAGCTTCTCCTCCTTTCACTATTTAAACTGTCAAAATTTAAAAGTGGCTTGTTGTGTTTTTACCAGGTGAATCCATTGGGCCATGCCTGTTGTATGCTTGACAAGGAGGTATGCAGAAAATGGAAGCAAATGACTAAACTTCAGAGGATACTGGGGTGCCAGCCTGGGCTACTTTGCCCTCACACCAATTCCTCATCTTCATCCTGATCTGCTCCTACCCAGTTGGCTGGAAGTGGCCTCTAAACATTCTACATTCAAGGCCTCCAAAACTTCCTACCCCTTCCTCTCTCCATGAACTCTCTCTGTCTTCGTCGCCTGCTGGCTGGACAGGGAGGGACTTGCAGAGGGTTCTGAGTTGTTGGAAGGAGGTGGCACCTTCCTTCAGTTCAGAGGGAGGCTAGGTTTGCCAGTGGAGCAGAGCCACCTGCCACGTAAGTGAGAAATAAGCCCATAGTGTGTTAAGCCCTAGGGGCTTGGGGGATGCTTGTTATGGCCACTGGCGTGTACTTATTCTGACTAATACAATATTTCAACTTGCTTAATCCTCAAAACAGCCCCAGGAGATAGATTCTATTATTATCCCCACTCTATGGATGAGAAACTGAAGCACAGTGAGGGTCAGCCATGCACCCAAGTTCACACAGGAAGTGAGAAAGCTAGAATTCTAACCCACACCAACTGCCTTCCAAGCCTGCTCTGACCCAGCACAGTAACCTGCCAGACGGTGCAACTCAGGACAAAGACACTTCCCTCTCTGGGCCCTGAAGTCCCTCCCCCTACAGTGTATTTCCCGTTCTTGTGGGGGCACAACCCCAGTCCCCAACCTTGCCCTCCTTGTTGTACCAGAGAGTGCTCAGATGTGGCTTGACTCTTCTTCTAAGAGGAGCCCACCTGAGATGTGTGAGGGGCTTGGTGTACTGCTGATGCATAAGAAACGCTTAGTAAATGTTTGAGATTATTATTATCATTGATGGTGATGGGGCACTGAATGAGAGACAGCATAGCTCAGCAGTTCAACCAGCTGGGCTGTGTGACCTTGGGTAAGTAACCCCATCTCTCTGTGCTGCAATTTCTCTATCCATAAAATGGGAATAACGATGCTATTTCATAGGGTTACTGCAAGGATTAAGATATAAAATGCTCCACAGTGCCTGCCACTAATGTTAGGTTTTATTATTGTTCTAACACTTTTCCCTGTTCCGTCTCATCTCCTAGGTCCCCAGGCATGGCAACAGCTGGATCTCAGACTGGGGCTTCTCCAGGCTGTCCACTACCCATGAGATTCCCCTGCCTTTCCCCTTCCTTGGCTCCTGGCGGCTCCTGCCCCCAGCCTGGGTTCCAGTGCCCTCTCCTCCCTTTTCCTTTGCCCCTCAGCCCCAGGGTGACCAGAACCCCGGCCTCGTGGGACAGCTTTCTAGCACTTTCCCCTTTTTAAGAGATTGACTGCAATTTCTATAATAACATCACATTAGCTAGAAATTAATGTCCTCATTAAGACAGCAATTAGGCACATTAGTGCGGCAATAAAAGAGAAGCTTATGAAATAATTGCTGGTTCCAAAATGCCTTTAATTTGGTATTTTATATTGCACCGTGTTATTAATTTTTTCCCTCGGCAGAAGATAATAAGAGAAACATTTGCATTGTGGGGAGGTTTAAAATAAAAAAAATTTTTTAGAGGAAAGGGATGTTGATACCTAGAGACAGACGATCTTTCTTCTCTCCAAAGCCCCCATCCATGCCTGAGTCCATCAGATGACGGTGATGATGGAGGTGGGCAGAGGGCCAGGCCATGTCCTGGACTCTCAGCCAAGCCTGAAATCCAGAGGAGGCTGGAGTGGGGCTGCCTTTGATTCCAGAAGCACAAGGAGTGGTGCCATGTTTCTGCCCTAAACAACAAATACCTGCCTGTTCCCTTCATTTTTTTCCCAATGGCTTCATCTTCTGAATTCAAATTCTTTTAGCAAATGTTTCCTTGGGACCCAGTGGCTCTGTTGTGAGGTTCCCAGCCTGGTGGAGAAGGCGTATAAATGTGAAAGTGCACTGGTATCCTGGAAATAGTGCTATTTTGCAACTGGTAATGAAATCGTGGATCATTTGTGGATTGGGAAACCATTAGGGGAAAAGCAGACGAGGGGTGTATGCATGGGAGGTTCTTTTGCCCCTTTCTGAAATTGTGGGTCGATCTTGGCATCCCTAAATTGGCACAGCTGGACATCAGGTGTCTCCTGGTGGGAGCAACAGATGGTATCCAGCACCACTGGATGTCCTTGCCCCAAATCTAGAATCTTCTCTAGCTTCTAGATATGCCTTAGGTTGGGTTCCTCCAGAGACCGACCCGGAGACAAGAATTTGAGGGCAAGTAGTTTATGTGGGAAGGGACCTCAGGAAATACCAGGAAGTGAGACAGGGAAGGGAAGAAAATTCCAGGTAGTGATAAGCACTGTAACAACAAAAATTAGAGGAGGGAATGGAGGGCAGCATACCTGTGTGAGCTAGAGAGGGCCCCTTGGAGGAGTAGACACATGAGCAGAGACCTAGAGAGGCGAGGGAGGGACCCACATGAAGATCTGAAGAAAGAGGGTTCCAGGCAGGGGGGACAGCAGGTACAAAGGCCTGGAGGTGGGGAACACGTTGGAAAGTGTGAGGATCATCCAGAAGGCTGGTGAGGCTGAATGGAAGTGAGAGAGGTAGAGAGTGGAGGGGATGCACTCAGGGAGATATCAAGAAATGAAGGAACAGGGAAGAATTCATAAGGAAGTGAAGGACATGGTAATCAAATCAGTATCAGTTACCAATTTTCCATTATGCTGCATAACAAACAACCCCCCAACTCCAGTGGCTTAGACAACCAACAGTAATTATGGCTGCACTGTCTACAGGTCAAGTGGGCAGTTCTTCTGGTCTTGGCTGAACTCATTCTTGAGTTTGTGGTCAGCTGTGGGTCTCAGAGGCACACTCTGTTCACCCAGGTTGTTCTCTCCACGTGTTTGGGGCTCAGCTGGCTGCAGGCTTGTCTAGGATGGCCTCAGGTCGGATGACGGGTCTCTCCACCATGACCCTGGCTGGCTAGCCTGGGTTTTGGTCATGTGACAGAGACAAGGTTTCCAGACAGCAAGTAGAAACATGGAGCACCTCTTGAGGCCCAGATTCAGAACTGCCCTATCACTTTCACTGCACCAGAGTGGCCAAATCAGGTCAGGAGACCAGCCCAGATTCAAGAGTGTGGGGGAAGTAGGCTCCACCTCCAGTGGGAGGAGCTACTCAGGCTTGACAGTCTACCCTGGCCCCTCTAGAAATTCTTTGTTCTCTCTAAGATCCCTAAAGATCTGTAGCTAGTGTTGTTCAAACCCCCAAATTCCTGACAAGGCTTCCTTTCCTTCTGTGCTTTGGAGTGTGACCAGAACTGAAGTTTTTTATTGAAGTAATTGGCTCTCTTAATAGTGAATGGAGTCGGTGTCAGTTATGGCAGCGCATAGGGTTCCCCTGAGCGAAGCAGAAAGTGGCACTCACAGCATGGCTTGCGCTCACTCACTGACCCCTTGTGCAGTGTCTAACCTGCCCAGCATATCAGCCTCCCCTGATTATGGGATTGTTGAGGAAAAGGGAAGAGAAAAAGCAGGGAAAGGGATTCCACCGGGAATCAGGGTCCCATTTAACTTTAGCCTTGGGGGCAGATGAAGGACCTTCCTCAAGCTGATGAGGGACCCAGGAGGGAGCCAGCAAGGGAACCCAGATAGGCAGCCTGGCCGCTGTGGACTGAGGCTGGACCAGGCCCTGTGGGGGAGGGGTGGGGTCAGGAGAGGAGGTAGGTAGGAATGTGCCAGTGACACAACCCAGTTGACTTCCTCATCCCCCCACCGCCCCCGATCCTCTAGAAAATAAAGTACAACTGGGTTCTTGGTTGCTATGGCAACTGCCACAAAAAAAATTGGGGGGAAAAACACCCCAGGGGCATGAAGAAGCAATTTGCTCTCAGCTCTGGGAGGCAGGGGGTGGGGGAAGAATGGGAGGTCAAAATCTCCTGGGTGGGGAAAAAGTAAGAGAGAGAGCTGGGCTAGGGTAGGTGATATCCTAGGCTGGAACTTTCTGTGGCCCCTACCAGCCATCTGTAAGGAGAGGGTGGGGGACTAGCATAGGGAGTTTCCATACCTAAGCTCCCAGTTCCAAGGCCCACCAGGCACCCAGTGTCTACAGGATCGGGGCCTCCATACGAATTCTTTTTTTGTTGTTAATTTCCACTTCCACCTAGGGGATGGCACAGGCCTGGCACCCATCAAATTCCCTCCAAACCTAGGAAGGGGCCAACCTCTCTGCCCATCCCTGTCCCCACCTCCCCCTTCAGGCTGTGAAGGAAAGGTCCATGCATCCTGGGGTGTGGTGAGGAGGGTGAATTCAAACCCTCAGAGGGACCCCACAGCCCAGTTTCCCCCTTCCTCTAGTTTCCCTTAACCTCCAAGAAAGCAGAGAAAGCACAGTGTGGTGGCAGCTGAGTTTTTTTTTTTAATCTGTTAATAAAACGCAACTGAATCAAATCCGCTCTGAGGGGAAGGGGGAGGGGGAGGCAAAGCAGGGGCCATGGTGTTTGCAGAAGTTGGAAATTTAATAAGAAGGAAAAATAAAAATAGCCACTGTGCTGGAGAGACAAAGAGAGGGCTGAGAGAAGCAGGCAGTGTGGGACTCTAGGCTGGGTAAGGACTGGTGAAGAGGGGAGACGGGGTGAGGGGCTGGGGAAGGTGAGGGCCCCCCAGAATCTGGAGGGGCAAAGGAGGCATAGCTGAGGCAACAGGAAGGGGGGCTTGGGACACCACCCAGAGTGGCCCAGTTCCCTGGCCAATTTTCCGCAGGGGTGAGCAGGGCACAGAGGTTAGGGATTGGCAGACTGAAAGCCTAGGTGGGGAAGTGCAGCCCCTAGTTACCTGGACTTCACAGTGCCTTCCCCCTTCTCCCCCATCCGCCGCCACCCCCCAGCTATTCAGGAGACACATCACAGTAGCAGGGTTGCCATGAATAGGTGTGCAGTTTGCTCACGACACAAGAGCACAGGACAGAAGCTGGAGCAAGGGCTGATATTATCTGTTCCCCTAGCCACCCACTGCATCTGCCCAGAGAAAGGGGTGCCTTTTAAAGAGCCATACAAAAAAGGTGGAAATAACCCAAATGTCTGCCAACAGATGAACGATAAACAAATGTGGTCCATCCATACAAAGGAATATTATTCAATCATAAAAAAGGAACCATTGTTTCTGACATATGCTAGGATGTGGATGAAACTCAAAAACATCATGCTAAGTGAAAGAAGCCAGAAACAAGACAAATATTGTATGAGTCCATTTATGTGAAATGTCCAGAATTAATAAATCCATACAGAAAAGAGATTGTTGGCTGCCAGGGGCTAGAAGGAAGTGAAAATCGGGGTACACATTTATTTTTGGAGTGATGGAAAGTTCTGGAACTTTAGATACAGGCGGTGGTAGCATGACATTGTGAAGGTATTAAATGTCACTGAATCATATACTTTAAAATGGTTGATTTTATGTTAGGTGAATTTTACTTCAATAATAAAAAAAAGGAGGGTCAGTCCCCTGGCTCAGGCGGTTGGAGCGCCGTGCTTCTAGTGCTGAAGGCTGCCAGTTCAATTCCCGCATGGGCCAGTGGGCTCTCAACCCAAGGTTGCCGGTTCAACTCCCACAAGGGATAGTGGGCTGTGCCCCCTGCAACTAACAATGGTGACTGGACTTGGAGCTGAGCTGCGCCCTCCACAACTAAGATTGAAAGGACAACAACTTGATTTGGAAAAAGTCCTGGAAGTACACACTGTTCCCCAATAAAGTCCTGTTCCCCTTCCCCAATAGAAAAAAAAAAAGGAGAGGTCCCCACAAAGATGATGGAGCACAGGCCAGTCCCCTGCACATGACCAATAACACCCCCTGCACCCTCCCAGAAAACCCAGGATTGCTGACAGGCAGAGGCCAGAGCAGCCTTAGGGGCTCCCTGGGAGTGACTGAATGGAATTCATTCATTCACTGGACAAATATTTACTGAGTGTTTATTTCATGCCAGGTGCTAGGCTGGGCAGTGAATGAATAACCCTCTGCCCTTGGGGCTGACATTCCAGTGGGAGGACAGACAAGCCCAACAAATACAGCTACAGTACAGGAGGTGATGGTCTGTGTTATAGAGAGAAATACAACCAGGAGGGCTCAGGGCACGCAGAGGCACTACATGTAATTCTAACAGGATGACCACACCGAGGAGGTGACATTTGCACAAAGCCCTGAAGCAGGCAAAAAGGAGTCACACAGGTACCTGGGGAGAAAGCATTCCAGGCAGAGGGAACAGTTAGCACAAACCGCTGAGCTGAGCCCTGTTATGTGCAAGGAGACCTCTAAGATGATCCCCAATCTATGCTAGGATACGGACAATAGTCATAGCAGCAAATCCCGTGTTTCCCCGAAAATAAGACCCAGCCAGACAATCAGCTCTAATGCGTCTTTTGGAGCAAAAATTAATATAAGACCCTGGTCTTATTTTACTATAATATAAGACAGTGTCTTATATAATATAATATAATATAATATAATATAATATAATATAATATAATATAATATAGTATAATACCGGGTCTTATATTAATTTTTGCTCCAAAAGACGCATTAAAGCTGATTGTCTGGCTGGGTCTTATTTTCGGGGAAACATAGTCGTAGACCGGACTTACCATGTACCAGATATTGCCACCATACTCACTCATGTGGTCCTTACAATGAACCGCAGTGACATCAAAAATGCTATTATCTCTGTTTTAACGATGGGGAAACTGAGGCACAGAGCGATGAAGTGGCTTCTAGGTTTGCACCCAGCACTCCTGTCTGCTCCAGGTAGGCGAAGTCTGTGAGCTTCCGACAGAGAGGGGCGGAACTTGGCAGAGGGTCCCCAGCAAGAGTCCTCAGCGTTGGCAGGTGATTGATGGTTTAATATCTCCCGCTGTGACCCGGGGCCCTTCCTTGCCCACAGCCACGCAGGCAGTCCCCAGCGTGAAGCAGAGATGGGATAATTCGGTTACCAAAAAGAGAAGGAGAATTCCAGAGAGGCAAAGACCAGGAGGCGAGCTGGGAGCTGGCTTTGCTGGCTCTACTGGGAAGAAGGAGGCAGATCCCCAATCCTGTAAGGGGCCAGGGGGCTCACAGCTCTCAGCCCCTCTCCAGCCCCATTTGACTTCCTGCCTAGAGAATGGAGATGCATGAGTGGGAAGGATGGAGTCAGGACCTCAGAGGAGACGGCAGCATGTGGTCTCCACCTGAAATGGCTGTATGGAGGCTGAAGGGACACGGGAGGGAGGCCAGGGCTGCAGCTCGGGGTGGAAGGGGCTGGGGGCTCTTTATACTCAGGTCAGAAGCTTTGAGTTGTTCTTGGTTAATCTCTGTCTCTGTCTCTCCCTTCTTCCCTCCCTCCCTCCCTCTGTCTCTCTCTGTCTCTCTCTCTCTCTCTGTCTCTCTCTTTCTCTCTCTCTAACCTTGGATTTCACTTGCCCCCACCTTTATGGCTCGCCACCTGGTCAAGCACAGCATCGCTCACCAGGATGGTGCCGTCGCCTCTGCCGAGGTCACAGGCTCAGCCCTCGCACTAAAGTCTATTCCCCTCAAAGCCCAAGAGGGCGCCAATGAGCCTCTGAGCCTGGTCTCCCTTCTCTGCTCAGAACTCCCCTGACTTCCACCTTGGATTAGTTTCCTGTTGCTGCCGTCATTAATTCCCACAAATTTAGCGGCTTAAACACAAATGTGTCATCTCAGGTTCTGGTTCAGGTCTCACTGGGTTAAGATCCAGGTGTCAGCAGAATGCGAGGCTCGAGGAAATAGCAGGGGTGTGGAATTCAATTTGGTGGAATTCAATTCCTGTCCTCCTCTTTTACCACTGTCCCCATCCATCACCTCACTCCAGCCTCCTCAATGTTTCTCAAACACTCCAAGTGAGTTCCAGTCTTAGGGCCTATCCACATGCTTTTCCTCCACCAGTAAAAGTCTATCTCCTGACATTTGCATGGCTTGCTCTCTCTCTTCACTCAGGGTTCTGCTTGGGACATAGACTGTTTCCCAACACCACTTTGTCTTTTTTGTGTGTGTAAGTAAATTATTTTTCAGTATGATAAAATACACATAATCTAAAATTTACCATGGTAACAATTTTACAGTGCACAACTTAGTGGCATTAAATACATTAACAATATTGTGCAACTATTACCGCTGTATAGTTCCAGAACTTTTAATCACTCTCAGTGGAAACCCCATACCCATTAAGCAGTCACTCCCATGCCTCTCACTTTTTTCCTTAGTTTTTTTGGTTTGCTTGTTTTTGTCTAATAGAACACCTCCATTTTTAAGCTGGGCATATGGCCACCCAGGAAAAAGACTACATTTCCCAGTCTTCCTTGAAGCTATGCCACGTGATAACATTCTGGCCAATGGTATGTGAGCAGCAGTGAAGGGGAGGTGTAGAGCCTCCCTGACCTTCTCCTCCCATTGGCTGGAGGGTGGACCTGATGGGTAGTTATTTAGGTCCACCCTAAAGATGGTAGAACAGAAGACACAAGACAAACGGAAAGAGTCTGTGCCTCCACCACAATGTAGTCAACCATCACAGCCCTGGACCATTTACACCCAGACTACGAAGTGAATACTAAATAGAATTATCTCTTGTTTGAGCCACTGTAATGTTGGGTTTCTGTTCCAGCAGCCAAAGCGATATAGTAACTAACACATCATTTGGTAATAGAATCTAAATTATGCGGCATTACCTTAGCAGGTGGGCAGCTGGTGAGGACTCAGACCTGACAGGCTGGGAAGTTGTTGGCCGCTGTTATTGAGGGACAAAACATCTACGAAGCCTGTTACTATGGACTGAATGTATGTGTCCCCCAAAATTCACATGTTGAAACCTAATCCCCAATTTGATGGTATCCGGACGTGGGGCCTTTGGGGGGGGGTGTCATTAGGTCATGAGAGTAGCGCCTTCATGAATGGGATTAGTGCTATTACAAAAGAGATTCCAAAGAGCTCCCTCACTCCTTCCACCATATGAGGACACAGTGACAAGATGGCTGTCTACGAACCAGGAAGTAGCTTCTCACCAGAAACTAAATCTGTCTGCATCTTGATCTTGGACTTCTAGCCTCCAGAACTGTGAGAAATACATGTCTGTCATTTATAAGCCACCCAGTCTGTGGTATTCTGTTATAGCAGCAGCCTGAACAGACTAAGACAGCTGCCATCTGTGATATCCTTGAAGACAGCCTGTCGCTCTAGAGTGGTTGGCTTTGTGCAACATAGGCCATGCACCGCCTATGGCTGTTATGTGAGTCAGAAGTGACCTTCTGTGTCCTTTAAGCCACGTAATGTTTCTCTTGCTATCCACATCCATTGATTTCCTGAGTTCAGATGACAAGAGTCAGGATGGTAAGTTCAGATGCTCGTGGATACTGCATTTTTCAAACAGCAAACCTTTGGACAGTGAGGGGTACATGCATTTGGGGGCCTTATTGTCACAGCTACCTAACATTTGCCATAACTCATACCCACAACATAAGAACACTTTTTTCATCAACTGTTGTGGGGATTCAATAAGGGACCAGAAAGCACCTAGCATGTACCTAACATATAACAGGTACTCAGTAAATGTTCACTGTTTTCACAACCAATTTTGGTTTGGAGAAGCTTCTTTTGTATTTCTTTTGTTGCCATACAAGACATAGCTCTGGTGGGGCAGACCCTCTCCCCACAGCTGGTTCTGGTAACTCTGTTTCCACCCCATGTCCATTCCTGCCTAGTTTATTCCTTTCAACCTGCCCAGGCCCCTCCCTTCCTTAAATACTCCTCCACTAACCCCGTAAGCACACCATCAGCAGCAGGGCTGGGGCCAGTTTCTCACAAAACTTTTTATGACCATTTTCTGACTACTAAGTGGTTAAAAATATCCACTCCGCCCAGGCAATTTTGCTAAGCTGGTGTCAGGGGGAGAAAGGAAGACTCGGGAGAACTCACAAATGAAGCAAATTGCTGAAAATCGGATTTTTACTGTTTTATCTAGGAGCCACATGAGAGGAGATGAGATTGCAATTGCTGCTGGAAATTTCTCACATCCCCGAGTCTGGGGCAAGTTAGTAGTGCAGAGCAGGGAGGAACGTTGAGAGAAGATGGGGAGAGAGAACAGAAGGGAAGACAGAGGTGCGAGGAGGAGGGAGCAGGAAGAGACGGGGAGAACAAAGTGAACAGGAGACATTATGTGCAGACATTAGGGGCATGGGTGTGGATGCCATGACCCCAGCCAGGGGCACCTGTAGAGGCTGTACCTCTTTCGCCCATGGAATCTAATTTTAATTGCCCAGCAAGCTCATGCAATAGATAGAAACAATGGCCCATTTTACTGATGAGAAAACTGAGGCTTAGAGAGAGGAAGCCTTTGCTTAAGATCATAAAGTTAACATACTAGTCATGGAAATGACCAAATGAGAATTTAGAACAGGGGTGGGAAAACTTTTTCTGTACAGGATCAGAGAGTAAATATTTTCGGCTTTGCAAGGCACGTGTTCTCTTTTGCAATGACTCAAGTCTGCCATTGCATGGTGAACACAGCCATAGACAATATGTAAAGGAATGGGTGTCTGTATACTGTATATTTCTCACAGTTCTGGAGGCTAGAAGTCCAAGATCAATAAAACTATTTACAAAACCAAGTGGCCCACTGGATTTGGCCCCGGGGGACCTTAGTTTGCCAACCTCTGGTTTAGAGTTGTAGTGCCCAATATGGTAGCCACTAACTACATGTGGCTATTTACATTTAAATTCATTGGAATTAAAATTAAACATCCAGCCCCTCAGTGGCACTAGCCACATTTCAAGAGCTCAATGGCTGCATCTGGCTTTGAATGTTAGCTACTCTGTTGGACAGCCCAGAAAGAAACCATTTCCATCATCACGGAAAGATCTATTTCACAGTGCTGCTCTAGAGTGTTTGTCTCTAGTTCGTGTTTGTCTCTAGTTC
The DNA here is from genome assembly GCF_004115265.2 of Rhinolophus ferrumequinum. Lineage (NCBI taxonomy): Eukaryota > Metazoa > Chordata > Mammalia > Chiroptera > Rhinolophidae > Rhinolophus > Rhinolophus ferrumequinum. Next base: position 47,791,513 of record NC_046301.1, read on the forward strand.
GTGTTTTTTAGGGGTCAGGGTTAAAGGAATGATATTTGGGGTTTTCATTTATTCAGTCAATAAACATTTGTCTAGCACTACCTGGGTGCCAGATCCTGATGTTGGTGCTGGGGGCACAGAGGAGACTGAGAAAGATCCATTCCTGGTTTATTCATTGCTTTATTTTCTCTCTGAGTTACACCTCCACTCACATATCTGTGTGTCTTGTTCTGATTTTCATTCAAGTTTCTGCTCCAGTGCTGCCTCCTCCAGGAAGCCTACCCTGACCACTTCAACAGAAGAGAAAGCCCCTTTCTTGTGCTCTTTACACCTGCCTGATTTTCCTTTATAGCTCTCCCTGACACTGTGCTGTATATCCATTATTTGCTTATTTGTCTCCACCTCCTCCACCAGAATCCAAGGTCCATTAGGACAGGTTTTGTTCTGCTTTCTCTTTGACAGGAAAGGTGGTTGCAAGCCCAGGCTTTCGAGCAGACCACCTGAGTCTGCGTACCACCCTCCCCTCTTGCAGGCTCTGTGATATTCCACAAGATCCCTGGGCTTTCTCTGCTTCTGTTTCTTCACCTGTAAAATGGGAATAATAATAGTATGATGAATGGTGGCCCCCAAGAGATATATCCATGTCCTAATACCTGTACCCTGTGAATGTGACCATATATGGAAAAATACCTGGGTGGACTCCAAATCCAATGACAAGTGTGCTTTTAAGAGAAGAGCAATGACATGATCCAGCCCAGAAATGACATGTTAGTTGTTTTCAAAATTCCTTGGACAGAAGGGGGAGAACAAGAGATATTTGGAGAACAGCAGTCATGGCTCAACCACATGGCCATGAGAGAGTGGTCTGGAGGGAGATGGAGAGCCTGAAACCCAACATTTAATGAACTGGGTAGAGAATGACCCTATAAAGGAGGCTATCAGGTTATGGCTGGGGGAACTTGAAGACTTTTCTGTGCATCAGTCTGGTGGCTGCTACAGACAGAGGATAGGCTACCCCAGACATAGCTAGGAACTAAGAGATGAGAGCAGTCTACATGGCCAGGCTGGAGATCATCCCTTCAGCAGTCTGACCTTCCACCCTCCCCAGAATCCCATCACATTGGTGAGGCTCAAACAACGACAGACGCCACACTAGGTATTTCAATGGGAAGGGATTGAATGCAGGGAACCAGGGCCTGCAAACGTACTGAGAGGACTGGAGGGAGGCACACTAGCTTCAAAGAAGGCAGCACGGACAGGAACCTCGGAAAGTCATTGCCATTGATCTCAACTGCCTGTTCTCAACATCAAAGTGGGCAATTTGGGAGATGATGCCCAGAAGGTGCCAGGCAAACCTCACCACCGTCATTTGCCAGGGCCCAGGTGCCTGCTCACCATTGACAGAAATAGTGATGGCTCCTGTTTTTCTCCCACCTGACCAATCTTGCATGAGTGCCGCTCAGTGGTGGACTCCAGCCTACAGCCCTGCTGACAATTACGTCTTAGAGATGTAGCGCTCAGACTTCCAGCCCCTGAGATACAGTGGAGAACAAAAAGAGGTATAGAGTTCCTAGCAGATAATCCAGCACACTCAAAAAGGTGGAACATGGAGATGGTGGCCAGAAGGGTTCAGGGCATGGTGACATGCTGTCCAGGAGGAGTTGGAAGTGATCCTGGGTCCTGGTGGGGACCCCACTCCAGATGTCCAAGGCGGCTCCCTTGTTCTCTGAGGCCATTCCTTTCCCAGGCATCTCCTGGATTGTGTTCCTCCCTACAAAGTGACAAAAGTCAGGTGACAGAGTTGAGCCCTGGCAATGAAGAGGATGTTTAAAGAATGGAGTAGGATGCAATGATCAAAAGAAGTGAGCTATCAAGCTGCGAGAAGATATGGAAGAACCTTAAGTGCATATTGCTGAGTGAAAGAAGCCAATCTGAAAAAGCTACAGACATTGTATGATTCCAGCTCTATGACATTCTGGAAAAGGCAAAAACTATAGAGACACTGTTGCTAGGGGTTCTCGGGGAGGGATGAACAGGTGGAGCACAGGGATTTTAGGGCAGTGAGACTGTTCTGTAGGATACTTTAATGATGGATCCGTGAAATCTTGCCGTTATCTAAACCCATGGGACAGGCAACACCTGGCATCAACCCTAACGTCAACTGTGGACTTTCGTAACACTGTACTGGTATTGGCTCATCCGTTATTATAACACATGTACCACACTAATGCCAGCTGTTAACACTGGGAGACATTGGGGGGTGTATAGGAACTGTCTGCACTATCTGTACAACTTTTCTGTAAATCTAAAACTGCTCAAAACTATAAAATCCATTTTAAAAAAAGAAAAAAACAGTCGAAGAGTGGCTCCTTGGGGCTGGATCGTGCTCCAATCTGTGGGTGTGCTCTGCTAAACAAAGAGAGCTGATTGAGCTACCGTGGGTGCACTAGGCATTGAACTTCCAGCCCCTATGGCTGACAGCCAGGCACATCTCACTTTGGCCAGACCCGGGAAACTAGGCCGGCCTGCTTCCCCTGCCAACCTCGACAGTCTCTCTCCAGGACCTGGGCTCCTTTGCCAAGAACTCTCTTGGTCTCTCTCAGATAAGTAAACTAACTGGATCTCAGTTTCACCATTTATAAGTGGGTGAAATTACATATTACATATAATATGTAATAGTTAGGACAACATAGGTTGTGCTATAAAATAAACAAGTCCAGATTGTCGAGCTAGAAGAGGCTGTGTTTCTAGATTCCAGACATGCTACTTGTCAGCAATCTGGAAAATGAGACTTTCAAAAGACACTGTCATGCAAGGTGTCCGGCGGGGTCTCTGCTCCCACTCCCCACATAAGAACGCAGGATATGGTGAAGCCAAAAAGGAACACCCACGGAGCCATAGGTAGGGGAGAATACCACTATATTCTCGCTGGCGGCTGGGTTAGAGAAACAGGAAACAGGAGTCGCACTATTCACAACCTGCCGTGCTAACTGCAATCCGCTCTTGCTAGCTCAGCCACCATCTTCTTGCTAGCCCCCCAATTTTTTGTTAGTGTAGCCACAGCAGTTATATTAGTGGCCAATGGCTCACTGGTTACAGCTGACGGCCAACCAGCCACAGCTGATGGCCATCCAATCACAGTTGATGGCCATTTACTACCTGAGCCAGCACCTTTCCACGTGAGGGTGAGAGCCTGGAAACTGCACTCCTGGCTCTGTCCCCACAGACACTCATGTATGATGTGGCAGGCCCAGGTTTGCAGCAGGTCAGCGTGGTGGTGGTGGCTATCTCTGAGTGTCTGCCACAGAAGCAGTGAACACACAGATGATGACAATTTTGCAAACATGGCCACCTGCCGCCGGCCCAGAACCAAACAAGGAGACAGGACAGTTCCAAACCCAGCCTTTCCTGGGGTCCACTCTCCCAGTCCCAGAGCCAGCCCTTTCGGTCCTGTCCTGCTCGCCCCACATTCCCTCAGTGCTGGAGATTAATAAACTCATCACTGGAGAACAGGGAACACGTCTGCAGAGGTTTTAATTATAGCAGAAAATTGGCCCAATTGGTATTTAACGCAGAATAAGTGTGGAGTTAACTCGTCAGGGCAGCAGGAGCTGAGGTTTGCATGGCGGTATCCTAAGCCTGGCTGGTTTTCCCTGAGAGACTTGGAGGGCAGGGGGGCTGTGGTTCTGGCTCTCTGGGGAGGGCAGGGGGGCTTCAGGGACCCTGGAAGGGGAAAGGAATCAGCCTAGGGTAAAGGGGTGAGAAGGCATTTCTGAAACCTCAGCTCAGGGCTCTGCTTTCTATCCTCAGGCTTTTTCTCCCTTGTAACAAACATTTCATCTCTTGTAGGCAGCAGTGGAGGAAATGTTGGGGTTCATATATAATGAGAGTGTAGGAGGAGCTGGGAAATGGGGTGGAGAGCTCCTAGGACCGGAGGTGTTGGTCCCTCAGAGGAGCAAGGCTGAGCTGAAGGAGCTAAACTTTCTTTTTTTAAAAAAATAACCCTTACATTTATGATCAGTTGACTTTTTTTTCTTAAGGAGGGCACAGCTCACAGTGGCCCAAAGCGGGGATGGAAAACCAGCAACCTTGGGATCATGAGCACCATGCCCTAACCAACTGAGCTAACCAGGCACCCCCCACCCCCACCGCTAAACTTTCTAAGGGAGGATGAGGGAGAAGAAAGCTCCCTGGTCCTCTCACCCAGACTCTGGGGATTCCCCAAGGGGAGCTGAAGGAGGGAAATTTTCCAGGAGAGCCAGTGCCCAAGAGAGAAAGAAACAAAAAGCCCCAAATAATTGGCAGCAACAGGATAGCAGAAGTCAATCTCACCCAGAATCCACTACTGTTTATGATTTTCTATACATTCCAGGCCCCCCAAGGTCCCACGCAGAGACATAGTTTAGAAATAAAGGCAGAGACTCTGCAGTCAGACTGCCTGGATTCTAACTCTGACTCCGTCACTTATTAGCTGGGTGACTGAGGGCAAGTGACTTAAGCTTTCTGTCTTAGTTTTGTCATCTGTAAAATGGGGGTGTAATCTCTAATGGTTAGACTAGGCTAGGCTAGGCAGCAGAAACAAAGAAACCCAACATATCAGTGGCTGAAAATCACAAGTTTTAATTCTCACTCATCTTTCATGTCCATTTTTGGGTCACCGGGGGAGCAGTCTTATTCTGGAACATTGCTGCCATGCCAGGAAAAAAATAAGAGCTTTGGAAGGCCTCTCACAGGCAATTAAATGCTGTAGTGTGGGGATGACTCCTGTCAGTCCCTCTAAGAGCTCATTGGCTAGAACTAGTCACAGAATCTCACCCACAAGGTGAGCAGGAGGTACGATTCTTGGCCAGCAGTACTGATGGCCTCCAGCTGACAGGATGTTGTGAAAATTAAGTGAGTTAATGAATGTGAAGTGCTTGGGACAGTGCGTGGCACACAGAGAACGCTCTCTACCCAACCCCGGTTCTGGTTTTCATCAGGAAAAATCATCTCACCCAGATATCTGATGTTTCTCTGATGCTGATGGAGCAGAACCAATATGGACCAGTGGCTAGAAGCCTGGAAGGTGTGCTCCAGGTACGCTCCAGGTAGGCGTGCGCCAGGGATGCCCAACCATTGAGGCACAGTCAAGGTACACTCATGCCAGACCCTGAACTTGGATGAGGTCATAGAGAGCTCCAACATGCGTTCTGGAGAGGGAGATGTGAGCTGGAGCTTGCCCAGATCTTCCAGTTCTGACCAACAGGCACCACCAACCCACAGAGAGCTACCCGACATCCAGTCCACCCATGCCACCTGGGCAAGGGCAAGTGCTCATGTCAGCTCCAGCCTGCAGCCCTGGACCTCCTGAAGGTAGGCGCCTGCCACCATTCCTCATTGTCCTTTTCTCTTGGCCAGGAGGAGCACTCACTCAGAACCAGACCCTTTCACTCCCTCAGTTCTTGACCTAGAGGAGGGGACAGCGACAGGTAAAGAAAGAAACTCTAACAGGCAAAGTCACTTGCTCAGGGTCTCCTAGAGGAAACTGGTGGAGACGGGATTCGAACCCAGGCTGCACTGTCTTCAGAGCTTTCAAAAATGTCACCAAACTGCATCTCTGAGGCCTCTTCGTTGCCCATTAGTTCACCACCTGTCCCACCAGCCTCCTGCAGCTTCCCACCTTGACCCAGCCCATCAGAGCAGGGCAGCTTTGCAGAGCCTCAGGTTTTCCCATCACCTAACCGGGGTTCACTTCAAAGGTGGGAACCGAGGCTTGCCTAGCACCCAGGGAGCCCCCTGAATAATACACATCGCCCAAGGGCCCAAAAAGCACTGGTAACTCCAGTTAAAGTCCAGTGCTCTCCGCGGATGCAACTTAATTATCCTGGCAGAGCCCAGCCAGGCCCCAGGCCAGGCGGCTTTTCCAGCAGCTTGGGTATTTTTAAGGAGAGAAGGAGAGCAGCAAAGCAATGCAGCCTGCCAGCTCCCAAATCCTCTTCCAGCCCCCTACCATGGGGGTGGTGGGGACACAGCAGGCCAGGAGGGGCTGTTTATCCGGGTTCCATAGCCGCAATGGTGGAATCCCCAGACGGGGGCGGGGGTGGGGAACAGGCAGTGTCTTGGTGCATGGCACGCAGAGGGGAGGAAGTACGAGCTGCCCTTCCCAAGGGGACGTCCCCCAAGTACACACTACACTGTTCCTCCTCTCTTACAGGGCGGCAGGAGGGGGTGCGGGGGGAGGCGCCTGAGAAGTCCCCCAAAGTGCTCCAGCTTCCCAGCTTCATTCGCTGAGAGCTAAGCCCTGCCTGGGGCCTCCCTGCCCAGAAAGGGCAGGAAATGAGAGTTAAGGAGGATTTAGAGACCCGCCTGCCTGCTGAGAGATTAGATTAGATCAATATGCAAAGGGTTGAGTGAAGATCCCCTCAGAAGGGCTAGTTAAAACCGTGACCCTGAGAAGTAATTAACAGGCTTGCTGGGGTTGGGCCAGGCCCCCCACCCCCACCAAATACTCCTGTGAAGCTGGGTCTGGGGTCCTGGCTTCATCTTTCTCTTCTATGCCTGCCCTTTGGGTCCAGAATCTGGGTTCTCCATCCAACTACTGGGGGGTAAAGAGGGGAGAATCTTTAAAATAGTCATTATGATTTACTGAGTCCTTGCTATGTGCCCTTAGGTGTCTAAAGCTTTAAAAAGCTCTGTGAGCTCTCACCACAATTCTAGGAGGCAGGTTGCTATCAGGAGGTCGACTTTGCAGATGGAGAAACTGAGGCACTGGGAAATGAGGGAACTTGTCCAAGGTTATACCATCAGTAAAATGATTCTGGGATTCAAAGCCAGGCATTTGGGGGCCAGAGCTTGGGCCTCTAACCTTCTGGACTACAGTTTCATTTCTTCACCCCACCTGCCCCAACTCCTAGACAACGTAACACCAATAACACTAGTCATTTTTCTGGCACCTTAACCACCTGGAACCATCTGAGCATCCAAATGCAAGGAAAGACTCTGTATGAACCAAGCACATATCATAAAGTCCATGCGTCAACAAAAGCATGTGACCCAGAAGGTCTAAAAGCTCCAGGAAGATGGTGATCCCAGGGGATTCCATTTATCTTGTTTTCAGAAGGTCTGGCATGTGGTGGGTGGTCAATATATTTATGGGGAGTTGAATTAAACCGATGGGTATGGCCCTTACTGATAGCCCATTTACTCTATAGCCCATTTACTCGTAGTTTAGACACAATGATAACAACTATAGTACTTGGTTAGTTAAATGGATGCAGGAACTATTCAAGGTAGACAAACCAACAGTACTGGAGGCAAGAGATAGGAAGAACCCTTTTTGGTCAGGGTTCCCATGGGAAGCAGACTCTGCAATTTAAGTAGGTGACTTGAGATTTGTTATAAAGGTGAGAGAATCTTCGGGAATAGCTCTGTCAGGCTGCCCTGGGGCCCTGTGAGGCTGGGAGTCTTAACCACCCCTAGAAGCTGTGGCCGTGGTCAGGTGTGACAGACCAGTTGCAGGATAGGTTCAGAGCTGACTTCACTCCCCTCTCACTCTCCATCTCCTACCAGCTGGAGACCCTTCTGTTAGCTGAACCCACTGGAAGCCAGAGGACCAGGAAGCCCACATCCATCCTTGCCCCCTGAGCTGAGTGGAGGAGGGCGAAAAGTGGATCTTTAAGTCCACATGGGAGCTATCTTGTCCTACCCTTCTTAACTTAGAATTCAAAAACAGCTAGCTCTTTCACCGGTGGGAATACCTTCTGGAAAGGTATTTGTCCTCCTGCACAAGATGGTATAGATAAGTACTTTGGCAAAAACAAAACATTGGATACAATCTAAGATATAGCCACAGGGAATGAATTAAATGAATTATGGTTCATACTATGGAAAACGAGACCAAAAAAAAAAAAAGAAAAGAAAAGAAAGGCAGTGGAAAAGGCACCACAATCTATTGTAGTAGATTGAATTGTATCCCCCGCAAAAAAAAGATATGTTCAAACCCTGACCCCCACGACCTGTGAATGTAACCTTGTTTGGAAATCAGGTCTTTGCAGATGTAATTACCGTGTTTCCCTGAAAATAAGCCCCAGCATGATTTTTCAGGATGACATCCCCTGAACATAAGCCCTAATGCGTCTTTTAGAGCAAAAATTAATATAAGACTCGGTCTTATTTTCGGGGAAACACAGTAGTTAAAGATCTCAAGACAAAATCATCCTGGATTTTAAGGTGTGCCCTGAATTCAATGACTAGTATCCTTATGAAAGAAAAGAGAGCATGATACACAGGAAAAAAGGTCAAGAAATACCAGGAGCCACAGGAAGCTGGAAGAGGCAGGATGGATCCTCCCCTAGAGCCTTTGGAAAGAGCCTGGCCCTGTCAGCGCTTTGATTTCAGACTCTGTCTGGCCTCCAGAACTGTGAGAGAATAAATGTCTGTTGTTTTAACACCCCCAGTTTGTGGTCAATTGTGACAACAGCCACAGGAAACTAATACAGTGAGAAAAGAACAGGGAGATAGTGGATATACCCCAACTCTCTCACCTGGTGGGAACAAGTCTGAGGTGCACAAGGTACATCCAGAATCTCCCAGAGGTCCGCAGCAGGACTGAGCCCACAGGGGTCACCCACCCCATTGGCTTCCTCCTTTCCGTGTTGTATTAATTATAGGATCCTGCTTAACAAATGACCCCAAACGCAGTTAAAACAATGTTCGTATATTCTCTCTCATGTTTCTGTGGATCAGGAATTCTGATAGGGAACAAGGGAAAGAGTTTGTCTTTGCCCCCAAGTGTCTGAGACCTCAGCTGGAAGTCTTTTAAGGCTGGGGCAGGAGCCATTCGAAGGAGCAGTCTTTCCTGCACGACTGGTGGCTGATGCTGGCTGTCAGCTGAGGATCTAGCTGGGGCTGTCAGCTGGACATCCACAGGTAGCCCCTTATTCATTCTGGGCATCCTTACAGTATGGTGGCTGGGCTTCAAGTGCAAGAATCAGAAAAGGGAGAGGGAAGAGGGAAGAGGGAGATGGAGAGAAACAGGTGAAAGGTTTCACCTTCTAGGACCCTCCTCTAGAAATCTCTCGGAATCACTTCATTTATACACCATTGGTTGGGGCAGTCACAACCCCACCCAGATTCAAGGGGAGCACAGACCCACCTCTTGTGGGAGGAGCTTCAGCTTATTGTAAGAAGAGCCTGTGCAATGGGTGGGATAAATAAGAGGGGCGACCGACCATCTTTGAAAATCACAGCCTGTGATTCCTTTTTCACTTCCGGGTTCCCCTACAGTTGTTTCTTGGGATCACCTCCCAGACCAATAACTTGTCCTCAGATCCTCGTCTCAGGGTCTTTGCCTTTGAGGGAATCCAAACTAAGGCATCACACAAATCAGTACTATATTTATTAGGTTGCTGCAAAAGTAATTGCAGTTTAAAAGGTTAAAAAAATCATTGTAAAAACCAGAATTACTTTTGCACCAACCTAATATATAGGTGGGTATAGGTATATGTAAATGTTCAGAAAAAGATCTTTAAGGATACACCCCAAAAAGACAACAATGGGTCCTCTAATAAGGGAGTTGGGACAGGAACAAGGAAGGTTCCTCTGTAATATCTGGAGTTTTTTGCCCTGAGAAAAGATTTCCTGCATCCCCTATAGAACTAAAATAGGGAGGGGCAGGATCAGGAAGCCATCTTGACTTTCAGGGACACTAGTCCTGAAGCAGCTGTGACTTTCTTAACATACACAACAAGCAGGAAGAAAGGCGGAGGGCAGCCCCAGGCAGCCCCTCTCTGTACCTTCAGGGAAGCCACCAGTGGAGCTGAAGTCTTGGGGCAGTTCAAGGGTCCAGGATTTCTGGGAGACTGGAGAATACCCTCACTTAGGAGGGCGCTCGAGCCTCAGTTACCTAATCTACAAAATGGGTATGATAATGACAATCCCACAAACTTGCTGTGAGGAAAACACATTATTACATACAAGGGACCCGGCACACAAAAACAATGATAGATGTATTGAGCAACAACTGTGTGCCAGAAGTTGTTTTAAGAGCTTCTTGTGTGTTAATCCATTTAACTCCTCACGATCACACTATGAAGCGGAAAGTATGATTGTCTCGATTTTACAAAAGAGGAAACAGAAAGGTTAAGGAGTGAGCCGAGGCCACACAGTGCGCTGCCAGACACTTGACCTTCCCTTCCTTCTGGTTCCAAATGCTGTGCTCTTTCTACGTGTCATCCCACACCTCCCATGGAAAAAATGAAAGAACGGGAAAAGTCAAGCTGGAGAGAGACTATGTTTCCTTTGTCTTTGCTGGGACTTAGGAGAGCTGGTGTAACCCAGGAAGCAGGTACCCTCCCTTCTCTATCCTAAACCAGTCAGGAATCCACTCAGACCCTCCTCTCCAAACCAAGTTTTTGGGGCAGAGCTGGTGGGGGAAGCATCTCCTTTGAGATCCCAGATCCGAGGAAGGGGGTTCCTCCTCTTCCAACTCCCATTTCCTTTTTAAGGAGGAAAAGCTCCCAATGCAGTGAGATGGAGCAGCGGGTTCCAAGGGGCCTCAAAGCTGTTGCCATAGCAACCAGACTCACTAGCAGTTTCTGGTACAGGAGTTGGCTGGGCCCACAGCTTAGGCAGGAAGGAGATGCGGGGGTAGCAGGAAGGAGACCTCAAGAACATCCCCTTGCCCTCAGACTGGACCATCCAAACCCCAGGACCAGGGGAAGCTGGAGGCTCACGTCACCCCAAGGACAGGGGAAGGGGAGAGGAGCACTGCCACCCCAGGACCTCCCTCCTGAATCTGGGGCAGCTGTTTAAATTTTCCAACTTTTGTCCATCCTGGAAGACTGCGGTAAAACCTCTGAGGAGGGAGGTGTCAGGATTCTCACAGCATAGGGTCACACACAACTCTAGGGGACATTTTCTTTTCTGTTTCCTTATTTTTTTTCTTTGAATGAGATATAACTTGCGTACGATAACGTGCACAGTCTTTAAGTTTCAGCTCAATGAATTTTTACACCTGAACACACCTGTGTATCAACCAGATCAAGAGAGAACATGTTCATCCCTCCAGAAAGTTTCCTCATGCTCTTTCTTGGAAGTCAGTATCCTCCAATCTGACTTTGCCGTCATAGAGTAGTTTTGCCTGTCCTTGAACTTCATATAAAAAGATCCGTACTGAGTGTCCTCTTCTGTGTCTGGCGTCTTTCATGTTACAGAAACCTGTGGGAATCATCCTTGACATTGAGTATTATTAGTCTGTCCTTTTTCTTTGTTATGCACTATTCCATTGTAGGGATGTACCACACTTTGCTTATTTATTCTACTGTTGATGGATATTTGAATTGTTTGCAGTGTTGGGTTTTTCTGAATAAAACTGCTAGAGACATTCTTGTGCCTTCTGGGGAAAACAAGTTCATATATCTGTTGAGTCAATACCCAGGAGTGGAATTGTTGGGTCATAGGGCAGTCATATGTGTAGTTTTAGGAGATACTTCCAGGTTTCCAAAGTGGCTGTTCCATTTTACATTCCCACCAGCAATGAATGTGAGTTCCTACTGTTCCACATCCTCACCGACATTTGGTGTTGTCAGTGTTTTTCATTTTAACTATTCTGGTGGACATGTGGTATCTCATTGTGACTTTATTTGTATTTCTCTAATGACTGATGACGTTGGGCATCTTTTTATGGCTTACTGGCCACTTGGACATTCTTTTTGATAACAGTTCAAGTTTTCTATCAGTTTATAAATTTGGTTGTCTTTTTCTTATTGATTTGTAGGAGGTTGTTATATAGTCTGGATATGAGTCCTTTGTCAGATATACATCTTGCAAATATCTTCCTCTTGGGGGAATATTTCCTACTCCAAATTATCTTTCTAGGTTCTGGACTGAGAGAGGCCACAAGAGCAAATAGCCACAGATTATTCTTTTCTGGTTCCATCTCCATGAAGAAGGCAAGTGCCCTGGTTTATTGGATCCTGGGATATGACAAGGACTTTATATCATTATATCCTTAAATAGTTACAACATTCTTATGTATTTAATTCACTTATTCAATACATATTTGAAAATCTAATAGATGCCAGATATTCTGGGACACACTGAGAATAAGAGTCAAGGTCTCAAGAGACTTATTTCAGTGGGGAGTGGGGAGGCTGGAAAGGTAGTGGATAGCAAGCAACAGGAGGTGGTCAGAAAGGTCCCACGGAGGAGGTGACATGGAGCTGGGGCTTAAGGAAGGAGCTGGAGGTCGATGGGGAAGGGTGTTCTAGGAGCAGGGAACAGTTAGTACAAAGACTTGGTGTGGCTGGAGCGAAGTAAGCAATGGGGAGAGAGATCCAGAGAGTCTGAATGAGGGATGTGGATTGAATCTAAGAGTCATGGGGATGGACTGCAGCATTCTGAACCCAAGGACATGAATACCAGGATGCCGTGATAGGGCAGGACCAGGGTGGGGTCCCAGAAGTGAGAAGAAGAGAGCAAATTCAGGTTCTATTTGAAGAGGGGAAAAAAGTCAGTACAGGGAACTGAATCTCAGAGAGGTTAAGTGACTTGCCCAAGGTCATATGGCTAGAAAATGAGGAAATGGTCAGAAAAATCCAATTTTGACCTTCTTCAAATACTGGAACAATGTCATGTTGTGGGTGGCATGACCTCAGGAAACCTAAAGATGAGGGGATCCAGGGTGGTGATGGAGAGATAACAGAAGGGTGCCTGCAGACCCAGAAAATCCATGTGTCCTTCTGGTGGTCTCTACTTGCCCCTGGGCTGCAGGGCAGGCAAGGGGCAAGCTGCAAACTGAACTGAGACCAAGTGGCAAGATACATCAAGAGATATTCCAAACTAGCTTGGACCCCTATACCTAGCAGGGGTCATTCAGAGAGATGACGGGACTTTGGGCCCTCAAAAGAGGCCAGAAGCCCTGGTTGGTTCTTGAGTGAATGGGGTGCTGGGGAGGACGCTGGGGCGCTGCCGCCGTCAGCCCCATTAGCACCACCGTCATTATCCCAGATTTATGTGTGTGTAATTCTCAGCCACCTCCCGAATCGCTCCTGCATCTCCCCTGGCTGCAAACCCTACTTCGCGGGAAACAGCCGCGGAGCTGCTGCTACGGGGCCATTAGCACGCAGGGAAGGGGTGGTGGGGGGAGGGAGCAGTCAGCAGGGAAGAGTGGGGGGCGGGGACAGGAGGGAGGAGGAGGCGGGAGCTGGGAAGGATGGAAGAGGGGAAGGAAACCAGGATAGGAGGGGAGGGGAGGGAGAGCCACGGCGGGTTGGGGGTGGGGGACACGGGTCCCAGTAGGCTTGGCCACAGAGAGCTGCCCCAGGGTCAGCCCAGGGTCTCCTGCGTCTTTTCTGGTCAATGCCAAAGCCGATGGGGGGGGCTCTGCTGGACGACGTAGGCCCAGGAGTTACTAGAAAGCCACACGACCCCCGAAGCCCCTTATTCTGGGAAGCAACGCCTCAGGCCCGGCCCACCTGCGGGGCTGCCCCTGCGGAGCCCGCAGATCTGGGGGTTATTTGCGGGGGGGGGGGGGGGCGGGGGTAGGGCTTTGGTCCTGGAGCCACGACTTCCGCCCCCATCCCACAACGGCCCCCTTTCCCCCCTCTCAGTCCGGCCCCACCCTCCAGCCCCTCAGGGGACGCGTGAGAGGCCCCTCCATCACGAGGGAAATCAATGCAGCGTTAATGTACTATTTCCAGGCGGGTGGCGGGGCGCTTCATAAAAGATGCAGTTTCCATGGCCTCCTCGCGGCTCCCTCCCCAGCATCCTGCAAGATGGCCGCGGCCCCAGCGGAGGGCGGGAGCCGAGACCGCGGCCGGGAAGGGGGTGCAGGGGGAAGTGGGCCCCCTCACTTCCATTGGGAAGGTGGGATGAGACACCAGCATGGAGGAAGGAAGGGTAGAGGGAGGGAGGGAGAGAGAGAGGAGGGGGCTGGGAGGACGACGGGGAGGGGGAGCCAGTCAGAGAGAGGAGGGCGGGCTGGAGTGGGGAGGTGAGAGGGGGAGAAAAGGGGTGGGTGGGAACCGGGAGGAGGGACATGAAAGGCAGCCCAAGGAGATGGCACCGAGGGAAGCAGGAGAGCAGGCTGGGGGGGAGGAGGAGGGAGGGCAGGGGGCCAGGAAAGGTGGCCCTCTGGGGTGGGGTGGGATGGGTGAGGGAAGGATGGGGTGAAGGAAAGCGGGGAGAGAAAGGCTATGAGAGCAGCCTGGACTAGAAGGAAGGGCAAACTACCCCCCAGCTGTCCCTAGGCTCCACCCCTGCCTCCAGCGGGGCTCCCTAGCTGGCTCTCTCCTGATTCATGTGCACACTCCTCGATGGAGATGAGCTAAGGAGCCCCAATCCTCGACATAGAAGCGGCTGCACCCCATTGGTCTGGCTCCCCACCTTCCTTCCCGCCCTGGCACCAGGGGTGCCAAACCTCCCCCATCAGTTTTTCTGGGCAAAGGGGTAGCCTGCTCCCTCCCCTTAGCTTCTCAGGCTTCTGACAACTTCCACTTACACCTGTGGCCCAGCTGCCCTGCCTCCCCACACTGTCTTCCCAACTCCAGGCCGCCATGTTTGACCTCGAAAACCCCCCATCCCATAGCAGAGACAAAGTTTGAGTACGTCTGCATCCCATCCCCTACTTTCTGGAGAGGCACGCCAGGGTTCCAACAGGGGGACATTGGGGCAGAAGAGAGCTGAGAACACAGTATGGGTCTCCTTACCCCCAAGTGTCCCACCCTTGGCCCCAAACCACCCATGGTCCCCCCTCTTTCTTGTCTACTCCCTCATCCTCCCTCAGCAACAATGATGAGAGTTTCAAGGCCCCTCCCCATCCCGACCTTCCTGCTTCACGGTAGGGGAGCTCCCAAACGCCTGAAAATATCTTTAAATTAAGAAAAAGAGCTAAGCCGCCAGGGTCCTTTGGTCTATGAAAGGAAGAGCAGAGGCCACCAGGCCCCCACCCCCCTTTACTCTCATTTTGCATTTGAAGCCCTGACTTCGGATGATCCAGCTGGAACAATGACGGGGCCGGCCCAGCCGGCCCCTGCTGCTTCCCTTTCAGAGGCCCTGTGCCCCCTGCCAGGTGTGCCAAAATTAGCATGGCTCCCTTCTCCGGCCCTTTACATCCCCTTGGGGCTGCTGGGGCCTCAGAGGCGCTAATGAAGCTTCTGTTGCTGCCTTCCCTTTAGGCAGAGCTGGCCTGAGGGAAGCCAGGCTGGAGAGACAGGACCACGCCTGGAAATCTGCCCTCGAAGAACTGTCCCCAGGAATGTATTCATGTGCCACTTCCAGTGAGGGTTTTCAGGTAGCACGCACCCTCCTCCCCTCCTGGCTCCTCCAGTCCCTCTGGATCCTGGTGACATTGGCCTCCTCTAGGCAGCCCTCCCAGCCTGCAGGCATTTGTTTTCTACTGTATCCTTTGGGGTATCCTTTGAGGTACCCCAGGCTGCCAGGGTTCACATCCCGGCCCCACCGCTTTTTGGCCGTGCCTCTGGGGTACCTCAGTTAACCTCTCAGAGCCTCAGTTTCCCCATCTGTAAAGTGCAGATAATTATGAAAACCTATGTCATGAGACTTTAATGATGTCAAAGGAGGTCATACATACAAAGTGGGTACAACAGCTCTTAGTCCTGTGGTTCCAGCCACAGCAGCCCCTCATTGAAGCCAAACACACCCACATGCTCCCATCTCCAAGCTTCCCACTGGCTGTTACTTCTAGGTATCCCTGCAGCTCCTTCCTCCCTCTCTGCTCATATGTCACCTCCTCAGAAGGGACTTCCCTGGCCACACAGCCATCACCATGTTGTTCATTGTTACCTGTTTTATCACCATCTCACACTGTATTACTTACCTGAGCTCTGGCTCTGGAACCCAAGGACCTAGGTTTGAATACTGACTTCACAGCTATTGGCTGTGTGACTTTGGGCATGTTACTTAACCTCTCTGAGCCTCAGATGCCTCATTTATAAAATGGGGATCCTAATAACCTACCTCACACAGCTGTTGGGGTGAAGAAGTAATTTAGTGACTGGAAAGCCCTCAGAACAGTGCCTGGCCCACACTAGCTGTTATTCACAGAATTAATATTCGTATTATTTCAGGTACCTTGTCTCTCCCTTCCTGCCTAACTAGGATGTATGCCCTCCTGAGGGCTAAAACTTCAGGGGCAGCATTCACTTTATTCACTGCTGCATCCTGCCTAGTAAATGCTCAACAAATATTTGATAAATAAATGACTAAATGAGGTTTTACTGGGCCTGTCTAAGCCTCAGTTTTCTCATCTATAAACTGGGATGATAATAGCATGTGCCTCACAGATGCTGAGGATTCCATGAGATAAATACTACTGCTTTGATTCTGGGAGTAGCAGAAGTCAGCTGGAGGGGGGCGGTCAGGGAAGGGTGGGCATGTTATTATCCAAGTCTCAGTTGCTTCATCTATAAAATGGCGGTAAAAATAGCAATGTGCTGTGGTGAGGATCAGATAAGTGACCTAGAGGGATATCTAGGTGACCAGCGGAAGCTGGACGGTGCTGGCTCTGATGCCATCGAGCTGCTCACCTCCAGCAGCCCCAGGTGTTAAACTCTATATTGTTTGATGAGGAAAAAGCAATCTTTCTGTTTAAGACACTGAAGTTCAGGTATTCTGATACTTGCAGCCCAAGGCAGTCCCAAGTAGTGATATTAAATTTCCCTGGATCTCTGAGAATGCTCAGGACTGGGTAGCTGTTTACTGATTTAAAAATTGTTTTCCTTTTATTACTCGTTTTAGTTAACAGACTATGAATTGAGGCTCAGACAGTGCAACGACAACAAATGGGAGAGTGGGTGCGTTTGACTGGGCCCCTGGACAGCCCAGGAAGCAGCCACACGAGATTGCCTGTGAGGGAGGGAGAGTATTACAGGGTGACTTGTGTCCCTCTGAAAAAGATGTTGAAATCCTAACTCCCAAGACCCCAGAACGTGATCTTATTTGGAAACAGGGTCATTACACACATATTTAATTAAGATGAGGTCATAATGGAGTACGTTGGGGCCCTAATTCAACGTGACTGGATTATACATTTATTCTAAGAAAAGAGACACGGGCACAGATACATGAGGGGGGAACAACACGTGACGATGGAGACAGAGATTGGAGTGATGTGTCTACAGGTCAAGAGACACCAAGGACCGCCGGCAGCCCCCAGAAGCTGGAAGGGGCAGGAAGCATCCTCTCCTAGAGCCTTCGGAGGGAGCCTGATCCTGCGGACACCTTGATTTCAGAATTCCTGCCTCCAGAACTGTGAGAGAATACATTTCTGTTGTTTTAAGCCCCCCAGTTTGTGGTACTTTGTTATAGCAGCCCCAGGAAACTCACACAGGAGGGCTGAAAAGCAGGGAAACACAAAGCAAATGATTCACGAGGGCTCTTGGCTGCGTGACTCTGGGCCTTCGTCTGTTTAGCACCTGCAGGCCCAGGGCACAATGATGGACAAGGAGGGTCCTCTATCCATGAGCACAGCACCACTCCACGTGCGGGAAGCCTACCAGCCTTCCAGAATCTCCCCAGGCAGAGGTAATGTGTCCCAGGTTCCCTCAGCTCAGATGTAGGCTGCTGTCATTCCTGTGGATTTCAGATTACCGATGCCCTTGTCTCCCTAGCTAGGCTGGAACCTCCCAAGGGCCGGGGAATGGCCCTTTCATCAGTGCCAGACAGAGTCAGCTACCTTCTGGACAAAGCCAAGGGGTGTAAACCTGCTTAGGTGTCGGAAATACCCGGCTGGTTGAAAGCAAGAGAATTCATACTTGGAGTACATGAGCCGAATCTCAATGATGACCCCAGTGCTGGTGTTGAAACGGTCTAGGTTCAAATCCCAGTCCCGCCTGGGACTGGCTGAGTCACCCTTAGGCAAGCAGCTTTGTTGTTCTGTGCCTCAGTTTCCCTGACTGCAAAATGTGGCAGTCCTACCTGGGAGGGCCATTTCAAGGGTTAGCTCTTTAATCCATTTTGGGTTCATTTTTGTGAATGGTGTAAGACAGGGGTCTAATTTCATTTTGCGTATGAACATTCAATTTCCCCAGCACCATTTATTGAGGAGACTGCTTTTTCTCCATTGAGTCTTCTTGGTTCCCTTGTCAAATATTAGTTGACCAGATATGAATGGGTTTATTTCTTGGCTCTCAATTCCCTTCCGTTGATCTATGTGCCTGTTTTCATGCTAATACCACACTGTTTTGATTACTATAGCTTCATAATATAGTTTGAAATCAGAGAATGTGATGCTTCCAGCTTTGTTCTTTTTTCGCAGGATTGCTCTGGCTCATTTTGAGAATTAAATGAGATAATGCCTGTCAGGTACTGAGAAGTCAGAGGCATACAGTAAGTGCTTAATGAGTGCTGGTCCCACACATAGATGGGCAGCACTGGCTGAGTGTGTGCTAGGAGGAAGACACGAGGCCAGGGAGCTACCTCCAGGGGCCCCACCCCCTCACCTTATATCATTCCTTTCCTTATGCAGGTGCTAGAAGGGAAAAGGGCTGACCTAAAGGTTATGAGAGAGACCCTGTCTAGCCTGACTCAAGAACTGAATTCACTCTATCATTATTTGAGCACCTACTGTGTACCATGATCCACTTTATGATTCGAAAGCCCTCTCTGGCTGTGGAGAGCCATGTGGATGGAGATTGGTGGGGGGGAGGGACCCTTGCTTTAATGAAAGGGAGAGACCAGGCTAACTTGACCTGGGCTGGTGGCAGTGCAGGAGGGGAAAGATATATGGATTCAGGAGAGATTTGGAGTTGGAGATGACAGGTTTAATAACGGACTGGATGTGAGGGGTGAGAGAAGGAGGGGGAGTCTAGAGAGATTGAGTAGATGGTTTACCAATCACTGCTTGTATGCCTTCCCTGCTGTGTCCCCAGGGCACTCAGCATTTCCAGTTATCTATTGCCATGCAACAAATGACCTCAAAAGCCAGTGGCTTAAAACAACACAAATTTATTATTTTATAGTTTCTGTGGGTCAGGAATCCAGGTATGGACTTAGCTGGACACGTCTGGCTCAGGGTCTCTCCCAAGCTTCAGCCAAGACGGTGGCTGGGGCAGTGGTCATCTGAAGGCTCAAGTGGGGAGAACCTGCTTCCAGACTCTCCAGGTGTCGGCAGGATTCAGTCCCTTGGTGGGCAGAGGCCTCCTTAACTTCTTGCTATGGGGGACTCTCCCTGGGGAAGCTCACAACATAGCAGCCTGGCTTCCCTCAGAGGGAGCCAGAGACGGATCAAGAGGGCACTCAAGATGGAAGCCAGTGTTTTGTAACCTAATCTCGGAAGTGCTATCCCATCACCTTTGCCACATTCTGTTGATTAGAAGAAAGTTGTGGAGTCCCAATCACACCCACGGGGAAGGGATAACACAAGAGTGGGGATCCCTGCGGGCCATTTAGAAGCTGCCATTTCACCACGCACATCGATCCAATGGCTTCATACTGTCAGCCCATGCCACTTTGCCTGGAGGCTCTCTCTGGTTACAGAGGCAGCTCTGGCCTGCTGGGGGCAGCCAGGTGTTCTGGAGAATCCATTCCCCTTACTAGCAGACCTCAACCAATACAGGCTGGGAGATGGTGAATAAATACCCCGGCTCCCTCACCCCTCCAATGAGATGACGGAGGTCTCCATGGGGATTAGACCCTAGCTGTCCCAGGATATGTGCTTATGAACACACTCTTTACTGGGTGCCCTCCCTTCCCTGTCTCATCTCCCTTCTCCCCTGCCAGTGCTTCTGTGATTGCCTCCCAGGTAAACCACTTGTATTCAAATCAGGGTATCTTCTGTTGGTTTCCTAGGGCTGCTGTAATAAATTGCCACAAATAGGGTGGCTTAAAACAACAAGAGTGTATTCTCTCACAATCTGGAGGCCAGAAGTCCAAAATCAAGGTGTCATCAGGGCTCCCTCTGAAGGCTCGAAGGAAGAATCTGTCCTTGAAGCAATCCTTGTCATTCCTTGGCTTGTAGCTGCACCATTCTGGTCTCTGCCAACATCTTCTTTTCAGTGTGTCCTCCTCCTCTTAGAAGGACACTCCATCGCTGGATTTAGGGCCCACCCTAGATCCAGTTGGATATCATCTCCAGATCCTTAGCTAATGAGTTCTGATTTCTGCAAAGACCGTATTTCCAAATAAGGGAACCTCACATTCTGAGGTTCCAGGTGTTCATAACTTTGGGTGTGGAAGCATTTTATTTTATTGGGGAATATTGGGGAACAGTGTGTTTCTCCAGGACCCATCAGCTCCAAGTCATTGTCCTTCAATCTAGTTGTGGAGGGCACAGCTCACTGGCCCATGTGGGAATCAAACCAGCAACCCTGTTGTTCAGAGCTCGCGCTCTAACCAATGAGGCATCCGGCCGCCTGGGCGTGGGAGCATGATCCCACCCACTATAATAATGGACAACAGTGGTGGTGCCAGTTGACTAAGATGGGGGAGGTGCAGATCTGGGACGTGTGGTGGGGTTGAGAGTTCTGTTTCAGACATGATATTTGGGCATGGCCACCTGGGGACACCTGGAGGGAAGCTGAAGGTCAGCAGAGGCTCAACCTGGAGATGTTATTGGCAGGTGTAAGCGGCATTTAAGTCCTCAAGACTGATTGAGATCACCTGGGAGGGCAGTGTAGATGCAGGAGAGAAGAGAGCAAGCTCATGACTCTCTCTCCAATGTCAAAGTTGGGGGATAAAGAAGAATCAACAGAAGAGAGAGAAGGGGCAGCCGAGGAGATGGGAGTTGAACTTTGGCAGCATAGGGTCCTGGAGGCTGAGAAAGGACCGTTGGATTTGACAGGATGGAGCCCTCTCCCTAGCTGGCAGGGGGGCCGGGGAGGAGGGGAGTGACAACTCTTGGGACAATATGCTGGAAAAGGAAATGTATTCATTTCCTGCGGCTAGTGTAACAGCCACAAACTGAGTGGCTTAAAAAGAACAGAAAACAAAATCAAAGCAAAACAAAACAAAAGCCACACAGAAAAGCATTCTCTCAGTTCTGGAGGCCAGAAGTCCAAAATCAGTATCATTGGGCTGAAATCCAGGTGGCCTTCTGGACACTAGGGGAGGATCCTTCCTGCCTCTTCCAGCATCACTCCAATCTCTGCCTTTGTTTTCATGTGGCCTCCCCCCTCTCCATGTCTGCGTGTCTGTCTACCTTTCTTTTCTCTTCTAGGACACATGAGAATGGATTTAGAGTTCATCCTAATCCAAGAGGATCTCATCTAAAATTTTTAATTTATTAACATCTGCACTGACCTTTTTTCAAATACGGTCACATGCATATGTTCCAGAGGTTAGGATGTGGACATACCTTTGGGGGGGGCACCATTCAGCCCACTACAGGGAAGAAAGGAACAGGATTGGGGATGGGGATGGATAAGGAGGTGATCTGGACAAGCCACATGACCTTCCAGAGCTGCTGTTTCTGAATCAGGAAAACAAGGATTGTCATTGGCTTTGAGACCAAAGGACTGAATATACACGGGACAGTCACAGCCATGTCTCAATACGGGAGGAACCCTTTCTGCCCAGAAACAGGGCAGAAGCCCCCCGTCCTCGTCTCTGCCCACTGACCCATGAACAAGACCTATGCCATTCTTCGGCACACCAATTCGCCCTCGTCTACACTGGACCTATGCTTTTTCTCCCAGGTCTGAGCCTGCAGCAAATTTTTTCAAGCCTCCACATGTTTGCCCAGGAAGTTCCCTTGCCCTAGATGGACTTCCCTCCTGCGGCTCTGTCCAACTATCCTTCAAGTTTCAGCTTAAGGGTCTTTCCAAGGAGCGGGGCTCAGTTATGCCAAGTGTGGGGACAGAGCCACGAGAGCAGTTTCCAGGCTCTCAGCCTCACAGGGAAAGGTGCTGGCTCCGTTATCAGATGGCCATGAGCTGTAATCAGATGGCCATCCGCTGTGGCGGGTTGGCCATCAGTTGTTACCGGTTAGCCATTAGCCACTAATATAACTGCCGGGGTACGCTGGGGCGTTGGTTGGTTGGCAGAGAAGCGGACAGCGGATTGCAGATCGTGTGGCTTCTGCTTCCCGTGTCTCCAACCCAGCTGCCAGCGAGAATATAGTGGTATGAACCCCACATCCATGGCTCCGTGGGTGTTCCTTTTTGGCCTCACCATATCCTGTGTTCTTGTGCGGGGAGCAGGACCAGAGTCCCTGCATGACACCAAGATTTTGTTATCCATTCCCGACATGCCCCACACTCTATTCTGAACAGCTGCCATCATTGTAATTACATAGTTTTGCCCAATTATTTTGTAATGTCACTTTACCCCTTTCTGGAATGTGGGCGTGGGGAGGACAGGGCCTAAGAGGCCACTGTGTCCCCTTGCACTTAGCTCAGGCATGGCACATAGTAGGTACTCAATAAACATGCCAGGTGGTATCTGAACAAATTCCTTTGTCTGGGTGAGGGGGATGCACTGGGCCTCTGACCAGCTTGTCTCAGCAGCACATTCTGGAATCTTCTCTGAGGTGAAAGGAACACCCCCCTCCCCCCCACACACACACGCAGACACGTGTGCACTCACAGGCACAGGGTGAGATCCTATCCCCAATTTCTTGACAGAATATTTTTTCCCCTGGGCAGAAAATGAGCCATTATTAAAACAACAGAGTGACCAGCTGGGAAAACCCATTTGCAGCAATTTATATTGTGTCACCCAAGGAAATGGGAGGAGAAGCATGGGGTTTAAGCCCTGAGGGAAGAATTGCGATTAGAGGGAGAGCAGATGGGTGCTTTTTCTCCCGTCTCCCCTGCTTGGGCTGTGAGTAAGGAATCCATGTCAGCCACAGGTTTCTTCATCATGGTGTGATTGGGGTAAGTTTGGGGAGGAGGAGGCGGGCCAGGATGCTGGGTCCCAGTGGGGAGATGCAGCCTGGGATCCACCTAGTCCCTCTGCCCCTGTTCCTGCTGTCTCCTGGGCTGGGGGCCGCCTGATTTGAGTCCCTTCCCCCATTCACCTTGTTTTAATTTTTACACTTTTTAAAAGCATCACCTGGATTTTCCTCTCCCTTCATTTCCTCCCTCATCCTTTGTCCTTTTCCTTGAAGGCGGGACCATATCCTGTCCCTGTGTCCACTGCACGGAACACACAGCAGTGGCTCAAATATCCACAAACATGGGCTCACCACCACTGCCTGAGCATCATACCCTGACTTTATTATTTAAGCATCGCCCTCCGCACCAGGCCGTGAGCACACTGAAAGACAGAGGCTATTTCTGCATTTCACTCATTTATGGATCCATGGTCCTTCCACCCCCAACAAGAAAGCCTGATCCACAGCCAGCTTTGGAGTGGGGAGAGAGGAAGAGTTGAGCGTGACTGAGTCATTCGCTGTTTCAAAACTATCCTTAGCTTCTTGAATCCTTCAAAGTTGAAACCTGTTAGCGTGGCTCCAGTGGCCCTGCCCAATCTAGACTCATCTAGTTTTATCTCCCGCCAACACCCCACACCTGCCCGGGCCCCAAGCACCTCCTAGTCAGACCCACTGGCCCATCCGTGGTCCCCATCTCACCCATGATGCTTTGCGCTGCCGTCTCTCTGAACATCCCGGTTGGCAAACCTGGATGCCCTGCTCCCTCTGTGTCCACCTCCTGAGCCTGGACTTGACATCCAGTCCAGCCCACCGATGTGATTTGTTTG
This sequence comes from Rhinolophus ferrumequinum, assembly GCF_004115265.2. Taxonomy (NCBI): domain Eukaryota; kingdom Metazoa; phylum Chordata; class Mammalia; order Chiroptera; family Rhinolophidae; genus Rhinolophus; species Rhinolophus ferrumequinum. Next base: position 47,815,129 of record NC_046301.1, read on the forward strand.
GCCAAGGCAGGGTTTTAAAAAGTGTTAACGAATGGCTAGCTTTTAAATATCAGGTGATGGTTGCATAAAAACCTGGATTCTTGGCTTTCCACTAAAAGATGCAGACTCCGGGAAGCTGAGGCCGCCATCCCAGCGGGGCTATGAGTGCTCAGTGAGGGCTGCCCTCTCCCCATCCCTCCAGGTTTGCCAGTTCTCACTGAGTGAGTGGTTAAGAGGACTCTGGGCCCAGACTGCCCAGGTTAGAATCACTCAGTATTCCTATTCTAGAATCTTCTACTTGCCCAATTGGAGAAATTCTCCTCACTTTGCCACCTTGTTTGGTGTTCTGGGAGGCTGGGCTGTGTGGATCCCACCAATGCAAATTAGGACCCCTGTGGAAGGCAGGGGGTGGGGGTGGGCGAGCGTGACATTATTCTCCATGGTTCTCTACATCTTTCTGCGCTTTGTAAATGTGTCCTTTCATTGCACTGCTCACATTACCCAGATTGTCCTGGTTCCTGCTGGGGCCCTGACTGACACAGCCCCTATGCCTCAAGGAACCCACCTGGAAAGGGAATAATGGTAGTGCTTACCTCTAGACTTATGTGGACTAAATGAGTTACAATTATGTAAGGAAAGGGCTTAGCAAGTGCAGATAAATGTTATTATCCTTTGCCACAGTCCCCACCACTCCTTATTGTCCCCCTAACACTGGAGCTGAAGGTCACCTGCGCCATTGCTGACACAATTGGTCTTCTTGACGTGGCTGTTTGGTGTGTTTCCATTACCTGCTGTCCCCTGTAGGCTGTGGCATGCTCAGGGCCCAGCACTGTCATTACCACTGCTGTCGAGTTCCCCGGCAGCTTCCGCCCCGCCACACATCCCTGTCCCCGGAGCTCTCTGTGAATGATGACCCCAGCACACTGAAAGGATCCACACATGTGTTTGCTTCCCCACTGTACCCCAAGCCCCTGCAGGGCTTCATAAATGCGTATGAAATTGAAAATCAGGGCCTGTATTCGTTTCCTAGGCCTGCTGGAACAAAGGACCACAGATCAGGCTGCGTAACACAAGTCATTTACTCTCTCACAGTGCTGGAGGCCAGAAGTTTGTACTAAGGTGGTGTCGGGGCTGTGCTTCCTCTGAAGGCTCTAGGAGGGGTTCCTTCCTGCCTCCCCAGCTGCTGGTGCTTCTTGGCTTGTGGCTGCATCACCCCAATCTCTGCCTCCATCTTCACATGGCCCTCCTCTCTGTCTTCTCTTCTTCTCTCCTCTTCAAAGGACACTTGTCATTGGATTGAGGGCTCACCCTAATCCAGGGTGATCTCATCTCGTGAACCCTAATGATATCCGCTAAGACCCTTTATCCAAATAAGGCCACATTCACAGGTTCTGGGTGTATATATATTTTGGGGCACCAGCATTCAGAACACTATAGGCACCACAGTTTTCTGGAGTCTTAGCTTTCTTTCTTTCTTTCTTTCTCTCTTCACTCATTCAATTTTTTGAAGCCAGTGGAGAACAGAAACCAGACACCCATCCCTGCCCCCAGGCCCACTTTGGGAGGAGGTAGGGGGCTGTCTCCTTGCCAGGAGGGGAGGCATAGGCCCGAATGCTGCCTGATGGCCCTGTTTCTAAAGCAGGCCAAGCCCTCAGGAAGCCAGCTCCTCTGTGGGCGACAGAGGAGCTGTGGTGAGCTCCCCACCTTGCCCCAAGTTCACAGAGAACACTCCAGCAAGCACCACTTTATCATTCTTCCATGGCGGGCTGGGCTGAGAGGTTGTCATTTCTCTTCCACCCGTCAGAACTCTGCAGTCCCTTCCACAGTTCCAAGGCTAGCCTCTGACCTGCCAGCCGATTTCTTTCCAGGGCTGACAGGCTGGGTTAAGAGGGAGTGCTCCCCTGAGCCCAGACATACTTTCTTGACTCCAAGTTGCTTCAGCCCTCCCTCACAGAGAGCCCACAGCTCCTGCTGTAAAGTGATGCCTCCCTTTCTCTGAATTCTCCCCTCCATTGTAAAATGGCCAAGCTGGCCCAGGACATGCGGTGTCTTGTGCAACATGTGTGGGTTAACTTTTTTTAAAAAAATAATTTATTTTTGAGGTAAAAACACTTAACGTAAGATTAACCATTTCAGAGTATACAATTTGATGTTTTTGCATATTCAAGTGTTGTGCCACTGTCACCAGTATCTAATTCCAGAACATTCTCATCACCCCAAAGGAAACACTGTCCCCATGAGCAGTCACTCTCCATTACCTCCTCCCTCCCCCCACCGCCCCTGGCAACCAATGATCTGCTTTCTGTCTCTATGGAATTGCCTGTTCTAGACATTTCATATAAATGGAGTCATACAATCTCTGGCCCTGTGTGTCTGGCTTCTTTCACTCAGCATCATGTTTTCGAGGTTCATCATGTTATAGGGTTAACTTTTTTATTGTGAAGCACAAATCTCTTAGGAAGACAACTCTGTGAATTAAAAAAATATGTTCCACCCTTTGTCACCACCACCTAGCCTAAGATATAGAATATTTCAGTCCCTTAGAAGCTCCTAAGGCTACTTTCCAGTGAGTGTCCTCCCCCAAGGGTCACTTTCCCAGTGGTCCTCACCTGAAGGTGATTGTGGCCCCCCACAAGGGACACCTGTCACAACTGGGTTACATGCTACTGGCATCTAGTGGGGAGAAACCAGGCATGCTACTCCACATCCTCTAATGCACAGAATGCCCCCCAACAGAGAATCCTGCAGCCCCAAGTGTCACAGTTGCCACCGTTAGGAAAGCTTGGGCTCTCCTGACTCTCTCCACAGATTACTTGTGCTTGTCTTTGAATGTCATAGGAATGTGACCTGGGACCACACTGTGTGTCCTGTGTCTCACACTTTTGCTCAACATTATGGCTGGAGATTCATCTACACTGCATGGATTCGTGGTTTGTTCTTTTTCATTGGTGCGTCATATTCCATTGTATGGATATACCCCAATTTATTTTCCATTTGCCAGTCAGCGGCCACTGGGGTGGTGTCCAGCATCTGGAGATGATGAATGAAGCTGCTATGAACATTGGTGTGTCTTTGGGTGGACATAAGTGACTGTTCCCATTGGGAATAAAGAGGAATGGAATTGCTAGATCAGAACAATGGAATGTTAGTAGATCAGTACATGATAGTTAAAGCTCAGGGAATTATGATAAAAAATCCTGACTTCTGGCTTCTCTTGAAGAACCATTCTGGCAACTCTGAGCCTGACTTCCCACATCGTAGCTCTCAGCTGGAGCTGAGTAGCAGCAAATGGCTGCCAGCTTAAAAGGGGGTTGTGTCTCCAGCTCCCCACAGCTGCCACCCTCCATCTTCACTGCCGCACACCTGCCCCATTTCTGCGTTTTTGTCCCCTGGTTGGCATTTGGCTTTGCAGCCCTTGTCCTGGGTCCATGCAAGGTCAAGAATCACTTTCTACCTTCCTGTGACTATGGCCTTGATCTCCATGAAAACCTCATCTCCATTCTCAACATTTTTCCCAGTTCCACTCCATCTCACAGAACCTATATCCCCTTTAGACCTGGCAGGCATTTTCAGGTTGCCTCCAGCCCTCCCACTACCTATTGCCCTCCTGCAGCCTGGACCCTGCTGGCATTTTTTTTCTTGGCGACATCCTCAGAACCTCCTCTCTGCCCAAACCATCAGGGCCTTCTATATTCCGTGGCAAGTTCCTGCTCTCTGCTTACAGGTTTGCTTACAGGTCCCTTCCCTAGCGCAGGCTTCTCTGCGTCCCCTGGCCAGGAAAGGCCTCCCAGCTGTACTCCCCCACAACCCCTACGGGTCTGCCACCCTTCACTGTGCTAATGAGTCCTTGACCAGTCTGTCTGTGTCACATACTGCCATTTGCCCATCACCCAGCTCAATGCCTAGTGAATACTGGCAATGGGGTGTGGGACATGAAAGAGAGAGGGAAAGCCTTCGTGCTAGGTTGAATAAACCACTTACCTGGCCTGTAGAAGTAAGCTGGGCTCCTAGGATGAGATTGGCAGGCACACCTCACTCCTCAGAAGCTCTTTCCCATTGCTAGCCCAAGGGGGCAGGGCCTGAGAAATCCGTGTGTGTCCTCTGTCCTCCCCACCCTTACCACCAAAGTCCATACCTGCCAAGGCTGACAAAGTGCAGGGCTCCTTCCCTAAGGTCCTTACCTTCCCACAAGCCAGGCCCACCCCCCAACCATCCCAGCTATCTCCATGCACTGTCCAAATGTCCCCCTCCAGGACTCTCTCAGACTCATCACGTGCTCACTTGTCTTCCCTCCCCTAACTTTGCCCTCAGTGTTTTCCTCCCAACTCCTCCCTCTGCCAGATCCCTCAGCTCTCCCCTCCACATCCCTCCTCTTTCCCAAGCACTCAGCCGCTCCTTCTCCTCCTCACCTTCTCACACCTCCAACCTCCCCAGGGCTCTTTTCGCCTTCCTCTAAGCAGCCCCCACCTCAGACACGCACAGCTCTCTCCCTCCCCTCCCCCGACTTTGTCCCCTCCCTCCACAACTCCTCCCCCAGCTCTGCGCTCTCCACCCCTCTCCCCAGGCGGGGCGGCCGCACCTTCAGCGCACCTGGCGGGGAAGGGGCGGGGCCTTTTCACCTGGCGGCCACAGAACAGCGGGGCAGCGGCCCCTAGCGGCCGGGGAGGGAAGCGCAGCCCAAATGGGCTCCCCTCTCAGCTAGTGCCTAACTGGGAACCACCACCATTCTTGCCTGCCTGATACTCAGACTCTTCCCCTGGCCGCTTCCAGGACTCTCGCTTTCTTCCCCCACTTTTTCCTGTGCCAGGAGCGGTTCTAGTTGCTAGGCATATGCAGTGAACAAGAAACAAAAATCGCTGGCCTGGAGGAGTTGATATTCGAATGAGAGAGACAAACAAATACATGAAATAAATTAGGTAAGGATATGGCCTGTTCCTAGATGGAAAATGCTATAGGAGGGGAAAAGGGGAGAGAGGAGCCAGGAAGTGAGGGGGGTGTGTGTTTGCAATTTTCAATAGTGTGGTGGAGAGGTGACTTTTTTTAGCAGTCCTGGAGGGAGGGGGGTGCAAAGCTTAAGGGGTCCTTTTGGCTCTGCTTCTAAGATATGCCTTAAATTTGAACACCTCCCCAGCATCGTGTTCCACGCCTCCATCGCCTCTCACCTGGATTAGCAGAGGCATCCACCTCCCTAGTCTCCTGGCTTCCTCTCAAATCCCCCCTATAATTTGGTTTCAATTGAGGTAAAATTCACATAACATAAAATTAACCACTAACCATTTTAAAGTGAAGAGCTCAATGGCATTTAGTACATTTAGTGTTGTGAAACTATCTACTTCCAAGACAGTTTCATCATCCCCAAAGGAAACTCTACCCAGTGGCGGTCACTCCCCATCCTTCTCCTGGCAACCACCAATCTGCTTTTCTTCTCTGTGGATTTATCTAAGGCAGACATTTCATGTAAGTGGAATCGTACAATATCTATGTCCTTTTGTGTCTGACTTCTTTCACTTAGCATGTTTTCAAGGTTCATCCATCCACACTGTAGTGTGTCAGAACCTCTCACTTTATGACTGAGTATTATTCCAGGGATTATTGCATGGATACACGACATTTTATCTGTTCATCCACTGGTGAACATTTGGGCTGTTTCCATCTTCTAGCTTTTGTGAGTAATGCTGCTCAGAACACTGGAGTGCAAGGATGTATTTGAGTCCCTGTTTTCAATTATTTTGGGCACATAACTAAGAGTGGAATTGCTGGGTCGTATGGTAATTCTACATTGTACTTATTGAGGAACTTCTCCTATAATATTTTAAACATGCAAATAAGATCATGTCAACACCCCAGCACGTGCTCAAAGCCCTTGGCTTCCTAGTCACTGAGAATCTAATCCAGACCCTCCCACAACCTCTGAGGCTATGCCTGGTGGTCCCATCATGCTGGCCCCTGTGCTCTTCAAATAGTCCTTCCAGCCTGTTCCAACCTCAGGGCCTTTGCACTTGCTGTTCCCTCTTCTTGGATCATACATGATAGTTTCCATCTCCGCTTTCAGGTTTCAGCTCAAATGCCTTAAATGCCTCCTCCTCAGTAAAGCCACCTTAGCCTAAATCATACTCATCCACATCCCGCCTCATGACTCCTCACAGTTTTTTCCTTCATAGCATCCATCACTCTCTGAGATGTTCTTTTTACTAGTGAATCATCAGGTTCCTCAATAAAGTGTGAGCTCCAGGAGGACAGTGACTTTGTGTCTTATTCACCATCATACCCTTGACTTCCAGAAAATGGATAGCCTGGAACCAGGTTCAAGGCCAGCATGAGGCCAAAAAACCCTCAGCTTTTAAGATAAATCATATTTTAATGCAATATTTTTAAAAATCAAAATTCATGCAAAAAATCCATGATGAATAAAATATTGAAATCTTCAATAAAAAGACAGCATCGGTATTCCTGCTTTCTCTTTCCCTCAGGTTCCAGTGTGTCTCCACATGGCATTCTTACTTTATTTAAAAAGTTGATTATTTTGGTCATTGTGGGTTTTTGGCATGAATTTTGGGTTTCTTAAATATTACATTGCAATTTATTTCTCTTGATCACCGAGTTTTTTGGTGTCCTCTTAAATTTTGTGGCCCAGGAAGCGCCTCACTCCCCTCACCCTAATACCAGCACTGGTCGGAGCCTGGTGTGCCCTCCTTTCATCACAGGTGTTCGAGGATGAACCGATGAGCAGGAGGGAAACTGGGAGCTGCGCAACTTCCAACCCCATAACCCTATTCCTTGACCCCTGCACAGCCGAGCATTGACTCCAAGTGACCAAGTCCCAGGGCCAGACATGTTTTTTTAACTATTTGGGTGAGTTATGGAGCCTCAGTTTCCCCTTCTGTACCCTAGGGAGAAAGTACCCACCCCACGCGGTAATCATAAAGAGTAACTGAGATGGTCAATGTTAACTTGGACCATTTCTCAGCTAGCCTAGGCCTCTCCCCAGTCACCATTCGACATCTCTATTTGAACATCCATCAAACCAAAGGTAACTCCTGGATTTAACCTCCAATACCATCCCTCCCTCCATCGTCTCCATCCTTCTAGATGCTCAGGCCACAAGCTTTGACTTGCCTCTTTCCCTCACATCCCACTTCCAATCTATCTGCTCCACCCTCAAAATACACCCGGAACCCACCCACTGCTCACCTCCTCTGTTACTACTCCCAGCATTGAGCACCTGGACCAATGCAGTCGCCTTCTCCCTGTCTCCCAGCTTCTGCTCTTGACCTCCACACTGTTTCCCTACAATGGCCAGAGGGTACTTGTGAACATCTGAGTCAGAACATGTCACTCCTCTGCTCAAGAACCCTCCGTGGCTCCCACCTCACTCAGAGCAAAAGCCCAAGTCCTCCCCAAGCACACCAGGCCAGCACAATCTGCCCCATCACCTCCCTGCTCGAAACTTCTTTTCCCCTCACTCACTCCCTCCAACCACACAGGCACCTTCGAACACCCAGCACATTTCTGCTTTAGGACCTTTGCACAGGATATTACCTCTTCCTGGAACTCCCTACCCCCAGTTCCTGCCGACTCCTACCTGGTCGCCTCAGGTCTTGATCCAAATACTACCTTCCCTGACCTCTCCTATCTAAATTGGAGGCATCATCATGCCTCCTTCTTCCTTCCTTAATTTTCTTCCATAGTACTTAGCATCATCTGACATCCTGTATCTTCCATTTGTCTGATTTCTTGTCTGCCTTCCTGATTAGAACGTCAGCCCCAAGAATACAGAATCTTTTTTGTCTTGCTCACTGCTGTGTTCCCACACCAACCACAGTGCCTGGCCCACAGTAAGTGCCCAATAAATGTTTGTTGACTGACTGAATGATTCCCTCCAGAAAGACAGCAATTGGGATGAATCCTGGCCCCCACCTATCCTCCCAGTCCAATGCTAAGACCTCTTTACCTTGCTTTTCACTTGGGTAAGGGTGTAGAACAGGATGGGGCTCAGACATTGCCTAAAGTGGGGGTACAGAGAGGCTCCAGGAGGGCCAGGGGCGCATAGAACCCCGCTGGCTCACCCCTCAGGACTCAGACAGGCCCACCATCCAATCCCTTAGTACCCTACTCATTTTCCAGGGCTAATTCTGTCATGTCTTCTGTGTCTGCCTTACCCACTAGCCCCAGGGTGCCTGAGAGGGCTCCCAGTCTTGATTGTGGGGCACTAGGCATCCTCAATGCCCAGCATGGCACTGTCCTAAGGGTACCTACAGGCGCTCTATGAGGAAGAAATGGAAGGAGTGAATACATGAACTGGATGATGAAGCGGAGACTTGGGCATTGCCCTGGTTCACCGGAGTCCAGAAACATGTTTCTCTCCCCTTCCCACCTTCACCCTCCCTTGCAGGACCTAAGGAGCCTGAGGCAGGACACTCAAAACCAGGGAGTTAGGCCTGAGGCAAAGGACGCAAAACACTGGGGACAGGGGAGGGTGGAGGAGAGCAGCACCCAAGACCGTTAGCGTCAGCGTTGGTGCCAGAGGCAGTGGGCGAACACATGGAGGGCGAGGACAGAGGACACAGTGAGCAGAGTAGTGTCTGAGGTCAGGGTGCCAGAGGTGCTAGGTGCAGAGCATATAGGGTCCCCAAGACGCGGAGGATCAAACGTGGGGTGTCCTAAGCGCGGGAATACTGGGTGTGGGGTTTTTCTGGCACGGGGTGCACAGAAGGTGGGGTGCCCAGACACAGGGTTCAAAGGACATGGGATGTCCAAGGTGCGGGGCACGCTGGGAAGGGGACTCTGGAGGCGCAAGGTAGGGTGCGTGAAACGAGGAGCTACCGGGGTGGGAGCAGGGAGTCTGGAGCGTGAGACCAACCTGCGCAGAGCTGGGCACGCGGCGACCAGGCGAGACTGTGGGCGCGCGCGCGCGCGCGCACGCGCTGGTTCCCGGAGCCTGGTTGCTGGCTTGGCTTCCATTGCGGCTGCGCAGCCGAGGGTCTCGAAGCCGGGGTGCTGCGGCCCTTTTGCACCCCCAGTCTCTCCCCATTCTTCGCCTCCTATGACCCCCGCCCCACGAGGCTAGAGACCGAGATGGAATGGGAGGTTGGGGAATCGATCCCAGCCGCGACCAGGGGCGCTGAGCTGAACGCGGGCATTGGGAAAGAGAGGAGGGGCTGGGAGGGGGTCCTGGTAGGGATTTTTCCAAACTGAGCCGGGGACCCTTAAAGCATGCCACCCTTTCCCCTCATATAAGTAAAGGCCATCCCTTCTTGCAGTCTCTGGAGAATGCAAGTTAGAATCACCTCCTAGGCAAACCCCTAGGGTCTGCAGGGGGGCGGTAGGTGGGCTACTGCGCACGTCGGGAGGGTGGGGTAATGGGAGGAGGTTTGGAGCCAGAGGATTCTGAAGGTGCCCAGCTTTCCCCCCTTTCAATCCTGCTGGGTTTATAGAAAGCTGGCTGCCTGCATGTGGGGGGAGGGTGTCCTGGTTGTCCCCTGAAGCACCACCCCCACACTCCAGCACCCCCAAGGTCTTCCATGGGTCCTACCAGGTGCTGTGGATATAGCTCAAAGTGGGAAACTGAGGCACAGAGAGGCGGGACACCTCCAACCCATTGATAGATTTGTGGCCAAACAGATGGATTGGATCCTTTCTGCACCTACCAACCTCTACATTTGCATTTGGTCCATCAGATCCCACCATTTGGCCTGGCCACCCAGATTCAAGGCTCCGGCACTGGAGCGATGGAGTCCTGCGCATTAAGGGGGAACGAAGGTGGCCCACCTACGCCCTTCACCCTGAAGTTTGGGGCACCCATGGGACCCAGGTTCCAGGCAGTGAGAATCCCTGCCCAGTCCTGAAACGAAGGCTGTACGTAAAAGGAGTGGTTTTGGGTTGCCACAAAGGTTGCCTCTGGTCACTCAGCCAGCCTGCAAGTCTGGTGTCTCTGCCTTTCCCTAAATTCAGCCACGAGGACAGGCTTCTTGGAAGAGATTGTCAGAGAACAGGTCAATAAATTTAGGTTTTCTTAGATATTCATAGTTCCCATGCAATTCTGCCCCATGTATGGGTATTTGCCACCCAAACCCTCCCACTGCCTCTCCCATATTCTTTCCCTATTCCTCACCCATTCTGTGGAGCCAAGCTTGGCGGGCAATACATACTCCTCTCTGGAGACAGAGACCAGGTTTGTCCCCCTCCCCATTCTTAGCCCAATACCTTCCTCTATAATCCAGATCCATATTTGTCTGCCCTATTCCTCCCCACACCCCATTAATGCCCAGTCTGATCCACTAAGATTCAGCTGCGACTTTGGACTTTGCTTTACTATTTAGGCCTCATTTGGATGGACTCCCTTCCCCAAGGATCCAAGCCAGGTATTTGCTCCTCCCACCCATCAGTCTTAGAGTTTCACCCATCTTTCATAAAATGGAGCCAGGAGCCAGGCTTCCAGGTCTGGGCTCCCCAAATCCTTACAGGATCTCACCGTTCAGGACTTTCTCCCTACAACCCTCTCCAGGCTTCTGATCCCTCCAATTTCTCCCCCAGCCCCCGCCTGGCACTGAGTCGTCCATTCTGTTGAAGTATCTACTTTTGGCCTGGGGCCGGGTTTTATAGCCCCCACTGTGGGTCTTGGCAGTCACCACTCTGGCTCCAGGGATCCAAGCCAGGTCGGACCCGAGAGGGGGTGCGGGGCTCCCTCTGCAGCCTCTGGCTGAAACCTGCCCGTGGCCTCCTAGACATCACCAGATGCCTAGGATCCCGCCGGTTCCTTGCCTTTTTCAAACCCACCAGCTGCAGTGTAGTTGCTAGGCTGTGGAAATCCGTAGCGGGTTTTTGCTCATGCCGAAAATCTAAAATTCATTTTTTGCCTCCTCTTCCCCGTCCCCCGCCTCCCAAAGCGAGACGTTTGAGGCGTTTCTAGATACTAACCTCCCCTTAACACTCCCCTCCGTCCCTGCTGCCCGGTCGGCTCCCAGCCCGTGTCCGGGTACCCGGGATCTTCTGCTAGGGTCTTGTCCTGTCCGGCTGACTCCAGTCCTGGCTTTGCGGCCCTCCCTCGTCTTTTATTGTAGGTCTGGTCTCCCAGGGTAGCGGCCTCCTCACAGCTTGTCGGGCGTATAGCCCCTGGATCCTGAAACCGCTTTTACCTGCCCCTCCGGTGCAGCCAGCGCTCCGGATCCCCTCGTGCTGGAGTCCAGCCCTCCTTTTGCCCTTCCCCCTTACACGTAGCTGCCAGGAAGATGGGGGCAACCTACGCCGCCTTCCTGAGCCCCCCTCCCCCGCGAGCCCAGGTCCGGAAATTACAGGCCGGGTCTTACTTGTTCCCACTGCATTAAGCATGACGCATTACTCCGTCTCCCGAGGAAGAATCCGGCCCGAAAATTGCGTGCCCCCGGGTACATTTGGCCCAGTCGCGGCTTCCCACCTCCCCGTTCATCCCTTCTGTTTAATCCAACCCGGGTTTTGCACACCCCTTCCAGCTCTCCCCATTTCTCCTCTCTCTGGACTCTACGCCTCTCCTTTACTTCCCTGCCGGAAAAATCCTCCCCGAGTTTTACATGCACCCGTCTCCCCTCACCCACTCCCCGTTCCGAGGCTGATATCTAGCACGTCGCCTTCCCTCTCCCCGGTTTTCCAGGAGAGCTGGAGGAAGCGCAGGGGAGAAAACTCCAGCCCGGGTTTTCAGGCCTGCCCTCGGTGCGCCCTGGCAGGTTGCGGCGGCCGGTCCCGGGCGGTGGCTCCGGGCCGGGTTTTGCGCGGGTCCATCGTCCCCCTCCCGGAGCTAGTGCGCCCGGGAGCGGGGCGAGCAGGCGGCTTGTCATTGCTGGTACCCGGCGCCGGCTCGGTCCGCGCGTCCTGCGGTGCCCACTGGCCCGGCCCGGCTCCCCCCTTCCGGCCGCTCCGGGGGCGCGACGCCGCCGTGCCCGCCTCCAGCCGCGCCCCCACCAGGCTCTGCGCCGCCAGCCCCCCACCCGAGCCCCCCGCGGCCACTGCGGGGAGCCCAAGCCGTCCGCGCGGGAGCTGTCGGCGCTGCGGCGCCCCCGCCCCGCCGTCTGCCGAGGAGGCCCCGGCGAATGGGGCCGCGCGGGCCCAGGAGTGGCGCCGCCGGGCGGCGGGGGGCTGCAGAGGCTCCTGTTCTGCCGCGTTAACCCCTCGGTCGCCGCCGCCGCCGTCGGAGGGGGCTGGGAAGTCGCCTGGGCGCACACGTGCCACCTCCGTCGGGGCTGCGGAGCTGCGGGGGAGATGCGGGCCGCTGCCGGCGCCGCCTCGGGGGGCTCCGCCTCGCCCCAGACCCGGGAGCTCTGACGCCGCCCCCGCCCCACCGCCTCCGCCGCCTCCCTACCCAGGAGGGGCGCGGACTCGCTCGCCCCCAGCCGCGAGCCGCCACCGCCGCCGCCGCGAGGGGGCTGCCTTTGGAGCTGTGTGATCCTTTTTTTTTTTTTTTTTTAATTTTTGCTTGGTGGCGGTGGTGCTGGGCCAGGGGAAGGAGGGGACACGGAGGCCTCCCTCTCCCCGCCATCCCTCACCCGTTTCCCCCCCGTCCCGGTTCCGGGAGATGTGCCGGGCGGGGGGCCCGGGTTCGCGGAGCCGCAGGAGAGAAGCGCAGGGCCGACCCCAGTGCGGCGCTGGACAGGTGAGTGTCTGCGAGCCCAGGGCGAGGGGGACGCCGCACCTGGGCCAGGTGTGCGGGCCAAGGGTGGGAGGATGGAAGCTGGGGCCTCTTTGGGCCGCGTAGGGGGAGGGGATGCTGGAGCCGCGGGTCACCGCGCCTGAGCCGGAGGGGCGTCGGGGGCGGCCGGCACCTCACCCCTACGGATGAGAGGGCCGCGAGGAGCGGTCCCCACGGAGCGCCGGGGGCGCGGGGGTGCAGATGGGCAGCCGCGGGGACCCGGCGGGGGGAGGGGACCGCGAGTGTGCCCGCGCGTGGCTGCGTGTGCCCGCGCGCGCGCCAGCCTTTGTGGGGAAGCGGCGCGGCAGTGCCTGCGTGTCCCTGGTGCGTGTGCGCGCGGGTGCTTGGCGCCCTGTTTGTGTAGGTGTCTGGGTGTGAACTGAGAGGATGCGTGTGCACGCCGCGCGCGGGCCCCGGGCCTCGGAGGAGCCGTGTCGGGGGCTGGCACCGCAGGATTCTGGGCTGGGGGTTGTTTTTCTCTGGGAGGCATAGGTACGGGGGATGGGGAGGGGTCTGTCTGGGCTCCGCTATCAGGAGGAGGGCTGCAGCCTGCAGCATCTTCTCTCCGTGGTACCCAGTTAAGCATGGGGAGCTGTCGGGTTTGAGCCACCAGATTCGGGCTTTGAAGGCGAGCTCATCCCGTCTACCAGGTGTTGGGGGGTTTCAATTGCCATCCTCTCATCTGAGGGTCCTGGGACAGGAGTCTGGGCCAGAAGAGTGTGAGGGTGTTGTATATGCTACAGCCGTTGCCAGAAAATGCCCCTCCAGTGCGCTCCCGGCCCCCATTTGAAGACAGAACCCTGCCTGCACATAACCTCCAAGAACAGCCCTGTCCATACTCTTCTAGCCTAGATCAACACCCAGCCCCATCCCTGCCCAGCACCTCACTGTACCTTCCTGGTCCTCCCCCACCTCCCCCAGCCATGGCAGCTGCGTGGGTGTCCTTCCATCCCAGTCTTGAGGCAGGGCCCCCTTTCCTCCTGGCTTCTGCAGGACCCTGAGCCTGGGTTTGTCTGCCCACATCCAAACATGTGGTGTGCCTGGGGGGGCAGGGGGAGGGGTTCAAAATGGCTGCCAAGATGGCTGGTCGTGTCTCTCTCTCTCTCTCTCTCTCTCTCTCTCTCTCTCTCTCTCTCTCTCTCTCTCTCTCTCCCTCTCTCTGTCCCTCCCTCCCTCTCTCTCCCTCCCTCTCTCCCTCTCTCCCTCTCTCTCCCCCTCCCCCTCCCTCCCTCCTTCCCTCTCCCTCCCTCCCTCCGTCCCTCCCTCCCTTTCTCTCCTGTCTCCCTCTGCTTGCCCTGTTTCCTTAGCAGTTACTGGAGTCACTGCCGGAGTCACTGCCCAGAAGGGGTTGGACAGTGTGAGGACAGGTGTTGGGGACACCTAAGGGTGCATGTTTGCTCTGGGCCTGTTGACCTCGATGCTGCTTGGGTAGAGGCCTTTGGTCTCTGCTCCCCTTTCCAACACCCCAAGGGTCTGCATGAGCTTGTAACCTGACCCCAGACCCGATCTCTTCACTCAGGCTAACCGCCTGGGTGCTGGCTGCCTGCCCTCTACCAGGTCTCCTAGGCCTGGCACCCTGAATTGATCGTTGGGGTGTCAGGGTGCCTCATGGAGTGTCTCCATTTCTCATCCTCTCCACATGCCCAGTGGCCAGGGGCTGATGAATCCGGCTGGGCCTCGGTCAGGCCCCAGCTGTGGGGCCAGGTGACTACTCCTTCCTCCCCACTCCTCTCCCACTAATGCTGAATTTATTACTTAAAAGTAGGATGAAAATGGGGAGAATAAGAGAAGGAATACAACCTTCATTATCATATCGAGAAAATTATCCGTGATTTTCCTAACTAGCAATTTGCCTGCCATGCCGTTCAGAACTGACTTGCCCATTAATTACAGAGATGAAAAATCATCTGGAAAGAGGAAAAGGGAACTAATTCGATCCCTGGCTGGTAGCAATAGCACCAAGCCACATACGTGTGCGCGCCCACATGTGAGCGCCAGCCCTGCTGCTGGCATCATTACTTTCCTCCTCCTCGTCTCTTGGTGAACTCCTGCAGGGCCTCCACCCACCCCCTGCTCTTCTCTCCTGCTCTCCAATGCCCTGCTAGGCCAGCCCTCCCTCCATAGGGTGCCAGTCTCAACCCCCACTCGTGGGCATCTGGTGGGGATCTGGCGTGTGAGGCTCAATCACCTGAGCTGATGCCTGCCCTTGGGCATGGAGATGGCGCTCTGGATGGGGGGAGGATGGGGAGCAGGGGACCAGTGCCCCTGAGCTGTGGGCCCTGCAGAGAGGAGGTGGAAGGCTGGATGGGGAGCCCCTTCTCCAGGGCCCAAGGAAGACCCTGTGGGTATGTGGGGCGTGGGGGAGGGGCCTACAGGCGCCAAATCTGCTCAGGAGTCTGTTTGTATCAAGGTCTGGGCTCCAGGCTGGGGCAGCTCCCCCTGCGTGTGGGGCTCTGTCTTGTGTGTGTCCCTCCTGCGAGCCCCAGGAGGTTGCACTGCCCAGGAGGTTGCACTGCTCTGCCCTGGACCGGGTACCTCTAATGGGTTACAGGAGCAGGAGCAGGATTCCCTCCATCCCCACCCACTGGCCACAGGGAGCTCCATTGGGATCTATGCCCCTTCCTACCTCTCCAGCCAGACGGGTGTCCAAGGACACGGAAGGCTCTGGTTTCTGTGTGGGCTCCTCCGGAGGATCCGATTTCCATAGGCCAGACACTTCCCGTCCTCCAGCCCCTTCTATGGGGAGGCAGGGGGAGGGGCTCCTGAAGTGCGGGTTCCCTAGGTCTGGAACCAGGATCTGAGCACAGTGACCCTGGCGATGCCTGAGTGAGCTAGCATCTCTCCTGGGCCCAGCCTTAGTCACCCCGATGCAAGAGGAAAATAGGGTCCCAGGGTGGGAGGGGGTCTCATTGTCCCTGGAATCCAGTCCTCTGTCCCTGTCTGTCTTCTGTACCTGTGTGTACCAGTTCTGTGAGTGATTTGGATGATGACCTGGCTGAGCCACTGTGTGGCCATGTGTCGTCAAGTTTGTCTTATGTTCATAGGGGTCTCCTGTGTGCTGATGTTTGTGAGTTTTGGAGAGGGGCTGGCCCTGTGTGTATGTATCTCCATGCGTGAGCAGCTGTCTGCATCCTGTGTGGACCTGCAGGCATTTGCCTAGGTGTGTGTACGCTGGGATCCTTAGAGCAAGGCTGGTCACCTCTTTTATGCAATCTGTGACCATTTGCCAAGTGCCTTCTCCACGAGGCACCGTGCTGGGAATGTCGTGGGAACAGTGCCCTGGTCTTATCCTCATGGAGCTCACAGTCTAGTGACACATAAGTGATTTCAGTCAAGGGCTCATGTCATAGGAGTTGTGGAGAAGGCTGTGTCTCCCACTTCAGAGTGGCCAGAGTCCCAGCTGGGGAGGGCAGCCCCAGATTTGGAAGGCAGCAGCCTCTGGGTCCCAGCACTACAGCCGTCCTAGGCATGGGGCATCCTGGATTTGACTCTGCAAAATCATCCCTGTCACCTCTTCCCCCTCACCCCCTCTCTCTCTTTGCTGCTTCTCTAACATGGGAAGCACGATTCTACCCCAGGACCTTTGCACTGGCTATCCCTCCACCTGGGACCTCACCCAGACATCTCCAAGGCTTTTGCTTTCTCACCTGCTTCAAATATCACCTCCCCAGTAAGTTTTACCCCGTGCAGCCTGTTTAAAATTGCAGCCTCCCCCCGCCTCCTGACTTCCCATAGCATGGCTGGCTTTTGCACACTGTAATTTCCTGATTTATTGCACCTCATTTATCGTCTGTCTCCCTGACCAGGATCCAAGTGTTCGGGGAGTTTGTTACTTGGTTTGCTTTGGGATCCCAGGTGCCTAGACTCATACCTGGCCCATAGTAGGTGTTTAAGAAATCTTGCCTGAGTGAATGGGAGGGCGTCTCATAAAGGACCAGAGACTTCTGTGTAACTCCCATGGCTGTGCACAACTAGGGCTCCCATTGCCCTGGCCTCCTTGGGAGAATTGAAGGCTGCCTGCCAAGGGCCAGACTAGACCAGCTCTTCACCTGTCCCCTGGCACATCTAGGCAAACTGTCTCTAAAGTGGCCTTCTCGTGCTTGTGGGTGAGGCTGAGTGGGTAGGCAGGTGGCTCCTCTATAGGGCTGTGTGCAATATAGAGTTTAGAGCTCAGAGGGAGAACATGGGGGCCCCCTGCCCTTGCCAGGGGTAAGAGCCTCAGCGTTAAAGCCTGAGCAGCCCTTCCCCGACCTCCTCCTGGAGCACTGACCCAGCCTCTCTCTCATGGGATAGGACCCATTGTTTCAGTCTGCCCTGGCCCCAGGGAACTAGCTAAGCAGAGGCCCGCTGCCACCCCTCCGACTCCAAAATTTGGGGAAAATAGAAATCTCAATAAATAGATGCCAAGTCTAAAAGTAGCCCTGCCCTCCTGCCAGCTAAAAATAGTCAAAGCCCCTCCCTCAGAGGGTAAAGATACCCGGGAAGGCAGGTGGGGCTCCTATCTGCTGCTGGGGAGGTGGTACAGGCAGGTGAGGTGGTACAGGCAGGTGAGGCGGTGCAAGCAGGTGAGGGGCCCAGGGCAGAGTCTGAACTGTGGCAGTCCTGACATTGGGGCCACATCATTCTTTGTGGGGGGCTGTCCTGTGCATCATAGGACTTTTAGCAGCATCCCTGGCCTCCATACTCTAAATACCAGTTAGCATCTCACCACCCCGACACACACTCTAGTGGTGACACCTAAAAATGCAGACATTGCCAAATGGCCTGGGATGAGGGGCAAAATCCTCCTCCTCCTGTGTTGTCCCCAACAACCCCCTCCCCCCTCCCCTTAGCTTCCCCTCCCCCCATTGAGAACCACTGGTTTAGATCAGGGGTCAGCAGACTTTCTCTGTGAAGAGCCAAATACTAATATTATTGGAGACTTCTGTGGGCCTCTTACCAGCTCTTTGCATATCCTTCCTCTGCTTCTTTTTCTCAACCCTTTGAAAGTAGCAAAACCATTCTTAATTCATTGGCTGTACAGAAACAGGTGGTGACTGGACCGTAGGTGGTCAACTCCTGCGCTAGAGCGTCCCCAAATTACCCTTGGTAGTGGAGATTGGGGCACCTGTGGATGCACCCTCATCAGCAGAGGGGCAGCCCCATTAGGGGCGAGTCCAGTGCAGCCTGTCCCTGTCATCTCCCTGCCCTCATCTCCTCCGGCTCTCCTGTGCTCACTCTCCACCAGTCACACTGGCTTCCTCACTGGTCCTCAAACATGCATGGGCCAACTGCAGGGCCTTTGCATGAGCTATGTCCTCTGCCTGGAACATTTTTCTCTTCCTTGGACACCTGTATGACTCCTCCCTCACCTGTACAGGGCTTTGCTGAAATGTCGGGCCTTCCATTATATTAGTACACCACAGAATTTCTTTAGTGCTCTTTGTGTCTGGCTTTCCACAGCTGTGTCTCCAGCACCAAATCAGTGGCTGGCCCATAGTAGGTGCTCTAAAAAACATGTGTGGAATTGCCACGTATGTTTCTAAGCCCCACAACCACCGT
Organism: Rhinolophus ferrumequinum; assembly: GCF_004115265.2. NCBI lineage: Eukaryota > Metazoa > Chordata > Mammalia > Chiroptera > Rhinolophidae > Rhinolophus > Rhinolophus ferrumequinum. The sequence continues at coordinate 47,833,307 of NC_046301.1, forward strand.
GTGAACCTTCTGTCCCATTTCCTCAGGAGAAAGAGAGAGAGAGAGAGAAAGAGAGACTGAGAGAGAAGAAATAAAGGGGGCCTCATCACATGGCCTGAAGTGGGCACAGTGGGATTTGAACCTAGGTCTCTGGTCTCTGCCAGCGTCTAGTGGCAGCAGAGGACCCAAAGGCTTCTCCCATGCCCTCTGTTTCTGTGACTGTTTCCAGCTCTGCTGAGCCTGGAGTGCGAGGCTTGGAGCTGGACAGTGAACAACTTGGTGGGGAAACAGACCACAGAGCACTGTGGTACCACCCTCTGTTATGGGGAGCACAGAGACGGTGCCTGGCTGGCTTGCAAGTCAGGGAGGGCTTCCTGGAGGAGGAAGCTTCTCAGCTGCAGCCTAGAGGGAGAAGGAAAGATAAAGTAGAGGGGAAGGAGAGTGAGAAGGAAGGGCCCATCCTGAGGTCAGAAAGAAGGTGGTGGCTCAAAGGGGAAAAAGAAAGATGTAGTTTCATAGCCGGGCATGCAAAGAGAGACTGGAGGCTGATCTAGGGAGCCAAAGGACTGAGTTTGTGAGTTTGCATTTCTATTTGTCCATGGGGCTGAGAAGGCCTGTGGAGGGGTCAAGTCACACAGGACAGGGTCTGAATATCCAATATGAGCTCCCTGTGGCTGCTGTATGGGAGAGAAGTGCAGAGGGCAGGAAGGGAGGCCAAGAAGAGGAGGCCATTGCGGCTGTCAAGGTGAGGGCTCCAGTGGGGACCTTGAAACATTAGAGATGGACTGGTGTGCGGTTTTCAAGTCAGAGTTGACATGATTTGGTGGGTGTTTGGCTGGAGGGCGGAGGAAAGGGGGAGGGGAAGGGAGAAACTGCAGGTTTCTGGTTGTTTTTTCCCCCCTTTTTCTGCCCCCCCCCCGCCCAACTCTGGTTCAAGCCATTGTTTCTCAGTCTAGTTGTGTAGGACACAGCTCCCTGGCCTATGCTGGTATTATGAGCCTTGTGCTCCCCCTGGCTGAGGCAGCCGGTCAAGGGTCATCGGCTCTTGCCAACTTCCGTCCATTCACACTGGCTGTCAGCCACTCATGGCAGCACACGGCAGCCCAGCTCCAGGGAGAGCCATTGTTCACAATCTTAGCTGTAGAGGGTGCAGCTCACTGGCCCATGTGGGAATCGAACCGGCGACCTCCGTGTTAGGAGCACGGCGCTCCAACCACCTGAGCCACCAGGCTGCCCCCATGTTTCTAGTTTTGACAGTGGGTGGACAGGGAGGAAAGAAGAAGGTGGGCGTGGGGAGCATCTGCCACTCTCAGCACCCACCCCCACAGTCTAATCTCCTCTTCCAATTAAGAGTCTATGAACACCTGAGTCAGGTCTCATTTCTCCTCTATTCAGAACCTCCGTGGCTCCCACCTCACCCAGAAAACCCCAAGTCCTTCATGAGGCCCACAAGGCCCTGCATGCTCTGCTCTGTAACTCCCCGCTCCACCTGGTCCTCACCTCTGCCCACTCTCCCTCTTTCTCACCTGGCTGCAGCTACACTCCACATCCAGCCTCAGGGCCTTTGCACATGCTGTTCCTGCTGCCTGGGATCTTCTTTCCCTGGGTACCTAGATGGCTTACTTCCTTGAGATCTGTGCCAAAATGTCACCTCCTCAATGAGGCAGTCCCCGATCACCCCATCTATACCACCCAAACATAACCTTCCCCCATCACCGTCTTGCCCCTTTGGGCCTATTTTTCCCCAAAGCACTTGTGACCCAGTGAGAACTAGGTAACTATCCACTGAATGGATGACCCATTCTCTAGGTTTGTTTCATCTTTGTTCATTAAACAAATTAACAAGTACCCACTCCTGGCCCAGGGCTGGGGATGCAACAGAGCGCCAAGTGACAGTGATGGAACTTTCCCTGTTGAGTCCCCAGTGGGTAGTCAAGACAGACGATCAACAGCAGAACTCAAATCCGATTAGGGGAGCAAAAGGTGGAGGCCCAGTATACTGCAAATGTGGGTACAGGAGAGACCAACGCAGTCTTGGTGGGCAGAGCTTTTGGGAGGAAGAGTGGGGCAGAGGGTGGTTGTGAGAGAGAGTTGTGGTGGGGAGCAGAGAACAGGCACCTTAGGAGGCCAGCGTAGAGAGGGTGATGACGAGGTGGCAGGAGACCAGAGCCTGGGACACCATGTTAGTGCACTGAGGCAATGGGAGCCATGGAGGACTGTAGGCAACGAGGGAAGTGATTGGGTTTTCATTTTGCAAAGGTCACTCTGGCTACAGGATGGTAATGGGATGGGATGGGAGTGGCAGATAGATGGGGGAGACCAGAGAAGAGGGAAAGGTATGTTTTGAACAGCCCCCACTCCCCTGCAGTCCAGCGCCACTCAGTAAGCAGTGACCTTTCAAAATTTAACAAGACAGGCAAACCCCACCCTGTGGCACAGACATCTAGTGGGAGAGAGATAATAAGCAAATAAGTAAGATGCATGGCTGGTGTGCTAGTGATGAGTGCTGGGGAGAAAAAAAAGGCAGAGTGGGATGTAGGAGTGCTGGGACCAGCAGGGGCCTAAAGGAAGCAAGGGAGGAGCTGTGTGGGTGGCTAGAGAAGAGTGAACAGCCTGTGCAAAGGCCCTGAGGGATTGTGCCTGGTGTTTTCCACCAGGAAAACGGGAGCTGACTGAGTGAGGAGCTGAGAACAGGGAGGTGAGAGGGCAGAGCATGCAGGGCCTTGCTGTCCAGGGGAGGACTTGGGCGATGGCTCTGAGTGAGGTGAGAACCATGGCGGGTTCTGAGCTTTGGAGGGACATGCCGGAACTCAGGTGCTCACAGGCGCCCTCTGGCTGCTGTGGGCGGAACAGACTGGGGGCAGGGCGAGCAGGAGTGGGGGAGCGGACTTGGGAGGGGGCTATGGTGCTAGGGCAGGTAGGACATGGTGGGGCTGGACCGGGGAGGGAGCCAAGGGGCGGGGAGAAGTGAGCAGATTCTGAAGGGGGAGCTGCTGTTGTTGGATGTTGGGGTGAGAGGAGGAAAGGGGTCCAGGATGACTGTACAGTTCTTGAGTGTAATGTGGAAAGATGGTGGGGCGGAAGGTGGTGGTGGTGGCACTGAATGTGCGGCGGGGACCCTGCCTTTCCTGAGCCCGCAGCCCCCTTTCTGAAGAAGAGCCACGTGCTGGGCACTGTCTGGGCAGTTGTTCCGTCTGTTCGAGGTAGACATGTTAGTCCAGAGTAGGGAAAAGGAAATAGGCCCAGCCTTGGGCAGCAAATTCAGACCCAAGAGCCTCGTCCTACCTACCCCAGGGCTTGCTGCTTCCCCATTCTGTCATGCCTGAGGGCCGTCTGGAGGAGGTGGACCTGTGGAGGCTGCTAGGTTTGGGGAGGGAGGAAGAGTCAGAGTCTTGTGTGGAAGGGCAGGACAGTGAGGGGCCCAGAGCCTTTCTGTCAGCACCGCCCTCCCCCCCCAGGCACTCAGACTCTCACCCACTGGAGCACTGAGGGTTGCCATGGCAGCCATACTCTAAGGCAGCCTGAAGGTGCTCCCCCTCTTCCAGCAGCCGGTTCTCCTCCTGTCACGTCCCCTGGCCCATCCCAGGGTACCCAAGCACAGAGCCTGGGCTGCATCACCTGCCCCCAGGACGCCCACTGCACCCCACTTGACTTGAGACTAATGTGGGGCTCAGGTGCAAACACTGAGGCAGGTGTGAGGCAGGTGGGCAGTCCACAGGACCTGGGAGCGGGACGTGCCTGAGGACTAGTCCCCCTCTCGGGGTGAGGGCAGTGAGCCCTGTTTCCCATGGGTTCAGTTGTGGTCACCCAAGTTCACTGAGGCTCGAGGTGGGGACAGATGCAGGTGCAGGCTCACCTGGCCCTGCAGGTGAGGAAACTCCAGGCATGTCCAGCTCTGAGGACCTGTCACACAAATGCAGCAGGGGCCTGCAGGTGGGGCTCTCTTGGCCCCCAGGGTTTCCCCAGTTCCTCGTGTCTAGCCTGGGGGACCAGCCTGCCTGGGTTTAAAGCCCCGTCACCAATTGGGTGCCCCTGGGACCTTACTTTCCTTTTCTGTAAAATGTGGGTATGTACGTCACCCCTCCTCCATTTACTAAGTTCTTATGAGGATTAAATGAGATAATTTGTGAGGATTAAATGGGGTGCTCTCATGATCACCCCATGGTGCTCCTCACGGAGCACGGAGGTGTCAGCTGCTGTGCCTGGCACCTCAGATGGTTCGGGCACTAGGTATCCCAGCAGCCCTCCACCCCACCCCTCTCCCTCAGTTTGTGAAAGATTCCCTAAAGTAGTGCAGCCCAGGGCCCTGCCCCCATCTCCGCCTCCCCCCGCCACCATGTGTCCTGACACCTGTGTGACTTTCCTAGGGCTGCTTTAACAAACTGCCCCAGACTAGGTGGCTTTAACACCAGAAATGTATTGTCTCCCAGTTCTGGGGGCCGGAAGTCCAAGATCGGGGTGTTGTCAGGGTGGGTTCCTCCTGGGGTTTCTGAGAACCTATCCCACGCCGCTCCCCGGCTTCTGGTGGCTGCTATTAATCCTTGGTGTTCCTCGGCTTGTAGAAGCATCACCCTGGTTCTGCCTTTGTTTTCATGTGGGGTTCTCCCTGTGTGCATGTCCACATTTCCCCTTTTTATAAGGACACCATTCTTATTGGCTGACTTTAATGACCTCACTGTAACTTGATTACCTTTTTTAAAGACCCTCTCTCTATTCTGAGGTCCTGTGGGATAGGACTCAAACATATCTTTTTTGGTGGTGGGGGGAACACAATTCAATATTCAATCCATAATAACCCCCTCTCAAGGCCTCAGGGATGATCCAGGTGGGTCCAACATATCGACACCTGGCCTCCCCACCTAAGTGGGCACCAGCTGGCAAGCAAAACTCTCCAGGGTGGGGTGGATGTGCAGTCAGGCCAGAAGGGTGGGAACGGGAGCCACAGTGCCTAGCTCCTGAGCTGGGCTCAGTTTTGGTGGTTCCGGGGGCTTCCTGGGGGAGCTCCAGGGAGGTGAACTCAGGGAGCAATGGGCAACCTGTGGGGAACACTTTCTGTGCCCCTAAGGCAATGGTGCTTAGCCTGTGAAGGCTAGGCTTGGCCCCCAGGTCACAGGGCAGGCACCCCGTCTCCAGTAGTACCCACCATCATCCTTAGTCACTTACCTTGGTTCATTCATGAACTGTTTGAGGCTACACTGCGTGTCTAGGTGCCAGGAGATGGTCTTGGGGGCTTCCATTCTCTTGAGGGTACAAAAGAAATCCATGAATGAACAGGTAGAGTCACACGACAGAGATGTGATCAGTGGTGATGGTGGTGACAATTGCTGCAGGGGACATTTTGCACTCACTACATGCCAGGCGCAGCCCCGAGTGTTCCATGTGTATGAATTCATCTTGTTGCACAACTATCCTATGAGGTATCCCCATTTTACCAAGAAGAAAATGGGAACACAGGTTACAGGATGGCAGGGGCTGGACCGGCAGGCACTGATTGCCAGGTGCTGTGATACGGGGTGTTGGAGGCCTGTGTGCATTTCTGAGGGGCGCGCAGCTGAGCTGAAATCTAAGGGATGTGAAGGTGGGAACTGGCTGGCTGGAGCAAGGGGGGAGGGGGCAGGCGTCAGAACACACGTGGCCCTGTGGACCATGAAACGGGAGCCAGTACAGGATTTCAGCTGGGGAGCGCCCTGTCCAGATTGTCCTGGAAAAGACCTCTCTGTGGAAACAACCCAAGTGTCCATCTTTGGATGAACAGATAAACAGAATGTGGTCCATCCACACAGTGGAACATTACTCAGCCATCAAAAAGGGTGAAGCACTGACACACACTAGCTGCAACGGGGATGAACCCAGAAAACATCAGGCTGAGTAAGAGAAGCCAGACCCGAAAGGCCACATGTTGTATGATTCCCTGTATATAAAATATCCAGAATAGGAAAATCCATACAGACAGAAAGCAGATTAGCAGTTGCGGGGCGGGGGGGGGGGCTGGGAGCGAGGGGAGGAGTTTTTGCCCCAAACAGGCACAGTTTCTGTTTGAGGTGATAAAAAAAAGTTTTGGAAATAGATCATGGTGGTGGTGGCACAGCATTAGGAATATAATTAATGCCACTGAATCGTATGGTTAAAATGACAAATTTTATGTTTTGTGTGTGTGTGTGTGTGTGTGTATGTATATACATATGTGTATGTGTGTACATATATATGAGATGTGACAAGTTCACGAACTTGTTGCAACGATGTTGTTAACCTTTTTTGATGTCAGAGGGATTATTCATTATGAATTTATGCCAATTGGACAAACAGTTAACCAAGTTTACTATTTGGAAGTGCTGAAAAGCCTGCATGAAAAAGTTAGTCGACCTGAACTTTCTGCCAACAATTCATGGTTCTTGCATTACAACAATGCACCAGCTCACAGGGCTCTATCTGTGAGGGAGTTTTTAGCCAGTAAACAAATAACTGTATTGGAACACCCTCCCTACTCACCTGATCTGGACCCCAATGACTTCTTTCTTTACCCAAAGGTAAAGGAAATATTGAAAGGAAGACATTTTGATGACATTCAGGACATCAAGGGTAATACGACAGCTCTGATGGCCATTCCAGAAAGAGTTCCAAAACTGCTTTGAAGCGTGGACTACCGTTTCCCCGAAAATAACCTAGCCCGACCATCAGCTCTAATGCGTCTTTTGGAGCAAAAATTAATATAAGACCAAGTCTTATATTATAGTAAAATAAGACCAGGTCTTATATTAATTTTTGCTCCAAAAGACGCATTAGAGCTGATGGTCTGGCTAAGTTATTTTCGGAGAAACAAGGTAGGGGCTGGCATCGGTGCATAGCTTCCCGAGGGGAGCACTTTGAAGGTAGCCGTAGTGATACTCAGCAGTGAGGTACGTAGCATTTTGTTTAGGATGAGTTCGCAGACTTAATTGTCAGACCTCATACGTGTGTGTGTGTGTGTGTGTGTGTGTGTGTGTGTGTACATATATACATATATATCATAATTTTTTTAAAAAATGTCCTTCTGGCTGCTGGGGGAGTCTGGCGTGTAGGAGTAAGAGGGGCTGGAGGGAAGTTGGGAAGGAGTCAGGGCCATCTGGGGTAGACAGTGAGCCCAGGTCTGGAGGGTGGCTGCTGAGGATGGATGGACGCTGGAATGTTCTGGAGGCACAGACCGAAACGTGGCTCCTGAACTGGATGTGTAGGGAGTAAGGGACAGAGAAGCCAAGCATTTTGACTCCTGAACGTTTGGCCTGAGGCCCTGAGAGGATGGTGAGATCATGGACTCATATGGGGGGCTTTGCTTTGGTCTGGTCAGGCTGCTCGTGACTTGGAGACCCGAGTGGAGGTGTACACAGTGAGGAGGGAGACAGAGCTGGAACTCGAATGTGGCAGTCGTCGTGGTACAGATGGTGTCTAAAGAGGCTGCTTGGGATTCCCAGGCGGGGGCTATGGATAGGGAAGAGGCCTGGGGACTGCATTTGGGGTCCCAGTGTACTGGGGTGCAACCGGGGAGGAGGGAGCGGAGCCCCCCCGCCCCTCCCCACACCAAGCAGTGGACAGCGCCCTCTGATGGCTCGCCTATCGTGTGTATAGACTGTTGTTCTTACCAGAATCCTGCAGATTTGAGCTACTGAGGGAACTTGGGTGGGGGAGGGGAAAGGACCCACTCAAGGTCACACAGTGCGTAAATGACAGACCCCCAGAGCCTGGCATCCCAGCCTCCCCAGCATTAACCAGCCACTAACCAGTTTGACTACCTCAGGGAAGCCGGGGAAAGGAATGTCCATCAGCCTGGGGTCAATGCCTCCCCTGAGCCTGACCCCGGCTAGGAGATGGGGTGGGGGGAGAAATAAGGTGGTGAGGAGCACCCCTCCCGCAATTGTAAATGCTGTGAAATGGTAAAATGCTGTGAAATGAACCTGAAGTTCCGCAGGCCACGTCTGGTTAGGGTGTGGGAGCAGACGCAGTTTCAGGCAGTCCAGGGGTGATTTCCTGCTGGCTGGGCTGGGGACGGGGCAGAGAACTGTTGCAGGGATGGGGTGCAGGGCTGCACTGTGGACTTATTGTCCCATTTCATGTGAGAGGAGACTGAGACCTGCAGGGGGTGGGTGTCTTGCCCCAGGAGCTTGGCGCACCATCTTTATTTCTTGAGAACCTGTGTTGAGTCCCTGCCGGCAAAGATCTCATGGTCTAGTGGGGAAGGGCGACAACAGATCTGCTAATGTTGATAGGTACTGTTAGGTGAGGTTGAAGGCTATGAATTAAAAATGGCAAAAGGATGGCGAGTGAAGGTGGTGGGAGTGTTTGAGGAGGTTGGGGTTGGTCACTCTGCTGGGGTGACCTTGGAGTTGAGCTCTGAACAGTGAGAAGCTGCCACATGGATGCGGGAACAGCCCAGGCAAAGGGGAGGGGAGCAGAAGGAGGCTGGAACGTTCTAGGAGCCGGAGGGTTAGAGAGCGCGGTGGCCCCAGATCTCCAGTGGCCGCTAGGCCCTGGTGAGGAACAGAGACGCCAGTGGAGAGCAGAGAGATTTATATCGTTGAATGATCCCTTAGCACCGAGTGGAGGGCAGGTTTGGAGGCAGGGAGGCCAGGAGGGTGAGCCAGGACAGTGTCCAGGCGCAGCAGAATAGTGCCTTATTCCTGGGTGGTGGCATTGGGAACCAGAAGTGGGCAGATTGGTGAGATCCTTTGGCAGCAGAGCCCACAGGACTTGCTGACGAAGCTCATGAAGGGGAGGGGAGAAGCGAGGAATCAAGGCACATTCCTACGTTTGGGGTCTGAGATTCATTCAACAAATACTGCTGTGTGCCAGGCCTGTTCTAGAAGCTGGGGATAGGTTGTGAGTAAAAAATCCCAAAGATCCCTGCCCGTGCAGGGGCCGTTCCGTACATGAGATAGTTACATTTGAATAAAGGCCTAAAGGAGGCAAGGGAGCAGAGGGAACAGCCATGTGGACAACTGGCAGGCAGAAGATACATGTAGAGGAAGCAACAAGTGCAAAGGCCCTGGGGCAGGGCCTGGTGAAGTGGAGGCAGGCATGACCGGAGCAGAGACAGGGGTCGGGGAACTAACTGCACCAGTCAATAGGCTTTCTTTTGGGGGGAAAAACAGTAGCCAGGACTCTGTTGAGAGATTCCAGACTGGACATAAGAGATTTGGAAAATATTGGGTGGTGAGTGGTGTTGAAACTGGGGGACAGGCTGGGGTGACGGTGGGAGACGGCAGAGCAGAGGTTTGTATACTGGATGGCTGGTTAAAACATGGGCATTGGCCTTCCCCAGAGACTATGTGTTTCTAGCAAGTTACTGGCCAGGCTGGCGCTGCTGGGCCAGGGCCACACGTGGAGAACTGGGTGTAGATACAACAAAGGGCTGAGTGCAGATCTGCGCATGCAACCTTGAGAGCATCCAGAGGAAACGAAGGCAGCAAGAAGTGGGAAGGAGCAGCCATGAAGGAGGAAAAGAGCTCTGCAGGGGAGGGCATACAACACAACACACACACACACACACACACACACACACACACCCATCTCCAGCTTATCCTGAGGATTCCCTGGAAAGGAAAGAGGGGACACAGTTATCCCTGATCCCTGATCTGTGGCATGCCAGCCAGCTGGATTCTAGGGGGGGAGGGAGGGAGAGAGAGAGAGAGAGAGATTGAGAGAGAGAGGAAGCAGGGGACTGCGGGTGGGGCCTGGGTTTCTGTCTGATCTGGAGGGGGAGGCTGCGAGTCAGGCCAGTATGCCTGGGTCCCCCACCCTGGACGCCACCATGCTGGGTGAGGAAACTCGGCAGGAGGTCAAATGGGCAGAGTTGGGATTTCGGGATGGGAACGAGGCTTCCAGAGGGTCCCTTTCCCCAGGATGGAGTGTCTGAGGGCTGCCTGGTGACATCCTGGTGAGTTGCCCCTGCCACCTGAGGGGGTCTATCAGACCATGGGAGGTGCTTCCAGGAGGTTCCAAGGTGCCCAGACAAGACAGGTGGGTCTGTCTGCTGGGGTGAGAGTGGGAGTGGGAGTACAGCGTGAGCCAGAGGCCCTGGTAGGGGGCAGCCTCTGGCTAGAGGGTTTGGCTTCTGTCAGTGGAGATTCTGGACCTGGGCTGGCCCCTCTCTGTGCTGCCGGACAGATGGCTTTGGCCACCAGCAAGAGGGAGTGGCCCAAACGCCCCTCCTCCTGGGCTCACTGGGGGACGGCCCCTGCCTCACTGTCCTTGTTCCCATCCCCCAGGCTGGTGGGCCAGGCCGCGGTGCCCACCTGGTGATGTGGGGTGAGGCCCACTGCACAAGCCACTGAGAGCCGCGAACACGCCCGCAGCTGCCGCTATGGCCCGCCTGGCTGCAGTGCTGTGGAGTCTCTGCATCACCGCCGTCCTGGTCACCTCGGCCACCCAAGGTAGGTGTTGTTGGGCTGCAGAGGGGCCATGTTTCCAAAGTGCGGCCGGGAGGACGGGTAGGGCATTGAAATACCTCTGACCACTCGTTAAAGAACCATGGCTCCCACCCCACCCCATCCCGAGCAGGAAATAGGTCAGAGAAAGAGTTGGTGATTACACGCCCCCAGCACCACCCAGGGATCCCCATCCCCTCATCCCCAACACCCACAGGTCCCAGAGCCTGGGACACAGGCAGGGGCCCCCTGGGACCGGCACAGGCCTTCCTGGGGAGCTGAGGCTCCTCTCGTGTCTGTCTCTCTTTCTCTCTCTCTCTCTCTCTCTCTCTCTCTCTCTCTCTCTCTCTCTCTCATTACATCTCCCAGGCTCTCACTGGGAAGAGGCTTAATTAAAGCATGTCCGCTGACGTTTATTTAAAAACAACTAATTACCCTGCTCGGCCCTCTGCCGGCCCTGGGATCCTGCACACGCCACAATTAGTGCCCCGAGCCTGCCCGCCCACCCTCACCGATTACTCAATTATGGTCCCCATGGCAGGTCCTAGTGGGGGCAAGGGCAGGGTGATGAGGGAAGTAGAGAGAAGGAGCCCACTGGCCTTGTCCCTAACCCTGGGGCATGTCTCCTGCCTGCCTCTTCCAGCCCTATCTGGAGGGTGCTGGCAGTGGATGCTGCTTCCCCGTGCCCGGTCATACAGCCCCACCTTCAGAGAGCCACAAAGAGGGAAGGGGCATTGTTCAGCCATGCCCCAGGGCCCTGGCACTGATCTGACCAGCTGGTAACCTCTGCTCCCCCAGTGCCCGAGTTTTCTGCCCATCCGGGTCGTGTCTCATAGACCCAGCTGGGCCAGGAGGGGCCACTTCCACCCTCAGACTCATCTGAGCCAGCCCTCCACCCCCGGCCTGCCTCCCAGGCCCGGGAACAGCTAAAATTAGCTGTGGAAGCAGATGGTGCTAGAGGAACACATGTAAAACTCTCCCCCAAGTGGGACAACTCACCCCAGAAAACCCCAGGGGCCTACCTGCCATTCTCCATGGGCTTTCAGCCAACATTGGAGGGACAAGATATCAGAAAAGGGGCCTGCTTGGCTCTGCTACCATTAGGCACTGGTACCTTCTCTTCCTCTGCAAGTGACACTCACCCCCACGTTGGAGCGTCTGGGCTACTCTGTGTATCCCCACTGGCACCCTGTAATGCTGGGCCCAGTGTCTGGGAAGGTGGCTGCCCTGGCAGGCATGGACCTTGCCAAGCCTGCTCTCTCCTGCAGAGACTAGCTGCCTTAATCATCTTAATGATAACAGTGGTTAGCACCATGTCTCGCTGAGAACTGCTGCACACACTGCACCCCTCATCCTGGTTCTATGAGGCGGGAGCTGTCAGCTCCATAGGGAAGGGAACAGGCACAGAGGTGGTCAGTGATTGGACAAAGCCACCAGCCAAGGAGTGGCCGAGCTGGGATTTAAACCCCTCAATCCAAGCTCTCAATCCCCACATGGCATATAACGGGGACTGACATGTGACGATGGGACCCCACCGGGAGCTGGGCCTGCCCAGGTATGTCCTTTCGTTGTCATAGGACCCTGTGAGGGTCCCCAGATGATAATGAGGAGGCCCCAACCTGTTGCGCCTCGATGGGCACAGCACCGTGCTCAGTGCTTCCTTCACAAACATTGTCCAGCACGTGGATTCCTCACAGTGCAGCCCTGGGCTCTGGGTGCCCGTCTTTAGACCGTGTTTCCCCAAAAATAAGACCTAGCTGGACCATCCCTCTAATGCGTCTTTTGGAGCAAAAATTAATGCAAGACCCGGTCTTATATTATATTATAAAGATTGGGTCTTAATATTAAAACAAGACTGAGTCTTATATTAATTTTTGCTCCAAAAGACGCATTAGAGCAGATGGTCCGGCTACGTCTTATTTTCGGGGAAACGCAGTAGATCAGGAAACTGAGGCCCGGGGAAGCTACAGCAACGGCTGGGTAAACTTGAGTGTAGGTCAGAATTACTGGTGTAGATCCAAAGGCTCCTGCTTTACCCCGAGATCCTGATTCAGCAGGCCTGGGTGGGTGCGGGGGACCGGGGGGCCCACAATTTGCATTCTGAACCAGCTGCCATCTGGTGCTGTTGATCTCCAGGCCACACCGTGAGAAGCCCTGGCCCAAGGGACACGCCTGGCCTGTCAGCTGGGAAGTGGCAAAGCCAGGCACTATGATTTCTTCCAGAACATGAGTGCATTCTCCCCTCCCCACCCAGTACCACCTTTGCTCCTTGTATGGGGTGGTGTGAAATTACCACAGTGCCCAAGATCACCCTCGCTTCTGACACTGATTGCAATCCAGGGGACCCCAGAGCACCCCGGGTTTGATGATTCACTAGAAGGATTCACAGTATTCAGAAATGCTGTTAAACTTATGGTTGCAGTTTATTACAGTAAACTGATGCAGATTAAAATTAGCCAGGAGAAGAGGTGCATGGGGCAGTGTCCAGGAAAATTCCATACACGGGGCTTCCAGTTGTCCCCTCCCAGTGGAGTTGTGGACATTGTTAACTCTCTTGCAATGCTGGGTGATAACATACATGGTGTACTGCCAACCTGGGAAGCTCCCTTCCACCTTGGTGTCCACCGTCTTTACTGGGGCCGTGAGTAGACATGACTGACCCCCCACACAGCTTGCCCTGATTTTCAGCCCCTCCAGAGATCAACTGAGACTTCATGACCCAAAGCTCCCTCCCGAAACCACCTTGTTGGGGTACTCCCTTGCTAGGGCTGCTGTAACAAAGTAAAACAGACTGGGGGCGCTCAAACAACAGACATTTACTCTCTCACAGTGCTGGAAGCTGGAAGTCCAAGATCAAGGTATTGGCACGTTTGTTCCTTCCAAGGGCTGCAAGGGAAGGATCTGTTCCAGGCCTCTCTCCTTGGCTTGTGGATGGCCATCGTCTTCCCTCTGTGTGTGTCTCTGTGTCCAAATGTCCTCTTTTTATGAGGACATCATTTATATTGGATTCGGGACCACCTTAATGGCCTCCTTTTAACTTGATTATCTCTGTGAAGGCCCTGTCCCCAAATTCAGTCACATGCTGAGCTCCTGGGGGTTAGGACTTCAGCATAGGAATTTTGAGTGGGGGGACACAATTCTGCCCATAGCAGCATAGACTATTTGGCGTGGCCCAAGGCCCTTAGGTAAACAGAGACACTCTTGTCAGACAGAACATTCCAAGGGCTTGGAGAGCACCTCCCAGGAGCTGAGGTAAAGGCCCGGCTCCCTTTGAGGTGAATGACCTTACTTACTACACAGGTGGGCACACTGAGAAGCCTATTTTACAGATGAATAAAGTGAGGTTATAGAGCCTGTGTCCTGGATACAGCCAAGCTGGAGGTGGTACCTCCTCAGCGGGGTCTTCCTCCCTTCGCTGTGGCCCGGGTGTGATGCCCTCCCCTGTTCCTCACAGGCCTGAGCCGGGCTGGGCTCCCATTCGGACTGATGCGCCGAGAGCTGGCATGTGAAGGCTACCCCATTGAGCTGCGGTGCCCAGGCAGTGACGTCATCATGGTGGAGAACGCCAACTACGGGCGCACAGATGACAAAATCTGCGATGCTGACCCTTTCCAGATGGAGAATGTGCAGTGCTACCTGCCAGATGCCTTTAAGATCATGTCGCAGAGGTGAGGGTCCCACCCGGCTCCTGGGGGGAGGGCCGCGTCCGTTCCTGGGGTCCCTGAATACAGCGCCTGTCCTCCACGTACTCCCTGGCCAGTGCACCGTGTTCACCTTCAGTCTTCCTTTCATGCATTCAATACACGTTTCCTGAACACCTACTGGGTACCAGGTGCTATGCAAATAATAAAGAAGACCCAGCCCATTCCATCCCCAGCCTGTCGCCCCCACAAGTCTATATCCCACCTCCTAACACACATGAGCCTAATGCCTCCAGAAACTCAGGCCAAGATTATCGGGATAAACTCAGGCCGTGGGGGCTTGCAATGTAAAGGCAATGGCAGGACAGGGTGAAGGTGTCATGGGAGCTGAGGGAGGGCCCGGCGATCTGGCCAGGCTTCCCTGAGGAGGTGACATCTGAATACGGATGACAGAAGTGCGTGTGAGGGCCTGAGTGTAAGACTTGCTCTGTGTGTGTTTGAGTGTGTGGTGGGGTGTGCCAGGCAGAGGCACTGTGTGTGCAAAGCTGCAGAAGCCTCACACCCACAGCCAGTCCACTTAGAGCTGATCAGTGCTCCCTTCAAATTATACTGATTTGACCCTTGTTTCCACATCCATGTCCACCCCACCGCCCCCCCACGCCCTGCAGTCAGTACCTTCTGCCCCCTCTCCCTGCCCCCTCTTGCCTGCTGCAGCCTGTTCCCTTCACAGCAGCCAGAGGGCGCCTGTGAGCACCTGAGTCTGGGCACCTCCCTCTTGTGCTCAGAACCCTCCATGGCTCCAACCTCACCCAGAGCAAAAGCCCCAGTCCCCCCACCCCCTCCCTGGTCCCCAAAGACCTGCGTGCTCTGCCCTGTCCCCTCCCAGCCCTCACCTCCTCCACACCCCCTCACTCACTCTGCTCCAGTCAGTCCGCCTGCTCCTTACATAGCAAGCATCTTCCCCTAAGGGCTTCCTCTGGGCCTTTGCATTGGCTGATCTCCCCAGTCTGGAATGCTGTTCCCCAAGACCCACATGGCTCCTCCCTCCCCTTACTCAGGGATTTTTCACCTTGTTATCCTCCGCAAGGCCTGCCTGACCACCTGCTCTCAAATCACAGCCCCCCACTTCCTTGCCCCTTCCCTATCTTTCTCCGAGCCCTGACTTCCATCCACAGTTTCGCCAGATATTTTGCCTCTTTATGGTACTTATCTTATGTCTTCCCTCACTGGGCTGTCAGCCCCACGGGGACAGGGAGTTTGGTCTGTCATTACTGTGTCTGCAGCAGGCACTTACTGAATTTTTGCCAAATGCCTGGGAGAATGCAGGGTTTACTTCTGTACCCAGAGCATAGAACTGGAAAAGGGAAGGAGGGCTGCGGTCAGCTCTACAGCAACTTGAGTGCTGGCAGAAGATTCTAGAATATGTCGCTGGGTGGGATCTCTGAACACCTCCAGAGAGTTTTGGGCAGGGGATGGACGTGGTCAGGTGACTTAGATGGGTTGGTTGGGCAGGAGCGCCTCATGCCCTCCCTCTTTACTCTTCAACGTCCATCCTCCTCCCACAATCGTACCCCTTTCTCCCCTTCCTATCTCCTCTGCATGGGTGGTAAATCCAGCCTGCCAGCCTTTGCTTGGGCTGTGGCCCCTTGTCCTTGGGAACCCCTTTCTCCCTTCTGCCTCTCCAAATTCTCCCTCCACTTCATTCATCGAGCACTGGCTCCAGGGTCTGTGGTATCTCCCCAGCACCTAGCACGGGGACTGGCCCAGGTCAGATGCTCGTGGGTTCTCAGTTCCAGAGGGGGGAACACAGCGCTGTGGTCACTAGAGCAGAGGCAGAGTTATGAGGGCGCAGCCTCACCATCTGGAAACCTGGAGGCACTTTGTATGAGTTACGGTGCACCTCACTGCTCTGACAGACGCCCCAGCAGAAATACAGTGATTGGAGGTGAGAAGCCCCTCAGTACCCACCTCCCTGCTTTGTGCTGCCCTGCACCCGGTGCTTTTAAAGGCCATGTCATGCCCACTCCCACCTCCCTGGCCAGATCTCGGTTATGGGCACGTCCAGCTGGAGGGGTGGCTGGGACATGCAGTCTCCAGCTGGAAGGCCAGCGGCTTTCTCTTTTCTTGATATTGAAGGGAAATTGACATAACATAAAATTCACCATTTGAAAGTGAACAATTCAGTAGTATTTAGTACATTTTACAATGTTGTGCAACCACCATCCGCACCTCGTTCCAGAATGTTTTCATTACCCCCAAAGGAAACCCTGTATCCACGAGCAGTCATTTTCAATTTCCCTTCCCCCTGACAATGACTAGTCTCCTGTCTGTCTCTGGATTTGTCTCTTCTGGACATTTCACGTAGAGTCACGAAACGTGTGGCCTTTTGTGTCTGGCTTTCACACAGCATGTTTTCGAGGTCCATCCACGTGGTAGCAGGTGTCAGTGCTTCATTCCTTTTTATGGCTGAGTAATATTCCACTGTGTGGGTGACCACGTTGTATGTATCTTTCATCCGTCAGTGGACATTGAGGTTATTCCCACCTTTTGGCGACTGTGAACGTTCGTGTATAAGCAGTTGTTTGAGCACCTACCTTCCATTCTTTTGTGAATACACGTCTATCAAGGGGTGGAGCTTCTGGGTCATAGGTTACTCATAGGTGACTCTCTGTTTAACCTTCTGAAGCCAGTGTTCTGTTTTTAAAGAAGGGGCTTGACGTGGGTGGGTATGAGCAGATCCTCATTGGTTAAGGGCAGGTTTGAACAGAGAAGACACAGGAGCCTGCTGTGCCCTGTACCTGTTGGGAAGCCCTCCAAACTGCTTGCGGCACACCTGTGGTCAGGTCACTGTTCCTCCGGCTGAGACCTGGCCTGCTCCAGGGAACGGAGACCCTGGCTATGGGGACAGACAGCAGAGGAGAAACACGTCTTTTGCTTGTTGTTAAGTGGGCCTCACTTGACATGTTAGCGAGACCCTGAGAAGCGAGTTCCCCGTGGGGAATCAAGAATGGCTTCACCGTGAGGTGTAGACTCTGCCCCTGTCCTGCTTGCAGATCCTCACAGCAGCGCTGCAGATCCTCACAGCAGCGCTATCCAAAGGTGAACACAGACAGACAATGGGCACGTCAGTAATAGCATTTGTCTCTGCAAAGATGCCCCCTCCCCTGTGTGGCTTTAATGTCTTCCTCTTCTGTGAACAAAGGAGGGGCTTCACAGTCCATTTAGGGAAAATCCCCAAGAATGTGATGGCACCAGTGACGTGCAGCTAGGATGGAAGTGACGAAGGGTGGCTGGGGAAGCAGTTTATGGGTGATGCGCTGGGCCTGGCCCTGAGCTTGATGCTGTGCTGGGGCTGAGAGTAGAAGAACCCTGTCTGGTGGAAAAGAGAGAGTAGGCAGGAAACAGAGAACAATGCCCAGAAAAGGCCCCTGGCCTTGGTCTCCATGGCTCCTTCCCAGGAGAGGGTGTCCATTCCTCTCCTGACCTGGGATGCCCCCCAGTTCTAAGCCTGTCTTTTCCCAGCTCCCTGTCTTTCCTCTGCAGGTGTAACAATCGCACCCAGTGCGTGGTGGTGGCTGGCTCTGACGCCTTTCCTGACCCCTGTCCCGGGACCTACAAGTACCTGGAGGTGCAGTACGACTGTGTCCCCTACAGTGAGTCATCTTGTTCCTTGTGTGGGCGTGGGCCCTTCCCCCTCCCAGAAATGAGCGAGGAGGAGACACCTTGACCCAACACACACACACACACACACACACACACACACACACACACGGCCAAGTCAGGGCCAGGTACAAAGGGACACTTGGGCCTGCTTCCTCCCTTACACATTCTCTTCTCCCAGACACCCTTGTACACCCTCAGTGCCTTCCCCATCTACCCCCCACCCCCAAGACTGTCCCTTTCCACGGGTTCTCCAACTCTTGTGACATTGGTCCACTTGCCCTGCTTCGTCCCGTGCCCCTGGCTCATTTACACACTTCAAGGCCACACCCCGATCCTCTGCTTGGTAGACTTGCACCTCTTCCCTCCCTCAGCCTTCACCCCACTGCCCTCTGGCCCTCTACCTCCCGCTTCTCTCATCCCGTCCCTTCTGAGCACTCCTGTCACACGCCTGCTCTTCCCTCTCCCTCACCACCCTTCCTCTCTGAAGTCCCGTTCCTTCCTGTTGTTCCCCTCAGCCCTCACATGCCCCTACTCCTGCCCCTTCCCTGTCTTGGAAGCAGGATTCTCTGCCAATAGAGAGGCAGACCACCCGCTGAGGCCTGGTGGCAGATTTGGTGTGTGGGGCTGGGGGCATCTTCCGCAGAGTCCCGCCCCCCGGTTGGTTTGCCCATTACTGTCATAGCACTTCCTGTCTGCAGAGGAAGTGCCACCATGTTGGACTGAGGGTGGCCCCAGGAAGCCTGAGAAAGGTAATCTGGGGAGCCAGGGACCTGGCTTGCTTGCACCTGGCCAAGGGGAGCAGACAAAGACAGGGTCTCTCCTCCTCAGCACCCCGCCCTTAACATCATCCTTCTTTCCTGCCCTCACTCTTCCCTCCGCTTCTCGCCTCCCCCCAACCCCCCAGCTTCACATAGCCAACCTGGAGTTAGGGCCTCCAGGCAGAGGGGGGAGGAGGCAGGGCCACTAGAGTGTGGCGGGTGGGGGCGGAGGAATAGGAGGCCCTGTGACTCTCCCTCCTCTCCCCTCCCGCTCCAGCCTTCCTCCCCGACCTTTGATTTCTCCTTGCAGGTGACAACCTACACTGGGGAAAACAGGATCACTTATGTGCTTCCATAACTTTCTTCTTTTACTCCTCACCTTTTCTTTTCAGCATCTGAGACATCCAGCTATCGCCTGAGGGGGACACCCATCTGATCCTTGAAGCTTCCCCACAGCACTGGGGACACTCCCCAACTCGGGGACTGGGACAGCAGGGAAGGAGGGTGGAGGTGGGGAGTATAGCACAGCAGGGACATCAGGCTGGGTTCGAAGCTCAGCCAGGCTCTTGAATTTTTCTGGCTCTGCAACTTGAGCAAATGACTTAATTTCTTTGGGCTGCTGTAAGAGGAGGCGAGTCAAGGAGTCATGCGTGCAAAGCGGCTGGCGCAGGGCCAGCGTCAGAACGTGCTCCCAGTGGCAGAGGCCACATCCTCACCCCCCAGCGCTCAGACCTGATCCTGGTTCAGGATGTGCTCAGTAATGGTCCAGGTGCCCTTTCAAGCTGGTATATTTATCTGTGATGGGGGGAAGGGACCAAACACCTTCCCTTGGATGCCGCCAGGAGTAAAAGTCCTTGTGTGCCCTGAGCCGTAAGTGCAAAGGAAGTGGTGCCTACTTTTGCCAGCTGTGTGCTTCATGTCACTGAGCCTGTTTCCCCATCTATAGACAGGGTTCTTAAAAGATTGCTCGGGAAGTGCCTAGCAAGTTCTTGGCACCTAGTGAATGTGGGCACGTGTAGTTATTGCTGTTGTTGTAACTACCAATTATCATTGCTGTTGGTAATCAAAAATAAAACTAATGAAAGATGATGAACCCAGTTTCTTCTGAGGCAGACAGGATAAAGGGCAGGAGAAAAATCCCCTGGTCCAAGTGGAGTCCAAAGTAAGTGGACACCATACAGGTAAAGAAGCAGGAAAAAAGTTCAGAGAGCCTGGGGCGGAGAGACCTCCTGGAGCCACAACCTGGTGTGGGCAGGGGCGTAACCCACAGAGACCAGGAGGGAGGCAGGTCAGCGCAGGGGACGAGCGGCCCCAGTCTGATGGCGGAGAGCTAGCTTGAGCCCTGAGGAAGACAGTACTCACACACAGTGGGGGTGTGGGGGACACAGCAGGGCCATGTGTGCCCCAGGCAGGCAGAGCTGGGGGCTGAGCTAGTTCCTGGTTCCAGAGGAAGAGAACTGGAAGATGGAAGCTAGGCGCCAGAACAGGGAGACTGGGTACTCACTTGTCCCCAAAATGTTCGCTGAGCACCTCCTGTGTGCCAGGCCCTGGATGAGACGCTAGGAAGGCAGCCAAACCCTGTAGAACTCCCTGCTTCCACCTCCAGAGAGGTGGCGGGAGAGCCAGGCCCTGGTCAGAGGTTCCTGAGGGGCCGGGGTACAGAGCCTAGAGGGGTGCAGCCATGGCATCCATCTTGCCCTGGGCTTCAGAGGCTGGGGTGATCCCCGTGCTGGTGTGGGCGGGGCAGGGGGGAGGTGTAGGCACTACTGTGGGTAGGGGGCAGTGACGATGTGGGATGCCCCCACAAACACACATTGGACAGGCCCGACTAACATTGCATTTGCTTTGCAGCTGAGCACAGTCTAACCGTGGCCCCTTCCTCCCCCAGGTGCCGCCAGCCCACCAGGCAGCGGGTGGCATGGAGCTCCTGGCTCTGGGGCCCCCCGGGGGGGGGACTTGGCAGAGAAACTGAGTCTTGGGGGAGCGTGGGAGTCTGTCTGTGCCCCCACCTGCTGTCCTGCCCCGTCTGTGCCGTCTCCCCACCCCAGCCCAGCCGCTGACCTCTCTGCCTCTGTCTCCCCACCCCAGCTCTCTGAGGCCCAGGGGCTCTGCCTGTCTGCCTCTCAGTCATTCTATGTCCAACTCTACCACCCTCTCTCTGTGTTGGCTTTTTCTGGGTTGTGAGGGCTTGGGGGAACCCAGCTGGACTCGGGCAGGGCCAGCACAGACACGAAAGGAGTTCAGCATGTTCTCTTAGCTCCCAGTGCCCAGGGCCTAGGAGGCACTGAACCCCCTCCCCTGGACCCCTGGTTCTGGCAGGAGGGCAGCAGGCAGGGTGGGAGGGGATCTAAGTGGTTCCTCTCCCCCTCCTTCCCCGCATCCCCCTAACCAGAGCCTGCCTCTCAGCTGGGACTCCCCCCTCCCTGCCCCGCTACACTGAGGGTGCCCACTCATATATGAGGCCATGGTCCCCCTGCCTGCCTGTTCCCACCTCCCCCTGTGTCACTCTTGGTCTTTGTCCTTCCGCGTGTCTCCCCCTCCCTGTGACTGTCTTCCCCAACAACCTCTCACCCTGACCCTACCCCAGAGGAAGGGACTTGGGGGGTGGGGGCTGAGCTGATGCTACATTGGGGTTGGGGAACCAGAAGTGAGGAAAGAAAGGAAAAGGGGGCGTGTTTCCAGAAAAGAAACAAAAGCAATTTAATCTCTTTTTTTTTTCTCTTTTTTTCTTGCACATTTTTTTTTCAATTTGTTTTCTCTCTCTCTTCCGATGCTTAAAGTAGAAGTGGAGCAGAAAGGTAAACGCACTGTTACCAATGCTAACCCCTAACTCACACTTTGTTTTACCTGTACCATACTTATGTGACCCGCCCTCCCCTCTCGGCCCCTTCTTCTCCCACCCCCCACTGGGTCCAGTTGCTAGCCCCCACTCCGGGTGTCCTCCCGGTGGGGCCAGCCCTGGTCCAGCCACGGGGAACTCCACCCTCGAGACACCCGAAGAAGCTCCTCTCTGAGCACGGGCAGGACCTTCTGTCTCTCTCTCTCTCTCTCTCTCTCTCTCTCTTTCCCTGTCCCTGCTTCCTAGTCCCTGGCCCTTACGGGGGACCTGGCCTTCTCTCATACTTCTTTTGCCTCCTTCAGGAGAAGTTTGTAAGCATCAGGGGCGGGTGGGGACCCCCTTCCCTGGCTCCCAAATGGGGGCGGGGGTGGGGGGGCACCGGTTGAGCGTCTTTCTCTTCTCTTCTTCCTGCCCCAACTTTGGTAACTTGTTTCCCATTGGGGGAGGTGGGATGGAAGGCACACCTTTGTTTTCCTTTGTGGGAGCAGATTCATCCTATCCCTCGGGCTCCTGGTGGCTTAAGTTCCTTCTGGTTTGGCGTTTCCAAGGCCCAGAGCTGTTTTGGAGCACAGAGCGCCAGTTTCCCCGCCCCCAACCCCCATCCTCAACCAGCTGGGGCCCAGCCCTGGGGAGGGGTATAAGCTGTCCCTAGCCCTGGGAGGGCATCATGCCAAATCTGGGCAAGGGGGTGGGGGTGGGCCTCATGGTGTGGGGAGTGCGGGTGGGGGAGTGATTTTTTCCTCTGGTTCTGAAACACTTGCGAAGCTGCAGTCAGGGTTTCTTCTGGGCTGTTGTGGTTAGAGGACCAGGGGGGAGGGCAGGGGTGGTGTAGGCTGGGTCTTCTAGGAGCACCGTAATTTCTTGGGGCTTTAACCTTCAGCAGGGGAGTGGGAGAACTCTGGTGGGTAGGGCTGTCCATCATAGGGGGTGGGCAAGGGCTTCCGCTGAAGGGCTTGGAGGGCAGGATGTTGGGGATGGTGGCTTCCTCCTCTGAAAGTTTTGGGAAATTGACAGCTCTGAGGCTGGCAGAAGGGGCAGTGCTGGGTGAGACATCCTTTCAGATCTCTTTTGCCTTGAAATTACGGTGGTCTGTGGAGCATCCCCTTTGAGGGAGGTGGGGCGGGGTCCCTCCGAGCTGCTCCCCTCCCCCCTGCCCCTCTCCCGCATCTCAGAGAGGCCTGGGCAGCCATGCCACGGTCTGCCCCTCACAGCACCCCACCACTCTCTCCCTCTCTCTCTCCCGGAGTCTCTCTCCCACCCAGCACCAGACACTCTTCTTGCAGGCCCGGTGGTGGTTTGGATACGAAGCCCTGGATCTTTTCTCTTCAAGATGCGGGTGGGGGGTGGGAAGAGGAGGTGTTGGGAGCTTGGTGCTAGGGAGGGGTCCTTGCTGGCAAAGGCCCCAGGCAGACCCTTCTTCATCTTTTCCCCCTACCCCGGGGTAACCTCTAACCACATTTTCCTCCTCCATGCCCTTCTGACCAGGTCAGACTCTGAGACCTCCCACCGCCCCCCTCATACACACTGCTGGCAGGTGGCCCCCCTGGCTTGGGGAGAGGGGAGTCCTGGGCACAGAGGAAATGGGTGTAGGCCAGGTGTCCTGGAGAGAAGGTGCAGGCCAACACCTCAGGGATGGGGACAGGGAGATGGTGGAGCCCAAGGGCCCAAGCCAGGATCCTTCTGTTTCCAGCCCACCTCTGTACCCTGGGCTTCCCTCCCCCTCCTAAAACAGGGCATGCTCCTGGCTGCTTTGTGCCTGGGGACCCTTGGGCTGCCCCCCAAGCCAGTGCCAGGTCCCAGCCCTCTCTCTCCCCCTTGGGGCCAGCTGCTTTGGTCACAGGCCAAGCAGAAGCAGAGAATTCACTGCAAACCCTCACCCTGGCCTGTCTGTGGGTTCTGCTAGCAGGGAAGTGAGAGGGAGGCCCCAGCTATCCTGGATGGAGGGGCCTCTGGCCATCACTACTCTGGGAGGAGGAGGGGAGCCTGACCACTGACCGTGAGAGTCCAGACCTCCACTGGGTCAGTAGGGGAGGCTAGGAGTAGGTGGTGCTGGGATGTGACGGGGCAAGGGTGGGCAGGCCAGCCGGGGCCGACGAGATGCAGTTGAGGTTTTCCTCCTTTTCAGGGAATGGGGGGGTGGGGCGGGGCCCCCCACCTTTCTGACATCAGCGCTGCCTTGGTCCCTCCTCCCGAGCCGGGGATGGTTGCAGGTAAATCGGGGTCGGGGCAGGGGAGGTGGTGGGCCTGGCTGGGGCGGGCTGGGTCTTTATCCTAGCACCTGGTTCCCTCCCTTGCCCCCTCTGAGCTGGACCTGGGACTGCCCCTCGAGGGACCCTCAGTCCGGCCTGGGCCTTGGAGTGAATTCTCTGCTCACCCCCTCTCTCCTCTGCCAGCACTAACCCTTTCTTCCCAGGTGGTCTCCAGTGTGCCTCCCTTGGAGCCAGGACCTCTGCTGAGGCCCCCCCACCTTGTCTCTCTTCCCTCCACGCAGCTCTCCTTCCCCTCCCCAATTCTCCCGGGGAGTCCCCTCCCCCCCATGTCATCCTCCCATCCCTGTGCACCAGTGTCAGTGCCTGCTGCTGAACAATCCCCATGAGAGACCCTGCCGGCTGGGGCAGGGTGCCTTGGGGAGGGGCTGAACTTTTCCAAAAACCTTTCCTGATTGTGTGGGTACTGCATGTGGGGGGGCACAGGCTGCATCAGGAATCTTGGGTGCTTCCCTCACCCTGGTATGGGGATGCAAGACTGACATCGACCTGACACCCATAGTGGGTACAGAAACATTACTACCTTGCAATTTTTGCAGGAGGAAGAAAGTGGAGTTAAAAAAACAAAACAAAACAAAACTGTCCTGGTGTGGTTGGTGAAGGATGGGACCCTGGACTCTAGCTCTTCCGTAGGGGGCGGAGACGATGGCGAAGGGGCAGGGGGCTGAGTCCCTGGAACCTCAAAGCCACCAGCCAGTGGCTGCAGTGAGGAGAATTTTCTGCCCAGCTTAAGGCACACGAGAATGGCTCTGGGAAGGCTCTTGCCAAACCCCTTATCTCCAGCCTGTGGGGTCTCTAGCAGCCAGGGAAGGAAAGAGGGACACTACCTCCCCCCACTAACCCTGCTCTTAATGGCCTCCAGGGTTGACATCTCCAGGGAGAGGGGCAGCTGGGCAGGGCGGGGGTCCCAGCCCGGAAACCCCCTTCCCATCACCAGCCCTACCAAGCAACCGTGACTGCAGCAGCAGGAGGGGACAGCCTGGCTCCCCCAGCCCGGCCCTGTGACCAACTTGCCTCTCTCTCCCCTCTCTCCCCGCCCCCCCTTTACCTCTTCTCCTCTCCTGTTTCCTCCCCACCCACCCCGGCCCACCCAGTCTTCGTGTGCCCAGGGACCCTGCAGAAGGTGCTGGAGCCCACTTCAACACACGAGTCAGAGCACCAGTCTGGCGCGTGGTGCAAGGACCCACTACAGGCCGGCGACCGCATCTATGTCATGCCTTGGATCCCCTACCGCACCGACACGCTGACGGAGTACGCCTCGTGGGAGGATTACGTGGCTGCGCGCCACACCACCACCTACCGCCTGCCCAACCGCGTGGACGGCACCGGTTTCGTGGTCTACGATGGCGCTGTCTTCTACAACAAGGAGCGCACGCGCAACATCGTCAAGTACGATCTTCGCACGCGCATCAAGAGCGGGGAGACAGTCATCAACACGGCCAACTACCACGACACGTCGCCCTACCGCTGGGGGGGCAAGACCGACATCGACCTGGCCGTGGACGAGAACGGACTGTGGGTCATCTACGCCACCGAGGGCAACAACGGGCGGCTGGTGGTGAGCCAGCTCAACCCCTATACGCTGCGCTTCGAGGGCACGTGGGAGACCGGCTACGATAAGCGCTCGGCGTCCAACGCCTTCATGGTGTGCGGCGTCCTCTACGTGCTGCGCTCCGTCTACGTGGATGACGACAGCGAGGCCGCGGGCAACCGCGTGGACTACGCCTTCAACACCAACGCTAACCGCGAGGAGCCGGTCAGCCTGGCCTTCCCCAACCCCTACCAGTTCGTCTCCTCTGTGGACTACAACCCGCGTGACAACCAGCTCTATGTCTGGAACAACTACTTCGTCGTGCGCTATAGCCTGGAGTTTGGGCCGCCTGACCCCAGTGCCGGTGAGGACAACTTGTGTTCACTGGTCCCGGAATGGGGGGTGCACTCTGGGAGCTCTTAGGGATCTAGAGGTGGTGGGTTTGGGGGAGCTCTGAAGCTCAGAGAGACTCACACAGCACGAGCTGTTCTAAGCACTTAGCAGCTGGTAACTAACTCGTCTAATCCTTGTAGTCTGTGACACGGGTTGTTAACTTCCCCCAGTTTACATATGAGGAAACTGAGGCACTGGGTGGGTGGGGAATAACTTACTTGAGGATTTGGCCCCAGGACTCTGGACCTAATCACGGAGGTGCACTGTTTTTCCCAGGGTCCTGTGCACTTTTAGCCTTGGAACTTTTATCAACCAGAATCTTGGGTGGAAGCCCAAATATCTGGTAAAATGGAACAAGGAGGACACTGCTGATGTTGATGAGGGCCCCTCTGCAGTCTCATTTGTCTCCTTAGCTGCCCTGAGCCCGCTCTGAGCAGCCCCAGGGCCCGAGGCTGACCTAATCCAGCCTCATTTTCATACTGGGGAACTGAGGAAAGGGACAAGGAGGGTTCCAGAGACCAGAGTGAGAGTAACTGAGAATGAGAAGCGGTGGTGTTCACACCCTTCCTGGCCTGTCCTCTCTAGTTGCTCTCTCAGACCTCACAGTGCACACGAGTGAATTTTTTACCGCCTTTTGATGCTTTAGACGGTCCCACGGGTGTGAGGGACCTCTGTGGGAAGAGAGAATGCAGAGGGGATCTGCTCCCAGACCCAGTGAGGACCAAAGACACCTTTTCACTTCAGTGGCAAGAAAGATGCTCAGATGCCAGGGACCCGGCGTCCAGGCACGCTGTGGTGGGGCCCGAACATGGGAGTGACTATCTCTCGTACTCCCTCTGCATTCCAGGCCCAGCCACTTCGCCGCCCCTCAGCACGACCACCACAGTCCGGCCCACGCCCCTCACCAGTACGGCCTCACCCGCAGCTACCACCCCGCTCCGCCGGGCACCTCTCACCACGCACCCAGTGGGTGCCATCAACCAGCTGGGACCTGACCTGCCTCCGGCCACAGCCCCGGCCCCCAGCACCAGGCGGCCCCCAGCCCCCAATCTGCATGTGTCCCCAGAGCTCTTCTGTGAACCTCGAGAGGTACGGCGGGTCCAGTGGCCAGCCACCCAGCAGGGCATGCTGGTGGAGAGGCCCTGCCCCAAGGGGACTCGAGGTGAGTACAGAGGCCTTGGTCACCTCCACTGTGGCTGGCTTGTGCGGTAGCCACTGCTGGTCTGGCCAGGGAAGGGACAGGGGACATGCCCACCACTCATCTTAGCATAGATCCACTTACCTGTCCATCTCCCCTGCCAGAGCATGGGCTTTATACAGCAGGGGTCATGCCTGGTAGCTGCAGCTGTGTCCCCAGAGCCCAGCAGAGCTCCCAGGGCACAGTAGCAGCTCAGTTAGTCCCCAGCCATCCTGTCCCCTGTCCTTCCCTGCAGTGCTGATCACCTGCCACATGCAAAACACCAGGCAGACCCTGCAAGGAGCCCACAGAGGTGACTTGGGTGGGCTCCAGCCTTGGGCTGAGATGGAACAGCCCTGGGAACAGCTGGTGGCAGGAGACAGCAGCTGAAGTGCCAGAGCGGTGGGGCCAGGACCACATGCTCCAGGGGCATGAGGGGAAGGTCAGAAGAGGCTTCATGGAGAGGGGGCTTCCAAGTTGGGCTTTGTTAGAAAGTTCTAATTTGGGTAGGTAAAGATGGAAGGGGAGCCAAGAGGCAGAGCTTAGGGAAGTGGGGGGTAGCTTATGTCACCTCAGAGTGACACCTCTCTTGACTGTCTGGTCCACTTCATGTCTGGTCTTCCATGTTCCCCTCACCTCTTTCCTCTCCCACTTGTCGCCCTCTGTCGTCTCCTTTTGCCCTCCTTTGGCCCGTCCTTCTCTCTTTCCTTGTGGCCCCTTCTCTGTTCCTGTCTGTCTGTCCCTGCAGGAATTGCCTCCTTCCAGTGTCTACCAGCTCTGGGGCTCTGGAACCCCCGGGGCCCTGACCTCAGCAACTGCACCTCTCCCTGGGTCAACCAGGTGGCCCAGAAGGTACCAGCAGCAGCCGCCCCTCCCAGACAGGCACCTGTGCTCACACACTGGGTCCTGGGTGGCTGGGCGCAGGGTGCAGCGGGGGCCGTGAGCAATGGGAGACAGAGGGAGACAACTGGGCAACAGGCTGAGAGAAAGGACTGTGGGTTCTCCCTGGCCTACAGAGTGGGGGAGAGGGCTGACAGGGAGAAGGGGCAGCAGAGAGCAGTGAGAAGGGCCTAGCAGGCTAGGCATGTGCAGAGGGACTGTGGGGGAAGCATGATGGCCCCTGACACCGCCGGGTCCCCCTCTCCTGCCTCACGCAGATCAAGAGTGGGGAGAATGCAGCCAACATTGCCAGCGAGCTGGCCCGCCACACCCGGGGCTCCATCTATGCGGGGGACGTGTCCTCCTCTGTGAAGCTGATGGAGCAGCTGCTAGACATCCTGGATGCCCAGCTGCAGGCCCTGCGGCCCATCGAGCGCGAGTCGGCTGGCAAGAACTACAATAAGGTGGGGCCTGGCAGGGGGGCTGACAGTGGGCACGGCCCCAGAGGCTCAGGAAGATTCTGGCCGGTACCTCCAAGCTAGGCTGCCCTGGACGGTCTTGGGGGTCAGGGATCCCTTAGGAACAACTCTTGCTAATGGCCTAGCCCCAGGTTGGTGGCAGATGCAGAACAGTGAGAGTGGGTGAGGGGAGTGGGGCTGGAGGACGGGCCTGACAGCGCCTCCACCTCTTTCCCTAGATGCACAAGCGGGAGAGAACCTGCAAGGACTACATCAAGGTGAGGCCCAGGGGGCTCCTGCTGGCCGAGGGCGGTGGGACAGGCTCCACTTGGCACTGAGGAATGGAGGTTGAGAGGAGGGGATAGAGAGCCCAGCTCGATGGACTAGAGGATGTGGGGGGACTCTCAGTGCACCCGCCCAACCCCGTGCAGGCTGTGGTGGAGACAGTGGACAACCTGCTGCGGCCGGAGGCTCTCGAGTCCTGGAAGGACATGAATGCCA
Source organism: Rhinolophus ferrumequinum (assembly GCF_004115265.2). Lineage (NCBI taxonomy): Eukaryota > Metazoa > Chordata > Mammalia > Chiroptera > Rhinolophidae > Rhinolophus > Rhinolophus ferrumequinum. The sequence continues at coordinate 47,861,790 of NC_046301.1, forward strand.
CGGAACAGGTGCACACGGCCACCATGCTCCTGGACGTCCTGGAGGAGGGTGCCTTCCTGCTGGCTGACAATGTCAGGGAACCGGCCCGCTTCCTGGCTGCCAAGCAAAATGTGGGTGAGTGCTGCGGTCTCACTGTGGCAAGTTCAGGTTCAAACCTTGAACCGTGGGGTCCACCCATTCCAAAGACCATGGGGGATGCCCTGGCACCCTGGCCCTTGACTTCGGATATCCGGACTGGAGACAGACCCCAACCCCATATGCCCTGCCATCATCCTCTGTCCCCACAGTCCTGGAGGTCACGGTCCTGAACACGGAGGGCCAAGTACAGGAGCTGGTGTTCCCCCAGGAGTACCCGAGCGAGAACTCCATCCAGCTGTCAGCCAACACCATCAAGCAGAACAGCCGCAATGGTCAGTGCCCGGCCCCACGCTGGCTGTGCCCGCCACAGTGGCTCTCAGCTTTTATGGGGTTGAAGAGTCCAAGAAAAGTTGGGACCTGTAACAACACACAGAGAAGTCCTCTGCTCAAGCTTGTGGGGACCCAAAGCCCCGCAGAGCCCAGGACACTTTGCAGTCTGCAGGGCACACTCCTGTGCAGCAGCATTTCGTCCTCACAGCTCAGGGAGGATTGTCCCGTTTGAGACTAAGGTTCAGTGAGGTTAGGGATTCACTCGAGGTTACACTGCAAGTGAGAGGTGCCCAGGGACCCTCCCAGCCTACTGCCCTGCTGTTTGGCACTGCCTACAACTGAGCAGTGGTCCCAGGGAAGGGCTCCCTGAGCCCCATTTGCCTGGGCTGCAGCCTCGTGAAGCCAGGTCCTGGTGGCTGAAGGTATGCTGGCCAGGGGCTGACAGCACACCCCACTGTACGTGTCTTTCCAGGGGTGGTCAAAGTTGTCTTTATTCTCTATAACAACCTGGGCCTCTTCCTGTCCACTGAGAATGCCACGGTGAAGCTGGCAGGTGAAGCGAGCGCGGGTGGCGTGGGAGGCGCCTCCCTGGTGGTGAACTCGCAGGTCATCGCAGCCTCCATCAACAAGGAGTCGAGCCGAGTCTTCCTCATGGACCCTGTCATCTTCACCGTGGCCCACCTAGAGGTGAGCTGAGGTGTACCCTGCCCTTCATGGGGGTCTCAGCTTCCCCCGTGACTCCCCCCACTGCATGTTCATATACCCCAAGAGCAGTTCCGAACCCTCCCTGGGCCACCAGCCCCCAATCTCCACCTCAGCCGCTTTGGCCATGTGTCCCCCAGATATCTCAGACAGCCGCCTGAAGCCCCAGGCACTTTTCCAGGTTTGTTGCTATCCCCATAGCTAGGTGTGAGGGCTTAAGGGGGGCGCCCCACATCTGACTCCCCGGTCACCACCACACAACAGGCGAAAAACCACTTTAATGCTAACTGCTCCTTCTGGAACTACTCGGAGCGGTCCATGCTGGGCTACTGGTCGACCCAAGGCTGCCGCCTGGTGGAATCCAACAAGACCCACACGACGTGTGCCTGCAGCCACCTCACCAACTTTGCCGTGCTCATGGCTCACCGCGAGATCGTAAGCTGGCCAGCGCTCTGCTGCGCTGCCCCGGGTGGGCCTGCTGGCCTGGCTTTGCATGGCATCATAGAGTGCGGCATGGGCAGTGCCAGGGAAGGCCAACTTCGTGGGCATGGGGGGCCACCAGTCTTGTCCAGGGGATGAGGCCACACATCTGGTTCTCTCTGGTCATGGTCCCACCTTCTGCCAAGGCACTCTGGAGAAGCAAGTTGGTGTCACGTGTGTCATCTCTCCACACGCCTTCCAGAGCATGAGGAAGTGAGCGTGCTGCCTGTAGAGGGGTGGGGGCTGGCAAGTTGGCTGGGAGCAGAAGGCTGGGGGGGTCAGGGGGGCTGTACCATTGCTGTTCGTGGCCCCAGGCCTGGCCCACAGCTGGCACCTAGCTGAGCACAGGGTGAGCCTGGCCGTGTGCAAGGCCAAGGGCACTGAGTGCCCCCTGCTGTCCCCAGTACCAGGGCCGCATCAACGAACTGCTGCTGTCCGTCATCACCTGGGTGGGCATCGTGATCTCCCTGGTCTGCCTGGCCATCTGCATCTCCACATTCTGCTTCCTGCGGGGGCTGCAGACTGACCGCAACACCATCCACAAGAACCTATGCATCAACCTCTTCCTGGCCGAGCTGCTTTTCCTGGTCGGCATAGACAAGACCCAGTATGAGGTGGGCCGGCCCAGGGGCAGGAGTGGGGGCAGCGAGGAGGGCCGACCGAGCCGCGCAGCCTCTCACATGTGGCACCCGTCCTGCAGATTGCCTGCCCCATCTTCGCTGGCCTCCTGCACTACTTCTTCCTGGCTGCCTTCTCGTGGCTGTGCCTGGAGGGCGTGCACCTCTACCTGCTGTTGGTGGAGGTGTTCGAGAGCGAGTACTCCCGTACCAAGTACTACTACCTGGGTGGCTACTGCTTCCCGGCCCTGGTGGTGGGCATCGCGGCTGCCATCGACTACCGCAGCTATGGCACCGAGAAGGCGTGAGTTGACCCCCTCCCGTCTCTCCTCCTGCCCAGTTTCCTGCTCAGCAGCAGGACCCTGCTGCTCCAGGACACTGGGCTCCTGGGGTTAGAGGGAAGCCAGCACCCCACCCCCCACCTCTCTCTACCCCAGCCCTGCTTCCTTTACAGCTGCTGGCTCCGAGTAGACAATTATTTCATCTGGAGCTTTATCGGGCCTGTCTCCTTTGTTATCGTGGTAAGTCTGAAGGTAGTACCCCTGCTACTGCGTCTCTGTCCTTTCCCCTGGCTAGCCTTGACGCTGAGCCCCAGTCTCCCTGAGCCCTTGAAAACCCTGGGGACTGAGCAGCCAGCTAAGATGGGAGCACAGTGGTCTGTAACGCTCCAGCACCGCAGTCTGTCGGTCCCAGAGCTGTGATCTGAGCCCCTGCTGAGTCAGGCTGGGGGCCCCATCCTCCCAGCCATGGGAGCCACGGCGCAGGCACCTGGGGACAGGCCCACCGGCAGAGGAGGCCCTGAGGGAGGGGGTCTGGGCTGAGCCTGCCCAGGCGCTCGCACGGCAGCGGAGCAGCCCAGCCCAGCGCCCCCTGCCGCCGCAGGTGAACCTGGTGTTCCTCATGGTGACCCTGCACAAGATGGTCCGCAGCTCGTCTGTGCTCAAGCCCGACTCCAGTCGCCTCGACAACATTAAGTGAGCACCCCTCTCCCCGCATCCCTGTCCCCCAGAACCCCACACCGGGCTTCCTCTGGTGTCACACAGTATGACTTAAGGACAGAGACTGTGTTTTATTACTGCGGTACATGGCGTTAGCACCTCCATCCTCCGGTTTGGGGGACATGACTGCTTAGGGTGAAGCTGAGTTCAAAAAGTGAGTCCATTTCCGGGCAACTTAAAGAGACATAGGCAGCAATAGATAGTTCAAGGGTCTAGAAATATGGCCCAAAGGATGAAGGATTCAGGGAAATGGCTGGCCGTTCATTCACAAACCCCGACTGCCGACCTCTGCCTGCCTCAGGCCCAGGCTGGGCAGCAGTGTCACTGGGCGGCCGTTCCCCCGAGGCCTACTCACCCAAAGAGGCCAATGGCGGAGGCATCTCCGCTGGCGGGTACTTTTGTCATCCCTGTCCCCTCTCCCCACCCCCAGATCCTGGGCCCTGGGGGCCATCGCACTGCTCTTCCTCCTGGGCCTCACCTGGGCTTTTGGCCTCCTGTTCATCAACAAGGAGTCGGTGGTCATGGCCTATCTCTTCACCACCTTCAACGCCTTCCAGGGGGTCTTCATCTTCGTCTTTCACTGCGCCTTACAGAAGAAGGTGAGGTCGGGGAGGGGGCCCTGGCGCTTCCCCTCTGCAGGGGTCTGTCTGCTGCGGGGGGAGGACAGGCATGGGGCAGGGAGAGTTTAGCCACAGGTGACGAGTTCTGGAAAACAGCAAGATGCAACAGACTGGAGGAGTGAGAAAGCCGGGCAGATGTGGGGAGCTAGGAGAGCACAGGCAGGGACGTGGTAACAGGAGCTCCCATGGCGTGGAGGGAAATGACAGGGTACCATCCAGATGTACGTTTCCTACTTTAATAGTTAAGGAACGAACTGTTGAGTTTTGTGGGGATAGAAAATTTCTTTTTTAAATAAAGTGTGTTAAAATCTAAATGTTAAAATAAATGAAGGAGGTAACAGAAGCAGAGGAATGTTGAGAGGGCATTCAAGACTCAGGCCATGGAAACTGAGCCAAGGCATTTGTATACTTGGTCCTGAAGGCAGTGGGGGGTCCCGTCAGACTGTTGTTGGTCTGGGGGACAGCGAGGTGGGTAAGGCTAAGGCGGGGAATGAAGAGAGCAGTGGTCAGAGTCCTGCTGCAAGGTTGACTGTATCCCTGCTCTGCTCAAAACCATCTGGTGGCCCCCACTGGACACACAGGGACAGTGACATCCTTACATGTTCCCCATGACACACAGTCAAAACCAGTGCCCTTGCACGGCCCCTCACACATTCCTTATAGGGGCCGCCTCCAGCCATTCTCTTCTCTGTTCCCGGTCCCCTACATTGGGACCCTCCTCAGGGCTCCTGCCCCACTCCTCCTCCCCAGGTATCTGCAGGGCCTGCTGCCTTAGCTCTCTTGGGTCTTTGCCGAAATGTGTCCTCAGTGAAGCCTCCCCTCAACTATTTGAAATTGCAAACCACCACCACCCTCAACCCCAGCCAGCACTGCCTGACCCCCTTCTCAGCCACAGGTCTGTCACCATCAGACATCCTCCATTAGGTACTGATGTTTGCTTCTACATTATGTCTGGCTACTAAGAGCAGTTTTGAGAGGTAGGGCTTTGTGTCTGATTTGTTCTGTACCATGCCTGGCACGGAGACGATGCTCACTAAAGAGCTGTTGAGTCACTGAATGGATGAGAAACTATCCATGGAGGTGGAGAAAGGAGGATGGGCTTAAGTGAGGAGAGAGAGTCTATCTCCCCGGCCGGCTGCTGGGGTACAGGAGACGGTGAGGTTTCTCATGCCCACTGGCAGCTTGGTTTCCGGGTTGCTGAGGTAGGGGCCTGGCTGCCAGCTGCCTGTCCTTGCCCCTCAGGTGCACAAGGAGTACAGCAAGTGCCTGCGACACTCCTACTGCTGCATCCGCTCCCCGCCTGGGGGCACTCATGGCTCCCTCAAGACCTCAGCCATGCGGAGCAACACCCGCTACTACACGGGGACGCAGGTATCTGGGCTGGGCAGGGCACAGGCAGGGCCCCCTGGGGCTGAGTGTCGGGCCTGAGAGGCGGGCAGCACTCGGCCCAGGTCCCTGGCGGTGCTCAGGTCCCTGGCGGTGCTCGTTAGGCGAGTGGTCTCAGAAGATCCTGGAGAAAGATCCTAGAGGGTGGGCAACTCGAGGGCCCCTCACGTCTGGGCTGTGTCCCCAGAGCCGAATCCGGAGGATGTGGAATGACACCGTGAGGAAACAGACAGAATCCTCCTTCATGGCGGGTGACATCAACAGTACCCCCACCCTGAACCGAGGTGAGACAGTGTCCTGGCTCCCAGCTGCAGTCTCTGGAGCTTCCAGGCCTCCTGTGACCTCTGTTCTCATGTACAGGTACCATGGGGAACCACCTGCTGACCAACCCTGTGCTGCAGCCCCGTGGGGGCACTAGCCCCTATAACACCCTCATTGCCGAGTCAGTGGGCTTCAATCCCTCCTCGCCCCCCGTCTTCAACTCCCCAGGTGAGAGCAGCTGGTGGTGGGAGAGGGCGACAGCCCAGGTCAGGGAGTGTGAGGCCTGCATCCCGAGGGGTCTTCACTTGGGCTGTCGTCGTGCCTCCTGAACTGGGGTCTGGCCTCGGCTTCTAAGCCACTCACCTTCTCTCTTTTCCCTCCTGGCTGGCACCTTCAGGGAGCTACCGAGAACCCAGTAAGTGTGACTTGCCTGGTAACATTTCTGAGGCCAGGAGGGGAACGTGGCAGTGGCCTCCTCAGATGGCCTCACTCACTTAGGGAGGAGAACTCAGGGTGCTCCCCCCAACATATCCACGCACAGCCTCTGGCTTGGCAGCTGGCTTGTGTTGCCTTTGGGCCTCACGTGGGGAATGAAGGTGATGAGGGTCAGAGCACAGGAAATGGACCCAGACACCCAGGTCTCCTCACACTGCTGAGATTCTGTGCCCCTAGCTAGGAGGGGACCCTGGGGAACCTGGTCTCCACCCCCACTTCCACCAGCCTGTTGAATGGCAGGTGTCCCCAGTGTCAGTAAGGAAGAGGGAATGGGAGACCCCACTCCCCAGGGGCAGGGGTGAGTTCAGGCACCCCAGGCCGCACGGCTCGCACCCCTCTTGCTGCCCGGCCCTACTCCTGAGTAGCCCCTTTCTGCCTGCAGAGCACCCCTTGGGAGGCCGGGAAGCCTGCGGCATGGACACGCTGCCCCTCAACGGCAACTTCAACAACAGTTACTCCTTGCGAAGTGGGGATTTCCCTCCAGGGGACGGGGCCCCTGAGCCACCCCGAGGCCGGAACCTGGCAGATGCTGCCGCCTTCGAAAAGATGATCATCTCAGAGCTGGTGCACAACAACCTGCGGGGTGGCAGCAGCGGGGCCAAAGGCCCACCACCGCCCGAGCCCCCTGTGCCACCTGTGCCTGGGGGTGGCAGCGAGGAAGAGGCAGGCGGGCCCGGGGGTGCTGACCGGGCGGAGATCGAACTTCTCTACAAGGCCCTGGAGGAGCCGCTGCTGCTGCCCCGGGCCCAGTCGGTGCTGTACCAGAGCGATCTGGATGAGTCGGAGAGCTGCACGGCGGAGGACGGGGCCACCAGCCGGCCCCTCTCCTCCCCTCCGGGCCGGGACTCCCTCTACGCCAGCGGGGCCAACCTGCGGGACTCGCCCTCCTACCCGGACAGCAGCCCCGAGGGACCCAGCGAAGCCCTGCCCCCACCCCCACCCGCGCCCCCTGGCCCCCCTGAAATCTACTACACCTCACGCCCACCAGCCCTGGTGGCCCGGAACCCCCTACAGGGCTACTACCAGGTGCGGCGGCCCAGCCACGAAGGCTACCTGGCAGCCCCAGGCCTCGAGGGGCCAGGGCCTGATGGGGATGGGCAGATGCAGCTGGTCACCAGTCTCTAAGGGACCTTACGGACCAAGGGCTGGTGGCCCAGGCCAGGAAGGGAACCCTGAGCAGGGCTCTGGTGGGAGAGGGAGACTGACAGAGGTAGTGGCTGGTGGGCCACTCTCTCCAGGCTCCCCTCGGCCACAGGCCCTTCAGGCCCCTTGGAGGCTCTGCCATGGGGACCTGAGGTGCAGGGTTCACAGACAGGGTTTCCCACCAGCCACGTGCACCAGCTCGATTTGGGGGAACTGCAGTAAGGAAGAGCCAAGAGGTCCCCAGGGGAGTGAGGAAGGAGAAATTGGAAGGGTGCAGCCCATTCTTGACTCCCCCCACCCCCTACTCCTACCTGCTGGAAGGAAATGCGGGCTTTGGCGTCCCTGGGCCAAAGACCCTGCTGGATGGAACCTGTCAGCTACTCCTCTTTCTGCAGCCAGAAATGCTGGGCTGCACCAGGAGCAGGAGGACAGACGGACAGGTTCCTCCCGCACTACAGTTCTCTGCTCCCTGGAGACTGGGGCCTTTGGCCCAGGAGAAAGCCCCAGGGCGAGAGGAACGGTGCATTTGTGGCTGGTGGTTTAAAGGTGGAATTTTCTCTGAAGCTCCTTTCCTCTGCTCTTCATCCCTGCCTCCCCAGCAAGCCTGCCCCCTCAGCCCTCCTCAAGTGCACCCAATGACCCCCTCCCTTGGGGTGACTCCTGATGAAGCACAACTCCCCGCAGGGCCCCCAGCCCACAGGGGTGGCCATATTTGGGCAGTTCCCAGTCCTGTGGGCTCGGCTATCTGGGGAGCAGATTTTGGGTCTGGATCTCCCTGGGGAGTGGGTCCGGGGCTTGGATCTTTCCCTAGGGGGCTCTCTTCCCCTTCCACTCTCCTCCTCCTCCCCCATTGCTGTAAATATTTCAACGAAATAGAAAAGAAAAAAAAAAGACAAAGAAAATCTCATCACTTGAAGCCACCAGGAGCCTGCAGCCTAGCCAGCCCGGGCTTTCTCCGGAGCAGAGCAGCGCCGCTGGGCCCTGGCAGCCAGGACTTCTCCGTGTATGTGTGCATCCCCAGCCGGGGTGGGCGGGCCGCCAGAGCAGCTTTTTACAATTCAGAGACAAAAAAATCTAGAAGCAACAGCGAAACAAAGAACCCGTTTCCTTCCCGGCACCTGTTTCTGTCGCCTCCTTCCCTGCTCTGCCTGCCCCTGGCATCAGTCAGCCCTCCTGGGGCTTGTACCTCACTGCCTGCCCCAGGACCAGGGGCCTGTCTTCCCCCTCCCCTCCCCAGTGGCCCAGGGGAGGCACCCCTCACACCCAAAGATGCTTTTGCCAAGATGGCTGCGCTGTCCCTTTGAGTTCCTGCCTCTTGTATATTGCTTCTGGAACTCGGCTGGGGATGAGGGGCTGATTTCCTGCCTAGAGGTAGCGGAAGGAAAAGGAGGGCAGCAGGGTTTGAGTGAAGAGGGAGGCCTGGGAGTGGTGAGGTGGACTTCTCTGGGGGGTGGGGGAGGTTGGGGAAGGTGCAGGGCACAAAGGTGAGAGAGATCACCTTCCCTACCCTACACCCTCCCTCAGGAGGCAAAGCCAGGTACCAGGGCCTGGAGTAGGACTCCCAAGTTATGGGGCTCAGCCCCAAACATATAGACCCCAGGAGGTCCAGGCTTGGGATGTCTCCTGAGTACCTCTCAGCCCCCTCCCATCCAGCCTGTCACCCTGGCCTTCCCAGCACGCCCCCCCACACACACACACTCTGGGGTTAGCTTAGTGCCATTGCCACCCCAGCCCAGCCCCGTCATTGCCATTTCCCTAGGGGTGGCCTCCACCTCTGCTCTGACTCCTCGTCTCTTGCCCCTCCCTCTTTTCTCACAAGTGCCATGAGTTTTCAAACATCTTCGGGTCTCAGCCTGCTGCTGCCATGAACTTCTTTGGGTTAAGGGGGAGGGGCTTTAGGGAGGAACTGGGGGAAAGAGACAGGTGGCTGGAGGGACCCTTTTTGCTGCTAGAAAGCCCCTCCCTTCTGGGGAGCTGGGGCTGCTGGCTTGTCCCTGTCAGGGGAGGAGGGGTCAGACCAAAGATGGTTTGTCCTGCATAGGGGGACAGGTGGGCGGAGAAGGCAGGGTTGGGTTCAATCTCTGGCTTCTTCTGGTAGGAAGGCTTAACCCCTTTCATCAGAAGATCATGGATGAGTCTGGACGGAGAGGAGAAGTAAGGATGGGGATGGTCTTGCCCAGAAGGCTCTGTGAGGAGTGCAGGAGCCAGCTCTGTGGCCGGCCTTGGCTTCAGGAGGCCAGGAGCTCCACGGTGGGAGGCGCGGGTAGAGGTCTGTGCAAAGCTGGCGGGAGACGAGGGTAGACGGAGGTGGTCGTCCAGCCCAGGTGTCAACCCAGCTGGACCTGGCTGGAGGCTGCTTCTGACACCAGCAAGGGGACTGAAAGAGGGCAGGGTGGGAGAGTTCCCAGGGGGACTGGAGACATGCAAGGAGTCCCTCATCCTCTCCCCTGCTGAACCCTCCTTTTATCTCTCCAGACACTGACAATCAAGCAGGGAGAGAGAGGGTGCAGTGGGTCCTTTGGTTCTCATTCCAGCCAGAATCACCAAGGTGGATTCCCAGGCCTCAGAGCTGTGTGGCAGGGCCCCCTGGTGGGGCTGGACACCACTGCAGTCCAGCGCAAAGCCAACCCCAGGAGCCCAGGTGTCCCCCCACCCCAACCAGACCTGGTGCCTTGATGCCCCCACCCCAGCTGGGACGGTATAGAGAAGGAAGGGTCTTGGTTTCCTCTCCTACTCCCTTCCTTGGGCTCCTGAATTCATTTGCTTTTAAATCTTGTTAATTATGTTTTTGGTTTTTTTGGTTTCCCTCGCCTTCCTTTTTCTCTGTGTCTCCACCTCTTTCCCTGTGTCTTCCTTCCTCACTGTCTGTGTTCCTCTTCTCACTCTCAATTTCTCTCTGTCCATTCGGGCCTCCCTCCCGCCCCCCCCACACACACACACCCAGTCCCTCCTTGGTCTCCTTTTCGATATGCCAAACCAATTTTGGGTCGAGTGCATTTAACGAGAATAAAACAAAAGGCTCATAACAACAAGAACGTTTCAGAAAAAAAAAAAAGTTAAAAAAAATTGTTGAGTCAAAAAAATCAATAAAGAAATTAAGATTTCTTGGAATGACAAGAGTGGTGTGACTTACTGGGGGTGAGAAATGAGTGAGTGGATTTGCACGGAGGATCCCATGAGGCTCTGACAGGGGAGCCTGCACTGCAATGTGTAGAACCCAGACAGAGGCCTGGAGAGTCACAGAATCAGTAACATTCACAGAGAACTTGGTAAGTTCCTGGGCCTGGCTGAGCAATTCTGGTGCAGCTTTTCATTGAGCCTCATAAACGCTCTACGGTGAAGGTTATTAGAGCTCCATTTTAGAGACGGGGAAACTGAGGCTTACAGTACCTGGATGCACAATTGCCAGGCAACTCTGCCATGTGTCTCAGAGAAGCCCTTCCCAGCCTGGACCTGGGTCCACAGGCTGCATTAGAGCAAGCACAGGAATTGTACGCTGTGCCTGATTCTACCTGCTTTTCCTAGACTCCAACATGCTGGAATGGTGCTTTTTTAAAAGTGACAACACAATGGAATTGCATTGTGTATTTCACATTTTCATATAGAACTGCTAGTGCTCAGAGGGAGAAATGACTACGCAAACAGAACAGCTCTCTCCATGCCCCTCTGCCTTCAACACCTGTATCCAGGACGCCACACTAAATTCTCCCATCTCCCCAGCCAGTCCTTCCCAGTCCTGTGGCTGGTTCCTTCTCATGTCTTGACCCCTTAACGTTGGCGAGGCCAGGGCCTCAGCCTTGGACCTATTCCCTACCTACCCTGGGAGCTCTCATCCCATCTTAAGGTTTGAAATGCTATCCATATTCTGATAACTCCTGAACATAGAGCTCCAGCCTAAATTTCTACCTTGAGCTCAGATTTACATCCATCCAACATCCCACTCCACATCTACCCCTGGGTGTCTGGTAGGGTCTCAAACTTAACCTGTCCTAAATCCAGCTCCTGACCACCATTCATTCCCCAGCTACTCCCACAGGCTTCCCCACCTCAATTAATGGCAAGTCCATCCCAAGACTCAAACTAAATCCTTGGAGCATCTCTTGAACTTATCTTGTTTTATACTCCACATTTATTCTGACAATAAATGCAATGGCAGCTCTAACTTTAAAATATGCAGAATTAACTAGTTCTCACCACCTTGGTTCAAGCCACCCCTGTCTCTCACCAGGGCTGCTGCAATAGTTCCCTAACTAGCTCCCTTGTCCCCTTCAGGATTTTCTCAACACAGAAACCAGAGTGATCTCGGTAAGCATATTTTGTCCCTCCTCTGCTCGAAACTCGCGAATGGCCTCCTCCCTCACCCAGACAAAAGGCCAAGGTCAGCACAATGGCCGACAAGGCTCTACAGCATCAGACCTCATCCCCACAGCTCCCTCCTTCCCTCCATGACAGCCACACTAGGATCCTTTTCCAAAAACATGCAGGCACCCTCCTGCCTGCCTCAGGGCCTTTGCACTGGCTCTTCCAGTAGGACTTATGCAAATCGGAGCTGCCCAGCAGACTTTCCCAGGCTACTCCATTTAAACGGCTACTGGCCACCTCCACAACTTCCCCTGGTCTTGCTTTGTCTCCCATAGTACTCCTATCTCACAAACTAAGTATCTTTTTTGCTTGTTTATTATCTGCTTCCCTCACTAGAAGGTAATATAGAATGGTGCTTTTCACTGCTGTTCCCCAGTGTCTATCTAGCACAGTGTCTGGCACACAGTAGGTGGTCAATAAATATTTGTTAAAGGACGGAAAGCTGAATTGAGTGTAAGACTCAGAGTGAGCCTGAGAGCTAAGAACGAAGGGAGTTGTGAACCTGCTGCTCCTTCGGCTGGTCTCAGTTCCCACGCGTGTTCTCACTGTGTAATGCTAAGGTTTTACTTCAGCATGGCCCGGAAACCTAACTTCAATATTTCAGCTAATGCTCACCCAAGAAAAGGCAATCTGTTCCTATGCTGGAAAATGAAATGATTCTACTGGACTTACTGAGAGATGCCCTGTGAGCCAGTTCAGGGGCTTTAAAGATAGTTAAACTTAACTATATGATTTTGACCTCATGGTCTGATTTTGAAATCTAATGCTGGCCTAAGATGAGATTCTACAACACAGCCTGTTCTTCTGCCTTTGTGTTCTTTCCCCAACTCTGCACGCATCCTTCCCTACTATACACACAGTAGAAATATGGTGTGCCTGACAACCGACGACTCTCAGGTGGTTGTTAGTGGCACCATTTGCAGGTGCCCAGGAATAACATTTATGTTGAGAATTATCATTTCAAAGCTCTTTCCTTACATTTCACCTCATTTAATTATCACAAGGTATGTGACTATCCCTACTTATCAGATGAGAAAACTGAGGTGAGTGATTACATGACTTACTCAGATAAGATTCCTAAGCAGTTCGCAGTGCCCTCACCCTGGATGCTTTACATGTGCTGTCCAATGTAATCCTTCCAGCGACTCAGCGAGGCAGGTGTTACTTAGCCCCATCTATAGCTGCAGAAATGGAAGCCCAGAAGGTTAGAGAACATCCCCACATGGTTAGAGAATGTTCCACGTTTACTCAGCTAATAAGAGAGAGCTGGAGCAGGCCTCCACCTTGGTCTCCTGTTTCCAGGGCAGCTTCTAGGGCTGTCTGCATATATCTGCAGTTGCCCACTCCCCATCACTGCCTGCTCACCCCACTTGGCACATGATAAAGGAGGCTGACAATCTGGCTCCTGGCATCAGAGGAGATGCCCACTAACCACACTAGTCCCTACATAGCTAGTATTAGGGCTGTCCAGAGTGGACCCATGGGAGTCAAGACGGAGGGAAAACCTTAATGCAGAGCAACAGAAGAGTCTCTTCAGATAACTAAAGAACGAAAGCAGTGGGGCCCTCTATCCTTGAGAAAACGTCCTCTCTTCCACGAACTCTCGGGAAGGCCAGGGGAGCTGGGCTGAGGGGAGTCCTCCAGCCCCACAACATTGCAAGTTTAGTCTGCTCTTCTCCTACGCTTTCATAGATCGCAGTCATGGAAACCAGCAGTGATGACAGGCCCCTGCGGGCTTCTCCTTCCCCATTTATATCACATCTACACTTCACCGGGACTCTCCTTGACCAAAACCCATACAACAGCTCCTCTTTTCTATCCCATCCCATTGTCTTCCACCACCTTCTCCCTCCATCCAAGTTATCCCAGCTTCTCAGAGCTGAAGCCCTCACTTTAACCCAACCAGTCCTTTCCTGGGACTCGATCCTAAGTAATTGCACATGTGCATGGAGACTCAGCAACAAGAAGGTTAGCTGTAGTGAGGCTTCTAAGAATAACAGGAAGTCCAAAATTTCAGCATAAAAATCAGTTACATAAATTATGCACATCCATAGAAATAGAAGACCATGCAACCATTAAAAATGATGATGTAGAAGAACACTAAATGATGTGGAAATATATTCAAAATAATACTAAGTGTAAAAAGCTAGATATAAAAGACTAACCCCAATTTTTAAAATGACATACATATGCCAAAAATGTACATACCGTGTTTCCCCAAAAATAAGACCCAGTTGGACCATCAGCTCTAATGCGTCCTTTGGAGCAAAAATTAATATAAAATGGTAATTTTTGCTCCAAAGGACGCATTAGAGCTGATGGTCCGGCTAGGTCTTATTTTCCGGGAAACACGGTACATATATAAAATTGTGTATGTGTGCATGTGTATGTGTGTGCAGTATATATGCACAATATAAAGCTATACACCAAAATAGTAACAGTTTATCACTAGTGGGTAATTTTTACTTTCTTGCAACAGGTTTTGTTTTTTTTTTGCATTAAACATATATTATTTTGTAATAGGGAAAAGTGTGTGTCCTACTTTCTGTGGACAAAGGCCAAGAATAACCATTATAACTGGAAGAAGAAAGAATAGGTGGGGAGCTAGCCTTACCAAAATTGGTTATAGTGTGGTAATATTTAAGACGATATGGTGTTGGCACAGGAAGAGACAAACGAGCCAATGAAGAGATTTGTGACTAGATGGAAACTTGCTCTACATATAGGTTACAAGTCACTAGGGAAAGAATAGATTGGTCCAGAGGATCTCAAATTTTGTGGTATTGAGATCCCTTTACCCCCTTAAAAATGGGGGATGACTAGGTGGAGCACAGAGTATTTCAAGGCAGTGAAAATACTCTGTATGAAACTGTAATGATGGACACATGTCATATATTTGTCCAAACCCACTCCAAACACGAGTGGACCCTGATGTAAACTATGGACCTCATGCTGATAATGTGTCGATATAGGTTCATCCATTGTAACAAATACCCCACCCTGATGGGGATGTTAACGGTGGGGGAGGTGATGGATGTGGAGGGGGTGGGGGACATATGGGAAAGCTTACTCTCAATTTTGCTATGAACCTAAAACTGCTCTAAAAAAATTAAGTATTTTTAAAAAATTAATGAGGACCCTAAAGAGCTATTGTTTAGAGGGATAGGGATTACATTTATATTGACTGATTTGGAAATTAAAATTGACAAAAAAATTTTTTTCTAATTTTTATTTATTTAAGTGTGTTTTTCCAGGACCCATCAGCTCCAAGTCAAGTAGTTGTTTCAATCTAGCTGTGTAGGGCGCAGCTCACAGTGGCCCATGTGGGGATCGAACTGGCAACCTTGTTGTTAAGAGCACCGCGCTCTGACCAACTGAACTAACCGGCCGCCCCAACAAAATTTTTTAAATATTTAACTAAATTAGTTAATAAATCTAATTAAATGTTAAACATAAACAACCTATGTTATTAAAAAATAACTATACTTTTTAAAAAACAAAGCAGTGAAAAGAATGGCATTGTTTTACATTTTTATAAAGCTCTTACTGGCTTAATGGGGAGACAGCTGGATTCTCACACAGACTTCTGCAATCAATTTGTTGTAATATGCTGTTTTGGTTGAAGTATATGAAGAAAATCCAGCCTCACAAAGATACATAGTTGGAAAAGGAAGGAGAGTATTATAGCCTTTTCAGCTAATAGGAATATTCTACTTTGTTACTACACCAAAACTCAACAAGTGGTGGTGGGTGTATAAAGTTAGTTACAATATGGAATATGAAACTGCATCAATGAACTTTTCTTACTCTGTTACATTGAAACCCATTAGTCTTATCTTACAATTTTAATTGATCTTTTCCCTAAGCATGATTTTGTAACATCATGCATCGGTCTTTGGGAAAATACTGACCTACTAAGTTATTACATTTCACTACACAATATTTTTAGTCATATTTGTTAATATCACCACTGATATCATCAAAAAAGCTTTTAAATATTAAAAAATGGCCAGATTCATGGTGGTGAATAAAAGTTTCCCAAACGTCTAAGTTTTGCTTGAAAGCTCAGATTTTATCATTGGCAGCAACGGTCAGTTGTTCTCACAGTGACTAGCTTACTCCATTCATTTCTGAGAAAATATCTGCTGAATACCCTAATCTGAGTAACCAGTCTGTCTTTCAAGTATAAATGGTGTTACATGAAAAAAAAGTCACCAGTTTCACCTCAACTCAAACAATTGTATTATCAATTACCATCATTCTTCAGCATGCAATAGAAGTACTCTATGAAAACTTCCCATTTCACCACACAGAATATTAGAAAGATCTGTTGCAGGGCTAAGCTTTAACACATAATTGTGTTATGTGTTATACTTTTCACTGTTTCTTCAAGGACATTCTTAAGTGAAAGTATTTTGTTTTATGTTGGAGTGTGTGGCGGCGAGGAATACAATAATAACTACTGCTAGTTTGGTGACACTACCTTGATTCCTGCTAAGATGCCAACAGTTTTACCCACCATTGCTTTTATACCAATAGTGCACATGACAACACAGCACAAATGAGAAAGGGAAACAACTCCTTCAAATTATTATGACAATGGTTTATCTCCTGGATCTCCTAAAAGGGTTTTGGGGATCCCAGGAGATCACATTTTGAGAACCATTGAACTACTCAACAAATGGGTCTGGTACAACTGGTTGATCACGTGGAAAAATTAAATCACAGTCCTACCTCACATCATAAACAAAAATAAAGTCCAGGTAGATTTTATTTTTTAAAGATGAATATGAAAAGTAAAACTTCCAGGATAAAACACAGTAAGATATCTTATTGACCTCAGGATAAGATTTCTTAAACAAGGGTCAAAAACCACAAAATATACATGGATTGGTAATTCTGATGACATTAAAATAATAAATTTTGAACATCAAAAGTCACCATAAAAATGAAAAGGCAAACTTCAGATGTGAGAAAGAACTCCTAAACTTAGTAAGACGAAGAAAACCCAGCAGGAAAATGGGCAAAGATATGAAAAGGCAATTCACAGAAGGCAAATGGTCAATAAACGTATGAAAATGGGCAGGCCCCCAGTGGCTCAGGCGTTTAGAGCTCCATGCTCCTAACTCCGAAGGCTGCTGGTTCGATTCCCACATGGGCCAGTGGGCTCTCAACCCCAAGGCTGCCAGTTCGATTCCTTGATTACCACAAGGGATGGTGGGCTGTGCCCCCTGCAACTAGCAACGGCAACTGGACCTGGAGCTGAGCTGCGCCCTCCACAACTAAGATTGAAAGGACAACAACTTGACTTGGAAAACCTAGAGGTACACACTGTTCTCCAATAAAGTCCTGTTCCCCTTCCCCAAATATATATATATATATATATATATATATATATAAAAACAGCTCAACACTAGTAATCAGAGTAATGCAAACTGAAACCTAATTCACACCCATCGGAAGGACAAAAACGTAAAAGTCTGATAATACGAAGTGTTGATAAGGACACTGAGCAATAGCAACACTGCTGGTAGGAGTGGGAATCACGATGATCTATTTGAAGAGCAAACTGTCAATATCTAGCAAAGGTGAATACTCCCATAACCCATAAGCCAGCAATTCATCTCCTAGGTTCGTATCCTAGAGAAAATCCTGCATGTATGCACAGGGAGACATACACAACAACACTGTTTGTAACAGGTGAAAGCTGGAAACCTAAATATTAACCAAGAGGTGAATGGGTACATAAACACTGTCCAACAAAATTTTCTGTGATCATGGAAGTGATCTCTGTCCATGCTGTCCAATGCAGTAGCCATTAGCCACAGGTGCCTATCCAGCATGTGAAATATGGCTAATGTGATTGGGGAAATGAATTTTTCATTTTATTTAATTTTGATTAATTGAAATCTAAATGACCACATGTGGCTACTGGCTACATCAGATAGCACAGCTATGCAGCAGTGAAAATAAATGAATTAGAGCTATATACATGTGTCAACATGGATAAATCTCAAAAGCATTATGTTGGACCAAAAAAAAGCAAGTTTCAGACGGTAGGGCAGGTCTAGAGTGAAGGAAGTTAGGTGCCTAGGGTGAAAACTGTAGGAGGTACTTACCCTCAGGGTCATACAAGTGCAAATTGGACACTTGAGCGACCCTGAGAGTGAGCACCTCCTAAATTTTGTGCCCTACGTGCTTTCCTTGCCTTACCCTAGTTCCAGCCCTGTCAGGATCTATCTAGTATGATACTGTGTCAGGGTTCCCCAAGATCACCCCCAGGTTCAATGATTCCCTAGGAAGACTCGCAGGATTTAGCATATAACTGTATGCATGGCTATGATTTCTTACAACAAAAGGGTACAAAGCAAAATCAACCAAGGGGAAAGGCACAAGGGGCCTAAAGTCTGGAGGAAACCGGGCACAAGCTTCCAAGAGTCCTCTCCTACTGGTGTCAAATGTGACGCGCTTAGTTCCTGCAGCAGAGCTGTGACAACTCGTGTGAAATGTTGTCTACCAGGGAAGCCTATTAGAGGCTCAGTGCTAAGGTACTTATTGGGGGTTGGTCAAATACCAGAATTCCAGACTTCAGAAAGAAAGCAGGTGTTCAACATAAACCACACTGTACAAATAGTTTAAGCACCATAAGCCACTCTTACCATTTAGAGACTGCTGGGAACCCTCCTAAAATCCAAGTTCCTAGACACCAGCCAAAGGCCAGCTTTGCCAATAGGCCTTTCTAAGAATAGCTGTCTCAGGCCTCTTAGGTTAACTCTTTTTTGCATAGATATCATTTATATAAAATTGTAGAACATGACACACTACAATAAAAGACACATGCATATAAAGATGCACAACATGCACAGAAAAATAAACACCAAATCCAGGGTTGCAGTAACACTGGAGGAAAACGGGAGAGGAGCAGGTTTGAGAAAGGGCCTTTCAAATGCATCACTAATGTTTTACTTCTTCAGCTGGGTAATGAGTAAAAGTGTATTTTGTCATAGTATTTCTTAGAGTTTTTCAAGTGTGTGCACCTGAAATATTACATAAGGAGAATACAGACTTACCTGCTTATTATATATAACAGTTCATGTTTATTGCGTGCTTTTTACATTCCGGGTACTATGCTAAGCCCTTTATATGGATTTATCCTTTTTTAAAAAACCTACTGAAGACTTTCTATGTGCGAGGCCCTGTGCCAACCTCTAGAAATACACTGAGAGGTCAACATGAAGCAGGTGAGAGCTCTGCCCTTAACCTTTCAGTCTACTGAGGGATGATGGGAAATAACAAGCACAACTTAAAACCAACATAAGTACAGATTCTGAGTGCCCCTAAGATAAAACTGGGTGACGTGATTAAGGAAGGGCAACTTGAACTAGGGTGGTCCAGGAAGGTTTGACATTTGAGTTGAACCATAAATGATTTGAATGAGACAACCATGCAATTATTTGAAGAAAGCAGATTCCAGAAAGAGGGAACAGCAAGTGCAAAGCCCTACAGCAGGAATAAGCTTGGTTTGTTGAAAGACAGGAAATAAAGCCAGTTGGGCTTGAGAGTGGTGACAAGAGGGAGACTGTAGATGAGGCCTGAGAGGTCAGCTAAGGCCACCATGCAGAGCCTCCTAAGCCACAGTAAAGATCTTAAGTTTCATTTTAA
Organism: Rhinolophus ferrumequinum; assembly: GCF_004115265.2. Taxonomy (NCBI): domain Eukaryota; kingdom Metazoa; phylum Chordata; class Mammalia; order Chiroptera; family Rhinolophidae; genus Rhinolophus; species Rhinolophus ferrumequinum. The sequence continues at coordinate 47,880,924 of NC_046301.1, forward strand.
GTATGATAAGCCTTTTGAAGGTTTTAAGTAGGGTAATAACATGATCTGGTTTACAATTGAAGATTATTCAGCCAGCTGTACGCATAACGCATTACAGACAGGGCCATTTTTTTCATTGGCACCACAGACATAATGCTTGTGGCTGATTAGCTTTTCAGCTAATCAGCTGAAAAGGTTGGGGCTAGGGATAAAGGGAAACAAAGTTCCACAATGTAAAAAGAAAACTACAAAGTTGGAATGAATAACTGTTTAATTAAACATCTAGAAAAATGTAACATTATGGCAACTTTATTCATCATTAAATTTAGTATTCATAAGCAACTGAATTACATTTGAAAATAATTTGAAAATTAGATTTTCTAGAATCACAAAAACTTGCAACTATGCCCAATGGTTGCCAAGAAATCACAGGCATTACAAATGTGAATTTTCTTGTAGCCAAATAGTTTTTGGGGAGAGGTCTCAATTTTTTTAAATGCAAAAAAAAGTTGTGTTTTTTTTGTTTTTTTTTTTACTTGAGATGTAGCTATAAAAACATACCTAGCATTATGAGGCTGTAAGATTCTAGGGAGGCCACAGAAGTTGCTAGATAAGAAATGCTAGTGACTTGGACCAGTCTATTCAGGCTTACTCTCTGTGAGTTTTAACACTGTCCAGAGGACTGTTGGTAAAGCTTTTCTGACAAGACATTTGAACAGAGAGACGTAAATGACAAGAAGGCACCAGCCATGCCAAGAACTGGGAGAACAGATTCTAGGTAGAGACTCTGCGCAGGGAATGCCATGTCAGATTTTTAAGGAACAAAGAGGGGGTCAGTTTGGCTAGACTGAAGCTGGGGCTGGTGGGAAACAAAGCATGTAGTCTTAAAGACAATACAGTAGTGCCCCCTTACCAGAGGAGGACACATTCCAAGACCTACCCTCCGTGGATGCCTGAAACCCTGGATAGTACCAAAGCCTATATATTCTCCTATATATACATACCTATGATAAAGTTTAATTTATAAATTAGGCACAGTCAGAGATTAACAACAATAATAAAATAGAATTATAACAATATACTGTAATAAAAGTTATGTGAATGTGGGGGTCTCTATGATATGCTGGACAAAGGAATGATTCACCTCCTCGATAGCACAGGCTAGTACAAGATTTCATCTTTCTTCACAACACTCAGAATGGTGCGCTATTTAGAACTTATGAATTGTTTATTTCTAGAATTTCCATTTACCATTAAAGTGAAGCCAGGGAAGGGTAGGATTGGGTGTGTGTGGGGGGGGCATAGTTTCCTGGGAACGATAGAAAATCACTCACGTTATATGCAGGAGGATGACTGATTCAATTTCAGACCTGAACTGTCCAATAATAATACAGTAGCCACTTGCCACAGGGGCTATGAGCACCTGAAAATAGCTAGTGCCACCCTGAAACAGAACTTTCCATGTCACTCAATTTTAATCAATTAACATTTCAATTTAAAAACCTGCATGTGATTGAGCTCATGGAAAACTTTTAAGTATGTTGGGAACAGCTTGGACATGTGAATCTACATTTTCAACTGTTAAGTTTTATAAAACTTAAAGCCAGACCAACTCTTTCTAATGAAAACATAGCTGTACTCATAAGTGTAAAACACCCAGGATTTCGCAGCCTTACTACCCAGTAAAAAATGTAAGCTGTCTCATTTGTATTTTTTACACCCATCACCTGTTGAAATAATATTTTGTTTATACTGGATTAAATGCAACATATTAAAGTTAATATTTTTTAAAACTTTTTTTAACGTGGTTACTAGAAAAATGTAAATTAAGCATGTGGCTCGAATTATTTTTCCACTAGTTGTGGGTGGTAGCAGAGAGGGTGTGTGTTGAGGTGCCTGGAGTCTTCCAGGCAACCAACGGTGCTCCAGCTCGGCATGTGGGTGGAGAGAAGTTTCTAGATGTACCATGAATCATGTCAATGAATTTTCACGGCTTCGTTCAATGAGCAGGGAAACTGTGGCCTCGTGAGCTAAGTGGCTGAGGCCGGACTCGAACTCCCAGTAATAGCGTTGTCCACCTGACACCTCCCAGCGGCCCTCGAAGGGACGAGAGCGGGATTCGAACTGGGGCCAACTCCCGGGTCCGCGCCCCAGCGCCGCGTTACCACCGCTCCATCTCCCCTCAGGGGTGAGTCAAACGTTCACAACGTTCACAACGAACTCCCCGGCCGCTGGGCCTGAGGGGCCAAGAGGCCCTCAGAGAAGCTCCAGATAACGATCACCTGCCGACAGACGCCAAAGCAGCAAACGCTTCTCCTTTCTCTTCACACCCCGCTTAACCGCGCCGCCGCTTATTTCCGCTCCTCTCCCACGAATCCCCAGCCGAGTCTTCCTCTCCTCCCGCCCCCTGAGGCTAACCCAGCCAATCACATCTCACAGAAGCTGCTTTACTCCTTTCTTACCTGCCAATCACCGCTGGCTCGAGCACCACCCTTCCCGCCCTCTTACGCTAGCGCCGCGCGCCACCGCTCGGCAGTTGGCGGCGCTGCTCAGGAATTGTAGCGTCTCCCGGAAGGGAGAGGCGAAGGGCGGGCCACGCCGGTGCGGGAACTCTCGGCATTGGCTGAGAGGAACACAGGCTCTGGCTCCGCCCACCCCGCCCTTGATATCCGAGTCGGAAACGCTGGGGATTGGTTCCCGGCGGACACCCAAAAAAGCCGAGATGGTCTCACCTCCCACGCGCAGCCCCAAGAGGGAGCTCAGCGGATTGGCCCAGGGAGTCTCGGCGCGCGCCGCCCGGCGCTCCAGAATTGGTTAAGGGGGTGCTTGCGCCGCCGGGGAGCGTTGACGGTGATTGGCCGGAGGGTGCGGCCGGCTATTTGAAGGAGGCGCGCGGGCGAGATACGCAGTTCAGTCGGCAGACCAAGGAGGCGGTAGTCTGTGAGCATCGCTGTCCGGCTGACCCGACAGGACCCAGCCGTGGGCTCCGCCCCAGCTCTGGCTTGAACTGCGGCCTGGCGAGGCGATGGCCAAGGTGTCGGTGCTGAATGTGGCCGTGCTGGAGAATCCGAGCCCTTTCCACAGCCCCTTCCGGTTCGAGATCAGCTTCGAGTGCAATGAGGCCCTGGCGGACGGTGAGGCTGGGCCTGTATGGATTCCCCCCCCCTCTCCCGTTCCCCTGGCCAACCCGACTTCCTCGTAGAGGCTCCCGCGGCCAACACCGACCTCGAAATACACCCCCAACCCTGATCTCCCCACTTCCCTCCCCGCCAGCCCCAATCTCCGCGTGGAGACTTCCTCCCACCCCCACCTCACGGCCAACCCGACCCCCTTACCCAGTTACTCCGGTTTCCCCCCGTGGAGACCTCATCATTCCCTCGCTCCCTTTTCTTCCTGTGGAGCTCCTGGGCTTTCTATGTAGAGACCTTATCCGCCGCCATTCTTTAACTTGCGGACACCCTCAGCCTCCCCATCTTCCCTGTAGCAAGAAACCCCCCACCTATTTCTGTGTAGAAAATTCTATTTTATTCCACCCACTCAGTCTTCCCCCACCCATCCCCTCCTCTCTGTGGTGAGACACTCCTGCCTCACTTTTTTCCTATGGAGACTCCAACCTCCAGCCTCCCATTTTTTATTTATACGGAAACCCTAGCCTCCCATTTCCCTTATGGAAACCTCAGTCCCCTCCCCCAGTTTCCTTGTGGCGGCCTCTCCCTCAAGTTCCCTCCTTTTCCTCCCAGTGGAGCCCCTCCTGTGACCCTTTTTCCCTGTGAAGACCCTCTCCTGTGGCAAGACCTCACTCACCCCCATCTCCCCATTGTCTCCCAATAATCCCCTCCAGAACCTGCTGATATTTAACCAACCCCATTCACTTCTTGTTTTCTACCCCAAAGTACGTAACCTAGAACCTGGCTTCCCTTCTCCTTAGCCTGGCCCCAACCCTTTATTCTTGAGCTCCACCTGAGGAGGCATAGCCTGGCTTCTAGCTCCAGTCTTTGAGGATAACTTGGTTTCCCCAGCTCCAGTTCCTACCTCCTCCCTGACTGTGTACTTCGATGAACACACTCAAATCTGAAGGATGATCTAGCCAGGCATTAGCCAGTTCCCACTGTTTGCCTGCCAGGTTTCGGCTTGACCTACTGCCATAGTTCCTCCGGCACTTCTGATGGTCTGACCTAGTCTGGAGGGTATGTGGGCCCGGCTGAGCCATGATGGTACCCAACTTCAAGCAATCAGCTGGGGGATCACAACCTTTGGGGCATCTTTTCCAAGGTTTCACTGATGTACTTATTCATCTGTGTGACATAAAGGTGGACATGGCTCTCATCTCACAGATGAGAAGACAGGAGCCACAAAGAGTGACAGACCTCGCAAGGAAAGATCTGTAAAAATCCAAAAATCTAAGGTCGCCCAGGAAGTGTTAGCACCACTTTCAAGAGGAAGTACAAGCACAAGCATACCTTGTTTTATTACACTTCACAGATGTTGCATTTTTTACAAATTAAAGGCAAGACCTTCCACCAGCAAAAAGATTACTACTCAATTTATTGCGGTGGTCTGAAACCAAACCACAGTGTCTTTGAGGTATGCCTGTACTCCATTAGACCACTTCACTGGGTTAAAGAAAAGAGGCAACAGCTGAGGAGGTGGTCTGTGAGGCCAGGGTGTACTAACTAGCGCCTCTTGATGGTAGGTGGGTGGTTTGCCTGCAAAGCCGGCCCCTGGGATTAGTTTGGGGTTGGTACAGTTTGAGATTCATGTGCTTGGGCTCAGTCTCCCTGGTTTTTCTCCTTTTTAAATTACAGAGTCTACTTGTGGCTAACTATAGAATAAGTACAGTTAAATCCTTTCTGGAACAAGGCAGGGTGTAAATAAATAAATAAAGTGTAGAATGTCACACTGGAATAAGATTTAATTTTAAAGCCAGGAGGAGATGTAAGGAGCTAATAGATTAAGGGATTCACAGTTCCCACATGGCAGGAGATCAGGTTTCAATCAGCCTGCTTGTGCTCCTTGCATTTTAAAATGGTTATGTGGTCATTTTCTAATACTTTTATTCCTATGAAGCCCCTGCTCTGTTATTTTACTAACTTGTTTTTAGAATCAGAGTAGGAAAGATCCAAAATCAACCTGCTGGTCACTATTTTTTAATAGAAACAGAATGACTACTCCATGGTCACATAGCTGGTTGGCAGAATTATTGATACTAGGGCTTTTCTCTGAGTTCTTAGTCCAGGGTTCTTTTATCTCTGCTATAACCTGGGAAAGAAAGAATGCATCCTCTATTTTAGAAGTGGAACATAAATAGAACTGATCGTAGAATTTATTTCCACATCAGGACACTCTCACAAGAGAGCAAAGGGTGTCCTGTTATTAATTACACCCAGACAATAAAGATTTTGCTCAGAGAAACTCGAGTTGCAAAGCAAACTCTAGCCTGGAAATCCAGACTCTGTTCTTCTTAGGGCTCTCTGTGACTCTGACCTGCCAGTTTGCTTTCTACTTCTTCCTGGCCCTCTTCCCATGGAGCAGAAAGAATTAGTTTCCTGCCTGTCTCCCAAAAAGATGAGTGGGCCTGACTTTAGAAGTCTCTCAGATCCTGGAGAAATCTTAATCTTATCATCTCGACACTGGCAATTGAAGATCTGACAAGACACCCAAACCCCCAGTCAATCAGCTGACCTTGTTTCCCAAGGGCTCCAAGGTCTTTTTGCTCTCTTTCTCCTGAGCATCTGGAAATAGATGCTTCCAAAACATGGGTCCACATTTAACATACATATGTTTTCCCCCATTTACCTGAGAAGTTCAACAGACATTGCTTGAATAAGTCATGGGGCCAGATATTCTGACCCACAGCTAACACTCTGGTCAGGCCAAGGTTCATCTGTATGATTACAAAGACAGTGATAAACAGAAAAAGGCCTATTAGATAAGTTTTTTAAAAAAGAGGCAGGAAACAGCTTCTTCTGCTAGTTCAACTACAATAATATTTTACAGGTCTTTTATGGCATTGGTTTTGGTTTTGTTTCCATTCATAGTGGAGGAGCATCTTGTGCAGTGGTTAGATCGTAAGGTTAGGGCATAAAAACAAAATGTAATGCAGTTGAATTCCCTTGAAATTGCCCAGTTGTTAGGTACACATGTTACATGTATATAATTGTCCTGTATTCAATAGAATGAGTTTATGCTGTATTGGTGACTGATGTCCCATTTCTAATTTTTTAAATTTTTTTTTATATTGGGGAACAGTGTCTTTCTCCAGGGCTCATCAGCTCCAAGTTGTCCTTCAATCTAGTTGTGGAGGGCGCAGCTCAGCTCCAAGTCCAGTCGCCGTTTTCAGTCTTTAGTTGCAGGGGGCACAGCCCACCATCCCATGTGGGAATTGAACAGGCAACCTTGTTGTTGAGAGCTTGTGCTCTAACCAACTGGGCCATCCGGCCGCCCTCTAATTCTTTTTTAAGGAGGGGGCAGCTCACAGTGGCCCATGCAGGGAATGAACCAGCAACTTTGGTGCTACCAGCACCACGCTCTAACCAACTGAGCAAACCGGCCACCCCCCATTTCTAATTCTAAAGAAGAGTTCTATTAAAAAATGAAGTCACTTTATGCTTCAGCTTAAAACACTTCAACTTGAAGATGATTCCAATTTGTAGGTCCTTTTGCCTTCCGTAGGTGATTTTATCAGCTCCTGCAACTCTTGAGTCAATATTTCTCTGGTCCTCTGTTAATTCTCTGGTGTCTTTCCTATTGAGGGAGCCATTGTGGCCCACTTACTTGCCTGGCTGCCCACGCAGTGTTTTCTCTTCCGGTCAGCACCCACTCAGTCTTTGTTTAGGTTTTGCTAACAATATTGAACATCAGGTGCCTGTGGCTTGCCCCTAGCCTGCTCTATTTCAGTCTCCTTTTTATCTCCCCATCCTCTAGCACATTAGTTAAATGTACACATATGTGATTGCACTGGTGATGGGGGAGTGGCCAGAAGGAAAGGTACCAAAATCTAGAGCTGTGTGAGAAAGGTGAGAACAGAGTTAGCTGGTTTTGTTTGTCCCAAAACATGTTATGTCTAGGTGTATCACTACTTATAACAAAAATAAATCTATAAATTTAATCCTCTCTGCAAACAATGAGACTAGAGTTTGACTGAACCTCAGTGAGCCCCGGGGGTCACCATACCCCACAGACCTGCTAGGGTCCCTGAGTAGCTCTGGGCAAAACTGCAAAGGGACAGGAAGCCAGTGTATCGAGGAAGAGCTTGGGGCTCAGGTGACTAACCTCTAGTCATGGCCGGGTATCAGTGTGCTTCCGAATGTGGATGCACTTGCAGGACAGTGGACCAAGGAACAGGGCAGCTTCCAAGAGCATTTGCTTCCTGTGAAAATCACAGCTTGTGAAACTTCCCCCAGCTGCTGGAGCAGTAGGTTGTGTAATTTCAGAGAACCTAAAATAAGTTTCAGGTCTCCTGCCAAGCTTCCCTGTACTAGAGTGACCTTGCCCCTGATACACTTGGACCTCCTGCAAGAGGCAGCGGTCCCTGGGAATTTCCTGTGATTGATAGGCAGGGTCTCCTTAAGCACTTTTCCTTGCATCTCCCCCGAACGTACTCAGCAATGGAATCCCCCTACTGAATGGGATGCAAGAGAGTTGGTGTTCAGAGGATCACCTTGTGGGGCCACATTTGTTGACTAAGTCACCATCGCCCCAATAGCCATGAACAGACATTACTTGGTGCCGAATCTGGAATTCTTGGGGACAGGCTGGCTCCCCCAGCAGTCTTCTCTTCCTTCTGACGGCTGGCTCTCCTGCTGGATTGGAATCTGCCGCCCTGTCCCAGTTGTCGAGGGATCTACTCAATTCAGTGGCACAGATCCCTGTGTGTGAAAGAGGATGCTGCTTCCTATCCCAGCATCCAGTGAGCAGGGCCCTGAAATGACCCAACTCCTTTCTGTTCCCTCAGCACGCCTCTGTCACGTGGGTCTTAATTCAGCCTCTGCCATACGGTTCACCCTCAGGCTTTGAGAGGCCCAAGTTTCCCCAGAGGTGCAGTCAAGGTCGCCTGGCAAAGCTAGGCCTACAGGAGAAATTTCCCACTGGAAGTAAGAGCTTCCTGCCCGCCCCAGTGTTCAAGACTAGTACCTCGCTGGCACTTAGTGCCCAGAGGATGTCAGGTGTTGTGGAGAATAAGGATCTTTTGCTGTCCAAAACTAGCCCAAGAAGACCCTTTCCCTGCCTTCCCGCTGTCAAACTATTTCAATTCCTTAACACCCGTGTTCTTACAGACCTGGAGTGGAAGATTATTTATGTCGGCTCAGCTGAGAGTGAGGAGTTTGATCAAATCCTAGATTCAGTGCTCGTTGGCCCTGTCCCAGCAGGGAGACACATGTTTGTCTTTCAGGTAAGAAAGGTGAGGCCTTAGGCCTTGACACCTAGAAATAGCCTCTTCTTCCCAAAAGCACACACTATGGTTCAGTGGTCAAAAGTTCAGGTTCAAATTCTGGCTATGCTCTCAAGAATTGTCTGATCTCAAAAGTACTTCCAACCCCTCCCTTTCCTACACCTCTGTGTCATGGTTGTTACCGTGAGCCACTGATTCATAGGTGGTCCTCATTATTCACTGGAGTTTTGTTCTGTAAAGTCACTGCAAACAGTGAATTAGTGAATTACTGAATACTGAACCATTGCCCCTAAGAAGTACAGGGTTAGGTTCCTGTGTATCACATTTTTGTCGACATAAAGCCTTTTTTATGTGTATTTAAAGTATTTAGTATTATTGTTGATTTATTAACGTTGAATTAAGAGCAAACAGCATAAAACTCGTACCTGAACGAAGCTTATCTAACACGTATTTTCTCCATAAGACACATCATAGCTTCTTGCACTTAGGGACATTAGCTAGCACTTAGCACAATGCTTGGGGTCTATTTTAAACAGTAGAATCCCCAACAAAAACCACAGAAATGCAAAGAAAACTGGACACTAAATAGGCTACGGAAAGCATACTTGTTTACAATATGAGCTGAAACAAGAAGGCAAAGCATCACGTTGTTGGACCTACGCTAGGAACATGCGCATTAAGCAACTCAATTTTCTCACTCTCTGCATATCCTCAAATGACCATGAAAGTGCCCTGAGTATTGATTTTGGGGTTGCAAATAAATTTTAGCAAGTAGGCAAATTTGCAAATACAGAATCAGTGAATAATGAGGATCTGCTGTAACTGCTAAAAGACTTAATCCAGTGTCAGAGTGGTTGTGAGAAATGCAGGTTTAGTGTGATTCTTAATACACATGAAGTTTGAGAGCCTCTTCTCAAATCCCTTCACTCCCTTCCATGTCTGTTCCCGCCCCAGTCTAAGCAGCCTTCTCCACCACCTAACCCTCACCCTCCTGTATCACACCTGCCAGCAAGCCCTAGCTCCACAGCATCAGGGCCAGCTTCCTCCGTGTGCGACCCAGGCGGTCACACACGACTCCTGGCTTGGTGGGATGTTCTGTTGTCACTGGCTGAAGAACACTCATTTTGAACACAAGAGCCCCGTGTTTTCATGTTGTATTGGTCTCATTTATACCAGTTATGTAGGCGGCTCTGTCCAGAACAACATATCCCCATTCTGTCCACTTCTGTCCTTCTCTATTGCCTGGTCTAAGTCACTGACCTCTTTCCAGGATGACTCCTGCCTGGTCTCCCTGCTCCCATGAAGGCTTTCTTCCATCACAGCTCCACACGCTGCCGCCAGAATTATCTTTTTAGGCTACAGGAGTGATGTGGCACTTAACCTATTAAATGTCTCACTTTTTTCCCCAAGCCCTTACCTGGCCCAATAGTCCCTGGGTAGCCTGGTACCTACCTGCCCACTTGTTCAACCTCATGCCATTCTCCTCCTTGCTTACCACACTCCTCAGCACCATTTACTTGGTGGTACCTGTCACATCCAGCATTTTACAGGCATTTACATGATTGATTCTCTCTTCCCCACTTGATTGAAAACTCCCAAGGGCAGAGGCCATACTTTTGGCTCAATAAATACATGTTGCTTGAGAATGACTGTTACTGGTCAAGGTGTGACTGTGGCAGTTGGTGCTAAGGCCCAGGATGTGTTTCCCGTAGGCTGATGCCCCCAACCCATCCCTCATCCCTGAGAGCGATGCCATCGGTGTGACCGTCGTCCTCATCACCTGTACCTACCATGGGCAGGAGTTTATCCGCGTGGGCTACTATGTCAACAATGAGTACTCCGACCCCGAGCTGCGGGAGAACCCGCCTTTGCAGCCAGACTTCTCTCAGGTGGGGCCTCTGCACTTCCTGCTCCAGACTGGCAGGCTCTTTTGCACTTGGAGGGAGTTGAGTCATTGGAATCTGGAGCCAAGGTCACTTCTTAAGGTTTTCAAGTAGCACCCAGATCTTGCAGCACCGGGTTAGAACAGGGGGAGAGGAGGCTTTGTTTCTCAGAAGCATGCCTCGCAGAATCAAGATTAGATAGCTCCCGGCCCTAAATCATGGTGCACAGGTGTTCCCTGGAGTCCCACACATATTGTTGGTGGTGATGGAACAAGTAAGGTCTGCACTTCCTGGGGTGGGGGGTTGGGAGCGCCCGGGCTCTGTGGGAATAATGAGAGGGCATACTGACAAGTGGATGTTCCTCTTCTTGCCCCAGCTCCAACGGAACATCTTGGCCTCGAATCCCCGGGTGACCCGTTTCCACATCAACTGGGACAACATGGACAGGCTGGAGGACACAGAGAACCAGGACCCTGCCCTGGGCTGCGGTCTCCCCCTCAGCTGCACCCCTATCAAAGGCTTGGGGCTCCCTGGCTACATCCCCAGTCTTCTCCCGGAGAACTCCATGGACTGCATCTAACTGGGGGACTGCAGCCAGTCTCCTAACATATCTGGAAGGGGCAACTGGGCCTGCCGGAGAGTCCTGTGGGGGCCATCTGGAGGACTTTGGGGCCATTAACTACTCCAGGCCAGTCAAACTTGTCCCCGAGTAAAGAACAGGCCTCAGGTCTCTCCCAGCCCTGGCCCAGAAGGATCATCTCATCTCTACTACCCAGGCTTATAAGAAGCAGGTACTTCAGTTCTTAATTCTGACTGGTGTCCTTTCTCTCTTCCAAACACACTATAAATTTCACCTGCAGGCCATTCTACCTACCATGTTCCTGTGAGTACTATGTACCCACAGCTCTTCCCACAGACCTCCCTGGCCTACCTTGAAACTTTGAAGATCAATGGTTGGCAAGGCTTGGACCCTGTTGGGCCAAGGTTCCATCATTCCTTTCTTTTCCCAAACATCTGAGTAGATCCACCCAGCTTTCTGGAGTCAGGCAAAGAATCTGGGTTAGAAAGTGGACTTGGGCACAATTTCCGCCCTCCCAGAACAATTTTTAGGTCTTTTCAATCCAACAGCCCCTGGAAAACTGTCCCCAAAAGTGTGATCAGCAGGATGCTGAACAATGATGGTTGACTCTCAGTCACAACCACCTTCCTGTTGCCTCCTAATTCAATCTGGATTTCCCGGAGGCTGCCACTGTGGGGAGATGCCATGTTGGAGGGGCCTGCTATGCTCGGTCTCAGTGTCAGCATCTGAACCCCTCTGCTAAGACCTCATGCTCTTATGGGCCGCAGAGTGATCGCAGGCATGGGAAGCAGGAGAGACCCTGAAAACCTTCCTTCCCCCTGCCATGCTCCCCTCCATGCCCCCATCTCCTTGCTGCTACATGGATGCTGTTGAGATTGCAGTTTGTATATTAAAGGGTTTTTATATTAAATATGTTCGGTTGGTCTAAAAATAAAAAGCACTTAATTTAGACTGGTTGTTTCTGCTTTTGTCTCAGGTAGGCTGAGGCATCTTTGTCCGTCTCCTCTCTTTGGGACATAGTGGAGGGTCCTCTTGCTCCAACCAGTGGGGTTCACTGCCCCTTGGCCCCTTGCTCAGCTTCTTGCTCTAGTCTTAATTGGTTATATAGTTGTAATCCAGACTGAGGTTTGAGAAGGGATTTTTTTTTTAAAGTTATGCAACCCAGCTGTTCTGCAGATAGAGCATAACCAGTGATTTTTCAGACTTTGACCTTGACCCACAGGAAGAAATTAACATTGTACTCCAAGGACACACAGCATACTTTTATTAAATTTTACTTAACCTTACTTTGTAACCCCACAGCCAGAGGTGGAGTGGTTTGGCTGGTGAGCCATTTCCCCCATAATTCACAGAAGTGCCCCAACTTTTCCTCCCTGGGACTATAGTTGACCTAGCATAGGTGCAGAGAGCAGCTGGGTAGGATGCAGGCAGTACAAGTCTATAAGCAGAGCAGCGAATCAGCTTATAGACCTGAGACCCCATAGCCCTTCTAAGTCAAGGAGAGCTGGCTCATCCTGTCCCCTGCCCTGCTGGACACCTATTTGGGCTTTCCTCTGCTTCAGTGGTTCTCAACTGTGGGCAATTTTGGCCTCCCAGGCACATTCAGGAATGTTTGGAGAGGGTTTTAGTTGTCAAATCCGGTGGAGAAAAAGGTTCTACTGGCATCCAATGGGTAGAGAAACTGGGGATAAGGCAGAAGACAACCACCCCCACCCCCGCCCCCGCGCCAGCAAAGAAATGTGAGTAGTGTGGCAGTGGGAAACACTGCCCTCAAGTTGTGTATGTATAAAAAGGGCACCCTTAAGAGGCATCTTGCTACTTCTCTGCCCCTGGAGGGCAGGTTCCCTCCAACTCCAAGACGGAATCCTCACCCTGATTGCCCCAGATTCCTCCTCTGTAAAATGCGAGCGATAATAGTACCTGCGTGATACAGCCATAGTAGGAAGTAATGTATTTAACGAGTGCCTGCTCTTACTACTGGCAGGAGCCCAGCGTGGGCGCCCAGCAAAGGGATGGGCACTGACCCTCCGCTCCCAAGCGCCCCTTGCTCCCGAGGCCCAGCATCCTCTTGAAGTTCGGGCTGTGGCTGGGGGAGACCCAGGAGCTCCACCCCCACTCCCGGGCCTGCCACTGTTATCCTGCGTCAGGCCTTAAAACTGACGACGGCTGACGGCCCGGCGACCTCTGACCCGCGGCGCCGCTGCGCCCCTCCCCCGCTGGCAGGTGGACAGCGGCAGCATCGGGGGTCCGCGGCGCCCGCTGGCCGGCGGCCGCTGCCGCACTGAGCGGGGGCGGGGGACTGCGGCGCGCACAGGGGCTGGCGGGCACCCGCCTGGACCGCCTTCTGGGCCTCGGAGCAAGCCAGCCTCCGCCGCCCCGCCCGGTCGACCCCGACAGCAAGCTGCGCCGCCGCCCCGCCCTCTCACCCCGGGATTGACACTGAATGTTCTGTGGGGGGCTGGCCGGACCACGCGCTTCGACCAATTGGCGGCCTCGCTGGGCGATCCCCAAGCCCTGTCGCGAGCTTCGGCCAATCAGGCACCTCGCAGGCGCGCGAGTGGCCGGGCGTCCGCGGCACGCGTCACGGGGCTGAGAGCCTATAGCAGCGCGGGAGGGTCGCGGAGGGCCAATGGGCGGCAGCGCGGCGCCGTCAGTCAAGGTGGCCTGGGCCAATGAACGCGGGCTGCGGGAGCGTCACGGACAGCAGCAGCGGACTTGGGCTGAGGTTCCCGGGCGGGCGGGCGCGGAGAGACGCGGGAAGCAGGGGCCTGGCGGGGGTCGCGGCGCCGCAGCCAGCGCAGCAACCCTAGGGGCCGCCGCCGCCGCCGCCCAGCGCGCTCCGGGGCCGCCGCCAGCACCCGCCGCGCCGCAGCTCCGGGACCGGCCCCGGCCGCCGCCGCCGCGATGGGCAACGCCGCCGCCGCCAAGAAGGGCAGTGAGCAGGAGAGCGGTGAGTGCTCGGGCCGAGACCTGGATCCCGGCCCCGCGCTGCCAACCCCCGCCCTGTCCATCACCGCCTGGCCCCTCCCCCACGTGCCCCCCCATTGCTCTCTGCTTACCCCCAGCACGCCCTCCCCCTGCCTGTCCAAGGTTGGGGCCCAGGTCCCGCAGAAGACCCTCCATAGGGGCTACCTTGCCAAAAGCCGCCCCTCGCTGCAAAGACTGTGTCCCCCCCACCCAGCTGTCACTGCCAACCATGGCACGTATGACCGCTGGGGCCCCACATGGGGCCCTGTCACCACCGCACCCCCTCCTTTCCTGGACCCTCTTCCCAGATTCTAATCCCCCCTACTTCCTCACTCGCCAATCCCACAGATGGGACCCACCGCAATACCCCAACCCAAGCTTCTGACAGTCTTGGGAGTGTTGTGGGGTCTGTCTCCACCCCACAGGAACCTTGGCCACTTGGTGACCACACCCCTCCCCCCTCCAGCCCCCGCCATCTTTCTCCTGTCCTTCCCCTCTTCACCTTACCACAGCCCCCCTCCAAACCCACTCTGTCCCCTTGAGTTTTTCCCAGAGCCATGTCCAGCATTGTTTTTACTTTCTGTGTCATTTGGCATGGGGGACAGGATCTTTCTGGGTCCCTCTGCTCCTTTCATCCTGTCACTCTCTGTCACTCTGCTCCTGTGCTTGTGCTTTCTCCTCTGAGCAAGCGTCTGTCCCTGGTTGGGGTAGCAGACTGTTTATGAACCAAGAGAATTGCTTCAGTGTGTCCAAAGCCAAGTTTGAGCTGGTCTTCCTGGGTTCATTGCATCCTCCTTCCTGGGTTGGGGGCGGGGAGAAGGGGCGGCGGCAGGAGTGCCCCTTTCTATCTCCTGTGGTGCAGTGAGCTCTAGCTAGACTCCTTGGAGGGTCCTCAATAATAAATGGTTGTTTCACAACTGAGGCTCCGTCACTCACCCAGTCCTGTGGGCTTCTTCACCCGCTCCTGGCTCAGGATGAAAAGGGGGGGATTAAGAGTGTCTGGATTTAACAAGGCTCATTCAGCTTGAGCCAGGATGGTGAGAAAGGGGACTTGAGGGATGGCAGTTGTGGAGTAGTGGGTGACATCCAGTGACTTGCCTTTTACCAAGGGACATCCTGATCACTCCCTGGGCTCAGCCAGAGAGAGGCTTGTTCCTCCTCAAACCTCAAATTATGTTGGCCTTTTCCAGCCAGCCAGAGAAAGAGATTCTGTATCTGGAAATGCCTTCAGAAATGGCCTTGAGCCCCTTCCTCAATTCCTCCAGCTCTTAAGTTGTCATTGCTCCAGGCCTAAAGCTGGACCTCAGCTAGGATACCCTTCCTGTTACCCAGAAATAGTCAGAGATGAAAAAGGCGACGCCAGATATGCTGTTCCTAGTTACTGGTCTCAGACCCCAATGTCTGAGTCCCCTGAATGCCCTCTCCCAGAAAGACCCAGGCACCAAATCCAGGGAACTTTATTCCCACATGGATTCAGATGGCAGAACTCAGAGTCACTAAGCAGCTATGGGGAGGCCTGACATGTCACCAATGGGCGGGGGACAGGGAGGCAAGTGCCTGTAGCTGAGTGCTTGATGACAGAGGAGCAGGTGGATAGTGACCAAAAAAGGTCTGGGCATGAGCTTGGAGGGGACTAGGCAGAGGGGGGAGGGGCTGGGCCCCCAGCAGGTGAGGCCTGGGAGGTAGAAGGTGGAGGCAGGCAGCTATATATTGCAGTGGCTCAGTTGAAAGTTGGGGAGATGACATAGTCCTGGAAAACTTTCAAGGCATATCAAACACATGCAGTGTGTGTGGAGGGGTGGGAGGGGGTGGAAAGTTACACAGGGAAAAGGATCCCCAAGAAAAAGATCAGAGGCTCCGGAAGTGACCACTAAATCTCTCAGAGCACAGGCCAGATACTCAGGAATTGACCATCACAGTGAAATAGAGCCACTATTTATTGGGCATCTAGGATGTGCCAGGCTAAATGGTCTCCATAGATCTTTCTGCTCAAGTGGTTTTCATAACGGGCTGTTTTCTGAATTTTCCAAACGACCTCTCTAAGTTTGACATAGATGATGTCACAGAGGCAGGATTCACATAGATCCACCTTCCAGCCAACTTTCTGGACCCCAGAATTTCCCAACCCAGACATTCTCAAGCTGCCTCCCTGATTTTTACTCTATTATATTTCCTTAATTTACAATAATAAAAGTTTGATTCACTTTTGTTCAGATGTAAACTTTGCTCCATCCTAAGCAGTAATATAAATGAAATCATGGAATTGTTGTGCCAGTTACATTTCTCTGCTACACATTGAAATACAATGTAACTAGAAAAGTGAAACATACCTAAAATCATTTTTAGCCCTGCCACTGGGACCTATGTCATATATCAGGAAACGCCTGAAGCTGTAGTTAGTTCTAGAGGCTTGCAGGGACTCTCAGAGAAGCAAACAGGATAAGGAAGGAAGCCCCTCTTTGCTTGGAACTCTAATTCTGCAAGGATGGAGTTAGACAAAATTTGCTTTCATATAACTAGAGCCAGGCCTGGGGTGGGGGGTAGAGGGCAGTAGCCAGGCCATCCTGCAGGGGGCACCTGAATTTCATCTGCCAGACACCAACCCTACTGGGGTAAGGAGAATGTCCAAGCCTTAGTAGGCACTACTTAGGCATCCTCCAGCCCCCTGTGCCATCGTCTGGGCGAGACAGTGCCAGCCTCCTTCCAAGAGAGCAGGGATCTGTCTATCTAAAACAAGCCCTGGGGTGGGGTGGGGGAAATCTATACTCAAAGATGCCAAAACCTTGGCAGGGGCCCGGGTAAGATGCTAAGAGGGCAGAGAAAAACAGATCTAGCACTGGACTCTGAGAAGCTAGAGAAATTGAGAGAGGGCAGTGGTCCCAAGAGGCCCCTGGGATAGGCCGCCAAGTGGGGCTCAGGCCTTGGCTAGCTAGCACTGGCCAAAGGCACCCCTGGGAGCTGGCCCACGGGAAAGGGGGCAGGGCTGGTGAGAGGGAGCCCTCAGACACTCTCCCCACCAGGCCACAGGGACAAGCAGATCCAGACTCTGAGAGAAAGATCCCTGGATGGGAAGAATTGTCATCTTCTAACATCCTACAGAAGTCCAAGAGGGTCAAACTCCTTCTGTGCAGTGGCAGTTGTATGGGTGCCCAAGAGGGTCTTGCCAAGGCAGCTTTTTTCCTTAGCCCTTTCAGACCTACGGAAGCTTGAGGGTCTTACTGCCCCTCTCCTTTACCCACTGGCCGCCAGATTTGGTTTCTCTTCTTGCCATCACCCCCACAACTCCTTGGCTCCCCCTGTAGGTAGGTCTCTGGGGATGGGGCTCCAAGCTGGTGAGGCAGGTCTCATGAGCCTTCCCAGCCACCGTAGTCCTGGTGCCCTGAGAGGAACACTGAGTGATGGCTTCCAGCCCCAACAACGGTGAGGCTGAGCCCTGTTGCTATAGCAACTCCTCCGGCACACTCTGCCCTTCTGGTCAGGGAAGGGCTGTAGTAGGATTTGGGGAGGAAATGAAGAAGAAAAAGCTGTGGACTTCTGGCTGGCCCTGGAAACCCCTTATAACTTTGGGCTGGGAGCCTGGGGAAGAGCAGTGGGGATGGGTGGCCCAGTTCAGACGCGGGGGTATGGCCCATCCAGAGTGGGAGTCCAGCTCAGAGCAGGGCAGTGGTGTGGTCCGTCTTAGTGTTGGGGTTCAGCTGAGACTGGGTGTTGGTCCAGCTCAGTGATGGAGTCTGGGTCAGAATGGGGATGTCCATATGCAATCCAGGTTAGATGCTCCAGTACAGAATGGGGAGCCATCAAACTGGGAAGTGGTCTAGCCCAGTGTCAGGGTCCAGCTCAGACTGGGGGATCACCTAGTCCAGAGTAGGGGTCCAGTTCAGAATGGGATTAGTCCAGTCCAGTGTTGGGGTCCAGCTCAAACTGGAGGGTAGTCCAGCCCAGAACAGGGGATCCACGCTAGACTGGAGGAATCAGCCAGCCTGGAATAGGGGTTCTAGCCCAGGCTGGGCATCCGTGCCCCAGAATTCCTGGGGCAACCAGGTTTCAGAGGGCAGATGGTACTGAGAATGTTGTCCGTCTGGGGGGAAGAGCGGGTCTCTGAGTCTGGGCTCCTGCTGCTTGCTGTGGTCCTGGCTTTTCAAAGGGTATCTGGGGTTCTCTTTGGGAGCGAGCCCAAATTCAATCTGGACCAGGGTGGAGGCTGGCAACCCCCCTGTGGAAGACGTGGGAAGGGTGGCAGGTTTCTCAAGCCCACAGCTGGCTGGGTTTCCCTTCTCTGCCACTTCCTGTTGTCAGAAGGGCACTCTGTGAGAAGCTGCCACTGACCCTCTACTTTTTGGGGGATTTGGAAAGAAGGAGGAAGATGGTCAAGGCAGCCTCCCCCTCCCCCACCCCTGGGTTTAGCCTTTCGTTTCCGGTTTGGACCTTCATGGCTGAGAGCAGAGCCAAGCACAGGGCAAGGTTTGACAGAGGCCAAGGACATCCTAGAATGCCATCCCCTCTCTGCCCCTGCTGAGGAGCAAAAGAAAGCCAGATGTACCCATTTGTCTCTTGGGGTAGCAAGATTTGGGGGCTCCAGGGTCACAGAGGACTCAGGAAGAGATAGGGTGGCTCTCAAACCTCCCCTCTTGCCTTTCTCTCCAGCTGCTCTTTCTGCTAATTAATGGAGCTCTGGGGCCTCTTTAGACCCCAGGGAGCCCCTGACTGCTGCCTGCGCCTAAGCCTTAACTCCTTCCCCTCTACCCAGTGGGCACTACACTGGGCACATTGAGTACCATCCTCTGGGTAGTCCAGCACCCACTGGGGAAGGCAGAAAGGGCCTGGCATACCGGCAGTAGTGAAGTCCCTAAAATGGGAAGTTAGCTTTAGCACCCCGCCCCCGGGGTAGTCAGGCCAGCCAGGAGGGACAGCCTCTGGAGAATCTTTTCACCACCTTCTGCCAAGAAGGGCCTTTGCAGACCTTGGCCAGCCATGAGCAGGTACCTTTAAATGCTTCCCTGGCAACCAGCTCCTCCTCCTGGGTCCCTCGAGGCCCTCCCTCCCAAGGAAGCCAGCTCAGAGGCTCTGTATTTCCTAGTTCCCCTGCAAAGGGAAGATTTCCAAGGAGAGCCCAGGGTAGCTTGGGATGGATCTAGGGTTAGATAGTGGCCAGGGTGGCGACTCAGAGAACACCTTCCAGCTGTGGCTGCAGCTGCTCCTGTGGGCCCACCTGACTGTCCGTTTCCTGGGCTACCTGCACCACGCCCTCTGCGGCACCTAAGCCACAGCCAGTACCCTGAGCTTCCCTGGCCCGGGGCAGACGGGCCCCAGATCACCCCATCCTACTCCATCCCCCATTGCACCCTCTGTTGGAAGAGGCAGAAAGCAGAGGTGAGTATGGGGGCTCTTGGCTGGGGGTCTCCCATCATTATCCTTCTTTATCTGCCTGCTCTTCCTGGTACTGCCCTTCCCCCATGCCCATCCCCAAATCTGGCAAGCCAGTGGCACCAGAGGAGATGCAGCCTGAACCCTTCCGCAATTTGAGAGGTGAGAGAAGGGTGTGCTACCCTGTTTCCCCGAAAATAAGACCTAGCTGGACAATGGGTCTTTGGGAGCAAAAATTAATATAAGACCCGGTCTTATTTTACTATAAGACAATAAGACCGGGTCTTATATTAATTTTTTTCTTTAATTTATTTAAAATGTGTTCTTTCAGGACCCATCAGCTCCAAGTCAAGTAGTTGTTTCAATCTACTTGTGGAGGGCGCAGCTCACAGTGGCCCATGTGGGGATCGAACCGGCAACCTTGTTAAGAGCACCGCACTCTAACCAACTGAGCTAACCAGCTGCCCCTCTTATATTAATTTTTGCTCCCAAAGACGCACTAGAGCTGATTGTCCAGCTAGGTCTTACTTTCAGGGAAATACGGTAGGACCTAGGCATCCTGTGGAGCCTCTCAGTGCGGTACCAGCAGACAGCCAGAGGCCCAGGCTCACTGAGTGGGGAAAAGCAGGACATGGCAGTTCTCAGGGATGGCTGAGAGCAAAAGGGGAAGCAGGACTAGTCATTATGGATTTCCTCACAAACCTGCTCTTCCCTACCTCCCTGGTAAGTGAAGGTAGAGTCCCAACAGGGTACCCTCTCCCCCACCTTCATCCAGAATTCAGTGTGCACATTTGAAGGTGTCCAAGGAAGGTGGTGTGTGTCAAAAAATATTCTGCTAGTGAAAGTATTAGACGTGGCGCAGTTCCTAAACTCCGAGAGTTTCTCAGTTAGTGGCCCAGCCAGATGCCAACCTAGGACTCCTGGTCATTCCTTGACTGCCTGACCTCTCTCTGCCTGCTCACTCTTTGTAGGGCTTTCCTAACCAACAGTCTCTCCATCTGCCATTCTTGTAGCCCCACGGAAGGTTCTTCTGTCCAAACTCTGAAGGGAGAGCCTTGGGGGACAATGGGGGAGTCATGGCTACCCAAAGGTTGTGTGGGCCTCCTGGTACTGCATATGGATGGGACAGGCAGATGACAGGCAAAGCCAAAGTACAAATGTACAGGAACTCTCAGGGTGGCAGCCATCAGAGGATCCAGGTCAGGTCTGTCTGTAGGCCACCCGAGTGCACTGCGACCCGTGAGGAGCGAAGCAGTTAATCTCATGAGCAGTGGGATCGGGAAGGCAACCTCAGGCCTGGTCTGGTCTTCTCTTCTGTGTAATGAGAGTAATAGTAGCTCTGAGCCATCAGAATAAAAGTTAAGCATAGAAAGTGTTTAGCACACGGCTGGCACACAGGCAGGCTCCCTAACAACAGCGTGCCTGGCCCCGGGGAACGGTCACAAGGATGAGTCTGTAATGTACAAATTCGTCAGGCTGCACATTTAAGATCTGAGCACTCGACACACCCCCTGTATTTTATACCTCAATTTTTAAAAATACTTAAAAGCAAAATTAATAGCTGACAGTTCTATGACGCAAACTTTGTGCAGGCCACTGTCCAACCAACCCCCTTTGCCAAGATTAACTCTTTCAGTCCTTACAACCCTCCTGCCAGGTCATTACGATTATTATCCCTGTTTTTCAGATGAGGAAAACTGAGGCCCAGAGAGGTGAGGTCAGTTACCGAAAATCATACAGCTCATCAGAGACTAGGCTGTGGTCTGAGCTTTATCTCAGTCCCAGGGTCCTGGCACTTAACTGCTTTTCTGGGCACTGGCAAGAATGACTTTTCAAGCCTCAGTTTTCCTAGAGTTTTAAATGGGGAGAATGGATAAAATGAAAGCTGGCAAGCGAACTGAATGAGGTAGTGGAGATGAAGCAGCAGGCCCAGGGTCTGCCTACTGGGAAGTCTTCAGTATTAGCCAGATGGTGATATTCTTTGGGGTGCTGAGGAGCCCCTGGGAGGGTGGGCATCAGGTGAGGCCTCCCTTGAACCAGCTGTGGAGCCAGGGCCCCTCGATTGGCAAAGACAGAAACAGGGCCAGCTGGGGACCAAGGCGACAGCTGAGCCCCCCAAGGGCGCCTGCTACTCGAGCCCCAGAGGCCTCCACCCTGGCCCAGCCTCCCCAGAGAAGGGGCCTGAGGAACAGCCAAATCCTGAAGCTATAAATACCTCGGCTGGCGTCGTCCCTGGCCGTGGAATGTCGGTCAGAACTGGGGCGAGTGGGGGTGGGCTGGCCTGGGTGCCGCCCTCTCCCCCCTGAGAGTAAGCTCCAAGTCACCCTGCACCCCATTTGGGACGGAGCTGAGGCTGGATCCCACCTCTGTAGTAAAGGGGGCCCAGGCCTCAGCCCAGATCAGGGCCCACCAAGCTGCCCTCAGATTTCAGCCAGGGCACCCAAAGGCCCTGGGAAAAAGAAGGTCAGTCTCTGGGTTGAGACATCTATCTGTACCTCACTTTCCACAAATGGGCATCTCCCCAGTAATACCCTGGGCCTCTCCCAATGAGATGGGGTCTCCATCTAACTCTCCCCTCTCTTCCTTCCAGTGAAAGAGTTCTTAGCAAAAGCCAAAGAAGATTTTCTTAAAAAATGGGAAAATCCTGCTCAGGTAAGCCCCCTGGGTGCAGGGCCTGGGAGGGGTGAGCTGACAGCCCCCATCCCCCAGTTGTATCCCTGTGACATGGCGAGGATTTTAGGGCCATGTGGAGGGTGTCTAGACACCCATGGGGGCTTTGTGTGGAGGCACCTGATCACCCACTGCCAGGCTCCCCTACCCTAATACCCCCTTCCAACTGGCAGCACCTGCCCCCCACACAGCTGCCATCAGCTCCTGGGCCCCAGGCCAGGGCCAGATCAGGGCCCTGCCACCCTCCTCGCGGAATGTGCCCTCTGCCATCTTGTTTTTCCGCCCTGTCCTTACCTGGTCACTCCCCCTGCTCCCCAGGGCCCCCTCTGCTGGTGGCAGAGGGGATGCCCCAGACCTCGTCATCCCAGCAGGCCACAGAGACGGGGGTCCCGACCCATCCCAAACCTTCTGCACACAGAATACAGCCCATTTGGATCAGTTTGAACGAATCAAGACCCTAGGCACGGGCTCCTTCGGGCGGGTGATGTTGGTAAAACACAAGGAGACCGGAAACCATTTCGCCATGAAGATCCTGGACAAACAGAAGGTGAGCCCCGCTCTGCCCTGCAGCCTTGTCCTACTTGCTGCCTGGAATGCTCTTTCCGCCCATCCACTCACCAACTGCTTCCTGAGTCCCCATCATGTGCCAGACCCAAGGGCCAAAAGGATACCATGCTGCCTTCAGGAGGTTCCCGTCCAGGCCAGCCCCTGAGGGGAATCCAGGCATTGGGCATGGGCTCAGACGCCTCGCCGGAGGTCTTCCTAAAGGAGGTGGCTTTTACATGGGCCTGCTTTCTGTAAATATTTTTGATACCCTACTTCTGCCGGGCACTGCTCTAGAGCAATGCTGTCCAGTAGAAATGTCACACAAGCTACATATAATTTAAAATTTTCTAGATAGAACCCCATTTAAAAAAGCAGATGGAATACATTTTAACAATATGTTGTAATTAAGCCAGTATATCTACAATATTATTTCAATGTATGTAACCATTGTAAAATATCATTAATGAGACATTGTACATTCTTTTTTTTCTATACCAAGTCTTCAAAATCCAATTTGCATTTTACACTTACAACACAGCTCTGCTCCGATGTTAAATTTTCACTGGAAAGACAAGAAAAAGTAGCGAAATTGAAAAAGCAGATTTCCATAGCCCAGTTGTTCCAGACAGGCTTAAAAGTTATCCAGTAAAAGTTATCCAGTAACTGCATTGAGTGTCAGTTTTTAAATTTTCATTTTAGATACTTCAAATTTTAAACTCGGTTCCTCAGTTAACCGGCCTGATTTCAAGCTCTCAGCAGCCATGGGTGGCTAGTGTGGATGGTAGTGGGCAGTGCATGTGTAGACCCAAAGGACACAGCTGTGAACAAAGCAGAAAAGGCCCCAGTGCAGAGGTTCAGAGCTGACTGAGAGGCCAGGCTGCCTGCCTCTGACTAGCTGCCTGTGACCTTGGGCAAGTCATTTCCCTTATCTGGGCTTCCAGACTGACATGCTCACAGTGCATACCCCTCAGGGCTTCCATCAATACATGTAAGCTGCCTGCTAGGGACAGCTGAGGCCCAAGGAGGAATTAGCCCAGGGTTCAGATGGGTGTGTTTGGGTGCTTTAGATGCAGAGAAGGTATTTGTAAGCCCACCCCCACACCTCCTTGGGCACTACACCTGCTTGTCTTTCCATTTTCAGCTCTACTGTCCCTTCCTCCAGGAAGCCTTCTCTGATTACCCTGCCCAAAGACTTTGCAGGGTACCTCACCAAGGGGCACAGGCATCATCCGCAGGCCCTGAGCTTCTCCTACCAAGGCTCTGACCTCTGTGGGCCAAGAGGCCTAGTGACTCACATATTCTTGCCCTGAACTTCAGGCATGGGGACAGGCAGCCTCGGCCTTCTATTGTGTCCTCAGCACTCAGCCCAGGGCTCCACAGGCCACAAACACTCACAGGAACCAGCCCAGCCTGCACCCCTAGTTCTGGACATCATGGGAGGGGGACCTCTCACACTCCCTCCTCTCCACCCTGCTCTGGGCCCACAGGTGGTGAAGCTGAAACAGATCGAACATACCCTGAATGAGAAGCGCATCCTGCAGGCGGTCAACTTTCCGTTCCTCGTCAGACTCGAGTTCTCCTTCAAGGTGGGGGAAAAGAGGGGGCAAAGAGGGAAACCACACCTGGGGGCTGAGGACAACCAATGGCTGCCCTAGAAAGCAGGCCTACCCACTGATGGTGGGGCGCGGCGAATCAGCCTGGGCTCTCATACACCAAAATTCAACTCCTGGATCTAACTTGATAACCTTAGGTGGGTAAATCACTCAAGCTGGATGACATCCCTCAAAAATCACTGCCCCGTTTATAAGAACCTGATACACAATCTGGGTTCAAATTCCAGCTCAGTACCACCTGCCCATGTGGGGAAGAACTTCATTGCCCTGAGGCTCAGTCACCTCATCTGTAAAATGGGGATCATAACAGTCCCACCTGGTGGATTGCCATGACAGTTCCAGGTACATTGTGAACACCCTGTGTGAGCTATTTTTGGTGCTATCCTAAGGCAGGACTTCGAAAGTGGGGAAGGGCCACTCGGGGCCTGCCACCCAGGCCCATGCTTGGTGTTATGCTCTACTACTGTTGTCTTGAAATTCGTCATCATTTTTATAGCAAGCGGCCTCACATTTTTATTTTGGGGGCCCCCTCACAAATTCTGTAGCCTATCCTGGTCCCATTTTACAGATGAGAAAACTGTGGCCCAAGAGCCTTGCTCAGGACAGTCACAGACATGAGCTGCTGTGGAGTCCCCTCTCCAGCCCAGGCACCTCTAGCCAGCCCTCCCTTTCACCCTCCATGAGCAGGATAATGGCTGTCCCTTCTTCCTCCTGAGCGGAAGAAACTGAAACTGGTAGCTGAGTGAGCACTGCGCCTGGTCCTTAGCACGTGCTTCCTATGGAACCCTAGATTGATGTTGTCACCTAATTTCTGAACATCTGCTAGGCAAGGGCACCAGGGCTTCAGATGGGGCCCAGGGCTTGGGGAGCAGAGCCCTGATCAGCTGCTGCTCCCCATAGGACAACTCGAATTTATACATGGTCATGGAGTATGTGCCTGGTGGGGAGATGTTCTCACACCTGCGGCGGATCGGAAGGTTCAGGTGAGTGGACCACCGCTAGCCACCCCAGGCCTGGGGCTGTCCACAGTCAGTGCTACACAGCCAAGTCATGTGGGGAAGTGAAGGGGGCCTTTCCAGGGCCCTGTGGGCTCTCATTCCCTGAGCTGAGGAATCGGTGATGTCTCAACCACCATGAAACGAAACAACATGGAGACTTAGGTTTTGCCATTTAAGTTGGCGATTTTATGCAGTTTTTAAATTGATGCTGTTGTTTTATTTTGTTTATTCATATAGCTATGCACTTTACATGCAATAAAATGCACAGGTCTTCAATGTTCCATGAGTTTTGACAGTTGCATGCATTTGTGTAACCACCACCCAAAACACCATATTGAGCATCATCACCCCAGAAAATTTCCTCGAATGCCTTTCTTGTCAGATCACCACCCTGACACAGGCAATTGTCCCCTCTGGCTTCAAACACCATAGAATGTCTTCGGTCTGGGTTTGGGCTTGATATAAATGGCATCACACAGTTCATATTGTTTTGTCCCGTTCTACTTTCACGTCACATAATCATTTTGAGAGGGAGCCACAGTGTGCGCATATTCATCGTTTGTCCTGGTGGCGGTATTGGGTAGGATTCCATTGTGTGACTCTGTCACAATCTGTGACACCATTCCTCTGTTGATAGACATCTGGGCTCTTTCCAGTTTGGAGCTCTGTATGAATAAGGCTGCTCCTCTGACGCATTTTGGATATCTGGGCTGGAGGCAGCTCTGTAGGCCCACCTGTCGGACCATTTAGGGGCGGGCATGTCCTGTTGGGGGTGGCCATCTACTCACCCGTCCCCTCTCCACTTATCCCACCAGCGAGCCCCATGCCCGCTTCTATGCCGCCCAGATCGTCCTGACCTTCGAGTACCTGCACTCCCTCGATCTCATCTACCGGGACCTGAAGCCGGAGAACCTTCTCATTGACCAGCAGGGCTACATTCAGGTGCCCACCGGCCGGGCGAGGGGCAGCCCCAGGTGGCCATGGCCTGGACCCTCCCTTCCTCTCTGCCAACCCTGCTCTTGTGCCCTCAGGTGACAGACTTTGGTTTCGCCAAGCGTGTGAAAGGCCGCACCTGGACCTTGTGCGGGACCCCTGAGTACCTGGCCCCCGAGATCATCCTGAGCAAAGTAGGCACCTCCACCCCTCCCCCTGCCCGAGGCCCACTCTGCACACGCCTCCTCCTCAACCTCTCCCCTCACACTTCACCCCTTTCTCGCTCTAGGGCTACAACAAAGCTGTGGACTGGTGGGCCCTGGGGGTTCTCATCTATGAGATGGCCGCCGGCTACCCACCCTTCTTCGCTGACCAGCCCATCCAGATCTACGAGAAGATTGTCTCTGGGAAGGTGAGGCCCGGTGCAGGGGCTCCGCCCAGGACAGACCCTTCCCTACCCACCTTCATTGTCAAAACAATCTAGAAGTTCTTTACGTCAGGCCAGGTGGCGAAGCTAGGTGCACCGGCCACGCTAACCAAGGCCAACACCTCATACAACCTCACTGGCTAATCCTGGGCCCACACTGCTGATCTCCCCAAATCTTCTAAAACCCCAAGTCTCACTCAGACTCCCGACCTGCCCAATGTGAGGCTCTTGCACCTAGTCATCCCCCTTAGCATGACTTCTCACAAGTTTCACAGAGAAGTGAATGTGTTCAATTCCCAGACCCCACTGGGAGTCATTTCGGGTGTATGGCTCACACCCACTTTCCCAAATGTAGACTTCCTAACTCCGAGTGTGCCGGTGGGTGATGGGTATTTAGAGCTTGCTCCCACAAAGTGCATTAAGCACCCACCACCCCCTGCATCTCCATCCTACCCAGCACTCTGAGGGGCTGAGGAAGCAGAGACACAGAGAGGGGACATGTCTGGTCCAACATCCAAGGGCCCAAGAGAGCCTGGGACCCCCACTTCTGTCCTCAGTTCACCCACCTCTCTGGGACGACCCAACCATCCCTGCACCCGGCCCAGGAAATGGTGGGAGCAGCTCCCAGCTCAGCCTGGGTGGGCCAACCTGACTCCAGGTCCCAGCTATGCCACCCATTGGCTTTGAAACCTCGGGCAAGTGCCTTTCCCCCTAGCCTCTTCTTAACCCACCTGAGAACTGGGGAACTAGGCACCTGCCTCTCAGGGAGGAATCACCAACTGCAAAATGGGGTCACAAAAAAGGGAAAGATGAGGTGTCTGCCAGTAAGCAGAATAGAAATTTCCAAGAGAATGGCCCAGAGTGGGAAACAATAAGCCATAGAAGGTTCCGAGGGGGATGAGAAGAGCATAACTCCCTTCTTTGTAGCGTTTCACAGTTCCCACGCACCCTCAGCAGTATTATCTTCCTCGTGCAACCCTGGGATATCTGCCCTGTGCTAGAGAGGCAGGCACAGGCCCAGAGAGGTTAAAGGCCATGGCCAAGGTCACACAGTGTGTAAGAGGCAGAGCAGTGGTGGAAGTCAGTTCTCATAGCTGTAAAGCCAGTGACTAGTTGTATACAAGGCTGTGGGCTTAGAGCATTTGGGGAAAGTTTCTGAAAGATTTGAACTGAGCCTTAAAGAATGGAAGAGCTCTAGCTATGCAAAGAGAGAAATAGAAAAAAAATCGTTTCTCTCACAAGCATGAATATTTCTGAAGTTCCCAGACCCCAGGAGAGCCACCTTAGGAAGCACTGGCTAAAAATGCAAGTTCTGAAGTCCAACAGACCCAAGATGGAGCCACTGGATCCCATTCCTCTGTGTGACCTTGGCAAGCTGTTTAGCCCTTCCCAGCCTCAGTTTCCTCTTCTCTAAAATGGGAACCATTAGAGCACTTACCTTGGAGCAGCAGTTCTCAAAGTAGTCCCCTCTCCAGCACCATCAGCATGGCCAGGGAACTGGCTAGAAATGCAGACTCTCAGGCCCCAACCCAGATATCCTGAATCAGAAACTCTTAACAGGCCAGGTGAGCTGTTTTAATGGGATTCCAATGCACACTCAAATTTGGGGTCCTCTGTCCTATAGGATTGTTGGATGACAAAGGCAGTGTTCTCAGGTCCCCAAGCTCCAAGCCAGTTTCCCACCCTGTCTGTGTCACCCCATCCATCCCCAGGTACGGTTCCCGTCCCACTTCAGCTCTGACCTAAAGGACCTACTGCGGAACCTACTGCAGGTGGACCTCACCAAGCGCTTTGGGAACCTCAAGAATGGGGTCAATGACATCAAGAACCACAAGTGGTTTGCCACAACTGACTGGATCGCCATCTACCAGAGGAAGGTGGGCCCCCCACCCCGCCCCAGGTTGCTGAGGGTTTTGGGGGCAGGCCAGAGACAGAGAGGGCTTCCAGTGGAGAGAGAGAAAGGGAAGAGGAATTTGAAAATAGCCACGGGCCCTGGGTCAGTCTAACTGGGGCAAGCTTAGAGCAGTGGGGGTCTAGAAATAGGATTATGGGGTCACTTGGCCACTCTGTGACCTTGGGCAGGAGACAACCCACTCTGGAAAGTCATTTCCCTATTGATGAGTTGGCTATAATAAGATTCTTGGGTGGTTAAGGTGAGTCGACACCCTAATTCTAAGTTCAGGCCTGGGTCCTAGTAAGTTATCTCATGAATTTTAAGCCATTCATATTTATTGTTGTAATGGGGATTATGTTGACTGCTTGACTGCTGAGGTCTGGGTGGTTCTTGACCCCTCTCCAGGTGGAAGCTCCCTTCATACCAAAGTTTAAAGGCCCTGGGGACACAAGTAACTTTGATGACTATGAGGAGGAAGAGATCCGAGTCTCCATCAATGAAAAGTGTGGCAAGGAGTTTTCTGAGTTTTAGGGGTGTGCCTGTGCCCCCAAGGGTTTTCTTTTTTTTTGTGGGGGGGTGGGGTGGGTGGGAGGGTTGGATTGAACAGCCAGAGGGCCCCAGAGTTCCTTGCATCTAATTTCACCCCCCACCCCACCCACCAGGGTAGGGGGAGCAGGAAGCCCAGAGATATTCAGAGGGACAGAAACACCAGCTGCTCTCCCTCACCCCCTTCGCCCTCCTACCTTGTCTACTGCTTTGGCCTTCCTCCTCCCCCACGGCCCTCCACCCCAGACCACTTCAGCCTGTTTTAAACGAGTTTCTCAGTTCTAGTTAGACCAGGTCTTGCTAGTGTATCCAGGGACAGGGTGTGGAAAATGGGGCCCAAATTTAACTCCAGCCCCCACCACTGGCACCACTTGCTAAGAACCAATGAAGAATGGCCAACCTTCCCTTCAGAGCAATCCTGCTTGGGAAGGAGAGATTTTAATGATACATGCAGTGGGCTGCTTGCTAGAATTTTTTAAAAAACAATCTACAATCTTATTTACACACTTATTTAATTAAGTTCCACCAGTGCCTCCCACCTTCCTATACCCCCCTCCCACCCCCACCCCAAGTCCATTTTAACCAGGCTGGGAAGCAGACTGACTTGTAACGGAAGGAGCTGGGGTTCCAACCTCCCCACAAGCTGCTAATCTCCCCTGCCCCCCTGCCCCCAGGCCCCCTGCCAAGCCTAAAAGGGTCGCAGCCCTTTTAGGAAGCCCCTACCCCCTTCTGCCCCAAGAAACCTTTCTTCATCCTTGGGCTTTGGGACCCAGACAAAGCAGCTGCCCCTCTCCCTGCCAAAGAGGAGTTGTCCCCCAAAAAGATAGAGGGGGAGCCCCAAGCCCAGGGTCTCTCCTCCCAGCACCACTCCTCCCCAAACTCCTTAATTTTATTCTGAACTAGATTTTAATGCCCAGCCTCCTTTCAGCTCAGTTGGGAAGGCAAACCTGCAAAAGGAGGCAAAGCCCTCCTCCCCCTCGTGGCCCTGGTTCAAGGCCAGGGTTGCTGGGGAGGGGCTGCCTGTTTTATTCACCCAATAGCCTCCACACCCAACCCATCCAGGGCGCTCCTCTGCTTAGCTGTCAGCTGTCCGTCACCCCTAGCTCCCCATTTGTGCTTTTTTCTCTGAATAGAAAAGTGGGGAGCCCCCCCCATCCATCCCCGTCTGTCCCTCTCGTAACTTCTCCCCATCCTAGGAGGAGCTCTCAGGCCTGGGGTGGGCCCCGGGTGGGCACGGGGGTGATTCAACCTGTGTGCTGCGAAGGACGCGACTTCCTCTTGAACAGTGTGCTGTTGTAAACATATTTGAAAACTATTACCAATAAAGTTTTGTTTAAAAAAAAGTGTCGCTGCTGTTCCCGACTTCGGTCACCCTACACACACACACACACACACACAGTTGGAAAGGGAATTTCGCACCCCACCGTACACACGTACGTACACACACACACACACACACACACACACACACACACACGGTTGGAAAGGGAATTTCGCACCCCACCGTCCAGGCTGATCAGGATCTGACCTGGAGTCCTTGTAACCGGGTTCAGCTGACTTCCGCCACTCCCCCCCAACGCCCTGCAGAAGGGGGCATCCAACTGCCCTTTGACCCGAGATTCGGGGTCCCCCACATCTACGGCAGTCCCCCTCGGCGTCCAGCCCGGGGCCAAGAGGGCGCTCCAGAGAGACTGTGGGGCCGC
This sequence comes from Rhinolophus ferrumequinum, assembly GCF_004115265.2. Lineage (NCBI taxonomy): Eukaryota > Metazoa > Chordata > Mammalia > Chiroptera > Rhinolophidae > Rhinolophus > Rhinolophus ferrumequinum. The sequence continues at coordinate 47,911,419 of NC_046301.1, forward strand.
CGCGCCGGGAGGCCGACCTGCGGCGGGGGCGGCCCAGGTTGGGGGCGGTCATAGGTGGGGGAGACGGTGCGCGCCCTCCTCCCGCCTTCTCAACGCCGGGCCATGCACATCCGACGGGCGCGGGGGCGGCAGCGGCCCGAGGGTCCCCGTGGCGCCCTGCGACCGGGGGAGCCCGGCCCGCGGGCGGCGAGTTCCCGGTAAGTGCGGTCCCGAGAGCGGAGCGCGCCGGGGAGGTGTGGAGAGGGGGGCTGGGCGCCGGGGACGTCTGGGTCCCGCGCCCAATGGCTGGAGGGCGGCCGAGCGCCGCCCGCCCGCCCTGCCCGCCCCCTCTCCCCTCCCCCTGGCGCTCCCTTCCCCCTCCCCCGCCTGCCGCTTTCCCCCGCCCCCGCCCCGGCGCCAACTCCGCGGCGCCTCCTTAAAAAGCGCGCGGGAGTTGTAAGGGGGGGCCGGGGCGAGCCAGAGTGAGCGAGAGCGCTGGGTAAAGGGGGTGGGCGGGGGGCCCGGGCTCCACCTTAAAAGCGGGCGCGTGGGGGTGGGAGGGAGGAAGGCGGGCGGCGGGGCGGAGGGAGGGAGGGAAGGAAGGGGGGTCGGAGTGTCCCGGGCGCAGGGCGCGCGTGCGGCGGCGGCGGGGAGGGGCCGGCCGCGCCGCGCTCCCCTCCTCCCTCCTCGCATCCCCGGCCCCGCGCGCGCCCAGCAGAAGCGGGTCTGTGTGTGCGTGCGTGCGAGTGAGTGAGTGTGTGCATATTTTTTCTCTCTTTTCTTTCTCTCTCACTGTTTTTTCTCTCTCGCTTTTTTTTTTTTTTTTTTTTTTTTTTTGCAAAGAAACAGCAGCGCCGCCGCCGCTCCGCCGAGGCGCTGCGCCCCCCGGGGGGGGAGGCAGAGGAGGCGGGCAGCGGCGGAGGGAGGGGAGTCGGGGAGGGGGGCGCCGCGCTGGGAGGGAGGCAGCGCGCACGGTGCAGCCGGGCCGGGCGGGAGGCATGGCGGGGCCCCCGGCCCTACCCCCGCCGGAGACGGCGGCGGCCGCCACCACGGCGGCCGCTACCTCGTCGTCCGCCGCTTCCCCGCACTACCAAGAGTGGATCCTGGACACCATCGACTCGCTGCGCTCGCGCAAGGCGCGGCCGGACCTGGAGCGCATCTGCCGGATGGTGCGGCGGCGGCACGGCCCGGAGCCGGAGCGCACGCGCGCCGAGCTCGAGAAACTGATCCAGCAGCGCGCCGTGCTCCGGGTCAGCTACAAGGGGAGCATCTCGTACCGCAACGCGGCGCGCGTCCAGCCGCCCCGGCGCGGAGCCACCCCGCCGGCCCCGCCGCGCGCCCCCCGCGGGGGCCCCGCCGCCGCGCCGCCGCCCACGCCCGCCCAGCCGCCAGCGCCCGCGCCCGTCGCTGCCGCCGCCCCGGCCCGGGCGCCCCGCTCGGCCGCCGCCGCCACAGCGCCCCCCTCACCCGGCCCCGCGCAGCCGGGCCCCCGCGCGCAGCGGGCCGCGCCCCTGGCCGCGCCGCCGCCCGCGCCTCCTGCTCCGCCGGCAGTGGCGCCCCCGGCCGGCCCGCGCCGCCCCCCCCCGCCCGCCGTCGCCGCCCGGGAGCCGCCGCTGCCGCCGCCGCCACAGCCGCCGGCGCCGCCACAGCAGCAGCAGCCGCCGCCGCCGCCGCCACAGCAGCAGCCGGAGGGGGGCGCGGCGCGGGCTGGCGGCCCGGCGCGGCCCGTGAGCCTGCGGGAAGTCGTGCGCTACCTCGGGGGCAGCGGCGGCGCCAGCGGCCGCCTGACCCGTGGCCGCGTGCAGGGGCTGCTGGAGGAAGAGGCGGCGGCGCGGGGCCGCCTGGAGCGCACTCGCCTCGGAGCGCTCGCGCTGCCCCGCGGGGACAGGCCCGGACGGGCGCCGCCAGCCTCCAGCGCCCGCGCGTCGCGGAGCAAGGTGAGCGCGCCGGGAAGGGGGGGCGCTGCTCGGTGGGCAGGTGCGGGCGAAGTTGGTGGCGGGGGCGCGAGTCCCGAGAGGAACCGGGCGGCGGGCGGCCAGGGCTTTGCGCGTCTTTCCTGCGGTCTCCGTGCGTGGTGACCTTGGCAAGTGACTTAATCTTCCCGAGCCTCAGTTTCCTTCGATGTAAAACGCGATTTAACTACAGTAGCGACCTCTTGGGGTTGTTGAGCGAGTTTAGTGAAATTTGGCTACTAGGGGCTTTTTTAACACAGAGCCTGGCACGGAGTGAATGCTTAAAAGTTAGTTCGCGTTGATATTAAAGGTGGCCGTTAGGCACACCATTTGGTCCTGGATCCGAGGGACTGACTGGGCCCAGGGCCAGAACAGCTGGTAACCTGTGCGCTTCTCCGTGGTAACCAGAGAGGTGGAGAAGAGCGAATGCTTGAGAAGGAAGAAGAGGAAGATGATGATGAAGATGAAGATGAGGAAGACGATGTGTCTGAAGGCTCAGAGGTTCCTGAGGGTGACCGTCCTGCAGGTGCCCAGCACCACCAGCTTAATGGCGAGCGGGGCTCTCAGGGTGCCAAGGAGAGGGTTAAGGAGTGGATGCCCGGTGTAACCCACCAGGGCCAGGATGAAGGGCGAGGGCCAGCGCCAGGCAGTGGCACCCGCCAGGTGTTCTCCATGGCAGCCATGAATAAGGAAGGGGGATCAGGTAAGGACTCCTCTGGGTGGGGGAGGGTGCCTGGTGGGGAGGAACCAAACCCCAAGACAGCCCCTGATAAATGCTTTTTCTTTCTCAGTCTCTGCTGCCACTGGGCCAGACTCCCCATCCCCTGTGCCTTTGCCCCCAGGAAAACCAGCCCTGCCTGGGGCCGATGGGACCCCTTTTGGCTGTCCGTAAGTTGGGGTGTTTGAGATACCAGGGTGGTGCCCAGGGGTGTGTAATAGAGCCAGAGAAGCATCACTGGTCACTGGTTTTCTCTGTTCCAATACAGTTCTGGGCGCAAAGAGAAGCCAGCTGACCCTGTGGAGTGGACGGTGATGGATGTGGTAGAGTATTTCACAGAGGCTGGCTTCCCTGAGCAGGCAACAGCTTTCCAAGAGCAGGTAAGTGCCCCACCCTCGACTTCTTGGGTCGCGGTGGGGATCTACTCTGACCCTGCTCTCTCTGTCTGTCTCTGTCCCACCCAGGAAATTGATGGCAAGTCTCTCCTGCTCATGCAGCGGACAGATGTGCTGACGGGCCTGTCCATCCGCCTTGGCCCAGCCTTGAAAATCTATGAGCACCATATCAAGGTGCTCCAGCAAGGCCACTTTGAGGACGATGACCCTGATGGCTTTCTAGGCTGAGCGCCTGGCCTCACCCCTGCCCTGATCCATTCCTGCCCCATCTCACCCAAGATCCCCCGAGTCCAGGAACTGGACCGGGGACACCCTCAGCCCTCATAACATATTTCAGTGAGGGGGCACCCCTCCCTACTCATCTCTTCTCTGTGTCTCCCCAACACATACACACGTCTGGCCCCCAGCACATCCCAAACTCCATGATGGAAGAGTGGGGGGTAGGACAGGGCCTGCTCATTTTACCCCAGAAGGCCAACTCTTGCCCCCCAGCCTAGGACATTTTTGGAAAAAAGAAATGGGGACTTCCCATCTCCCCTAGATCTTCAGTCCAGCCAGATGTTTCCTGTATAAATGTTTTGTTCTGCCTGTTCACTTTGGTGGGTGGCCTTTCTTCCCTCCCCCACCAGCCAAGCCCCTTCTCAGTCTGCCCCGGCTTCCAGCACCAGGGAGCAACTGAAGTGGGGTCCCTGGATCTTCCCCATTCCTTCTCTTTCTTTCTGTTGGTTGTCGCTCCAACTGGCTGTATTGCTTTTTAATATTGCACCGACGGTTTTTTAAATAAAGTTTTAAAAAAAATAATGAAAGGGCAGAAGTCCCATTTTATGAATGGAGTTGGGGGAGGGGCATTGAAGAGCCACACCAGCCTCCTGGGAGAGTCAGGTTAGGAGAGAATTCTTGGAAGGAGACAGGTAGTGAATGGAGCTAGCTACCTCATAGCCAGGAGTGACTGCTCCAGGAGGGCCAGAATATTTACTTAATTCTGTCACGTCGCCATGCCCAGAACAGTGGCTGGGCACGCAGTAGGTGCTCAAACGTCAAAGTTCACTCAGCTTTATGAGCATTTTCTGGGTTCTCTCCGTAGCTCCATGAGACAGTGTGTGTAAAAACCCACTTTACAGACAAGGCAGCTGGCTCTGCACAGCAGATTCTTGCTCAGGGACACACAGGGTGGCGTCCAACACCTCTGAGCATTTACCCAGGTTCTTTATAATTAATGTATTTGGCTTGGTAGGTTTTATATATATATATAGGTAGGTTTTATATGTATATATATATATATCTGACAGCGTTTATGTGCTGCAAAGAATTATTGGGAGCAGGGATCTGTTCTGGGCCCATGGCAGAAATCTCCAAGCCCCACAGTCCTCTTCATAAAAGGAACAAGGGATTGGGTCATCAAATGAGATCATGGGATGGGAAAATTTTTCCAGGTGAAGAATTTTATTACTAGTAGTAACTACTACAGCATTAAGTACCTGCTAAGTTCTAATGCCATTTCTTAACTCCATTAGTTTTTAAAATACAGATTCCTGGCACAAAAAGAGACTGCTGATGAGGGGTGGGCGGCTATCTCTATATTCCTGCCCTCCAGGGTTTCCACGCGCGGTAGAGACCCTTCCTCTCTAGGAAACCGCCTCGAAGAGATAAAGGCGCTGGCCCCCGGACCTCCACCCCCAGGACGTGGCCGCTCCAGTGCCAGTTCAGGTCGCCCCCGCGGGCTGGGCTGCAGGAGCGCGCGTGTACCCAGGGCCCCGCGGGCAGTCAGCGCCGACGCGAGCGGCACGCCCCTCCCGCGTGTTGAAATTCAAAACAGGCAAACTCCCTCTGCGCTGTGCGCCGCCCGCAAAGAGGTCGAGGTAGGGGAGAGTTGGCCTGGGCTGCGCTCCCAGCCCAGGTAAATCCCGAGTTCCCGGGGCGGGGTCGAACCCGCGGCCAACGGGAGTGGTGGAGGCTTAAAGAGCTCTAATCCCTGCCTCCAGCCCCCAGGATGGCCACCGAGCAGTGGTTCTTGGGGCCGCTCCCCCGGGGCCCTACGGAAACGCAGCCCCCAGACGACTTCGAACCTGGAGCAGAGCCCTGTGGAGACCCCTCGTGGTCGACGCCCCCTGGCCAACCTGGGGACCCAGCCAAGGCTCAGCAAGAGGATGTCCAGGAGCAGCTGCTGAAGTCCTCCCCCTCTACTCCTACCCCCGAGCCTCTGGCCCCAGGCCGGGGGCCCGTACCTTCTCGCCTATCCTTGGACACCATGTTCAGCCCCATCACCGAACAGCTCCACTACCTGCTCAAAAAGGCAGATGATTTCCAAAGCTACTTAATCTACAGGTGATGCTGGACAGGGTCCCAGGTCCCCGTGGATAAGGAGGATGAGGAAACAGGAGACAGAAAGAAGCGTGACTGGATAGGCGGGTGGCACACACCAGGGTTGTAAACTTAAAAGCATTAGGAGCCAAAGACAGTAAATGAAGCTAGCTGATTAGGAATCCAATTTGAAAGTGCTGAGGGCTGTGAACAATTTGAGGTTAGGGAGCGCCTGCTATTATGTGGGCTCTGGGTTGCCAAATCTCTAGGACTTTTTTTCCTCCAGTTTTTAACTGATGGCTTAAGTTTTGGACCCTGGGCAGGCTAAATAAAAAACCTATCTGAGCCAGATTTGGCCTGCTGGCTATAAGTTTGGGAGCCCAAAGCAGAATGTGATTCCCAACCCAGGAGAAAAGGGACTGTGATTCTCACATTTCAGCATCCATTGGGATTTTTCTAGATTTCTCAGCTCCACCCTGCAGAGAATCTTGAGTCAAAGGCAGTAGTAGTAGGACTCAGGTGTCAGCATTTTAACAAGTGTTCCAAATGGTTGTGATGCAGGTTGTCCTGGAAGATGCTCTGATAAAGGCCTGGCATTGGGGGGGTGGGGGGGAGGTTGCAACGGAGGTCCAGGCCAGAAACAGAATGGGAGAAATGGGGGAAAGGGAATGAGAGACCCCCCCTTCTCCTTTCAGCAGGGACCAAGTGCAGAAGGAACAGCTGGCAAAGGCTATGCCCACCTTCTTAAAGATGTGTGAGCCTTACTTCCTGTACCTGGAGGCAGCTGCACGGAGCATGCCCCCCATCTATGGAGCTCTGCAGGAGCTGGTCCGAAAGGGGGTGTGTGGGGCGATTTCCTAGACGCCATGCCCCTTTCTTCATCTTTTAGGCCTGGAGGATGGGGAGGGCCGGGGGGGGTGATCCTGGCAGACCAGCTAATCTCATGATGCCCCCTCTTCCATGCAGCTGTTAGAGATCTCTCAACAGCTGACACTGCGCCTGGAACAGCTGGTGCTCATGTATGCCTCCTTTGGGTTCGTGGACCTGGAGGAAACTGACCCCCTAAGGTAAAATGGTAGGAGACAGGGATGGTGGTGGTGGTGGTGGAGAAGTCCAGGGCTCAGCCTCCTTTGCCATTCTCCCATCTCCTGCCAGCATCTCCTGTTTCTTCTGCGGGAGGTTCTCCATCAGTCCTTCCCACGAGGTGTCCATCTTCAGATACTGTGCCCCTGCTGCCTACACTGCCAGCCGCTTCCCCCGGTACCTCTATAAGAAGATGCGCTGGAACCTGGAAACCACCTCAGAGCCCGGAGGACAGGGGCAAGACTCCCATGTGGATTAGTGAGTTCCCTTACCTGAATCAAAGCCCCCCCCACCTATGCAGAATGCCAATATGGGCCTCTGAACCATGACCATCAAAGTGTGGAAAGCCAATCAGGAAACCAAGGAAAGGCCATCCCCACATTAAAAAAAAAAAAAAAAAAAAAACGCATCCCCCAATCAAAATAAAAGTACTCATCTTAAAAGTAAGCTAAGCTGGCAGGGAGAAAAGGCCTCAGTGTTGAGTCACATCCCTACCTGAGAACTTGAAGGCAATTTCTGATGAGTTTCCACCTCACCTCCAAAATTAAAGCCCTCAGTAGAAGCTAGGAAACTGCTCACTCTTAATTTCTGCCCCTTCCCCTCCCAGCTACTTCCTGTGCTATCGAGATACGTGGGAAGACACAGGCAAGAGTCCAGCCAACTCGTGCCCCCAGATTCAGAAGCTGTGGTCGATCGGGCGATGGGTGCCCCTAGGACCAGCAAAGGATGACCTTTATTCTTGGTAGGAGCTACGGCGATGGCAAGGTGGGCCTGGGCTCTGGAGAAAGGGGCTGAACCCCACCAAAGTCCATCTACCTCCCCCAACACTGTTTCCCTTGGTAATAACAACAGCATTTTATTGTACCCTGCTTTATGCAGACTCATGTAACAAACCATTGAGGTCTATAGTAATAGCCCCATTTTACAATGAAAGAAACAGGTGCTCAGAGAGGTTAAGTTACCTGCCCAAGACACCCAGCTAGCTAATTGGCCAGGTCAGGGCTAAGTTGTTCAACTTCCCAGAGCCATCACCCTCTAGGCTTCTCATCAACAAGGAAACCACTTTCCCCCAGGGTTTTTCCCACCCCCAGCTGAAACAAAGCCTCTTTCAGCCACAGCCTCTCACTCGAGGGGAGGGGCTCCCGAGTAGCTGGGGGCGCTCACGTCCAGGCCTGTCTGTCCCCGGCCCCCAGGATTTTGTGCCCGCAGCCGCCTGGGGACTACCAGCAGCTGCTGACCATTGGCTTCGAGGAGCCGTCACACATGCTGGCCACCGACCTGCTGGTGCAGATCCTCACGGGCCAGGCAGGCCCAGCCCGGCCCCCGAGCACGGCCGACCCCGCGGCGTGGGCTGCGCAGGGGTCTTGAACCTGGAGAGTGTGAGAGCTGGAGCTTGACAGTTCCAAACTCCAGGAGAGGGGGCAGGGGAGGGGCTCAATCGTTCTCCAAGTGCAGCTCGGCCTCACCTTCCAAGAGGCGAGGCCGAACTGGCGCGTCCACATCGGGTCCAGCCCGGCCGCGGAGCCCAGCGTGCGGACACACCAGTTTTGCGTTAAATAAAAGAAAGAAAAGAGGTCACAGACTCAGCGTCCGCTCGGAGCGCCGCGCCCCACCCCCTGGGGGAGAAAGCCCCGCCCACTCGCGCGGTCTTCTGGGAAATGTAGTCTTTGGAAACAAAACCGTGGTCCAAGGACCGGTGGGTGAGAGCTCTGGGCATGCGCAGAAGGGTACATGAAGCAAAAAGGGAAGTAGTGGTGCTTGTCAACAACCGGAACCCAAAAAACCTCAAGTTTCGGGTAGCCGGGAAATTCAACTCCCGCTGGGGGTGAAGGGATCCAGGGCCACGCCCAATCGCATATTTTGACCCGGAAGTTATTTTTGTATACTGTAAAAGACGTATTTTCCCGATGGACCCCAGGAAAGGGCCCGCGATCAGTTTTCTAAGGGCCTAAGTCAAATCTTACTCTTCCAGCTTTTGGGTCCAGGAGCGGGCCGGTCGCTGTACCCCGCGCTGTGTCCGGGGCGCAGACGGGGTGGGAGAGCCGCAAAGAACTACAACTTGGGATCTCTAAAGCCTTACCCCAGCCTTAGACTGGAGAAGAGACCTGGGTTGAGAGAGGTGAATTCACCTGCCCAAAGCTACAGTGAGGAAGTGGCGGAGCCTGGACCTGAGCTGGGTCCTTGCGAGAGGAGAGGTGTCCTTCCTGACCCGGTGTCACTCAGCTGCAAGTTACACCGTTCAAACTAAGGGACGCCTTTTGGTACCCACCCCCGGGCATTTTCAGAGTTGGAGAAGAGACCTAGAGCCCTGCTTTTATGCTTTTAAGCAAAGAACTCGCTTACCTACTAATCCCTGGCTATAGTATTATCATAAGCCCTAGTTTACAGATGACAAAAACGGACGTCCAAAACCCTTGTTCTTGGAGGGAGGGGGCTTCTGGTGACAATTTCTGACTGCATTAACGATTTTTTACTCCATAGCCCACGTATGAATGAGTTCAAAGGGGTTCTGAAGCTCCTTAACACTGATTTGAGGTAGCCCGTGTGAGATTTCTGCCAGTTGTAAAACTATATAAACTGACTCAGTTCAATAGAAATATAAAGCGAGCCACAATGCAAGTCACATGTAATTTCAAATTTTCTAGTAGCCACATTTTAAAAAATAGAGATCAGACTAATTTTAGTGATATTTTATTTAACTCAATGTATCCAAAAATTATTTCAACATATAATCAATATAAGAAATTGTTGATATCTCCTTTTTATAGTCCTTTGAAATGTGTGTATTTTACACTTAATAGCACATCTCAATCTGGACTAGCCACATGCAGCTTTAGACTGTCTCATCTTAAAACTAATCCACAGGCCACTTAAGACTAAAGATTTCGGTGTGTGATGGTAGTACTGGGAGAGGAAGGAAACAGGCTGGATTTCCTGGGTCTTGTTGCTCAGGAACTGTCTACACCCATGATTCTCCAATTTGGGCATGCCTGAAAATCACATGGAGGTTTTGATCAAGGCTAGGATGAGGTCCAAAAATGTGCATTTCTAAAGAGTTCCCAAGGGATACTGGTACTGCTGGACCAGGCAACACCCTTTGAGAACTGCTAGCCTTTACATTATGGCTCTTAAATTGGGCTCCATGTTGGAAGCACCCGGGGAGCTTTACCAATGAATGCCAAGGCCTCCCTCAGATTCTGCTTTACTCGTCATAAGTGTGCCTCAGGTGATTTTAACTTGCAGGAAAGTTTGAGAATGCAGGTCTACACTTAAGCTCCTGTCAACTCGTTACATGCTTAATTCTTATCTGCCCTGCTGGAAATTAAGAAAGGACTCTGGGTGTTTCCATTTCCACCTTGGCAGTGCTCTTTCTTGCCTTTCTCTCCAGACCTCTCAGTCACGGTCAAGCATGTGATTAGTGTGCTGATGATGTGGTCAGTGGGCTGATGACAGGGTCAGGGGGAGGGTCCTTAGGCTGAGCTGCTCTGGGGGTGCAATGCTTTGTGAGCATTCTTTCGGTCTTCATTAGCCATCTTTTATCCCTGTGCAAGTTCCAGCCTGTTGCTAGATCCATGGTATACAGAGTTGGACAAATTCAGGAGTTTAAACAATGATTCTAAAATGTTTCCTGGGTCTCACCATTTTTTGGGTCTCATTGCACCTCTAAGAAACTGGTACACTAAAACCACAGAATATGATTACACCGATACAGTTTTACAACTTGGGGTGTCCACAGAACGTTTGAATCCCATCCAGGGGGGCCCTGAACCCCTTGTCTTGGGACAGAGAAATTAGGGAGACCTTGCCAATTGACAGCCATAAGCCCCATTGCAGACGGGCTGCTTGCTGCTTCCTGCATCCCCCTCCCCATTTAAAATGTTTCCTAGTCACATTATTTAAAGTTTAGTAGATTTCTCTTTTAAAAGCTGGGTTTCCAGTTGCTTTTGGAAAGCAGAAGCTCTGGCACCACTTAACTCACTCATTGGTAGCACTGCTGAGACGGAGGGACACTTACCTGCCCGTTGAAATGAGGCATTTGTTTTCAAGCATACCCCATCTCTCTCCTTACTGTCTGCCTGGGGCCCTAAACATGTGAGGTTTGCAGTCTCTGGGAAGGTTGTAAATGGCCTTCCATGCCCTGCTAAGGAGCTTGTACCTTCACTTTTTTTTTTGGAGCTGCTGTTTACATCCCGAGGGCAGGAACAATCTCTTATCACCTCTGTCTAGCCAGCGCCCAGCGCGGGGCATGCCGTTTGCACTAATAAAATGTTGACGAAGTCTGGAAAGGGAGGTGTGAGCTCATTGGTCGGAAAGCCGCAGCTCGCGGCCGCGCCGCCAGGGGGCATCAGGACCCAGGACGGGCCGTGGGAGACCCTCAGCCCCAGAACAGGGCGTTAAGGGCACATGTCGCATTACTGCCCGCGCCTCCTGCGGCTTTCTTCTTCGCTTGCCGCTCTCCCGCCCCACCCCATACCAAGAAGACCCAGAAGAAAACAGTCCGCAGTGCCCAGAAAGAAGGAACTTTATTGGGAAGTGGGGACAGCCGAGGCGGTGACCCGGTCCTCTTAACAGTCAAGGCAGGAGAGAGAGGCTAGCTCCGTTTGCCGTTAGGCGGAGAAGGGCAGGACAGTTTCACTGGCTGTGTTGTGGTGGTGTTTCCCAATGCTGAATAACACTTCTACAGCAAAGACTGATCAATTTCACAAAGTCAAGTTCAATGATGGGCTGGTCGATTTCATCTTCCCCGGCGCAGACCGCTGGCCCCGCTCCAGGCCTTCCGCTGATCTGGAGGGCACTCTTGGGCGCCCCTGCCCGCGTCTTCTGACGGGAATGTTACTTCCGGCCGGGGGTCCTAGCCTGCTCCAACTTCAAGGCTTCCGCTCCTCCTGGGAAGAGGGGGCCAGTCGGGACACGCCGGCGCAAGGTGGGGCGGTTTGGGGCCCAGGACCACCGCCGCCTCCTCATCCCCGAGCCGCGCCGGGGACTTTGGGTCTTAGCCTAGACTGACTTCCCGGGGGCGCAGGGATACACTTTTCTGGGCCCAGCATACTGGCCACACGGGGATAGGGGTGTGTGGTGGTGGTAGGGTAGTGACCAGAGCCTGAGGCACGAGGAGAAAGGGGTCCCCACCTGCTCCAGGCCGTTCTCCGAAGCTTTTCTGCGGGGAGGCCAGATCACCGCCAGCTTTCCGTCGCCCCTGATCGCTGCGGGGAAAGGGGCACTCAGCGAGGGTCGCCTCTCCTCTCACCAGCTGGAGGCGGCCAGGACAAAGGAGGCCGGCCGCGCCCCTTAAACACACACAGGCTTTCACTTCCCTCCTCCCCCCGGGAGCCTCCATTCTGAAGCAGGAGGGAGGCAAACCCAGACTGGGGAGGTAGGATCCCGAAAATTCAGGACGACCCCAAGAGTGGCAAAACCCAGGCAGGGTTCTCTGGGACACGACAAAGAGAAAGACATCTGGAATCCTCCTCCCTTCTCCCACCACGAGCTTAGGTGGGATGGATCTGGAAGTTGACCCCTCCGAATGGGGGGCGGGGTGGAGCACAGAGATGGGCAGCCCAGAGGGGTGGGCATGGAACGGAAAGTTGAGAGGGGGTTGTCCCAGGTGTCTGGGAGCCAGGGGAAACCCCCAGGAGGCCAGAAGAGGGAACACTGGTGTTGGATAGTCGGTGAGGGCGGCTGGAGCCCTGGGAATCCCGGCGTGCGCGGCTTACCGGTGAGGCTCGGCGCGGGCTCTCTGAACTCGGCGGTGCCATAGACGCTGAGCCTCTGGCGTTGCAGCTCCCGCTCGCGCTCCTGCGCCTCGCGCACCTCCTGCTCCAGCAGCGACGGCGCCATGGGCGGCGGAGCGCGGGCCAGCACCGGGCACCGGCCCTGCACGGCAGAGCGCGGCCGGCTTCCGGGCTGGGGCAGCCGCTGTGGCCCCGTGCCGCCCTCTGGAACCGGCGAGGCGCCGCACCCGCCCGCGGCCTCGAAGAAGCGCTTGAGCTCGCCCAGCGGCTGTGGCGGCGGCCGAACGTGCGGCTCCGGGGTCGCGGGGCGCGCCAGCGCCGCCTGCCGGTGGGCCTCCCGCTCGATGTCTCGCTGCATCTGTGCGCCCGCCCGCGCGCGCTCTAAGGCGCGCGGGAGCGCGGGGCCTGGGCCGGGCAAGCTGAGCACCGGCCGCACGCGCAGCTCGACTAGTTCGCGGCCCGCGCGGCCTGGGCTCAGGCCCCGGCTCCGACGCAGGCTTTCCTCACGTTCGCAGCTCCGGCGGATTTCGCGCTCGATGGGCGTCTCCATGAGCGGCTCCTCTGGGGGCTGTTGGGGAGTCTCGGAGCGCAGTGGAAAACGCTGCTGGGGGGCTTCCGAGTCTGACCCAGAGGAGGAGGTCTCAGAACCCTGAGGGGGACACTGCCTTGGAACCCCGGGGCTTAGCGCTTCGGATGGCTCGGAGTCGTCGCTGCCTGGCCTTGCACTCTCAAAGCTCCCAGGTGTGCACGGCTCGGGGCGCCCTTCGTCTTGCCCCGTTGATGGCCCGAGGACTTCGCTCTCTTGCTCGGGGGTCTCCGCGCCCTGTTCTGCAGAGGGCACGGGGACCTCGCCGCCCGGCCTGGGGACTTCGGTGTCCTGCTCTGCGACAGGCCCGGGGACTTCGCTGTCTGACCCCGGGGGCTCTGGGCCCCTCTCTTCTGACGACCCCAGGGCTCCGTTCTCAGGCCCGGAGGCCTCGATGTCCAGGGTTGGTAGCAGCTCGGAAGCGTGGGTTCCTAGAGCTTAAGTTTTGATGCCCACAGCTGGGACACGGTACCCTGCGCGGCACCTGTGGCCTCAGTCGTCGCCCGCGGGTTCCAGGGCGTTGTCCGCACCGGCCGCTTCTCTGACCCGCCCCTGGCCTCCAAGAACAGCCCCTGGGGGCAGGGCCGGGCACCGCCCCCTGCACCTGCCCGGAGGACTCGGGCCCCGCCCTGGCCCCGCCCTCGGGGCGGGAGCGCCTCTGTCCGGCACCCGGTTTTGTCCACTGGCGTCTCTCGGGTCAGCTCAGGGCACCGGATTTACCTAGACTCGGCTCGCTATTTGGGGGGCCGGTCTGGGTGCCGTTTCACTCACTGGCCGTCACGTTGGCACTTTTTCGGTCCCACGTCCCTGGAATTGCCAGGAGGCTTGGCCCCAGCTGCGCCCCGGGCTGGGTCTCTGAACCACTGGCCCTCTCGTAGTGACGTCTGTCCCCCGAAGATATTCTGGAGACTTGCCAGCTTTGCCCAGAGGGTGCCAGCGGGCAGCTACGCCCCTGGCCTCCGGGCTGTCGGTCCACGTTACACCCCTGTGGCGCACAGCTCGGGCTGGAGGGGGCGCCAGGAGTCTGGGCGTCATGCGAGGCTCCCATCTTTGCGCCACCGCTCGCTCTCATCCAGAGGCCGCTACCCCTCGCCCCTCCCGGAAAAGTCCGCGAGGCATCCGGGTCCAAGCGCATTCCCAGATTGAGGGAAGAGGGAGGAACAGATACAGTGTGGGGTGGCTGCAGTTGAAAGGCGGTCACCTTGGGCCCAGATGGCTGGGAAGGTCCAGAGAAGGATCCAGGCTTGCAGGAAGGAGCAGCTCTCTGCAGCTGGAGTCAGATCCTGGCACTCACGCAGGCGACCCACTCCCAGGGACATTGTCCACTCTCTTCCCCCCGGCTCTCTCCAAATCTGCTTTCTGTCTCCCACCCCAACCAACCATTCTGGGGTGACCTGTTAGAAAGATATAATTACCTAGAAAAAGTAGGGGCCTATGCAGCCTCAGGAAACCCTAATAATCCAACTGATCATTCCTTCTCTCAACTCTCTGCCTACCCTTTCCACCCTCTCATTCTTCTCTCTCCCGGATCCCAATCTCAAATTACTACCCTCCTCACTCTTACCATCTGACCTTCCTTCCTCTGACCCCATTGGCCTAATTGGAATCGGGCCCACCTGGGTTCCATCGTCTCATAACTTGAGCAAGGTGCCAGCCTTCTCTGAGGCTCAGTTTTCTTGTCTGTAATACGGGGATAACAGTGCCTACTCACTTGGGAGGAGACAAAGATTAAAGCTGTACTTCTGGAAAGAGTTGTCTGTATAGTGGCCTCTCCATTTTATCACCTCTAGCCCCTCTCTGGCCATGCTAACCCAGCTCTTGGTCCCACCGTTCCATTGAGCCTTCTCCATCCAAGGACGCTGATGACCTCCATTTGTCAGACCAAGTCACTGGCTCCCCTCTGACCTCCTCTCCATTAGCTCCTTGGTCTCCAGAGATACCACCTTCTCCCAGTTTTCCTCCTACCTCCAGCGCACCCCTTCTCAGACTTCTGTTCACCTGCACCAGCAGGCTTTTTACCCCTCTGGCTTCCATTGGGGTTGGCTGATGAGAGAGAGGAGAGTGAGGTCAACATATTTATCCCATGCCCCCTCCCTCAGCTGGATGCAGTTGGCTGTGTTCCTCCACTCCAGGCAGCAGCTCTGCACAGCTCTCTCTCTCCAACGCCAAGGGGTGTAACAGCTCTTGGCTGTTGCTAACCCAGGGTGTGCACAATGCTTTTATTGTTTCCCCATACCTTTGTAAACCAACTCTATTAGGTTCTCATCAATTACTCAGTTTAAGCACACAATCTCTGGGACCCTGACAAATTCCAATCTCATGCTTTAAACACCACTTCTATGCTGATGTCTCCCAAATTTATATCTCTAGCTCTGACTTCTCCCCTGAGTTTTGGACCCATGGCCAACAGTGTTCAGTCTAATAGATATATCAAACTGACTACTTTCAAAACTGAACTCTTGGTTTCCTCTAGTCCTCCCCACTATGTATGACAACTCACCCAGTCCAGTTTTCATGCCCAAAACTTAGGAGTCAGCCTCAATTTCTTCCTTTCCCTCAGGCCCCCTCCAATCCATCTGTATATTGAATCGTTGTTGGATTTTTTGGCTGTGCTCCAAAAACGTATTCTGAATTCATTCACATCGCTCCACCCTCATCCCAGCCACTTCACTTTCCTCCAATGGCTCCCCCTCAAACTTAGAAGAAAATTCCAAATTTCCTGCCCCAGCCCAAAGGCTCTGCCCACTTCTCAGTTCTCATCTTCTGACACTCTCTCCCTCAGTCACTCCTCCGTTCAGCCTTCGTGCTTCCCTCAAACCACCCACTTCATTCCCATCTCGGGGCCTTTGCCCTTTTCTCTCCTTTTGCTTGGAATGACTTATTATGTGGCGAGCTTCTACTATTCAGGTCTGGGCTCAAATGTCACTTCTTCAGACAAGTGGTCCCTGATCATCCAGCCTACATCATACACAGCCCTTCTCATTACCCTACCCCTCTTATTTTCTGTAACTCACCCTATACTGCAGTTATCACCAATCACCTTTGTTTCTTTGTATATTATCTGTCTTCCCTACACCAGAAAGTGAGCTGCGGTACAGCATTTTTGGTTTATCTTGCTCACCTTTATACCCAACTCCCCCATGCCTAGAACAGGGCCTGACACATAGCAGTTGCTTAAGAATTATTATCGAATGATACTGGGCCTACACCAATGCTGGGAATAAAGAAATAAATCAGACCTGGAAGTCGTGTTTGAGTTTGGGAGAGACACAATTATTAATATAAACAAAACAGTCTTGCCTTAATGTGGAACCCAGGACAAGAGTACAAAGGGAAGCTTATATATTTATTATACATATAAATTGTTAACAGTAATAAAATTGTTAACCAAAAAAAAAAAGGCCAAAGTGAGAAGCAACAAGCATTTATTTGAGATCTAAAAGAATTGCCATTTTGGAAGCACAGATTCAGGCAGAAACCCAACAGTGTTCCGAGTAGGAGACAAAGGCAGCGGGTGTTTGTGAGAGAAGGAAGGGGAACAATTACATTATAGAGGAAAGGCATTTCTATTGGTGCAGATGAGCTAACATAGTTATGCCAATTCGAAACAAGGTTTTAAATTTTCAGTCTGATAGTCATCAATCTGGTAGTCATATATCTGCTTTCTTGTTACCCTTGCAAACGAGTTTTTGGGACACAGTGTTGCTTTAGGCCAGTCCAAAGGTTATTTTGCCCTGTTTTAAAATTCCAAAGGTTTGAGGCATATGACATGTGAGGCAGTTTCTCTGGGATGGCAGCTCCAGCTCCATTTTAAGGTGGCTCCGTTTATATTATTATTATTATCATTATTATTATTTACAAAATCAAACTACAAGCAATTAAATAAAATATATTCTCTCCTCCAAATAGTGGGAACAACCCACATGTCCATTAACAGATGAACGGATAAACAAAATGTGGTTCGTCCATACAGAGGAATATTACTCGGCCATATAAAGGAATGAAACACTTATTCATGCTACAACATTGTGCTGAGTAAAAAAAGCCAGACACGAAAGGCCACATATTGTATGATTCCATTGATATCAAATGTCCAGAACACATAAATTCATACAAACAGAAAGAAGATTGGTGGTTGCCAGGGATTGGGGGAGGAAGAATAAGGAATGATTGCTCATGGAGACAGGATTTCCTTTTGGGGTAATGAAAAAGTCCTGGAACTAGATAGTGGCAATAGTTGCAACATTGTAAATATACTAAATGCCACTAAATATAATAAACTTTGTTATGTGTACTTTACCATAATTAAAAACTAATTTTAAAAATATGCTCTCTTTTTATCATGGCAAATATACTTTCAGAATGACCTAGAAGGCCAGGTTTAATTGACAACATTTTGAATCCCTAGGATTCAAATGGTGGTACAGGGAAATGTGTGGTATAGGGAAAACCCAGCCCTCAGTCTGGCCTTCTTTGCTTTCCACCCCCAACTCCGTCCTGCATAGCAAGGAGTGTTGTGCATGCCCCCGGGGACCCTGTCCTACATGTCCAATCTCCTTCCTCACGCTTCCCAACAGCTGTCCTTAGCCACTTCTGAGGTGGGGGGCAGGAGGCACATCCTGGCTGCATGGTCTGCCCTCAGTGCTCAAAACCACTGGGACAGGGAATTCTGGGGTCCCAAGTACCCTGAGTAGGATGAGGGAGGTGCAGGATGTAGGTGGGTATGTTCCCTTTGCTCCCTGGGGAGGGTCTCAGCTGGAGTGTGCTCTCTAAGGCAGGGGGAGCAGGGCAAGGACCATTCTCCTTGAGGTTCATGTCTTGGAATTGCACCGTGTGACCAGGGCTATGATAGGGGGAGCACTGGAGACTGTGGGAGACCAACCTGGAGGGTAGATGATTTCCCCAAGGGGTGATTAATGAAACATGAAGTCAGCTGAGAAAGTGGCTGCTGGCACTTTAAGAATGGCAGAGTGAGGCAAAACAGAGACCCTCAAGATTTGGATGGGAAGTTCTCTGGACCTTCCTCATCAGACCCCACCCCTAACTGTTACAGCATCTAAGGGTCCAGGGTCCTGGAGGACACTTGATCTAATTCTCCCATTGCACAAAAGGGGAAACTGAGGCCTCGAAACCTGGGGCAAGTTACCCCTGGGGCAAGTTACCCACAGTTACCAACAGCCCAGGTCTCCTTCTTTCCATGGTGCTCAGAATCTTCTAGCTGGATCAGCCCCTCCTTCCCCACTGAGAGCTAGTGTCCGAGAAGGGAGGGCAGTAAGCAGTGCGTAAGAGCAGCCAGCATGTGTGGTGTGCAACGACTCTCACATGTGGGGGACCCTCGGTGGGCAGCTGGACTTGAGGTGTCTGGGGTGCCACATGAAGGCGCCATACTCCAAGGTGACTCCCCACTCTGGTCCACATGCCTGACCACACATGTGAAAGCGTGTTTGCTGGGAGGCAGCCGGCTGCCGCAAGGAGGCCAGTGGCCGGTAAATAATTTATCAGGACAGCTGATAGTACCTCCCCAGAACTGCCCGCCAGCCCCCAGCCCCCCTCACCCGGTGCGCCTCCTGCCGCCCAGCCCAAACCAGCTGGACCAGCTCTCCCGGTGCCTGACCGCAGCCCCCCCTCCCCGCCAGCAAAGTCACAGCTTCCAGGGCACCTTCGGGCAAGCGGGTGGTGGGTCCTGATCTCGGAGACCAGAACGTGGGCTTCTGGGCAGAGATGGCCCTGCAGAGCCAGGTGTGGTCTCCGGCCACACCCATGTAAGTGTCCAGGGTAGGGGGGCAGGTGGACAAGACATGGGAGGGACTCATGGGGCACACTGGCCTTCCCATGGAGGTGAGAGCCCCAGATGGCCTCTTCTTAAGGGACCAGGGGGAGTGGAGGGACGCCGCTGCAGCCAATTCCGCAGGCTCTCTGATGTCCCCCTCCCCAGAGAGTCGGGTGGGAAAGTGGACCTCCATCCCCTTCTTTTTCGGGGATTTTCCGCTGGCAGACTTCAAGCCCAAAGACCAGCCTGGGGGTGGGGCTATGACTGGGGGGGCGGAGAATGCCAGGGCCCCTCACTCCTACACTTTGCCTCTAGGGACACCCCTTAGCTTCCAGGGTGGGAGGGAATGCTTGAGATCCAACGAAAAAAGTTAACAGCTCCTGAACTGGGAAAGACGATGGCAAAATCGAAATGATCACCTGCTTAATGAAATGGCCACCAAGTGTTCCTGGTGGCAAAAGGCCATAGCCATGAAAGCTGTTCTTGTAGAGTTAGAGATAAACAATAGTGATTGTGTGTACAGAGTATTTTAATATTCGAGGTGTGAGGGCCTTTTAGAGTAGGAGAGTGGAGGGGGTCCAGAGGTTTGTAAAAAATTCTAGAAAAGGGGCTCCCCCAGGGACCCCAATTTGGCTCCTCACTGTTTTGGGTCCCCATTGCATTATTCACCAACTACAAACCTGGTTGCCTAGCAATGGGAACCCGATCCCCCCCAGCAAGGAAGAGGCTGGGAGATTACATCTTGGGGGTGGGACAGCAGAGAGGGGACTTCAGCCCTTCCCCAAGGACAAACCTAGTTAGCAGGGGGCCTGGCCTTCCTGCAAAGCATGACTTCAGCCCGCTGCCCCAACTGAAATCAGAGATCAGCCCCTAGGCTGATCTCTGGCCTTCTGGCTACCAAAACAGGGTGCCCGGATTCCCCCCGCCCTTCCCTAGTGTTCCCAGTGTTTTGGGCTTGAGAGGTTGGAGTTCCTATCCTGACTCAGTGACCTTGGACAAGTCTTTTTGCCACTTCTCGGAGCCTCAGTTTCCAGATAAATAAAATGGGGTCAAGAACACTGCTTACCTCTTAGGATTGTTGGGAAGATTCAATGAATTACTATGGGTAAAGCATTTCACAGAACCTGGTACGTGGTATGCGCTGGCTAATGGTTGGCTGATTTTATTCTCAGTTGGAATGTCAACTCAGCAATGAGTCAACTACAGTGTCTCAAGATTAGGGCAGGGAGGGGGAGGCAGAGGTAGCTGTGGCAGCCTAACGGAAGCCCCATAGAGCACTTAGAGCACTATATATAGTAAGTGCTAAATGCGTGCTGATATTATGCCTTCAAGATGTGGTCAGAGAAGATCCAGTAGGCCCCACCAGAGTTTGGGCAATGAGGCTAGTACTCACCCAATAGGGTTCGTGCTCAAATTAATAAATATTTGAGGGCTTGCCCTGGGCTGAGTGTCCGGGACAACAGGCAGATAGATAACACCCTTCAGGATATTGGCCTGTCAAGCTCCTTCATGTAGTCGGTGCTCAATGCATGTCTGTGATGATAGGTTGGTGTAGTGATGACTGTCCCCTAAGTGCCCTGCAGTACCACAGTCAGCCTCCAGCTTCCAGAGGTAGCCCAGATGGAGCCAAGGGCGGCCCTGGAGGCTGGGAAGCAGGATCCTGGGGTGCTGCAAGGAGGACAATGATGGGGGTATCTCAGGTTAAACCTTAAACCACAAATCCCCCTCCCCTCCTCCCAGCTCAGAGTCCAGAGCTAGGCAGCAAGACTTGGTGACCCTTGCCCCCGTAGGAAGAGTTAGCAGGTGGAGAAGACAGCTCTGGAGTTACCAAGGCAATGGTGTGTGTCCATGGTGGGATGGACAATTCTCTTCCCAGACTCCCTCGCCCTTCAGCACTGAAAGGATCCTGGGTACGAGACAAGGTCCAGAGAGGGTGTGGAATTGGAAAGAGACACATAGCATGTTGGGAGCCTGGTGGGATTTGAAAGTTTCTGTAGGATGGACTGGGAATGGTTATTATAATTAATCAAAAACATTATTAATCATGGGAACTATTAAAGGTATTACGAATAATAAACTATATTACTGTTTTTGGAGCAGTTTTTTCCTTGTTAGGGCATCTCTCTGCAAGGTCACGGTCAAGCTATCCAGGCCCATTTTACAGATGAGGAAACTAAGGCTCAGAGATGTGATGTCAGGCCTAGTAGCTCAACCTGTAATGGTCTCCACTCTTACCTCCTCGCAGGACCCCCACCCTCTGTCCTGACTCCTCCTAGGTGCAAAGGAGACATAGAGGAAATGCTGGGCTCTAGTTGCTTTTCAAGCAGCTCAGGGATCTTGGTTCAGAAAGTGGCATTCAAGAGGTCAACCTGCTGAGGGTGGGGCCCTGGGAGAACCCCTCCGCAGCCCCTGTCCTCTCCCCACAGGCCCATGGCCGAGAGCTCCCTCTACCGGCAGCGACTAGAGGTCATCGCGGTAAGTGAGGCCCTCCCTGTGCGCCCCCGCCCCGCGCCCTGGGCATCTTCAGCCTTGCCCCAGGCCTCTTCCAAGCTTTCCTCCCATCCCAGGGAGCTGGCCTAGCGCTGTGAAGGAGGCGGGGATGAGGAGGAGCAGCACCCTCAGCTCTAGCTCTGCCTGGGGCGCCCCACCTAAATTCTCAGGCACCCTCCGCTCCCCAGTTCCTCTATCACCACCACCCCCAAAATGGGGAGGCTGCGGACCCACACTCCCAGAATCTGCATCATCCGATGCTTCATTCTTGAACCCCGATCTCCCACGTACACCATGTTTGAACCCCATCTCTCATACCCCTGTCTCACTAACCCCCATCTCTCTGAACCCTCAAATCTAAATAAATTTTCATCTCTGGACCCCATCCTTCTCACCCCCATATCTTTACCCCATGTCCCTGAACCCCCACCTCACTAACCCCCATCTCACTGTCCCCCACCTCTCTGGACCCCATCACTACAGCCTAGTCTCGCTGGACCCTCATGACTGCACCTCCATTCCGGACCCCCATTTCTTTCGCCCCCTCCCTTTGATCCCCGTATCTGGACCCTCCTCTCTGAACCCCGTCTCTCTTAACCCCATATCTCGGACCTCCACAGTTCTGTCTCCTCTCCAGATTCCTACTCCAAGGTTCCCCGCGCTCCGCATCCATAGACCCCCATTCGGCGCTGGCCAGGCCTCCGCAGCATCCGGGGCGCGACCGGCCCCGCCCCCGCCCGCCCCGCCTCCGCCTCCGCCGCTGCTGAGTCAGCGCCTCCGCAGCCCCCCCACCCCCATGGCCCCGGCCCCGACGTGCGAGCCGCGGACCCGCAGCCCCAGGAGCCCCGGGAGCCCCCGCGAGCCTGGCGAAGGAGGGAGGGCGGAAGGGGAGGCGGCGGCCCAGCGAGGTCCGCAGGCAGCTCCGTCCTCTGTCCGCAGGAGAAGCTGCGGCTGCAGGAGGAGATCCGCGCAGCACGCGGGGAGCTGGAGGAGGAGAAACTCCGCGTGGAGCGGCTCAAGGTTGGGGGGCCAGCGGGGGAGCCTGCCTAGCCTGGGCCAGGAAGTGAGGGTGCCTGTGAGAGTTGGCTGGCGGGACCATAGGTGCCTCTAATTTGGGGCTAGTAGTTGGGGGCACTGGTTCCAGCTTTGGGGGCGGGTGTCTTTCCCTGCTTGAGAGAGGGAGCGGTGGTGGTGGTGATGGGTACATTCGTTCCACCATTGGGAAGAGTATGGGGACAGTGAAGGTATTTGTCTAACTTTGGGGTAGGGAGGGGGTCAAGAGAAACATTGATTTCACCCTTGGGTGTGTCTGTCCCATTCTGGAAGGTTTGGGGCTGTTGCTGGGTGTTTTCTCCAGCCTGGGGAAGCTATGGGCTGGTAATGGGAATGTCTGTCTCACCTAGCAGTGTTGGGGGTCAATGAGGGCATGTATCCCAGCCTAAGGGAGAAATGTCTGTCTCATCTGGGTGATTGAGGGGCAATCTGCCCAGCCTGAGGGGTGAGGCAGGGACCCTGCATGGGGCAAGGGCGTCCTGTACCCAGCTGGAGCCCCCTTCCTATGCCCAGAGGAAGTCTCTCCGGGAGCGGTGGCTAATGGACGGGGCGCCTGAGGGGTCTGAGGGACCCGAGGATCCCGCCTCCCAGGACCCTCAGTCCCCCGAGGGACAGGCACAGGCCCGCATCCGGAACCTGGAAGACAGCTTGTTCACGTGAGTGGGGCCCCTGCCTGCCTCCTTGGCCCCAGCCTACTAGGCCAGGACTTCCTGGGGCCCACTCCCGGGTGGCATATTGAGACTGGGGGATCGATTGAGCCTGGGGGGCTTGGCTCCCAGCAGCCCCCTCTCTTCCCCAGACTCCAATCTCAGCTGCAGCTGTTGCAAAGTGCGTCCACAGGTGCCCAGCACAAGCCCTCAGGCAGGCCCACCTGGCGCAGACAGGTGAGGAGTCAAGGAGCAGATGGTGGGGCAGGGGCTGTGGCCACAGGGCCCCAAGCAGGACCTCTGCAAGGGCAGTTTAGATGCTTGGTCCTCTGCTACTTCTTTGCTTTGTCGTCTTGGGCAAGTCACATTCCTTACCCAAGCCTCAGTTTCCCAGTCTCTGAGAAGAGAATATCAGCACACATCTGTAAGAGGTGTGTGAGATGGAAGACAAGATCACAGCTTAGAACCAGAAACAGGCACAGGGAATGTTTTGATACATGGTTGCTAGTATGGCCCAAATAAGGAAGGCAGGTGGAAAATCTGGGTGAGTGCTCATGAAATTCAGTTTCAAAGGTGGGAATAGGCCCCCATGAGATGCTCTACACAGATTCTGGGGATTTGGGGTTTTCATTTTGGTAATGCTTTTATTAAGGTAGAATCCACATGCCACACACTTTGCTCTAAAAATCTGGCTGGGTTTTCCCTGAAGTCCAAAGATCTGGCCACATTTGCGCCTGGCCACAGTGAAGTATGGGTTTTCCACAGTCCCCACCTCGGCATGATGTCTTGCCGGAGCTCCCAAGTGCCTGTCACAGGACAGAGAGAGAGAGAGACCTGTTAATCGGCATGGGAAGCACTGGCGGGTTTTTGGTATAAGCCAGCAGTTCCTGGACAGTGATCACGCACAAGGCGTGCTTCCTTGCCCAAAGGAGCTCATAGACCAGATGAGGATAGGGTTGCACAGAGTCAGTGAAGGGGAGCCCTGGGCATGTGATTGCATGGAGGAAGCATCTGAGTGAGGGTGAGGATTCAGGGAAGGCTTCCTGGGGGTAGTGACATCTATGCTGAATCTGGGTGGGATCCAAGCAGGAGGGGAAAGGGAATTGCAAGCAGAGAATAGGTTGTGCAAAGGCATTGGGGCTGGAAAGAAGACAGGATCAGAAAACTGTGAGGAGATCCATGGAGCTTGGCCTAGGCGACCTGCGTAGCTGTTCCCGACTTCCCTCCCTGAATCCATCTTCCTCTTCCTTCCTTCCTTACCCTTTTATAGTCAGCCATACTGACCCTCCTTTCTGTTCCTTTAACTTGCCTAGTTCATTGCAGCCCCAGGGTCTTTGCACTTGCTGTCCCCTCTGCCTGGAATGCCCTTCCCCACTTCTTGACTCAAGGCCTGCTCTTCTCATCCTTCAGATCTCTGTTCAATGTCACCTCTTCCGAGAGGCCCTCCTGCATCTTATATCTAAAGGAGGTACCTCATCACGTTCCAGGCACTCCTTAACCTCTCATCCTTCTTTTTTCCCCTGCCATAGTCCTTTTTATACACTGATGTTATATATTTATTTGTGTGTATTTATGACCTGCCTTCTCCCACTGGAATGTATATTCCAAAAGCAAAAGGCTTAATGTCCCTTGTTCACAGAATCCTCCGTAGCTGGCAGAGTAGGTCCCTAGTACAGAGATATTGGCTGCGCAGCACAGTATTGATTAAGCACCTACTGTGTGCAAGACGCTGGAGCAGAGGGCAATAAGTTGGGTGAAGAAGGCTAAGGTGCAGTAGACGGTTTGGTTCTGAAGGTAATGGGGAACCATTGAGGGTGTTTGAGCAGGAAAGGAGTACTAGCATGCAGGAGGTTCAAGGTAGAGACAGGCTGGCTTCACCTTGTCTCTGCCATTCCTGCAGGGTCATCGTCCGCTCTCCCAGCCCACTGTGGAGGCAGGTACTACAGGTGGGTGTTTGTGCCCCTAGGTGTGGGGGTCTCAAGAGGGCGGCCTGAATCTGGGTGGCCTGAATCTTACCTTGTCGCTCCCTCTCTCCTCTCCTCCCCCGACTCCCCCAGGCCAGACTGATCTGAAGAGAGCCTCCTTGCCAGCTGAACCGGGCACGTCCCCAGAGTCCCCCTCTGAGCCCAGAGATGAGGTTGTTGGGGTTCCACCAGCCCTGAGGCGGGTCCCCGGGCCAGCTGGGGGCTCCTTAGAAGCCAACGGGCCCTGCCCCAGACCCAGCCCCCCTCCAGAGCAGCAGAGTCAGGGGATGACAGTATCTGAGGTGAGGGTGGATGAGGCCAAAGAAGAGGGCATGGTGAAGGTGGTGTGGAAGGGGCTGCGGGCCACAGAGGACTGTGCTTTGGGGCCCACAGGCCCTGAGCTGGAGGCTAAGGTGGAAGAGATGGTGCTGGAGGCCATTGGGGACAGGCCGGAAGCTGACCACCCAGAGCTCCCGTCCTGGGTGAAGACAGACAGGGGAATCGTGGAGGTGGTCTGGGAAGGGGTGGGAGGCAAGGATAGCAATGACGCAGAGGCCACGGGGGAGGTGGGTACAGGCCTGGAGGCTGTGCAGACCTGCTCACCTAGACTCCAGGAGGGACTAGAGGGAGTAGGTTCTGGAGAAGGGGAAGGGGCCCCCAGGGGCAGCCCTGATGGCTATGGTCAGGGGGGCTCTGCAAGAGAGGAGGGGTCCTTCATTTGGGTGGAAAGAGTGACCCTCAGCGAGGAATGGGAGGAGCTGCTAGTGGAGGGCTTGGAAGGGCCAAGGGCACTGGGGAGGGAGGGAGGAGATGAGAGTCCACTGGGAGCGGAGAGGGAGGGAGGAGAGGAAACCTGGGAGGTAGAGAGGAGACAGGCAGAGGAATCAATGGGCACTGGGAAGAAAGGAAGTGAGGAAAAGGCGAGGGCACAGTGGGAAGGAGTGGAGATGTTGCTAGGGGTGGAGAGGAAAGGAAGTGAGGAACCCTTGAAGCCAGAGAGGCGAGTTAAGGAAAAAGTGGAGACAGATCCGGAAAGAGGTGAAGAACCATTCTCAGCAGAAAGCAAGGAAGCTGAGGAGCCTTTGAGGGCAGAGAGGGAAAGAAGTGAGGAGCCACTGAGAGTAGAGCAAAGTGGAGGTGAGGCAAAGCTGGAGGCAGAGAAGGAAGTTGAGGAACCATTGGGAATAGAAAGCAAGGAAGTTGAGGGATCATTGAGGGCAGAGAAGGAAAGAGATGAGGAAAAGCTCAGTGTGGAAGAGAAGGAAGTTGAGGAACCATTGGTAGTAGAGAAGAAAGATGAAGAAAAGCTAGAGGCAATTGAAGAACCATTGGGGACAGACAGAAAGGAAGGTGAGGGATCACTAATGGTAGAGAGAACAAGAGGTGAGGAGCCATTGGAGGGAGAGAAAAAAGAAGATGAGGAATCACTGAAGGCAGAGAAAACAGGAAGTGAGGAGCCATTGGAGACAGAGAAGACACAAGGCATCCAGGAAGATGTGAGTCCAGAAGAGCAGAGAGAGTCAGGAGGAGGGAAGGAATGTGAGGCTGAGGAGGTGAGTGACGTAGAGGTTCCCCTGGGGGCCAAGGAAGAGCCACAGCCAGAGGAGGAAGGACCACAGCCCCAGGAGAAGCAAGAAGGCTCCCTGGAGGAGGAAGCAGTGAAGCCCCAAACCCCTGCTGAGGGCCAGGACCCCTCCGGGGATGCCACGCCCCTTCTGGCAGAGACCCCAGCTCCTGAGCAGCCTGCCGAGTGCCAGCCATTGCTTCCAGTGGAGCGGCCCAAGGCCAACCCCAGTGCCCACCCTGTGCCCACCTATGCACCTGCCCAGCAGCCCGAGCCACCTGCTCCTCCTGAGGGCGAAGAGGCGAGTGGCCCTAAGCAAAAAACGTGCCAGTGTTGTGCGGTGATGTGAGCTTGCGCCCTCCACCCCACACCCCGCTCCTCTCACAGCTACCTCGGCCTCTTGGCATCCAGCAGAGGGTCCCAGGCACAGACAGGGCACAGGGGACTGGCAATGGCATCCGGGAGCCAGCTGGCCCACACATCCACTCCACCTGGGCTTCTGGACCCCTTGCCCACTGCCTGACCTTGGTCCCCTTCTCCGACTAAGCCTTTATACTTGAAAATAAAACATTAAAGCATTCCGACAGCATGAATGTGTGTTTTTGGCACGGAACCACCTTACTATCTCCTGGTGGGAAACTGAAGGCTTCACTCAGAATCAGAGAATATGAGTGATTGAGCGTATAGGGATCGCTGCTGTAACAAAAGACCTCGAGCTACAGTAACTATAAAAACAAAAGTTTATTTCTCTAGGTGGCTCTGATCCCTGCAGTCACTTGGGGACTCAGGTTCCTTTCCATTTCTTGCCACCCCCCCCTTGGGTCCAGCTGAAGCTGGATCACATTGAAGTTCCAGCTCATGGGAAAGGGAAGAGGATATGGAGGCTCCCCACTCAGTCTCAGCTTCTGCACATACCACATTCTGCACATACCACAGAACTCTGTCCATGGCCACACCTAGCTGCAAGGGATGCTGGGAGTATGCCCAACAACGGCTCTGTTACAGCAGGAGGACAGATTTGGGGAGGCAGCTGCCACTCTGGATTTCGTTTGCTCCCTCATCCATCCGTATATTCTCTATAGGGCCAGGCCCTTCTCTGTAGGGGTCCTTCAATCTCAGTTCTTCCTGGCTCGGTGTCCTCAGGCAATTCACTCAAGCCTCTCTGAACCTCAGTGTCTTCAGCTGTCAAATGAGCACCCCGCTCCCAGCCTGGGGTTGGTTCAGGCCAGAACCTGGAGCTTGAAGGCCCAGAAGGGCCAGCTCTTCAGGCGTGGGCAGGAAGTGTTTCTCATACCCAGAGTCAAGCTGGGAGGAGACCTGCGGGGGTTCCGTAACTGGTAGCGGTTCTATGTCTTCCACTTCCATTATGGGCAAGTCCTTGGGGGGCTGGGCCTGGGGCACCTCCTAGAAAAAGAGGAGGCTCAGATTCTGGCCCCCATTCTCCCCCCACTGCTCCCCACCCCACTGTCTCAGCATCCCCCAACCCCCTGGAGGTTCCTGACAAGCCAGGCTTTTTGCTTACCTCCATACAGGGCTGGGTGGAATTGCTGTTGGCAGGATCAGGGACCCTCTCCCAGACCCAGCGGGGCAGTACCTTGTGTCGCAGGTGGGGGCACCTGGCAAGTATGTAAGAGGGAAGGGAATCCAGGTGGCCAGATACCCATGCCCAGGTTGCAGTGTCCAGTGATGTCACAGAGCCCTGGGGTGTCCCCTCACCCCAGAAGCTCAGCCAATATCCAGCTGTCCTCCCCACCTGGGCAGAGACCCATGCGTCTGACAGCCTCACCTTCTGGAGGTGGCTAGGCTCACACCACAGCCTATCAGGAACAAGCCCCACAGGAAAAAGATACCAGGCAGAATTTTCAACTTCAGGGTGTTATCTAGGGGGAAGGAGCAGACAAATAGTTGGACACCTGGAGGGAAAGGAGGGGTCAGGTAAGGCTCATTGATGGGTGGGACTTGGGTGAGGGCAGTGGATAAATGGGTGGGGCTTATGAATGGGTAGGGCATAAGAGTGGGGGAAATCTTGGGGTGGGAGTGGGGCTTGTGAATAGACCAATAATCAGTGAAGACGTCCAAGTCAGGGGTGGATGAACGGGTCAGAGAGACACACAGTGCCTGATAATCCACAGCAGTATTTAACAGAATCAAAATGCATCATCAATAAACCGCCCCCCAAGTCAAAAGATTGCCCACTCACTGAATCCCAGTGAACCATTTCATATACCCTTCAAATGGAGCAGGCCTCCTCCTATGGCAGTGCCATCCTACCTGGTAGGTGAAGCCGGAGCCTGGGACCAGGTGGGCCCTGTCCTGCGATGGTAGATGCCATCACCCACAGCTCACAGGGACCCCAGGGAAGGTTGGGCAGGGTGATGTTCTGGGTGCTGCCACTCACTGAAGGACACACACAAAGAGGTCGGGGAGGCAGTCAAGTCCTACCTCAAGGCCTTTGCACATGCTTTCTCTCTGTCTGCAACACTCCCCTAGATGTCCACACAGCTCTCTTCTTCAGGTCTTTGCACAAAGGTCATCTCTTCAGGGAGGCCTTCCCTCACCGCATTACATATAAAGTTGCACCTCTTTCACTACCCATTTTCCTGTTTCATTCTCTACCCAGCATTTATCACCATCTGACATACTGCTTAGATATTATTTACTTTGTCTATACTTGCCTGTCCCCCATTAGAAAGTAGCCCCACATAGGCCATATTCTCAGCACCTGGATCATCCTGGCACATAGAAAGCACTCAAAAAATGAAACAGATTTGAATAAATGAAAGAATGAATGAACATCACATCCCTCACCTGCATAGAACCCAGTGAAGGGAGACGCCCTAGACCAGGGGAAGACATTTGGACCTCCCAGAACTATTGTTTGCTTTTTTCCTGAATTGCTCTTTTTTGTTTTTAAGCCAAAAGAGGAAGTAGCTTTTTGGTTTGTTATAAGGTTATAGGAGACATAAACATGGATCAAAATATATTGCCAAAGAAAGATGCCCAAGCTAAGTCATCAGGTGAAAAGAAAAAGTTACAAAACATCACAGTCATAAGATTCATGGATAAAACCATAGCTTATAATATGGTCCTCTTTTAATAACAATAATATACATGTATGTATATTTAATATTATATAAATATGTTTTTAACCTAATGATCTATACATATGTTTGCAAGGTGCAATCATGGCAAAGTAATTATGTTAAAAAAGTAGCCTTTCTCAATTAGAGACAAAGGTGAAGCACTGATGTATTTAGGGGTGAAATGACACCAAGACTCCAGGAAAAAGAAGTGTGGGGATAAACTGAAAAAAGATTGGCAAAATGCAGGTAATTGTTGAAGCTGGCTGGTGGGCACACGAGGATTTGTTATATTCTCCCTACTTTTGTATGTGCTTGACATTTTCTATAATAAAATGTTTAAAATCTTTAAAAAAACACAACTCCCATCTATGTTGACATATACATGGAAAAATCTGGAAGCTTTGTTGTCAATATCAGTGAAATGATGAAAATGCTGATATTCTTGATATGGTCCTTCATTCAGTGTGTCAGCTTTTGTTTAACAAGCACAGATAATTTTTGTGTTTAGAAAAAAGGGTAATGAAGATATTTTTAAAAAGGAATTTGTGCTCAGAGTGAAAATTTAGTGTATACCCTAAGGTATGAAAAACAAATAAAAATCATCTGTAATCCTGCAATCCTGAGGACATTGAGGGGAATTTATTTTCATATTTCTACCTCTGCTTTGCTCGATGCTGGTTTTATTTTATAACAATGGAATCATCCCATGGAGTTTTGAATCCTTTCATCTTTTTCACTTAATAAAATACGAAAGGCATCTTTCAGTGTCAATAAATGTAGATTGGAGTCTTGGTTTTTAATGGTCAAAAGACAGTCCATTATACTAACAGCAGGAGGCAGGAAAGCTCACCATTCATGCAGACAGAAGGCCTGGTGCCACTCTGTGTACACAAGGTGTAGTGGGTGAGATGGCCCCGAAGTTGGTGCCTTGGGACTTCTCCCCACGCTATGGCTGGGGTCCCTGGGGGGCCATCCTGAAGTCGCCAAGGCGCTGGTCCTGCTAAAGGAGCTGAGGAGAAAGCCAGCGGGTCAAGTTCTGCCGGGGTTCCAGGACTCTCCACCCCGCAGTCCCATCGCTTACCTAGCTCCTCTCTGAAGCTCCAGACGGAGGCGGCAGGGTACATGCCCCCAGAAAAGACTGCAGTCACTGTGATTCGGTAGGGGACCCCTTCTTTGAAATTCCCTGGGCAGGGGAAAAGCAAAGACCAGTTAGAGTTGGCTCCCTCTGTCCCACTCATTGCCTAGGTGGTAAAAGTCTTCATTTGGGTCTCCAGAAGGACACACTGAAATCAAGATCTGGGTATAAGTCATTTATCTGGGAGGTAACCCCAGAAAACACCCAGAGGGGCAGTGAGGAAGCGAAAAGAGAAGGAAGAGCAGCCAGTAAACGATGCGTTTGAGAACCAAGTTCCCAATGTGGGCAACGGAGGCTGGCTCCAGCCAGGCTGCAGCAGAGCACACCAGACGCCCATCCATCCCGCTTGAGGAGGGAGGGAGCAGGAGTAGTTATCCACCAACCCTTATTAGTCCTTGGTCAGGGCTGCACCTGAAGTGCCTTAACTCCCCACACTCCCAGGCAAAAGGCTTCAGGAACCGGAACAAGGCCTCAGGCCAGGAAATGCAGGCGCTGGAGGCTGGGAGATGGTCAGACACCAGTGTAGGAGGGGGGCCCTGACACCATCCATAAGGGGTAAGTGGGGTTCCTGAAGTCCCTCCTCAAAACCTCCTGCTGCTGCAATGCTTCCCCCAGCTGGGAATTTTCCAGAATTGAGGCTCCTCTTCTTTTGTCCCTACCTGGTCCAGCTCTCATCGTCTCCCTCCTGCACCAGTAAGTTCCTTCCGTTGTTTAGCTCCTGCTGATGCCCCCTACACCTCAACCTAGTCCGTTCCCCCCATAGCAGCCAGGGGGCGCCTGTGAACCCCTGAGTCAGAGCACGTCCCTCCTCTGTTCAGAATCCTCCCCCATCTCACTCAGGCAAAAGACAAAGTCCTCCTCTGGGCCACACGGCAGAGAGTGGAATGAAGGCTCAGGGTTTGGCTTCAGGAGCCTGACTATGTCATTTAAATCCTGGTTCTACCACCTACTTGCTGTGTGGCCTTGGGCAAGTTACTTAACCACCCTGGGCCTTTCTCGTCATCCATAAATTGAGCATAATAGCAGAAACCTATTTTATAAGGAAGTTTGAATAATTTAATGTTTATGGTAAATGCCAATAGACATCAGCTGTCATCACTGTGTACCAGTGTCTAGAACAGAGCCTGGCACACAGTGGGTGGTTAATGAAGTAACGATACTTTAAGCATAATACTTTCTCCTGCAAACGCACCCATCAGCCTGCTCTCCAACAGCTGGGATGGGACCCCAGGTCTACCAGGGCCTCACCTGGCAACAGGGCACTGAGGTTCCCAGGAGGAAGCCGGACCCAGCTGAGGTCCTCCAGGCGGTCGCCATCTCGAGCCCAGTCTACCACGTGCTCCTGTGGCTCCCCGGACCCCTGTTGCCAAGTCACCAGCAGCTCTGTGCTCCCAGCAATGCTGCTGACCACCACGCCATGGGGGGCAGAGCCTGGACCTAGAGGACAAGTCTCAGCTGCCCACTCAGGAGGTCCCCTCTTCGGCACTTCCAGGCTACTGAGTAGAGGAAGTTCACAGCCTCTTACCCAAGCAGACCAAAGAAAGGTTGGTGAGAGGCTCCCAGCTTGTGGCATTGATGGCGGACACTGCAGCCCACTCCGCCTGGGTGGGGATAGAGTAGCTACAGCAGGGAGTCTCCTCTGGGATCAGCTCCTGACCGTTAACCTGGAACCAGACTCTATAGCTCACTTGCACGCAGTGCCCTGGGGCCTGAGGGATGAAGGGAAGAAGCGGTTAATATCTCCCATTTATCAGACCTACTGTGTATCTCAGCGAGGTCACCTGATGAACCAGTCAGTGAAATATTTTTGTTGGCTCTACTTTACAGATAAGGAAACTGAGTCTCAGAAAGCCTCAGCGGCAGAGGTGGAATTAGAATACAGTGCCAGGGCCAGAACTAGGGTGAGGTGAGTGAGGAACCTACCTGGGGTGCAAAATTTAAACGGGAGGATACCAAAAACCCAGTAATCAAGTTATATTATATTTTAATCAAAATTAATGCAAAAGACCCCATAACAAACAAAACATCAAGATTTTAAGTAAAGACAGGATCTGACTCTGTACATGTACATTCCTGCTTCATTAACTTCACCCTAGCCCGTGTCCTGTGCAGTTTTTGGGGATTTCGGAACTCCACTGTTGTGTAGAGGAGTGGTTATATTTAGCAAAGATGATGGTACCCTCCAGGGGGATTGGGGAAAATTTGTGGAAATTTTTAGTTGCCTCAATGATTGCTATTTGATGGGCAAGAATCAGGATACTACATTGTCCTAGAAATAAAAAACTGTCCCCTGATCCTTATGTTTGAATGTCATCCCCACTGGAAACTTCTGAAGATGAAAAACCTAATACTTTTAATTGATCCTAGAACTAAAAAATATCATTTGGAGGTCTGATTTTAATATTCACTGCATTGTTATATATTCAGAACATATGGGGACTTTCTAGGCAGTTTTTATGATCAATTCCCAGGACAATCTATGTTTTGATCAGAGACTGTTTCAGTGTGCCCTGTATCACCTCACCCCTTTGAAAGTCCCTGGAAACTCGCTCTATAGCCGGGCATGTGACTGATTGTGGTAAATGTCCTGTTTGTGTATGAAAAGAATATATGTTCTGGTGTTTCTTATGTGAGTCCATTAACTTGTTTGTTAATCACATGTTCAGATATTCCAGATCTTGACTTGTTATCCATCTGTTTGTTACGAAATTACTGAGAGTGATGTTTTAAGCTATCCCACAATGGTTGTGGGTTCACATATTTCTCCTTATTGTTTGGTCAATTTTTGCTTTATGTATTTTTTTAAAGCCATGTTACTAGGTACATACAGATTCAGTACTTTTATATCATCCTAGTAAACTGAATTTTTTGCCATTACATAGAAGTGTATTTCCCCTTTATTTTCTACTGAATATTATAATTAGAACACTGTATTATACATTTTTAAAAAACATGTATACATGGGTTATATTATCTAGGTATTTCATGTCAGTATAGTAAAAGGGCATTAAAAGTATGTGTTGTGAAACAGAGGTACTGTTTCTGTGAACTGCTATGTGAAAGCCAGTAAATCTCAGCTCTGCCACTTACTAGTTGTGTGGTTTAGAGCAACCTCTCTGTGTCTCATTTGTTTCTCATCTGTAAAGTTAGTTAATATAAATAAGTGTACAGGCTAGGACCTGGCTCATAGTGAGAGTTCTATAAGTGTTATGTAATGGTTTAAATGAATGCTATTGGATTGTGTGGCCCGAGAAGGTATGGGCTCTGTTGTTTTGTTCCTTGCCATATTTACTGTGAGCCAGGGCCTAGCAAAGCCTAGAACACAGTAGGTGCCCAGCAGATTTGGATCAGTGAGGTCTGTTGCACCCTTGTCTGTCATCTCTTAATGCCCTTTTGATACTAGCAACTCAGCCCTCTGCACACTGTGCTATATTTTGTGGAGCTGAGCCTAGTCTTGCTTCTAAACTCTTCACCTGCTATCTCCCCTGCCTGGAACACGTGCACCCATCTTCAGGTCTCAGCTCAAATCTCCCAGAAGCAGCTGACATTGGTGGAGGCTTGCTGTGTGCCCAGCGCTGTGCCAGGACCGCTCCGAGCATTCCCCTGCTTTAAGCCTTGACACAATCTCTAGAGGGCAGCACAGGAACCTCTGTCTTCTTTACATCATTGTTATTTGGGCGTTTCCTGACTTGTGCAGAGAAATGCTTAACGGTCTCCACAACTCACCTTCCACAAAAGCAGGGATTTCTGTCCACCTTGTGTCCCGCAGAGGTTCCCTGATATCCATACATCTTTTGGAGCTGGCAAGGATGAGGAGGGCGGCACAAATAAGAGGGGCATGACTGGACAGGCTTCCAGGAGAGAGGACGAAGGCAGAGGGGTAAGCCAGGAGATCCCTACCGGAAGGCAATGTCTGGAAGGACAGAATGGGGCTCCACTCGCCCCACAGCTCCTCTTCTTTCTCCATTCGGCAGTGGCCAAACACCTCGTAGCCAGTGGCTAGCTCCAGGTCCTGGATATCAATAGAGGTCAGGGGTATGGACTTCAGTTCTGGTTCCAGCTGTGGGAGAGACAGGAGAGAGCAATGAGGCCGAGGGCTGAGTTGACAGTACTTGACCTTATATATCAGCAGGGTGGTCAACTGTCCTGCTTTGCCTGGGACTGAGAAGGTTCCCAGGACATGGAACTTTAGGTTTTAAAATTGGGACAATCCCAGGCAAAAAGAGATAAGCTGGTCACACTATGTGCCAGGTATGACAGTAGGCGGTAAACTATTATTATCCCCATTTTTCAGAAGAGGGAAACTGAGGTCCAGAAAGGGGAAGTGACTTGCCAAAGGTCACAGAGGGGTGAGTGCTGGAGCTGGGATTCGTACCCAGGCAGTGAGATTCCAAAGTCTGCATCTCAGCATTGTTCTGAATTGCATGAATAATCACAATGCCAACAACTCTTCTCTATATTGTGGTATTTTGCATCAAAAGCTGTGGCTGGGACAGTTCATTACTCACAATATCCATTTCCCCTCTTCCTTTGGAAATAGAACCTCTGGTATCAGTTGGGAGCCTGGCTATGAAGGATAAAGTCTATATTTCCTAGCTTCCTTTGCAGAGAGGTGAGACCATGTGACTATATCCTGGCCAATGAGATATGAACAGAAATGACATATGCAACTTCCAGGGTGTGCTTATAGTGTATGGGCAGGTCCTCCAACTGCGTCTGGGGTCTCACTGCCCTGGGGTTGTCTTCCACTTTCTTGCTGGGTTAGCTTGGGAAAGTTGCTTAACTTCTGTGAGGTTCAGCTTCCCCAACTATAAAACAGAGATCTTAAGATCTCAAAAGCATCTGCTATGTAGGGAGGTTGGGTAGGAGGTGGGAATCAAGAAAATCCACGCTGATTGCTTAGCCTGGGACTTGATACATGGCAGGTCTCAGAAATGTCAGCTGCTTTTATTAATTATTTTGGAGTGTTTTGAGAACCAGGTGCTGCCCCTCATCTGTAAAATAGTGCTCTCTAAAGTGCTGTTATTCTTGTTTTAAGGTTAACGTAGCTCTTTGAGGATTTTTATTCATTTACAAAAATGTTATAGGAAGTTTGCTGTTTCTCAAAAATTCCAAGAGGGATTTGGATTGGGACTGCATGAAATTTATAGATTTTGCAGAGGGTGAGGGGGTGTTAATTTTTTAGTTGAAGAATATATGTGTACAGGCCTTTTATGTGGGATGCAGATAGACTCCAGGGGCAGGTGAAGAACGCACGCTGGGCTGGGTGTCTGATTTGGGGACGATGCCTGAAAAAGGGTGAGGGGAAAGCACTCCTGACACTCACCAGGGTCCAAGCCATCTCCTGGCATCTTCGATAGTAGAACTGACAGACCAGGACCTTATCGGGTGGCCACACAGGTGGGGTCCATTGAACAGTGGCCTCCAGGGGCTCATCCTCTGAAAAGTACACATCAGGGTCCAGCCGAGGAGCTTCTGGCTTCACTGAGGAAGGGGAGGCCAGGGTACATTGAGTTGGGGCCTCCAGGACCACCCACCTCCCAAATAGCGCCTCCCTCCCTTCTGCTTGTTACTTCGGGTCTCCAGGTTCACGAAGACTGGGGGCCAGAGAGGCCGGCCTGCCTCGGCCCCCCACACAAGGAGTTCATCAGATGTGGTCAACTGTTCCCTTGGGATGGTCACCCAGCTCTGCCCGAAGGGTACTGTCACAGTCCAGGTTCTGTTGGAATGACTGTGAGGAGAGAAGTGCGAATTGGAGGGGTGTACATAGGGATGGACCCAAGCCATAGTAACAACTTCTCTGCCTGGGTTCAAATCTCAGCTCTGCTGCTTTAGAACTGTGTGACCTTGAGCAAGCAACTTAACTTCTCAGTGCCTCAGTTTCCTCATCTACAAAACTAGGGTGATAAAAGTACCTGCTAAAAGGGCTGAATAGGGGAGGGGAATCAATGAGATAATAAATGGAACACCGTTGGGTGCCCAATACATTTACGTGAGCATCGGTTGTTTGTATTTATTGAGCACCTATTATGTATATGCACATTGACATCTATGCAACTATTCAGTCAGCAAATATATATGTGCCAGGTCCTGTTATAGACGCTGAGAATAGGACTATGACCAAAGGAGGCAAGGACCTGCTCTCTGGCGCTGGTATTCCAGTGGAGAAGGTAGATGAGAAACATAAACATATAATTGATGGTGGTATAAGCAATATAAAGAACAATCAAGTTGGGTGAAGAGGAAGCAACATAATGATGGGCTGAGGAGTGACAGTGCTATTTTAGGGAGAGTGGTCAGGAAAGATCTCTCAGATGAGGAAACATTTGAATCAAGGTCTGAAGGACGTTGGAACTATGCAGTACCTGGGGAAGAGCATTTTAGGAAGAGAAAACAGCCAATGCAAAGACCCTAGAGTCAACTGTCTGTGTTTGAGGAAGAGCAAAGAGGAAACTGTGTGGCTGGAGTGGAGTGAGTGAGGGGATGAGTGGGAGGAGGTGAGGGCAGGGAGGTGACAAGCAGATTGTTCAGGTCCTGGTGGGCCACAGGGAGGACTGGCATTTACCCTGAGTGAGGTGGGAGCCCTGAGAGGCTGTGAGCAGAGGCGGGACATGCTTTGACTCAGATGTTCACAGGTGCCCTCTAGATGCTATAGGGGAGAAGAGTGTGTACGGTTGAGGGTGGAAACCAGACCCAGAGAGGAGGTGACTGCACTGTCCAGGCCAGCGAAGATGGGGGCTGGACAAGGTGGGTGCTGAGGAAGTGGGGAGTGCCAGATTCTGGATTAACACTGAAGGTGGGGTAGGCAAGGCTTGCTGAGGGATCGAATGTGGGTGAGAGAAAGGAGCGAAGATATTCCCACAGATTGGATTTCAAAGTTTCAAAACAAGGCCTTCATTTAAAAAAAAAAACAAAAAAAAAACCCAGAAACACAGGTATTGGAGAAGATGTTGAGAAATTGGAGCACTCATACATTGCCGGCGGGAAAGTAAAAGGCTGCATCGGCTGTGGAAAAGTTTAGTGACTCTTCAAAAAGTTAACATAGAATCGCCAGAGGACCCAGCAGTTCCACTCCTAGGCATTTACCCAATAGAATTGAAAACAGGGACTCAACAACTTGTCCAGGTATGTTCATAGCAGCACGTGTCACAGTCACCAAGAGGTGGAAACGGCTGACATGTCCATCAGCTGGAGGATGGATGAACAATGGAGTATTACTCAGCCATAAAGAGGGATGAAGTCCTGATATGTGCTACAATGTGGATGAACCTTATGCTCAGAGAAAGAAGCCAGTCACGAAATGCACATTGTGTATGATCCCACTGATATGAAATGTCCAGAACAGGCAAATTCATAGAGACACAAAGCAGATTCGTGGCTGCCAGGAGCTGGAGGAGGAGGGATAGGGAGTGACTGTTGATGGGGAGGGAACATCCTTTTGGGATGACAGAAATGTTTTGGAACTAGAGACAGTGGTTGCACAACATTGTGAATGTACTAAAGCCACTGAATTGTTCACTTCAAAATGGTGAATTTTATGTTATGAGAATTGCACCTCATTAGGAAAAGGGGGACTCTTCTCTAACTCCCCGGCCCTATACCAAGTAAAACTAGGCCCCACCCTTCTGGAGATGGATGGTGGTGATGGTTGCACAGCAATGTGAACGTACTTAATGCCACTGAACTGTAAAATGGTTGAGAAAAAAAGATGGCAAATTTTATGTGTATTTTACCACCATTAAAAAAAAAGACAGCCCCCAACCCTGGTTTCCCACCTTTCAATGGCCCTTTTACTCTTTGCTCACTTGGCCAAATTTGAAATGAATTTGAGTTTCCAGGTGTGATTCATCATGAAAGAACGCCAGTCACAAAGCCAAGACTGTGGGCCCCATGAGGGCCAGTCTTTCTGTCTCTTTCACTGCTGCATCTCCTGCACTAGACCGAATGATCTTTTCATATGCTCAGAGTGGTTAAGCTACTTGCCTAAGGCCACACAGCAATAAAAATAGTTTCTAATTATTAAGCATTTTCTCTTTGCCAAGTGCCTCACTCATTGTAACCCAGAACCAATCCTGGGAGGCAGGTTTTATTTCTTACCTCCATTTGATAGGGGAACAAAGGAGTCTCAGACAGGGAAAGTGACTCATCCAGGGTCACACAACAAGAAAATGAGGGAACCTGTAATTATTGAAGGGCTTGAGAGTTGGGGAGAACTGGGGACCAGGACTCCTGGGTCCTCTCAAATGAAGAAGGCCTGGACCTGATCCGCCACCCCTCTAAAGCCTGTTTTCCCAAACCCTAGCATTGTACTCACTACTTCTGGCTCTGGAGGTACAGCGTGGAGGGGGCTCCCAGGTCCCTAAGAGTCTCCCACGAGCAGTTCAAATCGCCAAAGGGTCCAACTCCATAGCACTGCAAGGGCCCAGGGCTGCCTGAAAAGGGGAGCGGGAGGGTCACAGAGAAAAGGGTCAATTGCCCCAGCCGCCTGCACTGCCCAGAACCTGAACTTCCTCCGACTCTTCACAATCCTGGAGGACGATCGGGGTCCCTTACGGAAGTGAGCAGCAGAAGGGGGGCGCTGGGCACTCCTACCCAGGCTTTAGGCATAACTCCTCCCCTCCCTCTGCCAGCCACATCCTGTTACCACCCCAAGAGCCCCCACCCCCACCCCGCGACTTTGCTTTCCATCACCTGCCGCCCATTCCCCACTCCTTTCTTCTCCTGTCCCGGCCAGGGAGGAACAGAATGGCGTCCGGACCTCTGTCATTCATTGCGCGGACTTGGGTTTCGCCCTGCAGGATTTGCGATTTAAGGGGCAGCGCGCGGCAGAGCGCCCGACAGGAGCTCGCCTC
Source organism: Rhinolophus ferrumequinum (assembly GCF_004115265.2). Classification (NCBI taxonomy): domain Eukaryota; kingdom Metazoa; phylum Chordata; class Mammalia; order Chiroptera; family Rhinolophidae; genus Rhinolophus; species Rhinolophus ferrumequinum. The sequence goes on from NC_046301.1 coordinate 47,950,723, forward strand.
AGAGCTTACCCTGAGGTCGTGTCCGGTGGAACAGCAACACCAGCAGAGGCAGCAGCGCCAACGTCGGCCTTGGCCATGGCCGGCAGGGGGCGGCCCGGGTCCCCCTCATGGCACCCCCAGAGCCCCCAGTCCGGCCCGGCCCTGCCCGGCCCCGGCGGCTGCGCCGCGCGTCTTGCTCTCGGAGTCCAGCACTCGAGAGACTACGGGAAACGGAGCAACCCCTCCCAGCCGCCTCCGCACCTTGCGCTCTGGTCTCCGCCCCTTCCCCCCGCCCCAACGGAAAATCCGGGTGGGAGGGGGAATGGGGAGGCGGCCTGGGGCGTCTGGCTGAGGGAGCTGAGGGCGCGGCCGAGCTCCCCTAAAACTGCACTCCTCCCACCCTCCCCAACAACAACACACACACGCTGCAGAGTCCTTTGGAACTTTTATTACTGGGGTTAGGGAAGGTTCTGATCCCTCCGCGTATCCAGCCGCCCACCCCAGGCTATAAAGAGAACCTAGGGGTCCTGCCACCAACCCTGGGATCCACAGCCTTAGAATCCCAGCAGGTGGGGCTGGAGGGAGAGGGGCTGGAAGGCAGAGAAAGGCTGGGCTGGAGCAAGAGCATCATTTGGGCTGGCCAGGGGACAGTGGCCACAGTTGGGGCGGGAGAAAGTCACAGTTTGGGCAAGGGCCGCAGTATGGCTAGTTTGCGTAGAGTAGGGGCACCGTAGCACAGGGAACAGCATAATCCAGACAACAGCGTGATATGGGCTGGGGAGGTCAGGATCGGGGGTGCCCGTTTTGCCAAGTAGGGTACAGCTTGCTCAGGGTCAAGGTAGGCTGGTCTAAGGTCAGGATTGTTGGAGGGGACTGTGTTGAGTCCCTAGCGCCTGGCCTCCGTGACTCGCTGATGAGTGAATGTACGAGGGGTCAGACAGGTGCCCAGCATGCCCCCTGGCCACCCAGGTTTCCAGTCTAGCAGAGGCTGCTGATTTCACTCTTGCTGCAACCCCACTTGCAGCAGTTGCTGGAGATGCCAGCCAGGACATCGCGACTGCCCCGCAGAGTTCCTGGAGTTCCCTGCCAGCCGGGGCGGCCCCCATAGAATGCCTGGGGGAACTTGGTCAGGGCCAGCCACTCGCTGGAGGCCACTGCCTCATCCAAGTCGCTGTCTGCATCTGGGTCTGCATCGGGGAAGGCGTCCCCTGCAAAAGATGAAAAGAGTTAGTGCTTGGGGCTCAGCTTCTGTCACACCCAGAGTTCTGGCTTCTGGTTGGTCTAGCTACTTTTCTGTTCATGTTACACAGCCTTGTGGTTAAAGGTTTTGATTCCACTGAGGCCTGGGTTCCAGCTTTGGTGAGCAGATTATTCAACCACACTGAGCTTGACTTGCCTCTCCTATCATTTATTTTCCCTTACTCCGTGTTTATGGAGGACCTGATGGTTAAGAACATGTGTTTGGGAGCCAGACTAACTAAACACTAATCCAGCTTCTCTGAATTATAGTCCTGATCAAGTGACTTTACTTCTCTGAGCCTCAGTTTCCTTGTCTGCAAAGTAAGGAAAATAATAACTCCTACTTTCTAAGGTTTTTTACAGAGTAGAAGAGTTAATTAATACCCATTTAAAAAACTGTAGAACTGTCTAGCACAGGACAAGCACTCAAAATAACATTGAGCATTTATTGAGCACTGTGTGCCAGACACTGTTTGAAGGGCTTTCGTGGATGAATTCCTTTATGCTTCTCAATGAGAACCCCCATGAGGTGGGCGCTACTATTACAACCCCATTTTCCAGAGAGTAACACTGAGGCCTGACTCAGTAGAGTAACTGCACAAGAACACCCAGCTATTGAGTTGTAGAGCGGTTATTGGAACCCAGGCAGTGTATCTTCTAGGTCCACATTCATACAACCATCATCATCAGCATCAACTATTTTTTTTGCCAGGCCTCTGCCCTTTAGGAAACTAGGCCCCCTGCCCCCAACTTGAGCCCAGACTGAGCCCCCTACCCAGCTTGGACTGTGTCCTTATCTGTTTTGACTAATTTTTGCCACTGAACAAACTGGTGAGATGCAGGGACTATGCCTCCCATTTGCAGATAAAGGGGCTCAGAAAGTAAAGGAGGATCCTCCACTAGGTGGTCAAACCTGGCCTTGGACACACTGCACCCCCACACTTCCTTCCCCAAGAGGCTGGAAAGCACTGCAGTGACAGCCTCTGAATGGTGTCCTCCCTGGCATGGTGTAAGCAGCAGCCTTGCTCGGTGCAGGGCTGGGCACATAGCAGGTGCCCCAGAAATAGTAGTCTGTCCTCTGACTTTTAGCCCATGGAGTTGGCTTGCACCCTGCCCCCCATCCTAGCTTTACAGCTGGGCCAAATGGCACAGCTTCCAGGATGGGCCAATCTCCCCATCTGCAGATTGTAGGGCAGGGACGCACCTGACCTGGCCCCTGGTTTCATTTCTGTCCCTGGCTCCTTGGGCCTATCCCGTGTCCCGTCCCTCCCCCCTCACACACACACTACCTCTCCAGCCTCACCCAATGCTTCGTGAGCCAGGATGTCTGATCGCCTCCACCGGGAGCCTCCGCAGGTGAAGATGACCGCCCGGATGAATTCCCGCCCGCAAAGCTTCACTCCGTAGGGTGCTGCCCGGGCCTCGGCCCCCAGCCATAGCCCCCCAGCCAGTGTCCACATGGCTAGCAGCAGCAGCAGTGGGCGTTTGGCCATGACGGACAGGGATGCCTGGGATGCGAGAGAGGGCACAGCAAGGCAGTTTCCCAGGGGTCGGTGCCTCTGCTGCCTCCTGGTCCCCATTTATACATCCTGGCTCCCCCCCTCCTGTCGTGGAGGAACCAAATGACCTCCTTTATCTCTTCCAGCAGAGGGGAAGCAGGCATACAACCCCCTACCCCGACCTTTCCCGTTTCCCCAATTAAGTGATAACCTTTCGCCAGGGATAGGATGACGTGGCTGGCTCACTGTCATCTTCAACAGAGAGTGGCAAGAATTTAATTCAGCAGAACCCAGACGCCTACCAGACAGGGAGAGAGAGGGTGCGGCCAGACCCCATACACTTCCCAGGGCTGGGGTCCTGGACCTCCGCTATAACAACAACTATAGTGAGCCCTTACACAGCACGGGCTGTGGAGCCAAGCACTGCTCTAAATATTTTTATATTTGTATAATCTATTTAATCCTCCTGATGACCTAGGATAAGCCTCAGAATCTCCTGGAGGGCTTGATAAAACCCAGATTGCTAGGCTCACGTGCAGAGTGTCTGAGAATCTGCATGTGCAACAAATTTCCAGGCCATGCTGATACTGCTGGTCTAGAAACCACACTTTTGAGAGCCACTGGACTAGGAGATTAGGACTATGATTATTCCCACAGTACAGATGAGGAAACCGAGACACAGAGAGGTGACATAAGGTGCCCAAGGTAGGCTAATAAATGGGGGTGAGGTGGGAATTGGAACAGAGCTATTTGGCTCTAGAATCCATGGTCTTCGAGGGAAATTTTTAAAGATTATATATGGGGACAGAGCTTCAGTTTTTGCAAGATGAAAAGAATTCTGGAGCTGGATGGTGGGGATGGTGTACAACAGTGTGAATATACTTAATGCCACTGAACTGAGCACATAAAAATGGTTAAAATGGTAAAATTTATGTTGCATGTATTTTTCCACAATTACAAATAATAAAGTATTTAATTGATACCCTATACATAGAGGAGATGTGACACGCTGGGAAATGTTTAATAATGGCCTCTCCAGAAAAAAACTGAATTGTAGCAGTTGTCGGTTTCTGGCCCATTTCAAGCTACCCCTGTGATGTCAGCGTGATGTCCCCCAATTCCTGAAAAGTTAAAAATCCGTTCTCATGAGTCAGTATAGCTGGCTCCAGGATACCACTGAAAGATGAAAAATTTACATGTGCAATTTGAAACATCATTTTAAACAGGGTACTGGGTCATCATCACTCAGATCAGGAAACAGGACAGTGTCAGCACCACAGATGGTGCCCTCACCCCGTATCCTCCCTGGTCACAATCCCTCACTTCCTCCAGAGGTAACTGCCATCCTGACTTTAGCCTTGATCATTTCTCTGCTTTTCATTAGTTTTAACACCAACATGTGCCTCTCTAAAACACAGAGCTGAGTCTGTTTCTTTCTTTTCTTTCCTTTTTTCATTCTAACAAATTATACTTTTTATTTCACACACAGAAAAATGCACAGATCATTAGTGGATACCTGGAAGAATTTTCACAAATAGAACACATTTCTGTAACCACCACTCAAGTCCAGAGAGAGAATATTCTCAGCCTCCACCGAGAGCAGGGCCATGAAGCTCCATCATCTGGGAGGAGGAATATGGAAGAATTGGTGGACTTACGTGAAAACTATGACAAAAATACAAAAAATTGATAAGTACTTGGGTGAGGTACATGGAGGCTCTGCAAAGCTCCTGTTTCCCATTAAAATTCACCCATTGCTTTTACATTCATTGGTGGATCATGTGTGTGGAAACTATTATTGTGGTGTTTGTTTATCAGGAATTACCCATTTATTTCACTCCTTCTACATTTATTATTACTTATTATTTGGAATTCTTCTGTAAGGCAGATTTCCATCTCCATCGATTTGTTTATTCAATCATTTCTTTACACCCATATGGACTCATGAATAGTTATGTTGGTCCTTGGGTTATAATCCAGTACTATTGTTATTTTGTTGCCCAAATTGTTCCATCTTTGACCACTTTCACTTGACTCCTGCTGTAAACATTTTATTGCAGGCACTGTTCTTTTGACATTTTTTTGTCTGTTTCTTTGAGTTTGTTTTTTCTTTTCTTCCACTTCCTTACCTTCTAGCACCACAAGATGTTCCAGGTTCATCTTGTGTTTTCCTCACCTAGAATCAGCCATTTTCTCAAGGAATCTAGGTTCCCTTTATTGGAGAATGGCATTGGGAAACCAACATCTGGATGCTGGGTGTGCTCATTGCTACTGGGGGTGGGGGGTTATGTTGTTGCTCTTTGGCCCTCTCAGCTAATAGCATTGCTTTTTTTTAATATTGAGGTAAAATTCATATAAAATAAAATTAACCATTTAAAACGTTACATGTACGTCACGTGCACACACAGTTCATAGCAGCACTATTCAAAACGGCCAAAAATCAGAAAAAAAACAAATGTCCATCAAAGGATGAATGGATAAACAAAATATGGTCCATTCATACAATGGAATATTACTCAATCATAAAAAAGAATGAAGGGCTGATACATGTTACATTGTGGGTGAACCTTGAAAACATTACACTGAGTGCAAGAAGCCAGACATAAAATGTTACATATTGTATGATTCCATTGATATGAAATGTCCAGAACAGCAAATCCATAGAGACAGAAAGCAGATTAGTGGTTGCCAGGGCTTCAGAGGAAGGAGGAGTGAGGAATAATTGCAACTGGCTTTTCCTTTGAGGTGATGAAAACATTTTGGAACTAGACAAAAGTGATGGTTGCATAACATTGTGAAATACTTAATGCCATCAAATTGCTCACTTTAACATGGTTAATTTTATGTTATATCAATTTCACCTCAATTTTAAAAAACAACAATAGAACTTCCGATGATGGGCAGAGTTGGGTTTGAATCCCATCTCTGTCTGTTTCCTGCTGTGTGACCTTGGGCAAGTCATTTAACCTCTCTGTGCCTTGGTTTTCTCACCTGTAAAACACGGAGGATTCAATAAGTATGTCAAATTCATACAACAGTCTGTGGCACGCAGTAAGTTCTGCTTAAATGTTATTTGTACTTGACATATTCCCTTTGGATTGGAACTTTATTCCTTTGTCCTTTTCTTCATGACAAACTCATGGCCTTGGTTGCCCCCTGTAGATGCCTCGGGTCAAGGGCAGTGCTCCAGAAGGCAAGAGTCATGTCTGACTGTACTACTTTGAAAGGGCTTATGAATAATATGCTCTCCCCCTCTGTCTTTTCTCTCAGCAACTCTCCAAGGACGCACCTTTTTCCCTTTCATCTGTATCCCCAATGCCTGGCACAGGGGCTGGCAAAGAACAAGAATGCCAGGAAATTTTTGCTGCCTGACTATCCAACTTTAACTGACCAGCCCAGAACCAGAAGCCCCTTTTGTGCCTCACACAGAATCCAAGTTTTGAGCCCAACTGGGTAGATCTACTTCACCAGGCTGTCTGGGGACTTCGGTGAGATTATGTAAAGTGTTTAGCGTCCTGCATAGCACATAGTAAATGCAGTGGATTGAATGGTGCCCTGCAGAAGGATAGGTCCATGTCCTAACCCCTGGGATCTGTGAACGTGATCTTATTTGGAAAAAGCGTTTTTGCACATATAGTTAAGGATTTTGAGATGAGATAATCCTAGATTATCTGGATTGACCCTAAATTCAATGACAAGTGTTGAAGATTGCAGAAAGAAGTGACAAAGCCATATGAAGACAGTCAGAGATTCGAGTTGAGGGGCCAAAAAAGCCAAGTCATGCCTGAAGCTGCCAGAAGCTGGAAGAGACAAGAAAGTATCCTCCCCTAGAGCTTTTGGAAGGAGCGTGGCCCTGCTGACATCTTCATTTTGAACTTCTGGCCTCAAGAATGGTGAAAGAATAAATTTCCATTTCTGTAAGCCACCTGGTTTATTGCAAGCTGTTACAGCAGCCATAGAAAGCTAATACATAAGTGTTAGGAAATGTTATGTGCTACCCATATCATTATTATTTCATTATCATTGTTATTTTGGTCCGCATAAAATTGCACCAAAATCTTACCAACCCCAAATAAAACTCCTCTCTCCAATCTTTTTAACTGATTTTTTGTTTGAATAGTTAATATATTCAGGTGCGTCAAAAAACAAAAAGGCTAAGAAGGTTTACACTGCAGAATCTCGCTCCCAAGTCTCAGTTGCCCTCCTTTCCCCCTCAGGTAGCCCACTTCTCTTGATTTCCTGAGTATCTTTCCAAACACATTTACAAACAAATATAAATACAGGTTCTTATCCGCCCCCCCACCTGTTTTCATATTAAAGGTAGCATTAAAATTTTTGTTGTGGTGGTAGTAAATTAGACATAACATGAAATATACCATTTTAGCCATTTTTGTGTGCCCATTTCAGAGCCATGAGTACATTCACGTTGTCGTACAACCATCCCACCATCCATCTCCAGAACTTTTTTATCTTCACAAACAAACTGTGTCCCCATAGCCTCCCCGCTCCCAGCTCCTGGTAACCACCATTCTCCTTTTTGTCTCTATGGATTTGCCTCTTCCAGGTACTTGATATAAGTAGAATGATACAGCGTTTGTCGTTGTCTAGCTTCTTGCACTTAGCATATGCTTCATGGTTCATCCATGTTGTAGCACAAGTTAGAATATCAGTTCAAGATAGCATGTTTTACACAACAATCTTCTTCACCTTGTCTTTTTTTTTTTCACTAAAGAAATGCTAGAGATCTGCCCTTCCCAAACTCCCTTTATGCACGCTTGTTATTTTTCCACAGCTGCGTAGTGTTCTGCTGGGTGAATGCCCCATGGTTAATTTCACTCCCAGAGACCGATATTTTTCATCTGTTTGTTCTTAGGCTAACACAGCAGTGAGATTTCTGGCTTGAAGACTATGTGCATTTGTAATTTTTACAGAGATTGCCAAAATTCTCCCCTTGGGGGTGAGATTCACACTCCTTCCAGCAATGGATGAGTCCTGTTTCTCTACAGTCTCACCAACACAGTGTGTGTCAACCTTTGGACTTTTGCCAGCATGACAGGTAAAAAAATGGTATTTCATAGTAAAGAAAATTTGCACTTCCTTCACCACGAGCAAGGCGGAGCATATTTCCATGTGCTTGAGAGCTATTGATGGTTTTCTTTTTCCTCTCTGGTCACCTTTCTTGCTCCTTATTCTTTGGGGTTGTGGATCTTTTTCTTCTTGATTTCTAGGAGTTCTTTATATATTAAGCAGATTTGCCATCTGGTTAGGAAATGAGTTGTAAATATTTTCCCCAAATTATTTGTAATTTCTCTAAACTTTTGAATTAATGACCATGAACATTTATTGAGGATTTGATACATGCCTGCTTTTGTGCTCGGCATTGTAACCACACTATCTCATTTCAACTTTATTAACCCTAGTTTTCATCTCTAGATGACTAGAGCATGCATCTCTGAAAAATAAGGACATTTTCCTACATAATCATAAAACTATTTTCACACCTAACAAAACCTAAAACAATCAATCTTCAATATTGTCTTACACCAAAGACATCTTCAAATTTCCCTGAGTCTCCGAAATGTCTTTCTAGTGTTGGCTTAGAGTAACACTGGCCAATAGAACTGTCTCTGATTACAGGAATGTTCTATATCTGTGCTTTCCAATATGGCAGCCATTAGCTACATGAGGTTGTTTTATTAGGTTGGTGCAAAAGTAATTGCAGTTTTTGCATTATTTTCCCCAACCTTTTAAACCGCAATTACTTTTGCACCAACCTAATAAATGTATCCAGTGCAAATGAGGAATTGAATTGCTCGTTGTATTTTACTTTAGTTACTTGTAGTTTTAATAGCCAAATGGAAAATTATAGGTCAATATCCCTGATCAACATAGATGAAAAAATCCTCAACAAAATATTACCAAACCAAATTCAACAGCACATTAAAAGGATCGAACACCACAAATGGGACTTATCCCAGTGATGCAAGGATGGTTCAACATCCACAAATCAATGTGATACACCACATTAATAAAACGAAGGATAAAAATCACATGATCGTCTCAATAGATGCAGGAAAAGCACTTAATAAAATTCAACATTCTTTCATGATAAAAATCTCTCAACAAACTGTATTCACAGAGAACGTACCTCAACATAATAATGGCCATAAATGACAAGCTCACAGCCAATATACACTCAACAGTGAAATGCTAAAAGCTTTTCGTCTAAAGTCAGGAACAAGACAAAAATGCCCGCTTTCACAACTTTTATTCAACATAGTATTGGAAGTCTTAGCCAGAGAAATTAGGCAAGAAAAAGAAATAAAAGGCATCCCTCTCCTCCCAAAATAGCCACGTAGGAGTAGTGGCTACCATATTGGACAGTGCACATTTAGAATCTGCTTTCCTGACCCAAATACATCCTGCCTGTCTCACTGTCTTCATTCCTCACCTCCCAGTTGGCCCTCAGCCTTTTGCAATATGATATCTGTCCCCCAAATGGCAGTGAACCCAGGTCTCACCCAACCCCACCTCTCCCAAAACTCTGTCATACCTTCATCAATCCAGGCAAAGCCCTCATCGATTTCATTCCCACCCCCCACCCCCGTCATCCCAGATCCCCAGTTCTTTGCCTTTCCCAAACCATTGCCAGCATCTCTAAGGCATTTGCTGTGTGATCAGGTAGATATTCTTGAAGAACAGGATGTATCATTTTGTATGTTTATACTTCTACTTTATATGCTTATGGGAGTATGTTGCAATTGGCACAATGACATCTGTATCCTTTTAGCTATGTGATACATTGTGTTGTTTAAGAGAGTCAAAGTATTTATTAATTTATTTCCTTCAGCTTTTTTCAACAGTGGGGGTGGGGGGTAGGATAAGTTGACACATGTTCATGTTCCCCATGCATTTTCTCTAAAAGCCCGAGTAGTTAGAGAACTGTCTCTCAGATTTTTGTTATTTTTATTTGTAAATCTCAGTTTATTCCTTTCTTTTCCAACCCTTCCTTTCAGCATGATGATGCAGTACTTATAGGAATAGATTTCCGTGGTTATCTTAACTCATTAAACTCCTACTTGCAAGGTATTTCCCAAAACCTGTTTGAGTGTCCCCTGACATTACATTTCATTTTATCCATGGTTATATCTGCAGTGTTTATAAAGCAAATATATATATATATATATATATATATATATATATATATATATATATATATATATAGTTTTTCTTTTATCCTACTGTGTGCATAATTTGAAAAGTTTGTTCAAAGAACCAGCCTGCTAATCATTCACTGCACCTCATGTATAATAAGCAGAAATGCATCGGCTTTGTGATGAATTGCCAGCATACCAGAAGGACATCTTGTTTGCATTGCAATGCACAAAGTGTCAGATTCTTATTTTGTTACTCGCTGGCACATTAAGGGATAGTTTTTTAAATTTATTTCTTTTTTCCCCCTCCCTTTTAGCAAAACTCCATGGAGACCTCTTGATCTTGCCACTTGGGTCAGGAACAAGGGTGCCTTATTTTAAAATGCTATAGTGTCTGCAATTCACCCCATCAGCACTACATTTAACAGCTTTCACCATTAGCTGCCACAGTATTCTGTATTATGCAGCCTTTTTATTACATTTTTCTAGTTACTAGGAATGGACACCTATGTTCCATCCAATTTCCCACCTCAGTGGACATGCTCATCTGGTGCAAAACTTTCAATGAATATAAAACTTTGAACAGAACTGCCAAGTCATAGTTTTCCCAATTTACCGGGGAGCCAATAACTGGCTTAAACAAGAGAGAACATTTATTTATCTCTGCTGGTGGACAGCCTGGGGACCCCAGGTCATTCTGTCAGTTGCTCCTCTAGGGCAATATATCCAGGGACATTTGGCTGTGTCTGGAGACACCTTTGGTCGTCACACCTGGCGAGGGGTGTACCACTGGCATCTAGAGGATGGTGACCAGGGATGCTGCTCAATATCCTGCAATGCACAGGACAGCCGCCCACCCCATGACAAAGAATGATTTGGCCCCAGATGTCAATGGTGCTGCCTGACCTAGAATAGCTCACACTTCTTTTTTTGACTGACTTGTTGAAGAGACTGGGACAGTTGTCCCGTAGTGCACCCCACCCTCTGGATTTGTCTGTTGCTTCCTGATGTTGTCATTTAACTTGTTTGTTGAGCCCTTCCATTTCCTGCCAACTGGATGTTAGGTCGAGAGACTTGATCAGAGCCAGGTTTAACATTTTGGCAAGATGTGTCCTAGGGGAAGCTGTGAACTTCCTTTTGCATCACATTAAGAGGCCCACAAGGCCCTCGGGTCCTCGTACTGTGATACTGAGCTTCATCAAAGCTAACCCTGGTGACATTCTGGCCTCTGTAGTAAAGTCCATTCCCCTACACCCAGCGAGCCCTCTGGTCCCCTGTGCATATCTTGTTCCTCATCATTCTCTCACCCGATGTTTTATAATGCTCATGATGAGCAGTGCCTCAATTATTTCATTGGATTTTGCAAAATAATACATTTTTTAATTATTTCAGTCCTGTTTTTTTTTTTTTTTTTTTTTTTTTTTTTTTTTTTTTTTTAAGCTGGCATTCTTCTTGGGCTCTTTGGTGACTGTGAAACACATTACCTTCCCAAGGTAAGACCATACTTAATTCCTTACTTGTAATTACCAATGTTTCCAGGAAACAGTTGGTCAAGATTCACTTCCAATGATATAATAAACGTGTTTTTAACTTGCAAATTGAGATTTAACATACATGCAGTGCACAGATCTTAAGTGGAAAGCTCGGGAAATTTTAATATCTATATACCTGTGCTACTGCCATTAGATAAGAACATAGAACATTTCTAGCCCCATACTGCACTGCCTTCCCTGCCATGAAAATTTATAATGAATATTTGTGATTGAAGAAATGATCTCTAGGTGTGGCAGTGCCCATCTTGGAGTTCATAGACTTCAGGAAGTGGGCAAATGGGTGGGAGGTAGAAATAGGGCTTCTAGGTCCCGCTCCCACATGGCTGGCCCTAGAACCCAACCTGTCTCACAGAAGTAGCTGCAGGGACTGAGTGACTTGCTTGCCAACTGGAATGGATCCTGGGCACCTCCTGCCTGGAAGACTCATTAATTTGGGGGAACTTGTCAAAACGGGCTCAGCTGGCATTTCCATGCAGACTGGGGCTGCTGCTACTTCTCCTCTTTCATCAAGGGGCACATCAGGGGCAGCAAAGCACACTGGAAAGTCCCAGAAAAGGAGAGAGGTTGTCTGGGCTCTGCTGCCACCAGCTGTGTGACCCTAGGGGAGCTACTTCCCCCTCTGAGCCTCTGTTGGCTCACCTGTCAAATGGGGGTAATATCCTACTTTGCAGGGTGTTGGGAGGATTTCATCTGGCTACATTATCTCTCTGACCTCACCTCCTGGAACTTACCTCTTTGTTTATTCTGCCAGAGCCAGATGTTTGTTCTTGCCCTCATATTTTGGTTCTGCAGTTCTCTGCATCTGTTTTTAGGGGCCTGCTTCTTCTCACAACTCAGGTTCAGTTCTCATGACCCCACCTCAGGTAACATAGGTTACATACAGCATCCTCACACTCTTCCTGAACACCCTCTAATGTTGCTCCTACAACCCCTATAAACCTATTTTATGTATTAATTTCACTGATAATTGTGTCTCCTCCTAGTAGAATTCAAAGTCTAAGGACTTGTCTGCTTACTTCACTTTTACAGCCTGGGCCTTGCATGGAGGAAGTGTAATTTTGGTTGAACTAGGAAACAGAAGCTCAGAGAGGTGGAGCCACTCTTTCATTGTCACACAGCAGAACTGGAGTTAGAACCTTGAGCTCTAAGCCTTTGCTTTCTTTTTCCTCCCTTCTCTGACTCTGGCAGGGACGAGGGAACAAAATTTAACGGGATGTCAAAAAACTCAGTCATCAAGATAATTATTGTTTTCAAAAATCAAAATTAATGCAAAAATATGATCAAAATATTTTTTTAAGTAAAAGACAAGATCTGACCCTGCTTTGACTCACCTCATCCTATTCCCAGTCCTGGTGGATCCTGTCTTTATTAAAAACTTTAATATCTTGTTCCTCATGGATTTTTTTCCATTAATTTTGATATTTAAAAAATATTGCATTAGAATATTACCTCTCTCGATGACTGAGTTATTGCGCCCGAGGCGCTCACCTTTCTCTTTCTACTCCTCCCCTGGGGAAACTGAGGCATGGAGGATTGGAAGGGGGGTGCAGTGCGGAGCTCTGCTGAACTGCCGGAGCTCCCCCGGGCGGGGCCGGGCACTGACCTTAGCTTATCGCGCGCAGTGGAAGCAGCTAATTAAGTCCCCCGCCTGCGGGAGACCTTTCCCTGCCAGCGGGGCCGAGATAGCCGCGGTGACCTTTACGGAACCCAAGGGGCGGGGAGGCGGGAGAGGGAGCGGCGACCGCGCTTAGGAAGGAGGTGGCGAGGTTGGGGGTAGCTCCGGGGCTGGGACCTGGGCTCAAACACCGCCTCGGCTCCCCACGTCCAACCCATCATCATAGGGCGATGGGGGAAGGGGAAAAGCACCCGTGACGTCATCGAACCCCGAGCCTGGCCTCAGCCACTGACGTCACAGTCAGCAGGCCTGCGTCATCTCATTCCTCCCGGGACGTCTGCACGCGAGGTCAACAACTGGCCGACCAGACAAGGGAGAAGTCTGAAAGGAGAGATCTTTCCTTTCTCGCCCTTTATATTTGGTAAGGAGCTTATAGTACGCAGGAGCGGACTACCACTCCCAGCAGGTCTTGCGTGCTGCGCATGCGCATGGCCTCCAGTTAGCGCGGCAAAGCTTCGGGGTAGATTGAACTAGAAGGCTGGTTTTACAGCCGCAAACCAATCCCGACCTCACAGACCCCACCCCTTTATTCTTAGCCGCTGCTTCCTTGCGGGACTGACGGGCTCCGCTGCCTTTAAGGGTTCAGTTTCGTTTGATGGACATTCCTACCGACGAATCAGAGCGCCGGGAAGTCGAGAGGGTGTTGAAAAGCGTGCCTTGGGACCAATAGCTTAATGTTAGGGCCCAGAGCTGTCCAATCACTTCTCCCGGCGTCGCCAATCACCCTGGACCCCGCCCCCGGCCCGTGACGTAAGTAGGGTGGGTAGCAACAGTTGCCCCGGTGAGGGAAACGGAGGCGCCATAGCCACGGTAGTCGTGGCGACCAAGCAACCCGGCAACGCGAGTCAACAACAACAACTGCCCGGCCGACCCCCACCCCCACCCCCCCGGTCTGGCCCGGGGACCCTGGCACGTCCCGTCCCACTCCCAACATCTCCTCCAAGACCTCTGGAAAGCCCTTCTGTGGACAGAAGTGGGGAGAAGCCGAGGTAACAGGGGCGGCCCCGGGGTGGCGGGCCGAGACGAAGAGGACGGCGGGATCGGGGCGGTGGGTGTCGCTGTTAATAGTCCGGGGGGAAGGGGCGGGCGGTCAAAATGGCGGCGGCGACTGTCGGGGCCGTGGGGGCGGGGGCCGGGGCCCGGCTGGGGCGACACCACCCGCCCGGCCCTGCGGCCCGGCCCCCACGAGGGGCGGGCGCTCGCAGCAGTCGGCTAGTGGAGGTCGGTCGGCCAGGGCGGGGGGCTTTTATATTTGGGGAGGTGCGGAGGGGCGGGCCTGGGGAGATTGGGCCAATAGGAGCTAGGGAGGGTGTGAGGCGGGGGGGAGGGGGTGGCTGAGGCTGGTGGGCGGGGCCAGTCCTTAAGGTATAGGCGGGGCCGGCTGGTGACCCCCCCCAGGAACCCGTGGGACAGCTAACCCTGACGCCTACAGCTCTCCAGAGCAGTGGGAGGGCACCTGTGCCGCATCCCTTTAGAACAACCCCCACCACCAGTCTTCCCCAGGACTCAGTGCCTGCCACAGCTGAGGCCTCAGTTTTCCATCCTGTAAAATGGGGAGAATCATTGTCATCGCCCCTTTTCCTAATTCCTTTCAGGAATCTCCCTCACTTCATCTTTAAACTTTTACCCCATCTACTGTTTCTGAATGTTTGATAGATTAACTGTTAACTAGTTTTTATTTCAATCCTGCTGTCAGCACCTACAGCTGCTTTCTGTCTGAGCAGAGGCAAAGAGACAAAGTTTCATGGAGAAGCTGTGGGCTAGGAGTATGGCTTTAGCCTGGAGGACTTGGTTTGCAGAAAGCGAATCCTGTAGCACCCAGGAGTGATCTTGAATGACTGAGTTAGAGGAACAGAAACTTGATTGCTTCTCTGTGGGCTGATGCTGTCCTAGACCTGGTGTGTCCCTGGGCAGGGGGCTTGTCCCTGGAGATAGGACCATTCCTAGCTGTTCTGCCCATCCAGGTCTCCTTTTCTGGGAATGGGGAGCAAATGGAGCCTGAGGAAGTTTCTTAGATTTCTTAAGCTGCTTCTGATGGCCACACACATGTTTTTGTGTCAGTGAAGTTGGTGTCAACTGGGTCACATGTCACTGAGGAGGTACCAGCCTTCAGAGCCATCACACCAAGATCAGAGGGAAAGGGAAATAAGTGCTCCAAGTTTGTTAGAGGAGAATCTGAGGGACTACTTTGGCAGGTGGCAAAATCTGCCAGCTTGGGGAATAATTGTTTTTTTTTTTTAATAGTCAGCCAGGCCAAGGCTACTTTCCTTTTTCTCCATCTTTCTTTGGAGCTTGGCATCAGCAAAGCTGAGTGGCTGTGTGCAAACTGCCATTTTTAAAACCAATCAATAAACTTCAAGAAAAAGGATCTTGCTTCAGGTTCTCCCAAAGCTTTCCCCCAAGAATTTGAGATAAGGCTGTGGGGCGGGGTGGGGGTGGGGTGGGGTGCTTCACTTCTCCAGGGAATTTTCCACCCCTCTGAGAGGTGGGAAAGTTATGAAATTGGAGATTAATTTTTGGTACAAGTCTAGAAATAACCAAGTTGTCAGAAAGATCATTACCACCTGTTAGAAAGGCGAATTTTGAGCAGAAGATGATTCCGATTTTTTACTCTTGCTGACTGCCCCTCCCCCCCATAACTTACTTTTCATGGGCTCAAGCCCAAAGGGGTCATTTGACTCGGATAGGGAACACTGGCTTGGTTTGCTTGTCCTTGAAACCATCACCTGCTTTCTAGCTTTGTGCTCCCAGGTGAGTTACTTAACTTCTCTGGGCCTCAGTTTTCTTCAGTCTAAGTTGGGGGCAGGGGTCATGGGCAATGATTTTAATTTCATGTTGCTATTCTGTGGATCCCATAGGAGAATACAAGTTGAGCATCAAATACATCGTAATTGCTCAAACTATGTTGGCTGCTACTGTCATTATAATGATTGTTGCTTCCTGCTCAGCCCTCAGAATTACACCGTTGGTGTTTATTTTTATCATTTTAAATCTGGTGAAAGCTTAGTGGCTAGAAAGGTTGACTCACTTGCTGGGCTGTGTGGCTGGTGATAGGGATCCCAGGAGCTGGATGCCAGGACTCCAGTGTCTAGTGGGAAAGTGTCACTCTCCTAAAGCCCTTAGGACAGTAGCCAGAAAGAAAAATTATTCCTGGGCCCCAGGCCCCGACTCAACCCCAAGCCTTCCAGGAGGCAGCTGGGTGAGCCAGGGGTGTGGATGTCGCAGGAAAGGTGTCTCTGGGGCTGAGGTCCTCGTCCTCCCCTCCCACACGTGTCTCAGCATTTTGGGGCTGAGGACAGGGGATGGGCCAGGCAGACCCCCGAGAGACGTCGTCTGCACAAAGCAACTGCACAGTGCATAGTCTTCCTGGCCTAGGAGGTTCTTTTTGGACTAGGAGGCATCACCCACCCCTGTAACACAAGCCTGCTGCTGGCAGGAAGCAGTAACTTTTTCACAAGGTCTCACCAATCAGTAGATTCGACACTCATAGCAGTGTGTTCCTGACCCATGGACCCTCCTTTGACAGTAAAAGTTGAGCCCCACTGTGTTCTAGGAGCTGGGGATGGAGTGATGGGCTAGGTCTCTGCCCTGGGGGAGCTTCCTGTCTGGTAATGGAGGGAAGAGTAACTATGACTAAGAAAATAAACAAGGAAATACAGGGCCAGGAAGAAAATAAAACGGGAGTATGTGCTCCAGAGTGCTGGGGGGAGGGGCACTTGAAATCCAAGAAGGTGACAAAATTGAGCTGAGACCTGAATGATAAGAAGGAGCCTGTGGTGGAGGATGGGGGTGGAGGTAAGGAGAGCATATGGATAGGGGGACGAGCTGGTGCAGGAGGAGGCCTGGAGCATTTTAGGAATGAGAGACATTGTGGCTAGAACATCCAGAGTGAGAAAGGCAGGGACTGGAGGAGCCAGATCCCAAGGGCCCTGGAGGTCCTGGGAGGGACTCTGGATGTTATTTATGCTCTGTGATGGGGAGCCTTGGAGCCTTCTGAATAAATGAGTGACAAGATAGTATTTGTGCTTTCAAAGGATCTTATAGACTCTAGAGGCAAGAGTGAAGCCAGGAGCTAATGACAGGCAGTGGCAGGGTCCAGGCAGGAGGTGATGTCTGCTCAGGCTAGCGTGGTGCTGATGAAGATGGAGAACAGTGCCTCGCCTCCAAATCTATTTCGAAGGAGTTATTGACAAGTCTTAGAAACTAACGGGATATAGAAAATGAGGGAAACCCACATCATTGCAGTTAATTTCCCCATTTCCCCATAAGTCCTGTAGTGAAGCCATTCTAGAGATCAGGAGGATGAGTTTTCTTTCCCTTTCCTCAGGAGGGCCTCATCTAAGACATAAACCATGTGGTCATAGGGTCTGGCATACAGAACAGGTCGCCAACTCTGGCTACCAACTGTTTTTGTGGCCCATGATCTAAGAATGATTTTTACATTCTTAAATGATTGTGTGTGTGTGTGTGTGTGTGTGTGTGTGTGTGTGTGTGTGTGTGTTGGGGATATTTTATGACATGGATAATATGCCATGACATGTGAAAATTATATGAAATTCAATCTCAGTGTTGAGTAATAAAGTTTTATTGGCACATAGCCACACTTACTTGTTTACATATATCTATGGCTGCTTTCCCACTGCAATGGCAGACCTGAGTAATTGCAACAGAGATTGTCTGCCCACAAAGCCAAAAACCTTGACTGGCCCTTGTATAGTTTGCCGGCCCCTGATCTAGAGTAATTGATTCATTCTCCAAAGAACATAGCTGTTGGCTTTGAAGATAGGACAGCCATTAGTGCTTTTCTTGGCAGTTTCATTGCCAAGGAACAGATTTGCTTCGTGATTCCCTTGTGTCATGTGCCCTGCTCTATAAAGAAAGGGATCTCATATTTTAAAAGATGGGGAAAGCCTCATGCTCTATAGAGATTTGTGACTTATTCCTCTCTAGGAAATACCCTGCGGAACTCTGCTTAACCTGGTCATCCACAAATGGGAAAAAAAAGTACTCCTTGGTCAAATAATTATGGGAAACTTGGCATCCTGTATTGTCCCTTCTGGAGACTGACAATGGCAGTGCTAAAAAGGCCTCCCTCTAACAGAGAAGTTGGTTTTACTGTTTTATCCATCTCTTCCTCCCCTTTTTGAGCTCAGCCTTTCAGCTCTCATCCTGTCCCTGAGTGGAAGGGATGAGTCCTGTGGGCTTTGTATCTCGAGGAGGAGAAAGCACCAGTGAGTGTGGAGCTTTTAAAGCCCTCTCCTGGTAGATGGGGTCACAAGGGGCCAGGTCACCGAAGGCCGAGAAAGCCCAGGCCAGGGTTTCTCAGAAAGTGCCCCCAGGGCACCTGCCTCAGACTCATCTAGGGGTGGGAGTAGCTCAAACGCAAACTCCAGGGTCATCACAGACTCTGGGCAGTGTGGCCCGGGAACCTGCATTTGACTAGCTTCAGGTGATGCTGATGACACCTGGGTGCCTCCTTCCAAGAGCTCGAGGGTCAGGTCTGTCTCTTTCCCTCTCCATCACCACCTGGCACAGATATTTGTGGAGTGAATAATAACAATAGCAGCTTCCAGTTCTCAGTATTTGTTGGGTGCTGAGCTGATCTCATTGGATTTTTACAACAGCCTTGTGAATCGGCTGTTCTCATCACACCCAGGTGACAGATAGGGAAACAGGCCCAGAGGAAGGTCAGTCTTGATCATGAGCTGAGCCAGAGTTGTGTGATGGTGTGAGGAGCCCCTGGGAGGTGGCCCCTCTAATGTAGGAAGGAGTTTGGGGAGGGCAGGGGCTCGAGGCGGACGTCATCTCCCTGTGCGTGGCAGGCAGCCCCCTCTTTCCTCTCCAGGTGGGCAAACTCCTCCTGCTGCCTGAGTCCCCGACAGGGAAGCACTGAGACCAGCCACCCATCCGCCCTGCTTGGTGGATGGCTACCCATAACCTGGACCAGGGCCTATCCCATCTGCCTCTGCCCCTCTGTCCCTGATGACTTGGCCTGGCAGGGAAGGTGGCCCCAGAGCTCCGCCAGCTCTGTCCTTGGCAGCCAGTGGAGCCCTGTGCGTGGGCACACCCAAGTACAGACAGAAGTCCCCATTTCCTGTGTAGTCCACAGCCCAAAGCAGGGAGGCAGGGCCTGGTGGCTATGTCCTCTTTCTTGGAGCTTTGTTAATGGGCCCTGGCCAATGCTGTGACCCAGAGCCATTGCCTAAGTGCTGATCCTGCGCCACGTGCTCGGCCAAGCTTGCCCACATGACCAGACTGAACTCTTCAGCAACCCACACTGTAGGCCTACTGTCCTCCCATTTCACAGGCTGGGCAGTGGAGGCCCAGGGAGGGGAGGTCCTTCCCCACGCCACACAGGAGATAGCCAAGTTCAAGTTGTGCATCAGCCTCATCCAGGGCTTGCCTCTCATCTGCCTTGCCCCCTGCTGACTCGGACATCTCTTGCATTTGGCATCAAAGGGTAGAGTGGGAATCTCAGGAAGGGAGGACCCGGGAACCACTGTGCTGCCCAGCATCCCTCAGGCTGCCCCGGTGGGCTCCCTGCTCCCCATTCTGCTACTCTAATGGGATCCTTGGCAGGTGGCTAACCTCTGGGGGTAAGGGTTACCTTTAGGTCTCCCGACCTGAAAATCTACTGATTGTGAGAGATAAATGAGCCTGGCTCTCTGAGTAGGGCTGGGGACTAAGAGCAAGTCTAGGGGGCAGGGTCAGAGAGACATGAGTTCAAAGGCTTCCGTCCCCGTTGCTGTGTACCCTTTTGGCAGCTCACCCTGGAGCCTAGCTTTGCTCATCTGTAAAATGGGCATAGTGGCTCATCCCTCACTGGGCTGCTGTGAGGTGGTAATAATCACAGCAAAGCCCTCTGCGGCTTCTCATCAAGGAGCACTAGTTATTTTTCTCCTCCTTCCCCTTGAAAATCCCACTCTTAGTCAGACCTCAGGCAGGGCTTTCAAATTCAAATAACTTCTGGGGCAAGGCAGGGCCAGGAAGGTGTGGGGCTGGAGCTTCACCTCTGAACCACTCAAACATTTGTTCCACCGTCCTTAGATGCTCAGGAGCTGGGAAAGGGGCACATTAGTGCACGGTGGGGGGTGGGGGCGAAACCGGCTGCCCGTCCCCTGCGGAGTCAGGGCTTAGGGAGAAGGGGGTGCAGCCTGGCTTAGCCCAGCACCTGGGAGAGGGACTGTGATCCTTTCGCCACCAGAAAAGCTGCCTCTGCCTGGTTAGATGGACCCCATTCTGAGGGCAGCAGCAGCTGCGGGGTCTGCCCTGTAGCCCTAGAAGGGCACCCTCCCTGCGATGAGTTCACATCTGGAGTGTCCACCTATAACTTCCCTTAGGCAAAGGCCTGAAAGCTTCTGTGGCCCCAAGCAGTTCAGGGGGCTTTTTGAGCTTAGACATCTTCCTGGTGTCTGGCACCCCACTGGGAATGATACTCAGCCAAGAATCCAAGAGCAGATGGCGGGCAGGTAGGGAGCTCGCACAGGCTGGCTGGCACACAGCTTTCCCCACGACTTTCCTTTCCAGCAATTAGCTGGCTAGTCAGGTGCTCAGAGCACCCAGGGTTCAGACTCAGTTTTGGTGCTTCCCTGCTATGTGGCCTGGGGCAAGCTTCTTAACCTCTCTGAGCCTCAGCTCCTCATCTGGCAGACTGAACCCAAACTCAAATGTGATTGTTGCAAAGTTTAAAAGGAAATCATGTACAGAAAGCACTCAGTTACAGGGCCCAGCCTGCAGGAGCCCTCAGAACTGTATTATCACTTGTCCCTAGGTAAGGGCCCAAGCTCGCCCCAGCCCAGGGATCCCCCAGGCACCAGGGGCTGCGACAGAAGAAGGCAGGAGTCCTGGGCAGGGTAAGTGGAAGAGGCACAGAGCAGCCTCGTCCATACTCAGTGCCCTTGCCGTGATGGGTGGATTCTATCTGGCCACCAGCCTCGGGATTTAATTAAGTTAGTGATGAACCCAAACATGTCTCTAGAGAGCCAGGAGCTGTCCCTGGTTTCCTCTGCCTGTAGATTAATTCTTGTTTTTCCTTCTTCTTTTTTTTTTTTTTCCTTCTCTTCCCTCCTCCCCTTCTTCATCCCAAGGAATAAAAAAAAAAAGCCTTATTATTACCATTTTCCCCACTGTTGGCATGGCAACACAGGCATACGTTACGGAGCTACAGGCAGCCCCACAACCCTCCCAGCCACCACAGGCCCCGCCACAGGCTCAGCCCCAGCCACCGCCACCACCATCAGTGGCACCCCAGCCCCCCCAACCCCCCGCCACCGCCACCACCCCCCAGCCTCAGTATGTCACCGAGCTGCAGAGCCCCCAGCCCCAGGCGCAGCCACCAGGAAGCCAGAAGCAGTTTGTGACGGAGCTCCCAGCTGCCCCCACGCCCTCACAGCCGGCTGGCACACCCGCCCCGTCCCCAGTGTCCCAGCAGTACATCGTGGTCACCGTGTCGGGTAAGTGAATGTGTGTGCAGAGCCAGTGTGCTCTGAACAGCTCTGAGAGGAGCTTTTGGGAGCGTGGCTGTGAGGGCAGCGTGGTGATGCCCTCCCACTGTCACGTACTGGGCCTGTCGCCAGGATGGCAACTTTTAAACTCTCCAGGATTCCCGGGACGGGATTTGGGGGGTAAGTGTCTGGGGACGGACTTGTCAGGCCAGGCAGGGAGGCCTCTGGGCCCTCAGCTCCTCCCGACCAAGGCAGCTCTTAGCGCTGTTTCTGTCTGTCCCCAAGTAAGATGTCACTTAAAGAAAGGATTGGGCAGTGGAGTTCAAGTTCACACGCCTCTTGGAGAGGAGGGTGAGCATGTGGCTGCTGTGCTCTGGCCCTGGCCTCACCGCTCACCAGCCCCGTGGCTACCCTGCCTCTGTTTCCTCATCCGGAAAAGTATCGTAATGGCTTCGTGGCTCGGGATGTGTGTGAGGTGCTCAGGGAGGTGCTGCAGGGAGATCAACTGGAGAACCTGAGGCTTCGTCTCGCCTCCCCTCCCGTTTCAGTTTTGGCAGGACTTAGGGGCCATGCAGGGCTCTTGGCTGGACAAGTTCAAGAGCATGTGGCCAAGGTCTCCTGTTTCTCACTATGGCCGCTCCTTAGAGCCATGGAGCAAATGACCAGGAAGCTTGGATTATGACACCCATGGTTCCTGCCTACATCACCTAACCCACGGCCCAGTTCCTCCTAGGACGGGGACAGGCTGGGCAGAGGGAACCAGGAGCAGAAGGTTGGGACAAGCGGTCACTCCCCTGAGGAGAGGGTGCAGCTCAGACCAGGATAGGGCGTTGTTAGTGGTTTTCACTGTGGTATGAGGAGGGGGGAAGATACAGCAAAACCCCAAGCTGAGGCTGACCTGGTCCTTCCGGAGTGGGAAAAAAAGGGATGGAGGTCACAGGGCATCGTGGGGGGCTGTGGAAGCAGGTGAAGACTGAGTTTAGGACGACAGATGACAGAGACTCATATCTGTGGCAATGTACGTGGCCTGTGGGACCAGGACAGACATAGCCAGGTATCTGGGCAGCATCCTGGAGGCTCCTGGTGGTTTTGGGGTTCCCAGGAAGGGCCATGGGGTGGGAGCATGCAGGGGCTCAGAGCAGTGACTCTACCACACAGATGGTATGGAGGGATGGCACATGAGAGCCATGCTGAGCACACCAGCTGGAGGCCAGGCTGTGGGCATGGCCAGGGTTGCGGCCATACATCTCCTGTGGGTTCTCAGCACTGCCCCGTGATCCTGCTACATTTCCTCCCCAGCGTACCCCTCACTCTCCGAGTAACCCACTTCCCCTCTTACCTCCATCACCTCCCTTTCCGTCTGTGCTCTTGACCCCTCTGACCTTGCTGCCAACCTCACTGGGGACAAGGCACCATCACGTGATAAGAAGGACCCCATTTCCCCCAGCCAGCCTACCAGCTCCTGGTGTCCATCTGTGTCCACCAGCTCGCGTGTCCCAGGTCACCCCTCCAGGATTGGCTCCTGCCGTCCTGGCCTTGTCGCTTGATCCCTATCGTACATGCTTTGCCACCTGCTCACAAAGATGAAACCGCTCCATTTTAACCAGGACCAGCAGGTCCTGCACCTACTCCAGCTACTACCAGTGTCTTCTCTTCCCTTTAAGTCCGAATTCCTCAAAAGATTCATCCTGCCTTCCTCACCCCAAGCTCTCTCTCAGCCACCTATACCTTTTCTCTCATGTCCCAGATGGAGTCACCGTCCTCTCAGAGACGCCCTCCTGTCCTAGTCTCCACCCACATCCCTGCCACCCCTTCTCTGCCCCCTTTGATGCTTCCTCCTCTTCTCCTGGCCTCATCAGCAGTGCCCTCCTCAGGCCTTCGGCCTTCTCTCTACTCCAGTGACTCACCTTTCATGGTGGCCGTTTCCAGTGTCTCCGCTTTCGATGCCACCTCTATACTGACAATACCCACAGTGAAGTCTGTGCCCTGAGCTGCGGCCCTGGACCCCAGGATCCTGTGTCCAGCCTCCTGTGACCATCCACTTGGTCAAACAGGTCTCTCAAGCCACCATGGCCAAATGGACCTCTGGACTTCTCCCAATTCAAATCCTGTTGACAACCGTCGATTAGCTCCTGTCACATTCCAGCTCAACCCAGATGATTCTGAGGCAGGTGGCTCTGAGTCACTCTGAGAAACCCTGGCCTGGACTTTCTGGGCCCTAGGAGATCTTGCCCCCTGTGTCCCCTCCCATAGGAAAAGGCTTTAAAAGCTCAACACTTGCTGTACTCCTGCTGATGGACACACAGCCTTCCAACTCTGGCCTGCGAGGCCTGTGGGCTGCCTGGCCCTACCTGGTCCCACGGCCCCCCGCACCCCCGCTCTAGCTCCACTGGCCTTCCTGTGGCTCTGCTAACCCCCCAGGCTCAGTCCAGCCTCTAGGCTTTTGCAGTGTCTTCTGCCTAGAGTACGCCCATCCTAGACTTTGTGGTGGCTCATCCCTTGTGTTCTTCCAGTCTCTGCTCAGATGCCACCTCCCTGATGCCCAGACCTCCTCACCCCCACTCTCACTCCCTGTCTCCTTACTTTGCTTTAATTTTCTTCTTAACATTCATCACCACCTGCAGTGGTGGTGATAATGATGTCCACCTCCATGTCCGTGAGGGCAGCAGCGTTCTGTCCCCTGAGTCTTTGTGGAATGAAGTGCTGGCCTGACCCAGCGCAGCCCTCACAACCTGTCAGCCCCTGGGTGGCCAAGAGCAGGCGGGAAGCCTTGCCTGGTTCTGCCGGAGGGCTTTGCTCAGCCTCCAGGACACTGATTGGCCCTGGATCTCCTGGCTGCCGGCTTTAGCTGCCTTCTGGTTCAGGGTCCCTAGAGCAAGGGTCTGGAATGGGCACACAGCTCTAGGCCCCAGAACTCCCCAAGTCCCAGCCCCTCTCCTCTCTTCCCCTCAGCTTCTCCAGCTCCTTCTGGCGCTCCCCCAGGGAGGCCCCATGCTTAGAGGTCAAGGCCAGGAGAGGTCTTTGGTTCAGAGACCTGGGCAGGACTCTCACTAGCTGTGGGGCCCAGGGAAGTGGCTTTCATCCCCCACTCCCCACCCCTAGTCTTCCCACCATGCTACCGGGCACTCTGGGTTATTGAGATGACTCTTGGAATCCCTTCTTTGGTCGGGCAGTGGCTTAATCATCTTTCACAGTGATCCTGTCCTGGGGGATTTCATTTTCCTGCTTCTCCTGGCTCTGGTGGCAGTGAGCCTGTCCCTGGAAGGGTGACTGGACGATGCTTCCTTGATCTGTTCCGAGGAAGGGGAGGTTGGCTGGTGCCCTGTTGCTGCTCTGTTGACCCCTCCCCCCATCCCTTGCAGTGATTTCCCAGGGTTCCTCCATGTCCCTATCCCAGGCTATTGTCCCTTTGCATCTAAGGGTAGCCATTGGGCCATGTGAGCCAGTCCCCGGGTGGGAGGGTGTGTGGGGGGGTGTAAGTGACACCAGTGAAGGCTGCAGCAAGGCGCCTGGGTCTCCTCCAGGGCCAGAAGCAATCTGAGCTGACCAGGGACCCAGGGAGTCGAAGGGAGGGAACAGGGAGCGGCCTGGACCCAGACCTGGAGTCCAGGCTGGCAGCCAGCTGGGAGTAGCAACAGAAGGCAGGTCATCCAGCTCGGTTCTTGCAGGCTCTGCCCTAAGTTGCCTCTGGATGTGATGGAAAGGCAGTTCAAGTTTCCCTGCTCAGAAACAATCCTCTAGCTCCAGGAATCCCATATTCAGAGGCCACCAGACTCTTCACCGGAAACTTGAGGCAGAAGGAGGGTGCTGTGGGCCCTGGCAGAGTCCCCAGGACAGTAAAAGCAAGCCTGCCCCCCAGGGATGGGGCTGGGCTTAAGGTGGGCCTGCGTCCAGCCTCTTCCCTGCTTCTCTCTGGGAGCCCCTGGGAGTCCAAAGGACTTGTGCCCAGGAAAGTGATGTGAAGGGTGTCGGGGGCTGCGGTTTCCCCACAGATGGGGACACCAAGGTCAGGACAGACAAGGAACCCAGGACCCGGGGGGAAGCAGGGACCCAGAGCCCCCCTAAGAGCCCCTGACTGAAATCATCCCTGGGAGCAAAGGACCAGGAGGTAGAGGGCCAGACTGCCCCATCTGTTGTCTCTGGGGAACAGGCCTCCCTCAGCCTCCCTCAGCCTCCCCAAGTAGCTTGTGGCATTTGAGGCATGAATAGGTCTTGAAGGGGAAGTATGGGGTGCAGGGAGGAAGACAGGCTCATTAGATTGAGGGACAGGAAATCAGCTGCCACTTCCTGACTAGAGACTTGAGACGGCGGGGCCCTCCCTGATCTCATGCACATGCCCAGAATGGAGACGGCAGACAGATGCAGGCGCTCTCAGACTCCATGTCCACCCCCCACCCCACCCCCCCACACACAGGTTGGGAAAGACACAGACGGGGCACAGAGGAAGCCCTTCATCCAAGGAGTAGACTGGAATCTCACCTGCTCATCCTCATGTGCGGCCTGGCCTGCCCTCCTGACCTGGCAAACATGGGGGTCCCCGCCTTGGGGGCCACCCCAGAGGCAGGAGACAGGCAAGGCAAGACTGCTTCCCAGGCTTTCCCGTGCTAGGCAGATGTCTGATCTCAGCAGGTCCCCAGGCCTCCAACTGCTGAGGATCCCTCTCAAGAATCAGCCTTGGTGTTTTCATCAGAGCCCTCAGGGCCTAGGACGTGTCTGGGGCCAGCCCCCCTACTCACTGCCCATCCTGCATCAGGCCAAACTTCCCACGGGCCTCCTTGGTTGGGCACCATCCCTTGGGCTGGGTCTGGCTCCCTGTGCCCCACAGACACCCAGGTGTGCCGGGTTCCTC
This sequence comes from Rhinolophus ferrumequinum, assembly GCF_004115265.2. Taxonomy (NCBI): domain Eukaryota; kingdom Metazoa; phylum Chordata; class Mammalia; order Chiroptera; family Rhinolophidae; genus Rhinolophus; species Rhinolophus ferrumequinum. The sequence continues at coordinate 47,977,115 of NC_046301.1, forward strand.
ACGTGACTCAGGGTTTTCTCAGGTTTCTTCCAGGAGGCCGTCTCAGTGAGGGCCTCCTCCCTCACAGCTCAGGGAAGCCTAAGTGGATGCAAGGGAAGATTCTAGCAAAACAAGAATCCCTGCCTCCTGGAGCTGGCTGCAGAGGCAGCTGGCCTAGCAGGCATGGTGTTGTCCTAATGCCTGCCCCACATGTGGCCCAAGGGAGGCTTCCCTGGGAGGCTGAGCCCACCCTGGGAAGCTCTGGACCTTGTGGTGTCCCAATAGGCCCTGTACCCATGTCTGAGTGTGTATCAGAGCCTGTCCTCTACCCACATACCTGAATCTGCACACCACTGCCCTTGGGGCCTTAGCCCAGGCATAACCTGCGACTCTGGGTTCCATGCATGGTGTGAGGTTCATGAGGGCACAGACATCGGCCTGAGTCCTGGCCTGCCTGTTCCCAACCGGGTGACCTTGGGCAAGTCACTTCCTTTCTTCTTGTCTCTGCTGTTTTATCTGAAATCAGGGTGGCAGGCAATTAAAGTTTTATCCATCTCCAGGTGCCCAAGAAGACCCTACCACAGCTCCTGGGGCACTGGAAGCACTATAGTTAATCCCAGCCCTCCTTGTCCACCATCCCCCATTCTTGCCAGGAGCCCCAGAAAGTGGGGCTGGAACCCAGGCTCCTTGTGGCAACATGTTGGAGACAGGGCAGGCACACATGTGCCGCCAACCCCACCCCAGCCTCTGGGAGCACACCAGGCCACCTGAGTGGCTGGGATGGACATGGTCCTGGCTGGGGTGAGGGTCTCCCGGCCAGCGTCTCTCAGGGACACTACCTCCTGCACCCCCACGGCCCAGCTCCTGTTTGTTAATCACTCAGTGAGATGTGCATGAAACTCAACCTTCACCGGCCAGATAGCATCTCTGGGTACCAGCCTCCTTCCTGACCCCATATTACAGCCCCAGCCCCGGAAAGGCCCCATTCGGGCTGCTCCTGCTGGGAGGGGAATGTTTATTCCCAGAGGGCAGCTGGGAGCTCTGCATCCACCCCGGAGGATTAGCTCCTCAAGGTTGTGGGTATAAAGCCGCCCTCGCACCCTGCTGTTCCCGAAGAGGTGGGCCAGGAGCACCACACAGGCTCCCCTGGATGCTGGGGGGGTGGGGGCCAGGTGAGGTGGGCACCATGTTCTATGATTGCCTCTTCTCAGCTGCCCTTCAGCGTGAGTATCCACCTACCCCACCCCACTGAGGACAGAGAGGCTAGGACAGTGGAGAGGGTGGCGCTGCTTAGCCACCAGCCAGCAAGGCCTTCTGAGGCCACTCCTCTGACCAGCTTCTATTCCTGGGAAGCCAGGGGTCATCTTGGGGAAGGTGGCCCCAGTGTCTTGGTCCTTCTGGGCTGCTGGGACCCCATGGTAGGGGCCAGTCACTGCCTGTCCACAAGTCCTGTCTGTTGGAAAAAGAGGGTCCAGCACTCTGAGGCTTCACTGCATCATGGCTCCCCAATCACCCCTTTTGGTCTGGCTTTGGGATGAGAAGGGTGGGGGTGGGGGTGGGGCTGCTTCTGGATGTGAAGGGTCCTCCTGGTACTCAGCCCACCCCAATAGGCAGTGGCAGGCCTGGCCCCCTCAGGGGTTGGGTTGGCTTCAGGCTTCATCATCCCCTCCTGATGGGCTCAGGCTCAGGGTGGGGGTGGGGGCAGAGGCAGGGTTGACCCCGTGACCCCTTCTCCCAGAAGGTGCCATGCGGGCCAGTGAGACTGTGTCGGAGGCCAGTCCGGGCTCCACAGCCAGCCAGACCGGAGTCCCCACTCAGGTGGTTCAGCAGGTGCAAGGCACCCAGCAGGTAGGACTCACCCCTTCCCCAGGGCAGTGGGTAGGGCATACGAGGGGGCAGTGAGGGCTGTGGCTGTGGGTACCTGGCCTCCCCTCCTCACCCCATTGCCAGAGCCATCTGCTCACCTGTCCTTATCAAGATGTTCACTTCAGCTGCCCCTCTGCCCGCCCGGCCGGGCCTTCTGGGAGAAGCCAGCACGGCTCAGGGCCTTCTTCCTTGCCCCCGCAGCGACTGCTGGTCCAGACGAGTGTGCAGGCAAAACCGGGCCATGTGTCACCCCTCCAGCTCACCAACATCCCCGTGCCCCAGCAGGTAAGGCCGCCATACCTGGCCTCGGCCCTCACAGCCACCCTAGGGGGCAGAACCAACCCCCTATAGCCTTCAGGGGTCTGCCCCAAACCAGCTGCGGGACACAGGCCCCATCCAGGGGCTGCTCCACCCACTGCCTCCAGCAGGTGAGACTGTCTGGGCCCGGGGAAGGAGGAGACTTAACAGAATTAAGGATTGGCAGTAAGGAAGGTGGCTTGCAGGTCCAGCCTGGTGTCCCCAAGCAGAGAACCCCAGGCTGATTAGGCGCTGAGAGCCCATAGCCAACACAGGGACTATGAGTACTCTATCCCCCAGGAGGCTGCAGGTGGGGTGCCGGGCTCAGCACAGACCAGGGCTAAGTCCCATCAGATTCAAGGGTGAGGCTCCCTGGACACAAACCCTGGCTCTGCTGTTTACGGACTCCAGGACCTCAGGCAAGCGTGTTGGCTGCCTGAGCCTCACTGTCACCTTCTGTTAAGTGGGGGTAACAACAGTGCTGCATCGGGGCTTTTGAGGCGAATCCGTGAGCTTATAGGGTGCGACACTAGGCTGTCTCCTGGCTCAGCACAGATGCTTGTTAATGCTCATTAACTCCATACCGCCTGTCATCAGTGAACTGTGGTCCTTCTCCCTTCTGGCTCCAGGCTCTCCCTACGCAGCGGCTGGTGGTGCAGAGCACAGCCCCAGGTGGCAAGGGCAGCCAGGTCTCCCTGACCGTGCATGGCACCCAGCAGGTGCACTCACCCCCTGAGGTAGGTGGTGGCCCTGTCAGCCCCCTCCGTGCTCCTCTCCCCAGGTTGGCCATGTACTCCCATAGTATACTTGGGGCTCCCTGTTACGCCCCCCACAGCCAAGTTCCAGAATCCTCCAGCCCTCTCCACTCTCAGCCTTGACGCCCTTACTGATCCCGGACAGGGTGGCTTAGCTGCCTGATTCCTGACTGCTGCTTCCGGGAGGAGGAGCAGCTCCCCCCCACCCCTCCCCTACCCCCACCCCCACCCTCTGCGTTGAGATGGGTCTTACAGCTCAAGCTCAGGTGTATGTCCCAGGACACAAAGTGGATCCTTCCCTCTGCAGGGTGGGTAGAGGTTCCTCCACAGGGTGGAATCTGCGGACCCCCCCCCCAAACATCTTCAAGAATGTTGGGGGCAAGGAGGCCGTGGGTGGCTGGAAGCATGGAAGTTGGCTTTAGGAACTTGGGGTCAGACCCCCCAGCTCAGCCATTTACTCCTGAGGGACTGTGGGCAGGCCCTTGGAGCCTTCTGCACCTAAAGAGTTTTCTACACGTAAAACAGCTAATAATACCAGTATGTCCCAGAGCTCATAGGGGCTTTGTAGCCATCCTGCCTGGGGACAATGCCTAGTGACACTACTCATAGCTGTGTGGCTGTGGGCATGTCCGTTGCTGTCTGTGCCTCAGCACATCTGGAAATTAGGGAACCCCTTACCTACGCTTCCTCACCTCAGGGCTACAGCCCCTCCACTTATGGAGATAGTAGGTAGCCCCTGAACTAACACTGGAGTCTGGCCATCCTCACTGGGGAAGACGGGTTCCCTCACTAGCAGCTCTGGGCTTGAACCCCTAGCCTTGCCTGGGGTTGACCAGGGCTTATGGCCAGGGCTAGGCATTTGGGTGCACGGGATGTAGCTGGTTACTAGCTTAGGTGGTTGGTACTGGCCCCCATGGGTTGCTGCCTTCCCCAACAACTCTTGGGGATACCCCTCCTCCTGAGAAGGATTTTGTCAGGTTCTAGGTGCCCCCGACAACACTCCCTGTCTTTCCTTGTAGCGGTCGCCGGTGCAGGCCAACAGCAGCTCCAACAAGACAGCTGGGGCCCCCACAGTGCCACAGCAGCTGCAGGTCCACGGCGTCCAGCAGAGTGTCCCCGTCACTCAAGAGGTGCCAAGCCAAGGCGGGCAGCAGCTGGGGTGAAGGGTCCTGGCCAGGCGGCCTCTGCAGCCTGCTAGGCTGTCCATGGGAGCTACAGTGGGGAAGGCCTGTAAGAGCGGGCAAATGGGGGTCTTGCCACCTGGGCCTTTGGCAAGCACTTCTGCGTCTCTCCAGACCCAGCGTCCTCCTCTAAATATGGCTTCTGCCCTGGGGCCTGGGGGCAGGGTGGCTGAGGCTGCTGTGAGGATGAAATGTGGTCCTGTGGGAGGTTCCACTGAACAGCTTCAAGAAACAGCCTTGTCCCCTTTTGGCCCATTTGCTTGGAGGAAGCCCAAGGCCAAGCCCTGACTCACCCCTAAGGGGCTCAGGGAGACGCCCCAGCCTTCTGGAGGAGGCAGCACTCTGAGCCACCAGCCACGGCAGCCAGAGCAGGTTACGGGGCGAGAGTGGTCCGCCTTCTGGTTGTTACCTGAAGTTGGGGAGTTCCCAACCCTTCAGAAAACCGGATGAAAGCCATAGATCCTCTTCCTGGAGGAAAGCAGATACCGCATCCTGAAGAATTCGCAGACAGTCTCCTGCCTGGTACCACAGCCCCTCTGAACCTCTAGACCTGGGTTGGAGTCTATATTCCACCACTCAGTACTGCACCCCCATCTGTCCCTCACTGTGACCTGAGGGTGATACTCAAATCCCCACCATAGCATGGAAGTGAGGACAGTTGGAACTGTGGACGTGGGGGTGCAGGATAAGCCTATAGGGAGTAGGGGTGGAGAGCAGGGACCTCCTCAGTCAGTCCCCAATTCAACTCTCCGTTCTTCCACTTCCCCTCAGCTTTGCTTTGCTGAGCTTGGGTTCCACACCAGTAACTGGGCGCCCAGCGTTAACATGGTAATAAACCTGGAAAGCACCTGGTGCAGGGCCGGCAGCAAAAAGCTGGAGGTGGCCTCTTTCTTATCAGGCTACTCCCAGGCTTACATGAGTACATGTGGACAGGGGGTGGGTGCTTAGGGACGTGTTTGCTGCCATGATTACCATGGTCTGACTCCCTTTTCCCTTCCCAGAGGTCTGTGGTCCAGGCCACTCCACCAGCACCCAAAGCCAGCCCTGTGCAGCAGCTCACGGTGCAGGGGCTCCAGCCAGTCCACGTGGCTCAAGAGGTGTGTGTCTCCCCTACCTACCTCTGGGCCCACCTAGCTCTGGGCAAATTGGGACTGAGTCCAGGCCGGGTTGGGGAGGGAAGCAGGCCCCTCAGGCCACAGGGAGGGAATGAAGCCACCCCTGGGGGTCCTCAAGGGCCCAGCCCTGCAGCGGGCTCCACCTTTGGCTGTGGGCCTCCCCTTCTCCAGCACCTGGCAGTTCAGGGCCCACGTTTTGCTAAGAGAGATCTGGAGTCTCCTCTCCCTGAGACATGGGGCGGGGATCTTCTGATCGGGTTGCTGTGTGAGCCCAGCAGCCTGGTGGGTGGCGGAGGCCTGGAGCCCCGCCCGTGGCTGCCCCCGGTGACCCCCCAGTGTCTCTGTTTGTCCTCCAGAGCTCAGGCAGTCAGTTTCCCGCTAGGAAGGCAGAGCAGCAAGAGCCCCGGCCCACGCCGCCGCCGGAGCCGCCGCCTCCCCGGCTGCCCACGCCCGGGCCCGGGCCCGGCGCGCTGGCCCCGGAGCTGCCGCCGCTCCCGTCCGCATGCAGCGGCGAGGCCCCGCAGCTAGGCAGCCCCGAGCCGCAGCCGCCCCATTACGAACCCGGCATGGAGCAGTGGGTGGAGCTGGTGGGCGTGCTGCCCCCGCACCTGCTCCTGCCACAGCAGAAAGTGGTCCTCGAGCCACTGCCCGGGCTCCCGGCCCGAGCCAGCCCCGACCAGAGGGTCAGGATCCAGAGAGTTCCCCAGGTGCTAGTGTTCAGCACGGCCGCCACGGCCCTCAAAGTAGGTGGCGGATACACTGGCGGGGGGCAAGGGGCGGGCGGGGGCGGGATCCGCTGGCCCCTGCCCGCGCCCAGCCCCACAGGCCCCGGAGACCCCACCTCCGCATGGCCCATCTGGGGACCCGTCTCTGACCCCCCCCACCCCCGACACACACACACACACAAGTGGGTTCCAGGTCCCAGGCTCCGCCCCTACAGACCTGGGTGGGGGGTGGGGATGGGGAATGTAGGCCCCGCCCCTAACCCCTTGTGGGTAGTTCCAGGTTCCGTCCCATAAACTGATCTCCATCCCAGACCCCTGACTCCGCCCCTAAATCCTGTGCAGGGTCACCAGGCCCCGCTCCTGCAGACGGCTTCCGTCCCTGATGCAGACTCCACTCGAATCCCTGTCTGTAGTTCCAGGCTCCGGCTTTAGTGACAGCCTTGTCCCAGTGCTTGGGTCTGTCAGACTTTCACACCCACAGTAGGACCTTCTCTGGGGACCCTCTTCCTGCCTCACTGGCTGGAAGGCCCCACCCTGTCCCCAGCCCAAACAGGGTCCTGGCTTCTGACACAGTTCTGCTTGATTCCCAGCCCTGGCCGAGGCCACGGGCCCTGGGCCTCTGACCCAGGGCCTGGTTCATGGTGTGTTCAGAGAGCCCAGAAGTGCAGCCTTCCAGCCCAGAGCCAGCTGTCTTGGCGAGGCTGGGCATCCGCCAGGGCTTTAGAGGCAGAAACAGAGGAGCTTGCCCACCTCTGACCCTCTGCGTGTCCTTCCTCCCACGCCAGGTGCAGCAGCTCCAGCAGGTGCCTGTTCCACATGTGTACTCCAGTCAAGTGCAGTATGTGGAGGGCGGGGACGCCAGCTATACGGCCAGTGCCATGTGAGTCAGGGTGGGGGCTACGGCTGGGGAGGGGATGGGAGGAGGGTCACAGGTCTGCTCAGGAGCCCCTAGGTCTAGAGGCCCCAGTCCCAGCAGACCAGGTGACAGGTGGTAGGTGCTCCCCAAGGGCAGCGAGCCAGACAGAGGTGAAGCAGGGAGGACTTTGTAGGTTGGGAAGGAGATCCCAGCGTAGCCTAGGACTTTGGAGTCAGACAGGCCTGGATTTTAGCAAAAATTAAATTAATTAATTAATTAAAAGTTTTATAAGTTAAAAATTTCTAAGTAACAGGGAATGTTAAACAGTGAAAAGGAAATGGCCTTCACTTCTGACTCTCCACCCTGCCCCAGAGGGGACAGAAACTACCCCCTTTCTTTGTTCAGAAATAGACAGTGCGTTCTGCCCCTTATTTCTACCCCAATTGTGTACATCGACTCTCGTCGCCTGTTTGTGCGTGTGGGTCCTGCTCACCCTGTTTGTCTGCTGCGTAATACTCCACTATGCAGACGCATGAAGGATGGAGCTGCACTTTACCTGGGTGACACGTAGGCGACTTCCACTCCTGGGACTGTGCATGGCACTGCATTAACAGATGTCACATCAGGCAGATGCCATGCCCCAGGCCTGCCCTAGCCCCAGCTTTGGCTCCTCCACATGCCACCTTCCCTCCCCTAGCCCCCATAGTAATAATTCTAGGACTGTAGTTATTGTTGCTTCCGTTTTTAGAAGTTTCATTTGGTTTTCTTTGCATTTGTCTGATTTTTTTTTTTGTTACCTCCCTGTCACTTGTCCCTGTGGCTATGATACTGGAACAGATTAGCTCATGGACCGTGCTCAACTAGGCCTCTGGGTCATGATGGTGGGGGATGTGGCTCTGGCACCTGAGTATCCAGCTACCTCACAGTTCTGTCGATATATTTCTAGTGCTGAAAGTCTTTTAGCCGTGCATTTAACCAGAGCTGGCAGGGACCACAGAGAGCATTGCAGAGGAGACTGGTCCCCAAGGGCCTCTGGGATGTTAGCATCAGAGCTGAGCCATGAGCCCAGGCTTTGGGGTCCCGGGGTGTCTCCCTCTGCCTCTCCTGGTAGTATCTGTCCGTTGCTTCTGTTTGAATTTCTCCCTCCGTGGTTATAGTACGTGTGATCCCATGTGGTCCATCATTACCATCAGGTTTTTCTGCTATGTGAAGTTCTTGGGGCACTGTATATTCTGTCTTTCCCTCGCAGTGGATTGTTACTGGATTCCTAGCCCTTTGCCTGCCCTGTCCAAAGCCCCAGCTCCTTCGCCTCCCTCCCTGGCCCTGTCCAGGCCACGTCCAGAGACACACACATTCGTTCATTCAGTGAGTCATTCAGTAAATAGCTTCTGGAACAACATGTTTTTGAGCAAGTGTTACATGTGGGGAAGTGGGCTAGGCTGCCACTGGAGGGGGTGGGCACTTTCTGGTGCCAGTTCAGGTCATACGTTCTCTGTCACTTGTGTGGCAGATGTGGATTGGGGTGCAGTGATCAAGATCTGCATGCAGGTGTCTGAGGGCAGGGCCATTCACCTCAAGTGACCACACCTCTCACCACTCTCCCCACCACCCCTCCCTCTCCTTGCTGCCCCAGAGGCCTGCAAGGCTCCCTCCCCTGCTTCCTTTTCCTTCAGGTGATAGCTCCAGTAGCACCTTCTGAGCCAGGCTGACCTGGACTGGCCTTGCTACCTTTCTGGATTTGTAAAATTAACGTTATTTTTAATCACTAATACATTGAGAGGCCTCAAAAATCAAAACTATGTCCAATGATGTCTAGTAAGGCAGCAAGAGAGGTGCCTGCACCCACCCCTTCTCAGCCCCGCGACAGCAGGCAGATATTAGACATAGATGTGAAATTCGGCTTAGTCTCCCCTCTCTTCCCAACACACCATCTGCACCCTTCCCTCCTCTTCTGTTCACCTAATGGAATGTTCTGAATCTTGTTCTGTGACAAGACCATGAGACCTTCCTTTTCCTCCCTCCTCTTCTCACTCCTGTGTAGAATTCCATCATCTTTTACTTAATAGCCCCCTAAAAATGGACCCCCAGTCATTTTTACTCTCTTGCTACGATTTGCAGCTTTGAGCCGGTGTCACCTGAGGCAGGTCCTGGGATAGCTCGAGAACTCTCCAGGGCGGGATAGGTTGCTGGAGGCAAAGGAAACGCATCTGCACATGATAGCCTTCCTGGATCGGCCCCCTCAGAGTGGCCATGGCATTTAGAAGTAGAGCTCCTCTTTGTCTAGCAATCCTCTTCCCACCCTGTTTCCCTCCAGGGCAGTACCACGTTCCACTGTGCCCTCGATTTACCTTTGCTCTCGGCTTCTCATCCAGCTCCCCCCACTAGAACATTAACTTCTGAGGTGGGGCCTTTTGTGTCTTACCCATGTTGGGCCTGCAGTACCTAGAACAGTGCCCAGCATACAGTAAGCACTCAATTTTTTTTTTTTGATTGATTGAAGTGTGCGGCCTGTTTCAAGTCACCTAATCTTTCTGTCTCGGCTTCCTCACATATGAAGTGGGGACTCTCATGTCAGACTGCTTTGAGGATTCAGTGAAAAATTGCCCCTCAAGCACTGGGGGTGGTACCTGGTCCAATATACGGGGCTATGGCTTCCTGCTGCCATTCTGGGAGCACCCCCTGCAGGACCCCCTCCGTCATGCCCCTCGTTACCCAGCTCCTGCCCCTGACTCCCTTTCTCTGCTTCTTTCTCAGCCGCTCCAGCACCTACTCCTACCCTGAGACGCCGCTGTACACGCAGACCGCGGGCACCAGCTACTACGAGGCGGCGGGCACAGCTGCCCAGGTCAGCACGCCCGCCACCTCCCAGGCAGTGGCCAGCAGCGGCTCTGTGTCCATGTACGTGTCTGGCAGCCAGGTTGTCGCCAGCCCCACCAGCAGCGGGGGAGGGGCCAGCAACAGCAGCAGCGGCGGCAGTGGTGGCAGTGGCAATGGCGGTGGGGGTGGTGGTGGTGGCAGCAGCGGCAGCGGCAGTGGAGCAGGCACCTACGTGATCCAAGGTGGCTACATGCTGGGCAGTGCCAGCCAGTCTTACTCCCACACCACCCGTGCCTCACCAGCCACGGTAAGTACCCACCCTTGCCCCAGAGGAGGCAGGGGGTGGGGGGGCCCTGGGCAGAGGTGGGGGGCGGTGGGCAGTGGTTGCAGTCTACTATCAGCAGGAGCCTAGGTAGCCTGGCACCAGAGTGCTCAAATGAAGATGACCTGGGATCGACTCCTCACTGTGTGGCCTCAGATAAGTTATTCAGCCTCTCTGGGCCTCAACTAATATGCATGAAGCTCTTAGAATGGTACTCCAAGAAATGTCACCTACTATGATTATAATTGATGATAGCAGAGAGATAGTGAGGGGAGGCACCACTGTGGGGGGAGCTGCCCTGAGCAAGGTTCTTTGTTCATCTGGAAGGCAGTGGGTTCCACCCCTCTGCCCAGAGGTCACTGGGAACAGTCACCCGGGCAGCCCTGGATCCCACCCTCACCTGGGCCCCCCACCAGCTCTGTGATTGTGGATGGGGCAGGGCCTGGTAGTCCCAGGGGTCCCAGTCCTCTCAGAGCTTGGGGTCTGGAGTGATGGCTTCCCCACATTTTTAACTACTTCCCTCTCTCGTGATGACCCATCGTGGACCACATAACCAAGGTGGACGCTTTCTCAGAGGGCAGGCCCTCCCTTATGAACCCACGCAGCAAGGCTTCTAGCCTAGTTGTTTTTTGTTAATGCTGCTGTGACCCACCTAACTGATTTCATGACCCACTAATGAGTCCTCACCCGCAGTTTGCAAACATACTTCGCTAGAACAGTGCTGTCCGATAGAATGTTCTCAGGTGATAGATATGTTCTCTCTGTGATGTTCCATACAGAGGCCTCTGGCCATATGTGGCTATCAAGCACTTGAATTGTGGGGGTCACTAAGGAACTGAGTTGAGTTGCTTTTTTTAAAACTATTTTGATATAACTGTAGATTTACAGGAAGCTGCAAACATAGTAGAGAGAGATCCCCGTGGGCCCTTTCCGCAGGTTACCCGGCTAGTTACATTTGATGTAACTGTCGTACAGCATCCAACCAGGCAGCGAGCACTGCTGTAGTGTGGGGGCTGCTTGTGACCAGTCAAGATGCAGAACCATTCCAGTATACAAAGGTGTTCTTAGAGTTACCCTGCCTTCTCCCTCCCACATCCCAACCCCCTGCAACCACAAATCTGTTCCCCATTTTTATAATATAGTTATTTCAAGAATGTTCTATGAATGGAGTTATACTTCCTGTGACCTTTGACACTGGCTTTTCTACTCAGCGTAAATTAATTTAAATTTGTATTTAAATAGCTGTATGTGGCTGGCAGCGACTCTATTGGACAGTGCAGTTCTAGAGAGTTCCATGGGGTTTAGCTCCCGTGGATCATTGTGATATGATATGCCCGACAGCGTGGTTGTCAGGATCACAACTGGAAACAGGTAGAGAGAGCACTTAGCAATGAGTACGGCAGCCTCCCCTTGTCTGCAGGGGATACGTCCCCCTGCAGACCCTCAGTGGATTCCTGAAACTGCAGATTGTGCCGAACCATATATACTGTGTTTTTTTCCTATACATACATATCTGTGATAACGTTTAATTTATAAACTAGACACAGTAAGAGATTAACAACATCATAAAATAGAAAATTATAACACTGTAGTAAATGTTATGTGAATGGTCTTTCACTCACAATATCTTATTGTACTGCGTTCACCCTTGTAATGATGAGATGATACAGTGGCTCGGTGATGCGATGAAGTGAGGTGAATGACATATACATTGTGACATAGTGTTAGGAGAACTATCTGCTTTGGGCGATTCTGGATCCTTGAGCCATGACAATGTTGATGATTGGATGTCAGGAGCAGACAGTGTTGATGGTTGGGGAAATCTGATATTTTTCCGACCGTCGTTGACCTCGGGTAACAGACCGCAGAAAGCGAAACCGCAGATAAGGCGGGGACTACTGCACTGGAGAAACTAATGTGATTCTTAGCACTTTTCCATCTCCACTCCCGCCCCAGGTCCAGTGGCTCCTAGACAACTACGAGACGGCTGAGGGTGTGAGCCTGCCCCGGAGCACCCTCTACTGCCACTACCTGCTACACTGCCAGGAGCAGAAGCTGGAGCCCGTCAACGCCGCCTCCTTTGGCAAACTCATCCGCTCTGTCTTCATGGGCTTGCGCACCCGCCGTCTGGGCACCAGGTGGGACTACCCACCCCCAACAGACACAGGCCCACCCCATCCCAAGTTACCCAGATTCTCATGCCCTCGCTCACTCCCCTCCAGCCCTACTGGCCTCTTCACAACTTCCCACCTCAGGGCCTTTTCACCGCTGTACCTTCTGCCTTCTGTGATTTTCCCCACGTCCTTACTCAAATGTCTCCTGGCCCGCTTAACTAAAACTGCCTCTTTGACGCTCTCCACCCTGCCCTTTTCCACCCCCTGCTTACTTTTTCTCCTCTGCACTTCCCGTCATCCAACATGCCTCTAATGTTACTTCATTCCCTTGTTTCTGATCTGCCTTCCCATGCTGAAAGGTACATACCTTGCAAATACAGAGGCTGCACATAGTCAGTGCTTAATCAAGGCCCTTGAGTCAGTGAATTCATGCAGGAAGGAACAGGGAGCCATCCCACAAACCCACCCTTCCCTGCCTCTCCTTTGCAATCCCTCCCTGAGCCTCTCATTCCAGTTCCTAGATTAGGAATCACCTTGGGCAAAATACCACATCTCTCTGTGCCCCGTTTCCTCATCTGTCCATCAAGGATGGTGGGAAGACCCTTCGAAGGGTAGAGATGAGCATGTGGATTCATGTGCTCAGAGCTCAGAACAGCGCCTGGCACGTTTTTATGACTAGCAGTCAACAACTGTTTGCTGCATGCCTTCCCCGTGCCAGGATTGGGGGTTGACCTTGGCATGGTGCAGGCGTGCCGCAAAGATGCTGGCCCTGTTGTCACAGAGCTCAGTTGGCATGTGGGGGCCTCTCCTGGCACCCATAGCCCCTGTGTTTTCCCAGCACAGCACCCCCGGCTCTGTGGAATGTGGGTTTCCCCCCAGAGGGCTCTGTTTGGCCCCTAAGTAGCAAGAAGGCGGGTGTGATGTGACGCTCCCAATGGATGACCAGTGGCGCCTCAGCCCAGCCCTCACCCTCTGCCTCCCTCCCAGGGGCAACTCCAAGTACCACTACTATGGCCTACGCATCAAGGCCAGCTCTCCCCTGCTGCGGCTGATGGAGGACCAGCAGCACATGGCCATGCGGGGCCAGCCCTTCTCACAAAAGCAGAGGTAAGAGGGCTGGACCCTGTGCTGGCAGGTGGGGAAGGGCATGCGGCCGACCACCGAATCACCCCACCCGCCCCTTCTCCCCCAGGCTCAAGCCCATCCAGAAGATGGAGGGCATGACCAACGGTGTGGCCGTGGGGCCGCAACAGGCCACCGGGCTGTCAGACATCAGCGCCCAGGTCCAGCAGTACCAGCAGTTCCTGGGTGAGAGCTCCCTGGCCTATGGGCTGGGGCCCGGGGCAGGGTCTGTTATCCCCAGATGGTTCACTTGCCCTCCCTGAGCCTTTTCATCCCCCACTACACACGGGGGACCCTTGCTTGGTAGGAAATTGGTGACAACTTAATAGGACCCTAGGGTGAAACTCCAAGGGGACAGGCAGATGGGGACGTAGGGCCTTATGGTGTCCCCTCCTGCCCCCAGATGCCTCAAGGAGCCTCCCTGACTTCTCAGAGCTTGACCTCCAGGGCAAAGTGCTACCTGAGGGCATCGAGCCCGGGGACATCAAGGCTTTCCAGGTCCTGTACCGGGAACACTGTGAGGTAGGGCAGCTGGACAAGCAGGCACGGGAGAAGGGCCATACTACCTACAGCCCAGCTTCCCTGAGCATCTGACCTCCCCAATAGGCCATCGTTGATGTCATGGTGAACCTGCAGTTCACACTGGTGGAGACGCTATGGAAAACCTTCTGGAGGTACAACCTCAGCCAGCCCAGTGAGGTGCCACCACTGGCCGTGTGAGTCCCTGGAGGGGCGGAAGGGGGGCACGTTGAATCAGCACATAGGGCTGGCATGGCCGGACCTTGGGCATCATGCAGGACTAGGGGGCACCTGCCTGGCCCCTGCAGTTCGGGTGCACATGGCCTTCTGACCCGTACTCTGGAGTGTGCATGTGTATGGGTCTGATGCTGCGTGCATGGGATGGTGTGCCGTACCGAGTTGTTTTCTCCCTATGGTGGGGAGGGTGGGTGCCTGTGCCCCAGTATTGCAGAGTATAAGACCCCACTGACGTGGGGGCACTGGTGCCTATGTCAGCCTGACCTCAAGGGTCGGTGGGAGGCTGGGAGCCCCTGCCTGATCCCTGGGTGGGGGGTGCCCACAGGCACGATGAGGCTGAGAAGCGCCTGCCCAAGGCCAGCCTGGTGCTGCTGTCCAAATTTGAGCCTGTGCTGCAGTGGACCAAGCACTGTGACAACGTGCTGTACCAGGGCCTGGTGGAGATCCTTATCCCCGACGTGCTGCGGCCCATCCCCAGTGAGTGCACTGCCGCTGCCCCCTCAACCCCGTGTCCCGCCCCCCAACCCTCAGTCCTGCTCAGCCCCCACTGCCACCCACAGGTGCCTTGACCCAAGCAATCCGGAACTTTGCCAAGAGCCTGGAGAGCTGGCTTACCCATGCCATGGTGAACATCCCAGAGGAGATGCTGAGGGTGAAGGTGAGGGTGTGCGGGGCCAGCCTGGGCTCAGCTCGGCCCCTCCCTCTGGGCTGTGGGGCTGATGGCTGCAGGCCTCGGTACCTCTGCTCAATAGAGGCAGTAAGATTTGTCCCAATGCCTGTCTCCTGGGAGCGAGCTTTGGGTGTTGTCTTGACAAACCAGCCTCCTCAGTTGCCCACTTCCGAAACACAATCCCTTTGTAGTTTTTTTGTATACAATACAGCATATTAAAAAAATAAAAACCAACTGCAAAGTTGAAGTAGTTCTCTTCAGACAACCTCGAGAGAAAGTGCTTTAGGTGTTCAGAAATAGGCAAAATCTCAAAAAAACTAGCAACGCTTATAAGGAATCAATAGCTCTCTTCATCAGTGCTGCACATTCACTAACTACTTTAATGTGAGGAATTAGAAGAGATGTGCTTACTCTCGAGGGAAAAAAGAAAAAAGAGGGTTTTTGTAGTCCTTAAAATGCTAATTAATATGACAGCTAAACAGAACTGAATGTCTGAAGAATCACCCGAGTGTGCTGGACACAGCGGGGGCCCGTGGAGAGAGTATAAGTTGTATTCAGGGGGAAGCCCTTCAGAACTGACAAGACTTATATATTCATTTATTCAACATGTATTTATTGAGCACCTACTGTGTGCTCAGCATGGATCTGAGGGCTGGCATTACAGCAATGACCAAGATGAACAAAACTCCCACCCTCGTGGAGCTGACATTAATGGGAATAATAATGGATTTTTGGGAATAATAATAATAATGGGAATAATAATTATTTTTTACAAAAATAATAAATTTTTTGAATTTATTGAAGCAGTGCCCTTTCTGGGCAGTGCCCACCCGAGATTTTCTGTCGTGTCCTTTCATAAAAATAATAATAATGCTAGTCAGACATTTTTGAAAATCCATGTTTGATCTTCCAACAAAAGCAACTCGGTACACCCTTCTTCCTTTTTAGAAGAAAGAAATGGGCTCAAAGAGGTTGTAGTGGGTGGGGCAGGGAACAGCCGGTGTGGATTCCGCGAAAGCCACAGACCCCCCCCTCCCCGCAGGTGGCAGCCGCCGGCGCCTTCGCACAGACGCTGCGGCGCTACACGTCGCTCAATCACTTGGCGCAGGCTGCGCGCGCTGTGCTGCAGAACACGGCACAAATCAACCAGATGCTGAGTGACCTCAACCGCGTGGACTTCGCCAACGTACAGGTGAGCGCGGGGTGGGGCGGGGCAGGTGAGTGCAGGTCAGGGCGGGCCCTGGGCGGTTGCTGAGCCAAGGGGTTGCGCCCGCTGTGCCCCAGGAGCAGGCCTCGTGGGTGTGCCGCTGCGAGGACCGCGTGGTGCAGCGGCTGGAGCAGGACTTCAAGGTGACGCTGCAGCAGCAGAACTCACTGGAGCAGTGGGCAGCCTGGCTGGACGGCGTCGTGAGCCAGGTGCTCAAGCCCTACCAGGGCAGCGCCGGCTTCCCTAAAGCCGCCAAGCTCTTCCTCCTCAAGTGGTCCTTCTACAGGTGTGCACCGGCTGGGCTAGATCCGGCCAGGAAGGGGCGGGGCTGGAGGCCCCTACTCGCGGGGCGGGACCCAGAGAAGGTTCAGGTCAGAGACCAGAGACGGCCCCGCCTCCTCGGAGAGGGTGGGACGGGAGAAGGCCCCGCCTCGGAGAGGCTGGACCCAGAGGAGGCTCCGCCTCTATGGGGGTCTCTGACGCCCTTTTATGAAGGCGGAGGTCCTATTGGCGGTGGGTGGGGTGAGGGTCCTCCGCTCTCACTGGTACACGCCCCAGGGAAGCCAGTTCCGGGCCGGGGTGTTAGGGGAAAGTAGCTAGGCTTGCCCGATCCTGGGGGCATTGAGGCGGAAAGGTGGGGCGTGAGGGGCGGGGTCAGCCCTAAAGGACTTCTCTCTGCCACGGTCCCCAGCTCCATGGTGATAAGGGACCTGACCCTGCGCAGCGCGGCCAGTTTCGGCTCCTTCCACCTCATCCGGCTGCTCTACGATGAGTACATGTACTACCTGATCGAGCACCGCGTGGCCCAGGCCAAGGGCGAGACCCCCATCGCTGTTATGGGCGAGGTGCGCGCAGCGGGGCGCTGAGGGTGCGGGCGGGGCGCCCCTTGGCGAGACTCTCACCCCTTCTTTCCCCATCTTCAGTTCGCCAACCTGACCACCTCGCTGAACCCCCTGGACCCAGACAAAGGTAGGCAAGGCGTGTCCCTGTCCAGGGCCCGAGTCCGAGACCGGGGTGGGGGCGCTAGGGTGGAGGCGCTGGCAGGGGGCTGGTGGTACTACGCCCCACTCTGAGCCGCCCCACTCTGAGCCGGGCCTGGTTCGTGTGCCCCAGATGAGGAGGAGGAAGAGGAGGAGGAGAGCGAGGACGAGCTGCCGCAGGACATCTCGCTGGCTACTGGCGGCGAGTCGCCTGCTCTCGGCCCCGAAGCCCTGGAGCCGCCGGCCAAGTTGGCGCGGACGGACGCGCGCGGCCTCTTCGTACAGGCGCTGCCCTCCAGCTAAGCCAGCGACCTGCCCCTTCCTGCCCCCCCCCCCCCCCCCCGCCCCCGTCCACGCCAGGGTCCTTCACAGCTTCTGTGGCTTCGCTGTCCGCCCTCCAGACTCGGCCAGGTCCAGGAGGGGCCCTCTGAGACAGAGAATGCAAGGGGGGGGGTCCCTGCCCCTAATGGGGCCGGCACAATCACAGGGGCGGGCGAAGCCGCAGCTGCAAACTCTGACACAAAAGACGTGCCTTAAGGAACCCGCCGCTGTGCCCAGGTGCCCCTTGGGGCAGCCAGTCGGCCCCTTGGCCCCGAAGGCCGCAGCCTCTCCCTCCCCCAACCCGCCGTCCCGCCACCCCTAGGGGGCAGGCAGGCAGGCCCCCTTCCCTGCGGAACTGTTAACTTATTCAGCTCGCTGGCTTTGCACAGCCTGTCCCGGGCCCAGCCCTGAGCCCCGGGTGGGCCCAGGTGGGCATCACCTAGGGACCCCCCCACTGTCAGCAGTAGCCCTGGGACCCCTCCCCCAACAACCCCACCGCCCCCCCCCTTGGTATAAGTGCAATTAAAGTCGTGGGTGTCGCATCTTCTCCAGAGCTAGGCCCTCCCTTGCCCCGCAGCCCTAGAGGGGGTACTGCCCGGAGCTGCTTGGCTTTGAAGGGAGGGTGGCAGGGGGCACTGCCTCCAGCTTCCAAAGAGCAGCGGGCTGGGCCGGGTGCTGGAGCCCACAGGGGCCTGCTGCCGGCAGTGGAGCTCCGCTCACTCAGATCCAAGACCCCTGAGCCCCCCTCCCGCCACTGGTTTGTAATGGAACCTCCGTGCTTCTCCGTGCTGTGCGCCCCCCACCCCCATGACTATTGTGTGATTCGTGAGCGCCGCCTGAGCGGAGTCGGTAACTTGTTGGGTTTTTTTCCAACCATCATGGCCTTATCTGTTCTGGTTTTCTCAGTGTTTCAACCTGTGAGATAGATGTTTATGGCAAAAAGGAAAAAAAAAGAAAAAAAACCTGACCTATTGTATAAAAATCACTATTTTGTGTGCTCCGCGTGCTGCAGGCTTTTGGGGTGGCCCTCCCACTCCCCTCCATGTCCTCGGGCCTCCCCTCCCAGCGGTGAAAGTGTCCCCGCGTGTGGTAGTCTAGTGTGCTGAGCCGTTTTCTACCTTTTTGTAGTCTTTCTTAAAACAATAAATTCTGCTGTGATATTTGGCTACTGCTGACTCAAGGGCCTTGGGGCTCCAGCTGCCCCAAGCGCAGTAAAGGGAACTCCGTGAGGCTCAGAAATAAAACATTTATTACATGAAGAGGAATAATGGGAGCAGGAGAATGGCCACGATGTTTGCCACCTCAGATGGGGAGGCTGGGGGGAATCGGGGTCCATTCGGTCCCCCAGGGGGGCAATGTCCACACCTGTAGCCTGGGAAAGGAGCAAATATACAAAGAGCAAGGGCCCATGCCCTGTGCCTAGCACAAGGTGAAGGCAGGTCGAACAGGAGGCTCCCTCCCTCTGCCCTTTCCCAACTTAAATAGGCATAAATAAGAAGCGTCCAGACTCTCAGGTCACCAGGGGCTGCCCCGCCCGCCTCCTTCCCACAGCCTAACACTAGTGGCGGTCGGTCGTTGGGCGGCCGGCCAGCCAGGAAGAGGCTGCCAGGAAGGTGGCCAGCTCCCAGGCCACAGAGGTAGTTGGAGTCAGTGTCCAGGCCGGCCAGGCCCTCACAGCACAATCCACGTGTATCGCTCGCTGTCTGCCAGAACTTTCAGTGAGCATCCTACAGGGAAGGGTCGCGACAGAACATGGAGTCTCTGCAGGCCCAGGCTGGGGGAGGAGCCTGTCTCTTTCCCAGACCTGATTTGGGCCCAGAAGGTTCCGGAAGGCAGGTCCCTGCTGGATTCTCTGCTTCCCACGTGCAGCCACCCAATAAATGCTGAATGAATGATTGGTTGGGGATCCCCAAGTCCCACACCTGCCAGGCCCTTTCCGAGCTGGCTCCTGGGGTGGGTCTGGCTGGGCTGCCCACCCCTCACCCCAATGGCCAGAGTGCCCCTTTATTCAGTAACACAGGAGTCAGCGCCTGCCCCGGGGCCTGGCCTGGCACTAGGATAAGGACTTCTGTCCTTCTGTCACTGGGTCACGGGGCCCACCTTTGTGCAGTGCTTCGTTAGTCATCCTGTTGACGTAGCGGCCACTACTCTCAGGTACCAGCCACTTCATGACCATGTCCACACAGCTCTTGCGGTACGAGCTCCAGACACTGCCGCTGAGGGCAAACGAGTGCAGGCTCTCATTGCTCTGGCCACTCACCCCAGCTCCCAGCCCGTCCCAGCCCCAGCCCAGCCTCACCTGGTCTGCCCTTTGACCTCAGTGAGATCACCCACACTGACTGTCACAAAGACGCCTGTGTTGAGGTCCCATGCCACCTTGAGGCTGGTGTGATAGGTCTTTGGTCTGCAGAGGAGAAACGGGGTAGGACCACTACATCCCTGAGCTGGGACCCAGACTGCCCCGAGGGCCTTCTGTCTTTAGAGCAGTTAACAGAGTGCCTGCTCCAGGTTTTGGGGGCAGGGGGAGTCTTCACACATCCCCTGTCCCTCTCTGAAGGGTGTGAGGTGAGGGCAGGCTCCCTGGCCACTCACCGGAGCTGGCCCTCCTCGGTTGGGGATGGGAACGCCAGCAGCAGCAGGCCAATGTTGATAAGGACCTGGTTGGTCTCTGGACATACCTAGGGGATGAGAGGTAGTTGGGGACAGCTTTGAGGGTGACCTCCCCCCAATACAGATAGGCCCTGGGCCTGCCTTGTCCCACCCGTGGGCCCACCTCCAGGATGACGATGTCATAGTCGCTGAAGGAACAGAACTGGTGGCCCCAGGTGGCATCATGGCGGATGACCTCATTGATGACATACTCGAAGTCCAGTGTGAGCTGCTCCACCGTCAGGTACTGGCCCTGTGGGCAGGAGGCGGAGGGGCAGGGGAAGGACTGTGCCAACCGCCACCCCAGCAGGCTCCCTGGGGCTGCCCCCTGGCCTGCCTGCTGCCACCGGCACCAACCTGGACAGCGGCCCGCTCCCTCATGGGCCGCAGACTGCGGCCACGGAGATCAGTCACCACAAAGGACAGGGAGATCTTGTCATCCTCGAACTCTGAGGGGGCAGGAAGTGGGGGTAGGGGCAGCAGGAGGCCTGAGGCCCCCTCCAGGCCTGCCTCCCATGCCCAGGGCCCTGCCTGCTGGGTGGGCTCCCTGCTCACCATCCTCTGGCTCCGTCCCTTCACCGGACCCCAGCACGTAATACAGCTTGGTGTAGTTGACATAGCCAGGCTCGGGGGCCGGCACCTCCACTGCAGGGGGGCTGTCCCGGGGCACCACTTCCCCACCTGGGGGTAGGGGCTCAGAGGACGGGCGGCAACAGCTGCCCGAGGGCCCCGGGTAGGGGGGTGGCCGGGCTTCCTCCAAGGTCCCACCCTTGGCCTCTTTGGCCCTGCGGAAGATGTCAGCCACAAACTCCTTGGCTTTGGCGATGGCGGGCGAGGGCTCAGGGGCCCCAGAGGGCCGGGCTGGGGCTGTCTCGGGGCAGAGGCTGGGCCGGGCAGGGGGCACCTCTGGGCTCTGGGGCCCAGGGGGGCTAGGAGGGGCTGGGGGGTAGGTGGTGTGGTCATACAGGATTTGGCAGAAGTTGCTATCGCCTGGAACATAAAAAGAGATGGAGGTGCTGGGTGTGGGGGGGATGTCAACAAATGAGCTGAAGTCCAGGATGCTCTCCCACCCTGGGGGGTTCTTATGCCAAGAATCCTATGCTAAGTGAACAGTACAAACACCCAGAAGAGAAAAAGGCCTTTTCCTTACACACACACCCACATGCACTCATGCGCATAAATACACATTCATTCAAACCTTGCCCTTGAGCATCTGTTGTATGCCATACACTGAGGACAGGAGTGACCAAGACAGGTAATAATGCTGCCTTTGGGGAGCTGATAGTCTATGGTGACAGCAAATAAAAGGCACAGAATTTTGAGAGTTTACTACGCAGCAGCCTGAGTCCTCCCCAACGACAGCGGGCCTGCATCTATGTCTCTGTCTAACTAGGACCACACCCCACTCTGGAGAATGTGGGCTCAGCGTGGAGAGCCCCACCACGCTCCCTGAACTGAGCACCACCGTGGCTGGGCCCTGGGCCCTGCCTGTGCAGCTTCCTTTGGGCCCCCAACAAGGAAATGGGGGTGCGGGGTGGGAGCGTGTCCTCCCAGTTCAGAGAAAAACTTGTCCAAAGTCACACTGTGAGGTCATTTGCGTCTGCCAACGCACTCCTGTCCACCAGAGTGGTGGTACTTCCAGAGGGGAGGGGATGAAAATGGAAAAGTCAAAATTCCCTATGTAAACACCCTCCTCTGGTGAGAGTTAGACATCAACGACAGTGCCCCTGCCCTGGGCTGTGTGCACATGGCTGAATCCTGTCTGGACCTTCCTAACAGGACCCACGGCCATGATGGCAGGGGGGCATCGACTCCATCTAGGCTGGGCTTGCAGCTGGCAGGGGGTAGGGCCTCCCCCACGTGGGCACAGGTGGCCAGGGCAGCGGTGGGAGGCTGCGGATGGACCCAGGGACAAGGCACTCTGGTCCTGCCTGGTTTGTGGGCTCCGTTATAAACAATTAGTCCTCTCTTCATGCCCATTGCTCTTCCACCCCAGGAGCAACCATTTTATATTTTAACATAGTTACAGGGCATCTTTTTTATTTGACTGCATCGTTACAAAATTGAAACATTTGTAATTTATATGTGTTATCTGGTTATAGATCTTGTATTTCTTTTGCATTTGCGCATGACTTTGAGACATGCTCCCGGGAGTCTGCTGATCCAGGGGATGTACCCACCCTGTTCAGCCTCTCGGATCCCCAGGGATGGACACCAGATGGTCCCCAACGCCCCCCACCACAGCCTCGGACATGCACAAGCGCAGGGCTGCTGGGCCTTGGTCAACTGTTGGCCCTAGGAGCGTGGGAAAGCCCCCAGGGATGCATGTTGCCACCAATCTGTGGCATTATCCAGCTTCCTCATGTTTGCAACTCTGTTAAGGGACATCACCTGGTGATTTTCACTGATATTTCTCTAATTATCAAAGATGTAAGAAGGCCATCTGTCCACTCACCACTCCCTCCAATTTTTCATTAACATTTTTCTTTTTGAAGAGAGAGAGCGCTGTGCTGTCCACATAGGACTGTTTAAACACAACTAAAATTAAAGTCAAACACTCAGTCCTTTGGTCACATGAGCCACTTTCACGTGGCTACTGCTGGCAGCTGTAGTGGACACAGATATGGAACATCCCAGCCCCGAGGAAAGTTCTACTGGACAGTGCTGGCGTGGGGCGTGGCCGAGTTTGGATCCCAGCAGTCCTACTTCCTGGCTGTGTGACCTTGGATGAGGCACCTCTCTGAGCCTCAGTCTCCTCCTCTGTCACATGAGGTAGTGACAGGATCGATCTCACACGGTTTACAGCAAACGCTGTAACTGTCATCAGAGCCGGGGACCTACCTGCTGAATGGACCGAGACAGCGCAGGCCACCAGGGAGTAGCTGGTGTTGAGCAGTACCACCTGGTCCTTCTTGAGCTGGAAGGCGGGCTGGAAGGTGGGGAAGGGGTACACCACCTGGTACTTGGTATGTAGCATGAAGCCGTGTCGCAGGCACTGCGCACTAGGGTCACCTACAGCAACACACGCCCATAGGCTCAGCCACCACCACGGCGTAGGGAGCCACGCAGCCCATGTCCCAAGACCCCCCAGCCCCTCACCTGGGTGGGCCCGACTGGCTTCCCGGCAGGCGGCACAGCGGCCCGGCGGTGGCACAGCCACTGTGCTGATGTATATGTCGCGGTGGTTCTCGTCGCTCATCATCATCATGTTCATAAGCATTCCATTGGCCGATCGGGTGCTGGGGGCCAGCACAGTCTCAGCTGCGTGGCCCGTGCGCCCTCCCCTGCCCACCTGTGGCCTCCCCATCCCTGAGTCTCACTTGAAGCCAAAGACGATGACCTTGGAGGCATCACTGGGCCACTCGCACACAGTCAGGTACAGGTCGCTATAGATCTCCTCGTCCTGGAAGAGCCGCACCTGCCGGACCTGAGCCACATGTTCGGGTCGGTGCAGGGTCAGCGCGGCCCAGGGCCCATAGACGCCCACCTGAGGCTACATATACAATGCTGGGCTGGGCTGAGCTGACAGCAGCATCCCTCTGGTGGTGTCTCAGGCCAGGGAGCCCCAAGCAGCCCCCCATCTGCACCCTTCCTGAGGACAGCCTGGGGAGGTGCCCCTCACAAGTGGGGGAAACAGGAAGGCCCGTCCCAGGACTACACGCAGCCCACGGGAGCCCTGCCCAAGCAGAGGGAACTCAGCCAGATGTACTGGTTCCAAGCCCCATCCACCCCAAAACCATTCACCTCTCTGAGCTCCTGTGTAAACTGGGGTAAGAGCACTCACCTCCTGGGGTCGGGAAGATGGGGGTCAAATACTCAAGGTCAGGGCTAAAGCCAGGGCTAAACCCGCTTGGTCATAACAAAGCTAACGGGTGCCAACTGGTCTGAGCCTGTGAGGTTCTATGGGCTGTGTATACTGAATTAAACCACATGAAATTGCTGCTATTTACCTATTTTCAACTTTAAAACAGCAATTTTATGTGGTTCGACCCAACATGGAGTCTTAACCGTGACCCCACGAGCACACTATCTATTTTATGGACAAAGAAACTGGGGCTCAGAGGGGTGGCGTGACCTGCTGGGGCCACACTCCTGGGCACTGGGCCTGGCCCTACCAGCTTGAGCTTGCTGTGGACGTTGAACTCCCACCAGTACAGGTGATAAATGTAGAAAGAGAAGTCGTCGTCCCCACTGCTGCTGGTGTAGGAGAGAACGTACCGGCCGCACTTGGAAAAGCCCAGGAAGATGTGTCTGGGGGTGTGGAGGGCAGAGTGGCCAGGTTAGGGCCAGCCCGCCCCCCACCCAGCTGCCCCCTTGCCAGGCCCTAGCCTCACCCTGCATAGAGGAAGTCCTCATCCACAATGTTCTTTAGGGAGACGCAGACCCTGGGCGGCAGCTTCCGGAAGAGGCGAGGGGAGAGTTGCCCACTGATCTAGGGAAGGGGAAGCCAGATCTCTTGAGGCACCATTAAGCGGAGGCTACCTGCAGCCCCCCAGTCCCCTCGCCCAAGGTAGAGCAGCACCCTACGCAGGCCCACTCCCTGCCAACCGTAACAGTCACAGGTGGTCCAAGCTCTGGAAGATGGGACCAGCTGGGGGAGAGGATTGGCCGGACCTCCCTTGAGCCTCCCTCTCCACCAGGGACCGACGCTACCCTCAACAGCCCCACACTTCTTCAGCCTCAGCGTCCCTCTTGCCCAAGCACCCCCAGGCTCTGAAGACCAGCACTGGCATTACCTCCCCCAAGAAGGTTCCCCAGTCACCACTGGCCACATTGGGCCACCTGGCTGCCTTCCTGAAGGCTGTCCGATGGCACAATGAGCAGTGAATGTCCTTGATCACTAAGGAGGCTGGGAGGTGGGCATGACCAACTGCACTCACCTGTCCTTGACCCACTATCCTACACTCAGGGTGCTCAGGCCCTTCGGGGCCTCAGCTGGGGGCCAATCAAAGGTGGGGCAGACAGAAGGGTGGGACTGACCAGTGACCTTCCTTCTCCTGCCCAATTCCCTCTTCTTCTCAATTAACTTAGCCGCTTTCCAACGGACTCCCTCATCGCAAAATCTTCACCAAGATTTGGGGGGACAGGCAGGCACAAGTTGGGTGCTAGGTGATCAGGACACCCTGGATCCTGCTACCCAGTCTGATGGGTGATACACAGTCCTGACCTCAAAAGAGTCCAGTCTGATGGGAAAGAGACAACCCTGTCTGGGGCGGGAGCTCCCTGGTCGATGCGGGAGACAGCTAGCCCTCAAGGAGATTCCAGTCTGATGGAACAGCCCTGTCAGCAAGGCCCAGGCTGACAAGGGAGACACAATCCCTGCCCAGGGAGCTTCCAAGCTAAGGGCGGAGCCACAGCCCAGCCCAGGAGCTCCCAGGCTGAGGGCGGAGACTGTCCCTGCCCAAGGAGCCTCAGTCAAAAGCAGACACAGCCCTGTCCTCACGGAGCTCCCAGCCTAATGGAGAAGGTGCACTCCCTAACCACAGCGAAACAGTCCTGACCCAATTGCTGCTGACCTGACCACAGTTCACATCTCTCTGCCCTCCCGGAGCTCCCAAACTGATAGGGGAGAGATCCCGCACACTGGGAGTTTAGTCTGATGGGGGAGAAAGAACCCCGCTCAGGTGGCTCCCAGTCTAAGGGGGAAGGAAGAGCAAGCCCTCTCCGGGAAGCTCCCTCCCATTTAATGGGGGAGGCAGACGCAGGTACAGGAACTCCCAGCTCCCGTGTGGTTAGAGCCGAACAGCGAGAACACCAGCGGAGGAAGCACAAAGCCGGTAGCAGGGGCTCTGCCACGGGGGCGAGAAGACTCCATAACACAGGGGCCACAGGAGCAAGGTTTTGAAAAACGAGTTTGACCCTGGATCGCCTTTCTCCTTACTCCTCCAGCGGCCTCTAAGGCCCCCTCCATCCCAGCCCCGTCGCCGGTGCCCCGCCCCCAGCCCCTGCATCCAAGCCCTCGCCCCAACACCCCTCCACCCAAGACCTCTCCCGGGGCCCCGCCCAGCCCCCTCCCTCCGCGCCCCCTCCCCCGGGGCTCCGCCCCCAACCCCTCACCCCGCGAACACCCTCCCTCCCTCCGCCTCCTTCGTCCCTTCTCCGCACCCTGCGGCGCGCTCCTCCCGGACTCCGGGCCTCACCTTGACCCGCTCCAGCTGCTTGAGGACATGCTCCCGCCGCCGCCCCGCTGCCCGCTTTCCCCCGGCGCCCCCGGGGCCGCCCCCGCCGCTCCCGGCCCCGCTGTTCCGCTCCGATTTCGAGCTGGGCGCCATTTTCACCCCCTCCCTCCACTTCCGGAGCAACCGGCCTCTTCGCCCCACCTCCGCTGCCTCCTCATTGGCCCTTCCCAGGACCTGCGGCCCGCGGGTTGGATGAAAGCCCGCACTCGGGGCCTCTTCCCTCTATGCCTGTCCATCACAGCCATGGCGGCCCTTGATTGGTAGAGACGGTACAGCCTACGCGGTCTGCGGCTGTATTCCCGCCTTCCCGCAAGGACGCACCAGTAGCCTCACGCCGAGATGACTTTGACCCGATAGGCGGAGGCCCCTGTCCTTCCCGACGGCGTCACGCCCCGCCGTGGCTGGTGGGTTTCCATGGAGACCGCGGGCGGTCCAGGCCCGTGGGTGGAGCAATGGGAGCTTGTGGTCCAGAAGGGCCTGAATCCCCAGCCCAGGGATGTCGGTGCGGAGGTGTAGTGAGCACCCCATGGCCACCGGACCAGGCCGAGGAAAGGGATTTGGGGGAAAAAAAAAAAAGATAAGGTTCCATTAAAACATCTTTCAGATGAGCTGAGGGACAGCCTGGTGGGATGATGGTAATGATAGCCGTCAATCACTTATATGGCACTTTACACATGCCAGACACGGTTCTGAGCTTACAATTCTATGCAGTAGGTCGCCGTTATGCCCATTTTACAGATGATAGTAATCATAATAATTCTGTCTGCTATGAGTAGCATTTCCACGTGTGTTAGCTCATTAAATCATAACAGTTTTGGAGCTAGATCCTTTTATACCGTGTTTCCCCCAAAATAAGACCTAACCGGAAAATAAGCCCTAGCATTTTTCAGGATGGCATCCCCTGAACATAAACCCTAATGCGTCTTTTGGAGCAAGAATTAATATAAGACCCGGTCTTATTTTCAGGGAAACACAGTATCTTCATTTTACACATGAGGAAATTGAGGCTTACGATGTAGTGCTCCTGACTACCTGGCACATATATACCTCAGATACAAGCTGTTGTGACTATAATCAGAGAGGAAGTGAATGGATCTTGCTTTCCATATTCTTCCAGCCTCACACTTTCATTTATTCAACAAACATTTATTGAGCACCTACTATGTTCTAAGTGCAGCAGATATAGCAGTGAACAAGACAGACTATAAACAAGGAAACATATTTCTGTTATCTAATCCCAGGTAGGATTAGCAATCAAGGGGAGGGAAGAAGGTTACTTAGGCCAGTCAGAGAGGGGCTCTGTGAAGGTGAGGAGGAAGAATATTCCAGCAAAAACAAAAAGGTTTCAGGGGAGTGAGGGTGGCATGATTGAGAGACTGCAAAAAAGCCAGTTGGGCCAGAGCAGGAATGAGCAAGGAAAACAGACAGGGAAACAGATAGGGAGGGAGTGTATGGGCCTCGTAGGTAAGCAAGACACTTAAGTATAAAGAGAAGCCTCTGGAAGGTTTTTAGCAAAAGATGATAGAATCTGATATGAGATTTAAAAGATCATTGTAATCCAAAGAATTAAACAAATACCTGTGAGTCCATATGGTATAAATAAAGGATTGAATAAATAAATGGGGGGGAAAGGAACCAATCTTCTTTATAGATGTCCAACTAATAAAGACACTTGGACATGCCACTATGTTCTGTTCTGGCTGGTTGCCTGAGGTTTGGGGGTGAAATGGTAGGAGGACTGACAAAGGGGCACGAGGACACTTTGGGGATGATGGAAATGTTTACTATCATAACTGAGGTGATGGTTTTGCAGGTACATACATGTGGAATTTTGAAAAGATGAGTTTGACTCATGTATGCTTTAAATATTTTCATTTTGTTGTATGCAATGTATACCTCAATCAAGGTTTTTTTTTTATTCAACAGATAAACAAGGATATATGGTGGTAAGCCCCACTGTCCTGTACACTCAGCCCCAGCTACCCAGTTCTTGCCCCAGAGACAGCCAATATCTTTTTTAATTTATGAAAATGATCAAAACTGGTAACCTCTCTCTAACTTTTTCTTCCTCACAAGATTAGCTGTACTCACATTAATCCATGTTGTAGTTTGAATGGGGATCCACAAAAAGATATGCTGATGTCCTAACCCCCAGAACATTTGAATATGACCTTATTTGGGGGGGGAAATGTAATTAAAGGTCTTGAGGTGAGATTATTTTGGATTAGACAGGTGGGCCCTAAATCCAATGGCCCGTGTCCTTGTAAGAGACAGAAGAGGAGAAACAGACCACCCGCACATGCACACACACACAGACACACACACACACAGAAAAAGGCCACGTGGAAATCAAGGCAGAGTTTGGAGTGACACAGCCACAAGCCCAGGAATGGCTCTGATTGCCAGCAGCCACCAGAAGCTGGAAGATAGTCAAGGAAGGCGCCTCCATCAACTCTGCCAACACCTTGAGTTTGGACCTCTAGCCTCCACAAATCCAAATAATTTGGACTTCTGAAATGAATATATTTGTGCTGTTTTAAGCCACCCAGTTTGTGGTCAATTGTTATGACAGCCCCAGGAAACTAATACTATGTGTAGATCGAGTCCTTTGTGCACCATAGCATAGGTCTGGTTCTTTATTCTGTTCCCCTCTTATGGGATTTTTTTCATTCGCTTACTCAACAGATGTTCATTGATCATGAAGCGAAGTTGCAAGCTATGTGGGGTGCAGGGCAAGAGAGAATTTTCACTTTAATAAACGAGGCTGCAGGAAATGTCCTTGTGTCCTATCTGTTGGAGGCTGTGTAAGAGATTTTCCCAAGAATAGGTTGCTGGTCCTTGGGTGTCACAGAGAGTAATACTCGAAATCTTCCACTTGCTCCTCCCAAACCCCATCCCCCCACTTCTCCATCCTTTGTGGTAAGGCAGGACCATGTGACTAATCCTGGCCAATGAAATGGCAGCAGAAGGGTTGTCTGGTACTTCCTGTGTACTGCCTAATTAATACATGTGAAACAGAACCAATAAGATATATACAGATGGTCCCTGTCTTACAATGGTTCAACATAAGATTTTTCGACTTCATGATGGTGCCAAAGCAATATGCATTCAGTAAAAACTGTACTTCAAGTGTTGACTTTTGATCTTTTCCTGGGCTGGTGATAGGCCATATGATACTCTCTCGTGATGCTGGCGGAAGCAGGGAGATAATTTTGCCCAGCTGTAGACTAATATAAGTATGCTGAGTATGTTTAAGGTGGGCTAGGCTAAGCACTGATGTCCAGTAGGTTAGGTGTATTAAATGCATTTTCAACTGACAATATTTTCAACTTACAATGGGTTTATTGCGATGTAATTCCATCATAAGTCAAGGAGCATTGTATGTGTACGATGTGTGATAAAAAAATATGGTGAGTGTTTAAATAAAAAAAATTATTACAGTAAAAGACAGATTGCCATTAATCCCCCTCAAAATATTCCCCCTCACTTCAAACACACTTATCCCATCGTTCTTGCCACTTTCTGAAGCAGTTCTGGAAGTCCTCGTTCGTGAGTATCTTTAATTGTGCTGTCATGGCTGCCTCGATGTCCTGAATTGATTAAAAATGTTTACTTTTCATGGTCATTTTGACTTTGGGGAAGAGCCAGAAGTTGCACGGTGCCAGACTGCCATACCAGAAGCGATGTGTGACATGGAGGGTTGTCATGATGGAGGATGAAACTGTTTACCCATTTCATGTTAATGCACTGTTCGTGATTCATGATTTACGGCACACTTTGAAACACACCTTCTCTCCACCGTAGCTCACACCAGGCACCAAACAAGTTGACACTTGTTACTAAGGTTCAACGCGCCACTGGCTATATTGAAGATCCCTGACTTTCTGTTGGATGGAACTCAGCAGCAGCCTTCCCCATATTTCGTGATCACAACAGGATATATATATATCCTTTTATACCAGGGGTGCCAAAAAAATGTATACACGTGACTTGTATCCATCTTTTGTTATTGGTATATATTCAGTATTACAATTTTAATACAGTTTTTTTCCTTTTTTAAAATGTGTATACTTTTTTTGGCACCCTCTGTGTGTGTGTGTGTATATATATATATTTTTTTTTAAAGATTTATTATGACAAATTGGCTCATGTGATCATGAAGGATGAGAAGTCCCACAACCTGCCATCTGCAAGCTGGAGACCCAGGAAAGCTGGTGGTGTAGTTCCAGTCTGAGCCCGAAGGACTGAGAATGAGGAGAGCTGATGGCGTATATGCAAGTTTAATGGCAGGAGAAGACCAGTGTCCCAGGCAAGCAGGTTCTTCTTTTTTCAAGAAGAAAAAAGTAGTGAATTCCTCCTTCTTCCACCTTTTGTTTTATTCGGACCCTTCCTTAATGGATTAGACAATGCCCATCCACATTGGGGAGTCGTGAGTCCACTGATTCAAATGCTAACGCCATCCACAAACACCCTCACAGACACACCCAGAAATAAGGTTTAATCTGGGCACCCATAACCCCATATAATTTTGTTTAATTTTATTGGGGAATATTGGGGGACAATGTGTTTCTCCAGGCCCATCAGCTCCGAGTTGCTGTCCTTCAATCTAATTGTGGAGGGCGCAGCTCACTGGCCCATGTGGGAATCGAACCGACAACCCTGTTGTTCAGAGCTGGCGCTCTAACCAACTGAGCCATCCGGCCTCCCCGACCCCATATAATTTTATAATATAATTTTATATTTGACATAAAGAAGTAACCATTCCAAGGACCCGCATTTTCATTTTCACCAGATACTCTCAGGTTCTGCATCTCTTTCTGACCCTCTGTCTCCATAGTCGGCACCTGTTCTCTTCTGCCCACCCCTTAAGCCTCAGCATTCCTCAAGGGTCTCTCTTTGTTTCCCTTCTCTTTTCATTCTATCCTTTCTTCTTGGCTAATGTCATCCATAATGTGGCCCCACTCTCACTTCTGTGGCTATACCCTGTATCCATTAGGATGAAATTCAGTTTAAAAAAATAGGGAAAAAAAGAAATAAAAGAGAAACAGTGGCTTAAACAGGAGAGATGGCAGATCAGATTTCTCTCATGTTCAAGATGACTAGAGTGGGTTGTGTTGAAAGGCCTAAAATTCCATGTGCTGTTTTGCTATCTTTGAGCCTTACAGGGCCCCAAAGCCGCAACCATGAATTTCCCTACTGTTGTCAGATATTCCCGCCCCACTCACACACCCAATAGGAAAATGTCTCCACATAGCTAGCTCCTCTGTAAGCTGCACCAGATCTGGTCTTCAACCTAATGGATTTCACCTCTCTGCCAGGCTAAGAAATTATTCAAACAAACAAATCACATCCTCCCATGGGAACCAGAAGTCACCCCATCCTTTTGTTACTACAAAGCTTGCCTTCCACAGTCCCTGCTTCTTGACTCTGCTCCTGAATGTGCTGTCACCATGTAGCTCTGCGTGGTATACGGACTCCTTCTCCTCTTAGTTGTGAGTACATGTGACTAATAAACTGACGTCGATCTCATCTATTCCATGTTAGACGTCATGTGTTTGGTCATCTTGTACTTTTTTTTTTTTTTAAAGATTTTTTTTGGGGAAGGGGAACAGGACTTTATTGGGGAACAGTGTGTACTTCCAGGACTTTTTTCCAAGTCAAGTTGTTGTCCTTTCAGTCTTAGTTGTGAAGGGCACAGCTCAGCGCCAGGTCCAGTTGCCATTGCTAGTTGCAGGGGGCGCAGCCCACCATCCCTTGCGGGAGTCTAACCGGCAACCTTGTGGTTGAGAGGACGTGCTCCAACCAACTGAGCCATTCGGGAGCTCAGCGGCAGCTCAACTCAAAGTGCCATGTTCAATCTTAGTTGCAGGGGGCAGAGCCCACCATTCCTTGCGGGACTCGAGGAATTGAACTGGCAACCTTGTGGTTGAGAGCCCACTGGCCCATGTGGGAATCGAACCGGCAGCCTTCGGAGTTAGGAGCACAGAGCTCCAACAGCCTGAGCCACCGGGCTGGCCCTATCTTGTACTATTTTTAAGGCATGTGATTCCTCCTTCATCAACAGAGTAAATGGGTGGTGATCAAAACACTGGTCAGTATATAGATGGTACAGCTTTCCACTGTATGAGAGACCTAAGTTGGTTCTATCTTGTTGCTCTACTATTCAAGTCCTTTATTCCACAGTTGATGTCATGGCCCAAGATGGCTGATGGAGTTCCAGCCATCACATCTACATTCCAACAGTAGGAAGGATAAAGGCACTCCCTTTCCCTCAAATTTGTACATACCACTTCTGCTTACAGTCATATGGCCACAACTAGCTGCAAGAAAGACTGTGAAATGTAGTTCTTTATTCCAGGAAGCCTATGCCCAACTAAATATCAATAATTTTATGGATTAGGTCCAGATTCTGAAGGTTTTACCATCGAGATAAAAGCTGATTAAGGACTTGGGCCTTAAACTGTGTCTTGCGGTTGGATGCCATCAAAGGATGAGGAGGAGCGGGCCCAAGGTGGGCCTTGGGGTCATTAATTGCTAATGAATTAAGGAGGGCCTTTCCTGTTCTAATTAGAAGACTACATTTTCCATCAGCCTCTTGCTCCCTCCCACATCCACCCCACACTTCTACCCCACCACCCCGAAATGGGACCAGATTGCTGCACGAGCTACCCAGTGTTACTGCAACTGTCCCTTGTTCCTCTGAGTCCTCCCTACTGTGAGACCAGAGCCTCAGGGAAACTGACAAACACCAACACCCCCTCCCCATGCAAACCTTCCCACACGTACAGACACAATTCTGCATGCATTCCATAAAGGTGTACTAAATGTTGATTGTTCCAGGATCGACACTGGTGGACCACACTCCATGGCTATCCCTACAGAACTTCCTTCTGGGCTGGGCAGAGCAGCACTCGGCAGGGCAAGATTGGGCTGGGCTAGGAAGGGCTAGGCAGGCCAGGACAGGACTGTGCTGGTCTAAGCTGGGCTGGACTTGCCTGGGCTGGGCTGGGCTGAGAAGGGCTATGCTGGGCTGGGCTAGGAGGAGGGAGGGGACTTTGTTGAAGGGAGATGAGGCCAGCAGGTCATTTACAAGAGTGATGGTTAGATTTCTAGCCAATCAGCATATTTCATCCCTCTAGCCACAGCAACTGGTTCCAGATGGACATGTGACCAAAGCTAAGCCAATGAGATTCAAGCTTAGGGCTCTCCGTTAGACTAAAGCTGGGGATATCTTGGCACTACACAGAGAGGCCTGCGGTAGAACAGAGAGGTAGAGATAGAATCCATCTTAGGATGTCATTTGAGCCCCTGGATCCTATGCCTGAAGGACACCTTCCCCCACATTTCATTCATGAGTCGATAAATGCTCTTGCTTGCATTAGTTAGTTTGGTTTGGGTTCTCCATTCTTTGCAACTGAAGGAGGGTTGCCTCAAACTCAAACAGCTTGGTTCTCATTGCTGTTTTCCTGGGGCTAGGATTGGTGCAGTAGTACAGCAGCTCCCTGGGGCTGGCCCCATTACTGTGCTACACAATATTCAAACTAATGGCCATCAGTCTCACCTGGAGAACTTGGGGTGGGGCCTGTAGTTCTCTTCTGGCCAAAGCGAAGACCTGTCTCCTGTTGCAGCCCTGAGGGACCCTAAGGGACCTCCCTCCCATGAAGCCACACAGTGCTGGGAAACATGGACAAATGACCACCTTTAGGTCTAAGTTTCCTCCTCTGTGGACAGACACCCTCTCTCTCCATCATCCTCCCATATCTTGCCCTCTTCTTCCCACCCATCTGGTGTACCTCATTGTCATCTCCCCATGGCTGGACCCCATAGCCTCCTGTAGCAGGTGTTGTCTGGGGCCAGCCATGCCCCTTCAGGCGTCACCAGCAGGTACCTATCTTTCTTCAGGGCCAGAGCCTGTTCTACCCAAGTGCCGGGGAATTCAGGCCCCTTAAGGGAAACCCTCGCAAGTGGCTAATGGAGGGAGGTGCAGGCTCAATACCATAGGTCCATTGCCCCTTAGGTGGATGACGCTGACCATGTGCGTTACGTAATCTCCTGGTGTTCCCCTGCGGGACTGAGCCCCCGTTGCCTATGGCAGGAACTTGCTTGATAACAAGAGTGACCAACCACCCCAATCTGCCCAGGACTAAGGGTTCTCCGGGACACAGAATTTGGAGCTCTGAGACTGGCAAGTGGATAACTCCAGCAATAACTCATCGATTATGGACTGCTCCCTTCCTTCCTTCTGTCACCTCCCTGCTCCCCTAACAGCTGCTTTCTCTGAGATAACCGTACACAATCCTTGTCTCAAGCTCTGCTTCCGGGAGATCCCAACCTCCTTCACACCCTGTGAGCAGCCCACCGCCTCAGCCACTGAGTGCTTGTGAGGGGCAGATGCCGTTCTTAGAATGTTCTGTCTGCTACCTGGGTTTTCCCTGTGACAGCCCTTTGAGGAAGGGTCTTCTGTCATCTTCATTTTATGTGTGGGAAAGCTGAGGTCCAGGAAGGAAAATGACTTAGCTGAAGGCACCTCACCAGTAAGTGGCATGTCTTAGGGATCAGACTGGGGGCAGAGACTGGTTTCCTCACCTGGTGGCACACACCTGGCATCAAGGGCTGGGATGTGTTGGATGCTGTCTCCCCACTTTATAGGCATTATCCCGTTTAATCCTCACACCCCTCCCAGGAGGTGAGACAACCTTTCCCTCACTTTGCAGAATGGGAAACCGAGGCCCAGGGAGGTGGCTGAGCCTAGGTTCAAGCCCAAGCAGGCTGAGTGCACATCCTTAACCGCCAGGCTGGTGCCTCCATACGTGTAATTTCCTTTTGGGCGGCGGCTGTGGCCATTTGGGGTGGGGGGAGTCTGGCTGCTAGTGAGGCCAGCTGGTAGGGGGAGAGGGGGAGGGGCCCAGATGGTAGACCTGGCTGAGAGCCCTCAAGACAGTGTCTGGGCTGGCAGGCTAAGCCCAGGCCTGCCCTGACCCCTCGTCACCAGCCCCAGTTCCTTGGGGACCCTCCTGCGGCTGAAGCATCCCCCACTCCTCTGCCCCCACCCCTACTCCTGCGGTTGGCCCAAATACCAGACAGGGTGAATTTCAGCTTTCCCCCAAACATTCCTTGCTCCCGTGGCCTGGCCCAGGCTGGCTGAGGTTACGCAAGCAGAGCTGGGGGTGGGGGACCAAGGGGACGGGCTGGGTTGGACTGTCCTCACCACCCCATCCGGCAGCCCACCCACCCTCCCAAAGGCGGGGAAGGGGGTAGGCCAGCTCTCTAGAGCTCCTGGGGGAGCAGGCTGCAGGGAGGGTGGCCTGTGCTGAGATGGGGGGCGGTGGCAGCCACGGCAGAGGCTCCAGGAGGTGACCGCCTGGTTTCCATTAGGAAGCCCTGGTCGGCAATTCAGGCAAGACGGCAGAATTGGGGCTGGCTATGGTGAGGTGGGGCGGGGGAGGGTCTGAGGGTGGGGCCTGCCTACCCCCACACCCCATTAGGGGATGCTTCTGTCACCATGGCGACCCTGTGCCCAACCTGGCGACACCCTGACCCAGTCCCTCCACTCCCAGCAGCTAAGCCTGCTGCTGCTGCTCCTACTGCTTCCTGGCTCCCCAACTGCCCCCGGCATGGAGGACGCCGCCTTCCCCCACCTGGGGGAGAGCTCACAGCCCCTGCCCTGGGCCTGCCCCCCGCGCTGCTCCTGCCCCCGGGCCGACATGGTGGACTGCGATGGCCTGGACCTGCGGGTGTTCCCCAACAACATTACCAGGGCTGCTCAGCACCTCTCCCTGCAGGTGGGGTAGTGGGGGGGGGGGTGCAGGGTGCATGCAGGGGGCACGAGTGTGGAAAGTGCTGGGGAGGAGGGTGATGGGGTGTGGAGTCCACATGCAGGGTAAGGTGGGTGTGCAGGTTTTGGGTTTGGTGAGTGTTGGGGTCTGCATATCAGAGGTGAGAGGAAGTGGGGGTACAGATATTGGATGTGGGAGAGGCTGAGGATTTGGGGGTGCCAGGGGTCAACATCTTAATGGTTATGGGGTTGTTTGGAGTTAGAGTGATAGAACACTTGGGATCAATTGTGGGGGTGATGGGGTGGGCGTCAATGTCTTG
This sequence comes from Rhinolophus ferrumequinum, assembly GCF_004115265.2. Lineage (NCBI taxonomy): Eukaryota > Metazoa > Chordata > Mammalia > Chiroptera > Rhinolophidae > Rhinolophus > Rhinolophus ferrumequinum. The sequence goes on from NC_046301.1 coordinate 48,013,121, forward strand.
GCGGTTACGGGGTTGTTTGGGGTGAGGTTGATGGATGTCAAGGGTTAACAGTAGGGGCAGATGGGGTGTTGGGATTGATGTCTTTTTGATTATGGGGTAATGGGGCATTTGGGACCAACTGTGAGGGCGATAGGGATGTTGGGGCTCTCTTGTTTAGGGTGATGGGGAGCTGAAAATCAGGGCTGGGGTCACTTGTTAAGGACTCAGGCTCATTAGGGTCAGGGGTGTGAATGCCCTCCAACCTCCAGAACAACCAGCTCCAGGAGCTCCCCTACAATGAGCTGTCACGTCTCAGCGACCTACGGACCCTCAACCTGCACAACAATCTCATCTCCTCTGAGGGTGAGGGGGACAACAGGAGGCCGCCCCTCCCGGCATGGTCCCAGCAGCCCTCTTCCTCCCCCGGCTGGGTCTGTGGGCAGCTCTGTGGCAGTTCCCAGAACTGCCCTTTGCTGAGCAGGATGGAAACTAGGAATGGGGGGGGCTCTGTGGCTTTTGTGGACAGGGAGGGGGACGCCTGGAGGAGCCTCTGCCAGTCCCTGGCCAGGAGCCCTGGGCAGCTGGGAGCACAGAGTCCCCCTGTCCCTCGCCCCTGCCAGGCCTGGGGTGCCCTCACCGCCTGCCCCACTCCTAGGCCTGCCTGACGAGGCCTTCGAGTCCCTCACCCAGCTGCAGCACATCTACGTGGCCCACAACAAGGTGAGGTACCCACCCGAACGCCACCCCAGACCAGACCTGGCCTGGCCAGCATCACACAGCACAGAGTGCAGAGGGGACAGCACAGGGCTGGAAGGGGGCTGCCAGGACCAGTACGTTGTGCTCCCACAGCTCTCAGTGGCCCCCCAGTTTCTGCCCCGTTCCCTGCGAGTCGCAGATCTGGCTGCGAACCAAGTGACAGAGATCTTTCCGCTCACCTTTGGGGAGAAGCCGGCGCTCAGGTAACCCCTGACCCAGCCCAGGCCCCCCAGGCCTGTCATTCCCCGTCATGGGAGTCTGAGGGGCTCATGAGCCTGCCCTGGGGGTCTGGGGGAGGCAGGGTCCTGGATGCTCTGTCTGGAGAAACACACACACACACTGAAGGCAGCCGCGAGCTGGTGTGCAGGGTGGGAGTGGAGGGCGCTGGGGAGCCCAGGGGCAGGCTGGTGGCCGGAGCCTGGCTCCCCTTAGGTCCGTGTACCTCCACAACAACCAGCTGAGCAACGCCGGCCTGCCCCCTGATGCCTTCCACGGCTCTGAGGCCGTCACCACCCTCAGCCTCTCCAACAACCAGCTCAGCTACCTGCCGCCCAGCCTGCCGCCCTCTCTGGAGCGGCTCCACCTACAGGTGCCCCTTCTTTGCCTCATGGCCCCCCTGGCCTTGCCTCCTCAAGCCTCTTTCACCCTTTCTCCTGGGGGACCCCTCTACCTCCTCAGAATCCCAGCAGTCAGAAATATCTTAGAAATATCTTTCTCCGAGTCTCTTCCACTGGCACAAGTTGGTCACAAGTGCTGCGAGCAGCCTTGCTAAAGCCAGCTCCCTGCCTCCCTGCTGCCCTCTGTCCTGGACCCTTAGTGTCATTCACTCCTCCTTTCCCAGAACAACCTCATCTCCAAGGTGCCCCGAGGAGCCCTGAGCCGCCAGACCCACCTCCGTGAGCTCTACCTCCAGCACAATCAGCTGACGGACAGCGGCCTGGACGCCACCACCTTCAGGTGGGGCCTGGGGCGGGGTGGGACAAGTACAGCTTTGTGTTGGCAGTCTGGGATGAGAATTCAGAGTCTGGGGCTCCCACTCTCTGTCCCTCTCCTCTGTGTGACTCCGAGCCCACAGTCTCATTTGGTGAGTGCCTACCGTGTGCCAGGCTTGCCTGAGCACCTGGCAGCCTTCCTCACTCCCGACTACCCTGTACCGCCATCATGTTATACAATGTCACAGCTATCACATGCAGATCTGCATCCAGAACTCTGTCCTGGTCACCCTCACATCTAACCCTCAGGCTGGAACCTGCCCTGATCATCCCAAGTTTACCTCCCACTTAGATATCTCAGTTCACCACCCCAAAGTTGGAATTTCCAGCTAACATCTCTCAGGACCACGCCTTGGCCCTCCTGCACCCCCAAGATCCGCTTGGTCCCCCATGCTGAATGCCCAGACACACGCTGACCTTCTGTCTCACCAGCAAGCTGCGCCGTTTGGAGTACCTGGACCTGTCACACAATCAGCTGGCTGCGGTGCCCGCCGGCCTGCCCCGCACCCTGGCTGTGCTGCACCTGGGCCGGAACCGCATCCGTCAGGTGGAAGCAGACCGGCTGCGTGGGGCGCGGGGTCTGCGCTACCTGCTGCTTCAGCACAACTCGCTGGGGGCGGCAGGGCTGCCTGCAGGGGTGCTTAGGCCTCTGCGGGGCCTGCATACGCTGCACGTCTACGGCAACGGGTTGGAGCGCGTGCCCCTGGCGCTGCCCCGCCGCCTGCGCTCTCTGGTGCTGCCTCACAACCGGGTGGCCGTGCTGGGCGCCCGCGACCTGACCTCCACACCTGGCCTGGCCGAGCTCAACCTGGCCTACAACCGCCTGGCCAGTGCCCGAGTGCACCGCCGGGCCTTCCGCGCTCTGCGTGCCCTACGCAGCCTAGACCTAACTGGCAACCAGCTGACCCGGCTACCCAGCGGCCTGCCCATCGGCCTGCACACCCTACGACTGCAGCGCAACCAGCTGCGAGCTCTCGAGCCCGAGCCGCTGGCCGGCCTGGACCAGCTGCGGGAGCTCAGCCTTGCACACAACCGGCTTCGTGTGGGCGACATTGGGCCTGGCACCTGGCATGAGCTACAGGCCCTCCAGGTCAGGGGTGGGCTGGTTAGCCAATGACTGTCCATAGGAGGCCCCCATGGCCCCTCCATCCCCCTGCCTGCCCAGCTCCTCTTCCAGGAGGCCCTTAGATAATATCACAAACAGCCCCCTGTGGGGGTGGGGGGAACCCTGGGATGGATGAGACACACCAGCCTCCAGGCCTTTGGCTATGCTGTCCCTGCCCCCTGCTCCTTCGAGACACCCCTGCACCTCCTCAGTGAACACCGTGGCCTCTAGCTCCTTCTGACCACTGATGATTCCAGAGTTTAGAGCATCTGTGGGTGCCAGGAGCTGTTCTAGGCATTGGGGATGCCCTGGCCCCAGGCACAAACCCCCTGCTTAGGGAGAAAGTAATCGATAAAAATTGTAAGTAAATGATGAAGAGTGTTAGAAGGGTATGAGGACTCAGACGAAATGCCACCTTTGAATGACTAATTGAATCAACATCTCCCACAGCAGGGGGGGACCAATCTGTGCTCCCAGCACCTACAGCAGGGCCTGACCCAGAAAGGACTCAGTTTACCTCCGCTGAGGGGAGGAATTTGGCAGCCATGAAGAGAGACGGTGGGAGGGGGCAGAAGGACTAGGCTGGGTATGGAGGGGAGGAGGCCCCGGAGGACAGTGGTTTGGGGCTTGGCCGAGCAGCCAGCCCGGGGCGTCTCTGCCCACCTGCCCAGGTGCTGGACCTCAGCCACAACGAGCTGTCCTTCGTGCCCCCCGACCTGCCTGAGGCCCTGGAGGAGCTGCATCTGCAGAGCAACCGTATCAGCCACGTGGGCCCCGAAGCCTTCCTCAGCACACCTGGCCTGCGCGCCCTCTTCCTCAGGTGCCCTGAGGACAGCCGGGGGGGTGGGGTCCAGATGGGCAGGGGAGGGCCCTGGTGGACTGTGGGCGACCCCAGCAGGCCCAGGGGGTCAGGATGGTTGTGACCCCCTGCCCTCATGCCCACCTCTTGATCCAGGGCCAACAGGCTTCACATGACCAGCATTGCGCCCGAGGCCTTCCTGGGCCTCCTGCACCTGCATGTGGTGGACACGACGGGTAACCCAGAGCAGGTCCTGGTCCAGCTGCCACCCACGGCCCCACGTCGGCCCCGGGCATGGGGCCCCTGAGCCCGAGAGGCCCGGCAGAGCAGTCCAGACACCTGGGGCTCTGCTGGGCCCTGGACTAAGGAGATAGCACCCACCTGGGGCCTCAAGCTGGTCTCCGAAGCCTTGAGGGCAAGGCCGCCGGAGCCGTGATGGCTGGGAAGCTGGGGCACCGCCTCCACACACAGGGAGGGACTGAGGCACGCAGCTCACACACAGGGTATGCCAGCCCTGCCAGCCATATCACCACTGCCCACAGATGGAGACAGCAACAATAAAGCCTAACCCTTTCAAGCGCTCATTACTGACCAGGTGCCCTTCACCTTGTGGGGTGGGAGGGGCTCTCACTATCCCTGTGTCCAGCAGAGGAAACTGAGGCTCTAGGATGCTAAGTGGGTCAGGCAATTTGGCCCAGGTCCTGCAGCCAGTGAGAAGCAGGGCTGGATTTCAAGGCCCTGAGACACATTTGAGTCACCAAACACCACCATGTATGGGCGCGTATAAACCCAGAGACGCCCAAGGTCACCAGCTAAAGAGCTGCACAGAGCGGCAGGCGCCCCCAGGCAAGTCACAAACCCGATGACAGACACACGGGACTTCATACGTGCATCTAACATGTCTTTCACAGCGATGCTCCTCTTATAGGTACCTCCCCTTCTACTAACCCTAGGGAGGGTGTGTGTGAGGGGAGATCCAGCCCAGCCACCCAGAGCAAGACACAAAGGCAGGACCAGGACGGAGTGAGCAGGACCAAGTGAGCCAGGTGTGGCCCTGGCTGTTTATTCCATGTGTCAACCCTAGGGCCCAGCGGGGTCAGGGCACCCCCCTGGGGAGTCAGCCAGGCTCTGGCTGGCCTCAGAGGCTTCTTTGGGGTATGGATGGGCTTCAGGGTTAAGGCTAGGGAGGGACAGGAAGTAAAGTGCTTGCAGGGGCCCTTGGGGCTTGGTCCTAGCCACCCTCCCACCTCTGGGGCAGGCCAGGGGCTGGATACCCCTGGGCTGTGCAAACGGGACTCTCCCAGGCCCACCAAGCCAGGCCTGGGCAAGGGGCAGGCACCTTCCCTGACGCCCACTGCCAGGGAGGCTCCAGGTAGGCTGGGTGGGCCCAGCAGGGGACGCATCCATCCAGAGCTGATTGTCTGCTGATTGTCTGCTTGTCTGGTCTGAGACTGCAGCTGTGTCAGCTCCTCCCAGCACCAGGGCCTCGGGCCTGCTCCCCGATCTCCAGGGGCCACAAACCCGATCGATCCCTCACCTACGAAGCCGCTGCAGCTGTATAAGAGGCCGCTGGGATCAGGGGGGGCCATGACCACAGCTGCCTACCCTCTTCCCCCAACACCTGAGCTGCTCACCTCATTCTCAACCAGGTTCCGCCTATAGAGTGCCTCCTTTGCAGCTTCCTGGGGGTCCAATGGGTGGTCAGTGGGCAGCCCCTGACGGCCCTGGCCCCCCAGTGCCCACCCGGACCTTGCCCAGCTCACCCTGCTGCCATCATTGCCCAGGCGCCGGGCAGCCTCTGTGTAGAACTGCAGCTGACGTTCCAGCTGGGCCATGTATTCTGAGGGAGAGATGGGGATCAGGATGGGGCCACTGCCACCACCCCTCCCCCATGTGCCTGTCCCCGAGTCCCTACCTCTCCGGATGCCCGGGCCCCCCTGCTCCAGCTGTGCCCTCTGCCACTGGCTGCGTTGCATGATGTCTTGGTACTGCTGGGCTACCTCCGGGGGCACTGGCCGCCGTGCCTGCCTGAGGGACAGGATCTGGGGGGTACAGAGGAGGCTGTGAGGGCTCTGCCTGAGCCTGCAGCTCCCCCAATCCTGCCCACTAGCCCAGTGGGTGGGCACCCACCTTCCGCTCTAGACGCTCTTGGTCGAAGGCCAGCACACTGAGGCTATGCAGGGGCCGGGTGGATCTAAGGGGTGGGGATAGGGATGAGGGACTGCAAGCATCCCCCATCCTTGACCCCATTAATTCGACACGCTGGCACTGGGGAAGAGCCAGAGACAAGCCAGGCCCACGACCATGTTGTTATGCCCACAACCTACTGGTGATGATGGCTGTACACCCAGGCAACTGCAATGCCAGGCAGTCAGGGAGGATTTCCTGGAGGAGGCGACAGCCAATTTGGGACCCACAGGAGTCAGAGTTGGGCAGAGGAGCAGAGAGCAAGTGTGAGAGTAGAGGTACTCAGGGAATTGTAGCAGAGAAGGCCAGAGGACAGTGAAAACTAGGTGTGGCCATGAACTAACAGGAGCAAGTGGAGAGAGAGAAGGCTGAGTATATTGACAGTGGTCAGATCAAAAAAGGTCTTAAAGGTCAAATTGAGGAGTTTAAACTGGATCCTCCAGGAGAAGGGGAGTCACAGAAGGTCTGGAAGCAGGGAAAGGACATGTTCCAATTTGTGCCTGATGGGAAAATATCTAGGAAGGGCTGAGCTGTGAAGAGGGGTTTCCTCGCCCAGCCACTCACCTGTTTCCTGGCTCCCTCGTAGGGGCAGGCACAGGAGGAGCCTTCCCTTTAGGCCCAGCAACCTGCTTCAAAGGACAAGAACCAGTCTTATGAATCTTGGCCCCCTTGAACCAAGCCTCCCTCCCTGGGGTTGCTGCTGGGTGGGTGGGGTCTCACTGTGGGCATAGCTGCTGGCACAGGGTCAATGACCAGCCACCTCTCAGTCGTTGTCTCCAATTGCTGGGCTGTCAGTGGCTCTCGAATCCGGACCATCACCTCCAGCCTCCCCCCAGTCGGCCGGCGACCATCCAGTACCTGGTGGGGCGTGAAGGGAAGATATTGAAAAGCGGGCAGTGGCTGGAGGCCCAGGGCTGGGATCCGGGAGAACCAGCATGATTTCCAAAAGTCCATGCATGTGACTGAGACACCAAGTGATCATGATAGAGCAGGGTGCTGGGAGTATTTAGGGCTGGGAGTGGGGAGGTCTGAGACTCCCAGGGGAGGGGCTGGGTCAGCAGAGGCAACCTTTGAGAGGCTCAGGGCAGGGGGCATTTGAATAATGTTACCGAGCGACATAGCCATACGGGACCATTCAGATGAATGTCCATCTCTCACCTCAAGGATCTCCCGGACCTCGCATGCTGTCTCCAGGGCATCCAGCTTCAGCTGGGCTGTGCCCAGGACCCGGTCAGTTTTGAACAGCCCCCTGTGTGTGAGGGGGGACAGGATGGTTGGCCCAGGGCAGCTCCCACTCCCCAAGCCCATATAATGCCTACCCCCTGCCCAGCTCACCCCTTGTGGACCACTTCGAACTTGATGCCTTTGGTCTGGATAGCCCTTCGGAAGCCTCGGTGGCTACGATTGATGCACAGTTTGAACTGCTCCTTGAACTCTGCCCGGGGAAGGAAGGAGGGGTCAGGCTCTGGTCTCATGTTCTTTCTGTAGGGGGTGGGGGGTACCTGCTGCCCATGTCTCACCAGGAGAGTCTGTGTTCTTGATCACGCTGGTCTTGTCTTTCTGAGCTTCTTCCTGGGACCGGACAGGAGACATGAAAGCTCGGGGGCTGGGGCCTGGCCTGGGACGCCTACCTGACCCGTTCCCCAGCCTGATGGGGCTTGAGCCCATCTCCCTCCAGCTCTTCACATACCACATTGGGATAGGGGAAGTCGAACCGAACGAAGACATCCAGGTCACCGGGGGACAGCCCTGTGGGCAAACCAGGGTCAGGGCTGGGCAGAGAGGTGGTCCCCACAGCCCTGACCCCTGCCTGGTGCCCCCTCACCTGGGGGCGTGGGCAAGTTGATGCCCTTCACGATGAACAGGAGCATGTCATTGCTGCTGAGGTCAGGGAAGATCCTTCCGGAGGGCAGGTGGGGAGAGAGAGGCACCTCAGCCCTACTGCCTACCCACCTTCTTTTCCCTCGGTGGGGGCAAGGAACAAACCCCATGCTGGCCTTTGGGGGTGTCTCGGCTCCACAAACTAGAGTTCTCTGTCCAGCTCTGCCACTGGCTGACTTTTGGGCCCTTTCTTCAGTCTGCACGTATTTATTTAGTATCTACTTTGCACCAGCCAGTGGCCTTGTCGCTGTGGGAACTTTCCTTCATTTAACAGTATTTCTGGAGCCCCTACCATGTGCCAGACAGTGCCCTAGCTGCTATGGGGCCTTCTCTTCATTTGACATTACTTAAGCACCTACTGTATGCCATCCAGTGGCCTCCTGGCTGGGGATAACAGAAGTAAATGAGAGAGACCCTGTCTCTGTGCTCTTGGAGGCTGAGCTGGCTGAGTAGACAGATGACCAGTAAACATATAAACAGAAAAAAACAAAGCAACTCTGCAGAGAATTAAAATAAGGGGGAGATTGAAGTGTACTCAGGAGGGGTTGCTTTAGATAGGGTGGTCAGGGAGGGCGTCTCAGTGGAGGTGACATCATAGGTGATTCTGGATGTCAAGAAGGGGCTGCTACATGGAGACCTGGGGATGGGAAACTACTGGGGCAAAGGCCCTAAGGTGGGAACATGCTTGGTGCATCCAAGGGGCCAGAAAGAGGCCTGTGTGGCAGGAGGCGAGCAAAGTGGGGACAACGAGTGGAGAGAAAGTCATGGAGAGCCAGGCCATGCAGACGTGGGGGAGCCAGGTGTGGGCTTTCCTAGGTGGCTATCCTAGGTTACCCCAGGGACTGTACGTAACCTCATCTGTACGTGGGAAAAATGATCCCAACTCCCCAGGGTGTGGGAAGACATAAGTGGAGCAGGACCAACAACCACCATCCTGCAGGCCCGGGACGCACTTACTAGACCTTCCCCATTTCCAAATGTGCCACTGTCAACGCCCCTTCCCTCGCCCCGCATGCCTGCCTCAGGACCCTTACACATGCTGTACTCCCACCACCCATCCAAACTCTCTTCCAGAGGCAAGTCCTCTGCCAGCTTCTGGGGAGGGCAAATCCCTCCTCAACGCGGTGTCTGGGCCAGGGACCATTGGGGCCTTACTTGATGATACTGAAAGTTCTTTGCTCAAAGCGGGCAGTGGGCGTGGGGAGACCTCGGGCGAAAGCCTGCTTCAGAGTCTCCATGCTCCGTTTACAGTCCTCTGCCAGTTTCTCAAATCTGCCAGCAAGAGAGCCCTACTCAGGTCCCTGGTCTCAGAGATGGGCTGGGGGTGCACACATCTGGCAGAGGTGGGCATGGGGGCACTTACTTGCTGGTTTCAGCAATGTTGCCCAGGTGAGTGAACTGGTTAGAGTGGTTCAAGCACATCTAGGGAGGTAGAAGACAGTGAAGGGAGAGTTGGGGGGCCATGAACCTGGGGGAGGCCTACTGACCCGGGCTGGGGACCCCCTCACCTCATGCTGCTGCCTTATGAGCTTGGTGAGTTCACCATAGCGCCGGGCAGACTCCTGAGATAGACCAGGGCCAGGCCGCTGGACCAGGGCGAAGTCGTCTTTGCTGACAGGGGCAGGTGGCACCTAAGGAGGACCAGGCTTATGGGGAGGGGTCTGCTTGTCAGCAACGAGCAGATCCACCAGGGCTTTGCAGAAGTGTCACCCCTTCTTGGAGAGGCCTTCCCTGACCACCACTCTGTCCTCTGCCCCTGCTCTTTCTTCTTTCCCAAGGGGAAAAGTGATACTCAGAGAGAAGTGGATAGTCCTGCTCAAAATGGCAGAACTTGTTAACTGTTTCCCCCAAATCTGATCCATACCCTCTTCCCTAGTAGTGGAAGTCTGGCTGGGCACACAGCAGCCCCGCAAGAGAGTACATGTTCCAGCCTCCCTTGCAGATCAGTGCAGCCACGTTATTCAGTTCTGGCCAATGGGAGGTGAGCAGACGTGATGGCTACTCCATGTTACTTCCTTTCCAGGAAACTGCTTGCCCATTCTTTTTTTCCCTCATGGCTTCCCACAGGCAGGATGCAGACAGATCAGTGATCCACTTAAAGAACCTGGGCTCTGGAGGGCTTTATCTTTCAAAGCCCAGAGTACCCTGAGTGTTACATGCAAGAAACATAAAAATCTGTCGTGTTTATCCAGTCTTGGGAGGGGCCTATTTGTTACAGCAGCTCAACCTGCACCCTGACTAATATACTCCAAGTCACATGGCTGCTAAGTGGCCAGAGCCCAATGGGCAAGCGCCTGGGAGGTCCAGCAGGCCCCAGGGGTTCACCTTGGTGATGTCCACAGGCAGCCCGTTACGTGAGGCCTCCAGCATGGGCTCCAGCCCCTTGGCCTGGCGCAGGTGCATCTTGGCACCCTCCATGTCGTTCTTCTGCTTGGCTCGCAATGCGGCCTGCAGGAGCTGCTTCTTTCGGCCCTCCAGGAAGGTCAGTTGCTGCTGGGCTGTGGGCACAGGGGCATCAGCAGAAGCTGCCCAGTCCATGGCCAGGCGATCAGCAGCCAGGGTCGGGATGGGGCACCTACCTCTGGTGGATGTGCCTTTGGGGGCTGTTTTGGCTGCTGGGGTGGATCCTGGCTGGGGTGCCCTTGATGCTGGAGCCTTGGGCTGAGCCATGGGGGCCACAGGGCTGTTGGGCTGCTGAGGGACGGAGAGAAAGTCAGAGCATTCTCAGCACCTGTGATGAGGCCACTCCTCAAATGGTCAGGGCCTGACGCTGACAACAGTGACCGTCTTAGTTTCTGTTTCCTCAGCACCGAGCACCCCATACAGTTGCGTTCTCATTAAATCTCTGCAACAGCCCTGGGAGGTAGGGACTATGACTATGCCTACTTTACAGATGAGGAGACTGAGGCTCCGAGAAAAAAATAACTTGCCAGTGGCCACACAGCCAGGAAGTGGTAGGGCCGGGACATGAGGCTGGTTCTTTCTGGCTCAAGACCCAAACTGTCAGGCTTTTCTTCACAGCTACTTCCTGCCTCACCCCAAGGCCCTGCCCCCAGCCCCTCAGACCTTCTTAGGCTCTTCATCCTCTTCATCCTCTGGGCCTTCATCCTGGTTGGCCAACTTCATGGCAGTTTCCAGGACCCCCACCAGGCTCGGCTGGGTGGGCTCGGAGGCCTCCAGGCCCTGGATGGGGGGAAAGCCTGTGCGGCCAGTTGGGGCCCAGTCAGGAGGGAGAGACCCACAGCATTATGGTGGAGACGTGGTTTCCTCTCCCTCTAAAAGAGCCTTGGACCTTCGAACCCACTTTAAATGCAGGACAAAGCAGGCACACCAGACCAAATCTCCCTCCTGTCTCTTGGCTCCTCTCACCTGACCCCAGGCCTTGACCAAACTCTACGATGCTCTGCGGGGCATAAGGGGTGGTCCTGGGCCTGGGAGGACTTTCAGGGGACCAAAGTACAGAGAAATCATTGCTCCCAGTGGGAATGCACAGGAAACTCTGAAAACCCAGACGAGACCTCCGACCCACTGCCGGGGTTGATGGGAGACTGAGTAGGTATCTGTAAAGCTGAGAGCTGATGAGTAGGAAGGAGAAGTCAAACAAAGAAATGGAGGGAGTAGATAGCAGTGGGCTGGTCAACAGCCTCTTCAAATAAAACCCCCTGATTTTCAGTGTTTGCCAATTTCCATGGCGTAAACACTCCCACTGTGACTGATTTAAAGCTACCCATTGTAGCTTACAGAACTCCTAAACATGTAGCAATCAGCTCCCTGACCCTGTAGTTAGAAGGAATAGCACCTGCAAAGGCTCAGAGGCGGGAGGGGTGGGGGAGGCGCAGGGCCTACCTGGGGGTACTGGCAGCTCAGTCACATCCACAGCTCGGCCAGCCTTGTGGGCTCGTATGGCGTCTTGGTATTGCTGTGGGGGACACAGGTGTTCGAGCTCCCTGGGCATAATCTTCAGGGGCTGCCCACCCACCCATTTGGCCCCCACATACCCACTTGGCCCCCACACACCTTGACAATGCGCTCATGCATACGAGCCTTCCGCTGGTCCCCTTTGGTCTTAGCCTGGGCTGCGGCCACGTGGTATCGCTCCATTCGCTGCTCTAGGGCCTCCAGGAGAGTCCGTGGGGGTGGGGGAACCTCTGGGCCAGACAAGGGTGGGGGTCAGGGTTAAGAATCTTGGAAGGGGAGACTGTCTTGCCCCAGCCTGCCCATTAAGAGCCCCAGGAGCCTACCTGGCATGGAGGGCACTGTGGCAGGAGTCATAGGCTGTGGTAGTGGTGATGTTGAGTCTGGGGGCAGCTGATCTGGGGACAGAGAAGTCCAGTGCATTGAGGGGCATGCTTATGGCCACCCCCACTCCCAGGCTGGTGTGGCCTGAGCGAGTCCCCAGGCCTGACCAAAGGGGGTGTCAGCATCAGGAAGAAGTCAGTGGAAGCCTCCAAAAGTCCTGGAGGATGGGTAAGTGGAGTCCTCACCAGGTGGAGGGGGCAAGCGGGACAGGTCCACAGGCTCCCCCCGGCTCAGGGCCTCCAGGACAGCATCAAAGCTCTGTGAGAAGGAAGGAGATCAGGGGAAGAGGCTGCAGCTGGAGCCAGGACCCTGTGAGGAGCCTCCATGCCCTGCCATGTGACAGACAACTCCCACCTCTGCCCTTTCCTTTGCACCATCTTGCTCAAGCCTCTTCTAACACTTAGGTCCATTTCACAGAAGAGATAAACTGAGGCTTCAAGAGGTACAGCAAATGAGACCTAGGGAGTGACCATGCCAGGATTCAAATTTAGGTCTGACTCTACAGCCCATATTCACTGTCATCATGCAATGCTGGAAGCATCCTTTCCTCTCCATCCAACCCTGTCCATCAGTCTAGACACACCTTGGCCACACGGAAGTGTCTGGTGGCAGCAGAGGTATCTCCCTGCTGCTTGGCATGGAGGGCAGCCAGCTTGTACTCGCGTTGGCGGCTCTGCAACTGTGCCAGGGGGCCAGTGCTGCAGGGACCTGGGAAGGGAAACAGTGTACAAACCATTTCTATTCTCACAACAGAGACTGCTCTTAATCCCATTTTATAGATGCAACAATTAAGGCTCAGAGAGGGGATGCTGTCTCCCCAAGGTCACACAGCCTGAAGACTGTGTGGTGGGGACTCAACTCAGGCTTGGGAAGCTCCAGAGCCTCTGTTGTTTTGCCCCCCAAAAATTTTTTGGAAAATTTATGTACCCTTATGCATTTTCAAGTTGACATCTAAAATTTCTCATCTTAAGTTTCAAAAGTGGCCAAGGTTGTCATTCTAGTGTCTTGCAAATATTAACATTCGAAAAAGAAAACCATCACATCACTCTTATAAATCTAATGTATTTTAACTACCATGGTAATTGGAAACTCATCAACACTCACTTTTAATTTTTTTTAAATATGGCAAAATACGTAAAGTAAAAGTCACCATATTAACCATTTTTAATATTCAGTTTAGTGGCATTAGGTAGTATTCACATTGTTGTGCAGCCATCACCATCATCCATAAATAGAACATTTTTCATCTTCCCAAATTGAAACTCTGTCCCCATTAAACACTGACTACCTACCCCGCCTCCCCCAGCCCCTGGCACCACCATTCTACTTTCTGTTTATGAATGTGACTCTCTAGGGACCTCAAGTTAGGTGAAATCATACAGTATTTGTTCTTTTGTGACTGGTTTATTTCATCTAGTACAGCATCCTCAAGGCTCATCCACACTGTGACAGGTGTCAGAATGTCCTTCCTTTTTAAGGCTGAATAATATTCCATTGTATAGATATACTATTTTGTTTATCCATTCATTCATTAATAGACACCTGGGTCACTTCTACATTTTGGTTACTGTGAATAATGCTGCTATGGACATGGGTGTACAAATATCTCTTTGTGTCCCTGCTTTCAATTCTTTTGAGAATATACCAACATTTACTTGTAAAATATTTCCCAGGGTTCACTTTTAGCAGTTGGGAATTTCACATCATCTTCTCCTCTTATTTCTATCCACATCCCCCACAGAATTTTATCCTAACATGATCTATGTGAGCACTTGAAAGCCTTTTTTTGACCACCCTATCATACATTTGTAACCAAAATACATTTATGTGGTCTATCAGCAAAGTTGGGAAACAGGATTAAACTGCTTTTTAAACAGTATGTTAGTTAGTTGCAAATAATATACATAACACATTTTCAGAAGGAGTATCTCTAAATTGAAAGTAATAAGTACCATTTTTGGTATGAAAAGAAAAGCAAAATGGATACACTACCCTCTGTCCATAAATCCTAGAAACACCTGGGAAACGGCCTGCGTTGTACTTTTTCAGACTGACAACTGGACCCACTGCTGTACGTTTAGGGGTATTTGCCTGAGAAGGTGTATATAGGTTGACATAAAACACCTTGACATTTGATTGGTTTTACCATGTTTCCCTGAAAATAAGATCTAGCTGGACCATCAGCTCTAATGCATCTTTTGGAGCAAAAATTAATAGAAGACCCAGTATTGTATTATATTATATTATATTATATTATATTATATTATATTATACCCGGTCTTATATTAATTTTTGCTCCAAAGACGCATTAGAGCTGATGGTCCGGCTAGGTGTTAATTTTGGGGAAACATGGTATCTCCTGTCATTGCAAGCCTCATTGTTAAAAAGTTTTCTTCTGGGTTGAATTATTGTAACAATTACATTTAGTACGTAATTGAGCAAAGCCTAAATATCTCAAGCTTTCTGATAAATAACTTTTACATAGCAAGAGTAAAATTTTATCGGCAAGGCACCTCTTTCTGGAAGAGCAGATGGAGCGAAACCGCGTGGCCACAGCCCAGGCTAAGACCAAAGGGGAACCGCAGAAGGCTCCCATGCATGAGCGCGGGGCCAAGTGGGTGGGTGGGCAGCCCCTCAAGACCACGTGGTGGAGGCTGGGTCAACTTCCTCACATGTAGCTATTTCCCTGTTTATTTCTTTCCTATTTTCTTTTTTCCTTTTTTAAAGTCTAGAGAAACCTGCTTCACACTAACAGATAGGAAGAGACGGAGTCTTGTTATTACGATGTCACACAATTCTCTGTATCCTTGACAAGTTATATGCCAAAAATGCCAGCATGAAAAATTTGGGGTGATTTTGGCCAAGAATTTCAGGTGGCCAAGAATTCCAGGGCGGCTGGAAGGCTCAGTTGCTTAGAGCCTGTGATCTTAACAACAGGGTTGCCGGTTCAATTCCCACATGGGATGGTGGGCTGCACCCCCTGCAACTAAAGATTGAAAACGGCGACTGGACTTGGAGCTGAGCTGCGCCCTCCAACAGTCCTTCTTGAACTTTGCCAAAATCAAGGGCTTCCAGACCAGGCTGGCTGCAGAAGGATTTAGAGATCCAGTGTCTACGTTCTCAACCCCAGACCAGCCTTTTATGTCATCTCATTGGTTCCCACCTGGTAGCGTTTGCCCCTGGAGCAGAGCCCAGAGTTCAGATTCTAGAAGGGAGAGGGGTGGGTACTCCTTTTCTACAGTGGGAGGAGGGTGACCAAAGAGGGGGAGGTTAGGAAGGTAAACCTCTGGGTAGATGCGTCCTCCCGCCAGGTGAGTTTTAGGAGAAAAAAGACAGGCAAGCCTGACAGCTTGAAAATTATTCATTTAAAACTCTGTATCTGGGAACGTTACTCAGCCCTAAAAAGGAATAGAGGGGCAGCCAGATGGCTCAGTTGGTTAGAATGCGAGCTCTGAGCAGCGGGGTTGCCGGTTCGATTCGCACATGGGCCAGTGAGCTGTGCCCTCCGCAACTAGTTTGAAGACAACAATTTGAGCTGAGCTGCCACAGAACTCCCGGTGGGCGGCTGGAAGGCTCAGTTGCTTAGAGCCTGTGATCTTAACAACAGGGTTGCCGGTTCAATTCCCACATGGGATGGTGGGCTGCACCCCCTGCAACTAAAGATTGAAAACGGCGACTGGACTTGGAGCTGAGCTGCGCCCTCCACAACTAAGACTGAAGGACAACAACATGAGTTGGAGCTGATGGGTCCTGGGAAAAACACACTGTTCCCCTTCTCCAACAAAATCTTAAAAAAAAAAAAAAAAAAAGGAATGGAATTCTGACACAGGTTGCAATGTTATGCTAAGTTTAGGAAGCCAGACACAAGACACAAAAGGACAAATACATTTGTAACTAAAATCCATTACGATGGGCTGGGGGACAGGGATGGGGAATTGGTATTTAATGAGGACAGAGTTTCTGTTTGGGGTGAAGTCTGGGAAATGGAGGTCACAGTTGCACAACATTGAATATACTAAATGCCACTCAAATGCACACTGAAAAATGGTTACAATGGCAAACGTGACATTATATATATATTTTACCACCACAAAAAAGAAGATATTAATAATGAATTCCGGGGGCATGCCGACCTGGGAAGGGGAGGGGTGTCATCAGTACAGGACCTGTACCCCCCCAGAGAGGCCAACTGATGAATACATCCCCCAACATCCTGTCAGCCCAGCCCTGCCCTTGGCCTACCTGGGGGCGGCTGGGGCTTCGCCAAGCCCAGGGATGAGGCTGGGACAGTAGGAGGAGGACCCTCCACTGTGACCCTGGGTTCTGGAGCCAGCAGGTTCACTGTGACCCTGGGTTCTGGAGCCAGCAGGTTCACAGAGGCTGGCGGGATAAGTACAGGGGTGTGGCTGGGTGTGGCCGCTGGGCCCTTCCCTATGGCAACAGGTGGTGGGATGTCCTCTTCATCAATGGCATTGCCCTTTCGGACGGAGGCCAGCAGGTTTTCAAGTGTCTGGGAGAAAGTGTAAATGTGGGTTTCGGAAAAGCCCAGAGCTGAGTGCGGTTATTGGGTCCCAGCACCCTCCCGTCTGACTGCTCACCTTAAGTCCCCGGTCATAGCGCCGTATCTTGGCGCCATCTCCAGCTTGCTTAGCACTTTCAATCGCTGTCTGGTAAAGAGCCAGCCTCTCCTGCAAGGTGGCCTCCACCCCTGGGCTGAGGGCTGTGGCCTTCGACTGCAGGAGGGGCCAGGGGAATGGTGTGGGTGGGTGGTGACCCAACTTGGCCCTCCCTGACAGTCTACTGCACACCAGGCATGTCAAACCTGGGCCAGTTGCCTCCATTCTGGTGGCGTAGAGTTTATCACCCCCTTTCCCTACCGGGGAACTGGGGCTCTGAGGTGTCCAGTCACCTGCCTGAGGTCACAAGACTGAGAAGGGCAAGGGAAGGCCTTGAACCCTGGGCTGTAGGGAGCAGGGCTGTGAGAGTTATACCTGGGCCACAGGAGGGTGGGGCTCCAAAGCCTTCTGTTCCTCCCCAAGGACCTCATTTAATTCGGCCTGCAGGGACACAAGGCCGGGGGCCTGTGTGAGGGCCCAATGGATGGGGCAGCATCCATTGGAATGCCCCCTGCCCCACCCTGGACGCTCACCAGCAGGTCATCATCAGCCTCCACATCCTCTTCATCTGTCCCCTCATCCTCATCCAGGTCTTTCATGCACAAACTGGCCATCTTCTCAATGGCCTCCATGGGCAGTGGACCTGGTGGCAGGGGGAGGCACCTGATGGACCAACATCCTTCAAGAGTCCCCAGCCGCCTGTCCCAGTCACCCACAGTCCCAAAGAATAGTGTAACAGGGAGTGGGGCAGTATGTCCCCATCCCGGCCCTTCCATGGTACCCCTGCTACCAGACGACCTCGCCAGCCTCATCCCTTCCTTATCAAGTCCGGGTTCAAACTCTGGGCAAGTTGGGTGACTCAAACCTTTTATGGCTCTGTGCATGTCCAAGATGGACTGCAAAAGCATTGCCGTGTATTGAGTTGCATGTATTTGGAGTTACAAATAAATTTTAGCCAGTAGGTGAATTCACAAATACGGAATCTGTGAATAATAAGGATCAACTGTATTGGCCAAAAAGTGTAAAGGTTCTGTTTGCCCTCTGGGCCCCCGCCCCACTTGACTACTGCAGAGTCCTCTGTCTCCTGCCATGTCTCCCAGGGCCTTTGCATATGCTGTGACCCCTCCCAGAAGCGCTCCCCAATTCTTCACATGGGACTACCCATCATGGGTGCCTCCTCCAGAAATCCTGCCCCAGCTCACAAGTCTCTCCCGTCACTCTGTGCTTACCTATCCCAGGCCTGATCACAGGAGAGCAGGTTGGACAACTAACCAGGTCCTGTTTGAAGCATTTTACGAACACTAGAAGATTAATTCCTGGATGTAAGGGTGGTTTATTTCCATTTTACAGATGGGGAAACTGAGGCCCTCACAGGTGCTGGGGCTCAAATCACAGCCAGTAAAAGGTGAAGTTGGGATTCGAACCCTCACTCTGGGTCCAGAGTTGATCACTTAACCTTTACCCCAGACTGTGGATTCCAGGAGGGCAGGGACCTTTTCTGTCTCCTTTCCCCATCTCCCCAGCGCCTAGCTCTGAATCCTGCCCATAACGGGAGCTGAGGAAATGTTCTAAGGGTGGTTTGAGTCTTACCTTTGCCTTTGAGCTTCTCCAGGGCTTGGGGCTGGCCCCCCACCAAAGCCAAGAACTCGGCCTCCAGTTCCTCATTGTTAACTCCATCCTCGGGGATCATCAGGCCATCCGAGGAGAAATCAACCAGTAGGCCCAGCTGCGGGAACAGCAAGGGTCCAGTCAGACCAAAGAATGCGCCCCACCTTGCCTGAGGCAGCCACGATGGACCCAGAGTCCCCTCAGGATGAAGAGAACCCAGGCCTCCTGGGGAAAGCCACTTCCCTGCGAGTGCCAGAAGGCTGGAACAGGCCCAAAATGCAACAGGTGTCCCAAGATGGGCCAGGCCCTCTGACATAGATCAACATGGGACAAAGGGCAGGTAGGAAGACTCAGCCCGCACCCGTGATGCACGGCTAGCCAAGTACAGTGGGGAAAGCAGGCCACACACCCTGCCCAAAGCACAGCCACTCTGCACACCTGGGCTTTTCCTCCCAGCATCCTCAGCAGAGAGGGCCATGCAAGAAGGTTGGGGGCATCAAGAGCAAATAAAAGCCCTGACAGTAACAGAGACCTTGAAAGTGGGATTTTTGCCATGTAACAGACCTGTCTTCCTATCCTATCCAGGTTAATGACCCATCATGATGTGACAATATTAGATTGAACTATACAAAATTGCCCTTTCTTTGGGTCAAAAATGGCCAAATATTGGCAATTATGTATGGCTACTTATAATGGTAATGACGGTGATAGTAACATATCTAGTGCTAAACTATCCCAATGAATTTTCACAACTGTCCTGTGACATAGCGACTCTTAGGGCCTCTGCTCCACAGATGAAGAAACTGAGGCTGTGAGCTGTGAGGCCAAGTATCCAATGTGTAGAGGATAGGAGAGAACCTCAGGCTGGCCAGACTCTAACACCTGGGCACTAAGCTCCTTCCATCAAAGCTGTGAAAAATCAAACTGTTACGGTGCCTGGGGCAGAGGAAATGGGGGACATAGAAGAGGTCCCGCCACTGTCCTACGGGCTCATGGCAGCAGCTCTGGATTTGCACTTAGCTCTGATCAAGCTGTTAATTCCTATGACCTTGAGCAGGTGTCATCACCTCTCTGGGCCTCAGTGTCTTCATCTGTACAATGGGGATAAAAAAAGACTTGGCCTGGCTGATCCGAGGGTTCAAAGTGTGCTTAAGTCCAAGGAAGCAATAACTGTCCTGCCTAGTCCAGGTTGAGGCCTTCCCCTCCCCGACTGGAGCTGCTGCGGCAACAGGTGGCCCTGAACCTGGGGCGGGGCGCTAGGAGCTGGGGAGCCAAGGCCAGTAGGCCGCACATCGGGGTCGAACCTTACCTTGGGGGCGGGGGCCGGGGCTTACCTGGGGGTGGAGATCTGGTTCCCCTAGGGGGTGGGGCCCTCCCCTGAATGTGTGACAGGAGTGGGTTGGGTTCCCTCGGCGGGGCCGGGGGTGGGGTTGAGTGGGAGAATACAGACTCACCTGGCGGGCGGCGGCCGCGCCTCGGCCCGGGGGTCCCGGGATTCCCTTCCTCTTGTGCATCTTCCAGACAAGATGCCTGGACCACCGGCCCCTCGCTGGGCCTTGCCCTTTCTCCTCCCCGGAGCCCTATCGCCGCGCACGCGCCCTTCAGGAGCCCTGCACCCCTCGCCGGCGCCCCGCGACCGGCAACCCCGCGTCCTCGGTCCCTGGGGAGGCCGCCCTACTTCCGCCTCGTAGCTCGCGGGCGGCGGCACCGGAGCGAGGCCACTGGACTTGCCGGGCCCGCCGCACTGAAACTACAACTCCCGGCAGGCAGTACGCAAGCGCGCATGGGCGCTGCAGGGCGCTGGAGGGTACCTCGCGTACGGGAAAGAGGCGGAGCGTGCGCCGGTGTGAGCGCAACGCTGGCATTGCGCATGCGCGCGGTTGGGTGTCGCAGTGAGCGGGAAAGAGGCAGACCTCGCGCAGGTGTGAGGGCTGCGGCGGCGGTGTCGGGTTTATTGCGTTCTGCGGCCACCTACGAGCTGCAGCCTCACCTGGTGGTCCGAGTCTGGGCAGTCCTCACGTTTCGGTGGTGGGGTCGGGTTAGTGTGGACCTGGTCACCGGAAGCCAGACCGCAGCGGTCGGACCTCTGGCCTTACCAGCCCCTCAGCTCCAGACCCTGGGGCGGCCCGGCCTCCATGAGGAGCTAACTTTTTTATTTTCTCCAAAATATTTCACGCAGATAATTTAACCGAATTATCCCCTAACAGCTCCAGGCAGACCTGCCTAGTTCCTGATAAGGACAAACGGACTTCAATAACTTCTCTGTCCCAGGTCGGTTTGGGCTTTTCCCACCACCAAGGCTGGAAGGAATTGCTCTGAGGTGGCTCCTTTCCTTTCAAGGTCCTCCGGCATCCCCCGAAGGACCCCCTGACTTTTTGAAGCACTCCAGGTGACCCCTCTAAAGTCCCCAGATGACCCTGAAGGGCCCCCATTGTTCCCTCAAAAGACCTCGGATGTCACCGGAAGGGTCCCAAAAAACCCAGCCTGGAGGGAGGAGCTTCACACAGGCTGCCCCAACTTACGGGCTAGAGCCAGGGTCTCCAACGCTTCCCACGGAAGACACTCCTGCTCCACCCCTGCCTGTGCAGCTCAGATCCTGGGCAGAAGGGCAATTCCCTTTTTACTGTCTGCAGCATGGAGGAGGTTTGAGTTCTTACCCAGCCATGGCCCAAGGTCGCTATGATTCCCACCCTGTATCCTCTTGGGGCCCAACTGACCCTCAGGCAGCCAGATGGGTTGAGGTGGGGTTGGGGGTCTTCTGCCCTCAGCCAATATCACTAGGGTCTACCCAGAGAAAGGGACTTCTTGTAATGATGGTATTTTGCTCATTTTCAGATTTCTCAAGGGAGGGATAAAATGAGTAAGAGGAAGAAGCTTCGGACCTCAGGTATTTGGATGTTCAAGTTGATCTCTTTATTGTTGCTTCTGCTCTTAGGAGGAATTTGGGCTTATTTATTGCAGAAATGCTAACATGATCACACCAGGCTCCTTTAAAACATGATTTAATACCTGCTAGTAAGAAAACTATAAATTATGGAGAAGTCCATAGAGTAGAAAGTGAATGCTTTGTGGAGCTTTCTCCAGCCTCTGGTGGGGTCCCACACAGCCGAGGGAATGCCCTCAGGCTTCGTGGCAGGGTGTAGCCCCCATGCAGGCCCACTCTCAGAGGCCACCCCTGAACGGAGCTTGACATGCTGCAGGGCCATCTGGTGTGTGGATAAGTGCTTTGTTCTGGAACCAAAAACCTGGTTCCTCCCAGCTCTGCTGCTCACTGTTTTGACGGCAGATGACTTACTCTATGCCTGCTTTCCCCCTTCTGTAAATAGGGGATAATAAGAGCACCTCCCAGTGGTTCTCCACCTGGTGGGGAGAGGAATTTGCCCTCCAGAGGATATTTGGCAATGTCTAGAGACTTTTTGGTTTTCACAGTGAGTGTGTGTGTAGGGGCGGCGGTATTGGTATTTAGTGGGTCTAGGCCAGGAATCTGCTCAAAATCATAGAATGCACAGGACAGCCCCCATAACCCAGAATGATCCAACCCCAAATGTCAGTAGTGTCCCAGATATTGGTAGTGCCAAGGTGGAGAACCGCGTCCTAGAGCTCACATGTGGATCAGTATTTGTAAAGCACTGAGAAGAGACTCTACGTAGTAGTACACAAATATATGCTGCCGTTATGATTATCCTTCCAAACTTAAAAAAAAAAAAAAAAAAAAAAAACACCAACTTTTCATTTTGAAATAATTTTGGGCTTACAGAAAGTTGCAAAACTAGTTCAGAGTCCTGTGTCCCCTTCGCCCAGCTTCCCCCAATGATAACGTCCATCACAGCTACAGGATGAGGATCAATCATACAGTACAATATGAAAAAACAGGATGAACTTAAGTACACTACTTCTTCCGAACTTTTTCTGCGTATACACAAATGTAGTGTTTTTTGTTGGAAAATAGAATCATCACATGACATGCAGCTTCCATCTTTCACTTCATGGTGTATCGAGACCATCTCTACCTGTCCATATACACATAGAATTTCCTCGTTTGAAAAGATAAACACCCAGTATTACATAGTATAGCTCTATTACCGTCTCTATTGTCTAAGGTCACTCAAACATCTTAAAAGTTTATAAATGATTTATTTACTTGGTGCTTAATGAACTAAAGGAGTAGCCCTCATTTTTTCCCCAAAACGTGGGACTGAAAAGAAATTATCAACACATTGAAAATATTTTGTTCAGAGATGCGCAACAGGCTGCTTAGAGACACAGGAATTTATCTGACCTTGGAGGGGGAAGCTGGGGACAGCCAGGCCCACCCACAGCAAGTCATTTGGGGCCTCTCTTGGCAATGGACTCCCCAGCTCAGTAGACCCCTGGGCTGGTCCAGAACAGCTGTTTCTGTGTGTCCTGGATGGGGTGGAGAGAGAGGAAGACGATTCTGGCAGGTGGTGAAAGAAGCCCTTTCCCTCCCGATGTCTTTGGCCTTTGGTGTTGAACACAAGGTTCTGCCTTAGTTTTTCTTAAATTAGTCCTGTGGGGACAGATCACAGGAAGGAAATGGGAGGCTCTTAGCCTCTGTTGATATTTTTGCTTTTTATTTGGTACAAATGTCCATTAGCAAAGCAAGCTAGTATTTGGGCATCTTAAGAAACCAAATAAACGAGGCTGCTATATTTTATCTTTTCTGGCAGACCACAAGGTGGGAATGTGTTTGTGTAAGAAACTCATTGGAGCCTTACTCTGGGTGCGGTGCTGGGGTGGGCACCTGAGGGAGGGGTGGGAGGCAGGTTGAGGATAAGAGCAAAGGGTGCAGCAGACTTAGTTCCTGCCCTTGACACCCTCACGGTCTAGTGAAGGGAAAAAGAAAAATTCTTCTCACAGAGAGAGCTAATTAAATACACAGCAGTGAGTTAAAGTTCTGAATGGACACACATGAACCATAACTGACAGAATTAGAAGAAATTACAGGAAAGTCGCTGTGGTCTAGTGGAACACAAACAGCTGAATAAATGCTGGGGAGGACCCTCAGCATTGGTGGTGTTGGGAGGAAAGGGAGGGTGCTTATACAATGGGTTTCTTTCAAGGTGTATAAGGAACTCCAGGAAGATCAGACTTGGATCTGGCTTGTCTTTTGTCCTCACTGCCTGGTCAGCAGCATGGTACACAATAGCTGCTCAACAAATGCTGAAGTACACTTAAGTGCTCAGACTGTGGAGGTGGATATCTGAATCCATTCTGGATTCCTTGGGCTGCATATGCCTCAGCTTTATCATCTATAAGATAGCATAACAGCAGGACTCTACCTCGAAGTTTTATCATAACACACTCAAGTTCTTAGGACAGTGTCTGGCATGGAAATCACGAGTCAACCATTATTATTTATTCATTGAATAAATGATTCTGTTGGGGCCAGATTTGGGGAGGTCTCACAAGCCAGCCACTATTGGCAATTTCTATGTAAGGGAGTTTCCTTCGTCCAACAAATAGATGTTAATAAGCACCCTTAGGCTCTAAATTGCTCTTAGTGATGGGGAAGGTATTGCACAGATACAAGGGACCAAGTGGCAGCTGAGACTTCACTTCCTTAGCACTTAATGACACTGGGTCCCAGTTTTCCCAGGATGTATATTCTTCAGGTGTTATGGAAAACTAGAGTGGTTGGTACATAATTAAGTTGTATCTGTGTTTCCCGGAAAGTGATCTACACGTATTTATTCAGCCATCTATCAAGTATTTATTGAGCTCTGTCAGTGTACTAGATGCTCTTCTAGGCACTTGAGCCCCAGCAGAGAGTGAGATAGATGGATGAGGCCCGTCCTTGCATGGAGCAGGCTGTAGTGGGGGAGACAAATGACCCAGTACATCGACATTGCGAAAAAGCCATGAAGTGAATAAAATAGCATGGGCTTGAAAGAGGATGCTCTATAGAGAAGTAAGGGAATGGCCCCTCTGCAGGGATGTTTGAGCTAAGACCCAAAAAAGTCAGTACACACCTCTCACCACTTCCCCAGAGAGATAGTAGGCTGGGCCAGGTGGTCTCGTGGTTTGATGCAGGCCAGGCCATCTCAGGATTTGGACTCAGTATTGACCAGTCCATAGATAAAAAGCCTTTGAATTCCATAGGCACACAAATGATAGAACCTGGACGAGATTCCATCCCATCTCTCGCTCTCCAGGCAAGCGTCAGAGCAGGGGTTTGCTGCCCTTGGAATAAACCTACTCGCATTGCAGCAGTGGCCCTGCGGCTTTGGTTGTCTGCATGCTCTTGGCATCCCCTACCCCTGTTTCTTCCTTTGTCTCTAAACCAGGAGAAGGAATCAATCCTCTGAAACCCCCAAAGAACCCAAGGCTCAGAGACTCTCATGGCGTCCCCCAGAGTTCTGAGTTGTGCCCTTTGCATCACCCTGAAGAGTCAGAAGGCAGGTCAGGACCTGCTCCCTCTGTAGAGCAGCGTGGGGAGGAACCAGGACAGGCGGCCTCCAGGTAGGTGGCTCAGAACATTCCAGCAAGCCTCCCCATTGACAGTGGGCACAGCACAGCAGCCCAGTGAACAGGATGCAAAAGGGAGGGGACCAACATGACCCATCCAATGCCATGCCTCCCCCCCAGGGACTCGGAGTCTTTGGATTGTGCTTCTCAAAGCTTTCCTCCTGGGACTCTCTATCAAGAAAGGTCAATATTTTAGTCACAGGCAAGGAAAACCTTGAGTTTGTCAAGGTCACTTAGTTACAGAATGTAGCTTGCCCTGTCTGTTGGTCAAATCCATATTTATCTTCCATTCCTTCTTGATCAAGAAGGAGTAGGTCTGCGAAATAACCCATAAAAGAGAATCATTATGTGGTAAGCAGCGTGCTCATAGCAAACACCTTGCACAGACCAGCTCATTCAGTCTCGCCACTGTGAAATAGGGTTTTATCCCCATTTGAAAGATGAGGACTCTGAGGCTTCGAGAGAGCAAATGACTTGCCCGAGGCCAGGGAGCTGGCGCAAGGCAGGCTGCGGTTCTAGCTGTATCTTGCTCCTGTGCTCTTAAACGCTATGGTTTCCCAGTTCCCCCTTTTTTTTTTTCAGGAATGAATGTAATTAAGCAGGTGGGGAAAAAGAAGGAACTGGAGAATAGTTTAGTCTGTCCACAGGGTTGAGCCACCTGTAACTACAGCAGAGTAGAAAGGGATATTGTGAGTTAGGAGAAGGGGGGGTTGCTGCACCCGCAGCCTTCAGAGACGATGTCGTGGATTGGACTGACAAAGTTTTTGAGTGAAAAATGTGGTCTGACAATCGTTTTCAGGGGGTGCGGGGATGTGTCTGATCTCAGGTCCTGGCAGTCTTAGCACTTAAGGCAGCCCTGCTCTGTGTGTGATGTGAAGAGAGGGGCCATGTGTCACACCTAAGGCATTTTCCCAGACATGACAATGCCACTCTGCTCCTCACTCCTGGACAGGCCAGCAGGACTGATGGGGTTATAGCCAC
The DNA here is from genome assembly GCF_004115265.2 of Rhinolophus ferrumequinum. Classification (NCBI taxonomy): domain Eukaryota; kingdom Metazoa; phylum Chordata; class Mammalia; order Chiroptera; family Rhinolophidae; genus Rhinolophus; species Rhinolophus ferrumequinum. The sequence continues at coordinate 48,038,810 of NC_046301.1, forward strand.
TATCCAACCTGCCACTTGTGTCCTTAGGAATAGTCAGTCAGAAGCCACAGAAGTAGGTTCCCACCATTTTGTTTTTGTTTTTTTAAATGTTTTATTAAGAAATACCCTGTGGGGCCGGCCCGGTGGCTTAGGCGGTTAGAGCTCCATGCTCCTAACTCCGAAGGCTGCCGGTTCGATTACCACATGGGCCAGTGGGCTCTCAACCACAAGGTTGCCGGTTCAACTCCTCAAGTCCCGCAAGGGATGGTGGGCTCTGCCCCCTGCAACTAAGATTGAACGCGGCACCTTGAACTGAGCTGCCTCCCGGATGGCTCAGTTGGTTGGAGCACATCCTCTCAACCACACGGTTGCCGGTTCGACTCTTGCAAGGGATGGTGGGCTGCGCCCCCTGCAACTAGCAACAGCAACTGGACCTGGAGCTGAGCTGTGCCCTCCACAACTAAGACTGAAAGGACAACAACTTGACTTGGAAAAAAGTCCTGGAAGTACACACTGTTCCCCAATAAAGTCCTGTTCCCCTTCCCCAATAAAATCTTGAAAAAAAGAAAAAAAAGAAATACCCTGTGCATAGACTATAATAGAAAAAAATCATAAAGCAGAGAAGCTTAACACAATTTTGTTGAGAAATGAAATCTTGCCAGTACCCAGAAGCCACTCGAACAACCCATCCCAAATAAAATTTTCTAACAGACTCGTGCTAGCAGTATATAGACTTATTCTGTCTCCATAACCTCCCCTGGCACAATTCAAGCCTACGCATTAGCATATCTTCATGTTTTATCCTGTTCTACTTCCAGAGTTGAAATCATAAAATTTTGGTTCCAGATTTTTGTCTTTTTTTTTTTTTTTTACAATATACACATCCACATTTATTTAAATATAATCATAACCTCACCAGTGTTTTTTTAAAGATTGAAATTGTAAGAGCAGTTTTAGGCTTACAATAAAGTAGAAGATACAGAAATTTCCCACATACTTTTTTCACACATACATAGCCTCCCCATTATCACTCACCAGGTACTTTTTTTTTTGTTTTAACCAAAGATCAACCTATATTGACAGATTGTAATCGCCCAAATTCCATAGTTTACCTTAGCAGTCACACTTGGTTTTTTACATCCTGTGGGTTTGGACAAATGTATAATGATACGTATCCATCACTACTGTCTCATGCAGAGTATTTTCACTGCCCTAAAAATTGTAGCCTATTCATCTCTCCCCCTGCCCCTGGCCACCACTGATCTTTTACTGTCTCCATAGTTTGCCTTTTCCAGAATGTCATATAGTTGGAATCATATAGTATGTGGCCTTTTCAGATTGACTTCTTTTAGGAATACATGTTTAAGTTTCCTCCATGTCTTTTCATGGCTTGATAGCTCATTTCTTTTTAGCATTGAATATTCCATTGTCTGGATATACCATGGTTTAGTTATCCACTGACCCACTAAAGGACATCTCAGTTGCTTCCACCTTTTGGCAATTACGAATACACCTGCTTTTTAAGACACTTTTGCATATCTGCAACTTCCCTTCCTTAGAGTTTGCAAAGTTGGGGGCTGCAGTGCCAGTCCAAATGAGAATTCTTGTTCTTACTTCAGGAGCCAATGGGATTATAAGGGTAAAGTGCTGCCAGCACAGGAAGCTTGGATTCTAGATTTGGGACTCCACACCCTTCTTGGAGTCAGATGTTCCCCAGGGCACTGCTCCCATCCTCCATCCCACCCTCTCTCATCAGATGCTCCAGGGCCTTCTTTCCAGGAGATTCTGAGCACTACTTTGCCTTTGGACTTCCTTCTCTGTCCCACTATGCACATTGACAACATTGGAGAACTCCAGAACTTCCTGTTTTGTTTTTCTCCATCCAGTTCCCCGGATAAGGAAACAGGCTCTTCCTCCATGCTCCTTGGACAACCAGAAAGGGAGTCAGTTTCCTTTCCTTCTTCCCAGGTGAGCCTTTTTTGTAGCCTTGCCGATGTGCAAACGACACTGCCCCCTTGAGCTGCAGTTCCTGCCTCCATTCATCCTCGGAGCCAACAAGGGCTCGTGAGAGCGTGCCCTGGAGATGGAGGGCAAAGGCCATGTTTGCGGCTGTAGGAAAGAAACCGGTTTTGGTGTTTGGTTTCTTTCAAGACTTCATTCTTCCTTATCTTTATTGCTGCTTTGTTCTTGTATCTGGTTCACAGAACTCAGTTGGGAGGTTTGTCCCCCAGTTTGCAAAACCCAGGAAGACAGTGACAAGACAAGCAGCTACGAGAGAAGAGGACCTTGGAAGTGGGGCCTTTGGCTTGGTAAGACCCTAAAACCGGCAGGCTGAGCCCCATAAATGTGCAGCCTCTTGGCTCAGCCTTGGCAGTGGAGTTTAACTTTGGCAATGGCCAGATCTGCACCTCTCCACACCCCCATTTTGAGTGCCTCGCTCTACAGGTGTCTCTGTGCTGCAGGTGCTGTGCAGGCAGCTCGCGGGCCTACGAGAGCTGCTCGGGACAGCTGTGCCTGCACCGAAGTGCTTGAGTCCGGCACCCTCTGCCCACATGGTGCGAGAGTTAGTAAAACTCAGACAGGAAGCCCATGTTCCGTTCTTGAACCCTTTTGGCTTCCCAGAAGCTTTTTTGTGAGTTGGGTTTGGGGGGAGTCTTACAGTGTCCTCTCTTGTCCTTGCCACCGTCAGCTCTGGGGGTGACAATATCTGGCAAAACACACCCCTTAAAACGGGAGTGGGGGGGTGCCCAGCAGCTGTGTTTATAATCGCCCCCAACTGGGAACACCTTTAATATCTTTCAACAGGTGAAGAATGGTTGAACAAATCACGGTCTATCCAAACCATGAACACAACCCAGTAATAAAAAAGGAACAAATTAGTGACACACACAACTACCTGGATGGATCTCCAGGACATTAGAGGGAGTAGGAAAGGCCAATCCCAAAGGGTTACATGCTGTAGGATTCCATTTACAGAACATTATTGAAATGACAAAATCAGACGTGTTGGGTAGACTAATAGTGGCCGGGGTTGGAGACAGGATGGCCGACATGGGATAGAGGCGAGTGTGGGTACAAATGGCAGTGCCAGGAATCTTTGTGTTAGCATCTTTTCAGTATCCTAACTGTGTTGGTGGAGCCACAGCCTCCGCAAGTGTGAGAACCATATAGAATTTAATATACATACGAATGGGAGAGCCGAATAAAATCGGGGACCTTAGCGATGTCAGCATGCTTGTGATACGGTACTTTTGTTATGTAAGATGTTACCACTGGGGCAAACTGGGTAAGGAGCAAAAGGGATCTTTTCACATTATTTTTCACAACTGCACATGAATGTACAATGATTTCACAAAAAGTTTAATTTTTAAAAAAAGGGAGTGATCGTTTTACTGTCAGTCAGGAAAAGCAGCGTGTCACTTGGCGGACAGGTTGCCAGTGGCTTCACTGAAGCCATATGGACACGCTGTGACCTTCAGTGGTCTGACATTTGCACTGCAGACTCTGACCTTCTCCTAGAAAAGCGGCCCTGATGGGTGCAGGGAGGTGACTGGGGGGGAGAGTCCCCCAGCGCTGAAACTACAAAAGCAAGAGGGGAGCAGCTGCTGTCGGTAGGTACCTAGAGTTGCACACCTTAGTACCTAGGTATTGAATTTATCTGCAGTCCAGTTTGAAGGGAGAGCTGATGGCACGGGTGTGAAAAGAAGGGGGACGTTGGGTTCTGTTGTTTGGGGCATGAATAGCTTGAAGAATGGAGTTGCTGTTAGTTGAGACAGGGAGATTCTCAGGGGCTGCTCAGGAGCCTGTGTGGTTGTGTCACATTGCGGGTGACCAGAAATTGCCAGGTGGAAATGTCAGATACGTGCATCTAGAGGTGGGAGAGCTGGGCTGCAGTGACTCTGCAGGTTTAGGCCTGAGCACGTGGAGGATCAAGCTGCCATCCTGCCCAGGATGGTACTGTGTGTCCCGGGTATAACCAGCCTCTCTCACTGAGCCTGCTCTGGTCATCTTCCACCTCCTTTAGGGACTTTTCATTTCTCTCTTCTTCTCTTTTAACCTTTTATCATGAAATAATTAGAGACTTATAAGAAGTTTCAAAAACAGTATAGACCCAGGTGTCCACTGATGGATGAATGAATAAACAAAATGGAATATTATTCAGCCTTAAAAAGGAAGGAAATACTGATTCATGCTACAACATGGATGAACCTTGAAAACATTATTCTAAGTGAAAGAAGACAGTCACAAAAGACCACATATTTTATTATTCCAATTATACGAGGAACTTAGAGTGGTCAAAAATCATAGAGACAACGTAGAATAATGGTTGCCAGGGCTGGGAGGGGCAGAACAGGGAGTTAGTGCTCAATGGGAACAGAACTTCAGTTGTACAAGACGAAAGCGCTCTGGAGATGGATGGTGGTGATGGCTGCACAACAGTGTGAACGTGCTTAATGCCACTGAGTTGTCCACTCAAAAATGGTTCAAATGGTGAATCTTATGTTGTGTGTATTATACCACAATTTAAAAACAAAACAGCATAGGGAGGTCCCTGGGTTCCCTCCTCTGGCTTCCCCTCGTGGTAACATCTTTCGTAACGATAGTCCATCGCCAGCACCAGGCAGTTGACACTGGTATGGTCCACAGGCCCCCTTGATTTTTATATCCCTGACCTCCATGTGCCTGGTCCTGCTGGGGAGGAGGAGCTGGTGGAAGGAAGGATTCCTGCGCTTCCAGTTCTCCCTTCAGCCCCTGGCACAAAGCTCTGTCCCATACTGGTACAGTAGTTCCCCTTTACCCACGGTTTTGCTTTCCAAGGTTTCCGTTACCTATGGTCAACTATAGTCTGAAAATATTAAACAGAAAATTCCAGAAATAAACAATTCATAAATTTTAAATTGCACATCGTTCTAAATAATGTGATGAAATTTCACACTGTCCTGCCTGGAATGTGAATCCTCCCTTTGTCCAGTGTCTCCACGCTGTGCATGCTTGCTGCCCGGGAGTCACTTAGTAGCCATCTTCATTGTCAGATTGACCGTCACAGCATCGTAATGCTTGTGTTCAGGTCACCTTTATTTTACTTAATGGCCTCAAAGCCATGCATATAACTTGATTACAGTATATTATAATTCTATTTTTATTGTTAATGTCTTACTATGCCTAATTTAAGGCATTCCCCTATGTGTAGGAGAATGAAACATAGTACAGTGATATCTCGGTTTTCGAACGTCTCCGTTGACGAACATTTCGGTTTACGAATGCTGTAAATTGTATGGATCTATGGTATCATTAGATAGTAAAATTCATGCTAAATTTGCAGTTTTAGGGGTTGATTTTAAAGGTCTGGAACGGATTAATCCATTTTGCATTTACTTTCTATGGGGAAACCTTGCCTCGGTCTTTGAACATTTCAGAACTCCAACAGTCTTCGGGAACAGATTACGTTCGAAAACCGAGGTACCACTGTATATATAGGGTTTGGCCCTATCTACAGTTTCTGGCATTCACTGGGGGTCTGGGAATGTATCCCCCGCGGGTAAGGGTGGACTACTATACTGATCCCATCGGTCGTCTGCACAGCATCTGAGACTTGTACAGGGGCAATAACAACTAGAAAAATCTTTAGAGCAGTTGATTGTTGAAAGCCCGAGGCTGAGTCTTCCTCTCTCCACAGGAAACATTGCCAGAGCCCAGTGTGCAGCCAGCAGGAAGCCAGTCTTGGGAGGAGTCCCCAGGTCTCACTGTCCGGGAGGCCAGGGAGCCGGGAGACCAGACCCAGGCAGGTGGCACCTGCTCTGAGCACGTCTGCAACCCTGTAACACTTGTGTCCAGCAGGGCGGGTTCTCAGTCTGAGGTCTCCAACGACGCCTCTCCAGCACGGGAGACAGTGGCCTTGGCCTCAGAGAGGGCCAGCCAGCACCACCTGTTGGAGCAAGGAACCAACTTGCCAGACGGTGGAAGCAGAGAGAGGGGTGGGGTTCCCGGTGCTCGTGGCCAGAAAGGGCTTCAACCGAGCAGTGATGCTGAAGAGAAGGAGCCAGGCGGAGGAGCCCCACAGGAGGAAGATGCCCACGGAGGAGCAGGTGCTGACCAGGAGGAAGGAGACAGCATCCTGGCCACTTGGGACCCAGAGCCCCGATCTGTGGCCCAGGGCCCCCCTCACCTCATGCAGACACTCAGCAGGGCTGGCTGCGCAGCAGAAGGGAGCTATAGTAGCCCAGGACGCTCTTCCCTTATGACCATTGTCCTCACAGACATGAGCACAGACACCACCAAGCCAAAACAGAGGGCTCTGGGGACAGCTGGGCCCGGAGGGCAGGTGAACGCCAGGATGCCTGCCTCTCTCAGTGGGGAGGCCCCTGCTGGAGGCCATCGCGGGGCACTGCTCAGAGGCGTGCCTTTCGCTGGGGAGACCGTAGGAGGCAGAGGGGAGGCAGGGGGGGAAGCTAAGCCCCCTGGTGATGTCCCAGGGGGCCCTGCTCTGGCTCATGGAATTCAAGAGCCCACAACAAGTGCTGGAGGTGTCAGCCCTGTAGCTTCTGAAATGGGCCCAAGTGTTGCTCAGACACAGGTGCCAGGCCGGGATCAAGAAGGGCTGGGAGGTTCGTGTGCAATGCCTTTGCCGTCGCAGCCCTCAGGTGAAAAGGCAGCTGAGTTAGGTAGCCAGAGCCAGGAACAAGACCTTGGGGGGCTCAGTCTATCCCTTGGAGCGTCTGCTCTGCCAATGCACAGAGAAGCAGTTGATAGTCCTCCCCCGGACGCCAAGGCCTCCCAGGGCAGCCCAGACGCTCTTGAAGGTCTAGTAGGCCAGCCTAACAGGCCTGACTCTGAAGATCAGGACGCAGGGGGGATGTCCCCAGCCATGGAGCTCGACTTCCTGCCAGACAGTCAAATACAGGATGCCCTGGAAGCTCCCGACATTGAAACTCCTCTTGAGCAGGTAAGAGCTTCTCCAAGTTACAGCCAGACCATGCCAGGGCCGGCACCAGTGGCCACAAGCCCTCTCCCAGACTGTCCAGTAGTGGGGGGAAGATGGAGTGTGTGGCAGTCTTATACAGCACGTGAGTCTAGGCGTCCAAGTCTTGCAGCTTTCGTGGGTGTGGAGGCCGTGATTTTCTGGAAAGGAAAGACTTGCCTTTCCATGAGGGGCCTGTCCCAAACATATACATGGAATTTTGTTTCTCTGCTGGAATTTGTAGGGACTTTGCTTACTTCCGGGATCTGCCTGCCTAACAGGTGGTAGGAAAGCTGACTAATGAGCCTCTGCCGACTGAGGCATTGACCTGTCAGGGCCGGTGGCAGCCTTGCGTCAGCCCCGCTCCCGGGGCAGGCGCCACATCCCTGGCTGGTGGCACACCTGAGCCTGGGCTAAGTGCTGGCAGAGGTGCCCTGGGAGGTAGGCGGTTCTCTTTCCACACACTGGGTTCAGCAGAGAGGCTGAAAAAGGTTGAGCACCTGCCTGAAGTGACACAACCGGAGGGGAGGAGGCTGGGTCTGCGTCCAGGTCGGCCTGATTCTACGACTGTGCCTCAGCCGTCCTGTCCCGGAATGTGGTGCCCAACTCCCTTTACCAGTGTTGGCCCCCGTTTCTTCAGCCATCCCTGTTGAGATGATTTTTTAAAAGTTCATTCAATGAATGCTTATGGAGAGCCTGCTCTGTGCCAGGCGTGAGCACGTCAGGTGTGGTCCCTGCCCCCGTGAGGTTTTCCAGGCCACTGTTCCTGCCTGCCTCTCCCAGAGAAGCATTGAGGCAGCACTTATACCCTACCATTTTGGCACTTCAGAGTCTTCATGCGACACAGCCCCAAAACAAGCACAGAAGTTCATCTGGTGCCCAGTTGAAGAAAAGCCGTCTGTTCCGAGCGTGGAGGGGAATGTGGCTGGGTTGAGCGAACGTGGGTGTCCCCTGCACCGCCTTCCCGTTTTTGGCCCTCCACAGTGCTCGCCTATGAGGTGATTGCAGACCTGGCCCTCCCTGCCACGTGTGGGCGGTGGCTCCTCATGCCACCAGTTTCGTGATCACCAGACAAGCAAGATCATGGAAAGTAGGTCACAGTGCAGTTTAGGCCCAGAGTTTGAACACCGTCACCTGGATAGGTAGGCGTTCAGGTGCTGGCAACAGCTGACATTGGAGAATTGGAGCCTTGTTTCTTGAAAACTGCAAACCCTTCGCTTGGAAAGAAATGCCGTCTATGTTACCCCCAATCCCTGGTCTATGGGGCAGTGGCTAAGGGAGAAGGCTGGTGAAGCAGTAGAGACATTTGGTGGCATCCAGCATGCAAAGGAGTGAGCCGTTTCCAGACAGGTTGCCAGACAGGCTGCCAGTGACTGTGTGCTTGGAAAACGAGGAGTCTGCAGTGTGGGGTCCCTGGACAGACAGCCCGTGGTCAGACCTGAGAGGCCCCCAGAGAAGTAGGTACTGCCTTGACCAGGCGGCCGATGCCCAGGCATGTTTGATTTCGACACTGGGCGTTCCCGAACAAGTCAGGGCAACCAGGCGCAAGCAGGTTCCCAAGGGAAGGTTCTGGATGGTACTTGGCAGGAAGGCCGTGTGGTCAGGGACCCTTGGGAACAGAGCGCAGATGGATGGAGAGCAGCAGTGCTACCTCCCGCCAACGGGCCCTCCACCTCACCAGCCACAGCCGTGAGCACGGCTTTGGAGGAGGCCCCTCGGAGACTCAGGTTCCACAGCAGTGACAGACTGGTTTCAAACCCAGGTCCCCTCACGGGAAAGTGCGGTGTTTTCTCATAACAGCTCCCTTGGGGTGTGACACGCCCTGAGCCAGTAGAGCCTCTGTACAGTGCTGAAGGAGCATCATTTCAAAAGCTGATTGTGGGTCCCTCAGGCCTACAGCAGTGGCCCTGGCATATTCAGTGTGAGGACCACATCTGTGGTGACATTTACACAACCCTGGTGGGAGGGAGGATAGTCCTCATGGCCAGGAACAGTGGGGTGAGTTGGGTGAATATATGACATCGAATTGTGTTTTAAGTCAGAGTCGCCTCCATGAAATAGCCAGATGCTAGGAGACGCTGCGTTGTTTACAGCAGGTGTCCCAGCTGGCACTGCTGGCATCTAGGGCCAGGTCGTTCGTTCTCTGTGGTGGGGTGGTCCTGCGCACGTAGGGCGTGGAGCAGCATCCCTGGGCTCCACCCCTCCCCCAGTGTGACAACCAAGACATTGTGAGGTGTCTCCTGGGGGCAGAGTCATCCCCAGGTGAGAGCCGCTGGGCTACCGGCATCTCTTCATGTCTGTTCCTTTGGATTCAGAGACGCCTTTGCAAGTGCAGCTCAACCCTTCCCCCCTCCCCCCGTGCCCATCAGGGAAGAGGGGCTCCATTTGGAAAGGGCGTCCCTAGAACAGGTTCCCCACCCCAGGACTTTGGTCTCCTTAGAAGAGGCCTTGGGCAGGCTGCCCCACCTCAGCCTTTTTGCCTCTTTCAGAGATGTACGAGTGTATCACCTCCATGATTGAGCTTGACATTTTCCACAAAAATTAAACCACCGTTGACATTTAGAAACTTAAGCTCCTCGGGGTTATCTGGCTCGCTCCCCTATTAATTATGAATTTTTCCCTTGCAATATATTTTCAAAATCATTTTCTGACATAAAATGCATGGCTTATCTGGCCAACCTCTTCTCCTTGACACCAGATGCCCACCTTGCTGCAGTGGCCACCACTAGGGGTCTTCTCTACCCTTCTGGACGCTGTAAGACAAGCGGGAAACAGTGCTGTAGCATAGTTGTCAGGGACAGAGAAGTACGGACAGAGCCACCTCCAGACACAGATCAGTCTGTCAGAAGGTGCAGGCCCAGGGGAGGACCCCAGGGTCAGGCCCAGGGTTGCCCTGTCAGCACTTTTGCTGAGGGGAGAAGGCACAAGCAGCCCCGGCTGGTAACGCAGGTCTGGGTGTCACTTCTCCTCTGCAGGAGTGCCCGCTTTGGTGTTGCCAGTGTGGCCAAGGGGATGTGAGATGTCCCCTGCATGACTTTTCATTCCCTGTGCAGGGCTCGCCCAGCTAGACTGTTTATACCTGTGCTCTCTTTCCAGTTGTTTCCTGCAGGGAGTGGCCTGGGTCCTTGCTGGGCTGGCACCCGTCCACTCGCCGATGGAAGCCACCTTACCAAGGCCCAGCCCAGGTAGGCTGGGTGGGAGGCTCCCAGGGACCCTTGCGTCAGTGCAAGGCCTCCCTTTGTTCCTGGGGGCCGGGGGGGTAGCACGGCTTTTCTGGCACTGGAGCCCCCATGCTCTCCCTCCCCCCACTCCTATCAGCTCCCATTTTGCCATTGAGGGTGATGAGGGAGCCCCAGCTCCCCAATCCAGTAAGGGAGCTGAGCCCCGTCTTTCCAACTGCATGCGTCCCTGGCTCCACACAGGTGGAGAACTGGTGACCAGCCATTTGCACCCAAACCAGCCTATCTCCCCAAGAGCCCTGGGTGGTGCCCCCCACCTAGTTCCATGGTTTGTTTGAATGTAGTATGTGCGTTTTTCTGGAGAGAGTGTTCAGAGCTTTCCCTGAATCTCCTCAGAGGGGGAGGCGACCCTGACAGGGCTAAGTACCATTAGCCAAGACCATCTTGGGCGGTCCCAGTTCTGACACACAGTGGGCCCTCCAGGCTCTCTGATGCATCCTGTCTCCTCACTTCCTAACGGCTCTGTGCTCCTAGGCAGGCCACCAGTGCACTGCCCCTCCACCCACCCCGTGTGTGTGTGTGTGTGTGTGTGGGGGGGGGGGTTCTTTCCCCTCGCCCCAGACTGTCACATTCCGTCACCTTCTGTCCTTTCTCCCAGCCCCGCCGGGGATGAGCACCGTCCTCTCCTGTTACCTCGTACTTGAACCGGCTTCTGCAGAGGCGGCAGCTTGTCAATTATTTATGGCCAAGTTTCTGTTTCTGTCTGACAAGTGTGGAGGAGGGACTAGGGGTGCAGCCCTTGGCCAGTTTCTCTCTTCCTTCTCTTCATCCCGCTCCTTGAGGTAGAAGGTGGAGCGTTTTTGCCTCCTGCCCTTGTACTCTGTCACTAGTACCCGATGTACCACTTGTACACACACACACACGCACACACGCACACACGCACGTACACACCCTGCACGGGAACCAGAGGCAGTTTAGTCAAAGGGGTCCCACTATGGTTTGAGCAAAGAGGAGGGAGATTCGTGTCTCAATCTCTGATGGCCTCACTGGGCCGATGCAACCCCACATGGAATCTGGAAGCGCCCAGGGCAGGTCCTGGGGTTGGTGACCCATGGTTGAGTGAGAGACACTAGAGAGGCTAAGGCCTGAGCCAGCCAGCCACCTCGGGGTGACCGAGGCAGGTAGAACAGAACCAGAGATTCTGTAGTGACAGCCCAGGAGGTGCTGCCAGGCCTGGGTGTGGTAGGCTTTGGGGAGAGCTGTTGGTGGGAGGCCAGGGGGGCCACCCTCTGCCAGCACTCGCAGGCCGCACACATTAGACAGCGGGGTGCTGCAGCACAGCCACCCCTCTCAGAGATGTTAACACCATCCAGTTCCAGCTCTTCCAGGAACTGCCCTGGGCACTGTGGGACAGGACAAAACATGGAGCTTTGATCTAGTGTGTGTCGGGTGGAGCAGGCGGGCTGAGAGAGACAAGCAAATTAAGTAGATGGCCCAGTGTTAGGGAGAAAAAGACTGGGAAGGGGGTTACAATTTTAACTCAGTGATCAGGGAAATCCCATTCCTCCTAAGCCCCCAAAGGAGGAGACATTTGGGAAAGAACATTCCAGAGCCCTAAGAAGTGCTTAGGGGAAGGCAAGGAATTAAGTATGTCTGGAGCAGGGAAGAGGGACAAAAGGGAGGGGATGGCATCTGGGTACCTGGCAGAGGGTGCAGTGGGCCAGTTTTCCATTTTCACACACCCCCAGGCTACATGGGAGACAAGCTGAGGGGCAAGAGCTGGGGAGCCGGGGAGCCTGTGGCAACAGTCCACCTGAGGGCAGCTGCAGTGGGGAGAGGTGGCTGGATTCTGGGTGTGCTTTTGGCAGAAGAGCCAACTGGGTTGGCCGTCAGAGCCTTTGCCCGTGGTGGCTGAGTATCTGAAAAAGCAGGCAGCTCAAGGCCCCAGCGAAAGCCCCCAGGATGGTGTTTGGCACAGCTGTGTGCTGAGGTCGGGCCTCTCGTCTTCCATTCTCGCCAGCGCCTACGAAGGGCTCAAACCCTGCGAAGCTCCCAGGATGGAGGATGCAACAGACACTGTTCGCGGTCTCGTCATCGAGCTCTCCAACCTGAAGTAAGGGCTGGAGCGCGGCGCGGATCCACAGGGAACACAGGACACACAGCAGGCATGGGGCCCAGGGGGATGGGGGTGGGGGGAAACCAACGGGGCAGCAAAAAGGATGACCCCCAGGGGCCCAGGCCACCCAGCAAGGGGCTTCCCCATCCTTTGCAGAATGGTTAGGTTCTGAGGAGGGGCTGGGACGGTCACAGCCTCCTCTGTAACAGGCTGCTTCTTACTGTGCATGTGTGTCTGCATATGCCTGTGAGTGTGTGTGACGAGTGTGCATGAGTGTGTGACCAGTAGTGTGAGGTGCATCCTGCTCTGGCTCACTCAGTGCTGTTTCTGCGCAGCCGCCTGATCATGACCACTCACCGGGACCTGGAAGCCTTCAAGCGCCTCAACTACTGGAAGGCCAAACCTGTGGTGAAAGCCCCCCTGCCCCACACATCAAAGGGGGCCGGGACTGTCCCTCATGGGGAACCATCCTGGAAGGGCTTGTAGATGCTTCTAAACAGGGAGCTGGGGACCTACCCCTCCCATGGATGTGCGTATTTCCTTGGAGCCCTGGCCCCCAGAGGTGCCCGATGTTCCTGCCGAACAGCTGGCAACAGTCCCTCAGTAGACCCTGAAAAGCCTACAATCCCTGATGCTTCCCCTGGTATTTTGTTACCCCCAAGATGCTCCAGCAGGTCCTAGTGGGCCCTGCTGCATATGCCTGTGAGTGTGTGTGGCTGAAGGGAAACTGCCCTTCAGCCAACCTGGAAGTCAGCTTCCCCTGGGAAACTCTGGCGGCCCCTCTGAGTCTACATCCTCCCTCTGGAGTCTGTATGGGGAGGGAACCTGGAGGAGGCGGGCTGGAGCCCCAAAAGCAGGGCCCAGAGCCGCCCAGATATTTATCTGGGTTTGCAAATTTTGGCTCCTTTAAATGTGGTTATGGCAGGTTCAGAATTTCTTTCCTGGAGGAGAAAAGGGCTCCCTTTGTTGCTTGTATGTTTGTCTTTCTCCAGATTTCCATTTTATCTCTTCTGGGAAGACCATTAAATGATTCTCTAGTGAAGCCCCAGGACCTGCTGTTTCAGGGTTTGGAGTGTTCATATCCCTTGACGTTCTGCCCACAAACCTCTCTAATCGCCTCTTTCCCCTTTTACTTCGTATCCTCCCTGGGAAGGCCAGGAGCTACTGCTGGGACACAAATCAGGGGGTCCCTGCAAGTTCCCAAGTGGGTCGGATTCCTCAGGAGCAGCTGCTGTGTGTGCCCATGGGGCTGCACACCCCATCTCTGGGTCAGTGAGACCACAAGACGTCCACCTGGAGAGTTTGCTTTCAGTGCTCAGTGGCCTCACCTGTCCTCTGTGAGACATGCTGCTTCGAGGTCTCAGCCTGGGAGGAGGCAGTCCTGGTACGAGGGCGGGCGCTGCACAGCTCATCCCCGCAGGCCTGACCATTGCCCCCATGGCAGCATCACAAGCAGCCCCAGCCACTGCCGTCAGATCCATTTCCCAGAAAACAATGCTTCTGTCAAATTGGTCACCGCCATATGGACTGGACCTGCCCCTTTATTACTTGTTCTGTCTGTGCCCCCCCCAGCACCCAGACTCCTATGGCCATGGCAGGGCACCCCTCCTACTGCCTTCTTATACCCAGAGAGACCCCATGCGGGAGAAGAGCGAGTCGGGTCCGGGTCCCCCACTGCCTTTCCTTCCTTGACGCTATCAGGGCATGCCAGTTAGTCCGGCTCCCTCGGTTGAGTGCTGGCAGCTCTCGCTTATGCCATTAGCAGTTTGAAACATCTGGCGGTTGCTGGGATGTCGTGTCCCCAGCTCAGTTTGAAGACCCATGGGGCTGCTAAGAAGCCCTCCTCTGTGTCGTTCTGCTCCTATCTCCCCTCCAAGCCTAGGCAGCAGGCTGTCTACAAGGACAGGCTCCCATCCCAGGCTCCCCTCCTTGGTGACCTCAGGTCCCAGTTCAAGGGCAAAGGGGACCTGCAAAGTCCAAATCCTGCCACTACCCAACACTGAGAGCCTGTGTGGGCTGGGGGCAGAGGCCAGCTCTGGGTTTGGGGGAGGAATAGGGATAGACACCTACTGCCCCCTGGAGGCCAAGGAAACAAGCTCTGGCAGCAAAGGGGGCAGATGGGTGGGGGCTCCTCTGAGCGCAGCCTCCCAGGAGAACTGGATCCCGATCCCGAGGTGGGGAGGGATCTCCATCTCCTTCCCACTCCTGCCCAAACAGACCCAACTGCTTTCACAGGACCCCACAGGACACAGCCCCATTCCTTGCCCCCACCCCCAGAAGTCCTTCCCTTGCTCTGAAGTTCCTGGCATGTGACTCCAAGGCCCCAGGTTGCTGGGACATTGTGGTGTAATTGTCTCTCCACTTTCCCCCTCAGATCAGGGCTCCACCCCCAGCATGGGGGATCCCACCTATTTGGCATGTTACTACGTGTGGAGCGGCTGGGCATTTGAGGACATCAAGCGTCAAAGAAAGGGCCTACTGTGCTAACCCAGCAGCAGAGTGTGCAGCCCAGAAGTACCTGGAAAGGGGCAGTGACCCCGCAGAGTCCCACAGTTGCCCTGTGGTACCCACTCCCTTATCTCAGTTCACCCCAGTGCCCCCGTGGGGAACAACAGTCAAGAAAGTGGGGGTCAGAGTAACAAGTGTGGCTGACACAGGAGAGAAAAGAGGTGCCCCAGCCCCTCCGGAGATGTTCCTGCTACCGTGACCCAAGACCAGCCTCGTCTGACGCTGATCCATTCGTAGATTTATTGAGTGCTGACTAGGTGCCCAGAGCTGGGGAGGGTGGGCAGGGGTGTCCAAGGACCACCACACGGCTCTATCGGCTGTGCTCCCAGGCGCTGCTCCCTCACTCCAGCCCCAGGCTTGGGGGAGTGTCCGGGGGCAGGTCCTTGCCAGGTGCGTCTTCCCCAAAATCCAGCCTTCGTTGAGTCAGGGTCCCCAGGCCTGGGAGAAGGCAGCATCCCCGTCCTCCCTGCAACTGCTTCCTAAGTGGAAGTGGAGGGACAGCAGGAAGAGGGTGAAGGTCCAGACGACTTCCCCGCACCTTTGGAACCTGGATTTTAAAAGCAGAGGAGGGAGGCAGGAAAAAAACAGTATTAGGTGATGAGTCCAGGTTCCCGAAGTACCAGCTCAACCTGCAGAGCTGCCGAGCTCTGGCTCCATCTGGAGGCTGCTTCTGGAACAGCATCCCAATCTCATTCCTAAACGAGGGTGGCTCCGGGAGGGAGCCCGGCACAACGCAGAAACCCACTGGGGACTGCCCGTGCTGCCCCCTCGTGGCTGCAGAGCTCCCGGGAGCCGGGATTTGTGACATCCAGACTTAGGGAGACCTGCACCATGCAGCCCTTCATTGCCAAGGGAGGGCTCCCTCACCCTTCACTCCACAGCCTGGGAGGTGAGATTTCCTGCTCCTTCCGAATTAAAAATGAGGATTCTGTAACCATCATCTCTGTGTCCCCTCAGCTTCCCGCATCTCCAAGTTGGACCTCTCAGAACTTCCCAGGGATACTAGTATCTGCTCCGGCAGGCCGTCTTTCACTCTTTTAACAAACGTTCACTTTGCGACTGCCGAGGAGGGGCGGAGTCCTCCTACAGGGTCACCTCTCCCAAGGAGCTCACAATCTAATGGGGGAAGCAGTACCCACCCTTGGCACCCAAATGGGCAGCGACACCTCCCCATCATACCCACCTCCTCTGTTGGCTGACTTCCCGTAAAGTCACTAAAAGGGATTTGTCCTTTAAAACCCCAGAGGAGCTGAGGTCTTTCACATCTATAATGGTAACTGCTCCCATTGAAGCCCAAGCTACTCAAAGACTGCATGGTCCGTGGCCTGGCAGCATGGCGGCCTCATAGGGAGCCAGTTAGAAATGCAGGTGTTCAGGACCTACCCAGACCTGCAGAATTGAAATCCACATTTTTATGAGCCAGATCAGGGTAACCCCACATGGTGGGCCGTGCAGGTGAGAGCAAGTTTCAGACCTCAGGGGGGCTCCAGTTGCAGCTCTCTCCTAAGCTGCAGGTCTAAATGCCGTCCTGGGCTCCTCCTCACACAACAAACTTGTAGGGCTCCCCCTCCCAACCTGACATTCCCTCCTGCCTGCCTTGGACACCTCTACCCGAAAATCAGGCTCTTCCAAAATCCTCAAATCCGTCCCCACAGCCAGCTGCCTAGGCCTGGTCCAACACACTCTTTGCACACAAACCTGGTCTTATCCCTTCCATGGCTCCCTAGTGCCCAAGTTCAAACTCTTTAACGTGACCTGCAAGGACCTATAGAGCCTTGGCCTGTCCCCAAATCTCTGACACCTCCCCCTCCACCATACAAGCATAGACACTCCGTCCCTAAGTTCTTGAATAAGCCCCAATGCCTGGGCCACACTTCTAGTACTCCACCAAACTGACTTAGGCTTCCAAAAGTCACTTCCTCCAGGAAGCCCTCCTGGACCCCCTCGTCTGGATCAGGTGCTTCCTCTAGACTCCCCCATTCAGCACCTATCACCCTGTGTTTTAACTGCTGCTCTCCCATTTACCTTGCCCACTGCTGGCCCAGTCCAGTGCTTGGCACAGAATGGGCACACAAATTATTGGGCAAACGAGTGAAGAAATGAGGAAGCTAGAGTTCAGAGAGTCTGAGCAACTTCTCTCAGGCCACACAGCTCCTCGGTGCCAAACAGTCCAAGTCATTGCTGTACCTGTCTGCAGATCCTATTGCTAGTCCCCATGGCCTCCCTGCCACATAACCTGTGCCTGGGAAAGGACGGCCTTTCAGAGAGGGAGAGGCCCTTGCCCAAGGCCACGCACCAAACTCAAGCCCCAGTTTACCCACATTGGGCAACACTTCTAGAATACTGTCCTAAGGTTTCTACATAGATTCTCTCCCCCCAGCCCTCTGAGGTGGGTACTGGGGCTAATCCCACTTCATAGAGGCAGAACCCCTCCCTCCACAGCCGATTTCCCCAGCCACCTGCACTGGTTCCTCCTGCTCCTCGGTGGTGACTGGAGTCCTGTGTCCTCGCCTTGTCAGGCCGGGCCAGCCTCTTGCCAGCGGAGTTGCGGGTGGTATAGCTGTAGACAGAGGTGTAGCCTTGGCCGGTGAGCGGGCAGAAGCGGCGGGTGTGGGCGCGATCACGAGTGGCACCACACTGAGGGCACACGTAGTCTCGAAGGATGGGGCACAACACTCGGCCTTCCTCGTCCTTGAGCACGTGAGACTGGTAGATGGCTCGGGACTCGCCGTTGTGTTTGCAGAAAGAGCACAGGCGTTCAGGAGCTGGTGAGGATTCTTGGCTGGACCTCTGATCCTCTGGTCCTGGTGCTGGTTCTGGCTGGGGATCCAGCCTGGTCTCAGGCTCTTCTTCCCCACGCAAAGCCCCCACCAAACGTGCCAAACCCAGGTAATCTGTCCACGGGTCAAAGGTCCCCATGGCTGGGTAACATGTGCCAAGGGCAGAGAGAGAAGAAACCCTGCCTGCTCCCAGTTAGTCCTTCTCTCCTTCCTCCCTGCCCCTCCCTGCCCCACTCTGGAGCCTAGGAGTCTGGGCTGTCAGTTCCCTCCTTATACCTCCAAGGGGGTGTGAAAGGGGAGGAACAGGCTGTGGGAGATTCCTTATTGTCACAGGAGGGCTTGCTGCCGCTCCCTGTAAATGCACCTGCCAAGGAGATGCATCTCTGAGTGGGGGCAAGGGTGTGTGTGTGACAGAACATAGTCTGCAGGGGGTACCCACATTTTGGAGCTACACACCCTACCCAGAGGGCACTGGAAGGGCTACCCCCACTCTTCCTTAGAGAAGGCCTGCCACCTTGCCCCACAGGGTTTTGGGGGTGTGGGGTGTTGGAAGCCTGCCCCCAAGACAAACATTGCTGTAACTGGTAACTAGTAACTGCTTTCTTCCTTTCCCTGGGCTGGGGGAGGGGCCGGTGCCCCTGGGCCTTTTGGGGAGGGAAAAAAGCTGCTGATTTTTTCCTGCTGAAAAAAGCTGTCTCTAGAAGGGGGATGGAGGTACAAGGACCAAGGCCCTCAGCTTTGGCCTCCAAAGCTCTTTCACACCCATTGTCTCAGTGGAACCCCATTTAATGGATGAACAAACTGAGGTGTGAAGCCACCTGCCCAAAGGTTTATTCACAAAAACTTAACAAAACAGCCTGCCTCTCCCATCCAGTCACCCAAGTCTAGGAGCTCCCAAGGCTAGGTGCTAGCAAGGCAGCCTGTGCTGGCTCTCAGGTGGAGAGAGTGTGAGATGGGGAGGTGGGGGAGAGCAGAGGTACAGGTTGATCTAATGGGGAACCCCCAGCATTCACCAGCACCGTGATCCCCCCTCCCTCAAATAAAACCTCAGCTTAGTCTCAGAAGGTAAAACGCGCCCAGGAATCACACATGTGGCGCACAGACATGCAGTTGGCACCGAGGGAGGGAAATTGAGGGTAAAGCAGGGGTCTGCAGGCACCGGGCAAGGAGAGTGAAAAAGCTGGGCCCAAGACTTAGACACACAGAAGAGTGGCTACGCTGCCTACCCACCCCATTCGTTACTGCAAGAAAGAAAGATTCATTGAGCCCTCTGCAAGCAGGGCTCACCACTCCCTTTCAGAAAGGTTTTGCAGCTGCCCAGTCCCCCCCCCCCCCCCCCCCCCGCCAGGGTGTCTTCCCCAAATCCAGCTTCCATCAGGATCCCAGACACCAGCCCTCCCCAAGGGGTGAGAGGCCAGGGTCAGGGCAAGGTACAAGCTGAGCAATTTGGGGGAAAATCCATGATGGATCTTGTTCCTCAGCCCAATCCCCTCAGGCTGTGTGCGGCCCAGCCACAGTGACATTCATCCCTCGGTGGGTCTGGCCTCCGTCCTCACAACCCACCGACAACAATGAATGTTGATTGTGACCTTCGCTGTGGCCTACAGGTCGGACTGGCCCCACCCACCAAGATTTGGAAGGTGGGGGTTGCGCTGGGTGGATGGCAGTTCCAGGCCTCAGGGTCCACTCAACGGTCGATGGTTTGCCTGAGCTGCCCAAACTCACCGACAGGTTGAATGTTCCCCCAAGCCCTTGGCAACTTCTTGGGGTGGGGATGGGTCCCAAAGTGGAGGGTGGGAGGCAGGTAACTGGAGAGGTGAGGGAGGGATCTATGGAGTCATTAAGTCAGCAAACAGTTAGTAGGTGCAACTGTCTGCTCCAGGACCTGCAAAAGCACTAGATTAGTATAAATAATAGTAACAGTAGATATTTATGTAGCCTACATTGATCTTGTACTGGGTGTTGGGGTCCCTTCATGCATTTACTCAAATCACCTTCAAATGGCCCTGGAAAGTGCAGGTGACACCCATTTGTCAGTTTAAGAGACTGAGGCCAGGGGCACAGCTCTTAGGCCACTGGCTCCGATGCAACAGAGATAAACAAGTCATTTAAATACAATGTATACCTTCTGTGAGCTTCACCAAGTTCCCTGGCCCCAGGATCCTTTATGAATCACAACAACCCCTGGGAGTCATCAGTGTCTCCATTTTGCAAATGCAGGGCCTGCAGTGCCCCCCCCCCCCACCACCAGACCCACCTGCCACCTGCAGGTCCACTTGCCCACTGGTCAAGGGAGAAACAAAAGGACAAGAGGGGTGACCGCAATCCTCCTGCAAGTTCTCAAGGCATCTGAACTCAGGCTCTTGGTAATGTGAAGGTGCAAGGTCGTTCACCCTCGTACCTCAAAATAGGCAGCAGTCAAATCGCTGCTCTGACTCCGACCGTGGCAAGATGTTGCCCGCCCCCCATTTCCTCCCGGTAAAACAAGCCCCCAGTCCCGCCCTCCAGGGGCCGCGAAGAGTTGGGCTCCCGGCCCCTCGGGTGTCCCCACGCGCAGTCTTAGGGGAGGCCGCCCTCCACCTGGGTCTAGGGACCACGAGGACGGCCTGGGGAGAGTCTTTCAAATTTTCAGTCCCACCTGAAATTAATTTAAAAATGGTGTAACACACACACACAAAATTTCCAGTCCCCTCCCATTTCACTCAGGGGAATATGGAGCCCTAAAGAACCCCTTGGCGTAACCCTAAGGCGGATCAAGGACCCCAAGTGTGTGCTAAGATTGAATGAACCCCAGAACTCCCCTGGCAGAGGGGGCTTGAGCCAGCAAAGCCCCCTCCAAGCCCTGCCCCTGAGACACCACCCAAGTCTGCTCCGGGAGACCCGCCCCTCGAAAACCACCGACCCTGGCCCCTCCCCAAGACCCGCATTCTTAAAGCCCACCCACAAATCGTCCCTAGGACCCACCCTCTAAAACCCACCCTTATAGACTCCCTTGGAGCCCACCCACAAACTCAACCCCCATAAAGCCCGCCCCCTAATTGGGTCCTCAAAGAGCCCTCCCCTAAGGCCTGCCCCTGGGCCCCGCCCTCTGAGCCTGCCCCTTCTGGCACACATTTTGCCTGCCCCAGGAGCGCTCAAAGCCACAGAGCCCCGCCCCCTACGATCCTCGTCTAAAGCCCGCCTACCTAGACCCCCAAGGACCGCGTCCTTACGGAGTCCCCAAACCGCTCCCCGAACCCCGCAAGACGCCCCCGTGAAATTTCCCCATGAAAGCTCTTCCCCAAAGCCTGGCCTCTGGTCCCCAGGCCGGGGTCCAGTCACGTCTCCACCCTGTCAGGAGCTCCGGGTGCGGGGGGAGAAGCACCCTCCCCCACGGCCCACCCAGCGTGGGGCAGAAGGGCTCCAGTCGGGCCCTGGGGTGGGTGGGTAGGTGGGCGGCGACCAGGGCTCCTCCCCTTTACCCCTGACAGGTATCCGAGCCCTCCCGAGGGAGAATGTGGGGTCTCCTGTCTTGGGGATGGTGGTTCTAACGAAGAGAATGCCTAAAACTCTGACGGAAGGAGGGTGGGTTGGGAGGGCAAAGATAGTAATAATAGGAAATATAACAATAACGCTTCACATACATCACCTTATTAGGATGATGTTTTAGCCCTGAGGAAGGTGAGGCTCAGAGTTTGGTATACCACTCTCGGAGGTTCCTCAAAAGCTTTGTTCTTGGTGACTATAAGGCTAGAATATGGGGGTCATCAGGTCCGAGGCATTCTGGCCATATCGAGGAACCCCAAAGACACCTCTTTCCCTTCTGTGCCTCCTCTCCGCTTGCCTGCCTGCGGGCTTTGACTTTGACCTATCAAGGAGGGAGGTCCCTGCAATGGTTGTCCCCAAAACTGGAAGAACGGGCAGGGGGTGTCTGGTCCCGGCAGACAGGAAGGCGGAGCTGGGGAATGGGCGGGGCTTCGAGCCGAGGGGCGGGGCTGCCTGGGGGGTGTCTGTCTCCCTTTGTCTGCAGTGGTCTACGCTGGCTTCCCGCCCTTGCCCTCGGTGTCTGTCTGGGTCTGACTGTGCCCCTCTCGGGCATGTGTTTGTGTGGGTCTCCCACCCTGCTTGCGCTCCTGTCCCTGGCTGTCTGGGTGCGCCTGTGGGTGGCTGGCCCGTTACACCTGATCTGTGTCTGTCGGCCAGGCCCCTCGGCATATGGGGCTGGCCCTTGTCGAGGGGCAGCCTCATGTCTGTCTGCGTCTTACTGTCTGGACTCGGGGCTCTTGCGGGGGGAGCTGACTGTTCCTCCCGCCAAGTGTTCTGAGGCCTAATGGGGGGCCGATTGGGCTTCCATCTGACTTTGAAGCCCAGCAGGGTGTGTGGAGCTGTCTCCTTCCACCCCCAACCCAGGCCCAGTGCAAAGCAGAGGTGCCCTTCAAGGCTATTTTGGCCCTCATTCCTCTTCCTCACCGGTAATCCCTGGGACCCCACTCCCACCACGCCCTAGCTGGGAGGGTCTGTCTGGGCAGGGGGCTGGGAGTGAGTGAGGTCAGGGGAGCCTTTCAGAAGCCACACTGACCTAGGGCCCACCCCCACCCTGAGCTCTAGGAAAGCAGGGCAGCTGGTGCTGGTCTGGGGGTCAGAGTCAGAGATGAGAGGGTGATGGATGGAGGCAGCTTTGCCGTCAAGTTGAAGGGGGGGCAGCGCAGGGGTGGGGGTGGGGGAAGGCACAAGGTCAGAGGTTCAGAGCTTCCAAGGGGTGTCTGGCAGCCTGTAAGTGTCTCTGTATGTCCATGCACATGTTCCTACACCAGTGCCCTGTGTATCCCAGTGTGCACATCTGTGGGAGCCTGTGCATGGACCCAGAGGGGATCTGGGGGAGGAGGTGGTCAGGGCCTGGCAGACAAAGATCCTGTTGTGGGGGTATGGCGACAGCACACAAGGGGTTCCCTACATGGGGTCCTGCTGATGGCCCAAGCTGTCCAGAATGGCGAGCAGGGGGCTCCTCATTTCCCCCACACATGCGTGACTTCTCAGGTTCCCGCTCTGCCCTCCTCATGCCAGTGTCTGGCTTCCTCTGTCTACTCAGGACTTTCATGTGGGGATAGACAAGGGGCTCATCTGTCCCACCCAGACCTGGAGGTGGTCAGAAGGCTGGGAGCCGGACTTCCTTCCCAAGCCCACCAATTATGTGGGGCCAGGGCTAGGGGAGGCAAGAAGGCTCCAGCTTCAGGGTCAGGGTTGGGGGCTGTGGAGAAGCCTGGTGCCAGTTAATGGGACATTAGACACTTCTGCTGAGGCTCATGGTGCAGGGTGACCCTGGGTCTGGGTCAGGGTGGACTCTGTCTGCAAAATGCCGGCAGCAGCTGCCTATGGGCCTGTTACTGGTGGGCTGTTGTGGGCTTGAGGTCCGAGCTACTCAGGTAGGCTATGGGGGTGAAGGGGTCTGTGGGTGTCTGTAAATCCAGGTGGGTATGTGCAATAGTGGGAGTCTGTCTCTATGCCAGCTTTGTGTGTGTGTGTCAGTTCATGTGTCGGCACTCCTATGGGCTTGTTTGTGTGTGGATGTCAGTGTGACTGGGTGTGTGTCAGGCTAATTGTGGGTAATGGCAGGACAACGTGTGAGCCAGTGTATGTGGGTGTCTGGCATTCGTCAGTGTCACTGTGGGTGACTGTAGTCTGTGCCATCTGATGATGGTGCCCCCTAACCCCTTTCACTAAAATGGCAGCTCCAGGAGGGCAGGGATTTTGGTATCTTTTATCCCCAGTAATAGAATGGTGCCTGTACATAACAGACGCTCAATAAACAAGTGTCAGGTTTATGGCCATCTGGGTGACTGTGGATTTCTGTGTGTCCCTGTGTCATTTTCCCATGGGTCTGTGTGTGTCGTTGTGAGTGTGTTATTGTATCTGTCTGTGTGTTGGTATTATTGTAGATTCCAGGTATATTATCAAGTGTTAGGGTAGGTGACTATGGGTATAGGTACTATTGGAGGGGTTCACATGGGTTTGTTGGTGACAGTGTCCTAACGGGTGTCTAGGAGGGTCAGTTTTACCATGGGCAACCATGAGTCAGCATGTACAGCTGTGTCATGTGTGTATCTGTCAAGATTAATATGACCTGATGTCAGCATCTGTATAGGTCTTGTACCATCTGTGTGTGTGTCCGGTTGTCTGGGTGACTATGGGTGACTATGGGTGTGTCCTTGCCTGGGCAGGCACATATATGTCCATATGTGTATGTCCCAGTTCTTGTGGATAATGGTGTCTATCTGTGCTTGTGTCACGGACTTTAACATATCTGTGATTGTCACGGTTACCCTGGGTGACAGCCTGTGGGTGCCCGACAGTGCACGTCTGACTGTCTGTGTGTGCAGTAGAGAATGATGTGTCTGTTAGTGTTATATGCAAGGCTGTGTCTATGCCGTGGCCACTGTTAGTGGTGGCTGCATTTTTGTGTGGCACTGTTTTCATGGGTGTCAGCCCTGGTTGTCCACGTCATTGTGGGTGATGTGTGTGCCCACGTGGTGGTGTTATTGTGGGTGATGGGTGTGTGCGTGTGTGTATCAGCATTCCTACAGGTATTGTGAGTAATGGGGAGGCTGTATGTCCAAGTATAGTGTGTGTATTTCAGGTTCTTCATCAGCAATTTGGGAATATCTAACTACAGGCTCTGTAAATACATCTGTAAGCAGTGCCCGGCGGTGGGGAATGGATGGGAAAGGAAATGGGGGAGACTGAAATGTAGTGGGGTGAGGGAATGCTTCTCAGCTCCCATCAGCCAATGAGGGTTCTTCTCCATTCCCCCACCCCACCCCCAGCATGCCTTCTAGGGCAGGTCCCTGTGAAAGGCTCCCTGTCGCTTTAAAAGGGCTCCCCAGCAATGGGATTCAGGGCCGTTTTCCCTTTTTATGGCCAGTTTTGGAGGGCGTGTTCCTGTTAGCAAACCTTGGTCCCAGTAAATACCCTGCAGCCGGCCGTAATGACAGGCCGGTGGGGAGCCGGCGGAGGGCCGCTGCAGCCCTGGGCCTGCGGCCGTAGCCAGGCGGGAGAGGGAGCCCCAGCGGGGATCGGTCTCCGCAGGGCCCGCGCAAGCCCGCGCGCCCGTGAACTTGGCCGGGGGCGCCCACCTGAACGCGCGTGCTGGGCGGGAGACCCTCCAAGCCCTGCATATCCTAGGTCCCCACTGCTCTGCCGCCCTAAGAACAAAGCTCGCCGCCGCCCTGTCCCGGGGCCTCCCCGCGGTCAGGTGTCAGTCGGCCGGGGCGCTGCTGTCCCTACGCCCCCATCAAGCATCCCCGCCCCTCGGGGGCATCTCTGCCCGCCCTCCACCCCCCCACCCGCGACTCGTGCTCTCGGACTTGAGGGCCTCTCTTTTGGGGAGTCTGGTCCTTCCCGCGCCCCTGCTCCGGTAAGGCGAGACGCAGAGATGCCGCCGGGGCCTCCCCGCCCCCCTTCCCCAGCCGCCGCAACAATGGAGGGCCGGGCCGCAGAGGCCGGGGCGTCCGCCCCCCCACCCGCCAGCAGGTGCGCGAGGGGGCTGCGGCCGGGTCTCGCCGCCGTCCCGCCCCTCAGCTCCCCCTCCCCGCGGGCGGTCCCCGGCCCGCCGGCGCCCGCGCTCACCTCGTTTTGGGCCGCCGCCGCGTGTCCCCTCTTGTTTCCAAAACCCGCCCGGAAAAGCCCCCTGAGCCAAGGCGCTGGCACGGGAAATTGCATTTCGGCGGCTTCGGGGCTGGGCGAGGGCTCCCCAGGCCGCGGGCAGGGGGAGGGGGCCGCGGGGCTCCGGCGCCGGCTCGAACCCGCGGCCACCGCCTCCCGCCCGCCTGCCTGTCTGTCTCGGTGACGTGCCCGCGCTCCCCGCCGCCGCCGCCCCCTCCCTCCTCCCCGCGCCGCGCCGGGTGGTGGGTCCAGCCACGGCCGTGTGTGCCCCGAGGCCTCCCGCCAGGCGCACCAGGACGCACGCGGGGATGCCCACCGGACGCCAAGACACAGCTTCTGGGTCTCGCGCGGGGGACACGGGGGCATGAGCGGGAACACGCAGGGACCTGGATGCACGCAAACCTCAAAAGCGCAGGGGGAGCATACGCGCATACAAAGGCACGCGGACCACAAACACAAGGGAAGGGCATGCAAGGGGCTGTCACACACCCACGGGAGGGCGTGGCGGGACATGTAAGGGCACTGAGGCACCGGTTACACGAGGTTGTCCATAAAAGTAAGCTACACACCCAGGGACACCCAGGGACACACACACACACGAATGATACAGACACCACATCCACCCTGAAAGAGGAAGGCCCTCAGAACTGAAATATATAGAGAGGAGGCGAGGGGCAGATGTGGATAATACTGACACACACATACACAGACTCTCAGGGATGGCCACAGAACACACACACGTAAGCCCAGGGCCACACACAGCACACACAAGATACACAGACACACAGGGGTACACACAGAACTTCCATCCCTCCCCACCCACCAGGTGCACAGTTGTGGGAACACCTGGACACATAACACATAGACACAACACATAGATATATAGATAGAAGAGGAACACACCCTTAGAGACACATTAGGCACACAGGCTTAGGGGCACACACAGACACACAAAGTTCACAGACACACAAATATGTACACAATCACTCATGTACAAAGGGCAGAGGCACCTGGAATTCATAAACCCATACCCACACCACAAAACCCCAGGGCCACAGGGGTCTTTACGAACACACAAAATACAGGGACACTTGCAAGCAGTCATGTGCACCTGGAACCACCTGGCTTAGGTACACATGGGCTAGGTGCACAGGCTGGACACAGGTGGACTAGGAAGTTGTACACAGGTTGGGACTCTTCGTTTTTTTTTTTTTAATTGGGGAATATTGGGGGACAGTGTGTTTCTCCAGGGCCCATCAGCTCCAAGTGTCCTTCAGTCTAGCTGTGGAGGGTGCAGCTCAGCTCCAAGTCCAGTGGTGGTTTTCAATCTTAGTTGCAGGGGGCCCAGCCCACCATCCCATGTGGGAATTAAATTGGCAACATTGTTGTTTTGAGAACTCACACTCTAACCAACTGAGCTATCTGGCCACCCCAAGTTGGGACTCTTCTGAGCAGTCAGATACTTACACGGAGTTCCCATATTCACACACACACACACACACACACACACACACTCCAGGTACACAGAAACACACGCAGCAGGGATCTTACACTGGCAGACGCTCCCTTCAGAGATCCACACACAGATCCCCTTGTAGCTCCCCAACACACACACACACACACACACACACACACCAGGCCCTGCCTGCACCACCGGCTGGTGAAGGGAAGTCACCTCAAGGCAGATCCTGGCGCCAGGCGGCCTCCCGTTGGCCAGGGCTAAGCGGACAGATTTCTCATTTTGTGTATTTATTTCCTGCCCCAGTCTGAGAGGGGGTTGGAGAAACCATAAGTGCCCCAAGTTCAGGCCTTAACCTTTGTGGGGACATGGTCATGCTCCACCTGGCCATACCCTCTCCTTTGGCCCCCTCAACACTGTCCTGCCTCAGTTGCCCCTTTCCCTATACCCTGCCCGCTTCCAGGTCTCAGCCCAGAATTAGCCAGCTGGCCCAGGAGGGTGATGTCCCCAGGACCCCAGTTTGGGGTCCAGCCCTATTCTTACCTAACACCCTGCCAAATGGGGGATAATCCTCTGGGAGAAGCTGCAAGACAGACAAAAATAGTAACGGGGCCTCCTGCGTGGGGTCAGCTTTGTTTTCCCTCCTGTGCTCTCCCCTTCAAACTGAAAAGCGGGATGGGAGTGCTCTGGAATATACTTCATTCATTCGTTCACTCCCAATCATCTCGGACTCTTCCAAGCTCGCCAACGAAGTGAATATTGTCCTTTTCACAGATGGGCAACCGAGGCTCAGAGAGAGGTTGCCCTTGTTCAGGTGGCACAGCCTGGAAGCGGCAGAGCTGGGATTCTATGCAAGGCCTTTCCCGGTTTCCTTGGCTTTAGGATGGGCCTGAGAAAGCACTCCAGCCCGGTCTCCTGCCCGCTGAGCCTCCCGCAGCCACCAGCAGGGGGCAGCAGACTCCAGAGCCCTCCCCGCTGTGGGGGCAGGCTGTCTCTCAGCTCCCTCTCAGTCCCCGCACCCCCCCACCACTGTCCCAACACAGAAGCTGAGGACGCTGCCTGGACCCCCCCAGGCTGGAACCTCCTCTGCTGAATGCAGAAGCCCCAGAAGGAAGGCTCTCTTTTTAAATAGAGAGCTCCTTAAATAGAGCTTCCCCACAAATACCACACTCGCACGTGGTACCTCTTAACGTTTAGCTCTACTCCTTCTTGCTGCAACATATTGGCTGGACGGGCAGCCTCAGCATTCCTGAACTAGGTCAGATCAGGAGAGAGCATTTCGCGAGCCCAGCCCAGTGGTTAGTCTCCCCAATCCCAGAATCCTCTGAATATGCCCCCCAGCCCAGCACAGATGGGAGGGCAATGGGGGAAGCCCCAGTGCCCCGGCTGCTTGATTCCTTTGGGCCGGC
This sequence comes from Rhinolophus ferrumequinum, assembly GCF_004115265.2. Lineage (NCBI taxonomy): Eukaryota > Metazoa > Chordata > Mammalia > Chiroptera > Rhinolophidae > Rhinolophus > Rhinolophus ferrumequinum. Next base: position 48,066,836 of record NC_046301.1, read on the forward strand.
GTGTGGGAACTGCTCGCCCCAACCACCAGTTCCTGGGGCCCCTGCCAATGCTGACTCATAGGGGACCCACGGCTGTGACTCAGCAGCGGCTCTTCCTGAAACTCTCCACGAGAGTTCCCACCCCATGTTACCTCCTGTCCTGTCGGAGTTCTCCTCAGGGACCCAGATGGGGGCTGGGCCGGTGTGTGAACCAAAAGACCCTTTCAGCTAGCTCTGTCAACCCAGAGCCTCAGTCGCCAGAGGCACCCCCATCGCTGTGACCATGGGTGGGTGTGCCTGGTCATGGGGCCTGTGTATGTCCACATGTGTGTAGCTTTCACACTCAGGAGTCAGCCTAGAGAAACCTCGAGAAGGCAAGGCTCAGACTGCGCCTTCCCTCCGCACTCCACTGGAGTCTGGGCAGGGACATTCTAGGGCCATACGAGGCCCTGGGCTGCAAGTTCATTCCTTCAACCACAAACCTTGCTTCTCCAGCCATCTTCCCATCTCCGGAAATGGCAGCTCCAGCCTTTCAGCTGCTGGGGCCAAAACCTTTCTTAACAAACGCAATCCATTAACAAATTCAGTTACTGTCCTTCCTGAATGAATCTAGAATCCTACCTTCTCTGGGGTCCCCACCCTGGTCCAACCCCCATCGATTCTCTCCTGGACTAGTGCAGTTGCCACCTCCTTTTTCTCTAGGCCTCTACCTCACACAGTCTGTTCCTGCACAGTGGAGGGCGCCTGTGAACACACCAGTCAGCTCATGCCCCTCCCCTGCTCAGAACCTTCCATGGCTCCCTTTTCACTCACACCAAAAGCTCAAGTGTTCCCCACAGCTCTGCACCCTCTAGCCCATCTACTCCCGGCCCTCACCTCCCCTATTCCCTCCCTCCCTCACTCTGCTCCCACTACATGGGTCTTCTTACTGTTCCTCAAACACACCAGGCACACATGGTCCAGTCTCAGGGCCTTTGCACTGGCTGGTCCCTCCACCAGGGACACTCTTCCCCCAAATACTCACATGGCTGCCTCCCTCATTTCCTTCAGGTCTCTGCTCAAATATTACTTCCTCAGTGAGGACCCCCCCACGTATTTAATTTAAAGTCACACCCCCTTACTTTACCCTGCTCTATTTTTCTCCATTGCCCTATCGCCTTTGACCACACTATATGTTTTACTGCATACAGTACATTGTTTCTTATCTGTCTCCTGTACTCACATGTCAGCTCCTCCTAAGCAGGAAGTTTTGTCCTGATCACTATTATAGCACCGTGAGCAGAGCCTCAGACAGTATCTGTGGCATCGATGTATTGGTAACTACCATGTTCCTGGCATGCTGGGAAACAAAAGTCATGGACCTGCCTGCTACTGTCTGATGGGGGAACAGTCATGTAGCTAGCTCTCCAATTGCAATGAAGAATTTTCAGAATTGCCAGAAGCACAAGAGAGTACAGGGGAGGCGTGGGGGCCAGCATGGAGGATGGGGTGCAATCAGGGAAGGCTTTTGGAGGAGGTGAGGTCAAGCAAGTCCTTGACGGTCAGTGAGGGGTTTAGATATAATTAAGATGGCAAGATCTGGAAAGTTTTTGTTTTTAGTTAAGTTAAGGTATAATTTACATAGAGTAAAACTCAGCCTTTATACCGTTCTGTGAGTCTTGACAAATGCATACAGTTGTGTAACCATTGCTTGAATCGTGGTACAGCAGAGTCATTCAGAGGCTAGAGTCACTCATAAGCATGAGTATGAGGTCACATGCGCTGGGCGATGCACACGGCAAAGAGGACAAGGTTGGAAACAGGGCCAGTGGGGAGACCAGAGTGGCTCTCCAGGTAAGAAGGGGAGGGAGGAGCCTGGAAGACAGGGGGGAATGAACAGCTTCAGGAAGTGGTGCTGACAGGTCTTAGAGATGGACCATGTGTGGGGACTGAGGAACCAAGGAGAAAAGCTGTGTGTCCCCTAGGGCAGGCTGAGTCAGAGGCACCTGTGGGACACCCAGGAATAGAGGTTCAGAGAAGGGGTCATCATATGTGATGGCCAAACCTATGCCTGGGGAGGATAGCATTTGGGAGGCCATTTCACAAAGAAGACTGAGAAGGAGGGGTGACACCAGGAGAACATAGTGTCCCAGGCCAAGGAGGAAGTGGGCAAAGATGACAGATACTACATAAAAGTTGAAGACAGGGGTGACTGAGAAAGGTGGCCTGACTCAAAAGTTTGGTGTCAGTGGTGGGATCAGGCAGCCATTTGCACAGTACATGCAAGGGAAGGGGACAACAGCACTCTCCAAAAGTTTATCATGAACCAGAAATGTCAGCCGCCATGTGTGTCATGTTTACATTTTTTTAGTAGCCATGTTAAAAAAAGTAAAAACCAACCAGTGAAATGAATGTTAATATTTGATTTACCCCACTAGATCCAAAATAGTATTATTTCCACATGCTATCAAGATAAAAATTATCAACGAGACATTTCACATTCTTTTAAAAAAACATTTATACTTACAACATCTGTCCATTTGGACTAGCCACATTTCAGGTACGCAGTAGCCACGTGACAAGTGATAAACTCGCTGGAAAGTGCAGGTCTAGACAGAACCTGATTTTGCTTTTATATGACTCACCTCGCCCTAAAATTTGGATATTTTATTCATTATGGATCTTTTGCATTAATTTTGATTTTCAAAAAAATTGCATTCAAATATTATTCAGTCTTCCCCACAAAAACTTGTACATGAATGTTCACGGCAGCATTATTTATATTAGCCCAAAAGTGGAAACAACTCAAATGTCCATTGACTGATGAATGGATTTTTTAAAATGTGTATCCATGCCACGTATTATTCAGCAATAAAAAGGAATGAAATAGCAAGACATGCTACTACATGAATGAACCTTGAAAAGTGAATGAAGCCAGTCACAAGGCACATTGTATGAGTTCATTCATACATAAAGACGTGGAGTAGATTAGGAGTGCCAGGGCCTGGAGGACAATGGGGGGGGGTTACGGGGAGCGACCGCCAGTGGGTACAGAGTTTCTTTTTGGGGTGATGAAAATGTTTTAAAATTGATTGTGGTGATGGTTGCACAACTCTGTGAATATACTAAAAACATTGTATATTTTAAATAAACCAATTGTATGATATGTGAATTTTATCTCAATAAAGCTGCTATGAAAAAACAGTTAATCTTGATTAATGAGTGGTTTGGTGCCCACTTAAATTTTTCGGCCCAGCCTTACTCTCCTCACCCTAGTCCCCACCCTGTTATTCCTCCCACACCAAACTTAAGAAGGACAGCAAAGGTTTGGGGAAGGCCCCAGGGTAGGCAAGGAGGAGTGGTGAAGCCTGGGGAGGGGAGACATGATCAGTTGTGCCCCCAGCACCTTTTCCCCTGCCAGCAGTCATTGTAGGAGCGGCAGGCTCCCGAATGGGAAGAATGATGGCTCTTTCTCAGATGCCTCTGAAGCCTGATTCCAAAGCCCTGGCCTGCCTACCCTCCCAGACATCCTGACTCAATTTGCCCGCTGTGTGCATGTGACCCTCTGCTGTCCCCCAAGTGACTCAGGCTGCCTGGAAGCCCCCTCTCTGGGGACGCCTGGCTGCCCACGGTGACTTTTCACAGACATGGTGGAAACAGGCTGGCGCCTCTGGGACCCAGGCCGGACTCCTGGGGGCAGCCCAGCAGGGCCTTGGCCCCACAGCCCACCCGCAGAGGGCCTAAGGGCTGGGGTGGGGGTTGGGGAACTCTTTTCAAAGGGCCTTTGTGGGAGCGGCTGGGGGGGCTGCGGGGGGACCCCACCCTGTGTGACTCAGGCTTCATTGCTGGGTGATGAGTCACACCCAGCATCCCCCCCCACACACACACCAGCTCTCCAGTAGCAGGTGCTGCCAGCTCCAGCTTTGGGACGGGGGCCTCTGCTGCCATGTTCATGTCTCTCTTCCCTGGGCCTGTGACCCGCACCCATTTCTAGGGGCACCGGCCCAGCCTTGACCTCCTTGCCCTATAGGAATGAGACCTAGGAGAAAACATCCCCCACTCCCTCCCCTCCTTGGTGGGGGGCAGACCCTTGGTAGTAAGCAGTGAGGGGCATTGTCTCACTATTGATTCGTAGAAAGGCAGGGTGTTGTTGCTATCTCCTCTTAACAGATAGGGAAACTGAGGCTCAGTGAGACTGTGGAATTTGCCCAAAGACACAGGAGATCAAACCCAGAGTTCAGGCATGCGGAAGCTGCTGCCGGGAATGTTACTGGGTAATAAGGTCAGCTGCCTGGTGCACCAATGGAAGATTATTGCATCCTGCAATGTGCGCCCATTTCCCTGATGAGCACACTGAGGCAGTGAACACTTAAGTCACAGACCGAGAGGGAGAGGTTGGGCCAGGATTCGAACGGAGCCTGGGAGCCCGGGCCTTGTTCTGCCGCTTCCCCACAGGCCTCGGGCGCCCCCGATGCAGGGCCCTTCCAGCAGCCGGGGCGGCTGGACCAGGGCCGCCCGCCAGGCTGCCGGGCGCGGCGCCCACCGGCATCACGCAGCTATGAGTCACCGCGAGCCGGCCCCGCCCCCCGCGCCAACAAATAGCGTGTTGCCCGGCAACCGCCGCCAGCGGGGTCGGGGGCGCCCCGGCTGTGAGCGAAGACCCGGATTCAAGCCTCCAGCTGGGTGGGAGCGAGGAGGGGCTCGGTGACCCGGTGGCCTTACCCAGGTTAGGGCCTCAGGTCAAGATCACGGCCTGCCCTCCTGGTGGGCACGGAGATGAGGGTGAAGGAGACAGCTGTAGTTCAGTGAGGAGGACAGAGGTATCTCTCTCCAAGCCACATCCACCCCTTGTTCTCGGGTGGCTGGTGCCAAAGTCAGGGGATAGCATAGGGTCCTCGTTATGGGGTGAGAGGAACCCCTAGAAGCTGGGCCAGCGCTGTGGCCACGTGGTGGAAATCACTTTACTAGAGGGATTTAGGGGACCGACCTGGGGTGGGGGGATCAGAAGAGTCGTGATGGGGGATTTTTGCTTTTAACCCTAAAAGGAGCTAGCATGAGTACATTCTGTTCCAAGCTGTTCTACACGTCGTACCTATGTATATTAACTAATTTAATGTTCATATTAGCCCTCTGACCTTTCACAGGATTATTCCCAGTTTACAGATGGAGAAACTGAGTAACAGAGAGGCAAACTTCTTTGCTAGATGACGCAGAGCGCCAAACTTGAACACAAGCAGGTTGACTTGGGATCCCTTACCCCTCTGGGTCAGATACATGCCCTGTCTTGGCGATGGTCATATCTGCGGGAGTGTGCAGCATGGGTATTAAGTAACAAGTCCACGTGGGAGCTTGGATGGGACATGTAAGGGTATGGCAGGGGCCCCGGTGGTCTCCTTGGGGGCTGTTGACACAAGGAGCTGAAGGCTGTGCCCTCCAGAGGCTGTGACATGCCCCCTGCCAGACTATAAGTATCCGCATCTATTCACTCTGGGCTCCCCAGGACTGTATAAGAGTCACCACCCAGCTGCCCACAGGACGCCTAAGGGGGCTGGCTGCAGGAGCAGTAGCCCAGGGCCCCAGTCCCTATGAGATAGGGAAAAGAGCAGGTACCAGCACCAGGGCAGGGCTGGCAGGCAGATGTGTCCCCCCCCCCAACCTGGCCTCCATCAGGGAAGTGACCAACTGTCTGGGAAGTGACCATCTCTGCATTATTTAAGAAATGTTCATTTTACTCAAATGTTGAGTAAATCATTCAAATAGTTGAGTGGAGTGGCAGAAGAGGACAGAGTTCCTGGAGAGTCTAAATACAATGGGTCATAGTGGCAGGTCAGGAAAGCATCCTGGAGATGGTGCCCTAGGATCTGAAAGATGCTCAGGTGAGTGTGAAAAGACAGGTTGGAGAGAAAGCAGAGCCCTGACGAAAAGGGCCTTGTGGCCAATGAGTTGGGGACCATGTAGGAACTTTCTGCAGTGGATGGTGGAAAGGGGATGTGAGTAAATTTATTGGCTCTGTCTGGAGAATGGATGGAAAGGGTAAGGCCAGAAGCAAGGGGACCAGAGAGCTGTCTGTTAGAGCATTTCCAGGCCAGAGATGATGGTGGTTCAGGGATACAGTTGCTAGATTTAGCAAATAAAAATACAAGAGGCTCAGTTAAATTTGATTTTCAGACAGAACAAGTAAGTTTTTTAGCACAAGTATGTCCCAAATACTGCATGGGACACAAACTAAAAATGATTCGTTGTTTATCTGAAAATCACGTTTAACTGGGTGTCCTGTATTCTGGCAAGAGTACCTGAGGGTCTCAAGCGCCCCTGGGGATGGGTGAAAGATAATAGCTCACAAGGATTGAGCAAATGCACTTGGGAGTGGATAGTAGCGTCCCCGTTTTACAGATAGGTAAACTGAGGCCCAGTGTTTTTTGTTGTTGTTGTTGTTTTGTTTTTTTTTGTAATTTGTCTGTACAGTTAGTGAGTGACTCCCGACTGGACCCCAGTCATGTTGGTTGCAGTCCACCAGAGAGTTAGAGCGGTCACACCCGTCCTCCACAGGGTGGGGAATGGGGCTTGGGTACTCTGATTCAATAGGTTTCTGTAGGCCCAGGAGAGAGCCTTCCTAATGCAATAGACTCCACAGCCCCTTCGCACAGCCTAGGATTTGTGCCACCCCCTTGCGCCCCTCTTCCCAGGACATTGAAGCAGTGGGAGGGACGGGAGGCGGCCTCAGGGGGGATCCGGTCCCCCAGCGGCGGCTCGGCCTCGCCCTCCTCCAGGCCGGGAGGCTCCGCCGAAGGCGCCCGCCGGGAGGGGGAGGGGGAGGGTTATTTTTACCTCTCTCCAGGCGGCCTGGGCGACAGGAAGTGAGCGCGCGGCCCGCCAGATGTGGGGAGCCAGGCAGCTGGGAGCAGCCACAGCTGGACTGGAAGCCAGCCCCGGGCGGGGGGAGGCAGAGTGTGCGGAGGGTGGATCCCAGGCCTCGGGTGCCCCCTTTGTTTCCCGCCGCCCAAGCCTACCCTTCCAGGTACCCCTCCCCCCATCCCCGGCTCATCTCGTTGGTGGCCTTGCTGTCCCCCAGCTGTGCTCAAGTCCCCACGATGCTCATGGGGCTCTCGGGTTCCGGGCGGGAAGGGGGACCCTGCTGCTCGCCCTGGGAACTCCTGGGTCCCAGCGGAGTGAGGGTGGGAGGGGGAGACGGCCGCTCGCCGCCCCGCCTGCCACCGCCATTGTTTACCCGTCGGCTGCCTCCTAGGAAACTTAACCCGCCCGCGGTAATTTTATTTGGGAACTTCGGCCAGTTGCTATAGCAACCCCAGTGACGTCAGAGGGGCTGGGGCCCGAAATCCCCGGGAAAGGGGGAATGTGATTAGGAGGAAGACCCCCAGGAGGGATCCTCCTTAATCCTGCGCCTGCTCTCACATCTGGGGAGAGGGCCTCCAGATGTGACACCTCTTGGGCTCCCTCATCTGGCTCGGTGCCAAATCGGGGTGGCAGGCCAGCCCCTGATGTCATCCGGGCGCAGGGTGGGTGGTGAGTCAGCCCCCCAGTGGGGGCTGGGCCAGACCTGGGGGCTATTCCTGTCTGACTCACCCCTCTGTGCCCCTGAGCAACACCCTGACTCTGCCCTGGGATTTTAGGCACCTTGCTGGGGTCTCCCCAGATCTGTGGGGCTTCTCTGCCCCTCTGTAGATGGGTAGACAAGTGCTTTCCTGGTGCTCTGTACCAGTCTGGGGTGTTGAATGGGAGAGTTAGTGGCAGTGAACTAAGGCCACCATGTAAGGTCCTTCTCCGGATGTGAGGAGTGGCTGGTGCCCTAGTGAGAGGGCAGGTGGTGGGATCCCTGCTCAGTCCATAACAGCCTGTCGCCAGGACTACAGGAGCCAGGGGCCCTGACAGGCAAGGAGGAACACAGCTGCCAGCCAGCCAGCCAGCCAGCCAGCCAGGGATTGGGCTGGGAGGAGCCACCCTAACCACAGTGACGTGGGACTTCCTCGGCAGGGCCTGTTTGATGTCTCTGTGTGCAGTGTTGCCATGGGACCCGGCAGGCGGCCCTGTGCCTGTGAGCCAGGGTGACCTACCAGGCTGGGTCTGTCAGGGTCCTTTGACCTAGCTCCCCCACCCCATTTCAGGCCTAATGGGTTATGTGTACCTGGTGTACCTATAGTCACATCCAACCCCAGACCTTGCGCCAAGACATAGTGCATCTCATCTCAGAGCCTAGGAACAATGGCAAACTACACATTTTCAGGCCCATTTTACAGATAAAGAAACGGAGGATCAGACAGGTGTGATCATTGGCCAAAGACATTCAGCTAGAAAGTTGGGGAGCAAAGATTTGAAACTCTGTTCTTCTACTCCGCTCCTCTCCCCACTCTTACCACACTGGTCTCCTTGCTGTTTCTCAAATACCAGGGTTGAGTTCCTGCCTCAGGACCTTTGCACTGGCTGTTCCCTCCACCTGGAGCTTTTCCTCCAGATGTCTGCATAGCTCCTCCCTCACCTCTTACAAGTCTTTGTTCAAATGTCACCTCCTCTTCAGGGTGGCCTTTCCTGATCTGGCCCCTACCCCCTCTTGCTTCATCTCTTTTGGCCCCTTCTCTTCCCCGCCAGCACATACCACCCAACACCCTACAGCTGATCCTTGAACAACGTAGGGGTTAGGGGCACTGATCCTCCACACAGTCAAAAATCCATGTGTAACTTTGACTCCCCCAAAACTTAACTAACAGCCTATTGTTAACTGGAAACCTTACTGATAACATAAACAGTCTATGAACACATATTTTGTATGTAATCTGTATTGTATACTGTATTCTTACAATAAAGTAAGCTAGACAAAAAGAATGTTACGAAAATCATAAGGAATAGAAAATACATTCACAGTATTTATTGAAAAAAATCCACGTATAAGTGGACCTTCGCAGTTCAAACCTGTGTTGTTGTTCAAGGGTCAAATGCATATATGCATATCATCATACCTGTCTGTTTATTGTGTGTGCTTCCCCACCGTAGATGACAGCCCCATGAGGGAAGGGGCTTTTTTCTGGCCTGTTCTCTGCTGTGTCCCCAGTACCCAGAACAGTGCCTGGTACACAGCAGACAATGAATGTTTGAAGACTCAATAAATGGGCGCGTGTGTGTGTGCCCTGTGCCACTTGACCTGGGCTTACCCTAGCCCTGTCCCCCCATCCTCTTTGTCATGACAAATGATTGGTTGGCAGTTTGGAGAGCTCCCAACCTTGATGGCTGCTGTCGTGGGTAAATTGGCCAGCTCAGGGCCAGGGGGTGGGGGGTCAAATGTTGAGGGATCAGGAGACAGGGCTGGGGCCAGCAGGAGGACCCTCCAAGCTTGGGCTGAGGGATGGTAAAATGAGCTAGGGTGGTCCAAATTACGTGCAGGAGCACAGCTTATATGAGGTCAGGGGCCTCGGCACAAGTATCCTGGGAGGCCAGCATGGAGGAGGTGTTTCCCCTAAATTTGAGCTTGACTGGGCTATCTATGTGAGTGGATTATGAGTGGGAGGCTTGTTCTGGGGTGTGAAGGAAGTGTTCTGGATGGGCAGTGTGGAGAGGATGCCCCGATGTAACTTCATGCCTTTCTACTTCTACAATAGAATGATGTGCGGATGCGCACGCGCCCGTGTGTGTGTGTGTGTGTGTGTGTGTGTGTGTGTGTATCTCACAGGGAGACACGAGACCCTGGGAATTTCATTCCCGTTTGTCAGGAAGCCATGTGGTGAATGCCCCACACCCCTCTGGGCCCCACCCTGAGTTGGGGAATTCTATGCCACCCCAAATCTTCCCCTGGGGCCCCACGGGCGGCTCTGCCCCCTCCTGCCCCAACCTGCCAGATCCTGCAGCCTGGGCTAGCCTGCCCCCTGAGCCCCACAGAGAAGAAGGACCCAGGAGCCCCATGGGATAGTAGCTAGGTGTGGCTTCCGATCCTCCCCCTCAATCCCACCAAGATCCAGGTGGGAGCTGGCTGAGACGCACTGAGGAAATAGGGGATAGTGGAGGAATTCTGGAATACAAGGTGACCCAGAGGCATACAATCAACCTCATCAGTCCCCTGCCTGGTCCTGCTTCTGGGTCCTCACCCCGTAGAATGACTCTTATTGACCAAGAGGTGGGTGATGAAAAATATGATCCCCAGACCCAATTATATGATTTTCGGAATGTTGGGGGTGGTGGTGGAGGAAAACTATCCCCTAAAGCAATAACCACAAAAGTCTGGGAAGGGTCCTCTGGCTCCGGAACACCGCCACGGCATGATGGTGGTGATCTGGGGCTCACCTGCCCAGGTCCCATCTTGGAGAGGGCAAAGTGGCGGCGAGGCATGCCCAAGGAGGCTGGCTTGGCAGCAGAGGGCACCCCGCCCCTCCTTTACTGCGTTTTGTTCCCGGTCCCCCACCTGGGCATGGGGCCAGACCCCAAGGCAGGGCCCAGTCCTGGGGAACAATGCCTCCGTGTTCCTCTTGGTGGAGGGGAGGTTGGGGAGGATGAGGTGGGACAGACACGCAAGTCGGGCAGGAGAGAGATCCAGGGAAGGCTTCTCACCCAGTAATAAAGCAGAAGCCGGGAGTTTCCCAGAGGCCCTGGGTGGGTGGGGGTGGGCATGCTGGCAAGCCTGACAGACGAAGGCACGCAGGCGCAGGGACCACCGAGACTGGGGTCAGAAAGTCTTCATGGCAGGAGAGAGTTGGGTGGGATAAAAGGTGGGACTTCCCGAGGCTGAAGAAAGCACTGTGAGACTGGAGGAAGCGAGGATTCGTGTTTGGCAGGTTCCCAAAATACCTAGGCCCCTGCCCTCCCAGGGAAGGGTCCACAGTAGCAGTGTGTCCTGGGTCTGGCACCGTGCCCGACCCCCCATCTCCCTTCCTCGGGCCTCCTGGGTTTCTATTCCTGCGCAAGGGCAGGACTTAGGCCATGAGCTGTTCGGGGGTGCGATGGGGATTAGGATGCCTGCTCTCCCCAGGGAGAACCTTAGCTGAAAAAACTGGCTGGACCCGGAGTCCCGGACCCAAACGGGGAAGTTGGGTTGTGTTTGAGGCACAGGCCGAGTCGCGACAAGGAGGGGAAAAGTTGGGGCTTGAGTTGGGGACGGGACCAAGTTGGGGGACCGGAGAGAGAAAGTGGGGGCGGACCGGCTCTGGGGGCACATGACGGTGCGCCCGCCCCGCCCCGCCCCGCGCCCGCCCCCTGCCCGGCCCCGGGGAGGAGACGGGGAGGTTTTAAAAGCGATTCGGCCCAGCGGCAGGCCGGCCAGTGAGTGGGATGGAGCGCGGTCGGCTATCGCCCCCGGCCGGGCCCGGGCCCGCCGCCCGCCTGCGTCCCCTCCGCCCGTCCGCCGGGCCCGGGCGGCGGCCGAGCCGGGAGCGCCGCTCTCCTCCCCCGCGGTGAGTCGGGAGGGACCCAAGAGGGAGGTGGCGACGCCGTGGCGCTGGCGGCCGCAACTTTTCCGCGCCGGACTCGTGGGCGGAGTGGGGGTGCGCCCGGCAGGTCCGCCGGCCCTTTACTAGCGGGAGGACTCCCCGCCGCCAGGGGCTGAGGGGACAGCCAAGACGGTGCATCTGGCAGCGGCGGCAACGGTGGAGTCCTGGGGCGCCCCCTACGGAGCGGGAGAAGGGCGGCCCAGCCTCAACCCTCTCCTGGGGGCCCCTCACCACTCCCTCAGCCCCAGGAGACCCACGAGAGCTTGTGGGGAGGGCGGGTCCCAAGGCTACTGGGTCAGGTCAAGGTGGGCAAGGGGTTGGCGGCGGGGTGGGAGGGCATGTGCCCTGCTTGGGGTGTGGGGAGATGGATCTGTGGGTGTCCGGGTTCCTGTGGGTGTCTGCCTGGGATTGGTGGGAATGGGGCTGGAAGAGTGGGTGGGGGTCTCCTAGAGTTCTGTGGATGGTGGTGGGGGACAGTGGTTCAAGTTCTTGACATGTCAGACAGTGAGTGGCGGTGGTGGGTGAGGAGGTGGGGTAGGGGCTCAGCAGTGCCGTCTGGGTTTGGGAGGACTTGGGGGACCCTTCTCCTACCTCTTGGCTCCTCCTGGCCCTGGAGAGAAGGGCTCCTTCAAGGTTGCATAGGAAGGGGGCCAGGTCTAGGAGATTCCTAGAGGGCTGACTCCCAGCCCTGTGCATTTAGGGGTCCCTGTGCCGTTGGGCTACGAGAGGAGGGCGAAAGGCCCAGACTGAACCCAGACCCTGTCCATCCTAGCCCCAGGCTGACCTCTGACCCCAGCCTGGACTTGACTGCTACCAAAGCCTACACTGACTTTCCTATGAAGCCCAGTCAGGCCCCGACCTAGTGGCTTCCTGAATGCCTTGGAGGAGCAGTTGGCTCCCTGTCACCTGCCCCATCTCTGCTCCAGTCCCAATCAACTCCATGATGAGTAGTATATGAAGGTGGCTGGGGGTAAGGTGTGGGACCCCTGGCATGAGGGGTGTTCTCTGGCAGCCATGCCCATGCCAGCCTGAGCTGGAGGGCAGTACCCGACAGGTGCCAGGGCTTAAAGGCGAGGTGATGTGAGACACACCCTGTCCGCTCGCCCACGCACCCTGCCCGGGCCAGCCCGTGTGCATGTGTTCACATGCTGCCATCCTGGGGCATGGTGCCAGCTCTGTCTGAATGCCCAGGGGGGCACCCACTGCCCTCCACCCTTGCAGGATGTCCTCTAGGAGCTTCCTTAAGACCCTAACAGGCAGACCTTGTCCATGGGCCTAATGGGACCCCCAACATAGCTGCTGGCCTGGCCTGGGGCTGGCACGCGGAGCACATGCGTGATAGGGCGTGTCCAGGGGGGTCAGGCCTGTCTGTGCAGGCCTGGCTTCCAAGACTCTGAAGACCCTTGCTCACCAAAAGAACCAGCAGAGGCGGATGCTCTAGGGTCCTTTCAGGGACCCCTGTACCAACCCCCTCCTGTTGCAAGTGGAGGCCAGATTGTATGCAGACCACAGTTATGGGGCAGACCCCCATCCCATCCGAGGTCCCACGGTAACTTGGCTTCATGGGTGCAGTGGGATGACTAGCTCACCACGGACCCAGGTGGAACTTTGATATACCTCCAAGCATTTTTCAGAGTTTGCCTTTCACCTTGGAGGCTGGGTGGGCGAATCTATTCCAAAAAAATATGCTGCCAGGAACCCTGGGACATCTTAAGGAAACTCCTTCCTGTGCCTCTCCCTCTGGCCCTTTCCTATTTTGGATGCACTCTATGGCAGGATCAGGCCTGGCTTTTCCTTAGACCTACTGCGCAACTTTGGGCCTGGCTCTGAATCCCTCTGGGCCTCAGTTTCTCCATCTGTATATGGGGAGCATTGGGAAAGCAATTGGGGAGAAGTGTGTGCCCCCTCCCTGTCCAGGCGCTCGCTGTCAGATCTCTTTGGGGTCATTCTGGCCACCTTCCATCCTGCCATTGGGTGTCCTGGCTGGACATAGAGGTGTGTCTGGGGAAGACTGGTCATCCGGGAAGGACGTACGTAGAGGGCAGTGGGTGTGTGAGAATCCTTGGGCAGACAAGGACGCCGCCATGCTGGGCACGGCTGAGTCATGCTCCAGCGGCGCCTTGCCCCAGGGTGCTGGAGCTGGCGCCACCCTGGGTGTGGTCACTGAGCTGTGGCCCTGGGCAGAGCAGGCCTGGGTGGTCTGGTATGGGGGCCTGGGTGGTGAGGAGCCAGGGACCTGACTTCTGAGATGCTAAGCCCCTCGGCCTACCCCTGGCCTGGGTTTGGTGTCACAATCTACGACTGTGGTCACCGCCACCCTGAGAATGCCTTGCGGAGCCCAGGGACCCTGAGTCTTCGGCCTGGCAATTATCAGGGTGCCTAGGAAAGAGCACAGGGCCTAGAAGCCAGTGACTGCCCTCAAGGCCAGCAGCCCCCAAAAGGCATGCCAGGGCTGGGACATGGACCTATCTGAGGATAAGGCAGAGTTGAACATGGCGGCAGGGTGTACCCCTCAGTTAAGGGCTCACATCATGGATGTTAGGGGCCCCTAGGAATTCTGTGACTAGTCTAAGGAGCTGTGAAGTTTTAAGGCAGGGGTTGCAATGTGGTGTGGTGTAGCTGGACGCAATGGGGGCTGGGATGTGACTTGCATGGTTCCCCTATTTATAACAAGTGATTCAGTCCTCACTTACTCACCCCTTCCTGAGCCCGCCCCCTTCCCCCAGCCCTGGGTGGGCAGCAGGGCCCACCCACTTGCCAGTGCCCTGCCTTCTTCCACTCTGGTGCCAGCCTCTGAAGGCTGTCCGTCGGGAGGGTTGTTATGGTCACGGCATTGGGATTGGGGTAAGGGGGGCTGGTGGTCAGGCGGCCCTTGGCTGGGCGGCCCAGGTTGGCGGCTGGCTCAGGGGCCCCAGCCAGGGAGCCTCTGCGGAGAGTCTGGGCCCATTAGGCAAAGCGTTAGTGACAGGCTAGGAGGGCGGGCGGTGGCGGCGGGCAGGGCGGGGCCTGTAGCCTTTGGTATTTTCCGATCCCAGCTGCTCTGAGAGGGTGGAAAGTATTTGGGGACCAGGCTTGGGGGCGGTGGTGGTGGTGGTGGCGCCCCCGGCGGAAGCGGCCCATATTCATTCTTGGAACATGGGGTTGGGGGGGGTGACAAGATGCGTGCCTGTGTGTCTCATGCCTCCACGCCCTGTCTGCAGCGCATTCTCAGGCACACGTGCATCCATCTGTGCAGCCTGGGGCCTGCTTTGCTCCCCCGACCCAGGGCCCACCCTCCCCCCACACCTTCTTCTGCCAGGAGCTTAGCCCTCCCTGGACACCATCTCCCGTGAACCTGAGAGGCAAGCCATTGGGAACAAGCCACTGGCTCCTGGGCACCTGTGTGATAGTGCCCCCTCCACGCAAGATCCAGGCCTTTTGTGACTGCGAGGATGGGGAGTGGCCTTGGCCCTGGCCCGGGGCACTGTGCAGGGGAAACCCCACAGGAAACGGGCCTGGCCAAATGGCCGCCCTTCCCGTTCTCGTCCCTGGGACACGATTGTGCTGTCTCACTTCCGGAGGAGGCCCAGGGAGGCCGGCCGCCCTTCGGGGCCTAGTCTGCTCCTGGTTGGTGCCCCCCAGACCCTGAGGGGACAGGGCTGGGCTAGGGCCTGATGGGAAAGTGGATGGCCGGTGTATGTGTGTGTGTATGGGGGGGCTGGGGGGACAGATCAGGACGTCCTCTCCACCTTTCTCCCAGTGGTGGGCACCACCAGATTTGGGTGCTGGGGTCCTACCTGTGTGCAGTGTCCTCATTTCCATCATCCTTCCTGTTTCTGCCTGGTTCGTGATGACCTCGTAGCCCTGTCCTAATTACGTGTAGCACTCATGGGATCCTTACAACCATAGTTTCCCTGCTTTGCAGATGTGGAAACGGAAGCCCAGAGAGGTTGAGGGACTTGCCCAGTCATCCAGCTAGGAAGCTGCAGAGCTGGGGTTCAAATCTGGCTGGCCTGGCTCCAACGTTGGGGTCTCTTAGTCACAGACCCCGTTTGCTGAACACAGGGCTGGTTTCATGCCCCACCCCTGCCTGGCAAAGGACCTGGAGCTTGGTTTTGATGCTCTGTTGTCGCTGTCTTGAAATTCTTAATTTCTGAATGAGGGCCCCCGTCTTCATTTTGCACTGAACCCCACAAATTGTGTAGGTGGTCCTGGTGCAGGTCACTTACTGAAGGACATATACAATGTTGGTGAAATCTCACTATGCTATGAGGTAGAGGTCCTTGGCTCCATTGTACAGATGAGGAAACTGAGGTTTGGTGAGCATTTGGGAAACCGCTTACACCTTGAGCCGGGTCTGGTGCTCTGGGGGTGTATGTGCCCAGCGTGGAGAGCTGGGCACCCACTGTCAGCATCCGCTCCGGTGGGGTGCGGGCTGAGGCCTGGCTGCCGAGGAGACGGGACCACGGGGGGAGGCCCTGGTGGTTTCCTCCTGCCCTTCAGTCTTCTAGGAAGTGGCGCCAGCTGGGGTGAGATCACTTCCTCAACCGCCTTCCCGCCACCCCCTCGGCTTCCTCTCTCCATGGCCCCATTTAGTCTGCCCAGGGCTCAGTGGTGGTGATGGGGGGTGGGGGTGGGAACAGGGCAGTGGGAGGGCATGGAGACCTGGTTCTAGGAGTCCCTGTAGCCTCCCTGGCCCAAAGGGACCCTTTTGGCATCTCTTCCTTTCCAGGCCTGAGACAGAAGGCATGACTGGGTAGGGAGTGTCCAGCTTGGTGGTCCAGCTCTCCCTTTAGTTACTGGTTCACATGGGAAGGGTGTCCCTGGAAGGCTTCAGAGGACAGCAGCGGTCGGGACCTGGAGGGCACATGTCCTCAAATCTCATTACCTCCTTTGCTCTCTCCCCACCAGGTGCCAGCCACTGGCTCTGCCCAGTGTCCCCCAACCCTGTGCCATGGCCGGCTGGGGTTCCTGGGGATGGGATTTGCTGCCTGTCACAAATCACATTGCCAGGGATTTCCAACCGACCCTGAGCCCTGCCTCTGGGGCCATCGCCACTGCCACCAAGGATGCTGCTCGGGGATGGGATGGCAGAGAGGCCCACCACCACCTGCATCTGGCCTGGGGAGCAGGGCTTAGCTGCTTGTGAGCAGGGTCTGCTCCAAGTCATGTTCACAGTGGCTAAGTTCCGCCCCCCGGGCCCTCACCTCCTCCAGCTCTGCAGCTTCTCCCTACGGCCTTGCCCTCTCCCGCCTGTCCTGCTGCCGGGGCCTCCCTGGGCTCTGCCTCCCGTGCCTACTGAGCTGAAACACAGTTGATTTGTGCAGACTGGCTCAGTTCAGCAGGAACAGGAGTCAAGCCCCCTCGGAGCCCATGGCCTCTGTCTTCCCTTGGTGGGCCGATGCCTGAGATGAGAACCCAGATCTAGAGCTGTGTCTGGAGGAGGGACTTGGGGAGGAATGGGGCCAGGGATGGGGTGGTGGACCTAGCTGTCTGCTGTAGGCCACCTCCCCCAACTCAGTGCTTGGTGACCCTACCACACACAGTCCTACCTCCAGCTGGGCTGTGCTCCCAAGGAGGTCAGGGGTGTGTGTGGGGGGGTGTGTGTGTGGGGGGGTGGCTCTTCCAAAGGGAAACCAGCTGTGTCCCTGCCTGGGTGACCCTTTGGGCCTATAGCCTTGGCCCCTCCTCTTCCAAACCTGGTGGGGGCATGGGCTGGGCTCCAGCTTCCCAACAGCCAGTTACCCAAGAGGAAACGGCCTTGGGCCCCCAGACCGTTAAATGCCAACTCCAGGCTTCCGGAACCAGGCTGGTCTGACCTGAGCATGCCTGGCCCCTTTGCTCTGGGTTCTGCAGCTTCCTAACTTATGTAGGGGAGGAGCCTTGACATCCCTCTGGCACATAGGGTGGGGGATGAGGCCCCGGTGGGCCCCCAAAAGGACACAAGCAGCATTGCTTAGTCCTGGGGTGGTCCCAGAGCATGGAAGAGCAGAGTGAAGCCCCCAGACTGTCGGGGTTGGCCCAGGTACCTCTTCCCCACCCAGGGCTGGGACGGAGACAAGCTTGGGGTAGAAAGTTGTGTGTTGTGCTTGGTGTCTAATTAAATAAAACCTGCCTCTACCTCATTCATGAAGGTCTGCTGGTTTGTGCTTCTCTCACCTTCCATCCCTGGAGTTCTGGCTTTTTGGGTGGGTGAGGTGGATCCATCCCCCCGGCACCCTGGGCTCCTGACCTCAGAGGATCCCCATCCCCTCCCCGCCTGTTCTAAGGAAGGCTGCAACCTAGTCTCAGGCGCCGAGATTTAGGGTGCCTTAAGGCATGGAAATGGGACCTTGAGGGATGTCCTGGAGTTGGGGGGAGGGCCACCCACTCGCTCCCCACCCCGAGGGAAACCCTGGACTGGAGGGACTGATTTTGGGGGTGCTGATGTGACAGGGAAAGCTGTTCTGGGAGGGAGCTAGATGGGGTCATGATGAACAATGCCCCATGCCCAGAGCCAAGGGGGAATGGAACTTAACTTCAGGTGGCGGTGGGTGGTGACTCAGGCAAATACTGGGCCTTCAGAGATAACTGAGACCTGAGGGTCTTGAGTTAGTAAGATGTAAGGGATATAAGGCGTGGGTGAGGGTTTGCGGTGCTTAGTATCCGAGAGTGCTGGGGCCTGAGGTGTGTGACACGAGGGGGACATTTATGGATGATTTCGAGACCTGTGGGAGGCCCGGGTCCGAGGACAGCATTTGGAGGCTGGGACCACAAGGCCTCTTACCTTCCCAGGCCTCCAGGCGGCGCTAAGGGGAGGGCCGACGGGAACGGGTCCGCCCTCACATACCTGCGGGAGCACGCGAGGCGGGGCAGGAGGTGGGGCCACCTCCAATTGGTCCCCTCGAACGCAGGGTGGTACCCCGAACCAATCAGTGCCCAACGCCGTCGAAGCCCCACCCTCGGAGCCTTCTAGCGGACGGCCCCGCCCAGCCTCTCCGGGAATCCTCAGTCCTCGCCTGCCCGGGCCCTGATGGTGACCCACAGTCCGTCAGTCTCTAAAGGCAAGAGGGTCCCCGAGAGGGGTCCTGTTTCTCGGAGAGCCAGGAAAACAAGGCAGTCGAGGGTCTTCCCGCTATTCCCTAGACCCCTCACTATTTGGGGACTGGGAGCCTCGTCCAAGGTGGAGGAGCCCAAACAAGCCCGGGCAGTGCCTCCATTGACCACGCCCACTGGCCTCTTTAGTTTTGGCCAGAGCTCCGCCCACCAAGGCCTAGTCTAAGCCCAGGGTTCCCACCTTCGGCCGGGTGTCTGCCTCACCCAGCTGCACCCAGCCCACGCCGACCCCCCTCACACCCAGCTCAGCAACTTGGAGACAAGTACCCACCAACAGTGGGTGTTTGGAACCAGTGCACCCCCTAGTGGCCATTCCCAGCGGCGCAAGGGCCAAGCAGCCTGGTGTGGGCAGTCGGTGGACCCAGCAAGGTACTAAATAAGCCTTGTCTCTGCCTAAAATGGGTGCCCTTCCCTTCAACTTTGGAGCCCCCGTCTTCTCGTCTGGAAAATGGGAATGATCCTTCGGACTCCATAGGGCTGTTGTGACAGGTGTAACATGACAGGTGTAAAGCACTCAGCGCAGGGCTTGCTCATTGTGACCTTTCCACCCTGCTTGCCATTATTCACCCTGTTACCACTGGATGAAACCAGCAGTCACTCCCATTATGCTCCTCGCTTGAAACAGTGCCCTCAAACAAGGCTAGAGATTTTCTATGGAGGGAACATCGAGGGACCCTGTTTGGGTGCAGGGGCACACACCTCAGTCTCAAAATAAAAAAGCTGTGTTCAATCTTTAAAAAACAAAAACAAAAAGGGAAAAAGAAATAATATACAGTTCAATAAATAGAAAAAAAAAGTTACAAAACGATGTGAGCTTCTGTCCTTAATTACAAGAAGGGAATAGAAGGGATGTGAGTAGGGGTAGGGAGGACAAAGAGCGACAGCAGATGGGACTTAAAGATGCAAATAGAAAGTCAGGTTAAATGGAGAAAAATATGGAAAGGGAGAGTAAGGTGAAGGGCTGAGCAGGGAGACAGAGGAAGAGAAAGGGAAGGACAAACAGAGCCAGAAAAGGCCCAGATGCCAGCCTCTTTCCAGATTTGGGGTGGTGGTCCCTGGCTCACCTGTGCTTGACTCCCCTGACACCAGGTTTGGAGGACAGTGTGAGCCTGGCTCGGTTCCTGAGTTGTATGTCCAGTGACTAGCAGGTAGGGGGAGGGACAGCAATGACAACCCCTCCCCGCCCCCCCAGCCCGCCCTGAGACCGTGGCACCCACAGGAATGGGAGACCGGGCTGGATGGTGGGTGAGGTATGTGGCTGAGGCCTTAGGCCTCTTCAAATCCTTCAGTGGGGGTGAGCCATTGGTCCCAGCTGGACAGCCTGGAAGGGGTGCAGTACTGAGGAAGAGGGCCCCTGAGGCAGTGAGAAGAAGGTACAAAAGGAGACACCCTAACAAGTCCACTGGCCACCGAGAGGAGGGTGTGGGGAGGGTCTGCTACATTGACTTTGAGAACTAGTTTCAGGAAAAGTCCCGCCTCCCAGCTCCCCCGGAGCCCACAGCAGGCCTGTGAGTTTGGGGAGGGGTAGCTTGCCTATTTCTTTAAAGGTGCCCAAGGCAGGGTCATACCAGCTACCCAAGCATACACCCCCTTTCAGGCCTCTGGGTGGTGGTATGGCTTCTGATCCTCACGTCTTGCACACTCCTAGGCACACATGTGGCAGGACGCACCTCCCCCTCCAATCCAGGTGGGCTTGCGGGGATCGCAGGCAAGACCACTTAGCTCCAGCTGGGCTCCTTCCCTGACTTAATACTGAGATGCCACGTGGGCCTCCAGTCCAGGCCTACAATGGAGAGCGCTGTGCCACAGAGGCGGGGCAAAGGGGGACCCCTCCCACCACCTGCCTTCCGCCCCTCAGCCGAAACGTTCCCGCACCAACAGCATGAGCTTTTTCTTGCCCTTGTAGGTCTGTTTGAGGTTCTCCAAGAACTGGGCGAACTGAAGGTGCCCGTCGGGTGCCAGCAGGAAGGTCTCTCGGGCCTTGCCCAGGAACTCGATGAAGTCGCCGTAGTGCCGTGGGCTGATGTGCGTGAGGCGGGAGTGGCTGGTGTTGATGTAGGCTGCCACTGCGGCATCTAGGAGCTGGCAGAGCGGTGCCCGGTCAGTGCCCAGTGGCTTGGCTGCACGGCGGGCCCCCAGGGGACCCAGGCCAGGTGCCGAGAGGGTCCAGCGGCGCAAGATGTCAGAGAGCATGGGGGCACAGTGTATGCTCCGGATGATGAGAGGGACGATGGCGGAGAGCTCATGCCGGCCTAGGGAGTGGCTGAGGGAGCAGGCCCAGAGGACGTCATTGACAGCGGGGTGACTGTCCTGGTTGAAGGCGATGCTGAGCTGAGCCAGGGCCAGCGTGGCCAGCTTGTAGGCCCGCAGCGGCAGGCCGCGATGCTCCATGTAGCGGGCCACGGTGAAGAGGTGGGCATGGCCCAGGCCACCCGCCGCGGCATCCAGCACAATCTGGTAGGCTGCCTCGAAGGCTGCGTGGTTCTTCTCGCACAGGGTGAGGGCGGGCAAGGCGCAGTTTTGTGGATCTTTCATGGCGCACTGCAAGGCCAGGGTGCGGGCGCAGGCCCAGAGCTCCTCCCGCCGGGGTGTGTCCAGCTGCAGCCGCAACAGTGTGGCATGAGTGGTGCCCGTCACCGCCACGATGGTGGCTGCCTCCACGGGTGTGAATAAGGAGTACCAATTTTGCATGATGTTCATTAGGGCTTGTGGGCCTAGGGGACGTGAGAGGGTGAGACTGGTCAGGAAGAGGGGCAGGAACGTGGACGTATGTCCATGGGTTTACCCTAACACCAAGATTCCCAGCAGCCAGGGCTGAAGACACACCCCCTTTGCCTCCACCCTCTGCTTTACCTTTCCTAAGGAGCAGAGGGCAGAGGGATTGGGTAGGAACTGTATGTGGGTGGTGGGGTGGGGGCAAGCTCTGGTGTCATTGGCCTTTCTCCAAGCCACTTTAGCCTGGCCAGCCTCCAGGCTTTTGTCCAGCTCAGTGCCCCCTGCCCAACATTCTCTCATGGCCTAGCCCTGAGCACAGGCTGGAGCCAGAGAAAAGTCTCTGCTTCTCTCCTGTGCCCTCCTGGTTTCACAGGGAGATGGCCCTCCTTTGGGAGCTCTCACCAATCTCTGTGGCACAGCTGACCAGCCAGCGCACCATCTCCCTCCGCCTCCAGGTCATAGTGCTCAGGGTCATCCGCATCACCTGCAGGGTGGGAGGGGGAGAGAAAGAGGTCACCCAAAACCTTGGGCTGGCAGAGGGAGGGATGTCAGGGATCCTGAGGGGCCCAGGGAGACTTGGAAGTCAGGGGAGGAGGCAATGGGCCATATAATTTGGTCAAGGGACCTCACATCTCTGAGTCTCCGTTTCCTCATCTGTAAAACCAGGATAAAAATCGTATCTACCTCATAAGGTTATGAGAATTAAACAAAATTACATAGTAAAGCTCTGTGTAGTACCTGTTGCCTCAAAGTGCTCATCTAACGTCAGCCACTACTATTACTGCTACTGTTGGTGTTATTCCGAGGATCCCACTCTGGACAACAAGCCAACCCAGCCCTTCTCTCCATAAAGTTCCACGCTTCCTATCAGCAGATTTCCTCCTGTAGCCCCCAACAGAAAACTTGCCCTTCAGGCCCCACCTTCAATAAGCACGTTCCTTGCTTGCCTCCCCCTCTGCCCTACCCTCAGGCCTGTGTGGAGGACACTGCCTTCTGGAAGCTCCTCTCGGATGCTCTGCCCTTCTCCCACCCCCTCCATATTCAACGGCTCCAGCTCCTACCGGAAGCTGTTGTGGCTAATTCTGCCCCTGAGGGCCCCTTGCTTGCTAGTTCTACCTGGGAAGGTGCCACCCCAGCCTGCAAGCCAGTCCCAGGCTGTTCCTTATTCTCTTACTTTACTTAAGCCACCCTCTGAGGCCCCGCCCCCTCCATATCCCACACCCTGCAGTTGGCTCCTCACCTACAGGCTGAATTGAACCCTCGGCCTCACCTGTCCAAGACTGGACACTCACCCATAGGCTCCGCGTCCATGACTTTAAACCACAGACTCCACTCCCAGAGGTGGCTAATCACCTTCAAGACCCTGCCCCAAGCCCTGCCCCTCAGTGGTAACCCCTCCCACTAGGCCGGGTCCCTACAGGCCCTGCCTCCAAGAAAGCTCCTTATTGTCAGGCTTTGCCTCCTTATTGCCTCAGCTCCAGCCCTGCCCAGCCGTGGTCCTTAACCATAAGCACACCAGTCCCAAGCCCCACCCCCAAGGCTAGAATCCCTAAGCTCTGCTCCTTCTTGTGGCCCACCCTCTCACCTGCAGGCTCTAAGACCTTCCTCTTCCTCCTTGGCCACACCCCAGAGGTGGATTCTCACCTTCAGACCACCTATGAATCCCTCATTCATAGGCTCACCCTCAGTGATAACCTTTTTTGCTCACTCCCAGGATTTACACTCTGCCTCTCTGTGGCCCCGCGCAGAGGTGCCACTCACACTCAGGCCCTGCTCACAGGCAGCATTCCCCTCCTCCATCCTCCTGGGCACCCTCACCTGCAGGCCCAGCTCCAGGGCAATGCCCAGGAGGGTGGTGTCTGGTGGTGCGCTGGCCGGGGTGGCCGTCTTGCAGGCATCCTGCGCCAGCTTGAAGAGCAGGGATGGAGAGTGGATATTCTGCTGGATGGAGGCCAATACTGCGTGCAGCCACTTAGGGTCTCCTGGGGTTGGGGGAGAGACAGAGGCACTGATGGTACACCAGACACCAACCTGTCACTGCCCGACCTGTTCATGCAGGTTCCTCCACACAGATGCACGGGTGTGAGCGTGGAGGGACATGCACCTGGCAGATTCTGTGAAGATCCAGACCACTCTCAGCACTCCCACCCATGTTCTCTCCTCTGCCCTCCCCCACTTCCAGTGGGAGGAAGCCACTTAGGGACCCGCTGGATGCCTAATCATCAAAGGCATGGATTCTGGAGCCAGAATGCCAAGGTTCAAATCCCTGCCTTGCCTCTCAGTAGCTGTGTGACCCTGGGCAAGTCACTTCACCTCTCTGTGCCTTAGCTGTCCCATCTGTGCAATGCGTAATACTAACAATGGTATCTGCCTCACAGGGCTGTGGTGAACCCATACTAGTAAATCCTTTAACATGGCATAAGCTACACAAATGTTAGCTTTTATCACTATTATCATCATTGGTCCAGATCCTACAATTCTCCATCACTCCGATCTAGCCACACCAGCCTCCTCTGTTCCTCAAACATACTAGGCACAGTCAAGCCTCAAGACCTTTGCACTGGCTGTTCCTTCCGTCTGGAATGCTCTTCCCAGATGCTATGGCCTGAAATGTGTCCCTCCAAATTCAATATATTGAAGCCCTGACTCCCAGTGTAATGGACATATAGAGATGGCGTTTTTGGGAGGCAATTAGGTTTAGAGGAAGTCATGAGGATGGGGC
Source organism: Rhinolophus ferrumequinum (assembly GCF_004115265.2). Lineage (NCBI taxonomy): Eukaryota > Metazoa > Chordata > Mammalia > Chiroptera > Rhinolophidae > Rhinolophus > Rhinolophus ferrumequinum. The sequence goes on from NC_046301.1 coordinate 48,090,731, forward strand.
CTCCATAATAGGATTGGTGCCCTTATAAGAGAAGAGATCAGAGTTCTCTTTCTCTGTCATGTGACAACATAGCGAGAAGGTGGGATTGTCTGCACGCCAGAGTAGTCTTCACCAGGAACTGACCATGCTGGCATCCTGATCTTGCACTTCCAACTTTCAGAACTGTGAGAAAATAAATTTCTGTTTAAGCCACCCAGCCTGGGGTATTTTGTGACAGCAAACCGGGATAAGACACAGATATTGGCATGGCTCTGCCCACACCTACACTTCTTAGCTGGAATCTCACCCTGCTTTATCCTACTCTGTCGCACTTGTTTCCTTCTCACTTACTGTGTAACTATCTCCTTTACCTTGTTTATTGTCTGTCCCCACTAAAATGTAACCCCGCAGAGCACAGGATTTGGGTCAGTTTTGCTTACTGCAGCATTCTTAGTACCTGCCACAGTGCCTGGTCCATCTAGAAAGTGCTCCAGGAAAACTGGTGGAATTTGATAGAAGGACAAAAAGAAGGGGGACGAAGGAAAGGAGGAAGAAGGCAGAGGAGGACAGGGCAACGGGGGCAGCACTGTCCTCACCCTTGGCGGCAGTCAGCATGGAGGACGCCAGCTCGCACTGGCGGGTCTCCAGGTGACCCAGGATGAACCAGCGGGGGAAGCGGTTACTCAAGACGGAGTCCAGTGGGTTGGGGTGAGGCTCTCCAGCTGGAAGCGCTGTCTCCAGTACGGGCAGCCTGGGGTAAAGAAAGAAGCCCACAGTGAAGCAAGACTGGAGTCTCCATCTTCCCTAGGAGAGAGAGGCCTCCTGCCTCAGCCGGAGTCTCCCACCTCCGGCCAGCAAAGCCCTAAGCACCCATTAAGTTGGAAGATGTGTGTGTGAGATGTTCACTGCAGTGTTGTTTATGCCATCACTTGGGGATTGAGTAAATAAACAATGCTCTATTCATACACCAAAGGCCATGTGGCTGATAAAAAGATGAGGGGATTATTTCTGTTCTGTCCTGAGAGGACCTTAAAAAATTCTGCTTCTGCAGATGCTGGTGCATGTGTGAAATGATAACAAAGTAATTCATTGTAATTATTATTATTATTTTTTTTTGCAATAGCATACATATCTATCAGCTCCAGATCAGTTCTTTTATGATGCATCCTTACAGTGGTCCATACGCTATGCAATACAATTAAGCCTTTAAGATACAATGTTCAGTGAAAGCAAGGTGCAAAGAACAGATACAGGATGTATCATCCATGTAAAAGGAGGGCCAACTTTTAATTTCTAGATGATGGGTTTGCAGAAATCTTGACTCTTGAAGAATAGATAAGAAAGTGGGAACACTGCTTGCATCCAGAGAGATTTGGGTAAGTTGGGACAAATCAGCCTAGAAAAGTACTCTAACTTCTGTGCCATTTGGATGTCTCTCAGATTCAAAATATTATATATTTACATACATATTTTTGAAGAGCATGATAGTTTATTTTTAAAAATTGTACCACACTGATCATAATGACCAGCAAACACATTATGATGGCTTTTCTCTTGGCTGTTAACATTGCAATATTTTTGTATCCTTCAATATTCCAAATAGGACCAAGAATGTTAGAGAAATTACACGTTTTATATGTAATAGCCAAGAGCAGTGGGCAGCCTAGAATGCCAGCATGAATTAACCAGGCTGAGTTCAGGTGGGAGAATACAGTTGTGAGAGCACCTGCCACCCCCAATCCTGACCGGACCCTGGGCTGAGTCCCCAGCTATCCGCTGGTCTTTACCTCATGGCTCGCAATGCAAGGCGGTAGGCCAGGTCCGGGTCGTGGGGCAGTAGTGCGGTGAACAGGTAGCGGGCACAGGTGTGCATGGGCACGCTCTCCCGGAACAGCACCTCTCCAAAGCCGCTGAAGGGACCCCCTGTGGGGTCAGCCTGAGCTCAGTCCCTAGGTGTGGGCTTGCTTCTGTGTTTCTGCCCCTCCTGGGGTTTCCCCAGACCCCAGGCTGAGAAGGGGATGGAGAGACCCCAGGATAGAATGGCTGGGAATAGCAGCTGGAGGTCCCCAGCATAGGGGCACAAGGCTGAGACAGAAAAGCCATGGAAAATCCAAACAGAGGAGACCCTGGGCAACCCTGGGTCAGGGGCAGGACTCAGATGCAGGGTAAGGCCAGAGGGTGGGGGTGAGGCTGCTCCTGACCAGGGGCAGGGCCAAACTAGCTCCCCATTGCAATAGGGGGCATGGTCTCAAAGGCAGGACCACAAGCAGAGCCAGTCAAGTCCAGCTGGGCATCAGCAACTAGGCTCACTGGCTCCAAGGTGGGCAGGGCCTCACCACTTGCAGCAGTTATTGACTGCCAGAAGTGTTAGGGTGCGGGACCAAGGGCTGGATCTCACCTTTTAGTAAATGCTAAGGTAAGGACCAAAAGGCGGACCTAGGGTGGAACCTCTCCACGCAGCAGCAACCTGACCAGCTCAGGCCAGGGGGAGGACCCTATCTTTCAGAACAGCCAGGCCTAGGATGGGGCCTCACCTTCCAGGAGCAGCCCCGCCTGCTTGCGCAGCACCTGCACTAGCCGCTCATCCAGCTCCACTTCCTCCAGCAGCGTCAGCAGCTGCTCCTCATTGCGCACCACTTTGTCCTGGGCGTACAGCCCCTCGGGCAGGGCCCGCTGCTGTCCCAGGCCCAGCAGTGTCACCTCCAGTGCCAGCGCCAAGTACGACTCCCCAGGGCTCCCGGGCACTGGCACGTGCTGGTAGGCCACCTTCCGCTTCTCAGGGCCTGAGTCTGTGGGAGACGGGAACCAAAGATGCTAGCTAGAGGGGGACCCCCTTTTCCAAGACCCCAATGGCCCTTGACCCCAAGCATGCAGACCTTTCAGTAGTATATAGGCCTATGATGACTTCACTTTCAGAAGCTAAGCCTATTGGTTCCTGGTACTGGTGGGGCATAGCAAGGGTAAGGGTGTAGCCTCACTTTCTAGGGATGCTGAGCCAGGGGGCTTGGCCAAGGGGTCCCCAGTGTGGGTACCTGGATAAAGGGCGAGAGTTTCCTCCTCCAGGCGACAGGCCTCCAGGAGAGCCCTGCAGAGGCAGCCAATGGGGTCCAGGGGGTGGCCCACCCATCCTTCTGTGTTGGTGATACAGGTGGAGCCTTTCTGTAGCAGCTCTGCAGGTGGGGAAGTGGGGCTCAATGCCTGTCTACCCTCCCAAGCTCTGAGGGGGGTTTCCTCTCCCTGAACCCCCAGCCCAGGCTTCCAGTACCTGCCCACCACCTGCCCACCCAGAGGCTAGCTTCTCTGTCCCTGGAGCTCTGCAGTAGCTCTCACCTCTATAGCCCTGGCCTCCTGTCCCACTGCCACACCCAGGCCTGGCAGGACACCTGGAGGAAACCGGGCACTTTCTAAAACCTCCAACCAGTATCATTCCCGCCTCATGACCCTTAATCCCACCCACCTCTCTCAAGTCCAACCAGCTTTCAGGGCCCCAGGGTGGTCACGCGCCCCACCTGGCAGTCCATATTCCAGTCTCCTTCCATAAGCTATGTTCTTTATTGCCTCTGGGCTCCTGCCCATGCTATTCCTTTTACCTGGAACACTGTTCCTCCCTCCCCTTTTGGGAAACTCCTATACATCCTTCAGATCTCACCTTAGCACTCACCTCCAATGGGGGGCTTTCACTATGCCTCCAGGCTGAGTCAGGGCCCTGCTTGGGTCCCAGAACCCTCACGTTTCCTCCCATTACACCCTGTGTTCAATTTCCTGATCAATGGCCCATCAGCCCAACCCCATCACCCAGAGAACATGACTGGTGGCCTCCCCCTTGCCCTCCATATCTATTCTATAGACATGTTCTTTCTGGGGCCCATATGGTGTGATTATTTTCTTTCTAATACAATTTGAATTTGTTGCCCATGTTTTAAAATTAGTAAATTCCCCATCAAATAATCCAGATTTCTGGCCTCTCTTAAAACTACGGCAGATGTGGCCACACTGCGTCCAGGTTGCCCTGTGGCTGGCATCCCATGTTCCGCCGGGGCCGGAAGCTTAGAAACATTTCCCCGACTCCTTTGTGTGAGCTATGGAAGGTGGGAGAAAGCGAAGTCGTTATTCTCCCAGAGCAGCCATGACCAGGTATGTGGCTGTCCACGAGGCACAGACACGAGGTTTTGCCAGCAGCTTCTGGGTACACTCTTGGGAACTGCCCCTGTGGAGGCCGCAGGCTGCTGGGCTTACTGTGCTCCTGAAGTTCAAGTTCTTGAACTCAAGCAGCGGCTTCCCTGACTTTCAATCCTGCAGCCCTTCCACTGGTTCTGTGATCCCTCAATCCCCCGTTTTAAATTCCTTTCCACTCAAGACACCTAGAGTGGTTCACTTTTCCTGGTGGGACCCCAAGTGGCACCCACAGACCACCCGGGTTTTCACAGCCCCCAGTAGTTGCCATCTGTGCCTATAGCCCTCAGGAGCCTACGATAACATTGGTGCTCACCTTTTTTCTGCTGCTTGTAGCTCTCAAGTTGATGCCGCCGCTGTAGCCGGAGCGTATTGACTATGGCACCTGCCAGCCGCAAGGCCTGACGGGGATATCCGTGGGCACGCAGGGTGTCCACACGGGCACAAGCGGTGGGGAATGGCTCCCCAAGCCAGAGGGGGCGGCCTTGGGGGTCGAAGGTCGGCTTGTCGCTGCCCACGTGGCCTGTGAGACTGGGGCCATAGCAGTCACTGGCCAGGATCCTCTGTAGGTGGGTGTCGCTCCAGTGCAGTGACCCAGCCTGCAGGGCGCGGCCAAAAACCGTGTGGCGGGAACCTGCAGCTACCATCTCTTCTTCCTCCTCTGGGCCTGTGGGAGAGGCATCCAACCTGGCCTAGCAGTGGAGCCGTGGCCAGTTCCCCCCATTGAGTGCTGGCTTGGGGCGAGACTCTGGGTGCATCAATGGACATGTCACCTCCCCAAATCCTTACAGAAGTCTTTCAAAGGTGTGTGTGTATGTGTGTGAGCTATTGTAGCACCTCATGTGGGTGGACAACTGAAGTTGAAGCACTGTCTGTCCATCTTTCTCCCCCCTACATTCCATTCCTCTTTTTTTTTGCTTGTCACTCTCTCGATTCCCCCTTCCTGTTTTTGTCCTCCTCTGTCTCTTTCCCTCCATCTGTGCCTTTCTCTTCTCAATATCTTTCTTTTCTTTTATCTCTGTTTGTCCCACCCCTGCCTCCATGGCCAGGAGGAGGATGAGTCAGGAGACCAGCCCAGAACTATAGGAGTCTTAAGCATGTCACTTCACTGTCCTTCGGGCTGCCCACTGACAAGAAGGACAGGTAAGGGCTGGGGCCCCCTTTGCTGTCCCCTAGAGCTCCATGATGGGGAGGTTGGACCCCAAGAAGAGGTGATGCTTTTTGGGGGATGGTAGGGACGCCTCACCTACCTGGGCTGAGGGCCATGGTGGGCTGCAGGCTGGGCCTGTCGAAAGAGTAGTTGCCCTCTTCAAGTGGGCACACGTCCAGCTTGTCCCACTTGCCAAGCAGCTGGAGCCAGCTTGCCCGCTCCTCTGGTTTACAGTGGGGGCTTAGGACAACACACACCCACAGGGCCCCTGGGGAGGGAGGGAGGGCAGTAAACATGGGCACTCGTTCAACATTCATGTCAACAGTAGCAGCACACATTTATGGAGTGTCTACCATGTGCTGGGCAATGCCCTCTGCTTCACTCTCACCTCACCTCTGAGGTTGCAACTAATGGTCTCTTCACTTTACAAGTAGGAAAACTGAGTCACAGAGAGGTAGTCACTGCCTCAAGGTTACACAGGTGGCAAGTTGGAAGAAGCAGAATTCAAACCTAGGTCATCAGACTCCTCTCACTGTCCACCCCTCCCATCTATCCCCTCCCCCCCATTCCCTCCCCCCACTTCTATCACAGGGGCCAGCAAACTACTGCCCCTGGAGAAAATCCAATCTATCACCTCTTTTTGAACGGCCTGCGTGCTAAGATTTACTTTACATTTTTTAATGGTGGGTGAAAAATCAAAAGAAGAATATTTGTGACATTAAAATTATATGAAATTCAAATAACTAAATAGTGTCTGTAAATACCGTTTTACGGGAATGCTTCCATGCCCATTCAGTTACATGTAGCTGTGGCTTGCCAAGCAGCTGTGGCTGTTTTTCTGCTACAATGGGCAAAACTGGACAGAGACCAAAGGGCCTGCGAATCCGAAACTACTGACTGTCCAGTCCTTATGGAAAAGGTGTGTCGAACCCTGGTCTAATGGATTTATAGTATTTTCTGGCCTGTTTCATCTACCAGGTGTCAGCTCCATGAGGGCAGATATTTAATTAGTTTCTTGCTGTAGCTCCAGCGATCAGTGAGTGCCTCGTACATTGGAGGTGCTAATGAATGAAGGACTCAGGTGCCAGACCCCAATCTCAGGGAGGGCAAGACCTTCTGCCAGAACCCCAGTGCCCGCCCCGCTCCAGGTCTGGGCCTTACCCAGCTCATCCCACAGCTGCCGGCACTTATCCGTCATGCCAGCACCCTGCTGCTGCCACAGGGCCAGGCGTGGGTCCTGCAGAAACTGCTCGGTCATGAGGATCAGCATGCGTGCCCCATTGGAGTCCCGCATCCGCAGCATCTCCCGTACCTGTGTGGGACAGGGGTGGTGAGAAAGGGACAGGGAGCGGGCACCAGAGCCTTGCACCCCAATGTGCCCAACCCGTTGTGCCCCACGTGCCCACACAGCACCTTGCAGAACATGGAGCGCAACTGCTGGCTGGCACCGTAGTAGCCGCCATTGGACAGCAGCTGCTTCACCTGCTCCTGGATCTGCTCCTCATCCAGGTGCCAACAGTTGGCGTCCTCAATGCCTGCGCCCGCTGTGGGGTCTGGGGCGCCTGCAGGGAGGGAGAAAAAGCTGAGGCTGTGGTTGGTGAGAGGAGGCCTCTGCCCCTGCCATCATTCAGTCCTCCAAACCACCCAATCCATCCCAAAATTCCACCCATCATCCATCCATCCCACTTCAAAAAAACATCCATCCATCCATCCATCCGACTATCATCCCGTCTAAAACACTACCTATTTATTTATCTATCCATCCATCCTTCCCACCCAAAACATCACTAGCTCATTCATTCATTTATTTATCCATCTTATCTGAAAAACCACCTACCAATCTACCCAGTCATCCATGTCACCTAAAACATCACCTACCCATTCATCCATCCATCTACCCACCCACTGTGCTTAAAACATCACTAGCTCATCCATCCATTTACTGATCTACCCCTCTTACCCAAAACACTACCCACCCAATCCCCCCCATTCATTCATCCATTCAGGTGGGATGACGGTCCACCCCACCTGAAACATCACCTGCTCTTCTACTCATCCACCCATCTATCCAAACCACTCACCTGTCTATCCACTCCCCATGTCATACCGTGCATCTATCCATCCACGCATCCATAACCCTTAGCATACCTACCTACCCCATTAGTCCATCACCCACGCTTCCCATAACTTCCACCCGCTCATCTATCAACACCCATCCCACTGGTGCCTCCATCCAGCTACCCACCCCTATTTGTCTTTCCAAGTCATCTGTGCCAACTACTCAAAATACCCACCAACTTATTCATCCATTGCTCCACAGAACTGCACTATCTATCCATCCAACTAACCCTAACTTTCTATCTGTTCTTCTCCCATCAAACCATCCATTCATATGTATCTCCCCAAACCCCCACTCCCCTGTTAGTCTGTCCGTCTGTCCTACACAGAACACCCACCCACTTATCCACCTGCTACATCAGTCCACTCATACGAACATTCCGATACCCATCACTCACCCCCCAACCAATGCAACCATTGGTCCTTGCAGTTTTCCACCAACCCCATCTGTCCACCATCAGTGTACCTCAACCCCCTTAGTCAAAGCCCATCCCACCCAACCCACCTCCAATTACCACCCATTCCCTGTGCCTACCATTCTAGTTCATCACCCATCCACTCACCCTATATGTTTTTCCATACCATCAATTGACCCCAACTCCCCATCATGAATACCTTCTGCATCCACCCACCCCCACCATCAATTATCTATCCATGTCTCCACCTACCACTCGCTATCTATCACCCTCCATCCTGCTCCATTCTCCCCACCATTATAGTTAGGCAACACAGCCCCTTGTCGCTCTGAGCCCTCCCAGAGCTCACAACACCTCCTGGTCTATACCTCACCCGACACCCACATACCCGTCATGCCCTCACCCACCCACACTCCAGCCTGCTCTTGTGATCTTCTGACACCCCCACCTAGGGACCCGACCTCCCACTTGTTCCCTCAACTCTCGTTCTCCCCATTGGCTGATTTCCACCATTTATCTGCCCACAGCCACATCAAATCCAGGATCTGCCACCTAGTAGGTGTGTGACCTCGACCTCAGGCAATGGTACTGTCCTACCCCCACTCATGGATCAAGGGAACCTGAGGATTCCATGACAAATGTCTGTCACATGGCAAGTGAGGTGACTATGAGCTAGGTCTTCGCCGCCCCCATCAGACCCTTGGGCGCCCTTACCATGCACCAAGTTGATCTCAGAGCCCAGGAGGAGGATCTCATCGGCCAAGCGCTGCGCGGTGGGCAGCACCTCGGTGTGGTGGGCGCTGATGAGGTACTGCACAAACTTCTGCAGCTGGTCCCGGTTCATCTGGGACAGCGTCTCGGAGATGGGTAGCCGTAGCTCCACCTGGCGGGCATGCCGAATTCTGTATAGCGACAGGGCCACCACGTGGGCACAGTAGAAGAGGTCTCGATTGTCACAGCCACAGCTCACAGACGTGATCTTGCAGCGGTCAAAGCTGATGGAGACGTGGTAGAGGCGCTCCGGCTCTCCGGGGCCTCCAGGTTCCCGGATGTTACCGCTCAGGTGGAACCCTAAGACAAAAACCAAACTGTCACCACTCTGTCAACCCAGGGACAGATAGTGTTCATCCATGGCCCACAGCAAGATTTGGGTACAGATGCCAGCTGAGTAACCTAGCACAAGTCAATGAACCTCTCTGTGCCTCAGTTTCCTCATCTGTCAAATGGAAATAAACAGTAACATCCTCCTCGTATGTTTGTAATGAAAATTAAATGAGTTAATACTTGGCCAGGATTTAGAATTCTGTTGGCATACAGCAAGTCCTAAATAAACCCAAGTATGAATATTATTGTTATAGCAATGATGTCAAAGATGGTTGTCTTGGTCTTTGAGTTACCAAGGATACAGCCCAGGGTCTGGATGCCCTGTAACTTCCTGGGAAGATGCCATAGGCTGGTGACACTTGGGGGCAAGGGGCTGATGTGTCAGACCAGGGGCCAGGTCACCCCATCACCCCCTGCCCCTCCCTGGCCCCTGGGGAGCCCAGATGCCAGGCTCATCCAACTGGTTGGGCAGCTCAGGCCCCAGCCGGCTCATGCTGCGTCATGCGGGGAGACGGCGGCTTCCTCATACCGGTTAGAGGAGGCCGAGCCTGTGGCCAGCTGGGCCATGTCTAGGCAAGGGGGCCCCCAGGCTGACAGAGTTCAGGGAGGGTCACTTTGGCCAAGCCCCTGCCTCTAGCTGGGAGACGTGACCTGCGCCCACAGAGATGTGATATTTCAGGGCTCACTTGTTTTCTGGCTCAAACTCTACCGGTCCCCTTTTGAGCCCCGCTGCATGAGGTCTAGAATCATCTTTCACTTCTAGCTCTAAACCTCTGCCTCCTCCCCTCCCCTTGACGCTGCTACCTGAGGTCTAAGACCACCCCTCATAGGTGACTCTAAACTTCTACCCTAGACTCCCACCTAAGGCTTGTTGCCTTGGGTCTAAGAACATCCCTAAATCGCTGATCCCAACCTCCAGGTGTAGGATCATTATTACCTCTGGCTCTAAACTTCAGCCCGAATGCATCGCTGGGTCTCTCTCTATCTGAGGTCTGGAACCTCCTCTCATTTCTGGTTTACAAATGTTCCTCGATGCTGCCTTGGTCCTGCCCTCCTCCCTGTCTCACCACCTCTTCCCCACCCTCCAACTAAGCTGGCTAAGCTGGCACACCATCCTTCCCCCGACCCCTCATTTAAGCCTGCTGCCTGAGGTCTAGGCAGATCCCTATTCCTTAGCTCACAAATCTTGTCCAACCCTCCCCAGAGATCTGGAACCTCGCCCTCCTCCAGGCCGGCTCCAGGCCTCCTGGCAGGGTTGGGGGTAAGCACTCACCCACTTGGAGCACACGATCTACGGCCCCACTCTGTAGCAGGTGCAGCCCGCGGGTGAAGGGCACCCGGGCATCATGCTCGCCCTCTGGGGACTGGTAGCCCAGCGACGAGTACATACATATCTCGCGTTCGCTGCGTGGAAACGACCAGAACACAATGCGCTTTTGGACTGGCTCTGGCACCCGGGAGAACCGCTCCTCGACCTGCAAGAAGGGCTGATGGATTAGAAACCCTGGCTTGAGTCCTGGCTCTGGTACTTAAAAGTGTTATGACCTTGGGCAAGTCAATTTGCCTCTCCGAGCTTCAGTTTTCTCAAGTGTGAGATGGGGATGTTAACAGCACCAGCCTCCTGGATATCATGAGGATTAAATATACATTAATCTACGTAAAGTGTTTGCAATAACACCTGGCCATAGGGAGTGTTCTAGAACTTTCTGCTGCTTTCCTCCTGGATGTCAGATCCCAAGGTCCTGATGTAGGGTAGTCCTACCTCCCAGGCTTTGAGGCAGTTGGAAGGAAGGTAAAAGTGACAACAGCAACCAGGCTACAGTTCTTAGCCTACACTGTGCTCAATGCTTTACGTACGCACTTTCCCTTAATTCTCACAACATCCTAATGATACTAATCACCCCATTTTGCAGCTTAGGGAATCTGAGGCTCAGACATGGCTTGAATTCACTTTTTCAGGGTCCCAGAGCTGGTGAGCTTCGACTCCCAAGATAGACTCTGTTCCCAGCTTCCAAGGGCTCCCAGGAAGGGAGGGGTGTCCTGACCACCCCCGTGGTCTCTGGGCAATGAACTGATCTGCGTTCCAATCAGGCTTGCTAGTCACTGGCTGGGTGACCTTGGGCAAGTTTCTCAACCTCTCTGTGCCCCAGTTTCTCAGAGTGGGAAGGAGAACCACAACTCCCAAAGGGTTGCAGAAGATTCTATGAGCTTCTATGGGGCAAGAGCTTTCCCAGTGCCCAGTCTGGCCACAGCTGGTACGTGGGAGCCCCAGAGATGGTTTTAACATCATTTTGGGCATCTCACATACAATGAAGGGACAGGGACCTTTCAGAGCCCCTGCTCCTGGGTTTCAGGGGGAAATGGGAGGACCAGTGACTGGCCCAGGCCTCAGGGACTGATGGCAGATGACTAAGGCCGTGAATCAGAGCCTGCTCCATCCACATTTGGCCCAGACCCATTAGTTCTGGCAGGCTTCCGAACTCTGGAGAGGCCAGTGGCAAAGAACGCCCCCCTCCCCCAAAGCCAGGCAGAGCCTGTGAAGGCTTGATCAGGTCTCGGCCACATCTCCACGTCCTTGGGCACCCACACTGAAGCTGGGAAAGGGGATGGATGTCCAGGGCCCCAGCCCTGAGGCATCCTGGCAGAACCCCGGAAAGCCAGAGGTGCGGTTCCAGGTGCACCTGTTCAGGTATCATCACAACCCAGGCACCACCCCTGCTGCCCACCTCTGGAAGGACTGGGACAGCTGGGGTGGGGAGGAGAGTAAATAGTGGGGTATTTGGTGGGGGAAGGATCCTGAAACTGGAGTAATCCCTGCAGCCCGCCAGGAGAGGCTCAGCAGTTCCAGGTGGGAAGTGGTCCCAGGAGTACTGGGGGTGAGAGTACAGGACAGGGCCTGAGGGATCTGGAGGAGAGGGGGGCTCCCCACGGGACAAGTGGGTTCTGGAGGCTAGAGGGGGCATAACAAGATGTCTTACGCTGAGAGCTCTAGAAATGGGGGTCCTTGATTGTAGGGAAGAGATCTGGACAGGAATAGAAGAATATAGGTCTCTAGGAGCAATGGGGGCGGCTTGTAGGAGCTGGAGAGAGGAGTGAGGATTGAATGGGGTGCCCTAATTGGGGGATGAGGATGAACTGGAAAGAGAGGGGTATCCAGGATTGTGAGAGAACCACAGGGAGGAGGTGAAGGAAGTGTCAAGAATTGGGATCTGGGACCCTAAGGGCATCCATGGGTCTTGTGGGCTGGAGGGCAGGGCTGGCTGGGAAGGGATGAGGGTGGGTCATGGGATTTGAAAAGAGTGAAATGGCAGGATAAGGGGCTGCCTCGGGGCAGGGTTAAAGATCTTGGTGGGGGGGGATCTATTTCTGATGAGGGCAGGTCCGGAGGCTGAGAGCTGGGAGGGGGGAGGTGAAGACAAGTCAGGGAAGGGGCTGGGGGTGCGTCCCTACCTCCCTACCCCCCTCCCGGCCCCTAGGTCACCTGCTCGAAGGCCCAGCTTTCGGCTACTCGCTTGGCGCTGAGGTCCAGCAGCGCCTCGGGCCGGCCCCGGCCGCGCACTGCCCCGGCCCCGGCATCGCCCTCCTCCGGTCCCGCGGGGTAGCCCCGGCTGCGCTTGGCCGCGGGGGGGTCCATCCGGTCGGGTCGGAGCCGGGGCCGGGGCCGGGGCGGGGCCTGTTGGGGGGTCGGTCCGATGCCTGCTCCGCTTGGCCGGCTCCAGCGACCTCTGCCCGCCTTCTCGTCCTTCCTACGCGCTCGGCCGCCCTCGGACCCCCGCCGCTCCCACCCCCGCCCCGCGCCGGGCAGGCCGGGTGATGCGGCCCCTTTAAGATTCTTCACAACAATGAAGCTGCTTCGGCCGCCGCTTTATCCTCCGCCGTCGTCCCGCCCCCGCCGCCCGTCCCCATTGGCCCCCCCGTCGGCCTCGGAGGCCCTCCTCCGCCATTGGCGGCAACGCCAGACCCGTCTCCAAGTCGCTGCTGCTCATTCGTTATATGCACTGCCTCTTTTACCCGTGAGGCCCAATAAGAGAGCTCAGCGAGCTGCGCTGTCAATCACGGGGCGCCGGAGGCCAATCAGAGTGGGAGGACCCCTGCGGCGCAGGCCTTATGCAGAGTTTCGGGGCGGGCCCTGGGTTCATTCACAACATTCCTCCCCCACCCCCCTCGGGCTGGACAGCGCGCCCAGGGCAGCTGGAGCTGCGCCCACACACGGCTTTGTTTACTGAGGGTCGCTTCCGGGCGCCGCGAGGGGACAATCAACTCGGCTCCGTCGGGGACCGAGACAGAGTGACGGGATCCCCGGGCAGCAGCTCCTTCCTCTGGGCTGTGTGACGCGAGAAACTCTCCCGGCCTTTCTGGGCGCCGGGTCTTTTTGATGCTTTGGTGGGTGGGTGGGGGCGATCACGGGCCCCTTAGTAGATAGAGCTCCTGGGACTGCGGACCCTCTCTCCAGAAATAGAGCCTAATTCTAGCCCCTCCTTGAACTCCAAGCTAAGAAGCCCCAATCCATTCTAAGCCCTAAATTTTACATTGAGTCATATGAAATTGCTGATTTTCGTCCATTTATGACCTATTAAAATGGCATTTTCATAAGGTTCGACGTAATGTATGTCAAATAGGCCACCTCTGGTTATTTTTTCTGACCCATCTTGTCCAGGCCACATCTTTGGCCTGGAAGCCAGCCATGGTTTTTAGCCACCACCCACCCCTTGTCTTTAGAGAATCCTGCATTTTCCCTTCATCATATGTCTCTCTATTATCATTACATTTCTTTATTTCAGCAGTTGTTTAATTTCTGTCTCTCCCTCTCTACCTAAATGAGCCCTAAGAGGCTAATTGGTACACTGCTGTACCATCAGTACCTGAACAGCACCAGACGTACAGCAGTCGTTCAGTTTATAACTTATTCAGTGAATCAATTCATGCTTTGCTCCTATTCCATTGAAATGATTTACAGAACAGGAACAACCCAAGCTGGCCCTTAAATGGCATCATTGCTGCCTCTCCCCATATGGAAATGCTGGCTTTTTCCTTCCAGGAATTTCAAGTTTCACAGCTGCACTTTATGGCCAGTCCCCAACCCAACGTTCAGTAAACTCCCTCCAACCTACACTGTCCAGTCACCCTGGCCACAAGTGGCCTTTGAGTCTTTGAAATGGGGCTGGCCAGAATTGGTGTGTACTGTAAATGTAACACACAGTGTGTTTTGGAGACTGGGGAAAAAAGGTAAAAGTTCTTATTAAGAATTTTTTATATTGATTAGACGTTGAAATGATATTTTAGGTAAATCTGGGTTAAATAAAATACATGATTGAAATTAATCCCACCTGTTTCTTTTTATTTTATTATTGCGTTCCATTTTTTTCTATTCTATACTACTCCATTCTATGTGGTATCAGGACATTTACAGTTACATATGTGACTTGCATTGTAATTTCTAGAGCCTGCCATAATGACAACAGAAACAATAACAGTGTACTGCCTGCTCTAGCTGTTTAGATATATCACATTTAAGCCTTCCAACAGACCTGCAAGGTGGGGATGTTGTCTCCATTTCTCAGATAAGGAAACTGAGGCTTGGAGAAATGGAGTCCTTGCCTGAGCTCACCCAAATTGGGAAGCCCTAGACTTATTGGACTGTTCCTTTCTTGTAAATGACTCAAGAAAAAGACCCACGAGAAGGAGTAATTGAGGTAGGGGAGAGGCAGGGAGGACTTCCTCAAATCACATGTTTGAGGTGCTCCCCTTGCAAACAGGACCCAGGGTCAGGCTTTTCCCAGCGGCCTCCTTCAGCATCTGGTACATGGCTGTGTGTCCGCTAAGCCCAGATCCCTGTCCCTGAGGATGCTTCAGTAGGAATCCAACATGCTGAATCGGAGAGGTCACTGCTGGCCAGCGGAAAAGAGGATGTTTAGGAGAAATAAAGAATGTTATCACAGGGTGAGGATGTTTTATTTTATTCTCTAACAACAGATACTAATATTGTCATCATCCCCATCTCATGAATGAGAAAACTGAGGTATAGAAAGTTCAGGTGACTTGCCCAAGGTCCGTAGCAGGAAAGGGTAGGGCCAGCATTCAAGCCTGGGTGGATGGGCTGGTACTGTCACATGGGCTGGGGATCAAATGCACAGAGTTTGGGATACACCAAGATTCTATTCTGATCCCCTAATTTTACAGATAAGGGGAATGAGGCCCAGATAGGGTCAGAAAGTTGCTCAAGGCCCCAGAAAGGATCTCTGATTAGGGAGAATGTATAAGGTCAGAAAGGACCTTGGGAAGATGGGCGTGCCCCCAGAATGAAGTCTCTAGGCCTACTTCAAGCCTGCTCTCTTCCTAGAAACACTTACAAGGAGAGGTTGGGGGGGGGGGGTTCCAGCTACCCTAGTGGCCCCCTCTCCCAGTGCAGCCAGCAAGCTGGAGCTTCAGGGAAATAGAAGCCACATTTATCCCGCCATCCCACTGTGAGCTCACTGTCTAGGCATCCACAGCTCCTGACCCAAAACTCTCGTGTTCTCAAGACTCACGGGAAATGGGGCAACGCTAGAGACTCAGCTGAGGGGGGACAAAGCTCCCAAGCTCTGTGGCCACCCACAATCTAACTTTTCGAGGCTCCTTCCCTCTGCCAGCCCCCTGCAGCACCCCCATTTCCCTGTTGACTCAGGCAGGAAACCAGCCAAGGCAGTTTCGCTTCCTGGTCCCCGCAGCCCCTCTGGCTGGCCCAGCTGGAAAGATTTGCTTCTTACATTTCTTTTCTTTTGGAACACAGGTTCATGGGCAAAGTGTCAAGGTCCTGCCAGGACATATGGGCATTCCGAGCAGAGGGGGAAGGTTGAGGCAGGAGAGGAAAAGACTTGTGGAGTAATAACTGTCTGAAAAGCCAGCCACATATAATGACTGCCCTGTCCCTAGGGGGAAGCCCAAGGGGACAGGCAGAGAGAATAGGCCTAGAGGTGGGACTTGGGCTCCCTCCTGCCCCCCCAGGACACAAGGACAGCTCATAATCACACCTGCCAATCCCCTGGCCCTCAGGTTCCCAAATTCTCCAGAGGGAGGGATTAGATCCCCACTTAACAGGTGCAGAAACAGAGTCAAGAGAGGTGAAGGGACTTGCTGAGACAGGAAGACGCAGAAACTGGCATAGAATGCAAGGTGTGGAGATTTCCAGTGTGGGGCCCTTGGCTCCAGCATTAATGGGGTTTGTAGACAGGTGAAAGCATAGAGGGAAGTCACGCAGGGCAGTGGCCTCAGGGAAAAATGTAGCTGTTTGGGGAGCCCGAAGGGGTGGGGTAATGGGGGAACGGGTGGGTTGACATTCCAGACCCCATACCTGTCACACCTGAATGCCTTTCCTTGCCCCTGGGGTCCTCCTCAAAGGACAGGCGTCAGAGGGACAAAGAGAGCCAGGCGGTTTATGGGAACCTTTGGTCTGGAAACGGCCAGTAGGATTGGCTGGGATTGAGGTAGCTCCTGGTGGCTGAGGGAGAAGCTGGAAGACACCCCAAGTTCACCTTGTACTGGCCATGCCCTTACAAGATTCCAGACAGTTTCACTAAGAGGGTGAAATCTACTCTCACAGACATAAAGATGAACATGTGTTAAAATTTTTATTGAACTCGTGGGATCAGGCAGATGTGAAATGTTACACATATGGAGGCAAATTGGTTTTACCACGGGGGAGGAGGGCTGTTAATGGAACTGTTGAAATGGCTGGAATTTGCAAATCTACAGATAAGAGTGGTTTGGTATTGCTATCAGCTGCTTACAATTTACAGAGCTGTAAAATTGGTCAAAGAAAATGCTAATGCTATGAATCAGACAGCCTGGGAGGGTGTATTGTACAGCTGATACATTGAATGATGGTAACTGAGTCACTAAAAGCAAAATTTTCCTTGCAGAAGCAATTCATTCCTTCACTCAAAGAACACCTTAGAGAGAGAAAGCAGATCACTGATTGCCAGACACTGGGGAAAGAGGGAATGGGGAGTGACAGCTAATGAGGACAGGGTCATCTTTCAGGTGATAGTTTTGGAACTAGAGGTGGTGGTCACAAAACATTGTGAAATGTACTAAATGCTACTGAACTGTACACTTTTAAATATCAATTTTATACGTGAATTTTAATTACAAAGAAAAAAACCAAGCAAGCAAGGAGAGCAATTTCATAAACACAAAAATCCTAATTAACATCTTGAAAAAATCAGGAATTACGGCAGCAGAGCCAGAATTTGATGGCGACTTTCCAGTTTGGCGTTTCCCTGGGTCCCGCCTGGTCCATGAACTGTGACCTGCCCCTCATCCCCAACACACGGAAGGAAGGTCACTAGGCTGGAGCTCCTGGCTGACTCCACAGGCAGCACCCAGTCCAGCAGACCAGAGTGACAATTTTCGGGAGGGAACACCCAGGATGGAGCAGGAGAGAATCTTGGTGTGGGAAGACAGGCTGGGGATGGTCAGCTGTGAGCACTGGGACTCAGCCAGTGGTGGGTTCACGTCCTGGATCTGCAGTTAACACCCCAACCTGGGATGAAGTGGTGTGGTAAGCACTAAAACAATGCCTGATCCACAGGCAGCGAAAGGAAACTACTAGATGTGTGACCTTTTTATACTCGTAGATCAAGGTGGCACCGAGTAGTTCATAAGTGCATTCTGGTTTAATCAGCACTGTGACCCTACCAAGTGGTGTCAACAACTCTGTCCTATGGATGGAAAATGGTTCCCGATGTCACCTGGCTTGTCCCTGGCAGAAGGGGTGACCTGGGCATGTCTGGGTAGAGTGTGCAGGTAAGTGAGGAATCACCCGGTGGTTGGTGGGAATTACCCGGTGGGAGGGAGGTAAAGCCTGCATGTGGCTGGTCTTCTGTAGAAATTGCTGGGGCTGACCGGCTTAGTTCACTTGGCCTGTGGCCCCAGCACTGGCCTGCTCACAGGAGCACGTGACTGCAGGAGCAATGCAAAGCGAGGTTTATTGCTCCAGGGTAAACCAGTGGACACAGGAACTGGGGAGTTGAACTTGCTCTCGGGGCCACTGCTGAGTTCTCACAACCCAGGGAAACCGACCCATGCCCTATAGATGTGCTGGTCGCCTGCTCACAAGCAAGGCCACACCCCTACCCAGAAGTTTGAGCCATAACCCAAGTCTCTCCGGAGCAGGGCTTCTGTCCACGGTGCTGCCCATGGAGTCACCTGCAGAGGTCTGAGCACGGAGGCGGGGGCTGCCGTGATGGCCTCCGCTGGGCCGTCTTTAGGAAGGTGTCTTGGTGGAGGAGGAGGAGGCTGCTTCCTTCTTCTTGGCGGGGGCCTTCACCAGTGCCAGCTTCTTGGGCAGGCTCGTGCTGGCTTTCATGACCACGTCATGTTCAATCTTCTTCCGGATCCCGACTTCCAGGTCCTGAGGGGGCAACCGCGGGGCAATGAGACTGGGATTTGAGGTGGAGGGAGTGAAGGAGGGCCTGACCTGGGGATGGATCAGCAACTGCCCCTGAAACAGCACCTGAGACTCTGGTGGCTGGGGTTTAGTCCTGCTTTTGTCTTGCACTCTTTGGGATATTATATACAAAAAACCCTCTTCTCATCTCAGCTTCTAAACTTCTGGTCACCCCCATTTCACAGATGGGGAAATGGAGGCTCCTGGGAAGGCACTTGCCCAGGGTTTCCAAACCACGTGACAGGAGACAGGAACCTGGCATGCCCAGAGCCTCTGAGCTTAGCCTCCAGGCAGGCAGCTCCTCCAGTCCCATGTCATCTCCGCTTTGCACATGGTGAACTGGGGCTCTGATGTGAACCCCAGGGATGTGAACAAGTTCAAGTACAGGGATTGGAAGCTAAGTGCGTTTGGGTCCAAAACCAGTAGTTTGATCATATTCCCAAAACCACCTCCTTGCCCTGCCTGTATAAGTTCCAGTGACCACGAGCACCATGACCATCATCACATGCCTGGGCACAGGGGACACAACAGCAAACATGACACAGAAAAATCCCTGCCCTCACAGAGCTGACACTCAGTGCATAGGTGGGGACAATACAAATGCCAATGACACATTATGATAAACTATTAAATAATGATAAATGTAAGTGCTGCTATGGAGAAAACAAGGGCTAGCGAGTTGGGGGTGGGGCTGTGCGGCTCCCATAAAGGGCAGCTGCTCAGAAGCAACAGACTTGCAGTCAGACTTGACTTGGAGGAAAAGAGTCACGTGGATTTCTGGGTGAAGAACCTGGGCAGAGGAAACTGCAAAAGTTCTGAGGTGGGACAAGGAACAATTAAAGGGCCAGTGAGGCTGGAAGGAGCAAGGGGGAGAGTGGGAGGAGACGAGGGCAAGGAGGTGTTGGGCAGAGTGTGCAGGGCCTTGTGGAGGACTTAGGTTCTTCCTGAGTGAGGTGGGAGCCATGGAGTTCTGGGCAGAGAAGGAAGATGATCTGACTTGAAGTGCTCACAGGCGCCCTCTGGCTGCTATGGGGGCTGGGGGGGGGAGGCAGGAGAAAGGGGGGATATGGCTGCAGGTGCAAGACAATGGGGTGGGACCTGGGAGAGGTGGGTCTGGGAAAAGGGAAGTGGGTGGATTCCAGGTTAATCCTAAAGGCAAAAAGGATGGGATCCTACCTGGATCTGAGAGAAAGTAGGGAATCAAGGATGACCCCAAATATTTTGAAATTCAGAAGGACACAGTGTTCCTGAATGGGGACTACTTGTATAACATGGTCATATCAGGGAGGGAGAGGAGAGGATCAGAAGCTTGGTTTCGGACACGCCCAGTCTGAGATGCTCATGAGACAGCCCCCCTTCCTGTTCCCAGAGGGAGGTAAGCAGGCCGCTGGGCACAAAGTTCTGATAAAACCAAGGCTCTGGGGAAACTGAATTTACACAGATTACACACTAGTTAGTGTGGAATACAATTCGAACTCAGATCTGACTGAAAAGTAGTTTTAATTTTCTGTAACTTCCTCATAAGCTCAACCCTACCCACCTACATAAAAAAGCTGCACTTAAAATACAACCACAAAAATGACAATAACCAGCTTAGCTAACGTTTATTTGTGCCCTGTGCTGTTGTCAGAGCTTTACAGGTGCCCTATGGCATTGAATCCTTGCAACTCTAGGGAAAGGTGCCATCACTATGATATTTCATAGGTAAGAGGCTCAGGGTGAACAAATATTAGCCATCAATGGAGCTGCGATTTGCACCCAGAACTGCCTTCTTGCAAAGCTCGGGTTTTCAACTCCTTTCCTATGTCACCTCCCCTCCCGAGTTCTATTAAAAACAACAGTAACAGCCAAAGCAGCTAAAGTGTGTTATATACGTTTTGCGGGCCAGGCCTTGCTTCTACGAGGCCCGCTGAATACATGATGCTCCTGTACCAACTGCACACGGGAGGAAACCGAAGCTCAGGGAGCCGAGAGTTCTCCAGGCCCCTCTGCATTTCCAGGCGTCATCCCTGGAACCCCTCGTAGACCTCCAGGCTCCCTACCCTTAGCTCCTGGCCGGCTCCATCCCTGGCCCCTCCGCCGGCTCCAGGCTTCATCCCCGGTTCCCCGCTGTCGCGAGGTTCCATCTCTGGTTCCCCGCACCGGCTTCCTAACTCCATCCCTCGCCCCTCGCACGCCCCCACTTACCTTCTTGAGCTTTCGCTGCTGCACAATGCGCGCCTTCTTGGGGGCGATAACACGACCTGGGGAAAGAGGCGCTCGCATGAGGTCGGGGAGTCCCGGGCCCACCTCGCCCCGCAGCCTCCGGAGCGCTTCTTACCTCCTTTCCTCGGGGCCCGGTTCCGCTCCGAAGCCGCCGCCGTCTTGCTCTTCACCGGCTTCCGCGCTTGGAACTTGCGCTGCCCCTGCGCCATGATCGCTTACACGCAGGAAAGGGCGGAGCTGTGAGCAGCTGTAGCCGGAAAGGCGCCAGGCACGATGGGATACATCGAGGCTGCCCGGCGCAAGAGCTCACGGGAAACAACATGGCACAGCGTTTACGGGACGGCTCCCCACAGGAGTGGGCGATTATAGGCAGCGTTGCGCATAATATTCGAAGGAAAGATTATAAAAAGCTAAGATTTACTGCGCGCTCATTTGTTTTGCAAAACGTATACTGTTTTATGCTCTTTGCACACAAAATTCACTCTAGGACAAGGGGGAGGTGAGTGAGGCACCTACTGGTGCAAAATGTCAGGGTGCCCAAAATTCTGTAATCACGATAGTGTTTTCAAAAAAAAAATCAAATCGTCAAACTACAGCCTGTAGACTGGCAGCCTAATGTTGGAAATAAAGTTTTATTGGAACAAGGGCTGGTATCCTGGGTGAGGTAAGGTCAAGGTATGTAAATGTAGGGTTCCATTCTATTTAATAGCTTGGTATTTTGTTCATCATGAATTTTTTTGCATTAATTATGATTTTTAAAAAATATTGAAACTATGATTAATCTTGGTTACTGAGCTTTTTGGTGTTCCCTTTAAAAATATGCACCTGAGGTATCACCCTAGTTCCAGTTCTGAGAGCAACCTGTGAGGGTGATACTAGTATTGTCCCCATTTTATAAATGAAGAAACCAAAGCATGGAGAGGTGAAGTGACTTGGCAAAAGTCACAGCAGAAAAAGTGGCAGAGCTGGGATATGAACTTGAGCAGCCTAGCTCCAGCGGCTGGGCTCTTCAGAGCCATGCAAAGTCTCTGCTCTCCCTGCTCTAGGAAGAAGTGTGATTGCGGGAAGAAGGTCAGCTTTGGGGCAGGCCATTCAATAAGTTTTATTATAAAACCTACGGGGATGGGGGTAGGAAAGGGTATGGAGAGCCAGGTTGGTTACTTCTCCATCTAGGGTCCCACCCTCAGGAGACGGTGGTGCTTAAGGCTGCCCGGAGTTCTTTGGGGGCAAAGACGCCCAGCTCTGTGATGATGCCACCGGTGATGAGGTCATGGGGGGTGACATCGAAGGCAGGATTCCAAACCCCAATTCCTGCAGGGGAAAGAGGGGAGGCAAGAATGTAGGTATTTGGCTTTGTGGAAGTTCTCAAGCTGTTGTCACCTGTCCCCCTTCCCTCCCATGGTGGTTCTTAGAATTACGGAATCCTTGAGAATCTGGGGATCCTAACCCCAAAAGTGCATGAAAGCATGGACTTTGGCACCCAGTAACAGGTTTAGACCTCTCCCTACATACCACGCCTGTATTGTCGCTGTCCAAGAAGGTTTTGAAGTCTTATATACAATTACCCCACTTCTGCCTGCTCCAAAGATCTCTAAGAATTTCCAAGAATCCACCTCAGGGAACTTTGCATGGGCTGTGCCCTCTGCCTACATGCTCTCCCTCAGATACGCACATGACTCAATGCTTTCTTTACTTCAGGTCTTTGCTCAAATGTCACCTTCTCAGTGAGGACTTCTCTGACCATCCTGTCTAAACCCCCTGCACAGATACTTCTTTGCCTCACTTATTTCTCCTCAGCTCTTACCTCATTCTATAATTGTGTTAGTTATCGTGTTCATTGTCTGTCTCCCTGACAAATGTCAGCTCCATGAGGGCAGGGACTTTTGTGTCTTTTTTCAGTCTTGTATCCCAGCACTTAGCACCAATCAGGTGCTCAAAAATATTTGCTGAATGATTTACTGAGTGTAGATCACAGCTTACACAAGAGGCTGCAAACTGGTGGCCTGTAACTGTTTTCTCTGGCTCACAGTTTTTTAAGACCACTGGATTAGCTGCCAGCTTTCAAAAAGTGGGAGATTTCAACGTTAAAAAATGTAAGGCTACTCTTGGAAAAGTCAGAAGACCCATTTTCCTGGGGTGTGCATTCCTGTGACCACTGGTGGGAATCTCTCACAGCTGGGAGGCAGAGTGTCGGGCCACAGACTATACCTGGCCTGTGTCACTTATGTCCTGCTGCCCCAGTTTTATTATTTTTGTGTGTGTGGGGGGTGGGTGGTCAACTCTGCTTTCCAGTCTTACAGATTATGACCGTGCTAATTACGCCTCTAGGAAAGTAGAGGTACCAAAAAAACAGAAAAAAAAAATCAGAATTAATGCATCTATTTTTAAAAAGCTATAAGGAATCACAACAGAATATCAGGACTTCTCTCAGCCTAGTTGTATAGTTATTTTTACTCTGACTCCATACGTGGACTATGGGGTGGTGGCCCTATAGTATTTTCAGTGCTTAACCAGTCCTTTTAAAAAAAGGTTTTCAATTATCATTGTTAATGGGTGCTAACTGAGGGCCAGGCCTGTTCTCCATGTCACGTGTGTTAATTCACTGAAGGCCCTGGGGTTTAAGAGGCAAGTCATAATAACAGCCCATCTTACAGATAGGAATACTGGGGCTCTTAGGGATGAGAAAACTTAGGCAACCTGCCTAGAGCTACAAAGCTAGGAAGCAGGGAGAAGCTGAGAAATACCGTGTTTCCCCAAAAATAAGACCGAGCCGGACAATCAGCTCTAATGCGTCTTTTGGAGCAAAAATTAATATAAGACCCAGTCTTATTTTACTATAAGACCGGGTATAATATAATATAATATAATATAATATAATATAATATAATATAATATAATACTGGGTCTTTATAATATAATATAATATAATATAATATAATATAATATAATATAATATAATGTGATATAATATAATACCTGGTCTTATATTAATTTTTGCTTCAAAAGAGGCATAAGAGTTGACTGTCCGGCTAGGTCTTATTTTCAGGGAAAACACAGTATGTGTCTCTTCATAGGCACTTGGCTGAACAGTACTCTTATTTCCTCTTCCTCTTCTTTTTTCTTATTTCTTCTTCAGGTAAGAAAACCGAGGTGGAGAATATAAAAAATTTGCTCAAGTTTTTCCAACTCATGAGTTTGGAATTCTGACCTTGAATTTGACCTCCAAGATGTTTCCACCCCAAAAATTGGCTTGAAGGAGCTGCCTGTGCCCCAGAAGGCTGATGACATCCCAAAAGCCACCTGCCCAGTGGAGGGACTGGAGTATCTACCTGGAGGTGCCCAGATGCTGTGGGGCGTGCCCCTCCCACCGAGCGATGGCTTACCAGGCGCTGCAATCCTGACTCCATTGACATCGGTTAGCTCCTGGCCTGGGCGCTCCTCGATGATGATCTGCTGGCCCGACTCCAGTTGGAGGTCACATGAGGAGCTGGGGGCGGCCACATAGAAGGGAATGCCATGGTGCTTGGCAGCGATGGCCAGCTGGTAAGTGCCCACCTTGTTGGCTGTGTCACCGTTGGCAACTACGCGGTCAGCTCCCACAATGACAGCTGGGGAGCAAGATGTCGGGGGTCACCACCTGGCTCTGGATGCCTGGAGCCCCGCCTGTTGGCACCTACTGACCTGACACGCCCCGATGGGCCATAGCAGCTGCTGCCATGCTGTCAGCGATGAGGGTGGCAGGGATCTGCTCGTAGACCAGCTCGAAGGCTGTCAGCCGGGCCCCCTGGTTGTAGGGCCGGGTCTCTGTGCAGAAGGCAAGCTCCAGGCGGCCAAGGTTGTGCAGTGAGCGGATCACACCTGTAGAGCCCAACCCATCAGGAGGCCCGGGTGAGACAGAAAGGGACAGTCGGACAAGGTTACCCATTGGTTAGGGGCACAGATCTCCAAAGGCTTGCCACCCCGGGGGTCCTTGCTGTGGCTGTTCCCTCTGCCTGGTACATGTGTGGTTAGAAAACAACTTCTCGGTGAGTCCTTCCTGACCCCTCCATC
This sequence comes from Rhinolophus ferrumequinum, assembly GCF_004115265.2. NCBI lineage: Eukaryota > Metazoa > Chordata > Mammalia > Chiroptera > Rhinolophidae > Rhinolophus > Rhinolophus ferrumequinum. Next base: position 48,115,353 of record NC_046301.1, read on the forward strand.
TCACATAGCGACCCCCACACCTCTGACCTCTTTCCTTTTCTCCCTCCTCTGCACTTACCACCTTTGAACGCGTCATACATATTTACTGACTTGCTTTTGTCTATTCCTCCTAGTTTCTTGTCTCGATGGCTGAGATTTTGTTTACTGTGTTCACTGCTGGGTACCCAGCACCTAGAACTGTGCCTGGCACACAGTAGGTGCTTAATAAATGTTTACTGAGCGAATGAAGGAATGTATGTGTGAATAGTGGGGTATACAGTAGGTGCCTACTAAATATTTGTTGAGGAAACAGATGAATATCTTGCCATCAGGGCCTCAGTCCTCAGGTCCCAACGTGGGACCCAGGCAGGTAGGGAAATCTGGAGAAGTTAGGATCAAGTGGAATCTGCTGCCTTGAGCCCCAATACCCAGTCCCCCCTCCTCTCCTGGTCACAGGTACTCCAGTCTTTCCTTGGGGCTCACTCTCTCCCCTAGTCCTCTTAGAGTCCACATCTTGCCTACACTCTGCCCACTCAGGCCAGGCCCATAGAGTGATTGATCTTAGGTGGGCAGGTGATTCCATCAGAGCCCCTAAGACACAGAGAATTCTGTGGCACTGTTGTGTAAGACCCCTGGCTTTTTTCTTCCTTATCTGAATACCGGCAGACCCTCTGCCAACTCATGGAGCGTGAGCAGGAGGGCAGAGCTTAGGAACAGAAATAGATGGGTCCTGATGCTGTTTGAACCCCTGGATTCAGCCATACCTGAAGCGTTTCTGTACAAGAACTAATCAATTCCCATTTTTTCGGGGGTAGGAAAAGTGATTTGAGTTTCTTTCTCTTGCCTCTAAAAGGGGCCCTCCCCCATCCCCATGGATGCCCACTCACCCAGGGCTGTGCCGTAGCCAGCAGTGGCCAGTGCACCAGTGTTACAGTGGGTCAGCACGGTCACCTTGCCACCCTTGGGGGCTGCTCGCTCCAGGAGGTGTTGAGCTCCCAGGTCCCCAATGCTCCGATTATCCTTGAGGTCTTTCTCCAGCATGTCCTCAGCATAGCAGATCACTCTGGGACCATAAGCGGCTCTCAGCAGCAGCCACCAGGCCTCAGAGCCTGGGCTAGCCCCTTCTTCCTGCCCAGCTCCCTTGCTGAAAGCCTCTCACAGCTGTGAGGCCTGGACTCTTCTGCTATTGCCACCTGTCACTCCATTCGCTCATGCAACATGTTAACAGAGCACCTCCTGTGTGGGAAGTGCTGGGGGGCACAGCAGTGAACAAGGCCAAAATCTCTGCCCCTGTGGAGCTGACACTGGAGTGGGAGGCAACGGATGAGCAGATAACATGGCGACGGAAAAGGCAGCAGAGTTCGGGGAATGGGGGTGTAACACATGCGGGCTGGGGAAGACAGAAACCTGAAACCTGAAGGAGAGGACATCTGTGGATACCTGGCTTGCAGAAATGTCAGGTACAAAGGCCCTGAGGCAGGAAGAAGCTGGGAGGGGTCAAGGAACAAGAGGGCAATGGTGTAGCTAGAGTGGAGGGGGAGAGTGGGAAAAGAAGAGGGCAGTACAAAATTTATCAAAGCAAAAACCAGAAGAACGCGAGGTGGCACTGACAAAGACCTCCACGGGGGCCGGGGGAGAGGAAGGGGGGTTGGGCATGTCCAGGAGAGGCAGTCAAAGGAGTTCAAGCACCTAGGAGCTGGGCTGTCTGGGCTCAACTCCCAGTCCTGCTTGTGTGGCCTCGCACTAAGCGCTCCTTGCCTGTTTCCCATCTGTAAAACGGGTCGCTGTGCGCAAAAAATGAGTTGGCCCCCACTGAGCAGGGCCTGGCGCCAGGAACCCTACCTCTCCCGGACCGTCTCCTCCGTGGCACCCTCTCGCTCGGCCTCCCGGGCTGCCGCGTCGGCCAGGTCGCGGGCGGCGCGGGCCATGTTGACCGCGGTGGGCCGGGCGGTGACTAAGAAGCTCAGCGCGTCGCGCACGAAGGCCACGAGCGCGGCGAGTCCCGGTCCCCCGGCGCCCGCCTGCAGTTCCACGGCGAGGCTGAGGCAGCCCACGAGCGCTATGGCCGGGGCACCGCGCACCTGAAGGGGAGGGATCCGGGCGTCAGGGGCGGCAAGTGCGGGCGCCCCCCACCCTCAGCCCTGCAGCTGCGCCGCACCTTCATGGCGCGGATGGCCTCCCAGGCCTGGCGCACCGAGCCCACCCCCTCGTAGCGCCTCTGCTGGGGCAGCAGCAGTTGGTCGAGGATCTGCAGTGAGCCCCTCGAGTAGCGGATCGCTTCCAGTGGGGGCATGGTGCTACCACCGCACTCCTCGCTGTTCTGGGCGCAGGGGGCCGCGCGCAAGTGGGGCGGGGCCTCCCCCGGAAGGAGGCGCATGCGCACGCCAGCCCCGCAGCTTCCCGGACCTGCGGTCCACGCGCCGATCCTACCCTTACCTCCAGCAAAAGTCCGCCATTTAGCCACCCCCTCGGAACCACAATGATGGCACCATTTACGAGGCACCTCCTGGATGCTAGGTCCTGTGTTTAGCGTCCGGTTGACTAGTTAGGTGTTCAGAGCATGACCCCAAATCCACGTGGGCACCTTCAGGTGCCTGACTTCTCCAGCCACAGTGAGCGCTGGCGGTCCTAATTGGGGATTCCAGGAATGAACAGGCTCTTACTGCTGCCCTGAGACCTTCCCATCCCCGTGGGGAGCAAGGGCTGGTGGGCTGAGGACAGTCGCTGGGGCCACCACTTCCGGATTACATATTCAGCCGGAACCTCAGCCCCAGCAGGGTTGGGTCTGTTTTGTTCATCGCTGTATCCTTGGTGGCTAGGACAGTGCCTAGCGCACTGCACGTGTTCCATCAATATTTGTCTAATGATCTTTTCCAAGGTTTAGGGGGAGGTGGCAGGCTATGAGTATCCTGGTGTATGCACCGCTGTTTTGGGACATTTTCTGCTGTTTACCAACTTCCTTCACAAACAGCAACATGCTGGGACCTTTTTCGTGACCTAAGTAGACCCCAGGGGCCAGGGACAATGAACAGTTCACACCTGCATGGACCCTCTGTGTGCCCTCAGCCCTGGCCTCCCTGCTGCCTGGTCCCTTTTGCACCTTTCACTTTCAGCCTGTGCCACCTCCTCTGGGAAGTCTGCCATGATTGCAGGCCAACCTGAGCCACTACTTTGAAACCCTCATGTTGGGTAAGGACCATGGTTGTGGTCACAGTTGTAGCCCCAGCATCACCATTTGCTTTGAGGCCTGCCAAGCTTGGTTGGGTGGTGGGGTGGGGGAGAGAGGCAGCCCCTGGGCCCGTCTAGTAACCTAAGGCAGGGGCAAAGAAGCAGGCTTTAATTTGGGGGGTCCTACAAGGTACATACAACCTCTTTGGGACCAAATAAATAACAACTCCGTCACTGTGGGAAGGCAAGGTCTGGGGAGGGGGCGGCGTCTGAGCTCTGAGGGCTGGTGGGTGAGGGGGACCGCAGTCTGTGAGGGGCTTCCTGGAGGGGGTCCAGTCCCTGGAATCGCTCACTCACTCTCTGAGTCTGAGTAGTCAGCCACGAGGGAGGAGCTGAAGGTGCAGGGGTGTGGCATGTCCTGGGGAACAGATATCTCCTGCGAGGAGCCTGCTGGAGACCGGGGCCTGTCCTGACAGCTCCCATCCTGCTCCTGAGGCGCACTGCTCTTGGGGGTCTTGGCTATCTCCTGCAAGCAGTCTTGCGGGGATGTGGGCCTGTCCTGGGTGGTGCCGTCTAACACCCGTGGCTCCCCAGACTCGGCCGCATGCTGGGGGCTCTCTGAAATCTCTCGGGACTGCCTTCGCACGATGCCCAGATCCCCCACAGAGATGGGGCCGCTGGCAGTGGCAGATCTGCGGTTCTGGGCCAGCTTCTTCAGGACACCGCCAGCTTTGCTGCTGCCACTGCCGCTGCCGCTGCCAGGTCCTGAGGCAGAGGGGAACCAGGAGCGGCTGATGATCTCTGTCCGCTTGAGTTTCTGCTTGTCCTCGTATGCTGGGGGGAGGGAGAAAAGGGGGTGGACGGAGGTCCAGAGCCATCCTCTGCCCGGGTCTGCCATGGCCCACTCACAGCCAGGACTCCCCATCTCTCCCCACCCATGCCCACCAGCCCCCACGCACAGTCCAGGGTGTGGAACTTGAGCAGGGCGGCCAGCCTGCGGTCATCCTCTGTCTCAGGCACCAGTGGGATGGCCAGGCTCGCCTTAGCTTGCAGGGCCTGGTCCCTCTCCTCCTCCTCCTGCAGGGCTTTTTTCTTTTCCTGTGGGGGGAAGGGATGGTGGCCATCAAAGCCCTAACTCTTCTGTGCCCGTTGACCCAGGGGGCGTCACTTCAGATCTCAGGGTCTCAGGTTCCTCCTCTCTAATAAGATCATGGGAGAATAGGGCCTCACACGTTGGTCAGGGCACAGAAGGTGCTTAACAAACGAGAGGTGCAATCGTCATTAATACGTGTACCATTCAGTTCTTCACTCATTCATTCCACAAATGTTTACAGGATGCCCATCTTGTCCCAGGCCTTGTTCTAAACACTGGGGACACCGCAGAGGGCAGACAGACAATATCCCACTGCCCTCATGGAGCTGACATTCTCGTGGTTGGGAGACAATAGTGGTGAGGAGAAAAAGAATGCCGGAAAGAGGGTAGGCAGTGGGCAGGGTGGCTCAACTTTAAATGTGACTCGGGGTGGAGAGGAGAGTTAGGGATTCTCTCCAAGGAAGTCACATCTGAGAAAAGAGATCAGAGTGAGGGAGCCATGTGGGTATCTGGTGGTAGAGTGTTCCAAGGTGGATGGAACAGCCTGTACAAAGGCCCTGAGGCAGAAGTGTGCTTGGAGTGGTTGAGGAACAGTGAGGAGGCCAGTGTGCCTGGAGCAGAGTGAGCGAGGGGAAGGTAGAGCTGGGGCTGGAGCTGGGGCCGGGGAGGGGAGGGGCAGATCATTGAGGCCAGCCTGGTGGGCCACAGAGAGGACTTTGGCTTCTACTTTAAGTAAGCCTGAGAGCTATGGAGGGTTCTGAGCAGAGGAGCAAGGTGATCTGATGCAGGTGTTCACAGAAGCCCCCTGGTGGCGGTGGGGGAACAGACTGGGGGGAGTGGGAAGGTGGGAGCCTGGAGCCCAGGCTGGAGGGACTGTGGGGCTCCATGGGAGAGGTGATGGGGGTGGTGGCAGCAGCAAGATACTAGAGATCGTTTGAAGATAGAGACTGACAGAATTGTTAACAGGACATGGGGAAGGGGCCACCTCAAAGGGCTCAGTACCTGGAAGGATAGATGCCTTCTTTTTCTGAGAGGGGGAAGAAGTGGGCAGGGCTGATTAGGGACTGAGGTGGTCTCATTGAGATCTTATGTTTGAGGGTCCTTAGACCCCCCCAGGTGGAGACGCCCAGAAGGTAGGGGACACATAACTCAGTGCATAAGCCTGGTTGAAGGGATACTTTCAGTAACAAATAATTAGTAAGAAAAGAAGTAATTTTACTCCTAATAATAATGGTGACCATAGAATGATCAGAAAAGGAAACAGGAAGACATGGGAGCTGTAGGATGGTGAGAAAGCTTGCAGCCCATGGGGTCGCCTAGGCTCTGTTAGCAGCGTCCAGGAGCACAGGCCACTTCACAGAGTGAGAGAAGAGGGAGAAGGTTCTCATGTCCCACAGGACTTAACAGTGCCCTTGCCAGACACCCGCGAGGGTGAGAAATCCATTTCTATTACACTCATCTGAACGTGCCATGAGTTCTCTGTCACTCCCTGTGACATAGGTCCACCAAGTATTTTTGGCACAACTTCAGGAGCCATTGTGCTCACTGACAGCAACAAGGCCAGGGGCATCCTGGAGCCAGGACCAAGCTGCAGGGGGTACGAGGCGGCATTTGCACCTGCACCCTCAGTGACTTCACACAGGTGCAGGTGACTTGCCCAAGCATGTACACATTGAAATACACATTATTACGTTTTATTATAAATGAGTTTCCCCTTTTCTTTCTGTCAGTCAGGGCATAGCAGGAGTGATTTTGGAAATTATTTGGGGGTGGGTTGACAATCTACGAATTTCATTTTGGGGCAGCTGAGTGGGCCCATGAAATGTGTTAGGAGTTGATCGGTAAGTCAGTGCTTTGTGGGCCTCCACCTGATAACCCACGGCAGGGTCAGGCCTCACCCACGCCCCGGCTCTAGGCTCGCGGTCCCTCTGAGATCTGCGGAAAGCAAAGGCCGGTCCCTCCCCAGGGAAGGGCTACATGCTAAACGATAGCCGCTAGGCTAGGTACCTCCCACGGGCACCGTGAGGTCCCCACAGTACAGAAGGGGAAACAGGCTCAGAGAGTGAAATGACGTGCGCATAGCTAAGCTGTGATGGGGCGAGGGTTGGAGGCAGGTCTTAACCCGCCATGCGTTCCTGCCCTCCGGTGCTGGTGCCGTCAGATGCCCCAGCTCACCTGTGGCCCGGACCCCAGGTTAGAGCCCACTCACCCGGAACCTTTTCCGCAGCATGCTGTTGAGGGCGAAGTCATCCTTCCAGGCGCTCTGGGCCTCCTGGATGTGGCTCAGGGTGGGGAGAGCCTTCTTGAGCGTGCTCCGGTCGGCCTCGCCATGTTCCAGGCGAAACATGGCGTCCGTCTCCAGCTTCTGCTTCTTCTCATGCTCTGCAACGGTGAGAGCACGGCTGGGCCTTCGGGGCCCTGGCTCAGGCTCAGGGTTGGGGCCGGCTTCCCGGGTGCTCGCGGCGCTCACCTGTCGTCAGCACCTGCTCATTATCTGCCATGTCCCAGCGCTCCTCCTTGCGCTGGGCACCACTCACAATCACATAGTCGCAATTGGCAGGATCCGTCTGCATCTCGATGTAGTTCACACAGAGGTGGCATTTCATCCGGAACCTGGGGGGTAGGCAGGAATCAGGACAGTGTGACACCTGCCTGGTTCTTTCCATGGTGTGTGTCATTCGACAAGTGTTCACTGAGCACCTACTACATGCCAGGTTCTATACCTGGGGTTACAGCTGTGGGTGAGACAGACAGGGTCCCATCACTCCAGAACTGACTTTCTGTTTGGAGTTCGTTCATTCATTCATTCATTTGTTCATTCATTCACTCAACAAACCTTCCTGAGCTAGGCTGCTCTGTGGCAGGTGTGGCACCAGCTGCTGGGGACACAGCAGTACATCAAGCCAACCTACTCTTGGAGGTGTTAATGTTTTAGCAGGGGCCATGTTGGCAGCAAAGGCACAAGCAACCCGTATTGGGTGGCGCTGGCCACTTTAGAAAAGGCCTGAGAGGCGGTGTTGGAGCAGAAACTTGAGGCAAGAGAGGGAGCCTTGATGTCTGGGAATACCGAGCGTTCCACGTGGAGGGCACAGAGGTGGGAGCCTACCTGGGGTGAGGGAGGGACAGTGAGGAGGCTGTGTAGCTGGGGCAGAATGAGGGGCAGAGTGAGAGGAGGTGAGGGCAGGGAGGGGACAGAGCAGTGTGTGGGGCCTGGGGGCCATGGGGAAGACTTAGGCTTTTACTCTGAGAAACATGGGAGCTATGGAGGGTTCTAGGCCAAGGGATGTGCCCTGATTGACAGAATAGGACGGTTTCCAGGACAGGTCTGCAGGGAATGGCCATCAGGAAGAGGGTACAAGCTCCCCTCCCACTCAGACTCCATTGTAGCCCATTTACCCTGTGGCCGCCCATGTGTCCCTGAGATGCCTGCCAGGCTGCCTCTACCTGTATATCGGGGTCGTGTAGTAATTGCCAACCTTCTTCTTTTCTGCATTGTAACGAACACCTGGGAAGAGAAGGAGAGAGCGGAGGCTCGGGCTCACACTATCCCCGTGTCTTTTCTCTGGGAGAGGGGCAGATGGGGGTGGTGTTCTGCTCCCCTGCAGGCGTGGCACCTAGGGAGGGCGCTGAAATTCAAGGTGGGACAGAGCGGTTCAGGCTGTGTGACAGGTGCTCAAGCCACAGAGGGTGGGTGGGAGCCTGAGGGCTTGGGTTCAAATTCTGACTCCCCCAGCTGTGTGAGCTCAGGCCAGCAGCCTCAGCCCTGCGGGCCTCAGTTTCACAATCTGTGCGATAGGGGTGACTACCACGCCCACTGCGCGGGGCTACCGTGAGAACCACAGGCGTTCATGACCCACACAAGCGCTTAGAACGGGGCCTGGCTCAGCAAGCTGCCAAGAAGCTTGAAATTTATTTGCCGGATTTATTGTTTTTCTAGAAAATGTTTGGGTTTTTGTTATTTTGCTGGCTAGATGATATATATTCTTGACTGTCTGACCTTGCTTATCAGTGAAAAACGTTTAAACTAGAAAAACAGAGCCTGGGCTGGCAGGTGACGTGGGCTGGCGGGGTTTTCCTTTCCTGGGTGGCTGCTTCCGTTCCTGGCCCTGAGGGTGACCAATGTGTGGTGTCAGGCCAAGCCCCACTGTTTGTTCCCCGAGCACCTGCTGGCCTTTGGGGCAGGTGCTCCTGGCTGGGTCTGATCAGGGGGACGTAATGGGGGCTCGCTTGTCCCCCTCAGCAGTAGGATGGCCTGGTCCCCACTTCCTACATTTCCAAAGCCCCCGTGATAAGGACTGGACCCTCCGGCCAAGAGCTACAGGCTCCTGTTCACAGGGTGACCTACTTTCCTGGCCCAGGCACTGTGCGAGGAGCTGAGGGAGGTACTGTGAGGAGCCCAGAGGAGGAAACGAAGTCAGGACGTTTGAGTCACCTGCCTGAGGGCTCACCACTGCTGAGTGCAGCCTTGGACTCATTCATGCCTGTCTGTCTGTGCACCTGTGGCGTAGTCAGGGGTCCGAATGCTAATGGTATAAGGACAGTGACAGCAGCAAATTGACTTTATGAGCCCTTGCATGTGCCATGTGCTGTATGCTAAGCACTTTATATGCCACACAGGTGATACTCACACCATCTGAATTTTACAGATGAGTAAACTGAGGCACGCATAAGCTCAGTCGCTTGCCCAGGGTCACCCAGCTGGGAAGTAAATCCAGAGCCCAGCCTGCTCACCGCTCTGCAATGAGGTGTCCACAGCTTGCCAGTCACTTGGGCGCCATCTCCTCCCTGACTCCTGATTGGGAACCCTGGTGGAGACGCCACCTGCGGTTAAGGGGCTTCAATGTCTGTGGGACTGAATGGTGGGGAGGTGGGCGCAGAGGGTGGGTGGAAGCTTACCCATGCCAATGTGGTTCTTGCAGCCGTCACACCAGATGTTATACGGCATCTCAAATCTACACAAACAGAAAACAGCTTATCTGCCACTATCCACTGGGTTTTCCCTTGGTCTCCACACCTGAAAATCCGGCCGCAGCTGCATTGCAAAGGGCACGCACACGGGGAGGATAAAGAACAGGGGGCGAATGTTCCTAAGGCAGGCCTGTCCCCGCCTGCTGCTTTCTGGCCGGCCGACACGGTCCCAGTGGGTCTCTGTGGGTGCTGCCGAGCCTTCCACGCCCTACCACAGCAGCTACACGGCCTGGAACGGAGGAGGAGCAGGCCACATGGGGCACTGGTATCCATTTGAGTTAGTCAAGTGCTTGTACTGTCACTGGATTTCTTTTCCACAGTTCTATGTGCAACATGTGATTCTGCTTTTCCATGAACAGCAGTGACAGAGCTTCCCTTTTAAAATAAAACCTTAAGTAATGAGTAATGAGGTGAATTAAAGACACTGTACAGAGAAGGTGAGGCTCAGCTAGAGTGGAGGGGGGTGGCATGCACAGGCGAGCTTGGGCAGCTCTGGAACATGGAAACAGGGAGGGAGTTTTGAGGGGACCTTCAGCCCTGTGCCTCTGGAGGCCACAGCTGAGACTCGCATCTTGACTCCTTTTCCATAGATATCCCCGCCTCTGATGATTTTGTCACCGGATCCTCTGTTTAGGCCCAGGGTGGACACCAGAGGTTGAGATTGGAGTTCAAGAGGCACAGATGGAAGGAGTGAAGGGTTTACCCTTCTGGGGACACACAGCTGGCATCTGCTTCCTGTCACGGAGACCAGGCCAGAAACAAGAGAACCCCAAGGGAAGGGCCATTGTCCTGGCTGGACAGCAGTAATGGCTGTGATTCTTTATCCTCCCCCATCTGTGCCCTTTGCAGTGAGACTCGGCAGCGGTTCCTGTCAGGAGTTGGTGTGTACTGCCCTAGCCCTGCGTCACGACTCCTTTTGCAGAATCGATGGGACAGAGTGGTGGGGTGCCAATTCCAGGTCTGGCCTCCAGAGGCCTTGTGCACCTTTGCTCGCTCTCTTCTGGAACCTGACACTGTTACATGAACAAGCCCAGGCTAGCTGGCTGGAAGATGAGACATGTGGAGCGGAGTCCAGTCATGCCGGCCAAGGCCATGCTGGACCAGCCGGTCCTCCGCCAGCCGACTCCCAAACATGTGAGAGAGCCTGGCCAGGTCGGTCAAGCCCGGCCCAGGCCAGCAGAGGCGTCCAGCTGAGTCGCACGCTGAGGACTCAGACATGCTTATTGTTTTGTGACATGGCCATGGCTGACTAAAACAGTGACTTTCTGCCCGGGCAAACTGAGGTGCTGAATTCTCCGAGATTGAGGTCAGGTGACACGCAGCGCAGGCGTCCGCAGGCCTTACCTGATGATGAGGATGCCCTGGGACAGCTTCCGAGCCCGCTCCCGGAGCGGGTGGCTGTGGTGGTATCGGTTGAGAGAGCCATGCTGTGCGGAAAGGAGGACAGAGCAGGTTAGGCTCCTGAGCGGGGCGACTCATGCTCACACTGGCCAAGAGAAGCCTCTTCTTATGACCTACCAGGGGTGTTAATAGCACAATGGAAGGCACAGAGGCCCTGGGGAAGCCAGTGGGGTTGGACTCAGGAATGCAAGAGACTGAATTTTTCCTCTCCCATTTAGGAGTTGAAAGAGCCATGTGATCCTGGGTAGTGACCTCGCCTTTTGCCTTCCCGAGCCTCTGTTTCCCCTATCCGTCAACTGGATCATAATTACCTCCAGGTGTTGTGGGAAGAATTAGGTAAGATGACAATATTGGCAAATGTTTACTGGGTACTTTATATGTGTCATCTCATTTTAATCCCTCAGCAATTCTGTGAGGACAAGTTGTTTGATTTCCTTTTGAAAATGGCGTGGAGAGGCCAGGTCATGTGCCTGGGGTCACAGAGCCAAGATGCACTGACTCATTCAGCGGGCCCTGTAGTGTGGGGACACAGCTGTGAACAAGACAGATGAACGTCTCTGCCCTAGTGGGGTGAATGTTCTAAAGGGGGGAGAAGGACAATGCCCAAATGAACGGATAATATGTCAGGGAATTAGAAGGGCTCTGAAGGGAAATAAAGCACTAGGTGATGACATAGAGAACGAGACTTATGGTGAAAAGGAGGGGAAGGAGCCTTATGGTGAAAAGGAAGAACAGGTTCTAGGCGGAGGAACAGCAGAGGGTGTGAGGAGGCCAGAGGAGCAGCAGCTGGGAGAGTGAGGGGCTCGGACCCAGAGCCTGAGCGTCGGACCTCATCCCGAGCCCTGCTAGGAACACGTCCAGCTGGGCAGAGTACAAGGGCACTGACGAGAGCCACATCTACTGGGAAAAGACTGCCCCAGACTCATGTGCTAAGCACAAGGCAGGGAGATCTCAGGGTCGCCCACATTCTGCAGTGTGGCTCCAACTTCAGGAGGGGACGAGGTGCCTATGGCCCCTGCCCTGTGCGGTCTCTTTGTTACCTATGGACGTAGAGAAGGGAGGCTGCCCCTTACCTTTTCAGGGTTGAAATCTGGAGGGTAGTACTTGTTTACACCTTTCCTTTCACCCTGGAAAGCAGAAGAGATGTGACTCAGAGAAGGATCCACAGCAGATCTAGTCACCTCAAGGGGTGGGGCCTGGATGAGGGAGACTGAGGGACATCGTAGAGAATGGCCCTGGGCTCTGTGCCTAATGGGGACTGGTGACCTGGGCGAAAAACCATTGCCACTGCTGTGGAGAACTGCACGAGGGTTACACTTTCCTAAAGCAATGGCATTCAGTTTATTTATTATTTTTGGACCATGACTTTCCGTGAAACATATTTAATATGGCAGCTGTGCAAATACACCTGTCATACAGCTGAGGCGCAGGTTTCATGAAAGAACACTTACTTTGGCTGGGGAGTCTCTCTTTTTAAATGATGGCAACCAGTCCTTGAGCTGACTGAACCAAAGCAGTGGGTCTCACGTTACAACCACCTGGGAAGTTTCTAAAACACTAATAACTGGGATCCACCCCAGACAGCTCCTGACAGAGGACCTGCTCTGGGCAGTGGCACCTGGACACTGGGCTTGTAAAAAGCAACATGGAAAACATGTGTATAAACAAATCCTTGTATATGCATGTTCACAGCAGCATTATTCACAACAGCCAAAAGGTGGAAACAACCCAAACACCCAACAATGGGTAAATGGATAAACAAAATGTGGTCCATCCAGACAATGGAATATTACTCAGCCACAAAAAAAATTAAGGTCTGACACATGCCACGATGTGGATGAACCTTGAAGACACTGTTAAGTGAAAGAAGCAAAACACAAAAGGCACATTATGTATGATCCCATTTATAGGAAATGTCCCAAACAGGCAAATCCATAGAGACAGGAAACAGATTGGTGGTTGCCAGGGGCTGGGAGACGGGATGGGGAGCGACTGCTAATGGGGACGGGGTCTCCTGTGGGATGGAAATGTTCTGGAACTAAATAGATGTGATGGTTGCACAACATTATGAATATACTAAAGGCCACAGAATCATACACTTTAAAATGGTTAATTTTATGTTATGTGAACTTCATCTCATTAAAAAATCAAAAAAGGAAAAAACTTACTGGGTGATTTAAGTGTGTAGCAAAGTTTGAGAACCACGGCACCAAAAGATCATGAATCCAGAGTTTGAAAATACCATCTTAGAGCTTGGGGAAGGGGTGGGGACTTTAGGGGAAGAAGGAGCCACTGCGGGGGTACAATGAAGACCAGAAGAGAACCCCAAGGAACTTAAGTCAGTCTACTCACCATCTTGGGACCCGGCTACTGGTCCTTGCCCTCAGTGTGGCCAATCTGAAAAGACAAGACACTGGCACTGATTGTGCTGTGTCAACCCACTGCCCAGTCCCACGCACCTGGGAAGCCTGGCTGGGGGGGTCCATGGCTTCCCTGCAAAGGTGCTACAAGCCGGGTGTGGTGGTGGCGACTCAGATGAGCCTCTCCCAGGTGTAGGAGGCATTCGAAGAGCAGCGTTTTTGTTTACAGTGTGTCCTGTCCACTCTCCATGCAGCATATATTCCCAGTTGACACTTCTCTCCCCTCCAGGGCCCCCATCATTGCTCACCTGGACCAGGGCAGTTGCCTCCCTCTGGTCTCCTGGCTCTGCCCTTGACTCCCACGGTCTGTTCTCCCTACAGGGGCCAGGAGGCTCTCTTAAAAAAAATAAATCTGAAATATCGCTCTCCTGCTTAAACCCCTCGGGTGATTCCCACCGCTCTGAGTATCATGTCGAACCCCTCCCTGTGGCCTATGGGGCTTGGGCCCCTGCCTGCCTCTCCAAGCCCACCTCTCACCCTTCTCCCTGGTGCTTACTCTGTTCCAGTCACACTGGCTTCCTGGCTGCCTTTCGGAGGCTCAGTAGGTACAAGCCAACTGTCTTGAATGCTCCTCCACCAGCTGTCTGTTCTTTGTCACAGGTTTCAGCTCAAACATTACCTGTCCGAGGCCTTGTCCGACCACCTGATCCAAAGTCACTTAGCCCCTGGAGTTCTTATCACATCATCCTGTGTCTGTTTACCTGTCTACAGTCTGTCTCCTCTGGCAGTTCTCACCTCGCTGTTATCTCCAGCACCGAGGACAGTGCCTCGTCCCTGATAAATGCTGACGAATGAACCACTACGTAGTAACTGATTCAGGTTCCATAAGAATCAGTGCGGGTGACACAGGTATCAAATGCAGGGGCTCTTAAAACTGGGGGTGGGACACCCCCTGCACCCTGCATGTTTGGAGGAGGCTTTTAGGTCGTATTAAAAGAAGTTCTACCTTACTCTAAAGAAACATACTGAGGAACTGAAGGGTATTCTAGAACAAGGATTGTCAATTTTCTGTTAAAGGACATATAGTAAATACTCATGGGCCAGACTCTCTCTGTCCCAAAAACTCAACTCTGCTCTTCATAGCTAGAAAGCGGCTATAGACACTATGTAAATGAATGGGTGCGGGTGCACTCCAATAAAACTTTATTTAAAGACATTGAAATTTGCATTTCACGATTGTTACCTGTCACAAAATATTATTCTCTTGATTTTCCCCAAGCATTTAAGACATTAATGCTTCTTAGCTGGCAGCCTGTACAAAATTAGGCGGTGGGCTGGTTTTGGCCTGTGGGTATAGTCTGCTGGCTCCCTGTGCTCGAGTCAGGAAGCTTGGTCTAATTGTTTCTCCCAATTTAGCTGTGTGCTCTCTAACGGTTATGGTGCGTCAGGTGATGCACTGAGTCTGACATCATTGCCTCATTTACTCTGTATTATGTCACTATTTTCTCCAGTTGTTGTGGGGGCTTAAGTAACTTGACCAGGGTCAGAAGCTGATGGGGAGGCAGAGCCAAGGTACAGCCACGGTTGTAAACTATTCTGCCTTTGCCCCGAATCTCTCTCCATCTTGGGTCCTCCATCTGTAAAGTGGGCCCCCGGACAAGATTTTTCTAAGGTCCCTTCCAACCTAAAAATGCTTTTGCCAACAAAATAGCTAAGTGCTCACCCAAGCTTTGGGGTCACAGTTCCCTGGGCTTGAATCCCAACTTTACTTCTCACTCGCTGGGTGACTGTGGCCAGTGTCTGAGCTTCCCTGAGCTTGTATTTCCTTACCTGTAAAGAGTGGATGAAGGAGACAGGACTTTCTGGGGTTGCTGTGGATGAAATAACACACTGTGAAGTGTTTGCAGAGTAAGTACTCCGTTTACAGGGGCGAGGGTCTTAACATGGTTTTACCACCCCAGCTGAGGCTCTAGGGTGGATGTAATTGGAATCTCTGCTCCTTGGTGTCAAGAGTAATTATAGACTGCATTTGCCCAGGACATACTGCTTGGACTCAGATCCCGACTCTGCTTCTTGCTAGCGATTTGACTTTTGGCAAGTTGCTTACACTCCCTGGGCCTCAAGTTTCCTCATTTATAAAATGGGGGTTACAAAAGTATCAACCTGATAAGGTTGCTGTTAAGACTCAATGAGTTGAATAAAGTTCTCAGAACAGCGCCTGACCAGTTAAACGGTAGTTTTGATTATTTCTCATGTCCACCGTTTTACAAGCGTCATTTCACAAAATCTTCACCACAACTCACTGAGGTAGGGGCTTACAGGTCCAATTTTTCAGATGAGGCAAATCGAGGGGCCCTTCAGGTATAATATGGGCCAGGGTTGAGTTTGAGTCACCGCTGGAGCTGGGGATTTGAGTCGGGGGTCGCGACTGGGACCTGGGCCGGCTCCGAACATCCTGATCGCGACCGCAGAGCCCAGTGACCTTTGACGCGCTCGTCCCCGTCGGACGGCTCCGAGGTCGGATGAGGTAGCGGCCAGACCCCAGGGCGTCCCCGGCCTGCCGGCCCCTTCGCCAGCCCGCACTTACCTGCCCTTCTCCTGACGTCACGCCGCGCCCGTGGCCGGAAGTGAGAGCTGGGCGCGCAAGGGGGCGTGGCGCACTCCCTGCGTGACGGAGACGCCTGCGCGAGGCGGGGCGAGGCGATAGCGCCACTTTGATTGGCTGAGTGCAGAACACGCCGCTCCCCAAAGTGGACCAATCCGGGCCTGCTTCTTCCAACCACAACACGTCACGATGCCCCATCTCCGACCCCTCCCACTCTTCCTGGCCCAATCAGAGACCGGCCTCCCTGACGGCGCCCTCCTAGGAGCCCGAACTCGATTCCTGAAACCGTAGAGCAAGGGTGTTGGGCAAAGTTCTGCCCCCGAGGGCCAAACCAAACCAGCCCCTGGTTTTGAACGGTTTACGAGCTAAAACTGTTTTTCCATTTGTAAATGGTTGGGGAAAAAAATGAAAGGAATAACATTTTATGACCTGTGAAAATAACATGAAGTTCAAATTTTAGTGCCCATAAATAAAATGTTATTGGAATACAACTAAGTCCATTCATTTACTTATTGTCTACGGCCACTTTCCCACTACAATGGCAGAATTGAATGGTTGCAACAGAGAGTGTGTGGCCCATCGAGCCTAAAAAATATACCATCTGACCCTTTTATGGAAGTGGGCCAGTCTCTGCCTTGGAGCCTTCATACTAGCCTGCTGTGCCTTCTGCACAGGGGAGTGTGGCTTTTGAATTTACTTTTATGCTCTTGTAGGGCCTAACAGAATCTGTTTGTTCATTTGTTCATTCAACAGCTGTTTATTAGGTGCCTGCTATATGCCAGGCCACAGGGATTTGAGAGTAAAGGACACACCCTTTTCTCATTGATAAGGCAGACATATCAACAGGCAATTTATTCAGGCCAGTGTGAGGAATGATGACAATAGTATTACTACTATATTATTCGGTACCAGGTTCTGTTCTAAAGTTATGGTGTGGGGACAGAGTCCCAGAGAGCAGTTTCCAGGCTCTCGGCCTCATGTGGAAAGGTGCTGGCTCAGGTAGTAGATGGCCCTCAGCTGTGACTAGTTGGCCATCAGCTGTTACTGGTTAGCCATTAGCCACTGATATAACTGCCCTGGCTGCGCTGGGTTGGTTAGTTGGTTGGCAGAGAAGCGGACGGCGGATTGCGGATTGTGTGGCACCTGCTTCCTGTGTCTCCAACCCAGCTGCCAGCAAGACTATAGTGGTATGAACCCCTTATCCATGGCTCCGTTGGTGTTCCTTTTTGGCCTCACCATATCCTGCATTCTTGTGCGGGGAGCGGGACTAGAGACCCTGCATGACATGGCAAGTCAGTTCTCAAGTAGTTGTGGTGCTGCTCACTACTCACCAAGGATCATTCACCAGTGTTCACTAGTCACTTACATGTGTTATCTCAGGGAACACTGCTCCTAAGAGATGGATACGCTAACATTCCCATTTTGCAGGTGAAGAAACAAGCCCAGAGAAGTTAAGTAACTGGCCCAAGGTCACACAGCTAGTGAGGGCTGGAGGATTTGACCACCATCTGTTGACACTACGTTAACCTGTTCTCTTAACCTCTGAGCTATACTGCTTTGGGTTGTATGCATTAATTATAAGGGTTGTGGTGGGCACCTAGAGGAATCTTTAACAAGGGTGGGGTGTTCAGGAGTGGGCAGGAGTGAGAGTCAGTGAGATCCCTATAAGGGTGACCCTTGGGCTGGATTAGGAGGAGCAAGGCAAAGGAAGGGGGGAAGGGCAGAGGCATGCTCACAGGTCCTGAAGAACAAGATACTGCATTCAGCTCCAGTAATCTTGCTTGCAACAGCTGGATTTTGCTTGAGTCCTCGTCTTGCACCTGAGTGAACAGATAGTGACTGAAAAGCCATAAAACGCCACCTGTGAATGATATTTTGGGGAGGGGAAGTGTAAGAACCCTTGGCTTTCAAGAGATGCGTAGAACCTCACTCTTCTCACACACAGGACAGGTGAGAAACAGCCTGAGATATGAAGAAACGGTTCTATAATGATGCCAAATGCTGGCCAGTTCCTGTGGGGCTCAGGGAACCAACTTAGGGAAAGGAGGGCAATTAGCCAGCCTGGGCAGGGTGGCAAGAAGGGACTTGTGTTCTAGCTCTGGGGGCCCTGACCAAGTCACCTCCCCTCTGTTTGCTCATCTGTAAAGTGCGAGATCTCAGCTCTGCCCATGTAAACGAATGCAATAAATGCCTACAAACGTATTTGTAAAACACTTTGAATAAGAAAGCTGTGGGCTGGAAAGGGCATTCAGGGATCATGGTGCAGCTTTTTTTTTTTTTTTTTTTTTAAACTTTTATTTATTTTAAGTGTGTTTTTCCAGGACCAATCAGCTCCAAGTCAAGTAGTTGTTTCAATCTAGTTGTGGAGGGTGCAGCTCACAGTGGCCCATGTAGGGATCCAGCCGGCAACCTTGTTGTTAAGAGCATCATGCTCTGACCAACTGAGCTAACCGGCTGCCCCCCATGGTGCAGTTTTGGAACAAGACAATGACAGAAGAGGAGGTAGGCTTTAAGTATCAGGAAGTTCTTTACATAAAGCTGAAACCCACTTCCCTGCTATTGGCACCCACTGCTACTACTCCTGTCTTCAAGGGCCACAGAGGGCCTACTACTCTTCCACAAGCCAGCCCTTCAGCTCCTTCCCACCTCTGAGAGCCTGCAGTTTAAGCCTAACTCTGGTTTCATCCCTCCAATCACCATCCACAGCTCAGAAAGCAAGTTAGACATTTTATATTTGATCTGTGGCTGTGATCCAAACTGTCTGGGGTGCCTGCCTAGCCCCTACCCCTCTCTTTGTGTGAGAACATCTAACCTCCAAGAGGGCACTGCAGCATTTGTACTAAGCCAGCCCATCCTCTGCCACAGCTGTTTGGTGAGGGATGTAGATTTAACCCAAGCTGGGCCAATCGGGTTTGCTCCTGGGAAGTTAGAATTGGCATCCAGATATGCAAGGGAATCTGCTTATGGCCTGACGTGAAAACCTGGAACTTAGGACGTAGGGGAAGCCATCTTTAGCTATATGCAGTGAAAAGCAGAGATAAGCAACCATGTGGAGAGAGAGAGAGAGAGAGAGAGAGAGAGAGAGAGAGAGAGAGAGAGAGAGAGAGACTGTCTTTATCTCTGGAGGCCTTCCAGTTGTTAGGTCCCTTGAGATATTCCTATAATAAACTCTCTTCCTTCGACTAAGCTAGTTTGAACAAGTTTCTCTTTCTTACAACCAAAAAATACTTGACTATGAGAGTGGTCCTGTGTACGGTTATGGGAAACTGGTTAAGTCAACTGTTGTGTTGGAGCAAAGAAAGGAGAGGTGGGTGATGATGTTCAGGCAACCCAAACTCTTTGTCATCCTTTTGAGAGAGCAAAGGGCAAGGACAGTGAGATGTTAGGAAAGAAATCCAATTGCTAATTTCTTTTTCCT
Source organism: Rhinolophus ferrumequinum (assembly GCF_004115265.2). Lineage (NCBI taxonomy): Eukaryota > Metazoa > Chordata > Mammalia > Chiroptera > Rhinolophidae > Rhinolophus > Rhinolophus ferrumequinum. Next base: position 48,134,345 of record NC_046301.1, read on the forward strand.
GCCAGAGAAGAGAGTTTCTGTAGTAGATAGATTCTGTGGTGCCCCAGATACCTGCCTCCTCGTGTGTACACCATGTGTAATCCTCTCCCCCGAGTGTGGGCCCAGTGACTCAATTCTAATTAGCAGGAAATGATCAAGTGATGGCATATACTTGATTATATGTATATAAATACATTACATAAGATTGTAGTGTCTGTCTTGCTAGGGGACTCTCTTTCATGCTGGCTATGATGAAGCCAGCTGCCATGTTGTGAGCTTGTCCTGTGGAGAGGACCATGAGGCAAGTACGTGAGGGCAGTCCCCAGCCAACAGCCCGTGAAGAAGTGAGGCCCTTGGTCTGGCAGGCTGCAATGAAGGGAAATTCTGCTGATAACCACATGAACTTGGAAGCAGACCCTTCCCCAGTCGAGCCTCAGGTGAGACCCAGCCCTGACCCACACCTTGATTACAGCCCTGCAGAGGACCCAGTTAAGCTGCACCCAGACTCCTGACCCATAGAAACTGTGAGATAAATGTATGTTGTTTTAAACTACTTAGTTTGTCATAATTTGTTACACAGTAATAGATACATCTAATATAGTTTCTTTCCCAGGCTATAAATCAACATATAATGAAAGAAACCTACTTGATGTGTTTTCAAATTAACTGTAGGCAAAACAGAAAACTCAATTATAGATTTATAATTGCCTCTGTAAGATCTCAGTGTGATCAGGACAATACTTGGGTTTCTCAGATATACAACAGCTAGAAAATCCTCTTCTGGGTGTAAGCCCGAAGGCAGAGAGGATAGGGCCAGGGCCAGGGCATCAAGGCAGTTCTCCAGGTCCTTCATGGGCCTCCTCCAGTAGCCAGGCCCTGAGCACACAGCACACCTGGGGAGCCCTGGTGACTTTGCCATGATCCTGCAATTCCAGGGGAGGGAGAAGGAAAGCTAGCAAGTTCAGTGACATACCTCCACTCATAAGTGGCTGTATCTGGCTTATTCTGCAGCTAAAGTCTTTTGGGGAAACAAAATCTTCAAAAGGAACATCTATTTAGAAATACGCGTTCCATGTGTGGCATGAGGAGGGTGGTGAAACTAAGGGCTTTGAGTCCATGCAAGGTAGTGAGAGCTACTTATTTGGCCTATGTCTCCAAAGAAGAAGAAGATAGAGCTGGATTAAAGGAGAAAGGGCCCCTCCCTACCCAGTCGTGGAAAGGCACCTTGAAATCTTGAGGCCCCAGCGTGCTTTTTGGCTCTGTAACAGGAAGAGAACGCGGAGGAGAACCAGTCTCTACCTTGAATAGCTCAATGCCATCTGTGTATTACCTCCAAACAATAGGAATAATAACATACTTAACTTAGGCACTGCTTTTATTGTAGCAAGTTCAAAGACTTAAAAAGGGGCCTGTGTCTTTATGCATTTAGGAAAGCTGGATTCTGGGGAGCAATCGGCTTCTATTCTTGGCTTTGCTGCTTGCTATTCTAGTGAACCTGGTCTGAGTATCTCTTGGAGCCTACTGTTCTTGAAGTTTGGGAAGAAAGCAAGGAACCAGAGAAATAGAGACACCCCTAGCATTTCTGGTTTTCTAAAAGCTTTTGAAGTGTAATAACTCAAAGCATTTATGCTTCTGGCTGGGGGGAGGAGGCCAAGAATGCACGATGGTGCCAACACAGACTGCATAAGGAAGGCATTTCCTGTTCTCTTGCTGGCTCTGTTGCCGTGATCCTTTATTCACCACTAAACGCCCCAAACACATGAGTCTATTTCATGGCTCTCTGATGTCCCCCTACCAGATGAATCAGAAGGACATGGGGACGACAAGTGCAAGGGTCCTGCAATAGTCACAGGCAGGTTGGCAAGCCTTTGGGCTACCACATGCTTTGGTTCTGGCCGGAAGCCTTGGAGTCTAACGCAGGGTTGGCAAGCTTTCTGTAGAGGGCCAAATAGTACATATTTCACACTTGTGGTCCAGATGGCTCTGCACAACTCCTCAGCTCTGACGGTGAATGAAAGCAGCCATAGACATTATGTAAATGAACGGATGTGGCTGTGTGCAAACTAAAACTGTATTTCCAGAAGAAAATCAGGCAGTGGGCCGGACAGTTTACTGAGCCCTGATCTAAGGGATTGAGAAGATGAAATCTTTACCTTAGAGCAACTGTAAGTCTGACTCCTCCCAATAAAAGCAGCTACAAAGGCGCTGTGGCCAGGGTGCAGGGAGGTCCTGTGTTTGAACCTTGGTCATCTGCTTACTAGTTGTTACAAAATTCTTAATTTCAGATGCAGAGGTTTGAACTTGGACCCCAATCACTTCCTAGTTTTGTGACCTGGGGCAAGTTGTTAACTACTGTATGACTCAATTTCATCACCCCAAGTGGGAGATAATGATACTTTAAATTTGGAGTGGCAGAGGAGGTCTCATGGGGTGACTTTGGGAAGGGTACTTAGCATGATAATTAGTATTTTAATCTAGATTCCACGATTGTCAAATCAGAAGTCTTTAGCTTAGCAAATAGGCTTTTTCCTTCCCACTGTATAAATTAATTGATGTTTATCAAAGTTGAAATGAAAAGAGCAGTACTTCTAACTTTTGGTCTTCTGCATAAATGACACCAAGTTTGAATCACTACATCAATTCATGATAGAACATTGTCTGTGGGAGAAATGGCACCAAAGAAAAGAATCATGTCTAGAATATCACTCTTAAGACCATGATTCGGATAAATTAAAATATTTAAAAAAATATTTTGGAGTTAGTTTAAATATAGACAATTGAAATTCGAAACGAATGGAGTAGAATGCTCCTTCCCCTACCACTCTCAGAGTTTTACTACAGAAGGTTCTTCTCCTTAAGGAGTGTGTTGTCCAAAGGAAATCAGTACTATTGGCAATTTTTAAGAGGAAGTCTCTCCTTCTGTTGCTTGGATTCTAATAAAAACATGGAGATCAAAGAAACAGAACTCGGACCCTCCAGGAACAGAAAGCCTCAGCATGAAGTTCCATTTCCAAGTGACGTTTCTTCATTGCGTTTAACTGTTCTGACTCACCTGCATTATGGTGATTTTCCAGACAGCAAACCACAAGCATATGGAACAAGCTTCTGGAATAAGACCACGGTGCAACACAATGGGGACGGGGTGCACAGGCATCAGGTTTAGGGACCACAGAACTGTCCCACCCCGACCCCCACGTGGACCCTATGTAATAAATTCCTTCTCCGGCCACCAGGGGCACTCTCCAGAAAGATGCTGCTTGCTCAGAGCCCCCTCAAGAAGAGGGAGAAGACACTTTGTTAGGTGAAGAGAACTGGTGAGGTGAACCAACAGAAAAAGGTGTGAAATGAAGGGAAGGGGGAAAAGAAAGAAAAATGTCTAATACATTCTAGAAAGTTGGAACATCATCTTAAACATCATGCAAAGTATTTAGATCGACTTTATTTCTTATTTATCCAAATATGCCAGGTACCCCTTGTTCATTCATTTATTTGACACCTATTTATTGAGTGCTGCGAGGTGTCTAGCATTGTTCTAAGAGCTGGGGATGCAGCGATAAACAAAACAGGCAGCCTTTGCTCTTCTGAGCTTATGTTCTAATGGGTTCAGTTTGGTTCATCCTGGATAGTCCATTCTCTACAAGCAGGATACCATTTCCTGGCAGGACATAGAATCTTCTGACCCATTACCCCAATCTGACAACTGCAGAATACGTGCGAAGGCAGGTGGGTGCTGAAGAGAATTAATTAAAGGGATACTTGATGGCTTTTTTTTGTTTTGTTTTGTTTTGTATGAATGCTAGCAGGTCAGAATAATTTATGTGGATGCTTGGGACATTCCTATAATTTAAGCAGCACATCATGAAGCATTTTAAAAGGCCAGTTTAAAATTTTATTTTATTTTTCCTCATGCAAATACCAGGGTGTCTTATGCTTAAATACCATAATTTCCACCAAGAGGCTCCTGCCATGGCTGTGTTAAACACCACCATAATTTACTTGTTAGAATCTGGAATAATAATGAGTTTGTCTGAGGGGTAACAGCGTGGAAGAACTGACTCTGAAAGATGTATTTAAGGGACCAGGCTGGGAGGCTGAGAGATGTAACAAAAGACATTTGGAGGTGAAGTGAAGGGGCACAGGGAGGGAAGCTGGGCATCTTAAAGTAACTTTAGTGGGGACAAGGGTTTGGAGGGATTTTGTCAGCAACTGAGTATTTCCAGGTCCTTGGAAATCACAACATCCTCATTTGATGGAGGGGAAAAGGAGTCCAGAGAGGTTAAGTAACAAGGTCACAGAGCTCGCAATGGCAGAACTGGGAACAGAACCCAGGTCTCCTGATTCTTGGCTAATGTTTGTTTCACTCAGTCGAACTGCCCATTACAAATGTTCATTGTGTTTCAGATAATCCAATCGGGTCAAGCAGTTTCCATATAACCTGCCTATTTTAAGAATCTCCACAGTGAGATACTTAATATAGTATATACTTTCTGGCATAGACCGTGGCTAAAGAATTCAAAATGGCGGCGGCTGTCGTGGAGGCCGCCAGTGCGGTGCTGGGGAGCACTGCGCTGCCCGGACTAGCGAACAATACAGTCCAGATGTCTAAAGGTTACCACAAGAAGCCTAAGGGCAACATGTCTGCTGATGCGTTCTTTGTGCAGACGTGCAGAAGACATAAGAAGAAAAACCCAGAGGTTCCTGGGAATTTTGCAGAATTTTCCAAGAAGTGCTCTGAGAGGTGGAAGACAATGCCTGGGAAAGAGAAGTCTAAATTTGATGAAACGCCAAAGGCAGATAAAGTACGCTATCTTTATCGTATCGGTTGGGAAGTGAAGGATTATGGACCAGCTAAGGGAGGCAAGAAGAGGCCTCTAATGCCCCCAAAAGTCCGCTGTCTGGATTCTTCCTATTCTGTTCAGAATTCTGCCCCAAGATCAAATCCACAAACACTGGCATCTCTATCCGAGATGTGGCAAAGAAGCTAGGCGAGATGTGGAATAACTTTAATGACAGTGAAAAGCAGTCTTACAACAATAAGGCGGCAAAGCTGAAGAAGTATGAGAAGGATGTTGTGGATTATAAGGCTAAAGGAAAGTTTGATGGCACAAAGCGTCCCACTAAAGTTGCCCAGAAAAAAGTGGAAGAGGAACATGAAGAAGACAAAGAGGAAGAAGGGAGGAAGAAGATGAATAAAAAAACTATTTATCTATATAAAAAAAAATTCAAAATCTATTTAGCGAAAATTAATAGATTTATCTCTTAATTTTTGGCTCTAGTTCTGTGGTTCTCCACTGGAGCCATCTTGCCTCCTAAGGGACAGGTGGCAATATCTGGAGACATTTTTGGTGGTGACAACTGGGGGAGGAGGTATGTTCTTGGCATCTAGTAAGTAGAAGCTACATATGCTGCTAAACATAAACATCTCACAGTGCACAGGACAGCCCCGAACCACAAAGAATGATCCGGCCCCCAAAGCCAGTCGTGCCAAGTTTGAGACACCTGGCGCTAGAGGCAGAAACCAAAATGGGAGCTCAGACTGGGAGCTATTGGGCCGTCTTGACCATGGGGGAAATGCCAAGTGGGTAAAGAATTTGTTCTCAAAGACATTGTTTCAAAAAAAGAAATTTAAAAAATTCTTTGGGCTCCTAAATCCAACACTGTTCCCATCCTGTTCATGCCGGCACACGTTTCATTGTGTTTCACTTGATTGTGCTTTGCAGATACTGAGTTTTTTACAAATTGAAAGTTTGTGGCCACCCTGCGGCAAGCCAGTCTATTGGTGCCATTTTCCAACAGCATTTGCTCATTTCATGTCTCTGTAACACATTCTGGTAATTTTTGCAATATTTCAAATTTTTTCATTATTATTATACTTGTTATGGTGACCTGTGATCAGTCAGCAGCCGTCAATAATCAAGACAAGGCCCGCCGCTAGCAAATGGATTACCACTCACGGAAAGCTAGGATGATGGTTAGCATTGTTCAGCAATAAAGTGTTTTTAAATTAAGATATATACTTCTCTTTTAGGCATAATGCTACTGCACACTTAATAGACCACACTATAATGTAAACATAACTTTTATATGCACTGGGAAACCAAAAAATTCATGTGACTCGTTTTATGACGATGTTAGCTTTATTGCAATAGTCTGGAACAGAACCTGCATTATCTCCGAGGTATGCCTGCCTGCGGATGGTATTAGGGCATTCTGGGTTGCTATTTCTTGCCCTCATTTCCTTTCCCCACTCCTAACATTCATTCATTCATTTTATTTATTTCCCCCCACTCCCAACATTTAAATGCAACCCACTCACTCCTGTCAAGGCACAGTCTCACCTCACCCCCAGATTCTCCAGTGAGGGTTACCCCAGGGTGGGCACCTACCCCCATCCTGCTAGGCACTAGCTGAGTCCCTTGGGCAGATCACTTAACTTTTCTGAGCCTCAGTGTCCTTCCCTGTAAAATGGGGAGGGCAATAACACCCATCTCCTCGGCTGCTGAGAGGGCCCCTTCACCCCCACTACTACCACCACAAAGCCTCCTGAGCACCCACCAGAGTTCACACTGTGCTGTTTTCTGAATCTTTTCCTGTCTCTGAGGTAGGACTGTGAACCCCACAAATGGGGAAACTGAGGATAGGAGGCCACGGAAATGCACCACAGTCTCACAGCTTTGCAGGGAGGAGCTGGAAATCGGGGGACTTCTCCAGGGGCGCTCAGATAAGCTTCTTATCCCACTGGGGCCCCTCTGATCCTACGACCCCGAGCAGCCAAGCCGGGGGTTTAGGGTTCCATAACGCCATCCCGAAGCGCATGTGCGAGACACGCCCGCGTTGTGGGGTGTAGGGGGTACGGGGTAGGGAGTGGGGGGTGCTATGTGAAGCTGGCTATGCACCTGAGGCCCTGCCCAGACGCCGGCGCGGTTGTCAGGGCAACGTGGGCAGGCGGGGCAAGAAAGTAGTTGTGGCTGCCTCTTTTGTTGGTTTATAGCCTTTTGCCTCAACTCCCGAAACATTCTCCAAGTTATTCTGTTTTGTCCTTTCGTTCGTTTACTTTATAATTGGGCAGAAACTGATTTCCTATCCTCAGTAGCATGTTTAATTAAACGACAACCACCGGCGGGCGGATCCCCGCCACGATTCCGTACTGGGGGAGACGGCTTTAAAGATCTCCCAGGGTCAATCCGGTTCACATCCACATGCCATTTTTTCTTTCCTCTTTTGCCCTTGTGTCCTCTCGAATTTATTAACGGTATCTATAATTTATCTGACTTCTCCGGCTAGGTCTAGCTTAGACCAAATCACGAATCTGAATTTTGCACAGATGATTCTGTGGTGACTAATTCCACGCTACAAAGGAGTTCACAGCAAGATTTCTTTAAATAGAAAACTTCCTCAGAGCACTGAAAACGATTCACTTTATGTAAAATAAAATTCATTTAAATACAGGATCCCCCCCTTCTACTTTTTTTTTTTCCATTGTGGACATAAACCGCTATGTATAGCTGATTGTACAGCTTGTGCCTGGCTGAAGCGTAGGAATGGGGCTGAAATCCAACCCACAGTGTATTCCCCAAGCTGGAGCACAGTGCACCTTCTAACTTGTCTATCAGAGTGGGTGCTTTTTTCTATTTGCAGGAAGTTTTCATTTGTGCCAACTACCTTCCTGAGCATAATAGTTTTATAGTAATCAGTTGCTTGGCTTTGGGTTTATAGGATGCTGACAATAAGCTTTTATTGTGTGTCATTCCATTTTATTAGTGCCACAGACTTTGTATGGACCCAAGTTTTTGATTGAAATTAAACATGGTGCAAAGAATGTCATGTAGGGTTGGATATCAGTTCTCTTTCTGTGTTCCATTAGGTTATCCAGGAACCCAGATTCCTTCCAAGTTCTAGCCCGCAGAAAGGGGGAGGAGGAAGGCCGCCACAAGTAAGTCTGTGTTTAAGGAGATCACCTCTAAATTATCCTCATGTTTGCTTGAAACCCTTTGGCTCAAACACAGTCACGTGGACACACCTGGCTGCCAGGGTTCCTGGAAAATGTAGTTTCTAGCTGGGGGCGAGGTGTCCACATAAAAATTCAGGAGTTGTATTATAAGAGGAATAAAAGGAGAGTGGATTCTCGGGACAGAGGCTGAAAGACTCTTGAGGGTGAAGACTGGGCTATTGAATTTTTTGAATAAACAAAGCAGATATATAGTGTAAATAAATGGTTGCTGCCACCAATCTGATGCCAACAGGAATCCCCAATCTGATGTATTAAAAGGAGAAATTTTATTAAGGTAAGAAGTTTGCAAACTGGAAACACAACCTCTGGTGGAAACCAAAAACGCTCTCCACTGATAGAAAGGGGAAGCCATTTTTTTTTAAGTTCTGGACCTGGTCCCTGATTAGTCCATTTGTATGCAAATGAGGAATCCAAATTTGCACAGTCTGATTGGTTCAAATAGCACAGCACGGTCCTGTGTGGTCAGCTTAATGCTCTCTGATTGGTTGTTATTGAGCAGATCTGATTGGTCAGTAAAGATGCAAATGAGGATATGACTGTGCAGTTTGATTGGATGGGTTAGGTCTCAGCACATTGATTGAAATACAATACCAGGCACTCCTTTATAAAGATTGACTCAGCCTACAGGAGCCTAGTGCAGGAGCTTGGAGATTTAGTCTGTACTATTCCTCTCCGAAATATTAACATGCATGAGAGCCCTCTGTTGGCAATGGCTGCTAGAATCTGATTATGAATTTGTGCCCAGTTAACCATGAGGAGTCCTTCTTGGCAGATATGTTCCTTCTTGGGGTTCACAATAGTAACTGTTTTGTTTTGTTTTTGGTTGAAGAAGGGTCCTGTTATATTTGATAAGCAGCATTGCATAGTGGAGAAGCATGAATTCCAATCTTGCCCTTGACACTTATTGACTGTAAGACACCACCAGCCTCTGTTTTTCTTTTTCTTTTTTAAAAAATATTTTATATTAATTTCAGGTATACAGCATAGTGATTAGACATGTGTATAATTTAAGAAGTGATCCCGGGGCCGGCCTGGTGGCTCAGGCGGTTCGAGCTCCATGCTCCTAACTCTGAAGGCTGCCGGTTTGATTCCCACATGGGCCAGTGGGCTCTCAACCACAAGTTTGCCAGTTTAATTCCTCGAGTCCTGCAAGGGATGGTGGTCAGCGCCCCCTGCAACTAAGATTGAACATGGCACTTTGAGCTGAGCTGCCGCCGAGCTCCCGGATGGCTCAGTTGGTTGGAGCGCGTCCTCTCAACCACAAGGCTGCCGGTTCGACTCCCATAACGGATGGTGGGCTGTGCCCCCTGCAACTAGCAACAGCAACTGGACCTGGAGCTGAGCTGCGCCCTCCACAACTAAGACTGAAAGGACAACAACTTGAAGCTGAATGGCGCCCTCCACAACTAAGATTGAAAGGACAACAACTTGACTTGGAAAAAAGTCCTGGAAGTACACACTGTTCCCCAATAAAGTCCTGTCCCCCTTCCCCAATTAAATCTTAAAAAAAAAAAAGTGATTCCTGTGACTAGTCTAGTACACATCTGGCACTATACATAACTATTACCATATTACTGACTATATTCTCTATGCTTTACATCCCCATGACTATTTTGTAACTACCAATTTGTATTTCTTAATCCCTTCACCTTTGCACCCTGTGCCCAATCCCCCTCCCATTTATCACCCTGATAAATCTAGTACCCATCTGACACCATACATAGTTATTACAATATTTTTGATTATATTATTTCTGCTATACCCTACATCCCCATGACTACTTTGTAACAACCAATTGTACTTCTTAATTCCTTCTCATTTTTCACTCCCCCAACACCCCTCCCAATTCGCAACCATCAAAATGTTCTTTGTATCTATGAGTGTGTTTCTGCTTTGTTTGTTTGTTTATTTTGTTCTTTAGATTCCACATATAAGTGAAATCACATTGCATCTGTCTTTTCTCTGTCTGACATACTCCACTCCGCACAATACCCTCCAGGTCCATTAATGCTGCTGCAGATGGAAGAACCCATTCCTATCCATGGCCGAGCAATATCCCATTATATTATACATACTATATTATACATAAATGTACCACCTCCTCTTTATCCATTCTTCCATTGATAGACACCCAGGCTACCTGTATATCTTGGCTAAATAACGTGGCAACAGACATATGTATGCACATGTCCCCTTGAAGTAGCATTTTGGGTTTCTTCAGCTAAGTATCCAGAAGTGGGATTTCTGGGTCCTTATCTCTTGTTATAGCCTTTGCTTTAAAGTCTATTTTGTCTGATATAACTATTGCTACCCCAGTTTTTTTTTTCCATTTCCATTTTTATGAAATACTTTTTCCATCCCTTTACTTTCTGTCTGTGTGTGTCTTTCAATCTGAAGTAAGTCTCTTATAGGCAGTATATGTAAGTGCTTTATCTATTCAGCCACCCTATGTTTTTGATTGAAACATTTAATCCATTTACATTGAAAGTAATTGTTGATAGATATGTAACTATTGCCATTTTATTATTCACATTTTCGATACTTTTCATCTTAAAGAAGTCCCTCTAAGATTCCTTGTAATACTGGTTTGGTGGTGATGAACTCCTGTAGCTTTTTCTTATCTGGGAAGCTCTTTATCTGTCCTTTGATTTTAAATGATAGCCTTGCTGGGGAGAGTAGTCTTGGTTGTAGATCCTTACTTTTCATCACTTTGAATATTTCCTGCCAATCGCTTGGGGCTTGCAAAGTTTCTGTTGAGAAATCAGCTGACAATCTAATGGAAGTTCTCTTATAAGTTATTAGTTGCCTTTCTCTTGCTGCTTTTAGGATTCTCTCTTTGTCTTTAACCTTTGCCATTTTAATTATAATGTGTCTTGGTGTGGTCCTGTTTGGGTTCACCTTGTTTGGGACTCTGTGCTTTCTGGGATTGTATGTCTATTACCTTTGTCAGGTTAGGAAAGTTTTCAGTCATTATTTTTTCAAATACGTTCTCAATCCCTTGCTTTCTCTCTTCTTCTTCTGGTACCTCTATGATGCAAATGTTGTTACACTCGATGTTGTCCCAGAGGTCTCTTAAACTATCCTCATTGTTTTGGATACTTTTTTTCCTTTTGCTGTTCTGATTGGGTGTTTTCTGCTACCTTGTCTTTTAAATCACTGATTTGATCTTCAGCTAGTCTGCTGATGATTCCATTCTAGTGCATTCTTCATTTCAGTTATTGTATTCTTCACTTTTGACTGGTTCTTTTTTTATGGTTTCTATGTCTTTTTTATGCTTGGTACCTTTTTGTTGAAGCTCTCAGTTCCTTGAACATCCTTATAACCAATGTTTTGAACTCTGTCTCTGGTAGTTTGTTTGCCTCCATTTCGTTTAGTTCTTTTTCTGGAGTATTCTTCTGTTCTTTCATTTGGGACACATTTCTTTGTTACCTCATTTTGGATGCCTCCCTGTGTTTGTTTCTATGTATTAGGTAGATGTGCTACATCTCTTGCTGGGTGGCCTTCTGTAGTAGGTGCCCTGTGGGGCCCTGGCTCAGTCTCTCTGGTCACCTGCTCCAGGTGCTCCAGGAGTGTCCCTTGTGTGAGTTGTGTGTGTCCTCCTGTTATATTTGAGCCTTGATTGTTATTGGCACAACAGTGGGTAGGATTGATCCTCAGGCTGACAGGCTGTGGGGTTTGGCCACATCCATAGCTAATAGGCTGCTGTGCTGGGGGCCTTACTACACAGAATGGGATTTACCCCATTGGGCTCTGGTGCCTGTTGAGACCACCCTTTGGGTGTGCCGTTTGTGGGGCTAATTGGGCGGTGCTCTGCTGTGGTCTGAAGTTAACCTCCAAGTATATTAGTTCTGGGACCTCTTGGGAGGGGCTGTGGTGCAGGTCCAGGTCAGCCACTGCCTGTGACTGGCCAGGGACTACCTGGTAGGAGCTATAAAGTGATCCACGGTTGGTTGCTGCCTGTGCTGCACCTGGAGGCATGTGAGAGAGACTTCACTGCAAACTGAGGACAGCTGCTACCAGTACTGGGTCTGGGGTAGCTCCACAAAAAGCCAGCACACACTGAGGCCTGTTAAAAAAATAATAGATGCTGTCTTCTTGCTGGCTTCACATAGCAGAGGGGATGAGGGAGCTCTCTGAAGCCCTTTTTATAAGGATGTTAATCCTCACAACCTAATCACCTCCCAAAGACCCCACCTCCAAATACCATCACACTGGAAGTAAGGTTTCAACGTATGAATGTTGATTGGGTAGGGTCACAAGCATTCAGTCTATAGTAGTCCTTTTTTTTTTTTAAATTTTTTCATTGGGAAATATTGGGCAACAGTGTGTTTCTCCAGGGCACATCAGCTCCAAGTCAAGTTGTCCTTCAATCTAGTTGTGGAGGGCGCAGCTCAGCTCCAAGTCCAGTTGCGGTTTTCAATCTTAGTTGCAGAGAGCACAGCCCACCATCCCATGTGGGAATTGAACCGGCAACCTTGTTGTTGAGAGCTCATGCTCTAACCAACTGAGCCATCCGGCTGCTCCTCCGACAGCACAGTGTCAGCTTGTTGTCTTCAATCTAGTTGTGGAGGGCACAGCTCACTGGCCCACATGAGAATCCAACCGGCAACCTTGTTGTTGAGAGCTCGAGCTCTAACCAACTGAGCCATCCGGCCACCCTATAGCAGTCCTTTTGAGTATATCCTATTAGGGATCATGTGATGTGATATGTCAGTGTTAACCATGACCAATTGCACTCTGGGGTCTTTAACCTCACACTTTTCTTCCAACCTGAGGGGTTGGAGAAGGCTGGAGAAAGTGGAAAGATGTGTGATGCCGTCTTGAGATGGGAAGCGTCCCTCAGCAAGAGGTAATTAAGGGTTTGCAGGAACTGTCCCCCAAGGCTGAAAGCAGAGGGTGCTGAGAGGAGGGGATGAAGAGCACAGAGGGTCTGCTGCAGAGAGGATGATAAAACAGCCCATGAGCTCACAAGATGATACAGATTAATGTGGTGCTTGGTATATAGCAAGTGCTCTGAGGGTGTAGCCACTGCTACAGTATTCCAACATCCGGGCATATAGGTCTGAAATGGTCAAACTGTGGACCCCACAAGCTTGTCCAGTGACAGCACCTTTATTTCCCAGCATTTCCCAAGATTAAGAAAGCTAAGCAATCCCAGTAGCACTGAGACCAAAAATTCTGTGCCCCCCAAGAAATATTTCAGAAATAATAGAACTAACGGAAGTAAAAATGACTGAAGTTCAAGGACTTGGTACCTCCAGCTTCTGCTCCTGCTTCATGGTGTATATAATCTGTTCTGCACACAGCAGCCAGAGGGAGCCTTTGTCTTTCTTTTTCAGCAAAGTTTTCAAAATTGTCTATCACTATTTTCTTTTTTTTTTTTTTGCTTTTAAAAATTGAAGCGGGGGTGGCCGGTTAGCTCAGTTGGTTAGAGCGTGATGCTAATAACACCAAGGTTGCCGGTTCAATCCCCACATGGGCCACTGTGAGCTGTGCCTTCTTTAAAAAAAAAAAAAAAAGAAAGAAAGAAGAAAAAAATGGAAGCAAAGTTCACAAAACAAAATTGACTGATTGTTTGTTTGTTTCCATTTCATGCCATTTAGAGCATTCATAATGTTGTGCAACCATCACCTCTACCTCATTCCAGAATGTTTTTGTCATCCCAAAAGAAAAGCCTATTCTCCATAAACCTGAGTCGAATGTGAGAGCCAGAACACTCACATAAGGGGCTATTTGGATGGTGTTTTATTTGTAGTGTGTGGGCTGCATCCTTTGCCACACCCTTATATTACTCAACTTTGCTTTTCTCCCTCTTCTCATTTAGGTTTGAGCTGAGTAAGCGATACATCACTCATTGATTTGTTCACAGTCATTCATTTTGTCAGGCATTGAACCAGATGGTGGAAACACATGGATGGAAAAACTTGCCCTTGACTTCAAAGTAGTTACACTTGGTTGAGGTGATAGGTGAAGCAGTTAAACCGTGGTATATATCAGAGGCTGGCAAACTATGCCCTCCCACCTGTGTTTGTAAATAAAGTTTTATTGGAACACAGCCATGCCTATTTGCTTATTATTTTCAATGGTCAATTTCATGCTATAGCTGGCAGAGTTGAGTCATAGCGACAAAGACCATTTGGCCCCAAAAGATGAAATATTTACTCCCTGACCCCTTTAAGGAAAAAGGTTTGCCAACCTTTGGTATATACAATTATGGCAAATTTAAAGTGTGGACAGAGAGCCCTGGAAACTGAGGAGGAGCCGTTAACAGCTGGGAGTGGAGAAGTTGCACGGGTAGGAAAGACTTGCTAGTGCTAAAACTTAGGTCCGTAAATGCATAAATCTTAGTCGTTCAGCTCAATGAGTTTTTGCACATATGTATGCCCATGTCATCACCACTGGGATCAAGACATAGGGTATTACCAAACCTCAGGGGGGTTCCCAAACCATTCATGTAAATGGCACTGTGCTGGAAATCGCGTGCTTCCTGCAGCTTTTTCCTGGAATGCTGCTGGTATGTCCTTCCAGCTGACTTGTCTTGCCGCTGTCAGAGTTTCATTGGTGGATATGCATGTGTGTGTGTGTCTGAAAGACTCCACTGCTGAGGTTCCCTTCTCATCAGTTGGAGGTAGGGCTGCACTACGGATTCTGGCGTATGACCCCCCCACAGGAGGGCATAGGAGGTCTGTAGAACACATCTGGAGTTCTTTTATTTACCTTCTCCTTCTAATTTGCTCCATGAGTATGAATTTATTAACAAATCCTACCTGGAATTTGGTTAATTTATTTAAAAAACACCAATTTACTTGGAAACAAGCTCAGACACAAAAAAGTTGCACAAATAGCCCAAGCATCCATTCCTAGGTATACACCCCAAAGAATTGGAAACAGGTATTTTGGAAACAAAAACTTGCACATAAACATTTATAGCCACGTTATTCACAATTGCCAAAAGATGAAAACAACCCAAATGTTGTCAATGGATGTCTAGAGGAACAAAATGTGGTCCATCCATACAGTGGAATGTTAGTCAGCCATAAAGAGGAATGAAGCTGGATGAAGCTTAAAATCATTACACTCAGTGAAAGAAGTCAGACACGAAAGGTTACATAGTGTGTGATTTCACTTATATGAAATGCCCAGAACAGGCAAATCCATGCAGCCCGAAAGCAGATTAGTGGTTGCCAGGGGCTGGGGGAGGAGGAAATGGAGAGCGGGCCAACCACACTGAACTCTGCTGTTTTCCAGACCTGCAGGCCTCCGCACAACCTTTTCATCAGCCTTGACTTTGTGTTAGCCATCTAGATAATCTCTTTTGTACTCAATACTCATCCAAGCATCACCTCTTTCCAGAGTTTTTTCTTATTTTCTGTGTTAGATGCCTCTGAATTAATAGCACTTATCACCATGTTGTAATTATCGGCTTGCTCCTCTGGGCAGTACAGCACAGCGGCTAAGAACCTTGCCTCAAGTCAGTCCGCCTGAGTTCAAATCCTGCCTCTGCTCCTAATTAGCTATTCACATAATAACTTCTGTGGCTGTTTAGATGTGGATCTAAAAAGAGGGAAAATTATAGTATCTCTCTTCCTTCTATCATCTTTATAAGGTCTCAATGAATGTATATGTATGTATGTATTGTTTAGAACTGTGCATGACACGTAATGAATACAATGTAAATTCTAGTTATTGCAGCAGTCATCTGTTGCTGTAGAATCAAAGAGCTACCCAAACCTAGTGTCTTGGAACAATAATATTTTAAACTTTTAAAAAATATGTAGGCATTCAACGCTATGCATTTCTCTAGTCACTGATTTAGTTGCATCTCACAGCTTTTTACATGTCTGTATTTTCATTATCATTCAGTTACAAATATTTTCTAATTTCCACTGATTTTTTTCTCTGACCTATAGGTCATTTAGAGATACATGGCTAAATTTCCAAACAACTGGAAATTTCCTAGTTATCTTTTCGTTTCGATTTCTAGTTTAATTCTATTGTGATCATACTTTGTATGATTTCAGTCTTTCAAAATTTATTGAGACTTGCTTTACAGAACTGTGCATGGGCTATTTTGGTTAATGTTCCAAATGTAAAAATCATTTATTCTTGCTCACTGTCCAAGGATTGGCTGGGACTTGGCTGATACAGGAATCAGCTGGGTGGCTTTGATTCATGCTTGAGCTTCTTTGTGCAAACTGGCTTTAGGTCTACTTTGCATGTGTTTATTCTGGGGCCTTGGTCAAAAGAGTAGCTGTTCTAGGGGGAAGCTCTCCTGGTGATGACAGATAAGAAGGCAAGTGGAAATGTGTGAGGTCTCCTGAAGTCTAGGCTTGTACTTGGCACAGTGATTCTTCCACTACATTCCACTGACCAAAGCAGGTCAGATGACCCAATGTCAAGGTGTAGTAACTATCTCAGTCTTTTTTTTTTTTTTTAACTTTTCAAAAATTAATTTTAAGTGTGTTTTTCCAGGACCCATCAGCTCCAAGTCAAGTAGTTGTTTCAATCTAGTTGTGGAGGGCGCAGCTCACAGTGGCCCATGTGGGGTCGAACTGGCAACCTTGTTGTTCAGAGCACCGTGCTTTAAACAACTGAGCTAACCAGCTGCCCCCAATGTCTTGTATATTCTGTATTTTGAAGCTTTGACATCTGGGGCTTTGTTGACTCTAGAGGGACTGCCTTTCTCAGGGTTAGTCAGTTCCTAGAGATAATAAACAACTTTCCCATCAGGCCACCTTTCATATGCAAACCAACCAATTCAGAGTTCACACTCCAACCACCTCATTTATTGGGTTCTCATACTCTGGGCCACTAACAATCGGCCAGAATTGCTCCAGGGCCAGGTATCAAACAACTAGGGGCAGCCCCTACATCACAGAGCCCACAGAAATTATTCAAACTAGCCAATCCCAAACCTGTTTCCCCTGCCTGTCTGTTTCTTCCCATGGAAACCACAATAAAGTCTCCGTCTCCTGTGTACACTTCCCCCTTCCTTGGCGTCCTGCGTGACCCTGGTGCTTACACGTGAGCTTACACGTGTGCCCCTGTGTGGCTTGGTGTGCTCCCTCCTCTTGGGAACTTTGAGGTATAATCTTTTCGATGGAAATTGTCCTCTGATCTGTTTGCCTCGCTATACATCTATTAATACACTATATATGAAAACACAAATGGTGGGGACTCTGCCTCTAGTGAGAGTGACAACAAAGTCCCATGGGGCACGGTGTGGGTTGGGGGAGGGGTGAAAAGGTAGGAGAAATAATTCAATAACCAATAATACCCTCACTGGACGATAAGCCTTCAAGGTCAGGACCTGGGAGAATCCATTGTGTTTTCCAAAGTGTTTTAGCACCTGGAACATAAGAACTCCATGAATGTATATCAAACGAATCAATTACTAATAGGAAGCCCGACTATTCTGGCACCCTGGTAGACTCAGATGAGGTGGTGTTGCTTCCCAGACAGCTGAGAAAGTGTCCTGGTTTCACAGCTGAGCATTTTGACCCAGATTTGGAAAGAGATGAAAAGGGTATGTTTTTTTGTGCATAGCTTCTGCTCTCTCTGTTGTTTTCTCAAAGTCTCCCACTTGACATTCAATCACTCTGGGATGTCTCACCCCCACTCTGCATTTGTTTGACATGCTGTGAAAAGGCATTTCCAACAGCTTTATTTTGGGATTTTGGCAGCATCACCTCCCCACCCACCAACTGCCCTACTCAGTCTGTTCCCAGAAGGGCAGAGAAGGTTCTACTTGTCTTGGGTGTTGACTTGGTCCCCTAGTTTATTTCACAGATGCCTCCGCAAGGACAGCCTTATTTTACTTCAATTTGTTTTCTCACCAGCTTCAAAATCGTGTAACAGCCCACGTTCCAAGATTCACATCTAGCCTAGGGTTCTCTGGATCCAAAATGGGTTTATGCAAATCTTGAAGGAGTTCCTCCATTCAGAAGGAGGAACACAGCTTTCTAATCTGGACCATGCAATATTGTTGAATAGATGCTTGCTGGTGGAGATGGAAACGTAGACCATTCGTGGCTAATGTGTAGTGGTCACCAAATAGTTTCTGAGTGTCTCAAATTTTCTTCCTTTATTTCCTTTATTGGGCTCTAACTAGGGGCACATTTTGATATCCAGATACCATACCTGAAATAATGAAAATTCGGGCAATAGACTGGGTGACTTCTTTTTCCAACACTTTATTTTGAAAATGTGCAAATCCATAGAAAAATTACTAGAACAGTACAATGAACATTCACAAACCCTTCACCTAGACTCCCCACTTGTTAATATTTTCCATGTTGGTTTCATCTCTCTGTCTCTCTCTTTGTTTCTCTATTTTTGTCTCTCTATGTCTCTGTTTCTCTCTCCATATATGTAAATGCATATACGAGGTCTGACAAATAAGTTCACGAACTTGCCACCACGTACTTACATTGGCAGCTCTGTACAAACAGCTCGGTAAAGTTTCATAACTTGGTATATCAGTGTCTCACAGCTGTGTTCGTGTCGACGTGTGGTGGTGTCTTGCTGAGTGGTGTTCATTATTGTTGTTGCGTGCTTTTGTGTGCCATCGCGAGAATGAGCTTGAATTACAGCAATGAACAGACATTAAATTTCCTGTTAAATTTAGCAAGAGTAGAAGTGAACTCAGGAACATGTTAGTCCAAGTTTATGGGGATAATGACATGAAGAAAACAGCAGTGTACAAATGGGTTAAACGTTTTTCTGAGGGGAGAGAGTGTGTCACTGATGGAGAGAGGTCAGGTCGGCCAGTAATGAGCAGAACTGGTGAAAACATTGCAAAAATTTGTCAAATTGTGTGTCAAAATTGTCAGCTGACTGTGAGAAGCATAGCAGACCATGTAAACATTGATAGAGAAACAGTTAAGAAAATCTTAACTGACAATCTTGGCATGAGAAAGGTGTGTGCAAACATGATCCCAAAGGAACTCACCACTGAACAAAAACAAAGGAGAGCTGAAGTTTGCCAAGACCTTTTGGAGAGGCAAGACAATGTTTTGGGCCCTGCTATCACTGGTGATGAAACATGGGTGTACCAATATGACCCTGAAACAGAGCGTCAAAGTGCACAATGGAAGTCAGCCAATGCTCCATGACCAAAAAGTTCCATCAGTTCAAATCAAGAGTCAAAACGATGTTGCTAACCTTTTTTGATATCAAAAGGATTAGTCATTGTGAATTTGTACCAACTGGATGAACAGTTAACCAAGTTTATTATTTGGAAGTGCTGAAAAGGCTGTGTGAAAAAGTTAGACGAAAACGACCTGAACTTTTTGACAACAATTCATGGCTCTTGCATCACAACAATGCACCAGCTCACACAGCACTGTCTGTGAGGGAGGTTTTAGCCAGTAAACAAATAACTGTGTTGGAGCACCCTCCCTACTCACCTGATCTGGCCCCCAGTGACTTCTTTCTTTACATGAAGATAAAGGAAATATTGAAAGGAAGACATTTTGATGACATTCAGGACATCAAAGGTAATACAATGACAGCTCTGATGGCCATTCCAGAAAAAGAGTTCCAAAATTGCTTTGAAGTGTGGACTAGGTAGGCACTGGCATAAGTGCATAGCTTCCCAAGGGGAGTACTTCGAAGGTGACCGCAGTGATATTCAGCAATGAGGTGTGCAGCATTTTTTCTAGGATGAGTTCATGAACTTAATTGTCTGACCTCCTATTGTGGGAATGGTGCTATACTTGCCTCTGGACATGGCTAAGGGACTTTTTGGCTATAGTGTGCACTTGAATTTTGTCTAAAATAGATGTAAAAAGGAGATGGTGCTAGTTTAACTATGAACCCAAAGAGCCCTATGGTATATGGGTTTGGTAATCTTCGAAGAACATTTAACTCAGTACTTCTCATCCTGGGGTGGTTTTTCCGCTTGGGGGACGTTTGGGAAAAGTTGAGATTGTTTTTAATTGTTATGAATGGGGACTGGGCAGTGCTACTGCCATCTAGTGGGTGGAGGCCAGGGTTGCTGCAAACATCCTATAACGCACAGAACCGGCCCCCACGGCAGAGAATGATCTGGACCCAACTGTGCCGAGGTTGAGAAAGCCTGTTTTCTGCTGATATGAAACCTGCAGAGCTGTCATGCCCTCAGGATAGCCTAGGTGTTAGTCCTATTTCATGAGATTCAGGTTTAGTGAAAATACAGAAGGTTGGGGCACGGGGACTATATGGTCTGTGGGTAGAGAGAATTTTGGAGGACTGTAGAATGATATATGAACTGCAATAGGATGCCATTGAGAGGAAGAAGAAAATAAAAATCTATAAAAAAAAAATCAATGCTGAGCTATTCCAAAATTAGATATTTCAAAAGTTCCGTAAGTTAGATATTCCAAAGCAAGTCTTTCATTCATTTGCTTATTCATCCATTCCTTCAACTAATATTTATTACCTATTATGGGCCCAGTGCTTGAGATACAGCAGTGAATAGACAAAGTTCCTACCCTCATGGGGCTTCAATTTGAGGGAAGGGAGATGGACAGTAAACATGAAACATAAATATGAGTGTGTTAAAAGGTGGTAAGTGATATGGAAAAAAAGAATCTAGAACAGGGTAAGGGGGTTGGAAGTGCCGGGGAGTGGGTTGTAGTTTTACGTCGGATGGTCAGGGGTGGGCTTCGCTGAGAAGGTAAGAACTGAGCAAACTCCATGCAGGTGAAGGAGACAGCTGGGTGGAAGCGCTTTCTAGGCAGGGAAAACAACAAGTGCAGAGGTCCTGAGGCAGGATGAGGGCAAGGAGGTGGTGGTGAGGGATTGTGCAGGGCCTTGTGGGCCACGGGAAGGACTTTGGTTTTTACTTTTAGCGACATGGGAGCTGTGGAAAGTTCTGACCAGGGAAGGGTTGTGACCTGATTCAAGTGTTCAGTGGTGCCCTCTGGCGGCTGTAGGGGGAACAGACTGGTGTGTGTGTGTGTGTGTGTGTGTGTGTGTGTGTGTGTGTGTGTGTGTGTGTGTTGGGGGCGGGAGTTGAGGGCAGGAGAGAGACCTGGGCAGAAACAATGCACTGGTTCAGGTGGGAGATGATGGAGGCTTAGACCAGGGTGTTAGCTATTTGTGTTATTTTAGATCACCACTTTTCGCAATTTGCATTTTAGTATAATAGCTGCATTTTTTAAAAAAAGATTTTATTGGGGAAGGGGAACAGGACTTTATTGGGGGAACAGTGTGTACTTCCAGGACTTTTTTCCAAGTCAAGTTGTTGTCCTTTCAGCCTTAGTTGTGGAGGGTGCAGCTCAGCTCCAGGTCCAGTTGCTGTTGCTAGTTGCAGGGGGCACAGCCCACCATCCGTTACAGGAGTCGAACCTGCAATCTTGTGGTTGAGAGGACGCGCTCCAACCAACTGAGCCATCTGGGAGCTCAGCGGCAGCTCAGCTCAAGGTGCCGTGTTCAATCTTAGTTGCAGGGGGCGGAGCCCACCATCCCTTGAGGGACTCGAGGAATTGAACTGGTAACCTTGTGATTGAGAGCCCACTGGCCTATGTGGGAATCGAACTGGCAGCTTTTGGAGTTAGGAGCACGGAGCTCTAACCGCCTGAGCCACCGGGCCGACCCCATAGATGCATTTTTATGCATGGAAAATTTATTGGAATGGTTTAGGCAAATGAAATCATGTACGACAGAGAAAATCAGGTGTTTAAAATAAAGTCCAACATTGCTAAATTTAATATGTATCCAACTCTAGGACTGTGCCTGAGCTGTTATAATTCTTTTTTCTTGCAAAAGTTTTTTTTCCGTATCCTTCCCTGGGCTTTTAGGCATTTACATAAAATGTCTGCCTGCCAACCTCTAATGTTCTAACAGGGTGAACATGACCTTTCAAACTGAGGACACAACACAGCACACAGAGAGGAGAGGAAAAACTGGAAGTAAATTTGGATATAATCAGTTCTGTGCGCGGAGAACCGTTTCTGTACTGAAGACATACCAAACATAAGAAAACAGGCCATTTGTTAATTTCAGTGAGTCTGTTGGCAGAAAGGTATGTGAGGGTGTTGCCAAAAGCTCTGCCAACTTTAAATTTAGGACACCAAGTACCCCAAGAGTGGAGCAGTTTTAGATTCCTTGCTCCCATTCTTACTATAACCTTTTTGTGATGTTCAGGGCTTGTTACATGAAGGGGAATTTTATCTCCAAATTTCCTCTCTGCTCCCCTTCCCCAAATTATCTAGACTGGAATTAAAATTAAGTAAGTTTTTTGATGAGAGAATGGACTGTAGAGACCTTTTCTTTCATTCAGCCTTCCATATGGAGAAACTGAGGCCCAGACTGGCAAAGTGACTTCCTTATGTGCATCACTCCAAGGAGAGGCTCTTGGCTATATCCTCTTGACACTGACTGTGTAATAAATGATTTTTCCTCTCTCATGAAAACAAACAGGAGCAGCAAACTGCTGCCTATTGATCTTAGTTCTTCACTAAGTTCTTTGAATTCCTCTTGGGAAATGAATTATGCAAAGTATAGCTGGGGAGAGAGTACATGTAATGTCGGCAAATTTTCCCTGAGAATTCTTCCTTTCTCCAGAAATTAGGCTCCAAAGTCTGTGTAAGTCTCCATTCAGTGGCAATAACAAACACACTGGAAACTTTAGTGCCTTCACCCAGCACAAGTTTGTTTCTCCTTTCTGTGAAGCTGACAATCTTGGCTTACTTCCAAGCAATGACTCAGAGATCCAGGCTTCCTCCATGTCGCACCAGCACCAACACTCACACGGCTTCCAAAGCCACCTGGGGAGGGGAAGAAAAGACCAGAGGTGGCACAGCAGCTCTTCACTGCCTCTGCTCCGTAGTGATAATCCATTGGCTAGAATGAGTCACATGGGTGTGTCCCAACTGCAAGACAGGCTGGGAAATGTAGAACATATGGGTGAGCACTGAACCCTGCTTCTTCTTTTTATTAGAGAAAAGAGACAATTGTTTTTGGATATCACCAGGATAATAAAAGCAGTGTGAACACTTTCTCCTTTTGAAAAGCAGACATTTAGACATGCTTTTAACACATAGTGGGCAAACCCTGTGTTTTCCCCAAGATCAAGTAAACCACATTTGTTTAAAGGTGATGCCCTGCTCTGATATTTGAACCCCCAGTTTTGAGCAGTGAGGGTGGGTCAATCAGGACAGGCTTCATTTTAGGGGCTTTAAAACAATAAAGATTTAATTCTCACCCACACTACCCATTTCAGTTATCTATTTCTGAGTAACACATTAGCCCCAAACATAGTGGCTTAGAGTAGTAATGGTTATTATTTCTCATGATTCTGTGGCTGACTGGGCTCAGCCAGGCAGTTCTTCTCCAGTGGTGTAGGCTGAAGTCCCTCATGTGGCTGCATTCAGGGACCAGGGCTGGAAAACCCAAGAGCTCCCCTCTCCCAGTAGACTCTCCTCACTCAACAGTCTGGCCTGAGATTCCTGTGAGAGAGAAAATAGAAGTTGTCAGTTCTCTTAAGACTTGGTCTTAGAAGTTCCAGGACATCACGTCTGCCACATTCTGTTGATCACTTCTTGACGGGAAGAGTAGACAAAAGTTGTGGTCTCTTTAATCTACCACACTAGTAATTTCGGTGCCTTGAACCTTCCAAGAGGAGAACCAGACTTTGAACCGTTCAACAATCACTATGTGCTACACCATGCTACGGCAAAAATCCCCCAATCCTGGCGGTTTCAAAGAGAATTGACAAATGTTTTCTGTAAAGGGCCAGGTAGTAAATATTCTGGGCTTTGCAGGCCACATGGTCTCTGCGGCAACAACTCAATTCTGCTCTTGTAGCTGGAAACACCATAAACATGGCAGGTAGCGGAACCTGAGGCCTCAAGTTGGCATTTCAATGCTTCCACTTGGAAGGGACACACGATACTTCCTCTCCCACCTGATTGGTCAGAACAGGACACATGGCCCTAACCTAGCCCAAGGGGGCCTAGAGGTGCTGTCCTTCCATGTGCCTGGAGATTACACAAACCATGATGGCTACATATTAGGTAATGTTGAGCATTAACCAGCTTTGTCTTTGATGGAGAGTCCAAAACCAGGAAAGCATTTTGATCCGACCCCCAACACTTGATGTCTTAAAATTTCTATCATATCCATATTGCAATGAGCAATAAAAACATAAGGCCTGGTTCAGACAGTAGAGTAGTTGCTATTTTGGGAGCTCCTAAAATGGTCACATGTCCAGATGTTGGTAGAGTCAGAGCTGAACACAGGTTTCCTACACCTTGGTTCTGTGTCTCTAACTTTTCAATAAAGGAGCTCTCATTTTGAATTTTAACAACTGGTTATATAACCCTTGCTCTGTGCCTGGCACCATTCTAAGCATTTTACCCATAAACCAACGGGTAATTTAATTTTTGTAACCACCCCACAAGGGAGATACTAAGATTATTATGCCCATTTTGTAGACCGGGGGCAGTGGCTCTGAGAAGCACAGTGTCTTGCCCAAGGTCAACCATCTCATAGATAGGGTAGCTAGGATTTGAACCCAGATTATTTGGCTTCAGGGTCTGTACCCTTAACCAATGTCTCTACATTTTATTTGCTAGTGCATTAATTCCTTGCTAGAAAAGTAAATATTCCCACACATAGAACAGTGACTGGTACCTTGAAAGGACCCAGAAATTGACAGCTCTTATTATCCCAAAGTAAAATAAGTAACTCAGGGATGACATTTCCTGGTAACAGAATGCTTTTTAGGGCACTGTGTTTTGATTAATCCATGGTTCAGCATGACTATCCTAGAAGAAATATTGCTTTTAAAAAATCCCCAGCATTTGGCTATTTATTTTTGTAATGTGAACCTTCCACACAGTCTGTTTATTTAATTGCCCTGATTGGAGCTCTAAGGAATTACATTTAACATTTGTAAGCAAGGTTTTTATGACACAGGCTTTTGACTAACAGGGTAGAATGTTATCCTAATTTTGACCCCTTCAATCTACTTCATGTCTTCTTTCGACAAAACCCGTTGCTCTTGGAAAGCCCCTTCCTTGTTTTCTGACACAAGTTGATATTCTAAGCTCATCCTGTTCACTTTCAAGGCACAGATTTTTGTCCGTTTTGTTCCCTCCTGTATCCCCACTGCCCAGAACTGAGTCTGGCATTAAATTAACGATTTAATTCTTGAATTTCCCTTACTTTTCTGCTTTTTCTCCAATAACTCAATTTATACTCCCTATCAAGTCAGCATTCAGAACTTGCACATTATAGGGATGCTCAAATGCCTCTCTGAGGTGACTTCCCCACTGACATCCTTTCACTGCAGCTAAGTTCGGCCTGGTCATAACTCCAGGATCCCAAGGTTGAAACTAGTTTTATGCAGCCTTAACAAGTTCCCAGCATCCTATCTATTTTTAGGACAGAGGGGGTGAAGGAAAAAATGTGACAAAGAGTCACTTCCAGGGAGAAATGTCCCCTTTTACTGGCTCAGAATGAGGGGCCTCATCCCCAGAGATTCTCACTCCTGTGAATCACTCAAGTCCGAGAAACAGAAGGTCACATGTCGGGGTTTTCCCCAGTATCAGATTGTGAATGCCAGGCAGATATCCTGCTCTGTTGGGGATGCAAGGAAACATTATTCTCAAGGGGCAAATCAGATTCTATTCAGGCGCTGAACTTTCATACCAACTGCTGACGAGTCGTCATTGGATAACTCATGGAATGTATGCTCAGTTCATGCATTCATTCATTGTGGCAGGAGCTGTCCCAGGTGCTGGAATTACAGTTGGGACTGAAACAGACTAATGTCCCTGCATTCATGGTGCTGGCAGCTCGTTGGGGAGGCATACAGTAAAATAAAGAAGTCAATTATTTGGTATGCCAGGTGTTGGTAACTGGTATGGAGAAAAACAACACAGTAAAGAGTGATGGGCAATACGAGGGTGGGAGTTTGTATTAACCACGTTTCTGATGCTTTGATATCTGGGGTTTGGCTGATCCTGAAAAGACTGCCTCTTCCAGGGTTAGCCAATTCCTAAAGCTAGTAAAGAACTCCAATCGAGATTACATACCCCAATCACCTCCTTTATAGGGCATTCACACTCCAGGCCACTATCCACCTGCCCTAATCAGCCCAGGGCCAGGTACCAGACAACAAGGGACCATTCCTATTCCCCAGAATCTGATGAAATTATTCAGACTAGTGAATCTTAAGCCTGTTCATCCTGTCTCACCTGTTCCTTTCTGCAGAAACCACAATAAAGACTTTTGCCCACGTTTTCCCTTTGCTCTCTCTGCCTCCTGACTGACTGGTGCTTCACCTATGGCTCTGCATGGCACGGTGTGCCCCATCCACTTGGGAACTGTCAGTAACAAACTGTCTTTTCAATGGCAGTTGTCTTCTGATCTGTTCGGCCTCACCATATCTGAATAATAATAAAATTTACATTTCAAAACGGGGTTGTGTGCAATTTTAGATCAGATGGTATGGGATGACCTCACTGACATTTGAGTAAATAACTGATCCTATGTTCATTGCAGTATTGTTTTCGATAGCCAAGATATGGAGGCTACCTAGGTGTCCATTGATAGATGAGTGCATAAAGATGTGGTACATATACGAGGACAGACAATTAAGTTTGCGAACATCCTAGAAAAAGTGCTACATACCTCATTGCTGAATATCACTATGGTCACCTTCAAAGTACTCCCCATGGGAAGCTATGCACCGACACCAGCGCCTAGTCCACCCTTCAAAGCAATTTTGGAACTCTTTCTGGAATGGCCATCAGAGCTGTCATCGTATTACCCTTGATCTCCTGAATGTCATCAAAATATCCTCTTTTCAGTATTTCCTTTATCTTTGGGTAAAGAAAGAAGTCATTGGGGGCCAGAGCAGGTGAGTAGGGAGGGTGTTCCAACACAGTTATTTGTTTACTGGCTAAAAACTCCCTCATAGACAGTGCCATGTGAGCTGGTGCATTGTCGTGATGCAAGAGCCATGAATTATTGGTGAAAAATTCAGGTCATTTTCATCTAACTTTTTCACACAGGCTTTTCAGCACTTCCAAATAGTAAACTTTCTTAACTGTTTGTCCAGTTGGTACAAATTCATAATGAATAATCCCTTTAATGTCAAAAAAAGTTTAGTAATATCATTGCAACAAGTTCATGAACTTAGTTGTTTGACCATGTACACCATGGAATATTACTCAGCCATAAAAAAGGATGAACTTTTGCCATCTGTGACAACATGGATGGACTGAGAGGATATTATGCTAAATGAAATAAGTCAGACAAAGATAAATACCATATGATTTCATGTATGTGTGGAATTTGAAAAAGAAAACAAGTGAACAAACAAAATTAAACAGAAACAAAACTCATTGGTAAGAATAGACTGATGGTTGCCAAAGGGGAGGGGTTGAGTGGGAAATGGGAAGGGGATTAAGAAGTATTAACATCCAATTATAAAATAAGTCATGGGATGTAATGTTCAGCATAAGGAATAGAGTCAATAATATCATAATAATTATGTATGGTGATATATGGTTACTAAACTAATTGTGGGGATCACTTTGTAAGGTATTGAAATGTTTAATATGTTGTACACTTGACACTAACATAATATTGTATGTCAACTATAATTAAAAATAAATTAAAAATGTTTTTAAACTACTAAGAGAAAAACAAATAAACAAACAAAAAAATGTAGGAAGTGAGGAAGCAAGCCACATGGATACCTAAGGAAAAAGCATTCCAGTAAGAGGGAACAGCAAGTGTCCTGAGGCTGAGCCAGGCCTGGCATGTTTGTGGAACAGCTAGGAGGCCACGTGGCTGGATCAGAGTGAATGAGGGAGCAGTGGGAGGAGGTAAGGGCAAGGAGGTGACAATGCAGAGCGTGCAGGACCATGTGGGCTGTAGAGGACTTTGGCTTTTGCTCTGAGTGAGGTGGGAGCCATGGAGGGTTAGGAGGGACATGATCTGACTTAAGTGTTCCCAGGCGCCATCTAGTGGCTCTTAGGGGAACAGACGGGATGAATGGAGTGAGGGGACCAGCCCAGAAACCACAGAGGAGGCGCCTGCAGTGGCCCACGTGGGAGGTGGGGGGTGGAGGGTGGCTAGACCAGGGTGGTAACAGTTAAAGAGGGACTTTTAACATGGGTGTGGGGTATTGTGGGGTGTCGCTGAAACCTGTGCACAAATATTTTTTTTCCTTTAAATTCCTCATTGTTATTTTGAAAATTGTCTTTGGTAAGACTTTTTTTTTTTTTTTTTTTAATTCCCCGTTGTGTTATTTACAAATTATTTCACTCTACATGTGGGCCGGCAGGGTACATGAGTCAGGGTTTTTGTTCGCATGCAACAGAAATGGATCTGTGGGTCTTACATTTAAAGGATGGGTTTTATGGATCATAATATATCAGAGCCTCATAGAATCTACAGGAAGCTGTAGAAACAGGCTTGTAGGAAGGGCAAAAGCCGATGAGCCCTGGCGTCTGGTGGACGTCATGTGGGTTGTGCATTGCTGATGCTAACGGCGCGTGGCCATAACCATGGGTAGATGCCCCCAGCTGCCAGTGTCTGCATCTTCTTGCCCAAGGGCCTTCCCTAAAGTTGTCAAGGGCTACACAGCAAGTTGGAAGTGCCTGGGAATTACCAGCTACATCCCCACCCTCGCCACCATCAGCAGCCATTAATCCAGGACTGATGGGAACTGGTGGGTCAATCCCCAGCTCCCTTTGTCCTCAGGTGGGATGACTCTGAGGGGCGCGTCCTATGCAGTCAGTATCCAGCAGCTTCCGGTGGGACTGAACCCCAGTTGCCCAAGCCGGTAACATGCTCATGGGTGCACTTGTATGGGCTGCCCTCCCTGTTCTGTCTCACAGTCCCAATCCCCTACTGGTGTCTCCTGGAGTCACCTCCTAATTAAACCATTTGCCCACACGAGTCCTTGGGTCAGCATCTACTTCTGGGGGAATCCAAGTGAAGACAATTGTATTCCATGGCAGGAATTTAGAATCCACATTGAGTATGAAGCATTGAGAAGTGGTGTCAATATCGACATCTAGAAGTTTCTCTGAAATCTCCCAATTGCCTGGAGACAGCAGTCCTAGAGATAGGAGCCAGGCACAGTGTGTTTCTGGGCTGGGAGCCAGCTCTGCTCAGAGTCCCCTTCTTTCTACATGGCTAATACTTGATGTCGTGGGTGGGGGAGGGTCAGGGGGTGGTGTTCCTGGCTGAGCTCAGGATGTCCCTTCTCCTGGTCACTCCTGTATTATCACAGTTTGTCCATGCGCTGTCATGCTGGATAGAAAAGTTAGTAGGAAGTTTATCCTTGTCATGTCTGTGTTAGATGAACCATCATCCTTGGAGGCAAGCAAGAGGATTCAGAGCTAAAGTCACATGGCAGGCAGTCTGGCCACATGCTACCCCAGCCACTGTCTTTCCAACACTCCCAAATGACCCCGGGCCATTCACCCAGGAATCAAAGCGATGAGCCTGGGGTTGGTGAGTGTGAGACTCATGCCTGCCCTGGGAGGGGAGGCTGATGTTGGGACAGCCCTGTGCTAAGATTTCTGTCAGGGGGAATCCCCTCCCCCTGCCCCAAAGCGAGATCCTGGTGCTAATAGGAAAGGGGAAAGATAGATTCTGGATAGCCAGAAATATGGTCAATGTTAGCTCCCCAGGCGTAATGAGGTGCTGTGACCTTCATGATTTCTTCGTTGCATTTAGAAAAATTTTCCAGAGACAGAAAAAAAAAAGTATCATGCTGTAGCCTACTGCTCTGGACTGCCTTGGAGGTCCCTTGCAAGCAGTTCCCTTTTACACCAACAACTACTTTCAACTCTCTGACTATATTTGTTTCCTACGGCTGCCATAACAATTGGCCACAAACAGTGGCTTCGGAAACAGAAATGTGTAAGTTCTGGAGGTCACAAGTCTGAAAACAAAATGTTAGCAGGGTTGGTTCCTTCTGGAGGCTCCGGGAGAGACTCTGTTCGGTGCTTCTCTCCTGGTTTCAGGGGGTTTCCAGGAATCCTTGGCATTTCTTGGCTGGCAGATACATCACAACTCTAATGTCCGCCTCTGTTGTCACATGGTCTTCTTCTTGACCCACGTCTCTGTGTGTTATCTCTTCTTCCTATGAGGATACCAGTCATTGGGTTTGGAGTCCACCTTAAATCCGGGATGATCTCATCTCGAGATCCTTAACTACATCTGAAAAGACCCTTTTCCCAAATAAAATCACACTCCCAGGTTTGGCGCTTAGGATACAGGCATATGTCTTGGAAGACCAGCGTTCAGCCCACTATACTGACTAAAGCCAGAGTCCTCAGCCTGTGTGGGTGTTATGGTCTGAATGTGTGTGTCCCTCCCAAATCCATATGTTGAAAATCCTAACGTCCCGTGTGATGGTATCAGGAGGTAGAAACTTTGGGGGGTGATTAGGTCATGAGCGTGGAGTCCCCATGAATGGCATTTGTGCCCTTATAAAACGGACTTCAGAGAGCTCACTTGCTCCTTCCACCACGTGAGGACACAGAGAGAAGACAGCTGTCTGTGAACCAGGAAGGGGACTCTCACTAGATGCCTAATATCTTGGACTAATATCTTGATCGTGGACTTCCAGCCTCCAGAACTGCAAGAACTCAGTCTATGGTAATTTGCTATATCAGTTCAAATGAACTAAGACCGTGGGCAAGCCAGAAGTGCTATAAAATTATTGCCTCTGGAGTGGCCCTCAAACAAAGTGGGACAGACGTTGGTAGATAGATATTCTCCTTCCTCACTTTGCAGTGGGACAATTCTGAGGAGTCTGCTGCATGGCGTCTCCTAGCATCCTGGCAGGATCGGGCCTTCATTGCTAAGAGTGGGAACGTGCTTGTGGCAGACGGACTCGAAGATGGTCCCTCGCCTCCTGATATTCACGTTATGTTTGATCCCCCCTGTCGGGTGGGTGTACTTTCTTTTAACCAATAGACTATGGCAAAGGCGATGGGAGTCAGTTCCATGATCATGTTACATAAGGTGGTCATTTCTGTCTTTCCAGCAGACTCTCTTGCTGGCTTTGATGAAACAAACCACTATGGTGGGAAGGGCACATAGCAAGGAACTGAGGACCACTGCTAGTCAACCCCCAGGAAGAAACAGGTCCCAAGCCTAACAGCCTGCAAGGAACTTAATCCTGATAACAACCCATGTGATTTTGAAGTGCCTCCTTCCCCAGTCAAGCTTTTTGTTGAGACTGCAGCCCTGGCTGACATCTTCTTTGAAGCCTATGAGAGATCGTGAGGCAGAGGGCCCATCTAAAACAGTCCCAGGTTTGTGACCCTCAGGAACTGTTAGATAACAGAGGGTGTTGTTTTAAGTTGTTAAATTTTGGGGTAGTTTGTTACACAACAATAGCTAAGTAACACAGTGCTCGTTGTCATGAGTTTTATTGGTTTCTCTTCTATATTTTGCTTCCCCATTTCTTCACCCTGCTTCCTGGGGTCACCTCCCCAATAAACTTCTTGTACTGAAATACTTATCTCCAGGTCAGTTCTTGGGGAACTCAGACCAGGCCACCTGCTTTGGTTTCTGTGAGAATCAGTGCAAGTTGGAAAATGTCAAAGAACAGAAAGTATCTTAAAATGTCCACGTGGTGGTCGATATGGGTGGATTTGTACTCAGCATCCATCCCAACCTCCTTCTGACGTATCTTCTTGTAATTCAGAGGCTGGGCAGCAACACATGGCATTTCAAAGACTCCTTTGCGACCAGGCTACTGGAGATGAATTAGGTCCAGCCAGCTGGGAAGCATTCTAGGTTTGGAAGGTGGGAGGCCGACTCTTTGCTGCTTCCCCTGTTAGTACTGGTGAGGATGGTTGATGAGATCTTGATGAGATTTTTATTTTCTAGCAGAATTCCAGTGTCCAGCCCCCTACCTTGTGAGTTTCCAGAGTCATTTTGGCAGCTGCAGCGGCAGCTTTCCTGTTTCTGAATCATGACCCTGGAGTTGTGGTTTTGAACTTAACACCACAGTGGGAAGTGGTCCCCCGATTCCCTCCTGTATTAATGAAGGTAACCACAGGTGCTGTAACAGATAAAATCTGTACCAGCTATGTTTTTGAGGTGGCAGAAGGAGGATTTTCATTCTTGTGAAGTCAATGGGGTGTTTGGCCACCGGTTTCTTTTGTGAGACTAGGACCTCCTGATGCAAAGGTTAGGATGAGATTAGCCGTGTGAGAGACTTGTTTGAGGCAATGCTGGTGTGAGGAAATGAGGACGGAGGTAGGGAGGTTGGGAGGACTATTGGCAATGTGCAGAGGGAAGAGCGTGAAGGAGAGAGGGAAGGAAGAAAGGTGGGATGGAAGCAGCACAGTTGGCAGGTCAGCTCTGAGAGATCTGGCTG
The DNA here is from genome assembly GCF_004115265.2 of Rhinolophus ferrumequinum. Classification (NCBI taxonomy): domain Eukaryota; kingdom Metazoa; phylum Chordata; class Mammalia; order Chiroptera; family Rhinolophidae; genus Rhinolophus; species Rhinolophus ferrumequinum. The sequence goes on from NC_046301.1 coordinate 48,166,687, forward strand.
CACCATTTTCTTGTCCTGCACCTCCCAGGACCTAGTCTGCCTCAGTGTCCCTGCCCCACTCGGTCACCAGTGGGGAGCAGCCTATGGGAGGCATGGCCTCGGCACCTGTGCAGTGCTGGACTTCAGAACTCAGCAGCTGGGGTCCTTTTTTCTTTTTTCTCTAAAAATGTGTACTAGATGTTTATAGCATGATTATTCACAATCACTAAGGGATGGAAGCAACCCAGCTGTCCATCAATGGAGGAATGGATAAACAAAGTTTGGTATACACACACAATGAAACACATTCAGCCTTTAAAAGGAAGGATTTTCTGACACCTGCTACAACATGAATGGACTCTGAGGACATTATGCCGAGTGAAAGAAGCCAGCCACAAAAGGACAAATACTGTATGATTCCACTGAAACGAGGTCCCTAGAGCTGTCAAATTCAGAGACACAAAGTAGAAAGGGGCTGGGAGAGGGGGGTGGGGAGTTAATGTTTCATGGGGACAGAGTCTCAGCTTTGCAAGATGAAAAGAGCTCTGGAGATGGATGGTGGTGATGGCTGCGCAACCATGTGAATAGACTTAATGCCACTGAACTAGACACCTAAAAATGGCTAAGATGGTAAATTTTGTGTTACGTGTTTTATATCACAATTTCAAAAAGGAAGTTTTTTTTTTTCCCATGTTAACCCTGCCTGGTCCATGGAATCTTTTAATTGTACATTCATCCTTCAAATGATGGTCTCGAAAGCTAAGTGCAGTTTATGTGGCACGACTGTCTTCCCCGGAAGCATGAGGTCACACATTTGCCCTCTACCTTGACACTTTAGTGACCACTGTCTCATATCCAGCTGTCAGGACCTGTCTGTCTTTGCCTGGGGACTCTTGTAGCCAGAGTCTGTTTGGCCTCCACGTTGGCTAGAGTGCTGGGGAATCAAAATGCCCCTGGAGCAGCCTTTTACTGATGACTGATGGGAGTGGGGGCAGCAATACCCCCGTTGCTCAGGTGGATGATTCTCGGCGGCTCCCAGACTCCCCTGGAGGGACTAAGCTCTAGTTACCCACAGAGGTAATGCTCTTGCCAGTGCATCCCTTAGCAGCTGACTTCTCTTCTCTGTATTAATCCCTATTCTCTACGGAGGCTACTTCCGAATTAGTCACCTTATCCTGAAATCCTTGTCTCCGTGTCCGCTTCTGGGGAAATTCACACCAGTGCATCCCTTAGCAGCTGACTTCTCTTCTCTGTATTAATCCCTATTCTCTACGGAGGCTACTTCCGAATTAGTCACCTTGTCCTGAAATCCTTGTCTCCGTGTCCGCTTCTGGGGAAATTCAAATTAATAAGACACTCTGGAAGTAGGCGGAGTAAGCTAAGTCTATCCAACTTGAACTTGGTTGTGTGTGTGCGTGCGTGTGTGAAGGAAGCACCATTTAGGAAGGCATAAGCCTTGCAAAGAGTTGGCATTGCCCCAGCACAAGACTTTGTCTTGATGCCTCCTACAGCACATGGACTGCGACCTCCAGTACAGCTGTGTCCTAGAAATGGTTTTATGATTTGAAGTGGGGGAAAAAAAAACCCTAAAGAATTGCTTTTGCCATCAACCCAGAATTGCTAAAGTTCCTTTTAATATTTGGAAGCAGTCGTGGAAGAGTTGGCAACCGTCTCCCTTCAGCGTGCAACTGGATGGAACCTCCGACATTTCTGAGCACTGAGAGCAAATACACACCCATTGTGTGCCCACTGACACCATCCAAGAAGTGCCGTTTTCTGACCCCACTTTGAAAATGACAAGGCTGTCACTATCTGTAAGAGGCTGAGCAATTTCCTTGCCAAACACAAGTTCAACACGGAGAAAACTGCCTTCCAGCTCAGGAGCACCTGCACCGCTTGGCACCACACCTGGCTTGGCTGCTCTCGGGGATAATGGAATGCCACCATCGTGGTATGGTCAGAGACTGCCAGCCCTCCGATAGCCCTCTTACCGCTCCTGTGCCAACCACTGACTTCCACAGAGCCCCGGTTTGGAACCACTGCTTCTTTCTTGGTCAAGAAATAGAAGCAGAAAATGGATTCTCTTTTATGGCACAGTAGCTGGCTGGCTTTCAAGGCAAATACTTTGAAGACAAATGCTTGATTGGACTTTGGGAGGAAGTTTCTTGGGTTTTTGCTCACTCTCAGAGCAACCTGACAGGGAGATCGACCAGGGTTTGGCAGTCCTCTGGGACCATTTGAATGAGGGGGAAATCAAGGCCCTGTGGTCACCACCATAGATTTTGTGAAAAATCTGGGAACTCCTTTGGTCAAATTGCCAGGATGTGAGAGGAGGTCAGAGACTAACCCTGTGGAAATGTTTAATTCTAGCAGAAGACTTCTGCAACCTGCAGATATACAATTAAAATTTACTTCCTCCATTAAAACAGATTTATGAGCCATTTCTCACTGTTACACAAATAGTAGGACGTGTTGTCATCACCCAGAACTAGAGCCATTCCTCAGCTGCTTCAAGCTAACGTGCTACCTGCCCATACCTGTGACCTTCACAGGGTTGCTCAAGGATACTGGAGCCCCCTTGCTTATACAGAGGGCCAGAAGTGCCTGGGAGTTTATGTCTCTCCCTCTCTAATCGGCCAATCACTGATAGGTTTTATGGGTTGAATATTTGTGTCCTCCCCACCCCCCCCAGTTTATATGTTGGAGCCCTAACCCCAAATATGACTTTATTTGGAGACCTGGTCTTTAAGGAGGTGATTAAGGTTAAATGAGGTCACAAGGGAGGGGCCCTGATCTCATATGACTGGTGCCATTATGATAATAATAAGAGACACCAGAGAGCTCCCGCACTCTCTATGCACACACCGGGAAAGGCCATATGAGCACACAGTGAGAAAGCGGCTGTCTGCAACCCAAGGGGAGAGCCCTCCCTAGACACCAGCCTGCTGGCACCTTGACCTTGGACTTCCCAGCCTCCGGAACTATAAGAAAAGAAATTTCTCTTGTTTAAGCCACCCAGTCCATGGTAACTTGTTATAGCAGCTCTAGCAGATAAATAGAGTCCAAAAGCCCAGTCCCCTTTGCCTGTAATTTGTGCTCCAGAACTCCCTGCTGGATCGGTCTGAGTTCAGGACTTCTGCTGACATTGCATCCTTGTGATGCTTCTTCCCTTCCTCTGTCCTGCATCCCTCATGCTCTTCATAGCTATCCTGGGAGAGCTTCTTTATAAATCACTTGCACCTGAATCTTTGTCTCAGGTTCTACTTCTGGGAAAATCAGACCTAAGAAGTCAGGGAGGCAGAATTTTGCCAAAGGTCACTTCAGTTCTTAGCTGAGGACATAGAAACTGCCAGGACGTGAATTCAACTTGCAGAGCTTTGGTGGTTTCTATTAGTGGGAATCCTGATTCTCCGTGGGTATTAATTAGATCAAGCCATGTCAGCTGCTAAAATCAGTGAGTCCTGAAATCTCAGTGGCTCATCACAACAATGACTGTTTTCTCACTTGTTTGCTGTGTGCAGGTTGGGCAGCCCCTTCCATCTGGTAGCTGCAGGCAGAGGAGGAACACCAGTTCTTCACTGCTTCCGTCTGAAAATGGTGTGCATCATTTCTGCTCACAGCTCATTGGTCAAAATTAGTCATCTGACCCTAATCCAAATGCAAGGCATATGGATGAACCTAGAGGGCATTATGCTAACTAAGCGAGATAAGTCAGACTGGGAAAGACAAATACCATATGATCTCACTTATATTTGGAATCTGAAAAACAAAATAGATGAACAAACAAAAACAGAAACAGACTCATAGGTACAGAGAACAAACTGATGGTTGCCAGCGAGGAGGGAGATTGGGCGTGCTGGGTGAAAAAAGGTGAAGGGATTAAGAAGTACAAATTGGTAGTTACAAAATAGTCACAGGGATGTAAAGTACAGCATAGGGAATATAGTCAATAATATTGTAATCACTATGTATAGTGCCAGATGGGTACTAGGCTAATCAGGGGGATCACTTCATAAATTATATAAATGTCTAATCACTATGCTGTACACCTGAAACTAATACAAAATAATATTGAATGTCAGCTGTCATTGAAAGAAAATAAATTTAAAAAATTGATAAACTAAAAAAAAAAATCCAAGGCTATTGGGAAATGCAGACGAGCACATGGGATATTCAGGGAAGCACCGTCTGTTCTTACAGTGAACTTGCACCTGATACAAGAATTGAGTTATGAAGGCAGTGTAAAAGGCAAAACTTGCACGTGGCCCAAATTGCCTTTCCCAATCTTTTAGAAAGGCAATATCAATCTGACTTGTAGACTCAGATTTTCTTTTATCCCTCTTCCTCATTTTCAGGCAAAAATGAATAATTCTTCTAAAGTTTTGAAATCTTGTTAGTAAAACAAAACTAAACTTTGAATGTATTTTTGTGAATTTCAATAAGGCATATTATTTGACTTGAATAAGAACATGAATTAGATCCCAAAAACACTAACAATAAAAAAAAAATGTTGACAAATTATACTTCATTAAGATTAAGAAATTTTCTTCATCAAATCATCAAATTGAGAAAGTGCAAAGTCAAGCCATGGACTGGGAGAAGATATTTGCATTACATACGTATAGTCTCAAAGGACTCGTATTCAGAATAAATAAAAACCTCCTACATCTCAATGAGACAGATAACTGAATAACAAAATGGGCAAAAGGCTTGCACAGGCTGGGTGATTCTGCTTTAGGTTGTGGATTGGTTGGGCTTAGCTGGCGCCAAGTTGAGGTTTGGGTTTACTCGGCTCCACACTGGTTAATTCTGTGGCCCAAGATAAAGCAACTGTTTGGGATATGCTTGTCTCCTGATAATGGAGTGCAAGAGCTAAACTAAATCATGCAGGCTCATTTAAATCCTTTACATCTGCTAACATCCCATTGGCCAAAGCAAGTCATATGATCAAGCCCAAAGTCAATGTGGTGAGGAAATACACTCCATCCACAACGGGAGAGCATTGCACGCCACATGCAAAGGAGGTAGATGTACTGAATTTCTAGAAGTACAAGCCCATCTATCATCGCTGTCATGGTTACATTATGGGAGAGAGGGAGGTCCTTACGCAATAGGAAGCATGTCTGAAAGATAGCTTGAGTTCTGATGACATTTTTGGCAGCCTTGGATCCAGCCATGCTTGGAGCCAGATTCATCTTTGGACTTCCCAGAGTCACCAATCGATACATCTCCTGCCACTTCCCTTTTTGATTAAGCTATTTGGAATCAGGATCCTGTCACCTACAACCATATTTCCCAATATGCACACTCCTTCACACTATAATAGAATGCTCACTTCTCATCAACAACAGCACTGGGTGTTAATATTCTGTTTTTAGTTTTTGCCCATTTTCCATGTGTAGAATTGTACCTTGTTTAAACTCCATTTATTTACCAGCAATGATGATCCTTGTTTATCCATTGGCAATTTGTAATTTTCTTTTGTGAACTGGATTTAGCTCCTTTTTGGATTGGGCCGATTTTTCAGTCTGAAGTCAGGTTTGTAACAGGGAAATATTTCCCACGTGTTTTGGGTGCTGAAATAGTTTTTGCTGTTGATTATAATATCCCTCCAGGCTGAGAGTGTTTCTACCTTCATGTAGTCAATGTTTCTTGTTGAAATGAGCATAGAATGACTTGTGTCACCTTTCCCAAGCAGACTCAATGAATGTTATATTGGGTGAGAGAGCTAGAGTAAGAAATGACAGAAGGTGAGACAGCTGTCACAAGATTCTCGGAAGATGGCATCATATTTCACAATTTCATGGTGACTGCTCTTTGGAAGTGTGACACCTTCTAGGAGAAATCTAATGCTTGAAAGAGAATTTACCTATTAAAAAACTTGAATATATAAATCCAACTAATTTCCAGGAGAGGGGAACAGCACAGAAGGGGAACTTTTTTTTTTTTTTGGAAGCTATTTATTGTCACTTAGAGATTTGAGACTAGAATTTGGAAATATGGACACTTATTTCTTAACTCTTAAGGGAGGCAAGGGAAGGGAGTGGTTGAAATCCTTGCTCCTAAAATTGTAATCTGTGGCTTACAGCATCAACATCACCTGGGAACTTTCTAGAAGTATAGAATCTCAGCCTTTGCTCTGGATCTACTGAATCAGAAGCTTCTGCATGGGCTTTGGCACACGATAAACTTGGCTTCCAATTCTGTTTATGTCACTTGTTGGTTATAGGGTCTTGAGCAATTTATTTAACCTTCTCTGAGTCTCAGTTTCCTTATTTGCAAAATGGGACTGATGGTAGTAACCAACTCACTGGGTAGCTGGGAGGATTAAATGAACTAGTTTATTGTATTAGTCAGGGTACATTAAGATGCTGTAACAAAGAGGACCCCTAAATACAGTGGCTTATGGAGCATCGACAGGTGTTTCTCTTTCACATAACAGTCTTCCAATGAGCCGTCCAGGTTGGCAGGACAGAGCTGTTCCACACATCGTCATATGGAATCCTGCTTCTTTTCATCTTGTTGCTCTGTCATTCCTTAGGGCACTGTCCTCATTTGATAGACTGAGACTGAGTCGCAGGCACATTCCACTACTTGAACATTCCACTTCTTGAACAATCTACATCCCACTTCTTGAACAAGCCACTCATCACTCTGGGTCACCTTTCACTGGCAAGCTCTTACTCATCTGGACACACACCCAAGAGAGGCTGGGAGATGTAGTCTCAGACTGCCTCCTCTGGAAGTCTCCACTGCAGAGAGTCAGAGAGTGTCAGAGTCTCCCCACTGTGTGTGCCTTGACGAATTTCAACCTGTATTACAGCATTTTTACTATGATATTTCTCAGTCCAGAAGCACTTGCAACCTCTGATCCTGCCAGCTTATAATATGTTACAGGTTGTGATATATTGCTGCCTCTGTCATTTGGCCAAGGTGATTATCCAGTCCTTCCTAATTACCTGGTCAGGAGGGAGATGGATAGTTCTGTAGTCACCAGGGGATTGAGCAGCAGTGGTGTATTTAGAATATTTCCCCATGTGTGAGAGGCTGATTAACCACATTTGCTAAGTATCTAACAGCTGCTATTAGCCTTTAATAATCTTAATTCCCAAAGTAGCTTGGTGGCAGAAAAACCACTCTCCCATTTCTCCCTGCCAAGTTTCCCAGAGGACAAATATTTGCTCTCAGCATCTGTATGTTAGAGACCAGAAAGGAATGTTCTCTGGATCCTGAAGATTTCTAGCCAAAGGGGTTAGTAACAGAGCCCATATTTGGCAGAAAGATTAAACCCCAAGAATGAAATTGCTCTGACTCTATCCCAGGGGTGAATGGATTATGTTCTCTCAAAACATTTGCTTTAGAAATGAGCTAGGGAGAAGATTTTTTTTCTGTATTCATTAACAGCTTACCTTTGTTGTACAAAATTAGAAATCAGTTGCTACCTATGCTACCTAACGGCAAGGGAGGCTGGGAAATGTTCCTGGCTACCATTCTGTTACTTTGGAAGAAAGGGGAAATGGATTTGGGACAAGGGACATGCTCCAGAGAGCAGGTGGTCTGAAGAGGTGGGAACAAGAGCGGATCTAGCAGTGACAGGCTCTGGCCAATGTGCTGGTTTCCAAGGACAGCCAAAACAAAGTTCCACAAAGTGCGTGGCTTAAAACAACATAATTTATTTTCCCACAGTTCTGAAGGCTAGAAGTCTGAGATCAAGATGTTGGCAAGGCCATGCTCCCTCTAAAACCTGTACGGGAGAATCCGTCTTTGCCTTTTCATAGCTTCTAGTGGTTTGCCTGCAATCTGCCTTGGCGTTCCTTGACTTGCAGCTATAATACTTCAGTCTCTGCCTCATTGTCACAGGGTATTCTCCCCTTGTGTCTTTTCTCTCCTTCTTAAAAGGACACCAGTTGTGGGGACAGAGTCCCAGAGAGCAGTTTCCAGGCTCTCGACCTCACGTGGAAAGGTGCTGGCTTGGGTAGTAGATGGCCATCAGCTGTGACTAGCTGGCCATCAGCTATAACCAGTTAGCCATTAGCCACTGATATAACTGCCGTGGCTAAGCTAGCAAGCGCAGACTGTGGCTAGCAAGTAGGGTTAGTTGGTTGGCAAAGAGCAGACGGCGGATTGAGCATCGTGTGGCTCCTGCTTGCCGTGTCTCCAGCCCAGCCACCAGAGGACTATAGTGGTACGAACCCCCATCCATGGCGCCGTTGGTTTTCCTTTTTGGCCTCGCCATTTCCTGCGTTCTTATGCGGGGAGCGGGACTAGAGACCCCACATGACACCAGTCATATTGGTAAAGGGCTATCTCTACTTCAGTATGACCTCATCTTAACTAATTACATCTGCAACGACCCGAACGAGGTCATATTGTGAAATACTGGAGGTTAGGACTTAAACATATCTTTTCTGGGGGGGACACAATTCAAGCCAATAACCAAGAACCACAATGGTAAGGAACGGCTCAGTGAACTCACCGTGGAGAGACAACTTGTCCTAGCCTTCTCCCCTCCTACCCCCATCCTAAGCACCATCTGAGCCCCAGAAAACTAAGATGCAGCACTAGGGAACCAAGAAAAAGCACCCCTCCAAGGAGAAGAGTACCCCAAACTGGCTGAGATGAAGTTTACACCACCCCACGGAATAGGAGTTTGAACTAGTCATGAAATTGTTACCAAAAAATAGTCACATCTAGTTAGGTATCTAAATTGGGGACTGAAATTCACACCAGTAACATCCTCAAGGGCTCAAAAGAAGGAAGTCCAAACGCCTAGAGCAGCGGTTGGAACTATGGCCCACGGGCCAAATTTGCTGGCCGCCTGTTTTTGTAATTAAAGTATTATCGGCACACAGCCTCACCCCTTCACGTACGCACTGTCTGTGGCTGTGTTTATGCTACAAAGTCAGAGCTGAGTCATTGCAACAGAGGCTGTATAGCTTGCAAAGCCAAACATATTTGTTATCTGGTCTTTTATAGGAGTTTGCCAACTCCAGTCGAGATCAATTTAAGACCAGTTTAAGAAATATATACTCCACATAAAATTTCCAATGTATTAAAATTGGTATATACAAAGTTCTCTAAGCCACCAGCTCCAGTTTTTTTTTTTTGTTTTTTTTTGTTCCCAGCACAATTAGGAGGGAATCAAGACTGCACCTGTTCCCACTTTCCAGAGAACAATTGGGTAGTAAACATAGAATGTCATCCTAAGTGCATTCTAAAACTTGGGGAATTGTGGGTACATCTGCTTTAGTAATGCGAGTCCAGATGATTCCTATTTTCACTCAATGCACAACTGACTTACAGTCTACTTATTGAAAAATTAGAGACCAAAAATACTCCAATGCAAATGAGTGTTATTAAACACTATAGGCTTTGCCAAACATCCCACAACAAATTAAATTGGTAATAACAAGCTAAACCCACAGTAATTTATCATTAACTAAGCAAAAAGAACAGCGTTTGAAAACCGTGGCCAACTCAAGACAACACAAAGACAAAATGTTCCTTTAGGAAATTATAAAAATTTCTACTATTGGCATACGTGTGTGTAATGCTGTGAGCTATTATTTGGCAGCCAGATTTCTAGGTGGAATACCAAATTAGAGTGCTCAATAAACTATCGTAACTTGCTATTTTAAATTTCTGAACACTATATTTGCGTAAACCTTAATGACTTGCTTCGCGTAGGTGTAATGGACATCTGCTGGGTTTGCCTATCCAATATCCATTCCTCTTCCTTCTGTCAACATCTTCTGATTTTCCTTTGGCGAATCACTGTCCTATTCTCATCCAGGTTTGAGAAGGGCCAACTTGAGGACTGGGCCTATGACCAAGAATGGCCAATCAGTGCATTTTATCTCTTTGCCCATAGTTCCACCAGGAGCACATATATCTCAAGACAAGCCAATGAGACTTAATTCCAGGATTTTTGTCCTGGAAGTTGCTAAGCTTGGAGAACAAAACTACCTACAACACGTCCAGCTAAACAGCTAATGAAGATAACACAAAGGGAGGCAGGCCTGAGAATAGAAAGAGAGATTCCTAACACAGTGTGAGCATCTGGATCCAGCCAAGCCGGAGGCCAAAATGTGACGCTCTCTTAGGAACCGAAAACAGAGATTTGCACTTTTGCAGCCCCTCAAGACCATCCTCCGAACATCTGTACCCTAAACATGCCGCAGAACTCAGGAAACGCACTAGATTACTCACTAGATTACTGGTTTGCTACAGAGGATATTAAAGGATATGAATCATCAACCAGATGAAGAAATACATAGGGCAAGGTCCCGAGCGCAGGAGCTTCTGGCCTCGTGGATCTTGGAAGTGTTTCGGTTCACCATCCTGGCAGCTCTCTAAACCTGGTCCTGTTGGGTTGTCATGGATGTTTCATTACAATGATTGACTAGATCATTGGCCATTGGTGATTGATTCAATCTCCAGTCCTCCCTTCTCTCCCTGGAGATCAAGGGGTGGGACTGAAAGTTCCAACCCTCTGCTCACATGGGTGGTTCTCCAGGCAACCAGCCACCATCTGTAGGTGCTTTCCAAAATCACCTCCTGTGACTATATTTAAAAAAAAAAAAATCACAACCTTAACATAACAAATCACTCTTATCTCAGAAAATTCCAAGGGTTTTAGGAGTTCTGTGCCAGAAACTGGGGTGGAGACCAAATATATATTTCTTATTATAAATGATAACATCCCAGATCCCAGGCTTTCCTTTCTGGGCTTATTAATTCCAGGAAATTCCCAAATTTCCTGCCTGTCAATCAAGTATCTGGAATTGCCAATGTCCAGGTGCTTTATTACCTCAGGAAACCCCCATGTGAACTTCTCTCCCCGTGAGTGAGAACTGTAATCTCCATGGCGGCAAGGTTAAAGTTCTCTTGACTTCATGTCATTGGGAGTTTAGTTCTCTAGGACGAGAAACGAACAAACAAGCAAATAAACTGGCAGACACCTTATACTGATTTCTGTACAACTCCCAATGATTATGAATAAAGTCTGTAGGGGAAACATTTCTCCCTTTCCTTTCTGTCGCTCAAAAATACTGTCCTGAAGCAATGCGGTGTAACACCTATAATGAAGGTTCAGTATTATGTGCTGCTGACGTCTGGTGAAATCAAGAGGGCCTCCAGTGACCTAATCACAGTTCCCCTCTGGGGGGACAGAGCCCCAAAAAGCAGTTTCCAGGCTCTCGGCCTCACATAGAAAGGTGCTGGCTCAGGTAGTAAATGGCCATCGACTGTGATCAAATGGCCGTCAGCTGTGGCTGGTTGGCCGTCAGCTGTAACCAGTGAGCCATTGGCCACTAATATAACTGCCATGGTTTCCCTAGCAGAAAATGCGGGCTAGCAAGGAGATGGTGGCTGAGCCTGCAAGCGGCGCAGTGAGGGTTGAGAATTGTGTGGCTCCTGCTTCCTGTGTCTCCAACCCAGCCGCCAGCGAGAGTATAGTGGTGTGACTCCCCTACCTATGGCTCCGTGGGTGTTCCTTTATGGCCTCCCCATGTCCTGCGTTCTTATGTGGGGAGTGGGACCAGAGACCCTGCAGGCCACCCCGCACGACACCCTCCCTACTGTGTTTCCTTGCCAAACAACATTCCTTATCAAACAGCTTGGGTGCAGCGCCTACTTCTCCCTGAGAAGTGGGTGTCCCTTCCTGCTAGCCCTTAGAATTACTCCAACAAGCCAATCACATGCTCGAATGGGAACCAATGGCCACCTCAGCCCTTGTTACTGCTAAGCCTGCCTCCCACAGCCTCTGTGTTCACTGTATTCCCAAGTGCAACCCCATTTGGTCCCACCTGGTATGCAGTCTCCTTCTTTGAGTATGTGTGACCAATAAATGGTGGTTAATCTCATCTCTTTAGTGTTGGGTGCTTTGTGTTTGGCCATCCCCATAACCCTAGGGCAGGAATCTCTTCCTCACCAATTGGCTGAAGGAGAGGCTATAAAAGAAGCAGTGGCTTTTGTCCCTCCATCCTCCTTGCTTTCCCACCCCCCCAGCCTAGCTAACAGGTATGACACACCCCTGTTAAAAACACTGTAGCAGTTTCGAACAGGGAGGGAGCAGGTCCCATGCAGGGCATGTGTGTCTGTGGGAGTGTGCATAGGATTCACAAACCCCCAGGTGGGATTCTATTCACAATAAAAAGGAACTCAGAACTTGGATAGATCTTAAGGCTTTACAGGGAGTGGAAAAAGCCAATCTCAAAAGGTTATGTGCGGTAGGATTCCATTTATATAACACTCTTGAAGTGACAAAATGATAGGGATGGAGAACAGATTATTGGTTGCCAAGGGTTCAGGAAGGTGGGTGTATGATTACCAAGGGTTAACACGCAGAGTTCTTCTCGGGAGATGGAGCAGTTCTGTATCTGGATTGTGATGGTGATTTAAAAAATCTATACATGGGATAAAATTACATCACACACACACACACACACACACACACACACACACACACACACACGCTTCCCAGGTGAAACTTTAGGTGATGTCCTACCACCCCAAGCTGCAAAACCTCTAATTTCTTAACTGCCCAATGTAAGATTCATCATGCAGTTATTGATTTTAATTAAAAAAACTCAAATCTGTGATCATACTCTCTCTAATATTGTGGCTCCTGCGCTTTTACAAGGTGCAGAGAAGTGCCATACAATTAATCCCGCAGTCAACAAATATTTGTTAAGTACTAACTGTGGGTGGACTGTTCCTCTTCTCTTGTCCTTTAACTATCCCATACATATCAATGGCTTCTTATTGTCTCCAACTTTGACTCTGTCCGAGTGCTCTCTCTGGCTGCAGGAACCTACGTTGATCACACATGAGATTTGGTGGAGGTGTGGGGGAATAAACACCGCCATGGGCAGCCCTCATTCAGTGATGCATGGGAGTAGAGGATAAAGACCCACCCCCCTCACCCCTCTGGTACAAAACCTCTGAGGTATGTGTTCCACACTTGTGTCCCAAGGTTTCTTAGTGGAAGCAGTCCTTAGCGGTAACCTGCTCATTGATACGCCTGTGCTACCCTAAAAAAAAGGGCCTTTCAAAGTGAGAGGCAACAGGTGCTTATTGAGATCAGTAAGAAGAGCTGTTCGGGAAGCAGACGCCCAGTTGTTCTGATTAGGAGACAAAGGAGTATTTATGAGGAGGAAGGGGAACATTAGATCAATAGAAGGAAGGCGTTTCTATGGTGCGGTGAACATAACATAGTGATGTTAATTCTAAACAATGTTTTTAATTTTCATTCCGGTAGTCATCAGTCCAACAGTCATAACTGCTTTTCTGTGTTATCTTTGCAAATAGTTCTTTGGGACACACAAGGTTGCCCTAGGCCCAGTCCAAAGGTTATTTTGCTCTATTTTTAAAACATTCCAAGGTTTGAGATATAAGATGTTTGAGGTGGTTCATCTGGGGTGGCAGCTCTGGCTCCATTTTAAAGTGGCTCCATTTATATTATTGTTTTCACTTGTATGGGCCACCGTCCTTTTCCTGTCTCAGGTCCCTAATGCATCCTGGTTCCACCTCTCAAATAAACTACTTGGCCTTGAATGCTTATCTCAGGCCTCCTTCTAAAGGATCCAACTTAGGACAAAGCACCATGCTCGGCACCGTGGCACCTACTCCGATGAGAAGAGGGGAGGTCAGATATATGCACTGGGCGAAAGAAAGGTGTTAGAATGCATTGGGTCTCTGCCAGGCGCCAAGTGCTTTTATTTCTGTTTTCCTCATTTAATGCTTACACGAACACGTTTGCATTTACTTCTAAGTGCCTTATATATAGCAGGGGTGCCAAAAAAAGTACACATTTTAAGAGATGTTATCTATGAATTGCTTTTCAAAGTTGAATGGAATTACGGTAGCAACGTGTAGTACGACGTTCGCTCAAAAGATGGCGTTAATCAAATGAATCACATTCATTGTATTACAATTTTAATGCAGTTTTTCTTTCTTAAAATGTGTATACATTTTTTTGGCACCCTCTCTATTAATTCAGTCTTCACAATACTATGAAGTATAGCTGATTCTTGTTATTTGCAGTAGTTATGTACCATAAATTCACTCAAACACTGAATGAGTGAATTCTGAACTATTACTCAAAGGGGAACATATCCATCCGTCTGTCGGTCCATCCATCCTTCCACCTACCTACCTATCACAGAGATTATAACCTTAAATCCTAAGAACAACTCACCCTGATAGATTATTTTTCTTTTTTTAAATTTTACAAGAGATGAAAGGAGGCTCAAAAGAGGTAAGTGACTTGCCCGAGGCCTCGCCACCAACAGGTGACAAGACTGAGATTCCATTGCCAGAGCTTCTTGCACTGCCCTTCCTGTCTCTGTCCTCGAGGCATCACTTACATGAGGCTGAGACAAACAGGCAGAATGAGGCCTTGTTTGACACCAATTCAAATTTTCTACTGTTCTGAGTGCATTAAGGAATGACCACCAAAGTACCATGAGTTGATCTGGGAACTGCAAATAAATTTTAGCTAGGCCAATTTGCAAATACAGGACCTGCAAATAACGAGGATTGACTGTATGTACCTTGATAGATGAGGAAATAGGCACAAGTTTGAGTAACTTGTCCAAGGTCACACGGTTAGTAAGTAGTAGCGGACTGGAGTTTGAATGAAGGCAGCCTGATTCCAGAAGCCAGGCCTCTAACCACTGCTCTACACTGCCTCTTGATAGACCCATGTGGGAAATCATAAATTAGCCTGTGGGTTCTCTCTGGCTGCAGGAACCCACATTGATCGCACATGGGATCAAGTCGTGGCTGTGAAAGTTGAGGTGACGGGGTATCTGGCTTCTCCCAACTCCTCAGAGAGGGAAATAATTGTAACTGTTAGAAACTATAGAACTCTGAAAAGGATAAGAAATCTGCTATGTAAATTGTGAAACAAAAGTAACACCCCCCCCATGTGTTTGTTCCAGTGTCTTAAGGTATATGATAACTTGATTTAACAAAGAGCGCCCAAGTGGCAATGGCTCAAACTAGATCAAAACTTATTACTTGTTCGATGGGGGTACACCGGGCAGCTGACTTCCATGTGATCATTCAGGGGCTCAGGCTAATGGTGGCTTTGCAGTCTTCCACATGTGACTTCCCAGATGGTGTCATTCCAGGGCAACATACCTAGGGAAATAGGGCATAGAGGGAACACCCAAGCTTCTTAAAAATCTTAACTCAGAAGTGGCACCGTTACATCTGCTCTAGTGTGGAGTATCAGTCACATGACCAGTCTCACTGCAAAGAGGGCTGGGAAATGTAGTCCTTGGCTGGGGAGCCCTGTAATTAGGAAAAAGGAGGAAGGATTTTTCTTGAACACCCAACCAACAATGTAAATTTTATCAGGAAAGAAAATTAAAGAGAAGAGAAATAAGTCCAGTTCTAGCTAATACAACTCAGCTAGCAATACTGTTTCAGTTATGTCATAGGTTCAAGCTGGTGTTCTGCTTTCTTGTCTATACATATGTGTTTGGTCATATCAAGATTTACGTAATTTTTCATCTTGTAGGACACACGTTTCTTAATTTTGTTTATTCTTTAAATCTTTGGTCCTAAGGTCAAATGCCTCTTTTCTTTTAGATTCTTTCCCTCCTCCCTCGGCCCAGTGTCACAGGGACTACATTTACCAGGATCCATTGCCAGAGGAGATTGGCCAATGGGAGGCAGTGGTAGAAAACTGGAGGGCAGGACAAGAGAGGAAACAGAGTTTGTCTCTTCTTTCTTCCCCTGGTCTTGTGGCTTCTCCACAGCAGTGGTGGTGTCTTCTCTATGTTTCCATATTCCTGTGCAGACTGTTCCCTTTACCCCTTTTTTGGGTCCCAGTTCCTGCTGGGCAAGCTGTGTGGCTCCAGCTCCCACAGCACAGCCCTGTTCCTGGGCTCTGGTAAACAGTCCCTAGCCCTAAGAGTGGTAGCCAATTACTGCTGTTGCTAACCTTTGTGTTGTCTTTTTGATCCCCATTTGGCCTCTTAGTTTTCTCATCATCTGAATGAACAATTCTATGTATTTAACTCCCCGTGTTTGCAAGCTTTAGTGTTCTTTTTATTTTCCTGGCTAGACCCTAATGAACACCGCCATGTTTTTACTTCTGCACTCTTTGTCATGTGACTTTGCAGAACTTCCCTCTAGAGTGGGCAGAGTTGTTACTTCTTTTTTTTTTTATTATTTTTTTTATTTTTTTTTTAGGTTCACTAAATTTATTTTAAAAATCATAAAATGTTTCTTACAAAAGAGCATTACATTCTGCACACTGCTCTGAATAGTTGCCAGGGACATTAAGGACTATTGTTACTTTTCCTCCGTGTCTCCCCCACCCCCAAATGTTACAGTGACCACAAAGTAAGGTGTTCACAATAATTACATAGGGGGAATTTTCCTTTTTAACTAACAATGAACAAAAATTAAAATTCACTCACTCTGCTGTTTCAAAAGTTCAATGTTAGTTTTTGCACCCCCTCCCCCTCACCCTGTTTGTAAGGAACTAAAACATTACATCTGGTGAACAGCAAAGATTTCACTACACCTCAAATGCAGAACACCTAGGAAGCAGAGGAATGTTGGCTTTTTAAACAGAAGCAGATAAAAATAAAAAAAGATGCAGGACTCCTTCAGTTCTTCACTAGTCTTAGAAAAACTTTCCAGAATACTGCTTCACACTATAAAAAAGAAAAAATATCTTGCATTAGAATCCTTCAACATCTGCATGCTGCTTCACACTGTGGCAGAGTTGTTACTTCTTTAGTTGCCCCTCTTGCAGTCCTGCCACTTGCCAGGGGAATAACATAGCTGCTGGTTCAGGAAGGATGAGAGACCCAGGCAAGAGTTTAAATCACAGCCTTGAGTCTGAAATCTATAGAACAGATTGACAGGTGGGAAACTCATGCAGGATTTTTATGTTAGGTCTTAAGACAGAATTCTTTCTTGTCTAGGAAACCTCAGTCTTTGCTCTTACAGCCTTCAACGGATTGGATGAGGCCTACCCATATGGTCAATTATCCTTTACTCAAAGTCAACTAATTTAAATGTTAATAACATCTACCAAAGATCTTCATAGCAATGTCTAGACTAGTGTTTGATCCAACAAATGGGTACCATGGCCTAGCCAACTTGAAACATAAAATTGACCATCACAGTCCACTCCTTGTCAACCCAGGTACATCTACTTAAATCATATTTAATATCCAAATAATGACAATAATAAAGTCATATTTCTGCCTCATATGCTACAATTATCCTGCATAAAACTAAAAAAGCACTAAGTATTTCCCCAGAAGAGAATGCAAAGTCCCTGGGTGATATTCACTCTCCTCCTTGATATCTTGTAATTTAAATATTATGGTGTAAAGTTAACTATACTTAAATGCTATACTATAAAGTTAATAATCTTATGTTATAGTAGGATAAGAGATGGAAGAAAACAAAGATATTTGCTTAATAAATATATATGCACAAACATATTAATTATGAAATAAGGAAGAAATGTAACAATTATAGACCTTGTTTCTGTATCTGGTCATATGGTCATAGCTGACACTTATCACCGCCCATCTCTTATTCTCTTTGTCCTCAGCAAGCACCTCAGCTGGTTGTGGTTCTTGACCTCGCGGGGTGACCTAAACTTCCATTCCCAAAGAGTCTGGGCCTTTAGTACATTAATAGCCTTGCTTGATTGGGTTGTAGTTTTCTATTAATTTTGATCATAGAGCGTGGTATCGCTAACAGAAAATCTGAACCTGTCACAAAACCTGCTGACTCCCAGATGTGTAAACTAAAAAAACAAGATTTGAGATTGTGTGTTACATGACATTATTGCTGCAAAAATCAACAAATATAATCTATAGCTATAACTTAATAGATGTGGACACAGAGTGGTCACAAATATATAAAAAGCCCAAACACCAGTGCAAAGAAAAAAAAAAGGCTTAAGAGAAAATGCCAGGATGTTAGCAGTGGTTGGCATTGGAAGATGGATGGGTTGGTTGCCCAGCTTAGAAATATAAATCATGTTGTCTTCAAAACAACAATAGTGACAATGGAATTAATGCGCTCCCATTACTGAAAAATTCAGGGGTAGATTTGGCTTCAGACACAGTTGGACTCAGATACTTGAAGGATGTCGTCAGGACACCATTTCTCTCCTGTTTTACACTCAGGTTTCGGTCTCAGACAGGCTGACACCGATCATTCCAGGATTACATTTTTTATTCTTCTCCAAGTTGATACCCACCAATGGAAAAAGCTCATCTTTTTCCCAAAGGTTCCAACCCAAATCCTGGCATTATCAGATTGGCTCATCTTGGGTCACCTTCTCACCCTTGAACAATCTCAGAGGCCAGGTAACGGGGTCCTTTTGAGGGGTGAGTCTACCCCGGGAGCTAGAGATACAGCCAGACTTGTTCCAGTCCCATAGGAAAGATATGGGGGTGGGTGGTTTTCCAAAGGAAAATCAGGCTGTTGCTATCAGAAAATATGGGGATGATGGGTGTTGCACAGTTGAAAACAATATCTGTCTACCACGATGGGTGCTTTTATTTTTCTGTACGTATCTTTAAGTTTTTAACTGATGTGTATGTATTGCTTCTGTTATAGGCTGAATGTTTGTTTCCTCCCAAATTCATATGTTGAAATCTAATCTCCAATGTGCTGGTATTTGGAGGTGAGACTTTTGGGAGGTGAATAGGTCATGAGGGTGGAGCCCCAGTGAATGGGATTAGTGCTTTTATAAAAGGGACCCCAGAGAGCTCCCTAGCCTCATCCACCAGGTGAGGACACAGCAGGAAGATGGCCATCTATGAACCAGGAAGAGAGCCCTCACGAGAGACTGAATCTGCTGGCTGGCTCCTTGATCTTGGACTTTCCAGACTCCAGAACTGTGAGAAATAAATGTCTGTTGTTTATAAGCCACCTAGTCTGTGGTATTCTGTTATGGCAGCCTGAATAGACTAAGACAGGTTCTATAACGGAAGAAATATTATTAAAAAAGAAATCCTCCCCTTTCTGTTACCCCATTTATTATGTATCCTTTATGTCTGTGTCCTTGTAGGGGATGTGTCCCCCTTGTGGGAGTGAGCCCCACGATCTGGAAGGGAGGACAAGTTCCCAGCTATGGCCAGTTGGCTTCCTAAATTGAGACCAGATGTTTGGATTGGGGGCCTTTTCGAGGTACCAAGTGTCCCTGGACTGACCACTGCTTTCTAAGCCAGACGCTTCTGCTTTTTGATTTCTTAATATGTGTGATGCTGAAATTCCATGGTGTTCTGTTGCTGGAAAGATATCCAACCCTGTGATTCTGAGAGATGCTTTGTGGTTGCTGTGGGAGCCCTCCAGGCTGAAGAGACAACCAGTCCCCAAGGTTAGGAAATGAATGTCCTGATAGAACTAGGGGGGAGGGAAGGGCGCCAGGAAGAAATTTAACATTCAGAATGGCAGACTGATTACAAAATTACCCAAGAAGCATTAAGAAAGCAATGTATTCAGAGCGAAGAGGAGATAATTAGAGATGCTTGAATTTTTTTCCATTTTTTTATTGCAGTAAAATACACGAAACATAAAATTTCCCATCGTAACCGTTTTTAAGTGTACAGTGCATTGGCATTAAGTATAGTCACATTGCAACCACCACCGCTTTCCATCCCCAGAGCTCTTTTCATCTTCCCAAACTGCCACTGTCCCCATAAAACACGAACTCCCATCCCTTGCTCCAGGCCCTGCCACCTACCATTCTACTTCCTGTCTCTCTGAGTTTGACTATTCTACCTCACTTAAGTGGAATCATACAGTATTTGTCTTTTTGCGACTGACTTATTTTACTTAGAAAAATGTGCAGATGCTTGGTTTCTATTCTTGAAGGATGGCTAACCATCCTGTGTTTTCTGTCTTTCTGCAGAGGCCTTCATAGTGATTAAGCTTCTCTTCTGGAGTAAACTTAAAAAAAATCTTAATCCGACAGCTCGATGAGTTTTTACATATGTAGCAACTTATGTGAGGTAGGATGTAGAATATTACCGGGACTTTTTGTGACTGGCTTATTTCACTTAGTATAATATCCTCAAGGTTCATTCATGCTGTAGCATGTGCCAGAATTTCCTTCTTTTTAAAAGGCTGAATAATGTTTTATAGTATATACAAACGGTGCCAAAAAATGTTTACACATTTTAAGAAAGAAAAAAACTGTGTTAAAATTACGCTGATGGTAACCACTTTGAGCACCTCTTGTAATTGCAGAAGTCAAACGTGACTTGTAGTCATCTTTTGTTATCGGTATACATTGAGTATTACAATTTTAATACAGTTTTTTCCTTTCTTAAAATGTGTATACATTTTTGTGGTGCCCTCTGTACCTACTACATTTTGTTTATCCATTCATTGGTTAATGGATATTTAGGTTGCTTCTACCTCTTGCCTATAGTGAATAACGCTGCTGTGAAAACGAGTGTGCAAATATCCCTTCAAAGTCTTGTTTTCAATTCTTTTGGGTATATACCCAGAAGTGGACTTGGTGGGTCATAGGGTAGTTCTATTTTTAATTCTTCGAGGAACTTCCATTCTGTTTTCCACAGTGGCTGCACCCTTTTACATTCCCACCAACAGTGCTTAAGAGTTCCAATTTCTCCAATCCTTGCCAACACTTGTTAATTGAGGACATTCTTAAATGAAGCGGCCATTTCTCCCTTCTTTCCTTCCTTCCTTCCTTCCTTCCTTCCTTCCTTCCTTCCTTCCTTCCTTCCTTCCTTCCTTTCTTCCTTCCTTCCTTTGCTGTGAGTCAATGGAGGTGAGGAATGACTATTTGTGCAGTTTGGTTGACACCACCTTGATTCCAGCAGTTTTCCCACTGTTGCTTTTGTAGCAACAGTGCAAATGACAACACAGAGAAAGAGGAAAATGACATCTTACTATTAATATTATTACCAACAGTGGTGTGCTGGTAAATGTTTAACAACAGTCTCTGTCCTTCTCTGGTTGTGAACAGGAAGCTTGAAGCATCAGAGCAGCTGGCAGCCATCTTGTGACCATCGGGATGGCCAACCGTCAGTGAAGCCAACACCATGGGGGTAAAGCAGAGCGATGGGAAGAAACTAGGCCGCTGATGACACCGAACACCAGTACACCAAGCATCTCTTGAAATCCCATCTAACTTTTCATTTATTGTATTTATTATGTTTGCTTGGGCTGCTATAACAGAATATCATCAACGGGGTGACTTAAAACAACGGAAATTTATTTCTTACAGATCTGGAGGGTGGAAGTCCAAGCTCAAAGTTCCATTTGACTAGGTTTCTGGTGAGGGCTCTATTCCTGGCTTTCGGATGGCTTCCTTCTTGCTGTGTCCTCATATGGCCTTTCCATCGTTCATGCACAGAGAGATAGAGTGATCTCTCTCTTCCTCTTGTAAGGACTCCAGTCCTATCAAATTAGAGCCCTGCCCTTAGGACCTCATTTAACTTAATTACCTCCTAATTAATTAGGGAGACACCATTTAGTCCATAGCAGCCAATAATTCTTTTTATGTTCAATTCAGTTTGAGGTTTTACTTATTCACAACCAGAAGCATCTTAAATGATGCGGTGGAAGCTCAAGTGACTTTTAATAACTCGGAGCCTCACTTTTCTCATCTGTGAAATGCTCACGAGGCAGGAGGTCCCTGTAGTCCTCCTGGCGTTACCGCGCAAATCAAGTAAAATAATGTACTTGTGACTATGTGGAATAATATGAAGTTCATGGAAGATATTTATGAAAATTAATATAAAGAAGAAGGCTACTCGGTACAGCAAGGCAGGGGAAAAAATGGAAAATCACACACTGTTTTTCCAAAGAGACAGATAAATAGTTACATGAACATGCATACGTGTGGTATGCATGCCCGATTCACAGGTCCAAAAATAAACCTTCAGACCCGATATGGTGTGAGTAACTATAAAGACAGCAATGTTAGCTGTGAGTGACAAGCCCAATTAGATGACAGAGAGATGATTTAGAAGGTCTTCATATAAAGCATCTTGAATAGCTGTAAAACTATTTGATGTTTACAGCTCAAGAATGAGATGAAAATTAAGAGGAGATAGTTCATAATCTGTGTATACACTCTGTAGAAGGTTCTATCAATGCCCCACCCTTTCTTTTCATTCTTAGTCATCACACCCTCGTCCAACTTTCAATGGTCAGCACCTGCATTCATTTGCCTGAGAACTTTCTGTGGCCTTGGGGCACCTATTTTGATCTATGCAGTCAGACCAGAAATGCCTGGAAAAAAATGCCCTCATGAATGGCCATCAACCAGTGAGTGGTAGGAGGTGGTGGACAAATATTCCAGCTCCCTCACTCCTCAGCTGGACAATATTGAGGTCTGTATTCTGTGCTGCTTCCCAGAGGTCTCCAGTGGGACTGAGTTCCAGTTGCTTAACACATTCTGTACCGTTTGCCTTCCTTCCCTTTCTCACTTTCCATCCCCCTCCTGGATCTCTTGGAACCACCTCTAAAATAAATTACTTTCACTTGCATAGTGTCTTAAGAGTCTGCCTCTGAGGGAGCCCAGACTAAGACATGGTCCCCATGCTGCATGCATATATTTTATCAAGAATAATAAGCCCTTATGATTTTCTATAGCGCTTCACATTTTTCAATGTGCCTTCACATACAATGGGGTAGTATTCAGCAATAGAAAAAGAATGAAATACTGATCGACTCAGCAACATGGCTGAATCTCAACTGCATTTTTGCTGAGTGAAACAAACCAGACTCAAGGTATATTATGTACTGGATACTTCCATTTATATGACCTTCCGGGGAAGGCAAAAGCTACAGGGACAGAAGTAGATCAATGATGGCTATGGGCTGAAGGGGCGAGAAGGGGTTCATTGATTGGGGTCATGAAACTGTTCCATATCTTGATTTTGGTGATGGTTCCATGACTGTGTGCATTTGTCAAACCTTACAGAGCTGAACATTAATAAAGGGTGAATTTGACTGTAGATAAATTATACCTCAATTAAAAAAAGTCCTTTAAAAAAGGAGCGTTCACCATCTTTGTCTTAGCTGGTTGCCATAACAACCTGTAGCAATCAGGTACGATTATTCATTTTTTTTTCAGCCAACTGCTGCTTGCCTTCCAACCCACCATTCCTCTCAATTATTCTTGCCAAAGTCCCTAGTGACCTCATATTTGCTCAAGCCTGTGGCTAATTTTCAGCCCTAACTTTCTTGAGCATCTTTACCACTTGGCATTGTAGGTGCTCCCGCCTTGGACACTCCTCCAGCCCATGGCTTTGGTGATGCTGATCTGTTCTCTCTGCCTTTTGGCTTCTTTATCCCATCCTTCCCCATTTGTCTGCCTTTTCCTCTGCTCGTATTTCCCCCCACACTCCTAGGGGAGCTCTGCCAGCCTTTTTGCACCGTCACGTAGATACTCAGGACTTCCCAATCTGTTTCATGTCTTGTCCACTTACTTCCTACTTACCCAGATTTCCAGTGTAATACTCATCAGTTGATTTTGCAGCCTCCAAAAATGACAGTAACTCAGGGAAGCTTTTTCTAAAGTTTCCAAAACAAAACTGTAGCTCAGTGTCACCGTCATTAGGTTCCAGGCCGCTTGCTTAACTTCACGTCTTGTTTATCCATTCATCTGTTGATGGACACTTAGATTGTTTCCATATTGTGGCTATTGTGAATAATGCTGCAATGAAAATGGGAGTACAGATATCTCTTCAAGATCCAGATTTTCTTTCCTTTGGATGTATACCCAGACGTGGGATTGCTGGATCATATGGTAGTTCTATTTTTAATTATTTGAGGAACCTCCATACTGTTTTCCATAGTGATTGCACCAATTTACATTCCGACCAACAGTGTACAACTGTTCCCTTTTCTCTATATCCTTACCAACACTTGTTATCTCTTCTTGCCTTTTTGATAAAAGCGAAGGCTCAGGATCTTGACCTCCAATGGCTAAAGATGACACTGAATAAAGCCGATTAAAATAGCGCTATTTCATCTTCCTTTGCATTTTTAATAACTGTAGAAGTTGTACACATTGAAAAGAAAAAGTACACTTCCAAAATGCAAAGAATAGAAAGTGAAGGTCTCCACTAATCTCTCACCGAGAGCTCACCAATATTAGTGATTCGTAATGAATCCTTTTAAATCCTTATCTATAAAAATGTGCCATTGTTAATTTTGAAAGTTGGAACATATTGTACATACTGTCCTGTCTACTTTATTTACTTGATAAGATTTATTGGATATCTTGTGATTTTAATACACTTATTTTACAACTGAAAAGGATGCTGTGGTAATTTGTCTGAATTCCTGAAATCTGTGAATTTTAGCTTATATGGCAAAAGGGACTTCGCAGGTGTGATTCGGTTAAGGCTCTTGAGATGGGAAGATTAGCTTGGATTATGCAGGTGGATTCAATCGCACTGGTCTTTAGAAGAAGGAGGTAGGAGATCAGAGACAGAAAGCAAATGTGATGATGGAAGCAGAGGAGCAGAGAGAGATTTGAAAGTGGAGGAAGAGGCCGCGAGCCAAGAAATGCACGGAATGCATTTCTAGAATCTGGAAAAGGTAAGAAAATTCTCTTTCAGAGCATTCAGAAAGAAGCACAGCTCTGCCTATTCTTTGGTTTCAGATTAGTGGAACCCATTTCAGATGATACCTTTGTGTTGTTTTAAGCCACTGAATTTGTGGTAATTTGTTAGAGCAGCAACAGGAAACTAACACAGGTGCCATTACATGTCGTGGCATAATTTATTTAACTTAGTTTCTGTTCATGAGCATTTAGGTTACTTCATAATTGTTTTGCTCTTACAAAAGATGCTTGTGGGTAGATTGCCCAAACGATACCAATTCTTCACCCCTCCCTGTATCCATACCTTTTGCCATTACCTTTGTAGCAGCTATCATTTTGACTATGGTCTTGGCCATGTGACTTGCTTTGGGTCAATGGAATGTTGGTAAAGATGCTTGAAAGATACCTACGCAACTGGGCTTGCTCTTGCACCCCGGCCGTCACCGTGAGAATGTGCCTGGGTTAGCCTGCTGGAGGGTGAGAGACTATGGTGTGTAGTCAAGTTGCCCTCATCACCCCAAGGTCAGCCAGCCAACCTCCAGATTTGCAAGCAAGTCTGGCTAAGGTCAGTAAAACTATCTGATTCTCAACTGACCCCAGATATATGAGCAACAAACTTATTGTTGGGTGCCACTGACATTTTTGTGCTTATTTTTTATGCAGCATTATCATGGCAATAACAAATGGACACAAGGCTGTTCTGAGCATTAGGTTAGGAAATGAAGTGTTGCGATAATTGTTATTATAGTGGACACATTTTGGGGGGTCTACCTGTCTACAATGCAATGACCTCTCTTTATTCTTCTCTGGGAATCCTTCTCCCATCCAAAGGAATTGGCCACAGTGCCATGTTGGTACAACGTGATTGCTCCTCCCCCAGCCACAGTTGATTGGATGGAAAAGGGCGTCTTACCCCAACTGGCTATTTCAGAGCCTTTATTTACTCTCCCTTGGAATTGGAACTAAAAGTTTCTTTGGTTTAACCTAGATTGGTCTTTTGATTGAAAGCACCATGGAAGGCGGGGGAGGAGGGTGTCATTCTTATTTTATTCCCAACATACTGAGTGCAAGAAAATAATAACTATGTGTATTGAGAGCTTATTGTGTCCCAGGCACTATGCATTTATTATCTCATTTTCTCACATCAGCCCTATAATTTAAGTCCCATGATTATTCCCATTTTACAGATAAGAAAACTGAGATCAGAGAGATTAAAGGCCTTGCCCAAGAGCACACAGAAAGTAACAGGTAGGTCTGCCTCTCACATAGCTGACCGCAGTGCTATATATTCTGCTATCATGTGGTAGGTGCTCAATGAATATTTAAGCATGAATATGTGGATGGATGCAGAGAGAGAAGATTGAAGCTAATGTGCAGACACTGAGAAGCCAGCAGGTTCTGATGACTTTTTGATGACTGGTCCTAGCTCCTGTGAGAGGCCCATTTGATGCTTGATCTTGCATTATCTGAGGGATGGCACATCCTTTCCCTTTCATCATCATCATCATCATCATTTTGCTTAGACTCCCTTTAGTTAGTTTCTGCTAGATACTTCCAAAAAAATTCCAAATAAATATAAACATCATGTTTAGATTTCAAATAATATAAATATTAATAAGGTTAACATACTTCACCCTCCCAAAAGTTTATAACAATGTTTATGCCTACCACAGCATAAATTAATGCCCGTTTTTCCACATCCTAGCCTGCACTGCATATCATCATTTTTTTTTTTTTTAATGTACAGGGAAGAGACCAGCTTACTGTGTTCTCCCTGGACTGCTAAACAAAGTTTTTCTGGTACCCGTTCCCTATGGTGTGGTCCTACCAGAGTCCCAGCACTATGAAGGGAATGTCAATTCCAATGTACCGTCTATTCACCAAGGATACGAGGCCTCATCTCTCAGACCCTGTGTGGTCAGTGAAACCTCCCAATACACCCCGCCCCCGTTATGCTCTACGATCGTTTGTCATGCCATCTTGCATGCCTGCCTCCTGACTGTCAGCTCTCTCTTCTCTGACTCCTGTGCTCCCCTTTGCTTCTTTAGAGCTCATGCATGCATGTATATGTGTACGACGTCATTAACCATTAGGGCATGCAAATGAAAACCCCAGTGAGATTTGACTGCACACCCACTGGAATGGCCGTCATCAAAAAGACAGGCAATACCAAGTGCTGGTGAGGCTGGGGAGTGACATGCCCACCGCTGGTGGAAAGCAATCTGGCAGCTTCTGACAGGGTTAAACATATGCTCACCCAAAGACCTGGCGATTCCACTCCTGCGTATTTACCCAGGATAAATGAAAACACATGTCCACACAAAGGCTTGTATGTGAGTATTCAGCCACTTTATTCATAATTGCCAAACACTGGCAACAGACCAAATGTCTATCAACAGGGGAGGGGACAAACTGTGATCCATCCACACAATGGGATATCATAAAAAGGAACAGAAACTGGTAAACAGACCAACATAGACGAGTCTCAAAAGCATTGTGTTGAGTGAAAGGAACCAGACACAAAAGAGGGCATAGTGTATGAGCTCATTTCTATAAAATTATAGAACAGGTGAATTTAATCTATGGTAACAGAAAACAGATCAGTGGTTGCCTGGGGACAGAGATGGGGGTGTTAACTGAAAGGGCATGAAGGAACTTTTGGGGTGATGGAAATATTCTGAAGCTTGATGGTGGTGGTGGTTACATGGTGTATACATTAGTCAAAGCTTGTCACACTGTACACTTAAGATGGGTGCATTGTACTGTAGGTGATACATACCTCAGTAAAGTTGATTGCAATGTGTCATGTGTTACCTAGCGTTGCCACTTGATCTAGTGGCAGGCTTTTCTTCATGTCCTGACCCACCATCAGATTCCATCCGGAAGTCTTCAGAAGGTCTTTTGCTAGCCTCATTTTTTGTGGACCCACCTGTGCTGGACACTATTGGAAGTGCTTACTGATTTCATAATCATTTCATCAAGATGATTAACCCATTCAAAATCCTTAACCTAGTTTACAGGGAAGAAACTGAGATTCAGATGAAGTCATGGCTATGGGGTGAATTGTGTCTTCCCCTGTCTTCGTCTGTTGGGGCTGCTATAACCGAATGCCGTACACAGCGTGGCTTGTAGACCACAGACATGTATGTCTCACAGTTCCAGAGGCTGCAAGTCCAAGAACAAAGCGCAGGTAGATTCAGTATCCAGTGAGGACTCACTGCTTGTTCATAGATGATGTCTTCTTACTGTGTCCTCACGTGGCAGAAAGGACAGGGAGCTCTCTAGGGTCTCTTTTATAAGGACGCTATAATCCCATTCATGGGGGGCTCCACCCTCCTGACCTAATCACCCCCCAATGCCATCACATTGGGGGTAGGATTTCATATGGATTTTGGGGATATACAGACATTTAGTCTATAACACCCTCAAATATAGGACTTCTGTTGAAGTCCTAACTCCCAGTATCTCAGAATGTGACCTATTTGGAAATAGGGTCCTTGCAGATATAATTACAGTTCACCCTTGAACAATGTGGGGAGGGCAGGGAAGGGGCACCAACCCCCTGAGAAGTCAAAAATCTTAAATCAGCCTTCTGCACATGCAGAGTCCCAATCTCAGATCAAACATACAGTTGATCCTCGGACAGCGCAGGTTTGAACTGTGTGGGTGCACTTTTAATGTGGGCGCACTTTTAATGTGGGCTCACACAGTTCAAACCTGCGCTGTTTAAAGGTCAACTGTAGTTCAACAGAGGCCGTGAAGGTGGGCTCTAATCCAATATGAACAGTGTCCTTATAAAAAAGGAGAAATCTGGACTCAGTCACACAAATAGGGAGGCTACCCCGTGACTGTGAAGACAGCCGGCGGCAGCTAAGGAGAGGCCTGGAGCAGATCCTTCCCTCACAGCCTCGGAAGGAATCAGCCCTGCTGACACCTTGCTTTTGGATTTCTAGTCCCCAGCCCTATGGGCAGATACACCCAGTTTGCAGTACTTTGTTCTGGCTTCTCTAGCACTCTAAAATAATACCTTAGAAATCGTAGAAGTAGGAAGGGAAAGCTGAAGTCTGAGCACAGGCAGATTGGACAGCAGAGCTTGAATACGTCCACGGTGTCCTTTCTTGGTTTAAATGATTGGCTCACACAGGCTAGGAATGAGGACATTCTGTCTCACGTTTGTGTCTCTCGCTTTCCTCTGTCCTGATTGCCCGTTCATCGCTGTTGCCATGTAATTGGACTTTGCCCAGGATCTAGAAGCAGTAATTCTCTCACCTGGGCAGAGGGCAAAGGCATTCATTTGTGCCTATGGCGGACAGTGTCACATTTACCAGCAGCGCCGTGTGTGCAGCAACAGCTGTTGGGCTCAGAGAGAGACTTCTACCACACTGGAGGGCAGTATGAGTTCGGCCAGCTGTCTGCTCTTTTAGGCAAGAGAAATATGATTGGGAGAATGTAAATAGTGTTATAATGGCCCTCCTGTCTTGGGTGAGATGGCTCAAAAAACAGATGTCTCTAGAGATGTAAATGTGTAGGTGGGACAGTCCTTAAGATTTACTGGGGATTCCTGGGAGAATTTATTTTTCCCTTTTGTATCTGTTTCTTTGGGGAGCTAGAGAAGAAAAATCAGGTCAAGCAGACTGCTGCGAAAAACGATCTGGGTCTCAGGGATTCAGACAGTAACTGATGATGCACTGGCAGCTGAGAACTGGTTAAAGAAAAACAGGTAAAGTACACTGGCCCTGCGGCCCCACCCTCCCCCATTCTTCATCCTGTTCTGTGCCCTGGGGGACTGACCTCTAAGGGTGACATCATCGGGCTGTCTTCCTGTGTGTTAGTCAGGGTTCTCCAGAGAAGCAGAACCAATAGGATGTGCGTATATAGGAAGATATTTATTATAAGGAATGAGCTCATGCGATTATGGAGGATCACAAGTCCAGAATTTCCAAGGTGGGCTGGGAAACTAGAGATCCAGGAGTATGGGACAGAATAGTTCCAATCTGCAGGCAGACTTGAGAGAACCCGGAGGAGCCAATGTTTCAGTCTGAGTCTGAAAGTAGGGAAAACCAATATTCCAGTTTAAGCCCAAAGGCCTCTCCTGGAGAAAATCTCTGGCTCGGGGAGGTCAATTTTTTGTTCTCGTCCCTCCATCAACTGATTGGACGAGGCCCACCACGTTACCGAGGACAATCTGTTTATTCAAAGGCCACTGATTTAAAGGTTAATCCTATATGAAAACACTCTCACAGACACACTCAGAATAACATGTAACCAAGTATCTGGGCACCACATGTGAGCCAGTCAAGTTGACACATAAAATGAACCATCACACCTGGCTTCCAGTTGATTCAGCCCAACGGGAGGCACTCACAGATGAAAGACGAAAGGAGAGTGAGGTTGGGGAATTTATTTTTTGGCTTCCTCTACTCCAGGTTGCCACGGATTGTGTGCATCTGTCTACTGAAGGCTATAGTTCCTTCAAGCTGCCCTCTGCATGGCTCTCTCTTTGTCTGCAGGGTCTAGAAACTGCTCCCCTTTTTTTGCCCCTTTGGGCCTGGGTGGGAATAGCTCCCTGTTGTTGCTAGCTTGGGAGTGCTGCATTATCCCACTTACCCTGCTCTTGCAGTAAGTATATTTTACTAAATGCTTTTCAAATTGCCCAGCTGGAGCATGCCCTCTGTTTTCTGAATGGACCCCAATGGGGTCCATCATAACTAATACTTATACTCACGTAGCATGCACTATGTGTCAGGCATTTCTCTAAGTGCTTCGTAAGTGTTAACTTTCCAAAAACCTTGTAATGAAACTATTATTATTATTATCCCCATCCTGCAGATGAGAAAGTTGAGGTACAGAGAGGTTAAGTGACTTCCTCAAAGTCACAGAGCTAGTAAGTACTAGACCAAGAATTCCAGTGCAGGCCATCTGACACCAGGGCCTGAATCATTCACAATTGCTTTAGATTTTTCCAAGAAGTGATGATGATGATGATGATGATGATGGTGACGATGACAGCAGAAGCTAACATCGCGTGCTTGCTTCGTTATGGTCCCACGTTAAGTTCTCAGTCTGTACTTTTTTCTTTTTAATTAGTTTCAGGTGTACATGATAGTTAGCCATTTACACCCCTCTCTAAGTGAAAATCCCCCTCCCCCAAGCTACTACCCCTCTGATATCTCATATAACTGTTACAATAACATTGACTATCTTCCTTATCCTATACTCCACCTCCTGTGAATATGTATATATACATATATATATATTTTAAATTATAGTTGACGTACAATATTATTCTACTTCAGCTTTGGTTGTACAGAGCATTGGTCATACATCTACACAGTCTATGAAATAAGCATCTTGATAAGTCCAGTGCCCATCTGCCTCTATACTCTTGACTTAATCTTTACCATAACTTTTACTGGCAGTGCTTTTGTTATCTGCAATTTGTAATGGAGGCCACTGAGAGTCAGAGAGCTGAAATAGCCTGCACGTTGTCACGAGGCAGAATGGGTATTCAAGTCTGTGTTTGGAGAACGTGGCAAAGATAGGCAAATAGGGAGAAGTGAATAATTGGGGCCAGTTGTTCAATCTATTCTTGGCCGCCCACTCTTGCAAAAAACACACGAGTTTAAAAGGTGGTTGACTCAGGATGGTCTCATTTGCCTAAGGGAAAAATCAGAACTTTTGGACATTTTTAAAGGACTTTTAAGGAAACCGGGATAGCTATTTGTGTTCATCATGACTCATACAAGTCATGTGATTTAAAAAACAGGAAAATTCTATGGCTTCCGGCACAATGACAATAACATCTTACATTGCATAGCATTTTAGAGTGCACAGTTCACTTTAATATCAGATGCCTCCTTTTATACTCAAAACAATCCTCCTAGCTTTGCACTGGAGGTACTGGAGGCTTACGTGACTTGACCAAGGTCACAGCTTGCCAATAGCAGAGCCTGGAATGAAGAAAAGCGTTTCATATGTAGTAGATGCTGAGAAATTTACACACAACACCAGTCAGCAAACTATAGCCCAAGGGCCAAATTCACCCAGTAACCAGTTTTTATAAAGTTTTATTGACACACAGCAAAGCCCATTCATGACGCGTTGTCTGTGGGGCTTTGACAGGGGCAGAATTGAATGGATGTCACTGAGAATGTCTGATTTGAAAGGCCTAAGAGATTTATTATTTGGCCCTTTACACAAAAAGTGTGCCGTTTCTTGACATACATCATCTCAGTTTTCAATGTAATCTTTTAATCTGTACTATACTCACATGGTTCGAAAGCTCTTAAATGTAAAAAGGTAAGCCCGGAAAGCCCCCTCCATCCTTGCCCCCTCAGGCAGAGAGCCCCTGTGATTAGTTCTCATGCATCTTTCCAGAGCTGGTTTTAATACACATGGAAACCAATGTTCTTTCTTTCCCTTTTCAACACGATCTCTTGATTCTCACAAAATCCCCACAAGAGGGGTCAGTTTGCTCTCCCAAGGCTCGGTTCCTTCACTTTCTTTCACTGCGTAGGCCAGGGAATCATCTAGCCGCTGAACTGGGGGTGCGTGCACCCACAGAGAGAAGCCCCTTCCACCTCTGCATTCTTCCTATTCTACTCACCCCCATCTCGTTAAAAAAGAAAATGTCAAGCATACACAAAGCAGAGAGAAGAATACAATGAAGAATAACAATGGACCCTAATGTCTCTATCCTCCAGCTTCCTCAATTAGCAACATTCTGCTCATTACGTTTATTTTTCCCTCCCTTTTTTGTTTGCGTTTTTTTTTAATTGGGGTGAAATTCACATCACATAAAATTAACAATTTTTTTCAGTACATTCACAATGTTGTGCGACCATCACCTCTATCTAGTTCCAGAACATTTTCATCACCCCAAAAGGAGACCCTGTCCCATTACCAGTCACTCCCCATTCCTCTTCCCCAAGGCCCTGGCAACCACCAGTCTGCTTTCTGTTTATGGGTTTGCCCATTTTGGATATTTCATATCAATGGAATCATACAACATGTGGCCTTTTGTGTCTGACTTCTTTCACTCAGCATAAGTTTTCAAGGTTCATCCATGTTGTAGCCTGTGTCAGTGCTTCATTTTTTATGGCCGAGTAATGTTCCATTGTATGGATGGAGTGACCACATTGTGTTTATCCATCCCTCAGTTGATGGATGGTTTGGTTGTTTCCTGGAGATATCATATCACCTTACCCATAAATCCTTCAATATACATCTCTAACAGATAAGGACTTAAAAAAACATAATCCAAATACTACCAACAGACCTTATGAAAGTAACACTAATTCCTTAAGTTCCTTTAACACCAGTCCAAGATTAATCCTCCCTGCCTAAAGAATGCCAGTTTCTTAGAGACTTACTGTAATGATCATTTCGCAATATATATTAATACATAGTATGTTGTACAGCTGAAACTAATATAACGTTGTTGTATGTCAGTTATAGCTCAGCAAAAAAACCCACAACACCCCAAAACAAAAACAATGCTGCTTTCCCCAATGAGGTGGATTCCCCTTACTTTGTCTCCTTCACCTTGGGAAAAATATGGGGACTCTCTCTGCCCTAGATGCCACTTACAGGAAAAAAAACAGCCCTCATCTTTAAACGGAGTCCCCTTTAAAAAGAGACTCGGGTCGCTCCCGTTCTCCGATACAAAAACTACAGGTGTGGCAAGCAAACCTAAGCGCTATCAATTGCCTTTTTTCATTGAAAGACTCGGGGGAGAAGGGTGAAGGGAAGCTGTTTCTAGAATGAATAGAAAAGACTCAGGGAGGGGGTTAGCAGCTGTCCCTTAATGATTGTTTTTGTCAGAGCATCAATAATTTAGGTTGCGATCTGGCAGAGGGGAGGTGGTTAAATGACGAGCGTGACTGCCTTTCCCGCTGCCTCACTCCCGATCTACACGCCCCCTCCGCAGACCCCCTAGGTGGAGGAGGGAGAGCCCACGTGTTAGCACTTTCCTCTGCTCCCGTGGAGAACCCAGCCTGAAAGGAAGTGGAGTGGAGAGTAACAGCATCTTTCCAAAGACGAGAGTCCTGCCCTGTGCTGGGAGGTTGTGGGGCAGTATTAAGGGGCTTAGAGAAGAGGAGAAATTGATTCCTCCCGAGCAATGGGAAGGTCGTGCCCTTGGCTGGATCTGTCTCCCCCGGCCAGGTCCCCCTGTAGCGCGTTGCTGGAGGTGATCAAGAGCTTTTGAGCCGACAAACCTTCCCTCCCGCCTCCCGGCATCAGGGAATCCTCCCCCACGCCGCCGCCCCCCTCCACAGCTGGCACAGCAGCCCCGATTGGCGCCTGCCTTTGTGGGGAGCCCTTAGCTCAGAACACGGCTGCTCCTGCCATCCCCCTTCTCTCTCCTCTCTCGGGGCTCCCTTCTGCTTTGCATTGGGCAGGCAATGGATGCGTGGGCTTCAGCCGTCTTGGCCCCCTGGGTGCTGACAAGGGGGGACCCTCAGGACACCTGGAGGACCCGCTGCGCTGCGCACTAACCACACCGCGGGAGCCCATGTTATATCGGTGAGTGAGCCGGGCTTCCAGAGGTGGGATGCTGGGATCTGGGTCCTGCAGGGAGTTCAGTCTCTATTTCCTTGCTGTACTATTACCTCTGTGTGCCAAGGTAGGAACACATGGTCTCCCGCACCCCCTTCCTATGAACGGCTTTTCTTTGGGAGGTGGGCAGTTTATTTCTGGATTTCACTTGTTTCTGTCTTAAAACCCCCTTCCTCTTTCTGAATAGTTTCTCTTGGCGGGGGTGGGGGGGTGGGGGGTGGGGGTGGGGGAGGGGCAGACCCCTGACTTCCAGCTTATACTACTTTCTTTCTTAAATTTCCATTTTCTTTCCACTGCCCTCCGCTCCCTGTAGACTTGATGTCTTTGCCACCCGCCCTGGACCGGGGACCTTTTCCCCGTGACTAGAGTGCCTGACCTAAGTCACATTTTACTTTTTTATGTCCTTCCCACCCTTTCACTCACGTCCCTTTCTGCTTTGAGCTGCAGGCGGGCTGGACAAGTGACCGGTCGGGGAAGCATGCGCGCCTCCCCTTCCCCCCTCATCGCGTCTGGCTTTGGGGGTCCCTGAAACAAAAGTTCCCGACACCCCGCGTGCCCGGGCCTTGTCTTCTGTGCTCAACGCAGCGTGAATGTGCTGGAACAAGGGAGGTGGCAGATGGGGGTTAGGCTGGTGAGAAGAATGACATCGTCTTAGGAAACCGCTTGCTCAGTTTACTATTTAATATTCTCCCCTCCCTTGCGCCCCATGCAAAGCAGCGACAGGACTCCACACCCCTCTAGACCCCCCCGTCCCCCGCCCTTTGCTTTTATTTTGGACAGAGTTGACTCTTGGGGTGGCTTTTGTTTCTCAGGAGAGAGAAAGACTGGAGGCAGGATCCCTCTCTTTCTCTCTGGCTCTGCGGCTGACAGCTTCCCAGAGCACATGCTGTGGGGACCGTATGGGCCAGGGGCAAGGCTTCTGCCTGGGCTCCCCTGTCCTCTCCAGGGGGCCTGCTTTGGGGGGTCCTGAGAGGCTGAGCAGGGACAGGGAATCAGAATAGAATGTAAACAGGAGGACAGAGCATCTTCCCGGTGCTGCCTTCTCTGTTGCTGAACCCACAAGAGGGAAGCTCATACCTGTACCCCTCCCTCCCAGCGAATATGCTTTGGGGTGGCGTGGGTGGCGGTCTCCGCTAGGTATCCAGCTGGGTCTGAGTTTTCTGTTCAAAGTCCACGACTTCAGGGCAGCCTTGTCATTTCCCACGCGCACTCTTTCGGGGACAGCCTTAGGTCGCTTGTGGGGTTGGTACGGAGTGGAGGTCTCAGTGTCTGTGACTGATGCTGGCCCCTCACTTCCCAAGTGGCCTCTAGTCCCACCAACGCCCTAAGCCCAGGCTGCAGGAAGGTTCCCAACTCCATACATCTTAGCAGCTGAGTTTTTTCTGTGGATATTCTGTTTTCCTTCACAATACAGGAATTTGCAGAGACGCATACAGATGTCACTCTAGGGGGCAAATGCCATTGTCCCTCTAGTTAAGATGGGTTTAATTCAATGCTACCCATCACCCCCTAAAGTAAGCAGAAGATCAGGACCAATGTTCAGGAGGTAAAGGGTGGGTTTGACATTGAACAAATTACTAGGCAAATGACCTGTAAAGTAATGCCATGTGCAGCTCTGGGCCGTCAGATGCTCGGCATGGGGTGTGACTTATTTATTTTATTCTTTTTGAAATGTTAACATACAGGACCAGAGGGCCCTTGGTGGCAGAGGGCAAGTGAGGGAGATTCTATTCCAGGATCTTTCAACCCTGCTGTCTTCACAGTGACAGACAGACAAGGGCTCTTGGCATCTCCTACCACCTCCGGCAAGGCCAAGCGTGTGTGACGGAGGAGGCAAGGCTGACTTAGCCAAGCGGAGAGGGCCACTCATCAGAATTCCCAGGCCTTCCCCTCCAAGTGCAGGCCTTGGGCCAGCGGGGAGCTTCTGGGAACGAAGTCTGAGGTGCCACCCAGCCCTGCTCAGTTAGAATCTGTATCTGAATACTATCCTGGGCCAGCTGCGTGCTGGTCAGAGTCTGAGAAGAACCTGGAAGGGGGTGAAGGTGGGGTGTCACTGGGCCCTTGTGTTCCTGGCTGACAACCAGTCCAACCATGACTCCCCTGTGGTGGGGTTCCTGGGAGGCCTGGCCAGGGGATGCATAAAGCTGGGCGTATAGTAGGAGCTCACTAAATCTTGACTAGTTTTTTTTGATAAGCGAAGTTTTTCTTTTAAAATTCATTGACTTTTTAAATTCTTTTCTGTTTGTTTCTTCTTTTAAAAAAATACACCACTAAATGTCACTGAATACAATTACACTGAGTTTTGAAAGAAAGGAAAAGGATTTTAGACCTGTGATCTATTGGCTACTTTTAAATTACTCTCCAGAGTGAGTGTGTATGTCCAATTTTTCTTTCCTTCTTTAATTGTAAAATACACACAATGTAAAGTTCATTATTTTAACCATTTTAAAGTGAACAATTCAATGGCACTTAGTGTTTTCACAAAGTTATGTAACCGCCACCACTGTTTAGTTCCAGAACATTTCCATAATCCCAAAAGGAGGCCCCTCCCCATAAGCAGTCACTCCTCATTCCCCCTCCCCCAGCCCCTGGCAACAACCTATCTGCTTTCTGTCTCCACGGATTCCCTATTCTCCATGTTTCATACATGGAACTGTACAATGGGTGGCCTTTGTGTCTGGCTTCTTTCACTTCTGATTTCTTCTGTAGTTCACATTTCCTTCCTTTCCTTCTTCCATATGTCCCACCCACCCTTCCTCTAAATCATGCAGGTCAGTTATGAGTAACAGAACAATATTTATTACAGACTTAATTCACACGTTAATTCTTAGTGACTGAGAACAAGTGTCGGCGTTCTTAGTTGCCAAACATTTTTCAGGACTGGATGCCAGGGCTACTCACTTTTTTCTAAAGTGGTTCTCACTTTTGGTATCCAGTTATTTCTCGCCAGCAAAAACCATCCCTAAAACTTGCAGCCCCAAGGGGAGGCAGTTTCTAGACCATGTCATGAGAGTTTTCAGATCCCAAGATATGCGATAATTTAATCACAGTGGCACACATTCCGTATTCAATCAATATTTGTTGAATGAACAAAGCATGTCAGCACTGACAATTATCATCATAATGAATTAATGTCTTAATATATTAAAATGTTGATACCACACACAGCCACTGACTGGCTGAAGGGGCAGAATGAATGAGGGAGATACTGAAACTCCTACCAGTACTAAATACTGAGAAGTCGAAAATATGTATTGAGGGGAAAACACATTCAAAGATGTAGGCAAAACTACTTACCCACACCTGCTGAGGACGTCAGAGTGAGCGGGTGTGCAATGGTTTCATTTAAGATAATATTAGAGGAACACTCTCCCCCGGGAGAAGTTAAATTTTTTTCCTGGCAGTCTGTCATTTTTCCTTTAATCTTCCATTGCTGATGGAATCAAGTGAGTTTAAGAGAGAGAGAAAAGAGGGAATGATAAATGGTGCTGAGTGTCTGGAACATTGGTCCGGCTGCAATATTGCCCAGCCTAGACAAGAGGAATCGTTGATCTACCTTTTAACAAGTATTTATCCTTCCTGTCAGACAGGCCCTGTACTAGGCTTGGGGATTCAGCAGAGAATGGAATCATAATGGGAGTCATAGTCATAACAGCGGCAAACATGAATTTAGGGCTTACCATGCGTGGGACACTGATCCCACCATGTTACATAGAATGAAATCATTTCATCCTCACAGCAACTCAATGAAGTACACGCTCTTATCATCCCCATTTTACAGATGAGGAAACTGCAGCCCAGAGAGGTAAAGTGACTTGCTCAAGGTCACACAGCAGGAGATGGCAGGATCTGAGCCCAAACAAGCTGCCTGCTAAGTTGGGAGCGGTTCTCCATTAACTCTCATCAGTTATTGGCTGAGGGATCGTCCAAGGGTATTAACTCCCCAGCGTCTCTGGCTTGTCGTTTGCTCCTGCCACCTGCCGGAATGAGCCCCATGCAGGGAGCAGCAGGTGCTGGAGGCAGGGAGCCATGTGCATGTGTGGGCAGCGGAAGGTGTAGACACTGGCAGAATTCTCTTGAATGATTCATAGCAGAAACATCTTTTGAGTTGGATTTTGGGATGGGGAGCTGGAAAGGCATTCAGGATGGAGGCAAAGAAGTGTGGAAGTCAGGGGTGTGTTCAGGATTGGAGTGGGGAGTCCTTTAGGGTTGGCCAATGGGTGATCTGATAGTCTAGGACGATTGGAGGGAGGACAGACTCAGGGAAGGATGAAAGGTTACAGTCCATCGGAGCGAATGAGGGCCTGAACCAGGCCAAGTGGGAGAGGAAGTGCTAGATAAGGTCAGCAGCCCTTATGATGAGTAGAATATGGGGTGAAGGAGGGAGAGATGGAACTCCACAATGGTTGGGGGGAGCAATTCCGTTGCATTTTGGGTGTCTTGCAAGTTTGACCACCAGAGGGTGCCTGTGAACACCTGTGTCGGGTCACATCCCTGCTCTGCTTAGAACCTTCCATAGCTCCCACCTCACTCAGAGCAAAAGCCAAAATCCTCCCCCAGGCCCACAAGGCCCTGCTGTCCCCATCACCTCCCTGTCATCACCTCTTCCTATTTATCCCCTCTTTTACTCTGCTCCAGCCACACAGGCCTCCTTGCTGTTCCTTGAACACACCAAGCGTGCTCCTGCCCCAGGGCTTTTGCATGGGCTGTTCCCTCTGCTTGGAAAGCTCTTCCCCCAGACACCCTCATAGTTCCTCCCTTACCTCCTGCAGGTCTTTACTCCAGTGTTCCTTTCTCAGTAGGGCTTTTTCTGGCCACCTTCTCAAAATGACAGTCCACTTGCCCTTTCATCTTCCCCTCTCCTGTTTTCTTTTCTCCATGTGACATTCTGCATATTTTAACTGTTTATCTTGTTTCTTGTCCATCTCCCTACTAGAATGTCTGCTCTATGAAGGCAGGGATCTTTGTCTTGATCTAAACCATGTCTAAAACAGTGCCTGGCACACAGTAGGTACTCATTAAATACTGCTGGATAAATGAATGAATGAATGGATGAGTGAATGATGGGGAGGATAATGGAGCTGTGAGCTGAAGTTGGGAGAAAGAATTCAGCTTGAGATTCAGTGGCTCCCATGGATCCTGCCCAAACACGTGCTCTCCAGGGGTCTCCCAGCCTCTGTCCTTCTTGAATCCTGGTCAGTGTCCTGGGACCTCCTGTAAAAGCCATCCAGAGACCCCAGGCCATCTGTTTATCCTGGTGTCTCACTGTGCTGTGATCGGTCAGTGAGGGAGAAAACAGTGAAAAGCAAGACCAGCTGTGACATGGTTTCTTGTCACCAGGGGATGGATCTTTGCAGCCGGACTCAGGGCTATGCTGGCGTGCCGGTCTCAGCCTCTGCCATCTGCCTGCCGTTTTATTTAGTTCTGTGCTCACGGATATGGGGCAGTTCTGAAACTTGCCCTAAGCAATGAGAGATCTTGCTGGCCCTGGCTTTATTTTTCATTTCACCTTGTACTTAGCTTCTCTGTGCCAAGGTGGGGTTTGGGGTGAGTCCACACTGTCTGAGATGGGGCTGCTTCGGGCTGTGGTCTGAACTCCCATGAAAGGTGGATTGTATGTGTCTGTATCTATATGCTGTATCTACTTCTTGGTGCCCTCAGTAAGTGGGTGTCTGATGCGGTGAGGCAAGGAAGCTGAAATGCGTGCTACGGTGAATATTTAAGTACCTTCAAAGAGATGGGAGTATGGGGCCGCCGGTTGGCTCAGTTGGTTAGAGCGCGGTGCTCTTAACAACAAGGTTGCTGGTTCGATCCCCACATGGGCCACTGTGAGGATGCGCCCTCCACAACTAGATTGAAACAACTACTTGACTTAGAGCTGATGGGTCCTGGAAAACACACTTAAAAAAGAAGATGGGTGGATGTTTCTTAACAGAGGTTTGTTTTTTTACACATTTTTTCATATTGTTAAAATATACATAGCATAAACTTGACCCTTTTCACCATTTTTCAGTGCATTAAGTACATTCACACTGTTGTGCAGCCGTCACCATCCATCTCCAGAGCTCTGTCATCTCGTAGAACTGAAACTGTCCCTGTTAAACACTCACTCCCCATTGTCCTCCTTGCTCAGCCCCTGGCACCCCCCATCTACTTTATGTTTCTATGAGTTTGACTCCTTTAAGGATTTCATGTAAGTGGGATCACACGGTATTTGTCCTTTTGTGTCTGGCTTATTTCGCTCAGCATCATGTCCTCAAGGTTCATCGATGTAGCAGGTGTCAGACTTTCCTTCCTTTTTAAGGCCAAATGATATTCCATATGTGGATACACGTTTTGTTTATCCATTCATCCATCAGTGTACATTTGGGTTGTTTCCATGTTATTATCAATTTATACTCCCACCAACAATGCACAATGTCACTTTTTCCACATCCTCACCAGCACTCATAATCTCTTATCTTTTTGATAATACCCATTCCAGCAGGTGTGAGGTGATAGCTCATTGTGGTTTATATTTGCATTTCCCTGATGGTTAGTGATGTTGAGCACCTTTTCATGTACCTGTTGGCCATTTGGATATCTTTGGAAAAAAGTCCATTCAGTTCCTCTGATGGTTTGTTTTTATTTTATTTTTTCCTATTTATTTATTTTATTTTTTGCAATTGAGTTGTATGTGTTCTTTATATATCTTGGATACTAACCCCTTGTCTGATACATGATTTGCAAGTATTTTCTCCCATCCTGTAGGTTGCCTTTTCACTTTGCTGATGGTTCCCTTTGCTGTACAGAAGCATTTTAGTTTGATGTGGTCCCACTTATTGATTTTTAGCTTTTATTGCTCCCTGTTATAAGCTTTTACTTCTAGGCGGAGCCTTAACACTCGCCCTAGACCTGGTTACCTGCTCTGGAGATTGTTTGTTCAGGGCCCGGAAATCACTTTTACTATCAGCCAAATAAAACATCATCCGGAAGGTGATGAATGCATTTGAAGGCTGGTTAAAAATGACATTTACATTATCTTTACCATGGCTGTTCGAATCCGCAGTCTGCTGAATTTCACACCCTTCAGCCTAGAATTCAGGAAAGGATACCATTTCCCGGGGTCTTAGCAACCCTTGTTTTGTCCAGGGCTAGATTAAGATGTTTTGTTGACTGAGATCTTAGCACACAGAACAAGACAGGAAGGAATGAAACGGCCCAGGAGAAGGTCAACAACAAGGGGAAGAAAGAGAATAAAGGCCGAGAGAGAACAAGAGAGAGGAGGTGAGAGGAAAATGATTTCATGGGGAAATACTATCTTTTAGCTCTTTCTAACAAACAGTTTGGTGTTCTCAACAGGACTCGGCTCCTGTGTATGTTCCCCTTGAATGCTAAGCTTTCAAAACACAAGAAAAACATTCATTAAATGAAACCAGTGTTGCTTCCATCAAGTTGTGTATAGAGGATTGCTATGGACTGAATCATGTCCCCATGTTCGTATGGTGAAGCCCAAACCACCAATACGATGGTGTTTGGAGATGGGAAGCCATCAGGGTTAGATGAGATCATGAGGTTAGGTCCCTCGTGATGGGATTAGTGCCCTGAGAAGAAGAAACACCAGAGACCTTAGTCTCTCTCTTTTTCCTCCATGTGACAACATAGTTAGAAGGCGGCTGTCTGCAAGCTAGGAAGAGTGTCTCACCAGGAACTGACCATATTGGCACCCTGCTTCTAGACTTCCAGCTTCTAGAACTGTGAGTAGTTAAACGTCTGTAGTCAAAGCTACTCAGCCTGTGGTATTTTGTTATGGCAGCCCGAGCTAAGACAGGAAGGCTGCTGTAACAAATAGGCCCCCGATTGGATGAAAGGTTAAGCACAACAGAAGTGTGTTTCTGATCCCTGATAGCCCTGGGAGGGTATTCCTGGCCGGCAGGTGGCTCTCCTCAAGGACCCAGCCTCTCACAATTTCGTGGCTCTACCACACGCTCGGCCCTTAGTGTCTTCCGTGTCCAGCCATCACAGGAGAGAGGAACTGTCTTGAGGACACACCTTCCCCTTGAAACTCTGACCTGGGAGTGACATTCGACATTTCCACTCATAGCCATGGGTGAGAATGAGTCACAAGGCCACGCCAATTCAAGAGGACCTGGGAGTTTAGTCCATGGCCGCTGTGTGTTCACCAGGGTGTGGCCTCGATTCTGGGAGCAGGATCTGCCAAATTTTAAAATGTGCACACTCTTTGAAACAGCAATGCTATATCTAGGAATTCATTCTATAGAAATACTTGCAGCATTTCACAGAAATCTATGTATAATATGGTAGATGCAACATTTTGGGGAATAGCCCCAAATAAAAAAGACCCAGCTGGGGGGTGGGGGGTGGGAGATGAGGGTAAGGGGCATCAAATATATGGTGATGGAAGGAGAACTGACTGTGGGTGATGAACACACAATGGGATTTATAGATGATGTGATACAGAATTGTACACCTGAAATCTATGTAATTTTACTAACAATTGTCACCCCAATAAATTAAAAAAAAAAAAAAAGACCCAGCTGTCCAGACTAGATAAATTCTACAAAGTCATTACAAAATACTAGAGGAACTGGTGTGGAATATTGCCTAAGATATATTATTCTGTGCAAAAAGCGTTGAAGACTTTTATGTGTATATATATATATATATCTATATACATATACTTATATGTTTATATACATATATAATCTCACAAATTCCATGCTTGTAAAAAAGTTATTCTACATGTATGTGATTGTGTATTTGTTTTTCTATTGCTGTCATACCAAATTACCATAAAACAAATGGTTTCACACCAGCAGTCATTTATTATCCCCTCGGTTTCATAGGTTGGAGGTCTGATTGTCTTGGCTGGGCTGCAATCAGGTGTCAGTGGGGTGTGTGCTTCTCTGGAGGCTCTGGGGAGAATCCGTGTTCTTGTTCACTCAGGCTGTTGGCAGAATTGTTTCATGTTGTTTTAGGACTGGGGTCCTGTTTTCTTGCTGACCGTCAGCTGGAGGTGGTCTCAGCGTCTAGAATGCCAGCATTCCTTGGCTTGTGGCTTTTTCACCTCAAAAACCAGCTGGGAAAATCCAGCATAACCTCTCTGTTTTAAAATGTGTAACCTAATTCCAGTGGCATAGTCCCCTTGCCATGTAATGTAACACACTCAAGTGCCAGTTCATGGGGGATAAAATCCTGCCTACCGCAGACTGTCTATGTTTCGGGAGAAGTGAGTTTGGCAAGAAAAATGCTCCCTGCCAGACTCTGGGTTGGACGGCAGAGAGGCCTTGGGCCTCCAAGAACCTGGGTCCAGATCCCTGACCTGTCTGCTCCGCTCCGGGCTGTGGGATCTTGGGTGAGCCACTGCGTCTCTCTGTGCTTCAGTCTCATCTTCAACACGAGGGAATAGATTTCCCGGTTCCTCTAGGACTGGTGTTAGGTGGGGACATCTGGCCTATGTCCCCTTTTCTTAACTCTAAACTTGGGTGTAGGGAGGAAGGGCATAGCTAATCCCTTTTAATGAATTTAATATGAGTATTTCAGCTTTAAAAATATTTGCTGTGATGTAACAAACATGCAGGAAAACGCTCAAATTACACAGGTATATATACTGTGTCCCCACCATCACTTCGGTCAAGAGTCAAGGATTTTCCATTTCCCTCGTGGGTTGCCACGTTAAGCTAAAAAAAAAAAAAAGGAAAGAAAAGAAAAGAAAAGAAAAATATAACACTGGTTACATTTGAATTTCAGATAAACAGTGAATAGCCTTTTGGTGTAAGTATATCCATGCAACAGGGTGTCCTGTACTTTACGTGGCGATCCTATCAGCTGGCTCCCTTGTGTTCCACTCCAGCCAACAACCCTCAGCCCCAAGGCCAATAGACTCTGACTCTCATCACCATAGATTCATTTCGCCTGTTTTTGAACTTCGTATCAATGGAATTACGCAGTGTGTCCCGCGTTGTGTCTGTCTGTGAGATCCAGCCACGTTATTGCCTCTAGCACGTTCTTTTTTCATTGCTGTATAGCATTCCATTATGTGGGTGAACCACAATTTATTTTTCCACTTTCTTGTTGATGGACCTTTGGGTTATTTCCTGTTTGGAGCTACTATAGAGCTTTACGAACACAACTTTTAGTGGCTATATGCACTCGGGAATAAAGCTACCTCACCATTTTTAGTTTTAAAATTTTTCTCCCAGACGGTGAAAAAGACATCCTCCAACACCAGTGAAGAAGTTGAAAGCTTGTAGGGCTACATGCTAGCCCCTTCCTGGCCTTTTTTTATTTCCTGGATGAAGGACCTCATGGGCATTTTTGAGTTCCCATCTTCTCCCTGACAGCATCATGTCTTTCTAATCTGTATGATGAGCCTGCAAAGTTTTAGAGGATGTTTTCCGTCTACTTTTTTGCTAAGTGCTGTATATTTTACTAATTTTACCCGAGATGAAGCAGCTTTTACCAGCTATTAACACTTGTTTCACAGTGGGTGGGGAAGCACAGCTGTGTGAGTGTCCCTGTCCACAT
This sequence comes from Rhinolophus ferrumequinum, assembly GCF_004115265.2. Lineage (NCBI taxonomy): Eukaryota > Metazoa > Chordata > Mammalia > Chiroptera > Rhinolophidae > Rhinolophus > Rhinolophus ferrumequinum. Next base: position 48,211,334 of record NC_046301.1, read on the forward strand.
GAGGGGGGTGGTCATAGAAGGTCCACTGACTTCCGTGTGGTCACTCCCTCCCTGCTCCTTCTCCGTAGTTCCTGGACCAGCCTGTATTAATCAAGAGTACCTCCAGGGCCTTCTGGTTGCCATGACAACTCAGGCTGGTCCAGGCTTGGTGTTGGGGGGTCAGCCTTCATTTCAGGTGTGGCTTCAGTTTGGATTTAGGAAAATGGTGGATACAAGTGGTACCTGGTGCTTCTGGAAAGTTCTATTCTTGTTGCATTAACAATAAGGCTTTCTGTGGCCTCAGGCTTAATGCCATTTATTTTCTGGTATTTGCATTGTCTTTTTTTGGCACCTTCTGTTCATAGAACCCAGCTGCTTCTAGGGGGAGACAACCCCACATGCTTTGCCATGTACTTTGTGCTGTGGTTGGGCAAACAGAGAGAAGGAACGGCACATCTGGTCACAAGCCCCAGCAGGTGCCAGGGAGGGACACCAGCCTGGGAAGTGCCTGTTGGCCGGAGATTTGTTTGTTCCTGCTGTGTACACAGAGGACAGCTGGGGCTCCAGTGGAACTGATGTCAAGGGCTCTGCAGAGCACACTTGATGGTGTCGTTAGAGCAGCTGTCCCCTCTCTCCATGGCCACTAGGCTCTGCCCACTGGATGCAATATCAACACAAGAGCCAGTGTGGACCAAGCACTTTCCATGGCCGGGTACTGTGCTCAGGGTGCTGCCTTTTCACAGGTCAGCCCCCTGACCCACCATGATGGTAGCGTTATCCCACATTGTACAGGACAAAACAGACTCAGAGGGTTGAGTAACTGGTTAGGGACCACACAGCTTGTTGATTGTGTGCTGAGGTCAGACCTGGCTCTGGAATACATCTTCCTTCCCACCACGCTTTCATCTCTTTCCCACTTAGGGGAAGTCCTGGACCCCAGGCAGCCGTTTGCAAGGTGCCTGATGATGTTTTCCTGGGTAGACCCATTCCTAAGACCATTCATTCATTCATTCATGAAATATCTAAGGTGTCAGGGACAGAATGACAAACAAGACAGATCACAATCCTCATCCTTGCGTGTGGCATTAGAATCCTGTGGGGGAGACAGATGCTATTTAAGCCCACACGTAAGTACCAGTCCCAGAGAAAGACCAGCCCCCTGTAGAAGAAGACATCATTGGAGGACTTGATGGGGAGTGCCTGCGTCTGACTACAGTCCTGAGGGATGAGAGGGAGCTGGCCCATTGCAGATGAGGGGAACAGCATTCTAGGAAGAGGGAACAGCAGGTGAAAAGGTAGAATGAGCTCGGCAGAGACCAGGAAGGGTGAGGAAGCCAGTGAGTCTGGAGCGTAGAGGCAAAGGGGAGAAGGGAGAGGATGAGGTCGGGGAGATGGGACAGCCCTGCGGGGTGTGGCTTTTAGTCCTACAACAGTGGAAATGCTGACTGATGTTTCAGAAAGACCCCACTGACTCACAACAGAAAGCAGATTGGGAATTGGGAGTGACCGACCTGGGAGAGGCAACTGCCTTAGTCCAGAGTGAGCAATGAGCGGGGCTGTGCAGCGTGAGGGGGGAGCTGACGGGATTCGGGATATGTCTTGGAGGCAAGTGGATGGGACCTGCTGATGAATTTGACTTGAGGAATGAAGGGGAGTGAAGAACCATGAGTGAAGACTCAATTTATGGTTTGGTTAGCAAGGTAAATGGGGGGCCCATGAGGAGATGGGGAGACTGAGAGCCATGTGCTATAGGGCAGGGGTGGGAAAGGGAGCATTCTGTCCCAGGTCAGTGTGATGAACATGTGGATGTCTCAGAAGACGTCAGCCGGAGTGTGTGGATTAGCCTTTGTCTTTCCTGCTCCTCTTTGTGCCTTCTGTAGGTGCCTGAAATGTTTCCCATCAAGGCGTTTTCGCCGTGCCTTGTATCTGGGGTTTTAGCTAAATTGTAGATACTACACGACACACCCAATCTGTCAGCTGGATTCTTTCTTTAATATTGACACAGGAAGAATATTTTTTTGGGGGAGGGATGACTCTTGGAGGTAGAAATGGAACCTTGATCCTACCTCCTGTCCTCAGTTTTATTTCTGTAAAATGAGAAAGAAAATACCTTCCATGGGTAACTGCTTACAAAAGGAATAACAGCTTTTTTTTTTTTCAATTAGAGGGGAACATATTTGGAAAAACAAAAAAGACTTTATAAATGTACGATCATAGGCAATTAAGAGTAAGTTTTCATGGGAGTAAATTGAAGCTTCAAGGCGTCAGGAAGGACAGATCTATGAAACCCTATTAGTTACAAGATTTGGAAAGAAACTGATAATGAGTTAATGCTTCAGAGAGGATTGGAGAGCTATCATATCTGTGGATGCTTCAAGCAGGGTGAGAAGAAACAGTTGGGAGGTTGCTAAGCCTCCATTCCCACACTCATTTCTTTGCAATCCGGGGGCGGCCTCATTCTCTCCACCCATCTCCTTACACCTGTGGGTGTTGAGGTAATTTTGCAATATTTGTGCATGGGGTTTAACCTCATAATTCTATTTCATTCCTGCTGGCCTTCCAGTGAGTTTGCTTTTCTTGGACAGACACGGAGTGGCTAATGGTGGGGGCTGATGCTGGTGGGAAAAATCCATTTAGGATTGAAAATATGCTGTTGAATGAGATGTGAAAGCCATGGACTGTCTCACGCCAAGAAGAACCAAGGAAAGTCCTCCCCACAGTCCACGAGGTGCTGCGTGATCTGCCGCACCATCTCCTCACCTCATCTCTTCTACTTTCCTCCTCTGTCACTCCTAGACACCCTGGGCTCCTGGTTCCTTGAGCAAGTCACACATGGCTCTACCTCAGGACCTTTGCACATGCTATCCCCATAGCCGGGAGCACTCTTTTTCTCAGATACCCACACGGTTTCTGTATCATCTCCTTAGGTTCTCTGCTCAGATGTCATTTCCTCAGCGATGCCATCTCTGATCACCTATTTCATATACTAACCAGCCCACCCTATACTCCTTATGAGTTCTCAGCAGAGTTGTGTCCCCCCCAAATTCATATATTGAAGTTCTAACCCCCAGCAGCCTAGAATATGACTGCATTTGGAGAAAGACTTTTACAGAAGTAGTTAAGGTAAAGTGAAGTCCTAATGCAATATGACCAGTGTCTTTGTGAGAAGAGATTAGGACACAGACATACACAGGGAAGATGATAGGAAGACACAGGGAGAAGACTGTCATTTACAAGCGAAGGAGAGAGGCCTCAGAAGAAATCAACCCTGCTGACACCTTCATCTTGGACTTGTAGCCTCCAGAACTGTGAGGAAATAAATGTCTGTTGTTTAACCTGCTCAGTCCAGGGCGCTTTGTGACAACAGCCCCAGCAAATAAATACACCTTTCCTGTTTAATTTCTCTCCACAGCATTTTTCAGTTCCTAATGTCTACATAACGTCCTTATTTTGTTCATTGTCCCTCCTTGCCCGCCTGAGAACATTCGTTCCATGATGAGGGAGACATTTGTCTATCTCATTCATGGCTGTGTCCCCAGAGCCTAGCACAAGGCTGGCACATAGTAGGCTCACTCAACGTTTGTTGAGTGAATAAGTGAGTGAAATGGAGACAGAGCTTCCAGGGGTGCTAAGTTCCTCTGGTGTTGAGTATCGACCAGAAACATCTGTGAAAAGTGACACCCTGTCCCTTTTCTCTTCCAAAAACCAGCTGAGGTGGCAAGAGCAGGCTTATTCAACAAATGGCCACAACCCAACGTGGATTGTAAAATTGATCCTTGAATTCATTCTTTCAGTTTTCTAAGTGACTTTCTGGAGCTCACAGGACCCAGGGACCAGAGAAGCCTGAACAAGCAGGCTCCTGATGACCCATTTTGCAGAGGGAAACACTGAGGTGCTGAGAAGTCCAGCTTCCCACTTTCTGTAGCTGGCATCTCTGAGGTGGAACATGTGTCTGGGGACACAGCTTATGGTCTTTCACTCCCATCACTTGCATCTGTTGCCAGGCAGCTTCTAAGAACTGGCTTTCCTGCCCTGAGTTGCCAAGGAAATACTAAATCCATTGGGCTGGGCCTGAGGTGTATTTTGACTTCCTGTGAAGGAGGCTGTCTGGTCGCCTGTGCTGTCCCTTGATCTGCCTTCTCTCCTGTCCCTGTGTTCGCTCTTTCTGCACCTCCTCACTCTCCCTCTCTTTCTCTCTCTCTCCTCCTCTAGTTTCACCCTGTGCTGGAGGCAGAAGACCCTGAGATTTCTGAGCAAAGCCCATGGATGTTGAAGTCTTCCTGGGTCCTGGACCCCATGTTCTCCCCCCACAATTATTATGATGCCCTGCAGGACGGTGGCTCAGGGCCCCTTGGTCCGACCCCCTCGGGCCGACCCAGCATCCCTCAGGTCACGCAGTCCCACCGGATGAGCGGCAGCTGTGAAGGGCCCCCTCTGAAGCGGCGGGGCGGCCTGGTGGACCACCGGGATGTCATCTTGGCCCACCAGGCACACAAAATCCACAGCACCCCCCAGGCCAGAAGGAAGGAATGGGAGTGAGTATGCACGGGCCGGTCCCAGCCCTGGGCAGGGGCACGGGGTGGGTGGCAGGGCACGGTGTCTCGTGGGGTCAGGCAAAGCTCATTTCTTGCAAACTTTGAGGGGGGATGCATGCCTCTGGAGCTCACTTAGGAGCTGCGCTGGCTGCTGACACCTCAGATTCCTTCCCTACCTGTTGACCCATATCTGCTGCCTTAAGCCCCCTTGTAGACCTTTAGGGCACCTCATGTTACAGCAACAAAGGGTTAATTATAAGCAGGGCAGGGCATCTTCTGAGGACCCCGCTCCAGGACTAGGACCTGTTGACGGATATTTCCAATGACACTGCGCTCCTGAACTCATCTGAGAAATGCTTCTTTCTGGGGGGAAAAGCAAGAATTGCACTTCTTAACTTGTGGTTTTGGGGGCAGAAGACAAGTTTGTGCTGAAGGCAGAGAGGGGACTGGGAGAATGGGGTGGTTCTGTGGACTCTGGTCTGGGCCCCCTTACTCTTTGCCCCTGAAAGTGGGTCTTCTTCTAGGATTGGGCTTCGAGCCAGCTCTGCTGGTGTGATCTTGGGCCACTGACCTTCCTGGGCTCATAGCCTTACCTGGGAAGTCGGTCTTTCCAGGCTGTTGGAGGACTGAAGGGGGTTTGTGTGAAGGTTCAGTTCTGAGTTCGGATGGAGAGCTGGTAGCTTTTCTTTTTCTCGAGTTTCTTTGGAAACAGCTCAGAGCTGGGGCCCTGGCAGACATCGGGAAGGTGGGACGTGAGTAGGAATTCCAGGGCTATTGGAGCTGAGGCTGACAGGGATGCTGACCACTCCAGGGACCCTGAAACCCCCTCGCCCACCCTCTCCACCCTCCAGTCTGACCTCAGGGAAGTTAGCAAGTCATCTGGGGCACCACACACAGCTTTGTCAGGTTTCCCCGATTTTTCGTCTGCTGGGATGGGGAACTGGGTTATAAACGCCAGTGGGGTTTGGGGTGTGCTGATGGGGGCTGTGTAAATACAGGGTGCAATGAAAACTGGATTATCAAAATGAGCCACAAAGGACTCAGGTTACATGAGAAAGGTGGTGCCGGTGTGGCCTCTGAGGTGGGTTCCTGAGGTTAGGCTGACATCTGGTGGCACATTTGGGCATCATGCAGAAAGGCAATGGTGACAAAGCTTTATTTTCTCACACTGTGGTGGTCCTTTTGACTTTCTCCTCTTCATCCGTCCATCTACCCATCCACTCATCCATCCTTCCATCTATCCATCCATCCTTCCATCCATCCATCTCTCCATCCATCCATCCATCCATCCATCCATCCATCCATCCATCCATCCATCCTTCCATCCATCCTTCCATCCATCCATCTCTCCATCCATCCATCCATCCTTCCATCCACTGATCTATATTTCTACCTATTCATTCATTTCTCCATCCATCCTTCCATTCCTCAATCTACTCATCCACCTTTCCTTCCATCATCCATCCATCCATCCATCCATCCATCCATCCATCCATCCCTCCCTCCCTCCCTCCATCCCTCCCTCCCTCCATCCCTCCATAAATAACTAGGGTGCACCTAATCCCTAGTGGCAATGCTGAACACTGCTTCTGGATTATCCCCTCTTCAGGACTCACCTTCTCTCTCCTCTCCGTTTATTCCCATGTTTCTCCTGTTTCCTTTCATTTTTTTTTTAAAAACAAATTTGATTAATTCTCTCAGAATCAGCGAGGCTTCTCTAAGAGGCTAGAATGAGTTATTTCCGCAGACCAGCTGAAAAGAGATTTTTAAGGGAAGGAAAAGGGTTGGTGAATTAAAGAATTCAAAAAAAAAAAGAACCCTGTTCCCCAAGGAAAATGATAAGTATAATTTATAATAATAATAACTAATGTTTATTGGGCACCTACTGTATGCTAGACATTTCATAATCTTGTTGCCCTTTTATAACTCTGCTATGCCCTTGGGCTTGCAGCTAGAAAGTGATAGAATTGTGATTTGAACCCAGAGGCTGTCAGACTCTAAAACTCAAGTTCTTAACCATTTGACCAAAGAGTGTCCATGTAATAGGAGGTGGCAGGAACTTGCTTTCATATAAGTCAGAAAATAAAGTCACATCAGGGAGAAAGAGAATCATTGTAGGATATTTAGAGACTTTGTTTTAGGTGCCATTTCTGCCACAACCACCTGGAATGGCCAACTTCTGCCTCAATTTCCCATTCTTGTCACTTTTTGGATCATAAAAAGACTCGAATCTTCATAGCCATGATCTTCAAACTGCTGAACTCTTACCTGTATCAGTAAAACAAACACATTTTTCACACACCCATAAAAATGTTAAAAGAATGAGATGTCAATGAGAAAAATATTTTTAAATGGTCTTAATTTTTAAAATTCAATGGTATAAAACACTTTTGCCCTCATGTTTCAGAAGTTTGCCTTTATTTTTTGAATACTGTGTTTTGTAAGACCTTTTTCTTCTGAAAGAAAAGAAAGAGTAGAGAGAAGAGCACAGTGAACTCTGTATACCCGTCACCCAAATTTAATAATTATTAGGATTTGCCAGATTTGCATCATCAATCCATTTTCCTCTTCTTTTATGAACTATTTTAAAGCAAATCCCAGACCTTGTATGATTTTACAAAACTTCAGATTGCATCTCTAAAGCACAAGGACACTGTATTACTAATATCACACTGACAATGAGTTTTTATGTCATCTCATTTCCAGTCCACATTCAAATTTTCCTGTGTGTGTTTTTGCAGTTGACTTCTTTGAATCAGGAAGGTCTGTGTATTGTATTTGATTGTCATATCTTTTTTTTTTTTTTGCTGTGGTGAAATATACATAACATAAAATTTACCACCTAAACCATTTTAAAATGTACAGCTCAGTGGCATTAAGTACATTCACATGGCTGTGCAGCCGTCACCACCATCCACCTCCAGAACTGAAACTCTGTCCCCATTAAACACTAGCTTCCCCTCCCCCTTCCCCAACCCCTGGCGCCCACCATCTACTTTCTGTCTCTATGCATCTATCTGACGCCTGTAGGGACCTCATGTAAGGAATCACACAGTATTTGTCCTTTTGTATCTGGCTTATTTCGCTCAGCATCACGTCCTCAGGGTTCATCCATGTTGTAGCAAGTGTGAGAATTTCCTTCCTTTTAAAGACTGAATAATATTCCATTTTATGGATGGACTACATTTTGTTTATCCAGTCTTGTGTTAACGGACACTTAGGTTGCTTGTACCTTTTAGTGATTATGAATAATGCTGCCACGAACATAGGTGTATAAATATCTTTTCCAAACCCTGCTTTCACCTCTTCTGGGCATATATCCAGAAGTGGAATTGCTGGATTGTATGGTAATTCTATTTTTATTTTTTTTGGTTGTCCTATCTCTTTAGACTTATTTAGTCTATAGCTCTCTATCCCCACTCCCCATCCCCCTTTCCTATCCCATTGATTCATGGAAGAAACCAGAGTAATTGTCCTTCTAGAATATGCCCCATTCTGAATCTCTGTTTGGAAACGCTCACATCAAAACCATGCGGCTTTGCCCATCTGTAGGAATCCAACCAGGCATAGCACCACCAAGGTGAAGTAACCATAGTGTGACCATAGTCACAAAACGTCTTCATGAGAATTTACAATGCTTTTTGGCCACTTTCTGATAGAGATTGCATGAGCTCACCAGTGTTTTCACTTCTTCCTGTGACTAATGGAGTCCTAGTTCCAGGAAGGGTCAGAGTCCCCGCTTTGCATTTCTCACTGCTCCTTTCTGCTCCCATTCCTATTTTCTTCAATCCTTGCTTTCTAGGCTGAAACCTTTCACTTTGTCAGCCAATATCCCAATCCATCAACCCATTTACACCGGTCTAAACAGACCATGGTACATCACCGTCATGGTGATTTATCTTGTTTCTTGTCTGTGTCACCCACTAGAATGTCCCTGGCAGGGATGCCTGTCTGTTTTGTTTATGTCTGTGGCCCCAGTGCCTGAGAGCAGGCTGGTACCCAGTAGGTGCTCAGTAAATATTTATTGAATGAACACATTCGATGAGAATGAATGAGGGTCACTGCCAACCAGCTAAGTAGATTTGGGTCAACCAGACATTAAGGATTAAGAAAACCAATGCTTCTCTTCATTTTAGATGAAACAATAACAGAGATGGAAGTTCGAGTATTTGGTTCCACTCTTCCACAGATGTACTCCCTGGGGGTGCCCCTAACTCACTTTGGAGGTTCTTGTACCCAGAGTGAAATGAGGAGGTGCTGCCACCCTCCACCTCTCCTCTGCCCTCCATGGTACCCTTTTCTCTGCCCCCTTCCTTCGCTCCTCTTTCTTCCTCCCTCCTCCCTTCTTTCTCCTTTCCACCAACACTGTCTCCCTTCCTCATTCCTGTACTCCTTTCTCCTTCCAGCCCCTCTTCTCTCTCTCCCTTTCCCTCTTTCCTCCTCCCATTTACCCCTGACTTTATCCATTCCTCGCCCCTTCACTCCTTCGTGTCTCTCTCTCCTTCTCTCCCTTCCTCCTTCTTTCCTCTTCCTTCCTTCCTTCCTTCCTTCCTTCCTTCCTTCCTTCCTTCCTTCCTTCCTTCCTTCCCCTCTCTCTCTTTCCTCCCCCCTTCTCTCTATTCTTTCCTTTCTCCCTTCCTCACCCCTTCACCCCTCCCTCCTTCTCCTCTCCTACTTCTTTTCTTCACTAATATTTAGGACACCACCTCTGGGCTCAGCTCCATGTGAGGCCTTGGGGACACATCAGTCAACAATCTTCTCTTTCCAGAATGACAGTCTCGACCCAGCAGGAAAAGTCAACATGAAACAAATGATGACAAGCAGGAAGAGTGCCCAGATGGGGGCTGCGCAAGGGTGGGGGGGAGCAGAGGGCTTCCAAGGAGGGAATGAATATCCAGGCTAGTTCTCACACTTTACCGCATTTGGATCCCCTGTGGGGTCTTGATAAATTCAGATCCCCATCTGGCAGTTCTGGGCTGGGGCTTGGGACTCTTAATTTCTTTCTAACAGGCTCATCAAGTGAGGTTGATGCTACTGTCCACGGACCCTGGTCTGAGCAGCCAGATTCTAAGCTACTATCGTCCTCCTCCTCAGCAGCGAATAGAGAACCTACAGGGAGAGGAGAGCTAAGTGAACGTCCATGAGGACCATGAATAACACGCACTGTGCTGTGGTGATAATAATAACCAATATTGATGGAGTATTTGCTGTCTGCAGGGCACAGCTGCAAGCCCTGTATGTATAGTCATTTAGCCCTCATCACCATTGTGATAATAGATTGTGCTGCATGTCCTTTTCCAAAGCATTTCTGAGTTCTGTGTTGCACACAACAGTCTCATGAAGCAGCTAGAGCAGGCGTCATTGTTATTATTACTATTATTTTGCTCCTTATGCAGATAGGCAAACATATCCAGGGTTACTGAGGCATCCGGGGGCTGAACCAGGACAGGGACGGTGCAACCCTGACTTCCAGGCCAGAGCTGGGCATTTCTAGGATGTGGGGGCTCAGGCCCAGCCTTCCTGCAGGTCACCAGCTGTGGCTGAGGTGAGCAGCCTGAATTGTCCTGGTCCCTGGGGCCTAAGTGAACAGGAGGGGATACACAAGATGGGGAAGAAGCAAGAATGAATTCTTCTGGTGAATCAATTTTCCCATGTATTCTCTGCCCCTGTCCCCCATTCTTTCCACCTTCAATGCCCAATAGATAGTTCTATGGTTTTCAGTGGGAAAATTGGGATTACTTAGGATTATATGGGACTGTTGGTAAAATGACTAATGCCACCGAACCCTATAGAGAGATGATTAACTTTTATGTGGTGATCTCAATGGTTATTGAGATGGATCTAAGTTTTCCATGGCTCCCACCTCTCTTGGGGAAAAGCCAAAGTCCTCCCCAAGTCCCTCAAGGCCCTATGTGATCTGCCTGTCACCTCCCTACTTTCACCTCTTCCTACTCTCCCCCTTGCTCACTCTGCTCCAGCCACATGGGCCTCCCCATTGTTCATCAAACACATTAGGGCAGTCCTGCCGCAGGACCTTTGCACTGGCTGTTTCCTCTGGCGGGAATGCTCTTCCCCCAGATCCCCACATGGCTCCTCCCTCTTTTCCTTTCAGTCTTTACTTAAAGGTCACCTCTTCAACAAGCCTTTCCTCACCACTCTATTTAAAATGCAGCCCCTATTCATATCTATTTCCCCTGTTCTCCTTTATTTTTCCCGTTAGCACTGATGACCACGTCATATGTATGATATGTTTGGCTTTTATTTTATTGAGTGTATTCTCTCTGCTAGCTCCATGGGGGCAGGAATTTTTGTCTGGTTTGTTTGCTAGGTCCTCAGGTTCTAGAACAGGGAGGGTCCAGCAAGGCACAGTCAATGGGCCAAATCCAGCCAGACACCTGTTTTGGTGTGGCCCACGGGCTAAGAAGGTTTTTACGTTTATGTGGTTGGGGAAAAAAACAAAAGAATAATATTTCTTGATATGTGAAAATCATATATCACATTTGAATATACAAAATTCAATGTCCATGAAGTTCTATTGGAATGCAGCCTGGTTGGTTTTTGTGCATATATATTGTTTGTGGCTATGTTTGAGATACAGCGGCGGAGTTGAGTCTTTGCAACAAAGACTGGCCTGCAATCTTTGTTTACTGCAGGCCAGTCTTTGTTGCAAAGACTCAACTTGAGAGTAAAAATATTTACTTTCAGGCCCTTTACAGAAGTTTGAGGACCCCTGGGCTAGAACAGCGCCTGGCGCTTAGTGCTAAACCCTTCTCCCCTCTCGCCTGCGACTGCCACGACCAACCACCAGGTGGAGCTGTGGCTCCCGAGCGAAAGCGGAAAGTGGTTCGTTCTCCCTCCCAGGTCCACACCTCTCGGCTTCATCCTTCCCGCTCCCGGTGGACAGTGCTTTGAGAAATGGAAGGCAGCCCCAAAGAAAGAGTCCAATTTTCAACAGATAATAATCATTACAGATATGGCGATTTCTTTTTTCATACCCAAGGGGGCTTAGTAAAGACGAATTGGGGTTGACTCAGGATTTGAAGGGCCCTTAGAGAGCTGGAGGGTTTCACGTAGTTCCTGAGGTTAAATGTGGGGGCCAGTCTGGCTTTGATCTGGGGTGTGGTTGAATTTCTGGCCTGGGAGCGAGAGGGCACGTTCAAATCCCATCTCTGCCCCTTGCTGACTGTAACTGGGGGAAGGGATATTCTCCTCTTTGTACCTCAGTTTCCTTGTCTGTAAAGTGGGAGTAACAGCAGCACCCGCCTCTGGGGTTCTTACAAAGAGGGGATTCAATGCATTATTATAGGGCATGCATTTAGAACAGTGCAGACACACAGTAAGCCTTGCTAACAATGTGTGATGGTCCCAGGGAGGGTAAACTGTTAAGCAGCTGGAGTCCTCAGTTTACACAGTTAAAAAAAATAGTTAGTTGTTTAGACATCACAGTTAAACTGAAACCTGACCTTTAAAGAAGACCTGCTTGGGAATCAGAGTACTTTTTTTCTTTGCTTTTTTAAGGGAGGCAGTTGTACAATTCTAGCCTAGATGATATTAACAAAAAATAGGTCTGGTCCCAGGGAGCTTCTTTTTCAGTGCAATTGGCTGGTTTTTAGTGCAGGAAGACCCTCCTTCTGTCTTTTGAATTAGCAGCTTTTGTTGAGGCCAGCCATTGAAGGCCCAGGAAGGTCCCCCCACAGATGGTGTGCATGTCCCCCTCATTCCTTAGGATCTATCAGATTTTTCCACAGTAGACTTTGGAACCCAAGCAGCTTGTGAACCTACATTCCCTCCTCCCCCGAATCACCACCTGTCCACCGCTGGTTCCCATTTTGTTTTTCTGCCACCATCACTCTAAAAGTCTGTCCTTTCAACACTTAAATTTTCTCTTGATAGTGTCTGCGCACTCCCTTTCCAGGCTCCCTTAACTGCGACCACCCAGCTCTGCCTACGCTTCCACCATTATTGCTCTCACGTTGGTCAGGTCTCACTAACCTTCCTTCTCTGTTCCCTGCATTTTCACCTCTGGGCCTTTGCATTTGCTGTTCCCTCTGTCTGGAACATCCTTGCCATGGCCGGCTCCTGCTGGCATTCCAGTCTCAGCACCGATGTCAGCTCCTCATATAATCACTGTGGATCACATCACTCTGTTCATTATTTACAATTATGTATTTACTTCTAAGTTGCATTGCCAGTAATGTGAAACAGGGTTTTTTAGTGTCTTCTTTTCCATCACTGGATCCCCAGTGCTTAGAAAAGTGCCCAGTGCATAGAAGGTGCCAATGTTTGTTGAGTGAATAACTGATTGATCTTTGGGAACTGAACATCTATGTTGATGACCCGTCTCTGTCTCTGGCTTGGAGACCTACAAGTCCCTCAGAGCAAGTGAGCATCCTTATCTCTTTAGTTCTCTGCCCAGAGCATTCTCTGTTTCCAAGTCCTTCATGCTGTACCCAAGGGGGTCGGCCTGGAGGAGGAGGCAGACATGCAGACAAGCAATTGTACGCAGCATCTAGGGCTTCACAGAGACTAGTTTCCATTGTATTCCACAACCACTGTGGGCCCAGCCTGGGGTCAAGGGGCTTAAGGGATGAGCTCTTGAGGTCCTCACTCCAACACCCATTTCACAGGGGAAGCAACTGAGGCACAGAAAGGAAAATAATGAAGCCAATAGGGAAGAACCAACCCCAGGTGTGTCCGAGTCCAGAGCCCAAACTTTTAAATCCTGTCCTTGCAAGATCATGAACTTGGAAATGACTGGCACATAGTAGACTGAGTGAGTGAATGAAGTGTGATCACTAAGCTTTTTCCTGCCCTTCAGGTACTAAAGGTCATGAAGGCAAGGTCCTTTTCTTATTGATCCTTGAATCTCTGGAATCACTCAGCACAGAGTTTTACAGGTAGAAGTCACTCGATATCTGTTGAACTTGGTGTGTCAAGTCTGAGACGAATTCAGAATGAAATCTATAAAATCCTGAAGGAAAGTGGGGCACACATACCCCAGTCTCTAAATCCTGGCTGCTAGAACTGGCCTAAAAGAGGCCAAACTGGGATAAAATAAAATGAAATAATTTCTTACCTTCTAACATTTCCAACTTGTCACAGTCCCTTTGGGGAGGGGGGCAGATGTTTAGCCTAGGGCCACAAATCAGATACGCAACAGTGCAGTAGAAAACAATTTCACCGTCTCCTTGAAATGCCACTTTGCAAAGCAAATGTGTTCTTTGACTATCGAAGAAGGCTGTTCTTGCCTGTTTTAAGTTCTGAAGGGTCCCCAAATGTGGTGTGAAGGACAGATTTGGGGGCAAAAGGAGCTGCTTTTAAATCTTAGCCCATCCCACTGGAGCTGGTGACCTTCGGCAAATTCCACAGCCTCACTGATTGATGGCTGGTGGGGCGGCGGTGGGGGGAGAGGAGTGATTACAAAAGTTCTTAGTGCAAAGATTCTGGGAGAGTGCATTGACAAGTCAGGGCTCAGAGGAAAAGTTAGCCTTATCTCTCCCCTCCTGAGGTCTGGGGATTGTCTTGGCAATATTTACATGTAGTTCTTCCAATCTGCATCTTAGGTCAAGGGATTCTGAATAAGAGCCCACACAGCTTTGTGGCTCTGGAGCCAGCTTGGCTGGATTCATAGTCTAGTTCTGCTACTTGCTGTGTGAACTTGCACAAGTGACTCCACCTCTCTGAGCCTTAGTTGCCTCAGTTGTAAAATGTGGAATATAACAGCACTTGCCTCATAAGATTATCGCAAGGATTAAACATTTGCAAAATGCTTAGAACAGTATCTGGCACGTTATAAGTGTTACAGACGTGTTAAGGTTAATAAAATGAACAAATTCCCACCCACGGTCCCAGTTGTGACCTCGAAAAGGGCACAGACTTTATCTTATTGATCATGTATCACCAGGGTCAAACCACATGGTCGGTGATTAGTAAAGGTTGGATGGAAGCAGGGTATGAGACTGGAATGAGTTTGTGGCTAAGAGATGAAAATCTGACCTCTAAATCTGGGGCGCCAGCTCTGGAGGTCACGTGGTCATTTGGTCTCTATAGCGAAAACTCAACTTGACCGATATAGCATGAAAGCAAGCATAGAAAATGCATAAAGGAATGAGCATGGCTCTCAGTAAAACTTTATTTATATGAACAAGCAGTGGGCTGAGGGCTGTGGCTTGGTGACGCCTCTAAATCATAGTGAGAGGTTAGTGGGAACAAAGAGGTGTTTCAGATGGTGCTTTCTGTAGAGACGGTAATATCAAAAGCCACCAGTGGTATCCCTTAAACCTCAAATGGAGCGTCTATTTATTTATGTTATTAGTATTTATTAAGCACAGATGCTGTTTACATGCTGATCATTGTAATAGGCACTGTCATACTTTAAAAAAAATCCTTAGAACAACCTTCGTGAATATCTTTAATTACCCTTCCCTCCTTTTTAAAATCAGGAAAGTAGAACCCAGAGCAGTTAAGTAACTTTTCCAAGGTCACACAGGTCAGAAATGACATTTCAACCCAGCTGAGTTAGTTTCTAAAGCTCTGGCCTTTTCCTCCCAGGCCAGAGAAGGGCTGGGGCCTTCTTTCAAAGCTGCCATTTAAATGTTCACAGCCACACATTCAGGCTCAAAAGCAAGCCTCTGAACATGGGGAAGCATCTAAAGACTAACACAAATGCATTGAGACACACATAATGAAAATTCTTTAGAAATTGGCTGGAGCCTGTGCACTGGCTGGGCCTGTTGGTGGGCCCGATGGAACATTCTGGAACTCTTCAGTTCTTGCCTCAGCAATGAGGGTGCCCTGTTTAAAAGAGGCTTCATCCAACTGGGCCAGGCTGGAGGGCTCCTTGAGTTTCTCGGTCGTGGAGGGTGGGACTCTTTCTCCTCCATTTTCTTTCACACCCCTGACGGGAACCCTCAAATTTACCTGAAATGCCAGCTTGTTTGGTTCCTACAAGTGCACCGAATTTTCAGGGGCTGACCCATTCTCTTTAGATGTTTCCAAAATCTCCAGTCCTGAGTCAGGCCTGTGTGCTGGCCTCTGGTTGACCTCGGCAGGTGAGCAGCATGGCAGAGTCATGGATTTCTTTGTGTTGGAAAAGGGTTTTTGGTGACAGTGCATCTATGTGGCGTTGGCTGCTCTGCAGGATACTTCTTCACGGCCTTGAACGCACAGCACCGCCCCTTGGAGGGCCTGTTAAAACACAGACATTGCAGGGCCTACCTGGAGTTTTTGATTCAGCAGACCTGGAAGGGGCCTGAATATTTGCATTTCTCGTAAATATTCCCGACACCATACTTTGAGAAGCACAGTTGTAGGTCAGAGGCCCCCAACTTTGGTTGCACATATGGATCACTTAGGAAGTCCTTAAAAATCCCAGTGACAGGCTGTCCGTACCCTAGTGAGTCCCACTCTGAGAGTGGAGTCCAGACATTGGCATTTAAAAAGTTTCCAGATTATTCTAACGTTTATCTGTGCTTGAGAACCAATGTACGTGCAGGTCAGCTCTGTTCACTTTACTTATGATACCCTCAGGGGAGACCCCCAGGTTTATGCACAACTTGGATATTTAAAATCCACTGGGAGATGAAAAAAATCATGGTGTCTAATCCATTCCTAAGCCAATGCGGAATTATTCTTGTATGATTCACTGTTTGGATCCTTATTCTTTTGGCTTCAATGATCTCCTCTCTGTGTATTCAGAGCAGATATTCAGCTGGAACACATTGGTACAGCTGATTGTTAAAATACTAAAATATTTCCACACCAGTTAGTAAATATATGTGGCCTGGAGCTCTACCGCGTGAGCTCCCCCACCTGCCAGGTCCCTTCCTGGGTCCTCCCTCGCTTCCTGACAATCCACACTCCAGGGGTGGTGCCTCTTGCTAGCTATTAAGTACCTTAAATTTCCCCCCAGTGCATTTTAACTACTTGCTCATGTCAGTATCTTTAGTTTTTGTGTCTGAGCAGATGGGTATCTCAAATAGGTAGGAAGGTCAGTGTGCAAACTCAGGGGTGTGGGAAAGCTCCTCTGTGATTGGAGAGGGGATTGGAGTGGTGCTGATTCCAATTCTGGTTGTAACATTGACCAGCTGGGGCAGTTGTCTAACCGCTCTGTGCCTCAGTCTCCCCAGAGGGCTGGGTGAGACTTAAATAGAAGTAATGCATGGACAGGTCTTAGAGTGGGGCCTGGAGTGTCGTTAGCATTATATGAGTGCTAGTGTTTGTATGAGTTATCTAGTACTGTGTAACAAATGGCTACAGACCATGTAACACATTGGCACAAATTCAGTGACTTTAGATAACAAGCATTTATTATCTCACGGTTTCTGTGGCTGAGGATTTCTCTGTGGCTTAGCTGGCTCCTCTGCTTCTAGACCGCTCACAAGGCTGTAATTGTTAGGTCTCTGAATGTTAGAGACCTTGACTTAATAATGTTAGGTCTCTGAATGTTAGGTCTCAGTGACCTTGACTTAGAGACAGAGCCATGTCTGCAAAAACACAACACAATGTTGGTTGGCCTGCACCTGCAGATAGAGCGAAACTTGCGATCACAGAAAACGCCACAAAACAGCTACTGGCTTACCGGCAGGGAGCATTTTCTGTTCAAACAATGCTACCCTGTCAGCACAGCTCCTATAAAACCCGCCTCACCCCCTTCCTTGGGGCTGCAAGTCTCCTTTAGACATGCAGCCCGGGCTGTAGCCGTCTTTGCTCAGCCCGACAGACTTTCTCTTAATAAAATAGACCTTCTCTTAATAAACTTTCTTAACTTGCCTGACTGTGCGCGTTCCTTTATCGGCCGACCTATCAGTAACCAAGGTGTTGGCCAGCACTGGGTCTCATCCGAACGCTGGACTGGCACGGATCTGCTTCCAAGAACCTCTGCTTGTTGGCACTATTCAGTTCCTTGCAAATGGTTGGACTAAGGGCCTCAGTTCCTAGCTGGCTGTTGGCCAGAGGCTGCTGTCAGTCCCTCCCAATATGGCAGTTGGCTTCGTCAAAGTTGACAGACCGTGTTTCCCCAAAAATACGACCTAGTTGGACAAACAGCTCTAATGCGTCTTTTGGAGTAAAAGTTAATATAAGACCTGGTCTTATTTTACTATAATATAAGACTGGGTCTTATCTAACATAAGACCAGGTATATTAATTTTTGCTCCAAAAGATGCATTAGAGCTGATTGTCCAACTAGGTCTTGTTTTTGGGGAAACACGGTAGAGAGAGAATTTGCTAGCAAGATACATAGAAGCCGGAACGTTTTTTTGTAATCTAATCAGGGAAGTGACATCCCCTCAAAGCTGAGGTATTCTATCGCTTGGAAGTAAGTTGTGCAGGAGAGAGGATTCTGCAAAGTTGTGGCCACCAGGAAGTGGAGAACACCGGGGTCATTCTTAGAAGCTGTGTGCCATAGAAGTCGTAGTCTCTTCATTCCTGGGTATAGGTGATGTAACTTCAGTCGTCATTTCTACCCCTTGGGGCGTGGGTGTCACGCAGTGTCAAAGCATCCAGTGTGAGTCATTAGTCCACACTGGTTTCCTTTGAGACCCTCCTTTGTCCCAGCAGCAGGATCCTCTCAACTTGGAAACTCAACTGCTTCTGAGACAAGTATAGGACCCAGGAATCTTGGGGGTGGCCTAGAACCTTTCCTGAGGGTCTGGCCACTTCAGATGCCCCATGTATCCTTCTACTCTTGGGGAACAGTCAGTCTGTACTTGGGGGATCTCCTAACCTCTCTTTCCTCCCACTTGCTACCCTCAAAGTCACCCTCCTCCCTCTGTTCTTGGGCACAGCTGGTCTAATTTCCTCAATGAGGTCAGGATTTCCTAAGAGACAAGAAACATGTGGACTTCGAAGAATTTTTGCTTCTTCTGAGAGAGGAGACCACAATCTTTTATAACAGTGTTGTGTTAGACGAGGGATGAGCAAAGTTAGAGGGGTGTACAGGTGGGAGCCATCGTCTGGGGCCTCAAGAGTGGGTCACAGAGATGGTGAGGAGGGTTTCCTGGGGCAGGAGGTTGGGAGCGGAGCTAAAGAGGCCCCCAATTATTCTGGGTTTGAATAACCCCAAAGTTAGTTATTCAACGGAAGCTGGTGGATGCCATGCGCAAATATGGGCTCAGTATGGCTAAATCTTCTGATTTTATGTGAAAAGGCAAAAATTTCATTTTTGTGTAATCTTCTGACTTGTTCTTAATAAGATATTTCTATCGTAAGATGTGGGTAGACCAAGAGAGCAATCTGTGTGCTCTCTGTAACATCTGCTGTGAACTCTAGTACTTAATGTAAATATTAGGTTGGTGCAAAAGTAATTGTGGTTTAAAAGGTTAAAAATAATTGCAAAAACCACAATTACTTTTGTACCAACCTAATACTGGTTATTAATTTTATCATGGATTCTTAAAACGAGACAGTAATGTGAACAAGAGAGAGGTCTAGAGAAAAGAAATGCAGCAAGGCAGGGGAGAGAAATGGTGGATCTGAATTGGGACAGGAGTGTTGACAGTAGGATGGAGAGATTCAGAGCCGTTTCAGAAGAACAATCCACAGGAACCACTTGCTCATTGGCCAGGCCTGCGATTCTTACTACTTGCTGAGCCCTTTGCAGGCCAAGGAAGCCAGGGGGCCCTTCTCAAAATTGTGGTTTTAGATGCGTAAAATCAAACACAAAGTAGACTAATTATAGTGAAAAGTAGTTATCAAAGTATCTTCAGTGGATCTGCATAGTGTAACAAAGGTGCTCCTTTAATAACATGTGAAAAACAAGATCTAGTGACAGGCTTACCCATTTTAAGGTGGTGATGAGAGTCATGACGATTTCAAGATATTTGCTGTGATTGTAATGTGACATACAAATACGCTTTGTGTTGATGACAAAGTCACACGTGGTGCTAGCGCTATTAATACTACTGCGATTCATTGCTTCCATTCATAATTTCAGCTAGAGGTCGTGAAAATTAAGATGTAAATTTTTTTCCCAGTGAAAGTCACAGACACCCTGAAATAAAAACAAGTTAAGTGCCCCTTGATCCAGGGAGTGAAGGAAGAGGTGGTTCAAAGGGAATTCTGAGGTTTCTAGTCTGGGGAGGGTCAAAGTGGAGTTACCCAGGAGGCTGTAAGAAGTGAGAGGATAGAGCAGAGGGGAGAGGAAGAGGGTGAAAATAGAGCTGGGGGGCACTGTGAGGACCAGAGCCCAGTAGCTAGGCCTGCGGGCTTGGGAGCCCGAGTGTCTGGGTCCAAATCCTGGCCCAACTTTCTACCAGCTTTGTGAGCAAAGTGGCTTCAACTGCACCTCACTTCTGGTTCCAAATCCAGACTTTGTTGCCTTGTAGATCAGTTATTGGACCAACCACTTGTGCCTCAGTTTACCCAACTGTAAAATGGGAGGTAGGTGATGACAATTGCATCACCTACCTCCCAAAGGTATTATCAAGATCGAGTGAGTTAATTAATACATGCAAAGAACAGTACTTGGCACATAGTCAGTGCTGATGTAGATGGAGCCATTATTGTAGAAGTGATGGAAGTGAATGAAGTTCATTCATTAATTATTCATTCAACACTGAGGCAGAAAACAAATCAGACAAGATTTGTTCTTGGGGTTTAAATTTTATTAGGAGAGACAAATAAAACACAAGTAAATGGAATAATTTGGGATAATGATAAGTGATAATAAAACAGGGTGTTGTAGTAAAATGTGACTGGGATGGGAGCATCTTAGAGGAGGTGTTGAAGGACGGCCCATCTGGTGAGCTGACACTGGAGCAGAGTCCTGAGTGAAGAGGATGAGCCACCTGTGCACAGTTCTCGGAGAACAAAGTTCCAGGCAGTGAGAATAGCAAGTGCAAAGGCCCTGAGGCAGGAATGGGCCTGGTCTGTTTGAGAACCAGCAAGGCAGCCAGTGTGGTGGGAAATGGCGTTGAAATGTTGGTGGGGGAAGCCCCTGTGTTATATGTCAGGGATATAAGGATGAATACATCCTCGTGAGAGCTCTCAATGAATTCAAAGACAGCCATAGACTATTCCAATGAAGTAGATACTTTAAGAAAGGTATAATCAAGGGATTAGCAATAATTTCTAAAGAACTCATGAACCAAGAAGACAAGCAGGAAATCACCCAAGAACAGAACAAGAAAGATGAGACGTGATCCCTGGAGCTAGCTAGACGAACCAGCTAAGGAAATTATGATTGGGTCATGAAAAGTAAGGGAAGGCAGTGTATCAGGAAGGAGATCCCACCAAGGGATCAGGAAGACAGAGATCAGGAAGAAATCAGGTGTTGGCCAAGTGGGGTGAGCAATGGCTCAAAGCCAGATGTGTCCTGCGGAGGGAGGGACAGACGAGTGAGCCACACATCTATTCTCCTAATCACTGAGTGTCAGGATATGAGAGTCATGCGTTGACTCATCTCTTTCTTTCAATACTGGGAATTGGTGTGTCATCGAGCACTTTCTATTCTTGCTGTGAAATGTCTTGCTCATCCACCATTGATGGGGATTGAAGAGCCCCACCAAGTTCTGATACTGAGTTCCGATCTTCATCAGCCTGTGTGCTCATGACTGCACCAACCTCTTTGCTATTTCCTCCAATGGCTGCCCCCTCCTTCCACTTATCAATTTCATTCTTCAACACGCTGTCCCTTGTATGCTGCTGACCCTTTCCATCTGAGTTTTCATCAGACATTTACTCCACTCCTGTGTTGTTCCGGGCATTGGGGTAGGGGTTGGATAGCACTTGTTCCCATTTCTCCAGCACCTATTGTGCAGTCAGGTTGGACAAGGTTCTTACCCTTGAGGGTTTTACATTCTAAAGGACGAACAATTGGGAAGGCAGCAATTAAGGTAGTCGCTGGTGATATTGACCACTGGTGATATTTCTGGCTCTCTGCTTCCTCCATCTTGAGGATAGATGTGGGCACACAACTTGCTTTGGTTAACAAAAGGTGAGTGGAAGTGACTTGAGTCATTGCTGGGTAGGAGTTTAAAAAGGAAATATGTGACATGCCACGTTTCCTTCACCCTGCTGTGACAAGATGGATGTTTATCATTCTGGGTCCAGGTGAAGGCCTTCTGCTGCCCGTGCTGGACATGCAGCAGGTTATAAGAAATCAATATTTGTCTTGTTAGCTATTGAGATTTGGGGTGTGTGTTATCACAGCAAAACCAGGCCCTCCTGACTATGACCAGAACACTTGTGACTTCCTCAGACACTGCATGCTGGTTTCTCTTTACTGTATATGATCATATTCTTTGCTTTGCTTCTAATTCCTTTCCAAATCCTATTGATTCTTTAAAAATAGCTTCAGTGAAGCCTTCTTTAAACTTTCATAACATTTACAGTCCCTATATCACTATTTAGCACCTAATCTTTGGCTGTGGTGGATATTTTGCTGTGGTTTCATAGGTTAGTCTTGTTTCATTACTATTATGGGCTGAATTGTGTCCCCCGCCCCCAAATTCATACCCTGAAGTCCTAACGCCCAGGACCGCTGAATGTAACTGCATTTGGAGATGGGGTCTGTAAAGAGGCAATTAAGGTAATGAGGTCATATGGGTGGGCTTTCATCCAGTACAACTGGAGTCTTTCAAAAAGGAAGAGATTAGGACACACTCCGAGAGGGATGACCAAGGGAAGACACAGGGGAAAGGTGGCCATCTACAAGCCAAGGAGAGAGAGGCTTCAGACACTTTGATCTTAGACTTCTAGCCTCCAGAACTGTCAGGAAATAGATTTCTGTTGTTGAAGCCCTCTAGTCTGGGGTCCTCTGTTATGGTCGCTCTAGCCAGCTAAGACACTCACTATGCAGACTGTGAACTTCTTAAATGCGGGCTATTGCACCTTCTGTTCCCTCTCCCTGAAATGCTCTTCCCTCAGAATGGCTCCTCCCTCGCCTCTTCAGGGCTGTACTCAAATGTCCCCTTCTTAGCGAGGCCTTTCTCACTACCCTGTCTATAATTAGAGCCCACACACATTTCCTACTCCCCATTCCTTTTAAAAATATTTTCCTTCGCCCTTAGCCCAATCTAACACAGTATACATTGTACTTATTTATCCTGCTTATTGTTTGTTTCTCTCCACCCACAGTCTAAGACATCAGCCCTCCGTGGGCAGGACTTCTGTCGGCTGTATCCTGACATCTAGAACAGTGCCAGGAGTCAGGAGGGATTCGGCAAATATATTTGAATGAATGAACAGATGGGTGAATAATGAATGAGAACTTTTGTGGAACTTCTTTTGAATCCCTCATACTGCCTTGTGCAGTGTGAAGCATACAGTGGTTGCTTAATAAACACTGGCTGATTACATGAGTGGCATCACAGCTTGCTAGGAATGTAGATTTTTTTTGAACAAAGACTTCTGTTTGAAAATTTTGGCAGAGACTTGCTATTAAAAGATGAGATGAATATGGGATAGTACAAAAGAGGCATAGTCTGTAAGTTGGTAACGTGAGTGAGTCTGAGAAATACGGACACAGAAAATTGTGTCCTAAATTGTGGGAAGTGGAAAACCCAGAATTTTGGAATCAGAGGTATTTGTTATAAAGCCTTTGGCTGCAAGTAACAGAAAACCCAGTTCACACTGTTGGGTTTTTTTTTTTAACTTGAGTTATAATTCATATAACATAAATTTAACCATTGACCCATTTTAATGTGTACAATTCAGTGGAATTTAGTACATTCACAATGTTTGCAACCATCGCTTCTGTCTAGTTTCAAGACGTTTTTATCAGCCCAGAAGGAAACCCCATATTTTATAAGTATAATAATAATAAGTATAATAATAATAATAACAAAATGTTGTTGGTTCCCATAACCGCAAGTCTAGTGGGATGTGGGCTTCAGGCACAGTTTGATCAAGGATCCAGCTTTATTTGTCTGCCATTCCCTCAGCATTTGTCTCTTCTGGGGGTTGGTTTTATTCCCAGGCTGTCTTCTCTCAGGCTTGCAAGATGGTTGTTACTCCAGTTAACCAATGTCCCTGTTCACATCTAAGAAGAGGGAAAGCCTGGCTTCCTGGGGTGATCTCTTTAGAGCAAAAAGGTTCCCTCCCAGAAGCCCCCATAAACCTCTCCTTGGGTTGTGTTGATCCATGTTGACCCATGCTGCCCATCAATGAACCCATTGTTAAAAATGAGGTTACGGTTGACCATAATCCACCTACATTAACCAGCTGGATGGCTAATGGCTCTGGCCCACTGCCTGAGATGAGCTTGAGTTTGCATCCCTACTCCGTCACCTCCCAGCTGTGTGATTTTGCACCCATGACTCAACCTCTCTGAACCTCAGTTTCCTCATCTGAAATGGAGATCATAATGTTACCTGTTCATAGAGTTCTCAGGAGTATAAAGTGAGTGATAGACGTACAGCACCCAGCACAGTCTGACAAGACTTCCCACAACCAGCAGCTGGCAGATAAAGGCCTGAATGATAGCAGCTTTTGGCTGCTGTTTGCACAACTCCGGGGCACCATTTACGTGGACTATACATGTGACAGTGACCTCTGGAATTGTACAGCTTGGCAGATTTGCGAAATGCTTTCCAAGGAGTTACTTAAGTGACCTTCCCCATGGGTTAGGCATCATCATTGCCCCTATTTTGCACATGGGGAAACTGAGGTACAGGGGTTAAATGGTCACTTGCCCTGGTCACACAAGGCATACATGGCATTCGAACCCAAACAGCCTGACTCCAGATCTTGTCCCCTTGTAACCACCGGGCAATGGGTCTCTAGTATTGCTAACCATTGTGCTCAGCCTCCGGCATTTCCTCTTCCAGAAACCCAGTGAGGCAGAAACCACTGATACCAGTGATAGATGCAGGGAAACCACATCCCAAAGTTCCCCCGCAGGAGCTGCGATTGAACCCACTTCTGCTGGACCCTTATGGGCATCCTCCCAGCCCCATGCCAGGCGGCCCTGAAGGTCCCTGCACTAACCTGAGCTCCTTGGAGGCAACTGAGATGGGAATCAAAGTCATTATGGTGATGGTTGCAAAATATTAATATTTCAGTGAGTGGGTTTCAAATTCTGTAAACAGGTGTAGTCCTCTTCTGCTCCTTTGTAAAGACGCAATTTACTTAAAGCAGAGGAACCCGAGCTAAACTTAACAAACCAAAGATGGTGAGCGGCCGCAGGAGCCTGAGGAGGAGCTACCTTGGCAGCTCGGATAAGATATCTGGAAGCTCTGGGCATCTCCTGAGGTTCCTCTCTCCCACCAGCTGGTGGGGGTCCCAAGTCAGGCTGGGGTCAGAGACCCCCCTGGTGGTCGTCTGTTGCTGACAGAGGGGCCAGGACTGAATCATAGAAAGGGCTTTCTATTGCTTTCTCTGTTTCTGTCGATCTCTGTCTCTGTCTCTGTCTCTGTCTCTCTCTGTCTCCGTGTCTCTGTCCCTCTGTCTCGGTCCCTTTTTCTGTTTCTATCTCTCTCTGGTCTCTCTCTCTCTCTCTCTGCATTCCTCTTTTTTTCTCCCTGAGTTTCTCCCTTACTCTCTCCCTGGATATCTCTGTCTCTGTCTCTTTGTTTCTGTTTCTCTCTGGTCTCTGTCTCTTTTTGGGGGTCTCTGTCTCTCCCTATTTTTGTTTTTCTCCCTGGGTGTCTGTCTGTCTCTCTTTGTCTGTCTCTCTCCCTCCCTTGTTCTCTCACACATGCACACACTTTCCCTCATGCCCCCTTCACCCACCCGGTTTTGTGCGCCATCTGCATGACCAGAATGCCACCCTGTCTGTGGGTTGGGCACTGGGCATGGAAGAGGAATTCTTTGCACCCCCACTGTGAGGTCTCAGCTGCTGGAAAGGAACATTCGCAGAAAGCATGTATCTTGGGTCCAGTTCCCTGAAAGCAGAGCCCGAGATGGTTCTGGTCAGGGGACTGATCAGTGGTAGCCTTGGGAGAGACCTCGAAGGCAGTGCTTCTCAGAGTTTAAAAACCTGGGGAGGTTTTTACAAATCCTGATGTCAGGGCCTCACTCATCATCAACTAAGTCAGAAGCCCTGGGGGTGTCTCTAGTTTGAGAACCAGTGGTCTATGGGAAATGAGGGAAGCAGGATAGGGTAGAGGAAGAAGCAGATCGAGGATGTGGGTCAGCTCAAGTTCAGCCTCTGGAGCATGAAGACCACAGACCTGACCCCATCCAGGGCTGGGGGCCATTAGCAGCACAACTCATAGCAGCCTGGGGATGGGTGCCCCAGCCTGTGAAACAGGGACCAGCAGCCTCCTTTCGGGCCATAAAAATAGGTTCGATCATAGGGGACCAATGATGCTCCAGTGTTTACATTTCTGTTTTGGAATCCAGTGCCTTTCTGGGAGACATATACTGTTGAACAAAGAAAGAGCTAAAGTACTGATGGGTGAAGTTGATTCATTTATTGAGTTCCCATGACATGCCCCGCCCTTTATGGAATTAGCATTCTCATAGGAAAGACAAATAATAAACTACTGAGCCCAAGGATAAGCAAGTCATTTCAGGTAGGTGCTACAAAGAGATGCTTTCAGGCGTGATGATGAGCGGGACGACAGAGGGGAGAGACATTACTCAAGACTGGATGGGTAAAGAAGTCCTCTCCTCACTGAGACTTGAAGCAGGAAGAAGGCAGCCACTGATGATTGGAACAAGAGTCCCAGGCTGTGAGAACAGCAAGTGCAAAGGTCCTGAGGCAGCAATGAGCTTGCCACATTTTAGGGGCAGAAGGGTGACTGACGAGGATGGAGCAGGGTGAGCTCGGGGGAGCACAGTGGGAGACAAGGCCGGCAAGAATCAGATCATGCAGACCCTTGCAGACCAGCATGGAGAGGCTGGGCTAGTTTCCTACGTACAATAGGGAGCTATTGAAGATTTGAAACAGGAGAATACCATGATTTGATGTAGCATTTCCTTTGAAAAAACAAAGTTCAAATAACATAAAACCAACCAATTTAAAGTGAACAATTCAGTGGTGGTTGGTACATTTATGATGTTGTGCAAACACCACTTTTATCTTGTTCCGAAACATTTTCGTTGCCCCCGAAGTTAACTCTACCTGTTAAATAGTCACTCCCCATTGTTCCATTCCCCCAGCCCCTGGCAACCACCCATCTGCTTCCTGTCTCTATGGATTTACCTATTCTGGGCATTTCATACAAATGGAATCATTAATGTGTGTTCTTCCTGTGTCTGGCTTATTTCACTTAGCAAAATGTTTTCAAGGTCCATTCATGTTGTAGGGTGTGGTCCTTTTTATGCCTGCATAATATTCCATTGTATGGCCAAAGCACACTTTATTTGTCCATTCATCCATTAAGGGACATTTGGGCTTACGGTCCACTGTTGGCTGTTATGACTGTGCTACTATGAACATTTGTGTACATGAACTTGTTGAATATCTGTTTTCAGTTCTTTGGGGTATATACCTAGGAGTGGATTTTGAATTTTGAAAATTTTAAACCACTGGCCTCTGCACGAAGAAAAGATTGTTGGGGAGCAAGGGCAGTGCTGGGAGGCCAGGGAGAGGCTACTGCAATGGTCTGGGTGAGCAATCATGGTGGCTGGGCCTAGGGGTGTGACAGTGGCCATGGAATGATGTCATTGGGTTGTATTGGGACGCTGTGACAGCCCAGACTTATTGATGGAGAAGATGTAGGGGGGAGTTTCTGGCTCAAGGAAATTTTCCCTAAAGGTTTCCTATGATTCTGAGGTGAAAAAGATCTGAAAATAATGGGAGCTACTCTTTCCTGAGCTCTTAAGAGCCCTCACCAATCAGCTCTTCTATTGCTGAGCGAAATTCTCCATGGATTGTGGCCCCTTCCTCCTTCTCTAATCCTGTCTTCACCACAACCCTCCTTGTTTCCCACCTTTTGGCCCCCTCTTGCCTCTAAAATCCACAGGCTTATTCTGCCCCAGGGCCTTTGCACCTGCCATTCGTTCTGCCTTGAGTCCACTTCCTTGATATCCACACAGTGGCCCCTTTTAAGTATCAACTCTGAAGTCGCCTGCTCAACAGACCACCTCCAGTCCATGTCATTCTCTATTGATACGTTCCCATTGTATTTTCTGTTTTGTGGTATCTGAAATTATCTTCATAAATGTGTGGCTTGCGTGTTCTTCTCGCCCCATTGGAACACCAACTCCTTGAGGGCAGGCATCTTTGTCTTATTCACAGCTGTATCCTCGGGCCTAGAACAGTATCTGGTAAGCAATGAGTGCTCATTTGTTGCCTTCACGACTGGTGTTTTGATTGAGTGCTCCAAATAGCTCATTAATGTGCATAGGATTCTGCCCTGCCTGAAGAGATCTAGAAGATTCTGAGTTTTTGAGTGGAGAAAACCTGAAAATACAGCTGAAGGAGCCAGCATGGCCCACGCTGTCTCATGATGGCTATGATTTCAATGAGGGATGCTGCATCAGAAGGGAAAGTCAGCTGTCCTCGGAGGGAGGGTGCTGTGTGCAACGGAGAAGCAGAGAACTGAAAATAATGCACAGTCTTTCTTGTTTCATGGGCAAGTGCGATGGACGAAGGCCGCCCAAGGGCTTTGTGGCTCCAAGCCCAGCTGCAGGGTTAGTAATAGGCTGTGCGACCTGGGCAAGGTCTCTGGCCTCAGTCTCCCTCCCAGGCTTGTTGGGAGAAGCCTAGAAAGACTCTTGCCTCAGTGTCTGGTACACAGGAAATAAACTCTCCTCAGATGATGCGGTGTTGAATTGCTCTTACAACCAAACTAATAATGATTAGTATTGCATGTCGAGATAATGAATATTGCTATCATTATTAACATAATCAATATTATCATACCCATAATAGCAATAAGGGCAGCTGTAGCACAGCAGGTCAGACAATGGTCTTGGTTCGAGTCCTGACTCTGCCAATTACTAGCTGTGTGACATTGGGCAAGTCACTTCACCTCTCTGGGCCTTGGTTTCCTCATCGGTAAAATGGGATCGTGATCATAGCCATTCAAAAGGGGAGTTAATACATGTGAAGTGTCTGGCATGCAGAGGGTGCTATGAAAGTATTTCCTATTTATTCTTATTCCTATTTTTGTCACTACTATGAGGTCTGTCATGTTTGAACCTGCCCCATAATTTGAGATGTTTTCTCTGTGCATTAAAGTGGGTAATATATTAAAATAGCTCTTTTCAAAATAACCTTGTTGGATCTTGCCTACAACCCTGAATGGTTTCCCTCCCGTCTCCTCTCCAGCGCTCCCTCCCCCTTCCCCACTTCTTAGGAAGATGGTGGAGGTCTAAAAAGGATAGGAGGTCCCGTGAAAGGTGAGAGAATAGGATAGATCCAGTCTATCGGTCTAACAAAAATCTTAGAACAATGATGCTTTGATAGGTTTGCATTCACACAGGTGGTGGCAGGAGGTCTTTTGAGTGTTTTAAAATGGTCACAGTAATTGTGACCAAAGCATTGCATCTCAAGGCACCCAATGCCATGCTTCCCGAATATTATTGGCCAAAAATAAGGATTTCCTTCAGAATGGCTTTTTCACAAACTGGAAGGATGTAAGAAGTAAATGAACAAGACAGAACTGGATTTGCTGAAGGGGTCAACCTGAGAGATGACAGAGTGACAATCTTGCCACTGTCCGCTTTGCGTCCATCTTCTCTCTTGACAAGAAACAAGAAATGTCTTCAAGGGAGGTGCAGAGAGAACAGCCTCAATAAAGGAGGAAGTGGCACCCAGAATGGCAGCTAGGGCAGATAAGAAAGAGCCGAGCTCCTTGAAACTCCGTCGGCTTGAACCAGACCCATCTGAAGGCAGGGAGAGAATTTGCAGATACGGTTAGGGAACCACTGGCCACAAAAATTTTTTCTTACTTTATTTTTAACATTTATTTTTAAGCATACTATATGTTATTAGTTTCAGGGGCACAACACAGTGATTCAACATTTATATACATTATAAAGTGATCACCACAATGAGTCTAGTATCCATCTGTCACCATCATAGTTACCTCAAGATTATTGACTCTATTCCTATGCTGTACATTACATCCGCATGACTTATTATATAACTGGAAGTTTGTACTTCTTAATCCCTTTCCCCTTTTCCATCCATCCCCTCGCCTCCCCTCTCTGGCAACCATCAGTTTTTTTCTCTGTATCTATGAGTTTGTGTTCTGTTTTGTTTGGTTTGTTCATTTTCTTTTTTCGATTTTACAGGTAAGTGAAATTAGATGGTATTTGTCTTTCTCTGTCCAACTTATTGCACTTAGCATAATATGAAAACTTTAAACTGTGGAGAATTCCAGACATGGCCAGGATCAGGGTGAGGCGCATGAGGTATTTGCTTTGGGCATAATAGTTTTTGGCACAAACTATAATAGGCACCAATAAATATTTTAATGCAATACTTAAAAAAGTAAAAACCAAATGCAAAAATCTCTGATGAGCAAAACATCACAATTTTAAATAAACACCAAATCTGATTTTTCCTTTGGCCTCAGGCTCCAATATGACTTGGGATGTGTTATGGGTCGAATGGTACCCCGCTCCCCCAATTCTTATGTTGAAGTCCTACCTTATTCTGTCCCTAAGTTATTCAGGACCTGAGAATGTGGCCTGATTTGGAAACAGCATGGTTGCAGATGTAATTAGTTAAGGTGAGGCCAACCGGAGCAGGTGGGCCCTAATCCAACAGGACTGGTGTCCTTAGTAAAGGGGAAAATTTAGACATAGAGACACATGGGCTCTGGGAGAATGCTGTGTAAAGATGGAGTTATGCTGCCTCAGGCCAAAGAACTACCAGAAGCTAGGAGAGAGCAGGGAACAGATCCTTTCTTAGCACTTTCAGAGAGAGAGGGTGGGGGGTTGGGAGGGGGTTGATCTTGGATTTCCAGCCTCCACAACTGTGAGACAATACACTTCTGTTGTTTAAGCCACTCAGTTTGTGCACTGTGTTATGGCAGCCCTTGCAAACTAATACAACCCAGCTGTGTGAGTGTTAAATTTTGTGCCTAAAGTGAGTGCCTTACTCTCCTCACCCTTATTCTAGCCCTAATGCCAGAGGTGTTATTTAGGAAATGGGATTGGGGCCCTAGTCTGTGTCCCCTCCCTCCCTCTTTTTCTTTTAAATAGCAGCTTTCTTGAGATATATAAATAACATACTACAAAACTCTCCCCTTTAAAGTGTATAATTTAGTGGCTTTTAGAATATGCTTAGGGTTGTATGACCATTGCCACCGTCTAATTCCAGAACACTTTCATTACCCCCCAAAGAATCCTGTACCCAGTATGGGCTGTTGTTTTCTGGGATCAAAACGAAACAAAACAAAAAAAACAACAACTTAGCTTAGGCCTTCCCTGACTGGCTCAGGTAAAGCTGATCACCTGCTTTGGTCTCCCCACTGAGGATTCAACCCCTTGATAACCAGATCTGGCACAGGTGTCAATCAAAGTGCGCGTGGGCCATGACCCTGCCGCCGGGCCCTGGGGCTCCTCGAGGTGCCCGGGCTATCCCTTTAAATGTTGAATCAAGGGGAGATCCAGGGAGCACCCAGACAGCAGATGGGGGGGCCCTCGGGGAAACTAGGAATGGTGGCTATTTATCCACTGTAGTAGAAATATTCCACAATTGTTAACAACCCAGAGGGTGAATGAATGGCATCTGTGATTGCAATCTCCCAGTAGGTTTGGAGTTTCTTCTTTAAACACTAGCTTCCCAATTAGACCTTGAGCTATTTGAAAGCAGGGGTCCACGAATCAGTTATCTCTGTGGCCCCAGTGCATGCGTGGCGTACTGTGGGTGCTTAATAAATGTTTGTCGACTTGAAATTTAAAGTCTGGAGAATAACAAGGTTTTGGGGGAGAAAGATGGTAAGGCTGGTTTTGCCATAATGCACTTGCGGTGAGAGGACTCCCTCATGGAGGGAGGGGGTGTACAGCTTGTTGGACAGAGAAACACCTTGAGGGAAAGGGGGGAGTGAGGTGGGAGAGGGAAGGCAACCAGTAAATGGAATGTCATCAAGCTGGTTACTACTGTGGGCAACTGGACCTCAGTTCCACGAGGAACCTCTAGGGGCAGCAGAGAACACGCTCTTCAGCGTCACTGCACAAGAACGGAGAGGGAACTGGGGTATTTATTTATCCACTAGTTCTCATTCCTCATTGCTTTCCAGGATGTTAACTCCCCAGCATTTCTGGCTGGCCTCCCTCTCTCAAAACTCACTGGGGGATATCATGAGTGGGACACAATAGCATCTGGCACTGGTTTCTTGTAAATATTTACTGAGATAATGCATAAAAACCACAGGTCCTCAATGTTGGGTGCTATTATCTCTGAAGGTGTAACTCCCAAGCTCAATGGAAAGAAGGCTGATATAATCATTAGGGTAAGGCCAGGCTGCTGTAACAAAGAGGCCCAATACTAATTCAATGCCTTAAAGAGGGTAGCAGTTTGTTTCCCTCATTTGTTATAGTCCAAGGTGCACCGTCCAGGTTGACGGGATGGCTCTGCTCCAGGCAATCATTCAGGGTCCACGGTTCCTTCTGTCGTGTGGCTCTGCCACTGCTGCAGACACTATCGATGCTCCACCCACACCACCCCTGGCACATAACCATTTCTGGACCTGCTGGCCTCATCATCACCTACACCTCTCTGCCTCGGAGCCTTTTCTGGCAGCTGGAGTTTCCTGTGTGTGGAAGCAAGGCAAGCCTGAAGTGTCTGGGAGCTTACCCCCTCCAGGGGGAGCCTCGATCAATGACTGCTGAGACTTGGTGGATAAATACCCCAACTCCCTCCTCCATGGGTGGGATGGCTCTGAAATATGTGTTCCATGCTGCCTTGCAGAATTCTTCAGCAGGATTGACTCCCAGGTGCCCATGGTGGTAACTGGCTGTCTTCCCTACTGTATCTCACTTCCCCAGTCCCCTACTGTTGTTTTCTAGAGTCATTTCACAAATAAATACTTACACTTGAATCCTTGTCTCAGGGTCTCCTTCTGGGGAACCCAAACCAAGATACGATCCTCGAGGTATTGTCATTTCCTAGCTTACCAAGGAGTAAAGCCAAATGTGAAGAGATGTCCCTTTCCTTAAGATTCAGGATAGGCATTGAAAACTTCAGCTCGCATTTCACTGGTCACATGACTGCCCTGAATCGCAAGGGCACCTGGGAAACGTAGTCCATCCTCCTGCCAGGATGTTGGCGGACATGAGTAATCTCTTCCGCAAAGGTGACTGAGAATGAAAACTTGATGACCTTATTCATAAAGTGCATTATTCACTGGAGGATAACGTCTTGTTCACAATCATGTCTTTCTTCCTGGGTTAACTGAAAAGTTCCTTTCTGGCTCATTCCCAGGAACAAAGTCAGTTCCCAGGCCAGAAATCATGGTGCTATAGCACTTGAACGGTAAAACACAGAAAAATCTGACTTTTTTCCTGTTTAGATGACACATCTATAGATTAAGCGCCTGGACCCTAAGGTATCTGCCCCCCTCTCAAAGCTGCAGAGTGGTCACAGAACCCCAAAATATGCATGCGTTTCTTCATTTAGGCTGCCACGTATTTGTACCCAATTTTCCTGGGAACAATTTAGAGGGTTTTAAAACATATTTTTACAGCGAGATCTATTTTCTTTTTTTTTTTGGTGGGGGAGCGGCGGGTTGTTGGTGAACCTTAAACACCACTCCTCCTCTTTTCTCTAGAGGAGGCAGGGATGGGTGGGAATGATTCCAGTGTGCCAGGCAATGGATGCATCCAGAGCCCAAAAGAGCTGGTTCTCAATCCTTTTTGCCTTGGAAGCATTTTTTTTTCCACCATCCAAGCATCTTGCCAGCCAGTTCTTCCGTGCTCTCTTCTTCCTCCCCCAACTGGGAGCCTTTTTCCAAAGCTCTCAGATTAAAAAGTGCTGAGGGCAGTGTCTCTAA
The DNA here is from genome assembly GCF_004115265.2 of Rhinolophus ferrumequinum. Taxonomy (NCBI): domain Eukaryota; kingdom Metazoa; phylum Chordata; class Mammalia; order Chiroptera; family Rhinolophidae; genus Rhinolophus; species Rhinolophus ferrumequinum. The sequence continues at coordinate 48,244,686 of NC_046301.1, forward strand.
GTGCTCTGCCCTCCTGTTGTCATGGCAAAAGGAGCTGGCAAAGATAGACTAACTCCTTCCTCCTCAGGGGAACCAGCAACCTGGGGCCATGGTTCAACCTGGGGCTTTAGTACTTCCAGTTTTCAGCAACAGCCTCTGCCAGCTAAGGCATCAAACTCTTTTATTATTTTGTGGGTTTTTTTTTTTTTTTTTGCATTTTAAAAGTTTTTAAAAACTGAGGTGTAAGATGCTTTGGGTGGGATGTGTAAAATACATATACTTTATGTTCGTAACTCGATGAGTTTTTACCGAGGTATAAAACTATGTGACCAGCTCTCACATACAGAAGAACAACCCTGCCCCCCACAAGATTCCTTGGTGCCCCTTCCCGGTCTATACCCCATTGACCACCATTGATTAGTTTTACCTATTCTTGAACTTCCAGTAGACAGAAACCTTCACTATATTCTTATTCTTTGCCATAGACAATTGTCATTTTCCTAGTTGTAAGTGTGAATTAAAACATTTTCAGGAAAGCTTGCTATTTTTACTGATGTGTGACTTGTGACAACAATAGCAAGTGTTTACATAGTGCTTCCTGTGTTACAGATACTGGTCTGAGTGCCGTGCATATGTCAACTCTTTTCATCCCGGCACAACCCTGTGAAGTAGGTACTAGTATCATGCCTACTTTCCAGATGAGGAAATTGAGGTACAGAGAGGTTAAGTGACTTGCCTAAGGTCACATAGCTGGAGTTAGCAGAGCTGGGAATGAAACCCAGGCATTCTGGCTCTGTGATGGCCTCTGAGATGGTCCCAATGATCCCACCTCTTGGTTTTCATGCCCTTGTGTAACCCCTTCCCCTTGAGTGCATGCTGGACCTACTGATTCACTTCTCACAAGCAGATTACAGCAAAGTGATGGATGTCACTTCCTGATTAGGTTTCGGAAAGACCATGGCTTCCGTCTTGCTCTGCTTTCATTCACTCTTATTTGCTGGCACTGATGAAACCTGCTGCCATGTTGTGAGCTGCCCTGTAGAGAGGCCCACATGACGAGGAACTGAGAATGGCCTCTGGCCAGTGGCCCAAGAGGAAGTGAATCCTGTCAACAACCGTGTGAGTGAGCTCAGAAGTAGGTCCTTCCTCAGTTGAGCTTTCAGATGAGACCACAGCCCTGGATGATGCCATCTTGATTGCAGCCTCATGAGAGAGCTTGAGGTAGAGGCACCCACTGAGCCATGCCAGAAACTACGAAATCAGACATGTTTGTTGTTTTACACTGCTAAGTTTTGGGGTGATTTGTAATGTAGTGTTTGATAATTGATGAAATAAGCAAAAACACTGGGGTTGTTATACAGATGTGACTTCAAGTCACATCCCTCGGCCCAAATGCCAATCCTAAGCCTTTTCAGCAAAATTTCCAGTGCTGCTTAAGCTTCAAGGCCAAGTTTAATACAAAAGCCCGATCCTACCCTCAATCCCAATTGCTTGGTCCAAAATTTTTAAAAATCTGGCTGTGATGGTCTTGTGCTAAAGGTAGCAGGAAGTCTTGTACATGTTGTCTTTCCCCTAATATATGTTTTACTATAAAATCAATGAATTCTTTTTATAAAAATGAATGTTATTGAAATATCCGAATTTACCCCTTATTTTCCCCAAGATAATCCTCATCAATGGTGGTAATGGTCTTTCAGAATTTTTCCCATTTGTGAACTAAGTTAAGCAAAATTAGCATCCTACATACCTATTGCTTTGAGACATGTTCTTTTCCACTTAATAAGGGATGATGATGTTGTGTTTATGATGTGGGCTAGAATTTCTTCTGATCTTCATTTCACATTGTTTAGAGAGCACCTACTATGTGCTAATCTGTGTCCCAGGGCTTGGATCCCATCAGTGCCTTCATCTGAAAATATATCTATTTAAATCCCTGCTTTGTCTTTTGCTATATTTTTCCTCCCTTCTCATCTGTAAAATGGGGATAAGTACTACAACCTCCCTCATACAGTTTTGACGAGGATGAAGTGAATGACTATATGTCAGGTTTTTAGCTAAGTGCTTGGCACACAGTAAGAGCTATATTTATTAGCTATTGCTATGATAATTTCTCCATTATCTTTCCCTTCTTTTCTTCCTCCATTCATTTCTCTCTTGCATGCCTCTCCCTTTCCCTTTTTATCTAGGGAGGAAGGGTGATTGAATTCCGACAGTGTTCTGTGTGGGTCCATTACCAGCGGCTAGGAAGAGAAGAATGAACTAAATTAGAAGATGCATTTGGCTAGCTCAGGGAGCAGTGGTGAAGAGCTGGAGCCAGCTGGAATGAAACAGACACATCTTCCTTCCTTTGCCCATCCTATTCCCCCGCCCCCTCTTCCAACAAATGATTTCTCATTGTTTCTGGGGATCCAGAGGGGTTTAGCCTGGCAGGTGGGCACTGAGGGTAAGGCTGGCCCCATGGCTGAAGATGAAAGAAAGGCCTGCTGCTGGCAAGAGCCACCCACTCCTTTATCTGCCTGTCTCTGAGGTCCCTCTGTTCCCTGCCCACACACCTTGCCTGCTATTTAATCAGAGAGAATGCACGCATCAGCCCTGTAGCCACCCTCAGTGGTACAGCCTTTGGTTTTTCTTACCCCTTTTAAAAATAAATCCATTGTCAGAGGAAGGAGACACTTTACTATTTGATCATTCACTTACTTGTTCATTCAATACAACAGCTATTTACTGGGGGCCACTGGGGTCAGCGCTGGAAACACAAACATGAAAAGGCCATAGAACTCACTCCTCAGTGCAGCCGACACACAGATCAACAACCACCATGGAGTCAGAATGCTGCAGGGAGGAACATTCCGAGTGCACTGGGAACCCCTGCGTTTACTCTGTGGAATCAGGAAAGCCTTCCCAGTGGAGGAAGCATTGAGCCAAAGTGAAGCGATGAGCTGAAGTTTGTCAGGCTGTTGAATGTGTTGGTCTGGGGGAGAGCATCCCAGATGGATGGGGTAGCCTGGGAGTATCAGTCAGTATTCTTTTAATTGTAAGAGATAGAAACAATGCTGACCGACTCAGGTTTTAAAAAAGGGTGGTGATGGAATTTATTGACTCAAGTAATTTAAAAGTAGTTTTCAGGAATGGCTGTATCCAGTGGCTGAAGTAAGGTCGGGGTACAGGAATGGCTGCATTCAGGAGCTGGAATTCAGAGTTGGGTTATTTTAGGTGAACTTTTACACTGATGGCCTGCCTTTGTGGCAAATCTCTATGGATTTACATAAATTGATACACCTGGGGCCTGTGTGATGAAAGTTTTATGTAGCCAGACCAGGGTAGGGTGTTCAGTTGCAAGTCACAGCAAACTCATGCAGACTGCACAGCAAGGGAAGATACTGACTTTCATCACGGGAAGTACAGAGTTGGGGTGGGCTTCAGGAAGGGATTGATCCAGCACTGTTTTCATCACTCAAGTATCCAAGATCTTGGGATTGCTGTCATTTCAATTGAGGTTACACGCTTCCCTGTTCATGCTCAATGAAAGACAAAAGGTAGTTACCCGTGGCTCTTGTAAGAGACAGGGATGTCTTGGTGGGCTTTACTGTCCAAATGAACGTGTGGAGCAAGTTGGATTCCTTTTTCATCACTGCTGGTCCTGCAACAGGGCTTGAGGCAGATTCCACAATGTCACAGGGAGTTGGTTAAGAGCTAGGTTGGGTTGAGGAGAACTTAGCAGCCCCTTCATTGCATGGAGAGGTGTGCCAAGCCCCGGGAACCCTGGTGGATGTGCAGTGTGGGTCTGTAATTCAGGACATACGGCCTGGCTAGTGGAGAGTGCGTTCAGGGGAGATGAAGGTACCCTTTCCTCCATCTGGACACAGTCTGTCCTGGGGAGCATGTAGGTTCTTTTTTTTTTTAATTTTCAAAAGGAACTTTTTTTCATGAAAATGTTCAAACTTAAGCAAAATTGGAGAGAATCATAAAAACAACCTTCACATACCGATTTCCGAACTTTAGTAATTGTCAACATTTAGCAAATCTGGTTTCTCTATACCGCCATCTACTGTCTGCACTTTGTGGATTGTTTTAAAACAAATTCTAGGCATATTACATATCTGTTAATCTTACAGCATCTATCTATAAGTCTATTAAAAATTAAAATCACAATGCTATTGTTTAACACAATTTTTTTTGTATTGGAATAAGATTTACAGAGAAATTGCAAAGATAACAGGGAATTCCTGCATACCCCTCACCCAACTTCCCCTAATGTTATCTTACATTCGTGTGATCCATCAATGTGGTACATTACTACTAACTGAACCACAGATTTATTTGGAAATTTAAAAAATTTTTCCATTAATATCCTTTTTGGGGCTGTTCAGGGATCCAGCCCCAAATACCATCACATTTAACGCAATGCCATTTTCACATCTACGAAAAATGACTATAATTTCTTAATATCATCAAACATCCAGCATTTCCCCATTTCCCTGCTTGAGTGATATGTCTTGTAAGTCTCTTGGAATCCTGTAACATTTCTGCCTCCTTGTTTTTGTTTTCTTGCCATTTATTTGTAAAAGGAACTGGATTATTTCTCTTGGAGAGCAGTCCACACTTTGGATTTTGCTGATTGCATCCCCATGGTGTTGGTTTAGCATGATCCTCTACTCTCTGTATTTCCTGTGAACCAGCGTCTAGATCTAGCACAGGGGTTGGTGAACCTTTTCTCTAAAGACCCAGATAATAAATATCCTAGGCTTTGCAGTTCTTGTGGTTTCGACTCCGCCATTGTAGTGTGGAAGCAGCCATAGACAACAAGTAAACAGATGGGTGTGGCTGGGTCCCAATGAAACTATATTTACAAAATCAGGTGGAAGGCTGGGTTTGGCTGGGATCATCACCACAGTTTGATGATCCCTGATCTAGGGGATTAATCATATTTGGTTTTGGTGTTTGTGTTTGCAAGAATAATTGTTTGATGGTGCTGCGTGTTTCCTATTGCCTCATTGGGTAGCACATCTGGTTGTCTCTCATATCGTGGTGTTGAATTTGATAGATGTTCTGATGTTATCAGCTCAATCCATCCATCATGAAGTTCTCCATCAGTGTGCTGCATTTCAGCATTCCTCTCTCTCATGTGTCATAAAAAAAAACATGTCAAACATAACACAGACGGACAATGGGATAAATTTGGAGAAGTTAGATGGCTGGGTCAAGGAATAAAGAAAGGCATGGGTAATTTTGATTGATATTGCTAAATAATCCACCAGGAGGCTTGCACCAATTTCCACTCCCACCAGCAATGGACTAGACTGTCCGGCGCCCCTCAGCACCCCAGCAGGACGCATTATCGTGCTTTTGGGGTTTTGCCCTTGTGGTAGGTGGAAAATAACATCTCAGTGCAAGTTGAATTGCTTTTCTCTCATTAGGAGTGAAGATGGGCCCCCTGTCACCTGTCTGAGGGCCAGTTGTATTTCCTCAGGCACCTGGGGAAAGTGTTACTGAAGCAAAAGGCAGGACATGCATAATAGGTTGACTGGTCTATTTTTAAATCCCAGCCACGGCTGCCAGTCAACACATCTGCTTGTCTATTGGTTTGATTTGGCATGGACTTGGCATTCTCACCTGCTTAATTTAAATTTTAAGCGCCCAAGGTCTTGGGTTCAAGCGTCACCTCATCAGAATGCATGTTGTGTGTGTCTTCTCACACTATCTGGTTTATTTCTGTGTTTTGTATTGTCTTTGTTCCCTCACCATCATCTTCTCCCCCACCCTGAAGAGAATGCAAACTCCATAAAAGTAAAAATGAGCGAAAATGTGGTCTCATGAAACATCTGGTTTTAGGGTCATCAAAATGACAGCTATCTCTGGTTTCCTTTGCACTCAGAGTCGCACTCAGTTATCTTGAGGGAGAAAGTCCTTCATCCATCCATCCATCCATCCATCCATCCATCCATCCATCCAATCATATCTTATCAAGTACCTGCTATGCATCACGCCCCATGCTAGACCCTGCAAACACAATAGTGAACAATACAGTTACGGTCCCTGCAGGCCAGCCTCCCCGGCTAGCAGGTACCTGGAGTGCTCTGAATGAAGAACAAGATAGATCATTGCAGGGTCGAATGTAGTCTAACAGCTCAAAGAAGGCTTCTTGGATAAAGGAACATTTAAGCTAAAACCTATTCAGGAAAGGCAGAGAGGAGGGAAGGGTGCTTCTGGTTATGGGGACAGTATTAGAAAGGACTGAAGGTGGGAAAGAAGATGGTGCATTTAAAGAATTGAAAGGAATCCAGGTCAGCTAGAATGTAAAGCATGAGAGAGAGGAGGCGGGTCTGGGGCAGAGGCCAGTTCCGGGAGGGCCTCTGGACCACGTTAACAGAATTGGAATTTATTCTAAGAGGTGATGGTGGCCTGGAATTTTGTGGAAGCAATGGCAATGAAGAGAAATGGATGGATTTGAGAGGTATTTGGGTGTAGAATTAATACATCTTGGTGACTGACTGAATAGTGGGATGAAGATAACTGGTTGTCTTAAAAGCTCATGTGCTTGGTTTGCCTAGTGGTCAGAGAGCAGCGTCACCAAGGCCAAAGTCATGGCATAATGTTTCCAACAGGCTTTTGATCTGTCCCCCAGCAGCAGACAGCACCTCTGTCCATTTAGATGGAAACACATGCATTGTCTGCCATATTTCTTTGGCATTCCAGGTGGAGACTAGAGCAAGGACAAAGACACAGAGGTGAGAAACGGCTTGGAGAGGACAGTGACAGGGATGGAGGCCCCTAGGAGATGGTGGAGATGCTGCACGGATAGTCTGAGTCTCAAAGGAAGATGAATTCTTTCTTAAGGGCAAAAAAATAAAGGTTTAGAAAGAGAATTGGAGAGACTGTCAACTCTCCTTAAAACTTGTTGGCTACACACACCATTATTCAAAGGGTGTATTAAACAGCATCAGCAATGCTAGCTGCTGTAACAGATAATCCCTGAACTCGAGTGGCTGAACACAGTGAATGTTTCCTCATGCTCATTTAACTACCCAAGATGGATGGGCCTCCTGGGAGGTTTCCCTCCAGGTGGTGGGGACTCAGGAATCCAGGGTCCTTCCATCTTGGGCCTTCTCCTAGGTGAGGCTTATAGTTCCCTAGTGGTGCTTCTAAACTTGGCTGGCAGATGGGGAAAGAGAGAACATGGGAGCCCCAGCATTTCTTATGGGTCAGGCTTAGAAGCGCCTCATATCGCTTCTGCCTAAATGTCATTGACCAGAATGCAGTTCCAGAGCCCCATCCAACTGCAGAGAAGGTGGGGACATGTACCCTTGTTGTATGTCCAGTTGGAAAAGGAAATAGGATTTGGCAGACATGGAGCATTGTCTCTGCCACAAATGGGACTAGCAAGAGAGGCTGATTGGATAATCAAAATCCATCTCCATGATTTACCATAATTAGACAAACACACACACACACACAAAAGGTGTGCCTTTGGTGGTGAAGTGTCAGGAACACCATCTGTGCAGACACATAGTGCTTTAGAGTCAAAAGCTACCTTACTGCATTCTACCAAGATCCCACTTAACATCAGAACCCACTTTTGAAAAAAATTTTTTTTTTTTTAACATACCCATTTTTCCTTCTGACCTCAGGGGCTCTTTACTTTGCTAGCACCTTCAGCTTGTTTTTCTGCAATGCATGACTCCTAGGCTGATTTTTCTTTCAAATGTCTCCTTAAGTCCTTGGTCCTTTCTCCAGCACAATTGCTTGTTTTCTTTGCCAGCCCCGAGAGAGAGAGAGAGAGAGAGAGAGAGAGAGAGAGAGAGAGAGAGAGAGAGAGAGAGAGAGAGAGAGAGAGAGGCTGAGCAGTTGTATACTAACCACTAGGCTATTACTGTTATTATTCAGCTGTGCAAAAGAGCATTCAGAAAACCCCAAATATAAGTCACCTTACTGACATCTCTCTCTGTCTCTTTCTATCTTCCCCTTTCTCTCTCTTCCTCTTTCTGTCTCTCTTTCTCTGCCTCTCTGTCTTCTATTTCTCTTTCTCTGTGTCTCCCACACCTCCTATTATTAATATATACTTTGATTGCATCATGTGCCTGTCTTTCATTTCCCTTTGTCAACACTGTCATGTAGTTTTTATTGATGTGATTATTTCATTAATATGAAGGTAAGGGCTGTGGCCAGTTTTGCTCCTGATGCCTCCTTAGCACAGAGCAGGTGCTTAAAAATATTTATTAATGAATTGATGAACAGCTGTGAATACCTAATTATTAACATTCCAGTCTTACACTTTTCTTATTCTTATGATTTATTCCTGACATCTGACTGGCTCTTTCCCTCACCTCATTCAGATCTCTATTCAAAGTCACCTTCCCTAACCCCACCCACCCGTGTAAAGTTGCAACTGCTCTTTCACCACCAACTTTTCCCAGGCTCGGTTCCTTGCTCTCTTCTTGCTCCCTTCCGCCCTCCAACCCTCCCTCCCTCCTTCCCTTCCTTCTCTTTCTTTCCTCTTTTCTTTTTTTATTCTTTTAAATTGCGCTACCACACAGCAAAGTTCACAAAACTTAAGTGCATGGCTCAATAAACTTTTGCATGTGTAGATACTTGTGTAACCACCATTATTAGATATTCAAGATAAATAAGTTTTCCATGCCCACAGAATGTTCTCTCCCATCCCTTCCCAGGACAGTACTCCACCCCTGAGGCAACTGATACTTTGATTCCCATCACCACAGATGGGTTTTGCCTGGCGTTGTTGCATGGATCAGTAGTTTGTTATTTTTCATTGCTACATAATATTCCATTCCATGGATACTTTACAGCTTATTTATAACCATACATTAGTTGTGCCTGTTTGAACTTCACATAAAAGAGTTTTCTCTGTTTTATATTTACCCTTAGTGTCACCATCTAACGTACTGTAAATTTTACTTATTTATCTTGTTTATGCTTTTTTTCTTTTTAGAATGGCAGCTCCCTGAGGGCAGGGTTCACATCAGTCTTACTCATCACTGTATCCCCAGCATATAGAAGTTGATTCTTGTTGAACGATTGAACCAGTGAAGGTAAAATATTTAGTAAAATACATCACGTTATGCTTAGAGAGGAAACCTCTGTGCTGTGGGTTACCAGCCTGTGGGGTGCAAAGGGAATCTGAGGACGAGAAAAAAGAAATCAGAGTAATAGAAAGGTTTTTGACATAAAGGAATTTAATTTATTTTTCCTGATAACGTCATTTTTATTATTTATTGGAAAATAATTATTTGTTAAAACAGAAGACAGAGGGGACAAATCATCCATAATAGGGACAGCAACAAATTTTTATACTATTATTTTAATAGCTATATAAGGTTCTTTTCCTTAGAACTTACTTAATTCCCCTATTGCTGGGCATATTTTGACATTACAAAAAAAAAATGCTGCAATAAAGTCTTTATATACTTTTCCCTTCATTTGGATTATTTCTTTTGTATAGATTTCCAGGAGTAATATTACTGGATCAAAAATAAGATCCATTTTAATGGTTTCTGATACATATAGCCAAATGGCCAAGTGGCTTTTCCAAAAGGTTGTACCAATTTATTAGCAATGCTTGAGTCTACCCACTTCAGTGTACACTGATCAACATTGAGTATTATCATTTAAAAATATTTTTAATTTAATAAACAAAAAATGTAATCACCTTATTATTTTGATTTTGATTTGTTTGATGGTAAGAAAGACTAGTTATTCCACAAATATTTGTTAAGTAACTTCTCGATGCCCAGCCGTGTGCTGGATCCAGGGTACCGGTGAGTAAAGCAACCGTGTGTTTTGTGCTCTCGTGGTGGGGGTTGTCTCTCAGGGTCCAGAGGGAACGGAATTCACCCCACTGCTGTCCCACCGATAGTTCAAGGGAACCCAAAAAGGATGGAAGTACCCAGGAACAATAGTGGAGAGCCCTTATCACCCTTGAATGGAAGAAATGGCATTGTTAGAGCCAGTGAGAGCTGGACCTGTAGAGTAGGAGCTGCCTGGCTAGAGGTGTCATTGGGGCAGGACCCGGCCACTGGCCAGGGATGTGTCCTCAAAGCAGAGAAGAAGTGGGCGAAGAAGTACCCGATCTTCTTTCTCCTCCTTGCCTCTGAGTTCCTGTTGATGCCTCCCACTGGCTGAAAGCAACCGGAACCCAGAGGGCCTGATTGGCTGAAAGCAACCGGAACCCAGAGGGCCTGAGAGCTGGGGGATGCTCAGAGCAGAGAAGAGCAGAGAATGGTGCCTCTGTCTTGGGTGGGATAGGCAAATGAAGAAACACCCTCTCAGGAGGAGATGCTCATAAAAGAAATCAACAAAGAGTTGTGAAAAGTGCTGTGAAGGAAATTAACAAGGTGTAGCAATATGGAACAATAGTGGGGCAGGGCTGTGGGAGGTCAGATCTACTTTCCTAGGGCTATCAGAAAATAATAGTTGCCCTGGCAACATGTAACTGTAGTACTTATGATAGGCCAGATCCCATTCTAAATCTTTTGGTTGTGGTGACTGATTCGATTTTTACTAAAAGCCCATGGATAGATACTGTTATTATTCCTATTTCACAGATGAGGTTTTCCAAGGCTTTAGGTGTTCATTGTGGGAACCTTGGTGGGAAGGGGTTCCAGATGACACTTTGTTATTCAGAATCTGGCCTATTGTTTTTTAATTGTAAAAGTAGAGCTACCTCATTCATTCGTTAATTTATCCAACATGTCTTGAGGGCTTATAACACTAAATAAAGCTGGCTTTTGCACTCAAGAAGTCTTGTGCAGAGAAACAGTCAGGTAAAAAGACAGCTTATTCTGATTGTATGTGTCAATCAAGAATTTTATTTGGCTGTATCTAAATGAAATGCTACAGTGGCCCAAGGATGTCACAGCCAAGGTCCTCTTGGTCTCTGCCTTGTAGTCAGTCTCAAAATGGTTGCTGCAGCGCTAGACATCACGTCTGCATTTCAGGGATGTGGAAGGTCAAAGGACAAAGGTCAGTTGAGACCAGTGCCCTTTCGTTTTATTGATCAGCGTTATGCTCATGACCATACCTCCCTGCAGAGGAGCCTAGGAAATGTAGTTCTGTTTTATTGCTGGAGAAGAAGGCATGAGTGAAAAATGGGTGGGCAACTGGCTGTCTCTGAAACACTCTCTCTCAGGTGTCTAGTATAGTGCCTGGAACACAGTAGGAGCTTAATGATTGTTTGCTAGGAATAGATAAATAAGCTGGAACACAGTGGAACAATTACTGAAGTAAAGGTCACTGCAATCCAGTGCTGGCAGAGGGTAGGGAGCACAGAGAGAAAAGGAATGGGGCCACCAGTGGGGGGTGGTAATTAGGTTTAATTTTCTCCTTCTACACTGAGGTGCTCTCATCCAGTCTGTCCTTAAATTGCCAAATATCCCATTCCTGCAATTCCTGTGTTTTTCTCCACTCCAATCCTTCTTCAGCTCCATTACATCTATTTTCATGTTCAGAAGATCCGCGGTATTATAGCAGTTAGATGAAGAAATGATAAGGTTAGATTAAGTAGATTCTTACATGAGACAGACTTGCTTTTCTCCATATCCTCCCTGATGGCATTTTATTGGCTTTGATAGCCGTGGAAGCTTAGTTTGGGATTTTTTTGGCCAAGTTCCCAGAGAGCAGGGTTTATCTGAACTACCTAATATGCAGCATTTGCAAATAATTATTAATAGATGTTTACATTTTCATTCTTTATGAATGCTGCTGTGGGGTGATTTTGTAATTCAATGGGGACGTGGTAAGTGTGGATTGTCATCCTTCCCACATGACTCCTCCCTCCGTCTTTTCTGTCTCTGCTGATGGCAGCTCTGACCTTAGGCTGCTCACGTCAAAATCCCCGCGGCGCCCTTGACTCGTCTCCTTTGCTCATCCCGCAGGTCCATCCATAAGCAACACCTGTCTGCTTTGCCTACAAAGTATAGGCAGAAATAACTCCCCCTGGCACCCACGTGGTCACAGCCCCCATCATTTCCCACCTGGAACCGTGCAGTTGCCTCTTCCTTAGACTCCCAGCTTCTGCTTTCCTTTCCTTCTGTCCTTGAGGCTGGGGGAAGACTGACAACACTTGAGCCAGGTCACGTCTCCCCTCTGCTCGGAACCCTTCATGACTCCCACCCGCGTCAGTCCGGAAAACATCCAAAGTCCTTGCGATAATCTACAAGGCCCTGAATGACGTACCCTCACGTATTTATCTGTACATACCAAGCATGCGCCCACCTCAGGGGCTTTGCATTCACCATTCCCTCAGCCTGGGATGCTCTTCCCACAGATTTTTGACGGCACCCTTCCTTCCTTCCTTCAAGTTTCTGCTTGAATGTTACCTTACCAAGGAGGCTTCCCTGACCATCTTCTCTATAATCCCCCCACCCCAATTTTACTCCCATGCCCTACTTCATGTTTCTACACCATGACTGCCATATTAAATAATTATTGGTTTACTGTCTATTTCTCACAGTTAGAATGTCAGCTCTGTGAGGGCAGGGATTTGAAGTTGTGTTGTTCTGGGCTATGTCTTAGGTGCCTCGAACAGCTCCTAGCGCACAGTAGGTGCTCAGTAAATACATGTAATATATGAGGAGCAGAAACAGCTGTTCAAATGTTTCGGATGACAGAGTCCAATTGCACAGCCATTTTGGAAAGACACTTGGAAGTATGTATCCAGGATCTGACAAATGCAGCAATTCCATATCTGACCCAATAATTCCACATGTGGGTCAGTATCTTTATGTTTAAAACACCGGGACACAACATGGCTTATTGCCCTATTACTTTTAAAAGCATCTAGTTGGAAATATTATTAAAAGTTCATAAAAGGGGAATAAGAAGTAAATGTAGTTATTAAAATGATGGTTACAATATGATATTAAGTGAGAAAGTGATAGAGGAAACCTCTCCATTCTTTGAATTAACAAAGAATGAGTTGAAAATTGATATTTTGTGTATGCATCATTTCCTGTTGAAATTGTAGGGTAGAACAATGGAGCGTCTTCCATTTCATCTTTGGCTTTTGTGGGGTAATCAGAGGGGGTCTTTTCTGCGAACACATTTAAGGTCTTCATCAGTTCCCCCAGAGGACCTTTAAAATCATTTGCTCATCAGTTCATTCTCTTCTGAAGCAGTTTTCACTGTCATCACTGGTTTTCTGCTTTTCAATTGTTAACCAGCCTAACTTTACAAGTTCCTCACTTGTCAGTGCTGTCTTTTGTGTTGCAAGTGGTTCTCCCACATCACTTTTATTGATTTCATGAAATCCTGCTGTCTTTTGCAAAGATTTCCAGTGTTCATGTTGCAAATGATTCACATTGTTCCACAGCTTACAGGCTGCTGTGGGGGGTGCTTACCCCACTGAGTGGGATTCACTACAGCAGTGCCTGTTGGGACCACCCTTTGGGTGTGCCACTTGTGAAGCTAATTGGGTGGTGCTCTGCTGTGGTCTGAAGCCAACTTCAAAGTATGTTGGTTCTGGGGCCTTTTGGGAGGGGCTCTTGTGCAGGCCCAGGTCACCCACTGCCTGTGACTGGCTGGGGAGTACCTGGTAGGAGCTACAAAGCAATCCACAGTTGTTCATTACCTGTGCTAAACCTGGAGATGCATGGGAGAGGCCATGCTGCGAACTGAGGAAATATTGGAACTGGTCTGTGAACTGGTCTGCCACCTTTACCAAGTTTGGGCTAGCTCTGCAAAAAGCTGGGACACCCTGAGGCCTGCTGCCACCTGCTGGCTCCCTTAAGGTTCAGCCACTGATAAAGCCTCATGCGGTATAAAAGTTAGGTGAGGCTGGGTCTCAGGGAGTCACTAGAGGGGGAAGAGTTGTGGTCACCAGGTTAATGTAGATTCTGGTTTGGTGCCAGTGCTGAGCCTGGAGCTATTCAGCAAAAGTCTCAGAGCACACTGAGGCTAGTCGCCACCTGCCTGGGGCCCATGGACTCTGATAGTTTTCCAAGAAAGAGTGTGATGAGGGCAGGGCTGGCTGTTCATGGAGATAGTGCCTCCAGCATTGGGGGAATTGGGTGGGGCAGGGTCCCAGTGAGTCAGCAGGGTGGAGCGAGCAGAGCTCACCAGGCCAATCAGATTCAGATTTGGCCGTCAGCGTAGGGGGAGGGCTCAACACAGGAAAGATGGTGCCTGACTGAGGGCTGCAGAGGACGAGGCTTCCTTATGGGGAAAATGGCAACTGTATTCCAGCTCTCACTGCGAAGCCACACACCTCAGTCGGCCCCCTGTGTGTCTCTGCCGCCCTTTGAATCACTGGCCGTACTCCAGAGCCCACAGTGAGTGCCTCGAGTGAGTGGGTCTTTGAGCAGGCCCCTTAAGAGGACGTCTGGATTTTCTGCAGCCTTCTGTCCTGGTGAGTCGGAATCCCCACTGTTTTTCAGTCATGTATTATGGGGGCTTCTCTTCCCGGCGCCAGTACTCCAGGCGGTGGAGCCTGGTGTGAAGCTGGGGTCCCTCACTCCTTTGGGGGGAACCTCCATGGCTGAGATATTCCTCCTAATTCTCAATCACTACACGCAGATGTGGAGCCTGCCAATTCCGCGTCTCTGCCTCGCCACCTCTCCTACTCGTCTCAATGTGACTTCTCCTTTATATCCTTAGTTATAAAACTTCTGTTCAGCTAGACTTCAGAGGGTGCTCCAGGTTGATTGTTCTATAATTTAGTTGTAATTTTAGTGTGTTCACGGAAGGAAGCAGTCACAGTGTTTATCTACTCCACTATCTTGGATCTCTTGAATATAAAATATCTTTACACTAGAATTACCTCTGTATGTAAAATAAAAACCTGGGGGGAAAATTAGACAGAAATACAACAAAATACGGTGTTTGCATTGCAGTACTCATGGGATAGTGGCTTAAATTTTTTTTTAACATGAAAATTACTTTTTAAAAATATGTAAAAAATTATAGGAAGTTTAAAGAAAAGTTTGACTTATTTGGGAGGAGGAGAATCTCTTTGGTAATGAAAAATGACTCCAAGTTGGAGGCAGAGAAAGTTAGTGACATCAGCACCCAGGCTCTGAGTCTGTCTAACAGGCTATGTGGATTATCTCATGTAATTCTCGCAACCAACCATCAATTAAGTGAACACTGGAATTTCCCTGTTTTACAAATGAACACATTGACCCAGAGAGGTTGAGCAACTGGCCCAAGGACACACAGCTCAACCACATGTCATTCTGCCTTGTAACACATCTTTGAGGTGAATTAAATCTCTTTCCCTTACCTCTGGTCACCACATGGAATTTTTCTCTCTCTTTCTCAATTTTGGAACTCAATACTTTGAGACAGGTTCTTAAGCGAGCATCTTAGGTATACGAGTAAAGTGATTTTTGTCGGCATGGGATGAAAGCATTTTCGACAACTAAAGATACGGGTGACACCAGAGGAGGGAATAAAAGAACACAGAAGAGAGAAGTTTAACGTTCTGTCAAGTCAGCCCATTATGAGCTTTTTGTGGGACGACATGCATTCAAACAGCTTGAACATAAATTCGTTCATGTTCTCTCCGCATGTAATTCTTGGACGGAACTTTTAGTCCCTTCCAATGAGTGTTGTTGGGATTTCCTTCCTGTTACCTTTATTTGTCTGTGTCTCTGGTGAGTCCTTCCGGCTTTTACCCTCCTTGTTTCTGGAAATCAAATGCCTCCTTTGGACATGAGATGCAATTTCACTACATACAGTAAATATTATTACACTGCAGCTAACATCTATTCTTTTTTTTTTTTTTTAAGATTTTATTGGGGAAGGGGAACAGGACTTTATTGGGGAACAGTGTGTACTTCCAGGCCTTTTTTCCAAGTCAAGTTGTTGTCCTTTCAGTCTTAGTTGTTGAGGGCGCAGCTCAGCTCCAGGTCCAGTTGCCATTTTCTAGTTGTAGGGGGCACAGCCCACCATCCCTTGGGGGAGTCGAACCAGCAACCTTGTGGCTGAGAGGACGTGCTCCAACCAACTGAGCCATCCGGGAGCTCAGCGGCAGCTCAGCTCAAGGTGCCGTGTTCAATCTTTAGTTGCAGGGGGTGCTACCCACCATCCCTTGCGAGACTCGAGGAATCAAACTGGCAACCTTGTAGTTGAGAGCCCACTGGCCCATGTGGGAATCAAACTGGCAGCCTTCAGAGTTAGAAGCATAACATCTATTCTTTACTACCCTGTGCGTGGCCTGTTATTTACAGGGTGGCATTTATCCCTTTCATGATCCCAGCGAGTGCGTACTTCCCTCATCCCCATTTTGCAGATTAGGAAACTGAGGCTTGAACGATTAAATGATGGGTCAAGCTTATGTAGTAGAACATAGCTTGGTTATTAGTGTGGAGGAGTGATATTATTACTCTCTCTCATTCTGGCTGTGTTATTCTTAAGTGAGGAAATCACCCCAATTAGTATTATTTCCACCTGTAGTGAAAATAAAAATTATGAATGAGATATTTCACATTGGTTTTCTCATGCTAAGGCTTTGAAATCTGGCGTGTATTTTTATACTTACGTCTTGATTCAGACCAGTCATATTTCGAGTGCTCGGTGGCCACATGAGGCTTGTGGCTACATTTGGAAAGTACAAGTCCCAATCTTTTGACACTTAGTTCTGGGATTTTTCTGTTACACAATGAAAGTGGGCTATACATCTATTGTGTGGTGGGGGTACCTGATTTATACTCAACTTTTATCCTACAAGCCCCATAAACAATTTTTTGAAGAAGGAAGGAAGGAAAGAAGAAAGAGGGAGAGAGAGAGGAGAGGAGAAGAGAGAAGGGGCAGGAGGAGAAGAGGGAGGGAGGGAGAGAGGTAGAGAGGGAGGAAGGAAGGAAGGAAGGAAGGAAGGAAGGAAGGAAGGAAGGAAGGAAGGAAAGATATTTCTCACGTCTAAAGATTTTGAAAGAACTAACAGAATCTGTCCAACTCCATTGTCTTAGTTTGCCCCCACCCCCACCCTCAGAAGCAGATCTGGAAGCAAGGATTCATCTGCTTTGAGGAGAGGTAACAGGACCCACTGGCAGAAGAGCAGGGAAGGGAAGAACCAGTAATGGGTGTGCCATTAAGCAAGTTACTATTGGGAGCAACTGGGACAGTACTAGTGGGGACCTCTGGGAGGCAGCAGAGAGCCCGTTCCTCAGAGCGACCACACCCTAGGACCAAGGGAGCTGGGTACTTACCATCAATCACCCGTGGAAGGACGCTCCCAGGAGCACTCAGTTACTAGCATCCCAGCCCACTGGGTGGACACTCTGGTGGCTAGAAAAAGGCCCTTCGGGGCTGGCAGTGGGAAGTCAGACCTGTGAAGTCATCACATCAAGGCTGTACAGTGATGGACACACGTGAAACACCTACCTTCTCATAAATTTGAAAGGTTTTCTTTTTCATCACAAGCCCTCCTAAACATTAAGTGCGTTCACTTTGTGACAGTCGGGGCACCGTATGAGATGTGATATTATTTAGCTGTTGTCATCTCAGTGACAGAAAAGGCAGAACATCTATGGAAGGACATCGCAGATGTATGCATATATTTACGTGTAACCTCGCAAACACGTGTGTGTTCCCATTTATCTTGTCACTAAGCTTAACTCTTACTACATTCTCTGTTGTGTGTATGTTTCCTGCTCTCTTTGTTAGTCATTGGGCGAAACAGAAGAAAATAAAAGGAGTAAGTGCACGTTTCCTGGGGAAATAAGGCTGACCTGATTCTGAACATGTCCGGGTCCGATTTCCCCCATCTCCGTGCCCAGCCCCATGCCTTCTCTCTCCCTGTTGGAAAATCACTTGTATTGGTCTCTTGTTTATCGTTTGTTTCTTCTTAAAAATGTGAGTGAGCTTTTTGATATTTTTGCGCATTCTGTCTCTTTCTCTCATGAAGATAGTCCATGTTCCACACTGCTCTGCAAGTTGTCTTTGTCACTTTTCGAGGCATTGGTTTCTATTCTGACCTCTCTTGGTTGCCGAGGCTGGAGCCATGAACAAGATAGGCAGAACCTTGGGGCCCCAGAATGCCAAACATTTTAAGGGCCGTGATGCGACTTTCCAAGAGGAAAGTCTTTCAGGTGAGTTTCATAAGATAAAGATTTTCACTACGTGTTTTGGATGCTTTGACATCTGGCTGACCCTGGAGGGACTGCCCCTCTAAGGGTTAGCCAATCCCTTGAGAGAGTGAGTCAGCAGTGAGCATGCAATTCAAATTCGAACCAACCAATCCAGAGCCCACACTCCTACGGCCTTCTCTATCAGGCTCTCACACTCAGAACCACAGTCCACCAGCCCTGATCACCCCAGAGCCAAGTATCAGACAACCAGGGGCAACCCCTATGCCCCAGAGCCCTGAAATTATGCCAACTAGCCAATCCTAAGCCTGCACACTCTGCCTCACTTGTTTCTTCTTGAGGAAACCATTTCAAAGGCTTCTGCCCACATTCCGGGCCTCGGTCCCTCTGCTTCCTGACCAACCCTAGTGCTTTCTTCCTGTGTGGCCCTGTGAGGCACGGCGTGTTCCTTCCTCTTAGGATCTGTGAGTAGAACAAGCTGTCTTTTCAGTGGTGATTGTTTCCTCATCTGGTGGCCTTAAATGCCTGAATAATAAGAAAACCTACATTTTAAAACAATGAAAGGCCAACCTGGGATGACAGTCCTGTCATCGCCATCACCTTCCTTTCCTCATCTCTTCTCACTCTCTCCACTCCAACCACAGGAGCCTTCTTACTGTGCTTTAGACACACCAGGTACCGTCCACACGAGCTCTGTGCCGTCCTTGTTTTCCCTGCTTGCAACACTCCTCCCCCTGATATTTGCATCTCTGTTCCTTTTTCTCCTTAGGCCTCTGCTTCAATGTCATCTTCTCAGAGAGGTCTTTCCAAAATAACTCCCTCTCCTCGTCTATCTCACCCCCTACCTGCTCCATTTTTCTTATAAAAACAATCTCTACCTGACATATGATAAATCTACCCAACTTCATTCATTTTTTTCTGGTTTCTCTGCCCCAAACGTGAGTTTCTTATTTGTTCTGTCAATGGCTGTGTCAATCTCCAGTGTCTGGGGTAAAGCCTGATATATAATAGATGCTCAATAAACATTTGTCAAATAAATGAACAAATGAAGCTGATCATTTTACTCACTCATTCCGGGTGAAATGACACATTTGATTCTGTTGTCTGTGGCTTTACTTCAAGGTAAAACTTGTTATTTTGTAAGTTGAGGGGACCTGGCTGAATTCTTGCTCAAGAAAGGCCAAGACGAGAGTTTCCATAAGCAGATGTAGTTCATTTGATTAAATTTCCCTTGCTAACTTCTCAGGATATACATCACTATATAAGTAAGCATTTAATCAAGCTCCTGACTTAACAGAGCGGTTAGATGCTGAATGTAATTTGTAATTGCCTGTGAACACAGTAAACCTGAGCACTTTTGTTTTCATAATTAAGTGTGAGGTTCTTGTAGCAATATGATTCAAGAATACCTCAAGTATTTTACATGCAAAGAAAATTTTTGTCTTTTGGAAATGCTCAAATATATACAGAAGAAGAGAAAATTGAATGGTAGCCCTCCATGTTCCTATCATCCATCTTCAATAATTATCAACTCATGACTCTTGAGTTCCTGTATCCCAACCTTTAACATAACCTTACTTTGCAAATTAAAGCAAACCTTTCATTTGCTTTACTATAATCCTGGGTTATGTTGAAACACATCTCAGACATCATCTGTACAGATTTCATCTGTAAATATTTTACCATGTACTTCTAAGAGCTAAGTACTCTGCAGCTGCTGGGGAAAATGCTATGGTGATTCCTCAAAAATTAAACATAAATACCCAGAAGTGGAATTGCTGGGTCATAAGGTAGTTCTAGTTTTAATTTTTTGAGGAAACTCCAAACCATTTTCCATAGTGGCTGCACCAATTTGCAATCCCACCAAAGGTGCGTGAGGGTACTTTTTTCTCTGAATCCTCACAAACACTTGTTTATTGATTTATTGATGATAGCCATTCTGATAGGTGTTAGGTGATATCTCATTGTGGTTTTAATTTGCATTTTTCTGATCATGAGTGACCTTTTATATGACTATTGGCCATCTGTAGGTTCTCTTTGGAGAAATGTTTATTCAGGTCCTCTGCCCATTTGAAAAGATATCTGCCCCCCTCTGTTCACTGTAGCACTATTTACAATAGCTAAGATATGGAAGCAACCCAAGCAGCCATCGATATACAATTGGAGAAAGAAGATGTGGTACATACTGTGTTTCTCCAAAAATAAGACCTAGCCAGACAATCAGCTCTAATGTGTCTTTTGGAGCAAAAATTAATATAAGACCCGGTATTATTATATTATATTATATTGTATTGTATTGTATTATACTATATTACATTATATTATATTATATTATACCGGGTCTTATAGTAAAATAAGATCAGGTCTTATATTAATTTTTGCTTCGAAAGATTCATTAGAGCTGATTGTCTGGCTAGGTCTGATTTTCGGCAAAGCACGGTATGTATATACAATAGAATATTACTCAACCACAAAAAATAATAAAATCTTACCATTTGCTATGGTTGGATGGACCCAGAGAGTATTATGCTTAGTGAAATAAGTCAGACTAAGAAAGACAAATACCATATGATCTTACTATATGTGGAATCTAAAGAACAAATAAACAAAAAAACAAAACAGAAACAGACTCAGATACAGAGAACAAACTGACAGTTGCCAGAGGGGAGGCGGGGTCGGAGAACTGGGTGAAAAAGGTGAAGGGATTAAGAAGTATGAATTGGCAGTTACAAAATAGTCACGCGGATGTAAATTACAGCAGAGAGAGTACAGTCAATCATATTGCAACATCTATGTACAATGCCAGGTGGGTACTAGACTAGTCAGGGAGGATCACTACATGAATTACCCAAATGTCTAACCACTATACTCTACACCTGGAAGTAATATAAAATAATATTAAATGTCAACTGTAACTGAAAAAATAATAATTTTAAAAAATTAAACATAAACTGACCATGTGACCCAGCATTATCAGTTCTGGGTGTGTATCCCAAAAAATTGAAAGCAGGGATTTGAAAAGATATTTGCGCACTCATGTTCACGGCAGCATTGCTCATGTTGGCCGAAAGAGGGAACAACCCAAGTGTCCACTGACAGATGAACAGATAAATAGGAGTGATCCATGGAATATTATTCAGCCTTTAAAAGGAAGGACATTCCGACACGCTAAAACCTGGATGAACCTTGAGGACATGATGCTGAGTGAAATAAGCCAGACACAAAGGGACAAATACTGTGTGATTCCAATGACATGAGGTCCCTAGAGGAGTCAGATTCACAGAGACAGAAACTAGAATGGTGGGTGCCAGGGGCTGGGGGGGTGGGCGTATGGGGAGTTAGTGTTTAATGGGGACAGAGATCCAGTTTGGTAAAGGGGAAAAAGTTCTGGAGATGGATGGTGGTGATGGCTGTATTTAATGCCACTGAACAATTAAAAATGGTTAAAATGGTAAGTGTGATGTTATGTGTATTTTACCATACACAAAAAAGCTAAGCACTCATTTTAAAAATCATGACCATAGTGCTATCATCACATTTATGGCAGGACTAGGGTGGCATTTTTCAGTCCTTACCTTGCTTTGCATTTGGCAGTATTTAATACTGGACTACCCCACCGGGGACTTTCTGTGGCATCACCCACTGGGCTTTCCTCTCTCCTCCTTTCTGGTGCCTTCTCAGTCTTCACTGAGGGCTTCTCTCTTTCTCTGCTCTGCTCTTAAATGCTGACTTCTCTCAGGGATCCATCCTAAGACCTCAACCCTCTCTAGGGCCATTGTCCAGGATAATTTCATCTGCTCTGAAGGTATTCATTACTGTGTGTATTCTGATAGCTCCTGTGCTCATTTCCTGGGACAGCCGTAAAAAGAAAATTACTGCCAACTAGGTAGCTTAAAATAACAAATTTATTGTTATCATTCTGGAGGCCAGAAGTCCCAAATCCAGTGTCAGCAATTGTCCCAATCACATCTTTATAGCAAAAGAAGATCCTCGCCCACTTGTTGGATTTGGTCATCACATCTCCTTTAACCTTGAGAAATTACTCTGTCTTTATTTGAGATTCTTTACATTAACACTTTCAAAGGATATAGGCAAGTTGTTTTTTAGAATGTCCTTCAATTTAAACATGATATGATTCAACTTATTCAAATAATGCCTTTTTGACAGGAGGTCCCCAGAAGTCATGTTTGCATCCGTCTTGGTACATCACACCAAGAGGCACGTGATGTCAACTTCCCCATTCATTAGTGGTGTGGTTAACTTTGATCACTTGCTTACCCTGTTTCCCCGAAAATAAGACCTAGCCGGACCATCAGCTCTAATGCATCTTTTGGAGCAAAAATTAATATGAGACCCGGTGTTATATTATATTATATTATATTATATTAAAGACCCAGTCTTATAGTAAAATAAGACCCAGTCTTTTATATTATATTATATTATATTATATTATATTATACCCAGTCTTATACTAAAATAAGACCGGGTCTTATATTAATTTTTACTCCAAAAGATGCATTAGAGGTGATGGTCCAGCTAGGTCTTATTTTCGGGGAAACACAGTATGTGCCAGGGCACTCCATTATATTTACTATTTTTTACCATTAAAATGAACAATCTTCTATGGGAAGTGACTTGGATTCAATGTAAATTTGTTACTCCTCAAAGTTTCACCCATGACTTTCAGCGTCCCCTGATAGTTATTGCATGTCTTTATGCTGGCTGCCAAATTGCCTGCATCTATAACTTTTACCAAAATAAAAACTGAAAATGCATTATGGCCCCCAGCCCTAATCATTCTCCAGTGAAAGGAACCAGGGCTCCTTGGAGAAATGGTGAATTCTAGGATAGGGTAGTTAAGAATGATACTGGAGCCTCTAGGAGTGCCATAAAATAAAGAAACTTAAAAAATATATGGGGCCTACCAAAGGGACATAGGAACCAACCCAATGGCCAAAGCTGGTAATCCGAAGAATACAATAAATATGTGAGTTATACTGATAGCAATAAAATATTGATTGAGCTAATGAATGAATGAATGAATGAATGAATGAATAAGGGAGAAGAGACAAATCTTCCTTACAAAAGAATTCTAAAGAATAAATTTAAATACTCTTTCCTCCAGAAGATGGAGCTTAATCTTTTCCTCTCTCCCACTAAGTGTGGGCTGGGCTTCGTGACTCACTTCCAAAGAGTAGAGTAGAGAAGGGGAAAAATAGTAACTTGACAGTGGAGACACCTGGGAGACACCATGTATCCAAGTGATCAAGGTCAACGTCACAGTGATAGGTCATGTAGATGTCATGGCTCCCGGACACAGTGTAGCAAGGAGGGCATTTCACCACTGTGGTCTTCTTCCCTCAAATCCATTATCCCAGTCTAATCATGAGAAAACAACAGACAGACCCAAAGTGAGGGACATTCTACAAAATAGCCAACCAGTACTCCTGAAAATTATCAAGGTTGTGAGAAACAAGGAAAGAATCCGTCACAGACTGGAAGAGACTCAGGAGACAAGATGACCCAATAAGAATGTGGCATCCTGGTTGGGATCTTGAAACAGAAAAGGATATTAGTGGAAAAACTGGTGAAATTTGAATAAAGTATAGGATTTAGTTAATAGCATTGTACCAATACTGGTTTCTTAGTTTTAGCTAACGTATCAAGGTTACATTAAGATGTTAACATTAGGGGAAGCTGGGTGAAGAGCATATGGTAATTCTCTTGGACTATCTTTTCAAGCTTTGTGTAAGTCTAAAATGATTCCAAAATAAAAGGTTTATTTAAAAAATTAAAAATAAGCCAATAGTGTCAGTCTTGGTGAATGATATTCACAGATTTGGAGCCCATGTCTGGAAGGCTGACTATGTGACTTTTAAAAAAATAGACTTTTATTTTTTAGACCCATTTTAGCTTTATAGCCAAACTGAGCAGAAGGTACAGAGATTTCCCATATCCCCTCTGCCTCCACATAGCACAGCCTCCCCCACTATCAACATCCCTCACCTGTGTGGTGCACTTGTTAGAATTGATGAAGCTACAGTGACACATCATCACTCAAAGTCTATAGTTTACTGTAGGCTTCACTCTTGGTGTTGTAGATTCTGTTGGTTTGGACAAATGTGTAATGACATGTCTCCATCATGATAATCTCATACAAAGTGGTTTCACTACCCTGCAAATCCTAGCCTATTCATCTCTTCGCCTGCCCCTGGCAACCACTGATCTTTTTACCGCCTCCATAGTTTTGCCGTTTCCAGAATGTCATATAATTGGAATGATACAGTATGTACCTTTTCATATGGGCTTCTTTCACTGAGTAATATGCATTTAGGGTTCCTCTATGTCTTTTCATGGCTTGATAGCTTATTTCTTTTCAGTGCTGAATAATATTCCATTGTCTGAATGAACCACACTTTATCCATGTACCACACTTCACCTACTGTAGAACATCTTGATTAGTTCCAAATTTTGGCAATTATGAATAAAGCTGCTATAAACATCCATGTTCAGGTTTTTGTATGGATATACGTTTTCAACTGCTTTGGGTAAATACCAAGTAGCACCATTGCTGGATCGTATGGTAAGAGTAAGTTTAGTTTTGTAAGAAACTGCTAAACAGTCTTTCAAAATGGCTGCACCATTCCACATTCCCACCAGCCACGAATGAGAGTTCCTGTTGCTCCACAGCCCTGCTAGCATTTGGTGTTGTCAACGTTCTGGATTTTGGCCGTTCTCATAGGTATGTGATGGTATCTCATTGTTGTTTTAATTTGCATTTCCTTGACCACATATCATATGGAGAACTTTTTCAGATGCTTGTTTGCCATCTGTATCTCTTCCAAGGCAAGGTGTCTGTTAAGGTCTTCGGCCCATTTTTAAATCAGACATGTGTTCTTTCTTGTTGAGTTTTGGAGTTCTTTTTATGTTTTGGATAACAGTCCTTTATCAAATGTATTTTTTGCAAATATTTTCTCCGAGTCTGATTGTCTTTTTATTCTCTTGACAATATTTTTTGTAGAGCAGAGAATTTTAATTTTAATGAAGTCCAGCTTATCAATTATTTCTTTCATGAGTTGGGCCTTTTGCATTACATCTAACAAGTCGTCACCAAATCCTAGGTCACTCAGATTTTCTCCTATGTTATCTCTTAGGAGCTTCAAGGTTTTACATTTTATATTTAGTCTGTGATCCACTTTGAGTTAATTTTTGTGAAGGGTGTGATATTTGTGTCTAAATTTATTTATTTATTTTTGCATGTGTGTGTCCAGTTGTGCCTGAACTATTTGTTGAAAAGACTATCTTTGCTCCGTTGTTATTTCCTTTGTCAAAGATGAGTTGACTCTGTTCAAGTAGGTTCATTTCTGGGCTCTCTATTCTGCTCTGTTAATCTATTTGTCCATTCTTTCACAAATATCACATTGTCTTTGTTACTGTAGCTTTATAGTAAGTCTTGAAGTTCGTAGTGTCTGGCCTCCAACTTTGTTTTTCTCCTTCAATATTGTGTTGCTAATTCTGGGTCTTTTGCCTCTCTATTAAACTTTAGAGTCAGTTTGTTGCTATCCACAAAATAACTTGCTGGGATTCTGATTGGGATTGCAGAATCTATAGATCAAGTTGGGAAGAACTAGCATCTTGACAATATTGAGTCTTCCTATGAACATGGAATAGCTCTCCAGACTATGGTAATTAAAAAAAAATCTCCTGGTCCAATGCACTCACCATAACACCACACTGATTCATTGAGACTCCATTAGTTACATTTCCTATAAAAAGTGAAAAGACACATCTTTGGAATGTTGGAGAAAAGTCTTGATTTTGCTGGAACACTTGGCAAGTATGCTGAACACCTACCTGAGCAAATAAAGTTTGCTTGAGGGTCAGGTGGAGGGAAGCAAACACATTTAATGGGTGGTTATGATTTGCATGCATGAGCCAAGGAGGCTGGGTTCTGGAAGGATCTCACATCTTTGTTTTTAAGTGTCTGACAGCTCAGACCCATCCCAGTTGTGCTGTGGTTGTTGAGAATGAATTTTCCATTGGAATTACTTCTTTTAAAAATTAGTTTCAGGTGTACAAAACCATGCACTAGTTAAGACATTTCACCCCTCATGAAGTGATAACCCCCGTACCCCAATCTATTGCCTTTCTGACATCGTATATATCTATTACAAGTGCATTGGACCAGGTCAAGCTTGGCCTCTCGGAGACCTGAAAATCAGTACGCCCCTTCTGTTACAGGTTGAATTGGGTCCCCTCAAAATTCTTATATTGATGTCCCAAGCCCCAGTACTTCAGAATGTAACCTCATTGGAGACAGGGCCTTTACAGAGACGATCAAGTTAAAGTGAGGTCCTTAAAGTGAGCCGTCGTCCAACATGACTGGTGTTTTTATAAAAAAGGGAAAATTCAGGCAGAGACACACATGGAAGGAAGATGATGTGAAGAGACATAGGGAGGGAGAAGAGATGGCCATCTGAAGCCAAGGAGAGTGGCACCTTGGTTTGGGACTTCTAGTCTCCAAAATGTTGACAAAATAAATCTCTGTTATTGAAGCCAAAAAAAAAAAAAATCTCTTTCGCATGGTTGTTTGACCGCTTATTATGTGCCAGTCATTGTGCTAAGTGTTTATCTGCTTGGTCTTAATTAATTTTTACAGCAACCTGTGGGGTAAGGAGTCATGTCTTCATTTTACACCAAGAAGCTAAGGTTGGGAGAGGCTAAGCGCTTTCCCAAAAGCACACAGTTAGGAAGTACTAGGGCTAGGATTTGAACTCAACTGTGCCTCCAAAAGTAGGCTCTGTTTCATTTGTTTTTAGAACGTTACAGGGCATGTATTGCTATACGCTGGTATGCCGGGAATGACGGCCACATTTCATCTTGCCTATATGCAAATGTCTGGATTATCAAAATTGGGTTTTGTCATTCATACCCTCCAACTCCCAAAGATCTTGGTACTCATTCCTGACGGGTATCCAGACCAGAAAGCAGAGACCAAATGTCTTTGGCTGATCCATCCTTGCAACTCAACATGACTGGATTAGCTGGTAATTGTTTTAGCAGCCAATGAATGTGATCTGCAGTTATTTATTTGGGGCACTTATTTCAGAGATGCTAGCCCTGTTCAATTGAATAACACTCTCAAAGCCAGGATGGTAATGCTGCCGCTGATTGATAAATTAAACCTCCAGCTGGCAGATGTATTAAAGATTAGAACCAATGGCTGAGACTGATTTCTGTAGCCCTGCTGTTAAACTGCTTCTGTCTGTGATGCTAACGAGCTTCTAAATTTTGTCACCTGGTCAACATTAGTAATTTGGATGAATGGGGGAGGGGTGGGACAAGGAACTACCTACTGCAGTGATTTGAGGAGCCTACATATGAAGATTTCTTGCTCATCTATCCCCATTGGTAGGTGATAATAAGATTTCAACATTAGAGATTCATTCCTTTGGCCAGATAAATTTTTTTTGCTCTGCAAAGTGAATCCATAAGGGTAATGAATGAAGCCCTGTCACACTTTAGGTGAATGAATTGAGTTTTTTCTGGAAAAGGGGGATTGAGTAATTGGGGGGATGGAAGATTCTGAGGAAAGAGAGGGGAACCCCAACATGTCAAACTTCATAGGCAAGCTTTGGGAATGCTATTGGGTGAACGGAAAGTATCGACAAGTCTTCTGCCATTTTGATGGGTGGCAGTATTTGGTGTGTGGGTATCTTTGCTTGTCACAAGACTGGGGGCGCTATTGACATTTAGTGGGCACATGCCAGGGGTGCTAAACACCCTACAATGCACAGGGAAGCCCCGAACAGCAAGAACTGTTCCATCAAAAATGCCAACTCCACCACCGCTGATAACCCTGGAGAACGCAAAGATAGGGCTGTAAGTTCGTCCCTCCCAGAGGATTGATTACTGACCCTGGCTGTGTCCTATGGACTTGCTTAGTCAGAATCAGGGGCAGGGAGGGCGCAAAAATCAGAAGTTTTCCAACATTTTGCAAGTGGTTCTGATATGCAGCCAGCTCGTCTGCTGTCTAGGCATGGCTTAGGGCATCCTGGAGGGCTGTCACCATGCAAAGGGCATCATCACCCAGAGGTAAAACGGAGGCCAGAGTTTGATGTAGGGATTTCACGGTGCAAGAAGTCCACACAAAAAATTGTCACAGATCACCATGACAAGTGGTGCTACCGGGGGTCTACATTCAGAAGTATTACAAACATTTTCTGTTGAAGTACAAACCACACGTTAAACTGCATAGCTCACAGGTGTACAGCTCAATGAAAATGCACAAAATGCACAAAATTTACAAAGCGAACACACCTGTGTAATTATCACCCAGATTGAGAGGCTTCCAGAAGGTCCCCCTGGTGCCAGTCACTCCTCTAGCCTCATGGATGATTCGTTCTTCCCATTTTGAATTTTTTATAACAAGAATGATATACCGTGTTGTATTGTATGTCTTGCTTCTTTGGTTCAAAATCATGTTTGTGAGATTCACCTGTGCACTTGTGTGTAGCTGCAGACCATCCGTTCTCATTGCTGCAGAGTGCTCCATGTGTGACTGTTACACAGTGTGTTGCTCTATTCTGCAACTGATAGCCATTTGGGAAGTTCCTAATTTTTAGCTAATATACATATGCTGCTGTCACACATTCTAGGGCATGTGTTTCAGTGAACATACATATGTCCTTATTCCTCCTTGGTCTGTACCTCGGTGTGACAATGCTGGGTCACAGGGTATTGAAATAGTCAGTGCTGGCAGAAATGGCCAGTTTTCCAAAGCAGTTATACCAAATGACACTCCCCCCAACAGAGTATGAAAGTCTGAGGTAGTTTCAGATGCATGTCAGTGACTTGGTCAAGTTTTTAAACCTCTTTCAGCCTCAGTGTTTTCATCTGTAAAGTGGGGCTTCTCTGAAAACTCAGTAGAAGCTTTACCTTGGTGGTCACGCTTTCCTGAAAAGCTCTGGAGTCTTTTAGAAATCTCTGCAGGTAACCTTCAGGCTGTGAAACTCAATGGTCTTAGGAAAGCCCATCAAAACAAGTTATATGTAAGTTCACTTTGCATAGTATAGCTTTTTTATACGACTGGCTGTTTGCAGACATTCACATGGGATTACTTTTGTTTCATAGTCATGTGCCTTTAAGATATGAAACAACGTCAAATACAAAGTCTTTAATAATTTGTCAAGATTTCTATGTACCCCATCTCCTTGCAACTCTGATTGCTCTTGGTTTCATCATTTTGTCCATATCTTGACAAC
Organism: Rhinolophus ferrumequinum; assembly: GCF_004115265.2. Classification (NCBI taxonomy): domain Eukaryota; kingdom Metazoa; phylum Chordata; class Mammalia; order Chiroptera; family Rhinolophidae; genus Rhinolophus; species Rhinolophus ferrumequinum. The sequence goes on from NC_046301.1 coordinate 48,273,970, forward strand.
TTAGAAAATCTTGAAGTTGCTGTAAGCAACCTGTAAAGGCTTACCCACAGGCACAGGATGGGGAATTTATATAAAGACATATCATTTTTTCTAGAATGTTCCAAATGAACCCAAATACTGATGGGGGAGGGCATTGACTATGTTTCAACCAGCTAAGGCTTGAAAAACTATTTGCCTTCTTCATCCTCTTCTTCTTCCCCTCTCCCCCACCCCTGCCTTACAGTCTATACATAGCTTTGTCAAAATTCAGTGGTTTCTTGGTACATCCACTTTAGAAGACAGTCCAGTGACATCTTACAAACCTGAAGAGACACATACCCTGAAATTCCATGCCTAGGGCTATTCTTTACACAGATGCATGCTTCCAGGCACCAGGAGGCAGTGATGTTTAAGAGTCCCAACTGGAAACAACCCAAATGTCCACCAACAGGAGAATGGATAAACAAATTGTGGCATACTTTCAATGGAATACGATACAGCAGTGAAAGTGAATCAGTTGCAGCTACATGTAACCACAGATGACTCTTAAAGACATAATGTTGAGCCAAAGAAGCCAGACCTCACAGAATACATACTGTATGATTCAATTTATATAAAACTGCAAAAGATGCAAACTAGAACTGTATTGTTTAGGAATATACAATAAGGTAGTAAAAGTATGAAGAAGGGCAAGGTTATTAATACCATAAAGTCAGGATAGTAATTATTGCTGGGGGAAGGGATATATGTATTTCCGAAGAGCTGGAAATGTTCCATTTCTAGCTTTGAATTTGAGTGGTAGTTTTATGAGTGTTCATTTCACAGCAGTTTCTTGAACTGTGCATTTATGCTTTAGGCATTTTTCTGATTATTCAATTTTACAGTATAAAAAGGAATGGGAAATAAACAGCAATGGCTTTGGAATTAAGTGAATACCATGCAAAGGGCATCACCCAGAGGCCCTATCCAGCCAATTACGACCTAGTTAGATATCTGCACCTGGCAGTTAACACCTGCCACCTCTGGGGTCTTTTCAAAGATGGGGTAAATCTTTTCCAGCTTTCGGGGCCTCTATGATTTGAAACTTTGATACAAGTACCCCCAAGCCATTTTCCCAGTTTTCAAAAACTGTCTTTTGCTAAACAGACCACGTTTGTGTAGAGATGGACTAATTGCACCTCTAGACACCAAACCCCTTCTTTTTCTATCTTTAAAGTTGTTTCCTTCCTCCCTCTTTCTACTGGCAAGTTGCCGGGAGCGTCCGGTCGTCTGCAACTGAAGTGGAACCAGTGGTAAAACAAGGTTTCCTCCTTGGGGAGGAGGAATCCGTCGTCCCAACTTCCCCCTGAGCTTCCCGACCGGCCTGATCTCCCCTCTCCCCCACCCCCCCAAACTCCGCGGAGCCAGGTCGCCTCGCATCTCCGCGATTGGTCGCGGGCCATCATGTGTCGACACTCTGGGTGGGTCTTTTCCGTGTTCAACTCATCAATCGCTCTTCTTTGGAGCGTGGCTGCCCAGTGGTTCAGACCTTTGCGCCCATTCCCCCCTTTCCTTCCTTCCCCTACCCCTCCACACCAGCCTTATTTTAGCAAAACCGAGAGAAGGAGGAGGAGACTTTAGGAGAGGGGGAGGAGGGAACGCCAGGCATTGCAGCATCCGGGAGCAGCTATTGAGTGGCTAAGCGACGGCGCACTCCTCTCTCTCTCTCTCTCTCTCTCTCTCTCTCTCTCTCTTTTTCCCCTGTTGGGAATTTTCAGGATTTCATTGCTGCAATTTAACCCCAAGATGAGGCACGGTTGAGCGAAGCGCTGCGCGCACACACACTCACACTCAGCAGAAGAGGCAGCCGCTGGTGATTCAGGAAGAAAAAAAAAACTCACCCGGACCCTGCGGCCTCAAGACTCTTTAAGAGACCCCCGGAGCGTTTCCCTTCCCTCCCCTTCTCTCCTTCCCTGTTAATATTCTTTAATTTTATTTTTGGGCTACGGATCTTTCAGTATTTTTAACGTCTAGGAACTCAAGCAAAACAAAAAGGGCGATTTTTAATTTGGTGGGCTGCCCTCCCCCCAGCAAAGACCTGGTTTTTATTTTTTTCTAATAAAAAAAAAAATGGGCCGAGCGCACTCCTTTTGCAAGATGCCAGCCTGACCCAGACCTCGGAGGAATCTGAAGCTTCCACTGCGTCCCGGGGGGCGTCCTTTGCAAACCGTTCGCATCTTAAAGGGGGTGTGCGTTTTTTTTTTTTTTTTAGTGCCGGTTTTTTTTCTTTTCTTTTTTTCCAGAGTGGGTGGCCTGGGGATTGCCTGGATTCCTTCCTCGGTTATTTTTTGCCTCGCTTCCCTCTCCCCTCCCCCCGCCCGGCCCCCGCGCCCCGCCCCCGCCCCCTCCTCCCGCCCCTCCTTCTCCGGGGTCAGCCAGGAAGATGTCCCGAGCTGCTATCCCCGGCTGGGGCCGGCCAGCCGCCTGGTGAGCCCCCGACCCGAGGCGCCGAGCCGCCGCCGCCCGATGGGCTGGGCCGGGGAGCGTCTCCGCAGTCGCAGCTCCGGCCGCCGTCTTCGCAGCCCCGGCAGCATCAGCAGCGGCATCGGCAGCGGCGGCGTCTTCCGCATCATTCGCCGCAGCGTAACCCGGAGCCCTTTGCTCTTTGCAGAATGGCCCGCTTCGGAGACGAGATGCCGGCCCGCTACGGGGGAGGAGGCTCCGGGGCAGCCGCCGGGGTGGTCGTGGGCGCCGGAGGCGGGCGAGGAGCCGGGGGCAGCCGGCAGGGCGGGCAGCCCGGGGCGCAAAGGATGTACAAGCAGTCAATGGCGCAGAGAGCGCGGACCATGGCCCTCTACAACCCCATCCCCGTCCGACAGAACTGCCTCACGGTCAACCGGTCTCTGTTCCTCTTCAGCGAGGACAACGTGGTGAGAAAATACGCCAAAAAGATCACCGAATGGCCATATCCTTTGCCCGAAATCCAGCAGCTGCGCCTCCCCCTCCTCCCTCCGCTTCCCCTCTTCCAGGCTGGGAGGGAGACCCGGGGGTTGATGGGAGGTGGGGGGGTCTTCCAGGGGCTGGGAGAGGGGCCACTGGGGAGGAGTGTGCAGAATCTCTCCACCCCGAGCTGGGTTGAGCTACCGTGAAGGCTTGGGGTGGGGGTGTGGGGGGGCCGGGGGAGTGGATTCCTCCTAAGGACTGATTACAGAATGAGGGCTGGGCCCTGGGGTCGTGCAGGGGCCACGGTGGGGCCTTTGGAGCCAGTTCCCGAGGGGCCAGAGTTCTCCGTAGTGAGCTGGGACCCAGCCGGCGCCTGGGTGCACTGGCCAGGGCAGGGGAACCATGGGGGCCTTGGCTGGGTTTCCTTAGTCACCCCTCACGGGAATCCACGGTTACTCCAGAGCCAGAGCCCAGTCCCAGCTCGCTGGCCTTTCCACCTGGCCTTCCTGTGAGGTGGGAACTGCACTCAGTGCTCTTCAGGGTTCCCATGACCAGGAGTGAGGGGGGAACATGTGGCCTTCACACTGATGGACCAGCACTGGCCGAGGGCAGCTGGTCCAGAAGGCTTGGAGGGCACTTATTCTCCCCATATCTGTAGGTCCCATTTCCTCCCATCATCTTTTGGGGGGTAGGAAACATCCCAAAGGCCCCATCTGGGGCCCTGACCTGGAAGACCCAGGACGGGCTCTTTCAATAAGATAGGGCAGGAGAAAATGAGGTGCTGGGTCCGTCCTAGGGGGCTGCGTCAGGCCTTGGGTTGGATTCAGCTTCTCCCACCCTAGGAAGCCAGGTGGGGGACACCAGGAGAATCAACACCCGTGTGGACATCTCAGGCAGGTAAATGCCTTTTTTTTCCTCCCTAAATCAAAGATCCAGAGGAAGGTGAAGACCACATTTTCCTCTATTCAGTTGCTATCAAAATGCAGATCCCCTTGTGTTTCTTTAAATCCGTCCCTGCTTGAAATAAACCTTAAGGAGGGCTTAACATCTGTTGAGATGTAGGCAGGCAAGGATGGGTAATTAGTCGGGCTTTCTAGCAGTTATCTAAGCATGACCCAGATTCCAAGTGGGGGGATGCACCCTGCTCCCCAGGCTGACTGGCCACTGTGCCATGGCTGAATGTGCCACTTCTCGGCATGGTTCCAACTGGCTGCCCTCAGTGTAAAAATGACCAGGGCTGCATGGGTCCCTGGGGCTCAGTGGTGAGCCCCCGTCCGTTTTGTGTATGGTTTTGACTGTTATATACTCAACAGGGCTGGGTCCCAGGTGGTCCTGGGTTTGGTTATTGGAGGAACGCAGTGGTGGGTGGATTCTCTTTTAAGGGGGCTCAGAATTAGCCAGACTTTTGGCTTCTGGGTGCTGAAATTGTCACAGAGGGTGCTGAGGTTTTGTAGTGTGTGAAAAGTATATGTCGAGCATTGTGAAAATTAAGAGGTTCAGCTGGGGTCTTTCTGGAGGGGCATACCCCTGACCACTGTGGGTGCCCAAGGCAAGAGCCTGCTAAGTTCCAACCTCTCAAAGCCCAGTTGAACTGCTTAGGGGTCTTGTGATCACTCTGCTTCCCTCCCTACCAACCCCTGGAGGAGTGGTGGGGGCTTGGAGGATGGCTCAGCTAACTCCAGGGGGTGTCCAGGAGGAATTCACTGGGCTGACAGGGTTCTGAGTTGAAAATGGCTTTAGATCGCTTTCTGGATCCTGGATTTGGCTTCTTCTAAGAGAAAAGAAAGGAGGTGGGAGTCCTAATGTGTCCTTAGCTCACCCCAGTCCAGCCTGAATCCTGCAGAGCAGAGGGCTATTGGGGAGGGAGGAGGTTGCCCGGTGGAGGGGTACAGGTGAATTGGGAGCGGTCATAGGTACTTAGGGGTTTTTTTGGCTTTCTTGCTCTTGGTAGCTTTGTGATGAGTTTGTGCATTTTGCTCTCCTCAGACAGTTTTTGTTCTCTCTTTAGCCTGAGGCAGCAATCACATACAGCCCCACTCAAGGGGAAAGCTCTCCATCCCCCTGTCTGTCTGAGCAGGTCACGCAGGATGGAGCTTTCTCTGGGGGGATGATAGGGGCAGGGACAGAGAGCTGGGAGGCTGGATATGGGGATTCAGGCCATTGCAAGGAGATGGAAATGCCGAGGAGTCAGGGTACCAAGGCTGAACATTGCCTTCTGTCTCCAGATACTTCTGCCATTAAAAAAAAAGTGTTTAAATACTTATTCTAAACTTTCAGAATAAAGTGTGATACAGATTTTGGAAAGTACACAAGTAAAATCCAGCTTAAGAAGTGTTCACAAAGTGAACACAGCGTGCATCCGGCACTCACAGCAAGAAAAAGGATGTGACCAGTCCCCTCAGCAACCCCCCTCCTATTCCTCCCAGTCATTCCCCCACTAGGGTGACCGCTACCCTGACATCTCACCACCACAGGCTCATTTTGCCTCCTACCTTACCTCCTATAAATGGAGTCGCAGGCTGTGTTATTTTGTATCTGGCTTCTTTAGCTCAACAAGATTTATCCATGTTTCTGTGAGTGGTTCCTTCTCATCGCTATGTGGTATCTTATTGTGTAACTCCAACACAAAGTACTTACCTGTTCTAGTGAGGGCCATTGGGGTAGTTTCCAGATTGTGCTGTTGGGAACATTCTTGTACCTGTGTTTTGCTGAACTTGTACTTTGTATTTCTCTTGGGTCTATACCTAGGAGTGGAATTGGCCCTGCCATTCTTTGATGCGTGTGTGGTTTTGGAAACATCATTGACTAAGGGTTGCAGGTGAATTTGGAAAGCAGCTTGCTCGTCTTTGCAGGTGGAGTGAATGCAGGTTCCATGCTCTTGGCTGTGTGCTCATAGGGTCTAAGAGTGTTACTTCCAGACGCCAGATCCAGCACGGTGTGCTGGTGGACGGTGCAGCCTTGACTTCCCCGTGCTTGTGGGCACTTTGCCACTGTGATTTCTTACTCGTCTGCATACCCCCCACCCCAGCAGCGCAAGCTTGAAGCCAGCAATGAGAAGTAGGGGTTCTCATTAATTTTATTTTTCTCTTCCTAAGTAAGAAAACTCAAATGGAAGTCTCAGATGTTCAGATTTACACTGCTGCCTTTTTTCTCTTGGTGTAGGCCAGGTAGCAAGGCATCGTGACCACATACCTTGGTTCCGTTATTCGTTGATTGGAAGTCTGATTTAAGTATGGCCATGACGGGCTCTGATGATGGCTTCTAAAGAGCTCAAATCTGCTAGCTCAATAAGGCGCATCTGTCAACCGTCCTAGAGCCCCCACTTAATGCCACTCGCTCCTTCTGATGCACCACCAAGCGCCACTGAATGTCATCTTCCCCCAGTCCTGCTGATGCCAGCAGATCTCCCACGGAGCAGGGTGTAGGAATGTGGGCCATTGCAAGAGCCGCGGCCCCAGGTCTGTGTGTTGTTATCATGCGTTGTCTCCTGAATCGCACACGGGATTCTGTCTTATCACCTATGTTTTTGGGAATCGCAACAAGAAGTCCAGAGTCTGTCACGTCAGGTAACCTATGGACTTTGGCTGGCATTGCCCCATTTTTGATTTTGTGTTAATGAAACGCTCTTTAAAGACAACTGTCCTGCATGAGAAACACAGGGAGCCTGTTATTGGACTCCTGGCCCGTCCTGAAAAGTAGAATGTGCTAGAAGATACTGCTATAGAGGGCAGGACAGTATGACCCATAAATCCCTCTATTAGATTCGTGTGGCTGGTGTTTCCAAAAGAGCGAAGTTCTGGGAAGTAATAATTACCATGGCTTTTCCCATTGGGATTTTTTTTTTCTACAAAGGAGCCATCCCTTCTCTGAAAAATCTACCTTGAACTGACAAATACGGTCTTAGTTTATACGACCTGGTGTGAGTTTGGGTGCGTTTCCCTGCAGACACATTAGCCTTGTTTGATAACGGTGTGCTGCTCCAACCCCCCGCCCGGGAGTCTTCTATATACATTGCTGTGCTCTCAAACTTTCATGTGAATCAGGATTGTCTTCTTGAAGTCATGATCCTGGTCCAGCAGGTTTGGGGTGGGGCCTGGGATTCTGCTTTTCCAACCTGCTTCTAAAGATGGCCCGTGCTGCTCGTCCGAGGGTTCCACCTGCACTATCCAGGTCACATCGTAGACGCATTCTGTTACGCTTTTTTGCTTTTTCTCAAAAATCGGGTTTATTGAGGTATACTTTACTGATTGCAAATTCACCGTTTTTAGCATGCAGGTCTATGAGTTTTGACAGATGCATGCAGTCACGTGGCCACCACCAAAATCAAGGTAGGGAACAGTTCTGTCACCCTAAGTCACCCCCCCAATGCCCCTTTGTGTCAGCCCCCCACTGCCCAAGTCCCTTCACAGCACTGATCTGTTCTCCATCCTACAGTTGTGCCTTTTCCAGAAGGCCGAGTAAATAGAATCCCGCAGTGTGTAGCCTTCTGAGTCTGGCTTCTTGCATACAACTTTTGCAATCCATTCATGTTGTATCATTAGATCACCCCTTTTCAGTGCTACATAGTATTCCACGGGTGGCCGGACCAGAGTCTGCTCACTCATTTTCCCAGTTGAAGGACATTTGGGATGCTTCCAGGTTGGGCAGTTATGAATAGAGCTGCTATAAACACTGGCAGACGGGTTTTAGTGGGAGCATTGAGAACCTACGTTCCACTTCTCTTGGGTAAATAAATACCCAGGGGCGGGATTGCTGGGTTGTGTGGTATGTGTTTATAAGAGACCGCCAAACTATTTTGCAAAGTGGTTGCGCCATTTTAACATTCCTATCCTTGTTATTGTAAAAGCACCAAGCTCTAAATGCCAAGGCACATGTGGCTTCGAGGGTTTAAGATAAAGAATTGTGGGTGTTCAGAAAGTGATGGAAGCAAGCGGTAATGTTAAGTGCCAGAGAGATGGAGGAGAGTGAAGATGTTGTTTGTAGCCAAGTGCCTACAGTAGTTTGAAATATAAGGAGAGAAGGGGGTCTGTGGCGTGGGGTGCATTGGTTCTGCCCCTCAGCAGTAAAACGTCAAGGTTGTGAGATCCATCTTGGCCCCCTGTTCACCACTGGAATCCCACCACACCTAGCACAAAGTGGACACCTCGTAAACGTTTGTCCAGTGACTGAAAAAAGGGCCTCTCTTCACCCATTTGCCAAATTATAGAGCTCCGGCTCACCCTTGTACCAATGTTTTAGGTTTTTGATGGGTTTTCAATGTGTGTTGGGGCCAGGGGTTTTCATGAGGTGATCAGACAGACCGGACGAGGTCTTTGAAATTTTAGTACTTGAGAATTTGGGGAGCAGTGGCCCCTCGAGAGTGGAGACTTCCTTCAGGGCCTTGGTGGGAACGTCTGTTGGGTGCTTGGGGCTTATGAAAGCCCCGCCCCTGTTCCCTTCCCACTAGCAAGCACGTGTGAGCATTCGCTCAGTGATGGAAGGCATCACCAGGAAGGTGGGCTCATTGCAGAGGTGGTCAGAGCCCCCAAAGCCATATATTAATAACTTTTCCGAGAATGCTAACTCAGCTCCTTAGCAAGGAGCCGGATGGTGCCATGAAAGATGGCAGAGAGAGAGGGAAGGCACTCCAGACTGGCTCAGCCAGGCCTGGGTTTCGATGACTCAGTTTCCTCATGTGCATGATGAGAATACTGCTTCTGATAGCCTCTCCCTCGGAGGGCTCTTGGGAAGGCTAAATGGGATCACGCATGGTAAATACTCAGCACAGAGTCCAGCCTGGAGAAAGCCCCCCAAATACATAAGCCATAATACCAGAGACTACCTTTTCCCTAATGTTCTTTTGAGGATACTGGCTAGAAATGAAACTGTCTGGGTAGAGGCGGAGCAAAGGGCCCCTATGTAACCGGCCAATTTGGATTTACTCATCTGAGTAAATCTTCCAGGATCTTTTAAAAGCAACCCTCAGGTATTTTGCATTCCCTGTTCTCTCCGGGAGCTTTCAGGGGGAAAAAATTCATGCCCACTTGACCCATTTTTCTATTCCTTTCGGTCTAAGACAAAATTAATTGTCTTCCTCTCTTTTGATCCCTCCCCCTGTGGGTGACAAGGGAGTTCTAAAGTGTATACTTATCTTCCTGCTCTCCCCCACCAAACCCATGTCCTCCGTTTGAGCCCGTCAAGTGTCCAGCCCAGGATGGAGACTACAGGGTTGGGGCAGCTGCTGTGGCCACCCCAGGTGACAATAGAGTTGAACAGCTGAACACTGCTCAGCTTTGGGGTTAGCATATGTCCCTCCCACGCCCCCAATTCCTCTTTTCTATTTTTCCTGGAAGAATAGAGAAGGCAAGGAACATTCCAGAAGAGGGAATCAGGTGGTTGGCCTCAGCACCTTGGGTTTCACAAACCAGCGGGCATGAGTTCTTGTCTGGGTAGGCTGACCAGATGTCCCAGTTTGCCCAGGACTGTCCTGGTTTTAGCATCTCAGGAAATCCAACAGTTCTAGGCAAACCAGGACGTTGGTCACTCTCGTGGTGAGTTCTTAACACCCAAGAGGAGGGGGGAGCAAGAGATGGTTCCATGGCTCAGGAAAGGAGAAGATAGGTAGCTTTTTCCCTCTGAAAAGCCAAGACTTTTGTTTGGAATGAATTCTGCTTTTGGAAGCTGCCCATTTAAGGCAGCTAATGCTAGAGAGATCCCGGCTCTGAAATGAATTTCCTGAGTTAAGTCCGGATCAAGTTTTGTCATCTCTCTTGGGTCAGAGATGGCTTTATCTTCTGTCAGACTGGGAACATCTTGGAGCTTCCTTGAAAAGGGGCTCAATGTTCCGATTGGACCTGTAATTCAGAAGTAGTAGCCCTTGGTCACGAAAAACCCTACTCATGAGGCAGGGCGCCCCCTTTGGAGCAATGAGGGAAACTCAACTTCATCGCCCACCTGCCAGTAAATAATATTCACGCTGTTAAGTTCTGTTCTCATTTTAGGCCTGTGTGCAAAATATACACATATAATTTTAAACCAATTTTTAAGTATTTTTATACAAGCAGCATTTGCAGGAGTGCTAAGTCTGATCTCAAGAATAAACAGACAGGTTTGTCTTAAATGAGACATACGGGGGCCGACCTAGAACTTGCTCTGCAGTGGGGTTACCTGGTTTCTGACCTTCCAGGATCTGCCATATTCTTTTATCTCGTTGACCTTTCTTATTTTCTTTATTAAGAATAATGGGGGTGGGGGTGGGGAGCTATGCCGACCTGCATTTGCTGCTGTGAAGTGTTTGTGACACATTGTGGAGTCTGCATGGGAATGTGCCTATCTGAGCAATGGCACCAGAGTGGAGGCTGAAAAGAAGAGAAGACACAGAGAAAAGAAGTGATAGTGATTGGAGGCGAAGCATACAGGGCTTTGGGACAGGAGACCTGGCTGCAAATCTCAGCTCTAGCTCACAGTAGGGAAGCCTCAGTCTGCTCATCTGTAAAATGGGTATGGGGACAGAGCCAGGGGAGCCATTTCCAGGCTCTCAGCCTCACGTGGAAAGGTGCTGGCTCGGTGATTAGGTGGGCATCAGCTGTATTCAGATGGCCATCAGCTGTGGCTTGTTGGCCATCAGCTGTTACCAGTTAGCCATTAGCCACTAATGTAACTGCCGTGGCTACGCTAGGGGGTTGGTTGGTTGAAAGAGAAGCAGACTGCGGATTGTGGGTAGCAAGTGCAGTTAGCAAGCGGATTGTGGATCGTGTTGGTCCTACTTCCTGTGTCTCACCCGGCTGCCAGTGAAACTGGGGTGCAGGAAGACCCCTCGTTGGGGTACTGGTGGATGTTTGCTTTTGTGTCTCGACCAGCCGCCATCGAGACTATAGTGGTATGAACCCCCTATCCATGGCTCCATTGGTGTTCCTTTTTGGCCTCACCATGTCCTGCGTTCTTGTGCGGGGAGTGGAAGCTGAGGCCCTGCATGACATGGCGGATGTTTGCTTTTGTGTCTCGACCAACCGCCATCGAAAATATGGTGGTATGACTCCCCTATCTCTGGCTCCGTTGTTGTTCCTTTTCGGCCTCACCCTGTCCTGCGTTCTTGTGTGGGGAGTGGGAGCTGAGACCCTGCATTACAGTGGTCATAGTCCTATGTCCAGGGAATTGTGGGAAGGTTAAAAGATACTGTGCACAGAACGCATGTAGCATGTATGATCACTGTAAATAGGACAGATGGATTTTAGACTCTGTGGCTGCCAGGGCTGGGTTCATTGTGGTTATGGCTGTGGCCATGTGCTTGGCACCTATGGGGCCGGAATACATAATTGTGGAGTGCTTTCACGCACCTCAGGTTCACAGCCTGTTGTGCTAGTTCTGCTCCAGGTTCACCACACACGCTCAATATTGCCTCTCCGTTCACTTGTTTTTCCTTGTTTCTTTTGATATGTATGGAAATAGATAGACCAGCTATCTAAGTCAAGTATTGGAATGGTGTTCCTCAAAATGGGGTCCCCAGCCCCTCAAGGTCAGCAGCACCTGCTCTGAGGCAAACTTCTCACATTGGGGCGCGCCTCAGTATCATCTGGGGGGCTTTTAAACACGGGGGGCTGAGCCTTGCCCCAGGAGTTTTTGATTTAGGAGGTTTGGGGTGGAGCCTGAGAATTTGCATTTCTGGTAAGTTCCCAGATGGTGCTGCTGCACGTGGTCTGGGGAACACACTTTGAGACACCCTGAACTAGAACATGACCAATAACTTCTACGTGTAGTTTCCAACCTCGCTTTTTCCTCATCCTCTCCCCCACTGTACTCCTTCAAAGGCATCCGTTCTCTCTTGGATTGTGTGGGTCTTATTCCCTTCCTTCCTTCTTTCCTTCCTCCCTTCCTCCCTTCCTAAGTTTTATCACATGTACCCTAATAAAAATTTAACGTCTTAATATAAATTTGATTTGCTTAGCTTCTGAGCTTTTTAGCCTTCTGGAATGCTGAAAAAGTTCCAGAGTACTCACTTTTTCCACTCAGCTGTGTGTTTCTAAGATTCATCTCTCTTGTTGAGTGTCACTGTAGGTCATTTATTTTTCTTTGTATAATATTGCATTCTGTGATGATTCAATAATTTGTCCATTTTCCTGGGTGGTGGACATTTGGGATGTTTCCAAATTTTTTTAATTTTATTTTTTGCTATTACGGACAGTGCTGCTGTGATGAATACATAATTTTTGAATGATTGAATTCAAAGTGTTAATTTTAGTCTGTGTATTTGGGCATCTAGCTTCATGTAGAATCAGCTGAGATTCATCAGCATTTATGGAACACCAGCCATCTGACAGGTATGGGCAAAGGCATTTCACATACTACTCCTCATTCTCTCTAAGGGTTGGGTCAGCCAGACAGTCCCATTCCTGTTTGTTTTCTTAAAGTCAACCTATGGTTTAGACATTGGGTTGTACTGTGTTTCCCTGAAAATAAGACCTAGCCGGACAATCAGCTCTAATGCGTCTTTTGGAGCAAATATTAATGTAAGACCCAGTCTTATTTTACTATAATATACTATATTAGAGAAGTTCTCTACTCTACTATAGTAGAGAAGCTGCATGGGCAAGTCAAGAGCATGGACTCTGGAACCAGGTGGCCGAGGTTCAAATCCCAACTCTGCTTGTCACTAGCTGTGTGACCTTGGGCAAGTCACTTAAGTGTCCAGTGCCTCAATTTCCCAGTCTGTGCAATAGGAATTCTGATAGCACCTACCTTCGAAGAGTAAATGAGTTAATACATGTTATGCTTAGAATAGTGCCTGGAACTTAGTAACCACCATATGTGTTTATATATGGATGAATGGATGGGTGGATAGATGGATGGGAGGGAGGAAAGGAGGAAGGAGGGAAGGAAGATGGATAGATGGATAGGATGGAGAGAAGGAAAGATGGATGGGAGGTCAGAAGGATGGATTGATGGATGGATGGATGAAAGGAAGAATGGATGAGTGGACTTACTGAGGTGGCAATATTTGGGTCTCTGACCTAATGCTTGGCATAGTGTATGACACACAGTAGGTGCTACAAAGTATTATTATTCTGTCTTTTCTTGCTAAGGTTTCCAACTCCCTTGATCTCTGTTATTCTTTGGCATGTATCTTATTAACCCTTTCTCCTGAATGATCCACTCAACCACCATTGCTCTAAGGTATAAGCAAAGGGGAAATCAGTCACAAACAGGGTCGTGGTGATTGTTGATAGTAGAATTTCATGATTCCAAGACCCAAGTAGAATTTTCCCCATCTCTCAGCAATCCTTTTCTATGTTCCTAACCATCTTCCTCTCCCATTTCCTACACCCCACTGACAGACTCTCTCCAGTGCCAGATTCCCTCCAATCTCCCCACAGCTCCCCCTTCCTCTAACCCAGGGGTGTCCAAACTGCAGCCTGTGGGTCAACTGCGGCCCACAATCCATTTTTAATTGGCCCGCAGCAAATTCCAAAAATATATTTAATTTACTTAAATAAACCAGGTGAGGCAATACGTACTTCACCTCAAGTGAGTGGCCCGGCTGTTTGTGTATTTTAACGCATATGGCCCTTGGTAAAAAATGTTGAAAAAAGTTTGGACACACCTGCTCTAACCATACCTAGCCTTGCTCTAAGAGTGTCATTGTTGAAGACATCAAATACTTCAACCCAGTGAGAATAATCAGCCAGCTTCCAAGTGGGTCTTACGAGGACTCGGGGCATGTGGGTCTCACACAAATTGGAATAGCCAGAAACATTTATGGACTTGAATTATCTTTGGAAGAGTTGTTAGAATGCAAATTTCTAACAGTTTGGTATATTCCTAATCACAATGTAGTCTTTTAAGTTAGGGATCATGGATGGATGTTTGTGCTTAGAGGGGGTGGGTGGTGGATGGATGGATGGATGGATGGATGGACAGGCAGATGGATGATAGGTTGGGTGGATAAATGGAAAGAAGGGAGGAGAAAAGATGGATGATGTTGGGGGATGGGTAGGTGGATGGATTATAGGTGGGTAGATAAGTAGATTGGTGGATGACTGGATGGGTGGGTGGACGGATGGATGATGAAAGAAAAGAAAGGAAGAGGAAGGAAAGGAAGGAGGCAGGGAGGAAGGAAAAAAGAAGGAAGGAAAGAAGGAAGGAAGGAAGAAAGGAAGGAAGGAAATATGGATGGATGATGAAAGAAAGGTTGGATGGGTAGATGGATATTTGGGTGGATGAGTAGATGGGCAGATGACCGGACTGGATTGAAGGATAAAAATATGGAGGTTGGGTGAATAGGTTGATGTTGGATATGAGAGTATATGTATATGGAAGGGTGGGTGTCCATGTCGGGTCTCTTTAATATTTGGGTTCTTATTGGCTTGGGAATGACCAAGTCCCTCCGCTTACCACCTTAGTTGTACCTTTTCCAGGGACATGTTTGTTTGTGAAAATCAGTAAAATTGCATGCGTGTATCTTACCTCTCTAGTTTATGTTCCTTGAGAGTAGGGGACAGTAATTTGCCTTCTTCACATTCTCCAAGATTTCCTGCATTAATATTTGTAATATTTGTTAATTGAGTGATAACGAGGAAAATAGTGTTGTGGACAAAGGTTATTAAATTTCTGGGAACACCTGGTGTTCTTTACTTCAGCATGGGCCTGAAAGTGGGATTCCTTGGATGTTGCTCCATCAGTGAATAGTGGTGGGCTAGAGGGTTCCCTCTCTTCTGAGCAGGTTGAGTGCATGCCCTCGATTCTTACCCACTAGCCAGAGATTACAGATGACAGATGTACCAGAGTCCACACGGCCCCATATGGTCTTGTCCCTGTTATGTCTTTGATTTCATCTCTTCCAGTCTCTACTCCTTCTTCTCTGTCTCAGCCCCACTGACGCTTTTACCCACACCCAACTCGTTTGCATCCGAAAGCGTTTGTGTTGCCTGTTCTCTCTGCCTACATCATAGTTCCCCCAGGTTTCCCCATAGCTGACTCCCCTTCATTTAGGTCTCAGCCCAAAAGTTGCCTCCTCCAAGAAGCCCATCTTCTTCATTTATTGAACATCTAAAGTACAAAGAAAAATACAAAATATATGTCTACTCTCCTATCCAGAGAGAACCTCTGGAGACATTTTAATGTATTTCATTCCATACCTTTTTATGGATATAAGCTTTTGTGAACACATTTCCATGCCATTAGATATCCTTGGTAGCGTCAAGGCTACCATGTACAGTTGCACAGGATGTACACTGCACAAGGGTATCACATCTTATATCATAGGAATCCTAGAACTATACATTTATTATTTCAATGTCCCGGCTGATAGAAGCTTAAGTATCTTGTTCTAGAAAAATGAAGATATTATGACAGTTTTTTGACAGATGGCCCTAACACTTGAAAAAGGGGTATCTTATTGAAATTCACATGGTGGTGCTGTATGGTTTGGCAGCAACCCCGGAAATATCTGGTGATATTCCACTTTCTGGCTGTACCCGTTTTTGTGTGACAATCTCCCGCTGTGCAACACACATCTTCGTGCGTGCGTCTCTGTCCAAGGTTCTGGTTATTTTCAGAATAAAATTCTGGTCTAGATACAGGGCTCAAGTCTTGAAACTGTTGCCACCACTTTCCTTGGATCTATGAAAGAGACAAAATTCAGGAATTTGAGGGGGAGGAGCTGGGAAAGAACAGTTGGTTGGTTTGCAATTTTTCCTGGGCTGCATGTAAAGCAGTGCTTTTGAACTGGGGGTGATTTTGCCCTGCAGGGGACTTTTGGAAATGTCTGGAGACACTTTTTGTTATTAGGAACATGGAGGGAAAGGTGATACTGGCATGTAGTGGGTAGAAGTCCACTGAAAATGCACAGGAAACTCTGCCCCCCACCGCCATCCCCCAGTAAAGAATTATCCTGTCCAAGATGTCAGTAGTGCTGAGATTGAGAAATCCTGATGTAAAAGATGTCATGGTTTTCTTGGAGGAGAGTGGGTAGCTTTAGGGTTTTTGGGTGACTTAAATTTAATTTACAGTTTCTCTTCCTAGCTGGGTGTCGAAGCCAGCTTTCTGTGAACTTTAGATCCTACACGATCAGCAACAGGCTTGCTACCAACAGATTCGTTGATGTAAATATAGACGAGTGTATAGAAGGAAATCTCACCCGGAGTTGGGAAAGGTTGGCATGAAAGCTGCTGTGGCCTCCGTTTCTCTCTCCTCCTCCTTCTGGTGCCCAGTTTTTAAATCGTGTCTCACTTCTCCTGGGCTTCTGGCATGGCGCGTGCTGCTGCTGGTGGACTGTTTCCTGTGCTCCCTTAGGCTCCATATCAGGGCTGGGGCAAATGAACTTAGAGATGTGAAGGAGGAAAGGAATGCATGCATGCATGCATTCATTCATAAATGTATATTGAGCACCTACCATGTGCCAGGTGAGTGGGGCATGGGGGGGTAATGAGAGCAGGGAGGTGACAAGGGTCGATTTTGGGCAGGGTTTTGTTTTGACCACAGTGAGGACTTGTATACCAAAGGATTTCCCATTTTTGTCCCCTGGCACACCGTACTTTTTGTTTTCCATAACAAAAATCGGGTACTTTGGGGTCTATATTTTGAGACCTGCTGTTTACCAAGACAAGCCACATTGCAGTGACTCCCACCCTCTGATGATGTCTTTGCACACACCTGTGACAATGTCCTTAGGCCATAGTCCTGGAAATGGCATAGCTGGGTCAGGCTTAGGGCCAGGTCGCGAGGGATCGTAAGTCTGTGCCCTTTCAGACTCCGAGGTCCCCTTTCCCCGATTATGAGGCCCATCTGGGTTGCCCTTGATTTAACACCGTGCCAAACAGGTAAGTGGGAAAAAAAAAGGTGGTGCAATGTGCATTTCTTCGGATCCTGAAAGTGCAGAACCTTTTCCGTGTGGCTGTCTGCATCGCCTTCATGATGTTCTGCTCACACTCTTTGCTTGGTTTTCTCTAGGAACATTCTGCACAGGTATCTTTTGGAGGGGGGTGGCACCAGCTTCTGTAGACACTGAGGGGTACTGTGGCTCTGTGTTGGTTTTGAGGCAGTCCAGCCTAGTGGTTAAGAGGGAGGCCTGTACAACCAGCCTACTTGGGTTCAAATCCCTGTTCTGCTTCTTTCCAACTGCATCATCCTGGGCAAGTCACTTAACCTCCTGGGCCTCAGTTTCCTCATCTGTAAAATGGGTGTAACATTAGTGCCTGCCTCTTGGGGTTGTTATAAGCCTCAAGCAGCTCTCAGAACAGTGCCTGGCACACCTTGGGTACTAAATGAGAGTTTATCCCCCATTATAGTTATGGCCCAGGCATCAGCTTCCTCTCTCAGTGCAGTAGTGTGTATGTATTTCTGTGTGCCTCTCTTGGTGCTTGAAAACCTCTTTATTTTAGGGTGCAGTAGCTGTCACATGATTTTGAGTGAGCCCTCCCAGCCTGAGTGCCAGCCACGATTCTTCTAACTGACCAAACGATCCCCCACCCCATCCCCAAACTTGAAGGAAAGCAACTGGATCATTTTCCACATTCAGGATAGGTGGGCCCTTGAGCTTGTTCACATCCGGGATTTCACTGGCCCTCCAGTAAGAGCAAGTGTCACGTCCTGGGAGGACATGGAAACTGACTGCCTTTTCTAGACTAGTTAGTGCCTCCTCTGTGCGGAGAGCTTCTGAGCCCCAGGCTGTGTGAGCGCCAATGTGGCCGACTCGAGCTTTACACCAGCCCCAGGAGCTCAGTGGTTTTATTTTGGCCCCCATTTCACAGATGTGCACACTGAGGTTCTGAGTGAAAGTCGCTTGCAAAGGTCACACATCTAGCAAACGGGGAAACCTCATGGGACAGGTAACAGCAAATCGGGGACAAAGGTTCAGAGACCTTGGAATGACTGTGGCAAGCGATGGTACAGGGAACAGAGGCGTACCGGGAAATTGCAGGTCAGGTCCAGCATACCACAAGAGAGTGAATATCTCAGTAAAGTGAGTCACATGAACTTTTTGGTTTCCCCGTGTGTGTAAAAGTTATGTTTGCACAATACTGTAGTCTATTACAGTATGAAAAAATGTCTGAAATGTCTGAAAAAATAATGTACATACCTTAATTAAAAATACTGTATTGCTAAAAAATGCTAACTCTCATCTGAGCCTTCAGTGAGTTGTCATGTTTGTGCCAGTGGAGGGTCTTGCCTCGATGTTGATGAAAACACATTATGCGAAGTGTGATAAAGCGAAGCCTGCAGTGAAGGGGCAGAGTTTGAGCTCAGTCAGGACTAGTTTCCTTTGTCAGTGGTGTGGCCTTTGGGAGGTTACTTAACTGCAGGGATCCTCGGTTTCCCTATCTGTACAATGGACAGAATAGCACTTTCCTCCCAGGGATGTTGTTAGGGTGAAATTGATGGTGCCCTGTAAAACACTACGTGACACATAGTAGGTGCTCAGCGCGTGGCGGAAGCTCTCTGTTTCCTACTTGGTATGGGCCCTGGGACACAGACAGACACAGACACAAACCCCTGCCCTGATGTGGCTGCCATTCTAATTGGGGAGACAGACCAAGGACCAGGTAAAGGATACAGTAGAAGCGTGGTATAGTGAGTGCTACGGTGCAAAAATAAAGCAGGGCGAGGAGATACGACAGAGAGTGTTGTCACCGAGAATCTGAGCTAGGAGGTAACCCAAGGGGACACGTGGGCTGGATTCAGTGAGGAGCAGGGAAGGTAAGGGGCAGGTGTGGTGAGACCAAAGGTCTGTTTTGTGCACAGATGGCTCTGTTTAGGGAGTGAAGAGGGTTGGTTGGGGAGATCCAGGTGGGGCTGGTGAAGGGGACAGGCGAGGGGCCCTGAGCATGTAGGTAGGTAGTGCTAGGAAAGGAAGGATGGAGAAGCATCCAAACGATTTTCTAATTTCTTCCTTTCTCCCCTAAAGTGTTTGTCATCCTTTGCCCCCCGCCCCCCGGTCTTGGCTCCCTGAAAGACACAGACAAAGGGATTGAGCTCTGGGTTACTTTTAAAGTTTCAGGTTATTTATTAAAGTGCTAGGATATTTTTCTAATCTGTTCGATGTCACATTTCTTTCCTCAGAGGATGTCTAGACCTGCACTGCCCAATAAGGTAGCCACTGGCCACGTGTGACTATTTCAATTTTAAAATAAATTAAAATGAAATTAAGTGAAAAAGTCAGTCCCTTGGTTGCACTCGCCACGTTTCAGGTGCTTGGTTGCCACATGTGGCTATTGGCCACTGTACTGGTCGGTGCAGACCTAGAACATTCCATCATTGCAAGAAGTTCTAGGCATTTCTAGCAACAGCATCTCCTGGGAGCTTGTTGGAAATGCAGTCTCACCCCCCGCCCCTACCATCCTAGACCTGCTCAGTTATAATCTGCATCTCAACAAGATCCCCCTGTGGATTTTGGCTGCACTTGGAGTCACCTGGAAACTGGAAAAATGCTGATGACCCAAGCCCCACTCCCACAGATGCTGGTGGGAGTGGTCCAAGGCTGCCCCTGGGCGTGGGGAGTTTTGAAAACTCTCCAGGTGATGCTAACGTTCAGCTAGAATTGGCAGAGAGGCCACTGGGTGTTTAAGAACACTTGGAAGGCAGGTAGACTGGAGTTGGAGCTGTGTGGCCTTGGGCAAGCCACTTACCCTCTCTGAGCTGCAAGTTCTCTATAAAAATCGAGACCTGCTGGCACCTACCTCCTAGAGGCGTGAAGAGCAAATGATGTGAAGGTTCAGAGGGCTGAGCAGGGGCCTGGGATGTGGATCGTAAGCACTCCACACAGGAAAAATTGTTAATTTTTTAAAATGAGGTCAGCAGCCTTTGAGCTAATCATTGGAGTGGAGGAAACTGAACTATTTTCTTAAATGCTTTTTTATTTTCATTTTTTAAAAATTGAGGTAAAAGTCACATACGTAAAATTAACCGTTAATCATTTATAGTGAACACCTCAGTGACATTTAGTACATTCCCAGTGTGGTGCAACTCTCACCGCTATCTCGTTCCAGGACATTTCCATCACCCCAAAGGAGACCCCATCCCCATTAGCCTCCTTGGTCTCCTTCCTTCCTTAGCCCCTGGTAACTGCTGGTCCGTGTCTGTCTCCATGGATTTACCTATCCTGGTCTTGGAGTTTTTGAAGTCCCCTCCCTCTGGCAGAGGACTTCTCAGCATCTAAGTGAAACTGTGAGACAAGATTCCGGATCTTCCTGTCGCTGGCACAGGGGTTTCCCCCACCTGTGTCCCCCTCTGGCACCCTGGGCCTTGCCTGGTGGCCGTGGTTAATCCCAGCAGCAGGCCCGTGTTCTGCTCTCCCGGGGCCTCCACAAATGAGAGGTTTCATCTCAGCTGGATTTCTCCCAGTTAAATATTTAATAAATAAGACCTACAACTTGTGATGCTGGGAGTGTTTGATAGTGAAATTAATGAGGGGGAGAGACTCACAGGCGGCCCGCGGATCCGTGCCTGAGCCTGGCCGAGGGCACCCTGTTGGCATAGACCTGGGCAGGTGTCTGAGCCACCAGTGTTTGCTCCCTGCGGTGGGCCACACCATCCCGTGTCCCGTGGCTGTGGCCTGCCTCTTGCTTTAACACTGTGTCTGGCACATGGGAACCACTTTGATAAATAGGTGCTAAAAGAGAGGTGGGAGGGAGAGAAAGAGGGAGAAGAGAGATGGGGGAAGAGGGAGAGGAAGAGTAAGCAGGAAAATACAGAGAAAGAGAAACAGAGAGAAGAGCGAGAAAATTGTTTCTTCTATCCTGTCCCCTCCCCATTGCCCTTGTCACCTTTTGGTTTTCTTGTTTCTATCTCCTATTTCTCATTTCCTTACTCTCGCCTGGTGGCCAGCTCCTCATCCCTTTTCATTTCCTGTGTCTCTGTTATCTTTTCATTTTCCGTCTGAGTGTTTGCCCCCTTTCTCTTTCTCTTCATAAAGTGTCCCTTGGTGTGTATGTCATATTTTTTTCTAGGCTGTCTTTGACTCATTTTGTGTGTGTGCGTGTGTGTGCATGGGTGCGTGAGAGAGAGAGGACCTAGAGAAGAGCATGCGAACATAGATGAACATTTTAAAGATCAGCCATGAAGCGCACGTCCATCGTGCCCAGGTCAAGAGCCAGAACGCCCCCGTCTCCCCAGATTCTCCCATATGTCCGTCTCCTGTCACAGCCCCTCATTTCCTCCCGATGAATCACTATGGAGGGTTCCGTGGGAGACATCAGCTTGTTCTTCTTTGTGGTTTTACCACCTAGGTACTATAGAACCTAAGCAGTAGGGTTAAGTGTTGTGGTTTTCAACTTTATATAAATAAAATTATGTGATATGAATTGTTTTGTGTTTTGTTTCATTGGCTCACAGTTATGTTAGCAAGATCCATCCTTAGTGTGGTCACTGTGGCTCCTTGATGGTCATATTTGTTCCCTGATGGTGAATATATGAGTTTGTTCCCTTTTGATTGCCCAAAATAAGCAATGTTGCTAGTCGTTTATGGATTTCACTGTCCATGTACAAGGGTACATGTCTCGATGTAAAATCGCTGGATGCTAGAATTAGTGCATGTTCAATTTGACTGAATACTGCCGAAGTGTTTTACAAAGTTTGTGCTAATTTATGCACCTGCCAACAGTGGCTGAGCTTTCAAGTGGCTCCACACGCTCACCAACATGTGATATTGTCAGATTTAATGGTAGCCCATCTGGTGGGTGTGTGGTGATTTTAGTTTGTGCTACTCGATTACAAAATGGGTGAACATAATTTAATATACTCATCGGCTATTTAAGTTTCCTCTTTTGTGAAGTACCTCTTCATGCCCTGTCCACGTTTTTATTGGGTTGCTTGGGTTTTGTTTTTTTGTTCAGATTGATCTGTAGGTGATCTTTATGTTTTCTTTATCATTATATGCCGTGCAGTATCTTCTCTTGGCTTGCCTTGTGATTTCTTTTTTATGACCTCTTTTGATCAATAGCAGCTCTTAATTTTAATGTGGGTTGCATTTAGAAATCTTTTCCTTCACAGTTTGTGGGTTTTATATCCTATTAAAGAAAACCATTTCTACCTCGACGTCATGGAGATATTCTATACTATTTCTAAAAGTTTTACAGTTTTGCTCACTGTATGCCTTTAATTAGCTTGGAATTGATTTTTGTATATGGTGTGAGGTAGGGAGTCTGATTTCCTTTTTATTCCTTAAGTGTTGTCCCAGCACTATTTATTTAAAAAAATCCACCTTTGCCTCAATTATCTACAAGACAACCTCTGACTGTTTAACTCTTACGTCCTTTGGTCTTGTCAGTTTTCGTACTCAGCCAGTCAAGCCACAGATACTTATTGAGTGCTGACTACATACGAGACACTGAATTACAGTGATGAACACGGCAGATGCAGTCAGTGTTTTCATGGAACTTACAGACTGGCCGTGATGGCAGATAAATAGGTATGGCTCCTTAATTTCCAATTACAAATGCCATAAGACCTTAGGAGGGACAAGTTCAGCATGCTCTGCGAGGGCCACATAAAACAACCTCCTCTAAGGAAGTGGAAATAAACTGAGTCTTTAGTGGAACCTTGCTATAATGGGGCAGGAGGGGTGGGAAAGATGCTCCGACCAGAGGGAACAGCAGCATGTGCAAAGGCCCTGTGGCAGATGCGCAGGCATTTGATATTTATCTTAAAGGCACTGTCTGGCCACTGAAGCAGCAATACAATGAGATTGTCTGTGAACTGCCCCACTGGGTGCTATGTGGAGAATGGATTGGATGGGGGCAAGAACATAAGCCATGAAACCAGTGAGGAAATGATTGTAGTCCTTCAAGGAGGAGACAGTGTCCCTTGGACTGTAGTAGTGGTTGTGGAGATGGAAATCATTGGTCAGATTGAAAGCTATTTTGCACTGGCATGATTTTTCCCCCTCCCTCTCTCCTCTCTCTCTGTTCCTCTTCTGGTTGAGTTTCCTGGGTGAGGAAAGCAGTTTGTGTTTCTGCCAAGGGTATGTGCTCTGGAGGACAGATGGTCTTTGGAATTCTAGTCAAAAGAGTCACTGGACAGCCCCTGGCCCCCAGGGTTTTCTGGAATCAGTTCAGCAGTGGCAGTTTAGTAATAACGAGAACAACAACTCATTGATAGCCTTTCCCTGAAAACATCTTTTAGCTATTACCTTATTTGTCGCCCCCAACCAACCCTATGAGATGGGTGGAGGAGAGAGACAAGGATTTTTATCTTAGTTTTATTCTAGAATGGGGTGGGGAAGTTAATTGGCTGTCTTGAGATCACACAAAAGGTGTTGGTTTGGAGATTGGAATCTAGTTCCTTGACTTCTGGGATTGGAATCCATCCCCTTTATGGCAAGATCACACACCAACTCCCAAAACATACTCTTTAGCAAACCATTTCCTACGGGGAGCTCCTAAATAATTCACAAGACTTCAGTTTCCTTGACTGTAAAATGGGAATTAAAATAGCTGTCTCTGAACTTTGTACCTGACAGGCAGTCAGGACTCATTACATTTATTTACCTGAATCCATTAGTGTAAACAAGGGGCAGAAAACTCAAAAGAGGCTTAAGCAAGAAGAGAGGAGTTACTGGCTCCTGGGCGGGAGGAATCCAGGGAGTGACAGGGCATCCAGTCAGGATCCAGGGGTGGTATGACATCATTAAACCTCAGTTTCCACGCTCGGGTTTTTGAAGTTGGTTTCATTCTCCATGTGCACCTGACATGCCATTTGGCCCTCCCTAGATCATATCCAAGATGATTCTCTTCCGCAGCCATCCTCCCAGCATTCTCAGCAAATGGTTTATTGCTTTTGATTGGCTCAGCTGGGGTTATATGCTCATGCATGCTGCCAATCACTTCAGGGAAATTGGAGGTGTGTAAAGAAGTGCTCTGATTGGCTTAGGCTTGAGTCACATGCTTGGTCTCTGGCACTGGGGGTGGAGCCAACTTCATGGAACGGGTTAGAAAGATCTCTTTAAAGTTCTTTAAAGTATTCGGGTGTGCCAGCTTCAGTAGTAGTAGTGAACCTCAAATCTGCCAACATTCTGTTGACTGGAATTTCATCCAATGGTTTATCAGTGAGGGTCTCAGTAGGAAACAGAAGACACGCATCAAGAATTGAATTGATAGATGTGGGCAGTTATGAAAACAGAGAGGGAGAAACAAAGGGACAGAAAGAGAGAGAGAGAGAGAGAGAAGAACTAGTGAGGAAATAGATTCCTGGCAGGAGCTGCAACCTGAGGAAGCTGGCAGAATAAATGTCCTGACTTCCTGCCCTCCCCCCGTCTCCTTCCAGGACTCCTCATTGTCCAAACCCAACTGGAAGCCAGAGGGTAGGGAGCTCAGTGAGGTGGGCCACACAGGTCAGCCTCCCTGGGCATAGTGAAGCAGAGCAGAAGGGTCACAGAAGGATTCTGGGTCACAGAAGACAGCCAGTACCTGTGACCCACGTAACTGTAGGGGAGACTAGGACATTTAGTCCATGGAGACATCCAGCAGGAAGAGGTTTGGTGGACACGTCCCACTGTCTTTTCTACAAGAACAAAGATTCCCAGGTAGCAAACAAAAGTCTACTTTGCTGCTGTTATTATTATGGGTGGTGATGATTATTGGTTCTCCACATGCTAGTACCTCCTCTTCTTTTCTTTCGCCTCTCTCATTCTGCTTAGAGAGCGGGTGGGAGTCTCAGCAGGCAGTCTGTGCCCCTGGCAAGGTCCTTGGTTTAACACGAGGCTGAGGATGGACCTGAAACAAGGAACCATCGTGCTGAAGGTGAAACCTAGCAGAGAACCCTCAGGCTGAGCCGGGGAGGTGGATCAGGTCCCAGGGGCAGGAAGCAACCCCCCCTGCCTCCCTCACCTGTTCCTCCCTCTTTGGAGCCTGTCTTGGCAGCCAGAAGTAGGTGCACCAGTGAAATTGCAGCCCAGACATGTTCACAATGGCTCGTGCCCGCGCCACCCCAACCTGGTCCAGCTGTGTTAGCAGGGGATCCCAGTCTCCAGCCCCTTCAGGGTCAGCCCAGAAACTGTGACAATGGCTTGTTCCTCCTAGCCTTGCCCACTTCTTTGAACTCCTCAAGGCACTGTGATAATAGGGCCATCACTGTCTTGGCTTCCTGCATTCAAACTTAACTGGCCTCTCCTCCCCTCCATGGAGGGCGGAAGAGCAGCCCCTCATTGCTTCTGGCAGCGGACCAGCCAGGCCCCCGCCTTCCACGCCAAGGTCCAGGACAATGAGGAAAGAGGCGGACAGACTCACGTCCCCCAGGGCCCCCATGTGCTGGCTCCACTTCCCATGAGCTCCGTGATTCCTGGTTTTCATCACCCCTTTCCAACTTTGCCAGATCCCTGCTTCCGCCAGTGACGGCTGCATGGGTGCCAATCCTGGCTCAACCGCATGGGCTTGACTGCATGGGCACGTGACTTCACCTCCCTGTGCCTCAGTTTCCTCAGCTGTCAAATAAGGACAATCATAGTAACAAGAGTTCTGGACAACTCTGGCAAGCTGCTCAGTGCCCTGAGGGATAGATGCCATTGTCATCATCCCGTGTGACAAAGAGAAAACCAGGGAAGGGAGGTTCAGTAGCTCATCTGAGGTCTCACAGTCCTCGAGTGACAAAGGTGGTATTTGAACCCAGGCTGTATGACTCCAGAGTCTGTGTTCTCAGTCAGTGATGATGATTAAATCCTGATTCAATGAGCTGTTGAACAGCTTGAATGCAATAACGTGGGCAAAAAAGCTTAGTCCAGTGCCCAGCGCGTAATAAACACTCAATGTAGATGTTAGTTATAATAGCAGTTATTATATCATTTTATATTACGTAGTTATTTATTAGTATAGAAATATGTGGTATAAGTACTTGATAAATTAATATACAGTTATATATTATCCTTATAGTTCCAGGGTCAGGAAACTTCCTGCAAAGGGCTAGATAGTAAAGATTGAAGCTTTGTGAGCCATACGCTCTCTGTCAAGACCAGTCAGCTCTGCCGTTGTAGCAAAGGCACCCGCCGACCATATGTAAATAAATGGGCATGGCTGTTTTCCAGTAAAACTTTATTTACAGAAACATGCCACAGGCTATAATTTGCCAAGGCCTGGTATAGTACGTGTTATGTACACCAGCATTTTTTACCTGTGTTCCTCTGTGTATATCCTTCTTTTCCCTTTTTTTTTTTTTTTTTTTTACAAGGTTGGCCTTTCTTTCTCCTTTGTTCCTGTCTTTCAGGAAAGCTTGTCAGACCACTAGAACACGTGGGCTTTCAGACACCAAGCTTGTTTGTGTGAGACGTGGAAGAGAGAGTGGTGGGCACTCAGAGCTCAGCCGTCTCCCCCTGGCCCTCTCGCTCCCTCATTCCTGAGCTCCCAGTCACCATTTTCCTTGCCCATTGCTGATTGCTTTTGCTTTGGGAAGCCCACAAGGCTCCATGGGCTCCTGTGCCCACAATCCTCCCACTCACTCACCTGGCTCCCACCATGCTGGCTGGGCTCTGTCCTTAAAACACAGCTGGCACGATCCTACCTCAGGGCCTTTTCACTGGCTATTTCCTCTGCCTGGATCCTCCCTCATCTCTCCCAGGTCTTTCCTCAAAGGCCACCTTCTCGGCATCCACCCTGTTGTTTTAAATTGCACACCCAGAATTTCCCCCACCCTCCCCTGCCTTATTTCTCCCCTTAGCACTCTCTTGTTGTCTCCCCACTTTACTGTGACCTCCACAAGGTAGGCAGTTTGCTTGGTTTCGTCCACCGACATGGACTAACACAGCAGCTGGCACTCAGTCTATAAATGTGTGTTGAACGAATGAGCTATGGCTTCATTCATTTTTATTGTGGATTAACATTTGATTGTATGGAAAGCCCACAGTTTGTTTATCCATTTACTTGTTAATGGACATTTTGGGTTTATTCTTGTTTTGGCCATAATGAATAAAGCCGCTGTGACATTCTTGTACCTTCCCTCAACTCTTCACTTGGCGAATCATTATAAATCATTTAGGTTTGCCATTAAATGGTACATCTTCAGAGAGCCTTTCCTGACCCAGCCCCCCTCTCCCGGTCTAAATTAGGCCTCTCCCCGTCATTCCTTATCCTAGCACTTACCACAATGCACAGTGATATATTCATGTTGTAGGGGTGCAGGTAGCATTCCGGCCAGAACTGTCTACTTCCAGAGTGAGGAATAGAAGGAAAAAATCAACACAAACATTTGTACAACAGCTCCAGGGAGGTGCTTAGTTCTTGGGTTTCCAAGGACAGATAGATGAGGATTTGTGTGGGGAGGGGAAACCTGGCTGCTTCTTGAAGAGGGTGGCTCTCAGCACACCATCCATCCATAGTCTGCCAACAGAGGATGAAAAAGCTATCACACGGTCTCTGAGCTCACGGTTGGTGGTGAAGATGGCAGGATTGACAGCTCCTCGTTATATATTGTCATGATGTCATATGATGTCATACAATGGCAGATCATCAGAAAGCTGACACAGAAACACTGTGGGGAGGTGGTGTAGATCCCACGGCCAGTCCGTTTCTCAGGGCATCTCAAACCGTGTGGCCTGGTAGCCACTGTCAGAGCCAAACGTGAAGGCGGATGAGAGTTGGGGCAGAAAAGCACTGAGCCGTGTACGATGTTGCCTCCATGAGAGCTGAAGTCTATCTGTTTTGTCCTCTGTTGTATCCCCAGCATTTAGAACGCAGCCTGGCATATAGTAGGTGCTCAGCTCATTCTTGCCGCATGGATAATAATAAGGAACCATCATGTGGTTGAGAACCTGGGCTGTGAGCTCAGAATGAGTTGTGTGACAGCCCAACCGTTACTCGCTGCACACCTGATAATAAAGCTCAGCTTTCACCTGTATAAAATGTGCGGGAAATGGTCTCCGCCTTACAGGGTTGTGTATGTATTTCATGGATACTGATCAAGGGCATACAGTGGGTAAAGCACTGTTCTAGAATAGGAAGCAGACAAAAGTCCTTGCCCTCATGGGCTTACATTCTCATTGGGAGAGACAGTAGGATAAACAACAAATAAAATAATAAGTTGCATAGTACTTTAGATTATAAGGGCAATGGATGTGTGGGGGTGGGGAATCGACCAAGAAAGGGGGTGGGAAAGCCAGTTGCTGTATTAGATAAGGCCTCCCTGAGGAGGTGGCGTCTGAGCCAAGACTTGAAGGAGGGAAGGAGGAAGCCATGAGAATGTCTGGAGGAAGAGGGAACAACAGATGCAAAAGCCTGTTGGAGGAACAGGGAGGAAGCCAGTGTGGCTGAAGGGAGAGAGGAAGGAGGGAATGGGAGAAGGTGAGGGCAGGGAGGTGACAGGTTGTGCAAGGCCTTCTGGGTTGTGAAGAGGACTTGGGCTTTTGCTGTGAGTGAGGTGGGAGCCATGGAGGGTTCGGAGCCTGGACTCAGTATTCACAGGCTCCTCTGGCCACTGTGCTGGGCGGGGCGGGGTGAGGGCAGACGTTGGGGACTGAGAGTGGGAGCTGGGTGTTCGGAAGGAGATGATTGACGGTCGGGGTCCAGGCGAGTGGGGGTGGGTCCAGGGTGTTGGCTGTGGAGATAGTGAGGAAGGGTTGGATTCTGACAATAATTAAAAACATTTCTTATTGTGGCAAAATACCTGTAACATAAAATGTACCATGTTGAGGTGTACAATTCAGTGACCTAATGTTTCCAGTGTCATGCAGCCATCACCTCTGTTTAGTTTCACAACATTGCATCAACCCAAAAGGAAACCCTATACCCGTTAGTAGTCACTTCCCATTTCCCTCCTCCCCTTAGCTCCTGGAAACCACTCTCCTGGATATAATTGGAAGGTTAACCAGTAGGATACCTGGATAGATAAGTGATGAGGGCTCAATTAATTAACATGCAGAAAGCACTTAGGTGGCGCATAATAAGTGCTCAAGACTTACATGGCAAAGCTGTGTTGGCAGTGATGGTTAGCCCTTTCCAGAAGCCTTGCTCTAACACTAAACTGGCCTACTCATCTATTTGGAATTCCTGCCTGCAGCAGAACCAGGATCTTTCACACTTGTAGTCTGGCCTGGGTAGGGGTGGGAGAGTCAGAAGGGCCAAGCCAGCACGATCCGTTCTGGAACACAATCCAACTCCGGTCCAGATTTCCCAGAACCGTGCAGCAAAACGTCCAGGGATGGATGGTGCAGCTGATAGGAGTCCTGGCAGCCCTGGCCTCAGCTTCCCGGGGCTGCTGTTGCACCAAGTTGCATTTGTTGGACCTTTGGTCTGAGCCAAGATAGCGGCTTTCAGGGGAAGCGCGAGAAGCATACAGGTTCTCTTTGTGGTTGTACCCCTATTTCCTTATGTGGTTTCATGTAAATCCCTACTCCATTCTCTGTTAC
The DNA here is from genome assembly GCF_004115265.2 of Rhinolophus ferrumequinum. Taxonomy (NCBI): domain Eukaryota; kingdom Metazoa; phylum Chordata; class Mammalia; order Chiroptera; family Rhinolophidae; genus Rhinolophus; species Rhinolophus ferrumequinum. The sequence continues at coordinate 48,303,167 of NC_046301.1, forward strand.
TGTTGACCTCTCTCTGAAAGGAGCGTGAAACTCCCCACCTTTTCCCAGTGTTTGTGATATGTTTTGGTTTCTAATGATGAGACCCTCTACGTATGCTCTGGTATTCACTTTCTGGTTCATTCCATCTCTTCCTCACTCAGTGTATTATTTTTCCTTGTTCCTTCTGCCCTCTACCTCTGTTGATATTTCTCCTCATTGTTATCTAAATTTTATTCTCAGCTCCTGCACTGTGCAGGGCAGTAGAGTTAAGAGACCATGGACCATACAATCCTGAATTCTGGTCCCACTTCTGCCACCTTTGAAGCTCTTTGACTTTGGGCAAGTCTTTCAATCTTCCTGAGTGGAAATCCTTCACCTTGCTCAGCTAATATTTCTCTGGTCACACAGCAGCGTGTCTCTTCTCCACCCCCTCCAAGGTAAGCACAGCCTTGTGACTTGCCTTAGCCGGTGGAAGTGACACATGTCACTTCTGGGCAGAAGCTTTAATCAGTGTGTGATTCACCATATTCCCTTTTGCCTGCCTCCACCATCATGCATGCAGAGATGGAGCCTCCCTCAGACTAGGAGCTGGAGAGAGGATGGCATAGAACAGAGTCCCAACTCACCGGCAGTGGACACATAGCATGAGCAAGAAAATTGGCCTGAGGTGTTTTCAGGCACTGAGATTGGGGGATTCTTTGTTCCTGCAGCAGGACGTGGACTATCGGGCTGTAAAACCATCATTTGTGAACCGGGCTGATATCTAAGCACAGTGTTCTGTGAGGGTTAAGTAGACTCGCATACATTTAACCTTTTAGCTAACCAATATTACTTTCCTTTCTTCCTATAGGGCCTCTACTTCCTCTCCCTGTTTTTTAATCTTGAAAAAAAAATGTGGGAAAGAATTGTTTGACTTTTCCTTGGAGAAGATGAATTGTTTCTAAAGCTCTGGGCTTTGATTCAGTAACCCTCAACCTCATTCTACTATGACCTTTTCTTCTTCCCTGATCACGGAGCATCTGCTGAGGGGCTGAAGGAGTCCCTGTTTTGACTCAGTCCGTTTTAACTCTTGCCGTCGTCATCTTCTCTTTCCCACCTCCCCTTTGCCTGTTCTACTCCAGCTTACCCCACCAGGGAGATTATAGTCAGATTCTAGAACCTGCAGTGTTTCTCTGTTGTCTTCAGTTTCTTGCTTACTTAGCCCCCCTGGGAATCAGCCATAGTAGCAAATTAACAAATAGCTCTGAAGCGCCTCAAGCTTGAAGACATTTCTTTTTGCTCACCTAAGCAGGATCCTGGAGTAATTGCAAATATCTTATCCTCTCCTGTAAATCTTTCTTCATAGTTGTTAGAGATTCAGCCAGGGTCAGTGAAGACCCAAGCAGAAGATCTTGGCTGAGGATCCCTGATGTTCTGGCCTCACTGGGTGTTGTCATATTGATTAAGCTCCTGGGACTGCTGCCAGCAGCCTCTAGGATTAAATCAATAGAGTTTGCAAAAGTAAAAGCTTCTTTTGGAGGCACAGAAGATGCTGTTTTATTTTTTTAATGATAAAGCTTCAAGGAGAATCTTCATGGATGGCAGGACCAGCGGAGGAAAGGCCAGGTAGACCCAATATTTGGGGAAGTGCATAGGGAGCAAGAGAAGGCAGTTTCCTCGGGGGCTTGGGGATTTCTGGAAAGTCTGCATAACATGGGTTGTCAGTGTAACAGCTGGGAGAGTTAGAAGAGAAGGTGGAAGATACTGAAAGGACTGCTGCTGAGGTGTAAAGAGAAATGGAGTGGATGTGGGTTCTTTCTCTCTTTGAACAAACCTTTATTGGGGTCCTGCTATGTGCCAGGCCCTGGGATGGGTGATGAGAATGTAATGGTGAGCAAATGAGATGATGTGTTCTGAGAAGAGAGAAGGGAAAAGAAGGAGAGACTGTCTTGTGAAGATGGCGACAGAGATGAGAGTGATGCAGCCACAAGCCCAGCAATGCCTGGGACCTTGGCATTCCTGTAGGGCCTCTACTTCCTCTCCCTGTTTTTTAATCTTGAAAAAAAAAATGGGAAAGTGGGAAAGAATTGTTCAACTTTTCCTTTGAGAAGATGAATTATATTTTTTCAAGATTAAAACACAGGGAGGGGAAGTAGAGGCCCTTGGAAGCACGGAAGGATACTCCCCGTAGAGGGAGCTCAGTCTTGTTGACACCTGAATTGTGGGTTTCTGGCCTGCATAACTGAGAGAAGAAATGTATGTTGTTTCAAGCCACTCAGTTTGTGGTAATTCATTATGGCAGCCTTAGAAAATAAATACAGATGCTCCAATGAAGTTTTAGATGCTTCTGAGAAGGCACAAAGGGACACAGTCATCACCAAGATCTCTCTGTGGCAGGGAAGAAATAGAAGAAAGACCCCCAACTCCTCCTTCCCTCCAGTCTCCTGCTGGTGCTTCCCGTTGGCTAAATCCACCCGGAAGGCAGGGGATGAGTGATGGGACGGGCTTTTTCTAGGAGGGAAAGCGAGGCAAGGGATTGGTACATAACCGACCTATATCAGGTTGACAAGGAAGGAAATGAAAGCAGGAGAGGGTGCTGAGAAATGGTGTCTGTGGGTGGTAGGGCTCAATGGGATGGGTGTTGGTTTGCACTTAAGAGTTAGTGAGCTAGGAGGAAGAGTGTGGTGGTGAAAAGATGCTGGAAAAGGATATTTTGGAGGTGGCTGGTGTCACTTCTGGGCTTGCATGGCTGGTGCGGCTTGGAGTTGACATTGGTCGTTGATGAGGAGGTGGGGATGTCTTCCTATGATCAAAGAGGGAAGGGATCAGCGTAGATGATGGTCTCGCCACATGGAATGTGAAGGTCATAGAAAGTAACAGGCTCCTTCAGTCTTGCTCCCATATTTTGTTTTCCTGAGGGCCTCAGACTCTTGACCGCTGGGACTGCCTTTGACTCACGGCTTCCCCCTGAGCCCAGTGGTGCTGGGAGGGAGGGACCTTCGTGGACATGCCTGATTTGAGCCTTGCTGTGTTTCCTGGGGCCCTTCTCCTTGGCTAAACGTAAGAGGGGGCCTTCTTCACCTCATCTGGCTTCTTGGGTACGTTTGTTGCCTCACTTGGGTTGGGAGGGTCCTTCTTTGTGTCACTTGCTTTCTTGGGGCCTTTCTCCTTGGTCTCCCTGAGTTTCTACAAGGCCATCCTGGCACACAGCTCTCTGGGTTGAGTGATCCTTTTATTCTTGGGAACTAATTTGAAGCTGCCAGTGGGTCCCTTGACCTTGGAGTTGATGATTTTTAGAGAATTTCCAGGTTTGAATTTAAGCCAAGAGGTAGATGGCGTGTAAAGAGAAGATGGAGAGGAAATGGAGGATTTCACTGACCGTTGCACAGGGCTGTCAGTCATTCTGCACAAGACAGAAGGACTTCTCATTGGGAGAGTGAATGTATAAGGGAACATGGTTGTTAATTGATCAGGAGACAGAGACCTCACTCCCCTCCGATATCCCCAGGGAACTTGACTGTCCTGAAATAAAACAGAGACCCAAGAGTGTAAAAGTGACTGAAACCTCCTGCTCAGCACTTGTTTTGGTGGTTTTTTTCCTTTCTCTTTTTGATCAAGGGAACTACATTTTGCTTTTGCGTGTGTGTGTGTGTGTGTGTGTGTGTGTGTGTGTGTGTGTTTTCCCTGAGTCATGTTAACTCTTCCTCGTTTAAACTTTCTGATACAGAGCAATTTATACATTTACATTATGGGTTTAATTTCAGAAGGAACACACACACACGCACGCACGCACACACCCACACACCCCTACCTCACTTTTAAGAACTGGAAAATACAGTCCTGTGAATCTCCAGGGTTGACTTGACAGTTTCTGTGAGAACGTCAAGCATGCATCCCCTCTGACCCAGCAATTCTGTATCTTGAAATTTATCCTGCAGAAAAAATCTTCACAAGTGTACAAGGAGGTTTGGTCAGATTATTTATCGCAGCTTTGCTTTTAATAGAGACAAACTGGAAGCATTTAGGGGAGTATTAAATAAATGATGATGCATCCATTCACAAGAATACTGCACAGCCTTTTAAAAGAGGGAGGTCCAAAAACATTAAAGGGGGAGCTTCCATGTACTGATATGGAAAATTGTGCCCAATGTGGTGAGGGGCACAGCACGTTGCAGAAATTAGGTATCAGAATCGCAGTGTTATAAAAGAAAAAGGCGATTTTGTATGTTTGTTTCCATTCATTCAGTAGTATTTATTGAGCACCTACTATGTGTTAGGCATTGTTGTAGTTGCTGGAGACACAGCTGAGAACAAATCAGGCGAATCCTTGCTTTCATGGGGCTGGCATTCCAGCGAGGGAGATCATCAATAAGATAAATAAATAAAATGCGTAGTTTATTTGATGTGAGAAGCTGCTAAAAACAACCACACAGGATGGAGCTATTGGCAGGGGTGACATTTGAGATCTGGTAGCCATGGAAGATAATGTTTTAGTACAACCTGAACGAGACAAGGGAATGAGCCTTGCTGAAATCTGGGGAAGAGTAACCCAGGAAGAGAGAGCAGCCAATGCAAAGAATGTGTTTTGGGAAAAATCTGTATGATAAACACCAAACTGTGAGTAGTGGTTATCTCTGGAAAGAGCAATGTGGTGAGGACTTTTCACTTTTTAAATGATACATTATAAATTATAAAAATGGAAAACAATACAATCAGACCATATTCTTTTTATAACTTAAACCATTTGCTGTTTTTAAAAAGGATCTGAAGGGTTGTCTGGGTGATGTTTCTCTTCATAGTTGGGGCCCAGAAGAAAGAGTCAGCCAGAAAAGTCACTGAGTAAAGTCATATGATGGGAACTCTGATGAGAATTAAGAGGAAAGAAGAGAAGCAAAACCAACAGGAATTTTTTTAAAAATTAGGTGAGATTCACATAATTTAACCATTGTAAAGTGAACAATTCAGTGGCATTTAGTGCATTCACAATGTTGTGTAACTGCCACCTCTGTCCAGTTCCAAAACACTTCTGTCACCCCAAAAGGAAGCCCGGGCCCCATTAGCAGTTGCTCCCGATTTCCCGCCTTCCTCCAGCTCCTGCAAACACCAAACTGTGTTCTGTCTCTATGGGTGTGTCTATTCTAGATCGCCAAGAGCTTTAAACAGCCCAAAAGTCCATCAGTGGGTGCAGTTAAACAAATCGCGGTCCATTCATAAAATGGCATCTCCTTCAGCCATGAAAAGAAATGAAGTAATGATACACATTACAATGTGGATGAAACTCAAACACATTATGTTGAGTGAAAGAAGCAGGAGACAAAAGGTCACCTTTTGCATGATCCCATTTATGTGAAATATCCGATGGAGATTTTTGCAACATTTATTTTGAGCTTGATACTCAGAGAGTGGACCACATATGTTCACTGCATTCTGCTCTTGGAATTATTTCAGATTTAAGAGAAGCCCTAGTCAGCCATGGTGAGAAGGGGTATTGGTGCCCTCCAGTGAAGAGAAGGGACCGAGACTAACGTGGTAAAAAAGAAATAGGAAAGTTATTAATAGTAGCAGCAGTTGTAATGAAAACAATAAAATAATCATTGATTGCATGGTCATAATGAGATGAACCCCACCTCATGCTTTCCTAAGCTTACTAAGTTTTCTAACCATCACAGGAACCAGAGTAAATAATAACAAAACACTGATATTTATTGAGTATGTACTATATGCCGGGTTCTATTCTAAGTGTATCGTGTTTATCCACTCATTCCATTCTCACACAGTCCTGCGAGGTAGGTGCTACTTTTCACATTTTATATATGAGGGACCTGAAGTTCAGAGAAGGAAAGTTTTGCCCAAGGTCAAAATCGTGTCTGACCCCCCAAACCCTTTCTATTTTGCTCTGCAATTTCTGATACAGATATTTCCAGTTTTCTGAGCAGCAGCATGATCTAGCGGCCCTGGGTAGACTTCTCTTTTCAGAACCAAAGTGTTGAAAATCCTCGGATAACATTAAACAAATGACACATTAAATCTCTCTGGTGTCAGGTTTTTAGCTTTCATTTGATTTTCCTGCTGACATAATGAATCTTTTTTTTTCTTTTTTTTTTCTTTTTTTTTTTTAATGTGAAGTGTAGGTCTTCGCAAATATCTCAGAGAGTGTTAATAGTTGACCCAAGCTGGGTTTGCTTGCCCTGCCCCAGGCTTGCCTGGGGTATGGATGTGAAAGTAAACTTACGCCTCTTATCTCTGGCCGTGGTGCTGAAAGCAGCCCAGGCAGCGCCAGAGCTGCCCTTGTTACCGTGTTGTCACTGCCGAAGTCTCAAGCTGTTGGGTTGGTTGGTGGAGAACTCTTTTCTAGGCTTGATTTTTGGTTGGTACTGTGTGTTGGAGAGTTTGAAGCCCGGATCTGAGAACTACAGGCCCTTTGGATTATTGGAAGTTGAAATATTTATTAATATGACATATTTGGGGTGGGCTTATGAGGGCGTGGACTAGCATGCGATGGTTGATCATTGCTACATTAAATTGTGGCAGTTGGTTGGGACTCAGGTGAGGTCTAGTCCACTCGGTCTCATCCATATGGTGAAAACCCTGGTGTACCCCAATTTCAATTTTTAAATAAAGACAAAACCATCCACCTTTTAATAAGGGTAAGCTGCTGAGTGGTCTGTGGGGACCACCAGCTTAAAAATACAGATCTTGGGGGGAGTCCTTGCTCTCCCAGTGCCTCCTTGTAACCTTGAGCAATTTGTGTAACCTCTCTGAGCCTTGATTTCCTTATCTGTAAAATGAGGCTTCCAACGGAACCCACCTTGTAAAATTGTTGCAAGGAATGAACTGAAACAATGAGTGTAAAGTGCTTAGCACGGTATCTGCCCAAGGAAGCTCTCCATAAAACTGCAGCTGTAATTATGGCTGTTGTGCCTGTTAATGGCCCCCTAATCGTTGATCATATTGCCCAGTTAAATTATGGCTTCTGTTTAGCGGAGCAAGGAATACATTCTACACCCATACATCCAGGGCCCTGGTACCTCTCACTCTTTTCCTGGTGATTGTGATGAGCGTGGAACTGACATGAAAAGAAGGTTTGGTTTCTCCCCAAAAGCTCAACTGCTTGGTTGATTCACTGAAGTATCTATTTCCTCAGAAAACACCCATCAGGCAGCCCCATAGTAGAGACAAGATCTTCGTGAGTTAACAAACCTGATTTGATTTTCACTGCAACTACAGGAGGTTGGAAATGAGATGGGGATGGGAGGGCACCAGCAAGAGAAGGATGAGTTGTATATTCTGCAAGGTCTTGCTAAGGGGCTCGAACCATCAGCCATGCCCACTTTGCAAACTGATTTTCCTTGATGTTCTGGATCCCAAGAGCAGCTCTTGTTAGAGGATGCAGCACTTCCTCCCCGGGAAGAATCCCTTGGTCTTTCCAGTGTCACACACAGACCCTCTCCAGGGCCTCTGTGGTCCTGATCAGTGTAATTGCAGGGGGAGCTTTGTAATCTGCACTTGCCTGCAGGGCTGTTTGCTACCCTGCCTTCCACGAGCCATTTCAGGAGCCAGCTTTTCCTCCCATCAGGGATGCTTCTCTCCTTTCATCTCTTCCCCCACCCGCCTTCCTCCCCTTGGCCTCTTTGGCTGGCTGATTATTCTGGATCCCGCTGACACAGGTGCTTTCTTCCCAACCAATCCGGGAGCAGGAAGACTCAGCTCAGCTAGCAGAGGCATTGCTCACTGCAGCTGTGAGTTAGAACCCAGGATTTCTAAATTGGGAGGACGAGGCACAACTTGGGGTTGGGCTGAGAGAGCCTCCCCTCCCCCCGCCTGGACTACGTTTGACTTTTGCCTGGGGCAAGGCATCGCTTCCCATGCCAAGAACTCAATACCCGGTCTTTGTGTCTGTGCACCAGCCACATCATTGTTTATTTCAAGGAGCTGATTGTGTCCTTAACAGGCCCACAGAGACTTGGCATGAGATGGAGTAGAGGGGGAGGTACAGAAAGCAGGACCCACCCATTTTTCCTTCCTTGCGCAGGTGTTTACCGAGCACCTACTAAGTAACACGTGCTTTCTTAAGTGCTGAGAATACAGTTGTGAACAAAGTAGACAAAAATCCCTGCTTTCATAGAGCTTACCGTCTAGTAGGGGAGACAAACAGTGAACGAGGTAAAGAAGGAAAATACAGCAGATGGTGGGGGACAAAGACCAAGGGGAAAAAATGAAGCAGGAAAAGGGGGTTTAAGGCCTCACGGAGGATGTGGCCTTTGAGGAAAGACCTAAAAGAATTGAGAGAGGGAACCATGTAGGTCTCTGGGGAAAGTATCCTGAAGCAAGAACAGCACGTTCAAAGGCCCTGGGGCAGGAACACTCCCGGTGTGTTTGGGGAACCTGGAGGAGGCTGGGAACCCCCAGTGTGGCTGCCGCTAATTGAACTAAGGGGACAGTGAAGACCATGGGGGCAGGGAGGCCACGGGAGCCGGTCATGCGGGGCCTTGCTGGCTGTCTGGACAGCTTGACTTTTCTTCTGAGCGAAATGGGAGACATGGGAAGGCTATGGATACTTTCACGTGCACTAAGTCATAATTTTCTTTTCTGCTTGTCTTATTCCAACATTGCTTTTGTTTCATCAAGATCTTGGATTTCCTATCAGCCCCCTTGCCTGAGTGGTGGCAAAAGACAAGAACTGCTGAATTCTCCTCCTGGGGTCAGAACTTGGGGGAGAAAGAGGAGCCCCCACTTCTTTTGGGGATGACTCAAAGCCACAATGACCTGGGCTCCTCTTGCCCCTGAAGTAGCTCTAAAGCAGCACTCTCCCAACATCAGAGTGCACACAGATCCTCTGCAGCTCTTGCTAAAATGCACCTTCTGACTCAGCAGGTCAGCTCGGGGCCTGAGACCCTGCATTTCAATGGGTGTTGCAGATGCTGCTGGTGCTTGGACCACACACTGAGTAGCAAGGGTCTGAGACCATTGTTGCAGGTGCCCTTTGGGCATGTCTGTGGACACTGGCAGAGGCATGACATCTGATACCCAGTGTGGCTGTGTCTGAGCAGAACGAAGACACAGAAATAGGGAGGAGAGCTTGTACCGTTGCTGGGGTGCTGACTAAGGCTTCATCGCCGCACCCAGAGAACTCTGGGTCTGACATCCAGGCAACACTGGGCACTTGAAACCCTGACAATGCAGCCCATAAAAGTGCTTCTTGCTGCCGGCCTTCTGAGATGCTTCCTGGAAGCTCAACTTGAATCCGATGCAAAGGAAGTCACATCCCGGCTGTTTGGGGGTTGGAGGACGGGGGCCAGAGGAATGAGAAGGCAGCTTCATGCAGAAGTGAGCAGGCAGGAAGGGGAAGCGAACTCATCAGATTCAAATCATGGCTTCAGAAGCCTCGGCGAAGGGAGGCCAGGGAAGGGCTTGGCATTGCTTCTCTGTGTACAAATATTGTCTCTTATTTTCTGGGCTGCAGGGTGAGGCAGAATGGAGTATTTGCGCAACAGAGCCCAGCTTTGTTCTCTGTGCTTCTAATGACTGTCAGCTCGGAGGCAGGAAGCCAATCAGAGATGATCATCGGCAGGGCTGGCTTTTGTTGGCTCCCCAAATTGCCCTGAGTCTTAGATTTGCTTTTCAGAGTGTGCATGGAGCACAACTCAGCTGCTTTCTGCTGGAGGCAAAGGCTGGAGATGGTGACAAAGAAGGCCTGGTTTTCCTGGCTTATGTAGACTTTCACTCCCAGGTTTTCTGTTGCAAACTCTGTTTGCCCACCTAGAAAGTGGGTACACGCTCCAACTCCTCCTCCAGCCTGTAAGATCCCTTGGCTTTGTGGAGCTTCCAAAATGCCAAACCTAACCCCAGGACCAAAGAGGAGACTGAAGCCAATTAGATTTACACGGGAGAACGCTGGGAGAGGGCAGTGGTTGGACATGGTCAAGTTCACCACGACACTGGATTTGATCCTTCTGCACAACAGTGGATTTCAGTGTTCCCAGGAGACACTTGGCAATGTCTGGAGATCACTTTTGGTTGTTATAAGTTTTGGTTTTCATAATTGGAGAGGAGGGGGTGCTACTGGCATCTGGTGGGTGGAGCCCAGGGCTGCTGTCAGCATCCTGCAGTGCAGAGAGTGATCTGGCCCGAGACGTCATGAGCACTGAGGTGGGGAAACCCTGCTCCAAAGTAAGCGTTACTCTATGGCTTTCTTCCTCTATCATCCTTTTCTCCACCCCTTAACCTCCTTCCCAGAGTTTGCTAACTCCATTTATTGAGGCTATTGGACCAGGAGTGCTTCTGCAAGTCTGGCAGGGGACAGGGGACATCCTTATAAACCACTTGATTTGTGGATCAGGTCCTAATGTGAACTGATCCGGACAGACCCTCCCCAAGTGCAGACCCTTCAGTGGGACGCTCTGGTGACCTTGTCAACCCAGAGGAGAGTTCCCAAGATGCAGGGAGGAGTGAGTGCCAGGAGGGGGATGGAATGCTGCATCTGGAAGGAGCCTCATGGACTGCTCCTTCCCTCCCTCAGATCTTCAAAGGTCGGCTTCTCAGAGGCCTGCCCTGGCCACCATATTATTTTTTTATTGAGGTGAAATTCACATAACAGTATTAGCCATTTTAAAGTGACTAATTCAGTTGCACTTAGTACCTCCACAATGCTGTGCAGCTATCACTTCTATCTAGTTATAAAACATTAAGCAGTCGCTTGCCACCCCCCTCCTTTTGCCCCTGGCAACCACCAGTCTGCTTTTTGTCTCTATGGATTTGCCTGTCATATCAGTGGAATTCATATACTATGTGGTCTTTTGTGTCTGGCTTCTTTCACTCAGCATGTTTTTGAAGTTCACTTACACTGTGGCATGTATTCGTGCTTCAGTTTTTGTGGCTGAATAATATTCCTTGTTATGGCTACACCACATTTTGTTTAACCGTCATTCCTTGATGGTTATTTCGGTTGGTTCTCCCATTTGGCTGCTGTGAACATGCGTGTTCACGGATTTGTTTGAATATATTTCCCATTTCATTCGTGTGTGGTGTGAAATTGCTGGATCATGTGGTAATGCGATGATTCACTTTTTCAGGGACCACCACGCTATTTTCCACAGCGGCTACACCATTGTACATTCCCACCAGCAAAGCACAATGGTGCCACTTTCTCACGTCCTTAATATTGAACCGTTTTCTGTGTTTTGATTCTAGTCATCCTAGTGGGTGTGAGGTGATACCTCATTGTGGTTTCAATTTGCATTTCTCTAGCAGCGAATGACGTTGAGCGTCTTTTCATGTGCTTGTTGGCTGTTTGAATATCTTCTTTGGAGAAATATCTGTTTAAGCCCTTTGCCCATTTTTTAAAAATTGGTTAGTTGTCTTTTTGTTGTGGAGTTGCAAATATTCTTTATATGTTCTGGATACTAGACCCTTATCAGACATGTGAATTGCAAATATTTTCTCCCATTCTGTTAGTTGTCTTTTGACTTTCTTGATAATGCCCTTTGATGCACAAAGGTTACATTTTGACGAAGTCCAATTTATCGACTTTTTTTCTTTTGTTGCTTGTGCTTTTTGGTGTCAGATCTGATCACCATATTTTAGATTGCAACCCCCGACCTGTCCTGTGTTTTCTCTCCACAGCATTCACCGTCTTCTAACGTACTGCGTAATGTAGTTATCTCAGTTATTCACTTCTTCTCCCCAAGGGCAGAGGTTTTTGTCTGTTTCATTCTCGGATGTGTCCCCAGGGCCCAGAATAGGACCTGGCACACAGTAAGTGCTGAATTCATATTTGTCCAATGAATGCTGGAGGTGAGATAGAGGAAGAATATCCACATTTTCATTAAAAAATCATCTGCTGGCTTTTTAGGGCAGTGAAATTACTCCATATGAGACTATGATGGTGGATACATGTCACTATACATTTGCTCAAACCCGTGGACTGCACCAAGAGTGAACCCTTGGGGGGAGGAGGGTGGGAGATGAGGGTAAACGGGATCCAATATGTGGTGATGGAAGGAGAACTGACTCTGGGTGGTGAGCACACAATGTGAGATATAAATGATATATGACAGAATTGCACACCTGAAACCTATGCAACTTTGCTAACCATTGTCACCCCAATAAACTTTAATTAAAAAAAAAAGTCTAGGAAAAAAAGAGAGTGAACCTTTACTTAAACTGTGGACTTTGAGTAGTGATGTGTCAACGTAGGATTGATCACAAACGCACCGCTCTGGCGGGGGGGCATGGGGGTTGATAGTGGGAGAGGGTGTGCGTGGGGGGGGGCAGGGAGCATGTGGGGAATCCCTGTACCTTCCGCTCAATTTTGCTGTGAGCCTAAACGAGCTGGAAAGATTTTCCTTAATTCTGCAATACTCCCTTTGAATATATGATTTTAGCCACCATCATAGCAAACTGCATTGTCCTCGCTCTGGAGCAGCACCTCCCTGATGACGACAAAACCCCCATGTCTGAACGACTGGTGAGTGACGTCTCTCTGAGGGGTTAGTCCTTCGCTGTAGTGGCACACTGATGTGGCACAGGGGGCTCTCGGTCTCGGAGCCAGAGCTGGATGGTGGGCCCCCTGCCCATGAAGCCTGAATGTGATGGACACAAATAATCTGGGCGAGAGGTGCTCTCACTGCCCATCCCCCACCATCACCGCTCCCCGCCCCCACCTGATGTCAACCGAGATGGGGAGGGGTGAGAGTGGTCACCTTGTTCATGAAAACGCCACATTCAAACCGAAAGTCTTCTGAACTCGTTGGACCAGACACCAAAATGCAGAGAACGAATCCCCCTATCAACTCATCATCCAGATTCAAGAATTATCAAGACTTTTGCCTCATTCATATTTTCTGTCCTTTTTTATTTCCCTCATTTGTCTTTCTTGGCCAAAGTATTTTAAGGCAAATCCCAGGCAACATGACAGTGCGTGGCCGTGGACCTAAGTCTGCACTGCTAAAAATATAGGCGTTTGCTTCCCTCACCACAGTGACGTGTTCACACCTAACACAGTTAACAGTGGTTCCTTGGGATCGTCTAAGACCCAGTCAGTAACCACGTTTCCGTGATGGTCTCAGAAGTGGCATTTCACAGTGGTTTGTTTGAAGCAAGGTCCAAACATGGTCTAGATTTTATGTCGTTTAAGATGTCTAGTCCAGAGCAATATATTCTCTCCTACCATTGACTAACTGCAGAAGCCAGGCCAGTTGCCCTGAGGCGTGTCCCACATTCTGATTTTTGTCTGGTGGCTTGCTTATGATGCCATTTAGCTTGTTTCTCCATCCCTGTGTTTCCTATACATGGATGGCAGCTCTGGAGGACGTTTGAAGTCCTCATTCAAAGTTGCTCATTTGGTGAAACTCTGAAGAGCTGAAATTAGTATTAAGAACCTTCTTGATCTGCCCAGCTTACTGGGTCCCCTTCTGCCATTCTGACAGTGCAGTGGAGTAGACTTCTCTCCTCTCTGTCACTTTTTTTAGAACCAGATGTAATAGCTCCAAGGTAGAGAGGGGGCGTATAAGAATCTACTCGTTCCTAGTCCATGCACTCGGGATGGCCTCAAGACTTTCAGTCATGCATTATAATATAGTTATGCGTGATAGTGTGTTATTCTAAAAAATAGAACTAGCCTAGCAGAACTGTGATGTCAAGACTTTTTGTTTTCTTTTTGCTTGAGATGAAGCTAAGTGAAAAGAGTCAATTGAAAGATTAGTAAGCAAAGAGTAGTACCATGGTAAGCTATCATGATATTAAAAAAAAAAAAAATGAAGGCAGAATGCTAACGATTGAAGCCTGAGAAACATTGTCATAACAGCTGGGAAAACGTCCACATAGGGACTCTGATGTAGCGGAGCTTATAGTTTAATTTCAAATACTGTAGACTATCACCTGAAATCCAGAACTGGCGGGAGATCCAGCAAGAGGCTGGGGCGGAGGCCCTGGCAGTTTGCCAGCCAGTGCAGGAGTGTTTATTCCAGTAGCTTAGCAACCTGAATATCTGTGCTGGTGCATGCCAGCTGAGAACCATCACGAGTGTCAGATTTAGGGGGAGAGGTCGGTGCATAGCACCTGAGTGATGTGTGTGACAAGTAAACAGGCTAACCCAGTGCTTGCTGGTAGAGTTTTCTGCAATTACGGAAATATTCTCCATCGGTGCTGTCCAATACGGAAGCCACTGGAAAGGTGGCTCATGTGACTGCAGAACTGAGTCTTTCACTTTATTTCATTCAAATTCATTGGCATTTATTTAAATTTAAACAGCCACATGTGACCAGTGGCTGTTGTATGTGGCGCCGGTCCAAATAATCCTACTTGGCCAAATAGTATGTGAAGTTGGCCAAAAGGGAAGAAAGAGGGTGTCTTCTTCATGCATCTGTTTCTCTTGCAAAAGCCTTCAGTTAAGAGAACTCCAGGAAAGATTCGTAGGGAGGCAGTGAGTCCTGGAAGGTCCGGAGAGGCAAGGGGAGGTGGGCTGGTTCCCTGATTGTGCCAAAGACGTTGACCTTACTCTGTCTCCCTTCTAGGATGACACAGAACCGTACTTCATTGGAATTTTTTGTTTCGAGGCTGGCATCAAAATCATCGCCCTTGGGTTTGCCTTCCACAAAGGCTCTTACTTGAGAAATGGTTGGAACGTGATGGACTTCGTGGTGGTGCTAACAGGGTATGTGGAGTGTGCTGTGTCTCTTAGAACTATCTTGAATTCCAAGGACTTTGGAAGCGTAACAGTTGGTGTGGCTCAGGCTGGGCTTGGGAAGCCTGAGCCCCCATGTTCTCTGCCTTCTTCCCCTCTACCTCCAAATCTCGGCTGCATATTACAGCAAATGCTTTTTGTTACAATTAGAATAAGAGCTTATTAGAGTAGACTGCTTCCAAAGTGCTTTATGTGCATCCTCGCGTTTAATCCTCACAACAACCCAATGAATTAGGAAATATTAATATTCCCATGTGACCACTGAGGAATTGGAAACTCAGAGAGGAATTTGCCTGAGATCAACCAGCTAGTAAGCGATGGAGCTGGGATTTGAAACTAAGATTATGTGATTCCAGAAGTCACGTTTTTAACTATTGTGTCTGCATGGCCCTTTTGCTTTGCCTGGGGGCGTCTTGCCCTTATTTTAAGTTGGTAAGTGTTTGTTGAGGACTTCTGGGTACAAGGGAATGTGGTAGGACTGTGGAGAAAATCATTCTAGATAAGGTGCAGTCACTGTCTTTGAAGAGTATTCAAATCTATATACAATGAACCATAGTTGAAAGGTGGATGTGTATACACTTTCCATCAAAGACCCCGTATAAGGTAACACTAGCTGCTATAACAAAGTATCAAAAGCTAGTTCACAACTTAAACACAACAGAAGTATATCTATCACTCATTGAAAGTCCAAAACAGCTGTTCCTCCTTGGCGGGCTTCTCTCCTCCAGTGATGGAGGGCCCCCGGCCCTTGCTACATGATGGTTCCTCATTATTGAACCAGAGCTTCCAAGAACTCTGTGTTTGTCTGCATCAAACCATGGAAAAGAAACAAGCATGGGAGGTGATACTTAGGAGGTTGTATGAGCCTGGCTGGAACCTGGCATGTATTCCAGTGACAGGCCTTTGGCTACAAGTCAGTCACATGCCCCCACATTACTGCAAGGGAAGCTGGGAAGTGTGGCACTGTGCATGGAGGGAAAAGGGAAATGGGTTTGGTGCATGGCCAGCCTCTCTTACGGACTCCAAAGCCCGTTATCAGATCCCAGTACAGATATTACCATTTTGTGTTGACTTCTGCCTCCCCTGCCCATACACTCTTCTCCCATGAGCTAAGTCTGGGTCTTCTCTTCCAAGACCCGCTTCGTGGGAAGCCTTCCTCATGGTTCTCCTCTTTGGGTCATAATCCTCTCTGGGTTCGTATTTCTCTTCTAGGCTCTGCTGCTGCTCCAGGTCCTGTCTCTCTTGGCAGATGTTACGGGTCTTACTACCCTTATTATGTCGGCTGGGATCTCATAGTTCAGGTTTTAAGCACATGGGTTGTTCACAGCAATGATGGTTCTCACAGTAGGAGCTGTGTCACATGGGGCTGTTTCAGTAGAGGCAGCCGGATGTGAGCCGTCTGTTGTGAGGGCTCTGGCTTCGCTCTAGCAGGCTTGGGTGTTCCCTGAAGGACCTCTGTTGCTGTGCCCACTATCCTCTCCCTTGGGACCTTTGCTGGTTCCAGAGACATATCATCACGTTGGGCACTTTTCTCTTAGCTCGCTAGGAAACTCGTCTGTCAAATAGCATGGGGACTGACTTGTTGTTGTTGTTAAAAATGCATAATAGAAAAAGTCAGACATTCCAAAAGAAGTAGAGGATAATATAACAAATACCTGTGTATGAATATTTAGTGTGCACCTTCTATACACCAGGCATTGGGACACAGCAGTGAAGAAAACAGAAAAGTCTCTCCTCTTGTGGAACTCATATTCTAGCGGTGAAGAAACAAAAAATGAATGAATGAATGAAATAGCTAGTGTGCTAGATGGTGTTGAGGGCTCCAGAGAAATAATCAGGGAAGGGGTGGGATGTATTATGGGCAGGAGGGCTGGAAGCCTGTCTTCATTGGGAAGATGATATTTGAATGAAAACCTGAAGGAGGTGAGGAGAGCTGAAGGAGGAGAGTACCAGGCAGAGGGAACAGCAAGTGCAAAGGCCCTGAGGCTGGACTGTGTTTGATGAACAGTGGAGGCCAGGGTGGCTGGAGCAGAGGGAGGGAGGGATAGAGTAGGAAGTGAGGGCAGGGAGGTGATGGAGCAGCCTGCCATCAAAGTGAACCTTTCTCATACAGTGTAAGTCCCTCTGTTCCCTGTTCTGGCCCCATTCCTTTCTCTTTCCCATCCAGACGCACTTTCCTGAATTTTGTTTGTCATGTCCATTTATGCACTTATAGTTTTATTATATAGATAGATAAGAAATATATATAAACACACGGTATTATTTTGCGTGCTTTAAGTTTCTCTATAAATGTTTTCTTCTATAACCTGCCCCTTGCTCTCAACATGAGATTCATTTGATTGACATGACTAGGTCTCGTTCACCCATTTTCATTGCTGCATAGTATTCTATGGTGTGAATATTCGTTCTACCAGGTATTTATCCATTGGGGTTGGTTTCCAGCTTTGGGCTATTTTGAACCAAACTGTCCCCTTATTCTTGCGAGTAGATTTCTCTAGGGCATATCCCCAGGAGTGGAATTGCTGAGTCGTGTACCATACACATCCTCAGTTTCACGAGATATTGCCAAATTGCTCTGCAAAGTGGGTGTGCCAGTTTATGCTCCCTGGGGGCTAGGTTTTGCCGGCAGGAGCTGGCTTGACCTTGCTGGCAGGAAGGAGCCCTAAAAACCCCTGGTTTTTTATAACTTGGTTCTTGAAACACCTAGGGAAGCTTGTCTACCCTTGAGTAGTAAGTCTCAGTAAGTGACCAGTTTGGTGGGTCACTTTGCCACTTGGATGTTTGTATCTGGTCCTTGATTACAACAAAGTGGTCTTTTTTTTTTCCTCTAGTTTCCTGACGTCTGATAAGACTCTAGAGGAGAAATTCTTCATCTGGGGCAGCTAGAGCCTAAAGATGGAAGCCCATAGTTGTATCTATGAATCCTCTCAAAGTGCATGCAAAAACTGTGCGTGTGTGTGTGTGTGTGTGTGTGTGTGTGTGTGTGTGTGTGGGCGTGTGTGTCTGGTCTGCAGTTTTCATTAGATTCTCAGGGGGTCCTGGTCCTAAAACAACAAGGAGTCACTATTGTTGGTTTCTATTCCTTTCTTATCCCCTTCTCCTTTCCTTTCTTTATCCTGCATTCTTTTCCCTTATTTTTCTTGCTCTTACTTCTCCAGTAATCACCCGTTCTTCCTTATTGTCTGGTGGTTCTGTCTCCTTCAAAATCAGGCACACAGCTCAAGTTTCATTACTTCAAATTCCAAGGGCTGTTTAGTCTCCTGTTGGGCTATAAGCTAGAAACAGGGAGAGGAGCCTGAAAGCTCTGCAAACCTAGCTTCTGCTCAATGTCAATGAGAGGGAAATGCAGTAAACTCTTAATGCCATGTTCTGGGGGGAGGGGACTTGCGTGTATTAATTTGACATTGAGACAAAGATGGCTTAATGAGCACTTTCTGATTAATTCATTGTCTTCTCACATTTCTAAGCAAACCACAGCATTAAAACACCATTTATTTTTCATGGGTTACCAAGGTTTTTGCCTTCTTCTTGTGTGAAGTTTGGCGGAAGAGATCTTATCCATGGATTTTTTGTTTATTCTGTATAGTTCAAGGCCTCAGAGAAATTCTAACTTTGTAATTTTATCAAACTCCTTTAAAGCGTACTTCCGTCGTATTTGAAGGACTGATCCTCAAACTGAAAATGTGGAAGAGAAAGATTGCAGAAGCTTGGCTATTTTTCTGAGATAATAGAGCTTTTACTGTAATGCTCAAATATATATAAACACCTAAGAGGTCAAATAATACAATTGTGCAAGTTAAGAAAAGAGACTGTGAACATGGCTAGGGTAGGAGCAAAGAGAGTTGTTTTTGTATTCACGACTTCGCCCCATACCTGCTCAGTAAAATAAATGATTGCTAAGCTGGAAACGGTAACACTTCTGATAACCAGTGTTCTGGGAAATTCACCAAGCTGTTTAAGGACTTGGGGACTGTTGCATTGGTAGCGATAGTCAAACATTTCAGGAGTCTGACAGATACCCTGACATCTGCTAAGTCAGGAGACGGATGAGCTCTGGGTCCTTGCCAACTCTGACATTTTGTGACTCTAAAAATGAAGTTTCCTTTTTGGAAAGTCCTATGAACTGCCCCAGGCTTTGGGCAGTTTCGTTGAGGATCAGAAGCGAGGAAAAGACCCACGTATTTGGAGACGAGCAGGGAAGGACCCTGACTTTGGTTTCATAGCATCGTTGAATTTTAGGGCTCAATAAATTCTGGCAGGTCCAACTCCTTTATTTCACTCATGAGGGAGTTAAAACACAGAGAAGCTGAGTAATTTGCCCAAAGTCACACTCAGATGTTGGCAAATTAGGAATCCTCCAAAATCGGAGAGTATGTTTATGTCAAGGAGCCTAGAACCCCAGTTTGGGGGGCAGTGGGAGTGGTGTACATGATGAATGCCCCCCCTGGGGTGATGCCATCAGAGCTTGTCTTCTCTTCTGTCCCCCATGTACCCAGCCTGTGGCCCCTTTCTGGAGAAATAGGAAGGGGGGCTCAGAGTAATCCCAATACCCCCTTTTATATAGTTGAACTGAGGTCCACAGAAGTCCAAATAACTTGACCAGAGTTACATACCTCTCAGGCTATCTTCCCGTTTTGATTAATTGATCAAACACATGTAGTCACTGCTCAGCTTCTCTGCCTTCCTTCACCTGCCGTGGAGCTGTTCTGAGTTGCCTGCAAATATAAACAGCATTCTAAACACAACAAAAGATAACCAGCGTTCTAACTCACGAGACCAACTAACAGCTCCTATAAGTACCATCGGCATTTTATTTTAATGTTTCTCTGCATTAATTTCCCCCCCAGTGAATCAGTCACCCTTGACACCAAAAGGATTCCTTACTGTGGCACAAAGGCTTTTTGTCTTTCGCAGAGTTTTATCATTGAGAGAGCACAGATCTTTTGATTGTTCAGAGCGTTTGGTTGTCAGGATATTTGCTGAACTATGTTCCATCATGCACTGCCTCACTTCCTAGCAGCAGGAGCTAGTTTCTCCATCTCATAACAACAGTGATGGTGATGATAATGTTGGCTGCCATGGTTGTTATTCTCATCATTTCTCGAGCACTTACTAAGTGCCAGCATTATATTAACAATTTTGTGTGCACTGTCAGTTTCACAAGCCTTTTTTAGAGAGGAATCTGAGGCTCAGAGGTCAAACTACTTGCAGGGTGCCCCATGGCTAGTAAAGGGTGGATCAGGACCTCAGCTGCCTTACTAGGAAACTTCCCTAAAACTAGGGTAACCCTGAGTTAAGTTCAGACAAAGGGCTGTATTCAGCCTCGTATCCCTTTGAACATTATGCCTGTTAATACCAGTGGCAACATTGTCAAACTGGAACTTACAAGGCTACCATACATGCATACGAGGTCGGACAATTAAGTTTGCAAACTCATCCTAGAAAAAGTGCTACGTATCTCATTGCTGACTATCACTACGGTCACCTTCGAAGTACTCCCCTTGGGAAGCTATGCACTGATGCCATCACCTAGTCCACCCTTCAAAGCAGTTTCGGAACTGTTTTTCTGGAATGGCCATCAGAGCTGTCGTCGTATTACCCTTGATGTCCTGAATGTCATCAAAATGTCTTCCTCTCAATATTTCCTTTATCTTCGGGTAAAGAAAGAAGTCATTGGGGACCAGATCAGATGAGTGGGGAGGCTGCTCCAATCCAGTTATTTGTTTACTGGCTAAAAACTCCCTCACAGACAGTGCCGTGTGAGCGGGTGCATTGTCGTGATGCAAGAGCCATGAATTGTTGGTGAAAAGTTCAGGTCGTCTAACTTTTTCATGCAGCCTTTTCAGCACTTCCAAATAGTAAACTTGGTTAACTGTTTGTCTAGTTAGTACAAATTCATAATGAATAATCCCTCTGATAAAAAACAAAAAAAGGTTAGCAACATCGTTGCAACAAGTGTGCAAATTTAATTGTCAGACCTCATATATACTCAGCTAATTCTTACAGCCCTCTGGGTTAAGTACTATTTTCATCCCCATTTTATAGATGAAGAAAGGAAGGCTCAAAAGTGGTTAAATAACTTACTCAAGGTCACCCACCTCACAAATATTGGATTCAGGGCTTGAACTCAGGCAGATCTAGATCCAGAATTCATTTTCTTGAGTCCTACACTATTTCCCTAAAGTCAAGTTTTCCAGGGAAGTCAGGGGGATCCTTCCATTTCTCCACCGTTTTGGGCTCCACTGTGGCAGAGAAAATGGGCAAAAGAGATTTCCAGAAATGGGAGATCTACAGAGCCCAATGATTGAGACCTGGACTTTAGAGTCAGAGGGGTCTCTGCCAGTGATGGACTTGAGAATGTGAGTTAATCTCTCTGAACCTTGTTTTTCTCATGTGGAAAAGGGGAGTAATGGTAGTGTCTACCTATTCAGGCTGTGGTAGAGATTAGAGAAAGCAGTATAGATGGCAGATACTGTGAACTGAGCCCCTGGACCTTTCTGAGTGCTTCGTAAATGGGAGTTGGTGAACTGTGTGTTGGGCACTTTCCACGCAAGCTAACCTCTTTCCACCTCCAACACTCATCTTTGTGCCTCGCTGTTGGAGGGCCTTCCCCAGCATGGCAGGAGCTTGTTCAGACCACATGACAGATGCTTAACACCCCCAGGAGCAGTCTTTAACCAATGAGCAAAGGAGTCAGTGTAGAAATACCTTGGCTTCCCCATTGCTCGGTAGAAAACTCCGAAGTGTGTTCTGCGGCTTCTCAAAGGGTTCTCTGCAGGATTGAATCCCAGTTGCTCACAGTGAAACCCATTCATTCGTGAACGCTTTACCAACTTGTAATTCGTCCCTTGTAATTCCATGGATCACCTCCCAAAAATTCTTGTCTTGGCTCTGTTCTCAGAGGCTCCCAAACTGAACGTAAGGGGCAGTAGTTGGAGGCCTAGTGGGTTATAAATTTCAGCACCCTGGACAGCACTCGGCACGCTCTGGTATGACGGCATCCTCCTTTCTCCCTCCGCCCTGACTGAGATGAAGACGGGCAGTGCGAGGGCCAGATGGCCAGGTGATGTTTTTTTTCTGTACTGAGCTTCTTGGCCATTTTCCCTGTGTGGCTGGAGAAGACCTTGCCATCCGTCTCTCCACAGGTTTAGGGACTGATTGAGGTCTTGTCCTCTTGAATTGCTATGACAAACTCCAGCCTGCCTCTAGAGAGGCATCTGGCCACTGCCTCTATAGTTTGCAGGGCTAATGACTTCTCTCTGCCTGGTGGCTGCCTGGCGGGCAGAGGAAATCTCAGCAGAACGGGAAGCAAGTGGGTGCCTGGGGCCAACGCAGAGCCTGCCAAGTGAGAGACACTATGCTTTGCTTCGTGAAGGGAGGAGCTGCAGGACTTGGAGATGCTGTGTCGTGTCAGAGCTCTCGGGGAGGACCTGGACCTGACCCAGAGATGAAAGGCCCTTACTTTCCATGGGGTCATGCAGTAGAGTGCTAAAGCTGAGACTGGGGCTGGGGTTGTCCTAGGAAAATGCAAGCCCTTCTTTTCTTGACTTCCCTGGCTATAACAGTCCCTTTGGTGATCTCATGCAACCTCAAAGGTTTAAGTACCTTCTATGCTGATGTCTCCAGCCTGGAGCTCTCTCAAAGTGCCCACTTAAGGAAGAATTCACAGGCATCTCACATTCAGGATGTCCAAAACTGAGCTCCTGAGAATCTTCCTATCATTTCCTCTTCCTGTATCATTGAATGGCAGCTCCATCCTTCCAGGGGCTCTGGCCAAAAATCTCGACACTTCCTCCCTCTCACACACACCCCATGGCCAGTCCACCTGCAAATTCTATAGGTTCTTTCTTTAACATATATACAGGGTCTCACCATGTCTCCCATCTTCGCTGCCACACCCCAAGCTGAGCCATCATCATCTCTTAGCTGGGTTGTTGAAGCAGCCTCTTTCCAGGTCTCTCTGCTCTGCCCCCTTCCCTCAGCCTGTTATCAACACAAGGAGCCAGAAGAGGGTCCTTTTAACACGTCAATTAGATCACATTACTTTTTTATTCTCATTACCCTATTGGTTCCCATCTGTCTCCATACAGAAGCCAAAGTCCTCTCTGTGGCCCACGAGGACCCTGCACGATCTGCCTCCATCGCTTCCCACCCTCATTACCCTCTACCCTCCTCCTCCTCTCATTCTGCTCCAGCTGCACTGGGCTTCTCACTACACCTTGAATACTTCAGGCAAGTTTCCACCTCAGGGCCTTCGCACTTGCTGCCTGGTATGCTCTTCTCCCCAAAATTGCTCAATCCATTCCCTCATCGTCAAGACTTTACTCCAATGTCCTCTGGCCCTTGTCTACAATTTCAACACTCTCCCAACACTTCCTGATCTCTTTCTTCTATTTAGATTTTTTTTTTCCATGCACTTACCACACTTTCTGACAAACTGGATATTTTTCTTATTTTTTTGCCTGTCTCTTCCACTAGGTCAGCTCCATAAGGGCAGGAATTTGGTCTCTTCTGCTCATGGTTGTATTCCCCAGTGTTTAGAATAGTGCCTGGCACACAGTAGGTGCTCAATAAATGTTTTTGACATTATACTGAGGGCAGTTTTCTGCTTCTTGTGGGAGGGAAGCCCCTGCCGGAGGGCCCGTGCCTGTCAGCTGGTCTTGATGAGATGGTGCAGTTGAGAGTGTCTACGGCTGGAGTGTGCCTGCCCATGAGTGTGGTTCCACCCCAGGGGTTATGGTGTATCTTAGTGTTGTAGCTCTGAATGGACTAAAACTCCTTTGGAGTCAGCTTTGTTAGCTACTCGGTATTAATAAGGTGGCACAAATATGTACAGGTTTGTGTGGAAGCAGGAGCGTCTGAGCAGGGCTGTGTTCTCGGGCCTGCTGTGTATGGTTGTGCCAGTTGCACACTGAACCAGGCAGCTGGAGTATATTTTCTAAGTGTGTAATTCACCTGTTTGTAACCTTCTTTTGGAGACATCATAGGCTAAAGAGTATCAAATACTTTACTCCCTTCAGCCCTAAGAATCTTTGAGTTTAGGAGTCAAATGGTTTTTTTTGTTTTGTTGGCATGGGGGGAGTTGTTTGTTTTCTGGGTTTTTTGTCTTGTTTTGTTTTTTTGTTTTGTACGGAAGAGGCACAGGCATGGGTTGTTTTGTTTTTACTGTTCACAGGCACATTTGAAGGCCACCTAGAGAATTTCAGGACACAAAACTCTGGCATCAGGGACAGAGGTCGGAAGGAAACCTAAGATTCTTAAGTCCTGTTCTGGGCGCTAAAATATGGCTGGTTGTTTCCCTCGCTTCCTGTTGGTATTCCAGGGATGTTAAATAGAAGAATTATACGATTGAGTGGACAGGAGGGGTCAGACAGGGAGGTCTTTGTGAACTAGACCGAGGAATTTAGACAGATAGGATGTTTCCAAAGCCGGAACTGTGAAGCGTGTAGCAGAATTGCATCCTGTGCAAATTTGACTTACGTAAAATCATTGATGTGTCATGGGCACACATGCAAAAAGAAAAAGAAAGAATGTAAAAATTAAATCGTGAGGTCATTTCTACCTGCCATTCCATTTTGTGAGCTTTTTCCAAGGAACATGCATGATATGTGTTCTTCGTAGAACCGCGTTCAGTCAGATCAGTTAGGAATGCTTTTCTCTGCAAGTAACAGAAGAGAAAGCTAGAAGGGGCTTTTAGCATTAAGTAGAGTTTTGTGTCTCCTGACCTAGAAATCCACACATCAGAGGACCAGGATTAGTTGAGTGGCTCAGCGACGTCCTTCCATCTTCCACTCCACTTTCTTTAGTGTGTTGAATTTTGACTTCATGCTTTGTCAACTTGAGGCTGCAAAATAGCTGCCACATCTCCTCCTCTCATGATCCAAAATCAGGAAAGCAATGGTGGGAAGAGAAAACTTTCATTGGAGGCTTTCGTCTTTTTATCTAAATGGAAAAATCTTTCCCCAAAGTTTCCCCTATATCTTATTCCCCCTACATCTAGTCTTCAGGGAAGACTAGAAACTTGAGTATCTGGCATTTTTGCCTTTTTCTGGGAGGCGGGCTCACCTATAAGTAAGATGGGAGAGGGAAATGGCTGTGGGGACAGTTAGCAGTGTCTGTCACATGTGGGATACTATTCTCAATCTTTTAGATCACATATTACTGTACACGTGAAACACACTTATTGTTATTCATGCTTAAATACATAAAACCATGTAGACTGAACTTTATGGATAATTTAAGGGCTTTTCAAGAGTATTTTTGAGTCCATGCAATTTTTCCCTTGATGACTAACTTCAGAGCCAGAACTTAACTTTCCCATGTAAGACACAACATTACTTTGGAGATGTGGGTTCAAATCCTGACTCTGCCATTTCGAAGATGTGTGACTTTTAGGCAAATGGTTTAGTCTCCCTAGTTCTTATTTTACTCATCTGTTAAGTGAGGCTCATATTAATACTTACCTTATTGGATTGAAGTGAAGAATTGATGGGATATCTCTTAGTACATAGTAGCGGCTCAATAAAATATAGCCAAAAGGAGGAGAAAGAAGGGGAAGGGCAGGGGGGTAAAGGAAGAGGACCTCTGACTGTGATGGAGTAAGACATAGAATCAAGATGATTTGGGATGATAATGGAAATAGGAAGGAAAAGATGGATTTAAAGGCTTTTTCACCAGAAAAAAAACATTCCAGAACATGACAGTCGACTAAGGGGTATAATGGTGGTGCCTTTGGAGGCGTATGGAGCACTTCTAGTGAAAACTTACTTCAGTTGTGTTGAGTCCCCTCTGAGACGTAGAAGTCGAAACATTGTTTAGCCGATGTAGAAGTGGTGAAAACTTGACTGGCCTGTTCAGATTTGCGAGTCGTCCACAAAGAGGTTGATTAAAGCTGGAAAGCGACTGAGGCCTGTAGGCATGAAGGTGGGACAGGCAGGAACCCAGGGTCAGACAAGTACCCACACTTGGGGACCCGAGGGAGGAAGAGGAGCCGGGAAGGAAACGGAGTGATGCTGATGACAGGTAGTTAGGAAGAGTGGCAAGCTGTAGTCAGCTCTAGGGATGACATCAGAAGTGAGAAGAAACCTCCTGGGGCTTTGGCACTTTGTGATTATGAAAAAGAGTGTTGTGCACAGGGAAGCTGGGGAGGAATGAAACCTTGGTGGCACAGGTCTGATTGAAAAGAAAAGAAAGCAGTCAGCCTGACCCTCCAATTTGGGAAGTTGGACAAGGCAAGGAAAGAAGAAACATTTGGTAGTTTCCACCACATGCCACAGATATGATGGGTTAGGTGGTCCCTTTGGGGGAATAGCTTGATTTCCTGGGTCTTTTGGCTCTCTTCTACAGAAATTTTTTTCCAAAGGGTGAGATGGTGAGCATGTTTAGAAACATGAAGAAAATGGGCCTCATATATTATTATGTATCTCTCCGTAAGTAAAATTCTAGTCACAGCATACTAAAACATCTGGACAAATTCTCTTGGAACGTGGCGGGTATGTTTGGGGTGGTTTTACTTGGTAATATACAAGAAATGCACTTGAGAAACTCTCTCTCTCGCTCTCGCTCTCGCTCTCGCTCTCGCTCTCGCTCGCTCTCGCTCTCACTCTCGCTCTCGCTCGTAGAGGTAGGATATGACCCACCAGGATAGCAGAAACTGAGGTACAGCTCTTTGTGATCTCTTCTCAGGAGTGACATGTCTGATGTATTGTGGTTTCAGATGTGAAATCTGTGTCAGCAGATACTCAGGTAGAGCCTTCGAGTTGCAACATTAGTCTGCAAGCCAGCTGCTGCCTGTGAGCGCAGCTGACAAGGAGAGCGCAGCCAGGAGACACACGTGGAATTTAAGACCATGGGCTTGGAAGCTTGAACAGACTCAAAACCCAGCTCTGCCGGTTCCAAGCTGTGTGACCTTGGGCAAGTGACTGTACCTCCCTGAATCTTAGTTCCTCATTTGGAAACCAGGAGTGATAACACTCTCTCTCTTACAGAGTAGTTTTAAAGGTTAGTGAGTTAATGTCTGACATGTGGTGGGTCAGGTTAATGGATGGTGTTTACCAGTGCATGGTCTGAAGAAAAAGGGATGTGGTGTTTCTTTGGGCTTCAGTTTTCTCATCTGTGAAATGGGAATAATAATTCTACCTACTCAAAAGGTAGGCTTCAGTGAGATAATACTTTTAAAGCACTTAGAAACTGGCACAGAATAAAAGCTCTTTGATATTAGCTATTGTAAGACTAATAACTATAATTATAATGATGATAATAATTATTACTACTTCTGCAGGCCTAGTTCCATAGACCAGTTAGTTAACTATAGAGAACATTTGCTCTTAGTTGGGGACCCCGCATCCACTACGGGGAGATTCCCGCCTTTGTGTATCGTTCTGGATCACAGAACCCCAACTCACTCACAGGTCGAAAGTTGTGTTTGTGGAGGGGGGTCTCCCTCCGTCTACCCGTTGACAGGACATGTGATGGATTGAAACTCAGCTCCATGCATCTCCACCAAGGAATTTAAAAACAGAGTAAGTGACTCAAAGATGAAGGTGATGGTTCCATATTCCTTTTGTGGCAGCCTGGTGCAGTGGGGGTTGGTCTGGCTGCATTGCCCCTGCCCATTTTCCAAGCCCCCTTCCTCTGGCCTCCTGTTGACTGAGCTTCCTAAAAATCTCCTTTATGCCTAAAACAGCCAGTCAGTTTCTGGGTTTTGCGACCCAGAATTCCAACTGACCCTGAGACAAAGATTTGAGGGCCAGTAGTTTGGAGATCCCAGGAAACATAGATTGGGGAATGGACGACTAAGATAGGGAAGGGAAGGCAGCTGGTAGGCAACCAGCTCTCGCTTAACCTCTCTGGAGAACTGTGGGAGGCCGAGGAGGACACGCCCCTCAGACTTAGCCCCTAAGGAGTGAGGGAGCTGGGATGGCGGATCCTTCTGGGGCTGAGCTCTCTGGCTCCCAGCTTGCCCTGCATTCCGAATGAGCACCATTCTGTGGCCAGAACAGCATAGACGTTTGCAGTGATCCGTGCGGGACAGCGGCACAGCACGTAGTTTTGGCCTTGCTGGCTGCACCTACCTACGTCTGCTATGAGTGGTTATTCAACTGCGAGGTTCCTGGTGAAGCATTTTCAGAATCAGTTCATCTCTAGACATCAGCCAGCATCAGCCATGAGAAGGAAATAATGCTCATCCTGTTGTCACCAAATGGGAAGTGAGAACAGCTGCACTGTAGGGAAGGGATAAATGAGGAGCAGCTGAAAGCCAGACCCTGGACCTTTGGGGAGTTTGGGCTCTGTTGATATTCTGAAGACAAAGAACTCTCTCCTTCCTGGCCTGGTGGATCATAGGATTTCTGTGCAGAGACCAGCAGAGGTCAGAGCAAATTAAAGGCATGGACATTTGAAACAGAAAGGTCAAACAGGATCCAGGTGAGTTCCAGGACCCGGGAGTGGGGATGAGTTAGCAGCATTTTTTATTGTCAGTGGCTGGCAAAAATGAGTTGAATTGATCCCAGAAAGGGAGAAATGAGCAAACCAGGCTTCACAAAATTACATGAGCAGGGTTGCCTCTCCACTGAGTATGGCACAGCAACCTATGTGTTTATACCTGAAAAAGAAAAGAGAAATGTGGTTCCTCAAGTCCCATGGTATAGTCTTGTGCGGTCCGGAAATGGGGAAATGTTTGAGGGATGTATTAGGAGTGCATTCAGTAGCAAATAACAAAAAAAAAAAAAAAATCCAACTCTTAGGGGCTTAAACAAACAGGGCCTTATCTTTCTCATGTTACAAAAAGTCTGTGGTAGATACTGGTTGGCATTGGCTGGCATCTCTGTGATTCTTTTGGCCTTTACTTCATGGTTACAAAATGGTTGCTAGAGCTTCTAGTGTCATGTCCACATTCAGTGCTGAAAGAAGCAGGGATGAGATGACTCCATCCAGCTCTACCAACTTTTGTATCAGGCAAAGCAAAATCTTTCCCAAAAATCATCCATCGAGCTGCTACTCACATCTCATGTCCAGAAATATGTCACATGGCCACCTCTAGCTTCATAAGAGCCTGGGAAAGTATTTGACTTTTCTAACCATTCTAGAGACTGCTCTAACTTTTGATTTTATTTATGGTTAGAGGGTAGATTTAAAGTCAGAACTTTATTTTATTTTAAAACTCTGTCTTAATTCACCTTATATCCCTCTCTTCTGTATGCCCCTTTGTATCAGTTATATAGCGTCATAATAGTGCTGCATAACAAACAGCCCCCTGAAACCTGGTGTCTTAAAGTGAGAGCATTATTTAGCTCGTGATTCTGCAGGTTGGCAGTGCTCAGCTGGGTCCTTCATCTGGTCTCAGTTGAGCTCATTCATGTGCCTGTGGTCAGCTGTGGGACAGTGGGTGGCTCTCCTGTCTGGGTGTTGGCTGGCTGTAGACCGGTCGAGGATGGACTTGGCTGGGACTGCTGTGCTCTGCTCCACATGGTGTCTCATCCTCCAGCAGGCTAGCTTGGGCTTGTTCACATGGCAGAAGCAGGCTTCTAGGAGAAAGAAGAAGTGCACAGGCCTCTGGAGAGCTAGTCTCAGGAACCGCATGCCCTCACTGTGGCCATTGTTAGCCAAAGCAAGCAATGAAACCAGTCCAGATTCAAGGGGTGGGGCAGGAGACCCTATCTCTTGGTGGGAGAAGCAATACATCACATTGCAAAAGATGTGTGTCTAAGAAGTTACTCATTGGAGCCCAATTCCTGTCCTTTGAGGCCCTTTGCCCTGACTTCTGTTAGCCAGTGGTGCCCCACCCTCCCTTCCTTTTCATTCCTGACTCTTACCATGAAACAGGGATGATGATATATTTTTATTACCGTGTCATGCAGTGAAAGGGACAGAAAATGCCAGCAAAGTTTCTGCTGAGCGCCCAGAGCCCATTGTGTAGCCACCTGGGAAATAAAAGTGGGGAAGATTACACAGCCTCTTCAGATGCCTTCAGCTTTTATCAAATCTCGACTTGGTACCTGAGCTCTGAGCCCTCATGGGCAGTTGAAGCGAGAGAACAGATTTCTTGCCAACCACATTGACCCAGCGTAGTTCACAGCTGTGCAGCCTGACTCTGTGTCAACTGGGGCTTTTGATTTTTTTTTTTAAAATGTCACCCACTCTTGATCATAGCTAGATGGAAACCTTGTTCTGATTCTATTAGCTAGGGGGCACAGAGGCCAGGCTGGTAGGCGTCTGCATGAAGACCTTTTCTCCACCCTTCTCCTTCCCACACCAATTCTTTCTTTTTGTTTCTGCCTTTTTGTTTAGCTACCCCCACCACTATTCTCTCCTGCAATTCCAGGTTCATGGGAACCCAGGCCAGTGGCCAGTGGGGGAGGTCAACTTCAAAGAAAAGAAATTGGCATTACTTGAGCACCTGCTGTTTGCCAAGCATTTTCCATTCCTTATCACCTTCAAACCCCACCACAGCTCCATGAATATTGTCACAGATGAGGAAAACTAGACTCAGAGAGAAGTTTCTCGTCCAAAGTCACACAGGTCAGAAGTTCTGGAGCAGGATTTGGACACAGGTCCAGAGCCAGGGTTCCTTCTGTCTACTGTTGCATTTTAGAGGGAAAAAATAGGGAAAGGGATCCCAGCCTCCTCCATCAGCAGTATATGCTCATTCACCCCAGGACCTTTGCACCTGCTGTTGCCTGTGTCTGGAATATGCCCTCTCTTCTATGTTTGACTAACTCTTACTCAGACATGATATTTAAAGTTTTAACATCCGGAGTGGCATGGGCACTGACCAATTAAAAAGAGGCTTTCCCACAGACTAAGTGGCTTGTTTTGCTTTGGAAGACATGTTGGACGTAGAATTCACATCTTTAAACACTAAAATCGTAAACCGTATATTGAGATGTTTTCACTCGAAGAGTTACGTGGGCACTGAAATCAGCTTGATGTTGTTTGTATCTCACATTTACGCGGTCATAAATAACTTCATTGCCTGGAGTCGCAGGAAGACTACGAATGCCATTTAAATTAATTGCAGTTCTCTCTCTTTTTGCCCCAAGGTTATGTAGTTGAATTTATTGATGATGAATGCCAGTTGGATGTGACTTCACTAAAGGCACAGAATATGCATTTCTGAGTACAGTAGTCTCCCCACCTTTGCGCCCCCCACCCATCCATAGTTGCGCTTTCCAAGGTTTGAGTTACCCGTGGTCTACCTTGGCCCAAAAATATAAAATGGAAAATTCCAGAAATAAACAATTCATAACTTTTAAATTGCATGCCATTCTGAGTAACGCGATGAAGTCTCCCGCTGCCCCTCTCCGTCCCGCCCGGGACGTGAATCATCCCTTCGGTCAGCAGGTCCAAGCTGAAGACGTCCTCTGCCCATTAGTCACTTAGTAGCCATGTCGGTGATCAGCTGGATCGACTGTCATGGGATCGCAGCGCTCGAGTTCAAGTAACACTGATTTTCCTGAATAATGGCCCCAAAGCACAAGAGTAGTAGTGATGCTGGCACTTCACATATGCCGGAGAGAAGCCGTCAAGTGCTTTCTTTAAGAGAAAAGGTGAAAGTTTTCAATTTAGTAAGAGAGGCCGCATTCACATAACTTTCATTGTACTGGATTTTAATTGTTCTATTTTATTAGTTATTCTTGTTATAGCTTAAGGCTCCTAATTTAAATATTAAATTTTATCATAAGTATGTATGCATAGGATAAAAAGTGTGTATATAACGTTCGGTACTATCCGAGGTTTCAGCATCCACTGGGGGGTCTTGGACCGTATCCCCCATGGATATGGGAGAGCGTAGCTACTGTATGTGTTTCTGCTCCTAAAAAGTTTTAATCAAAAGGGAAACACTTTAGCTTCATAGGAATTACATGAACATTAAAACTTCCAGAAGTCAATTTAGGAAAGTATCTTTGGGATAATGAAAGAAAAAAAGAGAAAGGAGGCTCCTCTTTTGTGCCCGCGTCATGGTGAGGTCTAGCGGTCTTAGAGGGGGCTTGAGATGCCAATGGGACACTCCTGGGATTCGAGGAAGTACATATTTACTGATACTAATTGTCGCCGTCCCCAGAAAGCCCTCCTGACCTCTCTGCACCACGCCCACCATAAGGCCAGCTTACCTAAGCTCTTTATGCCTCTTTATGGGCATCTTGTGGCGCCTGTGTGAACCCAACCACCATTGTTTCCTGGGTTAATCACTGATCTTCTTCTGGAGGGCAAAGACAGAACCCAGGGTCTAGTACAGACCCTGACAATGGGGCTCAATAAACATCCCTCTTGAGTGAATAAATGAATGAATGAATAGCTGGCAGTAGAGGGAACCATGCCTTCTGGTAGATTTGCCCAGGCATTGCTGAGGGATGGATGGTGGAAAGAACGTGATATCCTTAATTCCAGTCTTGTTGCTGTGAAGGAGAGAAGCAGCAGAGAAAGCCCAAACAGGAGCAGCCAAAATCTGCTCCCAACCTGGCCTCCTGCTGGGTCTATGACAGTCAAGGGGGCATTATGGAAAGCCTTGGGTACCAAGAGCAGTGAGGGCTTCGAGAATGCAGGGGCTGGGGGAATAGCCCCTAACTTCCCATTCTCTAGTCTTTTCTAAAGCAATGGCAGAGGCTTGCATGTTTTAAATTGTAGGTTCAATGACAAACCCCCATGATCAATAGTGGGACCCTGAGGTCAGATAGACGTGGGACTCCCCGGTATCCAGCTGAGGGACCTGCATCACTTACAGTCAACATTGACATTCACTGAGAACTTACCATGTGCCTGGTCCTATTCTTAACACTTTGAGTAAACTATTTAATCCTCCCAGTATTTCCCTCTTGGGGATTGTCATTGCCCCCATTATATCACTGGGGGACAAGGCAGCACTGATGGTGACTGCAGGTATAATGCTTGCTGTGTGTGGCCAGGCTCTCTGCTCTAAGGACTATCTCATTCAGTTCCTGCCTCCCCATAAAGTGTGAGCTGTCATCATTCCCATTTTACAGATGAGAAAACTGAGGCTCAGAAAAGCTAGAGGACTTGCTCCAAGCCACGCAGCCAGTAAGTGGCAGAATTGGGGCTTCCATGAGGAGGCCTGGCTCCAGGATCGGTGCTGTTAACCAGCTGCCCTGGATTGTTTAGCTGGATATACGACAACCCTTCTCTTGCTAATAATACTTACTCTCATTTACCATGCACTTGGCATGTGCCAGGGGCTGTCTGAACCCTTTGCGTAGATCTCTCATTTGTGCCTTAGAGTGATTCTAAAGTTGGGGCTGTGAGCACCCCCATTTGAAGATGAGACCCCGAGGCCCTAGGGTCAGAACTGCACCCCTCTGCCAGATCAAGGTCACCCTCAGGCCCTGACCCAAAGCTCTGGGTAGAAGCTGGTTTCGCGTCTCTGGGGGTCCATCTTCTTTAGCTGATGTTTTAGAGGTGTTGAATCGAGTGTGACTCTTACGAAAGAACTCTGATCATTGTCATCCAAACCTGCCACGCTGTCTGTCTCAGTAAAAGCAGCTTCATCTTTCCAGATGCTGGGGCCCCAGACCTCACGGTCTCTCTACTCTTTTTCTCAATCCCCTACATCCAATCTATTAGCAAATCTGTTGACTCCACCTTCAGAATCTACTCAGAAGTCCCCCCACTTTTCTCCACCTTCACTGCCCCACCCTAATCTGGCCCCCATCGTCGCGCACCCCATATCCTGGTCTAACTCTCCCCCCATTGTCCTCTTCCTGAAGTCTGTTCCCCACAAAGCCGCCAGAGGGCGCTTGTGAGCTCCTGAGTCCTGGCGTCATCCTCCTGTGCTCAGAACCCTCCATGGCTCCCACCCGGTTTAGAGAAAAGGCCCAAGTCTTCCCCGTGGCCCACAAGGCCCCACATGCCCTGCCCTGTCCCCTCATCTCCCTTAACTCTCCTCCTCACTCACTCAGCTTCAGCCACAAGGCTTCCTCGTTGTTCCTTAAACACACCAGGCACGGTCCAGCCTCAGGACCTCTGTATGAGCTGTTCCTTCTACTTCTACCTGGAAGCTCTTCCCGGGGTCTTAGCATGACTCCACCCTCATTTCCTTTGGGTCTTGGGTCAGATGTCCTTCACAACTGTAACTACCCCACCTTTCTCCTGACACTCCCACTCCCTCCACACCCCTGATGAGCAAATGCCAAACCACATTGTTGTTGTTGTTGTTTATTTTGGTTATCATCTATCTTCCCCACTAGAATATCAGCCCCATGAAGGTGGGACTTTTATCAGTTTTGTTCACTGCTGTGTCCCAGAGCCTAGAACAGGGACTGGCACATAGTAGGTGCTCAATAAATCATTCATGGAGTGAATTGTCCCAGAAACTGCCCCAGGAGCATCCAGGCCGTGCTCTGATTAGAGAGCAGGGTCCCTACCCCTGCCCAATCCTCTGAGGCACTTGCCCTCCTCCACCATATACCCTGTTCTGTTTCCTCCTGGCCAGTTGGCCTCACTGTTCTTCCTTTTTTAGGAAATTTTAATTGTAGTAAAATACATGTAACATAAAATGTATGATCTTAACCATTTTTAAGTGTCCAGATCACTTAAAATGGCAGTAAGTACATCCAAGTCGTTGTACAACCATCAGCACCATCCATCTCTGGACCTTTCTCATCTTCTCAAACTGAAACTCTGTCCCCATTAAATGCTAACTTCCCCTTCCCCTCCCCCAGGCCACCATCCACTTCCTGTCTCTACCCTACCTCAGGTCCGTGGAGTCACACAGTATTTGTCCCTTCGTGTCTGGCTTATTTCACTCAGCATCATGTCCTCAAGGTTCATCCAGGTTTTAGCGTGCCGGAATGTCCTTCCTTTTAAAGGCTGAATAATATTCCATTGTATGGATGGACCACATTTTATTTATCCATTCATTCATCGCTGGGCACTTAAGTTGTTTCTACCTTTTAGCAATTGCAAGTAATGCTGTTATGAACATTGGGTGTGCAAGTATCTATTTGAGTCCCTGCTTTCAATTCTTTTGAGTATAAACCTAGAAGTAGAATTGCTGGATCATCGTTCTTCCATTTTCGAAACATCAAGATTTAACTCCCTGGGGGCCCTGTAGGTCTTATTGACTAAAGCTTTCCTATGACATTTGAAACTAGAAATAGGGGTACAGTGGGGGCAGACCGCTTTTGTATCAATCTTTTTAAAATACACCGGTAGGAACATGAGTGAAATCCCTCCCTCCCCACCCCACCCCACCCGATCTCAAAATACCCCTTGTTTTAGGCAACGGCTGTGGCATCAGGAAGGCAGCGTGTGGCATGAGACACAATATCGCAAGTGGCTGAGAGCCCAGAGAGAAACCAGGACAGGCGCGCTGGGGACACGGAATGGGGATGGAGCTAAATTTAGTGGCTGAAGAGGCTGCAAGAAGAGAGAGAGGGGTGTGTGTGTGTGTGTGTGTGTGTCCACGTGCAGTGACCGAGACATCGAGGAGGAGAAGTTGCTGGATAAGTCAGCCTGGGAAAAGGAAAAGTAACAGGCAGAGGACTGAGCACCAGCCCCAAGGGTCGGAAGGGGTGAACCCCCGGGTCAGGGTGGGCGATGTTGGTCAACAAGTGGAATAGACATAATTGCATTTATGGAGGTTTGGTCTGTGTGAGGCACTGTTCACCCACCCCAACCGCCGTTCTGTGAGAAAGACACCTATGTCTTATTTCTGAGCAGGGAGACTGAGGCACTGAAATAAATCACTTCTCCCATGAGAAGCAGGGGATGATCCTAGAAGAGAGGTGAAGATACAGGATCAAAGGAGAAACAAAGAAATAGAAGCAAGAGGGCTCTGGGCACGTGATTTGGCTGGGAAATCCACGAGGACGGCCAGGTTAAAGGCAGGAGTCGGAGTCCAGGGGCCAGAAGTGGCTGAGCACTTAGATTTGGGAATCAGGGTGGATGTGGTGAAGATTCTGGTCTTCCACTCATTGGCTGTGGGGCCTCTCTCACCCTCAGTTTCCTTATCTGTGAAATGGGATGATGCCACCTGTCTCCCAACATTGTTGTAAGGATGTCATATGCCCAGTAGGGGTTGTGCTCCAGGGTAAATTCTTAGTAAATGGTAGTCATGATTTTCATAATGTTTGTGAACGATATGGGCAGGTAAAGGGGAAATTCTTTATTCATTTAAAAGTCACTTACTGACTTTTCCTACTCAGTGCCAGGTCCTGAGGGTACCGTGGACAACAAGACAGACCTGGTCCCTGCCCTGTAGAACCTCAGCCTCGCCACGCTGCACTCAACAGCCTAGTAATTCTCTTAAATTGTGATATAAATAACAACTAGCACTTACTATAAGCCAGGCACTGTGCTGAACGCTTTTCAAAATATTAGCTCATTTAATCTTCACAAGGAGCCTATAAGGCAAGAGCTTATATGCCAAACCATATATATGAATAATATATAACGGATATAATATATGGATTGTGTGTGTGTGTGTGTGTATGGAAACTGAGGCACAGATAGGTTAAGTAACTTGTTCAAGATCCTGCAATAAGGACTCTGGGTTGCAAATTTGGGATGGCCTTGGACCCTGCATCCGCGCCTCCAGTGGCTCACAGGGGGAAGGCTTTTATAGGTGCATTAATTCCGTTTTCTCTTTGTCAGTATAAACACCCCAAGCCCCATTGCAGTAAACCGTGGGGCATAATTAGTTAATGGAAGGTAAATGCTTTAGAGATGGAAATCGCTGTGCTTTTTTCCCTAGGCATTGTTCCTAGGCGTGCTAATGCAACACAATGTGTCTTTCGTCTGTCAGGCATTTTAGACAAATTCTATTTTCCTCAAAATATTTTGCCAAAGAAAATAGCGAGTGGGAAAGAAATTCAGACACAGGCAGGGTTAAGAAACCATTCTCTTGGGTTTAGATAGAAAGGCAGTGGTTAGGAGCATGGATCTGAGTTAGGCAGATACCAGTTTGTATTTACTTCCTCCCAGCAAGCAACATGCTGACGCTATGCGTGCCTCAGTTTACCCATTTGTCAAATGAGGAGAATAACTGTCCCTGCCTCCCTCCAGTTTACTGGTTCCTTCCCTCGCTGTGTCTAATCACCGTGACCATCGCCCGTTAAGCTTTTAATTCCTAGTATTAAATTTCTCATCTCTGTGAGTTCTCTCTGGTCCTTTTCAAACGTGCTTCATCTTTTGTAGTAGTTTTGTCTGTCTACAGCAGGGTTTCCCAACCTTGGCACTATGGACACTTTAGCCTAGATAATCATTCACTGTGGGGGCCGTCTTGTGCTCTGTGGGCTATTGAACAGCACCTCCTTCCCAGGTGTGACAACCAAAAATGTCTTCAGCTATTGCCCATTGTGCCCTAAGGAGCAAAATCATCACCCGTTGAGAATTGCTCTATAGGTATTTTCAAGCACATCTTATATTCCTTAAATACAATATGCAAAGAATTATATCGTAGTCAGTGTGTGATAACTTAAATAGCTAAATTCTTTATGGCTTTTTATATGCCGTCTCTTGGTTTCCTTGAGTGTTTTATCATTTTTGATTGTAAGAAACTCATTTTCTTTGGAACCATGTTGGGGGGGAGTACTTTGGGGCTGAGATGAAAGTAACGTCCCTCGGAAGATCTGCATTTACTTATTCCAGGTGCCTGGGGTGCCCCCATTCCAGGGCCACCATGTATATTTATACAGAGAGTGCCAAAAAAATGTATATACATTATAAGAAAGGCAAAAAGTATATTAAAATTGTAATACTCAATATACACCCATAACCAAAAGATGAATACAAGTCATGTGTATACATTTTATTGGCATTCTAGGTATATGTTTGGACCACCCATGTGTTGAGAATTTAGGAAAACAATGTCTGCAAAGGCCAGCTGTGGTTTTCATTTCTTCAAGACTTTTATTTCTCGCCTCCTCTGCTAAGTGCCCAGATAAGCTTCCTCAAAATCTCGTGGGATGGGAAGATGGAGTAAATGTACTCCAGTTTTCTTACCCGAAAGCGGTAGACCTTTGGGAAAGTCCCATCCTAATTCATGGGAGGGGGGGGGTCTCCTTTTAGACGCTATCTTAGGTGGGCCCTGGGCTTTGCCTTCCACCCCTGTTCCCCAGGAGGCCATGAAAATTGAAGTAGCAGTTTTCTCCGTTAGGGAGACGTCCTTAGCAAAAGTGGCTTTGATGTTCTGCCTACCTCCCAGAGGTTCCTGATTCCACTTAAATTAGGGCTGATAATGAGGTACTAAATTGTGGGGCCTTCAGTGCTTTAATAAGAGCGTCTTCGAATTTTTAGCAGGATTCATGATTGTTTTCAGCAAGAGGGTCAGTCTGATTACCCAGCCTGCTGTATTGCCAGAACGGAGGTCTATTGTGTGGATTATATTACATAAAATAGCAGCGCATCCAGCGCAAGGCTTGCTTGGCATGTGTTGGCTCTTTTCGTTTTAACTGAGGATGGTGTGAAACGGAAGAGAGAGCAGTGAGGTCTTGGTTAGGCCTTCCCCACAGGGCAGCATGGGGTGGAGAAGTCAGAGGATGTGATGCGATTTCCTTGGATGATGTTTTAGATTTTAGCCAACATTGGCAAGGAGCCTCGTTTATTTCTTGGAGTAGCTCTGGGTACCCAAAGTGCCGCATTGCTCCAGGTGGAGCTTCTGAAAGAAAATTCTCTCTCTCAGACTCGATTCTGGCCCATGCAGCATTGGCTGCTCCATTTTACCTCTTTCTGCCCCGAAAGACACAGCTCGTTTTCTCTCTCTGTGTCTCTCTCTGTCTCTGTCTCTGTCTCTGTCTCTGTCTCTCTCTCTCTCTCTCACACACACACACACACACACACACACACACACACCATCAACTTAATCTGTGAGCTGGATGCTGGGAATTGTCCCCATCCCTAGCCAGAAGTTAAACAATAAATGAGGGGTGGCCGGTTAGCTCAGCTGGTTAGAGCGCGGTGCTGGTAGCACCAAAGTTGCTGGTTCAATCACCGCATGGGCCACTGTGAGCTGCACCCTCCTTAAAAAAAAAAAAGAATAAATGAGCCTACTAACCGTACATCACACATCTGCCATTAAAGTACCCAGCTTCCTAATTTGTTCTCCTTTCTATCTTACTCTCTATCCTCTGGGCTCCTCAGAGACAGGTA
Source organism: Rhinolophus ferrumequinum (assembly GCF_004115265.2). Lineage (NCBI taxonomy): Eukaryota > Metazoa > Chordata > Mammalia > Chiroptera > Rhinolophidae > Rhinolophus > Rhinolophus ferrumequinum. The sequence continues at coordinate 48,341,910 of NC_046301.1, forward strand.
CCAGTTTCGTCTATTTCTGAATTCACTAAAGCCCTTTGCCTGGCAAGCAGGCAGGACTTCTGGAAATGTGTTGAATTGAGTTCCTTGTTCTTGACTTGCAGCTAGAACAGGAATCTCATTGGTATGAGGCAGCTTTAAGGTCATAAGACTATGTGTCAGGTGTCCCCAAGACCACCTTCAGGTTTGATGATTTGCTAGAAGGGCTCACAAGACCGAGAAAAGCTGTCATGCTCACAGTTACAGTTTCTTACAGTGAAAGGATACAGATGAAAATCAGCAAAGTAAAAGATACTTAGGGCAGAATCTCGGAGAGACCAGGCACAAGTTTCCAGTTGTCCCCTCCCAGTGGACCTTTGTGGATAGTGTTCAGTTCTCCTTGCAATGATGTGTGGCGACACCCATGGTATACTGCCAACCAGGGAAACTCACTTCAGCCTTGGTGTCCAGGGTTTTCATTGGGGTTCAGTCATGTAGGCATAGAGCCACCCCTGTGACTGGCTTTAACTGCTTAGTTACCACCCCCAACAATCAAACAGATACAGCATAGCCTGGGGCCTCAGGCGAAAACACACAGGCGTTCACCATCAATTACATTGTTACATAAACTACCTGCCGTGTCCCAAGACCCCAAGTATACAAAGACACTCTTCTCAGGCAACATATTCCAAAGGCCCAGAGTCTCCCTCCAAGGAACAAGTCAAGGGCCATTCTTTTGTTTTGTTTACATATGATGAAATATTTTAATATATTAATTAATTCTATTGTTGGTTATTTTTTAATGTGCACCTTATACACTCTTTTCTTTGGAACGCACAGGGTTTGAACACCCCAACCCTGCTGAATTAACCTTTAACTGTACAGAATATAAATCCAACCAAGTTGTTTCCCTTGTAAAGTCCTCCCGAGGTCATGTGTTGCTCTCAGCAGGGCATTGGGACCCTGTGTCATCTGGCCTTTGCCCAGCTCACTTGTGTCAGCTCTCCTCTCTCACTTTATCAAACTTCTTTAAGATCCTGCAGCATTTTGTACCTTCTCTCACTGGGCAGCCTTTTCTCACCGTTCTGGAGGCTAGAAGTCTGAAATCAAGATGTCAGCAAGGCCGTGCTCCCTCCTAAGGCTCTAGGGGAAAATCCATTCCTTGCCTCTTCCAGCTTCTGGTGCTCTAGGAGTGCCTCAGCTTGTGGCCACATCACTCTAATCTCTGCCTCTGGGGTCACATGACCTCGTCATCTTCTCTGTCAGAACTCTCTATCTGCCCCCCTCTTAGGAGGATACATGCAACTACATTTAGGACCCACCTGGTTGATCCAAGAATAAGCTCCTTCTCTCAAATACTTAATCATACCTGTAAAGATTCATTTTTCCAAATAAGGTCATATTTACAGGTTCCAAAGATTAAGACGTAGATCTGGCGGGGGTGGGGGGTTGGGCAGGGGTCCCCATTCAGCTCACTACACCCGGAATGCACTTTGGAATTCAACTTCTGACCTCTGGGGGCTCACCTTGTATTTAATGGCTGGAGTGTCATGCCCCCAACATTTGCTGTGTGACCTGGGAAAGTTGACTTCCTGGGGGCTTCATTCCACTTACAGCGTGCCAATCACTGTCCTATACACTTTACATACATTAACCAATTTCAGTGTCTCTGTGGATAAAACCACAGGGAAATTGAGGCACAAAGGGGTTAAGTAACTCACCCAAGGACACACAGTAAGCGACAGAGTCAGGATTCGAACCTGTGTGATCCAACTCGAGTTACGTGCTCTAACTGCCTCACAAGTGCTGTCCCAAATACTTTCTGAGCTTCTGCTGTGCTAAGTGCCAGCAATGAAAGGAACATGGCACCAGGACAGTACATGACAGAGCTGGGTTGGGGTCCGCACCCTGACCTAAGATGCTCTGAGTCTTCTTTAACTCCTTGTGCTGGATTTATTGGAGAAGCCCCAGCCAGTTCACCCCTGGCAAGTCAGATGTTTGCATACGCAGTTGAGCGGGAGCAGAGACTCCGCCAGGTTGGATGGAACCTGCCTTGCTGCCTCCAGAATGGGTTCTGGGTGGACTGTTCCTTTGAGGAACCAGGCACCCCCACTCTCCACTGTTGGCCAGTCTCTCCTGCCGTCGCCGCAGCTGCCAGGCAGGTGTGACAGCTTTCCTTTCTTCCCCCTGCCCAGTGGAGTGGAAACCCCCCGGCCCCCGACACCGCGCGTGCACAGCAGCACAGAGACGCACAGTGAATGCGGCGCTTCCCCTCCTGCCCTCCCGTGCGAGCTGGCAGATCGTGGCTGGCCGACTGCCAGGGTCCAGCCATTGCTTTCTGACTTGAGTAAGTGGCTGCCACCTCCTGAAGCATTAGGCTGCCCTTTCAGGGAGGGGGTGATGGTCTCTTCAGAAAGACCATGAGCTTTGAGGTGGTCACCAAAGCCACCCTTGAACACATTCTTAGAGTTTCACTGTCCAGTTTGGCCACCACTAGCCATATGTGGGTTGTTTTTTTTTAATTTATTTGCAGTGAAATATGTACACCATAAAATGTAACATTTTAACCATTTTTAAGTGTTCAGTTCAGTGGCATTAAGTACATTCACCTTAAGTACTGCCATCACCACTGTCCTTCTCCAAAACTCTCTATATTTTACAAAACTGAAACTCTGTCCGCATTAAACACTCACTCGCCATCCCTCTTCCACAGCCCCTGGCGCCCATCATCTACTTTCTGTCTCTATGAATCCGACCACTCTAGGGACCTCAGATCAGTATTTGTCCTTGTGACTGGTTGATTTCACTGAGCACAATGTCCTCAAAGTTCATCCATGTTATAGCAGGTGTCAGAATTCCTTGCTTGTGCAGGCTGAATGATATTCCATTGTGTGGCTGTACGACCGTTTCTTGATCTATTCATCTGTCAGCAGACACTTGGGGTGCTTCCACCTTTTTGCTGTTGTGGATAATGTTGGTGTAAACACAGGTGTACAACTATCTCAAATCCCTGCTCTCAATTCTTGGGAGTATATACCCAGAAGTGGGACTGCTGGATCATATGATAATTTTGTTTAATTTTTTGAGGAACCGCCACACTAAATTTGTAATTAATTAAAATCAAGTAAAATTTCAAATTTTGTTTCCCACTCACACCAGCCACATTTCAAGTGCTCAATAGCCACACGCGGCCAGTGGCTGCCATATGGGACTGCGCAGATAGAGAACGTCTCCATCAGTGCAGGAATCTCTGTCAGGCAGCTCCGCTCCTGGGTCCTGCAAGGAGCAGCAGAATGCAATAGAAAGACACCTACAACTCAATAGTAAAAAAAACCTAGTAACCTGATTTCAAAATGGGCTAAGGACTTGAATAGACAAGACATTTCTCCAAATGGCCAAGAGGCATACGAAAAATGTTCAACATCACTAATCATCAGGGAAATGCAATCCAAACCACCATGAGATACCACCTCACACCTGTCAGGATAACCGTTATCACAAAAATAAAAGACAATAAACAGGGACGAGGATGTGGAGAAATTGGAGCCCTTGCCCATTGGTTGGCGATGGAAAACAGTGCAGAGGTTCCTCAAAAAATTAAAAATACGGGGCGGCCGGATGGCTCAGTTAGAGCGCGAGCTCTTAACAACAAGGTTGCCAGTTCAATTCCCGCATCGGATGGTGGGCTGCACCCCCTGCAACTAAGATTGAAAACGGTGACCGGACTTGGAGCTGATGGGCCCTGGAGAAGCACACTATTCCCCAATATTCCCCAATAAAAATATTCTAAAAAAAAATGAAAAGTACCACTACGATACAATCCAGCAATGCCACTTTTGGGTATTTATCCAAAAGAATTGAAATCAGAATCTCGAAGACATATTAGCACTCCCACGTTCACTGCAGCGCTCTTCACAAGGGCCAAGATGTGGACACAACCTAAAAATCCATTGACAGATTAATAGGTAAAGGAAACGTGGTATACATACAGTGGAAAGTTAGTCAGCCTTAAGAAAGAAGGAAATTCTGCCATATGCAACAACAACGTGGCTAAACCTGAGGACAGGATGCGAAGTGCAATAGGCCAGTCACAGAAAGACAAATACTGCAGGATCCCACTTGGATGAAGTATCTCAAATAGTCAAATTCATAGACTTGTAGCGTGGAATGCTGGTTTCCGGGAAGTTATTAACCAACTGGCATAAAGTTTCAGTTAAGCAAGGTGAATAACCTTTAGAGATCTGCACTATTGTACCCATAATTGACAAGCCTGTATTATACGCTTTAAAATGTGTTACGAGGGTAGAGCTCATGTTACGTGCTCTTACCACAATAAAATCAAATTTTAAAGAAAAAGAATTCTTAGAGCAAAAACGAACAAAGGCAGGCACACTATTTGAGAAGTTACTGGAAGGATGGATTTGCCATCGACTGAGATGGGAAGGGGACAGGGGTGGGGACAGATTAAGGGCTCAGCTTCAGATGCACTTTTACCTGCCTGCTAATGAGTGGAGCTATTGTGTTGGCCATTGAGGATTTGGAGTCTGAAACTCAGGAAGAGATGACAGAGCTAGAGGTGGAAACGCAGGAGTCATCAGCCTGTAGAGGTTATTTATAGCTATGAAACTGGATAAGGGAGTGGATGTAAAAGGGCACGAAGGACTGAGCCTGGGGCTGGGGCTGGCTTTCCATCATTCAAGTAGTTGGGGAGATCGGGAGGAAATAGCAAAGGAGACTGAGATGGAGCAAATGAGGGGACGGTAGGTCCTGAACAACGAGTGAGGAAAGTGTTAAGACACTTCAAGTCAAAGAGAAGGATTGGCAGTGTCAACTGATGCAAGTGGTTTGACTCAAATGAGGAGTGAGAGTCAACCATTAGGCTTAGTCGCTGGAAGGTCTTTGGTGATGCAAGTAGAGCTGCTTTGAGGAGGGCCGGAAGGAAAAGGCTACTGGAGGGATTACTAACAGTTCTTTTTAAAGAGTTTTGCTGTGAAGGGTGGAGGATGGGGTGTTAGCTGGTGGGGAAAGTGGAGTTCAAAGGTTTGTTTTCTTTTTGGAAGATAGGCAACTAACAGCAGATTTTATGCTGATGGGAGTAACCCAATAGAGAGGGAACAAACATGACGATGCCAGAAAGGAAAGGGTCAGTGAGAGGGACATCTCTCGGTAGTCAGGAAGGGATGGTATCTGATGTACAAGTGGCAGGTTTCACTGTAAGTAGGAGCACAGACATGAGTCATTATGGAAACATGAGGCAAGACACAAGTGCTGGGTACAGGCCGTAAATACAGTGGCAGGTGCTTCTGGACGTTCTAATGCTTCTGTTTGTTTACATATTATCAAGGACAGGTTCATGAGCAACAAATTCTAGTATATTCAGTAATTACTTGTAGGATATTACTCTGTATCAGGCACTGTGCTGGGTGCTGGAGTACAGCTGCAAACAAAGGCATGTCTGAGCTGTATTTGTACTTCCGCTCCAGAAGACGACACCACACATCCACACATGGGGTTGTTCAAAGACCAGCCATCTCAGATGTCAAAATCAGGAACGATGTTCGTCTAATCTTCTCCCTCATTTTTCCACTACTTCATCTTCCTCTTGCTATATTTTAAGTCCTTAGACCCCAACTCATCCCAGAACCCCCTGCACCCCACTGCCCACCACGATCCCATCCCTATGCCAAGGCCAATACTCCATCATTCGGGAAAGCAAAGTTCCAAAGAATCAAGATTATATCAATGGACCCATCTCCGTGGCAACAGTCATGAATGAGCCAAGCAAGGTAACCCTGGAGATGGCGTGAATGAGAAGTGGTCCGTTGCCATGGAGATGTGCTGAATGGAAAGGCCCCCACAAGCAAGACTATGTCATGAGATAGAATAGTCAGCATAAAGTCGGTGTGCCTATTTTCAACTCAGAGTTTCAAAAATACATTTTCGTAAAGCTCTCGGTCCACCTCGCTCCTCCTCTCTACCTTCCGCTCTTTCACCGTGCATCCTACAACTCAACCCAGGCTTCCCCAGTCTCCTTCACATCCTTCAAGGACATCCTGGGGGCTGTTCTTTCACCACATGCCTCCCTCCCTGGGCTGAATTGGTACTCCTTTGACCAACTACTGTTTTCCTTGGGAGACCAGCAATATTTTCAAAAGCCATGAGCTGATGGCAATGACACTCACTACATCCTTTGGGGCAAGAACAGTTGATAAACCGGGGCAACTCAGCTCACACCTCTGAGGGTTATCTCACTGGGTAGACCAGTTCTCCATTAAGGAAGAAGGGGTACTGCTGCAGTACCCCATGCACAGTGACAAAATCTGATCACACTGGTGATATTGAATATATACCCTTAGTGTCCTACGTGGAAACAATTCATAAAAGCCCAGGACGTAGGACCTAGGAAGATACCTGAACAACGTAGCGAAGTTCAAAAAGCATTTCTTCATTCATTTCCTCTTTCATTGGTTCTTTTGCTTGTTCAACCATATTAAGCAGTGTTGTAGCAAAGGGCTAGAAATAACTCAAGTGTCCATTGTGGGGAACTATTCAATAAATTAGGGTACATCCATCCCATGGGATGCTATGGAGGCATTAGAAAAAGAAGGAAGCAGATTTCTGGGTGCCTATAAGAGCTAACACTTACCAAACACTTACTGTGTAAAAGACACCATTCTGAACAGTGTTCTAGAATGAGTAATAACTCATGTAATCTTATAACAAGTTATAAGGTGGATTCTGTCATATTCCCATTTTACATCTGAGAAAATAGGAATCTCTGTATCCAAGATACATTGTCAGGGGAAAAGAGCAAGTTTTATAATGGTACATGTAACAGCTACCATTTGCTTGTAAATGCATAGACTTTCTGGAAGAGTCCATAAGAAATTAATAATTACATTTGTCTCTGCAGAGGGGCCCTGAAAGACTTGGAAGTGTACAGAGAAAACTTTCCACGATAAGTGATATATGTTGCTCTGAATTGCAAATACCCTGTATGTGTATTATCTTCCACAAAACCAAACAGTAAATGGTCATTGTCTTAGTCCGCTGGGGCTGCTATAACAGAGTACCACAGACTGGGTGGTTTATAAACAGCAGAGATTCATTTCTCACAGTTCTGGAGGCTGAGAAGTTTAAGATCAAGGCACCAGCAGACTCAGTTCCTAGTTCATAGACAGCCATCTTCTCACTGTGTCCTCATGTGGCAGAAGGGGTGAGACAGCTCTCTGGGGTCCTTCATACAAGGACACTAATCCCACTCATGAGGGCTCCATCCTCCTGACTTAATCATCTCCCAAAGGCCCCACCTCCAAATACCAGCACATTGGGGGTTAGGATTTAGAAAAAACATGGATGAGCAAAATATTTTGCTGATGAGAAAAATGAGGCCCAGAGAAGTTAAGTGACTTGCTCAAGTGGCAGAACTGGAATTCAAAACCAGGCAGTCTTAGATGCAGGATTTATGCAGGAAAAAAACTGTGACTAGAGCTGTGTGCATGCGTGTGTGTGCATGTGTTCGTACGTGTGTGTACATGTATGTGTGCATTATTCGTACACGTGTTCATGTGTGCTTGAATATGTGCATGTGTTCATACATGTGTACACTCATACGTGTGCATGTGTGTGTGCACATGCATCATGTGTGCATTGTGTGCTGGGAGAGGAAAGTGGCAAGAGAAGAATCTGCAGAAGGTCAGCAGGGTCAAGCCATGTTCTGAGGGTTTAGGAGGGAGCCATGGAAGGATTTGAAGCACAAGGGAGCCGTGGAAGGTTTTAGAGAAGGGATGGATGTCATCAGATTTATATTTAGAAGGATCACTCTAGCCAAGTGTAGTGGACAGAATACAAGTGTATGTGAACCACTCGCCCTGCCTGGGTACAGGGTGCCCGCCCACCACCTCCATCCAGCACATTATCAAGGGTCAGGCTGGACATGGCCAAGCTGAGCAGCCCCCTTCTGAGGTTGGGCAGTGAATATCGCCTGGATCAGCTTTTTGTCCTGCTCAAACCCTGGACTGAAGCTGTCCCACTGAGGTTGGGGGTCAGGTTTCCCTGCTCGTGGAGCTGGCTTATGGAAAGAGTACCCATCCAGTAGTGCTGAGGTGAGCAGTGAGACAGGAAGTCAGCGTGGGTAAATCCTGACTCCACCACCTCCCTGCTGTGTTACCTTGAGCAAGTCAGCCAGACACTCTGTGCCTCGATTTTCTCATCAGTAAAGTGGAGCCGATAATACCCGACCTGGAGGAGAAGTGTGTATGTGCAAATATTGTAAAATATGCACAATGTCATAATAGTGAGGGTGTGAAGATGCTATGTTACCAGGCCACCTGGGTTTGAACCAGCTCCCCCTCTTGCAAGCTGTGTGACTTGGGAAAGATTCTGGAACCTCTCTGGGCCTCATTTGTTTCATCTGTTCAATAAGAATAATAATAATACTCCTACTTCCTAGAGTTATGGAGAGAATTAATTAGAAGAATCCACATAAAGCTCTTAGAAGAGTGCCTACCTGGATCCTTGTAAGCACTGAATAGATATTAGGGACTGTTGAAAGACGACGATGATGATGGTGATAAAGATATTGTCGTCATCATCCCCATCCCCACAACCGCTAAGGGTCTCTCTTTCCCTGCCCTGCCAGTTTTCTTGGAATGGAGTTACACACATTTCCCCTCTGGGTGGCCACATTTAGTGTCAATGACCTGACCTTGGGGTTTCGTTAGCTCATTGCTAGAAAATGCTTTGCAGTCTGCAGACGTCACTGGGTTTGTACAATACAGTTGACCCTTGAACAACATAAGTTTAAAGTGCGCGGGTCCACTTACATGTGGAGTTTTTCAATAAATACTATAAATGTATTTTCTCTCCCTTGTAATACTCTTCATAACAGTTTCTTTTTCTCTATAGCTTATTATAAGAATACAGTCTATAATGCATATAACATAAAAATATGTGTTAGTTGACTATTTATGTTATTGATAAGGTTTCTGGTCAACAATAGGCTATTAGTTAAGTTTCTAGGGAGTCAAAAGTTATATGCACAGGGGGTCAGCGCCCCTGACCGACCCGCCATGTTGTTCAAGGGTCAACTGTATCTAAGCCACCGCCAAATCCTTTGGCCTGGCAGGCTGAGGACACACAGAATAGACCCCTCATGCTTTCTCTGCCTGCCCACCTCTCCTTTCCTCTGGGCCATTTTCTGTTCTTTTTGGGGGGCAGCCTGGGCCACTTGTCACTTTCAGCTTTCTGGGGAGAGGACGTCTTTCCACTGGAAGGCCTATAAGCACACCCCTGATGCTGTTATTTAAAACCCAACAATTGGCTCAAGCATCAGCACTGAGAAGTTTGTCCTTAAAATTAGCAGGAGTCATTGGAAGGCCGCTGTTAGCTCTTCTGACTAACAGTGTGACGGCACACCTTTCCCCAGGTGGCATGCGACTTATGCAGTACGGGGATTGGCTCTGCTCTCAGGTGGCCTGCCCTACGCTCCTGAGCTTCAGGCAGGAACTGTGATAATTACTTCTTTAATGGACCTTTTGTAGCACTTGCTATGTATGTTTGCACGTATGTGCCTGGGTGTGTGCACACGTGCCTGTGAATGTGTTCTGAGCACTTTACAAACAATAACGCAACCAAGTATTTCATCCTCCCAACAAGGCATGGTACAGGTGATAAGACCAGGGCACAGAGAGGTTAAGTGACCGCTCCAGGATCCCCAGCTTGTGAGTGGAGGAGCCAGGATGGATCACATGTACCTCTGCATCCTTAAAAAGTCGCTGACCACCATTTTGTGAGCCTGGCCATGTCCACACACCATATGGAACATGGCATATCATTTTTAAACTAAACAAACAGCTTTGCTTTAGGTTGCCTTCCTGATTGTCCAGTGAGTCGACTCTGTGACGTGTGCTCAAACAAAACAAATTCTGGAAGACCAGACCCAGGGACTGGGTGGTCTGGGTTCAAATCCTGGCTCTCCCACTTCTGACTGAATGCCTTTTTCACTGAAGAAAATGAAAACCTTGTTTTCTCATCTGTCAGATGGGAATAATTATAATCTCCACTTTGCCGAACTGTTGTGAGTGTGACGATGAGTTCATATGTGTAAAGCTCTTAGAGTGTTCCGAGCACAGAGCAAGCGTTCAATTCAAATAGACATCTATTCATTTATTCATTCATTCATTTAGCACCTACTATGTGCTGTGCATTGTTCTTGCTGATGAGAAGACCTCATGGCCCTTAAGATCTAGCAGGGGAGGGACAGACCATAAAAAATAACAATAGTGTGCTAGAAAATGGAGCGGCATGGGGAAAAAACAGTAAAGTTCGGTAAAAGCAGTTGGGAGTATTGAGTTGGGGTGTAGGATGCAGTATTCAGTGGGGGTGATCAGGGTAGGCTTCATGGGGAAGGTGACATTTGAGCATTTGAGCAGACTACTGAGATGTTGGCACATATTACTATTTGGTGGCACTGAAAAGAGTTTGCATTTCACCTAAGGCAAGTGTCACTCACTCCCATTAATTGGGTAGGATCCAAAACTTGGCAGAGGACTCTTGGGTTTCTCCTAGTTCCTGTATCACAGGTCTTTATGAAGATCCTGGACTGCGGAACCCGTCCTCCTCCTTCCTTCCTGTTGGGAGAAGGGGCTTTCTCCCCAGCTTATCTGTCAGATTGTGGGGAAGGAAAGAATTCAGAGTCATCTGGAAGCTGGTCAGATGGTGAGAAGATGATGGTATTTGCTGCTGAGGAAGAGACTATGTCAGTTAACACCAGCTGCTATAACAGATAAACAAGAAATCCCTAGTTTGAGAGTATGCGTGAGTGAGAAATGAACTTCTAAAGTACAATTGGTAAGGGGTGGGGTGGGGTGGAAGTGTGGGTGGTGCAACTATAGCTCTGATAAAGCTGTAGGCAGGCAGTCAGCTGTCGGGGCGAATGGAGGTGCCATCTTCTTCAACATGTAGCTTCCAGGGTTGCCCTAAGAGTTCGCATCCAACCAGCAGGCAGGGTAAAGGAGAAGTGGAGAAGTATTTATGGTCTAGGCCAGAAAGTGGAGAACTCACTTCTGTCCACATTTCACTGGTCAGAAATGTGGACTCCACCTAGCTGCAAGGGAGGCTAGGAAATGTAGTTTCTGACTAGACATCCATATCTCTGCCACCCTATGAAACGGGAATGTGAATCTTAATTGGAAGATTGGTACCATGTTTGCACCAGACATTCGGTCCACTTCCTACCCACCCCCCACCTCACTATGTACAGTTCTAAGTGCTTTACATGTATCAACCCATATCATGCAACAGTCCTATTCAGTGGACACTATTATTAGCCACACTTTACAACTGAAGCTCAGAGTAGTTGAGTAATTTGCCCAAGATCACACAGCTAGGAAGTGGCAGAGTGGGAACTAGAATCCAGGAAGTCTAGCTACAGAGCCCCAAGCTTAGCGTAAATTCATTGTAGTTACGAGGAGGCAGTGGGGCCCAAAAGTGAACATAATCTACTTTTTGGTCATTGAGGAACTGACCACTTGTAAAAGTGAGTCCCGGCTCAAATAGCTCACCCCAGGGCAACCGTGGTCACTGGGTCCACATCCTTGATAATTAGGTTCTAGGTCAGAATTTTTCAGCTGTAGCACTGTTGACACTTGGGGCCAGAATATTCTTTCTGTTCTATGCATTGCAGGATGTTTAGCGGCATCCCTGGCTACCACCCACTAGATTCCAGTAGCACCAACCCTGTCGTGACAATCAAAAAATGTCTCCAGATATGTCCAAATAACCCCTGGGAGATGAAATTGTCCCTGGGTAGAACTGTCGTTCTAGATTGTTAAATGTTATCCTACAAATATAGTGCGAGTCCAAGGCAGACTGACTTTGAAATTGCCAACCTTACCAAAAAATTGCAGGATTTCATAAATTCCATGAGCAGGACAGTGGCAAACTACTGAAATCACACCCTGAGACATTAACAGTCGGGCCCAGATGGTGTTCATGTAGTTAAAACTTGACAAAGACAAAGATATCACAAGTTCTTTAAAAAAGAATGGCTTGAATAACAAAGGATCAAAACCAGGGTCACTGGTGAAACCCCCTGCAAATTTGAAAACAAAGGTGATCCTCCTGAAAATTCATGATGCAGAAGTCAAGAGTGAAGTCTGGGATGTTACATGCTGTTGGGCAGTTTTGTGGGGGAAACTGCACACACACACACACACACACACACACACACACACACACACACACACACACACCAGCTGGAGTATGTATGCGATGCATTGTGCATGCTCATTGCTCAGTGAGGGCTGTCTTTCCAACCAGTCTGACCATTTTCCCTTAGGGGACCTTAGCGGTGAGGCAGGAATTCTTGGATTATTTTTTTCTAATGAATATTATCATTGCTGACTTCTAGAGGGTGCTTTTCTTCATGTTTACCACACTGTGAGTAGGTTCTGTTACTACTCCCATTTCACAGATGAGGAAACTGAGACTCAGAAAGACGGATTAGCTATCCCACAGCTACACAGAGCAGGGATTCAGACCAGCCTGGCTCCAGGTGCCATGATCTTAGCCAGTAGGCTCAGTGGCCACCGTGATTCTGAGGGGCCCTCACTTCTGGAATCTTCTACTCTCAATACCCTTCGCTCTCTCCCGTTGACCAGAGGCAACATGGCTGCCCACTCTTCCATTAGCTATGAAACATGATGTATAAATTCAAAGCTTGGGTCTTTGTGGGGAAAGTGAGACAGGAGGATGGAGATTTGAGGCTAGTTTTGGCTCTGTGAAGAACCTGCCATTGTCTGAAGGAATCAAGAAAGGAGACTGTGGAGCTTGTGTAGAACTTGGGGTGCCTGTGAGTCTGTGTAAAAAATGAGAAATAGAGGTGTGCTTACTAAAGGGTTTGGTTCATTGGCCTTGGGTTGGGACTTTGGGGACTTTTTCTGCTAAGACAAAGGATAAAGTGACTCAGGTTCACCTTGCTGCTGCTCTCCCAAGCTCTGCGACTTTTCTGCTTTTTTATTTTTTTCCTTTCTCATTTTTGGATCCGGACTTCTGCTGACTCATCTCTCCAAGCAAAAAAGGAGGGAGGAAGTCGGAGTTGTTCATTGACCGTTTTCTTTCTTCAGTGACTCAGCTGTGATTCACATTTTAATTAATGGAGGAGAAAGACCCGATCAGGCCTCAGGCATGTGTCCAATCACCCATCCCTCCAGGCTGGTGATAATAATAAACCCCCCCAAAATCTGGGATGCCCCAAATTAAACTATGGCTCATTTCCTCCATTAGTCCGGAGGACTCCACCAGTCCCTCCGAGTTCTGGGTCTCCAGTGGGACCCTGATCCAGAGGCAGCTGGTCTGAGCCCTGAAGCAGGGGGCTAATTTCTGCAGAGTTAGTCTGAGGTCAGGACGAGAAACAGTCTGGAGACCTCCAGGGACAGCAGAAGGGTCATGGGAATGTAATAGCGTTTTCTGAATTGGTCTTTGGCTGTAATCCCAGACTCAAGTCTTCTCCCCTTCCCTCCACCCTCCCCCTTACCTTGGGGCTTGAGATTTGTCAGAGCCAATTGCAGGGGCCATTTCTGAGCTTTTGGTTTGCTCAGAGAATAAGCAAAGTCCAGATCATCATGACTGCTACTTCCGGAGGGCTTACTATGTGTCAGGTGGCGTGCTCAGCACTTTTCATGAATGGTCACATTTAATCCTCCTACTGTTCACTAAAAGAAAAAGCTTTTCTATAATTCTCCTCCTCCCTGTGAAGAAACTGAGGTTGGGAGTTTGCCCAACGTAGACAATTAGTGAATAATTGGGATATAAACCCGGCCCCTGTCCTCCTGAGAGCCAGAGTGTACATCTGCTACACTTTCCTGCATTTCCCTCAGCTGGAGAGGAAAATTGAAGCCGACAGCTCATTCACCAAATACTTATTGAGGCCTGCCATGTACCAGGTCCTGTCCTAAGCACTGAGGGTCCATCAGTAAATAACAGACAGATCCATGGCCTCATGGAGCTGAAATTTTAGCTACTCTGGTGTATTAGTCACGGTGTATTAGATAAACTGTTACGAGTAAGTATATTAGATACTGCTTGCTGCTGTAACAAGGAACCACCAATATATAGAAGCCTCACACACAGTAGAGGTTTAGTTCTTGCATACATCCAGTCCCAAACGGGTATTATTAAACAGTGGGCAGCTCTCCTCCAAACAGGGAGGCAGAGGCTCAGGCTTCTTCCGTGTTGTGGCTCCTTGTCTTCGGTCCATGGCTTTCAAGGTCTCTGTGCTCTTCGACATGAACCCATATAAGGGAAAAAACTAAGGAGAATAGCCGGGAAATGTTCCTAGGCGCCTGGAATCAGCTCACATCACTTCCGCTCACCTTCCACTGGCCAGAACTGAGTCACATGGCCACACCTACCTGTAAGGCTGGGAAATGTAGTCTAGCAGGGTGCCCGGGAAGACGAGACGGAAAGCAGTGTCTGCCATGGGTCCCCACATCTTGATCTGTGTCACCCTTTACAAGTCCCATCTTAAGACAGCTTCAAAAGACACCCCTATCATCTTCTACCCACCTCCTCTGTTCCTTGGGCTTCCTACTCTAAGGAATTGCTCTGGTGTTGCAATGGGGGAGACAAAAACCTAGCAGAATGTCTTTCCCTCAATTTGAAGTCTTATTGGAAAAAGGCAGCAGAGTATCCCTGCTTTTTGAGGTGAGGAATCCTAGAATCAAATCCTGCTTTTTCAGAGACCTTTGTCTCAGAAACTGAGGGGTTTAGGAACCCTCAGATGGGCAGCCTTCATGGGCCATCCGTTCTTCCTGCCTTTTATTATTAGTCAGGGTCCCAACAGGAAACAGAATTCACCCACCAGCTGGTTTCAAAAGAAGAGTAGGTCATGAAGAAACTCCTGAAAGAGGTAAGGACAAGTCAAAGAAACAGACAGGTAAAGGATATTGAGATCCCCAGAGGGAAGCTATTGTTCTTCCACTCCTGGAATCCAGTAGAGGCAGAACCATCCAGGAACAAGTGGGCTCAGAACCAGGGAGATAACAGAAGAGACACTGCAGTCTTTCTGCTTCCCATTGGAGGTGTAGTCCACAGGGGTCAACCTCATAGGCACAGAGCAAGCTGGAGAACGGACCTGGTAGGCCAATAGGGCGTCATTAGCACACACCAGTGCGACCAACTACATGCCTCAATTATGTAATCTGCTCTATCATGCAACTTCAGAGCTGCACAATTCAGCACGGTAATCACTAGCCACACTTGGCTATTTAAATATAAATGTAAATCCATTAAAATTAAATCAAATGAAACATTCACTTGCTCAGCCACAATTTAAGTGCTCACTAGCTCCACAATGGCTGTTGGCTGCCATATTGGACAGCTAACATTTCCATCATGGCAGAAAGTTATCTGGGCTAGCACGGAAGCAGTGTTGAAGGCAGGCAGAGCTGTGGATCGGTGGGGAGGAGGTTCTCTGGATAAAGGAGCAAAGGGAAAAGCAGGGACATTGAGTGAGTAGCTTCGCTTCAAGGGGCAGAGTAGAGGCAAAAGCCTTCCGTTCAAGTTCAGCTCTGAAACGTACTGCATCTGATCTCAGTCGAGACACTTGGCCTCTTGGAACCTCGGTTTGCTCATCAGCAAATTGAATGTCAGCCTACCTCTTGAGATGATGGTGCCCATCCACAAGGCTATGGAACAAGTAAGACTATAAAGTGTTAGTTGTTGCTGTGTTGGGAAATGAACATTGAAGCCAAAATGGCCCAAGAGAACCAGTTGGTAGGGTTCCTTTCTTTCCTGCACACAGTCCCCTTATCTGGACCTTTAGTACCCCTCAACTTTTGTAGTGTAAGCCCTGACAGTTGGTTTCTTTTTTCTTTTTTGTAATTGCCGAGGCATCCATTTCAAAGAGGCATCCACTTCAAAGAAGGTGATCTCAGTAAACACACTGCCAGCCCCTGGACCAGATAAGGGGCCTGGCCTCCTTCTAACAGAGGCTCCTTTGTTTCAGAAATCTTGGGTGATTTCAATAACTGACCTTTGGAGACACTGCTTTTTCCCCTCTTTCCTGTGCTTTCAATTTCCACTCTTATGTTTTAAATTCACCAATAAAGAGTGAGCCTGTGAAACCCTAAGCCCCCACCTTCAACCCCAATAAAAGCAGAAGCCCTGGCCCTTGCACACTGTCTTTCCCTACAACCTCGCTGTGTGGACCCGGGTGTGCTATGTAATTTCCAGGTCCTGTGAGAAATAAATCTTTATTTTTGCAAAGTTCCCTGATGATTATTGCTGAAGGGGGTCTTGCAATCATAATAAGAATCACAAGGGCTAGTTTAGCCACAACATTGGTGATTGATAAGTTGAGACCCGGACAAAACACGTTTATTCATCTTTAGCTGGTGCCTTTATTAAATTGACCCCATATCTGCGTCCAACCCTGATTCCTTGGGAACTTGCCAACTTTTTCTTAAGACATTGGCGGTTGCTTTTATGAACTCCCTTCCTTTCAATTTCCTCAACGATCATCATCTCCTTTTTTTTTCTTTTTTTCTTTTTCTCCTTTGTCTCCGAAATCCGCGTCCCTTCACTTTTCCAAGCTTGGGGAGTATTGCAGGATACTTAGAAATGAATGGGACATGAGATCAAAACCCAGCTCAGCCATGTACTAGCTGTGTTAGCTGTGACTCAGCGCCTCTGATCTGGAACGTAGAGGGAATGACAAGCCTTACTTACCTCATGGAATTGTCATGAGGATTGAATGAAATAATGCACACTGGCTGGCCCACAGCAAGCACTCAATAAACATTAGCTTCTTTCTAAATCTGTTCTTTTAACTTTATATTGATGTGTCACATACATACAGAAAATCACACATACGAGGTACAGCTTGAGTAATTTTCAAAAGCTGAATACACTCATGTCACCAGCACCCAAATTAAGAAACAGAATATCCCCAACCTTCAGAAACCCTCTCATTCCCTGCCAGTCACCAATAACCCCATCCTGACATCGAACAGTCTAGATGAGTCTCGCTTGTTTTTGGATTGTAAATACGTGGGATCGTACCGCACGCTGTGGCTGGCTTCTTTCCCTTAATGTTGTGTGTGAGCTCCGTCATTGTGGTTGCTGTACTGTAGGTCATTCATTCTCATGCTGTGTGTACTGCACCACCTGTTATCTGCTTCGCTGGTGGTGAGCATCTGGGTATTTTCCACTTGGGAGCTATTATAGAGAAAGCTGCCGTCACCACTCTTCTACTTGTCTTTTGGTGACCACTGCTCAGATCTCTCTGGAAAGCTTCCTAGGAGTGGAATTGCTGGGTCAAAGGGAGAAATGTGATTCACTTTGGTGGAAACTGCCCCACAGTTTTCCCGAGTGGTGGGACCAGTCTAAACTCCCACCAGCTGCAGGCAAGAGTTTAGCTTTTGTTTTTATTTTGGTCCAGGAGTGCTTCTTCCTCCCGTAGGAGGTACCCACTCCGTGTCTGGGAATTTAGCTAAAAGCATAGTTGTCCATTTCCTTGAGAGTTTTACTCCATCAAACATCTCTAGCAGACCTTCAGGCTCTCCTTCTCAACTGAGACTATGCTCTTTGCTTGCAAATTTGGGTGAATCTCCCCTACTTAGAAGACACTCTGCCCTGCCCCGCTCAAATCGCCACATTACCTTACGCCCTCTTCTCATTCCACTCTCTCAAGGAGGTTTCTCTTCTGTTGCCTCCTTCAGCCTGTGATCCACAAGGTAATGCAAGGATGCCCTCAGGAGGCGCTGGACCTGCTAATCTTTTAAATCCGCAGGTCCCCTCTCAAACACCATCCCCTTCTTGTCCTGACAGACTCACCCATCTTTTTTAGAATCACTTACCTGGTTTTTGCATCTGCTCCCATTCCTTTTTATTTAAGTAAACACTGCACTTTAAGAGAACTTTAGGAATCACCCAAAATAGAAACGTGTCCTTTTATGCAATCTCCTACTTTAAAAGACAAATCAGAGGAAGTCCTGCTCAGTGCAAAGGTTAAGACACTTGAGAAGACCTCGTGTGTGGTAAAAACTTCACATTAAGGGAAGAAAATGCAGGAGAATATCTGTGTGACTCAGGGAGGGCAAGGACTTCTTAAATAGAACTTGAAAAGCACAAACTCTAAAGGAAAAAACTTACTTGGCAGCTGTCTGTGCCACACTCTGCCCCTGGCAAGCCCTCTGCCAGTGTTTCTCTTCTTAAATAAACTTTCTAACTTTAAAAAGAAAAAAAAAAACTTAACTTGATTACATGATAACTCGAATGTTCTGTTCAAACAAAGACATAATGGTGGGGGAGACCAAACTGCCCGGAACCAGATCCTGATCTTACCATTTCCTACAAATCCTTGGGCAAGGTCCTCAACCTCTCTGTGCCTCAGTTTCCTTCATCAATAAATTGGAGAGAAGAGCATCTACTTAAGGTTATTAGGAGTTTTAAACAAGTTTGTTTATAAATCATTTAGAATAGCACCTGGTACCTGCTAAGAACTAAAGTGGGGTTTGTAAATTGTGCATAGAATGGTAGAAGAAAAACTAACCAGGGATTAATAACTAACTGTGGTCCATTCTGGTAGCCCCTAGCCACATGTGACTATTTTAAATATAAATGAATTCAAAATAAATACTATTTAAAACGCAGTTCCTCACCCACACGACCCACATTTTGAGCACTCAGTAGCCACATGTAGCCACATATTGCTCAGCGCTGATCAAGGGAACGGCTGCAAGTCAACAAGAATAACGCAGCAACCCCAGTAGGAAAACAGGCAAAAAGGGATGTGATCAGGCAGATTAGGGAAGAGATGTCTGAAAAGCTCATCAGTGTATAGCATGGTACTCAAAATCATTTATAATCAGAAAGATGAAAATTAAAATAGTATCCCTGGATGCCTCTTACAGTAGGAAAAAATTAGAAAAGTAGGTAAGATATCTTAATTAGGTGGAAATGTGGAGGCCAGAGGAAGCTCCTGCCTCACTCCTTGGGGTGTGGCCCAGGTAGCCACTCTGGAGAGTCATCAGTACTGAGTCTGGTTAGGTCCATACCCACCGGCAGTTATGCTCCCAGGCACCCATCTTGAGATTTTCACTGGGTCTCTAAGGGGCAGGCACAGAGATGTTCACTCCAGCACCATCTGTAGAGGAGGCACTGGAGCCTACCTGGTGCCCATGCCTAGGGGACGGGAAGTGGGACGTAACAGATGCACCTAGGTAGCCCCGGACCCAGGGACAGTGTCAGACTGCACATCCAACAGACCATCCTGGATGGGGCTTCAAAACATAGTTCTGGGTGAAAATAGAAAATAATAGAATATGCCTACCTTCCTGCCATTTGTGTATATTAAAAATACACACACTCAAAATGAAGTACCTGTTTTGCAAGAATGTATTCCATTAATACCAAATTAAACATTATGTCGGTTGTCTCTTGGAGGGGGAGAATTAGAGTCTGGAAATGAAAGGGAATGAATGAACGAACGAATAAACAATTGAGAGAGGGATATTGCACAGACAAAAGGTGAAAATATGCCATGGATTGAGGAAACAATGAACTCGACTCTCTCCATTTGAGGTTTAGAAAAGGAATTTTAGAAATTGTTTTCCCAAGAGGAGCTACAAGCCAGGTGATATCAAAATGAACTTGAAAAGGATTGGCACAATCTATGAATGACAAGAATACAGACTGCCTGGGAAGCAGTTATGTGCCTAAGTACCCATCGCAGGAAGAGCTGACTCAGACCTATAAAAAGGCAGGTGCTTCTTCTAACTTAAGGTCAGGACGTCCACAGTAGCCCTCATCTTCTCCCCTGCTTTCCAACCATGCTAACATCTCCTCCTCATTCTCCTGTCCTCTGCCCCTCCTTTTTAGCTGGTAACCTCACTCTTTACCATGAGGTTTCTCCAGCCCCAGGGCCTTTGCACGTGTTCCCCTCCTCACACTCCTGGCACATAGTAGTTGTTCCTCTGCAAATATTTATTGACATCCCGACTTCCACGCAGCAGAGAAAATCGAGCTCCCTCTCCACTCAGGTTAGTGGAGGCACGAGCTTGGCTGAGATCCCAGGAGAGGATTCATGGGCTAGTGGAATTAACCAGGGGCAACGTGGTGGAGGCTGCAAAGCCAGGATCCAGGGACCACGTTTTAGCTGTGTGATTGTGAGCAGTTAGCTAACCCTTCTGCATCTCAGTTTTCCTATCAATGAAATGAGAGTAGAACACTTAACCTGGTAAAAATATTAGGGCATAAAATGGGATCTCAATATGTGAAGCATCAAACATACAACCTAAAAAAGAACATAAACTCAATGAATGTTGCCTTTATCTGTCGGTTCTGCTATAACTTAGGTGCAATAACAAAATACAAATGATGATGATGATGATGGAAGCAAACATTTATATAGGACTTACTAAATTCCAACCACAAGTGGAAGCACGTCACATACATTCTCATACACATAAGGGAACTACTGTTATGATCTTCACTTTACAGCTCAGGAAACTGAGGTACAGAGAGGTTGAGTGACTTGCCCAAGGCCATTCAGTGATGGGAGGAACTGGAATTTGAACCTGGGATGCCTGGCCCTTAACGGCTAGGGAGGATGTTTGTTATTCAAGTTACAAGAAGTCTGGAGGCTGGGCAGTTGGTTCCACAGCTCAGCAGTGTCTCCAAGGAATCTTTTGCATCTTTCCACTCTGCCATCTTTAATGTGAAGACTTCCTGGTCACCTTTACCACTCAGGGTCCCAAGATGGTCACCTCTGTTCCAAGATGTCTACCCAGCCATCCCGTGTAGACACAAGAAGAGGAGGGGCTCTCTCCTGCCATGTGACTCCTCAAGAGTCTTTCCCAGAAGCACCCAGCAGACGTACTCAGGCCCTGTTAGGCACATGACTCAGTCATGTGACCAGTGCTCCCATTGCAAGGAATCCTGGGAAAAAGAGCCTATTGGGCATTTTCTGCTCTTTGATGGAAGACGGGCTCCATCTAGCAAGGGAGGGGGTAGGGATGGCTAGTGGGTAGGCAACCATCAGTGTCTTCCATGATTCTTTTCCCAGTTGAAGACAAATCCTGCCTTCTACCCACCCTTTAATCTCTTCTAGAATATACTCTATTAATTATCCCTATGCTTTCTTACATTTCACTTCTTCATTATTCCTTCATTCATTCAACAAACATTTATTGAGCACCTGCTGTATGCCAGGCAGAGTTTTAGGTCCTGGGTATAAAGCAGTGAACAAAGCAGATGAAAATCCCTGCCCTAGCAGGGTGGACCTGCTAGAGCAGCAGCATCCAACGGAACTTTCTACACTGATGGAAATGTTGTATGTGTGCAACTGTCCACATGTGGCTGTGGAGCACTTGAAATGCAACTAATGTGACTGAGGAACTGAATGTCTCATTTAATTTAAAATAAGTTAAGTTTGTATATTTAAATATCTATGTGTAAGTGCAACTGGTTAAATTAAGTATATTTATTATAGCAAGTGTGGCTAGTGGTTACCGTATTGGGCAGTGCAGCTCTAAATGCCGAGAAATACATCATCGTCTTTTCTCTCTTGACACAGAAACATGTTCACTTCTCTCCCACCCTGAAAATCCTCTCTTCGTATACCCAGGCTCTTGTTTCCAGTTCTTCTCTTGTTCTCTCCAGCCATCGGCCACAGTGTGACTCCCCAGTGACCTGACGCTGTGCCTAATGGACGCTCTTTGTCCATTGCATCTTACTCCTCTCTGTGCTGCCCTGGAGACCAATGACCTCACCTTTTTCAAAACGCTTTTGAACTTGATCTCCAGGGATGACACTCTCTACCAGGTCTCCTTCCACCGCTGTGACTTCCTGTTTGTCATAATCTCCCTCTACTTGTTATCTCTGAAAATGTTGTTTTTCCCCAACATTCCGTTGGAGGCTCTTGGCTTTTTTCATTTTGCCTGTGTGCCCTGGGATATCTAGCCTACCATAACCCTGTCCTATGCCACTCCGTATTCATTCCCCAGATACTTATTGAGTAGCTGCTAGGCCATGAAAAGTGCTTCAGGTGCTACCAAAAAAAAAGTCTCTGTCCTCATTGAGCTGACATTCTAGAAGAGGAGGTGAATAATAAACGCAACTTAATAAACAGTGTATTTCCAGAGAGTGTAGGGTCTCTTTAGCTAGAGGTGCCAGGGGAATCCTCTCTGAGAAGGCAAAATTTGAGCGGCAACCTGAAGGATTTGAAGCAGGCCAGTTACACCAAGAGGGAGAGAGTTGAGGGGGTGGGCAATATAACCTTCCCGTGGTGGGAAGGAGCTTTTCTTGGTGGCAGAACAGAAATGCCGAGTGGCCAGGGTGGTGTGCCGGAGCCAAATCACACAAGGTCTTGTGGTCATGGTAGAGTTTGGATTTTACTCTACCGGTAAACCTGATGGGAGCCACTGGAAGGTTTTAATGAGGGAATTACAGAAAACTAGCATCTCCAACTCAACGTCCACTACCCAGCTCTTGATCTTCCTTCAGACCTACTCTTTCATCTTCACCATCTCAACCGACAGCAACTCCATCCTTCAGATAGCCCAGGGCAAAACTCTGCAGTTGCCCTTGATTCCTTTCTCTCCCAACCCCCCCTCAATCCTTCCTTTGGAAGCCTTGGTGGCTGCCATATTGTTCTCCATAGCACTTTGCATCATCTAACATGCCATATATTTTCCCATTGTCACTTTGTTCATGGTGGCATCCTCAGGCCCTCCCTGAGTACCCAGCCCATAGTAGGTGCTCAAAAACCCTTGCTGAATAAATGAATGACCATCACTTGGTGGTTCATTCAGAACCAGGGAGCCATTCTTTCCTTCTCTTCTCTTCCCCACCATTGCCCTAGCCCCATCCAATGAGCCATGTGAGGTGGAGAACTGGGTGTCCTGGGTTCGAGTTCTTACTCAGTGGTGTGGACCTCCATGCATTAGTAACTTCTCTAGGCTTTAGTGTCCTCCTCTGTAAAATGGGACTCATCCTGCTAAATACTGGGAGGCAGGGAGGATTTGCTGAGCCCAGGCAAGCTCCCTGGTGCACAGCAATCAATGGCAGCTAAATATAAATCGGGGCTCCTTTGTACTCCCACTGCCTGTGTCCTAGTTCCAGCCCTCATTATGCCGGCCTGCTCTGCAGCTCCCTCCTAGCTCCTGCCTCCATCACCACCCATCTGTCCTTTCAGCTGTCAGGCTTGTCTTCCTAACGCCAACCCTAATAACATCCCTCCCCTGATCCAAAACCTTATATGACTCCCACTGTCCACACGACAGACCCACCTCCTCAGCCTCCGGTTCACAGACCACCCAGTTTTCTCCCCACCAGGTCTCCTGAGTGAAGGCTCCTGCCTCGGAGGGCATTCTCAGCCAGAGAAGCCTTCCCCTCCTCCTGTTCTCCTCCTAATTCCATCTCACCCTTCCAATGGGAGATTGGGAGATAGTACATCTTGGGTGCTGGCTAGGATAGCCCTGAGAAGGAGGGAAGTAGGATTCTCTGCCTTTCTAAGGCTCAGACAAGTTTAGGCCAAGGCCACCCAGTGAGAAAACACAGGATGAAGGTTTAAGCTCAGGACTGAGATTTTGTGAGATTTGGTGCTGTGCTGCCTCTTCCGACTTGGGTTCCACAATAGCGCCGTCCCCAAACCCTTCCATCTGTATTCCTTTCCTCCTCATTCCAACCTCCTACAGCTCTGGGGCCAGAAGGACGTAGACTTGAGTCTCTTACCCACTTACTGGTGTAGTCATTTAAGGGAAGGGTTGAGTTCATCTCAGCATTTTCATTGCATCTAGGACAACCTGGTCTAGACCCTTCATCAGTTCACCTGGAACAATGCAGTTACTTCCTCCCCAGTCTCCCACCTTCTGGCCTTATCACCCCAAGGGGCCTTATTTTAATACAAGTCAGATCATGTCCATCTTCTGCTCAGAATGCTCCATGGCTCCCATCTCACTCAGAGCAAAAGCCAACGTTTTCCTCATGGCCCACAAGGCCTTGCACTCTCTACCACATTACCTCCCTGCCCTCATCTCCTCCCATTGTCACCCTGGCTCACTCGGCTCCAGCCACACTGGCCTCCTCACTATTCCCCAAATGCACCAGGCACAGTCCTGCCTCAGGACCTTTGCATTGGCTGTCATTCTGCCTAGAGTTTCCTCCTGACATATTCACGTGGCTCACCCCCTATCTTTCTTCACATCTTTACTCCAGTGTCTCATTGTCTGGACCTGCTCCGTCCAGTACATTCACCGCTGGCCATGTAACGGCCATTAAGCACCTGAATTCAGATGTGCTGTAAGCGTAGAATATGAACCAGGTTTCAAAGACTTAGTCTTTGAAGAAAAGAATATATAACATGTCTTATTAATCTTTCATATAAATTGCCTGTTGAAATAACACTTTGGATAGATTGAGTTAAAGAAACTGTGTTATTAAAATTAATTTCACCTGTTTCTTTTTACTCTTTTAATGTAGCTACTAGAAAATTATAAATTTCACAACCCGCTCTCATTAAAGTCCCATTGGACAGTGCTGGTCTGAGCGTTCATAACACTGAACTACGTCCCTACCTTCACCAACTGATATGAATGTCATTCCCCTCCTTCTGCCGCACGTCTCTGGTGTCCCCCTTCCCCCTTCCCTGCATTGCTTTTCTCCCTCGTGTTCTCAACTCCGGCATCCACCATATTTATTGGGTTTATTCTCAGTCTCCCCTCACACGGACAGGGAGTCCCATGGCTCGTGTCCCCAGGACCTGGACAGGGCCCAGCATGTTGTAGGTGCTCAGTGAATGTTCGGGAAGTGAGTAACGGGAGACTTAACCGATGCCTGCTGTTTGCTATCAGGCCATAGCCAACAGCTTCTGTCAGCCAAGAAGGAAGAAAGCGAGATGCAGAAACAGATTGGTGATTTATAAGATGGAGTTTGAGGAACCCAAATGAATATGAGAAAAGATGGTAGAGGAAGAGAAAAACAGAGTAAACTGAATTAAAAGTTCTTTGGGGTTGTATGGTACGGCTCCCTCCTATTCTTCCTGGCACCATCCAGTCCCCACCAGGGCACCATCTCATTCCTTGAATTTGTCAAGCCTTTTCCCACCCCGGGCTCTCTGTCTTGCCCGTTCCCTCAGCCTAGAACGTTCTTCCCCCGCCAGTTTGCCCCTCTTCATCCGTGAGACCTCAGCTTGAGACAGGTCCTCCCTGGCTCCCAGACTAGTTAACACAACCTGCTGTGTGCCCTCAGAGCTGTTGTCTTCTCTCTAATAAGAATGCCTCATACCTGTGATGGACTCATTCATTGTATGCGTTTTTCTGTTAAACATTTTTCTCCTGCGTCAGCTCCATGAGGCAGAGAGGGCTCGTGCATTGCTCTGCCCACCGTATAGAACATACTCAGATGCACATTTGTTGATGGTGGAACATGGGCCAGTCCAGCCTAAAATGCCCATCGCTGTTCTAGGAGTAGTCTTGAAATAGAGTTGGGAACATCCCCTGGCTTAGTTTGAGGTACCCCAGAATAGATCCTAAAACAAGGATTGAGGTGCAGGTTCATCTAGGAGTTGACACCCCAGGAAATGTTGATGGGGAGAGGGAAGGGGAGGCCAAGAAGGATGAGTGGTTGAGCAGGTGACGCTTGCGGGCAGCTGGGATCAGTCCCTCTGGGAGCCTATGCAGAACTCACACCTTACAGCAATCTGGAATGAGAGGCCAGGGTGCTGGGGAATTGCCTCCCCTACTCCCCGCAGTCTTGGGTTGAGGGCTGCTCCCAGGGGGGCATTCACTCCCGGGACCTGTTTCAGTTTGGGAGAAAGCCCTCCAACAAAGACATGCAGATACTGATTGTTACAGGGCCACAGTGGTAAGGTCCAGACCCCCGGACAAGACTGAAGACACCTTCAGGTTGTTTGCATGGCCACCATCCACTGGTTTTCAGCATCTCTCGTCCATTGTCTGAAGCTCTGATGACAACCTCTTCTGTTGAGTGGCTCCGTGGTAGGCTCGTTCTACATCAGAATGCCTCAGAAATTGACTCGTTCAGGAAACAGATCAGGGAGTTCCCCAGGCTGCCTGACGAGGGGCTGCGGGACCCCTTGTCTCACCAGTTACACTTTTACAAGTGAGGACTTAGGACGGGGTCTTTTCCACGTGGGTTTTCTGCAGAAGGCTCAGCTCGTTACAGTGATTCTTACTTACCTGCATTTGCAAGAGTGATTACTTTTGACCCGAGGCTTGGGGTCTGTAGTGCCCTCCTTGGGCTGATGCCAGCTGGTCCACACCATCAGGGCCACACCTATTGTTCATTGGTTGGTTGGTTTTTCCATTTATTTCCAAGTAGCTCAATGCACTTCCTGTGTGCCAGGAACTGTTGACCACTTCAGAAGTATCAATTCATTTAATCTTCACAATCCTTTGAGGGCTTCTGTTTTTGAAGTGTACTGTCAAGGTGTGCTGTATTCTAGGGCACTATTGTTGTCCCCATTATATAAAAGGGGAAATGGAGCAGGGAAGTGACTTGCCCAAAGTCACCCAGCTGGGAAGTGGCAGAGCTGGGGATTTGAACCCATGCAGTCTGGGCTATTAATACTGAACTACTTTCCTGCCGGTGGTAAAGAGCCCCAAGTCCCAAGGGTCTGCCACTCCCACGACCCCTCCCCATGGCCCGCCAGCCTCCCCATGCTCCATTCTGATATAGTTGTAAAATGTATTGAATATCACCCTGACTGCATGCTCTGGGGGGTGTCCGTTCTTCTTAGTCCAACATTTATTATCATCAACCATACACACCTGTCTGGAGTCTTTGTAAACCACATGTTATCCCGTGAGGCCGGTGACTACGTAACACAGATGACAAAACTGAGGCCCCGCGATATAACATCCCCTGCCTGTGGTCACCCAGCTGGTAAATGACAACATCAAACCCAGGCACCCCTGCCCATCTGTCTGATCCTGACCCTGAAACCTACCCTGTTTTCCGTTCTGGCTTCTTTCTTCCAGCATCTTGGCGACAGTTGGGACGGAGTTTGACCTACGGACGCTAAGGGCAGTTCGAGTGCTGCGGCCGCTCAAGCTGGTGTCTGGAATCCCAAGTGCGTGAGTTTCCGACCCTGGCAAGGGGTCTGCTCCGGGCCCAGGAGTCCTCAGTATCCCCTCTGCACGGCGCCTCAGGAGGGGCCTCCGAGTCCCCCATCCTGTGCCAGGACAGCCTCCACTTTGGGGAAGCCCTCCAAAGGACCCCCAGGAACCTAGTTTCAGGTGTGGGTGCACTCCTGAAAGTAAGCCAGGAGCCTCACCCATAACCACAACACCCATTTATGGAGCGTCTACTGTCTTATCAGGAGCCATGCGAAGCACCACACAGTATCTATCTCATTCAGTACTCACTACATTATGAAGCTGATGGTGCTGAAATCTCCGTGGGGAAACACATGGGGAAACTAAGGCTCAGAGGGGCTGAATAATCTGAGCAGAGTCCATGAACTAGAAGTTAGCAAGTGCGACCCCAAACCGAGGCAGTAACACTGGTGGCAATAACTGTTACCATTTATTGAGTGCCTACTGTGTACCAGGCCTTGCAGAAAGAGCTTTATGTTCATCCTTATAATGACCCAATGAACCCATTTTACAGATAAAAAGCCTGAGGCTCAGAAAAGTTAAATTACTCACCTGAGTTCTTACAGCTTTTCAGTGATGAGCTCCAAAGTCCATAGTCATTCCATGCTGCTTTCTCATACTCCAAGGATGCTTCTAGTCCAGCCTTTGGGGGTGGCTGCAACATTCAGGGTCAGGATTAGGTTCAGCTGCAAAAAAAAAGAAAAACAAAATAAAACAGGGCTGACCTTTTTCTGTCCTACTGCCTCAGTTAGTAATAATAATTATAGGTACTTACTATGTGCCAGGCACTGTTCTAAGTATTTGCCATTTTTAAACTCATTTATTCTCATAAAAATCCTGTGAGGTGGGCTCTATTATTAGCACCATTTTATATTTCATTGGCTTTGTTCTTCAAGTTCATTGGCATCTCGATTTAAAGGGTAAGCTTTCCCAGAATACCACCAGCAGGGTCTTTTTGTAGAAAGAAGGCACTTCTACGGTACTTAGATATCTGCAAGATTCCAGCAGTTACCTGCATCGTATTAAATTAAGAGCCATTCCAAAAGTAATACTAACAAGACTCTGTTTGATGACCACTTCTGACATGTCAGGTGCTTTGCTAGGTATGAACTCCCTCTCTGAGAGGGAGGGACTATTCTAACCCACTATTTACAGATGAGGAAACCGAGGTTCCGAATGGTAACCTGGCTTGCTCAAGGTCACGTCACTAGTAAGCAGATGAATAGATCTGGTCCCCTAGAAGCAGACTTAGATACATGTTCAGATGCACCTTCTTTATCGAGTGGGTGTTGCTGTCAGGAGAGAGGGAATGAGGAAAGCAGGATGGACCAGGGGTAGAGGCTGGGCAAAGATGCAGTGCCAGCCCTATTTTGTGGGAAGTTCTAGAGTATGAATAGCACCAGAGGTGTCCTCTAACTTGAGGCAAGGAGGCTGGCCTTTTGTACTTCTCTAGTCAATTAGTGGGGGTGGGAGGTGGGGCAGCAACAGCCTCCCAGGTGAGGCAGCTCTTGATGACCACGGGCAGTTCTACAAAGAGGAGTGCGGGGAGCCATTAGCAGCCAGTGCCCACCTGAGCTGGCGGGTGGATTCACCTGCAGCGAAGGAGTCCTCGCTTGGGCACCAGTAGCGTCCAGTGTCCAGAGCCTAACCAGTTTGCCACAGTGCCTCCATTAGTGTCACCTCACATTTTGGACCCCTTGGAGTATCATAGCCCCTTGGAGCCCTTTGACAGTTTCCCTCCCTTGCTGGGGTCTCCACCCGTCATGAGGTGCGAAGTTCTTCTAATCAAGAAGCAAGCCCCCAAACTACATGTTGGAACCCTAATTTTAACCATAGACTTTCCTAATAGATAGCAGTAGTTACATGCATAGGATCTGACACCACTCAGACCTGGGCTTGAATCCTGACTGTTATTTCTCGTGCCCTTGGCTGAATCACGACACCTCTCTGAGCCTTGCTTCCCACCTCTGCGAAAGGAGGATCATTTTACATGCGCACCCCCCTCATGGTGGGGGGTTGTCCAGAAGCCAATGAAATCACGTCTGGTTCCTGTGGACTGGAACTGGGTTGTTGACTGCTTGCCGGTGTAGCCCACATGGTGCCTTTGCATAAATTAGGAAAAGACGCCCCCTCCTGGTGGAAAAAAATTAGAAAAAGGCGCCCCCTCTGGGTGAAAGCCATCCAACACCCAAGACCATGGTTCAGAAAGCAATGGATTTCCACTCTTCGTAGTCCAAAAGGTCGTCAAGTGACACAGCATATGTCAAATACTTTTGTAAAACATTGAAAAATGAAAAGTGCTTTTAAAAATGAAGAGGGATTGTTCCTATTGTAATAATGAGCAGCCTCTGTGTGCCCTTCCTCCATGTCCCTTCCCCAGCTTCCTGTGTGCTGTGGGTTCCTTCAGGAGGCAGCCTGGGGGCAGGGTTCGGGAGTGCCTGTTCACAGGGCCATGGGGCGTCTCTCTGTGTCTCCCCAGGTTTACAAGTCGTCCTGAAGTCCATCATGAAGGCGATGATCCCCCTGCTGCAGATCGGCCTTCTCCTATTTTTTGCAATCCTTATTTTTGCAATCATAGGGTTAGAATTTTATATGGGAAAATTTCATACCACCTGCTTTGAAGAGGGGACAGGTAGGTCTGAGCATCGTGATGTTTTTTTCCCCAAACTTCCTCTCATTTCTTTTCCTCCCTTGGGGACAAGCTCCTGGAAGGGCTATGCAGGGTTTTGCTTCTTTCTCCTGGAAGCCGGGAGAACCCCATCCAAAAGTGCTGTAGGCAAGACGGGGTGAAGCAGCCCCCGAGATCTTGTTGCTAGTACCTTGCATTGGGGTCCCCCAGAGGCTATCTCAGGTGAAAGTGGTTGATTTGGGAAGGAGTTCCAGGAAGTTCCATCGGGGGCATGCATGGTGAAGTGAGACAGGGAAGGGAGGCCATCTTGTAAGAGGGGTTTATCAAGCTAAGTTTCCACAATGGGCAACCAGGGCTCAGTGCCACTGGGCACCTCAGGGAGAGAGCGTAGGACACACAGCTCAGTGCCACACCTCCTGAGGGGTGAGGGAGCTGGGTATTTATCCACTGACTTCTGTCCATCACTGGTGAGGACGGCTCCTGGGTGGGCATGAATGCCCTGGCACAGCTGGATGCCCCTGCTATCCAAACGCTTTTGTTTTCAGGTGGGAGCAGGCAGGGCAAGTGATGACAGGTTATGGACAGGGTGCTGCCAGCCTCTGCCTAGTTCCCTTGCAGTGACCACAACCCATGCTGAGTTCTAAAGTAGCAAGAAGTGGGGGTGGCCTGGCCAGAAAGGAAGGGAAGGGTCTGACTGCTTTGTGGGTGGTGACCCATTACCTGAAGAAAAGGCGAGTAGGGGATGGTTTCTCCTGTTCTCCTCCAGAGTGTACCTAAGGACACCCCAACTGGGAGTCCTGGCACCAACCCATCAGAACCTAGCGCAAGCAAGATCCTGGTCCCTTTTCACCACACACTGTGTCAGTGTCAATCCCTTAGTGGCTGGGTCAAGAAGTGTGGGCGGGGGGCAGGCAGGAGACAACCCCCGCCCCAGACTCAGCTCTGAATCAGCAGTGTGGCAGGGTAGTTTCTCCTGAGTCCCCCACGTCCACGCTCTCAGACCTAGTAGCTTCCAGATACATTTTCAGTTCAATCCCCTGCTTTCCAAACCCTTTTGCTCTCTGAAGCCCAAGAACCAAGTGGAATCAAATAAGGAGGGCAGCCTGTGTGCCAGTATTTAGACCGCTAGCCATCTTGGCGCAGACAGGCTGAAGAGCAGCGCTGGTTATGCGTCAGGGGCACTGAATTCAAGGAATGGACGGAGGAGACAGTTAAGCTGAAAGGGGACCCGAATAGGAAAGGAAAGTGATCTCAGGCCCGTCTTATTGGGGAAAGGTTCTGTACTGAGTGGCTTCCCACCCCGCTTCTCTGCCCAGTGACCCCCAAGTGGCCAAGCAGACCTCCCCAGAGGAAAGGAAACCCCAGTAGAGAAGGTTTATTTGAGCTGCTTTTTTTCCCTTTTTTTTTTTTTTTTCCTCTTGCTCCTCCTGTCTCCTCTCCTGGGCTTGTGAACTTTGCTCAATATGGGATGTCCTAATTATTTCTTTCCCCGATGAAGAAGGTGTTAATTGAGGCAGAGCTATTTCTGCGTCTGGCCTTGTCACCCGGGCAGAAATTCGAGAAGGAGAGATACAGGACAGGGCCCCTTGGAAAAATCAGCCAAGAGCAGAGAAACCAGGACTCCTGGATCCTAGATTTGAGGGTTTTATTGGGTTTTTTGGGTTTTTTGGGGTTTTTTTCCCTTTCCAGCCGAGAAGACACATGATGGTCTTGGGTCTGGGTGGGGTTGTAAGGGGATAGACGTGGGTGGGGCCCCTGGAGGGTGGGAAGCCTCCATTTAGGAAGATGACTGAAAAGCTCACGATTAAAATTATAAGGCGTGTGAGTAAGAGACAGATATATACAGACACCCAGGCAGCAGGTTAATTTTAAAATATATTTATAACCAAATTCCTCAGACTCTGGACGGTTGCTTTTCTCGAAGCAGCGCTCAGAGTGTTTCATGATGGAGGGTGGGGGTTGAGGGGGAATTGAAATTAAGAGCGCCACTGGGCAAAGCTGCTAAAGATAGATAAGTTTTCAGCTGCATTCCTTCGTCATCAGGAACCCGGTTTCTGTGCGCCCAGTATCATGCTAAACTCTCATGGAGATGCAAAGATAAAGTGAAATTCTACCTGCTTTCACTGTCTGCAACCAGTTCATAGCAGTGAAGACTAATGCATGATATTATCCCCATACTTTGAATGTGGGGGAGCTGTTGTATCCCTGAGAAAAAGGAGGGACCAGTGCTCAGTGGGGTAATGAAGGAGGCAGAAATTGAGCCAGACTTGGGCACAGGGTGGAGACAGAGAAGGTTCCTGACAGAGGCGACCTTCCCAACAAGCAGTACTTCTCATTTTAGTGTAGGAGCCCGTGGATTTTTCCCCCTGCCCTGAGCCTTATGTTTAAAAGATTTTGCCTTCCAACCTGTATTTATTAAATCACAGCCCCTGCACCAAGTTCGACATGAATGGGGAAGGCGTTTCCAGCCGTTTAAACTAGTGGCTGACGTGGTCATTGCTTCTTGAGCAGTGGGAGTTATGTCGCATGACCTAGAGTTTCTATTTAACCAGAGCTTCAAAGGCCAATAAGATTCACTGGTTCCATGCTGGTTTGTTTCTCTTTACTGCATGCTGAATGGAGGTTGGGAATTGGTGCACATAGCTTGGAGCACATACTTGAGATATATTTTAGTTTAGTGCAAAGCTTGAGTTTACATACTCAGCTGTCTGTTTTCTTGGTGGACAATGTCACTCTGAAAACCTTCAAAAGTGTCACTGGCTGGGTAGGGTCCTCTTATATCTGCTGCTGTGGTCCACTAGGGACATACCTGGGACCATTTGTGCCCCCATGACTCCATGAGTTTATGGAGGCATCTCTCCTCCTCCCTCCTAATCAACCCCTTGGAATTTAGACCTAACCATTAGTGTCCAGGAAGCTGTCTTTGGTTTCAGTGAGGGGGGCGTCCATTGGCACATGTCTCTTTACTTATGGCATTTTCACAATCTGCCTCCTGCTTTTTGGGAGAAAGCTTAACTCCTGTGCCTAAGGGTAAGTACTGTGTGTACTGGCCTCCGTCGCTCCCAGAAAAGCTCCCTAAGCTCAGCACATCTCAAGGAAAAAAAAAAAAAATCAAGCTACAGAAGAATAACATGATGCTTTTTACAAATTTGTCCTAATGGAAGTCTGGAGAACACTGCACCCAACTATCTCACAGTGCACACAGCACATTTACCAAAAGTGACTGTATTAGGGCCCATAAAATGCATCTTGACAAATTTCAAAAGACTAAGTAATACAGAACATATTCTCTGGCCACAGTGCAATTCAACTGGAAATCGGTAACAAAAAGACAACTCTAAATGTGTTTGGAAATTATGAGACATGCTTATTTGTGGATGAAATGCTAGGATGTCTGAGATTTGCTTTAAAAATATTCTATTGGCAAGGCAAAGTGCGGGAAGGGGATATAGATGAAGCAAGAGTAACCCTGAGTTGATAAATGTTGAAATTTGTGATAGGTACATGGGAATTTATTATACTATTGTAATTTTACATATATCTGACAAGTTTTGTTTTTAAGAGAAGTACTTCTTGGTTATCCATGGGTCAAAGAAGAAATAATAGCGGAAGTTGCTGAATATATTTTACTTGAACAATAATGATAATGCATGACAAAATTTGTGAGATGCAGCTAAACCCACACTTAAAGGGCAATTTATAGCCTTAAAGAAAGTTAATCCATCTCAAAAACTTAGGAAAAGTAATAAAACTCAGAGAAGAGGTTAATGAAATAGAAAACAATGAATAGATCGACCAAAGCAAATGTTGGTGTTTTTTTTTAAAGACTGATAAATTCATCCCAATAGCCTTTTTTTGTTTTCAATAGGTTGACTCTTCATGGGCCCCTATTTCTCAGAACTTGTTTTTCTGGCTCCTTCTCCTGATTTTTCTCGCTTTCCCTTTCATAGATGACATTCAGAGTGAGTCTCCGGCTCCATGTGGGACAGAGGAACCCGCCCGCACCTGCCCCAATGGGACCAAATGTCAGCCCTACTGGGAAGGGCCCAACAATGGGATCACTCAGTTCGACAATATCCTGTTTGCAGTGCTGACTGTTTTCCAGTGCATCACCATGGAAGGGTGGACTGACCTCCTCTACAACGTAAGTGATGCAGGTTCATAGGGAGGTAGCCCTCCAGGACTAACCAACTCCTAAGGCTGCAGTGGAGGGATAACTTGACACTGCCCCAGAAAAGCTGGCCTGACACTTAGGCCTTGAAAGATATAGGGGTGAGCAGATGGGGACTCATCCTCAGAACTCTGAGTAGGGAAGGTCCCTCAGGACATGGAAATCCAGAGGGCACACAGATGCTGCAAGTGTTTAAATATAATTATAGATTTTTTGAATACGGGTACACCTCACTTTATTATACTTAGCCCTATTGTGCTTCGCAGATACTGAATTTTTTACAAATTTAAGGTTTGTGGCAACCCTGTGTTGAACAAGTCTATTGGCACCATTTTTCCAATAGGCTCAGGTGATGGTTAGCATTTTTTTGGCAATAAAGTATATTTTAATTAAGGTATGTATGTTGGTTTTCAGACATAATGCTATTGCACATTTATAAGATCACAGTATCATATAAACATAACTTTTTATGCTCTGGGAAACCAAAAAATTTGTGTGATTCACCTATTGCAATATTTACTTTATTATGGTGGTCTGGAACTGAACCTACAATATCTCCGAGGTCGCGTGATTCAAAAACCAACATGGATAAAAGAGTAATGTCCTTGGACATATGCAAAGGGGCTCTGTGCTGGGACTCGCTGGCCTTCTTCCAGCCATGCCCCTCCCCATGGTGTGAGGAGTCCACAGGGCCGAGGGGACATGTCTACCAGAAGCTGGTGCCACTATGTTGGATTAGGGCCACCCTACTCCAGTACAACCTCATTTTAACTAATTACTTCTTCAATGACCCAATTTCCAAATACGGTCAGATTCTAAGGTTTTGAGTGTTAGGACTTCAACATATGTTGAAGGAGAGGACACAATTCAATTCATAACGGCCCCCCACTACTTTCTAGACCACACTGTGGATTATCCAGGAGCCTAGAATTCTCTGTCCAAGCCCAGATTCCATGGGCTTGCATGAGATTCTTCTGTGGGTGTGTTTTCCAACTGGACCACTCGTTTGTACCCTCCAAGGGCCAAGGGTGTCCTAGGGGTGGCACAAGTGTGGCTGGAGCTTAGACATGCAAGTGGGATTGTCCACTCCCGGGCAGGACAGAGCCGTGAATGGGAAGAGAAGGGGGCAGGCCATGGTCAGAAGGCAGGGCTGCCTCTCCTCACACCACTGTCTAGTCCCGATGTCCAGATTCTAATTTTTACCCTACCTTCCCAGTGCTTATGAAGGTATGTTTGTAAAGGAGAAGCATGCAGCATATTTTATTTAGTAGCTTTTAAATATTTATACATAGTAGGTATGTGGTCCTCCATTGGTACTCTTGTCCTAGGTCTTGAAAATATTAGGGACAGATCTGAAGAGATGTATACTCGTACCCCTACCCGTCCCCCCTTTTGCCTGTTTCCTGTCCCCCATCCTGGGCTGCTCCACACAAGTACTGAAATTGCCAGTTAAGGTTCTTCCTATATGGGCCAGAGTTTGACCCACTAGGGAAGCAATACCAGGTTTCTTCCTGCACGCAGAGGAACTGAACTTTCGTGGTCACCATGTGTGTTCCCTAAGGATTTTCTCCCATTGAGTTGGAGGGAGATTTATAAGAACCCTTTTGATCAGTGGCTCTTTTTAAGGTAGGGATGAGACTGCTGCTTGAGAGTAGGCAGCAGAAGGAGTTGCCATCGGACAGCTGTGCATGTCACGCACTGCACAAGTCACCACATCTCGGGAGTGCTATTCATATCATAGACAACATAGATTTCTACCATTATGATAATTTATTAACAAATATAAAGGACGTGCGAAAGGGACATGGTGTACTAATTTGTCTGAAGACCTTGTCCAAGCATAGCATGGACAAGAACAGACAGCAGATCTGAGAGATTCTCAGGCCCTCTCTTGAGCTTCACCTGCGGAGAGCTTGGGCAAAAACTTGCCAAAGCTTGCTGGGGGATTTTTATGAGGTTTTGGTTTTTACTTTGTAAAGCTGGCATGAGAAGAGATTACAAGGGGAAATGAACCCTCCTGGGAGTGAAACAGAACTGGAAGACAATTAGAAAATTTGGGAGAGCAGAAGTGGGGAGTGGGGAGCAGGAGCTGAGAAAATTGTAAATGTGGAGAAGGGCTGGATGTCCAGAGAAAGGGTCTGGGGTTCAAAGGAAGACACTGGGGTTGTGCTCAATGGTAGGAGAGAAAGTATGAACAGGACCGTGAATTTCCAGAAGATTCTACAGTCATAAGGACCATTATCTAAGGGGATGTTTGTCCTAGGAGCTTAGAGCTGAGCCGCCTTGAGGGGAAGCAAGCTCAGGGGGAGTAGTTTGAAAGCAGAGTCAGGTGCCAGGCTGCCTGGGTTCCCTCCACAACTTCACTTCCTTGCTGTGCAACCTTGGGCAAGTTGCTTGACCTCTCTGGGCCTCCATTTCTACTTGTGCAAAATAAGCAAAAGCACAGTCCTACCTCACAGGGCAAGAGGACTGAGTGAGATGGATACATGTGAAGTATTTAGAACAGCACCTGGTATTGGGCAAGCTCAGTATAAGCCAAATTCTTCTTTTAAGAAACATATATGAATTTTTCGTCATAGAAACTCCAGCAGCACTTGAGGAAGTGATGTGAGCTATAAAGTCCCTCTTTATTTCCCACCCTCACCCTTCTGGTAACTGCCGCTAACTCACGGTAGCCTTCTAGAACTTTCCATGCACTTATATCCCACTGTTGTCCTTTGGGTAGAAGCCCGAGCAGTGATTTCAAGAACACTGATGTGAGCCTTGAGCAGTAATAAAGTACCACAAATTGGATGGCTTAAAACAACAAATATTTATTGTCTCACAGTCTGGAAGCCAGAAGTTTGATATCAAGGTGTCAGCAGGGCCGCGCTCCCTCCAAAGGCATTAGAGGAGGATCCTTCCTTGCCTCTTCCAGCTTCTGGTGGCTGCTGACAATACTTGGTGTTCCTTGGCTTATGAATTCTTTGCTTTCCACTCCAATACCCCATCTTCCTATAAGGACACCGGTCATATTGCGTTAGGACCCACGCTACTCCAGTACAACCTCATTTTCACTAATTATATCTGCAATGACCCTATTTCCAAATAAGGTCCTATTCTTCAGCATATCATTAGGGAGGGGACACAATTCATAACACCTCCCAAATAAATGACTGGCACCTGAACCTTTGTCTGGGGCTCCCCAAATTAAGACAGCCCACCCCCCAGTAGAACTACTAGGGCCTCTCATTGCCAAGGGGTCTTTGAGTTTCTGGCGATGGCTGAGGTGTCACTTTCCTAGACTCACCAGGACCCTGCCCTTGTGCCCTGCCATCTGCCAGGCCTGTTCTAGGGCACCCCGTGCTCTGTCCAACCACAGGCAGGCACAGGGTCTAGAATCATGTATAAAGCCAAGAGCCATGGGCGTGGCAGGTGACATCCACAGGGAGAGCCAGACACGCCTGCCGAAAGCGTCTTGGATCCACAGGGTCAGCTCTCAAATGGACGCTGCCTCCCTGGGTGGGCAGCACCTTACGATCCCAACCACTCATTTCTTTTCTCAACATCGTTGAAATCCATGTGTGTATTTTGTAATTATTTATTGACTACCTACTTTGTGCCAGGAAACAGGTGATTGGGAATACCACAATGAAGATAACAGGCAAAAATCCCCACCTGGGAGGGGACAGACATGAACAATAAACATGATAAATGATAAGCTACTTAGGAAGTGGGAGATTGACAGTAAGCAAATGGAAACATGGTCACTCCTAGACCAGGAGACGGGGAGAAGGGGCGGGAGAAGGAGAATTTTCTGGATTCTCTTAGTTTACGTAATCTGTCCAGAAAGAGTCCACACCAAAATAAATAGGTAATTGATTGATTGATTGACTGATGTAGCAATAATAAATGATCATTTTAATTTTGTTGTTAAGTAAACAAAATAAATGAAGAAGAGACAAACCTTCACAGAAGAATTCCATTTAATATATGTAGGCACTCCCCTTCCAGAAATGGAGCTTAATCTCTGTACACTGGAGGGGGCCCAGATTTAATGACTCACTTCCAAGAATCAAGTAGGGGAGGAGACATAAAGTCTTTTCACAGTGGAGAATCCTAGCAGACACTATCTTAACCAAGCGATGCAGGTTGACATCCCCAGTGAATGTGTGATCTTGCGACCTTTGATTTGATGTGATAGGGAGGGAATCTCACCTCTGTGGTTTTCTTCCCCAAGATGCATAACCCCAGTTTAATCATGAGCAAAACATCAGACAAACCCAAGCCGGAGGGGGTTTTGGAGGATACCTGGCCAGTCCTCTTTGAGACTACTAGGTCATGGTAAACAAGGAAAGACTGAGAAACTGTCACAGACCAGAGGCACCGAAGGCGATGTGAGGACTAAATGCAACGAGGGATCATGGATGGGGTCTTGGGGCAGAAAGGGGACGTTAAGGAGAAAACTGAGGCAATCCAAGCAAAGGCTGGAGTTCGGCTTTTCAGTAACCTGTGAGGGAGAGGTAACTGTTCCCCATTTTACAAATAAGTCTCAGAGGTTGAGAGATGCCTAAGGTTGTCCAGCCAGGAAGTGACAGTGCCAGGCTGTGTGCCCTGATTTCCTCTTCCCTGTGCCCTGAGCTGGTACCAGAAAAATAGATATGGGGGAAGGAGAGAAAGAAAAGGAGGGTGGGGAAGGGAAAGACCAATTTAACTTTTAAAGGAATCATTTCTTAAAACTCTCACTATAGTCTGGGGCAGAAAAGATGAAAGATTGAAACAGGAGAGCCCACCTCAGATTCTTTTTTTTCCCCAAGTTTCATTGCGATGTAACTGGCATACAGCACTGTAAGTTTAAGGTGTACAGCAAAATGACTTGACATGCATATATTGCAAAATGATTACCACAGTATGTTAACATCCATCACCTCATATAGTTACCAAAAAAAACTGGTTTTTTTTTCCTTGCAGTGAGAACGCTTAGGATGCACTCTCTTAGCAGCTTTCCAGCCTCCCCTGCAGCAGTGTTCACGATAGTCACCGTGCTGTACGTTGCATCCCTAGTACTCATTTATCTTATAACTGGAAGTTTGTACCACTTAACCACCTTCACCCACTTCCTCCTCCACGATAACTCCTGCCCCTGATAAGCACAAATCTGATGTCTTTTTCTAGGAGTTTGGTTTATTTGGATTCCACTATAAGTGAGATCATACAGTATGTATCTTTTCACTTACCATAATTCCCTCAAGGTCCACCCATGTTGTCACAACTTGTAGGGTTTCCTTTTTGCTCGCTAAATAGTATTCCAATGTGTGTGTGTGAGTGTGTGTGTGTGTGTGTGTGCGAGAGAGAGAGAGAGAGAGAGAGAGAGAGAGAGAGAGAGAGATTTTCTTTATCCACTCATCAGTGGACACTTAGGTTGTTTCCATGTCTTGGCTGTTGTGAATCTTGCTGTAGTGAACTTGGGGGTGCAGATATTTTTTCCAGTTAGTATTTTAGTTTTCTTTGGATAGATACCCAGAAATGGAATTGCTGGGTTATTTGATAGCTCTATTTTTAATTTTTTTAGGAACCTCCATACTTCTTTCCCATAGTGGCTGCACCCATTTATATTCCCACCAGCAGTGCAGTGCACGAGGTTCCCTTTTCTCCACATCCTCGCCCACACTTTTTCCCCTCATCCTTTTTTTTTTTTTAATTTTTTATTGGGGAATGTTGGGGAACAGTGTGCTCTTCCAGGTCCCATCAGCTCCAAGTCGTTGTCCTTCAGTCTAGTTGTGGAGGGCTCAGCTCAGCTCCATGTCCAGTCGCCGTTTTCAATCTTTAGTTGCAGGGGGCACAGCCCACCATCCCATGCAGGAATTGAACTGGCAACCCTGTGGTTAAGGGCTCATGCTCTAACCAACTGAGCCATCCGGCTGCCCAATCCCTCATCTTTCCGATGATGACCATTCTGACGGGCATGATGTGATGCCTGATTGTTCCACCTCAGAAATTCTTAACCTTGTTGAACCACAGACCCCTTTGTCAGTCTGATGATTTTAAAGGCATACATTAAAAGGCATGAGATGGCAGGGAAGCCAACTGCATTGAAATTATCAAAATATTTTAAAACACAGATTTGTGATGTAGTTTTAGAGTTTGTAACACATTACCGACAGGACCTGATGACAGATCAGATAATTTCTGTAATTTCATGAGCGTGTTAAGCTTAAAAGATTTTGCATGTTACCTGTAAACTGTATGTGATTTCTGCTCGGGACGGACGTCATGGGTTCTGCCCAGGTGGCTGCCGTTTGCTGCCTCCCTTCATAATGGAAAAAAGTGCCCACTTCCAGTGCAGATGTGGGGAAGTGAAGGTTAACTTTTTTTTTCCATTCAAATTTACAGACTCCTTGGATTCTATCCTCAGGAACCTCCAGGATTCCCCCACAAAAGCTGAGACTAAGGGAATCTCACAAGTGATTTCCCCAGTCGCTGTGTCTAGAAAAACCCTCAGAGGAGGTGATAGTTTAGGTGATAGGTGGGGTCCTCCCCATAGTAGTGCCTTTATAAGAAGAGATACCAGAGAACTCAGGGTGTATCTTTCTCTGTCTCTGTCTCTCTTCTCCTCCTCCTCTCCTCGTTCTTGCCTCTCTGTGATTTTCTCTTTCTCACTCTCTGTTTCTCTCCCTCCATTAATGTCAATTAAGAAAGCAACAAAACTGTGTTTAGGTGATTATAAACACGCGGTCCTTGACAAATGGTCACTAATGGTTGAAAATGATCTTTGACCTAAGCATTTTTTCATTCGTAGATGTTCATTTTGGCCACTATCAAAGCATCAGATTTTCGGGGCCTGTAGATCACACATTCATTCAACAAACCTTCATTGAATGCCCTCTGTGTGCAGGCACTTTTCTAGGCACTGAGGACCCCAGTGAACAGAGGAGACAACAATCCCTGTTTAGGGGAGTTGACATTTTAGTGGGGGGAAGCAGGCAATCAACACGATAATTAAGAGATACCATATTTATATATGTAAAGGGAAGACAGCATCTTAAATATTTCAGGCTTTGGGATCAGGCCATCTCTGTTGCAACTACTCAGTCTTCTGTCGTAGTATAGTATCAGCCACAGACAAAGTACATAATAAACGGGCATGGCTGTGTGATGATAAAACCTTCATTTACAAAAACGGAGGCTGTCGTTTGCCAACTGCTGTGTTAGAGAATGATGAAAGCTCAAAAGAAAAATAAAACAGTAGCAGCGTTGTGGTTTGTCAAGGTGAGAAGTTGCAGTTCTTCTAATAAGACCTGAAAGAGGTGAGGGGGAACCGTGAAGGTGTGTGAGAGAAGAGAGACCCAGGCAGATGGGACAGCCAGTGCTAAGGCCCTGAGGCAGGAGTGAGCGTGGCTTTTGTGAGAAGCAGCGAGAGGGCCCCTGTGGCTGGAGGGGAATGAGTGAGGGCCAGAGGGACTTCATGAGGCCAGGGGCAGTGACAGGACATCTCATAGGCAGAGAGATACTATAACGTATTCAAACCAGGACAATTTGGAGAGCAAACAGGGAAAAGAAGACTCAAAAAATAATTAACAGGCATTGCGTGATCAATAAGGGGTATAAACTGGGACATACGACCTCGTTCATGGCCTCTGTGGGACTTTGTCTCTTTTACAGTCAAAGCCAACCCATTTTTATGCTATGTGCTGTGGAATTGGGTGTTCTCCTACGCTGAGTATTTTATTTTTACATCCTCTATATTTTTTCTGAATGAACCATGCTCAAAAAATTAGAGGAAAATAAACCATAAAACAGAAGGCACTTAAGGATGTTACTGGGACTCGGCCATTAATTTGTTTGACGAGAATTTATCGAGCGCTTGCTAAGCGCCAAGGCGCCACACGAGGCACCGGCAGTGCTGGAATGAATCAGTGCCGCCCCTCTCCTCTCAGGCTCTCACGGGCCAATCGTTACCAACACAAAATACTATGTAAGTGCAGCCATGGAGGAAGTAGGAAAAAAATCAGTTGCAGGCCAGAATAGCAGGTCTAGCCCCAGCCCTGCCACCCACACCCTGTGTGAACCAGGCAAATCATGTCGTCTCTCTCAGCCTCAGTTTCCCCATCCACTAGGTGTGGCGATTGAGGCGTGTTTTGTTAGCTCAAAAGGGGTGTTCTATGAAAGTGATCGTGAGTGTTCTGCCTGGGTCTCCATTCCCAGAGAAACAGCCTGATCACTGGGACGTGGGTCGGTACGTTTCCCTTTGGTTAGTATTATAGAGACAATCCACCCACAGTGACCTCAGGATTGTATGCATTCACCATGCAACCAACACTTAGCACCTACTGTGCCCTGGGTTTGTTCTGGGCACTAGGGAGGTGACACTTTAGGGAGCAAAGAGTCTATAAATAAATAAATGCATAAATCGACTACATGATTCAAAATGTGAAGCGTACTGAAAAGAGAATGAGATGCCTGGCTATGCTGAAGGGAGGGGAAGACCTTTCAGTCAGGAGGCCTGGGAAGGTTTCTCTGATAGGGGACTCAGTGGGGCTTAAGACTGAGTAAAGAAGAGGAATCAACTAAGGGAAATTTTTTTTCTAGGGGAAATTGGGTGCCAGGCAGAGGCTCAGAGAACAGAAACAACTGGCTCATTATAATCTTGAACTTCACCTTTTTGGTACGTCCACTGGGCGTACAGGAGACATTCTTTTTCCCTACCTGCTTCATGAGATCTATATAAGGGGCAACGAGAAAGTGACATTTGAGAAAGAGGTGGAGGAGTGAACCAAGGAGATACCCGGGTGTATCAGTCAGGAAAGCTAGATTGTGCTGCAGTAACAAACATTCCCCAGTCTCTATGGTTTTAACAACAAATGTCTTTTCTTGCTCGTGCTACCTGTCCAGCACAGGTTGGCAGTGGGGAAGAAGGGAGTTCTGCTCAACGTAGTCACCTGGGATCTAGCTAATGGAGCAGCTACCATGTAGAATATTGCCACTGACTGTCCCAGAAGGAAAGAGAGCCCTGGAGGGTCCCACACTGACAGTTCAATGGTCTGGTCCAAAAGTGACACAGGTATTTCTACTCAATCATCAATGGCCAGCACTTATCATGTGGCCCTCAGCCAACCACAGGGGGACAGAGAAGGGCCATCCAGTCATATTACCAGAAATATGTAGTGACAGCACTAATGGAGAATAGCATGCCAGGCAGCAGGATTCTTTTAAGCTTTTGGAAGAAAGACAAGACGATGTTGAGAGCACATCATTTCCGATATCATTAATGATTTTGACAAGTGAGCAAGTTTTCCAACCCCTTCCTCCTCCCTGCACCCAGACAGACTTATGCACACTCCACCCTGAACTGCCCAAAGAGACCCAGGAGGGGAGACTTGTGCCTCCCCTCCATCCCCCCTTCTCTGCTATCACAGAACAGCCGTGGCAGCTACAGTCTTTCTGCTTGGGAAATACATTTCCCATTTTGCTTTCGAGCAAACCCCAGGGAAAGCCCACCTCCTACTTAAAAACGGCACGCAACCCTCCGCCAACTTCTTTTCAATCAGTTATTGGACCCAGAACTTGGAACTGAATAATTGGGCTAGATTTGGAAGAGAACAAGTGTCTCTAAAATCAGGCAGCAGAACCCCAGTCCCCAGGAAGAGAAAAGCAGATGAGGAAAGAGGGAGGAGGAAGAGGGAGCACGACTTGGGATTGAGGCTGTGGGCTGTGCAGGGGACTTAGACCCACCTCTTGTTCAGTCATTCAGCAGACATTTGTTGAGCACCGCCTGCATGCCTGGCATTGTGCCAGGGAATAC
This sequence comes from Rhinolophus ferrumequinum, assembly GCF_004115265.2. Lineage (NCBI taxonomy): Eukaryota > Metazoa > Chordata > Mammalia > Chiroptera > Rhinolophidae > Rhinolophus > Rhinolophus ferrumequinum. The sequence goes on from NC_046301.1 coordinate 48,385,589, forward strand.
AACAGGGAATAAAAAGCACAATGTCCCTGCTGCTTGTGGAACTGACATTTCAGCTGGGGAGATGAACAGTGCACAGGAGAAATAAGTAAAGTATAGAGGAGGAGAAGCAGTAAGGGAAAAAATAGAGCAGAAAGTGGAATTAGAAATGAAGGATGAGAGTTTAAAGGCCCTTTAGAGAAGGTGACATTTGAGCAGAGACCTGAAGGAGGTGAGGGAGGAGCCATGTAGGAATCTAGGGGGAGGGCATTTCAGGCCGAGGGAACAGTACATGCAAAGGCCCTGACCTGGGACTGTGCTTGGGGCATTTGCGTAGCTATGAGGAGGCTGTGTAGCTGGAGTAGTGATGGGAGAGGGGAAGAATCTCAGAAGATGAGAGCAAGGAGGTGAAGCGGGTGGGGGAACCTCTGCCATTTACTGGCTCGGTGACTGTATTCATTTTCTGTGGCTGCCATAACAAAGAACAACTGGGTGGCTTAAAACTACAGATACATTTTCTCTCTCAGACTCTGGGTGGAATCCTTCCTTGCCTCTTCCTGGCTTCTGGTGGTGGCTGTCAACCGTTGGCACTCTTTGGATTGTGGCTGTGTCCTTCCAATCTCTGCCTTCATTGTCACGTGGTCATCCTTTCCTGTGTGACTCTATCTCCACCTGGCATTTTTCTCTTCTTAAAAAGACACCAGTTGTATTGGATTAGGGACCACTGTCATGACCTCATCTTCACTTGACGGCAGCTGCAAAGACCCTATTTCCAAGCAGGGCATATTCATGGGGACTGGGGAATAGGACTTCAACACATCTTGGGGGGGTGGGACACAATGCAGCCTCCAACAGGGATCTTGGGCATGAGACTTGACCGCTCCGTGCCTCAGTTTCCCCACCTGGGAGGATGGGAAGGATTATGTACCAACTTTTGGAGTTTGTGAAAGGATTAAAAGCTCGAGGAGGCTGCCTACCTGGCACTGTGGGTGTCTGTTATTATGCTGAGCAGTGTGCCATGGGGTCAGAGGGTCCTAAGCCTGTCGGAGAGCTGGGGTATAGGCAGTCTGAGATGGGGGGCTGCCTCAGCAATAAGGGGTCTCAGCTACTTCTCCTTGCTCAGTCTTCTCCCAACCCCCCAACCCCCGACTCGCCACTCTGTTCGCATCCAAATCCTGCTTCTCCAGATGGCCCAGACTTTTTCTTCTGGTGTCCAGGCAAGTCTTCTGTCCTGCCTTCTTTCTGTCCAGTCTCGTTCTCCGGACTAAATTCTTTCTTCCAGAACCTTCCAAAAGCAAAGCATAGAACTTTGGGGCTTGTTAGAACAAGGGCATGTTCTGGGGGCTGGCCATTCATTGTCCCCAGAACCTATCTGTATCTGGGATGATGTCTTTGGTTGGGTTTTCTTCAATTTTTTCTGTGGGAAAATACACATAACATACATTTATCGTCTCAACCATTTTTAGGTACCTAGTTCGCTGGCATTAAGTGCATTCACATTACTGTACAATCACCACCACCATCCATCTCTAGAACTTTTTCATCTTCTCAAACTGAAACTCTGTCCCCATCAAACACTAACTCCCCCTCCCCTGCCCCCAGCCCCTGGCACCTACCATTCTACCCTCTGTCTCTATGAGTCTGACTCCTCTAGGGACCTCATAGTAGTGGAATTGTACAGCATTTATCCATTTATCCTTTTATGACTGGTTTGTTTCACTTAACATAATGTGCTCAAGGTTCGTCTATGTTGCAGCATGTGTCAGAATTTCCTTTCTTTTTAAGGTAAGTTTGACTGTCTTAAAATAAAACAAACAAACCTTTTTTATTGAAACAAAGTAAACATACAGAAAACCCCACAGATAATAAGTGAGGAGCTTGGTGGATATTTCACAACCAGAACACACCTATGTGACCAGCATCCAGATAAGAAAACAGGGCCTTCTCAGCCCCAGAAGCCCCCCGCATACCCCCACCCCAGTTGCTACCCTCTCCAGTGGGTGCCCCATCTGGACCGCAAGCATTGTCAATGAGTTTGCCTATTTTTATATTTTGTATAAATGGAATCTTACATATGTACTCTTTTCTGTCTGGCTTCCTCTACTTGACAAGTCTGTAAGGTTTCATGTGATGGGCGGCAGTCATTCACTGCACTACATTCCATTTATTTATCCTAAGGATTCGGATTGGGGTGACCATGCAGATCACTCTGTGAACATTCTTGCTGAGGCCTTTGGCATGTGCAGGTTCACACTCCTAGGAGTGGAATTTTCAGGTGGTAGTGAAGGTGCAGGATTAAGAAATTCCCAACCTGTTTTTCAGAGCGGTTCTACCATGAATTATGGGTTGAATTGTGTTCCCCCCAAAAGAAATTCATGTGTTCAAGCCCTAAGCCCCAATACATCAGAATGTGACCTTGTTTGGAAATGGGGGTCATTGCAGAAGTAATTAGTTGCATTAAGAAGAGCTTGTTAGGGTCGGGTGGGCACTAATCTAATCTGAGTGGTGTCCTTATAAAAAGGGGAAATTTTGACACAGACATGCACACAGGGAGAATATCATGTGAAAATGAAGGCGGAGATCAGAACGAAGCATCTACCACCCAAGGGACACAAAAGATTGTCGGCAAACCCTCAGATAGCAGAGGAGAGGCTTGGCACAAATTCTCCCGCACAGACCCCGGAAAGAACCAACCCTGCCAACACCTCGAGCTTCCAGAACTCTGAGAAAATAAATCTCTGTTGTTTCAAGCCACTTAGTTTGTGGTTCTTTGTTAGACACCACAGGTAACTCACACACCGTGTTATCCTCCCAACAACAGCATGTGAAGGTTCCAGTTCCTCCACAGACTCACCAATACCTAGTAGTGTCCGTCTTTCTCATGTTGGCCTTTCTGCTGGGCAACAGAAGCACTAAATGTGCCTTTCAAGTTGAGCTTTTAAAGCCACGCCTGGGAGCCCTGCATTCTGCAGATGCTGCAGAGCTGGAAATCCACTAGAAGGCTCCCCTTCCTCTGGCTGCTGAAGCTGAGGCTTCCCCAGGACAGAGGTTAAGTCCATGGGTTCTGGGGCCCGGCCCCCTGGTTCAAATCCCCCATTTACCACTGTCTAGCTCCGTGACCTTTGGCTGGCAATTTTGTCTTTCTGGGCCTCAGTTTCCTCAAATTGTAAAATGGGCATTATGAAGCATTAAATGATTAAATGAGCTTATAGAAATAATACGCTAGCACCCAGTAAGTACTCTGTAAGTTCTGGGCTATCTATCTATCTATGATTTTCTTCCCCTCTTATTTCCTTCTTGCCACAGTGTTCTCTTCCCCGTATCACAGTAGAATGTTCTATTTTGTGGACTTCTTTCCCTTTGAAAATTGATCTGGGCACTTCTGGGAATTTTTGGTGGTTGATGTTGAGGCAGCAGAAAATAAAGGAGGGAGACACTTGGGGGAAAGGGTTACAGCCCTGCCATCTGGCTCGGTGATTTAAAGTCGCCATCAGATCCTGCCATCATATACCTGTTCTAAGGGAAAAGTGTGAGTGTTTTGAGGAGAAGGGAGGGAACCAGGGTCATTTTTCTTCATTTCAGTAGGCTTCGTTTTTCCCTTCTCCTTCTGGAGTAATGTCTGGGATGTTCTCCTGAGTGTCATGCTGGTCCTAGGTCCTGTGCGGACTACATGGTTAGGAGGGGATTTTGTCCTTCTAATGGTACTTTTGGGTTTTGGGTTTCCCTCACTGGTCAATCTTGTGCTCCATTTCCCTCTCTGGGCTGCCAGAGCTCCAGGACTCCACAGGTCAAGGACATTTGCAAAACAGAGCCCCAGGAGAACCAGGACTCCTCCTACCCTCACCTTTTGGGTCAGACCTGAGTCCCCACTCAGTGCTCACCTGCCTTCCCTCCTTGCTTCCCACAGAGCAACGATGCCTCAGGGAACACTTGGAACTGGTTGTACTTCATCCCCCTCATCATCATCGGCTCTTTTTTTATGCTGAACCTCGTGCTGGGTGTGCTGTCAGGGTAAGTCTTTGCTACTCACCCATCCCACTCTCCCTTGTCATTTTCTTCCCAGGAAGAAGCCATCGAAGCTTTGTTTTGGTTCTCCAGGCAGAAAACAGGCCTCTTTCCTTGCTTTTTAGCAAGCCATGTACAGTGGTGTAGGTTGTGCACTGCTGGGGGAACCCAGTGAAGGGACTTGTGGAGGCTGAAATCCAGCCTTGCCTAGACTCACCACACTGTGCCCCTGGCCTTGAGCTACCTCTACCCAGGGAAAGAAGAGCTTCTTTCCAATTCAGACCTCTCATTCAGAAGGTTTTCTCAAATTTTTCAGACCCACAACCCACCACACAGAAAAATGCTATAGAGCTTTACTTTCTATAATTTATATTTTAAAGAAACAATAGGTTGGGTTTTCTCCCTTCTCCTGTTTTCCAAATATAACATTATAGCCTACAGTCAGACATGCGTTTTCATGACACACATTGTCCCTAATCCCCAGGATTGATCTTTTTTGGCTTAACATAAACGAGTTTCCTATTATTACCAACAAGAAATCTGGGGACTGGTATGGTGGCTCCATGGTGCCATCAGAGACCCCCGTTCCTTCTAAAGTTCGAATCTAACGTCTTATCAGAGATTTTCAATCTTACGGTTGCCTCCTTGTTTCAGGATGGTTGCCTTACACTCACAGGATGGTCATCCCACACTCCAAACAGGAAGAGGAAGGAGGGAAGCGGGAGGGGTGGGGCCGATATGAGGGAAGTGAGGCTGCTGCAGAAACCTTCAGCTTATGTCTCATTCGGCCAACTTAAAACAGGACTGAAAATATTCTGTAGCCAGAAGCACCAAGAATGAGAACGGAGTATGTAGCCAGTAGTGGTTGGTATGGCATGGTCTATAGTTTTGCTTTTTTCTCTAGTTGGTTGCAATTATTGGGAAATGTGGGAAATTGGCAGAGATACCCACTCCTAGAATATTGATTTTTCTCCCAGAAGACCTGATTCCACTTGTTGAAATTCTCTGCCTTCCAGGAACTTCTGAACCCCCAAATACACATGCACGTGCGCACGCACACACACGCGCACACACACACTCTCTAACATTTATTAAACAGCCAGGCCTCACTTTTTCGTGCTTCTGCAGGGAGTTTGCCAAAGAAAGGGAGCGGGTGGAGAACCGGCGGGCTTTTCTGAAGCTGAGGCGACAGCAACAGATTGAACGAGAGCTCAATGGGTACATGGAGTGGATCTCAAAAGCAGGTGAGGCCCTTTCATCTTGGGGCCCAGAAATCGACATCCCAGGCCACAGAGCACATAGAGTCATGCATGCAGTTTGGAAACAAAGGAGGGCAGGGTCATGATGGGAGGAGAAAGAGGGTTGAACTTGTAGTCCCGATTTTTAGCAATAAGAATTCAGAGTATGATAGTAAAACTTCTGGGATAAAGCCGAGATACAAACACAAGACCCGGTCAGGCTCAGGAAGACATGGGGACTGGCTTCCTCAAGGGATTTCAGGACCTTAGCACAGAATTTGCATCTTCAGGCCTGCCCTTTCTGCCTTAACCATGTGCCTAGGATAGGACATTGCATAATGGTTACAAGCTCTAAAACCAGATTTTGATTCACGTCCCAGCTCCACCACTTCCTAACAATGTACCTCACCTTCCTGTGCCTCAGTTTCCTCAGCTGTTAATTGAAGATAATGATAGTACCTACCTCATTAGGCCATTTGGGAATTCAGTGAGATAATCCAAGCTAAGTCACTTAGGAAGAGCAGTGCCCGACCCACAGTGAACACATGTTTATTTGTTCAGTCATTCAACAAACGCTTAGGCAGCATCCACTGTATACCAGTCACTGTTCTAGGCACTGAGGATATAACAGCGAACAAACAGACCAAATCCCTTCCCACAGGGCTCTGATATTCTAGTGAGAGAAACAGAAAATAAACAAATAACATAAAATGTTGGGTGCTTCCAAATGCTGAGATGAAAAATAAAGCAAGGCAAAAATTAAAAAAGTAAACCAGGGTAGGAGTCAGAAAATGGTCAGAGGAGACCAACTGATCCATCAGAGAGGGTCTCTGAAGATGTGACATCTGAGCAGAGATGTGAAAGAAGCATGTGGATGTCTCGGGGAAGGGCATTCCAGGCAGTGGGGACAGCAAGTATAAAGGCCCTGAGGTAGGAGTAAAGTCACAGCAGGAATCCAGTGTGGCTGGAGCTGAGAGAGTGAGGGAGAGAGGGGGAGGAGAGGAAGGCAGGTCGGTGATGGGGCCTGGGTCAGGCACAACCTTATAGGCTTAGGCTTATAGGTAAGGATGTTGGTTTTTGTTTTGAGGGAAGGGGGGATAATTTGGCTATTGTTACTGTTGCTGAAGTGGGGCTGGGAGTCAGAAATAAGTGAGCAGCACATTTCTGGCTGATTGAGCTGTTGCCATCAGCAAGGGGAGAGAGGAGGTGGGCAGCTGGATCCTTCTCCTTCTGGCCCAAGGAAACCCATCCCTAGGAGAGTCTTCCAGACCCTGGAGCTTAACTCTGTGTTCTTCCTCCTTAGAAGAGGTAATCCTTGCCGAGGATGAAATCGACGGGGAGCAGAGGCACCCTTTTGATGGTAACTGTTCTGAACCTGGCTCTGGGGTGGGTCCCAGGGGAGACGGGGAAATAGGCCCCTCCGTCCGAAGGGGCTTTCAGGGGATGAATGTTCAGGGCCCAGATGATGCGAAGAACAAACACGAGACTACGTCAGGCTCAGGAGGACATGGGGATGGAAGGAGTCTGCTTCCTCAAGGGATTTCAGGACCTCAGCACAGAGTTTGCATCTTCTGGCTCGCCCTTTCTGCCTTAGCCATGTGCCCGACTTCTGCTTTGTGCCTCCATTTTTCTCATCTGCAAAATGGGCATGACCATAATAATACAGACATCACTGGGGTGTTCATGAGGGTTACATTAATTCTTGTAAATAGAATACCTAGAACAGTGCCTGGCTCAGGGTTGGCACCCTTTGTATTTGCTAAATTAAAAAAATTAATAATAATTTCACCAAGAATCCAGGTTACAGCACAGGACAGTTGTCTTATGTGTCAGAAATGTGGCTAGATGGAACAATGAGTTTTTACTCTAAATAGCAGGGATGAGAAGGAAATAAAGGATTTGGGACTTCATCCCCATAGGTTACAAACTGGATTTTACTATCTGCGGGGAAGGGAAGAGATTACACATGGTGGTGTCCAAGTCACTTTATTGGAAGTGGATGCCTCAACTCATTGTCCCCTGGAGAGCTGTTGGGCGAGTCGAGACTAAACACTGAGGGAGGACATCCACAGTGCCAGCCTGCCTCGCAAGTCTGCTAAAGTCAAGGGGTGGACTGTCTTCATAGCAATCACTCTATATCCAGTCCCAGGGCTCCCAGAGGAGAAGCGGTGGCTGAGATCCCAGACTTCAATTGCACAGGACTGGATTCTCATCTTTATCCCTTGGGCAAAGTCATGTGACCGCCCTGAGCCCCAATCTACACATCTAGATGAGTAAAATGGGCATACTGTTACTTCCCACCAAACTGGATTGCCACAAGGGTTAAATCCAATGACACATAGAATGTCCCTGACAGAGTACCTGGCCCCGAGGACGCACTTGGTCAGTATCATTGCTGTCACAAAAAGGGTCACGTCTTTTTCTCTTGCCATGTTTCCATTGTTGGAGCTCTGCGGAGAGCCACCATAAAGAAGAGCAAGACAGACCTGCTGAACCCCGAGGAGGCCGAGGATCAGCTGGCCGACATCGCCTCTGTGGGTGAGCCCCCCTGTTTAGCACTAGTTGTCCGACAGGTGGGAGCTAAAGGCTTGGGTACCCAGTTGCCTAGATTTAGGTCTCGACTCTGCCCCTTCGCACCTGTGTGTCCTGGGCAGGTGACATGAGGATGGGAGTAACAACAGTGCCTGCTTCTAATATTGTTGCGAGAATGAAATTCAAGAATCCACAGTAAGCCCTTAGAACAACTCCCAAGAGTGTTGCCTGACGTTATTCATTCATTATTCTTGAGTAATAATATGATTCCTGAAGGCATTGAGGACTCATTGAGGGGCTGCTCTTATTAGGTGCCCCGTTGTGAACAAGACAGAGACCACATCCCAACCCACCTGGAGCTTGCCATTCAGCACATGAAATAGATACTACACAGATAACGACACAAATAACCCTGTGGTGATAATGGCACTGCAGAGGAGATGCCCTAGAGCAGGCTTGGCCTGCTGTGGGAATGTGTGTGTGGTCAGGGAAGGCTTCCCAGAGGAGATGACATGGAAGCTGAGAACGAAAGGCTTGCTCAGAGTTCACCATGGCAGTGCTGGCGGAGAAAAGCGTGCAGACGGCTGTAGTCAGACTATTGCTGTCGGTCACCGCACAGGGCAGAGTTTGCAGTGGGGGGGGGACACTTACCCTTTTCCTGCTCATCCCTGTGGAGGCTGTGTTGCTTTTGACCTTCTCCAAGGAGAATATCTTACTTTTTGACATGGGTTTTTTAAGTTGCAAGGAAAGCAGTGGTGGGAGAGCATCCAGGCAGAGGAGATAACACGAGACTCAGAAGGGAGAAGAAGGCATTTAGGCTGATGGGGGAACTGTGTGGCTGAAGGAGACAGGAAGAAGGGATAGGAGAAGAAGGGAGGGAAGAAGAAAGAGCAAAGGAGGTGGGGTGAGGAAAGAAGGAACATTTAATACATATGCACGTGTTTCTAACCCACAGGCACCAACTATTGCATACTCAGCCTTTTTCATTCATCCCTAGTTTATGACCTTCCTGTTGAGTTTTGACATAATTTCCATTGCAGTCCCGTTCTCCATAAGGGTGGCTACTCTAGTCTTGCTTAGCTGTGGCTCTATTATGTGCTGTTTGAGCTGTTGCCCGTGTTTGCTCTTACAAGGAGCACTGCTGTGAACATTTATGTACGATTATTCCCCCCACCCTTTGGGCGTGTTTCCTTAGGGATAATTACAGGATCAAAGATATTAACAGCTTTTCAACTCATTATTCGCAGAGCCCTTCTGAGTTTGAAAAACACTGAACCCATTTATAAACCTGCCGAGCATGCGTAAGTTCACAGACTCCCCACCCAGGCCCTTGCGTGTTACCCGCTTCCTTTCCTTTCCTAGTGAAGTTGGTTTGTAATGATACCTTCAAGCTTGTTTTCATTTGCATTTTTAATTTCCAGCCAAAACACTCTTTTCCTTGTAATGATAAACTAGTCCTAGTTCCACTTGTGGGTACATCTGTTCCTCTCCTTCCAGCAAGTTCAAGGATTATAGCGCTCTCTCAGCGCTCAGTGCATTTGATCAGTTGTGTCTGCCCTACATGTTTTCCCAATTAGGTGGCTTCCCCTTTCTAAAATGTGTTTTGTTCTATTTTGACAGGCAGGTAGCTTTTGTTCTTACCACATATATTAAATGCCAGACACTGAAAAAAATGGGGGTACCCAAGTCAGGCTCTCCACCAGGAATAAGATTGGATAGGTGCTCTTAATTAACAGGGAGACGTTATTTTTCATCAATCATTAGAGGAAAGATGACAAAGGGGTACTACCCAGTGTCAGCAAAGATGTGGGAAATGGACATTGTCATATACGGTTGGCAGGAATATTAATTGGCAGTGTTGCTCGTGTATGGTATGGCATTATTTAATTCTTGGTGTTTATATTCTTTGACCTAGCACGTCCACTTCCAAGCATTTCTTCACATGTATAAAAGATCTACGTGCAGCCTCTTCTCAGCAGCATTGTTTCTGGGGTTCAAAAAAGTGAAAACCAGAAACAACGCACATGCCCAAATATGGGGAAATGGTTACAGAAATGATAGTATTTACATACAGGGGAATACTTTGCAGCCAGGAAAAAGAATGAGGTTGCTGCTGGCATGGAAAGATGTTTGAAATATATTTTCCAGTGAAAAAAAGCCAATTGTTCACCTTAAGTAAAATGTATGATCCCATTTTTAAAACAATATTAAGGAATGTGTCAGCATAAGTAACATCCAAACCTGTAGAGAATTTTGATACAAGTTTATTTGAGCCAAACTGATGACATTGCCAGAAAGCAAGATCTCAGATTAGCAGTCTGCAGTTTCTTTTCTGCATTTGAGATTAAGGAGGGAACATGAGGAAGATTATTGAAGGTAGAAGAAAGCAAGGCAGGGATTGGATTACAGGATGTTTACAAGATTATGTGTTCCCTTCAGGGTGGTTATGCCTTGAGAGGTCTGAAAAACAGGTATTTCAAAGGTGTGTTAACCTAGATGCACAAAAACGATGGGCAGGGCTTGTTTAAGGCAAAGATAATCCTTTTGCTAAAGCAGTTATAGGTCTAGGACGTGACTACCCTCCATGACCTGCCCAGTTAGGAATTTATAATCAGATCACCCTGTGAGATTTATTACAGCACCCCTCTTTTCGCCCACAAGTGTAAGAGGTTCTTAAAGATTTGGGAACTAGAAGATCGTAAGGGGTTTTCATGTTTTACGTGATTCTTTCCTGAATTGTACAAATTAGTGACATAGGTTACTTTTGAAATCAGAAAAGTCATTAGATAAATTTAAAGTTACAGTACTTAAAAGCAACAGAGACTGATTATTCATATAAGGAATTTCATGGCTGACTAAGGCAGGGAAGAGTTTGGTGGAAAAGCAAAGAAAGCTTCGTGAAGGAGGCATTTTCAAACGGGTCTTCACGTGGAATGGGGAGAGTGTATTAGTTCTCTAGGGCTATCATAATAAAATAGCACAACCTGGGTGGTTTAAACATGAGATATTTATTTTCTCATGGTTTTGGAAGCTGGGAGTTTGAGATCAAGGTATCAGCAGAGGTGGTTTCTTCTGAGGCTTCCCTCCGTAGCTTACAGATGTCCGTCTTCTCCCCATTTCTTCACAGGGTCTTCCCTCTGTGTGTCTGTTTCCTAATCTCTTCTTATAAGGACACCAGTCATGTTGAATTAGAGTCCAACCTGATGACCTCATTTTAATTGGATTACCTCTATCAAAGGCCTTGTCTCCAAATACATCACATTCTGAGGTTCTGGGGGTTGTAAAGTTAACATATGGATTCGGTGGAACACAATTCAGCTCGTAACACAGGGCACGATCCGGGGGCCATGAGAGAGATTCACAGAGGGTTTGTCTGTGGGAGACCCTGCTCTTAAATGTGTGGCTGACATAAGAAGACTTGCTATTTAGAGAACCCAGGTTCCAGGCATTTGATAAAAATGTGATAAAAGGACGATGAGAAACTGAAGTAAGAAGCTAACAGACTGTTAAGAGCTGACGGTGTCCTATGGCACCTCTGTTAAGAAAGCAGGTAACGCACAGCTTTCTAAACAGATACAAAACACAGGCTAATGGCTTGATATCCTGGGACCACGTTTGCTCCAGGCAAACCCACCAAAATTCAATTCCTTTGGTAGTTCAAAAATGCACCCAGAAAGAGACTTCTAGAATTCCAGGGTTCTGAGAGGGAGACACCTTTATTTATTTCTGTGAAAGATGGTGATGATGATGATGTGTTTCAAAGTAAGGCAGGAACTGGGTGGTGTTTGCCCTCCTTTGTACCATAGTAAACACAGCCTTACATGATGGGTGATTGTAACACAATGTCGAATCCGTTGGTAAATACATTGTAAAGTGGTCTCATAACTTACTCCTGGAATATGGAACTTGAGTCATTTATAGGAAAAGTTGAGCCACGAATGGAAGCTGCCATCACACCATTTCTTTAGGAACAATCAGATTCCATTTAGATGATTTTAATGATGTAAGTTCTATGTGGGCTGTATTTGTTTCCGGGGGCTGCCGGCACAAAGTACCCTACACTGAGCAGCTTAAAACAACAGAAAGTTCTTTTTGCACAGTTCTGGAGTCAGGAAATCCAAACTGAAATCAAGGTGTCAGGGGGGTTGTGCTGGCTCTGAAGGCTACAGGGGAGAACCTGTTCCATGCTTTTCTCTTAGCTTCTGGCATCAGCAATCCTTGGCAATCTCTGATTTGTACATGCGTCCCTCCTATCTCTGCCTCTGTCCCCATGGTCTCCTGTGTGTCTCTGTGTCTCTTCTCCTCTTACAAGGACTCTAGTCATTGGACTTAGGGCCCACTCTAATCAAGTCTGACCTCATCTTAACTTGATGACGTCTGCAAAGACCCTATTTCCAAATAAGGTCACGTTCACAGGTACCAGGGTTAGGACTTCAGTACATCTCTTTGAGGGACATAGTTCAACCCACAACTTGGGCAGCACCTATTTCAATGTACAGCAAATTTTAAGGGCATCTAAATAGCCCAAAATCCCCAGATTAACCCTTATTGGTAACGTACTGCTGTCCTCACCACAGAACCTTCCAGACTGGTACTGGTCTCCTCTGGCTCTTGACTCCCTGAATGTGGCTGGTATGAACTGAGATGTGCTTCATAACATACCAGATTTGGAAAACTTAGCACTCCCAAAATAAGATTGTAAAATCTCTTTAATATATTTTTATATTGATTCCATGTTGAAATGATAATATTTTGGAAATATTGGGTTTCATAAAATATCTTATTAAAATTATTCTTTTAAATCTAAGAATTGCCTAAAATTGCAATTCCAGACCACAGAGAAAAATTAGAGACAGGAATGTACAGAGAAAGGGAGCATGCGTCAAAGTGAATATGAAATGCAATAAACAGGTAGCCGTACAGAGCTAGAATAGGGGCCTGGCACATAGTACGTGTTCAATTAATATTCACTTCCCTCTCCCTTTCTGATGAGCAGTATGCGTACTGTGGGATGTGTCTCCAGGCCCAGTAATCAGGAAAGACTTCCTTGACGCATTGGCATGTGGACTGGGTCTTGATTTCTTGGGGTTAAATAGGAGATTTTATGCCCAATAATATGCCAGCATCGTGCTAAGGGGTATTAACCCATTGATTCCTCCCAATAGCCCAGTGAGATGGGAAGTGCCGTTGTGCCTGATTTACAGATAGAGGCACTAGAGTCCCAAGATGCAAGTTGACTTGTCCAAGGTCACTAACTGGTTGGTGATGGAGCCAGGTTTTCAATGTGGCTCCAGCAGGAGTGGGGGTCCGGGGACTTCTGCCCACAGTGAGATATCTCTCTCTCTCTCTCTCTCTCTCTCTCTCTCTCTCTCTCTCTCGGCCCATGGAGCATCCCTCCCTGAGCCCTGAGACCTTCAAGAATCTCATTCCTCTTTGCCATGCCCTGTGGATGCCTGCAGGTGTGAGCACATCTTTGGGATCTGCAGGGACCAGAAATACCCCAACTGCAAAGGGCCATGTGGAGCTTCCCTGCGGTTCTCAAGGCCTATGGGGTCAGGCAGGTGATGGACAGGAGGGAAGGATCCAGCCACCGGGCTTAGCCAACTGCTGCCAGGTGGGAATGTGGCCCCTCCCTATGGCCATATGTTCCAGGAAGGAGTATAGTGGGGCGGCTGAGAACACCTGCTCTGAACACTCAATGCTTCTTAACAGTCACTGGACCCCTCTCAGCCTTTGTTTCCTTAACTGTAAAATGGGTTTAACACTGGCGCCTACTTCCTATAGTTGCAAAGAGGAGCAAGCAGTTTATCATGTAAAATAAAGTCCCTCACTTTACCTGGTGCCTACTAAGTGTCCAATAAAGATAAGCTATTACTTTCATTCATGAGAAGCTGAAATCCATACTTTTATGGAAAATCTCCATGTTTTTTAAATGGGGACCAATAATTGCAAGTTTTACAAAGCCAGGATGAACCAGTATGGCCCCTGGGATTCCAACTCATGACTTCTGTTTAGAATTTTGCTAAAAAGACATGGCATCCTGCAAGATGTTTGCTGTGTCCCATGCCTCCTGATGAGGTGGGGTAGATGACCGTGCTGGATGGAGGGACAGGTGAATGAGCAAATGTACGAAGGAAGGAATTGATGGATAGATGGATGAATAAATACATGAATGAATGAATGAACAAATGAGCACACTGAAGACTGAACAAACTAGTGAACGAATGAAAGAATGAGTGAACCAATGAAGAACTATAAGCAAATGAATGCAATTGAAGGTTTTCAAGAAGAGGTATTTCAGAAGATAAAATCAATGTCCAAAACTGAGCTCTGACCCTCCCCCCAAACCTACCCCTCTCAGTGGATGGCAGCTCTCAAAACAAGAGACAAGAAATCTCAAAAGTAATACCCAGATGAACGACGTAGTATGTTAGAAGGTAACATAAGTGCTGTGGAGAAAGAGTAAAACAAGATGGGTAGGTAGCACGGGGTCAGAGCGGGCAGGAGGAGTGCGTGTGTGATGTAAAACAGAGTGGTCAGCATAAGCCTCATTCGGAGGCGAGATTCAGAGAGGTGAGGGGTTTAGCTGTACAGGTGACTGGAGGACAGGGGCCCAAGCAGACTGAACAGCCAGTACAAAGGAAAGGCCTGAAGGTGGGCGCAGGCAGGACTCTGGGTAATGATGAGTCTCAGGGATCTGGACCTCTGGGGTGACTGAGCTTCACGGGGAGGTGAAGCTTCACGGGGAGGCGAGGCCTGATGGTGTCTGAGATGAGGGTGTGGCTGCAACTCTTCAAGCACATTTTATTGGTGCTCACCGGGAGCTGCGACTTCGGAGACCTGACCCAGTGTTGGTATTTATGCACTGAGGCTGGGTGGGAAACTGCCAGGTGCTGGGATCATGCAGAGACCTTGTCCTGCTTCCAGGTTCTCCTAAGCCCTCCACAGTGGCACCGCCCTGGCTCCCCCAACCTCTCAAAGGGGTAAGGAGGGCAAGTGGATGCCCTGGCACTGGTTGTGGACCCCACACCGTTTTTGCCTATCCCTCCAGTGCTCAACCCAAAAACCTGGGCTCTTCCCTCTCACACCCACCCTCACTCCATCAGCAAATGTTGAAATCTACCTTAAATAATACATCCCAAATCTGCCTACTCTTCACGCTTCTCAGCTTAGCCCCCATCAACATTGGCCTGAACCAGTGCTGTAGCTTCTTCCCTGGTCCCACAGCTCCTGCCCCATGCCCTCTGTGGCCTGTTCCTCCCACAGCAGCCAGAGGGCGCCTGTGAGCACCTGAATCAGGACACAACGCTCCTCCACACAGAACCCTCCATGGCTCCCACCTCATTCAGAGCAAAAGCCAAAGTCCTCCCTCAGCCCAGAAGGCCCTTCACGACCTGCCTTGTCACCTACCTGTTCTCACCTCCTCCCTCTCGCTTCCTCAACCACTCCACTGCAGCCATACTGGTCTCCTTATGCTATTTCCCAAATATGTCAAGCGTATTCCTGCCTCAGGACCTTTGCACTTACTGTTTACTCAGTCTAAGATTCTAAGGTGACTTAGGTCAATGCCTTCACCTTGACCACTGGATTTAATACTGCAGCCTACCCCATGGCCCCTGCTAGGGCTCCTCCCCCTTATTCTGCTCTACTTTTCATTTTTTCCAAAGTACTTTTCACCTTCCATCACACTAATAACTTACTTATTGGGATACGTTTGCTGTCTATCTCCCCAACTGGAGCGTCAGTCCCAGGATACTCTGTTAACTAGAGTATCCTGAGCACCTGGAACAGAGTTGGACATACAGTAGGTGCTTCATAAATGCTTAAGAGTAAAAACATGTGCAGGCAGAGGGCATGGCTGGTTCATTCCTCAGTGATCATTTCTAAAGTAAAGTGTCCATGGAAAACTAGGGTCCTACCCACACCTCCTCCTGGAAGCTTTCCAAGTATGCTCCATGCAGCTCTGCTTTCCACCCCCGCACCTGGGGTCCTGAGCAGAGGCTCCTGCTTCATCCTGCCCCATGGCATGACCCCCAGAGTCATCAGACGGGGCGAGGAGGGGAAGACACAAAAAATTGGTTCTGGCAACAAGAGCCGTCAGCCTCCCTACTGACACCCTGAGCTCTAATTGGTTATTTCCAATGCCATTATTTTCAGGGACATTTCTTTCTCATAAGCTCCATCTCTGGAAAGCTGAGCCCTTGGGTCATGACAGTTCCCTTGGGCCAGAAGCCTTGCTCGGGAGGCTAATGGATCCCCTGGCCACAATCCGTGCCTGGGCCACGCGTCGGTTAATTTCCTCCACAGGAATACCCTGACATTCTCCATCCTCTCCCTGGCAGGGTCTCCCTTTGCCCGAGCCAGCATTAAAAGTGCCAAGCTGGAGAACTCGACTTTTTTCCACAAAAAGGAGAGGAGGGTGCGTTTCTACATCCGCCGTATGGTCAAAACTCAGGCCTTCTACTGGACTGTGCTCAGTCTGGTAGCTCTCAACACGCTGTGTGTTGCTATTGTTCACTACAACCAGCCCGAGTGGCTCTCCGACTTCCTCTGTGAGTACCACCAGCCTGCCCCACCGGGTCCCTCGCCCCTTCCTCACTCCGTTTTGCCAGTTCTCTCTCTCTGGAGATACGTGTTCCTTCTTTGGTCCCTGTTGAATCTGCCCTTTCATTTGGCCGTGTCTACACCTGGGATCAGGGCTGATGTGTCTGCTGTCACAATGCCAGGGCCCAACTTATTTGGGCCTGAGATCTGGAAGCTAGAATTTAGGCCACTGGACACATCTGTGGTCCCTGTCTAAGAGAAACATAGGGGTGCTGGTGAAGGAGATACTGGAAGAGACAGAGAGAAGCAGAGACCGTAAGACAGCCAGATAGAGACAGAAACATACGTGTCATTTCTAGGTGAGTGGCTGGGAATGTTAAATATTATGTGGTTGAGAGATGGGGGTGCCTTAGGGACAAAAAGTGGCCCCATTTTCTCTGTTCATTTCTGACTCTCTGCTGCTTCCCTCTTCTTTCAAACCTTCTGCTTCTTTCCCCTTTTCTCTCCCGCTCTGTTTGACTTCCTGTGTCTGGGATCCATTCCTAGTGGATCCCCTCCAACAACTGTAAAAGCATCCTACTCCCTCAGTGGGCACCAGGTCCCCCACGGCTTTGCCCTTCTGGGCCTATTCCCATTTTCCCGGAATTGGCATGAGATAGTATCAAAATTGATGACCTGGCTGGGGGTGAGGAGAAGCAGTGAACAGCAGGGAGACGTTTGACCAGGACTTAAAAAGTAAAGAGCGCTAAGGAATCATCAAGAGTAGTGGCTGCGCAGTGAGGAGGGCAAGTGGGTGCCCTGGCACTGGTGGTGGACCCCACACCGTTTTTGCCTGCTGGTTACCCTCCTCCTGCATCTACTGGCTTGTCTGACTTAGGTCTATGGATTCTGTGCCCTTCTGATGTGGTTCAGAATTGACCCAGGCAGCCACTGGAGACAGTTGAGTCTTCAGCCTAGAAAGGCCTGAGAGCCTGGTCCGGGTTACCTGGTCCAGGTCTCCTTGTAACCCTCATTGTGCCCAGCTGCATTGGCTGATCTCCCCTGGACACCCCCCAGGGACCAGCTCTCCTTCCGAGAGCCCTGACCTAGTTCCAACCTTAGTAATTGCATTTGGTCCCCCTGGAGTCTCTTACAAATGAGGACTCTTCTCATCTTAACCTCCTCTGATAGTCTATTTTTAATCTCCCATATTCTCCCCGCTAATCACCTTACTCTGTCTGTCCTGGTTCAGGAACAGAGGGTTGGGACTTTCTGCCCTGGACCTCTGTGTCTGTAAAGGTGCTTTAATTATCTCCAGTTGAGAAAACTGAGACACAGAGAGGTTAAGTAACTTGCCCAGGATCGCACAGGTAGTACGTGATGAAGTTGAGATTTGAACCCAGACTCCAAGCTGTGTCTGAGGGCAGATCCCTGCCCTGGCCACCGGGTGACCTGGGTTCTCAATGCCTGCCTTTAACTTGCCCTGTGACCTTGGACAGCCATTACCATATCCATTGATTGAAGGCATCTTCAATTATAAAGCACTCTTGTTTTATGCTCCACTAACAAATTAAACAATGCTGCTGTCTAAACTAGGACATGGTTTTAAAATACACCCCAATTTCAGAGATGTCAGCATGTGAACAAAAATATATGTCTTAGAATCAGTGAAGTATAATAGTTTCTCTGAGTCTCAAATGCTTCTTCTGTACTTGGTGGAAATTGAATTCCATGGCTCTGAAATTTCTTCCAGGCCCACCAATGCCACAGACAATTCTCTCAGGTCTTGTGCATCACCAGCTATCATGTTTCCATGGTAACTGGAGAACATGCATCTTGGAAACTCTTTAAATCCTCCCAGAGTTGCTGCTGGTGGTTCTTTGAATGCACCAGATGTGATGGATAGATCTCGCTCACTGCCATTTTGGTCCTGGAGGTCCTGGAGACCCTAGAGTTTCCCCTTAGACACTAGGAGCTCCCTGAAGTCCTAAAACTAAGGGACTGTTTTAATAGGAATGAGCAGGAAGGACCTTGACAGTTCAAACCACCTCTTACAAGAATGATATAACACATGCCCTTGACCTTCAAACAGAATATGCTATGTGACCCAAATTAAAATTCTTGGAGGTGTGAGTCCTCTCTCCCCTTTCTGTATACTTTCTTCCCTTCGGAAGCCCTCGTTACTTCTCCTTTCCATCCATTAGGTGAGTACCTGTGTCCTTCCTGACTCTTCATCTTCCTGCCCCACCAAGAAGCCCTCTCAGAAAAAGACCTGATGTTAGCCATTTCTTTGCCTGTGCAAATAAACACTCATGTGTTATCTCTCCCAGAGGCATTTGCACATGCCTGCTCCCCAAAGAACAAGAGGCTTTGTCTTGCTCTAGACTTATAGACAGACATCAGGAAGACAGGAGGAGTTCCAGGGGACATCAGATAGGTTTTCCAAGTTGGGAGAAAAGCTGTGCCTTATATCGGTTCCTTGTGGTGCTACAACTAAATCCCTAACACCCGGGGCTTACAAACAGGACACCGTTATGATTTCTATTTCTATTTTCCCTTTGGAGCTCAGGCATATAAAAGTGGATTCATCATAATTCTTAGATTATGACACACTGACATCAGGGGGTCATTGTTATTTTGTTAGTTAGCCAGGTAGTCAGTGGTTAGTTAGCCAGTTAGTTCTCTCATTCCCATGTTTATTCATTCGTTAGTTTGTAAAATGGCGTCAGTTTTCAGGAACCTACCAGGCAGCACAAAACCTAGGTCCTTGCAACATCCAACCCTTTTCATCAAACCAGGGCAAGCCCTGCAAGATGGATACCCGCTGAACTTTTTCTCAATCTTTTTAAGATTGGCCTGGCTTTGGTTGGTTGGAGGGTAGTGGACAGTTGTTGCTCCTCCCTGTTAACAGAGGGGAAACTGAGGCCCATGGAAAGGAAGCCTTGCTTAATCCTTGGCCAAAGCCACCAAAGACCAACATCTCTCTCCCTTTTTGCCAGGCCAGGCAAGGCACAGGATTGGTATTAACAGGAAACTCAGAGCCACCTGGTAGCCCCCCTCCCAACAAAACTAACTTTCTCTCTGTTCTTCCCCCCACTTTCTAGACTATGCAGAATTCATTTTCTTAGGACTCTTTATGTCCGAAATGTTTATAAAAATGTACGGGCTTGGGACACGGCCTTACTTCCACTCTTCCTTCAACTGCTTTGACTGTGGGGTAAGTGCCCTGGTTTCTAAGGAATTTATTTCTCCAGTTCTTGCCAAGCATGATACCTGGCGACATAGAAGAGGGAGAGGCGGGGTCACCCCTGGATATGAGAGACTCAGCTGAATGCAAATAGGAATAAAAGGACCATCGCAAACATTGGATACAGGCTCCCAGAACCGCCAGCCACTGCCGGTGGGGAAGCAAATGTGTGGACCCTCTTTGGAAAGTGGGGGTGACCTGGCAATGCCACTGCTAGGGTTTCACCCTAGAGAAATTCATACAGATGCCCAGAAGACACATACAACAGTGTCCTCAGCAGCCTGGCTTATAATAGTTCCAAACCAAATGACCCAAATATCCCTTTGCAGTAGAATGGATAAGTAAGTGGGGGTGTAGCCCCGACATGGAATTCTCTGCAGCCATGAAAGGCCGACACCACAGCTCCACCCGTAGGCCACACAGTATTACGCTAAAAGAGGCAGACACTGCAAAAGCAGTCCCTACCATGTGCGTGATTCTGCTCATCAAAGTTCAGGTGAACTGAACTAATCTGTATTGTCTAAGGATGATACTTCAATACTTTAAAAGGCAGAACTCAAAAACCGTATGATAAGCAGAAGAAGCCAGACACAAAAGGTCACATATTGCATAATTTCATTTATATGAACTATCTGGAACCGGCAAATCCATAGAGACAGAGAACAGAGCACTGGTTGACAGGGACTGGAGAGGGACTATTCATGGGGACGGAACTTCCTTTTGGGATGATGGAAGTGTTCTGGAACTAGATAGAGGTGATGGTTGCACAACATTGCAAAGGTATTAAATGCCACTGAGTTGCGCACTTAAAATGGTTAATTTTATGTTACGTGAATTTCACCTCATTTTTTTTTTTTTTTAAATCAAGGAAATGGTTCTTAGAACATTCAGAATGATGCTTATGTCTAGGAGATGCCCAGAGGCTTCTGGGCGGCTAACATGTCCTATTTCTTGATGTAGGTGGTAGCTGCATGGGCACCCACATTGTAATTATATGTTTCAGGAATTCTTGACTCTCACGAGCTCTTAATAAAGAGAGACAGAGAAGGGATGAGAGGGGTCTGAGACTGTCACCCTGCTCGCATTTGAGGGTGGGAGTTGGGTTGGGTTCCTGCAAGGCTCGGCTTGCGAGCATGTTTGCAAGGACCTTGGACACAAGAGCAGATCCTCTGTTCTAGGTTATCATTGGGAGCATCTTTGAGGTCATCTGGGCTGTCATAAAACCTGGCACATCCTTTGGAATCAGCGTGTTACGAGCCCTCAGGTTATTGCGTATTTTCAAAGTCACAAAGTAAGTCTTTGGAGATAAGGGGGAGGGGCACCTAGGAGGAGGGCATGCAGGCTCAGCGACTGCCGCCCTGGCCCAGCCTGACCCCCCATCCCACCTCCGGCCTCTGTTGGCAGGTACTGGGCGTCTCTCAGGAACCTGGTCGTCTCTCTCCTCAACTCCATGAAATCCATCATCAGCCTGTTGTTCCTCCTTTTCCTGTTCATCGTCGTCTTCGCACTTTTGGGAATGCAGCTCTTTGGCGGCCAGTAAGTACTCAGCAGCGTGTCCAATTTCTGCTTCCCTGGGGTCTGGCCCAGGGACCCCCCACGCACACACCAGCCCCCACGTGCCACACTCAGTACCCCCGGAGGCAGAGACCCACGTCCCTTGTGCACACTGCCCTCCTCGTGGCCTGGATGCCCCGTCCTCTCGCCCAGACAGAGAGGACCCTGGGTACCACTCAGGTGTCCTTCTGGGGGACAGAGATGCTGGAGATGTTGCCCTGGAGACAAGATGCTGACAAGCCACGCCCTCAGGACACCTGGGGGGGAGCCAGTGAGAAATGTCTGTGTTCTCCCACAGGTTTAATTTCGATGAAGGGACTCCTCCTACCAACTTCGACACCTTTCCAGCAGCAATAATGACAGTGTTTCAGGTACAACCTTCACCCAGCCCCACGCCACGCAGGACCACACGGGAAAGCACCAGAGTCGGGAGGCGGAGGGACGGGAATCATGGGCTGCAGCCTTTGTTGGGGGTGCACAGGAAGGAATGGGGGAAGCAGGGTGAGCAGGTTTAGGATTGGCTGGTTTGAATCATCCCAGTGGGCACTGGGGCGTGGGAGCTGTCCTCAGTCATCGGTACCTGCCTGGCCCTGGGGTGATTCGGGCAGACAGTGTTGGCCTTGAGCGCAAGAGCCTGATAAAGGAAATGGTTGAGCTGTGGGCCCTGGATTGGTTGGTTTGCATTTGAAAAGCGTGTTCTTGGGCAAGTTGTTCACTATCTCTGGGAATTAGCTAGCCCTGACTCCAGGTCAAGGCATCAGAGCACAGAAAGTAAACGACATGACTCCTATACCCATCCTCCCCCCGATTGGAAGACACCCCAATCCCATATTCCAGAACAAAGAGATTGACTCTGGGTGGTCTCCCCAAACCAACTTCTGCACCCATGTGGATACATGAGCTAAGGATTAGGACTGACCTAGCTGGGACCTCCGCAGCCTTTCCAATGGGTTCTGTCTCTTTGGGCTACAGAGAGTGTATGGAAAATGGGACTTCACTCCCCACCCCTTTCCTCCAGGGGGATGGTTTCTAAACGAGACCCTGAGATGGGAGTTGGAAAGAGATCGTCCACGAAGCAAAGTTCTGAGCCCTCACATTGATTGATGATAGTTATACTCACCACCCACAGAGCCTCAGCCCAGGGGTTCTGGCCCAACAGCAATTCTGTGCCCCAAGACCACCTGGAAGTGTTGGGGCACATTTTGGGTTGTCACAACTGCAGGGCTGGATGCTACTGGCATCTAGTGGGTGTTGCTGCCCAGCACCCCAGAGTGCACAGGCCACCCCCCCCCCCCCCCCGAGAATGCTCTGGCCCCAAATGTCAGCAGTGCTCAGGCAGAGAAACCCTGCATTAACAGATTAGCATTTCTGGAGTTCTTTCCCATGTACTTGATCCTCGTGGAAATATTACAAAGGAGGGAAGTGGGATTTTTTTTTTTTTAATGAGCATGTGGACACCACACGCATGTCCCCTCAGACTTCCCCATAAGCATCCGCCCAATTTCTGTTTGTCAACACCTGTGTCCTTCTGCCTGCAGCCTTCTCTGGTCACCAGCACTCACCTTGCCCCAGGCACAGCTGCTCAGAAGGACCAATGAAGATGTTGCTTAAACAATAGAAATGTATTTCTGACAGTTCTGGAGGCTTAAAGTTATGGTCAGGGTGCCCATAGGGGTGGTTCCTGTTGAGGACTCTCGTCCTCACTTGCAGGCAGCCACCTTCTCCCTGTGTCCTCACATGGGGGAAAGAGAGAGACAGAGACAGAAAGAGAGAGAGAGAGAGAGAGGGCCCCGAACTCTTTGGTGTCTCTTCTTAGAAAGGCACTAATCCCATCATGAGGGCCCCACCCTCATGACTTCATTTCACCCCAATTACCTCCCATCTCCAAACACCATCACAAGAGGGCTAAGAGCTCCAACATAAGAATTTAGGGGTCACAACTCAGTCCTTCGCAGATCCCCTTGTCCCATGAGGAAGGACAATTACAGAGAGGTTCGTGACTCCCCCAGGGTCGCCTTTTCCTCGAAGCTGGGCTGAGAGCCCCTCACTGCAGGGACAAGCAGGCTTGGGCCCTACAACTGCATCTCTGAGGGGCGCGTGGCTGAGAGGGGGGTTGGCTGTGTGTTTCTCCCTCCCTTTCAGATCCTGACAGGCGAGGACTGGAACGAGGTCATGTACGACGGCATCAAATCTCAGGGCGGCGTGCAAGGCGGCATGGTGTTCTCCATTTACTTCATCGTGCTGACACTCTTTGGGAACTGTATCCTCCATGGGGGAATGTGGGGACGCACCTGGACCCAGGGCAGAGTGGATGGAGGGTGCGAGGGAGGGGATCAGGAGACCCAGCTACCCAGGGATCAAGTGGCAATGTTTTCCCTGACTCTGGCGTCTTTAGACACCCTCTTGAACGTGTTCTTGGCCATCGCGGTGGATAATTTGGCCAACGCCCAGGAGCTCACCAAGGTGCAGTTGGTGGGAGAATGTTTCTCTGGCAAAGTTACCACCTACTCACGGCAGATCAGGACCGTGCCAGGCATGCAGGGACAGGGACGGTCAGAGCTTTTGCCCTGGTTGCACCGTGCCAGAAAGAAGGCACCTCCTCCCCACTCCAACACACTGTCCCTAGTCAAGTGGAATCTACAACAGAGGAGGTGGGAGGGGGTGAGGTAACAGGGTGGCAGGAAACAGATTGCGGACTCCACCCAGTACCTGTGGATAGGCAGTGGGGCGGCCTCAAGGGACCTCTAAGGAATGGTGCAGACCTCAGGCTCATGGGCGCTGTCACTACTCTAGACCTGAAAGGACAGGACAGATGGAGAATAACCTACACAGGGTCCTGAGGCTTGACATACGTCTCTGTGAGCTTGGAAGCTGGCCGGACCTCACCACCGAGTGATAACAATAAAGAATTCTATTATACGCCTGGTGCCAGGCATTGCTGTTATCACCCTTTTGCAGAAAGGGAAAGTGAGGCTCAGGAAGGCAAAATCACTGGCCCCAGCTGGCATGATAATAGCAGCTACTATCTATAGCATCACGTTATGCATGTCAAGGGCTCAGCACAGTTCTTGGTACACAGTAAGTGCTCAATAAAGGGAGCCTTTGTCAGTCACTCGGCACAAGCCAGGTCCTGGACCTAGAGCTCTCGTTTTATAGAAGTCGGAATTCTCATCCAGACCCGGCAAGTCCCAGAACCCAAGTTCTTGACTCATACATCCTGCCACTTTAATTTGAGCCCCAGCTGAGCAGATAATGATAAAAATAAAAATGATAATAACCACAGAAAGTAATTTTATGTGAGACACTAGCAAGCATAACAGATACGGAGTTACTGTTGTCCCCATTTCACAGATGGGGAAACTGAGGCCCAGAGAGATTGAGTGACCTTGCCACATAGCTAGGAACTGAAAAAACAGAAAAGAGAGCAGAAAAGAGAGAAGAGCAGAGGAAAGGAGGTCAGAAAAGAATTTGGGGGGTGGGGAGTGGGAACAAGTCATGCAAGGAGAAGCCCGGTTTTTATTCATGGTCAGTGATACTGAATTACGGGCAAAACCTGGTGCCAGGTGCCCCCTTTGGGCAGCCATGGACTCCCTGGGAGTCAGGTCCACCTCACATAGGCACAGAGGAGGTAACATTGCTTTCAGTGACACAGCTCACATCTCTAGGATAGCCTACAAGCAGGGCCACTGGGAATCGTTGTTCAGGTTGTGCACTGCACAAAGAAGGTGGACACCTTTTTTGAAATTTGAGATGGCTATGTCGGGAACAAAGTCATGTTAGGAGCTATCACCCTAAACTTTTCCCCAGCATCCCCATCATATAAAGAGACATGTGCAGTCTTCCTCCTACCCCAGGAGGCCTGGGGCCTCCCACAGCTTCACAGCCCAGTGACTCAAGGTATTCAGGACATGTTCATGGAACTGAACCAAACTGAGCAGACGTTGCCAGCCCTCCATCTGCTGACCCTGGCAGGAGGGAGAGAGAGTTTCCCAGGCCCAGCTCTGACTGGGGGTGGAGGGGGGGCTGCGGAAGTCTCTGCCACCCCAAACACATGGCCACGGGCCTGGCCACCATGGAACCAGCTGACATGGCTGCTCTGGGAGTTAATCCAGCCGTGAGCTCATCCAAGTCACTGGGGAGAGAGGGTTCCAGGAGGGCAGGAGAAGGGGAGGGAGAAAGGCACGCTCATCACCTGTGAGGGATGGACATTCTCCTGCAGACCACATTCTTTCCTTCATTTATTCCACACGCATTTCTTAGGCATTTAACATGTGGCAGACACCCTGCTAAGCCCCTGATATGTTTTTATCTCATTTAATCCTCACAGAACCCCCAGGAGGCATGTTCTCTGAGCCCCATTTTACAGATTTTGTCATTCATTAATTTAAAATCATTTATTGAGCACCTACTGTGAGCAAGGCCAGGCCTAGGAACCAGGGACACAGTCATGAACAGAACAGGCAGAAATCCCTGTCCTCATGAGGCTGTTATTTGAGTGGGAGAGACAGACAAGAAGTAAATTTGTCAGCTGGTGAAGAGTACTAAGGGAAAAACTGAAATAGAGCAAGTTGGAGAGAGCTGAAATTTTAGATGAGGATTATGAGGCACAGAGAGATTATGTGGTTTACCCAAGGTCACACAGCAGTAAGTGATGGAGCTGGGATTGGAATCCAACTGCGTCTAGAATTTGTGCTCTTAACCACATGCACTGGTGTTTAAACTTGAGCACATTTCATACTCATTTGGGAGCTTGTTGAGAATGCAGGTTCCAGAGCCCAACCTACGTTCTCTGGGAGGCCTGGGAATCTGTATTTGCAGTGTTTCTGAGACAGGTGGTCCAGGGACCTGGCTCTAAGAAATGCTGGATGTAGTGCCAGGAGGAAGGGAGGCCTCATGAGCGGGGGAGCTGGCCGGGTCCCACCTCCGTGTTGTCACTGATGTGACCATTTCCAAGGTTGCTTCTTGCCCCAGAGATCCCAGTGCAAGGGGAGAGGGGCCCTACAGCCACATGACTTTTCTTACTGGCGGGTTTGTCTCTGGCCTTTTCTTTCTCTTTGCTTTTTCTTGGTTGGCTTTTCTGTTTTACGAATGAGGCCCTGCATGAAGGCAGAAGAAGGATTTAAAGCCCCAAATCATCTTTTTCTGTATGTATTTTTAAAACATCTTCCCCCATCCTCCTCCTCTCTGAACCTAACTGACTGAGAATATGAGTTATTCTCCTGATTCCCTTCTGGAAGCTGTTGGCAATGCCTGGGATGGTCCATGGGATGCCAAATTTTTCTGCACGTGGGGGCTAGTCAGTGGCTTGGTTTTTTTTCAGTCTTGATTCAGAGAGCTTAAGCAGCCTGGAAAGTAGAGTGAGAGGAAAATCTTTGTATTAATTTCCAGCTCCTTGAGATAGGGTGCAGAAAAATCTCCACTGTGGAAAGGGAAGGGAGTTTTTCCTTTTTTCTTCTGGCTGTGTGCTAACATAGGGTTAATAATGAGCTGGATATCTAGCCTGTGCATAAAGGGGATAGCAGTACACTTAAGGGACACAGGGCATCCGTTCCAATTGGCAGGCTTAGCTCTGTTTGATGCCCAAGCCAAATCTGTTTGTAAAAATTTCCATTGTCGCCCCTGCTTAGCAATAGGGTCAGAGGTGAGGCCCCAAGGCCCAGTTCATGTTTTGTAAACAGGGATCCTGTGTGCCTTTTAGGATGAACAAGAAGAAGAAGAGGCAGCCAACCAGAAACTCGCCCTCCAGAAAGCCAAGGAGGTGGCAGAAGTGAGTCCTCTGTCCGCAGCCAACATGTCTATAGCTGTGTAAGTGCCCCCAGCTCTGGCATACTCTCTAGGCTCCTCAGCCTCTGCACCTTCCCAGTCAAGGATTTGGGGCAAGGAGCAGTCCCTGACAGGGTTGAGCTTTAGGAAAAGGTATTTCTGCCCTCCCACCGTTTTTACACAATAAATAATTAGTAAGCACCTACTATGTGCCAGGCACTGTTCTAGCTGCTGGGGATATAGCATTGACAAGGGGCAAATGGGTGTAGGGAGTGCCAGGAGAGGAGAGAGTTGTGATTTTAAATAAATTGTCAGAGAAGTGACAAGGCCTGAAGGAAGTGAGGGAGGAACCATGGGGTGAATCTGAGGGAAGAGTATCCAGACAGTGGGAATAGCATATGCAGAGGCCCTGAGGCAGGAACATGCCTGGAGTGTTTAAGGAACATAAAGGAGGTCAGTATAACTGGAATAGAGTGAGCAAGCTGGGAGTGGTAGGAGATGAGGGCAAGGTGACAGGGGCAGATCATGCACGACCTTGTGAACTGTGGGGAAGACTTAAACTTTCGCTCTTAGTCAGGTGGGAGCCATAGAGCGTTCTTGAACAGAGGGACAGGACCTCCCTGGCTCAGGTGATCACAGGTACCCTCTCATTGCTGTCAGAGGAACAGACTGTTGGGGCGAGGGCTGGAGCCAGGAGACCAGGTTGGAGATAACTGCACTGGTTTGTGCAAAAGAGATAGTGGGGGCTGGACCAGGGTTGTGGCCAAGGAGGTGATATTCTGCCGCTGAATTCTAGACAGATCATAAAGGTAGAGGGGACAGAGTTTGCTGGTGGATCAGAGGTGGTGAGTTGGTGAGATTTAAGGTGTCCTCATAGAAGGAGGTTTGTTGACACCAATATTCTTTTTTTCTTTTTTTTCCCTTTTTCTTCCGCCTCCCCCCACCCCCGCTCTGGTTCAAGCCATTGTTTCTCAGTCTAGTTGTGTAGGACACAGCTCCCTGGCCCATGCTAGTATTGTGAGCCTTGCACTCCCCCCGGCTGTAGCAGTCGGTCACCAGTTGTCAGTCGGCCGCTCACAGCAGCTCACGGCAGCTCTCGCCAACCTCTGGCTGCTCACCGCAGCCCCTGGAGCTGTTGTTCACAATCTTAGCTGTAGAGGGCGCTGCTCACTGGCCCATGTGGATATCGAACCTGCGACCTCGGTGTTCAGAGCACGGCGCTCCAACCACCTGAGCCACTGGCCCCAACGGCGCTCCAACCACCTGAGCCACTGGCCCCAAATGTACATCTACGTTGGTGAACATTTTGGTTTACAAGTGCCGTAAATTTTATGGATCTGTGGTATCATTAGATAGTAAAATTCATGATAAATTTGCAGTTTAAGGGGTTGATTTTAAAGGTCTGGAATGGATTAATCCATTTTGCGTTACTTTCTATGGGGAAACCATGCCTCGGTTTTCCAACATTTCAGAACTCAAACAGCCTTCCGGAACGGATTACGTTCGAAAACCGAGGTACCATTGTACATAGAACCCTTGGAAAAATCTGTATGCCCCAGTTGGGCCTCAGCTTCGCCAGCATTCCTGGCAGCAGCCCCACTGGCTGCTTTGCACCAGTGGGTAAATAGGCACTGGCCCCAGACTCCCCAGCACCCATTCTGGTTTTCTCTGGGACCCCCAGACCTCCTAAGACCCAGAACTGAAGGATCTTGTAGGCAGCAGCAGAGTGGAGGGAGGGGGGCTCCTCCGGAACCTGCTCTGTTCCAGGCCAGCATCCATTATGATTGGCTGTTAAAATATTTTGGACATCAGGACCTCCCCCAGGGGGTCACGTGCTATAATATAAAGAGGAGTGGAGAGGATGATGGGAATACCCACCTGGGTTGAAAACTGCCCCTCTTGCCCCCCATTACACCAAAATGCCTAGCTAGGTGGAGATACACATTGTGTATCTGGACCAAGACTCCCACCTGGGACAAGATACCTACAAGGCCAAGATGTCCAGCAAGGTTGAGTTTTCCACACAGGTTGAGACACCTACTAGAGCTGAGATACACACCTGGGTGGAGATGCTCACCTGGGCCAAAATACCCACCTGGAAGGACACCCATCCTGGTGGAAATGCCCGCTGAGCTGAGACGCTCACCTGGGTGGAGGCTCCCATAAGCCCGTATGGTCCATGCAGGTGCATTGCCCAGCACTGCTCTAACTCCTGGACCCTTCCCTTGCAGGAAGGAGCAACAGAAGAACCAGAAGCCAGCCAAGTCCGTGTGGGAGCAGCGGACGAGTGAGATGCGCAAGCAAAACCTGCTGGCCAGCCGGGAGGCCCTGTACAACGAAATGGACCCCGACGAGCGCTGGAAGGCCACCTACGCCCGGCACCTGCGGCCCGACATGAAGACTCACCTGGACCGGCCGTTGGTGGTCGACCCCCAGGAGAACCGCAACAACAACACCAACAAGAGCCGGGCGGCCGAGCCCACAGTGGACCAGCGCCTGGGTCAGCAGCGGGCCGAGGACTTTCTCCGGAAACAGGCGCGCTACCACGACCGGGCCCGGGACCCCAGCAGCAACGTGGGCCTGGATGCCCGACGGCCCTGGGCTGGCAGCCAGGAGGCCGAGCTGAGCCGCGAGGGGCCTTACGGCCGGGAGTCGGACCACCACTCCCGGGAGGGCGGCCTGGAGCCCCCAGGGTTCTGGGAGGGTGAGGCTGAGCGGGCCAAGGCGGGAGACCCCCACCGGCGGCACACACACCGGCCCGGGGGCAGCCGGGAGAGCCGCAGCGGGTCCCCGCGCACTGGAGCGGATGGGGAGCCCCGCAGGCACCGGGCCCATCGCAGGCCAGGTGAGGAGGCCCCGGAGGAGAAGACCGAGAGGAGAGCCCGGCACCGTGAGGGCAGCCGGCCGGCCCGGGGCGGTGAGGGCGAGGGCGAGGGTCCAGATGGCGGCGAGCGGAGGCGGCGACACCGCCACGGCGCTCCAGTCACATATGACGTGGACACACGGAGGGAGGACAAGGAGCGCAGGCACCGCAGGAGGAAGTAAGTGGAGGCCATCTCAAATCTATGACCAGCAGTGAGAATAGTAACAGCCCAAGGGGCGCCTGCTGTGTACCGGGCACTCTCCTGAGCAACTCAGTCTTTTCAACAGCCCCCTGAGATAGATCCCATTGTCATCGCCCCAATTCACAGATGGGGAAACTGAGAGGTGGAACGGCCTTGCCCAGGGTCATACATCTGATAAGTGACCATGAGCCCAGGCTGACTGATGCCAGAGGCTGCAGGCAGATCATCACACCCTCATGTGTCTCAGAAACTCCATGAGAACTCTCCCCCAGAGTTTACGGCTCTTCCATGTGTGACCCTGAGCAAGCGACTTCACGACTCTGGGCCTCAGTTTTCTCAATCTGTAAAATGGTATCGTGGGATCTAAAATGGCATAGTGGGGCATTACTGGAATTAAATGAGGAAGTAAATGCAAAGGGCCTGAACGAACAGCTGACATGTAATAAGTGCTGGGTCAATAGAGACCATTTTTAGCTGTTATTGAGTGAACCATCTTTTTACCTGATGCTATTTCTCAGGGGATTTGAAAGGCTACTCTGGGCCCTCAGAGTTGAAGAGGAGAACGGGGTTCAAGGCTTTTGGAGGCATCTTCCAGGCCAGACCCTTATCCAGTCAGAAACAGCCACCTCTTTTTCATAACAATGTTTTTTAACAGTCCTTAGAAGGTTCTGTAGTGATTCTACACCTAGGAGCCCAAAAACTTACATGTTGAAACAGACATTGTTCTTTTATTAATTAATGTCCTTTTATTCTCCTTTTATGTCACCATTACGGCATCTTATTGATTTTTTAAAGATGTGTTTCAGTGGTTCTGTTACATGACATACACAACAGGCCAGCACTTCTCAAAATCGGACGTGTGCATGAATCCCCAGGGATCTTGCTAAAACACAGATCCTAATTCAGTAGATCTCAAGTGCAACCTGGGAATCTGCATTTCTAAGGAGCTCCCCGGTGAGGCCAGAGACCACACTGGGAGTAATGAGACTCTAGAGGACAGAGTGACATAATTCTGAAGCAGACACCTGTGCGCAAACTCACCAAGACTACGACAGGTACAAATGCTGGCTGATTCAGGGGTGTACAAACAACTCGCATGACCCGAGGGCGTTGCCATCAGTGTCCAGATGTTCCCGAATGGTGAACACCTCTAGATGAAGTTCCTAATGAAATAGAATCTCGTCTTCCTTACTTTGTCCAATAGTCATACTCTGGGAAAATGTGATGTGTATTTAAAACATGCAAAACTACTTGATGCTCATATGGAAAACAGAGTTAGGTTAAAATTAAAAGCACAGATCGTTGCAAGCAGATTTTTTCATCTGTGTGAGGGGTATAAGAAAGTTGGAAGGTAATTCTTTCCCAGGTGGGACTGCCCTGCACATGGTAAGAGATTAGTGTACTTGCTTCCCACTTCCTAAATGCCCACAGTGTCCCCCAATTTATTATATCATTGGATCTCCGCATATCTCCACCATTGCCCCCTGAAAATCATTGTTCCAGGTCATTCCTACTCTAGGGTTTTCTCTTATGGGTTTATTCATTCATTCCATCAGTGTTTACTAAATGCCTACTGCAGTCTAAGCCGGCGCTATGGGTTCAATCAAGTAATTGCAGGTGACGGGCATGCAGGTGACAGGCTTCCACCAGGAACAATCAGAGAAAGAAGTAGAGTATTCTAGACTAAGAACAGCATGTGCAGAGGCCCAGAGGTGGAGCAGAAGGAGGCCAGTTTGCAGTTTGGAGGATGAGGAAAAGAGTGGCAGACAAAACAATTGAAGGGACAGTGATGGGTCGGTCAGCAGGGCCTTGAGTCCCCTCAGGGCAATGAGAGGCCTCTGGAAGGATTTTAGGGGGAATAAAGTGTTTAGCACAGGACTCCATAATTAAGGATCAGTCACCACTATTGCTGTTAATATAGTGATAATATTACCGTGTTTCCCTGCAAATACGTCCTAGCCGGACCATCAGCTCTAATGCGTCTTTTGGAGCAAAAATTAATACAAGACCCGGTCTTATTTTACTATAAGACCCGGTCACATTGTATTATATTATATTATAATTAAAAAAAATTAATTTTTGCCCCAAAAGACGCTGATGGTCCGGCTAGATCTTATTTTCAGGAAAACACGGTATTATCATCCTTAGCATTATCTCTACCCCCATTATTGAAGGAGGCAGAATGACAGGGACAGAATGACAGCACAGCCTCCTGGTGAAGGGCCCGGACTCTGGAGCCGGAGGTCACACTCCCGTCCCATCACCTCCTCGCTTTGTGACTTGCACTATGTCCCCCTCTCTGGGTATCTGTTTCCTCATCTGTGGGGCTAAGTACGTACCTCCTAGAGTAGGCATACAGTTCAAATGAGTTAATATACGTAAAATGCTTTAAGTAGAGCCTGGCTTATAATAGGTGTTCAGTAAATGTTGGCTATTATCAGTATGAATATTATTAATATTAATCACTCAATAAATGTTAACTATTTTTAATAGTAGTAATTACTCAATAAGTGTTAGCTATTTCTATTAAGACTCATTGACAGACATTCAAAAACAGTCTTAGATCTGTAGCCTTCAGACTGTTCATTCACACTCCTTTTTACAGATGGGGAAACTGAGGCCCAGAGAGGAAAAGGGATTTCCTAAACAGCCAGCTACAAGCAGGAATATGATAACCCTGCTTTCTTGAGTCCCACTACTGGCCCCTGGCCCCTCACCTCTACAGACAAAGAAAGTACCTCCCCACTTCCACCCACAAATGCTCAGCTCGTCGGCTCCTATTCTAAACCAGGAGGGTACAGCTAACTCCCTTATTAATAGATATGTCAAACCCCTGGCCAGGACAGGCGTTATTCATTTGGCTGATGAAAAGTTTCTAATGCTCACTGGAAATAAAACGTCATGAAGATTCAGGCACTTTTAGAAGAAAACCCAAGTGAGCCATTCATGTGCTTTAAGAAAAAATAAGAATGGCAAAGATAAAACTTTACTCAAGAATATAATATAGTAAAAACAGCAAAGCTGGTGGCCCTACCTAAGAGGACTGCCTCCTGCATTTTCCCTCTTGTCATTCCTTAGGCCTTTTCCCAGACACACTGTGTTTCTCATTCTCCAGAGCGTTGGTAATATATATGATTGTTTTCTTTCTGTTCCCTCTGTCTCTCCCCATTTCTCCTTCATCACTTCCTCTCCAGTTTCCCCAGTGTCCTCCTCCCCGAAAGATTTCACTGGCTCACCCCAGTGAAAAGTGAGCAGAAGCACATTCTGTTTCCTATCACTCAACAGTTGCTGGCCTCGGGTCCCCCACACCAGGCAGCTGAGCTCAGTGGCACCCCAGGGCCACCAAAGTGAGGATGGAGTTTTCCCTGACTCCCAGTAAAAATCTGGAGTGCAGAGTGTCCACCACTCCCCCCAGCAGCCAGGCAGTGGGGGGACTCTGCTAGACCTGACTTAGCAAGGGGGACTCTGCCAGGACCTGCGCCCCACCACCCCAGAATTAACATCTCAACTCTTTGCATCTTCATTCCACCTGCTCCTATCACCGTGACAACCTACTCACCAAAAGGAGCAAGAAGAGACATGCTAGACTTCTGAGCCTCACAATTTATCCTGTATGGGGAAAAAAGGGTGCTTTATCCTTTAACACCCTGATTTTTATAGCACCTACTGGGCCTTAGTCTCCAGCACCCCCATTCCATACACTCCAAGTTGTTTATTGCCCCATTTTATTCACTGAATGGTGTTGTGGTTTAAAATCTCTAGGACCAAAGTCCAGCCCTTTCCCAGCTGGGTAACAGTAGAAAAATGACTTTGCCTCTGTGGGCCTCAGTTTCCTCATCTTTGAAATAGGCCTGATCCTAATACCACCTCCAGTGGTGGTGGTTTTGGGGCTTAAATGAGTTAATACATGTAGCTCCTTAGGACAATGGGGCAGAAGGAGGCAGGACCATCCTCTGGGTCTCGGGGCCTGAGCATGCCCGAGGCAAGGTGTCTGCAGCCCTTGGCAGAGGGATGCTGAAGTGATTAGCTGGCAGAGGGATGCGATGCGGGACAGGCATTATGCAACCAGCTGCCTATTCAGGGCAGATGATGGCAAATCCCCAAGAGGGAAGGGGGAAGGAGCCTGACTTCAGAGTTTTCTGCCCCTTTTAGGTTCTCCTTGGAGACATTGCAAATGAGACCTCCTAGAGATTGATATTAGGCCTCTTCCAGCTGAGCTTCTTAAAACTCTGTGACACATAGAGCCAACGAAGGAAGCAAAAACAAGACAAAACAAAGGCCTGCAGATCCCCTTTCCATCTGAACATGGGGCGCTTGGTCCCAGGCGAGCCACTGTCCCTCTATTGAAACATTCACCGTGGTCTCAACTGCTGCGTTATTTAGTCCAACCTCTCTAGACAGTGGCCAAAGGATTTGGATGCTCTTTGAAAGGATAACTTTACTCGGCCTGCTTTGCAATAGGGCTGTCTCTCTATTTAAAAATATATATATAGGGGAGACCAGATGGCTCAGTTGTTTAGAGCGTGAGCTCTCAACAACAAGGTTGCCGGTTCAATTCCTGCATGAGAGGGTAGGCTGTGCTCCCTGCAACTAAAGATTGAAAACGGCAACTGGACTTGGAGCTGAGCTGCACTCTCCACAATTAGATTGAAGGGCAGCAACTTGGAGCTGATGGGCCTGGAGAAACACAGTGTTCCCCAATATTCCCCAATAAAAAAATTAAAAAAAAAATTATATATATATATATGTGTGTGTGTGTGTATGTGTATATATATATATATATACATACACACACACACACATATGAGGGAATTCTCCCAGCCAGATTTTCAACTGATTTTCATCTGAAGGACAACTTCTAAAAAAGTTAGAATTAGGAACCCATTTGCAGACTGTGCAAGACGTTGGGGAAATAATTTCAAGTTCATTTCATTCCATCCACACTGTTACAGCTGACGCTCACTGTCCAGGCACAGCATTCGTTTCTAGAGTTGCTGGTGATCCCTGGTGGTCAGTAGTCCTGGGCTGGTAGACACATCGCTCCAACCTCTTTCTCTGATGTCACAGGTGTGTGAGGGTGTCTTCTCCCCTTTTCTTCACTTCTAAGGACACTTGTCATTGGATTTAGGACTCACCCTAATCCAGGACTCTCTCGTCTCATGATCCTTAACTTACTGACATCTGCAAAGACCCTTTCTCCAAATAAGGCCACAGTCACAGGTTCCAGGTAGACATATCTTTTGAAGGACCACCATTCAACCCACTACAGTCCACCTTCTGACCCCACCCCAAAACTCACATCCATCCATGTGCAAAATACATTCACCCCATCCCAATAGCCCCAAAAGTCTTAACCTGTTTACAGCATCAACTCGAAAATCCCAAATCTCATCATTTAAGCCAGGAATGGGTGAGGCTCTGGGCATGACCCATTTGGTGGCAAAATTCCCCTCCATTATGAATCTGGAAACTAGAAAACAAGTTGTCTGCTTCCAAAATACAGTGTTGGGACAGGCACAGGATAAACATTCTTATTCCAAAAGGAAGAAATTGGAAGGAATAAAGGGTCACTGGTCCCAAGCAAGTTCTAAATCCATGAGGGAAAATTCCACAGGATTTCAAGGCCCGGAAGGAGTTCTCTGGCCTCACCTCATTCACACATTTACTTGTATTCCTCACGGTGACTCAGTGTGGTTCCCGTGCCCATGATTTGGATGTGAAACAGTCTAACTCACTAGTGGTTACAGAACAAATCAGTACCAGGGTCTCCACTTTCATCTCCCAGTTCTAGGGAAGGTTCTACTATTCTTATGCCCAATTTAAAGATGAGGGACCTGAGGCTCCGAGATGTTATCAAACTACAGAGTCACAACCAGTTAGTGGCATTGCTGAGACTCAAACCAGGTCAGTCTGCCTTGCAGCGTGTCGATCCATGACCTACTCACTTGGCTGAATAGGGAGAAATTCTCCTGGGCCTGCCCTACTCTCCATGCGGCCTCAGAAAGACAAGTCTGAAAATAAATTACCTTGTCCCTCCTTTGCTTACTAACACCATAGACTTTTGCAAGTTAAAATGCAAAAAATAAAATGGTGCCAGTGGCTTAGCAAGTGGGAGACCTTTCAGGGGAGGCCCATTTTTTTTATTTGTAAGCATTAGGTAGATTTAGGCTTCCCGGTTGGGCCTGGGGAACCAGACCTGTGCTGTCCAGGGGCTTCAGTTCCTGTGCCTCAAACTTCCTGGGTGTTCAATGAACGGGTACAACCTGAGAGCTGTCTTTTACTCATTTTTGGTCTCTTGAGTGAGTGTGTATGATGGCAATAGCCTGACGAAACCATTTTCTAGTATGATTCAGCTTCTCCGGGCCTCTGTTTCCTCATCTGTATAATGGGAAAAGTCATGATGTCAGCCTGATAAGATCTTTCAAGAAATTAATGAGTTGAAATAGAACAGAGGTTGGCTTGGCCATTACAGTGAGTGCCAAGTATTCCCACACCCACCAGCTGTGGGCTAAGCCTTCTGGGAGATCTCAAACTGCTTCATGAGAGAGGTGCAGTGTCAGGTAGGGGTTAGCAGTATGGATGCTGGAGTCATGTTGTCTGGACTGCAAGCTAGCTCTGTCACCAACTGGCTGTGTGGCCTTGGGCAAGGCCCTTCCTGCCTCTGGGCCTCAGCTTCCTTATCTGTAAGATGGGAATAACAGTACCTTAAACTAATAATAATAAAAAAGATGAGAATAACAGTACTACTCACTTCTCATAGCTATTCTGAGGATTAGATGAGCTGATGTGTGTCACGTCCAGGACACAGCAAGATCTCAATAAGTGTGAGCTGTTATGAGGACGTATGGAGGGCACAGGCTGCAGAATCAAGGGCTTTAAGAAGAGCCAGAGAGAAGTCTTGAACTGCAAAGCCCTCTGGAAAGAGGCATCATTAAGACTATAAACAACAGAGGTCCTTTGTTTCCGGGAAACAGACTTGGCCAGGGACCCGTGCCCAGGGATTGCGGGAGGATGGGGCCGCTTATACGAGGATCGAATGTTCAGAAGCAGTTGTGTGAAGGCAAGCAGATGACACGCAGGGTCCGAGCCCTCAGGGAGGTGGCTGGGAAGCCAGGTCCACCCAAATCCCTGAGTAAGCGGCCAGAGCAGGGGCCAGCGAGGACAGACGTGCATTGACTGGGCTCTGGCCTGGGAGGTCCCTGACGGGCTCTAGACCCAGCCACCCTCCCTGGGGCCACGGCTTCTGAGGGTCTCTTCCAAGCTGGGGCTGAGTGTGCAGTGACCTCCTGTAGGGAGGTCTGGGCCTGTGGGACTTCTGGGCCTCAGTGTCCTCATTTGCGAAATGGGGACATTCATTTATCATTTGACAAGTGGTGCCTTGTTCTGGGCACTGCGATCACAGCTATGAACAAGAGAGATAAAAATAAACCGCTTGCCTCATGGTGCTGATGGCCCAGTGGGCGCTGAGGTAGGAAAAGCTCAGTGAGGACCCTTAAAGTTTTTCTCTCCCCCTCCAAATGCACTAAGCACTCCTTCTTGACTCTTCTTCTCCTGTCCGACTGCATGGTGTTAATTAACAGTCTTTGAGGGGCCCTCCTCATCTCCCCCATGCTCCACCTCCAGCCTCATTGACCTCTTGAAACTTAGCGAGCTTGTCCCCACCTCAGAGCCTTTGCACTGGCTGTTCCCTCTACCTCAGATGCTTTGCCCACCATACTTGTATACCTGTGAGAAATTATCTCATCCCTTTACCAACTGTGTTGCCTTGAGCAAGAGACTTAACCTCTCTGAGCTTCCATTTTCTCATCTGTAAAATGGTGCTAGTAATTGCCCCTCGTAGGACTGAGGATGGAGTTATTACAAGTCAACAGCTTGGAACAGGATCTGGGAGTTTGTGTTACTGAAGTGTCTGCTGTTAGTATTTCTATTGTTATTCTGTAATATATTTATGTGCATAGGTTGCCCGCTTTCCCTCACATACATACTAGAGGCATTTAAGGCCATGAAGCAGATGGTGTCCCCTTGTCCGCTTTAGCCATTCCTGGGAACGTGTGCCTTGTCCTGTCTGGCAGCTAACGGGGGACAAGTAGACGGGTCTGGAAGTTTCGGATTGGGTGGATGCAGGCTCTGGCAGAACATTCTCTTCCCCCTGATTTCTCTCCCTCCAAGAAACAGCCCTCCTGGCAAGAGAAGCACCACGCTGAAACCTGGGAGGGTGGGCAGTCACACGCACATGGGGACCAAGAATCCACCAGGGCCCTCTCAGTGCCCAGCGCTGGAGCACTTTGGGACACGGCCCCTCGATGTCCAAGCTGTACCCCTGAATGACGGCATCTTAGGCAGGCTTCCGAAATGTTCCCTGTTATTCTCAGTTACAGGTTCTTTAATATTGGTTTGCCTTCCACAGGGACAACCAGGGCTCTGGGGTTCCGGTGTCGGGCCCCAACCTGTCGACCACTCGGCCAATCCAGCAAGACCTGGGCCGCCAAGACCCACCGCTGGCCGAGGACATCGACAACATGAAGAACAACAAACTGGCCACTGCAGAGTCAGCGAGTCCCCATGACAGCCTCGGCCATGCCGGCCTGCCCCAGAGCCCCGCCAAGATGGGGAACAGCACCCATCCCGGCCCCATGCCGGCCCCACCCGCCACGGCCACCAATCCCCAGAACACCGCCGGCCGCCGGATGCCCAACAACCCGGGGAACCCGTCCAACCCCGGCCCCCCCAAGACTCCCGAGAACAGCCTTATCGTCACCAACCCCAGCAGCACCCAGACCAACTCAGCTAAGACTGCCAGGAAACCCGACCACACCACAGTGGACATCCCCCCAGCCTGCCCGCCCCCTCTCAACCACACCGTCGTCCAAGGTGAGACCTCACCCTTGCATGTGAGTGGGTGGGGACCCGGCATCCCTGGGCTCAATTCCTGGAGGCTTGGCTGAAAGACCCTGGACAGTGAGCCCACCTCTCTGGCCTCAGTTTCTTCCTCTGGAAAATGGGTATTGAGATAGTTCCTGCCCCATAGGGCTGCTGGAAGCATTAAATGAGATAATGTGCATACAGTGGTTGGCCCGTATATGCTCAAGAGGGTGAGTGATACTGCCTGCACCCCAAATTCCCACGAGGGAGCCAGCAAGCCACCATATCTGAAGAGCAGTACATTCTTCTGATGGAAATTTGGGGGAGTCAGATTATTTTTTTTCAGCCAGCGCTGTCCAAAAAGAAACATGACGCAGACCACATATGTAATTTTCAGCTTTCTAGTAGCTAAATTAAAAGGCAGAAAAGAGAGAGAGAGGGAGGGAGGGAAAAAAGAGGGAGGGAGAGGGAGGGAAAATAAAAAAGAAATAGGTGAAATGAACTTTAATAATAAATTATATTTAACCTAAAATGTTATTTATATCCAAAATGTTACCATTTCAACATATAATCAATATCTTAAAAATTGTTAACGCTAATTTTTAACAGTACCTTAAAACCGATGTGACATTCCTTTTCTCGCACCCTGGCTGGCATCTGTGTGTTTGGCACTTAGAGCACATCACCGTAAGGACTAGCCATGTTTCCATGTCGGGCAGCAAAGGTCTAAGCACTTGAAGCACTGGCAGTTCTCAACCCCTCAACTCCACCCCCCACCATTTAAGATTAGGATCAGAGAAAAACTAGGAATTTAGAAATGACCTAGTGAACTTGTTATTTCCTAAGATGATAACAGTAGCCCAGTTCCTCTAGTGTCAGTTCTATGCAAGAGATTTCCATGAGATTGTTCCGTAAATGCTCACCATAGTCCTATGAGATGGACCTTGTCATTGTGCCCATTTTACAGATGGAAAAACTGAGGCTCAGAGTCTCAGCCTACCCATGGACTCCTAGCCAGCCGAGGCTGCAGAATCAGTACTCAGGAGGGTGATGGCTCCTCACCCTGGTCAGGAGAGGGGTGTTAATGGGGGAAATCCTGAGTTTGATGGTAGGTGAGCTCAGTATCCCCATCTATAAAGTGGGGCTATTGGGACTCACCCTGCCTGCCTCCAAGTGACAGTATGAAGATCATCATGAGATGGGAGAAAGTCTGTGTTAATATCCTGTGAAGGTCCCCCCAGACTCAAGGCTGTAGAGTGGTTGAGAGCAGGCACTCTGGGGCCAGGCGGCCTGGGTTCAAATCCCAGCTCTGCCACATCCCAGCTGTGTGACCTTAGGCAAGTTACTTTACCTCTCTGTGCTTCAGTTTTTTTCATATGTAAAATGGGGATCATAAAGTACCAACCTCACAGATCATGTGAGGATTAAACTGCATAATATGGTACCTGGCACATACCCTGTTTCCCTAAAAATACAATCTAGCCAGACAATCAGCTCTAATGCGTCTTTTGGAGCAAAAATTAATGTAAGACCCGGTATATTATATTATGTTATATTATATTATATTATATTATATTATATTATATTATATTATATTATATTATTACGTTACATTACATTACATTACATTACATTACATTACATTATATAAGACCCAGTCTTATATTATAGTAAAATAAGATCGGGTATTATTTTAATGTTTGCTCCAAAAGACACGTTAGAGCTGATGGTCCGGCTAGGTCTTATTTTCGGGGAAACACAGTAGTATACACTTTATTAGTGTCAGCTGCTTACTGCCTGCTCCAGGGCGTAGACAGGAGCCCAGAGGCTTGTGGGAAATTGTGGCAGGAGCCCTGTGTTGGTTCTTGTCCCAACAGTGAACAAAAACGCCAACCCAGACCCACTGCCAAAAAAGGAAGAAGAGAAGAAGGAGGAGGAGGAAGACGACCCTGGGGAAGACGGCCCCAAGCCCATGCCCCCCTACAGTTCCATGTTTATCCTCTCCACGACCAACCCGTGAGTATGACCCATAGCTGGGGCAGTGAAAGTCAGGCCAAAGAGCGGGTAATGGGGAAGAGTGGCCTCCAAGACCAACCTTAGTCCGTAGGGAACCTTTGAGCAAATTTAAAATTGAAGCCCTTTTCTTAAGTCATATGAGGTAAAAATTTGTTGTAAAGTACTGATTTTGTTGCACCCCCTCCTGCCATCAGTTAGAAAAATCATTGTCATAAATATCCTAATCCACACTGTCTATGATGTGAGAGGCACCCCTGAGAAATGGCTGCCTTGTGAAGTGCACGACCTGTACAACCATACAGGCATGGCAACCCTGGTCCCTAAGCTTTCTTTGCTCCTAACCTCTGCTCCACAAGGGTCTGGATTCTGGGCAGATAGTCTCTGATTTCCACGGCCCTCTGTCTTGGGCATCCTCGAGGAGGATAGATTATTTAGGAGAAAAATGTATCACATGTATGTCGTGGTGGTTCAATGTTATTTGACACATTTCCAAAGGGTATTCCTTGAAATTCTGCTCCCTCAAAATGCTTCTTGACAAAGAAGAATCATGTCAAATAAGCTGGGGGGTAACTGCTTTTCATAAGCTGCCTCTCAGGGACTTTTTTATTTAGTTGACATTATCTGTTTTATTGGAGAGATGCTTACGTGGCCCTTACTCTGTGTAAGCGTGGTTCTGAATGCTTTACAATTTTTTTTTTATTCTCATAATAATCTTATGCGATTGGTACTATGCTTATCCCCATTTGACAAATGAAGAAACTGAGGCCCAAAGATGTGAAGTCACCTGCCCAAAGTCATACAGCAAGCAAGTGGGGGAGCCCAGAGACAGACTAATCCAGCATCCCTGTTCTTAACCACTCATTCCTGCTGCCATTCAGATACCCTTATGACATATTTATCATTATTATTAGCTCCACTTAAAAGGTTATGTACGTAAGTATTGTTCATTAGCATATCAAAGGCTCTGATAAGGCCTACAATTCATAATTTAAGTAACTAACTTTTTGGAGCCTCTACCATGTACCAGGCATATTAACTCTTTGATCCCCACATTCTTGTGAGTTAGGCCCTATTATTATGGCCATTTCACAGATGAGAGCACAGAGGCACAGAGGGGTTAAGTAACTTGGGTAATGTCACTCAACTAATTTTCAAAAAAAAATAAATTTACTTAACCCAGAGTTTCCCAGTTTTCTCTGACCATAGGACATTTTGTGCATGAAAATCCTTTTCATCACCTACAGAATCAAGAACAGCATTTCTTCAATCCACCTGGGAATCAGATGTTCCAAGAGGGTTGTTTGGGAGTGATAAGAACTTATAAACAGGGCCTGTGAATATCCTCCCTAACTGAGGGCCCCTCTCCTTTCTTGGGATCCCAGAACCCTGAGAGAACCCCCAGATGTAGGAGCTTGATAGTTTGTTGGGTGTGGGCCTTTGGGAGTGAGAGATCTAAGGTAGTGGTAGGTGCTATAAAGAGACAGTAGAAGGAAAGGGCTTGTGAGCCCATGGTCTGAGTGGACCTCTGCACACCCGCCTGTTGCCAACAGCCTTCGCCGCCTGTGCCATTACATCCTGAACCTGCGCTACTTTGAGATGTGCATCCTCATGGTCATTGCCATGAGCAGCATTGCCCTGGCAGCCGAGGACCCCGTGCAGCCCAACGCACCACGGAACAACGTGAGTCCTACCCAGTGTCCCCTTCCCAGCCCAGCTCCTCTGTCTCAGGCCACTTTCCCCTCCATCCAAAAGCTCATAACTAGGGTGGAAGGGATGCTGGTCAGGAGGGGAAGCTCCGATTCTTCAGGGATGCTCTGGAGAGCAGGATGTTCCTTAAGGAAGCGGTGGCTCTGTGTGCCTGGCAGGGAAGCAGTGGCCCAGAGTGGCTGGGGCTGAACATTGCTGGAGTCCCTGGTCGGGGAGTGAGGCTGACGGGATGTTGAGTAGCATTTTCTCTGTG
This sequence comes from Rhinolophus ferrumequinum, assembly GCF_004115265.2. Taxonomy (NCBI): domain Eukaryota; kingdom Metazoa; phylum Chordata; class Mammalia; order Chiroptera; family Rhinolophidae; genus Rhinolophus; species Rhinolophus ferrumequinum. Next base: position 48,428,330 of record NC_046301.1, read on the forward strand.
TGGAATGTGGGAGATACTCAGGCAGGGGGATGCTCCATAGGCGATCCCCTAGGCAACCACTTCTCACCAAACAGACTCTTCCATTTTGACATGAAGCTTTGAAAGAAAGGATTATTTTGACTTAGAAACACAGCTTAAATTTTTAGCTTTTTTGGAGAGCTAAAAGGCTCTCCCTTTGCGGGTCCAGGGTCTGCAAATGGCCCCTGTTAATTGAGCATTTGCTGTGCTCCAGGTACCATCCTGGGGCATTTGGGATGCAAGCCCTCCCAGGTATCCCCATTGGACACATGGGGAAACTGAGGCTCAGGAAGGTTAAGTGACTGGTCCAGGGTCACGCAGCAGAATTCCAATTTGGCCTCCCCTAGAGCTCCTGCTGCTTCCCTCAACCATCTCTGTTTATTAAGCACCTGCTGTGTGCCTGCCCCCCCACTTGAAGCCTGTCAAGTAGGAATGAGTGCCTGCCAGTGGCCGAGAGGAGAAACTGAGGCACTGCCAGGTGGGAGCATGGCGGAGGCTGGACTGGCAGTGGTACCTCCTTTCCTAGCTCCTGTCCCTCTCTCCTGCCCAGCCCCAAAAGTACATTTTCCACTGGGGATGAAGCCTTGCCACCCTTGCTAAGTAGGTTAGGAGTCTGGCAAGGCTGGAGTGCCCCATAAATCAAGGCTGCCTGTCGGCAGCTTACCTTGCACTTGCCCTTCCTTAGCAGGCCTGGCAGGCCCCCTGGGGACCTGACTACAGGGGCATGGTGCAGGGGAGGAAAATAGCAGGAAATAATTAGAACAGGGCTGCTGGAGGAAACTAGCTCCAGGGCCGGGCGCAGGCTGCACTCAGTTATCTCCTGCTGCCCAGTTCCCCCAGGGACCTCAGCGACCCAGGCCCTGGGAGGGCACCTTTCAAGAGGACTCAGCAAAGCCCCTGCCTACTCTAGGAGACCAGAGAAGGCCCTGTGTCCAGCAAGGAGGGGATAAGCTTGGAAAGCTCAGGGGGTGCCCTGCAGCTCCCAAGGCTGTAGGAATCTAGGGAGAGCTCCAACCATCCCCCATGGGGCGTTCTACAAAGCATCAGCTCTCTGCTCCATCTCGCAGTTGAAACTTCTCACCTCAAAGCCCTCCTCCCCTCGTCAAGAACACCTTGTCCCTGTATTGCCAGATAATGTCCAGGTATCCTCCCCTGAGTTCTTCCTTCTAGCTGAATGAGAACAGGCCTCAGAAAAGTGCCTAGGACACATATGGTCCATTTATCAAGGATTTTAAAATATACACACCCATGTAACTACCACCTGGAGCAGGAAGTGGAACAGAACTGCCCCTAACCACTGGGGCTTCCTCGATCCCCCCTCTTCTTCCCTCTGGAGGGAGGTTCAAAATCAGGGACAACATTTGGAGACACGTTTGATAGTCATGACTTGAGGTGGGTGGGGGGTGCTCCGGGCAGGTAGAAGGTGGTGGCCTGGATCACTGCTCATTGCCCTCCTGTGCCCAGGACAGCCCCCCCCATAGCAAATATCCCGACGTCAACAGTGCTGACCTTGAAAAACCCTACCCTCGAGGTACCCACAACCCTGCTTCTGGAAGGAGCATGTCTTACCTTCTCTGGTATCCCCCACCTGCACATGCATCCTTCAACACAAGAATTGATATTTGCCCGTTTCTAACAGTAAACAGATGGACTCATTCTATGCCTCCTTTCTGACACCCGGCATTGTGTCCACTATGAGATGAGCACATATGGTTGTGGGTAGTGGCCGCCAGGCTTTTTCGTGGCTGTTTAATATTCCACCGTGTGGCATGATTCGTTTATCCATCTCCCTGTTGACAGGCATTTGGAGTGTCTCCACTTTAAAACACCGTCACCACACGCTCCCACCCCCAACATGGCTCGGAGGCACCTGGGCATGACTGTTTCCAGGGTGTAAAACCAGAAATGGAGTTTCCTTATCTTAGAATTTGCATAGGTTGAGGTTGGACTCACTAGATGCAGCCAGATGTTTACTGGATGATGCAGTGACAGCCACGCTGGCAGTGTCTGGGGCTCCCCCTGATCCACAGTCCTGTCAACCCTTGGTGCTGGCGGCTCTTGCATTTGGCTGACCTGGTGGGTGTGGAGTGGAATGTCACGGGGACTTTGATTTGCATTTCCCTGGGATAAATGAGACCGAGAACCTTTTTGGATTAGACTGAGCCACAGAAAATTGCCATGTGTACAAGTCAAAAGGATCTAAATATTAGATTTGATTTAATCTGATTTATTGGACTTTTTATTTCCTCTTGCTCAACTTCAGCTCTCCAGAATTTGATTCACCTGACCACCTGGCCTGCCCTTCCCCCACTCCTTTTCTTCCTTCTTTCCTCCCTTCCATTCATTGCTTTATTTAGTAGTTATTTAATGAGCAACTACTATGTGCCAGGCACAGAGCTAAACATCAAGGATTGACAGGGTATGAGATGGTCCCTGCCTTCCTAGAGCTTACAGAATGCCAGGCCTTTGGCCACACTGTGCCCTCTGCTCAATACACGTGAAGTACTGTCTCTCCACCATCTCCTCTGCCTATCCAGATCCTTCCAGCCCCTTGCTTCTGCCACCCCACTCCAGGAAGTCAGTCTCTGGCCACACTGGTCCCTGATGGCCTTTCCGATACCACACATAACGGGAATGCGATTTGTGACCACAAGAAATCACAGAGGCCAACTCCTGCAGGACCCAGTACAGCTTCAGCTATTCATTCAGCAAGCCCTTCCTGAGCACCTACTGTGTGTCTGGCCCTGTGTTATTAACTGGAGATGCCACAGGGACAGGCAAACATCCCTGTCCTCTAGGGGCTGACATTTGGGTGACATTTGAGATTGTTAATAACTATAACAAGAGGTTTGTCAGGAAACGGGAGGGGGGGCAGGGAGGAGACTAGGTAAGGAAGATCGCAAGTGCCAGGAAGTGGCATTTTAAACAGGTGGTCAGGGAAGGCTTCACTGAGGAAGTGATACTTGAACCAAGCCACAAAGGAGGAGACAATCAACTTTGGTTTCCGCCTGAAGTGAGGTGGGAGCCACAGTGGGTTCTGAGCGGAAAAGGGCCCTGACCTGACTCAGGTGCTCGTAGTCGCCCTCTGGTGGCAGTGCTCCGTAATTGTCAGGCCTTGAACGCAAATCTGATGGAGTTGCCCCCTGCTATTACCACGTACTGAGCAGTGTGCCAGCACAATCACATCTTCACACCAGTGTCACATCACAGACGTGTTATGGTCTGTCCTGGAGAGGAGCCAGCTGCAGGACATTGTTCGTCCAGGCAGAAACCACCCAGCCTTGGCAAATAAAAAAGGCTCCCACCCCGTTGGTAAGCAAACCGGCCTAATAGTGATTTTGTTAGGACTTTGCTGCCATCTGCTGGACAGTTTCATTCACAACATACAAATCTACATACTAAGGGTGGGAGGGGCCCTCGCGCAGTACACGCCCTGCCCTTCCATACATGGCAGCGGTGTTCCCTCCTCGGGGATTTTGCCGGTAGTAGCCGCACACCCCAGTGGGCCATCGCTAGGTTCACAGGGGCTCTCCTGGAGCAAGCCAGTGACCCACTGCCCCCTTGCTTTTATCCCCTGCAGGTGCTGCGATATTTTGACTACGTTTTTACAGGCGTCTTTACCTTTGAGATGGTGATCAAGGTGAATGCCAGGGCTCCATGGGATTCTGCACTCTCGAGAATGGCACCCTGAGGCAGGAGGCTTGCCCCAGGGATTAAAAGCGCTTGGTGTGTTTGGTTTGAAGAGCAGTGAGAGAGCCAGTGTGATTGGAAGAACTGAGCAAGGATAGTGGGGAAAAGCAGGGCAGGGAGATGAGAGCAAGGAAGTGATGGTGAGGGAGGGGGGCAGGTCATGCCGGGGTTTGGCTGCCACAGGGAGGACGTTGGCTTTTACTCCAGGTGACGTAGGAGCCATGGAGGGTTCAGAGCAGAGGAGGGAGGTGATTGCGATGGTCCAGGCAGGTGATGGTGGGGGTGACACCAGGGTGGTGGCCAAGACGTTGGCAAGAAGTGGGCAGATTCTTGGAATGTTTGGAAGGCAGAACCAAGAAGGATCACTAGTGGATCCAATGTGAGGTATAGGACGAAGAGGAGTCCAGGGGAACCCCAAGGTTTGGGCCTAAGAACCAGCAAGTCATGAAGTAGTGAGGGGCCACCTCTCATTGTATGGGGGCTCCTCACTCCTCCCCTCGGGTCCTCTGGCCACTGTCCCATCCCTGCAGGATGAGGGGGTCCCGTTAGCGACCAGGCCGCCTCCTGTTGCCTTTCCCCTAGAGGCTAGAAGGGGGGGGCGCTCCCCAAGGCATGAGGGGTCTGAGCACCGTCTCTTCTGCCCCATAGATGATTGACCTGGGGCTCGTCCTGCACCAGGGTGCCTACTTCCGAGACCTCTGGAACATTCTCGACTTCATAGTGGTCAGTGGGGCCCTGGTGGCCTTTGCCTTCACGTAAGTCTCTTCTCGAGGCCTTCACTTGCCTCTTCAGTCCCCTTCCCCAGCCTGGGGCTGCCCACTGGATTAGGGGATGTGTTCTCAGGGTGTAAAGGTGGGGAGCGTGAGCTCTGGGGCAGTGGGGGGCATCGCATGCCACGAGGAAGAGCTTCGATTGGCTTTTGCATGACAGCCACCATGGAGGGAGAAGGAAAAGGACCCCCCTTCTGCCTCCCCACACAGCCACGTCACAACCCCTCGCTCCACTGCTTTCTGTAGACTAGTCCCGCCAGGACATCTCATCTTCCTTCTGCTCTATAAACTCCACCCAAGCCACTGTCTCTTTGGGGAGTCCCTAAAAAGACAATCAGGAAATGAATGTGCATGAGAATTCAGACCCGCATCCTGTGCCTAAAGACCCCGTAGTTGTAGAATTGGTGACTCCCCTTGTATGTCTTTCGCTTCTCCTGTAATCCTAGGACACACGGCCTAGCTGAAAGGCCATGTATCATCAGGCCACTCGGAGATGGCACCCAAGGGCTGAGCAGCCATTAGCTCTTAGGGCCCTGGTAGCAAACGTAACAGAGCCTTGCTCACGTTGTAGGCATTTGGATCAAGCTGAAAAGACCTAATCAGCCCTTAATCTAGAAACAAATCTCCTTGAGGATCCTGTCTGTACCCATCCCACTGGCTCATTCCCAGAAAGGAGAGTCTCAGAGGGATTCTGACCACCTCACCCCCATAGTGAGAAATAGGGGCTTGCTCTGTGCGCCTGGGTCCCTTCTCAGCAGATCTGCAGGGGGGACCTGAATGGTCCCCTGAACAAACAATGAGGGATCGGTTTTGTCGTGAGGGTCAGAGTGATGGCTTATTTCCAATCTAAAGACTAAAGTCTCAGATTCTTCCCTGGGAACTCAATCAGATCAAGTTGTATTCCAAGAGCAAGAAATCTCCAGTCTGGACGACTGTGAGCTGATTCATAGAGACATGCATGAGGGGTCGGGGGTTGGTTATATTTCTGACTCTGGCCAGATTCCCCACCCCCTTTTTTCTTTACCTGCTCCCTTCTCCTCCTCTTTCTTATCTGCTCTGTCTCTCTTTTTCTTTCTCTTTCTTCCTCTCTCCCTGTTGCCCTCCCTGTTTGTCTCCCTCCCTCTTTTTTACGTAGTTGAGTACTTATTTGAGTATTAAAGCAATGGAAGAGATTATTTTTTAAAAATCTAAAAGTTTGGCTACATTATCATTAAGATGTTCTGTAGGTACAACGATGATAATAAAGTAAAATGCACAGCAAATGGGGGGGATTGCCACAAATAAAGACCCAATGGCCTTCATATATAAAAAGCAATTACAAATCAATAAGAAACACTGACCCTCAATAGATAAATGGGCAAAGGATTTAAACAGAGACATCACAGAATGCTGGCAACTAATAAAAATGGGGCGGGGGGATATCCAACCTCATTGGAATTTGGAGAAATGTGAAATACAAACCAGATACAAGTTATTTGCCATCAAGTTAACACCAGTTTCTTCAAAAAAAAAGATTTTTAAAGATAATGCCCAGTATATGTGAGAATGTAATGAAATACACTCCTCCCTCCCGCCATCAGCTATTTGAGCGGCTCCTACAAGGTGTCACGTAGGCACCTTGCAAAGCCCTGAGAACGTTTAAATTCTGAAGAGCCAAAGCATTTTACTGTCCTCAGCCTGGAGTGAATCTCACATCCCATTTCCTCCCTTGCTTCTGTTTCTCTCTTCCTCCTCCTCTCTCTTTCCCCTTTTTTCTGCCATTCCCTCTGTGGCTTCCTCTCCTGCTCTTTCTTCTCTCCCTCCGTCCCTCCCATCCGCCTTCCCTCCCTCCCTCTCCCCCATGCTGGCCCATATCTTTTGGTGATGTGAGCCTGACCATCTGCCTAACATGAGTGTGACCTGCAGAAGGCAGACACTTTGCTACACGCTCTGGCATCAGGAGACCCCGACCCCTCCTTGTTCTGAGCAGGGGTGGTCTCCATGACAAGGGGGGACCAGCTCAGACAGGCACCCCTCCCATACTTCCTCAACCCCTCCAGGATGACATCTGCGCAGCAGCTCCCAAGTTGGTTATAGGTGGTGGGGGACCCTGTCAATCACATCCATTTGTCCACACACAACCCTGCATTGCCAGCTGTGCCCTGGGTGGTGGGTTTTGCCCTCTGTGGCCACCACTGGATGTGGCACCGTTGAAGTGGTCTGATCAGCTCACCCTTGGTACTTCCTCCCAGACCTCTGTTGAAGCTGACATGCTTCAGCTCTGGGGTGGGGCCCCCACTGCTGCCTCAGCCCACCTCCATCCCCCAATTTGACCTCACAATTTGGGGAAGGGATGGCCTTCTAAAGACGTGAGAACAAGTCTTTCAACCATATGGTTTTTGCCATGATGGGCTGTAGTTTGCAATATGCTGTTTCTGGGCTCCCTGGACCCATCATCAAGCTCTACTTGAAGCAAACCTAATCTGCAAAAGCAAAATAATTTTTCCACCAAAAATCAATCAGCAGAATGATTCTTTGTGTTGCAAAAGAATCTGCCACAGGAAGCAGATTTTTTATTTATTTTAATTTTGAGTTTCCTTTTTAAATATAAAGTTATACAAAGGCATTCAAAAGGAGCCTACCCCTCACAGAAATTTGGCAACATACTTGTAGAGTCAACCTTTTAAACTGGTTTCCTGAAGTTGCTCCAGGCATAAAGCCAGCCAGCCCGTGACCTTGAAAATCCCTATTTCTATTTTTTTTTTTCATTCCCATGCAAGGAAAGGATCCAGACAAAGATTTAAGGCCAACCCGTGAGCCTCAGTGTGCTCGTAGATCTCACAAGAACTGTGAGGTATGAGATTTTGCCAGTGGAATCCTGACAAGTGCCAGGGCTTCTCATGGGGTTTTGGAAAAGCTGACAATCATGGAAGCGCCTTTGTACGTTGGGCATAGGGATGGGAGAGGTAGACCCAGAGACCCCACCCCTGACACACCCTTCCCACCTCACTGCCAAGAATCCATCTGGTGCTGCCACTACTCCTCCAGGTCAGGGCTGCAGGCCTGGCACAACTGGCTGAGTGCCTTGATCAAGCCACTCCTGCGTGCCCATGGGGCCAAGCTGCCAGAAAGCTAGAGAAGGACCCCTCAACTTGCAACTGTTTACCCCATAAAAGCTTCAGAATCCTCCCCCTGGCTGCAGGGTTGTGGCCTCCTCTGCCCGAGAAGTTCTCTCACCCTACTAGGACTTCACTTACTGTCTTTCCTTGTTACCACACGGATGTCACTTTGGCAGGAGAAGAGTACGCTCTAAGGATGTCAGCCTGAGTACCTGGGTTCCTTCCTTTCTTTCCTTTTTGGTCTTTTAACTTGCTTAATCTGTTCCGTGTGCCCAGCTTCTCATAGACAGGGCTGAGAACCACGAGTATTAGATTAACCTTATTGTTTTAGAAAAAGGTTCCTGCGATTCTGTCTGGTTTCTCTATAGACATGTGAGTCCCTTAGCTTCTCTGTGCCTCAGTTCCCCCATAAAATCAAGAAACTCGACGTGGTAATAGTGATGCTAACAGCCTCCATCTATGTGATCCTCCCAGCAACCCCATGTGGAAGCTCCTAGTGTTCCCATTTTGTAGATGCCCAAACTGAGGCAGAGGGAAACGGGTCTAGCAAGATCACTGAGTCAAGTTCTGCTGTCAGACTCAGGGTTGCTGCCCATCGCCCAGGCCCGATCCTGAAGGTTTTCAGGAGTTGGCACAATGCGACTTGGCAGCCCAGCCAGCCTGGGTTCCCGGAGTCCCCAGCAAGGCCTGGAAATCCAGGGGAAGAGGGCATGAGGCTCTTCCCTGACTTGTTGAAAGGAATCTTGCTGTTCCAGCCTTTTGGGCCGGAGGCAAGGATTCTGCTACAGGGGTGTGATTGTGGCCCTGTCTCAGATATGAGAAAACGATCCCTGTGGTCCTCCAAGGGATGTGTCGAAGCTCTCCCGACAGCTTCCACCCCTCCTGCATCTCTCCCAAATGTCTGTGTGTGTGTGTGTCCTGCTCCATCCACTGACCGAGTGCCATGTCCACATGACCGCCATTAACATGCCATCTCATGAGCCATCACACGTGATCTCACGCTCTGCGCCCATGCGTCGGGGCAGCCAACTGACATGTCTCAACAGCTAGCGGATCGTGACGCTGCCCTCACTGCCAAGAGTCCATCTGGCACTGCCTCTCCTCGCTCAAGGCAGGCCAGCACAGGTGGCCAAGCGCCTTGATCAAGCCGCTCCTGCACGCTCAGGAGCTGAATTGCCAGGAAGCCAAAGAAGGAGCCCTCAGGCTATCACTTCTTTTATCCCCATCCTCAAAACAGCCCCCGCCCCGCTGAAGGCATTCTTTTTCTTGCATGTAATGAAAAGAAGATTCGAGTGCAAGATTCACATACCTGGGTTTAAATCTCAGTCTGCTGCTTCCTGCCTACATGACCTGGGGCACGTCATTGTCCCTCTCTGAGCCTCAGCTTCCTCATCTGGAAAATGGGCATAATGGTGTCATCTTCCCATAGATAGACACACAGACATTCAGAAGAGTCACATATTACGCCTAAAGTCAGCAGGTTAGGCAAAAATTGTTCAGCAATCTCTTAATAGTCTATAAAGGGAAATCTACATAATTCTGTGTATGCTGTGATTCCTAGATACGTAGAGCTTTGAGAACCACTAAACTAAAGTAAAAAAGGTAGTAGGGAGGGGAAACCCAATGGGAGCAATTGTAGACATTTAAACCATTCTGTATTTTTGAAAATAGCACCAACTTCAAAAGGAGTGATGGGTGGAAAATTCTGTCGGGGACCTACGTGGCGGTGGCGCTCCCACCATTCTCCCGGCAGTCAAATTTTTCTCACCTTGATCTCCATTCATGCTTGGAGGGTTGTCATGATGCCGAGAGATTTCTCCAGGCCCACATTTTCTCAGAGGACTCTTGAGAGTTGCCCCTTAATTTTATCCCCGGTGGGAACTCTTTGCTGACCCCTCCTTCCTAACTTAGGGCATCAAGCCAAGGCTGTCGCTACTGTTCATTGAACATCCGAGTCCCAAAGGCCTTTTTTACAGATGAGGATGAGAATTAGGGGCAGAGCTGGGATTCAAACCCAGGTCCCCAGCTCCAAAGCTCACAACGTTCAAAGCATTCCTAAAACCTTCCAGCACCAGAACCCCTGGAGAAAAGGGGTTTCTCCAGCTCTTGGCAGTGACTTTCAGTCGCAATTTCGCCTTTGGTCATTGATAACCTTCTGGCTATCCTGCTACTTGGAAATTTGGCTTTCTTGGTGCTGTCGGGCAGTGCCAGGGGCCTACCAAGGGCAGGGGACTGAGCGGGGGGCTTCCAGAGGGAAGGATGGACATAAGCCAGAGCCACAAGCTTGAGGCTGCCCCTCCTGGTGCCTGGGCAAGGCAGGGGGGTGCTCAAGTGTGCGTGTGTGTATGTGCGTGTTCTGTGTTCTTTCTTCTGAGGCCGCTTACGATCTGTCTCTCCCTCCGACGCCACCTCACCAGGAGCAGCACACGGTAAAGTCTCTCTCTCTCTCTCTCTCTCTCTCTCTCTCTCTCTCTCTCTCTTTCTCTCTCTCTGTCTCTCTCTCGCTCGCTCGCTTGTCTGTCTCTCGTTCTCCGTGCCCTGGTGCAGCAGCGTTGGTTCTGGGCCTGTTTCCGTGACCTTGTGTCCTTGCTGCCGTCCTGTCGCTTGCAGTGACCAGAGCCCCCTTCAGCCTGCTCCCAAGGGAGGAGGGACCCTGAAGGGTCTTGGCCACTGCCTCCCACTATGACGACCGCTAGCCCACTTCTTGGTGGAGAACAGAAAGTGGGTGGGGGGCCTCCCCAGGGTCTGATTTGAATATGGTGGTTGACCTGGATGGTAACTAGGTACCAGAGGAATGGAAGTGTCCACCTCCCAGATGGATGAAGGGTGAGCAGTCCAAACACTTGACACTTGGGCTCTGAGAGGAGAAAGTAACCACGCCCCTCCCGGCAGTGTCTCCGCTCTCGGCAAAGTGGTTCCAAAAATCTGCTTGTTTTCTGAGAGCACATGGGTCAAGTTGCTCCTGCATGCTCAGGGGCCAAACTGCCAGTAGCACTCTCCTCAGTGCCTCAGTAAACAGGACTGTTTCTCAGCGTCTCCAGGGGACAGAGTGGCTCCTGGAAGGGAGACCCCACATCGGCCATGGAGTCATTTTCAGATGAGTGAATGTCCCCGGGAAGCATGTTCCCAAATGTCAGCTGTTCGGCACATCGAGATCTTAGCCAGTCTCACATGCATCCTGGATGTCTATTTGCTTGACACTTTCCCCTCCAGCACATAGTCTAAATTCATTTTAATTTTGCTAAGAAATTGTATCTTCCGCTTACAACCAGAATTGTTAACCTCAGACAGAACCACAACTGCAAAGGGGAATGAAACAGTTGCACTGCTCGTTGTTGCATTCAAGCTGGATTCTCTGTTAAGAGGAATGAGTGTTAGGGACCTAGTAGCACAAACCGAGACTTTCTTTCTGACCAAAGTGGGAGGCCTGAAAGATACTTGCAGAAGAAATAATTGTCTCCCTACGTGATCCAATTATTTAATTGTGTCCCTCTTCTGCCGCAGATGATCTCAATGACTCTCTTGAGGTGTGTCTCACACTTTGGGGGCACAGCCTTGAGATAATAATGATGACTTTGGTTTAAAAGGGAAAACACACATTCAGGCTACTGAGTCCGAAGCATAGCTGTGCCTGGCAGGCTAACGGCCAGTTCTCCGCTTTATTCCCTGAAAAAATGAGAGAAGGGAACCCTAAAAGAGCAAGTGGTGTGAAGTATGATGTTTTTGCACCTGGACATCCAGACAGGCTGGTGGGAGGAGTCTCTGGGAAAGCTCTATCCATGATCCAGGAGGTAATTATAATATAAAGATGATTGCTAGGAGACACTCCCGACCCCCAAAGAACTCTAATCTGGATCCATTCACATGTGACCACATGCCAGGTATACGTTGGGTGCTGGGACAAGAACCAAGATTAAAGGGGGAATGAACACATAAAGGAATAAACCACAGTTTAAGCCTTTGAGGAGTTTTCTGTCTAAGGTCAGAAGCAAAGACAGAAAGAAAGATGATTCTGAAATAGCATTAGGGTCCAGCAGAACTCAGAGGCAGGCAGGGGAGGCTGTTGGATGAAGGAGCTTTTAACTTGACTTTCAGGACTGCATAGTCCTGTGAATGGAGAAGTGCAGGGAGGGTCTTACTAGCGGCACAAACAGTATGTGCAAACGCGGAGGCAAGAGTGTGGCTGGGGTTTGGGGTGTGTAGCAATAGCTGGGAATGCAAAGGTTAGGGTAAGTTGAGCTACATTTCAAAGAGCCTTGAATGAGGTGTGAGAAGTTTGTACGTCTAGAATTCCGGTGTGTCAGAGGATTCTGAGCAGGAGAGGGACGTGGTCCCCCAGTGGTTGACTTTGACCACTGAGTGCAGAAAAGACGGAAGGAGAGACAGGTGGTGGGGAAGTTCGGAGATGGGAAATGGGGGACCTAAGATGGCGGCCAGGGACAGATGGTGGGGATGTTTAGGAGAGCAACCCGCTGGGGGTGGGGAGGGGGCGGCCCAAGCAAGTGAACATGACTCTGCTTTGGGCAACTGGCTGGGTGGTGAGTACCAATCACAAGCCTTTGGTGGCCACACCCAATGCCCTCCTCTTAGAGGACCTGAATCATGGTTGGCTGAGGGTGTCATGGCATCCCCAGGGTCTGCACTGCTAAAACACACCCAGTGGACTCTGGACTGAGCCTCTATGCAGCTGTCTGACAAAGACGAGCAAAGAGCCTCTGGAAGGAGAAGGCAATGGTTTAACATCAGCACCTAATGTTCTGGTTCTTTCCACTCCTGGGGGCTCAGGGAATAGGGGGGTGGGGTCCTGGTTTAAGGGCTGCCTTAAGCATTTCTTGAATCCTGCTGGAAGGGTGAAAAAAAACTTGTTTTCTAGGAGCCCGCCAAGAACACCTCCAAGGAAAGAGCACAGAGGGCAGCCAAGCTCCCCTGTGCTGGGTCTGAGGGCCACCACAGGCAGCTAGCTATTCAGGCCCAGTGAGATGGTGGAGGGACCTCAACAAGCCTTGACACCAGAACCACAAAAGCCATCTGCTCACTGGCTCCCAAGCCCAAACATAGCGGGGAACTGGGCCACTCTTCCCCATCAAGGGCAGGACTGTGCCAGGCTCACCCCAGATACCTAGGCCTGGGAGAGTGGGGTCATGTGGAGCCGTGGGCCACCCACCACCCCGCCTGACCTCTGCTCCCTCTCTTCCCTTGTCCCCACCCTAACATCCCTCAACAGTGGCAATAGCAAAGGAAAGGACATCAACACAATCAAATCCCTCCGCGTCCTCCGGGTGCTACGACCTCTTAAAACCATCAAGCGGTTGCCAAAGCTCAAGGTGAGATTGGGGCATGTGGGGGGCCAGTTGGGCTTGCCATGTACAGTTGAGCAGGTTGCACACTGCTCAAGGATACTACATTGAAAGGGGTGCTGATAACATTGCAGCTATTGCGTATGGATATATTTTTACAACTTTCCAGCAGATGGCAGTAAAGTGGATCTAACAAAATCTATAGATGACAATTTTCCGTTAGATGAAATGTCTCCTCCAAGATTGGAATCCCTTTTCCTAATTCACATTAAGTCATCATGTGGGTGAAACTGGACATAACCCTAATCTGGAAAGCGGGACACTAGGTTTCTTCCCTTATAACCTTTAACTTTTAATCTACCGGTTCTAGGCTCCAATATTTCCTGTTCAAAGATATGAACTAGCATTTCTCAAAAGCTTATTATCCCCCACCCCCCAAAAAAGAAAGAAAGAAACAAAATGAAACCTAGTCATTCAAGTACATCTTTTCAATTTACACTCCACCTGAGGGCCACCTGCGTTATCTCTTAATGTTTCTTGAAATCAAGTCACTTTATATTTTTTTTACTTAAATGGCTATATTTTAAAAGGAAATGCTATATCCAGTTTCTCAAGTTGGAAAACCAGCACCCACTGTTAACAGAAGGTGAAACTAAATATCTGTTCTTAAAAAAAAAAAAAAAAAAGATGATTAAAATCTAGCCAAATACAGTTGCCTGACAGGCTTTGAGCGTGGATGCTGCTCTTTCTTGGTTAAAAGGAAAAGTATCAATGTTGGGTGTTAACATAGTATCAACTAAGGAAGACTCTGGCCTTCACTCAAAAGGATCTAAAGAAAATTGGAGCAGGAATAACTTTGTTACCATGAGATTCAGTGGTGCTTAGGGTTAGGCTTCTATAAGACATAAGGTGACACCAGGGGTGTGATTTTGGAAATATTGATATGAATACCAATATGTTGATGAATGTGTAAAGAGTCGAGATGTGGCTGTCCTTTGAATGTGAAAGCTTGCTTGCATTGAAATACATCGAATTCCAGCAGTATTAGGTTCAACAGTTCTTCACCATTTTCTGGGTCACAGGCCCCTTTCGAAAGCCCCATGAAAGCTGTGCACTCTGCCGTCCTGGGGAAGGCTGGCAAAGCTAGCCCATAATTCCGGCCAGTTCGATGATCCTTGATGCCCACTTATGGTTAGGATCCACTAGAAGCAGAACGGGTAGGGGACATTCCGGACCAGGACCCCCTTCTCTGGTGGTGGACAGAAGGATTCCTTCCTACCCAGGGCAGAATCTCCTCGGCACGCGAAGTCATCTTTCAAATCTAGAGCGCCCCCTACTGCTCAGTGGACAGAAGGGAGGAGACCAGAACTACAGATGATGGGAAACCGCGTTGTGTGAGGCAGGGACACAAAATTAACAGGAGATGACCTCTATTGAGGACCTTTCCCCTTTCGCTGAACTTGGACAGGCTCAAAGAAGTGGTTCCACTTCCCAGCGGGTGAGATTGGATGTTTTAGGTGCATAAGAGCTCAGGATCAGGTCCAGCGCCGGCACGTCCGTCTCAGGATTGTGTGATAGTGACAACACTTCGGTACTGGCTCCGGCCCCTCACGCCCTCTCTCCGCCCCCTCCCTCCCCCCAGGCCGTGTTTGACTGTGTGGTGAACTCGCTCAAGAACGTTTTCAACATACTCATTGTGTACATGCTCTTCATGTTCATCTTCGCCGTGGTGGCCGTGCAGCTCTTCAAGGGGAAGTTCTTCCACTGCACCGATGAATCCAAGGAGTTTGAAAAAGACTGTCGGTGGGTCTCCACTCCCCTGGGCGTCCCCACTGGGCCAGGTGGGGGGGCGTGGTGGAAGCGCCAGGCTCTGGGGCTTGGACATCGCAGTGTTGAGCGTGGGGAGTGACACAGATGCAACCAGCGTGGATCTGGAGTAGAAGGAAAAACAGTTTTGTAACTTCAGTCGCTGCCCACCACTTTGGGATGAGCCGTAAACTAGTTGCTTAACTTTTCAGTTACCAGCTTTGTCAAGTGGGGGATATTAGTACACTTCCACGTTCCCTGATTTGAAACCTTTATAGGCAGATGTGTTTCAAAATCAGAATAGTTTGAGATTTTAGAAAAGTAGTATAGTGCATGTTTCATATAGGACATAACACCTTCAGCTGGGTCCAAGGCCGCCGTGTCATCAAACACAATGTTTCTGCCAGGAAACATATAACTATTACATTTGCAGCAAATGGGATAAATAACAAGTATCAAAAGCCTCACATCCAATTGGGTCAAGTTTTGTTACCAGACAAATTAGATCAGAGATGGGCAAACCTTGCCAAGGGCCAGATAGTAAATATCATTGGCTGTATGGGTCATATAGTACCTGTGTTGACTACTCAGTGCTGCCATCATAGTTCAAAAGCAGCCAGAGACAATAGGTAAACAAATGAGCATGGCTGTATCCTGATAAAACTTTATTTCTGGAAACTAAAATTTGAATTTTGTATAATTTTTACTTGTCAATGAATGATTTGTTTTCAAAAACCATTTAAAAAAAATTTTTTTTAAAGGAAAGAAAATATTCTCAGTTTGTGGGCCATACAAAAACCAGTCCAGATTTGGTCTATAGGCCATGATTTGCCCATCCCTGAGTTAGGAAAAAAGTGTTTGGTTTTCAGAACTTTCTGGATTTTCGAATTGTGGATAAGGGATTATGGGCCTGAAATCCCCCCATCTTTGGGTCATCTTCACAATGGAAAGCTCGGAACTCAGCTCAGGAAAGTGCTGAGCCTTTAACTTAACCAAGCGCTCAGTCAATGTTCTTGGTCCTGGTGTGGCAAACAGCCACCATTGTTATTTTGGTGGCTGTTCCCTCAAATTGGAAGGATCCCAAGCATTTGGCTAGGAGACTGGAGCTCAGCCTTGTTTCTTGCCCTGAAAAGGAGCAGCCGCTGCCCCCAGTGGCCTGATGTACCCAGAAATGTGTCTGTCTCTATCTCTGTTCTTAACCCTCCGAGTCTGAAACTGCCCCCTCAAGTCTAGAAGGTTTCAAGTTGTGCTAGACTGAGTCGGCTCTTCCACTGGTGGCAGGGTCATGGCGTCCTCTGTGGGTTTGTCTCCAAGTGGATGCACACATCCTCCAGGGAGAAATAGGGGGTGTCACTGCTTCCCGGGCTGAGGGAGAGGCAGCGTGGGCTGATGGGCCCCTCTTCCTCCTCCTATGTCCAGTGGCCAAAGACAAGTGTCCAGAGTCCCCTTCCTCCTCTTACTAATGGTCCCCATTTTCTGTGGCAGTGGCAAGTACCTCCTCTATGAGAAGAATGAGGTGAAGGCACGAGACCGAGAGTGGAAGAAGTATGAATTCCATTACGACAACGTGCTGTGGGCTCTGCTGACCCTCTTCACCGTGTCCACGGGAGAAGGCTGGCCACAGTAAGTGGCCTAACCAGAGAGCCTCGCAGGAGGAGCTCAGGGGCCCCAGGGAGCAGGAGAGGAAAGGGTCTGAGAGCCCAGTGCTGAGAAAGGTCTGGAAAGGGACAATTTGCTCCTGGCTGCCCAAGGTGGGGACCCTGCTAGATGCCCAAGGGGCTGTCACCAGAACAGCAACCTCCATGTGTGGTCGAGTTTGTAGGGACAGAAATCCAGCCCTCACTTTGTTCGCCGAGCCCTGAGTGTGCAGGGCTGCGTCCCCCAGAACCGCCCAGAAGGGACACTGTTCCTAGTATACAGAAAGGCTCTGTGTATACAGACAGTCACATCCTCTTAACTCTTTCTGTGCTGGAGAACGCAAATCTCCAAGACAAGCGTGTGGACGTGGTGTTGTCCATGTCCACTTGACCATGGGACCGTTTCTCTCCCAGAGAGGGCCAGGGCTGGGGTGAGACAGGCCAGGCCAAACCATGCAAGCGCAGGGGTGGACCCTGTCTTTATTTAAAATTTTGATATTTTGTTCATCATAGGCTTTGGGGGCACTCATTTTGATTTATTAAAATATTGCAGGAAAATACTACTTATCTTAGTTATGGAGGATGTTGGCGCCCCCTTAATTTTTGCCTATGGCAAGTGCCTCACTCTCCTTTCCCTGGTCCAGGTTCTTCTCCCAGAGGTCTTGGAAATGCCACGTTAAAGGCTGAGTAGGTCCTAGCATGCACCCTCAGCATCCTCAGCCCCTCCTCCTCTCAGCAAACACACCAACCCACACTTTTCTACTCTCCCACACGTACACTCAGTACCTACACACGGAGCCCGTGCTAACCCAGAAGTCACCTTTGAGTGAATTTGTTAAAGATACCCTTTCATAGTGTACCTGAAACTAATATAAAACATTACTGAATGTCAACTATAACTTAAAAAAAAGAAATAAGTTAAAAAACAAATAAAAAAGATAACCCTTCCTCAACAGACTTCACTTCCATCTGTCAGAAAATCATTACAATATACTTAATGATTTTGCTCAAATAAGGCACTTTCTGGCCACCTGCCAAAAACTTGTCACCACGAATACATAAATCTATCATCGCTACAGTATGAATGACACCCCTTAGACACAGAGCCCTTGAGCAGTGCACAACCTGTGCAATTATACAGAGCAGCTATGCACATACACACTCTCAGGTGCATCCCCATTGCACTTCCTCAGCTCCCACCACCAGCGGTGCTTAAATAACCCCCACCACGCACACACACATCCATCAACACAAACATGGTTTCAAATCCCAACTCAGCCACATCTGAGTGGGTGTTCTTCAGCAAGTCCCTTTAGATTGCTGAACCTCAGTTTCCTTGTGTGCAAAATGGAGCCTGTAAGAACCTCTCTGAGAGAGTTGCTGAGAAAATAAAACATTGAACATCATTTCTAGCACATAACAGGTTCTCAATACAGGCGGTAACAGTAACCGACATTGTTGTCAACATTCCCCACAGACAAGGAGGTGGGAAGCCTTAAGGCTTCATAAAGTAACCACGGTACCTGAAGTCAGAAAACGGTGATTACTTTCATTTCTTGTCCATTTCCTCTTACTATTTCCCTCTATTCCTGTTCCCCTGTCCCACTTGCCCCCTCTCCCCACCCCTGTCCTCACAGGGTCCTAAAGCACTCAGTGGATGCCACCTTCGAGAATCAGGGTCCCAGCCCTGGGTACCGCATGGAGATGTCCATCTTCTATGTCGTCTACTTTGTCGTGTTCCCCTTCTTCTTCGTCAATATTTTTGTGGCCTTGATCATCATCACCTTCCAGGAGCAGGGGGACAAGATGATGGAGGAATACAGCCTGGAGAAAAATGAGGTGCCACTTCCTGGTTGCAACCCTATTTAAAAACAGACACCCTCCAGCCCGACTTCCCCCACACACACACTCAAAGAAACCAGCTTCTGGAGATATGTGGGGAGGGAACAGCAGCATTGTCCAAGCAGAATCCAGTCTACAGGGCTGATTTCCAGAGGAAAATACATCAGACAGAAGGTGTATGTATCAGTCAGTTTAGATTAGGTTCTAGGTTATGCTGCAGTAGCAAAAGCCCCAGGATCTCAATGCTAGGTAGCCACAAAGAGGATGATTTCCTGCTCTCCTGGCATGCCTAAGTGGTTCTGCCCACGTCATCATGATCCTGGTTCCCTCTGAGACACTAAAGTTAAAAAAGAGAGTACATATGTCAAAGCATGGTTCAACTCTTGAGGCTTGTGCCCAGAAGTGACACAGGTCACAACTGCTCACATATCACTAACCAGAGCAAGTCACACATCCATGTGTGATGTCAATGGGGTGGGGAAGTAGAATATCCCCCAAAGAGGCATAGTGAATATTTATGAATGAAAATCCAGTGCACCAGAGCATGTAGAATGGTACTTTGTCCTTCTAGCTTCATCCACGCTAGGTGGAGAACCTAGCATGTGTCCTTCCTCTACTCTGTTGGCCCCTGAGACAATCATAATCATGATTCCTCCCTCTTTCCCTCCCTCCAAGAGAAAGAGAAGGAGAAGCAAAGTGATCAGTAGGAAAGAATGGTTAGGCTTCAAAGTCAAACTTTGGTTTAAATTCGGCTTTGGCCCACTTGGCCACCTCAGAGAAGTGGCTTAATTTCTCTGAGCCTCTTTTTCTCATCTGCAAAGTGGGGCCGTCGATAGTACCCACTTCCCATGTTTGCTAAGGGGATTCCATGAGATAATGGGAGACATGTCAGCGCAAGTTCTGGCAGACGATGACTTCTCAAGGAGCCATAGCTGTTGGGAGAAGAATTCCATCCTGGTGAGGAAAGTCCAGGAATCCTGGCTGGGGGAAGCAGAAATGCAAACAGATGTGCCGAGCTAGAGGGAGGATGCTCACTATCCGGCACTATCCTCCTCTGGCCCTCACACCACTGGCCTGTCTCCCACAGAGGGCCTGCATCGACTTCGCCATCAGCGCCAAACCTCTGACCCGACACATGCCCCAGAACAAGCAGAGCTTCCAGTATCGCATGTGGCAGTTCGTGGTGTCGCCGCCTTTCGAGTACACCATCATGGCCATGATCGCGCTCAATACCATTGTGCTCATGATGAAGGTGAGCCCCCAGCCTTGCTGCACCCCTGCCACGTCCCTGCCCCTCACAACTGCCCTCCCCCAGCAAAATGGAACCATCTGCTGGGAGTCTTCCCGGACAGACCACACTATGTCACCACCCAGTCTTTGCTCCAGCTGTTCACCCTGCGTGACACACAATTCCCACCACTCTGCCTGGCCAGCTCCTTCCAGCATCACCTGCACAGCTCTCCCTCCAGGAAGCCTTCCCTGATCTCCCAGGACAGTACCAGGTGCCCATCTTTGTAAGCATCCTACAGTTACCTCCCATGCCCTAGTAACAGTGTGGGTTGCCCGACAGCCTCCCCCACCAGCCTGTGAGCTCTGAGCCAGACAAGTCTTAGTCACCCCTGAATTCCTGGGGTTTGGCAAGGACCTGGCTCAGAGGAAACGAAGCCCTTGATAAATGTTTGATGACTGAAATGAGGAAGAAGGGGCAGGTAAGGACCTTGACACCCTCAGGGTGACAGAACCTCTTGAGAGTGAAAAGTCACAACCTTTCTTTCACCCTGTGCTTTGGAGACCAAAAGCCTGGATGCAAGTCCAGCTCTGCCATTTAACTCATTGTTTCACCTTGCACAGTGACCCATGACTTTTCAGGGCCTCAGTTTCCCTGTCAATAAAGTGGGAATGTTAATAATAGCACCTTCCACTGCCCTGGTGGGGAAGAGGATTGAATGAGAAAGTTCATGCAGACGTTAGCACGTTTCTCGACACTTCAAAAGCACTCAATAAATTTAGCTGCAAATTTTTGAATTGGCAAAAAAGCAGTGCCTATTTTTGCTCAAAAACTCTTCTCATAAGCAAATAAGCAAATTCTTTTATCTTTTCCTTATGATGCTGAACAGTTTCAAACAAACAGAAGAAAGACAGATAGTAGAGTGCTGTGCTTCTCACACTGTAAGGTGCTCACGGACTATCTGGGCGTCTTGTTAAATTCAGATGCTGGTTCAGCAGGTCCAGGGCGGGCCTGGGACTCTGCATTTCCAACCAGCATCCCTGGACCACACCCCGAGTATTCAGGCTCTCATGAACACCCAGTCGTCATCACCCAAAGTTACCCATCTGAAACACTTTGCTAGGTTCCCTTCGTCTATCTTTTTTCTCATATTTTTTATCGAGGTAAAATTCACATAACATAAAATATACCATTTCCAAGTGTACAATTCAGTGGCAGTTAGTACACTCACCATGTTGTACAGCCATCACCTCTGTCTACTTCCAAAACATTTCCATCACCCCAAAAGGAAGTTCTGCCTCCATGAGCAGTCACTCCCCATCCTCCTTCCCCCAGCCCCTGGAAACCACCAATCTGCTTCCTGTCTCTCTGGATTTGCCTATTGTGGACACTTCATCTATGTTTTTTAAAGTATTTTAAATGATAGACACCACACTAGTTCGCCCTTAAATTTTTCCATATGCATTTCTTAAAAAGAAGAACATTTTCCTACCTATTTTTATGCTTGTCAAGATGAGTAATAATTCTCTAAGATCCATATTGAATTGTCTCCAAAATATCTTTTATAGTACGTTGTTTTCTGAGCCAAGATCTAGATGGCTACACATGGCCTCCAGTTTTTATCTTTTAAATCTCTGTCCTCCGCATCCATACCTTTTTTTCTTTTTTCACACTCTTGACTTTTGGAGGACACCAGACGAGCTGAATGAAAACAGTTTCAGTTCAGGGTACGTTGGTTTCCTTGGGGTCCTGTAACTTCTTCCTCCATCTGCCCTATTTCCTATAACCTGGTAGTGAGGTTAAAGGTTTGAGTCTGGTAAAATAGTTTGGGCAAGAATATTTTATAATAAGTCAGAATAGTGGTTACCTTGCAGCAGGTGATGGACTGGAATAGGTGGAGGGAACGTCTTTGAGTTGCTGGAAATGTTGTAAATCTTGGTCTGGGGAGTGGCCTCCTGGGAGTAGGAATGAAAAGAAAGAGGTCTGGAAACCCAAAGGAAGTACTGCAGAGAGGATGCTGTAGCCAGCCCCACGAGCCCCATCCAGCCATGCTGTCCAGGATCTGAGATGCTCAGACAGGATTTAAGAAAGGAGTCCTTGTTTTGATGTAAAGAGCTTGCCGGGAGCCCAGGTCAGCTCCCTAGGAGTCAACAGGGACACCAAGTGTGAGTCCTGCCTGCTCCAGAATAGGACAGCCACAAAGCCACCTCCTCCGTCCCTGCCATCCACTGACACCACCCCCCTTCCTCCTTCCTACTCTAGTTCTATGGGGCCTCGCTTGCTTATGAAAATGCTCTGAGGGTATTCAACATTGTCTTCACCTCCCTCTTCTCTCTGGAATGTCTGCTGAAAGTCATGGCTTTTGGGATACTGGTAAGTACAGCCTTAGGGGCGAGAGCTATGGGTTGGGAGGAAGCGCAGAGAAGTACTGGGTGTTGGGCGGTGGTCTTCTCCCAACCTGTCCCTAAGCCCCTCAATCTCAGTGGTGGCGTGAGCATCCCTCCAACACCCACAGATTCTACTCAGGCTTATGCTTGCTAAGCAATACCAATGATACCCGGCACGTATTAACGGTTACTGTGTGCAAGGCATGTACTTATTCACTCGTTCCTCAAAATGACCCAATGCGTGGGAGTAACTGGCATCCGTTTTAGAGATAAGGAAACTGAGATCCAGGCAGGCCAAGTCCATGGCATTCAAACTGTTCTAACCACAACCCACAGTGAGAAATACATTTTACAGTGGAGCCCAGCACACAGATGTGCATATAGACAACCAAATGAAATTTTCACAAAGTCAGTATTGACCCTTAAGCGTACCCGGCACGCGATTGTCTATTCTACTCGATTCCATTTCCTTTTTTTTTTTTTTAATGCAGCTCATGAGCCACTCCCTTGATGTCACCTTCCACTAATGCACATGGTCTTAACCTGAGGCCCCCTGATCCCCAAAGATCTGTGGGGGGGGTGGAAGGCTCTGTACAATTAAATGTGAAAAAATTGCATGTCTGTTTTTCACCAAGCGCTAACTGGACTTTAGCATTTCCTTCCATCTTGAAGGCAAACAAAAAGCTTCTGCAATATTACCAATACAATCTGTGTCATCGATAAAAATCAGGTATTTTCTTAGTGTGTTACAGACGTTGTAGATACCTCTCCAAATTTACTTTGCACTCATCGTTGCTTCCAAATGCTGGTGGTTATTAAACCTACAGCTAGAACTGATTGAATATGTACCTGAAGAAGTGCGTTCATCATTTGATCACCACTTAAAAAAAATACTTTGGGAGTGGCCGGTTAACTCAATTGGTTAGAGCGGGGTGCTGATAGCAGCAGGATTGCTGGTTCCATCCCCACATGGGCCACTGTGAGCTGTGCCCTCAAAAAAAAAGAATACTTTGATCATATTTCAATCTAACAGGTGTCCTTGCAATTTTATTTATTTTATTTTACGCATTTTATTTATTATCCTTGCATTTTATTTTATGCATTTACAAAGCTTACTCTCAGAAGGTCTTCCCAGATAGTACCAAATGAAAAAAAAAGTGAAGGTCTGAGCTTAATGGCTTGTGACTTGGAGTGACTTCAGGAAGGTCCCCAGTGAATGGCTGAGGTGAGACTTGAAACAGGGTGTCTTCCCTCTGACCATCCACTTAGTCTGTTTCTCTGACCTACAGTGCAGGGTCTCAGCCAGGGACTCGGGGGGTTGGAGCCTAGGTTCTAACCTTGGCTTTCAAAGGTGGTAAAGATCATCAGCTTTAGCATCAGAGAGACTTCAATTCAGATCGCATCCAGTCTCTGTCACCTCACCTCTCTCTCCATCACAAGAAGGGCCCATCCTCTGCCTCTCTCTCAGAAGGGCTCTTGCAAACCCTAAACGCAAATAGTGTGTGTCTGGAGACTGAGGGTGAAGTGTGGATACAGTGAGTGCTCAGTAAATGCTAGGAAGGGTTACAACAAAGCTCATTACTCTTTCTCCTCCAAAGCAGTGGCTCCCAGCTCTGCTATGTATCAGAAGTACTTGGGGAGATTTCTTAAAACTGAATCATGCCCAGACCTCCTTGGAGGTTCTGATTCACTTGGTCAGAATTTGTACTTTTCCCCTGTACTTGGTCCCCTGAATTTGTATTTTTATTGAATACCCCCAGGGGAGTCCAAGGTACAGCCCAGGCTGTCAGGCCCTGCACTGAGCACCAGCCAGGCAGGGGAGGCACGCTGCAGCCAGGACAGTGGCACCAACTCAGCATTCCAGGCCTGGGGAGGCTGCCAGGACAGGTCACAGAATGTATATGGGGAAGAGCTTGGGCTCTGGCACCCATACATGGGTGCGAATCTTGCCTCAGCCCCTTTCTAGTTGTATGGTCAAAAGCGAGGCGCTTGGCCTCTTTGTTCCTGCCCAATGCAACCGTGTTGGGCAAATTTTCATTCCCAGGTGAAGTGAAATTTCTGGTGGTGAAGTGATTTTCTACCGGGGGCTGGGACTTTATCTCTCCTGCCCCTGGGAATCCCGCAGGGACCTGCACAGAGCTTCCCCCTTCAGTTTTTGATGAAGCTCCAAGTTCCCCACGTGGAATTTAGGCCATTGAGGGGAGCCTTCTCGTCCAGGGGTTTGAGGCCTGTGACCAGACACCTAGGAGGTTGTCTTCGTTTGGGCTCCCCCAGAAGCAGAGCCTGAGAAAAGGATTGAATTTATCTGAGGAATTTATCTGAGAGGTGACCCCAGGAAACACTGTAGGGAAGATGGGGAGGGAGGCAGGGGCAGGAAGGTAGCCAGTACAAGGTACAAGTAACACTAACAAGCATTTCCCACTGTGGGCAACTGGGCGCAGTTCTGCTGGGGACCTCCGGGCGGCAGCAGAGAGCACATACATCCTCATCACCCCACCCACAGGGGAGGGAGCTGAGGTATTTATCCTTTAATGCCCATCAGCCATAGTCAGGGGCTGCTCCCAGGGGAGCTGTTAATTCCCCAGTAAATATGCAGTCCAAGAAAGCCCCTGGGTAGAGTAACAAAGGTGTGCAGTCAAAATATGAGGGGATATGGACAGGGCCCCAGCAGCACCTTCTAAAATACCAAAAGTATTGCTTTTAGACAATTGTAAGACACCAACTTCCATCTATTGCACACCTACTGTATACCACATTCATTATGTGATTGCTGTTATACTCCGATCTTCCAGAAGAGGACGCCAAGGCCTACACAGTCCAACTCTAAGGATGTTTAACTCATACAAACTGAAAGAATTTCAACCTGGCAAGTAGAGCTCCAAAGTCTGAGTCCTTCTCGGTGAGACAGAGGGTCTGCCGCAGGGTCACATGCTCAGGGGAGGAGCTGAGCATCCAGAATGGGGCCTGAGCCCTGACCTGGTCTCTGTTTTGTAAGGATACTGGAAAGACGGTCCCACTGAGCCTTGGGCGGGGAAGCTGTCTGTTGGAGCCAGACCCTTAGATCCAAGCAGGGCTACTGCTCAGTGTGGGCTCAAACCATGTGCAGTATTGCAGTATTTAACAACAGTGCGCTGTACCTGTGTGTCCCAGTTGAGCCACCACCTGGCCAGTCAGGACAGATCAAGTTAAGCTGTGGTAACAAATAACTCCCACATCTCAGTCCCTTCAATCAACAAAGGTCTTGTTGACACTCAGCAGAAAGACTCTTTGCTTGTAGTCACTCAGGGATTCAGGCTCATGTCGAACATTTCAGGTCACCAGGGTTAAGAGAGTCCTGACGAGTCCCGCTTTGGCCAGGAAGTGCCTCACATTGCCTCTGCTCACAGCCCATTGGCTGGAACTAGACACATGGCCCCATCTAACTACGAGGGGCCAGGATGAGCAGCCTGGCATGTGCCCAGGGGCCTCTGCACCCTTGTACCGTCCCCCTTCTCCAGATTAGGAAGTGGAGGCCTAGAGAGGTTAAGTCACTGGTCCACAGCAGCACAACTGGACGTTAGCAGAGCTGGCATGTGAACCCAGGGGCTGCTCTCTTCGAGAGTGTGCTATGACCACAGTCCTGATTCAGTGGGGCCCTGAGCATAGATTCTGGACTCACCGGGCCTGAGTTCAAATCCTGACCTTTCACCTCCATGCTGCTCACCTACCAGGCAGGTGAGTGGCTTCACTCGCTGAGCTTATCACCTCATGTAAAATGGGTGATAATCCTTCCTTGCAAGGGTCTTTTCCCCAGCAGAGCTGAAGAGGGACCTGGAGGACCCCTCTGCAGCCCGATGAGGCAAGAGCAGGCCTGGGGTCCCAGGGAGGGGGCCCTCAGAACAGCCCATCCAGCAGCATTTTGCTATTGAAATGACCAAGACTGTCCCAGGCACTCGGGCTGATCAGCAGCTGTGCCCCGGGCCAGCCATGGGGACCGGGCACGGAGCCCTGTGTTGGCATCTCTGTCTTGTGGATTCCCATTCTAGAATTATTTCCGCGATGCCTGGAACATCTTCGACTTTGTGACAGTTCTGGGCAGCATCACCGACATCCTCGTGACTGAGTTTGGGGTAAGCTTCCCGCTGGCTTCTCTCTGGGCAGCTCCTGGCCGGGCGGGGGGTAGGGGTATCATCCAGAAGCAACAGGTCCCAACAGCCACATCTGGCTTGGGCCAGCGCTTGGCCTTTAGCAGAGAGGGAAAAAGCAGGGCCCCCAGGGGTGAGGGTGGTCCCTCAGGAGAATGCTTCAGGAAGATGGGGGTGCCCAAAGCCATGGCCATAGAACCAGAACTGTAGCGCAAACGCCCTGCGTCGTGGCTGTTGGTTTATGAATAAACCATATGGCTGAGTGCATTGAGAGAACTGAGACTCTTGAAGGATCCTAGGCTGAGCCCCACCTCAAACTCCAGTGTTGGGGTTCCAGGGGGAACCAGCTTCAAGTCCATTCTGCCGAAACTAACCATCTTCTGGTTTATGGGCAGGAGGGAGCCACGGCCCTTGGGCCAACAAGGGGACACCATTCCCAGCGCCTTAGGAGGGTCCCCAGGATATCCACCCTTCTCTTTCAACCCTGGGGTTCCCAGCACGGGGGTCTCTGGATCTGTCTGCAGTGGCCCCACAGGCCGCATTGTCCTTCTGCCTTGTCTGGAAGACTCGGAGCCCCAGAGCTCCTGTCCACGACCCACTCCTTGGCCATTGGCCAGTAGGCCCAGGCTTCAGAGCCCTCGGGTGATTGGGGGTAGGGTAGGAGCTCCCCACAGGGGAGAACAAAAGGGCAGAGTATGTCAGAGCCAAAGCCGGGGCATGGTATCCACCTCGTAATAACAGCAATAAAAATAATGATGACTGACGAGAATGGCATACTCGTTGTATACCAGGCACTGTGCCAAGCATTTTACGTGGATTAGCTCATGGTATAGGTTGGGTACTCAGTATATAAAAGCATTCCCTCAGAGGGTTCAACTGAAGGGATTAGAAAGCAAAGACCGCTCAGAGGGGAAGGGAAGGTACCGAGCACCCAGCCACCGTGGGGAGCTGTGACCTACCCTGGTGCGGAAGTGGGGAGGGATCCTGTGCTGAATTGGGGAGGGGCTGCCTCGTGGTAGCTATAGATAGGGAAGAACAGAACCCCAAAAGAGACAAGGGCCAAAGCAGGAAGAGAACATCATGGGAGAAATACCCCAGCCTTTGTCTCCTCCTGCCCTCTCTACCCTGCCAGCATCTCCCATTGGCCAAGCCCAGCCAGAAGGGAGCCAGAGGGCCAGGGATCCAGGGGGATGCTCAGAACAGGCAGAGAAGAGCAGAGAATAAATTTGGGTGGGGTGGCACCCGAAAAGAGGGTGTTGCCCCATTTCACAGGTGAGGAAACTAAGGCTCAGGGAAGTGGAAAGACCTGCCTAAGGTCTCACAGCCAGGCCTGGTGACTCCTGAGGACACATTGGTATCTCCTGGGGTGTCCCCATCTGAGCCCCCAGCAGAAAGGGATCAGTTGGCCCGCTCTTCCATCTGGGAAGACTGGCAGGGCTAGGGAGCTACGCAGAAGAGGGGGCCATTCTCCGATGCACCCCCCAACACCCCCACCCAAGTGGTATGCTGGCCACACCTGTTTGCCTTCAGCTCCAGTGAGCCAGAAGTCCCCTCGTCCACCCATCCCCTCCCTGGCACTTTCCTCTAGAGAGGTCATGCGCACATGGGGGCTGTCCCTATTAGGTGCCCCCACCTGGCCTCTGTCCCCTGGCAGAGAGCTAGAGCCTAGACCTCATCTTGTCCCAAGTTTGTAAGAGGACTGAGTTCTAGCTGGCAGTCAAAATATCCAGCTGAGCTCAAGACAGCCCTGAACCAATGTCCCTCTGAGTCAAGAGGTTGGAAGGAATGGACCACCACCCCATTAGGGCAGGTGGAGGAAGTTGGTTGAAACCTCCAGTTGCCAGTAAGAGATCCACAGAGCTGGACCCCAACAGCCTGTTCTGGCTGCAAGGCAAGAGAGGCCAGGAAGATGGGGCACAGGGTCCAATTCAGGGACAGCAGGACTCTGGCAATAGTCAAACAGCCCTCCCTACAAGCTGTTTGACCTTGGACCGTGGTGTTACGTCTTCTCATCCTGTGTATGGAGATAATCTTCATAACCAACCCCATCGGATCCTTGGAAGCCTCACATTCATTCATGTATTCAGTGGGCATGCATTGAACACCTGCTCTGTGCCAGGCATTGTTACTAGTGCTGGAGACAGAGTAACGAACAAATCAAAATATGCAAGAATGCCCGCCCTCATAGGGCTGACATTCTAGGGAGGGAGATGGCAACTTTTAACAAGAAAGAGCAATCTATGTGAAGTGCTTAGCACAGAACCTACCAGGAAATAAATAGTTCACAAATGGTGGTGGTTATTATTGCTATTATTACCAGGAGTGTACTGGGATGGTAGTTTGCTAGCCAGCCCCCCCCCCCCCCCCGGCTCTGAATTAGAATCATTTGGAGGAAAAGATAGAGGGTGGGTATTTGGACCCTCTTAAGGATGATAAATTCCCAACCTGGAGTGGGGGGAGGCCTGGCCTGCCCTGCCGGACAAGGAGCCCCAGCCACCCCTTTCTGCCTCCCAGGTAAGCCCACTAGGTCTGAGGCAGAAGGAACCAGATCCTCAGGAGGGCAAGTCCCCAGGGTTTGGGAACAGGGTGGGGAAGAGGGCGTGAGACCCACTGGGCCTCAGCTGCTGCCCCCAAGTGGCTCGGGTGATGTGGGTTTGCCCTGCGTGCGATGGATAATGACTGTGTTTCTTGTCTTGTCTCTTTTCATGCCTGCTCTTTAAACTGTATATTGGCACAACGCCGTCTGAAAAACTCATCCAATCAAAATGCACTATGAAATCCATTTGTCCATCCATGACGTGGTCTGTGTGCTCATACACCAATGACTTACCTCCCAACCCACCACCACCACCCCCACTCCCCGCCCGGGAACCGAAACCCATTGGTTTTTTGGCACTGGTTACAAATCAACCTAAAAAACGCTGAACACGCCTCCCCAACTGCCCCTGCCCGCCCGCTCCCCCTCCATCTTCAACATCTGCATCTAGAATCCGGTTGGTCTTACTTCTTTCTGAAGTCTGAATGCCTTACATTAACTGTGAAACGCGCATCTTCTCGCATCAGCATTGCACGTCACGCCCTGGGCTTCTGACTAGGAATGCCTGACACACCCCCTGCCCCCGTCTGTCTGTCTCTCCGACCCACCCTACCCCGTCCTTCCCGGTTCCTGCAGAATCTCAGTCTCCCTCTTTCTCTCCCCACTCCCCTTCTCTTTCGTTATTTTTACTGGGTTCTGAATTGGGGTTTTCTGTTTGGCTTGGTTTGCATCTTTTGCAGAGAAAAGGATGGGTTTGCCAGGACGAGTCGGCAGGCCAGGTCTCCTACCCCATTGCTTACACACATGTGACACTCAGAGCCCTCAGCCACCCTCCAGTCTCTCCTGTCCCTTCTTGAGCTCCATGGAGCCCGGGCCCCAGGAAAGCTCCTCCCGTCCCTCGCCATTCCAAGCCCTCGAGCTCTTTGGGCTTAACCACCGGAGACGCAAATCTCCAGGTCTGATGGAGGAAGTCTGAGGGACAGGCAGCATGCAAACAAAGACCCTCAGACAAGGGGGACTCAGAACAGCTAAGGCTCGGGTCTGGCTGCTTCCAGGGGGGCGGCCAACTGAGGCCCTCTCCTGAAGTCCTGATGTGCACACGACATATGCCCCCCCCACACACACACACAGTCACTGCACATACATTCCCTCTCCTCTTTCTTGCTCCACTTCTCTCCTCTCCCCTTTCTCCCCTCTCCTCTCTGACATCCAGCCACGCCCATACGCCCACCCCAGCACACACTGTCTCCATCTTTCTCTCTCCTCACTGACTCAGCATCTTGCACATTTGTGCACACCCCCCATGTTAAATCCCACTTGCCTCTCACTCCTGAGCCCCTTTGAACGACCCCTAATGGCACATTTGCACCTGGATCCTTTACCTCCTAGCGGTACACATGCACTCATCCACCAAACGTTTAATGAGCCCCAATTTGGTGCCACAGATGGAGGGGTGGGCAGAAGAAGACACCACCACTGCCCCCCTCACCTACAGTCGACCAGATTTGGTACATTTGTGACTTCTAGCCTTATCTCCCACCGGCACCCCAAGGCCAACAGTCAGGTGGGAGAGGCAGGCATTGTTCAAATAACCTTCAAATTCACTAGGAATTGTAACTGTGCTGCAAGCTGAAGGATGAGCAGTGTCAAGGTGGAGAAGGGGAAAGGAGCATTTGAAGCCCAGGACAGCACGTGCAAAGGCCTACTGGCAGGATGGAGTTTGCAGGGGTCGGAGTCTGCAAGTAAGGGGGTGTGGCTGGAATAAAGCAAAGGAAGGCTGACTCATAAGAAATAAAGAGGGCAGAAAGGGACAGGCCTTCTGGGGGCCTTGTTGTGGGAGCTTGGGAGGATTTGGAGCAGGGGAAGCATGATCAGAAGTGAGATTAGACAGGATCACTGTGGCTGCAGAACCCAGAGCAGTTTGGCAGGGGCCTGGGCTGGAGGTGGGCACCAGGAATCCCAGCGAGGGACGTGGAGGAGGCAGAGAACAGAGGAAGCCAGCAAAGAACTGGCCATCTGAGCAGGCCCCTCTCCAGGACCCAGGAATGGGTTGGGTCTGGGGTAGGGACTTGAGTCTGGCTGGAATGGGGAGGTGGAGTTAGGGAATACCGTGCGAGGGCCAGATTGGGGGAAGAGCATGGGGGTGGGCCTGGCCGGTTTGAGGGGCCTCTAAGGACATGGACAAAGTCAAGCAGACAGGTGGTTGTGAGGTCTGGGATGGAGGTGGCAGGATGTTTCCAGAGCCCTTGGGTGGCTAGTTCCCATGTCCAGAACCAGGATACACAAGGCAGGGTTGAAGGAGAGAACAGCTGCTCCTTGCAGGCTGTGGATGGAAAGATGGAAGCTAGGACAAGGGAACTCACCGGAAGTTCTGTGAGCACTCGAAGGACTTGATGCAGACCCAGGAAGAGAGCAGACTAGCGCCTTCCCCTCCCCCGTCACTACCCCCCACCTCCCCATGTGTCTCCCCTCTCCCTCGGCTCCAAGAAGGGCAGCATGCTGTCTGCACGTATCTCCCTGCGAAACCCTTGCTTCTCCCGCATGGTGGCAGGCTCCCCCGCTCCTCCCTGAGCCCCTGAGGCTGCTTCCAGGGCCCGCCTGCCTCTGCATGCTGAGCCATGTCCACATGTTATGTCCCACCCCAGGAAGGGATGGCTTGTACTCTGGGATGGATGGGAAGGGGCTGAGGACACCTGGGCCATCAGACCCATCCCCTGATGGAGATGGGTGGCCAGGCAGGGCTGGGAGTCAGATCAGTGGGGCACACAGTGTGACTCTCTCTTAGCCCAACTGGGTGTGGGGCCTTATTTAAGGCGCTTAGGACATTGTCACAACAATTAGGCCCAACGGGGTCAGGGTAGGCTCTCCCAGCCCCCTCCCCCATCCTAGAGCCTTAAGGGCCAACTGATGTGTCCCGGAAAGTATCCTAAACTTCACCAGAAAACCCAGAGGCATTTTGCCAGCCCCAGAAATTCCTTGAGCCCCCATCGCTGCTCTCAGCTCCCAGGCCAGAGCTAGCAGAAGATACAGATCTGATAGCTGGGAAGCCCTCGGGAACCAGCAAGTAAGATGCCCATATAATTCATTGTCCAAACTTTTGAGACCTAAAGGGGTGCTATGACTGTCAGGGCAGCCTGTATGGTCACCCCTGTACCATTTGGGGGTGGGGGTGGGGTGTTTAGGGCTCCTCCAAGTGCCGTAGAGCAGAGTCCTGTGAAGGCCTCTGCCTCCAACCCACTGGGTAATTGAGCAGCAGGGGTTTCCATGTCTGCCTGAGGCTGGGTTCTCAAACTCAAATGCCTCTGGGGTCCAAGCTCACGCCGTAAGCTGGGAAAGCAGGTGCCATTTCTAGAACATGGCGACCTAGGCAAGCTGGAGGACACATGGTCTGCTTCAAGGGAAGCAGCTGCATCTGAGCCCCAACTAACTTTCCAGGACAGAAATAGGTCCAGGGTTGCCAGAAAGCCAGATTTGGGGGCAAAATGTGATTTTTTTTAAACACTGGCAACTTTTTTAATTTTTAAAAATTCTCGGGGTTGCCAGTTAGTTCAGTTGGTTAGAGCGTGGTTCTGATAACACCGAGGTTGCCAGTTCGATCCCCACATGGGCCACTGTGAGCTGCGCCCTCCTTAAAAAAAAAAAAAAAAAATTTCTCTTGCTCAATAAAACAGCTTCATCAACCAGATTCGGTCCATTTATGACTTCTAGCAGCTTACCTCCCACCAGCACCTCCTGAGGCCCCAGCAGGCAAGTCCCGGAACAGTCAAATAATGACCGCAGCCTGGGCCCACCATCTCCGGCTGGCCGCCTCCCCCACCCCCCTGCTGTCTGGCCCCAGGGTTCTGGCTTGGGTGGGAGGAGGTAGAGGCAGTGACTAGACAGGGGATCTTTGAGCTGAGGAAGGGGCCACCCAGGGAGGTCCTGGGGGTAGGGATGGCCCCACCTCCCCGCCCCCAGCACCAGCCCCTCAGTGGGCCTGGGCTGATGGTGAGCTCACCCACCCACGGGCGCTGCGTACTTCCTGCTTCCCGCAGGCCTGGTCCCGTGCTACTCCACCCAGCCCCAGAAGCTGAGAAGCCATCCCTGAGAGGGGGGAAAAGGGCCCCAAATGCATCTTCTCCGACTCAGCGGGCAGCGAGGACTCGCCCTACAGCCGAACAGCCCCAGCTCCCTCCCATCCTCCCCATGCCCGCTCGCCAAGGGGGTAAGAAAAGATGCTCTTCCACTTCTCCAATTGGCTCAAGTCCTCTTGGCCGTGGGGTGAGGTCAGGGCGGGCAGGAGTGGGTGGGCAGCTCGGCAGGGCAGGGCAGGGTGCCCGGTGAGTCCCACGACAGATGCATTTCTGGCCTGGAGTGTAACATGCCCTCGGAACCCGCACATGTCCACCAGGCCTGAGCGTGCTGGCTCTCCCCACCCGCCCTGGTGTTTGTGCATCGTACACGTGTGATGGATTCGGCAACTTGACCTGCTTGTGTCCTATCGTCTCAGTGCATTTGGTTGTTGGGAGAAACAAAAACCATCTCGATTTTTTTCCTGATTGGATGATTCGGATATATTTTCTTTTCCTTGTTTTTTTGTTATTTCTTCCCCACCCCCACCCCGTTCCCTTCTCTTCCTTTTTCTTTCCTTTTCCCCATTGTGGGTGGGGCTGGCAGGGAGGGCTTATGCTTTTTGAGTTGATGCCTTTTCCTCCTTCCCACCTTCTCTCCCCTCCCCCACCCCGGTCCCCCACTTGGTTCGTTTTTCAAGGTTTTTCCTCAGCACCATTGCATTAATAGTGCTTTCTGTCCTCTCCCTCCTTATTTGGGGTCTGGCTTGCTTTTTCCTGTTGGTTGGCTTCATGTAGGGGCCTCTGTGAGTGGTGACAGCTCTGAGCCCCTGGGAGTGGGTGAATGGTCACCCTCTTTCTCCGTTTCCCCAGAATAACTTCATCAACCTGAGCTTCCTCCGCCTCTTCCGAGCGGCCCGGCTCATCAAACTCCTTCGTCAGGGTTACACCATTCGAATTCTTCTCTGGACCTTTGTGCAGTCGTTCAAGGTGAGCCACTGCCCCTGTCTCCAGCCCAGGGCTAGAAGAAAAGCAGGCACCCCCCGCCCCCCAACTCTAGCTGAATCTAGAATGCCGGCTGTCAGTGCCTCTAGAGTGCTCCTTGCTGAGAATCGATCTGCAGGGCTCTTGTCTAACTTCCTTCCCACCAGGCTCTACCCTATGTCTGCCTGCTGATTGCCATGCTTTTCTTCATCTATGCCATCATCGGGATGCAGGTGAGTGCCAGTTCCCCTGATGTTCCCAGAGGTTCCCATAGAGGGGCCACTGCCTTAGGCAGAGGTGGCTCTGGTGAGCCCAGTTCAGAGAGACAGCCATGGGGGTTGAGTGGGGTTTCCCTGGCACCACTCAGGGTCACGGCCACCCTGGTCATCACCCGCCAATTCCCCAGGTGTTTGGCAATATTGGCATCGACGTGGAGGATGAGGACAGCGATGAAGATGAGTTCCAAATCACTGAGCACAACAACTTCCGGACCTTCTTCCAGGCCCTCATGCTCCT
This sequence comes from Rhinolophus ferrumequinum, assembly GCF_004115265.2. Classification (NCBI taxonomy): domain Eukaryota; kingdom Metazoa; phylum Chordata; class Mammalia; order Chiroptera; family Rhinolophidae; genus Rhinolophus; species Rhinolophus ferrumequinum. The sequence continues at coordinate 48,462,312 of NC_046301.1, forward strand.
CTTCCGGTGAGAGGGGCTTTGTGCTCTCAGCTTTTTCTTACGATGGGGAGGCGTGTCCTCAGCCTTCGGTTTTATGGGGGCGTGTCCTTTTCTTCTCTTCCGGTGAGGGCGTGTCCTTTTCCTGTATGTGGGGGCGGGGGGGGGGCGGTGCCCTCTGCCTTCTGTTCCCCTGAGGCTTGGAATAGGAATCCACGGACCCTCGCAGGGCAGTTGCTGAAGGTCCTGGGACTCAAACCTGGGAGGCGTTTTCAGGCATTGTCTCCTTGAATCCTCCTGACCATCCCGTTAGGTGGGGATTCTTGGCAACCACATCTTACAAACGAAACAGGCGTATAAACTCTGCGGCTTGATTCTTAATCCTGGCTGCATGTTAGGGTTCCTTTGTTCATTTGTGGGAGGTTTTTGAGCACCTACTGTGTGCCAGGCACTGCTCTAGGTAGTGGGAACAAAGCAGAAAGAGACAACACTTTCTGCCCTCAGGAAGCTTATATTCCTGTGGGGAAGACAATCAGTAATCAAATTATAGAGGATACTAGAAGGAGATAAAATTCAAGATTAAGAGGGAAATGAAGGCACAAAAGAACAAATAATGTATGATTGTACTGATTTGAGGTACCTACAATGGGCAAACTCATAGAGAAATAAAAGTGGAATAGAGATTGCCAGGGGCTGGGGAGAGGAGAATGGGGAGTTAATGTTTAAATGGGTACAAATTTTCAATTTGGGATGATAAACGGTTCTGGAGGTGGATCATGGTGATGATGGTGACTCGTTATTGTGAATGTGCTTTAATATCATTAAATTAGATGCTTATAATGCTTAAAACAATCAATTTTATGGGTATTTTGGCACAAGTTTTGTTTTTTGTTTTTTGTTTCTTTCTCATTTAGCAACAACAAAAAAGGAATGGAGGGCTGGGAGGTCATGCCTCCCTAGAAGGGGGTGATATTTGAGAGAAATAGGCAAGGGAGGGAGCCAAGTGGATATCTGGTGAAGGGCAGTCCAGGCAGAGGGTATAGCAAGTGCAAAGGCCCTGAGGCAGAAGGCTGGTAGCACGTTGGAGGGCAGGAAGGAGCCCAGTGTGCTTGGAGCAGTTACCTAGGGAGAAAGTAGAAGAGATGACAGTCACCTGAAAGGGAGGAATCGTTTAAACACACCTATGTCCTCAGGCCCTGCCCCAAACCAGTTGAGTCCAAGTCTGTGGGAGTGAGGTATTAGCATCAGCATTTTCAAAATATCCTCCCCCGCCCCTCGCTTTAATGCACAGCCAAGGATGAGAATCCCCTCACAGAGCTCCCAAAGGAAAGAGATGACTTACCTGGGACTCAGACCCATCCTGGTCCAGTTCCAGAGCCCAAGTGCTTACCTTTAATGCTCTGCCTCCCTGGGAGGCGTTGGTGTCCAGGGCTGGATGCCCAGGTCCCTGATGCCCCCTCTCTGTCCTCAGGAGTGCCACAGGGGAGGCTTGGCACAACATCATGCTTTCCTGTCTCAGCGGGAAGCCATGTGATAAGAACTCTGGCATCCTGACTCCTGAGTGTGGCAATGAGTTTGCTTATTTTTACTTCGTTTCCTTCATCTTCCTCTGCTCGTTTTTGGTGAGTCTGTGGACATGTGGGGGTGGGCCGCCTAGAACTGGCTCCTCTCAGGGATATGGGTTTCTCTAGAATGTGGCTATGTTGCAGACTTGCTCCCTCCAAGCTTCTCTGAGACAGCTAGGATCAGACAAACCAGGGTTTCTCATCCTCAGCACTCTTGACATTTGGGGCTGGGTCATTCTCTTTGGTGGGGGCCATTCTGTGCATGGCAGAATGTTTAACAGCATTTTTGGGCTCAAACCACTACATGCCAATAGCACACACCCCACTGCCCTCCCAGTTGTGACAACCAAAAATGTCTCCAGACATTGTCAAATGTCCCTTAGGGAAGAGGGGCAGAATCTCCCCCATTTGAGAACCACTGGGTATCCTAAGGGAAAACCCAGTAGAGCTGAGAGTTGGTCCCAGAACCATTTAGTTGAACTGTGGGAGACTCCCACCTGCTCTCTGAGAGCTGGATACCTTCCTCTGTACAACCAGGAGGCAGGAAAAAGTCAGCCACATAAACATGCTCAGGGGGCCGGTGGACGGGTGGCTCAGTTGGTTAGAGCGTGAGCTCTGAACAACAGGGTTGCCAGTTCGATTCCTACATGGGCCAGTTGGCTATGCCCTCCACAATTAGAATGAAGACAATGAGCTGCCACTGAACTCCTGGGCAGCCAGATGGCTTCAGTTGGTTGGAGCACGTGCTCTCAATCACAAGGTTGCCGGTTCGACTCCCCCAAGGGATAGTGGGCTGCACCCCCTGCAACTAAGATTGAACAATGGCAATTGGACTGGGAGCTAAGCTGCACCCTCCACAACTAAGATTGAAAGGACAACAACTTTGACTTGGAGCTGATGGGTCCTGGGAAAAACATACTGTTCCCCAATAAAGTCCTGGAAATACCAAAAAAAAAAAAAAAAAAAATTCTCAGGGAGCTTGGGACTTTGAAAGGTATCAAATGGGTTTTCACTAGTAAAAGATAAATTTGCTGGAAGAAGGAATCTCATAGCACCCAAAGATAAGGAACACTGCAAAAGATTGAAACCAAGAACCAGGGGGTAAAAAGGATGAATAGGTAAACAAACAAAAAAAAATAGATAGATAGAGTTAGATAGATAGGGAATTACAGCAGCTGCCTGCTCCATCCTGCTTTCTCTTTCTCTCTCATTCTGTCTGGGGCCTCATTTCTGCAAACCATTTTTGTTCTCTGCTCTCCCTGGAGCAGTCTGAAGAACAGACACTGCTGGGTATTTTAAGCAGAGGGGATTAAATATAGGGATTAGCTGCACAGGATTGAAAGAGCAAACAGACAAGCTGAAATCACCAGGGATTACTGACTGCAGGAATGCCAGGGCTGGGGTATTAAAAGGAAAAGAGGGTGTTACTGATGGACCCAGCCACCCCTGGCACTAGCTGTCTGCTGCCCCAGGACAACTGCGGACAGTACTAGTTTCCTGTGGCTACTGTGAGAAAGTACCACATGGCTTACTTAACACAACAGAAGTTTTTGTTCCCTAGTTCCTGAAACTAGAAGTCCAATCAAAGTGTTGGCAGGGCCATGCTCCCTCCAAAGCCTCTAGGAGGGATCCTTCCTGGCCTCTTCCAGTTTCTGCTGGCGCCAAGCATTCCTTGGCTTGTGGCAGCATGTCTCCAGTCTCTGCCACCTATCATCACATGGCCTCTCCCTGTGTGTTGGTGTTCACATGTCCCTCTTATGAGGACAGTAGTCATACTGGACTTAGGGCCCCCCTAATCTGATATGGCATCATCTTAACTTGATGGCATGCACAAAGATCCTTTTTCCAAATAAGGTCACATCCACAGGGACCGGAATTAGGATTTGGACATATCTTTTGTGGGGGACATAGTTCTACCCACAACACAGACCCTTGCAGGAAGCAGAAGGAGTCTCCTCTCCTCCTTCTCTCCTCCCAAGTCTGGCCTCCTGATTGTGGTTCCCACTAGCCGATGGAAGAAGCCAGCTGCCGAGGGAGTGTAGGAGAAGTGGTTTGTAGATCCCGGGCCAGGCAGCAGCATCTGTCAGCAAAAGCCCAGCACACCCACCCTCTTCAGACCATGACCTCACACCGGGAGACTTACATCCGCTGACCCAGAGGGTCCACTGTTCAGTTCCAGATTCCCCGAAGAGAGTCTGATTGGGCCATGCCAGCCCTTGGTCAAATGGCCACCCTCGTCCAAGCAGCTATGGGCACATATAGGGTCAAGCTCTTATAATGCAGTCCATCGAGGTAGGGCAGGCACCCTAGAAAACATCTGTAAGACTTGACCATCAGCCCCCTCCCAGGGCAGGAATTTCTGTTTTGCTCTCTGCTGTGTAACCAGCACCTAGGACAGGGTCTGGCACACAGCAGGTACTCAATCATGAAATGATGAATTAAAAATCGAGTCACTAAAATTAAGGACATGTAGAATTACAGGTCATTTATTAATCACCTATTGTGTTTATATCTAAACATTTGTTTAATGCCTGCTTTATGCTAGGCACTGGGGACTTAAGGGGAGAACGCGGTTCTCTCAGTTTGCAGGGGTGCTGGGCAGACAAGTCAGCACACAATAGCACAATCTTACATGTGTTTTGATGGGGGAGATTCAGACTAAGAGAAGGAAGATTTCAAAGAGTGGCCCACGGGGATGGTGAGCAGGAATTCAACCACATAGTCATCAAATTGGTTGCAAGTAACAGAAACTGACTGAAGCAAAATATGCAATTCATTAACTTGTATAACTGGAAAGTCCAGGTGAGGCTGGATCCAGGCAAGCGGACCCCAACCTCTTTGCTGTTCTCCTCCACACTGGCTTTATTCTCATACTTCTTATAGAGGCAAGATGGCTGTCAGAGTGCCAGAAAAAATCCCAGGAAAGGCTCTCATTGCCACTGTGGGTCACGTGCCCTCCCTAACCAATCACAAGCCTGGGTTATAGGACCACCGTGAGATATGGAGCCGTGAGATAGGGGTCAGCCACACCAAACCAGAGCACCTAAGTATAAAGGAGGGGGTTCCTCAGATGCTGTTACCCAAAGAGACATGTTCACTAAAGGAACAACATTTGCAAAGGCCTGGAGGCAAGAAAGATGCAAGCTCCCTGTGCTCTACAGACTAGAAGAACACATGAAAAGGAGCTATCAGAGGCAGATGAGGGCAGGAAAATCCATCCATCCATCCATCCATCCATCCATCCATCCATCCATCCATCCATCCAAGAAATGTTTGCTTACTTTGTGCTGGGGCTGGAACACGACAAGGTTTTTGCCCATGTGGAGCCTTCACTTTGGCCCTAGTGGGAGCCAGGCATGGGAGGATTTGGGGTCATGGTGGTCCCCTTAGTGTTAACCCGTATTTCACTTGGCTTCTCCTCCCTCTCTCTCTCTGACTCTCTGTCTCCATCTTTATCTCTGTCTCTCCCCCCATCTCCATTTCTCCATCTCTCTGTCTGGGCTCCTTGGCACATGTGTCTTTCCTACTTGCCCTCCCTCCATCTCTTTCTCTGTCTCCTTTTCCCCTCTCATCTCCCTCCGCCTCTCCCTCTGGGCCTCTGTGTATATGTGTTTGGATGGGTCTCACTGTCCCCCACCCCCTCTTGGCCCCCGGGGTCCCCACAGATGCTGAACCTCTTTGTCGCCGTCATCATGGACAACTTTGAGTACCTCACTCGAGATTCCTCCATCCTGGGGCCCCACCACCTGGATGAATACGTGCGTGTTTGGGCCGAGTACGACCCCGCAGCGTGGTAAGGAGTCACCCCGAATCCTCCAGCCACACCATCCACCTTTCTCTGGCACTGGAGCCCAGACCTTGGGACGTTGGGTCCCTGGGGAGCTAGCAGGCATCTCAGGGCAGTCAGTCGAGAGGAAGGAGATCAGAATCAGCATCCTCTCACGCCCCCAGTTAATGCTTTGGGTACCACCCCCACCCAAGCCCCAGGCTTTCTGGGAGATGAGGGAGGGGGTCAACCATGAGGAGGTCACCTCCTATGAGTCTCTCCTGCCCCTCACGATGAGGCCTCCAGATGGTGAGGACAAATTTGCCAGGCCCCAGGGAGGAAACCAGAGGCCTCGCAGCTTCAGTTCTCCTGGGAGTGTGGAGAGAGGGGCTGGCCTAGCTCCCTTGGCAGACAGGATTGGCTGCAAGACCACAGTGGTGGAACTTAGCTCCCGCTGGGATCCCAGGACCCTGGAGCAGGTGATCACACAAGTCCAGGGGATAGGACACAGAGCCTCAGTGGCCTTTGCATCTTCATGATCATGAGAAGCGTGAGCTCTCCCATCTGCATAGGCACCAGAGTGCCCCCTTCTGGCTGACAGGCGGTGGTGTCAGAGGGGTGGCTCCATCCTGTGCATGTGAACTGAGCTCCTGCTCAACACCAAGCATTTGCAGGACACTTGCAGGACCCTCAGAGGCGCCATCCTAATGCTTAGAGCCCATTAGTCACTGACTGAAGATTCTAGTTCAGTCTGGGCTCAGGACCTGAGAAAGCATTAATGGGCGCCCTCTGCCGCCTAAGCACTGGAGGGGAGGCCTCACGAGGAAAGCAGGGAGGCCTGGATCCTTGCCATCCGTGCAGCCCCAGATAAGTCCTCCGTGAGACCGAGAGGCTGGGGTGAGCCGCGGTTCTGGGACTTGACTTTCAGCTGGTTCCTAACTCTTCCTCTTTTGATTTTAGGTCACAGCAGTTGGATGCTGTCCCCATGTCCTCTATTCCACGAGCTCCCCCCCCCCACCCCAGTGTCGCCCATGTAGATTGTCGAAGGGGGAGGTGCAAAGGAGAGCCCTTCGGGAGGTGCCCCCCAGCCCAGATCTCCTGGCACACCCTCTGTCCCCTGGGGTCTGCGAGTGTCTGGGAATGTCTCAGAGACCTTTACTCATCCCAGGTCTCCCTGATCCTTTCAAGCCAGGGGGTCCCCAGCGCCTGGCAGCACGACTTCCCTGTGTGTGCAGGGAGGCAGCGTGGAGGCAGCCCGGCCCCTGTGCCCCACTAACGGCCTCTCTTCTCCTTTCAGCGGTCGGATTCATTATAAGGATATGTACAGTTTATTGCGTGTAATATCCCCCCCTCTCGGCTTAGGCAAGAAATGTCCTCATAGGGTTGCTTGCAAGGTTGGATTTCCACTAAAACCTGCTAGCATCCGTGGAATGAGTGTGGCTTGGGGTTCTTCAATATATATATTTCATATATATATATATATATATATATCTCCAAAAAACGGAGCCATCTCTCTTTCTTGCATTAAACTAGAAAATTCTTTTAGCCAACAGAATGCAGTCACGTAGACTCAGTGAAGCATGGGACATGCCTCTCCGTTCCCTGCAGCCATTCTGCTTGCTCTTAGCTGAAGCTGCCCATCCCAGGGTCTCAACGGCACCCCAAATCAGACACATCCAGGAGGGATCGTAACTTTGCTTTGCCCTCCCACCGTCACCTCCACTCTTTCCCCCTCCAACCTTGGCCTCCTGAAGCCCCCAGCCCTTCTTCTACCACCCCTGGCCCCTCCTCCCCACCTAGGCCCCCTCAGAGACCAGCCTCAGCCAAACCAGAGAACTTTGCCCAATTTTTAAAATAACACCAAACCAAAGCATTGCTCCAGGCCCTCCAAAATGAGGGGGGAGAATCATTCCCTCCACATTCCACCAGAATCTTAGCTCAGAGTCAAAACTGAATCTGACTTTTCTCTTTTCTCTCTCTCCCTGCTCGTGAGCAGTGAAATAATCTTTTTTTATTACCTTTTCTTCCATTTTTTTCCTCCTCTTTTCCATTTATTTGAAATTACCTATTTTATTGTTCTCTGCATCTTTCTCTCTCTATTTTTTGGCTCGTATGGTTTTTGTTTTTGTTTTTCTTCTGTTTCTTCCCCTCCCTTCACCCACCCTTCCTTTGGTTCCCCGTCCCCACTCCCGTTTTTGTTTTCGGTGCTGCCAGGGGCCGCATGCCTTACCCGGACATGTATCAGATGCTGAGACACATGTCTCCGCCCCTGGGTCTGGGGAAGAAGTGTCCGGCCAGAGTGGCTTACAAGGTAGATTACCTTTGCTGACCACCGACGTCCGGGCACTGGGGATTTTTCAGTGCTGGCCAGGAATAATCAGCCAAGTCTCTTTTTCCAGCATTCCTCCTCTTCTTTTTTTTCTTTTTCTTTTTTCTTTCCTCCTCAAGTAAATGGATCATGACCATCCCTTGACTCTAAGCAGCACACTGTGTCCGTCCTTTCTGATGAGTGTGTCTTGGTGTTTTGAGACTCCATTATGGCCGAATGGCAGGGGGAGGGGGAGGGGAGCCCCTAGGTTCCCTTGCACCTGGTCCCCTGAAACCAAATTGGACACAAACACACTTCGGGGGGGTTGCCACCATGCCTCCTTTCTGCCCGTGCAGAGGAGCCCCACGCCCAGGCCAGAGCAGGTACCTCTCAGCAGGGGGGCTTTGGCCCCCAAAAGGCAAGGCCCTGGCTCCATCTTTAGTATCTTAAACCCCCAGATCCAGCAGTGCCCCCCCATGCACACCTGAAGCTGATCTCTGACATAGGGCCTTGGGGATCCAAGACCTCCCAAGGAATATCCACAGCCTCTCTGCCCCTCCACCCTCCCCTCTGGAGTTGCTTCCCCAGCCCCTGTCCTTATGCCACCCATCTTCTCCCCCCGAGACACCCAAACATGCCTCTCCATTGTTCCAGAGTGGGCAGGCGGGCCGCAGCTGGACCCCTGGACCGTGGCACCCTGATGCAGGCCATGCACGCTGCCTTGGCGGGAGCCTGGGGCGGGCAGGCACCATGGCCGTCCGGGGAGGTGGTGCATGCTGGCTGAAGGAGCAAGGGTCCTGCCGCCAGGTGGCTGGGCCAAGCCACCCCTCTAGACCCCTGTCCCGGAATCTCCCTTGACACCCAAGGACAGATGCTCTGTTTTCTCCAAGAAGTTCAGAGATGACCTGTATAAGTCCCGCGTCCCCTCCACCCACCAAAAAAAAACCCCAAAGATTACCTCATCATCCCATTCTCCCATCCACCTTGGTCCACCCTGTGTCTGCAGGAGTTTTCCCTCTCCTGTCAGTGTCACTCCTGCCTGGCGTAGCTGCCTCCCCACACCCTTGTTCCTTTTCCTCCCTCCACACACCACTCCTTCCAAGTCAAGACCTGGATGAAGCAACCCTACCAGCATCTCAAAATCCCTGCGCCTGTCCCTTCTCTCTCTAGTTGTCCTCTTGTCCGTCTTCTTGGTCTCTGCTTGCCTGAGAGAGTGAGAGAGTGTGTGTGCGTGTGTGTGCATGCACACACCAGTGCACACGTGTGCACACACAGGAGAAAGGAAGAGCCCTTTCCTTGCTGGCCTCTGTGCAGGGCCACCACAGATCCATAGGCACTTTGTGCAAATTTAGAAAGAGCATCTTTTCCACAGAACACTTTACCTGTTGAAAAATTGTAATCCAGTAATGTGGTAAGAACCACTTTTCTGCTGGCAGCTGGGAAGTTGTCATTTAAATACATAAATCCATGATTTCTGAGACAGGAACCCCTTTGTGCAGTGCACAACCTGCACAGCTGTGCACAGTGGCCCAGTGTGTGTGTTTCTGTATCCACTGCCTCCCTCCCCACCCTGCCCCACCCCGTCTCTCATGTTCTCCTCTGGGTTTGCCATCCCTCTCCCCATCTCCAACTCTGTGTTTCCTGCTGACATGTGTCTGAATCCCCAGATGAACCGCAAACTCACCCTCAACCCCAGTCTCCATGCCACCTCAGCCTGGGCTGGTACACACCAGCCCAGCATGCTCTCCCATGTCACCAAGCACAGGGGCCAGAGCCCCTTCCTGGGATACAGGGAATCTTCTTCCCTGGGCCATGGGAACACCCCCTCACCCCTGCCCCCACCATCGCACAGAGCCAAGACTTGCCCTGAGATACACTTTCCACGGAGCTATGAATGAGTCTCGAGATTCCGTCTGCATGCACCCGTCTGCCATTCTGTGTGTCATGGCTGGTCTCGCTGCATGTCTGCAAGGGGCCCGCCCCATCAGAGGGGGCCACCTGCTTGCTGCTTCTCAGAGAAATGATGTGGTCTGTGCCCATCTGGTCTGGTCTGGGCCAAGCGGGGGTGGAGGCGGGGAGCCAGCGGCCCCAGGCAGCTGTGGCCGCGGATCCCTCTGCCTGGCTGCTGCATGTCTTCTGTGATCCGGCTTGTACGCTTCTTCTTTGGGATCGGAATGGAACGGAGCCGTCCAGAAGAACTCTGGGGCAGGGCCTACCCAGATCTAGGGTCCATCAGGTGGGAGAGGAAGGGGCAGGGGCCCATGGCATAGGAAAACAGTGCCCTCCCTACGGGCCACCAAGGGAAATCGGGAAATGGAGCACTGGGACCAGTAACCTGAGGGTGGGGAGCACCGTAGCTGCTGCCTTCAGAGTTCTTCCTGGGGCTCCCTGGGTAGGGTGGGTCTGGTTCACGGGGAGTGGGGAGGGGTGCTTGGGAATGACTGCCCTTGCCTTTGGTTTTCTGCAGAGGCTCCTGCGGATGGATCTGCCTGTCGCAGATGACAACACCGTCCACTTCAATTCCACCCTCATGGCTCTGATCCGCACAGCCCTGGACATCAAGATCGCTAAGGGTAGGGGGTGGGGGTGGGGGCCGAGGGGTGGGACAGGGTGGAGGCGGGACCTTGGAGGGGAGCGCTGTGGGCAGCTAAGGATCCCTGTCCCTGCCTGAAATGAAGGAGCCGCTGCCCCATCATGGTCTTCACTCGCTCACCCATTCATTCACTTGGCAAATGTCTAGGTTGTGCTGCCTGTGCACCAGCCACTACTCTAAACATGGGGAACATGGCAGCTTACACTTCCAGTTGGGGAGGCCTCCCGTAGGAGGTACTGAAGGAGGTGAGGTGATGAGTCACGTGGATACCTGCTGGAAAAGTGCCCCAGGAAGAAGGACCAGCAGGTGCAAAGGCCCTGGGGTAGGAGGTCACTTGGGGCTGTGTTGAACTGACTTGCCCTCTGAGTAAAGGGGGCGTAAGGCAGCATTCGGAGAAGAGGACGGACCTGATGCTCCTCACATCTGAACAGGCCCCTCTGGCCACAGTGGGGAGAGGGGACAGGAAAGAAGCCAGAGTGGAGGCCACTGACCTAATCCAGATGAATATAGGAGGGTGGCTCTGACTGTTCAGATTCTGGACATTTCCTGGGAGCTGAGCCGACTGAATGGCCAATGGATTCAAATGTGGAGCATGGAACGGGTGTAGCTAGAAGGAGTCAAGGCCACCCTTGACTTGGGGGCGGGGCTGTTGCCTGTGATGAGGTAGAGGCGAGGGTAGGGGTGAAGGGAGGGCAGGAGGTCAGCATTGCCTGTGGCACATGAAGACATGGAGTAGACAGGGGGCTCTCGACTTACACTTCCAGTGAGGGGAGGGGGTGCTTCCTGAAAAGGTTCTGAAGGAGGTGAGCTGAAGAGTCTTCAGTATGGGCCGGAGATAGAAGTCAGGAGGCATGATGCTAACAGATTTTAAGCCAGGAGACTGGCTGAGCTCTCCAAGGGGATGAATGTGAACTGAGAGATCCCAAAGGACCAAACCCAGGGCCACTCCAGTGTGAGAGGGGACTGACAAGTTGTGGCCAGGAAGGTGGGCAGAGACTTGGGCAGTGTGAACTCCTGGAGGACATCTCCAGAAGGAGGAAACCAGTGTGTTGGGCTGCCCAGCAGCCAAGGAAGATGAGGAACAAGAGTGACTGGTGGATTTCGTGAAAGGTCAACACTGGTCACCCTGACCAGGGCAGCTCTAGTGGAGAGGTCGGGGTCCCTGACCTGGAGTGGTTTTCAGAGGCCTGACAGCAGATTAGATGTGACTTGGCAGCTGATGGAGCAGCAGGTCAGAGAGAGAGGACACGATCAGCAGAGAGAAGGAAGTCAGGAAACGAGCTGGTGCTGGCGGACTGGGTGTGTCCTCCAGCAGAGTTGCAAATTGGGGGGCTGAAGATGGCAGTGAGGCCTACACCCAGCTGAAGCCACTGGGTTGTCAGGAGGAAGGCGGAGCAAACTTCAGGGACACAGGCTCCTTCCAGGTTCCTAAGGGGAAGAGGAGGCGGAGGAGCCAAGTCCGGAAGTTGTTGGCGAGGGAGGTGAGCAGCTTCTAGTGGGACGGTAGCTGGTGGAGGGAGTGAAGTTGAGGACAGGTATTGTTAGAAGTGGGAAACATGCAGGTGAAGGTAGAGAGAGCAGGAGGAGCCACCAGAGAGAATGAGAAAGAATCACAGGGAGTGAGGATGGGGCTCAGGGGACAGCAGAAGTGGGGGTGGGAACCAGGCCCTTGTCCGGCACAAATGGAAGTTAGTTTCTTGTGCAACAAGTCAGAGGTGAGCAACACAGAGCTGCCAGGCAGCTGGGCACACATCACCGATCGGGCCCAGGTCCTGTCTGTATTGTGGCTCTGCCCACCCCAGGCTGTTCCCTCATCAGCATGGTCAAAGCTGGTCCGGGTCCAGCCTGGGGAGGTGAGGAAGCGCAGGCTGAGCAGCACTTTCCTTGTGATCACGTGGGAAAGTCATGTTCTGTGGGCTCATCTTGCCCATCTGCCCTGTCCTCACTATGAACCTTGGCAGGCGACCTCACCCTCTCCAAGCCTCAGTTCATGTATTAGCTAGCTATGCCGTGTAACAAATGACCACAAATGTAGCAGCTTAAAGCACACCCATTTATCAGCTCATAGTTCTATAGGTCAGAAATCCAGGCGGGCTCAACTGGGCTCTCACTAGGTAGAAATCAAGGCTAGGGTCTTCTCCAGAAGCTCTGGGGAGTACGTGGACTCATCCCAGATGTCTCCATGCCTGCCTGCCATTCTCTGTGCCCGCGTGGTTCTCTGCCCTGACATGCCACTAGCTGCAAGGGGATTTCAGCTTCAAAACACAGGAATGCCTTTTGCCCTTGTCTCAGAAAAGGCCAAATCCAGGCTAACCCCACTCAGGGCCAGCCCAGATTCTCATTCAAGACTCCACATGGCTGACCAGCCAAAGGGCACTGTCTCATCCTTTAATCCCTTCAAAGACCAGGTTCTGTCTGAAGACGAGTTCTGCAATGGCCTGGAAGATTCTGGGGTGGGCCTCCTGGGAGCTGAAGGGCTTTGACCTCCCTGCGCCAAAGAAGGGTGTTCTGGCAAGTTGTTGTCTGCCTGAGACTGGTGGCCATGTTGGCCACAGCTCATGGAATGAGGGCCTTCACTGAGTGCCTGCTGTGTGTCCAGTGCTGTCCTCAGCACATGGGACACGACAGTGAAAGGCAGGCGAACCTCCGGCCCTTGTGGCGCTGCAGGGAGACAGGCAAGAAACAGTAAAGATGCTAAGTCGAATATCTAACGTGTTTGAAGGTAAGAAATACTGTGTAAAAAGAGATAGCAGGGTTGAGGGTTGGGGAGCGAGATCAGGGGTTAAACCCTAAGTGAGCGGTTCTCAACCAGTGACCGTTCTTCCCCCAGGGACATTGGGTAAAGTCTAGAGACATTTTTGATTGTCACAGCTGGGAGGGGTCTGGTGCTAGTGGCCTCTGGCATGTAAAGGCCAGGATGCTGCTAAATACCCCAGAGCATGCAGGACAGACCCTGTGACAGAGACTCTTCACCAAAAGGCCTACAGAATGAAATGGGGGAGGGGAGGACTTTTGGACCATAAACTCCTGTCCTAGGAGCCCCAGTGTTAGTAATTCTGTAACTGGAGGAAGAATACACCTGGGGTTCATACTTGAGCGAACCGTATGACCACAGCTGACAGCCACCTGGAAATTCTCTAAAGATTTTCCCTTTGTTTAAATGTAAAGGACGGTCCTGAACGCAAGGCTTCCCAGTGAATTGAAGCAGAAGGAGCCTAAGGTAGTGGTTCTCAACTGGGGAGATGTTTTTCCCCCAAGGGGACACTTGGCAATGTCTGGGGACAGGTTTGGTTGTCGGGACTTGGGGAAGGGGACTTGGTATCGAGTGGTTGCTGCTCTATATCCTACAATGCATAGAACAGCCCCACAAGCAGGGATCCGGCCCCACGCGTCCGCAGTGCCAGCTGAGCCCGAGGAACACTGCCCTGACTCCCTTACCTAATTCAGAAGCCAAGAGCAGCTCAGGTGGCTATAACAAAATACCACAGATCGGGTGGCTTAAACAACAAGAATTTATTTTCTCGAATTTCTGGAAGTCCAAGATCAAGGTGCTGGCCAGGTCGGTTTCTCCTGAGGCCTCTCTCCTCGGCTTGCAGACGGCCAGCCGCCTTCTTGCTGTGTCCTCACACAGCCTTTTCTCTATGCGTGTGCACCCCTTGTGTGTCTCTTTCTCTCTCATAGGACACCAGTCCTGTTGGTTAAGGACCATCCTTATGACCTCATGGAACTTTACCTCTTTAAAAGTCCCATCTCCAAATATATTCACATGGGGCTTAGGGTTTCAACATGAGTTTTGGATGGACATAATTCAGTCCATAACAGATGTCTTCCTTTTCTCCACTAGAAACAGGAAACGTCTATGCTGTAAGGAGAGAGCAATTTTTAACAAGAAATGTCACGTTCTCTTCTTTCCCTTCCCATGTGTCTGAGAAGGAACCAGAGACCCCTGGCACCTTGCTTAGCTACAGTGGACGGGAAATATAGCTATAATTCCAACTGCTTCCCATTTGGAAAGAAAAACTCATCGGTTGGTGTTGAGTCTTGAGAGCCCAGCTACACAGCATTTTCCAAAGGGTCTCCCACAATAGTTTTGACCTCCGAACCTGAGGCCAGGCCCACAGATCAGCCCCAGTGACCAGATTCCCCTGCAGCATGCCCTCTCGTGGGTGAGATAGGGAACAACATGAGACGATAAGTACAGAGAAGAGAAATAAAGCAGGAAAAAGGCATAGAAGGTGATGGTGAGGTAGCTAGAAGGCCTCTTTGAAAAAGGGTTTGAGCAGGGACCTGAAGGAAGGAGGGCACCACATAGATATTCGTAGAAAGAATGATTCTGGCAGAGGAAACAGCCCGTGCAAGGCCTCGAGACAGGACTGTGCCTGGCATGTTTAAGGAACAGTGAGGAGGTCGGTGTGTCTGGCTCAGAGTGAGGGGAGAAGAACAGATGAGGGCAGATTATGCAGGACCCTGGGTGAGGTGGAGCTCTGGGGGCTCTGAACAGAGGAGGCACCTGACTGACTCAGGTGCTCAGACATGCCCTCTGGCGGCGGTAGGTGGGATAGGGCGACCTGGGCAGAGGTAACTGCACTCGTCCGGGCAGTTCAGCTCCCCATCACCTCAATACCCTCCAGAGCAGGATCTGAGCTTTACCTGCAGAAAAGCCCTTCTGAAGGATCTTTCCCAAAATGAAGACCTATCTCTAGAGTCACATGGGCAAAAATGAGTGAAATCTCTTGGAATGCCTGGAAGACGTGTGTGCTTTGGCCCATCTCTACTGAGAAGGAGAAGCTGGGCGGGGCACCAGATGCAGCCCCAGGCTGGACACAGGAAAAGGAGGAGTGGGGAAGGCTGGGCAAGGAGAGGCCAACGGGGAGTGGAGGCAAAGTGTGATATTGGAACTGCCCAGGCAGGGCAGCTGGTCAACCTTCGTGCCCCAGTAGATGGTGGTTAAAACACTGAACTACTCTAGTGGCTAGTAGCCAGCCCTTGCCCTTCTCGCCACACAATCCAGCAACTACAAAGTTAATGTTTGACCCAGCAGGGCACCTTCGTACCCTTACTCTAGCTCTGTGGTCAATGTCCCTTTCATACTGCTGTAAGTGTTTGGAACACAGGATCGGGGGCTCTGAAAATGGAAGTAGGGACAGAGGCCAGGCTGGTATATCAGTCAGGATCGACGAGAATGTGCTGCGTTACAAACAGCCCTGCGGTCTCAAGCCAAGAAAGGTTTGCTTCCCACTCCCATTAACGTGCCCTTCCTGGGTCGGCAGGGCACTCTGCTCATCAGTCACTTAGAGGCCAGGCTTGAGAGAGCAGCCACTGTCCCTAATGTCATTAGCCTTCATGAGAGAATGAAAGAGAACTCAGAAGGGTCTTCCACCAGCCAAAGTGACACGTCACTCTATTCATACTTCACATGACCCCAGCCAACCACAAGGGCCAAGACAGGCCACGCTCCCATGCACTTGAGCAGGAGGGACCAGAATTGCTGGCAAAGAGCCTTAATGACCACCATGGCTGGCGTGAGGGACCAGAGATCACCGATAGCCAAAGGTCACCTCCACGGCAGAGGAGACTTGGTTGAGAGAGAAACCTCCTCCATCAGGACTGTTCCATGGCACCCCAACCTCCCTGGGGCTTACCCCAAGCCTCACCCCAAATCCGTGGGCTGCTGCAGTAACGGTCCTATGGCAGACACTGTCCTCAGGCTGCATGCACCTTAACTACTTTAATCATCAACTCAGTGAGGCAGGTACAATTGCTATTGTCCCCATTTCACAGATTGGGGAGACTGAGGCACAGAGTGGTAGATTAATACCTAAGTCGAGCAGTTGGTAAGTGGGAGTCAAGTTTCCACCTGGGCCATCCAGCCCCTCCTGAGGCTCCAGTGCTGGACTGTCCCCCACACAGCCACTCCACAGCTCTGTCCCTGCCAAGGACCAGAGCCCCCATAGTCAGTCATTCTTCCTCTGGGCTCAGCCCCACTGAGCACTGGGACCCATGGGAACAAGGACTCCATAGCAGGAGCTGCTGGCTTGGCAGCTGCCCCAGAAGCCAGCAGGCACCCAGGCAGGCAGTCAGGGCCTCTCTGTGCCCACGTTGCAGGAGGGGCCGACAAACAGCAGATGGACGCCGAGCTACGGAAAGAGATGATGGCCATCTGGCCTAACCTGTCCCAGAAGACGCTGGACCTGCTGGTCACCCCGCACAAGTGTAAGAGCCCAGCCTGGCCAGCCCTGGGCCCCGACCCACCAAGACGGAGAGGGAGGGAAACGAGGCACAGGGTCAGGGGTCTGGTGCATACAGGGACCCCCACCCACGGTGAGCTCACTCTGTGTCTCCAGCCACAGACCTGACAGTGGGGAAGATCTATGCGGCCATGATGATCATGGAATACTACCGGCAGAGCAAGGCCAAGAAGCTGCAGGCCATGCGTGAGGAGCAGGTACGGCCTGGGCCCTGACAGCCCTCCCCTCCAATGTCCTTCCCTCTGGGGTCACCCCGGCTGGGCGACGCTGGCTTCCTGGTCACCATAAGGACCAACCAGCACAGCAGGATGTGTCCGGGCCCCAGGACAGATCATTGAAAAGTAAAACTGTGCCAAGGAGAAATAGCCTGGAGTAATTCACCTGCTCCACTAACACTTATTGGGCACCTACTGTGTATCGGGTGCTATTCTTAGCCCTGGGGGTGCAGCTGTGAGCAAAACAGACCAGAACCTCAGCTGGGGAAAAGCCACCAATGACAAATGACTAAATTATATAGCATGGCAGAAACAGCACCATGGGAAAGAGGCCCTGGGGGAGACGGGTGAAACTTGAAATGGGTAGTCAGGGGAGGCCTCCCTGAGGAGGTGGTGTCCGAGCAAAGACTTGAAGGAAGAAGAAAGACTGACACAAGCAGATACCTGGGGGAAGAAGAGCCTTCTGGGCAGAAGGAACAGCCAGTGCAAAGGCCCTGAAGCAAGACCATGAGTTTGAGTTTGGGGAGCAGTGAGGTCTTATGACAGAACACAGCAAGCAAGTGGAGCAGAGGGAGAAAACAAGGGTGCAGAGGTGATGATTATGCAGCGCCTTAGGAGCCACGAGGAGAACTTGGACGTTTGTTCAGAATGAGGGAGCTCCTCAGTAGAGAAGGGTAGTGGCCTCACGCGCGTGCGCCCTCTGGTGGCCATGAGGGGTAATGGCTGGAGCTAGGAGACCTACTAAAAGGAGGTAGGCGACTGCACTGGTCCAGGTGGGAAATGCTGAGATGAGACCTGGATAGGGCCATGGAGGTGTGAGAAGTAATCCAGTTCTGGATGGATTTGGAAGGAAGAGGCTAGTGGCTGGCTCATGGGTCTGACTTGAGTGTGTGTGTGGGGGGGGGGGCGGTTTGTCATGAATGATTTCTGGGATTTCAAGCCATGGGTGGGCTTAGCGTCCCTTCCACAGCCTCCCTCACCTGTCCCCAGACCCCCTCCACCCAGTGCACAAACGCTGCTCTCTGCCTCCCCAGAACCGGACACCTCTCATGTTCCAGCGAATGGAGCCCCCCTCACCAACGCAAGAGGGGGGGCCCGGCCAGAATGCCCTCCCCTCCACCCAGCTAGACCCAGGAGGAGGCCTGTGAGTGTCACTCTGGCCAGGAGGTGGGGATGGAGGGGCAGGGGTCGCCAGTCCCAGATGCAGAAGCCCCCGGAGTGCCCACTGCCATACTGGCCTGTGTCCCACATACAGGATGGCTCACGAAAGTGGCATCAAGGAGAGCCCTTCCTGGGTGACCCAGCGAGCCCAGGAGATGTTTCAGAAGACGGGCACATGGAGCCCAGAGCGAGGGCCCCCTAACGACATGACCAACAGCCAGCCCAACTCTCAGGTGCCTCTGTCTCCCCACTGCCCCAAAGGCTCAGGGGCCCGAGCAGCACGAGGGTGGGGACTGGGCCCCCTGCCTGCCGCTCCACACATACCAGGCTGCCCCTGGGGTCTGAGTGGCCAGCCCTGGGGCTCATCCAGCCTCGCCATCTGTCTGCAGTCTGTAGAGATGCGAGAGATGGGCCGAGATGGCTACTCGGACAGTGAGCGCTACCTCCCCATGGAAGGCCAGGCCCGGGCCACCTCCATGCCCCGCCTCCCTGCGGAGAACCAGGTGAGCGCTTTCACCCACCCCCTGCAGGTGGACTTGGGCCCCAGAGGCCTCCTGAAGCCCAAGGCATCACCTTCCTCCAGGACCCAGGCCTGGGCGGGGTCTCCTCCACCCTCAGCAGCAGCACGCAGGCCCCGCCTGGCCCTGCCTGGGGTACCTGGAGGCCCTGGTCCTCTTAGCTCCCTCCAGTGGAGGGCAGAGAGAAAGGGACACCCTGGGGTGGGATGCAATAGCCACTGCCAAGTGCTTTGTCTCTGCCCTGTTTCAGGGTGCTGAGGTGGGAGGACGTGGAGGACACGTGTGGGGGGGTGGGAGGTGATTTGTGAGACTGCAATCAAGAATACAAGCACGCACACAGACATGCGCAGGCATGCACACATGCACACATATACATTGTGTTTCCATACACATGCACACACATGCACGTGTGGGTCTGCTCCCAGGTGGCAGAGTCTGGGGAGGATCGAAGACAGCTGGCGTTCGTCCTGTCTGGTCTCTGTGGGGGCCGCTGGGGAGGGCCAGGGTCGTGTGCCTGATGTGTGTCTGTGTGTGGCTGCTCTACCCAGCTGCAGGGCCCTCTAGGGGTGGTAGGGTGTGAAGATCCCAATGCTTCAGGACCATGGGTCAGAAGCCAGAAGCATGGCTGGCTGCCTGTCCAGCCCAAGAGGCGGGGCATCATGTCTGACTGTGCCGGGCTATCTGTATGCTGTGCCAGGGCATCTGCACGGGGTAGAAGGCTGTGCTGTGCCTGGCTGGGCCAGGGTCGCCCAGGGGCCTGGACTGTGGCTGCTGGCAACCTGGGTGAGGGGCACCCAGCCTGCATGCAGCTGCCCAACCCCATCCTGCCGATCTCCCTCCCTGCCCCAGGATTTAGCTGCTGAGCCCCAGGAGAGGGTTGGGACAAACTCAGCTGATGGCCACCGTTCCTACCCCCAAGCTTTGAGTGTCATCCTCCAAGCTTTGAGTGTCAGCCGGAGCCAGGGCTGGGGCATTGCATGAGGCAGAGCCCGGGGCCAGGGGCCTGTGGCCATGCCATCCATCTGTCTGTCTCGTGCCTCTGCCATCTGTCTGTCTGTGTTGTCTCCTGTCTTGTCTCTGTGCCTGTGGGAAGACCACCAACCAGGCCAGGGGTCACCCACTCACCAGAGACTTTAACCTTTCTTTCTCTGCCTCCATTTTCCCCTTCACTCTTCAGGTCCATGTACCACCTCTCACTCCCTTTCTCGGCTTTTATATTTATTTTCTTCTTTCTGTTTTTTCTGTGTGCACCATCCCGTGGGGCTGTGACAGAGGAGAAGGGGCCGGCCACGTGGGAATAACCTCAGTGTATGTACCACCAGCCAGTCCGCTGCCCAGCTGGGCTCCGGCCCCCTCTTCCTGCCCACCCCCCCTCAGGGCAGTCCTGTCATCTCTGCGGTCCCCAGACCCCACCTTTCTTTGTAGACCACACCTGCTCCCCCATGGAGCCCCATCCTTGTGTGTTGTGTTCTCTTTGTGCCTCACGTGTGCCCTGGGGAGTAGTCCTGCCCACCCCCCCTTCTCCCTCTCCTTCCTGTACCCTCTTCTCTTCAGAGACCCCAAGCCAGGGGGTCCATCCTTCCAAAATTCCAATCTACTCCCCGATACATGGCCTACTCTTTCTCATTTCCCTTACCACCCGTGACCCTCTGGTCCTACGGCCCTGTGTCCCGTAAAACTCCTGCCTCGGGCAGTGCCAACAGCCACTCACTGGGCCAGGTCCCCCCTGTCCTCCTCCTCCCCTCTCCCAGCTGCAGAGAACCACAGGACCCTCCCCCCAGGGCATGACGGGGGGGTGGGGTGCAGCATGCACAGGCTCCCCGGGTGCAGGCTGATGATGAGAAGGCAGGTGCCCCAGGGCTTCGAGGGCCAGGATGGCCCGTTGGGTAGGCAGGAAAGCCTGGGCCCCGCTGGCCAAGGAGGACAGTGAACTGATGTGCTGGGCTGCTGGGCCTAAGCCTGTAGGCCTGACAGCCATGGGAGTCAGGCTTCTCACCCTCTTGGAGAGCACGCAGGGGTGAGGGCAGGGCATGCTGCCTAATTCCCCGGGTTCCCAGGTTTGCACTGGATGGGGAAAGCTCGTCTCTTCAACCAGCCTGTGGGTCCCTGGCTGTACCCTCAAGGCCAGGAGGTACCCCCAGGGGTGGTCCTGAGAAGCAGCAAGGGTAGATCAGATGGAACCCCCGGCCAGAACCCAGGATGGGCCTGGGAGGGGACAGAATGTCACAGGCCCTGATTGATCAGGAGCCGAGACACCCCCCCCACACACACACCATCACTGATGGCCAATGGGGCGGGACAGACCAGGACCACTTGGTACCAGCCACTGACCCCAGCCTGCCCACCTGTCCCCCCCCCCAGACCATCTCAGACACCAGCCCTATGAAGCGCTCAGCCTCTGTGCTGGGCCCCAAGGCCCGGCGCCTGGACGACTACTCCCTGGAGCGGGTGCCACCTGAGGAGAACCAGCGGCACCACCAGAGGCGCCGTGACCGCAGCCACCGCGCCTCGGAGCGCTCCCTGGGCCGATACACAGATGTGGACACAGGTGGGCAGCCCCTCAGGGCCCAGGGATCAGAGGGAGGCTCTGTCAGGGGGCCAGGGAAGAGAGAGGGGAAGAGAAAGCATGGGGTTGGGGGTAGACAGAGAAGGGGAGGCCTAGATGCGTCCTAGGGGACCAAGCTGGGCCATCAGAGCCTGGGGACCAGACCCCCAGCACCCACCACAGGCCCTCCTTGGTCCATTGGAAGGTGCCCCTCTCTAGGGCCCACAGACCCCCTTGGTGGCCTCCTATGTGCATGTCCTGCCCCACCCCTCCCTCACAGCTATCTGTCTGTCTGACCCCCGCCCGGCCCAGGCTTGGGGACAGACCTAAGTATGACCACCCAGTCCGGGGACCTGCCATCGAAGGAGCGGGACCAGGAGCGGGGCCGGCCCAAGGACCGGAAGCACCGGCCGCACCACCACCACCACCACCACCACCACCCCCCGCCCCCTGACCGGGAACGCTATGCCCAGGAGCGGCCTGAGCACCGGTCCCGGGCCCGCGACCAGCGCTGGGCCCGCTCTCCTAGCGAGGGCCGAGAGCACATGGCACATCGGCAGGTGCGTGTAGCAGGAGTGGCCACCAGACCGAGTCGTGGGGGACCAGCGGGTGGAGGAGGCCCACACCCCACAGCCACTCTGGGCAGTGTCCTCACTCCCCACTGTGACCTGTGACCCTGCCCACCGCTGGGCTCCTTCCCAAGCCAAGGGGAGCCTGCAGGGGTGGGTGGACCCTGCCCCCTGCCACTCTGGCCCCCCCACTCTGCCCTCCAGCCCCCTGCCTGCCTGCCGCCCCCTCCCTGCCTGCAGCTGCTTCCTCTTTGGTTATGGATCACGTTTGAGTTCAGGCCAGCCTGGTCCTTATGGCTCATGCCGTGCTGGCTGCCACTGCCTTTTGCTTTCCTTTAACCCGGCTTCTGTTTTTGTTTCAATTATGATTTCTGTCCTCTGGACGCCTGTGAGTAATTTTTGAAACTTCTGCTATTTTAACCCTGAAACTTACAAAACTCCATTTCTCATTTCTCTTTTCACTTTGTTGTGTTGGTTTTCGACTTCCCCTGCCCTCCTCGTCTCTCTCCCTCCTCCACCATCCTCTCCCTCCTCCTGGTCCTGCCCATCCTACCCCTCCTGACCCCTGTGGCTGTTGCTTTTTTTACTTTTATTCCATTCAAATGTCCTGTGTCCTCCTCCTCCTCCTCCCCCCCCCCCCCCGTCCCCCTCCTCCTCCCTCCCCACACGCCTCTGGCCCCTCTCCTGTCCTTTGGTTTTCCCTTGCCCCCCCTTCTGTCTCCTCCTGTCTCCTTCTGGTTGATTTTGTTGTATCTTTTTTTTTGATTTCCTTTGTTTCAATTTTCGTGTAGGGCAGTAGTTCCGTAAGTGGAAGCCCAGCCCCCTCAACATCTGGTACCAGCACTCCGCGGCGGGGCCGCCGCCAGCTCCCCCAGACCCCCTCCACTCCCCGGCCACACGTGT
Source organism: Rhinolophus ferrumequinum (assembly GCF_004115265.2). Classification (NCBI taxonomy): domain Eukaryota; kingdom Metazoa; phylum Chordata; class Mammalia; order Chiroptera; family Rhinolophidae; genus Rhinolophus; species Rhinolophus ferrumequinum. Next base: position 48,484,679 of record NC_046301.1, read on the forward strand.
CCTATTCCCCCGTGATCCGCAAGGCCGGCGGCTCGGGGCCCCCACAGCAGCAGCAGCAGCAGCAGCCGGTGGCGCGACCTGGCCGGGCGGCCCCCAGCGGCCCTCGGAGGTACCCAGGCCCCGCGGTTGAGCCTCTGGCCGGGGAGCGGCCGCCGGGGGGACACGGCAGCAGCCGCTCGCCAGCAATGGAGCGGCGGGGCCCAGCCCGGAGTGAGTCCCCCAGGCCGTGTCGCCACGGTGGGGCGCGATGGCCAGCGTCCGTTGCACACGCATCCGAGGGCCCCCCGGGCCCCCGGCACCACGGCTACTACCGGGGCTCCGACTACGACGAGGCCGACGGCCCGGGCGGTGGTGCAGACGACGGGCCCTACGACGCGCCGCCCCCCGTGAGACACGCGTGCTCGCCCAGGACTCCCCGGGCCGCGGGCCCGGCCTGTGCGTCGCCTTCCAGGCACGGCCGGCGACTCCCCAACGGCTACTACCCGGCCCACGGACTGGCCAGGCCCCGCGGGCCGGGCTCCCGGAAAGGCCTCCATGAAGCCTATAGCGAGACGGACGATGACGACTGGTGCTAAGCCAGGGCGAGGTGGCACCCGCGCCCGCCCGGCCCCCCCACGCACCCCACGCACACGCCCCACGGGGAGGAGCCGCGCCCGGCCGCGGGGCCACCTCGCTGCCACCTGCCCAGCACACGGGGGAGGCCCGGGAGAGGACCTGCCGGACACCCCCGGACTCTGGAGGGAGTCCCCAGGGCCAGGACACACCAAGGTGTCCCACAAAGACCCTCGGGGCCCCCTATCCAGCCCCGGCCCCCCACGATGGGGGCCCTCGGGGACAGACAAACCACACAGCCAAGGGATTCGAATTAACTCAGCCATTTTTGGAGAACCTTGGGGAAAATGGAAATTTAAAAAAAAAAAAAAAAAAAAAAAAAAAAACATTTTTAAAAGAAAAACCGGGAGAAAAAAAATCGCTTCTATTGATGAGTTTTATCATCTCAATTGAATCTTTCCTTCCCCTGGTAAACACGAGCTGGTGGCCCGTGTGTGGCGGAGAAGCGGAAACCCAGCGTCCCACACAGACCTCCACCAGACACGTTCATACCCCACCACACACTTTCTCAGACACACACAGGAGTGCTTGCTGGTTATACCAAACCCTACTATTACTGCCTGCAGAAATCGATTTAAAAAAAAAATAAACAATTTTAAAAAAGGACAAAAAAATTAATGATTGAGAAAAGAAGCATTTTTTTCTGACATTTGGTCCTGCTTGAAATAACAAAAGAAAAAAAAAGAACACCACCACCGATTTCCTTTGCTTCTTTTTGCCTTTTTTCCTACCTTGTTTGAAAACTGTGGGCTTGGGACTGTGAATTATTGCATGACATTCAAAAAGAAAAAAAAATAAAAAGTTGAATCAAAGGGCTTATGGACTGGAGTGGTCTTTATCCCTCTCTGCAAAGTGTTCCCTGGGTTTTTTTGGGGGGACCATGGAAGGAGGCATTTTGAAAGTGGCTAAGAATGAGAAAGCTGGCGCTTGCCAGTCACATACTCTTTGCAATGCCTGGGTGTTCATATCCAGCAGAGAACAAAGCAAACAAGTTCCGCCCCTCACAGAGCTTGGTGGCCAAAGCTACAGGGATTCTGGCTGCCATAGCAGGCCCAAGAAAGCCAAGGCCAAAGATGCTAACCAGGTCGTTGCCAGCCGTCCTGGCTGGGAGGCAAGGCAGTGCACCCCACCGCCATTCTATGCCTCTAGCCTCGGCCTCCACGTCTCCCACAGTCTACGGCGCAAGCCAGGTTGTACCTAAAAGCAGCCATCCTGGATCTTAAAGCATCCTGGACAAAAACCATCGTGGATGGTCAGGCCAGTGAGACCCCAGGGAGCATTTGAGAGGCCCCATACATTTGCAAAATTATCACAAACACCCTGCAGGAGGCACCTGGGAAACCCAGCTGAGGGGCCCTGTACCCAGAGAATTTCCCCTCAATGGGAGGTGAGCCCTACCTAAGTCCCAGGCCTCTAGCACCCCTACCCCAACCCACTCGTCCCCCAAGAAGCTGCTTCAGAGGGGCTCCATCTCAAACTATAACCCATTGCACAGACTTTCCTGTGATGCCCCTAAGTTATCCACAGCCTGTGGCAGGTCCTAGAGGTCAAAGATCGGAGCAGCCCAAGGGTGGAAGGGGCCAGTCAAGGTGACGGCAGCCTATCAGAGGCAGAGGTAGGGGCGAGGATCTTATGAGGGGACTGACAGCCTGTCCTCCCTCCATCTTCTGCCCCACACAGTACATCTGTCCATCTGCCCACAAAGCACCAGCCACACACCCCCACTCCAGCCTTCCAGAAGCTGACCCTGAAAATGAAGGTGGTAGAGGACCACCCCCACCGCCCTCATCCTCAGGGCCTCACCTCCCTACCTATTCTGTGAATGTTTCTGTGAATATGGTTGATAGCTTACAAAACTGTAATCAACAAGGCTCAGAGATGAGGGGGCTGAGTTGATTCAGGTGAGCATAAGGCCAGTTAAAGTCTTTGTTCCAGGTGGGGTGAAAAGCCTTGCCCCGAAAGAGCAGCATCTGGTCCTCCCTAGAAAGACCTTCAGAGAATCCCACATACTCTTCTGATAAGGAGAGGGGAAATGGTCCTCGGGGAATATCCAGGTGCTATTACCAGAAGAAGAGGGATCAGAGACCGGGCAGGGGAAGGTTAACCACAGACACCTACCACACCCCAACTTTTGGGTCAGTCATTGGGCCCTGAGGGGTGTGACACCACCACCACCTCTCTTGGAGCTCCTCCTAATTCAGCTCCAGCCTCACTGCTGTGTAACCTTAAGAAAGTAACTTTATCTATGCCTAGGTTTTCCCATCTGTAAAACAGAAACAAGAAGACTGTTTAAGAAGATTAAGTGCATTGTTTTCCATCAGGTGTCGGCAAACTTTTTCTTAAAGGATCAGAGAGTATTTTCAGCTTTGGGACCCAGATGGTCTCGGTCAAACTCTTCAATTCTGCTCTTGTACCAGGAAAGCAGCCACAGGTTATATGTGTTCCAGTACAACTTTGTTTATAAACACAGGCAATGGGCCAGATTGGACCCTTGTCCTGCACCAGTTCCCAAACTTTCTGTTCTCAACACCCCTTCACATTCTTAAAGTTATTGAGAACTCCAAAGCATGTCTATTTATATGGGGTATATCTACTGATATTTATCATTTAGAAATTAAAACAGAATTTTTTAAACTATGTATTAGTTATTTTTTTCTTATTTATTTTTTGTATTAATTTTTTAATTATAATCAATAATAACCCTACTAATTATAATATTTTTGATGAAAAATAGCCATATTTTCCAAAACAAAGAATTCCATGAAAAGAGAGGCTTTGTTTTACATTTTTGCCTCTCATTAATGTCAGCTTTGCAGAAGATGGGTTCTCACATCCGCTTCTGCATTCGACTTGTTTCAATATCCAATATTCCCTGGAAACTCCACTGTCCATATGTGAGAGAACGAAAGTGATAAAGGCAAGGACATCTTAATATTATTATAAAAATAGTTTTTGGCCTTATGGACTCCCAGGAAGGATGTCAGCAGCCCCCAGGATTCTGGACCCCTTTGAAAACCCCTGTTCTCAGAAGAGAACTTGACCCATAGTAACCTTTATTTACTATCGCCATTATTACGATAGCATCAAAGCAGAATGTTTGAGGGGTCTTGCTCCAGACCCCAGGACTTTAGGAGAAGGCTGAGGGACTTGGAATGGCAGGGCAGGCAGAGCCCCACCCATAATAATGACATGTAGGAAGCAACTAGTCCAATAAGAAATTAGAGAGTGTTTTAACTTCCTAACCAAGCAGCTTGACTAATCCCAACCCCCACAGACTTCCAGACCAGCTGCCTGCTGGAGGCAAGGCTGACCTCTGGCAAAGTTATCCCTGCCTCTGTGCTGCGGCTGTTCAGGAGAGGGTGGGTCCATGCAATTTTCTCCAGAGCCAGGGAAACTGTAGCCATCTGCTTGCCAAAGAATGAGGCCACTGCCAGAGCCCCCCACACCCCTGGCCCCAGAGGCCAAGTCTGTGGCTGAGTGCCAGGTGGCTGGTTCCCAGGCCTCCACAGCCCACACCTTTATGTGGGAGTGAGTGTAAGTTGCCCAGGAGACACAGGGTGGGGGCATCAGGGAACGGAGAGGCAGAGGGGGCTTGGCTTAGGCCCTGGTCTCATGTCTCCTCAGTTCCTGGCTTGAATCACATCACCTGGAAGCCTGTAAAAAGGGCAAGGGAAAAGGCTCTGAGGTCCAGGGATACTGTGCAAATGCCCCGGGGAGCTCCCTTTCTGGGCACAAAAGTCCTAGAGACCCAGGCTCCATTTCAGACATGTCTTCAGGGCTTCAAGGGATCGCTATGCCTTCCCTGCAGTCCATAGCCTCCAACTGCTACTTCTCTGAACCTCAATGTCCTATCTGTGACATAGGACCCATTGCTGTATTGGGGGAACAACAATATTTTTCCTGTACCCTCTTAGGTTCAGTGACTGGGGCCCGTGACTTAAACTAACAAACGACAGATTAAGAGGAGAAAAGGCTCTCCATTTTTATCAGTATTTACAGAAAAGAAGTGAAATTCTAAGAAACAACTCAACTCAGGAGCTTATATACTATTTTAACAAAGGAAAGAGGGTAGGGGCTTCAAGGGACTATACTTTGTAGGGAAATGACTAGGAAATATGTAGGGAAAACTAAAGGAATTATAAGGGTGATTTTAGCAAGGTTTGTTGATGCAGACTCATCTCAATGCTGACTCTCCATCTCCGGTGATAACAGTCACCCTCTTCTTCCTAGTACAGAAGGTAGGGCCACCTTCACAAAGGGAAATTTTTGTCACTTTTCTAAAGGGAAATGTATTCCCTGCTTTTAGGGAGAAAATGAAAGGGCAGAGAACTCTCCATGTGTCTGTTGATTCTCAATCGCCTTCAGCTCAAAATAATCCTGATGCCAGAGTGACATATCAGGGGGAGGTGGGGTATATCCTGATCCCTGTCAGCTGCCATCAAATAATTCGGGGGTCATGGATGGCTGACAGAGCTCAGCTTGAGGAAGAGACAGGTCTGCGTGCGGGCACCAACCGAAGCCCCCCAACTATGTTGTCTGCCGGCTGCTCAGGAACTCAGGGCAGCCCTGGGGTGAAGATCTGATTTTAGAGAAACAACCAGAAGGGGGCGTACGGGGACAGCACCCTCAGCCAGGAGACTGTTTGTCACCTTTTATTTGAAAAAGCCTCTCCAGCACAGCAAAGCCAGTATCTATCTTATAGTGACCAGTGTTTGGCATGATAAAACATTTAAGTCAAAAAAGAAAAACAGATGGCTTTTACAAAATTAATGATATACTAGCAATATTAGTCTCCTAGGGCTCTGTGGGGACAGAGCCAGGAGTGCAGTTTCCAGGCTCTCGGCCTCATGTGGAAAGGTGCTGGCTCAGGTAGTAAATGGCCATCAACTGTGATTGGATGGCCATCAGCTGTGGCTAGTTGGCCGTCAGCTGTAACCAGTGAGCCATTGGGCACTAATATAACTGCCGTGGCTACGCTAGCAGCGAATGGTGGCTGAGCTAGCAAGCGCAGATTGGAGTTAGAAGGGTGGATTGCAGTTAGCAAGTGGGGTTGGTTGTCAGAGAAGTGGCCGGCAGGTTGCGGATCATGTGCTCCTGCTTCCTGTGTCTCCAACCCAGCCGCCAGCCAGAATATAGTGGTGTGACTCCCCTATCCATGGCTCCGTGGGTGTTCCTCTTTGGTCTCACCATGTCCTGCGTTCTTATGTGGGGAGCGGGAGCAGAGACCCCGCATGACAGCCTGCATGACAGGCTCCCGTAACAAATTACCACAGGCTGCGTGGCTTAAAACAACATAAATTTATTCTGTCACAATTCGGGAGGCAAGAAGTCTGAAATCAAGGTGTCAGCAGGGTTTCAGGGCCACCGAAGGTTCTGAAAGAGAATATGCCCCCCTCCCTTTCTTCCAGCTTCTGGTGGCAGCTGGCAGTCCTTGGGGTTCCCGGGCTTGTGGCTGCCTCACTCCAGTCTCCACCTTGGTCTTCTTCACATAGCCTTGTTCCCTGTCTCTGTGTGTCCTTTTCTCTCTCTTATGAGGACACTTTCATTGGATTTAGGGCCCTCTCAACTCAGTATGATATCATTTCTATCCTTACCTTAATTATATCTGCAAAGACCCTATTTCCAAATAAGGTCCCTGTGGTTTAATAAGAAATGTATTTGTTCTTTGTCCCAAGTTCCTGGAACAGAGTTCCTAAAACGCTTGGAATTTCCTGAGTCATCGGAGTATCCTTTGTTATTCATAAGAAGCCCCTTTAGAACACCTGAGTTAATGCTAATGAGGTGACTTAGGGTGGGGGCCCCTAGGTAGCTTTAGGATCAGGTCTGGTCTCCAGAAAGACCACGTGATTAGAGGGTGGGAACATCCAGGCCACCTCCAACCTCTGGAGAAAAAAAGGGGGCTAGAAATTGGTATGTTAACACAGCTGTAAGGAGAGAGTTGGCAAACACATCCAGGTACCAGACTGGAGGGTGGGACATCCCAACTTCATGGGCACAGAAGCTCCTGCTTTCAGGACACTGCCACATCTCCCTTCATGTACCTCTTTCTCTGGCAGTTCATTTGTATCCTTTGTGATAAACCAGTAACATCAAAACTGCCTCCCTGAGGTCTGTGAGCCATTTCAGCAAATTATTAAACTGGGGATGGGAGGGGCCTGGAAACTGGGGGTCCAGAATGAGTCACCCCAAGGTGTGCCTTTGTGGTATGCAGATTGTTTTGAGCTAAAGGCAACTTTAGCCACAGGCTCAAAAGAATCTTCTGCCCCCTCCCCTTAACTACCTAGAAGAATTTAAGAATTTGAATTAGAGGTCTTGACCATAAGAGGTTATTATCAGAGATAACTTCTGTTTTTCTTTTTGTCCCCACCCCGCCCCTTCGCTCCAGAGATAACTTCTTTTGACCCATCTACAGGGCAGGGCAAACTTCTATTTACTAAAAGATTGCTCTTCTTATCATCCTGCAATGACCCTTTGACGCCCCCAAGGCACCTTACCTCATCCCTCGTGCAGGATGTCTTACATACTCTTGTTCCCTTTCTATCTCTGAACCTCTCATGCATGTGGGGTCTCTGTCATGTATGTGGGGTTCCCATCTATATGTATGTATTCAATTTGGTTATTTTCTCTTGCTAATCTGTCTCATGTCTGTTTGATTATTAGACCAGCCATAATAACCTTGAGGGTAGAGGAAAGTTTGTTCCTCTGCTACGGAACACTCGATTTATAGCCTGTGGGTCAGAACTACGGGTGGCCCAGGACTTGGAACTGGTGTTTGAAGTGGGGGGTGTGACTGAGCCTCTTCACTTGTGGCACTAACCCCAGGTAGATAGTGTCAGAACTAAATTGTTAGACATCCAGTTGGTGTCAGAGAATTGGTTGTCATGGGAAACACACACACACACCCACACATACACACACACATTTGGTGTCAGAAAACATCCCAGCCCCATTCTGAGGTTCCAGGTGGACATGAATATGGGGGGAAGGGACACTATTCAACCCACAACAGGAACACAAGCAATAAAGCAGAAACGGAAAAATAGGTGATGATGGTGCCATGAATGACCAAAATGTGGGACACAGCCAGGAAAGGAGGCCCTTGATCCTGGCTCTGTCCCCCACTCTGTGTCCTACAGGAGCTCACTTCACCCTGGGCCTGTGTCTTGGGGACACAATTACCGTGACCAAGCGTCACCCATTCACTTGCCAATGCTGCCCAGTGCTATAGACGACAAGCGTATGTAGTCTATAATTCCTGTGTTGAAAACCTACCCCCCAACGTGGTGGTATTAGGAGGTGGAGCCTTTGGGAGGTGATTTAGGTCATGAGGGTGAAGACCTCATGAATGGGATTAGTGCTATGAAACAAAAAAATGTTAACTTCTCCTGCTGAAAGTCTTACTAAAAGAAAGGATTTATCTTCAAATATGTGGTGATGGAAGGAGAACTGACTCTGGGTGGTGAACACACAATGTGATATATAGATGATGTATTACACAACTGTACACTTGAAACCTATGTAACTTTATTAACCATTGTCACCCCAATAAACTTTAATTGAAAAAAAAAGGATTTATCAAGTCATTGCTAGAAAATGAAAAAAAGAAGAAGACTGATCTTGGGGCATGGAGTGTAAACCACCAGCAGCATGGCTAGGTAAGAAAGACAACATGGCCGTCATCACGGAGTTTTGCAAGCGTTTTTTATACATCGCATTGAGGAAAGAAAGATGTAAGCCATTCTGGAGAGATTTACATTAGCTAGAGACACCGGCAGTGGGAGGAGCTGAAGCAGGGCCAGCTCTGGGATGGGCACAGCAGAGTCCTCAGCAGAAAAGCTCCTGTGTAAACAAGAAGCAAAGTCTCCTGGGATTCAAGGGCGCCTGGCTATTCTCTCTTCTTAGATAATCTCAGAAATAGCCACCTGGAAGTTAATTTAATAATTCTAACACGAAGGAGAGTGAGCAGTCTTTTGTTGGTTTTGCGCTGCAGTTGTGAAATGATGAACCCCTTTCTGTCTCTTCCTTCCACCTGTAATTTTTTTTTTTTTTTAAGATTTTATTGGGGAAGGGGAACAGGACTTTATTGGGGAACAGTGTGTACTTCCAGGACTTTTTTCCAAGTCCAGTTGTTGTCCTTTCAGTCTTAGTTGTGGAGGGAGCAGCTCAGCTCCAGGTCCAGTTGCCGTTGCTAGTTGCAGGGGGCACAGCCCACCATCCCTTGCGGGACTCGAGGAATTGAACTGGCAGCCTTGTGGTTGAGAGCCCACTGGCCCATGTGGGAATCGAACCGGCAGCCTTCGGAGTTAGGGGCATGGAGCTCTAACCGCCTGAGCCACCGGGCCGGCCCCCCACCTGTCATTTAATTTAGGACATCTCAGAATTTTCTCCTTGTCAGTGCCCTTTATGAAAGGGATCCCGGAGAGCTCACTTGTCCCTTAGGCCATGTGAGGACACAACAAGAAGATGCCATCTACGAACCAGAAGGAGAACCCTCACCAGACACCGAATCTGCTGGCAGGCACCTTGATCTTGGACTTCCATCCTCCAAAACAGCAACAAATAAATGTCTGGGGGCGGCAGGATGGCTCAGTTGGTTAGAGTGCCAGCTCTCAACAACAGGGTTGCCGGTTCAATTCCCACATGGACCAGTGAGCTGCGCCCTCCACAACTAGATCGAAGGACAACGACTTGGAGCTGATGGGCCCTGGAGAAACACACTGTTCCCCAATATTCCCCAATAAAAAAAAAAAAAAAAACGCAGTTGGATAATGAATGCGCATCAAAAAATAAAAATAAAAAAAATAAATGTCTGTTGTGTATAAGCCATACGCAAAGGTATTCTGTCATAGCAGCCTGAACTAAGACAGCTGAACACCTGCTGAAGGCCAGGTGGGGACACTGCAGAGGATGAGCCGACAAGTGCTGCTGGCCGAGTAGTCTGCAGAGGGGATGGACATGGAACCACTGTCATTCTACCCCTGCCCCGGATCTGCCATGACAGCCCCATCCGCTAAACGTGACACCCATGCTCCGTCTGGCTTCCTGTGCCTGCCCACAATGTGGCTCGTGCCCCTCTGCAGTCCCGTCACCCACTACCTTGGGGCCCTGCAAGCTACCGAGCTCCAGGTGCACCAAGCAGGTAGCGCCACCTAGAGGCCAAATGGCGAATGGCCAAGGCGGTGGTCGCCGTAACTAACTGATCAGGGAACTCCAGGGGTGGAGCCAGGAGAAGAGGCAGTGTGGAGCCTGAGAGCAAAGCACCCCAATTCTCTTCTCCAGGGACAGAAGCAGGTTCAGATGGGACATCACGGATGTAAATTCCCTGCCGCTATCGAAAGAACTCTCTAACAACTACTCAGAAGTGAGCCGATAGCTCAGGAGGACCAAACATCCTGCTGGAGGCCCTGTAAGCCTCTAATTTTTACCGCCACCTTTTCTCAGGAATTCCCAGTGGAGAGAGCAGGCATGCAGAGGAACTCCCAGGAGCACTGTGAGAGAAGATGCTGCTAGGAGAAACAAAATGAGGGAGACACTTTCAGATCGGAAAACTAAGGGGTCAGAAAGTTTCAATCATTTGCCCAAAATCGTGCCCCAGGTCACAGAGAGGTGAAGTGTAGACCTTGAATCCGCAACCCCTTGATTTACCTCTAGTCATCCCTGTTGCCTCCAGCAGGATGACAGTGCCCCTCTTGGGTGGTCCCTAGTTACCTCCTGCCACTCCCACCCCCATGCTGTGTCCCCTTTTCTGGTTCTATGGTCATCTCATCCTAAACCCACTCCCAGGCTCCGCCTCCCTGCCCGCCAGGACTGCTGGGAATGCAAAACATTAAACCACCAAGCAAGAACAACAGTCTCCGGTCTTTGAACTTACGGTGCTCAAAAGTTAAAGGTGGTTCACGGTATTGCACCAATCTCCAACGTCCAGCCCTCTCTCTGCCAGGGAGAGCGAGGTCATGATGCCTCATGACTGGAAGAATGAATCAAAAGTCCCCTGCTGGACAGGGGTGGACCGTTGAAATCATTATATTTCAACTTTTCCCCACATCCGCCCCCAGGACAATTTGTCTTTACCTTGCTCTGGGTCAACAGTGGTCCTGAGGGTTTTCACCTGCTGGGCAGAGGATGCCAGTGTGATCTGATTCCCCTGGAGGCACAGTGGTCTAGACAAGCCACGTCCAACAGCAATTTAAAGTGAGTCGTGTTTAAATATTCTAGTTACCACAACGAAGAAAGTAAAAAGGAACAGGTAAAACTTTTTTTAAGTTTTTTTTTAATAGAGATGAAATTCACATAAAACTAACTGCTTAAGATGTATAATTCTGTGGCATTGAATATATTCACAGTATTGTGCAACCACCGCCACTATCTAGTTTCAAAACACTTTCATCACTCCAAGATAAACCCCACTTCCATTGTCAATCACTCCCCAGCCTCCAACCCCCAGCCCCTGGCAACCACCAACCTACTTCTGGTCTCTATAGATTTGCTTGTTCGGGGCAAATCTATAAATCTATAAATTTCATAGATTTGTGGGATCATACAATATGTGACCTTTCAGTCTGGCTTCTCTCACTCAGCATAATGTTTGCAGGGTTCATTCACATTGTAGCATGTATCAGGACTCCATTCCTTTTTATGGCGGAATAATAATATTCCATTGTGTGGATGGGACACATTTTGTTCATTCATCTATTGATGGACATTTGAGTTGTTTCTACCTTTTGGCGATTGTGAATAGTGCTGCTATGTGTATGTGTGAACACATTTTTGTTTGAACACCTGTTTTCAATCCTTTTGGGGTCTAGGCCTAGGGGTGGAATTGCTGAGTTCTATGATAACTCTGTTTAGCTTTTTGAGCAAGATAAAATTATTTTGAATAATACATGTATTTAATGCAACATAGCCAAAATATAATAATTTCAATATGTAACCAATAGGAACATTATCACGATCCTTTACATTATTTTTTTCTTACTGAAGTTTTTGAAACCCAGTGTGTATTTTTCTCTCAGAGCACATCTCAATTTGGACCGGCCATCTTTCAAGCACCTGATGGCTTGTGGTGACCATTCTGGACCGCTCAGCTTTAGCCTCATACCTCTCACTCTGGGATCATTCTCAAGCTCTGTGGTACCTGGGCATCACCCCACCACTGCCCACTGGTGTCCAAGAGCAGGATCCCACTCATTTGTGGGCCTCTGTGCTGGGTAAGTAGGTGACACCTGCAGAGTAGGGTCCTCCAATCCCTGCTCTGCCATCTACAGACACATGCATCTGCTATAGACTGAATGTATGCGTGTCCCCAAAGTCTATGTTGAAATCCAACCCCCAATGTGATGGTATTTGGAGGTGGGGCCTTTGGGGGAGGTGAATAGGTCATGAGGGTGGAGCCCTCGTGAATGGGATTAGTGCCCTTATAAAAGGGACCCCAGAGAGCTTCCTTGTCCCTTCTACTATGTGAGGACACAACAAAAGTGTCCTCACGAGACACCAAACCTGCTGAAGCCTTGATCTTGGACTTCCAGCCTCCAGAACTGTGAGAAACAAATATCTGTTGTTTATAAGCTACCCAGTCTGTGGTACTCTGTTATAGCAGCCCAAATGCACTACGACTTATCCTAACCAGGGACCCCAGGCTTCTAATTAATAAACTAGGAGTAAGGTAGGGAGAACAGGTGTATGTGGGCCCCTGGGGCTACCTGGCACTGTATATGCACATGGTGCCAACCACAGCAGCTCATGACGATGCTATAAAAGCAAGAGACCATGACCGTGTGCTTCCAGGAGGAGGTGGGTGCCTCAGGAGTCCTGCAGGAGTTACCTGGCTGCAGAGGCAACCACACACACCCAGGGAGCCATCGCTGGCTTTCAGCTGCCTATGGGCAACCCTGAGTCAGGGGTCATCCACTGGGCTGGTGCAGAGCTGGGTCAGAGATGGAGGAGGTTGGCCTGAGCAGGGAAACCCCAGGTCAACAGGGCCCCAGCTGGAGCTTCTGCAGGATTGCTTCTTGGGGAAATGTTCCCGGCTTCTTGGGGTGGACCGAGCCAGGCGTTGGGGCCACACCAGGTCTTCCTCTGATTCATTCATCCTGTTGAGGACCCCACAGTGGAGGTGGAGAAAGCAGTCTTTAAATATAGCTCAGCACCGGGGGGCCGACCCGGTGGCTCAGGCGGTTGGAGCTCCATATTCCTAATGCCGAAGGCTGACGGTTCGATTCCCACATGGGCCACAAGGTTGCCAGTGCGACTCCTCGACTCCCGCAAGGGATGGTGAGCTGTACCCCTGCAACTAACAACGGCAACTGGACCTGGAGCTGAGCTGCGCCCTCCACAACTAAGATTGAAAGGACAACAACTTGACTTGGAAAAAGATCTGGAAGTATACTGTTCCCCAATAAAGTCCTGTTCCCCTTCCCCAATAAAATCTTAATATATATATATATGGCACAGCACCATCTGATGCTGCAGGGCTGTTGGAAGGAAGCCAGCAGCAGCCCCTGACCTGGCCAGCTTCCCTCCATGTTGTGTTCACACACACACATACCCACTGCCTCTCTGCTTCTCCCCCTTCCCTTACAGCCTCAAACAGCCCTTGCCGCCAGGCCCAGGCTCAGATGTTTAGGCTTTCTGTAAATGTGAGATATAAAAAGAAAGATGGGGTGGGTGCAGGGGTAGGGAATAGCCACTGGCTTGCTAAGAGATGCCACCCCCATGCTGCCCCTAGCACTGCAAACACCCCCTCCCCCCCAGAGAGGAGCAGGAGTGCGCTTGCCTGCAGACACTCTGACAAGTTGGCATTTAGAATCAGGCATAAGGAGGCCAGCCAGTTGTTGGGGGAAAGCCAAGTCTGACTTTATAAAGGCCTCTTTCCTTGGCCGGAGCTGGCCCTTAAAATTGCAAATTGTGCGATGTTCCCCAGCTGAAGAGGGTCAAGCCTGCCCCAAGAAGGTACCTCCCTCCTGGTGGACACCAGCGCTCCAGCCCTGCATTGGCTTTCCCAGGCTCTGAACATGCATTCAGGATAACTATGAAAGCAAAAGCATCGTGCTCTGGTCCCTCGGATTGCACCTCCACCTGACCCTCCTTCCAATCCCCCTGCTCCCACGCCCAGGTAACTGCAGTGCCCACCTTCTGCCTCAGTCCACCCACCCTCTGGTGCTGGCACTTTCTGCTGTTCCTTCGAGTATGCACTGAGCTCCAGCTGTGTGCCAGGCCCAGGAGCTGGGGATGCACAGTGACACGCACTGTCTGTACCCTCATGGGCTCAAGTCAAATAAAGGAGGCAGAGAGCACATCACCAAACCAAATAGAAAAAGCATGGAAATGATGAATTACAACTGGAATGTGTGCTGTGGAGGGGCAGCTTAGAGCACTGCCGAGAGGCCGACCTTTCTAGGAAGGGGAAGGGAAGGTGTGCACCAGGCCTGAAGGATGAGGGTTTAGGTAGGGGAAGGCAGAGTGTGTCTCTTGCTTTCCTGCAGGCCTCACATCCAATCTGGCACAAGCTAAACCATGTACAGAATGCTGCATGAATGAAAGAAGGCATGCATGAATATGGCAAGAGCAGGCTGGCTTTGTAGGCCAGCCAGGCCAGAAATCAAACCCTGGCACCTTTACTTCTTTCCTGAGCAACCTCAGGAAAGCCACTTAACCTCTCTGGGCCTCAGGTTTTCAGTTGTAAATTATCCTAGTCGTGAAAACTATAAATGCACCTGGCACTGTGCAGGGTATGCCTTCACTTCTAGAGCTTCCCTCAGTTATTTTCACTCTGTCTCCAGCTCCCGTCCTCACCCCCCTTCACCCCCACCTCAGAAACTGGGGAGCTCTGTCTTTAAGAGAGAGAAGGTAGGAGCCTCCCCACACTGGCTCAGGGCCCGGACCTCACTCCTTGTGCCGCCAAGCCAGCGCTGGGGGCTGCTCCTCCAAAACACACACACACACACACACACACACACACACACACGTCCTGGCCTAAATATATTGCAACCTCAGAGACATTCCACGCCCCACACTCATTTCCGCCTTCCTGCCCTAGTGGGGTGCCAAGAAAAAAAAAATTCCATTGGAGGTGGAGGTAGGGAGAGGAGGAGGAGGGGGGAGAACTGTTGTGATCAGTCCCTGAGGTGCCTCAAAAGGGTCCTGGTCCTGATGGAGATGCTGAGAAGGCTGAGGATGAGGGGGACCCCCCCCACACCCTGCACCCTGTTTCTCTCCTCAGTTTAGCAGCTCTGAGTCACCATGCTGGTAGCTTCTGGCCCAGAGCCAGGGCTGGGTGGGACTTGAGGGCAGGAGGTGGGAGGGGAGACCTACTTTAGCCTCTGGTTTCTCCTCCCAGCCCACAGGGGCCTTGGGTCTCAGAGCCCACACCCTGGCCCACACCCAGTTAATCCCGGAATCCTCTGGCTCCCAGAGCCACTGCTACTGTCCCTGCCAACCCCTGGGAACCAGGAAGGAAGAAAAGGGCTGCCTGTCTCCACCCAGTGGGGCTCTGCTGACGCCACAGCCACCACTCAGCTCAGCAAGCCCACCCAGCTGGGGAGCTGCCACCCCTCCCTCCAGGCAGAAGAGATTCAGCCCAGACTGGTGGTCCTGCTGGCCCTACTGACCCCTCCCCAAAATGCCAGAAACTGCCCATCATTTCCACCACCAGACTCAAGCCAAATCTGGGAACACACACACACACACACACACACACACACACACACTCACACACACACAGAGTGTTAGTTTGCAGCTGGGTGTGTAGACAAGCAGGACAGTGGAAGGCAGGTGATGAGCCTACCCCCACCACCCGACCATGTAGCCACATCTGGGGACATTTTGGGTTGCCATGACTGTAGGTGGAGGCCCTACTGGTACCTAGTGGGTGGGGGCCAGGGATGCTGCAACATCCTCTGATGCACGGGGCAGCCCCCACCACAGGAAATGATCCAGCCCCCAATGTCAATAGTGAGAAACCCTGGCATAGGCTTGGATTCAAATCCAGGCTCTGGCACTTTTTAGCTGCAAAGACTCTATAGCAGCAGGCAAACTATCTAAGCTCACTGTGCTTCAGTGTCCTCTCTGTGAAACAAGGATAATGCCACAATAAATCTGTTGCAAGGACTCCATGAGTTCATATAAGTGAAGCGTTTAAACCAGTAAGCAACAGCTGTTATGATTATGCCATTCTTAAGCCCTCAGGCTCCAAGTCCCACACACCTGAGTTCAAATCTGACACTTATCAGCTAAACTTGGACAAGTGCTGTGGCTGCCTGTCGCAGGGGTGACATACAGCCTCGGTGTATGCTGGGGACATCGGGGTGCTGAGTAAATGCTTGCTGGCTCAGAGCTGCCTGAGCCTGAAAGGGGCATTAGGAGGCATAAGATCTTCTGATTTCTGGGCACCACAGATGCCATGGCAACAGGACAGGATGGGTTCAGAGGCAACAGGAGTTAGAGGTTTGGGGAAGATTCAGGCTGGCCTGGAGCAGGAGGCATGGGGGCCCTGGGGGGCGGACAGCAGGAGGATGGCAGGAACATCTGGCTGAGGATCTTCCCCTAGTTTTCTAGAATATATAGACTGGCTGCAAGGAGGGGAAGTCACCAAGGTTCAAGAGCAGGGGACAGGTACACTCGGGTAATCCAGAACAATCAGAGGGAACTTCACTGCTTCAGAGGGTGGGGCAGAGTTTCCTAAGAACTGTGTGTGAGTGTGTGTGTGTGTGTGTGTGTGTGTGTGTGTGTGTGTAACCCGATAGGCCTAGACTCAGCCCAGGATGATGAGGTCAAGCCCACCCGCCTGTCTGGTCTGACCAGAAACCCAGGTCCACACGTGGTGGACCCTGGCTCCAGCCTTCAGGAACCAGGCTGGCTTTAGTCATAGTGTAACCACTGGGAGGTTGAGCAATAGGTATGCACCCCGTTCCCACGAATGACCAGAGAGTCATGAGAAAGAGGGACAAGCCTATGGAGTAAGGAAGGAGGCAAAGGGGAAATGAGGACACCCAGGCTGCATTGGGAGACAGAGATGAGCAGCTGACCGCAAAGTCCCCAAGGGCCCTCCCTTGCATACTCCCTCCCCTGTGGCCTCTGACCCTCCAGCAGGGGAGGGTCCCCCAGCCCAGTCCAGTCCAGAGACCCTGGGATTTCTTAGAGTTCAGCAAAGAGGCTCTCCCTGGAGTCATGCCTGGTCCCCTGTCTGCACAACCCTCACCTCCAACTGGGAAAGGGAAGAACCCCACCCCTGGCTTGAAAGGAAGGCTGGTCCTAGGGCTCCTTCTCACAGCCTGTCTGTGACTGGTTTACCCCTCTTGAAAGGGAATGCTTTGTCCCAAACAACATGACAGCATTTTGAAAATTCCAGTATTTGTTTATAAGGCAGCATCTGTAGAGATTAGCAGGACAGCTGGGGAATACATGGGACACAGTGCTGCAGACTTGCGGCTGATGGGGAGAGGGTCCCCATCCTCACCCCACGCTGAGTCTCATTGCTGAGCCGCGGGGACCTGGCAGTGAGTAACTGTAGGATTGCTTTGGCCTTCCTGGTGGCAAGAAGCCAGGATAAGTTTCCGGAAGGGTGGGCCAAAGCAAGGGAGGAGGTCTCAGGTGGAGGCTGGTTGGCAGTGGGTTGGCCCAGAGCCCAATGAAGCTTGGGCCCCAGCTGCTGGGCTGAGGCCCAGGCCTCTCTGGCCTCTAACATGCCCCAGACTGAGCAGGCAGCCTCCGATGGGCCTTCCCGCCTGCCCTCAGGTCTAAAGGGTGAAACACTGAGCCACTTCCTGTTCCAGACACCAGCTAGAGGGCTTCCCAGCAGGCTTTCCAGTCTAGCAATTTGATTTTGCTCAGTAAATAATGATCACAAAAAAATAAATAAAAACAAAAAACTTTGTTCTTATCAAGCCCCTGGGTGGAGCATGCACAAATTGGCCCCTGGAGATGTTTTCACCTGAGAAAAGGGGAGAAAAGATGGCTGAGTCATCCAGCAAGTGCGTCTGAAAAAGCTAAAGAGGAGGAACCTGGTGGGTGAACCTGGGGAGCACTAAGCCGATTTGGGGAGGGGAGGGGTAGCGGGAGAGGGGGGAGAGAGAGAGAGAGCGAGAGAGCGAGAGAGCGAGAGAGAGAGAGAGAGAGAGAGAGAGAGAGAGAGAGAGAGAGAGAGGCAGAGAGGCTGCCCACTGGTGGCAGGGAGACCTCGACGCTTATTTGTGAACTGGAGATTACTTACTGGGTATATATAAGCAAAGGTCTGCTGGTCTGGAGAAAGGTCCCTACCCACCCCTCCTCTTGCCCCCAAATTAGGAAAGAAAGAAAAACAATGGACTTTGTTTTATTAGAAGTACATTTGTTCTGTGCCTCAATTCCTTCATCTGTAAAATGGGGCTAGTGAAAGTGCCTGCTTTAATTCTGACCCAGGCTTGGAGGAAGGTTAACTAAATGAATACAAGCTCCACACCTGTCGTCTCTTCTTAGAAGAGGGCGTGTCATCAGGTCTGTCACTAACCGGATGCTGAGTCTCCAGGGGCCTTTGAAGACTTCCGGAATCTTCTGAGGGCTTCTCAGGCTGGCTCTGTCAACAGAGGGGACTTTGCAAGAAGCCTTAATTAACACAGCCGCTAACTCCCCACCCTGTGTCCTCAGGGCTCCAAGGAGGAGCAAAGCGTTTCCAAGACTCCCGCTTGGCTCCCTCCAGCCCCTTAGGATCGCCCTGTGCTCCTGTCAGGCCCTTGAGAGAACTTCCCAAACTGAGGGAAAACTGAACCCCAGAACAGCGAGGGAACTCAGGGGGCATGACCCCCGGCTAACCGGGCAGAGCAGTGAGGACAGTGTTGGCAGACATAGCGATGCCTTGCATTCACCTAGGATGCTTGGGTCCCCCAGCCCAGAGACCCTGGGATTTCTCAGAGTTTAGCATAGAGGCTGTGGGGACAGAGTCCCAGAGAGTAGTTTCCAGGCTCTTGGCCTCACGTGGAAAGGTGCTGGCTCGGGTAGAGATGGCCATCAGCTCTGACTAGTTAGCCATCAGCTGTTACCGGTTAGACATTAGCCACTGATATAACTGCCGTAGCAACGTGGGTAGGTTGGTTGGCAGAGAAGCAGACGGCAGATTGTGGCTCCTGCTTCCTCTGTCTCCAACCCAGCCGCCATCGAGAATATAGAGGTATGAGCCCCCATCCATGGCTCCGTGGGTGTTCCTTTTTGGCCTCACCATATCCTGCGTTCTTGTGTGGGGAGCAGGACAAGAGACCCCGCATGACAGAGGCTCTCCCTGGAGCCATGCCCGGTCCCCTGGCTGCACAACCCTCAGCCACCGAGAGGAAAAGAACCAGGCCCTGGCAGGCCAAGGTCTGCTTCCACCTCACCGTTTCCGGTCACTTTTGCAAGCACCTGGAACAGAAAAGATGCTGTGTATTGGCTAGTTTTGTCAATCCTCTCATGCCCCTTGTCCCTCGGAGGTGCTCCCTGCAGCTACACCTCCAGGAAAGAGTTAACAGGAAGCGCCTGGCGCCCTGCAACCACAGAAGCCCATTGTTCTCCAGCTGGCCCCCTCCCCCTCATTCAGGAAGACCCTCTGGGGAGCCCCTTCAAAAGCGCTAGGCTAGTGTCTCCAGGCTTAAGGCCAGCCTGTCGGGAGGGCAAGCACAGGAAAAGGAAACTTGTGAGCAAGGGCTGGGGCACAGCTGTCACTATGTCTCTGGGGGTTTCCAAGGAAGGGGGCTGAGGTGTGCCACCCCTGGGGGGAGGCAGCCCTCCCCCACAGTTCCCATCTGGAAGCCAGAGGGGTTTGATCCAGATCCTTTAGTTACAACTTAAACTCGTGCCTCCCACACCCACTTCCCGCCCTCTGTGCCCCCACCCCTCAGCATCTCTGGGTTAGAAAGTTTCACACCCCACCTCTTCCCTTCTCCACCTGATTTCAGATCTCTCTTCCGTGTCCTAACCGCCGGCTTCAGTTTAGAAGACTCCAGTAGGGGGGATGGCATGTGCTTTGACAGGGCAGCATGTATTTGGGGGACACAGAGGAGAGCTGCTAACAATTCCCTGGGAGACCCTGGGGGGTGGACAGGGTGAAGGCAAGCAGCTGCCAACCAGATGTGGATGGATAGGCTGAGGAGGAAATTAATTGGTGCCAATTGGGTGGCAGGCAGGGAAGGCAGGAACCCAGGGGGCCCAAGACTGCCTAGATGCAGGAGGGAGGGTGGGGGGTAGACATTAATGCTGAGATGATTTCTTAACTGACAGTTGAGAATGTGCTTGCGGGGGGGGGGGGGGGGGGGGGGGGGGGGGGGTGTTTGATCTGGGTCCTATAGTCCAGCAGGTTGGAAGGAAGCAAGATTTCTGCTGAGAGGAGCTCCATCCATAAGGGTCAGGAGAGGAGCCAGGCCTGAATGTGCAGGTGGAGGAGCTCAGCTTTCCAGCAAATTCGGGGAGACCTAAGCTCCCCTTAACACAGAGGTGGGTGGAATTAATAACGCCCTAGGCTGAACTTCCGTAAACAGATATAAAATGCTCTAATAGCAACCCTGAACACATGTGGGGGCCGTCTGGGCTCCCTGGATACACGTGGTGTGTCTGAGTCCCCCTGGACACAAGTAGGGGGCTCCAAGTAACCTGGGCACAGGTAGGGGATGCCGGTATATGGATCTGTTCTCCATTGAACACGGGTATGGGGGTCCTGGGCTCGCTTGAGCATAGATGTGGGGGCTCTGGGTTCCCCTGGACACATATGGGGGCGTTTCAGCAGCCTCCACGCCAAGGGCTGGTCTTGTGAGCTTCAAACTCTGGCAATCCCCATTTTCCTTCCGCTTTTTCCGCCTTTTTCCTGATTCCGAGTCGACCTCTATCCCCAGACGCCCACAGCAGGGTTTCCGCCTCCCTCCGGCCCCTACAGCCCCGCCCCCGCACTCGTGGGGCACGCGGGGGGTTACGGGCGCTGCCAAGCGCTGAGGGTCTGGGTGGAATCCGGAAGGGAACGGTTTGGGGGCGACACCGACTACACTGGCAGTTCTGGCAGAGAGCGGGGGCGCGGTGAATTTGAATGACCCGCCCTTTCTGTGACTGACACCCACTACGCTCCATCCCGAGCGCCCCGCCTGAGACTTAAATTTCCTGGCGGAGATCAAGTTCCCGCCCTGCAGGGCTGGCAGCTAGGCCAAGGCCAGCGTCTTCCCTCCTCCGGCGGGCACCTTGCCCAGGCTCCTGGAACCGGGTAAACCGGTCTGGGTGCTGCTCCTGGAGTGGTCCCGACCTGTGGCCCGGCCCTCTCCAAGCTCAGCCGAGGCTCAACTAGGACTGGGACGCCTGTCCCTTGGGCCCCCGCACAGTGGAGAAGGGGAGAGATTCTCAGAATGGAGGAAATGACTAGAGCTGTCCCCTACGTGGCTGTCCGCAGGGTGAGCTTCTCTGGGCCTCAGTTTCCCGGAATGTAAAAAATGGACGTTAGAAGGACCTATCTTAAAAGGAAGTTGCAAAGAAATCATTCACAAAAAGCAAGTAGCAAGCACCTGGTAGACTTGTCTCTGTCCTTTTGGAGGCCACAAGCTAGAAGAGGAGACATCCAGAAACGTGTAAAATTGCAGTTGTGATAAATATTACACAAATAAAGTAGCTCTTGATCTGAGTGTCAATAAATATAGGAATCTTGGACCAAAGTAGGGGCGGAGAGGGAACACTTCCCTGATGATTTGCCCTTAAGCTGAGCTGACTAAAGTAGGTGAATAGGGAGGGAAAAGCACTCTTGGAGAGCTTATATACAAAGGCACCTGTGGCTGGAAGATTGCGGAAGTATGAAGAACAAAAAGCAGGTCAGTGGCGAGAGGGTGATGCAAGATTAGGCCAGAGATTGGCTGGGCCCAGATCCTGCAGGACAGTCTTAGGGTTGTTGTCCCTCTTTCAGAAGCAGAATTTTCCTAACTCTGGGACAGTGGGCAAAGTGATTCAATGTTATTTAAATAACATGGAATGCATTTCTCAGTCTCTCCCTTTTCAGTTTTCAGTCCAAGCTAGTCTGACTTAAGGATAGATGAGTAGTCTTCCTCTTTTGGCAACAGTGTGTCTTTAACCTTGCTAATCTTCCTTTGTAACTAAGAAAGCTGTCTGGAACCTCACACTTGGCTACTGTTTCAGCAGGATCTTATGACAGTATATCATTTTCATGGTAACTTTTATGAACTGTTACCTTCTAAGTATAGTGAGTGATTAAACAGTAGATTAAGTTTTAAAAATTAGATTGGTAATAATATAGTTGTTATGCAGATCTGATAAAAATTCTGACCACAACTGTGTGAAGTTTGGGAAATTCTATTCTAAGAGCCATGGGAAACCATCAGTTAAATGAGATAATAAATATTAAGCACTTAGCACCTGCTTACCCCAGACAACCTCATTCACTCATTCAGGCCTGGGCTGAGCATTCATTCAAGGAATTGACATTTGAATGGGGGCACAAATGCTAAATAGAATTTAAATATACCCTTTCAGCTAGTGAGCAGTACTCTAAGGAAGGCTAAGTTGAGTGGTGAGTGGGATGCTATTTTAGATCAGATAGCCAAAGAAGGGCCTCCCCAAGGAGGTGGCATTTCAGCAGAAACCTGAAGAAAGTGAGAATGGACTTGTGGTTATCTGGGAAAAGAGCATTGCCGGCAGAAGGAATAGCAAGTGCAAAAATCCAGTTTGTGTTTTATAAGATCAGTGCAACTGCTGTGTAGAATAGATTGTGGGGGTCAAGGGCAGGGAGGAAACTGCTCTAATCCAGGTAAGAGGTGATGGAGGAAAGGGAAAAGCTTGGAGTGAGATGGTAGGTCAAATCAATAGCCCCTGTGACTGGATGGAGTGTGAGAGAAGAAGAAAAAGGGATTCAGAGGATTCCTCAATTGGAAGGCCGGCAGGAAACAGCAAGAATTCTCTTTGGGTCCTGTTTGGCTTGGAATACCTTAGACCCCAAGGAGACTGGGATGGAGAACCAAATTTGAGAGTTAGCACAGAGATGGCATTTAGAGCGCTAAGTCTGAATGAGGCCGCCAGGCGCCACTGTACACAGAGAGGCCCAGGGCCTGAGGCAGGAGTCACTGGTAAGGTGAGAGGAAACTATGAGTGTAGGACCTAAAGGAGAAAAAAATCAACTGTTAAACCGTTACGATTTGGCCAAACTCTAGAGCTGGTAGGGGAGGCAGACCCTTGTTCACATTGAGCTACTGGAGGGGTGGGAGTGGGGGACTGTTTTTCCATCTCTCTGGACTTAGCACAGCATCTGCATGCATATGTATATGTGTGTGTGTGTGTGTGTGTGTGTGTGTGTGTGTGTATAAATTGTAGTGCTGTATGTGCTTTTAAATGGCCAGCACTGTTGTCATTCTGGCCTCTAAAAAAACCCCAAAAATAGTAACACTGTGTACCAGGCACTTTACTAGCATTTTACATATACTATCTTGCTTAATCTTCACAATGAACCTAAGAGGTAGGGACTGTTATATTCCAAAATTTATAGCCAGGAAACAGGCCCAGAGAGGTGAAGTAACTTGCTAAAAATTGCACAGGAAGCTGGCTCTCTGGCTCAGGAATCTGTGCTCCTTTAACCCATAACTTCTGCACTGGCCTTTGCCACCCAGGGTCATGGTTCTGAGTTATCTCAGTTGCCAGAGCATGTAGATCTGTCAGGTTTCGGCCTTTAACCTCTAGGGGGAGGGGGAAGGGAGGGGGAGAGGAGGGGGGGAAGGGGAGCAGGAGCCATGGATAGGCCACATTCTACCAGACCAGTCCCATTGGATGGGTATGTAGATTATTTCAAATCTGTGCCAACATTTTCATGAACACCCTTCTGGAACCTCCTGCTGATTCCCTGGTGAATCGGCTGAACACAGGATATGTGACATTTTTAGTTTTCACAGCTATTGTCCAATCGATTACCCCCCCCAGAGGGCCTGTCCCAATAACCGAGGGCTATATAACGGCCTGAAAACTCCAGGCCCTGTCAGTGTCGGTTGTTGTGACAAGTTTTCGATTTTGCCTATTCTGATGGGTGAAAAGGGGTCTTGGGGAAGGGTATATCTTAAGGGCATGTCTGTAGGGGGCTGCTGGTCGGTCTCTCACCGTGTCATCTCCAGCCCTTAGCTCCGGTGGCCGCCACCGGAACTTCCCGGCGGGGGCGGGGGTCGGCCAAGTAGCTTCCCGCGGAAGGAAGGGCCCCACGGTTCCTGCGACAGGATGCGCAGTGAGGCCCCCTCGCCAGCCGCCGGGGACTTCCCTGGGCCAGGCCAAGTTTGCGGGGGAGTTGCTCCCACGCGGGCTTATTGAGCTACCGCTAAGAGAGTGGGGTTGCAGTCCCCCTACGTCTCACTGGGGAGCTCTGGGTAAGGTCCCCGAGTGGGTGGTGCTAAGTCTCTCATGTTTCCCGGTAAGGAATCAGGCGGCTGAGGAGGCAAGCTGTGCTAGATTCCCCCGGAGGACCCAGAGGGAGGGAGGGAGGCGGGGGGTGGGGTGAACTGGGCAGGAGTGAGCTGGGGGCGGGCGTCCTGGGGCGGGCCCGCCCCTCCTCCTTTCACCCTCCGGCCTAGGGATCAGGTCCCCCGGGGCGGAAGAGGCCCGCAGTGGCGGAGCCAGCGGTCTGGGGGCCGGGCGGGCGCTTTCCCGGAGTCACTCGCTCCCTCACTTCCCACACCTGCGGCTCCTTTGTCCTCCTAACAGTCCCTCTCTTGGGTCTGTTTTGGGTAAAGTATGAGGATTCTCTCCCCTGGAGTGGCTAACCTGGAGTTGGGGTGAGGCCAAAGCAAAAAAGGGCTCCCACGGGCATTTCTAAACCTAGTCTCCTCGTGGGGAAGATGTTTGAAAGCCCACTCCATAGATGAGGAAACTGAGGCTGGGAGCTTACCTCCCAGTGTCAGCCACAGTTACACCGCCAGATTGGAACAGGGTGTAAAAGGCTCTCCAAAGCTCACCTTCGCTGGGGGCCATGAGACCTCCGCCAAAGCGAATTCAGTGCGATCATTCAAGTCTCCCAAGGAGGCGTGGCTCCCCAACTACGCTTGGGGCACTGTCCCCAGCAGTATCCCCCACCAAATGTCTGCATCAGGAAGCTCTCTTCCTTCGCCAGACTTGTAGGGGAATTCCTAAGGAATCCCCAAGTGTGGGGGGCTTCAGGAGTCGGAGAGCCCTAGCACCCAGCGTGTAAATACTCCGGCTGAGAGGACGGAGCCCAGCCCCCTCCCGCCCACTCTGCCCATGTGAGAGCCAGTCAGACCGGTTTGTGAGGCCCCTGCAAGTCGCCGCCAGCTTCTGACCCCTTAACCCTGCCCCTCCCCCACTACGGAAGACAACAAGACAGCAGACTTTTTATTCAGATGGTCTTTATTTTCCTATCTGGCGTCTCTAGCAAAAGTCCAGATAGACGGAGTTAAACAGAATCCACCAGAATAAATAAACAGTCCCTTAGAACGTCCTGGCTATAATCTACCCCTCCCCAAATTGGCCCATCCTCACCAGCCACTGGCCCCAGCTCAGCCTCACAGCGCTCTGCACATCCCCTCCCCCCAGTTTTGTGATTCAGACCAAGATTGTGGTTTGATTGTGTCTGTGTCTGAGGGAGGGTCACGCTGGAGACTGTGAACATCATCCCGTCCTCGAACACACCAAATGAGAACAATTTTAACCTGAAATCAGATCAGCTCCCCCCGCCCCAAAAGAAGGCGCAGGGGCGCAGGATGCGGGGGCGAAGTGACTCAGGCCGCCCTCCTCCCATTCCCCACCGCGGTCCACACCCCAGGACCTCCTCCCAGGCCCCACACCCACGCAAGGCAACAGGAAGCTACCCACGACTGCCCCATGACGCAACGATGATCGCTTGCATAAGTATGTCACCGGAGGGGGACGACTGCCTGGAATGCTGAGTTGGGAACGTGAACATCAACTATAGAAAAACCTTGAAAGGGCGGCACAGCCCCAGTAAAAAAAAAAGTCCGACCCTGAGGAGTTCCAAGAACCAAGCCTCCCTCTCCCAGTCCCAGAAGGAGACGGAAAGGCCACGTCCCTGTCGGTTAAGACAGCACCTATGGGCGCGGCAGGTCTCGGCAGAAGGCGCCCGCGCCCCCGGCTCAGGCACTTCGGCGCCGCCGCGGCACACGGGTGGCGACGGCTCCCCGGCGGCAGAGTCCCTCTCCCGGCCTTTCAGCAGCCTGGGCGGCGGCTCCTCTCCACCGTTTCCGCGGGCGCTCCCGCGGGGGTAGCCTGACCTCGGGTCTGCGAATTCTGGCTGACGGTTCGGCCGGCGCACTGGGCTCCGGCAGCGCCGCTTGGGGCCCCTCAAAAGGCCACCACAGCCCGCACAAGCACGTTTAGCATATTGTCCGCCGGACGACAGGCCGGCTTCCCCTCACACGCTGGTGGTGACACCGTCGGGGAGGCGGCGGGGCTGCAGTTCAGAAGGCCTGAGAAGCGCCTCTGTAGGACACGCGCCAGGTTGGGGAAGGCGCCCTCCGCTTGCGCGGGAGGGGGCTGCAGACGATCGGGGACCTCCGAAGACGCCCCTTCCTCCGCTTCCTCTTCTAGACGGGCTTTCTTGCTCGGAACCAGTCCGGCGTCCCCGCCGTCGCTCAGGCTGCTGCTCCGCCGCTTGCGGCTGACTTTGGCAGGGTGCGGGGTACAGCGGGCAGGAGTTTCCTCGGCTCTTGGCGCCTCCTGCGTGTCCATGGGCTCCGAGCAGGGCTGCTCACCGTCGGGGGACGCTGCCTCGGCTGCGGCTTGAGCTTCCCGTAGCGGGTGCAGGCGAGGATCTGGGGAGCGGGCGGGCAGCGAGGGCACCTCGGTCTGCTCGTGGGCTTCCACTTTGGCGGAGAGGTAGAGCTCCCGGGCGCTGCGCATGACCAGCGACAGCTGCAGACTTCGGTGCAGCCGCAGGCCCCCGCGCTGCATGCGCGAATGGTACATCTTCCACACCGACAGGGTCATGATGCGTTGCGCTTCCTTCTGCACCTCCATGGCGACTCGACGGCGAGGGCGGCGGGGACTCTCAGTACAGGGAACAGGTGCACTACAGCCTACGCGCTCACGCACGCCTCTCTCTGCACACCAAACTACGCCGCCGTAACGCTGCTACGACGCTAAGCCCGGGGACCCGCTACCCGGACCCTTTTGTACTCGGAGTAACGTCACGGAGACGCCCCGCCCAATCAGAGCGCGGCATCCGGGCTTTCCACAGCGCCGGGGCCAGAGACGCCTTAAAGTCACAGGGTGGAATTTACCCGGCGGAGGAAAGGAACGAGAAACCTGAAAAGGAGGGGGCGTTCCCCAGTTCCCAAGGAGCTCTTGGGGTGGTCTACTTTCTCAGTCCCCACCCCAATGCGCCCGCGTGCAGGCCCCGGGGAGTAAATCCCACCCACTTACTCGAGTTCGCAGGCCCCAGTAGGTCATAGGTGGCCAGTTTCCCTTAGCACCCAGCAAGACACGGGTTCCAGACATACATCCCCGTGGGCACAGTTCCAGGCGTCTGTGTTTTTCGAATCAATAACGATGCCAACGCTTATTAAGCGGTTACTACGTGCCAGAAGCTGTTAAAGGCTTTCCTTTCATAAATATCTCATTGATACCCTCCACTCCGCTGAGGGTAGTTATACCTGATTTCTTCACGTGGGGAAACCGAGGCAGAGTGACTCGTCCAATATTTGCTAAATGAATAAATGGGCTATGGCGGTGAAAGGGAGCCACTGGGGCCTTCAGCTCATTCTCTAGCGTCCGCCAGGCCTCTTCACTCCCCTTCTCTGTAGGTAATAAAGAAGTGGACAACGATGGCTGACTCCAGGGGCAAAGCTGCCCTTTCCACGGACGGCGGACGTCTGTAGACACGAACGCAGCCTGGGCTGCCATCTCTACACTCCGCACACTGATCATTCCCCGTTTCTTTCGGCACAAGCTCCACGGGTGGGCTTGGCGCTCGCAAGGCGGAGGACCCGGCCGCACGAAAGTCCGGGTGAACACGCGGCTGCCGCCCCCTGAACGACGCGGCCGTGCTCCGCCTCTGCAACCCAGGAGGCGCGGCTGGGGTAGGAGCTGAAAACAGCAAAGCAGAGATAGAGCATATAGAAAACATAGGCTTCACCCTCCACTACGAGCTATCGTTCCGAGAAATCCTATTTCAAGTTCCTCCAAAAAAAAAATGCGAAATTGTTTGCATGGCCCCATGCAGTAGTGGCGCGGACCCTTTAAGCGGAGGCTCCGCCTACCGGGCTGGCGCGCAAAGCCTTCCCGCCACTGGGTCTGCGCGACGTCCAGGACTAAATTCGGAAGTAATGACGTAGGGCAGGCGCGCGAGCCGCTTCCGGCTGCCCCTATAAGGACAGGGGCCGGGATCTCGGTACTGGTAGTAGAGGACTTCTTCCGGGAGGGTGTGGGTGGGGTCTCGGCCTCCGGTCACGTCCTTTCCCTCTCCGGGCAGCTAGAGCAGGCAAGAGTCCCCGACTTCCGGACCGGCTTCCAGCGGGGTAGGCGGGGAGGGACAGGAAGGTTCCGCTTTCTTCCAGGGAGGCCTGGGAGGCGTGACGCCCCTCCACGTATGCCCAGCAGCCTGCGGGTAGGGGCGACCTCAGGGCTCCTACTGACGCCATCTCCCAGAGACCCTACATAAAGACCTTGCCAGCACTAGGGTGAGAACCCCGTTCATCCCTGTCCCCACACGGACACCCCACAGTCTTTCTCCCTACAAGACCCTCTCCCCGGTATTCCTGCTCCTCCTCCCCAAACTGATTCTCGTATGCATCCTTGGAGAACGTTCAGGTCCCTCCCTCCGCACATGGAGAGTCAATTATTCCCCTTTAAAAGACCCCTCCAAAAATTGTCCCCTTCAGCGATCCTTCCTGCCACATCCAGCGACGACCTGCTGAGAACGTCCCCATTCCGTCCGCGGAGGCTCCAGAACATCCCCAGCCCAGGGGCTGAGACCCCACACAGCGACTCTGACATACACGGGGGCGACCCTCCGAGGGCTTCTCCAGACCTCCCGCCCATCCTCCAGAGGGAGTGCAGGACCTCACTCAGGCGATAGCTTCTCCGTATCCCCCAAAAAAGTGCTTTCCGAAGACCCCACACAGGATGCCCGTGTGACAGAGACACTATGAATCCCTCCCAGACATTCCTGGCCCCTCCCCAGATGGAGACCCCACGCACAGAGGACTCCCCTGGAGGCAGTCCTCAGAGCCACCATCACATCCCCTCCCGCGACCCCCAGGCTCGCACCCAGTAAGACCTCACCCCCCAGAAGCATCTCCGGGACCCCTACTAACCATCACGCCGTCCCAAGACAACTTCGAGGCGCCCCTCCTTCGCAGGAAAAAGGAAGGGAGAGTCCAGCAGAACTCCCCACAGAATGCCCGCGCCTCACCCCGCCCCGTGGGAAGGTAGGGACGACCACCTCTCCTCCCCTACCCCCTTCCAAACTTGCCATTCTCGACCCCTGGGCTGGGAAGATCTCCCAGGATAGGATCCGGGTGCAGACTCAGGGAGTCCGTTAAGAGGATCTACGAATCGAACGAGCCCAGTCACAATCTCGTCTGATTTCAGGGAGGCTATTATTATTTACATTGCCCAGAAGGAAAACAGGTTGAGAAGCAACAATTCGAGGGGCTGTAGCTCGAACCCAGATATTCCGAGCTCGTACCCAAACCCCAACGGACAAAACTAGAGCACTGCTGAGGGCGGTGAGTACGGAGACGCGAAGGGGCGGGGCGATCGTAGGGGAAGCCATCTTTGCCCACAACCATGATGGCCACAGAGAGGGCGGAAGTTCTGCACTTCCGGCCTCCGAGGGCTCTCTTTCTCCACTGGCAGTCTTTCTCGATGGTGGCAAGGGTCACGTGACGGGGGCGGGGGTGGCGGCGCGGTCTGTACCGCTGGGAGGGAACCAGCTAGGAAGGCCGAGAGGGGAGGGGGCTCGGCCTCCAGCCGTGGGTGGACTGACATGTCTCTGGAAGACCCGTTTTTTGTAGTCCGAGGGTGAGTGACAGAGATGGGGGAGGGCAGAGGGTGCTCGGGCCCCTGCCAGCCAGTGCCTGGGTACCCGCCGCAGCGTGCCAGGCAGTTTGGGCTCGGCCGTCGGGGTGCGCGAGTTAGGATCGTCCAGTGGCCGAGTGGGAGGGTTACGTAGAGGGATGTAGGGGGGTCCCCTTAACCCACTCGTTTTGGGGTGCAGCGACTGGAGGCCCGCCTGCCCTCAGACGCGCCCGCTGTGCCCCTGCCTGCAGCGAGGTGCAGAAGGCGGTGAACACTGCCCGCGGGCTGTACCAGCGCTGGTGCGAGCTCCTGCAGGAGGGCGCCGCGGTCGGACGCGAGGAGTTGGACTGGACAACCAATGAGCTGCGGAATGGCCTGCGCAGCATTGAGTGGGACCTCGAGGACCTGGAGGAGACTATCGATATCCTCGGGAGTTGGAGGGCGGCCTGGGAGAGACCACTGCGGTGGCAGGGGGAGCTGGGAGGCTGGACACCAGAGGAGGGTTGAGGGCTTTGAGGCAGAGGAGAGGATTGTGTCTGGCATTGGCCTTGACTTTTGACTCCCGGCCTACGTATAGTGGAAGCCAACCCAGGCAAGTTCAAGCTCCCAGCTGGGGACCTGCAGGAGAGGAAGGTGTTCGTGGAGCGGATGCGGGAGGCAGTCCAGGTGAGACGAGGTTCCGAAGGAGTGAGGCTGGGGAGGTGAGGAAGTCTTTCCTTTCTGATGCTGTCCTTATCCCCAGGAAATGAAGGACCATATGGTCAGTCCCGCAGCCATAGCCTTCATGGAGAGGAATAACAGAGAGGTAAGGCATCCAGAGTCCACATCCTCATCTGGCTTTTTGGGGTGACCCTCTCCTTTGAGTGCAAGCCTGACCTCTGTGTGTGTGTTTGCCTGTCTCCTGGAAACGAGTGTACATCTGTCCCTTATGTGTCAATACCCTTTCTGTGTGTTCTCCTGGCAGTCTACCTGCCTGCCTCGGAGCGTGCACACTTGACTTCCACTGTGTGTATATCCCTTCAGTCTTCTTCTGGGAGTCTTCACTGGTTTCCCAGAGTAGGTGGGTGATGTCTGTGTACCTGTCCCCTTTTTTGCTCTCTGTGTTACTGTTTCCAGCGCATATGTTTCCAGCCTACCTTTTTTTCTCTGCACGTGACCCATCTGAGCATGTGAAGTTGACCTCTCGAGTGTTTCCTGTCTGCCTCGTGCACACCATTTCCCCCTGTGGGTGTGCTTACCTGTGTGTGCTCCCGCTTATGCCTTTTGTGGGCACACTCCCTGCTGCCTCTCTGTACACCTTTCCCCTCTGTGTTCTGTGTCCATTCTTTGAATGCTGTGAAACAACCAGTCCCTCCCCATCCCGTCATGGGGCCTGGGAGGGTGGGAGTGCTGAGGCCCTCACTAGCTTGGAGTCCTGTAGCAGTGCCTAGAGGATTAAAGTCCAAATTCATAAATATACCTGGTTGGTTAATTCATTTCCTCGTTCCAACCTCAGGAAACAGGGATTATAGAGCTTCCCATTTTACAGATGGAGAAACTGATACACAGGGAAGTCAAGTGATGTGGCCTTGGGGTCACCTTGCTATTAAGTGGTGAGTCTGGGGAACCCAGGCCATCCCACTTCAGAGACTCCCTTACTGACTGACCAGTGCCTAGATTTGCCACAAACCTGTATCTGGCTCCGTGGTGATTGGGCGTCTCTGCCTGAACTTGTGGTCTGTGCCCCTGCCAGATGCTGACGGGCAAGCCAGCTGCCCAGAAGTCATCCAGTGACCTGCTGGATGCCAGTGTGGTCTCAGCCACCTCTCGCTACATTGAGGAGCAGCAGGCCACACAGCAGGTTTGTCTGGGTAGTCAGGGCCATGGGCTGGAGGAGCCTGCAGACAGCTCGGCTCCCTGCCAACAGCAGTTCCTTGCCTCCACACTGCAGCTGATCATGGACCAACAGGACCAACAGCTGGAAATGGTGTCTGGCAGCATCCGGGTTCTAAAACACATGTCCGGCCGCGTTGGGGAGGAGCTGGATGAGCAGGGCATGTGAGGCCAGCACCCCTGGGGTGGGATGGAAGCCCGAGGCTGGCTGCACAGGGGAACTCTTTGGGGGCTGACGCCATCCTGGTCTTGGCAGCATGCTGGATGCCTTTGCTCATGAGATGGACCACACCCAGTCCCGGATGGATGGGGTCCTCAGGAAGATGGCAAAAGTATCCCACATGACGAGCGGTGAGTCCCCTCGGGGAGGCGATTCGGGGAGTGGGGTTTGGTGGTGCCACCGCCTCCCCCATGACTTCTGACCCTCTCACCCCCAGACCGCCGACAGTGGTGTGCCATTGTGGTGCTGCTGGGGGTGCTTCTCCTGGTTCTCATCCTGCTCTTCTCTCTCTGACCCCGGCCCTCCCCAGGGGGCTGATCCCTCGTGCTGGGGGAGCTGGCAGGGCCCTGCCCCCTGGGAGGAGGGGGTCATGCCTGGGGAGCTGTCCCAAGGCTCTCATCCAGAGCCAGTGGCACCCTCAGGGTCATGGGCCAGATCCCTCGCCCTGGTCTTGTCTCAAGTGCGCTTAAGGGGTAGTGGAGGTAGGGGGCCCTCAGACACACCCTGCCCCATTTCTATTTCCAGTGCCCCAAAGCCATTTATTTGCCCCTGTGCCTTCATGTGCCAACTTGGAAATAAAATCCCAGCCTTTTTTATACATATTTGTATCATATGGTGTGGTTGACTCGAAACTTGTGGGTGCCCCGAGTGGAAACTCCAATTCTTACCCCCGTGTTTGCACTCACTAAGGCTAAAGGGGTGTGTTTGTGTGTGTGTGTGTGTGCGCGCGCACGAGTACACTGTTAGTGATTTCAGCGGTCAATATTGGATGCAGAAAAGACTGTTCTGGTTTATTTATTGGTTTTCATGACTGATAAATTTATTACCATTGAAAATTCCAAACGCCAATTCTTGAGTTTTTGAAGTTCAGCCTAATTACCTTCTGCCTGTTGCGCCCAAGGTAGGTAACTTCTGGAGCCGTGGAGCTGAGTGGTCACTTCTGAGGGGCTTCTGAGGAAGGCAGGGTTCCACTGCACACCTGGTCCCTCGTTCCCTCTGTGATGCATCACTCTTAACAAGCAGCATTGGTAAATCTAAAGCATTTGTATAGCTTTGCCATAGAGCCTTCCTCAGTGCGAAATGAGGCCTCTAAGCCAGGTACACTTGTGCAGTGAACCTTAGATCATCATCTGAGATGTTTACATCCCGCACAGTACGTCATCAGGCATGGGAACCGTGCCTCTCATTCGCTCATGTACACGTTGTCAAGTGCTGTGTGTCATGAGGATGTCATTGCATTACACCGGTATGTCAAAAAATCGCAAAACGGGACCAAATACGTAGATTCTTTTTTATGTGAAACCATGAAAGCTATGTTGTTGGGTTCTCTTGATCCATTCTGTACTTAGTTTTAAGCTTTCCTGGGGTTAAAAGATGTTTCTGGGAGTTGGATGGGGCAGTCACCCTGGATTTTTGTTGGCAATGCTGTTGGCCCTCAAAACCCTTACTTTCTTGCCTCTGAAGCTGGACTTCAGGACTCCAAGGGGCTGGTCTTATTGAAACATACCCGAGTCACCCTGTACATTGCAGTAGTTGACCCATGAATAACACAGGTTTGAATTGTGCTGGTCCATTTATACATGTATTTATTTCCAATACTGTAAAAATGTACTTTTATGATTTTAATAATTTTCTTTCCTGTAGTTTACTGTAAGAATACAGTATGATATATATATCATACAAAATGTGTTCATCAATTATCAGTGAGGTTCCCAGTCAACAGTAGGCTATTTAGTAGTTTTGGGGGAGTCAAAAGCTCTGTAGATTTTTGACTGCACGAATAACCTGTGTCGTTCAAGGGTCACGTCAGTCATCCTCCCCATGGACGTCTGGAGCTCCCCCAGCCATCATGGGGTGAAGCTCCTGGTCTGGGTGGAGATGTAGCCTCCTCGTCCACCTCCAGCAAAGGTCTTCTATTCCCTTGACGGGGATCCCTAATGGAAATAACCTTCCTGTGCTGCTTGAAACAGCTGAGTCAATGGAACCCTAAGGCATAGCCCTGTCTTTTCTCTCACTCGATAGAACCTTCTGTCCTTTTATATCCTCAGGACTCAGGTATTTGTGGCTGAGTTTACACTTGCCGTCTCAACCTTTGTGTTCCTCCTGATGTATGGGCAAGCTGGCTCAGGATGTGTGGCTGGGGCTGGGGTGTCAGACCACAGGACAATGTGTCAGGCAGCCCATCTGATAGAGCTGCTACCCTTCTAGCTTTGGAGGGGCTCCCCGGCAGGCAGAACAGCCTGGGGGGGTGTAGTCTGTCTGTCCATACTGGGGTAGCCAGAAGGGTAAGTGGAAGTGGTTGGTGGCCTGGCCTGCACCTTAGTGTTCCCATCTGAAAAGACCACCCTCTCCCTCCCCAGCACCCTGAGCCAGGACACTGCGGCAATGGCCAATGTGAAGCCCTGGGAAGAGGGGCTGTTGCTCTGCGCAAGGCTGGGGGGGCGCCAGTGCGCATCCCTTGCGGCCCCCCAGCCCGCTCCCCGCCCCAGTGAGCAGCGTGCAGCAGGGCTGTTACAAAGGCGTTTAGTTTATTCTCGGCATCAGTATCACTGACGTCCTCATGTTCACAGTTCCCAGTGCGCTCCTCCTTACAGTAGTTAATGTGCAATCTCACTTACGGGCCAGGGCGGGGGGCTCGGCCCGCAGCGGGGCCTGTGTTGGCACTCCACGCGGACACGGCGGGTGGCCTGTCCTGCGGGAACAAGGGGCGGCCAGGGGAGGCAGAGGGGGCCCCCACAGTCTTTTTTGCGTTGGTCAGTGATTCTCCATTCATGCTCCTTCCTGGCTGCCCGGGGTGGGGGGGACCATGCAGCTCAGAGCAGCGCAGGGCAACGGGGGAGAAGGAAAAGCAGCAGGCTGCCCAGGGGGGTGGGGCAGGGTGGGGTGGACGGGCACAGGGGTGGCTCCTGGGGTAAGGCACGACCCTGTCTTTGGCTCTCCTGGCGAGGAATTTCCTCCCCTGCACCCCTGCCCGGCCCCTCCCCCCACACCCCCAGACCAACACATAGTCCCTGGAGCCAGGGGTACCTCCTGGGGTCCCTGAAACAAGGAGTCTCTGCCACGTAACCCAGTGCTGCAGGAATATGAAGGACAGGGGCAAGTCCTGCCTGGGGACAAGGCAGGGAGGGGATGGGCGGGGGGGCCTGCCCAGGACAAAGGGTGGGGAGGGAGAGGACCCCAGTCCCAGGAGCTGCCCCCTGCTAAGGCCTGGAAAAGGGGAGCGCCTGGGGACTCCTGCTTCCTTGTGGGGGCTGGCTGGAGCCCCAGCCCACCCCTCTGTGGCCCAGGGGCCCACCAAGTGACCAGGATATTGTGCTTTGGGATGATGCTGGGGCAGGGTGTCAAGGCCAGGACAAGGGGGCGGGAGAGGTGCGACTAAGGTGCTTGTGCTTTAGCTGGGGGTGTCAACTCCCCCCTATATACTCGCCTCCCCCTACTCAGGCCAGAAAGAGGAGTGCCAGGACCCCAGCCGGACCCAACACCCCCCACCCCCAAGCAGATGCTGGAGGGAACCCTTCCCCACAGGCTGGCGGGGCTGCTGGGTCAGGGGGAGGCCTCCAAGTCAGATTCCAAGGGTCCGCTGGGGTGGCCCTCACCTCCCTCTGGCAGCCCCCTGCCTCTGGAAGCAGTGAGCTGTCAGACTTGGAGAGGAGACCAGAGGTGGTGAGGACACGGGCCAGAGACACAAAACAAACATCAAATGACACCAGCATGGGGGGATGGGAGTAAAAAAAAAAGAACCCTCGGGTTCACAAGTAAAACTCAAAAAAAACAAAACCACTCGCACTGGGCGAGGCTATGAAGAGAGGAATGGTTAGAGAGAAAATTCTGCAAACAACTGCTGACAATGGAGTGGGCCCTGCCCTGTCCCCAGGAGCTGGGCTCAGCCAACAGGCCAAAGACCAGGGATACCCTTCAAATGCAGCCCTGTGGGGGCAGCTGGCCAGACCCACAGGAGTCCTGGCAGTGGCGAGGCCTGGGACCCACCTCGGAAACACAGCCACATTCCGCACACACACACA
The DNA here is from genome assembly GCF_004115265.2 of Rhinolophus ferrumequinum. Classification (NCBI taxonomy): domain Eukaryota; kingdom Metazoa; phylum Chordata; class Mammalia; order Chiroptera; family Rhinolophidae; genus Rhinolophus; species Rhinolophus ferrumequinum. Next base: position 48,520,355 of record NC_046301.1, read on the forward strand.
TTCAGCCTGCCCCTGTCCCCCCACCCCATCCTGCCTTCCTCAGCTCCCAGGGACCGAAGGGGACATCACAGTCCCATTGGTTTGAAAAATAAAAGGAAATCTTATACTTCAGTATTTCATTAGCTAAAAAAATGTTTTAAAAAGTATGTACAGGGGGTAGGGCTGGGAGCCCTGCCATGGGGCGGGATGGGGATGGGGGAGGGAGGGAAGGGCAGCAGCCCCCCAGCCTGCACCCCTGGTCCTACTGCCTCTCGTATCTTCATTTGTTTAAAAGCAAAACTACACACACGCCCGCACACGCACACGTTTCTGCAAGCCCTGGAAACCTCTCCTCCCACCCGGAGGCCCGAGGTCTGCACTCCTAACTCAGGACCTGCCCCTCAGGCCCCAGGGCACAGAGTGGGGGAGAGAGAAGGGCACCCGGCAGCCACAGCCTGCCACCTTCAGTCATGACATTGTTCAGAGCCTGTTTTCCTCAGCTGTAACAAGGGCAGTCCCTTCGGCCTCGCCTACCCCAGCTCCAGGTGCAGGGACAGACCAGGGAGACAGGAAGGCGCTTTTGGAAAAGTGGAAGCACTGGGAGGTGGTGGCAGGAAGGGTCCTGAGCACCCTGGGGCCCCCGCAAGTCCCAAGGGGTTGCCGTGAGGGGTGGAGCAGAAGACTGCCCCCAGGCCGGTCCCTCCCCTGCCAGGCCTGGTTGAGTGGGGAGATGGGGAGACAATTGCTAGGGGTTAAGAGGGGGAGCAAGTGCTCCCCGACTGTGCACAAGTGTGCGCAGAGAGAGAAGGCCACACAGAGCTCACACCACTGCCGTCCTCTCCCAGCCCGCTTGGAATGGGGTCAGGGGTGGGACAGGGGCGGCTAAGGGGCTGGGAGCATGCAGTGCCCCCTACCCCGTGGGTCCTAGGGGGACAGACAGTAGCTTGTGACCGAGATGGTAGGCGCGCGCGCGTGTGTGTGTGTGTGTGTGTGACAGACAAACAGGAGGGGGAGTGTGTGACAGGAGGGGAGTGTGACGCCCCACGGAGGGCCTGCTGAGGGGTGTTACTGGAGGGCCTCCGCTGAGGGGCCAGCCTCGCCGTCGTGGCTGGCCGTTTCAAAGCTGTGCTCCACGCCCATCATGTCCGGCTCAAGCTTGCCTGTGTCGCTGATGAAGGTTGTATAGGTGTCACCCTCAGGCAGCTTCACCTTGGGGACCCAGCTCTTCCGCACGACGCGGCGGGCGTTGGTGCACATGTCGGCCGCGATAGCATTCATCTCGCTCTCCTTGAAGTTTTGGGCAAAGTTCTGGCAGTAGTCTGTGCAGGCAGAGCAGACGGCTCAGGGCCAGCACGGCACTGCCTCCCCTGCCCCCCTACAGGACGTCCAGAACAGCCCTTGGAGACGAGAGCGGAGACCTTGCAGCCAGCTCCATGCCTGGGGGGGATGTGTGGGCTTGGTGGGGTGGCCCAGGGTCCTTGAAAATGTGGATCATTTGCCAGAATTTAGGAAGTGGGAGATTCCATGTGGAAACCTGGAGTACCCTCCTGGCAAAACTCCCATGGCCACCCTGAGTTTCAGGATTCCTCCACCACATCTGACACAGGCTTCCCTTCGGGGCCCTGCCCCCGGCCCCCACCAGAAAGAAATTTCTAACCAATTACAGCCTTCTTCCCAACAAGCCTAGATTCAACCTCAGAAACCTTGACATCAAACCCTATCCGTGTACTGGGGCCACCACCACACCAGAGCAAGGGGCCATCTGCGAACCCCAGGCCCCAGCCCAGCTGGCCTCCAGGAGGCTGGACACTCACACTTGACAGCATGGAGGACGCGACTGTCCAGCGGTTTGCGTCTGGGGTCGTTGGTGGAAGAGCGGATGCCAGTGCCACAGCTGTTGGCCAACGTGTTCCTGGGGGGGGGTCACAGGAGAGGTCAGGGCCCCGTGGTGGGGGGCCTGGGGCAGCACCCCTCACGCCCTGGGATCTTAAAGGCCTCACCGGTCAAAGAAGGAGGCGAGGAGGCGCCGCAGCAGGACCTTGTGCCGCGTGCCCGCGCTCACGTGGCAGTTCATGAGCTGTGCCCTCGTGATGTACACGTTGGTGCCTGGAGGGGAGAGACGGAGGGTGGCTGGGGGCCCCACATTGCCACATTCCCCACACGGCCAGGCCCCCTTCTTAGAGCCCCTCCCCAACAACTCCAGGGCCCCAGGGCAGCCTTGTCAGGGCTCGGGAAAGGACATACATGGTGGCGCCCCTGTCCATGGGGCATCTACGTCACATCGGTCCCCCCACGTACACATGGAGCTTTTGCCTGCACAACCAGCTGGGTGTCAGAAAGAACAGGCAGCGGAGGCCTGCACACAGGCACCAATGCTGAGGGCCGAATTCTTAACCACTGTGCAGTTCATTGTCACACCACCCTAAGAGGCCACTCATCTACGTCCCTGTGGCGACGATGCGAGCCAGCGCTGACACCTGCCTCCTGGGTGGAAACCTAGAGGCCAATCTTTGATGTGTATCAGTGCTGAGGGGTATCAGCTGCAGCAGGACACGGCCAGGAGGTGGCAGGGCTGCACTGGACCCCAAGGCTGTGCCATAGGCCGCTAGCCCAGGGCACTGAGGCCCCTGGTAGGGGAGAGAAGGGGATTCAGGAAAGAAGTGAGGCCGGCCCACCTGCCACCAGCTCCAGCTTCTCGGAGGGGTCGCCCTCGTCATAGAGCTTGGGGTGGCAGCGGTTACCGATCTGGTTGATGAGCTCGGCTGGGAGAGATGCCAGGTCTTGCCGCACCCGGATGCGATTCCGGGACTCGGGGGTCACCTGCTCGGGGAGGGCCTCCACCTTCTCAGCTGAGGGGGAGAGAGGGGTGTGTGTCGGGGGTGGGAGTGACAGGGCTGGGGGGCGGCGGGGGGGTGGGGCGGGCGCCTCACCACTCTGGCCGACGTTCATCATGCTGTACATAGTATACATGTTGCAGATCTGCCGGTACTGCTCGTCCGTGCCTTCCTCGCCCGCATCCTCCTCCTCGTCCTCCTCGTTGTGGTAGGAGCCAGGGCTGTCGCTGGTGTAGGCGCTCGAGGTGCCTGGGCTCGTCCGCTCCGACAAGCTGGGCCCGCTCACCACACCCCCTGCCGCCGCCGCCGCCGCCGCCACCAGGGCCTGCTGGGGCGGCCGGTTGGCGGCCAGGTCCAGCGTGGAGAACCTGGCCATCTTGCGGCTGCCATTGCCACCACTGCCACCACTGGCCCCAGCCTCCTTCTGGCTGCTGTCCCACAGCCGCTTGGCCACGGGTGTGCACTGCACAGAGTCCGACTCTTGCTGCTCGGTCTTGACGCGAGACACGAGGGGCAGTGGGGTGCTGCAGGCCATCCAGCTTGACGTCTGCGCCACGGGGCTCTGGGGCTCGGACGACGGTGCCTCTTCGGCATGCAGGCCCTGGGAGTCGCAGCTGGGGGAGCTCACCTTGAGGAAGAACTCGGTGCCCTTCTCCATGATCTCTTGGATCTGCAGGAAGCCAGCCGTGTACATGAGCAGGAACTGGTCCCCCATGTTCATGCTCAGCCGGCCTGTGTAGCAGAAGCTGAGGATCTGCTGGAAAGACTGGGGCTGCACAGCTGCCGGCAGCTCCACCACGGCGCTCCGGCTGCTGTTGAACAGGTCCCGGAAGTAGGAGCTGCTGGCGGCCAGCACGGCCCGGTGGGCCTTGAAGGCATGGCCCTTGACCACCACTGACACGTCACAGTACAGGCCCTGCAGCCGCTGCTCGTTCAGGCACTCCAGAATGCTGTTGCCAAAGTTCGGGATCTCCATCTGTAGGGTCTGGGCCATGGCGGCGGCTGTGTGGGGGACGGGGAGACAGAGGGAGACGGTCAGGCGGCCGGCTTAGCCCTGCTCTCATGCACACCCACGTGGTGGATTTACCGGGGCCTTAAGAATCGCAGGAGCCACCCACTCCTTCCGTCCTTTTAGGACAGATTGTTAAATCAGCTTCACCAGCTCCAGGCCAGGGTGGCCACATGCTGTCCCTTGTAGACAAGGGGGCAAAGGCAAACTCACACACGTGCTTAAATATGAAATAACACAGTGAGCACTTGTGAGAATTAAGCACCACTAACTAGCACTCCACACATAGGGTGATTCTGAAGGGCACTGGCATGGCAACCCCCAGAGGGCAGTCATTTAATTTTTCCCATGGTGTCTGCAGTGCTGAGCACATGACCCTCAACCAGTTTGTTGAATGGCTGAATGACCACTCCAGAAACCCTGAAACTGCACAAGACCACCACTAGTCATCAGGGAAATGCAAATCCAAACCACGATGAGATACCCGTTTCATGCCCACTAGGCTGGCTAGAAGAAAGGTTAGTGCTGGCAAGGATGAAAAATCAGAACCTTCCCTCACTGCTGGTGGGAACGCAAATTGTGCAGATGCTGTGGAAAACCATCTTGTGGGTCCTCAAATGGTTAAACATGCAGTTGTCATATAGCCTAGCCATTCCATTCCTTACAATTACACCTAAGAGAAATGAAACCATATGTCCACAGAAAAACCTGCACATAAACGTCCACAGCAGCTCTAGTCACAATTGCCAAAAGGCGGAAACCCAAATGTCTATCAAGTGATAAATGGATAAACAAAATGGGGTCCATCTATACAGCGGAATATTATTCAGCCATAAAAATGAACCAATACATGCCACAACTTGGATGAACCTTGAAAACATTATGCTAAATGCAAGAGCCCAAAGAAAAGACCATATATTATATGATCCCATTGATACGAAGTATCTAGAAGAGGCAAATCCGTAGAGACAGAAAGCAGAATAGTGATTGCTAGGGGCTGGGCGGAAAGGGAGAATTGGGGGAGGTGCGAGCAAATGGATGCAGGGTACAATATTGTGATTTATAAGAAATATATATTTGTCATTTAGATAACCAAAATATATCATACACATTCAGTCTTTGTCCACAATTTCTGACTCACAGCTCCAGGAACTCTTGGAATTTCCTAAGTGTTGAGAATGAAAAAGGTCTTTTGTTATGTTAAGGAGGTGACTTTTGGAAGCACCTAAGGATGGGAGCTGGTTGCTAATGGACCCAACCATGTGACTAGAGGGGTGGAACTTTCAGTGCCCCCACCTCTGGGGAGGGGAGGACTGAAGATTGAATCAATTGCCAAAGGCCAGTGATTTAATCAGTCAGCCCATGTAAGAAGCCTCCATAGCAACCCAAGAAGAGGGCATGGAAGCTCGGCCCCCCTTCCCACATACCAGGCCCTCTGCATCTCTTCCATCTGGCTATTTCTGAGTTATATCCTTTTACAATAAACCAGTGATCTAGTGAAGTGACTATAATGTTTGAGCTCTGTGAGCAGCTCTAGCAAATTAACCGAAACCAAAGAGAAGGTTGTGGGAACCTCTGATTTATAGCCAGTTATTCAGAAACACAGGTGATAACCTGGACTTGTAACTGGCATTCTGAGTTGGAGGGGGTCATTGGGACCTCCAATCTGTGGCCCATCAGAAGCAGCGCAGGTACCCTGGGCTTGCATTTGGCATCTGAACTGTGTTTCTGTGTTTCAGGAAGGGGCAGTTGTGTAGCACTGCGCCGTTAACTGTGGATTCGGAAGCTATTTCCAGATAGTGTCAGAATTATATTGAATTCTCAGACACTCTTTTGACGTCTGAGAATTGTTTGTTGGAAACCACCCCCCTAGGTGGAATTGGGTCCAAGAACCCAATTTACAGGGTTTCTTCTCGACATATGAAATATGTAAATATTATTGTGGATTCACAACTGACTATACCGAATACCACTGAACTGTACACTTTAAATGAGTGCACTGCATGGTATGTGCATCTCAATAAAGCCGAAACCATAAAGCTTCTTCTGGGCAGAACTGGGGATGAGACTTGCCACATTCTCCGGGTCTTTTGAATTTTGAACCTGGTGAATGTATTGCCTATTTACAAAAATAAATAGTATTTTAAAATAGTGTGAAATCATACCACACACATTTATGTAAATTAACCTCAAAGTGCTGGGGGTGGGGTGGGAAAGAAATGCAAATCTCAGGTACTGCCTGTGATCCTGCTCAGGGAGCCCAGCCCCCTCAAATTGTGTGCACTTCTGCATCCGAGACTATTCTATCAGTGCACATTCCAACCCAGGAGAACTGCTGGGGTGGGAAGGGCATGTCCCATATTCTGGCGATAACCATCAAAGGGCTCTGAAGGATGATATGGCTTTACAAGTGCCCCCAGGGTAAGTTCCCTGCAATTCCATAGGGTGGAGAGGGCATTGGTCCTAAACGGGCGGGGTAGGGGTGAGACACGAGGCGCGTACATGCAAAGGTCCTGGGGCAGGACCTAACTCGAGCCCCCAGTTGGTCTTCCCTCATTTCCATGTTACCTTTCATACATCTTTCACGGTTTTCATTCATTAGCGAGTTCACTCTCAGCTGCCTGCATGGGCTGATCTCTGGAACACAGTGGAGACTTGGGTCCCACCTGGTAACAGCGGGTTCATGCTGAAAGGCTGCTCAGAGGAACAGAAGCAGCCACATGCCACGGGCTCAGAGTGGCACTTGGGGGCCAGCAGGAACCCAGGCTCCAGAATTGACTGCTCCTGGGATCAGGCGCTCCACACCTCTACTCCACTTGGATGTAGATGCTAAGGCCAACCTGATCCTGAGCTGCTCCATGCGGTGGGGCTGGAGGGATGGCAGGCCCTGCCCTTCCCTGCACAGAGGCCGGCAGAGGGAGCCGACAGGTGACCTACTCGAGCTCCCTGAATGCTCTCAGCAAACCTCTGGAATAGATTTCATATTCCCAGTACTCAGCTGTGAAAACTGAGATCATGTGGAATTTAAGGACTGTCCCAAGGTGAGTGGTAGGGACAAGATTCAAACCAGGGTCTATTTAGGCACTGAGAGTCTGACCATCCTCTCCCTCCACTGCTGTCACCTTTACCCCCACCCAGCCCTCGCTTGGTATTTTGTCCTGTGTTCTGGTCTCCACACTGCTGCTGGGAATTCTCCAGCGCTGGCATGGGCCCAAGGCTGTCCTTCTCTGAGCTTCCCACTGCTCATTCTCAAAGATGCATGTCCTCACAAGGCCAGGGACCCACCTGTCCCACCCCATGCCCAGCAGCTCTGTCCCCTTGTGCTGTCATCCAGCCACACTGGGCTCCTTCCTGCCCAAGACTTGGTGGCTCTGTGTGTCTTTGTCTCACCCCCATGGTTGGCGACTCGGTGACATTCACCCCAACTGGAACTAAGTCACTCCGTGTCTCCCCACTGGACAGTGAGCTCTGCGAGAATCTTCTTCAGGGCTCTGTGCCCAGCACCTTGCTGCCTATTAGGTCGGTTGGATGCATGAACAAACAGGCACAGAGAGGTGAGGGGCTGGCCTGAGGCCACACAGCTAGCTAGAAAGTAGAGGGCTAGAAAGTGGAGGGCTGGCATCAGAACCCAGGTCTAGGCGGTGGGCTCTGGCTCTGCGGCATGCCTGTCTTGCCTTGGTCCTCCCTCTTGTGGTGTGAGCCTTCCAAGCTTGGGGTCTGGAGCACCCTCCAGGGACGGGGGCCAGCCTCTCCCTCGACCACCTTGGCCCTGGTCACTTGGACCCCAGTACCCAGAGCACTATGTTTGGCAGCCTGGGGAGGTGGCTTGGGGCTGCGAAGCCTCTGGATGGGATTCTCTGGGGTCTGTCCTTTGCCTTCACTTGGTTCCTCAGTTTCCCTTACCTCCTCACACAGAGGGCCAGCTACTGGTCCGTCCAGCACTGAGATTGAGCTGGGAGGTGTGTGCTTCCTTCAAATAGTAGTCATGTCTCCGCCTCCCTTCTCTGGTTGCCCTAAGTGTTTCCTGGTGGTGACAGTGATTTTGATACCCCATGAGGAAGAGGGCACAGCCAAGGGAAATCATGGCTGTGAGGAGGGATGAAAGAAAGGAGGGGTGGTCAGGGGAGGGCCTGGCTCCTGATAGCCCCCAGTACCCATACCAGCCCTGCTGGGGTAGCATGGGGGCAGTCTCCTGGGACAGGGAGACGCTAGAAGAGAAGCAGCTTCTTCATGGGGCAGGGGACACGGGGCTCTCACGTTCCACGCTGAGGTGGTCATCGGCCCTGGACAGGGAGCCACCCATGCTGTCACCAGATGACCTGGGATGGCGGGGGGCAGGGGGAGCAGCGCTTTAAGAGCTGTATCACAGTTTCTCCTCCAAGGAGACTGTCCACCCACAAGGGCAGGCATTCTGGCCAGATTTATTCACGATCAGCAACTCAGAACAGAGGCAGAGGCTCAATAAATATTTGTAAATGTGTTAAATAGCTTAGAGAGAGGTGAGCACACACCACCAAGGCTAGAAAGGACGCGTCCAGTTTGGGACGGGGCAGCTGGCAGGGATCACGTGCAGGGGGAGAGAGGGCTGAGGGGGTGCAGATGTGGACGCTTCTGGGGCTGCAAGGTGCATTCCAAGGGGTCCCCCTAACTGTACTTAGTGTCAGGCACTGTTGCAAGCAGTCTCGGAGGGCTACTCTCCGACGCGGTGGGGACCACCGCTCTGCATGGCCCCAGCCCGGGCGGCCAACTTCAGGCCCCGACCCCTCCCTGCGAATTGGTACAGCTCAGCAATAGGGGCACTGATGGAATAGAGACGCAGGGAGGGGGCTCCTGAGGGCAAAAAGCAATCTGACATTCAGGCTGGGGTTCCCATGCCTTGAGAACCCCAGCTTCAGAGCCCAGTACCCAGGGCGTTGAAGCTTTTCGTTAGTAATGGAGGGGCACATGCACAGGATGACAATTAATGCCAATGGCCCAACCAAGCAGAACACAGGGCTTTGGCAATGAGCTGGCAGGTCTGGGAGCTGCAGAGACCAGGATCGGCCTTGCTGCCCCTAAAAGGAATGGGGAGTGGGGTGGGTGCTTAAGGGGCTCTGAGACCACTGTGAGGGGCCACAGGGGACCCCAGATATTGGACTTGGAAAGAACCACTACCTGTGTGTGGCCTGGTATGAAACCCCTCACCCACACTAGCCCCACGGGGGAGGGGCCGTGGAGACATGATGGGCTCCCAGAAGCAACAGGTCTAAAGCAGTTGGTGCCTAGCCCAGGTCACCTGCTGTCTGGAAAGTAGTGGGATGGGGCCAGGGGTACCAGTCCCCCCCAAGCTGAGCCCCTCACCCCCACCTATCTCAGGCCTCAGGCGCACTGCATGGTTCCCCCCAGGGGCCAGGCCTTTGGCCAAGATGGGCACACCTGCCTGGAGTGCCCTTCTCCCTCCACGGCCCGTATCTTCCTCCTCCGCCTTCAGCGACAGCCCCTGCTCTGAGAGGTCTCCAGCCTAGAGAACACCCCTCTTCTTCCGCCTCTCCCACCCCCAACCCCCTATGCTCACCTGAGAACACGAAATTCCATTTCACTATCAACTCAATGGCAAAAAACTGTACTTGAATTCTCGCTCCTCAGAACTTGGCATGTCAGACTGCCCATCTGCGGTCTGCAGACCCCCCCAGGAGGGGAGAGGCAGCCCCCAGCCCCACACAGGCCAAGGGGACCCTCCATATCTGGGTCCCCAGATGTGAGCTGGTCTCCTAGCGAGACAGGAGGCCACGGCACACGGTTTCCATGACCTCCCAACACTCAATAAATATTTGCCAAGCACCTGCCTGGGCCAGGAAGTGCGTGGAGCCTGGGGTTGGCCTCAACTAAGATAAGGCTGCCTCTGGGACCGTGTGTGTGTGGGGGGACAGTCACTCCCCCAGGATCCCAGTCAACGTGCTGCATGCAGGGCACTCTCATCCTGCCCACGAGAGCTGACATCTGGGGGCAGGGGTCTCACCCTCCAGGTCCGGGGAAGGCATGCGGAGCCCCGAGGGGGAAGCAGGCGCGGTCCTTTCAGAAAGGGAAGGAAGGTGGAGGCTAGAGCTGGGCTCAGTCCTTGGTCTGCTTCTCTCCTCCAGGGGTTGGCACCCAGTCTCAGGACTCTGCTATGGATGGAACTGGTGTCCCCCCCACCCTAACCCCCAATGTGCCTGTATTTGAAGGAGTCTGTAGGAGGAAATTAAGGTTAAATGAGGTCACAGAAGTGGGGCCCTAATCCAGTAAGACTGGTGTCTGTGTAAGAGAAAGAGCTGTTTCTCATTCCAAGAGCACACCCGGAGGAAAGGCCACGTGAGGACACCAGAACCCAACCAGAACCTCACGGTGCTGAGATGTTGGACTCCCCCCACCCAGAACTGTGAGAAAATGGGGTCTGTTGTTTTTGAAGTCTCCCCATCTATGGTATTTTGTTATAGCAGCCTGAGCTGATACAGGCTCAAAATACCATCTACTCACCCACAACTCTGCATGGAGCCCGATGCCAACTCAGTGTGCCCACAACCAAGCTCCCATGCCCCTAAACCTGCTATAGCTGGAGCGCTCACCAGAGACTTACCCACTCAGGTCAAGACCCTTAGATTCATCCCAGATCTTTCAAAACCAGTTTTCACCACCGGGGCCCCTACAATGCCTACTGGGGCCCTGCACAGTAGGGCCCTGCCTGCTCTCGAGCCTTCTAGAAGGCTGTCCCAAGATGGCCACAACTCTTCTTACCCTCCCAATCACCGATCTCAAGTTTCCAAAGACAAAGCCTCTCTCAAACTCCTTCCGGTCCCTTCTGCTGCCTGCTTTTTCCTCCTTGGCTTTGCATCAGTTCCTCCAGGGCAGGGTGTTGGCCTGTCTGCATCACAATGCTGTATCCCCTGTCCTTAGGAGCGGCTGCCCGCACAGTGGGTGCTCAATAGTTGTTTGCAGAATGAACAGAATGAAAAATTATTTCCATTACTTTGAACCTAACTCCCTTTCTTGTTCCATGTTAATGGGACTTGGAAGGGGTGTCTGAAGCTGGGCAGGGGTGCCTGGTACACTGTGGTGGGGGCTGCTGGGGACAGCATGGAGGGTGCTGCGCAGACGCAACCTCCTCAGAGGGCTGCGCCAGCGGGGGGGCTAGCAGTCAGGGTCCCACTTAGGGCTCAATGTGTGAACAACTGCTCACACTGCTGCCAGATGAGGCTGGGGTGCAGGCTTGTAAGGCAGGGCGATTCCTCAGAGGCGAAACTGCCAGCTCTTTGGGAAAGGGAGCTCTGAATTCCCTAGCTAGCAGAGGCTGTGGGGGCTGGTCTGTGCCTTACCAGGAGCTGCTGAAGGCCCTGATATTCTGGCTGACTTTCCAGGGAAGCTGTGAGCTGCCCATTTACATGTGAACTAGTTCAGAGAAACCAAATCCAAGTCTAAGAAGGCCCCTACGGCCCCCTTGGAAACCCCCCAGCCACTGGGACCCTCTGTAGGGGCCAAATTGGAAGGCAGCTCAGGCAAATGTTTGCTAGTGAAGAACAAAGTGCTACCTGACTATATAAATCTTACTGTTGGCATCTGCAATTTTTAAAGGATGCATGCATTTGACTTGCTTTCTCTTCTCCCCAAAAAGCTGCCACTAAATCCAGGGTGGAGGACAGGACTTGCAATAGGACCTGGCCTTCACCTCGTCCCTACTGTGCACCAGCGCCTAGCATAACGAGGGCTCAGAGGGGGCACTTCACTTATTCCTCTCGCCAGTTTCTGAGGAAGCACCGAGTCGTCCCATCATTCAGAGATGAGGAGAGCAAGGCCCAGGATTACACCCAGGCCCCCCGACTCCCGTCTGAGAATCGGGAGGCTTCCTGACCACAGCCAGCTCGCCCTCTGCATGGCTCCGTTGTTCTTTGCAGCAGGCAGCCCATGTGACTAGACAGATTTCACTCATGAACGGACGGGAAAATGGGGGCTCAGAAATGCCAGAGCACAGAAGGGAAGCCAGGACAGGCAGGCCAAGGCTAGAGCTGGTCTCTCTATACTCGCTAGGCATGTCCTCTGCAGAAATGGGGTCTGCCGCCCACGTGGAGGCCCCCACCCTAGTCTCAAGTGCCCTCTGAGGGCCAGGCGGGATGCTGCTCTTTCTGCCCTCCTGGGGGAGGCTGCCTTCCTCCGCCCAGCCTCCCCCAGCTCTTCACTCTCTCTCTGTCGCTGCTGTCTCCGAAGATGAGCAGTCTAGCCTGCTGCCTCTTTCCTCCCACCTCCCACTCTCCTGGCAGCCCTGGGCAATCGAGCCTCCGCCCGCAGCTCCAGGAAAACCCAGCAACAGCCCAGCCCCCCTTCCACAATGACCGCAAACCCTCCATTCTGAGTTATATCCCCCTCCCTGTGTGCATTCACATCCAAAGGACACATGGGCAGCTGCCGTGCAAAGGCCCTGCGGTGACACTGCTGTGACTAACACCGAGGAGCCTGGTGACGCTGAGGGTAGGTGCTTATTGGGATGGGGCTTGTTGAAATGTGCTTGGATACCACACAAGGTTTGGCAGGACCTAAGAATTGGAGTCTTATTATTTCACTAGGCTCAAATATCCCTTACAAAGCGTCCTATTTAGAATTCTGCTTCCCTTCCTTTTCGTTCCCAGGAACATTTATCTAGCACAGCGATCACTCATCAGTCTTCCCAACTATAAAATGGGCCAATAGCGGCAACCACCTCACAAGGCTGTTTCAAGGATTAAACGATCAAGTAACCCGCTAGGTGAGAGCCCACCTTGCGGTCAGTGCCCAGTAATGCCAGCTATTATGAGCTGTGTCCCCTTCCGTTCTCCCCCTGGCCCGCGACAGACTGTAAACTCCCTGACAGCAGCGGAGACATCTTGCGCCCGGTACCATCTCCCAAACCTTACGCTATGAGAACGGGCAGTGCTCAGTGAGGGCTCCCCTGGTGCCTTCACGGCATCACCTGATCACACCGACACTAACCTCTCCTATAGTCCTCACCTCGCGGCCGTGGGCGGGAGGAAGGTTCCCCGTGGTGGGGGCTGCTCTGTACCTTATATGATGTTGAGCAGCACACTCTGCACCCACTAGAGGCCAGTAACACAACTAGCCCAGCTTTGACAACCAAAAATGTTGACAGACATTTCCCAAGCATCCCCGGAGGGGACAGAATCGCCCTTGGGTGAGAACCACCTCGCTACAGGCATGCCTGCTTGTCCCCACTTATCAGATGAGTAAACAGAGGCACCAAGGTCAAGACCTTTGCCCAAGGGTCTCACAGCGGAGCAGCGTGGCGCTAACCAGGGAATGTGACTCTCTCCACTACAAAGTGTTAGCTCAGCTTTCCCCACAGCCTCCACTTAAATCACAAAACAGAGTCACGGTCCTCACAGACAGCCTGTGGGTGACCTTCACCGAGAAGGCAGCACAGGAGATGGGACAATGACGACAGTTCTAGGAGGGGTCGGCAGCCTAGTGAAATCACACTGTACCAAGGATCTCTTTACTTGCTGCACTTGCCTCCTAGGATTATTGTGGCCTCGCCTGGTATCCCAGGTCTGTGCATCTAAGTCCTCACAGAAACGCTTACTTATGAGGAGTGCCTCCTCCTCCAGCTCCAGCTCCAGGCTCGGACCCACTGCACCCTCTTCTCTGCCATCCACACACCATGGTCAAGTACCACCAGTCCTGTTCCAACTGTGTGACGAGAAGCAGCCACCCCTGTCCTCAGTACCCAGCCCAGAGCCCAGCTTTGGCCCAGGAAGCCCCAGCCTCAGCCCAACCAGGCAGGGGAAAGGCCTCTTTATGTGGGGCTGCTGGCCCAGTTCTCACCCCTCCCAGAATCAGGAGGCCAGCCAGAGAGAGGAGGCGGCCAGGGCCCTGATGGAAGGCAGTTCTAGGAACTATGGGGAGATTGGGGGAATGAAAGTGACAACCCATCATCATTAAATCCAGGTCTGGCTGATACTAGACCCAGCCGTCTGTGGCTCCTGCTTCAGGTGCTGAGCTCCCAAATCAACGTTCCCAGGACACACTGGTAACAGCCTTGCAATTAGTTCAGAGAAAAGGACCTAAAGCTAGGGCAATCTGACCAAAGTGGGGAAAAGACAAACCTGGCAAGCCAAGCAAAATTCAGCTCCAGAGCCCAGCCCCATCCCCTTAACTGCCTCCCGTTGCCAGCCTACAGCTCCGTCACCCCTGACCTCTTGGCTCCCAGAAGCGGAATGGGGGATGAGGTATGACCAGGCCTCTGAGAAAGAAGCTTCCACTGTTCCAGCCCCCTGGGACACCAGGAAAACTCAGAGAGTCCAAAAGGGTATTGACCCATTCCTTGGGATGGCAAGAGGAAAGAGAATTCCTGCCAAGGAATCCAGAACACTGGGGAGCTCCTCCAGTCACAACCCTCAAAGGCCAGCTCAGAGGATTGTGGGTTTGGGCTGAGGATCAATCCCAATCGGCCAGTGTCTAGTCATGTGACTTAGGACAAGCAACCCCAAGCCTTAGCCTCTGTACCACGGAGAAGGACTAAGCTGATACGATGGTGATGAGCCATCGATGAGCTCATCTGACCAGCAAATTCAGCACGGAGCCTGCCCCAGGACAGCACCCCAGAAATGGGGGGGCGGGGGGGCAATAGCAATAGCCCCAAAGGCCCGGGCGAGCCTTGATCCCATCCTTGACCCCATCGTAAGCCTCCAAGACACAATGCACAAAGCATTACAGGTTTACCTCCCAGTCCTTCGCCTCCAGGGAACTGGTGCTTGGGAGGCCACCATACAAGATGGTGGCTGTGAGGTCCCATCCCCTAGGTTTGAACCTCAACACTTTAGTCACAAAAAGTGGGGAAAGAATCTAGGACCCTCGGATACTCAGGTAAGGGCGGCTGCGCTGCCTCTCTGCAGTTATATGGGGGGGGATACACGTGTGTGAATGTGCAAGGGCCACCCCCATGGTAAACAAGATGCCTGAGCAAGGTGTTCCAGACTGTTTCCCAAGCTGCCCACACAAACACCCATCTGGCGGGCCAGCGCCCTGGAACAGCCGGCAGAGGCCTGCCCAGAGGATAGGCTGGGGACCCAGAGCCTGAAGGGAATGAGGCGTGGGGAAAAGGAAAGCCACCACCAGGTTTGGCCCAGAGCTCACACCTAGCGGATGGGGTGGGGGGGGGGAGCACATCTTGGCACGTGCCTTTTGATCAACACTAATTTCTGGGGACCTGCCATCACATCCCTTCTAGCTTCAACTAAAAGCCCCGCTACCACCACTCCCAAAGCTCCTACAGCAGTTCTTCCACTTACCTGCTCGCACCGTATCTGGCGTCCCCCAACTCCTCTCCGACCCTAACCTCACACGACCCCTGCAAACACCTCCAGGATCTCCTATCCGCCCGCCCCCTCACCCCGGCCCGGAACTAACTCCGCCCACACCCACCCTGCCCCACTTCCTGGGCTTCTCCTCAGCCGCCCCCAGGCCTGTAACCTGACCCACCCACCTCCTCCAGCGACAGTACCTGCAAGCCGGCCCCGCCCCACCCCCCCTCCGGGCCATTTCCCTCCGGCCGCACCACCCACCCTTCCTCCCCCACTCCGCCTGCCCAAAGCCCGGCTTCTCCTCCCCCTCCGGATTCCCCGGGCGCCTCCTCACTTTACCCCTCGATCACTCCAACTTCCCCGGCCCCTCAGCACCTGCCCCGGCCCGGCCCAGCGCCCCCCGCCCCCACTCCGCCCGGAACGAGGGGAGGAGATCTGGGCCCGATGTCGCCGCCCCGAAGCCTCGCGGCCGGGTCCGGGGCTGGACACTGAAGGCCGCTGGCAGGGGCTGGGCCTCCCCGTACTCGCTGGCCCGGCCACAATGCAGTCTGTGGGCCCGGTTCCCCCTCTGTCGGAGAAGGTTCCCCCCCTCATGCCCTTCTCACTCAGCCCTTAACTGGACCTCGGATGCCCTCGGGCCGCCCCGGCGAGAGGAGGCCGGAACCCGGCCCGAGGCTGGCCGCCTCACCTGCGCCTTGGCCGCGCTTCGGGGGCTCCCGGCGGGCTCCGCAGCGGCGGCTCGGGCTGGGCCTCAGCCCGGGGCGCGCCCCCCTGCGCCGGGGCCTCGGCCTCCGCCTCCGCGGCCTCCGCGGCCTCCGCCTCAGCAGCAGCGGCAGCCGCGGCGGCCATTCATTGTGGGCCAGGCCGCCCCAGCCGAGCGCCGAGCCAGCGCAAGCCGCGCCGCCGCCGCAAACCGGCAGGGGAGGAGCGGCTGCGGCCCCGCCCCCGCCCCCTAGGTGAGGCCAGTCGAGCGCCGAACGCGCCCATTCTTCCAGTCTCTGCCTCCTGCCTCCGCCCCTTGAAGTCCCCTCCAGTACCTCGTCTCAGCTGGGAGTTCGAATCCCGACCCCGCCAACCTTCTAGTCTCGCGACCTCAGACAAGTCGCTCTGCCCTTCGGAACTTTAGTTTCCTGTAAAACGCAAACAATGTCTGCTGTTTATTGTGTTAGGCACTGTTTTAGGTTTTTGTGGGAATGATCTTTAAATGTCACGGTAACATTTTTATGTAGGAATTATTTTACAAACATTTTATAGAAAATAAAAAAGGGGGGCATAGAGAGATAAACCTGCTCAAGATCACATAGCAAGGAAGTGGTGGTGGGTGCCAGGATTCAAACCCAGGATCAAGAAGCCACAATAAAATTTAACGAGATGTCAGATTCCATTCTAAGAATTTTACCTGCACTAACTCGTTTAATTCTCATCGCAACCCAGTAAGGCACCTTAGAAAAATATGCCCATTTTGCGCATGGGGAAACTTAAGCACAGAGAGGTTGACAACAAGAAACAGGGCGAGCTGGGACTGGAACCCAGGCAGTCCATACCACCATGCTCTCCTCCTTTCCAACACAGGTTAGAACCTACTGACGGTTTAGTATGTGAGAGGGGCTGCTTGGCACACGTTCCAGGTATTCTGTCGTTTAATCTTTGCTCTATCTTGGAAGCTAGGATTCTTATTTAACAAGTAAGGAAAATGAGGTCCAGAGTTTAGGTAATTTGCCAAGAACATGTTGTAGGACTGGGATTCAAACTCAGTAAATCTGGTTTCAGAGCCTGGGCTAGGATGCCCGGAAATGTTTAGGGCACCCAGCACCCCAGGAAACGATCAATAGGTGTTGGATGTCTTCGCTTACCGCCCCTTTCCTGCGCCTCACCTTCCTCATCCGTGAAATGGGCTGGTGACTTGTGGCCTTAATTACAAGGGAGCCGCTGTGATTAAAGCCACCGGCACAACATGTTCAGCACTTTCCACTGTGAATTTTGATCCCGGCCCCCCACTGTAGGTAGTAGCATCACTGATTGGTTGAATCCTGCCATGTGATCTGCCCTGTGCCAACATGGCGGCGCCCAGGTCCTATCCGGGAAATGTGCACCGAGACTAATTCGGTTCTCGGTGCTGCGAGAGAAGGTGAGGAGGGCCTGGGCGGCGCGGAGAGACATCTGGATCAGGGACGGGCCCACTCGAGGGCTGCCGGTTTCGCAGGGGCCGGTCCTCCGAAGACAGGGGATGGTGTCAGCTTACCGAGGCCGCAGGGTCTCCTTAGCTTCTGTTTTACAGACGTTTAGGCCATGGGCCCGGGAACGCAGCTCTCTGATCCTCTCTGTGCCCTCCTGATCCAGGCTTGGTAGGCTGAGGCTCCCGCGGATGTCCGGTGCGAGGATCGTTCCATGGTTAAGCCTGACTCTCCGCTCCGCCTGCAGTCTCTGTAGAGCCAGGTTTATGGAGGGGAAGCCCCAAAGGCCGACGGATCCAGTCTCGATGGAGAACGGCACGGTGCCCCGTGGAGAAAAGCGCCCACCTGAGGCCAAGGAGACGACGGTCACCGAGGGGGCCGCCAGGATCGCCTTCCCCAGCGCCAACGAAGTCTTCTACAACCCAGTGCAGGAGTTTAACCGGGACCTGACGTGAGCAGGGGTCCGGGGTCAGCTTGGCAGAGGGCAGTGGGTCTGTGAAATGGGGATGTGAGCTGTCTTCGTCTTCCACAGATGTGCTGTGATCACTGAGTTTGCTCGCATTCAGCTCGGGGCCAAAGGAATCCAAAGTGAGTGGAAGTCCAGTCTCCTAGTGGGCGGGGGTCACACAGAGCTATTTCCCTGCCCGGGCCCCCTATCCCCTAAAGTCTGGAAAGGCTTCCGCCACATAGCAGGCCCTGGGCTCTGCTCCTTCAGCCTTTCCCTAGGGACTTTGGGGAAGATTTTCTTCCATGAATCTTATGTATTCTGAAGAATCGGAGGAGATTTCTCAGGGAGAGCTTTGGTATTCCCTGACTTGTGCTTCTGGGTGGCTGCAGTCAAGGTGCCAGGTGAGAAGGACGTGCAAAAGGTGGTCGTGGACTTGTCGGAGCAAGAGGAGAACAAGGCTGAACTTAAAGAGGGTGCAAACGTGGCCCCTGGAGACCAACCTCAAACAGCCGCCGTGGGGGAGATCTGCGAGGTGGGGCCTGGACGTAGGAGGTGGCAGCCTAGTGGGTGATGTAGAAAGGAAGGCTCCTGGAGGTGGAGAGCTATAGGAGGAGGGTGGTGGGGACTCCTTGAGGCCCAGCAGAGGATGGAGGTACTGATGTGAGTGGGGCTCCCTGCTTGCTCCAACAGGAAGGTCTGCGAGTGCTGGAGGGCCTGGCAGCCTCGGGCCTCCGTTCCATTCGCTTTGCCCGAGAGGTGCCTGGGCTCCAATCCGTGGTTGCCAATGATGCCTCTGCCCGAGCTGTGGATCTCATACGCCATAATGTTCAGCTCAACAAGGTGGCCCACCTGGTACGGCCCAGCCAGGCAGATGCCCGGTAGGTTTGAGGCAGCAGAGCCTGGAGGATGGAAGGTGCATTCTGGAGCAAGGCTGCCTGGGTCAAATCCTGGCTGTGTCATATTCTTGTTCTGTGACCTTGGGAAAGTGCTTTCGCTTCTCTGAGCCCCAGTTTCCTTGTCTATAAAATGACAATTTTACAGGAGTTGCTATACTGCTTAAATGAGAGGTAATACTTGTGTAGCTCATACTCAGTGTCAGAAATAAGTGCTGTTACGGTTTCCATTTTAGATTTAACTTCTTGTACTTTTATTCATTCAAATGAACCTACATATATTCTGTCTACTATGTACCAGACACCGTTCTCAGTGCAGGGAATTTATCAGTGAACAATACAGATAAAATTCCTGACCTTGTGGAGTTCAGGTTCAAATGCAGGGGTCAGCAAATTGCAGCCTTTCTTGGTTTGCCATCTAAGAATGTTTTTTATATTTTTAAAGGTTTTAAAAAAAGAAGAACATGCAGTAGGGACCATTTACTCTCTGACCCTTTACAGAAAATAAATAAGTAAAAACTTTACTCTTCTGACCGTATTAAAATCTAATAGGAAACACAGATGATAATAAATAATCATGACAAATAAGTAAATTACATAGTAAACTGGAGGTGAGAAGTGCTCTGGAAAAACTAGTACAGGAGATGGAGGAAGGTGGCGAGAGAGGAGATTGCAATTTTAAATAATGTGGTCAAGGTAGGCTGTGTTGGTAAGGTAGCATTTGCTTTTCCCTACCTGGAAAGGGAACAATATAGTTCGAAATCCATGGAGTTGTCAGGAAGATTATGTGATTAAATGAGTTAATGTATCTATAAATTGCTTGAAACAATGTCAAGTTACATCGGTAAAGCAGACCCTTGAGTAATGTCCTTATAATACTGATGAGGAAAAAAAAAATCGATTCCCGGCTAGGGCTACTATTTGTGTTGAGTTGGCAGATTCTCCCCATGTCTATGTAGGTTTTCTCTGGGGACTCCGGTTTCCTCTCACATCCCAAAGATGTGCATGTGAGATAAACTGGCGTGTTATATTGTCCCAGTCTGAGTGAGTGGGTGGGTGTGAGTGGCCCTGCAGTGGAAGGGTATCCTGTCCAGGGAGGGTCCCGCCTTGTCGCCTGAGATACTTGGATAGGTTCCAGCCGCCTATGACCCTGAACTGGAATAAGGGAGGTGGAAAATAATGATCTGACTTGTTTTTATTAATCTTTCTTAAATGTATGTAAAGCTCACATTTATTTCATTGTTTAATATCAGAAGTGCTTTGGGTATTTAGAAGTTGGGAGATGTTTTTATGACCAGAAATATGCTGTAAGAACTTGATTCTTGTTTAGATAAATTAGTCTATGGTAAAATTGGTTTCATTATATGACATTTCGCTTAAAAGTTGCAGTATTCAAGAACCTACGATGACATTAAGTATTGGCTATTACTGCCATTGTTAGAGGTGGGTAGACTGAGACCCGACGAGGAAAAGTCATGAAGTTAGCAAATGGCCAAACCAGGATCTGAGCCTGGGCCGCTGGTCCCCAAGTTCAGGCCCAAACCATCATGCTGCATGAGTGAACATGTGTAGGGGACAGAGCAGAGCAGTTCCCTGGTACCAGGGACTGAGGACCTGGCCCTCTCCCCTCCAGAATGTTGATGTACCAGCACCAGCGGGTATCGGAGCGGTTTGATGTCATCGACCTGGACCCCTATGGCAGCCCTGCCCCCTTCCTGGATGCAGCTGTGCAGGCTGTGAGTGAAGGAGGTGAGGCCGGGCTGACGCAGGGGTACAGAGCAGGGGTTGGGGTGTTTGAAGGATCCTCACTGTCCAGTCCTTCCCTGCAGGGCTGCTGTGCGTTACCTGTACGGACATGGCAGTGCTGGCGGGGAACAGTGGGGAGACTTGCTACAGCAAGTATGGGGCTATGGCCCTCAAGAGCCGGGCCTGCCACGAGATGGTGAGGGGACCCCCGACACCCATTCCCCACCCCACCCCAGACCTGCTCAGCTTCCTCCATCCCAGCACGTTAACAACAAGCATGTCTTTAACCAGCATAGTTCCTAAGAGCATGGGCTGCCAGTCATGGTCATTTGTGGGTTAATGGCTTTGCCCAAGGTAGGAGTGGTGGTTATAGTATTCTTTCTAGTAGTCTCTATTTTAACAACTTTCTAAAATTGTTTTTTTTAAGGCAGGTTTTCCAGGTCTGGGTTCAGCTCTGGGTTCAAGTCCTAGCTTTGCTGGTGGCTTTGGGCAAGTGACTTCCCCTTTCTGGGCCTCAGATTTGGCATCTGTGAAATGGGCATGATGATGATGGCCCAGACTACATTGGGTTGCTATGGGGATTCAAGAAGGCCGGGGCTGGCTACATGGATGGGCCGGGAAAGCAGGAGCTCTGTTCTTGTTCGTCTGTCCTCAGTCTGGGAAACGCTGCCTTCTTTTCTGTGTGTGAGTGTCACAGCAGCCCCCTTGAATGTGTCCCCATTTCCTGCTGACAAAGCTCATGGGGGCCAGACCACAGGTCCTTGGGCACAGCACAAGGCACACTGAAAATGCCACATGGAATAGGTCCCATTTACTGGGTCTGCGTGCTCCTTAATCACTTAGTTTCCCCGGCAGGACCATAGAGACGAGACTGTTAGGATTTCACAGATGACGGAACTTAACACTCACTTGCCAAGGGTGCTGGGCTTTTAATCCTGACCCCGTGCTGTGAGCACCTCGCTTGGAGGGAGGAGTGACGGCTGCCATCTCTCCCAATTCCCCACCCCCCAGGCTCTGAGGATCGTCCTGCACAGCCTGGACCTCCGCGCCAACTGCTACCAGCGCTTCGTCGTGCCGCTGCTCAGCATCAGCGCTGACTTCTATGTGCGAGTTTTTGTTCGTGTCTTCACTGGCCAGGCCAAGGTCAAGGCCTCAGCCAGGTTAGCAGGGGGCAGGGATGTGTGATGGACTGAGAGAGGCAACTGCCTTTCCCTGGGATGGGAGGTGTGGTCCTGCCTGGGGAAATGGGGGGTCCTAAAGGGGACTGAGGCAGCCTGAGGGAGGAGTTGGGGTATGGTGGCCACACCTTTCCCCCCACAGCAAGCAGGCACTGGTGTTCCAGTGTGTGGGCTGCGGGACTTTCCACCTTCAGCAGCTTGGCAAAGCATCAGGGGCCTCTGGCGGCAGGTAAGCAATGGTGAGCTGGAAGGGAGGTAAAGGGGGCGTCCCAGGGTTGTCGCCCCCTAACCACTCCTCTCTGTGCAGGGTCAAGTTTTCTGCAGCCTGTGGTCCTCCTGTGGCTCCCGAGTGTGAGCACTGTGGGCAGCGGCACCAGGTGGGGCCACGGGAGGCGAGGGGCTCACAGGGATCCCGCTGGTCTTGCTCCCTGCCCATCTGGCCCTTGTGTCTGCAGCTTGGTGGTCCCTTGTGGGCAGAGCCCATCCATGACCTGGATTTCGTGGGCCGTGTTCTAGAAGCTGTGAGCACCAACCCCAGCCGCTTCCACACTTCGGAGCGGATCCGAGGAGTCCTGAGCGTTGTCACCGAGGTGGGGGCCGGGCCATGATAGGGAGGGGGCTTGCCTGTGCCCAGCTTCTTCTGCCTCGTGACCATCCCACTGACCCCCTCTGCAGGAGCTGCCCGACGTGCCTCTGTACTACACGCTGGACCAGCTGAGCAGCACCATCCACTGTAGCACACCTAGCCTCTTGCAGCTGCGGTGAGGGCCAGGCCAGAGAGGAGCAGAGCCTGAGTGTTAGGTACCCTGGGCAAGTTGGGCCCCTTTTGGGCCCAAGTCCCTCATAAAATGGAGCTCCAGCATCACTCACATCCAGGGCTTCTCGTGTACAAGTGCTTAGAACAGAGCTCAGAGGCTGAGCGTCTGGCCAGGGAGACAGTCTGACTTTGACAGTCATTGGCATTACACTGGCCACGTAGTCACTGTGACGTGCAGCCAGCCTCGCCAGTCTGTGTGACATGATTCACACCCACACAGGTCAGCACTGGCTTTGGAGTCCAGCCTCCCCCTCATGGCCCCTTTGGTCCCCAGGTCGGCCCTTCTCCATGCTGGCTTCCGGGTCTCGCTCTCCCATGCCTGTAAGAACGCTGTGAAGACGGATGCCCCTGCCTCAGTCCTTTGGGACATTATGCGCTGCTGGGTGAGGACTGGCCTGACCATATGGGGGTCAGAAGTCAGGGGAGGGCAGGCGCAGCATCCTCTGTCCTCTGACCTTTGCCTCCCAGGAGAAGGAGTGTCCAGTGAAACGCGAGCGGCTGTCAGAGACCAGCCCGGCCTTCCGCATTCTCAGTGTGGAGCCCAGGTAGGGATGCAGACACGGCTGCCACGCGCATGGACACACATGCATGCAGATGACACAGACACGTCCCTACACGGAAACGTGCTGTTCTTCACGTGAGATCCAGAATCCACCTTCTCTCACCACTTCTCCCACCCTCCTCTGTTCCCACCCCTGCTCACCTAGACAATGTGGTCACCTCTGTCCTGGTCCCCCAGCTCCCACCCCACCCCCCACATCCATTCCCCCTACAGCATCCAGAGGGTGCCTGTAAGCACCCGAGTCAGATATGGCCCCCTCTCTGCTCACAACTCTGTGGCTCCCACCTCATTCAGAAACAAAGTTCCCCCTGCAGGCCCCGCCCCATCTGTCTGTCCCCTCCTGCCCTCATCGATGCCCACCCTCGCCCCTCCCTGGCTCACTCCACACTGGCCTCCTCACTCTGACTCACCAGGCACAGCCCCACCTCAGAGCCTTTGCATGGGCTGTTCTCTACCTGGAGTGCCTGTCCCTGGGTGCCCCCGTGGCTCTTCCCCCACCTCCTTCAGGTGTCCCTGACCGCCCTGTCCTGCACTGCACCCTTCCTTCTACCCAAAACTCTTATTTCATGCCCTAACACAACATGATTTGCTGATTGCTGATTTGTCCTGTTGCTTGTCCATCTCGTGCATTAGAATGTCAGCGGCAGATTTCAGACACACAGTAGGTACTTGATAAGTGTTTATTAAATGAATGAGAAAATCCTGATAAGGGCAGTCTTCCCAAATCATATCGAGGGGCACTGAGGCGGTTTGGGTGGTTGGTTGTGCATGTCTCTGTGGCGGCTGCCCCCCAGCCCCAACCCCCCCTCCCCAGGCTGCAGGCCAACTTCACCATCCGGGATGATGCCAACCCCAGCTCCCGCCAGCGAGGACTCAAGCGCTTCCAGGCCAACCCTGAGGCTAACTGGGGCCCCCGGCCCCGTGCCCGGCCAGGGTGAGTGAGAGTGGGGCAGTGGGGCTTGGCCAGGGCGGCGGTGCAGAGGCCAGATGGGATCCCAGCTGCTTATCTCCCAACACAGGAGCAAGACGGTGGGCGAAGCTATGGAGCACAGACGCAGGCTGCTCCAGAATAAGCGAAAGGAACCGGCGGAGGACCCGGCCCAGCGGGCAGCCCGGCTTAAGACATTTCCTTGCAAGAGGTTCAAGGAGGTGAGGCACCCGCCATCTCCCACTGCAGTACATGCTGCAGCAGGGCGACAGGGCTGGGAGGACTACGGGTGGGCAAGAGTCTGGGAGTCAGCTCCCCATCCAGGAAAGGAACCCAGTGGAGGCTGCTGAGCTCTGGGCCAGGCTTCACATGCGCCATCCTCTCACCAGGGCACCTGTCAACTGGGGGACCAATGCTGCTACTCCCACAGATCCCCAACACCCAAGGCCACTGCTGAAGCCACCTGCACTGATTGTCCACAGACTCCCAACCAGAACCCACCTGGGCCTGGAGCCACTGCTGGTCCAGGCGTAGACTGAGCCAATAAAGAGATGTCACCTTACCCTGATTGTCATTTGCCTGAGTGGAGGCTGCCCGTGGTTTGTCCATCTGTCCAGCATGTCTGGGGACTTTTCCCTTGTCTGTCTGTTTTAACTCTCTGGGGGAGCTCTGTGCATCTAGGCGTTGGTTTTGTTTCTGCCTGACTGAGGTGTTGTCAGTATTTCTGTGCAGGGCTTCTGTGTATGGGGGAGTGGCCTGTCCCTCTGCACGGGAAAGCACTTGGGCCTCTGGTTGCTGGCCTGCGGTTTCCAAGATGGCCACGGGGCGGCAGCCATGCGCTCGCATCCGCCGCGCACCCCCCACCCAGTTGGCGCGCTCCCGGACACAGACACGCGAGCAGGCCAGTGCCACCGAGGCTCCCACGTGGCCTCCCACCGCCCCCTCCTCGCTGCCTGGTTTCTCTGGCCCAGCTCCCCGCGGGGCCGTGGTGGCGAAAGCCGGGCCGGAACCAGGCGCCTTGTGCATCCGCTCCAGACCAGGTGCTTCCTGCCCTGTGGCCCCTTGGGCGGGGTGCACATGGAGGCACCGGGCAGGCTGCTGCATCCTACCCCCAAGGGCAGGCCTTAGAAACGTTAACAGAGAGGCCTGGGGCAGAATTCCCACCCTGCCACTTGGTAACTGTGGGACCCCAAAGGTACCCTTTACCTTGCTCCATCCACAAGAGTAAAACGAACCTGATCCCGGAACCTGCTTTATAGGAACAGGAGTTCACTTAGTGCTTAGAACTGGACCTTCACTTCTCTGAGGCAGTGGGATGGTTGGTGGTGGGGACGTGGTATCACCTGGTTTCTGGAAGGGTAGTGGCAGTGTTGGCGGCACTGGGTGGCAGCTGAGGGCCTACCTGGCAGCTAGCTCCTCCAGTCACTCAGACACAGGGCAAAGTACGGGAGCCCAGGTGAGAGGATGCTGGGGATTAGGAAGTCTTGTCACTGCTACCTGCCTGTACCCAGGACCCCTCCCTTTGTGAGGCTCCATCTGAGTCTTGAGTTTCACCGCCACCCAGGACATTCACCCACACCTCTTTTATCACCATCCACCCTGAAGTAGCCTGGCTGTGGGATAAGGGCCAGGGACCACCAAGTTGGAGCTATGTGATCCTGTGTCCTGGAAGACCCGGATTGTGCGGATATGCTAGGGGCACCCAGCCCCTAGAAGATTCTGGCAGCACTGTCACCCTAGGACATCTCCCGCAGCTGTGGCCCTTCCTGTCACCCTCCTGGGCTGGAAAGGTGGTGTGGATAGTACACTGGGGACGCAGGACACCTGCCACGCTGGACACCCAAGATCAGACTGTTAGAACTGCCCTCCCACCAGTGCCCCACTCCAGGGTGAGGGTGGCAGAAAGGCTGGGAGGGGCTCTGTAAAAAGAGGAACCAGGCTGGGGGAGGAGAGAAGGAGAAGGAGGGAGCCCTGTGTCGGTCACGAGGCCCCAGCAGGGCCGGAAAGGGCTCTCCACCCCCATCAACATGGACATAGCTGGGGGTATTCAAAGCTGTAGGCCAGACCCAAGCCACACAGGAGGCTACTGCTTCCCTGCCACAGTTTTCCCTCTGCATGCACCTCACTCTAGCTGTGCACTGGGGCTGGGTCCTTGGAGGGCCAGGGTCCCTCCAGTGATGGGGGAAGGGAAGGGAAGGCCCTGAGGGGTGAGGGCCACTCCTGACTGCCGGGGGCGGGGCATGAGGTTGCTCTCGGAGATCCCCGCCCTCCGGTTTCCTCCGGGGTCAGTCCGGCTCCTTATCAGTCTCAGCCAGGCAGCCAGGCCCTTATCTGCACTGGCCCAGCATCCTCCAGCCACTGCACCAGGGGTGAGAGGGAGGAAACCGGGCTGCTGGGGGCGGGGAGAGGGCAGGCCAGCCCGGAGCCGCTCACTTTCTCTCGAGGGACCCAGGCCCCTGCCCTGAAGCCCTTGGGAGCCTAGGAAGAGGTGAAGCCCAGACGGGGAGGCCGCTGCCAGGGGCACAGAGTGAAGAGACTGGACGGAGCAGAGCCACGGAGCCTGGCCTGGAGCCGGAACCACATCTTGGCTCTGACCGACAGAGCCAGGGCACTCAGCAGGCAGCAGGACCAGCACAGGGGTAAGAGGGGAGCGGCATGAAGGTGGAGGATACCCAATTCGCCTGCATTCATTCATTCATTCCTGCCTTCATTCATTCATCCATAAGAATTCACTAAGTGAGGGGCCAGGTCAGTTTCCCCAGAGACCTGCTAGGGAAGACAGGGCAGAGGGACTAGGTGTCCCGATATTGCTGGGACACTCTAGGCCATGGGGCCAAGAGTGAACAGGGACATCTAAGCAGGGTGCAAAGGGGTGGATGCTGATGGGGCGTGGGTTGGAGGGGGTCACCAGGGCCAGGAGAATTGGGGCATGACTATTATGTACTGGGCAATGGGGTCACAGGGTTAGTGAGGTGGACACTTTTAGTGGGAGTGGTGATCATTGGAGTGAGTATGGAGATTGTTCCGGGTCTGACAGGGAGGCGATGGGAGAAGCCTTAGGGTCCTAGCTGAGGGCCACATGGTCCACCTGGGAGAGAAGGGAGTGGTCTGTGAAGGCCAGAGTCAATTATAGAGGGATCCCAAGGTCACACAGTGTCAATGAAGGTTGTCAGGATCAGATCTTAGGGTTACAAGGTCACCCTGGGAGCCTCAGGATCTGGCATGGGTTCCCTGCCTTGCCCCTCCCTACAGGCTCCAGGTGAGGGGATTCTGGAAGAGAATTTGCTCAGGGGCTGGGCAGCTGAGTTCTTCACGGGTCACAAAGAGCTCCGAGACGGCACTGCTGGGCTCATTGCTGCACAGAATCTCATTGGGCACCTCCTGTCCTTGTATCAGACCCTCCTCCCATATTGTGGCAGTTTCTGGGCCTACGCCTCTACCTGCCTTTGCCCACTGAACTGTCATCTCACCACTATCCCTTCCATTGGAGGGCTCTGTTGGACTAAGGGAGTGTGTGGCATCTGATCCTCCTCCCCACTGGCTTCCTTCCCTTCCACAGGTGAGCACCCCCTTGGGGTCCATGTGCCCGCCCCAGGCCCAGGCAGAGGTGGGCCCCACCATGACTGAGAAGGCTGAGATGGTGTGTGCCCCCAGCCCAGCGCCTGCTTCTCCCCCCAAGCCTGCCTCCCCTGGGCCCCTGAAGGTGGAGGACTTGGGCCATGGAGGTGCCTCCTCCCCCAGGCTGCCCCCTGGCGTCCCGGTGATCAGTTTGGGCCACACCAGGCCCCCGGGGACAGCCATGGCCACCACGGAGCTAAGTGCCCTGCGGCCCCCGCTGCTACAACTCTCCACCCTGGGAAGCACCACAACCCCTCTGGCCCTGCATTACCATCCTCACCCCTTCCTCAACAGGTCAGTGGGGGGCTGGGGCCTGGAGGCAATCCAGGGCCAGGGTCCTTGCCCACAAGGCGTTAGTGACCCATGAACCATTACAGCTTCTACATTGGGCCAGCAGGACCTTTTGGCATCTTCCCTAGCAGCCGGCTGAAGCGGAGACCAAGTCACTGTGAGCTGGAACTGACTGAGGGTGAGTGTGGGTTTGTGTCGGCATGGGGCCCATGTCTGTTCCACACCTTTCCACAAAGAGAGGTGTGCTGGTGCGCACGCGCGTGCACACAGACACACACAGAGGACAGCCCACACGGGCTCAGTACTCATGTTACACCCATGCACAAAAACAGTCCCATGGCCAGTCCCACACAACCACAGTCACCCAACAAGCCATAAAGAGTCTTGGCAAACAGCATGGCACAGGGGCCACAAAATGACAGCTCCACTCGAATGCACAGCCACCCAGGAAGCTGCTACACAACAATCACTATGCAAGAGACACCCACGGGACCACAACCACACAGCAGACAGCCACACAACCACAGCCACTTAGGATCATGGCCACACAAGAGTCAGCCACACAACCACAGCCATGCATGACCCAGCCACATGGCAACAATCACACACAACCACAGCCTTTTAGACAGATCATGAGTCACACAGCCACCTGCCACACGGACAGGACCACAATCACAATAAGAGTATCTCTCAGACCCATGAACTCCACTCCCACCCCCGGCCCACAAACAGGGGCACACCCAGAATGAGAACTACAGGGACAGCTTCCTAGACTGGCAGCCACAAGGAAACATTTCCCTGGGGAACCTCGGCCAGTGACATAAAGATGCAGACAGTCAGAGGTACAGAGGCCCCAGCTGTCTGCAGTCTGAGCCTGTCCTTGTCTAGGTGGCTCAGGGTGAGGGGCCCAGGGCTGCTAAGTGGCAGGGGAACCACACACAGATCCTATACATGGATCCTTTGGGTGGTGAAAGCCCCAGCTCACCGCCTCTGTGAAGTTCCCACCAGGGCGCTGGGTGTCTGAAGCGAGGGCATGAGGGGGAGCCCTCTTGGCGACAACCCTGTCCCTCCTGTCCACAGGGCACCAGCCCCAGAAGGTGGCCCGGCGTGTGTTCACCAACAGCCGTGAGCGCTGGCGGCAGCAGAACGTGAACGGCGCCTTCGCAGAGCTCAGGAAACTGCTGCCCACGCACCCGCCCGACCGGAAGCTGAGCAAGAACGAGGTGCTCCGCCTCGCCATGAAGTACATCGGCTTCCTGGTGCGGCTCCTGCGAGACCAGGCGGCAGCTCTGGCCGCAGGCCCCACCCCTCCCGGGCCCCGCAAACGGCCGGCACACCAAGGCCCAGACGAGGGTGCCCGCCGCGGGCCGTGTCGCCGGGCAGAGGTGGTGGTGCGCCCTCAGCCCGCGCCGCAGTCCAGCCCCGATAGCAGCCCCGGTGGGGCTGCCCGGCCCATCAAGACGGAACAAGCGGCTCTGAGCCCGGAGGTGCGGTGACCTCTGAGGTGTTGCCTCTGAACCCAGGGGCACTGGGAACTCAGCGCAGGGCCGTCGAGGAAGGGGCGGACCACGCACTGGGTCTGCTCTGGATCGAAGTCCCCCGAAGAGGGACCAGTGAAGACGTCCCCTTGAGGGGAAATGGCCAGGGGTCTGTCGCCCCCTGGGGCCCTGCAGACCTTTTTGTCACCTAACGCCCGCTGGAAGTGGCCTTGCCCGCGTCCCCCTCCCGGAGGCGAGGTCCAGGAACCAACATGGCAGAGAGGTCATCGGACCCAAGTAGTGCCTCTTTTTTGCGGGCTGGGGCGGGGGTCACCG
Organism: Rhinolophus ferrumequinum; assembly: GCF_004115265.2. Classification (NCBI taxonomy): domain Eukaryota; kingdom Metazoa; phylum Chordata; class Mammalia; order Chiroptera; family Rhinolophidae; genus Rhinolophus; species Rhinolophus ferrumequinum. The sequence continues at coordinate 48,549,949 of NC_046301.1, forward strand.
AGAGGTGGGGAGGGGCCCGGGAGCCTTCCCCTTCTCGCCGGCAGACTCAGGAATATACGCGCCTCGACGGCGTCGGCAGCGCTCTTGGCGCGTGGAAAGAGGCACAGAGTCCGCGTGGGGCCCTATCCCACCTAGCCCGACCCGGCCCCGCACGACCGCGTTAGCGAAGGCTCAGGCGTTCTTGCTTTTGTTTTTCTTTATTTCTTTATTTCACATACACATTAGCCATTCAATGGAGAAGCCGGAGAGTCAGGCAAAGATGGTATAACAGAAGCGCAGTGACGGGGGCGGGGTTAGGGCGGGGCGGAGAGGGGACAGACGGGCTGGCTGCCTACTTGCATTCCGCTAGGACACTGAAAACCCAGAAAACAAAACAGACAGTAAACTACCCTTGTTTCTTATGTATCTCAGTGCAGAGACGGGGGTGGAGGGCAGAGAGAGGGGGAGACCAGGCTGAAGGAGGAAGGGGGGACAGGGGGCGCTAAGGGGAAGCACACCAAATCCATTAGTACTATATATAGAGATACTCGTATATACTGCGTTTCTTAGCCTAAGAAGAAACTTGTTTGACGGGACGGGCGGCCTTTGCGGTCCGCGATGCTGGTGCTGGTCGGGCGCACGGATCTCCCGGGAGGGGCCGAAACGGGGCTGGCCCAGGCTGGCTTGCGGGGGGGGGGGCGCCCCGAGGGTGGGTAGGTGGGGGGAGCAGAGGTGGGGCTGGGGTGCCCCTCGGGCTCTCGATTGGGGGACGAAAGTTCTCGTGACTTTATTGCTCCTTTATTTTCTTTCGTGTGTGTGTGTGTGTGTGTGTGTGTGTGTATCCGTTCAGCACGGTCGGGGTGGGGAAGTGGTGGGTCGTCTGAGCCACCCGACCCCTCTGGGACCCAGAGCGCGGCGTCCGCTCCGCCAGCACGGGGGTGAGAAGAAGGCACTAGGTCGGCCGGCCAGCGCGGGGGTGGGTGTATAAGGCAGTCAGTCGACAGGGCTGGTTTCCGGGTGGGGTGGGCTGTGTGCGGGCCGTGTGCGTGCGTGCGGGCGGGCGCGGGCCTGGGCGAAATCGACCTGTCAGCTTGGCTGGTCCTGTCCTGGAGCTTCGAGCCTTTCCCGTGCTCCCCGGAGGGTAACGGGGGTGGGGATAGGGTGGGAGGAGTGATGTTGAGTCGGGGGCGCCGGGGAAGGCGGGGGAGGAAACTACCAACTTGCTGAGCGCGCTCCTGATAATGCTGGTGTGGGTCAAGTTGGCGTCTGGCTCAAAGAAGGGCGCTCGAAGCGGAGAGGGAGGGGGGGAGGGAGGGGACATTTGTTCGTTGGCATTGACCTCTGCGGGGGAGGGGCTGGGGACCCCCGCCGCTCCCCCGTGCCCGGAAGGGGATGGGGCGAGAAGGGGGCGCCGGGCCCCGGGGATGGGGCGCCCGAGGAGACCCGCGGCCAGAGCAGCCCCGCCGCCGGGCGCACGCCGCTGTCCCGTTCCGTTAAACTCAACAAAGAAGGGATATGCGTGTTCCTAACAAGTGCAGGATATTTAATTGATTCATAAACTTATGTATAATAGTTTGTGGGTTTTTTAAAACGTACTTTATAATGTAAGAAGCACCAGGGTTTTTATGTTGAATTATCTTAAAAATAATTTTCTCTCGTCCTTTTCCTTTTTGATTTTGTGTTGATTTTTTTAAAAATGTCGAGGTGTTTTTATTTTTTTTAACTCTAAAATGTGAACGTTTCCTTCAGCCCTCCCACCGAAACCGAGAACGAACGACGAAACAAATAAAAACCCCAGATCATCCTTGTCAACGCAGGAAAACGACTTAAAAAAAAAAAAAAACAACTGAAAACGAACAAAAAAAAAAAAAAGGAAAAAACACTCAGCTTTCGTTATCCCCGCGAAGGGCGGGGCAGGCCCGGTTCTTTTAGCGTCCCCAGAGCCGCGAGGACATTACAACAAAAATAGAATTTTTTCTTAACAATCTCTTAACATACAAAGATAGGAAAACTCTCTGATGCATTGCACTTGGTTCAATGAAAAAAAAAGTTCATTTCCCCCATATATATTTTTGTGTTTTTTTTTTTTTTCTCTTCTAACACGTCCCCACATCTCCTGTCGCCCTCGTCGCCACTCGCCTGCCCCTCACAACGACTCATGGGAACGGAGCGGCCCCCACCCCCCTGTCCGCCGGGGCAGCCCCGCCGGCGCGCTCCGTCCCGGCCCAGCTGGCCTGCAGCTTCCGACCTCGCCGGGGCGAGCGCCCCGCAGACCCCGGCTCCCGCGGGCCCGCACGCCCGCAGCCCCGATTGTCTTCGAGGGAAGGGGCAAATGTGGCCGGGCGGGGGGGGGGGTCCCTTCCACTCCCCTCTCAGCTCTGACCCTGTTTAGCCAACCAAACTGAAAAATCATTGCACTTTGACCGCGCGTCACGCCCGGCCCACCCGGCCCCCCACCCCCCACCCTACTCCCTACACCCTCCAGGCTCCCGCAGGATCCACAGCCCCCGCTTCTCAGTCCCGGGCCTCCCTGAGGGCTGCACACGGATGGGGAGAGGGCGTTCGCTCAACTTCCAACAAAAGCCACCCTTGGGGCCAGCCACCTTGTGGCTTCCAGCTGGGGAGGAGACCCCACCCGCTGGCCCCCTCTGCCCCAGGAGAGGACCCTCCTCCCCTCCCCAGCCAGATCCCTCCCCGGCTTCCTTCCCCAGGCCTACTCTGCCCACAGCCTCACACACTAGATTCACAATAAATAAAGCCCATAACCCACCCCTGCGGTGCAATGTTGGGTTGATTGACTTTCGGAGGATCCTGACCTGTGTTTTGTGTTTTCATACGGTTAAGAAAGAGAGAGAAAGAGGCACAAGGACTTAGAAGGGGGCCGAGGAGGGGGAGATGCAGGGAGGAAGGAGTAAGGCACAGAAAGACAAGCCAGAGGGGCCACGTCACACCCTGGAGCCGGGCTGGGCGTGCTCGTGCTCCCTCCCTCCCAGGGGGGGCTTCTGAAGACCCTCTGGAGAGACCCCCAAACCTTCCCTTGGGGGAGATGGGGGCTACAGTGGGGGGAGCTACTTCCTGTGGTGTGTTACCAAATTGTTCCCAAGTTGCTCAAATGGAGGAGTTCTTAATTGCAACAGCAAAAGACCCGAACAATGAATGCCCCACCCGGAAATAAAGAGTAAAGACATTACAGCTGAAATCCAGAGAAAAGTGGCCATGGGGGCGGTATGGTGGGAAAAGTTGGGGAGGGGGACAGAGAAAGCTTCAAAACACTTTTGAAAAAGGACGACACCCAACACCCTCCAAAGGAACTGAAAGTGGGCGAGCAGGACGCCTACCTAGCGCAGGTGGCGGCTTAGCAGAGGGCAGCGGCGGCTGCCCGATCTTCTCGCTCGGATCCAGGATCCCCTTTCTGCTCCACTCTCCGGGCCCGGCCACAGCAGGGCTGTCTGCATGAGGGGCAGGGGCAGGGACCAATGGGGTGTCGAGAGGGCACCTGCATGCGGGCTGGGGTATGGGGGTGACCTGGGACTCATCTCCCCTCACTTGGGCCACGGCGGGAGTGACCTCCCCAGCCTGCCAGCAGAGAGAGAAGAGGGGGCCTGTCCCAGGCTGCGACAGGACCTTCGAGAGCATTCTGACTTTTTTCTATGGACTGTACAGAGGGGTCTGGGGCTCCGGGAACTACCCCTGTGGCTCCGGGTGGGGTGGCAGAACACCCTCCATTATGGGAGGATGAAACTAGCTCCAGGGGACGCCCCCTGTCCACCCAGGGGTCTTCTAGCCCAAGGGTGGAGCAGGGGAGTGCGGAGGTCACCCTGCCACGCCCAGTCCGGAGCAGCTAGGGGAGGAAGCCAGAGGCAAAGGTGGTCTGGGAGGACTGGGGCGGGGTCTGGAGGGGAGGACCCTCTGGATCTGCACCCCTCATCTTTACAAGCTGGTCCTCTGAGCTCCCTAGTGAAGCTCCAGCCCCAGTCGAGGGTGGGATTCCCCCAGGAAGGGCGAGGATGGGGTACAGGCCCCTTCGGAACGGTGCTGGTTGCTTTGTTTGGGGATTTCCTTCCTTCCCCAGAAGGCCGGGATGGGATGGGGAAGAAGGCAGTTCTGCTGCATCCTTTCTTTCTTTCTGTCCTCTGCTTGGCAGAGTCCGTTTTGCATGTTTCTTTCTGCGTGGCTGCTGGTGCACAGCTCCGCTGAGACCTCTTCCGAGGGCTCTCTGAGAACTGGGCTGCTTCGGGGGGCCTGCAGGGGTCCCTGGGCTGGAGGAGAGAAGGGCTGAGTGGCTGACGACGTCTAATTTTTGCTTTTCGGTGGGACTGGGCTGGGCTGGGGGATTATTTTCCACGTCTCAAAATTTCTTCTCCCCCCGTTTGAGGAACCTCTTCTTTTCATTTTGTCATTTCTTTTGTCGATCTTATCAGAGGAACCAGGACTGAAGCGGGACAAAAAAGAGGCAGTATTGAGAACAGCAGGGTTAGGTCCCTGCTCACTCCCACCTGGCCCTGTGACTGTAGGTGGTGCCCAAGGCCCCTGGAAGGTTTAGCTCCAGTGGAGGCAGGTACACCAACATCCCATGCAGAAGTACATCCCCATTCTATTGGTCCCTCCTGTGGGAACCCTGCCCCCCCAAAAGACCATGCCCCCCAGTGCTAGAGTCCAGCTGGCCTTCCCTTGGGCGCTGTGCCCAGCGGGTGGGACCCCTGTGGCTGGCGCTGGCACAGGCACAGACCTGCGATCTGGCCATGTTTCCAATTGTTTAGGTTTTTGTGTGGGTCCTGGAAGATGGGGTGGATGCCAGGCTGGAGCTTTTGTCCCCAGCAGTGTTTTCGGAGTGGGGTGGGGGTGGCCTAGCTTCTCGCTGAGTTTTCTTTCTGTCTCTTTGGATTAAAAGTAGAAATTCCCATCTGTACACCCCAGCCAAGGTCCCACAGGCTGAATGGCTGGGGAGAGGGGGACACCACATGGCTTCAGTCTCCAGCAGTGCTAGGCTTGTGGGAGGGGCCTGAAGACACCCACTCCTTTGATCCTCTGCCCTCACTCAGGGCAACAGCACTGGGGAAGGACCTGGAGGCTTCCTGGGGCAGGTGTCACTTCCCTTAGGGTGCCAGCAGGGGGCGCCGCCTTCCCACAAACAGGCTTTGGTGGCCACTCAGCACAAAACATACCTAGGATGGACACCCCCCCCAACAGTGGGATGCCTGGGAATCTCCTTTACCAAAGGCTCTGGCCCCACCTCGTGGCCAAAGGGCTGGGGGTGGGGGTGGGGGCGTCCTCTTCCATGGTCTACAGTGCCTGACCTAGGTACACAGGGTGGTACCCTTGGGGCAAAATCCCTGAAATGCATCCCAAGCTTTGGGTCACACACTAGCATCTGCAGGGGCCACGCAGCGCTAACCACAGAGCACACAGCAGGACCCGACCCATTCTACCTTCACTCCAGTGCTGCACAGAAGCAGGTAAAGAGAGGGTGGCTGACCTGCCTGAGGCCGCACAGGCTAAGCCATGACGCAAAAGCAGGAGGAAGTTCAGAGGAGATGCTCCTAACTGCTACATGTGGTGCTCACAGGGTCTGCGGTGGCCAGAAGGCCCGCACCCTGCCTAGGGCCAAAGCTGCCACATCACCGTGAGGGCCTGGGGCGGTGGCTACATCAGTCACCTTTTCAAAAGAAACTAAAAGTCCAGATAGAATTTCACGTGAAAATTTCTGATATTTAAAACATTTGTTTGGGTCACACAGATGATGCCTGCAGGCCGGACCTGTCCCTCAGGCTCTGGTTTGGGACCGCAGGCTGTTGTCCACGGTGAGATCGAGACACCGAGTTTTACAGTTAGAAAAGGCCTCAGAAATCATCTAGAACTTTCTGCAACAATGGAAATGTTCTCTATTTGTGCTGTCAAGTGTAGTAGCCGCTAGCCACGTGTGGCTTCTAAGCACTTGAAATGTGGCTAGTGTGACCGAGGGACTAAATTTTTCTCATTATTTTATTTAAATTTAAACAGCCACATGTGGCCAGTGGCTACCCCACTGGATGGTGTAGATGGAGGGCATTTGGAAACATGGGAATTTGGGGTCATCACAGTGATCGGGGTGCTGTTGGTGCTTACTGAGTGGGCAGAGATGCTAAATTTCCTGCCACGTGCTGGACGACACGCACAGAGACCTGCCCAGAATCCAACCCCATCAACGGACTAAAGGCCAAAGGGAGGCTCACGGGGGCCTGGCAAGGCGTGGGAGAAACCCGGGCCTGGGCATCCCCAGTGTGGAAGGGGAGGGTCCACAGCCAGCTCTTGGGCTTCCGGTCCTGGACAGCAGAAGTGGGGAGCTGCTTGGATGAGCCCCCTACCCAGCCTTGGTGCTCTCTGGGACCCCATTCCCAAGGGGAGGCTACACTGGAACCTTATACTAGTGCCCTGGCTGGGAGCCTACCCCTACCTCTCCCTGTGAGGGGAAAGACGGCTTGGGGACACCCAGAACAGCGAGGACCTGCTTGGCCCCTCTGCCCTTGGCTGACCAAGCCAACGCCCTACACTGGCCCCTTTGGGGTCTCCGGAGCTGTATGGCAGGGGGACAACCACCAGTGCTCCATCAGAGGAGGAAGACTTCAGTTACAGGCCTGGAATTAGGGACAAAGGCGGCTCCAACGGGGTCCCCAGCACCTCCCCATGAGTCCCAGGAATGGGGATCTGCTGCCAAGTTCGGGGTGGCTTTTCTGCTCACCCCTCCCTGCTTCCTGAGCCAGGTCCAAAATTGATTAAAACTAAGTAAAAAGCGCTGCCCAGGGAATGACAAAATTGCTAAAATTTTCTTTTCTTCCCTCATTCTATTGTTCTCTCTCCATCTGGTGCTCCAGAGATCAGCTAAAGTCACTGGTTACTGTGGAAACCACCCCCCACTGTACCCCTGGCGCCCGCCCTGCCCGCTGCAGCCGCTTGCCTGCCCCCAGGCCCAAGGGCTCCTGGCTAGGATTGTCCAGCTCTGGTCCCCCCACCACCCCTGGACACACCTGCCTGCTTCGGGCTCGGGGCCCAGGCCCCTTGTGGGAACAACAGGGAGAAAAAGTGTTTCCCAAACTTGCTTCAAACTCTGACTTGGCCCCAACGTCCAAGCAAAGTGAGCAGAGAAAGTGCAGAAGGGCGAACATATGGAGGCAGAAACGGGGTGAGCAGGGAGCGCTAGTGGCCCTGGTCCCTAAGAGCAAGACGAAAGCAAGCAGGGGAACACAGAACTGCAGGCAGCAAGCCGGCAGCAGGAGGGAGGGAGGGTAGGAGCGATGGAGTCCTGCCGCCTGGTGCCAGCCCAGAGCTGGGAGGGGAGGCCTGCCCGAGGTCCCTTCCTCTGGCACCCCCTCCTGCTCTCTGCCAGCAGGGCTCTCTCGGGCTCCCTGGCACAGAACGGAGGGGGCTGGCTCCAGCCCCTGCTCGGAGCCATTGTTTTTCTTCTCAACACCCCCAAGTTCAAGTTCATCTGGGTGTTACATCATGTCTGGTTGCTCCTGGAAACCAGACGGGTCAGACGTGACTCTGGGGAAAGGGGGTGGGAAGCTGGAGGGGGCTGAAGTTCTCCTCCCCTCCCCTCCTTGCCACTTGGGAGCTCTGAAGTTTGAAGTTTGACAAAGTTTTTGCTTTTTTTTTTTTTTTTTAAGGGAGGGAAAGGAAAAGGGAGGAAAAAAAACCTCAAACCACACATACAAAACTTCTATCCACCAACTTTCTCTGGACTCAGGCCTCAGAGCAGAGAAGAAGCAGGAGCTGAAAGAGGTGGCCCAGGGCTCTGGGCCCAGGCGGATTTCCTGGGACTGAGGAAGCCTCCAAGGCCCTCGGCTCACAGGACGGTGTTTTTGTAAAATGTGCAAAAAGAAGCCCCACACTATAAAAGCTGCCTCTACACTGTTCCTGAGGAGAGTCCTCCCTGTGCCCTAAGGGTCCTGGGCTCTGTAGGCTATTCCCAGCCTCTTGGGGACAGGCATGGGAAAGGGGGGAACATGTGTGCGTGTGCAGATACCTGTGCAATGTAGGGTCCAGGGGCATCCAGCAGGAGAGCTGGGGGGTGGTTGGGTATTTCATTGTGAGAACTGTGGGACAGATGGGAGCAGGACTGCAGACTCCAGCAGTCTGGCTGCCCTTCTAACAGGATTCACAGGGACTTGGAGGCGGGGCCTCCAGGGCAGCAATGGGCCTTGCCCTGCCCTTGGTGCCAGAATCTCCAGGCACGTGGCCCACCAGAGTGGCTTTGTCCCTCCTCCACCCCTCGCCCAGCCCACCCAAAGCCAGGAAAAAGGGGAGGACTGGGGCCAGGGCTTCCAGTGGAGGAGAGCAACGGGGCAGATGCTATCCTCCTCCTGGTGAGGACTCTGGCTTCCATCTTTGCTTTCACTAGGCCTAGCCCTCTAGCCTTGGGTCCTTGGTTGCTTTCTCCAAGTCAGGGGTTGTCGGAGCTAATTATCCAATTAGCTGATTAGCCGGGGGTCCTGGGGACTGCCTGAGGAGGCAGGCTCAGCTGGCCTTGCAAAAGCCTGGGTCCTCTAGCCCTGCCCCAGCCCCTTCTCCGGGACTGGCCCTAAAGACCCTGGCCTCTTCCCTGATACCAAGATGCCCCCACCCTGGCCTGCTCCCCCTGTGCCCGCCTCCACACTCCTACCTGAGACTGCTGTGGGATGTTCAGAAAGTTGCCGTCCCGGGGTCCGATGCTGACAAACCGGTTGGCAGAGGAGGCGCCTGTCGTTGCGAATGCTGTAGGGAGCAGGGGAGAGAGGAAGAGACCCTGTGAGGCCTTGGGGCCCACCTGGGCACTGCCCTTTGGGGCTGCTGAGAGAGGGAGAGACTGGGTTAGACCATGCTGCCTAGCCTTAGGCTGGCAGCGGAAAGGACAGGCCAGAGGGGCCCCCTCATCCTCTCACTGACCTGGAGCACAGTGTCCCCCAACCCTGGCACTCCGCCTCAGCCAGGGGTCTTCTTTCCTGCCCAGGGATGAGGGAGGGGCCCTGACGGCTTCAGCTGAGGTCCCATAGACCCAGTGCTGTCCCCTAACGAGGCACTGGGCAGGGCCAGAGATAACCCTCCTCCTGAAGGAGGAGGGTTAACCCACCCCAAAGGGGTGCCCTTGCTTTCCCACTGGCTCTCTCAGGTCTGGAGAGGAGGGAGCTTGGGGGACTGGGAGCTCTGGAGGACTGGCCCCACCCTGCTTGGGGAAGGCCATCTCAGCCAGGCCAGCTCTCCAACAGGGGCAGTTAGTTGGGTGCTGTACCACTTACCATCCTGGGCAGTACCAAGGACTGGACTGGTGGCTCAGGGAACTTGAAGGGGCCCAAGGGAGGTCTAGCCTGGGTGGGATGGGGTCAGAAAGGGGCCTAGGAGCTGGCTGCCAGCTCAGGCCCAGGAGTGGCAAAGCTCAGGCCTGGCAGGCATTCTCCTCCTCTGATGGATGAGTCAGTTCCTTTGGTCCTGTGGTCTCGAGAGCCCAAGATGGGCCAAGGCACAAGAGGGGGAGGAGGCTGGAGGGCCTGGCAGAATCCCCGGGCTTGGGCGCCCAGGGGCAGCTGTTCTGGGGCCTGAGGGAGCAAATGGGCCAAAGACCCCTGAGCTCTTCTCGGGGAGAGCTTGGGAAGCTCTTAGGAGAGAGAATGGGCCCTGCACCCCGAGTAGGGAGGACACCCCCAGAGAGGACAAGGAGGGCCAAAGGCTGCCTGGGAGCCCCCCCCATGTCCCATCCTGAACCAGATATACCCCAGGGACCCCATGCTCATCAGATTGTGTCCAAAAGTGCCTCCCAGCCACCCTGTAGCCTGGTCTCCCTCTCCCACCCTGCCCACCTCCAATGACCATGACCATGACTGGATGTCTTATGGCAGATGCAGATGGGAAGATGGCATGAAGAGGATGGAGAGGGGGAAAGAACTCAAACCATGAGAGAGAAGGCGAGACAGAGAGCGCAAGACGGAGAAAAGTGGTGAGATGGGCCACCCCTCCCACCACTGCCCCGGAAGTCCTGGCCTGCGGCCTGCCAGCCCCCAGAGTGCCCGAAGCGCTGCCCACACCCTGCCCGCAGACGGCACGCCGCCCACCCTCCACCTTTCCTGTCCCTCACATCGTCGGGTCTACCTTGGGCCTCCCAAATCAGATTTTTCTCTTCCCTTGGACAAAAGTTGTCATTGGTTTAAAAAAATAAAAGAAAAGCAAAGAAAGAGAGAGAAAGAGATGAAGTAAGCCAAGGCCCAGAGCCCTCCCTTGTCCTTGGAACATCCAACCTGGGGAAGGAATTGAGGGAGGGGAGAGGGATGGGAAGGGAAAAAAAAAAAAAAAAAAGAGGAACAACGAGAAACCAAATGTGAGACTGAAGGGGTGGGGTCGGGGGCTGGCCTGCTGTACCTTTAGAGGCCTGAGGGCCCTGAATGGAGGGGTGGGGGGCACGGCAAAAAGGGGATGGTGGTGGCGTCGCCTTGTGGTCACATTTAATTTTCTTGGTGTGGGGGCACAACAAAACAAAAAAAAAAATCAAAAAACAAAAAAACGAAAAACGAAAAAAACAGCAATCAGGCATGAAGATGGCATGGCTGCGCCTCCCTGTCCCCTCCCATCCCAGCCAGCACCTGGCCTGTGCCCCACTGTGCTCCCCCTCCCGCCCCCCCAGGGACCGGGCCAGGGGCCCAGGCTGGGAGCAGCGGGCGGGCAGGGGGGCTCGTGAGGTGCTGGCTGGTGCGACTGAGGCCTGGGTGGCTGTGGTAGGGGGGTTCAGCTCTGCTCTCGTCCGGGTGGGAGGCTCCGAGGCGCTCTGGGTTGGGAGGGATTTGGTGGTGGTGGGCGGGGGTAGGGGGACTTTTCTTTTTGCAGTAGAGACTGTTTGGATGGGCCGGGGACGCTGGGCGTTGTGGTTTCGGTTTCATCGTCCACTTACAAGGTGATGGAGGAGTCAAGGCGGCGCCGTCTGGGGCAGTGCTGGTGGATTTGGAATCAGGCATAGGAAGGGGCACAGGTCTGGCCACTGGAGGCGGCGGCGGTAGCAAAAATGACCCCGGGACTTTGCCCTGGCCGCTACCGTTGGGCTGCGAACAACATAAATAGAGTGACGCATGAAGGCACATCACACACAGACACACGCTCCCCTGCGCGGCCACGCCAGCTCGCTCCTGAGAGCCGGCACTCCCGGCGGAAGGTGCAGGACAGGGTCCTCTCCTCCAGGACACGGGGTGGGTGAGGGTGGGAGGCCTCGATTTGGTCTCTCGGGTGTTTCTCTCTCTTTTTTTTTTTTTTTTTTTTGTGATCTTTTGAAGTTGTGGGAGGAGGAAGGGGGGTGTCCGACGGGTTGTTTGTTATTTCTTAGGGAATGTGTTTTAGGTACCAAAACGTGCCACCTAACCACAGAGCAGCTGCACTTAGAACTTTCATGCTCCTGAAGACCTCTAAAGGCAGGAAAGATGTACCAGCTTGCCCCCTCCCTTCTCCCTTGTGTCCCCTGAAAACGCACACGTGCCCCACTCTGCGGCCCGTGGGGTGGGGCCAGCTGACCCAACTGAAAACTGCAGGCTTACCATCATCTGCCCCACATCATGGCCAGGGGCGGGGGAGGGGGCGACACACACGCTGGGCACTAGGGGACTCTCCCTCAGCTCCAACAGCCTGAGGATGGTAGGGCACTGGCCTATACGCTACAGAAGAGCCCAGGAGGATCATCCTTTGCTGCCACTCCAGTTCCCATGAGGTTCTTCAAGTGGATTTCCTTGTACAACTCTCTCAGAAGCCAGGGATGCCTGGTCACTAGATCCACTCTTTGTCCTTTATTTCCTCTTGTGCCCCAAATTCCACTTTCCTCCTCCAGTCCATGTATGGAAACTTGCGTGCCTCAGCCTTTGGGCTTCTGGTGCCACAGGTGCCACAGGGGATATAAAGGTCCCCAGCCTCTTGCAGGCATAGCTTCCCTAGAGTGACCTCCCTGGAGTTCTGGGCACACACCTCCCCTGCTCTGGGCAATATCCTCCAGGACCACCGACAGCCGGAGCTCTGGCTGCAGACTGGCTCCTATCCCATGGGGCAAAGCTCTGCCCTCCCTGCCAGCCAGGTGCGAGACCTTGGGAGGCTCCTGTTCTCCTTCTGCTGGTGGGCAAGTCCTGTGGAGCCCCCCTTCATGTCTCCAGTCAGCCCACCTTTCTGTCATCACTGGTTTTGCATGGACTATGAGTGAAACGCGCAAGGGGTCTCTTCTATGCCAACAGTGCTCATCAGCTCAGTGCCCTTGGCGCCTGGCTCTGTACCAGGTGCTTTACTCAGTTTTTGTTTGGGGGCACTTCTGCCCCCCAGGGGGCACTGGCCATGTCTATAGGCATTTTGGTTAGCACAACTTGTGGGGTGCTACTGGCATCTAGTGGGTGGAAGCAGGGGATGCTGCTTAACATCCTACAACACCCAGGACAAAAGCTCTTGGTCCAAATGTTATCAGCGCTGTGGCTGGAAACCCTGCTGCAAGGGAAATTCTATTCTCCCCCTTTCACAACCAGGGAAATTGAGGCTCTGAGCAGCTAAGTGGTTTATCCAAAGTCGCTGGCTGGAACTGGCTAGGCCTGACATTCACAGCCATGTCCTTCTGACTCCAGGGGTCCTATCGATTCTCTTCAGCAGGTTCATCAATCCTCTTCCCCAAATCCAAAGGTGCTCAGACTTCTCCCATCCCCGGAAACCTTCCACAGCTCTGACTGCATCTGATGTAAAATACGATCTCCCGAGTTGGGCATCCAAGGCCCCCATGGTGGAGACCAATGGGGTCTCCCAGCACACATGCCCCTATACTCCCTTCTCCCAAGTACTTCCCATTGCAAACTGACTGGGGCTTCCAAACACAGCCGAAGCAACTGGGCTGCACGCTTGCTCACTGCAGAACCCTCTGTCTAGAACGCCCTTTCCCACACCCTTCAAGGCCTGCTCCAAGAACACTGTCCCCAATGTGGGGACCAGCCAGACTCCCTGAACCATCATCCATCTCTCTCTGCCCTGTTCTTCCAGGATGCTCTTGACCTCCACTAGAGCCTTAGAAACACACTGCCCCCAGGCTCGCCAGAAAGCCACAGAATGTCACCACTGTGTGGCCCAGGCGTGCACCATTCAAGTCCCTCTGACTGAGTTCAATCGACAAGTCCATCCTGCTGAACTTTAAAACCACAGAGCCCCACGGCTGACCAGTGTAGGCCATGACCTTAAGAACTCTGGCCATTCCACCCACCGTCCTTCATATCTAATGACCAGCATAGGTCTGACGCTGTCCCTCCAAATGGTTCCCCTGACTTGATCCTTCCTGCCTGCTCAGAGGCCCCTGACAAAAGCAAGTGGTGGCTGCTGGTCCCTGCCGAGCCCTGGGCTGGAGAACCCCTTTGTGCCAAGTATCATTTTGGAAACAGACCATTCGTTCCTAGGCACAGGCCAGAAAGATTTCCAGCTTTGCAGAGGTGACGCTGAGACACAAGAGGCAACAGCCTTCCCTCCTTTTTATAACCCATCTGATTCCTGTCTCACTCTTCCACCAGGGCAGGAAACCCCACAGATCATAGCCTCACTTTTCCTCTCCAGGCCATCTTGAGCCTGGGCCCCCGGGGTGGGGACAGAGGTGGGGGAAGGCTGGGACACGGGGGCTTTCCAGCTAGCCCTTGCTCCCACAGGGCAGCCTCTGTCTCCTCCTAGTCTCCAGGGTCTGTCTCTGCCCAGCAGGATCTACATCGCTAATCCCACCAATAAAGCTAATCCCAGCCCATATGGCAGGACATCAAACCTGCTGATTTACTGCATTCAGTTTCTAGAAGCAACTTCCAACCAGGTTAGGGTGTCACAGCTCTGGTTGGAGTACAAGTTGAGGTCTTTAAAATCTCAAGGTCTTGTGACTTTGCAACACCTTAAAACCTCGTGAGGTAAGAGCTAGAAGGAACCTAGAGGCTGGAGAGCTGCTTGCTTTCATCTGACAAATGAAGAGGAGGGCCAGGCTGCTCCCCTGTTGGTGATGGAGGCAGAGCTAGAACCAGGCCTCCTGCCTCCCAGAGTCACGCTCTCCTATTGGGCTGTGATTTCTCCATCGCATTCACTTGGCGGTCTCTTCTCTCTTTCAGAAATACAGCTAACCAGGCACCCTCTCTCTGCCCTTTGCATCTCTTCTGAGTGGTGTCTCCATTTGGCCTTGGCTTTTACAGATGTGGTTCTTGTCAATCAGGGCCTTAGGCTGGGGTCTGAGGACAGTCCACAGGGGAGCCCTTCTGCAAACCATCTGTAAAATTCTTGTGTGCATATATTTTTCTGCAAAGATGACCTGTAACTTCAAATTCTCATGGAAGTTATGAATTGACTCTTCTAGGCTCTAGATCAGTGGCTCTCAAAGTGGGTCCCCTGACCAAAAGCAGCAAACACCATCTGGGAACTTGGGGAGAAATACAGATTCTCGGCCCCACCCCAGACCTGCTGAATCAGAATGAGGTGAGACTCAGCCACCTGTGGGCTTGCAAGGCGTCCAGGTGACTGTTATACATGCAAAGACAGATCTACTGCTCCGGAGGCGGCCACGGAGCAAGTGCAGCCGGTATGACCATCCCCGGCCGCCAAGTCAGCTGCAGAGTGGGGGCCCGAGGCTCTCTCCTCCACAGCATGGTGCCATCTCTAGCCTCTCTCAGAAGTGGGCCCCCCTGGAGCGGGCTCACTATAGACACCCCCTCCTCTCTTGGGCACAACAGGCCACAAGAAGAAACCCAGAGAGGCTGCTCCCCAGCTGGGCTAGACTCCCTGTTTAACCAGGGTGGCTGTTTCTCCTCCTGTCTACAGTGTTTTGTCCACGGTCTACTCAGAGCAAGCACATGCCTCGAGAAGAGAACTTTCTAGGCCAAGTGAGATCCTAATTTTGAACAGTCGAGTCAAGGGAGAGGCTCAGGACCCAGCTGTCAGAATGCCCAGGGGATGGACTGGCTCTCTGGGCTAAACTGGTCCCCCAGGTTGGTCTCATCCGTTCAAAAACCCCAACTGCCTCTGGAGGTGAGAAGGCGGGGTTCCTGGCCTCTGCTCCATACTCCAGACCCCAGGCTCCTTGGGGGCTGGGACTAGGGCTGGCAGTTCCCGTAGACACTGCCGGCATCTATGGAGGAAGTGCAATAGTTGTCAGGGGTCACATTCGCTTTTCCCTGAATGCCCTTAAAAGTGAACAAGCTTGTCCAGAGAGGCAGGCAAGGCTCTGAGTGTGCTAAGGAGCTGAAGAGCTAGCAAAAGAAACCCTCACAGGGTAAAGGGTTAAAGGAGCTAGAAAGCGGAAGGAGGGAGAGCAGGAGGGAGGGAAGAGGGAATGAGGAGACCCCTCCCCATAATCCACCAGCACTTAGCAAACTCCCACCCTGCACAGGGCACCCGGAGCTGGCACTGTTCTCCCTGGGCGTCCTCTAGCATGGGTTTCTGACTGGCTTCCTCCACTGAGGTCCTTTGAGCCACCTCCCCACCCAACCTCACAGCCAGCAGGCTTCCAGGCTGGACCGGCTGCGGGAGAGGAACTGGGCCTCTCAGAACGCACGCAGCATACTGCTGGGGCTCCAGAACCTTCCCAGAGAGCACGAGACCACCGTGTCCCAAACCAGAGTGGTCTCCCTGGGACTAGGAGTGGTCTCCCTAGGACCACTATCCCACCTACAGCGTTGCCTCTGGCCTACCACTGTCTGGGATAATTCCTTTGCTGAGCAATCTCTGCATTTCTGCTCATCAGTGACTGGACCCTAGGGCTCGTTGACATAGAAGGGCAGTGCCTCCCAACCCCCGCAGAGCACCACAGGAAGCCAGACTTTCCCAGGCTGAGGAGCAGGGCTTCGCTCCAGAACCATAAGCGACCTGGGAACCCCTTGTTGAGAGTCCTGCCAACAGGAGTCTCCATGACAGCTCCTGTGGACTGGGCCCTCTCACCCAGGGGTGATGATGCCCCCAGGGCACCCTGAGGTCTGCAGACATTCTTGATCATCATAACTGGGGAGAGGGCAGTGCTGCTGGCTTCCAGTGGGTGGGGGCCAGCACCCCAGTGCCCAGGATGGCCCCACACCACAGAGAGTGAACAGCCCCAAATGTCAAGTCCTGAGGTTGGGAAACCTTGGTCTAGAACCTACCATGTTCTTGGCAGCCCTGAGGTTTAAGAGGGGTATTAGGAGATAAGGGGCCTGGCCTGGGTTGGACAGCTCCCGGGTGCACTCCTGCTGGGGGAACAGAGACCGTAAGGAGGGCAAGGAGTCTGAGCAAGGTGGGCCCAGCCGCTGCCCCCACTTCTCTGGACGGTAATGGAAAGGCCCCCGGCAAGATACACAGACCCCTACCCCAGACCAGAAGACTGAGGTGTTCGCACTTCTGGCTCTCTGCTGCTCCAGCCCCAGGTGGGCTCCTGGCTCTGGGGCCCTCTCCCTGTGACCCTGACAGACGGACAGACGCAGAGATGAGCTGTGGCGGGGCTCCTGGGCCTCTGGACTCACCTGTCCAGTGGCCTGGCCCGAGCCATCTGAGCACACGAACTGCACAAACTCCTTCAGCGAGTCCTGCCCGTGGTGGTGGTGGTAGCGGATGGTCGGGTGCGTGAAGTACGGACTCGACTGCTGGATGATGGATGTGGAGGGGAAGTGCAGCGCTGACGCTGTGGCCCGAGGGCTCCCTGCATGCACGTGGGCAGGAAGAAAAGGGCATCAGGGGATAGAAGATGAGGGGAACTGCTGGTCAGGGCACTGAGGATCCAGAGAAAAAGGGAAAATGGGCAGGAGCAGGGCTGGGACCAGGGTCAGGAGAGCCAGGCTCTGGTGCGAAAGTTGAAATGGCGCCAAAAAACCCAGTAATCAAGGTAAATAACATTTTAATGCAATATTTAAAGAAAATCAAATTGGCAAACGAGGGCCTGCACGCCAGCTGCTTGTCTTCATAAATAAAGTTTGATTGGAACCAGGACAGGGGTTAAGGGCAGGATCATGCAAGTGCAGGGTCAGTCCCTTCTTTTGTTTAAAATGTTGACTGTTTGCTCATTGTCTGTTTTTGCAATAGCTGTAATTTTTAAAAATACTGCATTACAACATTTTTTATCATGACAACTGAGATTTCTGAGGGCCCCTGACATTTTGTGCCGTAGGTAAGTAACTTATTCCCCTCACCCTGGTCCAGGGCTTGGGTGGGAGCCTGGATAAGGGAGGAGAGGAGGCAGACATGACCCCACACCTGTGCAGGACAGGCCCCCGCAATGCACACACATGGCTCCTGCATGTGAGCACGTGTGCACCTGGCCACTGCTGCCCAGGCCACATTCCTGTGTGTTCAGCCCTATCACACTCGCACATGCATCCTTACACACCAGACCTCGCACACACGATCCCACCCCGGCAGTGGCCCCAGCTCCTCCCCAGCCATCCTCCCCCTCCCGTCTGTTTTCAATCAGCTTGCTCTTGCTCTCGGTTTCATTAGGGGGCTGAGGAAACTTGGCTTCTCTCTGGAGTTCATAAAAGCTGAGTGGAGCTGGGCCTGCTGCCTCCCGCAGCCCAGGGCCTGGGCTCCCTGCCCCCACCTTGAGGCCACCACGCCCTGCCCCAGCGCAGGCTGCCTCTGGGCTCCCAGCCAGGAGGCCCCGAGGAGGAAACTGGGAGGGTAAACCTTGCTATTCTCTGTGTCCTATTGAAGGGCCCAGGAGACGGCGGGCCGACACAGGGCAGCATCCAGAGAAAGTCCAGGCCTCTTTCTGCCAGATGGGTGCCGAGGGCAGAAAGGAGCAAGTGAGGGAGTGGCAAGGCTGGGGACTCAGCTCCCACAACTTCCTGCCTGATTCCTTCCCCTCAGGACACCGAGGTGTTCTCCCCACCAAGCGCCTTCTCCGGACACTGAAGCAAGAGATCCCCCAAGTCAGTGGGCAGGCTCCGTTCCCAGGAGAGCAGCTCAGGTGCCACCTTTGGTCCTCTTGGCCTAGCCCTTCACTTCTGGAAATGGGCAGGGAGGCCCCAAGAAGGAAACCTGGGCTCCTCTGAGTGAACTTGTCAATCTGCGCCCCACACCAATCTGGGTTGGTTCTGGGAAACCAGACCCTGGGCTTGGCCAGGAGCTGGGAGAGAAGAGCTGAAAGGAGGACAGAGGAAGAAGCCTGAACTTTCCCACTCACAGCTGGCGGAGGAGAGGAGAATGGGGCAGGCCTGAGGACTCTGCAGTCCTCAGAAGACAGGCCTGTGCCTCACACAGCACATGTGTACACACATCCATGCACACACACAAGTACACACTTATCCTGGCACACATGTACGCACCCATGTGACACATACACCCAATGCATGCACACACACAGTACACGCACAAGCATACATGCACATGTGCACATGGGGAGTGAGAAGCAAGTGGGAAGGTGCTTGGGAACAAAATGAGGAGGCCCAGGGGCCGGCTGGTGGCTGGTTCTCCAGCTGGTGCTGCAGTGGAAGGAGGGCCCATTCCCTTGCCCACCCGCTGCCATACCACAGCCCTCTCAGAGAGCTTGGGGCTGTCATTTGGGTGGACTCTGGCCCCTTCACCTGGCCAGCTGCCCCTCAGTGCTCGGCCACCTCCCCCATGGTCCCCTTCCGGGGGCCCCCATTTCTCACCTGGTCTGACTCCAGCAAGCACAGGCAGCGGGTGGTGGGTGAAAGCCATGCGCGGGGAGCTGCCCTGAGAGGAGAGGGCACTGCAGAAGTCCAGCTTTCCTGACTTCTTTAGAGAAGCCGGGCCTGGGGGGAGGAATCAGCAACACAGGGCAGGTTTAACTGGGCCAGGGCGGGAGCAGGGGAAGGCGGGAAGCCAGCAGCTCACTCTTTCTCTCCTCCGCCCCCTCCCGGCTGCCCCTTCCCCCACCGTGCTCCTTCCTGCCTCCTCTGCCCCATCGGGCTGGCCGTGGGTGCTTCTCTGATAGGAAAGGAAAATGAGGCTCTCGGGAGCGCTGGGCAGGGAGTAAGTGGGGGGGCCCATCTTGCCCCCTGATAAGTGGATAACAAGCTGAGGGGACACAGATGAAAGGGCTCCAGGAAGGGCACTGGGGGCAGAGGCAGACAGGAAAGGACTCCCTCCACCAGAGGACCCAGATGCTGGGTCATTTCAAGGCTTTATTTTGCTCTCAGAGCCAGAGATAGGGTGGCATTCAGCAGGAGACAGGGCCACAGAGAACTCTCCTCTAGGAGCCTGATGATGCCAACCAAGATCATCTCTGTGCCCAGTGGGCACCATGTCCGAATGATGCTATGACAAAGCAGTGCCGCAGGGCCAGGTCCTCTAGGAGAGCTTGTCTCTTGCCTGGGCTGAGCCTCAAGGCTGTGCCCAGCCTGGGAGGCGTAAGGTGGACTCCGGGCAGATCTCCAGAGCTGCCATCTTGGAGACACAAATCAAGGCAGTTTGGGTGGGGGTGGGGGGCTGCAGAACAGAGAAATAAGAGCCATCTTAACCACAGAGGGAAGAGGGTGGGGAGCGAACTCCCAGCCAGAAGAGGTGTTATCTGGCGGCAGCTGTGTGCCACCTGATAGCTGGCACGGTGGGGGGTGGAGCGCCCCCACCAGCTGTGCACAGCTGTTCCTGCTGCTGCACAGTGCCTCCCCAGCTGTTCCCAGTCCTGCAGCTGGGCTGCTTAATTGGCGATTTGTCTCAGCACAGGGAAACAACATGGGAAGGGGGTAAGGAGGAAAAGAGGGAAAAGCAAGGAAGCTGGGGTGCTGCAAAAGAATGCTGGGGGCCATGCATGGCAGGACTGATGGAAGGAGCAGAAATGATGGGCTCTACAGCAGACAGCCAAGAAAGGAAAGAGCAGGAGCCTGGAGGGGAGGGCTCCTTGGGAACCAGGTCTGGGCAGAAGGATCTAAGGGCCACCAGCCTTAGTGGGGGCACGTGGGGCCTTGTGGAAGCGGTCACTTAACCGAGACCCTGGCTGGGGAGTCTTTAGGGCTTTCTCACCCCCTTCTCTCTGCACCTCCCGAGGTTCCTCAGGGAAGCATCTGGGCTATGCTGGCCCAGGTCCCCTCCTGCCACCACGAGATCCTGGGAGGGGCACCCAAAGCCATGTGGAGCAATGTCCCACAAAGGCGAGCCTCAGTGGTGGTCCAGAGCCTGTGCCCTCAGCCCAAGGCCTGGAGGCGAGCCCTCCTCCCCTCCTCCTAGGGGCCGAGAGCAGAAGCTGATTCTGTGTCTGGGGCAGCAAAAATGCAGGAGTGCTTCCCCACCCTTCCGCCTTGCTTCTCCCCCAGCCCGGTCCTGCCCATCCACTTGGCCCTTCCCAACAGGGGCACATATGGAAAACACCAGGCAAAGCGCCATCGGGTCAGACCCTCATCTTCCTGCGTTGGAGATCGAAGCCCCTGTCCCCAGGCCTGAGCAGAGCAGAAGTGACCTGTGTACATTCCACACACTCAGGGCTGAACTCCTCGGCCCCACATCTCAAGGACACACACAGGCTGCACCACCCGTGTGTAAGGCAGAAGTATCCTGCAGCCAGCCTCCTCATACACACCTGCACACACACAGATGCACGGGCGCGCGCGCGCACACACACACACACACACACACACCACTCCTTCTATTCTACTTGGGCTCTCCCGGTCAGCCCACGCCTCCTATCAAGACTGGAAGTGACAGTGGGTGGGTTCACCAGGAAGAGAGTAAGTGGTCTGTGGGGGTTTGGAGGACTGAAGACAATTCCCCTCACTCTTTACTCTGTGAAGCCGGGCTCCTTAGACCAGTAGCTCTGAGCTTGGTCAGCTCAGGGAGATTCTGTTCCCTGCTACCCGTGGAACATTCAGCAATGTCTGGAGACATTTTTGGCAGTCACACCTGGTGTTTGTGGGGTGGGTGCTACTGGCATCTAGTGGGTGGAGGCCAGGGAGGCTGTCCAACACCCCAGAGTGCACAGGACGACCCCCCCCCCCGAGAATGCTCTGGCCCCAAATGTCAGCAGTGCTCAGGCAGAGAAACTGCTTTAAACCACAAAGACCATAGGGCTGGGGCAAACTCTCTAGAAAAGTACCAAGAGAACCAAGCTGAGAAGGCTCTGAAGAGGCCATAGCCCCCACTTCTTCCCGCCAGAGCAGAGTGGGTTCTGCTGCCCACTCAGGGACAGCCCAGAGCCTCATCTCTGCTCCCTCCTTTGGCCTAGATCTTCCTCTGGAAGAGCAGGAGATGAGAAGCTGGGTAGTGCCACCGACAGCAGGAGAATCGCCAGGTAACCTGATGGGGAAGAAGAGGCTCTGGGCTGCCCTTGCTCTGGGTCAGGCGCCCATACCTGCATCCACATCGTTGGGCCACCCGCTGGACTGGCTGCTGCCAGCTGCTGGGGAGCGGCCTGTCCCAGGATAGAAGACATCGTCGACAGGGCTCTCCATCTCGCTGTCATCGATGGACTTGGGGCGCTTGGTGGTGCTGGGAAAGGAGAAGAGGGATCAGGAGGGCCAAGGTACCAGTACTCAGGCTGGTCCTCTGTGTTAGGAGCAGGCACCTACTGACAGCAGCGCTTCAGGGCACTCACTGTGTGCCCACCCCCAGACCAGCCCCAGAGCCCCTTAGGCCCAGCCTGCCCACTACTCCTCCTCAAGCCCCTTCTTGGTCTGTGATGCCATTAGCCACCAAGCTGCCCAAGTCAGAGAAGCGGGCAAAACCATCAAATGCTTCTTTGGCCCCACCTTCCACTTCCAATCAGCCTCCAGGACCAGGCGAGGCGACTGAGGCACTCACCAGTAATAAAAATGCCAGTGGATGCCACAAAACTCTGTCATCAAGCTATTATTTTATATTAAATATTAAATATGAAAATATTGTAACATTTTAATGCAATATTTAGGCAAATCAAAATGAATACCAAAAACCACACAATGAATGAACCAAAATGTTCAAGTTTTTTTAATAAAGAGACTGGATCTCACCCTGTCCTTCACGACTGGCCATGACCAGGGGCTACTGTGTCCACCCCCAAATATCTCTCAACTACACCCCTCCCTCTCATGCCACTCCCCCACCTCCAGGACTCAGCTCTCTTCCACTCCAGCCTGGCCAAGGCTGCTGGAGGTGCTTTCTGGAACACACATCCCCAGATCTTAAAACCCTTCAGTGGGTTTTAAGTCTAAAGGCCTTCCTCTGGCCCCCGAAGCCCTCTGTGGGGTGGTCCTGCCAGCCTGGGGTGCCCTCAGCTGGGACAGAGGGCACTGTCTGTAGCTGGAGTGTCTACCCATGTCCTTACTACCCCCCTGTATATCTGGGCTCAAATGTCACATCCCCAAAAGAGAGATCCCCACTGGGACCGCCTCCCAGGCAGAGCCCTGCCTTGTTTAGGTTTGTGTTCCCGGGGCTGAGTGCCCAGGACAACACAAAGTAGGACAGCACAAAATAGGACAGCACAAAGTAGGAGCTTCAGGCGGTGGGGAGCACAGTGGGCCCTGGCTGCTCTGGAGCCAGTGCCCTCAACAAGGGGTGACATTTTGAAGCACCCAAGGAACTGTGGTACAGCTGTCCACAATACCCGAGATGGCCTGAGGGGCGGGGGAAGGGAGGCTGGAGGACTCGGCTCACCTGGTGGAAGGAGGGGAGGTGATGGACCGCCGCCCCAGGGTCACCTGGTTTATGTTGTAGTAGCTGGGACTTTCCAGGTCCGCCAGCGAGAAGTTGGGCCCTGATGCTGTTGCAACAGGAGCTGGGAAGAAGAGAGGATGATTAGTTTGGAAGGTGTGGGAGGCCCTATGGGGCCTGTTTTGTTGCCACGAGCAGCTCCCCAGAAACCCCAGGGCAAGTTCACTGGGAAGCCTGCTGAGGAAACCTCCTCCGGCCGAGGGTCATTGGAGAAGAGTCCTTAGTTGTGATTTTTTTCCCTCTAAAGCAGAAATTAGAGATGGGGCTCTCTGGACGCCTCCGCTGCACCCAGCCTGGTGCCAACGATGCAGACAATGTCCCAGGAAACCCTATCTGCCCCCTCCCCCAGCAAGACCCCATCAGTGGGAGGCCACCTCCTCACCCGTCCCTGCTGACTTAAGTCGTGACCCCGAAGGAAGGACTCACTTACTCTGTGATACTCTGACCAGCTCCGTCACATTCCAGACCCCAGAAGTCACAAAACAGTCCTGGAAACTTAAGTGCCCTGAGAAGGAAAAGAGGGAGTGAGTGGAGGCTTTTCCACTCACCTCCCCCTCCCCACTTGCTCCCTCCCAAGCCCCAAGTCCCAGGCCCAGGCTGGCCCTCAGGGGTCCTCAGGTCTACAGGGAAGAGGGGGTAGCTCCAGGTGAGCCCTCCCTTCCAGCTGGCAGTTCACCTGAGGGACAGCTGAGTAAAGGGGAAGAACCAGGGAAGGATAGATCAGCCAAGGTACGGGAGGGCAGAGGACTGCGTGGGGGGTAGGGTAGGCGGGAGGACAGGTGGGCCAGGGACACTGACCGTTGGGCAGTGGTTTGATGTCCGCATCTCCTTGCTGGTTTGAACTATCTGATTGTCCGGATTCTGCAGGAAACACAAAGGGGGTTTGGGTTAAGACCAAAGTGCCTTGCGAACAGCTACTCCTCCAGCCCTGTAAACGCCTTCATCCTCCCTCTCCCAGCAGCCCAGGAAGACCCATAAGACCAGAAGAGGGAGAAGAAACTGCTCTACTGTGGTGGGCAGTCCTGGGCAGTGCAGGGTGTTTGGTAGCATCCCCGGCCTCCACCCACTAGATGCCAGTAGCACCCCAGTTGTGATAACCAAAACTGTCTCCAGAAACTGACTGATGTGCCCTGGGGGCAAAGTCGTCTGTGGGTGAGCAGCATTGTCAGAGTCAGGGCAAGAAGGGCGCCCAGGAGAGAAGCCAACGACCATCTCTGCACAGCTGGGATGGACCCAAGGGTCCCCCATCCTCCACCCGGGTCAAGCGCCCAGAGAAGCAACCCTTTCCTTCCCTCACTTCATTAATTAGAGCCATTCCTGCCTGCCTGCGCCACCCCCACCTCACCTTTATGCTTATAGGCAGTGCCTGGCAACACGGAGGGGGGAGATCTGCCCTGACGCCGTCGCCCGCTCTGTGCCAGCCTGTCTGGGCTGTCTCATGCCCCAGTGCCACAGCTGCTCAGAGGGAGCCCCGAGACAAGGGCCCATTGTGCGGTGGGAGCTCACAGAGGACTGGGGGCAGGGTGGAGTGTGTGTGTGAATATTTTGCTGAGCTTGGGAAAGCCCCCTGCCCCCGCCCCCCAGGTCCTCAAAGCTTTGTATGCCAGGGGCACAACGGGGACCTCCAGAATGCCTGCCTGGGCATGACAGCTGGAGAGAGGGTGGCGGAGGGGGGCCAGGGCAGGTTGTGGGGCAGGAGGAAGGCAGGCATTGGGTAGAGAATCAGCTGCTCGCAGGGGGACAACACAGGGTGGCATTGGGAAAACTGGGCACTGGTGTTGGTCAGGGCTTTGCCTGAGGCTTTGGAGCAATCCTGCCTCCTGGGTCTCACCCACCACCTTGCGGTCAGTCCGCTGGCCAGGAGTCCGCCCCCCGCTCCCGCCAGCCTCACAGCGGAGCTCACGTTGGGGAGTGACCAGCAAGGAGATTCCTAAATGGGACCGTGGGACCCCACTGGGGCTGGCGTGCCGAGCAGCCTTGTCAGAGCACAGACCTCACCACGGCTCCAACCAGTTCCTGGCCGCCTGCCTCAGTGTGGCCAGTGGGAAAGGACCGGCTGCCCCGAGGTCGGTTTCAGGCTCCATTTCCCCCATTCTTTACCTTGTTTAATTTCTTTTATGTCAAAGATTAGTAATAAGTTTTGTCACAAATCAAGAAAATAGAGGTTTAAAAGGAAAGTGCTCACCCCCTCTGGTGTGGGGTGCATCCTTCTGCACTACCCCTTTGGAGTGGTGTGTTTGGAGATGGCTGATCCCACCGGAGGCTAGTGGCACTCTACTCTGTGCTGTGGAGAGAAGCTACCGGACCTCCTCCTAAGTGCTGGGGAGGGCAACCTCTCTGCCGTGGCATCTCGTGGGTGTGAATTTTCTGTCGCTCTCTCACCTTGGCCCATTCCTGGCTTTCTAGGTCTGATTGAAGCTCTAGCTGGGCCAGGAGGGAGCAGGTGAGGGACCAAGGCAGCAGGCAGCTCACCCGAGGGCCTCGCTGGACCCAGGCCCTGAGCCTGCCGCCTCTCGGGACTGCCTTTTCCGCAATTCCTAAGTCAGGAAGGGCAGAGGCCCAGGACCGGCTTGTGGAGCCTAGCAAGGGGCACATGCTCTAGCCTCTGCTGCCCAGAAATCCCTGCTACCAAACCACCTGTCCTAGGACCGACTCGGTCCCCACCAAGCCCTCCAGGCCTGAGTCAGTGAAGTGGGGGAGATGGAGGAGGCTCTGGAGTCCACCCCACAGGAGTGGTTCTCGCCCTCTGAAAATGGACAGGTGGAGACAGAAAGCCTTGCGCACGCGCACACCCAGCACAGGGACAGGAAGACGAGAGAGAACCCGACAAAGAGATGGAGGTGGGCCAGCGACTGAGGCAGAGACAAATGGGGCTCCAGGAGAGCGCGACAGACAGGAAATCCTCCTAAACCAGGACACTGCCCCGAACGTTATTGCTGTTATTACTATTAGTTCCATGTAGAGAAGCAAGCAGGAGCGAAGATCGGCGCGGGCGAGGCGGCTGCCACGCGCCTCCGGGCGCTGCTCCGGGCACTGCTGGCAGCCATTTTAGCCCTTGGCAGCCATCTTACGGCTGGCGGCCCCCGCCGGCGGCCCCACAATGCCGCCACCGCCGGCCGGGCATGCTCAGCTTAGCTCCAGGACAAAAGGCAGAGACACTGGAAATCTGGACCCAGGCTCAGAGGCACAGGAGCCAGCCCTGCGGCCTGGGCAGCTGTGGCCAGGGCCCCGCCATCCTGTTCAAGCTGCACCCGCGCAGAGCAGAAGGGACAGGGAAGGTTTTGCCCAGGCGTCTGGGAACACCATGCCTCGCTCAAAAGCGGCTGAAGCCCCCACGGGCCATCCTCAGGCCCAAGGGCTCCACTAGTTCGGCAAGAGTGGACCCCTGTCCCCCCAGGACAGTAAGGGACGTGATGGGGGCAGGCCTGTGTCCACCTAGTCAGTTTGGACAGACAGGGGAAGGGAGCTGGCAGGAACCCAACCAGCGGCTGCAGGGCCCAGACAGGCTGCTGGGCCCATGGTGCATAGGCTCCCGGGAAGGACATGGAGAAGCCCTCCCCACGCAGAGGTGGGGGATAGCCGGGCCAGCTTTCTTAAATGAGGGGCTCTTTGGGGAGCCATGCCCTGAGGTCAGGGCCTGCTCTGGACAGCCACTGGGGAGCACACAACGCCTGAGCACCTTGACTCCCTTCCCTGTCTGGGATCCCCAGGGGAGGGGATAACCCCAGGCCTCGGGACAGACAGGAGGAAGGCTCCAGGCCCCGCCTCATGGCTGCTCAGCTTTTATCTGGCAGAATGGGGCTTATCAGAACCACCAGCTGAACAAACACACAAATCCACGGTTAGTGAGAGAAAACCCTCTGCCTGAACTCTTTATCTCCTGTTCGCAGGCCCCACGCACTGCCCCCTGCCAACAGCACAGGAGGAGACCTGACTGCTACACAAGCGGGGGCTCTTCTCTCCCCCGCCCCCCTTCTCCTCTCGCCCCTGACCCAGCACGGGGTGGCTCTCCCCTGGCAGTCCCTGCCAGGCAGGCGTGCATGAGTGAGCTTCTGCCACATAGGAGCCCCCCTCCAGTGTCTGCTTTCTCACCGGGGACAATGGGCCAGCTGGTGGCCTTCGGGCCAGTGGAGGGGCAGGGACGGTGTTGGCTGGCACAAGGCAGGCAGGTGCCTAGCTCCATCTTTTATCCTCTCCCACCCAGCCCACATCCCCGAGGCTGTCACTCTGATTCCCCAGCCTTCCGGGGCCACATCCTCTGGCAGACTTTCCAGCCTCAGCCTTCCCTCTGGCCTGGTCACCCTAAGCACACCCCCGCCCCCAGGTCAGGGCCATCCTGACTAAGGCCAGCACAGAAACCCAGACCCCCCTGCCTGCACCTCTCTTCAGAGGCTACTGCTGCCTTCATTTCCTAGAGAGACTAAATATGGGACAGAGGGGCTGGGACACCACTACCTCCCCTCAGCCCAGAGACAACTCAGCGTTTTCCTCCATCCTGCATCCTGTGTTGAGGACCGGAGAGCGCCTTCTGTGTTCTAAGCTTCCTCCCACAATGCCCATCCTATGAGGCCTCCTCAAAACCGAGTCCAGCTGCTATGTCCGACGACGACAACGGATGCCTCGGCAGACATCAGGACCCCTGCCAGGTTGGGGATGGAGAGAATTTTGGAGCCCATAGCTCGTTTGTATGCTGCCAGAGGGTCAGGCTCGTTCGTGTCACACACGCGAGCATGCTCTGCTGACTGTCCTCCGTAAGTCTGCCTCTCAGGACCTGGGCTACTCGTGAGATCCACGCTTTGGAGGCAGAGGCCTCACCTGCCAGTGGTGCCTGGGGGCTCTGGCCTCTGAGAAGGCTCCCAGAAGGGAGGACTATGCAGGAGCAGCTGACAAATCTGGACTGTCTCAGCATGGATTTGAGTGGGCTTTGTAGAGCAAGGCTCTGAAATTGGATTTGGCTCCTGGGTCCGGGGCTGCTCCCATTCACCCACACACATCATCGGTCACCCCAGCGTCAATGGCTTGTGGACTGGCAGACATATGTAGCACCTGGGTGAGGCACAGCGGGCAGTTGGCAGTGTGGGCCCCTCTCTTCCTCTGCCCCTCTGTATGCCCTGGAACAGCCAAAAGCCCCGCCAGTACTGTTTTTCTCACCCTCACCATCACCCACCCCCCCACGCACCAGCTCTACCTTCTCAGTCCTTGAAGTCCCTAATTCATTCATTCAGCTCTTAGCCTTTCCCTTCAGAATCTGCTGTTTTGACTCTGCACCCCTCTCACTGTCCTTTCTTTTCCTTTACTTTCCCCCTCTCCGGCCTCCTTTCCTCTCCCAATCCTGCCTGTTTGCATGCATGTGTGCATGTGCACACGTGTGCTTGTTTCCAAAAGGGCTCTGCCTCTTTGTCGGAGCTCTGGAGCTCTCCAGCTGCCACGAGGAGCCTAGCGCCGCACATGCACCCGACTAACAGCACGTTTTTTTATATATATTTTTTCCAGTCACAGGCAGGGAGATATTTATGGCTCCTGGTAGGTGAGGAGGAATTCCTGCTCGTTGCAGCAAACACTCTGCCTCAGCTCCCACCCAAGACAAATTCTGAGAGAAGGCCACATGTAAGTCGCGGACCGGCCAACCCCACGCTCACTGATGGAACAAGTTCTTCAGGGCTGAGCGGGGCACACAGACCTGGCTCAACTACACTCACACACACACAAACACGTACCCGAGCACATGTGACCACAACTTGGAGATGCCACCGGCCACTTCCTGCTGTGCAATGGGCCAGGGGAACCACCTCTAGTGGCCTTTCGGGGCTGGAGAGGACAGCCCTCAGGGTGTGCCTGTCCTTCCCCTGGCTCTCCCCAGGCCTGAGGTTCAAGAAGCAGGTGGGGTGTGCTCTGTTCTGGGGGTGCCATCCTTTGAAGGGCTGATGCAATTCAGGAGCCAATCCTAGCCCTCGCCAGCATGGCACACCCCTCCCCCACTCCTGTGCGAGGAGCGTCCAGGGCACGGGAAACCCAATCTCAAGGGGAACCAGAGGCCCAGCCTGCAGCAATCAGAGCTGCAGAATGTAACTATTGTGCCTCTTGAAACCTAAGTCCGAGAATCTGAGACACCCTGAGGAGGGGAGCGGGACGGATGGGGGGCTAGGAGGACGGGTCACAGAGGGGTTCGCCCCATCTCAACAAACAGGAGACTGGGGACCAGGAAGTCCTTGAGAACACAGGGCAGCCAGAGGGCAGAGGGGGGCGGGGCTTAGCCTGGGCCAGGCCCAGGGGGCTTCTAGGATCTTCCCCTCCTTCCTGCCACTCCTCACTCCACCCCCAAAAGCCAGCTTGCATTGGCACAGGCCCTGGGGCCATCCTGAGGTTTCTCCCTCCTGTCATCCCTAGACCCCCACATGGTTGGAGACAGAAGCCTGACCTAGAAGCCCAGCCTTGGTCAGCACTGAAGCTGTGGGTGGGGTGGTAGGCAGTGTGGGGAGACATGTAACCCCCCATATCACGCTCATCTCTCCTTTTCTCATTCCTCCTCCACTCATTGATCCAAAGGGGCTTGAGCCTTTGACCTGACTCACCTGAACAGAGGAGGAGGGGCTGAGTGACAGGGAAGAAGAGGCCCAGTCACAGTGGTCTAGATCTGTTCTGGCTGCCCCCGAGTCCTGGGCTCAAGAAAGGCCATCAAGGCGGAAGCAGGAAGCAGATCAAGCCACAGGGACCAGGCAGGCCAAGGGCCAGCATCTGGATGGAGCATTCCGACAGCACTGCCTTCTCCACCTCAACCCAGCCCACCTCCATGGGTGCTGTGTAGGGTCCCCCAGGAATTAGGGCCAGGTCTGGCTACTGCAGAGCTCACTGTCTGGCCATGAAGCTACGGGAAAGGAGGAGAAGTTTAAGTCTGTGGGCTCATCTGGTGCCCAGAAGACCAGCAGAGTGAGCTCTGATGGCAAGAAGCCCTGGGGCCTCCAGGGTGCTCCTGTGGTGTGAGCTGCTCAGCGTTCCCCACCCTGCACCTGCCAGGAGAAACCTCCTTAGCATTGCCCCCAAGAACTACAGATGGGGCCCGAGCACTGAAGCCTAGGGGCACTGTGTACCCAGTTGCTCATCCCCATGGGACGGGACAGTGGCCAGCAATGGAGAGGGGGGGACGCACCCCAGTGCAGAGCAGAGCACCCATCAGGTGGATACAGCCTGTCAGCTGCCAATCCAAGCGCAGCCCAGCATTAACGAATGAGACCCCCTACCCATCACAGCACTGGGAGATGAGGGTGGGCCGGCAGGGGACCCAGTGCTGACCAGCACCTCAGACATCAGGGCTCCACGGCTATCTGTGGAGTGAATGAGCAGACCCAGGACCTGGCAGTAACACCATCCCAGATGTTCCAGAGGTGCCCAAAGGCTAGGAAGTCCCACCAAAGAGGGATTGAAGGTGAAGCAGCCACTACAGAAGGATGCAAATGGAGGAACCTGCCAGGAAATGGAGGGAGGCAGGAGGTCCTGGCCCCAGACCTGTCTCCACCTCTGCCTGAGCTGCCTTTGGCCTGCCCAGGGAGGTGTCCTTGGTCTCCTCCCATGCCTGCTTAAGGGGGTACAATGATGCTCTACCAGTAAGGACACCCCACCCTGGGGTGGGCGGGCTGGACTTACCCCAGCACAGAGGGGGCAAAGGGGGCACACCGATAGCAGGACGAGGGGAGATGGAGGTGGGCAGCCAGCCATAGTGGCAAAGGCTCCCTGTTCACATTGTGCTCCAGAACCTACCGGCCCAGTGACCTTGGCCAAGTTCTGAACTGTTTCCTCATCTGTGACGTGGAGATATACCGCCCATTCCCTAGGGTTCCTGGGCAAGGAATAAATGAGAAAACAGGTCTAAGGTGCTTAGCCCGGGCCTGGCTCATAGTAGGGGCTCCATGAACACCAGCTGTTCTTCCGCCTGGATCACCATTTCCCTTCACCTCCATTGGCTGAAACTCTACTCCTCATTCCGGGCTCAGCTCAAATGCCTCCTCAGTGGGGTAACTGGGGCTAACCCTCAGCTCCCCTCCCACAGGAGTTCATACACTATGACACATTAAGTTTGCCCTAGATTATAGTTTTTAGTGTCTTGCCCCAGAGACTATGGCCAGTGAGCCGAGGGGCTTCCTTGGGGTCTGGCCCATTACGATCTGCAAAGAGGGGCAGAGAGGTTTCCCTGCAAATAAAAGACAGAGCCAGACACTTTCTACAGGTGCATCCCCCCACACTGTCAGCAGCTGCAGTATATGGTCTCAGGATGGTCACCACGTTGGAAATGGTGAGAGAGGAGCAGGGGAAGGGAGGGCCAGGAGATGAGCAAGGCCAACTGGGAAGGGGAAAAAAATGCTTGTGCCCCTAGATTCTGGTGGTGTTGCGCCCAAGGCCCTGCCCATCTTAGCGCAGCCCTGGGGATAGAGAGAGCTAAGGACACATGAGCATAGGCACTGCCCCACCGGCTGCTGGGTGCCATTCCTGGCAGCACCTGCTGGTGCCACAACTCAGCTGCAGCTGGAGCCAGCATATCCGGGAGGGCCTGGGGCCAGGAGTCATATGACAGCGGGGTCCAGAAAAGTGGCCCCCAGCCCCTGCAACTTCTGTCCCCTCTCCAACCTGATGGATAGAAACTGACAGTAGAGAATGTCCCCATACCCTGTATGTCAAGAAAACACGGGGGCCCGATAAAGCAGGTGCCCACATCCAGGCCAGAAGCCTGCCGACCTGCTCCCCCACTCCCACCATTCTATTTCCAGCACTGCCCTTGCTGGCCCTTTGAGCTGCCCAGGCCAGGCCAGGCCAGACAACGGCCCCCACCCCCAGCTGCTCTTAGGACTATTAATAGTGTCCCTACCTCCCAGGGCCAGGCATCACCCTCCTCCACCCCCCAAATATACTTGCCCTTGGTCTAATTATTTGTAAAGGGAAAGAGTCCTCCGGACACTAATGCCAACCCAGGATGAGAAGGGGGAGGCAGAGGCTCTGGAGGCCACTTAAGGGACAGGCCTGGGACGAGCCGTAATTTGGGGAAAGGAGAGAAGGAGGCATTCAACCCCAGAGCAAGAGAATGACAAAAAGACAAAATTAAAACTATGAGAAAGGGAGGAGACAACATAGAAAATCAGGGCCAAAGCAAAGTAGTTCAAAAAGAGAAGGCTAAATTAGAAAGGATCAGAGAAGTAGAAGTTTCCAAGAGAGGCAGGGAAAGGGGGAGAAAGTAGAGAGAAAGAGAAAGCAAAGGAGGAAATGACTCCTTAAAAAAAAAAAAAAAAAAAAAACTGAAGGGGGAGAAACTTCCCTAAAAAATACTTAGGAGTGGCTTCGTGAATGCAGCTGCCAACATCTGTCTGGAGGGTGCTCAACAATGGGAGACCCTCACCATGCTCTGGGGAAGAGAGGGGAAGCAGGACAAGGAGGAGGTGCAGAGACAGAAAAACTGACCGGGAAAATAAGGTGGTAAAAGCAAATCCACAATGAGAAAACTAATTCTCAGCCCTGTGGAGGGGAGGGCCCCACACTCAGCACGTCGTTACCTATGGAAAGGGGGCCAGGTGGGCCAGAGGACGGCAGGGATGAAGAAGGAGAACCCACCTACCTCCATTCACCCTGTGGCGAAGCAGAAACAGGCCAAAGCCACCTGCCTCCCATCCTTAGGTGCTCTAACTTCCTCAGCCCCTAAGGGACAGCACCTGGTACCCAGGACAGTGACCCCCAAAGGAATCTCCTCTACTGGGGACTTGCCTTGTTAGGGGAGATGGACTCTGGCTCCCAGAAAAGCAACAAACACAAAAGAATGCCATAATCAAATGTCTAAGTGGAGCCCTTCTGCCTGGACGCTGGAAGCCCTGCAACCCTTCCTTCAAATCCCCCCACACACACACTGACAGCCTCTGGACAGCACAGGAGCCCTAAGGACCTGGTCACCAGGACTCCCAGGCTGGTGGTTCCTGGCCAGAAGCATGCCACCAGGCCATCAGCCCTTTGGGGGTAAGTCCTGTCCGTGTTGTTCACTACTGTATCTCCCACACAGAGCACAGTTGAAGTAGATACGTAGCAAGACTCTGAAGAGACACTTCTAGATCCTTCTTCCAACCGTGGCTACACTGACCACCCAGGAGACAGAAGAGCCAATTAGTTGGCACCTTCCCCCCTCCCGAGAAGAGAACATCTTTCCTGCAGACCCAAACCTTGACACTCACTCCCGAGGAAGGGATGTAGAAGTCCCGGTACTGCTAATCCTCCTGCAAAGCCCAACTGGGCCCCGGGTGCAGGATTGGACACACTGCCCTCACGCCTGAGGGTTGGACTGACCAGAGGAGGGAACAGAAGGCTCCCTGTGAAGGGCAGGGCAGGGCAGCACTCTAGCAGGCCTGCTCCTTTCCCCACCCTGCAGGCCTTAAGGCAGCTGCTGTCCAGAGCTGTCCAGATGAGACATGAGGAATTTGGGCCTTTGACTCCAAATCTTCAACTCAGCCCTGAGAGCCCAAGCTGGGCCAAATGGGCGGGTGGGCAGGTGGCCTCCCAAAGAGCTGAACAGCGCTGGGTGCTGGAAGGAGCCCTGAACCTGGAATCAGGAGCCTGAATGCTAGACCTGCTGCTATTGGGTACCCAGCGCATCTCCTGGGCCTTCTCCCCCTCCTTGTGCAACAACACAAGCCAGGCTTACCTCAGACAGCAGGATGAGATGGTGAGATGTGATCAAGAATTTTTTACCGAAAATGAAAAGTGACGGTTTTATACACTGTAAAGCACCAAGCACACATAAGGAAAGCATGATGGGACAAGGGGAAGCTTGCGGGACCCTATATTTCAGCGTTGCTACTATCCGGAGGAGCAGCCAAGGGGCGGCTTCCAGAAGCCTGGACCCACAGAGTACAGAGCCTGGCATCTGGTAGAGAGCAGCTACCCAGACTAAGGCCTGGGACAGCCCAGGCTGCTGAAAGGACAAAGCGACATTCCCCAGGCTGGCAGGTGCCAAATTCCCCATTCACAACGCCCCGAAGGACCAAAAGGAGCAACGGGGCAGCAGGCTCAGGGACCGCACCCCTCGGGAGCCGCGCGACGCACTCCCCGACGCCGTAGCTAGGTGGCGCAGCGAGTTAACACTAACTGCCCTTGGCCGGCTGCGGCGGGGTGCAGGGTGGGGGCGGCGAACCTGCGCGCCGCCCGAGAGGGTCTCTAGCGGCCCGGGTTCCTTCTGTACACACACGAGACCGGAGCAGGAAGGAGGAGGACATGCCCAGGCCTAGACCACTGGGACCCCGGGTTGTGCCGCCCAAGGCAGCGGCTCTCGCTGCTGCTGCCAAGCACATCCCGTGATGTGATGTGAGGGCCGAGCTTCCCGTTCTCATTGATTAGGAACAGCTTGCGGTGCGGGGGCCGGATGGAAGGAGGCCGGGGAATGGCGAGCTAGGAGAAGCGGGAGGTGGGGGGCTGCCAGGTGCATGGCTGGGGGGATAATCCAGTGAGCCGGGGCCCGCCCTGCGCAGCCGCCACTGCGGCTCTGAGTCCCGGTTTGCCTCCCCCAGAGCGGGGCTGCCCTGGGAGAGTCTGCGGCCGCATGACTCTAGGTGTGTTCCCAACACGTCCACGACGTCCCCACCTTTTGGCTGCACAGACCTGCCTCTTCGATTGATAAATGCTCTAAGAGGGAAGATTTTCTACCCACCCCCCCATCAAAAAGTGAAAAATGGAGGCTAAAAGTCAGAGATCAGGAACCAAAGAGGGAGAGAAATGGAGAAAAGTCAGGAAGGAAAAAAAAAAAAAACACCAGCGCTTTCTGCAGTGGCGGCAGCAGTTGGGCAGGCACACCCTCCCGGGCAGGCGTGGAGAAAGGCCCCTTTGTTCAGCAGGGAGGTTAGCTGAGGTGAGGCCGCCCCCCCAAACCCCCCCTGACCCTGGCCAGTGCAGATTGCTTCTCAGGGCTCCCGACTGGCCTGACTGCTTCCCCGGCCCCCCAATCCTTCTCCCAGTCCTCCTGCCAGCTGGTGGAGCAGCCTGGGGAGGACTGCTCCCTACCCACTGCCTTGCCCAAACACCAAGGGTCACACATGCGGGGCTGGGCTGGGCTTCTCCAATGGGCCCCCTGAATGCCCGCACTGTGGGCCATTAGTAGTTTAACCAGGCTGCTCTTAAGCTGCGCGGTTTGGGGGTTAGATTCTGCACTCAGCAGGTCCCCCACAAACGCGTGGCCTGAGAGGCTAGTGAGTGCTAGGAGGTTGCGCCCCAAGAGGCACAGGCCGGCTAATCACGCCCCTGTCACCTACAGTGAGGCCGCAAGGGGCTTCTCCTATACCCTTTCCAGAAAAGGCCCTTTCCAATGCCCTGGGCTAAAAGTGGCTCTTCTGGGCTTCCTGAAAGTGAGGGCTGGGCTCCGGTGCTGGGGTTACCTTCAGATAAGAGGCAGAGCCTGAGCTCATTCCTTGGCTTCCTGAGGAGGGGCCAGAATGGGGTCATAAAGGGGGGCTGAGAACAATTTCACCCCCAGAATCTACCAAAGCAGAGGCTGAAGAGGGGCTAGGCAGGGGTGGAAGGGGAGAGATACTGACAAGCATCCCTTTGCGCTGCAGCACACCCCACCCCCATCACACCCACTGGCTCAGGGGACCCTAGAGATGGCAGTCCCCCAAATCCAGTGTGCCCTCCACTGCACCCTCACCTCACCCACTAGGGTTTCTGGACACACTTGCAGGGATGCAGGATCTCCAGAGCCCTAGGACCTTTCAGGCAGAGCTTAGTGGCTTTATACTTGGCCAAGAAGTGCATCCCATTTCCAACTCCCTCCAGCTCCCATCACACATGAGGGCAGCAGAAAACCTGGAATGGGGGATTGACCTGAATGGTTTTGCTCCCTACATTCCCCAGGCCTCCCTCCTGCTGGGGTTGGGTACCTGCTCCTCAGGAGGCCACAACCTCCTTCCAGCAGTGATGGAAATCAAGACCGTGAGAGAAGGGAGGAGTGGGGTGTCGCCAACCTCGCCCTCCCTTGGCCTCTGGCCTGGGAAGTGGGGGAAGGGGAGAGGGGAGAGGAGCAGCAGCAGCTGGAATCACAGGGAGCCCGAACCGTCCTGTCCGGCGGCGCTGAACCGGCTGCAAGAAGCTGCAGCTCAGATACACAATGTCCTGCCAAATCCCAGGCCTTTAATTCAATTAAGTGCAGGACAGACTTCCCAGATTTTTCTGTGTGTGAGTGCATGTGAAAACCTTGATGTGTGTAAATCCCGGGAGCTGTGAGCATACACCCATGTGGATGTGTGAATCCTGATGGTGGAGGCAGGAAGACTCGGGGAGAGTGGGTACCTAAATCTTCTAGCAGGGCCAGACTCCAGATCAGGATTCTCAACCCCCACCCCATGGACCATTCTTGATAGTGGGCCATCCTGAGCGGGTAGGATGCCAGTATCTCTGGCCTCCACCCACTAGATGCCAGTAGCATCACGCCCCCTCAGTCGTGACAGCTGAAAATGTCTCTGCCATTGCCAAACATCCCCTGGGGGCAGAATCAGCTCTGGTGGGACCTGCTGCTCTGGGGCACCCGATGAAACCGCCTGTGTATTTACCACCGGCGCCTCGCCTCACCTCTCCCGCTTTGGGCTTAAATACCAGTGTGCTTGGCTTCCCAAGTGTCTCTGGTCTGGCTCTTTTTTCTGAGATAATCTCCCCACCTTACCTATCTGGCCAGAGGCTGCCTAGAGCAACTCCTGTTCAGTGATAATTTTATAAAACAGCACGGTGCTGGGAAGTGTCTGGCCCCCTTGGACAAGGGAAAGGAAAAGTCAGAGTGCCTAAAGTCATAAGGTCATGCCGGGTCCAGACAGAAGCCTGAGCTCTACCTCGCTGGGGGCAGAGCCCACAGGAGAGGTGGGGACTTGCCTGGGGACAGACTCTTGGAAAGGTGCCCTGCTCTGCTCAGTCCCTGGAGGCCAGCGGAAGCCCCTGCACAGCACTCTCTCCATCAGACCACCTCTCCTGCTTGGGGGCTCCAGAGAAGCAGGAGCTGGATGGAGACAGCTCAGCCCCAATCCAGGCCAACTCCCCTTCCGGTTCCCAGGGTCACCTGTAGCTGTCCTGGCGGGGGCTAGGGGGGACCCAGTTCTAGAAGCTCATCTCGCCTCAGGCCCAGGGAGCTTGCCTCTTTCCCCAGCCCTCCAGGAACCCTGAACAGCCCCTTTCTGGGAGCAGAGCCAAAAAGATGGGAGAAGGATGTTTATAAGCTGCTAAAAGGAAAAAGGAAAAAACTGGGAGGTGGGGCAGAGAGGCCCAGGCCTCCAGGTAGTGTGGACTGGGGCCTTGGTGGGGAGAGGGTCAGGGATGTAGCCTTCCCCAGGGAACCCAACATCCACCTAATCAAGCGAGGTGGCACACCCTGCCCTGCCCCATGGACCACAACCAGGCTTAACTTATGCACATACAGGGGTCTCTCGCCCCACAGTGCCCTGACAAATGAGTTTCTTGACATTCTTATCCTGACCCACAGGACTGTGAGACAATTCTGGTATTAGCTTAACAAGGGTAGAACCAGGAAAGAGCCCAGGACCCTGGGGAGCAGGGGCTGGAGGTATGGCAACAGGAGCCAGGCTCCGCAGGATCAAAAGCTGAGTCCCCAGCTCGTAGGGCTCGGCACACAGCTAATGGGAGGCTGGCAGCAGCAAATTGTTGTTTACTTTTAATTAAGTAAACAATGTCGGCTTTCCGCCTCCTCCCCTGCCATCCCAGCCAGTAATTTGGGGGATGACAATGGGGTTGTTTCCTTCCTCCTGCCTTCTTCCCTCCCTCCAAGCACTCCTGCTCACTCCCTGCTCTGCTCAGCCGTTGTAACTTGCCAGTACAGGGTGAGGCTCCACCCCAGGGGTTGTGGGGGGCAGGAAGGTCCTGGCTGACGCACCTGCTAGGCCCAGTGGGAAGCAGTTTCCACCGTCAGGTTCACCAGAGGGTGGCAAAGGCCACCTTGCCCTGAGAATCTCTGAAGATGTGGCCCATTCTCCCTCTGCCTCTTCCCCCTACAAGCCTCTCTTCTAAACCTCATCTCAAAAATCCAGAAACCGGGGCATCAAGACTCTGAGCTACTCGCAGCAGAGACCAAAGCCCCAGGTGAGGAAGAGATTTTGCCAGGAGTCAGGTCTGCCTCAGAGGTAATCAGAAGGCAGAACCTTCTGGTCCACTCAAGCAGGTCAATGGCTGGTGGATCCGTGGGGCCAGAGCTCACTAAGCCACCTGGCTGCTGGGCTGTGGGCACCAGCTTTCCTCGGAAGTAGGGCTGACTTTGTGGCTTTGGTTTCTGCCATTCCTTGACATTTTGAATTTTTGAACAATGGGCCCTGAATTTTCATTCTGCACTGGGCTCCACAAATTTTGTAGGTGGTTCTGCTCCAAGGCCCAAGTGAGTGAGGAACAGAAGGAAAAGAAAGCTAGGTCCCCCAGCCTGGGGTAGGGACACTGGGCTCTCCTGAGTGGAGGGGCAGAAAAGAAGGGGGAACCCTGAGTCTCTGGGGGAGGCTGAATTTCAAATGACTCCACATAGACAGACTCATTCGTACACAGGATCTACGCAGAAACAAGGTGCTCCTCATGCCCTTTCTCAGTAAGACTGTATATGGGCCCAGCTCTCCAAGAACCTCTGCGCAGTGGGTACTCTGCACGGCCCCCAAAGTGAGCAGAAAGGAGAGGAGGGAATTTGCTCCGTCCCCTCTCCTGCCTCTGCCTCCCAAAGATCCAGCTGTCAGGTCCCGAGCCAAGCCTGGCCCGGACGCTCACACGTACCCCCTCCTCCCTGAAAAGCAAAGGAGTCTCTCCAAGGTGTTGGGGGGTGGGAGGCGGCTGAGTCGTGTGCAAGCCCCGCTCCTTCCCCAGCCTGGCTGCTCCCCCACCTCCTTCCGAAGGGCGGGGACTGCGGCGGCAGAGTTGGCTGGGGCTGGATGCAATTTCAGCCGCAGAGCAGGGCTCCCTGGCTGGAAGCAATTTTCTCATTAGGACCCCAGGCCTGCCTGCCCGTTGGTTCTCAGCCCTCACTCCCCTCCTGCGAAACCGCACCCCACAGGCCTCCCCACAGACCACTCACACGCACAGGGAACCACACATGTACGAGTTGGAGGGGCGACAGCGGGGTCACCGCAGTGGGGCCCGGTGCAGGAGGGGTGCCGGTGCAAAGCCCGGCTCCCCCTCCCAAAAAAGGACCCAGGGCGAGGTCAGGACGTCTCATCCAGCTCCTAGCCGCCTGTTTCAGGCTCCTCCACCCTTCTTGCCCGCAACAGGGAGAGAGGATCCCAGACCCCAGG
Organism: Rhinolophus ferrumequinum; assembly: GCF_004115265.2. Taxonomy (NCBI): domain Eukaryota; kingdom Metazoa; phylum Chordata; class Mammalia; order Chiroptera; family Rhinolophidae; genus Rhinolophus; species Rhinolophus ferrumequinum. The sequence continues at coordinate 48,588,774 of NC_046301.1, forward strand.
ACTGAAAGGGGAGGTCGGGGACCCAAAGCCCGGCAGAGCACAACACACTCGAGAGAAAGCTCCCAGCGCTCAGCCGTCTCTGGCCCATCCCCTTCTGGCGCAGCAGGGCCTGGGGCGAGCAGATGGGCTCTCGGGAGGCAACCCCCCTCCCCCAGCCCCAAGGCTGCTCCGAGTGGAGGGTGGTCTCCGGCAAGGGAGGGGGACCGAGGCCCTGTGAGGGGCGGCTCCGTGCTCCACAGACACATGTGGTTGGACTTAAAAAGCTATTAGGGAGCGAGGCGCTGGCGGGAGTGCGGCAGCCCTCGCACCAGGGGCGGGGGGGAGGGCAGATGCCGAGGTGGTGAGCTCAGCACCTCCCGCTCCCTCCCCGGCGGGGCCCCTGGACTCGGGGAGGACTCGGGGGACCCTCACTCAGCAGGAGAGTGGGGCAACCCCTCGGGGAGGAAAGGCAGGCTGCCGGGCCTGGGTCCCAGCATGGAGTTGGGGAGGCACTGCCATCTAAAGACTCCAGGGCCCTGATGGCAATTTCTGGGGGCAGAGGGCAGTGGGGCTTGGCTGGGGCCCTGGAGGCACAGACAAGTCCTCGGCCTTCCTTCCGCTTTCTTGGGGTGACAGCCGGCTGGAGATCCCCTAAAGGGTGTGTGTGTGTGTGTGTGTGTTTGGATGAGCTGGGGAGGGGGTATTATTAGGAAAGCGGGAAAGGGAAGGGAAAAGTGGGCCCCACCCATCACGAGGCCAGAAAGAACCGACGGAAAGTTCCCTAGAGCGGCCAGCTTGTAAAAAGCTCCTTTTCTTTCCAAATTATGAACATTTTTTTTAACGAGGGGGGTAAAAACCCAGAGCAGCAATCTAGGACTTCATCAGGACCGTGTGTGACTGTGAGTGGCTGGTGACTGGAGGTGACGGAGTGTATCTGCAGACCTTCCAAAAGGTTCTACTCGAAAAGCCTGGGCTTCTCTCCCTGGGGCTCTGCCTTCACCCTCTTCAGGTCCCCTTATTTTCAAGATATAACCTCCCTGTCCCATGCCTAATCCAAATAGCGTACCCCCTGCTGTTACAAATCAAGGTGGGTACCAGGAAATGTGGGGGCACAGGGAGCAGGACCAGGCCTGGGATCGGTGAGCCACTTGCTAAGGACCCAGCTCCATCCCTTAGGAGGGGAAGGAATCCCTGGGGTGCTAGCCTCAGTGCCCTCCAGGAGTAGGCCTTAAGCTCCAGGTCCCCCACAAGACTTTAGGGAAATGTCCCACTCAAGGCTCTCAGGACCCTCCAAGCTCCTCAGCCATCCACCCAGGTCACCACTAGTCCCCCAGCCCCCCCAGGGATCAGTGTGGAAGTGGGAGCTCGAGTTACACAGTGCCTCCGCTGTGTGGCAGGCCAGAGCTGGGTGTTTGGGAGACATTTAATCTGCCTGACAGCCCCATGGGGTGGCTGTTATTTTCCCCAATTTTATAAATGAGCACATGGAGGCGAGGCTGGATGGAACCAACCAGATCGGTCAGAGCCCCGATGAATGGACTCTCCACTTGCCCCTGATGGCTCTGCAGCCCCAGGGGCCAAGATCCTAGGGCTCTCCCTTCTTGGCCCAGATCCACTGACAGGAGGGATGTGAGCTGTGGGAGGAGGGATGTGAGTTGTGGGAGGACCCAGGGCTAGGCGGCAAAGCAGGGACTGCTCTGAGTCCTGAGGAGTCAGCCGGCCAGTGGGGGAGGAGCTGACCACGGAGGGAGCGGGAGCAGGGATCCGCGCTCAGGAAACACGCAAAGAATGCAGCTGGCAGCAGGCCAGTGGGCCAGGACCACAAAGAGGCCTTTGTTTCAGGAGGTGTCCAGGGAGTGGATGGACAGAACAGCAAAGGTGGGGGGAGCACCCTTTGGGGTGGGACTGGGGGACGGAAGCGATGCCTGTGCTGTCCCCACATACCCCCCTCCCCTTGGCCCCCCTCACTCCTGGCCCCCAGTAGATTCTCATATCAGGCCTCAGGCTCCAGGGGAGGGAGCCCATAGGGCCAGGATTACCCCCTTCTCAGCTTCTGACCTCCCTTAGCTAGGGGGGTTGGTCTGTCCCAATCCACCCTTCTGAACCCCAGAAGTCATTTCCCTTATAGTGAGAAGCTGCAGTTCTTGGAAACCCTGCTGACATTCTCCTCTGACTCTGCCTCCCTGTGCAGGCTGGGGATTTTCAGTGTAGGGATGGCTAAGGGGCTCTCTGGCCTCCAGGTGGGCTATCTGGGGCACCCGAGTACCCCTGCTCCCTTAGGTGTCTCCTCCTTTCACCAGAAGGAGGAGAGGGAAAGGTCTTGGAACATGTTCCCTCTTCTCCTCGCTCTGCAGTTGCAGGGTTTCTCTGGCCCCTTCTTGGCATCTGGAAAAGTTTGGGAAACTTAAAAAAATTTTTTTGAAGAGTTTGTCTATTGCTCCCCAGCCTTGCCAGGGAGCCACGGCCAAGAGGAAGAAGGGAAGGAGGGGTGTGGGGGAGTAGGGGACAGAGCAGAAAGTCCAAAGAAAAGCAGAGCATACAGGGAAGGTGGGGAGCACTCTAGGATGCCCCACCAGCCAGCCACCCTGACCCCCAGCTGGTTTCCTGGGCCTACTAGTGTCTCACAGCAGGTAAGAAAGAGCCCCCCCATAAAACACTGTCAAGCACACCCGGCCTGTGGCCAGTGGTGGCTGCTCCCTTCAGAGCCCCACCCAGTGCTCTGCTCAGCACCTTCCGAGGGCTACCCTCTACCAAACACTGCGCACTGTGGCTGTGGACCCACGGAAGGAGGACGGCAGTAACAGCAGCTCCAAGTGGGGATGATGGGGAAGCAGGGGGACTCTAGACCTGTGGGGTTTCCATCTCCAGATGAGCATGAGGGCAACATGGACTCCAGGGGCCAGACAGGATAGGGACACCAATCAACGTCCTGGGCCCAGCACTCCCTCTCGTCTGATGTGTGTGTGTGTGCATGTGAATGGGGCGGGGGCTGGCCCCAGCAGCACAGGGCAGCGGGCTGCACTGAAGTAGCCTATAGTTTGGGTTGTTCAATGGTTAGGGTTAAGGGTATATTATAAGCAGATGTTGGGGTTGTCCCAAGAATGGGGAAACCTGTGACACACGGCTGTTTCTCTGAGAGGACCCAGATCACCTTGCCTAAGTCAGGGGGGTTCCCTCTTCACCCTGACATGGCTCCCAGCAGAGTGAAGGCCAGGGGTAGCAGGAGGCTCCTTTGTATGACCCAAATGAAACATGGTGGGCCCCATCTGGCAGCCCCTGCGTTGTCACCAGGCTGTCCTTAGGTGACCCACCCCTGTGCTACCAGAATGCAATGCTCAGAGAAGTTCATACCCCACTGGACGGCTCCCATCTGAGCTCCCAGCACAGGCGGCCAGCAGTGTGCCCCCTTAGCAGTACCTGGGAACTAGCTGGAAATGCAGACGCCCTAAGGAGGGCCCAGGGATCTTTGTTGGAACAAGCCCTCTAGGGGACTCTGACACAGGCTCTGGCCCAGAGGATGATCCTGACTGGGGCTACAAATAGGAAAAGGAGAAAGAGAGAGGGCGAGCAGACGGGGCGGGGGGGAGGGTGATGAGGGGATAAGGGCAGCACCACCTGTGCATAAGGGGGCATTTGGTTCCAAATCCTACAGGCAGAGTGGACAGCAAAGGAAAGACAGACAGAAGGGAAGTGGTGGTGGAGAGGAGAAAACAGTGGGCAGGACAGGATCTGCAGAGGAAGGACAGAATCCTAGAGAGCAGGACAGGGGGAGTGGGAGGGCGGGCGCAGTGGGGCGGGCGTGCTGTGGAAGCTCCTTCCCGCCGCCTGCACTCCCAGGAGCTGCCCCGCCCCCTCCAGGCACCTGCTAAGGCGGCAGCAGCGGCAGCGGCAGCAGCAGCAACAGCAGCAGCGGGTTGTGTTTCTTTAACCCCTGGGGCCTGTTGACACAGATTAGTATCGCTGGTCAGGGGTCAACAGGGAAGGCTCTTGAGGTCAAGACCTGAACAACTGGAGTTGTAATGAGCCACGTGGGGAAGAGGCCCAAGGAGAGGAGAGGGGAGGAGGAGGAGAGCCTGGCTACAACTAGAAGGCGGCTGTCACCAGGAGGGCGGCCCCTGGGCCTCCAGCTCGCCTGGGGAAACGGCCCGCTTGGGGCTTAGAGACAATGGGTGTGAGAGATGTGCTGGGAGGATGCTGTGGGAGAAGACAAGAGGTGAAGCGTAGACCACCGACTGTATGGACCCCCCTCAGGTGCAGACAGGCATCCTTCTCCAGTCTCTCTCCATCCGCCATACGGGGAGGGCACACCCCTGTTCCTCCCTGGGCCTGTGGTGGGGTGGCTGGGGTGGCGCTGCACCCATTTGAGCTGCCTGCTTGCCTTGGGCCACCTGGCAGAGCCTGAGCTAGGTGACTCATTTGGAGCCTGAGTAGAGCTGGGTGTGTGTGTGTGTGTGTGTGTGTGTGTGTGTGTGTGTGTGTGTGTGGGTGGGGGGGTGTGTGGGGGTGTGGGGGTGGGTGGGCAAGCAGCATCCCAAACACCTTCTACAACGGGATCTGAGGTGTTGAAGCACTCACCGAAGCCCAGGGCAGCTGCTCCCCAACTCCTCTGCTCACCCCCATCCTGGCCTCAGGAAGGTCCCAGAGGTACAAGGTGCTCCAGGCCAGCCTGCGCTCACAGCGAACAACACCGGGCCCTGGAGTCTGCTCTGAGGCCACCTCCAGAGGGGCTGGTCTGGATGGGAGGAGAGCACAACCCCTCTGTGCTTAGAGGAGGAACGAAGGAGAACAGCTAGAAACCAGGCCACATGTGAGCTGCTGTTCACCTATTTGGGTTAGAGGGGGGCTGGATTCCCTCAGAATTGCCTCTGAAGCTCCTGGACTCCTGTCACATACACTTTCCTTAATTGCTCCTGGGAGGCCATGGGGAGCATATGCGAGGACACTGACATCCCAGGGCCCAGAGGGTGATGGGAGGCATACTGCAGACGTATGTTCATTTGTAGGTTTGCAGGGGCACCGGAGTGGGTACATACAAGTCTGTGACATGCAAGAAAAGCGAATACAGTGTCTTAACATTAACTCGACACAGTTGTTAAGCACCTATGACCTGCTAGATGCTGCAAATACAGAACCAGAGAAGCTGCCCTGGGCAACTCCCTGCAGTTGGAAGCTGGGTGCGTAATGGACAAAATGCAAGGCCCCTCAGGAAGAAGGAGGAATGGGCTCCAAGCGTGAGAAGTGAGGTGGGAGAAATCTGCACCAAGGGGGATGACAGCTGGACTGGGGTGAGAAAGATGGAGGCATTTGGACAACGGGGGAAAGAGAAAGGCAAACTGGAGAGAAGTGTGAGCATAAGCCCAGAGGCACAAAACAGCATGGCACATGCAGGGTCTGCAGAGAGCTCTGTGTGCTGGAATACAGTGCCAGGGGTATGACGGAGATGATGCTAGAAATGGACAGCAGAGGCCCGACTGTGAGAGACCCTAAGAAGACAGCACCTCTGGGAGATGGTGGGACCAGCTGCCCATTTGAAGGTGGTTACAAAATTCCAGTCGAGAGCAATTCCCCACCTAGGTATATACTCTAGAGAATCAGAGACATATGTCCACATAAATACTTGTACACAAATGTTCACAGCAGCACTATTCACAATCGCCAAAAAGTAGAAAAACCCCAAATGTCCAACAAAAGAAAGATGGATGAACAAAATGTGGTCCATCCATACAATGGAATATTACTCGGACACAAAGAGGAATGAAGTCCTGATATGTACCACAACATGGATGAACCTTGAAAGCATTGTGCTCAGAGAAAGAAGCCAGTCACAAAAGGCACATTGTGTGTGATTCCATTGATATGAAATGTCCAGAACAGGCAAATTCATAAGAGACAGAAAGCAGATTGGTGGTTGCCAGGCGCTGGGAGGAAAGAGGAATTGGGGCAAACTGCTAATAGGTATGGGTTTTTTGGGGGACGGGGGTGATGGAATTAGACAGTGGCAATGTTGCACAACATTGTGAATCGTGCACTTCAGAATAGTGAATTTTATTACGTGAATTATATCCCAATAAAAAACAAATCCAGAAGAAAGGAGAAGCTGCTGAATTGAGAAAATGACAGTGTTAGTGAAGAGGCAGGGACATTTTGGAGCCACCACACGGTCACATCAGTTTGGCTGTGAGGGCTCATAAGCTTGGGGAGCTGGTGACACCGCACCCAACAGAGACAAGTCATGGAGTGGAGAGAAAAGAGGGGATCAGGGAGTGTGGTGAGCTCACTTATGGATACGGAACGGGGTATGAACTGGATGTCTGCCTGGGAGCTGGAAAGAAAAGTTTGGAGAAATCAGACCTGAGGCTCAGAGGGGGCATATGGACACGGAGGTGACAGGACCAGACCACAGCTCCCTAGTGCATGGCCTCCAGCAAGGTTCTTCTGTCCACCAGGCTTCCGGGCATAATTCAAGGATTATAACAGCATCTAGTTCAGCAGACTGTTGTGGGCTTAAGTGAGATGGGGCTCAGTGACACTGACAAGTAGCATCACTGATTGCAGGTGAGAGCATAGGAAGAGAAGAGGAGATAGGGGAGACCCCGGGGAAACGAACCTTTACAGAGCAGACGGAGCAAGAGGACCCAGGCAAGGCACATGGAAACAAAGGGGCCGGATACCAAGGATACCAAGGAAAGAGAGGGGCCTGTCTTCCATGGGTGCAGAGGCCAACCAAACCATAAGCAATTGGAGATGGAAAGCCAGGCCTGGGAGAGCAGGCCAAGTGGCAAGTTCTCAGATCCTTGACCAGGGTACGTGGGACGTGTGGGAAGCAAGATTCTCATCCTCTGAGCCTCCTGATCCTACGCTTCCACCCTCCTTGCCTCGAGCAGCAGCCCTGCCCACGGTGCTGGGCCCCAGAGCTCAACACATGGCACCACTCAATGGTTTCTGGCACCGGAGAGGAATTTATTTCCTGGACGAAGCAGCCAAAATCGTTCTGCACCTTTGTTCGCGAGCATGGTACAGTCGGAGCCGACATTTTCTAATGGGGCCGAGGAAGAGCAACTCAAAATGGATTCAGGGAGGATGTCGGCTGAGGAGAAGCTGAAAGGCAGAGCATTCGCAGGTCTGGAAGGCTGATGGGAAAATGGACGTGGCCGAGTTTATAAAGTCAAGTACACCAGAGTTTTTAGTGAGTTTGCTGTAAGTCAAATCCTGGGGTAAGCCACCTGAAGCTTTAAAAGGAGCTGGTTTGGGGTGGCTGGTTAGCTCAGTTGGTTAGACCGTGGTGCTGATAACACCAAGGTTGCCGGTTCAATCCCCGCATGGGCCACTGTGAGCTGCGCCCTCCTTAAAATAAAGGGGCGGGGGGATGCTGGTCTGGCATCCAGTGAAGATGGTGGCGTAGGTAAATGCTGTGCTCACCTCACCACAACCACAACAAAATTACAACTAAACTACAGAACCGCCCTCATTGAGAATCGCCTGAAGTCTAACGGAACAGAAGTCCTATAACTAAGGATATACAGAAGAAGGCATGTCGATACTGTCATTAGATATCATTTTCATTGTCTTTAAAAATAATGACAAGTGAAAAATAACCACAGAAACTAAAAAAATTGGCGGGAGTCATTTAAAGCAACAGTCTTAAAAAAAAAAGAACAGGGAGTAGCCTTCTATCTAAAGACAGCCTCGTGTCCTGGAAAAATGGGCTCCCATACATGGGTGGAAGACCAGCATTGCTCCTGAGAATACAGGGCGATCGATCGATGCTGAACAGGAGGAATAATTCCCACAAGCCCACCGTCCCATTCCAGCTCTCTGAACAGCCAGCCCAGTGACAGAATGCAGTGGCTTCTTTTTTGATGTTCTCCTTGGCCCTTAAAGGTTCTGAGCCTCTGGCTGTCTCCTGCTCAGGGCCTGTGATTTAGATCGAGACAATGTCCCAGAAGGAACAGTACCATCACAGGGCCCCCAGAAGCCATCCCTCTTCTCTCTCCTCCCTTCTTCTTATTCTCTTCCCTTTCTCTCTTTCTGCTCCTAACATTCACATGTGCCAAGACGTGCATAGACACAATAAGACGCCCTCGTGCACCCGTGTAGAATCATCGCCTCGCAGCCTATTTACAGACATTTTACCCAACAAAACATCAACTCCCAATGTTTGACAGGAGGCCACACCCCTCTTGTCAGGAGCGATCCCTCCTAAAGGGGGTTCCCTTCGATGAGCAGCAAAAACCCAGGAAAGGGAGAGGAAAGAAAAGGAGCATGTATGAGGCGGGAGAAGGTAAAATTATAAGGTTGGAGTTGTCAAGACAAAAAAATGGGGGAAAAGCAAAGTGACTCCACTATTAGGGACTCGGTGTGAAACCTGGAATTCACAACAGCTGAAAATTGCCTCGCTTTGTCTGCGGAAAACAGAGACACAGAGGTCTAAGGCCTGGGAGGACATCAGAAGCCCCCCACCCCCAAACACACACAGGGTCTGCGCGTGGCCCGCTGGCAAGCAGTGCACATACCCTAAGATATAGGGCCGAGTGTCTGCACCCACTTCAACCAGCACGCAGGCCACTCACCATAATGCCATCCTGTCCTGCCACGGGCCACCTAGGATAGTGCCAAAGGTAGAAACAAAAGTGGGAAGGGGACAGCAGTGCCAGCCTATAGCAGCACCCCTTCTGTGGACAGGCACAAATGGTGGAGGAAGACTTCCTGTGCGAACCCAGAGAAGCACACACTAGGGGTTACTGGTAAGTCCTCCGCCCTTCTCAGCTCCATGCCTCAGAACAGAGGCCGGGCCACATGTGTGTTCTAGGGAAGCCAGGGTGTGGCCGGTGTCCTTGCAGGATGGGAGTGAGAGGGTGCAAGCCCTTCTCATCCATGCACGCCTTCCTCCCGACCCTTCCCACCCAAAGGGGCCTATGAGGCTGAGGGACAGGGTCTGAGCCCCGCACTCCCAGGGGCCACAATGGGCAATGATGACCTGGGCGGGTGTGAGGGGGAGCAAGGGCAAGTGCCCCAATCCAGGCGGGTGTGAGGGGGAGCAAGGGCAAGTGCCCCAATCCAGGCTCAGCTCTTGCTGCCCAAGGAGGGAAGGGACTGCCAGAAAAGGAACAGGAGTGGATGGTAACGTCCACGGCCTGTAGTCCTCTGACACTCACCACGGGGTCAACATGCTGGGGTTGTCAGCCTGGGGTGCTTGCTCTCCTAGTGACAGACCTACTAAGCACCCTGGGCCGAGGTCTCCAGACACAGCACCAGGGAGTCCTCGGGCCCTCCTCAGGCCTGACTTGCCCTTTCTTCTCTTATGGTCAGGGTTCCCCACCATCATTCTCTGCTCTGAGGGACCGTCCCTTTTGTTGTAGGACAGTTAGCTGCATCCTTGGCCACAGTCCACTAGATAGATGCCAATAGTGAAACCCCCACCCCCAGTAGTGACAACCAAAAATATCTCCAGGTATTGCCAGCAGTCCCCCAGGGGCAGAATCGCCTCCACTGAGAACCCCGGTGCTGTAAGATCACCTGTGTCCTCTTCTCCAAGGAGCACACAGCACGAGCTCTGGGACAGTGCGGGCATGGACCAGGCACTTCTGTTTGTCCACACAAATCCACGGAGGCTGGTGGCTGCGGAGCCCCTCAGAAGACAGCTACTGCCCCACCCTGACGAGTGCCACCATGTCTCCTTCATTCTGTGCCTGCGAAGGCCTGTTCCTTCAGCATGGGGCCTGTGGGGTCAGGATGCCCCAGGGGCCTCCTCTGCTGTGCCTGTCCTCAGCCCTGCTGACCTCCTGTGTCATGCCAGAGCCTGTAGTGGAACCCCAGCCCGCCCCGCACCCCACGGCCTGCCCAGCTCCTGGGAAAGGTTGTTGTCCCTGCATCATATCAAAACACAGGGCTTTTAATAGCAGCTTCCTGTGGGGCTGGTCTCCCCCACCTCTCTCCTCTCACTCAGCCCGGCTCCTGCCGGTGGAGCCCCAGCGCCCTGTAATTACGGCAATTGTAATCTCTTTTACTAACAGGTAGATTAATAGCGAGGCAGGTTCACAAAGAGCCCCAGAAAGGAGCTGCTCAGCAGCTGAGCGGGCAGGAAGGGCCTGACACTCCGCAGCAAGTGCGCACATTGCAGACAGACACTTACTTGCTCCAGGCCCAAGGCGTTCAGGGCCTGGAGTAGACGGCTGTGCCCCTGGGTGATCTGAGTACTCGCTGGGTGATTGGGGGGCTGGTAACTGCATTTTCCGTGGGCTTCTGTGTCCTTGTGAAAGCAACAAGGGTTTGAACCTTATGACCTTCAAAGTTTCCTCTTACATCTTTGGGGTGTGATTCGCACTGACACACACAAACGCCCAACCCATACTGGTGCACGCACACACACACACACACACACACACACACACACACACCCACTCACAACGCAATGCATGTGGAGCATCCACAGAGGAAGAGAACAGACCAAGCTTCGTAACACGAATCCCAATCATGATGGTACAGCCACAGGCCTTCTAGCCGATGCCCGGCACTGGCCGCCACAAGAAGGGGAAAGAAAGACTTCCGTTGCTTCTCCTGCCCGGCAGAATCTCCTCCACTGCTGCACCCCCAGGCTTCCCACCGGGTCTTAGGGGTGGCTCCCACCACCCAAGTCCTGAGGACAGTCAAGTTCTGGGCAAGACAGAGCATCGAGTAGATGGAATGAGGGATGAGGAGTGTCAGAGACCCAAGACACTGAAGCCTTGATAGGCCAAACAGACGTAGAAAGTGAGGTAAGGCCAGGTTCTAGGTCAACGAGCACACGTGTGCACACGCGGATATGGGGGCACGTGGCAAGAGCCAGCAGGGACGGAACCTGAGAAGCACTCACTCACACGCGCATGCCTAGGGACTTGATGGGGAGGACAGTCCTGGCCCTGGGGCATGCCGTCTCTGGGGCACTGTGTGTGTGTGTGTGTGTGTGTGTGTTGTGTGTGTGTGAAGACCAGTCCAAATCCAGATGAAGGGAGGAGGGGCTTGCACTCCTTTAACCTCCCCTCCAATCATAGGAGGACGCACACCGCACCAGCAGCCTAGGGTCCTCAGGGTAGGTAGCCTCAGGGGTCAGCAGCAGCTCCTTCCTCAGGAACTCTCTGGACACCATGGGCTTGCACCTCGGAGGTGTGCGGGGGGGACTGCTGCCATTCAAACGTCTTCCGGCACCTACTCACTGCCAGGCAGTCCCTGGTCTCCCCTGCCAGCTCCTGGCCCAAGGGAACCAACACTGTAATGCTTGGGGCCCTGAGGACCCCTCCCCTTCTATCAGTGCTAACAGAGAGAGGCCTGTGAGGGGGGGTCCTCAGATTCACATAAAAACATGAGTTTGAGGATGCAAGTATGTGGGGTGAGTCCAAAATTAATTCTTACAGAAGATGATAGCATGTGTCCATCCGGGGACATGTGAGCCGATGGGGACAACATTCACCTATGACAGGGCTCCTAGGTACGTACTGTTTCCCCAAAAATAAGACCTAGCCGGACAATCAGCTCTAATGCATTTTTTGGAACAATATTAATATAAGACCCGGTCTAATTTTACTATAAGACTGGGTCTATATAATATAATACAATATAATACAATATAACACAATATAGTACAATATAATATAATATAATGTAATGTAATACAATACAATACTGGGTATAATATAATATAATACCGGGTCTTACATTAATTTTTGCTCCAAAGGACGCATTAGAGCTGATTGTCCGGCTAGGTCTTATTTTCAGGGAAACACGGTCATAGGTACTTGATATGGGTGAATGATGGTAGTGTCTTTCTGGGGCTCTGGAATGAACAGGGTACAGCTGGGGATGTGGCGGCACAGGCCCTCAAATGCCATCTGTGGGCATCAAATTTCCAGACAGCAAGTTAACAATATATATGAAGAGTCTATACCCTTTGCCTTGTAATTGAAGTGCTAGGAAGCCTTGTCTGAAGTTCATAAACAGAGATACAAAGCTTAGTGCACCAAGATGTCCATCCCGGCAGAATTTACAACGTAAAGGCCTCCACAGGTGAGGGATTACATCAACTCTGGCATGCTGAAGTCTCAGGCAGATGTTTAGAAAGCCTGCTTGTATTTTTTAAAATAAGCACTATTACATTTATAATAAAAGGTAATTTATCATTTCCAAAATGAAAAGGGGATAGACGTCATTGGAGATGTCAAGAATTAGGGGCAATGCAGCTAAGAAGAGATGCTAAACCACCAAACATTAGTTTTTGAAAAACTGTGACGTGGCAGAATACACAATGGGTTAAATCTAAAAAGTAGCACCCAAAAGTGTTTATATCATACACTCTAATTTAAAAAAAATAAAATATGTACATGAATAGGTATAAAAATGCAACAAAAGGTTAACCGTGGCTAAGTGGTAGAATTTTGCTAATTGTTTCGTATCCCTGTAGACCTTGTGCTTATTTGGTATTTTTATGATGGTATAAATGTGCACTAGTCTTACAATCAGAAAAATACCTTTTTAAAAACAGGGCATGGAGGAGCGACTCTATGTATGTGACTCTCTCCCCGAGTTGTAGAAAAACATAATAAGGTGATGGCAAACCACTGTCTGCAGGTCCCGCTGCGTTCCCGTGAAGCAGGCAGACCTCAGCCTCCAGAACTTTCATGCTCAAGTGGACGCCAGGCCAAATGACACAGAACAGGAAGCAGGGCGACACCCCTAAACCACCGTCACACTGCAGCACATCACACTCCCGCAGGCCACACTCCTGAGACTGGGCACTGGGCCACCCCTCCACTGGACAAGAGGGACTTTGGAGGGGAAAACGGCTTTCCAAGAAAGTCCAGGACAGGCACGTGGGGCCCAGAGAAAGAGATTCAGGACCAGAAAGGAAGTGGCTGGCTGCAGCAGAGTCGTATGGTGGAGCGGGGGAGGGGAGGGGAGGGGAGGGAGGGGGGAGGGGGAGGGGGGGAGAGCTGGGAATTCACTCCAAAAACTAATGAGACTGACTCTAAGTCAGAGGAGAAGTGAAGGGGCAAAACAGCAGGGCTGACTTTGCGGTTCTGTTCAGAGAAGTGGCTATGCGTGTGCAAGTGTGAGAAAACGCGCGGCTCGCATTTGTCTAATAACTCATGGTTGAGACCGAATTCCAACCACCAGAAGTGGGAGTACGTGTACCAGCTAGGGGATGGCAGCCATCTTCCAATGGGAGACAGAGGCCCGAGCGATCCTCAGGAGAGGAGGGCAGGAAGAGCCAGCCACGTGTCTGCCTCTACATCCACAGGAGGGACCTGAAGACCAGGCTTCTGGGAAAAGGGGTGGGGCCGGGGAAGCCTCTGAGCAAAAGGCAAACAATCCAGACTGCTCTGTACTGCAACAGCTCCCTACCAACCCATGCCTCAGGGCACCTGCTAGACTATCAGGGAGGGGAGGATCTGACATGGGTGGAGATCTCGTCAGGAGTGAGCGAACTTGGGGCACAGGCTGTGTCTGTAGAGGATGTGGGCTGGAGGTCCGCGGGCTGGGGGTCCGTGTGCTGCGATGCCTGGGGACGCCCTTCTCTAGCAAGGACAGCTAAGGAGACAAAAGGAAGGTCTGAGTGAGGGTAGGGCGGGCTGAGCTGGGCCTGTGGCCCACCCAGCAATGACCCGTCTAACAAGGGGCCAGGGAGTAGAGGAGGGGGCCAGGAAGAGGGCTGCTCTTTCCCTGTTTCCTGACACCTCATTCCCATAAAAGGAAAAAAAATGTTTTGCGAAACCAAGTCCCTTTCAACCCATTAACCCATAGTTTTTCACTTGCCTTCCACAGCCCTCCAGAAACTGCCACCACTCCTTATGTCAGGATTCTCCGCATGTGATGCCCACTCAGAAAGCACACCGCCACTCTCCCTGCCTTCACTCCCTTTATTCATCAGCCCTGTTTCTGATGTTTATGACATTTCATGCCTTTGTGTCCTCTCAAGGATGGACCCTCGGCTGCTTCTCGTCTGAAGGTAATTCAATATTCAAAATAGGTTTATGTATAAAACTATACGCTGGGCAAGAGACTGATGCAAAGGCAGATGAAATATAGTCCCAGTTCCAAGAGTCCAGTCTAGTGAGAGAAGCCTACAAAAGTAAACTGCAAAGTATCACAGGAGGGCAGCAAAATTACCCAGCCCCCAGCCGAGCCCTGGGGCCACCTTGCGTTCCAATGGGGCCTCACCCAACTGACTGTTCACTTCTGCCACAGACTCTCCAGAGAGGCATGTCTCATGATGAGACACACAAAGGCAGGACTTGCCACCATGGAAATGCCCAGCCTCTCCCAGGGAAGGTACACTAAGGAGGCCAGCACATGCCTCTGCCCACTGTCCAGAAATGAGGGAGCGGGGTTCTAGCTCATCACGGGCATCCCTGCAGCCAGAGTGCTTTGTTGGAGGGGAACACAATTCAAGAGGCCTTGCCAAACCAGGCTGGCATCTGAGTAATTATATTAATGAATCTGAGTTACAAAATCTAATATTAGATGGTGGCTTCAGGACCATCATCCTCAGTTACTGTCCCACGTGGCTGGGAACACTACTCCTGGGCAGCAGTATGGCTTGAACAGACTGTGTGTGTGTGTGTGTGTGTGTGTGTGTGTGTGTTCGCACGTGCACGCGCGCATGTGTGTTGTTTAATTTAAAAGAAATGCATGTATTTGAAACTATGCCCAGAGTTCTGTGTGCTGGGCCCACGTTATAAACCACAACACCATAAATAAGTGAGAGAAATCTGGCCCATCCTAGGGGCAGGGGCCTCTCATTTGGCCCTATCTCTTGGGCTGGCAATCCCCTGAGAAGCAGTGGAGCAGTGGCCTTTGTGTTGGAAGCCAGCATTTCTCCCCACTGAGTTCCCCTTGGCACAGCAGCAGGGCCTTGCCTGCAAACCTGTGGGCCCTGCCTCCCCATCCATGCTCATCAGCTACCTCCACCCGAAGTCCAAACTCAAAAGTTGGGCTTGACACACAGAAAGGGCAGCCTGAGGCCCAGCTGATCCTCCTGCTCTGGCCAGCTACCCAGTGCCGACCAGACGACCGCACCGCCATCTTGGCCATTGTCTGCGGCCCTGTCCCAGGCCAGCAGAAACGGTGACCCAGTTGGCCACACTATGCATGTGGTCAGGGCCAGAGGGCGCCAAGAAAACTGCAGCCATGTAGTAAATTAAACAGGCACGAAACACAGGTAAGTAAGAAAATGTTCGCTATAGGCTTGCAATTACATTTCATATACGCCATGCACAATCGGCTATAAATGATATCAGGTGGCTTAGAACCCAGATTTCTGCAAACTCCACATTCCAGAATGGGATTCAACTCCTTCATCTGGCCCAGTGGCCAAAGTGGCCTGCTCAGGTCTACGCAGGAAGAGCTGGCCTGAAAGATGTGGGAAACAGATAGGTCTTGCCTCTTGGAAACTATCTGGTAGGCAATCAGGGATGGCGGTTTAATGATTTTCCCGTTATTATTTTTTTAAATAACAGGCAAAAGATCCACACCGGAGCCACGCTTCCTGGCAGGGCTTACACTCAGCATTGTCTTAGGTTTGAAGGGCCTCTGAGCTTTGAGAAGGGGGAAGACTCTCTCAGAGCCCCGTGATTCCCTAGAAAAGGTCCCTCAGCCCCAGAACACTACACACAACCAATCAAATCATCGAAAATAGAGCAGCAAGAAATTCAAAGAGGCCAGGAGGCCCTTCCGCTTGCAGGGGCAAGGGCTGTCTTGAGGAGAAACATGCAGGTTCTGCTTACACTCCCTCCAAGGCAGGGCTTCTCGGCCTTGCCACTGGTGACGTTTGGGGCCAGAGGAGTCCTTGTGGAGGGACTGTCCTGTGCACTGGCCTCGACTCACCAGATGCCAACAGCACCCTCCCCTGGTCATGACAACCAAAAGTGTCTATGGACATTGCCACATGTTCCTTGGGGGCCAAATAGACCCTGGTTGAAAAACCACTGTTCTAGGGTGACTAACCATCTGGTTTGGGAGACAGAGGGGTTTCCCGAGGACGAGGGACCTTCAGTGCTGAAACCAGCAAATTCCTGGGCAAACTGGGATGATCTGGTCATTCACCATCCCTCCCAACTAACTCCAGTGCCCCCATTTGCCAACATACTTTATTTCCTTCTCTACCCTCAGGGCTGGGAAGAGTAGCTCTTCACTGCCTTGTATGAAACTACCTCTCATACACCTAGAAAGATGAAACCCCACCCCACAGCTTCTTCCGCAGCCAAAATATTATTATCCTTGTCTCCTCCTCCCCCAGGCGCCATCTCCCAGTGCCATGACTTCCACGAGGCTCTCTCAGTCGCACGCCAAATTGCTCACATATTTCTTATATACTAAGGCTGAAATTGGCCTAAAACCTCTGGTAGAGGAAGCAGCTCCGCCCTGGGGAAGCCATGACTGGGGTGCAGAGCTTTGATTTGCCCACGTTCAGCTCCCCTTCGTAAGTGTGACCAAAGCCATGAAGAAGTCACCTGGGAGAGGAAAGGACAGGGAGAGATCATTTTGGCTCCCCTGTTCTCCCTGGCACAGGGTCTCGCCATGATCTGCTATCCATGGGAGGGGACCTGAGACCCTCGAAAGAAGAGATGAAAGGAAATGGAGTTTCCTGCCCTGGCTCTGGTATTAAACACCTGAGAGTAGATGGCCTGTCTCACCCCACTCAGTGCCTCCCACCCAGGGGACCCCACCCCACTCAGCCCCAGGCTCAGCACCTCCCCACCCCAGCTTTCTATCCATTTGCCTCCTCCCTTTAAAGGCCTCTCATCACTTGGTACCCCTGGAAGCGTTCTTGTTACTACGGAAACAATGATGTCATATGGCTGGGTGAGGCTGCTGGTCCCTCCTACCTCCGCCTAACTAGGTACCATGCCTGCCTTCGTCATCGCTTAGAAATTTATAGCCCAGCACCGAGTATTTATAAGGTGGCTCTGGTGTGACCACAGATTCAGTGCAGGGCTGGTGACTATTTATAGCCAGAGGATATACACTTATTACACCCCCCGCCCCTGTATTCTGGGCCATGTGTTATATAACTGCCATTATGCAATAACGCCCATTATATAATAATTATGCGCTAATGGGGATATAATCTGCAGGTATAATAAGGACACGCTCCCCAAGGGCTGCACTCAGTTGGCCTCCAGCAGGCGGCCTCCAGGGATCTTCTGATCTCTCCGCACACTCCGCCCAGTCCAGAAGAGTCACCAGGTGTCACCCTTCTCCCGCCTGTCATCTGCAGCCTACCCTAGACCAGCCGGCCCAGCCGCAAAGCTCTCTCCAGATTCCTTTTCCCTGTCTTGTCTCTGCCCCTGACCTGGAAAGAACATTCTTCTCTCTGCAGTATCTGTAAGCCCGACACAAAGAATTATGATGCGATAAATCCTGGAAGGCTGAGGGACACTTCACCCCCATTTTTAAGAAAGGAAACAAGCAGCTGCCTCCCCTGGAAGAAGCCTCTAGGGTCTAGAAAAGCCTTAGGACGCCAGGCCAGTTGGTAGAGGGTCAGCCCCACCCAGAGGATCACCTTGGCCCTCCAGGAAAGAGCTGGAAAGCCGGCTCCAGAGGTAAGAGTTCGGGACCAAGCTGGTTGACGCCAAGCAAGCCACTGCTCAGCAACCCCTCCTTTCCTCAGCTCCTCCCCCACCCCTGCCTCAAGGTAGCTGCGCTTTTTATTTTTGTGGGGTCTTAGCGCTGGCTGAGGCTGGAAACCCTAACTTCCACGGTCGGAGTTACACCATTACACTGCCACCAGGAATGACCCAGAGCAGGGTCCTGGCTACTCAGACACCAACACACGCTCTGCTGGTCACCCTGCTCCCAGGAAGGACAAGCAGAAACTGTCACCTCAAGGGAAAAGAGGACAGGGAACCCGGCTCTACACCTGGGGTGATGGGAACATGGGTAGAATGGGCAGAGGAAAAGTTAAGACCATAGTGGCACTTGATGGAGTCAGTTCAATTAGTCCAAACATACCGTCTGCTCTTAAAATAGATTATCTCTATATTTAAGTTATTTGATATATGAATTGATGAAAAAAATTAGACAGACTTGGGAAGTTTCTCTCTGGCACAGGAGGGTGGTTTGGGGAGACTGTCTGTCTCTTACATTTCTCTATTGTTTGGATTTTTTACAAAGAGAGTCTTGTACTACTGTAATTTTAAAAAATCAAATACATCATTTAAAAAGAAAAGTACTTTGGCTCAGGTGACATTTCTGATGTCTGCATCCCATGCTGCAGAAACAAATGCCTCCTGCTCTTTGAGGTCTGGGATGGGCTTGATGGGGTCCCTGGCTCACCAACTAGGCCTGGGTTGGTGGAGTGGCAGATCCCTTCTTCCAGTCCCGAGATCAGCAGCCCTGGCACACAGAGAGACCACAACACAAGATATCAGGAGGGATATTCAGCAGGAGACTTGGGCGGGGCTCATGATTCCCTCAAGGGGTTCTGCTGCCCAGAAAGGGGAAAACCACACAAGGTACGCAGGAGAACAGCCAGGGCTCACAGGTTCTGTCGCCATGTGAGAAAAAGTAAATGAAGTCCTAAACTGGAGGAGAGGCAAGAGGTGAACACAGGTGACATTCCGTCTGAATCCCTCCATTTGTCTCAGGCCAGACGTTCTCAGCTGGGGCAATTCTGTCCCCAGTGACACTGGGAAATGTCTGGAGATATTCTGGTTGCCACACCTGGTGTGGAGGGTTGCCAGTGGCATCTCATGGTCAAGGCCAGAGACGTAGCCAACCATCACGCAATGCACAGGACAGTCCCCATGACACAATAATATGGCCACTAAAGTCAACAGGGCTGTGGTTGGGATACTCTGCTCTATGGGAGCTGCTATTAATGGTTAAGAGGTTAAGCCCCTGTCTTATTAGCCACGGAAACAGGAAAATCTCTAGCCATGAGCTAGCCTCTCTCACAACCCAGCCCCTCGGCATGTTGGGAGAGTTTTTATATACACGGCCCCGAAGTTTGCAAACTTGAAGAAAGGCACAGGGGTGAGAATTTACGTGGAGGATTATACAAGGCAATGAAGAGCAGTTTACTGCAAAACTTCCATCGATCATCGGGTTAATTAGGACAACTACATTTTTATTTCAAACCGCTATTCCAAGCAGACTCCCAGGGAAAGGGCATGACAGAGCAAGGATCAGGGATCCCAGGATGCAGCCAAGCCCTCCTGGCCCCATGCCTGGACTTCCTGCACACTCTACCTGCCCTCCCCCTTGCTCCAGGGAGAGGGCCAAGCAGATGAGCTGGCTGCAGCAGGGTGGGGTGTCCAGCTGACCACCCTGTCTATGTGAGCATGCTGCCTCTAAGGTGGGAGGCAGGGGGCTGGCGGACGGGGAGGGAGGCCAGTGTCAAGGACAGGCCAGGTGCCCCCTCTCTGTCTCCATGCCACCTGGTCTGCGGCTAGGGAAGCCCTTGAACTGAGCCACAGCCTGGGCTCAGCTCCTCCATCACAGCTCCTAGAGAACAACAGAGACCATGGGGTCCTACATGGCTTTCTCCTATGAGACTCTGCCATGGCCAGCAATCCCGTTCAAGTTCAAGAGCGGTGAGGCCCACGGAGGGAAGTCAAGGTGACCTAGAACCTGAAATCCTTCTGCTGAAAACTCATAGTATGACCCAAGTGCCTTGACCGCTCTGTACGGTGGGATAATAAGACCTGCCCTGCCTATATCACTCAACCATTGTGAGGAGCGATCAGCTCCCAGCAGGCCAAAATGGCTCGGCGGGATGACAAAACGAGCTAATTCCTCCCATCTTTCAAGGTGTAGTTCAAGCAGGTCACCTTCCAGGAAGCCTCCCAGGTCTCTGGGTCTGGTTCACCGATACCTCACTACAAACACGGAGACCCCTCTGTGTGCCATGTGAGCGCGTGCACACACATACAGCCAAGAGCACGGGTCTGAAGCTAGAATTGGTGTGAGAATCTGGGTGGTTGACACATGGACCAGACTCAGCGTGGGACCTCGGCCATACTGGGCCTTGGCTGGAAAACTGGAATTGAAGCAGGAGACGGAGACCAAGGGTGGCTCCCTCCTCCATCAACAGGGGACAGGGAGTTGTTGGAAGCCTGGACAAATGGGTGTCCCTTATATTATTGGATATCCTAAAATAAGAGCAACGATGGCTCTGAACCTGGGGCAGGGACATGCCAGGTCATCATTAAGACATCAAAAGTGAAGAGGAAAGCCAGAACGTCCCCCTCAGATAGACAGGCCACAGTGGCTGGTGGGGGGACAAGTCACTTGGAAGACAGGCTCACAAAGGGCAACCCCAAAATATTAAAGAAAAAAAATCCCCAGAAGGCCAGAAAAATCAGACATTAGATATCCATATGGACAAAGTAAGGAACCCAGGCATGCAGGGTAGGGAGGCCCAGTCCAGCCAAACCTCCCTGCCACAGCCCCAACGCCTGCTGGGACCCTCCTGTAATGCCAACAACCCTTCGGCTCAAACATGCTTAAAATGGCGACGACGGTCTGTGGGGCCAGGCGCTTGTCGTGCTGTTTTCCACAGTGCCCTCGGTGCCAAGAAAAACCTATCATCAGAAATGCCATCAGCTATATTTATCTATCTCTCAGCCCCCCAGCCTCCTCCTCCCGTCTGCCAACCAGGCCCTGCGGAGCCCCCCTCACCCAGTGGGCACACTTCCCTGTTGCTGACGCTCGCTCGTGACCACCTGCCCAAGCCTCACTCTCCGGCACTCTCTTCCTGAGCCCCAGCAATCAGGCCTCCACACGGGCACGACAACCTTCTTACTTGTATGTCAGGGCACACCCACATGTACTTCAAATACGCACCCCGACAGGCACTGGTCTGGGTCTTTCTAGTCCCAAACCACAGGCTTCCCTTTCAGCCTCAGCTCCCTGCTTTGCAGGGCCTCTACTGGCCTGCCCGCAATGTCCTCCACAAGCCATGAGCCGGGTCCTCTGGGAGGGGTACCCACGCTGAAGAGTCTCCCACTCTGGTCATCATGGAGAGGCAGGAAGCGCTGTGTGAGAGAGCAAGCCTGAGAGGACAGGGGCTCCTCCGGGGTCTCTGGGCACCCTTTCGGCAGGATGCTTGGCTGCTGGATAGACTTCTCACCCCTCTTCATTCCCTGATGGAAAATGGGGAGGCCCAGGCTGGCATTTCAAGGTACTAAGAATTTCCGAGGCACGTGTATGCGAGAAGGATGCCCACCCTTTTCCCATCCAACCAAGGGGAAAACAACAGAATCTGGGAGGATAAAGAGAAAACGGTCAAGTCAAGATTCAGGACTACTCACAGCCTCCAGCTGTCACCAGGCCTCTGCTAGGGGAATGTCCTTCAGTGCCAGGCACTTGGGACCTTTCCCTACCCAAGCAGCGGGGCTCCAACCTGACCCTCCCCACCCTCTGGCCCAGCACATAACTTATGAAGGTGAATCAATGACTATATCCTAACCCCCACCCCGTACCTCCTCCTTGCTCTTGGGGGTGCAGCAGTCCCCACTTCCTGCCATAGCCTTCTCCCCAGAAGGCTGCCCCTTGCCTCTGAGCCCCCAACTCAGAAAGGAGTTCCAGGGAGCCGACCTCTGTGAGAGTGAAGCAACCCAAATAAAAATTTTAAAACCCAGAAGCTCTTTCTCTCCTGCCCCCTCCCCCTTCACTGGCAAATGAAAACAAACAAGAAATCAAAGAGGCCTTTTGTGCGAGCACCGCGCTGACACGGCTGGGGCCTTTGAAAGGACTTCTGAATCGGACACTGAAGGATAAAATAACTGAAGCGTGGCAGCTCCTGAGACAGGGGGGTGGTGGGGCTGATGGGGCAAAGAGAAAAAGGGGGTAGGGAGGGAGCCACCTTCTTGGGGGGGGGGAGGGGGACTTTCAGCTGTGTCCTCTCTGCCTAGCTGCTGCAGGACACCAGGACAGAGGGAGACCATGGCACAGCCCTCTGCCATTCCCGCCCACCCTTCCTCGGCTCCCCAGGTCTCTGCAATACTAGAAGGTTGCCCAGATGGGCCCTGCCTCCCTCTTCATGGCCCGTGGAGAACAGCCCCTGATGAAACTCTGCTGGGTCTTCCCTCTCTTCCAGCATGGATCACTGCACACTTCATGCCTGCAGGATGGCGCCTTCTAGAAGTCATCATGAGGCCTTCACCCACACCCTGCCAGCAGCATGCAAGATTCTCATTCTTAGAAGGGCCCTGCTCACAGTAGGTTCACCAAATGCGTATTTCATGAATAAAGGAAAATTCAGCCATCCTTCGGCAGTGCCAAAAAGTAAATGAAATCCTCAGAAAGTCCTTCTGCATGTCTGGACCCCAGCCCTCCTGCTGCAGAGTGGCCCCGTTTCCCCTGGGTGGGCGGCACAGCACAGCTGGTCACCATACTCGGGCATACAGTTCCCTTCTAGTTTATCCATGGCCCACACTCTGCCAGCTCAAGCTCAGACAAGGGTGGTTCTTTTTTGCCTTGAGCTACAGCTTCTTACTCAGCCAGCAGAGTGAGCACTCCACCAAGGTCCCCTGTGCATCACAGACACTGGGGACTCCTGACTGGTTGGGCGGACAGTCAGTGGACAAAGGGGACAGGAGCAGATAGTCAAGGGAGGCCCACAACAACACTAAGCCCAAGAACAGAGTCTGGGCATTTCTGATCTCCAATTTGGGGTCACACTCCCTCTGAAGCCAGCCTGAGCCCAATCACCCTCCCATACCAGACAGGGTCAAGAACCCGTGTTACATTAACAGAGCAAAGGTGACCTGGGCTGGCTTCATGGGTGTGTGACCTGGGCAGTTGCCCAGGCCCCATGCTTGGTTTAATGCTGTAACTGTTATCATGTTGCAATTCCTAATCATTTTGAACTAGGAGCCCCCGCATTTTCATTTTGCAGTGGGCCCGCAAATTATGTAGCTAGAAGGCCCCACAAATCGTGTAGCAGCTACCCTGGGATCTGGTCGCACCCGGAGTTTCTGTGTTCAATACCGACTGTTCCAGTTTAGGAGGCCCTCCGGGGGTGGTGACCAAAATGGCAAGGGCACGAGAAGCTGCGTCAAATGCAGGAGGCATGAGGGACTGGCAAGTTTGGCCTGGAGAACAGACAGCTTTCTAGGGAGAGGGGTGGGAAGGAACCATGAGAGCTATCTTAAGCATTTAAAAGTCTACCGTCTTACATCTGGGTCGTCCCTTAAGACAAAAATAAGACCGACAGGTAAAGGTGAGAGGGAGACGGCCTTGGGCTCACGACATCATAACAACAGTAATCGCAGCAGTAATCCGCTGCCTGCTATGTGCCGGCCGGTGTTTTTACATATTGGCTGGTTTAATCCTTTAACTGTCCTTGGAGTTAGATGAATAGAAAAATTTTACAACTAAAGCTGAACAACAGTGATCTCTCTCCCAGGATGCTCTAAAGGGGTTAAAAGATAATCCGTATATCTTCTCACTTTATGAATCTGGGTCCTGGGCCCTGCATTCTTCGCTGGCCCTGGCACCAGATGGCGCTGCCTCAAAGACGCAGACTAATGGCATTTCTGGGCCTTGAAAAAGGAAGCAGTGGGTGAAGTGGCACAGTGGCCACAGTAGGGGTTAGCCACCCACCCCCCACCTCCAGGGCAGCTGGTGCTCCTGTGGTCCTTCCCACGCACTCGCACCAGAGCCACCAGACGGGCTGGGAGTCCAGCAAAGGCTTGGGGGGGCAATGCTGGCAACAGCCATATCTTGGCACAGCTGACGTGGCCTCCACTGCCGAGAAAGGACGCAGATCAGGAGCCCTCACTCAGTCCTAAAGACCAGGGCTCACTGCAAAGCCCCAAGCCCTGAAGCAGAAAGCGAAAACCAGGGAGATTTTATACTTGAGAAGGGCGACCTTGCACTCAAAAAAAGTTCACTTAGACAAATCCTCAGGTGCTAATCCATTTTCTTTGACAGGTAAGGCCTGGAGGCGAGGAGAGAGGCAGAATCTCCTTTCATAGCAGCACAAGGACTGATCCAGGAAAACTCTATAGGACAAATGCGGCTCCTTCGACAACCACCCAAAAACTGCTAGAAAGAAACCAGGAGGAAGGAGAAAGAGGAGGGACCACCTAAAGATTATGAGGCTTGAAAGATCAACCCATTGTAATGCATGGTCTTGATTTGGATCCTGATCCAGACAAACAAAGTTAGGAGATAATCGAGGAAATGTGAACACTGACTATCTGACCATACTAAAGAAATTAATGATTATTTTTAGGACTGACAGTGATATTGCGGTTACATTTTTCAAGAGTCCTTATCTTTGGAAACACATACAGAAATATTTACAGATGACAAGCAACGATTCCTGGATTTTCTTCTACACAACCCAGCGTGGGTGGGCAGTGGGGAGTATGGATAATCGAGATTGGCCATAAGTCGGCAACTGTTGGCACTGATGATGTGGCTTCCTTCTACCTGTGAATAACCGTGTTTCCCCCAAAATAAGACCTAGCCGGACAGTCAGCTCTAATGCATCTTTGGGAGCAAAAATTAATATAAGACCTGGTATTATATTATATTATATTATATTATATTATATTATATAGACCTGGTCTTATTTTACTATAAAACTGGGTCTATATAGTATAATATAATATAATACCGGGTATAATGTAATATAATATAAGACCGGGTCTTATATTAATTTTTGCTCCAAAAGGCACAATAGAGCCGATGATCCGGCTAGGTCTTATTTTCAGGGAAATGCGGTACTCCGTAATGAAAAAGCTGAGCTAAAGAAAGGAGCCACCACCGGATAACCTGGACTTCGTGAGCCGTCACTGAGCGCCCATTGGAGGGACCTAAGGGGAGAAGCTGACATTTCCATTGGGTAAAACATTTTGTTACTTTCAGATTGTTTTTCTTTCCTAGGTTAGGGCCTACATTAAGGAAGCTATAAAGGTGCCAGTTCACCTTCAGGCCCTTGAATAAGCTTTGGAGACAGTCCAGCAGCACTTACAGACCAGCTTAGCCATTCTTCCTCACACAAGCAAGGGCATCCTGGCCCCACACTCCTCTCCACCTCCGGCCACCTGCCCTGAGACACCCCCTTTGAATGGAAGGACATCACCATGAGTGTACCTCCTTCTCCCGATGGCAGTGCTCTGAGCCTGCTCTGCCTCAACTTCCCCTCTTAAATGGGACAGACAAACTGCGAGATTCCTTCCTAGAAGGAAGGCTGCCCTCACACAGGACCGGAGGCCGCGGCACACTCTGGGCTGCCTTTTAGACTCCATATTCTGGGAGCAGAGCTCCTGACATCACACTTGCGTCCTTTATTCCCTTTCAACTATGCCACCTCTTGAAGCTTCGTATGGGACAGAACAAGGGCTTGCAAAGGCCACAGACGAGGATGGTGACTGGAGCTAAAGCCACGCTCCCATACTTTCCACCATGTCAAGTTGGCTTGTCATCAAACCCGGCACCATCAGCTCAGCCCAGATCGAGTTCTTCAGCCCAGTTTTAAGGAAAGAAAATACTTCTTTTAGAGTCCAAAGCAACTCTTGCCTGAGCCCTTGACACCCCCGCCCCCATCCCGCCCCCCAGTTCACACTGGGAGGAAGGAGCATGTCTTCCAGTGTGCGCATGGAGAAGGCCATGCTGTCAGGTCAATGCCATTTGGGGGCTCAGCCAGGAGAAGACATTTTCTAGCAAACTGGGGTAACTTGGAGAAGCTATTCCTGCTCCACACCATCCCAAGACCACCTACCCAAGGCCCAGTGGTGACTCAGGCCGCACCAATTCACCCCAATTCTTTCAGTAAGGCACAATTGAATTAAAGCAATTCCAGCGAGAAAAATCTCATTGAAACGCTCTGGAGGCCAGGGGCTGGAATGATAGACAAATTATAAAAAACATCCTTAGTTCTCTACTCATCTTTTGTCAAGGAACTCGGCCTCAGTCCGGACAGAGATGGCCATGGTGAGATGGGGCATGAATTCACTCATATTCCTGGGCAAATGATCTCACTACAGTTGGGGGCAGGCGGGGGCACCTCTCTTCTCACAACACCTGCCTGGTCAGTCCAGGAGCCAAGAGGCTGGCCAGGAAATGGTCTCCTTTCTCACATACACTTCATCGTACCTCAGCCCCATGCTGGCAGCAGTCAAGAATTTGGCCTAAAATAAGAGGCCAGGAAAACAGCTCAGCTCCAGGGACCCAGCTAGAGAGCGGGGTAGGAGGAAACTAGCTCAGGAGGAAGATGAGTATTAATTTCTGTATTAGAAGCCCTAGTTCTAAATCAGAAGGTACAGACTCCCCTTATGGAGGAGCTAGCTGACCAACACAAGCTTGAGGCTCCAAGGCTTTCCCAAGCCACCTCCGACACCATCAGACACACACCCTCCCCACTCTGACTTGCTGTGTAGATGAAGAATGAGGGCATAACTTTAAAATTTTTCTTTAGTCTCTTTTCTGGAAAGAAAGAGGACTAACGGGGGGAGAAGACTGGCAGTTGCTCATTCTTTGTGAGGGGTCATGATAGTCACACAGGGTTAGGTGCAGGCCTAGAAAGATCCATGGAGGGAGGTAGGGTGGTGGGGGGGTCCACTGCTTCCAAACAACCACCAAAGCCGCCACCTCTCAGAACAAGAGAAAATGAGCAAGAAGAGAGACCTCAAATGCCCCCTTTTCCTCACCGGAGTTCTCCAACATACAGACTCTCAGTGCTGATCTCAGCTGAGGTTATGTTCCTGACGCAATGCTGAAAGCACCCCAAAAATTCATTTCTGGATTAAGTCATACCGCTCCTCCCAGCTTCCCAAACAGGCAAGGGGGTGACCACAGCAGAAAAGTCAGTCGCTTTTCTTTTTTGTGAATGAACAGGAAGGAAGACACACACACACACACATACACACGGGAAAGAACATTCACTAGAGTTGAAGTTAAGCCACATTCTCTTACATTCGCATAAAGAGAAAGAAGGAAAACAAGGGGAAAAATTACTGGAATGGTGGAAAGGAAAAAAACACACGCGCGCGCGCGCGCACACACACACACAGAAAGGTTTGGTAGCCCTCTCATTACAAGTTGGTTGGGCATAATGTAAACACACTTCTGCCTTGCTTAATCACAGAGTGCCGCCCGTTTAGGTTTGAAAGGCGGCAGTAAATTGGGCGTAGCTGAGTGGAGGCTAAAAATTAACCAGCCATCTCTGTTTCAATTTGTAAGAAAACAAAAGCGGAAAGAAATTATAAAAAGGGAAAGAGTAGGGGGAAAAAAAGGAAGAGGAGGAGAACTGAACCACTCTGACCCAAAATGCAGGGTAAAATTGGAAAAGCGATAGAGGAGAACTGGAACTACTTGGAACACAAAAGGAAAAGGAAATTTTAGTTTTTTTGACTGTTTGTTTCTTTAAGACCTCTCCTGCACTCCCTTACATGCCTGTGCCCCCACCCCAGCAGAAGTGCGAGGGCTACTGGGAACCCATTCTGGGGTCTTACCAATTCAGCGAAACACGGTGAAAGGGAAGAGAGAGCATAAGGAATCTCGTGCTCCTTTTTACTCTCTATGAAATCAAATGACTTTCCTACTCTCCAAAAGCCAAATCCCAGCCAAAACAAGTCCTGCCTGGGCACCTGGGCCCCAGAATCTGCCTGCCTCTGCCTTCTCTCCTCTTTTCTATTCATTGTGTCTCATATCCTGGGGTTTTATGCTCCCCTCTCTCTCTCTCCACGGAACTGCTGTCCATCCCGCATGTGCCAAATCTGGCTTTTCCCCAGAACTTGAGGGGAAGCAGCAGGAAAGCCCCTACCTGCCCCCCAATACTACTTCTGACTCATTTAAAATAAGAGCAACCAGTGATTTTTTTGGAGAGGGGTGTTCATCAGAAACTCTCACCATCATGGGTAATTCTGGGACATCATGGCCCCAGTCCTAAGACCTGCAGCATCTTTTGGGTAAGATGAGTCCTCCAAAGATGGAGATGCAAGAAAATCAGGGACATGGCAAAGGAGCCAAGGAGGAAGAATGGAGAGGGTGGAGGTAAACAGAAAAAGGGAAAAGGCAACATCAAATGTGCTGCAGGCCTGCACAGGACGGGGGCACTCGGTAGGCCGATTGGGTGTATGGCTTGGACAGAAGAGGAACAATAAACAGAACAAATACCAGCAAGTAAAATAAAATGGTGGGGGGGACTGAGAGCGACCTACCGGGAGTGTGGACAAAGTAAGCCAGATAAAGATCCAGTTCTTTGATTGTGACTCCAATGTGATGTGGCTGGACGCACAGGCCGGGGTTCGAGCACTGGGGCGACTTGTAGAGCCGCTCTCCATCAGTACTTTCCAGGGGGATCCCCTTAAACAAAATCACCATGACCAGGTCCAGTCGCCACACCTTGTCGGCCTGGCGCAGGCAGTCAATCCGCCGGATCTTGCCCTTCTGGTCGGGGTTGGAGAGCACGCAGCAGGGGGGCTTCTTGCCTGTGATGGTCAGCACGAAGTCCTCTCGGAACTCGGGCCGGATGTCTTTGCGCAGCTTGGCCAGCAGCCGGGATGCCCACTTCTGCTTGATCTCGGGCTTCTCGCCCAGCAACTCGTCCTTCACCGCCCGCTCCTCGTCCTTCGACATCCGCTTCTCGTGCTTCTTGAAGTACTTGCGCTTCCGCGCCTGCAGGTTGAACCAGGTGTAGGAGAAGGCGCGGACGTGAGGCAGCAGTGCCTCGATGAACGGGTGGAACTCATCCTGCAGGCGGCAAGCCGGGAGCATGCGGGGCGAGGGAGGACGGGAGGAGGGGAAAAGAGAGAAGGAGAAAAGAAGCGTTAGAAGGGGGTACAGGAGAAACCCTCTTCTCCTCCTCCCCCCCAACGACAATTTTCTCTTGCGATTGTTCTAGGAAAGTGTGGTCCGGAGCCACCACCAGTCTAGCCAGCCGCTTGCTCCCATCTCAGCCTCAGCAGCCAGACAGAGGCATCCGGAGCCTGAGCACACACCTATTCTCTCTCTCTCTCTCTCTCTCTCTCTCTCTCTCTCTCTCTCTCTCTCTCTCTCTCTCTCTTTCGCTCTCTCTCTCTCTCACTCACACACACGCGCGCACAGACAACGTTGCCGTCCACACACACACGCTGCTGGTATCCCCGCCAGGCTCTGTCGCGCCCATGACATCTCCATGTTCTATCGCAGCCTGGAACTCGTGTCAGCTCGCCCCAGCGCGGCGTCCGGTCTGCACAGACGTCTGCCCGTGGACGCACATTCAGGGCGTGTGGAGGCCGCCTCGCGCCCCGACACCAGTCGGGTTTTGGCCACCACCAAGAAGAGAGAACATGACATCCACCAGCGAGAGAGCGAGGAAACGGATTTGGCTTCCTCCTCCCCGGCCTGTTTTCATTTTCTTTTTTCCTGCTCCAACTGGAACATCCACCCCAGCATTTTTTAAAATCAGATCTAAATTCGAAATATGTGATTTCAGCTTTGTTATCGACACCAATATTAATGTTAATCACAGTAATAAGGAACAAAACACTTCTTGTTAGCACAAATAAGGTGGTTGTCTCGGCCACATTAGGGTTAAAAGCTACATGGGGTGTCCTGCACCCCGTCCCCACTGACCCCTTCACCCTCTTTCGCACTCAGGTGACAGAGGGCCAGGCTCTCGCTTTTGGGTTTTTTTTTTTTTTTGCTTGTTTGCTTGTTTGAAGTTTAAATAATAATTGATTTCTGTTTACAAAAATAAAACTGGAAAAAAATAAATAATTACCATTGATCTGAAGCACCCGGCAAAGCCCAACGCCCGATTCTGAGCTTCTGGACTCAACAGAGTTGTGAGTTGGGGGCGGGTGGGGGGAGGGGGGAGGGGGAGGAGCAGGGGAGGAAGGTAAATGTTTTAAAGGGGGTTATTATTGGTGTTCTGGGGAATAGGGGCCGGGCTTGGGTGGATTCTCAAACCCTTCCCCCTCCCCCCCCACGCTCCATTGCACAGAAGGGGGAAATTAATATTTTTTTTGAAAAGGAGCAAAAAGAAAGAAAGGTCAGGGATAGCAAGCAGAGAGAGGGAACGAGCCAGTTGCCACACACGCCAGGTAAACAAAAGCCAACAAATTTTTTTTTTCAATTTTGCCCCCTGTGCATCCTCTTCCAGTTAAAAAAAAAAAGAAAAATATGCAAAATTTAAAAATCAAAATCTACCTCCCAACGCCCCCAACCCACAACACACCCTACCCCACCCCCCGTGCAAAACAAAACAAAAACAAAAACCAGCAGAGGGAAAAGCAGCAGCTGAAGAAAAAGGCTTTCGGCTTTGGCAGCGGCACAGGGGTGTAAACTTGGAGCTGCCTCCCTCCGCCTCTGAGCCTGATCGCCGGCAAAGGGGGAGCTCGCAGATTCCCGGGGAAGGGGACGAGTTCGGACCGGCTGCAGACCGTCTCTGGCAGACGCGTGCTAAAGAGAGAGGGAGCGAGGGAGGGAGGGAAGAAGAGAGAGAGAGAAAGAGGGAGAGAGCGAGGGAGGACGAGGATGGGATGGGTGTGTGTGTGTGTGTGTGTGTGTGTGTGTGTGTGTGTGTGTCCGCGCGCGCACTAGCGCGCGCGCGCTGCTTGGGTTTTGGGTGTTTTTTTTTTTTTTTGCTTCTTTTCTCTCAAACTCCCTCTCTCTCTCCCCTTTCATGCTCAATCCCTATCCATTTGCTTGTGCCAAAGCCAGTAAAGGGGGGGGGGAGGAGGAAGGAGAGAGAGGGGAGAGAGAGAGGAGGGAGAGAGAGAGAGAGAGAGAGAGAGAGAGAGAGAGAGAGAGAGAGAGAGAGAGAGAGAGGGAGCCACCTATTTGGCAATGAGACATCCTGGAGCAGCCAATGGCTGCGTCCGAGGGGAGGAGGAAACCGGGCGAGCAGGGAGGGTGGGGAGAGCCCCCGGCAGTTGGAGACCAAAAACAATTTGCCCAATCGACAAGTTCACGTCTAATGAACAAGCAAAGTCCAGCAGTTATGAATTTTTCATTCCAGGCTCCCACTCGGGTCCATTTGGCAGTGGCCACCCAGCAAATTTGAAGTGGGTGGGGTGGGGTGGAGGCTAGGATGGAGGAAGACTCGCAATTTTTTTTTCAAGCCAGAAAAATAAATAAATAAACGCCTGACTCCCGCGGGCTGGAGGGCAGGCGGGCAGGAGCCCCAGAAGGCCTTGGGGAAAGCAGCTGCGCCTTCTCTCTGTGTTTTGGTTTCAGTCTTTTTCTCTCAGGCCTGCACACTCTTTTTCTGGTTCTATTTCTTTTTTTATTTATGGAGCGCACAGGGGCGAGTGGAAGTTTTCCTCCCCGGCCATACAGGAGCCGTGCTATGAATAGAAAGAGAAAAAAGAGAACTCCAAAGTGTCGATGCCAGCAGGACTTCCAGGGCAGGGACCCGGTGCCCAGGGTGCAGCCACCTCTTCATCTTGGGGTCTGGCAACTGCTCACAGGAGCACTCCCAGACCAGGCGGCCCCCAGCACCCCGCAACTCCCTTCCCCAGCCCCCCAGCAAGCTCGGCAGCCTCCCTGGGCCCACACCCAGCCACGCACGCTCCATTAGCAGTGACAAGGGATGCCAACGCAATGCAGCTCGGCTCGAGAAACTGCAACAGTTTATGAAAATAGCCTCCTGTCACAGCACTCCGCTGACAAGCACTCCATGCAGCCACAAACACAACAGCCAACCCCGGGAGAAGTGACAAAGGCAGGAAGATGGACACTACTTCCCAACACTGAGTCCTACTGACGACGCCTCCCCCCACCACCCAGAGCTTAATTCTTTGCTTTCTCCCGCTCTGTCTCCTCCACTTGACTGGTGTTTAGTGTTTCTTGGTTGGAGGAGGGGAACACTCATCGTTCCCCCAATTCAATTCAGACTCAAGGGCCTGAATCATATGGAGCAAGATGCAAGAGCATAAAATAAGAAACCTGACGGGAGAGAGCTAAGAAAGCAAACAACAGAAGAGAAAGACAAGGAAAATTAAGACAACCTTGGGGAAACTGAGTCACAGAGAAGCGGCCCACTATGGAGCCCCTGTTCCTGGGCCTTCCTCCCAGGAAGGCCAAAAGGTGAGCATTGCAGAGGGAAGCCAAAGTGTGTCTCCACGGGGTTCTCTCTGGGAGGGGCTTGAGCAGCCTTGCCTCAGGCCTTTGAGAAGCAATAAGCAGGATACAGTTATTAAAGAAACAAATTGCAGAGGAGGATGAGAACATCACCAGGGAGAGACTGATCCTACTCAGGGACCATCCCTACAGCTGCCCTCTCTGCTCAGGTGAGCTCAGCCCTCAGCTGGCAACGAAAAAAGGTCACTGCTCACTGGTGCCTCTTTCTTTCCCATCTGAAACTCTGTGCTTGATGGCCTTTATGTTCTGCAAAAAGGTTCCCGGAAGAGTGCCTGGGGTGTGCCAAAACAAAACATGCAGCCCTGGACTGGCACTGAACCCTGACAATGGGAAAGGTGCCGCCCAGCACCTGAGACCCCAGACCTGGGACTCCAGTCTGGGCCCTGAATGGTCTAAAGTAAGCTCATGGTTGACCCTGACTGAAACCGTTAGAGATGAGAGAGAAGGAGGCAGGTATCATTTTGGACAGGCCTCTTAGGGTGGTGTTCAATAATTAACATCATGTTAATAACCAGCTTCGGTCCAATTAGCCAAAGACGTTAGCTGAGTGACATAAGATACCAGACCGTGCCTCTCCACCTTGAGAGAAGCAATCTTACTTTCTAAAGTCAAGATGAAACAGTAGAAACTACAAGTTGAGTTTATATTTGGCACGGCGGTGTTTTTCTGGTATTTTGATTTACACCAAATATTAGACACCGAACAGAAAATGGCCAACGTGAGCCTCCTGGAGAATTCTGGTATGTTCAGTCTCACAGACCACAGCGCCGAGTGGAAGAGACTCGCTGAACATGGGTTGATTCTGAATCTGGTGGTACAACTACTGTAGGTAGGTGGTGGGGAGATGGCAGATGGAAGGATCCACATGGAAGTTAGAGAAGCAGGAGGAGATCCATGATTCACTCCTGGATGGAGGGAGGGATCAAAGGTCGAGGGAGTGGTGGAGAGACTGGACATAGAAGTGACCTAGGAGGGCCAGTGGAGTGTCTCAGTGGAGCCTCAGGGACCCACGCAGAGCCCATCTCGCCCCCTCAACACTCCCTTAACAGGAGCAACAGGCCCTTCCTAGGACAATCATCAATTGTCCTTCTTCTGCCAGGGGCCATAACCTTGAAGGTGAGCAGAGAGGATTCCCAGGAGGGCAGCGCTCTCCCTTCACCCAGTTCCCCCAGTAGAAGAGGTATTCTGAATGCTTGGGGAGGGAGGGGAGAAGATCTCCCTCTCTCTCCAGTGGGCACACACAGAGAAGAATCTCGCTCAGGTTCCATTAGAAACACTTGGCACACCTCCACCCATGCAGCCCCCTTCTCCTGCATGCCACTGGTGGTGGCTCTAAGCCCTGGACACGCCCCTCAGGAGCACCAGACAAAGGGGGACTGTCCCCCTTTTGTTAAGAGAGTGGAGGCTCCTGTTGGAAGATTACCTGTCCCAGACCAAGACTCCTTCCCTTCTCCCTTCCTGCAGCCCCCAGCTCTCCTGCAGGGAGCTCAGTTGCTCAGCACCCTGAACCCAGATTACAGCCAAGACAAAAACCCTCAGACAACACAAGGTTTCTCCAGGGCTGAGTTACCCCCAAGTGCAAGGGTTCATAGGATAAAGGGAGCAAAGGGACAGGCAGGTCTCTGAAGAAAATGAGAGGGGAAGGGGGAATGGGAATTAGAAATAACAACCAAAAACCAAGGGGAAAGGAAGTTAGTGAAGCTACTGAGAGTGGTGAGCGGAAAAGAAAATTAAGAGCGAGAAGGGGAAGAAATAAAGGAAAAGCAGCGAAACTTTTGGGGGAAAGTTATTTTCCCCATTTAAAAGGAATACTGAGAAGCCAGAGATAAGAATTTAAAAATTCACCGAGCTTTTGGTTTGTGGAAAGCAATTTTTCTGCCTTTGTGAGAGAGAGGCCTCTCTTGTTATTGTCGAGTATATAGAATTTGATTTAAAAAAAAACAGCAACAGTTTACACTGAAACATTTCTAAAATACCCATGCTAGTTTCAGCCATCACTAGGAGAAATGTGCTCCCAAAAGGAAAAGACTGAGCAGGCCACAAAAAAAAAAAAAAAAAAGGAATAGAGAGAGAAAGAGAGACAGGGGGAAACCAAGCCTCGAGAGAGAAAGCCAAACCTGCAAAGAGAGAGAAGGATGACGATGGAGGGGAAAAGGGAGCAGAGAAAAGACAAGGGCTCTGGGACCGGAGGGGGGGAAAAAAGCTAAGGAAAATGACTGTTTCTGTCGCAAGAAAGTGAAACATGTGGTTTTCCAAAATTCCACAAAACAAATGAGGCCTTGTGGATTATTTAAGGGAAAATAGAAAAATAAGTACAGAACTTCACATATACAGTATTCAAAAGTATTCAAACAAAATAATTTTCCCAGCCTGAGAGCAGCGTCTTAACTGGCCCATACCTGCTAATAGTGAAACATCTAGAAGCGCAAGAAGTTGTATCTGTAAAGACAGGGCCACTGTTTGGAGGTCTCTTTATCTTTAAAAAAAATCCTATTTGTCCACATCCTGCTTGCTTTAAGGCCCAGGTTTATTTTTTTAGATCCTGGATACATGCTAATTATATATATATATATATATATATATATATATATATATATATATCCATGTTAATTTGGATAACTATACACAGTTAGTGCAAATAATTGACAGCCTACACAGAAATTACCAGATATTTCAGTATCTGTTTTACTACTGCATATCAGCAGCTTGGGTGAAAAAGGACACAGGAAATTTTAAAAGGCCCCAATTAGTCTGCCCAATTCCTGGCATTTTATAATTCAGTCTTGGACCGAACCAAAAAAGCAGACTTCGACTTTGTATCTCGGAGATCTCCCATCTTGTCCCACAGAAGGGACACAAGAAGGCAGTGGCCGGCCTCTTGGACAGATAGAGAGAGAACTGTAGGCAGAAAAAGGAAGGATCCCGGCTGCTTGTCCTAGAGGTAGGTGGGGCCTCCCCTCTGGCAGGGTGAGGGGTATGCTGGAAGGAGCTCTGCCGCCAGAGTAAAATCA
Organism: Rhinolophus ferrumequinum; assembly: GCF_004115265.2. Classification (NCBI taxonomy): domain Eukaryota; kingdom Metazoa; phylum Chordata; class Mammalia; order Chiroptera; family Rhinolophidae; genus Rhinolophus; species Rhinolophus ferrumequinum. The sequence continues at coordinate 48,623,819 of NC_046301.1, forward strand.
TCCAAGAGTCCGGAAAAGCCAGGCATGGAAACCAGAAATGTACTTTGCGAGGAGGCTCGGAGAATTTGGATAAAGCGGGTTTTTGGCTGCCTTGGGCCTGTTTTCCTCTGCTCAGGAAAGGCGGCCCCGCAAGGTTTTCCCAGCGTCCTCACGCTGGCTGAATGGATTTGCCCCACACCCCAGTGCTGGGTCTAGGACTGGGCCTGCCTCAGAACCAGGCTGCACACTACTCTCCTACAAAACCGCTCCCCCCTTGCCCTTCCTTTTCTCCTCCTGACTACAAACCGGGAGCAGTGGTCTGGGACCGGGCCAACAGGCAGCCTCGTTCTGGCTCTAAACACTACCCTGCTCCAGGCACATCTCCCCTCACCCTCCTGGCACCGAATGAAATAGGGTAGGAACAGGGGACTGGGGGAGACAATCTTTTCTCTCTAGTGTAACTGGAAAGTGTTTACTTTCGTCCTCTACAGGGGATGGGAAACAAAAACCCTAGTCTTTAATTCATTATTTAGCTTGAAACTTCCTTGTGTCACCAAATATTATAGAAGTAAAAGCCTGGAAGACCAGAGCCCTCTTCTCCAACCAGGGGGGCTATGTGGAGATGGGGCCCTCTGCAGAGCGCACAGGACAGATGACAGCCAAGAGCTTCAAGGGGCAAGGGCAGTGCAGAGCCTGCGCCTCACCTACCTCTTAGGCCTGAAAAGTGTCACCCCAGGTGGCCAAGAGCCTTGGAAGAAGGAAGAACCCCCGGGCCAGCTTTACAAGTTTCTCTAAAAGAACTGAAAAATGGACAAAAGGCCAGGGAAGGGAAGACCAGCACGTGAAGATGAGCTCTGCGCCCAGCACACTGTGAAAACGTCCACAGGGCAAGAGAGAAGGCCAGAGCAAAAGGCAAAATGTTGAAAACTTGCCGGAGGCAAACTGCCAACTACCGACCCCCAAAAAGTATTGGGGTGCCTACAGAGGAGATGTTCCTCTCCCTACCCCCCACCAGGAGTCCTGCACCTCAGAGACTCCACCGGCAACCTTGCCAGGCCCTTTACCAGAGCTCCACCAGGATCCGCTGTGACACCCTTTTGCTTTATTAGGTCTATTCCCCCTGCCACAGGAGAGAAGGGTCAGGGTGAGCGAGGAGAGTTTCTCTGAGGCCCTGTGCCCTTGCCTGGTCTGCACTCCCCGCACCCTTGGCCTAGAGAGAGCCTCTTTCTTGCAGTTGCTGCGGCAACAGGCAGTGCCCAGAGCCCAGGGCAGACAGCGGGAGGCCGGGATGGGAACAGCCCAGGGTTTTCACAGCTTCAGGGTTCAGGAGAGCTGGGCGGGCTCTGTACTTTCCCCAAAAAGTACAATTTTAGGAGTTGGAAGGAAGACATTTTTCAATCCCTCAAAATGTATTGCTCCCCACAACTATTTTATTATCAGGATCATTGCCAAAGAAACCCAAGAACCCTCATTCCCCTGGTGTCTAGCCCCTTTGGAGGCTGGCACGGAGGGTGCCCGGAGCTCAAGACCGTGCATATCCCTCGGCCACAATCCGTTCCTCCGCGGCTCCCTTTCTTTCTCCCCCTCTCTCCCCCTCTGTGTCCTCCAGCTCCAACACAAACTGTTTGCACGGGAAGTCTCCCTCTATGACCCGATTCAGCACACACAAGAGAAAACTGTGGGCGACAGACTCAACGTCCTAACGAACTTGAGTTAATTAATGCTAAGGAAGAAAAGAGGCTCCCTCGCTCTGTTGAATCACGGTTCACTAGCCCTTTCAGTTTGCTGTGGGTGGAGGAAAAAAAAAGAACTTTTTGGTTCAAATATTTTTGGGGGGCGAAAGGAAAACAAAAACACCGCAGAAGGGCCTCAGAGGGCGAAGCTGTCAGTACCTGCCGGGAGGAGCAGAGGCCAGGGCAGCGAGTGTCCTCCCCCAGCTTCTGGCCTGAGCGGCAGCACTGGAAAGGCCAAGAGGGTAAAGAAAAGGGAGGGGATTATCAATTGATTTCAGACCTGTTCAAATAAATTGCTCCAAATATTATACTGTCAGACTATAAGATATATATATGTGTGTGTATATATATATATATATATACATATATTTTTAAAGCTCAAACCCAACAACTCGGTTTGAGTAGAGCCGTGAAAATGTTTTAACATTGCAGAAAAACGAAGTACGTATGGCACGCATACAAAAAATTTAAGTGTGCAGAAAAAAAGAAGAGGTGGTAATGGAGGGGCAGGAGAACAGCTGCAATTTTGCTTTCCAGATGTTGACAGCAAAATGTAATTGGCAAGTAACTTCCTTCTTACCACTTTTTATCCTTTGGTCCTGAGATGTTAAAATACTACAGCTAGACTTAAGTCTGCAGGCGGTCTCGAGGCACTCTGCACACGTGGACAGGTCAGGAAGTCTCGTGGGCCACACGCGTGTGAGTTTTATTATCAGCCCACTAATTTTTACAAGCCCTTCCACCATTCCTTAGCAGGGAGGCCTGAGCAAAGCAGACTGGAGGACATTCTTATTTAAATTATTATTATTATTATTATTATTATTTTGTAATGCACAGCCTTTACTTTTGAGACTGGGCCTTCCTTTTTTTAAAATAAACTTTTTAACTGAAGTGTGGCAGGTATAAAGAAGAGCGCACAGCTCTAAGTCTGCCGCATGATACATTTTCACAAAGTGAACACACCTGTGTAACCCCACCCAGGTTAAGCAATAGAACATTTTCAGCACTGTTGAACGGGCCTTGAATTTTTAAGCTATAGAGTTCTTGCAATTCATATGCCTTAGAAATAGCTCCTGCCCACACCACTAACTTCACGTTTGAGCACCTATGTACACACGTGTGTTACAAAACATGGTGCAGTACTCATGTGACCACAAAAACCCATAGTGAAAAGAAGCCCCTCACCTCCTCACTGCTGCAGAGGGGTTTCTATGCCTCTCTCACTCTGTGCCTCTGATCCCATCAACAGGGCAACCAACAGTGCAGCAGCGTTAGCACACTAGTGGGTGTGTGTGTGGGGGGAACAGTCAGGGCCCACCAAACTGAAAACCGGAACAGCCATAGTGACGGTGGGGAATAAGCAGGCAGGAACTGAGGGGCCTTGGTATATGTGGGCCATGGGGGGAAAAGAGGCTCTGCAGAGTCCGGGGTTCCTGACAATCGACAAACGCTGCCCTCAGCTCAGTCCATACGAGCCTTGCAGGGAGAGGAAGAGGGTGGAAAAAGCACGAAGGGGGCCCTGAGAGTGAGGGGGTCCTGGAGCAGGGTTGCCGCGGGAAGGGAGGCCCAGCCCAGCGGCATCTGCCTCCCCCTTCCCTGGCTCCAGCCCCAGCTGGCTCCCCCCTCACTTTCACTCACACTAAATTTACTTTATAATTTTAAAATTAAATTTTTTAAAAAGCAGGAAAGAGAAAGCACTTGAAGGCAAAATACCTCCCACAATATCTCTCCGAGAGGAGGAAAAAGTTTCTGCTTATGTAAAAAGACGAATGCAAGGGATCACTGAAAAGTAAGCATCGAATAACAAGGAAAATAAAAGAGAAACACATTTAATTAAAAACACCTGAAGCAAATAAATAAATAACTCCCTTTGCAAGGCAAAGGCATTACACAGCCACTGGCGCCAGTGGGCACCAGCCCTTACCCCCATTTCTTACCCACTGTCCCCTTTTCTTTTCTCTTGGGCAGCTGCATGTTCCACAAGCACTGTGGAAGCCCCTTTTCCTTTCCAGCCGTCCGCCCCACACCTGGGGGAAGGACCAGGGCAGCCTTTTAGCCTCCCACCAGCCTGGAGCAAACCTGTGCAACCCTGACAAAGAGCCCGTTCCTCTATTTCCACATCTTCCAAGGCGGTGCCCACCGAAAGCCCTGAACCGTGCACTCCTGCTCCAGATCTAGGCCCTGTGGTTGGTGGCATTGTCCTGGGGCTGGACGCCAGGCCCAGCCCAAAGTGGGTAGCTCTCTCCCCTATCAAGGGTGTGGGGCTGCCAAGGCGGGTTCTTGAGGACCGCAGTTTCTTTTCCTACTGCATATTGGGCTGGGAAGAAAGAACTATTCAGCTTAATTGAAAATATGACACGGGATCTGAGCTCTCTGAGCCTGTGATCTTTAGAAACAGTTGATTACTTGATCCCTTTTTTGGGGGGGTTGTTCAGAGTAGGCGTGGAGACGCTGCATCTGAGACCCCCACCGGTCTTACGCTCCCACCAGCCCCGCCGCCTGGGAAACGCGCCCTCGGCTGGCACGGTGGTACCAGAGCCCAGAGCCCGGCTCCTTTCTTCCTTTCTTTCTTTTTTAAATCGCTCTAGCGCAAACCAGGCAGTGGGTCAGGGCCCAGAGGCGGGGGAGGGAAGAGGAGAGGGTTGTCTCTGAAAGAGGGTAAAAAAGGAAAGCGAGGTTCCAACTCTGGGAGAAGAACGGCCGCCGCAAGTTTCCCGGCTTGTGCCAGTTTGGGGATTTGCGAATCAGACCGGAGCGGAGGGAAAGGCGGGTGAGAAAAAAAGCCCGCATTAAAACCAACCAGCTCTGCCTAAAAGCGCACTTTCCACTCTTAAATAAGACAATGCTGAAAGGAGAGGAGAGACGAGTTATTTCTCACTCTTTAATTATTCCAATGCTTAGCGTTATTAAAAAACCACACACATTAGCCAATGATATATTCTAACCTTCAACAAAGCTGGTATTTTTCTCTGATTACAGACTTTGCCGTGGCAAACCCGGGCTCCAACGACAGAGACAGCGCAGAAGCGCGCTCCTAAATGGGACACACTTTTATTAAAATCGTAATAATCCTTGCAATTCTATAGTGCCTTTTCAGCGGTGGAGATCCCAGGTGCCCCACGCGGAGTTCTACCAGGGAACCGGCGACCAAAAGCTCAGTCGAGAGGCAGGCTCGCCAGCTCCACGGAGTGCCACGGGCACGTATTTTTCTTTCTTTTTTTAACAGCCTGTTTCCATCATTCAGCTTTCTTCTCGTGCTTTTTTTTTTAAGTAAAACTCCTTTAAATTTTTAAAATACCTATTTTTAAGAGGGAAAAGATGACCCAAAATATAAGGGGGGAGAAGGAGCTAAGTGTTATCTGGGAGCTTGAGGGGTGGGCAGGGGAGTTGCTGCTGGGATAGGCAGCCTCTGGGTCCAGGGTGCCCCAGATCACCTCCCCCAGCGCAACTGGAGCAGGGTGAGTCATTTGCACGTGGAAAAGGAAAAGGACCTAACACCACCAACGCTCATTTAAGTAATTCGGGTGATGAGAAGTTGGGTTTATGACTGGCTTCCGATGGGGCCGCTGGGAGGCCCCTGGGCGCTTTCTCTGAATGTCCAGGGACTGCTAGGGCTCTAGTAGGTGGCTGGGGGTGGGCATTAGCTGGACACCAGCCTCCTCCTCCAACAGGTTAAGTCGGGCCCATTGGACGCATACCGTTCTTTTTCCATTTTTCCACCTCCTCCCCAGGCCTGCCCAGGAAGTGCTGCAAAACGGCTGGTAGTAAATGGCTGGGGAAACCTTAGCGCCCCAAATTCAAGAAGCCCACCTGAGAGGAAAGGCGGTGTTGAACAGAGAATCTGGGAGAACTTTTTTTTTTTTTTTTTTTTTTAATAAAAGGTTCTTGGAGGCTGTGCAACTGCGCGGGGCCTGAAGGCAGAGGAGAGGGAAAGGGAAAGCGCATTTTCTGCCACTTAGTCACATTTCTTCCCCGTGCTCGCTGGAGGCCAAACGCCCCCAAACCCAGCCAACCCTCGAAACAAACAAAAATCTCCCCTGGTAAATTTCCCCACCCTTATTCCCAAAAATGAGGCGGCTTGGAGTTAAATGGAGAAGCTCCTGTGAGTCCTGAGGTCTGGCGGCGGTGACACGCACCAAGCGGCCCTCTCCAATCGATGTCTCTAAGTTGCCCTCGGATTCTGGGGCACTTAAACCCAAAAGTCCGCGGAGCAGCCACAGAATAACAGGGCTCACCAACGTTGCATTCATTTCCAAAGCCCCCACGAGCATTATCCCGTCTGGTGTGAGTGGGCACAGAAGGGAAACTGAGGTAAAGGCGGCCCTGAGCCCTACCCTGCGCGCCTGGGAACTAAACCCGTCTGGAGGCCAAAACGCCCGCCTCCATTTGAGCACCTAATGGCGACGGTCTTCGATGCTGCAAAAGGGCAGCGCCCCGGGACGCTAACCACGCGGGTTCTCGATGCCTACATCCGGAGTCACGTTTTTTAGGGTTCGCTGTGACGGGTGAGGCCGCGCTGGGCAGTAGGGAGCCGCGCCTGCGCAGTGGGGGGTCAGAAGGACGCAACAGGGGACACCCTTCTCACCCAGGGTCTACAAGGCAACACCATTCGGGGTGCCCCATCTATCGTAGCAGCTCCTTTACACCTATTCCCAGTGTCCTGTGACCTGCCCGCAGGGGCAGCAGTCCTCACTCCTCGTTCAACGCCTGAAGACGGTCAACATTAGCGATCCAACCCGGTGCCACAGGCGCTTCCCACATCAGGGTTTTCTCCATACGCCTCTTCCCGCCTTTTCGACTCTGCGCCCACGCGCACTTACGACCTTGTTCAGGGCCTGCTGGTGGCTGGCGGTGCTCTAGGGCCCCAGAGACAGCTGTCCGCACCGTTGAGGCTGTGCTGTCCCCTCCCACCCCGTGGTGCCAGCGTAAGTGACCTTGACAGTCAGCACCCATGTTCTGCGGGGTGGAAAGCACACAGTCCTCCCTCTACCTGAGGTTTCCCCACTACCTCTACCTACCTGTGTCCGCCCCCCTAGACGTGAGTTAATTGCAGCGGGTCCCGCAAATGCCACGCGCAAAGAACACCCGGTAGGTGACAATGAAAGGCACCCACAGGCAGAGGGCACCTGCTGATGGGCACACCCAGGGGCTAGCACACAGGACACAGGCAGTATGTCTTTGCTGAGGTTTGCACAGGCACACGATGTGATTAATGCACACGTGGACTGGGTAGGCTTCATGGCGATGGGGGCTGAAAAGGGAGCCGTGGAAGGCCATTTTACTGTAACTTTATTCAGCCAGGTTGTGGCACCGAAGGGAGTCCTGGGACACCCCCACACCTGCCTTAAGGAATGTGCTTATATTTTAAGCTATCTCCCACACCTCCAAAACCCACCCACAGTTACTCCTGAGGTCCATGGTTTGCAGAGGGGACCCGCCCCCACATCCTGGGTGCACTTGAGGGGAAAGCCAGGAGGGCTAGTAGCACAGGGCCTGAACTGCCAAGCTGGACTCAGGGGGCAAATGGAAGTTTCGCCTGAGGAGGGGAGAAATTAAATGGCCTCTTTGTGAAGAGGAATTGCGGGCCGTCACTCAGGATTAATTTAAGCAGCAACAGCAAACACACCAAAAAGCAACATCTCGCCACCAGCACCCACCCCCGCGATTGTGTTTCGGGGAGGACCTTTTCAGGGGAGGAGGGGGTGTTCCTGGCCTTTAAAAACATGGGGCATCCACAATCAGAAAGGGAAAGACTGCTCCCACCTCGCCCCACATCCCTGCTTGGTGAAATGGGTTTTGCAGGTTTGGGAGGAAGCCGAGTGGGGGTGGTAAAAATCCAAGTACAGACGTGGAGCAGGAATCGGGGGAGGTTCTTAACATATAAAAATATAGAGAGAGGTACAAATTTTCAATATAAATATAGCACACGCAGGGGAGCTACTGGGCAGCCTGGGTCATCTCACCTGTGCCCCCACGGACATTTGGGAAAGCGGTGTTCTAAGAGAAATGGGGGCGGTGGGAATTAGGCCTCCACTTCCCAGTCCCCTCCCCCAACAACCTGAATGCGGCTTTGGAGCCAGGTGCCCAGGGCGGCCTGGCAGGTGTGGGATTCACGTGCAACACACGCATATGCAGGCTGGGAAGGTGAGTGCCCACGTGGGCCTGGAGTCACGTGCGTGGGCACCAGCGGCTTGTGCAGGCTCACGGACCCACCTGAGCCCGGGACCCCCAAGGGAATGTAGGACAGTACCTAATGGGTGCAAACGGAGAGGGGGTGGAGAGGAGAGAGGGAGAGAGAGAGAGAGAGTTCGGGGACCCCGCGTTGATCAGCTGTTGGCCAAGGGCGTGTTTACGGGCACGTGCTACCTGGCAGTCCCATTGGGCTGTCAGGCCTGGTTGTGCATATAAGCTGGCGGTGCCTGGGATCCCGGTCTGGCGCCGGGCAAGGGCAAACTGGACCCCAGGCAGAGCCACTCTGGAGGATGTGAAGCAGCGTGCTTCTGTGCGTGCATGTATCCGAGTGCCCGCTGAAGTTTCAGACTCTGGCGCACGTGCGTCCGGGTGTCCCGTCCGGCCGCCACGCAGAACTGTGCGCATGTACTTGCACGCGCCCTAGGAGTGGCCACGTGCGCCCGGGGCCACCGTCGTGGCTGGGCTGAGCCCGGATCTACCCCCAAGCGGGCCAGGGGGCAGGGCCGGCCGCCCCGCGGGCTTTGGCGGGATGTCGTCGGAGCAGTGTTGGTTTTGGCCGGGGCAGCTCTAATGGGGGAAGCCCCGGGGAGCGGGCGGGGGTGGAACAAAGAAGAAAAAAGGGAAGGCGGACTGCAGAGGAGGAGGAAGAGGAGGAAGCGCCTTGGAATGCGGAGGGCCCTGGGGAGTAAGGGTGCAGGGTGCCTGAGGCTCCTGGGCCGGGCTTACGAGGAGGGGGCCTAGGAGCCCATGGCTGCCACTTCTCCCATGTGGACAGGGGCAGAGCTTTTGAGGACCCTGAACTTTTCTGCCTCCCTGGCCCCAGCCAAAAGGCTCCTACACAAGGAAATCTCACAAGTCAGCAGGCTGCACCGCAGTGGGCTACTAAAAGCCAAGTAGCATTTGGGGTGGAGGGCATGGCTCAAATTTCCTCAGCCATGGTTAGACAGTTTGAGGGCCCTTCCCCTGTTTCTTGGCTGGACTGCTTAGAACCTCACTTTTCCTAATCTGGGGAATGGGAAGGGAATTTCCATGGGGTAGGTCAGGAGGGGTGGCTTCAAGTAGATAGGAGTGGGTTGAAAAGCAGGATGACCTGTTTGAGTCTGGCTTGCCCTGTGGGCCTAATTCCTGCCACCCCACTTCTAGCCCCATGACCTTGGCACTTGACTTTTTGGCCTCTGTTTCCTCATCTGTAAAACAGGTTACTCATACCTGCCTCATATTGGGAGGGTTACAGGAGGTCACGTGCACCCGCCCATTGCCCTGGCATAACTGCTCTGGAGTTGGTAGCTGTTATTTTTATTGTGAGGAGTCTATGGCTGTGACAAGCTGTGATGCTTGGTGTGATCGCGTGAGGCTGGCTGTGTGTGCGACTGTGCTGCTGTGTGTGTGCGCGTGTGACAGGTTGTGTGTGAGACTGTGCGTGGACGACAGATTGTGCCGGTGTGTGGCAGTGCCTGTGACAGGCTGTCACTGTGTGACAGACTGCGGGTGGTGGGGTGTTGTGAGTACCGACTGTGAGTGGAGATGAGGCAGTGTGTGGGGCTGGGACCAGGGGACCCCAGCAAAGCTACCTTGGTGACAGTAAGACTGGGAGGTTCTTGCGGACTGGGGGGGGGGAACGTCTAGTGTCCTCTGGGGCCTTGGCCTTTCTGTTGTGTTGAGTGAGACCCCACCAGCTTGCAAACCTCAGGAGGTAACAAGTCAGAAGGACCCTATGACAGAGCCTCACTTTTACCTACTGTGCCAGCTCAGATGCCCACCCCCAGCTTCATCCCTGGGTTTGTGGGACCCCAGGAGGGTCATCAGTGACCTCCAGGCATGGAGGACTCCAGGCCTGGCTGGCTTTAATGAGGGATACACATCCTGAGCCTGTTTCCCACACTTTCCCTGAGCTCCAGGCCTGGGCAGGGCTGGTGAGACCAGGAGAAGGAGGGATTTGGGGAAAGATCAAGAAAAGCCGGGAAATGGAGAGAGAAGGTAAGAAAACCCTGGGACCTGGAGACCCCGGAGCTGCTTGGCGTCCAAGCCTCTAGTCAGGTGGATGCAAATCAGGTTTGTGGGGTCAGGACTGGCAGCCATGCCAGCAAACACTATGAGCCCTGCTTGTACCCCAACCCTGTGCTCAGCCCCTGTCTGCTTTTAGGGACTCACTCCTCGAATCAACCCTGGTGGAGTGACAAGAAAACCCAGGCATTTTCTTAATCAGTGTGGGATTCCACTTCGCACACCACCCAGGCCCACCGATTCCTTCTACAGTTGGGAAAACTTGAGTCTGGGAGAGGAGAGGGGACACTTCCTAGCACCCAATCACGACCAGGAGACCAAAGAATATAGGACTCCAGGCTCTGAGAAACCTCCAGCTGGAAAAATCCCGGGGCCCATGGGCGGGGGGCAGCACCCTATGAACCCCGCCCTCCCCCCTTGGTGTGTCAGTATGTGTATGTTGTGTGTGTTAGGGTGTGTGCCGTCGTCCACAGCTGTCATGCACCTGGTGTGCAAGCCGCATGATGTGTGTGTCCCTCTGTCAGAGCGGGCCTCTGTGTGTCTTCTGTGTGTCCATTCAGGGCCAGCCCCTGTCACCGAGGGGGGAGAGGCATGGAAGCACCCCCCCCCCCCGAAAGTGTGTCTTTGATACTTGCAGCCTCGGCAGCGAAAAGCAAGTTTCCACAGGGCCGTCTTGGGCTGAGGCCAGGCCGTCCTCAAATAACATTTGAAGTTACTTAGCAAACTTTGTTTAGTGCCGAGAGAGGCACAGGCAGCGGGCTGGGGGGGGGGGCAGTAAACCGGTTCCTCCAAAGTCCCTTGGCCCTCTGGGGGCACGAGTGCCCAATGTGGGGCTTGGTTTCCCACCCAGGCTCTGGAGAGGAGAGCAGGAACTTGAAGCCTTGGGGGAAACTTGGGGGAAGAGGGGGTAGGGCATCCTATAGATGTAGCCTCCCTTTGGAAAGTCCAGGCTCTGGCTAGGGCAGAAAAGCCCACCCTGGTCTCCCGGTTGCCCAGAGGCTGACACTGGGCTTCAAGGGCTGACCAGAAATGGAAGGGTCTGCACTTTCTCTGCCACCCCTTTTCTGCAGCCTTGCTCTGCCAACCTCAAGGCAGGTGGCACAAGCTGGTTTGGAGCATGTGTCCCCGTCCAGACACACACACGCAAGCACTCAGAAAGTCCTTGGTGCCCACATGCCCGGCCCCTCAAGCTCTCATTCCCAGGATCCCAGCCCTAGGCAGCAGAGATCAGTGATGGCGATGTCGGAGGGTTTGGGAGTGAAGTTGGCGCCTATGGGAGGGGGAGGGGAGGAGATGCCAAAATGGTGAGCCATTACAGGAGAGAAGAAGAGGGAGGGAGGAAGTGAGCAGGAAGATGGGAGCCAGGCAGGCATCATCACCGAGTTCCAGGCTGCAAAGGGGCAGCGGGAAAGCAGTCTGGGCGTGGTAGCAGGCAAGGGGGACAAGCCCCAGGTGGCACAGGACACGCAGGGGGCAGGGAGGCACCCAGTGTTCCCCTACCCCCACCCTAAGCTTCAAAATGGAGACTGGCAGCAGCAGCCGCTCGGCTCTGCCCGGGCATGGGGTGGGGGTGGCGGGCAGGCAGGGCGCCAAACCAAATGCCACCAGCCTGGGCACGGTGGTTGCCAGCCAATAGTGCCGACCCCACCGGCCCCAGCCCAGGGCCCTCATGCCTGGAGCTTCAGGGTTGGAGGAAGATAGGGGCCCAGCAGAAATCAGGGGTCCAGCAGACAAAGCCAGGTCCCCCCCAAGCCGTGAACAGGTCCCCAAGACCCTACAAAGATGGCGCTGCCTGGCACTGCCAGGGTGACGGGCTGCGGTAAAAATAAACTGGGCCCGCCCCGGGGGAGCTAAATCGAGGGGCCCAGGTGGAAGTGCCACTCCAGGCCGCCAGCTGCCCCTGCCCCACCCCCAGGCTCAGAGAAGCAGGGTTGTGAACGCCTGGTGCCCATTGAGGCCCAGTTTCTGCACAGGAGAGGCCCCAGCCATCTTGTCCTCAGGTCTGGGGCAGGCAGCATACATCGTATCTACAAGTACACATAATGGGTAACCTCAGGTTGCAGCAACAACAGGCCATGCGTTCAAGGCAGAGGGTAGGGCGACCTCCAGACTGCCCCTTTGAGAGGGAAAGGGCCTACACTTGAGCTCTGGCAGAGGGACGTTGAGTTGAAAGTCAGCCTCACAGACCATCTCTGCTAAAACCGCAGCGGCCCAGCACTTCCGTGGGCACTACCTGTTCTCTCCCTGTACATCTATTGCTGCCTCAAGTATTGGACACTCCCTTGTTTATCGGGTTCATTGCCCTCCCACCAGGGCTGGCACTTCAGTTGATTTTGCTCCCTGCTGAGCCCCCAGGGCCCAGGACAGGGCCTGGAACCCAGGAGGTGCTTGGTAAATATTTGTTGAAGGAATGCACAAGCCCCCGGCTGCACCCCTAGCACGCAGGCTCCGGCTGGGTGCCCAGCAAGGTGTGGGACAGTGCGTTAGGCCCTGCTGGGGTGAGGGTGAGCCTAGCCAGTGGGGGTGTGACGACCACCTACTCTTATTCTGAGTGTTGGACAGAAGAAGATCTGATGGTCAGAGTGGTAAGGAGGATTCAAGGGCCAACAGCCGGGGCAAGCTTCAAATGGGGATATGGAGACACACAGGCCCACTCTGAAATTTGGTAAAGGCCAGAGAATAAGCTGCAATTCTGTCCCATTAGTAGGATTTAGGATGGTGGCAATCGGAGAAGTGGCCTAGGCTCCACCGTCTCCTAGCCCTTGACCCTGGCACTGGATGCTCTTCTCTGAATATGTGTTTGATCTATGAAATCAAGCACTTATTTCACATCAAGCACTGTTGTAAAGCACTTTCTGTAAACCAACTCCTCTAATCCTTACTACAACCCTGTAAGAAGAAAGTGAGGCCCAGAGAGGTTGAGTGACTTGCCCAAAGTCACACAGCTAGTGAGTAGCAAAGCCAGGATTCAAACCCAGGAAGTTGGCTCAAAGACTACACTCTCCTAATAATGTGCAAATGTCCCAAATGTCAACAGTGTCAAAGTGGAGAAACCCTGTCCTAATATACTGTTAGATACACACAGTAACACACACGGGCACAGCTAACCCCTGCCATACCGTAACACACACGGGCACAGCTAACCCCTGCCATACCTGCCTCACATGGAAGAACTCAGAGAGACCAGCTGGGAAGGCCCTTAATACAGGGTGAGACACAGTGAACACAGACTTTAGCCATCGCTCTGATTTTTAGGACAAATGCTCATTTCATTATTATCCTACAAAAGGCTTTCTTCCTGTTTGATTTTACCAGCCATTTTTCTTCGCTCTTTTTTCATATTCAGAAATGAGGAGTCAGAAGCCAGAATATTAGCGAGACAGCCCTACAGAGGACAAGAGTCTCAGAAGTTAGCCTCGCCTCCACCCCAGACTGTCTTGATGGCTGCCAGAAGCAAGACAGTGAGAATGGAGCCTTCGTCCACTGGGCCCACCTCTGGATCCAGAAGGCCAGGAGTGGCCTGGGCAGGGATGGCATGTGTCCTCCCAGAATTCAGCAAACCAGCGCAGGGACTCAGAGCTCCAAATTCCATCAGGAGAGGTTAGGGTGGTTGAATCTGCTGCTCAGAGACAGTCAGAGGGCCGGCAGATGGAGGGGAGATGCCAGGAGGGCAGGTCTCATCTCTCAGGTGCCATTTCCAAGCAGGGCCAGGTGTGGCCCAGGTGCAAGTGTGGGTATGACACTCATCCCTGTGTGCTGAGGCAACACAAGGCTGTGTACATGCCACAACCTTTGTGCCTGGACTTGGGGAGGACTGTATGTGTAACAGCAGCTGGGCCCTGGTGAGCAAGACTGTGAGACACTGTGTCAGCTGGCCTCCTGTCTGCGTGTGTCTGTGAGTGTGAGATGGGTGTCAGGGGTTATCTGTTCCCATGTGTACGTTACTGTGTGTCTGACAATGTATTAGGGCTGACGTTCTCCACTTTGGCACTGTTGATATTTGGGCCTTCCTGTGCCCTGTAGGGTGTTGGGCAGCATCCCCGACCTCCACCCACTAGGTGCCAGTGGACAAACCACCCTCCCCGTGTAACGACCAAAAATGTCTCCAGACACTTCCAAGTGTGTATATCTCACCGTAAGTCTCGGAGCGCGCTACTGTGTGTGTGCATGCGTGGGCTCCTGTGTCTCTGATGGTAGTGGGGGTATGTCGCGGCTCCTGTGTGAGTTTCTGGGGTCTGACGATATTACTGCATGTTGTCCCGGGTGCTTCTCACTGCGTGTCTGTGGGTCCATGCACTTCTGTATGTTTGGCAGGGGCAGTGCATATGTCTGTGCTGTGTATCTCACGGCATGTTACTGTGTGACTTGTGTGAGCCTGAGAGTCTGCGCCCACGTGTGTTCCTGCACTGATGTGTTCGGGTGTGGCGGACATCTCTAGGTGTCTGTGTGTGAAGACGACCATCTTTGTGTGGGGATGCCTGTGTCTGTGTGCTTGATTAAGGGAGGTGTGTTGTGCCAGGGTGTGCCGCGCCTGTGTGCAACAGCATGGTTCTTTGTGCCCGTGTGCGCCAGTGAGAGAGTGCGACTTGGTGTGAGATGGACCTGGAATAAACCCCCGAGATGAGTCGACCAAAGCCCCTATACAGACGGACCCTCCTTGATGATTTGGCCTCTACCCCCAACTCCTGCTGCCTCCCGAGGCCAAGGAGGTGGGGTGCACCGCTGAGCTGCCCCTTCCTGCGGCTTGGCTTCCACCAATTCAGATAGGGACAGACCCCCGCCCTTTGCCCTATCTATGCCAGGAAGGCTGACACCAAGCTGTCAGCCAAGGCGGCAGGGTCCTCGGCAGTGGTGGTGGCACTGTCCCCTACTTGCTGCTGGCCACCACCCCTGGCTCCCCTCAGGATGGGGCCCAGTGGGGGGAGAACTCCCAGTGCAACCCCGGCTTCCAATTGGCCACAAAGTGCCGCAGTGCCCGCCACCCACCTCCCCCTCCCCGGCTGGCGCAGCCACATCGGTAGTGGTGGCAAACGCAGCTCAGAGTTCTGGGCACAGCTGCGCCTCACAGAGGCCTGCCAGCCCCACCAGAAGCCAGACACCCCAGCTCCGTGCCCCCAACCCCTCCCCACCTGCCCGCCCGCTCAGCCGGGTAGCACAGTCACCCCGGCCGCTGCCTCTAAGGCTGCCAGGCCCAATCCTCGCGGCCCCCTCACCCACCAGGCCTGTGCCCCCTTGGCCAAGCCCACGCAGGAGGTCTAGGTCCCTGCATATGGCCACTCCCGCCCTCAGAGGGGCTCTTCAGGAGTGGGGAAGCGGTGAGGGGGGGCAGGGAGGGAGGGAGCTAGCCCTTCTTCTTTTAGTGAACGCGCCCAGAGCTGGAGCCAAAAATCGAGGAGGAGAGATATTCAGACAGAGCCAAGACGCGTTTGGCAGGAGGAGAGAGAGAGGGAGAGAGGGAGCGGGAGGAGGGGAGGAGAGAGGGAGGAAAGGGGGGGTAGAGGGGGACCTCAGTTTCCAAATCCACGCTCTCAGAGCCTCAGAGGGACAGCCTTGGGTGTGGGACCCAGGGCAGGCCTGGCTCTGGGAGCAGTGGGCTCAGGCCCACGGAGACAACCGGACACCCCAGCTGGCCAGGCCAGGACGGACACAGGCAGAAGCCAAGATCAATGCACACCGGGCACAGAGGGAGGCCTGTGGGCGGCCCAAACACATACCCGCACCTCGCCACACAACGGGCTTCTGTCCATGCCGGGCCAGGGGCACAGGCGGGGCCCATAGCGGGGCCACCACGGCCGCCCAACCTCATGGGAAGCTATGGAGAGGCCAGCAAGCTCCCAGCTGCTCGCTGGCCTGGCCGCCATAGTGGGCATTTCACACTATGCCGGGAGGATGAGAGAGGCCAGGGAGAGGGGCCGGTGTGGTAAGACACACATCAGTGTTCACGGGGACGAGCCCAGAATGCACAGTGCCATGAGGGCAGTATCCATAGGCACACACATCAACACGTATGCCGACACAGGTCAACACGGATAAGTCGACATGCATGGCAAGGCACATGGATGCACTCCCTCCCCTGATGGTCAGACACCCAGAGGATACAAGTCGTTGTACAGTAACGCGCCACAGGGGCACCATGACACAAAGACCATATCAGGCACCTGACACGCCCAGTGACTCATACCCCTGACCCCACTGTCACCCAAATACACAGAGACGGCGCTTGGGGTGACCCTCAGGCAGGCAGGCATGTACCCAGTGATGGACACTCAGAGACAGAGGGA
Source organism: Rhinolophus ferrumequinum (assembly GCF_004115265.2). NCBI lineage: Eukaryota > Metazoa > Chordata > Mammalia > Chiroptera > Rhinolophidae > Rhinolophus > Rhinolophus ferrumequinum. The sequence continues at coordinate 48,640,008 of NC_046301.1, forward strand.
CACTTGAAAAGGGACCTATGCAGACATGCATGGCCACATGGCTCTGCGAGAAAATGGTGGCTCTGAGACCCAAGACGCCGATGAACACATGCAAATCTGGGAAACCCAGGTAGCAGCTCATAGCTGGCCACTGGCCCCTTCACCTCAACATCCAGGGCTCTGGGGGGCAGGAAAGTGAAGATACCCACCCCCTTGCCCCAACCCAACTGGAGCCCTCCTCAGTGTTATGTTGGAGGGTAGCACAGGCTTCCCGGACTCCTCTCCTCTCTCTTGGTCCAGCTGGAGGAAAGCGTAAGACCCCAAATTCGCACTTCAAGAGCAGAGGACAGGGACTAAGCAAACAAAACAGGCTGGGTTCCCAGCAGGTTGGACGTGAAGGCCAGCGGTCAGACACAGAGCACCAGAGGAATTTTGCCACAGCCACGGCTGCACGCCCACCTCTACACACACCCACGACGACCAATGGACACTGTGAAGTGCCCCTACAGGGTCCCACACATGCATCCTGACCCCATGGTGGACCCAGGTGATAAGGCCTGGGTACAGATGCAGAAAAGGCTCTGGAGCCATGCAGAAGACCCTGAAGCCATCATCAGGACCCATCCTCATCCCCAGGCCCTTTACCCCATTCACACTTGTACACACACATACTTCTTCACACTCCCGCACAAAGCCCCAGAGATCAGACCTAAAGCGCACCTGGTCGCACTGTGTCAAGATGAGGGAAAGGACCGGGACAACCAGAGCCCCAAGAAAGCCATCTGGTCCCCACAGGGCAGCACGGGCCTTGTCTCTTCCCTCCTGCCCCTGTCCTCCACCATCCCTGCCTTGAACACCTGCTGCCCTCCGCTTGGTGTACAGGACCCCACCCAGGAGAAAACTGCTGGGCCATGAGTTGGCCTCTCTCCTTCCAAACTCTTCTCTTGCTTCCTCTTCCAGGTAGTCCACTTGGATTTCTATGGTTAAGAAGTGTTCAACGATGCCTCTCACCCCACTAAAGTAGCCTTCCCTCAGTTTGGAAGGCCTGGGAGTGGCCTAACAATGGTAACCAAATGACAACCAAATGTCATTCTGTTTCTTGAGCACATGCTACATGCCTGAGCCTAATACAGCCCGAAAAGTAAGCACTATTATTAACTAATTTATAGACCAGGAAAATCCTGTGCTTCAGGTCACAGGATTAGAAGATACAGAGCTGGAGCTCAAACAGCTCATAACGTTTGCTCCCTCTTCTATTTGGGAGCCCTTGAGGCCACACAAGACATTACTAGCTTGGGAAGGATGCCTGGTTCCAGGCCCCAGGAGAGGGGAGCACCCTGCCTCCCGCAATAACCCAGCAGAGCCCTCAGCTCCGAGCTCAGCCTGGCCCAGCCTCAAAATATCTCATGGAGCCCAACCCAGGCTCAAGAGGACCCTAACCCATCCCAGCTCATGCTGCGTACACCTCCCACCCAGCCTTGGCTATGAAGCAGGAAGGGCCACGACCAGAGAGAAAATGTGCCATAAAAAGGGGGCCCCACATGGGTGCCAGGACAGGGAGTGACAGCTTCACAGGGACAGAAGGGTGGTCACAGTGACTCACAGAGAAAGTTAAGGGGGGGGGAGGGCATCAGGGAAGCCCCAGCCCATCCCCCTCCTCTGGAACCATTGTGTGTGCAGCTTCACAGAAATAAGGGTACATAAACATTCTGCTGCTCGTGTGGCTGTGTGGCAGGGAACGTCGGTGAGAGTGTGTGTCTGAGGGCACGCATATCTGTGTACAAACCTGGGTGAGCCAAGAGCATTGTGTAAAGGTGTGTGTCCACCCATCCATCCATTCCTGGGTCTGTGTAAGCAAGTGTGGGGGTGAACACACACTTGGTTCAGCCTGTACCAGTGGTATGGCCATGTGTCCACGAGCCGACGTCAATACACATGTCCCATTTTGAGGGGTGTGTGTGTTTGTGTGTGTGTGTTGGGCAGGGAGGGAACACAGATCCACCATCTCCTGTGTCTGTAAGTTTGTCAGTGGCCATGTGTCTGGACATCAGTGTGAGCATGTCGTTTATGTCCCCATCTTGGCGGTGGCAGCGGTGTGTGTGTGCGATGACATTCTGGTGTGCATCTCTGCTTATTGGAGGGGGAGTCCCATCCATCTGCCCCCTCCCATCCACTGAGGACTCAGGTCTGTGGCTGCAGCAGGCTCAAGCAGCTCCAGCAAGCGCCCCGCCCAGCCGCCCTGGATTTCGATGCTTTTTCCAGAAGGAGATTTTCCCCCGTCGCCCTTCCCCCTCGCCCACAGAGCCTTTCCCCGCCAGGGCCCCGCTGCTCCAAGCTCATTCCTGCTCAATCATTTATTGACTTTAAAATCGAAGCCAATTCTGGTTTGAAAAAAAGGAAAAAGAGAGAGAGAGAGAGAGAGACGGAGGCCAGAGAGAGACAGAGTCCAAGACGCAGAGGGGAGGGGCTGCAGAGATGGGGCCGGAATCAGAGACAGAGACAGGGAGAGAGAGGGACAAAGATAGGACAAAAAGAGAGAGAGAGAAAGAGAAAGAGAGAGAGAGAAAGAGAGAGAGACAGAGAGACAGAGAGACAGAGAGACAGAGAGAGACTGGCAGGGTAAACTATGGAAGCAAAAAAATTCGTAAAAACAGAGACTCTGGATCCAAGAGATGTAGCTGTCAAAGGAGTAGCCCCTGCTGACCCGCGGACAGCAGCCACCCTTTCAGACTGTGCCCACTTTCCTACCCACCTGTCCTGGCACACCCCAGCTGTCGAAGCCGAGGCCTGTGACAGAGCTGAGCCCTTGCTCCCTTCTGGAGTGTCACAGAGTCAAGCACTGGCTATCACCCTGAGTCTGGTCAGCCCCTTCCTAGTCTTGTCACAGTGGATCAATCGGCATTTTCTTTCCCAGGGTACTGTGAAAGCTGAGGGCCAGAATCTCACCCAGGCCTCAGGCGGCACGCCAGGGAGCTGGACTGGCAGCTGGTGGTCAAGGGGCTGCTTGAGTGTAGGGTCTTGGTCCCACTAGGCCCGAAACACCAGCCATGCAGACTAGCCAAGCGTAACTCCAAAGGCAGCCATGGCTCAGACCCAGCTAGGTGGGCAAGATCATCATGCAGAAGCCCAAAATGGGGTGAAGCGCCAGTGAGAGGCACAGATGTCGGGGTCCCCACACTGCCACAGTGACCAGAGTGCCTGCTCACACTTGCATGCACACCATGATACATACCTCACTAATGTGCACCTCACTGACATATACTTACACCTGTACAGGAAAACCTGTTCCCTGGGTCACACACATGTCTATGCCATGCAGGCCTGCCCACGGCCAATCCATAGAAGCCACACGCAGACCCCTGAGATCTACTCACACATATACACACGCACACACCACACAGTTGCATCTGTTGACACACACAAGGGCATGGTGTGGTCACAGCTGACACTAATCCCAGAAATACCCTCTTGCCCACGGCCACACACCAGGCTCATGTAGCAGCCACATTCACATGGACTCCCGCTCCCAGTTGTGGGCACACCTGGCATACAGCTAGCAAGGCTTAGGCTGGCAGAGAGGAGAATTAGGACCCCTGGCCTAGAGATTCCCCACACAAATAGGTCCTGCTGGTGGGCACCGCTGGGCAGGCCCTTGGTGTCCACTCTGTGGAGTCTGTGTTGCCAGCCTAGGCCTGGCCCTGCAGGCAGCGTTGCCAGGACTGCTGTAGGACTCCGGTCAGTTCCTGCACCCTCTCCGAGTCTGGGGCCACAGCCCAAAGAGGTTGGCGTAGAAGGGCAGGCATCCCCAGGGCCTTTGCCTCTGCGGAGCGCTGCGCAGGGAACTTCGCTGGAGGCGGGACGCGGGACGCGCTCTCGCAGCGCGCCAAGGTCGGCGCTGTTTTGCTAGCTGCTGACCCGACGGCGTGGCCGCAGCACTGTAGGCGGCGTCCACGGTTGCCTCCCGCCCTCGCGCCTCCGGGCGGCGGGACGGGATTCCCCAGGCCCGCTTGGTCCACCGCACTGCAACCGGAGTAGCGGGGGCCAGAAAGTTTGCGCGGAGAAAAGTTGGGCGGAGGGGAGGGGGCGCGAGGCGGCGACGTCCAGGGTCGGCGGAGAGGCGCGGCCCCGGCTGGCAGCGCGCCCATTTCTCCCTCCCCTCCCCTGCCCCTCCGAAATTTGGGAGCCCCGCCATTTTCTTAGCCCCGCTCCCATGTGAGGCCTGAACAAAGACTTTGGGGAGACGCCCGGGCCGCTCGGCCCGTCCCGGGCACCCCGGCCCCACGTAGGGGCCGCCGCCACGCACGCCAGCCGCTGCCACCCTCGAGAACCGCTGCGCCCGCCCCTGAGAGCTCGGCCGGACAGATCCAGGCTCTGAGCCCTCGGGATCACCTCCTGCCACTCTGTCACCCCCGCAAACACTGCCAGCGGCCACGCTGCCCGGGTGCCGCCACAGTCGCCCACAAGTCGTCCGGAGTCCCGCTGCCCACCGCACCCCAGCCGAGCGCGCGCGCGCGTACACACACACACACACACACACACACACACGCACTCCCGCTCCGCGCTCCAGGGCAGCGCCACGCACGCAGCCGGCCACCCCCGGATTCCCCAAAAGGAGTCTGCCGGTGACCAGGGTCGCACGCGCACTGTGGCGCCCGCACGCGTGCCCGGACTCCCCACGACACCGCTTGCACCCCTCCGCTGCCCGCGGGCTGACTCCCCCGGCCGCCGCACGGCCCCTCCGCCCGCCCGCCCGCCCGCCCGCCCGCGCTGCCGGCCGGCCTCCTGCGCCCTCTCCCCTCCCGGGTCGCGCGGGGCGGCGGCCGGTACCTGGGTGAGGCAATACGGGGAATACATAGCTGGGCGCCCGGGCGAGAGCGCGGCGGCCGGCCGCGGCGAGGGGAGGCCCGGCAGGCGGCAGCCGCGCTCGGGCTCGGGCTCCGGCTCGGCTCCTCCGGCCTCCGCCGCGCGGCTCCCGCCCGGCCCGCGGCCCCGCTCTCGGCCCGGCGCCGCTCCTCGCTCGCCGCTCGCAGGCTCGGCCCCGCCGGCTCCGGGTCCGCCGCCGCCGCGCTTGCCGCTGTCTCTCGCGTCCGCCGCCGCCGCCGCCGCCGCACGTCTACTCCATGCCGCCGCCGCTCGGCCGGTCACCCTCGCCCGCCGCCGCCGCCGCCGCCGCCGCCGCCGCCGCGCTGTGAAAGTGAAAGTTTAGACAAAGTTTGGAAGCGGCGCACTCCGGGGAGAGGGAGCGGGCGGGCGGGCGGGCGGGAGGAGGGGCACGGGGAGGGGCGGGCGGGCGGGGAGCGGCGGCCGGCGCGCACACACACACACATGCACGCACACACATGCACGCAGACACACACAAGCGCACACACGCGCGCGCGCGCGGGGGTGCACACCGACACAGCCACCCCGACACGTGCTGGCTCGCGTTCCAATGCAGACACGCTGACACGCAGCGGGGCTCGGACCCCGCCACACATGTCATGTACAGAATGCTTTGCCACACGTACCACACATTGCGACAACAAAGCACAGGCAGACACCTACGCATATACAGCATGGACACACGCCAAGCACACACACACACACACACACACACACACATCCCAAGACTAAGAAACCAACCCACGACCCACACACAGACATGCACACAGGCCCACGATCACATGATGAAACCTGTGCACACACATTCCAACAACAAACCATGGTGAGACACTCAGGTATAAACACACACCAACACAGACTTCACACAGACACCAAGATACACACACACTAGTACCTGTTGACACATACAGATTCACACTGACACACACACACAAAACGACACCTTGACATGCTCCAGACACTCAACTCCTATACATAGACATACACAAAGCTGCACCAAAACATCTTGGCAGTTGTGGCAATACAGAGGACACACCCAGACTTGCAGAATGACACTGATAAAAGGAAGATGCACTAACACACCATCACACAAACACGCACTGTCAGCACCTGTACTTATATGCCAAACACAAGGAATACCCTGACCCTAATACAAAGAGATACAGCATCACTGATATTGGCAGTTACGACAACACACAGGCATACACACCACTCACCTGATGCCCAGATGTACCCCCAGGCCTCAGACACACTGACCAATAGTCTTGATACCCAGTTAACTGGCAATCCCCCTTGGGGAATCATCCAGCCATGCACACAGGTGCCACACACATGCATCCACACCCCTCCCTCATACACCCACACACACATAACACATGCACTCATACTTGGCCCTGATCAGGGACATACACAGGTCTAGCAGGGGCCACACAGCCCAACCTGCAAGGACAAAAATGGGCATGGAGGCCTCAGGTACATATATACACACCCCCTGGTGACGCTCCAGTCCTTCATGCAGGCCCCTGACCCCCAATTTCCAGAGCAGAAAGGAACTGGGGGAGATATGGTGCTAGGGACCCTGGCATGGGTGCAGGGGGAGCCCTTGGGCGACACCTGGGGTGGGCGGGGAAGTGGTGCTACCGCCCTAAGGGAGCTCCTGCCGAGACAAAGCTCTCTCCTGCTGCCAGGTGCAGCCAGCACCATCTCGCCCTCCCAGGCCAAGAAGCTGTGGCAATGCTCAAGTATGCATTGTCTGTCAGAGAGGTGTTGGTGCCCAGGTGTGTGGGGGTGTGTGTGGGGGTGTGTATACAGGGCTAGCTGTGTGGGGACACAGGGTGTGTGTGAGAGAGAGAGAAAGAAAATGTCCCTGAGGGGGAGTGCAGGGTGGCTGGAGTTGTGTCCTCAGGTGTCTGGGTTGGTCTGGGTGTCCTCTGGGGGAAAATAGACACAGGTCAGTGGACATCCAGGAGTCCCTTTGTGTGGACCGGTGTTGTATAGTGGTGATTCGGATCTGGCTGTGTGCCTGGGAGGTGTCTGGGAGTCAGAGAAGGTGAGCATCTGTCAGGCCCTGTGCCAAGCATTGGGGACATAGTGGGGACCAAACAAAAGACCTGTTCCCAGGGAGCTAACGTGCCAGTGGGAGTCAAATATATATGGGGTCTGAGTTTGACAGGAAGTGCTGGTGATGGGGTGCCTGGATGAGCATGTGTGTTTCAAGCTGACTGCCATGTGTGCACCAGCTCTGAGGATCTTTCTGTCAGGAGGTGTCAGTGTGTGTGATGAACTTGTTTATTTGTGTCAGGGATGTGGGTCTCTCTATGTCCTGGAGTGTGTGTGACCAAGTGGGCAAGTAAGTGTACGAGAGTCCCAGTTGGTCTGTCTGCATTCAGGGTCTGTGTGGCAGAAAGTGTCAATGGGTGTCACTAGAAGTGTGTTTCTCTCTGTGGAGTGGTCCCTGTGAGTCTGCAACAGAGATGAGGAGCTGTGTGTTCCAGAGTATGTGTGCACAAGTGCTTGTGTGTCAAGGAGGGGGGCTCTGTGTCTTTGTCAGGGATGATGGTCTGTGTGTGACAGCCTGTGTTGGTATGTGTGACTAGGTTTGTGTGTGTGTGTGTGTGTGTGTGTGTGTGTGTCAGGAAGGGGTGTGTGTGCACTTGTGTCAGGAAGGAGGGGTCTCTGTCTGGGTACATGAGTCTGTCATTCCATGCTTGGGGGTCTCTGTCCCTGGGATCCCTGGGTCTAACCCAGCCTCCCCCCGTGTGTCAAAGCCACTCTACTGCAAGGCCCTGGCGGAGGGAATCGATACGTCCTTAAAAATTCAAGGGCTTCTCGTAAACAGAAACTTTTAACACCGTTTAAAGTTTCAGGGCCGCTGTGGCTGCCTCTGCAGCCGCTGCAGGAGTGGGGGAGGGGGAGGGGAAAGGGTTGGGGGGACTCTCTGGGGGAAGGGGCGGGGCTACCAGATGGGGGAGGGGACTGGGGACTGTGAGCAGCTGAGGAAAGGGGTTTGGGGATGAGAGGGGCCTGGATGACTCAGGAAAGGGGCAGGGTGGGGGATAGGTTAGGGGGTGGGGAAGGGAGGAGAAGGGAACAGGAAGAAGCAGGGGATGGGTATAGGGTCTGGGGGGCCTTTGAGGAGGCCCAAGAGAGACTGGACTATCTGGGAGAAGGAGCTGGGGATATGTGGGCCCTGAAGGAGTTTAGGGAGCCAGGGGGGAGCTTGGACGGCTAAGGGAAAAGGCAGAGGAGAGGTTTGGGGGTTATGGAGCCTGGGTGAAGGGAACACTGGACTAGTGTGGGCCTATAAGGTGCTTGAGGGGGGAGCATAGGAAAGGTCTGGAGAGGAGGAAGAAATGGTGGAGGACTTTGGGGTGTCTGGGACTTTAATGTAGCTGTGGGCTAGGGGGGAATCTTGAGATCCAGATGGACCTTCCTTGGTCCTCTGCAAATGAGCCACAAAGTGGGGGTGCCCTCTGAAGCCCCTCACTGCGGGCCTAGTCCTCACTCCACCTGCCTGCCTGTCTTCCCACCCTGTCCACCAGCCATGCCAGACCCTGGGGCTGGGGTCTGTCTACCTGCTCATCACCCTCCCTGTCCTGCATCTGGCCCCAAACCTGGGCTCTGCTTGAACCCGCATTCCATTCTCATATCACACACACACACACCACACTTCCACTTGCACACACACACAATACCCATCCTTCATTCATTCACTCACACACTGACACCATAATATTCAGCCCTCCATTCATACACACACAGGACATCCATCCTTCCATTCAGACACACACAGACACAACACCCGTTCTTCTAGTCCAACACACACACAACACCTATCCTTCCATTCAGATATACAAGAACACCCACAGCACCCACACACACACACAGGATACCTATCCTTCTACTCATCACACACAGACACACAGCATACATACACACACGTATATACACACGACATCCATAAACACAGAGAACACCCATCTTTCCTCTCTCTCTCATTTTCTCTCTCTCACACACACAGTATCCATACATACACAGAGCACCCATCTTACACACACATACACACACACACACAAAAACCCACAACAATACCCATTCATCCATTCAGGTACACACACACACACACACACACAAAACACCCATCCTTTTTTTCACACACACACTCACACCCCAACACCCTTCCTGTATGCAGACACACACTCTTCCTTACTCGCACCACTTCTATTCATATTCACACAAACAAAACACTTGCCCATGTTCAGGCACATATCCATACTCAGAATTCTCCCCAGGGGCGGCCAGTTGGCTCAGTTGGTTAGAGCGCAGTGCTCATAACACCAAGGTTGCAGATACGATTCCCACAAGGGTCACTGAGCAGTACCCTCCACAACTAGATTGAAAACGACTTGACTTGGAGCTGATGGGTCCTGTAAAAAAACACTGTTCCCCAATACTCCCCAATAAAAAAAAGAATTCTCTCCACACACTCAGACACCCCCCGCCCTGGTACCTACAACACACCCCGGGCCCCCCCCACACACATCTACTCTACTCCCTCCTCCACAGCTGCCAGCTGGGATGATTTTTATGGGGAGACAGAGGGACTGCTCTGGAGGACACCCATGCCCTTATGTCCCCTCCCACCCAGAGCCCGGGTCTTAGGGCACACCTGGCCCTTGAGAAATCCCAGGGGAGGGGGGTGCTGCCAGGGAGCTATACACAGCTGGGATGCCACAGCTGGAATCCCCCACATTCCTCCATTCCAGTCTGCCCAACTGGCTGCAGCTGGCAGCGGTGTGTTCTTCCAATGCAGGTGTGTGGGGAAAGGAGGAGGAGGAGGAGCAGGAACCAGGCCCATGTATGGCACTACCTGGCCAGGATGCTGGCGTGGGGCACTGAAACATCTGGGCTCAGGCAGCCATGTCCTGGGGCACTGAAGGTGGGGTCAGGCATTGCTGGGCTTCAGCGTAGCTGGGCAGGCCTCTTCGGAGAGGTGGCAAACATCTGCCACACAGGATAAGTGAAGAGCTGGGCTGTGGGTGCTGCTGGGGTGGGGACAGGGAGACAAGTGCTCTAGGGCTCTCCTGGCAGGACTGGGGATCCCCACTCCCCAAGAGAGCCCAATGCCTCCCCTGCCCAGCCTGGTGGGCATGGTTTATGTCCCAGACCTGGGGTCCTAGCCGTTCACTCACTGCTGCAACCCTGGGCTGGGAGCCCTAGTGGGGTCTGAGCTTGAAGAGTTATAGGCCCCACTTTCAAGGCACACCTGACCAAGCACCCGGGACCACATCACACACACACACACACACACACACACACACACACATCACAAAGACTCACACAGGTGTACTCAAACACACAAAGATACAGACCCTCCTCCTCCTCTGGGGAGTCATATAAAATGCCATAGTTACCCACAGACACAGGATCACCCAGAGATGCTATCGTGCACCCTTCCAGAATAGCACACACACACACAGAAACACACACATAGCCACACAGACCTTCCCAGAGCCACTCACAAAGTGACATCAATAGCAGCACCCCAATAACACACAAGGACCCTCACCATCACATAGACCCCCATAGAGACTCAGAAATACACCACCTCACAAAGACACACCCACACACAGTTACTTGGACTCCCAGAATCACACCCTGAGCCTAATTACACAGATACACACAAGGCCATTGTGTGGAACAAACCCATTGGGTCACACACAAAACGACTCTCAAAATCATCCGTAGGTTTGGCACACACAAAGTCACACAATGATATGCAAACGACATGCACACATGGATATACAAGATCACTCATGGTCACAAACAGTTTCACACAGTTGGTCACAGACCACCCGAAAATACATACAAGCATCACCAAATCACAAACGGGGACACACAAGCCAGCCCGCAGCTGCACGCAAAGTCCTATAGGCACACACTCCCATGTGCCTCAGAGGCACAGCCTGGCCAGATCCCAGGACAGGCAGGAGGCAAGGCCTCTGGTAGCAGGCGCTCATCTGGAGGCAAAGAGAAGGAGTTGGGGAAATGTTTCATTTGCAGCCGGCAAGAGACCCACCCACCCACCCTGGAAACCTGGCCCTGGCTCCTGAATGGGGCCTCTGTATGTGGCCACCGCCCAGCCATCCCAGGGAGTGGATATGGGGTGTGTGTGTGTTGGGGGGGGGTTGAGCCGGCTGTACCATGTCCCTGGCCAAGCCTCAGGGGCCACCCAGCCACACACCAGGGCTCAGGATGGAGTCCCCCAGCCTGGAGGAACCCTCCCCACCCCTGTTCCTGTTATATCTGGAGGCCACTCCCCAAACCCAGGCTGCACGGGGAAGACAGAGCAGCAAGCCCATGGCCCCACTGGTGCTGAATGTCCAGGTCTCCCTGTCTCAGGCCTACGTGCATCCCCAGGCAGTGTGGGCTGTCAGTCCCACACCACAAGGCCTCTCCCTCTAGCATGAAGGTGTGACAGCATGGCTGAGGATGTGACAGTGTAGTCGTGTGTAGCGGGGCTCCCTGTGCAGCACGGGGGTAGGGGTGGGCAGTCATAGCCACTTGGCTCCTGTCAGCACACACACTGTCACACCATGGATCACACAGCCACACACATAGCCACCCTGTCTCATCTTCAGTCACACTATCACACACAACCACCCTGTCACACCTGCTGTTATACACAGCCATGCTGTCACACCTTTAACCACACACAGAACCACACTGTCACACCTTCAACCAGCAACACTTCACAGCCTCAGCCAGGCTGTCACACACAGAAATACTGTCACACCTGCAATGATTCTGGTCACACACGCCTTCAGCCACATGGTCTCACACTTCCACACGGTTAGCCTGCCACACTGACCCTCCTACTGTGTGAGTGTCACACTGACCCACAGACGCACACTGACGTAGTGGTCTGTGTGCCCCTGCAGCTGTGCTAGCCACAGGGCCACCCAGAGTCACTGCCCCACTCAGCCACAAGGAGGGGAAGCAGATCTGATCACTTCATCCCCAGGGCGTAGCATACAGCTGTCCCTAGATCAATGTTTGAACCAAACCAGTCGCTCTCACTGTCAGTGTCACAGCAGACATCCAGCAGGTAAGGTCACTAGAAAATTGCTCAAAGATACTCTGCTGACACACGCTCAGGGCCTCACTGTTGCAGGTGACAGGCACACATCTCACACTACCACACAAGGCTCACAGTCCCCGGACAGAGCTACAAAAAACCACCGCATCACCATTAGAAGTACATCCTATAACACAACAGTTGCTCTCCCCAGTGTCTGTCACAACATTGAGACAGCCCCTTAGCTGTCCCCACAGGCAGGCAGGCATGCTAACATGGCCCCCACAATAGTCACTAGGCCACCACCCAGCCCCCCAGTCATAGAGAAAGGGACAAGCCCGTGCTGACATCCCTCCTCCCCGCTGTAGTTGGTACACGGAGAGTGGGGGGGCTAATGGACGCACAGCTGTCAGCAGTGGGTGCCAGGCCCCCACCTCATGAATATTCATCATCTGGGGCTCTCCTGAACCTGTGGGGAGTCTGAGGTCCCAGGCAGCTGGGCACCCCCTTCTGTGCCAGAAGGCCCTCAGGTGAGGGGGGGCACTCAGCAAGGCCCCAACAGTCCTCAGAACCTACAACCAGTCCTGCACATAAGTACATACGAGTTTGTGAACAGACTCCCCCAGACACACAAACAATAGTCACACAAACTCACAACCACACCCCAAAACACGGCCATCCACCATCACACACACACACACACACCCCTCAGGCATGCAAACACAGGCATAGTCACATGAACTCACAACCACACAATCACACACACACAGACATACACACACACCCCAGGTATGCAAACACAGGGGCACACAAACTCGGTCACATGACCACAAACATATGTAAATCATCACACCCAAATGACACACTCACCATTACATTCAGGAATGAAAATACACACACATTTCCAAACACACGGACATGTAGCCACCTCAAAACTACAACCACTTTTCATAAAACAGCCACACAAGTGTGCAAACATGGACTCACAAATTTGCAGAGTCCCACTGACTCAAATGCACTCACATACTACCACCCTAAAGGGCATCTTCACTGACCATCACACACACACACACACACACACACACACAAACACACTAAGATCTCACTTGGCCCACCCCTGACGGTTTACAGAAGGGGAAACTGAGGCACTGAGTGGCTGAAGGCCCCTTGGAGGACGCCCCTCCTGACTCCGGACAGAGGCTGAGGCCAGGCGCCCCCTGCCGGTCTGGCCCCTCCAAGAGCGCGCCGGACGGCGGCGCGCGGGACGGGCACGCGCCTGACGTAACCATGGCATCCTCTTGGCGCTTGCGGCCCGCGCACGGGGAGGGCGGGGCGGGAGAGCGTTGCCATGGCGCCGACAGGCCGCGTGAATGGGGCATTGTTCGCCTCGGCGCCCGGGCCGGGCTGTCCTGGACCCACCCGGACCCACTCAGGCGGGCAGAGACGGAGAGACACAGAGATTGGGGAGAGACAAAGATAGGGAGAAACAGAGATAAGGAGAGACAAGAGATGGAGAGAGACAGACAAAACTGTAGATGGGGAAAGAAAGACATTTAGAAGCCGAGAAGGAGAGACAGAGACGGGGAAAGACAGGTGGGGGAGACCTGAGAGATGGAAAGAAATGCACCAACGAGGAAAGACGGACAGAGGGACAGAACCAAGGAGAGGCAGGTCCGGGGATCGTGATGTAAGACGAAGGGCTGGGGATGGGGGTGGGAGAAAGGGCACGACCAGCCAGCCAACAGTGCCAGAGCCCACTGTGCCTGGCGCTGTGCCTGGCAACCGAACCAGGCAGAGGACCAAGACCCCCAGACAAAGTCAGAGACGCTGAGAGACAGCCTACAGGAGACAGCCATAGAGAGACCCAGTGAGACGGAGGTTCAGAGATACCAGGAAGGGAATAAAGGGAGTGTCTGGAGGGTCTCTGGCCCCACCCATCTCAGTTCTTCCTCCTTTCCCCTTTGGACAACAGCCCTCCCCTGGTTTGACACTCTTGGAAGGCACACCTCTCTCCTCCACATCTTCACGCACCCGCTAACAAGACACCATCAACACCGGGACCTAGTCTTTGGTGACACTACTCCAGACACTCCAAGACACCCGCACGGACCCAGTGACACCTACAGATACACCCACAGACACCCAGTGACAGTCATGGTCAGACACACCCTTTTGACAGGGATTCAGAGTAACAGAGATACAGCCTCATAGATGCATTGTCACATGAGGATCCTGCCAGACATGAGGTTCCAGACATGGCCACACACCACCACACTGGCTCACACTCCATGGGAACACTGTTATATGTGGCCACCCAGCCATGGTGCACCCTCACACCTGCACACATTTCCTCACATTCATTGACACCATCAGGGACACATGCACTCTTTATACCGGGCATTTGACCCAATGACTGGGTGCCCTGGCCCCCGGCCCAGACTGGGGGGATCTGTGAGGCTGCTAGGTCCAGTTCTCCAAGTTTGACAGACATCAGTCACCAGCCGAGACGGGGAGGGGAGGGAGGTGAAGCTCCACCCCCCGCCCCCTCAAGGGGCTGGGTCAAACAAGGCGTGTGTAGTCCCTGAACTCCTCCGTGTCTGAGTCATCTTGGCCCAAATCTGGACCAAGGGTGTCCCCTGGTGGCCATGTGTGGTCTCTGCATCCATCTGGTGGGGCGATGGCAGGCAGCCCGGTGGCCCAGCCTGTAGAGAAGGGCAGAGAGGAGAGACCCAGGCTCAGCACACAGAGACCAGAGGCCAGAAGCCAGGGTCCAGAAGCCAGAACTCAAAGCCAGAATTCAGAGCTTGGAGTCCAGATCCCAGAACCCAGAATCTGAATCTAGATCCTGTCTTCAGAATCTGGAATTGAGGGCCCAGAATCCAGAACCAAGAACAGAACCCAGAGCCCTCCTCAGAGCCTGCCCCCTGCCTTCCCTGAGCCTCCAGATTAGAGCAGGGCAGAGAGAGATGAGAACAGGATGATGAGAACAGGAACGGACTGAAGGGGCAGAAGAGGAGGCCTGTCGTGACCACACAGAGACTCTCCCGGCTGCTGCCCCCTGTGTGTTTACACACACACAACAGGATCTTACACACAGACTCACGTGCCCAAATATACAGGCTCTGATCATCAGATGTACATCACAGCCCACCCTCAAATACATACACATAATCACACCATCACACATACACCCTGACACACCATCATCAGACAGCCAGACACACCTTTCTCTCCTCTCCCAGCACACGGACACACTCTTACCTGTGTACCCAAACCATCTCAGAGTTGCTCCCCACCCTCAGCCATCCCACTAAGCTTGGACACATAGCCACCACACCCAGAGATGCATAAAAATCCAGACTCCCAATCCCACACCCTGACAAGCTCACAGAATTGTGCAGGCTGACATGCACGTACACACACACACACACACACACACACACCCTCCCCCAAGCACAGAGAAGCCCCATGCCTTGGCAGCCACAAAGCCCCTGGGAACGGGACCCCCGGGACGGGGCTAGCCTCGCACCCCTGTGCACACTCCAGCCCTCCCCTGCCTGGCCGGCTGGCGGGCTTTAATACAGATGCCAAACTCATAATTGTAACTGAGGGTGACAGGGTCACCTTGAGCCCCAGATGCTCGTGTGGTGACAGATGGCGTTGGCAAACCTGATTAGCAGCCCCCGTGCCAGCGCCTGTGGCACCTGCATCCCTGCCCCTCCCCCGCTCCCCCAGCACTCATTACCCACCCATTACTGGGCCTGGGGGGTGGGGGTGGGGGCTGGCTGGCACTGCCCAAGAGGGGGCAGGGACTCCAGGGCCCCCCTGGCACCAAGGTTCCCAGCTGGCTCCCTGGCTGGCAGGAGGTGGACACAGCTGAAATGGGGGGAGCAGGCGCTTCATATGTCTGAGAGAGGGGTGCCCACAGTGCCAAGGCTGACATGCCCACTCGGACACTGCCTGGGGTTTGGCACAAAACCTTGGAGGGAGGAGGGAGAGTGCACCCCCCAACCATGGGCCCCTGCTGACCCTCCCCCGCCAGGGCCCTTGAAGCAGGGCCTTGGGAGCCGCCTGCCTGGCCTATTCCCATCCCTCTGTGCAGATCTGTGGGGTCAGAGGTCACAGGCTCCCACGCCCAGCTGGCCTCACTGGCCCATCTGTTTCCTCGGGTCCCCTCCTCCTGCTCCCCTCACCTGAGGCCTTCCTTCCTGAGGCAGGAAGAGGGCTGAGGGGGGCCTGGCTGCCCCGCCTCCCTGTGCGCTCCGGGGAGCATTTGGAGGCAACCCTGACAGCGCCACATGTCCCTGTGTCTGTGCCAGACGGGCCCATCTGCTAGGGCCCTGGTTCCAGCCGCCCAAAGCCAGGTTGCCCTCGTCCGCTGCCGACTCTGCGCCCAGCTGAGGAGGGAGTACTCCCCATGCCCACATTCCACAGGGCCACCCACTCCCAGGGAACCCCATTTGGAGGAACAAACACAAAATACACACATATACACACAACGGGGCTTGGCCAACCTTTATGGTTCCTGTAGAATGCCACACTGGACATGGGACTGGGAGGAGACTGGGCGGGCGGTGGAGGGGGCAGCTGGGAACACAGGGATCCTGCCTCTGACTTGGGGAACACAGCTTCCTCCAGCAGCTACATCTGCCTTCCTGCCTTGGTTACTTGAGGTCCCTAGGACAGGGTCGTCACTGTATCTCCTGGTCTGGGTGGGACCGTCTGTCTCCACTGCAGTTTGGAATGTGTCTTTGACTCATTCTGTGAGAGGAAATCCAGCCTGGTGGTTAAAAGCAGGTGCCATACTGTCTTGGGTTTGAATGCCGGTTCTGCCACATACTGCTGTGTGACCCTGAGCAAGTGGCTTTGCCTCTTGGGGTCTCAGTTTCCCTCTCTGTAAAATGGAGTGATACCCCTATGTCATCAGGCAGCTCTAAGGATATGAGTAAGTACATATTAAATGCTTAGAGCCAGGCCTGGTTAACAGTGGGAACTTAATAAATCCGTGCTATGACTATAAGCAGTTCACCTCTATAGCTGGGGCTGTGTCTGGTGTCCCCGGGAGCAGGGCTAGGACTCTGAAGGCCCAAAGGGCTGTCCCCGCATCCTTGGTCTCTTTGACCCAGTGTTACATGGTCCAGGTCAGCGTCATTCTTGGCCCATCTCCCCACAGCTCTCCAAGGTACGTGCATCTGTGTGTCTGTCCATGATGCTCAGCTCATGCCTTCGGGCTGCACTGACACTCCTCGACCAGTACTGTGGACGTCTTCACCCGCCGACGGGAGGCTGGACTGCCCACTTGACACCAAAGGACCACAGGTGCCCAGCGCCTGCGAGTGGGGGCACAGCTGTTGCAGAGGACAAGTGAGGTGGAGTCCACACCAGGGATGTAGATCGAGGAGCAGTGGCCAAAGCAGAGGTGATTGCGGAGGCGCACGGCCGTGCAGCCCAGCCGGGACAGCACCTGGGTCCACAGGCAGGGAGATGGGTCAAGGGCAGTGGAGTCTGGGGCTAGAGTGGCAAGAATAATCGCCCATCCACTTCCACCCCACCTTGACAAGCATAGATGCCTGGGCTCAAATCGTGACTCTGCCATCTTCTGACTGTGTGACTTGGGGTAAGTTACTCAACATCTCTGAGCCAGAGTTTCCCCACCTTTGAAATCAAAGTCCAACCAGGAAAAAAAGAAACCACTCTAGGCCCTTCAACAGAGAGGATTAATACAGAGAAGGGCGAAGGGACAACAAGAAGGGAGGCATTACAGGAGTGCGGAGGGGACTACAAAGAAGCCCGTGGCCCGTTGCCTAGAACACAGTCAGTGCTCAGTAAATGTTAGCTCCTCCTCTGATCCCCTCCAACTAAGTGGACCTATCAACTCCCCCCCTGATCGTGGCCCTTCTCTATTTAAACCCTGCACTCCTGCCTCTGCTCCTCTCCCACCCCTCAGCTCCCACCCTCCCTCTCACTCTGCCCTAACCACCCCAGCCTCTTGCCCTGAGTCATACAGAAATCAGCAGTTAAGGCAGACCTTGAACCCAAATACAACTGGCTCCAAAAACTGGGCCATAACACACAGTATGGATTCCTACAGCCCTCACGGAGCATCAATGGAATGAAGCTGTGAGAGTGCTGCCCACACCCCTCTCATTCAGGCTGCCCCACAGAGCTTAGGAGGCAGGTACTACTAGGATTCATTATTCAACAAACACTGAGCTCCTGCTATGTGCCTGGCTCTATTCTAGGGCCTGGAGACAGGAATACGGAAGTGAACAAGCTATAAAAATCCCTGCCCTGGTGGAGCAGACATTCTACTGAAAGAGACAGACAATAAATGCAATTACAGAATCAGTTTCACTTGTTAGGTGATTATGAGTACTACAGCAAGAAATAAAGCAGAAAGGGAGGAACAGGGTGGGAGGTGCTGCATGTTTAAATGATGTTTGAGTAAAAACCTGAAGGAGGTGAAAGAAGGAGCCATCGAATGTGTGTGTGTTGGGGGTGGCGGGGAAGGAAGGGTTGCTAAAGGCAAAGGAACAGCTAGTGCAAAGGCCCTGAGGTATATAACATTGGTGTGTCTGGGGGAAAGCAAGGAGGCAGGTGTGGAAGGAGTAAAGTGGATGAGAAGAAGATGGGAGGAGGTGAGGGCAGGGAAGGGAGAGGCAGATGGTGCAGAGCCTTGTGGGCCAAGGGAAGGACTTGAGCTTTTGCTCTGAGTGAGGTTCTGAGCGAAGGAGGGATGTGATCTGACTCAGGTGTTCACAGGTGCCCTCTGGCCACTAAATGCAAAACCAGACTTGGGCAACGCTGGTGATAGCAGAAGCTGCGTGACCAGGATTGGGGCAACTGCATTGGTCCCAGTGGGAGAGGCTTAACCCCAATTTTATAAGGGAGGAAACTGAGGATCAGAGATAGTTAGGTAAGGGATGCAGGGCTGACCCCAAATCTGGCACCACAGCCCATGCTCTCTTCCAAGGCTGAGACCCAGCCCTCTCCTTCCCCCACCCACATACTCACCTGAGTAAAGGGCACAGCCTTACACCTCTCCTGGGCCACTTCCTGTGGATCCAGTGGGAGAAACATGGTGGTAGCCACCTCCTGCCCACGCTGCAGCCCACCTGTCCCCAGCCGTCCAGTTTTTTGCAAGTCCAAGAAGGCCTTCCAGTTGCCAAGGGCAGAGGATGACACCAAGGAGGCTAGGGCCCCTCTGCCCAGAGTTCGGGTCTGATTGGCGGCAGCCCAGGGCTGGGGTGAGGGACCGTGGGGTCCAGGCCTCCCCAAGACTATAGGCAGCCAGGCCCCACTGAACAGGCTCAGGAGAATGGTCAGCTGGCCGGGGAGCATCTGTCTGTCTGAGACTGGGGCTCAGGGTCCCGGGCAGTCGACCCTGCTGTCTGGTGAGTGGAGGCTAGGCCTTCCAGACCCGCTTTTTATGGCCTGCCCTCCACCTGGCAGCCTGGGAGGCAAGTGCCTCTGCAAACCTACCATGCGGAGAAGAGTAAACCCAGAACTACTGGGTTCCCACCCCTCCCCCCCCCAGCCTGGCAGGGGATCTGAGGGCTGGGCCTGCAGGTGTGTGGGCTGGGGGACCAGGAAAGGCAGGCAGGTCTAGAGACAGGGGCTTGGAGCACAATGCCGAAACCTCTGAGGGCTCCTTTTCCCATTGGGGCCCCATTCATCCATTTAGCAAAACCAGACTTTGCAATTAAGCTACTCCGGTTTCAATCCCAGCATTGCAACTTCCTGGCTGTGCAGCACCGGTCAAGTCCATTAACCACTCTGGGCCTCGGCTTCCTTTTCTGGAATATGGAGATAATAACAGTCCTTACATGGTAGGATGGTTCTGAGGATTCAAGGAAATAGAGAATTTATGGAAGGAGTTTAAAATTAGAGGCTGGTACACAGTAGCACCATGAGTAAGCTATGATTAACATTATTGCTGTTGGTTTTCTTTTAGCACCTGTTAGAGGCCAGTCGTAATTCTGAGCCCTAGGGATACAGACGGACAAGACAGAAAATATGTCCCCCTGCCACGGATTTTACATTGTAGTGCAGAAAACAGACAATACAAGATAAATAAGATGATTTTAGAGTCTTGAGTTTTAACAAGATATTTAAAAGGGACGCACCTTACAGGTGTCTTAGAGGGGGCTTCTGCCCCAGAGGTGGTCAGGGAAGGCCTCCCTGAGGAGGTGACATTTTTGCAGAGTCCTGAGGTGCTGTCACAGACAATATAAACAGCCTGGTTGGGGGCGGGGTAGGTTGGAATGCTTGAAGCACTAGAGGTGGGAGCCGAGTACCAGGCTTTTGGGCCCCGGGGGATCCCCGCGGGTCCTGACACCTCTGAGGCCCCCATCTCGCACCCAGGTGAGGCGCTGCAGGCCGCGGGGCCGTGGGAAGCTGCAGGGCGGGTCCTTCCCGCGCCCCACAGGCTGTGCGTGCGATGGAGGCGCGCTCGCCCTCTGGCGGCGGCTCTCGGGACTGCGCGTCGGGCTCTCGGAACATGCCTCCCAGACGACCCACCTGGAGATCCGCGGGCGCCTCCCATGCATCCCCGCTACATCTGAGTTCCTGGGTGTCCCCCAGCTTGCCTTTCGGCTGTCCTGTAGGCCCAGCTAACCTCAGCTCCATTCGGCCAGGTGCTAAGGCTTCAAACTTTAGAGCATCCTTGACGCCTCTCTTTCTCCAATCCCACCCCCTCCCCAATCTTATATGAAAGCAAGTCCCGTCCACTTCAAAATCTAACCAGAACCCGCCCACTTGTCATTCCTTCCTCAGTCCCCCACCTGTACACGGCCCCCATTATCTCCCACCTGAACCAGTATAGTCCCTCAGCCTTGGTCCCCCAGCTCCTGCCCCCACAGTCTGTTCCCCCCACAGCAGCCAGAGGGCGCCTGTGAACACCTGAGTCCCTGCCTGTCCCCCTCCACCTCACCCAGGGTAACAGCCAAATTTCTCACTGCGGCCCACCAGGACTTGCACTGTCTATTCCCATCACCTCCCCACTCTAGTCTCGCCCCACTCTCCCCCTCCAGCCACACGGGCCGCCTCGCTGTTTCCCCGACTCAACAAGCATAATCCCCTAATACTGCACAGCTGTACAGGGCTGCGTAAGCTCTTATAGTTTCAACATGGAAAGATACCCAAGAAAAATGAAGTCAAAACATTTGCAGAACAGTGTGTCTATTATGCCCAGACCTGTTGGGAGAGGGGGATAAGAATTTATAGCTACTGTTTACTTGTATATGCATATTGAAAAGTACAGCAGGATTTTCCTGTTGGGGAGGGGCATGGAAATGGGTGGATGAGATGGCAGGGGCTTCACTTTAGAGTTTAAAAATTGTTTTAACCATGCGAAAAGAAACTTCAGAAAAGGAAAAAGCACAAATGAGAGCAATTTATACTTTGTCCTGCCCCTTGCTTTTTTCAAATGAACTATTTTGGGCATTCAAATAAGTGTAGATAAAAAATATACCCCCCCCCCCCCCGCCACTGCACTCATTACCCCAATTAAGAAATCAAAGATTACAGACACGAGAGAAACTTGCTTTATACTTGTCCCTAACCCCTGAATTTGCCAATTATAATCCTCATGGCTGCATTCATAGTTTTACTACATATATGACCAGGTGTGATTAAAAAAATATGATGAATGTTTAAATTTTTAAAATTTGTTATAGTAAAAGACACATTGCCATTAATCCCCCTCAAAATACTCCCCTTGGCTTCAAACACACTTATCCCATAGTTCTTGCCACTTTCTGAAGCAGTTCTGGAAATGCTCTTTCGTGTCTTTTTTTTAAAACTTTTATTTATTTAAGTGTGTTTTTCCAGGACCCATCAACTCCAAGTCAAGTAGTTGTTTCAATCTATTTGTGGAGGGAGCAGCTCACAGTGGCCCATGTGGGGATCAAACCAGCAACCTTGTTGTTAAGAGCACCGCGCTCTAACCAACTGAGCTAACCGGCAGCCCTTCGAGAGTGTCTTTAGTTGTGCTGTTGTGTTTGTCTCGATGTCCTGAATCGATTCAAA
Organism: Rhinolophus ferrumequinum; assembly: GCF_004115265.2. NCBI lineage: Eukaryota > Metazoa > Chordata > Mammalia > Chiroptera > Rhinolophidae > Rhinolophus > Rhinolophus ferrumequinum. The sequence continues at coordinate 48,661,975 of NC_046301.1, forward strand.
ATGTTTACCTTTCATGGTCATTTTGACTTTGGGGAAGAGCCAGAAGTCGCATGGTGCCAGATCCAGTGAATAAGGTGGATGAGGACACACCGTATGTTTTTATTTGACAGAAATTGCCGTTCCAGAAGCGATGTGTGACACGGAGCCTTTTCGTTGTGATCAAAACATATGGTGAATGCTGCTTCCGAGTGCCATCCAATGCATAGGTAGAGATCTTCAATACAGGAAGTGGTGCGTGGTACCTTAGTAACAGTGTGTGACAAGTTTCAACATGTGCAGTGCAGTCAGTTTGGTGTGTGCTACGTTTGAGAGAAGATGTGTTTTAAAGTGTGCCCTAAATCATCCTCCATCATGACAACGCTCTGTGTCACACATCACTTCTGGTATACGGCAAGTTCTGTCAAATAAAAACATATGGTGTGTCCTCATCCACCTTATTCACTGGATCTGGCACCGTGCAACTTCTGGCTCTTCCCCAAAGTCAAAATGACCACAGAAGGTAAAAGTTTTGAATCGATTCAGAACATCGAGGCAGCCACGACAGTGCCACTACAGACACTCATGAAAGAGGACTTCCAGAACTGCTTCAGAAAGTGGCAAGAACGATGGGTAAGTGTCTTTGAAGCGAGGGGGAATATTTTGAGGGGGGTTAATGGCAATGTGTCTTTTACTGTAATGATTTTTATTTGAGCATTCACTGTACTGTTTGATCACACCTTGTATATCCATTCAGAAACAATATATCCCATTGGTTTGTGTATTTTAAACTTAATATCATGGTATCATAATGTATAGATCCTTTTTTAACTTTCATCTGTCCTCCACTTTGCAGTCCCTTCTTTTCACTGCTGAAGAGTATTCCACTGCACATACATACCCCAAAGTTATTTCTCCATCATCCAAATTTTAATGATCACATTCCTACAAAGAACATTTTGGAATGTGTCTCTTTCACACCTGGCTTTTTGCACTTACTCCATCTGGCAGTTTGTTCCATACCAGTGGTTCACATTCCTGGCTGCACATTTCTAAGTGGGGAATTGATGGCCAGACCTTGCTCCAGATAAATTGTGCTGGGATCTTTGGGGATGGGCCCCAGGCACTGGTGTTTTTAAAAAGCACCCCAGGGCTGCTGTGAACTCCTGGTCTGTATTGTTATATACAGCGGTAGGTCTCACAGGTCGGCCTGTATCAGTGTTATCTAAAGGGCTTCCACACAGAAGGCCCCACCGGTAGAGTATCTGATTCTGTGATGGAGCCTGAGAACCTGCATTTCTAACAAGTCCCTAGGTGATGTTGATGCTGCTGGCCTGGAGCCCACACTTTGAGAACGAACTATAAGAGTGCCTTTATTCTTTTTTAACACCTGTATAGTATTCCGTCCTATGGATATGCAGACATTTCTTTAATAAGTCCTCTATTCTTGGACATCTAGGTTATTTTCCACCTTTTGTTATAAGAAAAAAAATCCCTAAATGGAATATGATTCAGCTATTAAAGTAATAAAGTACTGTATTAATTTGCTAGGGCTACCATAATAAAGTACCCCAGACCGGGGGGCTTTAACAACAGAAATTTATTGTCTCACGATTCTGGAGGCTGGAAGTCCAAGATCAAGGTGTCAGAAAGGTTGGTTTCTTCTGAGGCCTCTCTCCTTGGCTTGTAGATGGCTGTCTTCTCCTTTGTGTGTGTCTTTTGTGTCCAAATTTCCCCTTTTCATAAGGACACCAGTCATATTGGATTGGGATCCACCCTAATTACCTCATTTTAACTTAATTACTTCTTTAAAGACCCTATTTCTAAATATGGTCCTATTCTGAGGTACTGAGGATTACCACTTCAATACATGAATTCTGGGGGGACACAACGCAGGCTATAACAAGTACTGATACATGTTACAATACGAATGAACCTCAAAAACATGCTAAGTAAAAGAATCTAGACACAAACAGTCACATATTGTATGACTCTATTTTTATGAAATGTCCAGAATAGGCAAATCCATAGAGATGGAAAGTAGATTAGTGGTTGCCAGGGGGTGAAGGGAGAGGGGAAGTGGAGTGACTGCTAACGGGTACGGAGTTTCCTTTTTGGGGTGATGAAAATGCTCTAGAATTAGATAGAGGTAGGTGGTGGTTGCACTACACTGTGAATGTCCTAAATGTTACTGAATTTTTCACATTAAAATGATTTAATTATATTGTTGAGTGAATTTTACCTCAATTTAAGGCCTGCCCTCAGAAGGCCTCTCCCATGACCATTTGGTACTCAGTGTAGCAGAGCCCTGGCCAACAGCTGAAACTCAACCCAGGATGGTTTGACATCAGAGTGCCTACTCTTAACCTGTAGGCTGGTGTTTCTCAGAGTGGTTCCTAAATTTGCTAGTCTGGGAGAAAACTGCAGCTCAGAAGTCCCACATCTGACTGCCCACCAGCCCCATTCCCGGTACTTTCTTCCTCTTTTACCTCCATGATAATTACTGGTGTGTCCCACCCACAAGACTGTGAGCTGTTCCAGGTCAGAGACCATCTCTACTTTATTTCCTGTATCTTCCAAGATCCAAGAAATAGAGGAGGGATCCTCTGAGTTAAACCTGAATGACAAGAAAAAGCCCGCCATGTAAAAGACCCTGGGAGAAAGTTCTAGGCATGGTAACAGCAAAGTTCTAGGCATGGTAATATGCAAAGGCCCTGAGGACAGTGCAGGTGGGGGACCATATGGCCACCTGTCCCCTTCTACCTCCTAATAGGTCTTTCTATTTCTACAGGTTGACCCATTCGGTGTCTTTTCTGCTCAGCAGCTAGAGAATAAATCATATCCATCATTTCTCTGCTCAAGCCTTCCCATGGCTCACCACTGCTCTTGGAATCAAACTGGAACCCCTCACCATGGCCTGTAATGCCTGCATGGCTGGCCCCTGCCTAACACTCTTCACTTCACCTCCTCCCTCAATCCGCTTCATTCACTGTATCTCAACCACACTGGCCATCTGTTCCTCAGCAAACCCTGGGGAAAAATTGTGATTTGAGCAGCCCAGAAAAACTTCCTCATGGGCACAAACACAGACAGGGAGGCTCACTACAGCATCATTTCTGCAATTGAAAAAAAAATTGGAAACAAATGTCCATCAAAACAGCCTGACAGAATAATTATAGTTTATTCATACCGTGGGCAATATTGAGCAGAAATTTTTTTCAAACTTTTTTTTTTTTTAAACCACTAAGCGCAGTAAGAAATATTTTATTTACAGGCCTTGACAAAGAGACCTTGACAATACTTTGATTGACCCCTCCCCTTGAACCCAGACAACCTTTATGACTGGCTTGATAACAGAATACAACAGAAATGATGTCATCTGACTTCTAAGACTCAAGTCATAAAAATGTCTGCACTTTAGCTTAGCCTTGCTCACTTGGGACCCAGCCGCCATGCTGTGAGGAAGTTTAAACTGGCCCACATGGAGAGACCACTGTGTAGATAAATATTCCAGCTGATAGCTCAGCCAGCGTCAATCATGAGACATGAATGAATGAAGATGTTTTCTGATGATTCTGGCGGCCAGGTGAATTCTTCCCAGTTGAGGCTACAGATAGCATGGAATAGAGACAAGCTATCTCTGTTGTTTCTTGCCCAAATTCCTGACGCACACAATCTGTGAGCATAATAAAAACGGTTGTTTAGGGGAGGTTTGTTAGCATACAATTGCAACTGGAGTATTAGTATATACATACAGGTACATGTGATGGAAACAAAAGTTTTACCAAATAATACCCATACTACATGTGACATGATTATTTTTATTTTATTTTTTCCATTAAAAATTACTGCTGCACCCATGTTCATAACAGCATTATTCACAATAGCCAAAAGGTGTTTGACAAACCCAAGTGTCCATCAATGGATAAATGGATAATCAAAATGTGGTAAATACATATGATGGAATGTTATTTCACTCTCAAAAAGGAAGGACATTCTGACACATACTACAATGTGGATAAACCTTAAGGACATTATGCTGAGTGAAACAAGCCAGTCACAAAAGGACAAATACTATATGATTTCACTTACATGAGGTCCTTAGAGGAGTCAAATTCAGAGACAGAAAGTAGAAAGGTGGGTGGCAGGGGCTGGGAAAGGGGAGAATAGGGAGTTAGTGTTAATGGGGACAGAGTTTCTGTTTTGTAAGATGACAAAAGTTCTGGAGATGGATGGTGGTGATGGCTGCACAACTATGTGGATGTACTTAATGCCACTGAACAATATGCTTAAAATGGTTATAATGGTAAATTTTATGTGTATTTTGTCACAATTTTCAAAAATAATTTTTTAAATTAATTTTTTTATGAATATTCTCCCCTAATTGTAAACCTGGAAATAAATGTTGGTTGTAACCCACTTCATTGATTTCCTGAATCAATAATGGGCCCCATGACTCACAATGTGAAAAAAGCAGCTATACAGCATGTACAATACATCTACAGGGATCCACGTGGAAACATCTAGAAAGCATGAGGTTAAGGGAGAATAATTGCAAACTAACGTGTTCAGGATACCATTTATGTAAACTGTTTAAAAATATATATTGTACATTGTTCCCACAGACTCCAGATAACTAGTGAATGTATAAAGGCTGGTCCTGGAATAATAAACTAATTTCAAAGTAAGTGTTACTCCTGAGGACAGGGAGGGAAAGAGGCAGCATTTGTAGATGGAGGTCTTACTGTCATTGGAGGCTGTGATAGCAGGGGTCAAGTTTTATAAAAAGGAATTCTTTTAAAAAGATCTGAAGCAATCGAACCAAAGTGTTAATATTTATTAAACCTGAGTGATGACATAAGTGACTGTACTCTTTTGTCCTTGAGAAATAATTTATTAACACTGTAAATAAGAATTTACAAAGCAACTCTCTAGGATACATAAGAAACTAAAACAAGTTAGGGGGGTGCTCAGACAGGGAAGGGGAGGATGAGAGACAGGTAGGAGTAAGACTGCTCACTGTAATCCTTTTGGTTGCTTGTATTTTCATTTTTAAATTGTGAAATATAATAAATCTACAGGAAAGTGAACCCACACAAATATGCAGTTATTAACAGCTTAAATAATTATAACTCAGATATCACGGTAGCCCAGATCAAGAAATAACATGGAATATATAGTCCATTTAGAGAAAAACAAACAGAATAGGTTGCTCAGTGACCTGTTGTTACAAAGCGAACTCCCTCCCCCAATGTGACCACCACCGACATGTCCTCTCATCCCCACCATCCTGACTTCTAAAATGGAAAGAAAAAGTTTGGTCCTGCCTCTTTTGTTGCCTCCAATGTCTGTGAGACTCATCCACGTTGCTGTGAGCAGCTGTAATTTCTGCTCTTATATTCTTGTATGGTAGTCTATCAGCTGAAACATCAAAATTTAGGCATCCTTTCTACTGTGTGGATGGACTTGAGTGAGTTGATTCCAGCTTGGGGTTGATATATATGATATATACAGTACCGCTATGAACTATGAACATCCTTGTACAGGCTTCCTGGCTCATCGAGCAAACTGCAATTTCTTTCTTCTCTCTCTCTCTCTCTCTCTCTCTCTCTCTCTCTCTCTCTCTCTCTCTCTCTCTCTCTTTCCCTCTTCTTTAGTGATAAAATATAAATAACATAAAATTTACCATTTTAAATGTACTGTTCGAGCCAGCCGGTGGCTCAGGTGGTTGAAGCGCCGCCATGCTCCTAACGCCGCCGAGGTTGGCCATCCGATTCCCACATGGGCCAGTGAGCTGCGCCCTCTACAGCTAAGAGTGTGAACAACAGCTCTCCCTGGAGCTGGGCTGCCCTGAGCAGCCGCAGGCCGGCGTGAGTGGCCGGCAGCCATCGTGAGCGGCCGGCAGCCCAGCTGGCGAGAGCTGCCCTGAGCTTCTGTGAGCTGCCAACCGATGCCCGCCCACCAACTGCCTCAGCCGGGGGGAGTGTAGGACACAGCTCCCCGGCCCATGCATAACACCAGCACGGGCCAGGGAGCTGTGTCCTACACAATTAGACTGAGAAACAATGGCTTGAACTGGAGTGGGGCGGGGGGAAGCGGAAGAAAGGGAGAAAAATAAAATAAAATAAATGTACTGTTTAGTGGCATTAAGCAAATTCATTCACAATTTTGTGCAACCATCACCACCCTCCATCTCCAGAATTTTTCATCATCCCAAACTGAAACTGTCCCCATTAAACATGAACTCCCCATCCCCTTCCTCCAGCCCCTGGCAGCCACCATTTTACTTTCTGTCTAAGAATTTGACTCCTCTAGGAAACTCCTGCAAGTGGAATCATACAATATATTTCCTTTTTTGACTGGCTTATTTCACTAAGCATGTCTTCCAGGTTCATCCATGTGGTAGCATGAGTCAGAATTTTCCTTCCTCTTTAAATAAGGCTGAAATCCTTTCTTAAAAATAGTGTTTTAATTTCTGCACCATGATCAAATATTTTAAACATTTTAAAAATATAAAACATTAAATTAAAAAGCATAGTGTAACTAAATATTTACAATAAAATTTAAAATATTTATACATAAATATCTTACTACATACACATTAAATAAATGTTTTAAGTAGATATTTAAATATTTAAAATAAACGTCTAGGTAAGGTTTTAAGTAATTATTTTAAATCAGTTTTAAGATATTAGAAATTACAGTAACATTAAAATCATAAAATATCTGAGAATTTAAAAAAATTAGAAATCAAGTTAAAGAGCATAAAATAAATATGCAATGTAATGAACAATATTTAAATGTTTAAAATAAAATTTAAGTATTTTAAATTTCAAATTTCAAATTTTAGATTTCAAATATTTAAATTAAAATATAAAATAATATGTAGATGGAATTTAAAATCGAAATATTTTAAATATTCAAACAATTGTTTAAAATAATTTAAATTTAATATAAAAATCAAATGCTATTTAAATATATAAAGTTAAAATGCCATTTTAATAAATAACTGCTAAAATAAAATTTAAAGTTGTATTTGAAGATGTATAAAAAAATATATTACGACTCTCTTCTTACCCCTGCCCAGAACTGAGAGGCAACAGGGACACGCCTCATCCCGCCGGCCCCCCGTGGGACCTCCAGTACAGGCAGGGCCGTGGCCAGCTCGACTTGCCCGCGAGGACCCCGCACAGGCAAGATGGCAGCGCCCGTGGGGCAGTTTCGCAGCCTACTCGGGCTGGTGGCGACCCTGGGCCCAGGCTCCCGCGGCTACCGGGCACCGCCGCCCCCGCGCCGCTCGCCGGGGCCCTGGTGGCCGGACCCGGATGACCCACTGACCCCGCGCTGGCAGCTGAAGCCGCGATACGCGGCCAAGCAGTTCGCGCGACACGGAGCCGCCTCCGGCGTGGCCGCCGGGTCGCTGTGGCCGTCCCCGGAACAGCTGCGCGAGCTGGAGGCTGAGGAGCGCGAATGGCACCCGAGCCTGGCGGCCATGCAGGAGTCATTGCGGGTGCAGCATATGGCCGAGGAACAGAAGCGTCAGGCCAGGTGTGTGCAGTCGGGCAGGCGCTGGGTTGTAGGTCGCGCCCTCCGCAGCCGGGTGGATGAACTGTAACCCGACGGTGCTTACTCCATCCAGCGTTTAAGGGCGGGGTGGGGGCGGGGGTGCATGCTATAGATTTACGTGCATGCACACCTAGCTGCAAAACATACTTCTGAGTTCATTTAGCCATTCAACGGCAAAACTTTACTGAGCGCCTACTGTGTGCAAGGCCTCGTACCAGGTACTGAGGACACAGCAGGGAACAAAACAGGTCATTTCAGGTGGCGACAGAGAACCATTAGGAAGATGAAATTTGGTGAAGAGTACATGCCAGAGAGTGGCTTTGGTTTGGGACTTAAACTTGATGTTTAAGCCGAGACCTGAGTGACCAGACAGCCACGAGATCTTATGGAGAGTGTTCTGGGTAGAGGGAACAGCTGGTGCAAAGGCCCTGAGGTATGAACCTGCTTTAAGTAACAGCCAGGCCATCATTGTGACTAAGGAAGAGTGGAAAGTGATGGGGTCTGGAATCAAGGATAGAGGTCAGACCCAGAAGCAGGTCTAAAACATTAGACTTGACAGAAATACGGAGGCAACACTGGGGGCATCAGGATGGTGTCACTTTCTGGAGGGAGGGACTAGCCAAAACAGGCAAGTTGGGGGAGCAGACCAAGTGTGTTCCTGGTGTTTAATATTCCTGTCCTCACAACAGTTCTAAGGAAGAGAGGGTCGGAGCCACCAGTCTGGAGTCACCCTGGCAGTGAACAGTAGAGCTGGGATGTGAACCCGTCTCCCATCTCTGCCCCAGCCCGGCTGGATAACCCTGTCATGTGGCGTTAGTTCTTCCTGCTTCACCTTTCTAATCCTTAGATTAGAATCAGATTAGAATCTAATCCTTAGATTAGAATATGGGGCTGTGACTGGCACCTGCAAACTCACTCACAGGATTGGAGGGAAAAGGTCCATTTCTTGCCTTCACTCTTGTGCCTAGAACTGGGCCTGGTATACAGGTGCTTGGTAATGTCTATAGGATGGAGTGAGCTGTGCGAATGGCCCCGCATGGTGTGCGGCACTCAGATGGCTCAGTAGACAGTTCAGTGAAATGTTGGGTTGACTTGGGGTCTGCTCCTGGGGGTTATTGGGGCCTGGCTCCCATGCTCAAGGTCATATGTAAGTTAGTTCATCTCTCTTGCCTGTTTCTTCACTTGTCAAGGACTTCCTGACAGTGAATGGCCAAGATAAGTCTTCCCAGTTTGTCATCTCCTGGGAAGAGTTGGGAGGCAAGACGTGGGCAAAGGCTTGAGGGTGGCATGTGGGTAAATAAATAGGTATTGCTCTGGCTGGGTATCATTGTCCTCACAGCCCACCCTCCTTCCCCTGCAGGGAGCAGCTCATTGCAGAATGCATGGCCAAGATGCCACAGATGATTGAGAACTGGCAGCGGCAGCAGCAGGAGCGCAGGGAGAAGGAGCAGGCAGACAAGGAGCGGCGGGCCCGGCTGCAGGCTGAGGCCCAGGAGCGCCTGGGCTACCACGTGGACCCGAGGAGTGCCCGCTTCCAGGAACTGCTGCAGGACCTGGAGAAGCAGCAGCGCAAGCGCCTCAAGGAGGAGAAACAAAGACAGAAGAAGGCAGCGCGAGCTGCCGCAATGGCTGCCGCTGCAGCCCAGGACCCAGCAGCTTCTGTGCCACCCAGCTCCTAAACTTTGTTCTTTCTCAATAAAACCTGCTGTCGGCCATCTCCCACCCCAGAGAGCTCTGCTCTCAACTGAGTCTTCTCTCAATGTGTCCCTCCCTGCTTCCTTCCCCAAGACCTGGAACCAGGGAATCCCCCACCCTTCCCTGCTCACTTGGGGACTCTAGGCCATGCTGACTAACTGGGGCTTCAGGGTCAGAGAACCAGGGAGGAGTGGGGTACAATGGGGAAATAATGGAGGAGCAGATGGCAGATGAGAAGAAGGCTTCTGTTTACCAACATTAATCTCCAGTAATTAGCCAATTACCAGGGGGGAAGCATAGCCAAAACAGACTAGTGATGATGGTGGGGGCAGGGAAAAACAGCCCTTCCAAGGCCAAGCTGGGGCTGGGACCCCCTGCCTGGAATGAGGCAGCTTCTGAGGGGGCAGGATACACTGGGAGCCCCAATGTGCAGAGGCTGACAGACACCTCTGCCTCTTGGTATTCCCAAATCGCCTGTGCCCAACTAGCCCCCAGAGCCAGACGAGCTAGAGTGGGAAGCCCCAGCAGGCACCGACCACAGGACAGGCTTTTAAAACTTTATTCACTTCAAAACCTTTATCAGAGACACGGTTCTGTTCTAGGGTGGGGGGGTGGCCTTGACCTCCAGAGCAGCTCTGATGTTACCCTTTCCCCAGGCAGGACAAACCTGGCTGCCTCCTCAGTGAAGGGATACAGGCTGGAGGCCAAGGCCAGACTGGAGGGGACCATGGACCTCTGAGTGCTCACCCCAGATGAGAAGATTTGGGCCAGTCCAATGGAGGATCAAAGTTTGGGGCTCCAGGTTCCCCTCACCCCAAAAGAGGGTAGGCGGAGGGTGGGGGGAGGTCTTGGGCTCTTCAGGGGATGGGGAAGCAAGCAGCCGCCTCTCCATCTGGCTGCAGGGAGCTGGGACAGAAGCCAAGAGGGGCCCATCTGTTGCCTCCATTCCTGCCAGCTCCTTGGAGCAGGCTGGGCTGGGCCGGGGGGTTGGGGGGACAGCTGTCTGGCCTAGGTCTTCTCAGGCCAAGATGGGAATGGGGGCCATTTCAGGAGAATACGAAGTTGGGGTGTTTTGGGTTTTTTTAGGTTTTTGATTTTTTTTTTCCACTTCTTAAATAAACATGAATATATATATATATATATATTTTTTCTTTTATAAAACTTTTGTGGAGTTGGGAGTAGGGTGGGAGCGGTGAGCAGCCTGGCCTCCCGGCATCACTCGTCATCAAAGTTCTGACTCAGGAGGAAGTTGGCAGCCAAGTTTTCGTTTTTTTCACAGGCAAAGTAGGCCTGGATCACTAGGCTCTCTGGGAAGCCCAGAGCCTTCAACTGTGGGAAGATGAGCAGGTATGAGCAGAGGGTGGGGGCCTGCCCACCAGTCACCCTTCAGCCAGTCCTCTTACCCTCTCTATAGCTTCTTTCTCCTGTGGAGTCACTTGGATGTAGTTCATCTGTGGAGCCTCCTCACCTATGGCGCCCACCTCACCCTCCACATCTGAGATGTCTGCCAGCTCCCCAGGGGGCTCGTTTAGCATCTGGATGAACTGCTCCTGGTGCCGGCTGATTTGCTGTGGGAAACAGAACAAGGGACGGTGACCCACAGACCTTATGCCCCCTCCCCAGATGCCTATCACAGTCCTTGCTTTTTCATCCACTCAGCAAATACTACGGGTGCCAAAAAAATGTATACAAGCGGACGCTTTGGTCAATGTTGCTCAAGCAGTAGTTCGCCGTTATCAGAAGTGTCTGGACGCTGATGGTAACCACTTTGAGCATCTCTTGCAATTGCAGAAGTCACAGGTGACTTGGATTCATCTTTTGTTACCGGTATATGTTGAGTATTACAATTTTAATAGTTCTTTTCCTTTCTTAAAATGTATATACACGTTTTTGGCACCTTCTGTATTTAGCGGGTGCCGATTCTGGCTAAACAGCAACACCGTGTTGGACACAGGGCCTGTCCTGGTGTAGTGGAGGTTCCAGGGTGAGGAGACAGGCCATCAACAAACATATGGACAATTATTTACAATATAAATACTGGTCCTGGCATATAGTAGTGCATACATTGGGCTAGGAAAGACCCTGTAGGCCAGGTGGAAAGGAAGTTTCCTCCAATCAGAACAAATAGCAAGCGCGAGACCCAGGGGTAGGGATACTTTTAGCAAATTCCAAAAACAAGATCCTTGGGGCAAACCCAAGTAAACAAGAGAAGAGGGCAGAAACAGAAAATGAGATCAGAGAGGAAGGCAGGGACGAGGTCTGCTCTCTTCTAGTGCAACAAGACATCACAGCAGTCATGGGTAACTGTGTCCTTTTAAAAACATTAACTCATATGTAATCTAATACCTACGATCAGGGTTCTAACACAACTCAGTCTACTTTTATGTACGTCTGACAATTTTCCCATCAATGAAAAAAATACTTTTTCAGGATTGTGGCTCCTGGTGGAGAACGGACAATAGGAGCTGTGCGGAAGCAGAGGCCTGCAGTGGCTACTAGGCAACCAGGTGGGAGATTAGGTATCAACCATGGAGATGAAGTGCAGGGCTGGGTTAAGATGTTCTGGAAGTAGAGCAGACATGACAGGTGATGGACGACCCCAGCACGTCTCCAGGGCCTGCGGCTCCAGCAACCCCAGGATGGTCCTTGTGGACGAGAAAGGGCTGGGAGGGTCTGTTCTGAAACCTTAGATGCCTCAACAGCACTTTCATGGAGGCATCAAGTCAGCCATGGAACAGCCTGGCATCCAGAGGTCTAGGCTAGTTACATACATTTGGGGGTCACTACAGATTGAAGGCCCCAGGACGAAACGTGGGGAGGACTGAGTGCAGATAAAGAACAGAGGTACATAGCCTGGGCCTGCCAATATCTGGAGGGGGTGAGCAGGAGCCAGCACGAGGGCCTGAGAAGTGGAGAGAAGCAGCAAACGACGGGTCCTGAACCCAGAGAGGCAGGCCTTCACAGAGGACCCAGAGGATCCCTCCCACAACCAGCGGCCACTGCCCCTCGGCCTAGGAACCTTCAAGGGCAGGATGGGGTCTTGCTGAACATGATGGACCCAGAGCCAGCTGGAGCACAGCAGTCCTGGGCACTGCCATGCAACCCTGTGGACATTTATGAAGCACCAGCTATATGTGGAGCCAAGCCACAGTCAGAGCCACAAGATCCAGAGGGCAGAGCACAGGACCCAGAGGCTGGCAGCACATACTCCACCAGATGCTTGACTGCTCCAAGCCTCTGGTGTTTTCTTCCATGGGGGCGATGACAACAGTACCCACCCCACACAGGGTGGTTACATAAAACGGTATAGGTCATCAGGTCACAAGGAGCAGCACCGGGCTGTCCCACTTTCCTAGTACAGAGGAACTCCAACATAAGGCGCCGGGCCAGGCTTGCTCTTTGGAGCTGTGGTTCCCACAGGGGATGGGAAGTGGTGCCTACACTGGTTCCCTCTGCCCCCAGGGCCACACCTGCAGAAGCTGCGGGTTCTCCTGGCCCAGCTGCTGGAGCAGGGCAGGCAGCAGTGCCGGGTTCTGCTGAATCACCTGTCGCATGTTCTGGAACTGGGGCTGGTCCCGCAGGAATTCCAGGGGGTTCTCTCCCACTGGCAGGAGGAAGGCATATGGTTAGACCCCAGGCTGGGCTCCCAGAAGCATAGGGTTTGGGGGGAGAGAAGTCAGATGCCTTGACAGCAGACACCCCACATGCACACATCCCAACTCACTCACCTGCTTCTGTAGCTGGCTGCTCGGACACCTGGCTCTCCTGGACAGAGCCGTGTTCTGGCTCGGGGCTCCCAGGAATTCCCTGTCAGGGCTCCTATTTAGTTCTAATGCACAGACCACCTGCTGCCTCCCTCCTGCACATTCAGCCCTGGCAGGAGACAGGTGAGGCCTGGGCCCCGCCCTCCACAGGCCCAACCCTCTGCTCACGTCCAGCCTCCTGAGCAGGGAGGTTTTCCTGGCTCGAACCATGACCCAAAGGCTTTTGGGGGCAGGTTTTACCTCCCTGACCACCTATCAGAGTGCTGAAGCCCACGTATTCCCTGGAAGCCTCCCTAGGGGGCAGCAGCCCCACCTCACCGTGAGTAGATACTCCACGGCTCGGTGGGGGTTGTTGTAGCTGGCTCTCAGGGCGGCCACGACCCGTTCCCGCTCATAGCCCATGGACATGATCTCTGTCAGCATCGTCTCATACTCGGAGCCCGTCACTGTGGAGGGAGCAGCAAGGTCTGGGTCACCCACAAGAGGGAAGGGCAGCTCCCAGGCCCTCCCAAACCCACACAAGGCCCAGCTGATGGCTGGGGCACCCAGTCACTTCTGCCATGGGGACCACCCACCCACCTAACGTGGAGGCCGCGTCTTCCTCTCGCCCGCTGCTACCTGAAGAAGGAACAGAGCTGCAAATTCAAGAGAGAGAAATCGGACCCTGACTTCTGGCGGCTTGCCCTCCCCCCGGGTGTGTGGGACCGTATATGTGGGCACTGCAATGTGCTGGAATAGGGCCCCACAACGAGGTTGCTGCTCCTTGCCTTACCCCGACACAGACTCTGGGGACGTCGTGGGGACTGATTCCTCCGATGGACTCTTGTCCTCTCTGGTGGTAGGTGAGGGATGGGACATGCCTGAGGCAGGGGCTGGCGGGAAGGATGTGGAGGACTCTGGGGCAGCAGTGGGTGATGCCTCTGGGGGTACTGAGGTGCCTGGGCTGGTTTTGGCCTGTGACACCCAGAAAAAGGGAACAGGCATCAGTATCCCTATCACGCCCCAACATCCCGCCACTTCCTAGCCCCGCCCTGTTCACGACTAATCTCTCCAGGGCACACAAGCTCCTCAACTTCCAAGCTAATCAACATGCCCTCCCAACCAGCACACTTCACCCACCTTCGTCACCATGACAACCACAAAGTTCTTCTCATCTATGCGATAGTCCCTGATGGGGACGTCATCGCTCAGGATCTTGCCAGCATAGATGAGTTTCTGTCCAGCCACCGGGAAGGCATCACGTCCCTTCTCAGCTTCTATCTTCTCCTTTAGCACCTTCACCTGGAGGGAGGGGTACAGTCATTGCAAACCCCAAGATTCTCTCTTCCCTTCTAGTTTGGTGATTGAGGGGAGAGGCTGGCAAGCCCTGATGATGGAGAGGCGAAGCTTCAGTCAAGCATGCTAGATACGAGTTCATTTGATCATCCCAACATTCAACTGAGTATTTACTGAACACTTAATGTGCCAGACGCTGTTTCAAGCACTAAAGACACCGGAGGGGACAAAATCAAGACTCTGCTCTCATGGAGATGATGCTCAAGTGGGGAGACAAAAAAACAAGTATATATTTCAGGTAGTGTAAAGTATAATGAAAAGTGAAAAATAAAAGGGAGACAGGCGAGTTCCTCATTTAACACTGCAGACAGTGGTCAGTTTTTACTGAAAGCATCTAATTTGACAGAGATGTCATAAATGTATATGCATCACACTTTTAAAGCCTCATAATTCTATGAGATAGATACCATTAGCCTCATTTCATATTTAAGAAAACGGAGGCACAAAAAGGTTCAGTAACTTCCCCAAACTCAAATAGTTGAGCAGGTCAAAAAACCCGAGTGTTTCCTTTTCTACAAAAAGTGGATGTCAATGTCTCCCTCATGGAGTATTGTGCAAAAAGTATCAAATACATAGTTAAGTCACTCACTAAGGCTGGTTAGGTCCTAAGTTTCTTTTCAGCTAAAAAGGCAGAATGTCTGGGCTCTAACATGAGGAAGAACCGAATTTGAGTCCTAACTCTGCGAATACTCACTGTGTTTGTGGCAAAGTTCCTTAATCCTAGGTTTCTACATCTGTAAAGTGGGGAGTCAGAGTCCCCAAATGAAAAGCCTGTTTTGCAGATTTAGTAACATAACAACAGTAAAATGCCCAACGACTAGCAAAGAACAAACGGCCAACAAACACGGACCACTGAAACTCAGACCATTTATTATCAGTATCATCGTGTTGCAGTCATCAGTCGGCATCTCTAGGCCATTACTCCCAGATTCGGCCACCAACGTCCCGAGGAGACAGACGTCTGCAAAGCTGGGAACTCAGAGATCCCCGTCGGGGAGAGCGCAACCCAACCGAGAATCTGAACCTGTGGCTCCTGCGCCCCGCAAAGGCGCTGACATTGGAGCCGGGGCCTGGCAGGCGTCCCGGGATGGGGCCTCGTCCGAAGACCGCTCATGAGCACCACCAGAGCCGCCAGGGGCTAGGCCGGAGACCATCGTGGCGGGGATGGGAGGCGGTGGTTCCGGAATGTCAGGCAGGTTGGGAGAGCGCAATTCCCCCTGCACCTCCCACCGGGATCTCGGGCCCCCCCGCCCCCATCCCACCCCGCGGCACCAGTCACTCCGCCCCCGGGCTCCAGCCTGGCTCGCACCGTCTCGTCAGGCTCCATGCGGATCTTAAAGGTCTGCTGCTGCAGCGTTTTGAGCGTGATGGTGACGGCCATGGCGGGGCCGAGCGATGGGGCAACCCCAGGATCTTCACACAACATGCAACTCACGCCGCCGCCATCTTAGCGCCCAGCCGCGCCGCGCGCCGACAGCTTCCGGGGCAGGCGCTGCGCGCGCCGACTATTAGAATGCGTGACCTACGCACCTCCCTCCCACCCACAACCCGGCTTTCGCGAGCATGCGCACAAGAACGCCCTCGGACCAGGCGCAGAGTAAGGTCGGCTCCCGGGAAGGGGAGGGTGTATATCTCTGTGCGCGCACACTCGTCACGTGATTTCCTGTCAGTGACGCCATACCCGTTTGCGGTGACGTCATACGGCCATAAAATGGCTCCAAAGTCCCCTTTCAGGCCCTCCTGCGTTTAATTTCATGACGTAGAACAAAAATTTTCGTGTACTTGTTATAGCTATTTGTGTTTCTCTATAAAGTCTTTGTTCACGTTCCAAATGAGTTTTATTCTGGTCCACCACCCTGACAGGAACCTGATCAAGGCCCTGAGAGTGAAAATTACTCAGGACTGGAAAAGATACTCGGAAGGTCACGAAAAATAAAGAAATTAAAACTCTAAAAAAAAAAGAAAAAGCATTTGGCTGTGGAAGCTGGAACACGGGCCATTTTGTGGACTCATTCGTTCATTCCTGAACTGGATTTTTTGGAATGATCCCTACCGTTCAAGTTCTTGGGTCTCCCACCTCTGCGCTACTCCCTCCCCAACTACTTTGCTCACTCCACTATACCCAGTGCGACCCCAAAAGTATTTAAGATGTTAACTTTCAAGGCCTCCTTACGCTAAATACATAATTCTCTCCATAAGCTTGCCCTGGATACACCAATCCTGGAGGCTTCCCAGAGGGGTGGAGCTGGGCCACAGGACCCAGGATGAAGCTTGAAGGGAGCCCATCCAAAGAACAGACTTCCCAAGCCTGGCACCAAGCAGGCAGTCACATCTCAGGCACACCCAACTATAACCAGGTCCTGCTGCTGCTTTCTTTACTGTGTGCCAAGCCTAGAAGCTTCCACCAGGGTAGGCCATGCCCAACTGAACTTACCTCTCCCACAAGGTCATCAGCTGCAGACCACCTACTAGACTTCAGTGGCAGCTTTATGGACCCTAAGAGTGGGCCTAGGCCAGCCTCAGGAGCCCAGACCTTCCTCTGCCACTATCTCAGCCTCTGCACCCTCCCTGGAGTCACCTCTCTTGAAGAGGTTCAAATCCCAACTTGGCCACTGAAGTCCATGGGTAAGCTATATACACCTCTGAGCCTATTTCCTTGATTGTAAGTACACAAGGAATAGCTTTTACCACTGGCTGGCATTAAGGTTTAAAAATTATCCAATTGTTCTACGTAGTCTTGCTCCCTAATAGGTGTAGAAGTACATACGATTCAGTATAAAATAGTATGAGATGGTGTCTAAGATGTAGGTTTAAATCCCTGCTCCACCTCTGACTAAATTCTGGACCTGTCTTCTCATACTGAACTTGTGTTAGAACCAAAACTCACCAGTTTGGTGCAAGGACTCAATGAGTTGATACATAGAGTATTTGTAATGGTACTTAGTTCATCTCCCACTGCTTTGTGGGGGTAACTGTAACCTTATGGGACACTCAGCCAACACTTCAGTGGCTGAAAAATAAGCCTTACTCAAATGTCAACCCCTAAAAAAAGGGCCACTTTTGGTTCCCTAATGTCCATCCTCCCCCAGAAGGAGACACAGGAAGAAGACACAAAACTTAATTTAATAGAAATTTTGTTTGTAGTTCTTACATTCTGTATGAGCTGAGTTGGAACCCACTGCCCCACCCAGAAGTGGCCCAGTTCTGGAGGCAGGGAGAAAGGGAGGAAGTGGGGGTGAGGGGTCGGAGCTCGGGCCCTAGGAGCCCCATTCTTCCTCAGTGCTGGGGGTCTGGGACACCACGCCCTTTTCCTGTCCCACTCTGGGATTCAGGAAGGTGAATAGTCGGAATCTTGGGCCTGGAGCTTCTCCTCCCCACCTCCTCATGCCCCCAGGTTGGAGGGGAACTAAGGGACATGGGGAGAGAAGAGACAGAGGACGGCGAAGGGTCAAGAAAGATGAGGGCCAGAGGTGAGGGCTGAGGGAGAATCATAGACAAAAACACCAGTTCAAAAAACAAATAACAAAAAAAAAAGGGAGAACAAAACCAAAATCCACCCCAAATCCGAACCCGCCTGGAAAAAAAAGGAAAGTTCTCCAGTCTCATAGAGACATTATTTGGCGCGGCCGGCTGTGCGGCAGGAGCGCTCAGGCCTCAGTTCAGCCCCGGAAATGGCGGTGCGGCCCCTACAGCTCATCCTTGGATGGGCCGGCGGCGGCCTCGTCCTCCTCCTCGTCTTCCTCCTTATCATCCTCGTCCTCGTCCTCGTCTTCCTTGTCATCCTCGTCGTCCTTGTCCGCCTCCTCCTCCTCCTTGCGCTTCCTGTCCTCCTCCTCCTCCTTCAGCCTCTGCTCCTCGTCCTGCTTGTCTTTCATTTGCTTTTCTGCCGCCTGCACAGACCATACACTCAGAACCTGGCCCCCACCTGCCAGCCCTGCCTGCCCCCCCAGCCAAGAACTGGACCCAGGCCCCACCTTTGTGACACCCCACGTCTCATTGCCGAACTCTTCCGCATACGCCTCGTCGTTGGTGATGAGGAAGTTGTCAAAGATGGTGCCAGACTTCACCTGGGAAGGGGAGGATGGATAAAGGGGTGGCCAGAGGGAACACACCACGCTCCTGCCCTTCAGTTCCATAACCACTCCACAATGCCGCAGCCTAACTTCACACTTAAAATACAGGCTGACTGAGTGCAAACCCCAGCTCTGCTATTTCCCACCTACGTGACGTTGGGCTGGTGACTTTTCTATACCTCAGTTTCTTTATCTGTATAATGGGATCTCTTCCTCTTGTTCAAGTATTTTTCTAGCACCTACTATTGGCAGGTACTGTTCTTAGCACAGAAGGTATATTAGTGAATGAAACAAACAAAAATTTGGTCCCCGTACAGCTCATTTTATAAGGGACTATCTACCTTCTAGGTTGTTGGGGGCAGTTAATGAGTTGGTTCACATAAAGGTTCTTGGGGGAGTGCCTAGCATAGCATGTAGAACCTCAAACGAGGTGCTGTGAGAACGCCATAGAAACAGACCAAGAAATTCTTCAAAACAGGACAATTTTGGGGTCAGACCTACCTAGGGTTGGATCCTATCCCTGTCCCTTTCCTTCTGGGTGACCTTGAGCACTTGAGGTCCCCTAGGGATCCTCCTGTTCCCTCCATGTCTCACCTGCCAGAGGTCTAGGCCCAGCACAGCAAAGTTTTCATAGGCATAGATATTGCTATCCGGAGAATACTCAGGGTTGTCGATCTCTGGGTGGATCCAAGTGCCCTTGTAATCTGGGTTGTCAATCTGTCGGGGCTTCCACTCACCCTGCAGAAGAAGGGAACTGGAGGTGAGAAGAGGTCAGCATGCTCCCCACTGTGTACCCCCATCCTGCTCGGGAGCCCCAGGCCCACCTTGTATTCTGGGTTCTGAATCACTGGTGGTTCCCACTCTCCATCCATCTCTTCATCCCAGTCCTCAGGCTTCTTAGCATCAGGGTCAGGGATGTGCTCAGGCTTGTCCCAATCCTGAGGGCACACGAGGAGATCAGAGTCAGCCCAGCTCTCCGCCACCTCCTCCATGGTGGGGACTCCCTGCCCAAGCACCAACCTCAGGTTTGGAGTCTGTGGGGTCATCAATCTTGGCCCGCTCATCCCAGTCTTCAGGCTTGGAAGCATCAGGATCCTTTATCTTCTTAGGTGGCAAGAAGTCCCAATCGTCTTCCAGGGAGCCCGACTCCACCTGGCTGTTGTCAATCTTCACCTCATAGGTATTATCCGGCCGAACGATCAGTGTGTACAGGTGTGTGAATTCATCATCCTGAAGAGGGCGGGAAGTAAGTGGCCCCACCCACCAGGCTGGCCTCTGAGCCTCCCCAGGCAGCCATTTGTCACCACCCCAGGCACACCTTGCAACGGATATCCTTATTGATTAGCACATTCTTGCCCTTGTAGTTGAAGATGACATGAACCTTCTTGGTGCCCGGGCCACAGATGTCAGGGCCTAGGTGAGAAGCAGGTCCAGTTAAGGGCCAAACCCTGCCCACCATAGCCAGCCCCCGCCCCCTACCCCGCCATTCTTCACAAAAGGAAAACCTCTTAAACTTAGGTCTGTAAAGACTCAAGAGACAGGACTCAGACACTGACTGTCTCTAAGGGACAGTCTCTAAGGT
Organism: Rhinolophus ferrumequinum; assembly: GCF_004115265.2. Classification (NCBI taxonomy): domain Eukaryota; kingdom Metazoa; phylum Chordata; class Mammalia; order Chiroptera; family Rhinolophidae; genus Rhinolophus; species Rhinolophus ferrumequinum. The sequence continues at coordinate 48,681,966 of NC_046301.1, forward strand.
GTCTCTAAGGTGGAGCCTTGGAAAAAAAAAAAATTCATGCTCTAGAATACAGTACCCTCACTTGTAAAATTGGAAAATGCCTATGTAAGATCACACATATTAACAGACTTAGACCAATAATAACAATGCAATAAATTGCTGCTGTGATTATCCCCTCACCTTACCCTTCAAAGAAAAGCCTATGTGTTTCCTGTGCTTTCAAGACCACCTGTCATGGGATACAAGGAACCTATGGGATCTCAGTCTCCCTCTAACTAATCAGAGGTCAGCACCAGGGTGGGGCCCCTCACCAAACATAATGTTGTATTCAGAGTCTCCGTGCATGTCTGTCTGTTCCAAACTATCTGGAAATAGCTTCACATAGCCGCCCCCACAGTCGATGTTCTGCTCGTGTTTCACGGTGAACTGCACCACCAATGTCTGGTCCTTGTTGCTGAAGGGCTCAAATCTGGTCGACAGGGCGTAAAAGCGGGCATCCTGGCTCGTCTGCAGCCCTAGCAGGGGATGGTAGTGAGGTCACAGCTGGCCCCAACCCCCAGGGAACCCTAAGAATCAAAGATACAGACGACTCTCCCCACTTCCTCCGCCTGCCCTGCTCCTGGAGATGCCCAGGCTGTGCAGTGCCTAGTACTTCCTCCAGGAAGTCCTCCTGGATCTGATGACCTATACCCATGCTCTTACCTTTATCTTTGTCCAGATCACCGTAGAACTTGCCGGCACTGAGGACGAATTTGCCAAAATCCGTTTTGTGTTTGGATTCAATCCAGCGGTTGGTCCACCCGTCTACGGGATCAGAGGGGCAGGTCAGCGCGGCTTTGCTGATTCCGCCCAACACCACCACCAAATATCTGCCAGGAGCCACTAACTGCTGCAGGCAAAGACATCTCCCTCCCTCTTGAGTGCCCCCATCCCAACCACTAGTTTGACACCTCCAGTGGCTTAAAAGATTCTCAGGCGAACCCTAACTCCCGACGCGGGAGGCCACTGCGCCCTCCATGTTCCCCAGGGACGCGGAAAGAAGGATAGGCTGCGGCTCTTGTCCCCGGGGACCACCGTGTTGGTCCTCAGAGCAATAATTACAGGCCACAACGCAGATCTGGGCTGGGGGGCCGGTCGCATCGTCGGGGCGGCCTCGAGGCGTTACCTCCGTCTAGAAACTGCTCCTTTAAGTAGACGACGGGTTCGGCGGCAGCCAGGCCGAGAAGGCAGAGCAGCAGCGGCACAGGTAGCAGCATGGCGGGCCGAGGGGGCGGCAGAGCGCGGGGCCCTTTAAGTCGTTCGTCGGACAGCACCTCTGCAGCAGGGACGGACGCTAGCTCTGGCCGCGCGCTTTTATAGCCGACCGACCCTTAAACCAACCTGGCCCTGCCTCTTGGCCCGCCCTCCACATCTTTTCATTGGTCAATGGCCACGTTTCTGCTTTCCCATTGGGCCCTCTTCGGCTCAGCATGTTCGGCTGTGCCTCGGAACACTGGGTTCCCAGATGGCCGATTTCTATTGGCCGCACCGCTCGCCAATGAGGGTCGACCACGCGTTGTGGGGGACGCCCACCGGTGGGGTAGGGGCCTCCAACTCCTCAGATCAGGTCATGTGACCACTCTTCGGCCCAACCCCGCCCTCGCGCCCGTGCATTTTTCTGGATTTGGGCATTTAAAGAACCCGCGCGAGCGCAGGTGTCACTGCGCTGGACTAGGACCCTACCCCAACGTCGCCTTCTCTCATCCTCTCCGTGGGGTGTGGTGGGCAGGATTTTACTAGTCTCTCTACCCTGCATTTGGGGAATTCTCACTACGACGCGCTGTTTCTCTCTTAGCCTTGCCCCCCCACACACACACACAGGCTGAGGCAGAGGGCACCAGAGCCCAGGGTCTGGGACCCTGGAGCTTCACTTCACTCCGGCGCAACAGCCGTGCAGTCCAGCGGAGAGAGTGCTAGCTCTCTCTTCTGTGCGGTCCCTAGTGTCTGGTAGCCTGGTGGACTGCTGCTGTGTGAGCTGGGGCAAGTCACTTAGACTCTGAAGTCACAGGAGTTCCTGGGAGGCTAGGAGGAGCGACCCAGGGCAGCTGCTGCTTAGCAGAAATGCTTTCAAAGTTTTTTAAGGATGGCCTGGGACAGACAGAAGAAAACCCAGAAGGCTCAAAGACATGACTATAGGATTTGACTCCTAGGGAGGGATAGGGTTGTTCCTTAGTTGCAGCCTCTCCTTTACCCTCCACCCCCATCCAGAAAATGAAAGGGGTCTCTGCCTTGTGGTCTCCCACAAACGGCCTGGCTTTTGCAATTAAACGGCTAAAGAAGAGAGGACAGGGGGTTCCGTTAAACGGGAGGGAAAATAAGAGACAGATGGTGGGGAAGATAAGGTCCGAGGGAGAGGGGTAGGACCCCTGAGTCTAGAGGCTTCTTCTGAAGCCAGAAACCATGTGACTGACAGTGTGGGACACCAGCTCCCTGCCTCAAGTCTGCAGGAAAGAGGAAGGAGGGCTGGGGTTTTCCCAAACTGAGCAAACAAGCCCTAGACCTGGGAACTTGGGAATGGCCTGCAGAAGGGGGAAAGGGAAGGAATCCTGGCAAAAGACTGAGGAGGTGGTACTTCCACACTAGTGATGAGAACTCAGAAAAGGGAAGCAGGAGGAGTCTTGGAGAAGTTGGGATTCTGACCCTTCCCCCAGGCAGTATCCGGTATGGCCCAACCTGGCCCCCCTTATGAGGAGCCTCCAATCTAGGATGATCACTTCAGGCCTGTCACTGACCCTCCTGCCTTCCCTCCAACCAAGTGTCATGGACACATGGGTTTGGTGCTTCCTGCCTGAGAGTAGACGCTGTGCTTGTTCACTTTACCATCCCCTGGTGTCTCAAGCAGCACCTGGCACACAACAGGCTTACAACCTATTTGATCTATGACAGAAGGAAGGACTCTTGAGGAAATTAAACAAAAATGAGGAAAGTGAAGGAACAAAAGGGATTTTGAGGAATGCATTCTGAAATTTTTTTATCAGGACTTCACTGTAGGGTCGGGATTAGGGGATATTAGTAACCTCATTTTCTAGGCTCAAATAACAATTGTAATGGTTAAATGAGTAAATGCATACTGCTTAGAATAGTGCCTGACACACAATCCACATGCAATTTAGTATTAAATACTGCGTACACGCATGGGCATTATTTCACTTAATTCTCACAATAACCTGGGCTCATATTATCTACATGCAGATGAGGAAACTGAAGCATGGGAAGATTAAGAGATTTGGCTGAGTGACATAAATGGCAGATCTGGGATTAGAATGTACTTCTGCTATCTAATATAGTCTCCACTGGCCACATGTTACTATTGCCCATTTGAATTTCAAGACTTAATATGAAAAAGAAGGGTAAAATATTTCATTAGTAATTTTATATCAAGTGTTTAACTGATAAATGGATGTATCAGAATTGGTAAGTTCTTCAAATTAATTTCACCCATTTTGTTTTTAATGTTGCTGCTAGAAAATTTTAAATTACATTAATGTCTCACATTATACGAGTATATCTGTATGCCAGCGTTGATTTAGACCATGCGTTATTGCCCTGACATTGATCTCAAAGCATGGGTAGGAGGTTGGGTGGGATCTGGGGTGTTTATAATTTCTGACTCCATCTCCACCAGCTTCTTGTACAACCATAGGCAAATCATATCACCTTCTGAGCCTTAGTTTCCACATTTGTTACATGGGGATTATACCAGTATCTACATCATAAAGTTTTGGGGAAAATGAAATAACACACGTGCACTACTTAACACTGGACGGGGCACACGGGTTAATGTTCATACAGGTTAGGTACTACCTGGACTGCAACTATTATGAGGAGAGTCCCTTTCCTATCTATAAATACGGATGGTCCCTATCCAACCTCCCTTTGAAAATTTAAAAGTAGCTGATACCAGTAGAATAACTTATCTCTGGAGCCCACCACCCACCGCCCTTCCATAGGGTAAGAGAGAATTCCAGAAGGGTTGGGGGCTCCAAAGCCCAGAGAGGGTTGAGAAGTCCAAGGTCATACAGCCCGCTGCAGCTGGGGCTGGATGAAAGTTAAAAACAACGCTGTAATTCTATCCTTGAGGTCATCAATTTGACTTCTCACGTCAAACAGACACCACTAGTCCAGCCAAGGCAGAAGGACTGAGTCCCTTCCACCCTTTGAGGCCAATTGACACACTCAAGATGGCGAAGCCCTGAGCCCTGAAACACAGACCACCACATTCAAGATGGCGGGATCCGCTTCGGCGCCGGTTCCGGTTCCGGTGGCTCTAGCTCCGGCCGGTACACGCGGAGCGCGCTGGGAGTAGCTATGGCGGATGGTCCGGTGGCGGAGGCATTGCTGCGGCGCCTGGAGGCGGCGGATGGCGGCCTGGACAGCGCGGAACTGGCGGCCGAGCTGGGTGTGGAGCACCAGGCCCTGGTGGGCACCGTAAAGAGCCTGCAGGCGTTGGGCGAGGTGAGCCGAACCCGTGATGCCTGGCTGCTGGCTTTGGCACCTGCAGTTCCCGTGTCAGGAGGGCCCTGACTCCAGGCCATACTGTCTCAGGCCTGCGTAGGGTTAACTGTAAGTGTTCATTTCGGGGTGTGCAGGCGGGAAAGCAGGAACGAGTGAGGGCCCCGGGCGCACAGACGTTCCTTATGCAGGAAACGTCTGTTAAAGGCATGATTAACGTGGTGGTGGTTACCATGGTGGACAAAGAAGACGCGGTCGCCACCCTCACGGAGATTGCGGTCTGATAGGGAAGATACTCAAGTGACCAGAGTGATGGAGGAAGCACAGGGAACCCAGAGGTGACAGCTGACCCAGCCATGGGGGTGAGGGAGAGTGTCCCAGAGGAGATGACAGTTGAGTCGGGTCTCTGTACTGAGGAGGAAAACCATAGCGCTTTAGGGATCCATTGGGAGTTGGGGGTCAGGTGGTGAGAAAGACCGCAGAGCCAGAATTTGCAAGGCCTTGTAGATCCCTCACAGGGATACTGGGGAGCCATGGCAGGAGCTGGAGCTAGTCAGATATGTGTGCTGCTTACATGACTTTTGGAAAGAACTGGCAGGGGGAGGATTGGAGATGAGGGACAAGGGCAGAGGCTGGCACATCCCCAAACTACAGGGCATGGTGTTTGGCTGTAGGGAGGCAGCTAGAATGGAGAGGTGATTCAGGAGAGGGTATGAAATGAGATTCATGGCAAGGCAGGGGGAGCACAGATGAAGCCCCGCCTTCTGACTTGGATAAGTGAAGCATGATGGAGCCACAGGAGGAGGATGCTGACAGGCCTGTGGGCCACCCAAGAGGCCAGATCCAGGAGGCAAAGACTCAGAACACAGATCTGGGCTGTTCATTCATGAAGCTCGTGTTCTGTGTCCCACTCTGTTCTCAGCTTTATTTATGATTCATTCCTTACCATAACCGTAGAACGGTGGCAGTGTTATTATTCCTATTTGGCAGATGTGACCACTCCTGAATACTTGGTCAGTGTCACTAGAAGGGACAGGCAAACTTGGATTTGAAATTAGGCACTCATGGACAGCAACAACAACAAAAGACATTAGGTGTCGGGCTGCAGAGCCCAAGGTTGTCAGTGAGGGAAAGGGATTGAAGCTATGGTGTGTGGGGTGACAGTATCTTGATCTACGTGAAATTGACGTTTGTGTAGGTCACAGAGGGTTAAATAATGGTTCCTTAATGTGGTTCAAATCACATCTTCCCCAAGTTAAAAAAAAATCTTTCCTAGGTTCAAAAGTGATAGAAAGAATGTGTTCTCTGCCAGGTATCATCTTTAGTACTTTAACTCAACTTGGGAGTTAGAACCATATTTATCGTTGTCCCTGTGTCTAGAAGGGAAACTCAACAAGAGGAGCCCACTCGGCTCCGGAAGTGGTGCAGCTGGGATGTAAAGCTAGCTAGTTAGCTTCAGTGGTTGTGCTTTATGTTGGCCCTAGTGCGGCTGCGGCAAGGGTGTGCTGGCTCTGAACCCTGTCCTCTCCTATGCCCCCTTTGCCCTGCAGATCATCGAGGCTGAGCTCCGCTCCACCAAGCGCTGGGAGCTTACGGTCGAGGGCGAGGAGATTGCCCGGGAAGGCAGCCATGAGGCCCGGGTGTTTCATAGCGTCCCCCCGGAGGGCCTGGCCCAAAGCGAGCTCATGGTAGGGGCTGGGGGGCGGACGGGTCCTAGGGAGGTGATGGGGTGAAGGCAGTCCTCATGCCCCGCTCACTGCAGCCTTGTTTTCCCAGCGACTGCCCAGCGGCAAGGTGGGCTTCAGCAAGGCCATGTCCAACAAGTGGATCCGCGTGGACAAGAGCACTGCTGATGGGCCCCGGGTGTTCCGAGTGGTGAGTCCCTGCGGGTAGGTGGGTGAGCCCCTGGTCCTCACGGTCCCTCATGCCCATCATTACAATAGGTGGACAGTGTGGAGGATGAGGTGCAGCGGCGGCTCCAGCTGGTCCGGGGTGGACAGGCCGAGAAGCTGGGTGAGAAGGAAAGGAGTGAGCTCAAGAAGAGGAAACTGCTGACGGAAGTGTGAGTGGCTGCCACTCCCAGGCTCAGACCCATGTCACCTGTGTGGCCGTGGGGTAGGGGGAGGGAAGGGAGAGCCCCTCTCCCCACCTGGGCCTCGGTGCTCTCAGTCGCCTCCCAGCTTCCCTTCACACTGTGGTTGTCAAGCACACAGGCCAGACTCGTGCCACCTCAGGGCTTTGGCACATGTTGTGCCTTCTGCCAAGAATGATCTTTCTACTGATCTTCAAGGCAGGCCCTGGCATCCGACTTCTGCTCATGTGTCGCCCTACAGGGGCCACCTTTTCTCCCTGTGAGTTCCACAAAAGCCGTTCACTCCTAGTCTCTGTCTCTTGCTCCCTGTTTATTTCCTTCACAGTCCTAAGTACTGTCTAAAATTGATTGAATGCTGGGACCTGGACAGGCTGGGTTCTCTGCTCCCAGGGCTGATGTCCCCTTCGAGTAGACACCAAGTGGACGCAGGCTGCCTGATCCAAGTTCTGGCTCTGCCGTTTACTAGCTCTGTGACCTTGGCCAAGTAACCTAATCTTTCTGGGCCTCAGTTTTTCATCTATAAAATGGCCCCCTTTCACAAGATTGTGGGGCAACTTCAGCGGAACAGAGCCTGGCACAGAATAACATTTACCTAAACTTTACCTATTAGTTAAAACAAATAACAAAACATTACCTATTATTACTTTCAGCTGTATGCTTAGTGCCTTGAACAGGCCCTGACACATGGTAGGCTCTCAAGTGTTGTTGAATGAATAACTGAATGAACACAGGACGTAGGTAGGAGGCAAATAAAAGGATTTCAGGTGACAATAAATGTCAGGAAGGAAATAAAGCAATGTGACTTGGTGGGTGGCATTGGGGCAGCATCAGAGGGGAGATCAAGGGAAGCCTCTTCGAGGAGGTAACAGTGGTGTCCCCTCCCCTCCTCTGGCCACAGGACCCTGAAGACCTACTGGGTGAGCAAAGGCAGTGCCTTCAGCACCAGCATCTCTAAGCAGGAGGCGGAGCTGAGCCCAGAGATGATCTCCAGGTAGGAGTGGCCCCAGGGTCGGGGGTGAGGGTGAGGGTAGGGGTGGGCAGCCCCCACCAGACCAATGAACCCTGCGTCCCCACCCACAGCGGCTCCTGGCGGGACCGGCCCTTCAAGCCCTACAATTTCTCGGCCCACGGCATCCTCCCCGACAGCGGCCACCTGCACCCCCTGCTCAAGGTCCGCACCCAGTTCCGGCAGATCTTCCTGGAGATGGGGTGAGCATGGGACAAGGGGTGGGGCCAGGGCAGCCACTGGGCACAGGCAGGACAATCAGGCCAAGTCTCTCACCAGGTTCACCGAGATGCCGACTGACAACTTCATTGAGAGCTCCTTCTGGAACTTTGATGCGCTCTTCCAGCCCCAGCAGCACCCAGCACGCGACCAGCATGACACCTTCTTCCTGAGAGGTGGGTGGGCCCCGCTGTGCCCTCAGAGGTACCAGGCCCAGGCAGAATCTTTTGGTTGGTGTATCATTTCAAGAATAAAGTCCATTATCTTCAGCATGGCCGACAAGGCCCCTGTGAGCTGATCACATCAACCTCTCTAATGTCCTCCTTCCACCTGCCCTCCTGCCCACCTCGGGCTTTGCCTGTGCTATGCCTTCTGCCGAGAACTATCTTCCACATCATCGTGGTGGGCTCCAACATGCATGTGTCACCTCACAGAGGCCAACCTGATGTGCCTTTTTCCCCTTGAGTTTTAAAAGCCTCTCACCCTCAGTCTTCAACCTTGGTTCCCATTTCTCTCTTTTTTTTCGCAGTTCTTAGTACTGTCTGAAATGGAGTGGTTTTCCACAATGGTTGTCTCCCCTGCCAGTAGTTAGGCAGGTGACGCCATTAGGTGCCCATTACCTGGCTGGGAGCAACAGCATTATTGCCACCATCATTGCTGTGGGTGTGGCACCCCAAACTTATGAAGCACTCACTACGCACTAGTTGCTGTTCTAATCTTCCTGCCAACTATAGGAAGTTGAACTGTTAGCCCCTTTTACAAGTGAAGAAACGGTCTCAGAGAGAAAACAAGGTTTGCCCAAGGTCACACAGCTTGTAAATGGTGGAGCCCGGATTCGATGTCAGGCTTTTCAGGCACCCCAAAATTGTGTCTCTGGAAGGGCATCTTAAGAATTTACACATTCGTGCAACAAATGTTCGCTGAGGCCCTCCTATGTACCAAGATCTCTGTTAAACACTTGGGTCACAGCCATGAACTGGACAGAAGTCCTTGCCTGGTGAGACCTGCATCCTGATGGGGTAGCCGTGTATGAATTCCTGGGCACGCTGTAAGTGCTGTAATGCCAGGGGTGGTAAATGCAATGGGAAAATCTGCTGTGGTGGGGAGGGGCCATCAATTCAAAGTAAAAGCTTTGCTTAAATCAAGACTGAAGGAGGTGGGGGAGGAAGCTATATCTGGGGAAGGGAAGTACAAGGCAGAGGGAATGGCCAGTGCAAAGGCCCTGAGGCTGAAACATGCTTGGTGTGCTCACAGGTCAGTTGGGAGGCCTGTGACTAGAGGGAATAATGAGTTAGCAGTGAGAGGGATGAGAGCTGGGAGTTGACCAGGAATCACAGAGAGGACGTCGACTTTGGTTCTTTCTCCCAGTGAGATGGGAACTATGGAAGGTTCCATGCAGAGAGGGTTGTGACTGAGTTAGGTGTTCCCAGGTGTCCTATGGCTGTGATGGGTGGGAGCAGAAGCTACACCTGTCACTATTTGTCCTCTGTGCGGTGGCCGTTTGAGAAATGCTCCTTGACTAACCAGATGATGCTCTGTCCTGTCCAGATCCTGCCGAGGCCCTGCAGCTCCCCATGGACTACGTCCAGCGGGTCAAGCGGACGCACTCCCAGGGTGGCTACGGCTCGCAGGGGTGAGGCAGCACCAGGACTTTGGGGTGTCAGAGGGAAGGAGGTTGGGGCCCCGAAAGCATCAGCATGGACTTCGGATTTCCTCCTGAAGGTACAAATACAACTGGAAGTTGGACGAGGCCCGGAAAAATTTGCTTCGGACACATACCACAGCGGCCAGTGCCCGTGCCCTCCATCGCCTGGCCCAGAAGGTGCAGCTAGGCCTGGCAGTGCGGGGAACAGGGAGGGGACTGTTATACTGACCTTCTGACCCATGCCCTGGCCTTGCCCGTCTATCACTCCCAGAAGCCCTTCACACCAGCCAAGTACTTCTCCATTGACCGTGTGTTCCGAAATGAGACCCTGGACGCTACACACCTGGCCGAGTTTCACCAGATCGAGGGTGTTGTAGCTGACCACGGCCTCACCCTGGGCCACCTCATGGGTGTCCTGCGGGAGTTCTTCACCAAGCTTGGTGAGCAGGCAGGCTGGGGCAGGCAGGGTTGGTGGGGCATCGGCAGTATACTTGGGTCACCAGCCTTATCCTGCACCCAGGTATCACCCAGTTGCGCTTCAAGCCGGCCTACAACCCCTACACAGAGCCCAGTATGGAGGTGTTCAGCTACCACCAAGGTCAGGATGGGACCCAGTGCTGGGGTAGGAAGGGAGGTCTCAGGCAACCCTCTCTCAGCCGGGGTCCTGGTACTGCCAAGGCCACACCCCGCCTCCTGAGCTCAGTGCCAGGCCCAGTATTACCCACATAAGCCACCCCATCCTTCTGCCCCCACAGGTTTGAAGAAGTGGGTGGAGGTTGGGAACTCCGGCATCTTCCGCCCTGAAATGCTGCTGCCCATGGGGCTCCCCGAGAATGTGTCGGTCATTGCCTGGGGCCTCTCGCTGGAGCGGTGAGTGTCCAAACCACTTAGGGTGTCAGGCTACCTCACTCAGGTGACTTGCCAGGCGTGCAGACCTTTAGCACCATCCATTCATTCATCATTGACAAACTTTAGTGAGCACCTGCTGTGGATTCTGTCCTATACTGTGAATAACCAGCACACATCCCTGCCTCCACAAAGCTAGGGTCCTAGTGGAGTGAGAAGAACAATAAGTAAATTCAACGAGTAATCCCTAGAGTATGTCTGAGCGCAGTACCTGTTATAGAGAAAACTCAGCGGGGAGGTTCTAAGGAGAGGAGGTTGTCAGGGAAGGCCTCAGAGGAGGTGACACTTTGCTCATTCACCTGAGCAAAGACGAGGTGAATGAAGGAGTGAGCTGGGAAGATTTCTGGGGAAGGGAGTGCCAGGCAGAGGGAACTGCCAGTGCAAAGGCCCTGAGGCTCGAGTGGCCTGCTGTGTTTGGAGTGAGGAGGCTGTGTTTGGAGGGAGGGCGGGAGGGACGGGGGAGAGGGAGGAGATGTGGGTGGGGAGGCGATAGGACAGAGCATGCAGGGCCTTGTGGGCCATGGGGAGGACTTGGGCTTCTACTCTGTGGAAGGTGGGAGCCCTCAGAGAAGTTTTGACAGAGGAGAGCAGGACCTGACTTAGTGTTAAACTGTGTCGCCTCTCTTCCTCAAGCCCTACCATGATCAAGTACGGCATCAACAATATCCGGGAGCTGGTGGGCCACAAGGTGAATCTGCAGATGGTGTATGACAGCCCCCTGTGCCGCCTGGATGCCGGAGGGGGCTCCCTGAAGACATAGGAGACCACGTGACTTGGGCTGCCATGGACAGGCCCCTCTCCCCGAGCCCCTGCTGCCCAACCCCTTGCATCCCTGGCCAGTGAACCCCTTGTATTTATGAGGCCTCTGTGAGGCCATCCCCCTGACCCTAGTATCTTCTTCCCACCCATCCCAGAGTCCCAGGGTCAGGAGAGCAGGTAGCACAGTTCGTTCTGATATCTACCTATGAGGGTGGGCCCTGGGGAGCCCTGCACGTAGTTACTCCCTAATAAAGTGGGCAGTTGCCCTCACCTGGTGCCTTTCCTTAGAGGTGGAGGGGTCTTGTCGGCTTTCCCCAGGTCAGAATGCTGCTTGGTAGGGAACCTGGTGCGAGTGTGAAGGGTCATGGGTCGGGGGGCCTCCTGGCCAGCCTCAGCCAGATCCCCTCCCCGCCTCCAAGGACGATGAGCTCTGGCGAGCATTTACTGATCACCTACTGGTGCCAGGCCCTCTTCTAAGTGAGTGAAACTTAGAAGTGAGTGAAACAGACCCCTGCCCCTCTGGGAGGGACATTTCGGAGGGCAAGCAAGCTAAGCTTTTAAAAGCTGCCCTGCCCAAAAAAAGACTTTTTAGACCATTTTTAGGTTTACAGCAAAATTGAGTGGAAGGGGGAGATTGCCCACGTGACCCGTGCCCCCACCACACAGCCCAGCCTCCCCCATCAACATCCCCCCTCTAGTGGGGCATTTGTACGACCGATGAACCTACACTGACACATCATCACCCATGGTCCTTAGATGACATGATGGTTAACTGTTGTACGTCCTATGGGTTTGGACAAATGGATGATGACATCATTATGGTGTCATACAGAGTATTTTCACTGCCCTGAAAGTCATCTTCAGGTATTACACCTGTTCATCCCGCCACACCCTCCCCAAACGCTGCTCTTTAAAAAAATTCTTGTAAGGATTTCAGGTTAGCTCAGAATAGAGAGATGAACAAGATAAGGCTCCAGGAGCCCAGCACTCCTATTAAACAGTGGTTGGGATCTCACATTTGAGCTTCATCGCCCGTGTGTTTCTGTGGAAGTATTTTAAAGCAAATTCCAGCTGCCATTGTCACTCGCCCCATGTCTTAAGGGGTAGTGCATTTTTGGAAATGTAGACACTGGCACAGCCAGCAAAGTTGACAGCTGAGGCCATGGGCTTCACTGGACCCAGGGCCCTGTGGGCACCAATCTCCCAAGGGCACTTTAGTCAAATTTTTTTTTCCCCTGCCTTTCTTCTGCCTCCCCTCCCCACTCCGGCTCAATCTGTTGTTTCTCAGACTAGTTGTGTAGGACACAGCTCCCTGGCCCATGCTGGTATTATGAGCCTTCCGCTTCCCCCTGGCTGAGGCAACCGGTCACCAATGGTCGGTGGGCCGTTCACAGCAGCTCACGCTGGCTGCCAGCCACTCACGGACTCACGGTAGCACACGGTAACCCACAGCCCCGTGGCAGTTCACACCAACCTCTGGCTGCTCACAGCAGCCCAGCTCCAGGGACAGCTGTTGTTCACAATGTTAGCTATAGAGGGCGCAGCTCACTGGCCCATGTGGGAATCCAACTGGCGACCTGGGCGTTAGGAGCACGGTGCTCCAACCACCGGAGCTACTGGGCTGCCCCCAGTCAAATCTTTTTATTTCAAGTAATTCAGTCATGCAGAAAAATCCTGATTCATGCAATAAATGCACACTTCCCTAAGTGCCAGCGCTCACTGTTCATAAAATGAAGTCTCCTCATGGGCCAAAGTGGACTTAGTTTGATACCGTCTGGAGCTGACATGGGGAGGACACATGGGAAACATGATAAACAAAGAAATGGAGCGGGTAAAGGCCTTACTGAAAAACAAAGGCAGCTGAGTAGGGTGGAGAATATAAAATAAAGCAGAATTCAACAAACACCTGGGAATCCACTCCACGCCCTATTCGATAGAATCTAAACATTAACTATAGCAGTTGCTTTGGATCTTCTTTTTAGGTCTAAGTGACCAATGGGTTTGAAGACCCTGTGAGCTTATCCTAGTTCCTTCCCCCCCCCCCCGCTGACGTTATTATCCTTCCTGAATTTGGCGTTCATCATTCTCGTGTTTTAACATTTTTACTACTTGTATGTGTGATTTTCATAAGACATTTCATTTTTCGCATTTTTAAAAGTTATACAAATGGTGCACCATAAAAATCATCCTGCATCTTGTGTGTTGCTCTTATTTGAGTTCTGTATGCTCATGTTTGTGTGTGCATGCTGAACAATAAGCCTTTGAGATTTTTCTTGGTAGATAATCCTCCAACCTTCAAATCTGATGCTACAGGAAGATGTATTTTGTTTTAACTTGTGGCTTTGCCACAAAATACTAACGTAGTTACTGTTTATTAAACTCTTGGTGTGTTCCAGAGGTTTCATCCCTGAAACCCTTACAGTAGCCTGCTGTTTCATATCCTATCACCTTGGTAGTAGATGAAGATGGGTTTTGAGAGTGAGTGGCAGTTTTACAATCATTGTTGCAGGTAAGAGATAGAGCCCAGGTTCAAATCCGTATTGTCCAGAATATAGGTGTCCAGATGTGTGCCCTAGTGTGTGTGGCCCAGGACACAGCCCCTCACAGAAGAGCTGAGCAATGTGAACAGATTCACACTGCCCCGCCACATGAACACTGTGACAGGTGTCCCACAGAGAGCTCCCTCCACCTCCTCCCCAGTCGATTGGAATAAAATCCCAACCCTTCACCCAAGCCCCCATCCTAACCCCTGCCCAACCCCTGCCTCCCCCAATCCCTGCTCTCTCCCTCCAACAGACCTCCTGGCTGCTTCTCAAACACACTGAGTTTGCTCCTACCTCAGGGCCTTTGCACACACCTATTCAAATCTTTTGCCTATTTTTAAGTTGGGTTGTGTGTCTTATTGACCTGCAAGAGTTCTTTGTAGATGCTGGTAAAGTTCTTAGATTTATATTGTGCAAATATTTTCTCCTTGTCTGTGGCTCCTAGTGTGCCAACAATACTGTTACTATTAAGGTATTATTATTAAGGGATATTGGTCCAACTCTGTAAAGGCCAGACTTCACCATGCTTTCAAAGAGCTTCTGATTCTGGAGGGCACAGGTAACCGATTCAAGGAGGTAACTGCATAAACTTTTTCACTGGAAGCGATGAATAGTAATCAGAGAATAGTAAGCGTCAGAATCTTTTATTGGAAAGATTTCTTGGGGCAGAGCAGATGAACCGCAACGTGATGACAGCTCAGGGTCCCCACGTTGGGCCCGGGAAATTTATACAGCCTAACACGCGTGCGCAGAGACCACCCCGGCCCCACCTTCCGCCGACCGCGCCCGCTGCGCGCGCAGCCCCAGGACAACCCAACCGCCCGCCGCTAACGGCCAACCCCGCCCCGCTGCGCGCGCATACAACCCAAAAGAGGCGGGGCCAGGAGCGCGCCGCAGCACGTGCGTGGGCGGCGCGTGCGCAGAGGGCGCAGACGAGAAGGCGGGAAAAGGCGGGATGGAGCGACAGGGGGTACGTGGCGCTTGTTTCCTTCGCGCGGCGGCAGGCGGACAGGGAACGGCCGCGATCTCGAGCTTTCGCGACGTACCCGAGGCCGGCTGCTTGTCTCCTGTCCTGTTATCGGGGCCACCCCTCGCCTGTCCGGGCCCTGATTTCCTGACTGACCGACTGGGCCCTGACTGATAGGCGGACGGTGTGACTGACGCGCTGACAGCAGTGTCAGAAGCACAGACATCCACGCATGGCGCGTGGCAGGAGCAGTGTAGAGAGGGGCTCAGACACCCATACACCGCACCCGTTTCTTTCCTTCTTCTTTCTCTCTTCCCTCTTTAACTTCCTTGAAGGACTCAAGCCCACACATACCCCAGTTAGGAGCCCGGGCACCACAGCGCCCCTCGCGGAGTCCCTGCCCTCACGGCGGTCCCTCCAAGTTACTCCGCCTCTGCCCTGCGCTCCAGGAGCAGGATTCCCTCACCCCACGGCCCCGACCTCGTGGTGCCCACCCCAGCTCTGCCCAACTCTTCTGTGGGTCCCTACCATGTCGCAGTGTCCCACGGAGGTGCCCAGGACGGGAGGAGGGGATCTGGCCACTTGTCACCCTCCCTCCTTCCATCTCTCAGTCTCTCAAGTGCTGGCTGTGCCCACAGGTGGACATGCCACACGCAGAGTGCAAGGACCAAGAGCCACAGCCGTTGGGGGAGAGCAAGGAGCAACAGCAGGGCGAGGAGAGCTGCGAAGAGGAAGCTGGTCGGGGGCCAGCTAGGTGAGGAAGCCCCCGGCCCAACGGGTCTAAACAGGCCCCTGGGTCTTTCTCTTTAACCCGTTTCTTCCCCAAGACCCTACCATTGTGTGCTCTTGGCGCCTTTGTTTCAGTGCTGGTTGAGCATCTTTCATGTGCCTGTCTCGGGCCTCTGTGCTGGGGACACAGCAGTGAACTTACACTCTCTAGAGGAGACATTGTAAATTCAGGAATATATAGTCGTTAGTAGATGCTAAGTGGTATGGGGGAAGAGAAAACAAGGCAAGAATGACAAGTAGCCAATTTAGATCAGAGGAGGGGCAGGGAATGCTTCATGGAGGAGGTGACAATTGAATTATGCAGATAGGGAGAACTATGCTATAGGCAGAGGAACAGCAGCTGCAAAGGCTGGGAAGGAGGACTGTGCTGGAGCAGCGCGAGTAAGAGGGAGACAGTAAGAGATACAGTCAGACAGGTAATGGGACTTTGGATATTAATTACCCATGAAAAGGTTTGGAATAGAGGACTGACATGAAAGGACTATAGCAGGGTATGGACTATTGTTAATAAAGTTTTTTTGGAATACCACCACACTGTGGCCGCTTCCACAGAGTTAAATTGTTGCAACTTGGAGGATAGGGCCCAGAAAGCTGAAGTTTGCAGTCCTCTGGACTACAGTATTAAAGGCTCCCTCTGGCTGCTGTGTAGAGAATAGTTTGTTAGGGCAGGAGTGGACGCCTGGAAACCAGTGAGGAGGCAATTGGAATGATCTAGGTGCAAGACGATTCTGATTTAACCCATGGTGGATCCATGGAGGTGGTGAGAAGTGTTTAAATTCTGGATATATTTAAGAAGCTAGAACTGACAGAAATTGCTAATGGATTAGATGTTGGAGTGAAAGAAAGAGCAGTGTCAGGGATGACAAAAAAAAAGGTTTTGTCTTGGACATTTATTAATTCACCATATATTTATTGAGGGTTGGCTTTGGCCAGACCAGACTGGGGATACAGCAGTGAACAGAATCGCTGCTCTCTTGGAGCTGACTTTCTTTCACTAGTAATATGTATGTGCTTAATGTTCCTCCATGTCTTTTCATTTCTTGATAGTTCATTTCTTTTCAGCACTGAATACTATTCCATTTTATAGATGTACCACAGTTTATTTATCCATTCACCTATTGAAGGACATCATGGTTGCTTCCAAATTTTGGTAGTTATAAATAACGTTGCTATAAACATTCATGTGCAGGTTTTTGTGTGCACCTAAGTTTTCCACTCCTTTGGGTAAATACCAAAAAGCACGATTGCTAGATCATATGGTAAGAGTATGTTTGTTTTGTAAAAAAACTGCCAAAAATGGCTGTACCATTTTATATTCCCGTCCCAGTTACTTCACATCCTCACCAGCATTTGGTGGTGTTAGTGTTTTGGATTTTCACCATTCTAATAGGTGGTATAGTGGTATCTCATTGTTGTATTGATTTGCAGTTTCCTGATGAGGTATTAAGTTGAACATTTTTTCTATGCTTATTTGCCATCTGTATTTGTTTTTGGTGGAGTGTCTGTTCAGATCTTTTGCCCATTTTTTAATCGGGTTGTTTTCTTACTGTTGTTAGAGTTCTTTGTATATTTTAGATATCAGTCCTTTATCAGATAATGTGTTTTACAAAGATTTGCTCCCAGTCTGTGGCTCGTCTTTTCATTCTCTTAACAGTATCTTTTGTAGAGCAGAAATTATTAATTTTAATGAAGTCCAATTTATCAAATTTTTTTCTTTTGGTGTTATATCCAAGAAGTCATTACAAAACCCAAAGTCGCCTAGATTTTCTTCTATGTAATTGTCTAGGAATTTTATAGTTTTGTGTTTTACATTTAAATCTATGATCCATTTGAGTTAATTATTTTGAAAGGTGTAAGGTCTGTCTAGCTTCAGTTTTTTGCATGTGGATGTCCAATTGTTCCCTCACTATTTGTTGAAAGGACTTTTCTTTATGCATTGAATTTTCTTTGCTTCTTTGCAAGGATCAGTTAACTATATATATATGTGTGGGTCTATTTCTAGGCTCTCTTCTGTTCCATTGATCTATTGTCTGTTCTTTCCCCAGTAGCTTTATAGTAAGTCTTGGAGTTGGATAGCATCAGTCCTCTGATTTTGTTCTTCTTCAGTATTGTGTTAGCTATTCTGAGTCTGTTGCCAAGCTGACTTTCTAAAAGAGAAATAGACAATTAAAAAGAAGAAGAATGTGGTTTAAACGGGTGGCAAGTGCTGTGAGGAAACAAAGCAGAGTAAGAAGTGACTAGAGTGACAAGGAGTTTAGAGTAGTTGAAGAAGATCTCTAAGGAGGTCACATGAGAAGGATCAAGCCAGGAGGCATCTGGGGACCCAAACATGCCGGCAGAGTACAAAGTCCCTGAAGTAGGAATAAGCTGGGTGTGCTCACAAAACAACAAGGAGGCCAGTGTGTCAGGCATTGTGATTGCCAGCAGGGATACCCGGGTTCCACCAAACAGACACTCTCTGTCTGTCCGGTGCTTCCACCTGAAGGGAAGAGAGATATTGAACAAGTATTGACATGGAAGAGATCAGGGCATTGAGAAAACATTTCCCTTGTGGGCAGCCAGCCCTGATGGGGAGCCAGGGACAGCGCCCTTGAAGAAGCAATGCTGAATCAGAAGGTGAGGACGAATGGGTGCTGAGTGCGCGGGGAGCTGAGAGAAGAGTTTATGCAAAGGCCCTGTGCTTGTTCAGGGAGCTGAAGGCAGCCAGTTAGGCTGAGGCGGGAAGGCTGGAGGGCTTGGCAGGGGCCGGGTCACAGGGGCCAGGTCACAGGGAGTTTCATTGGCTGTGGACTTTATCCTGAGGACTCTTTTGGTAACAGCTTTATTGAGATATAATTCAGATACTATACAATTCACCCACTTAAAATGTACAATTCAGTTGTTTTTAGTATATTCACAGAGCTGTGCAACCATCACCACAGTCAACTTTATAACATTTCATCACCCTGAAAAAACCTTTGCACCCCTTAACCATCATCACCCCCAATCCCTGCATCCTCCCCAACCCCTGGCAACCACTACAATGCTTCCTGTCTCTATGGATTTGCCTCTGCTAGAGATTCCATATCAATGCAATCATATAGTTGCGTGGTCCTTTGTGACGGGCTTCTTTGACTGAGCAGTGTCCTCAGGGCTCATCTCTGTTGTAACAGGTATCAGAACTTCATCCCTCTGTATAGCTGAGTAATATTCCATATTGTAGATCTGCCACATTTTATTTATCTCGTCATCAGTTGATGAACATTTGGATCGCTTCCACTTTTTGACCCTTGTGAGTAATGTTGCTATGAACGTCCATGTATAAGTTTTGGTGTGGACATGTGTTTTCATTTCTCTTGGGTAGACACCTAGGAGGGGAAATGATGGATCAGAGAAAAGACATGCTCAAGTTCCTGTTATAAAAAGACAGTGGGCCACTTTGTGTAGAATGGGCGGGAGGAGTCATGAGTGGATGTGGGGAGATCAGGTGGGAGGCTCCTGGGGGGCTGGCATCTAGCAGGGCAGATGGAGAGAAGCTCTGTGGGGGGTGTCATTTAGTGAGGCATGAGGAAGGGCATGCATCCAGCATGTCTCCTGGTTTGTGTGCTCACAAAACAGTGAGAAGGCTGGCATGTCAGGTGTCGTGATTGGCAGCAGGGATACCCGGATCCTGGTATGCTGTGGTCCTGGTATGCTGGAGGTGGCTCTACCAGCTCTCAAGAGCTAGTTCTACACATCTCTTCTCAACCTGGCATTTAGCGACTTCATATTGGTAACTTGAAATTGGCTATAGTGGGAGTCTTTGCACCATGGAAATTGGCAATTGGGGTTTTCTTCTCCCTCTACCCACCCAGGGAGCCAGTTGCTAAGTGCTGACCAGTACACCACTGGCTCCCCGCTTTCTGGCTTCGGGTGGTTTCCAGCAGGTGGTACTTTCACTGGCAGAGGCGAAAGCACAAGTCCCATTTTGCTCTTGTTGAGCAGTGGCTGGAGACATGTACGTGAACATGTCTGGGATACAGTGGGACTTTCTGACACAGAACTCAGGGTGGGCCAGGGGCTCGAGATGGCATTGTGGGAGTCACTGTTTCGGTGGCAGCTGTGAGGTGAATGAGCTCATCACCTGGGGAGAGAGTGACAGGAGGCCAGGGCCCTGAGGACTCTAGGCCAAACGCCAGCTTCCCCTTACCTCCCAGATTCCAGGCTACAGGGTGGGATGGTTTCCAACTGTGTGCTATCGGGTGGAGACCAGAAAAAAAGAAGGAAATGACTGACGTTGTTGTTTGATAATATCTTCCTGCAAATAGCATGTTTAGACCCGGATCTAAATGGTGAACAAACACAATTGCAAATCATTGTGAGGTTTCAAGGAGTCCCATAAGAGCTTTGGGCCGAAAAACAGATGGATGAGAACCAGTGTAGCAGACACTCAGCAACATGATTAAAATATGAACATGTTTCAGGAGAGAAAAGCAGAGTCGGTGAGGACTGGCTCAGCGGCTTTGATTCAGACCTTCCTCCTTGCTGGCTGTACTTCAGCAAAACCTCTTTTTGTCCACACCGGAGATTCTGTTGTGTTCTTCTTTGAATGTTTGATTAGGTTGCCTGTCCTCCAGGGACTGCTGCCTGCGGTGGTCATAAGTGGTTGGCGGATTGTTTACTTGTATATCTGTTAGAGGCCACAGAGGGAGGGCCCCACCAGCGGGCACCAGCGGGCGGTGCTGGCTCACATACCTGCCAATCACAGCTTTACCTGGAGCAAACAGATGGTCTCTTCGCTTAGACCCATTTCCTCTGCAGTTCCCGCGGCCCCCTGCCAGCGTGGGTCCCTGCTCGGGAGCTATGTCCTAATCCTCACAGCCGAATTAGGGACTCCTTAAAAGGACAGACCGTAATAGATGAGCATGGCGATGTGTTCAAAGCCCCCACTCTGATCCCCCACCGCCCGAGCTGCTGTGTTGGGCCGACTTCCATTCCCTGGCCTCCATCCAGGGTTTGGCAACAGAAGCAGGCCCTGGGAAAGGGGGAAGCCAGCGGAGAGGACACCGTGCATTTTGTTTATTAAAGTTAATTGGTGAATGCAGGCCCAGGGAAGCCTCTGATTTATTAGCATCCTGATGAATATGCAGCTGCTGAGTATTAAGAAAAATGAAATGGAAAAGAGTAAATCCCCAAAGGAGAGGTTGGAAAAAATCAAGAGGCTCTCTGCAGACATCTGATGCAGGCCTTTGTCCCACAATGAAATTTGAATGAGCCGAATTCAAATGATTTTTCACCATTTGCATAGCTGCCTGGAAGACCCATTCCAGCCTCATCCCCAGAGCCTGAGAAAGGAGCAACTTTGAACTGTTAGCAGCTCAAGCAGGTTGTGAGCAATTACAGAAAAAGAAGCACCTGGTACCATCATTGATTTTAATTTCAGTATCCTTACACCGCCAGGTCAACACGGCAACTGTGGGTCCAGGAGGCTTGTGAGTAGGAATGTTACACTCAGCTTCTCTCAGGATGTAGTTTGTTCACTTAGGTATTCAGCAAACGTTGGTGACAGCTTTGGTTTGAGTAGAGTGCTGTCCCCCTGGCCCAAGCCTGCACAGTGCCCTGGAGGGAACCGACACGAATAATCGGGGAGCGTTATGAACAGTAGGCAAAGGTGCCATGTGGGTGCACTAGCGGAAGCTCTGAATGTTGCCTCATAAAATTGGCAGAAAGGGAAAGTCAATTCAGACAAAGGCTGATGGGTTTGGTGAAACTGGAAGGTTCCAAATTGCTGGGAGTGGAGCATGGAAAGAGAATAAGGCTGGAAGGAGGGTGGAGGCCCAGGGCCCTGGAAGGCCGTGGGTGCTGTGCTAGGGAATTTAGACTTGATCCTGTGGCTGGGGGGGCTCTCGAAGGCTACGGAGCAGAAGTGGGACATTAGATTGCGTTCTACGGTCACTGGGGCCCGGGTGAGAAGTAATAGGCTTAGGGTCGCAAACGGTTAGATGCAGAGATGATAGATTTGAGAGAGATTAAAGAGGGAGAAATGAGAGGGTTTCGTGACAGGATATAGTAGGACAGGGACAAGCCAAGCTCCAGGCTAACTGCTAAGTTTCTGGCTTGGGAACCAGGTGGCTTTTGGTGCGGGGGGGCGGGGGGTAAGAGGGGGAAGAGAGGACGAAATCAGGGTCGGGGGGGAAATGATCATGCTGGTGTGCAAACGTGGGAGAGTTTGAGATGCCTCCGGGGCAGCCAAGTGGAGAGGGCCCGGAGGGAGTCGGGTATGTGGTTGGGGCCCAGCAGAGGTGGGGGGTGGGCGTGATAAGTTGCGGAGACGTGGCAGTGTGGATGGTAATGAACGCCCTCAGGTGTCATTCACTCACTTGACGCACCTTTATCACTCCTCCCATGAGGGGTAGGTACGCGGATATGAAGACAAATGAGGTGAGGCCCGGTCCAGCCCCGCTGGAGTCTAGAGGAGAGGCTGAGGTGCGGGAAGTGACACTAGAGGCCGGTGTCTGTAACCCAGCCAGGGAAGACTCTCAAACGAGGCAGGACTCAGGTAGGGAAAGAGGCTGCCAGGACATTCCCAGCTGCACGGGTGCCTTTGGGGAACGACAGGCCGTGCATCGCACAGGTAGGGGGTTCGGGGGTTGGCAGGAAAGGCCAGCAGGTAGGACGTGTGGGAGGCCTGGCTGCAAAGCAGTGGCGTGAAGGAAGGTGTAAAGGGAAGAGAGGGAGGCTGAGGACGGAGCCTGGGGACACGACATGTCAGGAATGGCAGGGAAGGTGGTCAACAGCACCATCTGCTGCCAAGAGTCAAGGGTGGTGTCTGCCGGGTGTCACTGGGGACCTTGCCAGTGGCTGCTTCATTTGAGAACTGATTGCAGTGGGCTGAGAAGCGAGTGGGAGGTGAGAAAATGCGTTCAGAAAGTGTTGGCATCTCTTTCTAGAACCTTGGTGGTGATGGGGAGTAAAGGGAGGTGGCTGGCTGAGGGAGGTGTGGTGTTTGAGGGAAGAGGGTGTGTGTTGTGTGTTTTTTAATGCAAGAGACTCGATGTGACATACAGGGTGGGGGGGGAGGCCAAATATACAAGAAGGCGAGATACAGGGGATGGGATTGGGAGCCCAGAGCACCTTACCTGCATGCCAGGCTGGGAGTTTGGAAAAGGAAGGGCAGTGTGGATACATTTATGGGGGGCGGTAAAGGGGATTATTGGCCTGTACTGTATCTGCTGGGGGAGGGGAGGCAAGTATGGGGCCAGGGATGGGAGAATTATAAAGGTTTGGGATGGCTGATGGGTGGAATGAGGAAGTGACCAGGGCACAGACAGGATGCCCAGTGGCCCTGAGGACCCCACTGAGGATGGAGAGCTGGACTCTGTAGTGACCTTGTTCAGAGGGTCTGATTTCCTCCAGTGTCAGATTCCTGAGTGTGGGAAAAGAGACCATGCTTGGTTGTGGAGAGCCAGGGCCTGGGGTTTTGGTGGGTGGGTGTGACAGAATTGAAGGGCAAAGGGGCTAAGGTGAGGCCACTAGCCAGGGACTGAAGTGATGGAACCCCGGGCTTAGAACAGGAGGGCAGTTGGTGCTTGAGGCCTACGGGTCATCAAAGCAGTTCCTGAACCTATGCCCCCAGCGCCATCACCATCATACAAAATATGGCTGTCCATTTATTTATTTATTTATTATTGGGGAATTTATTTATTTATATTTTATTGGGGAACAGTTTCTCCAAGGCCCATCAGCTCCAAGTCATTCAATCTAGTTGTGGAGGGTGCAGCTCGGCAACAAGTCCGGTCGCTGTTTTCAATCTTTAGTTGCAGGGGGTGCAGCCCACCATCCCATGCGGGAATTGAACTGGCAACCTTATTGTGGAGAGCTTGTGCTCTAACCAACTGAGCCATCTGGCCGAGTATGGCTGTCCTTTTAGAAACACTCTGGATGCACTGTGTTCTCCACATGCATCCAGATATTACAAAAATCTGAATGTTAAAATGTCAGTGTGTCCCACCCACATCTGGTCTGAAATCATCTCTGCCTCCCCTCCCCTTAGAAGAGTAATTGCAGGCTTAGAGGTTGTAAATTCCTTAGTAAACCTTTGTCTCACAGCAAAACATCTTTTTACAAGAATGTTCATGGAGTCTTTAATTGGTTTGTTGTTTTCTAGCTGATATAAATTTTTCCTGTAGAAATATCTGCCTCAATTGGAGATAATTTCCCCTTTTTAAAATGCATTGGACACAGCGTCTTGTATTGGAGGCAGATGAACTTGCATGGAAAGCCAGAGGAGGAATAGATCTGATGGAAGGTGTCCTTCATTTAGTCAACAAACAGTGGAGGACTTACTATGTGCTGGGTGCTGGGAATGTGGAGATAAATGGGACCGAGCCCTCTGGGGAGATAGGGACGTGAGCAGTGACAGAGATGGGTACGGGGAACCTGGATGGCTTCTCACAGGAGGCAGTGGTCTGGCTAGGTCTCATGGGTGTCAGAGCAGGGGCAAAGGCACAGAGGCAAGAGGCAATCTGGCAAGGAATACACGAGAACCTGGACACAGCCATATCCTCGGGCCTGAGCACTTTTGTGCGGATGAGAGCTCTGGCCACCCAGGCTCGCGTGTGCTGGCGTTTCACCGTGCTTGTATCCTCAGCCAAAAAGAAGAGCTCAGGCAGTCAGGAAAAAGCCAAGAAAAATAGTTTTGTGAACATTCAGAAAACCAAGATGTGTTTTTCTAAGTAAAGCAGTGCTGGGCTCGCGGTCATGGAGACTTTAGGGCTGGGTGTGAACTGGTATGTTTAAGAACCGCGGTGGTGACACCTCTGAGTCTCAGCGTTGGAAGGACCTCAGAGGGCGAGGGCGGCACTAAGGACCTAAGAGGAAGCAGGACACAGGCTGTGAATCAAGCCATGTGGGAGCCACACCCAGCTCTGCCATAGAATTGGCTGGTGACCCTGAGAAAGGGATCAGGCTGAGCCAGTGCCCTCAGCTATGAAGTAAAGATGATGAGCGGACAGACCCCAGAGCCTTATCGTCAGGATGCAGTGACACAGTGCCTGGCAGATGGAAAGTGCTGACAGATCAGATAAAGCAGAGAAGCAGCAAAAAAAGAAAATAAAGCTTACCTTAAACATTTTATCTTAATTTAAAACACCAGTGGGTTTGCTGATCAGATTGCAACTTTTGTTTCATATGCCTTGTTTATAATGAATTACCCGCAATTCCCAGTTGTTGTTAAAGACAAAAACTTACAGGCCCTGTCAAGCAATCCGAATGCAGAATCCTTCTAGATTTTTATGGTCTTTGCCCCAATCTATGGTTGTCTCCCCATACTTGATTTAATAGTTTTTCTTTTATTAGACTTA
This sequence comes from Rhinolophus ferrumequinum, assembly GCF_004115265.2. NCBI lineage: Eukaryota > Metazoa > Chordata > Mammalia > Chiroptera > Rhinolophidae > Rhinolophus > Rhinolophus ferrumequinum. The sequence continues at coordinate 48,706,682 of NC_046301.1, forward strand.
ACCTTTATTCATTCAGTTTAGCTTTATCAGGCGGCTGTCACTTTTTTGCCATTTCACTGGCTAACACGCTATTTAATTGGATTACATCATTATAGTCCTGTGTAGTGTGGGACAAACATAACTCTTCTCTTTGTGCATTTAAAAAATCTTTTAACATAAATAACTCTTGACAGGCCACCTCATGTGGTGGGAGACATGCAGGTACACGAGCCCCAGGTGGATGGCAGGCTTCAGGCATCACCCAGAAGGTTTAGAAGGGGATGGAAAGGGATGCCGCAGGTTGGTGATAGGAAGACCCAACTAAGAAAGCATCTATGATATATAGAAATAGGACTATTGATGCTCATTTCAAAGCAAGTTGGTGTCATAAAAGGACTGTGTGCTTCAGTCAGGCAGATCTTGTTACGGAAACTTGGACAGATTTTGTGTGTGCCTCTGGTCTGTTTTCTCAGTTATACAATGGGGATACCATCCCTGCCTCTCAGGGTGGCTGTGTGAATGAAATAAGCCAGCGTTACCCACAGGAGACACTCAACACGTGTTCTCCTCCCACCATCAAGCTAATTCAGATAGCTCCTCTGGGCAGAGTTTGGCGCTGACCTTGGTTTCCTGTACTTTCAGAAGTCAGGTTTCTAGCCCCTCTATAGCCACCTCCAGTGCCAACCGCCAGCTGATGGTGCTGGAAGGGAAGTCGGGACCCTACTTTTCCTCTCTGGACTCGAGCATCGAGATCCTGAAGAAGAGGGCCCAGGAGCTGATTGAAAACATCAACGAGAGCAGGCAGAAGGACCACGCACTCATGACCAACTTCAGGGACAGCCTGAAGACCAAGGTGACAGATCCACACACGCACTCACCTGCACTGTTCAAAGGGGGTGCGGTGTCCATAGGTAAAAGGTAAAAGGGGAGGGAATGAAACCTGGTGAGCGTGTTATGTTCCCAGCATGATGCCAGGCAATTTGCATATAGTACCTCATTTCACCTTAATCCTGTAGAGATTGGACCCACTTTATAGATGGGAAAAGTAAGGTTTAGAAATAATTTGCCTGAGTGATAGTCAGAATGAGGGACCAAGGCACATCGGCCTCGACTGCCCAGCGCCCTTATTTCATACCAGGGCTAATGGCTGTGGGAGAAGGGGTTGAGGCACAGCCTGCGTTAACGCAGCCATTTATCCTCCAAAGTCAAATGGTTTGTGATGGGAAAGTAGGGGTCCCTCAGTATGTCCGGGGCTTATGTCTAACAAAGCCTGATGTTATATTCAGGTCCAACATTAATGGTTGTTCCTGACGCTTCTTCACAATGCACAACTGTGAGTGGGACATCTGTTGATGACAGGCTGAACTTTTCTGTCCCCCCGCCCCCCCCCTCACCCTACCAGTACACACCCTGGTACAGCATAGGAAATAGAGAAGTAGAGAAAAGTATAACATAGCAGGAAAAAACATAAAAACATTCCTATGAGCCTGCCACCTAGAAGCCCCTTTGCTGCTTGTGTTTTTCTAGTCTCTGTTATGTGCTTACTTCCTAACCTGGTGGAGCCTGTACTATATATATAATTTTGCAATCTTACCTTTAAAACAAGTTTTCTTTTTAATCTAGGCAGTTTCACCTCCAGTCATTGGAATTGTTTTTACCATTTTAATGTGATAAACTGCAGAAATCTTAGCCACTTAGAATACAAGTTTTGTGATGCCTCTGGTTCGATTGTCCAAGAACACGTCTCATTGTTTAAAAGGTTTCGGATCTGACAGAGAAGCTAGAGGAGAAGATGTATCAGCTTTATAATCACCACAACAAGATCATTCAGGACAAGCTTCAAGAGTTCAGCCAGAAAATGGCAAAGATCAGCCATTTGGAAACAGAGCTCAAACAAGTGTGCCACAGCGTGGAGACTGTGTACAAAGACCTGTGCGTCCAGCCGGAGGTAAGACTAACCCCTGCAGGGCTCGCTGCCTGAGGAGAGTTGTAGGGGCTAACATGAAAGGAAACGTCCACAGAAACTAAGGATGTAACGAACACAGAGAAGCTCTAGGTGTTCCTGCCATCACTCTTGTGCCCCCGTGCTCCCCTGTAACGTGGTATGTTGGAGCTGAGAAGCTGGCCCATTGTTATTTGCCACCGCTGTGTGGCCAGCTCTGTGGTGACAGAAAGGACAAAGTCCCCTCCGCCCAGAGCCCTGAGCCCTGGGCAATGCCTAATGAGTTTACTGATTACAGCAGAGCCAGAGACGCAGACATCGGCCAGGTCACTGGGGATGGGAGGAAACCCCGCCACATCTGATCACCTCACTGCCCCCACGTGTATTTGTTTTTCCTGTGACTGAAAGGACTTCTCAGGTAGTGCCAAGTAAATGTAACCCAACACTGTGGGTCAGACATGCAGTCTCTTTATTATTCTCTCTTCCCCCCTTATTCTGCCCCAACTTCCAGCATAAGGCACTTATCCCCCAGATGGGAGGGTCAGAGGGCACACAGGGAACTCTTGCTGTGTGTGTGGGGTTTACTCGGTAAGACACCAGGTCCGTGGGTCTCACAGAGGTTGCTTCTGTGTCACTGTCCTTCCCTCTCCCTGCTCTGTCAAGAGAAGCTTCTGTTCCAAGGTAAGTGGAACCTGTTTCCATCTGAGAAAGTCGGTACAGAGTTCCACCTTCTTTTTAAGGGGCTCATCTGAGTGACTTCAGAAGGGAAATTTTGATATTGAAAAATCAGTCTCTCACCTCCCACCATAAAAATTGGCTCTACCTGCCACCTTTCTGAGTAAGCTCAGCTCACAGCAGCTCCCTGGGAGGGGGCTCGGGACCATCTGGGCTCCTGGATGACGTGTGGTCACTTGCCGGTGGTGAACGCCTGGATCCCTGTGATTGCCCTTCCGAGGATCAGAGCGTGAATGTCGTGAGTGCCTGGACAAGATAAATATAGAATCAGTTTGGATTCTTAACAGTTCACAACTTCCCTTTAAAGACAATCTTCATGTCCCCTCTCCAGGCTACTACTTTGGAAGAAGAACAGACCCACAAAGATGGCGAATGCTGACAGCTTCTGGGAGAGTCGCCTCTTAGTGACAGCCCTAAGAGAAGGCTCAGAGGCCACCATTCCGGCCACACTGAGAAAATTGTTTTTCAGTTCTGTAATGCATTTTGGGAAAAAAAAAAAAAAAAGTTCCTTGTGCTAGACCCACAAGGCAGCAAGTCCAGCCACCACCATGGCTACAGCTTTGGTGACCCCCACATGTGGCAAATTCACCCCACCCCAGCCCTACATAGTTCATTAAATGTTTGATTTTCAATCCAGCCGTGCTTCCTTCCCATGGAGGTAGAGAGCTCTGATGGACTCTAGAAACACATCAGGCCCTTTCTCAGCCACAGGAGGGAAAGGAAAGCAAACATCACATAATCACTTGTCCCAGCTGAGGCTACCCGCTTCCTGAAGCCGCCACCCACATCCCACAGGGCAGAAGGCAGAGGTTACTCCCTTTTATGGAACAAAATAATTCTGATTGCTTTCTAAAGTGCATACCTGACACTGTCCCTCTCCTTGGTCCCTCACCTCCTAAAACAATCTGAAGGTCCCCCCTGCTTAGCCTTGGGGTCGTTCCTGTCCCCGTGTCTCCCACCCCTCCCTTTTGCAGTTTGGAGAATGTTCCATTCAGAATAGCATTCAGAAGCTATTTCACTGTCTCTGCCCAGGGAGCTCCTGCACCTGCCTCAAGACCTAACTCCATTCCATTTTCCTCCTAAGAGACAAGCACCTGCCCCTCTATTTCTGCCTGGATCACACTGGATTGTCCTTTTTCTCCCCCTTTTTAATTAACTTTTTCCACAACTGTCTTCCTTTGAGGCCAGGGGTTCTGGACCCCATGCGAGTCACAATCAGTTGCCAGGTGCAAACAACAGTCTGCAAATGGTTTACCTTTTTTCTCTTAACATAACATGGAGTGGCGATGCTTGTGTGTACTCACTCCCTTGCATCACCAGCTCACTGGGCATCGTGCCCCACTCGGGCTGCCCCATGAGGCTGTCAGCAGGCTTGGTAACACCCCCTCCCCGAGCATCTGAAGGAAAGGCTGAAGAACGCCTCACCTCCTCGGCCCCAGTGTGAGCCATTCCAGATGAGGGGTACAGGGTGGGACCTGTCCCAGGTCACACTGCCAGTGGGGGACAGCTGGGAGGAGGGCTCCAGTCTGCTGGCTCCACCCCTCCTCCCTGTCCCTCTTCCCCAAACAGTGAGGCCAACTGACCCTCCCCCATTCTCCAAAGGATTCAGCTCCCACCTTCATAGGTGTTCACGGCCTCCAGGTTCATGGCATGCCTGATCACGTGATACTCATCAGAAATCCCATTCCCTCCCAGCATGTCTCGGGCCTGGCGGGCGATGTCTAGGGCCTTCCCACAGTTATTCCTCTTTAGCAGGGAGACCATTTCTGGGGTGGCCCTGGGAATGGCACAGACATATAACAAGCCTTGATTACAAAGAACTAACCCCGCTCCAGGCATCCAGGCACCCCGACACGCTGGGCAAACCAGCCAGAGGAGGACTCCCTGCATTAGTCATAGCAGGAGACACTGAGTTCCCAAGAAGGGACAAGCAGGGCAGGCGCTGGCCCGTCAAGGCCAAGAGGGAGAAAAGGGATGGGTCCCCAGGGGCCACCAGCAGGAAGGACCTTTCATCCCAGGGCCAGCCGCCACCATGCCCAGAAGCGTGGGGTCCTACCACAGCTGTCCTCTTCCTCCCCCACAAGCAGCCCCTACTTGTCCTGATCCTTCAGGCGGCCCAGCTGCAGGCAGGCGTGAAGGCCCAGCGTGATCTCGGTGAGCATATCCGCCAGCTTCTTCTGAATCAGCTGGTTCCTGGCCAGCGGGACACCAAACTGGATCCTAGGCAGGCAAGGTTAGGGAAAGTTCAAGAGCAGGTGCCCACCGGCCCAGGAAGCCTTCCCAGGCTGCCCTAGGCCCCACTGAGCTCACCATGGCCCCGTCATTGATTCAGCCTGTCACTGCTCAGAAGGACTTCCCTGGCCATTTCACAGAGCAGGGAACTTAGGTCTGGTGAGTGGGGTCCAGGGAGCCGCCAGTGAGGTAAAGGATGGAATGCGAGCCCGCCCCCAAGAGCTCTCAAGGTAGCCTCCACTCACCTGTCCAGGGTATACTGCCGGGCTGTGTGCAAACAGAACTCAGCGGCTCCAAGCACGCCCCAGGCGATGCCATACCGGGCATTGTTTAGGCAGCCGAAGGGACCCTGTCGGATTGAGAGGGGGCCTCAGTCCCACCCCGGAGGAGCTGAGAGGGTCTGTGCAGAACCAACTCTGAAGTAGGGGGACACCCCCTTAACTCAGACATTCAAAGAGTCAGGGAGGCTGTTTAAATCACACAAGGCCCTGGTACCGAAGCTCATGTACAACAGGCCTTGCTCAGTGCCAGCTCACTCTTGGTTTGCACACAGGTCCACCCGTCCTAGGATCTGGATTGGCTGCTCAACTCTAGGGCCTGACATAGGGAGACAGGAAGATGTGCATGTGCCAAAGGATTAAGCTGGTTCAGGCCCATATGTGTCCTGGGCAGAGCCATTGTGAACAAGATAGTCACCAAAAAGGGGCAGTACACAGGGACTATGTCTGTCTGGTCTCCAGCTGGGACCCCAGCACGGGGCCTGCCCAAGAAAGGTAAACCAGCATGTGACCTGATATCATTTCCCAAGATGGCTTCTGCTCACCGCCAGCCCAGAAGCCTTGGGCAGCACGTTCTCCTCTGGCACCTCCACACTGTCCATGATAATCATGCCCGTAGCTGAGGCCCGCAGAGAAAACTTGCCCTCGATCTTGGGGGCCGAGAGGCCCCGCATCCCCTTCTCCAGCAGGAAGCCCCGAATGCACTTATCTTCACACTGAGCCCACACTACAAACAGGTCGGCCACAGGCGAGTTGGTGATCCTGGGGATGGGACAGGCAGTGAGTCTGGCGGCTGCCCCTCTGCCCTTGCCCACCCACGCGAGGCACCCAGATCCCTCACCAGGTCTTGGCCCCATTGAGGGTGTAGGTCCTGCTGGATGGGTTATGGCGGGCTCTGGTCTCCATGCTGCCAGGATCACTCCCGTGATTGGGCTCTGTGAGCCCAAAGCAGCCCAGGAGCTCCCCTTTGGCTGTACGCACAAGACATTGTTAAAAGGCTCCCTGACCCCATTCATGCCCTCAAGTGAAAAGTGTCAGCCTCTCAACCAAGCCAGGCTAAAGCAGATCCGGCCCTGCCCTCACAGCACTTCCATATGCTGGTGGAGGGACAAGTCCTTGCCCCCTTACCCCCCACCCCTGGGCCATAGTCATAATGCCATGATGGGGTGGGGCCTCACAGGAGTCAGGAAGAAGTCAGCTAAACTGTCTTGAAGGGGAGTGAAAAGGGTTAAGCAAGAAGAGAAGCCCTGGCAGTGGGAAAAGGACATGCAAAGGCCCAGTGGTACACTTAGAGAATTCCAAGTAGCTGAGTCTGACTGGGGCAGAGCGTCAAGAGAGTGGCCACAGATGAGGTTGAAAGGTCACCAGAGGCCTCCTCATGTGGGACCTCACGAACCCAGTCAAGAAATGAAGATTTTAAACGTTGGTCTAGGATGGGGGAGACAGAAATCAAATCAAGAGGGAGACAGGGAGATGATGGTGGTAAGAAAGGGCCAGAGAGAGAGTCAAAAGAGACCTAGGAGGGGATGGTCAGGATCAGATGTGGGGTTGAGGCTCAGACTCTGGCAAGGGATTCAGGTGGCCCCTGGTGCTATCCTTGATGGGGGAACAGAAGGCAGGCTCAGGGGACAGCCCCACCCGAGTCCTAGACCATTGGAACTGTCTTCTACCAGGGTCCCCTGGCAGCAGGCAGCTGCTCACCCAGCAGGGGAAGGTACTTCTTCTGCTGCTCCTCGCTGCCATACGCGTAGATGGGGTGCATGACAAGGGAGGACTGGACACTCATCGCTGACCTGTAGCCGCTGTCCACACGCTCCAGCTCCCGGGCCAGGAGCCCATAAGCCACTGATGAGACTCCAGCACAGCCATACCCTGGTGAGGGAGGTGCGGAGGGGAGATAGGGCAATGGGGGCCAAAACCGACCCAGCGGGGACCAGTGACTCCTGAGGCCCAAGAAACAAAGATAGATAGGGGTGCCCAAGGAGGGGGCGTCCAGCTGACTTTATCTTGAACATGTATTCGTTTCATCCCCAGTCAGAGGGACAAAAGCCTTGCTTTACCGACTGGGAAACCCAAACTCAGGGAAAGGAAGGGGCTTTCCAGCTCACAGCTGGGGCTGCAGAACGTGGAGAGAAACTTGTCCCTACCTTTGATCGTGGGGCCCAAAACACCGAGTTCCCCCATCTCTGAGATGATCTCCCTGTGAAAAACTGCAAAGGGACAGAGGCCCAAGTTCAGGGCCAGCTCTGGCCCACTGGAGCCCCCACCTCAGCGACTGAGGAGGCAGAGGTGGTGTGTATGGTGGAGGTGCCCACCAGCCCGCCTGGGCACCTTCGTTGCGATTGGCCAGCAGAATGCGGGGCATGAGCCGCTCCTGGCAGTAGGTGCGGAAAGTGTCCCTGATGAGGATCTCATCTGTTGTCAGCTGCTCCTCCAGGACCAGCGGATCCCTCCAGTCAAACACTGGACGCAAGGCTGGGAGAGGGAGCAGGGACTCGACTCAGCCCAGCCCAATCGACCACCGCACCTTCCTCTCCCAGGATCCTCCACTCCAATCCAGTTCCAGGATAACATGGGTTGCAAACAACAAACTGGCAAGCTGGCCCTTGTTCGGGAAACCCACTGCCTCAGCGCATTCGGCCCTGGCCTCTCCGCCCCGGCAGCCCTCGGACCCTGGGACAAAGCCCACCCGGGGCAGACAGACAGTGGGGCAAGGGCCGCAGAAGCACGGCGTGACGCGAGGTCCTTACACTTGGCCGGTCGGCTCTGTGTCTTTCCGCCCTTCTCTGCAAACACAGGACGAGAAAATAAACCCGAGAAAGTCCCCGAGCCTCCAGTTCCACCCTCCCCACCCTACCCCCGACCCAGCACTGACCGCTCTGCGCCGCTGCCGAGCCCCAAGCGCGCAGGAAGCGCAGGCGGTGTCCGCCGCTCAGCAGCCGCAAGGAGACGCCTCTCAGAGCCATGTGGGCAGAGGTCCGGCGAGCGTAGCAGCCACGCCCGACCTGGAGGAGCGGAAGCATCAGAATGGAGCGGCACCCACCCGCAGCCATGGCCCATTGCGCCCCTCGCCCCTTTTCGTCAGTCCCTACCAGGCGCCCCTCGGCTTCCCGCACAGACCACAAAGCACCAGATGATGGCTTTTGACCTCGGGCGGAATAGGAGGGGCGGAGGCGGAATGGAGCTTCTCATTGGTTCGTCCTGGGACCTGACTCCAACGCGGCTCGGCATTTTAAAAAGGCAATGGCAGGCTTCTGGCGAAAGCGGGCGCGCTCAGGCGTAGGCACGTTAGCCCCTTTAAGAAGCAGGACTGGAAAAGGGCAGAGGCGAGTGCGCCTACCCGATTGGCCAGCTGTATTCCGGCTCTGATTGGCCCAAAGAGGGGGCTCGGCCCACTTTTGGTTGGTCAGTTGATGGGGACGTGTGCAAAGGGATTCTGGAGTTAAACGAGGAAGCTAAGGCAGGAAAAGAATAAGTCCTGGAACTCAGGAGGCCAGACCTCGAGGTCTCCTGTAATGGGGTACTTGTGTGTGTGAGGAGGAATTGGGCTCTAGAGGGCGATCTCAGCCCAACCTGTCGGCTAGTCTGTCCCAGGAAGCACTGCAGCCGCGAGTGACTGTGTGACTTGGCGTGATTCCGAGTGCTATGTGATTCTGTGTGCATCTGTGTGTGTGATTGTGCTTGAGTGACTGTGTATCTGTATGTAGTGGGACTGAGTATGCCTGGGCTGTTGACTAGGTGGTTTTGTGCCTGTGTAACTGTGGCTGGTTTTGAATGTCTGTGTGGCTGAATGTCTTTGTGGTTTCTTGTCTGTGATTGGAAGCTTGTGTAATTGTATTCTGTGTGGTACTGTGTGTATGACTATGTTTTGGTGATTTTCTCTCTAGGTGTGGCTGTTTGTGGTAATATTACTGGATATTTGTGTATGTGATTGTGTGTAACTATATGTGTCAGTGTGGTTTGGTCTATGTGCAGTTGTGTGTGATTGTGTGCCTGACTGTAACACATGCCTGAGTGGTTGGCTTTGCTCACCTAGGTCACTTTTAAGAGCATTTATGTGGTGTGCATTTGTCTGGGTGCATCATGCTTGACCATCTCTTTATCTGAAAGACATAGATCTACCATGACTGACCCATTCTCAGTTGGGAAAAGTAAGGCCGAGAAAGCAATACAGACTTGCGCAAGGTCACACTGGGCCAGGTGCAGAGCAGCGACCAGGACCGGGATCCAAGCCTCCTGATTCCCAGGACAGGCCCCTGCCCACTCTGGAATACTTCTTCCCACATTGACACTCTGGATAGTTGTGTGTGTAGTGTGCTCTGCCTCACACATTGTGACTGAGTGTGATGGCAGTAACTGTGGGTTTGTGTCTGAATGTGATTACTGGCCTGCGTGTTCCCAAATGCCTGGGCCCTGGATGTCCCTGGACTCTCCCACTTTCTAGGCCCTTTTTTGCCCTTAATATCCAAATAAAATGGTTTGAACCCTCCACCTCACACAGTAGGGAGTCCATCACCACCTTGAAATGTTTGGGATTCTGCATAACTCATATTCTTCTGGACACCTTCCTCCTCCTGGAGCCCGTGGCCTCTCTCCTACTGCTTCCTTTTCCCCAAAGCTCCCTGCCCTGGAGCTGTTGTGGGTGCTGCAGTTCTCTATGCTCAGGGGGTGTCAGAGGGTGATGACAGCATACACACTAGGAAACGCAAATCAAAGCTCCAGCCTGGCTGCCTTGTGAAATCCATCATTCCTACCTACTGCTACATCATCCCAGCGGCCTTCTCTCCCAGCCAAATGCCTCTCTCTGGACCCTTATCCTCTTGCTTCAGAGCCAAACATACCTGTTTAGTGCCTTACCCTAAACCAAGGAAATCTCTCCCCAAGAGAGAGACTGCTTTCCTCTCCAGGAAACCAGCCATTTTGCTTTATTTGAAGTGAAATTCACATAACATAAAATGAGCCATTTAAAATGTACAACTCAGTGACATTTAGTACATTCACAATTGTGCAACCACCCCCTCTATCCAGTCCCAGAACATTTCCATCACCCCCCAAAGGAGACACTGTACCCGTTAGCAGTCACTCCTCATTCCCTCCGTCCCCCAACCCATGGAAACCACTAACCTTTTTGCCTCTATGGCTTTGCCTATTCTGGATATTTCATATAAATAGAATCATATGTGACTTTTGTGACTGGCTTCTTTCACTTAGCATGTTTTTGAAGTTCATCCACGTTGTAATACGTATTAGAACTTCATTCCTTTTTATGGCTGAGTAATAATATTCCATTGTGTGGATGGACTACGTTTTGTTTATCCATTCATCTGATAATGGACATTTGGGTTGACTCCACCTATTGGCGATTGTGAATAATGCTGCTGTGAACATGCATCTGCACAAGTATTTGTTCGAGTCCCTGCTTTCCATTCTCTTGGGTATATACCTAGGAGTGGAATTACTGGATCATATGGAAACTCTATGTTTAACTTTGTGAAGAATCATCAAACCGTTTTCCATGGTAGCTGCACCATTTTATATTCTGACCATCAGTGTACTAGGGTTCCAATTTTCCCACATCCTTGTCAACAAATGTTATTTTTTTGCTTATAGCCATCCTGGTAGGTTTGTTGAGCTGGCTTTTTTTTTTTTTTTTTAAAAAAAGGTTTTATTGGGGAAGGGGAACAGGACTTTATTGGGGAACAGTATGTACTTCCAGGACTTTTCCAACTCAAGTTGTTGTCCTTTCAATCTTAATTGTGGAGGGTGCAGATCAGCTCCAGGTCCAGTTGCTGTTGTTAGTTGCAGGGGGCGCAGCCCACCATCCCTTGCGGGAGTCCAACGGCAACCTTGTGGTTGAGAGCCCACGCTCCAACCAACTGAGCCATCTGGCACTAGCCCATGTGGGAATCAAACCGGCAGCCTTCCGCGTTAGGAGCACGGAGCCACCGGGCTGGCCCTGTTGAACTGGCTTTTACATTCTTTTTTGCACAGAATTTTTTGTCTTTTTTGTGTGACGCATTTGTGGTGCACCAACTCTGTGTATCTGTGGTGATTTGTCTATGTTTGGGCAAGATTGTGTGCCTTTCCCTATCAGGCTGTCTAATTCCATGTTGGTATGTTGTCTATGTTTGACTGAGTGCGCCCCCTAAGGTTGGACATTGATAGCTGTGCAAACGTCTGACTAAAAAATTATGTACTGATAGTGACAGGTGGCGTGACTACAAAAGGTTGTAGGCTTTATATGGTGCTGTGTGTGATTGCGTCTGTGTCTGATGTTAGCTGTATACATCATTGTGTGATTGTGAATGGTTGTATGCAGCCGGTTTTTATGCTTTTGTGTCTTAGGCACATCTGTGTTTGACAGGGTTGTGTGACTGCAGTTTCTATAGTTTTGTAACAACATATCTAGGAATCTCCATGTGTCTGTTTGGTTTTAGGTAAACCATGTCAGTATGATTGCATGATTGTATGTGATTGGATAACTGTGTGTGATTTTGTCAGCATGTGATTATGAATTCTATGTCGGAGACATTGTGTGACTAGATGGTATAACCAAATGGTATATGGTTGTTTTCCTGCCCGGGAATTGTGTTTCTGTGCCTGGTCTATGTGATGCACCAACACAGAATTATATGTGTGGGACTACATGGTCTGTATGGCTGAGGGACCAGGAATTCATGTCACTATGTAATTGCATATTGTGTGTTTGTGACTATGAACTGTGTATCTGTGATGTGTGTCCATGTTGCCCCCACCCCAGTGGAGGTCCCTGGTGCAGCACCTTGGATCCTGCCCCCATGTGGTACAGAAACCAGGCAGCAGCAAGACCCAGGGCAAGGGTTGATGTGAGTCTCCTGCAAGCCAGGTACTTCTTGTGGTCCCACCCAATGGTCCTCTCCCATCCAGGTGGGGGGATCAACTCCCCCTCCCCAGCCCTCATCAAACTGCAGATGTAGTGTTGCCAGCCTCAACCTCCACACAGCCCCACTCCCTACAGTGCCCCCCAGGGGGTGTGGCTCCATGGTAGACAGTGGCAGCTAATTGGCAGGGGCTCCCCTGCCACTGGTCTCAGACCCTGAGAGTTCACAACCAAGGAAATTTCAAGCCAAGCTAACGTGAAGCCCCAGCCCCCAGCCCTGCCACTCGTCAGGGACAGAGCTTTGGCTGTTTTGGGCCCCCACCTGATAGCAGCCTCCAACGTCTGGGGTGTCTGATAATGCTTGTCCTGGCAGGGAGTTCGTGCCAAGTCCCGCCATCAGCATCTTTGCTTCTGTTTTTGGGGGAGGGGGAGGGCTGCAAGGCCTCCGTGAAGGGAAAGGGGGTCTCAAAGCCCCTCCCCAGAATCCCCATTCTGCCTGTCACCCCTTTTCCAGGAAGGTAATTGAGAGCAGGCCCCCAAGACTCTCCTTTGGGGATGCAGTGCCTTACTTTATCCAATGCCTGAACCCCCAAACCTCTGAACCCCCAGCCCCCAAACATCTGAGTGGGCTTTGGATACAGTGTCTGTCTTTAAAGCTCTGCCCCAAATAGGCCAAGGTAAGGTCTGTTCCCCAGAAACAGTGACCATCCCCACCCCTCCACCCCCATTCCCCCGCCTTGCCTGACCCTTATCAGGGGCTGCAGCCAATCATCTGAGGGCAGAGAGGAGCCCTCCAAGAGGCCATCGGAGCCTCAGAGCCCACGAGGCCACCGAGGGAGAGGTGGCCTGAGGGCTAGGGTGGGCACCAGCCAGCCATGGCCGCAGCTGAGACCACCTTGCCTTCCATCAGTACACTGACTGCCCTAGGCCCCTTCCCGGACACACAGGAAGACTTCCTCAAGGTGAGGTCATGCAGGATCTAGGTGGCTGGCTGGGATCCTAGGCTCCGGTCATAGAACTTAGGGGTCCGGTCTGCATTTTGCCCTGGAATCCAGAGACCTGGCCTTGGCTGGGGGTCCTCAGCCCAGTCCAAGGGTCTGAAGTGGTCTAAAGGCTTATTTTTGAAGCTTAGAGCTGAACACCTTGGGGGTCTAGGCTCAGTGAGACAACCCCAGGTATCAGGGGAAAAAAACAAAGGTGTCTAGGGGACATCCAGGAATTAATCTTGGGAATTAATCTTCTTGGCGTACTGGGAAGCAGGAGATTCTGGGGGGAAACTGAGGCAAGGCTGGGCCACCCCAGCCTTGCATTCTTGGCTCTGCCACCCCTTCCCCCACGCCTAAGTGCAGCTCCAGATAATGTATGTCTTATCTCTCGTTGCCAGCCAGACGCGATGGACCTCTGTCCCCAAAGCTGGAGGGGGGACAGGGGCAGTGTGAGGGAGTGGGACAGACATCACAGACAAGCACGCAAGACCCCTTTCCAGAGCCTCTGGCCAGCGTGCTCCCATCAGGGCATCAGGACCCTCCGTCTCGGCGGAGGGTACCCTGGTGACCCCTGAAGCCTTACTCTACGGCTCCTTCTCTTAGTGGTGGCGCTCTGAGGAGGTGCAGGACTTGGGGCCGGGTCCCCCAGACCCCATCGGGCCGCCCCTCTATGTGAAGGCAGAGTTGCAGGACGTGCCTGGGGAGGACGAAGAGGACAAGAGGGACGCGGCCACTGCCTGGGACCTGGATCTCTTCCTCACCAACCTGCCGTGCGCAGAGACCGGCGGTGCGCCCCAGACCTGCGCTCTGGCGCCCGGCGAGTGTTCGGGGGTGCAATTCCCACCGCCGCCCGAGACTCTGGGCGCGTACACGGGCGGCCCAGGGCTGGTGGCTGGGCACTTGGGTCCCGAGGAGCACCCGGGCTGGGCGCGCCCGGCCCCACGAGCCCCGGGCCCTGACGCCTTCGTGATCCCAGCCCTGGTCCCGGCCCACGAGCCCAAAGCGCTGCCACTGCAGCCGGGGTACCTGGGGCCGGGTGCAGGCTCCTCCGGCAGCTACTTCCCGCGGACCGGGCTTTCAATGCCTGCGGCGCCGGGCGCCCCCTATGGGCTGCTGTCCGGCTACCCCGCGCTGTACCCGGCGCCACAGTACCAAGGGCACTTCCAGCTCTTCCGCGGACTTCCCACGCCCGCGCCTAGCCCCACCGCGTCCCCCTCCTTCCTGAGTTGTCTGGGACCGGGAACGACGAGTGCGGGACTCGGGGGAAACGCAGGAGACCCAGGAGAGACTGCGGAGGCCGCGCCGTCCAAGCGCAGCCGGCGCTCGTGGGCACGCAAGAGGCAGGCGGCGCACACGTGCACGTATCCGGGCTGCGGCAAGAGCTACACCAAGAGCTCGCACCTCAAGGCTCATCTACGCACGCACACTGGTGAGGCAGCAGGGCTAGAGGCGGGGCCTCGGGAGCCGAGCGTGGCCTGGGATCCCGCAACCAAGCGCACGGGTCTGGGCAGAGGGAGCTGGGAACGAGCAGGGACCCTCCCGAGCTGGGAGGGCTAGAGGACTGAGTAGCAGTGGTGCGAGAGGCGGGTTGGGAAAGAGGGAGGACCTGAAAAACCTGAGGAGCGTTTCAGAGAACAGACGGTTAAGACCTGGGCCTGGGTTGAGGAGCAGAAAGCCTGGCCAGCAGCGTAGGGTACCGGTCTAGGTGAGGGGCTGAGGGGAGGGGCCAAACTTGGAATGCCGGGGGCGGGGCCAAAGACACTGGGTTCAGGTTTGTGGCAAGCGGATTCTGGGCTCAGGGGCCGAACTAGGAGTAAAAAGCGTTAGGTTGGCATGGAGGAGGAGCCAGAGTGTAGGGGGCGTGGCTGGGGCTCAGGGGCTGAGATACAGGTACAGAGTCAGTTTCAGTTCCCAGAGAACAGAGGAGTAGGGTGGGCACTAAAGAAGCTGTCTGAAGACAGAGAGGGGGGCCGTGGAATAGAGGCGGGGAGGAGAAAGGGTGAGGCCTATGCTTAAGGATCCGCATAAAGGGTGGTGCCAGGTGTACAGACCTGTCCAGGGACTCAGGAGAGGGGCCAGGCCTAGCAGGGGGACAGCATAATAACCGCGGGCAGGGCCTGGAACACCAGGTGGGTTTTGAGGCTCAAGGGTCAAAGCCAGAGGCAGGGTAGGGCAGCAGCTGAAGAGTCCCCTGGTGCAAGGGAGAGGCTGGACCACCGGGGGCAGGACCAAAGGGCGAGGGTGGGACGACTTTAGGACGCTGGAGCCGGGTACCAGGGCACAGGAAGTGGGACCAGTGGTGTAGGGGATGCGATTTGGGCCCAGGAGGTGAGAACAAGCATGGGTCCAAATGCAGGTACAGAAAAAGGATTGGGGTCACAGAGGGCCGGACTCTGGTGCACTCCACTGAGAGTGGGCGCCTCCTTAAATTGAATTCACACCCTAGGCGCCTCACTTGCCTCACCCTAGTCCAGTCCTAGGCTGAACAAAAGGAGTGCGGCCAGATGCAGTGGCGGTCAGGGAGCGGTGTGGGACAGACAACGGCGCTGACAGCTTCCTCACCTCCCAGGGGAGAAGCCTTATGCCTGCACGTGGGAAGGCTGCGGCTGGAGGTTCGCACGCTCCGACGAGCTGACCCGCCACTACCGAAAACACACCGGACAGCGCCCCTTCCGCTGCCAGCTCTGCCCGCGCGCTTTTTCGCGCTCGGATCACCTGGCCTTGCATATGAAGCGTCACCTTTGAGCCCCCTCCCCCCAGCACTTGGACCTTCCCGGGGACGGAACAAGAATGGAGCCACGCAGGGTGGTTTCCCCTCGAATGGACCCTCTGCCAGTCTCGTGGCCCCACAGATCCACGAAAGATCAAGGGCTGGCCTATAGACAGACCTGGGGGGAGCCTCCAACGGAAGCTCCTACATGTCCTTAGCCACAGGGAGCCACAGAGACTTCCTACGAAACAGAGCCCCAAATAAATGGACTCAGATGGACACTCAGACACTTGGGACAGGAGACAGACCCTCAGAAAGCTGGACCCTCTGACCAGTTCACAGGAGGCCCTGGACAGCGGGAGGGGTTGTGGGGTGAAGCTTCTCAGAGACCCTGGGTCTAGAAGGGGTCTTCACACCTTGACTTCTGAAGCTCTGCATAGAGCCTGGCATCTGCTGTGAATGGTTATGGGTCCTGTAAAACTGCCCTCCTAGATAAAGCTTCGATAAAGCTTCGGTGTTGGCCTGACTTTGTGAGTTTTGGGTGCTGGAAGATGGGAGGAAGCTGTATCTCCAGAGGTGATATTGGGGGGCCATACACACCCTCACACCCTTATCTCCTAAACTTCCTAAACTTCCCCTCCGGTACTGCAGGCCTTATGGCCCCTTCTCCCCCCCACCCCAACCTAAGATCAGGCTACATCCTTCTAGTCTCCTGCCTTGAACCTCAGGCACATTCACAGGGACCGTCTCCCTCCATTTAAGAGCCCCCAGCCTGGCCCCAGAACCCCAGCACCCTTCACCCTGCCACGATTCACAGTGACCCCTTGGCTAGCTCAGGGGGGCCCCAGGAAAACAACGAAAAGGAGGAGGAGCAGGAGCACAAACTCCCTTTAAGAGAACAAAAGTCACAAGACTTGACTTCGGGCTGTAAGGCAGGAAATGAAAAAAATCCAATTTGCATATGACCCAGAAGCCCAGGTTGGAACGGGTGCCGGCGGGAGAGAGGATTGGAGGTAGCCGGAATTCAAAGACACAGAGGCGGAACTTAGTGGAGGGGCCTGAGCGGTGATTGGCTAAAAGCAGAGTCAGCGGCAGGACACGGGACGAACCAGAGGGTGGAGTCTATCAAGGGTCGTCGGCCGGAAACAAGAGGCGGCCTCTGGCAGGCCGGGTTGGGGCGGGGCCTGTGAGGAGTGACAGTTCGAAAGGTAGCCTCGCCCTGGGAGAATGTAATGCTTTTTTAAAACTCTGCTTCGCCTCTCGGGGTGGAGTTTTCGTCTTCCGTCTGTCAAGTCCTCGGTTTTTCCAGGATTTTGGGGAAATGAAAGTCACCAGGGGCCCATCTCGTGATCCGGCGCCCCGCAGTGTCAACACAGATTCCTCGACCTCAGCCCCATGGCTGCGCTGAGCCCGCTGCTCCTAGCCGCGCTGCTGTGGGTCCCTGCAGGGGCCGTGACCTGCTACGGGGACTCGGGGCAGCCTGTGGACTGGTGAGTGCACCGGCGCCGACCATTACCCCCGGGGCCCGATTGGGGATTGCTGAGCTCTTGGGTGAAGCCTGGGGCTTCTTCTCTTCCCCTTCTTCCATTTCTATCCATTCCCCAACCTCCAGGTTTGTCGTTTACAAGCTGCCGGCCCACAGCGGGCCCGGGGTCGAGGCGCAGGCGGGGCTGCGGTACAAGTACTTGGATGAGAGCTCAGGGGGCTGGCGTGAAGGCGCAGGGCCCATCGACAGTTTGATGGGGGCCGTGGGCCGCAGCCTGCTGCCGCTGTACCGAAACACCAGCCAGGTGAAGGGGCGCAGGGCAGAACCTGGGTTGGGACTATAGGGAGGGTTCGGCCTGGGACGAGAGGGAGAACTTCACGTCGCTCGATGTATCTCCCCTAGCTCGCCTACCTACTGTACAATGATCAGCCGCCTAAAGGAACTAAGGATTCTTCCAGCCGGGGGCACACGAAGGGTGAGGCCCGCACTGGGGGCTGGGCAAGGGCTGCGGTTTCCTTATGCATTTCCCTCAACTAACCCCTGACTGCAGGAGCGGGAGGGGGCTACTCTGTCAGACCCTGGGCATCTGTTCCCACATCTTATATTAACATTCCTTTCTCCACACTGTAACATTGATCGCCTATGGAAACAGTTCAGTAGTAGTCCTGACATTGCCCACACCTTCTCTAGGCTACCTGCAAACGAAGTGTATTCTTGATTGCACATGTGCTTTTTGGGATGCTCTGAGCAATCCCCTGATCCCTGTCTTCTGGTTCAGGCGTGTTGCTTCTGGACCAAAAAGAGGGCTTCTGGCTGGTCCACAGCGTTCCAGGCTTCCCTCCAGCTGCTTCCCATGCTAACTACAGCTGGCCTCGTCCTGCCCACACCTATGGGCAGACGCTGCTCTGCATGTCTTTTCCTCTCGAGCAGTTCTCAAAGATTGGTGAGTGGGGACAGGGAAGCAGAGTGAGTACCTGATTCTCAGGCCAGCATGTGGAGCACTCCCTCATTTTCTCCACCCCTTGCCCTCCAGGTAAACAGCTGAGCTACACCTACCCCCTGGTGTATGACCACAAGCTGGAAGGGACCTTTGCCCAGAAATTCCCCGAACTGGAGGAGGTGGTCAAGGGCCACCATGTTCATGACAGACCCTGGAACAGCAGTGTAACACTCACGTCAAAGGCAGGGGCTAACTTCCAGAGCTTTGCCAAATTTGGAAAGTTTGGAGATGGTGAGCCTGAGGTTGAGGGTTGAAGTACTCTTTTTCTGCAGAGGTGGTGTCAGATGTGTCCATGGCTGAGGACAGGTCAGAGATAAGGACTGGGAACCAGAAGTACATGAGAGGTAGACAACCAACACACCTGGACTCAACTATTGGTTTCTGGTTGTGTGCTGCATGATTTAACTGGACTCTCAGTTTACCCATCTGAAAAATGGGGGTACCGAGATCTACTTTAAAGGGTTGTGAATGAAGTGATACATATACAGCATTTAGTAAGGGCTATTAGTCTTAATGTTGTTATTCCCTGGGGTTGCCAGGAAACTGAGCTCAGAGAGGGGTCAGTGGCCTAAAGAATTCCTAGCAGTAACCCTGAGCTTGCCTATGCCCTCTTTCCATCCTCCACAGACCTGTACTCTGGCTGGTTGGCGGAAGCCCTTGGCACAAACCTGCAGGTCCAGTTCTGGCAACACTCTGGTGGCATCCTGTCATCCGACTGCTCCAAGGTCTGGGAAGTGCTGGACGTGACCCAGATAGCCTTCCCTGGGTCAGCTGGGCCCACCATCAATACCACAGACGACCACTCCAAATGGTGTGTGGCCCCAGAAGGGCCCTGGGCCTGTGTAGGTGACATGAATCGGAACTGCGGAGAAAAGTACCGAGGTGGGGGCACAGTGTGTGCCCGGCTGCCTGCCCTCTGGAAGGCCTTCCAGCCTCTGGTAAAAGCATGGGAGCCCTGTCAAGGTGAACAGACCTTGTCTCCAGGAAGCCCGGCAGAGAGTATAAGAGCTAGAGCTCACAAGCCAGTTTTGACTTCAGTTTAAATCCCAGTTTAGTCTCTTTCTAATTGTGTAACCTTAATTATGTGCCTTAACCTCTGTGACTCAGTGTACTCATCTGCAAAATGGGAACCATAACACCTGACAGGATTGGTGAGAAATAAAAGGAAACGGGTGGATGGGACTGTTAACCTTTCTACAGGTGGGTACTAGGACTCAGAACAGTTATTACGGCTCCCTGAGGGTCTGGGGGCAGCTGGCTGGTAGGTGAGACACCTAGTGGGACCAAAAGGAAGGATCCATATAAGACTCACCTCCCTATTCCATGGTAACCGGGACTGGAGTTCTGCCCCTCAACAAGTACACACACAATAGGGCGGAAACCTTGCCTTGCTGGGGAGGAGGGGCAAGCCCCAGAAAGCTCATGTAGCTTGAGGTACTTTATTTATATGTGTACATATGTATACAAGCGGCTGTACAGTGCAGGGCCAGCGGCCCCCTCAGCTATGGGCCTGGGGGTGTGGGGCAGGGTGCCTCTTTTTTCGTCAGGCCTGTTGGGGGTACAGCTTCAGCAGGGCACCGGGAAGTCAGCCCCACCTCAGGCTTGGTGGCTGGGACCAAGAAAGTAGCTGGTGGGGCTGGGGATGCTATGCTGCTGGGTGCATTCTTTGCATTCTTCGTTGGGGCTAGAGAGGGGGTCTGGGGTTCTGGGGAGAGCTTGGGGGAGGTGGGCTTGGAGCGAGGCCCACTCAGTGTGGTCCGCTCCTCTACCACCTCCAGTACCCAGCGCTCCCGGCCTCGGGGGGCCTCAGGTGCGGGAGGAGCCAGGGGCATGGATACCTGCAACCCCTTAGAGTCCGAGCCAGGAGGCTGGGGCACTTCGGTTTTGGCCCCCGGCCGCACAGGCTCTACAACAATGGGCACCAAGGGAGTGCCTGCTTCGCCGGAGCTACTGCGCCGGCCTGTCTCGTGTTCCTGTACTGGGCTCAGTGTGGCCTTGGCCACGGCCCTGGCTGCCCCGCCCACGCCATCTTCAGTCTGCACGCTCTGCTGCCGCGTGCCGCTGGCGTCCCGCTCCAGAGTCCGGCTCCCGGGAGTCGTCGCGCGGGGCGGGGTGCAGGCCTCCGCACTGCTCGGGGACTCCTCTTTACTGGATGCAGCCGG
Source organism: Rhinolophus ferrumequinum (assembly GCF_004115265.2). Classification (NCBI taxonomy): domain Eukaryota; kingdom Metazoa; phylum Chordata; class Mammalia; order Chiroptera; family Rhinolophidae; genus Rhinolophus; species Rhinolophus ferrumequinum. The sequence goes on from NC_046301.1 coordinate 48,727,051, forward strand.
CGGCCTGGGGGCGCCCTCGGGCAGCAGCGGGTCCGCGCCCAGGCTCAGAGGCGATTCCTGCCGGCCCAAGCGGCGGACGGCGACCTGCCGGGGCGTGCCAGGCCCCTCGACAGGGGGCGTCTCGCCATCGGACTCAGCGAGGCTATGCAGCGCCAGCTCGCCGTGGAAGTCCTTGCGGAAGTCCGGATGGCCCACCTCGAGGCTGTGTTTGCGCAGCGCGCCCTTCTTGTCGGCGCCCAACGAGGCTCCCAGCTTCTCCGCCGACTGCACGCGTTTAAGGAGTGGCGAGCGTGGTGGCTCGGCACTCTTGGGGCGGGGGCGCACCACCGGCGGCGACGAGTGCAGCTTGGCCGGGAAGCTCTGTGTCGTATGCGAGCTGCCCACCGTGTGGCCGGGCAGCGGCGGCGGCGATGCCTGTGTCGGGGACGGCGTGTGGGCCAGCGGCGACAGCGGGATGTTGCCGGCCGACTTGCAGCGCGCAGAGCGGTACTGGCGGTGCAGCTTCGGCGACAGGCCGTGAAGCGTGCTGGGCCGAATGTGGTGTGACGCCGACGAAGCTGGTGAGTTGGGTGTGCTCGAGGCCGGGGAGCTGCTCTGGGACGAGGCCCCTGCGGGTGGGCAAGAGAGGGTGCTGAGCACGGCAAACACCGCCAGGGGACCAGTTCGGCCACCCCTCGCTCAGCCCCGCGCAGGCACAGAGAGTACCTAGGTAGGCGGAGTCTGGTGTAGAGCGGTAGCTGTGCGTGGGCGAGCGCGCGGGTAGCCCATGGGTGGGTGAGCCAGGTAGGCTGTCGCTGGAGGACAGCGAGCGGTTCAGAGACGACAGTGAGCGGCTAGTGTGCAGCAGGTTCGACTGCTTCGTGATTTTGCGGAAGAGGGAGCTGCGTTTCTTGCTGGGGGACAAGGAGGGGGCCATTTACCCTAGATTAGACTCCAAAATTCCCAGGTCCTCCCACAATGGCTCCTGGGACTGCCCAACCCTCTGGCCCCACCCTCTACAGCTACAAGGGTGAAAAGAAGTTCATCTGACTTACTTCTGCCTGGATCCTCACTCAAATCTCCACTCACGACTAGTGCAGGCCAAACCCACTAATCAAAACAGACCACTCTCCTGGCCCCACCCACCTCCCCTAGCTCCTCCTACCTATCAGGGTATGCTCATTCCAGACAGAAATCCCTCTCCTAGCCCTTCCGAGTCGTCTAAACACATCCAAAACAGGGAAAGACCACTAACTCAATGGCACCCTTTCTAATCCAGATCTGCTGGCCCTGCCCACCTGCCCGCGATACTCTCACAATGCTTTTCTTACAGCCCAGGAACCTGGCAAAGCTTCCTTTACTGGCTCCTTCCGCTTTCCCACCCCACCCCCTTCTCTGTCCTCTTGGTTTTGTTCTTTACTTGGTGGCCCAAACCTTTCCTTCTCCTGTCCTCATCTGTGCCCCTCCCACTTTACCCCCCCATACACACTTTTTTCCCCCCCTTCTTTCGCCTCCCCCCACAAAGCTGTTGTTTCTCAATCTAGTTGTGTAGGACACAGCTCCCTGGCCCATGCTGGTGTTATGAGCCTTGTGCTCCCCCCAGCCCCGGGCTGAGGCAGTCAGTCGCCATCTGTTGGCTGCTCACAGCAGCTCTCGCTGTCTGCTGGCCACTCAGGATGGCTGCCCGCCACTCATGGCTGGCCACCATCCACTCATGGTAGCCCACGGCAGATCACGATGGTTGCCGGCCACTCACGGCGGCACACAGTAGCCCGCTGCAGCACACAGCAGTCCGTGGCAGCTCACGCCAACTTCCGGCTGCTCATGGCAGTCCAGCTCCAGGGAGAGCTGTTGTTCACAATCTTAGTTGTAGAGGGTGCAGCTCACTGGCCCATGTGGGAATCGAACCGGTGACTTCGGCGTTAGGAGCACGGTGCTCCAACCGCCTGAGCCACCCGGCCAGCCCCACACTTTTTCAAAAACATAAACAGGAGTGTGTCCACTGCCTGCTATGTATAGCCCCACGCACCTCTCCTGGCCCTCCTTAGCTGAGGGCCTCTTGTTCCTCCGAGCCATTTTGGCCTTGTAGCTGCTGCGCCTTGCTGGGCCGATGCGGATGGAGGTATTTTCGAAGGGCGTTGTGGTCACTGCCACTTTGTTGCCACTCTGGGGGAAAGGGGGCAGCTCTGCTGGAGGCTGTTCAGGCAGCTTCAGCTCCCAGGATTTCCCCTCCCCCTTTTTCCCTGTGGGCTCCCTCCCTTGCACTCACCTTAAGGATCAGCTCCACGACCTCAGGATGCACCATGCCATGCACAGGCTCCCCATTCACATGGGTGATGAGGTCCCCCGCACAGAGCCCTGCCTCCTGAGCTGGGCCCCCCTCCTCCACGTGCTGGGGATGGAGCACCACATGGGCAGGGTTAACAGGATGGGTAACGAGGAAGCTCCCTAAGTTTATGTGCCAGACACCCAGCTCTGCATGCACTGTAATCCTCATAACACCTTATGAAATAATTATTCTCCCCAGTTTACAAATGAAGAAACTGAAGCTCAGAGGGGGAAGGGACATTGTGGGTCACAGAGGGGTCTCATCCAGGCTGCCCGGCTCCAGAGTATGAGCTGTCCCTTATGGCGGGGGGACGCTTCTCCCCTCCCACCCTCCACTGTGGAACACAGACGCCACCCATGAGTGCTCACCCAGACAATATGGTGGACACTGTACACATCCGAGTCACCCATGTAGACCCGGATGGCACGCAGTGTGAAGCCGTACTTCTTGCCCGAGCGTTGAATGGTGATGGGGGAACGGAGCCCACTGACAGCGGGTGAGTAGTCCCGGCTGGGTGAGGAGTCCCGTGAGGACGGGTTTGAAGAGAGAGATCGTGGGGACATGGGGCTGGCCAGTGGTGAGCTTCCATGGGGATCCACTGCAGACACAGAATCATGGTCAGAAGTCAGGGCCTGAAGACACAGCTCTCTGTTATCTGCTCCTCCCACTTCCCTAGTCAGTCTCAGGGCTCTCATTGGTCCATCCCCAATGCCAATCACTGGACAGGGAAAATGCAGTGTTTTCTTTGGCTTGTCCGGATATAAATGTGGGCAGCCCCACCCCTGACAGGTGGGGCCCAGCATCACCTGCAGGAATCATGACAGACAAGGCAGTCGCCGAGGCTGACTTGATGACTTTGCCGCCCGTTCGAGAAGGCCGCTTCTCTACTGCGGGATCCCCTGACAGCTGCTGGTGCCGCGCCCGGCGCAGAACCAGGTCATTGGTGGCCCTTTGGCCTGATGGGTCCCCATCCTTCGAAGTTGAGCAGAGGTCACCTGGGTGTGGGCGGTCAGCTGCAACAGAGCAGGTGGGTTAGGAGTCAGTCCAAGGTTACACACTTCTTGCATGCTGTTCCCTCTGCCTGGAATGCTTTTCCCACTTCTGGTCCGTGTTGGAATGTGAGTTTCATGAGAGCAGGTAACACACATCTAGAACAGCTCCTGATACAGAGAAGTGCTCAGATACATTTGTTGACTGACCAAACATGCAATACGGAATACGAGTGTTCCTCATGTTGATGAGAACCCTGATTGGAGTGTGAAGAGTACACGAGATCTTCCATAAACAGTACCAGGCCCATTGAATGCTCACTACATGACCACTGGGGAACTGGGGAAGGAGGCAGAAGCGGGCACTCACTGGCCTCGAGGTCCCCGGCGCTGGCGACGCCATCCCCTTGAGCTACCTCTTTGGGGACCCGTGCATCCAGCGAGCCTGGGGGATCAGAGCTGGGCGCAGGAGGCCTGCGCAGCCGGGACTCGTCCTCATCTTCTTGGGGGGCGTTGAAGCGGCTGGGCTCCAGCAGCGCTGAGAAACGGCGGCGCGCACCCAACGGGGGACTGGCCTCACCCTCCAGGAAGCTGGCCTCTGACGCTGAGAAGCGCTTGCTGCTGGAAGGGGACGTGGTCAGAGGCAACACGCCCCTTCCATCCCGCCCCGCCCCAACCCAGCCCTGCCTCTGCTCACATCTCTGGGGAGCCCCCTCTCCAGGTCTTCTCACGCAGGGTCAGGCTTCCCAGGCCTTCCCGCTTGCTGGCCACCTTCTCCTCTGGACCCTTGGCGCTCGGTTCCCGCTTGCTGCCCCCTGTTGCCGCCACGGGGGTCTTGGGCTCATGCTGCGACAGCTGCTCCATACTGCTATACACCTGCAAGGTGGGGGGGGGGGGCGGGAAACAAGGTCCTGCCTTTGCTCCCAAACCAATTGGCTTCCCACTACAGGACCCGCCCAAGCCATTCTCCGCCTCCCAAGGCTGGGTCCTTCCCAATTCTGGTTCGTTCCCCCAACTACCTACAATTCTTCAGTTCAGACTCCATCCCACAGAGTTAGGCCCTGCCCTATTCTAGACCATGCTCCCCCCATACCTTGAAGAATTTGCTCTCCTTCCAGCCCCACCTTCCCAGGCTTCACCCAATCATGTGTACCCAGGATAGGACCTGCACCCTACTACATAGTGCTCCTAGAAGCAAAACATTGTGCACCCTTGCCTCCCCAACTGCTCATCCTCTCCACCCTAAAGGTCTTGACCCCGCTTCATGTACACCTAGCTCCGCCCACTGTGGGTTCTCCTTTCCACAACTGTCCAGATTCTTGTTAGATTCCACCCAATTGCAAAGGCCCGTCCCATACACCCCATGCTGCCTTCCCCACCAGGCCTCATCATTCCCAGAACCCCGCCCGCTCAGTAACTTCACCAGCCTACCACCTCGGGCCTGTTCCCCAGCCTCCTCAGCCCCGCCCCACTCAGGGCCACCTCCATTCCCTTCCTCAACCCAGCTGAAAGACAAAGACCCGCCCTTGCCCAGGCTCCGCCCCCTCATCTCGCTGGCTCTCCCTGGGTCTCGCTCCACCCCTAACCCACCCTGGGCCCACCTTGCTGAAGCGTGGGGAGCAGGAGGAGAACTGGCGTATCTCCACAGGCTCCTCCTCTGTCGTGTCATCCTCATCGTAGGAGTTCACGTGGTGATACCTGTCCGAGCGGGCTGGGGATGGAGGGTGGACTATGACCACGGGCCATAGACATCCTCATATCACACCTCTTCAGGAGCCACGTCCTGGTTCAAGCCAGGCCCCATTCTCAGAACTGATTGAGTCCCTGCTCAACCCGGAGGCTCTATCTAGTCCTACCTCCATACCCGGAGAGCCCACCTATGGCACCCTCCGCCCTGCTTCCACCTCAGGCCAGCCCCTGCCCCTGCCTCATTCTGGGTCCTACCATCACGCCCTAACCCAGGCCCAGGCCCAACTCTAGAACTCACTGCTGTTCCGGCCCCACCTCTACCCCATCCTCCTTCCTTACCAACTTCTCAGACTGAGCCCTGCCCCTATGCCATGCCACACAGGAGAAGCCCACGCCCCCACCACAACCTCAGCGCTCTTCTCTGTCTGGGAGGCTCCTCTCCTACCCAGCTCGGTCCCAGCCCAGGCCTTGCCTGAGGGCCCCTCCCACACCCTGTCCCTGCTCACTGTCGAAGTAGCTGGTGTCATCCTCAGACTCCAGATGGGGGATGAACTCGGCTTTCTGCCTCAACAGCCCTGTCCAGTCCAGGTCTCGAAAGAAACTGTGCTGCTTCACCTCAAAGGCACCACCTGGGGAAGGAGGGGTGTACAGGGGCATGGAGGGAATTCCAGCAACTGACAGCCAGCTCAGCTGCCCAGCTCACCAGCTGTCTTCCACCCCAGGGCCATAGCACTTGGAGCCGTACTCTGCCATGGTCCCCAAGCCCTCAGCTTCTCTGTGTAGCTGACCCCTTACCTGCCCCAAGGCGGACCAGCGGGTTGGTCTGCAGGAGGCTGGATATCAGGAGCTGGGCGTCTGTGGGTAGAGCCTCATCCCCCTCAGGCCACAGGATGTCATCTGCAGAGCAAGGCCAGACTGGGGGTCACTTTTGGAGTTCAGGAGACCCTGGGCTGGCCCATGTCCCCTTGTCCCCCACACGCCCACCACAGGCACGCACCACTGATGACCTGTCCAAATAGTTCTTCAGGTGTGTCTCCAAAGAAGGGCACGCAGCCCACCAGGAACTCGTAGAGAATGATGCCCATGGCCCACCAGTCCACCGGCTTGCCATAGCCCTGGCGCAGGATGACCTCGGGTGCGATGTACTCTGGGGTCCCACACACCTGGGGGCAGGCCATCAGCCTGCGCCCTGGCCACAGGAGGGGCCTCGAGGGGGAGCCATGCCTCCCACCAGGCCCTGGGACCCGAAGTCCTGCTGGGTCACTCCCCCCGCAGTGATCCCCTTGCCCGCACACACACCTGTTTGTCCAGGAACTCCCGGGCATCTTTCTCGATGTGGCCTTCGTACAGATTCGTGGTGAGGCTCATGAGCCCCATTTTGGAGAGGCCGAAATCTGTGAGCTTGATGTGGCCCATGGAGGTGATAAGAAGGCTGCAAACACGAGCCAGAAGGAGGTGATGCCCACACACTTCCCTTCTGGCTCTTCCACACCAGGGCCTCCCCAGGGGCAGGAAGTAGGTGATGGGGAAGGTCAAGTCTCACTTGTCAGGCTTGAGGTCGCGGTGCACAATGCCATAGTTGTGCAAGTATTCGAGCGCTAACACTGTCTCAGCGAAGTACATGCGGGCCATCTCCACCGGCAGTGCCCCGATGTTCTTCAGCAGAGTGGCACAGTCGCCGCCTGTGGGTGAAGGACGCCCACATGAAGAGGAAGACACCCCCACCCCAGAGCTGAACACTCAGCATGCACCACAGGACCACGTTCTCACCTCACGTTGCCCCCATTTTATAGCTAAGAAAAACGGAGGCACAGAGCAGGGCCTCCCTCTCCCCAGATCACACAGGGAGTGCCCTCTGCCAGGATTCTCTAGTCCTCTTAGCCATCCTCCAAAGTTGGTTTGATCTGAGACTCAGAGAGGTTGGCTCACGCAGGGAGTTGATGGTGGAGGTGAGGTTTGGTAGGTACCAAAGGCTGCCTGCTTACGGAGTCTGGAAGCACTGCCCTCGATCTCCTGGAGTCTAAACTTGAAGGTCCGGGGCCTTAAACTGTGGATTCCTGGCCCCCACCTGATACGCTGTGATCAGCATTCACATTTTAGGCTCCCCCGATATCTACTCCTCCTTTTTCTTACAAAGACCAGATTTGCTTCCAAATGCAGTGGCTGGATCAGCATGTAATCCAACTTGCTCCATGGAGTCAGCCCTCAAACTTTTTGCCCTTTTCTCACGGAGATTGTTAAGCTAGTAGGATGTAAGTGGGATATGCTGGATGGCAACCTGGCCAGATGGGCCTATCTAAAGGGAAGTCTACACATGGGAGAACAGAACCAAAAAATGGAGATTCCTGATGATATGGTTTGAGCACCTGGATACAGACATTTCTGAAAGTGACACGGATGTTCTGATCATAGTACGAGTCAATAAATGTCTTTCTCTTTTTTTGTTTGAGCCAGAAAACTGATGAATCAGATTCCCTGAGGTAGAGCCTGCATCTGGCCACAACCCTAAGTAATCCTGACACACACATACACTGAGAACAAAGCTGGGTTGATTTCCAAGTAAGACTTTGAGGTTGGGCCATGTTCACGTACTGTGTGCTCAGCCCATCAGAGATCCCGATTCTGCCCACTTCTCTCCTCCTCCGAATGACTTTGGACTCATGCAGTTGCCTCCATCTTAATCTCCCTTTTCTGCCCTCTGCACAGCAGCCAAACAAATACTCAAAACATGTCAGACCATGTCAAACCTACTTAAAACCCTCCAGTGGCTGCCTGTTGCACTTGGCATGAAATCCAATGCCATTCCGGATTCTGCAAGACCCTACATGCTTAACCGCCTCCCCTCTCCATCTTCATCTATCCCCAACCCTCCCTCTCACTCACTCACTTGACTCCAGCTCCATTGGCCTCTCTGCTACTCTTCCAAATCAGATGCCTTCTCACTTAATAGACTTTGTGCTTGGGGTTCCCTCTTCCAAATATAGTGCAGGCCTCAGAGAGGCACCTGCCTACCTTTATCCACATGGCCTCCTTGAGCCTTGAGGTCTTCATTGCCATCCTCACTTTATGTAACCACCTAATTGCCTTTGGCTTGTTTTGCTTGTTTATTGTCTGTCTACCCAGACCAGAATATAACCTCCATAAGGGAGAGGTGTGTCTGTCTAGCTCCCATGGTGCCACCAGCACCTAGCACAGCACGTGGCATGAGGGAGACAATGAAGGGACATCTGTTGAATGAATGGATGGTTGACAAAGACGGGGGCAGCATAGCTTTAGTCCCATGAGATCACATGTGTGTCTTAATAACCATAGTATGTGTGTGTTTGGGCAATGAATACATTAATATTTGAGTGAATATAAATATGGATAGATGGGTAAATGGATGAAAAATACATACATTGGTGGCTGGATGGATGGTAAATGGATGGGTGCATAAACTGATGGATGAATTGTAGGTGAATGGATGGACATAGCTAGATAATATGAGATGGCTGCTAGAATGGAGGTTTGGATGAATGAATAAAAATACGGATAGTAAATGGATATATGAATGGATAGATGGATCACGGATAAATAAATAGATAAATAGGTATTGGTGAATGGATGGATGGATGGATGGTAAGTAGGTAGGTGAACAAATAGATGAATGAATGAAAAAAAAAATGGTTAGATATATAAAAATATGAATGGATGAAGAAGGTCCAAGATGGCAAATTAAGTAAATGCTCTGCCTACTGTATCCCAGGATCAAACCAAATTACAAATAAATTATAGAACAATCAACCTCAAGAATCATCTGAAGACTAGCTGAACAGAACCCTATAACTAAGGATATAAAGAAGAGGCCACATCAAGACTGGAAAAAAAAATGAACGGATGAAAAATAGATGTGCAACAGAGTGAACTCCAATATAAACTATGACTTCAATTAATAATAATAATAAAAAATATTGGTACAATTATAACAAATTATAACACACATACCACACTAATGCAAGATGTAAATAACAGGGAAACTGGAGGTAGAGGGTGTATGTGGGCACTCAATGTAGTTCCCAATCAGTTTTTCTGTAAACCTAAAACTGCTCTAAAAAATAAAGTCTATTAATTTTTAAAAAATAGATGTATAATGAATAAATACGTGTACGGATGGAAAAAGAGATGGATTAGCAAATTAATAGATGGAAGGAAGGAAGGATGAATGGATGGATGGATAGGTAATTGGATGGATGTATCTATATTGAATGAAATGAAAACAGATAAACTAATTGATGGCTGGGTAGAAATAAGCAGGTGGAGTGGATGGCCAATGACTGGATGGAGAAACAAGTGGATGGAGATACAGGTGGATAGTCAATATGGTGACTGGGGCTCAGGCAGGCCACCCAGCAGCTCTGACTAGCGTGCATCCCCCCTTCTTCCCTACAGCCCTGCAGACAGCCACACCTTCCACATATTCCATGACCATGCAGAGGTGGCGCCGGGTCTCAAAGGAGCAGAACATGCTGACCACAAATGGGTTCTCGGCGAAGGTAAGAATGTCGCGCTCCACGAAAGCCTGCTGGATCTGGTTGCGCAAGATCAGGTTCTGTTTGTTGATCTTTTTCATCGCGAAGCGCTGCCTCGTGTCCCGGTGCCGCACCAGATAGACGGCGCTGCAGGGGGAGAGAGCGAGGACCGGCCATCACCTCCGAGACACCCGGCCTTCGCCACTCTCCCCCCGCTAGAGCCCCGGGTGGCTCACCCGTAGGCACCATTGCTTATGAGTTTGATGGTATCAAAGTCATTCTCTCCAGGTGGCTTCTTAGCCTTGGTGGTGCTACTGCGGCCCTGCAGGGGAAAGATGGAGACCCTAACCATTATCACGATAAGATTGGGACTCTTGTCATTCCATTTTACCCCTATGGAACCTGAGACACGGAGGTGGGTGGATCATTCATCCAAGTACCACAGTGAGGGAGTAACAAAATCCCTCAGGACTTGAACCCAAGACTGTCTGACTCTGAAGCCATATTCCTAACTTCTTTCCATCAGGAAAGAAGCCTACAAAATCATCACCCTCATATATAAAGAGCTTCCAAAAATCAATAACAAAAAGCCTAACAACTGAAGAGAAAAAATAGGCAAGATATGTGAAGTAGAATTAGAGCTCTTAACCATATGAAAATATGCTCAACCTCACATATTAAAATTACCCAAGATACCAAAAAAATCCAAAAGGCTGACACACTCTGTGGGCAAAGCTGTGGGGAAATAGGTACTTTTATACCTTGATGTTGGGAGTGTAAATTGGTACAACTCCCATGGAAGGTACTTCAGTGTATATCAGAATTACAAACGTATGTTCCCTTTGATTCAGCAATTTCACTTTTGAATTAATGCTACAGATAGGCTTGCACGTGTGAAAACGACATATGTACTAACTTGCTCATTGCAAGACTGGAAACAATTGACACGTTCATCTACAGGAAATTGCTTAAATAAACATATGAGGGGCATCTGTATAAAGGACTATTGTGCCACTGTTAAAAAGAATGAGCAATCTGTCAGTATATTGATTCAGAAGGTTTTCCCAAGTATTTTATTAAGTGGAAAAGCAAGCAAGCAATAATATGTACTGTATGCTTTTTGTAAATAAAAGTGGCAAAAGAGAACTATGTAATCATTTTTGGGGGGATGCTCAGCAGCACATATATTAATAATATCTGATGAGGATATAAAGCAGTGGAGGACAAGAGTGGATGTAAGATTATTCACTGTATACCTTTTTTTGAAAATTATTTTTATTTTTGTTAGGGACAAAAAGATTTATTACATAAACACTACACAAAAGATCTATGAGATAAAAAAATATTAAACTTTTTTTTTTTTTTTTTTTAAGGAGGGCACAGCTCACAGTGGCCCATGCGGGGATCGAACCAGCAACCTTGGTCTTATTTGCACCGTGCTCTAACTAACTGAGCTAACCGGTCACTCCAAATATTGAACTTTTATGCTCCTAAGAATGTAGCCTAAAAATGTCTGACACAAAAGTAGACAGAATTACAGGGAGAAATTGCTCAAAACAAGGATTTAACATATATTGCTCAAAAACTATTAGATCAATCAGGCAAAAAAAAAAAAATGAATAGGGAGATGGAAGATTTGAATCACTCAATTAACAAGTTTGATTGAATGGAATCACGCAGAATCCTACAAACAACAATTAAAGATAAATACCTTTTTAGAGTTTTAGACTTTTGAGTGATGTCATTCCATTACCTATTCAAAAAATTAAACAAATGGCACGGGTAGTGAGATATATACGTATATATATATAAAAGATATGTGTGTATATGTGTGTGAATTCATAGATACAATTTGAAACAAAGGTTATAAACTCAAATGCCTTCAGAGGCCGGGAAGGCCAGATGGGGTCCATGGGTGACTGGGGGCAGGTAACTGATATCATAGGGCAGGCACCACTCACTGCCAGCTGGTTCCACCAAAGTGTTGTCAGAACTTCTGATTTTTTCAAAAGAAGGCCCAAACCCAGAGTTTGAGGAAAATTCTTCTAATTTCTATATTTTGCTTCAAATTTTTGAAAAACACTAGACAGTTCAGAGGAAATACACTTGTGACCACTATGGCAGGTAGTTTCCATTAGACATGTGTAACATCTTCCAAAGTATGGTTGGCCTGGGGGCGGGATTATGGCAATTTTTACTATACTGAACTCTTAACACAGAGAGACACTCAACTCACTCAAAACCCCATGCAGGGTTCCTCAATAAATTAAACACAGAACTATCGTATCACCCAACAATTCCACTCCTAGGCATATACCTAAAAAAACAGAAACAGTTGTTCAAATATTTGTACACAAATGTTCGTAATGGCACTATTCACACAATAGGCAAAAGATGGGAACAACCCAAGTGTCCATCAGTGGATAATGGATAAGCAAATATGGTATCTACATACAATGGAATATTATTCAGCCATAAAACGGTAGGAAGCACTGACTCATGCTACAACGTGGATGAACCTTAAAAACATTACACCAGAGACACAAAAGGCCACAGAATGAAGAATTCTATGTATATGAAATGTCCAGAAAAGGCAAATCCATAGAGACAAAAAGCAGATAAGTTGTTGTCAGGGGTTGGGAGAGGGGGGAACAGGGAGTAACTGCCTAATGGGTACAGCTTCCTTTTGGGGTGATGAAAATGTTCCAGAATTAGACAGAGGTGGTGGCTGCACAACACTGTGAATGTACTATATACCACTGAATTGTTCATTTTAAAATGGTTAAAATGGTATATTTTATGTTACATGTCTTTTACCATGAAAAGAAAAATGTCCATGGAGGAAGGGCTAGTATTAATCCATTTTACAAGTGGGAAAACTGAGGGTCAGAGCAGGGACTAAGAGATCTACCCAGCCTGAGGGCAGAGAGCCAGGAGGTAAGCCCCCGCTTGTTGGGCCAGAACCAGAGTGCTGACTGCTGAGCCACCTGGCCTTACCTCAGAGAGGTCGTCCTGCTCTGGTGTGTTGGAGCCGCCACTGTCCTGTTCCTCCAGGCGCACCACGTCTGGGAAGGGACAGAGAGTGAGCGGAGGCTGCGGTCCTGGCAGGTTCACCCCCAACCCCCTGTGCCCACCAGCTGGCACCTGGAAAAGGGTCCCGGGTGAGGCCCAGCTGACGAATGATGTAACGAGGAATGTCTGTCTTGACAAGGTGACCCTCCTTGGCATGGCCCTCGGCTGCCTCCAACAAGTGGTAGAACTCCTCTGGGTTGAATTCCTGAGTCAGAGCAGAGGCAAACTCAGGGTGGGCTCCGAGGGCCAAACACCCCCACGCCCCGTCCCGCTAGCCCCCACCCCCACCCAACCCCCTCACCAAGCACTCCAGCAGCCTTGCAGGGCGCGAGATGATAATGAGTAGTTTCTTCACCAACTGGGTGACGAAGGCCACCTCCAAGCTCTCCGAACGTTCATAGGCCTGGGAAGGGGGACACAGTGGGAGTGGGGTTCACAGGCGTCATGCCTCAGCCAGGCCCCTCTCCCAACCCCATCGGCTACACACCTCTGCTATTGTCCCATTTTACAGTGAGAAAATGAGGCCCTTCACTTATTGAATTGATCTTCAAAACAACCCTATAATCTGAGCCAAGTTAGAAACCCTCTGCCTGACAGGCGCTCCCCTCGGATCCCTGAGAGACTCCCTTCTTTTCCTCCTTCAGATTGCTGCTCAGTTGTCAGCTCTTCATGGAGGCCTGCCTTGAGCTCCCCACCCCAATCTAAAAATCACACCCCACCTCCTGGCAGGACCCTCAATCACCATTACCCTACTTTACTTCTTTTTCCAATCACATGAATCCCCTTCAGACATCTCATATATTAATTTACCTATCATGCTCCTCAGGGTGAGACTAGGGTGAGGCAAAGAGGCACTCACCGTGACACCAAAACCCTCACTCTTCGAGATTGCTAATATTTTAATGCAATATTTGAAAAAAATTGAAATGAATGCAAAAAATCCATGATAAGCAAAAGAGCAAAATTTAAATGACAGTATCCAACAAGGGCTGTGCCCAGGCATATTGGAGCTTGAAGCAAAAGGAAAAGTGAGTGGGTGGCCAGTTGGCTCAGTTGGTTAGAGCGCAGTGCTCATAACACTAAGGTCGCCGGTACGATTCCCACATGGGCCAGTGAGCTGCGCCCTCCACAGCTAGATTGAAAATGACTTCACTTGAAGCTGATGGGTCCTGGAAAAACACACCGTTCCCCAATAAAAATTTTGAAAAGGAAAAGTGAGTGACAATCTATGTGTTTTTAAAATCATTAATCTATGTTTTTTTTTTTAAATCATTAATGGTTTTAGTAAAAATATTATTATTGATAAGTTTGTTTCCATTAAAACCAGGAAAGTAAAGGTATAACAAATTATGGTTTAATCATAAAGAAAATATTTAACTTAAAATAATGTTAAGTTTTAATACATCTACTTTTCAATATTTTCAATAATTATTTTAAGGTTCTGGGGGGGAATTAACTACTTGCCTCACCTTAGTCTCAGCCCTGATACTTGTTGTTTATCTTCTGTTTCTTCCTGTTGGAATGTCAGCTCCCTGAGGGCAGGAACTTTATTTCCAGTTGATTCTCTAGCTTCTAGGCCAGTCTGAATAATAGGTGCTTAATAAATATTTGTGGCATTAATGAATGAGCGAACCCCTTTTATAGCAGGACGACTGAGACACAGAGAGGTTAAGTGACTCAGCAAAGGCTGCACAGTAAATAAGTGATAAACCGGATATGAATCTGGGCTGTTTGGAGTCTGTGCTCTTGACTCCTATGGATCTAGTGGCAGAATCCAGACTCAAAACAGATCTGATGCCAAAGCATGTAAGGACACTAACATGCTGTCTTCAGGTCTGGGCGGAGGGCCTGGAGCGCAGAGGCCCATATTCTGGTCCTTGTGCCCTTATCCAATCTCATCTCCTCAAGACAGTACAGTCATTTTGGCTTCTGTGCTTCTGGAATTTCCTAGACTGCCTTCTTAGCTCAGAGCCTTTGCATGTGCTGTCCCCACCCCCCCCCCCCCAGCTCTTCTCCTAACCGCTACCTTCTCGTTATTCTTTTTTTTCCCCCTTCTTCTGCCTCAGAGGCAGAGGCAGTCGGTCACTGGTCGTTGGTGGGCTGCTCACAGCAGCTCACCTCACTCAGTTCACCCCGACCTCCAGCTGCTAACGGCAGCCCAGCTCCAGGGAGAGCCGTTGTTCACAATCTTAGCTGTAGAGGGCGCAGCTCACTGGCCCAACGAACCGGCGCCCTTCGCATTAGGAGAACGGCGCTCCAACCATGGGAGCCACCGGGCTGGCCCACCTTTTCATTATTCTTGTCCCAATTTCAATGTCATCTCTTACAGGGAAGCCTCCTGGACCTTACAAGGGAGGCCCTAACACTCCATCTGGTCGCCCTATTCTATTTGCTACACAGCTTTAAGTATCAGCTGAAATTATCAACTTCTTTGGTTTGTTTGTGGGAGAAGAATGTTTCCTGTCCACCTCCCACAGTGGAATATCAGCCCTAGCAACGCAGGAATATTTCTCTGGTTTATTCACTGCGGTTCCAATGGCCCAGCACACAGTAGGTGTTCAATAAATGCTATTCATTATTGTTGACTTGAATAGGGGCATTATTTTGTTTACTTTCATTTATTCATCCTTTCATCCATGCATTTAATCAACATTTATGACCACCTACTGTGTGCTGGGCACCGTGGACACAACAGTGAACAAACAGGCAATCTCACGACCTACCAGCAGGACTGACATTCAAGTAGATAACACAGAAGTAAGATAAGAAAAAAATACACATTATGACATGATGCTGAGTGTTAAGGAGAAATCTAAAGAGACAGCACATGGTGAGCAGAGTTTGACATTTTAAATAGAGGGGTGTCTATTTAAACCTAAGAAGGTGACATTTGAGTGAAGACCTGAGGGAAGTTAAATTCCTGCCTCCCCCATCAGGCCTAGAGCAGGGACCATATCCTTCTCTTCTACCCCTGAATCCTCAGCTCCACACCAGCGCCTGGATGTGGGGTGAAGGAAGGCATGGGCCTGACTTTGGGTGTGCAGAGTTTGGGATAGGGCCGGTGTCCCCATGCACTCACATCCTGCAGCAACTTCTCCAGGTTCTCCTGAAGTTCGTAGAAGTAGACGGTGGTGATGAGGCCGTCGCGGGACTTGGTCAAGCAATCCCGCGCCAGCTCGATGATCTGGTGATGGATGAAGCTGAGCACGCCGTCGGCCAGCGGCAGCACGCTGTCAGGTTCGTAGGCGCGAGCGAAGTCGCGCAGCTTCTCCTCCATCTGCGCGGTGGCCTGCGGGAGGGACAGAGGCAGGGCGAGGGTGACAGCGCGGAGTTGAGCCCAGAGGCGGTGGCCGCCAGGAATCTGTGCTGCGCTCTCCGTCCACTAGGGGGCGCGCGGAGCTAAGGCGAGCAAGGACTCCGCTGGAGGGCCTCCCCACAGCCTCCCCCCGCCCCGCCTCACCTTCGGGAACCTCTCCTTGTAGACGTGGTTCATCATCACTATCTCGTTGTCGTAGGAGGAGGGGGAGCGCCCGGGGCTGCGGGGAAAGAAGCCCATCCTATCCAGCAGCCGCCTCCAAAATGCCTCCCCCCATCATGGTGCAAGCCATTTATCCACTGGGACGGGGGTCTCGCAGTACACAAGCCCCCAGACCGCCAGCTTGTAGTTGGAGGATGCCGGCCCACCTGAGGCTCCGCGAGCGCGGCCGCACGGCCGGGGAACGGCGGCCACCATCCTCGTCCGTAATGCTCTCGGTGCTGCCGAAGTGTTTGGAGAGGAAGTGGAGCTCATCCACGGTGGGCTGGTAGGGCAGCTGGTGCAGGCGCTCCTGGGAGGAGCAGGAAGACTGGGGGAGGGGGGGAGAAGGGGCGAGGTCGGGGTCAGAGCCACCGCCGTCCCCCCATTGCTCAGGACCCTGTGCTGGGGATTCCCGGGGCTGATGGGCCACTGGTAAGACCCGTATTAGGACCTGATAATGATCCTGGGGTCCCAGGGCCTGGGTTGGGACTCTTGGCGACAGGGGGACTGGGAGAGACACGGATGAGAACAGTGACACAGAGAGATGTGACTAGAGGGTACCTGTTAAAAACCTGAGTCAAGTCACATCCCTTCTCTGTTCAGAACACACCATGGCTCCCACCTTACTCAGGATGAACGCCAACGTTCTCCTCAGCCCACAAGGTCCTGAACCAATATCTGGCCCTGTCTCTCTGTCATCACCTCCTCCCGCTCTCCCCATCACTTACTCTACTCCAGCTGCAGAAATGTAGCCTTCCTGATAGACCGTGAACAAGCCAGGTACACTCCTGCCTCAGGGCCTTTGACCTGACTGTCCCCTCTTCCTGGAGCACATATGCTTGGATCACTCCCTCCTCTCAAGGCTTTGCTTAAATGTCACCTCTCAAGGAGGCCTTCTCTGAACAAACACCCAAAACTTCCTATCCTCGCCCTATCTTCTTTCCTCTCGCTGGATTTATCTCCTGACTTACTACTTCTTTATTATTTATTTGTTATTGCTGTCTGCTCTAGGGCAGGGAATTGGCTCTGCCTGGTCCCTGGTCAGGGCCTGGCATGCAATGCAGTTGGGGAAAACACAGAACCACAGACATCAGTGGAGAGACACAAGGATATCCACTTGATTCTGTAGGCAGAATGTTCTTTCTTTTTAAACATCACATCACTCACTCTCCTGATTAAAACTCCCATCCCATCAGTGCATTTAAGTAATTTTAAATGCACATAATCTATGACCTGCAGAAGCACAATTTCAAATAGTTCACATTGAAATTTTAATACAATTTAATATAAAGCCAAAAAGCCTTTCTAGGGCTTTCCCCTGCATTTAGAATAAAATCCACCTTCCTGCCCTGGCTGATAGGCCCCAGTATGATCAAGGTCACTGCCCGTCTCTTCTCAACTCCTTTACTTCCAACCCAAAGCTCCAGTCACACAAGGCTATTTTCAATTTTCCCAGTATGGCAAGTTGCTGTTCCTCCCTTCCTGGAACACCCTTCCTTCCCTTCTTCCACCTGCCAAACTCCTGCTGATCCTTTGTCTTGGCTTCAATTGTACCTCTTCCAGGAAGAGGTGGAATCCACTCTCTGCGCAGTTGAGTCAGTTGCCTCCTCTCTATCACCTCCCCGGTATGTTATTCCCATCACAGTTCCAATCCCCCATGTTGTAAATGCCTTCCTGTTGTCTCTCCCCAAGAGGGCTTTGTGAATGCGTGGACCCCATTCAGCTTGTGGGGCCCACCCAGCACATGCCATTCATGTGATGAATGTCTGCTGCACATACCAATGGATGCATGAGTGCACCAGAGACACAGGTAGAAAAGGGGGCGGATGGAGAGAGAGCCTTTGGGTTTAGCAGTGGGTGAGCAAACGGGCTCAGGGTGAAGGGCTCAGGGTGAACTGGCCCTGGCCAGCTGCAGACACTGGGGCAAGTGGCTTAATGTCTGTAAAATAAGTCAGTAATGAATAGGATCTCCAAGAAGATATGTTGAGGGTGGAGAACAGGGCTGGTGGAGGGGGAACATGCAACTCACTAATAGATACACAGGTGACACCCTTGGAGGACAGAGAAACCCAAAGCATTCACTAGGGCCAGCCCCATCCTGGCCTGGGTGTGGGCCTTCAAAGTTGGAGGAGGGTCCCCTGCAGTTCTCACCCACCTGCCTACCACACTCACCGAGACAGTGGAGCTGGGCGTGTTGGTGCCATATCCAGATGAAGGGAGCGAAGCCAGAGACCAACGGCGTCCATCCGCCCTGGAACCCAGCCAAGATGCTCAGAGACCACCAGGTCTCACCAGTACCCCCAATTCTCAGGATGTTAGAGAAGCCACTGACCACAGCCAGGGCAGGGGGTAGGGGAGTATATCTGTGATTCATGAAGGCCCTCCAAGTGAAGGAGGTAAAGTGGAAGACTTCCAGGCAGGTACCAGTCTCTTCTGGTGCTTCCCATGATCCTCCTCTCCTGCCACACTCAGGCCACACTAGCCCCCAGCATGGACCCCAAGGAAGACCATAAAAGGCCACTCATGGAAGTCATCCCAGAGGACCCCAAAAGTCAACCCCTACAGAACTCCCCACGAGAAAGCTCTCAGAGGCAGACCCCTTGGGTCTTCTCAGAGAAGGCCCCTCCCTCAAACACACACACACTGACACATGCTATCACATTGGTACACTCACATTCACACGGACAGTCACTCGAGTTTTAGTATGACTAGTGTAGTCAAGTTCACGCAGTGACAGTCACACATTCACACAATTCCCCAACAGACACTCATACACTGTCCCATACATGGACCCAAATATCACACTTTCCCACGCTAACACACAACTGCACTTACAAAAGCAGACATCTATTCACATATAGACACAGACACTTACAAAGACCCAGTTCTCACACTCTGATACACACACACACACACACACACACTACACTTTCACATTCACATACATTCAAGACACCTTCACACATTCAGTCACACATTCAAACTCTCACATAGCCACATACTCATTCACACTCCCACACAGACTACACATTCACGAGGAGAAACACATGGAGGTGCATGCTCCCTCACACATCCACACACATTTACAACCCTAGAGATACACATGCACACTCACAACTTTCACATTTGCACACATGCACACCCCATGGACACGTGTAGGCACAGGCTGCTTCACATATTCACAATCTCACAAGCTTACACTCACATTGCACACAGATTGCAGTCATATGGACACACACACTCCCATCACTGGACCCCTGCCTCATTCCTCCCTCCAGACAGTGCCCTTGCTCAGCCCACCTGCCTCCCAGCTCACCCTCCGTGCAGGCAACCACATTAGGCCTAATCTTGGAGCCCTTTTCTGGGTCTCTTTTCTGGAATTTGCCCTCAGCTGAATTCCAGATGAGAGGGGCCTCCCACCACTCTACTCAGGGTGCTGTGCTCTGTCGCCACAGTCCCTTGTGACTCCCACACCACAGACTCCACCAGCCTTTGCAGTGATCCTGGTTCTCTGGCCTGCCACCCAAATTCAACTCTGAGGATAGAGGATAGAGGCCCTGTATGCTCAGCTTCCAAAACACAGCATGTGTCCAGACAATGCTGTTAGAATGAATAAAGTTCAAAGAAAAAGAGATCTGCCCAAACAGCCTGGTGACTCCCAGAAGTTTCTCCCAAAAACATTCAAGAAATTTCTCTGTCTCCCCCAGTTTCACCAAAGGTCCCCAGAAAATTCATTTAGGGACACTCAAGAAACGTGCAGAGAAACCCCAGCGAAGGAAACCTTAGATTCCTCCTCGAGTCCTCGATAAATAGTCCTAGGCGCCCTCCCCCACATCGGGGACCAAGAGTATCTCGATGGGCACCATGCAGTCTGCGCTTGCGCACCTCATCTCCGCTCCCCATCCTGTTGCTATGGAAACGCCCGGCCTGGAGTGCCAGGCGCGAGACTGAGACCCTGGGCCCAGAGCGCACGCGCTTTCGCTGCTAGGCCAAAGAAGCTCCGCCCCTTCCCCGATTCCGGAGTGGCGGCTGGCCCCGCCTTCTTATAGGCCCCGCCCATAAGGCGGGGCGCTGGTGCCCACTCGGACCTTGGAGCACTTTGTGGGTCCCTCAGGCCTTGGCTCAGCTGCAGTTAGGACGGGCACAGATGGGAGCCCATTTGGGGCTCTGGGGCTCTGCGGACAGGGACTCACCTTCGGGAGGAGGCAAACGAGAAGTGAGCGGGGGTGTTGGGGGAGAAGTTCCGGGGGCTATCCAGAGGACTGCTACCTGTGGCAGAAAGAGGGGGATCTTTAGGCCTGTGCTGAGTGGCAATCCCATCAGGCCTCCGCGGGTTGCAAACAGCAACCCGTCCCCTTTAGTCCCACCGAGTGAGTGGGCCACTCCTGCTTCGCTGTGGCCCCGCCTTCCTAAGATGTCTCCTAATATGTTTTGGTTACCGAGTCAGCCCAGTTCCTACAGGCCGATTCTGCCTTCCTCTGGGATGGACCCGCCGCTCAGGTATGGCTCCTCCTTTCTACCCCATCTCCTTTTCGATCTGGCTCCGCCCACCAACACCAGCTTTCCTCCGGGCTGACCACGCCCATACAGTAATGACCCCGCCCCTTGTCCAATCCGGGCTCTCCTCTCTGTCCAGACTCAGCCCACCCGTCCTGCGGCGTGAACACACTCCTCGCCTGTGGCCACGCCTCCTCTAGTCTGGTCCACACCCACCATCTGTCTCACCCAGGTGTCCAGGCAGTGGGGAGTGGGGTCGCGGCAGCGTGGGCGAAGTGCTGGTCAGGATGAGACTTTTCCGGTTACTGGTGCGGCAGCTGCGGGGAAGGAGAGGCAAGGGGGCCGGGTTGGGCCGCAGACCAGGAAGTTGGTGAGCCCAACCGGCTGCCCTCCAATCTCAGATCCTCGCTTACCTCCCAACCGTGTGTGCAGGGAAATGCCCACAGAAAACTGCTCAAAGGACTCGGCAGTGAAGGACTCGGCAGGACTATGTATGAGAGGGGATGCGCGTGGGATGTGTAAGTGCAAGACTCCTGGTGCAGACTATGTGTAACCATGTAGGATACAGTGTCAGTCATGGAGTGTTAATCATGTGGTCTATGTGACACTACTGGAGATACTGAGTGTCTACGTGTCTAGGTCTGTGCGTGACATTTGCTGTGTGTATCCACGTGTGGCACCCAGAGTGTGAGTTCAGCATCCTAGTGTGACAGTCCTTTTGTTTATCTTGTCTGACACAACCTGTGCCTTGGTGTGTGTCTATGTGACACAGTGTGTAATGCCACTTGGGGATGACTAGATGTCCCACTGTGTGCTATAACTTCTGCATGATGTGTGATTTCTGGTCCATGTGTTTATGTATTCATACGGCATTCTAAGTCTGTGTGAGATACTGCCTTTGTGTCTGTGTGTGACATTCATCATGTGGGTCCACAAGTGGCATCTACTGTGTAAAGTTTAACACCCTGTGACACTGGGCATGTCTAAGCATGCCACCACGTGTGACATTCCCTGGATGAGTCTTGCTTGTGATAATGTGTGATACTGTGTGTCTTTCATTCTCTGCAAGATTCCCTGTGTCTGTTTATTATGGCATCCGTGTGACACAGCATGCGACATCCTTAGGTGATATCGTATGTTGTAACATTGGGTGCATGGATGTTTTTGCCACACATGTTTCTTTGTGCATCTTGGGTGGCATAATTGTGTGTGTCACCATGCATGTGAAATCTTACTGGGTGTACACAACAGTGTGCCTGTGGGTTTACTTGTTAGTATGTGATGCTGAGGGTGCCCCTGTGTGTCTGTGCATATCTCTGACCTATGGCCACTGTATGGCTGGGTATGCGTGGTGCCTCCGAGGTGTATCTGGGCCACTAGGGCTGTTGTGTATGTGTGTGTGACATCATGTCCTACGTGATACTGTGTGTCACAATTTTCCATACTGTCTTGGGGGGGAGTTTGTGCTATGATTAAAGTACCCCCTCTTCTTCTGCCCTTCAGAATCCCAGCTTCCGAAGAGGGAGCTCCCAGCCCCTCCATTCCCCTCACCCCCACCGCAGTGACTGAGCATATTAGCGCGGCCAGAGCACGCGGCATGGGGGTGGGGGGAGGCCAGGCTGCGGCTATTGTTCTGAGGGTGCCAAGCCCCCCTCGCTCCCCTTCTTCCCTTACCCCCTCCGAGCTGCCAGAGCCCGCAGCAACAGAAGACAAAGGCGCCGCACCCCCACACACACCCGGAGAAGCCCCCTCCCCCCCCCGTGGAGGTCATTTCCCGCGTGCCCCCCAGCTTCGGCCACACTGCCCCCCATTCAGCCCCATCCCTGTCAGGAAGGCGCAGCTTGGGCACCTCTGGCGCAGCTGGACTGGGTGCAGCATCCCGGGCCCCGCCCTGCGGCAGCGGCCGGAGGGACAGCTTTGGCGGGAGGGCCAGGTCAGGGTCTGATGGATAGGGGGTGGGGGGTTCTACCTCTTGGTGCGGCGGAACATACTGCCGCCAGGAAAGGAGGGCATCGAGAAATTGGAAAGCGCGGTCCAGAGAGAGTCAGACATGACCCAGCGGCGGCGACATGGTGGCAGGTGCGGCAGCAGCGGCGGCGCGGCGAGCGAGCGCGCTGGGCGGAGGCTGGAGCCGCAGCGGGCAGGGGAGGACGGGGGAGGGGAGGGCCTTTTGCGCCGCCTCCCGGGAGGGGGCGCTGCTGGGTACCAGCTCGCCAGGCCCCGCCCGCGCCCGCGCCTGGAGCCTCAACCCGCGCGGGAGAAGGGGCGCCCAGCCCTGCGCATCTCTCCCCAAGGCTCACCTGCTGCTTTTCCGGGGCAGGGGCAAATCCTTCTGGAAGGCAAAGGAACAAAAAGATAGAGGTCAGCATGGGCCAGCAGCTGCTGCCGGAAAGCCTTCTCAGCCCCCTGGAGGTGCAGAAGTTGGGTGGGACAGGCCCCTCATCAGCATGTCATCTGCACCCTTGGACATGCGTTAAGGGCTGTGTGTGGGGGGGGGTACCAAAGTGATTCCTCCCCCGACCCCCAGAGACCAGCACAGGGCCCAACAAAGGATTCCTGAGTTGGCATCTCAATATGTTTGTGCAAGTGGAATAGGAGTCTTGATTTGAAAAGTATTTCTTGAACACCTGTGCTAGGGCATATGCCAGGCCCTGTGCTAGGCACTGGGGACATAGCAGTGAATGAGACAAAAATTCTTGTCCTTTTGGTACTAGCATTTAGAGGAGGGAAGCAGACAATAAACAAGATTAATGTAGAAGTGAATGAGATCATTTTAGACAGCAATAAGTGTCGTGAATAAAATTAAGCAAGATGATGTGATGGAAAGTAGATAGGAGGGGGACATCATGTTCCGAGAGGGCTGATTTGGGAAGGTAACTTTTAAGATGGTTGCTGAAAAATAAGAGGCAGCCATGGGAGGATCTGTAGAGAGAATATCCCAGGTAGAGGAAACTTCAAAGGCCTGGAGGCAGGAATGAACTTGACATGCTCAAATATGAAAGTTTGAATGAATGGATGAATGACTCCTCCACACCCCAACAGTTCTACCACACTACTAGCCAGATCCACAAAGTTGGGGGTGGAGATATTTAGGGTGGCTCAAAACTGAGATTTGAATTAGGAATCAGGTGGTGGCTAGGTGGTCTTTTTTTATAATGACAGTGATAATAATTGGTAGCTATTAACTTTGTGTCCACATCAGAAGATGGTCGTGTTCTGCTTGTCAAGCACACAGGAAGTCACTACAGCGACCAGAAATTATGGAGGTCTAAACCCTTTTCTGAGAGGAATGGGGAGAGGGGGTGCCACCTTCCAGCCAGTTCTGTGTCCACAGGCTGATGTGAATAAAGGGGATTAGGTAGGACTGCAAGATTTGGGTAAAGGTTTCAAAAGCCCTTTGGTTGGGGACTCTAACCAGGGGAAAATTAGGAATGTTCTAGATCCTCTCTACTAAAGCAGAAAGCCTTGGGTTCAAATCCCAGCTTTGCCTCTTATAACTTGGCAAATGACCTTCCAATAGTCTGTGCCTCCTAAAGGATTCTGTGAGATGATGCAGGTGCCTAGCACCTTAGCGTGATGCTAGCGCACAGTTAGTGCTCAATAAATATTAGACCATAGGAACAGGAGTTGTTGTGGATAGACGCGCCGTATGACAAAAAGTAGGCCAAAGGGACCTCCCACTCCCATGTACGGAGGACAGACGTATAGTTGGGGTCAAAGGGCACACTGTCCGAGTTGGCAGCCTTGCCGTCCGGAGCCATGGGTGACCGAAAATCCATACCAGGTTTTCCCCCTGTCTTTGCAAGATCAGCTTGAATGAGCCGCATCTTGGACCAGCCTGCAGGGCTGTGCGACCGCAACGGCCCAAGCGAAATCAAGACCTGGATTTTCCGGCCACGTAGCCCAGGACTCCAGACCACGGTACGCTCGGCCTTCGAAGGTGAGCCCCTGGAGAACCTTTAAGCCCCTCCCAGAGAGGTCCTCAAACCTAGCCCCATCCGCTAGCGCCCCTAAGCATTGTAAGGTCGAACAAAAGAGCAAACTGGAACGGTAGAGGATTTGGATTTTTGGCATCAGTTTAAACAGACGCCACCTCCAACCCCAACTGCAGAGCTGCTCTGCCAAGTGGATCCCGCTTCTCCCCAGGATTAATGGACAGTGCTGTGGACTGGTCATTCGAACTGAGGATGCTGTTCAGATATACGATCCCAACTACACACAGGAAACTCCCGGGCGAAGCTTCGCACTAGTGTGTGAGGTTGTATCCAAGCAGCGAAGTGGTTAAACCTGCCAGAGGGAAAAGGTAGGGGCAGGACCCCGGCGGGGGTAGCCAGGAGTAGTAGTTGCCTGGGGAAAGTTGGGAGGATGAGTAGGAGGATACCGTGTAGGGGGCGGGGCCTTGCGGGAGACAGAAATTCCGCGTGGCGCTGAGCCAATGGGAATCGGCTCCAGACCAGAGAGTGGGGACACACCCCCATGCCGGCCCCGCCCTTTTCCTCCTTCTTCCAGGGGACCCGACGGCGCGTACCCAGTCAGCCTGCTTCAACACTTGCTCTGGCTTTGCCGCAGCTGCCTCCCTTTTCTCAGAACCCTTTCTCCTCATCCAGCCCTGGAATGGGGAGAGAATCCAAGGAAGACCTGAAGAACCCAAGGCTCCTAGATGGGGCCATCTGGGCTCTGTTTGAAAGCAAATTAGCTTTCCAACACAAGTCTGGGCTCCAGCATCATCTAGATTCCTGGGAAGTCTTTCCTGCCGTCTGACTCCAATTTATCCCCGCTGCAGTGACTGATCAGCTCACCTTAGTGTCCAACCTCAGGGATGGTGGGTTAGAGGAGTCCAGAAATGGACAAGGCCCTGGATGAGGGTTTGAATCCTCCCCCTTCTTTTCCCAAGCTCCAGGCCTGGGATGTAGCCTGAGTCTGGGCCCACATTAGGCTTTATCTAAACTCCTCAGATTACTTAGCAGGGGGCTGAGCTCCAAAATGGCTCAGAAGGACCAGACCCCAGACAGGTCTTGGAGTGGAACTGATCAGTTTCCCCTTTGGGGTCAGTTTGGGGACAAGACCCAACCCCCCTATTAGCCCTTAGAAGCGCACACCAAAGACAGGAGAAGAGGACCTTTCTCAGCTTGAGAATCCCCACCCATCTTGGAAGTGGGAGTTCCTAACGTCTGGATTTGTCCACGTCTTCATATACTCCACAACAATCCTCAGTGTCCCACTCTGCGCAGTGGACTCACGCCTCCCGCGCCTGTGCAGCCTGGAGACCAGCATCTTCTAAGGCTGCAAGGAGCTAAAAATCGCTCCCGCCCACCCACAAGCTGTGCTGGACTTGAGGATCACGCAGGGGTGGGGGTGTGTGTAGTGGAGGGGGGTGGAATGAAGAGTGAGAAGGGAGGTTGTCTAGGTGCCTGTCCAATTAGGTCAGTAGGAAGAATCCTAGTGGCTGGGCCGGTGCATGGAGGTCGCAGGGGGTCCCCACATCTCCGAAAGAGGCTCCTGAGGTGATGAGGGGCGAGGCTGCCGCACAAACATGTTTACGGCTGCAGCGGCGCCAGCGGCCCCATGGGGTGCGAACCCTGGGGCAATAACTTTGCTCTGCGCCCCCTCACCCCCAGCTTGGCGAGGCGCCAGTGAGATGACTTCTGGCCCAGGCCCCCTGCCCTCTGGTGGGCCAGGCGCCACGCAGGCTATCTTCGAGGGGGAGCGCTCGGCTGCACCTCCCTGTCAGCTCCCTGGATCCCCGGCGGCGCCTGAGGGGCGGGGTCCCCAGCGCGGCAGGACGCGCGGCCACAGCGTTCCCAGCGGGTAGCGTCCCGAGGCCCTGGGAGGGGGCGCGGGAGCGGATACTGGTGCAAGTTCTCCCGCCCCCAGCCGGGCCTTGCCCCAGGGCGCCGACCCCTTTCCCCCCACCCGGGGCCGGAGCCACCGCGTACCTGCAGCCTCCGGCGGCGGATCAGGCCCGAGTCGTCCATGGCGGCGGCAGCGCCTTCGGCCCCGGGAAGGGAGGAGGGAGGCGGCGGCGGCGGCGGGAGGAGGGAGGGAGAAGCCGCGGGGACCGCCGCGGCGGCGGCGGCGGCGGCAGCGGGGAGGGGTGAGCGGGGGCGGAGCGAAGTGGGGCGGGCCCCACACCGTCACTGCGTCTGGGCGCCCGAGCCGGGTCTCCGCCAAAGCTGTCCGCGCTGGGGGCGGGGTTGTAGGGGGGTTGGTGAGGGGCGGGGGAAGGAGCCTCCAGATAACCCTGAGAGAGCCAAGCTACCTAAAGATCCCGATAAGGAGAGACTTCAGGAGAGAGAAGCCCCCAACCCAAGAAACACCCCAAGAGAGAGACATTCTCACTGACATATATTTCCTATGCGACCACAGACACACACACACACCCTCCAGCGAACCCCTCAGGGAGACACATTCCCACAGGGACACAGTCTCCACAGGGAAGCGTTCTTCAATCAGGAACTCTCCCCTCACCCTGAAAATCATTGCTAAGACAGATGGTTTCGGAGAGATGACGCCTCCTCTCAAAAGACCCTCTTCCCCAGGAAGAGACATTTCTGCAGAGAAAAATCCCCACAGGTGACATTTCATGTGGGGAACCTGGTGAGGACACCCCCAATGAAAGAACCCCTAAACGCCATGTTCTCTGTGGAAAATTATCCTCACCCATGAGACCCCCACATCCCATTCTTACAGAGTGACATTTTCACCGAGGAGACCCGTCTTCACGGGAAATGCCCCCTCAAAAATATTTACATTCATACACCGCCCCCTCTCCCTCTTCAGGGAATCCTGCAGCCCCTCCAGTGACCCCCTCCCTCATCGTCAGGATTAAGAAGCCAGGCCAGGCCGGGCTGTATTTATAGAAGCGATTAGCTTGTCTTTGGGGAGGGGGGCATCTGAAGCTATTTTCAACACCCCATCCTCCGGCAGTGTTCCTACAGCTGAGGCCAAACTGACCATGCTTCCCAGAGTTGAAGTGGAAAGCTTCAGAGATCTCCCCACTCCAAGTCTAGGCATTGGGGGGCAGGGTGAGGAAGGCGCTGTCCAAGGGTTCCGGCCTATAAGTGGCCCGAGGGCCCTGAAGGGCGCGGTCACTGTACAGGAATTACCCCTGCTTGCCAACCAAGCTGACATAGAGGTCTATGCCCTCGTGTTCCCCGGGCGCTTGTCTCATCTCTGCTTTTTTGCCTGTGTTACCTATTTCTCTCTGTCTCTGTTGGTCGGCATGTTTGTGTTGCCGTCTCCTTGAGTCTGTTCCTCACACTTCTCTGTCCAAGGCCCGGACTCCGCTGGCGTCTGCCTTTTTCGCCCCCGCGGGCGGCCGCGGGAGCTCTCCGTGGTGCTGATCTCGTGCGCTCCTGTCCGCAGTACTGAAATCCGTGCATAGGGTTGGGGGCTGAGGTCAGGGGAGGGAAAGGGCTGGTCGGAGGCACAGCCCAGAGGCTGGACAGATCTGACCTACGAGCACGCTGGACTTCCCCAAATGTGCTGGGGGATGGCTAGGTCCACTAGGTCTTGGTTGCTGACGCCTCCAGTACATCAATGTGTGCCCACAGGGGGCCCCAGAGAAGTGCTTCCTGATTTGTTCATTTACTCGACTTGTATTGAGCACCTACTGCGTGCAAATTAGTGTTTTGGGATCTAGGAGTACAGCAGTAAAGCAGACAGACAAAAACTCTGCAGTAGCCTTAAAAGGAAGAGAGAGAGATTTGTGGTAGTGGTCATCACTCACATAAACACATACGCCCACTCTGTGAGCACAGGAGCACACACACACATACACATACACTCTGCAAACATACACACAAACGTGAACATACCAACACACATTCAGCAAACATAGACTCATATACTCATAGCCACATACTTTACAAACACATACTCCACAAACACACACACACACAAATATATACCCATAAATTCACACTCTGCAAACACATACTCAGAAAATGCAGACATATACACACTCAGCAAGTGCAGACACACACAATCAACACATACTAACACTCAACAAACACAAGCACATACACATAGTCCTAAAACCAAAGGAAGCTCAGCTACACATAGACAAACTCTCACCCAACATACAGACACATTATCCTTCCAAAACAACACATGGATGCACTCGTATATACCCACTGCAGGAGTGTTTTTCTCATCAGACTCTCCCACTAGAATGTCAGCTCTATGAGGATTGAGATTTTCATGTCTTGATCACTACTGCTTCCCCAGAATCTGACATAGAGCAGGTGCTCAATAAATGGTGAATGAATGGATGAATTGATGTAATGTTCCCAATGGACACATTCCCAGAAACTACAGAGAAACACAAACACACATACACATTTCAGATGCAGACACACCCTCTCCACACATGACAACACCCCCTTGTTCACTCATGGTTAACACTCATGGTCAATCTTTATCCACTGACTTTATCCACTGATCCAACATTTTCAAAGGATACCCATCCTGCCCTGATCCTACATGTCCTCCCCTACATTTATTATCTTACTCTTACTCAACTGGACACACTTGGCTTGGGACACATACAGTCCTCCTTATCCAGAATTTTGAACACACACACAGACACACACACACACAACCACACAACCAAGAGACACATATAAACTGCATACACATACACACTCAAACACACACACACACATAGAGCCACACAAACACACCCTCATTCAACACCCCCCACACATATAGATCCATAACCTCAACATAAAGGCAAACAGGAGAATGTATACACACTGGTCCCAAGTCTTCAAGCCTTGGGTCAGCTGGAGCAGGGGGTGGAGCGGTGGGAAACCCCTCCTCTCTGTCAAACCACGCCCTTTTCAGCTGCCACCGTTTCCTGGACTTAACCTTGAGGTGTCTCAGTAGCACCCTAGAACGCAGTCCTGCTGACAGGTAAGGGGTGGCCCAAGGGGGCAGAAGAGGGGAGAGAATTGTCTTATCTCTACAAACTCCCAGTTTCCTCTGCCCTGGGGCTTTTTGACTCCAGCAGCTGAGCCCGCATCCTGACACAACCAAGCTTGGCTCCAAAGGCCCAGCCCTGGGTGGCAGCCCCTAAGCCGATTGTAGACTGAGAGAAGGTGACCATGAGAGGGGCCAGCAGGGATCGAGAGGGAGAAAGGAGACTGGGCAGAAGATAGGGAGGAATTACTGGACAGAAAAGGGACATCTAAAGAGCTGAGGACATCCCCTTAGTTCTGAGCATGGAGGGGTTGCCTGACGGCTGACTGGGTGGGAGACCCTGATGGGTGTGAAGGGGGAACGGTACCAAGGTCATCTGGGGCTGAAGAGATAGAGGGGACAAGAGTCTGATGGAGGAGCTCCTGGGTCAGAGACAGGCCTTGGTGGCCCCCTGGGATTTGAAGGTCTTTGGCCATTGCCTCCTCATCAACTGCCCATTCTCTGCTCTGCCTGGCACTGTCTCCTGGGTGTGCACCAAGAGAGTACTACTCTGAGCTCCCAGAAAAGTACGGCCGAACTTCACCCTATATCCCAGTTGACTCATATCACAGGTGGATATGGCCTGCAGGGGCCTCACTCGACCCAGGGGCCTGGCTTGGGCCCTGCAACTGACCCTGGCGTGGATCCTGCTAGCAGCCTGTGGAGGGAGCCGCCCACACCCACTTAGGTCCCAGAGACACTATAGCCTGGCAGAGAATCTGGGCACAGGCCAGCTGCAACTGGCAGGTGAGTACTCCAGACCCTGACTAACTCACAACACCCAGGAACCCCCACTCCACCATAGCAATGCCAGAATTTCCTTATGACAGAGGCTTACAGCAGCCTGGGCTAGTGCTGAAGAATGGTGGTTAAAGAGAATAGACTCTAAAGTCGGACTGCCTGGATTCAAATCCCAACTCTGCCATTTTGTAGCTGTGTGACCCTGGGCAAGTCACTTAACCTCTCTGGGTCTCATGTGGGCCATTAAAAAGGAGGAGAAATAATAAACCTACCTCATAGGGGTGTTGTAAAGTTGTTGTGAGTGCATGTAAGCATTTGAGAAGTTATACCACTACCAGGGACAAAAAAATATAATTATCTGATTATGATAAATGATTATTATTACTTGAAGCTGCATTTGTATTTCAAGCGAAGTGTCTCTAAGTTTTATGTTTGGGAGGAATGATATAACGGGTCTCCTCTATTCAGGGGACCCCCAAGCTTTGGTTCCCCAACCGTACCTGAGGATTCAAGACCCCAACTCAAAGTAGTTCTCTTCTCCATGGCCCTGTTGTCCCTCAGAGATGGACACACCAGAGGCATCGGACCCTGGAATCCTCCCAGAACGCTGTGGGCAGCCAAGCCCCGGGTAAGTACAGCACCCCCCCCACACCCCAGCGTTTCTTTGTGATCTTTACTTCAGTTGCCCCAGCCAGGGGCCAGAGCCCCTGAGCATCTTGACCCAACCGGGCGGGTCCCTCCCGATATCCAGGTGCGAATCCTTCCTGGAACACCTCCAAGTTGCCCTCCGCGCTCGCTTCCATTTCCTACTATTGGGTCTACTCCAGACACAGCCGCTCTGCGCGGAGTTCTGCGATGCCTGGTAAGGAGTGGCGGGGTGTGAGGGGCGTGGCCTATGTTTTAGGCGGGGCCGAGGGCGGGATCTGAGGCTAGCTGGTCCTAGTGTTTGAAGTGGCGTGACCTGCCTCCAACGCGACCAAGGTCTAAAGGCTGAGGCCTAGTGTTTAGAAGCTACACAGAAAGTGGCGGGGCCTGTGGATGTCTCCAGTACGGAGGCATGGTCTTCCACGTCTTTTTAAAAGGAGCGGGGCTTCTTGATTGAAAAGAAAAGCAAAAAGTGTTGGGAATGTAAGGGGCTGGCCTGGAATAGATGGTTTGAAGTCTGCTGGGATGAGGCCAGCTGTAACAGGGCCCTGGGTATGTGTGGAGAATATGGGGCAGAGTGAAATCTGGAGGATGGTGTTTGTAGGGGCGTGGTCCTAAGAGGAGGGACCTGGATCTGGGGAAGGGACAGACACGGGAAGGATCCGTGGAGAGCTGGAATCCCACTGGAATGCGACTGCAGAGCCTTTACGCATCTTCTTCTCTCCACACAACAATCCCAGGTTTGCCACCTGTGAAAGCGATATCACCTGCGGCCCAACTTGGCTTCCACTCCTTGAAAAGAGGAATTGCGACCCTGGCTGCAGTACCTATGGGCAGGTGAGCATGGGACAGAAGTTGTGGGGAAGAGGCTGAGACCTCCCCTTACTATGTGCTGTCTTAACCCACCTAAGCCCCAGAGTCTGGACTGTCACTCCCAAGACTCCCGCTCCCACCCTTCGCCCTTCTGCAGCCCAACTTCCATAGTGGAATACATACGCCAGTAGCCTCTCTAAGGCCCACTGAATCCGAATTTGCCCTCCCAAAGGACTGTCCCTGTCGTAGGCTCATCTACAGTCCCCCCTGAAAGATCCAAAGGCCCGAGTTACCTTCCCCAAGGCCCAGCCTTAATCTGACCCCCCCCAGTAGGAACTACTCTCCCTCCACACGGCCCCGCCCCTACTATAGCCCCTCCCCTAGAATCCTGGGAGCACCCAGAGGTGGGAAATGCCCGCCCCAGGACCTCGCCCCTGCCGTCGCCCAGGCCCCTACTCTCAATGGAACTCCCTCCCGGCCTGTCGCTTCCGAAGGCCGAGATCCACAACACGCCCTCCGCCTGCCCCAACACGACCACGCCCCCAAGGTGTCTGCACTCCGCCCACTCGGGTCCTAACTCCACCCCTTCTCCCAGACCTTCGCTGACGGGTTGGATCTTTGCCGCTCGGTTCTGAGCTACGGGCTGCGGGTGGCAGTTCCTGGCGCTGGTCACTGCCTCAACATTTCCATCTCTGTGCGTCCGCATCCCAGACACGGACGGAGGTCTCGGGAAACCACCTTCCCGCACTCCCGCCACCCTCGGACCTGGATCCTGGACACTGCGGGGAGCGGGAGTGGCAGTGGAAGCGGCAGCGTCCCCTAGGGGGCGCCTGGCCTTGGCTGGGAGAGGCGTCGCTTTCCCCGCATCCCCTCCCTGCCCCTCTAGACACCTAGAGCTCCACCCCTCTCCCTCTCTGCCTTCCAGTTTCTAGAGCCCTGTCCCTCCTCCCTGGGGCTCCAGAGATTCGCTCCTCTCCAGATTATTCGAGCAATAATCCAACGCAAGCTCATTTCCTCCTCTCCGCCCTGAATAAAGTTGCCAGCTAGAGCGCATGATGTGGCTGCTTATTGGGGAAACAGGTGGGAAGGATAATTTCCAGAAAGTGATGGTGTCTCATTTCTAATCCTCAGGTCCTAGAGTTAGCGACTGATGCACACTAGTATGTAAATGACGAATGGCTTATATCCTGGAGCACTTGTTTTAGTAACGTGGAAAATTCAGGTGTCAGAAATAGGGGTTGGGGTCGGAAGAAAAGCTGACAAGGGCAGAAGGTATGTTCTCTCACTGTGTGCCACCGGGGAAAAGCTCCCTGCCGCACAAGAAGCTCCCTGACTTGTACAGATCTCCCCTTCCTTCCTCCCCATTCTCCCAAATCCCAGTCCTAACCCTAAGGCAAAGGACTGGACTCAGATTCAGGATTTGGGTTGTAAGCACTACTCCTAATCCTCATCCACAAGCCCCAGGAGAGCCTTGGTTTTTTCACCTGGAAAACAGGGCAAGGTCCCTTTTAGTTCAATAGAGCAAGACTGGTGGATGCCTCCTATGTCAAGGCACTGTGCTAAAGTAGATCAAGTTCATTCTCTGACCTCAGGGAAAATGGAATGACATAAGAGAGGTATCTCATTGGGAGAGTAGCAACCAGGCCTCTTTTGGCTGCAAGAGACAATTGGATTCAAAGTGCATTTAGCCAAGACAGTGCTAAGCTTCAGAAATGACTGTATCTAGGTGCTTAAATGACGCTGGGAATCTGTATCTTTTTCTCACAGTAGCAAAGATGGAACAGAAATTCCATGATTCCCATAGGTAAATGGGCCTATTTCTCTGTCAAACCAGCAAAAGTTCCAGGGCTGGCTCTCACTGATCCAGCCTCGTCATGAGCCCATCACCAAACCAATCATTGTGCCCAGGGGGATGCTCTGCTTTCACTGGCCTGATCTAGGTTATGGGCTTTTGCCTGAAGGCCCTTGGTAGCATCAGTTCCATCTGAACCACAGGGACTGAGGGTGGGGGAGGAGTGGTCCCCCCAAAGAAGAGTCAGGTGCTGGAACCAGAAGGGAGAGGGGTACTGGGCAGGGAATGAAAATATATTGACTATGGAGACTGGTGGTTAGGACCCTGACTCTGGAGTACATCCACCTGGATTCACATCCCAGTTCTACAATTTACTCATGCTGTAACTTTGGGCATATTGCCCAGCCCTGAGTCTCAGTTTCTTCGTCTGTAAAATGGGGATTATCATTGTTCTCATAGGATTGTTGGGAGAATTAAATGAGTTCATGCCAGTTGTTCTGGCTATGCACTGCTGTGTAATAACTCCAAACACCCTGGTGTAAAACAATCATTGTTAGCTCTCATGGTTCTGGGGTTTTCCTGGGCTCATCTGGGTTCTTGCTCAAGGTGTCTAATGCAGTTGCAGACAGAGGCTGGGGGTGGAGTCACCTTAAAGCTTCCTCACTCACCCATCTGTCTGGTGGTTTGTGCTGGCTTTTGCCTTGAACTTCAGCTGGGGCTATTGGCCAGAATAGCTACACATGGCCTCTCCTTGTGGCTTGAGCTTCCTGACAGTATAGTGGCTAGATTCCCAGGGCAAATTTCCCAAGAAAGAGAACCAGGTGACAGTTGTCTTACCTTTGACAACCTAGTCTTGGAAGTCACATAGTGTCACCTACTTTCTAGTCACTAAGGTGAGTAACTAAAGCCAGCTCATACTCAAGGAGAGGCATCCTAGACTCTACCTCCTAATGACAACGATGTCGAATAAAACGCTTGGAAAGTGCTTGGTACATAATTAACACTTAATAAATGTTGATGTCATCCATTATCGTTGTTAATGATGTTATATTCTGTGTCACTGGCAATAAGGATAAGTAGGCATTCAAAGAAGAAGAGTGACAGAAGCCTTGGAAGGATCTCCAGGCAAATGACCAAGCTGTGGGGGAAGGACATTTCAAACAGGAGGCCTGGAGATTTCAGGTTCTAGTCAGCGATCCTGGAACAGAGTGTAGGAACTGGGGTCAGATCATGGAAGGCCATGAACCCCAGGCAAAGGCAACTTCGACCTGATGATGAGGGCCAGGTTTACACAGGGGAAGATCCATCAGACTGACACTTACCTGCCAGTTACAAGCAGGACAGAGGAGGGTGAGACTGGAGGTGAGGAGCATCAGTGAGGATCTTGGGACAGGAACCGGAAGATGGGCAGAGGGAGATAATAACACACAGAGCTGTCCCAAGGAGAGCAGGACTGATTGTTTGATTGTTTCAAAGCTTTAAGAAGCACAGGTTGGCTGGCCCGGTGGCTCAGTTGGTTGGAGCGCGTCCTCTCAACCTCAAGGTTGCCAGTTCGACTCCCACAAGGGATGGTGGGCTGCGCCCCCTGCAACTGGCAACAGCAACTGGACCTGGAGCTGAGCTGCACCCTCCACAACTAAGACTGAAAGGACAAAAACTTGAAGCTGAACGCCTCCTTAAGATTGAAAGGACAACTTGACTTGGAGAAAAGGCCTGGAAGTACACACTGTTCCCCAATAAAGTCCTGTTCCCCTTCCCCAATAAAATCTTTAAAAAAAAAAAAAAAAAAAAAAAGAAGCACGGGTTGTTGCCAACCTCATTTTAAACCAGATCCTGGGGACCTTCACATATCTGCTGTGGGGCCCTGAGGTGAGCTTGATACTGCTGGTCTGGAGACCCCGCTTTGAGGAGCTATGGATCCAAAGACTTTTGTTAAAGGAAACATTTGCGACTTTCCAGCTGACTTGCTGTCCGCACCCTGGCACCATGGACCCCCCGAGGCAGGTGGTCAACTTCAAACCTGGGGCCTGCCAAGCTGCCGCGCTCGGTATTGTTAGAGATCCAAAAAGAATTATTAGACTACAAAAGTGTTGAAATGAACCACAGGTCATTATATTTTGCTAAGATTCTTAACACAGAGAATCTTGTGCAGGAACTGCTAGCTGATCCAGAAAACTACAGGGTGATTTTTGTTCAAGGAGGTGGGTCTGGCCAGTGCAGTGCTGTCCCCTTAAACCTGATAGACCTGAAAGCAGGAAGGTGTGCCGACAGCGTGGTGACAGGAGCTTGGTCATCTAAAGCAGCAGAAGAAGCCAAGGAGTTTGGAACTGTGAATATCGTCCACCCAACACTCGGGAGTTACACAGAAATCCTGGACCCAAGTACCTGGACTCTCAGCCCAAACTCCTCCTATGTATATTATTGCACCAAGGAGACCATGCACGGCGTGGAGTTTAACTTTATCCCTGATGTTGTGGGAGCAGTGCTGGTTTGCGACATGTCCTCAAACTTCCCATCCAAGCCACTGGATGTTTCCAAGTTCCATGTGATTTTTGCTGGTGCGCAGAAGAACGTTGGTTCTGCAGGGGTCACACTGGTCATCATCCACGATGACCTGCTAGGGTTCGCCCTCAGAGAGCGCCCCACCATCCTAGAGTACAAAGTGCAGGCCCGCAACAGCTCCTTGTACTACACACCTCCCTGCTTCAGCATCTACGTCATGGGCTTGGCTCTGGAATGGGTTAAGAACAACGGCGGTGCAGCAGCCATGGAAAAGCTTAGCTCCAGCAAATCGCAAATGATTTATGATATTATTGATAATTCTCAAGGATTCTATGTATGTCCAGTGGAGCCCCAGAATAGAAGCACGATGAATATTCCACTCCGCATTGGCAATGCCCAAGGAGACGATGCTTTAGGAAAAACATTTCTCGAGAAAGCTCTTGAGCTTAATATGATCTCCTTGAAAGGGCATAGGTCTGTGGGAGGCATCCAGGCGCCTCTGTATAATGCCGTCAAATCAAGGATATTCAGGAGCTGGCTACCTTCATAAAGATGTTTTTGGAGATGCATCAGCTATGAACACATCCTACCCAATATATACTTTGCCCTTGAACAAAGTACAAAATTTAAAGTAACTTAGCAATGGCTTCAAAAACTTAAACATGGTATTTTTCACAAAGGAACATGTTTATTATAGATTTTTCCCCCTCAAATAACAGCAAGATATCCACAGCTCTGCAAAGCTGGTGGGACTTAATTTTGACTTGAACTGGAAGCACTTAAAACACCTTCCTTTAGCTTTTCTAGCGATTCCAGCTTATGTTGTCTTTGCTGCTACTTTTTCTGGCTAGATCTCAGTATTCAAACTTGCCTGTGGACTTAATTATACAAAGTGCGGTTAATTGTTTTTGGAGACGCACAGATACACAGTATGGAGGGTGGGTGAGGTCCACTAGGTGCTGAATCTTTTTTTTTCTTTTTCTTCTTTTTTTTTTTACGTGCTGAATCTTGATCCTTTCTAAAATGACATGGGGGGGGGGGGATCTCCTGGGCTCCTCAGCTGTTAACTCAGGTTTCATTGACCTGTAGTATTTAGCAGTTCCAGGCTGAAGGGCAAACTAGAGATCTTTCTTTACACTGTTGTTCTCATAAAGAGATAAAAGTGACAAACCATGTTTATTTAGCAAGGTCTGTTTTTAATAACAAGTAGTTTACATCTCTATGCATTTATATTTCTGCTAATGCGGTTCTCAGTGGTATATGTAGAGACTTTGAGAATTTGCTGGAATCCTTGACCTTGTACCTTATAGCACCATATTTTCAACAGCTGTGTCTCTTCCCTTCCTCCTCCCTTTGTAAGCTCCATAAGATTTAGAAGTTCCCCAATTTAATTTTCCTTTCAGTGACTAATCGAGAAGGTTGGTTTGTTCTTTACATTTTAGTTATTCTAAACTCTAGTTAAACTAAAAATCTCTGTTAAACTCCCTTATCATTTGTTCATTTAACTGTTCTTGTTATAGTGTTTTCTTTTTTTAAAGTTTATTGGGGTGACAATTGTTAGTAAAGTTACATAGATTTCAGGTGTACAATTCTGTATCTCGTTATAGTGTTTGATCAGAGTGATGCTGTGAGTTCTGGAATATCCTTGCTGAAGAGTCTTTCCCCTATTGTTTATCAGTTGTCAGTATTTTATGTTGAATACATGATGGACATTAAAGTCCTAAAGTATCTAAAAACAAAAAGTAACACTTGTGAGTTAACAGCTTTAGGGTGCCCGCTAGTTTCCGCCTGGTGCCAGCTGTGAGAAAAGGGGGGACAGTTTCTCCTAATCTTGCCCAGGCAAATTACCTCAGCAGTCAGAAGCGCCTATAATTTAAAGACAAACTGTAAATCTAATAATTCTGAGAGGGAAAAACGCAAGTCTGAGATGTTACAAATTTGCAGCATAGAAGAGGACAGGGCAGAATTATAAATGAAATCAGGCTCAATGTTTTGGAACTACAATCACCACAGGCTGAGGCTTGAATAGAATGTGCCCCTTGGTGGGGGGAATAGGGAGGCTGCAGCTCTTCCTTGGTCTCAGGGTATCTGCATTTGCTGTTCCCACTGCCTGGAACCCCCTTCACCCTCTTGTTATCTGTTCCACCCTCCACCCTTCAGATCTCGGCCAGTGGGCTTCTCAGGCTCTGAGACCCAGACCAGACCCAGCCTCCCCATCATGCATTTTCAGGTCCTCTGGACCTCAGTGGGTGCTCAGAGAGGTCTGGGACCCTTCTAGCTGATTAGTGCTGGCTTCCACTGTCCAGCACAGAAAATGCATGGAGAGGAGGTGCTCTGTTATGGGCTGAACCACACTCCCCCAAACTCATACCGTGTTTCCCCCAAAATAAGACCTAGCCAGACAATCAGCTCCAATGCGTCTTTTGGAGCAAAAATTAATATAAGACCCTGTCTTATTTTACTATAAGACCCAGTCTTATGTAAGACTGGGTCTTAGAATAGAATAATATTAATGTAATACAATATAATACCGGGTCTTATATTACTTTTTGTTCCAAAAGATGCATTAGAGCTGTGTGGGCAGAGTCCCAGAGAGCAATTTCCAGGCTCTCGGCCTCATGTGGAAAGCTGCTGGCTCAGGTAATAGATGGCCATCAGCTGTGACTAGTTGGCCATCAGCTGTAACCAGTTAGCCATTAGCCACTGATATAACTGTCATGGCTAAACTAGCAAGCACGGATTGCGGATTGCACAGAGGCGAACTGCAGTTAGCAAGTGAGGTTGGTTGGCAGAGAGGCGGACGGCGGGTTGCAGATCGTGTGGCTCCTGCTGTGTCTCCAACCCAGGCGCCAGCGAGACTATAGTGGTATGACTCCCCTGTCTATGGCTCCCTGGGTGTTCCTTTTTGTCCTCACCATGTCCTGCGTTCTTAAGTGGGGAGCGGGACCAGAGATGCTGCATGACTCCCTGCATGACAAGCTGATTGTCCGGCTAGGTCTTATTTTCCGGGGAAAAACGATAACTTGAGTTCTAACCCCCAGGACTTCTCAGCATGTGACTGTATTTGGAGATAGACCTTTAAAGAGGTAATTAAGCTTAAATGAGGTTAAATGGGTGGGCTCTTATCCAACATGAGTGGTGTCCTTATAAGAAGGGGAGATTCGGACACAGTCACACAAAGAGAAGACCCTGGGAGGACACAGTGAAGGTGGCCATCTACAAGCTAAGGAGAGAGGCCTCAGAAGAAACCAAATCTGCTTCATTTGGGACTTCTAGCCTCCAGAACTGTGAGAAAATAAATTCCTATAGTTTAAGCCACCCAGTCTGTGGTACTTTGTCATGGCAGCCAGAGCCAACTAATACAGGCTCCATAAATAATATTCCCACAATGCCCTGGGATTCTGCCATCAGAGCATTTATTTAAAAATGCTCTTTCTTCTTTTCCATTAAAATCCCACTATTCAAGGTGGGGTTCAAGGGTTGGGAATGATGGGCCTCTCCCCAGCTCAAGGTATCAATTCTTGACTACCCCAAATACTCTACTCCTTTTGCCAGGGATTGCCTTGGGCACGGACATGTGTCCTATTTCTAGCCAGGAAGGGTAGCTGCTGGGAGATAAAACTTTGCAGGTTATGATGTGATGCCTGGAGCTATGGCAGCCATCTAGAGACCATGAGAGGCAAAACACCAAAGATGGCAAAATGGAAGATGGGTTAAAAAAAAGAAAAAAGTGTTTTTTAAGTTGTTTAGCCACCTGACTTCCAAACTTCCACGGAGTGAAATAAATCTGTCCTGTCGCTGTCAGGACAGATTCACTTACATTGCTGTTCACTTACATTGCTGGCAGGAGTGCCATTGGGTACAAGCCACCACAGAAGGGAATTTCAAAATATCTCCTCTCCAAATTACACACATACCTTCTCTAACCCAGGAAGCCCAACTCTAGGAATTTCGCCTAGAAATCTGTGCACAAGATATGATGGCACATTCTGATTGTTCCCTGCTGTACAGGTTTATTAACAGCAAGCTGAGCAACAGTTCGGCATACATTAAGAGGCATCAAATAGGGGCGGCTGGATGGCTCAGTTAGTTAGAGGGTGAGCTCTCAGCAACAAGGTTGCTGGTTCAATTCCCGCATGGGATGGTGGGCTGCAACTAAAGATTGAAAATGAAGACTGGACTTGGAGCTGAGCCCTCCACAAAATGGGACAACTTGGAGCTGATGGGCCCTGGAGAAACACAGTTCCCCAATAAAAAATTAAAAAAAAAAAAAGAGGCATTAAATAAACTATGGGACAGTCATGCCACGGAGGGCTCTTTATACTTGATCTTAGCCAAAAGGCCGAGAAGCAATGGGGAGGGCTCTTGAGCTATGAAAGGAATGAGGAAAGTCTTTAGATACCCATGTGGAATTACCTTCGATATTATGTGGCACAAAGAGTAATGTACACTATCTAGGGTATAGTTTGCTTCCATTTGTGTAAAAGAAAGTTTAGGAAAGAATGTATCTGTGCATATGTTTGTAACATGAGCTATGTCTGGAAGGACCTAGAAGGCACCTGTTAGGGTCTGAATGTTTGTCTCCCTAAAATTCCTATGGTGAAATTCTAACCCCCAAAGATATTAGGAGGTAGGGCCTTTGGGAGGTCATTAGGTTATGAGTCTGGAGCCTCCAAGAATGAGATTAGTGCCCTTATAAAAGGGACCCCACAGAGATCCCTCACCCCTTCTACCATGTGAGGACACAGAGAAGTCAGCAATCTGTGACCCAGAAGACAGCCCTCACCGGAACATGACCATGCTGACACCTGACCTTGGACTTCTAGCCACCAGAACTGTAATAAATGTCTATTTATAAACCACCCAGTCTGCGATTTTATTTTTTTAAATTGGGGAATACTGGGGAACAGTGTGTTTTTCCAGGACCCATCAGCTCTAAGTCGTTGTCCTTCAATAGTTGTGGAGGGCTCAGCTCAGCGCCAAGTCCAGTCGCCATTTTCAATCTAGTTGCAGGGGGCGCAGCCCACCATCCAACTGAACCGGCAACCTTGTTGAGAGCTCGTGCTCTAACCAACTGAGCCATCCGGCTGCCCCCGAGTCTGCGATATTTTGTTACTGCAGCCCAAACAGACTGAGATACCCAGGTAAGACCATCAGTGAGCTGGAGGCAGGGTGCTTCTCAATGTGCTCCTTCCTAATCTGTATCATACAAATATATATTTTAAAATAAAATCAACCAGTGCCCTTCTTGTTTAGGTTGCAAAAGTCAGTAGCTGGGTCTAGCCACAGTGCACACCCCCAATCCCCTCGACCCCAAGTATAACCCCCACGCTTGGCTTTAAGTAATTTTAATCACAAACTGTGGGGAGGGGGAGAGGCTGGCTCCTAGAGAGTGGTGGCCGACTCCAGGCTCCGCTCCTGGAAGTACCGGTGGGGGAGGCGGGGGCGGGTCCGGTGGCCTTCATTGAAGTAGGATGTGATCTTCCCGTGTCCCACCTGATCCTCCTCTGTTGGAGAGTCCTCCCTGTGGGCAAGAGGTAGTGTCACTGACCACCTTGGGGTGGGGTGAGGCTGGCAGCTCTCCCAAGCTGGGCTGAGCCCTGGCCTCTCTCCCTCCTTCCTCACAGCACCTCCAGGACACCCACCAAGTAACGACTTCCGCCTCCTTCTCCAGGATGCTCTGGGCCGTGCGCCAACTGAACCGGACAAACTGAGGAAAACCAAAGATGGGCTCCACATGCTTTCTCAACCACGCCTTTGTCTTGGGATCTGGTGGGGGGCGGGGGGAAGGTAGGCAAAGGTCATGGCCCCTGAGCCCTGCCCTGCCATCAAGTCCCAGCTCCTCAGCCTGGCATGCGAGACCCAATCACCTCATCTTAGGCCTCCTCTTGAGTACCTGAGGCACCTCCTAGAATTTGAGACATCTCCCTGCCTCAGGACCTTGCACAGGCAGTTCCCCTTCGACTCTTTACCAACAGTTGCTCAAGGTGCAGTTTAAAGAGACTGCCTGAGACTCTCCCTTGCCCACCAAGAACAACAGTCATTAAACCAGCATCTGTGGACCATCAGGTTAATGCCTGTCTCCCCCCATGTAACCATAAGCTCAGTAGGGACAGGGCGGTCCTTGTTTGTCTTGCTCACAGCCATATCCTCAGGCTTGGCCCTGCATGGCATGTACCAGGTACTCAGGAAGCAGTGAATGTGGCCCAAACTGTTTTTGGCCTGAACCTGGTTTCCTCATTTTGGCTTCATCTAAGTTCTAATCACAGACTTACTGTGTCACCCCACCCACCTGCAAGTTCCTTCCTGGGCCTCAGAAGGACCAGAAGATTCCTTGAACCCAGCCACTGAGTCTTCAAATCTGCCCTTGTGTGTGTTGGGAGGGCACAATCATCGCCACTTCAGATAAAGAAACTGAGCCTCACGATGGGAAGAAAATGATGGATTTAAGCTACGGGCAGTGGACACAAGCCAGTGGTCCTCACCCTGCTCCTTTCCCCTTAACAAATGGATGATGCCCACCGTGCGTCTCAGTCCCTCACTGGGGCTCCAGAGAGACATAGAGAGGGCGGGAGCCTGCCAGCTGGAATAGGGCTCTCCCACACAAAGCCACGAGCAAGGGGCCTCCCGTCTGGGCCTCAGCCTCTTCTGCTGTGGGCTGAGTGGAACGACTCTCAGGCCTGCCCTATCTGTGTTATCACCAGTATCGCTGTCTCAGGACAGCACCCAAGGCAGCGCCTACTGCCATCTATCTGCTCACCATTGGGGTAGCCGGAGCCATAATCAATGTCCAGGTCCTGCAGTTTTTCCACAAACTGCCAGTTCTTCACAACCTGGTCGCGGGCCACCTGTGGGAAAGACAAGTACTTATGGTCTCCCTCTTAGGGCCACACCTGCTCCTTCTCTAGAGGGATGCTGGGAGTCAGACATGGACAGCAAGGGGCTGACCTTGGCACAGATGCTGGCAGCACTGACCACGGGGTAGAGGGCATCTGCCTTGGCCGTGACTGTCACCTCAATGTCGGGAAAGCATTGCTGCAGCCGCTTCTGATATGTCTCTGGTAGCCCCACGGTGTCCACGAATACCTGCAGCAGTGACAGAAATGTATTCAACAAACATCGGGAAAACAACTGTGCAAATGATCCAGTCTCATAGCCTTTGCACTTGCTGTTCCCACTTCCTGGAATACTCTTCTCTCAGTTTGTCCCTACACTGCATATTTCTCAGGGGGTTCAGCTCAAACATCACCTCCCAAAGACGCTTTCCCTGATCAAGCTGCACCCATTCTACCCATTACTGAGCACCTGCTGCATGTCATGGGATACACTAGATGCCAGGAACATGGCAGTGAACACATCAGACAAAAATCCGTGTTCTCCTGGAGTGGAACACCCTGGCGAGGGCCACAGACAAGAAACAGGGTAAATAATAAAGGATAGGGGAGAATCAGAAAACGTTATCATTTTAAACGAGGGTGGGGGTTGGGAAGGTTCAGGAAAGGTCATTCTGAGGTGGTGACATTTGAATAAAGGACTGCAAGAGATGAAGGACCCAGTCATTTGGAGGTCTGGAAAAGCATTCTAGGCAGAGGAAACAGCCAGTGCAAAGGCCCTGAGCTGGGACCATTTCCAGTATGCTACACAGCAGTAGGGAGGCCCCATGGCTAGGTCAGGGAAGGTAGCAGGGAAAGTGATCTCCATAGCAGTTACTGTTCTTAGAAATCAGCTTTATTTGCTTACCAGCTCACCATCTGTGTCCCCTGACATGGCCACGAACCCGTGAGGCCAGCGCCCTTGCCAGCCCTCTAGCACTGCGCTGCCAGCTCCACACCCAGTCCTGGACCTCAGCCACCTCCTCAGCAAGACCTCCCTTGTTCCATTCCCTTTTTCAAGTGTATTTGTCTTTGTCATTCTCTCAAAACAGCTCGTTCTTTGCCTCAGAACACTCCATGCCATGCCATCTTATATTTCTCTACTGTAATTTAATCTCATTCTCCTCCCTTTGAGTGTGAGTTTTCCTTATTTAATTCTCACTGTGATCAGAAAATTAAATGTTGACATTTACATTTCAAAAAGATGACTATCTGCTGCTACTGTGTTGGGAGCAGACGGTAGGGGAGGGGGCTGGAGGTGGGGGGACCAGAGAAGAGCATGAGGCAGGTGTCCAGGAGGGGAGGGTGCCCTGGGCTAGGGCAGGTAGACAGATGTGTGATTTGTTCTGGACACTAAGCCTTTAGGATACAGAGATAGGTGGGGATGGGGGTGGGGCTGGGGCCCCACTATGGTCCTTAGTGGGGCATACTTTTGGGGTAGGAAAAGCAGTAGGAAGTCAACAGGAGCAACAAATATTCCTGAGGTACTACAGATATGTCTGACAGTGAATCGCCCACTGCACTCATACCTCCATTTTATCCCGAGGTGATTAAATGGGGGCTACCCAACAGTTAGCTCACCTGAGCGACTTTCACACCCTGGTCCAACGCATACTGCACCAGCCCAGCAGCTGTATCGTGGGACATGGAGTTCAGGTTGTATTTGACCCTGCAGTGGGAGACAGAGCCCAGTCAACCCCGTTCCAGCCACGGATCCCTGCCAGCCCATGCTGGCTGCCCCTCCACCACGGCCCCTCCGGGGATCCCTCACCGCCCAAGCATGCTGGTAGAGATGAGGTTCGGAGAAAGCACGTCCAGTGCCCAGCCCACAAAGTCCCCGTCCTCCTCCATTTTCGCAAAGAGCCTGTCCCGCTCGCTCTCCGACAGAGTCTTTGAGTCTGGGAGATGGGTTGGGAGAGAAGGAGTGGCTGGTTCTCCCAACTCCTGCTCTCTCTCTCCAGTTTGCACCCGCCCCCTGCACATTTC
Organism: Rhinolophus ferrumequinum; assembly: GCF_004115265.2. Classification (NCBI taxonomy): domain Eukaryota; kingdom Metazoa; phylum Chordata; class Mammalia; order Chiroptera; family Rhinolophidae; genus Rhinolophus; species Rhinolophus ferrumequinum. The sequence continues at coordinate 48,771,943 of NC_046301.1, forward strand.
CAGGAACCCCCTTCTCAGATGTACACATCAGGCTCACCTGCTACTTTCAGGGCCTCCAGATCTGTCAGGCGCGACAGAGGGCAATAACAGATGGCGTAGACCATGGGGCCTGGGGGAAGTGGGGATCCAACCAGTGAGCCCGTGAAAGCCGCCTTCCCTGTTTCATCATCACCGCTTTTTCCGGTGCCATCACCACTATCACCACCCCCCACCCCAAATCCGGTACAATCCCGGCTCCCATTCCTGGGCAATTTGCATCCCCCTTATCATGTGCTTCCCCCACCCCGGCCCTGGAGGCGCACCCAGCACAGGGCCCCGGCCCGCTTCATCGACGCCCAGGGCGCAGGGTGCCTTGCGGCACACCGCGGGCACAGGCGAGTTCAGGCGACAGCGGCCCGTATTGTCTCTCTCCAGCTCGCTGAGATCCATGCCACTTTGGTCGCCGCCACCAGCCACAGAAACGAGGTCTGAAGGCGCAGCTTAGGCGCGCGTTTTTCGGGAGCTCCTCGGTGGCTCCGCTCCCGGCCAATCGGAGCACAGGACACGCCCCCGACGCTCCCGCCGCCGTTGACGTTTACGAAGCCGACGCCGTTGCCGTGCCGCTTTCTGGGAATTGTAGTTCTCGAGGCCCACTGCCTAGCTCAAAGTTTGGGTAACGGGTGGGCGGGGTCGCTTTCGAAGCTCCGCTCCGGGGTTTCTGGAGCTGGTGACAGGAGAGGAAAATAAACGAGGAACTGAGGCGGGCCATTGAGGACCCGCCCAGTCAGGGTCTAGAAGGTGAAATACCACTACACTCCCAGAATTCGAGGGTTCGCATCACTGGGTCCCCGTCCCCTACCTGGGCTCTAGAGGCCATTTGCACCCGCGATCCTTACACTCCACATAGTCTAAGCACCCTGGACTAGGTATCTCTGATCCCACTACGCTCAAGCCTTCGGAGATGGGGTCCCCCCAACTCCCTCTCAGTACCTCAACCGCATCTCCACTGCCCCGCCTCTTCCTATCCTCTCTTTCATTCCGGCTAAGCCTCCCCTTCCTTCCAACCGAGGTCTGAGATCTCAAGACCTCAACAGACTCCTTGCTCAGTCTTTGTCCACTACGCAGACTTATTCTCCCCATCTCTGGGTTCATGTCCTATCCCCACCCCCCACCCCGCCCTTCTCTTTCTCTCCCCGCATCTTATTCCCTGGTCTCAGCGGGGCTCTCGTCCTCTGCCTGTGGGTCCCTGGCCTTCACCAAGCTCATGACCCTTCCACAGGGTCACAGCTCCTCCATCTCCGTTTCCCCCTCCCCGTACCCCGCCATCTTTCTTCCTTTGTCCTCGGATGTCAGCGGTGCTCACATCTCCGGGCTCAGCTCTCTTCTCCCCACACCACCCTCAAGCCCCAGGCTTAGGACGCCAGTTCTTCCTTCCAGGTGCCCGCCTCCTACGCGCCCCCCCACCACTCACACAGCCCTTTCTATCTTCCCGCCCACCCAGAGGACTTGCCAGCCCGCACCGGTCCAGCCTCCTCTGCGCCCGTCTGTCACCCGGGCTCAGGGCCTCCAGTCGCAGTCGATGGGCTTGCAGGAGGAACAATCCCGTTGCCCGCAGGGCCGCACTTGCACCAGGTTCTCGCGGTCCATGAACACCGGGCCCGGCGCCGTGCCCAGCACCTCTCGGCTGCGCTCCTGCTTGCCCAGGTCGCAAAGACAGAGCCACTTTCCCCACGGGCCAAGGAGTGAGTCCTCCACGTCTAGGGATGGAGGGCCAGGTGGTGGTGGGGAACCTACCCGCCAAGCTCTCCTCTAAGAGGGGAGGAGGATAAAGACACTACCGTAACAGCAACAGCTCATGTTTGCAGGGCTATGCCTCTGCGCCAGGCACCCTGCCATAGATGATCTAACTGAATCTGCTCATTAGTCCCAGGTTGTGAAACTGAGACCTAGAAAGAGCAAGGCACCATTCCGAGCTCACGCATCTGGTGAGTGGCCCAGAGGAACTGCAAACTGACACGTCCCATCTATGACAGCCTACCAAGTTGGGGCTGTGGTACAACACCCTTGGTGCCCACTATCCGAAGCTGACTCTTGTCTTCCGAGATCACGAGCCTGTCCAGTGGCCACAGTGCCACCTGACTAGCAGTTCTGTCAAGTGGTAAATTAAATGACATAATTGGCACAATAAAGATACTTAAAGCCCCTGACGCTGTGTTAGTAGTAGAACAAAAGAGAGTGTGATCACTTTTAAAAGCAGCTACAACTTATTGAGCGCTTAACCACGCCCCTTTACAGGGTTCTTTTCCCGACTTCTCCCTAAACCCCTATGAGACAGGTCCCAACTCATCAAGCCTCCGTCACACAAAACTCCCTGGCGCACTCTTCCCCCTGTATCTTTGCATTTTTGGCTTTTCTTGTCAAGCCAGCTGTTGGTTACCTATCTTCTTCAGCCGGGCCTTCTCTGACTTCAGAAACTGACCTGCCCCCTTCTTTAAGCAGTTTACATGGAGAGAGAACGTGAGCAGGACCCAAGCAGACACATCCATAAACTCATGGGTAGGTGGTAGGAAGGGCGGAGATGGAAAAACCATGTAAGCTGCTTAAAGGCAGTCTCTATTTCACTTTACAGATGAGAAAACTGAGCCTCAGAGAAAAGTGACCAGCCCAGAGCGAAGGTGGGCGGAGATTTGAAGTCCACGGAAGAGGGTCTGTTTGTAGCCAGCTGGCAAAATAGAGCGATTGGGCACCCTTCCGCGCTGTCACACCCGCGAACTGCAGTTACCTTTCCCCTGATGCTGCAGCTGCAGTTGCTCCCAGGTGTCGCCTTTGCCCTCTTCACCGAAGTAATGGTAATCGGGGGAGACTTGGGCAGGAGTCACCAGCAGCAGGAGAATCAGAGGCGGCAGTAGCAGCGCCTCTGGGCTTCGGGCCATGCGGAACTCCAACTGTCCCCCGGCGCGCTCCAGGGCTGAGCCCGGCGCGGGGTCCCCGTGGGCGGGCGCAGTGGTCCCACCCGCGGCTGAGCCTCTCCCCCAGCGGTCGGCAGGCGCGTGGGCCCGGCCGGCTCCTCTCCTCCACCCCTGCAGTGGCAGTGGATCCGACCGCTCTGCTTGTCTACTACCCCCCCCCCCGCCCTGCGCGTCATGGTTCCGGCCACGCATAAAAGGCTCCGCGGCTCTGCGCGCACTTGGTGCTGAGAAGCTGTCTACGGGTCCGCTGCTCTTTGTGTCCCGCCCTTCCCCACGCAGGTAGGGACACCTGGAACGCACCCGGCTGGGGGGAACCCCTTGGAGCCGCTTCGGCCCTCTTCAAACTTCAGCGCTGGCCGCCTTTGTTTTCCACCCGCCGTGGTGGCCGCCTTTGTCCTTGGTGGGGGAAACCGAGGCCAGAGCCTTGGAGTGCAGGCCGCATGGCCAGGATCCCGGCTCCCAGCTCGCTGGGGCTCCTCCCGGGGCGGTGGGCCAGCGCCACCGCGCTCGGCGACAAGCTAATGGGGGCCCAGCGGCTGCGGCCTGGTGTCTCTCGCTGGCCGGAGGGGCGGGTCTCCCGTGGTCTCAAGGCCGCTCAGAGCGGGTACCAGGGAGGGTGCGGGGCAGTGCCGCTGCCTCCGCCAATCTGACTCAGTCATCGGGCCCAGCTCGAAACATGACCTTGGGAAGTGAGACAAAGGGTCTTCCCGGGCGCTCTGACCGCGCCGGGGGTGGGGGTCTCAGCTTTCAGTCATGGCCGCCGGTAACGCGCACATCGGAAAGCCCGCCCCGGACTTCCAGGCCACCGCCGTAGTGGAGGGCGCCTTCAAGGAGGTGAAGCTTTCCGACTACAGAGGTGAGGGCGACCTGGAGGGGGCCCAGACTGGGGTGGCGCCCTGGCACTCGAGGCGATGGGCCTTCACTCCTCGTCTATTCCTGCCCTCTTCCTCAGGGAAATACGTGGTCCTCTTTTTCTACCCGTTGGACTTCACTTTTGTGTGCCCTACGGAGATCATCGCTTTCAGCGAACATGCTGAGGACTTCCGAAAGCTGGGCTGCGAGGTGCTGGGGGTCTCTGTGGACTCGCAGTTCACCCACCTGGCTTGGTATTAGCGGGGACCAGCAGGGAGGGAGGGTGCAGCCAAGCCTACACCTGTATAGGGTCGGACCTGTGTGTTCTAGTGGCCATTGCTCAACATCTGCGCCTCCCTTTCTCATCTTTAAAATAAAGGAAAAGTGACGCCCAGGTCCTGAACGATGATGACAGTAATTAGCATTTGGAAACTAGTTGCTTGGTGCGGAGTTGCAAATGCTTTTTATCTCACTTTGAGCAAAGCAGCCTCCCTCCCAAGAACTAGTTCAAGAAGGTGGCAACTCCAGTTCAAGGGAGTCAAGGGCTGGGCCCCAGGACACAGCTAGAGAAGAGGATGGGGACTCTGCTTCAAGATGCGTGAGGCTGTAGCACGTGTGAATCCACTTTGCTAGAACAGGCGCATTGGCTTAGCCTTCCCAGCTGTGGGAAACAGTCCCTGCACCCACTTCAGGGTGGGGTGGGTGGGACTCCCAGGGCCTTGCTCTAAAGCCCCTTATCTCTTGTCTCCAGCACCCCCTCTCCAGCTCTTATCACACCCAGGCCCACAGGGTAAGGACCCTGTGGTGCCAGGCATCCCAGTCTGAGGTCCCAGCCCTGTTTCCTCTACCCCCAGGATTAACACCCCCCGGAAAGAGGGAGGCTTGGGCCCCCTGAACATCCCCCTCCTGGCCGATGTAAGCAGAAACTTGTCCCACGATTATGGCGTGTTGAAGAAAGATGAAGGCATCGCCTACAGGTACCATGGGGTCCTCAGGGGACACCTCCCATCCTCAGGGTGAGGGGACCACTCTTAGACGGTGCCCTCCCAACCCCCAGCCCTGTGGCTGGCAGAGAGATGGTTCTCCCAGCTCCTCACAGTGAACACTGATATCTTTAGGGGCCTCTTTATCATCGATGGCAAGGGTATCCTTCGCCAGATCACCATTAATGATTTGCCTGTGGGGCGCTCCGTGGATGAAGCTCTGAGGCTGGTCCAGGCCTTCCAGTACACAGATGAACATGGGGAAGGTGAGTGGGCACACATTCACGGGGGTTCATATGTGAGTAGATACCCAGCCCCTCTTTCTGTCGCTTATGCGGACATTCACTGCCTGCTCTATCACCTGGGTGACATGGATGTGAGGACCCTAAAGAAGATTCAGCTTAGGGCCTTGTCTGCAGGAAGTTTCTCATCTGGTGGGAGAGATAACCCGACTATAAGGATGGAGCGCTGGGAGGTAATAAAGATTTATAGAGAAGATATTTGAGAAGGTTTATGCCACAGCAGGCTTGAATAATGTTAGTTGCATCAGAGTACCTTCTCAGATGGAGGGCACAGCTTGACCAGTCTCTCAAAGTCCAGTAGGGCGAGGGCTGAGGGAGAAAGATGGGGCTAAAAAGAAATAAAAATATCAGCCCCAAAATCCTGCACCTGGGCTTGGGGGCTTCTGTCAACATGTGGTGTGGTGTTGGGTCTGGACCACTTGGCTGTGGGCTTTTTCTTCTGCAATTTGGGCTCTTGCTTTGCCTCTCACTACTGCCCTATCTTGAATATGGGGCTGTAGCATCACATGTGCATTCTTGTGTCTTCCCACAGTCTGTCCCGCTGGCTGGAAGCCAGGCAGTGACACAATCAAACCCAACGTATATGACAGCAAGGAATACTTCTCCAAACACAACTAGGCTGGCAGACGGATGCCAAGCTTGGGCTCTTGGTCCCCACCTGTGCCCCCACCTGGGTGCCCTGTGCTGGCCCTGGAAAGGCCAGACCTGCCCCTTCACGTTCCAGTCAATGATCCTGGAAGGCTAGGCCATGGCCGTCACGTATTCCTAGCTGAGTGGTGAATGGTGAACCCCTCCCTAGAGCCTACCTAGTGAGGCACAGGCCTAGAGGTGACCAATAAAGTATTAGGGACAAATATGAATCTGTTGGTGTGTTCTGTTCTGATGTTCCCCCCCTTCCCCTTTCCTCGAGGCTCTGGCCTTGGGAAACTAACACTGTAGTTACTTATCTTCACCACAAGGTGACAGTCTTACCTCATGCTCACTCCTTGGCCTCAGAGCAGTTGTGTGGGGGGGTGACTTTTGCCCCCTGCTGGGAACAAATCCCACAATACCCTAAAGGAACCTGGCCTTGGAGGGCAGTGCCCATCCCTTGCCATCAGCCATGCTTGGTTCAAATACCATTTAAGAACTGTGATCCTTCTTGGCTTTCATCATCAGGAAAATGGGAATAAAAACAACCAACCCAGATCACCATGCACATTAAGAGAGCAAGTGTGTGAAGGTCAGGGCCCAGTGAATGGTTACTACGATGGTTCCTGGGCCTGGAAGAAGAGTCCAGTCTTATGGGAAAGAGGGTGGGGACCCAGTTGTGAGAGCAGAACCAAGAGTGGGAGCTTAAGCTATACGCACAGTAGGCAAGCTCTGCCCCACCACAAGTTGGAAAGGTGATGGTTAGGCTGGGAGGCAGGTGTCAGGAGCAAGGTAGTATTTCCAGGAGTGTAGTCTGATGCTGTGTGTGGCCAGGCAAGTGGCTTCGCCACTCAGACCTCATTTCCTTCCACAGAATAGGACATGTTCATTTAATACATAGAACCATTATTAATATTGTTATCCAGCCTAATACCCTCCAAGGTCACTCATCTCAGCTTTGGAATATTATCTACACTCCTCCCCAAGTCCCTGCGTGTGGTCTTCCCATATTTAATCTCCATGCTCCTGGTTTACTCCATTCCAGACACATTAGCTTCTTACTGTTCTTTAACAGGCTGATCTTGTTCTGGCCACAGGAACTTTGCATGTGGTATTCTCTGCCCAGAACGCTGTTACGCAGGATTTTCTCAGAACCTGGCTTCTTCAAATCTGGTCTCATTAAAGGTCCACCTTCCCAATCCATTCTCCAAAGCCGCTCATCTCCCCTGCCTCATCACTACCACTTTGACTTGTGTTTTCTCTTCCTAGAACTTACACCATTTCCAAATCGTTTCCTTGTTTATTATCTGTCTCCTGTGGTCCAGACTGTGTCTCCAGGGCCGTGTTGTTCAGAAGTTTATAAATGAATTAATGAAGTGTCTGTTCTGCCTACCCCACCCCTTTGGCCTGGTTTCTCCGCCTGTTTTTCTCGGCTGTTATGGGGGCTTCCAGCTCCGAGGCCAGCTTGACCCTTTTGACCAGCTGCCCTCCTACCCATCCCAGCTGCGGGGGAGGGAGCCCCGAGCGAGGGCGGCGGCTGCGCCGGGCGGCCTGAGCAGCCGCCCCGGCAGGACCAGACCTGGCAGTCACCCCGCTCCCTGCCTGGCACCGTGAAGGAAACTGGCAGACGGGCACCGCCCTTCCTGGCGGTGGTGAGGGGGACCGCGGCAGCAAGGACATGCGGACTACAGCAACCCCCCGCCCGGGTCAGGTCAGACAGCGTGGGTGCGGCGGGGCCTGGGCGCCAGCCAGAAAAGGGAGGGTCTGGGGTGGCTCCCGGGACCCAAGAGCGCGGCCCGCCCACCGTGGACGCTCTGGACTCAGGCCTGGGGCTTTCCGGGCCCAAGCAGCCACCCGCCTGGGAAAATCCCGGCCTCCTTCCGGGCGCCGCGGCCTTGCCGGGCAGAGCGGGGGAGGGGATTCCCGGAATCTGCCCGGAGACCGCCGTCGCGTCACTGGGCAGAATCGGCCCATATATGGGCAGCGCTTCCGCTGCGTCAGCGGGGAAAGCCCCGGCCCGAGCCAGTGGACGGGGCTGCGCCTGCGCACTGCACATCTCGCCCCAGGCATCCTGCTCCCAGGTCCTGGGAGGCTGGGCCCGGTCCGCGCCCTGGACTTTCCAGCCCCCGGGATCAGGGTACGCGAGGAGGGTTGGACACCCGGGCTGGAGCTGCGAAATGCCTGGGCAGAGCTGGCGAAGGGACACAAATACCGGAGCGAGCCACAAACAGCAGTGGGGTGTGGGCAGCTCAACACTCTCCTCCCTCCGCCCGCCCGGCTTCGAAAAAAAAGACAACAGAAATTAATAAAGAACCTTTTTTTTTTTACTTAAATAGATTCAATAAAAAGTCAGAACAAACGCACACACACACACACAAACACATTTTAAAATAAACTTTTTAGAGACTGAGTGCGTGTTTCTTCTCCACAGTACGGTGCAGGGGGGGAGGGCAGGGGGCGGGGCCCCTCCCTTGAGTCCTCGCAGCCTTGAGTACCGGGCGGCGGGGCCAGCTCCGCCGCGATCGCCCCCTCCTCCCCACCCTGTTAAATACACAAATATATTATATTCAATATGAATCGAGTCTGTTTCCAGCAGAAAAAAAAATACAAAAAAACGCGGAAGGGGGGCTTGTAAACGTCGAGGTGGAAGGACTGGGCGCAGAGCCGGCGGGCAGGAGTCCAGTGTGGTTTTCGCCGCCCCCATACCCCGGGGCAAGTGCCCACCGCCTGCCCCCTTGCCCCTTGGGAGGCGTGCGCCCAGCCGTCCAGGCTGGGGGAATGTCCGTACGGGGAAGGGGTGCTCAGAAGGCGTGTCCCTTGACCCCGAGCAGCAGCTGGCAGCCGTTGCTGACATGGGTCATGACCTTCTGTTTGAGCTGAGCCACCTGCTCCCGGAGGAGGCCGGCAGTGCTGGAGAGCCCTGCGTTCTCCGCCTTGAGTGTCTTCACCTTGTCCTCTAGGCGCGCGATGCGCTCCAGCTTCCGCTTCCGGCACTTGGTGGCCGCCAGCCGGTTCCGCAGCCGCTTGCGCTCCACTTTGATGCGCTCCTGGTCTTCCATGTTGATGGGGGACACTGGCGGCGTGGCGTCGCGGCTGCGCGCCTCAGGCACGGTCTGAGGTTCCTCTTTGAAGGTGGAGGCGCCTCGGCCAAGGCCCAGCTGTGCCGGGTGGCCGCCAGCGAAGGGCGGCGCGTGTGGGAGGTAGCTGATGGTGGCCGTCGGGTATGAGCTCCCGGTCCCGACGGCGGCCCCGGCGCCTCCGGAGGGCGCAGAGGCTGGGGAATAGCTGCTGAGGTTGGTGTAGACAGGAGGCGGCTCCGGGCCCGCGTAGACACCCCCAGGCCCCGCCGGGGGGCCCCCGCTGGCGCCCAGCGACACATTGGGGGGTGTCACGTGGTTCATCTTGTGCAGGTCGTCCAGGGCTTTGACAAAGCCGTCGGCGAAGCCCTCCTGTTCCTCGGTGACGCCGCCCCCCGCTCCCCCCGCACCTCCACCGCTGCCACCCCCTCGGGGGTAAAAGTACTGTCCCGGGGGCGTGGGCGTCGTCGTGATCACGCCGTTGCTGTTAGGGACGATCAGGCGCTCTAGCTCCGATGAGGCGAGCTTGAGCGACGCGCCTGTGTCCGAGCCCTGGCCGGAAAAGTAGCTGCCACCACCGCTGCCCTCTGGGCCGGGGCCCCGCGCCCCAGGCGCTTTCAGACTTCGGTAGGGGTCGGCAAGGTTGAGCGCCAGGCTGGGTTTCAGGAGTTTGTAGTCGTGTAGAGAGAGGCCGCCCGGGGCCCGGCCGTATCCCGCCGCTGCGTATGAGTCGTCGTGGTAGAAGGGCTGTTCCATTTTAGTGCACATCCGGGCGGCCCGGGCGGTCTGGGGGGGTCCCTGCGGGGCCGCCCCGGGCCTCGCTGCTGCGAGCGGTGCTCTGTCCGCGGCGGTGGCTGGACTGACTGTCTGGACGCGCGGCCCTGGGTGCCGGCACCCGCCGGGAGAGGCCACCCGGCCGCCTTGCGCGGAAGCTCTGTGCGGCTTCTCCAGCCCCTCTGCCCCTCTCTGGCGCGCTCGCTTTCTCCGTGTCGCTTACCCCTGCTCCCCGTTCCCTGCTGCTCAGACGCTGGTCTGCCGCGCTCAAGGTACCGGCCGCTCAGCCAGAGCCACACGCTTTTATACCACGACTATCAGCTGCGGAAGTGAGCTCCGATTGGCCGTCGCGCGAGCCGGGCCCCCGCGCCCCCCTCCTCGAGCGTGGGGAAGGGGAGGAGGCGGCTCGCGTCACTGTCAGGAAGCGCGTGTCCTTGTAAACAGCGGCCACGGGCTGGGTGGCTTGGCTATGCTGTAGGGGGAGGGGCTCAGGGGACCCCGGGACGCGCGAGGAAGGGGGTGCTGGGGCGGTCCGAGGCACCCGAGGAGGGGCTCCAGGGTGGATGATGATACCCCTGAAGTACGCGATGAGGGACATGAGGAACTGATACAGAGCAAGTGTGTGTGTGTGTGTTTGGGGAGGGGGGGTGTCCCAGGTTGTACATAGAAGGACCTGAAGGACCCGGAGTATCCAAAAGGAGTTGGAAAGCTGAGAATACGCTAGGAGACCCCATAAAAGAGAGACGGAAGGGTTAAGCAGGGGAAGGGGTAAAGAGAGGCCTGACACAGGAATTGTGTGGGGGTCCCAAGTACCAGGGGTTGAGGGACTGGGATTTTCATGGGAGCGACTGAATCCAGGAAAATTGGGGAGGAGGAGAAATGAAAAGGGTACACTGGGAGAGGCTTGAGGACCCATTATGCAAGAAATGAGTAGGGGTCCTGGAGTCCATGGGAGAGACAGAGGGTCCCCCACAAATGGGAAGGGGGGACACTAGGGGAATCTAGATATGCAGAAAGTGAGTGAGGGTCCTGGGGTACACTGACTCAGAGAAAATATGTGGGGTAGAAAAGGGGGTCACTGGAGACATCTGCAAAGCCCTGATGAAGTAGAATTAGGGTCAGAGCACACTTTCAGAGCTGAGATGCCAATGACAGAGGGTCCCCGGTTGAGACATGAGGAAAGGCGGGGTCTTTGAGGATCCTGGGGACTTGGGCTGCTGGATCTTCCATGATTGGAGCCCCCTCTTTTGGGTGACCTTCCTGCTGAGGTCTTTGTATACTCTGTCCCCATCCCAAAGCCTTTCCCCAGTGACCGTGGGCTTGACCGACACCGAGTCGGCTCCTGGTGCTTGGACCCAGCCCGCCGGCCTGGGCGCGGTCACCCAACCCCACTCCTTCCTTAGAAAAGGCCTGGGAAGAGCTTCGCGGCAGGAAATGTGGCAACAGCCCTGGGGAACGGAGCCCAGCCCGGCCTCCGTCACTCGGATCCTACTGGACCGTGCGCCCCGCCCTGGGTCCGGCGGGGTTCTGCGCCTCGGATGAGGAACCTGGGAGCGCGACCACTGCTGAGGCCTGGGTGCGCCGAACACGCCCAGCTGCAGAGGCCTCCAGTCACTGTTCCCCCCGCCCAGCAATGTGGTTCAGCCCGTGGCGCCCGCAATCTCGGAGGCAGACAGTTCGGGGACTATTCCATTGGCCCGACAGAGGGGGACGCACCCAAGAGCGGGCCTGGTCGCTATGGCAACAGGCCAGAGTCCGTGCGCTGGCTGGGGGCGGGGCGATCCCCGGGAGTCTCTCCCTGACGCCCATATAAGGGCACAGGAAGGGGTGGGGCCAGCGCTGTCCCGGGGACCCGAGCCAGGAGCCGGGAGCCCTGGTATCTGCCAGGTCCCAGGGCGCGCCGGGGCCCCCGGACGGCTAGTCCCGACCAGCCTCGGCCGCCGCCTCCGGGCCCCCACGGCCGCCTGGCCCAGCCCCACCCAGTCGCTCTGGGGCGGCGTCCTGCTAGGCCTGGCCCGACCCAGCCCGGCAGGTCCCCGCCTGTCCGCGGGCCTGGGTCGGACTTCGCCCCCGGCCCGACGGGGCGCGGAGAAGGCGGGTCAGTGCCTCCAGGCGCCCCCGGCGCCTGGGCGGGCTGGCAAGGCTTGCCTCCTCCCTCGGGCGGGTACCTTCCTTTTTGCCAGATGTGGGACTCCTCCCCACAAACACCCTTAGGGGCTGGGATGCCCCCTCCTTCACTCATGTGAGCAAGCGCCCCTACTCTTGTTTTGTTTGGGGGTTCCGTCAACCATCCAGAATACCTGGGAGGGGTTCCCTTCCTCCACAGGATATCTCTTTTATCTGAGGGCTCCCCTTCCCTCCAGTCAGAAGAGACCTGAGAATCCAAGGGAAGAATCTGGGGAAACCCAGAGCCCCTTCCCCAGTTAAGGACTGAGTGGGTGTTTAGATGGTGAGGTTTCTAGTTAGACTTAAGGTGGGACTTCCAAGCAGTTAGGATGTGAGCCACTAGAACAAGAGGTGAGAAGCTCAGTCTCTCTCTCTCTCTGAGAGGCCTGTATCTTCTGGAATGATGGAAGTTTCTTTAGGGTAGAGGCTGAGGATGGAGCTAGCCAGTTTTTGTACAACAGGCACAGAGCTCACCAATGGTGGGGGAGAGAAGGAAAACGAAAGAGGTGAAAGAGAAACTGAGCTGTGTGGGGGTAGGGGGAAGTCCAGTAGAGCAGTGGTGCTTGGGAGGAAGGTCCCATGAGAAGCTGGGGGTGTCCCTTGTCTTTGGTCTTTGGAGGTCCTTGTGACCCCTGGTTGCCCCCTTCCCTCCTCCCCTTGTTTGAACTGCTCCCCTACCCCGCCCCAGGCTCAAGGGAGATTCCGGCGGCCCGCTGAGTCTGGCCGGCAGGCTGCCAAGGCCTATGTCTCCCGCCCATGCTAATAACTGCAGCTGACATCTGGCCTGGGCCCTGCGGGGGTGCAGTAGGCAAGGTTGGGGGGCTGGGCAGGTCTGGCCAGAGGGCAGCATCTCACGAAGCCAACCTGCAGGTCTCACAGGCCAGGAGGCCACAGTGAGTCAGCCCTGGCCAGTGCTGAGGCAGGCCAGGCCAGGGGAGTCTTGGAAAGAGGTGAGGCCAGCCCAGAGAGGATCCAGATGGAGGGCAAGGACTCAGCAAGGAAAAGTGGGTGTATGAAGGCAGGGGTCAGGGCAGGGAGAGATGGCCAGAGAGACAAACCCGGGGCAAGGTTAACGTCATGCAGACAGACAGCAAGATTCAGACACTTAAGATAGGCAGACAGACTGAGAAATAGTAATTATTATTTTAATAGCTAACACTTACATGGCTCTTATCATGGGCCAGGCACTCTTCTAAGTGGTTTACGTAGAATAACTCATTGCCTGCTTCCAACCACCCAGAGAAATGCATGCTATGTACCCCCATTTAACAGACAAGAAAACTGAGGCACAGGAAGGTAAAGAACTTGCCTGATGGCCCACAGCTATAAGTGCTGGAGTCGAGATATAACCCTAGCTGTCTGGATCCAGAGCATTAGCCACTACACTGTGAATAATCACAAGCAGAGAGGCTTTTATGCAGTACCAACTGGATGCCAAGCTCTGTAGACCCTTTCATGAAGGGTCTCCTTTAATCTGGAGAGCAATGGAGTTGGGCACAGGATGGAGAGATGCTGGTGGGTGGGGAGACAGCCCAGCATGTTGGAGTGGGGTCGGGTGGCTCCATGTACTCTGCATGGGTGTTTGAACAGGGGGTGGGGATCAGGCCAGCGAGGGAGGGCGGGGGCCCAGCTGAGCTGGTACAGCCGGTTCCAGGCCCCTGCCAGTCTCACCCTTGTGGCCTGGGCACCACCCCCTCACGCCGCCCCACTGGCGCCAAGGGCCCTGTGAAGAGGGTGTGAGGATAGCCCCCTCCCCCGCCTGGCCTGGGTGCCCAGATTGTCAGCTGGGGACTGCCCAGCCCCTGGGCTCCAGACCAGCATCTGTAGGAGGACTCTGTGCCCAGGCTTCCCCCACATCCAGGGGCCCAGGGCATGGGGTGGGGGGACAGGATAAGGGGGAAGTTCACCCACCCCCACCCACGGGTCTCTCTGGGGCTTTTGGTCCTGACATGAGGGACTTCTCCTTCTTATAAATAGCCTGGTGACCCCCCTCCCCCGGCCCCACTGACCAGTGGAGCCCTCACCAGGAAACTGGGCTGGGGGCTGTGTGTGAGTCAGCTGGTGGGCAGGACAGGGCGAGAACCCACAAGTCACAGCACCCAACATCCCGCGTCCCTGCCCCTGGGTGTGGACAGGCAGCTGGGCAGGAAGAGGCTGAGAATCAGAGAGGCCCTCCCCCAGGAACCCTTGGCCTGCCAGCTACCTCCCTCCCCCACCTCTGTGGTTTGGGGGTCCCTCACCCCTCTGCTGGAGAGGAAGCTGCTGGGTTTTCTTGGAAGCAGGAAGGAGAGGCTGTCTCCTCAGGCTGACTCAGCTGGGCATGAGGGGAGTTTCCCACAAAACTGTTTCTGTCCCCCACACACACTGCTGGTGAGGTCTTGGGGGGCCTGAGTCGACTGAGATTCTGTGTGCCCCCTTTACAGGGGATGTGCTGAGAAAACAGGCCCACAGCCCACCCGGGACTGAGGCAGCTGACTTGGGCCTATGGGAAATGACAAACAGTAGGGAGGGCAGAAAGTGGGGGGCAATGTTTGGAGAAAGTAAGTGCTGGGATCTCTGAAGGGGATAGAGACAGGCTGGGAAGCCTAGAGCCCCACAGAACCTCAGCAGGGTCCAGGAGTGCGTGTGTCTGGTCGGCTGTGGATCTGTGTGTGGCTGGCTTGTCAGGGCGTGTGAGAGTATGTGAGGCCTGTCTCCCCAGTACATTTGTCTGTGTGTTCGCCTAACCCTGCAGGGGTGTATAGGGTCTGTCTGTTGTGTGTGTGTGTGTGTGTGTGTGTGTGTGTGTGTGTGTGTGTGTGTGTGTGTGTTGGGGGAGTGAGGTGTGTGTATGGTCTATGGAATAGGTTGCATGTAGCTGGTCTATATATGCATGTGTTGTTTTGGAATTCATATGGCTAACCTATTCATGTCTGGGGTGTATGTGTGTGTGTGTGAGGTCCATGGCTTGCCTGTGTGAGGTCTGTGTGTGTGTGAGCTCTGTGGCTGGTGTGTGTGCATGTGTGTGTGTCAGGTATCTCTGTGCCATTGTTTATGAATGTCTGGCTATGGCCTGTCTGTGGTTGGTGTGTGTGTGTGTGTGTGTGTGTGTGCAGATGCCAGGGTGTCTCTGTGCCAATGTGTTTAGGAATGCACTACTGTGGCCTGTCCATGCTTCTCTGTACTGGATGTGACTGTCTGTTCATAGCATGTATGAATGTCAGTTTGTCTGCTTGCATGTGTCCATCTGTCGGTGAATCTGACATGTGAGTGTTACCAGTGTGGTAGCGTGTATCTGTTAAGTCTTGGTGTCCCTTGAAGCCTTTTGAGTGTGTGCAACTGTGTGGGGAGCAGGGGAGGGGCCTTTTTTGTCATGGTGTGTACATGTCCTCTCCGTCCATTTCATCACGTTTGTTTTTCTCTTTTGCCTCTGAGTGTCTTTCCAAGTTGGTGATCTTGCTAGTGTGTGTGTGTGTGTGTGTGTGTGTGTGCGTGCTCATGTGTTGCTTTCTCGTGTGTCAGGATCTGACAGTGTGTGTCTGAACATGTCTTATGAAGCTCTTGAGGTGCTTGTGCTGAAAGTGACTGTCCTTTCTCTGAATCTGTCAACTTGCATGCATTGTCACTCGTATCTAACCCACAATCATCTCTGTATCTGTGTGTTTCTGGCCTGTCACATTTGTCTCAGAGTGCATGTAACCATGCTACTTGGTGAGCCAGGCTCTGTGCTCACCTGAATGTCTCTCTGTGCTTGTGTTTGGCAGTGTGTCTATCTTGTCTGTATGCCCAGTTGATTTATCTGTGTCACACACACCCTGCCTGCATACTTCTGGCCTGTTGATGGCTTGGGTGTTTGGCAGAATTTCGATCTTGTTCCTGAGTCTGTCCTGTCACTGACTATGTCTGTGTGACAGCCATTGCTGGGTTTTTTGCCCAGTGTGTGTCTGACCCTGTCAGTGTGTCCCAAGTTGGCAGTCTCACTGTGGCAGGGTGACAGGGGTTTGTGTGTCTGGACTGGCTCTCTCAGGGTGACTGTGTATGTGTATACTCCTTGCCACCCCCCCAAGTCTGGCCACCCTGGGCCATGTTTACTCTGCCCCCAGCTGACTTCTGCCCTGCCCCGGGAGGGGCTGACCCTCCCATCTGGTCTGTCCAGCCGGCCATCCACAGGATGTTCCCGAGACGCTGTCTCCGCCAACATCCCCTCCCTCGGGCCACCCTCAGGTCAGGACCCAGGCGTCCAGGGCAGCAAGGGGTGGGGCAGCAGCGTGGGGGCCCTGTAAGGGCCAGGGAATGAGGGTGGAGGGGGCGGGGAGGCGACGGGCCCAACAGGTTCCGCCTCATTCCTGCTCCGCCTCTCACTTCCTGGGTGCCTGCGGTGTGGAGGGGCAGGGGTGTACGGGATGAACCCCAAGGCCTCGGAGCACCTGGGTGGGGCACTGGGTTAACTAGCAAGGACTCACTCCTGCTGGGCACTCTTAACACCCAGGAAGAGACAGGAGGAGTCTGGGTCCTTCTGCGTGCCAAGCCTCCTCCCTGCTTCTGTGCCCAGCTCTGGATGCAAAACGTCCCATCCATTATTCACCTAATCCCCACAATGACACAATGAGCAGGACATAATTATCCCCCATTTTCAGATGGGTAAACTGAGACTCAGACAGCTGTGAGAGCAGAGACAGGATTTGAATCCAGCTCTATATGCTACCCAAGACCCCCAGCCATCTCACCAACTGCTTTCCCTTCCCTCTGTAAAAATGGTACATGTGGAGTAGAATATGAACCCAGGCCCCCAAGAGGCCCGGCTCAAGGGGGCGCCCAGCTTGCTCTGAGTCAAAAGGGGCCCCTGGATGAAATGAATAAGAAAACGGCTTTAACCGTTTCATCGCCAAGAAGGGCTCTGCCAAAACTTCCTGTGGGCTGTGGGGGGAGGGGCTGGGTTCCCGGAGGCCAGGGATGGAGGAAACGCCTTTAGTGACCTCGGCAAGGACCAGGTAAGGGACCCTCTTCCCCCAGAGCAAGGGGTCCCCAGAACTTGGTTCTCGACTCCCCTGCCTGAAGGGGGGTCTCAAAGTCCACAGACCCCTCCCCGGGGGCCTGAGTCACACACGGGGAAAGCCGCGATGGGTGAGTCACAGGGGCGGAGAAGGGGGAGGGGGGTCGGCTGCGGCCAGGGGACCCCCGGGCTTGCCTGAGTCACGCACACCCCGGCCTCGCTAACCCCAGCCCTCTTCCCCGGAGACCGGGAGAGGGAAGCGCATTGCAGACGACGGAGCTGGAGGAAGATCTGGAGAGGAGGGGAGGAGGCACTCGGGAAGCCCTGGTTCCCATGGTAACTGGGGGGTCTCTCGGTTCGATGGGGGAGTTCCTTCCCTGGCAGGGACGGCCCCCAGGCGCCGGGGAAGCCCCCGCGCGCAGCATCTACGGGCCAAGAGTTTCAGGTCGGACAGGAAGGGGTTAACGGCAGCCCCCCTCCGGGTTTCACCCGCGCTCCAAGGCCTGGGTGGGGCGGGGCTGTGCACCACGCGCCCTCGCGCGCTCCGCCCCCGCGGCCGCCCACGCACGCGCGCATGCAGCTAGCCCATCCCCTGTTCCCCGCGCTCGCACGCACGACCGCGTCGGGCTCCACGCACGCAGTGACCCCCGTCGTGTCTCACGTCACGCACGACGCACGCGCCCCCGCAGCGCGGGGAGGGGCCCTTCCAGCATAGAGCAGCAAGTTCCAGGGCAACTAACATCCCTGCACAGTTACTACCTCTGTTGAGTACTCTGCCCCCTGTGACCTTGGCACCCTCCTACAATGTCACAAACTCTCCAACCGAGTTTCACATGGACACAGGATACCCTTGCACAATGGCACAAAACTTCACTAGTCCAGCCAGTTCTGCAGCGAACGCAGACAGGGTCACTTGGACGCATACGGAGGCACAGTTACACAGACGCACCCATCACACACCGTTTGTGGTAGGGACACAGACAGGGCCATCTTCATATACAGGTGGCATACACAAACACTCCGATAAAGTCACACCATCACCATCAAGACAAAGTAAGACAAAGTCTCGGACATCAAGACACATGATAGTCATGCTGTGATATGGTCATCACAAAAGATTCGCGTGAAGTAAACTAGGGTCACAGAGACAAAC
This sequence comes from Rhinolophus ferrumequinum, assembly GCF_004115265.2. Classification (NCBI taxonomy): domain Eukaryota; kingdom Metazoa; phylum Chordata; class Mammalia; order Chiroptera; family Rhinolophidae; genus Rhinolophus; species Rhinolophus ferrumequinum. Next base: position 48,789,800 of record NC_046301.1, read on the forward strand.
CCAAAAGCCACAAACAGGGACATTCATATTGTCAAGGGTACATGGAGAAACCAAGGACACACATGACAGGGTTACACTGTCACAGAAAGACACATGATGGAGAGAAAGGACAGTCACACAGAAACACAACCTAAAGCCACACTGAGGTGCTGATTGTCACACTTCTAACAAAGAATAACGAATATACCGTGTTTCCCCGATGAGACCGGGTCTTATATTAATTTTTGCTCCAAAAGACGCATTAGAGCTGATTGTCCGGCTAGGTCTTATTTTCCCGGAAACACGGTAAACATAAAGCAAGGTCTTAAATAGAGAGCATGTGCCCCAGTCCCTGACAGCCCCCCACCCACACACCACCAAGTCACACATAGTCTGTTGCCTAAAGTCCCAGGGCTCCAAGACACACCAAGACTGGTGGATACAGACATACACACCTATGCACACTCAATCAGACAAATGTGAGCACACTTCATAAGGACTCAGACAGACAAAGGGAGGTGTATAGGATGGGTGTTCCTGGAAGGATGTTGGTGTCTGAAGTGCAGAGGGCCTGTATGTGGCATGGTGTCTACCCTATGGCTGTGGTCAGCCCTGGGGGAGGGGCATCCATCCTCCAACTGTGTGAACCCAGGGTCCCCATCCCAGTCCTCATGACTGGGTCTCTGCCCAGATGTGAAGGCCAGAGGGTGCGGGCGGGGGTCCAGCTGTGGCCACAGGGAGGGGTTGAGTCACCCACTTCCCAGCAATACTACCCAGGCTGGGCCCAACTGTTCCTGGAAACAGGAGGGGGTGGGGTCCCCAAATCAGCTGGGGACTGCTGGCTCAGACCTGCCCTCTCTGTCCCAACAAAATGAGCGCCTCTAGACCATCCCCCAAATTTGTGGCTCCCTTCACTGAAAATGGGAGTTTGCATCCTTTCCCCAAATATAGGATCCCTGCCCCGAAATGAGGGCTTGTGACCCCTTTCATTGAATTGAAGGTACCTGGATCCCCAATAGTGTGACTCCCTGCATCCCATAATAGAGATTACTACTCTTCTCTGCCAAAACAGGAGTTCCTTTTCACTCCAAACATGAGATTCCTGACGCCTCAAATGGAGGGTGTGGCTTCTCCCCCAAACTGATGGCACACGGACCTTTCCTTAAACATGGGGATTCGAATAACCGCATATCTAGAATGCCCGTAATGTCACATCAGCAATAGAACAATTCATGTCTATGTTGCCAATATTTGGATTTCCAGATTCCTCCTAATCATCAGGATCCCTGAGGCTTTTGCAAACACTGGGGACCCCACTCCAAATGTTTGGTGATCCTAGCATATCCTCCAACATTGGGCAACTAGGCCCTCTAACAAATATTACTCCCCACACACACACCTTGTTCAGGTACAGCCCTAGTTCCTGGCTCACCTTCCACTTCTACCTAGGACCAGGGTGGCCCCGTTTCCCCTTATTGGCAGCACCCTCTCCTCCGGTGGACGCGGGATTGGGGAGCCAGCGGCAATGGTTTCCACGTCCGCCCGCCGGAAGGCAACCCAGTCCGGAAGCCAGCACTACCGGTCGGCCCTTGTCCCCTTCCCTTTTAGTCTCTCCTCCCACCCAGCTCCCAGGGGCTAGAGGCTGAAAACAACGTGGGAAGGGGATGTGAGGGTGTAGACAAGCCTCCGAGGCCCCCACGTGCGTGCGTGCGTGCGGCTGCGCATCTGAGTGGATTGTAACCGCGTGTTTGGTGGTAGAGTGACTCTGTTCTTGAGAAGTGGCTTGGTACTGTCCTACTGCCTAACCTGCTCTGGGGCAGGGTCGCAGGAGACAGACTCTGGGTTGGAGGGAGCAGCGCCCCTCCCCTCAGACCTAGACTCACCCCCAAGGCAGAGCCCGCCCCCCTCCTGGTACTGCTAATAATCTCATTACGTCGCCCTCACCTGGGGGAGGGGCTGCCGGGGAACTCAAGCATCAAAGGGCGCTGGCCCGGGTTTGACCCCCTCACTCTAAAGCCGGGTCCACCCAGAACCTCTGCTTCCTCGCCTGCGAGCCGGGAATTAAAACACTTGAGTCCTGGGGAGATTTTTTTTTTTTTAATGGTGTATATGCACAAAATAGTCCTGGGGAGATTTCAACCGCCTATGTATTTAAATCGCTTAGCGCAATGACTGCATACTGTAGGCACTCAATAAAAGGTGACTGCGACGTTATTGTTTAACTGCTCTTGTTATCATTTTCCTTTGAGCCCCTCCATCACCCGGGTGGAATCTTAGACTGGATACATTCGCTTCGCACTAGGCCACGCGCGTTCTTGCGGTCCGAGCGCCCCCTGCTGGGCCGCGGGGACCTGGTCCTGAGTTCTGAGACCTGAGGACTCTGGCTCCGGGTTCGGGGAGATAAAGCACAATGAAAGTTCAGTGGAGGACGGATCCAGGGTGGGTAAGTGTGTCTATCACCCAGGACGTGTGTGTCTGGCTGAATCATCTTGCCCTCAACCTAGGACCACATCCATGACCCCTTATTTACCCCGGGGCAAGACTCCCAAATCACCTCCGTCAGGAAGAATCCTTTGGAATCACCCCTCTTAAGTCCATAGAATGTATTAGGGCCTGCCCCTCCCCCAGATAAAGGCTCCGATCATAAGGTAGCCATACAGCAGAATTTCTTTCACCGAAGGGAAGGTACGTGAATGCGCCTGTATAACCGGGTGGGGTAGTTCCGTCTAGGATGCTGAGGAACGATCATGAGGTCTCCCCTACCCACAAAGAGCGGGGGGAAGAGGGATGCGCAAGGCTGGCCCAGACTGACCCCTAGCTGCAGGGCGAGCACCCGAATGCTGCCCGGATCCAAGATGGCAGCACTGGAGGCCTGAGCAGGCGCCCGGAGGAGACCACGTGACCTGGGCGGGGCCTGCCCTAGGGGGCGGGCGCGGGGCGGCGCTCTAGGCCGAGCGGGAGGTCGCAGCTGCGGGCTCTCGCTGGTGGCGGATCGTAAGGCGGCTGCGGTGGCGGGGCTCCGCGACTGTGGTCGAATCTGATCGGGAGCCATGAGCGTGGACAAGGCCGAGCTATGCGGGTCTCTGCTCACCTGGGTAGGTTGGGGGCGGGGCCAGGGACAGGTGTGTGCCCACTCTTTTTCGCCCAGGAGTCCTGGCCTTGGCTCGGTCCACTTTTCGGTCCTGGGGCTGGGAGGAGGAAGGGGGTCGTTGGCCGGCGGGGCCGTTGGACTCTGGCCTGAGCACCCGCCCCCATCACGTGGCAGGCCTGTGTGGAAAGAACAGGTGAGACCCCGCCCCTTTGTGGCTGGGTCACGTGGGGCAAGGGCACAGGTGAGCTGGCCTGTTGACGCAAGGCCTTTGGGGACCAGGTGATTAGGTTCCTGGCCTGGTCGCGCGGGGTTTGTGGGATAGAGGTGAAGTGAGGCCACGCCCCCTCAGGTCCCAGGTGAGCAAAGGCCACTCCCCCACGGAGCTGGCTTGCTGTAGCAACGGGCCAGCCCCAGTCCTACCGAGTGAAGTTCCTGGTGACAGGAAAAGTCTAGAAAAGGGTAGTGGCTCAGTGGTCCCAAGTCCTGACTCTGCCCATTGCTCTTTCCTCTTCCCCACAGTTGCAGACGTTCCACATCCCGTCTCCTTGTACCAGCCCCCAGGAGCTGAGCGGTGGCCTGGCCATAGCCTATGTGCTGAACCAGATGTGAGTGGGGCTGAGGGGAGGGTCCCAAAAGGGTCCCCCAGCAGCTCATCCCACCTTTTCACCCTCAGAGATTCTTCCTGGTTCAACGAGGCATGGCTCCAGCGCATCTCAGAGGACGCAGGTCCCAACTGGAGGTTGAAGGTGACAGGTGGACTCTACTGGGGACAGACTGGTGAAGAGATGATTAGGGAAGGGTCAGCTAGACATGTTCTGGATGATGGGTCAGCTACACTTGTGATCTGGGTAATGGACAGACAGACCTGGCCAGGAAGAGGGATAGATGTTTGGTGATCAGCCAACTATTCTTTCATTCATTTGTCAAGCAGCCCTGGGCGTGCAGCAAGGAGTAACACAGACAAAAACCTGTATGCACAAACAAATGTTGACTTCCAACATTATATGAAGTAAATTATATGAAGACAATAAAAGCTGGGCCATGAGAGAGAGCAACTGAGGATTGGTGGGTGGTTACGCCAGATGGGCTGATATGCATGTGAGATTTGGAGGAACGGTATTCCAGGCACAGGGAACAGCAAATACAAAGGCCCTGAGCTGGGAATAAGCTTGGTGTGATCAAGAAATGAGAGAGGTCAGAACAGAAAGCAAGGGGGTTAGGAATGGTAGATGAGGTCATCAGGGGCCTGGCAGGCACCAGCAGGGAGGTGGATTCTATTTTAAGTGCTGTGCAAAGTCAAGGAAAGGTTTTAGCAGAGGAAAGACTTGGGCTTGAAAAAGCTCCCCCTGTCTACTTGGAGAGGAATGAAGGGTAGGCAGCAAGAGTGGGAGCTGAGATTGGGGAGAGATGACAGTGGCTAGGGCCAAAGGGTGGTAGGGCAGGTGGTGAGAAGTGATTGGATTCTGGGGACATGTGAACAAGATGAGCAGGTGGACAAAAAGGGCAGGCAGCCAAACAGATTAGGCCAGGAGAGAGGACGTTCAGACAGAGAATGGGGCCAAACAAGATGAGGCAACCAGGGATTGGCAAGGGAGGTGGACAATAAAAGGATGGGGTAGATAGATTCAGAGTGAGGGCTGCCTGGCCCCTTCTGGGGGGCTCGGGGACTCTGGACACAACTCCTTGTCTCTCCTCAGGTCAGCAATCTGAAGATGATCTTACAGAGTCTTGTGGAGTATTCCCAGGATGTGAGTAACTGTAAAAGGATTTAAGGGGTTGCACTGGGAGGAGGAGGAGGAGAAGGAGAGTCTGTGGGCCCCTGACACCCACCTACCCACCCCTCCTCCCACCCATCTTCAGGTCCTAGGGCATCCCATTTCGGAGCAGCACCTCCCAGACGTGAGCCTCATTGGCGAGTTTTCAGACCCTGGAGAGCTCGGCAAGCTGCTTCAGCTGGTGCTGGGCTGTGCCATCAGTTGCGAGAAAAAGCAGGGTATGGGAGGTGAGGGGGTTCACAGGGGAAGATCTGAGGAAATCCTCCTCCCCAAGTCTCAGTCTCCCCGACCTTGATCCCCAGAGCACATCCAGAAAATCATGACACTGGAGGAATCAGTTCAACATGTGGTGATGGAAGCCATCCAGGAGGTAGGTGGGGGTGCCCAATGTGGCAAGGAGCTGCAGGGGAGGGGACATCTCCAGGGCAGAGGCAACTGGGCACAGGCTTTACCCTGGTAAGGCCTGGGCTCTGTCTGGAACTTAGCTGGCCAGATTTCCCTGTCTCATGTGTCTGCCAGCTCCTCCCAGCTCTGTCAAAGGACCAGGCCTCCATGTGTGCTGGACGCACAGCAGGAGGGCAGACTCCATTCCGGGGCTATAGGGGAGAAATGGCTTTGGAGACAGGAGGATGAACAGGTTCTCAGGCTGGATTGTAGAAGCCTTGAAGGCTGCCCTCAGAGAGCCCAGACCATCTCAGTGCCACCCCACCTCCTTCTAGCTCATGACGAAAGACACCTCTGATGCCTTGTCGCCGGAGACATATGGGAACTTTGACAACCAGGTAAGGAGTAGGGGACCTGGTTAGGGTCCGAAGCCCATTACTAATTTTCAGGGCTGTCTAAGGAGGAGGGACTTGTCCTTATGCCTGTAAACCACTCCCTTCCTGCAGGGTCCTAGCCTCTTGCCTTGCCAGGTACCCAGGGTTCCCTCATCACCTTCCTCCAGTCCCCTGGGGTCCCAACCCTCTCTTAGATCCTAAGAGTTCCTTGGCTCCCTCCTCTCTGCCCCGAGAGATCCTAGCCTCCTTCCCCTAATCTCCTCCCCTGGATTCTTGAGTTCCTTGCCCCTTCCCCTCCCCTATCAGTCCCGCAGGTACTACTTCCTGAGTGAGGAGGCTGATGAGGGGGATGAGCTTCGACAGCGCTGTCTGGATCTGGAGCGGCAGGTGGGGCCGAGGTGTGGGGACCACAGCTGCTCCCAGGGCAGGGTTGCCTCCATAGCCCCCCTCCTAGCTCCAGCTCACTGCACCTCCTACCTGCAGCTGGTGCTCCTGTCAGAGGAGAAGCAGAGCCTGGCGCAGGAGAACGCAGTTTTGCGGCAGCGGGTAGGCCAGTCCGAGGGTGAGGGGGCCACAGGCCTCACTGCCAAGAAGCTGCTGCTGCTACAGTCCCAGCTGGAGCAGCTGCAAGAGGAGAACTTCAGGTGTGTGCAACTGGGGCTAGGGCCAGGCCAATCAGGGGATTGGGGCAGTGCAGCCCCCTCATTTGTTGACTCCCTAATACCCGCCAGGCTGGAGAACGGCAGGGAGGATGATCGTCTGCACTGCGCAGAGCTAGAACGGGAGGTCACCGAGTTGCAACAGCGGAACCAGGCGCTGACCAGCCTGGCCCAGGAGGCGCAGGCCCTGAAGGATGAGATGGACGACCTGCGGTGAGTGGTGGGTCCCTGGGTCTCCACCACATGCCCCATTGCCAGAGTGCCCTTCTGATGCTACAGTACCTCTGTAACCCCAAAATGCCCAGTGGACCCCTACAATGCCCCCTAGACTCTACAATGCCATCCTGGACCCTATTGCACTTTTTTAGACTCCACCACATCCTCTGAATATCACCAAGGCCCCTGGGTCCATGGTGTCCCCCAGGGCCCCCCAGTGTCCCCCTGTTATCCTACATTGTATCGCCCAGACCTCATAGTATCCCTGTGACCCTACCAAACCCAGCGCCCCCCACAATACTCCCCAGACCCCACTGCACCATTCTTGGTTTTATGCCCCAGGATCCCATGGTGCCCTCCAGGACCCCATAATTCAATAACCTTGCAGTCCCTTATGATTCCACTGTGTACCCCATGACATGACTGTACCTTCTGACAACCCCAGCGTGCTTAGTGGGCCCCCATAGCACTCACCCCTTCTAGCTCACTGTGCCTTCTGTAACCTCACAGGGCTCCCTTGTGACCCCATGGCACCTCTGTAATGTTAAAATTTGAGGACCCCATACTGGTCTGACTCCAAAGCTCCCCCATGACCCCACCATGGCCCCTGCACTCACAGTGCTCTTGTCAATCCCACAGCCACCTCACAACTCCAAAGTGTCCTTGGAGGCTCCTCAATCCCTCTGGGCCTCCATCATTCCCCCTATAACCCCAAAACCATTCTGTGTCCCCACACCGACATTCCTGAGCATCCCTGATTATGACCTTAGCTATGCATTGATGCCTAGGGCTCCCTTTATTCCTCCTAATAACCCCCAATAGCACCAGGCCTGGGCTGACCCCTGACCTTCAAGACCCATCACCTTGAACTCAAATGCTCCTAGGCTGACATGACACCTGTCCGGAGGCCCTTGCATCCAAGTGAACTCTGACTGCAGACCCAGGCCTCCTCTCCCCACTTGCCCCCTCCCCTAGGCAGTCCTCGGAGCGTGCTGGGCAGCTGGAGGCCACGCTGAGCAGCTGCCGGCGCCGCCTGGGGGAGCTCAGGGAGCTGCGGCGACAGGTGCGGCAGCTGGAGGAGCGCAACGCTGGCCATGCAGAGCGCACACGGCAGCTGGAGGATGAGCTGCGCAGGGCTAGTTCCCTGCGCACCCAGCTAGAGGCGCAGCGGCGGCAGGTGTGCAGGGGCTGGGGTGCCAGGGAGCCTGGACCTGGGCTGGGGCGGGGGCCTCTCATGGCTCACTCCCTTCTCTTTGGGGACCTTCAGTGGGGTGCTGAGCCCCTCAGAGGTGAGCGCTGTCTTCTTTATATGTAGGCCATGCCCTTTAGGTAGGCCAGCTAATCGCTTGGTTTTAAACTCCGCCCCTTCTCTTAAGCCCCACCCCTCTTTGAGGTTGTGTCCTCTGGCTTCCTTCCTTCACCTTGTACTCAGTCCTTGCTGCTTGTTCCCACCCTGCCGTTCTCACCCCTCCCCTTTGTTCAGGTTCAGGAACTGCAGGGCCAGCGGCAGGAGGAGGCCATGAAGGCCGAGAAATGGCTATTCGAGTGTCGAAATCTGGAGGAAAAGTATGAGTCTGTGACAAAGGAGAAGGAGGTGAGGCTGACGTCCTACCACCCAAGCCCCACGCTGCCCATCATGGGGTAGCCTACTCCCCTGGATGCTGAGTCTGCCTCAAGTGGCATCTCTTGCACCCTGTTCCTCCAGCGGCTGTTGGCAGAGCGGGATTCCTTGCGGGAGGCCAATGAGGAGCTACGTTGCGCCCAGCTGCAGCCTCGGGGCCCCACCCAGGCCGGTGAGTTTGGGGTCCATTCCGGGATCCTGCAGTGCAGGCGTGGTCAGGGGCGCTATTAGTGCAGGCAGAAAAGGCAGTGTCCCAGGTCTTGTCTAGGATAGGGGAAGAGCTAGGCCATGCTGGAGGGACACTAGAGGGGAAAGAGGTGACAAAGGCTGACAGAAAGCAGGAGCTGTACTCCTGAGCTCAGGGTGGGGCCAAGCATCACAGCTCCTTGTCAAGCCGGGTATGGGGCTTGTGCCTAGCCAGACCTTTGGCAGCATTTGAGCCCCCAAAGATGATTCTTGGAAAGAGGACCCTTGGGATGGGAGTGGGGGCTGTGCAGCTACCTAAAGACTTTTCTCACATTCTCCAGACCCCTCACTGGATCCCACCTCACCGGCTGTGGAAAACTTAGCAGCAGAGATCTTACCTGCAGAGCTCAGGTATTCTGGGGTCACTCAGAGCTTTGGCCCCATCCTGGCCTGCTAGTTCTCCCCCTCCCCCCAGCCCTGCCCGCTGTGCAGGCACCTACGATAGCCCAGCCTGCTTGGCTTGTTTTCCAAGTCCTAGCTGGGCTCCTACGCCCACCCACTCCTCATTCTGGCCTTACCTGGCTGGGGCTCTAGCCCTATTGGCGGCTTGCCTCACCAGGATCCATCCTCAGTGCATAATTAGGTCCAATCTGTCTGGATCCACTAGCCATGCAAAAATCCTACGCCCCAGCCCCTCTCACATTGGACTCTGCCCTCTGGGCACAGCCCTGTCCTCAGTGTAGCCCCTGCTAGGTTCAGTGCCCTTTGCCCTGGCCAGATGGACTCTCCCACCCCAGCTCTTCCCATTCCTGTGTGTTGCTTTCCTGCAGCCCCTTCCCTGTGTTCAAACCATCTCCTGTAGCCCTGCCCTTGCCTGGCTCTACACCTAGGTCCAGGTCAGCCCCGCCCACTTTGGTCCCCCAGCTCTCCATCCACGACTATACCAATCCACCAGACTCTAGTCCTACTCCAGGGTCTGTCTGGGCTCTTCTCCAGGTCTCTGTCCCTTTCCTAGTCCCCTCTGCCCGGTCCCCCTGCTTGAGCCCAGGCAGGCCTGCGGGGTGATGGGTCCCCAGTGCCGTTCTACTCCCTCGGGGTCCGCAGGGAGACGCTCGTGCAGCTTCAGCTGGAGAACAAGCGCCTATGCCAGCAGGAGGCGGCGGACCGGGAGCGGCAGGAGGAGCTGCAGCGCCACCTGGAGGAGGCCAACCGTGCGCGCCACAGGCTAGAGACACAGCACCGGTGAGGACCGGGTGGAGGGAGGGCCCTCCACACTTGGAGAGGGGCCCCGAGGGCAAGTGCAGGCACTGAGCGGCCGCCCACCCTCTCAGGCTGAACCAGCAGCAGCTGTCAGAGCTGCGGGCCCAGGTGGAGGACCTACAGAAGGCCCTGCAGGAGCTGGGGGGCAAGACGGAGGACGTGAGTGCCCACCTGATGCCTCCTCCCTGCCTAGCCCTCCCTCCTGCCCCCCAGTAACCCTCTTCTCTTTCCCCACTGCTGCCCGATGCCCCATACAGTCCATTGTAAGTACCATTGGACCAGGGTGGCACCCCTACCCCAAGGGTTGGCAACTCTGGACCCCCACTCACCCCATGTCTCTTCTCTCTCTCAGTCCACCCTGCTGAAAAGGAAGCTAGAGGAACATCTGTGAGTCCCAGAGGGAGGGTACTCCTTGGGGGGGGGGTGCTGGGACAAAGGTGTGGGGAATGCAGGGTGTCAATGGAGAGTCATTTATGAGGAGAGAAAGTCAGCAGAAATACAGACTAAAGGCTCAGATCTAGTGGGGTCTTAAAGGCCAAGGGAAGCAGTAAGGACTGTTTTGGGAGAGCAATGGGGAGCCGCAGAGGGAATTTCAGTAAGGTAGTGTAACAAAGTGATAGTCGCCTTTTACTTTTTACATTGTTAAAAAAGAAACTATTTTAAATATTCGATCGTGTTTATAGTTTAAACGCCAAAATGTGTACTCCCCCAATTGATTGAATTTCCACCCTCATTCTTATTAGTTTATTATGGAAATACCTCCAGAGTTTTTAAAGCAAATACAAATGAATATGAATATAGATTTTTATCCTCATTCCTTATTTACACAAGAGGTAGCATAATACTATGTGTTGGCCTGCACTTTGCTTTTCCTACTTAAGATGACTGGAAAATTTTTCCAAATGAATAGTCACTTTTTTATATAAACATAGCAGCCTGTGTCAACTGGGGTTCCGTGGGGAAACTAGGCTTTACAGAAAATGATTTGGGTGGTGGTTTTCTGGGTTCTGGCCAAGGATGGAATATAAGGCCAAATTATACAGTGAAAAGTATTTCATTATAGAGGCTGGAAACCTAGAGGCGTTACGTCCTTAATTCTTCTGTAGAATTCTGGTCCAGAAAGGCTAACTTGTGGCATTTTTTGTGAATATCGTAATGTATTTAATTCATTCTTTCTCAACAAAGTAAAACGTTACACATGCATGATTTCACTTGTATGCAAATATATCACAAGTGGAATTGGTTGCTCAGAAGGCACATGCCTTTGTAATTTTAGTGACTATTAAATGTTATATATGTTCCACGTTCAATGCACAATAATAGTCTCATCTACAGGGAGTGTTATCAAATCTTTTCGTTTTTGCTACTGGTGGCATAGGGCACTGAACCTGGGTGCAACTTCTAGCTTGCATTTCCTTTCCTTTTGTTATAAGAGATTTGCATTCCGGACAGATCACTGGCTGCTGGGTAGAGAATGGAACTAAGGGGTTGAGACTAGAAGAGGCTGGTGAGGGGTGATGGTGACTGGACCAGCATGTGGGCTGTGAAATGAGAAGTGGACAAATGGAAGGCTGATCCAGGGGTGACCCACACATCTGACTAGGGGTGTGGAGGGTTGTTGCGGAGGAGGTGGTGGGGCCAGAGCACACAGCACCTGTGCTTGTCGGGCAGGAAGAGAGAGAGATCTTTGCAGCCAGGTAGGGGCACTCATGGCCAGCTGGGAATGCCGTGGTTACTGCTGCTGCCTGTCCCCTGCCCACAGGCAGAAGCTGCACGAGGCAGATTTGGAGCTGCAGCGGAAGCGCGAGTACATTGAGGAGCTGGAGCCACCTGCTGATGGCAACAGTGAGCAGGGCTCAGCGGCCAGGCAGGTGAGGGAAGCCCTGAGCTCGGCATGGAGCTGAGGGGCCACCTTGTTCCCCCAGCAGCCCGACGTATCGAGGAACTGCAGGACAGCCTACAGAAGAAGGAGGCAGACTTGCGGGCCATGGAGGAACGGTACCGCCGATATGTGGACAAGGCACGCACGGTGAGAATGCTAGGTGACCTCCTACCTGGGTTGCTGCCTTCCATTGGCTCACACCTCACACCAGTTTGTACATCTCTGACCCCCACCCCATGTCTGTCATATCCCATCACATACACTTCTACATGTAGAAGTCATAGACTTCTACACGCGCTGTCACACTTAACGCATCCCAATGCATCGAAAAGCCTGTGAGGCCAAGGTCACCCTGGCTGTGTCTTCCCCAACCCCTAGGTCATACAGACCCTGGAACCCAAGCAGCGGCCACCTGAGGGGGCACCCCCGGAACTCCGTACCTTGAGGACACAGCTCCGGGAACGGGAAGTCCGAATCCGGCACCTGGAGGTGGGTGCCCTCATCCCTTCTCACTGCCCCCAGCATATCCAGGCCCTTGACTATTGCCTCCTTGGCAGATGGACTTTGAGAAGAATCGAAGTCAGCGGGAGCAGGAAGAAAAGCTGCTCATCAGTGCCTGGTATAACATGGTGAGTGTACCAGCACCATGGCTGGAGTGTTGGGGACGTCCCATGGGCTCACCTGATGCCAACCACACCCCTTCCCTCCAGGGCATGGCCTTGCAGCAGCGAGCCGGGGAAGAACGAGCGCCTGCCCATGCTCAGTCATTCCTGGCACAGCAGCGGCTGGCCACCAATGCTCGCCGTGGACCCCTGGGACGCTTAGCATCCCTGAACATGCGCTCCACTGACAAGCACTGATGGACTTCAGGATCCTGCCCCGCCAGTCAGGGCTTAATTCACCCTGGATTCCCCCAACTCACCGAGGGCCCAGCATCATGCCTGGGTCAGCTGCTTGAGGGCCTTGAGGTCATGACTTCTGCCTTTTGCTTTCCCAGATGGGACAAGAGTGCAGGACAGGGTGGGAGGCAGGTATGGGTCTGTTCTTTTTAGCAATGTGATTCTTATCCTTGATATTCTCCCTGGTGTTAATGAGCTGCCAGGGCAGGAAGTGATTTTATATTTGAGAAGAAAAATAATAAAGACTTTTAATCTGCCATGGCTGGATTCTGGGACTGAGGTGAGGGTGAGAGGACTCAGGCGACTGCATTTTAAAAAGGACTGACTTGTGTTCTTACTAAAGTGTGAGTGACTGATAGCACCTAGTGGGAGGTGAGATTCATATTTGCGTTTGTGTAACTACATGTGTGGTAGGTTTTGAAGAAATTTCAGACAAAAATCTTTGCCTTATGAAGCTGTTATTTCCAATGAAGCGAGATAGACAATAAACAAAATAGATAAAAGTCTGATGTGAGAAGGGCTATGGAGAAAAATAAAGCAGACAAAAGTGATGGAGATGCAGGAGGTAGATTTAGGAAGTGGTGATTTTTAATAAAAGCCCAGCAAACGAGGCCTCACCGAGGAAATGACATAATTTAAGCGGAGACCTGAAGGATGTGTGGGAGGAGCCATGTAAGTAACTGAGGAAGAGCAATCTAGCCAGAGGCAACAGCATGTGCAAAGGTCCTGAGATGAGATCTTGCTTAGTGAGTTAGAGGGACAGTGTGGAGTGAGTGAGGGGAAAGAGGAGACGAGGGGAGGGAGATTGTTCAGGGCCTCGTGGGCTGCGGGAAGACTTTAGCTTTTATTCTAAGTTAGGTGGGAGTCATGGAGAGTTCTAAGGAAAGGACGGACGTTACCTGATTCAGGCTCCCTTTGCTGCTGTGGGAGGAACTGACTGGGGCGGGGGGCGGGGCGGTTAGGGCCAGATCTGGGAGACCAAGGCAGAGGGCACTAGTCCAGCTTGTAGGTGCATGATAGTGGGGGCTCAGCCATGGTGGGGGCCCTGCAAGAAAGGGAAATGGTTGGATTTGGGGTACAATTTGATGACCAAGCTGATGGGATTTGCTGCTGGGTTGATGTGAAGGGGGGTGAGAGAAAGGATTTATAGATGACTACAGGTTTTGGTCTCATCATCTGGGAGGACAAAGCCGACAGACAGAGGTTGGAGAGTTGATAGGGAGCTGGGTCAGGGGCATGTTATGTCTGAGATGCCTAGGAGATCCCCACATGGAGCCACTGAGCAGACAATTGGTGCTATGGGTGTAGAGATGGGAAGGATGGTAGCTGGACTTCTAAATATAGGAGTCATTGACATACTGAATTAAGAGCACTGAAAGGGTATCTGAGAATTCAGGGACGTGGGGTGGAGAGGTTGCTTGCAGAATCATAAATCAAGGTTGGCAGGAGGAAACCTTGGTCCTGGGACTATGGCTAGTACAGTAATGAATGAATATAGCTGTATGCACTGATGGGGCCATTTCGGAGTACAGAGTTTGGGAGGAAATGAGCAGGGCATCATCAAATAACCTGGAAAAATTCTCAAATCCGATAGCATAATGCCTGACAGGAAGTCAGGCTAATAACATTTGAGTAGGAACCACTAACATTTTATTGAGCAACTGTTATGTATCAAACACTTTAAAGCCATCATTTCATCCCATCCTGACAACTCAGAAAGGTAGGCACTCACATCTCCAGCAATAAAGGCGGGACACACTGATAGAGGACACACTCTCAGGCAGTGGACAGTGGGAAGTAGAGCTAGTGGGAAGGATAAGCTGCTCAAAGCAGCTGGAAGAATCCCCTGTGCTTAGCCCAGGGCCTAGCCCACAGGCGCTCCAAGCCCTTATGCCAGACGTGAAGGCCGGAATTGGTCAAAAGCGGACAGGAGGAGTCCACGCCTGGCTTATGAAGGCCCAGACTGGTGCCTGCCTGTGGTGCGGGTCTTGGCTCCCTGTCCTTGGCAATCCTGGGCCCCAGGGTCTCAGGTGAGACTCTCTTCCTCTTCGCCAATGGGGCTGGGCAGCCAGGGTGGAGCCGGTCCCCGGTACGTGGGCATGGACACTGTGGTGAAGGGCTCGGCGACAGGCCCCGTGGCGGAGGGCTCGGGCCCAGTGAGGGGCTCGGGTTCTGGTTCCCTCAGGCCCGGGTCGAGCAGCAGGTCCCCGCAGCCGCACTCCAGGGCTGCGGTGTCTGGAGCGCCCGCGCACGCGCAGCTGGCAGCAGTGGACGCCTCCGACACGCAGCTGTTCTTGCGGCGCAGCAAGGACAGGCGCCGGCCTAGCAGGCCTCCTGCGGCCATGCCTGGGCCTGCAGGCAGGAGGCGCTGCAAGAAGTCGCCCTGGGCCTCGCCCAGCGGCACGTCCACGCCATCTGGCCGCTGGAACTGCATGTCCTCCTTGGCCAACCTGTGGGATGGACAGTGGGACAGCACTGCGATCTCGACCCTCTCCTTGGTTACAGAGCTGGGACCTAAGCCCTCAGCTTTTCCTGGCTCCACCCACCCCTTTGTCACACTTATACCAAAAGACCTTGGCCCCTCACCTGAAAACCTGGCCTTATCCTCTGGCCCAGGCTCTGCTCAAACTTAGGCCTCACAGCTTCAGTTGTTTTTCTGCTGTGTTTCCTTTGGTATCGCCTCTAGCCACCAGTCCAGTCCTCATACACCTTAGCCCTTAGCTCTGCTCCCAGTTCGTGGCCTGGTCCTAGATCTTGACCCCAGCCCTTGTCCTCGTAGACTTTATTTAACTCTTAGCTCTGAATCTCCAGAGTTTAGCCCTTAGCCACACCCTAAATACCCTTCAATCAGACACTCAGGGCAGAGCCATAAGCCTCCTCCCCATGAGGCCCGGCCCACCCTGCTGGCTCACGTGATGTCAAAGGTGGAGCCCAGGAAAGAGGGCTGCAGCCTCTGGAAGGCGGTGGCTGCTGTGTAGGGGGCACGAGCCTCAGCCGCGTCCCAGTACAGATCCTTCTCCAGCATGGCTAGGTCGTCGTACATCTCATCCACGGCCAGCATTGACACCTGCGGGCGCAGACACGGGACTAAGTTGGGGGATGACAAAGCATGGGCACCGCAGGATGGACCCCTCAGGATGGGTAGGAATGTGGTACCAAAGAGAGAAGGATGGTTCAGAGGCCAGGTCTGGGCAAGTCTTGGCGGGGGTGGGGCTCTGGCCACTGTGGGAGCCCAGGGATGGTCGCTAGGGAGTCTCACCTGGAAGTTTCGGTCGATCAAAAAGTTGGTCTCAAAGTCATCGTCGTCCTCTCCAAAGGGGTTGATGAGCTGCTCGGCTACCTGAGAGGGGAGGGGGTAGGTAGGCGGAGACCCCTGCCGCCTACCACCTGGAGTCCGGGCCTCAGGGGTCCCACCCACCTTGAGCCAGCCGGCGTAGAAGAAGAACTGCAGCAGAGTGAAGACTGGAACGAACAGGTCAAGATTGTGGTCTTTGTAGCCCTGCGCAGGGTCTAGGAACTGACGACCGATAAGGCAGGCCAGGAAGTAACTGTACACGGCGATGGTCACCACCTGGAGGTGGGCCGTCCGCCATGTCAGGGCTGTCCCGGCCAGATGGGGTCGTGGAGAGACCAGGGCTAGGATCAGGCGTCACTGTGATGGGGTCTTAGCTGATCCTCAGTTTCCCCTTGAGACCAGCGCGTGACACTGGATATAAATGGAGGCACAGAGGGTTTACCTGAGTGTAGACGAGGGGTACGCTGATCCAGTCGTAGTGAAACAGCATCGAACACTTGCCCCGAAACACAGTCAGCTCCTGAGAGTGGATACCGTCATTGAGGGGGCCTGACTTGTGAGCTCACACGTAGGGAGTAAGTGTGGGTACTTGGGATGGAGGTGAGTGGTGACCTGGTGGGAGGTGGCATGTACTTCTGAGGGCTCCAGGGAGAGTAGTTAGTGGTGAGTGTACACCTGAGGTGCAGGCCCCCGACACATAAATGTGCACCTGGGGGCTGCTGGGTAAAGATGTTTGGAATCGCCCTTGTGGGAGGCGTGTGGCAGACTGCTGTTTGACACAATTCCAGGGCAGTCGGTACTTTCCCTGGTATTTTGTATTAATGACCAGCTGGCGAGCCCACCTCGAGCAGCAGTTTAAGGGCGCTGTTGTCACGGATGCGGCCCTCACGCCGGGCCTGTGCCGCCAAGTTGGAGAACCAGACGCAGGGCACCCAATACTTGTTGTAGGGCGAGTTCAAGTTCTCGAACTTCTTGCGCTCCTCGCGGGTCATAAACCCTAGAGGGGCGAAGTCCAGAATCATTTGCCCCGCCCTCCCGTCCTTGCGGGGGGCGGGGGTGGTCACTCGCCCCGCCCTCCGTGTGGGCACTGCCCCCGCTTCCGGCCCGAGTCTCACCAGCCTCAACCACGTGGTCTATGGTAGGGAAGCGCTTGAAGACTGCAGTGCTGACAGAGCGCAGGATGAGCACAGCTGAGAGCCCTGCGTAGCGCATGAGCGTGCGCCGGTAGAGGCGGCCGCGCTCGTCGCGCCCGTGCACGGTGCCCGACACTATGCACATGAGCGCGTCGGGCAGAGGCATGCAGAGGTACTGGTTCCACCAACGGTGCACCACCAGATTCACATAGAAGCCTGCGGGAGAGCCGGGAACGGCTGAGTGGGGGCTCTGGGGAGACGAGAACCAGGGGTTTGGGGGCCCAGGTGGTGAGAAGGAAGAGAGAGGAGTGACATAGCGTCTGCATCAGGGACACCAGGCAGGCTGGTCGCCCTGACCACGCGGGGCCACCTGAGCTTGGAATTTGAAGTTTCAGTCCTAAGGTCAGAGTGGCTGGAGCAGGCTGGGTCACTCTGGCTTTTTGGGAGTTCCCTGGGACGGGGGGATTGGGATCCCAGTATGGAGGCAGAGACACAGGGCCGGTAGGCAGGTTTTCACCTAGGCCACAGGGAGCCCGTGAGCCAGGGATGTTTGCAGGGCTTGGCCATAGGGTCTACGTCAAGGAGCCCGGCCAGGCTGGTCACCCCATCCATGTGAGCAGAGAACAGTGGGAAGGAGGCTGGGGGCCAGGACTTGTCAAAGAAATACTCCCCAGGCTGGACTTGAGAGGATAGAGTCTAGGAGGTCCCTGGGGCCCAGGACATAGGAAGGGGGGCACTGGTAATCTTACACAGATGGGAGTCTCTGAGTTGACCAGGGATAAGCATATGAGTGACATGGAGCTCTCATGGGGGCACTGTGACCAGGTGATATCCAAGGTCTTGGGAATGGGGGCCATACCTGGCATAAAGAACGCAAAAATGGGGGTCTGTGGGGTTGGATTTGAGGGGGATCTCAGAGGGGCAGGAATGGGGACGTCTCCAAAAGCCATGAATGGAAAGGTTTCTCTGGATCAGGGGATGGGGAACTCAGGAGCTCAGACACACCGAGCACGAATGAGACCGGGATGAGACTGGCGTACTGGTCGCAGTAAATGACGAGCTTCTCGAAGTAGCGCTTCTGCCCTTCGGTCAGCACGAAGCTGCAAGGGAGGGGCGCGGGGTCACAGGCGAGCTCCCTCCGCAGCTGCCGACCTCTCTTCTCGCGCTCTGCCCCGGGCACCCCCGGGCCCCTTCGCAGCCCTCTCTGGCCGGCACGCCCACCCCAGGCCACCTCACCGATAGGTGGAACTCAGCGCCATGTAGAGCCCGAGGAAACAGAGCAGCTCCCGCCACAAAAGTTTGTAGATGCTCCCGCGCCACAGCAGTAGCAGCTGCGAGAAGCCGCCAAAGCGCGCGTTGGCCACGCGGGCTGTGTACGTGACGGTCATCCCGGCGCCGGGCCAGTCCCGCCAAAGGAGATGGGGTTGGACCGATCCCCACCTGTGGGCCGAGGAACCGGGAGCCGGGAGGAAGACGGGCTGGGGGCTGCGGGAGCGGGTGGAGAGGTACGAGGTGACTCAGCTCAGCGTCCCCTTCCGCGCCCGGCTATCTCCTCCGTCTTCTACTCCCAGCTCTGTTCAGTCCGGTATCTAGCTGCCAGTCCTCCCAAGACCCCTCTCGCAGGCCACACCCTTCCCTGGACTCGGTCCCACCCCCACACCACCGTCTTGTGCCTACCTCCCCAGGTCCTCTCACCAGCCCCCACCCCCAAAAGCCTTGGGTCAACCGAGATGGGTCTACCTGATCCCATCCCCATTACCTGGGCTCCATCTACAGCCTCCCCCACTTCCTGAGTCCCCAGCACCTCGGTTTCTAGGTTCTCAGGGCTCGGACTGCCCCCCCATTCCCTTCTCTCAGATCTCATCTCTGCCCCCCCTTCCCTAGCTCCCCGTATCTGCCCTCTGAAGCCCTGTCCTTAACCTCCTGGCTTCCAGGTTCCCTCCTGTAGCACCCCCCCCACCCACACACACACCTCAGACTGGCCCCCTCTCCTGCACGGCTGCCCCAGTCTATCCACCCTCCCCACTTAATTGCCCTTCCCCTTCTCCTGGGTCCACCTTGATCTTTCCTGTCCATTCTCCTCCAGCTTCCGAGCTCTTCACTCCAGACCCTGAGGATTCCTGCTCGCAGGCCCACCTATTCTCAGGGTCCCCTAAAAACCCATGCCTGGGCCCTTCTCACCTGACGGTGGATGCAGGACACTCGAGGACAAGGACAGGACAGGCAGGTGGCTTCAGAGTTGGGTGGAGCTGAAGCCAGACCCCGGAGTGGGAGGGGACTGGGGAATGGGCGTGGACAGTCCCTCCCTGGCCCGCCCCCCCCCTAGGTTGCCGCCTCAGAACTTTGGAGAAGTCTGGACAATTTGTTACCTGGAGCAGGGGGAGAAATCCACCCAGGCCTCTCTTGCTCCTCCTGGGACTCTCTCTCCCAGTCAGTCACTGGCAGGTCCAAGGGATCTTGGACCTAGAGCTGGGGGAGAGGGCAGGAACTGTGTCCTTCTCAGTCTCTCTCTCTCTCTCTCTCTCTCTCTCTCTCTCTCACACACACACACACACACACACACACACAGACACACACACACACACAGACACACACAGAGCTCAGTGAGGCTGGGTCACTCCACAGTCACCTGTAATCATACACTGTCACAAAGATGTACTGTGTTTCCCTGAAAATAAGACCTAACCGGAAAATAAGTCCTAGCATGATTTTTCAGGATGACATCCCCTGAACATAAGCCTTAACGCGTCTTTTTTGGAGTGAAAATTAATGTAAGAACTGGTCTTATTTTTGGGGAAATGCGGTACATAGACCCAGGCACGAATTCAGCTTCCCTCAACACTGACCCAAAATCACGGTGACCCAGAGGGCAGTATGCACTGTCACAAAGTCACACAAGACACACCTCTCTCTACCTTCTCCAACATTCAGGTATAAGGCAGATGGACACTAACCCAGCAGGCTCACGGCTCTCAGCCACCAAACAGCCACCCAGGAGCACATGGGCAGGGACCCAGGGGTCCCGCATTCCCTCCTGATCACACCATGAAACAAAGACACACAAGGTCACACAATCAGCCAAACGCAGACCCCATTCAGAGCCCAGAAAGCCTTCACACACAGCTACACACCACCACACAGAGGGTGGTAACACACATTCAGGATCTTCCTTGCAGAAAGACACACTTGTGGTCACACAATAGATGTGGGAACGCTTGCCCTCTACACAGCTGCACATGCTCCTGGGGTCCCTTAGATCCACCAGTGTTGCAAAGACACACTCATACAACAACGATCCCTCCCCAACAGTCCCACAGACCTGAGAGGCATATCCAGACAGGGTCACCCATCACCCTTCATGAAACTCACCTGCATTTGCTCATCAATAAGTAAGACACCTCTCCCCAATGCCCGTTTACTACAGTGTGCAGGCATACCCCCCATACACACACCTCAGCTCTCAGACCCTCTCAGTGTCATGAACACACAAGCTTGGGGACACAAAAACTTGTCCCCACATTTGGCATAAATACAGGACAGTTGTTCAACCTTCGCAGACACGCCTATAACGTGGGCACTGTCAGCCTGGCACAAACAGCTTCCCTATCCTAGCCCTCAAATTCACAGCCCGGTGTGTGAGAGATGGAGGCTCAGGGATCCAGGCCCTGGGCCTCTCGGAGTCCAACCCATGCGTTAAGAGTTCGGATGACTTTATGTGGCCCCACCCCAAAGCCCTGCGGCCAGGACACTTTGTTCCCAGTCTGGCAGATGTCCGCCCCGCCTGGGGTAATTAGGAACCGGCCAGGGCTGGTCACTCTTGAACCTGCACCTCCGCTGCCCAGCTGCTGTCCAGCCCATAAAAATGGGCAAGGGGTGGCACTGCTAGCTCTGGGCCCTGGGAGGGGACAGGCTTCAAGGTGATGGGGCTCTGTTCCGACCAGGGGTCCTCACTCCCCAGGATGTATCTTTATACACACTGCAGCCAGCTCTTTCTTCCTCTCATTATCCCTCCCCCAGCTCACCGTGTCCCCACAGGCACTTCTGACTGCTGGACCCCCGATGGGGTAGGGGCAGGTTGCCCAGGCTAGTTCACATGCTTAATAATTGTTAACAGTGAATAATAACAAACACTCCTTGGCGGGTACATGCCAAGGAGTGTTGTAAAGGCGTTACTTATCTCACGTCACTGAGTCCTTACAAACAGGCTTATGAAGTTGGTGTTCGTCATTCTTGCTATCCAGGTAGGGAAACAGGCTCAGATGACACAGCCCTTTCATGGCACAGCTGGGACTTGAACACAGGAAGTCTGGCTGGGAGCCTGGGGTCTTTGCCACTGGCTGCACCACCGTGTTTGTTTACAAGTGCCACCCTGACATGCCCACACTCGCATGCACAAACTCAATGCATTGAGTCAGGGGACACGTTTGGGCTTGTGGCTGGGTTCCCCTTACACGCACACACACCCTGACACGCCCAGCCCCTGGGTGTGCAGTTTGAACACCACTTCCTGACTCATGCGTGTCCTCAAGTACCTCTTGTCTACCCCACCCCCACCTCCCCCAAACCAGCGCTGGCTTGGAATCTGCAAACGCCCAGGGTCATCCCAGTTCTGGGTCTCTCAGGTGAAAATGAAGGTGGCTGTCCAGGGAGGAGTGAAGCGGGTAAGGGGGCCCACTAGGTGCCTTTCCAGGCTGACCCTTCCAGGTTCAGGTGAATTTGTACGATGGTTCTGTGAATGGCCATACTGTCTCCATTTTTGGAATGAAGCTCAAACTACAGGAAACATGAGGCCACTCAGTGAGACCGTTCTGGAGCCAGGACTTCAGGGATTCCTCTGCCATCCTGTTCCCAGTTGAAGCCCTGTGTTGGGAGGAGCTGATGCCATCCCAAAGGGACAGGAATTGGGGGGTGGAGACTGTTAATCCCGTCTGGCTGGCCCAGCCTCTGCCCAGGGTGCCTCCTAATTTCCAAACCAAACAGCAGGTAGTGTTGGGTCAGCTGCCAGGCCTAATCTGCTCGGGCTCTCCAAGGGGTCTCCTGGTTCCCACGCTCTGAGTCTCAAAGGAAGTTGGCAGATGCTCTTCCACTCCAGCAAGGACACCCCTACTCATAGAGCGAGAGAAAACATCCCCTTACTGAAGCCACCCACTTTCCAAAATTGCCATAATAAACACACCTGTTAGGTTTGTTTTAACTGCGCCTCTCTAGATGTGCCATCTTTGCGCAGTGCACAACCTGTGCAATTGTATATGGAGGTGCTGACTCCCAAACTCCCTGTATCAATACCCACAGTGGTTTAAGATCATTTTATTGAGGATCGAGAGGCAGGGAGAGGTAGGGGGCAGCTACAGCCTCCCCAACCCCACCAGGGGGAAAAGATCCCCTCCCCGCCTCCCACGTGGCTCCCCCTGTATTATGGGGGTACTTTGTGCAAACTCTGCCCCGGTACAGTGGAGGATGGATATGAAATGGTAGCAGCTGGGACTGGCAGCGGTGCTACTGGGTGCTGGGTGGCTTGTAGGGCTCCAGGAGGAGAGCGGAGAAGGTGTTGACCTTGTCTGCCCCCCGCACCTCGTGGGGTAGCAGAGGCAGCTTCACAATGTGGAAGTCTTCGTACAGGTCCTCCATCTGCGGCCGGGAACAGAGGGAAGCAGTCAGGGAGCCGCAGGGCAGGAACAGAATGTGGGTAGATGGAAGGGGTCAGGATGGGGGCCTTCTGGGGTCAGAGGCTTCACAGGTCACAGGTAGGGGCAGTGCCAGTGAGGTCTGAGATCCCTGAGCCAGACCTCCCGCTGCCCAGGGTCAGAGATACCCGGGGCCAGGCCAGCCAGTCCTTGAGGGCCAGAATTAGGGGGAAGGGTCTGAAGTAGGGCTGAAGGGCAGGAGGTTGGGGTGCGGATGGAGCAAAGGGTCAGAGCATAGAGTAAATGGCTGGCAGTGCTGTGGCTAGGCTGGGCCAGGCTCCCACTTCCAGGATCAGAGTGTGAGGGCTGGATAGGTGCGCACCTGGTCCAGGTACTTGGCCTGGATCTTGTGGCGGGCCTCACACATCTTGCAGGGCTTCTCAGGGTCTGGGAAGACGAGCTGGTTGACGATGATGTTGTGCGTGTCGATCTTGCACTTGGCCAACTCCTGGATGAGCCGCTCTGTCTCGTACAGGGACAGGAACTCGGCGATGCACACGCAGATGAAAGTTGTCTGCTCCTGCAGGGTGCGAGAAAGAACAGTGAGGGCCAGGTGCTGGCCCTGTCCCCAACCCGAGCTTCTCATTGCCCCCCTGTACCGTGACTCACAGGGTCCTTGAACTGCTCGCTGACGGAGCGGATGACGGGGAGTGTCTCCTCCAGCTTGGAGGCCAGCTGGTCTGCGTTCATGTCCCCGAGGCCCAGCATGTTACACATCTGGTGGGGAGGAAATGGGAGGGTTTGTGACTTCCCTGGGCCCGTACATCTCCTGGGTTGGGGGCTTGCTAAACACCCAGGGGGATGGCTCCGGACACCTCCCAGTGGTTAAAGGCATGGGCCCTTGAGCAGCCCACAGGGGTCAAATCCCAGCTCTGCCTCTTCCGGGGGGCTGTGGCCAGGTGGCTTGACCTCCCGGAGTCTCAGTGTCCCCATGTGTAGACCTCACCTCCAAGAGCGGGTGTGCCAGATGAGCTGACACATCATGTGTTCAGAACAGTGCCTGGTACACAGTAAGTGCTCCACAAATGTGACTACAGGTCCCCAGAGAGGACCACACCTACCACCAGTGGTGTGGGATGTGTGTAGAAGTGTGTTTGTCACTAAGGTCGTCACACTGTCATGCTAATAACCCATGGGGGCACTCGCATGCTCTCCATGTGATGGTCACGGAAGGCGAGGCTGGGAGAGATGAAAGGACTTGACTGAGGTCACATAACTGTCCTACCAGAGTGCAGAGCATTTGAACCCAGGCTGCCTGGGTCTGGAATATGTGCTTTCAAGTTCTCTCTGGGCACTCAGTGGGCGGGAGTAGGGACATCAAGTCCTCTGGAGTAGGGGGACAGTCCCCCCATAGTGAAGATCCATCCCACCCATTGGGAAGCGTGGACCCAGAGGGGTTGTGTGTGGGAAAGGCCTTTGTCATTGCACATCTGGGAACCTGGGGACTGGCTCCCACTTAGGGGATGCCTGGATGCCCTGGGGCCCTGCCTGCCTGTGAGATGAAGGGGCTGATCTGGTTCTTGATCTGCATGAGGCGGCCTAGGCCCCGCTCCACGATGGTGGGGAAGTTGAGCAGCCTCAGCGTGTGGCCCGTGGGCGCCGTGTCAAACACCACGACCGAGAAGTTCATGCCCTTCACCAGCCTGCAGGGAGATGAGGGTCAGGCCCGTTTTGCCCTCTCTTCCACCCCAGCCCCAGGCAGCACCAGCCCACCGTGCCTGACCTCATGACCTCTGCATAGCTCATGGCCTCATCGATGCCTGGGAAGGCGCTCATGGCTTCCTGCATCATCTTCTTGCCCATGCTCAGCATGTTGTCCTCCTCGAAGAACTCATCAGGCAGCTCTGCCACGCCCAGGCTGGGATCGATCTCCTGGAGGAACCGAGGGTTTGAGACTCAGGCTGCTGCTGCTCCTGCAGATGCCTTCTCATCCCGGCGGGCTCCAGGCCAGGGGACACCACGGAGGGCCCAAACCTCAGTCCTGCATCAGGTCCCAGCTGGGGAGACCCCCAAGGTGACATGGCCCTCCCTCAGACACTAAAGGTCTCCGGGATTGCACAAAGGATCAAACTATTTCACAAACGGGTGGATCAGTGTCCCCAGAGGGAAGCCAAAGCCTCTGTAGAGCTTTCATTGGCGAGATCCCCCGCCAGACCCCGACTGCTTTCAGATCATTCCTCTAATGTGAGTCTTCCCTCACCATCCCATCTGACAGCACAGCAGCAGCCTCCCGTCCCACCTTCTTTTCTCCTTAACATCCAGCCTCTTTTCACATGATTTACTTATCACATTTCTCATGTCTCCCCAACCAGAATGTCAGCCGTACGAGGGCACCAGGAACTGTCTGGCACACAGCAGGTCCTCAACAGGGACGTGGAATTCACAATGGGATGAGCATTCCTGGGCTCCCTGGTCAGTCTTGGACTTGATGCCTCCTTCTCTATCCTCTGCCTGTGTCACCTCTTCTTGGTGACTTCATGGGTCCCCCCGTGAAGCCAACTCACTGGCCTAAGAGGTCATTTCCCTGCAGAGAGCTTGCCCACCCATCACCTCACCCATCACCCTCACCGTCACACCCTTGATGGGTTACTCCTAGTCACTGGCCACCTGTAAGCTCACGTACCCCACTCTGACCCGGGCCTCCTCACCTCCTGCCTCAGTTATTTAAACCTCTTTGGGCCACCTCATCCCCCTAGTTCACTGTTGGTGTCCCTCTTGGCTGGCACCCTTATCCAGCCTGGGCTCCATAGGCTGTCTCAGCAAACACTCCTCTTTCCTTCTGTGTTTTGCAAAAATCCCCATCCTGGCTCTCTGGTATGACTGCACTGAGGTGAGTAGCAGGGGAACACGCCTGACGAATGACTTCCACCTTGCTCCGTATTCCTGATCACAAATCTCCAACAGGCATTTGACGGCCAGACAATCCACCCTTGGGAGTGTTGATGTCACATCTTATCCTTCCTCAAAGCCCTTCTGCCCCATTCGCTTCTTGCTCCCTGCTGAGATCTGTGCCTCATCTGTGCCTCAGTGAGAAAGAAAGCCGCTGGCTGCCAATACCCTCATCGCCACCCCCCCCGCCCCCCGGAAATACTCCATACCCCTGGCCTTGCCTTTGAGTCCCTGGCCCTGGCGTAGTCCAAGTCCTGGGTCTGTGTGCTGGATGGAGCTCATGCCCACCTGAGGACCATCCTCTGCCAGCATCCCGGCTCCCTCCTGCAACATTACCTATCCCTCCCTATTGGAGCATTTGTGTTAGCAAAAAAATCATGCTCTAGCATCTCTTTTCTCAAAAAAGCCTTCCAGGGGGCAGCCGGTTAGCTCAGTTGGTTAGAGCGCGGTGCTCTTAACAAGGTTGCTGGTTCGATCCCCACATGGGGCACTGTGAGCTGTGCCCTCCACAACTAGATTGAAACAACTACTTGACTTGGAGCTGATGGGTCCTGGAAAAACACACTTAAAATCAATTTAAAAAGTTAAAAAAAAAAAAAAAAAAAGCCTTCCATAACTCTTCTCCCATATCCCTCCAGTGATGGCCCCATTTCTTAGCCCCTATCATGGCGGGCCCCAATCCCTGTCTCCACCTCCTCAGCTCACCCACTCCAGGCAGGCTTTTGCCCCCACTTCTAGGGTGGTCTCTCTAAAACTGATGCGCCTACTGGAGCCGACAACCTCTTCCTGCCCAAGTCCTTTGTCCTCTGGAGCTTAGGAGCCCACACCCTCTGGCTTTTCTCTCACTTCAGTGGTGGTTCCTGCATTGCTGGACCCTAAATGATGATGTGACCTCAGGTTGTTTCTGGGCCTCTCTGTTCTCTCACATTCTCCTCCACTCACAGCTTTAAATACCACCTTTGGGACAATGACTTCCAAATCAATGCCAAAGGCCACTATCCTGCTGTGTCCACTTGATGTCCAGTGGAAACCTTGGATTCACCATGGTCAAAACAGAATTCCTGATTTGTCCCTTCTAAACCTGCTTCTCTCCTAGTCTCCCCCATCCCTGATGCTCAGGAGCCAATTGAGAGACGTACTTAATCCATTTTTTTCCTTCACCCATCGCAACCAAGCAGTCATATTGCTATACTTCCAAAATACATCCCAAACTTAACCATGTCTCCCCCAACATTCTGCCCCACACCCGAGTTCCAGCTGTCATCATCTCTTGCCTAGTCACTGCCCTAGGCTCCTTGCTGCCATCCTCGACTTACAATTCAAACCCCACATGGCAGCCACAGGGAACTTCTTGAAAAATTAATTTGGCCATGACAGTGCCCTGCTTAAAATGAACAGCTTCCCATTACACTTGGAATCAAAGCCAAACTGCTCCCAGTGGCCTATAAGGTCCCACAACTCTCTGACGTCTCCCTCCCTTTGCTCATTGCTAAGTTCTGGTCACTGTGGCTTCCTTTCCGCTCCACAAACATTCCTCACTTGTTCCCCTCTGGGTATGTGGAAGAAGGAATGAAACTAGACAGAGGATGTAGAACGGGCAGCACATTGTCGCTGATGGTAGGTGTTCACAGGAAAGGCCTGAACGGGCCTTTGCTTGAATAGGGAGCTGAGCCCTGTTCCACTCACCATGGCGAAGAGGTTGTCATAGCCTTTGACCTTGGTGGGCACCTTGGAGAACTTCTGGTCAAATGCATCCGAGATGTTGTGGGCTGGGTCAGTGGAGATGATCAGAACACTTTCCCGCCCCTTGGATAGCTGGACTGCCAGGCTGCAGCTGGGCAAGGGAAAGGTCAAAAGGCAAGGAGTGAGGGGTTAGGCTCTGCTCCCTAGGTCTGCATGGAAAGATGTGGGGCCCAGAAGCTGGCCGGGCCTCGAGAATATGGCTAATTGTGGAATTAAGTCTCAATCTTTGCAGAAGTACCCTCTCAGACCTCACCTACTGACCCCTTCAGCTGGCTAGCATGGTGAGGTTCAGTATGGCTTGATGCTTGCTTCTTCACTACTCTCTCCTGGCACAGAGAGTCATGGTCCAGCTGTCCAGCCAGCATAGTTAAGGAGTCCCTTGTATCTCCTCAATTCTAAGCTAAGGGGTCCCCTGCACTTCCTGCTAAACTGAGGATGGTTCAAACCAATTGTCCAGGATAATTTGCCCCAGGGACCCCACCCTCTCCTCCCAGTTGACTGGGACAATCTGATCATGTGCCCTTGCCTTCTATCTCCACGTGGGCATAGAATGGCAAGGTTCACTCAGACTAGAATAGTTTGCCCCCGTGTGTCCCTCCCTATACTTTGAGCTCACTCTGGTCCACAGCTGACTGGGACAGTTAAGTGCTCTCCTGGCCCCCGAGCGTTGGGTTCAGTGTGGTCCCGCCCTTGAACCACAACGGGGATGATTTCCCAGAGGGTGCCAGGCCCGCATTCAGGAGGTCTCTTCCATTTGCTCCAGGTAACTTCTGGAGAGTGCAACCCGGAAGACCCCGGCCCAACCCCCGTGCTCAGCTCGGGGTCGAAGAGCGATCCCTAGCCTCCCCTTCGCCCAGATGGGTGGGATGGGAAGATCCCACCCATCTTCCCGGCCCACGCTGCAGCCTCTTTACCTGCAGGTGGTCTTGCCAACACCACCCTTGCCCCCGACGAAGATCCACTTAAGGCTGCGCTGCTCGATGATGTTGCTAAGCGTGGGCTCCAGCGGCTCCACATCAGGGGCATCCTCGAACTCCTCTGCCTCAACCCCCCAACCGGCTACCCCTGCCGCCATCTTGGAACCGGCTCACGTGATCGAGCGGAGCGCACCACGCAAAGTACCAACAGGGGAAATTCTCTGTTATATCCCCATCAGGGCTAGCAACCCGAGTTAATTTCCCCATGGCATTACTTTTAGGAGCTGACAGAAGCTATATTTCCAAAGTCCTCCTCTTCCAGGGTTCACCTTGTCGATCTCTCGTCTATGTTTTCTCAGAGACTCCCCCTGCCTAATTAACATATTGGTACGTTCCAGAATACTCCCCTTCACTGATTGGACCCTAAGTCTCGCAGCGTTCTTTTCATTGGCTACATCTTTTATTACTTTCACCAATCACTCTCAGGTCCTGGTAGCCGCCAATCTCTCCTTAGCAACCAGCCAAACACCCGGTCCATGCCCTGAAGTTAGACCCCAGGTCCGCCCTGGCCTGACTCCATAGGCTCAACTTCTTGTCGATCTTTTCCCCCCTATTCTCCAAACTGAATCACAACATCCTCTCAGGCCCTTCGCCTCTTATCCAATTGGCTGTGATCCATCTGGCTCCTGACGCTAACCAACCATAGATGAATTGATTAGTTGGCTGAAAACCTGTCTCGGGGCTGAGTGGGCTACAGGGAGAACGACTCCGGTTGGACGAAATTTGCAGATCCTTGTCCAGTGCGCACTGAACCCCTATGCTGGGCAGACCAGGGCAAGGACCAGACCTGCAACCGCGCTTCTTGTCTTCGAAGGGACCCTATTCCCGAAAACTTCTTAGTACTTTTATCTTTGTGGAAGGGAAGACTCCAGCGAATTCCCTGTTTGAACCTCTGCACTGGGCAGGAATACAAGATGGGTCTCTCATGCGGTTGGCGGACACTCTTAACTATAAACTGGGTTACCCCAGCTTGGAAATACCTTCTCCTGAGAAGCTTCTTCTGAATATTCTAGCTCATAAAATAATACCCTGATTCTCAGATGGGGACCCCAGCTCCACGGAGCTAGCTAGGTGTCCGCATTTCCAAACGAGAGCTTCATCCCAGAGACAGGTACCTAACCCAGACACCTCCATTTCTAGTCCGGGGGGGGTCCAGGCTAGATACCCTCTATAGACTTAGTTAGGGACCTAGATTCCAACGTGTCAGTTGAGTACACATCCTTAGAGGAGATACCTCTCCTCACTGAGATTATTCCTGGTGCTAGAAGGAGGTTCTAGCCCCGTAAAGCTAATGCACCTCCAGTCCCGTGAGGGCTACAGCCCCAGAGGACGGTCCCACTCCGGGGGAGACCCTGCACGCATAACGCCTGCCCAAATCTAGAGGGTTATAAAGGTCCGCGGGGCGGGGCCCTCCGGTCCGCCAGTCAGGTTTTACCCCTCATTCGTCCCGCCCCTCAGGCCCCGCCCCCACCGCGGCGCTTGGGGGTCAGAGTGTTCTTCCCGGCATGCATTGCTCGGGATCGGCAAGTCCGGCGGCAAGCGCGGGGCCGAGGCGGCCTTCCCGGAGTCCTTTGCGCGGCACTTGGCGACAAAATGGCTGCCCGAGGGAGACGGGCGGAGCCTCCGGGCCGGGAGGCACCGGGCCCCGCGGCGGGCGGCGGCGGCGGGAGCCGATGGGCTGAGTCGGGGCCCGGGACATCGCCCGAGAGCGGGGATGAAGAAATGTCGAGCCCGGTGTCGGGCGGCGTGAACTTGTTCGCCAACGACGGCAGCTTCCTCGAGCTGTTCAAGCGGAAGATGGAGGAGGAGCAGCGGCAGCGGCAGGAGGAGCCGCCCCCGGGCCCGCCGCGACCCGACCAGCAGGCCACCGCCGCCGCCGCGGGTCCCGGGGATCCGAAGAGGAAGGGCGGCCCGGGCCCCACGCTCAGCTTCGTAAGGAGCCGCGGGGGTGGGGGCGGGCGCCGGGGCCTGCCATGGCAGGGGGAATCGGCCCGAGAAAAGGGATCGGGATTCAGGTCCACCCTCCGACCCCGATGAAGGGGCCATCCGGGTCACTCGTTGAGGATGCGGAACCTGGATTTCCGATGCGCGAGTTTTGGGGGTGGACGTGGAGAGCCCCGGAGCTTGCTCGCGAGAACCGGGAGCCGAGGCTGGGGAAACCAGGATTCCTATTTAGTGGTACTCGAACTTTGGGTACTGGGACCATTTCCCAGTATTCGGAAGGGGAGCAGATTCAAATCTGGAGTCGAAGATGTGTGGAATAGAGACTCAGACCGCTTACTGTGTGACTTAGGAAATTTTCTTGACTTCCTGAGTCCCCTTCGGTTAGTGTCCATTTATTGAGCACCTTACCTTGTGCTGGGCATTGTGCTTAGGTGCTGGATATACCCTGGTGAACATGACAGACAAGATCTCTGCTTTCCTGAGCATCTGGGCCTATCTTCATATTTTCTGTTTGGAAAAATGGACATTGTCTCATCTTCTGATGTGATGAGGGTTCAGTGAGGCCATCCTGGAAAAGTTGTTAGTTAGCATGGGGCCTGGCTTATAGGAAGGGCTAAACCAGTGGTTCTCATTTGGGGATGATCCCCCCATTTAGCAAAGTTTGGAGGCAGTTTTGGTTGTCAGAACTGGGGGAGTGGGGTGTTATTGTCATCTGAGTAGAGACCAGGGATGTTGCTCCACATTCTACAATGCACAGGACAGCCCTCGCTGTCCCCCACCCCATTCCCCAGCAAAGAAGGATCCATCTCAAAATGTCATTACTGCAAGATTGAGAAACTTGAAACAAATGGCACCTTTATTGATGGTCTACTCTGAGCTTGCTTTGTCTCGTATTGAGATCAAGTCCCTGTGGTGTGAAGAAAAAAGTGTTGACTCGAGAATAATGGAGTGGGGGTCAAGTTTCATCATCCACCAAAAATGGGTGAGACTAGTCCCAGCAGGGCAGGTCACTTACTGCCAGGTTGAGGGGAGGAGATGATGCCTGTGAAGACTGTTGCAGCCCTCAGTCAATGGGAGAAGATGGAGGCCCAAGATGAAAGTCCAGACTGAGACTTCTGTTTGAGGAAAGGGAAATGTCAGTACCTGGGTTGGGATGGTGTAAGAAATGTGTAGAGGCCAAGTACCTCTCCTTGAGTGGGAGTAGCAGTAGTTGTCACAGCCTTGTTCATTGAGGGGCTGTTGTTGGAGCACCCTATAGAAGCCAGGCCAGGCCAAGTTAGGTGCAGGGGATATAGCGTTGCTTAGTCGTTACGGATGCTGCTCTGTGGCTTGGACCCACCTGACCCTGAACCAGCTCCATTGTTTGCTGCCAGGATGACCAAGGGTAGGGGCCTCACCTTCTCGAAGATGTTTCCTCATCTATAAAATGAGGATGGTTATAACCTATCTTAGGGTAACTGTGAATGTGAAAGGAGATGATACATTCAAAGCATTTGGCACAGGGCTTAGCATACCGTAAGTGCTCAGTAAAGGGAGATGTTGCTGCCTGCATGGTCACTGCCAGGGGAGGGGGAGGATTTAGCATGGAGAGTGAGGACAGAGTCCATCCCCACGGATGTGGGGGTTCTTCTCACTCCGTGGGAAGGCAGCCCCGGGGGCCCAGGATTGCCTGGGCATCATGGGCCCAGGACAGGCGCTGAGTCGCGTGTGCTCCTCTCTGATTGCTGCGCAGGTCGGCCGGCTGGCGGAGCTGGGCGCGGCGTCGGGACGGGCCACCGGGCCGGGCTAGGAAGGTGTAGTGGGCCTCAGCGCCGCCAAGGGCGGGCCCGGCTCCTGTAACCGTTGCAGTCTTCTGTCCCTTCACCCAGGTGGGCAAGCGCAGAGGCGGGAACAAACTAGCCCTCAAGACGGGAATAGTAGCCAAGAAGCAGAAGACGGAGGATGAGGTGAGCAGGTTGGGTGCGGGGGGGCTGCCCAAGTGGCCTTTCCTTTCCAGCCTCAGCACCTGGCTAATGAGCCCTGTCCCTCCCTGTCTAGCCTCCGGGCCTTGGATGTGGGTACTGGGTGGGGGAGGAGGGCTTTCAACGGCTCCAGATCACTTGACTCTGAATATCTTGACCTCAAACCTAGGACCTCTGGGATGACACTGGGGGTGGGTCAGCTGTCTCAGGACAGTCCTGATCCCAGTTCTGGCCTCCCGGGCATCCCCTTCCCAACCTCCTGTGCCCCCCCACCCCACAGGTATTAACAAGTAAAGGTGATGCATGGGCAAAGTACATGGCAGAGGTGAAAAAGTACAAAGCCCACCAGTGCGGCGACGATGATAAAACTCGGCCCCTGGTGAAATGACTCCCTTCCCCCACCTGCCCACGGCCTGGGACTCTGCGATGTACATAACTATTTAATGCGGCGGCAGCGGTGGCAGCGGCGGCAGCCTTTCCCCCCAAGGACTTACACACAGAAGGAACCCGAGATGCTTCCCGCAGCCGCCGGCGATCCTCCAGGACTCTTTTTTACCTTGAGCACTTGCCTCCTGAGACTTCATAGAACAGTGGTTTACTGTCCTCTCTCCCCCCCCATTTCCTCGCTCTCTCTGGCTCTGTCTGTCTTTCTCATCTCACCCTCCCCTTTCCTCTCCTTAGCCATCACTTCTGGAAAGTAAAGAACTTGATTTAGTGCCGGAGCTGAGTGCTTGGTTTGCCTTCTTTGCTCTCTCCAATCTAAACCCTTCCCCTTCGGCTCGTACCGCCCCACCAAAGCCTGGGTCTGGCTTGGTGAGTGGGAGTTTGGAGAGGATGGGGGCGTGCTCCGCCCAGTAAGCCTGGATTCTTCCCCAGGACCCATTTCCTCCCCCCCTGACTGCACCACCGTTGTTGCTCCTTACGTTCCGTGTCTCTTCATAGTCCCATTTGGCTGGGCTAAAGCTGTCATTCAGCAGACACTGAGTACCTACTGTGTGCCCTGGCTGTGCTGGGCCGTGGGGCCACAGCAGGGAACAGAACAGACCACATGTGCTCCCTGCTCTTGTGAAAGGAAACAGACAAAAAAGGGAAGCCATTTTGTGAGGTGCCTGTGAAGAAGTGCTGGGTAGAAGCTGGGGGAGTGGGTATATTTTTGTTGACATCTCATCTGAGACCTGAGGGAGGTGAGGAAGCGAGTCACTAGGTAGAGGGAGCAGCCAGTGTAAAGACAAGTGGGAGAGTGCCTGGCCCTTATGGGGAGTTCTGAGGAGGCCCATATGACGAGCCCCGTGAGTGAGGAGGGTAGGTGTATTAACATACACAGCCTTGTGTGTTAGGGTGGGAATGTGGGACTTCATTTTGAGGGAGAAGCATTTGCAGGGGGCAGGGGATTGCACTAAGAAGCAATAGTGTGTTTTATATCTTAACAGGATCTCCCTGGCTGAAGGGGGGCTGGGGTAGAACCTGGGAGATGAAGGCCCGGCCATGATCAGGGGAGCAGCGTGATGGGGTGTTGGCAGTTCAGGAGGTGAGGAAGGCTAGGATCTGGATTCCGGTGAGGCTCCTCTGTCCTGCCCGCTACTTGCAGTCCTCCCAGGGAGGCTGGGGTTGGCCCCGCGCTGGCTGTGTATGTGATCAGGAGAAGGAGCTCACTAGGGCTTGTTTGTCCCACTTACAATCATGAGTGTTGACTAGTCGGGACTGGGTGTCCTAAAGAAAGTCTGACTCCCCTAGTGACCCTCTAATGCTCTCTGTACTTCTGTGCCCTCCTGGCCCCTTTGTTCATCCTGGTAGAGCTGTAATGTTTTAAGATGCCCTTGCCTCCCAACTCCTTCTCAAACCTAATAGACTTGAAGCAATATCTGGGCCCTCCAGACATGAATGCTGAGTAGCTCAGCACTCAGGCAGGGAAACCATCCCAGGGCCAGGTTCCTGTCCCCTTTCGGTCGGGAGGACCACAGCTTAGAGGATCATGGTGGTCACTGGGACATGTGGAGGCAACGGGAGGAAGGGCAGACAGCTGTGGTTTTGGGAGAGGGCTGATGTGGCACCCGCCCGGCCTTAGACTCTGTCAGATCCAGCCTGTGGAGGTTGGGGTGGGGCGTTTCAAATACTGAGTACCAGCACAGACAAAACTCCCTGTCGTAGTGGAGCTAACATTCTAGTTGGGGGAAACAGACAAGAAGCAAAGTATAGTACACATCAGATAGTTAAACATTTTGGAGGAAAAGTATGAAAGGAGGACCTTGAGGAGAGTGGGAGAGATGGCAATTTTAAATTGGTCAGGGATGGCCTCCCCGAAACACTGTTTGTCCCAAGTTCTGAAGGAAGTGGGACTGGTAGTGAGGATGGTCCTTGGAAGTGTTCCAGGCCAAAGGAACAGCAGGTGCAAAGACCTCAAGCTGAAACCATACCTGACTTGAAGAAGAGGGAGCAAGTAGGCTTTGGAACAGGAGCATGTCCCCTCTCACTTCCTGCTAATACACAATAAGGCGTGTCTGGTTTATTTTCCACGTTGGCTCAAAGAGCTCTCTTTCCTACTTTTGGGCTGCTGAGCTGGCCCAGATGTGATGTTAGCCTTGAGGATGTAGCATTGGGGGAGGGGACATAGGAAGCCAATGGAACCACCTCTATCTCCTCCTCTCAAAGCCACCAGCAGCTGCTGGATCTTAAAAAAGAAACACAAGTGGGAGAAGTAGGTCGCCCCTGCAGCAGCTCAGCCTCTATTCTGGAGCGTCAGGAGGCAGAAGGAGCTGATGGAGTCCTGGCATCTCCATCCACGGTGCTCACCAGCCCTGACCTGGGGAAAGTGTGAAGGGGGAGGAAAATCAAATTTCAGGTTTTGGTGAGTCACATAGCCCTGGCTTCAAACTATTCTGGTGCCTGTTTGCTGTGTGATCTTGGGTAAGTCAGCCTTTCTTGGATTAAGGTTCATCATCTATAAAATAGGGGTAACATGCAGAAGCATCTCTAGAGACAAGCACTATCCGAACATTAGGGAATCAATGTTCATTCATACAGTCTACGTTAACCCTGACATTAAAAAAAAAAATGTATTGGGGAATAAATATTGGAGAACACTGTATTTCTCCAGGGCCCATCAGCTCCAAGTTGTTGTCCTTCAGTTTAGTTGTGGAGGGTGCAGCTCAGCTCCAAGTCCAGTTGTCATTTTCAGTCTTTAGTTGCAGGGGGCACAGCCCACCATCCCATGCGGGAATTGAACCGGCAACCTGTTCAGAGCTCCCGCTCTAACCAACTGAGCCATCTGGCCGCCCCAGTCCTGACATTTCAAACAGCTGTCTTTGCTTCTCTGGGTGAAGCAACTGCCTTGTGTTTGATGGTCATGTTTGAGAAATCCTGACCTTTATACGCAGGTGCAGTCTAATGAGATGCTCAGGCAGGGAGGCTGTTGTAAAGTGAGAGGCGTTTGTCTCCCATCTCAGATTCACGATTGGGGAATCAGCTCCTTGAGTTTCTTGACCTAAGCGCTTCTAGTTGAAATAAGTTTGCCGTGCACAGGGCTGTTGTGAGAATTACATTTGGAAACCCTCTGACAATAGGTGCTTGAGGAGTGTGTGTGTGTGGGGGGGGGGAGGGGAGTAGGGGGACGAGAGTCCCGATTCAGTATTCAAATCCACCAACTGGGGAGAGGAAGAAAGACTTCCGTGGTCACACGAGGCCCAATACTGTGGATCACACAGGCAGCAGGGGCCACTTTATTCTGCTTGGACTCCTCTCACCCCTGAGGTTTATGCAGGGCTGCTGGAAACCTGACGTCTTAAAAGGGAGGGAATGAGCACTAACATTCTCTCCTGCGTCTCTAACTCGCTTCCCACATGACCCTTATCTGGGGCAACCACCAACCCTGAATAGAAAACTCCTACCGTTCGTACCCTTTCCCGAATCCTCCAAACCTAGTTCCAGCCGCTCAGCCTCACTCTTCCTTCTGCTCAACGCCCACATCGAGGGCTCTCTAGATCCCCGAGTTTTGAGTCTCAGCCAGATCCCGTAAGCCGGCGCCTGGCAGGACGGAATTTGTAGTTCCAGGGAAGTTCCT
The DNA here is from genome assembly GCF_004115265.2 of Rhinolophus ferrumequinum. NCBI lineage: Eukaryota > Metazoa > Chordata > Mammalia > Chiroptera > Rhinolophidae > Rhinolophus > Rhinolophus ferrumequinum. Next base: position 48,825,830 of record NC_046301.1, read on the forward strand.
GAGCGAGGGAAGGCCAATGCGCATGCGTAGGCGCCGGCTTTTCGCACGTGTCCTCCAAGTCTGGTCTCTGTCCAGCTCAGCCTGCTGAGATGAGAATGCAGCCCGACTGTCGGACGGAGTTAGGCACCAGCTGACCTTTCCGAAGCCAGTACTGGGCAAGAGAGGTCTTAGGTCCTATTTTTCATGAGTGAATGGAGCCGGAACTGACTTTGCCAATGGGAAATGGGCTGAGAAACCTGTCCACCTCCTCCAGGCTGGGGCAAAAATTGACCTCGTGCCTCTCCCGAGGCCAAAAAGTCTCGGGACAGGGCTGGGTTGTCCTTTGGGATCAGAGACCTAGTTAATTAAGTAAATTTAGTAAATATTGATTTAGGGAAGGGCTGAATATGTGTACAGTGAAAGTTCGGCCTTGAGCCTTGTGGGGTAGGAACCGCGTTATAAAAGAACAAATTTTGGTGATGCTTAATTTAGATTATCTCTAACCAAGCAAACTATAAGTATTCTTATACTCATTTGACAAGATGGGAAACTAAGGCTCCGAATGGAAGGATAACAAGGAGGTCACCTTGTTATCAGTAAGGTCAGGAACGGAACCGGGTGCTTCCGGGTCTCCATCTCCTGCCTGCTCTTAAGAGAAAGAAAAGAGGGCCCTACTTTGTCCTCCGACGGCGCAAGGATCACGAAAATGTGTTTTTCATGACCCTGCTCTTGCTTGAATTTCCTGGGCTGTTCCACTTCATTCAACTTCAGGTGGGGAAAGGGATTAGGCTTTTTGTTCCAGCGTTTATTTTATTAGTTCATTTCATTTAAAATTTTATATCCTTGTGTTTTTTTCATATCCTAGTAAAAATCGTCAAACAGTACTGGAAAATAAATAACGTAAAATGTGGCAGAGGCTTCTGTAGGAACCCAGCCCGTCTTAGGCACTCCCTTTGTCTGGTTTTCCTTTGTCTCTGGGGTATAAATCCACCCCAGGCTGTCCCCTTCCACTCTTTCTTTGCGCACACAGACTGTGCTCCCAAATACCCTCTGGATGGGGACAGGGAGATACAGTTCAATTCTTAGAGGAGGGGGTTACAAAGATACAGCTGACTCTAGCCGAGAGGTTCCCGGGTCCACGACAACCCGAAAGTGCCCACACGCCACCAAACTCAGTTCCCAGCAAAGAGCTGCTGTCAGGCCGGCTTGAGAGACCCCGAGAGAAACGAGACGCTGGGAGGACCGGCCGGCCAGAGAGGCCAAGAGAGCCGTCAACTCCTCGGTCACGTGACCCGGTCTCGGCGGGGCCTGGGTCTCCCTGGTGCCAGGCCACGTGTGACGACTGCTCCTTCCGATTGGCTGGGCTGTATCAGTTTGAACGGCATACGGAAGCCGCCTTAGCTCATCCACGGCCGCGTTTTTTTAATTCCCTCTCTTTGGCTCCCTCCTTCCGCGCGAGTCTCAGGAGAAGCCGCAGCGCAAGGCGCCGCTGCTCCGGCCCGGGCCGGGTAAGTGGGCCTCATCCAGAGCTAGACCGTGTTGGCACCGGCTTGTTTCGACCCCCGCCAGGGTCCGGATCTATGCCGCACGCGGCCCGGGCAGCCGGGCCACGCCTGACCGGGAAAGGCCGAGAACCCTGTTGGGCCTGATTCTCGAGGCAGAAAGAACGGGCCGGGGGGGAGGGGGAAACCGAGCCGGGTTTAGGGGGTGGGGCCTCGAAGTCGGGCTAGGTCCTGGTGCCGCGAGAATCGGGTCAGTGGGGCGCCTGGGGTCGGGCTCGAGGGGATCTGATTGGGGGACGTCGTGAGGATCGGGTACGTGTTTTGGGGGTGTTGTTTCGGCGGGGCTTGATTGGGTCTGATTAGGAGAGGCCGCATTGAAAAGTTGGGGGGGCTTGTTGGACTCTGATAGGGAGGGAGTCAGACTTCCGCCTGGAGGGTTTTGCTGGGTCTGACTGCGAGGCCTCTCTGGGATCCGTTGGGGGGAATGCTCCGCAGGGTGTTCGGCCAGGCCGAATTGGGGGAAGCCGCAGGGATGCGACGGAGGGGGTTTCCGGCTCGAGGTGGTGGGGGGCTTGGTGGAACTTGATTGGGGAAAGCAGCGGAGATCCGTCAGCAGGAGTTATTGCCGACCGGAGCAGGGGGCGGGAATGGGGGAAGGCTTGGCCAGACCTGATTTAGGAAAGGGACAAGGACCCGTCCAGGGGGCTTCTATCGCGGGGTGGGCGGGCTTGGCAGGCTCTTTGGGAGAGACAACGCGGACCTATTTGGGTATTGCTTCGGACCTGATTAAGGGGAATCGCTGTACGGGGTCTAGCTAGGTCAGAAAGGGGGGCGTCTGGCATCCGGCTGAGCTTTGAGGGCCGGATGAGGGGAGACGGCAGGGATCAGGACGATCGGAGCGCCTTGGGACGGTGCACCTGGGGAGGATCAGGGACCAGACCAGGCAGAGGAGGCGTCTGAGATCTGGCGGAGTTTGCGGGCTGGATTTCGGGAGCAGAAGGGGGATCTTCCGGGACCGTGCTTGCAACGGGGAGACCAAGGCGGCCGAGGCGCTATCGTGGGCTGGGGCAGGGCCCTCGCCTAGTGGTTGCAAGGGAAATAAAAGCCTTAGGACCCGCAGCCGGGGGAGGCGGCAGGGGCAGCCCTGGGACGAAGGCTGCGTGTCAGGCCTGATGAGGATCCACTGGGCCCTGCCACCGCCTCCCATGGCCCGCTTCCACCCCACCTCTCCGCCCGTACTCCCAAGCCCACGACTGCGCGGCAGTGGATGGCTCAGCTGGCAGGGACCCCGCACTTGGGCTAGCGTGGCTCGGCCTCCACCTGTCTGCGGAGGGCGCTCCTGTGGTGCTGCCGCCGCTGCCACCTCCCCGGGGGCTCAGCCTGCGTCTCACACGGAGCTCCCGGGACCCAGCGCTGACCCAGGCCCCTCCCCTCACAGCTTGCCTTGCGCCATGGACTGGCAGCCAGACGAGCAGGGCCTGCAGCAGGTCCTACAGCTGCTCAAAGACTCGCAGTCGCCCAACACAGCCACGCAGCGCATCGTGCAGGATGTATCCTTCCTTCCTTCCAGGCCTGAAGGCCAGAGAGAACGGGGACCACCCCCTAATCCCCAGACTCTTTCTGCAGTGCCTAGGAGCTGGCCTTGGCAGAGAATTAAGGATTAGAATTTAGCGTCCCAGTCTCAGGGGAAACACGGCCCTATTGGGGGGGGGGGCACCTCTAGTTGGCACTGAGCTTTTGTTTAGGTTCATGGTTAAAATTTTTGTTTCAATTTGTTGTTTAGAATACTATAAGTTAAAATTTTAAAATATTTAAACCACTGGCAAGTTTTACAGGAAAATGCGTATTCCCCTTTTTTAAAACAAGCTGGCAACACTAGACTGTTAGCAGAGCTGAGAAGCAGCTGCCACCTTCAGACAGAGCCAGGTCAGCCAACCCTCTCCTGCTCTGGCCAGGTCTTCAGGAGTGGTGGGGAGCTCAGGTATGCTCCCCCACCCTCTGCGTGAATTTGATGTGCCTGAAATGCTGCCTTCTTCAGGGCATGGGGGTTGACAGGTGGGCTCCCAGGAACTGGCTGCTTGGTCCCAGTGGTCAGAGGTACTGTCAGCTACGTGGTAGTAAGGGGGCCCCCCCTGGGGAAGCCCTTGTCTCCCAAGTCCCTTAACAACCTGACAGAAACTCAAACAACTGAACCAGTTTCCTGACTTCAACAACTACTTGATCTTCGTCCTGACCAGACTCAAGTCAGAAGGTACGTGGCCCTCGGTGCCCCTCCACACAGGCCAGACCCCATTTCCTCCTCTGTGGTCCTCTGAGCCTCAGCCCTCTTCCCCCAGATGAGCCAACTCGCTCTCTCAGTGGTCTCATCCTCAAGAACAATGTGAAGGCGCATTACCAGAGCTTTCCTCCGCCGGTGGCTGACTTCATCAAACAGGAGTGTCTCAACAACATTGGCGATGCCTCCTCGCTCATCCGAGCCACCATAGGTGAGGCGGCCGGCTGTAGTTGGCCGGGATGATGCCCTGAGCTCCCACTTGGCCGAGAATGGTCTCAGCATGTTGAGGGTATGGAATCACTGGGGATGCTACGACTATTACTGCTGCCATTTTGCAGATGAGGAAACTGAAGCACAGTGAGGTTAAGGGACTTGCCTGGTAAGTGGCAGAGCTCAGAAGTGACGAGTGCAGGTCCACGCTCTGAACCACACTCCCTCCTGAAACAGCCTTTCTTGCTTCTGAGGCAGTTACTTAATGTCCACAATTTTATGTTAGGTCCTGAGGGTGTAGCAGATTAAAATCAGAGTTCCCTACCCTTGTGGAGTTTGGTGTCATTAATGATTTAGCTGAACTAAATCAAACCAATGATGATTTAGCTGAAACGTGAGTTAGCTTTGCCTTGGTGTTTTCCTGATTCCTGGAAGGCTGCCTGAAGGAGTTAACAGAATGATGGCCAAGAATTTTCCAGAAGTGTTATCTTAAGTCTTTTCACTACTGTTTAATACCAACCCTACTATTTGTTACCGACTTACTTCCCCACCCCCAGCTTTATTGAGGTATAATTGACATATAATGACTTATATGTCTTCAAATCTATGTCAACTTTTAAAACTTGCTTTAAAAAGGTTGTTGCATGTAACTGTTTTAAATGAAAAGACAGATATGCTTGCCCTAAAGGGAAGGTAATCTTAAAATTCAGTAAAGATAGAAGAATAGTATTCAATTTGAGATAGCTGCTGGGGCATGCCAGAAGGGCAGATCTTTGGGCCTGCTTCCTCTGTTAAAGTGATCCTTAGCCCTGCCAATACCTCTTCTGAGGCCAGCAGAAGGATCTGGACTTACCAAGCTCATTCCAGGTGTCAGGTTCTGCCCTGAGTACTTGAGTTAAGTCACCGAAGTTTCCCAGCAGCCCTAGGAAGTCATTGGTCTTTGTCCCCATTGAAGCACAGAGAGGTTAGGTGATGCGGCCAACATCACACAGATAGGGATGGGACCGGGACTGTCCTCAGTCTACCGCAGGGAGCACTTTTCCTAGCAGACATGTGACCGGGGTCATCTAGAGTGTTGTCAGGGCAGCTTCTCCCCCTGGGAAAGACTGCCACCTCCTGGCTTTAAATACCATCTCTGCGCACGGGCATCACCCACATTCAGCTTCACTGCCCTCACGCTTCAGATGCCTACTGCAGGTGGTTCTTGCGTTTTGGGTTTCTAGGAAGTAGTGCAAGTCCTCCCTGAGGCCACTGCACCCTGCAGGACCTGTCCCTTGCACCCTCCCAGCCCTTACCTTACCCCACTGAGCCCCATGGGCGCCTCACCCGTCTGTAAGCTCTCCAGGCTTGCTCCCGCCCCCAGGCTTTTGCACTTGTCATTCCCTCTGCCTGGGATGCTTTTTCTCTAGGGACCTAGATGGCTTCTCCCTCACCTCCTTCAGGTCTTTGCTCTGATATCAAGCTGTCACCTGGGGGAAGCTCTGGACACCCAATTTTAAATTGATACCCTCACCGTCAGTCCCTGTTAGCCATCTTCTCTGCTTTATTTCTCCCCTTAGCTCTTTGTGTCTAGCCTCCCAGTTCCTATGTGGGTTGATCTTGACTTCGCAGCCTCCTTCATTAGACAACTTCTAAGGGTAGGGACTTTGTATTTAGTTTTGCCTGTACCCCGGGGCCTGGAACAGAGCTGACTTACAGTAAGGCTCAGAGAATCTCAAAGGGGGTGTGTAGGGCTCTTGGGGGAGAGAGTCCGGAAAGTGGCGGGCAGGCCTGTCTGCACCCAGCCTGAGGCAGCGTCCTTTCCCGGCCGCCCAGGCATTCTCATCACCACCATCGCTTCCAAGGGTGAGCTGCAGATGTGGCCTGAGCTGCTGCCCCAGCTGTGCAACCTGCTCAACTCAGAGGATTACAACACCTGTGAGGTAGGCAGCAAGCCATGGCCCGCCCGGGCAGGAGCTGGGGCTGGACTGGGACCCGTGGCCATGTGTGCTCCTCCCTGTTTAGGGAGCCTTTGGAGCCCTGCAGAAAATCTGCGAAGACTCATCCGAGCTCCTGGACAGTGATGCCCTCAACAGGCCCCTCAACATCATGATCCCCAAGTTCTTGCAGTTCTTCAAGCACTGCAGCCCCAAGATCCGGTGGGTGCAGCTCCCCAGGAGTCTGCAGGGGGCCTGGGGTGGGCGGGGTGGGGGTGACCCACGTACCCGCTCCCTGCCAGGTCCCATGCCATTGCCTGCGTGAACCAATTCATCATGGACCGGGCCCAGGCGCTGATGGACAATATTGACACCTTCATCGAGGTGGGTTGCCAGGCTGGGGGTGAGCAGGGCAGGGCTGGGCATCCCCGCCGTGGCTGACCCCGCCTTCCCCGCAGCACCTGTTTGCCCTGGCTGTGGATGATGATCCCGAGGTGCGGAAGAATGTGTGCCGTGCCCTGGTGATGCTGCTGGAAGTGCGAATTGATAGGCTCATCCCCCACATGCATAGCATTATTCAGGTGTGCACACCTAGGCCAGCTGGTGCTACAGGGCGGGGGCACCGGGGGAGCTACCTCTAGCCGGATGGGGCCTTACCTTCTTCCCATCCCGCCCCAGTACATGCTGCAGAGGACCCAGGACCATGATGAGAATGTGGCCCTTGAGGCCTGTGAGTTCTGGCTGACGCTGGCCGAGCAGCCCATCTGTAAGGAAGTCCTGGCCTCCCACCTGGTCCAGTGAGTACCCCTCCTGCCTGCTGGCCCTCACACCCCATGCTCTACCTCTTTTATCTCAGTTTACTTTCTATACCTGCAGACATTTATTTTGCAAGTACTATGAATGTAACTTGAATGCCTTAAAAATTAGATAAGTTAAGGTGGAAAAAATGAAAAGTCAACAAAGGCTTCAGGCATAGTTGGATCCAGGTGCTCAAAGGATGTGAAAGGTATCTGTCTAGCCTCAGATCTACTTCCTCTACTTTGGCTTCATTCTCAGGCATGACCTTCCCTCATGGCCATGCTGTGGTCAACAGCTTTACAGCTTAGGAACCTCTGAGAAAAGAATTTCTCTCTTGACCTGTATTTCCAGCAAAAGTTCTAGGACCAGCTTGGATTACTCGCCTATCCCTTAGTCAGTGAAGGCTCTAATCAAAGTTTCCAATTCCAAGGTACATGGGCTCCAGCTGAGGGGGCCGGCTGTCCTGCCTGTTTGCTCCCCTAACCTGGCCCCATCCCAGGGAGGGGCCTGGTGACTAGGCCACATGTCTCTGCTTTATGGCGTCTTAGGAAAACAGGCACCGTTCCAAGTATCTCAGTATATTCAGGAGGCTGGAGTTCCCAGAGTGGCCAGGTTTGGGTCAAAAGCCTTCTTGTGGAGCCTGGAGTGGTATCAGCTCTGTCCGTGTTACAGTGGTTGAGACTACGTTCCCACGAAGGGAAATGAATGGGTGTGGGGCCCTCAGAATCAGCGTGTTCCATCTAGTCTGCCCTTGATGCTCTCATTAGTACCTCTGCTTCCTTCTTGCCCAGGCTTTGAAGCCCCCAGGGGGCCCCGCCTCCCGATGAACAGCCTTAGCCTCTCTCCTGACAGGTTGATCCCCATCCTGGTAAATGGGATGAAGTACTCGGAAATTGACATCATCCTGCTAAAGGTCAGCCGGGGCCCATCGCCGGGCACAGGCAGGCAGGTGAGGGCCGGGGTGTTGGGGCTGGAACGGTGGTGGTCCTTAGCGGTCTGCCTGGCCCACAGGGGGACGTGGAGGAGGATGAGGCAGTCCCTGACAGTGAGCAGGACATAAAGCCACGCTTCCACAAGTCGCGCACGGTGACGCTGCCCCATGAGGCCGAGCGGCCGGATGGCTCTGAGGACGCAGAGGATGATGATGATGATGATGCTTTGTCGGATTGGAATCTGAGTGCGTGGCCCCAGCAGGGGTTGGGTGGTGGGGGTGGTAGGTGGGGGCAGCCAACCCTGGGTTCCCTCTCGGGAAGTGATGAGAAGCCCATGATCATAAGGATTCTAATCATATCTGATCTGACCTGGGGGTATGGTGGAGGAGGCCCTGCCTGATGGGCTTCCCTGAGCCTGCCTGTCGGCTGTCCTTCCTGCCCCAGGGAAGTGCTCGGCGGCTGCACTGGACGTCCTGGCCAATGTCTTCCGGGAGGAGCTACTACCCCATCTCCTTCCCCTGCTCAAGGGACTCCTCTTCCACCCTGAGTGGGTGGTCAAGGAGTCGGGCATCCTGGTGCTGGGTGCCATCGCTGAGGGTGAGTGCCCCGCCGGCCTGCCTGTGCCTGACCTCTGACCCTTGTGCTGATGTGAGACGGGCTGGCCCAGGCAGGGCTGCCTGGGGGAGCAGTGCCATTCCCGAGTTCTCTCCAGGGGCCTGCTCAGTCCCTCCAAACAACTTTGGGATTTCAATGTTCCCCTCAGCCTGTGGGCCTGAAAGAAACCCCAAACCCCGAAATGCAAGCCCTCTCCTTAATTCTCACAGACAGGCAATTCTATGAGGTCATAAGCATAATTATAGCGACTGCAATAATAAGACCAGTCACTTCTGCATTGCTAGTCCATGGCAGGCAACCCGCTTCCACGGGTTCACCACTACCTGATGAAGTGGGTTTCATAGACAGAGGGATGTACACCACTTCCCTAGTCACCCAGGGTGCAGCTGGGCCTCAAAGCTGCTCCCAGCTGTGGGGCTGGCCTGCCAGGATGAGTGTGCAGTGGTGGTGTTTCCTCAAACTTCACGTGGTCTGCTGCTACTGCCATGGCTTTCAGGCGCCCTTGTCCCGATGGGTTGTACAGCTGGAATGACCAGAGGGCTTTGCAAATCTGTTACAGGCATCACTCGTGACCGCCTCGGCATCCAGGTCTGTCCTAAAAAGTTCAGACATGGTGATGGGGCAGCCAGTTAGCTCAGTTGGTTAGAGCGCGATGCTTGTAACACCAGGGTTGCCGGTTCGATCCCCGTATGGGCCACTGTGAGTGGTGCCCTGAACAACTGGATTGAAACAACTACTTGACTTGGAGCTGATGGGTCCTAGAAAAACACACTTAAAATAAATTAAAAAAAAAAAAGTTTAAAAAAATTTTTCAGACACAGCAGTAGGATCCCTCAGCAAGGAAACGTTTCCTTATATAATAAGTGTAATACAGCTTACATGTGCGCATATGAATAGACTACCTTAGGTGTTCTGCATATTCATGGGAAAAGACCTAGAGGAACTAGGTCCTGAACCAGTGAAAAATAGATCACTTGTCTTGGATTATTAGGGGGTGTACCATTATCTGTGTTCTCTAAGTAAAAGACGTATGCAATTGTTTTTTTTTAAAAAAAGAAAATGAAAAATAGAGAAAGAAAAGTCACAAACATCCAAGAAAGGTTTCAAAAGAAAAGTAGTTTCCATCCATTGGGGTTACTGTTACCCACAAAGCCCGAGTCACTGTGCAGCCTGGTCATCTATGAATGAATGAGTGACCGTGATAGGGTGGAGCCAGTGGTGGGGAAAGGTTTGCAGTGATGCTGCTTCCCCTCCTGACCCTACCTTCCACTGGCTCTATGACTGAGCCAGTTATTTAACTTGAGTCTCAGTTTCCCCATCTGTCAGATGCCATCGATTCTCTCCCCTAGAGGTGGGAGTGGCCAGGCTCAGCTGGGCTCAGGCTTCCTCCTGTGCCGTCTTTGCAGGCTGCATGCAGGGCATGGTGCCCTACCTGCCCGAGCTGATCCCACACCTTATCCAGTGCCTGTCGGACAAAAAGGCCCTGGTCCGCTCCATTGCCTGCTGGACGCTGAGCCGCTATGCCCACTGGGTAGTCAGCCAGCCACCCGACATGCACCTCAAGCCTCTGATGACGGAACTGCTCAAGCGCATCCTGGATGGCAACAAGAGGGTGCAGGAGGCAGCCTGCAGGTGACCCCTGACCCCTGGTCCCACAGTCCTCACGTTTGAGCCACTGGCTGCCCTCTGGGAAGTGATGATACACAGTACCCCTGACATCCCGCTGATTTCTAATGTGTTCGTACTGGCTGATCCCAACTACCCGCTCCTATCTCCACCTGCCTGTGGCCCCACCCCGCCAGTAGACCCCCACTGAGCCCTTCCCCCCTTCCAGTGCCTTCGCCACCCTGGAGGAGGAGGCCTGCACGGAGCTGGTGCCCTACCTCAGCTATATCCTGGACACCCTCGTCTTCGCCTTTGGCAAGTACCAGCACAAGAACCTGCTCATCCTCTATGATGCCATCGGCACCCTGGCCGACTCTGTGGGCCACCACCTCAACCAGCCGGTGAGACCCCACAGCGGCTCTCTCCTTCTGATCCTGTGCCTCTCGGCATCTGGTGATCTGGCGGTGACCCTGTGTCGCACGCCAGGGACATGGCCATGACCTCGACAGGCAGACAGACCTGGCCCCAGTTTAGTGGGGGAGACAGACAGTTCTGAGACAGTGTGGTAAGTGCTGTGTTGGGGGAGTTCAGGGGCCGATGGGAACCAGTAGGTGCTGACCCAGGTTCTGAGGGGGCAGGGGTGGGTAGAGCGGAGCTTGGGACGGATGAGAAGGGCCTAGAGGTCTGGCTGGATGGTGAGGCCTTGCAGGACCCCATGAGCCACAGCGAGGAGCCCAGGCCTCACTGCTCAGGCAGTGGGTACCTCTGAGTCACAGGGAGCCCTGCTGGTTCCCAGGCTGCCACCCCTGCCCAGGGAGCCCCAACTTCCTACTCCCCTCCAGGAATATATCCAGAAGCTGATGCCTCCGCTCATCCAGAAGTGGAACGAGCTCAAGGACGAAGACAAGGACCTGTTCCCCCTTTTGGAGGTGGGTAACCTCTAGACTCCCTCCCGCAGCCCCGCCCTACCCCTCCTAAGCTTACCTCTCCTGCCTTCCTCCTGCTAGTGTCTGTCGTCAGTGGCTACTGCCCTCCAGAGTGGCTTCCTGCCCTACTGTGAGCCCGTTTACCAGCGCTGCGTCACCCTAGTGCAGAAGACACTGGCCCAGGCTATGGTGAGCTCCCACCTGCTGCCACCCTGCCACCATTCCTCTGCTGCTGCCCTAGCCTTCGCCCGCCCCCCTCACCCGCCCACCTGCCCCCATCCGTGCCCAGATGTACACCCAGCACCCCGAGCAGTACGAGGCCCCTGACAAGGACTTCATGATCGTGGCGCTAGACCTGCTCAGTGGCTTGGCCGAGGGCCTGGGTGGCCACGTGGAACAGCTGGTGGCCCGCAGCAACATCATGACACTGCTCTTCCAGTGCATGCAGGTGGGTGAGCATCCCCCACCAGCCTCAGGCTCACAGTGACGACACCCAGCAGTCTGTGTGGGCCACCCTGGGGGCTGGGGTGGGAGGCTCAGGGCCCCGGTGGTAACCCAAGGACATTAGGGAAAGGGGGCCCATAGAAAGAACCTTGTAATTATGTTTAAAAGGGATTCAAATAAGACATGAGTAAAAGCTCATTTTTCAGGCCAACAATGTAGAAAAAGTAGAAAAGAGGAAATGTGAAAGCACAGGTCCATCCAACATCACCCCCAACCCGTGTATCAGGATGGGCAGCAGTTACATGTGCCCCCCTCTGTGGCAGTGCCCAGAGCGAGGCACTCATTCATGTGTTCCCCAAGTCCTAATGTACAGAGGGGGTCCACATCCTCCGTGCTGGGAAGTAGAAGGGTCAGGCTGTGCTCTGGGGACTGCTCCCCTAGCTGCCCTGCAGCTGGGATTGATTGGGACCCTGGCTGATTGGTGGGAGGGGAGCCCTGCCAAGCTGATGCCACTCTGATCCCCCAGGACTCCATGCCCGAGGTCCGGCAGAGTTCCTTCGCCCTCCTGGGAGACCTCACCAAAGCCTGCTTCATCCACGTCAAGCCCTGTATCGGTATGACACCCGTTTCATCCTTACCCCATGACCCCAGCCCTGGCCTCAAGTGATGGAGCAATGACCGGGGAGTACTGTGACCGAATTGGGATGTATTCGTACTATCTGATGGGGCCTGCCTGGCCAGCTCTTGGAGCTCACCCTGGCAGGCCCTCCTGCTCAGCACTCCTCTTTCTCCCCACCAGCTGAATTCATGCCCATACTGGGCACCAACCTGAACCCTGAGTTCATCTCTGTCTGCAACAATGCCACCTGGGCCATCGGCGAGATCTGCATGCAGATGGGTGAGTGTCCTGCATGTGGGCAGGCTATGTCCGTCTTGGGTGCTCCCCGCCTGGGTGCAGAGCCTGGCTCTGACTGACAGGTCCCCTCAAGAGGGCGCTAGTGCTCCTTGAGGAAGGCTCCCATGGGCCAGGACAAGAGGACACCTCTGAGCATTGTTATCAGAGATGGGCTGAATGGCTGAAAGGCCATCTGTGGTGGCCTTCTGTAAAGAGGCAGGATGACAGGTCTGTTCTGACTGGGCTGTTCAGCAATTTCCCCCATCACCTCCACAGCAAGGCTGGCTGGTGTGGCCTCACCCTGCTGTCCAGCAGTGACTCCAGGGAAGCTTCTGGTGTTTGGAGAATGTGGGTCTGTCTCGGGTTGGCCATGGGTCTGGGCTGGGGACCATCTGGAGAAGGTTTTTCACTCCCTCACCAGTTATGGTCGGCCAGTGTCTAGATGCAACTGGGGTTGTCAGCCTGGGTGGTGTGGGCTGTGCGGGGCTCTGACTGGCTGGTCCCTCAGGGGCAGAGATGCAGCCCTACGTGCAGATGGTCCTCAACAACCTGGTGGAGATCATTAACCGGCCCAACACACCCAAGACGCTGCTGGAGAACACAGGTGGGCATCACGTCTGGGCCTCTGCCGCTCTCCTTCCTGGCTCCTGGAGGTGGGCTTCCTGGCTGGGAGGGTAGTTGAGAAGAGGCCCTGGGAAAGAACTAGGGAAGGTGTCTGGAAGGGGTTCTGGGAGGAGCAGCAAGAAAGATGCTGGCCTCAGGGGAGACCCAGGCTGAGCCAAGCTCCAGGGTCAAGCTCTGGGCCAAGGCTGGCGGGAGCTATTCCCTTGGGGCCCATGGGGCGGGGCTGGTGCCTCATGCCAGAGGCCCTGCCACGTACCGTCCCGGGGCCGCTCGGGGTTGCAGGTCGCCTGACGAGTCCCTCTGCCATTCCAGCCATCACCATCGGCCGCCTGGGCTACGTGTGCCCACAGGAGGTGGCACCCATGCTGCAGCAGTTCATCCGGCCTTGGTGTGTGCTCACCTGTGTGGGGCCTGCCGTACGGTGGGCTGGGCAGTGGGGTGGGTGGGACAGGCCCCACCCATCCCTCACCTGTGCCCACCCAGCCCTGCCCATCCATAGATGCACGTCGCAGCCCCTCTGCTCACTGGTCCCCTGCTTCCTCCACACCTCATAGACACACGGCCCACCCCAGCCCTGCTGTCCCCCATGGATGCCCTTCTGCCCCAGTCCTGCCTGCTGACTCCCCAGTGCTCACCTTCCCCACAGGTGCACATCCCTCAGGAACATCAGGGACAACGAGGAGAAGGACTCGGCCTTCCGAGGCATCTGCATGATGATAGGCGTCAACCCTGGGGGCGTCGTGCAGGTTGGGGCGGCTGGGCTCTGAGGGAAGGCGCTGGGGCTGGGCTCGGGCGGTCCCTCACATGGGGTCCGTCGTGTTTCAGGACTTTATTTTCTTCTGCGACGCTGTAGCCTCCTGGGTGAGCCCGAAGGATGACCTGAGGGACATGTTTTATAAGGTGAGGCTCCCGCTTAGCCCTGATGTAGTCCCAGGAGGCGACAGGGGGACACTCTGGGGGGAGAGGCTGAGTTCATCTTGCTCTGCTCTGGGTGCCCCTTTCCCTCCACCACAGATTCTTCATGGCTTCAAAGACCAAGTTGGGGAGGAAAACTGGCAGCAGTTCTCAGAGCAGTTCCCACCACTGCTCAAGGAGAGGCTGGCTGCTTTCTATGGGGTCTAGAATAATGCGACTGCCAGGTGAGGAGGCCGCAGGCAGGGGGCTGGTGCTGTCCTAGGGGCTGAGGTGGTACAGACTCTGACCCCCCTTCTCTCCCTGCAGGTTTCTGTCTGCGTCGTCTTGGAGGGGTTGCTGTGGATCGCGCTGCGTCCAGAAGTTGCCGTGCCCTGGTCGAGGGGGGTTAGGGAGGAGTGAGTGGGACCCAATCCAGATGCCTTCCCTGTCCATCTACCTGCTACGCCCGGCTTGTGTGGCCAGTCAGTGGTGGGCAGGTTGGTGGGGCCTCCACACTCATCCTACAAATGGGAGGGGGGTGGGACTTCTTGGCAGCAAGGGCCCCTTGCTCAAAGCAGGGTCACCCCAGGCAGCCCACTTGGGCCAGCCATGTGGGAGGGAGGAATCAACACAGCCGACCGAATCTGGCTTAGGGTGAGACAGGGAGAAAGCAGGTGGGGAGGGGGGGGTCCCTGTAGAGACATGTACTCACACGTACACATGTGGCCACACGCATGTGCGGGCACTGCAGCCAGCCAGGCCAAGCCAGCTGCCCCACCATTTCCCCGACTGCATGGAGACAGTAGAATTAGTGAACCCGAGTTAACCCGTAAGGCCTTCCGTGTAACCTGCATCTAGAGTTTAAGAAGCTTCTACCGTTTTGCCAGAATTGGCAGTGATTGGGGAGGGCTGGGTGGGTTGGGGGCCTCCACTGGGAGCCCAGGGCAGGGGCAAGAGGATGGCCACCTTGGGGCTGCCCCGTCAGCACGCATACGCTTTGGACCTGCTCCGCACACTTCCTGCCAGCTCTGTGGCAGCCTCAGCCAGTGTGTCCCCCTTTGCCCCGTTCCAGCAAGAAGAGTGCGGATCACTGGAGCAGCCAGAGGTCCCTCTTTCTTCCTATCCTGTGCTTCAGTGACTTCTGAAGACACTGTGTTGGGACCTTTTTCTGGAAGAGAGCAGGCGGTAGCCAGAGCTGCTGACACCTACCCCTGCCTCTCCATAAGCAAATCCATTTCAAGGGCAGTCTGTTACTCTGTGCTGAGAGCCCTCTTCTCATGTTCCAGGCCCCGAGTTTTAACCCGAGGCCTGGGGCATTTAATTGATGGTGATGGGATGAAAGCTTATGCTTTGCCAGTAAGAAGGAAACTGAGGGCTTAGAGGAGGGGAAAGGTGCCTCCCCACCCTAAGGCCCTGAGGCTGCCTGTTCGTCAGAGCTCCCGATGGGCCCCGAGACCCCACCAGATTGGGACAGTGATTCTAGGGACCCTTCTGGGATTCTTTGGGATATGGTCACAGTGGGAGAGTCTCCTCTAGAACAGAAGGGAGTATAGTTACTTTCTGTTTGGCCTCAAGACTGAAACTGGGCCCTGCAGTCCCCTTAATGTTTTCCTTTTTCTCCTCCCCTGCTTTCTACTTTTTGGGGGGCACCTTTTGGGGTTTTGTGGGGTTTGACTGGATTCCTGCATCCTGGGGCCTGCTCCATCCATCCCACCAGGGGCCTGGACCCCACCCCCATCACAGCCCTGTGTCTTCTCTCAGACAGGGTCAGGCCCTGCCTCTATTCCAAGGGGCACTTGGTGCACATTCCATAAACTCAGCTGGTTTCCCCCACCCCAGCCCTTTGAAACTCCAGCAGGTCTCTGGAAGCCATTTGTAAAAAAAAAAAGAAAAAAAAGAAAAAAAAAATTTTTAATACCATTTAATTTTCTGGTAATTCCAGTTTTTTGGAGCATCCTCTGCTGGGTCTTGGGGTGTGTGGATGGACTGGCTGTCTGATGGGATTGGAAACCCCTTAACCCAGGATGGGGGTGCTCCCACCACCTTCAGGGAAGGGGGAGCCTGGTTCGTTGTCTTTTTTTTTTTTAAAGAAAACTATTTAATTTTTTAATTTATTTTTGGTTGATTTTTGCACAACGAAGTTGCAGCTTCTCAATCTTCTCCCCTGCTCAGGGCTGCGGACCCTGACTGGCCTTGATCCGCAGTCCCGCTCAGGCCCACGTCCCTCCTTCCCCTTCACCCTCTTCCTCCTGCGGGCTCCAGGGTCTGTCCACTTGTTACCGTGCTGTGCTGGGGATTGGCGCCGAGGTGGCGTGAGAGTCCACTTGTGTAGAACTTTGTTGAGTAAAGATCAGTTCTTGTGAAACCCTTGGTCTCCAGCTGGCCTGTGTCCTTGGCTTTGGCAGTAGAGATGTGTGTGTGTGTGTGGGGTGGGGGGGGGCTCGGAAACTTTAGAAATGGGGATATATAGGACTTAGGTCAGGAAATAATTGGGGAGTGGGGAAGGAAGTAAAGCACTAAGCAGGCACATTTCTTGGAACCCCAAGCCTCTATTTTCTTCCTTGCAAATTGAGCAGGTGAATTTGAAAGATGAAGATTAAATGCGATAACATACATGTGGAGTGTATTCTCATACATAATTACAGCTCACTAAACGTCCTGAGCTCACTAAAGGAGCCATTAGTGTTACAACCCAGGTTCAAGATCTCCATCTGCCTTAGACTAAATTGCGTGGCAAGGGGCAGGATCTTGCAGCACTCATCTTTGGCTGACTTCACAACTCTGGATCGCTGGGCATCTTAGGCATTTTTGTAGAAGTCTCAGCCCAGCCCCAGGCTTGTGGGAAATATGTAGATAACAAGTTATTTAGGCAAACGAGGCAAATTGCTCAGCCTTGGGGATGCACAAGCCTCAGTATGGCCCAAAGATCACCTGCATCAATCTGGGAAAAAACAGAAAACCCCCTGACACATCCAACATTGATTAAACAAGTGTGTACATTTCAGTGAGTGGGAATAGAAGATAAACACTGTTGTGTCCCATAGAGAAAAATATAGCGGGAAGGGGAGAGAACACGGAAAGATGTTCACAGTCTTACACTGTGGTACCAGGGAAGATATTTGAGCAAAGAGCCATGTGGCTATGAGAAGAGTCAGGTGGAAGGAACAAGTGCTGCTTAGAGATCATTTATGTGTTAACACTGACTGGCTCAAGAAGCTTTCCAGTAAGAGGTGCTGTGTTTATCAGTATGATTTTAGGTAATTCAGAGTTAACTGTTCCACCGATGGCTCTGCAGTTTTAGAGTGTATGTTTCTGGCTCTGGAAGGAGACACTGTTCGAATCACTAATATGCCCCAGACTGCGAACCCAGAAAAGGGGCTTTGCATTACTAAGCTCGGTGTCACCTGTGAAAGGTACCTTCGACGGGCCTGCATTTTGCAAACCACAGTCCGCCGTCTTTCTCCCTCGGCACCACCAAAGATTTTAAAAATGAAGGAGCCAGGAATCCACGTCTCCCAGCTCTGGGCCCATGCAGCTCCAGAACCAGACCGCTGGAACGTACCCGCTTTCAGTATTCAGCCAGTTTTCACGTGAGTCGCTCACTTCCGGCCGGCGCCTAACGTCATCAGGCAGCGCCGGAAGTGCCCTCGCGCTGCCTAGGAGACAAGACGCGGGGGCCAGCCGCTGACAGGGCCGGCCTGGCCGCGCCCACTCGGTCGCCATGGAGCTGCCCGTAGGGCCGCGCGAGGATCCCCGCGCCTGGGACGATGACTCGGACCCGGAGCCGGAGCCCGACCCGGACGCGCAGGCCGAGGCTTACGTGTCCCGCGTGCTCAGTCCGCCGCAATTCGGGCTGGCGCCCCTGCGCGCCCCTCCGCTGTCCGCGCCCGCCGCGTTCTCTGGCGCCCCAGAGCCGCGGGCCGCGTCCAAGGGTCCGTCTGTGGAGGTCCCGGGCCTGCTGAGCCTTCCCCCAGAACTGCTGCTCGAGATCTGCGCCTACTTGGACGCGCGCCTAGTGCTCCACGTCCTGCCGCGCGTGTGCCACGCGCTGCGCGACCTCGTGCGTGACCATGTCACCTGGAGGTTACGAGCGCAGCGCCGCGTACGCGCGCCCTATCCAGTGGTGGAAGGTGCGCGCGCCCCGGGGCCAGGGTCGCCTGCTTAGGTCAGGCTTAGGGCGGGGGAGTGGATACCTGGGGTGCTGTTAGCACAGCTCCTAGAGCAGACTTCCTGGCTGTCCTGGCTCCCGTGGAACCAGAGAAAGTTACTGGTGGTGCCAAAGCCCCTGACTTCTGAGTGTACCATTAGGCAGATATCTGGGGTCCTGAGGCTGTAGAAACCTATCTGGTGGTTGGGGTCGCTGAACTCAGGATCCAGTGATCCTCGGGCTTGGGGTCTGGTGGTACTAAGGCCCTGTCCTCTGGTTGGGGGTGGACACAGGGACTTGAAGTGTCAGGCTGTCAGAATCTGGTTGGGGCTTCAGGGTAAGCTGAAGAATACTCAGGTTCTGGGTCTAGATGCTGAGGCAGCAACTGATGATGCCAAAGCCGCTCACCCCTAGAGTCCTGACCTAGGTGGAGGTGAAGCAGGGATGCAGGTCCAGAGCCTGCAACCTTTGAACCCAAGCTAGAGTTTAGAGGTTGTACCAGCAATCACACATCCTTAAGCCCAGGGTCTAGCCTGGGATCTTAAGCAGGGACTGATAGTCATTCCCCCAGTGCCCCTGAGGTCATTAGTCCCTTGGGGATAAGATAGCTTTGAAGTGACCTTGCAGTGACAGGACTCTCCCGAACAGCTTGATAAACATAGATGCTTGGGCCCCATCCACTAAATCTCTGCACCTAGAGCTTGGGTTCTGCATCTTGACAAGGCTCCCAGGTTTACAGATACTAGTTTGAGGAACACTTCCTTGGGTCTGGTTCAGATGGCTGAGGAAGGAAGTCCTAGCTCCTGTGCCCAGTGTGAGGGTTGAGGGACTGAGGTCGGAACTCAGCCAGGGTTGAGGAAGGTCCGTAATGTCCTGAGGCTGCCATCCCCCAGACTTGGGTTGGGGGATGAGGTCTGGGAAGGCGGTCCTGAGGCTCCAGTTCCCCCATTTCTGGAAACTGGGGTGAGTGGTAGTTCTAGACCTGTTTGGAAGGTATGTGGGCTGGTGGTCCCAAAGCTAGAGCCTGGGCCTCCTTGGGGTGGGAGGTGGGATCCAGGTTGGGGTGTCTCCAAGTCTGGGGCTGGTTGGGCTCCCTGGAAGCCAGGAGTGGGTTTGGGCAGCTGGTGTGGATAGCAGGGTTCCAGCCCCCTGAAGACCCTGCCCGTGGTACCCCACAGAAGAAGACTTTGACTGGCCAGCAGCCTGCATTGAGCTGGAGCAGCATCTGTCACGCTGGGCAGAGGATGGGCGCTGGGCTGAGTACTTCTGCCTGGCTGATGGGCACTTTGCTTCCATTGACTCAGTGCTGCTGCTCCAGGTGAGATGGGGTTCAGTGAGGGGCCAGGCAGGGGTGGGCCAGGGTGACCTCGACATCACCACCTCACTCCCCTGCCAGGGTGGGACACTCTGTCTATCCGGCTCCCGAGATCGCAACGTCAACCTGTGGGACCTGCGGCAGCTGGGAGTGGAGCCCAGCCGGGTTCTGGTCAAGGCCCTGGGCACCCAGAAGAACAGCACCCACAAGGTGAGGGACTAGGAGGCATGAGGCCTGGGTAGGGTGCTGTGGCTAAGGGTATGGCTTTTGGCATCAGCCTCGTAGATTGCAATCTTGCTCTCCTATTGTTAGTGTGATTTGGGGTGAGATGTATGACTTCTCTGGGCCTCAGTTTCTACTTTTATCAAGGGGTCAGTTAGGATGAATGAAACGAACAGGCATTAAGAACTTCATTCAGACTCGGATACACAGTAGGTTCTCAATAGATGTCCGATATGCCTTGAGAGGCCCAGGGCAGGGCCGTTAGGAGGCTGCCCTTGGGGATTGGACAGCTCTGAGCATGACTGTCATCCTGTGTGGAGTGGCCATGGAGGGGCAAGTCCACCATTAGTGAGGTGGTCTAGGCTTGTGGCCAAGAGCTTGGTCTCGGAGCCAGGCTGCTGGGTTCAAATCCCCATTTTGCTACTTCCTGGCAGTGTGACCCTGGACAAGGAAGTCCACCTCTGTGTGCCCTCAGTTTC
Organism: Rhinolophus ferrumequinum; assembly: GCF_004115265.2. Lineage (NCBI taxonomy): Eukaryota > Metazoa > Chordata > Mammalia > Chiroptera > Rhinolophidae > Rhinolophus > Rhinolophus ferrumequinum. Next base: position 48,845,608 of record NC_046301.1, read on the forward strand.
CTCATTTGTAGAACAGGACACCTCACAGCACTCTCCTCAGAGGGTTTGCTGAGGAATAAGTCAGTCACCAGCCAGCGCTTTGTGCATATTAGCTCCTGAGTCAGAGACTGTTTTTAATGCCCATTTTCCCAATGAGGAAACTGAGGGAGGGGACCTGATTTGTCTGGGTCATGGAGTGGAGGCCCCAATCTTAATCACGTTGTCATGTGGTCTCAAACCACTGCTAGTGCTGAGTCGCTGCGGGACTTGATTTAGGAATATTATTGGGTGAGGGGTGGGCATCTCCTGGGCTCTGCATCAGACTCACAGACCTAAGCTCTAATCTCTACACGGTGCTGGGGTTCTTGAGTCGTTTGTCTCTCTCCTCTGACCCTCAATTTTGTTATCTGTGAAACGGGGACTGTCACGTGGGTCTGGTCCTGCAGGGTTGGGTGTGGTCACTGGCAGCGCTGGACCACCGAGTGTGCTCTGGTTCCTGGGACAGCACGGTGAAGCTCTGGGACATGGCAGCTGATGGGCAGCAGTTCGGCGAGATAAAGTGTGAGGGGTCCTGGGGAGGGGGCATTGGGGGGGACAAGGGCCCTGCCTGGTCATAGCCCAGCCCCATGCTCCATGTGTCCCCAGGGGCAAGGCAGCTGTGCTGTGCCTCTCCTACCGGCCTGACATCCTGGTGACTGGCACCTATGACAAGAAGGTGACAGTCTACGATCCCAGAGGTGGGCTGGGGGCCCGAACTGGGGAGAGCAAGGCTGCCTGGGGGCTCCAGGGTCATGCGGGGGAGGGAGACACTCAGGCCCACAACCTGGCTGGGGTGAGAGTCACAGAAGCAGATGCTAACCACTCAAGAGTGACTTATGCTGTGCTGAAGGCAACACAGGCGATGTCTGAGGTGGGGAGGGGGTAGAAGAAGCCCCACCTTCACCTGGGGTGGGGTGAGGGACAGAGGATGCCCAGAGGAGGGGCCTCCGAACTGGAATCCCCCGGGAGGCAGACAGCCCCTGACAATCCTGGCTCCCCAACTCCCTAGCTGTAAGACACCAGTCAAGCTTGAACCTTGGTTTCACCATCTGTAAAATCTGGGTAACAACTCCAGCCCCATATGGTTAATGGGAGGAGATGGCAATTAGTACTTTGGTGGATTAAACATTAGTTTACATAAAACGCCTAGAACAAACACTGCTTGGAACATAAGCTTTTTCTGTTGTTTATTCATTCTAATTTTAATTGAAGGGCCAGCGTGCCTTATCTGGGCAGAGCTGAGTGGTGGTGGGGATAGAGGCACGCGTCTCCTGGCATTGGTTGGCATTTTATGCTGGGACTTGGCTGTCCACTCTGTACTGAGAGCAGATGGGACAAGAGGAGGGAGATGGGACACAAGATGGGGGTTGGGGCGGAGAGGCCTGGGGATGCTGGGAGGCCCAGATCCAGCTGGGGCAGAAAAAGAGAGACAGGGTCACCTGAGGGATGGGGGGTGGGGAGGGAAGCCAACCGAGGGTTTTGCCACGGAGGACAGGGATCCTCGGGTGGGTCTGAGAGGCCTCTGAGGAGCTCTGATGTCCCCCTCCTCTCGGGGCCCATCACCCATGAAGCTGGCCCAGCCCTGCTGAAGAGCCGGCGGCTGCACTCGAGCGCGGTGCTGGCGTTGCTGGCGGATGACCGGCACATCATTTCGGGCAGTGAGGACCACACACTCGTGGTGTTTGACCGCAGGGCCAACAGTGTACTGCAGCGGCTGCAGGTGGGCCCTCCCCAGGGGCTGGAGGGACCGGGGCTGCATGTGGCCCAGCCTGAGCTGCTCTGTCCTTTGTCCCTCCCACAGCTGGACTCCTACTTACTCTGCATGTCCTACCAAGAGCCCCAGCTCTGGGCCGGCGACAACCAGGGCCTGCTGCACGTCTTCGCCAACCGGAAAGGCTGTTTCCAGCTTGTCCGGGTTGGCCAGGGCCCTTGTCTCTGCCCCACTCTCCCTGGGCTTCCTCCCTACCCCTTAACCCTTGGTGGCAGTGGGGTGCTGGCCTTGGAGAGACCCATCTGAGTGTCACCTGTTCCTCCTGCAGACCTTTGATGTGGGCCACAGGTCTCAGATTACAGGGATCAAACACTCGCTGGGGGCCTTGTACACCACGTCCACTGACAAGACCATTCGGGTGAGGACCTTGGACAGGCCCCGTCCCCCCCTGGCCAGGAACACATCTCTTGACTTTGCCTGTTGCCCCCTAACCAGGTGCACGTGCCCACAGACCCACCAAGGACCATCTGCACCCGAAGCCACCACAACGTGCTAAATGGGGTAAGGCTCTGCCCTCTATGCCCTGCTGGCTGCCCAGAGCGCCCCTGAATCCTCATGTCCCTGTCCAGATCTGTGCTGAGGGCAACCTGGTGGTAGCTGCCTCCGGGGGCCTGTCGCTGGAGGTCTGGAGGCTGCAGGCCTGAGCAGGCAGACGTGGACGTGGATGTGTGGATGTGGATCTGCTGACCGGCCGGTTCTTGGGGGACCCTCCCCCTCGCTGGTGCTGCCCCTAATCTGGCCCACAGGCCTGGGGCACAAGGAGCCCCCGTTACATTTGGGTGGGGTCCCTGGGCTGGGCCCCAAGCCAGGGGAGGTGAGGTTGGTGTTTTGGCCCACCCAGAGGGCTGCTCCCCACCCTTGGGCTCCGTTTTTGTTGATTTGGGTACCTGCTCTCCCTTGAAAGTGCAGGAGAAATAAACCTGATATACTGGTGCTGTGCCCTGAGTGGTACCTGCAAGCCTCGGTGACAGCCTCTGCTGTTTGTGTCTGGGTGTGCCTGTACCCGCTCAAGTGCATTCCGGGATCCTATGTGTCTGTGTGTCCCTGGGGAGGCAGGCTGGCTGTGTGTGTTGTTACTCTAACCCCAAATCCCATCTGCGCCTGTCTGTGTGCCTGTGAGTGTATGTGTATGAGAGGAAGACAGATTCTGGAGGACGTCGGCAGCAGTCTGTATGATGGCACCTTTGTGTGTGTGAGACAAGTGGACAGGAGTGACGAGTATGTGTGTATGTGTTGGCATGAAGCTAGGGACGCTGCCTCCGGATGTGTTTCTGCAGAGGGTGATGGGATCTGCTAAGGCTAGCCCATAGGTGTGGGGCAAACGGGTGGAGGTACGTGCTCTTTTAGCCAGTCCAGGGTGGGTGTGACCCTGCAGGGGGCGGGGGAGGCTGGGCCAGGTGCCCCTGCCAGCCCACAGCCCCACTTCGCCCCCCACTGCAGCCCACCAAACCCTGAGGAGTGTTCACTTCATGTTTATTGAGGGGTCCTCAGGGCCAGCGTCATAGGATGGCACAGGGCTTCTTCTCCTTGAAGGGGTTGGTGGCAGCCGGGATGCCTACCAAGAAGGGGTCGCTCTTGGCCTGCTCCATGCAGAACTGCAGCAGGTCGGCAGCCGCGTGGGACACCTGTAGGCCAGCCTGGTCAGCCAGACCCCGCGGACCCTCTGCCCCCTCGCCCAGAGGTGCCCGCCTCGCCCCACCCTCACCTTCACACGGTTCATGCCGGCCTCCATCCGCAGCTGCTCCACGGCCCGGCGGGCCTGCCCGATGTCACTGCCAGTGGCCACCTTGCCAGACATCTGGGGGTAAGGTGAGCAGGACCATAAACATCAGGGTGAACACCAGACCTGGAGTCCTAGGGCCACCCGAGGGTCCCTGCACCTCCTTTGATGTCCCCTAGGAACTGCAGGATGTGGTGGCTGCTCCCCGCCCAGCAGGACCACACACCTCAGCTGAGGACTACGGCTGACTCCTGGCTGTTCAGTCCTCCTCCTGCAGCCTGGCTCTGCCTCCTTCCCAACCCCCCTGCCTCTCCAGCCCCTTTGCCCTCCCCTACCCCTGCAGAGACTTTGAAGCTGGGACACTCATGGAGTAAAATGTCACCAGTGACAGTAGCAGCAGCTGCCTCAGCCAAAGGGTTCCCTGCCCCAGGAGACCTGGTGGCTGCCCCATGGTCATGTGTCACCTTGGCAGGGGGATTGCAGGTCCCTGGTCTCTCACTGACCTGACTGATCTCCTGCTAACTGGCCCCGACACCCTCCTTTGTCAGCCTCTGTCCCCCACCCCCCCACCAACATGGGACACCAACAAGCAGAGTGTCCCCGGCTCCGGTGCAGCCCTGCCTCTGCTCTGTCTGCACTCACTGCCCAGGGGTCTATTCCACAGATGACTCAGTCCACCCACTTATGATGAAGTCTTCCTCTGCCCCATCGCAGACCTCAGACCCACGTGAGGACCCTCCGCTCTCCTCAGTCCATCCCACCTGTCTCTCTCTGGTGTCTCTCACCTGACTTGGCCAGGCTGGACTCTGGATTATCTTCCCCCCAGATCTTCTGCCCCCAGATGTACCACCATCCACCCAGTTGCCCTGGCCCAAATCTTGAACTCCTTCATTCCTTTCTTTCTGGTATTCCCACATCTAATTCCTTCTCAAGAGCCAGACGATCAATCTTCAAATTAGGTTCTCAATCTCATCACTTCCTTCCACCACCACGTGGGTCCCACCACCATCTTTGCTCACTTGGACAAGTGCAGCCGCCCCCCACCCCCCACCCCGCCTGGTCTCTCCTGCCCTCCCCACCACTGCCACCATTCTCAAGGCAGCCAATGGGATCTGTTAAAAAGTAAATCAGAATATAACATGGATGAACTTTGAGGATATTATGCTGAGTGAAATAAGCCAGCTACAAAAGGACAAATACTGTGTGATTCCACTTATATGAGGTCCCTAGAGTAGAGACAGGAAGTAGAATGGTGGGTGTCAGGGGCTGATGGTGGGGGATGGGAAGTTAGTGTTTAATGGGGACAGAGTTTCAGTCTGGGATGATGAACAAGTTCTGGAGATGGACGGTGGGACGGTTGTACAATAGTGTGAATGTGCTTCATGCCACTGACCTATATACACTTAAAAATGGTTAAGATGGTGAATCTGATGTGTAGTCTCTCAGTTCCTTTTTCAAACTCTCCAGGGATTTCTCAGTCTCCTTACTACAACCCACATGATCCTGCCTGGTCTGGCACCTTCTGCCCTCCTTCATCTATCAACTGCTCCCTCCTTCATTCCTCATGGATGACACTGATGCCCTTGGGTGTGTTCATTCATTCATTTAGCATCTTTGCTGAGATCCCAATGTGTCCAGCACTGTGCGGAGTAAGAGGGCTGGCAGTGAAACCAGGCACAATCCCGTCCTCACGGAGCTGCCATTCTACTCAAACAAAACGTATTAAGTGCTGTGAAAGACAACAAAAGCAAGGTAAGGGCAAAAGTGGGTGTTCAGGGCAGGCCTCATGCAGGTAACAGTCTGAACTGAGGCCCAGAAGAGAAGGAGCTGGGGGAGGGATGTCCTAGGCAGAGAGCAGCAGGTGCATTGTCCCTTGGTCAGGAAAGAGCGTGGTGGGTTCTAGAACAGTGAGGGGGTTGGTGTAGCTAGAGAGGAGTGTGTGAGGGCAAGTGGTGGGAGATGAGGGCAGGGAAGTGAGCATGCGCCTTCAGAGGCCATGGTGAACAGCCTGGATTCTACTCCCAGGGAGAAGCCACCATTGTTAGAAGGTTTTAGAAAGGAACAACACATCTGATTTCTGTTTAACACACTCTCTGGCCAGAGATTGGACGTGGACTGGAGGGAGTGCAGTGTGGAGGCCCTGGGATGATAAGCACCTGCATGCAAACGACTTATGTTGTGTACCTGACATTAATATATGTCATGTATCAATTTTTAAAAAAGCAACAAAAAAGCACTTGGATTTGGGATGCATTTTGTAGGTAGAATTTAGCACATGTGCTGGGGGATGGATGTGGGGTGTGGGAGGAGACATCAAACTCAACTCCCCAGTTTTCAGCCTGGTAGATGAGGGTTGTTTGCCGAGATGGGGAAGACGGCATGCAGCAAGATCAGGGTTAGGTGGAGAGAAAGCAGAGGTAGTGAGTTTGAGATCCAAGCCAGGAATGTCAAGGCTGTCAAGGAGGATGTTGTTTCTCCAATTAAGGAGGCTAATTTCCAGCCTCAGGGCCTTTGCACAGGCTGTTCTTTCTCCCAATGAGGGACGGTGGGAGAATGGCCTCCCCCATAAGCTCACATATGGGGCCTTTCTTGGCCTTCTGTCTTTGGCTCAAATGTCACCTCCTTGGTGTCCTTCCTCAACCACCTGTCCCTCCAACTAAGGCCACCAACCTCTCCAACCACCGCCACCCCAAAGATTCTTGCATTATCCTGTTGAAATCCTGACTAGCACTTAGCACTGTTAACTTTCTGTCTCCTGAAACTGTGGGCTCCAGGAAAGCAGGGTTTGCATCTTGTTCACCGCTAAATCTGCACCCAGCACAGAGCCCAACATATAGCACAATATAGACTACATTATTATAGATAAATGTACAGTGATTAAGGTGTCCCCTCTGGACCAGACCCTGTGCATGGTTAGGAGGACCCATGAGATATAGTCCCCGCCCTGGAGGGTCTCACAGTCTTGCTGCAGGGAACGAGATGTCAGCCCTAGATCCCAGAGGAGGTCACTTACCAAGAGGAAGGTCAGGGAAGGCTTCCCAGAGGAGGTGACAACTGTGGCTGCTGGGATTAGACCAGAGGGTTATGCAGCATGTGGAGGCTCTGGAGATTTGCAAGGCACGAAAAGGGATCAATATCTTATTTGATGAGAGATGCTCAATGGCAGAAACTGTCTTGACAGTTCCTGATGACTCGAATTCTAAGAAGACATTCTTTCCTCTCAGGGAACAGAAATGAATGGACTCCCCGCAACGCGGGGAGTCTCCAGCAGGCGGCAGTAAATGTAAGACTCTTCATGTGAGTAGAGAACACACGAAACAGGAAACAACGGCTCCGTACGGCTTCCGTATTACAAAAACAGGCCGCGTCCTGGACTACGGGTGTCGAGAGAGGGTCATGTAGCGCAGCAACTTCCGGACGTGTCTCCAGTTTTTCCTGCGCTCTCGTAGAGAAGCGTGTGCCAGTGCTTAGCGCGTTTGGAAGCCATTGGAGGCCTGGCCTGCGGCTGCACTGATCTGAGAGCGCGGCCGCAGGTGCATGGAGAGTTCCCCGGAGGAGGAGGCGCCCGCGGCGGCGCGGGCTGCTGTGCTGAAGCCCAGCTCGGCGCTGCCCTTCGAGAGCGCCCAGGTCCGGGGCTACGACTTTAACCGTGGCGTGGACTACCGCGCGCTGCTGGAGGCCTTCGGCACCACTGGTTTCCAGGCCACCAACTTCGGGCGCGCGGTGCAGCAAGTCAACGCCATGGTGAGGCCGGGGGCGGGACTTCCTGGGTCGAGGGGGGTTTGGCTTCTCCGAGCACCAACGCAGTACAGTAGATGGAAGGGCGGGGCTCCCCTGGGGAAGGAGGCGTGTCCTTCGTTGGGGTGGCCCAACAGTTGGAGAGAGGCGGGGCCTAGCCGGGGCGGCGGTTTGTGTGTTGGGAAGGGGACGTTGCCACCCAGCAGCGACATCCTAGTATCCTGAGGTGATGGACACTGATTTTGGGTTGGGGCTGGCTACGTGTGAGTGCCCTGGAATGGGCGGAGCCTGAGGCAAGACGGTGAGATTGAGGGACGAATTGGAAAAGGAGCCTAAGTCAGGGCGGGGCCTTGGATTTGCTCTTCCTAGCGGGGAAGGGGGCTGGGTCCTGCTAAGATGCTTTCCGACTCCGGATGGGGGCAAAGCGTGATCGTGTGCCCTGAGAGCCGGGCTGTGACAGGGATGGAAGCTGCAGAGGGGTCTCGTGTTTCCTGGTTCCAGGTAGAAAAGGTCCCGTTTCCCTGAGTGGGCAGGGACTGGGGGTAGAGTCTGATTCTGAAAACCACTCGGGTCCTTGGGCTGGAGTTTGGGTCCTGAGGTTAACTCGACCCCACCCTTACATGTAGATAGAGAAGAAGTTGGAGCCTCTGCCGCAGGATGAAGACCAGCACGCAGACCTGACTCAGAGCCGCCGCCCACTCACTGGCTGTACCATTTTCCTGGGCTACACATCCAACCTCATCAGTTCAGGGATCCGTGAGACCATCCGTTACCTCGTAGAGCACAACATGGTGGGGAACCACTGGCGCTGTTGTCTTGGCCTCTCTGGGTCTAAATGGACAACACGATTTTTGGTCATTTTAGTGACATTGGGAGATATGAGTCAATTTTAAGCTGTGGGACAGGATTGAGTTTTGTTTTGCAGCAGAGCTTCCTGCAAGGTGACTAGATGAAAGTTGGGAGTTAGCAGTCCTGCCTACAGTGAGGGCAGGGACCCCATTTCTGGGCCAACGTAACTGTTTTGTGGCTGCAGGTGGATGTTTTGGTGACTACAGCTGGGGGTGTGGAGGAAGATCTCATCAAGTGCCTGGCACCCACATACCTGGGCGAGTTTAGCCTCAGGGGAAAGGAGCTACGTGAGAACGGGATCAACAGGTGGGAAACCCTGAGCGGTGCTGGGCAGGGGAGCTAAGCTGAGGGACCTGGGGCCTGATGCCCATCTGCCTCCTGTCCCCAGGATCGGGAACCTGCTGGTGCCCAATGACAATTATTGCAAGTTTGAGGACTGGCTGATGCCCATTCTGGACCAGATGGTGCTGGAGCAGAACACAGAGGTGGGGCTGGAGCAACCTGGGGGGCCAGCATGGTGAGAGTCAGGGGAAGCACCGCTGGCTGAAGCTGGTATCTCCTCCTAGGGTGTGAAGTGGACACCGTCCAAGATGATCGCCCGGCTAGGCAAGGAGATCAACAACCCAGATTCGGTGTATTACTGGGCCCAGAAGGTGAGGGGCTGGGTGGGGGCAAAGATGCCAGGCCTTGGCCTCTGTTAACTTGTTTTATCTTCACAGCCACCTGAGGAGTCAATGCTGTTCTCATCATCTGCACTCTTAGACCAGGAAGTTCAGACCCAGAGAGGTTAGGCAGTTTGAGGTCACACAGCTGTTGAGTATAGTCCTGATATCCTGGGAATAGTTGGGGCAGTGCTTAGCAACCCTCCTGGTGTAGGGTCCCCTGCTCCTCAGAGGCTATGAGGCCCAGCAATCAGAAAAGTAACAAGAGCTCCCATTCTGTGTGTCAGGCTTGCTCTTACATATTTTATGTGTTTTCTCACACACACCTCTACGTTGGAGGTACTGTTACCGTCATTTTAGATTCAAGGAAACTGAGGCCCAGAGCAGTTCAGCACCTCACCCAGAACAGGCAGAGGGAGGGAACGCTGCACCGGGTGCTGACTCCCACCACTGTCCTGCCCTCCCCCAGAACCACATCCCCGTGTTGAGCCCAGCGCTCACAGATGGCTCGCTGGGCGACATGATCTTCTTCCATTCCTACAAGAACCCAGGCCTGGTCCTGGACATTGTGGAGGGTGAGGCGCTGGGGCCGGAGGAGCAGGGGAGGAGGGCTGGCTGGGCCCAGGGCCTGACCACAGCGCTCTTCCCTAGACCTGAGGCTCATCAACACCCAGGCCATCTTTGCCAAGCACTCTGGCATGATCATCCTGGGCGGGGGAGTGGTCAAGCACCACATCGCCAATGCCAACCTCATGGTAAGCAGGGACGAGCACCTGGACCCTAGTGTGGGGGTGGCACTTGGGCCTGCTGTGCAGAGATGGCTGTGTGCTAGGCTTATGCCACGTGCTGGGGACACAGCTATGGGCTAGACAGGACAGGATCCCTGCCTTCCTTGGACTGACATCAAATCAGTTGATGGTTATTGCCATAGAGAAAATTGAGGGATGACAAGATGGCAAGAAAAAGAGGGTACTGTTCAATAAAGGGAAACTTTCTGGGAAATGTGACCCGGGAGCAGGTTTTTGGTAGGTGCCTCCTATGAGCTACGTGGTTGCCTTGGAAGAGTTCCCAGCGGAGAGAACAGCCAGTGCAAAAGCTTTGAGATGCCTGAAGTAAATCAAGGAACAGCTAGAAAGACTGTGAAGGGGAGAGTGGGAGGTGAAGTGGGGAGGTGACAGGCAGGACTTGCAGGGCCTTGAGGGCAGCCACTCAGGTGCTCACAGATGACCTGTGGCTACTGTGGGGGGAACAAATAGGGCCAGGACCAGGGTGGAGACCAAGGGGGTTCAGAGGTCTTCTGAAGGTAGAGCTGGGAGTAGCTCCCTCTGAGCAGATGTGGGAAGACTGTTGCTACCTAGGAGGTGGGTCTGGGGCAACACTGCCCATCTGCCCAGCAACCTTGTAACCCCTCACTCTGCCTAGGCATTCATGTTGGGGCTCCTCCCTTCATCCAGGACAAATGGCTCAGTCTCTCTAGCTGCAGTGCCCTCTTTGTGTGTGTGTGTCTGTGTGTGTGTCCATCCTGGCTGACCGCCTGCTCTGCCCCTCCCCACAGCGGAATGGAGCCGACTATGCTGTTTACATCAACACAGCCCAGGAGTTTGATGGCTCCGACTCTGGTGCCCGGCCGGACGAAGCTGTGTCTTGGGGCAAAATTCGGGTGCATGCACAGCCTGTCAAGGTGAGGGCCAGCTCGCAGGCTTGGGCATGGTGTCTCCCAGGTTGCGACTCAGGTGCTCACAGGCGCCCTGTGGCTGCTATGGGGGGAACAAGTGGGGCCTGGACCAGGGTGGAGACCAAGGCGGGCGGACAGGGGGTTGGGTTCCGAGGTCTTCTGCAGTTAGAGTTGGGAGCAGCTCCCTCTGAACTCCTGGGTCCTGTCCTCAGGTCTATGCTGACGCCTCCCTGGTCTTCCCCCTGCTCGTGGCTGAAACCTTTGCCCAGAAGGTAGATGCCTTCATTCCCAAGAAGAATAAGGACTGAACAGCTGCAGCCCCAGGGAGGTCTCCCCGCCTCTATTAGTTTGCAGACCCAACTCCTCTCCAACTCCTTGGGCAGCAGCATGTCTACAATAAATGTTCTCAGAGGTCCTGCGCCTGCATCTGTGTCCGTGGTGGTGGGTCCCCTGGCTTCAGCCTGTGCCACTCTCGGCCTCGTAGGCCTCTTCCCGCCAGCACTGGACGCTGCCCCCCATGGCGGTCAGCAGGCAGGGCTCCGTGGGGTGGTAGGCCAGTGACTGTACCACACCGGGACCCACAGGCAGGGCCAGTGCCAGGGCACCCTGTGGAGCAAAGGGGTGGGGAGCAGTTAGTGAGCCCCGATCCCCTGACCTTCAGCTACCTGCCTCTCATGGCTTTCCAGACACTGCAAATCCAAAACTGAGCCCCTAGGTGGCTCCATCCTTTCAGGTGCTCAGGCCAAACTCTTGGGAGTCTTTCTCTCATACCTCACATCCCTTTATCAGTAAATCCTTTTGGTTCTGCCTTTAGCCCACGTCCAGAGGCCACCCATTTGTCTCTACCTTCATCACCACCACCTTGTTCTGAGCCCCTTATGTCTGGCTTTCAGCTTCCCTCCCCCACGGCCGCCATTGAGGCTCCCAGTTGGCAACCTCAGTGTTTGCACTTCAAACTTCATCACCCTGCAGATGCAGTGCCACATAAATGGTTTCTCAAGCAGGCCACGGTTCCTCTTTCCACCCTGAAATGTCCTCCCAGGTGACTTCTGGTCTACTGAACCCTCGAGAAGTAGGTAGAATACTGGCACTTTCTTAGATCCCCGAGTGAGAGCTGGCCCCTTGAGTCCCCAGGATGCCCCAGTTCATGCCAGCCCCTTAGGGGGCTTATTTCCCCTGGCCAAGCCCCAGTACCCCTGTCTCCTTCCCTAAGGCTCCCCACCCCGACCCCTCTAAGCCCAGCCAGTCTGTTCCCTGCGGATGCCTCCACTAGGACAGGGTACTCAGTGCTTGGGATCGGAAACCACAGGGATACTCAGAGGTATTAGGTTTTCTGAACTACAGCCTCGCTTCCCCTGGGGTCAGCTGCTGCTGTCTGTTCCTTCTCCCCCAGGGTCTCAGTGTCAGCCTGGCATTGGTGGCCCTGCCTGACCTGGATCCTGCTGCTGCCACTGCTATCCCGAACTGCTTCTATTTCCTGAAATGCATGCCATACCTCCAAGCCTTAGCACATACTGTTCCCTTTGCCAGGAATGCCCTTCCTGTCTTCTCACTCACTCCTTTGAGCTCCTGATTCTAGTGGCAGTCTCTTCCGCAGGTCTGGGAGTGAATGAGTTAAGGACAAAGTGGGGACAGGATAGGAGCCCTGGTATGGCGTGGGGGTGGGGAGGCTTACCTCCACCAGGTCCCAGAAGAACACCTTCCCATCCTCAGAGCAGCTGACCACGTGTGTGTCACGCTCGCTCAGGCAGCAGTCCAGCTTGTACTTCTGGTTCTTATGGCCCGTGTACCTGGGGGTGGGTAGGATCAGTGGGGCTTAGGCCTTACCAGGGGCAGAGATGGGTGGAGGGGCCCCATGACCCCAAGGACTCACTCCCCCAGCAGCTCCCCCGTGTCCTTGTCCAGAAGCCGCAAGGTGGAGTCCAGGCTGGACACCAGGGTGCACTGCCCGTCCCGGCTGAAACAGGTGCAGGTGATGGGGCCTGAGGGGAAAGGAGAGGTGGGCAGGCCAGTGAGGCTGGGGCCCTTTGCTGTCCCCGCCTCCTCTGCCTCCCACACAGTGCGACCACTCACTGCCCACGTAGTCTGAGAACAGTTGTCCCATCCTCAGGTCATAGCGCCTAACCCGGCCGTCCACGGAGCTGCAAGGAAGTTGCATCTAGTGTAAGGCATCTAGTGTAAGAAGGCATCTAGTGTAAGCCTTGACAGGCCAGTAAGACCATGGCTCCAGGTACCCTCGGTGTTCCTGTACCCTCCCACCTGGCCAGGGCCCTGGGCAAGGCTGGCCCTGTCCTTCCTACGTACCCCTCACTGTCACATTCCCTTAGGGCCAGCCATGGAAATTATGCAGCCATGGAAAACATGCATTGAAGTGAATCCATGAGTGGAATTCTGAAGCACTGGCTTTGAGACTCAGACCTAAGGGCCAATCAGAATCCACTCCATCTGTTTCTGATATGTACTGAGCATCTCTGTGGGCTTGGAAAGCTGGGAGCAAGTCAGTAGCAATTTCTGCCATCATGTAGCCTCACTGACTCAGGGTAACCTAGGAAGGCCTCCCTAAGGTGACATCTGAACTGGGACTCAAAGGATGAGAAGGACCCAACCTCTTATGGATGGAGTCCAAGGGCAGATGTGTGGGAACATAGCCAGTCAACAGGCTGGGCAGTCCAAACTCCCACCACAGTGGGAATGGCACTCCCTTGGGTTGACAACACTTGGGCAGTGCTGCATAGGAATTTTTGTTTGTTTGTTTCCTGCACCTAGATTATCAAGCCAATGTGGGCAGGCATTTTTCCTTATTTATTTCCCTGTCTTGTTCACTGCTATATGCTCTTTGACTAAAAAAGTGGCCCGTGGAAAGTGCTCAAATACACTTGGAAGAAGTAGTAGGATGGCAGTCCAGGCAGAGGAAGAGCAATTGCAAAGGTCCTGGGCTGGGAGCATGCTTGGCATATTTCCTGAAACGAGACTAGGAATGAATAAAAGCTGAGAGATCAGCAGGGATCAGACTGTGCAGGGCCTTAGGAGCCACAGTAAGGAGAGGCACAGAGGTAGCTATGATCCCCAGTGGCACCTGGGGAGGGGCCAGGTCCTGGCTCCACTCACCCTGCCAGGACCTCATGGTCTGACACCTTCACACTGGACACGCCATCTCTGGCTTCGTCAAGCTTCTGCACTGGCTCAGGTCTCCGAGATCGGCAGTCCCAGCAGCGGATAGTGGAATCGATAGAGCCTGTGAGACCAGCATGAAGGTGAGGTCAGGTGTGGAGGAAAGGGCAGCACCCTGGGTTCCCCTGCCTAGGCCCCCGACTCACCAGACAGGATGACAGTGGCCTCTTCATTAAACTGCACCGTGTTCACCTTCTGAGAAACAGCAACTGCCACTCAGAGGAGGCTGGACTCGAAGGATTGGGATAAAGGCAGGGTTCCCAGTGCAGGTTAAAGCACGGACAAAGACTAGGGATAGGGAAGGTGGAAGGTTTTGGGGGAACTGCAAGGACCGGGGTTGGTGAATGCTGGGCCATGCACTATAACGGTGGTGTGTGTGGTCCCTGTCACCACCTACGCGCTAATGCCTGTCCCCTCCGCCATCCGCGCTCTAATGAGGCCTCTTCTTGCTTGCACTTACCCCTGCGTGGCCCCGGAATTTACGTACGACCTGGCCCGATGCCACGTCCCACAGCACCACTGCCTTATCCCCGCCGCCAGAGCAGAGATTGCTGTTGTCAAAAGAGCTGGAGGGCAGAGGAGGGAAGGTCAGGGTCGACCTCCGATTCCCGCCTCAGTGCCCTGATCACGGCCTGGCCCCCGACTCACCCGGCCGCGTCTAGCACCTCGTAGCCGTGGCCGCTGTACGTCCGCAGCAGCGTCCCTCGCAGCGGATTCCACAGCTTCAGGGTCTTGTCGCTGCCGCAAGTCAGGCAGTAATTGCCATCCACTGGGGAAGACCACGCGGGGGTTACCGGGCCGCCGACCTCAGGAGGCCGGAGGAAAACTCGGAATGAAGATGAGGGCGCTCACCATTAAATCGCACGGCTCGCACCGCTCCCTGCCTGCAGTCCAGCGTCTTCAACCTTTTTTGCGGCAGCTCCGGACCTCGCGGCTTCGGCTCAGGGAAAGCCATTGCTCTGGGATCCCTTCCTCGCCGCCTGATGTCGGTCTGCACCAAGGTTTTCCAGCCGTACACATTTGGGTGTAACCTTATTATTGTCCTCCGTGGTCTACTTCCTGTTCCCCACTTCCGGGCTCAAAATTTCGGCATTTTGGGAATAGATAAGGAATACTGAAAGCTGCCTGTAGCTTCCAGGTTTCTTTCCCCACTTCCTGCTTCCAGTAAGTATTTGTTGGCTTCTTCTAATTTTCTCGACTGGGGGAGTCCTGGCCCACGAGGGCTGCGGGTGTTACTGTAAAAACCACCCTCCGTTTCCACGCCGGAAGCTGCTGTTTGCGCAGCGGAAGAGGCGTGACCTTGGAGTCGCCATGTCCACGAACAATATGTCGGACCCACGGAGGCCGAACAAAGTGCTCAGGTGAGGACCTCAGCGTCATGGGAACGGGGCTCGGGTTGTGGGTCCGGGCCCAGGGAAGCGCTTGTCCATCCCAGGGGACGGACATCAGTGCCCCTGACCCTGCCGCAGGTACAAGCCCCCACCGAGCGAGTGTAACCCGGCCTTGGACGACCCGACACCGGACTACATGAACCTGCTGGGCATGATCTTCAGTATGTGCGGCCTTATGCTCAAGGTGGGCGGAGCTGTTTCCGTCAGCGTAGCTCCGCCTGACTAGGAGCCGGGAGCGTGTTCGGAATGAAGCTGGGCGGGCGCTGAGGGGGCGGGGTTGGGGTGATGTTAGACTGAGAAAAACAGCCGTGGGGGAAGCCAGGGATCCGGGTCAGAGTTGCTACGTGGGACGTCGGTCTGAGTGTGAGGCCAGACTGTAAAGCAACTTGGAGGGGGCTGGTGGAGAAGGGGTGGGGTCTTTAGCATGATGGGATATGTCAAAGGCTGGACTTCTTAGCTCTGAGGGGACTTGGTGGGGTCAGAGGCGTAAGCCAGGGAGTAGGACCAGAAACTGTACTTGGAGTAGGCTATGAGGGGTTGGGACTGAGGGACTCCTGGGGAGGCAAGGTCCAAGCTGCTCCCGTTGAAACCAGTGGGTCGGAACTGGTGCCTGGGAATTGCCCTTGTCTTCTGCTGACCTAACCCCCATCCACCTACCTTTTCCCAGCTCAAGTGGTGCGCTTGGGTCGCTGTCTACTGCTCCTTCATCAGCTTCGCCAATTCCCGGAGCTCTGAGGACACTAAGCAAATGATGAGTAGCTTCATGTGAGGCTGGGCTTAGAGAAGGGGGGACTCCTGAGTAAGGGGAGAGGAGATTCAAGCCTACTCATCCTGACTGACACCTCTCTCTCCCGTCTTAGGTTGTCCATCTCTGCTGTGGTGATGTCATATCTGCAGAACCCTCAGCCCATGACGCCCCCCTGGTGATGTCATTGTAGAGGGGTCACATCCTGGACCCCTCTGTCCACCTCCCACCCAGGCCTGGTCTATGGCTGCTCAGCCTCCTGTCCTGAGCTGCTGTCCTGGGCTTCACTGGGTGAGGTGGTCGTAGGGTCTGCAGCTGGATGGAAGGAACCTGGCCCTTTCTCTGGGATCCTACTTCTACTGAGGCAGAGAGGAAAATGCCTTAGGCCTACCCTTTCTGCTTTCCTAGCCCACCCTGCCTGCTGCTGGAGGAGATGCTCTCCATATTTCTAGGGGTATCCACTTGTTTTCTTGTTAAAACCAGTTAATAATAAAGTTTGGTGTTGTAGCTGTTCTCTGAGACTCTCCTTCTGTGCATTGTGGGTGCACTCCCAGTCAGGGGAAGGGCTCCAGTTCCTCCACTTAGGCCTGGGGTGGAGCCTTCTAGTTGTTCACGTGCTTATTCACAAGCTTCGTGCCTTAAGTCAGCTGCTGGAGACAGGACAGTGACTGCCCACCTCTGGCAACTCAGCAGATCGTCCTGCTGACCTGAGGAATCTGGGCTTTGATTTTCTTATCAAAGAGACGGGCCAATGTCAGTGAATAGATGGATTGGCAGGGACTGGGAAAGGCTGAAAGACTGAGTCCTATCCCACTGTGGAGGAGAGAGTGTTCCCTGACTTGTCTGCTGCTGGACCTGAGCTAGAAGGGGGAGATTGCTTACTGAAAATTTCCCTTAGAGACTGATCGTATTTGATGTTCATTCTGATATACATCAGCATCCCTCCCCTACCTCCCGCTATGTGCTGGTTCCTGGAACAGGTTGTTGTCCTGACCTGGTCAAGCCTGTGAAATAATTTTCCATACCTGATAGCATTCACGTACTAGTACTGTCCCACCCCCCTTTACCCTATATAATTCTTTGGCACCTGCCAAGTGGTGCAGGGATCCATTTCATCTTGCAGCTGCCCAAGACACGCCTCACATGTAAATTGCCCTTAATACGCTCCATTAATTACCGGACTGGAGTGGCCAAGCTGTTTCTTAGGTCTTTGCTTGCCCTCTGCTTATGGAGGTAGATTTTCAGTCTCAGAGCTTTTCCCTGGGTCTGCATGTACTAACACCAGTAATCCTCCCAACCAGGGTGGATGGATGCTTCCCATCCCCAGCACTGCAAGGGCAGTTCCTTTACCCAACGTCCCCATTGCACAGAACAGGACCTCTCATGAACCCTTGCTCCTAGCCAAGCTAGGTCCCAACAGGACCCTAACTAGCCCTGAAGGCAACCGGACAACCTAGGATCCGAAGCACATATTCTAATACTTTCTAAGCAAACAGGCACAGGTAGGAAGATCTGAGACCTCTACGCCCACGGGGACAAAGGGGCACTCTAGGTCCACACGGAGGCGCCGAGACGCTAAAGTACCCCCCGGGCCAAACGAGCACCACAGGGTGAGACACAGCCAGTGCCCTCAGGGGTACCCAGAACTAAGGCCTTAGTCCCTTTACAAGCCAAGCTGCGTCCTAGCCCCGCCCCTACCAGCGCCCATTGGCCAGACCAGGTTCTGGGGGCGGGACTTTTACCCCACCCTGGCCGGGAACCCGCTGGAGGCAGTGGTGGCGGCGGCTGCTGCGGAACGATGGGCACCAACGCGCGGCCTTCGGCGGTCCGTGCTGGCGGCGGCTGGGGCGCGGTAGGGTCCTGGACGAGCTCCGGCGCGCTGCGGCCGCCGCTCCCGTCTCTCTCCTTTCTGTTTTTGTTGCTGGTGGCTCCCGGCGCTCGGGCCGCAGGATACAAGGTGAGCGCGGCCCGCGAGCGGAAATGTCCACGAGCAGGAGGGAAACCCCGAATAGGGTCTGTTCTGTGGGTGCCTAGTGAATGGTTGCTAATATGACAGCGTGGTCTGAGTTGAGCTTTGTGTCAGTGAGAGGTCTGGCTGTTCGCGTCTGAGAACGGAGCTGCCTGTACCTGCTTCCCTGCTTCTGTGGGTCGCCTTGCTTGGAGTTTGCATGTACTTAACTGTGATTGGGCGTGTGTGTGTGTGTGTGGGGGGGTGGGGTGAGGGTCGGGTGGAGGCTGGTTGAGAGTTGGGACTCTCGAGTCAGCCTGCTTGGAGTTCCAGCATGGCTCTTTAACTTCTGGCTGCTTGAACTTGGGGCAGTCATTACACCTCTCTGATCTCAGTGCTCTGATCTGAAAACTGGAGATGATGTTGTCCCCGCCTCACAAGGTGGCTGGCTGGCTGGTATTTACAAATGCTTAATAAACATCAACTACTACTAATGTGATTTCCTCAGGGTGTGAATGAGAGCTGCCCTGAGTTGTGCCATTAGGGAGCTGTATGTGTGAACACAATTACCGTGTTTCCCCGAAAATAAGACCAGGTCTTATATTAAGTTGTGCTCCAAAAGACATATTAGGGCTTATGTTCAGGGGATGCCATCCTGAAAAATCACGCTAGAGCTTATTTACCGGTTAGGTCTTATTTTCGGGGAAACACAGTAGGTATGTGTGTGTCCTCCCTGGGAGGGCCTGGCCCCACCTCTCTGAGTTACATCTGGATCAAAACTTGTCTTGTGCCCCGCCACCAGCCTGCCTCTTAACCTTGGGGTAAGTGACAGGGTGTGTGAGTGTGCATTTGGGGTCCCTGTGCAGACATGCCCCACGGTACAGCCGGACATGCTCAACGTGCATCTGGTGGCCCACACACATGATGACGTGGGTTGGCTCAAGACGGTGGACCAGTACTATTATGGCAGTGAGTAGAGGGTGGGGACTGACCCCTGGGATTCCCATGGTCCCTCCAAGTCCTTCAGATCCTTTCTGGGTCCTGGATATTAGGGTGGGGGCAATGTCCAGCGTGGGTTCCTGTGTCATTGAATGTCCCCCTGGCTCGCTGGTCCCTGATCACCTGACCCCTGTGCTTACAGTCAACAATGGGATCCAGCATGCTGGCGTGCAGTACATCCTAGACTCCGTCATCTCCTCCCTGCTAGCAGAGCCCACCCGCCGCTTCATTTACGTGGAGATGGCCTTCTTCTCCCGTTGGTGGCACCAACAGACAAATGCAACACAGGAAGTTGTGCGGGACCTGGTGCGCCAGGGTGAGCTGCCCCAAGGAAGTGAAAAGAGGAAGTTCAGCCTAGCTTCTGTTTTTTCCACCCTGGCTTCTGAGATTTTATCACGCCATGTGCAGCGTTTACGTGCATGTGACTGCCTGAAATTTCCCTTTATTTGGAGAACTCCTATGCATCCTGCAAGGCCCCACCTCCAGTGGATCCTCTGGCAAGCCTGCTTTGCAGGGGTCCCTGGTGTCCCATATCTGGCTGCACTGGCCTGGGAGAGACCCCTTTTTTCTTTTTAGGGCTGGGCATGCAGGCAGGTTTTCTCACCACCTGAATTGCCAAGCCCGGCCCCACTCCTGGCCGTGACAACCTGCTCAGACTTTGCCCATCCCGGCATAGGGCGATTGGAGTTTGCCAACGGTGGCTGGGTAATGAACGACGAGGCGGCCGCCCACTACGGAGCCATCATAGACCAGATGACACTCGGGCTGCGTTTCCTGGAGGACACGTTTGGCAACGACGGGCGCCCCCGTGTGGCCTGGCACATCGACCCCTTCGGCCATTCTCGGGAGCAGGCCTCGCTGTTCGCTCAGGTGCTTTACAGACCTGTCTTGGACCCGCCCCTTCACTCGCTCTGACTCCTCCCTCGGCCACTCAAGACCCGCCCTTCCCTGCAAGCTCACACGGACTAGGCCCTGTGTCCCCTGTCCCTCTGGCTGTTGGAGATCCTGACACTGGAGTGAACTGTGAATCCCACTCCTTTCTGGCCTTGGTCCTGATCTGCCCCAGCCCAGACTAACCCCGCTCCAGTTGGATCCTTCTCCTCCCCCTCCCTTGACCCCACCCCGTTTGCTAGGATCCTGGCTCCTCCCCAAGCCGGGTGGCAGGTGGAGGCCTGCTGTGCTTTGCAACCGGCTTCCTGTCCTGTACCTTGACCCCTTCCATCCTCAGCCTGCCGAAGGGGGAAGATCTCCTTGAGTCAGTCCCTCTTCTGAGCTCGGGAAGGTGGAAGTGGGTTCAAGCGTTGGACCCACCCCCTCCCGGCTCTCTCGCCGTTAGTTCTGACCCTTCTTCAAGCTTCAAAATGCGCTGGAGTCCTCCGTGGTTTCAGACCTGCTTTTTCTATGTGCTCTGGCCCACCCCTCCCACACGGAGGGGGCTGGCGGGTGGTGATGAGAGGGCTTGGCACTTAATTCATCCTCCCCTCCGATTCCCCTCCTTATTGCCCTCCTCGTTGCGCTCCGCTCCCAGATGGGCTTTGACGGCTTGTTCTTTGGGCGCCTGGATTATCAAGATAAGTGGGTGCGGAAGGAGAAGCTAGAGATGGAGCAGGTATGGCGGGCCAGCGCCAGCCTGAAGCCCCCCGCTGCAGACCTCTTCACCAGTAAGGGGGTGGCGGGTGGGCATGGGTGTGGGCAGGGCCGGCTCCAAGGGCATGTGACCTGTGCAGAGTGTAAAACCATGCCCAGAAAGGCCCCGGGCTTGGTTTTACACTCTGCTGTCATCATTTTGACATTCTTAATAATTTATGACCAAGGGCTCAGTATTTGCCTCCACAAATTGTGAAGTCCGACTTGGGTGGGGGTATGGCAGGCTTTGACCTCAGGGCAGGTCCAGGGCGTTAGGCCATCCCCTGAGCTTGGTGTGGCCCACAGGTGTGCTCCCCAACATGTACAACCCGCCGGAGAATCTGTGTTGGGACGTGCTGTGTGCTGACAAACCCGTGGTGGAGGACCCCCGCAGCCCCGAGTACAACGCCAAGGAACTGGTTGATTACTTCCTGCAGTTAGCCACAGCCCAGGTAACCCCAGTGTCCAGAACCTGGGAGACTGGTATACATAATGCACAGGACGCTTCCCACAGCCCCTGCATTCCCTAACACCTCATATCCTCAGAGGAAGGTAATATTCCATTCACCCTCACCATACCCTCCTTCTGGATTGGCACATTCCCGATGAGAAGGTAATATGGACCCCTTCACCACCGCACACACTCACCATAGTCATGAGACAGAATGGCACAGTGCCTCAGTACCCTCGTCTGTGTGGCGGGCTCAAGAGAATTAATAACTTGTGGCTGTTGTTTGTGTCCCTGTGTTCCCACGTGACACATTCCCACACACTCCCCTCCCCTCTCGCCACTGTGCACCCACATTCTTGACCACATACATACCAAGACACAGCTGTACACAGGGGTGGCTAGGACAGCTGGTCTGAGGACACCCCATTCTGCCTGCAGGGCCGGTACTACCGCACCAACCACACTGTGATGACCATGGGCTCAGACTTCCAATATGAGAATGCCAACATATGGTTCAAGAACCTTGACAAGCTCATCCAGCTGGTCAATGCCCAGGTGAGTGTGCCCAGCCTGTGTGCATGTGTGTGCTTGTATCCCTGGGCCTTGGGTCAGATGAGTAGCTATGGATGCTATCTTAGTATTCTCTTGCTCCTATAACAAATCACCACAAACTTAGTGGCTAAAAGAACAGAAATACATTATCTTACAGTTCTGTAGGTCAGAAATCCAACATGGTTCTCACTGGGCTAAAATGAAAATGTCAGCAGAGCTGCATTCCTTCTGGCAACTCTAGGGGAAAGTTTCCTCGCCTTGTCCGTCTTTGAGAGGCGACGCACATTCCTTGGCTTGTGGCCTTCTTCCTTCATCTTCAAAGCTGACTCTGCTTTTGTTGTCCCATCTGTTTCTCTCACTCACTTTCACTTCCCTCTTCCACTTTTAAAAACCCTTGTGAGTACGTTCGACTTGCCCAGATCATCCAGAATAATCTCTATTTTAAGGTCATCTGATTAACAACTTTAATTCCATCTGCAACGTCAGTTCCTGTTTGCCATGTCACAGGTTCTGGGTATTAGGACACGGACATTTTTCTGCCTACTACAGATGTGTAAGTGGCTTGGGGCTGTGTGGGCAGGCATTCTCCCATCAGCACAGAACCTTGTCTCCCCTCTCCCATCTAAGATGTTCCTTCCCCTCACTTCCATCCTCAGAATTGTCTACCAGCACAAGCTCCACGTCCTCACCTTCCATTCGCTCCCTGCACTGCTGGTGCACCAAAACAGCTCTCACCAAGGGCCTTCCAGAGGACATTTTTAAGTCCTCCCCATCCCCCTGAGGAGCCTTGAACACCTTGATTACTTTCTCCTGCAAATACCATGTTCCTGGGCTGCCAGGATGTCATACTCTCTTGATGTTTCTCCAGCCACTGACAGCTGCTTCGCCCACTCCATTCTACTGGAAATGGGAGTCTCTCAATTCAAATCCTGGCTCTGCCACTTACTGGCGCTGTGACCTTGAGAAATGTGAAGCACTCAGTGCCTTAGTTTTCTTATTTAGAAAATGGGCATAATGGTTCCCAGCTGATAGGGCTCGATAGGGCTCTTGATGAGAGTTTCATGAGTTCATTTACACAGATCAGGTAGAACAGTGCCAGATAAATAATAAGTATTATGGTGGTTTTGTTTATTATCATTTGGGGCTGAAAACATTCTACTTCTCCTTTAAGATACCAGCTGCAATGTCTCCTCCTCCAGGAAGCCTTCACTAAACCCCAGGCAGAGCTCTTGCTCTTTCCTCTGTGCTCACACGAGTCTTCACAAATACCTGTCATGCCACATCCAGGCCAACTGATGATCTGTTTAGTCTCTCTCCTGCACTTGGCTGTGAATTCCATGAGAGTGGGTGGGCTTCTGGTTCTAGATTGTCTGTGATCTGGAGCACATTGAAGAATCGAGTGACTGCTGAGTGAATAGTGTATGTGTGGGTCTGTGTATGTAACTGTATATGACTGTGTGCAGAAGTGTAGACGTGTGTATGCGCATAAAGGCATGTGGGCCCACACATTTCTCTTCATTCACTAAAGTGTTTAATGAGCACCTACTGTGTACCAGGCACTGGGGACACAACACAAGCAGAACGAACATCCTTTTCCTTACAGAAGAGGTCACCTTGTTCCTCTACCTCCCTCAGTGGAAAGCGAGCCTCCATTCATTATAATAATTGTGTCATTTGGCAATAACCTGATAGTACTGAGAAATTATTATTTCTGCCCTCTATGGCATAGTTTTTCCCATGAAAGTTTTTAGTAATAAAGTTGAAATTATTTAAAAAGTTTACTAAAATTTCAGGTTTATTCTTGCATCCCTGAAATTCTTTCCAGGCAGGTAATATTTAGCTTTGGCCCAAATACATTTTCACACTTGGTTATTGGTTTGCACTCAGAATGTGTATTAAGAGAATCTGAACACATTGGATGCATGAATGGACGTGTGTGCGTATGTGTTGCACACCTGTGGGCCCCCCAGGAAAGGTGCAGACTCCTGTGGGCTCACACACACACACCTTCTCCCAGCAGCAGTCCAACGGAAGCCGCATCAATGTTCTCTATTCCACTCCAGCCTGTTATCTCTGGGAGCTGAACAAGGCGAACCTCACCTGGTATTTGTGGGGCCTGGGCAGCTTGGGGGCGGTGGTGGTGGCATGCCCTGTGGGTCGTGACCCTGCCCTCAATGCCTCTGCTGCTGCAGGTTGGTGAAACAGGATGACTTCTTCCCCTATGCCGATGGCCCCCACAAGTTCTGGACTGGCTTCTTTTCCAGCCGGCCGGCCCTCAAACGCTATGAGCGCCTCAGTTATAACTTCCTGCAGGTGGGTGGGCGCTGGGCTCAAGGGGGAGGCCTACGGGTCCCGACAGACCTTGTGACTCAACACCCCTGCCCCCCAGGTGTGCAATCAGCTGGAGGCGCTGGCGGGTCCTGCAGCCAACGTGGGACCCTATGGCTCTGGAGACAGTACATCCCTCAGTAGGTGGCCGGCGGTGAGGGGCTGGGGCGGGGCTCAACCTGGACACTAGATCACGCTACCTCCTTGAGTCCCTTCTGAAAGCCCCTAAGAAAACCCTGCCCGCCCCTGCACATAACATTTTGCATCTCCTTGGGGTCGGGGCCCAGAGTCCTGCAGAGACCCCACCCAACTTACCATCGCCTGCCTGCAGATGAGGCAATGGCTGTGCTCCAGCACCACGACGCAGTCAGTGGTACCTCCCAGCAGCACGTGGCTGATGATTATGCGCGCCAGCTGGCAGCAGGCTGGGGACCCTGCGAGGTGCGTGGGGCGAGGCGTGGAGCAGAAGGGAGAAAATAGGAAGGGGCGTGGTCGACGGCAGGGGGGTGGAATCTAGAAGGGCTCGTGGGGCAGTGCTTGTGGCAGGAGGGGCGGAGACGAGGCAGCAGGGCGGAGTCTGAGCTCATGGGGGCGGGTCCTGGGATGCACTACGAGGCGTCCAGAGCGGACCCATGGCTTTACGCTCTTCCCCAGGTTCTCTTGAGCAACGCGCTCTCCCGGCTCAGCGGCTCCAAGGAGGAGTTCACGTTCTGCCGCAACCTCAACATCAGCGTCTGTCCGCTCAGCCAGACCGCGGAGAGCGTGAGCGGCGTCCAGGGCCGGGGGTGGGGTGAGGGGGCGGGGCCGGGAGGCAGGTCCCGTGGGTGGGTCGAGAGCAGGCGAAACCTCGGGGCGGGGCGAAGAGGAGGCGGGACCGGTAGCCGAATAGTTTTGGAGGATCGCTCTGAACCAGATCATGTGGGGAGCAGTAAGCTGTGGCTGGACGGACACCTGTGCACCACATGGGGTCTTGGATCACCCAGGGTCATTGTTGTGCTTGGTGGGTGGGTTTCGAGAAGGCCTGCTGTGACCCATGCCTACTCTGACCCTCCCATCCCAGTTCCAGGTGACCATTTATAACCCCTTGGGGCGGAAAGTGGATTGGATGGTGCGGCTTCCGGTCAGCCAACACGTTTTCCTTGTGAAGGACCCCAGTGGCACGGTTGTGCCCAGCGATGTGAGCCCATTCGATGACTGTTACTCCCGTGAACACCCCCCTCCCACAGCTACCTCCCCCCTTGGATACCTCCCTCTTTTGGGTACCTAGCCTTCATGGATACCTGCCGCCCTCCATGAATACATTCTGCCCAGTACTTTTTCTTTCTCTGAATCTCCCCACCTCTGCCCCTTAATATCCCACACGCCCTTGGGAACATTCCTCACCTGTGAGTATCTACCTCTCTTTAATATCTCCCCATG
The DNA here is from genome assembly GCF_004115265.2 of Rhinolophus ferrumequinum. Classification (NCBI taxonomy): domain Eukaryota; kingdom Metazoa; phylum Chordata; class Mammalia; order Chiroptera; family Rhinolophidae; genus Rhinolophus; species Rhinolophus ferrumequinum. The sequence continues at coordinate 48,870,671 of NC_046301.1, forward strand.
AATTTTTTCCCTATTTATAAATATTCCCCTCATCCTGGAAAGCCTCTGCCCACGAACCTCTTCCTCTCCCAAGAATGTCTTTCTCTCACTCTCCTGTCTCAAGGATCTCTTCCCTCACTTCTCCTCCCTCCCAGTGGGGTTCCCCCCCCCACCTTATAAATCTTCTCTGCAATCTTTTAACTCATAATTTCTGTCATCCCCATTCCCCGCACCCAACACCTAAATTTCTTCTTCCCATCCTGGGGCCCCTTCCCCTCCTGGAGTGTGACCCTTCCCTGTATGTGTGCTTCTATATATGTATGCATAGCCTCTTGACTCAGTTTCCCTCCTCCCTTACCTGAGGTGGTGACAATGCCCAGCTCAGACATGCAGGAGCTGCTTTTCTCAGCCTCAGTGCCTGCCCTTGGCTTCAGCATCTATTCAGTAACCCAGGTGCCTGGCCGGAGTCCACAGGCTCACACCTCTCAGCCCGGATCCCAGAAGCCCTCGTCCCGCATCTTGACCATCCAAAATGAAGTGAGACCCTACTCAGATCCTCTTCCCTGCCCCAGTGACAAATTTGAGGTGTCATGGTGAGCTGCATAGACTAGGTTAGCAGGTCGTGGGTTCGGGGTCTCGCGTCACCTGTCCTCCATTGTGTGTCCTTGAGTGACCGCCTTCCTTTGAGTCTCAGTGTCCTCTCCTGAGGCTGTTGTGAGGGCCCAGTGTGATCATGGGTGACACTTGATAGATATGTCAAAGCTGATGGTGGGAGAGGTTTGCAAATTAAGTGAAGGTATCAGAGACCTGAGGGAGGGAGCCGTGTGGCCATTTGGAAGACATTTGGGGGAAGAGGGATCCAGGCAGGCAGGGAGCAGCTGACACAAATGCTCTAAAGGAAATTAAAATTTATGAATTTTTCAGGGGTCTCTAAAAGTCTCATGGACCCTGGCACTGGGGTTCCTCTGTCAGTTGCACAAGCTAAGATCAGATTTAAGGTGTCACAGGTGCCCTCTGGCGGTTATGAGGGGAACAGATTGAGGGTTTACACTAGGCAGCCAAGAAACCAGGAAGAGGTCAACTGCATTAGTCCTGGAAGGACTTGGAGGTGGTGAGAAGAGGTCAGATTGAGGATAAGTTAGAGGGTGGAGCTGTTAGGATTTGCAAGTAGGGTCAGGTGTGAGGAGTGAGAGAGAGAGAGAGGGAAGGGTGACTCCAGGGTTCTGTCCTGAACCCCTGGAAGGATAAAGCTGTCCTTGGCTGGAGGGATGGTCATTAACGTCTGTCCACCTTTTTCTGCCCAGCACCTCCGGGCTAGGTTTGACCCTGACACAGGGCTCTTGGTGGAGTTGAAGAACCTGGACCATGACCTTCTGCTGCCAGTTCGCCAAGCCTTCTACTGGTGAGGGAGGACCACCAAGCCAGGGAGGGGGCCTAAGCAGAGCTGAGGTCCCTTACCTGACGCTCACCTGTCCTGGCCCCAGGTACAATGCCAGTACAGGCAACAACCTAAGCACCCAGGTCTCAGGTGCCTACATCTTCAGACCCAACCGACAGGAACCACTGCTCATGAACCACTGGGCTCAAACCCGCGTGGTGAAGGTCAGGGGCTAGGATTGATAAGTGGGCATTGGGGGTGTCTGTGGAGCCTGGGAGGGTGGTGTGTGGGGTGGGGGGAAGGTTTCCGTCCCTGTCAGATCAGAGGGCTAAGACCCGAGGGGAGGGCTTGAGGATTCTTCCACAGGGCTGACATTCATCAGTCATACTGTGGCATACAAAGGCATTCACATCTGCTATGGGTGTCAGGATTATACTTAGCTTTTGAAACTGGGGGTGGGGTGTTCCCACTTGTCCCATGCATGCAGAGAGCCAGGTGGGGCTACTTGAGTTCACCAAAGATCTGTGCTAGGATGGGATTATATCCAGAGTTCATGCTTGGATAGGGCTTGGGTAATTCTCACTTAGGGTGGGTATCTGAGCGTGCGTCTGGCTGGGAACAGGGGCTCAGGTTTGTGGGGTTTCCCGGGGCCTCTTGTTGACATTTTCTTTTAGGGTGGGAATGGAGAAGGTAATGGCAAGACTCACCTTTGATAGGACTCCCTTTGTGGTGAACATCTGCATACATCGGTTAGGATACAGTTTTGCTCAGTATAATAGAGTTACTCAAATGAACTGTGCTTAAAACAAGACAGAAGTTTCTTTTTATCAAACAGAAAGTCTGGCTGGGTCATCCAGGGTAGGTGGGGTGGATCCACGGTCATCCCGGCCCCTTCTATCTCATTGCTCTGCTTTCCTCAACATTCAGCTTCGACATCATGACCCAAGATAGGTGCTCAAGTTCCAGTCATCACATTTGCATTTGAACTAATGGGAGAGGAAAAGGGTCAAGGAACATTAACCCCACCACTCCGATCCCTTTCCACTGGGCAGACATAGTCACACTGGCTTCAGAGAAGACTAGACAATATCATCTTTATTCCAGGTTGCCACGTGCCCAGCTAGAATCCTATTCTAAAGAGGAGAGGTGGGGTAGTGGTGGGCAGCAAGCATATCTGCCACACTCAAGAATTATGTGGCAACAACTGAGGTGGAAAGTATGGGCATCACACCCAGGCAGGTAGGGAAGGTGGGTGGTGTTCTCATGCTTTTAGTGGGGTTGACCCTGATGGAGGCCTTTGAGAGGTTCATGGCAGGGGTGGACATTTGTAGGGTTCACCTTTGCTCGGATGGGGACTCACACCTGTGCTCCACCCCCATGTGCCTACAGACGGCCTTGGTGCAGGAGGTGCACCAGAACTTCTCAGCCTGGTGTTCCCAGGTGGTTCGCCTGTACCCGGGACAGCGGCACCTGGAGCTGGAGTGGACGGTGGGACCAATACCTGTGGGGTGAGTGGTACAGACTGGGACTGGGGGCTGGGGGCGGGGGCAGAGTGGAGGTAGGTGAGCCTCACAGCCTTGCCATTCCATTGGTATAGTGACGGCTGGGGGAAGGAAGTCATCAGCCGCTTTGACACTGCGCTGGAGACAAAAGGACTCTTCTTCACAGACAGCAATGGCCGAGAGATCCTGGAGAGGAGGTGGGGGTGGTTGGGGGCGCGGAAGGGTGGTCTCTGATGCTGAGGGGGGTCCATGGGTGGTGGGGGCATCTGCTGACCCTATGAGTGGGAGGGAGAGGATGAAGGAGGAGTGAGAGTGGGTGAGCTGGGGAAGGGGAGCCTGGACCCCAGGTCTGACCTTACCTCCACCTCCCCAGGCGGGATTATCGACCCACCTGGGAGCTGAACCAGACTGAGCCAGTGGCAGGAAACTACTATCCAGTCAACAGCCGTATTTACATCACGGTACCCCCTCCCCTATCTTGCTCCCCTCTTCTTTCTGACACTCCTCTACAGAGTGGAGGTTACCTCTCATTGCTAGCTTTCCCTAACTGTCTTCGGCAGTGCCCTCCTCTATGGGGCCTGCCTGGGGGTCGGGGCTGGCTGGCAGTGAGCCCTCTCACTCTCATCTATCGCCCCCCAGGATGGGAACATGCAGCTGACTGTGCTGACCGATCGCTCCCAGGGGGGCAGCAGCCTGAAAGATGGCTCCATAGAGCTCATGGTGAGTGGCCCATACCCCATCTAAGCTAGGGTTCTCCCACCAGTTCCCGCCCTGGCTTCCTGCTGGACTTTGAAGCTGGTTTCTATGCCAGTTCTCTTCTAGGTGCACTCCTCCGTTTGGGGTCCCACTAAGCTGAGACCTCCGTTTCTATGTGAGACGGTTACTCCACACTTTTATCCAATCCCCATCCAGGTGCCCCCTCCGGGTCCTGACTTGCCCTATCCACGCCTCCTTAGGTCCTTACCTCCCAGCCCTAGTCTCCTGCGAAGTCGGATCGGCACTTCTGCTGGGGTCCCCCCTACCAGACCTTCATCCTCATCTGTTCCACCCACTCTTCAACTTCTCTTGAAATTCCCACAAGCCCTTACTCAATTTCTGGCCCCGAAATTGGCCAGAGTGGCCCTCACCCTCTTCTGGCCTCTCTCCCCGCAGGTGCACCGAAGGCTGCTGAGAGACGACGGACGCGGAGTTGGGGAGGCGCTGCTAGAGAAGGGGTCGGGGTCGTGGGTGCGAGGACGCCACCTCGTGCTGCTGGACAAAGCCAGTATAGCGGCTGTCGGGCACCGGTTGCAGTCGGAGAAGGAGCTCTTGTCCCCGCAGGTGGTGCTGGCCCCAGGTGGTGGCTCCCCCTACCACCGGGGGGTCGCCCCAAGTACACAGGTGAGAGGCCGAGGGCTTTGCAGAAAGAGAGGACCCGGCTGAAGCCTGGGGTGGGGTCGGGTCTCCCTAGGCTTAGCTGGACCCACCTCGCCCGCCCCCAACTCGTCCTGGGGAGGCCATAAGCTAGCTAGCCCCAGTCGCGGCCCAGTCCCATCGGTCCGGACTGGGTCCTCAGTCTCAGCTCCCGCCTCTCCGCGCTTCATCCCCGCCCTCAGCCGGGTCTCAGTCCAGATCAGTTGGGCCCTCGGACCCGCCTCCAACCTGCCACCGCCCTACCCCATCATAGGCTCAGTCCTCCACTTCCTGGCTTAGTCCCCCGGCTCCTAGGTTAACCCCCACCCCCACCCCCAGGACACAGATAAACCCCGCCCCTCACGCAGCTCGGCCTCGCCCCTCTGGTTTAGCCCCGCCCCGTCCCCTCCCTTGTTCCGCAGTTCTCGGGCCTGAGCAGGGAACTGCCGCCCAATGTGCACCTGCTCACACTGGCCCGCTGGGGTCGGAAAATGCTGCTGCTGCGTTTGGAGCACCAGTTTGCTGTAGGGGAGGATATGGTCGGCAACTTGAGCTCTCCGGTGACCTTGGACTTGAGGGTGAGGAGGGCAGAGGTGGGAAGCAGACAGGAGAGAGGCAAGAGAGAGGGGAGAGCGGAAGCTCCGCTTTGTCCCTACTCAGCCTGGCCCATCCATTGCTTGCAGGACCTGTTCTCCACTTTCACCATCACTGACCTTAAAGAGACTACACTGGCTGCCAACCAACTCCGGGCTAGTGCCTCCAGGCTACAGTGGACACCGAGCACAGGTTGGGGCCTGCCTGGGGGGCCAGGAGCTGGGGGCCGTGTTGGAGGATCCAGGTCCAGCTCGAGGGCCAGGGGCGGTGTTCAGATCCACTTTTGGTGTTTAAGGGTTTTAAGTGGATCCAGCAAACTAGCGGTGGGTCTTGGGTTTTTGAGGTTGGAGTGCAGTCCCAAGAACAAAATTTGCGTCTCTGTCAATGTCTAGTTCCGGGGTGGGGTTGTCCATCATCCCTGGGGTTGGCTTGATGGTCCTTGAGGTGGGGCTTGAGGGTGTGAGGGTGGTGGCCAGGCACAGGGGAGGGTTTTGGGGATCTGGGGGTGATATCTAGGCCCTGGCAAGCAGTTGAAGGGTCTGGGAGTGAGGCCCTGGGACAGGGCTCTGTTTAGGTCCAGGGGAGAGAGCATGGGGGTGGCATGGAGGCAGAGGAAGTCTGCACCCCTCACTCCTCCTCTGCACTGTCCTAGGCCCCACACCCAAGCCTTCTCCATCCCGGCTGGACCCCGCCAGCGTCACATTGCAGCCCATGGAAATCCGCACCTTCCTGGCCTCTGTCCAATGGAAAGAGGATGACTAGACCTGCAGGGGGCAGGCTGCCCTGTTTCCTGCCTGAACCCCCTCCTGCAGGGGTGAGGCAAACTCTCCCCCTTCTCTTGCTGCGGCCGCTAACAAAAGCCATTAAAATCCACTACCAAGCCTCTGGTCAAGGTGTGACTTAATGTGGGTTTGTTTGTTGTTTTTTGAGCGTGATAGAATTGATGACCCAGAAAGGTCTACCAACTGTAGCTGACCCCTGACCTGAGGCCTCGCAGAGAGGTCACTGAGCTGCCTGAATGCTCATACCAGACTGTACTGTTCACACCACACCTCATCCACCACTGCGACTTCCACTCCTGCTACACTCCTTTGTCCATTTAGGTGGTGGCCCGGCTCTCTTGAGAAGCCACCAAGGGCAGGCCAGGGAACTAGACACACTCTGAGGCCTCCCAGACCCGGCCCTGAATTGAGGAATCTGGGAGGTCCTGGGGGAGGAAGTAGATTCAGTGGTAGGTCAGAAAGCTGGGCCTCAGACAGGTGGATTGGAGCTGCCGGCCTATGAGGAGAGAGGCAGAGAGCCTGGCACGCCCTCGTTCTGGTGTGCTCTAGGGTCAGTTTCAGAAGGAGACCTTGGGATGAAACCCTAGGTTTAGGGTCAAAAGGAAGTTGACTTCTGTGTACAGGTCCTTTGAAGGCAATTTGAGGCCGCAGAAGGGTGTGTTTGAGCTGTGTTCAAGGGGCGGGGTTTAATCAGGGAGGGGCGGGGCTCAGCCCGAAGAGGGGATGTGCTGAGCCAAGGAGGGCACCGTGCGGTGCCAGGTTCGGGGCGGATCCCACCTGCAGGCCAAGTGGAAACCAGTGTTCTGCTGCACCCGCAGGGTCGTCTGCACCTCTAGAAAATGTGGGGTAAGGGACAGGTAGCCTAAACCGGCTATGACCCCCTGGAGAGTGCATCCTGGGCCTGGATGAGGTCATAGATGGGATCTGTGTGCCAGATGTGCCTCTTGAAAAACTTTCTAAGTCTTTCGCTAAAGGGATGTACCAGAGAGACCTAAGGAGGGCACCCCGTCTAGTCACCATCTCACATGGGGTCCAGTTGTTGGGTGTATCTCCTTAAAATGTAAAATTCCCATTCAGAAGGAGGCAGCAGAGCCAGCCAGAGTAGTCCTGGGCATGTGCCCCAGGGATGTCTGCTGTCCCACATGGGTCCCTGTCATAGAGGCACTTACCAAAATTCCTTAGAAATACTCCTTTGGTGGCAGGGATCAGGATGGGCTGGGCCCGGTATCTTGGGCCCATTGGTACATGTACCTCCTGAAAAGGTATCCAAGTCCTCTTCCAAAGGTGAGCACTGCCCTGGGCTGGCCAAGGAGACTGGTGGAAGTCATCCTGGGTCCTCCTGTTACCGGAGAGTGGGCCCTCCTCGGCGTGGTGTCCAGGTTCTTGGCGTCTCGAGCAAAGAATTGAACAAGATACTGAGGTAAAGTGAAAAAGCAGTATATTAGAAGAGATAGTACACTTCAAGGAAATAGGAGCAGACCCGAGCAGTAGAGAATGGCTCAAGGGCCCAAGATGGCATTATTACGAGAAAAAGTACACTTCAAAGAGTTTGGAGCAGGCTGAGCAAAAGAAGAGGCTCAAAGTCCCAAGGGGCTCAAGGGGCTCAAGGTGGCATTATTAGGAGAAAAAGTACACTACAAGGGGTTTGGAGTGGGCCCCAAGCAAAGGAAAGGCTCAAGAGGCTCAAAAAAGGCTCAAAACGCTCAAAGGCTCAGAGGCCCAAAGGGCTAAGGGCCTGGGCTCAAAAAGGGCCTGACAGGTGAGGACTTGGAGTTTTTATCCCTTTTTCTCTAGAATGGGCTGTTCCTTTCTGGGAGTGGGACCACTTGATTGACGCCTGTGATTGACAAGAGGCTTTTATTTCATCTTTAATTTAGACTGTGCATGTTCCTTCCCAGAATTCAGTCTGTTATAATGATATTAATGAACTTCCGGGCATATATATGATATTATAATGATAGTATAATGAGGCCCAGGTGAAATGAAGGTGTGTCGCGTCCACTGCAACACGGGCAGTGAGGGTGCGAGCAGGGGCGGCGTTGGGTTAGGTTTTAAGAAAGAAAGAAACAGAGACTTACTGCAGTTAAATCTCAGAAGGCCAGGGGTCTCGCAGTCACCAGAGACTGGAGCCCCGAATCGGGCCGACTGGTGGCTTTTATTGATAATCACACAAGGAAGTGGCATTCTCTTTTCCACGGTCTGTGAATTTCATACATCACGTCACAAAAGTGAATCAAACCAATTATCTTTGTCCCCAAGCAGCCGGAGTAGAAAGTCTTGTGATGACTTAGGTGAGGTATGCACCTCCCAGGGGGCAAGTCTCTCATGTTGTAACTGTTTCGCTGAGATAAGTGGAGAGAGCTGATCTTTATTGCCCTCATGACTTCTCTCACAATCAGGTGAGAGAGGAAAGCCAGAGTCAGCAATGGCTTTTCCCAGGCAGCGGGGAAGGGGAGGCAGGGCTCCTGCCCGGGTTTTCTAAGGCAACTCACTGGGGGTCCCCACTCGGTTCCGCCTGGCTTGGGTTGTATCTCACGTGAGATATCTTACCCGTCTTTAGCTGCAAACCATCTTTTGGTGACCAGACAGAGAGACATAAGGTGTAAAACATGGAGATAAGCAAAGTCCCCAAAAGGCACAGTCTCACAGAATTTTCTTTTCTCAAGGAAAGACATGGGGGGACAGTCAGCTAGGCTGCTGTGTGACAACAAAGGTGGTTGTGGCCCTTACTGCCCAGGTGCGAGTGACTGGGCTAATCTAGTTGGGTATTTTGTACCCGTTTATTCCTCCTAGGGGTAGATGATTACAATGAAACACGGAGGTTTTGTACAGAGAGGGGAGGCCTTTTGCGCGGTTATGCGGAGACCCGATGTCTATCTCTAACCGCCTGCCTTGATTTCCCCTTGAGAGACGCGATTCCCGTAAAATCTCTATGGGAAGTGGAGGGACAGGAGGTCTGTTTTTCAGTATCTGCCTCCTGCTGGACAGGGGCATAGAGCTGTCACTACCCATTGGGGGATTCACGGAACTGTCACCCTATCTGATCTTAGATGAGAGGAAGGGGTTTCGAGATCTGCCTGGAAGACCGTGTTGGCTTCTTTGGTTGGGACTGGCAATCTTGCTGGGGTATCCTCTGTATCCCCAAGACCCCTAAATGAGGAAAAATAGATTTTCATTAATAAATCCGTTAGCTCTATAAAGCCTGTGGCCATTCAACCAGTCTTTTAGGCAGCACCAATTGTCCAGGAGCTGGGCCTAGAATGGATTGGAAAGAACGTTAAGCTTCAATGATTACAATCAACAAGTATGCTGGTCTGGGGGGTCCGGAATGGCTTGGGGGCCGTTGGGAAGTCACAGGCTTTTAAGTAGTTATCTGAGGCAGGGGTGAGAGACATGCTGTGATTCAGGCTAGGAGCGATCTGTAGTCTAGGACTCAGAAACTGATGAGAAGAGTAATCAAAGCCAGGGGCTAAGGAGCTAAGACACTAGGGAAAAGGAGACGTAAAGTTTATAGTGAGGTGGCTCTCCCATATGACTCCCTCTGTCCTGCATGGGGCCTGATGGCTGTAAACCCTATAAACCTGTCTATCCTTTCGTGATGGGGCTGGCACAGACTAGCCAGAGAGACTCAGGGGTGGGTGTCAGGGCCAGGCTGTGGTTCTGTATGGGTCCTGGTATGGGACCCACCTGTTAGTACCTCCTGGAAAATGTATCAATGTCCCCATCTAAAGGAGTGGTACTGGCCTAGGCTGGACAGGTAGACCCATGGAGGGTGCCATGGGCTCAGGTGTTCTCACTCTTGGGTCCCTGTTATTAGGAGTGCCTTCTGAAAAGTTCCTGAAAACTTTCTATGACCTTCTGTGGGCCAGGACTGAACTGCAATTGCTGGCTGTGCTCCCTCTCCCCACCATTTTTATCAGTCTCCCTCTGGAGGCGGCAACAGGCGCTAGCCGTCTAGGGAGGCCCAGGGAGTGTTCTCTGCCCAGCCACAGTCACATGTGGGCCCTACGCATCACTTCACGCCTCTGGAAAATGTTTCCAAGTGCCCCTCTAGAGGGAGGCAGGTGGTGGCCTAGTGGGTTAGGGACCAGCGTGGACGGTGTCCTGAGTCCAGCTGCAGTCCCGTTTGGGGCTGGGTCGCCAGATGTACTTCTCAAAAATATTGTTAAGCCCTGTTGGGAGGGAGAGACTCCCAATAGGATGGCCCCCTCTCCCCCATCCCAGCCCAGTCCCACGTGAGGCTGGGTCAGTGGGGGCACCTCCTGAAAAGTATTTGAAGTACTCCTCTGGAGGTGGAGGTCAGCCCCGGCTATCCAGGCAGTTGCGTGGACGGTCCCCCGACTTCTGTTGGCCCAGATACACCGTTCGAGTGAGACCCGAAAGCGGTGGCATTTGGGGTCCAGGTCGGCGCCACCTGGCGGCCGCTTTTATATCATCACTTGGAGCTCCGCAGCCATGGGCGCGGGCTGGGATCTGGCTGCTCAGCTCAAGGCCGAGTTCCAGGAGGCCGCAGCGATGTCGTCCCCGCTGCGACACACTCCGCCTCCAAACGTGCTCCCTGAGACTGTCACTATGGTATAGTGGAGTGCGGCATCTGGGAACTGCATGGGAGGGCTGACAGGCGCACAGAGGTGCCGTACACCGGCGGGGACCGACTTGGGCCGTCACAGACAATCGGGTAGGGCGCCCTGGGCTCGGATGCATTCCCACGTGATGTCTGGCTCTCTGAGGGTTTCCCGAGAAATTTTCTAGGTTCCCCTCTTGGATCCGGGATCGCGGCCAGGGAGGCCCGGAGCACCGGTCAACGGGCCTCAATCCCACAGGGTACTGTGCCTGGATGTGCGTCCTGAAAATTTTCCCTTCTGAACGGGGATAGGAAGGCTGAGGGAGGGCAGGCGGTTACACCGGGGCCTATTCTTGGACACTACCCCCAAACCTTCCTAAGCCTCCCTCCAGTGGCAGGGACCATCCTGGGCCAAACGGGGTCAAGGGGTGGGTGTCTTGGATTTAGTCACGGTCCACAACAGGAGTTAGATCTTCTCAAGAACCTGCTAAAAAGTTTCCAATTATGCTTGGGGTAGGGGTGGGGCTCAGGCCCTGGATGGTCAGGGAGGTTCCAGTAAGATGCCCTGGAGGTATCATTCCCGTGTGGGCCTTTTCGAAAGTTTTTTTTTTTTTTTTTTAACTAGTTTCAGGTGTACAAAACAATGTACTAGTTAGACATTTACGCCCTCACAAAGTGACACCCTGCTCCCCCCATCTACTGCCCCTCTGACAATGCATATAGCTGTTACACTTCCATTGACTCTATTACCTATGCTGTGCTCCACCTCCTGTGACCATATATATATTAAATTATAGTTGACATTCATTATTATTCAGCTTCAGCCTCAGATGTACAGTGCAGTGGTCAGGCATCTGCACCATCCCTGAAGTGGTCTCCTGAATAAGACAAGTGTCCATCTGACACCCTACAAAAACTTTACAACATTATTGATTATATTTTCCAAACTGTCTTTCCTATTTTAAGTGTTTCTCAGAAGGTTGACTCCTTAGGGGGCTGCAAGGTAGGCCTGAGGAGGTTGTTTCTGGCAGGCAGTTGTCCTCAGTGGGACCCAGTCATCACCTGCCACCTGTTGAAAACATTTCCTGAGGGGAGGAAGGCCCTGGGGTTAGCTCCCTACACCAGGAGAACTGAAGTCACACATGGGTCCTGTTTGTTGGACGTGCCTCTTGAAAATGTTTCGAAGTCTTTCTCTGTAGAGAGAAGCCAGCCAGACAGGGAGGCCCTTTGCTGTGGGAGGTGCCCAGGCCCTGTCACCACAGGAGGTCCCCATAGCCCAGATCAGGCCAGTAGTTAGAAGCACCCCAACACATTTATATGCCCCCCTACACAGGCTGTGACCAGCCCTCTCTGGCTCTGAGGGCTGGAGAGAGTAACTCTGTACTCCACCTCCTGTGACCATATATACATATACAATTATAGTTGACATTCATTGTTCTTCAGCTTCAGCCTCAGGTGCACAGCACAGTGGGTACAGGATGTGGTCTCGTGGTCCTGGTGTCATAGTCGTCACTTGAAATTGTTTCCAAGTTCCTCTCAAAAAGGGGTCACTAGTGTGGGCTGGTGAGGGACACCTGAAGGATGCCTGGGCCTGGCTATAGTCACATGTGACGCCTGTTTGATGACGGCACCTCACCAAAAAGTTTTGAAGTATCCTTCACGAGGTATAGGGACCAGCCAGCCCGAAATAGAGGCCCACAAGGGGCACCTGGTCTACACGTGGTCCTTCATGGGGCCCAGCTCTCTGTTTACACCTTCTGGAAATTTTGCTAAGTCTCCCTCTGGAGGAAGGAGCGCTGGGTCCTCCATCCTGCATGGGGGATAGGGGATACCTTCTAAGCCAGTGGTGAAGAACCAGCTAGTCTGGCAGTGATGATGGGAAGGCACCCAGTGCTGGCCACGTTGTTGCAATAGGTCACAGTTGTCACATGAACCTTCTGAAAATGTTTCCAAGTCCCCTTTCTGTGGGGGAGGTGATGTAGGATTTCTGGTGTCTGGTGCCTGGGGTTCGTGGCCTCAGACACTTGAAGAATGAGAACGCGGACCCGGAGAGGTAAATTGAAGCAGTTTATAGTTTTATTGCAGAAGTGAATAAGCGCAAGGGTACAGTGCTCTGAGGGGAGATCTCGAGGGGGGATCGGAGCGGAGCCAGAGCTAAGCTGCAGGCTAAGCTGAGCCAGAGACTATGTGCCCCTGGATCTGTAATCTTTAAATTGTTTACCAGGAGCCGGTTGGGCTCCCCCCTTCCCTTCCTGCACTTGGGCTGGTATCTTGGCTGATGCTGTAGTCTGATGCGGTAGCCCCTCCCATCTAATTCCCTTTTCTACATTCCCCCCCCCCCCCCCCCCCCCCCCCCCCCCCCCCGCCAGCTGTTCTCTTTGGCCTTGAGGTCCTCTGGCGCATGTCCCTGGCTGCCCACGATTTTCCCATCTCACGCTGAGACTGTTTGTCTGGGCTTTGATGTCCTCCACCGCGGTCCTGTCCCTAGCTGCCTATAACTTTCCTGTCTCAGAGGCACTGTCCTGCGTGCCCCTCCAATGCTGCTAAGTCTCCATCAGTGGAGTTCTCGGCCCTTGTTGCCAGGTCCCATGTTGGCCCTGGTCATCTTATTTAGCTCACAAAGACGTTTTCAATTCCTGGTCAGCTTAGCAGCTTTCAGAGGGCACCTGGGCCAGGCCTCAGTCCACCAATGGGTCATAGTCACAGAGAGTGCCTCTGAAAGTTTTCGGAGTCCCCCTTTGGAGGCTGGGACTGGCCTTAGCTGGACAGGGAGGCCCAAGGAGAGGGACCCCAACCTAGCCATGGTCTCACATGGGGCCTAAGTTTTGAAATCAGGAAGTGTAGGATCTTTAATTGAGTTTTCTTTTTAAAGATTGTTTTGGCTATTTGGGGTACCTAGAGATTCCATGTGAATTTTAGAAGGGATTTTTTTTTTCTATTTGTGCAAAAAACATTGTTGGGCTTGCATTGAATCTGTAGATCAATTTGGGTAGTATTGACATCCTAATACAGAGGGTACCAAAAAAAATATACTCATTTTAAGAAAGGAAAAAACCGTATTAAAATTGTAATACTCAATATATACCGATAACAAAAGATGAATACAAGTCACGTTTGACTTCTACAATTACAAGAGGTGCTCAAAGTGATTAGGTACCATCAGCGTAATTTTAATACAGTTTTTTTTCCTTTCTTAAAATGTGTATACATATTTCTCTCTATATCTATATCTATATCTATATCTATCTATATTATCTCTATCCTACTCTTTATCCATTCATCCATCGACAGACACACAGGCTGCCTTCACATCTTGGCCATTGTAAACAATGCTGCAATGAACATATGCATGCACACATCTCCTTGAAATAGCGTTTTGGGTTTCTTTGGATAAATATCCTGAAGTGGGATTACTGGGTCCTTCACTGTCTCTTGTTATAGCCTTTGTTTTAAAGTTTGTTTTGTCTGGTATAAGTATTGCTACCCCAGATTTTTTTAAATTTCCATTTTTATGAGATATCTTTTTCCATCCCTTTACTTTCTGTCTTTGTGTGTTTTTTAATTTGAAGTGAGTCCCTTGTTGGCAGCATGTGTAAGGGTTTTATTTTCTTATCCATTTTTCCCTCCTATGTCTTTTGATTGGAGCATTTAATCCATTTACATTGAAAGTAATTGTTGATAGATATGTAGCTATAGCCATTTTATTATTTATAATTTTGATTTTTTTTTTTAATCTTAAAGAAGTTCTTTTTCTGGAGTTTTCTCCTTTTCTTTCATTTGGGATGCATTTCTTTATTTCCTCATTTTGGCTGCCTCTCTGTGTTTGTTTCTATGGGTAATATTAGGTAGATCTGCTATGTCTCCCAGTCTTCGCCAGGTGGCTTTATGTAGTAGGTGTCCTGTGGGGCCCAGTGACACAGCCCCCCGGTCACCTGAGAGAGGTGGTCCAGGGGTGTCCCTTGTGTGGATTGTGTGTGCTTTCCTGCTATAGTTGAGCCTTGGTTGCTCTTGGCACATGAGTGTTAATCCCTAAGCTGGGGATTAACCCTTAGGCTGACTGGCTGTGGGGTTTGCCTATGTCCACAATATGGGCTGCTGTGCAGGAGGCTTACCCCACTGAGTGGGAAGATTCCCCCCAGTGGGCTCTGGTGCTTGTTGAGACTGCCCTTTGTTTGTGCTGCTTGTGGAGCTAATTGGGCAGTGCTCTTCTATGGTCTGAAACCAACCTCCAAGTATGTTGGTTCTGGGGCCTCTTGGGAGGAGTCCTGGTGCAGGCCCTGGTCAGCCACTGCCTGTGACAGGCTGGGGGGTACCTGGTAGGAGCTACAAAGTGATCCATGGTTGTTCACTACCTGTGCTGGACCTGGAGGTGCATGGGAGAGCCCACGCTGCAAACTGAGGATGTCTGCCACTAGTACAGGGTCTGGGGTAGCTCTGCAAAAAGCCAGGACTCCCTGAGGCCTGCTGCCATCTGCTGGTATGCGAGTTGGGTGAGGCAGTGTCTCAGGGAGTCACTAGAGTGGGAAGAATTGTGGTCACCAGGTTAATGTAAATTCTGGTTTTGTGCCAGTGCTGAGCCTGGAGTGACTTAGCAAAAGTCTCAGCATACCGAGGCCAGTCGCTGCCCAGCTGGGGCCTGCTGGACTCTGATAGTTTTCCAAGAAAGAATGCAATGCAGGTAGGTCTGGTTGTTCTTGGAGAAAGTGCCTCCGGAGGTGTTTGAGTTGGGTGGGGTGGGATCCCAGTGAGTCAGCAATGCAGAGCAGCGGAGCTCACCAGGCCAATCAGATTCAGATTTAGCTGGAGGGGGCGGGCTCAACACAGGAAAGATGGGCCCGCCTGTTGGCTGCACCGAAGGTGGACTTCTCACCGGGAAAATGCCAGCTGTCCTCCAGTTTCCACTCAGTCTACCTCCCTGCCACCCCCGTATGTCACCGCCGTATATCTCCGAGTTACTGTCCCTACGCTGGAGACCAAGGTAAGTGCCTGTGAGCGAGTGAGTCTGTGTGCGGGCTGTTTAAGAGGATGTCTGGTTTTCCTGCAGCCTTCTGACCCACGCGAACGGTTGGAATTCCCACTGTTTTTCACAGCCAGATGTTGTGGGGGCTCCTCTTCTCAGCACCAGTACTCTGTGCTGGGGAGCCTGGTGTGGGAGGTCTGGAGTCCCTTGGCTCCAAGGCAGCCGAGATAATCCTCTTGATTCTCAACCACCACACGCAGGTGTGGGGCCCATTCTGAGTCTCCAGCCCTCCTACAGTCTCATCGTGGCTGCTGCTTTATATTTTCAGTTATAGGACTTCTGTTTTGCTAGACTTCAGATGGTTCTCCAGGTTGATTGTTCTATAATTTAGTTGTAATTTTAATGTGTTCATGGAAGAATTCAGGCACCCTGTTTATCTACTCTGCCATCTTGGATCTCTCCCCTATACTTGGGTTCAACACTCTACCTTTATCATTTCCTTCTTCATGACCATTTAACTTTCCTTACAAAGCAAATGTACTGGTAACAAATTCCTTCTTTTTTGTTTGTCTCAGAAAGTCTTCATTTCTCCACTTTTGAGAGATAGTTTTGCTCTACACAGAATTCTAGTTGGGTGGTGTTTCTTTCAACACTTTTTACTATTTCACAAGGCTCTCTTCCTGCTTGCATAGTTTCTGAAAAGAAGTCTGATTTTATTCTTATCCTTGCTTCACTATAACTAAGGTCCTCCCCCGCTCAGCTTCTTTCAAGATATTCTCTTCATCTTTGATTTTTCTCAAGTTTGAATATATTTCTAGGTGTGCATTTTTTGTTTTTTTATATTGTTTGGTTACCTCTGAACTTCCTGGGATCTGTGGTTTGGTGTCTATTATTAATTTTGGGAAAACCTCAGTCATCATTGCTTCACTTATTATATATTAAAAAAAAGTCTTTATTCTCCTTCATGTATTCCCATTATGTGTATGTTGCACCTTTTGTAAATGTCCCAAAGTTCTTGGATTTCTGTTTTGTCTTTTTTGTTCTTTTCACTTCTGTGCATTTCAGTTTTGGAAGTTTGTATTCACATTTCCCCAAGCTCATTGGGGAAAGCTCACTTTCCTCACACATTTTCTCTGTAGCAATGAGCCCCCCAGCAAAGGAATTCCACATTTCTGTTCTCTTGTTTTAACATTTTTTTTTTTTTTACTTTTTGCATTTTCCCCTTAGTTCTTTGTATTTCCATCTCTGCCTATATTACCTACCTACCTGTTCTTGCATATTGTCCACTATTTCCTTTAGTGTGCTTAGCACATTAATCAAGATTGCTTTATGTTTCTGGTCTGATAATTCCAACATATCTGCTACCTCTGAATTGTGTTCTTTTGCTTATCCTGTCTCTTCAAACTGTGTTCTTTAATTCTTTTAGTATGCCTTGTAGTTTTTTGTTGAATGCTGGACATGATGTACAGTGAAAAAGGAACTGAGCTAAATAGGCCTTTAGTGTGAGGTTTTATGTTTATCTGACTAGGGTTTAGCCTGTATTTACTATTTGCTGTAATGTTCAGAGGCTAAAACATCCTCAGGTGTGCTTGCTTTTGTCTCCCATGTTGTCTTTAGGGTTCTACAGAGGTTTCTTAAATAAGTTTTGAAACTACAGTTCTTTCAGTATATTCCATTGTTGTTAATCAGGAGTGTTATTGATGTAGTGCTCTGTGGTGAGTGGCGGGAAAGTGTGCTATAGTCCTATGATTTGGTCTCAGTATATTGAGCCTGTGTTCCCGTCTGTGACCTTCTGTGATATAATAGGAATGATGCTATATCTTTGTCTATGGTTCTTAGCAGAGACCTCCTAAAGCCCTTGGACTTTCTGAGTGATAAGGTGATGGGAGCATCTATGAGGTGACTGCAGGCCCCTAAATAGCTTCAGGATGGGTATTGATCACCAGGAAGACCAAGCTTAGAGTAGAAGCTTAGAACTTTCAGCCCAGCCCTAACCTCTGGGGTAGAGATTGAGTTCTTCACCATGGGTCAATGATTCAATCAGTCATGTCTAGGTAAGGAAACTTCATCCAAACCCCTAAACCTTGGGATTCAGAGAGACCCGACTTTGTCAACATATCAATGTGCTGGGAGGGTGTCATACCTGGAGAGGGCGTGGAAACCCTACTTCCCCCACCCCCACTTTGCCCTGAGCAGCCTTTCCATTTGGCTGTTCCCAGCTTGTATGTTTTACAATGAACTGATAAAAATGAGTAAAACGGTTTTGTTAGTTCTGATAGTTGTTTTAGCAAATAAATGAGCACGAGAGGGTGTCCTGGGAACCTCTGAATTTGTAGTCAGGCACGGAGAAATGTGTGTGGCCTGAGCTCACATTTCTAGCTGGACTCTGACTTGCTGGCAGTTTGTGGGACTGAACTCACAAACTGGTTAGTGGTAGAACTGAATTGAATTGTAGGCCACCCAGTTGGTGTTGGAGAGATGGAGAAGTAGTTTGGAAAACACACCACATATGTGCTATCAGGAGGATAAATAGCCTGTGAACCTCACAAGTGTTTTTAAGTGTGTCCCAGCCTCAACTTAGGTCACGCAGAAAGGCTAGAGGGGACTTAAGTTCCCAGTTTTCCTCCCCCATGTCCGTTTGGCGCTGATAAAATCCCAGTCTGCTAGGCGCCGGTGCAACAGAATCTTTGAGGACAGGCCTTGTTAATAAGAACAGAATATTGGGGGCATATTTTAAGTTGGCTATTTTCCTGTCTCTCTTTCCAATTTTGGAGACAGCAGTTTGCCCTGTGACCTCAATTCTATGATAACTCTAAGAAGAGTTGTTGATTTTAAGTTTGTTTTTTTTCTGGTGAGGATGGGAATGTCACCTTCTAAGCTCCTTACAATGCAGATGAGTAGCCAGAGGTCTCTCTCTCTTTTTTTTTTTTAAATTGGGGAAGGGGAACAGGACTTTATTGGGGAACAGTGTGTACTTCCAGAACTTTTTTCCAAGTCAAGTTGTTGTCCTTTCAATCTTAGCTGTGGAGGGTGCCGTTCAACTTCAAGTTGTTGTCCTTTCAGTCTTAGTTGTGTCGGGCACAGCTCAGCTCCAGGTCCAGTTGCCATTGCGAGTTGCACGGGGCACAGCCCACCATCCCTTGCGGGACTTGAGGAATTGAACCAGCAACCTTGTGGTTGAGAGCCCATTGGCCCATGTGGGAATCGAACCAGTAGCCTTCGGAGTTAGGAGCACAGAGCTCCAACCGCCTGAGCCACTGGGCCGGCCTGTTTTTTTTTTTTTGGAATATTGGGGGACAGTGTGTTTTTCCGGGACCCATCAGCTCCAAGCCAAGTCGTTTTCAATCTAGTTGTGGAGGGCGCAGTTCACTGGCCCATGTGGGGATCGAACTGGCGACCTTGGTTTTATGAGCACTGAGCTCTAACCAATGGAGCTAACCAGCAGGTCCTCTGACTCTCTTTTAATATTTGACTGCTAGTATGTTGGAAAAACACAGTTTTCTTCCTGAGTATATAAAACCCCGTTTTTCCCTCCTATGTGTCTCCTTCACTTTCACCTAAAACACTTCAGTTCTGACACTTCTGATCACCAACTGTGTGAGGGGTTTTCCCCCCAAGAAGCAATTCTCTGTGACACCAGCTGGTGTCCTAGAACTTAACTCAGTCATAACACTATGTATCTGGAGATAATGTCATATCCTACAGATTAAGGTCTCAGTCCCATGAGACTGCCCCCCACACACACATTTCAGATGCCAATAGCAAGCAATACGTCTCCAGGTTGCTCACAACTTCTGTCTGACTTGGTTACAGATCTATAGGTTCCTATAACCCCCTCACTCATTGGGTTTGGTTCATTTGCTAGAGTGCTCACAGAACTCAGGGAAACACCTACGATTACCAGTTTATTAAAGGATATAATAAAGGATACAGATGAAGAGATACTTAGGTGATATCTGGGAGGTCTGAGGAGGAGGCTGAAGCACCAGCTGGCTGTAATCCATTCCTGCATTTAAGCAGAACTTGTTTGCAGTTGTGCAGTTTTCTTCTCACAGATCCTTCCTAATGTGGGGACACAGGTGTGCACAGGGAATTCCAGAGTCACTTTCCAGATGGAGCAATGCCCTTGTCTACAGCAGGAGGGACACCCAGGCCAGGCCCGACTGGAATAGGAAGGGCTGCTATCTTCCTCGGGTCAGGGTCTTGGGATAATGCTGCAAGGCCACTCATGGAACTGTGACCCTTGTTTACAAACACACTTACAAATGACCTCACTATATGTGATAAAGAATCTGGCTCCGTTTTCAATATTTGTTGAGGATTTTTGCATATATGGAGGGTGCCCAAAAAAATGTATACACATTTGAAGAAAGGAAAAAAACTGTATTAAAACTGTAATACTCAATATATACTTATAACAAAAGATGAATACAAGTCATGTGTATACATTTCTTGGCACCCCCGGTATATTTGTAATAGATTTTGAAGTTTCTTGTGATATTTTTATGTTTCCAGAATAAGAATAGATACTGGCCTCAGTGTTGTCCCCATTCTATTTTTTGGAAGATTTTGTGAAGAATTGATATTATTTCTTCTTTGAATGTGTTGAAGAATTTTGTGGTGAAGACATTTTGGCCTGGGCTTTTCCTCATGTGTAGTTTTCTTTATTAGTATTATAATGAAA
The DNA here is from genome assembly GCF_004115265.2 of Rhinolophus ferrumequinum. NCBI lineage: Eukaryota > Metazoa > Chordata > Mammalia > Chiroptera > Rhinolophidae > Rhinolophus > Rhinolophus ferrumequinum. The sequence continues at coordinate 48,890,506 of NC_046301.1, forward strand.
CCAATTTTACTTGTTATTGATATATTCAGGTTTTCTATTTCTTCTTGAGTTAGTTTCGATAGACTTTATCTTTCTAGAAATTTGTCAACTTCATGTAAGTGTTCTAATTTGTTGGTATATGATTATTCATTCTATTCATTTGTAATTATTTTTATTTCTGTAACATTTGAAATAATGCCCCCTCATTTTTTTCTGATTCAAGCAATGTGAGTCTTCCTTTTTCTATAGGTCAATCTACCTAAAGATTGTCAATTTTGTTGATTGTTTTAAAGAACCCACTTTTGGTTTCACTGATTTTCTGTATGGTTTCTCTTGTCGCTATTTCATTAATTTCTCCTCTAATATTATTTCCTTCACGTTCTTGCTTTGAGTTTGCTCATCTTTTTCAAGTATATTAAATGAAAGATTAAGTTATTGATTTGAGGTTTTCTATCTTAGTATAGTCATTTATGGCTCTAAATTTCCCTCAAAGTACTGTTTTAGATGCATCATATAAATTTTTGTTATGTTGTGTCTTTATTTTCATCCATCACAAAGTACTTTCTGATTTCCATTTTGATTTCTTTTTTGACATATTGGTTATTCAGGAGTATGTTGTTTAACTTCCTCATATTTGTGAGTTTCTCCAATTTTCCCAAGATGTTTAATTTTTAAATTTCATTCCATAGTGATCAGAGACCATACTTTGTATTATTCTTAGACTTTACAATTATTGTTGTTTGTTTATGGCCTACCATAAGGTATTCCCTGGAGAAAGTTCCATGTGCACCTGAGAAGAATATATATTGTTTTTGTTGGGTGGAGTGTTCTACAGATACGTCTGCTTGCCTTATAATGTTTTTCAAGTTTTTTATTTCCTGCTGATCTTCTGCCTGGTGGTTGTATATAATATTGGGAGTGGAGTATTAAAGTCATCAACTATTCTTATTGAATTTTTCTCTCTCCTGTCAGTTTTTGCTTCCTGTATTTTGGCACTGTTATTAGGTACATATACGTTTATCATGGTTATAGCTTACTGATGGATTTAGCCTTTTATCCTGATATAATGTCCCACATTAATGCTAGTAATATGTATTTTTTTGTTTCAAAGTTTATTTTGCTTGATGTTAGTGTAGTCGCTCCAGCTTTCTCATGGTTGCTGTTTACATGGTGTATCTCTTCCCATCGTTTTACTTCCAGTCTATTTGTAACTCTGAATCTAAAGTGTATATCCTATAGATAGCACATAGTTGAACAGAATTTTTAAAAAATATTATTTATTTTGATACTTTTATTTTTCAGAGGTATAACTGACATACATTAGTTTCAGGTGTACAACATAATAATTCAATATTTGTATATACTGTGAAATGATCACAATAAGTCAACATCCATTTCTATACAGTTACAGAATTATTTTCCTTGTAATGAGGACCTTTAAGACTTACTCTCTTACCAACTTTCAAATATGCAATATAGTGTTATAGCTGTAGTTGCCATACTGTACATTACATCCCATGACTTATTTTATAATTGGAATTTTGTACCTTTTAACCCCCTTCACCCATTTTGCCCACCCTCACCACTTGCCACCTCTGGCAACCACCAATCTGTTCTCTCTGTATCTATAAGTTTAGTTTTTTGCTTATGCAAACCTATCAAATGTCTAAAGGATAACACAGGCAAAAAGCCTGGCTATGATGATGAGGTTTAATATACAAGACCAAAAGCAAGAGCCCTGAAAAAAATTGATGAAGTAGACTTTATTAAAAATAAAAATTTGTTTTCCAAAGACACTGTTAGGAGAATAAAAACACAAGACAGACTGGAAGAAAATATTTGCAAAAGCCATACCTGGTAAAAGACTTGTATCCAAAATACAGAAAGAATTCTTAAAACTCAACAATCAGGGCTGGCCCGGTGGCTCAGGCAGTTAGAGCTCCATGCTCCTAACTCCGAAGGCTGCCGGTTCGATTCCCACATGGGACAGTGGGCTCTCAACCACAAGGTTGCCGGTTCAACTCCTCGAGTCCCACAAGGGATGGTGGGCAACGCCCCCGGCAACTAAGATTGAACACGGCACCTTGAGCTGAGCTGCCGCTGAGCTCCCGGATGGCTCAGTTGGTTGGAGCGCGTCCTCTCAACCACAAGGTTGCTGGTTTGACTCCCGCAAGGGATGGTGGTCTGTGCCCCCTGCAACTAGCAACGGCAACTGGACCTGGAGCTGAGCTGTGCCCTCCACAACTAAGATTGAAAGGACAACTTGACGTGGAAAAAAAAAAAAAAAGGCCCTGGAAGTACACACTGTTCCCCAATAAAGTCCTAGTCCTATTCCCCTTCTCCAAAAAAAAACCTTAAAAAAAAAACACACACAAAAAAAACCCCTCAACAATCAGAAAATCTTTAATCTGAAAATAAAAGGCCAAAGTGAGAGGCAACGAGCATTTATCTGAGATCAAAAAAAGAATAGCTATTTGGGAAGCACTGATTCAGGCAGAAGCCCACATATTGTTCGGAACAGGAGACAAAGGTAAGAGGTATTTATGAGAAAAAGAAGGGGAACATTATATCAACAGAAGGAAGGCATTTCTGTTGGTGCATAACATAGTGTGATATTAATTCTAAACGATGTTTTTAATTTTCAGTCCAGTAGTCATTTGTCCAGTAGTCATAATATCTGCTTTCTTGTTATCTTTGCATACAGTTCTTTGGGGCACAAGGTTGCTTTAGGCCTGGGCCAAAAACCAGGTTGCTTTATGCCCTGTTTTAACCTTCCAAAGGTCTTAGGCATAAGTCATGCAAGGCAGTTTCTCTAGAATGGCATCTCTGGCTCCATTTCGAAGTGGCTCCATTTATATATTTTTTTTACAAGCCCAATTAAAAAATGGGCTACGTATCTGAACAGACACTTTACCCAAGAAGCCATACAGATGGCAAATCAACGTATGAAAAGATAATCAACGTATGAAAAGATATCATTAAGGAATTGCAAATTAAAACTATAATGAGATATCATAACACACCTACTGGAATGGCTGAAATGCAAAAGATACAAAATTCTTGTGAGGATGTGGAGAAACAGATACCCATTCATTGCTATTGGAAATGCAAATGGTACAGCCATTTTGTAAGACAGTCTAGTAGTTTCTGACAAAATTAAACATAGTCTTACTACATGATCCATCAATTGTGCCTCTAGATATCTATCCAAATGAGTAGAAATCATGTCCACACAAAATCCTACACACAAATGTGTATGGAAGTTTTATTCATATCCACCAAAAACTAGAAGCAATCAAGAGGCCCCTCAATAGGTGAATGGATAAACAAATTGTGGCATATCCAAACAATGGAATGAATAATATCCGGTGATAACAAGAAATTAACTATCAAGACAAGACATGGTGGGACACTGAATGCATATTGCTAAGTGAAAAAGTTCCCATTTGCAAAGGCTACATTCTCTATGATCCCAACTATATCAGCCTATTTTTAAGGGAGCAGAACTCTCCCTGACTGCTAATAAATAGTCCAAAGCCAAGTGGTCATCAGCTGCCATGGCTGCCCGATTTTCCTTCAAGGAAAACATCTGAAGCATTCACTATCTGGTACTTGGGTTTCAGACATTTCTTGATTAGCATCAATGATATGAGTTTGGGTGCTCAGGGCAGTGCCACTGACAAGTGAGTGCAATTGCCAGGAAAATAGCACATTTATGTTGAGAGGGTGTTTGGAAGGTGGGTCCCAAAATGAAATATTTGAACCAAGGGAACATAGGATGGCTAGTGGAGCACAGTTGCAATAAAGGCCTGTAGGAGTGACCATTTTGACAGCAATGTCTGGTACAGGAAGGCCTCTACTTATAAGGTGCCATGAAGCCAGGTGGTCACAACAAAGTAATGGGTCCTAAAGACTGGGGTTAGTCTAATCCCTCTAACAGGAGGAAGAACCATTTAGCACCATTTGTGTAAGTAAGCCATTCTGGTATTCTATGAGGGCTATAGCCTGGGGTTGTAAAAGAGGTAAAAATTTTACTGTATGCCTTTTTTCAAGAGCCCAGTGTTGTGTATTTTGGGAAATGAATCAACCACAAAAAAAAAGTCAGTACACTGAAGGTGATAAGTATCTTGGTGAATTCTTGCATTTTGGCTTCAGAAGCAGCATATCTGGTGGCATAGGTACTATACCTGCACAAGTACCTGTCATGGTCAGAGCACAGTGAGTAGCACCTGCAGAGGAGTGAGGGGCTCTATAAAATCTATTTGCCATCAGTATAGCTCCACACTCAGTCTGTAGGGACTTCCCAATCAATGGGAAATAAGCCCATTGATTTTATTGCCAGTGGCGGATTTTATTATTCTTTTTTTTATGTGGAATAAGGTGCATTTGTTAGTAAGTTAACCAAGGCAGAGATCAGTCCCTGGCATTCTGTCTAGACCTTTAGCACAGAGGTCTTTCAACTGTTTCATAACTTGATGAGTCCACTAAGCCAAGGTTATAGCAACAGGTCTGAGGTCCAGGTAAGTCTCAGACTTGAGTCAATTAGCTTGAGCATTGAAATGAGATTGTGAAGTTTGAGGTTGAATATATGCAGACATGTGTGGCCTTGATTTGTACTTGGGTAACTGTGAGACAAGATGTTATGAGTTCTTTATACCTAAGGGGGTGACCTTGGATAAGAAGTTGTTCTTGTTGGTGTTGTGTGACCAGATAGGTAGACCACTGGGAATGGCCTAATAGTGTGCAAATACGTGCAGATGAGCGTGACTGTTGGCCAGGGCATCGTCTAGTGCAGCATGACTGCCTAGAGTTAAGACTCATCATGCCTACGCCTGGGTCCCACTTTTTTTTTCTTTCATATTTATAACTTTATTTAAAAAAATAACTTATTTTTCAATTACAATTGACATACAATATTATATTAGTTTCAGGTGATCACCCCGATATGTCTAGTACCCATCTGAAACCATACATAGTTATTACAATATTTTTTTTTTCATGCAGAAAAAGTTGTTTCTGTTTGGATTAATAATAGTTTGGTTGAAACTGCATATGTGCTCTTGGAACTGATTTGTTTTTCAACAAGGAGAAAAATTTTATTATGCCAACTTTTAACATTCGTTGGACACTTTAATTTGATAATATTTTCTTTTTTTATTAATTTCAGGTGTACAAAACAATGTAATAGTTAGATATTTACAGCCCTCACAATGATAACCCCCTCCTCTGATCTATTACCCCTCTGACATTGTATATATAGCTGTTACAATTCCATTGACTTTATGCTGTACTCCACATTCCATTCATTGCAGTATTATTTACAATATGTATGTATGAAATGATAGTTGACATTCAATATTATTCTGCCAATAATAATACAGTGCAGTGATCAGGCATCTACACTGTCCATGAAGGGGTCTCCCTAATAAGACAAGTACCCATCTGACAGCCTACAAAATCTTTACATTATTGATTATATTCCCCAAACTGTCTTTCATATCCCCGTGGAAAGGACCACCTCCTTATGCCATATACGATAATAAATTCAAAGTGGATTAAAGACTTAAATGTAAGATCTGAAACCATAAAACTCCTAGAAGAAAATGTAGGAAATAAGTTTGCAGGCTTTACACTTAGTAATATTTTTACTGATATATCCTCTTAGGCAAGGGAAGACAATTAAAAAAAAACTAAAGTTTTTTTCACAGCAAAGGAAACCATCAATAAAACAAAAAGGCATCCTACTGAATAAGAGATTTGCCAATGATACATCTGCTGAAGTGTTAATATCCAAAATTTATAAAAAACTCATTGAACACCAAAAACACAAATTAAAAAATGGGCAGAGGACATGAAGAGACATTTCTCTAAAGTTATTACAATATTATTGACTATATTCCTTATGCTATACTTTACTTCCCCATGACTATTTTGTAACAACCAATTTGTACTTCTTAATCCCTTCCCCTTTTTCAACCTGTCCCCCAAGCCCCTCCCATCTGACAACCATCAAAATGTTCTCTGTATCTGTTAATTGTTGTTTTGTTTGTTCGTTTTTTTAGATTCCACATACAAGTGAAATCATATGATACTTGTCTTTCTCTGACTTATTTCACTTAACATAATACCCTGTAGGTCTATCCAGGTTGTCACAGATGGCAAGATTTCGTTCTTTTTTTATGGCCAAGTAATAGTCCATTGTATATATGTACCACGTCTTTATTCAATTGTCTATTGATGGGCACTTAGGTTGCTTCCGTATCTTGGCTATTGTAAATAATGTTGCAATGAACATAGAGGTGCACATATCTTATTGAATTAGTGTTTTCACTTTCTATTGATAAATACCCAGAAGTGAAATTGCTGTTCTTTGTCTTTTGTTATAGCCTTTGTTTTAAAGTCTATTTTTTCTGACGTAAGTATGCTCGGGTCTCACCTTTGAACGGGGATAGAAAGCAGCAGCTCTCCAGTGGACTTGACCTGGAGTACTCACAGCACATTGCCCATAAAGCAGATAAACTCTCCTGGTCACTCAGGTGATCACAAGAAGCCCCTCAAGGGGCTGATGAGTCTAGAAAACGGGTGACCTTCAGAACCATTGCATTGAACCGAGGACAGGGAAAACACTTCCTCTTGGTGGAATATGCCAGAAGGTCCATGTTTCACTTTGTCCCGAGGGTACTACTATCTTTTCAGTGAGGAGGACGCTGTGGTGAAACCAGCTTGAAGGGTGCTGCCTCCATGACTGAAGGCAAAATGGGAAAAAGGTCTTCAGCTCAGGGCCTGTGAGATGAGAGCCTCCATCTCCAGAAGGGCAGGTCTGTGGCCAGCACTGGCTGCTGTATGTGCAGCAGTGGGCTGAGGAGCGTAGGCTGTTGCACCAGAATCCCCTGGGCAATTCATGGCCAGCACGGGTGGTTGACTCTTGAGAGGCCTGAGAGGGGGCTACACTAATGGAGTGATGATTGTGTGAATAAATTCTAGAGCCATTTGTTTCCTCATCCAAAGTGGGTCGATTTTGTTATTCATCTGTGAGTACTGTACGTGGAGCTGAGAAGTAGGATAGCGGGGACTGATGATGCTGAGGGCTGTGCACCGAGACATGAGATCTACCTCTGTTTCTTCGGCTTTCCGATCACAGCCACCTGTCGTTGCTGCAGTTTTTAAGTGGGACAGGCGTGGATTTCTAAAGATGCTTCCCACCCAGCAGGCACAACAGTAGGCTTCAGATGGGAAACTAGAGCTGGAAATGGCTTCAGGATGGCCCCAGAAAGACATGATGCTGATGTCCATGAACTAGGATGTCCCCAGGCAGATACCACTTGGGGAGAACTGTGGAATACTCCTTTCTGTTTCAGACCCTGCATTCCCAAAGATCTGACTGTGGAACATGACTTAAAGTCTAAGATAGATTCTGGGAACCCTCTCGCTTCTTTCCAGTTGTGTGTATAGGTAGAGGGCAGGGGCTAGAGGGGCTTTTCTTAAGATGCAGTCGCAAATGAGGCCTGTTGGGGACTGAGTCCTTCAATTCTTCGTAAGAAGGATCCCAAAGTGGCGAAGTGTTGCACACGTGAAAATCAAAGTTCACGAGTTTTAACTCTCCTTGCCTATGAAAGCATTTTTGTTTTCTATTATTTTTGAGATATACACACACATACTAATGTTAAGTGCAGTTGTGAGTTTTCACAAATGTGTACTAATACTACCACCAAAAGATGGAAGACACTCCATCACTCCCAAAACAACGTTTTTGTGGTGCTCATTTGTACAAAGTCCTTCAGATCAGTTTGAACCACTCATCTGTTTTAGGTCCCTATATGTTTGCCTCTACTTTTTCCAGCATGTAATATAGAACACCATGTTGCCACATGAGCCCTGTTTGTCAAATGTGATGCCATATTTGTCAAAGTGCCGAACTTCAAATTTTGCATTTTCTTCTGAATATAAAAATTTTGACAGTACCCAGAAGTGATGGCACACATTAGGCCTTTAAAACGGAGAGATAGAGGCCCTTATTCTGAGAGCTGAATGAGTTTGGCAACAGTTTTGTGTTCAGCTTTCATTTGTAAGATGGGATGAATGATTGGGAGAGGGGCAGAACTGAGACAAGTACTTAGTAAGAAATCACATAATTACTCCATCACTGAAAAAATGGAGGCAGTTTGGAGTTTCTTTGCTCTTTAATAAAGCACAAAGCTGGTAGTTTCCACCCTCCCACTTCCATAATATGTGCGGGAAGTCTAAGAATATGGAAATGAGCCGTATGAACAGCAAAACGGGCTTTGTAACTTTGTTGACCAGTGAAACAAATAGCTCCCAGGTCTCCTCTTATAAAAGGCATTAAAACCTTCCCCTTTTGAGGATGTCAAACACACCTCCTTTTCCATTAAATTAGGATATTACTCTGTGATACATTCTGTCTGCAGCTTATCTTGGCTATTCCCGGGATAACTGATGTCTAAACTTCTATAGGTCTTTTCAGTGTTTCAACCAGGAAATCACATAGGATTTGCACAGGTATCACTCTACTCATAGGAAAACCCACAATGGGCTTCAATCATGCAGAGATATAGAACTCTTCCTCAAACATGGAAGAACTCCAGTGCTTCATGGGCTACATACAGGTCACTCAATCTGTGTAGCAACAAAATGATAATGGAAATATAAAAGGCAAATCCCTGTGACCCAAAGGAACAGCAAGTCTTACCTGATACTAAGTCTCAGATAAACCACATCTAAACTCGTGATTATGAGTTCCTGCAATAAAACTTTTAACCATGGCAAAAATGAAAATGAACCATGTCTATACCTTTATCTGCATTGGAACCATTACTGTTAGTCACAGGAATGCAGGACTGTCTGTATTGTTCCCCACTATTTAAAATGTTATCAGATGGTGGAAATAATCAATAATCCTTACTCACGAAGACCCTGATCCTCCAAAGGGAGATACACACACCCAGCATCCCTATTACCTCACGTCACTGTTTACTTTCCTTCAAAGCCCTTATTTTCATCTTACAAACCAAAACTATTGATATATTAGTTTCAGGGGTACAATATAGTGATTGAACACGACATATACCTTACGATCTGATCATCCCAGTAAGTCTACTAATCACCTGTCACCGTGCAAACTTATCACAATATTACTGACTACACTCCTCTTCACCTTTTCCATCCATCCCCCGACCCCTCCCTTCTAGCAACCATCAGTTTGATCTCTATTTCTATGAGTCTGATTTTTTTCTTTTTTGGATTCCACATACAAGTGAAACCATATGGTATTTGTGTTTCTTCGTCAGACTTATTTCACTTAGCATAATTCCCTCTAGGTTTATTCACATTGTTGCAAATGTCAAGCTTTCTTTTCTTATTGCTGGAGTAAATTCCAGTTGTGTATGTTTATATATACCACATCCTCTTTATCCATTCATGTATGATGGACATCTAAGTTGTTTCCATACCTTGGCTATTATAAATACTGCTGCAATGGATATCGGGGTGCATGTATCTTTTCAAATTAGTATTTTTGTTTTCTTTGGATAAATACCAGAAGTAGGATGGTTGGATCACATGGTAGTTCAATGTTAGTTTTTTTGAGGAATCTCCGTACTGCTTTCCATAATGGCTGTACCAAAAACTGTGTATATTTTGAGTCTACAGTGTCTGGCAGAGGAGGAATGCTGAAAAACACAGAATTGAGACTCTAAGTTTCTGAGCAAGAAAGGCTCGAATGGAATAGGGACCCTGTCTTTTTCCTTTGCTAGATTTGTGTTCTCTGACAATTTTACCTGAATTTTACCTGAAGGCCTCAGTTGATATTATGAAGTTTGCTAAAGTGCAAGTGACTTTATATATTTTAACTGAGGTACTTTATATAGAAAACAATGCCCTTTATGCCACAGGAAATATTTCCATGTTTAGGTAAGAACTATTATGATTACTAAAGACAGAATTTAGTACACCTCACAGTATGATTAAGACCTTTTGGGCACTGTCTTACTGATACAACCCAGTCTCATCTATAGTTTGTGGTCATCCTTATCATGACAATTCATTACACCCCTCTCTTTGAGTACAGGTGTGATCCTGGTAGTTTTGGCAAGAAGGCACCAAGAAAACCATGATGTAAGTTTTTAATTAAGAATGAGTGAGAGGTTAGTTTAATGACAAACATTATAAACTATAGAATAAAAGAGTTGCCTGAGGAAAAAAATACCACATGATAACATCGATTCAAAGTGTGTAATGATTACTTGACAAAAATCACAAGACTGATCTAAAAATCCACAATTACAATGAGATGTTTTAATATATCCTATCAGGAAGTGAAAAAGAAAATATGTTAGTACACAAGTTGTTTGAAACAGTTCATAAAACATTTATATGAAGCATTTGACAAAAAAAATACTGTTTTAAATCACATGCAAACATAATCGAAAATGTACTGAGGAATTATGTTCAGCTGCGAGTAATCAGAAATATCCACAATCTGCCTGATAGGAGGAGGTGCCAATTCTCATATGGACAGACTGGGTCAGAGCAGTCACTGCTCAGTGCAGCAGAGAAACAAACTTCAACACAGTTTGTTTGGACAGCACCACTGTAGCTGTCATAGTGGAATCAGGAACACACGGTCGTAGCAATATTAACAAAACATAGTGTTTACTACACAAATTAGACCATATACAAATACAATCTAGACAAGATAGGGTTCAGTGCTTCAGAAAACTTTCTGAAACATGACAGTCCAAATTTGCTGTCTGGTGGACACATGAGGGCTTGCAGGAAAATCGAAACTGTGACAGATTTTTGCTGTGGGACTTGTGGAGGCATCTGTGGAAACTTACAGCTCTGAGAAAAAGGAAGTCGTGTAGCTGGTGGTGTTACTGAGGACCAACTGACTTGCATGGCAAAGAATCAGGAAAATGGGTTGGAAGCAGGTACATATGAAACAGCTATGCATCTGTCTGTGTACCGTGGTTCAAAAACTAAGGCCTTCTTCATTTCTGTCTTTCCAAATCTCACACAAGTGAGGCTATTAATGAATTCTAACATGGGACCATAAAAAGAACAGAAAATGTTCTGGAAAATGTAGGTCATAACATTACCCATGTTGACTGTTGACATAACATATTCCAGGACAGCCATCTCCAATTTTACACTTGATTGTCCTATCACAGGTCTCTTTTCGGTTTTGCAAATATAAAGGCTTATTGGTCTATCAAAGATAATGTTATTACACAAATGAACCAGGGTGTGTTAATAACACTTAGGAAAGTAGCTAGAAATGTGATTCTATTTAATCTCATAGACTTGAAGCACTGTGAGAGCAGTGGCCATTTTCGTTATGTTCATGGTTGTATTTCTAGTGTCCAGCCCAGGCACAAAATAGGTGCTCAACAGAGAGATGGTAACACCACTGGCGGACTGTAGTGATATCATATAATCATTTTAATTGTATTATGGGTAAAAGATACCTTAAATGGTGACATCAGAGTACTATAGGAGAAATTTAATGGGTTGATGGGGGGAGAACCTTGCCTTGGTGCAAAGTTATTGTAGCTGTGAATTTAAATCTAAAATAATTAAATATTTTATGACTGCTTTGTAAGTTTGAGGTTTATGTCAGTGCAGCTTGCTTTTCTTAGTGTAAAGTCTATTATCCAAATCACAGTCAGAGAGAATGACAGAGTAAAGGGAAAAGATGTAAACAGTAATTCACATGAGGTTATACTTTATGAAGAACTTTTTGTACTTACAAATTTATGCCAATCATCTATTAGTAAGGAAAATTGAATAAATCTCTTCTGATGAAAAAAAAGAAAGTTTTTCTCATAAGAAAGGAGAAACATTTATAATGGGTAGGAATATCCAGTACCTACCACACGAAACAAATAGGAAAATCCCAACAAGTACCAGTGTCATTATTCCCCTTAACTTATAGAACAATTAACAATTATATAAAAATTAACCCTATTTGTATATTACAATTATATTTCAGGGATCCAACAGACTTCAAAATGGGAAAACAAAAATTTTATAAGCTGATTTAAAGAAAAATATTACCTACTAAAAGCTTATGTACTATTGCTTAGAATACTTACAGAGTTGTCTCAACTCAGTGTTCATTTACAAAACTATCAAGCAGAATCCACAGTCCAGAGACTGAGTTTCAGAATGACCCACTGATAAAAACAATATATTTTTAACTTTAAAAACATTTCTTTCATGTTGTGAATTTTCTGGAGTATTATATGAATTAATGTGCATTAGGCTTTCTCATATTACTTACATTTATGGCCATTTCTCTCCAGTGGAGCTTTCACATGACTTTGAGTGTATTTTTTAAGACTGACATTTCCCGTGTTAATCAGTTATACTTTATCCAGTGTGCATTCTCATGACATGCTTATGTAAGGATGTGGGCCAATTGAAGGCCTTTCCACAATGCTTACACTGAAGAAGTTTCTCTCCAGTGTGAATTCTTTCATGGCTTCTAAATGAACTGGGCCGACTAAAGGCTTTCCCACATTCTTCACATTTATATGGTTTCTCTCCAGTGTGCACTCTCATGTGACCTCGGAAGGTTGTGCGATAAATGAAGGCTTTCCCACATTCCTTACATTCATAGGGTTTCTCTCCAGTATGAGTTCTTTCATGTACTTGGACGTAACTGGAACAACTGAAGGCTTTACCACATATTTTACATTCATAGGGTTTCTCTCCTGTGTGAGTTCTTTCGTGTATTCGAAATGAACTGGGACAGTTGAATGCTTTCCCACATTCCTTGCACTTATAAGGTCCATCTCCAGTGTGTGTCATCATATGTCTTCGAAAGCTTGTGAGAGATACAAATGCTTTCCCACATTCCTCACATTTATAGGGTTTCTCTCCAGTATGAGTTCTTTCATGGATTTGCAAACCTAGAGCAGAACTGAATGTTTTCCCACATTGTTTACATTCATACGGTTTCTCTGCAGTATGAGTCTTTTCATGTCTTCGAAAGGAAGTGGGACAACTGAGGGCTTTACCACATTGCTTACATATATAGGGTTTCTCTCCAGTGTGAGTTCTCACGTGGACTTGAAAAGTGGTGAGCCAATGGAAGGCTTTTCCACATTCTTTACACTGATAGGGTTTCTCTCCAGTGTGAGTTCTTTCATGTGTTCGAAAGGAACTGGAACAACTGAAGGCTCTACCACACTGTTTACATTCATAGGGTTTTTCTCCAGTGTGAGATCTTTCATGTATTCGATATGAACTCGGACAGTTGAATGCTTTCCCACATTCATTACATTTATAAGGTCCATCTCCCGTATGTGTTATCATGTGTCTTTGAAAGCTTCCAAGAGAAATGAAGGCTTTCCCGCATTCCTTGCAGTCATAGGGTTTCTCTCCAGTATGCGTTCTTTCATGTTTTCGAAGAGAACTGGGACAACTGAAGGCTTTATTACACCTTTTACACTCATAGGGTTTCTCTCCGGTGTGAGTCCGTTCATGACTTCGATAGGAGCTGGGACAACTGAGGGCTTTCCCGCACTGCTTACATTCATAGGGTTTCTCTCCTGTGTGCGTTCTCTCATGTGTTTGGAAGGTCTGATGATACCTAAAGGCTTTTCCACATTGTTTACACTGATAGGGTTTCTCTCCAGTGTGAGTCCGTTCATGTTTTCGAACAGACTGGCGATATCTAAAGGATTTCCCACATTCCTTACATTTATAGGATTTCTCTACACTGTGATTTCTTTCATGTTTTTGAAAAGGTTGGAGATAACTGAAAGCTTTCCCACATATCTTACACTTATAAAGCTTCTTTCCACCTTCCTGATACTTGTATGGTTTGGGCGCAGTGTGAGATCTCATGTGTCTATTAAGGGATGAACGACTCATGAAGACTTTTCCACACACACTGCACTCCCATGGTTTTACTTTAGTAGAAGTTTTCTTGTTCAGATTAAGATTTGGGATATGGCTGAAGTTTTCTCCACATTGACTACCTTCTTTATTTTCACAGAATCTCTCGACCATATAACTTCTATTAAAAAAAAACAGAGTAAATGATTAGTGATTTATTAATGATTAGTAAAATTAGAATTATATATTTACAATTTATAGGGAAAGTAGGTTTTCTGAACTGTCTGAATTGTTTGAAACTCAATACACTGAATGTTCTGAAAGAAGGTTAGACCATAGCTATTATTAAAGTAGTGATATTCGTATGTGGAGTTTCTGAATAATGATTCCAAGTGAACTATTTTGGAAAAACTGAACATCTATGTAATAATTAAGAAAATATATTTTTGGTAGAATTTTTCCAAAACGAAATAAATTTGAAGCTGGGTTATTTTCGTCTGCTTGTTTTTAAATTTTCATGACATATGAAGATTCCCTTGTAGGACACTGCTTTCTGTTGTGAGTGAAACTCACCTTAGATTTCTTCTCTGGTTTTTATACTGATCTTCAATGTAATGATCTTCCCATTTTCTTCCTAAAATGCAGAACCAGAAGAAAAAAAAATCACAGAATTATGACATTACTATGATGAGCTCTGTCCATGTCTGCTTTATTTACCAAAGTGTTTCCTTTCCCCATTCTAAAGCAGAGAACAATGCTGACAGACAGAAAACACTTGTTCTGTAAGTGACTAAGTGAAGGAATGTCATCATCCTTACCTATTGAGGCCAGGTTCCTGAAGGTTTCCCGCATCACATCTCTGTAGAGTTTCTTCTGTGAAGGATCCAGCAGAGCCCACTCCTCCAGGGTGAAGGTCACAGCCACATCCTCAAAGGCCACTGAGTCCTGTAACATCACACACATGTACACAGGAAGACAGGTATGATAGACAGAACTGGGGATCTATAGTCAATTCATAAGAAGTTCACATATGATTCTGCGATCTCAAAATACTTATTCTATGACTCGGTCATCAGAATTCTTACTATACATAATCACTTCCTCCAATTTAGTAATATCATGAAAACATGGAAATTATTTCTACATTTTTACTATGATCACTTCAAGTGTTACTGTTCCCTAATGGCTAAGGCCCAAAGCACATTGGAGAAATGCGAGAAATCCTATAGAAATGAAAGAAGAAGTATTTCCATTTTAAGACCATCAATTCTTTGTAAGAAAAATCTTTCCTCTCCTTCCTTGTTACCCACGGTATCATGCAGCACTCCATGATGTGTGAGGTTTTAATGACTAAAAACTCAGTGAAGAACTGGAAGCTTTTTATTCTATTCTGATTCCTAAACATGGGAGGCCATTATTTGTAGTAATCCAACAAATAAGTAGGACCAACTGGCCACACAGTCCTCAGGACATTAGAAGTAGCCATACAGCTAAATGAATGAAAATATTCTTGTGGAGAGTATTAATTTTAACTTGTCTATAAAGACATTTATCACAGATTGTTACTCCTTTTCATTTCTGTCCCATTTCATGGGGCTGGGAAGTTATTCAGAAGTGAACAGCTCAGGCATGACAACTTAGACCTCCACAAAATCCCTACACTCATGGGATTCAGAACTGCTTCTCACCAATTTCTAGCACATACCCTTGTATGCACACATGAGGGAATAAGATACCAGAAGAGCTCTTTCTGGTAAAACCGTAACAGTGTATCCTGGGCCCTGCTGACCCTGAGGGAGTTAACTAAAGACCACAATTTGCCCATCATCATTAAAAAAAAAATAAGGGGCTCAGTAGTGCTTTCCTCTAAAAGAACATAAAACTTCCCTTTTCCAATTTCAGGAGGCAATGATTTTCAACCAACCACGCTAGAGCCTGCCCTCACTCTTCTCATTTCCATGACCTCATGTGGTGTACAGGAACACGACAGCCCGACCTCTGGGCATAGGAATCCCTCAGCCACATAATTCCCTGAAAAATCAGTCTCTGAAAAAGATCATTAACCCATTGATATCTATATGCAGGGGATAGAGAAAATGCTCCTATCAGTAATTCTGATGGTAGAATTTACCCGTTCAGTTAAGGAACAGAATAGGAAATTCCCACTTCTTGGTGGGTGCACAGAGTAAAATGAGCTGCTTGGGTTGGCGCTAATTACTCTTTCTATGGTGGACCTGTAGTGCTTGCTCATCTGTAGTACTGCCTAGTACATTAGCAAGCCT
The DNA here is from genome assembly GCF_004115265.2 of Rhinolophus ferrumequinum. Taxonomy (NCBI): domain Eukaryota; kingdom Metazoa; phylum Chordata; class Mammalia; order Chiroptera; family Rhinolophidae; genus Rhinolophus; species Rhinolophus ferrumequinum. The sequence goes on from NC_046301.1 coordinate 48,906,627, forward strand.
GAGACTGCCGACTATTAGGAATGGCTGCTCACGTTTGTCCTTCTTCGCTGGTATTTGGGAACTGGGATATAAGGGGCCCACCACCCTAACTGATAAGAGTGGCTCAGTGCCTAAACTGTATATGCAAAGAATACAGTATGTCCCAAACTCTTGTTTTGGTTCTGAGTCTGAATTTTTGTTATGCTTGGCAGAGGGTGCCTGTGTGATCTGCACCCTGAAACCACTCTGAGCACTGAGTTTCTAATGAGCTTCCCTGGAAGACAACAGATTACGTTATATTGTCACAACTTTGTTGCTTGTGAAATTGAGCCCATCATGTCTGATTACACTAGGAGAGAACATCTGGAAGCTTGCATCTGGTTCCCTCCCTATAGAACAAATTTATTTACATACTAAACAAGACTAATGAATGACACTTACTGATCCTAATAAAAAATTTGAATTTTCTATTAATATAAAAGGAGAATGAAATAAACGAAAACATGGTGCAAGTTCTTAGAAATAATTCAATGTTACCTCTCCCAAAATATATCTTTATAAAATTCCATCAATCCCCAAAACAGACCTTTTAGGAGTCAACAAAAACAATTCCTCCAAACCTGATAGGAAGAATGTGTTGAAAAATGGTCAGGTCTTCTGAAGAACAAAGTGGCTGCTTGCCTAATATACATCAAGAATTCTTAAACTACAGAATTTCAGATAGCATAGTATTAGTAGAGAGAAAAACAAACCAAGGTAGAGTGTCTTCCACGGCCAACATTTAATATGCAAATTCGGTCAAGGCAGAGCAGCCTCTGTAGACCACTGGCAGACATCGTGAACACTTTAATACACGGGGTAAGGACAAACTTATCTAACTGGGAAATGCATTTTATTCCCCTACATTCCATGGACAATAGCCAATTCATTATAGATTTAAATGTGAAAGATAAAACTAGGACACTTTAAGAAGTCACAGGTAAATGTTTCCTTCAGTGCTCCCCAAATAGGCAAAATTTTCTCATATAAGAAAAAAAGTAAGCACCAAGGCAAGAAGAAATTGACCAAATATGTTAAAACTTCAGGCAGTTAAAACACAAACAAGGTGTATCTCCAATACATGCAATAGTAAAGGTTTAGGGTATGGAGGTAAGACTGAAGGGACACATAGTTTAAAAGAAAGTTGGGGGGTTATTACCAAAACATACTTAGAAGATGATGAAAGACCACATGTGAAAAAAACCCATCTCCTTGTTAAGAGGAAATGAAAGAAAATGTTAAACAAATTACACTTCACACTGATGAGGACAAACATTAGTCAATTCAACAATCCCAAGTGTTAACGGCTATAGTCAACAAGGGCATAAATTATGCATGAATGGAAGAAGTGTCACTTGATATAATCCATTGCCATTTCCTGTAAATTTGAATTTGATCACTAGCTATAGCTTAGCAGTTTTTCTCCAACGCCCAGAGCATTGTGTATTTGCACTTGCAGACTCATAAAAGAATGGCAGAGTGGTATTTTTCCCCTTCTTCCGCTTCCCCCCCCACCCCGCCCCGGGGGTTCCTCAGTCCAGTTGTGTAGGGCACAGCTCCCTGGCCCATGCTGGTGTTATGAGCCTTGCGCTCCCCCCGCCCCCCTCGCCAGGGCAGTCGGTCACCAATCGTTGGGATGAAAACATCAGGACAATCTAACAACTGCCCAAGGCCCATTTATGAATCTTGATGATTACACAGATGTTTTATTGTTATTATTACTGTTTTCCAAAATAATTATGTACTTTTTTTCTGAATATATGTGATACAAATTTAAAGAATTAAGGATAATCGCATCATGATGGAGTGAGATGACTCCTTTGTATCTTTCCTTCAATCTATAACTAGTAGGACATTTGTATCCCAAGAAAGGTTACCCTGGGTGCTGTGACATCCACACATTGGTACAGCTGCAGGTGGGCATACTGGAACATGTAGGCAGAATGGGGGGGGCGGTGAAGGACAGGAATGGAGTCTGTAGCCCTGGTTTCCCGGCTGCTGCAGCTGAGCCCACAGCCCCAGCAAAATTAACAGCAGAGGAGTTGGGGTACAGCCCCAACTCCCAAGAAAGAAGGACAAAAGTGGCGTCAGCACCTGAGAATCCAGCTCTCTCACACCACCAGAGACCCAGAGTGGCAGTGGAGACACATCTCCGACCTCCTAGTCACAGCACAGCAGTACCAGTGGCCACAGGGAACCAGGCCGCAGTGCAGTAGGCTCATGAACCCTGCTTCTTCCTACCTTCCACATCACCTCACCACAGTGGTGGTGCTCCCGAGACCCAAGTGACCTGGAAACAGCAAAAGCACCCATGACCCTGGTCACCCAGGTCCCCTTCCCCCGGAAAGACACCAGCAATCTCAATAAATAAGAAAAATAATGCATTAGAAAGCACAGGGAATTGAGGAGACCATGTGGAAGAGATAATTAGCAAGCTTGAGACAGAAATCTAGAAATGACTCAGGTGGGAAAGGACAAAGAACGAAGATTAAAAAAAAAAAAGAACTCTATGAGAACTACCTGACTCCATTAGGGCAACATAAGCATCACAGGTATCGCCAAAGGAGAAGAGAGTGAAAAAGGAAACAGAGAACCTATTCAAAGAAATAACAGAGAACATCCCAAACCGGGGAAGGAACTGGACATACAAGCAAAAGAAGCTAACAGAACAGCTAGTTATCTCAACACGAAGACACCTTCTCCAAGACATGTTATACCAAAAGTGTCAAAAGTCAGTAATGAAAAAAGAACTCTCAAGGAAACCGGGGAAAAAAGACAGTAATCTCTAAAGGAAACCCCATCAAATTGTAATCAGATTTTGCAGCAGCAACTCTACAGGCGAGGGTAGAGTGGAATAATATGTACAAAATGTTGAGAGAGAAAAACTATCAGCTAAGAGTCTCTACCAAAGTTGTCCTTTAGATATGGAGAAATAATGGCATTGCCAAACAAAAGTTGAGGGAATTTACCACAAGACCTACATTACAAGAAATGTTGAAAGGAGCCCTTTTACCTGAAACAAAAAGAAAAAAATACACATTGCGTAAGGTGACAGAGTTGCAATCTTCTGCCTCTATTTCAGAATAGACTGTTAAACAATTATAAAAGTTAAAAGGAAAAAAAGCATTAAAGATAACTATAGCTACTTCAATTTGGTAATAAACATGAAAAGAGATAATTTGTGACAACAAAACATAAAAAGGGGAGGAGGAAAAGGATGGAACTTGTATAGGCAAATGAAAATGCCATCAGAAGAAAAAGGACTGTATTATTCACGAAACATTTTAGACAAACTTCATGGTAAACACACACACACACACACCCACCCAGGGCTGAGACACAAATATAAGAATAGAGGAAAAGGAAGAAAACAGAAAACAACCAGGCTAAAATAGCAGATAGAAACACAAGGGAAAACAAACAATGGCGATACAGAGAAATCAGAAAACATTAAATGGCTGTAGTCAAGTCCTCATGTGTCAATGATCACTTTAAATGTAAATAGGACTCACCAATCAAAAGACACAGAGCAGCTAGATGATTAAAAATCAAGATGTATCTTGTATCTAGATGATTCAAAAACAAGACCCAACTATATGCTGCCTTCAGGAGACCCAGGTCAGCTCCAAAGACAACACAGGCTCAACGTGAAGGGGAAGAAGATACTACAAGCAAATGGTATTCAGAAGAAAGCAAGTATAGTCATATTTACATCAAAGTAGACTTCAGGACCCAGAAGGTAAAAGAGACAAAGATGGACATTTTATAATACCAAAGGGGACAATCCACTAAGAAAACATAACATTTATTACCATACATGCATGACTTGAGACCAACAAAACATATAAAGCAAGTATTAACAAACATAAAGGGAGAAATAGACAGCAACACAGTAATAGCAGGAGACTTTTAACATTCCACTTACACCGATGGGTAGATCATTCACACAGAAAATCAAGGAAACACTGGCCTTAAATGACACATTCGACCCGACAGACTTAATGGCTTTACAGAATTTTTCATCCAAAAGCAACAGTATACACATTCTTCTCAAGCACACATGGAACATTCTCAAGGACAGACCATATGCTGGAATGCAAAACAAGTCTCAATAAATTTAATAAGACTGAAATAACATTAAGCATCTTTTAAAATCACAATGGTATGAAATTAGAAATCAACTACAGTAAGAAAGCTGGAAAAATCACAAATACGTGGAGATTAAACAACATCCTACTGAACTACTATGGGAATAGTAGTTCCCATACAAGGAAGAAATAAAAGAAGTCAAAAGATACAGAGACAAAGGAAAATGAAAATGCAACATACCAAAATCTTTTGGATGTAGCAAAAGAGGTACTAATAAGGAAGTTTACAGCAATACAGGCCTACCTCAAGAAATAAACAAAAATAAAAAATAAACAATCTAATACTACACCTTAAGGAACTAGATAAGAACAAACAAAGCCAAAAGTCAGTAGAAGGAAGGACATAAAAATAAGAGCCAAATAAATGAAATTGAGACTAAAAAGACAATACAAAAGATTAATGAAACTAAGAACTGGTTCTTCGGAAAAATAAAATTCACAAACCTTTAGCTAGAATCACTAAGGGAAAAGAGAAGACTCAAATAAATAAAATCAGGAATAAGGCAGAAATTACAGAAGATACCACAGAAATACAAAGGATCATAAAAGAATACTATGGAAAGCTATATGCCACCAAATTGAACAACCTAGTACAAATAAATTCGTAGACCTTCCTAGATGAAATAATGAAGAAATAGGCTATCTGAATACACTGCTCACTAGTAAGGAAATTGAAACTAATCAAAAATCTTCCAAAAAACAAAAATCTAGGACCAGATGGCTTTACTGGTGAATCCTACCAAATATTCAAAGAAGATTTAATACCTATCCTTCTCACAATTTTCAAAAAAATTAAAGGGGCAGAAATGCTTCCTTACTCATTTTACAAGTTTATCATTATCCTGGTATCCAAACCGGGCATAGACAAGACACACACACACACAGCCCACCTCCACTCACAAATTAGAGGCCAATATCTCTGATGAACACAGATGTAAAAATCCTCAACAAGATATCAACACGTTGAATAAACAATACATTAAAAGGATCACACACCACCAGCAAGGAGGGTTCATTCCAGGGAGGCAAGGATGGTGGTTCAACATCCACAAATCTATCAACGTGATACATACCACATTAACAAAGCAGGATAAAAATCATGTGATCATCTCAATAAATGCAGAAAAGGCATTTGACAAGATACAACATCCATTTGTGAAAAACAAACTCAATAAAACGACTATAGAAGGAAAGTACCTCAACACAGTAGAGGTCACATATGACAAAGCACAGCTAACATCATACTCAATGGTGGAAAGACTCAAAGTTTTTCTTCTAAAATCAGGAACAAGGCAAAGATGTCCACTCTTGCCACTGCTATTCGATGTAGTACTGGAAGTCCTAGCCAAGCAATTAGGCAAGACGGAGAAATAAAATGCACTGAAATTAGAAAGAAAGAAGTAAACTGTCACTATTTGCAGATGATATGATTTTATACAGAGAAATCCATAGACACCACCAAAAAACTATTAAAAATAATAATTGAATAAAGTTGAAGGCCACAAAATCAACATATAGAAGAAACCTTTTGCATTTATATATACTAACAATGAACTATCAGAACGAGAAATTAGGAAAATAATCCCGTTTACAATTGCAAGGATAAAATACCTAGGAATAAATTTAACAAAGGTGGTGAAAGACAATGAAAACTAAAATACGTTGTTGAAAGAAACTGAAGGTGACACAAAAGAAGTGGAAAGATATTCCACGCTTACGGATTCCAAGAATTAACATTGTTAAAATGTCCATATTACTTAAAGCAATCTACAGAATCAGTGCAATCCCTATCAAAATCCCAATGGCATTTTTCACAGAAATAGAACCAAAAAATCCTCAAATTTGTATGTGACACAAAAAACCCCAAGTAGCCAAAGCAATCTTGAGAAAAAAGAACCAAGCCAGAGGTATAACACTAACTTCAAACTATACTGCAAAGACACAATAATCAAAACAGTATGATATTGGTAAAACAAGAGACACAAAGACCAATGGAACAGAACTGAAAGCCCAGAGGTAAACCCACACATATGGGCAACTAATTTTCAACAAAAGAGCCAAGAATATACAATGGAAAAAGGACAGTCTCTTCAATAAATGGTGTTGGGAAAACTGGACAGCCATATGTAAAAGAATGAAACTAGACTGTTATACCACACACAAAAATGAACTCAAAATGGATTAAAGACTTGAATGTAAGATCTGAAACAATAAAATACATAGAAGAAAACGTAAGCATTAAGCTATTGGATATCAGTCTTAGCGTTTTTGAGAATTTGACTCCAAAGGCAAGGAAAACAAACAAACAAAATAAACAAATGGGACTTCAATAAACTAAAAAGCTTTTGCACAGCAAAGGAAACCAACAAAACAAAAAGGCAACCAATTAAATGGGAGAACATATTTGCAAATGATATTTCTGATAAGGGGTTAATATCCCCAAAATATGAAGAACTCATACAACTCAACAACAATGAAAAAAACCAACATGATTTAAAAAAATGGGCAGACATTTCACCAAAGATGTACAAATGGCCACTAAGCACATAAAAAGATATTCAACATCACTATTAGGGAAATGAAAATCAAAACCACCATGAGATATTACCTCACACCTATTAGGATGGCTATCTATTATCAAAACAACAAGAAATAAGTGTTTCTTGGGGAATACTTGGAGAAAGCGGAACACTTGTATACTGTTGGTGGGAGCGTAAACTGAAACAGCCACTATGAAAAACAGTATGGAGGTTCCTCAAAAAATTAAGAATAGAATTACCATATGATCTAGCAATTTGTCCTCTAAGTATTTATCCAAAAAATATAAAACACTAATTCAAAAAGATATCTGCACCCCTATGTTCACTGCAGCATTCCAGATGTGGAAACCTAAGTGTCCATCAACAGATGAATGGATAAAGAGGATGTGGATTATATATAGAGGGTGCCAAAAAAAATGTGTACACATTTTAAGAAAGGAAAAAACTATATTAAAATTGTTAATACTCAACGTATACTGATAATAAAAGATGAATACAAGTCATGTGTATATACGTTTTTGGCATCCCTGGTATATACAATAGAATACTACTTAGGCATAAAATGAAGAAATATTGCCATTTGTGACAATGGATGACAAATGGATCTTGAGGATATTATGCCAAGGGAAGTAAATCAGGCAGAAAAGGATAAAAACCATACGATACAGACAACAGACTGGTGGTTATCAGAGGATAAGAGGGTGGGGAGAAGGCAAAATGAGTAAAGGGGGTCAAATATATGGTGATGGATGGAAACTAGACTTTTGGTGGTGAACATGCTATACAGTGTCTAGAGATGTTGAAGTAACAGTGTTGCCCACCTGAAATTTATGTTATTAACCAACATTACCTCAACAGAAAATAAAATGGTGGAAAAAAAGTTAAAGAATTACATTTGGAAAAGAACGTAATTTTACTATTTTCATTTGCCCTGTGATGTGGCAGTCTGAGTTTTAATTCACAAATTTTGGCAGCAAAAATTGGTAACAAGTATCTGTTTTTAAAGTGGTTACATAATCTCACCATTATATTCACTTTTCTTTTAAATTAAAGTTTACTAGGGTGACAATTGTTAGTAAAGTTACATAGGTTTCAGGTGTACAGTTCTGTATTACATCATCTGTATATCACATTGTGTGTTCACCACCCAGAGTCAGTTTTCCTTCTATCACCATATATCGGGTCCTTTTTACCCTCATCTACTGCCTCCCTCCCCCCTAATCCTCTGGTAACCACTAAACTATTGTCTATGTCTATATTCACCTTTAAAAAACAAGAGTGACGTACTGGTATGAAATAATGCGAAGGATTTACCAATAGAATACTTAAGCAAAGCGTATTGTAAGCTATCCACCATGTGACATTGTCTACGACTCTTACAGTTACCTGCAGAGATTTGGCTGAGATGTCTAGACTGATGACAACACACACATGCCAAAGGGTCTGGAAGAATTTATATTTATTACTTCCCTCCTGGAAGTATCTGAGGAAGGCAGGCCTCTCAAGCAGGTGAGAAATGCCCTGAGAGCAAGAAAAGGAGCCTCGACTGGGTTTTCGCTGAGGTTAGGGGGTGGGGTAGGGAGAGACTCTGTGCACAGGGACAGCACCTTCCATGGACTGAATCTTTCCCCAGCACTGAGGAAGTGAGAACCCCAGGCTTCCTTATCGCCATGTACAGATGTGGGGCAGAAGGGGAAATAAGGAGGGCTGAAGGTTTAAAGCTGTCAGCAAACATCAAAAACCAGACTCAGAGCCTTCTGGTCTTTGGTCTGGTATGTACGGCGCTTGTAAAATGGCATTCAGTCCTCACAAGAAAAAACCCAGCGAACTAAAAATCAACAATTCTTTTTAGATCCATCAGAGAATTGAGGTTACAGTGAAACTGCGGGTTCCAAAATTAGAGAGACAAAAAACTTAGCCATTTAAAAATATGCCCAGAACATTCTGTTCTTAGCAAGGCCTGTCCTCAGTCTATTTTACAAGAGTGTATGTAAGTGACTGGGATTTTCCAGGTGCTAACTGATGGGGGTGGGGACAGGCAGCTGGAGTCCCCTCTAGCCTTCCTGCTCACCAAAGGTGGGGGTGGGAGACAGAGATAGATGTTTTCCTCTCCTGACAACCAATACGTGGCATCTCAGAACTGACAGTGCTGCTCCAACTCTGTCACCAAATGTATGTCCAACAGTTCAATTCAATACTAGCACTACCCAGAGTTAGTGTCAGACTTCCCAGACTAAGCACTCACTCCTACAAGACTGCTCCTACTTCAGATGCCAGCCATAAAGGAGGTGCCTGGGCTACCGACATTTCTACCCAGTTGTCCCCAAGTTTATAGATTCCCTCGACACCCTTTCAGGTCTGGTAATTTGCCAGAACAATCCTAGCATCCAGGAAGGCATTTGATTTACTATTATTGGTTTATGAGAAAGGATACAGCCTCGGAACAGGCAAATGGAAGGGATGAATAGGGAAAAGTATGGGGACAGGGGGTGAAGGGGTGGGGTTAACCCGGAGCTTCTACAAGCAATCCTCCCCCCACCTCGATGTGTTTACCAACCTGGAAGCGCTCTAAATCCTGTCTTTAAGCATTTTGATGGACGTTTCAATTACATAGGGACAACTGATTAACTCAAGACTGTTGGTGATTAACTCAATGTCCAGCCCATCTTAATCCCCACCCTGCTGGAGGATGGAATTGGGGCTGAAGTTCTAAACCTCTAATCAAGGCTTGGTGTTTCTGAAGCTCTCCAGGAGCCCACCAAGAAATGCCTCGTTAGAACAAAAGACACTGTATCACCCCTTTCACTCAGGAGATTTCACGGACTTTAGAAGGTCTTTGCTGAATTGATCAGTGTCATCAAACAACCGAATTTACTGAAAACTGTGGAATACTTCATCATCAAGAAAGATATTAGGAAACACTTACATACAAATACTTGGAGGTTAAACAACACACTTCTAAATAACTCATGGATTAAAGAAGAAATTCCAAGAACAATGAAAAATTATGTTGAACTAAGCAAAAATGAAAATACAATTTACCAAAATTTGTGGGATGTAGCAAAAACATTACCTAGAGGGAGATTTATAGCATTGAAAGTATACACTTGAAAAAAAGTATCTGTAATCAAACCAGAGAAAGAAAAGCAAATTAAACCTAAGTAAGCACAAAAGTAGAAATATAAATCAGAGAAGAAATCAACAAAAATGACAGGAAATCAAAAGATTCTTTGAAAAGATTAAAAAAATAGAGAAACATCTATACAAGCTGAGAAAAAAGAGAAAAGACAAATTATTAAGAATGAAAAGGAAGGTGAAAATGTAAAGGCATTTGACAAAATTCAAAATCTATTTATGGTAGCAAACTAGGACTAGAGAGGCATTCCTGTTTCTTGAGAAAGATCATTACAAGAAACCTGCAGTTAACATATACTTAATGGTGAAAAAGTGGAGGCTTTCCTGGTAATATCAGGGAGAAGGCAATGATGTCCTCTTTTACCAATCCTAATCAACACTGTACTGGAAGTCTAAGCTAATACAATAAGACAAGAAAAGGAAATAAAAGGTATACAGAATGAGAAGTAAAAAATTAAACTGTCTTTGTCACATAAGACGTGATTATTTATGGAGAAAATCTCAAAGAAAACAATAACAAAGAAAATCTCTTGAACTAATAAGAGAACAGCGTAAGGCTGAAAAATAAATGGTTAATTTACAAAAGTCAATCCTTTCCTGTAGATCCAAACAAATATAATCAACTGATATTTCGCAAAGGATCAAAGGCAATCCAATGGAGAAAACACAGCATTTTCAACAAATAGTGCCAGGAAAGCTAGACATCCACATGCAAAAATCAATTAATCTAGACAGATATTAGACTTTTCAAAAAACTAACTCAAAATAGATCATAGAACTTATATAAAATGCAAAACTACAAAACTCCTAGAAGATAACATAGGAGAAAATCTAGGTGACCTAAGGTTTGGTGATGTATTTTTAGATATAACATCAAAAGCAAGACTCATGAAAGAAAAAATAAGTTTGACTTCATTAAAATAAAACCTGCCTGGTGAAAGACAGTGTTAAGAGATTGAAAACACAAGCCACAGACTAGGAGAAAAATCTCTGCAAAACACTAATCTGATAAAGGACTGGTATCTAACATGTCCAAATAACTCTTAAAACCCAACAAGAAGACAAACAACACAATTAAAAATGGACAAAAGATCTGAACACACACTTCACCAAAGAAGAAAAACAAATGTTAAACATGCGTAGGAAAAGATGCTCAACATCACGTATCACTAGGAATTGCAAATAGAAGAAAAATGAGATATTGCTAAACACTTAGTACAGTGGCTAAATTCAAAGCATGGAGAATAAATACCGAATGATGGTGAAGAGGTGGAGCAATAGGCCCTCATCCATTGCTGGTGAGAATGGAAAAATGGTATGCCTACTTTGGAACACAAGCAGTTTCTTAATAAACTAAACCTACTCTTATACAATTCAGCCATCATGCTCCTAATTTCCCCAAATAAATTGCAAATCTATGTTCTTAAACAAACCTGCACATGAATGGAAAGGCTTCCTCTCTCAGATTAAAGGCTTTAATTCTCACAACTCTTAGCCAGATCCAATTTAAGGTTCTCACCCCCCACCCCAAGTTCATAAACACTTTGCCTAGAAAACAGAACTGACCTTCACAAACTTTCTCAATGGACACAAATTACTGTGAGTGCACGTACATTGTGGCTGGAACGCAGAAGTCTATGTCTAGAAACAGGCCCAAAGAAACCACAGATACAACCTTAGAAAAGGGATCGCAGTCCTTCATCCCCTACCTCTGCACCCCCAGTTTTCCAGGGCTGTAACTTCTCTCAGCGTAAAGGCTCCTTCCATGGTGGGTGTGAGGACACTTGCAGGGGGAGGCTCCCCAGGAAGAACCAACAAGGCCTTCAAGCATTTCCTTTGCAGGCTCAAGGGGGCCTTAGCTTGGGTCACTGACCTCAGGCTTCTGCTTCCCACCAAGTTGCTCTGGACCACCACAGACATTTTAAATACACAAACCCAATGTTTGAACAATCCAGAAAAATCACTCAAATCCAGTGTTTATGTGTAAAGGATAGAAGAAAATTGTAAGGCAGTTTTCTAGTTCAATAAGAAAACTTGCAAGTACATATTCCTTTCAGAAAATAAATGTCAGTTAATTATTACTTCCATGGCAAGTAACTGGAAAAGTCAAAGCTCTGATATTGCATTTGAAATCACCCAAAAGAACAGATCTTAGAATGTTGCTAAACCTGCTCATGGAAGAAAAAAAAGGAAACAAAAATTTTTCACAAGTTTAATACAATAGTGGAATATTTTATTTTTTTTCTGAAATTCACCCCTTTCTTGCCTCTTTGGAAGTACTTTTACACTGTCTGTCAAGATCTACTGATTAAATACATTTATATTTATTGAAAAATGGAGAATTAAAGAAAGTGAATAAAGTCACAAACCCAGAGAGGCGCAGTGCTGACCGGGAACTGTGATGAAAGGACAGATCACCCAGGAAAGTTACCAAACAGGGACACCCATAGGATGTCGGTGCCCAGGAAAGTTACTGGGGGCAAAGCCATGTAGGTTTTTATACAAAATAGTTCCAGCTGATTATTCTATGCTTTTCTCTTATGTCAAATATTCGCAGGCAAAAAAATAAAACTTTAAAAAGAGCCATCCATGGCTGTGCGGAGAAATGATAAACCATTAAAATACTGCGTAGTGTGAAATGCACCACGGAGGACAAACAGTTAATAATGATGCCGTGAACTGGAGAGGGGAAGATGGCGTTTGGGAATGCAGGGAAAGATCTGGAAATTTAGGGATTTACTGCTAGTCCCAGGAAGACCTAGGCTGGGAGGACAAGGTCATGGATTTGAGGCCGTGCTCCCCAAACATCTGGAAAACTCAGGAGAAAATGGGTGCCCCTGGGGAGAAAGGAGAGACTGGGGACCCCAGAGACCACAGCTATTCCCACGTAGGAACCCCAGAGACCGAGTCACGATTGTCTCCTGATGGCCCTTTCAGTGGTAACCGCAAATTCTGGGGGAGACGCAGCTGCACGGTGACCACAGAAAACTCCAGGGGATTCCGGTTGCCGGCGGAGCCCCAAAGCTGTTTGCCGCGCCCCTGACGGACTCGCATCTGAAAACTCTTCAGTGACCGGGAGGAGGCCGGGTCCAGCCACGCTGGTTTCACCGAACCCTCCTTCCCCCTCTTCCGACACTCGGCCCCGCACACTCACCATTTCTCGGTTTCTGGGGTTCCCTGTCTTCTACCCTTAGACTCTTGCGGCAAGTGCAGGTGACGGGACAGAAGACGTGGCGGAACCACCTGAGGCCTTAAAGGGCAGCGAGAGGGTACACGAGTGCAGCTGCAGGAAGAAGCGGCGCACACCCAGTCCACGCCATCCATGCCGTCATATAGCACCGCCCCCACGTACGTTACTTGCGACTCCTCTGATTGGACAATTCGTAAGGCCCCGCCCTTCCCTGCCTGAGTGACAGCAGGCTGGAGGTCTCGTCTTTGAGCTGACCTTGTCTTGGCTGCGGGTCAGAACCTGTCTTTTCCAAGGACACTGTGTTTAACCATAAAACCATTCAGGGAACTGTGACCCTTCTTCACAAACACACTTAAAAGTGACCTCACCATAAGTAATGAATGATGAGTCTGGTTCCATTTTGATTTTTGACCTGTTCCAATAGGGAAACATCACCCTGCCCTCCCCCACCCCCACTCATCTGGTACTTTTATAGAATACCACGGTCTTAGGGGCACTTGGGGCACTTGGCTCTGGTGGAAGTTTGACCCCACAGTCCTAGACCAGATCCGAGCCCTCAGATGACAGCATGTGTGAAACATATGAGGCAAAGTAACCATCGGAAAATCTTTTCAAGGAACTCTATTAATACTCATTCCTTGAAAGATCAAAGGAGGCAAAACTAAAAGACCACTGCTTAGTGAAAAATAGTAGATGGCAAAGGTATGAAAAAATAAAGAATCAGGACAGTGGTCATCTATGGGGCAGGACAGAGATGAGTCAGGGATGGGAATATCAGGATAACCCTCGCCACTGCCCACAGGCCATTTATGAATCTTGATGATGATTCCAAGGCTGTTCATATTGTTATTACTAAGTATTACCACAACACAGTTTCTACAGTCTTTTCTGAACATATTTGATGATAAAAATTTTATTTAAGGTTGGAAAAGAACATCATTTGTTTATGTTCATTTGTCCTGTTATATGGCAATCTGAGTAATCATTCATGGTTTCAACAGGAAAAATTGGTAACAAGCCATGTGTCTATTTAGAAAGAATGGGTTACATAAATTCATCATCATATGTACTTTTTCAAAACAAAGGTTATTGATATGAAAAGATCTGGAAATTTTATCAACAGAGCAAATAAGCAAAGTGCATTGCCATATATACACCATGTTACCTTTCCTATAATCTGCAGAGATAGGTGGCCCCCCGATACCACCCAAGGTTTGGTTGATTAGTGGGGACTAACACACACCCACCAGGAATATGTGAAAGGGTTTATGACTTCCATAATGGAAATGTCTGGAGAGGGGACAGGAGGCCTCTCAAAGCAGGTGAGAAATGGCTTGAGAGAGCAAGGAAAGGATCCTGGCTTTTTTTTTTTTTTTTAAATTGAGATTAGGGGGTAGGCTATGGTGAGAGTTCACATGCACAGACACCGAGGGGTCTTTCATGGATTGAATCTCTTGCCAGCGCCAACGCTTTTTTGTTTTTAATCACCTTGTACAGATGTGGGGCACATGGGGAAAAAGGAGCGGTAAGGCTTTAAAGTTGTCAGCTGTCAGATATATATATATCTGAAAAATATATACAGGCATACGTTGGAGATACTGTGGGTTTAGTTCTAGACCACTACAATAAAGTGAGTTGGAATCTTTTTACTGGTTGAGGGTCTTGCCCTCATTTTGTAAAAACCACAACATAAGTAAAGCACAATAAAGCAAAGTTTGCCAGCATGTTGGTCTCTGACCCTGATTTTTGGCAGAGAGCTCCTGAAACCCTTGTAAATTCTGAAGTGATAAGAGCACTAGGAGCATCTTTTGTTCTAACGAGGCAACTCTGGTCGAGCTCCTGGATGGGGGTTTCACCAGAAACACTAAGCAATGCTTTGGAGCTTGGCATTTTCAGCCCCACCCACCCCGTCCTCCAGAGAGGGGAGAGGGGTCAAAAATGGAGTTAAAAATTGATTATGCATTTGTGAGGAAGACTGCATAATCCCAATAGTAAGGGGTTCAGAGAACTTCCATGTTGGTGAGACTATCCACATATCAGGAAGGCAACACACCCCAAGTTCATTGGGACTTTTCCAGACCTCACCCTAAGTATCTCTTCATTTATCAGTTCATCTGTATTCTTTATCATATCCTTTAATAAACTGGTAAACATAAGTGTTTCTCTGAGTTCTGTGAGTTGCTCTAGTAAATTGATCGAACTCAAAGAGGGGGTTATAGGAATCTCTGATTTGTAGCCAAGTCAGAAATAAGCTGTGAGTAACCTGGAGACCTACTACTTGCTATTGGCATCTGAAATGTGTGTGTGTGTGTGTGTGAGAGAGGGCAGTCTTGTGGGAGCTGAGACCTTAATCTGTAGGATATGACATTATCTCCAGATACATAGTGTTATGATTGAGTTAAGTTATAGGACACCAGCTGGTGTCACAGAGAATTGCTTCTTGTGGGGAAAAACCCTCACACAGTTGGTGACTAGAAGTGTCAGAACTGAAGTGTTCTAGGTGAAAGTGAAGGAGACACATAGGAGACAAGAACTGAGTTTTATACACTCAGGAAGAAAACTGTGTTTTTCCAACATACTAGCAGTCAAACATTAACACAGAGTCAGAGACCTCTGGTTACTCATCTGCATTGTAAGGAGCTTAGAAGGTGACATTCCCATCCTCACCAGAACAAAAAGCAAACTTAAAATCAACAACTCTTCTTAGTGTTATCAAAGAATTGAGGTCGTAGGGCAAACTGGTGTCTCCAAAATTGGAAAGAGAGACAGGAAAATAGCCAACTTCAAATATGCCCCCAATATTCTGTTCTTGTTAACAAGGCCTGTCCTCAAAGATTCTGTTGCACCGGCGCCTAGCAGACTGGGATTTTACCAGCGCCAAACGGACATGGGGGAGGAAAATTGGGAACTTAAGTCCCCTCTAGCCTTTCTGCGTGACCTAAGTTGAGGCTGGGACAGACACTTAAAAACACTTGTGAGGGTGGCTGGTTAGTTCAGTTGGGTAGAGCATGGTGCTGGTAGCACCAAGGTTGCCGGTTTGATCCCGGTATGGGCCACTGTGAGCTGCGCCCTCCTTAAAAACAAAAACAAAAAGACAAAAAAACACAACACTTGTGAGGTTCACAGGCTAGTTATCCTGCTGACAGTGTGTCGTGCAGGGAGTCATGCGGGATCTCTGGTCCCGCTCCCCACATAAGAACGCAGGATATTGTGAGGCCAAAAACGAACACCCATGGAGCCAAAGATAGGGCAGTCATACCACTATGATCTTGTTGGCGGCATCCACCTCTCTGCAATCCGCTCCTGCTAGCTCAGCCACCATCTTCTTGCTAGCCCCCATTTTTTCTGCTGGTGTAGCCACAGCAGTTATATTAGTGGCCAATGGCTCACTGGTTACAGCTGACGGCCAACTGGCCACAGCTGATGGCCATCCAATCACAGTCGATGTCCATTTAGTACCTGAGCCAGCACCTTTCCACGTGAGGGCGAGAGCCTGGAAACTGCTCTCTGGGGCTCTGTCTCCACACAGTGAATATGTGGTGTGTTTTCCAAACTACTTCTCCACCTCTCTGATACCACCTGGGTGGCCCGTGATTCAATTCAATTCTACCACTAACCAGAGTTTAACACCAGACTCCGCAGTTTAAGGCTCAGTCCCTTCAGGGCATGATATAATGAAAAGGGGTCAATTTTCCAAGAGGACATAGCAATCCTTCATATGTATGTGCATAATAACACAGGAGGAAAATACACAAGGAAAAAACAGAGATATGTGGGCAGTGAGTCTTAAGTTAGACTTTTCTATCTTACAGATTTATTTAAAATAAACTGAGAAATTTGTGTGACCATGTAGGACTATTTATTTACTAGTCTTTCTTTAGGTTTAACTTTTGTATGTAGGAATCTACTCTAAGATTTAATTCCTCTAAGCACTAATGGTTATAAAAGTGCAACCCACAGAAAGTGAAAATTTTCAAAATTTTCAAATCTCTTGCTAACTAAAAGGACAAATTGTATCCTAGTTTGTCCTTCCCCTCTATCTCACATGGGGGTATTTTAGGACTAAGTAGCATATTATGATGCAATAGGCATTTGGGTTTGCCTTCTTAAATGTAGTAGGATTTTCAAAGATGTACATAAACTTTGATTAGTTTTCCCCACATCAAATAAAACAGAAATTCAATTACTTTAGCCTTTTAAATTTCAGTGTTCTTCAGGGACACTCACATACAAAACACTGATGTAAAAATGAAACATGGACCTGAAAATTTAAACACGTTCATCTCACATCTTGAGGCTCTCTTGCCTAAAAGGAACAAAAAGTCTAATTCCACAATTTTCTTGCCTTACTGATATCACATCTCAATCAACTTACATTTTTAAGCCAAGAAACTAAAAATGTTATTTCTCACACAGGGAATAAAATTATATGGTGCTCAGGGAGACCAGAGCCAAAGGGCTACACTATTCAGTCGATAAAGGATCCAAAGGAAATCACCACAAGTATTGGAATCAGCTCAGAAGAACAGCCTGCTTTCCCAGAAGGAGAGCCACTTTCAGAGGGTTCTACATTCCAGACTTTCCCCGGATGAGACAGAACCCCTGGAGTGGGTCAGTCCCTGGGGAAGGAGGGAGGGACCCCTGAGCAGCCCCAGGAACGAACTCTGGGAGCTCCCACACTTTCCTCTTCTGGGAGAATAATGGAAACGCTCCTCCCTCAGGCTTCATCTCACAGTGGGGAAACTCTCAGCTGGATTCAGTATAAGGTTCTGACCCAAATGAACTCCTAATTCACAAACCTAACCCAGGACACAGCACTCCTCTCCCCGACTTTCTCCACGTGCACAAATCACACTCTGAGCGCACCTGCACTATGGATGCAAAACTCCTACCTATGTCTAGAAACAGGCCCGTGGAACCACAAGTAAACCCTAAGAAAGGGCGTCACTCCCCACCGGGTACTCCTGTGGGAGTACCCCCAGCTCTCCAGGGCTGCAGCTTCTCTCAGTGTAAAGGCCCCTCCACGTGGGTGTGAGCAGGTAGGACCCCTGCAGGGGAGGCTCCCCAGGAAGAACCCCTGGGCTTTCAAGTACTTTCCTTTACAGGTTCAAGGCGCCTTAGCTGAGACACCCTGCCTTCACGTCTCCAACCCCCACTGGAGTTGCTTTGGAACATTTTGATATTTTAAATGCCAAAAATCCAGTGTTTGAACAATCCAACCAAATCACACAAACCCAGTATTTACATGAAAACGAAGGAAGAAAAAGGGCCTTTCATTAGTGCAATTAGAAAACCCCTAATACTATATTCTTTTCAGAAAAAAGATGTCAGTTAATTATATTTTCAGGAAAAGTAATTGGTTTATAAATATTTAATCATACTTGAACACTTCTGCTGTGCAAGTCTAAACTTGGAATTTTATTTGAAAACACCCAAAATAAAAAACAGACCTCAGAAACTTACTACACATGCTCAGAAAGAGTGAAAGATTTCTACCTCCACAAATGGAATGGATTTGAGACCCTGCTTCCCAAACATTTGGAAAGAAAACTCAGGAGAAAACGGGTGCCACTGGGGAGAAAGGAGGGCTAGGGACCACACACTTAGGTCCTCCCACGTATGATCCCCGCAGATCGAGTCACGACTGTCCCCTGATGACCCTCCCCGTGGTCACTGCACCATCTGGGGAGACGCGAGGCTGCGGGCGCAGAGCTACCCAGAGACACTCCCCGGCCGGGGAGAAATCGCCGCGTACAGTGACGGGACAGGACGCCCCGGGGTCCCCGCTGCAGGCCCAGCCCCCAAGCTGCGTTGTTGGAGTTGACTGATGACCCACCAGCGCCCCTGCGGGCCTTGGCGCCTCACAGTCCGAATTTGACTGTGGGTCGGTCCACTGCCGTTGGGTCCTGGGACACCCGCTCTTCCACACTCACCATTTTCCGGTTTCTGGGGTTCCTAGGCCTCGTTCCTATAGCTCCGGCGGCCAGTGCAGGTCACAGCGGGACTGAGGCTGCATCAGAGACACCTGGATCGTTAACCGCAGGTGAGTCGTGGGATCCAGAGCGCAATCAGTAGCATCGCTGCGTTTTTCTGAGCGTCGCCCCACCCATCTGCCTTGCTGACCCGTCCCCTGCCCCCCCACCCCCGTTTTTCAGAGTGACAGCCCAGGGGAGGTCAGATGGCTGAACAGAACCAGCTTCGGTCCCTGTGTGAGGGCCCTGTAACCTTCAGAGAGGTTCTTTTTTCTTTTTCTTCTTATTTTTTCTTAGTATTTTCATCTTTTATTAATCAATCCATCCTCCTTTTTTTTTTTTTTTTTAAGAGTTTTTACTGGGGAAGGGGAACAGGACTTTATTGGGGAACAGTGTGTACTTCCAGGACTTTTTTCTCAGTCAAGTTGTTGTCCTTTCAGTCTTAGTTGTGGAGGGCGCAGCTCAGCTCCAGGTCCAGTTGCTGTTGCTAGTTGCAGGGGGCACAGCCCACCATCCCTTGTGGGAGTCGAAACCGGCAACCTTGTGGTTGAGAGGATGGCTACAACCAACTGAGCCATCCAGGAGGCAGGACTCCAGGAGTTGATCCGGCAACCTTGTGGTTGAGAGCCCACTGGCCCATGTGGGAATAGAACTGGCAGCCTTTGGAGTTAGGAGCACGAAGCTCCAACCGCCTGAGCCACCGGGCCGTCCTCCCATTTGTTTTTTTAATTTTTACTTTTCAATTACATTTGACATTCAATATTATTTTATATTAGTTTCAGGTGTACCGCATAGTAGTGATTAGATATTTATATAATTTCCAATGTGAGTCCCCTACCCCCTAAGTCTAGTATCTACCTGACACCATACTTAGTTATTACAATAATCCTCATCTGTACTTTACTTCCCCCTGACTATTTTGTAACTACCAATTTGTTTTTCTTAATCCCTTTACCGTTTTCCCCCAGTGTCCCAACCCCCCTCCCACCTGGTAACCATCAACATATTCTCCATATCTAGGAGTCTGTTTCTATTTTGTTTATTTTGTTCTTTAGATTCCACAATAAGTGAAATCACACTGCATCTGTCTTTCACTGTCTGATATACTCCATTCAGCACAATACCCTCCAGGTCCATCTATGTCGCCTTAGATGGCAAGAACTCACTCCCTTACCTGGCCTATTGATAATCCAGTGTATACATGTACCACCTCCTCTTTATCCATTCTTCTATCAACGGTCACCCAGGCTACCTCCACATCTTGGCCATTGTAAACAACGCTGCAATGAACATATGGATATACACATCCCCCTGAAATAGTGTTTTGGGTTTCTTCCAATAAATATCAGGAAGTGGGATTACAGTGTTCTTGTTTGTCTCTTGTTATAGCCTTTGATTTTTAAAATTTTTTTATTTTTTATTGGGGAAGGGGAACAGGACTTTATTGGGGAACAGTGTGTACTTCTGGGAGTTTTCCAAGTCATGTTGTTGTCTTTTCAATCTTATTTGTGGAGGGTGCAGCTCAGGTCCAACTCCAGTTGCTGTTTCTTCAATCTTAGTTGCAGGGGGTGCAGCCCACCATCCCATGCGGGAATTGAACTGGCACTTTGTTGTTAAGAGCTCAGCTCAGTGGCAGCTCATCTTCAATCTAGTTGTGGAGGGCACAACTCACTGGCCCATGTGGGAATCGAACTGGCAACCCTTTTGTTAAGAGCTTGCGCTCTAAGCAACTGAGCCATCCGGCCACCCCCTTGAGCATTTTTATAACCATTGGTTTGAACTCTGTTTCTGGTAGGTTACTTGCCTCCATTTTGTTTAGTTCTTTTTCTGGAGTTCTCTCCTGTCCCTTCATTTGGGATGTATTTCTTTGTTTCCTCATTTTGGCTGCTTCTCTGTGTTTGTTTCTATGTATTAGGTAAATCTGCTACATCTCCCAGTCTTGGTAGGGTGGTCTTATGTAGTAGGTGTCCTGTGGGGCCCAGTGGGGCAGTCTCCTTGTTCACCTGAGCTGGGTGCTCCAGGAGTGTCCCTTGTGTGCATTGTGTTTGCCCTACTATTATAGCTGAGACTTGATTGCCGTTGGCATGTTACTGGGTAAGGTTGACCCTCAGGCTGACTGGCTGTGAGGACTGGCCGTGACCACAGTGTACGAGTTGCTATGAGGGCCTGCCCCCATGGAGCTGAATTTGCCCTAGTGTGCTCTGGTGCATGCCGAGACCACCCTTTGTGTGTGCAGCTTGTGGGGCTAATTGGGAGGTACTCTAGTGTAGTCTGAAGCTGTGTGTTGGTTCTGGACCCTCTTTGGAGGGGCTCTGGTGCAGGCTAAGGTCGGCCACTGCCTGTGACCAGCCTGGGGCTTCATGTTACAAGCTTCAAAGTGATCTGTGGTTTGTAGCTGTTTGTGGTGGGCCTGGAGGCACGTGGGAGAGGTCATGTTGCGAACCAAGTCTGGTTGCCACCAGTACTGGGCCTGGGGCCATTCATCCAAAGGTACAGTGCTGCTGCCTGCTGGTTGTTGGTAAAGCTCTGCCACTGAACAAGCCTCGGGCAGTATGTTAGTTGGGTGAGGAGGGGTCTCAGGTTGTCACCAAGGTTCAGCAAGTGGTGTTCACCAGGTTAATGTAGATTTGGATTTGGCCACATGGAAAGAGAGCTTAACATATGCATAATGGTGGCTGTCCCTCCAGCCCTCACCCTAAGCCATGCAACTCAGTTTCTCCTTGTATGTCTCTGGTGCCACCAAGCCGCTGTTGGAGCCCAGACTGAGTGCCGGTGAGACAGTAGTCTATGCGTGGGCCCTTTAAGAGGATGCCTGGGTTTTCAGCATCCTTCATCTCACCAGGACCAATGGAATTCCTGCTGATTTTCACAGCTAGATGTGAGGGGACTTTCCTTCCCATCAGTCATAGGGAGAGAAAGCTAGGGAGCTTGATGTGGAGCTGGGACCCCTCGATCCTCAAGGGGGACCTCTGCAAATGAAATACCCCTCCCAGTTTTCAACTGCCACATATGGGTGTGGGGCTGACCCACTTCACATCTCCGCCCCTCCTACCAGTCTCTATGTGGCTTCTTCTTCAGATCCTTAGTTATAGGACTTCTGTTCAGCTAGTCTTCAGATGGTTCTCCAGGTTGATTGTTCCGTAATTTAGTTGTAATTTTGATGTGGTCATGGGAGGAGGGGAACAACAGCATTTACTGACTCTGCCATCTTGACTGGAACCCCAGGAATGTTGGCTTTTCAATAAAACGTATTCCTGGCCCTAGAGGGACAGTGGTGTTTTCCTGCAGCTCATTCTGAATTCAGGACATATGTGTGTGCAGGGAATTCCAGAGTCAGTTTCCAGAGAGAGTGATGTCCTTGTCCCGAGCAAGAGGTGTGCCGAGGCCAGGCCAGACTGGGACCAGGGTTCTGAGGTCCTCCCCAGGTCAGGGGTTGGCACAGGGTCTGAATCAACTCATGGAACTGTAACTGTTGTTAAAAACACACTGAAAAATGAACTCACCATATGTACGAGAAATAAAGAGTCTGGCTCCATTTTGATCTTTGACTGTTAACAGCATTGAGGCTTCCATCCATCCCTGTTCAACCTCCATACATTTGATACTTTAGCTAAAGAATCCCATGGCTGCCCAAGACCTTGGCTCTGCTGGGAAGTTGGAACCCTGAATTCCTCATCTGGGCTCAGGGACTTTTCTTTGACCAACCATAAGTTGTGAGATGTGGTCAATATAAGTTGTACATTTTACAGTACAAGAACATTTATTTTAGATAGTTTTTGAGCGTATGCCTAGAGATTTTGAAATGTAAAATGCTGTGGTATCCCTAAGGCAACTGAATTCCTATTATCACCAATATAAGAAAAAACAATAAAGGTTTGGGAAACGTGGGATGTACCTGAAAACTCTTAATTACTTAACCCATAATTCAAAACCCCAATTGCATTTATTTATTTGAAAGCTTTATTGATATAGAATACACATACCATAAAATGCATCCCTTCAGTGGGTACAATTCAGTGGCTTTTTATTATATTCACAGATATGTATAATTAGCACTATGATTTTTGAATATTTTCATCACTTCAAAGTGAATCCTCGGTAGGCTTTAGCTATCACTTTTCTATCTTCCCATCTTCTTCATCCAAGCCACAGTCCTAGGCAACTTCTAACTTAATATGGCTATGGATTTCCTTTTTCTGAATTTATATATGTATATTGGAATCATATACTATATTGTCTGTAATTGACTTCAGTCGCTTAGCATAATTTTGGTTTATTCCTACCTTTTGGCAGTTGTGAATTATATTGCAATAAATTGTCATGTGCAAGTTTTTGTTTGGAGGTATATTTTCATTTCTTTTGGGCATATACCAAGGAATGAAATGATGGGTCTTATGGTAATTCTAGGTTTATTTTTTGAGGAATTGGCAGGCTGGTTTCCAAAGCAGCTGCACCATTTTATTTTCCCACTACCAGTGGATGAGTGTTCCAACTTCTCCATATTCTTGACAAAACTTATATCACTTTTTGATTCTAGCCATCCTTGTGGTTGTGATGTGGTATTTTATTGGGGTTTGATCTGAATTTCATTGAGGACTAATTATATCCAGAATATTTTCATGTACTCTTGTGCCTTCATATATCTTCCCTGGAAAAATGTCTATTTGTATACTTTAACATTTTATAATTTGGTTATTTGAGTTTTTATTGAGTTATAAGGGTTTGTTACATATTTTTGATATAAATCTCTATCAGATACATGATTTGCAAAGTTTTCTTCCATTTTGAGTTGTGTTTTTACTCTCTTGCTTTACAATTTTTACTTTTAATTGTGGTAATATACACTATAACATTTACATTCTAAGTGTACAGTGCAGTAGTGAGCAGTATATTGACATTGGGAAACCAATCTCAGAACTCTATTAATCTTAAAATTAAAATTTTTTTCAATTACAGTCGACATACAATATTACATTAGTTTCAGTGTACAACATACTTATTAGACATTTATATAATTTGTAAAGTGATCACTCTGATAAGTCTAATACCCATCTGACACTATACATAGTTATTACAATATTATTGACTACTCTCCCTATGCTGTATTTTACATCCCCATGATTATTTTTATAACTGGCAATTTGTACTTCTTAATTCCTTCACCTTTTTCATCCATCCCCATAATTCCTCCCACCTGGCAACTATCAATTTGTTCTCTGTATCTATGAGTTTGTTTGTTCATTTAGTTCTTTTAAATTCCACATATAAGTGAAATCATATGGTATTTGTCTTTCTGACTTATTTCACTTAGTTAACAGCTTCTTGGTCTATTCATGTTGTTGCAAATGGCAAGATTTCATTCTTTTTCTATGGCTGAGTAATGTTCCATTGTGTGTGTATATATATATATATATATATATATATATATATATATATATATATATATATATATCTCACATCTTCTTTATCCTATTGATGGACACTTCAGTTGTTTCCATGTCTTGGCTATTGTAAATCTTCTGAAACTATTTCAAAAAACTGAAGAGGAAGGAAGGCTTCCAAACTCATTTTCCAAGGCCAGCATTACACTGATATGAAACCCAGACAAAGACACTACAAAAAAAGAAGGTTATAGGCCAATATCCCTGATGAACATACATGCAAAAATCCTCAACAGAATATTAGTAAAATGAATTCAGCAATACATTAAAAAAATCATACACTATGATCAAATGTGATTTATTCCTGGAATGCAAGGCTGGTTCAATATCTGCAAATCAATTGATACGGTATACCACAAAAACAAAATGAAGGGTAAAAATCATATAATCATATTGATAGATGCAGAAAAACCATTTGACAAAATCCAACATCCATTTATGATAAAAACTCTCAGCCAAGTAAGGATAGAGGAAATATTACTACATGATAAAGGTCATATATGACAAACCCACAGCTAGCATAATACTCAATGGTGAAAAGCTGAAAGCTTTTTCTTTAAGATCAGGAAAAACACAAAAATATCCACTTTCACCACTTTTCTTCAACATAGCATTAGAAATCCTAGCTGGAGTAATCAGACAAGAAAAAGAAATAAAAGTCATCTGAATTGGAAAAAACTGTCATTTGCAGATGACATGATACTATAGAGAGAACCCCAAAGAATCCACCAAAAACTATTAAAACTGGTAAATAAATTCAGTAATGTTTTTATCTTTCGAAACTGAAAATCTTTACATATTAACATCTCCCTATTCCCCCTTCCCCTAGGAACTGGCAATAATCATTCTTTCTGCCTCTATGAATTTCACTATTCAACGTACCTCATACAAATGGATTCATACAGTAGTTGTCCTTTTGTGACTAGCTTATTTCACTTAGTATAATGTACTCATGGTTTACCCATGTTGCATCATGTGTCTGAATTTCCTTTCTTTCTAAATGTGAGTATTGCATAACTAAATTTTGTTATCCATTCACTGATGGACACATAAGTTGCTTCCATGTTTTGACTTTGATGAACAAGTCTCCTGTTAACACAGGCGTAGAAATATGTTTGCTTTGCTAAATTCAATTCTTTTGGGTGGATAGCCATAAGTAGTATTGCTGGACCACATGGTAACTCTGTATTGAATTTTTGAGAAACTGCCATGAGTTTATATGAATAATTTCTAGAGAATCTTGCATTTTGATTCCTTGAGACCTAATGAGTCCTTGCATTTTGGCTTTAGCCAAAATACAGGGTCAGGTATGATAGGAGTAACTTGTCTATATGAGTTCCGATGATGTCCCAGTGGAGGTGGTCTATTTGCCATCAGCAGTAGAGATTCCTTCCTTCACCAGGGAAGTATGTGCATTGATTATACGAGTCATTTCAGTAGTGTGTTTTTTTCACATCAAGTGCAATGGTCAACCACTAAGTTAGCTGTAGCAGAGGAAGGAAGTCCTTGGAACTTTGCCTAGATATTTAGGTTAAGGTCTTTAAATGGTTTCGTATTACATGGGACCATGGGGCCAAGGGTAATACAATCAGGTGTAAAGTGTCAGTATGTGTCTCAGAAATTCAAGTCAATATCACTGATAAATGAAATGAGGCTCTTCAGATTGAGATTAATATGTGCAAAGGAAGGAGTGAGCTTAATTTACACTTGGGTATTGTGAGACAAAATATTCCCAGAGTTCTTTAAACCAAATAGGGTGAACTTGGATAAGGAGGTGTTGCTACTGGTGGGACCACACAGCTAGATCATTGTCACTGGCCAAAGGAGCTGTCCCAACGTGCAGATGAGTTTTGATTCTTGGCCAGGGAATTCTCTAATGCTAGCATGATTGACCAGTATTTGACTAGTAATTGATCTGATGCTTGAGTTCAATCATTGATCAGGAATGGCCTGTTTGATCTAGGGACAAAATGCAGAATCTCTGCAGTGGACTCCACCAGGTGTGGTGGCAGCATCCAGACTATAAAGTGTATGCTGAACTCCCAGGTCACTCATGTCTTCCCAAATAACTCCCAACGTGGCCAGTATGTCTAGAAAAGAGGTGACCTCCTCCAGAATGGATTGCATTAATGTGAAGAAAACCCATTTCCTCCTGTAAATTGGATATGCCAGAGGCGCCAATTTTTGCTCTGTCCTGAAAGTACCAATACCTTTTCAATGAGAAGCCTTTATTTAGTAAGCTGGATTGCTTGCTTGGACCTGTGGTTCTGTGGTCCACAGAAAGTGGACCTGTGGTCCACCTGTGGTCTTTCTTCCTTGCTAGGCTTGTGTTCTCTCACAATTTACCTAAATTTAGAGACTTCAGTTGAGTCATAAAGGTGACATTAAAAATATTATGCAGTATACGTACTAAGAAGTGAAATTATATATTTTCACTGAGGTACATTTTGATAAATGATGTAATGCACTGTAGGAAATACATCAGTGTTTAGATAGTAAGTACTAAAGGCATAGCTGTTTTGGAGGACTGGGAACTGGCCTGCAATCATTGCAAGGCCAAGTCTTATCCTTGAAGAGAAAGATGTCACACACCTCCTTTTCAAAGGTACTCAGTGACCATGATGGACCAAGACTAAAGGAAATACATTTTGTAACCATGTCTCACAAAATGGTAATTCTAAATCATAAAAAATATTGCCCTCTTTTTACTAATATGACTGACTGGGGCTTCTTATAAATTTAGTTGTACTACATTGTTTTTCTTTTCTATAAAACAAGGTTTATGATTACCAATAACATAATAAATTTATCTCCGTATGACATTCAATATACAAAAATGTCATGGTGCCTTAAATAGCGATCAAAATATCTAACACAGGCCAAATCTTAAAAATCCTGAGCAATCTTCTATGTTACACCCCAACAGTCATTGTTTATTTTGTGGTCACTCTTATTATTAGAATTCATCATACCCCTCCTTTCGACTACATGCAGGATCCTGTGGGTCACTGGCAAGAGGGCATTGAAAAAATTAACCATGATTTAAGGTTTTGTTATTTAGGCTGAATGACAATTAGTGTCATTATAGTGAAAAACATTGTAACTATAAAAGAATAAAACATAAAATATGCCTGAGGAAAAATTACCTTAACTTGAATGAACATGATACAATTAGCCAAAAGTGTAATGATTAAATGAAGAGAACACGAAGTTTATTTGAAAAAATCCACAATTATCATGCGGGCATTTTAACATATCCTCTCAGGAAATGAGAAACGCAGTATTTGGTAGCATACAATAGCTGAGAAAACAGTTAACAAAATATTTTTATGAAACACCTACAGAAGTGTTTGATACATACGAGTACATTTCATTGCATATAATCAAACATAAGTGAAAACATACTGAGGGATTACATTCAGCTGCAAGTAACAGGAAACACCCACAGGCTTCCCATCAGGCGGCAGGGGCCTGTTCTCACATCGAAGCACCGGGTCATGGCAGCCACTGCACATGCAGCAGAGAAACAAACACCTGTGTCCCTCTCTATTTTGTTGCCCTATCACAGGTCCCTCTTCTTAATTCAAACTCTATTCACCAAATACCAAAGGAAGGATGAAAAGCAAAGGGCCAAATATAAAAACTATATTATTTCCTAAACTTGCCATATATAAAGTTTATTCCAACTATTTATTAACATGGAAAATAGAAAAAAGGCTCCTATATCCATCACATCAAAAAAGAAGCTATGTCAGAGGAAAAGGTAGAATATATATATATATATATATATATATATATATATATAATAGGTATATTGTAGGGATATAAAGGACTTCCACAGGCCACTAGGAAGATCCAAATACCAAAGTACTCATATCCTTTTCAGTGGACCCCTAACAGAAAAAATACAACATAAAAAAAATTGAACCGAACTGTATATAAGAAATACTTAATTCACCCATGCATCTAACAGTCTTCAAAATGATGAGAAAACATTATTAAACGTTTTAAGGAAAAACCACTACATAGTACTCTTATGTTTTAATGTTGAAAGATGACTCTCGGAATTATCACACCTGAATATGCATTTCTGAAAGTAATTAGTAGAAATCCACTCTAGTGATGCACTTCTAAAATTGTTCAATAAACACAATAATATATTTACATCTTTAAGAAGAACTTTCATGTTGAAAGTTTTCTGGCACATTATACATGAATTTACATCAAGCTTTTTCATGTTACTTACATTTATTTCTATTTCTCTTCCATGGGAATTTCAAATGTAAGAATGTGGAGCAATTCAAGTGTTTCCCATGCTGTTTACATTTAAGGGGTTTTATCCAGTGAGTCCTTTCATGGTTTTGAAAGGAACTGGGATAAATGAAGCTTTTCCCACATTCCTTATACTAACGAGGTTTCTTTCCACTGTGAGTTTTTTGTGTTTTCGAACATCACTGGGACACCCAAATTCTTTATACTTTATTCGTAGAGTTTTTTTTGCAGTGATTTCCTTCATATTCTCGAAAAGAACCCAGACAACTGAATGTTTCACATTTTTTTCATGCATTATGATTTCTCTCCAGGGTGATTTCTTTCACGTTTGAAAACTTGGTATTTGAAGGCTTTCCCAATTTACATTCATAAGGTTTTTCTCTAGTGTTGAGTCCTTTTGTGTCTCTGAAAGGTACTACTATGTCTGTAGGCTTTCCCACACTCCTTACATTCATAGGGTTTCTCTCCTGTATGAGTTCTTTCATGTGTTTTTAAGGAACTGTGACCTCTGTAGGCTTTACCACATTGCTTACACTCATAGGGTTTCTCACCAGTGTGAATTCTTTCATGTATTCGAAGGTCACTGGGATACCTGAATACTTTACTACATACTTTACATTCATAGAGTGTCTCTGCAGTGTGAGTTCTTTTATGTATTTGGAAACCCTTACGAAAACTGAAAGCTTTACCACATTGCTTACATTCATAGGGTTTCGCTCTAGCATGTGTTCTTTCATGTTTTTGAAGAGAACCGCGAACTCTGAAGGCTTTCCCACATTGTTGACACTCATAGGGCTTCTGTCCAGTATGTGTTTTTTCATGTTTCTGAAGATAACTGTGATCTCTGAAGGCTTTACCACATTGCTTACATTCACAAGGTTTCTCTCCTGTGTGAATTTTATTGTGTATGTGTAAGGAACTGTAATGTTTGAAGAATTTACCACATTGTTTACATTCATAGGGTTTCTCTCCAGAATGTGTTATTTTATGTTTTTGAAGAGAACTGGGATAAGTGAAAGCTTTGCTACATATTTTACATTCATAGGGTTTTTCTCCAGTGTGAGTTCTTTCATGTACTTGAACATAATTAAAAGAACTGAAGGCTTTACCACATATTTTACATTCATAGGGTTTCTCTCCAGTGTGGGTTCTTCCATGTACTTGAACTTGACTGGAACAAGTGAAAGCTCTACCACATATTTTACATTCATAGGGCTTCTCTCCAGTATGTGTTCTTTTATGTTTTTGAAGAGAACTGGGATAAGTGAATGCTTTGCTACATGTTTTACATTCATAGGGTTTCTCTCCAGTATGGATTCTTTCATGTGTTTTTAAGGAACTGCGATCTTTATAGGCTTTATCACATTGTTTACATTCATAGGGTTTCTCTCCAGTATGAATTCTTTCATGTATTTTTAAGGAACTAGGATCTCTGTAGGCTTTACCACATTGTTTACACTCAAAGGGTTTCTCTCCAGTATGTGTTCTTTCATGTATTTTTAAGGAGCAGTGATCTGTGTAGGCCTTACTACACAGTTTACATTCAGAGAGTTTCTCTCCAGTGTGAGTGATTCCATGTAATTGAAGTGAACTTGAACAACTGAAGGCTTTCCCACATTCCTTATATTTATAGGTTTCTTCCCCATTGTGATTTCTTTCATGTTTTTCAAACCACTGTAGATAACTGAAGGCTTTACCACATTCTTTGCATTTATATGGCTTCTCTCCATATTTTCGAAATTCATATGCTTTGTGTACAGTGTGACATCTGATGTGCCTACTAAGGGATGAAAGATGCACAAAGACTTTTCCACGTGGCCTGCATTCACATGGTTTCACTCCAGTAGTTTTTATCTGCAGGTTGAGATTTGAAATAAGGCTGAAGTCTTGTCCACACTGACTACCCTCTTTACTTTCACAGAATCTCTCTACCATTGGACTTCTGTAAAAAAAAAAAAAAAAAAAAACAGAGAGAGAGAGAGAGAAGCACAGTATTAATAATTTCTTTATTAATGATTATATATTCATTATATTTATTATGATTTCTAGGAAAAGTATAGGTATACTGCTTTGTCTGAATTGTCTGAAAGTAAATATACCGAATGTTCTCCAAGAAGACTTTATCCTTGCTATTATCAAACTGTGATATTCATATATAGGGCTTATTAATGCTATTTCCAAGTGAACTATTTTGCAAACACTAAATGTGTATGTTACATTTAAGAAAGTATTTTGGTAAAAATTTTCCAAGAAAGACATTTGAAGCAGGGTTTATTAGTTTTGTTTTGTTGCTTCTTTTCAAAATTTCATAGCTTACTAGAATTCTCACATGAAACACTACTTTCTATTGTGTGACTCACCTTAGTTTTCTCCCCTGGTTTTTACAGTGATCTTCAATGTCACGTTCTTCCCATCTTTTCCCTAAAATGCAGACCCAGAAAAGTGATTCCAAAGAATTCATATTATGGAAAAATTATTAGCTTCTAGATAAATGATGAGTTGTGACCATACCCAGATTATTTATCAACATCCTTGCTTTCCACATTCCACATCTTGGAAAAACATTGATGAGCAAGAAACATTTACCCTCTAACTGATAAATGAAGAAATGTTGTCATCCTTACCTACTGAGGCCAGGTTCCTGAAAGTTTCCCGCATCACATCTCTGTAGAGTTTCTTCTGTGAAGGATCCAGCAGAGCCCACTCCTCCAGGGTGAAGGTCACAGCCACATCCTCATAGGCTACTGAGTCCTGTAACATTCCAATATATGTAGAGTAGGACATGTGAGCACTGGACATCTAGACTCTATGTATAAGGTTACATACGATTCTCTTGTCTCTAAACATTTATTCTATGACTTGATCGGCAGAAGCTTGCTGTCAGCCCACACTTACTTGCTCATAAATTTGACAGCATTGTGAACACATGGAAATTACTTACACATTCTTACTGTGATCACATTGCATTTATTTTTTTCTAATGTCAGGGTTCAGAGAATGTTTGGAAATGACAGAAATGCTATTCAAGTGAAACAAGTATTACTATTTTAAGACTATTAATTCCTTGTGAGAAAATTTCTTTCATCTTTATTATCTACCATTTTCAGCACTCCATGAGGCAGAGGCTTAGATCTACATAAGGTTTTAATAAACAAAACACAGTGAAGAACTGGTAGATTTTCCTTCTATTCCCATTACCAAACGTGAAAGTTCAAGAGGCCTGTTGGAAATCACTTTCAACAAAGCCAGTTGACCATGGCGTCCTAAAGTCCTCCAGGCCTTTAATCAGTAATCAGATACTGTTGGCTGAATGTAAATATGCTTGTGGAGAAGCACTGCTTGTAACTAGTGTAATACTGATTACAGACTGAGTTCTTCCTTTCCTTGCTATTCAATTTAACGGGGGTAGAAAGTTATTGGGAACTTAGAGCACAGACACAAGGAAGAAAAAAATGAAACGTTAGACCACAAAATTCCTATACTCGTGTGCCTCAGGGCAGCTTCCAGTCACTTTTAGAACATACAGTAGGAGAATATGCCCAAAGAGCTCTTTCTGGTTAAATCCTAACAGTGTGTACCCTGGGACTTGCTGCCCTTGAGGGAGAGGTTAAGAGCTTTAAATTGTAATGGAGTTCATTGAAGACCAAATGGTTTGATGGTGAATTTGACCATGATTATAGAACACTTAAAGGATTCAACATTGCTTTCCTCCAGAAGAACACAAAATTTCCATTCTCCAATATTAGGAGGAAAATTTTCCTGACAAGTCACCCTAGAGGCTGCCCTGCCACCTTCATGTCTGGCACTTAAGGAACTTAGGAGCTGTCAGTCTCAATCTCATTAAAAAAGAACAACAAAAACAAAAAACAAAATTGAAATGAACTTGTCTGTGACCTCTTCAGAGTCTTGAGGTCACAGAGAAAATGGCATCTCCAAAATTAGGAAAGAGAAAAGATGGTATTTTGAGATAGGCCCCAAATATTCTGTTCTTAACAAGGCCCGTTCTCAAAAATATCTATTTCACCAGAGTCGAATACAAAGACGATGAACAAAAAAGACAGAACACAATATCCATGAAGCCTAGGACAACCTTCTTTAATATGAGGATTAAAATGCAAACAACGGGAATACCTGGAAAAAAGAAAGACGGAAGAAACAGGAGAGATAAGTGAAGTAATAATCACTGACCTATCCTAAAATTAATGACAGATGACACCCTGTAGAGCCAGAAAGCTCTAAAACACTAACCATGAAAAACACCAAAAATGCATACTCAAGTATATCATATTGAAATTAGACGAAAATCAAAGACAAAAGGAATATATTGAAAGAAGCCAGAAGGCAAAACAAACCTTGGGTATAGAGAAACAAAGATTTTGAATTAAATTCAACTTTTTTTCAGAAACCATGCAAGCAAGAACAGAGTGGAATAAAATATTGAATGTTTTAAAATTAAACAACCACTCTGCATAATTTTGTATTGAGGAAAATAATCTATCAAAAATAAAGAATAAGGACTGTCTGAGACAAACATTGAGGGAATCTGTCACTAGTACTTACTTTAAATGAAACATTAAAACATTCATCATAAAGTATGTAAATCATAAAAGGTGGAGGATTAGAAAAGGAATAAATGAAGGTAAAATTATTTTGCATTTCTTAAAATACTAGCAATAAATGTATTTAGTAATTATATGCTTATGGGTAATAGAAATAAATGACAGAATGTGACAAGGGGCAACGAGCGAGGAATTGGAAATAGTGTGGTGTGAGGTACTAGCAGAAACAGTGAAATGTTACAGTGTGACTTGACAGATGTGGGTTAGTTGTACATGTATATTCAAAAATCAAGGGAAACCACTAAAAAAGCTTTTAAAAAATGTGACTGATATGCTGAGAGAGGAGAAACAATTAAGTAAAATCCTCCATTAAAGCCAAAGAAGGCAGAAAAAAAGCTGCAGACAGACAGAAACAAAGAACAAGGGCAGCAAATAGAAAACAGTAAAAAATTTGGTAAATATTACTCTGACTGCATCACAAACCATTTTAATCATCAATGGTCTCAATACAATTGAAAGATACAGTAAATATCAGATTTTAAAAAACCACTTTTATGTTGCCTATAAGAAACACACTTTAAATATGAAGACACAGATAGATGAAAGGTAAAGGGATGGAGGCAAGTATACAAGGCCACAGTAATCACAGGACAGATATATGAATTATAGACAATGAAGTTTTCAAACCAAGGAAGACTCAGAGATAAAGAAAGATGACAAAGGGGTCCATCCCCAAGAAGACACAGCAATTCTTTAGACTAACAACAATTCAATTGTTAGGCTCAACAATTCATGAGCCTAATAACACAGGTCAAACTACATAAGGCAAGAGCTGATAGAATGCAAGAAGGAACAGATGAATCCACTGCTGTGGCTGGAGAGTGCAACACTTCTTATCATGAATTATAAATTCCCGTAGCAGAAAATCAGGAAGGACAGAGCAGAACTGAGCAGCACTATGCAATAATTGTCATCTGTGGGATACTTCATGCAACAACAGAATACACATCTTCTCAAGCTCACATGGAACATTCACCAAGACAGAACTCATCTGGGACATAAAACACACCATAAAAATTTGAAACAACAGCAATCATGTAAAATATACTCTTAGATCACACAGAAATTAATCTGGAAATCAGTAAAAGGAAGGTAGGTTGGAAAACCCCCAAATACGTGGAGATTCAACACACTTCTAAATAACACATAGGATCAAAGGGAAAAAAAATCTCAGGAGAAATGAAAAATTATTTTTAACTAAAAAAATTAAAATAAAAAAAAAAGCAGTGCCTACAGGGAAATTTTGGCCATTGAACAAATTCACTGGAAAAAAAGAAAGATTTGTAATCAATAATGGAAGCATCTACTTCATGAAACAATAAAAGGAAGAGCAAATTAAACTCAGAGCAAGCAGAATAACAGAAATGATAAAAATTAGAAAAGAAATCAATATGATTGTGGAAAAATCAATGGAGGAAGAAATTTTAAAAGCACTTCTTTGACAAGATGCATAAAACTGGTAAATATCTAGACAAGATAACTAAGAAAAGAGGGAAGACAGAAATGACTAATATTAGAAAGTAGAGGGGAAAATGAAAATACAAAAGTATTTAATAAAATTGAACATTGACTTATGATAACAAACTAGCAATGGAGGGGAAAGTCCACTTCTTGAGAAAGAACATCTTCATGAAACCTGTAGCTAAGTTCATCACACTTGTTTCTCATGCCATGAGTGACTGTGAAACACCAGAAAGAACCCACAACAGAGATAACTCCTGGAATCAATAAGAGAGTAAAGCAAGGATTAAAGATACACAAGTCCATTGCTTTCCCACAGACCCCCACAAATATACTCAATGGATCTTTGACAAAGGAGGAAAGGCAATTCAATGGAAAAAGACAGTATTTTAAATAAATATTGCTGGAAATAATGAATACCCACAAACAAACATATAATCACAAAAACGAATGGAGACGCAGACCTTATACCTTTCACAAAAATTAACTCAAATACATTGTAGATCTAAATGTAAAATGTAAAAGTGATAAACTCCTACAAGATAACATATGAGAAATTCTAGGTGCAAATAAAATAATGAGGTATCACTATGCACTGAGTAAATGGCTGAAACTCAAGACAGCACATACTGGTGAAGAGGTGAAGCTGCAGGTAATCCTCATTTATTACTGGTGGGATGGAATCCGGCATGCCCACATTGGAGACAGGAACTTTTAATTTGTTAATAAATGTACTCTTACCATGTATAGTAAGATCCAGAAATCTTGGTATAGGCCTAAATGAACTGAAACCTTATGTTCACACAAAAACCTGTATATGAATATTTGTAGGCACTTTATTCACAATTGGCAGGAGTCCAGAGTTAAGCAAGATGTCCTTCAAGATGCAAACAGACAATCAGTAGTAAATCCAAAGGGTGAAATATTTTTCAGTGATAAAAAGAAACGGGGCATTAAGCCATGAAAACACAGGAGGAACCTTAAAAGTACATTGCTAAGAGAAAGAAACCAATCTGACAAGGCTACACTCTGTATGATTCCAAGTAATGACAACCTGCAACAGACAAAACCATGAGCCAATAAAAAGATCTTTGCGTTTGAAGGACTTAGGAGTTGGAGATAGGAATGAATGAATAAGTGAACACAGAAGCTTTTTAGGGAAGTAATACTACAGTTTGTAATACAGAAATGATGGATACACATTATTATACATTTGCCCAAACCCATACATCCCATAAGACAAACTCAACGCTAAGATAGACGATGCACTTTAATACAGCAATATTGGCTCAGCAATTGTAGCAAATGCATCATAGTCATACAAAATGAAAAAAATGGGGCAAACTGTGTAGATGCACAGGGGTTATGTGACAACTAACTCTGTGTTCTCTTAACAATTTTTCTGTAAACCTAAAATTGCTTAACAAAACTGAAGTCTAAACAAAAAAAAAAGGAAAGAAAAGAAAAAGATGAAGGCAGACTCACACAATTCACCTCGATGACTGACTGATGGATGAAACAGGCCATGTGTCATTCACCCGATCTGACCTTATGTCAATAACCCAGCCTGGTGCTCTAGGAGCCTGAGAGCAGGAAGGAGGTGAAACCTGCATGGAACGCCATGTTGGAGAACGTGTCATCTATATTTTGAGAAGCGCCATGGTCACTGTCAGTGTCTGGAACTCCAAGTGGATGAGGTGTGTCCTGGTGAGTCCTGGGATGTAGACTTAGTAATGGACAGACAAGTGTCACCTACATTTATATTCTGGGGATCTGAGTCAAGAGATTCCCAGAGTTCTTTTACCACAAAGCGGCAACTCTTAGACAACAGTCTAAGAGCCTGTGAACATATGCAGGTGGGGACAACTGTGGGCCAGCAGCACGATGACAGCCTGATGCTGGGTGAGCTGTGTGACCCTTGGGCTTGGGCCTTCATCAGAAACGTCTCAATTCAGGGATGAAGAGCAGCAACTTTCCATGGAGCTCCATCATGTACGAATGTGCACTGTCCTCCTGAAAGCCTGCGCTGCCCATGGCTGTGCATTCAGTGAATGCCAGGGAAGAGCCCAGGGAATCAAGAGGTCTGGCAGATGGGTGACCTCCTCCAGCACCACGGCTTCTTTCAAGGGACAGGAGTAAGGCAGGTCATCCCTCCTTACTGGGTGGTGTGGTGTGGAAGGAGAATGACTGTTCCATGACGTGACTCCTGCTGGACCCCTGAGCTAGACCTAGACCAGAATGGAGTTGCTTCCCGTAAAGCCCCTCAGAGACTGTCTTGTTCATAATCGA
The DNA here is from genome assembly GCF_004115265.2 of Rhinolophus ferrumequinum. NCBI lineage: Eukaryota > Metazoa > Chordata > Mammalia > Chiroptera > Rhinolophidae > Rhinolophus > Rhinolophus ferrumequinum. Next base: position 48,943,712 of record NC_046301.1, read on the forward strand.
TGTTTTCCTTCGGACATTAGCCAGCTCTCCTGTGTCACACACAGCATACTGGTTACTGGAACGGGCCGTCGTCCTGACCCCATCAAGCATTTTCCCGTACCTGTAACTATCATGCACCAGTACCCCTGTCCACTCTGCCATGTTCTATATAATTCTTTGGAGACTGCCAGGTGGCAAGGAGGATAACCACTGCATCTTGCAGACCTCCAAGACGCGCCCTGTGTGTACTGTGTTTCCCTGAAAATAAGACCTACCTGGACAGTCAGCTCTAATGCATCTTTTAGAGCAAAAATTAATATAAGACTCAGTGTTATGTTATATTAGACCCAGTCTTATAGTAAAATTAGACCCGGTCTTAATATTAATTTTTGTTCCAAAAGACACATGAGAGCTGATCGTCCGGCTAGGTCTTATTTTCAGGGAAACACAGTAAGTTTCCCTTAACAAACTGTCAATTGCCAGACTGATGTGGCCTACCTCATTCTTCAGTCTTTCCCTGGCCTCCACTTATGCAGGTAGATGTTCAATCTCCAAAGCTTTCCCTTGGGTCTGCTGTACAAACAGGTCGCATAAACCAGAGAGCTATGGTTTGGCTCCATCGTATCACAAGCAGGTGTCAGCAGCCAAGCTGAGCAGGTGTTTCCAGGGCCTACAGGGCCAAAGGCATAACCGGCACCTCAGTGGAGGGTCCCATGCTCAGCACTTATGGAGGCTCTGTCTTCAAGAGGGCCCAGTACGTGGCAGTAACTGCAGCCCTGATGGCACACAGTGTGGGGCCCAGGACAGGCCCTTAATCAGAAGCCTATGGACAACTCAAGGTCCTCCTCCAAAGGCTCCCATCGCGGCCCACAGGGTTAGAGGCCTCCTCCACGAAAACCGGTTGCTGTACGGAGTCGAAGTACCCTGGGCTTAAGTAGGGTTTGAACTAATCCCTTTGCTGTGCCAAACTGAAACTATGGTGCTGGCCGCTGCAACCCAGGGGGTCGGGGTCTTTGTTGCAACAGGTGCAGGGGCGGCAGCTGCAGCAGCAGCGTAACTTAGGGGTCCTGCTGGGCCCTCTGGAATCTCGCCACTTATGGCTGCCATCCCTCTCTGAAATAAAGCCTCTTTAAGGAGTGACAATCTGATGGGCTCACCTCATTCACAGGGTATAATCATCCTTGTACCTGAAGAGCTCCCCCTAATGTCTGTGCAAACCCAGCCCCAGTCACACTTTCACTCTAAACACAGGGTTCCGGCCAAAACATCAACCCAGGACCACTGTAAGGAGGGTTTCATTCCCATACTCTGCTCACGAAGAACAAAGAATGACCAAAACTGTCAACTCAAGAGTCCTCTGTACACAGACCGCAGGCTGGGTGGGTCCACGATACAGCGCAGGGCAGCACAGCCCACAGGGCTCCCCAGTGAGCAGCAGCTCCCTGTGCAGGAGCCTCCGGCTTTAGTGAACATGTTCCCATACTTGGGGTCTAGATACCCTTGGTTGAGACAGAACCCCTGGAGTGGGTCAGTCCCTGGGGAAGGAGGGTGGGACACCTGAGCAGCTCCCGGAATGGACTCTGGGAGCTCCACACACACCCCCTCTTCTGCAAGCATGGAAGCGCTCCCTCCCCCAGACTTCCATTGTCACAGTGAGGAAACTCAGCCTGATTCAGTTCAAGGTTCTAACCCACGTAAACTCTCAAAGTCATGAACCCTTTGTCCCCGAGACAGAACCCCTGATCCTCACAGATTTTCTCCATATGCACAAACTACACTGAGTGTACCTACACTCTGGATGCAAAACTCAAACAGAAGATCTAACAATGTCGAGGCCTAAGAAGCCACAACCACAACCTCAGAAGGGGCGTCACCACCCCTCCCACACACATGCACCTGCACCCCCAGCTCTCCAGGGCTGCAGCTTCTCTCAGTGTAAAGGCCCCTCCATGGTAGGTGTGAGGAGGAAGGACACCTGCAGGGGAGACTCCCCAGCAAGAACCACTGGGCCTTCAAGTACAGTGGTACCTCGGTTTTCGAACGTAATTCACGAGTTCTGAAACGTTGGCAAATAGCCGACAAGTAGGCCTCAGGATCTTGCACTCAGCGGTAGCCACGTGACATGTTCAACTTCCGAGGCGTGTTAGAAAACCAACTCATTTACTTCTGGGTTTACGGTGTTCGTAAACTGAAATGTTAGTCAACTGAGACGTTCGAAAACAGAGGTACTACTACTGTACTTCCCTTTGCAGCTCTTAGCTTGCATCACTGACCACAGGCCTCTGCTCCCCAATGGACGTGCTTTGGAACACGGTTGATATCGTAAATGCCAAACCCAGTGTTTGAACAATCTAGCAAAATCACTTAAAGCCAACATTTATAGGGAAAGAAAGAAAATTTAAGGGTCTTTAACTAGTTCAACTAGAAAATCATAAATACATATCTGTTCTTTTCAGAAAAAGATGTCAGTAAATTTCTAGAAAAATGAAGTGGTGGATAAATAATCATACTTGAACATGTCTGCTCTGCAAGTCTAAACGCTGCAATTCTATTTGAAAACACCCAAAACTAAAAAACGGACCTCACTATTTACTACACATGTTCGGGGAAGAGTGAAAGAATTAATTCGAAAATAAAATGTAATCATGGAATATGTTATTTTTTCTAAAATTCACCTGGTTTTTTTTTGGCCTGTTTGGAACTATTTTATAGCCTTTCAAGCTCTACTAAGTAAATGCATTTTACCCCTATTGAAAAGCGGACACTTAATTAAGTCAATAAATCTTTTCAGGGTTACAAACCCAGGGAGTGGCAGTGCTGACAGGAGAGAACAACCAGGAAAGGTTCCAAAGAGGAACCTCCACCCAAAGGACTTCCCATAGGACGTCCCTGCACCCAGGGAAGGTCCTGGCGGAGAGGTGCAAGGATTTCAAGCAACGGAGTTCCTTGAAATGGTGATTATTCTTGCCTTTCCTCTCGCGTAAAACATCCACAAAAAAATGTAAGAGCCATCCATGACTCTGTGGAAAAAGGATAAACAATTAAAAAAGGACAATTAAAATACTGAATCTGTTTGAAATAAACCACGGAGGACAAATAGTTGACAATGAAGTTGGCTTGGGAATTAATTCAAGGAGCGACCTAGAAATTTGGAGACTTACCGTCTGCCAGTCCCAGGAAGAGACAGGCCGGGGGCACAGAGTCGTGGATCTGGGACCTTGCTTCCCAAACATTTGAAAAACTCAGGAGAAAACGGGTCCCCCTGGGGAAAAAGGAGACTGGGGATCACACAGACCACAGCTCCTCCTACGCACGAACCCCGGAGACCGCGTCACGATTGTTTCCTGATGACTCTCCCGGTGGTGACCGCACCATCTCGGGAGACGCAGGGCTGCTGGCGCAGAGCTGCCCAGAGAGGCTCCCTGGCTGAAGTCACTGCGCGCAGTGACCAGACAGAAAGCTCAGGGTCCCGACTGCCGGCCCAGCCCCCACGCTGCGCGCCGGAGGGGACTGAGGTCCCAGCGGAGCCCCCAGTGGACTCAGGTCTGCAGAGTCCTGAGTGGACCGCGGGGAGGCCGGGTCCCGCCACCGCCGATTCTAACCGGTTCCAACCAGCCCCTCGAACCCGTCTCTGCACACAGGCCCCGAACACTCACCATTTCTACGTTTCCTGGGTTTCCCAGAGTCCAGCCTACGACTTCCATGACCAGCTCAGATCACTGCGCGACAGATGATGCGGTACAGCCACCACGTACCGTGAAGGCCAGGCAACATCCGACCCTCAGCACCGTTAGAGCGAGGTTGGGACGTCCCCGACTTCCCGTTGCGTCGCCCCACCCATCTGCCCCTTATTGGACAGTTCACAAGGCCGCGCCTCCTCGTGCCTGAGTGACAGCCGACGGGAGGACAATTGGCTCCGCGAAACCAGCCCGGATAGCGGGAACCTGACCCTGCCTGTTTCATTTGAATTTAAAAAGAACTTTTTCCTATCCTGAGGCTGCCTCTATTGTTTTCCCCCAGCTGTTTGTGAATGCGAGGACACTGGCTGCGCAGGGACTTCCTGATTGAGTTTCTAGATGGAGCAAGTTAAGTACAGAGCATGAAGACAGTCCAGGCCGGGCCGCAATGGAAGTAAGGGTCTTATGTCCTCTAGGGATCAATCAAGTGCTTGGCTCAGGTTGTGAAACCACTTATGGAACTCCACCCTTGTTTAGAAACTTATTAAAATGAGGCCTCACAATCTGTAATAAGGAGTCTGGTCCTGAAGCACCGCCTGGTGGACACTCGCTCAGTAGGGGCCTGTGGCGACAGAGCCAGAAGAGCAGGTTCCAGGCTCTCGCCCTCAGGTGGAAAGGTGCTCACTCGGGTAGTAAATCGCCATCAACTGTGATTGGATGGCCATCATCTGTAACCAGTGAGCCATTGGCCACTAATATAACTGCTGTGGTTACGCTAGCAGCAAATGGGGGCTAGCAGGAAGATGGTGGCTGGCAAGAGCCGATTGCAGCTAGCAAGTGAGGTTGGTTGGCAGAGAGAAGCAGATGGCGGAGTGTGGATTGCGGATCGCGGATCATGTGGCTCCTGCTTCTGTATCTCCAACCTCGCTGTCAGTGAGAATATAGTGGTATGACTTCCCTACCTATGGCTCCGTGGGTGTTCCTTTTTGGCCTCACCATGTCCTGCGTTCTTATGCGGGGAGCGGGAGGTGAGACCCCACATGACACCCGGCATGACAAGGCCTCTCCACGTCCCCAGCCCCATCTTTATTTGACCTACTTATAGCTTAACAATACCTCAACCCCCAGTGGCTTGAGCTCAGAATATCCCCTGTCCCATCCAGTTCCCTGTTCTAGAAAATTACCCTGAAATCTATGATTAATATCCTTAGTCTTCTTGATCACAATCTCTGTAGTCTAGCCTTATTTCCAGGCTACTCCCATCATTGTTCCTAGGTTGCTGGCTCCACCGTAGAATACTGTGGCGACAGGGAAAGCTCCATGCAAATCCCCTGGAACCCTCACATAGCCTCTGGAGGACCTCCCAGGTTTTCCCTTAAAAACCCCAAGCCAGTCTGAGAATGTGAAGGCAGTTTTTGGAGGTGTTAACCCGCTGCCTTCTCAGACCACTGCTGCTCTGATAATAAACGCTTATTCTATGAGCCAACTCCTCTGTCGGTCTATTGGCTGAGCGGCGAAGGCAACACAGCCTGGACTCATTTGGCCTCCGGTTTCAGTCCCATTTTAATATTTGATCCTTGTAACCCTTGAGCCTTCCACCCATCTCTTCCATACCACCTATCTGGTCCTTAAGAGAAAGAATCCAGTTGGCTTCCGTGTGTCCACATAAGAAAAGTCTAACCCTGTGGAGAATTTTAATGAGTTTATTTGAGTCAAACTGACAATTGCCGGGAGCAAAATCTCAATGTATTGAGAAAATGCTGCAAAGAATGGCAGTTGTACAGCTTATTTTATGAGGTTTGACAATTAAGTTTGCAAACTCATCCTAGAAAAAGTGCTACATACCTCATTGCTGAATATCACTATGGTCACCTTTGAAGTACTTCCCTTCGGAAGCTATGCACCAATGCCAGCACCTAGTCTACCCGTCAAAGCAATTTTGGAACTCTTTTTCTGGAATGGCCATCAGAGCTGTCGTTGTATTACCCTTGATGTCCTGAATGTCATCAAAATATCTTTCTTTCAATATTTCCTTTATCTTCAGGTAAAGAAAGAAGTCATTGAGGGCCAGATCAAGTGAGTAGGGAAGGTGTCCCAATACAGTTATTTGTTTACTGGCTAAAAACTCCCTCACAGACAGTGCCGTGTGAGCTGGTGCATTGTCGTGATGCAAGAGCCATGAATTGTTGGCAAAAAATTCAGCTCATCTAACTTTTTCATGTAGCTTTTTCAGCACTTCCAAATAGTAAACTTGGATAACTGTTTGTCCAGTTAGTACAAATTCATAATGAATAATCCCTCTAATATAAAAAAGGTTAGCAACATCGCTTTGACTCTTGATTTGGACTGACGGAACTTTTTTGGTTGTAGAGAATTGGCTGACTTTCACTGTGCACTTTGACTTTGTTTCAGGGTCGTATTGGTACACCCATGTTTCATCACCAGTGATAACATGGACCAAAACATCGTCTTGCCTCTCCAAAAGGTTTTGGCAAACTTCAACTCTCCTTTGCTTTTGTTCATCAGTGAGCTCCTTCAGGACCATTTTTGCACACACCTTTCTCATGACAAGATTTTCAGTTAAGATTTTCCTAACTGTTTCTCTATTGATGTTTACTTGGTCTTCTATGCTTCTCACAGTCAGTAGACAATTTTGATGCACAATTTGACGAATTTTTGCAATGTTTTCATCAGTTCTGCTTGTTACTGGCTGCCCTGACCTCTCTTCATCAGTGTCGCGTTCTCTCCCCTCAGAAAAACGTTTAATCCGTTTGTACACTGTCATTTTCTTCATGGCATTATCCCCCTAAACTTGACTAACATGTCCCTGATTTCACTTCTACTCTTGCCAAATTTAACAACAAATTTAATGTTTGTTCGTTGCTGTAATTCAAGCTCAGACATTGTTGCAACAGCACCCCAAAACACGCAACAACAATAATGAACGCCACTCAGCAAGACACTGCCACATGTCAACATGAACACAGCTGTGAGACAGTGATATACTAAGGTTATGAAACCTTACCGAGCTGTTTGTACAGTGCTGCCAATGGAAGCGCACGGTGGCAAGTTTGTGAACTTAATTGTCAGACCTCATATACATTAGAATCAAAGGAGAAGATGGAAGGAGGGTTACATGAAATCTATTGATGGTTGATTAAGTGGGCAGAAGAAAGCAAAGTGGGGAAATCTCTGGGATTGGATAAAAAGTAAAATGGAGAGACACACTTGTTTTACATTGGTGGATACAGGATAGTTAATAATTAACATTTTACAGCACATAGAGTTGGTATGTGGAGAACAAGATAACAATGAGGGGTTCTGTGGTCTTGTTCTCTGGGGCAGTGGATATGCTCTGAGGGGTCTGGAAAAAAGGGATACTCCAAGAGTAAGTTATCTTAGGTGCAAAAAAGACAGTAGATAGGCTCACTTAAAGTAAAGATTGATCTTTGTCAAGAAAGCTACAGGTCTAGGATGTGACTACTGAAATTGACCCATTTTCAGTCAGGAATTTTTTTTTGAGACCATTATTATTCTATGTGGTTAATTTCAGTGATTTACGTTTTTCAGCTTAACAAAGAAAGTATATAAACAAAAACCCAAAAATTAAGGAGGTCAGTAATAAGAAATAAAAGATAAAAACAGAATAAAGTGTAGAAACAGAACAGGATAAATTAAAACGGGGTAGAAAAGAACACAAATGTCAATTCAGCCATAAAAAGAAATGAAGTATGGATACAGGCTACAACGTGGATGAACCTTGAATATATTGTGTTAAGTGAAAGAAGGAACCTACTCACAAAAGAACACAAATGATATGATTTCGTTGATATGAAATATCCAGAATAGACAAATCTATAAAGAAAGAAAGTAGATTAGTGGTTGCCAGTAGCTGGGGGGAGTCAGGAAAGGGGAGAAGCTGCTCATGGGTGTGGGGTTTCTTTTTGTGTGATGAATACACGCTGATTTCTCAGCAAATACTTGTCAACAATGGGCCAGAAGCTGTATGAATGCGCGTATGTCTTCATCTAACAATTTTACCCTATTTTCTTAATCAACAAATTATGCAAATCTTATTATAAAGGAGTGGCCATCTATGTATTGCTTACAGTCACACAAAGTTAGTGAGATCCCATAAGTTCAATAGTGGATAAACAAGGGTTGTTGATATATGTGAAATGATACTTGGTAGGTGTGGAAATAATAACAAATGTAAATTTAGTTATATGGAATTATGTTCAGCATATTTTAAGTGTGAGAAGCCCATCTACAGAATGAAGTTGACAGTGTGTTTCCACACTGTAACTTACACAAGTCTAGGAACAGAAAATTCCAGGACTTGACAACCTCATGATGCCTGGACCTGTTCTGTTCAGAATAGAGGTTGCCAGAAACTTCTCTGTCTGGAGAACAGAAGGCAGAATGCAAAATGTGGCCTTCAGGCTTGTGAAATGGGTGAAGGACTCTCACCCCTAAGCCCACACTGGCCTCATGGACAAGACAGGTTCTCACTTTCCTCACCTCACAGAAAGTGAAAGGACCCATCATCTTCTGACATACACCTCCTGCCACCCAAACTGTCATAGAGTAACTGCCACCAAGCCAGAGAATACATAACACAATTGCCATAAAATATCCCATTTCATATTTTGGTTAATAGTAGAGAAAGAGACAAAGAGGGAAGGAAACTCAGGATGAAACTGGATGGGACAATTATTACAGATGCACAGGTCCTCACACAGACGAGGAGGCTGAAATCCTCCCACAAAGATAAGGCAGCCCTGTAGACACCTCCCTCCAATGCAAGGGCACCTGCTGAAATGACAAGTGTTAACCCAAAGCAGAAATGCTAAGGACAGAGACACCCCATGGGAATAAATTGCATATTGCCTACCCCTCTTCTGGGGGTAATACCAGGAATATTGGTGAACTGAATGTTTTAGAAGCATACTCTCCTGTTTCAACCACAAAGTCTGCACAGGTTGTATTAGGTAAACGTCTCATTAAGCCTTAATATAGTAATTCAATTGCAGACTCATGCCACACAGTTAGATAAAGCCCCCCAAATTCAGTGTCTACATTTTTCCTGGACAAATCAGTAATCAGGATCAAAGAGAAGGGTGTCAGCCCCTCCTGAAAGAGGATCTCCTTTTCTTTGGACTTTCAGAATGCCACATGTCTAATAAGATTAAATTACTGATTTTTTGTGGGACATATTTCTGTTTAGGGTGGTGGAGCTCAGACACCCCTGGCTTCTCCACGAGGCTCGTGTCAACAATGCCCTTCTCAGCAGAGGGCCCCCAGACCAAGCCCGTGCTCCTGACACTGACGTCACACCAAGGCGCTCAGTGTCTCAGGATGTTCTGTGCATTGAGATATGGCTCCTGGCAGTAGGAGGCGATGGGTCCCAACAGCTTCACTCATCCTAAGCCCTCCAGGGATGGATCAGGAGGAGCAGGCTGCTGGAACAGACAATAACAGATCTTAATTTCTCTCCTTTCCCTTGAAGGAACTGAGAGAAAAAGGAATTCATTAAGGAATTCATAAAGGTACAGAAATTCAATATTCATTGGTCTGCATTTATGCCATTTCTGTGCACTCTTTAGATAATTATCAGAGGGATTAAACACAACCCCTTCCCCATAAACAGTGAAACACACACACACACACACACACACACATACACACACGAACTTACTTATTCGGTGTCACTTCTTGTTTTGGCCTAACCACCGAAGAGAGCCGGACTATGTTTGGTTCCTGGTTTAAGGCAAAAAAGGGGCAGTACCAAGGCCCCATCTCTATAGACACTTGGCTTCAGGTATTGAAAACAGTTCCAATAAGTCGTATTGCATGGAGTGTGTAAAGGCTGCAGGAGTCGGAAGAGACAAATCAGAGAGAACAATATGGCAGGGGCTGCCCGACAGAGAGACAAAGCTCTGCGTCTAAGCTAAGCTGAAGAGAGGATGGAGGTAGGGTGTGTTTACAGGTTCAGCTCTCTGCAGGACAAAGGGCCCTGTGTGTAGGGCACAGCAGATGCCCACGGCCACTGTAAGCTCGCCGCCTGTGGAAACGCCATGGTGCCCGTGTTAGGCTGCTGTGTCAGATGAGGGCTAGAAGGAAAAAGAGGGCATTTATATGGGAATCGCAGTGCTGAGACCTCGCCCTTGGTATCCCTGTGATGAAAGCTGCTTGGCTTCGCCTTGTTCTCACTGTGACTTTAGTCTCATGGGGAGCTCTGGGGGCACCTCTGCCCGGGGGCTCTGCACCGGTCTCTGTCCATCCTGGTGATAAACAATTCAGAAAACATGTTTGGGACTCTCCTTCTTCCCTGGAATCTATGATTTCACCATGATTCAGTCAGGCTTTGGGGACCACTGCGTCCTGACACAGAAGGCTCTGCAATGATGTGGCCACAGGGGCTGAGGTGCTTGTGTCAGAAGACTTTTCTGAGGTATTAGGCAGGGTTAGGAAGAGCTGCTGTTGGAACCAACAAGCGGCCTGGTAGCATGTTCCTTAGGATGTTGTAGCAAGACGGTAAAGGGGTGACATCAGTCACTGATGACCACCTGGCAACCGACAGTAGACACTTCATCACCCTGCCTAACACTGCTCTCAGGCTTGCAATATCCTCCTGGAAGAAATGAGTTTCAGGATTTTCAATGAGTTGGGTGATTTACTACATTCCAGAGATTACAACTTAACCCTTACTCCTTAGTCTGATGTTCTGTGTCTGCCCATTGATAATTGTCTCTTTAATGTGTGACAACTAAACAGAACTCTGTTTTTGATCCATCATTTACCTCCTACTCTCGTATATTTTTATACCACTTTTCATGAACAATGTTCTCAAAACAGTTTTCTACAATACTCTTTCAGTCTCCCTCTCCTCTCAACATGCTTGAATCAAACTTCTTGTATCCTTCAACCACCTGTATTCAAAATGTTCTTTTAAAGATTCCAATGCCTCTTATATCAGCTAGCCTTGCCTGTGTAACAAACTACCCCAAAATTTAGTGATTGAAACAATTATGAACTCAGCCTTTTAGAGTTGAGCTATACGATCTGTGCTCAGCTATGCAGTTCTTCTGTAGATCTTTTCTTGCCAATTCGTGTGTTGGTGGGTGACCTGAAAGTGTAGGGTCAATGATGGCCTCACTCAAAGGTCTGGTGATGTGTAGGTTATCCATATAGGTGCAGTGGTTTTCTTCTATGTGGCCTCTATACCAGAATAGCCTGAGCTTGTTCACATGGCAGCAGCATTTCAAGAAGGCAAAAGTAGAAGGTGCCAGGTCTCCTGAAGCCTAGGTTCAGAACTTGTACAATGTACCACATTTTGTTGGTAAAACGAAGTCACAAGGCTAGCCCAGAATCAAGGGCCATGGAAGAAGATTACACCTCTTGATGGAAGGTGACCCTTTCAAATCTACCACAACTTTACCTGACCAAATCCCCTTCCTCCTTGTTAGTGTGATTTGGCACTAGCAACCATTGGACCCTCTTCTTCCTTTAAAACAGCTCTATTGATATATAAATAACACATAATAAGTTGTGTACATTTTTTAAAAAGATTTTATTGGGGAAGGGGAACAGGACTTTATTGGGGAACAGTGTGTACTTCCAGGACTTTTCTCCAAGTCAACTTGTTGTCCTTTCAATCTTAGTTGTGGAAGGTGCTGTTCAGCTTCAACTTGTCCTTTCAGTCTTAGTTGTGGAGGGCGCAGGCTCCAGGCCCAGTTGCTGTTGCTAGTTGTAGGGGGCACAGCCCACCATCCCTTGTGGGAGTCGAAACCGGCAACCGTGTGGTTGAGAGGATGCGCTACAACCAACTGAGCCATCCAGGAGGCAGCTCTGCTCAAGGTGCTGTGTTCAATCTTAGTTGCAGGGGGCGAAGCCCACCATCCCTTGCGGGACTCGGGGAATCGAACTGGCAACCTTGTGGTTGAGAGCCTACTGGCCCATGTGGGAATCGAACCTGCAGCCTTCGGAGTTAGGAGCATGGAGCTCTAACCGCCTGAGCCACAGGGCCGCCCCAGTTGTGTACATTTAACATGTACAGTTTCATAAGTTTTGACACTTGCATACAATCACAAAACCATCACTACCAATGTAATGAATATGTTTTAACACTCACTTTGTTTGTGCCTTTGGAAGTCTCTCCTGCCTTCCCTGTCTCCCCATTTCAAGGCAAACATTTGTGTAATTTCTGTCATTATAGATACATTTGCATTTTTTGAAGGATTTTATTATATATAAATGGGATTATACAATATATACTTCTCTTGTTTATCTGGCTTCTTTCACTCAGCATAATTTTTTTTTGAGATTTATTCTTATTTTTATGTATATCAATAGTGTTTCTTTTTTTTGTTAAGCGTATTACATTGTATGGATGTACCACAAACTGTTTATCCATTCTCCTCTTGATGGATATTTAGGTTATTTTTAGATTTTTGGTTTCTACAAAGAAATCTGATATGAGCATTTGTGTACAAGGTTTTGTATGAATATAAGCTTTCTTATGTCTTAGGTCAGTAGATGTGGAATGGTTAGATCACATGACAGATGTGTTTAACATTAAGAAACTGTCAAACTGTTTTCCAAAATGACTATAATTTTACAGTTCCATCAGCAGTGCATGAAAGTCCAGTTGTTCTTTTTCTGCATCAACACTTGGAATTGTTTGTTTTTGTAATTTTATTGATTCTGACATGTGTTGGTATCTTATTGTTTCTGATTTGCATCTCTAGTGATGAATGATGTTGATTATCTTTTCAGATGCTCATTTGCTATCCTTAAACTTCGTCAGTGACATATCAGTTCAAATCTTTTGCATACTTTTAGGTTGGATTTTCTTGTTTCATTATTTCTGAGTTTTAAAAGTTCTTTGTATTGGGGAACAACTGTGCGTACTTCCAGGACTTGTTTCCAAGTCAAGTTGTTGTCCCTTTAATCTTAGTTGTGGAGGGTGCTGTTCAGCTTCAAGTTGTTCTTTTAGTCTTAGTTGTGGAGGGTGCAGCTCAGCTCCAGGTCCAGTTGCCGTTGCTAGTTGCAGGGGGTGCAGCCCACCATCCCTTGCGGGAGTGGAGGAATCGAACTGGCAACCTTGTGGTTGAGAGCCCACTGGCCCATGTGGGAATCCAACCAGCAGCCTTCGGAGTTAGGAGCACGGAGCTCCAACCACCTGAGCCACCGGGCCGGCCCTCTTTTCATTATCTTAAAGTGTCTTTTAAAGAGTAGAAATTCATAGCTTTGGTAAATTTGACAATTTCTTTTTACACATTATGCTTTATTGTAAGACAAAAGAAATCCCTGTCTAATACAAGATTGCAAATATATTCTCCATATTTTTAAGAGATTTAAAAATTTTTATGTTTTTATTTAGATCTATAATCCATTTCAGTTAAATTTTAATATTTTGCAAGATATGGCTTTAACCTCATGCCTTTGCATGTGGATAACAAACATTTTACATCAGTTGTTAAAAAGACTATGCTTTCTCTAAAGTGCCCTGGTTATACACATATCTTGAAAGTGAATTGACAATATTGTTATGGGTTGATTTCTGGAATATTTTGTTCCCTTAATATATGCCTATCTTTATACCAATACCACAGTATTTTGATACTGTAGCTTTATAAATAAGATTTGAAATTAGGTAGTATAAGTTCTTCAACTTTTTTATTTTTCAAAGTTGTTTTGTCTATGATTTTTCATTTGCATATGAATTTCAGAACCATTTTGTCGATTTCTACACCTTGTGGGATTTTTATTGACATTATATTGAATCTGTAGATTTATTTGTGGAGAATTGGCATCTTAAATATATTAGGTTTGTGAAGATGATCATGTGTTTTTTTCTTTTTTGATCTCTTTATAAGGTAAATTATGTTGATAGAGTTTTGTGTGTTGAAGCAACCTTGCATTACAGAGATAAACCCAACTTGGTTGTGATTTATTATGTTTGTTATTATATACTGCTGAATTCTATTTGCTAATATTTTGTTTATGAATTTTATTTGCTAATATTTTGTTTATGAATTTTGGATCTATGTATATGAGGGATATTTGTCTGTAGCTTTATTGTAAGGTTTTCTTCCTGTTTTTGGTAGCAGTGTAACTTGTAGAATGAGTTGATGAGTGTTCCCTCCTCCTCTATAATCTGGAATATATTATGAAAGAAATAACGCCAATTCTATATAAGGATAGATTTCAACAGTGAAACCAATCGGTACTGAGATTTCCTTTTCTTGGAAAGTTTTGACTCTACCTTTAATTTCTCTAATTGGTATGGGATTATTTTGGCTAATTAATTTTTCTTTAGTGAACATTTGTATTTTGTGTTTTTCAATGACACATAAATTTTATCTAATTTTAAAAATTTATTGGAAGAAAGTTGTTCATAGAATTTCCTTTTTTAAATGTGCTGTTGGATTTTATTTGCAATTTTATTGAGGGTTTTTTCATCTATATTCATAAGAGATAGTGGTCTATAGTTTTCTTGTGTGTCATTTCTGGCTTTGGTAGCTAATGTGGGCCTCATAGAATTGTTTAAGAAGTGTTTCCTCCTGTTATATTTTTGGAAGAGATTGAAGAATGTTGATTATAATTCTTCTTTAAGTTGTTTGGTAGAAATTGCCAATGATGACATCTTGTGTCTGGCTTTGCATTGTTTAGGGATTTTGATTCAATCTCTGATGACTGATTCAATCTCTTTATGGGCCTGTTCAAATTTTCTATTTCTTCTTGAGTTCAATTTTTGTACTTTGTTTCTAGGAATTTTCCCATTTCATCTAGGTTGGATACTTTGTGGACATTTAATTGTTCAGAATATTCTCTTATATTCCTTTTTGTTTCTTGTAAGTTTGGTAGTATGTCTCCACTTTAACTTATGGTTTTAGTTATTTGCATCTGATTTTTATTTTCTTAGTATGTTTAGCTAAATTTTGTCAAATTTGTTAATCTTTTCAAAAAACCAACTTTTACCTCCATTAATTCACTGTATTGTTTTCTTCTCAATATATCGTCTACCTCCACTCTAATCTTTGTTACTTACTTCCTCCTTCTAGCTTTTCTTTGAGTTTCCTCTCCTATTTCCAGTGTTATAAAAGATTAGAGTACTGATTTGAGACCTTTCCTTTCTTAATACTAGCATTTACAGGTTTAAATTTCCATCTGAGCACTGCTTTGACTGCCTGCCGTAAGTTGTAGTATTTTGTCTTTTCATTTTCATTCATCTGAACATATCTTCCAACTTTTCATGTGACTTGTTTGATCGCATTATTGTTTAAGTGTGTTTTGTATAATCCAATATTTGTGAATTTTCCAGTTTTCCTTTTGTTACCCATTTCTAGTTTCATTCTATTGCTGAAACGATACTTGAAAAGATTCTTTGTATTATTTCAATCTTTTAAAATTTATTGAGCCCTGTTTTGTGTCCTAACATGGTATTTCCAGGAGAATGTTTCGTGTGCACTGAGAAGAATGTGGATTCTATTGTTTTTGGATGAAATAGTCTCTATGTACCTGTTAAGTATATTTGGTCCAAATGAGGATGTCCCACAGATCTCTAGGCTCTGTACGTTTTTCTTCATTTCTTTGTCTCCTCCTCAGATTGGATAATTTTCAATTTTCCTATTTTCAAATTTACCGAATCTTTCTTCTGTCTATTCAAATCTGCTGTTTAATCCCTGTTCAAAGCAGGGAATTTTTTTTTCACTTCAGCTATTTTACTTTCAACTTCAAAATTTCTATTTGGTTCCTTTGTATAATTTCTAGTTGGTTCTTTTTTATAGTTTCTACATCTTAATCAATATTATCTATTTTTTCATTTGTTATTCTTCTGACTTCTTTTAGTTTTTTGTCCATGGTTTCCTTTAGTTCATTTAGAATATTGAAGATAGTTGAAGTGATGTCACCAAGATGGCAAAGTAAGAGACCCCAGCCTCTATTCCCCCAGAAATATCTACAATTAGACAGCTATCCATCTACAGAAACAGCTCTGGGACAGCTCAGGAGTCCACTTAAGAAACATAAGCTACACAAATGGAACAAGAAACCTGGGAATAACAGCACAAAAAGGAAGGAAGAACATCTTCATTTTGCCTGCATCATCCCATCTCAAGGCTGGCACTGCTCAAAGCCAAGTGGGAACCCTCTAGATAGAAAGCATTCTCTCACTGGGAAAGGAAGAGAAGCGTGATCAATCAGCTTCCCCAGGCTTTGGGGGAACCACATAAATGACGTGCTTCTGCCTCCCTCTGCTCAGACCAGATGTATAGAAATGGCTGGGAGGGCTGGCTGGTGGCTCAGGCAGTTGGAGCTCCGTGCTCCTAACTCCGAAGGCTGCCGGTTCGATTCCCACAGGGGCCAGTGGGCTCTCAACCACAAGGTTGCTGGTTCAATTCCTCGAGTCCCACAAGGGATGGTGGGCTCCGCCCCCTGCAACTAGCAACGGCAACTGGACCTGGCGCTGAGCTGCGCCCTCCACAACTAAGACTGAAAGGACAACAAATTGACTTGGAAAAAAGTCCTGGAAGTACACACTGTTCCCCAATAAAGTCCTGTTCCCCTTCCCCAATAAAAAAAAAAAAATCTTAAAAAAAAAAAAGGAAATGGCTGAGAGAAGAAAGAAGAGCATGGGCTACCAGTATCAACCATGCAATGAGAGTGACTTCTGTTCCAAGTAACCTGCTCTGAGAAGACCCCAGCATCTTTCCCTAATGAAGAAACCAACAGCCAGCACAGCCTCTGAAGACCCAAAGGTATTCATATTGGCAGATGCTAGCCACCTGAGCACCTCATCATGTCAGCCTTCACACACTTGCCAGAGCCCAGAACCCCCACTGGCACCTAGCCCAGGCCTCTGTAGCTGGGTGAGTGCAAGATGACAGCCTAGATCCCTGCAGCTGACACCCACTGCCATGCAGGTGGTTGGGGATAGATCCTCCATCCCTGCACTGGCACATTTGCTGGCCTGAATCTTGTCACAGGATTCTACAGCTGTGCGTGTGCCCACAGTGCTATGCAGCCATGGAAGTGCATGACAACAGTTAGGCCCCCACAGCTACTTGTGGCCTGGACTGGGCCCTATTTCCAGTCACCAGCCTGCACCACGGGGCTAACCTAAAACTAGCCTCTCCAGCTGTGCACCTGCATGCCCCCAGTCTGACTCACATCACATCACTGGCATCTACTCTACGAACTGGAGTGGGGGGGAGAAGGAAAGGGGAGAAACCTTACAGCCCTAAGGGTGCACATCAACAGCCAGGACCCCCACAGCTACCTGTGGGTCTGGCTCTGACCCTGTCTCCTGTCACTGGCCTGTACCACTGTGCTCAGCAGCAGTTAGCCCTTTCAGCTATGCACCTGCATGCCCCAGCCCAACTCACTCCGTTGGATTCTAGTGTCGTGTATGCACCCATGGGAAGACGCAGCAGCCACAACAGTGTGGACTGACCCAGGTCCCCAACAGCTACCAGTGCACTTACAGTTGGCCAGGCCCTTACCACTGTTTGTATGTCTGCCAGCACCTGCTGCCACTACACAGGCTCCTGCAGCTTTGAAGCTGAGTTATGTGCTTGACACTGTCTTGTGGCCACTACTGCTCTCTACCCTGGTCCTTAAATGCTGGACCGAGAGGCACCGCTGAGGCCTTCAATAGCTCTTGTAGCCACTGGGGAACCCCTGCAGTTCTCTCCAAGAATGGCTCAGTTGGTGATGGGGTGGATCCCTGCGGCCTGAGCTGATGAGGCAACGTGCCCACCTTGGACCCCGGGTCAACACACACCCCTGCACTTGGTGAAGGTCTTTCCTTACTGAAGTGAGTCCATAAAGTCTGGAAGAGGTGAAGAGGTGATTGCTTCTTCAAATGTGAAGACATTTAGGCAAGGCTATCGGGACCAAAAAAAAAAAAAGAAAAAGAAAAGAAAAGAAAAAAATCAGGGAAACATGACCACACCAAAGGAACACAAACTTCCAATAACTGACCCCAAAGAAGGTACATGAGTTGCCCTACAATGATTTTGAAATAATTGTTCCAAGGATACTCAGAGAGGTACAAGTATAAGAGAACACAGATGAACAATTTAATGATATCAGGAAAATAACACAGCAACACAGGGAGAAGTTCAACAAAGAGATAGAAAACATAAAGAACCAAACAGAAAAATTCAATTCAAAGATTGAATTGAAGAATTCAATAGAGATCTTCAACAGTGGATGGGTGAAGCAGAAGAAAGCATCAGTGAGCTTGACGACAGATGATTTACAATTATTCAATTGGAGGAGTAAAAAGAAAAAATTGAAAAAGAATGAACAAGTTGGATTATGGGACAGTATTTAAAACAATGACAACAACAACAAACCCCCAAACCTATACATCATTAGAGTCCCAGAAAGAGAAGAATGGGGAAAGAGCAGAAAGGGATCCAGTACAATACGCAAGGGATCTGTGAGGAGTCTTGCCCGTGTTAGGTAATAGGTAGATAAACCTGGATCTGGCTGTGGACACTGCAGTGGCCCACGACCCAGCTCCAGCTCCTCTTGGCCGTGGTCCAGAAACCCCTGGAAAACACTGACTTAGATAATCCCCCATGAATGAGAGAGTCTTTGTGGAAGTCCAGATTTCTACAAGTTCGGGTGCTCAAAAGTTTTAGCAGTTCTTTAAAGCCACCCTCCCGCCCCCCAAACAAAAAACAAGTTTGTACCTATTGGAGTGGGTAAGAGGAACATCTTGACATCCCATGCACCATTCTTCCTCGCAGCACGACTTAGGGTCATGGGAACCATTCTTAGTCCATGATTTCTCCCATGGGAGAAATGGAAAGTGAGTGAGTGAGCACCCAGCTGTGAGGGATGCTGCAAAGAGGCTCATTTCTCTCTCACCCCATCCACGGTACTGAATCAGGAGATCCGTGACTGAGGGGCGGGAAGAGACAGGGAGAGTGGCCAGTAGGAATCTCAGAGGGCATTAGAGAGATGCAGATCCTACTCATTGCATTGTGGAAACCATCAAGAAGCCCACCCGTGAGTTGCTGGAAAGCCTCATCCATTGACCCCTAAACTGGCCCGTAGGTACCCCAGCATTCCGTATGCCTCATCCATACACTCGCCATTCTGTGCATGCTTCTTAAAGTGGTGGTAAGAGTGAGCTTTGGCAGACCTGAATGTGCAGGCCTGGGAGAGACCATAGTTTCTCTCTCTCTTTCTCTCTCTCTCTCTCTTTTTTAGTTTCAGGCGTACAAAACAATGTAATAGACATTTACACCCCTCATACAGTGATAATCCCCCGCCCCCAATCTACTACCCCTCCGACATTGTATATAACTGTTAAAATTCCATTGACTCTATTCCCTATGCTGTACTCCACATCCTGTGACTATATATATATTAAATTATAGTTGACATTCAGTATTATAGTCTCTTGAGCTATAATGCCTCCTTCAGGAAAACAAAGAGAGGCTGTCAGCACTTGGTCTTGTGTCTTGCAGGATTGACAGAGGGCATACAAGTTTAAGAATCCTGCCACAAGAGAGAGCAAGAAGTGTGGCAATAAACTGAAAAAAAAAAGTGTGGAGCTGATGTAACCGTAGAAGATAGGAGAAGGCCTTAGAACCTCTAGCAGGACGGACAGAAGGTATTTCTCCTCTAAGGCAGTTAGCGAAGACTGGAGGAAGTCACCACTAATTCATATGCAAAGGTGGCAATGCAAAACTTCAAGGAACATGTAAATAAACAAGGAAACATGAGACCACCAAAGTATCACAATAATAGCCCAGTAACCAAATCCAAAGATATGAATGAATATCTATAATTTACCTGATAAAGAGTTCAAGATAGCTGTTTTATAGACACTCAATGAGATACAACAAAACACAGAAAGACAATTCAATAAAGTCAGGAACATAACACATGAACAAAATGAAAAGTTTAACAAAGAGGTGGAAATCACGAAAAAACCCCAAAAGATATTCTGGAGCTTAAGAATTCAATGAGTAAAATGAAAATGCAATAAAGAGTGTCAACAGGAAAATGGCCCAAGGAAAAAAACTATCTGTGAGATACAAGACAGGAACTTGGAAATTATTTAGTAAGAGTAGAATTTGAAAAAGGAATAAAAAAAGTGAAGAACGCCTACGTGATCTTTTAGATACCATCAAAAGAAGAAATTTGTGAATTACTGGAGCTCCACAAGGAGAAGAGAGGCAAAGAGAGCAAAAGCGTATTTAAAGAAATAAGAGATGAGAACTTCCCAAATGTGGGGAGATTAGATATCCAAGTTTATAAAATTCTTAGATCACCGAACAAATTAAACCTATGGAGATCCTCTATAAGACATGTTATCTGCAAAAGGAATTGTTTGTTTCATTTCTTTTTCTGAAATTTCATTGTTAGTATGTAGGAATGCAATGATTTTTGTACATTGATTTTGTATCCTGCAACTTTACTGTATTTGTTTATTATTTCTAATAGTTTTTTTGTGGAGTCTTTAGGGTTTTCTATATAAAGAATCATGTCATCTGCAAAAGGTGACAATTTAACTTCTTCATTCCCAATTCAGATGCCTTTATTTTTTTCTCTTGCCAGATTGCTCTGGCTAGGACTGCCAATACAATGTTGAATAACAGTGGTGAAAGGGGGCAACCCTGTCTTGTTCCTGAACATAGAGCAAAAGGCTTTAGTTTTTCACCATTTATTATATTAGCTGAGGGTTTGTCATATATGACTTTATTATGTTAAGGTATTTTCCTTCTGTACCCATTTTATTAAGTGTTTTAATCATAAATGGATGTTGTATCTTGTCAAACGCTTTTTCTGCATCTATTGATATGATCATATGATTTTTATCTTTTATTTTGTTTATGTGATGTATCACATTGATCAATTTGCATATGTTGAACCATCCTTGTGCCCCTGAGATAAGCCCCACTTGATTGTGATGTATAATCTTTTAAATGTATTGTCGTATTCAACTTGCGAGTATTTTGTTTAGGATTTTTGCATCTGTATTCATCAGAGACATTGGTCTGTAGTTTTCTTCTTTTGTGTTATACTTACCAGGGTTTGGAATCAGGGTAATGTTGGCCTCATAAAATAAGTTAGAAAGTACTGATAAACGTTCAGTATTTTTTTGGGAAGAGTTAGAGGAGGACAGGTGTTACATGCTCTTTGAATGTTTTGTAGAATTCACTAGTGAAGCTTGGACCCCTGGCCTTGGACCTTTGCTTTTGGGGAGGTTTTGGATGATCATTTCAATTTCCTTACTGTTGACCAGTCTATTTGGATTTTCCAGTTCTTCGTGATTCAATCTAGGAAGGCTATTTGTTTCTAAGAACTTGTCCATTTCTTCTAGGTTATTGAATTTGGTAGCATATAGTCTTCAAAGTATTCTTGTATGATGCTTTGTATTTCTGTGGTATCCGTCATAACTTCACTTTCATTTCTGATTTTGTTTGTGTTTTTTCTCTTTTTATCTTAGTGAGTCTAGCCAGGGGTTTGTCAATTTTATTAATCTTTTCAAAGAATCAGCTCTTTGTTGCTTAATTTTTGCTATTGTCTTTTTGTTCTCTATTTCATTTAATTCTGCTCTAATTTTTATTATTTCCTTCCTCCTGCTGATTTGGGGTTTCAGTTGTTCTTCTTTTTCTAGTTCTTTAAGGTGTAATGTTAGGTTGTTTATTTGGGATTTTGCTTGTTTCTTGAGATAGGTCTGTAATAATATAAATTTCTTACTTATTACTTTTTTTTGCTGCATCCCAATAATTGATAGGGTATATTTTAATTCTCATGTATTTCTATGTATCTTTTGATCTCTCTTATTTCTTCTTTGACCCAGTCATTCTTAAATAGCATGTTGTTTAATAGCCACATATTTGTGGTTTTCCTGCTTTCTTTTCAAAGCCTTGTGATCAGCAAATATGCTTGGTATGATTTCTGTTTTCTTAAATTTGTTGGGGTTAGTTTATGTCCCAACATGTGGTTTATTTTTGACAACATTCCATGTACACTAGAAAAAGAATGTGTAGTCTAGTGTTCAAGGATGAAGTGCTCTATAATTATGTCCATTTGATCTAATGTGTCATTTAAGGCTGATATTTCCTTACCCATTTTCTGTTTACATGATCTATCCATAGCTGTCAATGATGTATTTAGGTCCCCTATTATAATTGTGTTTTTGTCAATTGCTCCCTTTAGTTCTGTTAGTAGTTGCTTTGGTGCTCCCTGATTGGGGGCATATGTATTGATAAATGTTATGTCTTCTTGTTGTATTGTCCCCTTAATCATTATGATATGTCCATCTTTGTCTCTTGTTATCTTTTTTATCCTGAGATCTGTTTTATCTGCTATAAGTGTGGATACACCCACTTTTCTCTGGATACCATTTGCTTGGAGTATCAATTTCCACCCTTTTCACTTTGAATCTGTATTTGTCCTTGTAGCTGAGATGTGTCTCTTGGAGGCAGCATATGGTTGGGTTTTGTTTTTTGATCCAATACGCTACTCTGTGTGTTTTTATTGGTGGTTTAGTTCATTTACATTTAGGGTGATTATTGATATATGAAGATTTCCTATAGCCATTCTGTCTTTTGTTTTCTGGTGTCTTGGTGTCTCCATTGTTTCTTTGCCTTTTTGTTGCTGTCTGCTATTTTAGTGTGGTGGTATTCTAAATATGATTTTCCCCTCTGTTTCTTCTTTTTTTTATGTTATATGTCTAAGTTCTTGATTTTGTTTTTTGAGTGGTTACTGTAAAATTTATGTAAAAGAAAATTTCATCTATTGAAGGACACTTTGGTTGTTTCTATATCTTAAATAATTGGATAAAGAAGATGTGGTATATATACACAATGGAATACTATTCTGCCATAAGAAAAGATGAAATAATGACATTTGCAACACCTAGATGGATCTTGAGATTATTATGCTAAGCAAAATAAGTCAGACAGAAAAAGTCGAGAACTATATGACTTCACTCATATATGGGATATAAAACTGAAAGCTTAAAATGAACAAGACAAACAAAGAAACAAAAACTCATAGATACAGACAACAGTTCAGTAGTTACCAGAGGGTAAGTGGGGAGAAGGGGTAATAGAAGAGAGAAAAAGGGGTTAAATATATGGTGATGGAAGGAGAATCACCTTAAATATAGGGTGTTCTGGGTGGTGAACATACAATGCAATATATAGATGATGTATTATAGAAATGTACACTTGAAACCAATATAGTTTTACTAATCAATATCACCCCAATAAATTTAATAAAAAATATTTCAAAAAATAAAATAAAACTAATGACAACCATTCTACATTAAATCTTTGTGTCTAAGTTTCTATATTTTTAAAATTTTATGTTAATTCAGCCTATCATTATTTTCATTTCTATTCTCTCCAACTTCCTTGTAAACTTCCGTTTAACATAAAAGGTGGAATTATTGAGTAGGTGTGTGTACATATATGACAGTGAGTGTGTTTACTTATTAAAAAATAATATATAAATACACATATACACAAACACACTACTAACTCATGAAAGAGTTCTTGGATCCGACAAAGTATTTCCACAGATTTCATTTACCTGTACCACATTCATAAGAATTATTATTATCCCACGTTACCATCAGAAAAAAGGAAACTAGGCTCAAGGAGATTCAATTTTTCACAATTATGTAACAATGCAATTAACCTTTTTGTACACTTGCTTGAATTATGTATACATGGACCCATTCAATATGTATTCTTAATTTTGTAAAGTCCCTTTAATTCGGCAAATTGTACACTTTGACTATGTGCAGGAAAAGTGAAATGATGCAATAGCTCAAGGTAGAGCACAGGTAGCTGAATCACACTTTAACATTGGGAGGGAGAAATATCACTGGGTAGAAAACAAAGTGGGTATATGGATATAAAAACAGTGATGTAAATATAAGGCAAATCACATTTGGGAAACTCATCTTTTTTGTAAACTAAAAGATTAAACTGTCAAAAATAGGTTTAAGACGGGCGCACTACAGCCTAACACATCATCCTCGATGAGCTATAGAAACGTAAAATAGAGACTCCCAGCTGCTGCAGGCTTATGAGTATGTGAGCAGAGAGTAGTCAATTACTGTCATATAATCCCATTTACAAATGCATTAAAGAAAACGTAGCGTTTAGGACAGTTTATTATGCAGCATCAGCTGAATCATACAACAATCAAGGCAAACAAAACTGAGGACAATTACAATAATCTCCTCTTTTTAAACATTTTCATGTTTTGATGTTCGAAGACAGCATTCATGATCACTCTGTTATTTTTCTTCCTGCCATCCCAAGGAATCTTTTCAGAGCCCCCTTTATGTCTTTATTCCTGAGACTGTAGATGAAGGGGTTCAGCATGGGGGTGACCACTGTGTACAGGACCGAGGCTGTAGCACTAGAGCGTGCATTGTGGGTAGCAGAGGAGCTGAGGTACACTCCTAGGCTTGTTAAATAAAATAAGGAAATGACTGAGAGGTGAGATGCACAGGTAGAAAATGCTTTATACTTCCCCTTAGCTGATGACATTCCACGTAAGGAGGAAATAATCTTAGAGTAAGAGTAAAGGATCCCAGCCAGGGAAACACTACCCAGCAGCACAGCTGCAAAATACATCACCAGGTTGTTAAAAAAGGTGTCAGAACAGGCAAGTTGGATCATCTGATTGAGCTCACAGAAAAAGTGGGGGATGGGCAAAAGTGGGAGGAAGGATAGTTGCAACGTCATTAAGCTTTGTAACAAAGAATGCAGGGCACTGATGATCCAGGAAACCAGAACCAACTGTCCACAGAGCTCGGGGTGCATGATGACCGTGTAGTGCAGGGGGTGACAGATGGCCACAAAGCGGTCATAGGCCATCACGGTCAGGAGGTTGACATCCAATCCTGCAAAGAGTATAAAAAAGTACATCTGCGTGATGCAGCCTTCATAGGTTATGACTTTGCTCTGCGTCTGGATGTTCACCAGCATCTTGGGGACGGTGGTGGAGGTGAAACAGATGTCCACAAAGGACAGGTTGGAGAGGAAGAAGTACATGGGCGTGTGCAGGTGGGAGTCTGAGCTGACGGCCAGGATGATGAGCAGGTTTCCAAACACAGTGATCAGGTACATGGAGAGGAAAAGCCCAAAGAGGAGGGGCTGCAGCTCTGGCTCCTCTGAAAGTCCTAGAAGAAGAAATTCTGAAATTCGTGTACCATTGTCTGGTTCCATGGAGGTGATGACTAAGAATGAAAATATAACAAGATTAATCTTCACACATGGACACAAGTGACATGTTGAAATGATACAATTTATATTTTGCAGTCAAATATGTATATAATACATATATGTTTTGTAGAAAACTGATACCCTTTAAGGACTCTTCCATTACATCTCTGATTAGGATTTCCTGTCCCACTCTCAGCTTTCTGCACAGTAAATCACGTATTTTATAGGATTGATGAGAAATTCTTTCTTGCATTTAAGGAATACCATGTTTCCCCGAAAATAAGACCTAGCCAGACCGTCATCTCTAATGTGTCTTTTGGAGCAAGAATTAATATCAGACCCGGCATTCTATTCTATTCTATTCTATTCTATTCTATTCTATTCTATTCTATTCTATTCTATTCTATTCTACTCTACTCTATTCTATTCTATTCTATTCTACCTGGTCCTATATTAAAATAAGACCAGGTCTTATATTAATTTTTGCTCCAAAACACGCATTAGAGCTGATGGTCCAGCTAGGTCTTATTTTCGGGGAAACACGATATGTGCTGAGTCCTGACATTTACTCATCAAGGACTGTAGGGTGCTGAGATGCAAAAGACTTATAACTCGATGAAGGGGAAAGAATATAAGGAAATAAAAAAATCATATAGCGTCAGTCTGGGCAGGTTCTTTGAAGGAAAAGAAAGTTGGTATACAAAAGATGGATGAGTGTGTTATTTTTACTAGAATTGAGAAAGACCTGCAAAGAATGTGCACAGAGAATTTGAACAGAGACCTCAAGGAAGACAAAGGGGAAGACATGAAGACATCTGGGAAGAGTGCAGCTGAATAAGAAAGAGCCAGTGCAAAGGTCCTGAGGTTGGCACTTGTTTCAAATAATCATGTCTCACAAGGAAACCATGTGGTGAGGGGAATGAGCAAGGAGAGTGATAAGGATGGAGTGATAGAGAATGCTGAGGAATGAGAAGACCTGTCAGCTACAGATGAAACTACAAGACACAGGGAGTCGCCTGATTACATGTTCCTCCCACGTTATTCTTTTTTTCTTTTTTCCCAAGGGCTTCAGTGAGTGGAAGTGATCCCTTCTTTGTTTCCATCTGTTTGGTAATATTCTGGCATCTGTATTTTAAGAGACACATTTTGGAGTATATGAGCGAGGTACCCCTGACCTGAGAACTGCTCATGCTCCATAAACCACACACACACACACACACACACACACACACACACACACACACGAGAGAGAGAGAGAGAGAGAGAGAGAGAGAGAGAGAGAGAGACAGAGAGAGACAGAGAGAGAGAGACAGAGACAGAGAGAAACAGAGAGACAGAGAGACAGAGAGATCTGATCAGATGGGATGTTCCCTGAGAGATAATGATGAGAAGAAACATCCTTGGATCTGGAGACATGCCAACCATGGTTATGTTCCTCTGAGACCCATAATAACTAATAAAGTAGCAAAACCAATTTATTTGAAAGAGAAAAGAACAATATCATTATCATGTGAAAACACCTTACAGAGTGAATATCCCGGCAGAAAATGTGCTAAGAGAATAAATCTACAATGTACGAAAGGAAATATACAATGTGCATGAAAAACAAGGGGTTTTAAAGCTGCAATGGGAAGAGACTTCTGTAAATTACATTAAGTGAAATGGTTTTGGAAACAGAAAACCGGGTTTTCAGTCTGGGATCTACCCCATCTTAGCATTTTGAACCCGGAGAGACAAGCGGACCATTGCAAATGCTAAAATGGTCACCCAAGCAGTGCAGACAGTGGTGTCCATCAGGGTGGCGACAGATCTGAGCAGTGTGTGTAAGAGGCTCAGCCCAGTCCCTCCTGTTGGAAACTGAACGGCTATCTCTGATGATGAGGTGAAATGTCTCCATTGCTTCCTTACCTCTTGGTCCCAATTCCACAGCCCCGTTTCAGTTCCTAGTCATCTCCCATCTAGCACAGGCTGGAACCCCTCTAGCCAGATATTCGCATTGACCCATGGACATCTCAGGACATTACGAAGCTGATCATCGAACTCCCTGATTTTTATCCCCCCTACTGACTCTATGGAGATAGAAGCCAAAATTCTGTAGCTCCAAACAGGAGGCTCAAGTCTCTGTGACCTTCGTGCCAGCTTCACCGTCACAGGGCCCTGCCCTCGCTCACACTGATCTCCTTAACGTTGAACTTGACTCCCAGCTTCACCTGACACCACAGCATGAGGCTCAGAGCCTTTACACACCCAACTTTCCTCTGCTTGCAGTCTCCCCACTGGTCTTTCTGGAATTTTTCACCCCCTCTCCATCCTCCAAACTCCATCTGCTTTCTCAAAATGATTGAATCCTCTCCTTCATGCATCTTTGTTTCCTTAACATCCCCACAGGAAAAGAACACTTTCTCATGCACTTAATTTAGGTGTTATGGTGCCCATGGTGTAACTTTTATTTAATTCCATGTCTTTTTTCCCCTGTTAGACAGGGAGACATGTAGAATGTTATACATATTACCACCCCTCTCATGAGACTTAGCTTAGCTGAGAACAGTAGCTGAATAAATGTGTATTCTATGATGGAATGAGAGAACGTGTTCTCACAGAAATTGCTGATGATGAGAGAAAGAAGAGAAGAAGGAAATACTAACCTAGGTATGGAGGAAACACTAAAGAAATGTTTTCCATGATCTGAGGTCAGGACTCATTAGGTTGTCACACTATGGTTTGTGAGATTTAAATATAATAGAATCAATACGTCACACACACAAAAGTATTAGAATGCATTATACATCATGAGGATACATACAAAATCATTTCATGGTTCTCTTTGTCATGTGTGTGTGTGTGTGTGCGTGTGTGTATGTGTGTTTATGTGTGAGTGTTTTCACGTGTGTGTATTACTGTGTTGGTGGGAAAAGGTAACTGCCATTTTTAAAAACACATCTAACCTCACAAAAGCACAATGTTGGCAATAAAGCAAAACAGATGTGAAATAAGAACACAATATGTATGAAAGGAGATTATTACTACTAAGGGTGAAGGAGAACTTTTTACATTTAAAAAGTAATAGGGGGCCACAATATGATGGACTGATAGAACTGACCACACCTAATTTATACATCTTCATACATACCACCCAAATACATCTATACATCTATAGAATAATTCACTGTGAAATTGTAAATCACTTTGGTGAAAAAACTCCAATTTTTGTCTGAAAGTATGGAATCCAAAAGCACAATAAGAACTCAGCCCTCACTACATAAACTGTGTAAAGAACTTGCACAATTAACAGCGAAGTAGAAGGCGTTTAAACCCAAAATAGATGCAGTCACACCAGGAATAAAATAATTGCAAAAAGTGAAACTCTTTAGTATCCCTTTTTAGATTTATTAAAACAATGTGTTTTTATGTGAATACCCGATGTGGGAAATGATACTATGAAATGTTTCTCTCAGGAACGGCTGTTGCAAGGTAGTATGTATCCCCTTGGTCTGGATCTTTTTAATGAATACAAAACATGTTCAAATAAACCCCAGCGTAATTTTTTTAAAAAAGCCCTCACTTCACTGCTGAGGCCTCCACAGCTAATCCTCTGTTTTCCTGTCCCCCCCCTGAACTGCAAGACTCCTGTGTATGTTCTGATTTTACTGGAGCCACTTTGTGCTCCCATTCCTTCCTCAGTCTCTTCCAACTTGACGTCCATTCCCATCGTGGAATTATCAACAATGATGCTTGTATCACTGATTCCCATGAACACTGCTCTTTGAAAAATATTAAATAAACTATTTTTACATGAATTAGTGTACATGGCAAAGAAACGTGGCCATCTCTCTGTTCTGGGCTAGGCCGCTTAGGCTCTCAGGGGACCTCAGGTGAAAGTTCTCGACTTCCATCCTCTCTGACCCTTTCCTGACATCTCTGCTGGGCTCTGACTCACCTGGATGGGGTCTCTGCGAGGCAGGACTCTGGGTGGAAGTGTGAATTCCTCCCTGGATGGTTGATCATGGAAACGGAAGCTCTGTCCCCAGAAAAGACAGCAGGAAGGAGTGAAGCAATGGTCCCCACCAGGCTGAGGAATCCAAAAGCAACAAACACGTCCTGGAAAGCCCAGGCTTGCCTATGCAGCAAGGAGATACTTTCAGCTCCCTTTATCTGCTCATTAGGCACTGCTTCCGTGGTGACGGCCACCTCTGGGCACCCGATTTCCCGGTGGGACACTGGTGGGGATGGAATGGCAATTTTTCCTCCTTGATTCTCTGTTCCTAAGGGACCAGGTTAGAAGCCAAGTGAATCCCGTTTTTGCTATTCCTTCTCCATGATGCTCCCACCTGCCAGAGGTCTCACGTCCCAGCACCTTATCCCCAACCGTGACTTAGAATTCTCTCAAAAGTCTAAGACTGAGGACTCTGCCTTGACTGGGTCCCTGGATCTTTAAGCACTGATTTATGGTGGGACACAATCCCTACCTTCAAGACTCCAGAAAATTGCTATTTCCCTCTTCAACAAGAGGGAGAACTGTGTAATATTGGTGTCAAGTTTGGGCACTGTACGACTTGGCTTCATGACACATCAGCCTGTGGGAGTTCAGAACAAGCCACCCCAACATGTACCTCAGTGGTAGAGGATTGTTTTGAGCTAAGGGCAATTTTAACTGCAGGCTCAAGAGAAACTTCTGCTCTGCACTTTAACCGCCTAGAAAAACTTTAATTAGTGTCTTACCTAGAATAAAAGATTATCAGAGACAATCTTTTTTTGATCTCTTTGGGATCTCTGACTCTCATGTATGTGGGGTTCCCATACATATATATGTATTAAATTTGGTCATTTTCTCTTGCTAATCTGTCATATCCATTTGATTACTGGACCTGCCAGAAGAATCTTGAGGGTAGAGGAAAGTTTCTTTCTCCCCAACAGGTGGCACTGTGAGCAGGATAAACTCACTGGCTGGGACCCCATGCCTCTCCATGAGGCCACTGCAGATGAGGAGACTCGGACACGTCTGACACAGGCCGGCAGAAGGCGAAAATTCTTACCATGTTAGCACACCCCACATTTCTGTCTGCAGGGTCTCATAGAAATGAAAGTGATGAGAATCTTTTTCTCTTTTCTAAATTTAGACTGGCAGGAGAAAATATTTGTGAAACTAGTTTCTTGGGCTAGTGACCCTTACTTGGTACGAGTACTTATGGGTTTTGTTTTTCTCTATCTCTGTCTTGTTTCTCTCCTTTCATCCTGTTATATGTCCAGAGAGCTTGCCCTCATGACTAGTGAGAATACACGTATTTTCTCTCTGGCCTGTACCATCAGTGCACTTGCCAAGGCACACCTTGCTCTCTATCTGGCCAGGATAAGCTCTCAAAGGATTTTTCTGTTCTCCCCGTCCACGTGGAAGAACCCACGTCTCCACCAGCTGGAGGATGCTTATGCATCTGGTGAGCAGCCAGGTAGGCTGTGGATCCAAACTTAGGGAATCTTAAACCTTATTCTGTTCAAGGGGGAAAAACATGTGATTCCCTGTGTTTTGGATGAGGAAAGGCTTCTCATCTTTCTTAGGCTAACTCTGAGAGTAAACTGTGAGCGTTGCATCTTTTTGTTCTCTCCTTTGGGATGCTTCTTGCATCCATAGTATTAGTTTGAGTCTCTATTAAGATCTAACTCATCAAGGTCAGATGATGGATTTTTTTTTTTGTAATTAAAGTTTATTGGGGTGACAACTGTTAGTAAAGTTACATAGATTTCAGGTGTACAATTCTGTATCACATCATCTATAAATCCCATTGTGTGTTCACCACCCAGAGTCAGTTCTCCTTCCATCACCATATATTTGATCCCCTTTACCCTCATCTATCACCCCTTTCCCCACTTACCCTCTGGTAACCACTGAACTATTGTCTGTGTCTTTGAGTTTTTGTTTCTCATTTGTTTGTCTTGTTCCTTTGTTGTTTTTGGTTTATATACCACATATCAGTGAAATCATATGGTTCTCTGCTTTTTCTGTCTGACTTATTTCGCTTAGCATTATAATCTCAAGATCCATCCATGTTGTCATAAATGGTTCTATTTCATCTTTTCTTGCCACCGAATAGTATTCCATGGTGTATATATACCACAACTTCTTTATCCATTCATCTGCTGAAGGGCATTTTGGTTGTCTCCATGTCTTGACCACTGTAAATAAAGCTGCAATGACCATTGGAGCACACGTGTCTTTATGGATAAATGTTTTCAGATTTTTTGGGTAGATACCCAGGAGAGGGATTGCTGGGTCATACGGTAGATGATGGATTCTTTTAATCGGAAAAACTTTTACACTGAAAAGAAAGAAAGAAATTTTTTTTAGCGAGCTCTCCTATCATTAGAAGAGCTAGTCATTAAGATTCCCTTAATCAGAGGGAAGGACAGAAATTAGAACAAAAATCAAAGTCCACTCAGACCTCTTCCTCTTTGCCTTCAGACATTTGCAGATACTGGAAAAAAAAAAATCAGGACACTGAAAGGACAATTGTCCTGTATTTAAGAAGGAAAATGAAAGAAAAAGAATGTCAAACTCTTACTATCTTACTTAAAGACAACCTAAAACTTTTATGTCTTGAGAATTTGGCTGGATAACTGTCAGGCTGGAAGCTCCGAATGATGGCCAGACGGAAATGTGTGCTAAACTCCATTTACAGATAGGGTCCTACCAAACTACTGCCAGCCCTCAAGGAAATGATACTCTAAAATACTGGCTGTTATGAGCAATGTGCCAATTTAGATAGAATAATTTTAAAAGTATACTTGAAAGTAAGGGTTCCGAAATCAAATAAACAGCATGGGATACCTATTTTTAAATATTAATAAGGATGAAACAAAGAGAAAGGAGACTCACTCTTCCAGCAGGGTTGAAATGTTTAGATAGCTTTTTAAAAATTTTATTTTATTTTAATTTTTTTATTGGGGAATATTGGGAAACAGTATGTCTTTCCAGGATCCATCAGCTCCAAGTCAAGTCATTGTTTTCAATCTAGTCGTGGAGGGCGCAGCTCACTGGACCATGTGAGAATAGAACCGGTGACGTTGGTGTTATGAGCACTGCGCTCTAACCAACTGAGCCAACTGGCCGCCACTAGATAGTTTTTAAAAATTGGGATAAATAAAACATACATTGATGGGGTTAAAACGGAGGTTTTAGTACAGCACTAACAAAGGATGAATGGACCACATTGACCCAACTGTTGGTCCCCCAACATTAATGGGCCTCAAACAAGTCTGCGGTATTTATCCCAAAATGGAGAAATTTAAAAGACTGGAAGGAAGAGATTATAGGGAGAAACCCAACCAGCAATCACTTGGGGCAGCAGTCAGGCTGGTTAAATCGAGTTAAAGATTGATTACAGGGCCAGGGTCCTGGGCTTGACCTCTGCTGGGGACCCAAAGCCGTTTTACTCAAGAGTGAGTAAAATGATCAGGAGATAGAAAAGAGAAATTTCCAGGATTCCTTGACATGGGAATTCAAGCACTGTAGTACCAAAACCCATTGGTGAAGACCTGACTCAGGCTACAATTAGATGAAAATAATATGTAAATATAAGGATTGATAAGATTATGAAAACTGGAATGTTTAAATAGGCTTTATGTTTTTAAAGACGTTATGACAACTTTAATCGATTGTATCTCTTTTACCTGATTATATTGTGGAAATCTCACTGGCTATCAGAAGGAGAAACTCTAGAAGGTAATAACCTTTGCACCCTTTTAGGTCTATGGGATTGTTTAATACTGCCAGAAATATTTACTGTTTGTCCCAGCTAAATCTGACAAGATATTTGAAAGAATTTAATAACTTTTTGATCAAGAAATTTGGCTAAATTTGGAACTACTGTCAGAGCCTGATAAGAAATGTACCCAGAGGGAAAGAAACATTCCAACAATGGGTGGATGGATTTGTCAGTCCTTTGCCACCATTTAGGTGACAACCCAGTTCTTGAGGTATGAAGAACAACTGTCCTTGTTTTACAGATGAAGTCTGTACAAGACCAGAGGTGTAGTCCAGAAACAATTCAAAGTCCACTAATTCTTTTCACCTTCCCCAAACCTCCCTTATTCATCTCAAAAGGCTGATAAATATTCCAAAGTCTTTTTCACAGGAGTTTATATTTCTTTCCCTGTACTTTGGAGATGTAAACACCTAGTCTTCCCAAGAACTCTTATCTGGGCCATCTTTTAAAAGCCAAATTTCAGGGAGGTAATCTTATTAATAAGAAAGAAAAACTTAACCATTTGAATGGTTCAATTTAACTTATTTCACTATTTTTTCCTAAACCAGTGAGTTTTGCATTATGGTGCCCATCTCATGGCTAAAAGATCTCTGCTTGTGTCTGTCTGTATGTTCATGTGTGTTGTTTGGTATTGTCTACTTCCAGATGGTATTGCTAATTTATTTAAAAGGAGCTCTATTGAATTGGCTTAAACAAACAAGTGCTTAGATGAGAATTCTCAATAATATAACAGAAAGTAACCAAAATGCTTTTCAGAGTCACATGATCTGGGAAAATATTTGATACTGAAACTTGTTTTGAATTTGGTTTGGATAAATTGGCATGTCCATAAAGTCATCAACATTAAATAATACTTTTATTCTACCGGGGTTCACTAATCACGTAAGTTCATATTATCTCTGTTGCAAAATTTGTCACAAGAAAAATAACTTGGTATGATGAAATTTTCGTAAGTCATCTAAACTTAATTGTTAAGAGCAAGTCAATCAAATAAATGTAAGTAGGATAAAATGTTTCTTTAGGTTAACTCTCTAGCAATAATCATATTGTATATGTACTTAAATGTTTTTCTAAATAAATCACTTTGGTAACTTGACACTTTAAAGTTTTGCTAGGTAAATTAAATGATGGATAGTCGCTGAGTGTCTAGACCATTTCCAAATAAGATAAAATAATGATATATTAATTACTGAACATAGGTTTATAGATTTTTTTGCTTTTTATTATAGAAGAACTAAACATATTTGGGTCCATTAATAAACATGTTTCATACCACATTAAAAACATTTTTTTTGTGCTATGAAAAGATATATTTCTATAAATTATAATGTGTTCATAAATGTATAAATGCTCATATAACAGACAATTCACAATTGCTTGCCTCTTATTTTTCACTAGAAATTAAAGTTTTTAAAGGTTAAGAATTCTAATATATGTACGAGTAATTAAAACTACAGAAATTAAAAATAATAGGGAAAACAACTGCATATACAAGATTTGAAATTTTATAATGTGGGACTAAATGGCAGCTCCTAACTTCTGATATGAGTATGAAATTCCTCATTGATTTAGCTTGTGGCTAAGGAACAGACTTTCCTCTACCCTCCGGGTTCTTTTGGCTGGTGTAATGATTAGCTAGACTTGAGACAGATTAGCAAGAGAAAACCTAATTTAATACATATGTATGTATGGGAACCCCACATAGATGAGAGGTTCAGAGATAGAAAGGGAACATTGGTGTGTAAGACATCCTGAGTTAGGGATGAGGTAGGGTGCTTTGGAGGCTTCAGAGGGTCATTATAGGATGATAAGAGCAGATGCTTAGTAAATAAAAATTTTCTGGGCCATATAGATGGGTCAAAAAGAGACTGTCTCTGATAGTCCCCCATATGGGAAAGGTCCCTAATTCAAGTTCTTATAGGTAGTTAAAGAGAGGAGCAGAAATTTTCTTGAGCCCAAAGTTAAAATTGCCCTTAACTCCAAATAATCCGCAATCTTGGGGTGGCTCGTTCTGAACTCCCACAGGCTGATGTGTCATGAAGCCTACTTGGATAGTGCCCAAAGCTTTACATCAAAGTCACACAGTTCTCCCCCTTATTGAAGAAGGAAATGGCAATTTTCTGGAGCTATCAGGGGTTGTGTACCACCATAAATCAGAGCTTTGCAGAGCCAAGGGACCTAGTTAAGCAGAGTCCTCAGTCTTAGGCTTTTGAAGAATTCTATTTCAGGGTTGGGAGAAGGTGCTGGGAGCTGAGTCCTCTGGCAGGTGGGAGAGTCATGGAGAAAGAGGAACAAAAACAGGATTCGCTTGACTTCTAACCTTGTCCCTTAAGAACAAGAATTGGCAGGAAAAATTTCCATTCAGTCTAGACCAGTGTCCCACAGGGAAATCGGGTGCCCAGAGGTGGCCGTCACAAGGGAAGCATTGCCTAATGAGCAGATAAAGGGAGCTGAAAGTATCTCCTTGCTGCATAGGCAAGCCTGGGCTTCACAGGACGTGTTTGTTGCTTTTGGATCCCTAAGCCTGGTGGGGACCGTTGCTTCACTCCTTCCTGCTGTCTTTTCTGGGGACAGAGCTTCCGTTTCCATGATCAACCATCCAGGGAGGAATTCACACTTCCACCCAGAGTCCTGCCTCGCAGAGACCCCATCCAGGTGAGTCAGAGCCCAGCAGAGACGTCAGGAAAGGGTCAGAGAGGATGGAAGTCGAGAACTTTCACCTGAGGTCCCCTGAGAGCCTAAGCGGCCTAGCCCAGAGCAGTGAGATGGCCACGTTTCTTTGCCATGTACACTAATTCATTTAAAAATAGTTTATTTAATATTTTTCAAAGAGAAGTGTTTATGGGAATCAGCGATACAAGCATCATTGTTGATAATTCCACGATGGGAATGGACGTCAAGTTGGAAGAGCCTGAGGAAGGAATGGGAGCATAAAGTGGCTCCAGTAAAATCAGAACATACACAGGAGTCTTGCAGTTCAGGGGGGGCAGGAAACCAGAGGGTTAGCTGTGGAGGCCTCAGCAGTGAAGTGAGGGCTTTTTAAAAAAAATTACGCTGGGGTTTATTTGAGCATGTTTTGTATTCATGAAAAAGATCCAGACCAAGGCGGTGCATACTACCTACCTTGCAACAGCCGTTCCTGAGAGAAACATTTCATAGTATCATTTCCCACATCGGGTATTCACATAAAAACACATTGTTTTAATAAATCTAAAAAGGGATACTAAAGAGTTTCACTTTTTGCAATTATTTCATTCCTGGTGTGACTGCATCTATTTTGGGTTTAAACGCCTTCTACTTGGCTGTTAATTGTGCAAGTTCTCTACACAGTTTATGTAGTGAGGGCTGAGTTCTTATTGTGCTTTTGGATTCCATACTTTCAAACAAAAATTGGAGTTTTTTTTTCCCCTTTCTCCCACCTCCCCTAATCGGTTTCAAGCCATTGTTTCTCAGGCTAGTGGTGTAGGACACAGCTCCCTGGCTCATGCTGGTATTGTGAGCCTTGTGCTTCCCTGGGTGAGGCATTCCGTCGCCAGTAGTCTGTCGGTCTTAGCTATAGCAGGCACAGCTCACTGGCCAATGTGGGAATCGAACTGGCAGCTCTTGGAGTTGGGAGCACAGCGCTCCAACCGCCTGAGCCACCGGAGTTTTTCACCAAAGTTTTTTACAATTTGACAGTGAATTATTTTATATATGTATACATGTATTTGGGTGGTATGTATGAAGATGTATAAATTACGTGTGGTCAGTTCTATCAGTGGGTCATATCGTGTCCCCCCATTACCTTTAAAAAAGTTCTCCTGCATCGTTAGTAATAATAATCTCCTTTCATACATATTGTGTTCTTATTTCACATCTGTTTCTCTTTATTGTCAACTTTATGCTTTTTGAGGTTAGATGTGTTTTTAAAAATAGCGATCAACTTCCCTCATCTGTGAAAGTCATTCCTTTACATTCATCTAATTATCACCCTCGGTTATTCCTAAGCATATTTGAATCTATTTACATTGACGTAGGTAGAAATTATAACTGTTGGTACAGCTTCCTCCACTGCCTTTTTTAAAAATTATTCTTATATTTTTCATTTTCTGGTTTTTCACAATTTAATCTTTAATTAGCGACCCATGTGGGAGTGA
The DNA here is from genome assembly GCF_004115265.2 of Rhinolophus ferrumequinum. Lineage (NCBI taxonomy): Eukaryota > Metazoa > Chordata > Mammalia > Chiroptera > Rhinolophidae > Rhinolophus > Rhinolophus ferrumequinum. Next base: position 48,980,485 of record NC_046301.1, read on the forward strand.
TTAAATTATTATTATTTTTATAACTTTTTAAATTAGTTTCAGGTGCACAAAACAATGTAATAGTTAGACATTTATCATTTATATCCCTCACACAGTGACCAAATTATTTTTACGTCTTTTCTTTCAGAAGCTGGTCTTGGATTTTTATTCAATTTCATTAAATATAATTAGATGAATCCACTATATTTTCTGGTTTTATTTTCCCTGCCATTCTTTTCATTCTATGACTTTTCCATTGTTTAACATTTTTCTATATAAATGCACACATTTATGAAATGAATTAAGTGAACAAAATAAGTGAAGTCGCTGCTCATTTGATCTTACATTATAATGGAGAAGACCCAGTACAATGAAATGGTTGTGGTATGACGTCATGTCCTCAGGGACAAATGTATGAAGAAAGGGGATTTATCAATAGTTGTGGCCTTAGCTGGAGCTTATAGAACATGTCTGGGGAGGACTTTGCATGTTGGACAGTAAACAGAACCAAGATGAGCGTACCCATCAGATGTGACACAAAAGAGGTCAAAACTCAAAGGCCAAGAAGAGCAAAGGAAAGAATTCCACAAAAAAAGTGAGAGAAGGGCCAGCCTGACCCACTACTGGGCCACATAAAAACAAGGATGATCAAATAAACACGGATAGGTCAGGAATAACAGTTAGCTCAGGGGTTGAGGTAACGAGGCCAGAGGAGAAGGAAGGTCCCATCAGTGTGTGGTCCCTTGATTCCTGGGTAACTTGAACACCCACGCTGGCTGCCTCTTTTCTCCATCTGGCTCTCTGCTGGGCTCATCATCTTATTGCTTTTCCCTCAGCGGCAGCAACTGACTGTTTTAAACTAATCTTGCATTTATGGCAGTGGATTCCTGTTTTTTTTGAGTGTGTCCCAAAGTAAGATATTCCTTATACATTGCGATCCAGCATGCCTGCACACAAAACAGCAATACACATACACACGCACACACACACACACGCCTGAACAAAGAGAACCATGAGATGATTATTTATGTACCCTCACTATGCATATACAAATATGTTCTTTTGTGCCTTATTGATTACACTCCATTTCATTCTTACAGGCCATCGTCTGACACCTTAATGTGTCCAGACCTCAGCTTATGGAAAACATTCCTCTAGCGTGTCCTCCATACTTAGGTTAGTATTTCCTCCTTCTCTTTTCCTTCTCATCATCGGCAGTTGTTGTGAGAATATGTTCTCTCCATCATAGAATAGATACTTATTCAGCTGCTGTTCCCAACTAAACCAAGTCTGGTGGGGGAGGCACTCACTGTCTAGCAGGGGGAAAAAAGACATTGAATTAAATAAAAATTATATCATGGGCACCCTAACACCTAAATTAAGTGCATGAGAATGTGCATTATCCCAGGAAAACCATGATAATGTTAAGGAAAAAAAAAAGGTTCATGAAGGAGAGGATCCGTCATTTTGAGAAAGGAGATGGGGTGAAAAATTCCAGAAAGACCAGTGGGGAGACTGCAAGCAGAGGAAAGTTGGGTGTGTAACTCTGAGCCATATGCTGTGGTGTCAGGTGAAGCTGGGAGTCAAGTTCAATGTTAAGGAGATCAGTGTGAGCGAGGGCAGGGCCCTGTGACGGTGAAGCTGGCACGAAGGTCACAGAGACTTGAGCCTCCTGTCTGGAGCTACAGAATTTTGGCTTCTATCTCCACTGGAGAGTCAGTAGGGGGGATACAAATCAGGGAGTTCGATGATCAGCTTCGTAATGTCCTGAGATATCCATGGCTCAATGCGAATATCTGGCTAGAGGGGTTCCAGCCTGTGCTAGATGGGAGATGACTAGGAACTGAAACGGGGCTGTGGAATTGGGACCAAGAGGTAAGGAAGCAATGGAGACATTTCACCTCATCATCAGAGATAGCCGTTCAGTTTCCAACAGGAGGGACTGGGCTGAGCCTCTTACACACACTGCTCAGATCTGTCGCCACCCTGATGGACACCACTGTCTGCACTGCTTGGGTGACCATTTTAGCATTTGCAATGGTCCGCTTGTCTCTCCGGGTTCAAAATGCTAAGATGGGGTAGATCCCAGACTGAAAACCCGGTTTTTCATTTGTTTGTTGAGATCTAGCTGTCTTTTATTAAGCCAGACATTAAAGAAATGTGCAGAAATGTCACACTTTTGGATCCAACAACCCAGCGTGGTCTTGGCTGAGGTTGCTGTTTCAGACTTGACTGTGGGACCATGAGGACCATGTGACCTTGGAGGGCTTCGCAGTGGCTGCCTGTGGCTTCCTGAGCTTTCGTCTGCAGAGGCTGCGGTGGGGTGATGTGCATGTAAGCCACGTCGTTGACGACCACATTCCAAGGGTTTTGGCCCCTGTGTTAGTTTAGATTCCCAGTAATTCATGTTCTAATTTCAATGTGTTTATAGTTTTTGAGACTATAATTACCTTTGCCACCATGCACTTACATAGGCAGCACTGTACAAACAGCTCGGGGAGGTTTGTACCTCGGTAAGGTTTGTACAAACAGCTCGGGGAGGTTTGTACCTCGGTAAGGTTTGTACAAACAGCTCGGGGAGGTTTCATAGCCGTGGCATATCAGTGTCTCACAGCTGTGTTCGTATCGATGTGTGGCGGTGTCTTGCTGAGTGGCGTTCATTATTACCGTTGTGTGTTTTTGTGTGCTGTCGTGAGAATCTCTGAGCTTGAATTAGAGCAATGAACAAACATTACATTTGTTGTTAAATTTGGCAAAAGTGGAGGTGAAATCAGGGACACATTAGTCCAAGTTTATGGGGATAATGCTATTGTAGGGACAGAGTCCCAGAGAGCAGTTCCAGGCTCTCGGCCTCACGTGGAAAGGTGCTGGCTCGGTTATTAGATGGCCATCAGCTGTAACTAGTTGGCCATTAGCTGTAACTAGTTGGCCATCAGCTGCAACCGGTTAACCATTAGCCACTAACATAACTACTGTGGCTAGGCTAGGGGGTTGGTTGGTTGGCAGAGAAGAAGATGGAGGATTGCAGATCATATAGATCCTGCTTCCTGTGTCTCCAACCCAGCCGCCAGCAAGAACATAGTGGTATGAGCCCCCATCCATGGCTCCGTTGATGTTCCTTTTGGGACTCACCATATCCTGCATTCTTGTGCGGGGAGTGGGACCAGAGTCCCTGCATGACAGCCATGAAGAAAACAGCAGTGTACAAATGGATTAAATGTTTTTCCGAGGGGAGAGAACGCGTCACTGATGAAAAGAAGTCAGGGCGGCCAGTAATGAGCAGAACTGACAAGAAAACATTGCAAATTTTGTCAAAATGTGCATCAGAATGGTCGGCTGACTGTGAGAAGCGTAGCAGACCAAGTAAACATTGATAGAGAAACAGTTAGGAAAATCTTAACTGAAAATCTTGGCATGAGAAAGGTGTGTGCAAAAATGGTTCCGAAGGAGCTCACTGATGAACAAAAGCAAAGGAGAGTCAAAGTTTGCTAAGACCTTTAGGAGAGGCAAGAAGACGTTATCACTGGTGATGAAACATGGGTGTACCAATATGAACCTGAAACAAAGCGTCAAAGTGCACAAAAAAGTCAGACAATTCTCCACAACCAAAAAAGTTCCGTCAGTCCAAATCAAGAGTCAAAATGATGTTGCTAACCTTTTTTGATATCAGAGGGATTATTCATTAGGAATTGGTACCAACTGGACAAACAGTTTTCCAGGTTTACTATTTGGAAGTACTGAAAAGGCTGTGTGAAAAAGTTATACGACCTGAACTTTTCACCAATAATTCATGGCTCTTGCATCACAACAACGCACTAGCTCACATGGCACTGTCTGTGAGGGAATTTTTAGCCAGTAAACAAATCACTGTATTGGAATATCCTCCCTACTCACCTGATCTGATCCCCAACGACTTCTTCCTTCACCCAAAGATAAAGGAAATATTTAAAGGAAGACATTTTGATGACATTCAGGACATCAAGGGTAATATGATGCAGCTCTGATGGCCATTCCAGAAAGAGTTCCAAAACTGCTTTGAAGGGTGGACTAGGTGCTGGCATCAGTGCATAGCTTCCCAAGGGGAGTACTTCAAAGCTGACTGCAGTGACATTCAACAATGAGGTGTGTAGCACTTTTTCTAGGATGAGTTCACGAATGTAATTGTCAGACCTCATAAAATAGGTGTGGGAAACAACAGTTTACTAAACCAGAGCTGTATGATGGGTTGAAATTCTTTTTTTTTTTTAAATGAAAGTTTATTGGGGTGACAATTGTTAATAAAGTTACATAGATTTCAGGTGTACAATTCTATAATACATTATCTATATTTCAAATTGTGTGTTCACCACCCAGTGTCAGTTCTCTTTCCATCACATATGTTAAACGGCGGTTATCCTCTTCTAGAAGCCTCCCTCTGGTAACCCCTAAACTATTGTTTATGTCTATGAGGTTTTGTTCTTTCATTTGCTTGTCTTGTTCTTTTTTTGGTTTCAGTTTTATATACCACAGTGAAATCATTGGTTCTCTACTTTTGAAATTCTTAAAGAAAGGATGATAGCGTTACTTAAGGATTGTGAGAGAGACTTGCATCCAATGCTTCACCCAGGAGACAGGGAAGAAGCTCACCATGAGAAGCAGTAATTTCTGGGGATAATTGTGCTAAGTGCTGGGGGGGCCCATAGCCTTGAGGTATGTGCTATGCAAAAATATATTTCTAGAAATTATAATATGTGTTCATAAATGTATAAAGTCTCATGTAACAGACAATTCACAATTGCTTGTTTCTTATTTTTCACTAGAAAGTAAGGTTTTTAAAGGTTAAGAATTCTAATACGTGTACGAGTAATTAAAGTTGAAAGAATTTATAAAAATATTTTATTTAAAAAATATTTCATTAAAAATTCTATTTAAATAATTAAAAAATATTTTATGTTTACACCTGAAGCTGAATAATATTTAATGTCAACTATAATTTAATATATATATATATATATATAGTCATGCAATGTGGAGTACAGCATAGGGAATAGAGTCAATGGAATTGTAACAGCTACATACGATGTCAGAGGGGTAGTAGATTGGGGAAGGGGGTTATCACTTTGGAGGGCTGGAAATGCCTAACTGTTACATACTTTGGTACACCTGAAACTAATAAAAAGAGAATGAAGGGAATAATCTTTTCATCCATGGGCAACTTCACTTCCTTGAGATTCTTCAGTTTTCTCAGTTCTGAAATATGCATAATAATAGTACCTTTTCCATAGATATTGGAGAAGATTGAATGAGAAAATCACTAAAAATAGCCTAACAGTATCTGACATATACTATGTTCCAATAAGTGCTGGCAATTATTATTCTGCTCAGGAGATGAGCAAGAATACATAGGTGGTATTCAGCTTGCTTCCCAGAAATTAGTGCAGGAATTTGGTAGCATATCAACTGGCCCTAGTAGGAGACTGTGAAAACAAACCAAATGGCTTATTCCTTGTGTCTGTAGAATTATCTGTTCAGAGAGGCCGTTACATGTGCAGATTGGCACCAAGCAGTAGAATAGAAAGAACAGACCTGGAAGACCAGCATAAAAACGGGAGACCATAAGGGCAAATGTGGTTCACCTTCTATCCATCCCTGAGTCATTTTTCTAATACAAGTTTTATTTTTAAAGATGTGCCTCTTCTCTACTAATGCTTGTAGACAAAATTATGACAGGTGTTTTAAGGAAATAGTGAAAAGATGAAAATTTGATCTTTTGGGGAGAATTTCTTTGTAGTGCAGGGGATCCTGCCGACTGCGCCATGTGTCATGCAGGGCGTCAGGCGGGGTCTCTGGTCCCACTCCCCACATAAGAACACAGGACATGGTGAGGCCAAAAAGGAACACCAACGGAACCATAGGTAGGGGAGTCACACCACTATACTCTCACTGACAGCTGGGTTGGAGACACAGGAACCAGGAGCAACACAATTCTCAACCCTCACTGCGCCGCTTGCAGGCTCAGCCACCATCTTCTTGCTAGCTCCCCCTTTTTTTTGCTAGCCTAGCCACGGCAGTTATATTAGTGCCCAATGGCTCACTGGTTACAGCTGACGGCCAACTAGCCACAGCTGATGGCCATTTGATCATAGTTGATGGCCAATTACTACCTGAGCCAGCACCTTTCTATGTGAGGCTGAGAGCCTGGAAACTGCTTTTTGGGGCTCTGTCCCCACATTCTTTCCTAAATGACTTTATCTTTTCAGGAGGCTGGTACCTTGTATGTTGAATTAAAAAAAAAATATTCAAGATTTATCACGTTTTAAGGCTTCCAATATTCGTATTGTGTAATTCTAGTAAATGTGGTCAAAGTACAGGATGCTTGCAGATTCACGGACTAATCTCCTTTTAAATTCAGGGAGATCAAACACATGAAGAAATAAAAACAAAATTCACTTGACTTTTAACCTGGTCTCCTGGGATCAGAGATTCATTAGGAAAAATTTCCTTTCTGTTTAGTCCAGAGGCCCCGGGGGAAATTGGATGCTTAGCAGAGGGAATAAGAAGAGGGAACTGTGCCTGATGAGCAGATCCACAGAGCGCGGTAACGCTCCTCTGTGCGGTCCCTCAGCTTGTACCACGTGGGTGGACAGGACCTGGGTGTTGCGTTTGACTCCTGAGCTGGCTGTGAACTGATGCTTCATTCCTTCCTGCTGTCTCGTGTGGGGACAGAGCTTCAGTCTCCATCATGAACCTTCCAGGGAGTAATTCTGACTTCCACACAGAGTCCTCCTTCTCAGAGACCCATCCAGGTGAGTCTGAGAGCCCAGCAGGTACTGAAGGAAAGGGTCAGAGAGGTCAGAAGCTGAGAACACTCACCTGAGTCACTGCGACCCTAACAGCCCAGCCAGGGGACTAGAGATCTCCGTGTCTGTGTTCTTGGGTTATTAATGGATTTATAACTAATTAATTTAATAAATTAATAAGGATGCTTGAATCTTCCATATAGGGACCATATAACAATTAAGTGATTGATGGGCATGGATGTACCATTAGGTGACCCTGTATAATGAGTGAGATGCATATAATGGTTGCAGTACAATGAAAACATGTCAGAGCAGTTTTGCTGTTGGGGGAGTAGGAGGATAGAGTGTTAGGTGTGGAGACCAATGCAGTGAAGTGGGAGCGTTTGTATGGAATTTCTAAGATGGGGTGTATTTGAGCATGTTTTGTATTCACTAGAAAGATCCAGGCCAGTGGAGATAGGAACTCCCTTGCAACAGCTGTTTGTGAGACATACACTGCAGTATCGTCTCTCCTGCTGAGTATTCACGTGGGAAAGTTATTTAATAAGTAGAAAGAGGAATAGCAAATAGTTGTACTTTGAATTATTTCAATCCTGGCGAGGCTGCCTATATTTTGGTTTGTTGCTTGTTTACTTTCTCTGTTGGAACAGTTAATTAGGGATTCCTAGCCCACATTCAGCCTTTTCCCCCTGTGGTCATTGTCTTCTGTATTTTTAATGAGAAATTCTGTCATGCACTGGGGAGTATAAATTGAGGACTGATCAACTTCTAGGCAAATAGGACACAGTGCTGAGAACAAATACTTCAGTGATGAAGAAATGAAGGTCACCCTTGTACCTTAAATCTTATGCCACAAAAGCATTGTCGTCAGACCACGTTACATTTATGCAATGAGGACTTCAGTGTATCAGCTAATGGGGTGGAATATCTCCATCTTGATTTAAAATTTCTTTTCTACTTCATGTGGGTTTTCAAACACGATGCTCTTACCCAGGGAAGCTAATGAATGAATGGAGAGGCTTCAACTCCGTCCCCTCTGCAAATTACATTGAATAAATGTCTGTATTAGATTCTATTGCTGCTGTAAAATATTCCCGCATGAGTTGATTAAAACAAACAGACATATGCTCTCATAGTTCTGGATGTGAGAAGCCCGAAATGAGTGTCATGGACTAATATCAAGGTGTCTGCGGAGCTGGGTTCCTTCTAGAGGCTCAGGTGAAGTGCTGTTTCCCTTCCTATTTCAGTCTGTGTTCTGGCCACCTGCCTTTCCTGGCTCATGGCCATTCCTCCGCCTTTAAAGCCAGCAGTTTAGCTTCTTCATCTCGTCTCTCGCTTCTACATAGAGGACCATTGTGGTTACGTTCCTCCCACCTGGATGACACTGGGTCATCTTCTTAACGTCAGCTGGTGAGCAAGCCTGTCCCATCTCCTACCCTAATCCACCCTTGCTATAAAAGTATCAAATGCAAAGGCACTGGAGATAGAGTGTGGACATACTTTGGAGGCTCTATTCTGCTCACTACAAAGTCTCTTAAAAGTGTATTATTGGGGTGGCCGCTTAGCTCAGTTAGTTAGAGCATTCTGCTAATAACACCAAGATTGCTGATTCGATCGCCGCTGCACCCTCCTTACAAAAAATAGTGTGTTATTATGTGTCAGTCAGGGGCCCTTATATAAGAGAAATGAACAGAACTTATTACAGTTTCTGGAATGAGTGAGCACACTAATTGCTTTAACAATACATGTAAAGAAATATTTGCTTCAGAAAACCTGAACCTGCCTGCCCCTGACACTGACACAGGACCTCACCTTGCTCCTCAGAGCCTGGGCCACAGACCAGGAGCTGCAGCATCAACTCCCCCTGGGAGCTGGTTAGAAATGCAGACTCTCTGAGCCCCCAGGACCTGCTGACTCAGATTCTGCATCAGGTAGGATGCTGTTGACCGTAGGTACATACAGGTTGAAGTGCTGGTCTTGACTAGGTTTGCTCACCTTCTCACTGTTGACTTGGGGGCTGAATAATGGTTGGGTGTGGGTGCTTTCCTGTGGATTGTAGGTGTTATCAGTATTCATTCAGGGAATGCCAGGTACCCCAGGCACAAAATCATTTCTGGGTGAGAAACACTGCCGGGAAATAACCTTAAAATAATTATAATCAAGGCTCATCAGATAATGTGATATTCAGTTTGGACAGATCACTAAACTCCTTCTGCTCCACCCCAGGCAAAGGCTGCACTGGCTATTCTATCTTCCAATACACATGTGTTCACATTACCTTGCCTCTCCCTACCTTCCTTCATTGAGGTCTCTGTTCAAATGTCACCTTGTTTGCAGGTCTTGACTAAATGCCCATGAAAAAGAGAACTCACTAGTCACTATATTTTTAAGACTTTCTTTTCTTTTCTTCATATGATCTGTCACCATCTGAAACGCTATCTACTTTTTTTATTAGCTTGCATATTTTTTCTCCTTCATTGACTTGTTGAACAACTGTTTTTCAGAACTCTAATACTCACAAACTAGATAGTAGTATTAGGTTGGTGCAAAACCAATGGTTTCAAAGGTTAAAATAATTGCAAAAAGCACAATTACTTTTGCATCAAGTTAATACCTAAAACATGGAGAGCACTCAATTTATATTCCTGAAATACATGAAGAATATCTCATGAAAACTGAAGAATACATGATACCTTTGGAAAGAAGCGGATTGGGACAAAAATTCCTAATCTGAGATGGCACAGGAAACCCCTAGAAGGAACAAGATCCAAACAAAAATATTGAAGTTAATTACTAGGCTGCAAAATATAAATTGTAGCATTAGAGCATCTGAGTAAAGTCTATTTGTATGAAAATTATTCATGTGATTTTTCTGTCTTGGAAGTTATTTCTTCCTCATGGAACCAGAGAATCTTACAAGAGTTTCAGAATTTGTTCTCCTGGGACTTTCAGAGGAGCCAGACCTGCAGCCCCTCCTCTTTGGGCTTTTCCTCTCCATGTACCTGATCACTGTGTTTGGAAACCTGCTCATCGTCCTGGCCATCAGCTCAGACTCCCACCTGCACACGCCCATGTACTTCTTTCTCTCCAACCTGTCCTTTGTGGACATCTGTTTCACCTCCACCACCATCCCCAAGATGCTGGTGAACATCCAGACGCAGAGCAAAGTCATAACCTATGAAGGCTGCATCACGCAGATGTACTTTTTTATACTCTTTGTAGTGTTGGATGACTTTCTCCTGACCGTGATGGCCTATGACCGCTTCGTGGCCATCTGTCACCCCCTGCACTACACGGTCATCATGCACCCCCAGCTCTGTGGACTGTTGGTTCTGGTGTCCTGGATCATGAGTGCCCTCAATGCCTTATTACAAAGCTTAATGGTGCTCAGACTTTCCTTCTGTGCAGACTTGCAAATCCCCCACTTTTTCTGTGAAGTCAACCAGATGATCCAACTTGCCTGTTCTGACACCTTTGTTAATAACCTGGTGATCTATTTTGTAGCTGTGCTGGTAGGTGGTGGTCCCCTGACTGGGATCCTTTGCTCTTACTATAGGATCGTTTCCTGCATACGTGCGATGTCATCTGCTCAGGGGAAGTATAAGGCATTTTCTACCTGTGCGTCTCACCTCTCAGTTGTCTCCTTATTTTATTTAACAAGCCTAGGAGTGTACCTCAGCTCTCCTGCTACCCACAATGCACGCTCTAGTGCTACAGCCTCGGTCCTGTACACAGTGGTCACCCCCATGCTGAACCCCTTCATCTACAGTCTCAGGAATAAAGACATAAAGGGGGCTCTGAAAAGGTCCTTTGGGATGACAGCATAAAAGGGACGGTCGTCCTGACTGAAAAAGTGCCCTTGATTTCATGGCTCCAAGTCTAAAACCAGACATTGTGATTCTTTAATCTGACTGTGTTTGTGGAATTTCCTTGTTTTATTTATATTTTGGAATTTCCTTTGGTTTGATTTCAACTTCTGTATATAATTTAAAAATTTTTTTTATTTTTTTACATTATAGTTGACATTCAAAATTATTTTTTATATTAATTTCGGCAGTGCACTATAGTGGTTAGACATTCATATAATTTATGTAGTGACCCCCCATTAGTCTGTACCTCCTGGCACTATATATAGTTGCTGCAATATTATTTACTATATTCTGTATGCTGTGGTTTACATCCCTGGGACTATTTTGTAAATATCAATTTGTATTTTTTTAATCCCTTTATTTTTTTTACACAGCCCCACAACCCTCACCTTTCTGCCAACCATGAATTTGTTCTCTGTAAATATGAGTCTGTTTTTGTTTTGTTTACTTTTGTGTTTATATTTCACGTATAAGCGAAATCACACGGTATTTGTCTTTCTCTGTCTGACTTGTTTTACTTAGCATAATACCCTCCAGGTCCACCCATGTTGTCACAAATGGTAAGATTTTTATGACCATGTAATAATCCATTGTACATATGTACCACATCTTCTTTATCCAGTCGTCAACTGATGAGCACTTAGGTTGTTTACATATTTGGCTCTTGTAAATAGTGTTGCAGTGAACATAGGGGTTCACATATCTTTCCTAATTAGTGTTTTGGATGTCTTTGGAGAACTACTCAGAAGGGGAATTGCTGGGTCATACAGTAATCCTATTTTTAATTTTTTGAGTATACTTTACACTGTGTTCCATATTGGCTGCACCAATTTGTAATCCCACCGACAGTACACGAGACTTCCTTTTTTCTCCACGTCCTCACCAGCACTTGTTGCTTATTGATTTACAACAGCCATTGTGACACGTGTGAGTTGATATCTCATTGTCGTTTTAATTTGATGATTAGTGACCTTGACCATCTTTTTATACCTATTGGCCATCGGCGTGTCCTCTTTGGAGAAATGTCTGTTCAGTCCTCTGTGCTTTCTAAATGGGATTGTTTGTTGTTTTGAGGTTGAGTTGTATGTATTCTTTATAAATTTGGGATATAACCCTTATCCTATGTATCACTGGTGAATGTCCAATCCAATCGTAGGTTGTCTTTTCTTTTTGTTGATGGTTTTCACTGCTGTTCAAAAAATTTTTAGTTGGATATAGTTCCACTTGTTTATTTTTTGTTTTGTTTCTCTTGCCTAAGGAGATATATCAGAAAACAAATGTTACTAAGAACAATGTCAGAGAAATTACTGCTTGTGATTTCTTCTTGGAGTTTATGTTTCCAAGTCTTATATCTAAGTCTTCCATCCATTTTGGGTTTATTCCTGTATATGGTGTAAGAAAGTGTTCCAGTTTCATACTTTTGCATGTATATGTCTAGTTTTCCCAATTTCATTTATCTAAGAGACTGTCTTTACCTCACTGTATATTCTTGCCTTGTTTCATACACAAAGGACCATGTAAGTGCGGGATTTTTTTCTGGGCCCTTTATTCTATTCCATCGAAATAGGTGTCTGTTTTTATGCCCGTACTATGCTGTTCTCATTACTGTAGCCTTGTAGTATAGCTTGATATCAGGTAACATGATATCTCCAACTTGGTTCTTTCTCAAGAGTGCTGTGGTTATTCATGGTCTTTTGTGGTTCCATATCAATTATAAGCTGATTTGTTCTAGTCTTGTGAAAAATACAAAGTTAATATTTAGAAATCAGTTTAATTTTTATACACTAATACTGAACTATCAGAAAGAGAAATAAAGAAAACAATCTCATTTATAATTTCATCAAAAAAATTCTTAGGAATAAATTGGACCAAAGAGGGAATAAACCTATACTTGGAAAGTACATGACACTGAAGAAAGAAATTCAAGAACATACAATAAATGGAAGCCTATATTGTGGTATCAGACAGGAGAAATTAACATCTTAAAATGTCCATACTGGGCCAGCCCTGTGGCTCAGGCGGTTGGAGCTCCATGATCCTAACTCTGAAGGCTGCTGATTGGATTCCATATGGGCCAGTGGGCTCTCAACCAGAAGGTTGCCAGTTCAATTCCTCGAGTCCCGCAAGAGATGGTAGGTTCCACTCCCTGCAACTAAGATTGAACATGGTACCTTGAGCTGAGCTGCCTCCCAGATGTCTCAGTTGGTGGGAGCACATCCTCTCAACCACAAGTTTGCTGGTTCGACTCCTGCAAGGGGTGGTGGGCTGTGTCCCCTGCAACTAGCAACAGCAACTGGACTTGGAGCTGAGCTGCGCCCTCCACAACTAAATTGAAGGGACAACAACTTGATTTGGGAAAAAGTCCTGGAAGTACACACTGTTCCCCAATAAAGTCCTGCTCCCCTTCCCCAATAAAATCTTAAAAAAAAAAAAAGTCCATACTACCCAAAGCAATCTATTGACTTAACGCAATCCCTATCAAAACACCAAAAATTAGCCAAGTACATTTGGAGACGTAATTGGCTTTATTAAGTGATTCATGAACAAGGCAGTTTCCCTTACAGTAACCAGAAGGGAACAGCCAGTGCTTATAGAAAATGGAAGGTTTTCATAGGAAGAAGGGTGGGGCGAGGAGCCATTAACAAAGGAAAAGAAAAGATAAATTTTAGACCTGGGTGTTTTTGGGAGGAGGAAAGGAACTGTAAGGTTTTTTTATCCTATAGATTCCCTCTTCTTTCCATGTGGGATGTAGAGGGCCCTTGTGACCAGTGATTTCACAGAAAATTCCAGACTGGTTGATTAAGATTACATTTCTAATAGAGGTCGAAACTGCCATTAGGTCCCATATTAAATCTAAGTTTGGCCTCATGAGTGTTTAGCACCAGTGATGCCATTTTGTGCCTGTGATTTTCTCTTTAACTGTAGTAAGGACATTTTAACAATAATAATTCTTCCAATAATTGAGCACAGAATATCTTTCCATATTTGAGTATCCTTTAAAATGCATCCAGTGCTGAGTTAAAAGAGCCATAGAAAAATTAAGAATCCATATTTCATGAATATATATATATATATATATATATACTTATCTGTAAATATATTTACAGATAATTATATATGTAAATTATATAATTATTTATAATTTATGTATGTAATCAATATGTAATTAATTGCTTTGTTATGTGACTGTAAAAAAGGTAATCACCCTGATCCTGTGTCCGCATTTCTGATGGTGATATGGGATGATGAAGCTAAATCAGGTGGATGTCGTTAGAATAAATAAACTGTTTGGAAATAGTTGGTGAGTCCAAGAACTCTTTTACAGGTAAGCAGTGTATGTACACATACATGTATGTACATTCTTGCCTGACTCATTTCAGGTAAACACACACACACAAACACACACACACACACACACCATCACACCATCACACCATCACACTGACTCGTTAATAATGTCACCCTGCACCTGCACATGGAGACCCACTGAGCCACGTGTTCTAAAATGGTAGATATAGACATAAGGGAGACAGGAACCTAGAGTTTTTTAGAAAACGAAGTTAGGACCAATGCGTTCAACCAGCTGGGCTCATAAACTTCCATGAACTCATCTCCCCCCTTTGACCTCCCAGCCTGATCAGTTTCCTTAAAGTCCCAGTTTTCTACTAATGCAAAAGGAAGAATTAATCCAGACCTGAATGATTGGTTGAAATTCTTTTTTTTTTAAAGATTTTATTGGGGAAGGGGTATAGGACTTCATTGGGGAACAATGTGTACTTCCAGGACTTTTTTCAAGTCAAGCTGCTATCCTTTCAATCTTAGTTGTGGAGGACACAGCTCAACTCCAACTCTAGTTGCCATTTTTAGTTGCCATTTTTTAGTTGAAGGAGGCGCAGCCCACCATCCTTTTTGGGAGTCGAACCCCGCAACCTTGTGGTTGAGAGTCCACAGGCCCATGTGGGATATGAACCAGCAGCCTTCGGCGTTAGGAGCACAGAGCTCAAACCGCCTGAGCCACCAGGCCCGCTCCCGGTTGAAATTCTTAAACAAAGGATGATAGCATGAATTTGTGACTGTGAGAGAGACGTGGCATCACTGTGCTTCACGCAGAGACAGGGAAGAAGTGAACCATGAGAAGTAGTTACACCCGATGATAACTGTGCTGAGTATTGGGGGGCCCACAACCTTGAGGTAGAAGGGACTTTGCGTGTTTCCTTGGATTGTGGCAGAATGTAGATTTGGAGGAAGTGATCCTAAAGTGTTTACTTTGTCACTCCTGAATGAAGATATTTTTTACTTCATAAGCCAGACGTGAACGTCAGAACACAGCGAAGTCCCCTTGTATGTGGTGTCCCATCTAAGCCCCTGGCTGGCTGTTTGGCAACGGGTGTTCTGTGATGGGTGATACGGAAGAAGGGAGCCTGCCCCTTCCTGAGTCACTGCAGTGAAGGCACTTGAGCTGAGGCGACTTGGGGGAAACACTTTAATGGCTAAACATTCTAGCTTTGATTTTTCTCAACAGAAGTGTATTTGTTTTCTTCACAATTTGGGGATTTTTCTTGGACAACTTGACTCCAGATGAGTTCATGATCCGAGGAAGTGATTGAGGGAAGGACAATATTGGCTTTCGTGGTCAAGATAGTTTCATGTAAGATGCTGGCTATGGCAATAACATTATTATTGTAAATTCTTTCAATTTCTGGAATGACCTAGTTTCTAAGTCACCAGTGTTCTTAATCAATATTTAATGGAAATGACAATTATTTCTTAATTTAAAAATATATGAAAGAAATAACCTTTTCATCCGTGGACAACTTTACCTCCTCGAAACTCTTCAGTTTTCTCAATTGTGAAATATGTATAACAAAAGTACCTTTTCCATAGATATTTGAGAAGATTGAATGAGGAAATCATTAAAAATAGCTTAATGGTATCTGTCATATATTATATCCCAATAAATGCTGCGATTATTATTCTACTCAGGAGATGAGCAAGAATACATAGGTGGTAATCAGCTTGCTTCCCAGAAATTAGTGCAGGAATTTGGTAGCATATCAACTGGCCCTGGAAGGAGACTATGAAAACAAATCAAATCACTTACTCCTTGAGTCTGCAGAATTATCTGTTCAGAGAGGCCGCTACATGTGCAGGTTGGCACCAAGCAGTAGAATAGAACGAACCGACCTGGAAGACAGATCTGATTACAATGCAGGTGCATGTACTGTGTGGCCAGAGCAGTGCAGGGCTACCATCTTCACTCGTGTCCACCAGTTCACCTGTCCACCAGGAGTCTGTGAGCCTAGGAGACTATGCATGTATATAAAGTGCCTCACATATAGTCAGGCACAAAGAAATGGTTCTGAGATCATTTGGAGCAGGTTTTACAAAAATAAGTTATATAAGGAATTACTTGAAAAGCAACCTCATGCTATGTTCTACACTCAAAGCCCAGAGAACGCATTCTGCTGGACCTGGTTCTCTACAATCCTGGACTTCAGCTCCCTGTTTGGTCATCAGGAGACCCTGCAAACCTTTAATTTTCTGTGAAACATTCTTAGGCTCATTGTACTATGCTTGCAAAAGCAGAATTTGGGGGCACTTAGAAACAAAACAAAAAGATACCATGTCATCAAATCCTCACTTTACCAGAAAGCTAAATTAACTAGAAGAACCTTTTCTGAAAATTCTAGTGTTTCTGTTTTATTGAAATTTATTAAACCTTGAGGCTGAAAAATAACATTGCTACATGCGGCCAGATTAGAAGTTATTTAGAAAAAAACATTATTAATGTTTTAAGCTTATTTATAAAACCGTTGAAGTCTGTATATACTGGTATGCGAATAATCAAGGCAGCTTTATTCATGTCACCCCAAAGAATACATACTGGCAGGGAGAACAGGGGTGCCAAAAAATGTACATATTTTAAGAGATGTTATCTATGTATTACTTTTTGAAGTTCAATGAATTACAGTAGCAACGTGTAGTATGACGTTCGCTCAAAAGATGGCCCTTAATCAAATGAGCACTAGCATCATTCATTGTGTTACTATTTTAATACAGTTTTTCCCTTTCTTAATATGTATAGATTTTTGGGAGACCCTCTGTATGTCCACAAACTGGTGAGTAGATGAACAAAATGTGATGTATCCATACAGTCGACTACTATTTAGCAATAAACAATAAAAAGTAATGAACTACTAAAAAAACAAACAACAAAAAAAACCTACTGAAGCCCGTGGGATATACCAGAGGTGTGATGTAATTTTTCAACGTTTTTATTATGACAATTTTAAACAGAGAGAAAAAGTGAAAGACTACTACAATGATCACCTCTATGTTCATCACCTACTTTTAACACATAACATTTGTATTATTTGCTTTATATACATTACATTTCTGCTAGGAAGCATTTCAAAGTACACAGAACGACACTTCATTGAAATACTACGCATGCGTTGTTTCATATCAACTTTCCTCTGTCAGCACTATTGGACTTGGGAACATATTCAAGAACTTCCGTATATTTAATATTTAATTCACATTCAAATTTTCCCTGGGGAATGTTTTGAGACAAAGTTCTGTCCCCACGTTGGTAAAATTTCGTATACAAAAGCAATCATCACAAAGGATCTAATTTGACACCTGACTTGTGAAAAGTACTGAAGAAATACCTGGGGTTACTGTAAGTTGCTGTAAGGAGCCCTGATGGAGCAGAAACACCAGTGTGCGACCCCGAGATGAGAAACGGGCCTCGATGGAGGGCAAGCCCAAAGTAGAGCTTCATTAGCAGCGGATCTGCGTGTGGCTCTCCGTGTCTTCCTGCATCATCAGCGAGAGGGCCGTTTGGGACTCAATAGGCAGATTGGGTGCGAGCCAGCAAACAGGGAGTAACAGTCAGACTTGAGTGATATGTGCCTCTGTTAAGGTCTGGAATCGTCCACCCCTCAGACAGACAGAGGACACACACGATAATGCAAGTCACACAGTGAGGTTTATTTCCAGCTAGCTGGGGTCCGATCTCTGCCCGACGCAGCGGGTTTTAACAAGGACCCCAAACCCTTAAAGCCAAGGGTTTATATAGCATTTTCAAGGCACTCAGTAATTTTCCATAGCTTTAGAGAGTACAAGATAAACTACAGGACTTACATAGCTTCAAGGAGTATAAGATAAACTACAGGACTTACATAGCTTCAAAGAGTACAAGATAAGCTACAGGACCTCTGGTCTCCGTGCTGCAACTGCCCACATCCTGGAATTTACAATTAGGTTGTGTTTCAAGCCAGGGGCTGTTAACCCTGACCTTAAGATAGCAGTTCTCATGCTAACGGTCTCTTACACCTCATGTTCCTTTGCATGGCACTTAGTAAATGGTGATTTAAAACACAGCCTCCATTTTCACAAAGGTCAATGCGGAGCTGCGGGGAGAGCAAAAAGAATGTTCCTGAAATAGTAACAACATTGGAGGAGAGGGCTCAGTGACGTAGGGTTAAGGTGGTGGAGAAACAGCCCAGCGACACCTGGGGATTTTGAAAGACATTTAAGGCAAAGCTGTCCCACAGAACTTTCTGTGAGGGACATATTCTATGTCTGCACTGTCTAATGTGGTAGCTGCTGTATTGAGGCTGGTATTACTGGGGAACTGAATTTTAAATGTTATTTAATTTTAATAGTAACTTTGAAATAGTCACAAGTACCAGTGGCTGCTGTGTTGTATAGCACAGCTCTTAGCTCCCAAGACAAATGTCCCTCAGGCCATTGATTTCAAGAGGATTTCAGCAAGACTCACAGTGTTCACTAGACCAGTAATAAAAACAGGGGACCATAAGGCACAATATGGTTCACCTTCTATCCATCCCTGAGTCCATTTTTCTAATACAAGTTCTGTTTTTAAAGATGTGTCTCTTCTCTACTAATGATCGTAGCAAAAATTATGAAAGCTGTTCTAAGTAAATACTGAACAGATGAAAATGTCATCTTTTGGGGAGAACCACTTTCCTACTTGAATTTGCCTTCTCAGGAGGCTGGTACCTTGTGTGTTGAATTTAAAAAAACAAAACCAAGACCTATCACCTTTGAAGGCTTCCAATATTCATATCATGTAATTCTAATAAACGTGGTTGAGACAAAGGATGCTCAGACTAATGTCCTTTTAAAACAGGGAGATCAAGCACATGAAGAAATAAAAACCAAATTCACTTGACTTCTCACCCGGTCTCCTGGGATCAGAGATTCATTAGGAAAACTTTCCTTTCTGTTTAGTCCAGAGGCCCCGGGGGAAATTGGATGCTTAGCAGAGGGAATAAGAAGAGGGAACTGTGCCCGATGAGCAGATCCACAGAGCGCGGTAACGCTCCTCTGTGCGGTCCCTCAGCTTGTACCACGTTGGTGGACAGGACCTGGGTGTTGCGTTTGACTCCTGAGCTGGCTGTGAACTGATGCTTCACTCCTTCCTGCTGTCTCGTGTGGGGACAGAGCTTCAGTCTCCATCATGAACCTTCCAGGGAGTAATTCTGACTTCCACACAGAGTCCTCCCTCCCAGGGACCCATCCAGGTGAGTCTGAGAGCCCAGCAGGTACTGAAGGAAAGGGTCAGAGAGGTCAGAAGCTGAGAACACTCACCTGAGTCACTGCGACCCTAACAGCCCAGCCAGGGGACTAGAGATCTCCGTGTCTGTGTTCTTGTGTTATTAATTCATTATGGGGACAGAGCCAGGAGTGCAGTTTCCAGGTCCTCAGCCTCACTTGGAAAGTTGTTGGCTCCCGTTAAATGGCCAGCAACTGTGATTGGATGGCCATCAGCTGTGGCTAGTTGGCTGTCAGCTGTAACCAGTGAGCCATTGGCCCCTAATATAACCACCATAGCTACGCTTGCAGCAGATTATGGCTGAGCTAGCAAGCGCGAGATGTGGTTAGTACGGTGGATTGCAGGCAGCAGGTAGGGTTGGTTGGTTGGCAGAGAAGCAGACGGCAGGTTGCAGATCGCGTGGCTCTTACCCCCTGTCTCTCCATCCCAGCCGCCAGGGAGAATATAGTGGTATGACTCCCCCATCTGTGGCTCCCATGGGTGTTCCTTTTTGGCCTCAAGAACCATATCCTTCATTCTTGTTCAGGGAGTGAGAGTAGAGACCCCGCATGACACCCTGCATGACATTGATTTATAACTAATTCATTTAATACATTAATATGGATCCTTGAATCTTCCGTACAGGGACCATATTTAAAATTGAGTGATATGCGTGGATGTACCCTTACGTGACCTTGTAAAATGAGTGAGATGCATGAAATGGTTGCAGTATGATGAAAACATATCTGAAGATTTTTGGTGTTCGGGGCATAGGAAAATAGTGTTAGGTGTGGAGGCCGGTGCACTGAAGTGAAATTTCTAAGATGGGGTGTATTTGAGCATGTTTTGTGTTCACTGACAAGATCCAGGCTGATGGAGGTAGGAACTACCTTGCAACACACGTTTGTGAGAAATGCATTGCAGTATCTTCTCTCATGCTGGGTATTCACATGAAGAAGTTATTTAATAAATAGAAAGAGGAATACCAAATAGTTTGAATTATTTCATTCCTGGTGAGGCTGCATATATTTCGGTTTGTAACTTGTTTACTTTGATTTTGGAACAGTTAGTCGAATTTCTATCCCACACCGAGCTCTTTTCCCCTCCCTCATGGTCATTGTCTTCTACATTTTTTTTTTTTTTTTTTTTAGGTTTTGGAAATAACATTTATTTTTTAAAAGTTAACATGTGCATATAATAAGAAAGTGAAAACACAAGACAAAGTCATAATCACAAGCAGTTTAGTTTGATGTGTCCTTCTAGGTCCTGTGTGTATCTACACAACTAAGCTTCCATTTTTATGTAATTAAGATTGTATAGTTATGTATCAAGCTTTTTCACACATATGAATATTTACTATTTAAAAATCCCAAAACTATATGAGTATTTTGATAACCAAGAATACACTACACCAACTCAATCTGCAAAAAAAATGTAATCCTGCCTTTCTTGGTGACAAAAATTTCATAAAGGATAAAAACGGCAACAGGCCTCTATGATAAAGATATTGGCAGAGTTACAATTAAAATACTGCATTCCCTTAATATTCAATTAAAAATGAGACATAAAGCAACAGAGTACACAAAGTATTCTAAGAGAATTCATTATGATCTACACTTTAAAAATATTAACGAGGCAAATTTCCACGGAAATACTTAAGTGTATTTCGATAGTAAAGCCAACAAATGCACGCACATCGGTGGTTATCACAATGTAAATACGAACACATCTGCATACATCCCTCCCTCTATCCTTCCTTCTGCCCCTCTTCCGCCAACCTCAGGAACAAGTCTCATGAACAAGTCGGGACGTCCATTTCTCAGAGATGGTTTAACAATTCCATGTCCAAGCTGCCTCTTTTCTAGCAATTGTAGCAAAAAGATATTTACAAATTGGTTAATTCACTAGCTCTACTTTTTATCATAGTCACCTCAGGACATCTAAAAAGCTCAGCTATTCCAAAATAAAGAATGAACCTTGTCCACAACACAGGTACTTTACAAAAATGCACATGGGTCTATGATTCTAACCTAAAACTGTCTTCTAGATGTGGGGATCCTAGCCAAGAGCCCTTCCCGTCACCTTTCCCCTTCTCCCTCCTCCACCACGTCAATGACTAAGCATAGGCTTACATCTAGTAGCTCGAAGAGGTGGATTAACAAAGACACTCGTCTTCTACATTTTTAATGAACTTCTGTCATACACTTGGGAGTGTAAATTGAGCATTGACCAAATTTTAGGCAAAGAGGACACAGTGCTGAGAACAAAACACTTTGGTGAAGGAGAAATGAAGGGCACCCGTTGTACCTTAAATGTAATGCCCCAAAGGCATCTCACACCACGTTTACATTTATGCAATGAGGACTTCAGTGCACCTGCTAATGGGGTGCGATGTCTCCAGTTTGATTTAAAGTTCTTTCCACTTCACGTGTGTTTTCAAAGTAAAATGCCCTCAACCAGGGAAGCTAATGAATGAGTGGAGAGGCTTCAACTCAGTCCCCTCTGCAAATTGTATTGAATAAACGTCTATATTAGATTCTATTGCTGCTGTAAAATATTCCCGTACTAGTTAATTAAAACAAACAGACATATGCTCTCATAGTTCTGGATGTGAGAAGCCCGAAATGAGTGTCATGGGCTAATATCAGATGTCTGCAGAGCTGGGTTCCTTCTAGAGGCTCAGGTGAAATGCTGTTTCCCTTCCTATTTCAGTCTGTGTTCTGGCCACCTGCCTTTCCTGGCTCATGGCCATACCTCCACCTTCATAACCAGCAGTTTAGCTTCTTCATCTTGTCTCTAGCTTCTACATAGAGGACCATTGTGGTTACGTTCCTCCCACCTGGATGACACTGGGTCATCTTCTTAACGTCAGCCGGTTAGCAAACCTGTCCCATCTCCTACCCTAATCCTCCCTTGCTATAAAAATATCAAATGCAAAGGCACTGGGGATGGGGTGTGGACATATTATGGAGGCCCTTATTCTGCTCACTACAAGGTCTCTTAATAGTGTATTATTGGGGTGGTCGGTTAGCTCAGTTAGTTACAGCGTGGTGCTTATAACACCAAGATGTCCAGTTCGATCCCCACTGCACAATCCTTACAAAAGAAACAAAAAAACCCCAAAAACAGTATATTATTATGTGTGACTCAGGGGGCTTTATGGAAGAAAAATGAACAGAGAATTTATTACAGTTTCTGGAATGAGTGAACACACTAATTGCTTTAATAATTCACGCAAGGAAATAATTGATTCAGAAAACCTGAACCTGCCTGCCCCTGACTCTGACACAGGACCTCACCTTGCTCCTCAGAGCATGGGCCACAGACCAGGAGCTGCAGCATCAACACCCTGGGGAGCTGGTTAGAAATGCAGACTCTCTGAGCCCCCAGGACCTGCTGACTCAGATTCTGCATCAGGTAGGATGCTGTTGACCGTAGGTACATATAGGTTGAAATGCCGGTCTTGACTAGGTTTGCTCACCTTCTCTCTGTTGACTTGGGGCTCAATAATGGTTGGGGTGGGTGCTTTCCTGTGGATTGTAGGTGTCAGCAGTACTCCTTCAGGCAATGCCAGGTACCTCAGGCACAAAATCATTTCTGGATGATAAACACTGTCGGGATGCAGCCAAAAATAATTATAATCAAGGTCCATCAGATACTCCGATATTCACTTTGGACAGATCACTAAAGCCCTTCTGCTCCACCCCAGGGTCTTTGTACTGGCTATTCCCTTTTCCAAGTACATTCGCCCACATTTCCTTTCATCTCCCTCACTTTCTTCACTGAGGTCTCTGTTGAAATGTCACCTTGTTTACAGGACTTGACTAAAAAAAACAAACTAGTCACCGTCTTGTTTTACTCTTGCTTTGCTTTTCTTCACATGTTCTGTCACCATATGAAATGTTATGTATTTTTATTATTAGCTTTCATATTGTTTCTCCTTCATTGACTTGTATAAACTTCTTTTTTTCAGCATTCTAGTACTAACAGGCTAGACAGTACCTAATATTTGGTGAACACTCAATTTATATTCCTGAAATAACATGAAGAATTTCTCATGAAAACTATAGACTATATGATACTTTGGAAAGAAGCAGATTGGGACAACAATTCCTAATCTGAGATGGCACTGGAAACCCCTAGAAGGAACAAGATCCATACAAAAATATTGAAATTAATTACTTGGCTACAAAATATAAATTGTAGCATTAGAGCATGTGAGTAATGTCACTTTGTATGAAAATTACTCGTGATGTTTCTGTCTTGGAAGTCACATCTTCCTCATGAAACCAGAGAATCTCACAAGAGTTTCAGAATTTGTTCTCCTGGGACTTTCAGAGGAGCCAGACCTGCAGCCCCTCCTCTTTGGGCTTTTCCTCTCCATGTACCTGATCACTGTGTTAGGAAACCTGCTCATCATCCTGGCCGTCAGCTCAGACTCCCACCTGCACAAGCCCATGTACTTCTTCCTCTCCAACCTGTCCTTTGTGGACATCTGTTTCACCTCCACCACCATCCCCAAGATGCTGGTGAACATCCAGACACTGAGCAAAGTCATAACCTATGAAGGCTGCATCACACAGATGTACTTTTTTATACTCTTTGGCACGTTGGATATCTGTCTCCTGACCGTGATGGCCTATGACCGCTTCGTGGCCATCTGTCACCCCCTGCACTACACGGTCATCGTGCACCCCCATTTATGTGGGCTGTTGGTTCTGGTGTCCTGGACCATCAGTGTCCTTAATTCCTTATTTCAAAGCTTAATGGTGCTCAGACTGTCCTTCTGTGCAGACTTGGAAATCCCCCACTTTTTCTGTGAACTCAATGAGATGATCCAACTTGCCTGTTCTGACACCTTTGTTAATAACCTGGTGATCTATTTTGTAGCTGTGCTGGTTGGTGGTGGTTCCCTGACTGGGATCCTTTGCTCTTACTATAGGATCGGTTCCTGCGTACGTGCGATGTCATCTGCTCAGGGGAAGTATAAAGCATTTTCTACCTGTGTGTCTCACCTCTCGGTCGTCTCCTTATTTTATTTAACAAGCCTAGGAGTGTACCTCAGCTCTCCTGCTACCCACAATGCACGCTCTAGTGCTACAGCCTCGGTCCTGTACACAGTGGTCACCCCCATGCTGAACCCCTTCATCTACAGTCTCAGGAATAAAGACATAAAGGGGGCTCTGAAAAGGTCCTTTGGGATGACAGCATAAAAGGGACGGTCGTCCTGACTGAAAAAGTGCGCTTGATTTCATGGCTCCAAGTCTAAAACCAGACATTGTGATTCTTTAATCTGACTGTGTTTATGAAATTTCCTTCTTTTATTTATATTCTGGAATTTCCTTTTGTTTGAGTTCAACTTCTGTATATAATTTTTTAAAATTATTTATTTTTTCCATTTAGAGTTGACCTTCAATATTATTTTATATGAGTTTCAGGTGTGCACTATAGTGGTTAGACATTCATATAATTTATGTAGTGACCCCCCATTAGTCTGTACCTCCTGGCACAATATACAGTTCCTGCAATATTCTTTAATATATTCTGTATGCTGTGCTTTTCATCCCTGGGACTATTTTGTAAATATCAATTTATATTTCTTAATCCCTTTACTTTTTTACCCAGCCCCACAACCCTCACCTTTATGGCAACCATCAATTTGTTTTCTGTAAATATGTCTGTTTTTGTTTTGTTTATTTTTCTCTTTCAATTCCACGTATAAGTAAGATCATATGGTATTTGTCTTTCTCTGTCTGACTTGTTTTACTTAGCATAATTCCCTCCAGGTCCACCCATGGTGTCACAAATGGTAAGATTTCATTCTTTTTTATGACCACATAATAATCCATTGTACATATGTACCACATCTTCTTTATCCAGTCGTCAACTGATGAGCACTTAGGTTGCTTACATATTTGGGTGTTATTAATAGTGTTGCAGTGAACATAGGGGTTCACATATCTTTCCTAATTAAGTGTTTTGGCTTTCTTTGGAGAATTACTCAGAAGGGGAATTTCTGTGATCCATATTGGCTGCACCGATTTGCAGTTCCACCGACAGTACACGAGAGTTCTATTTTTCTCCACGTCCTAACTAGCACTTGTTGCTTGTTGCTTTACAACAGCCATTCTGACACGTGTGAGTTGATATCTCATTGTGGTTTTAATTTGATGATTAGTGACCTTGACTATCTTTTTATATACCTATTGGACATCGGTATGTCCTCTTTGGAGAAATGTCTATTCAGTCCTCTGCGCTTTTTAAATGGGATTGTTTGTTGTTTTGAGGTTGAGTTGTATGTATTCTTATAAATTTGGTATATAACCCTTATCCGATGTATCATTGGCGAATGTCTTCTCCCAATCAGTTGGTTGTCTTTTCTTTCTGTTGATGGTTTTCATTGCTGTGAAAAACTTTTTACTTGGCTGTAGTTCCACTTCTTTATTTTTTGTTTTGTTTCCCTTGCCCAAGGAGGTATATCATAAAACAAATGTTACTAAGAGCAATGTCAGAGAATTACTGCCTATGTTTTCTTCTAGGACTTTTATGGTTCCAAGTCTTACATTTAAGTCTTTCATCCATTTTGAGTTTATTCTTGTATGTGGTGTAAGAAGGTGTTCCAGTTTCATATTTTTCCATAAATGCAAGTTTTCCCAACACCATTTATTACAGAGACTATCTTTATCTCACTGTATATTCTTGCCTCATTTTCATAGACAAACGACCATGTATGTGTGGGTTTATTTCTGAGCTCTTTATTCTATTCCATTGAATTGTGTGTCTGTTTTTATACCCGTACCGTGCTGTTTTCATTACTATCACCTTGTAGTATAGCTTGATATCAGGTAGCATGATATCTCCAACTTTGATCTTTCTCAAGAGTGCTGTGGTTATTCATGGTCTTCTGTGGTTTCATATCAATTTAAGATTTTTGTTCTTGTCCTTGAAAAATGCAAAGTTAATATTTAGAAATCAGTTGAATTTTTATACTCTAATACTGAACCATCAGAAAGAGAAACAAAGAAAATAATCTCATTTACAATATTATCAAAAAAATACCCCAGAATAAATTTGACCAAGGAGAGAATAGACCTATACACAGAAAAGTACATGACACTGAAGAAAGATATTGAAGAAGATACAATAAATGGAAGCTTATAGTGTGGTATCAGACAGGAGAAATCAACATCGTTAAAATGTCCATACTACCCAAAGTAATCTATTGACTTAATACAATCCCTATCAAAACACCAAAAATCAACCAAGTACATTTGGAGACGTAATTAGCTTTACTAAGTGATTCGTGAATTCAGGCAGTATCCCTTCTAGCAACCAGAAGGGAACAGCCAAGGTTGTACAAAATGGAAGGTTTTCAATCAAGAAGGGTGGGGCGAGGACCTATTAACAAAAGAAAAGAAAAGACTAATTTTACACCTATGTTTTTTTGGGAGGAGGAAGGGATCTGCAAGGTTTCTTATCCTACAGATTCCCTCTTCCTTCCATAGGGAATGTAGAGGGCCCTTGTGACCAGTGCTTTCACGGAAAATTCCAGACTGGTTGATTAAGATTACATTTTTAGTAGAGGTTGAAACTGCTAAGAGGTCCCATATTAAATCTAATTTGGCCTCATGAGTTTTTACCACCAGTGATGCCATTTTTGGCCTGTGATTTTCTCTTTAACTGTAGTATGGACACTTTAACAATATCAATTCTTCCAAAAATTGAGCAGAGAATATCTTTCCATATTTGAGTCTCCTTTAAAATGCATCCATTGCTGAGTTAAAGGAGCCATACAAAAATTAAGAATACATATTGCATGATATATACATATATACACACATATACATATATTTATAGATAATTATATATATATACAAATTATATAACTATTTATAATTTATATATGTAATCTATGTTTAATTAATTGCTTTGTTGTGTGATTGTCAATAATGTAATCACCCAGATCTTATTTACACGTTTCTGATGGTGATATGGGATGATGAAGCTAATTCAGGTGGATGCTGTTAGAAAAAATAACGTTTGGAAATAGATGGTGAGTCTAAGAACTCTTTCACAGGTAAGATATGTATGTACACATACATATATGGACATTTTTGCCCGACTCTATTTCAGGTAACACACACACACACACACACACACACACACACACACACATCATCACACAGACTCATTAATGTCACTTTCATGTGAAGGAAACAAGAAAGGAATTTGGAGACAATAGAATTTAAAAGAATGAATGGTTAAATTAACATGAAGCTAGGAGAATTAGAACTTTAGGCATATGGATTTAATGTAGAATGTTTGACCTTAATTTTAGTAATGAATACATTTCCTTTCTTCATGTCCAAAGGCCTGAGTCAGAACCACATTTATTTTATGCAATGGAGAATTCATTAGAGCGTTTAAGGGAACAAATCCCCCAAATTGACGTATCTCAATGCTCTTGGCTGACAAATAATATTGAGTCGGCAGTTCATCGTCAAAAAGGTTTTATTTGGGAAAAGGAAAGAACAAGGAAAAAGATGGCTGCCACCCTGCACCTGCACCTGGAGACCCAGTGAGGCCCGTGTTCTAAAACGGTAGATAGATATCTGTACATATGTATAAGGGAGACAGGAACCACAGAGGTTTTTTGAAAAGGAAGTTAGGACCATAGATTTTTACTACGTGGGCTCATAAACTTCCACGAACTTATCTCCCCATTTAGACCTCGCAAGGTGATCAGTTTCCTTAACATGCCAGTTCTCTTTGCAAAAGGAAGAATTAATGCAGACCCATATGACGGATGAAATTCTTAAAGAAAGGATGATAGCATGAATTTGTGACTGTGAGAGAGACGTGGCATCACTGTGCTTCACACAGAGACAGGGAAGAAGTGAACCATGAGAAGCACTTAGACCCGATGATAACTGTGCTGAGTATTGGGGGGCCCACAGCCATGAGGTAGAAGGGACTTTGTGTGTTTCCTTGGTCTGTGGCAGAATGTAGATTTGGAGTGAGTGATCCTAAAGTGTTTGCTTTGTCACTCCTGGATTAAGGTATTTTTTCCTTCATAAGCCAGACGTGAAAATCAGAACACAGCGAAGTCTCCCTGTATGTGGCATCCCGTCCAAGCCCCTGGCTGGCTGTTTGGCAACAGGCGTTCTGTGATGGGTGATATGGAAGAAGGGAGCCTGCCCCTTCCTGAGTCACTGCAGTGAAGGCACTTGAGCTGAGGCGACTTGGGGGAACACTTTAATGGCTAAACATTCTAGCTTTGATTTTTCTCAACAGAAGTATATTTGTTTTCTTCACAATTTGGGGATTTTTCTTGGAAGACTTGGCTCCAGTTGAATTCATAATTGAAGGAAGTGATTGAGGAAAGGACAACATTGGCTTTCATGGTCAAGATATTTTCATGTAAGATGCTGGCTAAGGCAATAATATTATTAGTGTAAATTCTTTCAATTTCTGGAAAGACCTGGTTTCTAAGTCACCAGTGTTCTTGATCACTATTTAAAGGAAATGACAATTATTTCTCAATTTAAAAATATATGAAAGAGAGGGCGGCCGGCTGGCTAAGTTGGTTAGAGTGCAGCGTTCATATCACCAAGGTCACCAGTTCGATTCTCACAATGGCCACTGAGCTGCGCCCTCCACAACTGGATTGAAAATGACTTGACTTGGAGCTGATGAGTCCTGGAAAAACGTGCTGTTCCCCAATGTTCCCCATTAAAAAAAATTTAAAAAATATATACATATGAAAGAAATAATCTTCATCCGTGTACTACTTCACCTCCTCAAAACTCTTCAGTTTTCTCAGTTGTGAAATGTGGATAATAAAAGTACCTTTTCCATAGATATTTGAGAAGATTGAATGAGAAAATAATTAAAAAGAGCTTAATGGTATCTGTCATATATTATGTCCCAATAAATGCTGCAATTATTATTCTGCTCAGGAGATGAACAAGTGTACGTAGGTGGTAATCAGCTTGCTTCCCAGAAGTTATGCAGGAATTTGGTAGCATATCAACTCACCCTGGAAGGAGACTATGAAAACAAATCAAATCACTTACTCCTTGAGTCTGCAGAATTATCTGTTCAGAGAGGCCGTTACATGTACAGGTTGGCACCAAGCAGTAGAATAGAAGGAACAGACCTGGAAGACAGACCTGATTACAATGCAGGTGCGTGTGCTGTGTGGCCAGAGCAGTGCAGGGCCACTGTCTTCACTGGTGTGACACCTATCCTCCAGGAGTCTGTGAGCCTAGGAGAGTATGAACGTATGTAAAGTGCCTCGCATACAGTGAGGCACAAAGAAATGGTTCTGAGATCATAAGGAGCAGATTTTACAAAAATACCTCATATAAGGATTTACTTGGAAAGCAACCTCCTGCTGTGTTCTAGATTCAAAGCCCAGAGAA
Source organism: Rhinolophus ferrumequinum (assembly GCF_004115265.2). NCBI lineage: Eukaryota > Metazoa > Chordata > Mammalia > Chiroptera > Rhinolophidae > Rhinolophus > Rhinolophus ferrumequinum. The sequence goes on from NC_046301.1 coordinate 49,010,099, forward strand.
CGCATTCTGCTGGACATTGTTCTCTGGAGTCCTGGACTGAGCTCCCTGTTTGGTCATCAGGAGACCCTGCAAACCTTTAATTTTCTGTGAAACATTGTTAGGCTTATTGTACTATGCTTGCAAAAGCAGAATTTGGGGACATAGTGAAACAAAACAAAAAAATACCATGTCATCAAATCCTCACTTTACCCGAAAGCTAAATTATCCCGAAGAACCTTTTCTGAAAATTCTAGTGTTTCCAGTTTTATTGAAATTTATCAAACACGAGTCTGAACAATAACATTACTACATGAGGCCAGATTAGCAGTTATTTAGAAAAAAACATTATTGTTTTAAGCTTATGTATAAAACCGTTGAAGCCTGTATAAACTGTTATGCGAATAATCAAGGCAGCTTTATTCATGTCACCCCAAAGAATACATACTGGGTGGGGAGAACAGGGGTGCCAAAAATGTACATCTTTTAAGAGATGTTATCACTGTATTACTTTTTGAGGTTGAATTGGATTGTAGTAGCAACGTGTAGTATGACGTTCGCTCAAAAGATGGCCGTTAATCAAATGAGCGCTAGTGTGATTCATTGTGTTACTATTTTAATACAGTTTTTTTCCTTTCTTAATATGTATAGATTTTGGGGCGACCCTCTGTATGTCCACGAACTGGTGAGTAGATAAACAAAGTGTGATGTATCCGTACAGTCGACTACTGTTTAGCAATAAATAATAAAAAGTAATGAACTACTATAAAAACAAAAAACAAAAAAAACCTACAGAAGCCCATGGAATATACCAGTGGTGTGACGTATTTTTTCAACGTTTTTATTATGCCAATTTTAAACATAGAGAAAAAGTGAAAGACTAGTACAGTGATCACCTCTATGTTCATCACCTACATCAAACACATAACATTTGTATTATTTGCTTTATCTGCATTACATTTCTGCTAGGAAGCATTTCAAAGTACACAGAACGACACTTCATTGAAATACTACGCATGCGTTGTTTCATATCAACTTTCCTCTGTCAGCACTATTGGACTTGGGAACATTAGCAAGAACTTCCGTATATTTAATTCACATTCAAATTTCTCCTGGGGAAAGTTTTGAGACAAAGTCCTTTCCCCGCCTTCGTATAATTTCTTATTATATAAAAGCAATCATCACAAAAGATCTATCCCGACACTTGATTTGTGACAAGGACTGAAGAAATACATGGGGTTACGGCCCTCAAGTTGCTGTAAGGAGCCCTGATGGGGCAAAAACACCAGTGTGGGACCCCGAGATGAGAAACGGGCCCCGATGGAGGGCAAGCCCAAGTAGAGCTTCATTAGCAGCGGGTCTGCGTGTGGCTCTCCGTGTCTTCCTGCGTCATCAGCGAGAGGGCCGTTTGGGACTCAATAGGCAGATTGGGTGCGAGCCAGCAAACATGGAGTAACAGTCAGACTTGAGTGATATGTGCCTCACGTTCCTTTGCATGGCACTTAGTAAACGGTGATTTAAAACACAGCCCCTGTTTTCAGAAAGGTCAATGTGGAGCTGCGGGGAGAGCAAGAATGTTCCTGAAATAGTAATAAAGTTGGAGGAGAGGGCTCAGTGAGGTAGGGTTAGGGTGGTGGAGAAACAGCCCTGGGATTTTAGAAAGAATTTTAAGGCAAAGCTGTCCCACAGAACTTTCTGCGAGGGACATATTCTACGTCTGCACTGTCTAATGTGGTAGCTGCTGTGTTGAACACTTGAGGCTGGTATGACTGGGGAACTGAATTGTAAATGTTATTTAATTTTAATAATAACTTTGAAATAGTCACACATACCTAGTGGCTGCTGTGTTGTATAGCACAGCTCTTAGCTCCTAAGACAAATGTCCCTCAGGCCATTGAAATCCAAGAGGATTTCAGCAAGACTCACAGTGTTCACCAGACCAGCATAAAAACAGGGGACCATAAGGCCAAATGTAGTTCACTTTCTATCCATCCCTTAGACCATTTTTCTAATACAAATTCTGTTTTTAAAGATGTGCCTCTTCTCTACTAATGATCGTAGCAAAAATTATGACAGCTGTTTTAAGGAAATACTGAACAGATGAAAACTTCATGTTTGGGGGAGAACCACTTTCCTACTTGAATTTGCCTTCTCAGGAGGCTGGTACCTTGTATGTTGAATTTAAAAAAAACAAAACCAAGATCTATCACCTTTAAAGGCTTCCAATATTCATATCATGTAATTCTAATAAACGTGGTTGAGACAAAGGATGCTCAGACTAATGTCCTTTTAAAACAGGGAGATCAAGCACATGAAGAAATAAAAACCAAATTCACTTGACTTCTCACCCGGTCTCCTGGGATCAGAGATTCATTAGGAAAACTTTCCTTTCTGTTTAGTCCAGAGGCCCCGGGGGAAATTGGATGCTTAGCAGAGGGAATAAGAAGAGGGAACTGTGCCCGATGAGCAGATCCACAGAGCGCGGTAACGCTCCTCTGTGCGGTCCCTCAGCTTGTACCACGTGGGTGGACAGGACCTGGGTGTTGCGTTTGAGTCCTGAGCTGGCTGTGAACTGATGCTTCACTCCTTCCTGCTGTCTCGTGTGGGGACAGAGCTTCAGTCTCCATCATGAACCTTCCAGGGAGTAATTCTGACTTCCACACAGAGTCCTCCCTCCCAGGGACCCATCCAGGTGAGTCTGAGAGCCCAGCAGGTACTGAAGGAAAGGGTCAGAGAGGTCAGAAGCTGAGAACACTCACCTGAGTCACTGCGACCAGAACAGCCCAGCCAGGGGACTAGAGATCTCCGGGTCTGTGTTCTTGGGTTATTAATGGATTTATAACTAATTCATTGAATACATTAATAAGGATGTTGAATCTTCCATAAAAGGACCATAGTTAACAATTAAGTGATGGGCATGGATGTACCGTTAGGTGACCCTGTAGAATGAGTGAGATGCATAAAATGGTTGCAGTACAATGAAACTATATCTGAGGATTTTGCTGTTCCGGGAGTAGGACAATAGCTTTAGGTGTGGAGGCTGGTGCACGGCAGTGAAATTTGTGAGATGGAGTGTATTTGAGCATGTTTTGTGTTCAGTGGAAAGATCCAGGCCAGTGGAGGTAGGAACTACCTTGCAACACACATTTGTGAGACATACACTGCAGTATCTTCTCTCCTGCTGGATATTTATATGAAAAAACTACTTAATAAGTCTAAAGAGGAATACTAAATAGAATTCATTGACTTATTTCCTTACCGACAAGGCTGCATATATTTTGGTTTGTTACTTGTTTACTTATATATTGGAACAGTTAGTAGGAATATTATTCCACACTCAGCTTTTTCTCTGTTGTGCTCATTGTCTTCTACATTTTTAATGAAATTCTGTCATACACTTGGGAGTGTAAATTGAGGATTGACCAAATTTTAGGCAAAGAGGACACAGTGCTGAGAACAAAAGAGTTTAGTGATGGAAACTGAAGGTCACCCTTGTACCTTAAATCTTATGCCACAAAAGCATTGTAGTCAGACCACGTTTACGTTTATGCAACGAGGACTTCAGTGTATCAGCTAATGGGGTGGAATATCTCCATCTTGATTTAAAATTTCTTTTCTACTTCATGTGGGTTTTCAAACACGATGCTCTTACCCAGGGAAGCTAATGAACGAATGGAGAAGCTTCAACTCCGTCCCCTCTGCAAATTACATTGAATAAATGTCTGTATTAGATTCTATTGCTGCTGTAAAATATTCCCGCATGAGTTGATTAAAACAAACAGACATATGCTCTCACAGTTCTGGGTGTGAGAAGCCCGAAATGAGTGTCATGGGCTAATATCAGATGTCTGCAGAGCTGGGTTCCTTCTAGAGGCTCAGGTGAAATGCTGTTTCCCTTCCTATTTCAGTCTGTATTCTGGCCACCTGCCTTTCCTGGCTCATGGCCATTCCTCCACCTTCAAAGCCAGCAGTTTAGCTTCTTCATCTTGTCTCTCGCTTCTACATAGAGGACCATTGTGGTTACGTTCCTCCCACCTGGATGACAATGGGTCATCTTCTTAACGTCAGCCGGTTAGCAAGCCTGTCCCATCTCCTACCTGAATCCTCCCTTGCTATAAAAATATCAATTGCAAAGGCACTGGGGATGGGGTGTGGACATATTTTGGAGGCTCTTATTCTGCTCATTACACACTCTATTAAAAGTGTATTAGTATATACTCCGGGGCCCTTATATAAGAGAAATGAACACAGAATTTATCGTAGTTTCTGGAACGAGAGAGTACACGATTGCTTTAAATGTTAATACATGCAAAGATATAATAGATTCAGAAAACCTGAACCTGCCTACCCCTGACTCTGACACAGGACCTCACCTTGCTCCTCAGAGCGTGGACCACAGACCAGGAGCTGTAGCATCAACACCCCCTGGGAGCTGGTTAGAAATGCAGACTCTCTGAGCCCCCAGGACCATCTGACTCACATTCTGCGTCTGGTAGAATGCTGTTGACCGTAGGTACATACAGGTTGAAGTGCTGGTCTTGACTAGGTTTGCTCACCTTCTCTCTGTTGACTTGGGGGCTGAATAATGGTTGGGTGTGGGTGCCTTCTTGTGGATTATAGGTGTTATCAGTATTCCTTCAGGCAATGCCAGATACCCCAGGCACAAAATCATTTCTGGGTGAGAAACACTGCCGGAAATAACCTGAAAATAATTATAATCAAGGTCCATCAGATACTCCGATATTCACTTTGACAGATCACTAAAGCCCTTCTGCTCCACCCCAGGGTCTTTGCACTGGCCATTCTTTTTTCCAAGTGCACACGCCCACATTTCCTTGCCTCTCCCTCACTTTCTTCACTGAGGTCTCTGTTCAAATTATTTGCAGGACTTGACTAAATGCCCATGAAAACATAACAAAATGCTAGTGAGTATCTTGTTTTATACCTGCTTTCCTTTTCTTCATATGATCTGTCTGTTTGAAATGTTATATATTTTTATTATTAGCTTGCATATTTTTTCCTTTCATTGACCTGTATAAACTTCTGTTTTATAGCACTCGAGTACTAACAGGCTAGACAGTACCTAAAACATGGTGAGCGCTCAATTTATATTCCTGAAATACATGAAGAATTCTCATGAAAACTGTAGAATACATGACACCTTTGGAAAGAAGCAGAATGGGACAAAAATTTATAATCTGAGATGGCAGAGGAAACCCTAGAAGGAACATGATTGATAGAAAAATATTGAAATTAATCACTTGGCTACAGAATATAAATTGTGGCATTAGAGCATCTGAGTAAAGTCTATTTGTATGAAAACTACTCATGTGATTTTCCTGTCTTGGAAGTCACGTCTTCCTCATGAAACCAGAGAATCTTACAAGAGTTTCAGAATTTGTTCTCCTGGGACTTTCAGAGGAGCCAGACCTGCAGCCCCTCCTCTTTGGGCTTTTCCTCTCCATGTACCTGATCACTGTGTTAGGAAACCTGCTCATCATCCTGGCCGTCAGCTCAGACTCCCACCTGCACAAGCCCATGTACTTCTTCCTCTCCAACCTGTCCTTTGTGGACATCTGTTTCACCTCCACCACCATCCCCAAGATGCTGGTGAACATCCAGACGCAGAGCAACCTCATAACCTATGAAGGCTGCATCACGCAGATGTACTTTTTCCTACTCTTTGCAGGGTTGGATAACTTCCTCCTGACCGTGATGGCCTATGACCGCTTCTTGGCCATCTGTCACCCCCTGCACTACACGGTCATCATGCACCCCCAGCTCTGTGGACTGTTGGTTCTGTTGTCCTGGATCATGAGTGTCCTGATTTCCTTGTTATATAGCCTAATGGCGCTGAGGCTGTCCTTCTGTGCAGACTTGCAAATCCCCCACTTTTTTTGTGAACTCAACCAGATGATCGAACTTGCCTGTTCTGACACCTTTGTTAATAACCTGGTGATGTATTTTGTAGCTGTGCTACTGGGTGGTGGTGCCATGGCTGGAATCCTTTACTCTTACTCCAAGATCATTTCCTGCGTACGTGCAATGTCGTCGGCTCAGGGGAAGTATAAAGCATTTTCTACCTGTGCGTCTCACCTCTCGGTTGTCTCCTTATTTTATTTAACATGCCTGGGAGTGTACCTCAGCTCTCCTGCTACCCACAATGCACAGTCTAGTGCTACAGCCTCGGTCCTGTACACAGTGGTCACCCCCATGCTGAACCCCTTCATCTACAGTCTCAGGAATAAAGACATAAAGGGGGCTCTGAAAAGGTCCTTTGGGATGACAGTGTAAAAGGGACGGTCGGCCTGACTGAAAAAGTGCCCTTGATTTCATGGCTCCAAGTCTAAAACCAGACATTGTGATACTTTGATCAGATTGTGTTTGTTCTTCTTTTCTTTCTAGTCTGGAATTTCCTTTTGTTTGAGTTCAACTTCAGTATATGATTTCTAAAAATTATTTATTTTTTTACATTATAGTTGACATTCAATATTATTTTATATTAGTTTCAGGTTTACGCCATAGTGGTTAGACATTTATATAATTTATGTAGGGATCTCCCCATTAGTCTAGTACCCAGCTGGCACTATATATAGTTTGTGCAATATTATTTATATGCTGTGAATATATACAATATTCTGTATGCTGTGCTTTATATTTCTGTGACTATTGTGTAAATATCAATTTGTATTTCTTAATACCTTCCCTTTTTTTACCCAGCCACACAACCCTCACCTTTCTGGCAACCATCAGTTTGTTCTCTGTAAATATGAGTCTGTTTTGTTTTGTTTATTTTTCTCTTAACATTCCACATATAAGCGAGATCATATGGTATTTGCCTTTCTCTGTCTGACAGTTTTACTTAGCATAATACCCTCCAGGTCCATCCATGTTGTCACAAATGGTAAGATTTCGTTTTTTTTTTATGACCACGTAATAATCCCTTGTACATATGTACCACATCTTCTATATCCAGTCACAACAGATGAGCACTTAGGTTGCTTACATATCTGGCTATTGTAAATAGTGTTGCAGTGAACATAGGGGTTCGTATAACTTTCCTAATTAGTGTTTTGGATTTCTTTGAATCAACACTCAGCAGTGGAATTGCTGTGGTCCATATTGGCTGCACCAATTTGCAATCCCACCGATAGTACACTAGGGTTCTGTTTTTCTCCACGTCCTCACCAGCACTTGTTGCTTATTGATGTACAACAGCCATTGTGACACGTATGAGTTGATATCTCATTGTAGTTTTAATTTGATGATTAGCGACCTAGACCATCTTTTTATATACCTATTTTTCATCAGTATGTCCTCTTTGGAGAAATGTCTATTCAGGTCCTCTGCTCTCTTTAAACGAGATGGTTTGTTGTTTTGAGTTTGAGTTGTATGAGTTGTTTATAAATTTGGGATATAACCCTTATCTGATGTATATTTGGCAAATGTCTAGTCCCAATCAGTAGGTTGTCTTTTCTGTTTGTTGATGGCTTTCATTGTGATTCAAGAAGTTTTTAGTTGGATGTAGTTCCGCTTGTTTATTTTTGTTTTGTTTCCCTTGCCTAAGGAGATATATCAGAAAACAAATATTACTAAGAGCAATGAAAGAGAATTTACTGCCTATGTTTTCTTCTAGGAGTTTTATGGTTCCAAGTCTTACATTTAAATCTTTTATCCATTTTGAGTTTATTCTAGTATATTGTGTAAGAATGTGTTCCAGTTTCATATTTTTCCATATATGAAAGTTTTCCAACACCATTTATTGCAGAGACTGTCTTTACTTCACTGTATATTCTTGCCTCATTTTCATAGACAAACAGCCATGTAAGTGCGGGTTTATTTCTGAGCTCTTTATTCTATTCCATTGAATATGAGTCCTTTTTCATGCCCATACTGTGCTGTTTTCATTACTGTAGCCTTGTAGTGTAGCTTGATACAGGTAACATGATATCTCCAGCTTGGTTCTTTGTTCAGAGTGCTGTGGTTATTCATGGTCTTTTGTGGTCCCATATAAATTTTAAGATTATTTATTCTAGTCCTTGAAAAATGCAAAGTTAATATTTAGAAATCAGTTGAATTTTTATACACTAATACTGAACCATCAGAAAGAGAAATAAAGAAAACAATCTCATTTTTAATATCATCAAAGAAATACCTCGGAATAAATTTGACCAAGGAGAGAATAGACCTATACACAGAAAAGTATATGACACTGAAAAGAAATTGAAGAAAATACAATAAATGGAAGTCTATATTGTGGTATTGGTATTGGTAGAGAAATTAACATCGTTAAAATGTCCATACTACCCTAAGCAATCTATTGACTTAATACAATCCCTATCAAAACACCAAAAATCAACCAAGTACATTTGGAGATGTAATTGGCTTTATTAAGTGATTTGTGAATGAAGCAGTATCCCTTCCAGCAACCAGCAACCAGAAGGGAACAGCCAGTGGTTGTACCAAATAGAACGTTTTCAGTGATGAAGGGTGAGGCGAGGACCTATTAACAAAAGAAAAGAAAAAATTCAGTTTAGACCTGAGTGTTTTTGGGAGGAGGTAGGGAACTGCAAGGTTTTTTACCCTTCAGATTCCTTCTTCCTTCCCTGGGGGATTGAGAATGCCCATGTGACCAGTGCTTTCACAGAAAATTCCAGACTTGTTTATTAAGATCACATTTCTAATAGAGGTCAAAACTGCCATTAAGTCCCATATTAAATCTAAGTTTGACCTCATGGGTTTTTACCACCAGTGATGCCATTTTGGGCCTGTGATTTTCTCTTTAACTGTAGTATGGACACTTTAACAATATCAGTTCTTCCAAAAATTGAGCAGAGAATATATTTCCATATTTGAGTCTCCTTTAAAATGTATCCATTGCTGAGCCATACAAAAATTAAGAATACATATTGCATGAATATGTATATATATATTTATAGATAATTATGTATATAAATTATGTAACTATTTATAATTTATATATGTAATCAATACATAATTAATTACTTTGTTGTGTGATTGTCAATAATGTAGTCACCTGGATCTTATTTATGCGTTTCTGATGGTGATATGGGATGATGAAGCTAATTCAGGTGGATGCTGTTAGAAAAAATAAAATGTTTGGAAATAGTTGGTGAGTCTAAGAACTCTTTCACAGGTAAGGAGTGTATGTACACGTACATATAAGTACATTTTTACCAAACTCTAATTCAGGTAACACATACACACACACACACACACACACACACACACACACCATCACACAGACTCATTAATCTCACCTTTCATGCGAAAGGAAACTGGAAATTTAAAGAATGAATCCGGGTCGTGAACACACAATGGGATTTATAGATGATGTAATGCAGAATTGTACACCTGAAATCTATGCAATTTTACTAACAATTGTCACCTCAATAAATTAAAAAAAAATTTTTAAAAAAAGAATGAATGGTTGAATTAACATGAAACTAGAAGAATTAGAACTTTAGGCATATGGATTTAATGTAGAATGTTTGACCTTAATTTTAGTAATGAATACATTTCCTTTCTTCATGCCCAAAGGCCTGAGTCAGAACCACGTTTATTTTATGCAATGGAGAATTCATTAGTGCATTTAAGGGAACAAATTCCCCAAATTGACGTATCTCAATGCTGTCGGCTGACAAATAATATTGAGTCGGCAGTTCATCGTCAAAAAGGTTTTATTTGGGAAAAAGAAAGAACAAGGAAAAAGATGGCTGCCACCCTGCACCTGCACCTGGAGACCCAGTGAGGCCCGTGTTCTAAAACGGTAGATAGATATCTGTACATATGTATAAGGGGGACAGGAACCACAGAGGTTTTTTGAAAAGGAAGTTAGGACCATAGATTTTTACTACGTGGGCTCATAAACTTCCGCGAACTTATCTCCCCATTTAGACCTCGCAGCCTGATCAGTTTCCTTAAAATGCCAGTTCTCTTTGCAAAAGGAAGAATTAATGCAGACCCATATGACGGATGAAATTCTTAAAGAAAGGATGATAGCATGAATTTGTGACGGTGAGAGAGACGTGGCATCACTGTGCTTCACGCAGAGACAGGGAAGAAGTGAACCATGAGAAGCAGTTACACCCGAGGATAACTGTGCCGAGTATTGGGGGGCCCACAGCCGTGAGGTAGAAGGGACTTTGCGTGTTTCCTTGGACTGTGGCAGAATGTAGATTTGGAGGAAGTGATCCTAAAGTGTTTACTTTGTCACTCCTGAATGAAGATATTTTTTACTTCAGAAGCCAGACGTGAACATCAGAACACAGCGAAGTCTCCTTGTATGTGGCGTCCCGTCCAAGCCCCTGGCTGGCTGTTTGGCAACAGGTGTTCTGTGATGGGTGATACGGAAGAAGGGAGCCTGCCCCTTCCCGAGTCACTGCAGTGAAGGCACTTGAGCTGAGGCGACTTGGGGGAAACACTTTAATGGCTAAACATTCTAGCTTTGATTTTTCTCAACAGAAGTGTATTTGTTTTCTTCACAATTTGGGGACTTTTCTTGGAAGACCTGGTTCCAAATATATTCATGATCCAAGAAAGAGATTGAGGAAAGGACAACACTGGCTTTCAAGGGCAAGATCGCTTCAAGTCAGCTGCTACTAAGGCAAAACTGAAATATTAAAAAATATATTTTAAAATAATGCTACTATTGTAAATTCTTTCAATATCTGGAATGACCTGGTTTCTTAGCCACCAGTGTTCTTGATCAATATTTAAAGGAAATGACAATTATTCTTCAATTAAAAATATGTGAAAGAAATAACCTTTACATCTATGGACAACTTCACTTCTTTGAGACCCTTCAGTTTTCTCAGTTGTGAAATGTAGATAATACAAGTATCTTTTCCATAGATATTTGAGAAGATTGAATGAGTAAAATCATTAAAAAATAGCCTTATGGTATCTGACATATATAATGTCCCAATAAATGCTGCTATTATTATTCTGCTCAGGAGATGAGCAAGAATACATAGGTGGTAATCAGCTTGTTTCCCAGAAGTTATGCAGGAATTTGTTATCATATCAACTGGCCCTGGTAGGAGACTGTAAAAACAAACCAAATCTCTTACTCCTTGAGTCTGCAGAATTATCTTTTCAGAGAGGCCATTACATGTGCAGGTTGGCACCAAGCAGTAGAATAGAAAGAACAGACCTGGAAGACAGACCTGATCACAATGCAGGTGCGTGTGCTGTGTGGCCAGAGCAGTGCGGGGCCACCATCTTCACTGGTGTGACACCTGTCCGCCAGGAGTCTGTGAGCCTACGGAGTATGAAGGTATGTAAAGTGATTCGCATACAGTGAGGCACAAAGAAATGATTCTGAGATCAATTACGAGCAGGTTTTACAAAAATAACCTTATAAGGAATTACTTGAAAAGCAACCTCCTGCTGTGTTCTAGATTCAAAGCCCAGAGAACGCATTCTGCTGAACATTGTTCTCTACAGTCCTGGACTGCAGCTCCTTGTTTGGTCATCAGGAGACCCTGCAAAACCTTTAATTTTCTGTGAAATATTGTTAGGCTTATTGTACTATGCTTGCAAAAGCAGAATTTGGGGACACATTGACACAAAACAAAAAGATACCATGTCATCAAACCCTCACTTCCCCAGAAAGCTAAATTAACTAGAAGAACTTTTTCTGAAAATTCTAGTGTTTCTGGTTCATTGAAATTTATTAAACACAAGGCTGAACAATAACATTACTGCAGGCAGCTGGAGCACACATCATTTTTAAAAACATTATTAATGTTTTAAGCTGATTCATAAAACTCTTGAAGCCACATAAATTGGTATGTGAATAATCAAAGCAGCATTATTCAATTAACCCCAAAGAATACATACCAAGGGGGGTGTCAAAAAATGTACATATTTCAAGAGATGTCACCTATGTATCACTTTTTGAAGTTGAATTGAATTACAGTAGCAACGTGTGGTATATTTCCTGAAAAGATGGCATTAACCAAATGAATGCTAGCTTCATTCGTTGTATTACTATTTTAATACAGTTTTCTCCTTTCTTAAAATGTGTATACCATTTTTTTGGCACCCTCTGTATGTCCACAAAGTGGTGATATATCCATGCAGTCGAATACTTTTTAGCAATAAACAATGAAAAGTAACAAACTACTAAAAAAAAAAAAGAGAGAGAGAAAAAGCCCATTGGTTATGTCAATGGCGTGGCATATTTTTTAGCTTTATAATGACAAATTTAAGACGTAGATGAAAACTGAAAGACAGGTATAGCGATCACCTATATGTTCATCACCTACATTTAACACATAACATTTGTATTATTTGCTTTAACTGCATTACATTTCTGCTAGGAAGCATTTGACAGCACACAGTAGGACATTTCATTGAAATACTATGAAAGCATTTTTTCATATTAAGTTTCCTCTGTCAGCACTATTGTGCTTGACAATAGTGAACATATTGGGAACATCGGCAAGAACTTCCTGATATTTAATATTTAATTCACATTCAAATTTGTCCTGCTTAAAGTTTTGAGACAAAGTCCTTTCCCCGCATCGTGTAATTTCTCTTATTATATAAAAGCAATTATGAAAAGGATCTATCCCGACACTTGACTTGTGAAGAGTACTGAAGAAATATGTGGGGTTACTGCCCTCAACTTGCTGTAAGGAGCTCTGATGGGGCAAAAACACCAGTGTGCGACACTGAGATGAGAAACGGGCCTCGATGGAGGGCAAGCCCGAAGTAGAGCTTCATTAGCAGCGGGTCTGCGTGCGGCTCTCCGTGTCTTCCTGCGTCATCAGCGAGAGGGCCGTTTGGGACTCAATAGGCAGAATGGGTGGTGCCAGCAAACATGGAGTAACAGTCAGACTTGAGTGACATGTGCCTCACGTTCCTTTGCATGGCACTTAGTAAACGGTGATTTAAAACACAGCCCCCGTTTTCAGAAAGGTCACTGTGGAGCTGCGGGGAGAGCAAGAATGTTCCTGAAATAGTAATAAAGTTGGAGGAGAGGGCTCAGTGAGGTAGGGTTAGGGTGGTGGAGAAACAGCCCAGCAATATCTGGGGATTTTGATAGACATTTAAAGCAAAGCTGTCCCACAGAACTTTCTGCGAGGGACATATTCTACGTCTGCACTGTCTAATGTGGTAGCTGCTGTATTGAACACTTGAGGCTGGTATGACTGGGGAACTGAATTTTAAATGTTATTTAATTTTAATTATAACTTTGAAATAGTCTCACATATCTAGTGGCTACTGTGTTGTATAGCAAAGGTCTTAGCTCCCAAGACAAATGTCCCTCAGGCCATTGAAATCCAAGAGGATTTCAGCAAGACTCACAGTGTTCACCAGACCAGCAGTAATAACGGGGACCATAAGGCCCAATGTGGTTCACTCTATCCATCCCTGAGTCCATTTTTCTAATACAAGTTCTGTTTTTAAAGATATGTCTCCTCCACTAAAGATCATAGCAAAAATTATGAAAGCTGTTTTAGGAATTACTGAACAGATGAAAACATCATGTTTTGGGGAGAACCACTTTCCTAATTGATTTTTCCTTTTCAGGAGGCTGGTACCTGTATGTTGAATTTAAAAAAAACAAAACCAAGATCTATCACCTTTGAAGGCTTCCAATATTCATATCGTGTAATTCTAATAAACGTGGTTGAGACAAAGGATACTCGGATTAATGTCTTTTTTTTTAAGTAGTGATATTTCTTTTTCTTTTTCTTTTTTTTTTTAATTGGGGAAAGGGAACAAGACTTTATTGGGGAACAGTGTGTACTTCCAGGAGTTTTTTCCAAGTCAAGTTATTGTCCTTTCGATCTTAGTTGTGGAGGGCGCAGCTCAGCTCCAGGTCCAGTTGCTGTTGCTAGTTGCAGGGGGCGCAGCCCACCATCCCTTGCGGGACTCGAGGAATTGAACTGGCAGCCTTGTGCTTGAGAGCCCACTGACCCATGTGGGAATCGAACCGGCAGCCTTCGGAGTTAGGAGCATGGAGCTCTAACCAGCTGAGCCACAGGGCCGGCCCCGGATTAATGTCCTTTTAAAACAGGGAGATCAAGCACATGAAGAAATAAAACCCAAATTCACTTGACTTCTAACCCGGTCTCCTGGGATCAGAGATTCATTAGGAAAAATTTCCTTCTGTTTAGTCCAGAGGCCCCGGGGGAAATCGGAGGCTCAGCGGTGGGAATAAGAAGAGGGAACTGTGCCCGATGAGCAGATCCACAGAGCGCGGTAACGCTCCTCTGTGCGGTCCCTCAGCTTGTACCACGTGGGTGGACAGGACCTGGGTGTTGCGTTTGACTCCTGAGCTGGCTGTGAACTGATGCTTCACTCCTTCCTGCTGTCTCGTGTGGGGACAGAGCTTCAGTCTCCGTCATGAACCTTCCAGGGAGTAATTCTGACTTCCACACAGAGTCCTCCCTCTCAGAGACCCATCCAGGTGAGTCTGAGAGCCCAGCAGGTACTGAAGGAAAGGGTCAGAGAGGTAAGAAGCTGAGAACACTCACCTGAGTCACTGCGACCCTAACAGCCCAGCCAGGGGACTAGAGATCTCCGTGTCTGTGTTCTTGGCTTATTAATGGATTTATAACTAATTCATTTAATAAATTAATAAGGATGCTTGAATCTTCCATACAGGGACCATATAACAATTAAGTGATTGATGGACATGGATGTACCATTAGGTGACCCTGTATAATGAGTGAGATGCATATAATGGTTGCAGTACAATGAAAACATGTCAGAGCAGTTTTGCTGTTGGGGGAGTAGGAGGATAGAGTGTTAGGTGTGGAGACCAATGCAGTGAAGTGGGAGCATTTGTATGGAATTTCTAAGATGGGGTGTATTTGAGCATGTTTTGTATTCACTAGAAAGATCCAGGCCAGTGGAGGTAGGAACTCCCTTGCAACAGCTGTTTGTGAGACATACACTGCAGTATCGTCTCTCCTGCTGGGGATTCACGTGGGAAAGTTATTTAATAAGTAGAAAGAGGAATACCAAAAAGTTGTACTTTGAATTATTTCAATCCTGGCGAGGCTGCCTATATTTTGGTTTGTTGCTTGTTTACTTTCTCTGTTGGAACAGTTACTTAGGGATTCCTAGCCCACATTCAGCCTTTTCCCCCTGTGGTCATTGTCTTCTGTATTTTTAATGAGAAATTCTGTCGTGCACTGGGGAGTATAAATTGAGGACTGATCAACTTCTAGGCAAAGAGGACACAGTGCTGAGAACAAACACTTCAGTGATGGAGAAATGAAGATCACCCTTGTACCTTAAATCTTATGCCACAAAAACATTGTAGTCAGACCACGTTACATTTATGCAATGAGGACTTCAGTGTATCAGCTAATGGGGTGGAATATCTCCATCTTGATTTAAAATTTCTTTTCTACTTCATGTGGGTTTTCAAACACGATGCTCTTACCCAGGGAAGCTAATGAATGAATGGAGAGGCTTCAACTTCGTCCCCTCTGCAAATTTTATTGAATAAATGTCTGTATTAGATTCTATTGCTGCTGTAAAATATTCCCGCATGAGTTGATTAAAACAAACAGACATATGCTCTCACAGTTCTGGGTGTGAGAAGCCTGAAATGAGTGTCATGAGCTAATATCAGATGTCTGCAGAGCTGGGTTCCTTCTAGAGGCTCAGGTGAAGTGCTGTTTCCCTTCCTATTTCAGTTTGTGTTCTGGCCACCTGCCTTTCCTGGCTCATGGCCATTCCTCCGCCTTCAAAGCCAGCAGTTTAGCTTCTTCATCTTGTCTCTCGCTTCTACATAGAGGACCATTGTGGTTACGTTCCTCCCACCTGGATGACACTGGGTCATCTTCTTAACGTCAGCCGGTGAGCAAGCCTGTCCCATCTCCTACCCTAATCCTCCCTTGCTATAAAAGTATCAAATGCAAAGGCACTGGAGATAGAGTGTGGACATACTTTGGAGGCTCTATTCTGCTCACTACAAAGTCTCTTAAAAGTGTATTATTGGGGTGGCCGCTTAGCTCTGTTAGTTAGAGCATGGTGCTAATAACACCAAGATTGCTGATTGGATCGCTGCTGCACCCTCCTTACAAAAAATAGTGTGTTATTATGTGTCAGTCAGGGGCCCTTATATAAGAGAAATGAACAGAACTTATTACAGTTTCTGGAATGAGTGAGCACACTAATTGCTTTAACAATACATGTAAAGAAATATTTGCTTCAGAAAACCTGAACCTGCCTGCCCCTGACGCTGACACAGGACCTCACCTTGCTCCTCAGAGCGTGGGCCACAGACCAGGAGCTGCAGCATCAACTCCCCCTGGGAGCTGGTTAGAAATGCAGACTCTCTGAGCCCCCAGGACCTGCTGACTCAGATTCTGCATCAGGTAGGATGCTGTTGACCGTAGGTACATACAGGTTGAAGTGCTGGTCTTGACTAGGTTTGCTCACCTTCTCACTGTTGACTTGGGGGCTGAATAATGGTTGGGTGTGGTTGCTTTCCTGTGGATTGTAGGTGTTATCAGTATTCATTCAGGGAATGCCAGGTACCCCAGGCACAAAATCATTTCTGGGTGAGAAACAATGCTGGGAAATAACCTGAAAATAATTATAATCAAGGCTCATCAGATAATGTGATATTCAGTTTGGACAGATCACTAAACTCCTGCTCCACCCCAGGCAAAGGCTGCACTGGCTATTCTATCTTCCAATACACATGTGTTCACATTACCTTGCCTCTCCCTACCTTCCTTCATTGAGGTCTCTGTTCAAATGTCACCTTGTTTGCAGGTCTTGACTAAATGCCCATGAAAAAGAGAACTCACTAGTCACTATATTTTTAAGACTTTCTTTTCTTTTCTTCATATGATCTGTCACCATCTGAAACGCTATCTACTTTTTTTTATTAGCTTGCATATTTTTTCTCCTTCATTGACTTGTTGAACAACTGTTTTTCAGAACTCTAATACTCACAAACTAGATAGTAGTATTAGGTTGGTGCAAAACCAATGGTTTCAAAGGTTAAAATAATTGCAAAAACCACAATTACTTTTGCATCAAGTTAATACCTAAAACATGGAGAGCACTCAATTTATATTCCTGAAATACATGAAGAATATCTCATGAAAACTGAAGAATACATGATACCTTTGGAAAGAAGCGGATTGGGACAAAAATTCCTAATCTGAGATGGCACAGGAAACCCCTAGAAGGAACAAGATCCAAACAAAAATATTGAAGTTAATTACTAGGCTGCAAAATATAAATTGTAGCATTAGAGCATCTGAGTAAAGTCTATTTGTATGAAAATTATTCATGTGATTTTTCTGTCTTGGAAGTTATTTCTTCCTCATGGAACCAGAGAATCTTACAAGAGTTTCAGAATTTGTTCTCCTGGGACTTTCAGAGGAGCCAGACCTGCAGCCCCTCCTCTTTGGGCTTTTCCTCTCCATGTACCTGATCACTGTGTTTGGAAACCTGCTCATCGTCCTGGCCGTCAGCTCAGACTCCCACCTGCACACACCCATGTACTTCTTCCTCTCCAACCTGTCCTTTGTGGACATCTGTTTCACCTCCACCACCATCCCCAAGATGCTGGTGAACATCCAGACGCAGAGCAAAGTCATAACGTATGAAGGCTGCATCACGCAGTTGTACTTTTTTATACTCTTTGTAGTGTTGGATGACTTTCTCCTGACCGTGATGGCCTATGACCGCTTTGTGGCCATCTGTCACCCCCTGCACTACACGGTCATCATGCACCCCCAGCTCTGTGGACTGTTGGTTCTGGTGTCCTGGATCATGAGTGCCCTCAATGCCTTATTACAAAGCTTAATGGTGCTCAGACTTTCCTTCTGTGCAGACTTGCAAATCCCCCACTTTTTCTGTGAACTCAACCAGATGGTCCAACTTGCCTGTTCTGACACCTTTGTTAATAACCTGGTGATGTATTTTGTAGCTGTGCTGGTAGGTGGTGGTCCCCTGACTGGGATCCTTTGCTCTTACTATAGGATCGTTTCCTGCATACATGCGATGTCCTCTGCTCAGGGGAAGTATAAAGCATTTTCTACCTGTGTGTCTCACCTCTCGGTCGTCTCCTTATTTTATGTAACAAGCCTAGGAGTGTACCTCAGCTCTCCTGCTACCCACAATGCACGCTCTAGTGCTACAGCCTCGGTCCTGTACACAGTGGTCACCCCCATGCTGAACCCCTTCATCTACAGTCTCAGGAATAAAGACATAAAGGGGGCTCTGAAAAGGTCCTTTGGGATGACAGCATAAAAGGGACGGTCGTCCTGACTGAAAAAGTGCCCTTGATTTCATGGCTCCAAGTCTAAAACCAGACATTGTGATTCTTTAATCTGACTGTGTTTGTGGAATTTCCTTGTTTTTTTTATATTTTGGAATTTCCTTTGGTTTGATTTCAACTTCTGTATATAATTTAAAATTTTTTTTATTTTTTTACATTATAGTTGACATTCAAAATTATTTTTTATATTAATTTCGGCAGTGCACTATAGTGGTTAGACATTCATATAATTTATGTAGTGACCCCCCCCATTAGTCTGTACCTCCTGGCACAATATACAATTGCTGCAATATTATTTACTATATTCTGTATCCTGTGGTTTACATCCCTGGAACTATTTTGTAAATATCAATTTGTATTTTTTTAATCCCTTTATTTTTTTACCCAGCCCCACAACCCTCACCTTTCTGCCAACCATGAATTTGTTCTCTGTAAATATGAGTCTGTTTTTGTTTTGTTTACTTTTGTGTTTATATTTCACGTATAAGCGAAATCACACGGTATTTGTCTTTCTCTGTCTGACTTGTTTTACTTAGCATAATACCCTCCAGGTCCACCCATGTTGTCACAAATGGTAAGATTTTTATGACCATGTAATAATCCATTGTACATATGTACCACATCTTCTTTATCCAGTCGTCAACTGATGAGCACTTAGGTTGTTTACATATTTGGCTCTTGTAAATAGTGTTGCAGTGAACATAGGGGTTCACATATCTTTCCTAATTAGTGTTTTGGATGTCTTTGGAGAACTACTCAGAAGGGGAATTGCTGGGTCATACAGTAATCCTATTTTTAATTTTTTGAGTATACTTTACACTGTGTTCCATATTGGCTGCACCAATTTGTAATCCCACCGACAGTACACGAGACTTCCTTTTTTCTCCACGTCCTCACCAGCACTTGTTGCTTATTGATTTACAACAGCCATTGTGACACGTGTGAGTTGATATCTCATTGTCGTTTTAATTTGATGATTAGTGACCTTGACCATCTTTTTATACCTATTGGCCATCGGCGTGTCCTCTTTGGAGAAATGTCTGTTCAGTCCTCTGTCCTTTCTAAATGGGATTGTTTGTTGTTTTGAGGTTGAGTTGTATGTATTCTTTATAAATTTGGGATATAACCCTTATCCTATGTATCACTGGTGAATGTCCAATCCAATCGTAGGTTGTCTTTTCTTTTTGTTGATGGTTTTCACTGCTGTTCAAAAAATTTTTAGTTGGATATAGTTCCACTTGTTTATTTTTTGTTTTGTTTCTCTTGCCTAAGGAGATATATCAGAAAACAAATGTTACTAAGAACAATGTCAGAGAAATTACTGCTTGTGATTTCTTCTTGGAGTTTATGTTTCCAAGTCTTATATCTAAGTCTTCCATCCATTTTGGGTTTATTCCTGTATATGGTGTAAGAAAGTGTTCCAGTTTCATATTTTTGCATGTATATGTCTAGTTTTCCCAATTTCATTTATCTAAGAGACTGTCTTTACCTCACTGTATATTCTTGCCTCGTTTCATACCCAAAGGACCATGTAAGTGCGGGATTTTTTTCTGGGCCCTTTATTCTATTCCATCGAAATAGGTGTCTGTTTTTATGCCCGTACCATGCTGTTCTCATTACTGTAGCCTTGTAGTATAGCTTGATATCAGGTAACATGATATCTCCAACTTGGTTCTTTCTCAAGAGTGCTGTGGTTATTCATGGTCTTTTGTGGTTCCATATCAATTATAAGCTGATTTGTTCTAGTCTTGTGAAAAATACAAAGTTAATATTTAGAAATCAGTTTAATTTTTATACACTAATACTGAACTATCAGAAAGAGAAATAAAGAAAACAATCTCATTTATAATTTCATCAAAAAAATTCTTAGGAATAAATTGGACCAAAGAGGGAATAAACCTATACTTGGAAAGTACATGACACTGAAGAAAGAAATTCAAGAACATACAATAAATGGAAGCCTATATTGTGGTATCAGACAGGAGAAATTAACATCTTAAAATGTCCATACTGGGCCAGCCCTGTGGCTCAGGCGGTTGGAGCTCCATGATCCTAACTCTGAAGGCTGCTGATTGGATTCCATATGGGCCGCGGGCTCTCAACCAGAAGGTTGCCAGTTCAATTCCTCGAGTCCCGCAAGGGATGGTAGGTTCCAATCCCTGCAACTAAGATTGAACATGGTACCTTGAGCTGAGCTGCCTCCCAGATGTCTCAGTTGGTGGGAGCACATCCTCTCAACCACAAGTTTGCCGGTTCGACTCCTGCAAGGGGTGGTGGGCTGTGTCCCCTGCAACTAGCAACAGCAACTGGACTTGGAGCTGAGCTGCGCCCTCCACAACTAAGATTGAAGGGACAACAACTTGATTTGGGAAAAAGTCCTGGAAGTACACACTGTTCCCCAATAAAGTCCTGCTCCCCTTCCCCAATAAAATCTTAAAAAAAAAAAAGTCCATACTACCCAAAGCAATCTATTGACTTAACGCAATCCCTATCAAAACACCAAAAATTAGCCAAGTACATTTGGAGACGTAATTGGCTTTATTAAGTGATTCATGAACGAGGCAGTTTCCCTTACAGTAACCAGAAGGGAACAGCCAGTGCTTATAGAAAATGGAAGGTTTTCATAGGAAGAAGGGTGGGGCGAGGAGCCATTAACAAAGGAAAAGAAAAGATAAATTTTAGACCTGGGTGTTTTTGGGAGGAGGAAAGGAACTGTAAGGTTTTTTTATCCTATAGATTCCCTCTTCTTTCCATGTGGGATGTAGAGGGCCCTTGTGACCAGTGATTTCACAGAAAATTCCAGACTGGTTGATTAAGATTACATTTCTAATAGAGGTCGAAACTGCCATTAGGTCCCATATTAAATCTAAGTTTGGCCTCATGAGTGTTTAGCACCAGTGATGCCATTTTGTGCCTGTGATTTTCTCTTTAACTGTAGTAAGAACATTTTAACAATAATAATTCTTCCAATAATTGAGCACAGAATATCTTTCCATATTTGAGTATCCTTTAAAATGCATCCAGTGCTGAGTTAAAAGAGCCATAGAAAAATTAAGAATACATATTTCATGAATATATATATATATATACTTATCTGTAAATATATTTACAGATAATTATATATGTAAATTATATAAGTATTTATAATTTATGTATGTAATCAATATGTAATTAATTGCTTTGTTATGTGACTGTAAAAAAGGTAATCACCCTGATCCTGTGTCCGCATTTCTGATGGTGATATGGGATGATGAAGCTAAATCAGGTGGATGTCGTTAGAATAAATAAACTGTTTGGAAATAGTTGGTGAGTCCAAGAACTCTTTTACAGGTAAGCAGTGTATGTACACATACATGTATGTACATTCTTGCCTGACTCATTTCAGGTAAACACACACACACAAACACACACACACACACACACACACACCATCACACCATCACACCATCACACTGACTCGTTAATAATGTCACCCTGCACCTGCACATGGAGACCCACTGAGCCACGTGTTCTAAAAAGGTAGATATAGACATAAGGGAGACAGGAACCTAGAGTTTTTTAGAAAACGAAGTTAGGACCAATGCGTTCAACCAGCTGGGCTCATAAACTTCCATGAACTCATCTCCCCCCTTTGACCTCCCAGCCTGATCAGTTTCCTTAAAGTCCCAGTTTTCTACTAATGCAAAAGGAAGAATTAATCCAGACCTGAATGATTGGTTGAAATTCTTTTTTTTTAAAGATTTTATTGGGGAAGGGGTATAGGACTTCATTGGGGAACAATGTGTACTTCCAGGACTTTTTTCAAGTCAAGCTGCTATCCTTTCAATCTTAGTTGTGGAGGGCACAGCTCAACTCCAACTCTAGTTGCCATTTTTAGTTGCCATTTTTTAGTTGCAGGAGGCGCAGCCCACCATCCTTTTTGGGAGTCGAACCCCGCAACCTTGTGGTTGAGAGTCCACAGGCCCATGTGGGATATGAACCAGCAGCCTTCGGTGTTAGGAGCACAGAGCTCAAACCGCCTGAGCCACCGGGCCCGCCCCCGGTTGAAATTCTTAAACAAAGGATGATAGCATGAATTTGTGACTGTGAGAGAGACGTGGCATCACTGTGCTTCACGCAGAGACAGGGAAGAAGTGAACCATGAGAAGTAGTTACACCTGATGATAACTGTGCCGAGTATTGGGGGGCCCACAGCCTTGAGGTAGAAGGGACTTTGCGTGTTTCCTTGGATTGTGGCAGAATGTAGATTTGGAGGAAGTGATCCTAAAGTGTTTACTTGTCACTCCTGAATGAAGATATTTTTTACTTCATAAGCCAGATGTGAACGTCAGAACACAGCGAAGTCCCCTTGTATGTGGTGTCCCATCTAAGCCCCTGGCTGGCTGTTTGGCAACGGGTGTTCTGTGATGGGTGATACGGAAGAAGGGAGCCTGCTCCTTCCTGAGTCACTGCAGTGAAGGCACTTGAGCTGAGGCGACTTGGGGGAAACACTTTAATGGCTAAACATTCTAGCTTTGATTTTTCTCAACAGAAGTGTATTTGTTTTCTTCACAATTTGGGGATTTTTCTTGGACAACTTGACTCCAGATGAGTTCATGATCCGAGGAAGTGATTGAGGGAAGGACAATATTGGCTTTCGTGGTCAAGATAGTTTCATGTAAGATGCTGGCTATGGCAATAACATTATTATTGTAAATTCTTTCAATTTCTGGAATGACCTAGTTACTAAGTCACCAGTGTTCTTAATCAATATTTAATGGAAATGACAATTATTTCTTAATTTAAAAATATATGAAAGAAATAACCTTTTCATCCGTGGACAACTTGACCTCCTCGAAACTCTTCAGTTTTCTCAATTGTGAAATATGTATAACAAAAGTACCTTTTCCATAGATATTTGAGAAGATTGAATGAGAAAATCATTAAAAATAGCTTAATGGTATCTGTCATATATTATATCCCAATAAATGCTGCGATTATTATTCTACTCAGGAGATGAGCAAGAATACATAGGTGGTAATCAGCTTGCTTCCCAGAAATTAGTGCAGGAATTTGGTAGCATATCAACTGGCCCTGGAAGGAGACTATGAAAACAAATCAAATCACTTACTCCTTGAGTCTGCAGAATTATCTGTTCAGAGAGGCCGTTACATGTGCAGGTTGGCACCAAGCAGTAGAATAGAACGAACCGACCTGGAAGACAGATCTGATTACAATGCAGGTGCATGTACTGTGTGGCCAGAGCAGTGCAGGGCCACCATCTTCACTCGTGTCCACCAGTTCACCTGTCCACCAGGAGTCTGTGAGCCTAGGAGACTATGCATGTATATAAAGTGCCTCACATATAGTCAGGCACAAAGAAATGGTTCTGAGATCATTTGGAGCAGGTTTTACAAAAATAAGTTATATAAGGAATTACTTGAAAAGCAACCTCATGCTATGTTCTACACTCAAAGCCCAGAGAACGCATTCTGCTGGACCTGGTTCTCTACAATCCTGGACTTCAGCTCCCTGTTTGGTCATCAGGAGACCCTGCAAACCTTTAATTTTCTGTGAAACATTCTTAGGCTCATTGTACTATGCTTGCCAAAGCAGAATTTGGGGGCACTTAGAAACAAAACAAAAAGATACCATGTCATCAAATCCTCACTTTACCAGAAAGCTAAATTAACTAGAAGAACCTTTTCTGAAAATTCTAGTGTTTCTGTTTTATTGAAATTTATTAAACCTTGAGGCTGAAAAATAACATTGCTACATGCGGCCAGATTAGAAGTTATTTAGAAAAAAACATTATTAATGTTTTAAGCTTATTTATAAAACCGTTGAAGTCTGTATATACTGGTATGCGAATAATCAAGGCAGCTTTATTCATGTCACCCCAAAGAATACATACTGGCAGGGAGAACAGGGGTGCCAAAAAATGTACATATTTTAAGAGATGTTATCTATGTATTACTTTTTGAAGTTCAATGAATTACAGTAGCAACGTGTAGTATGACGTTCGCTCAAATGATGGCCCTTAATCAAATGAGCACTAGCATCATTCATTGTGTTACTATTTTAATACAGTTTTTCCCTTTCTTAATATGTATAGATTTTTGGGAGACCCTCTGTATGTCCACAAACTGGTGAGTAGATGAACAAAATGTGATGTATCCATACAGTCGACTACTATTTAGCAATAAACAATAAAAAGTAATGAACTACTAAAAAAACAAACAACAAAAAAAACCTACTGAAGCCCGTGGGATATACCAGAGGTGTGATGTAATTTTTCAACGTTTTTATTATGACAATTTTAAACAGAGAGAAAAAGTGAAAGACTACTACAATGATCACCTCTATGTTCATCACCTACTTTTAACACATAACATTTGTATTATTTGCTTTATATACATTACATTTCTGCTAGGAAGCATTTCAAAGTACACAGAACGACACTTCATTGAAATACTACGCATGCGTTGTTTCATATCAACTTTCCTCTGTCAGCACTATTGGACTTGGGAACATATTCAAGAACTTCCGTATATTTAATATTTAATTCACATTCAAATTTTCCCTGGGGAATGTTTTGAGACAAAGTTCTGTCCCCACGTTGGTAAAATTTCGTATACAAAAGCAATCATCACAAAGGATCTAATTTGACACCTGACTTGTGAAAAGTACTGAAGAAATACCTGGGGTTACTGTAAGTTGCTGTAAGGAGCCCTGATGGAGCAGAAACACCAGTGTGCGACCCCGAGATGAGAAACGGGCCCCGATGGAGGGCAAGCCCAAAGTAGAGCTTCATTAGCAGCGGGTCTGCGTGTGGCTCTCCGTGTCTTCCTGCATCATCAGCGAGAGGGCCGTTTGGGACTCAATAGGCAGAATGGGTGCGAGCCAGCAAACATGGAGTAACAGTCAGACTTGAGTGATATGTGCCTCTGTTAAGGTCTGGAATCGTCCACCCCTCAGACAGACAGAGGACACACACGATAATGCAAGTCACACAGTGAGGTTTATTTCCAGCTAGCTGGGGTCCGATCTCTGCCCGACGCAGCGGGTTTTAACAAGGACCCCAAACCCTTAAAGCCAAGGGTTTATATAGCATTTTCAAGGCACTCAGTAATTTTCCATAGCTTCAGAGAGTACAAGATAAACTACAGGAATTACATAGCTTCAAGGAGTACAAGATAAGCTACAGGACCTCTGGTCTCCGTGCTGCAACTGCCCACATCCTGGAATTTACAATTAGGTTGTGTTTCAAGCCAGGGGCTGTTAACCCTGACCTTAAGATAGCAGTTCTCATGCTAACGGTCTCTTACACCTCATGTTCCTTTGCATGGCACTTAGTAAATGGTGATTTAAAACACAGCCTCCATTTTCACAAAGGTCAATGCGGAGCTGCGGGGAGAGCAAAAAGAATGTTCCTGAAATAGTAACAACATTGGAGGAGAGGGCTCAGTGACGTAGGGTTAAGGTGGTGGAGAAACAGCCCAGCGACACCTGGGGATTTTGAAAGACATTTAAGGCAAAACTGTCCCACAGAACTTTCTGTGAGGGACATATTCTATGTCTGCACTGTCTAATGTGGTAGCTGCTGTATTGAGGCTGGTATGACTGGGGAACTGAATTTTAAATGTTATTTAATTTTAATAGTAACTTTGAAATAGTCACAAGTACCAGTGGCTGCTGTGTTGTATAGCACAGCTCTTAGCTCCCAAGACAAATGTCCCTCAGGCCATTGATTTCAAGAGGATTTCAGCAAGACTCACAGTGTTCACTAGACCAGTAATAAAAACGGGGGACCATAAGGCACAATATGGTTCACCTTCTATCCATCCCTGAGTCCATTTTTCTAATACAAGTTCTGTTTTTAAAGATGTGTCTCTTCTCTACTAATGATCGTAGCAAAAATTATGAAAGCTGTTCTAAGTAAATACTGAACAGATGAAAATGTCATCTTTTGGGGAGAACCACTTTCCTACTTGAATTTGCCTTCTCAGGAGGCTGGTACCTTGTGTGTTGAATTTAAAAAAACAAAACCAAGACCTATCACCTTTGAAGGCTTCCAATATTCATATAGTGCAATTCTAATAAAAGTGGTTGAGACAAAGGATACTCGGACTAATGTCCTTTTCAAACAGGGAGATCAAGCACATGAAGAAATAAAAACCAAATTCACTTGACTTCTAACCAGGTCTCCTGGGATCAGAGATTCATTAGGAAAAATTTCCTTTCTGTTTAGTCCAGAGGCCCCGGGGGAAATTGGATGCTTAGCAGAGGGAATAAGAAGAGGGAACTGTGCCCGATGAGCAGATCCACAGAGCGCGGTAACGCTCCTCTGTGCGGTCCCTCAGCTTGTACCACGTTGGTGGACAGGACCTGGGTGTTGCGTTTGACTCCTGAGCTGGCTGTGAACTGATGCTTCACTCCTTCCTGCTGTCTCGTGTGGGGACAGAGCTTCAGTCTCCATCATGAACCTTCCAGGAGTAATTCTGACTTCCACACAGAGTCCTCCCTCTCAGGGACCCATCCAGGTGAGTCTGAGAGCCCAGCAGGTACTGAAGGAAAGGGTCAGAGAGGTCAGAAGCTGAGAACACTCACCTGAGTCACTGCGACCCTAATAGCCCAGCCAGGGGACTAGAGATCTCCGGGTCTGTGTTCTTGGGTTATTAATGGATTTATAACTAATTCATTTAATACATTGATAAGGATACTTGAATCTTCCATAAAAGGACCATAGTTAACAATTAAGTGATGGGCGTCGATGTATCGTTAGGTGACATTTTGGAATGAGTGAGATGCCTAAAGTAATTGCAGTACAATGAAAACATATCTGAGGATTTTTGCTGTTCCGGTAGTAGGAGAACATAATGTTAGGTGCGGAGGCCAGTGCACTGAATTGAAATTTCTAAGATGGAGTGGATTTGGGCATGTTTTTTGTATTCACTGGAAAGATCCAGGCCAGTGAAGGCAGGAACTACCTTGCAACAGCTGTTCGTGAGACATGCATTGCAGTATCTTCTCTCCTGCTGGGTATTCACAGGAAAAAGTTATTCAATAAGTCGAAAGAGGAATACTAAATTGTTTTCATTGCATTATTTCATTACTGGCAAGGCTGCATATATTTTGGTTTGTTACATGTTTACTTTTATTTTGGAACAGTTAGTAGAAATTTATGTCCCACACTGAGTTTTCCCCCTGGTGGTAAATTGAGCACTGACCAAATTTTAGGCAAAGAAGACACAGTGCTGAGAACAAAACACTTCAATGAAGGAGAAAGGAAAGGCACCCGTTGTACCTTAAATCTTAATGCCACAAAGGCATCTCACACCACGTTTACATTTATGCAAGGAGGACTTCAGTGCACCTGCTAATGGAGTGGGATGTCTCCAGTTTGATTTAAAGTTCTTACCACTTCATGTGGGTTTTCAAACTAAAATACCCTCATCCAGGGAAGCTAATGAATGAGTGGAGAGGCTTCAACTCAGTTCGGTCTGCAAATTTTATGGAATAAATGTCTGTATTAGATTCTATTGCTGCTGTAAAATATTCCTCTACTAGTTAATTAAAACAAACAAACATACGCTCTCACACTTCTGGATGTGAGAAGGCTGAAATGAGTGTCATGGGCTCATATCAGATGTCTGCAGAGCTGGGTTCCTTCTAGAGGCTCAGGTGAAATGCTGTTTCCCTTCCTATTTCAGTCTGTATTCTGGCCACCTGCCTTTCCTGGCTCATGGCCATTCCTCCACCTTCAAAGCCAGCAGTTTAGCTTCTTCATCTTGTCTCTCACTTCTACATAGAGGACCATTGTGGTTACGTTCCTCCCACCTGGATGACACTGGGTCATCTTCTTAACGTCAGCCGGTTAGCAAACCTGTCCCATCTCCTACCCTAATCCTCTCTTGCTATAAAAATATCAAATGCAAAGACACTGGGGATAAAGTGTGGACATACTTTGGAGGCCCTTATTCTGCTCACTACAAGTTCTCTAAAAGTGTATTATTATATACTCAGAGACCCTTATATAAGAGAAATGAACGCAGTATTTATCATAGTTTCTGGAATGAGTGACTATACAATTGCTTTAAGTATTAATACATGCAAAGAAATATTTGATTCAGAAAACCTGAACCTGCCTGCCCCTGGCTCTAACACAGGACCTCACCTTGATCCTCAGAGTGTGGGCCACTGACCAGGAGCTGCAGCATCAACACCCTCTGGGAGCTGGTTAGAAATGCAGACTCTCTGAGCCCCCAGGACCTGCTGACTCAGATTTTGCGTCTGGTAGGATGCTGTTGATCGTAGGCACATACAGGTTGAAGTGCTGGTCTTGACTAGGTTTGCTCACCTTCTCTCTGTTGACTTGGAGGCTGAATAATGGTTGGGTGTGGTTGCTTTCCTGTGGATTGTAGGTGTTATCAGTATTCATTCAGGCAATGCCAGGTACCCCAGGCACAAAATCAATTCTGGGTTGGAAACACTGCCGGGAAATAACCTGAAATTATTATAATCAAGGACCATCAGATACTGGGCCTTGATTATAATATTCACTTCGGACAGATCACTAAAGCCCTCTGCTTCACCCCAGGGCCTTTGCACTGGCCATTCCCTTTCCCAAGTACACACGCCCGCATTTCCTTGCCTCTCCCTCACTTTCTTCACTGAGGTCTCTGTTCAAATGTCACCTTGTTTGCACGACTTGACTAAATGCCCTTGAAAAACAAACAAACAACTAGTCGGTACCTTGTTTTACACTTGCTTTCCTTTTCTTCATATGATCTGTCACCATATGAAATGTTATATATTTTTATTATTAGCTTGCATATGTTTTTTCCTTCATTGACTTGTATAAACTTCTGATTTGCAGTACTCCAATACTCACAGACGAGACAGTACCTGAAACATGGTGAGCACTCAATTTATATTCCTAAAATACATGAAGAGTTTCTCATGAAAACAGTAGAAAACATAAACACCTTTGGAAAGAAGAACGCACAAAAATTCCTAATCTGAGATGGAACAGGAAAGCTCTAAAAGGAATAAGGTCCATATAAAAGTTTGAAGTTAATCACTTGGCTGCAAAATATAAATTGTAACATTGGAGCTATCTGAGTAATGTCAGTTTGTATGAAAATTACTCATGTGATTTTCCTGTCTTGGAAGTCACGTCTTGCTCATGGAAGCAGAAAATCTTACAAGAGTTTCAGAATTTGTTCTCCTGGGACTTTCAGAGGAGCCAGGCCTGCAGCCCCTCCTCTTTGGGCTTTTCCTCTCCATGTACCTGATCACTGTGTTTGGAAACCTGCTCATCGTCCTGGCCGTCAGCTCAGACTCCCACCTGCACACGCCGATGTACTTCTTCCTCTCCAACCTGTCCTTTGTGGACATTTGTTTCACCTCCACCACCGTCCCCAAGATGCTGGTGAACATCCAGACGCAGAGCAAAGTCATAACCTATGAAGGCTGCATCACACAGATGTACTTTTTCCTACTCTTTGCAGAATTGGATAACTTCCTCCTGACCGTGATGGCCTATGACCGCTTCGTGGCCATCTGTCACCCCCTGCACTACACGGTCATCGTGCACCCCCAGCTCTGTGGACTGTTAGTTCTGGTGTCCTGGATCATGAGTGTCCTGATTTCCTTGTTTAATAGCTTAATGGTGCTGAGGCTGTCCTTCTGTGCAGACTTGCAAATCCCCCACTTTTTCTGTGAACTCAACCAGATGATCCAACTTGCCTGTTCTGACACCTTTGTTAATAACCTGGTGATCTATTTTGTAGCTGTGCTGGTTGGTGGTGGTCCCGTGGCTGGGATCCTTTACTCATATTCCAAGATCATTTCATGCATATGTGCAATGTCGTCGGCTCAGGGGAAGTATAAAGCATTTTCTACCTGTGCGTCTCACCTCTCGGTCGTCTCCTTATTTTATTTAACAGGCCTGGGAGTGTACCTCAGCTCTCCTGCTACCCACAATGCACGCTCTAGTGCTACAGCCTCGGTCCTGTACACAGTGGTCACCCCCATGCTGAACCCCTTCATCTACAGTCTCAGGAATAAAGACATAAAGGGGGCTCTGAAAAGGTCCTTTGGGATGACAGCATAAAAGGGACGGTCGTCCTGACTGAAAAAGTGCCCTTGATTTCATGGCTCCAAGTCTAAAACCAGACGTTATGATTTTTTAATTAGATTGTGTTTGTTCTTCTTTTGTTTATAATCTGGAATTTCCTTTTCTTTGAGTTCAACTTCCGTATATGACTTTTAAAAATTATTTTTTTACATTATAGTTGACATTCAATATTATTTTACATTAGTTTTGGGTTTACGCCATAGTGGTTAGACATTTATATAATTTATGTAGTGATCTCCCCATTAGTCTAGTACCCACTTGGCACTATATATAGTTGCTGTAATATTATTTTTATGCTGTGAATATATACAATATTCTGTATGCTGTGCTTTACATCCCTGTGACTATTTTGTAAATATCAATTTGTATTTCTTAATCCCTTCACTTTCTTTACACAGCCCCACAACCCTCACCTTTCTGGCAACTATCACTTTGTTCTCTATAAATATGAATCTGTTTTTGTTTTATTTTTTTTCTCTTTACATTCCACATATAAGCGAGATCATATGGTATTTGTCTTTCTCTGTCTGACAGTTTTACTTAGCATAATAACCTCCAGGTCCATCCATGTTGTCACAAATGGTAAGAATTTTTTTTTTATGACCACATAATAATCCTTTGCACGTATGTACCACATCTTCTATAGACAGTTGCAACAGATGAGCACTTAGGTTGCTTACATATTGGCTATTGTAAATAGTGTTGCAGTGAAGATAGGGGTTCATATAACTTTCCTAATTAGTGTTTTGGATTTCTTTGAATCATTACTCAGTAGTAGAATTGCTGTGGCCCATATTGGCTGCACCAATTTGCAATCCCACTGACAGTACACGAGGGTTCTTTTTTTGTCCACGTCCTCATCAGCACTTGTTGCTTATTGATGTACAACAGCCAGTCTGACACGTGTGAGTTGATATCTCATTGTGGTTTTAATTTGATGATTAGTGATCTTGGCCTTCTTTTTATATTCCTATTGGCCATTAGTATGTCCTCTTTGGAGAAATGTCTATTCAGGTACTCTGCCCTTTTTAAATGAGATGGTTTGTTGTTTTGAGTTTGAGTTGTATGAGTTGTTTATAAATTTGGGACATAACCCTTATCTGATGTGTATTTGGCAAATGTCTAGTCCCAATCAGTAGGTTGTCTTTTCTTTTTGTTGATGGTTTTCATTGCGGTTCAAAATGCTTTTAGTTGGATGTAGTTCTACATGTTTATTTTTTGTTTTGTTTCCTCTGCCTAAGGAGATATATCAGAAAACAAATATTACTAAGAGCAATGTCAGAGAATTTACTGCCTATGTTTTCTTCTGGAGTTTTATGGTTGCAAGTCTTACATTTAAGTCTTTCATCCATTTTGAGTTTACCTAGTGTATGGTGGAAGAACGTGTACCAGTTTCATATTTTCCCATATATGTAGGTTTTCCAACACCATTTATTGCAGTGACTGTCTTTACCTCACTGTATATTCTTGCCTCACTTTTATACACAAACGACCACGCAAGTGTGGGTTTATTTCTGACCACTTTGTTCTATTCCATTGAATTATGTGTCCTTTGAATGGGAGAAGATTAGTGCAAACAGTGCGTCCAATAAGGGGCTAATATCCTAAATATACAAGGAACTCATGAAACTCAACAACAAAAAAACGAACAACCCAATTGAAAAATGGGCAGAGGACCAGAAGAGACATTTCTCCAAAGAGGACATACAAATGGCAAATAGACATATGAAAAAATGCTCAACATCACTAATCATCAGAGAAATGCAAATAAAAACCACAATGAGATATCACCTCACCCCAGTCAGAATGGCTATCATCAACAAGACAAATAGTAACAAGTGTTGGAGAGGCTGTGGAGGAAAAGGAACCCTCATACACTGTTGGTGGGAATGCAGATTGGTGCAGCCGCTATGGAAGGCAGTGTGGAGTTTCCTCAAAAAAATTACCAATAGAATTACCATATGACTCAGCAATCCCACTCCTAGGTATCTACCCAAACAATCAGAAAACATTTATCCATAAGACACGTGTGTTCCAATGTTCATTGCAGCTTTATTTACGGTGGCTAAGACATGGAAACACCCGAAATGTCCTTTGAAAGATGAATGGCTAAAGAAGTTGTGGTATATATACACCATGGAATATTATTCAGCGGTGAGAAAAGATGAAATAGGACCATTTGTGACAACATAGATGGATCTTGAGAACATAATGCTAAGAGAAATAAGTCAGACAGAAAAAGCAGAGAACCATATGATTTCACTGATATGTGGTATATAAACCAAAAACAACAAAAGAACAAGACAAACAAATGAGAAACAAAACTCATAGACACAGACAATAGTTTAGTGGTTACCAGACGGGACAGGGGGTGGGGGGTGGGAGATGAGGGTAAGGGGGATCAAATATACGGTGATGGAAGGAGAACTGACTCTGGGTGGTGAACAAACAATGGGATTTATAGATGATGTATTGCAGAATTGTACACCTGAAATCTATGTAACTTTACTAACAATTGTCACCCCAATACACTTTAATTAAAAAAAAAAGAATTATGTGTCCTTTTTCATGCCCATACCATGCTGTTTTCATTACTGTAGCCTTGTAGTGTAGCTTGATATCAGGTAACATGATATCTCCAGCTTGGTTCTTTGTTCAGAGTGCTGTGGTTATTCATGGTCTTTTGTGGTCCCATATAAATTTTAAGATTATTTATTCTAGTCCTTGAAAAATGCAAAGTTAATATTTAGAAATCAGTTGAATTTTTATACACCAATACTGAACCATCAGAAAGAGAAATAAAGAAAACAATCTCATTTATAATATCATCAAAAAAATTCCTCGGAATAAATTTGACCAAGGAGAGAATAGACCTATACACAGAAAAGTACATGACACTGAAAAGAAATTGAAGATACAATAAATGGAAACTTATATTGTGGTATCGGAGATGAGAAATTAACATCGTTAAAATGTCTAAACTACCCAAAGCAATCTATTGACTTAATGCAATCCTATCAAAACACCAAAAATCATCCAAGTACATTTGGAGACGTAATTGGCTTTACTAAGTGATTTGTGAATAAAGCATTATCCCTTCCAGCAAGCAGAAGGGAACAGCCAAGGTTGTACCAAATAGAAGGTTTTCAATGAAGAAGGGTGGGGCGAGGACCTATTAACAAAAGAAAAGATTCAGTTTAGACCAGGGTTTTTTTGGGAGCAGGAAGGGAACTGCAAGGTTTTTTATCCTTCAGATTCCTTCTTCCTTCCATGGGGGATTGAGAATTCCTACGTGACCAGTGCTTTCACAGAAAATTCCAGACTTGTTTATTAAGATTACATTTCTAATAGAGGTTGAAACTGCCATTAGGTCCCATATTAAATCTAAGTTTGACCTCATGGGTTTTTACCACCAGTGATGCCATTTTGGGCCTGTGATTTTCTCTTTAACTGTAGTATGGACACTTTAACAATATCAATTCTTCCAAAAATTGAGCAGAGAACATCTTTCCATATTTGAGTCTCCTTTAAAATGCATCCATTGCTGAGCCATACAAAAATTAAGAATACATATTGCATGAATATGTATATATATATACATTTATAGATAATTATGTATATAAATTATATAACTATTTATAATTTATATATATAATCAATACATAATTAATTACTTTGTTGTGTGATTGTACATAATATAATCTCCTGGATCTTATTTACGCATTTCTGATGGTGATATGGGATAATGAAGCTAATTCAGGTGGATGCTGTTAGAAAAAATAAAATGTTTGGAAATAGTTGATGAGTCTAAGAACTCTTTCACAGGTAAGGAGTGTAGGTACACATACATATATGTACATTTTTACCAGACTCTAATTCAGGTAAATATACACACACACCATCACACACACACACACACACACACACACACACACACACACACAACCGCATCACACAGACTCATTAATATCACTTTCATGTGAAAGGAAACTGGAAAGAAATTTGGAGAGAATAGAATTTAAAGAATGAATGGTTAAATTAACATGAAACTAGAAGAATTATAACTTTATGCCTATGGATTTAATGTAGAATGTTTGACCTTAATTTTAGTAATGAATACATTTCCTTTCTGTATGCACAAAGGCCTGAGTCAGAACCACAATATATTATGCAATGGAGAATTCATTAGAGCGTTTAAGGGAACAAATTCCCCAAATTGACTTATCTCAATGCTGTCGGCTGACAAATAATATTGAGTCGGCAGTTCATCCTCTAAAAGGTTTTATTTGGGAAAAAGAAAGAACAAGGAAAAAGATGGCTGCCACCCTGCACCTGCACCTGGAGACCCAGTGAGGCCCGTGTTCTAAAACGGTAGATAGATATCTGTACATATGTATAAGGGGGACAGGAACCACAGAGTTTTTTTGAAAAGGAAGTTAGGACCATAGAGTTTTACTACGTGGGCTCATAAACTTCCGCGAACTTATCTCCCCATTTAGACCTCGCAGCCTGATCAGTTTCCTTAAAATGCCAGTTCTCTTTGCAAAAGGAAGAATTAATGCAGACCCATATGACGGATGAAATTCTTAAAGAAAGGATGATAGCATGAATTTGTGATTGTGAGAGAGACGTGGCATCACTGTGCTTCACGCAGTGACAGGGAAGAAATGAACCATGAGAAGCAGTTACACCCGAGGATAACTGTGCCGAGTATTGGGGGGCCCACAGCCGTGAGGTAGAAGGGACATTGTGTGTTTCCTTGGGCTGCGGCAGAATGATTCCCACTGGCCCATGTGGGAATCAAACCGGCAGCCTTCGGAGTTAGGAGCATGGAGCTCTAACCACCTGAGCCACTGGGCCAGCCCTGGATTAATGTCCTTTTAAAACAGGGAGATCAAGCACATGAAGAAATAAAACCCAAATTCACTTGACTTCTAACCCGGTCTCCTGGGATCAGAGATTCATTAGGAAAAATTTCCTTTCTGTTTAGTCCAGAGGCCCCGGGGGAAATTGGATGCTTAGCAGTGGGAATAAGAAGAGGGAACTGTGCCCGATGAGCAGATCCACAGAGCGCGGTAACGCTCCTCTGTGCGGTCCCTCAGCTTGTACCACGTGGGTGGACAGGACCTGGGTGTTGCGTTTGACTCCTGAGCTGGCTGTGAACTGATGCTTCACTCCTTCCTGCTGTCTCGTGTGGGGACAGAGCTTCAGTCTCCATCATGAACCTTCCAGGGAGTAATTCTGACTTCCACACAGAGTCCTCCCTCTCAGGGACCCATCCAGGTGAGTCTGAGAGCCCAGCAGGTACTGAAGGAAAGGGTCAGAGAGGTCAGAAGCTGAGAACACTCACCTGAGTCACTGCGACCCTAATCAGCCCAGCCAGGAGACTAGAGATCTCCGTGTCTGTGTTCTTGGTTAAGTAATTGATTTTTAATTAATTCATTTAATATTCTAATAGGATGCTTAAATCTGCAATATAGGAGCCATAGTTGACAACTGAGGGATGGGCATGGATGTACCGTTAGGTGACCCTGTAGAATGAGTGAGATGCATAAAATGGTTGCAGTACAATGAAAATATATCTGAGGAGTTTCACTGTTCGGGGAGTAGGAAAATGGAGTGTTAGGTGGGGAGCCCAGTGCAGTGAAGTGAAATTTCTAAGATGGGGTGTATTTGAGCATGTGTTGTATTCACTGGTAAGATGCAGGCCAGTGGAGGTAGGAACTCCCTTGCCACCCACGTTTGTGAGACGTACATTGCAGTATCTTCTCTCCTGCTGGGTATTCACATGAAGAAGTAATTTATTAAGTAGAAAGAAGAATACCAAATAATTTTACTTTGAATTATTTCATTCCTGGCGAGGCTGCCTATATTTCGGTTTGTTGCCTGTTCTCTTTCTCTGTTGGAACAGTTAATTAGGGATTCCTAGCCTACATTCAGCCTTTTCACCCTGGTGGTCATTGTCTTCTATATTTTTAATGAGAAATTCTGTCATGCACTGGGGAGTATAAATTGAGGACTGATCAACTTCTGGGCAAAGAGGACACAGTGCTGAGAACAAAAGAGTTTAGTGATGGAGAAATGAAGGTCACCCTTGTACCTTAAATCTTAATGCTACAAAAGCATTGTAGTCAGACCACATTACATTTATGCAATGAGGACTTCAGTGTATCAGCTAATGGGGTGGAATATCTCCAACTTGATTTAAAATTTCTTTTCTACTTCATGTGGGTTTTCAAACACAATGCTCTTAACCAGGGAAGCTAATGAACCAATGGAGAGGCTTCAACTCCGTCCCCTCTTCAAATTACATTGAATAAATGTCTGTATTAGATTCTATTGCTGCTGTAAAATATTCCCGCATGAGTTGATTAAAACAAACAGACATATGCTCTCACAGTTCTGGATGTGAGAAGCCCGAAATGAGTGTCATGGGCTAATATCAGATGTCTGCAGAGCTGGGTTCCTTCTAGAGGCTCAGGTGAAATGCTGTTTCCCTTCCTATTTCAGTCTGTATTCTGGCCACCTGCCTTTCCTGGCTCATGGCCATTCCTCCGCCTTCAAAGCCAGCAGTTTAGCTTCTTCATCTTGTCTCTCGCTTCTACATAGAGGACCATTGTGGTTACGTTCCTGCCACCTGGATGACACTGGGTCATCTTCTTAATGTCAGCCGGTTAGCAAGCCTGTCCCATCTCCTACCCTAATCCTCCCTTGCTATAAAAATATCAAATGCAAAGGCACTGGGGTGTGGGCATATTTTGGAGGCCCTTATTCTGCTCACTACAAAGTCTCTTAAAAGTGTATTATTGGGGTGGCCGCTTAGCTCAGTTAGTTAGAGCATGGTGCTAATAACCCCAAGATGTCCGGTTTGATCCCCGCTGTGCCCTCCTCACTAAAATAAAACCAAAGTGCATTATTATGTGTCACTCAGGGGCCCTTACGTAAGAGAAATGAGCACAGAATTTATTGCAGTTTCTGGAATGCGTAAGCACACTAATTGCTTTAACAATTCTTGCAAAGAAATATTTGATTCAGAAAACCTGAACCTGCCTGCCCCTGACGCTGACACAGGACCTCACCTTGCTCCTCAGAGCGTGGTCCACAGACCAGGAGCTGCAGCATCAACACCCCCTGGGAGCTCGTTAGAAATGCAAACTCTCTGAGCCCCCAGGACCTGCTGACTCAGATTCTGCGTCTGGTAGGATGCTGTTGACCGTAGGTACTTACAGGTTGAAGTGCTGGTCTTGACTAGGTTTGCTCACCTTCTCACTGTTGACTTGGAGCTGAATAATGGTTGGGTGTGGGTGCTTTCCTGTGGATTGTAGGCGTTATCAGGATTCCTTCAGGCAATGTCAGGTACCCCAGGCACAAAATCCTTCTGGGTGAGAAACAATGCTGGGAAGCAGCCTGAAAATACATAATCAAGGTCCATCAGATACTCCAATATTCACTTTGGACAGGTCACTAAAGGCCTTCTGCTCCACGCCAGGCCCTTTGCACTGGCTATTTTTTCTTCCAGATACATACGTGCCCACTTTTCCTTGCTTTCCCTACCTTACTTCACTGAGGTCTCTGTTCATATGTCACCATGTTTGCAGGACTTGACTAAATGCCCATGAAAAAGAGAACACACTAGTCACTATATTTTAAAACTTGCTTTTCCTTTCTTGATATGATCTGTCACCATCTGAAACTCTATATATTTTTATTATTAGCCTGCGTATTTTTTCTCCTTCATTGACTTGTATGAACTACTGGTTTTCAGAACTCTAATAGTCACACTAGATAGTAGTATTAGGTTGGTGTAAAAGTAATGGTGGTTTAAAAGGTTAAAATAATTGCAAAAACCACAATTACTTTGCATCAAGTCAATACCTAAAACATGGTGAGCACTCAATTTATATTCCTGAAATACATGAAGAATTTCTCATGAAAACTGAAGAATACATGATACCTTTGGAAGGAAGCAGATTGGGACAAAAATTCCTAATCTGAGATGGCACAGGAAACCCCTAAAAGGAACAAGATCCAAACAAAAATATTGAAGTTAATTACTAGGTTGCAAAATATAAATTGTAGCATTAGAGCATCTGAGTAAAGTCTATTTGTATGAAAATTACTCATGTGATTTTCCTGTCTTGGAAGTCATTTCTTCCTCATGGAACCAGAGAATCTTACAAGAGTTTCAGAATTTGTTCTCCTGGGACTTTCAGTGGAGCCAGACCTGCAGCCCCTCCTCTTTGGGCTTTTCCTCTCCATGTACCTGATCACTGTGTTTGGAAACCTGCTCATCATCCTGGCCGTCAGCTCAGACTCCCACCTGCACACGCCCATGTACTTCTTCCTCTCCAACCTGTCCTTTGTGGACATCTGTTTCACCTCCACCACTGTCCCTAACACGCTGGTGAACATCCAGACGCAGAGCAAAGTCATAACCTATGAAGGCTGCA
Organism: Rhinolophus ferrumequinum; assembly: GCF_004115265.2. Classification (NCBI taxonomy): domain Eukaryota; kingdom Metazoa; phylum Chordata; class Mammalia; order Chiroptera; family Rhinolophidae; genus Rhinolophus; species Rhinolophus ferrumequinum. The sequence continues at coordinate 49,048,938 of NC_046301.1, forward strand.
TCACACAGATGTACTTTTTCCTACTCTTTGTAATGTTGGATAACTTCCTCCTGACCGTGATGGCCTATGACCGCTTTGTGGCCATCTGTCACCCCCTGCACTACACGGTCATCATGCACCCCCGGATCTGTGGACTGCTGCTTCTTGTTTCCTGGATTACGTGTGTCCTTAATTCCTTATTACAAAGCTTAATGGTGCTGAGGCTGTCCTTCTGTGCAGACTTGCAAATCCCCCACTTTTTTTGTGAACTCAATCAGATGATCCAACTTGCCTGTTCTGACACCTTTGTTAATAACCTAGTGATCTATTTTTCAACTGTGCTACTGGGTGGTGGTCCCGTGGCTGGAATTCTTTACTCTTACTCCAAGATCATTTCCTGCATACGTGCAATGTCGTCGGCTCAGGGGAAGTATAAGGCATTTTCTACCTGTGCGTCTCACCTCTCGGTCGTCTCCTTATTTTATTTAACAAGCCTAGGAGTGTACCTCAGCTCTCCTGCTACCCACAATGCACAGTCTAGTGCTACAGCCTCGGTCCTGTACACAGTGGTCACCCCCATGCTGAACCCTTTCATCTACAGTCTCAGGAATAAAGACATAAAGGGGGCTCTGAAAAGGTCCTTTGGGATGACAGCATAAAAGGGACGGTCGTCCTGACTGAAAAAGTGCCCTTGGTTTCATGGCTCCAAGTCTAAAACCAGACATTGTGATTCTTTGATCAGATTATGTTTGTGGAATTTCCTTCTTTTATTTATACTCTGGAATTTCCATTTGTTTCAGGTCAACATCTGTCCATAATTTTTAAAAAAAATTTGCTTTTTCTGTTACATTTGACATTCAATATTATTTTATATGAGTTTCAGGTGTGCACTATCGTGGTTAGACATTTATATAATTTATGTGGTGATTCCCCCATTAGTCTGTACCTCCTGGCACTATATACAGTTGCTGCAATGTTATTTACTATATTCTGTATGCTGTGCTTTACATCCCTGGGACTATTTTGTAACTACCAATTTGTATTTCTTTATCACTTCACTGTTTTACCCAGCCCCTTAACCCGCACTTCTCTGGCAACCATCAATTTGTTCTCTGTAAATAAGCGTCTGTTTCTGTTTTATTTATTTTGGTCTTTATATTCCACATATAAGTGAGATCCTTTGATATTTGCTTTCTCTGTCTGACTGGTTTTACTTAGCATAATACCCTCCAGATCTACCTATGTTGTCACTATTGGTTAGATTTCACTCTTTTTTATGACCACGTAATAGTCCATTGTACATATGTACCACATTTTCTTTATCCAGTCGTCAACTGACGAGCACTTAGGTTGCTTACATATTTGGCTCTTGTAAACAGTGTTGCAGTGAATATAGGGTATATGTATCTTTCCTAATTAGCGTTTTGGATTTCTTTGGAGAATTACTCAGAGGTGGAATTGCTGGCTCATACAGTAGTCCTATTTTTAATTTTTTCAGGAAACTTTATACTGTGTTCCATAGTGGCTGCACCAATTTGCAATCCCACCAACAGTGCACAAGGGTTCCCTTTTCTCCACATCCTAGACCAACACTTGTTGCTCATCGATTTACAACAGCCATGCTACTTGTGAGTTGATATCTCATTGTGGTTTTAATGTGATGATTAGCGACCTTGACCATCTTTTTATATACCTATTGATATGGCCATTGATATGTCCTCTTTGGAGAAATGTCTATTCAGGTCCTGTGTCCTTTTTCAAATGGGATTTTTTGTTTTTTTTTGAGGTTGAGTTATATGAGTTCTTTATAAATTTGGTGTATAACCCTTATCCGAAGCATCACTGGCAAATGTCTTCTCCTGTTCATTAGGTTGTCTTTTCATTTTGTTGATGGTTTTCATTGCTGGGCAAAAATTTTTTAGTTGGATGTAGTTCCATTTGTTTATTTTTTGTTTTCTTTCCCTTGCCCAAGGAGATATATCAGAAAACAAATGTTACTAAGAGCAATGTCAGAGAATTTACTTTGTTTTCTAGGAGTTTTATGGTTCCAAGTCTTACATTTAAGTCTTTCATCCATTTTGAGTTTATTCTTGTATATGGTGTAAGAAGGTGTTCCAGTTTCATATTTTTGTATGTATATGTCTGGTTTTCTCAACACCATTTATCTAAGAGACTGTCTTTACCTCACTGTATATTCTTGCCTCATTGTCATAGCCAAAGGACCATGTAAGTGTGGGTTTATTTCTGAGCTCTTTATTCTATTCCATTGAATTAAGTGTCTGTTTTTATGCCCGTACCATGCCATTTCATTTCTGTAGCCTTGTAGTATAGCTTGATATCAGGTAACATGATATCTCCAACTTGGTTCTTTCTCAAGAGTGCTGTGGTTATTCATGGTCTTTTGTGAATCAATTTTAAGATGATTTGTTCTAGTCCTGAGAAACATGCATAGTTAATATTTAGAAATCAGTTGAATTTGTATACACTAATACCGAACTATCAGAATAAAGAAAACAATCTCACTTATAATTGCATCAAAAAGATTCCTAGGAATAAATTGGACCAAGGAGAGAATAGACCTATACTCAGAAAAGTACATGATACTGAAGAAAGAAATTGAAGAAGATACAATAAATGAAAGCCTATATTGTGGTATCAGACAGGAAAAATTAACATCGTTAAAATGTCCATACTGATGAGGCAGAAAAGGGTTAATAAAAGTGAACCTTAAGGGGCACTGCCCAGGCCTGCATCCCCGCCCCAGGAACTGCCCAGACTCATCCCCTAGAAGTAAATCTAAGATGTTTAAACCCTCCTAAAAAGAGGAGATAAGACCCAACTGGTTTTAACTGGTTCTTCACACATGCGCAGACGGCCAAAACCTGCCCGTTAGTTGAATTCTAGCCTAATTATAATGCAATTAGAATGGAATGAACGTTAAGGCTTACCGTCCCCCCCCCACACCACCCCCCACCCCCCGTGTGTTTTTCTGTATGCATTCTGGGAAAGAGCATGTGCAGAAAGAAACTAGTGATATAACCGACATATGTCAATCAAATGACCTCAGTCTATAGGTCACATCTCCTGCCATAAGGAAATTTACCTACACTTTGCTATATAAGAAAAAGCTAACCTGAAGGTAGGTGCAGTCCTCTGCCCTGGCAATATCTAGGCCACCTTCCTTCATCTTGAATAAACTTATTTCCTTGCTCTCCTCATTTAGGGCTGAATCTGTGAATTCTTTTCACCTTTTGCAAACAACCAGGGGTTAATTTTAATGACACAACATATACTACCCAACGCAATCTGTTGACCTAATGCAATTCCCAACAAAACACCCAAAATCAACCAAGTACGTTTGGAGATGTAATTGGCTTATTTATTAAGTGATTTGTGAATGAGGCAGCATCCCTTCCAGCAACCAGAAGGGAACAGCCAGTGGTTGCACAAAATGGAAAGCTTTCACAGGAGGAAGGGTGGGGTGAGGAGCTATTAACAAAGGAAAAGAAAAGATAAATTTTAGACCTGGGTTTTTTGGGGGCGAGGAAGGGAACAGCGAGGTTTATTATCCTACGGATTCCCTCTTCCTTCCGTGGGGGATGGAGAGGGACCCTGTGACCAGTGCTTTCACAGAAAATTGCAGACTGGTTGATTAAGATTACATTTCTAACAGAGGTTGAAACTGCCGAGAGGTCCCATATTAAATCTAAGTTTGGCCTCATGAACTTTTAGCACGATTTTGAACTTTTAGATGCGATTTTGGGCTTGTGATTTTCTCTTTAACTGTAGTATGGACATTTTAACAATATTGATTCTTCTAATTTGAGCACAGAATATCTTTCCAAATTTGAGTCTCCTTTAAAATACATCCATTGCTGAATTAAATGAGCCATACAAAAGTTACTATACATATTGCATGAGTATATATATATATATATATATGTATATATATACATATATATGTATATATATATAAATTATATAAATATATGTAATTAATATATATATGTAATCAATATATAATTAATTGCTTTTTTATTTGATTGTAAAAAATGTAAGCACCCTTATTTCTGCATTTCTGATGGTGATATGGGATGATGAACCTAGACCAGGTGGATGCTGTTAGAATAAATAAACTGTTTGGAAATAGTCGGTGAGTCTAAGAACTCTTTCACAGGTAAGGAGTGTATGTACACGTACATATATGTACATTTTTGCCTGACTCTATTTCAGGTAAACACACACACACACTCACACACACACACACACACACACAGTAACACAGACTCATTAATGTCATCTTTCATGTGAAAGGAAACTGGAAAGAAATTTGGAGAGAATAGAATTTAAAAGAATGAGTGGTTAAATTAACATGAAACTAGGAGAATTAGAACTTTTAGGCGCATGGAGTTAAAGAAGAATGGTTGACCTGAATGTCAGTACTGAATACATTTCCTATCTTAATGCACAAAGGCTTCAAAGTCAGAACCACATTTCCTTTATGCAATGGAGACTTCCTTACAGCAGCTCAGGGAACAAATGCCCCAAACTGACTTCAGATGTCTTCTTCCGCTTAAGGTGGGATTTCCATACAAATGCACTTAATCAAGGGAGGCAAATAGAATAAACCGAGAGGCTAAAATTTACTCTCCTATCAAAAAAAAATTATTCAATAAATGTGTTAAGTTCCTGTCATAACAAATTACAACAGTAGGAGCATAAAAGAAACAAATTCATATAGTTACCGGTTCAGATTTCAGAACCCTGAAACAAATCTCCATGGACTAAAATCAAGATGTCTGCCACCTGCTTCGTTCTGGAGGCTTTAGGAGAGAGTCCCTTTCCTCTCCTGTTCCACTTTCTCATGGCCACAGGCATTTCTTGCCTCATGGCCCTCTCTCCATCTCTAAAGCAGCTTGGAGCATCTTCCAATCTCCCTCTGATTCCGACTATTCCTCCTTTTCTTCCACATTCTAGGACTGCGGTCGTTACATTAGTCTCACCTGCATAATCTTCTTCCTATCTTAAAGCCTGCTGATTGCAACCATATTCCAAGGGCTACCCTAGTCCTCCCCTTACTGTAAGAAATAGTATATTCACAGTTTCCAGGGACTAGGAGGTGGACATCTTTTGGAGGCCATTATTCTGCCTACAAAGTCTTTTTCAGAACTGTGTTATTTAGTGGCATTCAAGGGCTCCCGTGTAAACGAAACAACACAGAATTTATCATAAGCTCTGAAATGAGTGAATACAGTCATGCACCGCATAATCACACTTAGGTCCAGGAGGGAACCTCATATACAATGATGCTCCATGTGATTATAATGTTGCTAAAAACTTCCTATCGCCTAGTGGCATCGTAGCCATGGTAACAGTAATGCAACACATTGCACGAATACTTCCCATCCTGTTACAGTTGCGGACAGTACTCAGTATAGTAACATGCTGAACAGGTGTGTGGACTAGGAGCTGCAGGGGAACAGAATTTGTCAATTTGGCATAAGGATTATTTTAGGCTGGTTAATTTTAAGAATCAGCAGGAAAAATTTCCATTCAGTCCAGACCAGTGTCCCACAGGGAAATCGGGTGCCCAGAGGTGGCAGTCACAACGGAAGCAGTGCCTAATGAGCAGATAAAGGGAGCTGAAAGTATCTCCACTGCAACATATGCAAGCCTGGGCTTTCCAAGACATGTTTGTTGCTTTTGGATTCCTAAGCCTGGTGGGGACCATTGCTTCACTCCTTCCTGCTGTCTTGTCTAAGGACAGAGCTTCAATTGCCATGATCAACCTCCTAGGGAGTAATTCTGACTTCCACACGGAGTCCTCCCTCTCAGAGACCCCATCCAGGTGAGTCAGAGCCCAGCAGAGATGTCAGGAAAGGGTCAGAGAGGATGGAAGCTGAGAACATTCACCTGAGGTCACCTAAGAGCCTAACCAGCTTAGCTCAGAGTTCAGAGATGACCATCTTTGCTTGCTAGGCAGACTAATTAAATTTTTTTTACAGTTTCTTTTCAAGAAATTTTTATTAAATTTATTGGGGTGACATTGGTTAGTAAAATCACGTAGGTTTCAAGTGTACAATTTTATAATACATCATGTATTTATTGCATTATATGTTTATTACCAAAACTCAATTCTCCTTCCATCACCACATATTTGACAGATAAACTATTGTCTCTGTCTATGAGTTTTTGTCTCTTTGTTTCTATTGTTCGTTTATTGCTCTCAGTTTTTATATCCCACATAGGAGTGCAATCATATGGTTCTCAATTTTTTCTGTCTGGCTTATTTCACTTAGCAGGATAATCTCAAGATCCATTCATGTTGTCCCAAATGGCAGTATTTCATCTTTTCTTATGGCCGAATAATATTCCATTGTGTGTATGTACCACAGCTTTTTTATTCTATCATCTATCAAAGGACACTTTGGTTGTTTTCATGTCTTGGCCACTGTGAATAATGCTGCAATGAACATAGGGGTACATATGCCTTTATAGATAAATGTTTTCAGATTTTTTGGGGTAGATACCCACTAATTAATTTTTTAATACGTTAAATTGAAGTTTTTTCCACTGACTCTCCTGTTTGGCATTCGAATCCTTTATATATGTACAGATGTGTTTGGGGAATTGTATGAGAGGTTATAAATTTTGTGTAGTCAATTCTATCACTCTGTCATATTGTGTCTTCCCCCCATTACTTTTAAATGTAAAAACTTATACATCCTCTCCCATCTTGTGAAAAGCACTTTTTTGCATTCATTAATGATTGCCTCTATCTTTCCCTAAGCATATTTGAATCCATTTATGTAGTTGCGGGTAGAAATTATAACAGTAGATACTGCTTTCTCCACTGCTTTTCAAAAGTATATTTCTATGTGTTTCATTCCAGGTCTTTGCCCATTTATATGAATTAGAGACCCATATTGATGTGATTAAATTATTGTATTTGAAGGATTAGTCTTACATTTTTATTCAGTTTTACTACATAGAGTTACTGGAATCCACTGTTTTGAACCTGATTTTATTTTCCCAACCATTCTTTTAATTTTATGAGATTTCCATTTGTCAACATTTTTTCCATATAAATGCATACCTTTGTGAAACCACATAAGTGAACAAAATAAGGGTGGTCCTTGCTATTTGATCTCACATTATAATGAAATGGTTGTGGTATGATGTCATGTCCTCGGGGATAAATGTATGAAGAAAGGGGATTTATCAATAGTTGTGGCCTTAGCTGGAGCTCATAGAACATGTCTGGGGAGGACTTTGCATGTTGGACAGTAAACGGAACCAAGATGAGCGTACCCATCAGATGTGACACAAAAGAGGTCAAAACTCAAAGGCCAAGAAGAGCAAAGGAAAGAATTCCACAAAAAAAGTGAGAGAAGGGCCAGCCTGACCCACTACTGGGCCACATAAAAACAAGGATGATCAAATAAACACGGATAGGACAGGAATAAGAGTTAGCTCAGGGGCTGAGGTGGACGCGTAACGAGGCCAGAGGAGAAGGAAGGTCCCATCGGTGTGTGGTCCCTTGATTCCTGGGTAACTTGAACACCCACGCTGGCTGCCTCTTTTCTCCATCTGGCTCTCTGCTGGGCTCATCATCTTATTGCTTTTCCCTCATCGGCAGCAACTGACCGTTTTAAACTAATCTTGCATTTATGGCAGTGGATTCCTGGTTTTTTTTGAGTGTGTCCCAAAGTAAGATATTCCTTATACATTGCGATCCAGCATGCCTGCACACAAAACAGCAATACACACACACACACACACACACACACGCCTGAACAAAGAGAACCATGAGATGATTATTTATGTACCCTCACTATGCATATACAAATATGTTCTTTTGTGACTTACTAATTATACTCTATTTCATTCTTACAGGCCATCGTCTGACACCTTAATGTGTCCAGACCTCAGATTATGGAAAACATTCCTCTAGCGTGTCCTCCCTACTTAGGTTAGTATTTTCTCCTTCTCTTTTCCCTCTTATCATCGGCAATTGTTGTGAGAATATGTTCTCTCCATCATGGAATAGATACTTATTCAGCTGCTGTTCCCAACTGAACCAAGTCTGGTGGGGGAGGCACTCACTGTCTGGCAGGGAAAAAAAGACATTGAATTAAATAAAAATTATATCATGGGAACCCTAACACCTAAATTAAGTGCATGAGAATGTGCATTATCCCAGGAAAACCTTGATAATGTTAAGGAAAAAAAAAGGTTCATGAAGGAGAGGATCCGTCATTTTGAGAAAGGAGATGGGGTAAAAAATTCCAGAAAGACCAGTGGGGAGACTGCAAGCAGAGGAAAGTTGGGTGTGTAAAGGCTCTGAGCCTCATGCTGTGGTGTCAGGTGAAGCTGGGAGTCAAGTTCAACGTTAAGGAGATCAGTGTGAGCGAGGGCAGGGCCCTGTGACGGTGAAGCTGGCACGAAGGTCACAGAGACTTGAGCCTCCTGTTTGGAGCTACAGAATTTTGGCTTCTATCTCCATTGGAGAGTCAGTAGGGGGGATACAAATCAGGGAGTTCGATGATCAGCTTCGTAATGTCCTGAGATGTCCATGGGTCAATGCGAATATCTGGCTAGAGGGGTTCCAGCCTGTGCTAGATGGGAGATGACTAGGAACTGAAACGGGGCTGTGGAATTGGGACCAAGAGGTAAGGAAGCAATGGAGACATTTCACCTCATCATCAGAGATAGCCGTTCAGTTTCCAACAGGAGGGACTGGGCTGAGCCTCTTACACACACTGCTCAGATCTGTCGCCACCCTGATGGACACCACTGTCTGCACTGCTTGGGTGACCATTTTAGCATTTGCAATGTTCCGCTTGTCTCTCCAGGTTCAAAATGCTAAGATGGGGTAGATCCCAGACTGAAAACCCGGTTTTTCACTTGTTTGTTGAGATCTAGCTGTCTTTTATTAAGCCAGACATTAAAGAAATGTGCAGAAATGTCACACTTTTGGATCCAACAACCCAGCGTGGTCTTGGCTGAGGTTGCTGCTTCAGACTTGACTGTGGGACCATGAGGACCATGTGACCTTGGAGGGCTTCGCAGTGGCTGCCTGTGGCTTCCTGAGCTTTCGTCTGCAGAGGCTGCGGTGGGGTGATGTGCATGTAAGCCACGTCGTTGACGACCACATTCCAAGGGTTTTGGCCCCTGTGTTATTTTTGATTGCCAGTAAGTCATGTTCTAATTTCAATGTGTTTATAGTTTTTGAGACTATAATTACCTTTGCCACCATGCACTTACATAGGCAGCACTGTACAAACAGCTCGGGGAGGTTTGTACCTCGGTAAGGTTTGTACAAACAGCTCGGGGAGGTTTCATAGCCGTGGCATATCAGTGTCTCACAGCTGTGTTCGTATCGATGTGTGGCGGTGTCTTGCTGAGTGGCGTTCATTATTACCGTTGTGTGTTTTTGTGTGCTGTCGTGAGAATCTCTGAGCTTGAATTAGAGCAATGAACAAACATTACATTTGTTGTTAAATTTGGCAAAAGTGGAGGTGAAATCAGGGACACATTAGTCCAAGTTTATGGGGATAATGCTATTGTAGGGACAGAGTCCCAGAGAGCAGTTCCAGGCTCTCGGCCTCACGTGGAAAGGTGCTGGCTCGGTTATTAGATGGCCATTAGCTGTAACTAGTTGGCCATCAGCTGCAACCGGTTAACCATTAGCCACTAATATAACTACTGTGGCTACGCTAGGGGGTTGTTTGGTTGGCAGAGAAGACGGCGGATTGCAGATCATATAGATCCTGCTTCCTGTGTCTCCAACCCAGCCGCCAGCAAGAACATAGTGGTATGAGCCCCCATCCATGGCTCCGTTGGTGTTCCTTTTGGGACTCACCATATCCTGAGTTCTTGTGCGGACAGTGGGACCAGAGTCCCTGCATGACAGCCATGAAGAAAACGGCAGTGTACAAATGGATTAAATGTTTTTCCGAGGGGAGAGAACGCGTCACTGATGAAAAGAAGTCAGGGCGGCCAGTAATGAGCAGAACTGACAAGAAAACATTGCAAAAATTTGTCAAAATGTGCATCAGAATGGTCGGCTGACTGTGAGAAGCGTAGCAGACCAAGTAAACATTGATAGAGAAACAGTTAGGAAAATCTTAATTGAAAATCTTGGCATGAGAAAGGTGTGTACAAAAATGGTTCCGAAGGAGCTCACTGATGAACAAAAGCAAAGGAGAGTCAAAGTTTGCTAAGACCTTTTGGAGAGGCAAGAAGATGTTATCACTGGTGATGAAACATGGGTGTACCAATATGAACCTGAAACAAAGCGTCAAAGTGCACAAAAAAGTCAGACAATTCTCCATGACCAAAAAAGTTCCATCAGTCCAAGTCAAGAGTCAAAACAATGTTGCTAACCTTTTTTGATATCAGAGGGATTATTCATTTGGAATTGGTACCAACTGGAGAAACAGTTTTAGAAGTTTACTATTTGGAAGTGCTGAAAAGGCTGCGTGAAAAAGTTATACGACCTGAACTTTTCACCAACAATTCATGGCTCTTACATCACGACAATGCACCAGCTCACACGGCACTGTCTGTGAGGGAGTTTTTAGCCAGTAAACAAATCACTGTATTGGAACACCCTCCCTACTGTCCTGATCTGGCCCCCAATGACTTCTTTCTTCACCCAAAGATGAAAGAAATATTTAAAGGAAGACATTTTGATGACATTTAGGACATCAAGCGTAATATGATGCAGCTCTGATGGCCTTTCCATAAAGAGTTCTAAAACTGCTTTGAAGGGTGGACTAGATGCTGGTGTCAGTGCATAGCCTCTCAGGGGAGTACTTCAAAGGTGACCACAGTGACATTCAACAATGAGGTATGTAGCACTTTTTCTAGGATGAGTTCACAAACGTAATTGTCAGACCTCATATAAAATAGGTGTGGGAAACAACAGTCTACTAAACCAGACCTGTATAATTGGTTGAAATTCTTTTTTTTTTAAGTGAAAGTTTATTGGGGTGACAATTGTTAGTTAAGTTACATAGATTTCAGGTGTACAATTCTGTAATACATTATCTATATCTCAAATTGTGTGTTCACCACCCAGCGTCAGTTCTCTTTCCATCAAATATATTAGACCCCGGTTACCCTCTTCTAGAAGCCTCCCTCCCCCCTTACCCTATGGTAACTCCTAAATTATTGTTTATGTCTATGAGTTTTTGATCCTTCATTTGCTTGTCTTGTTCTTTTGTTGTTTTCAGTTTTATATACCACATATCAGTGAAATCATTGGTTCTCTACTTTTGAAATTCTTGAAGAAAGGATGATAGCGTTACTTAAGAATTGTGAGAGAGACTTGCATCCAATGCTTCACCCAGGAGACAGGGAAGAAGCTCACCATGAGAAGCAGTAATTTCTGGGGATAATTGTGCTAAGTACTGGGGGGGCCCATAGCCTTGAGGTATGTGTTATGCAAAAATATATTTCTAGAAATTATAATATGTGTTCATAAATGTATAAAGTCTCATGTAACAGACAATTCACAATTGCTTGTTTCTTATTTTTCACTAGAAAGTAAGGTTTTTAAAGGTTAAGAATTCTAATATATGTATGAGTAATTAAAATTGAATGAATTTATAAAAATAATTTTATTTTAAAAATATTTCATTAAAAATTTTATTTAAATAATTAAAAAACATATTTTCTGTTTACACCTGAAGCTGAATAATATTTAATATCAACTATAATTTAATATATATATAGTCATGCAATGTGGAGTACAGCATAGGGAATAGAGTCAACGAAATTGTAACAGCTACATACGATGTCAGAGGGGTAGTAGATTGGGGAAGGGGGTTATCACTTTGGAGGGGTGTAAATGCCTCACCGTTACATACTTTGGTACACCTGAAACTAATAAAAAGAGAATGAAGGGAATAATCTTTTCATCCATGGGCAACTTCACTTCCTTGAGACTCTTCAGTTTTCTCAGTTGTGAAATGTGTATGCTAATAGTACCTTTTCCATAGATATTGGAGAAGATTGAATGAGAAAATCACTAAAAATACCCTAACGGTATCTGACATACATTATGTTCCAATAAGTGCTGGCAATTATTATTCTGCTCAGGAGATGAGCAAGAATACATAGGTGGTAATCAGCTTGCTTCCCAGAAATTAGTGCAGGAATTTGCTAGCATATCAACTGGCCCTGGTAGGAGACTATGAAAACAAACCAAATCGCTTACTCCTGAGTCCGTAGAATTTTCTTTTCAGAGACGCAGTTACATGTGCAGGTTGGCACCAAGCAGTAGAATAGAAAGAACAGACCTGGAAGACACACCTGATTACAATGAAGGTGCGTGTGCTATGTGGCCAGAGCACTGCAGGGCCACCATCTTCACTGGTGTGACACCTGTCCACCAGGAGTCTGTGAGCTTAGGAGAGTATGAACGTTTATGTAAAGTGCCTCACATATAGTCAGGCACAAAGAAATGGTTCTGAGATCATTAGGAGCAGGTTTTACAAAAATAACCCATATAAGGAATTACTTGGAAAGCAACCTCCTGCTGTGTTCTAGATTCAAAGCCCAGAGAACGCATTCTGCTGGACATTGTTCTCTGCAGTCCTGGACTGAGCTCCCTGTTTGGTCATCAGGAGACCCTGCAAACCTTTAATTTTGTGTGAAACATTGTTAGGCTTATTGTACTATGCTTGCAAAAGCAGAATTTGGGGACACATTGAAACAAAACAAAAAGATACCGTGTCATCAAACCCTCCGTTTACCTGAAAGCTAAATTACCCAGAAGAACCTTTTCTGAAAATTCTAGTGTTTCTGGTTTTATTGAAATTTATTGAACTTGAGGCTTGAACAATAACATTACTGTATGCGGCTGGAGCACAAGCCATTTTTTAAAAACATTATTAATGTTTTAAGCTACTTTTTTATAAAAACATTGAAGCCGCATAAACTGGTATTTGAATAATCAAGACAGCTTTATTCATTTGGCCCAAACAATGCATACCGAGGGATGTGTCAAAAAAATGTGCATATTTTAAAAGATGTTATCTACATATTACTTTTTGAAGTTGAATTGAATTACAGTAGCAACATGTAGTATGACATTCGCTCAAAAGATGGCGTTAATCAAATGAATACTAGCGTCATTCATTGTATTACTATTTTAGTACAGTTTTTTCCTTTCTTAACGTGTGTCCATTTTTTTTGGCACCCTCTGTATGTCCACAAACTGGTGAGTAGATAAACGAAATGTGATATGTCGAATACTATTTAGCAATAAACAATAAAAAGGAACAAACTACAAAAAAAATAAGAGGAAAAAAACCAACACTGAAGCCCAGAGGATATGCCAGTGGCATAACATATTTTTCAACTTTTTATAATGACATATTTTAAACATAGAGGAAAACTGAAAGACTAGTACAGTGATCACCTACATGTTCATCACCTTCATTTGCCACATAACATTTGCATTATTTCCTTTCTCTGCATTACATTTCTGCTAGGAGGCATTTGAAAGCACAAAGTAGGACACTTCGTTGAAATACTACGCATGCATTGTTTCATGTCAACTTTCCTCTGTCAGCACTATTGGAGGTGGGAACATCGGCAAGAACTTCCTGCTATTTAATATTTAATTCACATTCAAATTTCCCCTGGGGAAAGTTTTGAGACAAAGTTCTGTCCCCGCGTTGGTAAAATTTCTTATTATGGAAAAGCAATTATCACAAAGGATCTAAACCGACACGTGACTTGTGAAAAGTACTGAAGAAATACATGGATTTACTGCCCTCAAGTCTGCGTGCGGCTCTCCGTGTCTTCCTGCATCATCAGCGAGAGGGCCGTTTGGGACTCAATAGGCAGATTGGGTGCGAGCCAGCAAACAGGGAGTAACAGTCAGACTTGAGTGATATGTGCCTCACGTTCCTTTGCATGGCACTTAGTAAACGGTGATTTAAAACACAGCCCCCGTTTTCACAACAGTCAATGTGGAGCTGCCTGGAGAGCAAGAATGTTCCTGAAATAGTGATAAAGTTGGAGGAGAGGGCTCAGTGAGGTAGGGTTAGGGTGGTGGAGAAACAGCCCAGCAACACCTGGGGATTTTGAAAGACATTAAGGCAAAGCGTCCAATAGAACTTTCTGTGAGGGACATATTTTATGTCTGCACTGTCTAATGTGGTAGCGGCTATATTGAGGCTGGTATGACTGGGGAACTGAATTTTAAATTTAATTTTAATTACAATTTTTAATAGTCACACGTACCTAGGGGCTACTGTGTTGTATAGCACAGCTCTTAGCTCCCAAGACAAATGTCCCTCAGGCCATTGATAGTCAAGAGGATTACAGCACGACTCACAGTGTTCACCAGACCAGCAGTAAAAACGGGGGACCATAAGGCCAAATGCGGTTCACCTTCTATCCATCCCTGAGACCATTTTTCTAATGCAAGTTGTGTTTTAAAGATGTGCCTCTTCTATACTAATGCTCGTAGACAAAATTATGAAAGCTGTTTTAAGGAAATAGTGTAAAGATGAAAAATTTATCTTTGGGGAGAATTTCTTTCCTAAATGACTATGTCTTCAGTAGGCTGGTACCTTGTATGTTGAATTAAAAAAAACAATTCTAGATTTATTATATTTTAAGGCATCTAATATTTGTATTGTGTAATTCTAATAAATATGGTCCAGGCACAGGATACTTGCAGATTCAGGGACTGATGTCCTTTTAAATTCAGGGAGATCATGAACATAGTGAAATAAAAATTAAATTAAAAACAGAATTCTAACCCAGTCTCCTGGGATCAGAGATTCATTAGGAAAAATTTCTGTTTAGTCCAGAGGCCCCTGGGGGAAATCGGAATCTTAGCAGTTGGAATAAGAAGAGGGAAGTTTGCCTGATGAGCAGATACACGGAGTGCTGTAACGCCTCCTTTGTTGGTCCCTCAGCTTGTACCACGTTGGTGGACAAGACCTTGGTGTTGCGTTTGACTCCTGAGCTGGCTGTGAACTGATGCTTCACTCCTTCCTGCTGTCTCATGTGGGGACAGAGCTTCAGTCTCCATCATGAACCTTCCAGGGAGTAATTCTGACTTCCACACAGAGTACTGCCTCTCAGAGACCCCATCCAGGTGAGTCTGAGAGCCCAGCAGGTACTGAAGGAAAGGGTCAGAGAGGTCAGAAACTGAGAACACTCACCTGAGTCACTGCTACCCTAACAGCCCAGCCAGGAGACTAGAGATCTCCGTGTCAGTGTTCTTGGGTTATTAATTGATTTATAACTAATTCATTTGATACGTTAATAAGGATGCTTGAATCTTCCATAAAAGGACCATAGTTAACAATTAAGTGATGGATATGGATGTACTGTTAGGTGACCTGTAAAATGAGTGAGATGCATAAAATGGTTGCAGTATCTGAGGATTTTTCCTGTTCAGGGAGTAGGAAAATAGTGTTAAGTGCGGAGGCCGGTGCACTGAAGTGAAATTTCTAAAATGGGGTGTATTTGAGCATGTTTTCTTTTCAATGGAAAGTTCCAGGTCATTGTAGGTAGGAGCTACCTTGCAACACACAGTTGTGAGACATACATTAAGTAACTTCTCTCATGCTGGGTATTTACATGGAAAAAGTATTTCATATGTCTAAAGAGGAATACTAAATTGTTTTCGTTGCATTACTGCATTCCTGGCAAGGCTACATATATTTTGGTTTGTTACTTGTTTACTTTTATTTTGGAACAATTAGTAGGGATTTCCACCCCACACTCAGAGTTTTTCCCCATGTGGTCATTGTCTTCTATATTTTTAATGAAATTCTGTCATATACTTGGAGAATATAAATTGAGGATTGACCAAATTTTAGGGAAAGAGGACACAGTGCTGAGAACAAAACACTTCGCTGATGGAGAAATAAATGTTCCCCATTTGTACCTTAAATCTTAATGCCACAAAGGCATCTCGCACCACGTTTACATTTATGCAATGAGGACTTCAGTGCACCTGCTAATGGGGTGCGATGTCTCCAGTTTGATTTAAAGGTTTTTCCACTTCATGTGGGTTTTCAAAGTAAAATGCCCTCATCCAGGGGAAGCTAATGAATGAATGAATGGTGAGGCTTCAACACAGTTGCCTAGGCAAATTTTATTGAATAAATGTCTCTATCAGAGTCTTTCACTGCTGTAAAATATTCCTGTCCTAGTTGATTAAAATGAACAAGTATATGCTCTCACAGTTCTGGATGTGAGAAGCCCGAAATGAGTGTCATGGACTAATATCAAGATGTCTGCAGAGCTGGGTTCCTTCTAGAGGTTCAGGTGAAATGCTGTTTCCCTTCCTATTTCAGTCTGTGTTCTGGCCACCTGCCTTTCCTGGCTCATGGCCATTCCTCCACCTTCAAAGCCAACAGTTAGCTTCTTCATCTTGTCTCTCGCTTCTACATAGAGGACCTTTGTGGTTACGTTCCTGCCACCTGGATGACACTGGGTCATCTTCTTAACGTCAGCCGGTTAGCAAGCCTGTCCCATCTCCTACCCTAATCCCCCCTTGCTATAAAAGTGCCAAATGCAAAGGCACTGGAGATAGAGTGTGGACATATTTTGGAGGCCTTTATTCTGCTCACTACAAAGTCTCTTAAAAGTGTAGTATTATACATTCAGGGGCCCTTATATAAGATAAATGAACGCATTTTTTATCATAGTTTCTGGAATGAGTGACTATACAATTGCTTTAAATATTAATATATGCAGAGAAATATTTGATTCAGAAAACCTGAACCTGCCTGCCCCTGATGGTGACACAGGACCTCACCTTGCTCCTCAGAGCCTGGGCCACAGACCAGGAGCTGCAGCATCAACACCCCCTGGGAGCTCGTTAGAAATGCAGACTCTCTGAGCCCCCAGGACCTGCTGACTCACATTCTGCGTCTGGTAGGATGCTGTTGATCGTAGGTACATACAGGTTGAAGTGCTGGTCTTGACTAGGTTTGCTCACCTTCTCTCTGTTGACTTGGAGGCTGAATAATGGTTGGGTGTGGGTGCTTTCCTGTGGATTGTAGATGTTATCAGGATTCCTTCAGGCAATGCCAGATACCCCAGGCACAAAATCATTTCTGGATGAGAAACACTGCCGAGAAGCAGCCAAAAATAATTATAATCAAGGTCCATCAGATACTCCAATATTCACTTGGGACTGATCACTAAAGCCTTTCTGTTCCACTCCAGGGCCTCTGTACTGTCCATTCCTCCTTCCAAGTACACACTGCCCACATTTCCTTGCCTATCCCTCACTTTCTTCACTGAGGTCTCTGTTCAAATGTCACCTTGTTTACTGGACTTTACTAAATGATCTTGAAAAATAAAAAACTAGTCACTGTCTTGTTTTACTCTTCCTTTCCTTTTCTTCACATGATCTGTCACCACATGAAATGTTATATATTTTTATTTTAGCTTACATATTGTTTCTCCTTCATTGACTTGTATAAACTTCTGTTTCTCAGCACTCTAGTACTCACAGGCTAGACAGTACCTAAAACATGGTGAGCACTCAATTTATATTCCTGAAATACATGAAGAATTTCTCATGAAAACTGTAGAATACATTACACTTTGGAAAGAAGCAGATTGGGGGAAAGATTCCTAATCTGTGATGGCACGGGAAACCCCTAGAGGGAACAAGATCCATACAAAAATATTGAAGTAATTATTTGGCTACAAAATATAAATCGTAGTATTAGAGAATCTGAGTAAAGTCTATTTGTATGAAAATTACTTGTGATATTTCTGTCTTGGAAGTCACGTCTTCCTCATGGACCCAGAGAATCTTACAAGAGTTTCAGAATTTGTTCTCCTGGGACTTTCAGAGGAGCAGCCCCTCCTCTTTGGGCTTTTCCTCTCCATGTACATGATCACTGTGTTTGGAAACCTGCTCATCGTCCTGGCCGTCAGCTCAGACTCCCACCTTCACACGCCCATGTACTTCTTCCTCTCCAACCTGTCCTTTGTGGACATCTGTTTCACCTCCACCACCATCCCCAAGATGCTGGTGAACATCCAGACACAGAGCAAAGTCATAACCTACGAAGGCTGCATCACGCAGATGTACTTTTTTATACTCTTTGCAGGGTTGGATACCTTCCTCCTGACCGTGATGGCCTATGACCGCTTTGTGGCCATCTGTCACCCCCTGCACTACACGGTCATCATGCACCCCCGGGTGTATGGACTGTTGGTTCTGGTGTCCTGGATCATGAGTGCCCTCAACGCCTTATTACAAAGCTTAATGGTGCTCAGACTTTCCTTCTGTGCAGACTTGCAAATCCCCCACTTTTTCTGTGAACTCAACCAGATGGTCCAACTTGCCTGTTCTGACACCTTTGTTAATAACCTGGTGATGTATTTTGTAACAGTGCTGGTAGGTGGTGGTCCCCTGACTGGGATCCTTTGCTCTTACTATAGGATCGTTTCCTGCATACGTGCGATGTCCTCTGCTCAGGGGAAGTATAAAGCATTTTCTACCTGTGCGTCTCACCTCTCGGTCGTCTCCTTATTTTATTTAACAAGCCTAGGAGTGTACCTCAGCTCTCCTGCTACCCACAATGCACGCTCTAGTGCTACAGCCTCGGTCCTGTACACAGTGGTCACCCCCATGCTGAACCCCTTCATCTACAGTCTCAGGAATAAAGACATAAAGGGGGCTCTGAAAAGGTCCTTTGGGATGACAGCATAAAAGGGACGGTCGTCCTGACTGAAAAAGTGCCCTTGATTTCATGGCTCCAAGTCTAAAACCAGACATTGTGATTCTTTGATCAGATTGTGTTTGTGGAATTGCCTTCTTTTATTTATATTCTGGAATTTCCATTTGTTTGAGTTCAACTTGTCTATATAATTTTTCAAAATTATTTCCTGTTTCCATTACAGTTGACATTCAATATTATTTTATATGAGTTTCAGGTGTGCACCATAGTGTTTAGACATTTATATAATTTATGTAGTGACCCCCCCATTAGTCTGTACCTCCTGGCACTATATACAGTTGCTGCAATATTATTTACTATATTCTGTATGCTGTGCTTTACATCCCTGTGACTATTTTGTAACTACCAAGTTGTATTTCTTAATCCCTTCTCTTTTTTTTACCCAGCCCCGGAACCCTCACCTCTCTGGCAACCATCAATTTGTTCTCTGTAAATATGAGTAGTTTCTGTTTTGTTTATTTTTGTGTTTACAGTCCACGTATAAGCGAGATCATATGGTATTTGTCTTTCTCTGTCTGATTGTTTTTACTTAGCATAATACCCGCCAGGTCCACTCATGTTGTCACTAGTATTTAGATTTCACTCTTTTTTATGACCATGTAATAATCCATTGTATATATGTACCACCTCTTCTTTATCCAGTTGTCAATTGACGAGCACTTAGGTTGCTTACATATTTGGCTCTTGTAAATAGTGTTGCAGTGAACATAGGGGTTCACATATCTTTCCTAATTAGTGTTTTGGATTTCTTTGGATAATTACTCAGAAGTGGAATTGCTGTGTTCCATATTGGCTGCACCAATTTCAATCCCACTGGCAGTGCATGAGAGTTCCTTTTTTATCCACGTCCTGACCGGCACTTGTTGCTTGTTGATTTACAACAGACATTGTGACACGTGTGAGTCGATATCTCATTGCGGTTTTAATTTAGCGATGATTAGTGACCTTGACCGTCTTCTTATATACCTACTCGATATCAGTATGTCCACTTTGGAGAAGTGTCTATTCAGGCCCTGTGCCCTTTTTAAAATGCGGATTGTTTGTTGTTTTGAGGTTAAGGTATTCTTTACAAATTTGAAATATAACCCTTATCCGATGTATCATTGGAGAATGTCTACTCCCAATCAGAAGGTTGTCTTTCTTTTTTTGATGGTTTTCATTGCTGTGCAAGAAGTTTTTAGTAGGATGTAGTTCCACTTGTTTATTTTTTGTTTTGTTTCCCTTGCCCAAGGAGGTATATATCAGAAACAAATGTTACTAAGAGCAATGTCAGAGAATTTACTGTCTGTGTTTTCTACCAGGAGTTTTATGGTTCCAAGACTTACATTTAAGTCTTTCATCCATTTTGAGTTTATTCTTGTATACTGTGTTCCAGTTTCATATTTTTGCATGTATATGTTCACTTTTCCCAACAACATTTATTGCAGAGACTGTCTTTACCTCACTGCATATTCTTGCCTCGTTGTCAGAGACAAAGGATCATGTAAGTGTGGGTTTATTTCTGGGCTCTTTATTCTATTCCATTGTGAATTAAGTGTCTGTTTTTATGCCTATACTATGCTGTTTTCATTACTGTCGCCTTGTAGTATAGCTTGATATCAGGTAACAGGATATCTCCAACTTTGCTGTTTCTCAAGAGGTCAAGTGGTTATTCATGGTCTTTTGTGGTTCCATATCAATTTTAAGATCATTTGTTCTATTTGTTTGATAAATGCATAGTTAATATTTTGAAAACAATTGAATATTTATACAGTAATACTGAACTATCAGAAAGAGAAATAAAGAAAACAATCTCATTTATAATTGCATCAAAAACATCCCTAGGAATAATTTGGACCAAGGAGTGAATAGACCTATACTCAGAAGAGTACATACACTGAAGAAAGAAATTGAAGAAGATACAATAAATGGAAGCGTATATTGTGGTATTGGACAGGAGAAATTAACATCGTTAAAATGTCCATACTACCCAAAACAACTTATTGATTTAATGCAATCCCTACCAAAACACCAAAAATCAACCAAGTACATTTGGAGATGGAATTGGCTTTATTAAGTGATTCGTGAATGAGGCAGTGTCCCTTCCAGCAACCAGAAGGGAACAGCCAGTGGTTGTATAAAATGGAAGGTTTTCATTGAAGAAGGTCAGGGTGAGGAGCCATTAACAACAACAAAAAAGACCACATTAATATTATACCTGGGTTTTTTTTGGGGGGAGGAAGGGAACAGCAAGTATTTTATCCTACAGATTCTCTTTTCCTTCCATGGGGGATAGAGAGGGCCCATGTGACTACCATTTTCACAGAAAATTTCAGACTGGTTGATTAAGATTACATTTCTAATAGAGGTTGAAAATGCCAAGATGTCCCATATTAAATCTAAGTTTGGTCTCATGGCTTTTTAGCACCAGTGATGCCATTTTGGGCCTGTGATTTTTCTCTTTAACTGTAGTATGGACATTTTAACAATATGAATTCTTCCAATAAAGGAGTATATCTTTCCATATTTGATCTCCTTTGAAATGCATCCATTGCTGAATTAAAGGAGCCATACAAAAATTAAGAATATATATTGAATGAATACATGTAATCAATATATAATTAATTGCTTTTTTATTTGATTTTTATTAATTGCTTTTTTATTTGTAAGCACCCTTATTTACGCGTTTCTGATGGTGATATGGGCTGATGAACCTAAATCAGGTGGATGCTGTTAGAATAAATAAACTGTTTGGAAATAGTTGTGAGTCTAAGAACTGTTTCACAGGTAAGGAGTGTACGTACACGTAAATATATGGACATTTTTGCCCGACTCTATTTCAGGTAAACACACACACACACACACACACATACACATACACAGTAACACAGACTCATTAATCTCACCTTTCATGTGAACGGAAACTGGAAAGAAATTTGGAGAGAATAGAATTTAAAAGAATGAATGGTTAAATTAACATGAAACTAGGAGAATTAGAACTTTAGGCGCATGGAGTTAAAGAAGAATGGTTGACCTGACTGTCAGTACTGAATACATTTCCTATCTTAATGCACAAAGGCTTCAAAGTCAGAACCACATTTACTTTATGCAATGGAGACTTCCTTACAGCAGCTCAGGGAACAAATTCTAAACCACCAGTGTTCTTGAACAATATTTAAAGGATATGACAATTATCCCTCAATTTAAAAATATGTGAAAGAATAACCTTTTCATCTGTGGACAACTTCACTTCTTTGAGACTCTTCAGTTTTCTCAGTTGTGAAATGTGGATAATAAAAGTACTTTTTCCATAGATATATGAGAAGATTGAATGAGAAAATCATTAAAAATAGCCTTATGGTATCTGACATATACAATGTCCAAATAAATGCTGGCAATTACTATTTTGCTCACGACATGAGCAAGTATACCTGGGTGGTAATCAGCTTGCTTCCCAGAAGTTAGTGCAGGAATTTGGTAGCATAGTAACTGGCCCTGGTAGGAGACTATGAAAACAAACCAAATTGCTTAGTCCTGAGTCCATAGAATTTTTTTTTCAGAGAGGCAGTTACATGTGCAGGTTGGCACCAAGCAGCAGAACAGTAAGAACAGACCAGGAAGACAGACCTGCTTACAATGCAAGTGCGTCTGCTGTGTGGCCAGAGCAGTGCAGGGTCACCATCTTCACTAGTGTGACACCTGTCCGCCAGGGTCTGTGAGTCTAGGAGAGTATGAACATATGTAAAGTGCCTCGCATATAGTCAGGCCCAAAGAAATGGTTCTGAGATCATTAGGAGCAGGTTTTACAAAAATAACCCATATAAGGAATTACTTGAAAAGCAACCTCCTGCTGTGTTCTAGATTCAAAGCCCAGAGAACGCATTCTGCTGGACATGGTTCTCTGCAGTCCTGGACTGAGCTCCCTGTTTGGTCATCAGGAGACCCTGCAAACCTTTAATTTTCTGTGAAACATTGTTAGGCTTATTGTACTACGCTTGCAAAAGCAGAATTTGGGGACACATTGACACAAAACAAAAAGATACCATGTAATCAAACCCTCACTTCCCCAGAAAGCTAAATTAACCAGGAGAACCTTTTCTGAAAATTCTAGTGTTTCTGGTTAATTGAAATTTATTAAAAACGAGGCTGAACAATAACATTACTGAATGCGGCCGGAGCACACATCATTTTTGAAAACATTATTAATGTTTTAAGCTATTTTATAAAACCATTGAAGCCGCATAAACTGGTATGTGAATAATCAAGGCAGCATTATTCAATTAACCCCAAAGAATACATACCGAGGGAGGTGCCCAAAAACAGTACATATTTGAAGAGATGTTATCTATGTATCACTTTTCGAAGTTATATTGAATTACAGTCGGGACGTGTAGTATGACGTTTGCTCAAAGGATGGCGTTAATCAAATGAATGCGAGCTTCATTCACTGTGTTCCTATTTTAATACAGTTTTCTCCTTTCTTAAAATGTGTATAGTTTTTTTTTGGCACTCTCTGTCTGTCTACAAAGTGGTGAGCAGATAAACAAAATGCGATATATCCATGCAATCAAATACTATTTAGCAATAAACAATAAAAAGGAACAAACTACTAAAAAATAAATAAATAAACAAAAGCCCACTGGTTATGCCAGTGGCATGACACATTTTTCAGTTTTATAACGACAAATTTAAGACCTAGAGAAAACTGACAGACAGGTATAGTGATCACCTATATGTTCATCACCTGCATTTAACACATAACATTTGTAATATTTGCTTTAACTGCATTACATTTCTGCTAGGAAGCATTTGAAAGCACACAGTAGGACTCTTCAGTGAAATACTATGAAAGTGTTTTTCATGTTAACTATCCTCTGTCAGCACTATTGCACTTGGGAACGTCGGCGAAACTTCCTGATATTTAATATTTAATTCACATTCAAATTTCTTCTGGGGAAAGTTTTGAGACAAAATCTTTTCCCCGCATTGGTAAAATTTCGTATTATATAAAAGCAATTATCAAAAAGGATCTAAACTGACACTTGACTTGTGAAAAGCACTGAAGAAATACATGGGGTTACTGCCCTCAAGTTGCTGTAAGGAGCCCTGATGGGGCAAAAACACCAGTGTGCGACCCCGAGATGAGAAACGGGCCCCGATGGAGGGCAAGCCCAAAGTAGAGCTTCATTAGCAGCGGGTCTGCGTGTGGCTCTCCGTGTCTTCCTGCATCATCAGCGAGAGGGCCGTTTGGGACTCAATAGGCAGATTGGGTGCGAGCCAGCAAACAGGGAGTAACAGTCAGACTTGAGTGACATGTGCCTCACGTTCCTTTGCATGACACTTAGTAAACGGTGATTTAAAACACAGCCCCTGTTTTCACAAAGGTCAATGCGGAGCTGCGGGGAGAGCAAGAATGTTCCTGAAATAGTAATAAAATTGGAGGAGAGGGCTCAGTGAGGTAGGGTTAGGGTGGTGGAGAAACAGCCCAGCAACACCTGGGGATTTTGAAAGACATTTAAGGCAAAGCTGTCCCACAGAACTTTCTGCGAGGGACATATTCTACGTCTGCACTGTCTAATGTGGTAGCTGCTGTATTGAACACTTGAGGCTGGTATGACTGGGGAAGTGAATTTTACACTTTATTTAATTTTAATAATGACTATGAAATACACGTACCTAGTGGCTACTGTGTTGTATAGCACAGCTCTTAGTTCCCAACACAAATGTCCCTCAGGCCATTGAAATCCAAGAGGATTTCAGCACGACTCACAGTGTTCATCAGACCAGCAGTAATAATGGGGACCATAAGGCCCAATGTGGGTCACCTTCTATCCATCCCTGACTCCATTTTTCTAATACAAGTTCTGTTTTTAAAGATGTGTCTCTTCTCTACTAATGATCGTAGCAAAAATTATGAAAGCTGTTTTAAGGAAATACTGAACAGATGAAAACTTCATGTTTTTGGGAGAACGACTTTCCAAATTGATTTTGCCTTTTCAGGAGGCTGGTACCTTATATTTTGAATTTTGAAAAACAAAACCAAGACCTATCACCTTTGAAGGCCTCCAATATTCATACCGTGTAATTCTAATAAATGTGGTCGAGGCTCAGGATACTTGGACTAATGTCCTTTTATAACAGGGAGAGCAAGCACATGATGAAATAAAAACCAAATTCACTTGACTCCTAACCCGGTCTCCTGGGATCAGAGATTCATTAGGAAAAATTTCCTTTCTGTTTAGTCCAGAGGCCCCAGGAGAAATCGGATGCTGAGCAGTGGGAATAAGAAGAGGGAACTGTGCCCGATGAGCAGATCCACAGAGCACTGTAACGCTCCTCTGTGCGGTCCCTCAGCTTGTACCACGTTGGTGGACAGGACCTGGGTGTTGCGTTTGACTCCTGAGCTGGCTGTGAACTGATGCTTCACTCCTTCCTGCTGTCTCGTGTGGGGACAGAGCTTCAGTCTCCATCATGAACCTTCCAGGGAGTAATTCTGACTTCCACACAGAGTCCTCCCTCTCAGAGACCCATCCAGGTGAGTCTGAGAGCCCAGCAGGTACTGAAGGAAAGGGTCAGAGAGGTCAGAAGCTGAGAACACTCACCTGAGTCACAGCGACCCTAACAGACCAGCCAGGAGACTAGAGATCTCCGTGTCTGTGGTCTTGGGTTATTAATTGGTTTATAACTAATTCATTTAATACATTAATAAGGATGCTTGAATCTTCCATACGGGGACCTTAGTTAACAATTAAGTGATGGGCATTGATGTACAGTTAGTTGACATTTTGGAATGAGGGAGATGCATAAAGTAGTTGCAGTACAATGAAAATATATCTGAGGATTTTTGCTGTTCGGGAAGTAGGAGAACAGAGTGTTAGGTACGGAGGCCAGTGCACTGAATTGAAATTTCTAAGATGGAGTGTGTTTGAGCATGTTTTGTGTTCACTGGAAAGATCCAGGCCAGGGGAGGAAGGAACTACCTTACAACAGCTGTTCTTGAGACATGTATTGCAGTAACTTCTCTCCTGCTGGGTATTCACGTGGGAAAGTTATTTATTAAGTTGAAAGAGGAATACCAAAATGTTTTACTTTGAATTATTTCATTTCTGGCGAGGCTGCCTATATTTTGGTTTGTTGCTTGTTTACTTTCTCTGTTGGAACAGTTAATTAGGGATTCCTAGCCTACATTCAGCCTTTTCCCCCTGGTGGTCATTGTCTTCTATATTTTTAATGAGAAATTCTGTCGTGCACTGAGGAGTATAAACTGAGGACTGATCAACTTCTGGGCAAAGAGGACACAGTGCTGAGAACAAAAGAGTTTGGTGATGGAGAAATGAAGGTCACCCTTGTTCCTTAAATCTTATGCCACAAAAGCATTGTAGTCAGACCGCGTTTACGTTTATGCAATGAGGACTTCAGTGTATCAGCTAATGGGGTAGAATATCTCCATCTTGATTTAAAATCTCTTTTCTACTTCATGTGGGTTTTCAAACACAATGCTCTTACCCAGGGAAGCTAATGAACCAATGGAGAGGCTTCAACTCCGTCCCCTCTGCAAATTACATTGAATAAATGTCTGTATTAGATTCTATTGCTGTTGTAAAATATTCCCTCATGAGTTGATTAAAACAAACAAGTATATGCTCTCACAGTTCTGGATGTGAGAAGCCCGAAAGGAGTCTCATGGGCTAATATCAGATGTCTGCAGAGTTGGGTTCCTTCTAGAGCTCAGGTGAAATGCTGTTTCCCTTCCTATTTCAGTATGTATTCTGGCCACCTGCCTTTCCTGGCTCATGGCCATTCCTCCGCCTTCAAAGCCAGCAGTTTAGCTTCTTCATCTTGTCTCTCGCTTCTACATAGAGGACCGTTGTGGTTACGTTCCTCCCACCTGGATGACACTGGGTCATCTTCTTAACCTCAGCCGGTTAGCAAGCCTGTCCCATCTCCAACCCTAATCCTCCCTTGCTATAAAAGTATCAAATGCAAAGGCATTGGGGATGGGGTGTGGGCATATTTTGGAGACCCTTGTTCTGCTCACTACAAAGTCTCTTAAAAGTGTATTATTGGGGTGGCCTGTTTGCTCAGTTAGTTAGAGCATTCTGCTAATAACATCAAGATTGCCGATTCGATCGCCGCTGGGCCCTCCTTACGAAAAAAAAAAAGTATGTTATTATGTGTCACTCAGGGGCCCTTACGTAAGAGAAATGAGCACAGAATTTATTACAGTTTCTGGAATGAGTGACTATACAATTGCTTTAAGTATTAATACATGCAAAGAAATATTTGCTTCAGAAAACCTGAACCTGCCTGCCCCTGACGCTGACACAGGACCTCACCTTGCTCCTCAGAGCGTGGGCCACAGACCAGGAGCTGCAGCATCAACACCCCCTGGGAGCTGGTTAGAAATGCAGACTCTCTGAGCCCCCAGGACCTGCTGACTCAGATTCTGCATCAGGTAGGATGCTGTTGACCGTAGGTACATACAGGTTGAAGTGCTGGTCTTGACTAGGTTTGCTCACCTTCTCTCTGTTGACTTGGGGGCTGAATAATGGTTGGGCGTGGGTGCTTTCCTGTGGATTGTAGGTGTTATCAGCATTCCTTCAGGCAATGCCAGATACCCCAGGCACAAAATCATTTCTGGGTGAGAAACAATGCTGGGAAGCAACCTGAAAAAAATTATACTCAAGGCCCATCACATATTGTGATTTTCATTTGGACAGATCACTAAACTCCTTCTGCTCCACCCCAGGGCCTTTGCACTGGCTATTCTTTCTTCCAGATACACACATGTCCACATTTCCTTGCCTATCCCTCACTTTCTTCACTGAGGTCTCTGTTCAAATGTCACCTTGTTTGCAGGTCTTGACTAAATGCCCATGAAAAAGAGAACACACTGGTCACTATATTGTTTTTTTTTTTTTTTTTTTTTAATTTATTGGGGTGACAATTGTTAGTAGAATTACATAGATTTCAGTTGTGCAATTCTGAATCACATCATCCATAAATCACACTGTGTGTTCACCACCCAGAGTCAGCTCCCCTTCCATCACCGTACATTTGATCCCCCTCACCCTCATCCCCCACCCCCCAACCCCCTTACGCTCTGGTAACCTCCAAATTACGTTCCCCAGATTAATTTTCAAACCCCGTGGCCATCCTGTGGTCACCGACTGCCCTCCAATCCCCTCACCCTCCCCCCCACCCCCCACTCCCCCCGCCCATCTAGCAACCCTCAGTTTTTCCTCATTGTCTCCCAAACAGTTTCTGATTAGTTCATTCACTTATTCTTTTCTTTAGAATCCGCAAATAAGTGAGATCATATGGAACTTATCTTTCTCTGTCTGACTTATTTCACTTAACATAATGTTCTCTAGATCCATCCATGTTGTTGCAAATGGTAAGATTTCTTTCTTCCTTATGGCTGCATAATACTCCATTGTATAAATGTACCACAGTTTCTTAATCCAGTCATCTACCGATGGGCATTTTGGTTGTTTCCATGTCTTAGCTATTGTGTATAGTGCTGCAATAAACATAGGAGTGCATAGAGATTTTTGAATTGAAGTTCTGGATTTCTCCGGATAGATACCTAGGAGTGGAATTACTGGATCATAAGGTAGTTCCATTTTCAGAATTTTGAGATACCTCCATACTGTTTTCCATAGCGGCTGCACCAGTCTGCAATCCCACCAACAGTGCACAAGCGTTCCCTTTTCTCCACATCCGCACCAGCACTTGTTGTTTGTAGATTTATTGATGATAGCCATTTTGACTGGGGTGAGGTGGTATCGCATTGTGGTTTTTATTTGCATTTCTCTGATGGTTAGTGAGGTTGAGCATTTCTTCATATGTCTGTTTGCCATCTGTATGTCCTTTTCAGAAAAATGTCTCTTCAAGTCCTCTGCCCATTTTTTAATTGGATCGTTTGTTTTTTTGGAGTTGGGTTGAGTAAGTTTTCCATAGATTTGTGATATTAATCCCTTATCAGATATATCACTGGCAAATATCTTTTCCCATTCAGTAGGATCCCTTCTTGTTTTATTGATGGTTTCCTTTGCTGTGAAAAAACTTTTTAGTTTGATATAATCCCACATGTTTATTCTTTCTCTTAGTTCCCTCGCGCGAGGGTGTATATCAGTAAAAATCTTACTCCGGGTAATGTCTGAGAAGTTTCTTCCTATATTTTCTTCTAGGTATTTTATGGTTTCAGACCTTACATTTCAGTCTTTAAGCCATTTTGAATTTATTTTTGTATATGGTGTAAGGAGGTGGTCCAACTTCATTTTTTTGCATGTGTCTGTCCAGGTTTCCCAGCACCATTTATTGAATAGACTGTCATTACTCCATCGTACATTCTTGCTTCCATTGTCGTAGATTAAATGGCCATATAGGCGTGGATTTATTTCTGGACTCTCTATTCTGTTCCATTGATCTATGTGTCTGTTTTTATGCCAGTACCATGCTGTTTTGATTACTGTAGCCTTGTAGTATAATTTGAAGTCAGGTATTGTTATACCTCCCACTTTGTTCTTATTTCTCAAGATTGCCTTTGCTATTCGGGGTCTTTTATGGTCCCATATAAATTTTAGGATTATATGTTCTATTTCTGTGAAAAACGACGTTGGCAGTTTGATAGGAATTGCATTGAATATGTATATTGCCTTAGGCAGTATGGACATTTTAACTATATTAATTCTTCCTATCCATGAACATGATATGTGTTTCCATCTATTTATATCTTCCTTCATTCCTTTCTTCAGTGTCTTATAATTTTCTGAGTATAGATCTTTTACTTCTTTGGTTAAATTTATTCCCAGGTATTTTATAGTCTTTGGAGCGATTGTAAATGGGATTGTTTTTTTAATTTCTCCTTCTGATGTTTTATTATTGGTATATACAAATGCAACTGATTTCTGAATATTAATTTTGTATCCTGCCACTTTACTAAATTCATCTATCAGCTCTAATAGCTTCTTGGTGGAGTCTTTAGGGTTCTCTATATATAGTATCATATCATCTGCATACAATGATAACTTTACTTCCTCCTTACCAATCTGGATGCCTTTTATTTCTTTTTCTTGTCTGATTGCTGTGGCAAGAACTTCCAGAACTATGTTGAATAGAAGCGGAGATAGTGGGCATTCTTGCCTTGTTCCTGATCTTAGGGGGAATGGTTTTAGCTTTTCCCCATTGAGTATGATGTTAGCTGTGGGTTTGTCATATATGGCCTTTATTATGTTGAGATAAGATCCCTCTATTCCCACTTTCTTAAGGGTTTTTATCATAAATGGCTGTTGGATTTTATCAAATGCTTTTTCTGCATCTATTGATATGATCATGTGATTTTTATTTTTCATTTTGTTAATGTGGTGTATCACATTAATAGATTTGCGGATGTTGAACCACCCCTGCATACCAGGGATGAATCCCACTTGATCGTGGTGAATGATCTTTTTAATGTATTGCTGAATTCTGTTTGCTAATATTTTGTTGAGGATTTTTGCATCTATGTTCATTAAAGATATCGGCCTGTAGTTTTCTTTTTTTGTGGTGTCTTTGTCTAATTTTGGGATCAGGGTGATAGTGGCTTCGTAAAAAGTGTTTGGGAGTCTTCCCTCCTTCTGGATTTTTTGGAAGAGCTTGAGGAGAATTGGTGATAATTCTTTTTTGAACGCTTTGTAAAATTCACCTGTAAAGCCATCTGGTCCAGGGCTTTTGTTTGTTGGGAGACTGTTGATTACTGATTCAATTTCCGTGGTGGTAATCAGTCTATTCAGGTTTTCTGTTTCTTCTTGAATGGGAATAACGCCGCCGCATCGCCAGTCGGCATCGTTTATGGTCGGAACTACGACGGTATCTGATCGTCTTCGAACCTCCGACTTTCGTTCTTGATTAATGAAAACATTCTTGGCAAATGCTTTCGCTCTGGTCCGTCTTGCGCCGGTCCAAGAATTTCACCTCTAGCGGCGCAATACGAATGCCCCCGGCCGTCCCTCTTAATCATTGGTCACTATATTGTTTTACTCTTGCTTTCCTTTCTTCATATGACATCACCATCTGAAATACTGTATATTTTTATTTTTAGCTTGCATATTTTTTCTAATTCATTTACTTGTATGAACTACTGTTTGTCAGAACTCTAATACTCACAAACTAGATAGTAGTATTAGGTTGGTGCAAAAGTAATGGTTTCAAAGGTTAAAATAATTGCAAAAACCACAATTACTTTTGCATCAAGTTAATACCTAAAACATGGTGAGCACTCAATTTATATTACTGAAATACATGAAGAATTTTTCACGGAAACTGTAGAATACATGATACCTTTGGAAAGAGGTGGATTGGGACAAAAATTCCTAATCTGAGATGGCACAGGAAACCCCTATAAGGAACAAGATCCATACAAAAATATTGAAATTAATCACTTGGCTGCAAAATATAAATTGTAGCATTAGAGCATCTGAGTAAAGTCTATTTGTATGAAAATTACTCATGTGATTTTTCTGTCTTGGAAGTCATTTCTTCCTCATGGAACCAGAGAATCTTACAAGAGTTTCAGAATTTGTTCTCCTGGGACTTTCAAAGGAACCAGACCTGCAGCCCCTCCTCTTTGGGCTTTTCCTCTCCATGTACATGATCACTGTGTTTGGAAACCTGCTCATCGTCCTGGCCGTCAGCTCAGACTCCCACCTGCACACGCCCATGTACTTCTTCCTCTCCAACCTGTCCTTTGTGGACATCTGTTTCACCTCCACCACCATCCCCAAGATGCTGGTGAACATCCAGACGCAGAGCAAAGTCATAACCTATGAAGGCTGCATCACACAGATGTACTTTTTCCTACTCTTTGGCACGTTGGATGTCTTTCTCCTGACCGTGATGGCCTATGACCGCTTTGTGGCCATCTGTCACCCCCTGCACTACACGGTCATCATGCACCCCCAGCTCTGTGGACAGTTGGTTCTGGTGTCCTGGATCATGAGTGTCCTGAATGCCTTGTTAGAAAGCTTAATGGTGCTGAGGCTGTCCTTCTGTGCAGACTTGGAAATCCCCCACTTTTTCTGTGAACTCAACCAGATGATCCAACTTGCCTATTCTGACACCTTTGTTAATACCCTGGTGTTATATATTGTAACTGTGCTGATTGTTGGTGGTTCCCTGGCTGGGATCCTTTACTCTTACTATAGGATATTTTCCTCCATACGTGCAATGTCATCAGCTAAGGGGAAGTATAAAGCATTTTCTACCTGTGCGTCTCACCTCTCGGTCATCTCCTTATTTTATTTAACAGGCCTAGGAGTGTACCTCAGCTCTGCTGTGACCCACAGCTCACACTCTGGTGCTACAGCCTCGGTCCTGTACACAGTGGTCACCCCCATGCTGAACCCCTTCATCTACAGTCTCAGGAATAAAGACATAAAGGGGGCTCTGAAAAGGTCCTTTGGGATGACAGCATAAAAGGGACGGTCGTCCTGACTGAAAAAGTGCCCTTGGTTTCATGGCTCCAAGTCTAAAACCAGACATTGTGATTCTGTAATCTGACTGTGTTTGTGGAATTTCCTTCTTTTATTTATATTGTGGAATTTCCTTTGGTTTGATTTCAACTTTTGTATATAATTTTAAAAATTATTTATTTTTTAACATTACAGTTGACATTCAATATTATTTTATATTAATTTCAGGTGTGCACTATAGTGGTTAGACATTCATATAATTTATGTAGTGACCCCCCCATTAGTCTGCACCTCCTGGCACTATATACAGTTGCTGCAATATTATTTACTATATTCTGTATGCTGTGCTTTACATCCCTGGGACTATTTTGTAAATATCAATTTGTATGTCTTTATCACTTCACTTTTTTTACCCAGGCCCATAATCCTCACCTTTCTGGCAACCATCAACTTTTTCTCTGTAAATATGAGTCTCTTTTTATTTTGCTTCATTTTGTATTTACATTCCATGCATGAAATCATGTGGTATTTGTCTTTCTCTGCCTGAAATTTTTACTTAGCATAATACCCTCAGGTACACCATGTTGTCACAAATGGTAAGATTTCATTCCTTTCTATGACCACGTAATAATCCATTGTACATATGTACCACATCTTCTTTATCCAGTCGTCAACTGATGAGCACTTAGGTTGCTTACATATGTGGCTCTTGTAAATAGTGTTGCAGTGAACATAGGGTTTCCTAATAAGTGGTTTGGATTTCTTTGGATAATTACTCAGAAGGGGAATTGCTGTGTTCTATAATGTCTGCACCAATTTGCAATCAACCGACAGTGCACGAGAGTTCCTTTTTTTCTCCACGTCCTCACCAGCACTTGTTGCTTATTGATTTACAACAGCCATTCTGACACGTGTGAGTTGATATCTCATTATGGTTTTAATTTAAGGATTAGTGACCTTGACCATCTTTTTATATAGCTATTGGCCATCGGTGTGTCCTCTTTGGAGAAATGTCTATTCAGTCCTCTGTGCTTTTTAAAATCGGATTGTTTGTTTTTTTGAGGTTGAGTTGTATATATTCTTTATAAACTTGGGATATAACCCACATCCGATGAATCATTGGTGAATGTCTTCTCCGAAAAGAATGTCTTTTCTTTTTGTTGATGGTTTTCATTGCTGTGCAAGAACTTTTAATTGGATGTAGTTCCACTTGTTTATTTTTTGTTTTGTTTCCCTTGACCAAGGAAATAGATCAGAAAACAAATGTTACTAAGAGCAATGTCAGAGAATCTACTGCCTGTGATTTCTTCTAGGAGTTTATGGATCCAAGTATTACATTTAAGTCTTTCATCCATTTTGAGTTTATTCTTGTAAATGGTGTAAGAAGGTGTTCCAATTTCATATATTTGCATGTATATATCCAGTTTTCCCAACATCATTTATTGAAGAGACTGTCTTTGCCTCACTGTATATTGTTGTCTCGTTGTCAGAGACAAAGGATCATGTAAGTGTGGGTTTATTTCTGAGCTCTTTATTCTATTCCATCCAATTATGTGTCTGTTTTTATGCCCATACCGTGCAGTTTTCATTACTGTAGATTTTAGTATAGCTTGATATCAGGAACATGATATGTCCAACTTGGTTCTTTCTCAAGAGTGCTGTGGTTATTCATGGTTCAATATCCATTTTAAGATGATTTGTTCTAGTTCTGTGAAAAATGCAAAGTTAATATTTAGAAATCAGTAGAATTTTTATACACTAATACTGAACTATAAGAAAGAGGAATAAAGAAAACAATCTCATTTATAATTGCATCAAAAAATACCTCGGAATAAATTTGACCAAGGAGAAAATAGACCTATACACAGAAAAGTACATGACACTGAAGAAAGAAATTGAAGAAGATACAAAAAACGGAAGCTTATATTGTGGTATTGGACAGGAGAAATTAACATCGTTAAAATGTCCACACTACCCAAAGCAATCTAGTGACTTAATGCAATCCCTATCAAAACACCAAAAATCAGCCAGGGACCTTTGGAGATGTAATTGGCTTATTAAGTGATTCGTGAACGAGACAGCATCCCTTCCAGCAACCAGAAGGGAACAGCCAGTGGTTGTACAAAATGGAAGATTTTCATAGGAAGAAGGGTGGGACAAGGAGCTATTAACAAAAGAAGAGAAAAGATTAATTTTAGACCTGGGTTTTTTGGGTGGAGGAAGGAAACAGCAAGGTTTTTTATCCTACAGATTCCCTCTTCCTTCCATAGGGGATGGAGAGGGACCCTGTGACCAGTGCTTTCACAGAAAATTGCAAACTGGTTGATTAAGATTACATTTCTAATAGAGGTTGAATCTGTCATTGGGTCCCATATTAAATCTAAGTTTGGCCTCATGAGATTTTGGCACCATGATGCCATTTTGTGCCTGTGATTTTCTCTAACTGTATTATGGGCATTTTAACAATATCAATTCTACCAATAATTGAGCATATAATATCTTTCTATATTCTAGTGTCCTTTAAAATGCATCCATTGCTGAATTAAAGGAGCTATCCAAAACTTAAGAATACATATTGCATGAATATATATATATTTATCTATAAAAATATTTATAGATAATTATATATAAAAATTATTTAAATATTTATAATTAATGTACATGTATTCACCATATAATTAATTGGTTTGTTATGTGATTGTAAAAAATGTAATCACCTTGATCCTATTTCTGCATTTCTGATGGTGATATGGGATTATGAAGCTAAATCAGGTGGGTGCTGTTAGAAAAAATAAACTCTTTGGAAGTAGTTGGTGAGTCTAAGAACTCTTTCACAGGGAAGCAGTGTATGTACACATACATATATGTACATTTTTGCCTGACTCTATTTCAGGTAAACACACACACACACACACACACACACACACACACCATCACACAGACTCATTAATATTGTCACCTTTAATGTTGAATGGAAACTGGAAAGAAATTTGGAGAGAATAGAATTTAAAAGAATGAATGGTTAAATTAACATGAAACTAGGAGAATTAGAACTTTAGGCATATGGATTTAAAGAAGAATGTTTGACCTTAATGTCAGTAATGAATACATTTCCTATCTTAATGCACAAAGGCTTCAAAGTCAGAACCACATTTATTTTATGCAACGGAGACTTTGTTACAGCAGCTCAGGGAAGAAATTCCCCAAACTGACTTCAGATGTCTTCTTCCGCTTAAGGTGGGATTTCCACACAAATGCACTTAATCAAGGGAGGCAAATAGAATAAACCAAGAAGCTAAAATTTACTCTCCTAACAACAACAACAAAAAATTATCAAACAAATGTATTACTTTTCTATCGTAACAAATTACTATACTAGGAGTATAAAAGACACAAATTCATATAGTTACCGGTTCAGATTTCAGAACCCTGAAACAAGTCTCCATGGACTAAAATCAAGATGTCTGCCACCTGCTTCGTTCTGGAGGCTTTAGGAGAGAGTCCCTTTCCTCTCCTGTTCCACTTTCTCGTGGCCACAGGCATTTCTTGCCTCATGGCCCTCTCTCCATCTCTAAAGCAGCTTGGAGCATCTTCCAATCTCCCTCTGATTCCGACTATTCCTCCTTTTCTTCCACATTCTAGGACTGCGGTCGTTACATTAGTCTCACCTGCATAATCTTCTTCCTATCTTAAAGCCTGCTGATCGCAACCATATTCCAAGGGCTACCTTAGTCCTCCCCTTACTGTAAGAAATAGTATATTCACAGTTTCCAGGGACTAGGAGGTGGACATCTTTTGGAGGCCATTATTCTGTCTACAAAGCCTTTTTCAGAACTGTGTTATTTCGTGATGTTCAAGGGCTCCCGTGTAAACGAAACAACACAGAATTTATCATAAGCTCTGAGATGAGTGAATACAGTCATGCACCGCATAATCACACTTAGGTCCAGGAGGGAACCTCATATACAATGATGCTCCATGTGATTATAATGTTGCTAAAAACTTCCTATCACCTAGTGGCATCGTAGCCATGGTAACAGTAATGCAACACATTGCACGAATACTTCCCATCCTGTTACAGTTGCCGACAGTACTCAGTATAGTAACATGCTGAACAGGTGTGTGGACTAGGAGCTGCAGGGGAACAGAATTTGTCACCCTAAAATATGTCACTTTGGTGTAAGGATTATTTTAGGCTGGTTAATTTTAAGAAACACCAAGTACCCTGTGTAAGGGATATTTACATTTATAAGGAATACCTCCATTTGTGAGGGGTTGTGTCCCCCCACAAGTCAATGCTTCGAGGAGCCAAGGGACAGAGTCCTCAGTCCTAGACTTTTGAGAGAACTCTGACTCGGGGTTGGGATAAGGTGCTGGGAGATGAGACCTCTGGCAGGTGGGAGCGTCATGGACAAGCAGGAACAAAAACAGGATTCACTGGACTTCTCAGCTAGTCCCTTTCAATATTAATCTCCAAACATCACTCTGCTGGTGAGGGACCCACGTCCCCAGCCCTGCACCACTGTAGCCCACGATCAGGGGCTGAGCTCCACAGAAATTCTATGGCAGAGACACGGGCTTCTTTTGGATCCAACAACCCAGCGTGGTCTTGGCTGAGGTTGCTGTTTCAGACTTGACTGTGGGACCATGAGGACCATGTGACCTTGGAGGGCTTCGCAGTGGCTGCCTGTGGCTTCCTGAGCTTTCGTCTGCAGAGGCTGCGGTGGGGTGATGTGCATGTAAGCCACGTCGTTGACGACCACCTCCCATGGGTTTTGGCCCTGGTGTTATTTTTGATTGCCAGTAAGTCATGTTCTAATTTCAATGTGTTTATAGTTTTTGACAATATACAAGAACATATAAAACTGGTATGGGAAACAACAGTCTTCTCTCAATGCTCTTGGCTGACAAATAATATTGAGTCGGCAGTTCATCGTCAAAAAGGTTTTATTTGGGAAAAGGAAAGAACAAGGAAAAAGATGGCTGCCACCCTGCACCTGCACATGCAGGCCCACCAAGCCACGTGTTCTAAAATGGTAGATGTACAGTTAAGGGAGACAGGAACCATAGATTTTTTTTTGAAAAGGAAGTTAGAATCATAGAGTTCAAATGGTGGGCTCATAAACTTCCATGTTCTCATCTCCCCCTTTAGACCTTCCAGCCTGATCAGTTTCCTTAATGTCCCAGTTCTGTTTAAAATGCAAAAGGAAGAATTAATGCAGACCTGAATGAGTGGTTGAAATTCTTAAAGAAAGGATGATAGCATGAATTTGTGACTGTGAGAGACACTTGGCATCACTGTGCTTCACGCAGAGACAGGGAAGAGGTTAACCATGAGAAGTAGTTACACCCGAGGATAACTGTGCCAAGTATTGGGGGGCCCACAGCCGTGAGGTAGAAAAGACTTTGCATGTTTTCTTGGATTGTGGCAGAGTATAGATTTGGAGTAAGTGATTCCAAAGTGTTTCCTTTGTCACTCCTGGATTAAGATATTTTATTCCTTCATAATCCAGACGTGAACTCAGAACACAGTGAAGTCTCCCTGTATGTGGCGTGCCGTCCAAGCCCCTGGCTGGCTGTTTGGCAACAGGCGTTCTGTGATGGGTGATACGGAAGAAGAGAGCCTGCCCCTTCCTGAGTCACTGCAGTGAAGGCACTTGAGCTGAGGCGACTTGGGGGAAACACTTTAATGGCTAAACATTCTAGCTTTGATTTTTCTCAACAGAAGTATATTTGTTTTCTTCACAATTTGGGGATTTTTCTTGGAAGACTTGGCTCCAAATAAACTCATGATCCAAGAAAGAGATTTAGGAATGGACAACACTGGCTTTCAAGGTCAAGATAGCTTCATGTCAGCTGCTGGCTAGGCAAAAATAAAATATTTAAAAATGCATTTTTAAGTAATATTCTTATTGTAAATTGTTTCAGTTTCTGGAATGACCTGGTTTCTAAGCCACCAGTGTTCTTGATCAATATTTAAAGGAAATGACAATTATTCCTCAATTTAAAAATATACGAAAGAAATAATTGTTTTATTAATGGACAGCTTCACTTCTTTCAGACTCTTCATTTTTCTCAGTTGTGAAATGTGGTTAAATATAGTATCTGTTTCACGAATGTTTTCAAAATATTGAATAAGAAATCGTTAAAAATAGCCTTATGGTG
The DNA here is from genome assembly GCF_004115265.2 of Rhinolophus ferrumequinum. Taxonomy (NCBI): domain Eukaryota; kingdom Metazoa; phylum Chordata; class Mammalia; order Chiroptera; family Rhinolophidae; genus Rhinolophus; species Rhinolophus ferrumequinum. Next base: position 49,087,261 of record NC_046301.1, read on the forward strand.
TCTGACATATATTATGTCCCAATAAATGCTGCAATTATTATTCTGCTCAGGAGATGAACAAGTGTAGGTAGGTGGTAATCAGCTTGCTTCCCAGAAGTTAGTGCAGGAATTTGGTAGCATATCAACTGGCCCTGGTAGGAGACTATGAAAACAAATCAAATCACTCACTCCGTGAGTCAGCAGAATTATCTTTTCAGAGAGGCTGTTACATGTGCAGGTTGGCACGAAGCAGTAGAATAGAAAGAACAGACCTGGAAGACAGACCTGATCACAATGCAGGTGCACGTGCTGTGTGGCCAGAGCAGTGCAGGGCCACCATCTTCACTGGTGTGACACCTTCCGCCAGGAGTCTGTGATCTTAGGAGAGAATGAACGTATGTAAAGTGCCTCGCATATAGTCAGGCCCAAAGAAATGGTTCTGAGATCATTACAAAAATAACCTTATAAGGAATTACTTGAAAAGCAACCTCCTGCTGTGTTCTAGATTCAAAGCCCAGAGAACACATTCTGCTGGACATTGTTCTCTGCAGTCCTGGACTGAGCTCCCTGTTTCGTCATCAGGAGACCCTGAAACCTTTAATTTTCTGTGAAACATTGTTAGGCTTATTGTACTATGCTTATAAAAGCAGAATTTGGGGACACAGTGACACAAAACAAAAAGATACCATGTCATCAAACCCTCACTTTACCCGAAAGCTAAATTACCCAGAAGAACCTTTTCTGAAAATTCTAGTGTTTCTGGTTTTATTGATATTTATTAAACACAAAGCTGAACAGTAACATTCCTCCATGCAGTCAGAGCACAAGTCATTAAAAAAAACATTATTAATGTTTTAAGCTGATTTATAAAACCATTAAAGCCGCATAGACTGGTATGTGAATAATTGAGACAGTATTATTCATGTAGCTCCAAGATACATACAGAGGCGTGTCAAAAAATGTACATATTTTAAGAGGTGTTATCGATGTATCACTTTTTGAAATTGAATTTAATTACAGTAGCAACATGTACTATGGCATTTGCTCAAAAGATGGTGTTAATCAAATGAATGCTAGCGTCATTCATTGTGTTACTATTTCAATACAGTTTTCTCCTTTCTTAATGTGTGTATATATTTTTGGCACCCTCTGCATGTCCACAAACTGATGAGTAGAAAAACCAAATGTGATATATCCACACAGTTGAATATTATTTAGCAATAAATAATTTTAAAAAAATGAAGTACTGAAAAAAAACCAAGCAGCAAAAAACCCAATGAAGCCCACATGATTTGCCAGTGGCATGACATATTTTTTTAAACATTTTTATTATGACAATTTTAAACATAGAGAAAAAGAGAAAGACTAATACGGTGATCACCTTTATGTTCATCACCTGCATTTAACCCATAACATTTGTATTATTTGCTTTATCTGCATTACATTTCTGCTAGGAAGCATTTGAAAGGACACAGTAGGACACTTGATTGAAATGCTACCCATGCGTCGTTTCATATTAACTGTCCTCTGTCAGCACTATTGGACTTGGGAACATCGGCAAGAACTTCCTCATATTTAATTCACATTCAAATTTACCCTGAGGAAAGTTTTGAGACAAAGTACTGTCCCTGCGTTAGTAGAATTTCCTATTATATAAAAGCAATTATCAAAAGGATCTAAACCAACACTGACTTGTGAAAAGTACTGAAGAAATACATGGGGTTACTGCCCTCAAGTTGCTGTAAGGAGCTCAGATGGGGCAAAAACACCAGTGTGCGACCCCGAGATGAGAAACGGGCCTCGATGGAGGGCAAGCCCAAGTAGAGCTTCATTAGCAGCGGGTCTGCGTGTGGCTCTCCGTGTCTTCCTGCGTCATCAGCGAGAGGGCCGTTTGGGACTCAATAGGCAGATTGGGTGCGAGCCAGCAAACATGGAGTAACAGTCAGACTTGAGTGACATGTGCCTCATGTTCCTTTGCATGGCACTTAGTAAACGGTGTTTTAAAACACAGCCCCCGTTTTCACAAAGGTCAATGTGGAGCTGTGGGGAGAGGAGGAATGTTCCTGAAATAGTAACAACATTGGAGGAGAGGGCTCAGTGATGTAGGGTTAGGGTGGTGGAGAATCAACCCAGCAACACCTGGGGATTTTGAAAGACATTTAAGGCAAAGCTGTCCCACAGAACTTTCTGCGAGGGACATATTCTACGTCTGCACTGTCTAATGTGGTAGCTGCTGTATTGAGGTGGTATGACTTGGAAATTGATTTTTAAATTTAATTTAAGTTACAATTTTTAAATAGTCACCTGTACCTGACTACTTTGGTGGACAGCACAGGTCTTAGCTCCCAAGATGAATGTCCCTCCAGCCATCGAAATCCAAGAGGATTTCAGCACGACTCACAGTATTCAACAGACCAGCAGTAATAACGGGGACCATAAGGCCAAATGTGGTTCACATTCTATCCATCCCTGAGACCATTTTTCTAATACAAGTTGTGTTTTTAAAGATGTGCCTCTTCTCTACTAATGCTTGTTGACAAAATTATGAAAGCTGTTTTAAGGAAATAGTGTAAAGATGAAAAATTTATCTTTTGGGGAGAATTTCTTTCCTAAATGACTGTCTTTTTAGTAGGCTGGTACCTTGCATGTTGAATTAAAAAAAAATAATTCTAGGTTTATCATATTTTAAGGCATCCAATATTTGTATTGTATAATTCTAATAAATATGATCCAGGCACAGGATACTTGCAGATTCAAGGACAGATGTCCTTTTAAATTCAGGGAGATCATGAACATGGAGAAATAAAAACTAAATTAAAAACAGAATTCTAACCCGGTCTCCTGGGATCAGAGATTCATTAGGAAAACTTTCCTTTCTGTTTAGTCCAGAGGCCCCGGGGGAAATTGGATGCTGAGCAGAGGGAATAAGAAGAGGGAACTGTGCCCGATGAGCACATCTACAGAGCGCGGTAATGCTCCTCTGTGCGGTCCCTCAGCTTGTACCACGTGGGTGGACAGGACCTGGGTGTTGCGTTTGACTCCTGAGCTGGCTGTGAACTGATGCTTCACTCCTTCCTGCTGTCTCGTGTGGGGACAGAGCTTCAGTCTCCATCATGAACCTTCCAGGGAGTAATTCTGACTTCCACACAGAGTCCTCCCTCCCAGGGACCCATCCAGGTGAGTCTGAGAGCCCAGCAGGTACTGAAGGAAAGGGTCAGAGAGGTCAGAAGCTGAGAACACTCACCTGAGTCACTGCGACCCTAACAGCCCAGCCAGGGGACTAGAGATCTCCGTGTCAGTGTTCTTGGCTTATTAATTGATTGTGGGGACAGAGCCAGGAGTGCAGTGTCCAGGCCCTCGTCCTCACTTGGAAAGGTGCTGGCTCCCGTAGTAAATGGCCAGCAACTGTGATTGGATAGCTATCAGCTGTGGTTAGTTGGCCGTCAGCTGTAACCAGTGAGCCATTGGCCCCTAATATAACCGCCATAGCTACGCTTGCAGCAGATTATGGCTGAGCTAGCAAGCGCGAGATGTGGTTAGTACGGTGGATTGCAGCCAGCAGGTAGGGTTGGTTGGTTGGCAGAGAAACAGACAGCAGGTTGCAGATCGCGTGGCTCCTATTCCCTGTCTCTCCATCCCAGACGCCAGCGAGAATATAGTGGTACGACTCCCCTATCTGTGGCTCCATGGGTGTTCCTTTTTGGCCTCGCCATATCCTTCAGTCTTGTGCAGGGAGCGAGAGTAGAGACCCCGCATGACACCCTGCATGACATTGATTTATAACTAATGCATTTAATACATTAATATGGATCCTTGAATCTTCCGTACAGGGACCATATTTAAAATTGAGTGATATGCGTGCATGTAACCTTATGTGACCTTGTAAAATGAGTGAGATGCATGAAATGGTTGCAGTATGATGAAAACATATCTGAGGATTTTTGGTGTTCGGGGCATAGGAAAATAGTGTTAGGTGTGGAGGCCGGTGCACTGAAGTGAAATTTCTAAGATGGGGTGTATTTGAGCATGTTTTGTGTTCACTGACAAGATCCAGGCTGATGGAGGTAGGAACTACCTTGCAACACACGTTTGTGAGAAATGCATTGCAGTATCTTCTCTCATGCTGGGTATTCACATGAAGAAGTTATTTAATAAATAGAAAGAGGAATACCAAATAGTTTGAATTATTTCATTCCTGGTGAGGCTGCATATATTTCGGTTTGTAACTTGTTTACTTTGATTTTGGAACAGTTAGTCGAATTTCTGTCCCACACCGACCTCTTCTCCCCTCATGGTCATTGTCCTCTACATTTTTAATGAAATTCTGTCATACACTGGGGAGTATAAATTGAGCATTGACCAAATTTTAGGCAAAGAGGACACAGTGCTGAGAACAAAACACTTCGGTGAAGGAGAAATGAAGGGCACCTGTTGTACCTTAAATCTAATGCCCCAAAGGCATCTCACACCACGTTTACATTTATGCAATGAGGACTTCCATGCACCTGCTAATGGGGGTGGGATGTCTCCAGTTTGATTTAAAGTTCTTTCCACTTCATGTGGGTTTTCAAAGTAAAATGCCCTCAACCAGGGAAGCTAATGAATGAGTGGAGAGGCTTCAACTTAGTCCCCTCTCCAAATTTTATTGAATAAATGTCTGTATTAGATTCTATTGCTGCTGTAAAATATTCCTCTACTAGTTAATTAAAACAAACAGACATATGCTCTCACAGTTCTGGATGTGAGAAGCCCAAAATGAGTGTCATGGGCTCATATCAGATATCTGCGGAGCTGGGTTCCTTCTAGAGGCTCAGGTGAAGTGCTGTTTCCCTTCCTGTTTCAGTCTGTATTCTGGCCACCTGCCTTTCCTGGCTCATGGCCATTCCTCCGCCTTCAAAGCCAGCAGTTTAGCTTCTTCATCTTGTCTCTCGCTTCTACATAGAGGACCATTGTGGTTACGTTCCTCCCACCTGGATGATACTGGGTCATCTTCTTAACGTCAGCCGGTTAGCAAGCCTGTCCCATCTCCTACCCTAATCGTCCCTTGCTATAAAAATATGAAATGCAAAGGCACTGGGGATGGGGTGTGGGCATATTATGGAGGCCCTTAAACGGCTCACTACAAGGTCTCTTAGTGTATTATTGGGGTGGGTGGTTAGCTCAGTTAGTTAGAGCGTCGTGCTAATACCACCAAGGTGTCCGGTTCGATCCCTGCTGCACAATCCTTACGAAAAAAACAAAAAAACAAAAATGGTGTATTATTATGTGTTACTCACGGGCCCTTACGTAAGAAAAATGAACAGAGAATTTATTACAGTTTCTGGAATGAGTGAACACACTAATTGCTTTAATAATTCATGCAAGGAAATAATTGACTCAGAAAACCTGAACCTTTCTGCCCCTGACACTGACACAGGACCTCACCTTGCTCCTCAGAGCGTGGTCCACAGACCAGGAGCTGCAGCATCAACACCCCCTGGGAGCTGGTTAGAAATGCAGACTCTCTGAGCCCCATGACCTGCTGAGTCAGATTCTGCGTCTGGTAGGATCGTAGGCACATACAGGTTGAAGTGGTAGTCTTGACTAGGTTTGCCCACCTTCTCTCTGTTGACTTGGGGGCTGAATAATGGTTGGGTGTGGGTGCTTTCCTGTGGATTGTAGGTGTTATCAGGATTCCTTCAGGCAATGCCAGGTACCCCAGGCACAAAATCATTTCTGGGTGAGAAACACGGCTGGGAAATAACCTGAAACAATTACAATCTAGGTCCATCAGATACTCTGATATTCACTTCGGACAGATCACTAAATCCTTTTACTCCACCCCAGGGCATCTGTACTGGTCATTCCTTCTTCCAAGTACACTCGCCCACATTTCCTTGCCTCTCCCTCACTTTCTTCACTAGAGTCTCTGTTCAAATGGCACCTTGTTTGCAGGACTTGCCTAAATGTCCTGGAAAAAAAAAAACACACTGGTGAGTATCTTGTTTTACACTTGCTTTCCTTTCTTCATATGATCTGTCACCATATGAAATGTTATATATTTTTATTATTAGCTTGCATATTTTTTCCCTTCATTGACTTGTATAAACTTCTGTTTTTCAGAACTCTAGCACTCACAGACTAGACAGTACCTAAAACATGGTGAGCATTCAATTTATATTCCTGAAATACATGAAGAATTTCTCATGAAAACTGTACAATACATGGCACCTTTGGAAAGAAGCAGAATGGGACAAAAATTCCTAATCTGAGATGTCACAGGAAACCTCTAGAAGGAAGAAGATCCATACAAAAATATTGAAATTTATCACTTGGCTTCAAAATAGAAACTGTAGCATTAGAACATCTGAGTAATGTCAGTTTGTATGAAAATTACTCATGTGATTCTCCTGTCTTGGAAGTCACGTCTTCCTCATGAAATCAGACAATCTTACAAGAGTTTCAGAATTTGTTCTCCTGGGACTTTCAGAGGAGCCAGACCTGCAGCCCCTCCTCTTTGGGCTTTTCCTCTCCATGTACCTGATCACTGTGTTTGGAAACCTGCTCATCATCCTGGCCGTCAGCTCAGACTCCCACCTGCACACGCCCATGTACTTCTTCCTCTCCAACCTGTCCTTTGTGGACATCTGTTTCACCTCCACCACCGTCCCCAAGATGCTGGTGAACATCCAGACACAGAGCAAAGTCATAACCTATGAAGGCTGCATCACACAGATGTACTTTTTCCTACTCTTTGGCATGTTGGATGTCAATCTCCTGACCGTGATGGCGTATGACCGCTTCGTGGCCATCTGTCACCCCCTGCACTACACAGTCATCATGCACCCCCGCCTCTGTGGACAGTTGGTTCTGTTGTGCTGGATCATGAGTGTCCTGATTTCCTTGTTATATAGCTTAATGGCGCTGAGGCTGTCCTTCTGTGCAGACTTGCAAATCCCCCACTTTTTCTGTGAACTCAACCAGATGATCCAACTTGCCTGTTCTGACACCTTTGTTAATAACCTGGTGATGTATTTTGTAGCTGTGCTGCTGGGTGGTGGTCCTCTGGCTGGAATCCTTTACTCTTACTACAGGATAATGTCCTGCATACGTGCGATGTCCTCTGCTCAGGGGAAGTATAAAGCATTTTCTACCTGTGCGTCTCACCTCTCAGTTGTCTCCTTATTTTATGTAACAAGCCTGGGAGTGTACCTCAGCTCTCCTGCTACCCACAATGCACGCTCTAGTGCTACAGCCTCGGTCCTGTACACAGTGGTCACCCCCATGCTGAACCCCTTCATCTACAGTCTCAGGAATAAAGACATAAAGGGGGCTCTGAAAAGGTCCTTTGGGATGACAGCATAAAAGGGACGGTCGTCCTGACTGAAAAAGTGCCCTTGATTTCATGGCTCCAAGTCTAAAACCAGACATTGTGATACTTTAATCTGAATGTGTTTGTGGAATTTACTTCTTTTATTTATATTCTGGAATTTCTTTTTGTTTGATTTCAACTTCTGAAAATAATTAAAAAAAATTATTTATTTTTTTACATTATAGTTAACATTCAATATTATTTTATATTAATTTCGGGTGTACACGATCGTGGTTAGACATTCATATAATTTATGTAGTGACCCCCCATTAGTCTGTACCTCCTGGTACTATATACAGTTGCTGCAATATTATTTACTATATTCTGTATGCTGTGCTTTACATCCCTGGGACTATTTTGTAAATATCAATTTATATTTCTTAATCCCTTTACTTTTTTACCCAGCCCCACAACCCTCACCTTTATGGCAACCATCGATTTGTTTTCTGTAAATATGTCTGTTTTTGTTTTGTTTATTTTTCTCTTTCAATTCCATGTATATGCAAGATCATATGGTATTTGTCTTTCTCTGTCTGACTTGTTTTACTTAGCATAATTTCCTCCAGGTCCACCCATGGTGTCACAAATGGTAAGATTTCGTTCCTTTTTCTGACCACGTAATAATCCATTGTATATATGTACCATATGTTTTTTTTTCAGTGCTCAACTGATGAGCACTTAGGTTGCTTACATATTTGGCTCTTGTAAATAGTGTTGCAGTGAACATAGGGGTTCACATATCTTTCCTAATAAGTGTTTTGGATTTCTTTGGATAATTACTCAGCAGTAGAATTGCTGTGGTCCATATTGGCTTCACCAATTTGCAATTCCACCGACAGTACACGAGGGTTCTGTTTTTCTCCATGTCCTCACCTGCACTTGTTGCTTATTGATTTACAACAGCCATTCTGACACGTGTGAGTTGATATCTCAATGTGGTTTTAATTTGATGATTAGTGACATTGGCTATCTTTTTATATACCTATTGGACATCGGAGAAATGTCTTTTCAGTTCTCTGACCTTTTTAAATGGGATTGTTTGTTGTTTTGAGGTTGAGTTGTATGTATTCTTTACAAATTTGGTATATAACCCTTATCTCATGTATTATTGGCGATTGTCTCCTCCCTAATAAGTAGGTTGTCTTTTCTTTTTGTTGATGGTTTTCATTGCTGTGCAAAACCTTTTTACTTGGATGTAGTTACACTTGTTTATTTTTTGTTTTGTTTCCCTTGCCCAAGGAGATATATCATAAAACATATGTTACTACGAGCAATGTCAGAGAATTACTGCCTATGTTTTCTTCTAGGAGGTTTATGGTTCCAAGTCTTACATTTATGTCTTTCATCCATTTTGAGTTTATTCTTGTATATGGTGTAAGAAGGTGTTCCAGTTTCATATTTTCCCATAAATGCAAGTTTTCCCAACACCATTTATTGCAGAGACTGTCTTTACCTCACTGTATATTCTTGCTTTGTTTTCATAGACAAACGACCATGTATGTGTGGGTTTATTTCTGATCTCTTTATTCTATTCCAATGAATTGTGTGTCTGTTTTTATACCCGTACCGTGCTGTTTTCATTACTATAGACTTGTAGTATAGCTTGATATCAGGTAGCATGATATCTCCAACTTTGTTCTTTCTCAAGAGTGCTGTAGTTATTCATGGTCTTCTGTGGTTCCATATCAATTTAAGATTTTTTTTTGTTCTTGTCCTTGAAAAATACAAAATTAATATTTAGAAATCAGTTGAATTTTTATACACTAATACTGAACCATCAGAAAGAGAAATAAAGAAAACAATCTCATTGATAATTGCATCAAAAAAATACCTCGGAATAAATTTGACCAAGGAGAGAATAGACCTATACACAGAAAAGTACATGACACTGAAGAAAGATATTGAAGAAGATACAATAAATGGAAGCTTATATTGTGGTATTGGACAGGAGAAATTAACATCGTTAAAATGTCCAAACTACCCAACGCAATCTTTTGACCTAATGCAATCTCTATCAAAGCACCAAAAATCAACCAAGTACATTTGGAGATGTAATTGGCTTTATTAAGTGATTCGTGAATGAGGCAGCATCCCTTCCAGCAACAAGAAGGGAACAGCCAAGGTTGTACAAAATGGAAGTTTTTCGATGAAGAAGAGTATGGCGAGGACCTATTAACAAAAGAAAAGAAAAGACTAATTTTACTCCTAGGTTTTTTTGGGAGGAGGAAGGGAACTGCAAGGTTTCTCATCCTACAGATTCCCTCTTCCTTCCATAGAGAATGTAGAGGGCCCTTGTGACTAGTGCTTTCACAGAAAATTCCAGACTGGTTGATTAAGATTACATTTCTAATAGAGGTTGAAACTACCAAAAGGTCCCATATTAAATTTATGTTTGGCCTAATGAGTTTTTACCACCAGTGATGCCATTTTGGGCCTGTGATTTTCTCTTTAACTGTAGTATGGACACTTAGAGATATCAATTTTTCCAAAAATTGAGCAGAGAATCTCTTTCCATATTTGAGTCTCCTTTAAAATGTATCCATTGCTGAGTTAAAGGAGCCATAGAAAAATTAAGAATGCATGTTGCATGAATATATATATATACACACATATACATATATTTATAATTATATATTTAAATTATATAACTATTTATAATTTATATATGTAATCTATGTTTAATTAATTGCTTTGTTATGTGATTGTAAATAATGTAATCACCCTGATCTTATTTACGCGTTTCTGATGGTGATATGGGATGATAAAGCTAATTCAGGTGGATGTTGTTAGAAAAAATAAAATGTTTGGAAATAGTTGGTGAGTCTAAGAACTCTTTCACAGGTAAGGAATGTATGTACACGTACTTATATGGCCATTTTTGCCCGACTCTATCTCAGGTAACACACACACACACAAACACACACACCATCACACAGACTCATTAATGTCACTTTCATGTGAAAGGAAACTGGAAAGAAATTTGCAGAGAATAGAATTTAAAAGACTGAGTGGTTAAATTAACATGAAACTAGAAGAATTAGAACTTTAGGCGTATGCAGTTAATGTAGAATGTTTGACCTTAACTTTAATAATGAATACATTTCCTTTCTTCATGTCCAAAGGCCTGAGTCAGAACCACGTTTATTTTATGCAATGGAGAATTCATTAGAGCGTTTAAGGGAACACATTCCCCAAATTGACGTATCTCAATGCTGTCGGCTGACAAATAATATTGAGTCGGCAGTTCATCGTCAAAAAGGTTTTATTTGGGAAAAGGAAAGAACAAGGAAAAAGATGGCTGCCCCCCTGCACCTGCACATGGAGACCCAGTGAGGCCCGTGTTCTACAACGGTAGATAGATATCTGTACATATGTATAAGGGAGACAGGAACCACAGAGGTTTTTTGAAAAGGAAGTTAGGACCATAGATTTTTACTACGTGGGCTCATAAACTTCCACGAACTTATCTCCCCATTTAGACCTCCCAGCCTGATCAGTTTCCTTAAAATGCCAGTTCTCTTTGCAAAAGGAAGAATTAATGCAGACCCATATGACAGATGAAATTCTTAAAGAAAGGATGATAGCATGAATTTGTGACTGTGAGAGAGACGTGGCATCACTGTGCTTCACGCAGAGACAGGGAAGAAGTGAACCATGAGAAGCAGTTACACCCGAGGATAACTGTGCCGAGTATTGGGGGGCCCACAGCCGTGAGGCAGAAGGGACGTTGCATGTTTCCTTGGACTGTGGCAGAATGTAGATTTGGAGTGAGTGATCCTAAAGTGTTTGCTTTGTCACTCCTGGATTAAGGTATTTTTTCCTTCATAAGCCAGACGTGAACGTCAGAACACAGCGAAGTCTCCGTCTATGTGGCCTCCCATCCAAGCCCCTGGCTGGCTGCTTGACAACGGGTGTTCTGTGATGGGTGATACGGAAGAAGGGAGCCTGCTCCTTCCTGAGTCACTGCAGTGACGTCACCTGAGCTGAGGCCACTTGGGGGAAACACTTTTATGGCTAAACATTCTAGCTTTGATTTTTCTCAACAGAAGTGTATTTGTTTTCTTCACAATTTGGGGATTTTTCTTGGAAGACTTGGCTCCAGATGAATTCATAATTCAAGGAAGTGATTGAGGAAAGGACAACATTGGGTTTCATGGTCAAGATATTTTCATGTAAGATGCTGGCTAAGGCAATAATATTATTTTTGTAAATTCTTTCAAATTCTGGAAAGACCTGGTTTCTAAGCCACCAGTGTTCTTGATCACTACTTAAAGGAAATGACAATTATTTCTCAATTTAAAAATATATGAAAGAGAGGGCGGCCGGTTGGCTAAGTTGGTTAGAGTGCAGCACTCATAACACCAAGGTCACCAGTTCGATTCTCACATGGGCCACTGAGCTGTGCCCTCCCCAACTGGATTGAAAATGACTTGACTTGGAGCTGATGAGTCCCTGGAAAAACATGTTGTTCCCCAATATTCCCCATTAAAAATAAATAAATATATGTCAGTTTCATGTGAAAGGAAACTGGATAGAAATTTGAAGAGAATAGAATTTAAAAGACTGAGTGGTTAAATTAACATGAAACTAGAAGAATTAGAACTTTAGGCGTATGCAGTTAATGTAGAATGTTTGACCTTAATTTTAATAATGAATACATTTCCTTATATATATGTGTGTGTGTGTGTGTGTGTGTGTGTGTGTGTGTGTGTGTATATATATATATATATATATATATATATATATATATATATATGAAAGAAATAACCTTTTCATCCGTGGACAACTTCACCTCCTTGAAACTCTTAAATTTTCTCAGTTGTGAAATGTGGATAATAAAAGTACCTTTTCCATAGATATTTGAGAAGATTGAATGAGAAAATCATTAAAAAGAGCTTAATGGTATCTGTCACATATTATGTCCCAATAAATGCTGCAATTATTATTCTGCTCAGGAGATGAGCAATATACATAGGTGGTAATCAGCTTGCTTCCCAGAAGTTATGCAGGAATTTGGTAGCATATCAACTGGCCCTGGAAGGAGACTATGAAAACAGATCAACTCGCTTACTCCTTGAGTCTGCAGAATTATCTGTTCAGAGAGGCCGTTACATGTGCAGGTTGGCACCAAGCAGTAGAATAGAAAGAACAGACCTGGAAGACAGACCTGATTACAATGCAGGTGCACGTGCTGTGTGGCCAGAGCAGTGCAGGGCCACCATCTTCACTGGTGTGACATCTGTCCACCAGGAGTCTGTGAGCCTACGGAGTATGAATGTATAAAGTGCCTCGCATATAGTCAGGCACAAAGAAATGGTTCTGAGATCATTAGGAGCAGATTTTATAAAAATAACCCATATAAGGAATTACATGGAAAGCAACCTCCTGCTGTGTTCTAGATTCAAAGCCCAGAGAACACATTCTGCTGGACATTGTTCTCTGCAGTCCTGGATTGAGCTCCCTGTTTGGTCATCAGGAGACCCTGCAAACCTTTAATTTTCTGTGAAACTTTGTTAGGCTTATTGTACTATGCTTGCAAAAGCAGAATTTGGGGACACAATGAAACAAAACGAAAAGATACCATGTCATCAAATCCTTACTTTACCCGAAAGCTAAATTAACCAGAAGAACCTTTTCTGAAAATTCTAGTGTTTCTGGTTCATTGAAATTTATTAAACACGAGGCTGAACAACAACATTACTACATGAGGCCAGATTAGCAGTCATTTAGAAAAAACCATTATTGTTTTAAGCTTATTTATAAAACCGTTGAAACCTGTATAAACAGGTATGTGAATAATCAAGGCAGCTTTATTCATGTCACCCCAAAGAATACACTCTGGGGGGGAGAACAGGGGTGCCAAAAATGTATGTATTTTAAGAGATGTCATCTATGTATTACTTTTTGAAGTTGAATTGAACTACAGTAGCAACGTGTAGTATGACGTTCGCACAAAAGATGGCGTTAATCAAATGAGCGCTAGCGTCATTCATTGTGTTACTATTTTAATACTGTTTTTTTCCTTTCTTAATGTGAGTACATTTTTGGGGGACCCTCTGTATGTCCACAAAATGGTGAGTAGATAAACAAAATGTGATACATCCGTACAGTCGACTACTGTTTAGCAATAAACAATAAAAAGAAATCAACTACTAAAAAACCTAAAAAACAAAAAAACCTACTGAAGCCCACGGATATACCACTGGTGTGACGTATTTTTTCAACATTTTTATTATGACAATTTTAAACATAGAGAAAAAGTGAAAGACTCGTACAGTGATCACCTTTATGTTCATCACCTACTTTTAACACATAACATTTGTATTATTTGCTTTAACTGCATTACATTTCTGCTAGGAAGCATTTCAAAGTACACAGAACGACACTTCATTGAAATGCTACGCATGCGTTGTTTCTTATCAACTTTCCTCTGTCAGCACTATTGGACTTGGGAACATCGGCAAGAACTTCCGTATATTTAATATTTAATTCACATTCAAATTTCTCCTGGGGAAAGTTTTGAGACAAAGTTCTGTCCCCACGATGGTAAAATTTCATATTACATAAAAGCCAGTATCACAAAGGATCTAAACTGACACTTGACTTGTGAAAAGTACTGAAGAAATACATGGGGTTACGGCCCTCAAGTTGCTGTAAGGAGCCCTGATGGGGCAAAAACACCAGTGTGCGACCCCGAGATGAGAAACGGGCCCCAATGGAGGGCAAGCCCAAAGTAGAGCTTCATTAGCAGCGGGTCTGTGTGTGGCTCTCCGTGTCTTCCTGCATCATCAACGAGAGGGCCGTTTGGGACTCAATAGGCAGAACGGGTGCGAGCCAGCAAACATGGAGTAACAGTCAGACTTGAGTGATATGTGCCTCACGTTCCTTTGCATGGCACTTAGTAAATGGTGATTTAAAACACAGCCCCCGTTTTCAGAAAGGTCAATGTGGAGCTACGGGGAGAGCAAGAATATTCCTGAAATAGTAATAAAGTTGGAGGAGAGGGCTCAGTGAGGTAGGGTTAGGGTGGTGGAGAAACAGCCCAGCGACACCTGGGGATTTTGAAAGACATTTAAGGCAAAGCTGTCCCACAGAACTTTCAGCGAGGGACATATTCTATCTCTGCTCTGGCTAATATGGTAGCTGCTTTATTGAACACTTGAGGTTAGTATGAAAGGGAAATTGAATTTTAAATTTTATTTAATTTTAATTACAATTTTTAAATAATCTCACGTACCTAGTGGCTACTGTGTTGTATAGCACAGCTCTTAGCTCCCAACACTAATGTCCCTCAGGTCATCGAAATCCCAGAGGATTTCAGCAAGACTCACAGTGTTCATCAGACCAGCAGTAAAAACAGGGGACCATAAGGCCAAATGCAGTTCACCTTCTATCCATCCCTGAGACCATTTTTCTAATACAAATTCTGTTATTAAAGATGTGCCTCTTCTCTACCACTGCTCGTAGACGAAATTGTGAAAGCTGTTTTAAGGAAATATATGAACAGATGAAAAACTCATCTTTTGGGGAGAACCACTCCTATTTGATATTGCCTTTTCAGGGGGCTAGTACTTTGTATGTTGAATTAAAAAACAACAACACCAAGATCTATCATTTTGAAGTTTTCCAATATTCATATCATATAATTCTAATAAATGTGGTCAAGACACAGGATACATGGACTAATGTCCTTTTAAAACAGGGAGATCAAGCACATGATGAAAAAAAAACCAAATTCACTTGACTTCTAACCTGGTCTCCTGGGATCAGAGATTCATTAGGAAAAATTTCCTTCTGTTTAGTCCAGAGGCCCCGGGGGAAATTGGATGCTGAGCAGTGGGAATAAGAAGAGGGAACTGTGCCTGATGAGCAAATACACAGAGCGCGGTAACGCTCCTCTGTTGGTCCCTCAGCTTGTACCACGTGGGTGGACAGGACCTGGGTGTTGCCTTTGACTCCAGAGTTGGCTGTGAACTGATGCTTCACTCCTTCCTGCTGTCTCGTGTGGGGACAGAGCTTCAGTCTCCATCATGAACCTTCCAGGGAGTTATTCTGACTTCCACACAGAGTCCTCCCTCTCAGAGACCCATCCAGGTGAGTCTGAGAGCCCAGCAGGTACTGAAGGAAAGGGTCAGAGAGGTCAGAAGCTGAGAACACTCACCTGAGTCACTGCGACCAGAACAGCCCAGCCAGGAGACTAAGATCATCCTGTCAGTGTTCTTGGGTTATTAATGGATTTATAACTAATTAATTTAATAAATTAATAAGGATGCTTGAATCTTCCATACAGGGACCATAGTTAACAATTAAGTGATGGACATGGATGTACCGTTAGGTGACCTGTAAAATGAGTGAGATGCATAAAATAGTTGTGGTACAATGAAAATATATCAGAGCAGTTTTGCCGTTGGGGGAGTAGGAGGATGGACTGTTAGGTGTGGAGGCCGGTGCAGTGAAGTGGGAGCGTTTGTGTGAAATTTCTAAGATGAGGTGTATTTAAGCATGTGTTGTATTCACTGAAAAGATCCAGGCCAGTGGAGGTAGGAACCCCCTTGCAACACACATTTGTGAGACGTACATTGTAGTATCGTCTCTCCTGCTGGGGATTCACATGAAAAAGTTATTTAATAAGTAGAAAGAGGAATAGCAAAACTTTTATTTTGAATTATTTCAATCCTAGCGAGGCTGCATATATTTTGGTTTGTTACGTGTTTATTTTCCCTGTTAGAACAGTTAGGCAGATATTTGAGCCTACATTCATCCTTATTACCCCGGTGCTCATTGCCTTCTATATTTTTAAGGAGAAATTCTGTAATGCGCTGGGGAGTATAAATTGAGGACTGATCAACTTCTAGGCAAAGAGGACACAGTGCTGAGAACAAAACAGTTTAGTGATGGAGAAATGAAGGTCACCCTTGTACCTTAAATCTTATGCCACAAAAACATTGTCATCAGACCACGTTACATTTATGCAACAAGGACTTCAGTGTATCAGCTAATGGGGTGGGATATCTCCATCTTGCTTTAAAATCTCTTTTCTACTTCATGTGGGTTTTCAAACACGATGCTCTTACCCAGGGAAGCTAATGAACGAATGAAGAGGCTTCAACTCCGTCCCCTCTGCAAATTACATTGAATAAATGTCTGTATTAGATTCTATTGCTGCTGTAAAATATTCCCGCATGAGTTGATTAAAACAAACAGACATATGTTCTCACAGTTCTGGATGTGAGAAGCCCGAAATGAGTGTCATGGGCTAATATCAGATGTCTGCAGAGCTGGGTTCCTTCTAGAGGCTCAGGTGAAATGCTGTTTCCCTTTGTATTTTAGTCTCTATTCTGGCCACCTGCCTTTCCTGGCTCATGTCCATTCCTCCGCCTTCAAAGCCAGCAGTTTAGCTTCTTCATCTTGTCTCTTGCTTCTACATAGAGGACCATTGTGGTTACGTTCCTCCCACCTGGATGACACTGGGTCATCTTCTTAACCTCAGACGGTTAGCAAGCCTGTCCCATCTCCTACCCTAATCCCCTCTTGCTATAAAAATACCAAATGCAAAGGCACTGGGGATGGGGTGTGGGCATATTTTGAAGGCCCTTATTCTGCTCACTACAAAGTCTCTTAAAAGTGTATTATTGTACACTCAGGGCCATTTTATAAGAATTTACATAGTTTCTGGAATGAGTGACTACACACTTGCTTTAAATATTAATACATGGAAGGAGATAATTGATTCAGAAAACCTGAAACTGCCTGCCTGACTCTGACACGGGACCTCACCTTGCTCCTCAGAGCGTGGTCCACAGACCAGGAGCTGCAGCATCAACACCCCCTGGGAGCTGGTTAGAAATGCAGACTCTCTGAGCCCCCAGGACCTGCTGACTCAGATTCCGTGTCTGGTAGGATGCTGTTGACCGTAGGCACATACAGGTTGAAGTGCTGGTCTTGACTAGGTTTGCTCACCTTCTCAGTGTTGACTTGGGGGCTGAATAATGCTTGGGAGTGGGTGCTTTCCTGTTGGATTGTAGGTGGTAGCAGTACTCCTTCAGGCAATGCCAGATACCCCAGGCACAAAATCATTTCTGGGTGTGAAACACTGCTGGGAAACAACCTGCAAAGAATTATAATCAAGGCCCACCAGATATTGTGATATTCACTTCGGACAGATCACTCAACTCCTTCTGTTCCACCCCAGGGCTTTACACAGGCTATTCTTTCTTCCAGATACACACGTGTCCACATTACCTTGCCTCTTTCTCACATTCTTCACTGAGGTCTCTGTTTAAATGTCACCTTGTTTGCAGGATTTAACTAAATGCCGTTGGAAAAAAAATAAAAACACTAGTTGCCATCTTGTTTTACACTTGTTTTCCTTTTCTTTGTATGACCTGTCACCATATGAAATGTTATATATTTTTATTATTAGCTTGCATATTTATCTTTCATTTACCTGTATGTCCTGCTGTTTTACAGTACTCCAATACTCACAGACTAGACAGTACCTAAAACATGGTGAGGACTCAATTATTATTCCTGAAATACACAAAAATTTCTCATGAAAACTGTGGAACATATGGAAAGAAGCAGAGGGGGATAAAAATTCCTAATCTGAGATGACACAGGAAACCCGTAGAAGGAACAAGATCCATACAAAAATACTGATATTAATCACGTGGCTACAAAATATAAATTGTTGCATTAGAGCATCTGAGTAAAATCTCTTTGTATGAAAATTACTCATGCGATTTTCCTGTCTTGGAAGACACGTCTTCCTCATGAAACCAGAGAATCTTACAAGAGTTTCAGAATTTGTTCTCCTGGGACTTTCAGAGGAGCCAGACCTGCAGCCCCTCCTCTTTGGGCTTTTCCTCTCCATGTACCTGATCACTGTGTTTGGAAACCTGCTCATCATCCTGGCCGTCAGCTCAGACTCCCACCTGCACACGCCCATGTACTTCTTCCTCTCCAACCTGTCCTTTGTGGACATCTGTTTCACCTCCACCACCATCCCCAAGATGCTGGTGAACATCCAGACGCAGAGCAAAGTCATAACCTATGAAGGCTGCATCACGCAGATGTACTTTTTTATACTCTTTGTAATGTTGGATAACTTATTCCTGACCGTGATGGCCTATGACCGCTTTGTGGCCATCTGTCACCCCCTGCACTACACGGTCATCATGAACCCCCAGATCTGTGGACGGTTGGTTCTGGTGTCCTGGATCATGAGTGTCCTGATTTCCTTGTTATATAGCCTAATGGCGCTGAGGCTGTCCTTCTGTGCAGACTTGCAAATCCCCCACTTTTTCTGTGAACTCAACCAGATGATCCAACTTGCCTGTTCTGACACTTTTCTTGACACCCTGGTGATGTATTTTGTAGCTGTGCTGGTAGGTGGTGGTCCCCTGACTGGGATCCTTTGCTCTTACTATAGGATCCTTTCCTGCATACATGCGATGTCGTCGGCTCAGGGGAAGTATAAAGCATTTTCTACCTGTGCGTCTCACCTCTCGGTCGTCTCCTTATTTTATTTAACAAGCCTAGGAGTGTACCTCAGCTCTCCTGCTACCCACAATGCACAGTCTAGTGCTACAGCCTCGGTCCTGTACACAGTGGTCACCCCCATGCTGAACCCCTTCATCTACAGTCTCAGGAATAAAGACATAAAGGGGGCTCTGAAAAGGTCCTTTGGGATGACAGCATAAAAGGGACGATCATACTGAGACTGAAACAGTGCCCTTGGTTTCATGGCTCCAAGTCTAAAACCAGACATTGTGATTCTTTAATCTGACTGTGTTTGTAGAATTTCCTTCTTTTATTTATATTCTGGAATTTCCATTTGTTTGTGTTCAACATTCTACGTAAGTTTTAAAAATTGTTTACTTTCTCCGTTTCAGTTGACATTCAATGTTATTTAATATTAGCTTCAGGTGTACACTATACCAGACATTTATGTAATTTATGTAGTGATCCTCCATTAGTCTAGTACCCACCTGGCACTATGCGTAGTTGTTGCAATATTATTTACTGTATTCTGTATGCTGTACTTTACATCCCTGTGACTATTTTGTAACTACCAATTTGTATTTCTTAAGCCTTTCACTTTTTTTACCCAGCCCCAAAACCCTCCCCTCTCTGGCAACCATGAATTCATTCTCTGTAATATGAGTCTGTTTCCATTTTGTTTATTTTTGTCTTTACATTCCACGTATAAGTGAGATCATATGGTATTTGTCTTTCTCTGTCTGACTGGTTTTACTTAGCATAATACCCTCCAGATCTACCCATGTTGTCACAAATGGTAAGATTTCATTCTTTTTTATACAATAATCCGTTGTATATACATATTACCTCTTCTTTATCCAGTGGTCAATTGATGAACACTTAGGTTGCTTATACATTTGGCTACTTTAAATAGTGTTGCAGAGAACACAGGGGTGTATATATTGTTCCTAATTAGTGTTTTGGATTTCTTTGCATAATTACTCAGAAGGGGAATTGCTGGCTCATACAGTAGTCCTATTTTTAATTTTTTGAGGAAACTCCATACTGTGTTCTGCATTGGCTGCACCAATTATAATCCCACCAGCAGTACATGAGAGTTCTTTTTTTCTCCACGTCCTCACCAGCACTTGTTGCTTGTTGATTTAGAACAGCCATTGTGACACGTGTGAGGTGATATCTCATTGTGGTTTTAATTTGATGATTAGTGACCCTGACCATGTTTTTATATACCTATTGGCCATTGGTATGTCCTCTTTGGCGAAATGTCTACTCAGGTCCTGTGTCCTTTTTCAAATGGGATTTTTTGTTGTTTTGAGGTTGAGTTGTATGTATTGTTTACAAATTTGGTGTATAACACTTATCCAATGTATCATTGGCAAATGTCCCCTCCACAATCAATAGGTTGTCTTTTCTTTTTGTTGATAGTTTTCATTGCTGTGCAAAAACTCTTAGTTGGATGGAGTTCCACTTTTTTATTTTTTGTTTTGTTTCCCTTGCCCAAGGAGATATATAAGAAAACAAATGTTACTAAAAGCAATGTCAGAGAATTACTGCCTATGTTTTCTTCTAGGAGTTTGATGGTTCCACGTCTTACATTTAAGTCTTTCATCCATTTTGAGTTTATTCTTGTATATGGTGTAAGAAGGTGTTCCAGTTTCATATTTTTGCGTGTACATGTCCGGTTTTCCCAACACCATCTATTGAAGAGACTGTCTTTACCTCACTGTATATTATTGTCTTGTTGTCATAGACAAAGGACCATAAAAGTGTGGGTTTATTTCTGGTCTCTTTTTTCTATTCCATCGAATTAAGTGGCTGTTTTTATGCCCATGCCGTGCTATTTTCATTGCCATAGCCTTGTATTATGGCTTGACATCAGGTAACATAATATCTCCAACTTTGCTGTTTCTCAAGAGTTCTTTGCTGTTTCTCAAGAGTTCAAGTGGTTATTCATGGTCTTTTGTGGTTCCATATCAATTTTAAGATTATTTGTTCTAGTCTTGTGAAAAATGCATAGTTAACATTTAGAAATCAGTTGAATTTTTATACACTAATACTGAACTATCAGAAAGAGAAATAAAGAAAACAATCTCACTTACTATTGCATCAAAAAAGTACCTTGAAATAAATTGGACCAAGGAGGGAATAGACCTATACTCAGAAAAGTGCATGACGCTGAAGAAAGAAATTGAAGAAGATACAATAAATGGAAACCTATACGTGGTAGCAGACATGAGAAATTTACATTGTTAAAATGTCCACACTACCCAAAGCAATCTATTGACTTAATGCAATCCCTATCAAAACACCAAGAATTAGCCAAGTGCATTTGGAGACGGAATTGGCTTTATTAAGTGCTTTGTGACTGAGGCAGTGTCCCTTCCAGCAACCAGAAGGGAATAGCCAGTGGTTGTACACAATGGAAGGTTTTCCTGGGAAGAAGGTTGGGGCGAGGAGGTATTAACAAAAGAAAAGAAAAGGTTTATTTCACACCTGGATTTTTTGGGGGAGAAGGGAAGGAACTGTAGTTTTTAATCCTACAGATTTTCTCTTCCTTCCATGGGGTATGGAGAGGGCCCATGTGACCAGTGCTTTCACAGAAAATTCCAGACTGGTTGATTAAGATTACATTTCTAATAGAGGTTGAAACTGCCATTAGGTTCCATATTAAATCTAAGTTTGGCCTCATGAGTGTTTAGCACCAGCGATGCCATTTTGTGCCTGTGATTTTCTGTTTAACTGTAGTAAGGACATTTTAACAATAATAATTCTTCCAATAATTGAGCACAGAATATACTTCCATATTCTAATCTCTTTTCAAATGTATGTATTGCTGAGTTAAAAGAGCCATACAAAAATAAAGAATACATATTGCATGAATATATATATCGATAAATATATTTATAGATAATTATATATATTATATACATATTCATAGTTACTGTATTGTAATCAATATATAATTAATTGCTTTGTTATGTGATTGTAATAAATGTAATCACCCTGATCCTATTTCCGCATTTCTGATGGTGATATGGGCTGATGAAGCTAAACCAGGTGGATGTCATTAGAATAAATAAACTGTTTGGAAATAGTTGGTGAGTCCAAGAACTCTTTTACAGGTAAGCAGTGTATGTACACATACATGTATGTACATTCTTGCCTGACTCATTTCAGGTAAACACACACACATCACACCATCACACCATCACACCTTCACACAGACTCATTAATAATGTCGCCCTGCACCTGCACATGGAGACCCACTGAGCCACGTGTTCTAAAATGGTAGATATAGACATAAGGGAGACAGGAACCTAGAGTTTTTTACAAAAGGACGTTAGGACCAATGCGTTCAATCAGCTGGGCTCATAAACTTCTATGACCTCATCTCCCCCCTTTGACCTCCCAGCCTGAACAGTTTCCTTAAAGTCCCAGTTTTCTACTAATGCAAAAGGAAGAATTAATCCAGACCCGAATGATTGGTTGAATTTTTTTTAAAAAATTTTATTGGGGAAGGGGAACAGGACTTTATTGGGGAAGAGTGTGTACTTCCAGGACTTTTTCCAAGTCAAGTTGCTATCCTTTCAATCTTAGTTGTGGAGGAAACGGCTCAGCTCCAGGTGTAGTTGTCGTTTTCACTTGCAGGAGGCGCAGCCCACCATCCCTTTTGGGTGTTGAACCCAACAACCTTGTAGTTGAGAGCCCGCTGGACCATGTGGGAATCGAACCGGCAGCCTTTGAGGTTAGGAACATGAAATTCAAACTGCCTGGGACACCGGGCCGGCCCCTCAGCCCCAGGTTGAAATTCTTAAAGATAGGATGATAGCATGAATTTGTGACTGTGAGAGAGACATGGTATCACTGTGCTTCACGCAGAGACAGGGAAGAAGTGAACCATGAGAAGCAGTTACACCCGAGGATAACTGTGCCGAGTATTGGGGGGCCCACAGCCGTGAGGTAAAAAGGACTTTGCGTGTTTTCTTGGGCTGCGGCAGAATTGAGATTTAGAGTAAGTGATCCTAAAGTGTTTACTTTGTCACTTGGGAATTAAGATATTTTATTCCTTCATACGCCAGATGTGAACGTCAGAACACAATGAAGTCTCCCTGTATGTGGCGTCCCGTCCAAGCCCCTGGCTGGCTGCTTGACAACAGGTGTTCTGTGATGGGTGATACGGAGGAAGTGAGCCTGCCCCTTCCTGAGTCACTGAAGTGATGTCACTTGAGCTGAGGCGACTTGGGGAAAACACTTTAATGGCTAAACATTCTAGCTTTGATTTTTCTCAACAGAAGTGTATTTGTTTTCTTCACAATTTGGGGATTTTTCTTGGAAGACGTGGCTCCAAATCAATTCATGATCCAAGGAAGAGATTGAAGAAAGAACAACACTGCCTTTCAAGGTCAACATAGCTTCTTGTCAGCTGCTCGCTAAAGCAAAATAAAATATTTTTTAAAATATTTTTAAATAAAATTATTATTGATAATTGTTTCAATTTCTGAAATGACCAGGTTTCTAAGCAACCAGTGATCTTGATTAATATTTGAGGAAAATGACAATTATTCCTCAATTTAAAAATATATGAAAGAAATAACCTTTTTATCGGTGGACAACTTCACCTCCTTGAGACTGTTCAGTTTTCTCAGTTGTATAATGTGGATAATAAAAGTACCTTTTCCATAGATATTTGAGAAGATTGAATGACAAAATTATTAAAAATAGCCTAATGGTATCTGACATTATTATGGCTCAATAAATGTTTAAATTATTAGTCTGCTCAGGAGATGAACAAGTGTACGTAGGTGGTAATCAGCTTGCTTCCCAGAAATTAGTGCAGGAATTTGGTAGCATATCAACTGGCCCTGGTAGAAGACTGTGAAAACAAACCAAATCACTTACTCCTGAGTCCGTAGAATTTTCTTTTCAGAGAGGTAGTTACATGTATAGGTTGGCACCAAGCAGTAGAATAGAAAGAACAGACCTGGAAGACAGACCTGATTACAATGCAGGTGCGTGTGCTATGTGGCCAGAGCAGTGCAGGGCCACTGTCTTCACTGGTGTGACACCTGTCCTCCAGGAGTCTGTGAGCCTACGAGAGTATGAACGTTTGTGTAAAGTGCCTCGCATATAGTCAGGCACAAAGAAATGGTTCTGAGATAATTATGAACATGTTTTACAAAAATACCTCATATAAGGAATTACTTGGAAAGCAACCTCCTGCTGTGTTCTAGATTCAAAGCCCAGAGAACACATTCTGCTGGACATTGTTCTCTGCAGTCCTGGACTGAGCTCCCTGTTTGGTCATCAGGAGACCCTGCAAACCTTTAATTTTCTGTGAAACATTGTTAGGCTTATTGTACTATGCTTGCAAAAGCAGAATTTGGGGACACATTGACACAAAACAAAAAGATACCATGTCATCAAACCCTCACTTCACCAGAAAGCTAAATTACCCAGAAGAACCTTTTCTGATAATTCTAGGGTTTCTAGTTTTATTAAAATTCAATAACCATGAGGTTGAACAATAACATTATTGCATGCAGTGAGTGCACAAGCCATTAAAAAAACATTAGTAATTTTTATGCTTATTTATAAACCATTGAAGCTGCATAAACTGGCCTGTGAATAATTAAGGCAGCATTAATCCTGTCGCCCCGAAGAATACATACCGAGGGGGGTGTCAAAAAGATGTGCATTTTTTAAGAGATTTTATCTAGGTATTATTTTTCGAAGTTGAATTGAATTACAGTAGCAACGTGTAGTATGATGTGCGCACAAAACGGCGTTAAGTAAGTGAATGCTAGCGTCATTCATTGTATTCTTATCTGAATACAGTTTTTTCTTTTCTTGACGAGTGTACATTTTTGTGGCCCCCTCTGTATGTCCACAAACTGGTGAGTAGATAAACCAAATGTGATATATCCATACAATTGAATACTATTTAGCAATAAACAATAAAAAAAATGAACTACTAAAAGAAACAAAGACAAAAAAACCACCAAAACGGACAATATGCCAGTGGCGTGACATATTTTTTCAACATTTTATTATGACAATTTTAAACATAGAGAAAAAGTGGAAGACTCGTATGGTGATCACCTATATGTTCATCACCTACATTTATTTCATAACATTTGTAATATTTGCTTTATCTGCATTACATTTCTGCTAAGAAGCATTTGAAAGCACACAGAACGACACTTCACTGAAATACTACGCTTGCGTTGTTTCATATCAACTTTCCTCTGTCAGCACTATTGGACTTTGGGAACATTGGCAAGAACTTCCTGATATTTAATTTTAATTCACATTCAAATTTCCCCTGTGGGAAGTTTTGAGACAAAGTCTTTTCTCCGCGTTGGTAAAATTTTGTATTATATAAAAGCAATCATCACAAAGGATCTAAACCGACGCTTGACTTGTGAAAAGCACTGAAGAAATACATGGGGTTACGGCCCTCAAGTTGCTGTAAGGAGCTCAGATGGGGCAAAAACACCAGTGTGCGACCCCGAGATGAGAAACGGGCCCCGATGGAGGGCAAGCCCAAGTAGAGCTTCATTAGCAGCGGGTCTGCGTGTGGCTCTCCGTGTCTTCCTGCATCATCAGCGAGAGGGCCGTTTGGGACTCAATAGGCAGATTGGGTGCGAGCCAGCAAACATGGACTAACAGTCAGACTTGAGTGACATGTGCCTCATGTTCCTTTGCATGGCACTTAGTAAACGGTGATTTAAAACACAGCCCCCGTTTTCACAAAGGTCAATGTGGAGCTGCGGGGAGAGCAAGAATGTTCCTGAAATAGTGATAAAGTTGGAGGAGAGGGCTCAGTGAGGTAGGGTTAGGGTGGTGGAGAAACAGCCCAGCAATATCTGGGGATTTTGAAAGACATTTAAGGCAAAGCTGTCCCACAGAACCTTCTGCGAGGGACATATTCTATGTCTGCACTGTCTAATGTGGTAGCTGCTGTATTGAACACTTGAGGTTAGTATGAAAGGGAAATTGAATTTTAAATTTTATTTAATTTTAATTACAATTTTTAAATAATCTCACGTACCTAGTGGCTACTGTGTTGTATAGCACAGCTCTTAGCTCCCAACACTAATGTCCCTCAGGTCATCGAAATCGCAGAGGATTTCAGCAAGACTCACAGTGTTCACCAGACCAGCAGTACAAATGGGGGACCGTAAGGCCAAATGCAGTTCACCTTCTATCCATCCCTGAGACCATTTTTCTAATACAAATTCTGTTTTAAAAGATGTGCCTCTTCTCTACTACTACTCGTAGACGAAATGGTGAAAGCTGTTTTAAGGAAATATATGAACAGATGAAAAACTCATCTTTTGGGGAGAACCACTTTCCTAATTGATTTTGCCTTTTCAGGGGCTAGTACCTTGTATGTTCAATTAAAAACCAACAACACCAAATCTATCATTTTGAAGGCTTCTAATATTCATATCGTGTAATTCTAATAAATGTGGTCAGGACACAGGATACACGGACTAATGTCCTTTTAAAACAAGGAGATCAAGCACATGATGAAAGAAAAACCACA
Source organism: Rhinolophus ferrumequinum (assembly GCF_004115265.2). Taxonomy (NCBI): domain Eukaryota; kingdom Metazoa; phylum Chordata; class Mammalia; order Chiroptera; family Rhinolophidae; genus Rhinolophus; species Rhinolophus ferrumequinum. Next base: position 49,113,642 of record NC_046301.1, read on the forward strand.
TTCACTTGACTTCTAACCCGGTCTCCTGGGATCAGAGATTCATTAGGAAAAATTTCCTTCTGTTTAGTCCAGAGGCCCCGGGGGAAATTGGATGCTTAGCAGAGGGAATAAGAAGAGGGAACTGTGCCCGATGAGCAGATCCACAGAGCGCGGTAACGCTCCTCTGTGCGGTCCCTCAGCTTGTACCACGTGGGTGGACAGGACCTGGGTGTTGCGTTTGACTCATGAGCTGGCTGTGAACTGATGCTTCACTCCTTCCTGCTGTCTCGTGTGGGGACAGAGCTTCAGTCTCCATCATGAACCTTCCAGGGAGTAATTCTGACTTCCACACAGAATCCTCGCTCTCAGAGACCCATCCAGGTGAGTCTGAGAGCCCAGCAGGTACTGAAGGAAAGGGTCAGAGAGGTCAGAAGCTGAGAACACTCACCTGAGTCACTGCGACCCTAACAGCCCAGCCAGGACACTACAGATCACCGTGTCTGTGTTCTTGGGTTATTAATTGGTTTATAACTAAATCATTTAATACATTAATAAGGATGCTTGAATCTTCCATACAGGGACCATAGTTAACAATTAAGTGATGGATATGGATGTACCGTTAGGTGACCTGTAAAATGAGTGAGATGCATAAAATGGTTGGGGTACAATGAAAATATATCAGAGCAGTTTTGCCGTTGGGGGAGTAGGAGGATGGACTGTTAGGTGTGGAGGCCGGTGCAGTGAAGTTAGAGCGTTTGTATGGAATTTCTAAGATGGGGTGTATTTGAGCATGTGTTGTATTCACTAGAAAGATCCAGGCCAGTGGAGGTAGGAACTCCCTTGCAACACACATTTGTGAGACGTACATTGCAGTATCTTCTCTCCTGCTGGGGATTCACATGAAAAAGTTATTTAATAAGTAGAAAGAGGAATAGCAAAACTTTTATTTTGAATTATTTCAATCCTGGCGAGGCTGCATATAGTTTGGTTTGTTACGTGTTTACTTTCTCTGTTGGAACAGTTAGGCAGATATTCCGAGCCTACATTCATCCTTTCTACCCCGGTGCTCATTGTCTTCTATATTTTTAAGGAGAAATTCTGTCGTGCACTGGGGAGTATAAATTGAGCACTGATAAATATCTAGGAAAAGAGGACACAGTGCTGAGAACAAAAGAGTTTAGTGATGGAGAAATGAAGGTCACCCTTGTACCTTAAATCTTATGCCACAAAAACATTGTAGTCAGACCACGTTACATTTATGCAATGAGGACTTCAGTGTATCAGCTAATGGGGTGGACCATCTCCATCTTGATTTAAAATTTCTTTCTACTTCATGTGGGTTTTCAAACACGATGCTCTTACCCAGGGAAGCTAATGAACAAATGGAGAGGCTTCAACTCCGTCCCCTCTGCAAATTACATTGAATAAATGTCTGTATTAGATTCTATTGCAGCTGTAAAATATTCCCGCATGAGTTGATTAAAACAAACAAACATATGTTCTCACAGTTCTGGATGTGAGAAGCCTGAACTGAGTGTCATGGACTAATATCAAGGTGTCTGCAGAGCTGGGTTCCTTCTACAGGCTCAGGTGAAATGCTGTTTCCCTTCCTATTTCAGTCTGTATTCTGGCCACCTGCCTTTCCTGGCTCATGTCCATTCCTCCGCCTTCAAAGCCAGCAGTTTAGCTTCTTCATCTTGTCTCTCGCTTCTACATAGAGGAACATTGTGGTTACATTCCTCCCACCTGGATGACACTGGGTCATCTTCTTAACGTCAGCCTAAGGTTAGCAAGCCCGTCCCATCTCCTACCCTAATCCTCCCTTGCTATAAAAATATCAAATGCAAAGGCACTGGGGACAGAGTGTGGACATATTTTGGAGGCCCTTATCTGCTCACTACAAAGTCTCTTAAAAGTATATTATTATACACTCAGGTCCATTTTATAAGAGAAATAAAAGCAGAATTTACATAGTTTCTGGAATGAGTGAGTACACTAATTGCTTTAATAATTCACGCAAGGAAATAGTTGATTCAGAAAACCTGAACCTGCCTGCCCCTGACGCTGACACAGGACCTCACCTTGCTCCTCAGAGCCTGGGCCGCAGACCAGGAGCTGCAGCATCAACACCCCCTGGGAGCTGGTTAGAAATGCAGACTCTCTGAGCCCCCAGGACCTGCTGACTCAGATTCTGCGTCTGGTAGGATGCTATTGACCGTAGGCACATACAGGTTGAAGTGCTGGTCTTGACTACTTTTGCTCACCTTCTCTCTGTTGACTTGGGGGCTGAATAATGGTTGGGTGTGGGTGCTTTCCTGTGGATTGTAGGTGTTGGCAGTACTCCTTCAGGCAATGCCAGGTACCCCAGACATAATATCATTTATCGGTGAGAAACACTGACGAGAAGTAACCTGAAAAAAATTATAATCAGGGTCCATTAGATACTCCGGTATTCACTTGGACAGATCACTAAAGCCCTTCTGCTCCAACCCAGCGCCTTTGCTTCTTCCAAGAACACACTCCCACATTTCCTTGCCTCTCCCTCACTTTCTTCACTGAGGTCTCTGTTCAAATGTCACCTTGTTTGGAGGACTTGATAAATGCCCTTGGGAAAAAAAACCACTAGTCACTATCTTGTTTCACACTTGCTTTCCTTTTCTTCATATGATCTGTCACCATATGAAATGTTATATGTTTTTATTAGTAGCTTGCATATTATCTCTCCATCATTGACTTCTATGAACTTCTGTTTTTCAGCACTCTAGTAGCCACAGACTAGACAGTACCTAAAACAGGGTGATCACTCAATTTACATTCCTGAAATACATGAAGAATTTCTCATGAAAACTGTAGAATAGATGACACCTCTGGAAAGAAGCAGATTGGGACAAAAATTCCTAACCTGAGATGGCACAGGACCATTGGAAGGAAGAAGATCCATAGAAAAATATTGAAATTAATTACTTGGCTACAAAATAGAAATTGTAGCATTGGAGCATCTGAGTAATGTCACTTCGTATGAAAATTACTCGTGTGATTTTCCTGTCTTGGAAGTCACGTCTTCCTCATGAACCAGAGAATCTTACCAGAGTTTCAGAATTTGTTCTCCTGGGACTTTCAGAGGAGCCAGACCTGCAGCCCCTCATCTTTGGGCTTTTCCTCTCCATGTACCTGATCACTGTGTTTGGAAACCTGCTCATCGTCCTGGCCGTCAGCTCAGACTCCCACCTGCACACGCCCATGTACTTCTTCCTCTCCAACCTGTCCTTTGTGGACATCTGTTTCACCTCCACCACCATCCCCAAGATGCTGGTGAACATCCAGACGCAGAGCAAAGTCATAACCTATGAAGGCTGCATCACACAGATGTACTTTTTCCTATTCTTTGCAGCGTTGGATATCTGTCTCCTGACCGTGATGGCCTATGACCGCTTTGTGGCCATCTGTCACCCCCTGCACTACACGGTCATCATGCACCCCCACCTCTGCGGACAGTTGGTTCTGGTGTCCTGGATCATGAGTGTCCTGATTTCCTTGTTAGAAAGCTTAATGGTGCTGAGACTGTCCTTCTGTGCAGACTTGCAAGTCCCCCACTTTTTCTGTGAACTCAACCAGATGATCCAACTTGCCTATTCTGACACCTTTGTTAATACCCTGGTGTTATATATTGTAACTGTGCTACTGGGTGGTGGGTCCCTGACTGGGATCCTCTGCTCTTACTATAGGATCGTTTCCTGCATACGTGCGATGTCATCTGCTCAGGGGAAGTATAAAGCATTTTCTACCTGTGCGTCTCACCTCTCGGTCGTCTGCTTATTTTATTTAACAGGCCTAGCAGTGTATTTCAGCTCTGCTGTGACCCACAATGCACGCTCTAGTGCTACAGCCTCGGTCCTGTACACAGTGGTCACCCCCATGCTGAACCCCTTCATCTATAGTCTCAGGAATAAAGACATAAAGGGGGCTCTGAAAAGGTCCTTTGGGATGACAGCATAAAAGGGACGGTCGTCCTGACTGAAAAAGTGCCCTTGGTTTCATGGCTCCAAGTCTAAAACCTCACATTGTGATTCTTTAATTAGATTGTGTTTGTTGAATTCCTTCTTTTATTTATATTCTGGAATTTCCATTTGTGTTCAACTTTTCTATAAAATTTTAACTGTGTACTTTTTCCTGTAGAGTTGGCATTCAGTATTACTTTATACGAGTTGCAGGTGTGCACTGTCGCGGCTGGACATTTATGTAATATATATAGTGTTACCCCTTTAGTCTAGTACCCACCTGGCACTATGCGTAGTTGCTGCAATATTATTTACCATATTCCGTATGCTGTACTTTACATCCCTGTGACTATTTTGTAACTACCAATTTGTATTTCTTCATCCCTTCACTGTTTTACCCAACCCCACAACCCTCACCTGTCAGGCAACCATCAATTGTTCTCTATAATATGAGTCTGTTTCTGTTTTGTTTAGTTTTGTCTGGACATTCCACGTACAAGTGAGATCACACGGTATTTGTCTTTCTCTGTCTGACTGGTTTTACTTAGGATAATATCCTCCAGGTCTACACATGTTGTCACTAATGGGAAGATTTCACTCTTTTTTATGACCAGGTAATAATCCATTGTACATATGTACCACATCTTCTTCATCCAGTCGTCACGTGATGAGCACTTAGGTTGCTTACATATTGGTATTGTAAATAGTGTTGCAGTGAACATAGGGTTTCATACATCTTTCCTAATTAGTGTTTTGGATTTCTTTGGATAAATACTAGAGGGGAATTGTTGGCTCATACAGTAGTCCCTTTTTTAATTTTTTGAGGAAACTCCATACTGTGTTCCATATTGGCTGCAATTTGCAATCCCATTGACAGTACATGAGAGTTCTTTTTTTATCCACGTCCCGACTGGCACTTGTTGCTTGTTGATTTACAACAGCCATTCTGACACGTGTGAGTCGATATCTCATTGTGGTTTTAATTTGATGATTAATGACCTTGACCATCTTTTTATATACCAATTAGCCGTCAGTATGTCCTCTTTGGAGAAACGTCTATTCAGGTCCTCTGCCCTTTTTGAAATGGGATTGTTTGTTGTTTTGAGGTTGACCTGTATGTATTCTTTACAAATTTGGGATATAACCCTTATCTGATGTATCATTGGCAAATGTCTGCTCCCAATCAGTAGGTTGTCTTTTCTATTTGTTGATGATTTTCATTGCTGTGCAAGAACTTTTTAGTTGGATGTAGTTCCACTTGTTTATTTTTTTTGTGTTATTTCCCTTGCCCAAGAAGGTATATATCAGAAAACAAATGTTGTTAAGAGCAATGTCAGAGAATTTACTGCCTATGTTTTCTTCCAGGAGTTTTATGGTTCCAAGTCTTACATTTAAGTCTTTCATCCGTTTTGAATTTATTCTTGTATATCGTGTAAGAAGGTGTTCCAGTTTCATAGTTTCCCATATATTTAAGTTTTCCCAACACCATTTATTGCAGAGACTGTCTTTACCTCACTGTATATTCTTGCCTCGTTGTCAGAGACAAAGGATCATGTAAGTGTGGGTTTATTTCTGGGCTCTTTATTCTATTTCATTGAATTAAGTGTCTGTTTTTATGCCTATACTATGCTGTTTTCATTACTGTAGCCTTGTAGTATAGCTTGATATCAGGTAACAGGATAGCTCCAACATTGCTGTTTCTCAAGAGTCCAAGTGGTCATTCATGGTCTTTTGTGGTTTCTTATCAATTTTAAGATCATTTCTTCTATTTCTTTGAAAAATGCGTAGTTAATATTTAGAAAACAGTTGAATTTTAATACAATAATACTGAACTATCAGAAAGAGAAATAAAGAAAACAATCTCATTTATAATTGCATCAAAAGAACCCCTAAGAATAAATTGGACCAAGAAGGGAATAGACCTATACTCAGAAAAGTACATGACACTGAAAAAGAAATTGTAGAATATACAATAAATGGAAGCTTTTGTGGTGGTATCGGAGAGGAGAAATTAACATCATTAAAATGTCCACACTACCCAAGGCAATCTATTGACTTAATACAATCCCTATCAAAACACCAAAAATCAATCAAGTACATTTGGAGATGTAATTAGCTTTATTAAGTGATTCCTGAATGAGGCAGTGTCCCTTCCAGCAACCAGAAGGGAACAGCCAGTGGTTGTATAAAATGGAAGGTTTTCATTGAAGAAGGGTGGGGTGAAGAGTTATTAAGAAAAAAAAAGACAACATGAATTTTACACCTGGGTTTTGGGGAGGAGGAAGGGAACAGCAATGGTTTTATCCTATAGATTCCAAATTCCTTCCATGGGGAATGGAGAGGGTCCATGTGACCAGTGCTTTCACAGAAAATTCCAGACTGCTCGATTAAAATTACATATCTAATAGAGGTTGAAACTGCTGAGAGGTCCCATATGAAATCAAAGTTTGGCCTCATGGCTTTTTAGCACCAGTGATGCCATTTTGTGCCTGTGATTTTCTCTTTAACTGTAGTATGGACATTTTAACAATATTAATTCTTCTAGTAATGGAGTATATCTTTCCATATTTGATCTCCTTTCAAATGCATCCATTGCTGAATTAAAGGAGCCATACAAAAATTAAGAATACATTTTGCATGAATATATATATATATATATATATATATATTTATGCATAAATCTATTTATAGATAATTACATATATAAATTATACAAATATTTATAATTAATATATATGTAATCAATACATAATTAATTGCTTTGTTATGTGATTGTAAAAAATGTAATCACCCTGATCCTATTTCCGCATTTCTGATGATATGGGCTGATGAAGCTAAATCAGGTGGATGCTGTTAGAATAAATAAACTGTTTGGAAATAGTCATGAGTCTAAGAACTATTTCACAGGTAAGGAGTGTATGTACACGTACATATATGGACATTTTTACCAGACTCTATTTCAGGTAACACACACACACACACACACACACACACACACACACACCATCACACAGACTCATTAATGTCACTTTCATGTGAAAGGAAACTGGAAAGAAATTTGGAGAGAATAGAAGTTAAAAGAATGAATGGTTAAATTAACATGAAACTAGGAGAATTAGAACTGTAGGCGTATGGAGTTAAAGAAGAATGGTTGACCTGAATGTCAGTACTGAATACATTTCCTATCTTAATGCACAAAGGCTTCAAAGTCAGAATCACATTTACTTTATGCAATGGAGACTTCCTTACAGCGGCTCAGGGAACAAATTCTAAACCACCAGTGTTCTTGAACAATATTTAAAGGCAATGACAATTATCCGTCAATTTAAAAATATATGAAACAAATAACCTTTTCATCTGTGGACAACTTCACATCTTTGAGACTCTTCAGTTTTCTCAGTTGTGAAATGTGGATAATAAAAGTAGCTTTTCCATAGATATTTGAGAAGATTGAATGAGATAATCATTAAAAATAGCCTTATGGTATCAGACATATATAATGGGACATAATATATAATGTCCCAATAAATCTTGGCTATTATTTTTCTGCTCACAAGGTGAGCAAGTGTACATAGGTGGTAATCAGCTTGCTTCCCAGAAATTAGTGCAGGAATTTGGTAGCATATCAACTGGCCTCGGTAAGAGACTATGAAAACAAACCAAATCGCTTACTCCTTGAGTCTGCAGAATTATCTTTTCAGAGAAGCCGTTACATGTGCAGGTTGGCACCAAGCAGTAGAACAGAAAGAACAGACCTGGAAGACAGACCTGATTACAGTGCAGGTGCGTGTGCTGTGTGGCCAGAGCAGTGCAGGGCCACCATCTTCACTGGTATGACAACCGTTCGCCAGGAGTCTGTGAGCCTAGGAGAGTATGAATGTATATAAAGTACCTTGCATGTAGTCAGGCACAAAGAAATGGTTCTGAGATCATTAGGAGCAGATTTTACAAAAATAACCCATATAAGGAATTACTTGAAAAGCAACCTCCTGCTGTGTTCTAGATTCAAAGCCCAGAGAACGCATTCTGCTGGACATGGTTCTCTGCAGTCCTGGACTGAGCTCCCTGTTTGGTCATCAGGAGACCCTGCAAACCTTGAATTTTCTGTGAAACATTGTTAGGCTTATTGTACTATGCTTGCAAAAGCAGAATTTGGGGACACATTGACACAAAACATAAAGATACTGTGTCATCAAACCCTCACTTCACCAGAAAACTAAATTAACCAGAAGAACCTTTTCTGAGAATTCTAGTGTTTCTGGTTCATTGATATTTATTAAAGACAATGCTGAACAATAACATTACTGCACGCAGCTAGAGCACACATCATTTTTAAAAACATTATTAATGTTTTAAGCTGATTCATAAAACCATTGAAGCCGCATAAACTGGTATGTGAATAATCAAGGCAGCATTATTCAATTAACCCCAAAGAATACATACCGAGGGGGGTGTCAAAAAACATGTACATATTTCAAGAGATGTTATCTGTGTATCACTTTTTGAAGTTTAATTGGATTACAGTAGCAACGTGTAGTATGGTGTTTGCTCAAAAGATGGCATTAACCAAATGAATGCTAGCTTCATTCGTTGTATTACTATTTTAATACAGTTTTCTCCTTTCTTAAAATGTGTACACCCTTTTTGTCACCCTCTGTATGTCCACAAAGTGGTGAGCTGATAAACAAACTGTGATATATCCATGCAGTCCAATACTATTTAGCAATAAGTAATAAAAAGCAACAAATTACAAAAACAACAACAACAACAACAACAAAGCCCACTGGTTATGACAGTGCATGACATATTTTTCAGTTTTATAATGACAAATTTAAGACGTAGAGGAAAACTGAAAGACAGGTATAGCGATCACCTATATGTTCATCACCTACATTTGACACATAACATTTGTATTATTTGCTTTATCTGCATTGCATTTCTGCTAGGAAGCATTTGAAAACACACAGTAGGACTCTTCATTGAAATACTATGAAAGTGTTTTTCATATTAATTTTCCTCTGTCAGCACTATTGCACTTGGGAACATCGACAAAACTTCCTGATATTTAATATTTAATTTACATTCAAATTTCTTCTGCAGAAAGTTTTGTGCCAAAGTCCCCTCCCGGCATTGGTATGATTTTTTATTACATAAAAGCAATTACCAAAAAGAATCTAAACTGACACTTGACTTGTGAAGAGTACTGAAGAAATACATGGGGTTACTGCCCTCCAGTTGCTGTAAGGAGCCCTGATGGGGCAAAAACACCAGTGTGCGACCCCGAGATGAGAAACGGGCCCCGATGGAGGGCAAGCCCAAGTAGAGCTTCATTAGCAGCGGGTCTGCGTGTGGCTCTCCGTGTCTTCCTGCATCATCAGCGAGAGGGCCGTTTGGGACTCAATAGGCAGATTGGGTGCGAGCCAGCAAACAGGGAGTAACAGTCAGACTTGAGTGATATGTGCCTCACGTTCCTTTGCATGGCACTTAGTAAACGGTGATTTAAAACACAGCCCCGTTTTCACAAAGGTCAATGTAAAGCTGCAGGGAAAGCAAGAATGTTCCTGAAATAGTAACAACATTGGAGGAGAGGGCTCAGTGAGGTAGGGTTAGGGTGGTGGAGAAACCGCCCAGCAACACCTGGGATTTTAGAAAGAACTTTAAGGCAAAGCTGTCCCACAGAACTTTCTGCGAGGGACATATTCTACGTCTGCACTGTCTAATGTGGTAGCTGCTGTATTGAACACTTGAGGCTGGTATGACTGGGGAACTGAATTGTAAATGTTACTTAATTTTAATTACAATTTGTAAAAAGTCACACATATCTTGTGGCTACTGTGTTGTATAGCACAGCTCTTAGCTCCCAACACAAATGTCCCTCCGTTCATCGAAATCCAAGAGGATTTCAGCAAGACTCACAGTGTTCACCAGACCAGCAGTAAAAACAGGGGACCATACGGCCAAATGTGGTTTACCTTCTATCCATCCCAGAGACCGTTTTTCTAATCCGAATTCTGTTTTTAAAGATGTGTGTCTTCTCTATTAATGATCGTAGCAAAAATTATGAAAGTTGTTTTAAGGAAATACTGAACAGATGAAATCTTTATCTTTTGCGAAGAATCACTTTCCTAATTGTTTTTTCTTTTCAGGATGCTAGTTCTATGTATGTTGAATTTAAGAAAATCAAAACAAAGGTCTACCACATTTAAAGGCCTCTAATATTCATATCGTGTAATTCTTATAAATGTGGTCGAGACACCGGATACACGGACTAATATCCTTGTAATTCAGGGAGATCAAGGACATGATGAAATAAAAACCAAATTCACTTGACTTCTAACCCGGTCTCCTGGGATCAGAGATTCATTAGGAAAAATTTCCTTTCTGTTTAGTCCAGAGGCCCCGGGGGAAATTGGATGCTGAGCAGAGGGAATAAGAAGAGGGAACTGTGCCTGATGAGCAGATCCACAGAGCGCGGTAACGCTCCTCTGTGCGGTCCCTCAGCTTGTACCACGTGGGTGGACAGGACCTGGGTGTTGCCTTTGACTCCTGAGCTGGCTGTGAACTGATGCTTCACTGCTTCCTGCTGTCTCGTGTGGGGACAGAGCTTCAGTCTCCATCATGAACCTTCCAGGGAGTAATTCTCACTTCCACACAGAGTCCTCCCTCTCAGGGACCCCATCCAGGTGAGTCTGAGAGCCCAGCAGGTACTGAAGGAAACGGTCAGAGAGGTCAGAAGCTGAGAACACTCACCTGAGTCACTGCGACCAGAACAGCCCAACCAGGAGACTAGAGATCTCCAGAGATCTCTGTGTCTGAGTTTTTTGTTAAGTAATTGATTTATAATTAATTCATTTAATATATTATTAGGATGCTTGAATATGCAATACAGGTACCATAGTTGACAATCAAGGGATGGGCATGGATGTACCGTTAGGTGACCCTGTAGAATGACTGAGATGCATAAAAAGGTTGTAGCACAATGAAAACATGTCAGAGCAGTTTTGCTGTTGTGGGAATAGGAGTGTAGAGTGTTAGGTATGGAGACCGGTGCAGTGCAATCAGAACGTTTGTATGGAATTTCTAAGATGGGGTGTATTTGACCATGTTTGGTATTCCTTGGAAAGATCCAGGCCAGTGGAGGTAGGAACTCCCTTGCAAGAGCTGTTCGTGAGACATGCATTGCAGTAACTTCTCTCCTGCTGGGTATTCACGTGGGAAAGTTATTTAATAAGTAGAAAGAGGAATACCAAATAGTTTTACTTTGAATTATTTCAATCCTGGCAAGGCTGCCTATATTTTGGTTTGTTGCTTGTTTACTTTCTCTGTTGGAACAGTTAATTAGGGTTTCCTAGCCCACATTCAGCCTTTTCCCCCTGTGGTCATTGTCTTCTATATTTTTAATGAGAAATTCTGTCATGCACTGGTGAGTATAAATTGAGGACTGATCAACTTCTGGGCAAAGAGGACACAGTGCTGAGAACAAACACTTCAGTGATGGAGAAAGGAAGGTCACCCTTGTACCTTAAATCTTATGCCACAAAAACATTGTAGTCAGACCACGTTACATTTATGCAATGAGGACTTCAGTGTATCAGCTAATGGGGTAGAATATCTTCATCTTGATTTAAAATTTCTTTTCTACTTCATGTGGGTTTTCAAACACAATGCTCTTACCCAGGGAAGCTAATGAACGAATGGAGAGGCTTCAACTCCGTCCCCTCTGCAAATTACATTGAATAAATGTCTGTATTAGATTCTATTGCTGCTGTAAAATATTTCCGCATTAGTTGATTAAAACAAACAAGTATATGTTCTCACAGTTCTGGATGTGAGAAGCCTGAAATGAGTGTCATGGACTAATATCAGATGTCTGCAGAGCTGGGTTCCTTCTAGAGGCTCAGGTGAAATGCTGTTTCCCTTCCTATTTCAGTCTGTATTCTGGCCACCTGCCTTTCCTGGCTCGTGGCCATTCCTCCGCCTTCATAGCCAGCAGTTTAGCTTCTTCATCTTGTCTCTCGCTTCTACATAGAGGACCATTGTGGTTACGTTCTTCCCACCTGGATGACACTGGGTCATCTTCTTAAAGTCAGTCGGTTAGCAAGCCTGTCCCATCTCCTACCCTAGTCCTCTCTTGCTATAAAAGTATCAAGTGCAAAGGCACTGGGGATGGGGTGTGGGCATATTTTGGAGGCCCTTATTCTGCTCACTACAAAGTCTCTTAAAAGTGTATTATTATACACTCAGGGACCCTTATATAAGAGAAATGAACATAGAATTTATCATAGTTTCTGCAACGAATGACTACACACTTGCTTTAAATATTAATACATGGAAGGAGATATTTGATTCAAAAGACCTGAACCTGCCTGCCCCTGACGCTGACACAGGACCTCACCTTGCTCCTCAGAGCGTGGTCCACAGACCAGGAGCTGCAGCATCAACACCCCCTGGGAGCTGGTTAGAAATGCAGACTCTCTGAGCCCCCAGGACCTGCTGACTCAGATTCCGCATCTGGTAGGATGCTGTTGACCGTAGGCACATACAGGTTGAAGTGCTGGTCTTGACTAGGTTTGCTCACCTTCTCTCTGTTGACTTGGGGGCTGAATAATGGTTGGGTGTGGGTGCTTACCTGTGGATTGTAGGTGTTACCAGTATTCCTTCAGGCAATGTCAGGTACCCCAGACATAATATCATTTCTGGGCGAGAAAAACTGCCGGGAAGCAGCATGAAAATAATTATAATCAAGGTTCTTCAGATCCTCCGATATTCACTTCAGACAGATCACTAAAGCCCTTCTGCTCCACCCCCGGACCTTTGCACTGGCCATTCCTCCTTCCAAGTATACACACCCACATTTCCTTGCATCTCCTTCACTTTCTTCACTAGAGTCTCTGTTCAAATGTCACCTTGTTTACAGGACTTGACTAAATGATCTTGGGGAAAAAAAACAATAGTCACTATCTTGTTTTACTCTTCCTTTCCATTCTTCATATGATCTGTCACCATATGAAATGTTGTATGCTTTTATTATTAGCTTGCATATGTTTTCTCCTTCATTGACTTGTATAAACTTCTGTTTTTCAGCCCTCTAGCACTCACAGGCTAGACAGTACCTAAAACACGGTGAGAGCTCAATTTGTATTCCTGAAGTACATGAAGAATTTCTCATGAAAATTGTAGAATACACGACAGTGGAAAGAAGCAGATTGGGACAAAAATTCCTAATCTGCGATGGCGCAGGAATCCCCTAAAAAGAACAAGATCCGTACAAAAACATTGAAATTAATGACTTGGCTACAAAATATAAATTGTAGCATTGGAGCATCTGAGTAATGTCACTTTCTATGAAAATTACTCAGGTGATTTTCCTGTCTTGGAAGTCACGTCTTCCTCATGAAACCAGAGAATCTTACAAGAGTTTCAGAATTTGTTCTCCTGGGACTTTCCGAGGAGCCAGACCTGCAGCCCCTCCTCTTTGGGCTTTTTCTCTCCATGTACCTGATCACTGTGTTTGGAAACCTGCTCATCGTCCTGGCCGTCAGCTCTGACTCCCACCTGCACACGCCCATGTACTTCTTCCTCTCCAACCTGTCCTTTGTGGACATCTGTTTCACCTCCACCACCATCCCCAAGATGCTGGTGAACATCCAGACGCAGAGCAAAGTCATAACCTATGAAGGCTGCATCACGCAGATGTACTTCTTCCTACTCTTTGGCATGTTGGATAACTTCCTCCTGACCGTGATGGCCTATGACCGCTTCGTGGCCATCTGTCACCCCCTGCACTACACGGTCATCATGAACCCCCGGATCTGTGGACTGTTGGTTCTGGTGTCCTGGATCATGAGTGTCCTGAATGCTTTATTACAAAGTTTAATGGTGCTGAGGCTGTCCTTCTGTACAGACTTGGAAATACCCCACTTTTTCTGTGAAGTCAACCAGATGATCCAACTTGCCTGTTCTGACACCTTTCTTAACACCCTGGTGATGTATTTTGTAGCTGTGCTGGTAGGTGGTGGTCCCCTGACTGGGATCCTTTGCTCTTACTATAGGATCGTTTCCTGCATACGTGCGATGTCCTCTGCTCAGGGGAAGTATAAAGCATTTTCTACCTGTGCGTCTCACCTCTCAGTTGTCTCCTTATTTTATGTAACATGCCTAGGAGTGTACCTCAGCTCTCCTGCTACCCACAATGCACGCTCTAGTGCTACAGCCTCGGTCCTGTACACAGTGGTCACCCCCATGCTGAACCCCTTCATCTACAGTCTCAGGAATAAAGACATAAAGGGGGCTCTGAAAAGGTCCTTTGGGATGACAGCATAAAAGGGACGGTCGTCCTGACTGAAAAAGTGCCCTTGGTTTCATGGCTCCAAGTCTAAAACCAGACATTGTGATTCTTTAATCAGATTGTGTTTATGGAATTTCCTTCTTTTATTTATATTCTGGAATATCTATTTGTTTGAGTTCAACTTCTGTATACAATTTTTTTAATTATTTATGTTTTTTATTTATAGTTGACCCTCAATATTATTTTATATTACTTTTGGGAGTGCACTATAGTGGTTAGACATTCATATAATTTATGTAGTGACCCCCCATTAGTCTGTACCTCCTGGCACTATATACAGTTGCTGCAATGTTATTTACTATATTCTGTATGCTGTATTTACATCCCTGGGACTATTTTGTAAATATCAATTTATATTTCTTAATCCCTTTACTTTTTTACCCAGCCCCATACCCTCACCTTTATGGCAACCATGAATTTGTTTTCTGTAAATATGTCTGTTTTTGTTTTGTTTATTTTTCTCTTTCAATTCCATGTATAAGCAAGATCATATGGTATTTGTCTTTCTCTGTCTGACTTGTTTTACTTAGCATAATTCCCTCCAGGTACACCCATGGTGTCACAAATGGTAAGATTTCGTTCCTTTTTATGACCACGTAATAATCCATTGTATATATGTACCACATCTTCTTTATCCAGTCGTCAAGTGATGAGCACTTAGGTTGCTTACATATTGGCTATAGTAAACAGTGTTGCAGTGAGCATAGGGGTTCACATATCTTTCCTAATTAGGTGTTTTGGATTTCTTTGGATAATTACTCAGCAGTGGAATTGCTGTGGTCCATATTGGCTTCACCAATTTGCAGTTCCACCGACAGTACACGAGGGTTCTGTTTTTCTCCACGTCCTCACCTGCACTTGTTGCTTATTGATGTACAACAGCCATTCTGACACGTGTGAGTTGATATCTCATTGTAGTTTTAATTTGATGATTAGTGACCTTGACTATCTTTTAATATACCCTTTGGACATCGGAGAAATGTCTTTTCAGTTCTCTGACCTTTTTAAACGGGATTGTTTGTTGTTTTGAGGTTGAGTTGTATGTATTCTTTATAAATTTGGTATATAACCCTTATCTGATGTATTATTGGCGAATGTCTCCTCCCCAATCAGTAGGTTGTCTTTTCCTTTTGTTGATCATTTTCATTGCTGTGCAAAACCTTTTTACTTGGGTGTAGTTACACTTGTTTATTTTTTGTTTTGTTTCCCCTGCCCAAGGAGATATATCATAAAACAAATGTTACTAAGAGCAATGTCAGAGAATTACTGCCTATGTTTTCTTCTAGGAGTTTTATGGTTCCAAGTCTTACATTTAAGTCTTTCGTCCATTTTGAGTTTATTCTTGTATATGGTGTAAGAAGGGGTTTCAGTTTCATATTTTCCCATAAATGCAAGTTTTCCCAACACCATTTATTGCAGAGACTGTCTTTACCTCACTGTATATTCTTGCTTTGTTTTCATAGACAAACGACCATGTATGTGTGGGTTTATTTCTGATCTCTTTATTCTATTCCAATGAATTGTGTGTCTGTTTTTATACCCGTACCGTGCTGTTTTTATTACTATAGACTTGTAGTATAGCTTGATATCAGGTAGCATGATATCTCCAACTTTGTTCTTTCTCAAGAGTGCTGTGGTTATTCATGGTCTTCTGTGGTTACATATCAATTTAAGATTTTTGTTCTTGTCCTTGAAAAATGCAAAGTTAATATTTAGAAATCAGTTGAATTTTTATGCACTAATACCGAACTATCAGAAAGAGAAATAAAGAAAACAATCTCATTTATAATATCATCAAAAATATACCTCGGAATAAATTTGACCAAGGAGAGAATAGACCTATACACAGAAAAGTACATGACACTGAAGAAAGATATTGAAGAAGATACAATAAATGGAAGCTTATATTGTGGTATCAGACAGGAGAAATTAACATCGTTAAAATGTCCACACTACCCAAAGCAATCTATTGACCTAATGCAATCTCTATCAAAGCACCAAAAATCAACCAAGTATATTTGGTGATGTAATTGGCTTTATTAAGTGATTCCTGAATGAGGCAGCATCCCTTCCAGCAACCAGAAGGGAACAGCCAGTTGTTGTGCAAAATGGAAGGTTTTCAATGAAGAAGGGTGGGGCGAGGACCTATTAACAAGAGAAAAGAAAAGACTAATTTTACACCTAGGTCTTTTTGGAGGAGATAGGGAACTGCAAGGTTTCTCATCCTACAGATTCCCTCTTCCTTCCTTGGGGAATGTAGAGGGCCCTTGTGACTAGTGCTTTCACAGAAAATTCCAGACTGGTTGATTAAAATTACATTTCTAATAGAGGTTGAAACTGCCAAAAAGGTCCCATATTAAATTTATGTTTGGCCTAATGAGTTTTTACCACCAGTGATGCCATTTTGGGCCTGTGACTTTCTCTTTAACTGTAGTATGGACACTTTGCAATATCAGTTCTTTCAAAAATTGAGCAGAGAATCTCTTTCCATATTTGAGTCTCCTTTAAAATGCATCCATTGCTGAGTTAAAGGAGCCATACAAAAATTAAGAATACATATTGCATGAATATATATATATATACACACATATACATATATTTATAATTATATATTTAAATTATATAACTATTTATAATTTATATATGTAATCTACGTTTAATTAATTGCTTTGTTATGTGATTGTAAATAATGTAATCACCCTGATCTTATTTACACATTTCTGATGGTGATATGGGATGATGAAGCTAATTCAGGTGGATGCTGTTAGAAAAAATAAAATGTTTGGAAATAGTTGGTGAGTCTAAGAACTCTTTCACAGGTAAGGAGTGTATGTACACGTACATATATGTACATTTTTGCCCGACTCTATTTCAGGTAAACACACACACACACACACACACACACACACACACACACATCATCACACAGACTCATTAATGTCACTTTCATGTGAAAGGAAACTGGAAAGGAATTTGGAGAGAATAGAATTTAAAAGAATGAATGGTTAAATTAATATGAAACTAGGAGAATTAGAACTTTAGGCGCATGGAGTTAAAGAAGAATGGTTGACCTGAATGTCAGTACTGAATACATTTCCTATCTTAATGCACAAAGGCTTCAAAGTCAGAACCACGTTTATTTTATGCAATGGAGAGTTCATTAGTGCATTTAAGGGAACAAATTCCCCAAATTGACGTATCTCAATGCTGTCGGCTGGCAAATAATATTGAGTTGGCAGTTCATCGTCAAAAAGGTTTTATTTGGGGAAAAGAAAGAACAAGGAAAAAGATAGCTGCCACCCTGCACCTGCACCTGGAGACCCAGAAAGGCACGTGTTCTAAAATGGTAGATAGTTATCTATACATATGTATAAGGGGGACAGGAACCACAGGTTTTTTGAAAAGGAAGTTAGGACCATAGATTTTTACTACGTGGGCTCATAAACTTCCACGAACTTATCTCCCCATTTAGACCTCCCAGCCTGATCAGTTTCCTTAAAATGCCAGTTCTCTTTGCAAAAGGAAGAATTAATGCAGACCCATATGACGGATGAAATTCTTAAAGAAAGGATGATAGCATGAATTTGTGACTGTGAGAGAGACGTGGCATCACTGTGCTTCACGCAGAGATAGGGAAGAAGTGAACCATGAGAAGCAGTTATACCTGAGGATAACTGTGCCGAGTATTGGGGGGCCCACAGCCGTGAGGTAGAAGGGACTTTGAGTGTTTTCTTGGGCTGTGGCAGAATGTAGATTTGGAGGAAGTGATCCGAAAGTGTTTACTTTGTCACTCCTGGATTAAGGTATTTTTTCCTTCATAAGCCAGACGTGAACGTCAGAACACAGCGAAGTCTCCCTGTATGTGGCGTCCCGTCGAAACCCCTGGCTGGCTGTTTGGCAACAGGCGTTCTGTGATGGGTGATACGGAAGAAGGGAGCCTGCCCCTTCCTGAGTCACTGCAGTGAAGGCACTTGAACTGAGGCGACTTGGGGAAAACACTTTAATGGCTAAACGTTCTAGCTTTGATTTTTCTCAACAGAAGTATATTTGTTTTCTTCACAATATCGGGATTTTTCTTGGAATACTTGGCTCCAGATGAATTCATAATTCAAGGAAGTGATTGAGGAAAGGACAACATTGGCTTTCATGGTCAAGATATTTTCATGTAAGATGCTGGCTATGGCAATAATAATATTATTATAAATTCTTTCAAATTCTAGAAAGACCTGGTTTCTAAGCCACCAGTGTTCTTGATCACTATTTAAAGAAAATGACAATTATTTCTCAATTTAAAAATATATGAAAGAGAGGGCGGCCGGTTGGCTAAGTTGGTTAGAGTGCAGCGCTCATAACACCAAGGTCACCAGTTCGATTCTCACATGGGCCACTGAGCTGCGCCCTCCACAACTGGATTGAAAACGACTTGAGTTGGAGCTGATGAGTCCTGGAAAAACATGTTGTTCCCCAATATTCCCCATTAAAAAAATTAAAAAAAAAAAGAAATATATATATATATATATACATATATATATATATATATATGTATATATATGAAAGAAATAACCTTTTCATCCGTGGACAACCTCACCTCCTCAAAACTCTTCAGTTTTCTCAGTTGTGAAATGTGGATAATAAAAGTACCTTTGCCATAGATATATGAGAAGATTGAATGAGAAAATCATTAAAAAGAACTTAATGGTATCTGACATATATTATGTCCCAATAAATGCTGCAATTATTATTCTGCTCAGGCGATGAACAGGTGTACATAGGTGGTAATCAGCTTGCTTCCCAGAAATTAGTGCAGGAATTTGGTAGCATATCAACTGGCCTCGGTAGGAGAATATGAAATCAAACCGAATCGCTTACTCCTTGAGTCTGTACAATTATCTTTTCAGAGAGGCAGTTACATGTGCAGGTTGGCACCAAGCAGTAGAACAGAAAGAGCAGACCTGGAAGACAGACCTGATTACAATGCAGGTGCGTGTGCTGTGTGGCCAGAGCAGTGCAGGGCCACCATCTTCACTCGTGTGACACCTTCCGCCAGGAGTCTGTGAGCCTAGGAGAGTATGAACGTATGTAAAGTGCCTCGCATACAGTGAGGCACAAAGAAATGGTTCTGAGATCATTAGGAGCAGAATTTACAAAAATAACCTTATAAGGAATTACTTGAAAAGCAACCTCCTGCTGTGTTCTAGATTCAAAGCCCAGAGAACGCATTCCGCTGGACATGGTTCTCTACAATCCTGGACTTCAACTCCCTGTTTGGTCATCAGGAGACCCTGCAAACCTTTAATTTTCTGTGAAACATTGTTAGGCTTATTATACTATGCTTGCAAAAGCAGAATTTGGGGATACAGTGAAACAAAACCAAAAGATACCATGTCATCAAATCCTCACTTTACCTGAAAGCTAAATTAACGAGAAGAACATTTTCTGAAAATTCTAGTGTTTCTGATTTTATTGAAATTTATTAAACACGAGGCTGAACAATAACATTACTACATGAGGCCAAATTAGCAGTCATTTAGAAAAAACCATTAATGTTTTAAGCTTATTTTTAAAAACGTTGAAGCCTGTTTAAACTGGTATGCGAATAATCAAGGCAACTTTATTCATATCACCCAAAGAATACATACTGGGGGGGAGAACAGGGGTGCCAAAAATATACATATTTCAAGAGATGTCATCTATGTATTACTTTTTGAAGCTGAATTGAGCTACAGTAGCAACGTGTAGTAAGACGTTCGCTCAAAAGATGGTGTTAATCAAATGAGCGCTAGCGTCATTCATTGTGTTACTATTTCAATACTGTTTTTTTCCTTTCTTAATGTGTGTACATTTTGGGGGGACCCTCTGTATGTCCACAAAATGGTGAGTAGATAAACAAAATGTGATACATCCGTACAGTCGACTACTGTTTAGCAATAAACAATAAAAAGAAATCAACTACTAAAAAACCAAAAGACAAAAAAACCTACTGAAGCCCACGGATATACCAGTGGTGTGACGTATTTTTTCAACATTTTTATTATGACAATTTTAAACATAGAGAAAAAGTGATAGACTCGTACAGTGATCACCTTTATGTTCATCACCTATATTTACTACATAACATTTGTATTATTTGCTTTATCTGCATTACTTTTCTGCTAGGAAGCATTTGAAAACACATAGAACAACACTTCATTGAAATGCTACGCATGCGTTGTTTCATATCAACTTTCCTCTGTCAGCACTATTGGACTTGGGAACATCGGCAAGAACTTCCGTATATTTAATTCACATTCAAATTTCTCCTGGGGAAAGTTTTGAGACAAAGTTCTGTCCCCACGATGGTAAAATTTCATATTACATAAAAGCAAGTATCACAAAGAATCTAAACTGACACTTGACTTGCGAAAAGTACGGAAGAAATACATGGGGTTACGGCCCTCAAGTTGCTGTAAGGAGCCCTGATGGGGCAAAAACACCAGTGTGGGACCCCGAGATGAGAAACGGGCCCCGATGGAGGGCAAGCCCGAAGTAGAGCTTCATTAGCAGCGGGTCTGCGTGTGGCTCTCCGTGTCTTCCTGCATCATCAGCGAGAGGGCCGTTTGGGACTCAATAGGCAGAACGGGTGCGAGCCAGCAAACACGGAGTAACAGTCAGACTTGAGTGACATGTGCCTCACGTTCCTTTGCATGGCACTTAGTAAATGGTGATTTAAAACACAGCCCCCGTTTTCACAAAGGTCAATGTGGAGCTGCGGGGAGAGGAGGAATGTTCCTGAAATAGTAATAAAGTTAGTAGAGAGGGCTCAGTGAGGTAGGGTTAGAGTGGTGGAGAAACCGCCCAGCAACACCTGGGGATTTTGAAAGACATTTAAGGCAAAGCTGTCCCACAGAACTTTCAGCGAGGGACATATTCTACGTCTGCACTGTCTAAAGTGGTAGCTGCTGTATTGAACACTTGAGGCTGGTATGACTGGGGAACTGACTTGTAAATGTTATTTAATTTTAATTACAATTTTTAAATAGTCACACATATCTTGTGGCTACTGTGTTGTATAGCACAGCTCTTAGCTCCCAAGACAAATGTCCCTCAGGCCATTGAAATCCGAGAGGATTTCAGCAAGACTCACAGTGTTCACCAGACCAGTAGTAGAAACGAGGGACCATAAGGCCCAATGTGGTTCACTGTATCTATCCCTGAGTCCATTTTTCTAATACAGTTTATGTTTTTAAAGATGTGCCTCTTCTCTACTAATGCTCGTAGACAAAATTATGAAAGCTGTTTTAAGGAAATATGAACAGATGAAAACTTCATGTTTGGGGGAGAACCACTTTCCTAATTGATTTTGCCTTTTCAGGAGGCTGGTACCTTGTATGTTGAATTTTAAAAAAACAAAACCAAGACCTATCACCTTTGAAGGCTTCCAATATTCATATCGTGTAATTCTAATAAACGTGGTTGAGACAAAGGATACTCGGGCTAATGTCCTTTTTAAAACAGGGAGATCAAGCACATGATGAAATAAAACCCAAATTCACTTGACTTCTAACCCGGTCTCCTGGGATCAGAGATTCATTAGGAAAAATTTCCTTTCTGTTTAGTCCAGAGGCCCCGGGGGAAATTGGATGCTGAGCAGTGGGAATAAGAAGAGGGAACTGTACCTGATGAGCAGATCCACAGAGCGCGGTAACGCTCCTCTGTGCGGTCCCTCAGCTTGTACCACGTGGGTGGACAGGACCTGGGTGTTGCGTTTGAGTCCTGAGCTGGCTGTGAACTGATGCTTCACTCCTTCCTGCTGTCTCGTGTGGGGACAGAGCTTCAGTCTCCATCATGAACCTTCCAGGGAGTAATTCTGACTTCCACACAGAGTCCTGCCTCTCAGAGACCCATCCAGGTGAGTCTGAGAGCCCAGCAGGTACTGAAGGAAAGGGTCAGAGAGGTCAGAAGCTGAGAACACTCACCTGAGTCACTGCGACCCTAACAGACCAGCCAGGGGACTAGAGATCTCCGTGTCTGTGTTCTTGAATTATTAATTGATTGTGGGGAAAGAGCCAGGAGTGCAGTTGCCAGGCTTTCGGCCTTACTTGGAAAGGTGCTTGCCCTGGTAGTAAACGGCTAGCAACTGTGACTGGATGGCCTTCAGCTGTGACTAGTTGGCTGTCAGCTGTAACCAGTGACCCATTGGCCCCTAATATAATCACCCTAGCAGTGGATGGTGGCTGAGCTAGCAAGCGCGGATTGCGGTTAGCACGGTGGCCTGCAGCTAGCAAGTGTGGGTGGTTGGTTGGCAGAGAAGCAGACGGCAGGTTGCGGATCGCGTGGCTCCTGCTCCCTGTGTCTCCATCCCAGCCCCCAGTGAGAATATAGTGGTACGACTCCCCTATCTGTGGCTCCATGGGTGTCCCTTAGTGGCCTCACCATATCCTTCGTTCTTGTGCAGGGAGCGAGAGTAGAGACCCCACATGACACCCTGCATGATTTATAACTAACTGATTTATAATTAATTCATTTAATACATTAATAAGGATGCTTGAATCTTCCATACAGAGACCATAGTTAACAATTAAGTGATGGGCATGGATGTACCATTAGGTGACCCTGTAGAATGAATGAGATGCATAAAATGGGTGCAGTACAATGAAAATGTACCTGAAGATTTTGCTGTTTGGGGAGTAGGAGAATAGCTTCAGGTGCGGAGGCCGGTGCACTGAAGTGAAAATTCGAAGATGGGGTGTATTTGAGCATGTTTTGTATTTTACTGACAAGATTCAAGGCAGTGCAGGTAGGAACTACCTTGCAACACACGTTTGTGAGACATACATTAAGTATCTTCTCTCATGCTGGGTATTCACATGAAAAAATTAGTTAATATGTCTAAAGAGGAATACTAAATTGTTTTCGTTGTATTATTTCATTACTGGCAAGGCTGCATAAATTTTGGATTGTTATTTGTTTACTTTTATTTTGGAACAGTTAATCGGAATTTCTATCCCACACTGAGCTTTTTCCCCCTGGTGGTCATTGACATGCAGGGCGGCAGGCGGGGTCTCAGTTCCTGTTCTCCACATAAGAACACAGGACATGGTGAGGCCAAAAAGGAACACCCACGGAGCCATGCACAGGGGAGTCATACCACTGTAGTCTCGCTGGCAGCTGGGTTGGAGACACAGGAAGCAGGAGCCACACGATCTGCAACCCGGCCAACCATTTGTCTCCGCCAGCCAACCCCAATTGCTAGCTGCAATCCACAGTGCTAACTGCAAACCACACTTGCTAGCTGAACCCCCATCTTCTTGCTAGCCCCCATTTTCTGCTAGCGTAGCCACGGCAGTTATATTAGTGGCCAATGGCTCATTGGTTACAGCTGACGGCCAACTAGCCACAGCTGACGGCCATCCAATCACAGTTGATGGCCATTTAGTACCCGAGTGAGCACCTTTCCACGTGAGGCCGAGAGCCTGGAAACTGCACTCCTGGCTCTGTCCCCACAGTCATTCTAGATTTTTAATGAGAAATTCTGTCATGCACTGGGCAGTGTAAATTGAGGATTGACCAAATTTTAGGCAAAGAGGACACAGTGCTGAGAACAAAACACTTCAGTGAAGGAGAAATGAAGGTCACCTGTTGTACCTTAAATCTAATGCCCCAAAGGCATCTCACACCACGTTTACATTTATGCAAGGAGGACTTCCGTGCACCTGCTAATGGGTGCGATGTCTCCAGTTTGATTTAAAGTTCTTTCCACTTCACGTGTGTTTTCAAAGTAAAATGCCCTTAACCAGGGAAGCTAATGAATGAGTGGAGAGGCTTCAACTCATTTCCTTCAGCAAATTTTATTGAATAAATGGCTGTATCAGAGTATTTTACTGCTGTAAAAAATTCCTATCCTAGTTGATTAAAACAAACAAATATATGCTCTCACAGTTCTGGATGTGAGAAGCCTGAAATGAGTGTCATAGACTAATATCAGATGTCTGCAGAGCTGGGTTCCTTCTCGAGGCTCAGGTGAAGTGCTGTTTCCCTTCCTGTTTCAGTCTGTATTCTGGCCACCTGCCTTTCCTGGCTCATGGCCATTCCTCCACCTTCAAAGCCAGCAGTTTAGCTTCTTCATCTTGTCTCTCGCTTCTACATAGAGGACCATTGTGGTTACGTTCCTCCCACCTGGTTGACACTGGGTCATCTTCTTAATGTCAGCCGGTTAGCAAGCCTGTCCCATCTCCTACCCTAATCCCCCCTTGCTATAAAAATATCAAATGCAAAGGCACTGGGGATAGAGTGTGGGCATATTTTGGAGGCCCTTATTCTGCTCACTACAAAGTCACTTAAAAGTGTATTATTATACATTCAGGGGCTCTTATATAAGAGAAATGAACGCAGAATTTATCATAGTTTCTGGAATGAGTGAACTACACACTTGCTTTAAATATTAAGGCATGCGAGGAAACATTTGATTCAGAAAACCTGAACCTGCCTGCCCCTGACTCTGACACGGGACCTCAACTTGCTCCTCAGAGCGTGGTCCACAGACCAGGAGCTGCAGCATCAACACCCCCTGGGAGCTGGTTAGAAATGCAGACCCTCTGAGCCCCCCAGGACCTGGTGACTCAGATTCTGCGTCTGGTAGGATGCTGTTGACCGTAGGCACATACAGGTTGAAGTGCTGGTCTTGACTAGGTTTGCTCACCTTCTCTCTGTTGACTTGGGGGCTGAAAAATGGTTGGGTGTGGGTGCTTTCCTGTGGATTGTAGGTGTTATCAGCATTCCTTCAGGCAATGCCAGGTATCCCAGGCACAAAATCATTTCTGGGTGAGAAACACTGCCAGGAAGCAGCATGAAAATAATTATAATCAAGTTCTTCAGATCCTCCAATATTCACTTCAGACAGATCACTAAAGCCCTTCTCCTCCACCCCAGGACTGGCCATTCCTCCTTCCAAGAACACACACCCACATTTCCTTGCATCTCCTTCACTTTCTTCACTGAGGTCTCTGTTCAAATGTCACCTTGTTTACAGGACTTGACTAAATGATCTTGGGGAAAAAAAACAATAGTCACTATCTTGTTTTACTCTTCCTTTCCATTCTTCATATGATCTGTCACCATATGAAATGTTGTATGCTTTTATTATTAGCTTGCATATGTTTTCTCCTTCATTGACTTGTATAAACTTCTGTTTTTCAGCCCTCTAGCACTCACAGGCTAGACAGTACCTAAAACACGGTGAGAGCTCAATTTGTATTCCTGAAGTACATGAAGAATTTCTCATGAAAATTGTAGAATACATGACAGTGGAAAGAAGCATATTGGGACAAAAATTCCTATTCTGCGATGGCGCAGGAAACCCCTTAAAAGAACAAGATCCGTACAAAAACATTGAAATTAATGACTTGGCTACAAAATATAAATTGTAGCATTGGAGCATCTGAGTAATGTCACTTTGTATGAAAATTACTCAGGTGATTTTCCTGTCTTGGAAATCACTTCTTCCACATGAAACCAGAGAATCTTACCAGAGTTTCAGAATTTGTTCTCCTGGGACTTTCAGAGGAGCCAGACCTGCAGTCCCTCCTCTTTGGGCTTTTCCTCTCCATGTACCTGATCACTGTGTTTGGAAACCTGCTCATCATCCTGGCCGTCAGCTCAGACTCCCACCTGCACACACCCATGTACTTCTTCCTCTCCAACCTGTCCTTTGTGGACATCTGTTTCACCTCCACCACCATCCCCAAGATGCTGGTGAACATCCAGACGCAGAACAACGTCATAACCTATGAAGGCTGCATCACACAGATGTACTTTTTCCTACTCTTTGGCACGTTGGATAACTTTCTCCTGACCGTGATGGCCTATGACCGCTTTGTGGCCATCTGTCACCCCCTGCACTACACTGTCATCATGAACCCCTGGATCTGTGGACGGTTGGTTCTGGTGTCCTGGATCATGAGTGCCCTGAATGCTTTCTTACAAAGTTTAATGGTGCTGAGACTTTCCTTCTGTGCAGACTTGCAAATCCCCCACTTTTTCTGTGAACTCAACCAGATGATCCAACTTGCCTGTTCTGACACCTTTGTTAATAACCTGGTGATGTATTTTGTAGCTGTGCTGCTGGGTGGTGGTCCTCTGGCTGGAATCCTTTACTCTTACTACAGGATAATGTCCTCCATACGTGCAATGTCGTCGGCTCAGGGGAAGTATAAAGCATTTTCTACCTGTGCGTCTCACCTCTCGGTCGTCTCCTTATTTTATGTAACATGCCTAGGAGTGTACCTCAGCTCTCCTGCTACCCACAATGCACGCTCTAGTGCTACAGCCTCGGTCCTGTACACAGTGGTCACCCCCATGCTGAACCCCTTCATCTACAGTCTCAGGAATAAAGACATAAAGGGGGCTCTGAAAAGGTCCTTTGGGATGACAGCATAAAAGGGACGGTCGTCCTGACTGATAAAGTGCCCTTGATTTCATGGCTCCAAGTCTAAAACCTCACATTGTGATTCTTTAATCAGATTGTGTTTATGGAATTTCCTTCTTTTATTTATATTCTGGAATATCTATTTGTTTGAGTTCAACTTCTGTATATAATTTCTTTAATTATTTATGTTTTTCATTTATAGTTGACCATCAATATTATTTTATATTACTTTTGGGAGTGCACTATAGTCGTTAGACATTCATATAATTTATGTAGTGACCCCCCATTAGTCTGTACCTCCTGGCACTATATACAGTTGCTGCAATGTTATTTACTATATTCTGTATGCTGTGCTTTACATCCCTGGGACTATTTTGTAAATATCAATTTATATTTCTTAATCCCTTTACTTTTTTACCCAGGCCACAACCCTCACCTTTATGGCAACCATCAATTTGTTTTCTGTAAATATGTCTGTTTTTGTTTTGTTTATTTTTCTCTTTCAATTCCATGTATATGCAAGATCATATGGTATTTGTCTTTCTCTGTCTGACTTGTTTTACTTAGCATAATTCCCTCCAGGTACACCCATGGTGTCACAAATGGTAAGATTTCGTTCCTTTTTATGACCACGTAATAATCCATTGTATATATGTACCACATCTTCTTTATCCAGTCGTCAAGTGATGAGCACTTAGGTTGCTTACATATCTGGCTATTGTAAATAGTGTTGCAGTGAGCATAGGGGTTCACATATCTTTCCTAATTAAGTGTTTGGATTTCTTTCGATCATTACTCAGCAGTGGAATTGCTGTGGTCCATAATGTCTGCACCAATTTGCAATTCCACCGACAGTACACGAGGGTTCTGTTTTTCTCCACGTCCTCATCTACACTTGTTGCTTATTGATTTACAACAGCCATTCTGACACATGTGAGTTGATATCTCATTGTCGTTTTAATTTGATGATTAGTGACATTGACTATCTTTTTATATACCTATTGCACATCGGAGAAATGTCTTTTCAGTTCTCTGACCTTTTTAAATGGGATTGTTTGTTGTTTTGAGGTTGTGTGTATTCTTTACAAATTTGATATATAACCCCTATCTCATGTATTATTGGCGAATGTCTCCTCCCTAATCAGTAGGTTGTCTTTTCTTTTTGTTGATGGTTTTCATTGCCATGCGAAACCTTTTTACTTTGATGTACTTACACTTGTTTATTTTTTGTTTTGTTTCCCCTGCCCAAGGAGATATATCATAAAACAAATATTACTAAGAGCAATGTCAGAGAATTACTGCCTATGTTTTCTTCTAGGAGTTTTATGGTTCCAAGTCTTACATTTAAGTCTTTCGTCCATTTTGAGTTTATTCTTGTATGTGGTGTAAGAAGGTGTTCCAGTTTCATATTTTCCCATAAATGCAAGTTTTCCCAACACCATTTATTGCAGAGACTGTCTTTACCTCACTGTATATTCTTGCTTTGTTTTCATAGACAGACGACCATGTATGTGTGGGTTTAATTCTGAGCTCTTTATTCTATTCCATTGAATTCTGTGTCTATTTTTATACCCGTACCGTGCTGTTTTTATTACTATCACCTTGTAGTATAGCTTGATATCAGGTAGCATGATATCTCCAACTTTGTTCTTTCTCAAGAGTGCTGTGGTTATTCATGGTCTTCTGTGGTTCCATATCAATTTAAGATTTTTTGTTCTTGTCCTTGAAAAATGCAAAGTTAATATTTAGAAATCAGTTGAATTTTTATACACTAATACTGAACCATCAGAAAGAGAAATAAAGAAAACAATCTCATTGATAATTGCATCAAAAAAATACCTCGGAATAAATTTGACCAAGGAGAGAATAGACCTATACACAGAAAAGTATATGAAACTAAAGAAAGATATTGAAGAAGATACAATAAATGGAAGCGTATATTGTGGTATCAGACAGGAGAAATTAACATCGTTAAAATGTCCACACTACCCAAAGCAATCTTTTGACCTAATGCAATCCCTATCAAAGCACCAAAAATCAACCAAGTACATTTGGAGATGTAATTGGCTTTATTAAGTGATTCGTGAATGAGGCAGCATCCCTTCCAGCAACCAGAAGGGAACAGCCAAGATTGTACAAAATGGAAGTTTTTCAATGAAGAAGGGTGGGGCGAGGACCTATTAACAAAAGAAAAGAAAAGACTAATTTTACACCTACGTGTTTTTGGGAGGAGATAGGGAACTGCAAGGTTTCTCATCCTACAGATTCCCTCTTCCTTCCATGGGGAATGTAGAGGGCCCTTGTGACCAGTGCTTTCACAGAAAATTCCAGACTGGTTGATTAAAATTACATTTCTAATAGAGGTTGAAACTGCCAAAAGGTTCCATATTAAATTTATGTTTGGCCTAATGAGTTTTTACCACCAGTGATGCCATTTTGGGCCTGTGATTTTCTCTTTAACTGTAGTATGGACACTTTAAGAATATCAATTATTCCAAAAATTGAGCAGAGAATCTCTTTCCATATTTGAGTCTCCTTTAAAAATGCATCCATTGCTGAGTTAAAGGAGCCATACAAAAATTAAGAATACATATTGCATGAATATATACATATATACACACATATACATATATTTATAATTATATATATAAATTATATAACTATTTATAAGTTATGTATGTAATCTATGTTTAATTAGTTGCTTTGTTATGTGACTGTAAATAATATAATCACCCTGATCTTATTTACGCGTTTCTGATGGTGATATGGGATGATGAAGCTAATTCAGGTGGATGCTGTTAGAAAAAATAAAATGTTTGGAAGTAGTTGGTGAGTCTAAGAACTCTTTCACAGGTAAGGAGTGTATGTACACGTACATATATGGACAGTTTTGCCCGACTCTAATTCAGGTAACACACACACACACACACACACACACACACACAACCGCATCACACAGACTCATTAATGTTACTTTCATGTGAACGGAAACTGGAAAGAAATTTGGAGAGAATAGAATTTAAAAGAATGAATGGTTAAATTAACATGAAGCTAGGAGAATTAGAACTTTAGGCGTATGGAGTTAATGTAGAATGTTTGACCTTAATTTTAGTAATGAATACATTTCCTTTCTTCATGCACAAAGGCCTGACTCAGAACCACGTTTATTTTATGCAATGGAGAATTCATTAGAGAGTTTAAGGGAACAAATTCCCTAAATAGATGTATCTCAATGCTGTCAGCTGACAAATAATATTGAGTCGGTAGTTCATCGTCAAAAAGGTTTTATTTGGGAAAAGGAAAGAACAAGGAAAAAGATGGCTGCCCCCCTGCACCTGCACATGGAGACCCAGTGAGGCCCGTGTTCTAAAACGGTAGATAGATATCTATACATATGTATAGGGGAGACAGGAACCACAGAGGTTTTTTGAAAAGGAAGTTAGGACCATAGATTTTTACTAGGTAGGCTCATAAACTTCCGCGAACATATCTCCCCATTTAGACTACACAGTGTGATCAGTTTCCTTAAAATGCCCCTTGTCTTTGCAAAAATAAGAATTAATGCAGACACCTATGACGGATGAAATTCTTAAAGAAAGGATGATAGCATGAATTTGTGACTGTGAGAGAGACGTGGCATCACTGTGCTTCACGCAGAGACAGGGAAGAAGTGAACCATGAGAAGCAGTTACACCCGAGGATAACTGTGCCGAGTATTGGGGGGCCCACAGCCGTGAGGTAGAAGGGACTTTGCGTGTTTCCTTGGACTGTGGCAGAATGTAGATTTGGAGAGAGTGATCCAAAAGTGTTTACTTTGTCACTCCTGGATTACGGTATTTTTTCCTTCATAAACGTGAACATCAGAACACAGGGAAGTCTCCCTGTATGTGGCATCTGGTCAAAACCCCTGGATGGCTGTTTGGCAACAGGTGTTCTGTGATGGGTGATATGGAAGAAGGGAGCCTGCCCCTTCCTGAGTCACTGCAGTGAAGGCACTTGAGCTGAGGCGACTTGGGGGAAACACTTTAATGGCTAAACATTCTAGCTTTGATTTTTCTCAACAGAAGTGTATTTGTTTTCTGCACAATTTGGGGATTTTTCGTGGAAGACTTGGCTCCAGATGAATTCATAATTGAAGGAAGTGATTGAGGAAAGGACAATACTGGCTTTCATGGTCAAGATATTTTCATGTAAGATGCTGGCTAAGGCAATAATATTATTATTGTAAATTCTTTCAATTTCTGGAAAGAGCTAGTTTCTAAGCCACCAGTGTTCTTGATCACTATTTAAAGAAAATGACAATTATTTCTCAATTTAAAAATATATGAAAGAGAGGGCGGCCGGCTGGCTAAGTTGGTTAGAGTGCCGTGCTCATAACAACAAGGTCACCAGTTTGATTCTCACATGGGCCACTGAGCTGCGCCCTCCACAACTGGATTGAAAACGACTTGACTTGGAGCTGATGAGTCCTGGAAAAACATGTTGTTCCCCAATATTCCCCATTAAAAAAATTAAAAAAAAAAAAAAATATATATATATATATATATATATATATATATATATATATATATATATATATATGAAAGAAATAACCTTTTCATCCGTGGACAACTTCACCTCCTCAAAACTCTTCAGTTTTCTCAGTTGTGAAATGTGGATAATAAAAGTACCTTTTCCATAGATACTTGAGAAGATTGAATGAGAAAATAATTAAAAAGAACTTAATGGCATCTGTCATATATTATGTCCCAATAAATACTGCAATTATTATTCAGCTCAGGTGATGAACAGGAGTACATAGGTGGTAATCAGCTTGCTTCCAAGAAATTAGTGCAGGAATTTGGTAGCATATCAACTGGCCCTGGTAGGAGACTATGAAATCAAACCGAATCGCTTACCCCTTGAGACCGTAGAATTATCTTTTCAGAGAGGCAGTTACATGTGCAGGTTGGCACCAAGCAGTAGAACAGAAAGAACAGACCTGGAAGACAGACCTGATAACAATGCAGGTGCATGTGCTGTGTGGCCAGAGCAGTGCAGGGCCACCATCTTCACTCGTGTGACACCTGTCCGCCAGGAGTCTGTGAGCCTAGGAGAGTATGAATGTATGTAAAGTGCCTCGCATACAGTGAGACACAAAGAAATGGTTCTGAGATCATTAGGAGCAGATGTTACAAAAATAACCCATATAAGGAATTACTTGAAAAGCAACCTCCTGCTGTGTTCTAGATTCAAAGCCAGAGAACGCATTCTGCTGGACATGGTTCTCTGCAGTCCTGGACTGAGCTCCCTGTTTGGTCATCAGGAGACCCTGCAAACCTTTAATTTTCTGTGAAACATTGTTAGGCTTATTGTACTATGCTTGCAAAAGCAGAATTTGGGGACACAGTGAAACAAAACCAAAAGATACCATGTCATCAAATCCTCACTTTACCTGAAAGCTAAATTAACCAGAAGAACATTTTCTGAAAATTCTAGTGTTTCTGGTTTTATTGAAATTTATTAAACATGAGGCTGAACAACAACATTACTACATGAGGCCAGATTAGCAGTCATTTAGAAAACACCATTAATGTTTTAAGCTTATTCATAAAACCGTTGAAGCCTGTATAAACTGGTATGCGAATAATCAAGGCAGCTTTATTCATGTCACCCCAAAGAATACATACTGGGGGGGAGAACAGGGGTGCCAAAAATGTACATATTTCAAGAGATGTCACCTATGTATCACTTTTTGAAGTTGAATTGAACTACAGTAGCAACGTGTAGTATGACGTTCGCTCGAAAGATGGCCGTTAATCAAATGAATGCTAGCGTCATTCATTGTGTTACTATTTTAATACTGTTTTTTCCTTTCTTAATGTGTGTACATTTTTGGGGGACCTTTGTTTGTCCACAAAATGGTGAGTAGATAAACAAAATGTGATACATCCGTACAGTCGACTACTGTTTAGCAATAAACAATAAAAAGAAATCAACTACTAAAAAACAAAAAAACAAAAAAACCTACAGAAGCCCACGGGATATACCAGTGGTGTGACGTATTTTTTCAACATTTTTATTATGACAATTTTAAACATTGAGAAAAAGTGATAGACTCGTACAGTGATCACCTTTATGTTCATCACCTACATTTACCACATAACATTTGTATTATTTGCTTTATCTGCATTACATTTCTGCTAGGAAGCATTTGAAAACACATAGAACGACATTTCATTGAAATGCTACGTATGCGTTGTTTCATATCAACTTTCCTCTGTCAGCACTATTGGACTTGGGAACATCGGCAAGAACTTCCGTATATTTAATTCACATTCAAATTTCTTCTGGGGAAAGTTTTGAGACAAAGTTCTGTCCCCACGATGGTAAAATTTCATATTTCATAAAAGCCAGTATCACAAAGGATCTAAACCGACACTTGACTTGTGAAAAGTACTGAAGAAATACATGGGGTTACTGCCCTCAAGTTGCTGTAAGGAGCCCTGATGGGGCAAAAACACCAGTGTGGGACCCCGAGATGAGAAACGGGCCCCGATGGAGGGCAAGCCCAAAGTAGAGCTTCATTAGCAGCGGGTCTGTGTGTGGCTCTCCGTGTCTTCCTGCATCATCAGCGAGAGGGCCGTTTGGGACTCAATAGGCAGATTGGGTGCGAGCCAGCAAACAGGGAGTAACAGTCAGACTTGAGTGATATGTGCCTCACGTTCCTTTGCATGGCACTTAGTAAATGGTGATTTAAAACACAGCCCCCGTTTTCACAAAGGTCAATGTGGAGCTGTGGGGAGAGGAGGAATGTTCCTGAAATAGTAATAAAGTTGGAGGAGAGGGCTCAGTGATGTAGGGTTAGGGTGGTGGAGAAACAGCCCAGCAATATCTGGGGATTTTGAAAGACATTTAAGGCAAAGCTGTCCCACAGAACTTTCTGCGAGGGACATATTCTACGTCTGCACTGTCTAATGTGGTAGCTGCTGTATTGAACACTTGAGGTTAGTATGAAAGGGAAATTGAATGTTAAATTTTATTTAATATTAATTACAATTTTTAAATAATCTCACGTACCTAGTGGCTACTGTGTGGTATAGCACAGCTCTTAGCTCCCAAGACTAATGTCCCTCAGGTCATCGAAATCCAAGAGGATTTCAGCAAGACTCACAGTGTTCACCAGACCAGCAGTAATAACGGGGGACCATAAGGCCAAATGCAGTTCACCTTCTATCCATCCCTGAGACCATTTTTCTAATACAAATTCTGTTTTAAAAGATGTGCCTCTTCTCTACCACTGCTCGTAGACGAAATTGTGAAAGCTGTTTTAAGGAAATATGAGCAGATGAAAACCTCATCTTTTGGAGAGAACCACTTTCCTAATTGATTTTGCCCTTTCAGGGGGCTGGTGCCTTGTACGTTGAATTAAAAAACAGCACCAAAATCTATCATTTTGAAGGCTTCTAATATTCATATCGTGTAATTCTAATAAATGTGGTCGAGACACAGGATACACAGACTAATGTCCTTTAAAAACAAAGAGATCAAGCAAATGATGAAATAAAAACCAAATTCACTTGACTTCTCACCTGGTCTCCTGGGATCAGAGATTCATTAGGAAAAATTACCTTTCTGTTTATTCCAGAGGCCCCGGGGGAAATTGGATGCTGAGCAGAGGGAATAAGAAGAGGGAACTGTGCCCGATGAGCACATCTACAGAGCGCGGTAATGCTCCTCTGTGTGGTCCCTCAGCTTGTACCCCGTGGGTGGACAGGACCTGGGTGTTGCGTTTGACTCCTGAGCTGGCTGTGAACTGATGCTTCACTCCTTCCTGCTGTCTCGTGTGGGGACAGAGCTTCAGTCTCCATCGTGAACCTTCCAGGCTGTAATTCTGACTTCCACACAGAGTCCTCCCTCTCAGAGACCCATCCAGGTGAGTCTGAGAGCCCAGGAGGTACTGAAGGAAAGGGTCAGAGAGGTCAGAAGCTGAGAACACTCACCTGAGTCACTGCGACCCTAACAGCCCAGCCAGGAGACTACAGATCACCGTGTCTGTGTTCTTGGCTTATTAATTGGTTTATAACTAAATCATTTAATACATTAATAAGAATGCTTGAATCTTCCATACAGAGACCATAGTTAACAATTAAGTGATGGATATGGGTGTACCGTTAGGTGACCTGTAAAATGAGTGAGATGCATAAAATGGTTGTGGTACAATGAAAATATATCAGAGCAGTTTTGCTGTTGGGGGAGTAGGAGAATAGAGTGTTAGGTGTGGAGGCCGGTGCAGTGAAGTGGGAGCGTTTGTGTGAAATTTCTAAGATGGGGTGTATTTGAGCATGTGTTGTATTCACTGAAAAGATCCAGGCCAGTGGAGGTAGGAACCCCCTTGCAACACACATTTGTGAGACATACACTGCAGTATCTTCTCTCCTGCTGGGGATTCACATGAAAAAGTTATTTAATAAGTAGATTGAGGAATAGCAAAACTTTTATTTTGAATTATTTCAATCCTGCCGAGGCTGCGTATATTTTGGTTTGTTACGTGTTTATTTTCTCTGTTGGAACAGTTAGGCAGATATTTCGAGCCCACATTCATCCTTTTTCCCCCGGTGGTCATTGTCTTCTATATTTTTAAGGAGAAAGTCTGTCATGCGCTGGGGAGAATAAATTGAGGACTGATCAACTTCTAGGCAAATAGGACACAGTGCTGAGAACAAACACTTCAGTGATGGAGAAATGAAGGTCACCTGTTGTACCTTAAATCTTAATGCCACAAAAGCATTGTTGTCAGACCAGGTTTACATTTATGCAATGAGGACTTCAGCGTATCAGCTAATGGGGTGGGATATCTCCATCTTGATTTAAAATTTCTTTTCTACTTCATGTGGGTTTTCAAACACAATGCTTTTACCCAGGGAAGCTAATGAACAAATGGAGAGGCTTCAACTCAGTCCCCTCTGCAAATTACATTAAATAAATGTCTGTATTAGATTCTATTGCTGCTGTAAAATATTCCTGTACTAGTTGATTAAAACAAACAGACATATGCTCTCACAGTTCTGGGTGTGAGAACCTGAAAGGAGTCTCATGGGCTAATATCAAGATGTCTGCAGAGCTGGGTTCCTTCTAGAGGCTCAGGTGAAATGCTGTTTCCCTTTTTATTTCAGTTTGTGTTCTGGCCATCTGCCTTTCCTGGCTCATGGCCATTCCTCCGCCTTCAAAACCAGCAGTTTTGCTTCTTCATCTTGTCTCTAGCTTCTACATAGAGGACCATTGTGGTTACGTTCCTGCCACTTGGATGACACTGGGTCATCTTCTTAACTAGCAAGCCTGTCCCATCTCCAACCCTAATCCTCCCTTGCTATAAAAATATCAAATGCAAAGGCACTGGGGATGGGGTGTGGGCATATTTTGGAGGCCCTTATTCTGCTCACTACAAAGTCTCTTAAAAGTGTATTATTATACACTCAGGGGCCCTTATATAAGAGAAATGAACATAGAATTTACATAGTTTCTGGAATGAGTGACTATACAATTGCTTTAAATATTAATATATGCAGAGAAATAATTGATTCAGAAAACCTGAACCTGCCGGCCCCTGACACTGACACAGGACCTCACCTTGCTCCTCAGAGCGTGGGCCACAGACCAGGAGCTGCAGCATCAACACCCACTGGGAGCTGGTTAGAAATGCAGACTCTCTGAGCCCCCAGGACCTGGTGACTCAGATTCTGCGTCTGGTAGGATGCTGTTGACCGTAGGCACATACAGGTTGAAGTGCTGGTCTTGACTAGGTTTGCTCACCTTCTCTCTGTTGACTTGGGGGCTGAATAATGGTTGGCGGTGGGTGCTTTCCTGTGGATTGTAGGTGTTAGCAGTACTCCTTCAGGCAATGCCAGGTATCCCAGTCACAAAATTATTTCTGGGTGTGAAACAATGCTGGGAAACAACCTGCAAAGAATTATAATCAAGGCCCACCAGATATTGTGATATTCACTTCGGACAGATCACTCAACTCCTTCTGCTCCACCCCAGGGCTTTACACAGGCTATTCTTTCTTCCAGATACACACGTGTCCACATTACCTTGCCTCTTCCTCACTTTCTTCACTGAGGTCTCTGTTTGAATGTCACCTTGTTTGCAGGATTTAACTAAATGCCGTTGGAAAAAAAATAAAAACACTAGTTGCCATCTTGTTTTACACTTGTTTTCCTTTTCTTTATATGACCTGTCACCATATGAAATGTTATATATTTGTATTATTAGCTTGCATATTTTTTCTTTCATTTACCTGTATGTACTACTGTTTTACAGTACTCCAATACTCACAGACTAGACAGTACCTAAAACAATGTGAGGACTCCATTATTATTCCTGAAATACACAAAAATTTCTCATGAAAACTGTGGAATATATGGAAAGAAGCAGAGGGGGATAAAAATTCCTAATCTGAGATGACACAGGAAACCCGTAGAAGGAACAAGATCTATACAAAAATACTGAAATTAATCACATGGCTACAAAATATAAATTGTAGCATTAGAACTATCTGAGTAAAGTTTTGTATGAAACTTACTCATGCGATTTTCCTGTCTTGGAAGTCACGTCTTCCTCATGAAACCAGAGAATCTTACAAGAGTTTCAGAATTTGTTCTCCTGGGATTTTCAGAGGAGCCAGACCTGCAGCCCCTCCTCTTTGGGCTTTTCCTCTCCATGTACCTGATCACTGTGTTTGGAAACCTGCTCATCGTCCTGGCCGTCAGCTCAGACTCCCACCTGCACACGCCCATGTACTTCTTCCTCTCCAACCTGTCCTTTGTGGACATCTGTTTCACCTCCACCACCGTCCCCAAGATGCTGGTGAACATCCAGACGCAGAGCAAAGTCATAACCTATGAAGGCTGCATCACACAGATGTACTTTTTTATACTCTTTGTAATGTTGGATAACTTACTCCTGACCGTGATGGCCTATGACCGCTTTGTGGCCATCTGTCACCCCCTGCACTACACGGTCATCATGCACCCCCGGGTCTGTGGACTGCTGGTTCTGGTGTCCTGGATCATGAGTGTCCTGATTTCCTTGTTATATAGCCTAATGGCGCTGAGGCTGTCCTTCTGTGCAGACTTGCAAGTCCCCCACTTTTTTTGTGAACTCAACCAGATGATCCAACTTGCCTGTTCTGACACTTTTCTTAACACCCTGGTGATGTATTTTGTAGCTGTGCTGGTAGGTGGTGGTCCCCTGACTGGGATTCTTTGGTCTTACTATAAGATCGTTTCCTGCATACGTGTGATGTCATCTGCTCAGGGGAAGTATAAAGCATTTTCTACCTGTGCGTCTCACCTCTCGGTCGTCTCCTTATTTTATTTAACAAGCCTAGGAGTGTACCTCAGCTCTCCTGCTACCCACAATGCACGCTCTAGTGCTACAGCCTCGGTCCTGTACACAGTGGTCACCCCCATGCTGAACCCCTTCATCTACAGTCTCAGGAATAAAGACATAAAGGGGGCTCTGAAAAGGTCCTTTGGGATGACAGCATAAAAGGGACGGTCGTCCTGACTGAAAAAGTGCCCTTGATTTCATGGCTCCAAGTCTAAAACCAGACATTGTGATTCTTTAATCAGATTGTGTTTGTAGAATTTCCTTCTTTTATTTATATTCTGGAATTTCCATTTGTTTGTGTTCAACTTTCTGCGTAATTTTTAAAAATTGTTTACTTTTTCCGTTACAGTTGACATTCAATATTATTTAATATTAGCTTCAGGTGTGCACTATACCAGACATTTATGTAATTTATGTAGTGATCCTCCATTAGTTAATACCCACCTGGCACTATGCATAGTTGTTGCAATATTATTTACTATATTCTGTATGCTGTACTTTACATCCCTGTGACTATTTTGTAACTACCAATTTGTATTTCTTAATCCTTTCACTTTTTTTACCCAGCCCCAAAACCCTCCCCTCTCTGGCAACCATGAATTCGTTCTCTGTAATATAAGTCTGTTTCCATTTTGTTTATTTTTGTCTTTACATTCCACGTATAAGTGAGATCATATGGTATTTGTCTTTCTCTGTCTGACTGGTTTTACTTAGCATAATACCCTCCAGATCTACCTATATTGTCACAAATGGTAATATTTCATTCTTTTTTATACAATAATCCATTGTATATATGTATTACCTCTTCTTTATCCAGTCGTCAATTGATGAACACTTAGGTTGCTTATACATTTGGCTATTTTAAATAGCGTTGCAGTGAACAAAGGGTGTATATATTGTTCCTAATTAGTGTTTTGGATTTCTTTGGATAATTACTCAGAAGGGAATTGCTGGCTCATACAGTAGTCCTATTTTTAAATTTTTGAGGAAACTCCATACTGTGTTCCCCATTGGCTGCACCAATTATAATCCCACCAGCAGTACATGAGAGTTCTTTTTTCCTCCACGTCCTCACCAGCACTTGTTGCTTGTTGATTTAGAACAGCCATTGTGACACGTGTGAGGTGACATCTCATTGTGGTTTTAATTTGATGATTAGTGACCTTGACCATCTTTTTATATACCTATTGGCCATCGGTATGTCCTGTTAGGAGAAATGTCTATTCAGGTCCTGTGCCCTTTTTTAAATGGGATTTTGTGTTGTTTTGAGGTTGAGTTGTATGTATTATTTACAAATTTGGTGTACAACCCTTATCCGATGTATCATTGGCAAATGTCTCCTCCCCAATCAGTAGGTTGTCGTTTCTTTTTGTTGATAGTTTTCATTGCTGTGCAAAAAACTCTTAGTTGGATGTAGTTCCACTTTTTTATTTTTTGTTTTGTTTCCCTTGACCAAGGAGATATATAAGAAAACAAATGTTACTAAAAGCAATGTCAGAGTCTTACTGCCTATGTTTTCTTCTAGGAGTTTGATGGTTCCACGTCTTACATTTAAGTCTTTCATCCATTTTGAGTTTATTCTTGTATATGGTGTAAGAAGGTGTTTCAATTTCATATTTTTGCGTGTACATGTCCGGTTTTCCCAACACCATTTATTGCAGAGACTGTCTTTACCTCACTGTATAGTATCGTCTTGTTGTCATAGACAAAGGACCATGTAAGTGTGGGTTTATTTCTGAGCTCTTTTTTCTATTCCATCAAATTAAGTGTCTGTTTTTATGCCCATACCGTGCTGTTTTCATTGCCATAGCCTTGTATTATGGCTTGACATCAGGTAACATAATATCTCCAACTTTGCTGTTTCTCAAGAGTTCTTTGCTGTTTCTCAAGAGTTCAAGTGGTTATTCATGGTCTTTTGTGGTTCCATATCAATTTTAAGATTATTTGTTCTAGTCTTGTAAAAAATGCATAGTTAACATTTAGAAATCAGTTGAATATTTATACACTAATACTGAACTATCAGAAAGAGAAATAAAGAAAACAATCTCACTTACTATTGCATCAAAAAAGTACCTTGAAATAAATTGGACCAAGGAGGGAATAGACCTATACTCAGAAAAGTGCATGACGCTGAAGAAAGAAATTGAAGAAGATACTTGAAATTGAAGGTATCAGACATGAGAAATTTACATTGTTAAAATGTCCACACTACCCAAAGCAATCTATTGACTTAATGCAATCCCTATCAAAACACCAAAAATTAGCCAAGTGCATTTGGAGACGGAATTGGCCTTATTAAGTGATTTGTGACTGAGGCAGTGTCCCTTCCAGCAACCAGAAGGGAATAGCCAGTGGTTGTACACAACGGAAGGTTTTCCTTGGAAGAAGGTTGTGGAGAGATGGTATTAACAAAAGAAAAGAAAAGGTTTATTTCACACCTGGGTTTTTTGGGGGAGGAGGAAAGGAACTGCAAGGTTTTTTAATCCTACAGATTTTCTCTTCCTTCCATGGGGAATGGAGAGGGCCCATTTGACCAGTGCTTTCACAGAAAATTCCAGACTGGTTGAATAAGATTACATTTCTAATAGAGGTTGAAACTGCCATTAGGTTTCATATTAAATCTAAGTTTGGCCTCAAGAGCGTTTAACACCAGCGATGTCATTTTGTGCCTGTGATTTTCTGTTTAACTGTAGTATGGACATTTTAACAATAATAATTCTTCCAATAATTGAGCACAGAACATATTTCCATATTCGAATCTCTTTTAAAATGTATGCATTGCTGAGTTAAAAGAGCCATACAAAAATAAAGAATACATATTGCATGAATATATATATATATCTATAAATATATTTATAGATAATTATATATATATTATAAATATTTATAGTTACTGTATTGTAATCAATATATAATTAATTGTTTTGTTATGTGATTGTAAAAAATGTAATCACCCTGATCCTATTTCCGCATTTCTGATGGTGATATGGGATGATGAAGCTAAATCAGGTGGATGCTGGTAGAATAAATAAACTGTTTGGAAATAGTTGGTGAGTCCAAGAACTCTTTTACAGGTAAGCAGTGTATGTACACATACATGTATGTACATTCTTGCCTGACTCATTTCAGGTAAACACACACACACACACATCACACCATCACACCATCACACAGACTCATTAATAATGTCACCCTGCACCTGCACATGGAGACCCACTGAGCCACGTGTTCTAAAATGGTAGATATAGACATAATGGAGACAGGAACCTAGAGTTTTTTACAAAAGGAAGTTAGGACCATAGCGTTCAACCAGCTGGGCTCATAAACTTCCATGAACTCATGTCCCCCCTTTGACCTCCCAGCCTGAACAGTTTCCTTAAAGTCCCAGTTTTCTACTAATGCAAAAGGAAGAATTAATCCAGACCCTTATGATTAGTTGAATTTTTTTAAAAAGATTTTATTGGGGAAGGGAAACAGGACTTTATTGGGAAACTGTGTACTTCCAGGACTTTTTCCATGTCAAGTTGCTATCCTTTGAATCTTAGTTGTGGAGGAAACAGCTCAGCTCCAGGTGGAGTTGCAGTTTTTAGTTTCAGGGGGCGCAGCCCACCACCCCTTTTGGGCGTTGAACCCGACAACCTTGTGGTTGAGAGCCCACTGGACCATGTGGGAATCGAACCGGCAGCCTTTGGCACTAGGAGCACGGAGCTCCAACCGCCTGAGCCACCCGGCCGGCCCGTCAGACCCAGGTTGAAATTCTTAAAGAAAGGATGATACCATGAATTTGTGACTGTGAGAGAGACGTGGTATCACTGTGCTTCACGCAGAGACCGGGAAGAAGTGAACCATGAGAAGCAGTTACACCCGAGGATCACTGTGCCGAGTATTGGGGGGCCCACAGCCGTGAGGTAGAAGGGACTTTGCGTGTTTCCTTGGGCTGCGGCAGAATTGAGATTTAGAGTAAGTGATCCTAAAGTGTTTACTTTGTCACTTGTGAATTAAGAGATTTTATTCCTTCATAAGCCAGACGTGAACGTCAGAACACAGCGAAGTCTCCCTGTATGTGGCGTCTCATCCAAGCCCCTGGCTGGCTGTTTGGCAACGGGTGTTCTGTGATGGGTGATACGGAAGAAGGGAGCCTGCCCCTTCCTGAGTCACTGCAGTGAAGACACTTGAGCTGAGGCGACTTGGGGGAAACACTTTAATGGCTAAACATTCTACCATTGATTTTTCTCAACAGAAGTGTATTTGTTTTCTTCACAATTTGGGGGTTTTTCTTGGACGACTTGACTCCAAATGAATTCATGATCCAAGGAAGAGATTGAAGAAAGAACAACACTGCCTTTCAAGGTCAACATAGCTTCTTGTCAGCTGCTTGCTAAAGCTAAATAAAATATTTTTAAATAAAATTATTATTGTTAATTGTTTCAATTTGTGGAATGACCCGGTTTCTAAGCCACCAGTGTGCTTGATTAATATTTAAGGAAAATGACAATTATTCCTCAATTTAAAGACATATGAAAGAAATAACCTTTTTATCCGTGGACAACTTCACCTCCTTGAGACTCTTCAGTTTTCTCAGTTGTGAAATGTGGATAATAAAAGTACCTTTTCCATAGATATTTGAGAAGATTGAATGACAAAATCATTAAAAATAGCCTAATGGTATCTGACATTATTACGGCTCAATAAATGTTGAAATTATTATTCTGCTCAGAGCGTGAGCAAGTGTACATAGGTGGTAATCAGCTTGCTACCCAGAAATTAGTGCAGGAATTTGGTAGCATATCAACTGGCCCTGGTAGGAGACTATGAAATCAAATCGAATCGCTTACTCCTGGGTCTGTAGAATTTTCTTTTCAGAGAGGCAGTTACATGTGCAGGTTGGCACCAAGCAGTAGAATAGAAAGAACAGACCTGGAAGACAGACCTGATTACAATGCAGGTGCATGTGCTGTGTGGCCAGAGCAGTGCAGGGCCACCATCTTCACTGGTGTGACAACTTTCCGCCAGGAGTCTGTGAGCCTAGCAGAGTATGAACACATGTAAAGTGCCTCACATATAGTTAGGCACAAAGAAATGGTTCTGAGATAATTATGAGCATGTTTTACAAAAATAACCCATATAAGGAATTACTTGGAAAGCAACCTCCTGCTGTGTTCTAGATTCAAAGCCCAGAGAACGCATTCTGCTGGACATGGTTCTCTACAGTCCTGGACTGAGCTCGCTGTTTAATCATCAGAAGACCGTGCAAACCTTTAATTTTCTGTGAAACATTGTTAGGCTTATTGTACTATGCTTGCAAAAGCAGAATTTGGGGACACATTGACACAAAACAAAAAGATACCATGTCATCAAACCCTCACTTCACTGACACTTGACTTGTGAAGAGTACTGAAGAAATACATGGGGTTACTGCCCTCAAGTTGCTGTAAGGAGCCCTGATGGGGCAAAAACACCACTGTGCGACCCCGAGATGAGAAACGGGCCTCGATGGAGGGCAAGCCCAAAGTAGAGCTTCATTAGCAGCGGGTCTGCGTGTGGCTCTCCGTGTCTTCCTGCATCATTAGCGAGAGGGCCGTTTGGGACTCAATAGGCAGATTGGGTGCGAGCCAGCAAACAGGGAGTAACAGTCAGACTTGAGTGATATGTGCCTCACGTTCCTTTGCATGGCACTTAGTAAACGGTGATTTAAAACACAGCCCCTGTTTTCACAAAGGTCAATGTGGAGCTGCGGGGAGAGCAAGAATGTTCCTGAAATAGTAATAAAAATGGAGGAGAGGGCTCAGTGAGGTAGGGTTAGGGTGGTGGAGAAACAGCCCAGCAACACCTGGGGATTTTGAAAGACATTAAGGCAAAGCTGTCCCACAGAACTTTCTGCGAGGGACATATTTTATGTCTGCACTGTCTAATGTGGTAGCTCCTGTATTGAACACTTGAGACTGGTATGACTGGGGAAGTGAATTT
Organism: Rhinolophus ferrumequinum; assembly: GCF_004115265.2. Lineage (NCBI taxonomy): Eukaryota > Metazoa > Chordata > Mammalia > Chiroptera > Rhinolophidae > Rhinolophus > Rhinolophus ferrumequinum. The sequence continues at coordinate 49,157,710 of NC_046301.1, forward strand.
TACACTTTATTTAATTTTAATTATACCTTTTAAATAGTCACACGTACCTAGTGGCTACTGTGGTGGACGGCATAGTTCTTAGCTCCCAAGACAAATGTCTCTCTGGCCATTGAAATCCAAGAGGATTTCAGGAGGACTCACAGTGTTCACCAGACCAGTAGGGGACCATATGGCCAAATGTGGTTCACCTCCTCTCCATCCCTGAGTCCATTTTTCTAATGCATTTTATGTTTTTAAAGATGTGCGTCTTCTCTACTAATGCTCGTACACACAATTATGACAGCTGTTTTAAGGAAATATGAACAGATGAAAACTTCATCTTTTGAGGAGAACAAGTTTCCTAATTGATTTTGACTTTTCAGGAGGCTGGTACCTTGTATGTTGAATTTAAAAAAACCAAAACCAAGATCTATCAACTTTGAAGGTTTCCAATATTCATATAGTGCAATTCTAATAAATGTGGTTGAGACACAGAATACACAGACTAATGTCCTTTAAAAACAAGGAGATCAAGCAAATGATGAAATAAAAACCAAATTCACTTGACTTCTCATCTGGTCTCCTGGGATCAGAGATTCATTAGGAAAAATTTCCTTTCTGTTTATTCCAGAGGCCCCGGGGGAAATCGGATGCTGAGCAGAGGGAATAAGAAGAGGGAACTGTGCCTGATGAGCAGATCCACAGAGCGCGGTAACGCTCCTCTGTGCGGTCCCTCAGCTTGTACCACGTGGGTGGACAGGACCTGGGTGTTGCGTTTGACTCCTGAGCTGGCTGTGAACTGATGCTTCACTTCTTCCTGCTGTCTCGTGTGGGGACAGAGCTTCAGTCTCCGTCATGAACCTTCCAGGGAGTAATTCTGACTTCCACACAGAGTCCTCCCTCTCAAAGACCCCATCCAGGTGAGTCTGAGAGCCCAGCAGGTACTGAAGGAAAGGGTCAGAGAGGTCAGAAGCTGAGAACACTCACCTGAGTCACTGCGACCAGAACAGCCCAGCCAGGAGACTACAGATCACCGTGTCTGTGTTCTTGGCTTATTAATTGGTTTATAACTAAATCATTTAATACATTAATAAGGATGCTTGAATCTTCCATACAGGGAGGATAGTTAACAATTAAGTGATGGGCATGGATGTACTGTTAGGTGACCTGTAAAATGAGTGAGATGCATAAAATGGTTGTGGTACAATGAAAACATATCAGAGCAGTTTTGCTGTTGGGAGAGTAGGAGGATGGAGTGTTAGGCGTGGAGGCCGGTGCAGTGAAGTGGGAACGTTTGTGTGAAATTTCTAAGATGGGGTGTATTTGAGCATGTGTTGTATTCACTGAAAAGATCCAGGCCAGTGGAGGTAGGAACCCCCTTGCAACACACATTTGTGAGACATACACTGCGGTATCGTCTCTCCTGCTGGGGATTCACATGAAAAAGTTATTTAATACGTAGATTGAGGAATAGCAAAACTTTTATTTTGAATTATTTCAATCCTGCCGAGGCTGTGTATATTTTGGTTTGTTACGTGTTTATTTTCTGTGTTGGAACAGTTAGGCAGATATTCCGAGCCTACATTCATCCTTTCTACCCCGTTGCTCATTGTCTTCTATATTTTTAAGGAGAAATTCTGTCATGCGCTGGGGAGTATAAATTGAGGACTGATCAACTTCTGGGCAAAGAGGACACAGTGCTGAGAACAAACACTTCAGTGATGGAGAAATGAAGGTCACCCTTGTACCTTAAATCTTATGCCACAAAAACATTGTCGTCAGACCATGTTACATTTATGCAATGAGGACTTCAGTGTATCAGCTAATGGGGTAGAATATCTCCATCTTGATTTAAAATTTCTTTTCTACTTCATGTGGGTTTTCAAACACGATGCTCTTACCCAGGGAAGCTAATGAATGAATGGAGAGGCTTCAACTCCGTCCCCTCTGCAAATTACATTGAATAAATGTCTGTATTAGATTTTATTGCTGCTGTAAAATATTCCCATATTAGTTGATAAAAACAAACAATTATACGCTCTCACACTTCTGGATGTGAGAAGTCCGAAATGAGTGTCATGGACTAATATCAGATGTCTGCAGAACTGGGTTCCTTCTAGAGGCTCAGGTGAAAAGCTGTTTCCCTTCCTATTTCAGTCTGTATTCTAGCCACCTGCCTTTCCTGGCTCATGGCCATTCCTCCGCCTTTAAAGCCAGCAGTTTAGCTTCTTCATCTTGTCTCTCGCTTCTACATAGAGGACCATTGTGGTTACGTTCCTCCCACCTGGATGACACTGGGTCATCTTCTTAACCTCAGCCGGTGAGCAAGCCTGTCCCATCTCCTACCCTAATCCTCCCTTGCTATAAAAGTATCAAATGCAAAGGCACCGGCTATAGAATGTGGACATATTTTGGAGGCTCTATTCTGCTCACTACAAAGTCTCTTAAAAGTGTATTGTTATACACTCAGGGCCATTTTATAAGAGAAATGAACGCAGAATTTGCATAGTATCTGGAATGAGTGACTATACAATTGTTTTAAATATTAATACATGCAAAGATGTAATTGATTCAGAAAACCTGCACCTGCCTGCCCCTGACGCTGATACAGGACCTCACCTTGCTCCTCAGAGCGTGGGCCACAGACCAGGAGCTGCAGCATCAACACCCCCTGGGAGCTGGTTAGAAATGCAGACTCTCTGAGCCCCCAGGACCTGCTGACTCAGATTCCGCGTCTGGTAGGATGCTGTTGACCATAGGTACATACAGGTTGAAGTGCTGGTCTTGACTAGGTTTGCTCACCTTCTCTCTGTTGACTTGGGGGCTGAATAATGGTTGGGTGTGGGTGCTTCCCCGTGGATTGTAGGTGTTATCAGCATTCCTTCATGCAATGCCAGATACCCCAGGCACAAAATCATTTCTGGGTGAGAAACAATGCTGGGAAGCACCCTGAAAAAAATTATAATCAAGGTGCATCAGATACTCCAATATTCACTTGGACAGATCACTAAAGCCCTTCTGCTCCAACCTAGGGCTTTTCTTCTTGCAAGAACACACGCCCACTTTCCTTGCCTCTCCCTCACTTTCTTCACTGAGGTCTCTGTTTAAATGTCACCTTGTTTGGAGGACTTGATAAATGCCCTTGGGAAAAAAAAAAACACTAGTCACTATCTTGTTTTACACTTGCTTTCCTTTTCTTCATATGATCTGTCACCATATGAAATGTTATATGTTTTTTTAGTAGCTTGCATATTATCTCTCCATCATTGACTTCTATGAACTTCTGTTTTTCAGAACTCTGGTAGCCACAGACTAGACAGTACCTAAAACAGGGTGATCACTCAATTTATATTCCTGAAATACATGAAGAATTTCTCATGAAAACTGTAGAATAGATGACACCTCTGGAAAGAAGCAGATTGGGACAAAAATTCCTAATCTGAGATGGCACAGGACCACTGAAAGGAACAAGATCCACAGAAAAATATTGAAATTAATTATTTGGCTGGAAAAATAAATTGTAGCATTGGAGCATCTGAGTAATGTCACTTTGTATGAAAATTACTCGTGTGATTTTCCTGTCTTGGAAGTCACGTCTTCCTCATGAAACCAGAGAATCTTACAAGAGTTTCAGAATTTTGTTCTCCTGGGACTTTCAGAGGAGCCAGACCTGCAGCCCCTCCTCTTTGGGCTTTTCCTCTCCATGTACCTGATCACTGTGTTTGGAAACCTGCTCATCATCCTGGCCGTCAGCTCAGACTCCCACCTGCACACGCCCATGTACTTCTTCCTCTCCAACCTGTCCTTTGTGGACATCTGTTTCACCTCCACCACCATCCCCAACATGCTGGTGAACATCCAGACGCAGAGCAAAGTCATAACCTATGAAGGCTGCATCACGCAGATGTACTTTTTCCTACTCTTTGGCATGTTGGATATCTGTCTCCTGACCGTGATGGCCTATGACCGCTTCGTGGCCATCTGTCACCCCCTGCACTACACGGTCATCATGCACCCCCGGCTCTGTGGACTGCTGGTTCTGGTGTCCTGGATCATGAGTGTCCTGAATGCCTTGTTAGAAAGCTTAATGGTGCCTAGGCTGTCCTTCTGTGCAGACTTGCAAATCCCCCACTTTTTCTGTGAACTCAACCAGATGATCCAACTTGCCTGTTCTGACACCTTTCTTAACAACATGGTGATGTATTTTGAAGCTGTGCTGATGGTTGGTAGTTCCCTCACTGGGATCCTTTACTCTTACTCCAAGATCATTTCCTGCATACGTGTGATGTCATCTGCTCAGGGGAAGTATAAGGCATTTTCTACCTGTGCGTCTCACCTCTCAGTTGTCTCCTTATTTTATTTAACAAGCCTAGGAGTGTACCTCAGCTCTCCTACTACCCACAATGCCCGCTCTAGTGCTACAGCCTCGGTCCTGTACACAGTGGTCACCCCCATGCTGAACCCCTTCATCTACAGTCTCAGGAATAAAGACATAAAGGGGGCTCTGAAAAGGTCCTTTGGGATGACAGCATAAAAGGGACGGTCGGCCTGACTGAAAAAGTGCCCTTGGTTTCATGGCTCCAAGTCTAAAACTAGACATTGTGATTCTTTAATTAGAATGTGTTTGTTGAATTCCCTTCTTTTATTTATATTCTGAAATTTCCATTTGTGTTCAACTTTTCTATAAAATTTCAAACTGTGTACTTTTTCCTGTAGAGTTGGCATTCAATATTACTTTATACGAGTTTCAGGTGTGCACTGTTGCGGCTGGACATTTATGTAATATATATAGTGTTACCCCTTTAGTCTAGTACCCTCCTGGCACTATGCGTAGTTGTTGCAATATTATTTACTATATTCTGTATGCTGTACTTTACATCCCTGTGACTATTTTCTAACTACCAATTTGTATTTCTTAATCCCTTCACTGTTTTACCCAACCCCACAACCCTCACCTGTCAGGCAACCATCAATTGTTCTCTATAATATGAGTCTGTTTCTGTTTTGTTTAGTTTTGTCTGTACATTCCACGTATAAGTGAGATCACACAGTATTTGTCTTTCTCTGTCTGACTGGTTTTACTTAGGATAATATCCTCCAGGTCTACACATGTTGTCACTAATGGGAAGATTTCACTCTTTTTTATGACCATGTAATAATCCATTGTACATATGTACCACATCTTCTTTATCCAGTCGTCAAGTTATGAGCACTTAGGTTGCTTATATATTGGTATTGTAAATAGTGTTGCAGTGAACGTAGGGTTTCATACATCTTTCCTAATTAGTGTTTTGGATTTCTTTGGATAAATACTAGAGGAGAATTGTTGGCTCATACAGTAGTCCCTTTTTTAATTTTTTGAGGAAACTCCATACTGTGGTCCATATTGGCTGCAATTTGCAATCCCATTGACAGTACATGAGAGTTCTTTTTTTATGCACGTCCTGACCAGCACTTGTTGCTTGTTGATTTACAACAGCCATTCTGACACGTGTGAGTCGATATCTCATTGTGGTTTTAATTTGATGATTAGTGACCTTGACCATCTTTTTATATACCTATTAGCCGTCAGTATGTCCTCTTTGAAGAAACGTCATTCAGGTCCTCTGCCCTTTTTGAAATGGGATTGTTTGTTGTTTTGAGGTTGAGCTGTATGTATTCTTTACAAATTTGGGATATAACCCTTATCCGATGTATCATTGGCAAATGTCTACTCCCAATCAGTAGGTTGTCTTTTCTTTTTGTTGATGATTTTCATTGCTGTGCAAGAACTTTTTAGTTGGATGTAGTTCCACTTGTTTATTTTTTGTGTTATTTCCCTTGCCCAAGGAGGTATACATCAGCAAACAAATGTTGTTAAGAACAATGTCAGAGAATTTACTGCCTATGTTTTCTTCTAGGAGTTTTATGGTTCCCAGTGTTACATTTAAGTCTTTCATCCATTTTGCGTTTATTCTTGTATATGGCGTAAGAAGGTGTTCCAGTTTCATAGTTTCCCATATATTTAAGTTTTCCCAACACCATTTATTGCAGAGACTGTCTTTACCTCACTGCATATTCTTGCCTCGTTGTCATAGACAAAGGATCATGTAAGTGTGGGTTTATTTCTGGGCTCTTTATTCTATTCCATTGAATTACGTGTCTGTTTTTATGCCTATACTATGCTGTTTTCATTACTGTAGCCTTGTAGTATAGCTTGATATCAGCTAACAGGATATCTCCAACTTTGCTGTTTCTCAAGAGTCCAAGTGGTCATTCATGGTCTTTTGTGGTTTCTTATCAATTTTAAGATCATTTGCTCTATTTCTTTGAAAAATGCGTAGTTAATATTTAGAAAACAGTTGAATTTTTATACAGTAATATTGAACTATCAGAAAGAGAAATAAAGAAAACAAACTCATTTATAATTGCATCAATAAAACCCCTAAAAATAAATTGGACCAAGAAGGGAATAGACCTATACTCAGAAAAGTACATGACCCTGAAGAAAGAAATTGTAGAATATACAATAAATGGAAGCTTTTGTGGTGGTATCGGAGAGGAGAAATTAACATCATTAAAATGTCCACACTACCCAAGGCAATCTATTGACTTAATACAATCCCTATCAAAACACGAAAAATCAATCAAGTACATTTGGAGATGTAATTAGCTTTATTAAGTGATTCATGAATGAGGCAGCATCCCTTCCAGCAACCAGAAGGGAACAGCCAGTGGTTGTATAAAATGGAAGGTTTTCATTGAAGAAGGGTGGGGTGAAGAGTTATTAAGAAAAAAAAAGACAACATGAATTTTACACCTGGGTTTTGGGGAGGAGGAAGGGAACAGCAATGGTTTTATCCTATAGATTCCCTATTCCTTCCATGGGGAATGGAGAGGGTCCATGTGACCAGCGCTTTCAAGAAAATTCCAGACTGCTCGATTAAAATTACATATCTAATAGAGGTTGAAACTGCTGAGAGTTCCCATATGAAATCAAAGTTTGGCCTCATGGCTTTTTAGCACCAGTGATGCCATTTTGTGCCTGTGATTTTCTCTTTAACTGTAGTATGGACATTTTAACAATATTAATTCTTCTAGTAATGGAGTATATCTTTCCATATTTGATCTCCTTTCAAATGCATCCATTGCTGAATTAAAGGAGCCATACAAAAATTAAGAATACATTTTGCATGAATATATATATATTTATGTATAAATATATTGATAGATAATTATATATATATTATATAAATATTTATAATTAATATATATGTAATCAATATATAATTAATTGCTTTGTTATGTGATTGTAAATAATGTAATCACCCTGATCTTATTTACGCGTTTCTGATGGTGATATGGGATGATTAAGCTAATTCAGGTGGATGCTGTTAGAAAAAATAAAATGTTTGGAAGTAGCTGGTGAGTCTAAGAACTCTTTCACAGGTAAGGAGTGTATGTACATGTACGTATATGTACATTTTCACCTGACTCTATTTCAGGTAACACACACACACACACACACACACACACACACACACACCATCACACAGACTCATTAATGTCACTTTCATGTGAAGGAAACAGGAAAGAAATTTGGAGAGAATAGAATTTAAAAGAATGAGTGGTTAAATTAACATGAAACCAGGAGAATTAGAACTTTAGGTGCATGGAGTTAAAGAAGAATGGTTGACCTGAATGTCAGTATTGAATACATTTCCTATCTTAATGCACAAAGGCTTCAAAGTCAGAACCACATTTACTTTATGCAATGGAGACTTCCTTACAGCAGCTCAGGGAACAAATTCTAAACCACCAGTGTTCTTGAACAATATTTAAAGGCAATGACAATTATCCCTCAATTTAAAAATATATGAAACAAATAACATTTTCATCTGTGGACAACTTCACATCTTTGAAACTCTTCAGTTTCTCAGTTGTGAAATGTGAATAATAAAAGTAGCTTTTCCATAGATATTTGAGAAGATTGAATGAGATAATCATTAAAAATAGCCTTATGGTATCTGACATATATAATGGGACATAATATATAATGTCCCAATAAATCTTGGCTATTATTTTTCTGCTCACAAAGTGAGCAAGTGTACATAGGTGGTAATCAGCTTGCTTCCCAGAAATTAGTGCAGGAATTTGGTAGCATATCAACTGGCCCTGGTAGGAGACTATGAAAACAAACCAAATCCCTTACTCCTTGAATCTGCAGAATTATCTTTTCAGGGAGGCAGTTACATGTACAGGTTGGCACGAAGCAGTAGAATAGAAAGAACAGACCTGGAAGACAGACCTGATTACAATGCAGGTGCGTGTGCTGTGTGGCCAGAGCAGTGCAGGGCCACCACCTTCACTGGTGTGACACCTGTCCGCCAGGAGTCTGTAAGCCTAGGAGAGTATGAATGTATGTAAAGTACCTCGCATGTAGTCAGGCACAAAGAAATGGTTCTGAGATCATTAGGAGCAGATTTTACAAAAATACCTCATATAAGGATTTACTTGGAAAGCAACCTCCTGCTGTGTTCTAGATTCACAGCCCAGAGAACACATTCTGCTGGACATGGTTCTCTGCAGTCCTGGACTGAGCTCCCTGTCTGGTCATCAGGAGACCCTGCAAACCTTTAATTTTCTGTGAAACATTGTTAGGCTTATTGTACTATGCTTGCAAAAGCAGAATTTGGGGACACAGTGAAACAAAACCAAAAGATACCATGTCATCAAATTGTCACTTTACCTGAAAGCTAAATTAACCAGAAGAACCTTTTCTGAAAATTCTAGTGTTTCTGGTTTTATTGAAATTTATTAAACACGAGGCTGAACAATAAAATTACTACATGCGGCCAGATTAGCAGTCATTTAGAAAAAACCATTATTGTTTTAAGCTTATGTATAAAACCGTTGAAGCCTGTATAAACTGGTATGCGAATAATCAAGGCAGCTTTATTCATGTCACCCCAAAGAATACATACTGGGTGGGGAGAACAGGGGTGCCAAAAATGTACATATTTCAAGAGATGTTATCTATGTATTACTTTTTGAAGTTGAATTGAACTACAGTAGCAACGTGTAGTAAGACGTTCGCTCGAAAGATGGCGTTAATCAAATGAGCGCTAGCGTCATTCATTGTGTTACTATTTTAATACTGTTTTTTCCTTTCTTAATGTGAGTACGTTTTTGGGGGACCCTCTGTTTGTCCACAAAATGGTGAGTAGATAAACAAAATGTGATACATCCGTACAGTTGACTACTGTTTAGCAATAAACAATACAAAGAAATCAACTACTAAAAAACCAAAAAACAAAAAAAAACCTACTGAAGCCCATGGAATATACCAGTGGTGTGACGTATTTTTTCAACATTTTTATTATGACAATTTTAAACATCGAGAAAAAGTGAAAGACTCGTACAGTGATCATCCCTATGTTCATCACCTACATTTACCACATAACATTTGTATTATTTGCTTTATCTGCATTACATTTCTGCTAGGAAGCATTTGAAAACACACAGAAGGACACTTCATTGAAATGCTACGCATGCGTTGTTTCTTATCAACTTTCCTCTGTCAGCACTATTGGACTTGGGAACATTAGCAAGAACTTCCGTATATTTAATTCACATTCAAATTTCTCCTGGGGAAAGTTTTGAGACAAAGTTCTGTCCCCACGATGGTAAAATTTCATATTACATAAAAGCCAGTATCACAAAGGATCTAAACTGACACGTGACTTGTGAAAAGTACTGAAGAAATACATGGGGTTACGGCCCTCAAGTTGCTGTAAGGAGCCCTGATGGGGCAAAAACACCAGTGTGCGACCCCGAGATGAGAAACGGGCCCCGATGGAGGGCAAGCCCAAAGTAGAGCTTCATTAGCAGCGGGTCTGCGTGTGGCTCTCCGTGTCTTCCTGCGTCATCAGCGAGAGGGCCGTTTGGGACTCAATAGACAGATTGGGTGCGAGCCAGCAAACATGGAGTAACAGTCAGACTTGAGTGACATGTGCCTCACGTTCCTTTGCATGGCACTTAGTAAACGGTGATTTAAAACACAGCCCCTGTTTTCACAAAGGTCAATGTGGAGCTGCAGGGAAAGCAAGAATGTTCCTGAAATAGTAATAAAGTTGGAGGAGAGGGCTCAGTGACGTAGGGTTAGGGTGGTGGAGAAACAGCCCAGCAACACCTGGGGATTTTGAAAGACATTTAAGGCAAAGCTGTCCCACAGAACTTTCTGCGAGGGACATATTCTATGTCTACACTGTCTAATGTGGTAGCTGCTGTATTGAACACTTGAGGCTGGTATGACTGGGGAACTAAATTTTAAATGTTATTTAATTTTAATAATAACTTTGAAATAGTTACAAGTACCTAATGGCTACTGTGTTGTATAGCACAGCTCTTAGCTCCCAAGACAAATGTCCCTCAGGACATTGAAATCCGAGAGGATTTCAGCAAGACTCACAGTGTTCATCAGACCAGTAGTACAAACGAGGGACTGTAAGGCCCAGTGTGGTTCACTGTATCCATCCCTGGGTCCATTTTTCTAATACAGGTTATGTTTTTAAAGATGTGCCTCTTCTCTACTAATGCTCGTAGACAAAATTGTGAAAGCTGTTTTAAGGAAATATGAACAGATGAAAACTTCATGTTTGGGGGAGAACCACTTTCCTAATTGAATTTGCCTTTTCAGGAGGCTGCTACCTTGTGTGTTGAATTTAAAAAAACCAAAACCAAGATCTATCAGCTTTGAAGGCTTCCAATATTCATATCGTGCAATTCTAATAAACGTGGTTGAGACAAAGGATACTCAGACTAATGTCCTTTTAAAACAGGGAGATCAAGCACATGAAGAAATAAAAACCAAATTCACTTGACTTCTAACCCGGTCTCCTGGGATCAGAGATTCATTAGGAAAAACTTCCTTTCTGTTTAGTCCAGAGGCCCCGGGGGAAATTGGATGCTGAGCAGTGGGAATAAGAAGAGGGAACTGTGCCCGATGAGCAGATCCACAGAGCGCGGTAACGCTCCTCTGTGCGGTCCCTCAGCTTGTACCACGTGGGTGGACAGGACCTGGGTGTTGCATTTGACTCCTGAGCTGGCTGTGAACTGATGCTTCACTCCTTCCTGCTGTCTCGTGTGGGGACAGAGCTTCAGTCTCCATCATGAACCTTCCAGGGAGTAATTCTGACTTCCACACAGAGTCCTCCCTCTCAGAGACCCCATCCAGGTGAGTCTGAGAGCCCAGCAGGTACTGAAGGAAAGGGTCAGAGAGGTCAGAAGCTGAGAACACTCACCTGAGTCACTGCGACCCTAACAGCCCAGCCAGGAGACTAGAGATCTCCGTGTCTGTGTTTTTGGGTTATTAATTGATTGTTGGGAAAGAGCCAGGAGTGCAGTTGCCAGGCTTTCGGCCTTAATTGGAAAGGTGCTGGCCCTGGTAGTAAACGGCCAGCAACTGTGACTGGATGGCCTTCAGCTGTGGCTAGTTGGCTGTCAGCTGTAACCAGTGACCCATTGGCCCCTAATATAATCACCCTAGCAGTGGATGGTGGCTGAGCTAGCAAGCGCTGATTGCGGTTAGCACGGTGGCTTGCAGCTAGCAAGTGGGGGTGGTTGGTTGGCAGAGAAGCAGACGGCAGGTTGCGGATCGCGTGGCTCCTGCTCCCTGTGTCTCCATCCCAGCCCCCAGTGAGAATATAGTGGTACGACTCCCCTATCTGTGGCTCCATGGGTGTTCCTTATTGGCCTCACCATGTCCTTCGTTCTTGTGCAGGGAGCGAGAGTAGAGACCCCGCATGACACCCTGCATGATTTATAACTAACTGACTTATAATTAATTCATTTAATACATTAATAAGGATGCTTGAATCTTCCATACAGAGACCATAGTTAACAATTAAGTGATGGGCATGGATGTACCATTAGGTGACCCTGTAGAATGAATGAGATGCATAAAATGGGTGCAGTACAATGAAAATGTACCTGAAGATTTTGCTGTTTGGGGAGTAGGAGAATAGCTTCAGGTGCGGAGGCCGGTGCACTGAAGTGAAAATTCGAAGATGGGGTGTATTTGAGCATGTTTTGTATTTTACTGACAAGATTCAGGCCAGTGCAGGTAGGAACTACCTTGCAACACTTTTGTGAGATATATATTAAGTATCTTCTCTCATGCTGGGTATTCACATGAAAAAATTAGTTAATATGTCGAAAGAGGAATACTAAATTGTTTTTGTTGTATTATTTCATTACTGGCAAGGCTGCATAAATTTTGGATTGTTACTTGTTTACTTTTATTTTGGAACAGTTAATCGGAATTTCTAACCCACACTGAGCTTTTTCCCCCTGGTGGTCATTGACATGTAGGGCGGCAGGTGGGGTCTCAGCTCCTGCTCCGCACATAGGAACACAGGACATGGTGAGGCCAAAAAGGAACACCCACGGAGCCATGCACAGGGGAGTCATACCACTGTAGTCTCACTGGCAGCTGGGTTGGAGACACAGGAAGCAGGAGCCACACGATCCGCAACCCGGCCATCCATTTGTCTACGCCAACCAACCCCACTTGCTAGCTGCAATCCACAGTGCTAACTGCAAACCACACTTGCTAGCTGAACCCCCATCTTCTTGCTAGCCCCCATTTTCTGCTAGCGTAGCCACGGCAGTTATATTAGTGGCCAATGGCTCACTGGTTACAGCTGACGGCCAACTAGCCACAGCTGATGGCCATCCCATCACAGATGATGGCCATTTACTACCTGAGCCAGCACCTTTCCACGTGAGGCCTAGAGCCTGGAAACTGCACTCCTGGCTCTGTCCCCACAGTCATTCTAGATTTTTAATGAGAAATTCTGTCATGCACTGGGGAGTGTGAATTGAGCATTGACCAAATTTTAGGCAAAGAGGACACAGTGCTGAGAACAAAACACTTCAGTGAAGGAGAAATGAAGGGCACCGTTGTACCTTAAATCTAATGCCCCAAAGGCATCTCACACCACGTTTACATTTATGCAATGAGGACTTCAGTGCACCTGCTAATGGGGTGGGATGTCTCCAGTTTGATTTAAAGTTCTTTCCACTTCACGTGTGTTTTCAAAGTAAAATGCCCTCAACCAGGGAAGCTAATGAATGAGTGGAGAGGCTTCAACTCATTTCCTTCAGCAAATTTTATTGAATAAATGTCTGTATCAGAGTATTTTACTGCTGTAAAAAATTCCTGTCCTAGTTGATTAAAACAAACAAATATATGCTCTCACAGTTCTGGATGTGAGAAGCCCGAAAGGAGTCTCATGGGCTAATATCAGATGTCTGCAGAGCTGGGTTCCTTCTAGAGGCTCAGGTGAAATGCTGTTTCCCTTCCTATTTCAGTCTGTATTCTGGCCACCTGTCTTTCCTGGCTCATGGCCATTCCTCCGCCTTCAGAGCCAGCAGTTTTCTGCTTCATCTTGTCTCTCGCTTCTACATAGAGGACCATTGTGGTTACGTTCCTCCTACCTGGATGACACTAGGTCATCTTAACGTCAGCCGGTTAGCAAGCCTGTCCCATCTCCTACCCTAATCCTCTCTTGCTATAAAATATCAAATGCAAAGGCACTGGGGATAGAGTGTGGACAGATTTTGGAGGCCCTTATTCTGCTCACTACAAAGTCACTTAAAAGTGTATTATTATACATTCAGGGGCTCTTATATAAGAGAAATGAACGCAGAATTTATCATAGTTTTTGGAATGAGTGAACTACACACTTGCTTTAAATATTAAGGCATGCGAGGAAACATTTGATTCAGAAAACCTAAACCTGCCTGCCCCCGACTCTGACACAGGACCTCACCTTGCTCCTCAGAGCGTGGTCCACAGACCAGGAGCTGCAGCATCAACACCCCCTGGGAGCTGGTTAGAAATGCAGACCCTCTGAGCCCCCCAGGACCTGCTGACTCAGATTCTGCGTCTGGTAGGATGCTGTTGACCGTAGGTACATACAGGTTGAAGTGCTGGTCTTGGCTAGGTTTACTCACCTTCTCTCTGTTGACTTGGAGGCTGAATAATGGTTGCGTGTAGGTGTTTTCCTGTGGATTGTAGGTGTTATCAGCATTCCTTCAGGAAATGCCAGGTACCCCAGGCACAAAATATTTTCTGGATGAGAAACACTGCCAGGAAATAACCTGAAATAATTATAATCAAGGTCCATCAAATACTCCAATATTCAGTTTGGACAGATCACTAAAGCCCTTCTGCTCCACCCGAGGGCATCTGTACTGGTCATTCCTTCTTCCAAGTACACACGCCCACATTTCCTTGCCTCTCCCTCACTTTCTTCACTGAAGGCTCTGTTCAAATGTCACCTTGTTTCCTTGTTTGCAGGACTTGACTAAATGCCCTTGAAAAACAAAAAAAACACCAGTCACTATCTTGATTTAACCTTGCTTTCCTTTTTTAAAATGATCTGTCACCATATGGAATGTTATATATATTTATTATTAGCTTGCATGTTTTTTCTCCTTCATTGACCTGTGTAAACTTCTGTTTTTCAGCACTCTAGTACTCACAGACTAGACAGTACCTAAAACATGGTGAGCACTCAATTTATATTCCTGAAATACATGAAGAATTTCTCAAGAAAACTGTACAATACATGACACCTTTGGAAAGAAGCAGAATGGGACAAAAATTCCTAATCTAAGATGGCACGGGAAACCCGTAGAGAGAACAAGATCCATGCAAAAGTATTGAAATTAATCAATTGGCTGCAAAATAGAAATTGTAGCATTAGAACTATCTGAGTAATATCAGTTTGTCTGAAAATTACTCATGTGATTTTCCTGTCTTGGAAGTCACGTCTTCCTCATGAAACCAGAGAATTTTACAAGAGTTTCAGAATTTGTTCTCCTGGGACTTTCAGAGGAGCCAGACCTGCAGCCCCTCCTCTTTGGGCTTTTCCTCTCCATGTACCTGATCACTGCGTTTGGAAACCTGCTCATCATCCTGGCCGTCAGCTCAGACTCCCACCTGCACACGCCCATGTACTTCTTCCTCTCCAACCTGTCCTTTGTGGACATCTGTTTCACCTCTACCACCATCCCCAAGATGCTGGTGAACATCCAGACGCAGAGCAACGTCATAACCTATGAAGGCTGCATCACGCAGATGTACTTTTTCCTACTCTTTGGAACGTTGGATGACTTTCTCCTGACCGTGATGGCCTATGACCGCTTCATGGCCATCTGTCACCCCCTGCACTACACGGTCATCATGCACCCCCGGCTCTGTGGACTGTTGGTTCTGGTGTCCTGGATCATGAGTGTCCTGAATGCCTTGTTAGAAAGCTTAATAGTGCTGAGGTTGTCCTTCTGTGCAGACTTGCATATCCCCCATTTTTTCTGTGAACTCAACCAGATGATCCAACTTGCCTGTTCTGACACCTTTGTTAATAACCTGGTGATCTATTTTGTAGCTGTGCTGGTTGGTGGTGGGTCCTTGACTGGGATCCTTTGCTCTTACTATAGGATCGTTTCCTGCATACGTGCGATGTCCTCTGCTCAGGGGAAGTATAAAGCATTTTCTACCTGTGCGTCTCACCTCTCGGTCGTCTCCTTATTTTATTTAACAGGCCTAGGAGTGTACCTCAGCTCTCCTGCTACCCACAATGCACGCTCTAGTGCTACAGCCTCGGTCCTGTACACAGTGGTCACCCCCATGCTGAACCCCTTCATCTACAGTCTCAGGAATAAAGACATAAAGGGGGCTCTGAAAAGGTCCTTTGGGATGACAGCATAAAAGGGACGGTCGTCCTGACTGAAAAAGTGCCCTTGGTTTCATGGCTCCAAGTCTAAAACCCAACATTGTGATTCTTTAATCAGATTGTGTTTGTTCTAGTTTTATTTATATTCTGGAATTTCCATTTTTTTGAGTTCAACTTCTGTATATAATTTTTAAAATTATTAATTTTTTTACATTATTGACATTCAATATTATTTTATATGAGTTTCAGGTGTGCACTATCGTGGTTAGACATTTATATAATTTATATAGTGACCCCCCATTAGTCTGTACCTCCTGGCACTATATACAGTTGCTGCAATATTATTTACTATATTCTGTATGCTGTGCTTTACATCCCTGTGACTATTTTGTAAATATTAATTTGTATTTCTTAATCCTTTTACTTTTCAGCCCAGCTCCACAACCCTCACCTTTCTAGCAACCATCAATTTGTTCTCTGTAAATATGACTCTGTTTTCATTTTGTTTACTTTTCTCTTTACATTTCACGTATAAGCGAGATCATGTGGCATTTGTTTTTCTCTGTCTGACTTGTTTTACTTAGCCCAATATCCTCCAGGTCCATCCCTGTTGTCACAAATGTGGTAAGACTTCATTCTTTTTTATGACCACGTAATAAAACATTGTACATATGTACCACATCTTTATCCAGTCGTCAACTGATGAGCACTTAGGTTGCTTACATATTTGGCTATTGTTGCAGTGAACATAGGGGTGTATATATCTTTCCTAATTAGTTGTTTGGATTTCTTTGGATAATTACTCAGAAGGGGAATTGCTATCTCATATTTTTAATTTTTTGAGGAAACTCTATACTGTGGTCCATATTGGCTGCACCAATTGGCAATCCCACCAACAGTACATGAGGGTTTCTTTCTTCCCCACGTCCTTACCAGCACTTGTTGCTCATCGATTTACAACAGCCATTCTGACATGTGTGAGTTGATATCTCATTGTGGTTTTAATTTGATGATTAGTGACCTTGACTATCTTTTTATACACCTATTGGACATTGGTATGTCATCTTTGGAGAAATATCTATTCAGTCCTCTGCCCTTTTTTAATGGGATTGTTTGTTGTTTTGAGGTTGAGTTGTATGTATTCTTTATATATTTGGGATATAACCTGTATCCGATGTATCATTGGTGAATGTCTTCTCCCAATAAGTAGGTTGTCTTTTTTTGTGGTTGATTGTTTTCATTGTTGTGCAAAATTTTTTTAGTTTGACATAGTTCCACGTGTTTATTTTTTGTTTGTTTCCCTTGCTAAAGGAGATATATCATAAAACAAATATTACTAAGAACAACATCAGAGAATTACTGCCTATGTTTTCTTCTAGGAGTTTTATGGTTCCAAGTCTTACATTTAAGTCTTTCATCCATTTTGAGTTTATTCTTGTATATGGTGTAAGAAGGTGTTTCAGTTTCATGTTTTCCCAATATGGAAGTTTCCCCAACAATATTTTGAAGAAACTGACTGTCTTTACCTCACTGTATATTCTTGCCTTGTTGTCATAGACAAAAGACCATGTAAGTGTGGGTTTATTTCTGAGCTCTTTATTCTATTCCATTGAATTATGTGTCTGTTTTTATGCCCATACCATGCTGTTTTCATTACTGTACCCTTGTAGTATTGCTTGATATCAGGTAACATGATATCTCCAACTTGGTTCTTTCTCAAGAGTGCTGTGGTTATTCATGGTCTTTTGTGGTTCCATATCAATTTTAAGATGATTTGTTCTAGTCCTGTGAAAAATGTAAAGTTAATATTAGAAATCAGTTGAATTTTTATACACTAATATTGAACTATCAGGGATCAAATGTACGGTGATGGAAGGGGAGCTGACTCTGGGTGGTGAACACACAGTGTGATTTATGGATGATGTGATTCAGAATTGCACAACTGAAATCTATGTAATTCTACTAACAATTGTCACCCCAATAAATTAAAAAATAAAAAAAAAAAAAAGAAAGAGAAATAAAGAAAACAATCTCATTTATAATTGCATCAAAAAAATAACGTGGAATAAATTGGACCAAGGAGACAATAGACCTATACACAAAAAAGTACATGACACTGAAGAAAGAAATTGAAGAAGATACAATAACTGGAAGCCTATATTGTGGTATCAGACGGGAGAAATTAAAATCGTTAAAATGTCCACACTACTCAAAGCAATCTATTGACTTAATGCAATCCCTATAAAAACATCGAAAATCTTCCATACATGGACCAGAGCTAACAATTAAGTGATGGGCATGGATATACCATTAGGTGACATTTTGGAATGAGTGAGATGCATAAAATGATTGTAGTACATAGAAAACATATCTGAGGATTTTTGCTGTTCGGGGAGTAGGAGAATAGCTTTAGGTGTGGAGGCTGGTGCACGGCAGTGAAATTTGTGAGATGGAGTGTATTTGAGCATGTTTTGTGTTCAGTGGAAAGATCCAGGTCATGAGGTAGGAACTACCTTGCAACACACATTTGTGAGACATACATTGCAGTATCTTTTCTCATGCTGGGTATTTATATGAAAAAACTAATAAGTCTAAAGAGGAATACTAAATAGTTTTCGTTGAATTATTTCCTTACCGACAAGGCTGCATATATTTTGGTTTGTTACTTGGTTACTTTTATTTTAAAACAGTTAGTAGGAATATCATTTCACACTCAGCTTTTTCTCCACTGTGCTCATTGTCTTCTACATTTTTAATGAAATTCTGTCAAACACCTGGGAGTGTAAATTGAGGATTGACCAAATTTTAGGCAAAAGGACACAGTGCTGAGAACAAAATAGTTTAGTGATGGAAAATGAAGGTCACCCTTGTACCTTAAATCTTAATGCCACAAAAGCATTGTCGTCAGACCACGTTACATTTATGCAATGAGGACTTCAGTGTATCAGCTCATGGGGTGGGATATCTCCAACTTGATTTAAAATTTCTTTTCTACTTCATGTGGGTTTTCAAACACAATGCTCTTACCCAGGGAAGCTAATGAACGAATGGAGAGGCTTTAACTTGGTCCCCTCTGCAAATTACATTGAATAAATGTCTGTATTAGATTCTATTGCTGCTGTAAAATATTCCCGCATGAGTTGATTAAAACAAACAAACATATGCTCTCACAGTTCTGGGTGTCAGAAGTCAGAAATGAGTGTCATGGACTAATATCAGATGTCTGCAGAGCTGGGTTCCTTCTATAGGCTCAGGTGAAATGCTGTTTCCCTTCCTATTTCAGTTTGTATTCTGGCCACCTGCCTTTCCTGGCTCATGGCCATTCCTCCGCCTTCAAAGCCAGCAGTTTAGCTTCTTCATCTTGTCTCTCACTTCTACATAGAGGACCATTGTGGTTACGTTCCTCCCACCTGGATGACACTGGGTCATCTTCTTAACATCAGCCGGTTAGCAAGCCTGTCCCATCTCCTACCCTAACCTCCCTTGCTATAAAAATATCAAATGCAAAGGCACTGGGGATGGGGTGTGGGCATACTTTGGAGGCCCTTATTCTGCTCATTACAAAGTCTATTAAAAGTGTATTATTACACACTCAGGGGCTCCTATATAAGAGAAATGAAAGCAGAATTTATCATAGTTTCTGGAACAAGTGACTACACGATTGCTTTAAATGTTAATACATGAAAAGAAATAATAGATTCAGAAAACCTGAACCTGCCTGCCCCTGACGCTGACACAGAACCTCACCTTGCTCCTCAGAGCGTGGTCCACAGACCAGGAGCTGCTGCATCAACACCCCCTGGGAGCTGGTTAGAAATGCAGACTCTCTGAGCCCCCAGGACCTGCTGACTCAGATTCTGCCTCTGGTAGGATGGTGTTGACCGTAGGTACATACAGGTTGAAGTGCTGGTCTTGACTAGGTTTGCTCACCTTCTCTCTGTTGACTTGGGGGCTGAATAATGGTTGGGTGTGGGTGCCCACTGGGGGTTGCACCCCAACCCTTCACTGCTATTGCATCTTCTGGGGCCACAGTGAACACTGGACTGTGTGCAGCTTCTGTCTCTGTCCTTCCCCACCCGTCCCATCTACCCTGTTTGCTCTAATACTCCCACCTTCAGATGTCTCAATACATGGATCTCTCAGATGTGTTTGTGTGTTGAGTGGGGAATCCTTTGTTGAATTATAGCTATCGAATTTGTTATAACTTTAAAGGGGAGGCCAAGGTATTTGAAGAGTTTGTATAAATTTTGCCAATTGAATCTTAATAATACCATTAGTGTGTCCAACTAACCCTAAAGATTGAGGGTAACTGGCACAGTGAAAATGTTGTAGAACTGGTCAAATAGCACAGACTTGTTGTAGCATCTGACCAGTGAAATGGGTTCCTTGATCACTGTGGCGTTCAAGAGGAGTTCCCCCAAGTAAATAAATGGGTAGGAGCAGAAGAACTAAGGACAAAACAATGTGTATTTCTTAAAGGGCCTAAGCAAAAAAGGAGTAGGATCAGATATGCACACCTATTGAGGTTTGTTTGAAATCCCCTCTATTTGAAGTGTCTTAGTACTCTGAGGCAGAGGCTGTTTTATGACAGAGGGGTTGAGCACCGAGAGTGTAACACCCGTGTCAATAAGAACAGAAATAGGGCCCAGCCCAGTGGCTCGGGCATTTGGAGCTCCGTGCTCCTAACACCAAAGGCTGCTAGTAATAGTTTCCTTATCAATTTGAAGAGAAGTTTCTCCAAGCTGATTAAGAGGTAGGATTGGAAAAGGCCTTTGTAGTCCCTCGAACCACCATCACTGGGGGTTAGGAGGACCTGGAAAAGGCTTGTTAGAAGGCTGAGAGCATCTAAGTTTGTTCCCTTCATCCAAACCAAAGGTTCCATAGCCCAGATATTGGCAGAGGCTGCTATGAGAAGTCCTACGAGCACTACCACTGCCAAGTTCACGTCGCCGTAAAATGACTCACGTTTTCAAGTTGTTATTACCAATATTATTCTTGTGTGGCTGTGAGCTGACATCCAGAAGGACCAGGCATTTTTTATGGTGGTAAAATACACATACATAAAATGTACTACTTTAATCAATTTAAAGGGTATAATCAGTGGCATTAAATACACTCACAGTGTTGTGCAGCTATCACCACTATAGTTCCAGAACATTTTCATCACTCCAAAGAAGACTTCGTAACCATAACCAGTCACTTCTGATTTGTCTCCCCAGTCCCTGGAAACCACCAATCTGCTTTCTGTCTCTATGATTTGCTTGTTCTGGACATTTCATATAAATGGAATCATACACTATATAACCTTTTGTGCCTGGCTTCTTTCACTCAGTATACTGTTGTCACTTCATCCACCGAGAAGGATCACTGTAAACGTATGACCACAAACCCTCAATACGGCAGTCTCCCTTATCTGGAGTGTCATTTTAAGTGGTTTCAGTTACCCATGGTCAACTGTGGCCTGAAAATATTAAATAGAAATTTTCTCTAGATGGCAGCTTCAATAGTCAAGCATGGAAATGGGGCAAAGTCATTAGAATGGTTTTGTTGGCAGTTGGGCATAGTTCAGAACCCTGTTCACAACTCCAAATCAAGGTGCTTGGAACTCACATAGTCTTGAAAACTGTGCCTGCTTATGCCTTTGATAGACAAAGAAATTCCATCTCAGATCTTGAGGAAATTCTCATGTGACAGGATAACAGAGGTCAGATCCATAGGGAAAAGAACACCATCATGACTAAGAAGCCCAAGGGAGGGGATACACATATCTGGCATCCAAAATGCTCCCAAGGGGACAAAACTAGCAGAAACGAAGTTTTGTTCTATTTTGGCTCCTTCACACATGGGAACCTTTACACAAGAGAATAGAGTAACAATGGAACAATTAATTTAATGAGGATTTGTGAGAATTCAACCTCTGAGGCCCCAGAAATGGCAAACATGCACCTTTACTCTTCTCACCTATAGCTCAACTGTCCCAGGAAGGAGGGAGTTCAACTGCCTTTTAGAGCACCAAAGCCTGATAACGACGACCCTGCCCTTCCTTGCAGCTGAGTTCAATACCTATCACCCAGGGAAGAAAGGACCCAAGGAGCTAGAGGTCCGTTGATGCCCTCAAAGTACCTGCTGTGGGAAACAGGTATGGAGGCAGGCAGAGCTCTCAAAGGATGAACTTTGGTGGTACAAATGGAGATAACATAATGGTGAGAGTCCATTTACTTAAAACATTCTATACAATTCAATTCTTGTATCTCTCTCAATGTCTCTTCTTCTCAGCTTCCTTTCCCTCTCTTCTGCAACCCAATTCTGAGGCTCCCTCACCTTCTTAATGGAAATCGACCTTCTTTCAGCCCCCAAAACCTCTCAAGAGTTTCATACTCAGCCATCTTCTCCATTTTTCAAGAGCCACTACTAGTGCCTCTATTCTCCTCTATCAAAGATGCTCCTCTATTCTTTTATCTATAAAATCTTATTCATTCATTTATTCACTCATTCATTCATTCAAACAAGAAACATTCTCTGGGATTCCACATAGTTAGCACTTACAACTTCATTTGTACCTCTGGTGATTTTAAGTTACTTAATGTTTCTGTGTCTCAGTTTCCATACTCCTCTCTAAAACGACAATAATGATAGTATCCACTTCATACTGTAAACACAAGGATTAAATTAACGGTGATAAAGCGTGGGAAGCTTTTTCATTGTCCCTGTCACCTATTGAGCATCTGTGCCTGTTGATTATCATCAATGCATTACTGTCGACACATATTCATTGTTAAATCAAAAACATAGTGATAATGATAAAATGAGCCAAGGTGTACAAAACACAATGTGAGTGCTCAATACATGAGGTCCTCAAGAAATTTTAGCTAATTTAGTAAATTTATCACTCTCATTTTTGTGTATTTGAACGTTTCCAGTCTGTGTTCCAGGATATTTATATTTTTGTCAGTATGTGAAATGATTGTGATCTATTTTCTCAGAGATTTAACTAGACATATGAACACTGAATTTTTTTTCTCTCTTGCACCCACTTTTTTGGTTAATTTTTATTTTCGAATAATTTTAGATTTAAAGAAAGTTGCAAAGATAGTACAGAGAGTTCCGCCAGTGATGAAAATGTTTTGGAACCAGATGGAAGCAATGGCTGCAAAACATTCTGAAAATACTGTATGCCACTGAAGGCCACTTAAAAATGGCTATTGGTGTTACATATTTGTTTGTATTAACTGCCTTACTAAAATCATACAAAGTTAAAAGAGGTTTCCGGCTGTCAATTCATTACCTACAGCTAATACATCATCTTTAAACAATGAAAGTTGACTTTTCAATACTTAGGTCTCTTATATCTTTTTGTCCTTGCATTGCATTGGTTGTAACTTCCCAAGAGTTGATAAATAATATTAATGATGGTAGACTTTCTTTTCTTCTTTAATTCTTAAAGGGGAATTCTTCTGTTGCTCCTGCGAGAAGATCCCACGAGAACATTTTTGTAGTAAGTTTTGGTGTTTATTTAATTCCTTCCTTAATTATTAATCTGGTATCCTCCATCCTGAATCAACTTTGGACACTCATATTTTCCCAGAAATAAATTCATTTCTTAGAGATTTTCAAATTTTTAACATGGAGTCTTAAGTAATATTATCCAACTAATTTAAGCATTTCCTTACCTCTGTGTTCATTTTCCTCATTCCAAATTTAGGCATTTCTGTTCTTTCTCTCCTTTTATCTTTTTCAATAGATATCTAATTTTGTCTATTTGTTTGCTTTTGCCAAACAATTAATTGTGAAATTTATTTTGCAGTTCTAATTTTTTCCTTCATTTTAATTCATTAACTGTACTTTTATTTTAATGTTCTGCTTACTTAGGTTTGTTTTATGGAAGTTTTATCAGCAACATATTCAAATTTTGAAGTGTTTGTTTTTCTTAAGGATAGACTGTATGTGTGTTCATTTGTATTTTTGAATATAACAAAAGAAAATGAATTTAAAAATCAAGATTCATGTTACCACTCAAAGATTATCCCTGTTCAGATCTTGGTATACTTTGTAGATACTTTTTCCTTGGGGCTGTGCAAATATGTGTTTAAATATTTTTTAAAAAATCCATATGCTGATTTAACTTTTCCAGCCCAAGAAAGCAGACCAAATAGTCTTTCATAAGTGTTATTTCTCTTTCCACATGGATTGCATTTTTTATCTTTTTAAAAAGGGCTTCTGAATTCCTTCAGTGAAAAAGGTATCTTATTTTAATTTTACCCTAGATTAATAGTAAAAATGAAAAATTTCTCCAACATTTAATTATCCTTTTTATGTTTCATTTTATGAATCATTAATATTCTATGCCTTTTTCCTAATTAAGGCATTAATTTTTCTATTATTTATAATTCTTTATAAAATATTAAGTTTTATCAAATTGTTTTTTTGCATTCTAATTTTCTGCAAGGCACATTTCCTCATTCAGAATTTTTAAATTTATGGTCCAATTATTGATCTGTCTTTTATTTCTACCAAAGTCTTTCTATTCAGAGAGAACTTCCACTTTCAAAGATTATATATATTCATGTATAAGTTTATATTCCCTATATATTTGTCTACATTTTCTTCTAATAATTTGTATAGTTTCTTGTTCTACACTTAACATTTGAAATGTTGGGGTAATATGAAGATAAGACTTAACTTTATGTTTTCTAAATAATCATCTCTAAACAATTATTTTTACCTTTAAAATACCCTTTAAGGTATCTAAGAATAAAAAAATGCAAGTTGAGTTGGTAAAAAAAAAGTTATGTATCCTAAATTATGGTGAGCATGATGTCAAAAATCACAAAACTCTAGGGTTATTCCCATGAAAGAAAGAATAATAAGAATTCTAACACTTACCATAAATTTGAACATTGTTCTGAGATTTCATATCAATGCAATAAGATCTAAAGGTAAATAGGTGTTGTAAATTAATATTATTTGGAGAAAGTAGATGAATATTAGGGAATCTCTTAAAATTAATAAGAAAATCCAGAAAATGAACATGACACCTTATAAATGCAGAAATATCCAAAGCTTTCCTAATATAATAGTAATATCAGAGATATAATGTAAAGGAATATTATTCTTAATGACATTAAACCTAAAATACATGAAAATACTGTGTAGAAATCCTGTCATTTGCAACACCATGGATGAACCAGGAGGATACTATACTAAGTGAAATAAGCCAGACCCAAAAGGATAAATACTGCATTATTCTACCAATATGAAGTATCTGAAATAGTCAAACTAATAGAAGCAAAAAATAGAACAGTCATTGCCAGGGGCTAGGGATGGGGAAGTGGAAAATTGTTGCTAAATGGATATAAAATTTCTGTTATGCGAGATGAGTAAGTTCTAGAGATCAGCTGTGCAACATAGTGTGGTATTGTGCACTTTAAAATATTGAAGATAGAGCATAAGTATTCTTACCACAAACATGTGCGTACACACACACACACAGAATACCAGCAAATTTTTGCAGGTGATGGTTATGTTTGTTACCTTGATTGCTGTGATGGTATCATGGGTGTATACATATGTTTAAACTCATCAAGATATACACACTAAATAGATGCAATTTTTGTCAATCTATTATACCTCAATAAAGCTGAAAAAAAGATAAACTCGGGTGGCCGGATGGCTCAGTTGGTTAGAGTGCGAGCCCTTAACCACAGCGTTGCTGGTTCAGTTCCCACATGGGCCAGTGAGCTGTGCCCTCCACAGCTAGATTGAAGGACAACGACTTGGAGCTGATGGGCCCTGGAAGAACACACTGTTCCCCAATATGCTCCAATTTAAAAATAAATAAATAAATAAAAAGATGATAAACTCATATGAAAAGACAAGCTCAATATTTAGAAACACTAAGACATTATATTTAGAAATTCAAATTTTTTAAATTTTATTTGTGAACATTGGTAATATACATGAAATATAAATAATGGTTAATAATAATACTGGTTATTTTTGTTGTCACTGTTGTTGTTAGTGAAAGAACATCCAAGGTCCAGAGGATCTAACATATAGAAACTACAACATAATAAAAGAACGTTTCAGTGATTGGAAGGCCTGCCTAGATTTAGGAAACTCCCCATTCCCACAAGTACTGAGCAAAAAGTGCAAGAGCAACCAACCATCAGGGATGCAGGGAAAGAGATGATTGCTTAGGGATGCAGGCAACCAGTACTCAGTCTTTTGTTTCCTCCTTCTGGGGAAACCCAGCAGCCCCATGGAAAGAGGAAACCAAACAAGAGTCAGGAATTTTCTTCTCCTGGGACTTTCAGAGGAGCCAGGCCTGCAGCCCCTCCTCTTTGGGCTTTTCCTCTCCATGTACCTGATCACTGCATTTGGAAACCTGCTCATCATCCTGGCCGTCAGCTCAGACTCCCACCTGCACACGCCCATGTACTTCTTCCTCTCCAACCTGTCCTTTGTGGACATCTGTTTCACCTCCACCACCATCCCCAAGATGCTGGTGAACATCCAGACGCAGAGCAAAGTCATAACCTATGCAGGGTGCCTCAGCCAGATTTTCTTTTTCATTGTGTTTGGATGTCTGGACAATTTACTCCTGACCGTGATGGCCTATGACCGCTTCGTGGCCATCTGTCACCCCCTGCACTACACGGTCATCATGCACCCTCGGCTCTGTGGACTGCTGGTTCTGGGGTCCTGGTGCGTCAGTGTCATGGGCTCCCTGCTTGAGACATTGCCAGTCTTGAGGCTGTCCTTCACGAACATGGAAATCCCCCACATTTTTTGTGATCTTCCTGAAGTTCTGAAACTTGCCTGCTCTGACACCTTTGTCAATAACATAGTGGTGTATTTTGTGACTATTGTCCTCGCTGTGTTCCCTTTCTCTGGGATCCTCTTTTCTTATGCTCAGATTTTCTCCTCCATCCTGAGGATTTCCTCGGCTCGGGGCAAATACAAAGCCTTCTCCACCTGTGGGTCTCACCTGTCAGTGGTCTCCTTGTTTTATGGCACAGGCCTTGGCGTGTACCTCAGTTCTGCAGCCACTTCATCCTCTAGGACAAGTCTGGTGGCCTCAGTGATGTACACCATGGTGACCCCCATGCTGAATCCCTTCACCTACAGTCTGCGGAACAGGGACATCAAGGGCGCCCTGGGAGCATGCCTCGTCAGGGTGGCGACTGTCAGGGATGAAGTTATTGGACTCTCATGAGTAGCTGGGTACACAATACTGAGAACCAGAAATCCTGCCTTCCTTTGTTCAATATTTTAAATTTTCCAAATTTTGTATGTTTTAAAGCAGAACTTTCCTTGGGTCTTCCTGTTCTCTTCCTGTTTTTCTTAAGGTTATGTCTTGGAATCTCTTTTTCACTTTATAACCAGTCATTTTAACTTTGTGTGAATAGAACCTGGCATTTTCTCCATTTTATCTTCTATAATGGTTCGGATTTTTTTTTTTTAAATAAGTCTCCTGCTTTTAATATATATCCTCAGAACTGATAGGATGTGTACCTATTTTGGAAGTGTTGCCCTGCAAATTCATTTACAGAGATGATTTCTGAAGTTATGTGAAATTCAGAAAAGTTGTAGAATACAAAATCAAGATACAAACATCAGTTGATCACGTGAAGAAGAGAGGGAGAAGACAGCCATGTACCTGCTGAGGAGAGAGGCCTCAAGGGAAACCAGCCCTGCTGACACCTTGATATTAAACTTCTAGCCTCCAAAACTATGAGGAAATTAATTTCTGTTGTTTAAGCCACCCAGTTTGTGGAACCTTTGCATGGCAGCCCTAGCAAGGTAATATACCCTGCTTAAAGTAATATACAAGTAGCCTAATAGGTACACAGACCTGTGACCAAGGGGTGGGGGGGACACCAGAGGCTGAAATTCTGATTTGAGACTGGTTTGAGACCAGGCAAATTTCCTCCTGGTCAAATGTGGAGTAGGATGATTTATAATGTGAACTTCGAGAAAAAACATACCTGCGAAGAAGGACTCCTAGTGGTTAACTGGGCACAAAATCATAAAAAGTCCAGCAGCCATTGCTGATAGAGACCTCTTACACACTTTGCATTTCAGGAAAAAGCCGCAGACTGGGCTTCCAGCCTCCTGTACTGCGTTCTTGCCATAGGGGAGTTCCTGGTATCATCTTCCAAAGTCTCAGAGAGGCTGAGACCTGCCCCATCTTGGAACTGTGTCATATCCTCATTTTCATCTATACTAACCAATCGGAGCAGCTCTGAAATGACTAATCAGAACACACAAAGCTGACCAATCAGACTGTGCAATTTGGATTCCTCATTTGCATAAAATGGACCAATCAAGAACCAGGGCAGGATTTCTCTGGATAAAAGGCTACTTTTGTCTCCACGGAGCACACTTTTGGTTTCCACCAGAGGCTGCATTTCCTCAGTTTGCAAACTGTTCACCTGCATAAAGTCTCTCCTCTTTCTGCATCTCAGATGGAGGACTTTTGTTGACAATAAACAGAGGAACCTCTTGCCTTGCATGGACTATTTTCAGTCTCTGGCCGTAAATGTCTCTATGGTGACTGCAGGTAGATTAAAGAATTCTAGAGCCTTTCTTCCAAGTTCTTGCAATTGCATATGCCCAACTGTTCTCTTAGGATCCTATACAATGCTGCCGGGAAGGAAGAAAACTTACCTGTGCTCGAATTTCCCTCCCTTCTTTGGGAGAGATGGGTGCTAAGTGAAGTTAATTTGATTTAAAAAAAAAAAAAAAAAAAAAAAAGTCATGTTTCCTGGACAAAAGGATCATGGAGTTGAGGTTTTGTTTTTTGGTTTTTTTCTCCTTTTTCCGCCTCTCCCTCCCCCACCCACGCCGTTTCAGGCCGTTGTTTCTCAGTCTAGTTGTGTGGGACGCAGCTCTCTGGCCCGTGCTGGTATGAGCCTTGCGCTCCCCCGTGGCTGAGGCAGTCAGTTTCTGGTCGTCGGTCAGCCGTTCATGATGGATGCTGGCTGCTCACGGCCACTCACGCTGGCTGCTGGCCACTCACGCTGGCTGCCAGCCACTCACGCTGGCTGCCAGCCACTCACACTGGCCACCAGCTGCTCCTGGCAGCACACAGTAGCCCACGGCAGCACATAGCAGCCTACAGCAGCTCACGCCAACCTCCGGCTGCTCACGGCAGCACAGCTCCAGGGAGAGCTGTTGTTCACAATTTTAGTATAGAGGGTGCAGCTTACTGGCCCATGTGGGAATCGAACCAGCAACCTCAGTGTTAGGAGCATGGCGCTCCAACCACCTGAGCCACCAGGCCGGCCCCTGAAGTTGAGTTTTACCCATGACAGCTGGAATCATGTTCCTCTCTGTTTACTAGTGTTTTCCCCAAGACTTTATTAAGGTCTCATTTAACATCCCGCCTGTTTCATTAGACTGTAGGAAAATAATGCCAAGAGGCCAATGTCCACTGTTGTGTAGTAAGAAGACACAGAACCCCCTGGGGCTAGCATGGGTTGTCTGGGGCAATTCGTCTCAGGAGTCAAGAGGTCAGGCTACAATTTCCAGCTACTCATCCCCACTAGAAGCTGCTTCCTCAATTTCCAACCATGGAGAATATGAAATAAAAGGTTAACTCAGAGGGTGAAGGGTGCTCAAAGCCTGCACATCCCAAAGAAAGGACTGGAACTTGACTGGTTCCTGGGAGGTGACCTCTGAGCCTTGGAATATCCTGCCTGATAAAAGTGTCCTTGTATACTTGGGGTCTTGAAGTAATCTATGCTGACAGTGTAATTTATAGTGAATCCGTTTTTGTTCACCACGGGCCCAGGGCAATGCTGTATTAATTTGACCTCTGGGGAGACTAAAGAATGAGTAATTAAGGTCAGCGGGCACTCCATGCCTGTACAACGGATGTCCAGTAAAAACCTTGGACACCAAGGCTCAGGTGAACTTCCCTGGCTGGCAGTACTTCACCCATGTTGTCACACATAGTTGGTGGGAGAATTAAGTGCTATCCATGCAGCTCCACTAAGAGCAGACAACTGGAAGCTCCCGTCATGTGTCTCCTGGACCATGCTGTGGGGACAGAGCCCCAGAGAGCAGTTTCCAGACTCTCGGCCTCACATAGAAAGGTGCTGGCTCAGGTAGTAGATGGTCATCAGCTGTGACTAGTTGGCCATCGGCTGTTACCGGTTAGCCATTAGCCACTGATATAACTGCCGTGGCTAAGCTAGCAAGGTGTGGCGTGGCGTGGCAGAGTGTGCATTTCGGATTGCAAAGAGGCGGATTACAGTTAGCAAGTGAGGTTGGTTGGCAGAGACAAGTGGATGGCGGGTTGCGGATCGTGTGGCTCCTGCTTCCTGTGTCTCCAACCCAGCCGCCAGCGAGAATATAGTGGTATGACTTCCTATCTGTGGCTCCATGAGTGTTCCGTTTTGGCCTCACCATATCCTGCGTTCTTATGCGGGGAGCAGGACTAGAGACCCCACATGACACCCTGCATGACACATGGAGGGTACGGTGCCGGCCAAAGCTCTCCAAAAGGTGATGAAGCAGTTTGTGCGTATGAACACTCAGTCTCAGGAAGAACAGGAGGAGCAGCTGCCAGAGAGCTGGACCCCCATGGAGGGGTGGGAAGACGTGGATGGTTCTCTGACCAGCATAGGCCGGAAAAAGGCAAAGGTTGTTGCGGCCATGTAGGCTGGGAAGTGCTTACTGAGGCCCTCACCTCCAGGTTCAGGAGGACTTGGAGCCCTTTCCCTACTGAGAAGGACAGCCCCAGTACCTGAGGATCCCTGGTTTACCGATGGTTCTAGCCGAAGAGCTGCAGCTGTTTGGACGGCTATTGGTGTGCAGCCCAAAACAGACACCATTTAATTTGATCCTGGGACAGGCCAGAGTAGCCAGTGGGCTGAGCTACGGGCTGTGTGGATGATAATCAGCCACGAGCCCAGGCCCCTAGTTATTTGTACTGACAGCTGGGTGGTGTTCCGGGGCCTAACGTTGTGGCTCCCTATGTGGAAACACCAAAACTGGTTGGTAGGACACCGTCCACTGTGGGGTCAAGCCATGTGGCAGGACCTCTGGGACCTACAGCAGAGAAAGGAGGTGACCCTAATGCATGTCACAGGTCACTGCCCCTTAGTGTCCCCAGGTAATAATGAAGCAGATGCCCTAGCACGGGTCAGATGGTTAGAACGGGCTTCTGCCACTGATGTGGCCCATTGGCTGCATAGGAAATTGCAGCACGCCGGAAGCCGAACCATGTGGCAGGTGAGCAGACGCTGGGGTCTGCCTTTGAAATGGCAGGAGATAGCAGATGCCTGTATGACTGTGCCGTCTGTGCCCAGGACAGCCCCCAAAGGCGGAGGCTCCCCTGGGAGACACAGCAGATTACGCGAGGGAGGGTGCCCCTCACTTTTTGGCAAGTGGATTACATTGATCCCTGCCTAAGGCCTGCAATGTGATGTATACATTCACAGCAGTGGACACTGCTATGGGGTTGATATTTGCTTGGCCGTGTCCAGCTGCGGATCAGCGGCATACAGTGGTCGCTCTTACACGGCTGTGCGCCCTCTATGGGCGCCCCCAAGTCATTGGCAATGACAGGGGTACCCATTTTACGGGGCAAGAAGTGCAGCGCTGGGCTGCCAGGATGGACGTGCAATGGTTGTTTCATGCTCCATATAACCCACAAGCAGCTGGCATGATTGAATGCTACAACAGCCTTTTGAAGCAAGACCTCCGGGTGTCAAAACACCCTCCCACGAAGCACGACTGGGCCTCGCGTCTATGGGACATCTTGAGAATCCTGAATGAGAGACCACGGAAGGGAGGGCCTGCACCAGTAGAAGCTCTGCTACATCGAACGGCCGCTCCCATTCAGTTACAGGTTACCACAAGTGAGACTCTGTTAAAGCCAGGCTACGGCAGGAATGGAAACATTTTGCTGCCAGCACTTACATGCTTGAAAGCAGGGGAACAGCAGCAACGGACTTGGCCCTGGCAGGTCAAAAGCCCCCACTGTCGATGGTTGGGCCTGATAGCCCCGTGGTGGGCTGGTTTGACTCATGATTTGCAAGTGACACCAGGGGTGGTTGCTGAGTGGCCACCGCAAGTGACTGTAGTATACGGAGGTCCCAATGCTGGATGATTTTGCAGGGAACCTATATGTTCTCGCTATGGCCTATTATGGTGTCCCCTGTTCTGTTACATGTTGAAACTACGCAAGGGACCCCAAGCACTGCCATAAAGGTCTGGTACCACAAACCGGGAAAGGTGCCAGAGGCAGCGACCCTCCTTCCCCAGGACAAAAAGCTGGCATGCATCCTCCCAGATGGAAGGGATTTGCCATTGTTGGTTCCTAAGACAACTATTTCTTTCCATCTGTAGGTGCCTGTAGGCTAATATGGCACAGGGACCATTGCAGATGACGCTTGTCGTGTAGATTGTGAGGCAAGACCATGTAAAGTGGAGTGTGGGGACAGAACCCCAGAGAGCAGTTTCCAGGCTCTCGGCCTCACGTGGAAAGGTGCTGGCTCGGGTAGTAGATGGCCATCAGCTGTGACTAGCTGGCCATCGGCTGTTACCAGTTAGCCATTAGCCACTGATATAACTGCCATGGCTACGCTAGCAAGGTGTGGCGTGGCGTGGCGGAGTGTGGATTGCGGATTGCAGAGAGGCGGGTTGCAGTTAGCAAGTGAGGTTGGTTGGCAGAGACAAGTGGACGGCGGGTTGCAGATTGTGTGGCTCCTGCTTCTGTGTCTCCAACCCAGTCGCCAGCGAGAAAATAGTGGTGTGACTCCCCTATCTATGGCTCCGTGGGTGTTCCTTTTTGGCCTCACCATATCCCGCGTTCTTATGCGGGGAGCGGGACTAGAGACCCCGCATGACACCCCATATGACACATGCCCCATATTTTCTCTTGCCTCTGCTGATTTTGATCTGTGCCCTTTCACTGCAATAAACCATAACATGAGCATCACAGCTTTTTTGAGTTCTGTGAGTCCTAACCAGTCGTCAAACCTGAAGCTAGTCTTGGGGACCCCACCAACACAGAGGCCGTGAATATTGTTTTATTATGAGAAATAGTGATTTTCCTTTATCTCCTTCAAGTCTGCTGCTCCTTGTGAAAATAAGGAACATAAGATGACCCCTCACCTTATTGAACCAGCAGATTCCCGAACCCCCAGCTCCAGGGAAAACATTTCCATTCTGCCTTGCTCACCACCCTCCCTCAAGTTTTCAGCATAGGCTCAGAGAGAAACAAAGACCATGTACAGTCTTTCATTCCTGCTCCTTTATCTCAGTTTCCCCCAAACATGCCAGACAGAACGTGTGTGTTCGGTGCACGGCCATTCAGGCAACGGGGCCTCCCCAGGACCGCCCTTACATGGCACTCTCGTTGCCTCCCCTTCCCCTGGACGGTCCCTTCTCTTGTGCCATGAGTGACTTGTAGGGCTTCCCCAGGCTGGGGAGGGTGAGCTCAGCTTCCTGTAGCTCCAGCTCCCGCTGAGACAGATGCTCAATAACTGCTGCTCCAATGGAGTCCCCCAGCACATTGGTCATTGTGCGAAGTCGGTCACTAGGCAGGGGAGAGGAAGAGAGAGGAAGGGAGAGGAGGGGAGAGAGAATTAACCATGTCCAGCCATTAACCAAGGCTTGAAGAGCACTACGGGGAGAGGATGAAGCAGAGGGGGTGCCCTGTGTCTGAGAATTGGGGGTTCACATTCCAGTCCAATCCCTAGCCATGCAGGTCCCTCCCCCTCTCTGTCCTCAGGGTCCCCTCCTAACAGATGTGGAACGGACCAGCTCTGATGTGCGCACAGTTGATCTCAGCAATGAAATTTTTTAAGGACGTAAACATCCAATATAGAAAATTAAGGGTTGTGATCGGAACAGCATATAGAATGAGGAGGAGGTCTATATTTATTTTATGTAAACCTCCTGTTTTTAAAGTTGAGACTTTAAAAAAATATATATTTGTTGGGGGCGGCCGGTTAGCTCAGTTGGTTAGAGCACGACGCTCTTAACAACAAGGTTGCTGGTTCGATCCCCACATGGGCCACTGTGAGCTGCACCCTCCACAGCTAGATTGAAACAACTACGTGACTTGGAGCTGCTGGGTCCTGGACAAACACACTTAAATAAATAAATAAATAAATAAGAGTTTATTTATTTAAGTGTGTTTTTCCAGGACCCAGCAGCTCCAAGTCACGTAGTTGTGTGTGTATATATATATATATATATATATATATATATATATATATATATATATGTATATATATATTTGCAAGCCAGCTCTGTCCCATGGATCACCTTTTTGTGACTTCTACATAAAACAGGTAAAAAGGCAGCCTTTCTGGCTGATGGGTAAAGCCCCTATTGCTTGTCTCCTCTCTGCCCTACTTCCCAAGTTTAATTCTATGGAATTTGGGATCCACAGGCCATAGTTTGGAGTATTCTCCAAGGCCCTCCCTTTGTTCTAAAATGCTAGAACGCTGTGTCTGCTGGAATGAGGGCCCACAGGTTGGGGTGCGGGGAGTCCTGCAGGGAAAGCAGTGGGCCGAGGAGAGACAGAAGCAGGGTCTGACAGACACTCACAGGAACCAGTCCACAGCTATGATCAGCGTGATGTCTTCAGTAGGCAGGCCGACCGACGTGAGCACAATGACCATCGTGACCAGACCCGCCTGGGGGATGCCAGCAGCCCCAACACTAGCTGCTGTCGCTGTGATACTGCAAATGGAGAGAGAGAGAACACAGAGGGGCAGGAGGAGGAAGGGAGAAATGAAGAAGAGAGAAATGGCACAACAGAGGGAAAGGGTCAGTGCCCTAGGGCACCTTAAATTAAAATCCCCCAAATAAAAAGTAGGTCCAAAGTGACTTTCATTGAGTGCCAAGGCAGATAGGTCCTCTCATCCTTTGCTGGGACCTGGAAGTCCCTCTAATGATGGAATTGGGGACATTTAGACAACTCCTATTGTACATGCAACAGGAGGTATTTAAGCCACCTCGCAGGCTGGAAGAGGGCGGAAGCATCAGCCCAGGCAGCAGCTGTAAACCAGAAGCTTGAGTTCCCTGTACGCACATATACTGGAAGTAGGTAGGTCAGTACAGACACACCCAGCTGCCGGGAATGAAACTCTGGAAGACGGGCCAAGTTTAGAGCCAAAAGAAGAAATTGTCTGTGATGCTGAGTAAATTTTAAAAAGAAAAAAATTACACACGGTTTTGGAAAACTAAAACGTAGAACCCATGGGAGATGAGCGAAATGGTGGCCCACCATCCAGTAGAGGGACAGAGTGGATCAAGAGTGAGTTAGGTTTTAGCTACGGCATCAACTCGGATTGCCTGGCATGGTGTGCTAAAAATTCTAAATCCACTGAGCTCACCAGGAAATGTGTCAGTGTCCTGGAGTTGGCACCCCTCTTCCTGGTGGCCTCTGAAGTCCCTTCCCAAATTTTATAATTACCAATGTGGAACCACTCGGGACACTTAGCCCAGACGACGTTGCTATCAGAACAGTGATTGAGCAAACGCTTGGGTTGGTGGACAGAGAATGGTCCAGCAGACTCCAATCATTAGCCATACAACCTTGGACATAAACTCAGAGCCTCCATTTCCTCATCTGTAGAATGGGAGACATATACCTACCTTGTGGGGTTATTGAGAGCAGTAAAAGAACACAGTGCTTCACGAACGGGGCTTCCAGAAGGGTCATTATCATCATTATTTTAAGTAAGAGAGACTATCCCCCTAAACACCAGCGCTGGCATAAACAGTGACCTGTGGGTGCCCTCGGGAGGCACACAGCATACTCTCAATGGGATGAGCTCATTGCAGCTGGGTCCCAGAAGCCAAATCGAACTTCTTTGGGTTAAGTCCAGATCAAATCCAAAGGAGGAATTCCCAACCAGCCAAGAACCTGACCCTTGAGCCTCTATCAGCACAGGTGTCACACGAGTCTGTCTTCTTCCTCCAACAACAAATCCCTGCATAAGAGCAGAGCCCTGCAGAGCTGTGTCCAGCAGGTCCCAGCCCGCCTCTGCTGGGAGTCCATGCAGAGTCCTTACCACCAGGAGCCCAGGCCATGAGGAAAATCCTCAGTGGCACATTCCCAGGCCCCTGAGTCTGCTGTGCCATCGACTTCCAAAGAGACCCAGTGCACAGTCATGAGTGTGTCTCTCACAGCCATATTCCCAGCTCCTGGGGCTGTCTGTACTACTACAATAGGTATTTGCTGACTGATTGAACAAGAAGCTATTCCCTAATATTCAACACATACGAGATCTGTGTCAGGGGAAATAGGGACTAGGAACACCCACGAGCTCCAAGTACTTCCTGCTCACATGAAGGCAGCATGGGGACGCTGAATGTGGGACAGAACGAAGTAGGGTCTGCTGACTCAGACTCTTCACCTGAGCAAGATAATCTCAAATCTTTGCCCACATAAACCTTTGCTTCCTAGCCCAGCTTCCTTGAATGCCTGTTCCTTCCTCCCATCCATCCATCACTCCTCCCACCCTGTGCTCCGAGGTTACTGGACTTCTGGCTCTCACTACCTCTTCCCACTAGGTGACCTTGGGAAAGTGACTTAACCTGCCTCAATTTCCATTTCCTCCTCTCTAAAACAATAATGATCATTTTACCCACCTCCGGGTGTTGAGAGGATCAAACGAGTGGACACAAAGGTACTTTAAACAAAATTGTTTACAGAGCTTTCCATAAACTGGCTCTTTCAACTCATATTTATTGAGCACCTACCACATGCTAGACACCTATAGAAATTCCCATAGAAGACAATCCCTGCCCAAATGGAGCTTACAATCTAGTGGGGAAGACAAGCAATAAGCAAGACGAATAAGTAAAACGTACACTACGGCAGATGGTGCTACGAGGAAATGGTCCAGCCTAAGAAAGTCCAGACGGCAATTTTAAATAGGGTATTCAGGGAACACTTCCCTGCAAAAGTCTGAAGGAAATGATAATGTTTGCTGTTCTTTTTACAATGACTACGTTGGAACCTTTGGGTGATGGGGCCCAGGAATCTGTATTTTTCACAAGAGCCTCAGGTTATTAGGATGCATCAGCCATACTTTGGAAAATACTGAACAAAGGGATCTCCCACAACAGCATGAGACAGGAGATCTGACTGGAACATCTTGCTAGAACACACAGCCTCAGGCTGAAGTCTCACCTTGACCCTCATCCAGCCTGGGTGACTGGGCCCTGCCCACATCCCCCTCTAACATCCAAGGACTCCCTTGACCTCGAGTGGAGGCTCCCTCCTCCGCTAGCCAAGCTAATGACTTCTTAGGTCTCACCTGCTGGCGGGTCCTACCGAGACCATCTCACCTGATAGTTGTGATCTGGCCCAGGTTGAGCTCGTAGTTGTTGACTTGAGCGATGAAAATGGCGGCCAGAGCCTCGTAGAGGGCAGTGCCATCCATGTTGACAGTGGCCCCCACGGGCAGCACGAACCTGGTGATGCGGCGGTCCACCCCCAGGCCCTCCTCCAGGCAGCGGAAGGTGATGGGCAGTGTCGCGGAGCTGGGGGAGACAGAGCCCAGGGGGCTGAGAGCAGGGGACGGCAGGGTGGGGCTGGAGCAGCAATGGACCAAAGGAGGGCGCCCCTTGAGGACATCGGGAGGCCAGGTGGGAGGCAGAGAGAGGGGCGGATGGCAGGTCTCTAACATTTCAGAGGCGGATAACTGCAGGAGGAAGAGGGACTCCTCACGGCACAGAGTACAAAGCAATGGGGTCCTCCAGGCTGAAGGTCTCTTGACCCACTTAAAGTCAATAACAAGGCTAATTACTAGACTAATTCATGCCACTCGTTCACTCTAGCTATCCACTCCCAGAAAGGAGAGGACTAAGGGTCGTCTGACTTGCCACCCCTCAGGGCTAAGAGAGGAGGGTTACAGAGGACCCCTATTCCCGATTCCCCATGTTTGGTCTGGGAGTGACCTCAGCTACACTAACCCTCTTGGGTCTCTCTCCTCCCCACTTCCCAGAGGGGGAAGAGTGACTTAACTGATTGGTGAGTTTAGTCAGACGAGTGTTCATCTCATTTGGGGTCAGACAGTTCACAAAACATGTGCTCTGGCTGGTCAGCTTTGTGTCATGCAGTGAGAAGCCTGAACCTATACGGAGGGCCTTTGGGTGTCCAGCCCTGTGGTGACCAGGTGAGTTTAATTCTGGGGTACAAGGGCACCAGTCCTACTTGGCCACAGATCAAAAGGCACATTCTCTAATCAGCATTATGGGCAATAAAAAAATGGTATTTTTCTTATCACAAACATCTTGTTGACGTTTGTGATACGTCTTTTTTTTTCTGTGCAAGTATTTATTTTTAATTGAGATATAATTCACTTATAATGTATTAATTTTAGGTTTACAACATAATGATGTGAGATATATATATATATATATATATATATGGTGTGAAATTATTAACAAAATAAGTTTAGTTAACATCCATGACCTGGGGGGTTGTCACTGTGTGAGGGATATAAATGATAAATGTCTAACTGTCACATCGTTTGGTGCACCTGAAACTAATTTAAAAAAATATATACAAAAAATAAATAAATACATAAATAAAAAAGATATGTCTTAAATTGTGTTGAATTTGGATGACAGGGGGAAATGGGCTCTTTATTAACCACCTAAAAACCCCTCCAAAAGGAGAAGGAAGCCAAGAGAGCTTCCAGACACCATTTCAAAAGCAGCGAGACACTGAGCTAGAAAATGACTGAGAACATGGGGCATGTTGGAACTTTCATCCTAACCTCAAAATTGGCAGCTGGTTCTCCTCCATGTAAAACAGAGACACAGGAAAGGAGCAAAAGGGGTCAGGAGAGCCAGCCCAGGACAAAGATTGGTGCCCAGGTGAACCACCTGGAGAACTTCAGGAGCCCGTGACGTTACTGAACAACTCAGAAGAGGTTCCATAATGGAGGGAGTGTGGGTGTTCTAAGGGCCCGTGAAAGACAATGAACCTAGGAAGGGTACCAGTGGTGGGGGATCAGGCCATACCTGGAAGACGTGCCCATGGCGGTAATGAGGGCCTGCAGCATGCCCCCAATGAAGGGGAAGGGGTTCCGGTGGGTGATGAGGAAGTAGATAAGAGGCAGGACACCACCAGCATGGAGGAACAAGCCCACAATGACGGTCAGCGTGTACATGCCCAGCTGACCCCCCAGGACGGCCATGTCTTCCATCTCTAGGATCTTCCCAGCAATCAGGAACAGGATGCCCACAGGTGCATACCTGGGCCAAGCCAGACACCTGTCAGGGCCCCCTCATGACTTCCCCTACAAGCCCAGAGCTGGCGTCCCCAAAGGCTTTGCCCATATAAGACCCTAGAGCCAGGCAGTACCCACCGTCCAGCACCCTACTCCACCCCAACCTTCCCCATACATTAACAAATGGGGCTGGTCCCCACAGATGCATCCCACCTTCTCTTGCTACTCACCCACAGCTCAACCCCAGACAGCAGAAAAGTTCTTATAACTCCAGGCCATGCAATCTTCTAAGGTCTCACCTTCATCCACTCCCCCATTCAAGTAACCCCCCCACCCCAAATAATCACTGTCCTCAGGATTCTTTCCCTAGACACTGCCCAGACAGCTGCCATATCTGGCCCTCTATCTTTCCTTATTTGTTGCCCCCAACTCTTTGTTCTACATTTGTCATTTTTATACCCCTATTGTCTGTCCTATAAGTGCATATTCTCACTCATTCACCAGCCCTGAACTGTTTCTCCTGAATTTCCCATGGACATTTCAAACAACCTGTCTTATCAAATCATCTATTCATTCACTCAACAAATATCTACTGAGCACCTACTATGTTCCAATCACATGGTCCCTGCCCTCATGGTGCTTACATTCTAATGAAGGAAATCGGTGGTACATGTGGAGATGTGTAATTAAAAGCTTCAGGTGGTGAAAACTGCCAAAGAAAGTCACTGAGTGGGGCTGCTTAGCGTGAGAGTTCGGGGAGGGCTTCTCTGAAGAGGTGACATTTAAGCTGAGGCTTGAACGATGAGAAGCACCCATTATATCTAAGGGGAAACATTGCAGGCACAGTACAAAGACCCTGAGATAAGCATTATCTGGGAGTATTGGGGGAGCAGAGAGGCCAGTGTGGCTGGAGCAGTGAGTGAAAGGAGAACAGAGGAGACAGAAGAAGCAAATTCATTGGGGGCTCACCTGTTTCCCCCCCACAGACCAGCCCATCGCTTAGTCTTGTGAGTTTCTGCCAGCTGTGCCAACGTTCACCCATCACCAGGCTTCAATTGTTATTCCCCTCTCCTTAGAAATTGAAGTCTA
Source organism: Rhinolophus ferrumequinum (assembly GCF_004115265.2). NCBI lineage: Eukaryota > Metazoa > Chordata > Mammalia > Chiroptera > Rhinolophidae > Rhinolophus > Rhinolophus ferrumequinum. The sequence goes on from NC_046301.1 coordinate 49,197,716, forward strand.
CATTTGGTCACAGTCATGTGGATGTACTGGAGGAAGTGGGGACCTCTTGGTAAGTTGGTGCAATAGCTTGGGTCAGAAATGACAAGACTCAAGCTAAGGCTGTGGGAATGAGGATAGGGGGACCTCACCAGTCCTGTCTGTGTTCCCCAAGCTGGGCTCAGGGTCAGCCCTGGTCAGTGGTGGTTGTTGTATCTCCAAGTCTTGATGACCGACCTCTATGATTACTCTGTAAAGCCCTTTCCCAACTCCCTCACCTCCATCCTTCCACCTCATCCTCTGTCCAATTCCTCAACTCGGGATCTTCTTTCGTCCTACACTCAGCCTCCTGGTACATACGGATACTTTCCCCAACCATGCCAATGACACCGCTAGAAACTCATGGTTCCCCATTCAATTGAGCCTTCGACACTCTTTCTCAATCTTCTTGCTTATCCTTAATCAGCCCCTCTTCCCTTTCCTCTCAGCTGCTTTTCCAAGCTCTTAACTTGGCCTCTAGCCTCCTACTTTCAAATTATTTGGGATGATATACAGTGTTTCCCAATTTGGAACCAGACAGTCTGGTGAACATCTTCCACCACCACTCCCAAGTTAACATACGCTCCCGCCTTCCTGAAGTCCTCACCACTCTCCAAACAACTCGGGTTCTTTTAAGTTTTGCCTGTTCTCTTCCCTCTGCTTGAAGTGCCTCTCCCCTATTCCTCAGGCCCAGCTAATAGGTGACCTACTCAATGACTGCCTTCTCCCCTTCCCAGGCGGAGTTCACCACATATCCCCTCATTGGCTCACTTCTCCATGTTCCCAATACTTTGTAATGTCCCTTTGCTATACAACCTTCCACCTTGTAGTATATTGTTTAGTATGTGTCTGTCTTCCCAAGACTTTGTGAGCTCTTTGAGGACAGGACTGAATTTAATGCATCTTTGTATTCCAGAGTTCAAGGTGAAGGTGAGCCTGGGAAAATGTCTGATGGATGAGGAAAGAAATTGGTGAAGGTGAGAAGGAATTTAAAGAATGAATGAATCAATCAATCAATTATGGAATAATTAGTGAATGGATAAAAAAATAAAATGAGCAAATGAGACATGAACGACTGGGTGAGTGACCGAATGTGTTAAGTGAATGGATGAATGAATGCGGAAAATATGTGAGCGAGTAAATAACAAATGCAGAGATGAATAAGTGGGTCAAAGGATGAGTAAATGACTGAGTCAACAAACAAATTAATCAATCAATGGTTTAACTAATGCATGAATGAGTCCATGAATAAATTTATCAGTGAATGGATGTATGAATGAATGAATTAATCAATGCATAGAAGAATGACTAAACAAATGAGAAAATGAATGAATCAATGCATGAAAGAATAAGTATAAATGAATGAGTGAGTGAACGAATAGAGGAACAAGGAAGTAAATGAGTGAATAAATCATTGCAGAAAGGAATGAATGAATACGAAAATGAATGAGTAAGTGAATTAACCAATACATCTATAATATAAATGACTTCGGCCAAATGGTCCCCATGACCCCATCAGCAGCTGCCCCACAGCCTGACTTCCCCGCCCTGGCTCCATCCTTCCCTTGCGCCATCACTACTCACCCTATCATAGCCCAGCACTCACCAGATAATGATGCCCACCAGCCTCATAATAGCCTCATTGAGGCTGTCGAAGAAGTCCCGCAGGACTCGGCCCTTGTGTTTCATGCCGCCAATGACCAGCCCAAAGGCCACAGAGAAGACCACAAGGCCCAGGGCATTGATGCCATTGGCCGAGCCAGACACAGGCACCGTCTCCTCAAAGGTCAGCACCTCCTGCAGGGTGCCCAAAGCCCGCGTGACATTTTCCAGGATGCTGGTTCCATTCTCCATTGAAGCTGGAGGAGGCATGGAGGCGCTCTGCTCGGATCCGTTCTCTGTCCTCACAACAGTCCTGGTTACCAACCTCGTGCTGTACTGCGTCTTGAACTGAAATATGGAGCCAAATGCATCAGAATCACCTGGAGAAACATCTTTCAAACACCAATCCCTGGTTCCCACACCCTGGAGAGTCTTACTCAGGAGATCTGAACGAGAATGAATGATTTGACCAACGCATAGAAAAATGAGTGAATGAATAGGTGAATGAGTAAGTGAACAGTGCATGGAAGAATGAGTGTAGAGTCTGCATTTTGCACACGATTTGTGGGCAATGCTTGGACAGCTTTGTGGGCCTGTCTCCTGCAGGCAGAAGCCTTGGTTCCTCCTCCAGTACCATTCCCAGGAAGCCCTTGGCCTACGTCCTTCTCTCTACCCCTCCCTTGATCATCACACCAATGGCCATTGCTCTGTCAGGCCCATTTTCCCACCCCTCACCCTTGGACCATTCACTCAGCAGCAAGCTCCCCCCACCCCCCCAGCCTCCCTCATCAAACTCTGTACTTCCCCCCTGACCTGTTTGAAGCAGGCCTCCACAAGGTTGGGTGGAAACATATTTCTGCAGAAAAACATCAGGTGAAGGGAAGGGGTTAGATGTTGGAAAGGTGTCCAGGGTGATGACAGTAGTATAATAGTTCAGGCGATAGTGGTAACGGCAGCCAACATTTGAGCACTTACTCTGGTCCAGGCTAAGTAAGCTAACGAGCTGATTTAAACACTACGTAACCCTAGAAGTGAGTGCCACTGACGTCCCCATTTTACACACACACACACACATACATACACACACATGCACAAAGAATTTATATAAGTTACCCAAAGCCACACAGCTGCTAAAGGGTGCAGATGGAGCTCAAACCCAGGTCTGTCTGAGCCCTTTAGTAGGACCCTACGCCAACACAGGGACTTCACAAACACATGCCAGTGATGCCTCAGGAAAAAAACAACAGACAGCTCCTGCATTCCTCCAACTCCCCTCCCAAGTCAGGGGCTAGGGTAGAACGATGGCTAGCCTTGATTCTGGCTGGCAAAATCTTGCAGCTCTAAGAGAATCATTCACCCTCCAATTGAGCTTGGGAACAAACACCACCTATCCTGAGCCCATCCCAAAATGCTGCAGTTATCAACTCCCGAGGCTAAGGGTCTAAAGATCCTATCCTAGGAATCAGCTGCTCTCAGGATTTGTACGAGGCTCCAAGGCAGAACATGGGCACCAATAAAACTAGGCTCAACGTGGGTGTTGCATTTCCAAGCTGGGTCAGCCTGTCCCCTTTGTCTCTCCTTGAACAGAGGTTGTTGCATGTAGGGCTGGAATTCCCATCAAAATTCAAAAGGTCGTCACCTGACCAGGTCCATGAAGGCATCGGCTGTAGGGATGGTCTCAATCCGGCCCTCACGATGCAGCCCCTCCTTGGAGCCCTTCCCGGGATGGATTATGGTGACCATGAGGATGCCGATGAAGACCGCAATGACTGTAGTCACCATGTAGTACACAGCTGCCCGCATCCCCATCCGCCCTGTCGCCTTGTTATCCAGGGACGCCATACCTGGAGGACAGGTGGTGCAGCCCCAAGCAGCCCCGTGCACCCCCACCCCCACTCTCCCTTCCATCCTCTCTCCCTCCCACACCACCAGTTCAACAACCATTCCACCAAGCATCCTTTCCTCCTACACCCCACCCAGCGCCCACACCACCACCCTTTGACCCATAGCATCATTCTTCAACCCCCATTCTATGTTCCATGTGCAACTTCCACCTGTCCTTTTCTCCCAGTACTGCCTCACTGAGCTTTCTTCTACTCCAAGCAAACCTTTTCAACCCCTATGCTACCCTCCATTTACCCCTATTTTGCACCATGACCTCACTTTCATTCCACTTTTCATCCCACTGTCCTCCCCATAATGACATGCCCCTCCCACCCAGCTCACTGTGCACTGTCTATAGCAGATGCTTTTGGTGCCCTGTGCAGACACTGTTTACCAGGCTGATACACCTATCCTTCAGCCACTGAGCGTGTTGGCTGCTAACAGCTCATATTACCCCCTCCCCCCTGAGAACTGCCTTCACAAAACAGGAGCTACCTTACCCAGAAAGGCCCCATAGGAGACCCCCAGCCAATGACTGACTGGTACAGAGATTTAAAAGTCCAGCTCCTTTGAATCAGATGGGATCAGAGTTGGAGGGAACAATTCTGTAGCGTGGCTCATGCTCCAGAGCTCCCCATGGGATCAGGCCGAGAGGCCAACCTTCTACTGAACACATGTCCCTGCTTAGCTTCTTGCCCCACCCCATTCTGCCCCCCTCACTTCCTCATGAGTTTCTCTTGAGAGCTATCCTCAACAAATCGCTTGCACAAATATCCCCATCGCAGGCTCTGCTTCCAGGAAACCGAGCCCAAGAAACCATTTTCACACCTTTACCTTCATGCCTGTTCCAAAACCTGGAGATTGACAATCAACCACCCAGAGGCCAAATCTGGCCCACTGCCTGTTTTTGTAAATAAAGTTTTATTGGGACACAACCATCCCCATTTATTTACGTATTAACCTGCACCTGCTTTTGTGCTCCAATGACAGAATTGAGTAGTCATGACAGATATGGCCCCTAAAGCTGGAAATATTTACCTACCTGGCCCTTTACAGAAAACGTTTGCTGATCCTTTCATAGTCCATTCCACCCCCCCACCCACCATCCTGTCACCTCCATCTCAAACACCTTCATCCACGTCACCTCCCTGACCATCCACGCCATATTCCAGCTACCTTCCCCAGCTGCCCCACCACAGCCTTCTTTTCACCTCTGGATGATACTAAGCTGCTGGCAGGCTGGTATTTTATCTCCAGTGAAAAGTACAGGAGAGTTACTGAGCTAAGTGCTGAAGGTTACATGGGGTCTGGAGCCTGGGTCTGATCGGGACCCCGGCTTTGGCCAAGGACTCTGGGCTCAGTGCACGCTCCGTGTCCGAGGTCCGAGGTTGGAGAGATGGTCCCATGCTTGAGACCACTTTGGCTCTAGGTTCAAGCCTGGGCTCTGGGGTGGGTCACGGAGGCCAGCACTGGCCTGGGCTCTCTCACCTGTGACCAGGCTGGAGACAATGAGTGGCAGCACCAGCATTTGCAGCATCCTCATGAGAAGCTCTCCAGGGAAAGAGAAGTACTTGATCTGGCGATAGGTGAGCTGGTACGGGCGCAGGGCAAAGGCCAGGCTGACCCCTAAGGCCAAAAAGATGTCCATGGAGTGGAGTTTGGGTCCCTTGGCCCCAAGCAGGGCCATCCATCCCATGAACAGTATGCATGGGTAGGGGTGAGAGAAAAAGAGAAACATTCTATATGAGAGTGAGTGAGTGTGTGTGTGTGTGTGTGTGTGTGTACATTGTGGAAATGTATGGATTTATGTTACCGTGTTGATACTGTGTAAATTTGTGTGTAAAGGTCTGCACACATTCGTGTGTACATATGCACACATACGTGACAGTGTACACTCATTTGTGCACATGTATCTGTGCCTGGATGTACGGACCCATGCACGTGAGATGCATGTTTTTCCCATACGTGTATATGTGTGACTTATATATATGTAGTTTTCAAACGTGGAGCGTATATGTATTTAAGCTCATAAGTGTGCCAACGTGTGTGCAGAGGAATGTATGTTCCTGTGAATGTGTTTCTAAGTTCTAGTATATGTGTGCAACTACGTATGTGAGTTTATGTCTTTGCAATTGTAAGTTCTGTGCATGCATAAAAATGTGTTTGTGTGTTCATATGCAGAAAGTGTGTTTGTATACTGTGTAGATATGGACGTATGTACATGCATATACATATGACATTGTGTGCACACACAGCTGTGTTTGCAGGAGTGTGCACTATTTGTGTCAGTGTCCCTGGGGTGGGGTGGCTGGTAGAATGGGACATTTGTACGTGTGCAGGCAAGAATGAGGAGGCAGAATGAAGAGACGTGTGCAAGCAGTTGCCCTGTAGTCCCCGCCCTGCCAGCTCACTCACCAATGACCACAGCGCTGACTGTCAGCAGGATGAAGGCGTTCCTGCGCAGGAAGCGCAGCACGTGCTCGCGGGTCATGGTCTGCAGACGCAGGCGCGTGCGCAGCGCTCTCTGCTGCAAGCTCTCCTGCAGCCGCTGCAGCCAGCCCAGCCGGCCCAGTCGCTGGCCACTCTCCCGCAGAAACAGGCTGTTGCCGTGGCTGCTCATCGTCTATCTGCGGGGGACAGAGGGGCCCGGGCCTGGTGAGGGGACGAAATAGAGGGCGGATGTGGGGAGGGGGGGAAGGATGGAGAAAGCCGTTGAGGAACTCGGAGAGAATCCAGACAGCAGGGGGGGACGATGTCGATCTGCTGGGTTTTGCCCCAGCGGAGACGCCTGAGAATACTGCCCAGGGTTCAAGGGTCACGTCCTGGCAGAAAAGGGTCAAGGTGTCAGAATCGCTCCGGCAAGAGGCGGGAAAGGAGACCACAGTATAACAGATGCTTGTGCCATTCCCTGACTGCAGCCCTCTCCTTGTTTCATGAGATCGTCACAAGCAGTTAGGGCCTGCCCCGGCTCACAAACCAATCTAACAAGCCTTTGCCGAGTGCCAACTGCATGCAGAGCCCTAGACATGCTACCTTGGGGCTAGCCCCCCAAATTAATATCGTTTGGTGTCTGGCCTGGAGGTGCTGACACATAGGCTTTCAACAACAAAATCCATGACAGCGACGTGGAAACAATCAGTTTCTCTTGTTGTCTCTAGACTCAACCTAACTCCTGTGTTTCACAGTCAAAGGTTTTTCTTTTTCCTCATTGGTGAGCAGGTGAATCCGTCCCAGATACTGGAAAATACAGATTTCTAAGTATATCATTGTTAAAGACTTTCCAGTGTAGAAGGAAGTTGCCCTAGACGTTTTACCTCTAGCTTTACTCTTGTTTGGAATTTGTTCTCTCAATACAATTACTGAACAACTCTAAAAAAAAATCAATGACAGCGAGAACCTGGCGAACAGTGGGTGCCCAATAGATGCAGCTGCTCCGGGGGAGGGTCCTGGTGAGCAACAGGAGGAGGGGGCAGTCCCTTGGGAAGGAAATGGTGACAATTCTGGACGCCGATGGCTCTTGAGGACCCATCTTTGAAGGGAAATGTGGTGTTCTCTGGGGTGCCGGGCACGGCTGCCTCAGCTTCAGACTTTGGTGTCTCCTCTTTAAATTTGGCCACATCCATATAGCCTTATTTACTGTCTAAATAAATGTATCTAAAAGGGAAACTTTAGATACATTCGTCATTACTTTAGGTCATTACTAAATTATATTTTAATACACCTTAAATAACATGCATATAAAAATGAACTCCTGCCTATCCTTTTACCAACTGAACACCTTACACGTACAGGGCAGCTCGAAATGTGACTTTCATGGGCCTGAGGAACTTATACCCTTGTGGACTCCTTCCTCCATTAAAAAAATGAAAAGTACGTTTTACAACTGTATTGATGTATAGATGAATATATTATTTTGGAACTAGGTAGAGGTGATGGTTGTACAATATAGCAAGTGTATTAAACGCCACTTTAAAATGGCTGGTTTTCTGATATGTGAATTTCATCTCATATTATTTATTAAAACATTTCCTTTGACCTGCAAGTTTAATTCTTTCTTCTGATTTTAAAGGAAGTGAAAACATTTCTGTGGGTTCCTAAAAGGATCGTGGGCCCTGTGTTGTCACACAACAGCCTAGCAGACTGTCCCCCCATGTCTTTCCTTAAGGAAAGAAAAGTGTGAGACTGTGCATCTCTGGGACTGTATATTTCTCTCTATTTAGTCTCCAAAAGAGGGTTTGCGGCCAATGACGAGTAAGATTCCCCACAGGAGACCCCTGATGAGCTGCCTTAGAAAGATTTGGGAAGGGGCCTTGTCTCCCCTTCCCCCTGCCTGGGAAAAGCGGCTGCTGACTCTGGCTTTCCCCTCTCACCTAATTGGGGGAAAGGTCTTGAGAGTGATAAAATTAAGCTCTCTCTGCTGAGCTCTGTGAAACAATTTCAACATGTGACATATGTCCCTTAAAAGAGTTGCATACCTCACCTCAAGGACTTTCTGCTTCGGCTGTTTGAAGAGCAACATAATTTGTTTGGGTTGTTTCTATAACGTGATAAGTGAGTCTCACAGACCGTGCCAAAAACACTGCTACTCCCTTGTATACTTATCAATAGAAACCTCCAGTTGGCTCAAATCTGGGTTCCAGTCTTTCAGAACTGTGAGGCCCCTGGCCTTCTAACATTTAACTGCATTAAGTCTCTGTATGTTTCTTTCTTAAAAACTTAACCCAAAGCCGCCCCTTCTCGCACCCTCACTGCCCGTGTTGTGCTGGATGTGACAGCCCTGGGCCTCCAATTCCCAAAGGGTAGGCAGCAGCGCCTCCACACAGATCTCACAGCAAAAATGTGGCAGTGCCCCTATTTCAGGGATGCTGGGAATTCTGTTACCCCTCTACATTCATGCCCAGGCAAAAGGCTGACCACTAGAGATGGCATCGCCCAGGCTCCCTTGCCCACTGGCTGCCCTTTCGGTCTGGCCAGTGGAAGGCAGCAGGAGAGGGGAGGGTGGGAGGAGGTGCAGCACTGATTCTCCCAGCTCCCCCTCCACACCCCTGTTTGGCAGTGGCTGTGCCCCTGCACCTAAGGCCGCAATTCGCATCCGACAGTCCTCTGTGCCTATTGGACATTTGGGCATCTTCGGGAAAATGTCTGTTCAGTTCCTCTGCTGTTTTTTAATTGGATTTTGGGTTCTTTTTTATTGAGTTGTGTAAGTTCTTTATATTTTGAATATGAACCCCTTTTCCAATATTTGGTTTGCAAAACTTTTCTCCCATTCTGTAGGTTGCTTTTTCATATTGTTAATTCTTTCTTTTGCTGTGCAGAAGCTTTTAAGATTGATGTAGTCCCCATCTGTTGATTTTGTTTTTGTTGTCTGCGCTTCTGGTGTCATATCCAAAAATCACTGCCCAGCCCGATGTCTTCTTCCCTACATTTTCTCCTGGTAGGAGTTTTATTGTATCAGGTCTTACGTTTAAGTCTTTGATCCATTTCAAGTGAATTTCTGTGAGTGGTGTGACACAGGGGTCCGGTTTCGTTGTTCTGCGTGTGTTTTCCCAGCACCATTTGTTGAAGAGACTGTCCTTATCCCATTGGGTGTTCTTGGATCCCTTGACGAGATAGAGGTGCTCTCACTACATACAGTAACGATCCTATCACAATATACAAATGGATCAAAACAACATGGCATTCACCTTAAATTCACACCATGGTATATGTCAAATATATTTCGGTTGAAAAAAAAGAAAAACGGACAAACCTCTGTTGCAGCCACCACTCTCCCTGGGTCCCTCTCCTGCTCCCTCCCTGTGACTTCCCACTCAGGCTGATCCCTGAGTGCTACACCAGCCATACCAGTGTCCCTTAACCCTGCCCATAGCTTTGTAAATAGTCCTTAACTTAAAGTCTTTTCGATCCCCTCTTTTGACTGTGCTATTTCATGACTGATACACCAGATTCAACTCACTCTGAGAAAAAACTCTCTAAGCCAAAGGAAGACAGTAAATATTGTATCCTGTGTGGAACTCTGCATATTTCGTTTGCTGGGTGTGCTGTACCAATAAGAACTTGGTCTCGCTCAGCTACTCTCTGAGGGACCACAGCTCCTAAAACCTATCCTGGCCACCCCCCAGCCACACCCCCACTGCCTGAATTCATCCAGGTCAGGTCTGGAGTCGGTAGGAAGTCTCAGTTCTACCAGCATGTATGCCCCTAGACTTATTTTTTTTCCCTGCCACTGGCTGAGTGGCTACTTTTTGAGGTCACTGTCTTCGTTGCCCTCCTCCATTCCCCCCATATTTGAGGGATGGGACATCTGCCTGAACTTTCCAAGTCTAAGCCCCCGGGGCCCCAATGCCAAATCCCAACTGGGGTCTTGCTCCAAATGGATCCATCGATGCTGCTTCTCACCTTGCTGTGAAAAACCTTGGACATGGGACCACATACCACACAGTTAACCCAATTTCTCCTTCTCCTCTCTGTATGCTTCCAGTCACTGAGTGGTAGCTCAAAGCTACCTGTGAGTCCCAAGAGAGTGATCAGCTGAGACCTAAACTCGTCACAACAACTGCAGAGTTAGTTTTGTCTATTTCCTTTCTATTCCTTACAGAAAGTAGTATGGTACAGAGCAGGCATGGACAAACCATAGTCTGAGGGCCAAATCCTGCCCACTGCTTGTTGTTGTAAATAATGTTTTATTGTCACACAGCCACACTCATTCCTTATATATTATCTGTGTGCTAGCATGGCTGAGTTGCGTTGTTGGGACAGAGATTATATGAGCCACAATACAATCTCTCTGGCCCTTTACTGAAAAAAATTTGCTGACACCTGGCCTAGCAGAAGAACATATCTGAGCTCTTATTTCAGACCCCACTCTACAGGTCATCTTCTATGTGGCTTAGATGGCCCAATGCATGTGATGCTTAGAACAGCACCTGGTGAGCACAAAATAGATGCCAACAGCGGTTGATAAAAAGCAGAAACCTAACACACAATTGACAGAAAAAGATGCTGAAGTGGGAAGGTATCTTCTTATCAATTTTTCTCAGTCCTGTCTGCATCACTTGTCAAGCACTATCTGACTTACAGTGGTTTTCCCAGGACCTCGGCTTCCACTGGGGCCTTCCGCAGTCTCTCTGGGAGCCCTGGCCGCGTCTACCCCTACCCTGAGTTCTCTTTTCTAGTCTCTCCTGGCTTTAGGCATTCTCTTGACATTGTTTCTTAGGTCTTGTTTGGGAAACGGCCCTTCTAGTGTCTTCAGTCTCTGCAGGAGCTCAAGGATGGGTGTCCCACCTGGTTCCCCCAACCTCCAGGCTCGGATGAGATGTGCTGGTGGCACCTCTGAGCCAAGGGAAAGAAAAGAAGCCTCTTAAGTTCTAAAGCTGAAACAAGGTACGGTGGACAAAACAAGGTTGCTTTCCATATATTTTCTCAACACTCTGCTAGGAAATCACAAACACCACACATCACACACACACACACACTCGGTCATACAACCTCATACAGAGAACTGTTCAGACATACAGCCCCACACACACCTTCAGAAATCCAATTGCACTCGTGCAGCATCAGTCATACAATTCCTACACACACAAACATATGCACACACACTTGCCACATTCATGCACACCATCCGACAAACAACCCCACAAACACCTCCACAGCCCTACACAACTCCCCTTTGTACATGAAACTCCATACAGGCAGTGACAATCAAACAATTCCTACACACACACACACACACACACACACACACACACATTTGGCACACAGGACACAAAACTTCAGACATTCAAATTTATTCCATTTACATATTCAGCCCCACGCACCTCTTTGAGAAGCAACCCCACTCATCAGTTGCCTCACACACGCACACATCCCACCACCTCACACACATCTTTGGACCCAGACCACCTGCAGCGGTGACCAAAGTCGCGGTCACAACCAGTTCTGTCCATGGTTGGAGGCATAAACCCGCTGATAGACAAGGGACCAAGCCCTGGAAAGGGACGAGGCATCAGGCACAGAGATGGAACCTGCCTAAGAGTGGAGACCACAGATAGAGGAATGGGGTGGGGATGAGAGGAGACAGGCAGAGAGACCCTGGGATAGGAGACCGGGAGGAAACTCACCAGGGCGACCCGGAGGTGAGCGGCGGCGACGACGACACTAAGGGTCAGGGAAGAGCTGAGACAAAGAGCGGCCAAAAAGGGAACAAGGACACAGGTGGCGCTCCACCCCCCTCACCCCAGGGTGGGCCAAACCCGCCGGAGATCCCGCCTGCACCGAACTTCAGGGCCCCTGCGCTTGACGGGCCGCGGTGTCCCCACTCACCCGCGTCCGGAGCGGCGGGGTGGGCCTACCCGCGCCTCGGCCTGCGCGCTGCGTCGGGATGCAAGAGCCGGAGCCCCGCGAAGCGCCCGGCTGGGGCAGCCGGGACCCGCCAGTGACAGCACAGTGCTGGCGCGGGGACCGGACCGCGGAGGCACCGCGCGGAGCCGGGAAGCGCTGTGCAGCGGCTGGGTTCCGCGCGGGCCGTGAGCTCACGTGGGTGCGGGGCGCCGCGCAGCCGGGGGAGGGGGCGGGGTCCCCTCTGGGACGCCCCCCGCCTCCCCAGCGCCCAGACTCCGCAGCTTCGCTGGAGAAGCTGCACCTCGTGTTTGCGGAAGGAGGGGGATCCTGGGGTGGGTGGCCTCTCCCGCGTCCAGCCCCCGCCCGCAGCGCAGACCGCGCCTCCGAACCCCCGCCTCCCGCCCCCTCCAGAGCCCTCCCCAAAACTGTACATCCCTAGAGAGCCTGGGGCCAGCCTGGCACCACTGGTCCGGCGCCCACATCCCGGGGGGAAGGCGCGGGCGCGAGCGTCCCAGTAACCCGGCCACCGCGTGGGTTCCTCAGCCCCACGTCTCCCTTAGGGTTCACTTTCTGGCCGTGGCCGCTGTGTGCCCTTGAGCCAGCCCCTCTCCTGCTCTGAAGCCTGGCTTTCTTAGCTGAACAACCGATATGACTCCTCTGACCTCACAGAGAATTAAAGCGCCTGAGTGTGGAAATGCTCTGCGCAGCGTGAAGCACTGTGCAAATGGGAGACGAATAATTCCTGTTACTATTGTAATTAATATTATTCTTTTCGGCCTTTAGCAGCAAGTTGATCGGACAATGCTGATCCTGCTTTTCTTCTCAAACGGTACTGACTTGCTTCCAACATGTCCCGCCTCGCCTGAAAGCTAACTGCCATTATAAAAGGGTGAGCACAGAACTACACACCTGATTAAAAAAAAAAAAATCAGTACATGTTTGCTATTATTATTGTTAATATTATCAAGCAATTGTTGATGGCAACTTCCTAGTCTAGACAGGCTCTCTGATTGATATTTAAACTGCAGACTCCTATGAACTAGATGTCACTACCTTCATTTGCAGATAAGGGGACAGGAGCTCAGAGAGGTTCAGTAGAGAGGTTCAGGAGAGCGCCAGAGAGCAGTACCTCAATTCCAGCTCTTTGTACAATATAGAACGGACTCTCCTCCTTGGCAGTACCTCCTAGCTAGGTGGTTCTCGAACTTAGCAGTACTTGAGAAGATCCAGGAGAGCTTTTAAAAATTCTGACGCCCGGATATCACCTCAGACCAATCACATCAGCGTCCCTGGGCACAGGGTTCAGGGCTCAAGCATCCGCATATCTTAATGCTCCCTAAGTGATTTCAATGTGTGGCTAAGGTTGAACCCCTGCCTTAGCTGTCTGGTTCTCCTGGGCGGCACCTGCAGCTGCTCCCTGAAGGCTCTCACGCCCTCCCTCCGCTTCAGTCACTGGCTGTGCAAGGATGATTCTGCATTCTTCTCTAAGCCTAGAGCTCCTGGCTCTTACAGTCACTGGCTCCACAAATATTTCTTGTGCCTCTGCTGTTCAACAGGCTGTACTAGAGGCTGGAGACTGAGTGGGGAAGACAGAACACCCTTGCTCTTTTACATAAAATAATAAGTAAATAAAACAGCAGCAGGAAGGGGAAAAAAAAACAGCAGCAGTTTTCAAACTATTGGGTCTCGGAACCCCTTTACACTCTTAAAAATTGTAGAGGACCCCGCCAAACTCACCATCCCGTGATTTTTTAAAGTCAAATTCCAGTAGGGAGCATCCTACAACATACCTGACCAGCCGTCCTCCAAACTGTCACATCATCAAAAACAAAGAAAGTCTGAGAAACTGTCTCAGGAGATTAAGGAGAAATGACTAATATAATATGGGGTCCTATAGGGGCTCCTGGAACAGAAAAAGGATGTTAAGAGAAGACTGAGGAAATCTCCATACAGTGTGGACTTAAATAATGTATCAATATTGGCTCATTAATTGTAACAAATGTGTCATACTAATGAATGATATTAATAATAGGGGAAATTGTTGGGGTTGGAGGTACTCCCTGTACTCTCCTCTCAATTTTCCTCTAAATCTAAAAGTGTTCTCAGAAATTGTGTCTGTTGATGAAAAAGATCATAGAGAGGGAATGGATGGAAAAGGTGAAGGGGAATAAGAGGTACAAACTTCCAGTTATAAAATAAGTAAGCCACAGGGATGTAATGTACAGCACAGGGAATATAGTCAATAATATTGTAGTAACTTTGCATGGTGACAGTTACTAGATGCTTACTAGACTTGTCGTGGTGGTCAATCACATTATAAGGTATATAAATGTCAAATCACTATGTTGTAAACCTGAAATTAATATTAAATTGCATGCCAACCATAGTTGAATAAAAAAAATTTAATTAAAATAAAATAAAAAGATGCTGGAGGACTCCAAAGAATTTTCATCTATGTCGGTTATACCTATTCATCTTTACTGTAGGAGAAATTAAAGTTGAAGATGTTTTTAAATATTTATTCATTTTAACATAAAAATACACTCATTACATGATTACATAAAGAGTATATTTTTATGAAAAATAACGTTTTCCCAAACAAGAAAAACTTAGTGACAAGAGAGGCAATGTTTCACACTTTTGCAAATTGCTTTGATATCTAGCTTAACGAAAAAAAAGTAGGATTCTCATGCAGTTGATCCTTATTATGTGCACACCCCATATTTGCAAATTCACCCACTCGCTTAAACTTATTTGTAACCCAAAAATCAATGCTCATGGCACTTGTGTGGCCATTAGTGGACATGCTCAGAGTGATGCCAAATTTGAACTGGCCAACGTGCGGGTTCCCAGTTGAGGTTGAACAAGGCTATGCTCTGCCTTCTTGTTTCAACTGTCATACTGTAAGAGACGTCCTTTCCATGGTCTATCTGGTACCACATTTTTCTGTTTTTTGTTGATTTTACTGTTTAAATTGGTCCCCAGGCATAATGCTGAAGTGCTGTCTAGTGTTTGCTAGCACAAGAAAACCGTGATGTGCCTCACGGAGAAAACATGTGTTATATAAGCTTCGTTCAGGCATGAGTTATAGTGCTGTTGGCTGTGAATTCAGTGTTGACGAATCAAATACACACACACACACACACACACACACACACACACGGTCTGACAATTAAGTTCTCAAACTCATCCTAGAAAAAGTGCTACATACCTCATTGCTGAATATCACTATGGTCACCTTTGAAATATTCCCACTGGGAAGCTATGCACTGATGCCAGCGCCTAAGCCACCCCTCAAAGCAATTTTGGAACTCTTTTTCTGGAATGGCCATCAGAGCTGTCATCATCATATTACCCTTGATGTCCTGAATGTCATCAAAATGTCTTCCTTTCACTATTTCCTTTATCTTCGGGTAAAGAAAGAAGTCATTGGGGACCAGATCAGGTGAGTAGGGAGGGTTTCCCAATACAGTTATTTGTTTACTGGTTAAAAGCTCCCTCACAGATAGTGCCTTGTGAGCTGCATTGTTGTGATGCAAGAGCCATGAATTGTTGGTGAAAAGTTCAGGTCGTCTAACTTTTTCATGCAGCCTTTTCAGCACTTCCAAATAATAAACTTGGTTACTGTCTGTCCAGTTGGTACAAATTCATAATGAATAATCCCTCTGATATCAAAAAGTTAGCAATATTGTTGCAACAAGTTCGCAAACTTAATTGTGCAACTTCGTGTGTATGTATGTGTGTTCGTGTGTATATACATATATATCTATATAAATATAGATATAGATATATAATTGGTGTCTTTAAACAGAAACACACATAAAACAGAGTTATGCATTGATTGGTTGTTGACTGGTTGACAAAAATGTTGTGACCAGAGGCTCACAGGAACCTAACCCAGTATATCTCGTTAGGAACAATGCTTTATTTGCTAATTAACTGTTTGAACTTTACAGAACAAAACTACCATAAATAATGAGAATCAAATGAATTTGTTATGATGTGTTATTTTGGTTGAAATATATAAAGACAATTCAACCTCACACAAACAGGTAATTTAGAAAGGGAAGAATGGGATTTATAGATGATGTAATACAGAATTATACACCTGAAATCTTATGTAATTTTACTAACTAATCTTCTGTAATTTTACTAACAATTGTCACCCCAATAAACTTTACAAATAAATAAATAAAATTAAAAAAAAAGGGAAGAGTATTTTAACCTGCTTTTCAGGTAATTGTGGCTATTCTTTGAGACTACACCAAAATTCAACACATTTTAGTTTCCTAAAAGATAGTTGCAGTGTGGGATCTGAAACTGTCAGTGAACTTTTTGTACTCTATTAATATTAAAATCCATTGAGTGCATCTTTACCCATGCATGATTTTGAAATATGATGCACTAGTCATTTGAAAAATGTTAGTTCACTGAATTACACAGATCTTCCAAGTAGTAACACATTTCATTATTCAATATCCAAGATGAATGCAAAAAAATGCACAATTTAAAAAAATCAACATTTAAAAAAAAAACAGGATCAGAATTCCTGATTTTCCTTTTGTTCAGTCTGCCATATTACTTGGCTCAGTGCTCACTGATTGTCTTTAACATTTTGATATTTAGCTGACCATGTATTTTTGCACTGATTTTGTGGAGTGTTTTTAAATTACTGACATTGGAATATTATTTTTTTTTACAGGAGAATATCTTTATTACCTCTGAATGAGGAAATGATAATGTAACTACTCATATAGCTCCAAAGAATGACTCATAAAGAAAAAAAATACAAAAATTACTGTATACCAGAAGCAAGGTGTGACACAGAGCGTTGTCATGATAGAGGATGATTTATGGCACACTTTGAAACACACCTTCTCTCAACCATAGCTCACACCTGACTCACTGCACCAAACAATGTTACGAAGATTCCACACGCCACTTCCCATATTAAAGATCCCTGCCTTTCCGTTGGATGGCACTCAGCAGCAACATTCACCATATTTTTTGATCACAACAGAAAGGCTCCATGTCACACATCACTTCTAGAATGGCAATTTCTGTCAAATAAAAACATGAGTGTCTCCTCATCTACCTCATTCACTGGATCTGGCACCATGCGACTTCTGGCTCTTCCCCAAAGTCAACGTGAACATGAAAGGTAAACATTTTGAATCCATTCAGGACATCGAGGCAGCCACGACAACACAACTAAAGACATGCATGAAAGAGGACTTCCAGAACTGCTTCAGAAAGGAGCAAGAACAATGGGATAAGTGTGTTCGAAGTGAGGGGAAGTATTCTGAGAGAGATTAATGGCAACGTGTCTTTTACTGTAATAAATTTTTTTAATTGAAACATTTAGCATATTTTATGATCACACCTCATAACTGGCCTGTAAAAAGCAGAACATATTTAATGTATACAACTCAATGAGTTTCGGAATCAGTATACATCTGCAAAAACATCACCACCATCAAGGCCATAAACACACCCATCACCTCTCAAAATTAATAGTCCAATAATATTTCAGTAATAATATTCCAATATTATTTATTTTAATTACAGTTTTTTTGGTGCACCCTTACATTTTGCACCCTAAGTGAATGCCCTACTCTCACCCTCACCCTGGCCATGTGAGTCTTTCTCTCATTCTTTCAATAAAAGAAAGGCTACTGGCTCCCTTGTACAGATGTAAAAGGGCCTCAAAGAGGTTAAGTTGTAGCGCATATTGTTGAGCTAGAGTTTGCGCCTACCCTGGGTCCACTCTGACCAGCGGCTCCAGCTCTGGCCTTAGCACTGACAGGGCAGACGAGCCCATATGGAGCATCCCCAGGCTGTCCCCGATGACCATCCTGGCCGTAGGTGGGGCTTGAGTGGGCACTGAGCCAAGAGGAGCCTGAGGTGGAGGAATCGAGGCTAATTCCTCTGTGGCAAGCGCTCCCTATTAATTAATTAGGGCAGAGCTGGCCTGCGGCATCCCCGCAGCCCCCAGAGTCATTAAGGGAGAGGGGGGGTCTCATTATCAGATGGCAGGTTCCCCATCATTCCCAGGGCCCCAGAGGGAGCAGGGGAGGGGTGAAAGAAAGGCTAGGTCCCCCTTCTCCAAAACACCCTCCTTCTTATTAACAGAGTGGCCTGGTA
Organism: Rhinolophus ferrumequinum; assembly: GCF_004115265.2. Classification (NCBI taxonomy): domain Eukaryota; kingdom Metazoa; phylum Chordata; class Mammalia; order Chiroptera; family Rhinolophidae; genus Rhinolophus; species Rhinolophus ferrumequinum. The sequence goes on from NC_046301.1 coordinate 49,215,704, forward strand.
TGCAAGTGAAGTGTTTAAAACCACAGGCAGAATTTCAGGGGAGAAAAGAAGAGGAGAGTCAAAGATGAGGGGATAAGTTGACTTCCCTCCAAAATTCAGCCTGCATTTATACTAATATGAAATACTCAGAATAGGTTAAATCCACAGAGACAGAAAGCAGATTAGTGATTGCCAGGGGCTGGAGGGAAGAGGGGATGGAGAATGACTGCTGATGGGTGCATGCAGGGTTTCCTAGTCTAACACGTAATACCCAGATCCACTAATGTGGATGAGCTTTTCCAGGGAGAAGGTAAAGAATGAGAAGTGAATGGAAAATAGAAACCTAATGCATTAGTTAGCTACTGCTGCATAACAAGCTATCAAAAACTGACCCGCTTAAAACAACACATTTATTATATAGGTTCCTGTAGGGCAGGAATCTGGTCATGGCTTAGCTGGGTCCTCTGGCTCAGGGTCTCTCACCAGGCTGCAGACAAGATGCCAGCCGGGGCTGCTAGCTAATCTGAAGGCTGAACTGGAGAAGGATGTGTTCCAAGCTCACTCGTGTGGTGGTTGGCAGGATCCAGTTCCTCACAGGACTTTTTTTTCCCCTCATGGAATATTGGACTTGCTGATGGTCAGAGGCTCCATCAATTCTTTGCCACGTGGGCCTCTTCATGTCTGAAAGAGTGAGGAAGACAGAAAGCATGAGCTATTATAACCTAAACTCAGAAGTGGCATCCTTTAATTTTTGTCATACTCTATTGATGAGCAGTGGATCCAGCCCACATGCAAAGGGAGGGGATTACACAGGGCATGGAGACCAGGAGATAGGGACCCCTGGGGGCCATCTTCAAGGCTGCCTAACTCACCTGGAGAACACTATATTTGAGACAGCGAACGGCAAACAACCAGCCAGTGAAGGATCAAGACTAGAGTCAAAAGGGAAAAGTGTGAAAGAGTACAGGGAAGGAGACTGAAGTTTCAGGTGGTCAACAGTTTCAAATTCTACGTAGAGGTCAAGTTGAATGAGATGGAAACGAAACTATGGAATTTGTCAATTGCAGGAAGACATAAATAACCTTTGCCTGAACCATTTTTGGGGACTGATGAGGATTGGAGCCCAACAGACCAGTCCTTATCCCTCACCAGCCAGTAGAGTCACCACCTTTGTGAGAGGTGACCAGGAAAAGCCAGGAAGAACCTCCTCTCCCAGCCTGGGGCTTCCCACTGTCTCCTGACACCTCCTCCAGGAAAGTGACCTCATTTCTCAAAGACAAAACTAATTCTAGGTCATATCCCCCTGGAACAAGAGACCAATTGATGTGATTATCTCCAAGAGAAAGGGGGGCACCTACTAAAAGTAGGACCTGGTGCCCCAGAAGGGAAGACATCAGGGAACCTGAAAAGGGGTCTCTGATAATTACCTGCCAAGATTTCAAAGTGAAGGGCATTAACATGCAATACCAAAGGAAAAAAGGAAAGAAAATGTAGAAGTTTTGGAAGGTTTTTCTTCCTCATACATCCTGCAATTTCACGCTGTTTAATCCAAGGGCAGAAGTCTGCTCCCCATTTTGTAATACTCATTATATGGAACAGGTGGTCCCAGCAAAGATGGCTGGCTACAGAAAGGAATTTATGTAAAGCAAACTTCGTTACAAAAATCAGAGAGCTAATTTCACAAATATTATTCCCCATTGACCTGAGTTGAAATATTTGAGCTTCAGCATACTGGGAGGAGGGAGATTTGTATAACTATAAATATATATATGAGGAGAGTATAGGGAAATGGCTACAGTGAAATCAAAACATGTTCAGAATGGACATCTCTGGGTCACAAAATTACAGATGATTCTCTCTTCATTATATTTTTCTGTGTTTTATACAATGTGTATACATTACTTTCATAGCATAAAAACTGGCTTACTTATTAGCTTAAAAGAGGTATTTGAATTTGAGGAGTAGTGAAAAATTTTCCCACACTTGGCTTACGTATATAAATGTTTCTGTAGCATTTTTGGAGCATCATTTCTGTTCAGCCACATGTAGTTAATTAAATCTCTTGGAGACTGAGAGTTAATTCCAGCCCTATTAGGGTTTCTTCCAGGCACCTTGCTGTTTTAGTCTGTTTGGACTGCTATAGTACAATACCACAGACTGGTGGCTTATAAACAACAGAAATTTAATTCTCACAGATCTGGAGGCTGGGAAGTGCAAGATCAAGGTGCCAGCAGACTTAGTCACCTGGCTCATAGATGGCCATCTTCTCACTGTCCTCACATGGTGGAAGGGGCGGGTGGTGGGGGTTCTCTGGGGTCTCTTTTATAAGGGTGCTAAACGCATTCGTGAGGTTTCCACTCTCATGACCTAATCACCTCCCAAAGGCCCCAAGTACATTGGGCATTAGGATTTAATATGAATTTGGGAGGACACAAACCTGCCAAAGCAGGCTGTGACCAGCAGAGCAGAAGATAGTTCACCTATTCCTCAAACCCAGGTATATGCGTCAGGCTAGAGAAAAAATGTCCAAAATGGGCCCTCAAAGCCAGGAATTAGAAGTAAGTTTTAAAAGTCGATACAGTCAATTGGGTTAGGAGATGAAAATGAGGAGATGTTGGTAGACTGAGAAAAGAGCAGTAGTATGTACCGATTTCAATACTCAGACAATGGTGTATATACTAGGAGCGTGTTAGCATGAATAATTTAAATCAATTAAAAGCCAGAATGGCACAGACCACACCTCCACCCATAGCCCTGATGAATTTCACCGAAGACCTATGTTGGAACAAAACTCCCACGTGTGTAGGTCTGACATAAGAACACAAAGTAGTTTGGCACAAACACTACCCACTAGAGGTGCCCCAGACATTAGGCAGCGAACCAAGCCAGTGAAATCCTCTGCCTGGGAAAATGGAAGCACTAAATGAACAAAGCAGAGGTGGATGGTTGAGTGCAGAATGCTGCCCCAAGTGAGCTGTCTCCCTGGTTCTTTGTAAAACCCTCTCTGCATCTCCTAGTATTAGAAAAGCTCATTCATCTATTCATTCAATTAATAAAAATGAAAAGTAAACACTTGCGTAGTGCTTACTCTATGTCAGCTACTGTGTAAGCTCTTTACTCATGTTAACTCATTTCATCCATGCCACAGTCCTATTATCCTGGCTGATGCAGGAGGAAACGGAAGCACAGAAAAGTCAAGTGACTTTCCCAAGACCACGCAGATTGCAAGTGTCAGAATCATAATTCAAACCCACGTTGTCCAGCTCCAGAATCTTGACCATGGTTTGAGGCACCTACTAAATGCCCAAGTAAAGACAGAAAGGAAATAAGGTGATATGATGGAGATTTATGGGAGAGGGAGGAAGGGCAGTATCCTGTTTTCTTCCCCAGACTCTGACCTGCTCCCTATGTTGGAGGAATTCCCCATCATATGAGTCTCAGTAGGAAACAGTCTTTCTTACACCATCGAAGTGGGAAGTTCAGACATGACTCACATTATCTGCTTCCTTTGCAGCTAGAGCACGGCCAGGTGACACAGACTCAGCCAATTACTAGGTGCAGCCACCTTAGACGCTGGGGACCAAGGAGACAAAGACGCAGGTACCACAGGGAGCTAACTCAGTTGCTGCAGTAGCAGTGACATTTCCAGGGAAAGCAGATGCAGCTAAGAGTTCTGCAGGAGCAGCCACGTTGTTCTCAAGGGCCATCCCACGTCTGCAGTTTGGGACCATAGTTCTGACTGTCAAGTCATCTGTTCTGTTTCTTGCGCTAAAAATCCTGAGTGGTGAGAGAAAGTGGGGCTTCGATATAATGCTAAGGAAAGACCCTTTCAAGATGGTGATATTTAAGCTGGGGTCTGAAGACTGAAAAGGAGCCAGCCATGGGAACAATGTGGAAAGGAGTATGCCACGAAGAAGAAACAACAAATCCAAAATTTTGAAGTGGGAAAACTGCTTAGCGTGCTGGAAGAAGGTCCGCGTTGCTGGAGGGGAAGAAGCAACAGTGAGAGGTGGGCTTGATGAGGTCCGCTTTCTCAAGGAGCCGTGATTCCAAGCCACCTCTGCAGAGCTCCAAAGACTCTATCTAATGCCTCCCTGTCGCCTTTCCCCTCCCCCACCTCTGGAACTCTGCGCTCTTGCCACCGTTGTCATGGTGATGGGCCCATTGTTTCACTCATTCTTCAGGCCAGGAAGGAGGTGCAGGTGGTTGGGGGACCCTGCCTCTTCTCCTGGAGGACCCGAGCCAGGCCGGGGCACCAAGCAGGGACCATGCCAGTGTTGATACCGGCGGTTGAGCACAGCCAGGACACGCGCGTCGGGGCTGAAGCATGGCACCAGGAGGCCCGGGCCAAGATTCAGAAGGCTCGCCAGGCGACTAAGCGCTGCGCGCAGGAAGCCGTGACCATGTGGCAACCAAAGGACAGCGGGCTGGATCCACACATGGCGCGCCACCTCCGCCGGGCCGCCTACATTCGGCCCTGGCGCTTCTGCGTGGAGATGCTCAAAGGCGGGGGTACGTTGGAGAAGCCGCCACCTGGCGAGGGTGTCACGCTGTGGAAGAGCAAGATGAAGCCGCCTGTCTGGCACTCACGCCTCCCCCTGCCCCTGAACCGCGACGTGCTCGCCCTGAAGACAGCCGAGTTTGTGCACACACACACGCGTGGGGCGCGCCTCACCGCCGCCCGCCTGGCCCACGCGCAGCAGCAAATCAATGGGCAGCTGCGGCGGCTGCAGCGCCAGCGAGAGGCTACGGACTACAGGCTCAGCGAGGTGCGAAAGGGCCTGCTGATCAACCAGCAGAGCGTCAAGCTTCGGGGCTACCGACCCAAATCTGAGAAGGTGGGACCACTCCCCCAAGTCTGGTCATCAAGACGGAGGCCTTCACTCAGCCTGGGAAAAATCCCACCCTGTAGAGAGAACACCCCTGACAGGCCCCAGTTCCAGAAAGGGCACAAGAAGATGAGGACACCCCCCAGATGAGGTGCCTCTGTGGCCAGCCCCAGAGAGGGAGAGCCCCCCCACTGTGGGGATGAGATCCTCAGCCCCCTTGCCCCAGAGAGGGTATCTTCCGGAGTCCCCCCAGCCAGGGGGGACCCCAGAGTCAAACTGGATGAAATTCTTCCCAAAGAGTAACACTCACAACTCCCAGCGCAGGCATGCAATCACCCACGCAGCCTCCAGACCCACAGGTGAGACCCTCCTGTGGGCATGGGACCCTCAATAACCAAACCCAGTGAGAAATACCCAGCTAGGAAGAGTGGTTGATGTCCTGGTTCCAACCCATGAAACCCTCCTCAAAATGTTAAAAAAAAAAAAAACACAAAAAGCAAGCCTCCTCTCAGCCTCAGGGAGTGAGAGCCCCTCCCCAGGACGCGCATGGGGAGACAAAGGAACAGGTCCTGTCTACAGGTTGAGACCTTCAGACTCCCTGCGCCTATGTCCAGGAGTTAAGCCCCCAGCCAGGGAGAAAGAGTGACACCCCTAGTCCCAGTCCTGTGAAATCGTCCCCCAAAAGTGAAACCCTAGACCCCCACTCCAAATGGGGGAACATTCCAGTCTTCCTGGGGAGGGATGAGAGCCCACTCACAGCGTGAGATTTCTAGTTCTAGGCCCCAAATCAGAGAGTAAGACTCCCAAAAGGCAAACCCTCATCATCGCTATGTTAGATCCCTGCACGTCTAGCCAGGAAGGTGGGGATAAGACGGCCACCAGCGAAGGGGGACTTCCAGCCCGAGAGAAACCTTCCCCTATGGTGAAGTAACTTCCATCCCAGCTCGCTAGACTCCTACCTGTAAAAGGGAGAAGCCACAGCCTCACTCTCTAGCTAGTAAGGGAGCCCCCTGAAAGGATAAAGTCTTCTCGGAGAGTGAGACCCCTCCACAGGGTGGGAGTGCCCCAACTCCATCCTCCAAACCCAGGGTTTACGAGGTTGGCAAACCCTCCACCACCCTGGAAGGAGAACTTTCCTGCCAGCCCTCTCCTGAGGGTGTGAGTATCTCTTTGTTTTACAGGTCCCTGACAAAGCGGACAGTATGCTTACCTGGGAGAAAGAGGAGTTAAAGAACATGAAGAGGAAGATGGAGGAAGACATGGAAAAGTCAGAGGCCATGCTCAAGGTCGGGAATACCCAGGACGGAGTGAAAGGGGAGGGAGGAGGACCCTTGGCTGCCTAAGGGATGAACCACTCTGACATTGGGGACTGTAGCAACAGCAAACATCTCAACCCACTCACCCACCCACCCTGATGATATTCACCATATTTCCGTATGTGAAATGGAAAAACTGGGGCTCTGAGTGGTGGAGCTGGGCCTCAGAATAACAACGAACACCCCCTCTGTGCCAAGCCCTGTGCAGTCATTGAGTTAGCTCCTTAAAACACTCGTAAAATAGAAATTGTGGTCCCCTATTGGAGATGGGGAATTCGAGGGTCAGAAAGAAATGGCCTCCCACAGGGCAAGGACTAGCCAGTGGCAGAGCTGTGATTTCAGGTGAGGTGTCTTTCATTTTTTTCCAGCATTAGTGAGGTATAATTAACAATTTAAAAAATGTACAACTTGATATATATATACATTGTGAAATAATCACCACAATCAACAGTCAACGTAATTAATAGATCCATCACCTCACATACGAGTTGTTACCTTTGTGTGTGTGGTGAGAACACTTAAGATCCACCCCCTTAGCAAATTTCAATTATAAAATACAGTATGTTAACTATAGTTACATTGTTGTACATTAGATCAGAACTTACCTTGCATAACTGAAACTTTGTACCCCTTGACCAACATCTCCCCATTTCTCCCACCCTCAGGCCCTGGCAATCATAATTCTACTCTCTGCTTCTATGAGTTTGACTATTCTAAATTCCATATATAAGTGAGTTATGCAGTATTTGCCTTTCGGCATCTGGCTTATTTCACTTAGCATAATATCCTCCAGATTCATCCATGTTGTCACAAATAGCAGGATTTTCTTTTTCTTCTCTCTCTGTCTCTCTGTCTCTCTGTCTCTCTCTCTCTCTCTCTCTCTCTCTCTCTCTCTCTCTATATATATATATATATATATATATATATATATACACACAAGTGGACACTTTGGTCAACATTGCTCAAGCAGTAGTTCGCTGTCATCAGAAGTGTCTGGACGCTGATGGTAACCACTTTGAGCACCTCTTGTAATTGCAGAAGTCACATGTGACTTGTATTCATCTTTTGTTATAGGTATATATTGAGTATTACAATTTTAATACAGCTTTTCTTTCTGAAAATGTGTATATGGGTGGCCAAATAGCTCACTTAGTTAGAGCGTGAGCTCTTAACAACAGGGTTGCAGGTTCAATTCCCCCATGGGATAGTGGACTGGGCCCCCCCCCCAACAACTAGATTGAAAACAGTGACTAGACTTGGAGCTGAGCTGCGGCCTCCACAACTAGACTGAAGGACAGCGATGACTTGGAGCTGATGGGCCCTGGAGATTTATGTGTATAAATGTTTTGGCACCATGTGTGTGTGTGTGTATATATATATATATATATATATATATATATATATATATATATATTCAGCTGCAATAGATTGGGGGGAGGGACTCTGAGAACCACAGAGGGTTCCTAATACTGATGAGAGAATAGGGAGACTTTAATGCTAGGAATGGGGTGGGATAAGCCCTGAATGCAAGTTGAGGAGGAAAGGGATGGCACAGGAAGATGGAGATGTAGGTGTAGCCAGTGCTACCTCCCCACTTTACATATTGGGAAATCAATGGGGGCGGGGCTTTCTTGGGGTGCCCGGGCAAAGCCAGACACAGACCCTAAGCAACTGACATCCAGGGCAGGGAAGCTACCACCGTCTCCTACTGCTCCCCCTCCACTCATTGAAGGCTTCTGGACATAAGGTGAGGTGTCTGAGCTTGGACTTGGAAATTGCTCCTTTTCGGCCCCAACAAGAACTGAAGAGAGTCAGGTTGGAGGCAGAAACGTTTTGCAGCCTCCAGTAGAGAAATCAATTCCAGCCACCTCCCCACAAGTGAGCCACCACCTCCTACCAGCTCACTTTCTGCCTTCACCTTTGCCTCTTTCTCCTTCTTTGCCCCCAGACCCTGGCCACTTGCCGCGACACTCTGGCCTTCTACTGCAAGGAGAGGCTCCAAGCTGTGGATTTAATGAACCAGCCACTGACCAAGGTTCTGGGGCAGGCCGGCCGCTACTCCTGGGTGAACCTCTCCAGACCCTCCACCCCGCGAATTCAGGGCGAGAAAACGCCGCCTCCAGACCCTGTGGGCACGTACACCCCAGGTAGGCCCCCACAGAGAGGAGTCCACTATAGTGGGTGCGCACCCCCCTTCCACGTCAGCGGCCCCTCTCCCTGGGGAATTGCCCGCTAGACCAAATGAGAGGGCTGGAGCCAGCTCTTTCCCCTGCGCACTCCTGCCCAGACTTTCCCCGACGCTACTCATACTCGCCCCACTGACAGCCCTTCCCCTGGTCTTTCTCCCAATCCCTCAGTAAAGTCCCCTCGCCCACCGCCCACCATCTCGTGAGAATAGAGAGGGGGATGCAGAAAGCCAGGGAGGGGGAAAGGAGGGCTTGGCGCCTGGCGCGTCCCGCCCTCCCGCAGAGTGCGCCATTGAGCTGTATGAAGCCAAGCGACTGTTGATGGAGTCCAAGGACATCTTGCAAGAAATGGCAAAGAATGTGGAGGACATCCGGAAGAGACAGCAGCAGACAAGCGATCGCGTGTGCGCCTCGCTGGCCCAAAAGAGGCGCGAGACCTTGGAGCTGAAGGTGCGGGCGGCGGGCGCGGCTCGGAGGTAGTGGCTGGGGACTCGGGTGCGAGAGTACCGAGGCCGGAGAAGGGGGACCCAGAAGGAGAGGGGACAGGAAGCCACCGTGATCCCCCTGCGTTCCCACCCACTCGCCCAGGAAAGAATGAATATGGCCTTAGGAGTAATGAGAGGAACTATCCACCGGTGCACGAGATACAACCACGAGATGTACATCACTAGCGACCTCATCAAGGTATGATTTGGGAAAAGGGTCCGCGGAGGTGGGGCCAGGGGTGCCCGTGTCGGCTGGGCCTCACTGCTCCGAAAACACCGCACTCCGCCAGGGTCCTCTGTCAAAAAATCACCTGGAGACTCGAGAGAAGCTGGACAGACCCCTGGTTCGCGTATACCAGAGACACGTGGGAACCCAACTCCCCGAGGCCAAACGCCTCGCCCAGGTACGCCCCTCTCTGTCCCCCTTCCGCGTCTCCCCACCCTCTCCAGGCGCGGCCCCGCCCTGGTAAGACTACTTCCTCAAGCGCACCTGGTCCAAGTAAGAGCCGCCCCTCCCCCTTTGGTCATTCCCTCAATTGCCGCCCAGGACGAGGCCCTCCAATACCGGCATCTGTCTCAAATAAGTCACCTCCACCTCTCTCTGTCTGCCTCACCCTACCCCACTCCCTCGAGACGAGGGACTCCTCTCTCAACCCCGCCCTGAGGAGGCTCCTTCCTGCACCCTTTGCCCAGGTGATCTCGCCCTCCCCTCATTCTCCAGGTGCGTCCCCACCCTCAGCCCTGCCTGCCGCGGGTTCTTTTTCAGGCACTTCTCGCCCCCAATCCCATGCGAGGCTCGCGCCTCCTCAGTTATGCACTCGCGTGGGTGGGGCCCTCCTGCACGCACACCTGGCCCAAGTGTGTTCCCCCCCCACCCGAGGCCCGCCCCCTCTTCAGCTGTGCTCCTTTCACACGCACACGTGACCCAGGTACGTCCGCCCACCTCGCCCCGCCCTCGCTCCGGCTCGCGAGTCCCCTAGCACGGTCCCGCCCCCTCTCCAGAGCACTGACAAGCTGCAGCGCCACATCTCGCACCTGGAAAAGAACCTGGAAGTACTGCTCGCGAAGCGCAAGAACCTCGCCTACAGCCTCAATTGCAAGAAGATCGGGCAGGACGTGGACTACGACGTGGTGCGCCTGCGCCTCCGCCAGCGGCATCCACACGTGCTCTACCAGCAGGCGCAGGGCCTGGTCAACGAGTGGAACCCGCGCACGCCCGCGCGCATCGAGTCCAGCGCCACCCCTGAGTGACAGGCGCACCCCCCCAAACCCCACCCCCGCCGCCCCAGGCCGCTGGTCCCGCGTGCACAGGCTGGTCCCTCGGAGCGGAGACTCACAGCCCTCCCTCTCCCCTGACCCACCCTCCCTCAGAGCGCCCTCTAGCAGAATTATAATTTAAAAATAACATTACATTTATTAGGTATCTATTACATGTCAGTCACTTACCCTACAATACGTTATGGGCCGTGTAACCTGGAAGTTAACAGGATGGATTTGGGTGCCAGATATCTGGGGATTCAGATCCCGGCTCCCTAATTTCAAGCTTTGTGGCCTTGGGCAAGTCACTGCCTCTCTCTGGCCTCCGTGTCTCCACTTGTAAAATAGGAAGAATTATAGCACCCACTTCAAGCTTTGTAAGGATAGATGAGTTCATACATGTAAAGCCTGTAATATGGTGGCTGCCTAGACATTGTCTTCAATGCACTGAGTTATCCCATTTTCCAGTTGAGGAAATAGGCACAGTGAGGTTAAGCAGATACCCAAGGGCACACAGGAGCTTCCTCTGTAGCCCTCTCTAGTGGAGGTTTGTTCTCCGGGACCCCAAGAAGCTCAAGTGGGAGGGTGGGATTGAGTCCCATTGCCCTTTTTTCCATTTACCTAGGGGGTGGGAGGACTACTCTTCCAAAATTCACAGCATCCTTCATTCGTTTTGAGCTTCTACAAAGTGCCAGGTTCTGAGCCAGGCACTGAGAGTGCAGCAATGAGAAAGGCTGACCTCGTCCCTGCTCGCAGGGAGCTCACGCGTAGATCAAGTGCAGCCAGCATCATTCTCTTGAGGCAGCTCTAGTATGGTCTCCTACAGGAAGCCCACCCTACTGCACCCACCCATCCAGGCACAACTCATTCTGTTCTCTCTGTTCTTGTAGCCTCTTAGACAACCTCCCATCACAGAACTCCTTACACCGACCTGTGATAATCATGTGCTCTCCATGGGGAGATTCCAGGGTGTGGCATACAGAGAAGGGGGGGGGTCATTCAAACCACAAATATTTCCCAAGCAACTGCTCTTTACCAGTGGCTGTGTTTGGTGCTAGGGTTACAGTGAAGACCAAAACAGATGTGGTCCCTCCCTCGTGGAACTCACCATGAATAGTCCTCACAAATATTCTTATCTTTGTGGCAAAGCCAACCAGTCACATAGACACGACATATCCTGGCCAACATTATACAGAGAAGCAAATGAAGTTCGGGAAGGTGAACTCATTTGCCCAGGGTCACAGAGCCATCAAGGGACAAAGCAGAACTAAACCTGGGTCTATACTCTCCCTTGCTGCACACTGCAAGTATCAACCATGGGCTCACCATGATATCCACTGGTCCCCAGAACAAGCAAGTGGAAATAGGGTCAATATGCCCATTTGACAGGAGAATACACAGGGAAAAAAAGAGAGCTGCCTGCCCAGGATCACAGGGCTGAGAAGGAGTAGGGCTGAGGGGTTTAAACCAACCATCTCTGACTCAACCATTGGGCATCACAGCCAGCTTCCTTATCTCAAGAGGGACTTCATAGTCGGGGGGTTACCGGGGGCTCCCTGGGGCCCAGACTTCCCCAGGAATGTTCTTCAGTGACGTCCTCCCTGTACCAATCCAGATACCAACAGGAAGCAGATAACACGTTATTTGAGGGAAGTTTAACAGAGATAACCATCGATCCTCATTTGACAAGTCTGTATTTGTGAATTCACCAAACTCACTAAAATTTATTCATAACCCCTAAAACAATATCATGGTGCTCTCACGGTCATTTACCGATGTGCATAGAACAGTGAACGACTTTAGGGGCCCAACGTGATCAAACAAGCTGTCAAAAATATGACACTCCGCCTTCTTGTTTTAGCCCTCCTTTTTAAACAAGCATCCAAATGGAATATTACTCAGCCATAAAAAAGAATGACATCTTGACATTTGCAAAAACATGGATGGACTTAGAGGGTATTATGCTAAATGAAATTAGTTGGACAGAGAAAGACAAATACCAGATGATTTCACTTACATTTGGAATCTAAAAAACAAAACAAAAATGAATAAAACAAACTCAGGCACAGAGAACACACTGACAATTGCCAGAGGGGAGGGGGTTGGGGGTTGGGGGATGGGGGATGAGTGGAAAAGGGATTGAGAGATACAAACCTCCACTTATAAAATAAGTCATGTGGATGTAATGTACAGCATCAGGAATAGAGTCAATAATATTGTCATAACTGTACAGTGACAGCTGGTTGCTAGACTTATTGTGGTGATCCCCTCATAAAGAATATAAATGTTGAATCACTATGTTGTACACCTGAAACAAATATAATTGTATGTCAACTTTAATTTTTAAAAAGACAAACATCTTTTTCGAGGTCTATTTAGTGCCATATTTTTTAGTATTTTTGTTCTTTTCATTGATTTTTACTGTTTAAAATGGCCCCTCAGCGTAGTGCTGAAGTGCTATCTAGTGTTCCTTAGGCAAGAAGGCTGGGATGTGCCTGATGGAGAAAATGCCTGTGTTAGATAAGCTCCGTTTGAGCATGAATTATGGTGCCATTGGCCTTGATTTCAATATTAATGACTCACATTAATATATTTTTATTGAACAATATGTACGAGTATTAACTAAAGCATCTTTTAACAGAAACACACATAAAACAAGGTTATGTATTGATCAGTTAACAAAAATGGTGTGACCAGAGGCTCGAAAGAACCACCCCTTATATTCCCCTAGGAGCAATGGTTGAGTATTTGGGAAACTTTATAGAACATAATGACCACAATAATGAGAATTGTCTATTCGAGGTCTGACAATTAAGTTTGCGAACTTGGTGCAACGATGTTGCTAACCTTTTTTGATATCAGAGGGATTATTCATTATGAATTTGTACCAATTGGACAAACGGTTAACCAAGTTTACTATTTGGAAGTGCTGAAAAGACTGCGTGAAATCATTAGACGACCTGAACTTTTCACCAACAATTCATGGCTCTTGCATCACGACAGTGCACCAGCTCACACAGTACTGCATGTGAGGGAGTTTTTGGCCAGTAAACAAATAACTGTATTGGAATACCCTCCCTACACACCTGATCTGGCCCCCAATGACTTCTTTCTTTACCCCGAAGATAAAGGAAGTAGTGAAGACATTTTGATGACATTCAGGACATCAAGGGTAATACGACGACAGATCTGATGGTCATTCCAGAAAAAGAGTTCCAAAATTGCTTTGAAGGGTGGACTAGGCCTGGCTTTCCAAGGGGAGTACTTCGAAGGTGACCGTAGTGATATTCAGCAATGAGATATGGAGCACTTTTTCTAGAATGAGTTCGTGAACTTAATTGTCCGACCTCATCTTTGCAAAGGTGTAGGCAGGATACATGGATAGCACAGTACCAAAGTGCAAATTATTGTAGGAAGCCACCTTTGCCACTGGTAAGTGTGAAGAGACAAGGTAGTCAGAAGCAGCCAGCCTTGCAATGCTGCCGAGTGGATGCCCCTACCCCCTTCTCTCCACTGGTCAGTGTTCCCTATGGGTCAAAGCCAGAGACAGGAAGCTCATGGGTGCGGTCCATATATCCTCCCAGGACACAGAGCTGCCACCACCCTGCTGATGGAGCCTCTTGCAGGTCCTTCTGGGACTGGGGAATTGTCCCTTTGCTTGCGTCTTTGTGCATTCATCCTGCCCAGAAACCTCTCATTGCGATGTAAGCATTCCTTGTGTGCAATGCTTTACCCTCTGGGTTGAACCTGCCACCCTCATTCTTGCTGACACCTCCCGTTTGTCACCTCAGTCACTCAATGTTCCCCAGCAGCGTTTGCCCAACTCCCTCGGTTGCCTCAGAGCTGAGATTCCAGCTGCTGCCCCCGGCTGAGTTGTAGAGCCTCTCAATGACACCATGAGGTGAATGTCATTGTCCCCACATGAGAGATGAAGAAATAGGTCCCAGCAGTGGCATGATTTCAAAAAACCACCCAGCAAGGGAGGGATTAAGTCTGAATTTTAAAAAGTGTGGGGATGCCCCCGCATGCGGACGGCCACTGCTCCCAAAGAATAGGCCAGGTACCATCCTCCTGAGAATACCTACAGTGCTTGGCAATGAAGCAGCTTCCTGGGCCACCGTCCAGACCTAAGAATCAGAATCCCAGAGGGCAGGGCCAAGGGCTATGCATTTCTAATGAGCTTCCAGGAAATTTGATGCATACTAATGTTTGAAATGTATTTCCTCCCTGCCGCCAACTTTCCCGGGCCCACTCCTGCACTAACGGGAGGGGCCCCATGGAAAAGTTTTCATTTTAATCTCTTTTAAAGTCAGAAGAAACATGAATATAGAATATTACATATTATTTATACTGCATGTGATATTTTATATTATGTTACAGGTCATATAATTGTATATTATAAATATTAAAATTATTAAAATGATAAAACCAGCCTGGGTTATATTTATCTTTATACCAACGCAGATTTGTTCAATATTTTTAAATTGTAGTGAGATACACATAACAGAATTGACCATCTTAGCCATTTTAAGTGTGTAGGTCAGTGGCATTAAATACATTCACATTTGTACAGCCATCACCACCATCCATCTCCAGAACTCACTTCATCTTGCAGAGATGAAACTCTGTCCCCATTAAACACTTACTCTCCACCCCCAGCCCCCACCTCGCAACTACCATTGTACCTTTTGTCCCTATGGTTTGATTACTGTAAGTACCTCATGTGAGTTCTACCAATGCAGTTTTAAAACAATTCTTAAATATTTTTATGAAGGAGCCCACAGTCATTCAATTGGTCATTCAGGTGCATCAGCTGAAGTCAGCCACTGTGCTGAGCAGTAGAAGCAGACATTTTTTGCAATCAAACACCCTGTTGCTTTTACTCCTAAAAATTGTAAATCTATCTGCTTTCCTCCGTCTCCTGCCCTCCACACTGGTCTCCTCCAAGGAACCATCGCTGTTGCCTGGAGATTCCTCCAGCCTCCGAACCCGTCACTATCCTCCCTGTAATGCACAAGCACATCTCAGCCAGCACAAGTATTCTGGTTTACCGAGCAGGTCACCCATAGCTTCTAGAACACAGTCCCACTGCCTTAGTCCATTTAGGTGGCTGTAACAAAACACCACAGACTAGGTGGTCTGTGAGCAACAGTCATGTATTGCTCATGGTTCTGGAGGCTGGTAAGTCCAAGGTCAAGATGCCAGCATGGGGGCGGCCGGATGGCTCAGTTGGTTAGAGCACGGGCTCTTGACAACATGGTTGCTGGTTCAATTCCCCCATGGGATGGTGGGCTGTGCCCACCTAAAGATTGAAAACAGCCACTGGACTTGGAACTGAGCTGTGCCCTCCACAACGAGATTGAAGGACAATTCCCTGGAGAAACACACTGTCCCCCAATGTTCCCCAATAAAACTAAAAACAAAAAAAGCTGCCAGCATGATGGCATTCACATTCCAGTGAGGGCATAGCCCATACCTGCTGGCTGTGTCCTCATCTAGTGGAAGGAGCTCCTGCGGTCCCTTTTATAAGGCCGTTAATCCCATCCATGGGGGCTCCATACTCATGACCTAATCACCTCCCAAAGGCCCCACCTCCTAAGACCATCATCTTTGCTATTTCAACCTATGAATTTGGGGAGTGGATACAAACATTCAGACTACACAGATCTCACCTCACCACCTCCCCCTGTTCTGCTCCCTCATCATCTCAGGCAACTCCTTCTCCCCATATCAACACTTTGAGCTTCAGCCATTTTCATTTCTGTATAAGTTTCCTGTTGCTACTGTAACTACCACAAACTTAGTGGCATAAAGCAGTGCAAATTTAGATCTTACAGTGCTGGAAGTCAGAAGTCCCAACTGGATTTCACTGGGCTGAATTTAAGGTGTCTACAGGACCACGGTTCCTCCAGAGGCTTTGAGGAAGAATCCATCTCCTTGCCTCTTCCAGTTTTTAGAGGCTGCCTGCATTCCTTAGCTCCTGGCCTCTTTCTCCATCTTCAAAGGCTGCAGCAGGATCTTTAAATCTGACTCTCTTTGCTTTTACTGTCACATCTCTGTCTTTGACTTCTGACCCTCTTGCCTGCCTCTTATAAAGAGCCCTGTGATTCCATTGGGCCCAACAGCGTAATCTAGGATAATCTCCCCATCTCAAGACTCTTAATCACTTTTGTAATGTCCTTTTTACCAAGTAAAGTGACATATTCACAGATGCCAGGGATTTGGACACGAACGTCTTTGGGGATGGGAGGGGAGCATCATCCAGCCTACCACAGTTTCTTCCACACTTCAAATTTTCTTCTGCCTCCAAGCATTTGCACATCTTACTCCCTCTGCTTAGAAAATTCTCTCCCACAGTGTTGTATCAGTGAATGGAGATTAGACCCATTCTGTAACACATGTCATGAATTGTTTAAGGACACTTGTCACAAAGACGTTCCTAAGAACACTACTTGCCATTTACATTGAGGGATAAAATTAAACAGAAATTTCTCTCCCTCCCTCTTTTCCTGTCTAGCATCATCAGTTTTCCTGCCCCCTAGATTAGGTCACACTTCCCTTTATACATTTCCACAGCACCCTGCACTTTTCCTTCATAATTCTCATCCCATTTGTGTGCAACAGTCCAGTGACTGTCAGGTCCCCGAGGGCAGTTTGGTGTAATGCCTTCCTTTGGGGTACTCTAGAAGCAGACTCTGAAACAAGAATTCAAGTGTAAAAAGTGTATCTGGAAGGCAATCCCAGGAAGCCCCAGGATAGGAGCAGGCCAGTGAGGCAGGAAAGACAGGCAGCCAGTAGTGGGTGTTAAACAGGTTCCCACTGTGGACAGCTGAGGCTCAGTCCTGCCGGGACCTCTCAGAGATAGTGGAAAGCATGTACCTCAGTAATTCCAGGCAAGGAGCAAGGGAGCTGGGGTGCTTATCCACCAACTCTAGGCAGGCACTGATTGAGGAGAAACTCCCCCGCACATCTGGCCTGCCCTTTGCATGGGCCAAGCCAGCTTCAGGGGCCAGAGACAGCCTACAGGCAGGGAGCTGCAGGGGCTAGCAGGTGGGACACGATGGGATGTCTGCCTAGGAGATACGGGTGTGGCATGAATAACATTTGCTACAGGGAGGAGTCATATCTGTCTTACTACTCCTGGTATCCCCAGTACCAGACACATAACAAACATTGGGTAAATATTTCTTGCATGAAGCGATAAACAAATAAGCAGATTAACTTAAAGAAAGTTTGCAGGTTGTTTCTATGTGCCTTGCCTTATTTTTTTCCCCACCAACAAAAACAATAATTCTTTCCCAGCATCAAATATCACAGTCGGTATTCAAATTTGTCCAATTAGGTCACTTGAAAAAAAATTATTCAAAGCACAATTCCAAGTAAGGCCCGTACATTTGTGCAATGCCTTATTTAATTTTCAGTTTTAGAAATGCAAATGTTCCTTTGTAATCATCCGGTGCCTCATGAATTTGCTGGCTTCCTTATCATTTTTCCATTTTTCCTGGAAAATAAGAGACTGGCAGGGGAATCAGTACAGCATGATCTGTACCGAGGGAAGCAGACCTGGGCTTGGCCCTTCCTAGCGGTGTTACTGTGCAACTTGCTTAACCTCTCTGAGCCTCCCTTTTCTCACCTATTAAACTGTGGATAATAGAAGTACCTCTCTCACCAGTTTGCTGTCAGGATTCATTGAGACAACATTGTATGTCATTTACTCCAGTGCCTGATAGTGAGGAACGTCTCCATGAATGGTAAAACTCATGTTATTTTATTGAGGTAAAATTCACATGACATAAAATTAGTCATTTTAAAGTATACAATTTGGTGGCATTTGGTACATTCACAATGTTGTGCAACCACCACTTTTATCTAGTTCCAAAACATTTTCATAACCCCAAAAGAAGACCTCATATCCTTTGGCAATCATTCCCATTCTACTCTAACGAAGATGCTGCTTCTCAGAGAAGTCTAACCATGGGGAAGGTACTTTGTGAAGTACTGAGTTCCCTGACACAGAAGCAATCAAGCACAGGCTAGAATTTGCCAGGGACGCTAAACTAGGGTGACTCACATAGAACTAAAACAGTAGTGCTCAACCAACAGATATTGGATTAAAACAGAGGTACCCAACCAGAGCAATTCTGCCCCCCAGGGGACATTTGGCAATACTTGGAGGCATTTTTGGTTGTCACAACTAGGGATGCGGGTAGGGGATGCTGCTGGAGTCCAGTGGGTAGAGGCTAGGATGCTGCCAACTGTCCTGCAGTGCCCGGGGCAGACCCCCTGCCATGACAAAGAATTACTCAGCCCAGGATAGTTCATTGTGTCAAGTTCAAGAAACGCTGGACTGAACTAAATGCCTCTCAGAGCCATCTTCAAAGTCAAACATTTTTTTAAGATAACTTTATTGAGCTATAATTGAGAAATAAAATTTGTATATACTTCACGAGTACCACTTAATGTTTGATACACATATATATGGTGAAATAGTCACCACAATCAAGCTAATTAGTTATCATCACCTTGCATATAGTTACCATTTTCTTCTCTGTGTGTGTATGTGCGTGTGTGTGGTGAGACCACTTAATATCTCCCTTCTTAGCAAATTTCAAATATACAATACAGTATTGTTATCTACAGTTACCACCCTGTGCATCAGATCTCCAGGACTTATTAATCTTACATAACTGACAGTTTGTACTCTTTGACTAACCTTTCCCCCATTTTACCCACCCAAACCCACCCCAGTCCCTGGTAACCACCATTCTATTATCTGCTTCTGTGAGTTTGCAAAATCAAAAATTCTTGAGCAAATCCTGGAAGGAAATATAGCAACGTGAGGTTATTTCAGTGCATCCTTGTATCCATTTAGGGTGGCACCCAAGGTCCGAACATAAATACTTCTACCTCAAATTCTGGGGTCTCTGGGTGATGAGCAGTTCTCTCCATCAGGTCCAATGTGGTCAGCAAACCAAACAGTAAGTTATCTGCCCCATACACATCAAATAAACAGTGTCCAGAATCAAACAAGAGATGGCGAAACCATACGACCCAGCAGTCCCTCTTCCGGGTATCCACCCAAAAAACCTGAAAACATTTATCTGTAAAGATATATGTACCCCTATGTTCACTGCAGCATTATTCACAGTGGCCAAGACGTGGAAACAACAAAAGTGTCCTTTGATAGATAATTAGATAAAGAAGATGTGGCATATACATACAATGCAATATGACTCGGCCATAAGAAGAAATGAAATACTGCCATTTGCAACAACATGGATGGATCTTAAGATTATAATGCTAAGCAAAATAAGTCAGACAGAAAAAGTCAAGAACTATATGACTTCACTCATATGTGGGATATAAAACTGCAAGCAACAAATGAACAAGACAAATAGAAAAGTCATAGACACAAACAACAGTGTAGTGGTTACCAGAGGGTAAAGGTGGAGGCAGATGGTAGAAGAGGGTAAAGGAGGTCAAATACCGGGGGTGCCAAACAAATGTATACAAGTGGACACTTTGGTCAGCGTTGCTCAAGCAGTAGTTTGCCGTCATCAGAAGTGTCTGGACACTGATGGTAACCATTTTGAGCACCTCTTGTAATTGCAAAAGTCAAATGTGCTTGTATTCACCTTTTGTTATCGGTATATATTGAGTATTACAATTTCTGTACAGTTTTTTCCTTTCTTAAAATATGTATACATTTTTTTGGCACCCTCCGTATATGGTGATGGTAGGAGAACTGACTCTGGGTGGTGAAAGCACAATGCAAAACACAGATGATGTATTATACAACTGTACACTTGAAACCTATATAATTTTACTAACCAATGTCACCCCGATAAATGTAATTTAAAAAGTTTTAAAGGACAAGTTAATTAAATAAAGCCCCACAATGAAATGGGGAGCTAACACTGAGCAGTGCTTGGTCATCAGAAAATGGCAAATCTTTCAAGGCAGACTGTTAAAGACTTTCTTCTCTGGCGATAGGGTAAGCTCCTTTTGCTCAAGAAAATCTCAGGATCTTGTTTCAGGGTCCATATTTGCAAAAAGTAGATAAATAAGTCTTGGAGATCTAATACACAGCACTGTGATTGTAGACAACAAAACTATATTCTAAATATTGAACTTGCTAAGAAGCTAGATCTTAATTGTTCCCACCACTAGAAGAAATGGTCATTATGGGACATGACAGAGGGGTTAGCTCGTGCTACAATGGCAATCACGCTGCAACATAAATGGATCAAATCACTCCGTGGTACAGGCTGACCTTGGACGTACTGCAGGCCACTACAATAAAGTGAGTATCGCAATTACATAAGTCACGTGAATTTTGGGGTTTCCCAGTGCATATAAAAGTTATATTTACACGATACTGTAATCTATTGAGTGTGCAATAGCACTAGGTCTTAAAATAAGGTCTTAAAATAAATACGTATTTT
The DNA here is from genome assembly GCF_004115265.2 of Rhinolophus ferrumequinum. Taxonomy (NCBI): domain Eukaryota; kingdom Metazoa; phylum Chordata; class Mammalia; order Chiroptera; family Rhinolophidae; genus Rhinolophus; species Rhinolophus ferrumequinum. Next base: position 49,236,201 of record NC_046301.1, read on the forward strand.
AATATACATACCTTCATTTAAAATTCTTTATTGCTTAAAGGTGCTAACTCTCATCTGAAAAATGGCATGAATAGACTTGCTCAATGCAGGGTTGCCAGACAGACCCTCAATTTGAAAAAAATGCAATATCTGCAAAGTGCAATAGGAAGAGGTATGCCTGTACCCCTTACACTGACACAATGTTATATGTCAATTATATCTCAGTTTTTAAATGGTTTGAAAACCTCAGCAGTAAATTTGAAGGCTGAAAACATGTTGTGTTTTGTTTTGTTAACTTGCAAGGGAGTCTCGCCTTCAGAGAACTGGCTGTCTCAGCATTAAGATATGACACATTTAATAGACATATATTTAACCACAAAAGTATGGTTATTATGTTCAGCATTCTAATTGGTGGAGACAACATAATAGTTTGTCACAGTGGTTCTGTGTAGAGGTCAGCACTGCAAAATATCAGCAATACGTTGTTTTCTTTTAAGGAGGCGGCAACATATGGGCCTGTATTCATGATCTATGGCTATATAACAAATTATCCAAAAACTCAGTGGCTTGAAACAACAACATGTACCATCTCTCAGTCTTCTGTCGCAGGGTCTCTCATGAAGCTAAAGTCAAGATGGCAGCTGGGGCTACGGTCTCATTGGAAAGTTTAACTGGGGGAGGCTGTGTTTCCTGGCCCACTCACAAGGCTGTGGCAGGATTCAGCTCCTCACAGGCTGTTGGCCAGAGATTGCCCTCTATTTCCTGCCACACTGGCCTCTAACATGGCAGTCACGTGCTCAATGTGTGAAAACCAAGGAAAGTGAGACAAGCCAGAGACAGAGAACAGAGACCGAGACAAGCCAGAGACAAAGAAGTCACAAGCTTTTTGTAACCTAATCTCAGAAGTGACATCCTGTCACTGTTGTCATATTCTACTCGGTAGAAGTGAGTCACTAGGTCCAATCCACACTCGAGGTGAGCAAGTCACACAAGGGGGTGAATACCAGGAGATGGGACACATGTCAGAAGCTGCCTATCACAGGGCCCGACATTTAATCTATTTGGGGTTTAGTGCTAAGAAAAACAATCGAGCAGCTTAAGAAAAGACCAGGTGCGCTTTGTGTGTGTGGTTTTTTTCAGGATGCAAGGGGTTTTTCTGGCAGTCATATGTGTTATGCATGTTTAGCCATGATGGGAATTTGGATAAGCTAAGGACAGATTGAAAGTTTCACTTCCCACTTCATTCTTCTCTTTTAGAGAAATTTCCTTGTCCGCTGTCCCCCATGACTCCTGGCTTTGCCTTTGGGAGCGTCTTCCTTGCCCATCCCTCTCCAATAATACATCTTAAATGGGCAAAAGAGATGGAACTTTGGGGAGGGAGGGTGCAGAGTCCAAAGTTCACTTCCTGCTAATATAGATTTAGGGCCAGAGATGTGTGGGGGTTTGAACAATCATTAGCTTTTTGACACAATAGAATTGCAGGCGATTCTATTATAATCCCTTTTCCAGAAGCAGTTTTCCACCCAGGCACCTTTTCACACACTGGCTGGGATGCTCTCTCACTCATTTGTTCCCGTCTCTTTCCTAACCCATTTCTGAACACGAAAACATGTTTGTGACTCTTCCTCGCAAGTGTAACCACAATTGTCATTTCTGCTTGATCATGATACGAATACACGGTAATTGTTCTTTCATCTTCGTCTTGTGCCTCATTAACAGCACAGCATTACAGCCACCATCAATTGCTTGAAGCAGGTCCCTCCCTGGGAGACTTGGCTCAGCCCGTTGATTGTATCAGTTCACGGCCGCCTCCCCCATCCTGCTCCTTTCCTTCACCCTCATCATGAGAAAGACATGCAGTGCACATACCGCACAGTTTTCAAAACACCTACCAGCTGACCAAGGCCAGTCTCCTTGTGCCGAGTGAAAGGCAGGTGTCCTGGGTGTGGCAGGGTCTTCACCAGGTCACCAACCAGCTCGTGAAGATCAATTCCGAGTCTGCAGCTGCTTTGAAGGTCATGGATATTGGCCATCTCAACTAGGAAGTGATGCTGGCAGGCAAAGGATGGATCCAAGAGGTTGTTAGGAAGTAAAATAGCGTGCTTCCTAAAGAACAGACACTTTTCTAAGTGCTTTGGATATATTAACTCCTGACAACAATCAAGTAAGGTGGGCATTACTATCTCTTCTTTACAGATGAGGACACTGAGCCACCAAGAGTTTCCATAATTCAAGTCACTGGAGTCAGGCATCCGACACAGTCTGATTCCGAAACCTATGTCATTGACCATTATGCTATTGTGCCTTCCGCTCAATTATCTGCTTGCTATAGAGTAAATATTGTCCACTTATTTGCATCCCTTCCACCTGCATCCCTTCCATCCCTTACACACACACACGCGAGTGCACGCGCACACACACACACACACACACACACACGTCTACAGGAAATTGGTAGGAAGGAGAGCAACTGAGGCATGTAGATGCACAAGGGGTGGACCAGACCAAAGAACGTGGCTCTGCAGAGTGGGCCGAAATGGAAACCCTGTATCCATTAAACAGTCTACGCATCCTTGTGCCAGCCCTTGCAACCATTACCCTGGATTCATTTTCTCTCCGTAGATTTTATTTGCTCTTATTCACAGTAGCCAAAAGGTGGAAGCAAACCAATTGCCCATCAAAGGATGAATGCATAAACAAAATGTGACCTATCCATACAATGGGCTATTATTCAGACATAAAGAAGAATGAAACTCTGACATATGCTACAATATGGATGGACCTTGAAAGCATTATGTTCAAGTAAAAGGAGCCATGCACAAAAGGCCACATGGTGTACGGTGCCACCAGATTTTTAAAAGCCCTGGATGACCGTGAAGTGCAGCAAAGCTTTCGAACCAGTGCCTATATTATGTTGGGTTTCAATCAATAAAAGACTGATGCCCAGGCCATGTAGAGAAGGTCAGAGAGAGAATTCTTTGGTTGCCAGACCTGCTTCAGGTCACGCTGAACCACTCACGTATTCTGCTGAGCTCATGTGACTTTCTCGGGCTGGACTTGGGAGAGTAGCTAAGCCCTTTTTAGGTTTCTTTTTTCATTGATCTGATCCTTGGGTATTGAAGGAAGTAAAATAAGAGGACTCAGGAGTCCTCTGAGCCCAGCTGTGCCACTTTTGAGCACACTTGCTTAATTTTTCTAAACCTCTTTTCTCTGTGCAATCTCAGTCGTCAGGATGAGTTCCCATCCTTCAGATGCTTCGAGTCTGTGCCTGAGAAATGACACCTGGTCGCCTGTCGCTCAGTGACTTGCGAAACTTCGATACATCCCAGAAGGGAAGGAACGTCTGGGGAACATGGGCGTCTTCCCAGCTATGGCTGACAAAATCCTGTTGGACGAGATATCAGCTCGTCTTAGCTTGTCGGGCCCCCCCTGGGTTGTTTACACCCCAAGGGAGCCTGGGTTGACGAGAAGTTGCCAAGTCTTTGAGCCGCACCACCTCCTTTCATCATGATGAGATCTCATTGCTACAGCTCCACAGGCAAAGGGGGCCCCAAAGGTCAGGACCTGAGGTTTGAATGGAACCATGGGCTGGTAACACAGATGAGAAGAGAGGCATGAAGCAAGGAAAGGGTTCTAATTGCTGCAAAGATGAGTTCAAGCCTGTGCCTAGGGGGTGAGCATGAGCTTTTTGGGCACACGGCCATTCTCTGGCCGCGTGGGAAAGCAGGATATGCCAACCATGCCTGTGAACCCACACAAACATGGTTTCCAGGAAGTGCATATCGGCATAGCATCTGGGGAAGGCAGGGGTAGGGTCGTAACAAGAAAGGGAGCAAGAGAGGAAATCCAGAGACCTGGACACATTCTCTTCCTTCAACAGGTCCTGGTCGCATGCATGTGTTCGTCTGTGGGAATTCATCGAGCTGTACACTTATCTGTGCTCTTTTTTTCTGCATGTAGTTATTCTTCAATAAAAAGTTTTTTCAAAAGAAATTAAAGATGAGTTTGTTCCCTATGTACCAGCATAGAAATATGACGCAGACATATAACTAAAGGGAACAAAGCAAATAGCAGAACAATTCAGTAGAATGAGCCCACATATATAACAAGCAGCTATAAATGAGTAAGTCAACACGTAGGTGGGGATTTGGAGAGAAACTGTCCCACCTGGTGCCCGAGTTCTCGTGAAATAAAAAGAAGAATTGGGAGGATGAGCACGTGCAAGCTTTTTAAATTTTGTTATTGTGATAGAATAGACATAACATAAAATTTACCATTTTAACCATTTTTAAATGTACAGTTCAGGGGCATTAAGTCCATTCACACTGTTGTGCAACCATCCCCACCATCCACCTCCAGAACTTTTCCTCTTGCAAAACTGGAATTCTGTCCCTATTAACAGCTAACTCCTCCTCCCCCGCCCCAGCCTCTGAAAACCATCATTCAATTTTCTGTCTCCATGAATCTGACTCCTCTGGGGACCTCACATAAGTGGAATCACACAGTATTTGTCCTCTTGTGTCTGGCTTATTTCACTTAGTATGATGTCCCCAAGGTTCATTCATGTTGTAGCGGGTGTCAGAGTGTCCTTTCTTTTTTAAGACTGAATGATATTCCATCGTGTGGATGGGCCACATTTTGTTTATCCATCCATCTGTCAGTGGACACTTGGGCTGCTTCCACCTTTGGGTCATTGTAAATAACGCCGCTATGAACAGGGGTATGCAAAAATCTTTTCAATATTGGCTCTCAGTTATTTTGGATATAAACCCAGAAGTGGGATTCCTTTCTCAAATGGTAATTCTATGTTTAATTTTTTTTTTTTTAAGGCACCACCATGACTGTGTTCCACAGTGGTGGCGGCATTTAATGGGAATGTTCTGGTTTTGCTGAATACATTTCAGTACTGTTTGAATATTCCACTCCTAGATAAGGAAAATATACATCCACACAAAGATTTGTAGGCTAATGTTTATAGCAACATCATTCACAATAGTCAAAAGGTGGAAACAACCCAAATATCCGTTCATGGATGGATGAGGAGACAAAATTAGGTCTATCTATACAATGGAATATTATTCAGCCATAAAAAAGGATAAAATACTGTTACAGACAACAACATGGATGAAACTTAAAAACATTATGCTGAGTGAAAGAGTCAAATACAAAAGACCACAATTAAGATTCGTTTCATGTGAAACGTCTAGAACAGGGAAATCTATAGACACAGAATATAGCTTAGTGGTTAACAGGGGCTGGGAAATATGGAGGGGATTGGGGCAATAACTAAAAGGCACAGGGTTTCTTTTTGGAGGTGATTAAAATGTTCTAAAATTGACTGTGGTGACGGTTGCACAAATCTGTAAATATTAGCAAAAACCATTGAATTGTACACTTCAAATGGGTGAATTGTGTTATAGGGAATTATATCTCTTTAAAGCTGCTAAATAAAATGAAATGAAGTGAAGCAAAGTGAAATGCAGTGAAATAAAGGCTGCAAAAGAATAAAGGGACCCAGCAATCCCTCTCCTGGGTATCTACCCAAAAAATCTAAAATCGTTTTTCCACAAAGATATATGTGTCCCAATGTTCACTGCAGCTTTATTTATGGTGGCCAAGACATGGGAAAAAACCAAAATGTCCTTCGATAGATGAATGGATAAAGAAGTTGTGGTATATACACACAATGGAATACTATTCTGCCATAAGAAAAAATGAAATATACCATTTGCAACAACATGGATGGATCTTGAGATTATGATGCTAAGTGAAATAAGTCAGACAGAAAAAGTAGAGAACCATATGATTTCACTGATATGTGGTATATAAAACTGAAAACAATAAAAGAACAAGACAAACAAATGAAGAAACAAAAACTCATAGACACAGACAATAGTTTAGTGGTTACCAGAGGGTAAGGGGGGTGGGGGTGGGAGATGAGGGTAAGGGGGATCAAATATATGGTGATGGAAAGAGAACTGACTCTGGGTGGTGAACACACAATGTGATATATAGATGATGTATTACAGAACCGTATACCTGAAATCTCTATAACTTTACTAACAATTGTCACCCCAATAAACTTTAATTTAAAAAATTAAAAAATAAAGAATAAAGGAGGAAGGTCATGAGAAAGAGAAGAAAGAAATTGAATCAGTTGCAAAACATCAATGGAGGCAGCTGGACCAGACTCTGGGGCTGGAGCCTCTGGGAGTGAATGCCACTGTGCCAATTACTGGTTGGGTGACCTTGGGCAGTCATTTTACCTCTATGAGTCTCGGTTTTCTTTTCTGTGAAATGGGAGCAAACAATGCTAAGCTCTTGAGGCTGTTGAACACTCGATGAGATCATAAACAAGTGAAGTTGGTATTATCTGCACAGCTGAATGTGGAAGAGATGGGAGTGGGTGCAATGATGGATTGATGATAGCCAGATGAGCTGGACCTGGGGGTGCTTTGTGGGGAGCTGGCATAGAAGCCCTTGTTGGTTTGGAAGCTCTGCCTCAGCCTCCTTAACCAGGGGATGTTGGCTGAGCTTCAACATTACTCATTCTGTGGGTGTTTGGCTCTATTTCCTCAGCAAGGGTGTGTTCCTCCCATCATGAGGTTTCCTAAGTGACAGAAAACTCACTGGCAATAAAGGCCCAGACAGCTGTGCGACCCAATTCACAGAAAGGACCCTCGGGAGAAACCTGAGAAGATCCTGCCTGTCGGCCCCTTCTCCCAGGTCGGTAAGTGGGCCTGACCCCTCAGGGTAGTCAGCCACTCACCAACTAGGAGTGTGGTGAGACAGCCTGGCTTTAAGCAGAGCTACTTCTAAAATTAGTAAGTCATTCGGCAGACATTAGACCCTCTCTCTTTCTCTCTCTTTCTCTCTCTCTCATTTTCTCCATCTCATTGAATGAATGCATGTTCTGGTTTTCCACCCACCCATCCATCCATCCATCCATCCTTTATTTCATTTGTTTATTTGTTTATTATTTGTTTACTCAACAAATTCTCCCCAACACTGCCTCTGGGCCCATTCCCACACTGGTGACCCTGATGGAGACAGAGATAAAGAAGTCAGCCTTTCAGTCCTAAAAATGGAGCTGCCAGCTCAGCCACAAGAGTAAGAATCAAAAGCACTGCTGTAATGCAGGTCGAAACAGGCAGCGCTGGGGAGTCCGGAGAAGGGAGAGGCAACTGCCAGTGGGTCAGCCGGGATCATTAAACCGCCCTCGCTGTGCCATTACTGTAAAGCATCTAGTGCTCTTTTAAGGTCCTTTTCCAGTGAGAAAAGTGAGTCTCAGAGAGGAGACTGGATGCTCAGGGACACGCAGCTGGGAAGGGGCCAAGGCAGGATTGATTCTGGTTTATCCAGCTCCAGAGTCCATGCTCCTTCTACTTTCTCTCTCACACACAGTATTATTTGGTTTCTCTTTTCTTACAGCGTGGGCTCCATGGTGTGTGTGTGTGTGTGTGTGTGTGTGTGTGTGTGTGTGTGTGTGTGTGTAAGACAGAAAAAAGTGACAGATTTAATGTACCTTTCTGTCATAGACTAGAGCTACATAAGGGCAGGGAGCATGTCTGTCTTATATAGTGTGTAGCTCATAATAGACACTGAAAATATTTGCTGAATAGATAGATACAGGGGTGGTTGGGTGGAGAAGTAGATGGAAGGGTAGGTGGGTGGATGGATGGATGGATGGATCAATGAGTGGAGGGAAAGACATGATAACATCCAAATTGGCAGAGAAGTGTCTTGACTAATAAAAAAGCATTCCAGGCTGAGGAGGAAGTGTACGAAAAGGCAAGGAAATGGTAAAATGCCAAGAATATGGTAAAAGTCATTCTGCTCAGCCAGAGTGTAGATAGAACAGGACTCAGATGAGAACGGAGAACTCAGACAGGTGTTCAGGATCAAGGTAGACGGAGGGAGGTGGATTGGTCTGTTCAGATCAGAGACTCACTGGGAGAGTTTCAAAGTAGTATTCCCCACGCTGCTCATCGTCTCATTTTAAACCCAACCCCGAAGCATCTCCTTGTTGATGCCTCTTCAACCAGTCAGCTCCTGGGTGGCAGAGGGGAATACATGGGGTCACTTGCCCTGCTTATCAGTCCAGTAATAAGTCTAGTCTGTCACAGGCTGGTTCTGAAGGGGGCATAGGGAAATTTCCAGATGGGTGGCATTGTGCAGTGGACCTAGCAGGAGTTCTGGAGGTATCCAGGGTGAAAGACATCACTGGAGTGGCACACTAGAAAGGACACTCTTCATGGACTGTCATCTCTTGCCCAAGTCTGACCATGAAACAATTTCCCACCACCAGGATCCTATTCGCTCTCAAAACTCCAGATAGATGAACGAGGGTTTATCCCCTAAGCCCCGCTGCCTTCCTGTGGAGACCTTCAACCCATCTTCTCTTGACTCCCTAGGATCAGCTAATGGTGCTGAGAACCGGACTCAGAATCTGAGACATGAGCGATACTCGGCCTCTGGAGGAGGTGGGCTGGGTGCGGCTTGGAGGCGAGGGAGGGGAGTCTGGCGAGAGGGGCGGTGACGCGCTGAATGCTTCAGAGACAGTGGAGGGGTGGGGGCATCCTGACCTGGATTCAGAGCTAAAAAGTGCTTTGTGATCATTCAAATAGAGAAAGACTCAGGTGGAACTCAAGTCGGCTTGGGGGGACCCTACTACATCTTTATCAAAATATCCTGCTTCTCTTCTGGAAAGAAAATTTGACCCCAACGTCCTTCTTCCTCAGATAGGATAAGACAGGATTCTCAGCATTAACTTCAGAAATTCTGAGACCTGTACATATGAGAAAGGAATGCTTAGAACACTCTTGGGAAGATAGAGAAACAAAGCAACCTAATGTGACAACCGGAAGGGACCTTCAAATTCCTTCACACACACACACACACACACACACACACACAGAGTCTATATTTGGAAACTGGGGCTCAGATAGGAGGAGTGACTTTCTCAAGTTCATACACGACTAAAACTGAGCAGGGCGCCAGCAAGGAAACCAATTTTGGGTAGCGAGCGCACAATGGAGCATACAGATATGGAATTATGTTGTAAACCTGAAATTTACATAATCTTATTAACCAATGTTACCTCAATACATTTAATTAAAAATAAGAACATAAAGGATACCGAGTCAAATTAGAATTTCACATCCACAGCAAATAATCTTATAGTATAAGTATATCCCGTGTAATAGTGGGGATGTATTTATATTAATCTGAAGTTTGAGTGTAACTGGACATCCTGCAATTTACCTGGCAACCCTAACCCCAGGCCTCTTTGGACCACATCTCCTGCTTCTGCTTGACCTCCATACCCCTTTGATTATTTCTGTCATCTCTTGGCCCAGGAGGCATATGACATGTCAGGCGCCCGTCTAGCCCTGACGCTGTGTGTCACCAAAGCCCGGGAAGGTTCTGAGGCAGATCTAGATGCCCTGGAACACATGTTCCAGCAGCTGGGATTCGAGAGTACCATGAAGAGAGACCCCACCGCCCAGGTATTGTGCAGCCAGCCCCAGGCCAACGGGGGAGGGGCTGGACCGGAAGGTGGGCTCCAGGGAAGCGCTTGAGTCTGGCCATTCCTCTCACTCTAGCAATTCCAGGAAGAGATGGAAAAATTTCAGCAGGCCATTGATGCCCGGAAAGATTTTGTCAGCTGTGCTTTTGTGGTGCTCATGGCGCATGGGCTAGAAGGTCACCTCAAAGCGGAGGACGAGCAGATGGTTGAGCTGGAGGACCTCTTTAGGGTTCTGAACAACAAGAACTGCCAGGCCCTGAGAGCCAAGCCTAAGGTGTACATCGTGCAGGCCTGTCGTGGAGGTGGGGACAGAGCCAAGAACAGTCTGTGTTCCTAACCCAGCACTAAGCCCAGATCTACAGCCCAACTGCTCATCTGTTTTCTGACCTGTTCCTTTCCCCATCTTTCTCTCTGAGTTTGCCTTTTCCTCTTCTTGGTGCTTCAGAACAAAGGGACCCTGGTGAGAGAGTAGGTGGAGACAACACTGTGATGGTTACAGAGAAGCTCCAAACCATTCCAACGCACACGGACATGCTCTACATCTACTCCACCGTGGAAGGTATGTGCTCCCCGCTGACCCAAGCTGGCTCCCGCCCCCCTACCTCGCCCACCACTCCTGACCCCTGCAGCACTCTTCCAGGACCCCCCCTCTTCCAGGCCCTCTTGCACCACACCCACCACACCCCCATTGAAGCCCACTTCTCTGCGATCCCCTGAGCCTACTTCTCTGCGATCCCCAGGGTACCTTTCCTACAGAAATGACAGGAAAGGCTCCGGCTTCATCCAGACCCTGGTTGATGTATTCTTGGAGAGAAAAGAACCCATCCTGGATCTTCTGACAGAGGTGAGTTGGGACAGTATGTGAGATCATTTAGATGAAATACAGATACATTTCTATAAACAAAACCTTTGGGTTTAACCAACGTTTGGGCAAACTTTTTTTTCTAATGGTTATGTGCTTTCATAGCAGATTAGGAAAAAAAATATATAACAAGAATGTCTAACCAACGATTCCATAGAGATGATGGTATAGGATGAGACAATAAAAGTCACTCACCTGAGGACAGGGATATCCACTTGCCCTCTTCTCTAACCTTCTCCCCATGAGCCCATTATACCGACTCCCCCAGGGGCCGAGCCCCAAGCTGACCAAATTTATTGCTACAGGTTACCCGGCGAATGGCAGAAGCAGAGGTGGTTCAAGAAGGGCAACCAAAGAAAGTGAACCCTGAAATCCAAAGCACCCTTCGGAAACAGCTCTATCTGCAGTAGAAGTAGAAAGAGAATGGAGGGGCTTCCTTTCAGGTGCCTCTCTCTGACCCTTGGATGTTTAAAGGCAGCTCTCATCACTTCCTCCATATCTTCTCTTCCCAAAGCTAAATGGCACCCAATCCTTTCATCACTCTCCTTATGCAAGTACTCCTTCAATCTGTTCCTGTCCTGCATAGAGCAACCCAGCTAAAACTGAGCACAAGGCCTAGTGGTAACAATAACATCACCTCCCTCAGGCTGGACTCTTTACATCTATTAATGCAACCTAAGATGGTAATTGCTTTTTCCACTTTCTGCTCCTATGCTCATCTGAAATCTTCTATCTTTCATAAATCATACCAATACAAATGTAACTGCATAAAGCTCAACATTTTCCCCTGATAAACCAATCACTAACTCCTACATCAGTCAAAGCTTTGGGGGCTCCTGAATATCACCTAGAGGTATAACCTCTCCCTGAATCCACATCCATTCTTATCTCCCACAGATTCATTTCCAATTCCTAGAAATTCAGTCAAGCAAGAATCATTCTTTCTCTCTAAGACACCCCCTTCCTTGGCTAGCAAGCTGGTGCCTTAACCCCATTCTCCTAGTTCATGGGCTCTCTCTGGCTAATGGAGATGCCTCCTCCTCCTTTTCTGTTTCTCTCCCTCCTAATTAACACTGCCCTACTCCCCACTACCACTAGGCCCTGGACTCTGCCTTCTCTCCAAGAAAATCCATCCATTCATCCATTTTCATGGTTTCAACTTCCAACCACTCTGCATCAGGGTATGTTGGAACTATTGAACATCCCCTAGTGTCACCCTGTTATTTTGTATACAAAGTAATAGAGGCCCAGAGAAGTTAAATGGCTTGGTAAATGCCACACAGTAAGTCAAGGGCAGGGTAAAGTGTTGGCCTCCAGCCCAGTCCCCTTCCACTGCCTGCTAAGTCTTAATCCATCAGAAAACTTTTCTAATTAGAGGAACCACCTAAGAAAAGTTCTCCCTATCTTGGAGGGAGGAGCTTCCTGGAAGATATCTAGAAATACTGGTTCCTTGATAACCAGTATTCAAGGTTACCTCCATGAAATTCCAGCAGTGGGTTGGAAGGTGGATCAGAAGCTCTACCTTCCAAGTCTATGATGCATGTCTCTCTATCTCCAGCCTGGACCTTTCCCACGGAAATAATCTGTGGTCATATCTGCGTTGAAAACTTATGGTTAAAGATGAGTCTTTTCTTCCTGGTCTACCCTCCAAGTATTCCCTGGCACCCCAACCTCAGACCCCAAGTTTGGAATTCTGCACTTATCTATAGCATCCTTCTTCTTGCAACCTTCATATGCCACCAGCCACCATGCCCAGGCCAGCCTGACTTTGAAACACTTCTCCTGTTATCTCTTCCCTTACATGTCACTCTCTAGGCTCAAGTCCCACCTTCTCATGCTTGTATCTTTGTACCAACTTCCTTCCTTGCCTCTCTGCCTGACCATCTCAGCCCTCCTCTGCCCTTCATACTTTCTACAATTCTTGATCTTCCTAGAATATGCAAGAAGATACAACGCCACCCCATCATTTATAGACCAAGGCCAAACTCCATATCCTGATTTCTTACACCCTTATATTACTATTCCACCGCTACCGGCAATCAGCTAAATTCACCCCCCCACTCCTCCCACCAGAGCCTTTGCTATCACCATTTCCCCAAGCTGGAGTGCCCTCTCTCTCCCTTCACCCCCTTCCACTGCCTCCCACCCCTACTTATTCCAGAAAGTCATTCCTAATAGTCTTTCTAGTTGATTCTGCCTCTCTCACCCAGGATGAGACACTGATGATTACAATTTCTTAAGGGCAAGGAACAAGTCTTTGATTAACTTAATGGGTCGTTCAATAAATAGTTGTCAGATTTTAAAAGTATGTGTTGGAATCTTTTCTCTGCACTTAAACCATGAGGCTGATGTGAAAGGCATCATGGATTTGGTTTCTTTTTTCTGATGGCCAGCTGCCTCCCAGGTGTGTCTATCATAAACAGAGAATCAGGAGCTCATCCTGTCTCTTCCATAAAAGCAGATGTGTTAGGAATTTGCAAAGTTACAGGCCACTCTTCCATGCCAAGTGGCTATATTTTACATGATGGTTCCATCTCCAGAATATTCCCAAGAAAGTATCCAGACACAGAACTGTAGCTTTTCTCAACCATAAGGGACCTTGGAGATCAGCTAGTTATAGGATCACAAATATGGAGCAAGTGTGCCAACTCTCCCTGTCTGGGTGCTCATTATAGACATAATTAATCAGTCACACCTCTTATCTACTGAACTGGGGTGTAGCCTCAAAGTCCTGCTTGTCTCAGCACTCCAAGAAGCATGGCACACCATTCTTGACCCAGTTTAACCCCTTCATTAGGGAGTGACTTGTCTAGAGTCACCAAGTTCTTAAGCAGTAAACACAGGGCTCCTCACCTATGGTGCAGTAAGAGCCATGGCCGCAGTCAGGGCTTTATATGTAGGAATAGCAGAGCAAGTGGCTGAGGCAGGGGTGCGTACACAAGGACAAGTAAATCTGAGGTGATGCACATACTGTGTCCTGTACACCCACCCATGTGCACACTTGTGCTCTAAACACCCAACGATTTTGGAGTCACCAAATACAGGAGTCAGCAAATTATCACCCGCTTGCCAAATCCAGCCTGCAGCCTGTTTTTATAAATTGACATTTATTGGATGATGACGTCATAAAAATGGCAGTGTAAGGGGAGCCTCTTGAAATCTCCCCTGGAATTTATAACAAATTGAACAACTATAACTCCACAAAGGACTCCCTACACAGCAGACAGGCAAGACTAAGAGGCCCACTACTGAATTCACCTAAAGGTGGGCAAATTGTGCGAGCAGGGGAGGAGAGAAGGGAGAAGTGCAAAGACTGGGCCGCGCCCGCGCAGGACACAGACCGAGCTCAGTGCTCCGAGCTCCCTGCATCCCGGAACTACCGCAGCTGCGGGAGAGGGAAGAACTTGGACTGCTAGGGCTCTGCTTATGGCCCACAGGGCTGAGGGGGCAGCATATAACATGGCTGAACCCAACGCTCATGGCAGAGACATCGGAGCAAAGACTGAGGGAAGAAGGCTGAAAATGGTGGTTTCAGCCCTCACTGCGGAGCAGAGAACAGAAGCCTTAGGCACTGAGAATAGCCGCCCCCTCCTTATCCTCCCAGAGCTCACCCCGCCCCCACCTGCCCAGTGCTAGAAGTGGAATAGTAGCAGTGTCAGATCAAAAGAACAAAATATTTGCAGTTCTGAGAACTGTGGTCCACAGACACAGACTCACAGCCCAACTAGTTCTGGCAAAGGGGAGAGAGCTATGGAAGCAGGACCGGCTGTGGTAGTGGTCACCGCCATTGCTCTGGGTCACGTCTCACAACCCACCCTGCCCCTGTCCCCACCTAACTGGGCAGATCCCTGCAGGAGTAAACAGAGCTGCTGAAATTCATGGGCTCTGAATCTGGTGCAGGAAGAATTTTGGAACTTTAGAAGCTTTCCACATCCCCCCACGGAGGCCCTATGACCCAGGTGAACTGTTCAGAGAGGAAAAGCCCGCCTTCCAGGGAATCTCCCCATTGTGTGAGAAGCCAGGATACTGCAAAGAAAATATAACACTACAGTGTAAGAGAGAATAAAAGACTGTAGTCGGAGAGAAAATTAAACATTCTACCAACACCTACTGGAAAAGAAAAGAAAGACCTCTTTTTATCAACCTGTTGCAGAACCCACTCCTGTAGATGTCTAGGAAGAGAAATAATAAATCATTAATAGCCATGAATAACCAAAGTAACAAGACAGCTCAGAAAGAAAATGAAAAGTCTCCAGAAAAGGAACTTAAAGATATGGAAATATGTGACTTAAATGACATAGAATTCAAGATTGCTGTTCTTAAAAAACTCAACGAGATGCAAGAAAACACAGATGGGCAGTTTAATGAACTCAGACACACAATCAAAGAAAAAAATGAACATTTACCAAAGAGACTGAAATTTTTAAAAAGAACCAAATAGAATTTCTGGAGATTTAGAACTCAATAAAAGAAATGAAGAATGAAATAGCCAGCTTAGGTAGTAGAGTTGACCAGATGGAGTAAAGAATCAGTGACATCGAATATAGAAATCTGGAAATGAAACAGATGGAAGAAGAAAGAGACTTGAGACTTAAAAGAAATGAAAGAACTCTACAAGAACTTTCTGACTCCATCAGAAAGAGCAATATAAAAGAATAATGGGCATACCAGAAGGAAAAGAAAGAGAGAAGGGAACAGAGAGTATATTCAAACAAAGAGTCGATGAGAACTTCCCAAACTTGTGGAAAGAAGTAGAACCTCGAATCCAAGAAGCAAATAGAACACCTAATTACCTCAACCCCAACAGGCCTTCTCCAAGGCACATTGTATTGAAGCTGTAAAAAATTAACGACAAAGAAAGAATCCTCAAGGCAGCCAGGGAAAAGAAGACGGTAACCTACAAAGGAAAGCCCATTAGATTATCTTCAGATTGTTCAGCAGAAACTCTATAAGCCAGGAGAGAGTGGAATCAAATATTCAAATTATTGAAAGAGAGAAATTATGAGCCAAGAATAATATATCCAGCAAAGATATCCTTTAGATATGAAGGAGGAATAAAGACCTTTCCAGACATACAGAAGCTGAGGGAATTTTCTAACACACGACCTGCACTACAAGAAATACTGAAGGAGGCTATTCGATCAGCATAAATAGGAATAATTTGTGACAACCAAAACATAAAAGTGGAGAGAGTAAAAGCCTGAACTGAAATATGGGAATGGAGAAAGTAAGCATGCTGAAGAAAATGAATACTCTAAATATGAAACTTTCTTTTACAAAAATTTAATGGTAACCACTCAAAAAAAATCCAGAATTGAAATATATATCGTAATAAAAGAAGAAACAGAGGGAGAAATCATAGAATACCACCACACAGAAATAATAAACAACAACAAAAAGGCAAAGAAACAATAGAGAAACAGTCTTACCAGAAAACCAAAGATAGGCTGATAGGAAATCCTCACATATCAATAATCACCCTAAATGTAAATGGATTGAACTCACCAATAAAAAGTCACAGAGTAGCAGATTGGATCAAAAAACTAAACCCAACCATATGCTGCCTCCAAGAGACACATCTCAGCTATAAGGAAAAGCTATAAGACACATCTCAGACTCAAAGTGAAGGGTGGAAATGGACACTCCAAGAAAATGGTATCCAGAGAAAATCAGTTATAGTCATCCTGATATCAGGTGAAACAGACTTCAGGATAAAAAAGGTAACAAGAGACAAAGATGGACATTTCATAATGATAAAGGGGACGATAGAACAAGAAGACATAACAGTCATCAATATTTATGCCCCAATCAGGGAGCACCAAAATATACCAAGCAACTACTAACAGAACTAAAGGGAGAAATTGACCAAAACACAGTTACAGCAGGGGACCTAAATACATCATTTGATAGCTATGGATAGATCATCCAAACAGAAAATAAATAAAGAAATATCAGCCCTAAATAACACATTAGATGAAATGGACATAATTGACATTTATAGAGCACTTCATCTTAGAACATCAGACTATACATTTTTTTCTAGTGTACATGGAACATTCTCAAGGATAAACCATATATTGGGATATAAAACTAGCCTCAGCAAATTTAAGAAGATTGAAATCATACCAATCATATTCTCTGATCACAAGCTTTGAAATTGGATATCAACTGCAAAAAGAAATCAGGAAAAACCACAAATATGTGGAGATTAAACAACATACTTTTAAAGAATGACCAGGTCCAAGAAGAAATAAGAGGAGAGATCAAAAGATACATAGAAACAAATGAGAATGAAAATACATTCTACCAAAATTTTGGGGATGCTGAGAGAGTAGTTTTAAGAGGGAAATTTATATCATTACAGGCCTATCTCAAGAGACAAGAAAAATCCCAGATAAATAACCTCACGTTACACCTTAAAGAACTACAAAAAGAAGAAGAAATCAAACCCAAGGTCAGCAGAAAAAAGGAAATAATAAAAATCAGAGCAGAACTAAATGAACTAGAGAATAAAAAGTCAATAGAAAACAATTAATGTGACAAAGGGTTGGTTCTTGGAAAAGATTTAAAAAATTGACAAACCCTTGGCTAGACTCACTAAGATAAAAAGAGAAAAGACACTAATAAACAAAATCAGAAATGAAAGAGGGGAAGTTATCATGGATGCCACAGAATTAAATACAAAGGATCATCCAAGAATACTATGAAGGACTATCTATGCCACCAAATTCAATAACATAGAAGAAATGGACAGGTTCTTAGAAACATATAGTCTTCCTAGGCTGAATCATGAAGAATTGGAAAATCTAAACAGACCGATCACCAGTAAGGAAATTGAATCAGTCATCCAAAACCTTCCCAAAAGCAGAAGTCCAGGACCAGATGGCTTCACTAGTGAATTCTACCAAACCTTCAAAGAGGATCTAATACCAATCCTACTCAAACTCTTCCAAGAAATTGAAGAAGAGATAGTACTCCCTAACTCATTTTATGAGGCCAACATTACCCTGATACCAAAACCTGGTAAGGATAACACAAAAAAAGAAAACTACAGACCAACATCTCTGATGAATACAGATGCAAAAATCCTAAAAAAAATTCTAGCAAATCAAATGCAACAATGCATTAAAAAGATTATTCATCACGTCCAAGTAGGGTTCATCCCAGGGGTACAAGGATGGTTCAACGTACACAAATCCATCAATGTGATACACCACATAAATAAAATAAAGGACAAAAATCATATGATTATATCAATTGATGCAGGAAAAGCGTTTGACAAGATACAACATCCATTTATGATTAAAACACTTAATAAAATAGGTATAGAAGGAAAATACCATATGACAAACCCTCAGCTAATATCATAATTAATGGTGAAAAACTGAAGCCGTTTGCTCTACATTCAGGAACACGACAGGGCTGTCCCCTATCACCTCTGCTTTTCAACATAGTGTTGGAAGTCCTAGCCAGAACAATCAGGCAAGAGAAAGAAATAAAAGGCATCCAAATTGGGAATTAAAAAGTTAAATTGTCACTCTTTGCAGATGACATGATGCTATATATAGAAAACCCTAAAGACTTCGCCAAAACGCTATTGGAAACAATCAATGAATACAGTAAAGTTGCCAGCTACAAAATCAACGTACAAAAGTCCATTGCATTCCTATATACTAACAATGAAATCTCAGAAAAAGAAATTTTAAAAAAATTCCTTTTGCAATTGCAACAAAAAGTATAAAATACCTAGGAATAAACTTAACCAAGGATGTGAAAGACCTATATACTGAAAACTATAAGATATTTTTAAAAGAAATTGAAGAAGACACAAAGAAATGGAAAAGACATTCCATGCTCATGGATTGGAAGAATCAACATAGTTAAAATGGCCGTATTACCCAAAGCAATATACATATTTAATGCAATCCCCATCAAATTCCCAATGGCATTTTTAAAACAAATAGAACAAAAAATCATCAGATCTGTATGGAACCACAGAAGACCCCAAATAGCCAAAGCAATCCTAAGAAAAAAGAACAACGCTGGAGGTATCACACTCCCTGACTTTAGCTTGTACTACACGGCAACAATAATCAAAACAGCATGGTACTGGCAGAAAAACAGACACATAGACCAATGGAATCAAATTGAGAACCCAGAAATAAACCCTCATAAATATGGACAGATAATTTTTGACAAAAAAGCCAAAAACATACAATGGAGAAAAGACAGCCTCTTCAATATGGTGCTGGAAGAATTGGAAAGCCACGTGCAAAAGAATGAAACGGGACTGCTATCTGTCACCATGTACCAAAATTAATTCAAAACGGATCAAAGACCTAAGCATAAGACCTGAAACAATAAACTACACAGAAGAAAACATAGGTATTAAACCTTGGGTTCAAAGAGCATTTTATGAATTTGACTCCAAAGGCAAGGGAAGTAAAAGCTAAAATAAATGAATGGGACTATATCAAACTTAAAAGCTTCTGCACAGCAAAAGAAACCATTGACAAGATAAAGAGGCAATCAACTGAAAGAGAGAAGACTTTTGCAAACAACGTCTTCAATAGGGGCTAATATCCAAAATATACAAGGAACTCATACAACTCAACAACAAAAAAACGAACAACCCAATTGAAAAATGGGCAGAGGACCTGAACAGACATTTCTCCAAAGAGGACACACAAATGGCAAATAGACATGAAAAAATGTTCAACATCAGTAATCATCAGAGAAATGCAAATAAAAACCACAATGAGATATCACCTCACCCCAGTTAGAATGGCTATCATCAACAGGACAAATAGTAACAAATGTTGGAGAGGCTGTGGAGAAAAAAGGAACCCTCATACACTGTTGGTGGGAATGCAGACTGGTGCAGCCGCTATGGAAGGCAGTATGGAGGTTCTCAAAAAATTAAGAATAGAATTACCATATGACCTAGCAATCCCTCTCCTGGGTATCTACCCAAAAAATCTGAAAACATTTATCCATAAAGACATGTGTGCTCCATTGTTCATTGTAGCTTTATTTATGGTGGCCAAGACATGGAAACAACCAAAATGTCCTTCGACAGATGAATGGATAAAGAAGTTGTGGTAAATATATACACAATGGAATACTATTTGGTGGTAAGATGAAATTGTACCATTTGTGACAACATGGATGGATCTTGAGATTATAAGGCTAAGTGAAATAAGTCAGACAGAAAAAGCAGAGAACCATATGATTTCACTGATGTGTGGTATATAAAACTGAAAACAACAAAAGAACAAGACAAATGAAGAAACAAAAACTCATAGACATAGACAATAATTTAGTGGTTACCAGAGGGTAAGGGGGGAGGGAGGCTCTAGAAGAGGGTAACCGGGGTCTAATATATGGTGATGGAAAGAGAACTGACTCTGGGTGATGAACACATCATGTGAGATATATATAATGTATTACACAATTGTACACCTGAAATCTATGTAACTTTACTAACAATTGTCACCCCAATAAACTTTAATTTTAAAAAAATAGACATTTATTGGCACAGTCAGGCTCACTTATTTACATATTGTCAATGGTTTCTTTTACACTGCAACCGCAGACCTGTGTAGCTACAACAGACATCATATGGCTGGCAAAGCTGAAAATAGCTACTACCTGGCCCTTTACAGAGTAAGTGTGCCAACCCCTGCTCATATATCCCTCCAACAAATTCTCATTTTGCTGAAGTTGGCCAGAGTGTCTCACCACCGAGAACCATACCTGATATAACAGGCGACACAGTGCTTAAATCCATGGATTTATTCTTCAAGACCCCTGATTAAGGGCTTCCCCCAATTATTTAGTAAGGATTTGAAAGTTTATCCTGGAAGTTTATTACTGAGTATCAGGGGCAGATTCAGGTTTTACAGGACCTGTATGATTGGTGCAGGAGTACTTCCTTAAGAAAAAACATGAGAATACCAACACAGACTTAGAACAACCCCAGAGCACATTATCAGGTCTCCCAGGGCCTTGGGGGGACTCATGAATGTGGGGCTTTGTAGCTTGTGCTGTGTTTACTTCAAAGCAAATCTACCTCTGTCCACCATCTGTTCTCCAAATCATCCTCCAACTACAACAGAGCGATCATTTTAAAATGAAAATCTGACTTGCCATGCATCTTCTTAAATTCTTTCAGTGATCTCCCACTGTTCTTTGGATAAGGAAAAAAGGTCTTAACTTGACTTTTAGGTCCGACATTCTCATCTAGGTCCCTTCACTCTTATTGATGATAATGTTTTGGAAATAGATAGTGGTGTTGGTTGCACATCACAAGTGTCATTCATTCCACTGAATTGTACATTTAAAAATGGTTAAAGTGGCAAATTTTATGTTATATATATTTTATCACAACTTTTTAAAATGAATGGTGTAACATACCGGATTTCAGGTCAAGATGGCGGGTACGTAAATGCTGTGCTCTCCTCCTCCCATGACCACATCAAAATCACTAAACTACAGAATAACCATCACTGAGAATCTCCTGAAGTCCCCACAACTTCTGGCTGTGAAAGCCAGCAGATATTGTGGCTGAGTGAGATGGCAAGTGGCTGGAGTCCCAAGCATCATTCTTAAAGGACCTGCACGTGGACTGACTTACTGACAGACTCACTCACTCTAAGTGCCAGTGCTGGGGCAGCAGCTCAAAAGATACCAGGGGTGTATGGGGAGGAACTGAATTGTCTGGCTCCAGGGTGAGGCCTGGAGGAGCAGCTTTCTTTCAGACAGAAATGCTGGCAGAAGCCATTGTTTCTTTGTTGAGCCCTCCCCTTTCCCAGCATTCAGACTTAGGCAGGCACCATATCTGAGTCTCCATCAATCTGGCTAACACAGTTCAAGCTGCCTGGTGATTCCCCGAGACCCCACCCACCCAACTTGCAGGCCCACCCAAGCTGCTCCCAGTGACTTTTCCATACAAAGGGCCTGCCTTGGCTCATGATTTGGACTTTCCTAAAAAATCTCTCAAAGGTACACAAACCCCAAACAAGCAGCATCTGGCCTCAGCATGCCCTGTACCTCTTGCTAAGCAGCTCCAAGCCAGCACTAGCAGCAGCCAGCCTCAGTTCACAGCTTAGCCTCTCTCAGGCACCTCCAAGCCCAGCATGGGTGGTGGCCATCTGTGGATTGCTTCATGGCTCATTTCAAGTGGCTCCAGGCAGGGCACAGACTGCAGCTGAACTTGGACTGCAGCGGGGTTCCTCCCAGGAGGCCCCAGGACTGGCACACCTGGTGGCCAGCTTCAGACCAAGCTGGAGCACCACCTGCTGCCTCCGCGGTCAACACATTTAAAGGTTAGGCTGGGCAGGCACCAGAGCTGTGTTAAAGCAAATCCGGCTCCATAGGGTCAGCCCCTGCACAACAGCGCCTCCACTGTAGTCATGGCCAATAAGCTCAATGGTCAGTCCCTACCACTGATGTGCAAACAGCAACCAGGGTCAACTACAACAGGAGGGCACACATAACCCCCAAAAGGACAAACCTGGAGCACCCAGCTCAGGTGACCAGGGAGACTGTACCACTGAGCCCCACAGGACACCTACACAGGATACCTAACCCACAGGATACCTACTTTTCTAAGAAAGAAATAATGATAGAAAACTTCCCTAATCTGGTGAAAGAAATAGACATAGAAGCTCAGAAAGTGCAGAGAGTCCCAAACAAGATGAACCCAAGGAGGCCCACACTAAGACACATCATAATTAAAGTGCCAGAGGTTAAAGACAAAGAGAGATTCTTAAAAGCAGCAAGAGAAAAATCTGTTAGTTACCAACAAGGGAGTTCTCATAAGACTGTCAGTGGATTTCTCAATGAAAACTTTACAGGCCAGAAGGGACTGGCAGGAAATATTCAAAGTGATGACAAGCAAGGACGCACAATGAAAATTACGCTACCCAGCAAAGCTATCATTTAGAATTGAATGACAGATACAGAGCTTCCCAGACAAGAAAAAGCTAAAGGAGTTCATCACCACCAAGCCCGTATTACAAGGAATCTTAGAGGGACTTCTTTAAGAAGGTGAAGAAAAAAATAAAAAATATGAATAATAAAATGGCAATAGCTACATATCTATCAACAATTACTTTAAATGCAAATGGATTGAATACTCCAATCAAAAGACATAGGTGGCTGAATGGATAAGACAACAAGCCCCTTACATGTGCTGCCTACAAGAGATTCACTTAAGAACAAAATACACAGAGACTGAAAGTAAAGGGATAGAAAACGGTATTCCATGAAAATGGAAACAAACAAACAAAAAAAGCTGGGAGAGCAATACTTATACCAGACAAAATTGACTTTAAACAAAGGCTATAACAAGAGACAAAAAAGGACCCAGTAATCCTACTTCTGGGTATTTCTCCTAAGAAACCCAAAACACTACTTTGAAGGGATATGTGCATCCATATGTTCATTGTGGCATTGTTCACAATAGCCAACATATGGAAGCAACCTGGGTGTCCATCAATGGATGAATGGATAAAGAAGAGGTAATATGTATATGCAATGGAATATTACTCAGCCATTCAAAAAGAATGAAATCTTGCCATCTGGAACAATACGGATGGACCTAGAGGATATTATGCTAAGTGTAATAAATCAGACAGATAAAAACAAATGCCATATGATTTTGCTTATATGTGGAATCTAAAGAACAAAATAAACAAACAAAACAGAAACAGACTCATAGATACAGAAAACAAACTGATAGTTGTCAGATAGGAAGGATGTTGGGGGGTAGGTGGAAAAGGTGAAGGGATTAAGAAGTACAAATTGATAATTACAAAATAGTCATGGGGATGTAAAGTACAGTATGGGAAATATAGTCAATAATATTGTAATAACTATGTATAATGCGAGGTGGGTACTAAATTTACCAGGGTGATCACCTCATAAGTTATATAAGTGTCTAATCACTATGTTGTACACCTGAAACTAATGTAATATTGTATGTCAACTGTAATTGAAAAATTAAAAATTTGTGTGAAATAATAATGTAGAGTGACGTCATAGGAATGGCGGCAGCGGGGCACACTTTTTGAGTTCTCCTCCGGATCTTATCACAAACAGGATATCTATAACTCATCAAAGGACTCTCTGCTCATCACGCAGAACAGCTAAGAGACTCGTGCAAGGATTACTTGAAGGTGGGCAACTTAGGCGAGCAGGGGAAGAGGGAAGGGAGCAGAGTGGAGACACAGCCGCATTCGCGGCTGTGGAGATGTGGTCCGCACCTGCGGCTGAAGAGACATGGCCGGCATCCGCGGCTGCAGAGACGCAGGGGATCCCAGGATGGAACAGAGAACACAAAACCCAGGAGGTGGGCTCTTTCCCTGAGTCCCATCCCACAGCTGATCTCTCCCGCCGAGGCGGCAGCACACCCAGCATTTGAGGCAATAACCTCAGCTGAGACCTCCAGCTGGGCCCTAGATCAGACAAAGGACACAAACTCCATACCTGGGCCTCTCTCCCCACTCTTCCAATTCTACCCCTCCCTTCCAGAGACTTAAACTGGCCCCTGAACTGAGGAGTAGTGTCAGATTACAGAGGAGCTGTAGTGCTCAGGCTCTGGGAAGACGGGTGTGCAGCTCTGACCCTGGGAAGAGTGTGATTTTTGCTGGGCTAGGAGAAAAGAGACTCCTCCACCCCCAGCCACCACCTTTTCTGGCCTGCGGGAAGAGTGTGACATGGCTGGGCTGGGAGAGAGAAGACCCCTCCATCCCCAGCCCCCACTCTTTCTGGCCTGCCTAGGGCAGGACAATTACAACTGCGGAGGCACTCCCAGGGATCAGCAGTAAGCGGCAGACGCAGCTCTGGGCTTTCAGCAGCTCAGAAATCTCCCGCCCACCACACACACACACACACACACACACACACACACACACACACGGAAGAAGTGCCCTAAGACTCAGGAGAACTGGACACAGGGCTGGTGGTGCTACTCTCAGTGTGCATATGTTCAGGCAAGGGCAGAAACTGCACTGACTTTGTAGAAACTACCATCAAGACCTCTCATCCCCACTCATCTAAATCTGCAGTCCCAAGGTCACCCTGGGCACCAGGTGACCGGCTCTGCCTGCACAATATACAGAGGACTCTTTGGTACAGCAGAGGACAAACTGGAGATTACTTGGTGGGCTTAAGCCAAGACTGGTGCTGCTTTTTTTGTTTTGTTTTGTTTTGTTTTGTTTTGTTTTTATATCTTTGATATCTTTTCCTGTGTTGAGTGTGGGTTATCGGTTGTTTTTACATGTGAATGTATTTGATTTTTTCTTTGTTGTTGTTGTGCTTGGTGATTTGCTTTGTTCTGAAATTGCCCTACACCAGGGCCCAGCTTAAGAGGCACAAGATTGAACACACCCAGAGGCCAACTCCAGACCAAACGAGAGTACTATGGGGTTTGACCTACAAGTGACACACCCAGAGGGAATTCTCTACAGGCTCAAGAGCCCAGAGAAGCCAAACCTCATTTAAGTGGTCAACCCTCACGCAGCAGAACACCCTGCGGTGGGCAGAGACAAGTCTCACAAATAGTCAGCCTAGGAGTCAACCCCACCTACTCACAAGCGTAAAGCAATTAAAGATCAACTTTAACAGGACAATATACACAACACAAGAGTCACCACCTTACCCCAGTCAAAATGGCTATCATCAATAAATCAACAAACAACAAGTGCTGGCGCGGATGTGGAGAAAAGGGAACGCTTGTGCACTGTTGGTGGGATTGCAGATTGGTGCAGCCACTATGGAAAACTGTATGGAAGTATCTCAAAAATCTGAAAATGGAACTACCTTATGACCCAGCAATTCCACTCCTAGGTATCTATCTGGAGATATCCAAAACTCCAATTCAAAAATCTTTATGCACTCCTATGTTTATTGCAGCACTATACACAATAGCTAAGACATGGAAACAACCGAAATGCCCATCGGTAGATGACTGGATTAAGAAACTGTGGTACATTTATACAATGGAGTATTACGCAGCCATAAAGAAGAAAGAAATCTTACCATTTGTAACAACATGGATGGACCTAGAGAATATTATGTGAAGTGAAATAAGTCAGACAGAGAAAGACAAATACCATAGGATCTCACTTATATGTGGAATCTGGAGAAGAGAATAAGTGAATGAACTAATCAGAAACAGTTTCAGAGACATAGAGGAAAAACTGAGCGTTGCTAGATGGGTGCTAGATGGGTTGCTAGATGGGGGGGGTGTGGGGATAAGGGAAAAGGTGAGGGGATTAGAAAGCAGTCCGTAACCATAGATTGCCGCAGGGTTACGAAAGTTAATTTGAGGAATATAATCAATAATGTTGTAAAGGTTTTGTAGGGTATCGGATGGACACTTGTCTCATTAGGGAAACCACCTCAGGGATGATGTAGATGCCTGATCACTGCACTGTACACCTGAAGCTGAAGCTGAACAATAATGAATGTCAAGTACAACTTTATGTATATACATATATATGTGTGTGTGTGTGTATACACTTACAAGAAGTGGAGTACAGTGTTAGGAATAGAGACAGTGGAAATGTAATGGCTGTGTGCGATGTCAGAGGGATAGTGGATGGGGGGAGGGGGTTCACACAGTGTGAGGGATATAAATGATAAACCTCTAAGTATTACTTTGTTTTGTGCACCTGAAATTAAAACTAATAAAAAATAATAACAATGTAACATCAAAAAACAATGAATTATACATTAACCAGGTGAAGGAGTTTAACATCACCAGAGATGGTGTGGATTTCACGTACTCCCTGACGTGATGTAATTAAAGATGATGTAATGAAATAATATGATGCAAGGTCATTCACCTCTGAGGTATTCTTTCCAAAAAGGTGGTTTAACAGCTTTGTTGAGATATAATTCACATACAATGCAATTCACCCACTTAAAATGTACAATCCATTGCGTTTTGATATATGACATTATTTTTTTTTTTAAAAATCGATAATCCCACTCTAATCATGAGAAAAACAGCAGACAAACCCAGATTGGTTGACATCTAAAGGACATCTAAAGGATACCTGGCCAGTCCTCCACAAGACTGTCAAGGTCATGAAAAATAAGGAAAACTTGTGAGAAATTATCCAAAACCAAAGGAGACCAGGGAGACATGACAATTCAGCACAATGCAGTACCCTAGATTGGAACAGAAACAGGATAATAATGCAAAATTTTGCAAAATCTAAAATTTAGTTTTTAACAAATAAATACATGGGGTGTTTTCTTCCCAAGATTCCATAACCCCATTCTAAAATGAGAAAACATCAAACAAACTTAAATTAAGGGAAACTCTAATACCAGACCCATAAAAACTGTCAAGGTCATGAAAAACAAGACAAGACAGAGAAACTATCATAGGTCAGAGGAGACAAAGAAAACAAAATTTCTAAATGCAACGTGGTATCTTGCATTGGATCTGAGAACAGAAGACATCTGTGGGTAAACTGGTGAACTCTGGAATTTAGTGAAGTAGTACTGTGTCAATGTGAGTTTTAATAAATATACCCTTGTTAAGTAAGATGTTAACATTAAAGGAATAGAACAGGAACTCTTTGTATTATTTTTTAAATTTTTCTGTAAATCTACAAATAGTTCAAAAAAAGAGTTTAAGACACACAAAAATAATAACTGGGGTAGTCTTTGTTTCTCTGACTTAACCCCAATTTCTACAGGCGTAATCATCATTAGTTTTAAAATAGGGGAAGTAGACCAACCCTATGTAAATGAATTGGTCGATTTTAATCTGTTGCTATTAGAATACAATGTAATGATAGAAGATTGGCAAATCAATGCTAATTCCTTTTAGCATTTCAGTTTCATTGAAATATATTTCATGTACAGCACTGTGTAAGTTTAAGGTGTTCAGCATAATGATTTGACTTACATCTATTGTGAAATGATTACCACAATAAGTTTAGTTAGCATCCATCATCTCATATAGACACCGAAAAAAATAGTGCTTTTTTTCCTTGTAGTGAGCACGCTTAGGATCCACTCTCTTAGCAACTTTCCAATATCCATACAGCAGTGTCACCGTGCTGTACATTATATCCCTAGTACTTATTTATCTTATAACTGGAAGTTTGTACCGTTTGACCACCTTCCTCCAATTCCCCTCGCCCAACACCCCACCGCTGGTGACCACTAATCTGATCTCTTTGACTTTGGTTTGGTTTGGTTTTAGATTCCACACATGAGTGACATCATGTTAAATGTTGACATTATACTTGAGAAGAATTTAGATTTTGCCCCTGGTGCTTGGGGTTAGAACGCTATTGTGTCAAGATGAAGTATTCAACCCCTCGACACCACCCTGGGTGGGTTTACCTCTTTAAGTCAACATACCTGTTCCTCGAGACAGGTTGAGGGGAGGGAAGGGTTGAAAGAGATTAGGGAACAGATATTGGGCATTTCCTGACCACACCCAGCATTTTCCCACTGATTATCCTATAGAATAGGGTGAAACCAACGTTGGTGGGAAGACTGAAAGAATGATCCTCCCATCCAAACCACAGAATTCAAGAATGTTTGCACGCCCAGAAGACGTGTACTTGGCTGTTCATGCTGACTGTGCATATATCCAAAAGGAGTTTCCATATTACAGTTTCCCAAGCTTTGATCTTTTGCATTCTACATTCACCCTATATCTATATATCCCTGTATTAATATTTCATTGATATTTTTCTTTAAAGCAATTCTGGGGTTTTTTTACTTAAAAAGAAATATCATCCATACAATATAATATTGTTTGGTATTAAAAAGTAATGAAGAGCTGATATGGGCTACAGCATGGATGAACTTTGAAAACATTATACTAAGAGGAAAAATCCATGTGTTATATGACTCCATTTATATGAAATGTCCAGAACAGGTCAATCATAGACCCAGAAAGCATGTTAGAGAGTGGAGGGGTTAGGGGGAGGGAGCCATGGAGGGTTACTGCTTAATGGGGATGGGGTTTCCTTTTGGGGTGATTTATGAACAAGTTTTCAAATTGAATAGTGGTGATGGTTGTACAACTCTGCATATACCAAAACCATTAAAACTGTATACTTTCAAAGGGTGAATTTTATGGTGTGTGAATTATATTTCAGTAAAGGTGATATTTAAAAAAATGAAATGGTTACCTATTATGATAAATAGAAATGTCAGTATCACTTGCCATAAATAGGAAATACGCATATAAATAAAAACATGCAATTGAAATGTTAAATGTTCATCTATGAACCACCAAAAGCCATCCCAATGGACCACCAGTGTGAGTTCCACAGACCTCCTCTGGATACCATGACCTGGTCTATGTGTCTACGTGCACACATACAAACATTTCTCCAAGAGCAGACTTGCTAAGTCAAAGATACGAGCATTTTGATTTTCTATAGATGTGTTCACTTACTCATTATACTAAAATCATTTATCAAGCCCCTTCCAAATGCCAAATACTGTTCTAGGTACTGGAAACAGTGTGACTGACGAAGCCCCTAACCTCACGGAACTCATGTGTTGGTGAGAAGACTGTCGATAAATAAATAACACTATAATATTACTTGTATCATACAATAGTCTTCTTAGTAGTAAGTGCAATGGAGAAAAAGAAGGCGTCGCAAGGAGTTAAAGAATCATGGGGGGAAGATCTTTTTTATTGTGGTAAAATATACATGACGTAAAATGTACCACTTTAACCGTTTTTAATTTAGTACATCCATGATGTCGTGCAACCAACACCTCTATCTAGTTCCAGAACATTCCATCACCCCAAAAGGCGAGCCCCATGCCCTCATGGGTGGTCAGGGAGGTGAGAGCTGAGCCAGGATTTAGCTGAAGGAAGAGCTAGAGGAAACCTTATGAGGAGCTGATGGTCTTTACACGGGACCTTCACCTCTGTACTATTATTTTGTTCATAGTTTTCTTTAAAAGAATTCTTTTTAGTACTTAAAAGCCAAGTGTTATCCTCACCATGGAATATTATTTGGCAGTTTAAAAAAAGAACGAATTACGGATTCACACTAGCATGGATGAGCCTTGAAAACATATGTTCTTAAAAAGGGGAGATGACTCTTTGTGGCTCTGGGAGGAAAGCAAGGCCCACAGGTCGAGGAAGCAGATGTTAGCTTAACCTGGGGGAGAATCTTCCAGCACAGCACACTATCCCCACCCCACTGAAACCATCCAGCTCTGAATTTCTTCCTCCTCACGACCTCCAAAGCTATGTAAGCAAAGTTCACCCATGAAAATAGCCCAAAAGAGGCTGTACAAATGGTAGGTGCAAAGGAGGTGTTTTTCTGCATTTGGCAGTCAAAGACATGCAAATTCTACCAGCCCCCGAGGGACCTGTTAAAACCCTAACAAATTAGCACCGAGTTTTACCAGCTAGGACTAAAACTCTGGGTGGCTCAAAATACATTGTTATGACCTTTGGAAGGCACTGGCTTTGTCAAGAGCTATAAAAATGTTCTCTTCTTTGGATCCAGAAATCCCACTTCAGGAAAGTTACAAAGACATAATTCAACAAAAGAAGAAAAAAGATTAAGTAGTCATTTCAGCCTTACCTACAATTTTAAAAATCAACCAAAAGGTTAAGTAAATCATTATTTATGTGCTCCATGGAATATTAAGCAGCCATTGAAGTGGTTATTAATGCACGGTATGTGGCTTTAGAAGGGAGAGTGATCAGAGAATATTAGGGAAGGTAAAGCTAGAGGAAAATAATTTGTTCCATGCATTCGTAACCAAGTCAAATAAAGATGCATACGGGCCAAGAGTAGAGAAAAACTAGACTGTGCAAGACTCTTCTTACACATACAGACACACAACACATGTTCACATACATACATACACACTCATATATGTCCAAACAGTACACATACCCACATGCACATACATACACACAGAGTTACACATTCATA
Organism: Rhinolophus ferrumequinum; assembly: GCF_004115265.2. Taxonomy (NCBI): domain Eukaryota; kingdom Metazoa; phylum Chordata; class Mammalia; order Chiroptera; family Rhinolophidae; genus Rhinolophus; species Rhinolophus ferrumequinum. Next base: position 49,266,523 of record NC_046301.1, read on the forward strand.
TGCACACATAAATATGCCCCCTCAATATGCTTGATAGGGTACGCAGACAGACAGAAATGAGCAGGAGAAGGAGAAATTTAGCCCCGATTAGAAAGCCACTTGCTGCAGCTCCTACTTGGGTCAAGAAGCCCGGCAGGACTCCAGGTTTATTTCTAAATCAAAGAGATGTGTTGTTAGAAGTCAGAGAAGAGGGGGACACATCCTGTTTGTCAGGATCATCAATACCTGACTAGCCCAACAGGATTCCTAGTTTTCACACACCCCTAAGGGATGTGTTTATATATGCCCCCAAATCAAGGGGATGTTTACCCAGGCTCCTAAATCAAAGGGATATGTTTACTCATGCCCCTTCATCAGAGAAATGCATTGCTAAATGCCAGAGGACTGGGCACCTCAGGGGGAGAGAAAGAGATAAGGGAAGGGAAAGGGGGAGTCTCACTCATAGAAATAAAAGCCTTCACACGACGTAAACGGGGGCTGCTTCCCTCTCTTGGGTCAGCCTGTGCCATGTCTCAGAGTATGCTCTCTTTTACTAATAAACTTCTGCTGTTCATGCTTCATAAATTTCTGTCTCTTGATTGAACTCATTTCTTCAAGAAGACGAAGAGCCGAGGTGTTCAACATCATTTTCCTGGTAACATACGGGCCCACACAACACATACACCAACACACTCCCAAATACTCCCTTCTCTTTCAAGACCTGGCACACATCACCACTTCTGTGAAGCATCCCTGGCCCTTGCAGGGAGTACCAGTTGCTACTTCCTCCGTTATCTAACACTTTGGAGCCCACTGTTCATTCCCACAAACATCCATTAAGCACTGACATTCCTTCGAGAGCTGGGGACACAGCAGTAAGCAGGTCCTATGTCTTCTCCCCGGCAATCTCACTCAGTTATAACACTTACTTCATTGTAATGGAGGTTTTTGTTTATGTGCCTGTCCTGCAGACAACCTCAGGTTCACTAACTACAGGGCTGAGCTGTCCTCAGTGGGATGTGCTAAGAAGGTACTGGATACCCATTCAGGACAAAGGATCAAGACTTGAGAGGTCGGAGGGTGCACAGAAACAAACCTGAGAAAAGATAGCGATAATGATTATCAACTCCTTTTCACAAATAAGGAAACCGAAACTCAAGAGGTGACATCATTTGCTTACATCCTGCACCACGTAAGGAAAAGGAGTGATTATCTCACTGTGATTTGTTTGCAAAGCCAGAGCTCTCCCCGGTCAGCCCACTGCTGTCGATGGGAAAGCCTAGTTACAGCAACAAATCCTTACTTAAAGGTCTGTGACCTGGTGCTGAAATGTCCCAGGGTCTCCCCCAAGGGTATCAACCTCTAGAAGCCCAGAGGTACAAAGATACAAAGTCAGAGAAGCACAGGGCAACTGGCCACCGTTCATCACACTGGGAACCTCTCAGGGGCTGCAAATCCATGCAAGCCTGCTGAGGTCTAGAAGCCAGAGTTCAAAGGAGCTTCAATGAAATACTCACAGGCACTTTCATTGAGTGTTTACTGCCCTATGCACGGTACATACACGGTGCCATTTAAGCCTCACGATCTGCCTGTGAGGTGATAATAGTATCGTCCTCATTTCTCAGGTGAGGAAAGGACGCTCAATTGTATTTAGTCACTTCCCAAGGATCTCACAGCTGCCAAGTGGCAGAGTCATGGCTAGTCTGAGTTTAGCCACTACATTCTTTGGCCTCCCAACATTCCCAGAGCCCAGGACCATATGCAGAGCCATATGCAGTAAGTACCACAGAAAGAGGCCCAATGGCTGGGCTTACGTTCAGACGGTACCACTTTCCAGCAGGTGACTCTGAACCAACTTCTCTCAGAGAATGTTTACTGAGCCCCTCTGATGTAGGCTCCCAGGTCTTTGGAGCGTTTTATTTATGACACTCACTTGAATACTGGCTATCAATTTTAGGGATCCTTTTTCCCAGAAAAAGGAACTCAACTCAGAATATCTTAACCAAGTCATACCGTACAGGAGTGAAAAGAGATGAAATACTGCTATACACAACAACTGGAATAAATCTCACAAATACTATTTTAGGTTAAAGACACCAGAAATAAAGTCTGCGTACAATATGTCTGGGTTTAAATAAAGTTCAAGAGAAGGCACCACGAATCTATGATGTCAGAAATCAGGAAAGTGGTTATCTTTGGGGAGAAGAGATCGAGTAACAATGTGGGAGTCATAAAGGGGCTTTGGGGTACTGCAAAGAGAGAGAAAGCAAGGGAACATATACAATTTTATGTATAGTTTCTTATAAACATATAAGAATTTATATATTCTATCATATACAAGGTTTGACAATTAAGTTCACGAACTTGTTGCAACGATGTTGCTAACCTTTCTTTATATCAGAGGGATTATTCATTATGAATTTGTACCACCTGGACAAACAGTTAACCAAGTTTACTATTTGGAAGTGCTGAAAAGGCTGCATGAAAAAGTTCGACGATCTGAACTTTTCACCAACAATTCATGGCTCTTGCATCAGGACAATGCACCAACTCACACGGCACTGTCTGTGAGGGAGTTTTTAGCCAGTAAACAAATAACTGTATTGGAACACCCTCCCTACTCACCTGATCTTGCCCCCAATGACTTCTTTCTTTGCCCAAAGATAAAGGAAATATTGAAAGGAAGGTATTTGATGACATTCAGGACATCAAGGGTAATATGAGACCGAGGTGGAGGGAGGCGTTTCATTATTTCATGGCATGACTCCTTTCCTAACCAAATCAGTATTACATATTTAAAAGGTTAAATTTTTTAAAAACATCAGAAAGCAAATGGAGGAGAAGGTAAAAAGTAGAAGGATTCCAGGAGATGAGAGGCTTTCTGAGGAAACAGAAATAAGTCATGATATGAGCACCCCAACAAAAAGAACAAGGCCCACCAAAATTGGTGGGCAAAAGTGGAAAAGATATTCCCTCATTCCCACCCAAAGTGGGCTTGGTAGGGATGCCAACAGGCTGATGAAGACAGGAAGGCAATTTTAACAAGTACGTGGTTCAAAACCCTAGTGCCAAGCACAGCACCTGACCTATAGCAGGTGACCCAGAAGTGTTTCATAAATTCATTCATTTGACCTACATTTATTGATTGTTTATCACTTTCCAGGAGCTTTCATTGGTGAACCCAACAGTATAAATTCCCTTCCCTCACGGATTTTCCATTATGATGGAATGAATAGAAGGACATCTCCAATTCAGGCACCTGAATGCCCTTGGGCCTCCAGACCACCCTGCCTGGGAAGTGCCATAGGCTCAGTCTGAGCTGGGAGGGGACACTAGGGATAGTCTCCTAGTAAGAATAACCCCCCAGTGACGTCTCCACCTCTTCACACACCCCATCATCCCAAAGCGCCCATACACTGGAGAATACAAGAGTAGAAGCAAAATAATTAGCATCTTCTTTCTTAACTAGGGGGATTGGAGTCCCCAGGAGACCTCAAACAGTAAATATCCTGCTGTGTCCCTGGCCCCTGCTCACCTGCCCCAACCTGGGGGGGAGAGGGGAACAGGACATGATTTTCCCCCATAGACGTCAGATTCGCCCCAGGCATCACAGCTGAGTGGTCTTCCCACGTCCTTCCTGGAGGCTTAGCACTGACCTCTGGCGGCCAGAAGCCTTATTACGGAGACCACCTCTTGGTGACACCCTCCTGGTAAGTCAGTGAGGGGTGGAGAAAGGAAGTTAACTGGATGGGATGGCAAAGAGGACTCCTTTTCCTTCCTGAATACCCAGAGAGAGGGAGAAGTGACTGAGGCCCATACCACACCCGCTGAGTGGACAAAAAAGGCACAGAGGGCAGAGGAGGAAAAGCTCTTAGGGTCTGTGGTCGGAGGCACCTGCACAAATGACAGAGCCACTGAAAACCAGCTTTCTCCTGTGTGGTGGTTCTCCACGTGTGGTTCCCAGGCCAGCGTCTGCATCCCCTGGATACTCCCGAGAAGTCTGCTTCGCAAGCACCTCCGCGGACACCCTGAGGCACGGGCCCAGCTACCCGTGTTTTAACCAGCCCTCTAGGTGACACTGACACTCCTAGTTGAGAACTACTACTCCCCTGCTACCAAGGACTTCACACCTACATCCAGGGACTGTTGGAAATGTGTGGCCAGGAAGTGACTCACAGTGGCGTAGGCAGCCCAGAGAAACCTGACAAAAACCTCAAACCCAACTCTAAAAATTATTGAAATTTAACATAAGGCTTTGCTGGAGATCTCTTAAGGTTACTAAGAAAAAGATACGCCACTGACCTTCCTGAAAGCCCATTTTCAACACCCCTTCCAGTGTCAAGGGTCCAGTGCCTCATTCAGGTATTTGCATCTCTCCCTTATTCTCACAAGACCTGCGTATGAATACATTGATGGTGGGTCCATATCTGCTTTCTCAGCCACACACACAGGCTACTACTTACTCTATGTTCCAGTTCATTTCACTCATGTGGAATGAGAAATTAGGGGTCCTTGCCAAACAATCTGGGGGCAGAATCCTTTTGGATTTTTACAGTTTTACACCCAGATTGTTTCCGATGATCTTGCTTACATCTAATTTGACAGCAATTGTTTTTTTAGACATGCCTTTTTATCGAGTCTTTCCAAAGCATTCAATTTGGATTTCATAAAACCACATTTCCCTCTCCCTTCCTCCCTCCCTCCCTCCCTCCCTCGGTGCTACTCGGTCATCATGAGCCCCCCATGTCTGTGGGCTGTTGGTGGAGGGGGAAGGGCATGGCTGATCGCCAACCTGCAGTCATTCTTGCACCCCTGCCTCATGGCTCAACGGACCTTCCGCACAGGCTCCGAAATCCCGCACTGCTGCGGCCTCATGCCTCCTGCTCGGACACACAAACCCACACCCACAAGCTGGTGATCTCGGCTTTCAGCACCACTGTGAGCATCAGCCCGCTCTCATGCACCCTCCTCTCTTCCGCCTGCATCCTCCAGGCGGTCTTCAAGATCCCTTCTACTCGGGGCAAGTGGCAAGCCTTGTCCCCTTGCAGGTCCCACCTCACCGTGGTGTCACTGTTCTACGGCACCATCTTCGCCGCCGTGTACTTGCAGCCTGCACCTCCCACCTCCTCCCAGAAGGACAAGGAGGCTGCCCTGATGTGTGAGGATGGTTGTCCCCCTGCTGAACCCCTTTATCTACAGCCTAAGGAACAAGGACATGAGGGTGGCCCTAAAGAAGCTGCTCAGCAGAACAGTCCCTTCTCGTTCCTAGGACAGAACCGCTATCGAGGGCCTACTGTGTACAGGACCACAGTGGGGTGTCGGGGACACTGAGATGCATGCCATCCCTACCCTTGAGGTGTTCAAGGTCCAGCAGGGGATAGAGCCATGTAAGTAAATCATTACAACATGACAAATATGTCACAAAGAGATGGATGGAAAGCTATGGGAACCCAAAGGGAGAGGTGTGCATTTTCCCATGATTTATCTTCCCAGGGGAAGATCAAAGTAGCAGGGACGACTTCCAAGTAGCCTTAAATTATAGCCCTTTCTGGGGTATCAGCCTTATAGAATTGCTATTAATATGTGGATAATAGTAGTCAAATGAAAGATCAGCTACACTCATTTTAATATTGATGATTTTGATATTGATAAAGACGACATGCATTTGCCAGTTACATCTCCATGCTTCCTAAGTGACGGGGGAAGGACTTTGATAGCATCTGAGGAGACTAGCTCTCTTGCTATTGGCTTCGACAGCCACCAGCCTCGTTCTCACTGGGGGCCTGGGGACCATCACTTTGGGTGGGGACCACTGTCATCAACAGGCCTCCTATGCCCCCCCCATGTGGATCATCGGAGACAACGACACTCGGCCCATGGGGATTGTGATTCAATGGGCCAACGCTGGACCCTACAATCTGCCCTCTTCATAAGCTCTCCGGGGAGTCCACAGACCACAGTTTGAGGACACAGGCCCTGGACTAGCTCCAGAGTCCATGTGTTTCCTATAGTGTCCGTCACCCGACTCCAAACCCAATAAGATGCTACAGGCACAATGGCAACAAGCAGATGGGGTGGCCTGGATCGCACGGGGAGTTCATGTTAGGGGTTGAATCGTGTCCTCCAGAAAAGCTATGTCGAAGCCTAATCCCCAGGACTTCAGACTGTGACCTGATCTGGAAATAAGATATTTACAGAAGTGATCAAGTTAAAATGAGATCACTAAGGTAGGTCCTGATCCCAGATGACTGGTGTCCTTATAAGAAGGGAGAATTTGGACCCAGACACACAGCCAGGGAGAACACCATGTGACGATGAAAGCAGAGATCAGGGTGATGTTTCTACAAGCCGAGGAATGACAGTGATTGCCATCAAACCACCAGAAGCCAGGGGAGGGGCAAAGAACAGATTCCCCCTCAGAGGCCCCAGAAGGAACCAACCCTGCTGGCAACTTTGATCTCGGACTTTTGGCCTCCAGGACCAAGAGAGAATAAATATCTGTCGTGTAAGCCACCCTGGTTTGTTATGCAGCGCCAGCAAACACATACAGTTAGTGCAGTAAAGGCTGGCATTGTTCAATAATCATGCCCAAGTATATCCTCTCAAGTCCATGACTTACCATGTCTTCTAGTTAAGGAAGCCTGGGCTGCAGCTGGAGAAAAAGATGAAGGATTTAAATTCGTGGATTCATTTTCTGGGTCTCACTGTGATGGCAATGAAACCGACAGCTGACATTTCTTATGTACCCGGCACAGGGCTAAACCCTTTATATGCATTATTAAATTATTAAATTTTCAACAACAACCCTATGAGGTGAGTAAAATTACTCCTTATATTACAGATGAGGAAACTGAGCCTTGAAAAGAGAAGCTGCTAATAAGTGGTAGCCAAGGTTCACACAGAGGACCCATCCCAGAGCCCCAAGTCTTAATGACCATAATGCGGGGTCTCAGCTCCTGCTCCCCGCACAAGAACGCAGGACATGGTGAGGCCAAAGAGAAACACCCACGGAGCCATCGATGGGGGAGGAGTCATACCACTATGTTCTCGATGGCAGCTGGTCGAGACACAAAAGCAAACATCCACCAGTACCCCAAAGAGGGGTCTTCCTGCACCCCAGTCTCGCTGGCAGCCGGGCGAAACACAGGGAGTAGGAGCCACACGATCTGCAATGTAATCCTCTTGCTAACCGTACTTGCTAGCCGCAACCGGCTGGCCGCTTCTCTGCTAACCAACCAACCCCTACAGTAGCCACGGCAGTTATATCAGTGGCTAATGGTTAACTAGTTACAGCTGATGGCCAACAAGTCACAGCTGATGGCCATCTACTACCCGAGCCAGCACCTTTCCACGGAAGGTCGAGAGCCTGGAAACTGCTCTCCTGGCTCTGTCCCCACAATGATACATGATATTGTCGAGAATTCAGTGCCTAGCCCAGGGGGCTGCAAACTAAGGCCTATGAGCCAAATCCAGCCCTCAGCCTGTTTTATACAGCCTGCAATGTAAGAATGGCTTTTATATTTTTAAATAGTTGGGGAAAATTAAAAAATTATCCCATGACAGGTTAAAATTATATAAAATTTTAATTTTAGCATCCATAAATAAAGTTTTATGGGAACATGCTCATTCATTTATATATCATCCTGACTGTTTTCAAGCCACAGGACAGAGTTGAGAAGTCTCAACAGAGACCCTATAGCATGTAAAGTCTGAAATATTTACCATCTGGCCCTTTACTGAGTTTGTTGATCCATTTTCTATAGAATAAGTGAAGCCTGATACTCACCTAGGTCCATGAATCAGAAACATGAACATTATGGGCAGTTTGCTAGAAATGACGGCTCAGACGCCGTCCCACACCACTGAATCATAATTTTAACAACAACCCAGGGGATTTATATGGGCCTTCAAGTTTGAGGTTCACAGGGATAGATAGGCGATGAGGACGGGGGGAAGGCTGTAGAGATTTGGGACCCGAATGGGCCTTCGGTTCAGAGATAAGAGAAACCCGGAACTGGGGCGTTTCTCCAGCCCCTGCCATGGACATGTTCCTGGAGACAACGGTCATGCCAAATGCTTTGCAAGAATTGCAGCTACAGATCGAGGAAGTGGCCACCAGGTGGCGATAGTGCCACTTCACTAATTGGATCTAGAGCTCTTTTTCAGAAACATTTATCCGGCTGCGAACTGGCCCAGTTCTACCCACCTCAGGTGTAATCGGCCCCTGGAAGGGAACAGCATGTGCAAAGTTCCCATGGTGGGACAGAACCTGGGTTGTTCAGAGAAACAGCCCACAATGAGAGGGTGCTGGAGGCTGCGGAGGGCAGGGAGCGGGGGCAGCCCTGGCCACTGGGATTGGTCTACAGGCAGAAGGAACCATGATAAGGGTTAATTTAAGTAAGGCATGGTGAGGGCCTGTACTTCAGAATGAACCTGCTGATGAGCCATACCATGGATTAGGGGTCAGCAAACTTCATGTACTTCATGTAAATGTTCAGAGAATAAATATCAGCTTTATGGGTCATACAGTCTCTGCCCCAATGGCACAGCTCTGCTGTTACAGAGTGAAAACTGTCACTGTCTCACTGTCTGTACATTGTCTATGTATAGACAATACATGAAAGGGTGGGAGTGGCTGAGCACCCATGAAACTAGACGTTGAAACTTGAATTTCACATCATTCTACATGTCACGAAATATAGTATTTTTTTAACTGTTGCATTGAAAAATGTACTGCAGTCATCTCAATGATTCAGGAAGATCCCCAACCAGTATCTACCTTCCATGTGCCCCTCTCTCCCAAATTGTTGACAAAATATAGCATGTAGCTTTTTTTTAAGAAAGTAAAAAATATTGCAGAAGTGGTTTCTCTGAAGATGGTGCCACAAGAGCTTTCCATATCCTACTCGCTCTCTTCCCCACGCCCACCCAGAGTTAATGCCTCCTTACCGTTGAGATTTCAGGGCAAACCCCCCTTCCTCAGGGCAGCCTCTCCGCACCCCCTCCTTGGCCCAGCTACACCAGGTACCTTAAGATGCTCATCATCCCCTCGTTCTCATCATATCAGTGATGTCATGTTCATGTGTGTGATTCTTTGATGAATGTCTATTTCACTCACTTGACTGTAAGCTGAGGGCTGGTGACGGAGTCTGTGTTCCCCTGGTTATCTTGCCCAACTTCCTACCTCCAACTTAGTAAAACAGCCATTCAAGATATATTTGTTGAGTGAATAAATGAATGAATGAACGAATGAACAGATGAATGAACGAATGAATGAATGAATGAATGAGGAGGCAGTGTGGCGGCCTGACGAGGTAACTGAGATAGCCTGTGTCGGAACAGAGATGTCTATGAGTCAACGTTAAGTTGCTGTGGTATGTGATGTAACTGCCCTCCACTCCCCCTACCTTCAGTAAAGCCTGTCGCACACCACGAGCCTTGGTGAAATCAAGGACAGAAACAGGAACAGTGAGCTCACAGGAGAACTATTTATTTAATTCAGTAATAACAGGAGACCATGAGAAAACAATCATGTAGAAAGTCTCCAAAATCTCAACGAGGGTGTTGGAGGGGGATTGAGCCAATTTATCTAGATTGAAGAAGCAGATTAACCCTGGCCAGTGTTAGAATACGACAACACTTCTTTCTCTCCTTATGGGATTTCATTGGGTAATTCAAAGAAGTTTTGTAGATTCAGACACTGAGGTTCAGAGAGGGAAAATGACTGTCCCAAGTCCATGCGCTGGATCGGGGGGATTCCTATCTAGCCTAGTGTGACCCCAAAGCCTGACCCTTCCTCCCACCATCATGATGCTGAACGGCCTCTCAGGTAAATGACTTGCCCAAGGTCATGCTACAGCTTTGAATAGCTCAAGTCCTGCTCCACGTGGGACTCTGGGGTACAAAAGGTGGATCAGCTGGTGCGAGTGACCAGAAAGCCTTTTCCAGCAAGGCATGGGGAAGGAAGGACTCAGTACGGCTTCAGCCCAAGATCCTGGAAGGGGAGCTCCTACTCCCAAATATATATTTGCAAGGGATTTGGAGAGTCACTTCCATCTCTATGAATCTGTATAGTGGGAGGTCCCCAAGACCACCATCAGGTTCAAGAATGCACTAGAAGGACTCACAGAACTCAGCAAAGTTGTTATACTCATGGTTTATTACAGAGAAAAGATACAGATTACAATTAACAAAGGTAAAAGGCACATGGGGAGGGGTCTGGGAGATAGCAGGAGAAGCTTCCAGCACCCCCTCCCTGTGGAGTAGTGTGGACAGAGAGTAATTCCCCAGCAATGATGTGTGACAACATACATGGTGTACTGCCAACCAGGGAAGTTCACTTGAGCCTTAGTGCCCAGGGTTCCCATTGGGGGTTGGCCACTGTATTAGTTTCCTATGGCAGCCACAACAAAACCCCACAGACTGGGTGGCTTAGACAGCAGTAATTAGTTTCCTCACAATTCTGGAGGCTGGAAGTCTGAGATCAAAGTGTCAGCAGGGTTGGTTCCTTCGGAGGCCTTTGTCCTTGGCTTGCAGATGGTCGTCTTCTCCCCGTCTCTTCACACCATCTTCCCTCTGTGCACAAATGTCTATGTCCTAATCTCCTCTTTTTATAAGGACACCAGTCACATTGGATTCGGGCCCACCCTAAACACCTCATTTTGATGCAGTCACCTATTTGAAGACCCTATCTCCAAATACAGTCACATTCTGAGGTCTTGGGAGGTTAGGACTTCAACATAGGAATTTGGGGGAGGGGACACAATTCAGCCCGTTACAGCCACGTAGCTGACCACCCACGTGGCTCACCTTAGTCACGCAGTCTCTGACCCTCCAGAGAACAAACTGACACAGTGTGCTTCAAGCCCCCACTATAAATCATACTGTCAGCATAACTCTCTGCATGGCCCCCAGATATACAAAGATTCCAAGGGCTTAGAAGCCATCTCCCATGGGCCAAACACCAGACCTTTCTTTGAAATGGTCAAGAGAGCCCAGAGCCCCAGGAGGGAGGCGAGAGGAAGGAGGAGCTAAGGAAGGACCTGGGGTATCTGCCTGGCCCTGCCCACCCCAGGCTACTTGTTCCCACCTGACCAGCCACCCCTCTTCAGGCTGCCTTCCCTTCCTCTGGGACCGCCAGCATCTAGAAGCCCTGGTGGCGACACGAGCACGCCCCAGGCCCTCAAGCTTGGCACCAGGGCAGCTCTTGGCATGGTTGCAGGTGTCCAGTTGCTGAATGTGTCCTAGAGCCTGTGCAGGAGCCTGGCCAGCAGGAGAGCCTAGCAAGCCTGCAGCTGATAAAGGAGGGTACTGCAATGGTGGCTGGGAGCCACGCTGCACCTCAGGTTCAGCCCCCCAGCTGCCTGGCTGGACTTTTCCAAGGGCCATTGGGAAGCTCTAGCCAAGATATGCTGCCCCGCTGACTGCTGCCCAAGTGACACCATGCCTCATCTCAGGAAGCTGCCTCATGGTGATCCAACCACCATCTCTCCCTCCAGCTCTTCAGTGCTGTCCTGGTGGACATCTCTGGGCAGCCACCTCTTCCCTTGTTCCTCTGAGGACTGACTCCTAACCAGGGAGGTCTGCATAGGCCTCGGCACTCACCTCCTCACCCTGGAAGATGCCAGGTGCAGGTGAGGTGCAGGTAAAGCTCAGGTGCAGGAACAACTGGAAATGACAACAGGGAGTGGAAACTGGGGGCCTGCTCCCCATAACCTTCTCAATCTTCCATTCCCCAGGAACTAAGGACCCTGGGAGGTGGCGGCCAGGGAACTTAGCCCACAGACACATGCCCCACCCCTATCATCCCCACCCCCACGGCCTTGATAACAGAGGGAGTTAAGTCTGCTTTTTGACTGGATGAGGAAACCAAGGCCTAGAGAGAATGTCTGCATTTGGGGTCCTCCAGAAGATGATCTGAGATAAAGATTTAAGTGCAAGTGGTTTATTTGGAAAATGGCCCAGAAAATGCTGGAAGGGAGATGGAGAAGTGAGACAGGGAAGGGTAGGAAGTTGGTAAAGAGTGCACTGATAAGTTTCCACTGTGGGCAGCTGGAGCTCAACCCTATAGGAACTTCTGGGGGGCAGTGTGGAACCTCAGTCACTCCACACAAGGGGTGAGGGACTGGGGTACTTATCCACCAAATCTCATTGTCTGTCACAGAGGTGCAAAGCTGTGTTCAAACCTGGCCAGCCCCCCCTACCTGCATTTCTTCTCTCAACAAATCCCCATATATACTGGGGGTTGATTTATCCATCAAGCACCATAAGCACAGCACATCCGATCTGCAGCTACTGAGAATATTTGGAGAAAAGAAAACACATACACATGCGTGCGTGCACACACGCGTGCTCCACAATCCAAACCGCAACTACCAAAATCCAGATGAATAACAGTACAAATGTCACAAAGTGTGAAAGTTAGTATTCATAACCATTTCAGTATGTATAATTTGTAGAACATTTGTGCTCACTTATCAAGAATTTCTGATTACTGAGGAAGAATCATAGCCAATTACGGATTATATGAGCCATAATATGTAGTCAAATAAATGCAATAGAAAAAGTACAGAAACCCTGCCAAAAGGTTTACCAAAAAATAATGAATGTGGCATATGACTGCTTTGTAATCATTTAATGTTATATGGGTGGGACCAAGGGCTGCTCTCACCCCCATGTCAGCCTCTGGTTCCTCTGAGGTTCTGGGGTACCCCGATGGTAGCTGAGTCCTGCACCCCTGCCTTGGACTTGGGCAGAGGTGTTATTTTGACCCCCGACCTCTCTCCTCACTGTCAGCAGCTACCTCAAAGACATCTGGGCAGAGATCTGATGAGGTGCACCCCACTCCTCTCCAGCCTGATGTCTCCCAAACACATACATCCAAAAAAAATGAACAGAGTCTATGAGATCTGTGGGACACTACCAAACATACCAACAAATGCATAATGGGAGTCCCAGAAAGAGAGAAGAGAAAGGGACAGAAAGAATAGTTGAAGAAATAATGGCCAAAAAACTTTCCAACATTGATGAAAGACATGCATCTACACATCCAAGAAGCTCAAGGACCTTCAAATAGGATGAACACAGAGATCTGCATTGAGACATTATAAGCAAACACACCTCCACTGTCCAGGCTTGTTGGCCACGCCATCCTGTCTAGGTCTCCTTCACCTGGCACCTATCTAAACATTCAGCAGTGAACAAGACATTCAAGCATCTGGTGGAGGCCCAGTCTAGACAAGGAAGCAGATAAACTAGAACAGACTACTGGAGCTATTAAGTTCAAGCTGTGGCGAGTCTTCAAAAAAATAAACTACACTGATGTAATCATGACTGGGTGGAGGGCCTCCCAAGGAGGTGCCGCTGGAACTAAAGGATGAGCAAGAGGCAGCTTTAGAAGAACCAGGGCTTCGGAGGCAGAAGGACCTGTACGTGCAAAGGGTCTGGGGCAGGAACAGCCTGATGTGAAGGAGAAACAAAGAGGGGGCTGAGGTGAGTGCTGGGTACAACAAAAGGGATGAAGCCAGAAGTCTTGTTAGAACTGGATTTTATTTGTGGGAATCTGGATTGTATTCTAGGTAGCGTGAGCAGTCACTAGTAGACTGTTCAACAGGAGTGTGCCCTGATTTGATTTCAGCTTTTTAACCACTCTGGGTGCTGCATTGAGAGTGGAATATAGAGGCGAGGTGGGTTAAATTTTCCAAGATGGCCACAATAATATCTTTCATCCCACATCCTCTTGCACAAGGTCACTTTGACACACCACCCACTGAGAGAGACAGGATTTATGTCCTCTCCCTTTGAATCTGGTGCCAGAAGTGACACAGTTTGACACCTGAGGGTGGCTCAGGAAAGGTATACAGCTTTGGCCTTGTTCATTTTTGGAGCCATGGGTGGCTATGTAAGAAGCCTGACTACCTGTTGGGAGGGGAGGCCTGCGTAGACGCCCCAGCCCACAACTGGAATCAAATGCAAAACCTGTGAGTGCACAGGCCTCCAGATGATTTGGGGCCCCCATCTGTTGATGCCTAAATCATCTAAGTCTTTCCAACTGAGGAGCAGAAACAATCAACGTGGGCTCTGCCCTGCCCAAACTCCTCACCACCACATCTGTGAGCATCGTGCAATGGAATGGCTGTTTTACACCACTGAGTTTTGGGATGGTTTGTTAAACAGCAGGAGTAACTGGAATTCGGGAGCGGGGGAGAATTGGGTGGAGGAGGGAGGCACTAGAGTGGCATCAGGTAGACTATAGAAGAGAGAGTGCCATCGAAAGGAGTAATGCCAAGGCTTGCACCAGGTTAGAGCAATAGATGAGGGGGAGGAGAAGGGATAGGTGCAGGATGCGTTTTGGAGGCAAAGCCAAGATAACTTGCGATCACTAAGGGAGAAGGGGAAAGAGGAAGGACGAGGAACCCAGGCTGCGCCTCCATGTAGGAGCTGGAGCCCAGCAAGGCAGCCCAGAGCCCCCCATGCTTTCCCTCCCCTCCCGGCCCGGGCGACTACATCTCCCAGCATCGCTCGCTCTGGCTGCGGGAAGGGGAAAAAAAAAAAGTTTGGGCCAAGCATTCCCGGAATGCGCTTCCTGGTGGCTCGGGGCGCGGGGCGGGCGGGGCAGCCCGGGCGGGGCGGGAGAGGGGCGGCGCGGCCGGACCCGGGCGCGCACTCGGCCCGGCCGGGGCCCCAGCATGGCCGAGCCGCTGCTCAGGAAAACCTTCTCCCGCCTGCGGGGCCGGGAGAAACTTCCCCGGAAAAAGTCCGACGCGAAGGAGCGCGGTGAGCCGGGCAGGGGGCGGAGGAGGGGGCGCCGAGCCCCGCCCAGCCTGGGAGGGGGTCCCAGGGCCCCAAGGAGGGCAGGCTGGGGGGACAGGAGGAGCCCGCGGAACCTCCTGCGGACTGGGGTGGAGGGCTGGGGACGGGTAGGGGTCCTGGAAGTAAAGGGCTGGGGGGGAGAGGGGCGCGGACCGTTATGTGCGCCTGGCCCAGGATGCCAGCGCTGCGAGCTCCTTGGGAGGCCCGGGAGGGGGCCTCGTCCCTGACAGGAAATGGGGCCGAGACGGAGTGCCTGGAGAGTGGAGGGAGGAGGACCTGGAGACCGGGACACTGGGGCGCAATCGGGCCAGGCAGGGGGCACCCTGCGCCCTGGATACAGGGATAGGAGATGGGGGCACACTCCTGCAGGAGGGAGAGACTGGGGTATCAATCAGAGGAGGCACCGCGCATCCCCCTCCCACCTATTAACCAGTGACTGCAGCTGCATCCGCCTTAGGCAGCCCCAGGAAACTGTCCCCTTGATGCAGATGGGGAAACTGAGGCACAGAGCAGTTGGGTAATTTGACCAGGACTAGTGACGTGACTTAAACAGCTCTTTGGACTATGCTCCTAATAGAGATCCAGAAGAGAGAGTACTGGGGGGCGAGGGGGGCGGTGGAAATCGGAGGTGACCAGAGGAGGGAATCTGCAAGCAAGCAAGATGAAACCTTAAAGAACTGGGCGCTGCCTGGGACAGGAAATCCCAGTAAGGAAGGAGTTAAAGGAGGGATGCCAGATGACTTCTGGATCTGACCTCCCCCCACCAGCCCTTCCCAAAGATTCCCAGAGTAGAGAAATGGGACTGGGTGCCCACGCACAAACACACAGGAAACGGCCTGGGATGTCAGAGAAGGGAAAACAGAGCAAAGGGGAGGCGCCGAGGCACTGACCACGGGGGTCTGGTCTTGGGCTGTGAGGTGGCCCTCTCCGCTCCGGGGTGGGGGCAGAGTTTGGAAGACAGGCAAGGGGTGGGGAGGTGACGTGCTGCAGAAAGGGAGAACCCTGTGCTCGCGGTCATGCCCGCTCCTGTCTTCTGAGCCAGCAAGCCAGCGTCCACTGTGTGCTCTGTTCTTGACCATGCCGCGGGGACCTAGGAAGCACTCCCCATGCCGAGCCCCCTGAAGTCCCCTGGAGAGTGCATAGAATCCCCCCATGTCACAGGACAACACTGAGGTTCAGAGATAGGAAGCAACTTGCCCCCAAGCCACCCGTGACAAGAGACAGGGAGGGATGCATACTAGACTTAACGAGAGGAGCGGGGAATCAGAGCCAGGAACACAGCCCTGTGCTGGAGAAACCCCCACCAGCCCCAAGGCTGGAGGGACAGTAGGGCTTAGGGATATCAAGAACTAAGATGGGGTGGGCTCTAAGCTGGCAACCCATTGCATTGCAAACAAATGCCCCAGCCCCTGGGCTGGGGCTGCTCTGGGGGGGACACGAGGGGAGCGCGGGCTGGGTCTCACGCCCTCGCTCTCTGCCAGGCCTCCCAGCCCAGCACCCAGAGCCCAGTCCTCCAGAGCCAGAGCCCCAGGCCCCCGAAGGGTCCCAGGCTGAAACAGAGGGACCCCCCAGCCCTGAGGCATCTCGCAGTCCTGCGCGGGGGGCCTACCTGCAAAGCCTGGAGCCCAGCAGCCGCCGATGGTTGCTGGGTGGGGCCAAGCCACCAGAGGAGGCCACATTGGGGCCTGGGGCACCTGGCAGTGGGGAGCCTGCTGGAGAGATCTGGTACAACCCCATCCCTGAGGAGGACCCCAGACCGCTGGCACTTCAGTCCCCAGGGCCACAGCCAGGCTTGGCGGAGTCAGAGGGCCCGGCCTCAGAAGGTGAGCACAGCCTCATCTACCCACCCACCCACTCCCCCCCACTCCCACCCACTCCCACCCCAGCTCTCCAAGAGGACCAGGCCTCAGCCCCATCCCAAGCCCAGGTTTCTGAACCCTGAGTTCTGCTGTTCCCACAGGCATGGCCCCTGCCAGTCCCCCAACCAAAGCCTCACGCACCAAGTCCCCAGGCCCTGCCAGGCGCCTCTCCATGAAAATGAAGAAGCTGCCGGAGCTACGGCGCCGCCTGAGCCTGAGGGGCACCCGAGCTGGACGAGAACGCGAGAGGGCCGCCCCCACTGGCTCTGTCATCAGCCGTTACCACCTGGACAGCAGCGTGGGGACCCCCGGGCGGGCAGCTGTGGCGGGGGGTACCAGGGGCCCTCAGGCCGGGTACCTCAGTGATGGTGACTCACCGGAACGCCCAGTGGGTCCCCCATCACCCACCACCTTCCGGCCCTATGAGGTGGGCCCATCGGCCCGGGCGCCCCCAGCTGCACTCTGGGGCCGCCTCAGCCTGCACCTGTATGGGCTGGGGGGGCTGCGGCCAGCACCCGGGGCTACCCCGAGAGACCTCTGCTGCCTGCTGCAGGTGGATGGAGTGGCCCGGGCCCGCACAGGACCACTACGTGGGGGGCCCGACTTCCTACGGCTGGACCACACCTTCCACCTGGAACTTGAGGCTGCCCGGCTGCTGCGGGCCCTGGTGCTGGCATGGGACCCTGGTGTGCGGCGGCACAGGCCCTGTGCCCAGGGCACTGTGCTGCTGCCCACAGTTTTCCGAGGTAGGATGTATAGCCGTGGGGGAGGAGCAGTAGGGCACAGGATTCAGCCCTTCCCACAGAGTGCCCAGGGCACTAAGCCCAGGGTGGGGTTGTGACTTGGGGTAGGAAGCCAGGGCACAGGAGCCTGTGGGGCTAAACCCCACTCATGTCCTCTTGTGTCTTCAGGGTGCCAGGCCCAGCAGCTGGCTGTGCGCCTGGAGCCCCAGGGGCTGCTATATGCCAAGCTGACCCTGTCCGAGCAGCAGGAAGCACCAGATACAGCTGAACCCCGCGTCTTCGGGCTGCCCCTGCCGCTGCTAGTGGAGCGGGAGCAGCCCCCCGGCCAGGTGCCCCTCATCATCCAGAAGTGTGTTGGGCAGATCGAGCGCCGAGGGCTACGGGTGAGCCCCTTGTCCCACCTCAGTGGGGCCCCAGACCTCAGAGCCACTCCCCAGTGTACAGAGGCCAGGCCTTCCCCCCAACCCTGCCTAGGACCCTCCCAGCTCCAACCTCAGCCTAGACAAGGGCAGGAGGTGCCCAGCCTAGGACCTATGGGTCATCCACCCATTTAGTGACACAGGATCCCAGCCCTTCTGGAGTTCAGAGTCTCATGGCGGGGAAAGACATGATTCCAATAGCTCACAAATGTAAAACTGTGTCTGGGATAAGAGTGAAGAAGCTGGAAGAGCTTAAAGCAGGACTGCACCTCCTGGCTGTGGTAGTCAGAGAAGGCATCCTGAGGAGGTAACAAATGAACTGAGTAGGAGTCAGGACACGTGATCCAAGCAGAGGGTTTACAGGGCCAGGTTGTCCAGATGGGGTCCCCATGACAGGTGTCAGAGCAGGAAAGCAGCCAGTGAGGCTGCAGTGAACCCCCAACCTCTCAGCCCAGTCCCACTCTGGCCCAGACCTCCAGTGCTCAGCCAGTGGGCCCTGATTAGTCTGTGGCCCCAGCAAGAAGACATCCGGTCTCTGCTCCACCCCCAGGTAGTGGGGCTGTACCGTCTGTGTGGCTCCGCAGCCGTGAAGAAAGAGCTTCGGGATGCCTTTGAGCGGGACAGTGCAGCTGTCTGCCTCTCTGAGGACCTGTACCCCGACATCAATGTCATCACTGGTCAGCAGCCCGTCCCTCCCCCGCCTGCTCCCCATTCAGCCCTCACCTCCAAGCCGTCCCCGTGGCCCCTCTGGGACCTCACCTTTTCTATCCGGCCTTGTCGTCACCTTCCTGCACCTGTCCTCCTCCTCTTCCCCGCCTCAGCCCCCGGTGATCCCTCCAGCCTCACAAGCCAGGGATGCCCTGACCAGAGGGGGTGCTGTGCCCACAGGCATCCTTAAGGATTATCTTCGGGAGTTGCCCACCCCACTCATCACCCAGCCCCTCTATCAAGTGGTGCTGGAGGCCATGGCCCGAGGGCCCCCAAGCAGGGCTCCCCTCAGCGCGGAGGGCACCCGTGGGCTCCTCAGCTGTCTACCGGATGTGGAGAGGGTGAGCTGGGCCCGCTAGAAATGGGGGGGGCAGGGAATGGACTGACATTAGTAGACCGTTTCACCCATGCCTGGGCTGGTGATAGCCAGGAGCTTCTGGCATCATCAGACCGAGAAAGTGGGTGCTATTAGTATCCCCACTTCTTAGATGTGGAAACTGAGGCCCAAAGCAGCTGAGTTATGCAAGGTTGCACAGCCAGGATATATCAAACACTCAGACTGAACACAGGTCTAACTACCACAAGGGAGGTTCCTGGCTGTGGGATCCTGGACAAGTCCCGACCCTCTCTGTGCTTCAATAGCCTCATTTATAAAACTGAATTAATACCAGCCCTACCTAACACACACAGGAGTGGGTTCACGTCCAAGCTTTGCCATTCCAAAGCTGTTGCCTTTGGTCTCCCCTCCAGCAAAATGGGATCATAATACTAATACCTAATTGTTAGGTCTTAGCTCGGTCATCTCCCAACTATGAGGACTTGAACCTCTGCTTCCCCATTCTAAGACGTCTTAGTCTCCCTCAGGTGCGACAGGCGACCGGCTTTGGCCCTCTAATGCTCTCCCAACTCTCCTCAGGCCACGCTGACGCTTCTCCTAGACCATCTGCGCCTCGTCTCTTCCTTCCATGCCCACAACCGCATGACCGCGCAGAACCTGGCCGTATGCTTCGGTCCCGTGCTGCTGCCAGCGCGCCAGGCCCCCACCAGGCCCCGCATCCGCAGCTCTGGCCCGGGCCTTACCAACGCAGTGGACTTCAAGCGCCACATCGAAGTGCTGCACTACCTGCTACAGGCTTGGCCAGGTGAGTCCGCCCCTGGCCCCCGCCGCCAATCCCGGCCAGGTCACTGCGGGCGATGCTTTTTCGGGCGGCCCGAGTCTAGAATTTCAAGCAAGCCACGCCCCCTCATCTACCTAGTTTCCTCCGCAACCAGTCCAGATCCAGCCAATCCATGCTTGACGCGGTCAGAGGCCCTGCCTCTTGATATGCCAATCAGAGGGCCAGTTGCCTAAGCAACCAGCTCAGCCAATGAAATCGTGAGCCGGTCGCAGGCTTTGCCTTTCGACAAGCTAGTCAGGCTGGCTACCCGAACCACCACTCAGAAACCTGGTTGCCGCCGCTGTGCGTGAGGTCATCACAAGCCTTTCCTCTCCCTCTGCAGATCCCCACAGATCCCCAGAGGCTCCAGACCTCGCCCCCTACCTGCGGCCCAAACGACAGCCGCCGCTGCACTTGCCACTGGCGGGCCCAGAAGTAGTGACTCGGCCCCGTGGCCGGGGCGGTCCTGAAAGCCCTCCGAGCAACCGCTATGCCGGCGATTGGAGCGTTTGCGGGAGGGACTTCCTGCCCTGTGGGCGGGACTTCCTCTCCAGTCCGGACTACGACCACGTGACGGGCAGCGACAGCGAAGACGAGGACGAGGCAGGTGAGCAGAGGGGCGCCGCTGACTTCGAAGACGATTTCGAGGCGCCCTTCAACCCGCACCTGAACCTCAAAGACTTTGACGCCCTCATCCTGGACCTGGAGAGAGAACTCTCCAAGCAGATCAACGTGTGCCTCTGAGCCGGGCAGGACCCCGATTCCTAAAGGCCGGGCTCCTTGTTGCTAAGATGGTGCCCTGACTACCGAGAGGGACCACACATGTCGCTCAGGCATAGCTCCTGGTTACTGAGGAGTTGCCTGGCAACCCGCCAGCCCGATACTGAGAATCATTTCCTGTTTCCAGTGCTAAATATTTGGGTACTGGTTACCCGGCCAGGGACAGGGGTTCTCGGGACCAGTCGTGTGGCCGTCTTTTGTGAGCACCAAGGGCTTCTCCCGCTTGCTGAGCTGGCCTCTCTTGCCTCCGCTTGGCCAGGGAAACACCTTCAGGTGTTACTGTGAGCATCACCCTGGGATAGTGAGACATCCCCCAGTCCTTTGCTGCTGCCAACCAAATCAGTATTAGCTTTGAGCACTGCACTCTGCTTTTCCCTCGGGCGGCCAGAGGACTATCAGGAGGTGCTGTTTGGGGCAGCGTAGGGGCAGCCGCTATGCTGGGCTCCAGCTGGACAGGGACAGCTTGGGGCTTATAGAAAAACAGATGGTTTCCCCACTCTTCCAGGGAAAACCCCACACTTGCCTCAAACCAGCAATTGAAGATGGCAGAGTCTGGCCCTTCCCCTCCCCAATTCTTCCTCCCCATCCCTGAAGAAAATGAGCACTTACAAGACCTCCCTTTTGGAGGGGCCCCACCTGAAGTGTCAGGCGGGGGGCACTTTGGTACGGAACATATTTATTGCCTGTGTGTGTGATGAGTGTGCATGGACACGTCTGGAGCGGGCATGTGGGGCTCTTTCAGGGACCATAGAGAGGGGAAAAGATTCACAATGCCGGGTACCCTGAAATCCCCAGTATTGGTGCCTCAGTGGGTCCCAGAGTTCCAGTGGGAGAGTAGGGTTCCCTCCTGTCTCCCCCATCTTTCCCTCATTTCCATCTTTGTGGACAATAAATCAATATGCACAGGTTCTGGAATGAATACTTGGGCCCACATGGACCAGAGGTGGTTTATTCAGTGTGTAAAAGAGGGGAGAAAGGGCACAACTGGGCCCGCAGCAAAATAGACCCAAGGCTCTCTAGCACCGCCAGGGGGCCTCTGAGCTCTCACCCCTCCAGCCCCTCTGTCGTCGGGGAGGGTTGTAGGATCACTGGGCCTCAAGGGGTAGGCCTAAGGCAGGCCAGGATAAGACTCCAGGCCAGCTAGGCACAGTCCAGGGATAGCGCCCATGAGGCCCTACATGGCAATGGAGCCATCGCGGAAGTCCGTCCTTCCAATGAGGATGTTAACCACGACGGGGTGGCCCTCTTGGCACTGCTGCTGGGCATCACGTAGCACCTTGACCACCTGATCCTCATTCTCCCGTGAGAGCAGCAAACCTTGGGCCCCCAGACCCATGGCTGCCTTGTGATAATCTAAAAGGGGAGGTCAAGTCAGATGGTGGCAGGGACCCAGCCCACCATGCAGTCAGCCCAAGAGAGAAACACACACCCAGCCGGGCCAGAAATAGCTTCCCTCCTACCCACCCTGCCCGAGTCCCTCACCAGTATAGGCCAGGCCACAGGCCACATTGCTGCCCAGACAGGACACCTGCTCCCGAGAAATCTGGGTCCAGCCAGCATCATTTCCTATCAAGGCCATCACTGGGACCTGCAGGGAAAGGATGAAGCCAGGCTGCAGCACTCAGCCCCCAGGCTTGGCCAGCCAGAGGACACAGACAGGACCTCTGCCAGACAGAAGCAATGTCTTCCCCAGCCCAGCCCTGATGACATCTCCCAGAATCTCAGGCTTTCCTTGGGGCAGCCCGGTCACCTTGTGTCTGACGAAGGTGTCAAATTCGATGAGGCTGTACCCAAAAGCTCCATCTCCAAACAGGCACCAGACCTAAGGTGAGACAGGAAGTGAATGGGGTGGTTCATGGCCCAAAAAGCAGCAAGCCTCCTGCCTCCAGTGTCCCAACTCACCTCAGCATCTGGCCGGCACAGTTTGGCCCCAAGTGCAAATCCTGCACCAACCCCCAGAGTCCCAAAGGCCCCTAGGAGAACGAAGAGCAGGTGGCTGTGAAGGGTGCTGGCTGGTGCAAGCTGCCCCGGGCGTAGGCCTCTCCTTACCAGGATCGAGCCAGCACAGGGGGCCACGGGGCTGCACCAGGTGGGCAGCAGTGCCCACAAAGTCCCCGCCATCCACCACCAGAATCGAGTTGTCGGGCAGAGTTTCCTCCACCAGCTGCAGCACCCGCACTGGGTTCAGGTGCTGGGCTACAGGTATCTCTGCCTTCTCCCTGAAACGGAGCAGTGCAGATCAGCAGAGCCTGCCCAGAACGCCCCACCCCCCACATCCACTCCATCAGGCCCCACCGAAAGGACTGCTCCTTCTGCCGGTCGGCTTGCTGAAGCTCCTCTGCCCAATCTGAGGCCCACGTCTGGCCCTGAAGGCCCTCCACCAGCTTCACCACGAAGGAGCCCACGTCTCCTGGGGAAGGAAGAGGGCACAGCTGCAGAGGGGTGGCCTCGTCCTGCCCTTCCAGCCCCAGAGGCCCAAAGACAGGAGGAAGCCAACAGCAGCCCTGGAGCAGGAGGCAAGGAGGCAGGACAAAGGCACTCCTAGGGCAAAACGGGGCAAAACACACCCCCAGAGCCTGTGGGAACCAGGTTAGGGCAACCAGGGTGAGAAGGTGGGCAAGATTTAGGGAGCAGATTAGAAACCTGAGCCGACCTTGTCACCTGCCTCCCCGTCAAACCCCAGATCATGCAGTCCCAACAATTCTGCCCTGAAACACATCACTACAAACACCTCCATCCACGAAGCTCGTCTCTACAACCCAGGCACACAGAGTGCGTGTGGAGTGAATAAATGAGCTGGTGATTTCATCATTTCCATTCAGAAATAATAGCTTAGAGGCTCAGAGAAGTTGAGTTTCTCCTCCCTGTCCATCCCCACCTCAGGCCTTGTCATTTCCATCCTGACCCTGTATAACAGGCCCCTTGCCACCACCCAGGCCCCTCCAACTAGCTGCTCACCAGCGGCCACAGTGGACCTTCCCAAACACAAATGCAACGGTGCCATTTCTCTGCCTGACACGAGTTGCCTGTCACCTACACTGAGGGAAGTCAACATCCTAGAACGATGGGCAAAGCAGGGCACAGAATGACCATGGGAAGGGAGTGAATGGGAAGGGAATGACCATGGGAAGGGTTATGACAGGATGACAGAGGCCTCAGGGGCCAAGGAGTGAACTCTCCGCCCTGACAGCAGCGGACAGTGGGGAAGGTTTGCGGCTAGGTGACATGATCGCATGCACATTCCCAGGGCTTCCCTCTGGCGCACACCCACCATTTGTTCATCCAGAAGCACCCACCAGTCTGAGAGCCAAATACTTGTCTCTGGCCAACAGGGAGCCCTCTGGGGCAGAGTCTGGCAGGACGGCCTCTTTCAGCTGCTGCAGAGGCAGGAGAAGGCCCAGGATGAGCACGCGTGGGGCGGGGGGTGGCACTGGGGGCTCACCCTGCACGGCCTCCTGGGGCTTCCAGAACATGTCTGAGTTGATCAACATCTCTTTCCGGTTCCGGTTGACAATGATGATCTTGCTTCTACGGCTGAGGACCCGGCCATAGGACAGGCGGAAATCACACACAATTCCTGGGGTGGGGGACAGGGAGACAGTGGATGGAGGGCAAGTGTCCTGCAGGGGTGCCCACTACCTTACTTAATCCACCGTGGCACACTAGATGTAAAAGCGTCCCTGTTCTTCACCTTTCCCTGGATCCATGCCACCTGCAATGACTTTGCAGCTCTCCAGCGCTTGGAACTGGGCTGACCTGAGAACGTGGTCTGGCCAGCAGAACATGTCGGGAGTGCTGGCACGCGTTCCTGAGACCACGCTTCCAGGAGCCTTGCAGCTCCCACTCTCTAATAACCTTGTCCCTCCCGCCCTGCATATTTCTCATCCTCCGCCAAGTCAACCAGCCCAGGCCGCCTGCTGGGCGAGGAGGAGCATGGAGGCAGGGAAAGTGAAAGAACTCAGAATCCCAGCTGAGGCCACTGCAGCCCAGCTACAGCCAGCCAACCCCCAGGTGTCTGAGCCAGCCCTGCCAGGATCAGCACGGCTGCCCTCCCACCTCCCCGACTGCACACTCCGGAATGAGCCCTGCCATAACCAGACCTACCATCTCACCTGTTCCTGGGTCTCGAAAAATATGTGCATTTTAAGCCACTGAGTTTGGGAATGGTTATTACACAACAATAGCTAACTGATACAACTATTATGTGCCTGGCAGGCTTCAAAGCATTTTATGTAAAAATGTATATGCCGTATGTGCACGTGCTATAAATGCTGTATAATGCACACAAATGCAAATACTGTGTAGGAAGTCCTGCAGTGTCCTCCTTTGCGCAAAGCTGGGCCACAGCACACAGCTGCAACCTGGCAAGAGTTCACCTGAATTTCAAATTCAGGGTTGTTCAAAACCCTTGAAAGGGGAAGGGGTGGGGCCAGGGGTAAGAAGGTGGGTGATTATGAGGGTGGGGTGCCAACGAGTACCAGACTAGGAGGGGCAGGGTTACAGGCTGAAGGAGGTCCTGGAGGGGGGGAAGGGGAGGGGTGGGGAGGAAACTGAGGCCCACCTGCCAGGAGGATGACATCTGCCTTCTTCAGGGCAGTGCTGCGGTTCTGCCGGATGTGGAGGGGGTGGCCGCGGCCCAGCAGCCCCCGTGCCATCCCACCCAGGAAGCAAGGGACACCGAGGGACTCCACAGCAGCCCTTTGGGTCCAGGTAGAACAGAGATGAGTGAGGAAAGGGCACCAGGGGACCAGGGAATAGGAATGCATAGTAAAAGCAGGACTGAGGCTTCTCACCGAAGTTTGTCAGTTGGTGTTGGGGGCAGCAGGGCCTGGCTCCCCAGTACCATAAGGGGCCTTTTGGCCCGGCTCAGGACCTCCACACAACGTTGAACCTGGGGTGAGATGGGGCCCAAAGAGCCGACCCTGAGCCACCATTGGTCCCTGAAGATCAAGGCCCCCATACTGGCTCAGGGAGAGGCCATCCTGCCAGGTGAGGACCTCAGCCAGGGAAGAGAGGCAATTCACCTGCTGAGGGGATGCCTGGGGGATATCCAGAGGCAGGGGACCCTCAGGCTGAGGCTCCCAGGCTCCTGCAAAGAGGTTGTCCAGGTAATTCGTTAAGTACCTGCAAAGATGAGAGGAAGGGGTGGTTACCAGGATTCATTATTGGGATTCCAGGAACCGAAAGAAAAGAGGGGCCAGGAAGATAGCGGAATAGGCACAGGGGTGGTCGAGCAATGGCCCAGGGACAGACAAACCCCAGTGGTCGAGTCTGCAGTGGCCTATTTCTCCTTGGAAGCTTCTGGTGACCACCACAACCTGACACAGACCCTCAGAAACAAGTGACACAGGAGTGGAGTGCCAGGATCAGGGCAATAGCTGCAAGGCCAGGCAGAGATGGCTTTGCCACTTCCTAGCTGTGTGACTTTGGTCAAGTGACGTAACCGTTCTGAGCATCCTTCTCTGTAAAATGTAAAAGGGAACCTCCCTCCCAAGAGTCAATGATCTGTCCACTCGGGATACAAAGCACTCTGCAAAAGCCTCCATCCATGGGAGCTATGAACATCAGCAGTAAGCTTGTCTCTTTCTCTGGCTTCCAGCATCCCCTTCTCTGTCTCCACTCATTGGGTCACAGGGCCCCGACGTTCTCTGAGGGCTTTGGAGACACAGATAAATCCTGCTCAGCCCTGCCCTCTAGGAACACTCAATCCAGCCAGAAACAGACAGGTAGGCATTTGTAGGAAGCAGTTGGAACTGGAAGCTTTTGTTTCTCTTTGAAGAAAAAGTCAAAACTGCAGAGAATGGGAAGAGGCCCAGAAAGGAACCATCGGAACCCCAACTGGAAAAAAAAAGGCAAGGGAAGGGTCAGCCTTGCAAGGGGCTGAGGAGGGAAGCCCAAGAGAGAGGAGAAGAATGGAGCGGGTGGGGGATTGGGAGTCCAGGGAGCAAAGAGGCTGGCCGGTCACAGAACAAAACTGCTTAAAAATTCTGCCTCCCAGACAAGGCTATCAACCACTTCCTACGCGTTAGAACCCCTGAATGCCCCTCTCTAGTTCTGGTTCCCTAACCATGTTAAAGGAAGGTTCCTTAACCTTGCCTTACACCTGACAGGACACTGGATTCAATCCTATTCTTATTTAAGAAAATGATGGTTAATTCTTTTAAACATCAGCATGTGCATTATCAAAACGACGTCATTTGTTCTCCACAAAAATCTTAGTCTAGAGAGAAAAAGCAAGCAACGTTCATCCATTTTACAGATGAGGAAGCTGAAGTCAAGCAGGTTTCATCACAGTATGTGCCAAATCATTATGCTGTACACCTTAAACTTATACAGAGCTGTCTGTCAATTATATCTCAATAAAAATGGGGGGGAAGGTTTAACATTTGCTCAAGGTAACACAGCTAATTAGCAGCAGTCCAGGGATTCAAAGCCATCTCTCTGGACTTTCCTGTCATTCATTAGATGGCACATAGCTCTTTGGGTAAAGCACGGACGGCTCCTCCAGGCTGAGTTCTTATGTGCCATTAGCAAGCTGGATGGCTTTGTGTAAGTCATTCCGTAATAATACCTTATCACGTTAACTCAAAGTGTTGTCGTAAAAGACGCTGAGTAAAACGGGTATTCCCTGAGCTGGCCCTCGGAGCGCATCTCACATGCCCAGGATGCAAGGACCTGTCTGTCTCGTTCACTGATGTTGCCCATGCCCGTCCTGGTACCTGACATAGTGGCACTAGCTAAATACATGGAGAAGGCCTGGAAGGAGGAGGGACAAGGACAGGCCAAGGGAAGGGATGAGGGGGAGGAGCAGAAGGAGGAGGAGAACCAATTCTCCGTCCTGTGCCGTTTCGGCCAGGCGCACCTCAGTGGTGACCAAAACAAACCCTTTTGCATACCTCCGCTTGCACTGTGCCCCGACCTAGACCCCTTTCTATCTGCTCAACTGAAAGAAGCACCCGTCAAACTCATAGCTCTTCCAGGAAAAACTTCAGGCTTGGCCCAGGCCAGCCCCACTGCACTGCTGTCTCCAAGCTCCTGGCCACTTGCCACTCAAAGCCCCAGAGTGAACTGTGCCCATGTCATGGGCCTGCAGGGACCCTCTGTTCCCTTCTCCAGGCACCCAATGTGATCCATCCACATCTCTACATCCCACGGCCACGACCCAGATCCAGGCCACTATCGCTTCTCATCCGGGGACCGCCACACCTCCTCTGTGGCTTCCCAGCTTCCACCCAACCCCACAGTCCATTTTCCAGCAGCAGCCAAAGGGACTGTATTAAAAACCTGAGTCAGGGTATCCCACACCTCTGCTTAACGCACTGCAATGCTTCTCAATGGATCTCAGATTAAAAACAAAACCACACGTACTCCCAGTGGGCCCTGCTGGCTGCCCTGAGATCAGCCCCTACCCCTGTCCTCTTTGCTCACCTGCTGTGCCACATAGGCCACCTAGCTTTCCCACCCTACCAAGTTCGTTCCTGCCTCAGGACCTTCGTATATGCTATTCCAGCCACCTAGCATGCTCTTCCCATGGTGGGCTCCTCTCAGTGGATATGCAAATCAATGAATGAGCCAAAGAAGGTATGGGTGCTGGCAGAAGGCTACAGGAGAGAGCAGGGAAAGGGGGAGTGCACAGTGGGAATGGGGTTACGCACCAGGAGACCGCTCGACCCATGAGGTCTTTGGGCGGCTTGGCTGGCACGATCTCCTTCTGAACCATGAAGTAGGGGTACAGCACGTCAATGGGTAGCTCCACAAACACTGGACCTGTCGGGACAGGGAAGATGCTGAGCTGTGCGTCCCTAGCCCCCAGGCCCTAGGGACAGACCACTGCCCAGCCCCCTCCCACCTACCCGGTGTGCCCGACTGAGCAGCAGCCATGGCAGCCCTCAGGGTGGGCGTGATGTCCCGCACCCTCCGCACGGAAGCACAGAACTTGCAGAGTGGCCGGAACAAGGACATCTGATCAATGGCCTGGAGTGCACCCCGTTTCTGGTGGAGAGGGGTCCAGGGAAGTTACCATGTGAGCCCTTCGAGCACCCCTGGAGCCCCTGTGCCGCCCGAGAATAAAGTACCTGCAGCAGAATACTGGCAGCCCCACCCAGAAGCAGGACTGGGGACTGGGCTATCTGGGCATTCTTCACTGCTGTCACTGTGTTGGTGAGGCCAGGGCCTGCCGTCACCGCCACCACACCCACTGTCCCTGGAACACAAACCCTGTCACTCTCTGCACCCATGCCCATCCTTCCGGCCATCCCCGAAAAACCCCTATCCCCAAAGAGCCCCTCCCCCATCCCAGTCTCACCAGCCCCCAGCCCTCTCCACTCTGCCCTCACCAGTCAGGCGAGCCACAGCGTCAGCAGCAAACACAGCCGTGACTTCGTGGCGTGTGTCCACCACACGGATGCCCAGCTTCTCGCAGGCCACCAGCAGTGGGGAAATGTGCCCACCGACCAGTGTGAAGAGGAACCGCACGCCATGGGCCCTCAGCACGGCTGCCACGCTCTCCCCACCATGCCTGATGCTTGTCTTGTCCACCTGGGCCCACGAAGGAGGAGGAGCAAGACTGTCAAGGGCCAGGGCAAGGGTGCCAGGGCAGGTGGGGACAAGGGCAATCCCCCTCCTCAAGAGGGAGGGGGGGAGCAGAGTCAGAGGGCTGGGGAAGGCACATGTCATACAAGAGGCCCAGAGCAGCGCATATCATCCTACCACATCCTCTTGTCATTACAGTTGACCCTTGAACAACACAGGGCTTAGGGATTGTAACCCCTGCACAGTCAAAAATTCGCGTATAACTTCTGACTGCCCAAAAACTTACCTACTAATAGTCTGTTCACCGGAAGCCTTACTGATAATGTAAACAGTTGATTAACATGTAGTTTGTATGTTATGTGATGTTATCAAGAAAATCATAAGGAAAATATATTTACTGTATTTACTGAAAAAAACCCACGTACAAGTGGATCCAGGCTCATCAAGGGTCAACTATATAGCCTTTTACAGCTAAGGGGACCACGACTTGCCCAAGCAAGATTCAAAGTCCCACAGAAACAATACTGTTAAGCACCACACTCTGTTACACGCCCACCTGGGGATGGTGGGCAATTAGGAAGGGGTGGGGAAGGTGGACCTACAGAATCCAGGGGTGTTTGGTCAAGAGCAGGAGGCACGGGTCATCAGCTGTAACTCCAGAACTGCCTGTCCTCCAGCATCAGGGCCTGGCAACCTGACTGCTAAGGACGACCTACCAGGCTCCCTCCCACTCACTGGGCCAAGCCCAGTTCACAGGCTGCCAGCCACCAAGTGCCTGGCATGTGTATGGCCTCCTAGCTCCAGCTTAGACACAGCCTAGCACTTCAGAGGCCGAGACTTTGCCTTAAATCTCCACAAGTCCTCAGAGCAAGTGGTGGTGTTTCTGACAGGAGAGAAAGAACTGGGAAAGGGTCAAGTTTGCTCCAGGCTAGGAGAGGAAAGACTGAGAAAGGGATCTAGGGAAGGGATAAATTTCTGAGAGAGGAGCCACACAGCTCAGAGCCAGGTTTATGGGGTCAGGTCTTCCCCAAATACGTTACCTAAAGCAAGCTACCACACAATCTTTCTGAGCCTCAGTTTTCTCTGCGTTAAACGCAGACAGAAATAAGCGCATCTATTCAGAGACATGTTGGGGATATGAAAAAATCCCTCTAAAGCAGAGTAACTGTCACAAAACTGTCACCGACACATCCTCTGGAGCTTGCCTCCGTAACACCGACCCCAGAATATTCAGGGAGCATTGTTGTGTGAAAAGGGCTCGGCCCCTGGGGAAAGAGCTGGGCGGACTACTGAGTGCCCCGGCAGTTGCAGCCTCCCGATTATCTTTTACTAGGCAAAGCCCAAGTCCTCAGGTGCAGCTCGGCAATGGGGGCAAGGCCCTGTTAAGAATCTCCCGACCAGTCCCTCGCACCCGGACCTCGTTCCTCCTTTACTGCCCCCAGCCCGCCTCCCGTCTGTGCCCCCGCACCTTGTGCAACAACCGATAGAAGAGCCCCAGGCGGTGCGCGGCGCACAGCACGGCAGCCACTAACGTCCCGCAGACCAGGAGTAAGGGGGTAAAGATGCTCCTGGCAGGGGCGGCGGCCGCGGGGATCTCCATGAGGTGGTACCTAAAGGAGAAGGGGCAGTTCCAGAGCCGGAACGCGAAGATACTGTATCAGGGGGAAGGCACGCCCTCTTCCCCGGAGTTTCTGCGTGGCCACACCCTTTACGCGGGTAGGCTTGGGCCGAGACCAGGCGCCCTTAGGGACCAGTCCAGGCCTCCCAGGAGCTAGGTCACGCCTCTCGGGGGACCAGACCATGCCCTCCCGCAACGCTCTCCCTCTTACGTCACTATCACCACCCAAACTAGGCGACCACAGGTCATTGCGACCACAACGGCCTCAAAATAGTTATTTTCCCACTTACCGGCTATGGGAAGGCGGTAAGCCCCTCCTCTTTTACACCAAGGTCCTAAATCTCAGCCCCAGTGGTGAGCCCCCACCACGTCTACGTCACCCAGACCGATGATGCCACGCCCCCAGGTTGGCGTGCACGACCCTCTCAAGCCAGGCTCCGCCCCCGAGTGAGAGCCGGAGCCCGAGCCTGACCCTGACTCCAAGCCGCAGATAAAGACTAAATTGCATCAGGATGTCCCTCCGATCCCCCGGGCACTTCAACTTTCACCTACAAGAAATGGCGCTGACTCCAGAGGAATTCAGCGCCCTTCGTGTCACGTGACCCAGCCCCAAGGCCGTGACCCTCAGTCCTGCCCGTCGCGCGTGCGCAGAGCAGGAGCTACGCTCCGGGATACAGGCACCTCCTTCCTATAAGAGCTATTTCTCTACTGGCCGCCGCATGCACAGGCCCCGCCTTCCCTCGCCTTTCACTGGCTCGCACTGTTAGCCTTACGCCCTTCTCTATAGGAGGCCACGCCCACCGGCATCCGTTCTTTGCCAAAACCCTCTCGGTACCACGTCAGGCGGCCTTCCATTGGTCCCACATTGCAGGCCCTAGTTCCGGACCTTCCGAGCCCTTACCTCTTTCCACGCCAGCTGGGCCGTACGCCGCTTCACGTTGGCCGGAGGTGGACTCCGCAGAGTCCACTACCCGAGGGCCTGATCCCAAGTTAGCCCCGCCCCTCGTTCTAGCGTCCGGTCCCGCCTCCTAGCTTACCGTAAAGCTACTGCAAAGGCAGAGGCCCCGCCTCCGCTGTTGGCCCTACCTCTTGGGGTTTCTCTGGTCCAAGTGCTGGGTAGTGGATGCTCCGGAGCCCAATGGTCCCTGGTTCCAACCCACGCGTTCCACCGTATTTCAGTCGTTTGATCTCCCTATCAGTAAAGGGGAGGTAATTCTGGTACCAAGGGCTCTACTTCTGTCCAAGACAAATCCTGCCATTTTTACACTGGCTCCCATTCCTTGTCAACTTTTGGGATTTTCCTCTGAGAATTCCACCCCATCGTTAATTTTATCTTCTACTGAATCATTCCTAGGTTTTAGTTTCATCCATTAAAAAAAACAACAAAAAACTCTGTTGGCCCCACATTCTCTACCTGTTTCTGTCCTTTGCTCCTCTCTTTAGCAAAATTCCTCCAGTGATTTACCTGCACTTCCTGTCTCCCTGTGCCCTCCTCCTATTCCCTCTTGAACACACTCTGAACAGTCTCTTACCCGCCACTCTCTGAGAGCTGTTGTGGATTATTCCAACAGTCTTCAAATGGGTCCCCTCTCCCTTCTGTCCCTCATCCCACTCTCCCTGCCTACAATTAACAGGATAAAATGCAAACTTCATGGAAAGGACTTCTAGGCCTAATTAAACTCCAAGAGCCAATAATAAAACAGTGATCATTATTTTTTGTCAAGCACCTACAATGTGCAAGGGCTGGTCCACGCACTTTTGACATATTAAATCATTTAATCCTCACAACAGCCCTGTAAAGGAGCTGTACTATCATTATCCCATTTTACAGATCAGGAAGCTAAACAGAGAGGTTAAGGAACTTGCCCAAGGTCACACAGCTTGTAAGTGAAAGACACAGAATGTGAACTCAGTCACTGCCTGGGCCCCCAGACTGGGAGCACCTCAAGAATGGGTATTGCATTTCAACCGTATGGCTTCCCCAGGCCTCTCACAGGGTGTAGTGTTTGGGGCCCACCCAATCCCCTTGTGCTTACCTCGGGTTTTATTCTGAGTGAGTTGGGAAGCCAGAGAGGATTTTGAACAGCCCAAGCACACAAAACCTGCATATGATTGTTTCTAGGGGCCTTATCTGTAATAGCCAAAAACTGGAAAAACCAAAATATCTTTCCATAGGTGAATAGTTAAACAAACTGTGATCCATCCATCCCAATGGAACACTACTCAGCAATATAATGTGCAGGGATTCAGAAGGAGTCACCCCAAGATGTGCCTCTGTGGTATGCAAATTGTTTTGAGCTAAAGGCATCCAAGACCCAGAGGCTCAGGAGAAACTTCTGCCCCACCCCTTTTAACTACCTAGAATAATTTGAATTACGAGCCTTGCCCATAATAAGAGATTATCAGAAATAACATTTCTGGGCCTATCTATGGGGTAAGGCAAACTTCTAATTACTGGACATCTGTTCTTCTTATCATCATGCAATGACCTTCTCCCCTCTGAAGGCACGAGGTGCCTTACCTCATCCTTAGCTCAGAATGTCATATATGCCTCATTTTCCCTTTCTGTCTCTGACCTTCTCATGTATGTGGGGTCTCTGACTCTCTCATGTATGTGAGGTTCCTATACCAATGTATGTAGTTAATTTGGTCATTTTCTGTTGCTAATCTATCTCATGTCTATTTGATTATCAGACCCACTGAAAGAACCTTGAGGAACCTTCCTCCTCCACAAAATACAAACTATTAAAACACACAACAGCTTGGATGAATTGTAAAATAATCATGCTTGAAGAATAGATTTGTGGTTGCCAGAGGCAGGAAGTGGGTGGATGGGGGTGAAGGTGGTCAAAAGGTACAAACTTCCAGTTGTGAGATAAATAAGTCCCGGGGATGTAATGTATAGTATAGAGACCATAGTCAACGATACTGTTTGTATATTTGAAAGTTGCTAAGATTCTGCTAAGATGCAGGATCTCTCATCACAAGAGAACTTTTAAGGTACAAAAAACTTTGTAACTATGTGAGGTGATGCATGTTAACTCTATTTATTGTGGCAATTATTTTGCAATATATACATTAATCAAATCATTATGTTGTACACCTTAAACTTATACAGTGTTATATGTCAATCATATCTCAATAAAACTGGAAGGAGGGAGTATTCTCTATCCACAAGCTAAAAAAAGAAAATTATGCTGAATGAAAGAAGCCAGTCTAAAAAAGGTTATATACTATATGATTTCATTGATATGGTATTCTCCAAGTAAAAAAAAAGAACAAAACACAGTGAGGGAGGGCAGATCAGTGTTTGCCGGAAGTATGGGATATGAATGGATGTGATGACCACCACATCCACGGCCCTTAAAAGGAAGGGGTTTTGTGCTTCTTTGAGCCCCGCACCCTTTCCTGTAGCCTGGGATGTGGATGCAATGACTGGAGCTAAAGAAGTTACTTTGGGGCTCCAGCAGCCGCCGGTGCTGTGCTGGGTCGGGTGCTGATTTGACAAGATTAAAGCTGCAGGAGAATGTGCAGTGAGGTACAGAGAGATGGAAGGATCTTGGATTTGATTCACGATGCTTGGTGAGAAGATGAGCTACCTTATGAGGACATTGCGATGCCACTGAATGAGCTTCCTGAACCTGATCAGGACAACGGTGGCATCACAGAATCTGTTAAAGAACAAGAAATGAAATGGACTGACTTGGCCTTACAGTACCTCCATGAGAACGTACCCCCCATAGAAAACTGACCCCCCTCCATAGGATACAGTACCCCCCAGAGGAAAGTGACACCTGGCTCCTTTGTCATGAATGGATTTTTAATTTTTTTAAATTCATAGATAAAAAGTGTTTTATTTAAGTCTCTTAATTCAAACCTTTTAACGATAGATAGATCAGCACTCAAAAATGTACACCCACTTAGTTTGTGGCAGCAAAATGCAATGTGGAAATACTTACCAGAATGAGAAACTGATTGAGATTTCTCAGGAATGCAGAATATTTGGCTCTTTGAACCTAGCTTGTGTTTAAACATGTTTAGTTATAAACATTTGCCTTTAACTCTAATTTTGCTTTACTGTCAGAGTTCAACACTTCCCAGCTACTTATATTTGTCCTGTGACAGAAGTGATTGAAGATATGAAAGAAAAAGGCTAAGAAAGAGAAAGCCGACATAAGGAGCATTAACTTCTCATGTACTCCCCACTTCCTTGGAGAAGCAGTTTGAGTGGACGTATACGAAACCTGTAGAAGTAATGAATATTTAGAAGCTCATTCACTGACTACTGGGATTTCTAAAATTCCCCATGGTGTTTTTAAACTTTGGATATATTTACAAATTAAAAGGGTACCTGACATGTCTCTCTGCTCTCCCTACCATTTTTTTTTTTAAGATTTATTGGGGAAGGGGAACAGGACTTTATTGGGGAACAGTGTGTACTTCCAGGACTTTTTTCCAAGTCAAGTTGTTGTCCTTTCAATCTTAGTTGCGGGGGGCGCAGCCCATCATCCCTTGCAGGAGTCAAACCTCCAACCTTGTGGTTGAGAGCCCACTGGCCATGTGGGAATTGAACCGGCAGCCTTCGCCATTAGGAGCATGGAGCTCCAATCGCCTGAGCCACTGGCCCAGCCCCTCTTTTTTCTTTTTTTTTTCCTCCTTTTTCCACCTTCCCCCACCACACACTCCGGTTCAAGCTATTCTTTCTCAGTCTAGTTGTAGGACACAGCTCCCTGGCCTATGCTGGTGTTATGAGCCTTGCGCTCCCCCCAGCTAAGGCAGTCGGTGGCAGGTCGTGGGTTGGCCACTCACAGCAGCTCATGGCAGCTCTCACTGGATGCCCATGCTGGCTGCTGGCCACTCACTCTAGCCACTGGCCGCTCCTGGCAGCATACAGCAGCGCACAGCAGCCTGCGGCAGCTCACGCCAACCTCCAGGTGCTCACAGCAGCTCATCACCAGGGAGAGCCATTGTTCACAATCTTAGCTGTAGAGGGTGCAGCTCATTGGTCCATGTGGGAATCGAACCGGGACCTCGGCGTTAGTAGCGCGGCGAGCCAACCACCTGAGTCACTGGGCCATTTCTCTGGTTTCTTAACAGCCATCCATGGCAACCAGGTAGAGATTGGGGAGAACAACACACTGACCTTTCTCTCCTCCTGTCTTCTATCTCCTGCCTGTGCCTACCATTGACCAAAACCAACCAGAAGCCAAAGGGCAAAGAACTATCAGTGTGGTCCATACAGGTTTCTCCTGAGACATAGAGCAGAATGGAAAAGGTTGGACCTGTTGGTACAAGGAACGTACAGCACATTAAGCACAGACCATAGTTTCCTGGAAAATATCATGGCAGAAGCCCCATCACCAGTGTTTAGCTTGCTCTTTTTTTTCTAGTTCCTTGAGGTATAAAGTTAAGTTATTGATTTGGGATCTTTCTTTTTTTAATATAAGCACTTACAGCTATGAATTTCCCTCTGAACACTGCTTTTGCTGCATTTCACAAGTTTTGGTATGCTGTGATTTCACTTTCATTCATCTCAAAGTATTTTCCAGTCTATCTTGTAATTTCTTCTTTGACCCATTGGTTAAGAATGTGCTGTTTAATTGCCATATATTTGTGAATTGTCTGGTTTTCTTTCTATTACTGATTTCTCATGTCATTCCACTGTGGTCAGAGAAGATTCTTTGGATGATTTCAATCCATCACCTGGGTTTAATTCAACAAAAGTGAACTACTAAACCACAATGAGGTACTACTTTGCATCTCTTAGTATGGCTATAATTTTAAAAAATGGAAAATAACAAATATTGGCAAGGATGTGGAAAAATTCAACCCTCATACACTGCTGCGGGGAATGTACACCAACTATGGAAAACAATCTGGTGATTCCTCAGAAAGTTAAACAAGGAATTACCTTATGATCCGACAATTCCACTCCTGGTTTCATGCCCAAAGGGATTGGAAACAGAGATTCAAACAGATATTTATGCAGAAATGTTCATAGCAGCACTATTCACAGTAGCCAACAGGTGGAAACAAAGCAAGTGTCCATTAACAGTTAAATGGATAAACAAAATGTATATCCATACAATGGGATATTATTCAGTCATCAAGAAGAATGAGGTTCTGATACATGTTACAACGTGGATGAGTCTTCAAAACATTATGCTAAGTGAAATAAGTCATGCACAAAAGGACATATATGAAATGAAATAATTTTATTTATTTGAAATACTGAGAATAGGCGTATTTATAGTAACAGAAAGTAAATTAGAGGTTACCAGAGACTGGGAGGAGTGGGAAACGGGGGGCCATTGCTTAACGGGTACAGAGTTTCAGTTTGGGATGATGAAAAGAAGTTTGGGAAATAGATGGTGGTGATGGTTGTACGACACTGTGAATGTAATTAATGCCACCAAATGGTACCCTAAGAAAAAGTTCAGATAGCAAATTTTATGGTAGACATGTTTTACCTCAATAACGTTTTTTAATTCCCCCTTCTTTCGTTGTCTCCCATCATACACCTTGGATCATAAAGGATCCAAAGGGAAGAGAGCTAGAGGATCGTCATGAAAATAACTGCAGTTCAGTGGGCGATTCCGAAAGGAAAAATAAACAAAGGCAGCCTTGGGTTGATGGCAAACAGCCCCCACCGCTCAGAAAACGTGGGAAAAGTTCTGAATGAGACAAAAATAAAAGGATACTGGAACCAATATCAATCCCTGCTCAGTGCTGATTAAATCACTACCCTTCACTGTCTGTCAAGGTTGGGCCCTCAGTGGCACCTTCCACTGGTGACCATCCTGCACTGCAGACCACGTTGCATTCCCCCCAAAGTCAAGGTGATCAAGACAAAAGGAGAGGGCAACCTACGGAGTTCGCGCTGGGTATCAGACACTATTCGTTAATTGCCTGATTACATAGGCTATTTCATTTAAGGTTCTCGGAGTGGCCCGGATTTTCCAGGTGGGGAAACTGAGTGTCAGGCCGGGCACTGGATCATGGAAAAGCTAGAGCAGGAATGTAAAGCAAGTGTTTATTTAAAACTCCGGCAGCTTCGCGCCAGGGTCCTTCTCAGAGCCACCCTGACTTCCTTGTTGCGCAGGGTGTACACCACTGGGTTCAGCAGCGGCGTCACCACCGTGTAGAAGACAGCCACCAGGCGGTCCTGGCTGGGGTTTCCTCCAGAGTCGGGCCGCAGGTAGATGACAGAGGCGCAGCCAAAATGCACCATGACCACGGTGATGTGGGCCGCGCAGGTGGAGAAGGCCTTGTGGCGGCCAGCGGCCGAGGGGATCCTCACGATGGCGGCCACGATGAAGGCATAGGAGAGGAGGATGAGGAGAAAGGAGGCCAGCACCACAAGGATGCTCAGGAAGAAGATGGCCAGAGCTTTGCCTGTACTCTCAGCACAGCTGAGCTTCAGGACGGGGGCGATGTCACAGAAGAAGTGCTCTACACGGTTGCTGCTGCAGAAGGGCGAGGAGAAGATCATGCTGGTCTCGATCAGGGCCACGGAGAACCCTGAGCAGAAAACCAGGGCTCCCAGGCAGAGGCAGACTGTAGGTCTCATGACCACTGCGTAATGCAGGGGATAGCAGATGGCTACATAGCGGTCATAGCCCATCAGGGTCAGGAGGAAGCAGTGGCTGCAGCCCAGGCCCAGGAAGAAGAACATCTGAGCCCGACAGCCAGCAATGGAGATGGCCTGGCTCTCCAGGAGCAGATGAACCAGCATATTGGGGATGGTGACCAGCGTGTAGCAGGTCTCAGAGAGGGACAGCACTGCCAGGAAGCGGTACATGGGAGTGTGAAGCGTCTGATCCACGTGGATGATGGTGATGATAGTGACATTGCCACTGAGGGTGACCAGGTACATGAGCAGGAACAGCGTGAAGAGGATGGTCCTCAGGTCTGGGAGATTGGAGAAACCCACCAGCACAAACTCTGTCACCAGCCAGGTGGCGTTTTCCCACTGTTCTTCAGGAGTCTGAGAGGAAAGGACAGAGTAAATGCAACAGAGCAAGTTACTAAGAGTCTGCTACCCAATGGGCACCGGTGGTGTGAAAGAATCATCCTTGTTTTGCAAAAAAAGCAGAGCCTCAGAAGTGATGTCACTTGTTTTCCTAATATCACCCAGCTAGCAAGTGTCTCTTCGATAACAAGAAAACATCATAGACATGGGGAAAATCATAGACATGGAAACAACCTAAGTGCCTGTCAACAGATAACTGGATAAGAGAAATGTGGTGATATACACAATAGCCTACTACTCAGCCATGAGAAAGAATGAAATCCTGCCATTTGCGACAACAGGGATGGACTTTCAGGGCATTATGTTAAGTGAAATAATTCAGACAGAGAAAGATAAATACCATATGCTGTCACCTATAAGTGGAATCTAAAAGAGGCAGACTCACAAAAACAGAGTGAAACGGTGGTTACCAGGGGCTGGGGGTAGGGGAAAAAGGAGAGAAGCTGTTGAAGGGCACAAATTGGCAACTAGCAGATAAATAAGTTTGGAGATCTAACGCGCAGTAGAGCGAATATCAACACCGATATCGTATTATAATCATCAAACTTACGAAGAGACGACATCATAATTATTCCCACCACAAAAAAGAAACGATAATTCTGTGACAGGACAGAGGTGTTAGTTATTGCTACAATGGCAATTACATTACAACATGGAAATGTATCAAATTAACGTGTTATACCATACACCTTAAACTTACACAATCTTATACGTCCGATACATTTCAATTTTTAAAGAAGAAAAGACAATCACAAGAACCTGTAAGGAATAGAAACTACATTTGGGGTAGGAAAGATGGTAAGAACATCAGTGCCTTAGTTTGAGCCTCCTAGAAACAGATCCTGAGGCAAGGATTCAAGAGCAGATAGTTTATCTGGGCCGTTATCTCCCAAAACATGGGTGGGAGAGAGGGGAAGGGAGAGAGAGAAGGAAATCCCCACTGTGGGCAAACAGAATTTAATCCCACCTGGGGGACCCTGAGGGACAGTGAGGAAGCTAGGATGTTTATCCATCAATCCCCTGTTTGTCATTGCTTGAGAGTTTCTGCCAGGAAAAATGAATCTCCCAGCACTTCCAACTTGGCACATGTGCAGGGAATTCAAGGCCTGACTGGTGAGAAATAATAGGAGCCAGGTTACAGTGTCTGCCACAGTCCAGATACCCGAGGAAGGCAAAGCTTGTAACATTGTTGTTATCAAATTTTATTTAAATTTTATAAAAGCTTAAAATTTTTATATTTTAGGCTTGCAAAGTTGTAGCGCTGAAGATTATATTCACCTGGTGTAAAGGTGAATATAATCTTCAATTTTAAAAGTTCATTTATTTCTTCTGATCTTAAAAGAAATGCAAACAACGTCATGGGCCCCCTTCATATTAGGTTGGTGCACATGTAATTGCGGTTTTTGCAATTATTTTTAACTTTTTAAACCGCAATTAGGTTTGCACCAACCTAATAGTATTGTGAGCCCCAGGCACTGTGCCTAATGGATACACCTGTGTTCCTTAAATGGAAAGTCACTCTGAAATGATTGGCCATTTTAATTCAAATTATGAGACTTCATAGAAAGCCTGGATTGGCAATATTTTATCATTTTATAATCCATTAATCAATTTCCAAATATATATATGTGTGTGTATATATATATATATATATACACACACACACACTTACATATATATATGAATGTTTCTGAGAGTATTTTCCACTCATTTGGAACATGGGACTCTGTTTTAAAGGAAATGGTCCTAATGCAATCTTTCCCTGCTTATCAAGAGTTCATTGGTTTAGAAATAAACAATTGAGCCTGGAGAGTCTCAAATACCATCTCAGAGACTCCTCACAATGAAACCACTAGTAGATGGTTTAAGCACCATCTAGTGGCATTTGACGTAATCTGCAAGCCAGTGACACAAAAAAAGCAAAGATAAATAAATGCCTATCGATGGCCCTGAAAATACTCATCCACAGCAATGGAACCAGAGAAATTGAGAATGATCGTTTAAGTGTTTTGAAAGTTTGCTGAAATTTTAATTCTGGAAAAAATAAATTTTAGATGTTAGTTCTGAAGATACATAGAGGAAAAACAACAAAAATGTGCTTGGTGGAGTGCAAAGGTATTCTGGTTATAAAGATAACACAAGGCAGGACCATCGGAGAACTTAACAGAAGCAATGTGAGGGAGGGATGCCCTTTTTTCATGAAGAAAAAAAAATCAGGATGCAGGAAGCAGGCAGTCATGTTGATCAAGCACAGGGATGCATGCTTCTTCTGTAAAGGGCCAGATGGTAAATATTTTAGGCTCTATGGGCTGTACAGTGTCTGTAGCGACTGCTCAGTTCTGCCATTCCAGTGTGAAAGTAGTCACAGACAATGTATAAACAAGTGTGCGTGGCTGTGCTTCAATAAAACTTTATTTACAAAAACAGGTAGGGTGCAGGATTTGGTCCTCAGACTAGTTTGCAACCCTTGATCTAGCACAAGTAAAACTAAAAGAATCTTCATCTTAGGGAAACTCCAGTGAGGTCCTCTAAAGAATTTATGCTATGAAAAAAGCAAAGCTTGACTTGAAATCTTCAGAAGCCAAAGCAAAATGAAAGTCCAAAACCAAGAATCTCATACTCGGCTTAAGAAAGCTATCTAAGAAATGGCACACTGGGCAAAGTTGCCCAGAGCATGTGTCTGAAAGAGGCCCTTTTATTGCAAATTAAACAATATCAGAGAGAACATCAGAGCCCTTATATAGAGAGAATGATAGAAACAATATACCTAGAAGCCTGCATGGAGAAAAAAGTATTTGGATATGACTATTTAAATATATAATTTCTGAAGATCACAAAACACTGTTAAATGGAAACAAACTCACAGGCAAACCGCAAACCAGAAAAAGTTGTGGCCCTAAAAAAATGCTTAGCTCTTACAAATCATTAAAATAAAATAAGTGAGTCCTGGGGATATAATGTACAGCATGGTGACTATAGTTTAAAATACTGTAGTGTGTATTTTCAAGTTGCTAAGAGAGTAGATCTTAAAAGTTCTCATCATAAGAAAAAAATTTATAACTATGTGTGGTGATGGATGTTAGTTAGACTTACTGTGGTGATCATTTTGCAATATATACACATATCGAATCATTATGTTGGACACCTGAAATTTTTTTTAAAACTTGTATTTATTTAAGTGTGTTTTTCCAGGACCCATCAGCTCCAAGTCAAGTAGTTGTTTCAGTCTAGTTGTGGAGGACACAGCTCACAGTGGCCCATGTGGGGATCGAACCGGCAACCTTGATATTAAGAGCACCGCGCTCTGACCAACTGAGCTAACTGGCAGCCCCTGTACACCTGAAATTAATGGTATATATCGATTATACCTTAATATTTTTTAAAAGAAAAAAATGAACACCCAGGCCCACCTCCAATATGTGTAGGGTTCAAATGAAGGCTTACATACCATACAACTGAATATTTAAAGTTTAAAATTAACAAACAAATGAAATATGTTCTAACTCCTCACATTGAGGAACATATCTTCAGAATGATCTGGAAATGACCTCAAGGAATAAGTCAGCCCTTCTTGGGCATCTTAAAGAAGAGAATTGTAAAGGAAACCCCTCAATGCGCACCTGGTATACTCTCTGCCACAATTATCCAGCCTCTGCTTGCATGCCTTCAGTGACAGGGAGGTCGCTCCCGGACAAAAATCCCTATGACACGGAGCAGAAATCCTGTGCTCAAGATAGCCCTTCTGTGACCTGCAGGGACCACAAGGTTGAGCTCTGGAATCAGACAGGCCTGGATTTGAATGAGGATGCTTTTACCTATTAGGGGCAGTTATGACCCTGGACAGCTGGCTCTGTCCCTCTGAGCCTCGTCTGTGGACGTGGAGATCGATCCCATGAATTCACAGATAAGAGTCAGTGAGATTCCCTTAACAGTGCTATGAACCCTTTGGTCTCAACTCCTTGCAGGGAGAGACATGATTGCTATTCTCTGCTTTGCACCGCTGGGAAAGCAGGGCATAGACAGGATAATCTGCTCACATTCTTACTGTCATGGTACCAGGATTCGAAGCCAGGAGTCTGGCTCTGGAGGCTGTGCTTTAAGGGCTGCGAGTTTGCAGGCTCACCTTTCATTCTACACATATTCACTGAGCACCTGTTCCATGCCCAGTGCTGCTCTGGACACTGGGGACACAGCAGGGAACTAAACAGGAAGACATACCAGCCTTGTAGGAGCAGAAAGTCCTAGGGAAGTGAATCGAGCAATAAGCAATGAATGTTATAACTGCATAAGGGAGACTGTCTGCGTGCTACAGAAAAAGAAAAAGCAGAGCATAGGATGGTCAGGAAAGGGCTTGTTGAGGTTTAATGTTCAGTCACTCCGGAATTTCTTGTTTCCCTTCCCTCATTTTCAGATCTCATCTCTAGGGCTGGGGACAACCCCAGGTGGCTTCTCCAGCCAGGCAAAGGCCCAAATTCACACTGGAAAGAAATGAGCAAATTAGTCAAGAGGATCCTGGGCGAGGTCAGGGAGGCAAGACTAGATAGAGGTAATACATAGCCTGTGCAAAGGCCCTGGGGCTGGACTGTGCCTGGAACAGGAAGAGCAAGGAGGAAGAGAGGCTAGAGGGAGGAAGGTGAGGGTGTGGAGGTGATGGGGGCACGTGCATGGGGTCTTGTGGATTGCAGTGAGGACTTCACATTTTATGCAGAGTGAGGTGGGAGCCATGGAGGGCTCTGAGCAGAGGAGGGACGTGACCTGACTCAGGTGTTCCCAAGTTCCCTCTGGCCTCTGTGGGAGAACAGAGTTGGAGGGACATGAGTGGAAGCCAGGAGACCAAGGAGGAGGCTGGTCCAGGTGAATGAGGATGGGGGCGGGACCAGGGTGGGGGCCATGCAAGTGATGGGAGGTGGCCAATTCTGGACAGATTGTGCAGGTGGAGCCCACTGAATTTCCTGACAGGTTAAGACATGGCTGTGAGAGAAAGAGCAGGGTGTGGGAGCTGGCAGAGCTGCATCAGCAGGATGGGGTGGGACCGGTCCGGCCAGGAGTCAGAGGGAACTCTGTTCATCTCAGGGAATGCCAGGGAACAGACACACACCCAGCATAGTGGACTCGTAAGGACAGCCAAGCCCCTGTCCACCCTCACCATGGAGGTGGCGTCTGCACCAGCCCCCTGCACCCACCCCAGAGAGAAGGAAGAAGAAAAAGGGACTCGCTGAATGGAGCTGAAATTTAACCCTGCAACAGCTGAGAAGCTGTGATTTTGAGTTTGCCTCAAGGTGTCCAAATTCTGCTTTCCTATTGTCAGAGGTGAGAGTGCCTGTCCAAAAGGAAGTCAGGTTCCAAGGCTAGAACTGTCCATATTTGCATAGCTAGACCCCATGAAAATTACCCCCTTGGAGAGATCACCAGGCCAGCTGCTTGTTTAGTGGTAGAAGTCGTGGTAGCCAGTGGGTGCTGAGCTCAGGGGCATGCTGATGCCACCCCCCACTGTGAGGGTGAGGGATGAGGAACACATAGGATTAAGGTCTGGAGTCTTTCTTTTTCCTCTTTCTTCTCATCAAGAAGCTCCCCCAAAAGCAGGATCCCCTTCCCTACCACCTTTGAGTCCTTGCCGGTGACTATATGAGTATGTGTGCATTCGTGCGCATGAAGCTCCAGGGTGTGTGCGTGCGTGCGTGTGTGTGCCTGCTGCTTGCAAAGCACAAGTGTGTGCATTCATTTTGCACTCCATGTGCTCACCCACCCTTGAGCTGGGGGTGGGCTGGCGTAGCTTCTCCAGCTAGACAAAGGCCCTGAATGCACACTCACCATAGCCGAGGGAGGTTCCCGCCTGCATCCCT
Source organism: Rhinolophus ferrumequinum (assembly GCF_004115265.2). Taxonomy (NCBI): domain Eukaryota; kingdom Metazoa; phylum Chordata; class Mammalia; order Chiroptera; family Rhinolophidae; genus Rhinolophus; species Rhinolophus ferrumequinum. The sequence goes on from NC_046301.1 coordinate 49,311,004, forward strand.
CTCTGCTCACTGCCTGAGAGAGGAGGAGCTGGGGACCTGGGTCCTGTTATACAAGGGGTCCCTGGAGCTGCTGTCCCAGGGGCCCCCCCAGTCACTAACAAGACCCCCCAGGGCTCAGGCAGGCAATACCCTATGGGTTTTTCCCTCCTGGAAACTGGAGACCCCAGGGTCCGCATCCCCGGCCCCCAGGGTCTTATGGCAAAAAGTGGAGGAAGGACTAATTATGATTTCTTTTTGTGGATGGCAATCACAAATGCACCCCTCACTCCGCCAGTACTCCCAGTGCCCATCAGTGCCCACCGCTCACCCCAAAGAAGAGGCACCCCCAGCCCTGCCCTCAAGAGGGGAAGGAAGGAGTGCCTTTCTAGTTGCTAAATAGGATGATGCCCATTCATGAATCGCTAAATAAAGCCAATAAGATCTTCAAATTTTTTTTGAAAGGGGGAGTGTCATGCAGGGTCTCAGCTCCCACTCCCCACATAAGAACGCAGGACGTGGTGAGGCCAAAAAGGAACACCCACGGAGCCACAGGTAGGGGAGTCATACCACTATAGTCTCGCTGGCAGCTGGGTTGGAGACACAGGAAGCAGGAGCCTCATGATCTGCAACCCGCCGTGCTAAATGCAATCCGCGCTTGCTAGCTCAGCCACCATCTTCTTGCTAGCCCCCATTTGCTGCTAGCATAGCCACAGCAGTTATATTAGTGGCCAATGGCTCGCTGGTTACAGCTGACGGCCAACTAGCCACAGCTGATGGCCATCCAATCACGGTTGATGGCCATTTACTACCTGAGCCAGCACCTTTCCATGTGAGGCCGAGAGCCTGGAAACTGCATTCCTGGCTCTGTCCCCACAGGGAGGAAGAAGTAGATCACTTGTTATTATACAAATGCTGCTCGGGCTTAACTTCTCCTAGTGACCCCAGTTCCTCAATCCCACTCCCTGTTCTCCCCAGAATTAATTAGTTGCCCAATCTTCTCTACTCTTCCTCCTCATCTTCCTCATCCTTTCAGCCCTACCCTAACTCAAGCTGCATCATTTCCATCTGTCACAAAAGCCTGCAGTGTCTCCTCCCTCCAGTTCGTCCTCTGTACCAGCCACCCCAACAAGAGCTCTGGCTGTGTTCCCTCTCTACTCAGGGACTTTCCACGGCTCCCCATTGCCCTCAGAGTAACGTTTAAAATTCCCCATCTTCACATTCAAGACCCTTGTGATCTGGCCTCCGCTACCTTCTTTAGCTCCAAATCCACCCATTGTTCCCTGCAAAGCGACGCATGTCCATTTATTAAATTACTAATAAATAAGGAAGTGAGGTGTACTCAGCCATTCCAAATTGCTGACCCTTCCTCTGAGATTTCCCTGCTGTTTCACGCTATTTTGCCCCTCTCATGTTCTTTCTCTTCCCTTCCTCCTCGGTTCCTGGCAAATTCCTACGCCTCCTGAAAGACAGGTCTCTAACATAAAGAAGATATACACACATCTGCTATAGCCATTCATCCATTTAGCTAATGTGAATAGTGCTGCATTGAACAGAAGAGTCCTAAGAAATTTAACCTCATGAGTTAAATTTCATGACTGGACATGAGTACAGTCTCATGATTTTGCATCCCTGCTCTATACCAACAACCCCTGTCATAGCTTGGGCTCTCCCAGAAGCAGCCCTGAGACAAGGATTTGAGTAGAAGTTTATCTGGGAGATGGCCCCAAAAAACACAAGCAGGGGAGTGGAGAAATGAGAAAAGACAGGGAAAGAAGCTAATAGAGCATACGTTATCAGGCAAGTTACCCCTGTGACAGCTGGGGTTCATTCCCACTACAAACCTCTGGGAAGCAGCATGGAACACTTATCAGTTGCTTCCACAGAATTCCTGCTTCTGCAAACCTGACTGCCCCTCGGTATACCACAACCCCAGTTCCAGAGCACAGACGGATTGCTTTAAGAAATAAGTACATCCCATATTGCATTGCCATAGTGATTGGTTAGAGCAGCGGTGCTGAAAAGCAATCTTACCCCCGGGAGACAAGTGGCAATGTCTGGAGACGTTTTCGGTTGTCACAATGAAGAAGGGACATGTAGTGGGAGGGGGCCAGGGATGCTTGTTAAACATCCCACAACATACAGGAGAGCCCCCATCAATAGCAAAGGATGATCTGGGCCCAAATGTCAACAGTGCCAACGCTGAGAAACTGTCGGTTAGAGGAGGCACCCACGACCAAATTGGAGTCGATACAAAATCAATCCCAAGACCGGAGACTTCTCAATTCCCTGGGAAGTGCAATATGGTCTATGATCTTTGCACCTATTTTGCTAACACAGAGGGAAGGCTGGCGTTGTGTGGGTGGGAAGAGAAGGTGGGTTGGGTACCATATAGAACCTGAGGAGGACACTAATGCCCAGAGGAAAATCTGTAGAGATGAAGAGAAATTCAGCCCTTGTAAACCTCAGTTGAGCCACTAGATCAAATCTCCCCTGAAGCTGCTCCTTTTTAGTTGTATGAGCTAATAAATTCTTTTTTTTTAAGCCAGATGGGTAGATTGTTGTGTCATGTGCAACCAAGAGCACTCCAAGTGACAGGGGAATCAACGAACATTATCCCATTCTCTTTTCCTGGAGGGACCCAGTGCGAACACAACCTTGTCTTGGAGCACAATTAGCTGCAAGACATAGAAACCCACCCAAGCTGGTATATGTAAAGGAGTATTTATTACATAAGTGCAGCATTGTCTCCAGACCCCATGGAAGCATGAAGAGGAGGTCAGTTTCACGCAGAACCAGCATCAGGCTCTTAAAAGGCAATTAATAAATACCTGTGATGTCAATGGAATGATGATGCTCAATTAACTGGAATTAATATTTCTTCTGAGATGCTTCTTCCAACTCTAGAACTATTTGAGCACTCATCTCTGATTCTCCTTGCATATTGCTCCATTCTTCTGCTGTTTGCACCCCAAATTGACCACGGGTATTTCTTAATCTGCCTGTGGCTTTAAAAGCGCCACCAACTGACAGCTTTCTAAGCATCTCCATTAAACAATGTTCTCAAGTGAGAGAATCTGATTGGCTCATCCTAAGTCAGGTGACCACCTCTGATCCAATCAGTGGTGCCATCTACCAAAAGAACCATGAGTGGGCAGCCAAGCCAAATGGGTTTAACCCAAGATGGGAGTTCAAGTTAGCCTTGGAGAGACAGAAGCCCCACCACTATCACCCCCCATCTTACCTAGACACAGACCAACGACACTGAGTGTTAACTACTCCTTTATTAGGTGGTGATGGGAGTGGGGGCTGTACAATACAAGGCCTGGGAATTTAGCTACACAGGAATTGTGACCAGAAGCCATATTATAAAAATAGCCTAAAAATACTTCTATTCTGCATGGGGCTGGGTCAGGGGAGTACCAGGAGAAGGGGTGCCACTCAGGCAGGTCCTTCCTGTCCTGTAGTCCCATATGTACAGGGAGACAAAATGAAATGCACATATCTCCCCTGGTGCTCATATTCCCACCAGCCACCCCCCAGTTCCCAAAGAAAGGTGGCCCAGGCTCTAGGGTGGGGGAAGTGTTTGGGGTGGGCTCTCTGGGGCAGAAGGGCCCTTCCCCCAGCAAAGCTATAGAACACGTTCCATCTGGAATGCAGTGAAGTGAGGGAGGTGGGGTGGGGAGGAGGATCCCACGTCTTGCCAACCCCCGGCCTCAGAGGATGAGCCTACTTGGTACGTACCAGCGTCATGTACTTAGTACACAGAATCCAGCTTGGCCGAATGGGCCCACAGACTCAGCCCCACGGGGGTACTGGGGGATTTGCAGGGGCAGGGAACATCTCCATATATATATTTTGTAAAAAATAATAATAATAATAATAAGTTTGTTTAAATGAATTTGTTTCTATACAAAATGTAAAAAAAATAATAATAATCCACTCATGTCAGAGCGTGAGGAGTGAGAAAGGTCAGAGGAGGCAGGAAAGAAAGGAGGAAACAGAGAATTGGGGAGCAGGTAGAGGGGAGGGCAGGAGGAGGTCCCAGACTCATCACAAGACCCGGGGGTTGGGATCAGCCCACACCCCTTATAAATAAAGGAAGACTGAAGCCCTAGACTGGTGACCTATGGTAGGTCACACTGCAAGGTGGGGATGGTACAGGAGGGTTGGTGAAGAGAGAGAAGAGAATGAAAAGAATGAAAGGAAAGAGGACAGAAAGAGAAAGCAAGGATGGACTGTCTCTACAGACCCCCAAAAATCCAAGAACTGAGAAGCGTCTCAGGCCAACACCTGCCTCTTGGGGGTAACTTCAGGCTGGGGCCCAAGCTGGGTCTGGGCCTGAGCCAAGGGGCCAGGGACAGACAGGGGCAGCGGCTGGGCAGGCAGTGTCCCAGCGGCTGTAGCTGTGGCCCCGGTGGCAGTGGCAGGGCTGGGAGTGGAGTCGGACCAGTCTGAGAGGGAGGGAGGTGAGGGGCTGGCCCAGTGCTCGGGGGACTCAGGGGATGGGGTCAGGTAAGGATGCTCGCTGGGGACCCGCAGGAAGTGGGACTTGGGGGGGCTGCTGTGGGCCCCAGCTGCCGGGTACTCCTCACCATGTCCCGGGGCTGCCAGGTATGGCGGGGGCCGCTCCTGCGGGGACACAGGGGTCCCAGGATTCAGCAGCTGGGGTCCTGGTGCCAGTGGCAGTAGAAACGAAGGGCCTGGCGTGGCAGGCGGGGGCAGCCGGGCCCAGTCAAGGGGAACAGCCACAGGGTTCAGCAAACCCAGGCTGAGGACACAGCCCCCGGTGGGCTGGCGCCCTAGACCTGCCCGGCCCGTGCCACCAAGTTGTGCCAGGGACACCGCCGTGGCGGTGGCACCCGTGTACGGTCCCTCTAGAGGGAAGCCTCCAGGGGATGCAGGGGGCCCACCAAAGGGCCTCGGGGAGTCCAGTGAGTCCACAGGCGAGAGTGTGACTGAGCTCTCGGCCAGGGGGCCCGGGCAGGCCAGTGTCAGCTTCTTGCCCCGGCCCCGGGTGCCCTGCAGCCCCAGCCCTGCCTTCCCCGGTGGCCTCCGGCTCTTCTTGCCCCCCGACTGTGCCACCTTGAGGCCTGGGAGGAAGGCCCCAGGTGGGCAGAGCAGAGGCCCCAGACCATGGGGGCCAGGGGGGCTGCGGGGCCCACTGGGCTGGTCCAGCAGACGCACGATGTCCTGATGCAGCCTCTCCTGGGCCACATCGCGTGGCAGCCTGTCCAGGTGGTCAGTGATCTCACGGTTTGCGAAATGGTCCAGCAGCAGCTTGGCAGCCTCGTAGCTGCCCTCCCGGGCTGCCAGGAACAGTGGAGTCTCCTCCTGGGGAGGCCCAGAACCCACAAGATGTCAGGGTCACAAGGACCAGGATGAACTCTCAGTTAACATCATGAGAGCTGAGAGTTCATACTCTCCAGCCCGACAGACCTGGCTTAGAATCCCAGCTGTGGCCCGGGAGCCTGGGCAAATTCTTTCCTTTAAACCACATTCATGGAACACTTACTAAGCTCCAGGCCCCAGAGCCAGGACTAGGGCGAGACACTCGCCTGAGGTACAAAATGTAATGGGGCAACAAAAACCTCAGTCATCAAAATATTTTAATGCAATGTTTTTTAAAAATGCAAATTAATGCAAAAAAGTCCATAACAAATAAATAAAATAGGGAAATTTTTAAGAAGGATAGAATTCACCCCTGTGCCACTCTGAGCTTCATTCTTCTCATCTGTGAAATGAGGAGAGTAATACCACCTTGGTAGGCTTTTTAAACAATGATCATGCTAGTTACCTTTTATTAAGGATCCATTAAGCACATTACTTCCCTGAATCCTCGGAAGAAGCAATGAGATGTACTACTGCTTCCCCACTTCACAGATGAGAACAGAAGTTCAGAGGAGGTAAGTAACTTACCCAAAGTCACACTGCAACTGCCACACACTTCCTCTTCTGATCTACTGTTGGAGCCTCTTGGGCCCAAATCCCACCCCTGAAAGCTGGCTGCAGGCCAAGGAAATGCCCCCACTAGCCTACCCCACCCTGGTCTCTGCTGCCTGGGGGGTGGCTACGGCAGGGCTGACCCAGGTGGGCCAAGGGCTAGGGCTCACCTTGCTATCCTGCATGTCTTTGTTGGCGCCATTTTTGAGCAGGGCCAAGGTAGCCTCCACGTTGTTGACAGCTGCAGCCCAGTGTAAGGCTGATTTCCCTGGTGGGGGACAGGAGAGGTCAGGGTCAGAATCAGGCTCCTGTCCTGGCTCCCAAGGCAGGGATGCAGGAAGGGCCCAGAATATGGCCTGGGGGTGTGGGGAGGGTGGGGGAAGCAGACCTCCGATGAATATCTGAGTGCCTGTATTTGGGTGTGTGTGCAGACCTTTCCAAGGGAGGTACTGTACATGGGTGTGCACACCTGTACATGTGACTCTTCATACACAGAGGGAACTGGGAGGCCCTCCCTTGTGCTGTCCAGTGCTGTAGCCTTCAGTCCCAGGTGCCTCTTTAGATTTAATTTAATAAATTAGGCACCAAGACCATTCAGTGGGGAACGGATAGCTTTCTCAACAAATGATCCGGAGACAGAGACAGATGTATCTCCACATTTTGTCTATCACACCACATACGAAAAATAACTCAAAATGAATCAAAGACCTAAATGTAAGAGCTCAAACTATAAAACATTTCAAAGAAAACACAGGGGTATATCTTCACAACCTTGAATTAGGCAAAGGATTCTTAGATATGACAGCAAAACACAAGCAACAATAACAACAAAAACAGATATATTGGACATCATCAAAATGAAAACTTTTGTGCTTCTAAGGACATTAAAAAGTGAAAAAGAAAACCTACAAATTGGGAGAAATATTTATAAACTCATATCTGATAAAAGACATACGTAGAATATATAAACAACTCTTTTAACTCAATAATAAAAAAGACAAATAATCCAATTAAAAAATGGGCAAAGAATCTGAACAGACATTTCTCCAAAGGAGACATTCACATGGCCAATAAGTGCATAAAAAGATGTCCAATATCATTAACCATCAGGGAAATAAAACTCAAAACCACAATGAGCTATGAATTCACACCCACTAGGAGTGGCTATAAACAAAAAGACAGATAATAAAAAGTGTTGGCAAGGACATGGAGATATTAGAACCCTCATACACTATTGGCGGAAATGAAAAATGGGGCATCCGTTGTGGAAAACAGGCTGGCAGATCCTCAAAAGTTTAAACAGTTATCATGTGACCCAGAAATTCTGCTCCTAGGTGTATCTACCTAAGAAAAATGAAAAGACACGTCCACACAAAAACTCGCACACGAATATTCATAGCAGCGCTATTCATAAAAAGTAGAAACCACTCAAAAAGTAGAAACAACCCAAATGTCCATCAAGGATGAAAAGATAAACAAAATGTGGTGTATTCATACAGTAAAATATTATTCGGTCATTTAAAAAAGTAATACTGATACTGATACTATAACATTCGTGAACCTTGAAAACATTATGCTAAGTGAAAGAAACCAGCCAAAAAAGAGCACATATTGTATGATTCCATTTATAGGAAATAGCCAGAATAGGCAAATCCAGAGAGACAGGAAGTATATTAGTGGTTGCCAGGGTCTGGGAAGATGTAGGGGTTTAGCGGAGGGGGGATGGGAAGAAGGGGATGATGGCTAAGAGACCATTTTCAGGTAATAGAAATGTTCTAAAGTTTCTTGTGATGATATTTGCACAACTATGTGATTATACTAAAAGCCAGTGGGTTTTATATAAGTGGGTAATTGTATCTCAATAAAGCTTGTTTTTCAAAGCAGGCAAAACAAAGGTTAAAACATTAAATGAAATAAAACACTTACTTCTTTGTCCTCCCTCGCCACATTTCAAGGGCTCAATAGCCATGTGTTGCCAGTGGCTACCATATTGGACAACACAGACTGAGACTATTTCCATCATCACAGAAACTTGTATTGCACAGTGCTCCTTTCGAGCTGTATTTCTCAACCAGAGGTGATTTACCCTACCAGGGGCATTCAGCAATGTCGGGAGACATTTTTGGCTGTCATAACTGGTAGGTGGGGTGCTACTGGTATCTAGTGGTTCAAGGCCAGGGGTACTGCTTAACATCCTACAACCGCACCACCATCAAAAATGATCCGACCCCAAATGTCAATGGTACCAAGGTTGAGAACACCTGCTCTAAAGGATGTTTGTGCACATCTGAGTGTATCTACGGCTGTGTGAGATCCTCTGGACATGAGGTCCTCTGTCCAAGCAAGCCGCCCCTAGGGAGGGAGTACTAGTCACGAGGACAGATTTGGCCAATTTACAAATTTATTACACCATCTGCCCAGCAGGTGGCAGCAGAGTAAGTTCTTCTAACAAAGTAGTTGGAAATGAAGTGTCTTGGGAAAGGGTGCCTTTTTCTAAATCATTGATGGGCCCTAAGAGCTAGTGGATGCCATAAAAAAAAAAGTATGAGACTGTAAGTCCATGTTGAAGCCCTGTTATGTGTACATGAATTTCAGTGATTGGGTCGAAACGTGGGTGTGAGTTCAAGACAGTCAGGGTGCATGTGACACACTCAGCCCCCACCCCCTACAACCCTCCACCCCCATCAACCTACCAAGCTCGTCCACAGCATTGACGTCAGCGTGACTGGCGATGAGCTCTTCCACCATGCCCTCCACCGCCAGGCGGGCCGCCAGGATCAATGCCGTCGAACCATCTGCCATGCGAGCATCCAGGTCTGTGGAACGGTTCCGGATGAGAATCTAGAGGAGAGGGGGTGCAGCAGGGGTAGTCACGGCAGGAACAGGGGGACCAAGAGCACCTCTTAGCCCTTGGAGGTCCCCAACCCCAGTCAATGAGGTTCAGGGAGCAGCTACTTTCCAGAAACTGTACTCCCACATATCACCATTTTATAAATGAGAAAAATGAGCTCTGAAAGGCAGAAGTGGGATTTGAACCCAGGTCTGTCTGATGCTTGTCCCAGCTATGAAGTCAAAAGGGGCAGACCCATCTCACCTGGAAAACACCCTGGGCATCAGCAGTGACAGCTGTGTGCAGGGGGGTTCGGCCCGAGTGGTCCTGGGCATTGGTGTCTGCCCCAGCATCCAACAGCCGCTTGGCCGCATCGGCCCGGGCATAACGAGCAGCCAGGTGCAGGGCTGTCTCGCCTGTGCGGTCAGTCCGTGCCCCGAGTTGGGCCCCCTGGCAGATCAGGTCTGAGATGATGCTTGCTGATGTGTCTTCTGCCTCATCCTCCTCAGTCGGCATCGGCTCCAGGGCCCCCCCGCAAAAGGAGGCCAGCATTAATGGAGTGAAGCCATCTGCAAGAAACAGGAGCATGTCACAAGGGAGGCGGACACAGAGGCCTTTCCAGGGAATCCTATTGAGGGCACTGCATTAGGAGGAAGTGGGACACATGGAAGTACATCTGCACAGAGGCTGTGTCAAGTGCCCCAGAAGCCAACCTAGGATGAAGATTCATGGGCATGTGATTTGTCACAGAAGGGCTCCTACTAGGCACAAGGGGACAAAAGACAAAGGAGGGAGGAAGTCAAAGAAGCATGCACCTCAGACAAATTCCTGGTGGCTTATTTCAGCCTGATCCCAAAGCTTATCTGGAGGCCACTACATCTAGTGTTATCATCCAGCGGGAGGCAAAGGAGCTGTGCCTTTCATATACCCATACCCACACCCACTGGTTAGGAGTGCCCCTAGGGAAATAAAACCCCTGAGGGACTTCAAAAGAGAGCCACAGGTGCAGGCCATTTACAGCAAAAGCAAAATGGAACTGGGGGAGGAATAACCTGAAATAAGACAAAGATTAATGCAACAGGATCTAGATAACAGTCTGCTGCACTGTGCGTGAACATTTGCCCTGGTGCACTTAGGGAGACTCTTGGGCCACATTCTTCAACCTCAAACTCTGAGTAGAGCAGAAGTCCCTCTCTTAGGGACAGGTATGTGGCCCAGACCTGGTCAATCTGCATATTCCAGCCCTCAGGCCACACTGATTAGTTCAGGATGAGCATGTGACCCTAGTCTGTCCAATCAGAACTCAGCTTGGGACTTTTGCTGGCGCAGATGGGAAAAAGGTTTTGTAAGGCTTTTGCAGGCAAGGTGTCCCCAGGAGAAAACCTGCCTGGGCTGGAGCCAAGAGGTGGTGAATCCTAGATCCAAATGTGCCTGATGCTTCCAGTTACAAGAGCCAGTAAATTCCTTGTTTTACTTAACAAGTTTGAGTTGGGCCATTAGCACTTACAACAAAGGAACCTAATGAACATACAGCCCGGCAGACAAACACCTGGACACACCTAGCTCTCCCCAGAACACAGACCCAGATACAAATTCTCACAAGGACAGGTAAGGGGAATCCTTGGGGGGGGGGGGGCGCCGTCACTTACCTGGGCCTCGCACATTGACGTCCATCCCATCAGCATCTGCATCGCCCTGCGGAGGTGTCAAGGCCATGGCTGGTGCCACACGGATGTCGGCAGCAACCAGGTGGTGTTGAGTCCACTGGCGGCAATCTACAGCATCCTCGGCCCCCGCGCCAGGCTCCTCCACCTGGAGGCACAAGGACCCGGGTTCTCTTAACGAGTTGGAAGACAGACAGAGGGACAGTCTGGGCATCCCCACAGGTTGCTCTCATGAAGATACATACACAGCCCCCCAAAACCTGATTGTGTTCTAGATAGGGAAACAGGAAATTGACATACTGGAGCTCAGAGAACGCGTAAGAGGAAAAACTAGGATTTTAATCCAAATTGGAAAGAGGGAAGCGCTGGGAACTTAAGGTGGAGGATCAAGGAAGAGACATAGAGTGTGGCACCTGGTAGCACATACCTGTCTATACACTAGGCATGAACACACCAAAAAGGAGATTAAAAGAACAATTGTACTGACAACAGCACCAAGAAGCCTAAAATATTTAGAATTAAATTCAACAGAATGCAAAACTTATATTCTGGAAACTACAAATCACTGGTAAAAGAAATGTGGGGGCAAGGGGTTCCTCCAAGGATCAGTATGAATCTGTGAACATGAATATGATCGTGAGGTATCAGGACCAAACAGTCACACACAAACGTACGGATTTCACTCACAAGCATAGCACCTGCATCCCTAGCAGAAGCTTAATAAATTTCAGACTCATGGTCCAAAAGGCATGAGTGATGTGATGGAAACAGGACAGAATATCCTTAGCTAGGCTGCCAGGGCACTTAAGAGCTTTGGGCATCAAACACAGAGCCTGATCAAGGCCGATCTGAGCTTAAGGATCCAGGTGACTTCCTCTGGGCTCTCCTACTGACCACTGGGGCCCCACCCAGGACCCTGAAGGCAGGAGTCAGAGGAGGGGGCACAACCTTCAGTCGCTTGGCCTCTGGGCACTCCGTGTCCATCCAGTCTGTGGCCACCTCCCCCATTAGACTCTCGCCCTTGGCCATGTTCCTGTGGGGATAATGGGAAGGGCTTAGGGGAGAGAAGACCATAGAGACATGTGACCTGGGAGGGTTTGGGATAGGGTCAGAGCAGAGGTCCCAGAGGTGAGGTCGGGGTCTGGGGTTGGGATAGGTCAGCAGGCACAGGGGGCAGGGTCGAGGTACAGGGTCTAATGGGGGTTGCAAGATGGGGTCAAGGTCACAGGGGACATAGTCAGGGGTTATGGTGAGTGATGGCCAGGGTCTTAAGGTAGAACCGTGGAAGGGACAGGAGTGGGATCATAGGTCAGAGCAGTGAGCTATGGGGTAGGGGAGGGTCACAGGCATCCACCAAGGGTTACAGAAGACGACAATCGGGGTCGTGGAGGATGGGTTAGCTTCATAACAGGTAAGAGATGTACCCAGGGTGAAGAGGTCGTGAAAAAGGGCCAGGGGGTCATGGAGTCACAGGAAAAGGGTAAATTCAGGGCTTATATCAGGGTGGGATTGAGGGTCTTGAGAGACAGGCAGAGGACTTGGAGGTGAGGCCCCGCGTGAAGGCCAGCACTGAGGACTATGGGAAACAGACACTGAGTTGGGATGAAAAGGGGATCAGCGGGGAGGTCAAAGTTCAGTGTGGGTTAGAGCTGGAGAGGTCAGGGGTCGGCAATAGGTTGCGGTACAGACAGGGGTTATGGGGTCAGCAATCATGTGGGAAGGAGTGCTGAGTATCAGGGTAAAGTCTGAGAAACCAGGATCAGGGTAGGGTCCAAGTGGGGTCAGGATAGGATTTGAGTCAGGGGAACTGGGATATAGAACGTGGGGTCAGGGGTCACAAATCAGGGGTGATCCCCAGGGTTCATACACTCAGTGGTCAAGGGGATGGACACTGGGATCCAAGCTGGAGTCTGAAGTTAGGGTCCAGTTGGGGTGAAGTCAGAGTCAGGTCAAGGTGGATTTGAGGGCTCACAAGGCCCCTCCAGTGAGGTAGGGGAGCGGGCAGGGTACTCACTTCATGCCCAGCGCGTCTTGGCCCACAGGTTCCCGCCGGCCCTTATGGCCAGCGGCCACCTCCTTGTGCAGTGCAAAGCCCTCAGGGAACCAGAGGGTGCTGTGCTCACGCTTGCGCCGGGCCACCATGACGCCCAATACAAGGATGACCAGCAGGAAGACAGCGCTGGCAGCCAGCAGGGGCAGCAGTGGCACACTTGGCTCTGGCAGCTCCAGCGGCTCCCCTGCAGGCAATAAATGGGGGATTTCAACCATGGCCCAGGACCAAGCCACCATGAGAGTCCCAGTTCCACCCTGGTCCCCTGCCAGCCAGGCTCACCCCGCACGGCCCGCAGTGGGTACGGGAAGTCCAGGCGTTCCACGGCTGACAATGCTCCCAGGTAATCAGCTGCGCTCTGAGCATCAGGGAAGCAGTGGTCATTCTCTGGTGACTGCAGGCACAGCCGGTTGTCAATCTCCAGCATCACCACTGAGCTGTGTGGACACAGGGTAGGGACAGGCTGGCTCAATGGGGCACCTGCTGCCAGCCTGGCACCAAGCCTCATCCCCCTCCCCAGCGCCAGGCTCCAGAGAGCTCACCATGTCGCTATGGCCCACCTGCCCCCATGTGGCATCCAACCCCACCTCACCCCCAAAACCAGTCTTGCCCTGGCTACCAGTGTCCCCTGAGCCACGACTCCAATGGGCATTGTTTTCATGTCAACATCTCTCACGGATGCCGTTGGCATATGCCCAGATCTCCCGTATCAGGCTGGTGCATCCATCTCCCAACTACTATGAGCACTGGCTTCTAACAGCTGACAGCCATCCCTTCTTCGGAGAACTGGCCTTAGCAAAGTGGGAAACCCCTCCTTTCGGAGGTGACACCCCTGAGGTCAGCCCTCAGCCAGTGACTGGCTGATGCAGGCTGTACAAAAGCTGACCCTCCTGTCTCAAAGTGGGACTGATACTGAGGTGCTCTTCACGCTCCAGAGCTCACCGAGGAATCGGACTAGAGCTAGACCCCTGCTTCAGTTTCCCCCGCCCCATCCTGCTGCCCTCACCCCTCTCTCCTGAGACCACCCCTTCGATAGGGCACACATATCTGAATCCCCATCTCAGGCTCTGCTTCCAGAAACCCAACTCTCTAACTCTCTCTTTCCTTGGGGTCCCCAATACCCTACATCCTGATCTCTTCCTGTTTCCCTAGTTGCCCCTTCTCCTCATAACCACAGAACCCATTCAAACTGGTCCTATCCTATTTCTAACAAGACCTGGAACCAAAGGTTACCCCACTTATGAGTAACACCTGGGAACATAACTCATGAGCAACCCTTGTGAACGCTTAACTGCTCTCCCCATGGAACCAATGGACCAGGACATAACTGGAACCTGAACACCAAAACCCCTTCGGAAGCAAAGGGTCCCTTGTCCAGGAACATCTGGTGCTGAAACCTCTTAAATATTGCCCCAAACTCTGGATCGGGAAGACATATTTAAGCCTTGCCTCCCGGCTACTTGCCAGCCAAACATGCAAATGAAAGCTCTTTCTTTTCTTAAAAGCCAGTAGGTCAGGCAGCAAGCCCTTGCTTGGTAACACTCTTTTCTGATCTAATTTTCCTCAACCAATCCTTAAGTCTCGGTGTCCCAGGATCATTCTTCTGCCCCCACTTCTCTCCCCACTTCTTTGAGGCCCTCCTATGGCTTCAATGATTGCCAACACTCTTTTGACTTTCTTGTCTCTGTCTTCAGTCCCTGGTCACTTTCTGGGAGTCTCCACGATACCCTCAGACCCCTCAGATTCTTCAGGCCCCAAAGCAACCCCGACGTTTCACCCTGTGTCCTCAATTTGATGAGACGTCCTCCAGCCACTCACCCCAGCTAGGGGCTGGCGCATCAGACACTCTCGTCCATTTCTCCTAGTCCAGCCACCCAGTCAGAGCCTGAGCCCCCATCTCTAAAATCTAGCCCTCCTCTCTGTGTCAGGGCCCCACCCTGCTTAAAGGCCACACCTCTCTTGGCTCCTCTACCAGGCCACCAGCAGGAGAGTTCCATATTTTCCATTTCTAAACAAACTAACAAAAACTACACATGCATCAAATATATGGTGATGGAAGGAGAACTGACTCTGGGTGGTGAACACACAATGGGATTTATAGATGATGTATTACAGAATTGTACACCTGAAACCTATGTAATTTTACTAACAATTGTCACCCCAATAAACTTTAATTAAAAAAAAAAAAAAAACTACACAAGCTCTTAACCACTCTGCTATACCCCTGCCTCTCCAGAAGGAGGTAGCTCTATATCCAGGGGCAATCCTGCTCCCCAAAGGACTCTTGCCCATGTCTGTCACATCTTAGGGGTGGGGTGCTACTTGCATCAAGTTAGGGGGAGGCCAGAGACGCTGCTCAACACCCTACAGTGCACAGAACGCCCCCACAGCAAAGAATGGTCTGGCCCGAAAGATCAGTGCTGTCAAAGTTGAGACGCGCTGGATTTATTGCCAAGAATGTCAAGTGGAAACACAAGCAGACCTGATCCGCAGCGCCCCTCTCCCGTCCCCTGCTCAGTGCCTGAGCAGCCCCCACGGCTCCCTGGGGTGGAACCACTCACCCGATCACCTCGGGGGCCAGCTCCCTCCGGTTCCGGGCTTCGGAGCCAGGGCCAGGCCGGTGGTAAGGGAAGACCATGGCCTGGCCATTCTCGTCCAGGCGGAAGCGCAGCGAGGTGCGCAGGATGCCGCTGAGCCGCTGCAGGAAGTCGGCACTGGAGCGCAGCAGCTCCTCGGGCGGCAGCAGCACGGTGAGCACCAGCACGCCGCGAGCCAGCAGGGCCGGCACCTCGCCTGCGCAGTCCAGCCCGTCCCAGCCGCACTCCTCCGTGTTGCAGCCCTGATCGCAGCGGCCGTCCGCAAAGTGGTCTGCGCAGTACTTCTCATAGACCGGGCTGGTGGTGGAGAGGGGCAGTGTCAGGGGGTCTCCGACCACCTGCACACATAGAACAGAGCACCCCAACTCCGGAGACAAAACAGGGACAGGAAGCAAGCCCGGAGGACTAGAATGTATCCGCATGGGTCAGGCTTTCCTGCAAATCCATCCATTTGCTCAGTCACTAGTAATAAATCACTATTGTTAGAAGTCTGCTAAGTTCTGAGCGCTGCTATAGGCTCCCAGGGTATGTCCAGGCACAAATCCTTGAACACGTGGAGACTGGCATTCAAATGGGTGGGGACAGATGTTAAAGGAGATGAATGAACAGAATATACAGTACTTTAATTACACAGTAAAAGCTAAATGGAGTGAGGAAGGGATGAAGGGAGGGATGGAATTAAATGGTAAGGAGAAACACAAAGCAGGAGAAGTGCCGGGGGAGAGATCATCGAGAAGGTACAGCTGTTTGAGCAAAGACTTGAAGGAAGTGGCGAGCAGCCATGTGGCTTCCTGAAGGAAGAGTAAACCAGGCAGAGGGAACAGCCAGTACAAAGGTCCCGAGGTGGGACCAAGCTCCAGGTATGGGAGAAAATACAGAAAGGTCAGGGTGGCTGGAGAACAGTGAGCGAGGGGGAGAGACGGGGAAATGAGAACAGGTAGATAAACATGAGGGAAAGATTACAGGCAGACAGAGGGACGCGGTGTGGCACAGAAAGAACAGAGCACAGGACGGACAGATGGAAGGCATGAGGCCGACATACGGGGGCATGAACAGACATAGAGAGGGGCAGAAGAGGGATAGACAGGCATGCACAGATAGAAGGGCATGTAGAGGGGCAAAACGAGTGCATGGAGGGACAAAAGGACAGACAAGGACACGGATGAACAGGTGGGGCACAGAGATGGACAGATACATAGGGCACACAGACAGATAAACTGGCAGATGAATAGACAGATACACAGACGAGATTCAAGGATGGACAACATATAGTTGGGTGCACAGAGGGACAAAAAGTATTCAGGGATGGACAGCGAGACCGACAAACAGGGCACAGGGAGAGACAGAGTGCAGAGGCAGACAGAAAAACAGACAGGTGGGGTACATGAATGGACAGACAGATGGAAGCATTGGGGCAGTCAGGGCACAGGATGGACAGAGAGGGCAGGCACACGGGTGGACCGACAGACAGAAGTGGCACTCCGCTGGGTTAGGGTACAGTAAGAAACAATCAGCCCAACAGACAGTCTGAGGATGGACTGACAGACAAATCACAGCAAATGGATGGACAGATAGAGAGGCAGGGCCCATTGGGTGGACAGATATGGCACATGGACAGACAAGACACAGACAGGGGTGAGTGGATGGACAGGCGGGCAGAAAGGCAGCGTCCATGCACGGACAGACAGAAAGACAGAGGGACTCACTTGCAGGCGCGCTCGCGGCCGCCAGCCCTGCAGTCGAAGTTGTCGTAGAGGCAGGCTGGGGAGCTGCAGGCGGGGTCACAGCGGCTGTTGTTGAAGAGGCGCCAGCACTGCCCCGCCGCACATTGCCGCCAGGGGTCGCCCACGCTCAGCGAGCAGTCGCCGCCGTCCCAGCCGCAGCCAGGGCTATTGCATTCGCGGTCGCACCGCTTGTCCCCGCTCTTGGCCTCGCAGGCGGCGCTCGGGCACAGCGGCTCCTCGGGGGCCTCCGGCGCTGCCGCCGGCACCTCGCAGCGCAGACCGGCCCATCCCAGCGCGCACGCGCAGCGGAAGAAGGGAGCCGAAGGTTCGGGGTGGCAAGAGCCTCCGTGGAAGCAAGGGGAGGGCACGCAGCTGGCGTTGGTGGCCCCAGCCGAGGACTCCCGGAAGCCACGGCAGGCGGGCCCCGACAGCCCCGGGGGACATGCGCAGCGCGGCCCACGGACCGTCTGCTGGCACGGGATGCCCACCGGACACTGCAGCTCCCGGCAAGAGCGGGCCACACGCTCGCAACGCGGGCCCCAGAACGGCTGGAGGTGGAGTCGGGGAAGAGGAAAAAAGGGGAGAAGGGAGAGAGGAAGATGGGGGTCAACACTTGAGATTGCTTGAGCCTCCAATCTCCCCAGATTCTACCAAACCTGTGCCCCTTCCACTGCAGGCCCCCCCGGCACATAAGCCTCACCTTCCCCAGGAGGCCATGCTTCCAAACCTCAGCCTCACACCCCCTCCAGGTAATATCAACACATCCCAGAAAATCTCTTCTTTTCCACCTTTTCTCCCCTAAAGCCATGCCCTCCCACCAGGCCATGCTCCCACTCCTCTCCCAGAAACCCTGATGTGACCAGCCACCCCCACTTACTGGGACGCAGTGGCAGGTGAATGTCAGTGCACCCCCAGGGCCTTGGCCAGGATGGCATTGGCCTCCATGCTGGCATGGCTGGGACTCGCAGGGAGACAGCGCAGTCTGACAGCGGGGACCTGGGCAAGCAGCAGGCGGTGGATCAGCCACAGTAGGGGACACAGGCAGGATCCCAGGCCAGCCCCCTTGCCCACGCTTACCTGTGAAGCCCGCTTGGCAAAGGCAGCGGTAGCCCCCACCTGGGTCCTGCAGGCAGTCCCGGGTGTGTGCCACATGGCAGGCACCCAGGCGACACTCATTGATGTCTGCCTCACAGCGCAAGCCAGTGTATCCGGGGGGGCAAGTACAGTGGAAGCCACCCACCAGGTCCACACAGGTACCATTGTGCAGGCAGCGGGGGCCTGGGTCCAGGGGTAGGCCTGGGCCACAGTCATCCTCATTAATCTCACAGAGAACACCTGGGGGAAGGAGGATGGGGTCGCAGTCAGGAGGGGACAGAGACCCAGCCTCCCAGCCTGTCTCCCAACCCGAGCCCTGGCATACCCAGTGTCCCAGGGGGGCAGGAGCAGAGATATCGGGCCACAAGGTCAATGCAGAAGCCCCCATGCTGACAGGGTTGGGAGGCACACTCGTCCACGTCATCCTCACAGTTGTCACCTGCATAGCCAGCTGGACACTGTAGTGGGGGTGAGACACCGATCCATTCAGCCCCAAGGGACACAGACACTCTCCATGAAGACACAGAGAATCCCAGCACAAAACGACACACACAGTCATCCAACACATGGAGATACACCCAGTGCACAGACAACACACAGCCAAACACAGGACACCCAGACATGGAGGGCCACAGACACACCCAGTGCAGACAGACACACACACATACAAACACAAAGCACAGACACACAGGAGGAAACACCTAGATACTGAGACACACCCAAGACACACACAACCAGAGACACACACTCAGACACCCGCCCGTGCATTCACACCCCGAGAGACACCATGAACAGAGAGACACATAGATATGCCCAGGAACCAACCAAAGACAGAGGCACACCCTGACAGAAACACTGCCAGATCTACCCAGAGGGACACCCACAAAAATATACTCAGTCACAAAAGCAAAAATCTAGACATGCCTAGAGAGAGACAACCCCACAGCAGGCTACAGACACACAGAAATGTGTGTCCAGACACACCCAGATGTGACTCGCTCCCCTCTGCCCTCCCCGGGTGCCCCTTACCTCACACACGTAACCTCCCATGTAGCCTCGGCAGGTGCCCCCATGCCGGCAGGGCTGGGCCGAGCAGGAGTCCACCTCCTGCTCACAGTGGCTGCCTGTGCGGCCCTCGGGGCACACGCAGTAGTGGGAACCGTCCTGGTCCACACATTGCCCACCAGCCTGACACAACTGCTCCCGCCGCAGCCCTACACAGAAAGCACGTCAGGAACACACTCCCTTCTCCTTCTCCCATCACACACAGCACCACCCAACCTCCCTGCTGCCACCCATCACCAGGGTCCCACCACACTCCATCAGGGAGTCACACGTCCCCCCAAACGGCACAGTCCTAGTCACTGAAACACACACACACACCTTTGCTGCTCACACCAGCTTGGTCACACACAGCAGACGTCATCCCTGTGGTCTTGCAGTGACAGACACACGCACCATCCTGGCTGACTGTCACTGTCACACATCTACACACACTCAGCCATACACCACCTCCTGCACATATGCTCCGTCGCACCCTCATTGGGCTCACAGTGACAGGAAGTATGTGCACGTGCACCCTCCCAATCTGTACACGGGCCACGTGTTCCCCCTCACCCATCTGGGCTGCGGCCTCTCTGCAGGGCAGGCTCTGG
This sequence comes from Rhinolophus ferrumequinum, assembly GCF_004115265.2. Classification (NCBI taxonomy): domain Eukaryota; kingdom Metazoa; phylum Chordata; class Mammalia; order Chiroptera; family Rhinolophidae; genus Rhinolophus; species Rhinolophus ferrumequinum. The sequence goes on from NC_046301.1 coordinate 49,330,538, forward strand.
ATGTCACAAAGGTTGCCACTCCACCCCGGAGGACAAAGGCAATGGAAAGAGGTCCCTGCGCGAGCACAGCGACCCCCGTTCTGACACGGAGCACTGCTACACGAGTCTACCAGCATCTGGAAGGGAAGCCCATAGTGTTGGCACTCGGGGACCCACAGAAATCGCGACCCAGGTTCTCCTCCAGGGTCCCGGCCAGGCTCCTCACCACAACCCCCTGCAAACCTCTCTCCCAGGGTACCTATCAGACCTCAGCCCTGGATCCCAAGTAGGCCTCTCCCCCAGGACACCCCTGTAGACTCCTCCTCCACCCTGCCCCCAGTGACCCCGCCCACCTGGCATTGAGTGCCAGTGAAGCCCACTGGACAGGAGCAGCGGAAGCCAGGGTGGGTGGCAGTGCAGACGCCCCCGTGCAGACAGGGCCGCGAGAGGCAGGGGTCGGCCTCGTGCTGGCAGTGTGCGCCAGTGTAGCCAGGGCGGCACAGGCAGCTGAACGAGTTCACGTTGTCCACGCAGGTCCCACCATTGAAGCACGAGCTAGAGGGGAAATGAGGGTGGGTCAGGCCCCGCCCTCATCACAGGCCCCACCCTCCCCTAGGCCCCGCCTAGAGTTGAGTGGGCTCAATCCCTGACCACTGCTCCCCACCACCCTCCAAGAAAGGCTGCAGCACCAGCGGAGGTGCCGCCAGATCCTGTGCCTTAGCTCCAATTTACCAGGAACTTCACTGCTAAGGTGGGAACCACGTGTAGGCCCCCACCCTGGCCTGGCTTCACCCACTTAGGGACGAGAGTCTCTAACATGATCCTGACCCTTCCCAGAGAGTGTTCCATCAGGCATCAGAGTCCTAAGGTGGGTGCCAAGCCGAGGACTCCCTTTTTGTCCCCACTCCTTCTCAGGTCCTGTGCCCCACCCAATGCCAGGGTCCCTGAGTTTCCAGGAGAGGCCCCATCCACCTGGGGCTGCAGTTGGGTAGGTCCTGCTCACAGCGGAAGCCTCCGTAGCCCGGGGGGCAGATGCAGGTGAAGGAAGCCACGTGGTCAGTGCAGGTGCCTGGGCCGCAGGGGCTGCTCAGACACTCATCCACGTCACGGGCACAGCGGGGGCCGGCAAAGCCGGGGAGGCAGGAGCAGGAAAGGAACCCACGTGGTCCTGACAGGAGCCGCCATTCAGGCAGGGGTCTGTGGTCGGAAGGGAGAAGGTGTGATCACTCATCTTTTGCCTCACCCAACCCCATCAGCCCTTCCTGACCTGGCCATTCCTTGCATAGCAGGGCACTTGGAAGGACAACATGCTTAATTGGGAGGGGCATATTTTGTCAGAGGGAGCAAGTTCTGTCCTCTCTGTTGCCTCATTTCCCTCCCTTATCTCACCTATGTGCCTATGTGGAAGGGAAAAGGGTTGGCAGAACCAAAAGTTCCCTTTGAGCTGCCAGGCACATACTGTTAGTTGTGTCTGCTTAATTAATTCCTGGACTCAGCACAGAAGGCCTCTCCTAGATCTGTGCTGGTCAGTATAGTGGCCACTGGGCACATGTGGCTATTGAGTTCTTGACATGTAGCTGAGATGTCCAAACTGAGATGTGCTGTAAGTGTAAAATATACACCAGATTTCAGATTCTAAAGACTTAGTATGAAAAAAAGATTGTAAAATATCTTAATTTTATATTGATTACATGTTGAAATAATTTTTATATATTAGGTATAATAAATATATTATTAAATTTAATATCACTTTTTTTTTTTTTTACTTTTTTAATGTGAGTACTAGAAAAATTGTAATTGCATATGTGGCTTGGGTTATTTGTCTACTACACAGCACTCCTGGAGAACTCTCTGGGGGCCTGTTATCTCACTTTACACACAATCCTTACTTGCTTGCTGCCAGAGACAATGTACAGGCTTCAGAGTCAGACAGACCTGTGTTCCGATCCCACCTCATCCCCTTACCTGCTATGTGACCTCAGGCAAGTCACTTAACCTCTTTGGGCCTCAGTTCCACGAGTAAAATGGGGAAAATAAGAAAACTATGAAGATGAAATGAAAGCATAGTGGGCAGCACACAGAATGTGCTTGATAAACATGTTTCCTAAGGCAGCATTCCCCAAGAGCTCCCCTGAACTCACTGGGGTCACAGTCATCGATGTCCTGGTCACAGGAAGGGCCACTGTATCCCCCGTGACAGGTACAGCTAAAACTCCCCGCCAGGTTGGTGCAGGTACCATGGGGGCCACAGGGTGAGGGGCTGGCACATTCGTCTACATCTTGTTGGCATCTCAGACCTGCGGTTGGGGGGGTAAGGTGACATCTAGGGTTAGAGGGTGCCGAGCAGGATCTGGGGTACCTATCACTCAGGAAGAACCTGAAGGCTGAGATAGGTGAATGCAAGAACAAGCCATGTTGTCATTTGCCTCTGGGTGTTTTACACATGCTGTTCTAGAACTTCCTTCTTGCTTCAGTGGGTGGGGAATGCATTCTCTGATTGAGGTCTGCTCCTCCAGGAAGCTATCCCCAAACCCTCACCCTGAGAACTAGCTTCTCCACGTCCATATCCCTTCCTCTTCTCCAGAACTGACCACAGGGGCTGCGAGTATCTGTGTCCAGCTGTATCCCTTCCCAGAAGGAACCTCCCCCTAAAAGGCAGGGCCCAGGGTGCGTCCCCAGCATCACCCAGTATGAAGCAGGGAGGAGAGGAGGTGAAGGAGAGGAGGAGGAATGAGCAGCTTGTGTACCTTGCCAACCAGGGGGGCAGGAGCAGACAGCCAGCTGGCCGGGAGCAGACTCGCAGTGGCCCCCATGTTCACACGGGTTAGGAGAGCAGGGGGACAGCAGCTCACACTGATGGCCTGTGGTGGGCAGGCAGAGTGAGGTAGTTTTGAAAGATTATTTGTTCTCATCACCACCCCAGGGTCCCCACCTTGACACCCCCCTCCCAGGCTCCAGGGGGAAAAGAGGAAAAGAAAACAAAGGCAAACATATAGAAGGAAGAGAAGGGAGCAGAGGGAAGTAAGAAGGAAGAGGGAGACAGAGAATACTGGAAAGGGGAGGTGGGGACACACACCCTGGACGCCGGGGGGACAGGTGCAGTGGAAGCTTATTCCATCGCTGGTACAGGTGCCACCAGCCCCACAGGGCTGAGACTCACAGGCGTCCTGAGCAAGGCTCTGGCTGCATCGGGGGCCACCCCAGCCAGGCTCACACTCACAGCGGAACCTGGAAGGGGAGGCAGTCAGGGCTGGCACAGGGGTGCGGGGCTGGGAGGGGAGCGGTGGTCAGGGGCTGGGGAGAAGCCTCACCCTCCAGGCGCATCTCGGCAGACACCATGACTGCAGGGTTCCTGGGCACAGGGATGGCTCGGGGGGAGGCAGAGTGGAGGCAGGGAGCCAGGTGGGCAGAGGCAGCGGAAGCCGTTTTCCCCATCTACACAGGAGCCTCCCTCGCCACACGGGCTGGACACACATTCGTTGATCTCCACGTTGCAAAGGGGCCCTGGGGAACATGCAGGCAACCTCATCTCAGGACAAGAACAATCAAGCCAATGGGGAGGGACAACTGAGCCCCATTTAGCATGGCCACACCCTTGAGCAAGGACATTCTCATTCTCATAATACATCAGCTCTTGTGCAAATGAGAATAAATAGCCACCTCCTCAAACCAGAGCTGCCTTCCCCCAGATCATTCTCCTCCCCAAACTTACATGAAGTCACTTTCATTTTCACTAAGGATTACCTTGGCCCCACTCAGAAACACCCCAATCTTATCGAGACATCCTCATCTGTTCCAGATAAACTTGAGCCAATATGGGGACAACCTCAAGCCAATGAAAGAGAGCACAACTGCAGGGCAAAGCATGGACGATCTCTTGGATAAGCGAGTGCAAAGAGAGGGGCAAAACCTGGCCAAGAAAGATGGACGATTCCACCTTCACCCTCTAAAGACCCCCTTTCCATGGCAGCCGTTTGCCCACCTGTGAAGCCAGGTTGGCATACACAGTCATAGCGGTTGATACCATCCCGGCAGATTCCAAAGGTGCACGGGTTGCTGGCACAATCATCAATGTTCACCTCGCAGTTCACACCTGAGGCAGGGGAACAAGACAGGTAGACACCACAGTGTCCCGCCAGAGGCACCATTCCGAAACCCTCTGTGCCCCTCCCTCCAGATGTACTCTTCCTGCCCCAGCCTAGCCCTCGGTCCCACCTGTGGTTCCAGGAGGGCAGCGGCAGAGGTATTTGTCCACCAGGTCTAAGCATTTGCCTCCGTGGCGGCAAGGCTGGCTGCGGCACTCGTCCACTTGACTCTCACAGCGCGTGCCCGTGTAGCCCGGGGCACAGGCACAGGAGAAGCTGGCGATGCCATCCACGCAGCGACCATGGTGGCACGGGTCCGGGGAGCAGTCATCCACGTTGAGCTCACACAGCGGGCCCTCGAAGCCTGCAGAGCCAGAGGGTCAGGCTCCACCCACTTGCCAAGGTCCTGCCCACAGCCATGGTCTTTCCTCAGCTCTACCTCAGGCTCCGCCCATCGAGCCAGCAGGAGGCGGGCTCAATTTAGGCCCCACCCCTAGTTGGCATCCACTCCAACCAGCTCTCGGGCCCCAGGACTCACACATGGCCGAGCCACTTCCATGGTTAAATCCCACCTCCAGCTGTGGCCCTGCCTCCAATTCTTACACTATCAACCCTATTGCGCCTCTCTTTCAACTGCAAACGGAGACACTTGGGAGGTGCCTGTGGATAGTGTGTCGGAAACTCCCCATCCAGTTACAGGCGCCCAGTACCCAACCTTTAGCCCCACCCCTAGACTTACCTCAGTTGAAGTCTATCATTGGCTCCGCCCATGGTCGTCATTGGCCCTGATTTGCTGCAGTCCCGCCCCCAAGATTTCTCCCGGGATGTTACTGGCTCTCTCCCCCACTGGCCCCACCTCCAGATTCTTGCCCGTCTGTCATTAACCCGCCCTCACCCTCCGCGCAGCGGCACTCGTAGCCATCCGGCTGGTCCACGCACTTGGCTCCATTCCGGCAGGGTGTGCTAGCGCATTCATCAACATCCAGCTGACACAAGGCCCCGCTGAAGCCTGGGGTGAGGAGTGGGGTGAACAGAGGGCCAGACGGGGTCAGAGCAGTCACCCCTCGCAAGGCCTGCCTTGTTAGGGTAGGAAGCCCATTTACTTTAGTTTTAAATTAATTTCAATGTTTTTCATAATGTGGTTTCTATTGTAATAGTTTTCCGCTAATATGGTCTCACAAGCTCTCCTCCTGGAGCTTTTGCCCCAGCAGGGACCCATCTTTTTCAGGATCCCTTACCCAAAGTCCTCACCTGAGGGGCACGTGCAGCTGAAGCCATTGACTCTGTCCTTGCAGACCCCGCCATTGACACAGGGGCTGCTCTGGCATTCGTCCAAGTCCACCTCGCAATAGGTGCCTGTGAAGCCTGGGGGTATGGAGAGGGAGGGGGATTAGGGCGTTGGGAGCTACTCTCTGGCCCGAAGGTACTGCCCTTCCCTCTCATAGACAGTTCCCTTGAGCCTTGGCCTTGGCCTCCAGCCCAAACCTAGATTCAGTTCTCGTCCCCAGGCTGGACCTTCACCGAGCTGTGGTCCTGATCGGTCCAAGGCTTATGAGACTCCATATGGACCTTGCCTTCAGACCACCCTCTTCCCTCTCCAGTCCGCAGACTGTGCCCTGTCCCCAGCTACCAGCCCCAGGGCCCACATTAGCTTTGTGCCCAGCCTCAAGTCCCACCCCTGCATTAGTGGGAGACTGTCTACAGGCTCCAGACCCTGTGCCCATATTGTCCACGCCCCCATTGGGTCCTGAAGTCCAGACTCCACCCCCAGCCTGCGGTTCTACTGACTCCATTAGACCACGCCCCCAGCCTCGCACAAGATTCAGCTCTGGCTCCACCTCCACCTCATCCCAGGCTTCAGTCTCTCAGGGTGTCATTCCGAACCCAGTTCCACCCGAACCCAGTTCCTCCAGAGTCTCGCTCCGCACCCCGCCCCCTGCCTCAGGCCCCGCCCTTGCCACACCCACCACACACCTGCCATGCAGATGCAAGTGAACTGGCCTATGCGGTCCAAGCACGTGGCCTGGTTGCGGCAGGGCCCAGATAGGCACTCGTTGACATCGGTCTCGCAGCGCGGGCCGGTGTAGCCACGGCCACACTGGCACAGGAACGAGCCCTGTGTGTTCACGCACCTGCCCAGGTGCTCACAGGGGTTGGCGCCTGTGGGAATAGGCACAGCCGGTGTGGGTGTGGGCAACTGAGGACCGACCTGTCTTCTTCCCAACTCAGACAACGCCTCCCTCACCAATGGAGCACTCGTCCACATCCTGGTCACATGCGCCGCCAGTGAAGCCTGGTGGACAGGTACAGATGGCCCTGCCGTTCACCGGGTTCGTGTCACAGATAGCATCCTCGTGACAGGGATTGCTGACACAGGCATCATCCAGATGACACAGAAGCCCTGAAAAGGGGCAGGCAGAGGTCGAGGGCAAACCCTCCAGCTTTGTCCAAATTTCCGACAGTCCCACATAGTGCTTAGTTTTTATTAACATGTAGTGTATTTAGTAGCTATTTTTCCCCAATCATTTATTATGAAAAATTTCAAACACACAAAAAAGTTGATTCATACACCCACCACCTAGATGCGGCTATTGTAAGGTTTATCTATTCTTTTCTTTCCTGAATCATTTGAAAATTAATTGGAAACATTCACATAATGTTTTAAAATCCGTTGACTCTTTTTCTGATTATAAAGGGTCCCACCTCAAGCCTTTGCTTCTTCAGTACCCTCTGCCTGACATGCCCTTCCCTCCATTTCCAAGTCCCCGGTCCCAAACACCTTCTCTGACCTTTGCCATTTCCAAAGGTCCCCTCTCCTTCTTGGTCACAGGATAGCTCTCCATTCCCATGGCTTCTACCCTGTCCTGTATGTCACCCTCCTCCCAGGCTTCTCCCAGGCTTACTCTTTATCCCAAATCTGGTCTCCAACATAATCATTCTAACACTCAAGTCAGACACCATCCTTACCCCCACTCAAGAACCATCAATCGCTCCTTTGCTGCCTACAGGGGAAATAGCCACTCACCAGTCTTGCCCATGGGGCAGGCACAGTAGAAGGAGGCCACACGGTCATGGCAGGTGGCCCCATGGAAGCACACGGCTGTTGCACAGTCATCAATGTTCTGACTGCAGCTCTCACCAGTCCAGCCATTGACGCACACACAGCTGTGGCCACCCATTGTGTTAAAGCAGGTGCCCCCGTTGTGACAAGCGTTGGGCTGCAGTTGACACTCATCCACGTCCTCCGTGCAGAATTGGCCTGTGGCACACAGGTGCACCAGTCCAGATACCCAGACTGTGCGTGCCCACCCAAGGTCTGCCACTCGGCTGCCTCCAGCCCTGGTACTCACCTGTCCACTCGGGAGGGCACTGGCAGTTGTAGGTGTTGACACCATCCACACATGTCCCCCCATTTAGACATCGGTGCCCTGGACAATCATCCACATTCACTTCACAGTTCTGGCCCTCGAACCCTAGCATGGGAGGAGGAGGCAAGGATGGTCACTGCCAGGCTGGCCTACTGTTTCCCAACCCCGGCTACCTCCCTTGAGAACGGCTCCCTCACCAGGAAGGCAGGCACAGTCATAGGTGAGATCACCACTCTGTCTACAGGTGCCCCCGTTACGACATGGTGAGGGAGCACAGGGCACTGTGGGGTTCTCACACAGTGGCCCCATGTAGCCAGCAGGGCACTGGCAGCGGAAGGAGCCAGGCATGTTGAGGCAGGTGCCACCATGACGGCAGGGTCCTCCGCCCACCCGGCACTCATCCATGTCACTTCGGCAGCTGCGGCCCTGGTAGCCAGGTGGGCAGGAACAGATGTAGCGACCATCAGGCCCCACCGAGCAGCGGGCACCATGGGCACAGGGGCTGCTGAGGCAGGGGTCCGGCAGGGAGCAGTCAGGGCCTGCAGGGACCAGGAGAGGGTGAGCTTGGGCAGACCACACCCTTGCCCGCCTCGGGCTCCCCTCCAGATCCTCCCTTACCTCGGAACCCACGGGGACAGCGGCAGGAGAAGCGGGCGGTGCCCGCTACCACCGAGCTCTGGCAGACACCTCGGCCAGCACAGGGGCCTGAATGGCAGGGATCTTCCAACTGGCACCGCTCACCCACCCAGCCTGGAGGGCACCTGTGGGCAGAGACAGTTCAATGGAGGAAGGACAGCTCCAGACACAGAGGTACACACATGACAGGAAAGAAACACAGAGGCAAACAGAGCAATAACCACACTCATTCATGCATGCAATTATTCACTGCGACCTACTATGTTCTTAACAATAGGAATACAGCAGCAAACACAATAAAAGTGCTCCCACCCTCTTGATGCTCACAGTGAAATTGGGCAAAGAGAAGATACGTAAATCACAAATTAATATACAACATGCCAGCCGGGGGTCGTGAGGACCATGAGGGCCACGGAGGGTGTCGTCTAGAGCGGTGGCTCCAGAAAAGAAACATCCACAGAACCTGTGACTGTGAATTATTTGGAAAAAGAGTTCTTTGCAGGTATAACTAAGTGACAGATATCAAGATAAGATCATCCTGGATTTTCCAGGCGGGCCCTAAATCCAATGACAGGTGTCCTTTTAAGAGAAAGGCAGAGGGAGATTTGGGAGAAAAAAGAAGGCCATTTGGAGGCAGAGATTGGAGTGTTGCGCCCATAAGCCAAGGAACACCTGGAACTACTAGAGGTGGAAGAGAGAAGGATTCGCCCTTTTAAAGCATTGGAGAGCATGTGACTGCCAACACCTTGATTTTAGACTTCTGGCCACGGGAATTGTGAGAGTAAATTTCTGTTGTTTTAAACCACCCAGTGTTGGGTCATTTGTTACAGTAGCCACAAGAAACTAAGACACAGGATTAGGCGGGAGAGAAGGGTGGAGGGAAGGCAATAGTATTTTCACAGACTGAAGGAAGGGAGAAGGCCATGGGGCTGTGTGGGGAAGAGCATGCCAGGTAGAGGGAACAGCAACCACAGTCTGACTCCAGAAGACAACTTCCCAGGCAGACACAGGCAGACCCGGAAATACATACAGTTACACACACAAGGATACACCAACTCCACATATGGGCCTGGCAAATACTCAGACACCAACTGGCAGGTTGGGTCACACATATGGGCAACTCTCACCCGAACAGACAGGAGGACCCCCCACAAATCCTCTATTCCTTTCCTGGGGACACAAACACCCTTTCTTTCCACTGGGGTGAGGAAGTGGACACCAATATTGATACCCTCTTGATGGGGGCGGGGGGGGGGGGGCGCAGCTCCCTCTCCAAAGCCACCAAAGCAAGCTGCATGGAGTGTCAGGGAAATATGAGACCTGGGAGGCGGTCGTCTTAAGACTGGAAATCTCCGGGGAAACACTGGCGGGGTCAGAGGGGCATGGAGAGGCAAGAGGGTCCAGGCCCCGCCCCTAACGCTGCCCATCCCGGGAGCTGGTCCCTCCCTCTGGCTTGTCACAGTCGCTTAGGGCTAAGCTCGAGCAACTGACTCAGTCCTTCGCGTCATCCAAAGATCCCCCCACCCCGGCCCCCACCGAAACAGGTCGGGGCAAGGCCAGGCAGGGGCGCAGACAGTGTCAGGAGGGTAGGTCCCAGCTCCCAGACCCCTCCTCAAAGGCCCCCCAGAGCAAGGACAGCCACCACCACTGTGCGCCGGGAGGGGGCGCGCTGCGCGGGGCGCCCCGGACTGCGGGTCCCACCGCCAGGCTGGGCGCGGCCGTCCGGCCCCCTCCCGGCGCCCCGGGCGGTTTCCCACGCTCTGCGCCCCGCGCCCCTGCGGACCGGTCGGGCCGGTTCCAGCCTCCGCCCGAGCCCCGCCCCACGGCCTGGGTTTCGGGGGAGACCGACTTGGGGGGAGATCAGGCTTGTGGGGGGTTGGCGGGGGAGGCGAAGATTGGGAGATAGAGACAAGGGTTTAAGAGCCTACTTTTGGGGAAAGACTTGGGGGATTCACGGGGGAGGTGACAGATTGGGGCGTCCCAGAAAGGACATGAATATTTGGGACCTTGAAGGAGATGTGGGGGGGGGGGCGTGCAGAGTGGTTCCCACGGCCCACCTCTAGGGACTGAGCCCGCTCCACTGCGGGCAATCCAGGCTCCGGGCGGCCGCGCGCGCCGGTGATTCACCTGTCGAGGGGCGGGGCAGCCGCGGGCGCATTCACCTGTCGGCAGTATTCCAGACGCGGATCTCCACTACGCAGGCGCCCGGCCCCGCGGCTCCGCCTCCCAGGTGAGTGGCTCCAGGTCAGGTCGCTCTTTCCCCCATTTCCACCATTGCAGACTCCCAACCCGAGGAACCCGCTCAGCCCAGCTAATCCCACCTAGGTGAGCCCAAGTGGGGCTCCACTCAAAGTGCGTGTATAACTTCAAAGGGGCTCTCCTAGGTCCAAATTCACAGGTTGTTGAATAAACGAATACATGAATGAATCGATTAATGGCTACTGGGTGAATTGCTATTACTAATAACATTATAAAAGGAACTAAGCATTTCCCCTTAAGCTTGAGAGGTTCCCCCTTATGGCACCTACTTCCTGTGTTTCTGCCCTTATTATTTGTACTAATAATCCCTATGCTGAGTTCATCGTATGAAGGACCTAATTAAATCTGTACAAGCACCTTTATTGCCCCATTTTCCAGATGCAAAAACTGAGACTCAAAGAGCTCAAAGCACTTGCTCAAGATAACCCAGAACCCAGAATTCAAACTGAGCTCTACCTCTGTTCAGCTGTCTCCCAGCCTTTGCCCTGCTTCCCACAGCTCTCTGTCTTTCCTTGTATTATCCAACAACCAAATTCTTGGTCCCCTTTGTAGTCACAAGCCAGGGAGAAGCACCCCTATTTCATAGATGCAGTGAAGTTCAGAGAGGAGAAATAACTAACCCACAATCACACAACAATAAAATGGCAGAGCAGAGCTGTATTACAGGCTTCCTGTGCCCCCACCACTAAATCTTGAGATAAAGGAGGGTGCAGATGGTGTACCCACAACTGCAAAGCCACTGCTGTTGGTCCCTGAATATTTGGTGATTGAATTATACTACCTCCATCAGGGGCTTTACATGTGACCTCAGGCAGCTGAGAATTCTGTTTAGTTGGGGTTACTGGGCCCATTTTCCAGACCAGGACAGTGAGGCTTAGAGAACTGAAATCCCAGCCAGTCAGCAACATGATATGGGATTTGAACCTAGGCCAGGCAGACTCCAGAGCCCCTGCTCTTAACCCTGCTCATTCCAAATGGGAAACAAAAGGTTGCCCAAGTCACACACATGTGGGAATGGTAGAGGCATCCATGGTGGACACAGAGGCAGGGAGAGAAGATAGACCACCTCCCCACTCAGGGCCCCCTGATGGCTTGGAGCCAGGCACTCACAGGCAGGCAGCCTCCCGGGAGGGCAGCTGGGTGCAGCGACCTCCATTCACACACGGGCTTCCATCCAGGCAAGGAGGGGCTGTGTGGGGGCAAAGGGAGGTGGGCAGGTCAGCCAGGCGCCCAGGAACCCCAGCTTGGAGTGACAGACGTCCTTCTTCCCTCCCCCAGGCAACAGCTGCACCGAGCTGGGGTATCTCTGCGGGTGCAGGGAGCCCCCGCATCTATGGTTCCCACGGCCCCCCCTCCCTGCCCTGGCCCCAGCTGTTGGGGCTGCAGCTGTCCCTGCCAGCTTGAGCCCTGGGAACCACAAGGCAGGGTCGGACAGGAGGAGGTGCTTGTGCCAGATGTGGGGGCTCTGGAGGCTGCCAGAATGGGGGGTGCTGAGGCAGGAAGTGAGGGTGCCAAGTGTTAAAGGGAGGTCTGGGTCTGTTCACCCAGATCCTGGGGTAATGGAGGGGGCAGGGGCAGGGAGTCCTGGGGCCAGGGGTCTCCTTTCCAGTGATATCGGGCATCTTCTCCAGTGTGGCAGCCCTACGAAGTGGCTCTGGGGAGAGAGGCCAGGGCATGTACCCCAGGCGCAGCCAGAACTGGGTGTTGCAGGTATAGGGTGTGTGTTGAAGGGAGGGGCAGCTGGCACAAGACATGTGCTGCCCTGTCCAGAGTCCCCATCCCTTAGGGCTGTGTCCCTCTGGGGTGTGGCATAGTCTAACAGTCCTGCCAGATGGGTCTGGGGCATGGTTGGGTGTGAGCTAGTCAAGAATTTTGTGTGCTGACAGGTGTGGGGCCACTGTGTGTGTGTGTGTGTGTGTGTGTGTGTGTGTGTGTCACAGAGAGATGGAAAGATGAAGGGAGATGGAAAAAAACAGAGACAAAAAAAGGAACCTAGAAGTAGGCAGACACAGAGAGGATAGAGAAGCACAGAGAAAGAGAAATAGGGAGAGACGGTGAGAGGCAGAGGAGTTGAGCTGGACATGAGAATGGGCCAACCTGGTATATGGCCCCTTTCTCAGGGAACAAGCAGAGACAAGACACTATCAACCAGACAGGGGCCTGTGGGTGTTTGTGAACTCACACTGGAGGCCACGTGACCCAGCTGTGAGCCTCAATGATCTATGGGATGTGCTAGTGCGAGATGTGCATGGGTGTACAGATGCATGTGTCATCCGTGTGTAGGCTGGCTCTGTTGTGCATCCATATACGTGAACTGTGTATTTGGGTGTGCAGCTGTGGGGGGGGGACCTGTGTGCACAGGTATGTCTGTGCATGGGCTGGATGTGCCTGTCTACATGTGTGAGCTGGCTGTAGGCATGCCCTTGGATCTGTGTCTGTGTGTGTCAGAGTGTGCAGGCAGCATGTGAGGCATTTGGTTGGTGCACATCAATGTGTGAGCCGTGTGTGTCTGGGTTTGTCTTCTGTGAGCTGGGTGTGCACATCTGTGGGTGTACTCTGTGTATGCACATCTACATCTCGGTATGTGTGACCCAGGGCTGTGTGTGCTCGCGGGCCTCGCGGGGGCAGCCGCTCTTGCCCGGTCCTGCCTGGTGGGGCCGGACCCCAACCCTCCCAGCGCCCAGCCCCACACCGGTGCCCCGGGACCCCTGGTAAGGGCTGCTGGGTCCGCATCCCTCCTTCGCCCGCCAGGCCTCCCTTGGGGGGCTGAGTTCCCGTAGCCCCCGCCCGAGCCCTGCCGCTGGTCCCGCTTTGTCTGGCAAATAAAGCGCGAGGCCGGCCGGGGGGAGGGGGTGTCTAGACGGCGCGGCCATTGTCCCGAGCGAGGGAGGGGAGAGCCAGGAGGGGGAGGGGCGGGGGGCCCCGGCCGGCTGGGGAGGGGCTCGGACGGAGGGGCCCCGGCACTGGAGCCTGAGAGGAGCACGTGGGCTCGCTCCCTCTTCCCTCCCTTCCCCTCCCAGGGCGGGGACGGGGTCTAGGGGCCGCCCGGTCCCAGCAGCCAGGGGAGGGAGCAGGGTTGTGGGTTGGGGAAGGGGCGCGGGCGCCGCTGTGGCTCCGGCTCCTGCTCGCATTCCGGCTCCGGGTCTTGCAACGCTCCGGCCTGGGAAGTTTCCTCGGAGTACTGAGCTCCGAGAACTTCGCGCCCCCTCCCCGCCCCCCGCCCAGCCAGGCCCACCCGGGGTGGGTGGGGGGGTGGGGCTTTGTACGAGGGGTCACCGCCCTGGGGGTACTTGGGCTCCAATCTTGACCTTCCCAGGACTCCAGATGGCCGTGGATTGGGAGCGAGCCCCAGATTCTTGGTACCCCTGCTCAATTTTGAGTCTCTGATCCTCTCACCTCGAGCTCCCAGCCCCGGACTCCTGAGTCCCTTCATCCTCAGCCCTAACGCTCCAGGGCTCCTGTGCCTCGGGCTTCTGGGGCCCTCCCCCCCCCATTCTGAGTCCCAGGCCCCCGGGACTGGCAAGCAGCCCCGGGCTCTGCGCCCTGGCCCCTGCTTTGGTCCTTGGCTCCCAGGCTTCCCTCCTCCAGCAGACTCGGGGGTTCTTGCACTCTGCTGCTCCCCCTTTCCTCCCCACCGTGCGTCCAGCCCTCTAGGTCCCGGCCCCTCACCTGCAGCCCCTGGCCCCGCTAGCAGCAGCAATAGGGGCAGCGCCCGCACGGACGGCAGTGGCGGCAGTGGCGGCAGCGGCGACATCAGGCGGAGGCGGCGGCGGCCCCGGGCCCCCGGGCCCATGGCGGCCGGCCGCGACCCTCCCTCCTCCCTCCTCCCTCCTTCCCTGGGCTCCGTGCGCGTCCGGGGCCAGCCTCCGCGCCGCCAACTTCGCCGAAGTGAGGCTGCCGGGCCGCCCCGCCCCCAACCCTGGCGGCTCGCCCCGCCCCGGGGCCTGCCCTGCGCTCCCCGCCCCCGTCCGGCCTCCTGGGGTCCCTGCCCACCCTCCACCCACCCACACAGCCTGGGACCCGCAGAACCTCGGAAACTCTGGCCACGCGGAAAGACGTGGGACCAACCCGCGGTAGCAGACACACCCAGCCTGGTGAATGCTCGGCTCCCAACACACCCAGAGCCGAGGACACACACAGGGCCAACACACAAGCACAGATCCCCTCAGACACCCCGAAATGCAGACCAGGCACTTCCTTGAGAGGCTCACAGATACACCATGCACAAATGCACAGAGCTTCACCGGGACTTAAAATCTGGAACACTCGTAAGCCGGAAACCTGGGCCTTGAGCCTGGGGCCCCATTTGCAGCCTTGGACCTCAAACACACACTAGGAGTCTCATGCATTGGGGCAAAAACACACACACACACACACTTCTTACTCCCCTTCCTCCTCACTAACCTGTGTGAACCCCAAAGGTCCACCCCAGTTCCCCATCCTCCTAGCTCCACCTGATACCCCACACCACTTTGCCTCTCAGTTTGATCAACTGCCTTTTGCAAAATGTCCCCATGGAAAGAATGGGGACCTCTGAAAGACCCCAAGCCCAGTCCTGAGGGAGCTGTCATTCTGGGGAAGAAAAAGCCAGACACAGACACCTATGGGCTCAGGACCGGGCCAGAGGGAGGGGCAGCGTCGGAGGGCTCATAGAGGGGTTGGTGAGAGCTCTGCCTGGGAAAGGGAGACGGTTGCTTATTTCTTTATTAATTAATTCAACAAGTAGGTATAAAGCTCTAGCTCTACATCCGGCTTTGTTCCAAGGACTGGAGGTGCACCCTCCACCCCCAGAGAGGGCTTCCAGAGGGTCCAGTGGGATCAGCCTGGATGAACTGGAGGGATGATATCCCAGCAGAGGCCCAGTCCTGCATCCAGAGGAAGGGGCAGAGTCCAGAAGGAGAATGGGCCAGCCAGGGTGGGCTGGCCTGGGGGACCAGGGGGAGAGACGGCAGGCTGGCCCCTGGTGTTTGGTTTGGCAATGAGGCTGCCATGAAGAGGAAGGGGTTGGGGGTGAGCTGCTGAATCCAAGGAGTCTGGGGGGGGTCACCCATGAGGCAGCTAAACATTGGGGTTGAGCATAGAGGAGCCATGATAGGAGATAGTGACATGGGCACCCCAGAGATCTTTGGGCAACTTTAAAAGTTTTTCTTTTAAAATACTTTTAACTGTACAATAATGTAATTTCCATATGCCCTTCACCCACACTTTGCCACATTTGCTTTATAATTATATATATATCTGTCTGTCTCTGTCTCTCCAGAGAGACAGAGACCGAGAGAGACAGAGCAGAGAGAAGCTGCAGATACCATGTTCCTTGGCCCCCAACACATCACTGTGTGTCCCTTAAGAAGAAGGGCATGCTTTTACCTAATCACCATAGTTTCACCCTCAATCCATATGCAAAGTTTTCTGTTACCCCAATAATATCCTCCATAGTACGTCTCTTTGCTGGTCCCGGATCTAATCCCCAACTATGCGTTGCATTTAATTGTTGTCTCCTGGCATCCTTTAATCTGAATTTGTTCCTCAGCCTTTCTGTGTCTTTCATGACATTGGCATTTTTTGGAGAGTCAAGGTCACTTGCTTCACAGAATGTTCCCTAGCAGGCTGGCCTGCTGGTTCCTCCTGACCAGGTTCAGGTTTGTGTCTTTGACAGGAACGGCAGAGGCCATGTTGGTCCTCCCTGGTACACCTGACATCAGTTCCCAGCATTGGCAATGTCACACTTTGATCATTTAAGTGACGTTGGTCAAATTTCCCTACTGTAAAAGTACTGTTCTCTTCCCATCCACCCCCCTTGTCATAAACAAACATTAATATCGTGTGGGGAGATACTTTGAGTCTGTGTGAATATCCTGGTGTCCATCAAACTTTCACTCATTGTTTTTGTGATTTGTGAATGATTTCCTTGATGATTTTGTTTTAATTGAGATAAAATTCACAGAACATAAAATTAACCACTTACTATTTTAAAGTGTTCAGTTCAGTGGTATTTAGTGTAACCACCACCTCTCCCTGGTTCCAAGACATTTTCATCACCCCAGAAGGAGACCCCGTCCCCATTCGCAGGCACTCCCCAGCTCCCTCCCCCACAGTCCCTGGCAACCACTAATCTGCTTTCTGTCTCTATGGATTTGCCTGTTCTGCACATTTTATATAAATGGGATCATGCACTCTGTGGCCTTTCGTGTCTGGCCTCTTTCACTCGGCATCATGTTTTCGGGGTTCGTGTTGTAGCCTGTGTCAGTGCTTCAGTTCTTTTTATGGCTGAGTAATAGTCCATTGCATGGCTGTACCATATTTTGCTTATCCATTCATCCACTAGTAGCTTGGATCAATTTTAAATGCTGGAAGAGGAAGAGGTGAAGGAGGCAGAGAAGTACCATTAGACAGAAAGGAGAAGCATGAAAAGCCAAGGGTGAAAGTTGAATGACTGAGTGCCCAGCATCAGAAATGACCCCCAGCCCTGCTGAGACTGGCAAATAGTCCCGCTCCAGGGGACAGGAACTGAGGACGCTGGGCCACTCCCATCTTATAAGTGCAGCCGCCATCTGGGAGGGAGCTCTCCACCCATCATACGGTTGCAGCCCCATGGGGAGGGTATATACCCGTCTTATGGTGACTTGCTGGAGGAAGAGCTGAGATTGGAACCCAGGTCTGAGTGACTCCAGGCTGCAAGGAGCTCGAGAGGTGGGGGTGGGGATTGGGAAGAGAAAAAAACAAAAGTTGCGTAAGAAGGGGCGCAGTCTGACTCACAAGGAGCCTGCTGAGTCAGCAGGCCCACGGGGCAGGCGTAGCCTGAGTCCTCCCCGTGGTGATCGCCCCAGGAGGAAATCCAAGCCCCCCAGCTCCGTAGAACTGGGCCGATGTTCATCAAACTTTCAGTCATTGGTTTTACCATTTGTTAATGATTTCCTCTGACGATTTTTTTAAAATTGAGATAAAGGTTATCACTTAACATTTTTAAGTGTTCAGTTCAATGGCATTTCGTGTAACCACCACCTCTATCTATCTCCAGACCTTCCTGCCCCCCTCATCATCAGACTGAACCGAACTCCATCTTCACCTGGCAGGCCGCGCACGTTCCTGGCGTTTGCTCTCTGCCTGGGACACCTAGATGAATAGAAGGATCCTTTTGCTTCCTCCCCAAGCAGGAATTCACAGCAAATGTGCTCTGTTTGGAAACGCATTTTCCTACAGCTGTAGGACATGCTCTGCTAGTATTTTCTGCACATGCTACCCCTTTTCCCATATTGGTCCCTCTTTCTAGCGTGACTTCCCTCCCTCTATTCCTGTACCTGGTAAACTCCTGTTCATTCTTCAAGGTGCCAGCTTCAGGAAGCCCTCTCTGCACCCCCAGACCAAGCTCCTCTGCTGCCCTAGGCTTTACTAGCACCCTCCTGCCCTCCGGCTCAGCCTTGCCTATGAGGGGCTGCAGGTATCTGTGTTCTGTTGTCTCTTTCCTAGACTGGGAGCTCCCTGGGGTCCAGGCATCATCCAGAATGGGGTGAGCACATAAGGGGTGACATTGGAGGATTTGGTGATTCAGGAAGTGGCTCAAGAAGTTGAGATGTCCAGCCCAGAAGAGCTGCCACAGGGGGCTCAGACCACTCTCTTCAGTAGCCCCTGGGGGCCTGGGGGCCCATAAAAGAATCTCGGGGCTCAGGGGCAAAGGTCTGGTCTCCAGAAGGAGGGTGGCTAACTTCTCCCCTGAGCCATCTGAGAAACGATTTTCTGTTAGAATGGATGCTCTAGTAGATGCTGAGCTTCCTGTCTCAAGGAGCAATCAAGAAACTGGGCACACATTTTGCTAGGTAGGAAGTCCAGAGTCTGTGACTCTGCTGATACAGCAGCCTCTGGTCTGTGGCAGACAGAGACAGAGAGGGAGCAGTAATGGTGAAAACAGGCTGAGGATGGCATGGGGGGCGTGGGGGCTAAAGGAAGAAAGACACATTTACAGAGCCTGTACTGTGTGCCAGCTCCTTTTGAAGCCCTCATGACTCCGAGGGGACCCAGTCAGCAAGCAGAAGATGGGCTTCTGACTCCAGGCTCCTGCTGCTGTCTTCTAGCCACTGTGGCAGAACCAGCCCAAGGTGTCCTGATCTCTGGGGGAACAGGACAGTCAGAGCGACCATTCCCACGGCCTTGCAGCGGGCAGCCGCACAATTCCCAACATGGTGTGGGCAGGGGGGGCTTGAGCCCTCCTCGCTGCTCTTGCTGGCCGCCTTGGCTGGGGACTGCATTTCTCCTCAATGAGTTCAGTCCCCAGGGATGCAGGACCTGGGGCCAGGCCAAGACACAGCTGCTGGGCCAGGGCCCGCTGACCAGAAACCTGAGAACGTGCCCTTGGCTTCTCCTCCCAGGACCACAGTCCTGCCCTCAGCACGGAAGCTGGGGCCAGGTCAGTCTTCATGCCCAGACAGTGGGTCATGGGAGCCTAACCAGAACCAGCAGGGGTGAGGGCTGCTGGGTGTGGGTCCTTGGCAAGAGTGGGATGACTGGACCCTAGGGGCTATGGGCTGCAGACCTAGCCACGTCTCCTGGCCACTGGCTCCCTAGGGTCTTCTCATGCTCAAACCCTCCATAGCTCCCCACTGCCCAGAGTGACACCTTTCTCACTCCCCAGTCTCACTTTCCTGTGTCCCACCCTTCCCCATCTTTTCACAGACTATGCCACTGCTGCAAGCTCCCTTCTCATATCCAGAAGGCTCCTTTTACCTGACAGCTCACTCTGAGAGGCAGCTCTTCATTCAGTCTTTCGACAAACATTTACTGAGTCCCTAGTTGGTTCCAGGGGACCAACACAGAGCCAGTTCCTGCCCAGATAAGAGAGACAGACAAGAAACAAATACAAACTGAGGGTGACCTGAGTAAGAGAGAGATTTCAGCATTGGGTGGGGGGCGGTCAGGATAGTACTCACTGATGAGGGGACATCAGAACTGAGACCTGAAGGAGAAGGAGGAGCCAGTGAGGGAAACAGCCAGAGGAAGGGTGTTCAGGCAGAGGGTACGGCACATGCAAAGGCCCAGAGGAGGAAGGGGTGGATGGATGAGAGGAACAACGAGGAAGCCAGGGTCCTGGGTGCAGAGTGAGCAAAGGGTGGGAGGTCAGGGAAGCTGAGGAGGGCCAAGTCCCAAGGGGCCAAAAGGTCTGGGATTCCGTCCCAAGCATAGTGGATGCCACTGGATGGTTTTAGCAGAGGGAAGCTGATCTGACTGAGGTTGTAAAAGATCACTCTGGAAGCTCTGCTGTCTCTTCTCCCAGGGAGATTTCCTGCAGCTTCACATGGTCTCCTCTGGCCTCTGGCTCTCACCACCCCTTCCTTCTTGACTCCCACCCTGACACGTGATCCTGCCTGGCTCCCACGTCAGATTCTGAGCTCCACGGGCATCTGTCTTGCTCACTGCGGAATCCCCAACGTCTAGCCTCAAGCTCGGCACAGTAGATGAAAAAAACTCATTCATTGTCAGTCGATGAATGAATGTGCTCCATACATTGTGGGGCAAATCAAGACCCAGGAGCTGGAACCTGAATGTGCCCCGTACCAGCCCTTGAAATGTCCCTATCTGGACACAGACATTTCCAGCCCCCATTAAATGAGGGCTGGGTCAGAGGAAGGCTAGGGACTGGTGGGACTTCCTGAAGGAGGTGGGGATGAGAGAGCTGAATGTGGATGAAAGAGGAGTAGAGAGAAGGCAAGTCATTTGAATGGAGCTCTGAAGCTCTGGGCAGGGGAACAGAGGAGGCCACTCCCCAGCCCTTCTGGGGGCTGTGGTTACTCTGCCTGAGGACCCTCCGTTGGGTGGGACACCCAGTGGATGTCTTGGCCTCACAGGCCCTGGGATCAGACCACTCCAATCTTCTATGGCTACAGCCTCACTCAGGACCGCATCTCCTCCTGCTCATCTCTGAACTAGGACACTCTGATGTCCTTGCCTCCCTGGATCCTGAAACTTGTCTTCTTCCTTCCTGAAGGTGTGGAACTTGTCCTCCCCACCTTTCCTACTACTTCAGAGAAGGGGAGCGCCTCGCCCTGCCCCTCCCCTTGCCAGGGCTTTTCATTCCCTCCTCCCCTGGCCATAGGTGGAGGTCTCCCGTAGGAAAGTGAAATTCGCAACGAATGCTCATCTCACATCCCCCACCTAACCCTCAAACTCCTGTCTTTGTCCCCAAATCTCCCCCCACTACTGGCTTCATTCTTCCCCTTTTCCACTACGCTTTATGCCCTCAGTGGCTGACCTCTCCAGACTGTATCAATGAACAGCTTTGTCCTCTGGCGTCCAGGTGGGTTTGGCCAATAGGAGGCACTGGCAGAAAAAGAAGCCAGAAGAGAGAATGGGATATTAATCCTCCTGCATCCTGCTCTGTAGGGTCACTTCGGCTGACTGTGGCCTTTGACCAAAGGCCGTGTCCACACACGTCTCTTGCTGGGCTCCGCTAACTCTGCTTCGTTCCTCTTGCCCAGTCAGGGGGACCTGGAGACGGTAATGGCTCTCCATTGGTGCTCGTCCAGTTGCCTTTCCCAAACCCTGCCTGCTGTATATGATCCCTGTAGCAAATCTGACTCAAATCACCCTATTCGGATGTGCCAGTTGTTTCCTCCAGGTTTTGGACTGGGGTTACCACTCTCCTCTCCCCATCCCTGCTTGAATGCACTCGCCCTCTGCCCTCAGCTCCCACGCCAGGGTTTCCTCTCTTATGCGCTGCATAGCTCAGTGCTGTCCATCTCTCATCGTCTTTCTACACTAGAAGCTATGCCCCTCCTATTGACACCCACCTCCTACGTTGCTGGAACACCATGCTTGCCTGCTTCCCCTCTCCTTTCTGTGGTCTCTCTTCTCTGCATGTCCCTTGGATGCAGGGGGCACCCCGGGGCTCAGTCTCATCTTGTTCTCCACTGTTCTGGGGGAACTTCGTCCTCTCGTCCAGTGTCAGTGATCCTCTCTGCTCCACCACACACAGGTGCTCCTCGCTGGGCCATCACTATCTTTAATCTATTAGATGCTTCTAGGTCTTTGCCCCACATGTCCAGCCCCCAAGTAATATTCTAGACACACAGATCTGTCCAGGATCCACCCCTGCTGGGCCCCATCACGCTGGGGATCAAGCTCCTGGCACCGTGTTTGAAGCCCTTTGCAATCGCATGTCTTCCCATCCCAAACTTTTCTCCCCGTCTTACGGAAATGTTAAAACATCCCTGCAGGGTTCTGCTAGCTCCAAGGCCACCGCCTCCAGGCAGCCTTCCTCCCTCCTCCCCCCCCCCCCCCCCCGCCAGGTAAGTGCTCCTTGCCAGTCCTCATTCACTCGGGCCTGATCACATAGGGCTGGGAATGTCCATACCCGGCTCCCTTTTCCGCACCCCGCATCCCCGTCCCGCTTCCTCTGTTGCAGGCCCAGCGGCTTAGAGCTGGTGGCACAAGTAGGTGAATGAGTGAATGAATGAAGAATGAGTGAGTGAATGATGGAAGGTGGTTTGGAGGCGGGAGCTCAGAGGGTGAGGCGGAGCTTGGGAAGAGGTTTGGCCCAGCAGCACCTCTTCCAGCCCTCTGGGTCCCGGCTCCCGCCCGAAGTGAAGCGCGCGCTGAGCTCCGAGGCCGGAAGAAAGACGCGCCGGAATTGGCTGAGGCTGGGAGAGGCGGGCTTCAGCCAAGCCATGTGTCTCTAATGGCTCACTCGCCAGGACTCTGCCCAATCAACGCGATCGCTTCTTTCTCCCGGCCCCTGCAACCGCGGAGGCGGAAGACGGCGCTTTCTTGTTACCCTGGCAACCGTCAGCGGACCCCGTCGCCCCAGCAACTGTCAGAGGCCTCCAGTCAGCTTTCGTCGGGGCCTCTGGTTACCCAGACAACCGCTACCCGTTCTGGTCAACCATCAGCCCTTCCCCCGTCACCCTGGCAACTGTTGCCCTACCCAACATCCCCTGGACACGCCGTCCTGCTCCTGCCTGCAGGCCCCCTCGCCCCAGCCCCCTCCCGCCCATCTCCAAGCCCCCAAAGGGGCACTACTCTAGTCACCTCCCCGTGCTGAGGCTGCGCGCAGCCCCGGCCTGTCTCCCCTCTCGCACTCTTGCGTGGGACTGTCCATCCTCTACAGGGAGCTTTTCAAAATGCAAGCCATGTCCCTCCCCTGCTGAAAACCCTCCCCCCGGCTTCCCATGAGAATCCAGTCCAAACTCCTCCAAACTCCTCCGTCTGGTTGTCTCCTCCCTCGCCCTAACCCAGCAGTCACTCATCTCCACGTTTGTTATCCAGCAGCCCGAGATTATTCCCGCCTCCCACCTTCCTATTTACTGCTCCCCACTCTGCGAAAAATGCGCCCCTCCCGAGCAAGGAAAGCCTTTTTTCCTGAACCGCATTGCACACGTAACTCTGATGCCTCTTCTCTCTTAACTCCACAATAGGGCTGTGTTCTTGTTCACACTCTATCCCCAGCGCCTAGAACAGTGCCTGACACATATGATGAGTGAAAGGATGTTATGCTGGGGACGAGGGAGGGCAGAGAGGGGTGACGAGCAGGCAAGTTTTGGCCAGGCAGGCAGTCCGTCCCAGAGATGAGAATGTATTTCTGAGGTCTGCTGGGTCCCCAGAGAGATGCATCAGGCCGCAGGTCATGACACTGTCCCCAAAGACCAGGCAAAAGCTGGGGAGATATTAGTTGATGCTGTGACTAGCCTGGAGTCACCGGCTGAGTGGTCCACCCTTGACCTGTAACACCCTCTTGGAGGCTGGAGCCTGGGCCCCTAGAAAACAATCAGCAGAAATAGTGAATTTGGAGTGGATGATTCCGGGAGATCGGGAGAGGCAGGCCTCAGATGCCAGATGGCCATTCAGGAAGCTGGTCCCTTCCTGTGCCGCATCCAGAATCTCACATATCCTAAAGGAGAGCTGTTTTCCCATGGATCCAGAGACAGGACACTAAGGATCTTTCCCAGGCTGCTGTAAGAGGTCTTGCCCTTACACCCTCTGGAAGCATGACTGGGAGGGCAATCATGGCAGGGAGCCGCCCAGGGTTTGGCTGGAGAAGGGTCTGCACAGGCAGGTCCTCCCTTGGTGAGGTCAGGAGCCAGGCAAGGAGGCCCTCTATGCTAGGAACACCCTCACCAGTACTGTCCAATAAAACTTTTTATGCTGATGCCCTTGAAAGATGGCTAGTGTGACTGAGGAACTGAACTTTTAATCATATTTAATTTTAACTGATTTTCAATTAAATGGAAGCAGCCATATATGGCTACCAGTACTGGACAATGCAGCATTTAGCTAAAGACCCAGACTGGAGGTGGAAGCCAGGGACAGGAAGGTCAGAGCTTATGGCTTTGGGGAGGGGGGGACTCTGTCAAGAAGACTGGTGGTGCAGAGAAGGGAGAGAGGACAGTCAGCATCTAGCTCCACAGAGAAGAGGTGTCCATGGTTCCCAGGGTCAAAGTGCTTGCTCACACGTGTATACACTCATGCCTGTGTGTGAGCAAACGGGCTGGTGTGCCTAAGGGCACCCACTGATGCACTTGTGTGTGACCTAGGAATTCCACGCCTGTGCACAATCCAGGAGACCACCTGTATCCACACACCGTGTGGACTCCCAGGTGCACGCAGGCCAGTGAGCGAGGGCCACTACTCCAAAAGGTCTTGCAAGAAGGCCCACATGTACTGGTGCATTTCCTCAGGGTGGCTTTGTGGGATCCAGTGGCCCACATCTGGCAGTATGTGGGCTTCCAGCCGCCCAGGCACAAAGCGGCTGCTGATGGCGCCAACCAGCCCCTGCTCCAGGTAGATGTCCTTCTCCCCCCACAGCAGCAGGGTGGGCGTGGCCAGCTCCTGGGGCTCCAGGGGAACGTTCCTGTGGCCAAGACAGACAGACAGAAGGATGGCTGCCCCCACCCCCTTTCCCCACCAACTCTCCTGAGCTTCCAGCTGGGTATGGTCTCACCTGAAGATGTTTCTATAGTAATTGAGGGGCCCAGTAAGGCCACTGGGCTGTGAGAAGTCATAAAGGAAGGCCTCGAGTTCGTTGGGGCTCAAGCGTGGGATGCCCCTCTTGTGGTGGGTGAGGGTGGTCTTGAGGATCTGGGCACAAAGCAGGACTCTGGCTTCAGTACCCAGCCTACCCAGTCCCAACCAGCTACCCTCCACCCATCCCTGGCCTTCACCCCATTGCACCTGGAAGTCAGACATGGACAGCAACTTCTCCGGCAGCCAGGGAAGTTGGAACAGGAACACGTAGTTGGAACGGAAAAACTGTCCAATGTGGCGTATTGCGTAGTCTGGGGAGAAAGGACAGCAGACATGAGGCCTGGGCCTGGTTACATCTAGGTTGGACACACAGATGTGCCAACACTCAGGCATGCCAGTGCTGCCTGCCTGAGTCTGTGAGGACACCTAATGTCTACCCTCACCCTGGCATGAGCTTCTCTCCCTGTTGAGTAATCACTGTATCCACAGAATGGGGTCACCTCCCACTGCAGCTTCTGGGAGGCTGCATAGCCACTGGTGTACTCTCCTGCCCAGGCCTGGATACATTTCCCCTGTTTCATTCAACAAACATTTACTGAGCACCTACTGTGTGCCAGGTCCTGTTCTAGACCCTGGAGACATAGCAGTGAATGGGACAGACAAAACTCCCTTGTCCTCGGGGAGCTGACAATCTAGAGATGGGGACA
This sequence comes from Rhinolophus ferrumequinum, assembly GCF_004115265.2. NCBI lineage: Eukaryota > Metazoa > Chordata > Mammalia > Chiroptera > Rhinolophidae > Rhinolophus > Rhinolophus ferrumequinum. The sequence goes on from NC_046301.1 coordinate 49,355,519, forward strand.
GACAAGAAATAATGAGAGAGAGAGAGAGGATACAACTATAACTATAATCCTGGCAATTAAAATCAGGTGATGTGATCGACTTGGGTAGCCAGAGACAGCATCTCATGCTATTGTAGTTGCTTAGTTACCTATGTCTTCACTGCTGGAAGAAAGCCATTTAATCTCTCTCAGTTTCCCCAACTGGACCACGGGGATAATAACACTTTCATAAGCCTAGGAAGCTTGTGTAGGTTACTGTGTGAGGCTCCTTGTCGGAGCAATGGTTACCTGTAAGTACTCAAAAAATGTTACTCCTAAGTGTATTGTCACTGGCTGTAGAATGGGACTGCCACTGGGGAAGGGACCCAGGTTCACCACTGCGCCCTCAGTCCCTGGATTGTTGACTGGTGGACGAAGTGTAGACACGAACACACGCCCCCACACAGGCACATCCCAGCGTTGCGGGCTCCTTGATATACCTTGGTACACCGACATGGGGGCACCACTGACCATCACCATCCGCTCCACCAGGGATGGGTAGTAGATGGAGAAGTTCCAGGCTAGGATTGCGCCCCAGTCGTGGGCCACGATGATGCACTTAGAGTAACCTGGGGGACCAGAGGAACCAGAGTGAGTGAGATAGTAGGTAGAGGTGAGTGAGGGGTGGGGGAGGCCGGGGCTGGGATGCGGGCATATCCCTACCCAGGCCCAGGATGACATCTTGGATGTCTGCCATCAGCAGGTCGATAGTGTAATAATCCACATCCCTGGGTGCATCGGAGGAGCCATATCCACGCAGGTCCACAGCCACCACATGGAAGCGGCTCTGGAATTCCCGGAGCTGGTAGCGCCAGGAGAACCTGTTTGGCAGGCAGAAGAGGGAGGGAGGTGGAATCAGGGTCCCCAAGCAGCACTTCAGCTCTACGCCTAGCAGGGGCCTTTGGCAACCCCACCTTCCTGCTCTGGACTTCCCAGAAAAGAGGATGGGGAACGCCAGGCCCAGGGTGATGTCACTGCACCCTGCTTCTTGGGCAGTGTCACCATTGATCCCTCTTTGTCCCATCCCTTAGGGTCTTCATACCCATGCGTCCTCATACAGACAGACCCCTGTCCCCTGAGCGCCCCATCTGCACCCTATATCTTTGCTCCCCCTGGTCTACCCAGCCCTTCTCCCGCCTCCTAGATGACCTAGTGGTCCAGGCTCCACCTATCCCCAGCCCTGTGCACCAAGGCCTCTCCGCTTCAAACATACCAGTTCTCCGGGAAGCCGTGCAGAAATAACATGAGGGGCCCTTTGCCGCGACCAGCGGAGACGTAGTGCAGGCGCAGGCCGGAGCTCTGGAGGAGGCACAGTTTGAGACCTGGGGAACCCATTCAAGGCTTGAACCCTTCCCCCAGCCTTGTGCCGACCCAGATTTGGATTCAACCGTTTGTGCTCTGCTCACTCTGCTCCGGCCCGGCCTCCTAGGCTGCTGGATCCCCGCAGCCCCGACGACGCCCCGCACGCTCACCTGGAGGGTCAGGAAGCAGTGCTCTCCCAGTACCGGGTCGCTCAAGCAGGCTGGTGGGGTGCGCCGGGGGCGCCCGCAGCAGCCACGTCTGGGCCGGCACAACACGTGTGTGAACGCGATGCAACCGTAGATAGCTGCGGCCACCAGCGCCGCGGAGAACACCAGGCTCCACATGAAGGCGCGCAGCAGCTTCAGAGAGAGACGCGACGGCGCCAACAGAGCCGTCACCACCAGCTCGGGCATGTCGCCGCGTTCCGGGACGACCGTGCTACCGTCGGGGTTCTGGACCGCCGGGGGCGCGGGCAGCAGCGGAGAGGAGGCGTGCGAGCGGCGGAGCCCACCGCCTTTGGCCTGGGATCCCTCCGTGCCGTCGGAGCTTGCGGAACGTGCCGAGAGAAGGGGCGGACGGCTCAGACCGAAACCAACGCCGCATACGACTTACCTGTGTGCCAGGTGAACACCTGAGCGAGACGGCCACAGGGAGCCAGGTTAGGGTGCGGGGGTGGAGCCTGCGAGGACCAGGCTTCGGTGGGTAGGGAGGAGCCTTGAGAAGGGGTGTGAGGGGCTAGAACTGCGGGCGGGGCTTAAGAAGAGGGCGGATTCCCGCAGCAGGTGGATGGGTGGGGTCTAAAGACAGGGTCCAGTATAAACAAGAAAGACGGGGCATCCTGGGCGAAACGGGCGGAGCCTGGAGCGAAGGGTCGGGGCACTGAAAGGTGGGTGTGGCCTACGGGCCTAAAGGGTGGCCCGAACTTGTCTCAGGAACGTTGTAAGGGCTGGCGCCGTGGCTTGGGAGGGTGGACGGGGAGAAGGCGGAGCCTAGAGAAGGCGAGGTCTAACGCTGGGTGAAGGTCCGAGGAAGAGGGCTGGACCAATGACCTGGGGGGCCGGCCTAGATCCAGGCTCTTTAGTCAGGGGGCGGAGCCAAAACCTAATATGGCGGGTCGAGCGGGCCCAGAAGGGAAAGGATGGGGACAGGCCGCGCCACGGCTCGGATTAGGAGGGCGGCGCGGACGATTGCTGTGGTCCGAGGAGGCCTCGGGAGCACCAGCCATCGCCTCTCCGGAGCTCCCCGTCCTGGAGCGCGCGACCCTACCCTCGGCCTGGCTCCGAGAGACCTAGCAGCACCTTCACCTAGCCTTGGTTCCAACGGCGGAGCCTAAGGCCTCGACCCGGCGCCAACTTCCAATTGGCCCAGCTGGCCTGTAGGCCCGCCCCTGCAGAGCTATGATTGGACAGTGGCTGTCATTGACGTGCTGGCGACACCTCCCGCCCGGGAGACCATCCGCAGGTGTTGAGGCCGGGGCTCTACCAGTGGCTGCCAGTTGTGGCGGGGAGACTGACTCCTAGGAGGACTGAACCTGTTGAGTCACTGGGGCTGTGGCCGAAACAGGAAGGGGACCAGGGCCGCGTGAGAGGCTTCTTCCTCCTGTTTTGCAACCTTCCCCTAAGATCCTGAACATTTTAGGGCCACTCATTTAACCCTTGTAACAATCCTATTAAGAGTAGGTGCTATTATCACATTCGTGTATTACAGATCACGAACCTGCAATTCGGGGATTAGTCATTTGCCTGAAGGCATACATCTGGCTAAACAGCAAACCAGGACTTTCAGGGAAAGGCAGCACTCCTGAGCTTCACCTCTCCTTCCACCTGGTGGCTGCCATGGGAACCGCTTTTAGCTTTCTGGGGGTCGTTACCTAGGTATCTCTAAATGTGCTTATGTGCCTATTTCTTCATTACCAATTTGGGGCATTATCCGCTGACTGGGTCATGTCACCACCACTGGACATGCTGTTTCCATCTGTAGTTTTTGTTGGTTCCTCTAACATGAAACACTCCACTAATCCCTTTTTGTCACCTCCCACCCTCCCTTTCACCTTCCACTATTTAGTTTGTATTGTGAACGCTACTGAACATTATACTGTCCTGGGATCATGCTTAGTTAAGTCTGTGGGTTGCTACTTAAAAGGGAATAGTGGTTATGTGGTTCTGCCTCAGTAAACGATGAACTGTCCAGTAGTTGTCTATGATTACACTGCCTGTTGTACAAACGTGTTCTCCCTGCACTTAAACTACTACCTTTCTTTCCCTGTGTGATTAGCCTGTCATAGCTTTGGTTTCTTTTCCACTTTCCATCAAATCAATTCTCTGACCACTTGATGACCCTGAGTTCTCTAACCTGGATGCATGGCTGGTGGACGCCTGGGAACCTCCTTTCCTCTGCTACACAACACTGACTCCCCCACCCCCCAGCCCCCAGCTCTACCGTCAAACAAAGACAGCAGTAGTCACAAGATGGTAATTTTTATATTCAGTACAAATGTTTATTTTTGCAATGAGAACTGCACAAAAAAAAAAACCCTTTAGTATATAAGTGAAAAGTCTACGAATTCCCCTCTACAAATGTCTAAAGTGTTTAATACAAGTCTCAGATTCACTGACATTGATTATTGGCCAAGCGATCCGTGCATACAGTACATTGGGGGCTTGTACACACCTCTCACTCTTGTATAGGACTAAGATTTCTAGTATTGTGGAAGGGATTGGAAATGGCCAGAGAAATTAAATAGATCCAAGTTCTAATTACAACCCAGTTAGAGAAACACCTATGAGGGAGGTGTGGAGAGGGCCATGGCAGAGTTCACTCTTTAGAAGGAAGGTGCAGACAAAACCATTTCTCCAGCTAAACAGTCAGACCTGGTCTGGGGAAGTTTTGGAACACAGAACAAAAACGAGGGGGTGGCAGAAGATGGAGGAAACACCATAGAACCAAAATTTAAGTCACACTTGAACCAGCACAGTGGTTTAGGAGAAGTGCCTCTGTGTGTGTAGAGGGGTGGCATGGACGTGGGGTGCGGGGGAGGGGAGCTCTGGCTGGCTGCCTAAACTGCACCCTAGCCAGGTTTGGCAGATCCCAAACACAAGACAATACACGGTACCTTTCTTGGTGAAAAAGAAAGGGGGACATGGGTTAATAAACGGTGCTAGAAATGTTTCAGTTTGTATCTCTGCATCATGTAAATGACACGTTTTTACATCCTAGGGTGCTTTGGGGTGGGCACAGAGGCAGGGTGGCATGGAAGCCACCTGGTGGGCTCTCTCGGGCAGGAATGTGTGCGTCTGCGTGCGCGGGGGTGAGGATCCGAGTTGGGGAGGGGGGGAATGTACACTTATCTAAGAATATCTGGTTAACCCTGAGCTTAAATGAAAGTAGTTAGGTAGAGGCAGGCAAGGTGGGAGAAGTGGCCTAAGTCACCTGGTAAGTAGGGGACAAAGATGGAAGAGGGTGAAGGAGAATACTGTCTGGAGTCTGGCCAGGTTCTGCTGGAGCATGTCACCTGCCTAGGAGGGAGAAACAGGCACCTGGGGTCCCTGTCACAGCTTCAGCTTCGGATGGCATGGACAGACCAAGGGACATGGGCTAGGTGGCCCCTGGCAGGAGTTCCTGTACAGATGCGGTCTGGGGCCCGGGGACCCCTGGGCCTAGCCTAGGCAACAGGTGGTTCACAAAGAAATATCAGGGAGACACCAGCATTAAAAAAGAGAGATGTGTTTATTCCATGATCAGTACAGACGAAATGCATATTCACCGTATGAAAGTCAAACCAGTCACTGACTCCAGAGTTTGGCCAACACGGAGGCACCAGCGTTGTGGTGTAGAGTGGGTTCTCATGGCACGCGTAACCTCACCAAGGGCTCCAATTACAAAATTAAAAAAAAAGGGGGGGAGAGGAAGGGGCTGCTGACTGGGCAGATGGGCACCGAGCAGGGACCCCAAGCGCCCGCCTCATCCCCTAGCCCTTCCTTAAAAAACAACTCAGATTGGACGTTAAAAAAAAGAAAAAGCCAACGAATTGGGGTGGGGGAAAGAAAATGTAGCTTTCTGGTTTTATAATTAAAAAATAGACTAACAAAGTTTGAAACCAAGTAAAATATAAGCAGTTTTTTTGTGCATTTTGTGTTTTGTGTTTTTTGTGTGGGTTTTTTTGAGTTTTTTTAACACCAGTTTGGTGGAGTCACCAACAAACTTCAAAGATATGCCGACTATGTTTCACTATACAGTACAGCCACGGTCACACACTACCCACAGCGCGGTGGCAGCCACCGCCCAATGAGAGGATCACACCATTTTGGAGATAAGCAGTGCCATTGTGTTTGGAGAAGAGAGAATTAAAAATAAAATAGAATCCAACAAAAAATATATATATAGAAAAACAAAACAAAAAACAAAACCAGAAACACAGGTGGGAAGGAACTGACTTTGGTTGGTGGCCTCACTCGCCGGGAGAGGCCAGCCCACACGCGTGTGACAGTCACTTCGCTCTGGATTGCCATGGACACACACACCTCCACGGCACTATTCCCTTTTGCACAAGCGAACACTTACAGAGAGCGGCTCTCGGTTAAAGGCTTGTGGGGGCAGGGGCGGGTGGGACCTGTTCAAAGGCAGTCAGTGCCAGCAAGGGGATGGGCTGCTGCCCTCGCCTGCCTCCAGCTCGCTCGAGTCTGCCCTGGTCTCCTGGGGGCAGGAGGTGGAGACTGGGGTGTGGGGAAGGATTCCCCGTGGGCAGGACGTCATAAACGTCATGTTCTCGGGGACAGAAAACCAGTCACGGTGGCGGCAGCAATGATGTCCTGTGTATACTGTGTAGACATTTGGCGGAGAGAAGGGCCTCTACCCGCAGCGGGGACGCGGGCTTGGGTCTGGCCGGCACTTGCTCATGGCGAGACGTGCTCTGAGCTGACGTCCTGTGTGGGTGGCGGGACATCCGGCTGGCTGTAAGGCAGATGGGCTCTGCGGTCCTCAGCTGCCCGTCAGGCCCGCCCCGGCGTAGCATGCACGAGGGCCAGGCCTGGCCACTGCTACCGCCTCCGCTGCCGCCCCTAACACTATGGAGAGTCAACGTTTTGCCAGAAAATCAAAGTCAGAAGTCACCTAGGTGCTCTCAGAAAAGATTTTCTTCAAATATTGACAACAGGTCACTCTGGAAATTCATGTCAATGGTAGCTGCCATCTGGAGGGGACAGGAAGGTGGGAGTCAGGGAGTGAGTCGAGGTGCCCTGCCCTTGCTTCTCGCCACCCCCGTTGAGTATCAGCCACTCCCTCAGTGCCCACAGCCAGAACTGCCCGGTACTAGGCCTGAGCCACCTTGGAGCCCAGAGGCCAGCAGGTGTGGACGAGCACGTGCTGTTCCAAGCACCCGCCTGATGGGGCCCCTGCCTGTCCCACCACTCGGTGAGTGATGCCCCCATCCCTCTCTGGTTTCAGGGTCCCCTTTTGCAGCTCCTCCAGGGTTGGAGCCCTGCCCAGGGGTCCCCAACAGGGCCCCTGACTCACCGCTTCCCGGCGCCTTCGCTCCTGCTCCCGCTTTCGGGCCAGTTCCCGCTGCTGGTCCAGCATGGACTGGGGCTGGGAGCTCTGGGCCTGGGGGGCGGCGGCCGCGGCAGCAGCGGCCACGGCGGCTGCCTGTTGCTGCTGCTGCTGTTGCTGCTGCTCCTGCCGCTGCTGCTGCTGCTGCTGCTGCTCTTGGCGCCGGCGCGCCTCCTCGTGGGCTCGCCGGGCCTGTTCCAGCGCATCCTCGTCCTCGCGGCTCCTGGGCAGAGCAGGGCTCCGGGTCAGCCGGGGGCCCAGGGCGCCCCAGGAGCCCCCGCCCGCAGAGCCCGTGCCCACCTCATGCGCTCCTGCCGTAGCCGCTCCTTCTCCTTCTCCGCATGCTCGGCCTGTGCCTTCAGGGCCTTCTCGCGTTCCTCCTTTTCCCGGGCTGCACGGCGGAACTGCTCGAAGCTGTCGCTCGAAGACTTGGCTGTGGAGGATGGGGTGGTGGGGTGCTTCTGCACCAGGCTAGCCCAGGAGCCCATATTCTTGATTTTGAGGTCCTGTGAAGCAGACACCACCGTGGGTGAGGGGCCCATCACCATATGGACACCTCCCTGGGATGGAGGTGAAGGGTCTTCGTGGGCCCACACTCCCTACCTTTTTAGGTGCAACTGGCGTCTTCGGCTCCTGCTTTTGTTTATCCTTGTCCGGGGCCCCTGGTGGGGGTGCGTTCTGCTCAGGGGGTCGGATCACAGGCCTCCCGACATCCACGGCTTTCATCTCAGGCCCTGGAACACAAACAGCTTGTGGGCCTGGGTGCTCCATCTGGGCGGGCATGGCCGGCCGGCCAGCCCACAGGAAGCTCACGTCCAGCCCTGGCTAGGGGTGGAGGGGGCACTCACGCTGGGGCAGGTGGACGGGGGCCTTGATGCTCTCAGGGTGCTTGGGGGGCTCCGGCCGCAGTGAGGGGCTGAAGGGCTCGCTGCGGATGATGGGCGAGTGGATCTTCTCCTCTTTCACCACCACCAGGGGCTGGGGCTGGGACTGGACCACGGAGGCTGCGCGCAGCTCCTGGGACGGCACAGGCACGGCGGCCGGTGAGGCGGGTGGGCGGCTTTGACCCCGGCCCATGCCTGGCCCTGGGGGCCGAGGCCCAGCCCTGCTCTTTACCTGCTTCTTCGGCTGGACACTTTGCTGGGGCGGCGATTGGTGGGTCAGGCTCTGGAACTGTTGCATCTGGGGGGAATGTATCATAAGCGGGGAGGGGGCTTCACGGAGGTGACCTAGGAGAGGGGACAAGGAGCGTGTCAGCGGGGATGGCTTAGTCCCCCAACCCAAGGGCAGCCCTGACACATGGGGCCTGTGGGCTGGAGCAGTCAATCCCCGAGCTCAGCACACAGCACGGCTTAGTGGAGCCGCGCGCTGTCCGGGAGTCTGACGCCCATGTGAGAATCATTAGGAACATCGGAGAAGCGCAGCCTGATACATTTGATTTCAGGTGAGATCTAGGCCTGAGTACTTTTCAAAAGCTCTCCACATGGTTCTACGGCGTGGCCTGGGTTAAACACAAGGCACGTTAATAACCCCAACAGAGCAGGCAGCCTGGCTCCTGGCTGTCCCCATGTGGCTCAGCCTGCCTTCCTGGACAGCTGCTTCGGGCCTGGAACTGGCCTGCACCACAGCAGAGCTGGGAGAATAGGTCCTGGGCTCGTGGTTCTTGTCGGAAGCAGGCCAGCCCACCCATCTTTATCCAACCAATGGCCAAGGGGACCCAGGCAGCCACAGGGTCCAAGCACCCAGCACAGGGCAGGAGCCTGGAAAGCACCACTACTGACCCCTGCGAAAGGCCTGGCCAATCACTGAAGCCTGACACCTCAGCTTCATGGATGAGGAAATAGCCCTAGGTCACAGTGGGCTGGCCCTTCAGGACCGGGCAGCTGGCGGAGCCACCGAGTCCTGCCCTCAGCTCTTCCATCCACCTCAGCAGGGAGACACCCTCCTGTTTGAATCTGACATTATCTCGGTCAGCTGTACCACGGGACAAACCCCACTGTCCACAAAAGAAAGCCACCTCTCTGCAGAGCATGTGCTCCTGGTCCTGTCTCCTGTCTCACGCTGAAGGACGTGCTGGCCCTTCTATGGACCACCAGGCCTGCTTCCAGCTGCTGCCTCCCAGCAGACACCCTCAGGCCGTCCATGGGCTCCCGGGCAAGAGGTGCCCATTTCAGTGAGCCTGGAGCTGACTACAACGGACCCTCCTGCACTTTCTAGAGCCAAAACAGCTGTTTGGAGATGACACGATGGTAAGGACCAGCCTACCCCTGCTTCTTGGCCCCCAGCCCTGTGTAGCTGGTTCTGCTGGCCTGGGTGCTAGGCGGCCTTGGTCCAGGCCTGTCAGCCAGCTGCAGGCACACGACTGTGACAGCCTCCTGCCTGGCGAGCTCCCTCAGAGCACCTGCTGAGGCTGTTCAGGGCGACAGCAGACCCACAGGCCTATGACGTGTAGGAACTGCTTGCCTGCTGGTGGGTTCTTTCACCAGCACCTAGAGGGGACTCCGATGGTGAGGGGTGGCGCCTGCAAGCTGGCCCAGTGCCCGGGAATGCCTGCTGAGCTCCTTCGGACTCCAACAACTTGGCCTTTGACTCAAATCCCCCAGCTGGGCTCCAACCCACACTGCTCCCTGTGATGACCCCTGGCTGAGGGAATTCCAGGAGAGGTGGCCAGAGGGGACCTGCCCAGGCCCCACTGCTGGCTTTTCTTAAGGCATCTCCTCACCCGTCTATCATTGCCCACCATGAGAAACCCAGCCTTGCTCAAGGGTGAGAACAGGCAGAGCTGCACAGCTGCCAAAACTAGTACCAGTCTTTCCCAAGGAGGACAGGCACAGCTGCACAGCTGTTCTCTGCCTAGGGCTTCAGCGATCTACTTGGCACCTCAAAGCTTTTGCTGGGTTTAGGAGCAGTCACAACATGAAGTCAAGACCTCGTTTTTCAATCTGTGGGCAGCACTGCTTCATCCCGCGTCAGGCCGCTGGCCTACAAGGCTAAGTCCAGGGACCTCAACCCTGACCTTCATGTCACCACACCACGAAGCATCGACCGCCACATTCCGCTACTAGGGCCAGCCAGGATGTTTTCGTTACAGATGCTTAGACAACATGCCCAGGAAAGGCAAGAGGGCGTGGCCTGACCCATGTTGTCGAGGGAAAAGGGCAGCCTGGAGCAGGCAGCAGCAGATGGGACTGGTTCCCAGGGACGATGGGACACACAGCACCTTTGAGCTTCAGCCCAATTCTCCCCGACAGTCCTGGCACCACCAGGGGGGCCTCATGGTGGGGAGAGCTGCGCCCCTGTTCCTGCAGGTGCTCATGTCCAGGCCTGCCCATGATTCTGCTGTGATCGTACTCCCCTCGTTTGGTTAAACTAGCTCTTGCTCGTCTGGTCACCTCCTCCGGGAAGCCTGTTCCGACCACCAGAGGCAGACCCACTGCCTCCCTGGGCTCCTGGTTTCCCCCCCAGCAGAGATCACGATGCATTGTAACACTTTTGATTGTGAGTTCCAAGAGGAGGGCCAGTAGGGGTCTTCATCTCAGACACTCCGTTTGTAGGCAAGACAGATACACAATAAACACACCTACACCCCGTCAGCCACCTCTCTCCAGCCTCAGCCCGAAGCACCAGCTGACTTGTCTGGCTGCTCCAGGATAATACCCTGGGCCCAGTACCAGGCTCCCCCGGAGCCCAGGAGTTGGGGGGCCACTTACCTGTTGAGTAGGGGTCCGACTTGTGGTGCCGGGGTGAAGGGTGGTGCTGGATGACTTGCTGAGGCTTCGCAGGCTGGGGCGGGGGCGGCTGCTGTCCCGGGGGTGGGTGGGGGGGCTGCGGGCCTGGGGGTGGCGGGGGCTGCTGGATGTGGGTGGGGAACTGCATGGATTGCATGTGCACAGGCCGGGGGGGTGGCTGGTGCTGTGGCTGGGGGGGTGGCTGCGGCTGGGGGGGTGGCGGAGGCGGCGGCGGCTGCTGTAGCTGCTGCTGCACAGAGGGGTGGGGTGGGGGCGGCAGAGGGGGTGGCGGCTGGGACTGCACCTTCACGGAAGGGAGTAGAGGTGTGGGGGGCTGCACCTTCTGCAGCTGTTGCAGGTAGAGCTGCATCTGCATGGAGGTGAGGGGCGGGGTGGGCGGTTCCTCATCCTCCTGCAGCAACACTTGGGGTGGCTGGGCCATGGGGGGCTGTGGGAGCAGGGGGGGCTGGGCCAGGGCGGGCGACACTGCTGGGGGTCGGGTGGGCTTGGGGGGCAGGGCGGCGGCTCGATTGCTCGGCCGCGATGGCTGCTGGGGCAGAGCATTGTGCAAAGCTGGAAGGACACAACAGCGCGCAGTGAGGCTTCTGAGGCCCCAGCCTGGCCCTTCACTCCATGCTGACCTCCTTCCTGCCCACCTCCCTCCAACCGGCATACTCTCCTCAGCCTCCCAGTAACTCCAGAACAAGGCGGTCCCAGGAAGGTCTGCAGCTCAGGCCTTTACCAGTCACCCTGCCCTGTGCTGAGCCCTCCAGCTCTCTCGCCTGCCCGCCCTCCCTCCCTCCCACTGCTCCCATCTTCACACCCTGCCCCCGACCGCCCTGTCTGGGATGACTGTGTGTCCCACCACCCCTGACTGGGAGCGCCAGAGGGGTCACATAATTTTTATTCACAATGCTTGACCCAGCAGAACCGAACCAGCATCTTCTCTATCAAAGCACTGATTCTAGGCCAAGCCTATCCTGGGGTGTCTTAATTCCCACAATGGCCCTGGGAAGGTGCTGACATCCCGTGACAACTAGCGCTAAGATGGGTTCCAAGCGTTGCTCCAAGTGCCCAGTCGCAAAGTGGGGAGACCAGGACAGGAAGGGGCCTCCCCGCACCTAGGTGGCCACAGCCGCAGCTCACCTGGAGGAGAGACCACCGAGTGCTGGTTGAGATGAGGCGGAGTGCTGTGCTCGGGCGGTTGGGGCAGGTGAGGGGGCAGCTCGGGCTGCGGCAGGTGCAGGATGGGTTGAGTGAAGTGACCAATGGGGTCGAAGACGCTGCCTGGGAGCTGGGGCTCCAGGACGGGGACCTGGGCAGCGATGAAGGGTGGGGGCGAGGACTTCATTGCAGGAGCAGCCTGCTGCGGCATGGAGGGTGGGGGTGGTGGGGGCGGCGGCTGCTGCTGGGGCGGTGGGGGCGGTGGGGGCTGCTGGGGCCCGGGGCCCGGGGCCTGCTGCAGCTGCTGGTGGTGGTGATGATGGTGCTGCAGACAGACAGACACACAGGCTGACATCAGTCAGGCAGAAGTCCCTGAGCCAGTCCCGGGGTCCTCCCAGGACCACAAAGTCAGGTGGCCACCCCTGACCTGGGACCACGTACCTTCTTCTGCTCCCTCCCGGGGTGCCCCTTCTTTTTTGACTTCGGAGCCATCTCTGCAGAGGAAAAGAGAAGGTAGTGAGGAGGAGGAGACGGAATTGCCTTGGATGCAGAGCCAGGAGAAAACAGGGTGAGTTCAGAAGGGCTGATGACCACGAGACAGGGCTGGCATCTGTCTGGGATGGGACTTGGTCACGGGGAAGAGAGACAACGTGGGGTCACCCACAGGCCTGCCGCTTTACTTGACAGGGACCATGCCTGGAAAGCCTCCTGCCCAGCTCCTGACCCCTAGCTCCCTCCACGGATGACACCCGGGCACTGGGGGCGGAGCGGCAGAAACCTTCTTGCCCAACATCTCCCCTTATTTGCTGATCAGAGGCCATTAACGTGACTCACGAGTCTTCACCCCAACCTTTGTTGTGGAACCACCATGGTGTTCAAAATGATCACATCCATTTGACAGATGAGCAAAGTGAGGCCCAGAGAAGGTAAGGGACTTGCCCCAGGTCCACTGCTATGAAGTAGCCACAAAGTGGCCTCCAACTGACGTGCACTCCTTCCCACCCCTCCTGGGCTAGCAGATATGCGAATTGGAGTGAGACAGTGTGGTACCCATGTGGGCCAAGGCCTGGCTACAGAGCTGTGGGGACAGGTGAGCAGAGTGCTGACGTGGGAAAGCCACAGTGGGAGCGCGTCAGGGGAGGGAGGGAGGGAGGGAAGGAAGAAGGGAGACTGGTCAGCCAGCCTCCCCGGGACCTCCGGGAACAGAGGTGGCGCTCAATGCCAGGGCCAGATTCCCCTTCCTCTTGGGAGACTGGCCTCAGAGAAGGTCCAGGCTGGGACACAGTGGACGTGCTTCAGGGAGAGGGCAGTATGTGCCCTGGTTCCTCAGGGGCCCACAGCTTGTTGCCACCGCTGTGTAAACATGTCTGCGAGGAGTGTACAAGAGCCAGCAAGCCCCAGCATGTCCCACTCCAGACGTTTATGCTAAAGAACTTGCCAGCTGGATGCCCCTTGCCAAACACCACGGGTGTGCAAACCCCACAGGGAAAGAGGCCCAGCTGGCACTTATGGGCTAGGAAATGATGAAGTTGCCAACCACCAGGTGGGAGGTGGGACTCCTGTCGCCTTTGCCTGGCATCCCCTGAGCTCCTTGACGGGGTGCTGGCTCTTGCTGCTGGGCTCAGAAGACAGGCTCTGCCCAAAGCAGGGCTACCTCCGCTTGTAGTTGCTTCACGAAGGGCCATGCTAAGCTTCTGTGAGGCACATGGCCTCGGGATGCCAAGTGCCACCACAAGGGATGAGAAAGGACCTCGTGCCCTGTGAGAGCTCACCACTCCATGGAAAAGACAAGACAGCGACACACACCTTGGCAGCTAGACACATTCTCATACAAATGGCAGCAACTGGGGATATCTGGGACATGTGAACCATAGGCCCAGCCCCAAACAGGAACACGAGAGATTCCAGAATACAGGACTCGGGATGCTGGGTCACAGTAAGAGACCCGGGGAAAGGGACACTCTCGTGGGTAAGACGTACCAAAGGGGGGAGTTGAGGGGGTTTGCAGGGTCAGGGCCACAGGATGTCTGGTAGCTGCAGGGCGGGAGTTGGGGGCTAGACTAGAGAGGACTAGAGAGGCTGTAGGCCCAGGTCACAGGGACCCTGCGTGTGCTGGGGGAAAGCTCGGTGCGGAGGCCACTGAGCCAAGGAAGTGGAAGAGGCCGGGGTGCTCCTCATGAGTGGGCTCCTCTCCCTGAACCAATTCCATTAAGATAAACTGTAGCTTGCGGGAGGCTGGGGGCCACGGCTCATATTCTGGGCATGCTTTTGGAGGGCCTGGAGGGGGAGCTGGGGGAAGAAGGGGGTTGATGGGTCAATTCTGACCAGAAGACACGTCATGGGAGAGAGAAGGGTGGGCTCGGTCAGGGCAGCCTGCCATTGCGTGGCCTTAGGGAAGTACTGTGTTCCACACCATGTATCTACCGCCCTGTAGGCCCTGAGCGGAGAGGCCCATACGAGAACTCGTGGGGACAGAGTGCAACGAGACCCTGGGGGTTCTAGGCAACAACTGTGGGCTGCCTTGGAAAGGTCACCCCAGAGCTCCAAGGCCGTGCCAGGCAGGAGGGAGAGAGGCTGGGAGGCGCCCAGCACACTCCCAGCTCCACAGGACTAAGGGGCTGGCAGTGGGGACCAACGGAGCTGGAGCCTGTTTGGGATATCGCGTCTGGCTCACGTGGCCTGAGCCTTGTATCGCTGTGACTGGTGGAAGACAAGACAGGAAGTGCACGGCTTCACGACATACCAGCCCCAAGACACCCCCACACAAAACTCTCTAGAGAGGGTTACATGAAGATGGCCTCAAGTACTGTGTGATCTTTATTCCATGAAAATCTTGAACTCAACACAAATGTCATCTTTACATAGGATGGTAATTGTACAAAGAATTAAAATGTTTTTGTAAAATCTGATTAAACACTGATTCCTCCCCCCACCCTCCCAACTCAAAGGAAGGAGACAGGATGGAGGGTAAGGGCAGGGCAGAGGCACGGAGCCCCCCAACTGAACTAACTGGGAAGCCTTGGCACTCGTGGACACCCGGGCCTCCCACCCCTGACAGCAATTCCTCGGGCCCCGAAGCCCACTGGGGTTCAGGCCTGGCTGGCACCTCCCACAGCCCACACAAAGGGGGCTTTAGTCCAAAGTGAGTGGGCACTGCTCTCTGCTGTTTCTGGGGTACTGGGCACAGGTGACAGCTCAAGTCTAAAGATCAAGTTCTCTGCCAGATGAAAACCCCACGGGCACAGAGGACGGGGTCCCTGGATAGCGAGAGAGCAAGGACCCCTCAGGAGAGCTGGCCTGTGGCTACGGCCCATATGCAACTGTGGGAAGGGCTGGGGGCGGCACAACGGCAGACACTGTGGGAACCCAGGCTGCCATTTGTTCCAAGATAGCAGAATCTTCCCAGAAAGACAATGCCAGCGGCTTCCCAACTGTCCTGTGGGAATCTCCAGGCATGAAGCCCCCTGGCCTCAGCCAGCCAGGCCGAGCTGCACTGGGAACACATCAGGCACAGGCCAAAGGGCAGCTCAAAATAGTCTGTTTGGCAAATAGAACTTGACTGGAAGCCGACTGGCCAGAGGATCAGGGAGCAGCCTGGGGCTCTAAGCAGCACTGCAGGACCCTAGGGGTTCTGGCCAGGCTGGAGCTAGAACCCAAGGCCAAGGCCAGTCTGGGCCAGTTACAGATGCTTCGGCCTGCCGACAGTGAACTGCACCTCCTCCAGCCTGCTTGCAGTTCCAGAAGGCTGACTCCAAGATGCGGCCAGGCCTTGAAGAAGTACACACCAACTACACTTAAAAACGCTCCTTAGGGGACTTCTCATCAGGCAGATTCTGCTGAGATGCTGGATTCATGACCAAAAAAGGGCCGATATTTATTTTTAGAGCAAAAAAGTCTATTCAGTGTCTCTCAGAGGACTTGGGTGATGCGGCCACCCTGGCCTGCCCCATCCCCAGCAGCTGCCATCATTCCAGGGCACTGAAGACGAGGAGGGTGCTCGTGGGCCACGCCCCTCAGAGATGTGCAGGGAGCCGGCCCCGAAGGCTGACACCCCCACCACTGACCAGCTCAGTGCTCTGGGTTTTTAGAGCCCCTTCTCGCCCACTAGGCTGGACCCTGACCCCACTGGGTGGCAGGGACGATGGGCTCCAGGGGCCAGGCGAGCTGGCTACATGGCCACTCCTCCCCGAATGCCCTCACCAAAGGCCTACCCGGCAGCTCCTGCCCATTGTAGCCTGTTTCTAATCACCCGGGAGGGACAGAAAGCAGCCAAGGAGGTCCTTTCCCTAGGAGACTTTAGAAGTGGCCAAGGAAGTTGGGAAAACGCCCAACAGGCAACAATGGGAACACAAATCGTAGGACTCCAGGGGGCTGTGAGTCAGCTGTGGCTGGTGACAGCCTCAGGGGCCACCAGAGAAGGTGTGCTGAGGGACAGCTCTACATGCTAGATTGTTCTCCCTTAGGCTGAATGAGATCTCCCCCGGGGCTAACAGCACTGCCAGGTCCAGGAGGGAAGCGCTTAGGATCCAGAGTCCCAGAAAAAGACGGAGGGATGAAGAGAGAAAATATACTCGTGACGGGGCCTTGCACACAGCAGCACCACACGTGTGCGTGTACAGGGGGACTGTCGTCACCCTCTGGGAGAGGCCCCCCACCCGGAAGGCTGGGCAGGACAGCCAGGCAGTCTGTACACGGGAGGCCCGGGCGGCCAGCCAGGCAGGCAGCCTTCCCGGAGGCGGGACTAGGCGTGAGCTGCTCTGATGGACATGACTAATGCACCCGGGGACAGGCCCAGGGCTCTGAGAATTCCATAACTTGATGGAGTCCTGTCCCTTTCACGGAAGAAAATGGACTTAAGCTAGAGCTTGCTGGGAAGGAATCTGGAACTGAAGACCGTTTTATTAAGAGTCCGTGTCCAATGATTAGGCAGGACCTACATAGAGGGAGAGAGAAACCAGTGTGAGAGAAATGGTGTGCAATGTACCGTTCAAGTCACAAGAACAGAAGAACCGCAGACCGAGCCAGCCTCCTGTGCCCTGCTTGCGAACAGGGCACCAGAGAACGGCGCCGGAGCCTAGGAACCCTGCCCCAGCCTGGCCAGCCTCCGGTGGGGACAGACCCACCTTCCCCCCTCAGACGGGCCACAGATGTCCACACTACCACCCTGAGCCTGTTATGCTTCTAGATAGACCTGCTTCCAGTCATGGGTCCCCTGTGCGCCTGAGTGCACTCTGGCACCTCCTTTCCAGTCTCGGAAGGTGAGAGGCCCCTCCTGTCCTACTTGCCGCCATCCTGCAGCCGAGCCTGGTGTGCCACGCTACGAGTCCCCAGCGACTCTGAGCTCATCCCCCTGGGTCTGCTTCGCTGCACCTTGTTCATCTCAGGGAGCCGACGCGGCCCTCCCTCAGGGCTTGTGTGGAGGGAAGAAAAGCCTCCAAGACAGAGGCTCTCGCGTGTGGCACTTCCAGCTAACACCTCATCTCTGCATTCCTACAAACCCCAAGAAAAAAATTACAAAAAGAGGAACCAGTTACAGACACTGTTAAGGAGAGGGAAAAAAGTAAAAAAAACGGGCTGAGGAGAAAAGTCGTCCTTTCTTTTTCCAAGGCATCCAATCTGGCTCCCCTTGACCTGGGATAGGCGTGGGGTCATTCCCACCCACACAGCAGAGCAGACGCCTATGCTGGAGTCACGGACGCACCAGCACTGCACTCCCATGGCCCCCCAGTGTGCACATGGGAAAATCCCGCCCACCAGCCAGTCTCTTCCTCGGGGTACATTCCACAAGGCTGGCCCCGCTCGGGGGGCCCCAGAATCCCACCAGCTGCGACCCCCGTGTGTGTGGGTATGTGAGGGGTCAGCTGGCAGTGCGGGCACACCGGCGACAGTGCTGTTCTCCAGGTCTCTGCCTGCTCCGCCCAAGAGCAAGCGGCACGCCCTTGGAGCTGGCAGCAGCGGCCCCAAGAGCGCCTGGGACCAAGTCTCTCCGAGACCCCGAGGGTCGGAAGCTGAGGCCGGCTGCCTGGGAACAATGTCCCATGGCCTCCATGTGCACTTTCCAGCTCAAATCTTTCCAAAACATCAAGCATTCCTTTTTCCCCTGGAGCTATTAAAAAACACCCACATGCTCCAATCCTGGGAAAAGGAAACGAGACTAAATAAAATAGCTGGAGAGTGCTCCTGCTGCAACCAAGCCCAGGCCAAGTCCGAGACAACTGCCCCGCGCCTCCCTCAAGCCCGGCCCCAGCCCAGGTCCCTGGGGGCAGCAGTTGCTCCAGAGAGGGACACGACACGAACTGTGTGTCCACCCCACCCAGAAAGAACCCGATCAGCAAGGTTATTGGGGGGAGGCTGAAAGAAGAGCCCCCGGACATCCCTGGCCCCACATGGGCAAGGATGACATGATCCCAGCACTGGTGACCCAGGGGCCACACCTCTGCCCACAGCCCACCTGGGACAGCAGTGGAAAGGGGGGAACCAGGGCACCCACCTCCAGCCTGCCCAGCTGAGATCTACAAACGCCTTAGGGGTACTCACCCCCTTCTTCCAATACTGAACCACTGAGCAGACAGATTTCAGCAAGCACTGAACCTCAACAAAAGACCACAAGCCCAGTGAAGGTGGGTTCAGAGGATGTGGTGGGACCGATCCATCGTGCTGCGTGCTGCTAGGCAGTGGGGGGCAGCACGCAGTGATCTGGGACCAGGCTGGAAAGTGGGGCCCCTGCCCCCCGCCCCCCATTCTGTGAGCACACGGTGTCCCTGAACTGCAGCATAGCCCCCAGCACCAGCCCCGTGCCCTTGGCATTCAGGTCTAGATAGCGGCCAGAGGAGGGGTCCACCTAACACCCCCCATCCCTAATTTAGTGCCTCTGGTTTCTTTCGGTGACTCATGTCTCAGGGTTGTGTCAGCAGAACTGACCCTTACTTAACACAATGACAAAAATAGGTCCTTTCAGGAATTTCGGCTCCAATCCAAATGGAAACACAAGAACAAGGAGGGCAAAAACAATTTAAGCCCCAAAAGACCAAGGAAAATACCTCCAATGCCCCCCGGCCCCCGGCAGAACTGCTTGTAACTGGTTGCAGAAATCAGGGCTGCCGGGCTCCATGGACCCAGCACAAGCAGCTGCTGGAGGAGCTGCCTGGGAAGCAAGTGGTTTCCTGGGTTGGATGGGGTGGCGAGAGCTGCATTCAGTGGTGCAGGGCACAGGCTCCCACCCCAGGACATGCAAGGTGCAAACCCACAGGGCAGGTCCCTCCGGCGAGCAGAAGCCCCAGCCGGCTCATGACAGGGCTCCCCAGTGCACACTAATGGGGAAGAAAAAGCCAGGCCCACGAAGACAAAAAGGACCTGCACAAAACCCAGGGTGCGGAGGGTGCCTGGGAAGAAGGACAGGCTGGAGGTGGCTGGACTGCTGGGGCCCGGTGCCTGCAGCTCCGAGACTGTAAATCTCGCCCTCCTTCCCGCCAAGACAGCTGTTCCCAGGACTCTCAGATTACTTGTTGCACAATCTTTCCACTTTCTTTAAAAGGGGGAAAAATGTGAAAAAAAATAAAGAAAACATCTTGGCAGCAGCAGAAAGCTGCTGGAAACGCCGTCACAGACGCCCCACTGAGGTGGCAGCAGGCGGGTGCAGGAGTACCCTGCTGAAAGCAAACGCACCCTAAAGAGGAGCTCAGGCCAGGGACAAAGGCCACCGTCATAGCCCCCTAAGGCGCCACACCAGCCAAAGCAGTTCCTCCTCAGCCAAGCTGCACCGTTTTTAATGACCAGGTCCCCTGCCAGTTTCAGCCCTTAAGAGTTTAGACTGGTTGGGTCCTTAGAAGACTGCGACACCCCTAGAAGGAGCAGCCTGCTAGGAACCCGAGAGAGAAAGCAAACCAAAGATATGGCTAGCACACAAAGTGAGAAGTCAGTGGCTACCAGGAATGCTAATTCGGCCCAAGAATAGGGCCATTCACCCAGCTAAAGGCAGTGGGCCTGGCGGGGTATGGGGTGCAGCACCCCCTGCTGGTTGATGGATAAAAAAAAGCAATGGGGGGCGGTGATAGAAAAGGGGTCAAGGATGGCAACAGAAGTGGCCCGTATACAGTAGGTCAATAAATACAAAACACGGCCTAATGAATTTCACCTCATTTAGGCCCATGCAAAATGAGGTAATCCAGCATTTGAAATCCTGGAGGAGCCCTCAGCCTCCCACTCACTTGAGAAGCCTGGTACCCTAACTGTAAAAGGGAAGTGACAGTGACGACGCCCAGAGGCCCTTGCTCCTCCAGACGGAGGCAGGCTGAGCCCGACACGAGGCCCCCATACGTACACGCCTCGGAGCAGCACCGCTCTTCCCAGCTGCTGAGAGGAATCCTCAAACCTCCATGCTACCGTCAGGTCCCATTATTTACATGAACTGGTTCAGTGGAGCTTATCTTTTATTTCCAATTAGAATAAAACACCAGAAAAAGGACAGGTCCATGAAAGAACACGCCAGGCTTTGTTGTCCAAACACACGCTGCCCACTGTGAAGTGCACCCTGCCACCTGTTTGGAGGGTCGGGCTGAGGTCCCAGGGCCAACTATCAGGCGATCCGCAGATCTGTCTGCTCAGCTGATGGAGCCAGACCTGACCAGGGCCACCCCGCAGACAGAGACACGGCCAGCTTCACATCGCAGCACGGGCTGGTGGCCAGCTCTCTTCCCTAGCCCCTCTGGGCCAGTCTGAGCATTTGCTCCCCTGAGAATCATCAGAAAAGCACCCAGCTGGAGGAAAGGCCCCGTCTCCCCACCACTGCACGGCTCTCAGCGTCTCCACCTGCCCCACCTCCCACGCTGAAGCTGCTGCTCGGGGTGGGGCACATGTGCAGACCCCTGGAGCCTAAGGAGGACTGTGAGAGGTACAGGACACGCATGTCCAAGTGTGTGCAGAGTCAGGAGCGGCCAACACAGTAGTGAGCACACTGAGGAGGATGGCAGTGCCCCGAGTCCAGTGACAGCAGGGGCGACGGCAGGCTGCTCCACACCTGCGGAAGCACATCACCTGGGACGGTGGCACCACATGCAGGGAAGGCTGGGGGGATGGGCAAGGTTACACTAAGATGGATGCCACCGCCTAGGCCCCAACACCCCACCTCCCACTCCCCACAGGGCCCTGCAGTGTCAGCACCCTCAGCCACTTGTCCTCTCAGCCCAGGCCACCGGGGTGACGGGGAAGAGAAGTGGGCGCTGGACTACCCACTGCAGCAGTTGGAGGATTCACAGGGTGGCCAGGTAAGTTCCGATGACCACACGTGGCCTCTGGCAGCCAGGACACAGGACGGAGCGGTGCCGAGCGGAGGCGGGAACGCGACCAGGACCGAGGAGGAACCTCACCTGTTTCGGAGTCTTCGCTGTCGGAGGAGCTGGACTCACTGGTGCTCTCCGACTCGGACGACGAGAAGCCTTTCAGCTTCGAGGAGCCGGCAGTCACATCGACTTTTTCGGCTGCAATAAAGCCACAGGGACTGCATGAGGCGAGGCCCGCGCCCAGGGCTGCTCTCGCCCAGGCACACTCCTCTGCCTGCAGGGAGGGCCAGGGGGCACTGCGCCCCATGAGCCCGAGGGCTGCCCCTAACGGCCAGCTGCGATCGGCCCAGATCCCCGACAGGCCCACGTTTCCCGGTGGGAAGATGCTAGCCTACTGCCCGCTAGCCAAACAATTGGCTTATGTTGGAATTTTAAGCCCTCCTCCCCCAATCTCTCAGAATCCCCTCTGCAGAGTTCAGCAGGATTAAGAGACAGGCAGGAGGGAATCTCCTAAGACGAGGATTGTCAGGCTAGGATTCCCTCAGAGACTTTTCTGGCAGCGGGTGAAGAGAACCCTAGAGGACATGACAGACAGCCAGAGACAAATCAAGACAAGGAAAGAGCCCTGGGGAGGGGCCCAAGGACCCCTGGAGTCAGTCTGGGCTGGGATGAAGGCTGTGTGCAATGCTCTGATGTGGACCCTAAGTCCTACTGGTCATTAAGACAAAAGCTGAGTCAAAACAAGTTACTTGCAGCGTGAAAGGGCTGCCTGGGAGACTGAGAGAGGGAGCCACGCCACGCTAGAGGAGGACGGGAGGCAGGGCAGAGCCACCCTAAGGCCTCGCCTCCCGGTCTTGCCCCTCAGAGGCCCAAATGGCGGGGAGAGGGTGGTTTTGGGCAGAAGACTCCGTGGCAGCAGCTGAGGACAAAAGCAGCTGCTGCTCAGAGCTCTTAGGACTCCGAGGTGCAGGTGGACCCCAGACGGTCACGAGCCAGAGAGGTCAAGAAAGACACCAACAGCCCAGAGTAGAGTGTGATGTTACAAGCCTCCAAGTGTCCATGTCAAGGACAGATTTTATCATTGGAGAAAAAGCCTGCAGAGGGAAAGGGCCAAGTCTGGAAGGCAGTCACCTGAGGTACCCAGGGGACCTCCAGGTGGAAAGGGCTGGAAGCAGCAGCTCGGCCCACCCTCCTTTGTCTGGGACCCCCTCCAGCCCCAGGGGGCCCAAGGGCACCTTGAGGTTTTCGTTTCTTCCGCAAACAGGAGGTGACGTAGCGCTCCAGTTCCCGGAGGGTGGATGGCTTCAGGGTCTCGAAGTCGATCTCAATCTCGTCGGGGTTGGAGTTCTTGAGAGAGGGCTCCCGTGACTGGATGATGTGCACCACGCGGCCCAGCTTCTCCCCCGGGAGCTTGTTGATGTCCAGGCTGAGCTGGCGCTTCTCCTCGTATGACATAGGCTTACACTTGTCCTCCTCCTCTGACTCGTACGCTGGCGGGGGCTTGCTCTTCATGGGCGCCGGCTCCTTCTTGCTACGAAGGGACGATGCAGACGCCATCAGGAAAGGGTTCCCCAGGAAGTTGGGCACCCACTCCTCCATGAGGGGCTTGTGGGAGGCTTCCATGCCCCCACCCGGCTGCTTTTCCCAGGAAACGGGGCGGGGCTGGGGGGACTGCTGCAGCCTGTCCTTGCTGTCTACACAGACAACTTGCCACACTCCCTCCCTCGCCAAACCTGGTGAGTGCCAGAGGCTCATCCTGGGGAGAAGGGCAGACGTGGCCTCCCTACGACCGGGGCAGCTGGGGTCCCCACTGGGGCAAGTTGAGGGCACAGACCTCGTGTTGCTGTTGCTGCTGTTGTTTTTCTTGGTCTTCTTGGGAGGAAGTTCCTTGGCTTTGCTTTTCTTATTCTCCTCCACTTCCTCCTTCTTTTTGTGCTTTTCTTTTTTCTTCTCCTTCTTGTCTTTCTCTTTTTTCTTTGGTTTGTTCTGCTGGGGCTGCGAGAGGGCTGCAAGCTGCTCGTGCACGGCTTTGAGCTGCGGAGCACACAGGAAAGACACACCGGTCACCCTGGACTTGGCATGGATCACCAGGTGTCAGGGCCCAGGGGTGCGGGAGGGGGCTGGCTGTCAGCTGTGACCTGCTGTCCATCCCACCCAAGCCCTGGACTTCAAGGGTGGCCAGAAGAACCACCTCAGCCTCAAGGCTGTCCTGGTCCCAGGAGAAGGGTCCCTAGAAGGCTGGGCAGTAGTGCAGACACTGCGGCACTAGAGCCTGATGGCTGGCGTGTAGGGGGCAGAGCAACCACGCAGCTCCAGGAGAGAATTTCCTGGCTCGGCCTCCTTCCAGACACTGAAGGATCCAGAAGCCTCGCCTGTGCCCAGTTGACCGCCATGTCTCCCCCACCACATGCAATGCACTGATGTATATGTTCAACATGCCCGTGACTTAGCACAGGTGTCACTGGGAATTCTGCTCCTACTGGGACTCCAGAGCCACGACTGCCCAATCCCTGGATTCCGAGGGGACGGGGGCTCCTGCTGCCCTTACCTGCTCCTGGAGCTCAGCCAGCCGCTGGGCTCGCTCCTCCTCAGAGTCGTCAGTTGAGCTGTCACTGTCTGAGGAGCTATCGCTGCTGCTGTCACTGGATGAGGGCGGGGCCACAACCTTGGTGGGGGGTGGCACCGCAGGGGAGGACACAGCTACCACAGCCTCCTCAGGCTCGTCTGGCATCTTGGCAAAGCGCATCTCGAATACATCCTGGGGGGAAAGCCATGCCCATCAGGGCTGCTGGGTCCCCAGGCATGTGGGCAGAGGGTGGCTGGGCCATGGCCCAGTGTCACCACAGCCTCACTGGCTGCTGGGATCGACTGACTAGGAAGCAAGCAGGAGGGTCAAAGAGGACTGGGCCATCAGTGACCTCGTCCTGCCACTAAGGTGAGGGGCTTGCCTGGGCTCCCTGGCAGCAATTCCAACACTCTTCTCTCAAGTCTCACACTGAGGCGAAAGGAGCTCCTGCTGAGGTCTGGCACCCACGGCCTGGGAGGCACAGCCCAGGGAAAGACAGGTACCTAAGTCCCAGGAGGCAGCCGCCCACTGAAGCTGCCAGTCTGGGAAATTCTTGATAGCGGGCTGAGGGCGGGACCCCTAGTGCCCTGTGGCTCCCATTAGATTGGCACTCCACACATCCTGAGGGAGGCTTCCGGATGCCAGGCAGGCACCAGGACACACAGCAGGCAGAACAAGAGGCACTGTCCAGCTCCAGTTCACATTCCCACAGGGAGCAGGTGGGGTCTGCAGTTTTCAAGTGTTCCAAGCAGAGGGGACAGCAGGTGCAAAGGCCCTGCCTGCAGTGAAAGTACTGTTAGCGCAGAGCCCGCGGCCAGTGCGGAGGCCGAGCCCCTGCTGCAGGAGGCACACGTCTGCCTCCTCGCTCCTCAGATCACCTCTGGGGCATGGAACTGAGTAGAGCCGTGCCACTGGCTGAGGTATCTCCAGGGTGTGCCAGGCAAAGCGAGAAAGGCACCAGACAGCAGATGTGGGGATGCCGAGGACAGGCCACAGGAGGGAGCTCGCTCTGCGAGGCGTAAGCAACCTGAGCAGAAGCTACTGGGCTACTGAGTTCAGGATCCTACCCTCAGGAGGCTCGGAGACTTCCAACTCTAAGATCCAGGAATCTAATGGGGCTGTGGGGTCATGGAGCTCAGAGGTAGGAGCCCCACCCGGGCACCTGGGAGTCCTGTTTTGTGCCATCTCACCAGCCAACTGGCAGGGCCCTCCCTACCCTGAGAGCTCCATCATGGTAAATCTAGTGACAACCGAGGACAGCAGTGGAAGGAAGACGGCTGGCTTCCCAGCAGGATTTGGGGACTTGCTTTAAGCCTTAAGTTAGTCACCACGGCATCTCACAGTACGGAAGGGGCTTTAAGAGGGCAGTGTGGCCCAAGAAGGCCATGGGGTTGAGCTCCAAGGCTGCTGTTTCAAAGTGGAGCACACGTGACAGATGCAGCCCTGGAAGCCTGCTGACGTCTCTGGAAACACGACTTCCGCTCTCCCCTGCCCTGGGCAGCAGGGCAGCATCCCACACAATGTGGGATCCCCTCCACTCGGCCTCCTGAGGCAGCTCCTCCTTCCAGCAAGGAACTTTTCTGGACCCTGCTGTCTTGAGTGGTTTTGTGATTAAGCATGAGAAGGGCAACACCTTTCTAAATTATTCAGAGAGAAACCCCGGAGCAGGGTGAAGGGCTATGGAAAAGAGAGGAGGGAGGGAGGGGGCTTCACACCAGGGCAGAGGCCTTGGTGGGGAATCAGACCTCCCCTGCCCATGATGCCCTGGATGTGTGGGCAGGCTTGGGTCCCTGAGTGATCCACACAACCATGTGCAAGAGCCAGGACTTCTCCCAAGAAACAGGGCATGTTAGAGAAATGTGTCTGAGAAGGTGTCAGGGCGTCAGAACCCCACAAAGGGAGGAGGGTGGCAAGAAGAGCCCAGCACCCAGTGCCGCTGGGCAGTGACCCTTTACCAAGTGGGAGCTGCCTTGTGCCACCTGTTTGTTGGCCCAGCTTCCCCATCAGCTGCCAGGCAGCACTACCCTTGCCGCAAGGACGTTCCTGTTTTTCCCCCCGGGGTGGGGGGTGGTTCTAAGGGAACGGGGGATGGCACTTACCCTGGCTCATCCCAAAGTAGATCCAGCTCCCCCGCCTGGCATGCTGTCATCTGTACCCCGCCCCAAGAGTCTGGGCCACATACACTGTGACTCTTTGCATCAGCAAACCACACTGGTTTCAGAGCAAGTACCTTCTCTCGCTTGAATGGTGACCAGGTCACTTACTCTGGGCCTACGTCAGAC
This sequence comes from Rhinolophus ferrumequinum, assembly GCF_004115265.2. Taxonomy (NCBI): domain Eukaryota; kingdom Metazoa; phylum Chordata; class Mammalia; order Chiroptera; family Rhinolophidae; genus Rhinolophus; species Rhinolophus ferrumequinum. The sequence goes on from NC_046301.1 coordinate 49,381,401, forward strand.
TCACGGGGGAAACACATCCCACACCTCTTTAAGTGAAACACAGGTGTTTACATGCTGGGAAGACCAAGTGCCCAAAGACTTCCCAGGTGAACCGACCCAAAGCCCGTGCAGCTGGAGACCCTCGGGGAGAAGTATGGCCCGTCGGCCCCTTCTCAGCCATGCCTGGATATTGCTGTGGGGTTTGGCCACACTCAGGGTGTAGAGGCTGGAAAGAGGAAGGCAGCGGGAGGTCCACTAGGTGCCAGGGTGGCAGCAGTGAGCGGGAGACCTTCAGACACCTCCACCCCCTAAAAGATTCCCGCCTCTGGGATCTAATGCAGATCTCAACATACTTTCCAGCTTAATTTTTCCCTTACAGTAGAAACAACTGCATATCACTTTGAATTTGCACTTCTTTTTGACATAAAACTGGTAATCCACATGGGTACTAAACTTCCTAAATTATTCCTCACTTCACAATAGAGCAGAGGGCAGTACCACCAGCAGCTGTGGTTCCAAGCCACCCTCAGGCTCCTGAGGAAATTCTGAGCCCAGAGGTTTATGACCAGGGCTGCCAGGCAGTGGGACGTGGGTTTCCTAAAGGCCCAGAATTTAGAGGCTGGAAGAGGAAAACAAAGTGGATCCTTTTCCGTGTCACACTTCCTGGGGAAAGCCCAATCCCTGGGCATAGCCCAAGAGACTGTCATAGCCCAGAGGTCCCCATACCTCTGAACAGAGGCAAATCAGGGCTGGGGCTTTGTTTACCTCCGTCTCCATTGGGGAATCCAGCCAACTAAACCATGCTGACCCGGGACAGCTTTGAGAGAAGGTAGAAAAATAAAGCCAAAATGTCATAAACTGCCAACTGCCTTCCAGATGAGAAGTCCACCACCTGTCATGTCAATTCCCCCACCCCCCTCGTTGCATGTTACTTTCAGTAACATGGTGAGCCCCTTTGCCGCAGGCAACGCAGGCTGGGGGCAGTAGCAGTCCTGCACTGGCCCACATGGGTACTGTCCCCTCCTGAAGTGGACCCTCCCTGAGGGCAAGGACCTCATGCAGTCCAGCATGGTACTTGGGGTCCATGTTTAGAAAGTGGCTGCTGTGTGGCAAGCTATCAGTGATCTTGCTACGGGTAAACTCCATGTTTAGGCATGGTCACTCCACTCCCAGAAGGAGAAAAACGCAAATAAAACCAACACTTAAAACAGGCACAAAAATTAGGAGGACAGAAAGCTAGAAAATGAAAGAATGTTTTCTTTCTTCTTTTTAAATAAAGTTGCTCAAAACAGCAACCTTTGGTGCTGGCAGAGAACTTGCTCTGGTTTAGTTGTCTGCATCAGAGCAAATAAAGGGTGTGGGTACCAACCTGGGCAAAAGCTACTTCAGTCCTGGGGGGTGGAGGTGTCGGGTCTGTCTAAGGTGCTGTGCTGAGGACACCACTGCCACCTGGTGGCCACATGTGAAAATTGCAGTGAAATGAGCTCCTTCAAGGATGGGAAATGCAAAAGTCAACAGGCAGCTTGACTCTCTGTGAAGAGAGCCAACAGACAGCCCCAAATGAAGGGAGCACCCCCCTTCCAAAAAAAAAACCACAACAAAACAAAAACCACTAAGAGGAAACAAAACTAAAACAAACAGTAGAAATGAAAAACCTTCAAGTCTGAGTTTGCCTTTAAGTGACAGCCAGGCCCATCCACACTAGTAAGGTTTTTTTCTACCCCAAGTTCAGGACACATCCTCTGAACGCAAGGCAGCCCCTGAGCAGGACAGGGGCCAGTGAAAGACCAGGAGAGACAGAGCCTTGGCTCCAGGAGGAGGTAGGAGATACTATGGTGGTAAGTGTGGGACAACATGCAGAGCTACTAGAGCCAGGAGCCAGGGCTCAGGTGACCTGACTCGAGTGGATCCACAAGTCGCCAAAGGCTTTTTGTAAGTCCTGACTTCTGCCCTGAAAGTATTTCATAAATGGCTGGAGAAGCCAGGCGTGAAGTCCTCCCGCCTAGCCACCAGGTGGGGGTTGGACTTGGGATGTGCAGGCTAACCGGAGTTCCAGCCAGACTGCCTGCACCTTCTGATGGCAAGGAATTGGTATGTTTTATATATTTAAAATATATATATGTATATATGTAATTTAAAAGATTAAAAAAAAGGCAGAGTATAACAGTACTAAATATTGGCTTTATTCTGCATAATTTTTAACTCCTGATCTTTCTAGGCAAAGATAACTGTTGATATTGGGTATATGTATTTTCCTTTAAAAAAAAGAATGTGGAGTTAATTCACACATTTATGCTGTAATTTTGCCCCTCCCTTCCCCCCATGTGACCTCTATAGTGTGTACCACCCGGTTCCACTTGAAAAGGCCATGGATCCCATCTGATAGGGAATCATGGCCCCAAGATAGAACATCTAGATGCAGCTACCCTGCAGGTGGAAGGCTTCAGGGCTCTGGTGAAGAAATGCCCACAGTCGAGCAGTTACTTTAGCTCACAACTGTGACAAAGTGTCTACCTGGCAAGAGTGTCCCCCGCCGACTTGAGACAGGTCTGTTTTGGAGAAGAGATTGGGCCATGCACAGCACACGCGCTCTTCCGGCCAAGGGCAACAGAATGCAGGTGGGGGGGAGGGGGCTTTCAGTGGGACACCCCAAAACAAAATGCCCAAGACCAAAACCAACCCCCCTGCTCTAATTGTAACAAAACAATCCCAATGTGAAATGTCTGAGTTATCCTCCTGAGTCTACTCTTCCAAAGCAACGTGGCACTACGCCAAAGCAAATGACAGATACACAATCTGCCAAGGCCTAGAGGCCTGGCCTGCCCAGGAGCCCAGCCTGCTCGGTCGCAGGCCATCACACCCCGTTTCCCAGAGCCTCACCTGGAGCTTGCGGGCCATGGCCACCACCTCATGGTCGGGAGGGTTGTACTTGTAGCAGTTGGAGAACATCAACCGGACATCAGCACCAAATTCCTGAGCATCGCGGTACTCACGAGCCTCCAGTTTCGACTGGAAAAACAAGACAGGCTGTGTCTGCCTGTGCCAGCAGGGGGCGGCAACAGGAAGGACTCCCTGCAGGAGCAAGCTGGTGTTCTCAGGGGCTTGGGCTTTAACCCAGACCCTAGTGCTCAGCATCAGGTGGACAAGGAGGCATTCCACAGCAAGTCTCAGGGCTGGGGACTGCCCTGCTAGGATGCAAACCCACCCATGGGGTCACTGTGCCTGGCTAAGGGGCAAGTGGACACAGAATCCACAGAGGCAGAGCTTACGCCAGATATGGAAAGAGGCCGGGCCCAGTTCTGACCAGGTGTACACTTGTCTTGGTGAAACAGGGCAGGACACTGGTCAAAAGGAACACAGCACTATCCTCTGCTGTGCCCGTCCCATTTTTGGGCAGGCTTACTCCACTCCCAGGAGAAAAATGCAAAAAAGCTTAAAATAAACAAAAACAAAAGGCCTCAGAATACCAGTGAAAATGCCAGCACTTGCGTGTCTCCTCCGAGAGAAGACGTGAAGTCCCTCCCCATGAGAGAGAGCCTGGCCAAGTTACCTGGAGCACCTAACCTGTGCAAGGTCCTGTGGGCACTGGGACCCAAGGCCAAGAAGAGCTCATCCCCAGATGCAGGGAGGGCAGCACTGCTGTCTGGGACCAAAATCACCATTGGCTGGGAGCATGTCCTGCAGAGCTCCCAGCAGGGGGCGCTGGGCCCCTTTGGGCTGGGGAGTCTAGAGCGGGGGCTGGGGCACAGTTCTCAGGAGCCTCCCTGGCCCACCTTGATTGTGCTCATGTCCATGGGGTGCTTGATGATGTCACAGTAGTCGTGCAGGCCCAGCGCCTCCACATCCACAGGCTTGTAGAAGGGCCAGGCGTAGGCGGCGTGCTTCTTGGCGAACATCTCCTTGAGGATGCCGCTGCAGCACTTGAGTTGCTCTGAGACCTTGCTGCTCTTGTCTGGCGCCGGGTGCTGTTGCGAGTCAGGCGCATCCTTCTTGGGGGGCTTCACAGGCCGGCTGCTCTCCCGCCGGGGGCCCAGCTTGGTGGTCTTGGGCTCTGGGGGCAGCGAGGGTGGCTCGTGAATGGGGTCGATGGTGGTGGGGGTGGTGGTATCCGCTTTCCTCTTAACACCCTTCTTTGTCTGCCAAGAGTACACGTGACAGTATGGTCAGGGGTGCGGCTGGCACAGTGGGCCCTTGGGGTCACTCCTGAGGCCAGGTCCTTCCCAGGGTCCCAACTCTCCAGGGAAAGGGAGGCCCTGTCCCACTACTCTGCTCCGCAGTTGGGACAAGCCCCTGCCAAGGGTAGGAGAATGTGTGCCACTGAGTACAGGAGCTGCTCACCAGAGGCTTACGAAACCTCCTGAAGCAGCTTCCTACTCTATGCCAGGGGCCCCCCAGAGCAAGGCCTGACACTTGGCCACTGCGGGAAGCACGTTTCAGAGGCTATTTAGCCAGCCTCTGCCAACATGCATGGTCTAAATCAGAAATGGGAGGGACCAGTAAGCCCCAGGAAGAGTGACTCCATTATGGGGTCTTTGGGTCAACAGCAGGGCATTAGCTTCTGGGATGTACTGACTCAAACACAGCGAGATCCCCGAGACACCCACAAGCGCCCCGGGAACCAGACAGGCTTTTTGCATGAAGCACTGGCAAGGACGGGTAGGTGACTGTCTCCTGCAAACCTTGCTGCTGTGGCCGGGGGGTGTGTGCGCACCAGGTGGCAAGAGCTCACCAGTGGTCAGGCTGGGCCACACACACACATGCAGGCATGGCACTCACCTTCACAGGCTGGGGGGTGGCCGCAATGATGGGCGGGTGGCTCTGCACGGGCTGGGGGGCTGGCGTGGGTGGGGGTGGTGGCTGGGGGGGCACCGGTGGGGGCGTCTGCAGTGGTTGGGGAGGCACCACTGTCACGACGGAGGTCTGGACGATGAGGTCTGGGGTGACGGCGGGGAAGGGGTGAGGTGTGGTCTGCACAGGTGGTGGGTTCTGCTGAGAGGTCTGGGTCTGCGGAGGAGTTGATGCTTGCGTTGTGTTTGGTACCGTCGAGACGCCAGGTTTTGCTGTCCCTACCAATCAGCAAAGGGACACGTGGTTAGATGGCGAGCCTGACACATACAGGCTGACCTTGTGGGGACACTGCCATGTGTGGCAAGCACACATTTTCGTGGACATGGAACACAGTGTCACTGTAACTATCTGCCTCAGAGACAGAATTGCTTGAACACCCCGGACCTTGGCCAAGTCTGCCCAACTGCCCCGGGGCTCTGACAGCAGCGGCACACAGCATGCCGCACTGCCCGGGGGGTGCTGGCTGGAAGTCCCCAGCTGGGCACATAGACCCCTCATGAGCATGAAGGCCCAGGCCGAAGAACAAGAAGTACACGCCCAGAGCCAGCACGAGGTCTGTGGCCGGAGGAGGGGGGAAATGTTTCTCGGAGCTTCGGGCAGTGCCGTCCTCATTCCCAAAAGCACCGCCTCTGAGCAAGCATTCCTGACAGGGGCCCGGCATCAGTAGCTATGGCCAAGGCTTCTGGAAACCGGCAAACCCCATCTCCCTGAGCCACGTGGGAGGCCGGCTGGCTGATGCCTCCCTGCAGCTGTGCAGAGGCGCCCGGACATTCAAGACCCCACGTCTGCCCCACATGCAGACCAAACCCCTGAGCCCAGGCAGGGGAGCGGGGTCCTTGGCTGAGCACCTCTCAGCAGGTTCTGTGGAGACCAGCTCTCCTTGGTCAGCCCTCAGCACTGCAGGGCAGCTGACTCCTTATGCTCCTGTGAAGCCATCGCTTCTGAGCAGGGTGGGAAGTCAGGTGAAAGCTGGCTCCTAAGAGAAGCACACATCTCACAGCACAGCCACCTTGCCAGTGCCGCCATTCTGCAGCACAGCCGTGGATGGCAAGATGCAGAAGGCGGGAGTGGGTGCTGACATAGACGAGGCAGGCTCGACTTCAGAAGACTTGGCACCAAAAAGCCGGCATGGCTCCAACACAAGCACATTAAGATCATTCAGATAACAAGCCTCGAGGTTCTAGGAGAGGGGTATTAGTTAAAATTGCCTTTGGTCAGGTTGCCTTCTCTCTAAAATGGAAAAGCAGAGACTATCTATGGCACTGGCGGAGTGAAGAATTCAAATAACTTAAAAACGCTTCGAAAAGCTTACACTTTCTTCTTAACTGGTTTATCAAAAAAAGGGAGGGCTGTTATTTCTACTTTGGGAGAGTCTCACATGGTCATGGGACCCTCTGGGGCAGATCCACCACTGAACCTGGCCCCGCTGTATCCAACTAGCAACATGGCAGCCAGTGTGTAATGCAGCCATCTTGCCACCACTCTTAGTCCTCCACTGGGGGTGCAGAAGGGCAAAGGCGGGGGAGAAATAAAGCCATTTCCTCCCTCTTTCAGTGTGAGATAAACAGTGCTGGGGTCCCCTACCTGCTTCTTTCCTCCCACGTCCTCTTCCTTTCGCCTGGACTATCATGATCTCCGTTTCTTCTGTGGGCAGTTCATTGATTTTTTGCAAGAAGAGCTTCTCCAGAGCTTCTGCCATTAAGACTATGTCATCTCCAGGCTGGAAGAGAAGACACGTGGGGCGAGGGTCAGAAAACCCTCTGACTTTTCTAGACAGAGCAAGAGCCACCCACCCACCCCTGGCCCAAAGTGTGAAGCATCATACTCAGGGTCCCTGAGCTGAACCCCAGAGGGCCACAGCACAGCCCCACCAGCAGGCATCACAGAGCTGCATGTGCCTGCAGGGGTGCTGAGGCAGCACCTCCCTCTCCAGCCTTTAAGCTCTGGCCTGAGAAACCATCTTCATGCCTTAAGCATCTAACCATGTGCCAATCACAGACAGGCACCCTCCCTTCCGTCAGGGCCTCATTTGACACAATTCAGCTTCACTAGATATCCTTGAATTACACAGGATCTCCTGCCATAGATACGTTAGCAGGACTCCACCATGTTCCCCAGCGCGTCCCCCATGGCAGCTCACGGGGTGAGGGGCAATGTCCAACTCACGCTGCCTTATGGGTCCCCACTGTCCCCTTATCTGTAACATGCTGTTCCCCACTCGGCTCAAAAATGAGAACCTTGTCTGTGCACATTTCACTTAAACGTAGTGGTGAGAACTGAGACTTTTAAAAATGTGGTAAACTTCAAGAAACTCACCTACCCATCTCTTCTGGGCAATTTTACCCACTACACCAGCAGAGGTCAAAAGCTGAGTTCTGTATAGGGTCTCCCTCCAGGGCCGTTCTATTTGAAAGGGTTGGTTTTAATCACATCTGTGGTCTGAACTGTAAATAAATGATCTGGCTTCATGGCATAGCCGAGCCGAAAGGTTTGGCTACGGGGTTAAGAAGTAATCTTCAGGTCTGTGTGTTAACAGCAAGCGACACTCGATGCCATGGCCCGAGGTGACAATAGTCATGTTCACAGTTCCAGATGTGGTGGGCCCCAACGCCCCCTCTCACATCAAGGGTTCTGAGTCCACCTTTGCACAACTCCAGTTTAGCAGCCTTCTTCCCGACAATTTACAGCATCCAAACGGGCATTTTAACGAGTTGTCTGTCACTGTCTTTCTCACACCTTCTCTACTAGACATGCTCCAGAACCAAACTCCCAAGGGCATCAGAAGCACATGCTTCAAGCTACCAAGGATGGTTTGGACATAAAACACGGCAGCACCCCTCTCCCAGCAAGAGAGACCAACAGTCACAGGCAAGACCACGGGTTTTACTACCCCTGCCTCTACCAGTCTCCTCTGCACGACTCCACTCCCACCCAGTCCAGCGCCCTGCCCCTGGGTTCTAGACATGCCTGCCTCTCCCTCCTCCTCCTCCCCTGCACAAGGGCAGCTGGACACCGCCATGTGTCTCACCTTATTGTAGATGTAACAATTTGTAAACATAGTGTTGAAGTCCTGGATACATTCCTGAGCATTCCAGTAATAGTTGTTTTCCAAGCGCTTCTTTATTGTTCCCATATCCATAGGTGTTTTAATGATCTTATAGTAATCCTGGAGAGCAGAGAGAGAGAGAGAGAGAGAGAGAGAGAGAGAGAGCAAAGGCCGACGTCACCTCTGTGGCCACATGGCTCTCGTAGATGGGCCTGCGGATCTCTTTCGAGAGCCCGAAGCTCTGCCACAGCGTCAGCGAGCAATCTCAAGGGAACCCCAGATAGAGCGGACCAGGGAAGGGTCCTCCAATACTGTGTGGAAAACATGCAAGTTTGCCAACTGCCCCGTCTGCGAATAGGTTGTCTTTACTAAGGTCTAGGTTTTTCTATTTTATTGATAATAATATATCCGTCCATTTTAAATAGTAGGGAGAACAGACAGCCTTTAAAAAGCAATTCTTTTCTAGTAAAACCACCTGTGGCAGGTTCTACTTTCTCCCCACCATCTGAAATTGTACTCATCCATAAAATGCAAACTACAGTACTCTTAACAACAAGGTTGCCGGTTCAATCCCCACATGGGCCACTGTGAGCTGCGCCCTCCACAACTAGATTGAAACAACTACGTGACTTGGAGCTGAAGGGTCCTGGAAAAACACACTTAAATAAAGTTAAAAATAAAGCAAAGCAAACTACAGAACCAGCAGTTGAGCCCACCCCCAACAACTAGGATGCCTTGCTTTCCGTCACACTGAAGAACCATGGAGCAGAATTCCACTTTCAGTCAAGTTCATCGGACTTCCACTTCTGTTACTTGCGCAGTCTACCACTATGGAACAACTAACAACCAACCAAGTTAATCAAGGAATCTGCACAGCTTTCACAAGCCTCAAGTGAAAGAAACAAAAACAAAACAACAGACCCACACCTCGGATCTTACTCTGTTACACAGAAGGAGCCAGATGGCCGGCGTAGATGTCCTAAAGCCCTTCGGATCAAACACCATCGCCACAACTTTTCCCTAAATCTGCAAAACTAAATAACCCGAGGTTTATTCTTAAAAAAAAATAAGCACAGGGGAGTGGGGGGACGGATTGGGCAGCACCTGGGCTTCCAGGTGGAAGGCTCACAGAGGGCTCAGCAGGCAGCCAGCCAGCCCCCAACCCCACAACTAGGCTTCCACGTCCAGGCAGCAGGCCCCTCTGGTAGCAAGTGCTGAGGTCCTGCCTAGGGACAGTGGTGTGCAGTACTGGAAAGGAGAGCTGGGGGTGTGAAGTTCTCAGTTGCTTGGACACCCGAAAGCAAGGAACGAAAGCCACTGGCTTCCATGGAAGGGCGGGCACAGATCCCAGCCCGAGGCACGCTGGCCAGGAGGCGCAAGGAGAGACTGGACTAGCCTTTCTACATTGTCTCAGGCTCTGACCACCTCTCCCCAGAGAACCAAGTCCAAATATAACTGCCTCACTGGAAATTTAGATTTTCTTTTATGGCCAAAGGTCTCAGAATGGTGTCAGTCGCTTTAAGTGGCCATGGTGTGTCAAGGGGCTCAAAGGCCAGCAGGACAGTGGCTGAAGATGGAGGGGGTGAGATGAAGACAAAAGGGAGGTGGCAGGGGAAGGGCCTGACAAGGGGGCAGTAGGGTCAGCGGCACGACAGTCTAACCACACACAGGTACTGAATCTGAAAGAGGCAGACATTCTAACGGACCGTCCAGCAGGGGCCAGGGGCCAAAATGTAGGTAAAGATCTGGAAGGCATCAGAAAACAAAAAAAGGAGCCCTATTTTTGGCTGGCCCTATTCACATGTCCTGTGGTGGGGGTGAGGGGTGGGGGTGGTCCCTGAGAAACGACACTGCTCCCACCCCGCCAGCCCCTTCCCCCGCCCCTGCTCCTCCTGATCCCCACCCTCCCTGAAGACACCGGATCAGGGCTGCCGCTGTTGATCAGTCTCTTTCCACCTCAGTCAGAGGTGCTGAGGGTGATGTCAAGTCACAGGGACAGGGGTTCACACTGTGCCCCTGGGGAGCCTCCACTTCAGAGAAGACCTCGGCCTCCCGAAACGCTCGGCCTAACAGACCTCCCTCCCCTGCGTCTGTCCCACTGGCTGGGAAGCTGCCTTCTGGAGATCTCGGGTCCCCCCACGCCCCTTTCTCCTTTGCCTCACCCTCTCAGCTCTGTGCGCCATTCTGCACAGACCAACCCCTCCTCCATTCTGGCCCTGTCGCACTTCCCTTCAAAGCCAAATTTCTCGAAATGATGGCTTCGCGTCCTCACCTTCTCATTCACACCGTCGAGAATCTGGTTTCTACTTCTGCGTCTCATCTTCCTAAGGTCACCAATGCCCTCCTGAAGGCCAACAGGAGGGTCAGGTCGGAATCCTCATCTTTGGCCTCCTGAGAGTCTCCACTATGGAGACACGGGAGACTGCGCTCTGATGGCAGGCTCCCGCCTCCCTCCCACGAGCTAAAAGCCAAGGGCCCTCCTGATTCCCGCCCCCGGCTGCGTCTCCCTGTTCTTTGCATTTGCTCTGGGAAGGTCACCCTCACCTGTGGGACTGCGCGTGACCAGCTCAGCCAGAGACCAGTGTAGCAACCTCTCCAAGGAGAGCCTCCCTCCAAGTGACAGGCTGGCTGCCCCTACTCCCTGCCACGGCCAGTGACGAGGGGCTTCTGAAACCCAGATGTGCCGGACCCTCTTTAGCCTCTACCCCCTTTCCTGAGCCGGTTCATGACCCCGACCTGCAGTGTCCCCTTCCTGCCTCTTCCTTCCCGAGTGCACATGACACACATTCAGCAGACACAGTACTGAACAGCTGTCACAGACACAGTGACCTTCTTCAAGCCAGGAGGGTCACACCGGTGCGTTCATCCTTCTTGAAACTGGGTGCCTGGCTGAGGCTCCTAGAGCCGTGCAGTTCTAGCACGCAAACCCCCACTTCAGCTGTCTAATTCCAATCCCTTGTCCAGGGGGTGGGGATGCAGGGGTGGGACTTGGCCAACAGCAGAGGGCAACTTAAGACAGTCAGTCCTTGGTGCTTTAAAGAAAAGAAAAAACATTTATCCCATTTATTCCCCAACGTTGTGTTAGGGATACAAGTTGAATTTCCAGAATCATTTGCTATGGCTGTGGGCAAACGGAAACCTCTCTAGAGAGAAAAGAGGCGCGGGGGTACAAAAGAACAAGAGCCAGTTCAGGACGGCCAGGATGGGGCGGGCAGGCGTGAGGGAGTGTGCAGAGGCAGCCGGGCAAAGCTGCACCCACCCCCGCTCCAGCCAGGCCGCCTCCAGAGCACGCTCCCTGGGAGGTAATCTACCACCTTTCCCGCGCCGCGCTCTGACCGACACCGGCGCCAGTGCCAGAGTGTGTTCTCGCAGCAAGCCAGCCCCCTCCCACCTGCGTCTACCTCTCCTAGACCAGCTGACCGCACCTGAGAAGGGGGGCAGGGGCAGAGCCCTAGTGCCCCCACTTCAGCTCCCCATGGAATGGAAGGAAAACTGTAAGTACTCCTTCACCCTTGTTTCAACCGCTCTCTGCACCATTATTTCCTGGGACCCCCCAGCTCTAAGAAGCCAGTGAGCACGTCCTCTGACCTCCCCCATCTCCTCACCAGGACTGCCCAAACCACTCAGTCCGGGCTCTGCAGGTCCTGGAGTCCAGAGCTGGGCCCCTGCTTTCACAGCTCAACGTGTGTCTCCCTGTCTGAGTCCGCTCCCCGCCCGGAGCAGCGCAGGAGACCTGCTCGACTTGGCCCTGGGCTCTGCCCAAACTACTCACAGGGAGGTTTAGCTTGACGGCATCCACAGGCTGCTGGAAAGGCCATGCAAACTGGTGTTTCCATAGTGTCTTGAGCACCACTTTGAGCAGATATTGCAGTTGGTTGGTCTGCCTCTTGGGCTTGTTTGGGTTTGAGGTCTCCGGGGGCGGGGGATTGGTGCTGGCTGCGTTGGCTTGCTGGGGTTGGGCCTGGGCCTGCGTTGTAGACATTTGGGTAGTTTCTAGTCCATCCCCCATTACGGGCAGATTTCTCAATCTTGTCCCAGGGCCGCTCTCCGCAGACATTCTACCGATCCCATCACATTCTTCACCGGGCACTCTACAAGGAAAGAGAAAAGCCACCGTCAGAGACCAGGCAGCACTGAGGCACCAACGTAATGACTTGCCCATCCCCCCTCCCGCCTCTGGCTGGGGCCTCCCAGGACTGAGCTCCTCTGGCAGACTGGTCAGGTCAGCCAAGGAGCCACTCCACGCACTGACGAAAAGGGCCCCAGGTCTATTCTCCTCAAGAACTCGTCACCCAGCAGCAGAAGGATGAGGTACCAGTGGCGAGAGACAGCATGGAAGCGAGACAAACAGGAGTATGGAGCTCATGGGGCAGGAGGGACAATGAGCTGCAAACCAGGTTCTCACAGAATCCGAAAGCTTTCAGCAGACCCTGCCTGTGTGTGAGAAAGGACGATCCGCAAGGTCCAAACATGTCATTTACATTTTATAGTTTGCACGTGTGGCTCACAAACCATAGACCCAAGTCAGTAGTTTGGCAGCCGGAGCCAGGCAGGGCAGAGCGGACGGTGGACCGCCCGCCCTGGAGGGCCCCCGTCCACGGCAGTGCTCCAGGCAGAGCCTCACGCTTACTCAGAACAGCTTCTGGCCACTTAATACATGTTTGCTAATTAAAGAAATCCCACAAGGAAACTGCTGATAACACAATAATGAATGCATACTCAACCTACTGTTTTATTAACTAGCTTTTCAAAGTTTACTTATAGAGGTACAGAGGATCCCCGTGACCTGAATGGGAGGAGGTGAGAACCCCGCTCAGTGCCTGTCTGAGCACCCTGTCCCGTGCACTCCTCTCGCCTACCAACCCCTGCTTCAGGCCACACCAAACTCTGCCAACAGCACCCTGAGAAGGGCAACCTTATGCACCTGTTCGGTTATTCCGAGGGTCAAGGGTACACTTTCTATTGCCAAACTGCCCTCCAGAAACACAAACCCACCCCTTCCGTGAGTGCTGAGAGTTCCCACACACTATTAATAAGAATAAACATCTGCTCAAACGTGTGCTGACCATTTGCATTTTTTTTGTGCACTATTTTTTTGACACTCTTCTACTGGCAAGAAAAAGCAATGATCCGCTTTAAACCCAGTGCCCAGAGTAAGACAGACTGTTGGCCAGGGGCTGCCTGCATCACAGGGGCATCTGCATAATAAACCCAGAAGTCAGTGGGGTGAGAGTACCTCTCTGGCTGAGGAAGTCTGGCAAGAGCTTAGGAAAAAGGTCCGATTTTAGGACCACAGGACTCTGGCTGGCGGAAGGGACAAGGCGGGGACAGGGCAAGCTGGCTGGCTCTGTTCATGGCCTTCTTTCTTGAACATTCTTAGCACATGCCAGGCACTCTAGCTGCTGATGAATTACTTTATAATTCAGTCCAAATGTAATTTAAACCAAGGTTCCCACATAGGTTTTTATAAATGCAGTTCTGGCAAATCATCAAATCTTAAAAGCACCGGGGGAGAGCGTGCTACGTAAAAGCAACTGAGTGGTGAGTCTGTCATGTGTGGGGGTGGGGGGGAGCTGTGCAGAGCTGGGCCTCCCGGGGCAGGCAGGCTGACTGTCCCACATGTGGGTCCTGGCCACACGTCCCCAACACTGCAGTCCTGGTTGCAGGAAGAGCCCGAGGGCTGACAAAACCGACACAGCCAGACAGACAGCTTTCCTTCCATGGCGCTCTGGCCAACCAGAGGGACAGCCGTCAACTGGCTAGAGAACAAGAAGAGAGCATGGCGCTCCAAGGAGGAGGTTGCCACTGGGAGGGGACCTGTGTGGAAGCATCCAAGGCCACTGTGCGCAAGACCTGGAATCTTCCAGATTCAGTCTGAGACCTGAATCCATGTTTGCTTCAAGAGGAAGTACTGTTGTTTTTTTTAATCCTTTTTCACCAAATAGATATGAGAGATTAAGAGTGCTTTTTGCCTATTCAGAGATAATATGCCAATCACTTAAAAAAATTCTGAATAATTCACTAACCCTTTAGTGCACAGACGAGGACAACACCGAGGAGAGAAACACACCTGTGCCACCTGCATGGAGACACCCAGGACGCAGGAGGGAGGACAGACCACAGCACATGACTCAGGTGTCTCGAGGTGGTCTTGCAACCTACGCTGAACTGAAGTATTTAATGAGGTCCAACTGCGTCTAAGACACCAGGTGAGAATTTACAGTCACGCCTTCCCAGGGGACTCCAGAGCCTCAAATGGCTCCTGTGGTGACCTCTACGATAGGTGTACTCTACCTGAACACCCACCAGGCAGAACACTCACAGGAAGGGGGGTGAAGGAGGGCTTTCCGGGTGCCAAGCTGCTTCCTGGTACCTCTTGCACACGTGGTGCGAGAGATGGGGAAGGGGCACCCAGAGCTGGCGGGAGAATGTGATGGCGATTAGAGCTGGAGACCAGCTGGACAGCAGCCCATGGGCAGCATCCCCAAGCTGAGCGCAGCATGCCGGGAGTGCAGGACCACAGAGGGCATTCCCCCGAGACACTTCATTTGACAGCGGGCCTGGTGGGACATGGCGATAACACAGCAAGCTCGCAGGAACACAGTGGACTCCAACAGTTTCCAAAAGCAGGTATGACTGAGGAGGCCTGCTCCAGGCCCTGAGGATACGAGGCACCTCCCGTCTCCCATCGGGGTACCTGTGGTATGAGTGTGGCCAGAGCTAATGGCCACTTGTGGTCCAGGAAAGCAGTGCCTGTGGCATGAATCAAGACCGGGCGTGGAGACAGAGGTACACGGGTGGGAGGGAGGCACGTGAGGTGCGCTTGACTGGGAGTGTGGCAAGGACAGGTGGGCCCTGAGCCTAGAGACTTGAGTAAAGGCGCCCCCATGAAAGCAGGAAGGAGGCCACCTATAAATCCAGGAAGGAGAAGCACCCCAAGGCTGGGGTAAGAGGTGGAATCATCAGAAAAGAGCTTGCTCAGAGAAGAGAGCACATGGAAGAGAAACCGGGCTCAGCTGAATCTAGCTGAGAACACACACTGGTGACCAAGGTGCAGGGGGGCATGATGGGTAGCCTGAGGAGGGGACAGGAGGCAGCACCCTGGCAGCTGCACTGGCCGTGCACGGAGCCCTGCAGACCGAAGGCGCACCTTCATCCTGAGGTGAGTGGCAAGGAGCAGAGAAGGGGATTTCTCCAAGTTCTCCGATTTAGTCGCTCAAGAGTGGGACCTCAACCTCAGAGAAGCAGGGTCTACAGCCATCTCAGCCATCTGCAGAGCGCCATGCCAGGGCTCAGGTTAGGCTGTGGGAGGGTTCCCCCACTACTACATTATCTGGACGGAACTTAACAATGTTGTTTTATTCTCATGGTATTTAATTTTACTGATATCCTTGCGCGGCTTCTGATTTCGTTTTCTTTCAAAATAAAGGGACTATAATAAAACAGTAAACTGATTTAAAATCATAAACACACAACCCACAGTTAAGGATACAAATATCAAGACAAGACGGGTGAAGGCGGAGTGGTGAGGGCAGCCCAGCCTCCAGGAGAGCCGTGGGGGAAGTGGGAGGGCTGTCCATGTGTAGAGGGCCTCTGGCGTGTGGCCTCACTCTGTGACTCTCTCTGGAGGGGAACCAAGCCAGTAGGCCAGGAGAACATGCAGGAAACTTCTGGAAAAGGGAGGACGGAGTGGTGTTCACAGGATGGCAGAGACTGACATGGGTAGGTAAGCAAATGGAGGTAATTATTTATTGGGCAACTACAGAAACTGGAGGTGGAGCCTATGAGACAGGAGACAGGTGCGTGAGGCGGACAACGTGCCAGTCAGCCAGGAAGCAGCCTTTAGTCCAATGGCTGCCAATGAGGCCGAGAGAGGTACAGGTCACGTCGAGTGTGTGTTCTGACAGAAGGGCAGCCTCACAGTTAGAGAAAGAAGTACGGCAGGGAAGTAGATGCCTGCAGTCAGCTGCGACAGGGTTTCCATACAGCAGGACCCATGTGCCCCAAAGGACCAAAGGGACAAACGGCCTTGTCATGAAGGGAGGCCTGGATGTGCTTGAGAAGCCAGCCCGGGAGGGTAGCATTAAGTAAGTTCAGGTTCCACCATTAGATTTCCCCTGGAAAGCAGCTCAGGAATCACACATCCCATCACATAACCAGTGATCGCTGGCGGGCAAGGGGTAGGGGCAGCCCCACTCTGGGTTCCGGGCTCAGGGCAGTGGAGTCCTGTCAGCCACAAGGACACCAAGTCCCAAGTCCCACTAGGAGGAAGCAGCCCTATACATTTTCCATTAAGCAATGACATTCAGGAAATCTCTAAGCCATGTCCCTAAGGCAAGATGCAGTCGTCAAGGTAACTGACTTCTGGAGCGCTGGGGCTGGGCTGTGTCTTCTCTCTCCAAATGGACTGTCTGTGAACCCAAGGGACAGAGGGCTCTGGCCGGAACCACTTTTCTTCACCTTAAAGCTAGGCTCAGATGGGCCGCTGAGGACAAAGGTTTTCTGTTCACAAAACGAACGGAGCTTTTTCTACAGAAAACCTGACCCTCTAACTCTGCCTTATCTCTGTGGCTTTAAACTACCACCTCCAGCGCAAAAGCCAAAACCTCATTCCATTTCTAGCCGGCTGGTTCACATTTGACTTATGGTAACATCTACATCTTCAAAACACATGAGATTGCTTCTGGCCTCACTCCCACTTTAAAGATGAAGAAACTGAGGCACAGAGAAGTAATTTACACAGGATGTGGAAAGATCAGGCCTAACCAGCCAGGGTGGCCCAGAATTTTACACAATTCCTACACAATTCCTGGGGAGTTTCAGTTGGTCTCTGAACCAAGGAAGTCCCCACTTGTGAGCTGAGTATGTACCCCCAGGAGGGTCCAATCTTAACTGGCCACCATCTTAACTAACATAAAAAACTCAAGCACAAGACCCACACACTTGTAACGTCTGAGGTCAGTTCCGTAAGGAAAGAAACTACTAAAGGTTTTCAGTTCAAACATGAAGGCATGATACGTGTTCGACAGATGAGATGGATTTGGGAGCCACAAGTACCTCGGAGTTTCTTTTAGGAGAATCTGAGGACAACCCATGACAGGTGACACCCATTGCTCCATGGCAGGGATCACCATGATACCCCCAGGACCCCTCAGGAGACCAGGCCCAGACACCCTACCCTGAACCTTGCAGCTTGGCTCTCCCATGACTGTGGGCAAGTAAAATCCTTGGGAAACTTGAAGAAGCCATTAATCTGGACTGCAGCAAACGTGAGGGAAACAGGCAAGAATGCAGTCTGCTGTGGGCCAAAGGAGAGGCGCACCGGCGCACCACCAATCAGGCCCAGGACGACTTTTCTGAGGCACAGACCCAACAGGCCACAGCCTTGGGTGCATTCTCCCCACAGCGGCTGCCCCTACAATCAACACTTCAAACAACACGGGGCCACGTGGATCCCTTCCTTGTCACCTTCAGGACTTTCACTGCCTGCACCTGGTGCTTCCCTGAGCTGTGTGTGGCTCTGAAGCTCGGCCATGGACACACATCTGGGAGCCCGAGGACAGAGCCATCTTTTACTTCACTCCCGTTCTCCCAGCATACAGCAGTGCTCAGTGAACGACGCAGGGATAGAAGGCACCCTACAGTGACCCCACATGACTGTCATCCTGGGGTGTCCAGCGCAATCTAAAAGCTCTGGAGGAGGAACGCAGCTCTCATTCTCACAGGGAAAATGGGGTAACTGGCCCGACCGTCACTTACTCAGTCAATGCATTCCGCCTGAGCTCCACTGCAGGTCTGGGGACTCCGCAGTCCACATGACATTGTTTGAGTGATTAAGCAATACCTGGGCAAGTCACGAAAAGGAGGAGGGCAGGGCTGCTCTGACCATGGACGGGGAGTGAGCACTCCTGAGGGTGAGGCAGAGGGACAAAGTGTGTGACAGGAGAAGGCACACCAATGAAGTAACACAGGCACAGGTCTGGAGACAGGAGAGACCAGTGCATGCAAGGAGTTGAAAGGAGGGCAGGTGGGATGGCACAGTGCAGGGGCCATGTTGTTCACTGGCCAAAGTAACTCTCCAGACAAGTCACTAAAAGAGCAGCTTATTCGGAAAAGAAGAAAACCCTTCCCCAGATGGCCTCTATATAAATGGATCCCTACCCCGAAAGTTTCAACAGGTAGTCAGGACTAGACAGTTAACAAAGGGCCCAGCTCTGCCCACAGTCCTCCCAGCTCCATGGTTAGTCATCTTAAGATGCCAGTTCACTTTCAGCAATTGATATGCTAAGGATGCCGTGGACCACAGAAGTTCGGGAATCTCTGGGTTAATGAGAATACAATTCTTTCCCTAAGTTTACAGACCTCCCAATTAAGCACTCCTGCTTTAAAGGATACTGTCTGCTATCATCCCAACTCATCTAAGCGATCTGAAAACATTTTAAGGCAGACTTTATGTAGTAGACAACACAACTGTAATGTTTTTCACATTTCAAAAGAAACTATTTTGTTTCCTGGCGATTAGGAGGAGAGAAAAAGACAGACATGGGCTAGGCTTGGTTCTGAGACTCTGAGGGCAAGCGAGAGAGGAAAAGAGAAAGGCCATTTGCACCTGCCCAGGAACCGGATGACTTCTGGAGATTCAGTACCAGTTCTGCCCATTGTGAGAGGTTGAGTAAACGCAGTGGGTGCGTTGTGACCAGTCACACTTTGTACGTGAAGTCCACCTGAAGTCTTGGTCTCCCACAGGCCCAATGAAGCCCAGCCTCACTGGGACCCTGCCTCAACTCTGTCGTGTCCATTCCCTCACCCTGAGCTAAAGTGACACAGCACGTAGACAGCAAGATGCCGGGGATGGCAGGGCAGGTTGGCTAGAAGCTTCCTACATTTTCCTGTGAAATGTGGTGACCACACTCAGCAAGCCATCACCACGTACATCTGTGCCAGGGCCTAGGACAGCTCACCCACAGGTACCCGCTGCTTCTCTGGCTGCTGCTAAGCACATGACCTGGATCCGTCTGCTTCATCCTCACAGCAACCCTACAAGGCAGGTGGTGACATCAACGTCCTCGTCGTCAGCTCTACAGCGACATGGAAACAGAGTGGGTGGTGGCCTGGTTGGCCGGAGATCACCTGAGCCCGTGTGGCTAAAGTGCTCTGCTCCACAGCTGCCTCTGCTCACCCAGCACAAGGGCGGAGGCCCAGGCGATCAGCAGTGCTGTGCCCAGCAGGTATGTAGTCTGGCCAATGGCACCCCACGTCAACATCCTGGCATTTATTAACCAGTGGGCCTCCCCTCGCTGCAGAATGCCACATGGCCCTTGAGCTGGGTCTCAAGTCAGATTTCCAGGCGTGCTATTTCCAAAGAATTTCACCCCGTAAACAAATCAGAGCCAAGGTACTCTTACAGCACCTGGCATGTGCTTGCAATGTGACTCAGTCCACGTCACAGGTGGAATTTGAAGCATGCTGCCCTGCTGACGCTGTGGAGAATGGGGTCAAGGGGAAGAGAGACCAAGTGGTTATTTATGTGTCCCAAGCAATAAGGGGTCCCGTGGGGCTGTGGCCTGAACCTGCTTCATGCCACGCAAAACGCCGGCTGATGCCAGGTGACCCCAGCCCCTCGTGGAATGACAAGTTCACAGATGCACACATCCTTCAGATCCTTCAGACAGAGAAAGCCAAAACCCCACCCCCACCACTGCAAGGCTCTCCTATAAAGAACCATTTGGGGGAAGGGCACGAGTCTACTCAGGGACAAAGAGAAGGGGATAGGGGGCCCTGAGCTAAGGAAAAATCTGGCAATTTCACAACAGCAGTCAATTTGCAGCAAATATTATACTGTCCTAAGAACATCTTTCTTGGAATGTTGATGACAGAAAATGAATACCAGAAGGTGCGCTCCTTCCTGTTCCTAGAGCAGAAGCTCCTTCCTTTTCATAGCCATGGCCCGCTTCCCTGTGCGATCTGTGTCAGTCGAGAAGCACATATAGGATTCTTTTCCATCTGACTGGCTCAGGCAGCTGGTGAGAACAGTGCTCGTGTCATCAGCCAGATTTGCGCTGTCTGGAGCCTTGCCAGCGGCTGCGAGCCGAGGCAGCTCTTAGAAGCCTTAATCCTGCTTTCCAAAGCCGGTACACGCCCTGACTCCCGCCTCTTGGACCTGCCAAGCAGGCCCCGTTACCTCAGACTCAGCTCTGTAGCTTGCCTTGTACCCGGTGCCCCAGGGATGAGCCAGCCTTCCTGCTAGGGGAGTACAGATGCACTCAGGTTCTCCGTCCCCCACTGAAGGAGACCAGGCCTATAAGGACCCTGCAGCCAGACGGACTAGGAGCCAAGCCCCAACCCATTAATCAGAATTCCAGTCCCTTCACTTTAGAAACCATCAGCAGGCCCATTACATTAGGGTCACTGAGAATTTTGTACCATCTTTTCCCTGTGAAAGCTGCCAGCAGCTGGAGGGATGAGCAGCTCAGGTACAGTAAAAGGTCCCATTGTTACATGCAAGTTACATCATGGTGCTGATGGATAAATCTGGGCGGATGGATTTGTTAATTTACCATGTTCCTGTGATCAGAACGCAGTAGAAACAAAACAAATTAAAACTTTGATGTGGACAAGATCCAAACTGCTGCGCTTAACCACATCCCAGCAGGGGCAGGCTCATCTTTCCCATAGAGGGCCAGAGAGTAAATGCCTGTCAGCTGTGTGACACCAGTCTGTTGCAAGGCTCCAGTCTGCTGTTGCTGTATCACGAAAGCAGCCCGACAATCCTTAGACAAACGAGTGTGGCTGCGTGCCAATAAAGCTCAGATTGGCCTGTGGTTTGCAACCTGTTCCATAGATTTCTAGACTTTGCGTCAAGGCGAGGGAAACGTATGTGACAACATAATGTGACGTTAGAAAGGCAGAATGCAAAATTATAGATGACATTAAAGATGTACAAGTGGGTGGATACATGGAACCATACAACGAAGTGAGATACAGTGGCAGATCTGTGAATGACTACGCCTATTTACACTGAAAAACCGACCGACCGACCAACATGTATGTAAAAACTGCCCGGCCTTCCTGCAATCCACCCCGTTTAACAAGTCCCCACTGACCTCTGCTGGTGTGGCCGCCGGAGGGCCTGCCTGCCTGCCTCTCTACCTGGGGAGCTGGCCCCCAGGCACTCCAAAGCAGCCTTGACCCGGCCAAGTCTCCTAATTGGAGGCTGGAATATTATGAGAGAAACATGATGCCATCAATTCCAACTCTGCATTCCCACTGACCTGGGTCTTGGGCTGTACCTTCCATAGGTAAGAGTGACATTTTCTTTGGGTTGCCACTTTTAAAGTTATTACTCCAGCTCCTTACCTATCTTCACTTTTACACCTTTTATCTTTGTTTTTCTAAAACAATTGGTACAGTGTACGTGGCCATGAGATTAACCTACACTATAATAAAAACTGCAATGTAATAGGACTGTTAATTCGTGCAGAAAAATCCTGCTTTGAGAGGTGGATTCCAAGGTAGCCACAGAGCCACGTCAGACTGCAGAGCTGAGGTGGGCAGGTAGGCTGGGTACTTCCTCCGCTTACATGAGGGTTTCCTAGTAGGAAGGCAACTACCGAAATGAGGAAAAAGTCTAAGAGTGAGAAATTAGAATTAATCAAACGAGGCTGACAATAGTCTTGGGCTGTCCTGGTATAAACCAGATGGCACACTGGTCATCTGGAATCCTATTTACAACAAAAGCATAAAAACCAACTTCACGATTCTCATGAACAAAATGTTTGAACCATTTAAAAAAGACAACTAAGGTGTTTCTAGCACACGAAACGCTGGGAAAACACGTCGGCATCAACCTCCAAGCACGTGGTCCAGTCAAGCTGTTTGGGAATTTGGAAGGCCAAGGAGCGGGAGGTGGGCAGTGCGGGTAATCAGTCACTTGCATGGCCGGTGGCTAGCACCGTACAGGGGAGAAGCAGCCACTGCCTGTGGCGGAAACGTTCCAGAATGTGCCCGGGAGGCACAACCGGCCTGTTATATGGAAGTGCAAACAGTGAACGGGAGAAGCAGCCACTGCCTGTGGTGGAAACGTTCCAGAATGTGCCCGGGAGGCACAACCGGCCTGTTATATGGAAGTGCAAACAGTGAACGAGTAAGCAAGGCTAACAGGGTGGGGTGGGGATCCCCACAAAAGCGCATCATGTCTCTACGTGTCTCTTCAAAGCAGCAGAGTGGTGGCTAAGAGGGAGACTCAAGGTGTCCCTAGGACCCACCTATGTTCGCTGGGACCAAAGGGGCGCAGAACCAATGGGGCTGGCACAAGAGCTTCCTGAGCCACCCATGACCCAGACATCCAAGCAACACTTTGGCCACCACCACCAAGAGCCTCATTGAGAGGAAAGCGAAAGCAGGCCTTCAATGGCCAAGAGGAGACATGGAAACATGGAGACATCCGAAGACCCAGGAACAGACACATCCATGAAGGACAAGGGCACACACCGACTTAGGGTTTAGGGGTGCAGGAGCCTGGTTACCTTGATGGAGAGCTGATGCTTGTAGGCTAACGTTTTCTTCGGTGACATTACTCTTTGACCTTCATTGAAAAGCTGAATTTTTAAAAGGATTTGGGGGAAAGGTTACATCGGTCAGCATAAGGCACTCTCTCAAGAAGTGGCTCCAGGAAAGACAACTGTTCCTCTCACCTTGCTTCACCTTTCATCAGGGACAGAACCCAGACAGGGGTGGGGGAGGTAGAATATCACTTTTCTCAAACAACAGGGGAACAAGAAAATGATGTAGTTCATGTCAGAACTGGAAAGACCCTGAGTCCGAGTCCTCGGTTTCCAAAGTAGGAAATGCAAGACTGACCCAAGGCCCACAGACACCCAGTCAGTGACAGATGAAAGCCTTTAAACGTGAGACACACTCCGCGGGCACAGCAAAGGCTGGTGCTCTGATAGTCCAGGCCAAGGCGCATCTTTCCTCTGCGGCTGAGGGTAAGCCACTCAGCCAGCCACCGGCCAGCACTGCAGGGAGGCCTCAGCCCTTAGCAGACACATTAGGAGATACATTCAATGGCTACTTCTGCCCTGATAATCTAACCGTGTCGGTTTGGGATGGATGCTTGGATTTAAATAACCCATCCCTCAAGAACAACTAAGGAAGCAAAGAACTGCACAGGGACCTGCTGCTTTGTGAGAACTAATGTTCTTGTCTGCCATTAATCACCCCTTATTTCCACTGAAGTAAATGACCCCCAGAAGTCCAGCGCCCTAGCTCCTGACACTGACAGAGCCAGGCCTGGGCTGTGAGTCCCAGGGGAGCCACAGCTGCAGCCAGGCTGGCCTCTCATACTCCGATTCTGGTGCATAGTGGAAGTTTACTGCCTGGATGGCTCGGTCAGCTTGTCCTTAGCATCCACGTAGAGCAGGATCTTTCAGCCCCTCAGGAACCAGAACAGTCACCACAGCGCACAGACACCACATTCCCGATGACCCTGCAGCATTCCCGGGAACGCCTCCATGCCTTTGTATTTAAACTGTAAAAAGTTACGGATGTGGAGCTAATTCACCACATGAAGCATCAAACCAGGCTCTAGCGTACAGAATGAATGAATAAAAATGCTCCTTCAAACGGCACCCTTGCGGGGCTTAGTAATTGGTGTGCGTGCGTTGTCAGGAAAGCTGGAGATGCATGCCGACGGTGCAGCTCGAGCCCACGGCCCTTCCACAACTCTGCACACCGTTTTCCGGGATCCTGAACTCTCCCAGTCTCCACGCTAGGCATTCTCACCTGGGAGGGAACAGAACTGAGATGGTGTCCCTAGTATGCTCTCTGGGGTCCCAATGGCCTCACACCAATGGTTCCCACACCTCTGTGCTACTAAGGACCTGGGGTAAGGAAGCAGACAGAGGAAGAGTGAGAGGCCTTCTCCCAGGTAACCAGTAACCGTTCCTCCCACCCCAACCAAGCCCCTTCCCTCTGCAGGCCTGACACCCAGTGGGGGAGCAGAGGGGTGCCCAGGGCTCAGGTGCTCACAGGCCTGAGGCTTCATTAGCATAGGACAGAAGATGAGAAAGGGACTCCAGCTGAGAATTCACCAAGAAAACAAAAGGGCTCGAAAGTTCTTCAGCAGCCCAGTAAGAGACGTAAGCGGAAGACCTGGGAGAAAGCAATAGTGGGGGCTGCTGCACGGAGAAAGCAGTCCTTTATACTCTCGCCGTATCTGCACACATCTGATAGAAATATAACACGGCCACTCAAGCACTGTAAAATTTTCTAGTAGCCATATTGATATAAATGGTGAATAGCATATTTTATTGAACATATAATAGTATATGCCAATCAACCCAGTATGTATATCCAAAATATCATTTCAACGTGTAATCACTATAAAAAACTGAGACATTTAACGTTCCTTTTCATACTTAGTATGTCTGAAATCCAAGCGTGTACTCCACACTTACAGCACATCTCAATTCAGGAGCTAAATTTTCATCCAAAATATTTGATCTATATTTAGATTCTATAAAATTTACAGTTGACAAAGTAGATGCATATATCCAAGGTGTTCCAAATGTACTTATAAGTCCTGTAAGAACTAGATTAAGCAAGCACCAGTTTTAACATTTAATTAGAATTTAATAAAATGTTAAAACTGACTTCCTCAATTGCACCAGCCCCATTCTGATGCTCAAGAGCCCCGTGCTGACCTTACCATAAAGATCTAAAAGGTCCCCAGTAGGGGCGGACGGGTGGCTCAACTGGTTAGAGCGCGAGCTCTGGGCAGCGGGGCTGCTGGTTTGATTTCCACATGGGCCAGCGAGCTGCGCCCTCCACAACTACAAGTCAATGAGCTGCCTCAGCTCCCGGGTGGCTCAGTTGGTTGGAGCGCGTCCTCTCAACCACAAGGTTGCTGGTTCGACTCCTCGACTCCATTGCAACTAACAACGGCAACTGGACCTGGAGCTGAGCTGCGCCCTCCACAACTAAGAGTGAAAGGACAACAACTTGACTTGGAAAAGTCCCAGAAGTACACACTGTTCCCCAGTAAATTCCTGTTCCCCTTTCCCAGTAAAATCTTAAAAAAAAAAAAAAGAAAAGAAAAGAAAAGAAAAAAGAAAAAAGGAAAAAGAAAAAGTTTCCTCCTCTACAAACTGGGGGCCAGGGCACACACATTAGGAACTTGGCTCTAGAGTCGCAGGGCCCCAGACCACCACACATTCAGGGTTGGTTTGATCCCACACCTACCACCTTCATCACCCACGCATCATCCTGTGCTATAAATCAACTTGTGTTTTATAAACTTAAATGTAATTATTCAATCATTAATATATCACATGCCAGGTCTGAACCTGCCTGAATGAGAGTGCCAGCCATTTTGGGAGGCAACCTGGGGAATCTTAATATGGAATGCAATTATTGTTGATTTTCTTATATTTAACAAAATGGTTTATTGTGGATTTTTTAAGGACAATCCTTTTTAAAAAATTGAATAAAAACTTCAATAATCTTTTTATTATTCCTTTTTGTTGTGGCAAAACATACATAAAACTTACCCTTTCAATGATTTTTTTTTTTTTTTAAAGATTTTTTTATTGTGGAAGGGGAACAGGACTTTCTTGGGGAACAATATGTACTTCCAGGACTTTTTTTCCAAGTCAAGTTGTTGTTCTTTCAATCTTAGTTGTGGAGGGTGCCGTTCAGCTTCAAGTTGTTGTCCTTACAGTCTCAGCCATGGAGGGCGCAGCTCAGCTCCAGGTCCAGTTGCTGTTACTAGTTGCAGGGGGCGCAGCCCACCATCCCTTGTGGGAGTCGAACCGGCAACCTTGTGGTTGAGAGAATGTGCTCCAACCAACCGAGCCATCTGGGAGGCAGCTCAGCTCAAGGTGCCGTGTTCAGTCTTAGTTGCAGGGGGCGGAGCCCACCATCCCTTGTGGGACTCGAGGAATTGGACTGACAACCTTGTGCTTGAGAGCCCACTGACCCATGTGGGAATCGAACCGGCAGCCTTTGGAGTTAGGAGCATGGAGCTCTAACTGCCTGAGCCACCGGGCCGGCCCCGATTTCAATCATTTTTAAATGCAGTTAGTTCAGTGGCACCAATACCATGATACTGTCGAGCAGCCATCAATCACCACCCTCCATCTCCAGAACTTTTTTTCACCTTCCCAAACTGAAACTGTCCATATTAAACCCTAACTCCCCACCCTTTCCCCCCAGTCCCTGGCCCCCACCATCTACTTTCTGTCTATGAATCTGAGTACTCTGAGTATCTCATACAAGTAGAATCACACAGTATCTGTCCTTTTGTGATTGGCTTCTTTCACTTAGTATGATGTGCTCAGGATTCATCCACGTTGTAGCAGGTGTCAGAATTTCCTTCCTTTTTAAGGTTGAATAATATTCCATTGTATGGATATACACTTCTGTTTATCCACTCATCCATCCACGGGCACTTGGGTTGCTTCCCCCTTTTGGCCATTATGACCAATGCTGCTATGAACATGGGTGTACAAACACCTGTTGGAGCCCCTGCTTTCTAGAGAATGTTCTTATTCTTAAGAACCTTTGCTAAAGTACTTGAGGTAAAATATCACAGCTGCAATTTACTTTCAAAGGATTTAGGAGGGAAAAACCCTGTGCGTTCATAAATAAAACAAATGTGGCAAAATGTTAATTGGCAAATCTCCTTTTTTGTAGATTCGAAAACTTCCAAAATTAAAAGAAAAAACCCATTAACTTAAAAACCAGCACCAGCTGCTAGGAAAAGAAAGCCAGTGTAAAAATAAGTACAATGAAAACGAAGTTGCTGGCACAGCTGCTGGCACTGGATTTGCACAAAGGGAGATTGGACCCGATCAGACCTCCTCCTCCAAGTGAGCACAGGATGGTGGGAACCTGCAAGGGTGAAGTGTGTCCTTCTGGAACTAGCTGGCTCTCGGGCTAACGTCACCTTAGTCAGGGATCAGGCAGCCCCCAGTTTGGGGACATCGTTGCGGGGGTGGAGAGCAAGTCCAGAATGAAGGCTATTACAGGAACAAAACAAAACCCAAAAAGGGTGGAGGATGGGGTCAGACTCAAACAAAACGTAAGAGGACACTGAATTACGAACCCAGGAACACTCCCAACTGCGGCACTGCCACAAGGCAAAGCCCGGTAAGAAGGTGGTTACCTGGGTACAGGGGCGGGGCAGAAGGCAGCAGCTGAGTGACAAGGCTGAGTGAGCCCACTCAGGAAGTTGTGTGCCCTGAGTCCCCCACAAACTCAGATGGTTCCCCCCCAGCTGGTATAAGGAGCTCGGAGAGGCTGGTGCTGCCCAGGAGGGTGGAGGGTGCTGGGCAGACGTGAGGAAGTCAGCACACTAGGGCAGACCCCGAGCAGGTTGTGGGGTGCGTCCCCAGCAGATGGAGGGGGACAGAGCTCTGAGTTAACCCTCAGTGAATGGCCTGAAGGAGCTCTTTCACTGGTGAAGGAGAACGCACAACAGTGACATCAGCTGAGGCGAGAGAAAGGTCCGAGTCCTCAGCGAGGGGCCCAGCACGCCAAGGTGGCTGGGACCGGCAAGGCCTGAGCACGAGAAGCTAAACCACATGCGCTCCAGTCTCAGTGTCTGTAACAATCAGGGGAAGCCAGAGCACAGAACACACCAGAACTGCTTCAGGTCTGTCTGCTCCCCTCCAGCAGTCCAACTGGGTCCCTCACACGTCCCCGCAGCCCCAGCGAGGACTGAGATGCTTCTTCACCCAGGATTCCTTCAAGTTACTCTAGAAGAAATCCAGGCTTCCTACTGAATGAAAACTGCTATCAGCAGAGCTCAATCTGATGAAGTCAAGAGAACGGAATCTGGGAAAGGTGTGGATTGTGGCTGATGGGAGCAAAGTGTGCTTATGGGGGTTCTGGCCCCGCCTCCCCCAGGAGCCACCCATAGCTAAGACCCTGCCCCACACACAGGAAGGCACAGGGCACTACCCTCCCACATGTCAGCGGTGCCTCAGCAAGGGGTTCAGGTCAGGTTCCTCCAGTGCAGAGAAAGAATTCACATTTGGCTTGAATTTGTCTCATGGAGAGGTGTGGTTTAAAGGCAGGATGGACAAGTAAAAACCACCTCACCAGGCTCAGACAGGGCGAGGGTATCACACACTTGAACACAGTGCCCAACGACAGCCGGTGTGAATAAGGTACTTCTGAAACCTGGAGAATGAATAGAGCCCCTGAAGACTTGAGGATCCATTTGGAATTAAAAAAAATAGGTTCCCATCAAGCCCCCCAAACCCCGCCCCAAACCTGATGACATTTAAAACCTAGACTGTTGAGCGACATGCCGATTATTCAGACATAATGGTTATTTTCAATGTGCCTTCTCTAATCCTGTTACCATGTTAGACCACAAAAATAGAATTTGTTTCCCTGGAGTTCACGAGTTGCCATCGAAATGACATCAAAATGCATCCTACTTTCAGGTGAAGAGATGCAGCATGGGTGCTGGAGAAAACCCCTCATCACATCCAGTTCAAACTCAAAGCCCTGTAATAATCAGCGAGAGCAAGCACACCTGGAACACCGGCTGCACAGGCGTGCCCGAGGCTCAGGCGAGGCAAGAACTTCACTCACTACAAGCACACAGAACCCCAGCCCCATGAAAGACCCTCGAGGCACACACAACGGAGGTGACCAGCGCCCCTGGCTGGGACCCACCATACTCTCTGCCCCCGGCCGGGCACACCCCCGAGGCATCACAGCTCACGGCACATACACCTCCTTCCCACTCGGAGACCAGTTTCCGTGTTTCTGCTTCGCTCTATTTACACACTGATCCGTATTCATGAAAATGTAAGCTCCCCACCCCCCAACAGACACCAATTCCCACATGGGTCAGGTTCACTATTTCTAGTGGGTAAAGATAAAGGCTATGACAGAACTGATTTCAATGCAAGGTATGATTTGAGAGGTTAAAAAAGAGTTCTTTATAAATAATTAAGAAAAAAGGCCACTGCATTACAGAGGTAATAGTCCCAGTAGGACCTAGACGGAAAGAAGTGGGCATGATGGCACTTCAGAGACTGCAAGACCCGTCAAGGGGTCGTGGAAGGGTTCAGTTTGCCGCTTTTGTCAACTCTGCTCCTGTGATCTGACTACTGGTCCACCCCCCCCCCCACCAGAATACACCTGGCCTGCCCTGCTTCTGACGTTTGCTGCCCCTTTTCTCTGATATGTGCTGATATGTATCTGTCTGGAATGGGTCTCTAAGGAGATGCTGTGGAGATGAAGAGGCTGAGAAACAACGGGTTCGAGCTGGCCAGGCAGCAGGAGCGTGCGGAGGACCGGTACATCTCTACCATTTGAGGTGCGCCTGGTTTAGTGAAAATTTTGGATTTCTGAGTCAGCCATTCAACAAACAACTTACTGTGTATCTTGCAACACTGCAGGCTCTTGGGATTCAGCACAAAAACACCTGCCCTCACATTTTGGCCTGGACATCGGGGTGGGGTGAGGACGGTTGAGGACGATCAAGAATGAAAATAACTAAAACTATGTGATGTACTATGCAGAAAAGAAAGGCACGCGGCACATGGGATTGGGCCTTTTTAAAGTCCCTCCCCCTCAGGAGTTTCCACAAGCAGGCTCTGTGTTCCTGATTTCATTTCCTCCATATTATGCATTAAATGGGATAAGTGTTCACCCGGAAAACAAACTTCCTTCACTGAGACATCTCCTTCGTCTATCAATTACTCTAAAGCCAGCTCCCCTGATACACATCTATTTTGGAGCACGGGGCTCTGTGGCTTTACGTAAAATCGCAGCTTCTATTCAATGACAGCATCTTTATACTATCATCTTTAAAGATAATGAAAAAGGAGAGAAATCTTTCACCTTTGAGAACTTACAAATAACACAACACAGCTTGTTAAGCCAGTTGCATACTACAACTTCACTTTTTACCTAGATGACAGCATGTGCACATTTTCCAGTAAAGTGTGAGAGTCAAGTGTTGGATGCTACCCCTCAGGCAGGTTATAGTGACAGCAAACCCTAGGTTTACATTGTTACAGCCACAAAAATACTAATTCCTTCTGAAAGTAACAGAATGATTCCCTAAACAAAATCCACAACTGTAAGCAATGTTGAATGACAGCTACTCAGTGACCTATGTTTCATTTCATAAATACATTCCTCCTTTAATTGGGAATGCAGGCCAAGAGTCCCCTCGTTACTGCAACAAGCCACTGCACTTAGTGACCATACTGTGAGAATTCTACCCCAGAATTCTCAGAAGTTCCACAGCTCCTATGTGCCAAAGGCAAAAGAGCTTCAAGTCACAAACCGTCTTGGGGAAGAGCCTCATGACCCCTTATCCATGACTGCAGACTCAGATGCCTTATCTATCCCCAAGGGTCTCTCTGCTGCTGGAAACGGAAACCCAGAAGCTCTTGGCGTTATTTGGACTATACAACAGACCATAAAGAAAGCTGCCTGCCTCATAAAGCACTGTGAGCAAATAAGAAAACATCTACAGATGTTTTTTTGAAAACTAAAAATGTCCTAAGGTCTTGGATTTCACAACTTCAGACCGCAGAGGATTCAGGGAAGGGAAGGAGAGCAGCTCTCTGCTCATCACTGGGCAGGCAGGACAAGCACCTCCTCTGGAGTTCAGCACCCTTGGAAGGGCTGGCTCGTGCCAGACACTGCACCCCCCCCCCCAGTGCACACTCAGGGGCCCTCACAACAGCCATATACCAGCCATGCCCACAACTCAAGGGGGCCAACGGAAGCACGACTCAAAACAGTGACACCCAGACAGAAAGATAACAACAACTAGTAAACTTAACTTTAACTCAGAACAAGACTAGCTGACCCTCACTAGTTCCGCTACAGCAGAGCGGTGGCTTGGGTAAGGCTGCCACGCAGCCCCACGCCGAGAAGACGGGCTTATCTCTGTTCGCAGGACAGCAGATCAGAAGCAGCTACCTGAAAGGGGAGAGGGGCAGTTGAAGGCACAGGAAGCGACAGCTGGCGATCTGACAGCAGCAAGGGGACGATTATGCTGTTTTACCAAAAGAAAACTGGCCACCAACTGAACTGCATGGCAGAGGGCAACAGCCTTATTTGACCTCACAGGCACGACTCATTAAGTCTGTGGGGAATACAATCAATACCCGGCAAGGGGCCCAGGCACAGCCATTAAAACCTTTATTACGGTCAAGTCTGCACAACATCAAGTTGACCACGTTGACCACGCATAAGAGCACAGCTCGGGGCGTCAGGACGTTCACACTGTTGTGCAGCCAGCACGCCATCCACGGCCAGAACTTGCTCATCATCCCAAATTGAAACTGTCCCCATTAAACAGTAACTCGCACTTTCTCCTCTGCAGCCCAATTCCTGGTAACCACTCTTCTATTTTGTTTCTCTAGGAATTTGATTATTTTCGCCATCTCATATAAGAAGAATCATACTTCTTCTGATGTCTGGCTTCCTACTTAGCACAACTGTCCTCAAGATTCATCCATGTTGTATATAGCGTGCGTCAGAATTTCCTTCCTTTTCAGGCTCAATAAGTGGGCATGCCCCGCTGTGTTTATCTATGTCTGCACCGGCGGACATTAGGCTTGCTTCTACCTTTTGTGAACAGCGCTACAGCGAACCCTGGGGAAGCCACACCCCTTTCCACCTCAGGGCGAAGATTCTGGTAATTCATCTCAGAAAGGCCTCCATCTCAAATGACTAGCAGAAACAGCTTCACCACTAAGCTAGTCAGGGTCCCACCAGCTAGATTTCCGCAGGGCTCACATGTAGCCACGACAGTGAATTAGGCCTTGCTAACCAGCCAGACCACCATTCCCTCTGTCCTCAGGCTGAGGACGTGCTAGATAGTTTGCAGTGAAGACGGCAGAGGAAACATCCAGGGCGGAATCAATAAAGCCTTTAAGTCATGCACGACCAGAAGAGCCTGCAACTTGCCCCGTGTCTGTCTTTGCTCATGAGACTGTGTGGCTTCCGGATTTTCAACACGCAGCACCTTAGCCAGGATGAAATCTTCGTACAAACAGTGGTTTGCAGAACTGTACAGCTGGCAGCATCTGGAAAACCTTATAACACACTGATGCCTGGGCCCCTTCCCACAGAGATTCCAATGAAAAGGGCCCTGGGTGGGGGCCACATATTAGGATTTTCAAAAGCTCCCCAGGTGGTTCAAGCTAAGGCTGTGATCTACTGCACAACCAAGAAATGGGGGGCTGTGCCAGGACATACCAGGAGTCTCAGAGTTTGTACAAATGTAACGCACAGTAACTTCCTTACAATCTGAAACTACACATTACTGTAAATGTGTAATAAAACAGAAGAAAACACCAAGGCAGAATGTTCTCCTGCCTTTCCATCTCTGCAGCTGTAACTGATAAAGGTCTGGACAGTTCACTGCGGAGGAGACACTGGTCTCTATGTACACGTGTGGCAGACAGCACTCGCTCCACTGGGACCCCACGAGCTTGGTGGAAAACACCTTGCAGAGATTTCCTGGGTCCACTCGTTTCCTCTCCAGGCCCGAAGCCACAGGGGTAGGGAGGGGAATGATGGCATGCGATTCTGCCGCTGGCACTGAACACAACTGAAACTTGGCTGTCATTCCAGGGCTAATTTCTGGGTGCAGAAATTCCCCTTTCCCACTGTTTTTGCCGAAAAGACTCCTCAACATGCCCCAGGCAACCAGCCACCTAGGACAGGCTTATGCTCCAAAGGGTCATGAAGCCAGTCCTCGGAACCTCACTGCCGGGCTCCCAGGGAAGAATGCTGTAAATGATGGCTGGATGCCAGGACTAATCCCAAATGAACAGAATCACTGATCTCCTTGGAGCCTGGGGCTCTAGGGCCTGGAAGACATCCAAGATTCCCGGGATCCTGAGAGCCAGTGTGGGGCGAGGTCTGGGGTTTGGGGCCCTGCGTGGTGAAGTGGCATGGTAGCCAAGGACAGTGAATGGTGGGCAGGCTGTCCCAGACCCTACAGGCCATTCAGAGAACAAAGAACTAACAGGTCAACCTTCAAAAAGGGAGGAGATAAAACTACTCTTCAGCTATAACTGTTTCCACAATTGCCTCAGCACTCAACTTCATACTGCTATTTTGTGCTGCTTAGAATTTCCAAGTCAGCTATGAATTACAAGTGCCATGAACGGGGATCAAGTCAGACAGCTGAAGCTGTCCACCCCAGAGCTCCTAGCTCATTCTGGGGGGGCCGCGATCTCCTCTCTGTGCAGACTGTGTCCCTGGCACCTCAGGGTAATGGGTATATATGACAGGAGACCAAGGTTCCCTGTCTCTCTCATAGAGACGCTCACATGCGTGGCTCCTGTAATACCATGTTCTCCAGAGCATCCCATCCTGGCAAACCCCTCTTCTTCAAGAAGCCTTCCCTGGGTCCCTGCCACCTGCCCACCACAAGTCCGCCTTAGGTAGCCTTCCCATGGTTCCTGTGGTCAGATTTTGACTTATCACAATCACACGAGCTACTTAATGCTGAGAAATTAGCTCCTCTCACCCCAGATCTGGACCAAGGCAAGGAGGCTCTTCCTCACCACTCCTTTTCAACATCTTGTTGTAAAAGTCCTAATGCTTTAGACAACGAAAGGGGTACCAAATAAGAAGGAAGAAAAAAACTGTCTTTATTCACAAATGACATGATTGTCTATGTATAGAATCCCACAGAATTGACAAAAAACCCCACCTGGAACTAAAGAAGCAATTATAGCAAGATTGCAGAATACAAGGTTAATACACAAAAGTCAACTGCTTTCCTATATACGATCAATAAGCGACTGGAATGTGAGATGGCAATCAACCAGAGCATCCACCAAACTGTGATACTGCGAGGTCCCCTTCTTCCAAGTTCCTATTGCTATGGACATACTCCAGTCAGCGCCTGGCAGGTGGCAAGGTCCCAATAAATGTTTAAACAAAGCCAGAAACTAACCACGATGCCAGCAGACGAGCCAGGGTGTCTTTAGGTGGCAGTAATGCAGAGCAGGTCATGGCTGCTAAAGAGAACAGGGAGCTGAGATCGGCAGAGGGGTGAGGTGGTACCCAACGTGCAGTTTACCGACCTTCCAACCACACCGAGCACTGGCTTCTGAAGCGGCACTGCCCAATGGCAGAGTTTTCAATCTGAGTTTTGGAAGTCCACGAGCCTAAAGGGAGATGGACCAACTTACTTTCAATCCTCCGAAAACCCATTCAACATGGAGGTGTACTGACAGAGGCTTCTCTAATTTGGAGAACTGGTTTCTCTCTGATTGTCTAAGCACATAAATCCCTTTCATGGGAAGTAGCCTCTGATAGCAGTGATGGCCTCACCCCCCAGGTGAAACACTACTTCAGAGCCTGCCCACACCACCCTGGGGCAAGCATCTCAGCCTGAGGCCCTTCTATTGGGATTTTGTAATAGCTACTTTGATTTTTTTGTTTATTTGGTCCTTGAAGAAACACAATCAGCAGTTTCTAGCAAATGGTAAAAAAAAAAAGGTAGTTCCTTTTTCTCCCCACATACAATCAGGTAAGCCCAAGATGTTAAACAATAGCAGCCTTCAGTGACATGTCACAAGCGTAACAGAAGACACCGCATGGCACCATTGCTATCATGGCATCTTCAAATGTTAGAAAGGCCAGGGAGACCTGCCACCCTCCTGCTGACCAAGCCACACAGACCTGTGAGGCTTTCTCAAGTTGTTCCTTCCACAGTTCTAAGTTTACTGAGAGCATTTCCCTTTTCTGTTGCTAAGAAAGCATCCGTGGAATAGAGAACTCCCTCATCTTCACAGACAAGCAATGTACAGACAAGACATAACCCCTGCACTCTGTCTTCATCAAGTGTGTACATCGCCTTGGGGAGCGGGGGATAGCTTCAGCTGCTTCTCAAGTCTTTGACTCAGACCAAAGTCCCTTCTTTTGTTTTGCCTACTGGACAAGTACAAGAACTTTCCATTTGCATAGCTAACAGGTCTCTTTCAGAGCATGTTGAAATTTCACCTTTTGGATCTGCCTTTGCACAGGCTCAGGTTTAATGGGAGAGGCCCCACCTGCTGACAAAGGGAATACGGACGTGGCTCCACCTAGGAGTCCTCATTCTGTCTCGGGGATGATGTAAGCAGCAGAGAGCAGCCATGCACCTGGGAATCACAGATGGACTGGTGGCAGCAGCACGGAAGGACCCAGCTGGGAGGAAGGGCACAGTCTGCACGTGCCTGACCCCGACCTCAGGCAGTGCTGCCATCTCAGCTTCGAGGCGAAGGTGAAGTATTCCTAACAGGAAATGTTGTTACAGCCAGCCGTGTCCCCAGCTAGGAGAACCCTACAAGCCACAACCTGAAAGGCGGCCAAGGCACCAGGACACCAGGTTACTCTGCAGCCAACAGTTGTGAGAAAGGCTCCACAAGTGCCTCAGGCAAGCACACCTACCTGCAACCCAATCCAGACCTCAGCAGTAAGCAATGGTTTATTGGTGAGCTCTGCAAAACACACAAACATGGGTAGAAGTTCACAAACAGAAATATTTGTTGTCAGCACTGCTGCAATACTTGGTTTATTTTTGCCTGAATATTGGCTACATCTGTACAAAACTGTGGTTAACTCCAATGGCTGTCAAGAAAAACTGTAAAATGCTTTTCTTGCATTCTTACTGTAAAAGCTTGTGGTCACACCACTCCTTCCCCCCCAAAAGAAAGGATGAGAGTCCTTCTACACGGCTTCTTTAACACCTGTGAAGTAAACCAAAATTATAACAATCGATTTATTTTCTACAACCAAAACACCGCATAACAGAAGGAATGCCGTTATCACTCACCCCCAGTTAAATACACAATCAATTCAACTCCACCTGAGGCCTAAAGAAAGAAAACAGGTCCCACACTAAGAGATCCCTAAGCAGTCCACGTTAATTTCCCAGGATTCCAGCACTGGGGTAACTGCTGGCACATCATGTCACCTTCATGGGTTGCCAGTGCCCTGGGCACTGAAGCAAGAGCCCTCTTCTGTTGGCAGAGCTGTCCCTTAGTCAAGGGGCACCACAAACACTTGCAGATGTGGACACTTGGGGAGCAAACGTGCACCCACGAATGCTGGAGGCTCTAGCCCAGCACTGCTTACTTGAGACCCACGTCTGTCTTACAGCAGAAGACCCAAGAGCTTTATTAGAAGGTGAACATTATGCATGAATGGGCAGACTGCCCCTCGCATTTTAAAAAGAATCCCTGCCTTAGAGTTCTTTCACAGAAAGTCACACACTTCTTTCACAGTGATGTATGTGGTCCATCAGCACAGTAATCAACTCAAGATTCCCTTGGCAGGGGTTGGGGGGGAAGGGATGAAGGAACACGGGGGTAGGACCTGGTGCATTCAGGCTATGGGCAATCTCCGCTAAGCAGTAGTTTCTTTGGTGATGCCCCAGTAATACATGCCCTGGCCTCAGGCAGAATGCCCAATAAGGACCGATACAGAGAGGCGCTCGCTCGGAACACGGACACATTTCCATGGCTCCTCTGGTGGCCCTGCAGGAGTGTACTCTGTGGCCTAACGTTCATGCTTCCTCCTTCCTCCCCAGAGCAAGGCTGCAGCAACAGGCCGCCACTAGGCAGCCCCCAGTCGGAGCAGGGCCCCACATTCCCTGCTCCTACATTCCGATGCTATCTCTCCTTAACAGCAGGCAGCCACCCGCTCCAGCAGCTCACCCACCACCCACCAAAGCTCTCAAGCAAAACACAGGCTCAACTGCTGCTGTAGGGAAGCTCTAGGGTGGTGGCTCTCATCTCTGGCCGAGCAGAGAAGTGCTTGTGGAGCTTGTTTAGAAAACCCACGTGTGGAGCAGGGCTGACTAAAGGAGGCACAAAAGGAATATGGGGGTGCCTGTATCATGACTGCTGTGGTGCATCTGTTGGAGTGAATTTTACAGCCTGTAAACTGAAGAAAACGAATAAACAAAGAAACCACGCCTGGGCCCCACCCACTTCAGACCTGGTGCTGGGCAGGGAAGGCAGAGACAGAGCTACAGGCAGAACGGGAACAGGCTGCTCTGAACCCCACGCTCCAGAGCTAACCTGGGGGACCTTGAGCAAGAGACATCTTCGTTAGGCTCATCTGTGAAACACAGAGGTTCACACAGCCCACCCTCAGGGGTGGCCCAAGAACCAGTAGGCTTACAAACGGCGCCTGCCAGCCATGAAGGGCTCGATGTTGCTCAACCACAACTAACGGAGGAGGGAGGGGAAGAACCCAAACTAGTCTCCTTTCTGGAATGATCCATCCACCCTGTGTAGAGAGGGAGCTCCTCGAAGACGGGAGCTACTGGAATATGCTAAACAACTGAGTGTTAAAAAGTGCTTTTCTGAAAGAAAAGCTCTAGTTCGAGGTAAAGAAAGGGTTCTGTGATTTGTGGTTTACACTTAAGACAGCAAAGCAGCAAGACCACCAGTCTTACAGGAGTAATAAAAAATCCTTGTGACCACTGAGTTTCTTATACTCCTCTATCAATTAGGAAAGAAGGGCAACTCTTAGCTCAGAGCAGGGGGAAAGTTGATGACATAGTTTTTCCAGACAGTGTTTGACACACAGGACAGTTTGTTAATCTTTCGAGAAAACTAATCCTGATGGAGCAAATCTACTGTGGAGAATAGTTTTTCATACTAAATGCTTCCTGGAGGACCTTAGCCCAATTTTAACATTTTGGTTAAATCTCGAAACTAGTAAAGACCTTTGCCACTGCAGGGATGGGGGAGGGAAGTGGACTCCTAGATACCAAAGTGCCAGAGAGGGAAATGACTCCCTACCGGCCCCAACAGCACAAAACAGGACTATTCTGCCTGTCTACTGAGGTCTCCTGAGTAAAACATTTAACTGTCATCACAATAAAATGCAACAAAGCCATGAGTAAGGAAAAGGTCACCTTGCATCACAACATCTGTTTTCAGAAGGTTACTTATTATACAGTCAATATTCCCCTCATATTCTGTTTTCTGGTATTGATGGGACGACGTGTGTACAGACTCTGTCACCTTTGATTGTGATGTGACAGCCACTACCCATCATAAAAGGCCAAGGCTCACAGACCATTCTCTTGCTGTTTTACGTTGGGAAGGTTCCAGTTTTTCAAGTGTAGACATTACAGGGATGAGAAGGAAAGGATCAACAAACATTTGATGGCTTTTTATTACATGCCCAGCTCAGTGGTTCCCCTCAGTGAAAAGTATGACAAAGCCCATGATCAAAATGCCAGCCAGAACACTCAGAGCACACAACTGGAAAAGACTCCCCAAGCCCTCACTCTGACCACCCAGAGCGGAAGAAGAAATGTCCACCCATCTTCATGGTCATCTGTGGCATCCAGCACAACACGGGCACTGAGAGAACAAGAATGGGGGGGCGAAGGGTTAAGAAACAGAAGTCAAGAGATGTATGCACTAGGGCCCAGGGTCTCACAGCCTCAAAGGACTGAGAGCCCCGTCGGCCAACGTGTGGCTTTTATTGATGTTCACACAAGGAAGTAGCACTGCTTTCGCCACGGTCTGTGAGTCTCATACATCATACCAGAACACTGACTCAAACCAATCACCCTTGCCCGCAGGCAGCCGGAACCGTAAGCCCCAGGATGTCTTAGTAATTGTTGTATGTACCTCCCCTAGGGACAAAACCTTTATGCTGAAACTTACTGATAAGAATAGAAGGAGAACTGATGTTATCACATCATTGAATCACCTCCCGAGCAGGTTGTGGGAAGGAATGTAGCCACAGCAGCAGCTCTCCTTAGACAGGGGAAGGTGGGGGGCTGTGCCCACCTCTATCAACTCCATTAGTTCTCCTGATGGCCCCTACGTGACTGTGCCTGGCTGGGGTTGTTCCTCCCTTGAGGAATCTTACCCGTCATTGACTAACCAGCCATCCTTTGGGGCCAAACAGGGAGACATAAGGTGCAAGCACAAGGGTGAAGCAAAGTCCCTGACAGGATCCGTCTCACAGACTCTCTTTAGGGGCAGGTACAAGGAGACAGATGGGTAGGCTGCTGTGTGACAACAGTCATTACTCTGCTTATGGACACCCTTAACT
This sequence comes from Rhinolophus ferrumequinum, assembly GCF_004115265.2. Taxonomy (NCBI): domain Eukaryota; kingdom Metazoa; phylum Chordata; class Mammalia; order Chiroptera; family Rhinolophidae; genus Rhinolophus; species Rhinolophus ferrumequinum. The sequence continues at coordinate 49,420,348 of NC_046301.1, forward strand.
ATACAGCGCACAATTCCAGCCCATTCTGTCCTTCCACGAGTCCGTTCACAGAAGACATACTGTGACACAAATGCCAACCACCACCAGATCCCCAACCGTCTGTCTGTTTGCTCACAAGAACACACAGCGTGTGCCTGCACATGTGGTCACTGGCAGTCACTAAACAATCTTTTCTCAAGGCCAGAAGCTCCTGGTTAGAAGAGTGTTGAGATTCAGCCATGTGACTGCACCAGGGACGTAAAAAGCAGTCATTTCTAGAACGCCTCAGAGAATCGCAGCAATCCACTCTAGGACTGACGGGGCACCTGCCTGCACCAGGCAAGCTTTGCAAGTAGCTGAACATTCTCCAAGCCACCAGTGCCCTGCTGGGGGATTTGCTCCTCAGCCAAATCTAGCCTGGCCACGATGCCTGTGGTGGTTGGCAGGCAACATACTAGCAATAACTTTCCCAGTTAAGCGCCAACTTTCCCTGAGTGTCCACATGCTTAGGGAACGCGGCTGGACTCAGACCAAGAAGTAATTACTGAATGCCTACGGATCTCAGGGCTCATGTGCCGGGATATTGTATTCTGACCTCACCAGAACCTTGCACACAGTAGGAATTAGAATTTAAGTTTTACAGCTGAGGATGCCGATGCTAGAAGAAATTAGTCATTTATCTAAGTCACAAAGCCTGCAAGGTATTTAAAGGCCGGCTAACACCTCATCCTCTACCCCCAAAACATTCCCTGATAGATTCAGGGCATATATTTGAAAGGCAGAACTGTGAAACTTTTAGAAGGTAACACAGAACATATGACTTGAGGTAGTGAACTTCCCACCAACCGCAAAACAAAAATGCATAAATTCACCTAAATTAAAATTAAGATCTTCTGTTCATGAAAAGATACTATAAAAGTGTGTGTATGTGTGCGCACACGCACACAGCCAAGTAGAAGATATTTGCAAAATTAAATCACTGTACCTTTACCCACAAAGATCTGGCACTGGACTCTGCAAAGAACTGCAAATCAATTTTAAAAGATAAACAAGCTAAAAAAAAAAAAGCAAAAGTTAAGAGCAGGCATTTCAAAGAAAGTCAACTAAAACTACGCAAGAAAATGCTCGCCTTGTTACTTTGCATTTCCCAGATAACTGAAGTCACAATGACATTTTATATCCATCAAGACTGGCAAAATCGAAGAAGTCAGTTAATGCCAATGCTTGGGAAAACGCAGTCTAGCATGTTGGGATGTGGAAAGGCAAACTGATGCAACAGGTTTTTGAAATAATTCAGTATTATGGCATCCCCACTGGCGCAGTGAGTCCGCTCCGGGGCACACACAGAGACACTTGCACACGCCTCACGCGTACACGAACGCAGAACAACGCTCACAGGAACATGCTTATTAATTGGCATCTCTTCTATCCTCATTTCCTCCAATAAAAACAAAGCTAATGACCCAAATACCCACCAATATAAGAACAAAAAATTATGACGCGTTCACACTAGTGAAAATGAGCTATAGCTACCACAGCTTGGATGAACCTTATATGAGGAAATGGCAGAAGTCCGAAAATGATATGCTGCATTGACATAAAGCTCAAAAACAAAACTCAGCAATGTATTGTTTAGAGGTGTATGCAACTGAGGCAAAAGTAAAATTCAGGATATGCAAGGAAATGAGGTACAGAAAGGAGCACGTGCGGAGCAGGTGACGAAGCTGATGGTGCCAAGTCTAACACTGGGAGGCAGACATTAGACTCATTACACAGTCAAGTACAAATCACTGCACCTTTCATCGTGCAGGCCTCAGTCTGCAGCATCTTGTGAAATCAGAGCACCTCTGGGCGGGTAAGAACAACCTTCTCTGCTGTGCCGTCTCTCGTTACTCACAGTAGAGCTACTTGGTCCCAGCACAGGATCTTCACATCCTTGAGGAAGGTGGGGTGTTTTTGTCACCCCATTTACCTGATAGAGGCACAGAGGCTGAGATTAAGCAGCCTGTCCCAGCTCACCTGTTCCCCTCAGGTAGTACATTCCATTTTCAGCACACTCTGCTGTCCAGCGTGAAACACACCAGAGCTACAGAGAACTTCAGCTACGAACGAAATGCAACACAGGGACTAGCTCATTCCCCTCCCAAGAAGAGACTGCCAATGGGGATTTAATAGTAAAGACTAACTTTGAAGTTATGGCTGGTTTCATTAACCTGCGTCGGCACAGTCTGCATAACATCCTTGAATCAAATTTTCAACCTCCGCCCTTGACTAGAAGCTGTTCAGCAACAAGAACAGTGAGTGAGATGGGTTCTGAAACACAGTTTTAGCTTCAGGTACACTGTCATGCCTGTGAGTGAAAAACGGGGAGGGAGAATGTGGATCGGAACCCTTACCCCAAGATCTCACTGTATTACCTAAAAAGATCAATTAAGACACTCATAGAATAAAAACTTACAGAAAATACCATGTTTTCCCTGAAAATAAGATCTAGCCAGACCATCAGCTCTAATGCATCTTTGGGAGCAAAAATTAATATAAGACCGGTCTTATTTTACTATAAGACCAGGTATAATATAATATAACATAATACCAGGTTTTATACTAATTTTTGCTCCCAAAGACGCATGAGAACTGACTGTCTGGCTAGGTCTTATTTTTGGGGAAGCACAGTAAGTCTCATGATACAGACTGACAATTCAACCCTAGGTCTGCACACAGGACCACCTTGTAACTGGTGCGCTACATGACAAGAACTCTGAGAAAATAGAACTATTGTTTATTCTGCAATTGCTGCTCAACGGGAAGATCAGAAGGGAGGGAGGGGATAAGAAGTAAAAGCCTAACTTCCGCTAGGTTGAAAGGCATTTGTGCTATAATCAGAACACAATAACAAGCGTTGGCAAGGATGTGGAGAAACTGGAACCCTCATACATTGCTGCTGGGAACGTAACATGGGGCAGTAACTTTGGAAACCACTCCTGCAGTTCCTTGAAAGGTTAAACATAGTTACTATATGACAAGGAAGTACCACCCCTACGTGTATACCCAAGAGAAAGGAAAACACGTCTACACAAAAACTTGCACACAATCACAACAGCATTATTCACAAAAGGCAAAAAGTAGAAACTGAAATGTCCATGAACATATGTCCCATATATAAGGATGTGACTGGATTTTCTGAAAACAGGAAAACAAAAAACACCAAGCTGCCTGTCTAGTGTGACGATCGTTTATCCAGAGGTTCTGTGCTCCCCTCCCGAGGACAACGCTGGGTAATCAAGCAGCACCGGGAGGGGGGAGGACAATGCCATTCAAGACATCCAGGCGAAAGTCACAGACACTGAGCACAGGGAGAAGCCGGGCCTGCCCAGAATGGGGCTGACGGCACTTCTCATCTCTGCTACATCCGCTCAGGAGTTGGATAAGCGCCCTCTCACTTAAAGGATTTCAAAAATTAAGCGGCTCTGGTCACATGTTGAAGCACTGCATAGAGCATGGGTGTCCAAACTGCGGCCCGTGTTCCATTTTTCATTGGCCCGCAGCAAATTCCAAAAATATATTTAGTTTACTTAAATGAACCAGGTGAGGCAATACGTACTTCACCTCGAGTGAGTGGCCCGGCTGTTTGTGTATTTTACTGTATATGGCCCTTGGTAAAAAAAACGTTGAAAAAAGTTTGAACAGCCCTGGCATAGAGAAATGATAAATTAGTGATTCTGTGAGCCTTTTCCGAGTTAGACTGGGTGAAATCAAGACACGAGTCAAGCCACTTGCCATGGAAAATGTTGGATTAGTGGGTTGTACTAGTTAGAAACCAGTGCTGTGGCATAACTGACAGGATGATACCCTGGGAAACCAGGAAGGCGTGAGGTCCAACCCATTTCCCACCAGTCACCTGAAAGACTCCTGGCTGGATGCTGGGGCCACTGTTTGAACTATCTCCTGTACCCTCTGTCTACTTTTCACAGCTGCTGGATAAAACCCCCACCTCCAAGTCGGTTTCAGCAAACAGGACACATGGGCAGTTTGTAGCGCCTGTAGGGTTCTGTGTCCAAGTTCTAACTCATATTAAAAAAATAGGCAAGTGGCGATCTGCACACCACGTTCCCTGCAGCATTATTCACAATGGCCAGGAGATGGACGCCACCTAAACATCCATCAACAGATGAATGGATCAAGAAAGTGATATACAGTAAAATGGACTATTATTCAGCCTTAAAAAAGGAAACCCTGTCAAATGTGACAACATGGATGAACCTGGAGGACATTATGCTGAAGCATGATTCCATTTATATTAGGTATCTAAAACAGTCACTCTTAGAAACAGCAAGTAGAATGTGGTCGGCAGGGGCTGGGGGGAGGGGCGAAAGGGGAGTTCAATGGATACAGTTTCAGTTTTGCAAGATGAGCAAGTTCTAGAAATCTGATGCAGGACAACAATGTGCATATCATTAACACTGCTGTACACTTAAAAATGGTAAGATGGTAAAATTATATGTTATGTGTTTTTAACCAGAAAAAAAAGGGCAGGCTTCAGGGCAAATTCCTCAACTCTAAAACAGAGAGAATACCCTCACAGGGCTGGTGTAAGGGTCAAATGAGATGCAACAGAAAATTAAGTGCTCAAAGGTACTATTAATCATATTATTAAAAGTGAATGTCATGATGTAGCATTAACTACTAAAATATTCACGTTTCAGGAGCCCGGAATCATGGAGTAAAACCCAATGGACCACAGGGCCTGGCCTGCAGCCCATCTGCCTCGTTCAGTTGCCTCACCCCAGGCAGACCCCACCAATGGCAACTTCTGGAAACACAGCTCAGCCTGCAGTCCTTGCTTGCATCTTCATTCCCGTTCTCCACACACAAGGATAACGGGCCAAAGGGGCCGGCTCTGCCTGCAAAACCCTGCTCACAAAACCGGGGTGCGAGATATATGGAACAAATGCAACAAAAGATGTCAGATAAAGCAAATTCCAAAGAGAGGTGGGGGATTTTCTAGGGCAGAGACGAAAGAACATGATACCTATCTAGGTAACTGGAATTCATTCCAGGATGGATAGTTTTAGAACAGAAAGCACTTCCCAATGAAGGTTAATTCTCAACCTGAGTTCTTACCCCGTAGAGGCTCAGCTTTTTCAAGCATGGGACCTTGCAGGGGCTCCATGAATCAGGACCCAGTCCCTGACTATCTTCTCACCAGAACTAGCCCCGGGCCCTCCTCTTACTCTCCCATAGTCCCAGGGAGACCTCTCCCATCCCCCTGGCAGTACCCCAAACCCCCAAGGCTAGCCAGACGGTCTTTGCATCACAGAATTGCACATCCACCTGCCTACAGGGCATGTTGACCAGGATGGCCTCCTGAGCCCCATGGTACTAAAGTGAGCCCATCTTCTCTAAAATCTGTCAAAGCAGGCATGACATGAGTTTTCCAGGAGTCTTCAAGAGCTCACCTGCTACGTGGGGGTAGTGGCCACCATGTGGGATAACCCAGAAACTGAATGGTTCTGTCAGTGCAGAAGTTCTACCAGACAACACTGCTTTAGAAACTGGGTGGGTCACTGTAAAATTAGTAAGATCCAAACTGGACCCTGAGAGAGAGAGAGGGGGATTCTAGAAGGAAAAAAAAAAGACATGGAATGGGACAGTGGACTCCAGGGGCTCAGAGTATCCAGGATGGGCGTCTGGGTTTTATCCTATACACAGTGGGAGTTTTAGAGTAGCAGGAGAATTATGCTGCAATCAGTCTATTGTATTTTGATCATGTACTCTCCAATTAGCTTACTAGTCTAGTGTTGCATGGAGCTTGTCTAACCACTTCCACCATTTTCTCTTGAGTAGATTTTTCTCACAGGTACTCAGAACCAAACTCTTATTCAATGAGATCATTTGTCATTTTACAAAGTCAAAGAAACATTTTGAAAGTAAAATGAAAATCTGTTCCTTCAGGACACACTTGTTAAATGAATCCCCACCTTCCTCGCACTGGGGCTCTGCCCACCACTGGAGAGCTGAGGATCCTGAAACACCTGCCTCACTCCCCCCGTCATGTTGTAATTGTGTGAGACACACAGACATGGGAAACACCTTTAATTGACCACTGAATCCTCACCACACATGTAGAATATCACATGGTGCCTGATTGCCTAATGAGTCCCGCACACACACTGGGGGAATCGCCAACTTAGCATGTTTACTTCAGGCAGGATATTCCTTTTACATAAGAATCCCTAAGTGGGAAATCAGCACCCAGGAACTGGACCTCAATTCTACCCACAAGAAGCAGCGTTTCAAGACTGAGGCTCACCACAATCGGAAGAAATCCTCTAGTTCACACTCCTAATTTAACAAGACTGAGAGTGCCTGGGCTCAAGATGCCTTGTCAGCTTCCTGACTCCTCCAAACTCCTTATTCAGTACTCACAGACTTTCACCGGAGCATCAAAACAATGTGGAGACGAAACCAAATCAAGGCAGGCTGGTGCTCTAGTGGAAACCTTTTCAAGGTGAGGCTTAATTCCACTCATGTGATGCATTTAATGAAAAGGAGATGTGCCCCGCCAGGGTAATGAATGACCCTCCCCCATCACTCCCTGCCCTGCCCTGGTCTCCCAGGGACAGGTGCTTGCCTGCCGAACTGTCCAGGTCTCCTTCCAGGCCTCAGCTGTCCTCAAGATGAACAAGCCTAAACGCCAGATCCTGTCCTATAGAAGGTCTCTCTTCCTTCTTGGACTGTATGGCCTGACCTCTTGTAGAGCATCCGTGAGGTCTACTTTGTCCCCGTGGGGATTCCCTCCATCCACACAGTGCAAAACAGAATTCAAGATCGTGTGGGCTCTGGAGCCAGGCCTGCCACATACCAGCTCTGTACCCCTGAGCCCTAACCCAGCCCAAGGGACTGAGCACTCAGCTTATCTGCAAAACAGAGATGACACTGAGGACTTAAGGATTACACAGGGCCGTAGAAATCTGGCACCTGGTGCACGGTAATTGCTCAAATATTCACTAAAGCAGAATGATCATTAACATATTTTCAAGCCCCTAGTCTGGGGAGGCAACACAGCAAGGAGAAATGACCCACATTGTAGCTCCATACATAAAGGCTGACACAAACAGCAAGGTGACTGATGGTAGACTTCACCATTTCAGAATAGACAAGCAGTAAATAACAGAAAAAAGGTCCATTCAGAAAAGGTAGTTCTACCCTTTACTGGGAAGTCTATTCACAGATAACTTTTGCTAAAGAAGCTTTGATTGAACCTTTTCACAGAGTCAATGATCAATAATAAACGTGGTCTCAAGGTAAACAATAGGAATACGGGGTTCTGGAATGCAAGTAGAAAAATCCACAGTGTGTGGCGGGTACCCAGCTCTCACAAGTGCAAGGAACGTATGCTCACATGGGTTTCCAGAGCAAACAGGATATCCCAGAGGTCTTGAGAGAGGACAGAGGACAGGCAAGCGAACTGCAGGCCGCCTGCACCTCAACTCAAAATGAGGGCTCCAACACTGGTAATTCAAAACTGCATTCCCGGAATTACAAAGATACGTGAGTTACCATCTTGAAATAGATGAACATGAAGGTAGTGTTATTTCCAGACAGTTCATCATCTGTCAGCTCAATTGTTTCCTAGCGTCAAAAGGAAAACAGATGAAGACACACATACACAACTTTATTACTCGGCACCTTTTTATAAGCCAAAGCATTTCAAAGTCAAGTAATTTTTAATGATTATAAAGGAAAACAACTTATACAAGGATGGTATCACCTTTTACAAAACACTTTCATGGGGACGGCCGGATGGCTCGAGTGGTTAGAGCACGAGCTCTGAACAACAGGGTTGCCGATTCGATTCCCAGATGGGATGGTGGGCTGCACCCCCACAACTAAAGACTGAAAACGGCAACTGGACTTGGAGCTGAGCTGCGCCCTCCACAACTAGAGCTGATGGGCCCTGGAGAAACACACTGTTCCCCAATAAAATTAAAAAACAAACAAACAAAAAAAACCCTCACATATGCTATCTCGTTTGTTTCTCTCTCTCTTGTTACCCTCTTTACTCCCCACCCCACTCTGGTTCAAGCCGTTGTTTCTCAGTCTAGTTGTGTTGGACACAATTCCCTGGCCCACGCTGGTATTATGAGCCTTGCGCTCCCCCCGGCCGAGGCAGGTGGTCGCTGGTCGGCCGCTCACAGCAGCCCACGCAGGCTGCGGGCCGCTCAGCGCAGCCCAGCACCAGGGACAGCTGTTGTTCACTGGCCCATGTGGGAATCGAACCGGCGACCTCGGCGTTAGGAGCACGGTGCTCCGGGCGGCCCTCTGTTTCTCTTACAGAATAGAAGGGTAAACTGCTTAAGGAACACAAGCCATGCCTGTATAAGACTGTAATTCAACTGAACAAGCCAACACTAACAGTAAATGGAGGGGAATATCCACTAGCATATACGAGTGTAAGTTTAATCTTTACACTTTAGAGATTAAGAAGGAACAAAGGAGTTTTTCACCTGCACTATTCTTAGAAGTCAAGTTCTTTTCCATCCTCTGACAACTCTGCCCCAATTACAGAAGTATGAATTATTCAAGTTTATGGTGTCGTATTTCCTATTCCTTCTACCAGAGGGATTTGGGGAGTGAGAATATAGCGGCGCTGTGCACACACCGCCCGGTGCAGCGCGTCCATATTCCTCAACATCAGCGTATCACGCTAAAGGATGGGACTGTCCCACCCCCCAAGTTCTGTCTCCCTCAGCCTGCAGGTTCAAGAGTGTGTGTGAACAAATATCCCACGGCAGAAAGCAGGTGCTAAGCCACGCAGGGGACCGCAGCTGGAATCATTCTAAGTCTACCCACTTCCAACACCACCAAATGATCAGGCTGGCTAGTGGTCCGTTCAGTTACCTTTTGCAGCAAAGGCTCCAGGTTGACACCAAATCGTACAGTTTTAGGGACAGCGGCAGCTTCAGTGAAGGGCCCCAGAACACAAACCTTCCTTCACCGCAATAGGCCTATTCTGGCACATTCTGACATTCCTTATGCCCAGAAAAGAGAAAATGCTGACAAAGGGGTGCACAGAGGCCCTGGGCAGGTTTGCACCACTGCTGACACACAGGTTACTTGAGGGTTCTGTGAAAACCTCTGGAAGGTTTTTACAAAACGGGCGCCCCACACTGTTCCCGCATCATGAATTTGCAAACGTCTGAAAAAGCAGGATGCGTGCAGCAAGAAAAGTCTTCAAAACCATCAAGAGCCTTTTAATTAACGTAAGAAATTTCTCATTCTCAAACTGAAATCCAGGAAAATCATGTTAGTACGTGAAAACTGCCCCAATTGTTTCAAGTTCACGACTGTGCATTTTTCTGGTGAAAGAACCCAGAGCACCCATCACATCCTCAAAGGAACCCCCGACCTCTCCTCAAGTTAAGAACCAATACTCCAGGGAAAAGCAGGGCCAGTCGCATCCATGGCCACTGGATCCTCAATTATTCTGAGCCCCTTAAAGGACTGAATAAATCCAACAGCGAGAACTGTAGTAAAATGATTACTCTAGCCGCGCGTCACACTTGTTTTTGGTTATGGAAATCTGAGTCGGCTTTCTGGAATACTAGAGGAATGCCAAGCAGCAGACTTTACCAGAACTTAAGTGCAGAAACAGCTTAGCAAATGGCAAAATGACGACGACAGCTTTTGCAGGCCTGGATGAAAGATGAATCCAGTCTACTGAAATGTGCCGCATTATAACTTCATTCATGCACGCGTTCAGTGAAATTCATCGACCTGGTGTCTTACCGGAGTCTTGCCCTACGCTTCCTTGTTGATCTAAGCTCATCTCACATCTGTTTTTTCCTACGGCTGTTTTTCTGACCAAAAGGGGTCCTGTCCTATCACTGGTGGCTGGAGTCCTGTCGCCCACCCAAGCGACTTCTGAGACTTGGTTTGACTCCTCCCAGAGCCTCCACAGCAGCTCCTTCTGTATCTGAGACCTGGAAAGATAAACGTGTCTTTCATTTATCCCTCTATTACAGGATTAGGAATACACATGGCCTTAACCATCTTCCCTTTACCCTTTTCTTAACTAATTTTACGCTGATTTCAACTAATTCTGGTTTATGACCTTAGTATGGAATATTGACTCCCTTTTCAGTCATCCAAAATTTCTAGCTTCAAGCAGTCTACTTCTAATGTAAACGACAGATGGTTCAACAAAAGTATCCCATACAGCATGACTCACAATAATGGCCAAGATGCTGCTGGAGCTACTACTTGGGGTGAGCAAGTGGAGGGCAGAGACGGGCGACAGGTGCCATGTCTGAGGTATCCCTGCACTGCATATGGGCAGGGATGGGCAATGACCCGAGCCAGCGTCTTCTGCCATTAGAGAGAGCTACTGGGGAAGACACACTCTTGACCTTGAGGTCAGGATATCAGAGATCGAGAACAAGCTCTACTGTCCCTGTTGGAGCCCCAGACTTCTTGTCACATCAGTCAACAAAGTCCCTCTTGTTGTAACTAGTTTTATGTGTGCCTTGCACACACACCACTCTATACACTTGTTTTGCCTGCTGCATCCTTCACCACTACATGCTTTCTCCACTTCCCCACCTCATTCCCACTCCCTATTGAGCTTCTAGCAAGCAAGCAGTGGGTACAAGGAAGAAGAGAAAAAGACCAATGCAGTTCACCTGCTACTAGGAAACATATCCAGGAAGTCACCCTTGGGAAAGTGATGAAGAAATAGATTGTAAAACAGCCAAAAAGAGACAGGGGGGAATCAAAGTACTCACAGTTACCACTGAGTTGTATCTAAAACAATGTTATTTCACACTGTTCTGACGTGACGATAATCAGAAATACATTTTATCATATACACAACATATAAAGTCAAAGTTTTTATGAAATACCTTTGAATGGGTGACAACCTTTGATGCTTACATTTTTTCCTTATAAGGTGGTTCCAACCTACTAAATTCATTTCATTACCCATCATTTGAAAAACACAGATAATACAAAAATAACTATTTTCTCTTAAAATCTAGATTCTGGTCCAAGTTTTTGGCACAAGAATTATTATTCCATTTCACATATGAGAAACTGAGGCTTGGGAGGGCACGGAACCAGCTGAGAGCAGGCAGTGTGCCCCACAGCGCCCACCCTCACCCCGGGCCGGCAGGTTCCACACTCCATGCAGCAATCCTGTTTCAACATTCCCGTGAAATACGTTTCCTCAAACACATGGAAAGTGTTTCACGTATAAAATCCCCAAATTTATCCCACTTTGTTCCCTTTCTTTTACACAAAACAAAACCTCAAAGGCCAAATTGCCCACAGGCATGTATGTGTCACTGCCTGGGGTAGGACAACTGGGGACATTTGCCACACATAAAGACACAGAAATTAACTAATTCTTATTTCTGGAAATTACACAATACCAAGCCCAACACCTCTCCCCTGGCACTGCTTCCACAGTCTTTGGACAGAACAGCAGCTAAGAACAAATAATAAGTTCCAGCCTTAAGTGGACACCAAGACCAGGAAGGTGACTTCACGCAGTGAGGCCTGGACAGAGGGTAGAGCAAAGTATGCACCCCCCCCCATCACCACTAAAACACAATAGAGACCAGAGGCTCCCTTTCTCCCCCCAATCTGAATATAATAAAGATGTGAGGTCCCCGCCCCCATGCTTAAGCATACAAAACTCGTATCACAAGTAAGGAAACTGAGGTTGAGGGAAGCTTATGTAACTTGCCTGAGGTCAGGCCAGAAGGGCCAGAGCCCTGACAGTGGACTCCACAGATCTCCCTTTGCCATAGCCCCAAGTCCTGGAATTTCCTACATTGGGCAGAACAGGCCAACACTTGTCAAGGAAAAGATCACAAGAAGAGCCTCTATCTAGGGTGAACCAAAAGTCTTTACTTGTATGTCACAGATCAAAAAGAAATGGCATATTCATTCAAGTACTCTCAATTGGTGGTTAAATGCTCAGATCTGACCAATCTCTTAAAGAAATATGTTCTCCGATTGTGTTTAACACAAAAGGAATTCCACATGGAACTGGATCTGAATGGCTCCTAGTAATGGCAACTGGCATGGACTGGTTCTTCCGGTCAACAGGCCCCAAGTCCATCAACCTCCCAGCCAGGAACTCCACTTTCCTGGCTCATCCAGCTGCCTTGCCTCCCTCCCAGAGAGGCCCTGAATTGTGACACAAACCTTCCTGGAGACCCGAATCCTTTCACCAAGCCAAGATGTCAACACAATTCAAATGAAGGCCAAAGGTGGTAGGAAGGTCCAGGGTGTGCTAGTGCACCGGGAAAACCTCGGTCCGGCAGCAACTTCCGCCACCCTTTGCTCATATAACCAGGTTTTAATGAAACAGACAAGTTACAGTTTAGGCCTGAGAACACACAGGCCACCTTCCCCTGCTGATCGTTTCCCCAAACTGTTCCCAGAGTCGAAGCCCCCAGAGCTGCCTGCACTGCCACCAATCCCAATCCATTATCACCACTTTTAATCTCATTATCAGATTTAAAAACAAATCTCACTTAAAAACAACCCCAACCCCACTTTAAAGCACCTCCTCCATTGGTCTCGACTTTCAGCTCACTTTGAGGAAGACACACATAGAGGGGTTCTGGGAAGGCACCTAGCCCATCTTGGTGTCGTCCTCTAGTGATACTTGGTGACATGCGCCAGCTACCTAGTCTCTCTTCAATTCTTCACCATGGTCAATGACAGCAAATAGCTAACCTTGAGAAGTCACTGCCTCATTTTATCCTCAGCTGAAAGATTCATAAGTGAAGTCTGGGGAAGGTTGAGTGACAGACTGAAAGTCACAGAGCGGGCAGCAGGGCCAGGATTCAAACTGGGGTCTAACTGTGCTGCACTGGTGGTATCAGTCTGGAGCAGGCCAGCAAAAATAAGACAGGATTGGATGACAAGAAGTGGCTCAAGCCCTCGCCGTCACCCTCCCCAGAGCATTCAGATAACACGTAGGGTCAGGAATTCAGGAAACAAAGTCCAACTCTGGGCAGGAGAGAGTAGAAAAGTCAAAGAGCAAACAAGATCTTGAGACACTTCTGCTTCTTAGAGCCCTGAGAACACTCAAGATGACATTTTGTTTTTACACAATTGCTATTTGTCAGGGAAAATGTTAAAAACTTCACCCTTATAAACAAGACACTGTTAGGCTGTGATGAGAGAAATGGAAATTCATGGAACTTTTCTAGAGAATAAATTTGTATCAAGTTTTCAAAACTGCACACCCTTTCATCTAGCAAATTCCCTCTCTAAAACTGAAAAAAAAAAAAGAAAGCTTGAAAATCATGTCCAAAAATAGCATAATTAAACGATGGTACTTCATATGATAAAATATTAGGCAACCACTTACCATAGAGCATTTTGGAAACGTTCACCATGTAATTTTTGAAAACTTAAAGAAAACAATCCAATTTTGTTCCTCATATGTAGAAAAAGACTATGATAAAATGGTACAAGAGATATTTCTTAACATTTAACATCATCTTAACATTCTGTGTTTCCCAAATTCTTTAAAATGACCATGCATAACTATGTATGGTGCCGGGTAGGTCCTAGAGTTATCCGGGAATCACTTCACAAATTACATAAATCTCTAACCACTATGCTATACACCTGAAACTAACATAAAATAATACTGAATGTCAACTGTAATTGAAAAATAAAGAGGAAAAGAAAAAAATAACCATATACTACTTTTGTTTAAAAAAAAAACCAAAACCCTTAAAATCTCATTTTCAAATGATGTGGACCAACCAGTGCTATTCCCTTTCAGGGTCTGGTCAAGAATGGGAGAGATGGCTGCTTTGCCCTAACTCTGACACTGGACTCACTCTTCATATATTTCTTTAGAATGGAACACATGCCATGATTTGCTTTGGGACATGTGGGTGCAGTTTAATCACTTGTAGCCTGTTTAGATTGAAAAAAAAATTAGATGTTTTTAAAATCACTTTTTACAATAGTAGTACAAGTTTGGGGTGAATTTTCTAGACCATCTTCTGTGCCTCATTAGCATTCCAAACTGTTTTCTAACAATGCAAAATTTAAAAAAAAAAACACAAACAGGGATCACATCATGCAGTCTATACTACATATCAACATGCTGACATCCTTGCACTTTCATTTCCTCATTCTTTTAAATAGCCACACCATATGCCATTAAGCTTTTCTTTTAAACCCTCTATGCAAGCACTAAAAAATCAATGCAGTTTAAAAAAAAATCATTGCCTAATTACCTCAACCTAGCAATTCCACTCCTAGGCACCTACCCAAATACATATGTCTACACAAAAACTTGTGTAAAAACGCTCCCCGCAGCATCATTCAGCAATACCCAAAAAGGAGAAACAACCCAAATACCCACCAACTGATTGCTGAATGGATAAACTGTGGCACTCACATCATGGAATATCATTCAGTCATAAAAGGACTGAAGTACTGATTCATGGTACAGCACAAACCCTGAAAACATACTGAGTGAAAGAAGCCAGATACAAAAGGTTGTATGTTGTACGATTCCTGAAATATCCAGAATAGGCAAATTTGCAGAGATAGAGAAAATCAGTAGTTGCCAGGGGTTGTGGAGATGGAGAGTGACTGTTAATGGATAGGGGTTTCTTTTTGAGACGAAAATGTTGTAAAATTGGTTGTGGTGATGGTTCCAGAACTGAATATACTAAAAACCATTGAATTGTACACTTTAAATTGGTGAACTGTACCGTGTGTAAATTACATCTCAATGAATCTGTTATAAAAAACAAAAAAATGTTCGATACGATTTTATAAGTGTAATGCTCAAATTATACATAACTTATACATAATGTTTGGAGAATGATTACATTAATAAAGAATATATGTACCAAATAAAAGTTATTGTGTAAGTATCTTGTCTTTCCTCGTACATAGTAAGAGCTCAGGAACTAAACTGTTGAGATGGATTGGCCAATCACATACACATACAGTCAGAATATTAAAAAGTGCTCAATGTTTCAAAAAAAAAATCATTTTTTTTACTGACAATATGAGATTCACATAGAAAAATGCTACCCTTACATGTTTATTATCAAGCATTTCATCTCCCTCTTAAAATACTTTTTTCCCAGGTCAGGGTTGAACCAGAGCCCAAACCCGCTCACCACATTTCAAACTGCTAACTAAGTGGGAAATGTACAGTAGACAGTGCACAGAAGCAACTGCAAGCCATGTTGCTTGGACTAATAAGTCACTGCAATTTCTAGAGACCTTAACGTTATCTTAAAATTCATTCTTTGTAAGCGACTACCTAAACAATTACGTCCACTGTTAACAATATTTTATTAACTTAAGAGGAATTATTTGCATTTGGTATTACGGACATGCCAATTCTTGTTCAGTTATTTCTCCACTTTATTCAATCAAAGAATATTTTTGGAGCTCTTCTAGGTGCTGAGAACACAACAGAGAATTAAAATAGGCAAAGCCAATCAAACAAAACCCTGCCCTCATGGAAATGACACTCTAGTAAAAAGAAATTAATTAAAGGAATTTTTTTTTTACAAATTCATGTCTTATGAATTAAATGTCAGCATCAACAAGGAATCCCCACAATCCCTGCCTTGAGAATGTCTTTTCTAAACACCAAAACCCACCGATTTATAAAACATTAGCAGTTCACAATGACAAGCTTTTCCTTCCTTTTTATAGATTTGCCAAGAACATAAAGACAAACATGATCTACAAGTTTATTCAAAATAAAAAACCGAAAACACTACATACAATTCTGACACGCGATAACAATGGGTTGTCAGAAGATTTAACAGCCCAGTCTTCAAATCACTGAGGCACCAAATGGTTTTTGCTTTCAATTAAAAAACTTCAATCTCCCTCTAGAATCTGTACATCCCAAGGCATTCAATAACCTGAATTGTGTAACACAAAAATATTGCATCCCCTACCTTCAAAAGCAAAAGTGCAATTTAGTACAAAGATCACAACTACTGGCTCAAAAAGATAACTTTTGGAAACAAAGTCTAAATTCCTCTAAACAATTCAATAATTTAGTGGAAATTTTACTGAAATTTTTACAAAGTGGCCAACGACTCTCTTGCAACTCTTAGGTAATTTTTCCCCCTCCTCATTACCATCCAAGCTAGGGAAGCTAGCTATATTGGCACCCCAGAACAGCCAACCTATCCTTAAAATGCAGCCACTTTCATGTGCAAGCAAAGTTCCTTATTTTCAGCAATTTGTCGGGGGCTGAATTCTAGCAAGATAAACCCAGGTTGGCTCACCTTCTTCCCGGTGAGACTTAACTAAAACTATCTTAACAGACTTACATGTATCTACTCCACAGCCTTAGCCCTTAGATACTATGTTTCCTACCAAGTAAAGGGTATGATGGATAATAAGGGATACATTCTGTTTCAGATCAGGCTTTTCCTCCTCGATTTGATCAACGGAAACCATCTGAGAGGTTTATCTTCCCCACGTTGGAGCTTTTGGGGAGGAGAGGTTGGTTATCTACAATGCTCTGCGGGAAAGATAATCCCCAACCAAACCAAAAGAATGTTTTATTATTGACAAGGTCCTAAAACGGACTGTGCTATCCCAAACCTTCCTGAATTGAAAACACATTCATAACTCCTGTAGAGTAACGCTTTCTTTACAATTTCCAAGGACTACAAAATCCAAGGACTAACAATTTAATGAACTTGACAGCCTCATTCATAAAAATCTCCCAACCATTCTTACAGCAAAGAGCCACTGGCTCAGAGGTACGCTGTGATTTGGTTTTTGTAAACAGGGACAGCTAAAGCCCTCTCCAAGGTAAGCAAAGACACTTCAACTGTCGTAAGGCAGTCTCGGTGAAGTCACTTCTTGCATCCAACACACGTGAAAATGAACCCAAAGACCAAGACCATAAACCTCAGTAGGCTGCACATTTAATGAGTAAGCAAGTAAATAAAAACACTTCAAAAAATAACGTGTGGTCTTGAGTAAAAGGTAAGTCCGCCACTCTAGAAAAGACACATGATTCATCACCGGCCTGCACAGGAGTATTTCTACTGTCCACTACACCGAAGTGAGATTTCCCATCTTCGTCCCCCGGGCCTTGGGGGAGTCGCAGTCGGGTGAAGTTGTGCTATTTCCGCTTTTTTTGGGGGGGTCATTTTATTTCGCTGAATCACTACTCCCCCACAACCACACCCCAAAACACCACCCCGCACATCGCAAATAGGAGACCGTGGCAAGGACGCCAAGCGAGCACCCACCGAGCAAAACAAAGCACCCAGCGAGGGGCTGCCAAGCTGGGAGAAGGTGGGTAAAGAAAGCCAGGCTCGCTGCCCCCAGGCGCCTGACTCCGGGCAGGCGTGCAGCGGCAGCCTCCTCCTGGGGACAAGCAGCGTTCTCCGCAGAGCTCCGGGGACGCCCGGGAAGGTGAGGAAATGAGGGCGGAGGCGCGCTGCTCCGGCCCGGGCAGGACCGAGGCGCCGGGGAGGAGGGAGAGCGCGCCGGGCCCAGCCCACGTGAGCGGCCGGGCTGAGGCCGAAACCGCCCCGGGGACAGCGACGCCACCACCACCACGCCAGGCCGGGACTTACCCAGACCGGGCGCGCCGCGGGCCCCGCAGCGGCCGCTTCCTCCTCCTCCTCCTCCTCCTCCTCACTTGACAAAATGGCGGCGGCAGGAAGTGCCGGGCGCCTCGGCCCGCCCTCCGCCCGCCCCCGGCCGCCCGCCCCGCCGCGGCGCCCGCGCCCCCCGCCCGCGCCCCCGCCCCGAGCCCGGGGACGACCGCGCCAACAGCGGGGCGGACGAGCGAGAGGCCCTACGCTCCGACGCCAACGCCCCGGCGCGAGCGGGCGGCGCGGGGACGCGGGAGGCCCGCAGGCCCGAGCCCGCGTCGCCCCGGCCTCTCCGCCCCCGTGCGGCGCCGATGGCGTCGGAGCTGGCGCACCGGCCCCATTACGCAATGCAGGTGACGCGGGCCGTGCCGCGGGCCCCCTCCGGCCACCCCGTGCTGCCCGCCGCCCCGAAGGGCACTGGTCCTCACCTGAGACGCTAGGCCGCACGCCGCCCCCGCTGGCCGCCCGCCGCCGCTGCCTCCTCGTCGGGCTGCTGTGTGACGCCGGGGCCCGCCCGCCGCGCCCACCGCTCCGCCGTGCTCACAGGCCCCGTTTACCCGCGGGCACCGCCGGCAGCCGCCACCGCCGCAGCCGCCGCTTCGGCTACTCGGCTGCGGGAGAGCAGAACAAACAGCCCTGCCGCCGCCGCCGCTGCCGCCGCCGCCGCCGCCGCCAGCGCACTGACGTCACCGCGCACGCTGCGCGCGCGGCTCCGTTCCGCCGCCGCCGCCCGGCGTGCGCGCCCCCTAGATCGTGCCCAGCGCGAGCGAGCTCGGGAGAGCGGCGGTCGCCAGGTAACTGTGCGAGGCGGGCTCCCGGGGCCGGGGGTACCCTGCAGACCGAGAGAGGGGATCCCACAGACTGAGGGGCGGGACCCGGCAGACCGAAGGAGGGGACCCCGCAGACCGAAGAAGACGATCCCTTAGACGGCAAGAGGGGACCCCGCAGACCGAGCGAGGGAACTCCTCAGACGGACTGGGACCCCGCAGGCCGAAGGAGAGGATTCCTCAGACTCCGCTTAGACCGAGAGAGGGGACCCCACAGACTGAGGGAGGGGACCAAGGAGAGATTATTGAAAGCTGCGCCTGAGGGAAAAGAACCAAAGGCGGAGGGAGACGTCCAAAACTTAAGACGGCTCTGATGATTGACCCTCAAAGAGAGAAAGGACGGATTCCCACAGACTGACGGCAGAGGCCGAGGGAGAGACTCCTGTCTGAGGGAGGCCGCGCCTGCTGGAAGGAGTGGAGGTGATGTCGGGCCGCTAAGGCGAGAGAGCTGCGATGGGGGCCTGGGGCCGGGGTGCGGGAAAGGGAGAGCAAGGCCGAGGTGGCATCTTTCTTGGCGAGCTCGGCTAAGATGTAAAGACTGGAAGGTGCTGGGCTCCGGGCCTAGCGCACTCTCCCTCCCGTTGTCCCCCGGCTGACCTTCTTGTCCTTAAATCCATAAAACGAAATTAGGCTCAGGTCACTTGCAGTTTAAAATGATTCTGCGAAATTTTTCAAAGGGGAAACATAACCTCCTTTCCCTTTTGCTCTTAATTTACTCTTAGAATTTTAAGTCTCATATTTTAAAACTAGCTCATTCAAGTTATTCTAAAAATTCTAAGTAATGAAAAATGTTCTGATAGCCCTTTCTTTCAGGATATAGTGATACACTAGGAGAGCAGTCAATAGTTTTGTCTCGATTATGGTATTTGCTCACTTTTCACCAAGCGCAATAACCGATCACTGATGAGTACTGGGCAGAGTAAAGACTTAATTTTACCCTTTAACAAAAGATGGGATAACAAATTATTAAGTGCAAGAAATAAAGGTGGTAATGGTAATTGGTTCATTAGTAAGCTTCTTCTAATTCTGTATATATTACAGAATATTGAAACTTGTGAATATCTCTGGCTCCTAATTTTGCACGCTCAGCAATTTGCAGAAGATGATTGGAAATGGAAAAACAGGAAGGTCCACAGGGCTAAGTGAATATGGGATAACAACTTTTTCGTTTTCCTGTTCCACCTTTCTTCTGCCTCCCCCCAACCCCCGCCCCCACTCCAGTTCAAGTCGTCATCGTGTCTCAGTCTACTTGTGTAAAGCATAGCTCCCTGGCCCATGGGATAACAACTTTGAAGGAAACCAGAATATCCATTTTAAACTGCCCTTTCAGCCACAGTCGTCTTGTTGCATTATCCACTTAATTTATTGTTGTTGCAGACAACAAATGTCTTTGGGAGTAATTTGGAGCTCTCAGTTTTCAAGTTACATAATAAAATCTCTGCTTTGACTCTATAGAGTCACACTTCAACATCTACCTTGATTTACTGGATCCAACTGGAGGGCTTTTTGGCTATTGGTAGAAATCAAATCCAACCTGAAGAGAATATGCATGCTGTAAAGGGAGTTCCAAAAGCTGTCTTCAGAAATCTTTTAGGATAACAATGTCTCATTCTTTATGTCTTCTGTAGTGTATAGCCTAACTCCTCATAGGTAGCTCAAATTCAAAAAATGTCTATCCAATTGAACAATAGTCTCATTACTTAATGGTTCACATTTTGAATAAGCTATTTTTCACTTTCTTTTGTTATTACTGTGTTTGCAATACTAAAAACCCACAAGAGATTAATAAAAATATTAAGGAATGAAATATATAGTAGTACTAAAATAATTCTGACTGGTATTTTTTTTTTAATACAGTAATACATGAAACCATTTTAATTGAACAATACTAAAAAATAGAGAGGAAAAATAAAGCTTCCCCCCTCCCGCTCCCCTAACAGAATAACCACTGTTATCATTTTGATGTGTTTATACCTGTGCTATCTGATAGCCACTGGCCACATGCAGTTGAGTGCTTGAAATGTAGCTGGCTCAAATTGAGATGTGCTGCAGGTGTAAAATGCACATTGCATGTCAAAGATTTAGTATGAAAAAACATGTAAAACCTCATTAACTTTTTATATTGAGTTTACATATAATCATAATCATGTTGAAATATTTATCTATATATATATAGGGTTATATAGAGAGAGTTAAATAGAATATATTATTAAACTTAATTTTAACCTGTTTTTTTTAATGCAGCTCCTAGAAAATACAAAATTACATACATGGTTTGCAATATATTTCTATTGGATAGCACTGGTGTAGACTTTTGAGTCTATGCAACAATACGTATCCACATATAGAAATGGTTGTGTTATAAAATAAAGGGATCATTCCATATCTGTTCATTTGTAACATGTTCTTTTTCGTTTAATACATCTTGGAAGTCATCCCACATGGATACTTGGAGATCTGCCTAATTGGGAGATAATGTGGAGATAACATAGGATATGGTATGGGTATATCCTAATTCATTTATTCTCCTATTTATATTTATTTCATTTCCAGTTTTTCCATCATCATAATCAATATTACAATGAATATCCTTATACGTTTCTCATTCTCTTTTCATACATGCCAGGAATTTTCCAAATTCAAAAAATTACATAGTGTTTTCTTAAAAGCAAGGGTAAATCTATATAGCACGATCAACTTTGGAAAAGCTGGAGGTGTTTGATTTGTAATGGCATGAATCCATGCCTACTGTCCAGTGAGAATTTGCCCATGAGGTTACATTCTGGAATTTATCGTTTGCTCCTAGAGATGTTGAGTGCCTCACACAAGATCACACATTTATACACTTTAGAACTCAGATCTCCTGCCTCCATGAAGACTGCCTTCCTTTTTTCTATAGCCCAGGAATTGACAAATTTTTTCTGTAAAGAGTCAGGCAGTGAATATTTTAGGCTTTGTGGGCCATACAGTCTCTATAACATAGCCAGTCTTGGTAGCAGTTGGTTACAGTTAATCAGCCAATATTGATACATTATTATTAACTAAACTCAATAGTTTACATTAGGGTTCACTCTGTGTTGTATGCTCTATGGGCTTTGACAAATGTGTAATGACATGTATCCACCGTTATGCTTGCCAATTTTTAACACAGACTAGCTAGGAACAAACATAAGCTTCAGAGTAAAGCATTACAATTCTGTCAGCTACAAACAGGTACAAGATGGCCCTAAGTCTCTGGTCCTTCATTAATTTGTATTTTGCTATGTTTTGCTTAGTTTTGAAGTGATTTACAAACATCATTCACTGTCACACTCAAAATAATGAGATTGCTGGAAAACCTAGTGGAATGTACAATGAAGAGCCGTACGATTGCCGTAATAAAAGGAAGTGATTGTAAAAGTTTCAGAGTGAAAAGAAAATGCAAATGGGATAAAGTGCTTAGGAGGAAGGAGTGTGGAGGTCAAAGAAGGAATGATAGTGGGAACTCTCATTTGATTCAGCCATTTTAGAAAATGCTCATCGTTTGGGTCATTTTAGAAAACAGTTTGGCCTCTTCTGGTGAAGTGGAACTCTGAATACTGTATGGCCCACTAATTCCAATCTCACAGAAACTTGCTGACATACTTAGGGTTCAGAATAGCACTGTTCCTAAGAGCCCCCACTGAAAACCCAAATGTCCATACATGGTAGAACGAATATAATGAAAATGAACAAACCACAGCCACACACAACATAGATAAATCTTACTAATGTAATAGGAAACCAAAGGAGCAAATCATATGTGCATATGTGATCATCCCTATTCGATGTAGATTTCTAAAACAGACAAAAATAGACGGAAGTTTTAGGGAAGTAAAACTATAAAGAATAATAAGCAAGTAAATACCACTGTTTACCTGAGAGGGTGATCAGGCAGGGATGAGGGTGAGTGTGGCCAGTTTCTGAGGTATAGCAGTATTTTATTTCTTTTTTCAAAATTTGTTTTTTTAAGTGTACAGTATTGTTAAGTGTAAGCAGAGTGTTGTATAGCAGGTCTCTAGAACGTTTTCATCTTACATGACAGAAAACTGTTCCGCTTCTTGACTGTGCATTAGCTTTGTAATTGTTCACTCTTATACATACCTATGCTTTATGAATATTTTTGTTATATTTCAATTTTTTAAGGAGAAAAAAGAATGAATCTTATACATAAGAAAAACTGTGCCTAAGAGCGAGGTGAATAGAAAAGGCTAATGATAAACTTGAAATAGACAAACTTCTGAATGTATGGTTAGGAAAAGAGCAGCATTGCAAGATAACTTCTAGTTTAAGACTCACACAGAAGGCTGGTGATTTGAAAGCTTAGAGGTTAAGCATGGTGAAGAGTGTTGCTGATAAAATTCCGTCACGAGCCACTGGTGATCCCAGAGGTTCAAGACCTCGTGGAATCATCACTGCATCAGAATGAGTGGCAATGGGCCAAGTGAGGCTGCTCTGGCTGCTAAAAAAGTTCCCCGTGTCATTTCTTGCCTTGATAGATAGGGAAGGATGCCTGATAGAACTTATTTCAGCCAGGACCCCATGATTAGGCCCATTTTAAAGCTTGGTATAAGGACCTAGTAACAGGACTGAAAGCGTAAATTTCTTTTGTCCCTTTCATCTTCCAGACAAATGGGCTCATGAAGCAGGCTCTTGTAATCGGGTATAAGAAGAGCATCTATTTCTCGATTTATTGTGTGGTAGGCAGCTTTCAAAGATGGCCCCCAATGATCCCTACCGCCTGGTATTCACACCATTCTGTAATCTCCCCTTGAGTGTGGACTGGACCTAGTGACTTATTGCTAATGAAAGAAATAATGGGAAGTCACTTTTCTGATTGCATTACATTTACAAAAGACTGTGACTTGAATCTGGCTGGACTCTGTCTTCTCAGCTTGCACATTTTGATAAAGCAAGCTGCCATGTAGGAGACACCCATGTGACAAGGAACTGAGGGTGGCTTCTGGTGAACAGCTGGCACGGAGCTAAAGCCTTCAGTCCAACAGCTGCAATGAGCCAAGTTCTGCCAACAACCACCTGAGCAACACTGAAAGTAGGTCCTTCCACAGCCATGCCTTCAGATGAGACCACAGCCTTGGCCAACACTTTGATTACAGCCTTATAATTCCAACTAAGGACCCAACTGAACCACACCTGAAATTACGCAATAATAAATGTTTTTATTTTAAGGCACTAACTTTTGGAGTAATTTGTTAAGCAGCAACAGATAACTGATACATCCTGGGACCAAATAATCCCCTTTCCCTAGGGAAGGCATATTTCAGCCTTATTGGGGTTGATGAATAGTGGTAAGTTCTTCCTTTTCCCAGAATATTCCCTTAGCTTCCTCTGGTTTTGCCATTGCTGAGCTAGACAAAATGTATTTCAAACATGGGAAAACTGTTGTGGTCTTAGTTCATTTGAGACGATTAGTATTGTTATCCTCACTGTCTTCCAGTGGGAAGGAATTAGGGACTTACGTCTCCCTAAGAAGGCTCCAGTTTTCCTTATGGGAACCATGGTAGTAAGGTAACGTTTCCTTACCTTCAAGTCAGTCCTTGGTCCCTGCGGGTTATCGCTAAAGAGTAATTCTTTCGAAGAGAATTTTATGGCAGCAAATAAGGGAAAATTGTGATGTATTTGTGAGCTCTCTATCTTCACTCCTATTTAGAGAACTGTTACCAAAGCATCAGAGAAACTAAAATCCCCAGGCATTTCCCATGGGGCAGGTTGAGGATTTGTCCTGAGTGGGTATCTTTGGGCAGGTTACTGAGCAAAGACATGATACATGTACCCACAATGCCTGGGCCTTGCAGGCACTAAATACCCAATGTGTTGACCTGTGTCTCCTAAATTTAGTTCCCCAAAGGAGATTTCATACAGGTACTTTATGTTCTTTGGTCAAAGAATCTAGCTTAAATGGATTGGCTGGAATTTTTTGGAGTATTTGCAGGAGCCTGGAAAATGGTCTTCCACACAAATTTAAATCGAATTCACAATTACGAGAAAGATTACTGAGAATATAAATAACTTTAAAACAAAATGATACAAGAATGCCAACATTGCACTAGAAGTTCTAGCCATAGCAATCAGATATAAAAGTCATCCATATAGGAAAGGAAGAAGTAAAACAATCTCTATTCACAGATGACATGATCTGATATACGGGAAATCCTAAAGAATCAACCAAAAAACTATCAGAGCTATTAAATTCAGCAAAGTTGCAAGATACAAGATCACAGAAAAATCATATGTATTTCTATACACTAGCAAAGGACAATCCAAAAATAAAATTAAGAAAACAATTCCATTTACAATAGCATCAAAGGAATAAAAAACTTAGGAATAAATTTAATAGAAATACAGAAGTTTCAGCAGAAATGCTGAAAACTATAAAACATTGCTTTAAAAAGAAGTTAAAGAAAACCTAAATAAGAGTTAAAGACAACTATGTTCATGAATTGGAATATTCTATCTTAATACTGTAAAGATGGCAATGCTCCCCAAATTGATCTATAGATTCAACATAATTCCAAATACTAGCTGGCTTCTTTGTAGAAATTGATAAACTGACCCTGAAAATACAGAAACTCAAGGGACCCAGAATAACCAAAACAATCTTGAGAAAGAGGAACAAAGAGGATTCACAACTTCCTGATTCCAAATCTTACTACAAAGCTACAGTGTGGTACTGGCATAAAGATGGCTATGCAGAACAATAGAGTCGAATTGAGAGTCCAGAAATAAACCCATGCGGCTGTGGTCAACTGACTTTTGACAAGGCTGCCACAGCTATTCAATGAGGAAAGAATAGTCTCTTTAACAAATGGTGCTGGGACAACGGGATATTCACACAGAATAGAATGAAGTTGGAACCTTATCTCACACCATATACAAAAATTCACTCAAAATGGACCATTAACCTAAATATCAGAGTTAAAACCTTAAATTAAGACTCTTAGAAGAAAACATAGGAGTAAATCTTCATTACCTTGGATTTGTAAATAATTTCTTACATCAAAAGTACAAGCAGCAAAAAACAATAAATTGGACTTGATCAAAAACAACTTCAAATTAAAGGGCACTATCAAGAGAGTGAAGACACGGGCGGCTGGATGGCTCAGTTGGTTAGAGCGCGAGCTCTGAGCGCTCGAGAACAAGGTTGCTGGGTTCAATTTCCACATGGGCCAATGAGCTGCACCCTCCACAACTAGACTGAAGACAATGAGTTGCCGCTGAGCTGCTGGAGGGGTGGCCAGATGGCTCAGTTGGTTAGAGAGCTAGCTCTCGAGAACAAGGTTGCCAGGTTCAATTCCCCCATGGGATGGTGGGCTGTGCCCCCTGCAACTAAGATTGAAAACGGTGACTGGACTTGGAGCTGATGGGCCCTGGAGAAACACACTGTTCTCCAATTTAAAAAAAAACCAAAAAACTGAATTTCAGATAAACCACCATTTTGAGAAAAAAAAAAAAGAGTGAAGGCAGCCCAGAGAATGAAAATTTTTTTTGCAAATCACATCTGGTAAGTGTCTAGTATCTAGAATATAAAAAAACCACACCTAAAATTTAACAAAAAGACAACCCAATTTAAAAACAAGCAAAGAACTTCAACAGACATCTCTCCAAAGATAAATAACCAGCAAGCCCATTAATGATGGCCAACACTATTAGTCATTAGGGGAATGCAAATCAAAACCACAGTAAGATACCACTTCACACCCACTAGGATGGCCAGAATCGAAAACATGGAAAATAAGTGTTAGTAAGGATGTGGAGGAATTGGAACCCTTGTATGTTACTGATGGGAACGTAAAATGGTGCCACTGTTGTGAAGGTCGGTAGTGCCTCAAAAATTTAAACAGAATTACCATCTGACCCAATAATTCCACTCGTAGGTATGTACCCAAGAGGACTGAAAACAGGTACTCAGATAGTGTTCAGTGTTCCTAGAAGCGCTATTCACAGTAGTCAAAAGGTGGAAACAACTCCAATATCCATTATTGGATGACTGCATAAACAGATGTAGCATGTACATACAATATTCCTCAGCCATAAAAAGGAATGAAGTGCTGATACCTGCTGTAACGTGGAGGAACTCAAAAACTTATGCTGAGTGAAAGAAGCCAGACTGAAAAGGTCACGTGTAGTTCCCCTTATAGGAAATATCCAAAATAACCCCCGGGACAGAAAGCAGATTAGTGGCTGTCTTTCAGGGTGGGGGGGTGGCAATGGGAAGTGACAACGAACTGGTAAGGGTTTCCTTTTAGGGGGAGGAAAATGTCACGGACCAGTTATAGGTCATGCGGCTGCACAATATTGTGTGTACACCAAATACCATTGTATTGTCCACTTTAAAATGGTTAATAGCTCATTTTATACGAATTTTTTTTAAAAAGTTACACTGAGCAAACCCCTTTTTCAATAGTGCCAACTGTTTATTTTCTCACTTAATTCTGATAGCCAAGCCCGTGAGAATGGCTCAGTTGCCCCCTACTCCACTATATTGCCCCCCAAACTGATTTCTAAGTTATATAAAGTGTACACTCACCAGATACTGTTTTGAGAGGAAGTACATAGACTGAGTCTGATTGCAGAAAACCAACTAAGCTGATAGGCTTCTTCAGTGCTCTTGTGTAAGATGAAGTGGCCCAATATTTTCTCCATTATCAAAGAGCGGTCAGTGTTCAATCAGTGCACAGCCACACCCATGGCTTCTCTCCATGCCCATCTTTTGGTTGAGACCTCCAAGGAAGCTACTGTAAAAAAATAAAATGCTAAAACGCTGTTCTACTCTTCCATTACTTCTAAAGTTATACTTGAACTCTCCTGTGCCTGTCTAATCACTACTGGCCACTTCTGGTGAGCAAGGACCACTTTCAGCCAGGTTATCAGGCAGTGCAAGTGATTTATGGTCCAAAATCTAATGTTGAATTTATTAATACTAATAATATGCACCTTTAAATAAACTCTTTGCTTATTAATACTAATAATATGCACCTTTAAATAAACTCTTTGCTTATTACATTGTATGTTTCCTCTTTTGACGACTGTATTAATTTCATTAAAACTCAGGGAAATCACACAGGTCCACAATATGATTACACGAAGTTGTAATTAGGCTGCAATTCCTAAAATTTGTTTTGCTTGGGAATACAGGGATGCCATGTTCACTGAACCTGTTTTTAAATAGTACTGGTGCTCTGTGGAAAGTTCATGGCCATTGGTATCTCAGACCTGTATATTAATTTGGGTATCCCCACATCTTTGATGTGTGACCCTAAAAGTTCCTTAACCTCCCCGTTTTTCCTCTGTAAGTGGTTATTAACTGGTATTAATTCCCAATGAAGCAGCTTGCAATTTATTCCTGTCATCTCAGGAAATATGAGGGCATCCCTTTGTGCACCCCAAGTAGTTAGTCCCATCCCGGGTCATGATGGCATGGTTCACGCTACCTTTAGGAATTAAATGATTTGTGTCATTTCACACTGGGTGGGGGGTGGAAGAACCTCACTAAAATTTAGACTTAATGACAGGCCTCAGATTACTTTTACAAGAAAAACAAAATAAAGCCAATTTCATAGTTTTGTTATCCTTTTTCAGACTATTGATGTGCAATGCCATCAACGTTCTTGCCTTAGGAGAACAAGCTCAAAGAGCATGTTCAACCTGTGACTAAGCCACATCGATGGAGTACTGAGGAATGATGCGCAGAAACAATTCAGAGGCACCATTTTCTTGCTGACAGTTTATTTTTTAGTTCTAATATTGACTTTTTCATAAATATTCACATCTCCAATAAGGTCCTTGAGAACAGTGCCCATATTTTTATCACGAATTAGCACCTGGTACACAGTAGATGCTCATCAAGTATTTTTACCACCTCATTTTAAGTATTTTCCCAGTGGCCCAAGGATGACAGTTCTAAGGTTTACAGGGAAACAGACCCAGCGATATCATTTCAAAAGGGAGTTACCTTCCAATTCTTTTGATTATAGGAACATCTAACTGGTGCTTGCTACACTGAAACATGCTAGCTTTACTTTCTCGTAGATTCGGAAACCTCCAAAAGAGGTTCATTATCTTCATTTTTTTACAGATAGCATCTTATCTATGGCAATTTATACTGGGTTTTCCATTCATGGGAGTGACACCCAAGTTTTCTTTTCAAATATGTTTAAGAGGAAGTAACTCAATTTAAAGGTAAAAAACCCTGAAGTAATGCAGACGTGGAACACACATGAGGTAAAACCTTGTGAAGGGGGTTCAGCAAGGACTAAAGATTGGGAAAGTGCCCCAGGCAAAGTGTCATGTTGAGGGGCAAGTGGGTGTGCTGCCAGTGGTGCAGGTGTGTCAGGTTCATCAGGCCTCTGAGTTCACTGACGTGACACAACACCACTACGTTAACGAGACTGCTACATCTTGTGAGTTCACACACCATTCAGTGGGCTACAAAAGCAGAGGTCAAAAACTGATGCCAAAGCAAATTCTTGAAACTTAAATCTTTATAAAGCAAGATATATCCTAGTAATGAGCTGCTCCCAGACAAAATAATCAAAAAGGCATTCAGCCAGGGGCTGTATTTAATAAGCAAAGTATCATCAAAATCTAATTACCCAACGTTTATTATTCCAACTGCAGTATAGAGAGGTCTCAGCTGCTTGGGGGAATGTACAACTTCTGCAGCCTTCAAACCGAGGCAGAAAGCCACACAACTCTGTAAGACAAGCCTGTGAGGTACACTTTTCTGAAGGAAATGGCTGAGCCTCTTCACCAAAACCAGTTTTCAGTATATTCCAGTTAACACACGCCCTAGTACTGTTTGCAAACCAAAGGAAAAAGACCATTGCTTCATATAACACATCCCCTGAAACAAGGAGAATATCATTCTGTGGGAATAACATCTTTGGATTCTGCTTCATTTTGTTTCACTTCGGCTTCCGTGGCAGCTGGGGTAGGAGCAGTGACTGTTATGGTGCTTTCTGCCTCTGTTGCGCCTCCAGCCTGGGCAGCTTCGCCTCCAGCCTGGGCAGCTTCGCCTCCAGCCTGGGCAGCTTCACCTCCAGTGTGGGCAGCCTCACTTCCAGCCTCAGCAGCTTTGCCTCCAGCCTGGGCAGCCTCACCTCCAGTCTCTGCTTCAGCATTCCCCTTCTCAGATGCCATTCCACAGGGTGTCTCTGCTTCCAGCAGCTGTTCAGGATGTGGACCACTAGTGGCCTCTGCCATGTCTACAGGGCCTTTTCCTTCGGCCAGCATTTCACTACTTTCTGGAGCCGGCACTTCCCCCTCTACTGCCCTCACTGTTGCTGTAATCACCTCAGCTAAGACTTCTGCAGCCACCTCCTCAGGTGTCTCTTCTTTATCCTCACCTCCTAAATTGTCATCTCCCTCGATTTCTGGATCAACAGCTTCATTGGTGAAAGGGTCTTCACCCTGGCCAAGAAGAAACACAAGTCAGTGCAATCTTAAAGAACTGTCCAAATGAGAGATGGAGGAGGCTTACCTAAGTTGCTGGGAGCTCATGTTTTCATGATGGGAAGAGTTAACGAGAGAAATGCTTTAAACTACACCAGGTGAGTTAATCCTACAGGCTCTCAGAGCCTAAAGACTCAGAAAAGACATCTCAGAAAAGCTTCACCAGAACTATTTTGCACTTTTATTCAAGCATGTACCATAAGGAAAAGCTAAGATTTAGCTTTTCCACACCAAATTTAAAAAAAAAAAAAAAAAAAAAAAAAAAAAAAAAAAAAAAGCCTTGTAACAGGAAATTTAGACTATTTTAAATTTTAGTTTCATTTAAGCTCAGAGCCCTGGTTGAGGGTTATCCCCATTTTACATATAAGGAAATGAGACTCAAAGATCAGTAACTGGCCAGAGGCCATACAGCTATTAAACAGTCAGGAGTCAAATCTAAATCTGACACTCTGAGAAGACAAACTTCTCAGGAGCATAGGCTAAAACTGTCTCTAGTTTAGAGAAAGAAAACTAAATATTATCACTACAAGATTATGAAATGTGTTTTAAAATATGGTGGTTAGAAGCTTGAGTCCACACTTGACTTCAGACACTTTCAATCTGTTTAGGCCACAAGGTAAAACAATGATCGGTCATGGTTCTTAAATTGGTTACAGTAAGTCCTCATTTGATGTCGTTGACAAGTTCCTGGAACTGCAGATAAACCATGTATAACAAACAGTTTTACTACAGGGCAATTGATACAAACTGAAGTTCCTACAGCATCTCATCAATGTTTGAACGATGTCAAACGAAATGACATTATTCAAGAACCTGCTGCATTTAGATTCTGGGCCTTGAATGGATGGAATGCATTGTCAAATACTGCAGCACTTAGTAACTGAAAAGAGGGTGAACAGGTCCCAGCCAGGCTATACTGGAGCTCAGCTACCAGCCTCAAATGCTGAAGTCATGGGGCTGAGAATTTAGCAAAACGGGCTTACCAAGGAGGAAGTGGGGGCTCTTCCAACTTCTCTCCAGGGCACCCTCGTTGACACTTTTTACTACTCTGTCCCTGTCACTATCACTGGTTGTGGCACCTCTGGTTCTTCCCTTCACCTTGATCCTCCATTTCATTGTTGGTTGACTCTGCCAGCAAAACCTCTTTTTCGCTTCTTTCTTGGACAATTATCTACCTTGGATTTTGTTTTTTTAAACATCTCACCATCATTTGCTCAGTATTTTACGGCTAGACAATCAAGGTTTCTCATGGTGAGAGTTGTACAGATTAATCAAGCAGAAGCACATCCCAGAGTTCTCAAGCAAACAGTCCCAGGAAATCCACACGCCCGATACACTGCAATATCCCGTAACTTAGAAGTGCTAAATACTGCACTCGAGATAGTTTCATACTCGCAATTCATCTTACGTTTTAAAAGCTTTTCCCGTCCATTGGACTCCTAAACACAAACCTTGAGGTATTTTTCCAGCATCTTCACTATATGTCTGTTGTTCAAAACACTCTTAGCCACATGGAGACTTGTCTTCTTAAACTGTTCAGCAGCCAACTGCAAAGGGAACCAAATATGGGCTTTTAAAAATGGCTCGTATAGAGGAGCAAGAGAACACACTGGCCAGGCTACAGTGAGTTGCCCTGAGATCAGCCATATGCAGAGGTGGCTAACATCTTTCTTCACTGAGGAAAATCCTCAAGTGCCAGACGCCAGGAGTGGGAGAGAAGGCACTCGAGATACCAGAGCTGACACCATGAAAATGTAGAAAAGTCTGATCATCTTAAAAGATAAAAGCATAAATACATCCCAGTTACTGCGTGCACAAGCAAGGATGAAACAACCATTTCCAGATTAGAAGCTTTGTGGACTAAGTAGGGAAAAAGGGCAAGTCCTTCAGTTTTGAGTTATAATGACTTTGTAAGTTCAATAGTTCAAAAGTACAAATGTCCCAAAACAGAGCTTAACATCATACAGTAATCCCTGTTTATACAGTTTATACAGTGCTTTTGGCTGCTTTTTAATAAAACTGGCAGAGGGGCAGGCAGGTATTGACATCTCCATTTCATAGTTGGGTATGGTGGCATAGAGGGTGGCACTCCATTTCATCTCTGAGGACAGAGATGTTAAACCAGGGGTCAGCAAGCTACAGCCAGGGGGCCCAGTGCAGCCACACCCATTCCTTCCCTAAGTGTCTGGGGCTGCCCTGGCCCACCAACGGCAGACTTGTTGGACGGAGACCCTATGGCCTGCAAAGCTGAACACATTTACAAGTTGACCCTTTACAGAAAAATTTACTGATCCTGAAACTA
Organism: Rhinolophus ferrumequinum; assembly: GCF_004115265.2. Lineage (NCBI taxonomy): Eukaryota > Metazoa > Chordata > Mammalia > Chiroptera > Rhinolophidae > Rhinolophus > Rhinolophus ferrumequinum. The sequence continues at coordinate 49,452,585 of NC_046301.1, forward strand.
AACTTTTAGCCTCAGGCCCCCTCAGCTAGTAAGGAGCAAATGGGTCCTGAACTCTGGGTCCATTAGGCACTCTGCTCTGAATAGCCCTCGGCCTCAGCTTACAGGAAAACCAGTTTTTCAGCAAATAGGGAATTGACTCATTTACAGGGAACATTCTCAAACCAGAAGAATTTCAGCTACTGTATTTAGTCAATTCTAAGCGACACACTTTCTCACATCTTAATGGAAACTGGGATGCATCTTACAATCAATCGATGACGTGACAGACTTGATGGAATGTAGCAAGAGCTCCTGAGCTGTCAGCATTCCCCGTGTAAGACACAAGGTCCTGAGCTCCCGCTGGCAGCCTGGCCTCCCGGCCACAGCGGGAGGGGACTCACCCGGCGGTTGTGATTGTGGTCCACAGAGTGCAGGTGCCGCTGCAGGAGCTGGTGCTGCGCGGGGATCAGCATGTCACAAGCCAGGCAGTGAGCAGCCTCGATCTTCTTGAAGAAGTGCTCGTGGCCAATCCCTGTGGATGAAACCCACGTCATGTGGGATCTGGGACAGCATCAAGTAATGCTTTCCTCCCGGCCCCCAACAAAACCCCCATTTTCTCCCTGCAGACCTAAGAATTTAGGACAGATTCTGAGACAGGCGTCACCTGCCTTCCAGCAGGAATGTGGGGTCAGGACTACCAGTCTCTACACCGGGGCATTTATTAAACTTTTCTCATCCTTCGGCCCAAGGAGGAAAAAACCTTCAGAGTACTTCACATCACTCTGGTAAGTCACCTACAGAGCTTCGATCTCCATGAGGCCATGCTCAACGGCCTCTTACCATTGCTGAGTGCCCCTCCCGTGGGTCTTTGTGTCACATCCTCGGCCACCTGTGCCGGCTTCACATGGAGTCACATGCCTTAGCGCCACGCGGAACACCGCCCGTCCCAGATCACAGCTCACCTTTGAAAGGATCTGGTTTTGGTTTTGTGCTTTCCTTCTCCAGAAGTTCCTGGCGCCGCTTCTCAATCTTCTTATTCCTGTTTATAATGTATTCCTAGAGGGGTTGGGAGACGGCACCAAATGAAATCAGGAGAGGGTGGCACAGCACCAAGAGGCAGCTCACCCCAAGAGGCAGCTCACCACGGGCGGCTGCCAACCCCCTAGCAGATGACAGCCTTGTCTCAACTGTCCCCAAAGTGAGAAGACAGCTATCAGAGCAGCTCTGGTGGCAGAACTAGTGGGAACTACAATGGCTGGAGCTCTTGGTTGGCCCTCTGACACGGGGACTTAAACAACTATTACTCTGGAGACAGAAAACCTAAGTTTAGGCCCTGTATTTCCCTTCTGCTTCCCTTCTCTGACACCTGTAGGATCATCGGGAAATGATGTCGGAGGCCACGCATGTCTCACCTGGAGGAACTCCACCGTCTTGTCAGGGAGTTTGGTACTTATAAACCGCAATGTCTCTTTGTGAAATTTGCTTTGCAGATGCTTCTGGATTTCTTCATCTTCAAAGCTACGAAACTTGCACACGGAACAGGCGAACTGAATCCTAAAGAAAGAGAAATGATACAGGGGTAACCGTCTCAGCTTAGAACTGAAATGGAAATGGGAAAGTGATTTCTGAACCAAGACTTCTCATGGGGCATCAAGAGCAGCATTACCCCATTTTCCCATCTTAAGAACACGAGTACAACCTTGAACGTATTTCAAGATGATGATTAATAGAGCAATTTACTGCCATCTAGTCTCTTTGGCCCAAAAGCCCCTAAGAGAACACCCTAAGGTGGGGACTATTCAGAACTAGGAACTCCCTAAGCCCACTGCTCTGGGCGCACAGTACCTAACACCACAGCTTCTCAGATGTGTTTCTTTTTTGCAGCCACACCAACACCGTTTGGGCTTTGCACTTTTGCACTTCTTTTTCTATTTAAAGACAGTCTTGAAGGTAACAGCTATCTATAATCGCTACATTAAACTCCAGAAGTACTCTGGATTTGGACAAGGCAGCAGAGCGCCTCCTCAGCAGCTGTGCTGAATGGAGATCACTTGTGACACGACAAACACAAGCCAGGGACCAGGGAACTCCCCGTTGGCCTGCAGGAGGGCAACAGAGCCCCCTGCTGGGCACATGAGGACCACACGGACCCACAGGCAAGATGACCCACACGTGTTTCCCAAGTTGTGTCTCCCACCACACTGACTAGCATTTCCCCAGACACTTGAGTCAGCTCCACTGCACCATGGAGCGAAGACAGATAAGCTCAGGAGCCTTGCCAGTGCCCAGGCCCAGCCGACCTCCCCCCTCGCCTGCCTCCTCACCTGTCAGCTGCTCGGTCTCGCATCCTGTCTCTCCTCCTCTGCTTTTCCCTTCTCTTCTTCACTTCGTCATCCTCATCATCCTTCTCTCCTATAACAGAGAATTCCCTTCGAGACCCTCTGCGGAGCCCACAACGGAGCTGAGCAGCAGGGCCTTGATGGGACCGCAGCTTAGCCACCGCACCCCGAGCCCCACCGCTGCCTCCACGCACGGCAGGGTCAGGATACCCTGAGGCAACAAGGGGCTGTCAAAGCCCCTCAACAAGGATAGGCCTTCAAGGAGAACCCTTAGGAGTTCCCAGGGGAGAGAACTCACTCCCCACGTGGCCTGATACGGGGACACGGCCCACCCATCCCTCTCACACTGCAGCCCACCTGCTCTCTGGGCTTCCCTATCCTGCTTTTCCAATCCAGTTCCCTGAAGGGGTCTTCTCCCAACATCAGCTGAGAGAGAGAGCAGTTCTTCCCAGGTAAAGAGGAAGCCGCTGGACGGCCTCAACATAAAGCAGGCTGTTTTACCGCCCTCCGTCCCACCTCTAGGTGGGCCATGAAGACCAACCCGTCGGCCTCCTCTGAACTAGGGCTCAGCAGGTCTGACAGTCCTTGCTGGCCCAAACTCTACCTTCCACTTACAAAAATTGTCACTCTAGGGCTTTCCCAGGGCTACGTGGGAAGCAATCCTAGAAAGAAAAGTGGGAAGAGACCCATGGGTCCTCCGTCCGTCCCCTGGGGCCAGCACAGGAGCTCCTCTGCGAGCCATGCAGCCCAGTGCACCAGTGTGAGGCCAGGCCAGGCCAGGCCACCGCGGCTCAGGGCCAGGGCCAGACACTGAAAAAAGGTCGGATAAGCATCTGAACTGTAACCCCTACCCCTGATGCCAGTCACGAGACTGTCCCACGAAGATGGCGACCGGCGTGCGCTGCTCAGAAGCCTCTCAAAAGGGCGTGTGGGATTTTTGGCAAGAGGTCACTGCCTGAAACTATTACTGCTGTTTAATAGCAAAGTCATCCCAGGTAGGTAGCAGGACCTGCGCGCAATAAACATGTCACCTTTGCTTTAGCATTTTCCCCGCTGCATGAGCTTCTCAATGCTCTGTGTGGTCCCATGCTACAGAACAACTGTTTCAATGAACAGGGTGGGAGGACCTCAGACGGTTGGCTAAACCTGAACATAGCAGGGAAGGAGCATCTAAGACGGGTCTTCAGAATTTATGGTAGCAAAGTCACAAAGGAGCCAACCTGTGATACTTGGGGGAAACCAGCTATGGATAGACCCATGGAAACAGGAAAAGAAACAAGCAGCTTTTGGATAAAATCAAGGCCACCACGTCTCCGACTGTTTCTCCATATACCCCCGAGGTTTAATGTGGCTTGGCTCTTGCTGCCAACTTTGGACTCTTAGGTCTTTGGCACTGGAACTGACGAGACCTGCTGAGCAATGGCTGCCTCTGGAGGATCTCGGCCTCGGTGTACCTGACAGGCCTCCCCGCGCCCCGAGCTCCCAACCCAGGCAGGTGTCCGAACTCTGTCCCATGCAGCGACATGCACTGCAGTTGCCAGTACCCCATGATAGAGGCTGAGAGCACAGCCATGGGCTGGCAACCAAGGGAACTGTGGAAAGAATGAAGCCCAGGAGAAAACAGTATGGGGACCAGCACTGGCCAAGGGGGAACAGAGAAGATGGGCTTAAGGGCACCTTTCCTTTTCTCTTGTTTCTGAAACTTTTCCCTACCACTGCAAGCTGTTGCAGACACCCACAGATGAGTTCTCCCGCCTCCCCCCTGCAGCCTGCATTAACTGAGGCCAACAGACTTGTTTCCATTAAGTGCTGCTCCAAACACTGGAGCAAAGCCTTGGGGTGAGCACCACAGCCAAGGCCAGCCAGCAGCCAGCCCCTCCATCCAGGCCCCAGGCTTGTACAGAAGCCCAGCCTGGCTGGGAGCTGGGTAGTGAGTGCAGGACAGCCGGGCAGACACAGGACACTGTTCAAAGGGACACTGGGCAATGCCTACCTCTCTGCCTCCCAGAGTCGAAGAATTCGTCCTCCTGAAAAAGGACACACACGAAATCGGGCAGTGAGGTAGTTTCCAGAACTGTCCACACCAGCCCAGCTCCCCAGATTCCTGCTGGTCGCTATGCCACCAGGAACCCAGCAACAATGTGTCCGGACAAGGCCCAGGGTCTGGGTATAGAGCCTGAGTGTGTCCTGTCACTCCTGCTTGCCTTCTGAGATTCTGTAATGATGACTAAAGTGCTTTTTTTATTAAAATCACTGACTCTCTTTCAGTTCCAAACACTGATCTCTGGCAATTTACACCTGCGCAGCTCTGCATTTGGGAACACCAGGAGTTGTATGTCAAAAAACCCCAATTTGTAGGATGGAGGTTTGAGCATTCTTTACTGAAAATGGGCTTTACCAAGTTTCCCAGCCATTTATACTTTCCAAAGCTTGTAACAAATCAGGTATAGATAAAAATGATCATCCAACCAAAAATCAAAACAGCCATTGAGCTTAAGATTAAATTAGTAATCAACAGATACACAGATTCCCAGACTCGATCTAAGCAAGCCAGGTAGGGGGCGAGCAAGACCCCCAGTAACTGAAAATTCACGGCTGCTTGTCCCATCAACCTTTCCCCCAGCCCACTTGACCATCAGAAGCACATGGATAAAGCCTTCAGACCCCCAGCTCTCCAGGCCCTACATCTGACTTGGGGATCAGAATTTGCAGGGGGTGGCAAAGGCTCGCTCCCCAGGTCCTGGCTAAGAGCCGGCCTTAAGCACCAGTCTCCTGTGACTGGCTGGAAGGCTGAAGGACATGAATGTGGCTCAGCACCAGCACCGAGCTGGCAGCAAACAAGTCTCAGTGACTGTTTGGAAGCCTCAGCCTCCACAGCCTCCACTGCACTCAGCATGTGTCCATGGTCGGTGCGTCACTGTGAGACACAGGAGCGGCTGGGAATTTCTTCAGGAAGGGAAGAATTGTTCTAAGTGGAAATCTCTTAGAAATCTAGCTGCAAGTGAGGGTATTAAATCCACTCACGAGGTAGAGGCATCTACTACTGCAGCTGTCCCCGCCTCTGTGAGAAAGAGGCTCAAATAAGGAATAAATCCTACACTAGAGACAAAGGAGGCTGACCAGTGAAGGTGGACTTACACCCCTGAATTCTTCATCTCCCGACCGGAAGTCACCAGCTCCATCATCTACCAGACACAAAGGAAGAGGGAAAGTTAGCCCCTCAGCAGTTGACCCACTCCATTTTCACCCTCCCAAGCTCACTGTCCAGAGTGACGGAGCTTGTCCTGATTACAGTGGGGGCCGTGGGAGCCAGGGTGACACACAGCACCCTTGAGTTCCCACATGTCCACTGTACAGACAAGCAGGCTGAGCACTAAGCATGCGACAGACTCATCTTACACCCACCCAGGCCTACTGACCCCCACGGCATACCGTTTTCAGAAAAATCTCCTTCGCTGTCAGCCCGAGCCTGTTTGGGATCTGGCTCCTCGTAGATTTGCAACTGCTTCCGTTTCCTGCCCATGCCGTCCGGGCCGCAGCGGTCAAACCCTCTCCGCCGGGGCTACAGACACAAGCACATCCCGATGTACCGCTTACCCAGCCATTATGATACCCCCGAGAAACAAAGAATGGTTGTAAGATCAGAGAACAAAGGCAGATGAGGTCTTTTCACAAAACAAGGAGAGATAACAGAGTTGAAACCATCCCAAAATTTTATGCTGAAAGAAGCCAGAGAAAAAACCATGTAATATACATAACTGCATTCATATGAAATGTCCAGAACAGGCAAATCCATAGAAACAGAGAGTAGATTAGTGGTTGCCAGGGGCTGGGGGAGAAAACAGGGCGTGACTGCTAATGGCAAAAGCTTCTTTCTGGGTTGACGGAAATGTTCTAAAATTAGATGGTGATGGTTGCACAATTCTGTACATTTTTACCAAAAGTTGAATGGTATACTTAAAAATGAGTGCATCTTATTATGGTCTATAAATTTTACCTCAATAAAACTGTTTACAAAGGAAAGCCAGGAAGACGGGTTGGAACTTGGCAAGAGCTTACCCGATCCCTCATCCAGGTCTGTGACTGGCCACATCCATAGGGCACAGAGTGCTCGTAACTGCCCGCCGCCCCCTGCATGCCCATCACGCCATAGTTGGGAGCCATCGACTGGGAGAAGAGGGACGGCAGAGGCCTGCTTGGGGAGGGGCCTCCCAGGCCCCGTCCACCAGTGTAGTTCATCTCATTCCAGGGAGCAGACAAAGGCTCGGAGGAGGCTGCCGGGGGCAAGAAGGGGTCACTTCGCATGAAAGTGTTGGGGTTGCTCCGGTCCTGGAAGCGGCTCTGGCCCCGGCCCCGCATGAAGCTATCAAGGGAGCTCCGCTCGCGGGCGGGGTCCCGGCAGTCGCTGTACTGACTGCTGAAGCCCCCATTGCGCTCGGGCCCCAGGTCAAAGTCGTAGTCGTAGCTGTAGCTGGGGCGGTAGGGATTGTGCTCAGGCAGGCAAGGCCTGGAGTCGTAAGAATCAAACGAATGGAAACGGAAGGAGCTGCAAAGAAAGCACACCCATTACTACACACTCTGCGTGCGTCCTCACTGCCTCCTGCAAAGCTCACCTCTCCATACTCAGAAGAGCCAAGGAAACCAAACCACCACGTGCCCCTCCTAAATTTTCAGAGGCCAAGCAGACCAACACTCCCTTCCAAACACTGATGAATGAATGAGGGGCACAAGCCCTTGGCCATAATAATGGAGAGGCTCTGCTAGGCACCCAGTGCAGAAATAAGGAGGCTGGCATATTTTAACAGCAGTCACGTCCTGAGCCCCACCCCTTAGGAAACCAGCAAGTTCTAGTACAATGCCTCTGTCCAAACAAAGGCCCAACTCATCTACCCACAGTCAGGTGGGAGCCCGGGAAGAGACCTCCAGGGAGAGCCGGTGCCCGCTCCCATCTGCACAAAGCCGGATGTGCGGGATCCCCAGGGAAGGGCTCAGGTCCATAATCACCTCTCCCGGTCCTGTATGCCCTCCCCACCGCCGCTGCTCCCGCCCCTGCCTCCTTCCTTGGACATCATGTCCAAACGCTGGTTGATCTTGGCAATGAGCGAGTCGGAATTGTCGGTGCATGGCTCTGGGCCATAAGAAGCCATGTGCACAGCAGGGCCCCCAGCTGCCAGGCCATCGCTAGCCTTGGTGGTCTCCCACGAGGCTGGGCCATAGCTGTAGGTTGCTCCTGTGGTGACGCTGGTATTCTGGGCACCATAATAATTGTAGTTTTCATAACCTGCCAGAGAGAGGAAGAGCCAAGTCAGACCTCAGCAGCCACAAGGTTGGTCCATGGTGGACATATCTGGGGAGGAGCACCCACTATCCACAGAGAAGGAAGAGGGTCATGGGACCAAGTGTCGCTGGCATCTCCCACCTTTGGACAGCTCGCAAAGGCAGCAGGAAGAGGGAAGGGGCAAGGCCTTCACTCTGAGAAGTGGGGTTTTCGTGCTAGATCCTAAGGCTTGCTTCCCATCTAAAGCCAGAGGACTGGCAGTTGGGGCTGGTGACAGACCCACCACAGAGCTACTGCTCCCAGGACACAATCACAACCTCCTCTCATCACCTCCTGTAAGTTCCCCTCGAGGACTGCTCAGCACCTCAGGCCGGCCTGCCGAGCCTTCAGGAGTGCTGTGAGCGCAGCTAGGAAGGAATATGGGGATCCCTGCATCCCAGCTCCTCTCAAGAGGCCCTCTCGCCCACTCACGGACCCCCAGAAAGGCCTACCTTGCCAGCTAGCCACACCAGCTCCATATGCACCTTAGAGGAAACAAAAATATACAACAGCTGTTCGCAGAATGAAGGCACCTGAGACACCCCTCCACACACCTGGATTTTGAGGACAGTTGCCACCTCACTCCACTATCCACAGGAGAAGGGCTGCGGGTGGCTGTGGCAGTGCCCTTGGTTTCCTATTAAGACCAGAAAAGGCTGGGGCCCACCAGCTGTAAAACTTATTTCCTACTGGAGCACTCTGAAGCATAATCAGGGCTTTCCTCCCAGGCAAGGCCGATGTCCCCCAGCAGGGCAATGGGAAGGATGCTGCAGCTTTCCCAGGAAGCTCATCCAGTGTGGGCCGCCAGCCAAGAGGCCAGCAGGCCAGGTCCCCAGGCAGAGCCCTTCTAAAGTGCCAGCACCCACCAGGAGCCAGAGCTCAGGCACTGCCAAAAACACCAGTGAATGTACCGGTGGAAAATCATATCCTCAACCTAACTGAGCAAGGGGACATTATGTGCCTGAGTGACGTGGGAAGCTTCTTCCTGAGAAACTCGGTGATGGGGGGAGAAGTGACGTTGCCCAGTGGTGTTAGGGAGAATCCCACGCTCAGAAAACAAAGAAAGCCCTCATCCCATCCCCTGGAACAGCAGAAAACAGGACGCCTTGCAACCAGAGCACATTCTGGTCCCTCAAACGTGCTTCGCACCATGATTTGGACTCCAGAGCAGAGTCAGCAAACAGGCCCCAGGCCAAATCTAGCCCATCGAGAGTCGCTGTACAGCCCTCAAGCTAAGAATGGGTTTTGTGTTTTAAATGGTTGGGGGGAAATAAAATCAAGAGTATTTCATGACGTGTGACTTTTGACATGAAACACATCGTTTACACATTTGTCAAAACACATAGAACTATACAACACAGTAAATGTTAATGTAAACTATGGACTATAGTTAGTAACAGTGTATCAACATTGGCTTGTTAATAATAGGGAAATCTGCAGGGGTCAAATTAGGGTGAGCACATGGAACTCTATATACTATCTGCTCAATCTTATAAAACTACTAACAAACAAAGTCAGTTAATTAAAAATATTTTTGAGTATACCTTCGGCTATTCACTTAGAAGAAAATAACAAACCGCTAAAACAGACTATTGCGTAATGTATAAAAATTATATGGTATGCAAATGTCAGTGGCCTTTAGTAAATATTACTGGCACACAGACATTTCTGTTCCTTTATAAGTTGTCTATGGTGGCTTCTTTACTACAGAGATCAGGTAGCCTGCAAAGCCAAAAAAATGCATTATCTGGCCCTTTACAGAAAAGGTTTCCTGGTCAGTCCCTGGGCTGGCACTAGCGCCGCCCCAATCCCTCAAATCAGCCTCTCCAGGCTATCGTCCGCTGTCCCCCAGCACAGCCTCAGGAATGGCTTTGTCATGCTGGTGCCTTGGATTGGGGGTTGCAGGAGTCCATGCCTCCCTGGAAAGCAGATCATACTCACCCTGGGTGTTGGCAGGTCCAGCACTCCAGGCCCCATAGCCTGTGAACAGAAGACCTGTGAGTTAGAATCCTGTATGTCGGTAAAGGGGGTCAAATATATGGTGATGGAAGAACTGACTCGGGGTCGTGAACACATAATGCAATATACAGACAATACATTACAGAATTGTACATTTGAAACCTATGTAATTTTGTTGACCATTGTCACCCCAGTTAAAAACAATAAAATCCTATGTGTCTCACCAGAAAACAGGTGCTTTAGAGGGGCTCTGAGCCTAAAAGGATCTCCTCCAAGGAGCTCAGTGCCTTACAAGAAGGCAGCATAATCACAACACTGACCCCTAAATGTCACCCCACAACTGGCTGATTGCATTATCACACTCCACCTGCCTGAGATCAAGGGAAAAGAGGAGAGGGGAATGGCCTTGGGCCAGCTCTGCCTGTCACCTGCTGAGGAACCTTGGCCTAAGCCTCAACCCACAACTAAGGACAACACAGGATGAGCTAGCCCAGCATTAGGACACAGTCCCATTCCCCACCCCCTGGCTCACCACCGAACAGCCGTAAGTGCCTGTAACTGCGAACAAACTTCCTCTCTAGGCCTTGCTTCCATGTAGCTTTGAACCCTCCAACAGTCCCCTGGGCCTTCAAGTCCCAGGGTTTGAGCCTGGCCGGGAAGCATCAGACTGCACTCTCCTCTGTGGTAGCTCCCCACACCCCTCCAGACCCCCACCACAGCATATGTCTAGTCCCTCTTCATCTGAATGTCCCTGGAGCCTGGCAGGGCTGGGCACCGGCAGCTATCTACACTTGACAAATGACTTCACCTTTACCAAGCAAGAAATTACCCCATCTCCTTTACCTGAACAACCCAAACCACTAGCTGAGTGCCTACTGTGTGCTGACACATGATGGGCATTGAGCACACGTTAGCCAAATGCCATTCAGAGACCAGAGAACTAGGCTTGGAAGTTAGAGAACTTGATCCAAAATCAAACTGAAGTTTGCCCTCTAAAAGGTACATACACCCTCTCTACACCACACAGCTTTCCACACTCTGTGCAGAGAAAAGCAGAATGGTGGTTCTAACAGCAACTGACCAGCTGCAGGGCACTGTTTACTGTGGGGCACTGGTCTAAATAACAAAATGGCATATGCTGCTCACATAATTTCCTAACAGCCTCTGAGGTACTATTTTCCCTGTTGTAAAAGCCTGGGAGCCTAAGTCACTTGCCCAAGATAATGAAGCTGGGGAATGGGTCAGGAAGCAACTGTCAAGGCTCACCGACTCAGGAAATAACTCCAGATGGAAATGTTACACAAGGATTCAGGAAAGCTGCAGCATCCAAACTGAGCCTGAAAGGTTTTTAGCAAGTAGAAAGTGGTGTGCGTGAGGCAGGATTACTGGTTGAAAAGATCCGGTGGAAAGTGAGGCAAAGAACGATGAGACCCAGTCAGGCTGCAGAAAAGACCGACGAGCCAAACTGAGCCATCCCAGGACCCTTGAGACACCCATGCACCTCAGGACCTTCTGCCTCTGCAGTTCCTGCGGCGGGATCCTGATAATTGCTGCCACCTTTCAAGACCAGTGCCTTCTCTAGCTGCTGCAGCCAAGATCAGACCGCCTGCTTCTCGGACCTCATATACTTAGATAGGGACCTGCGCCTGGTCCAACCCCACCACCCCGCATATCCCAACTGTCCCCTGTAGGCACATTCGTCTCCCAGCACAGAGCAAAGCCTTCCCAGGAGGTACTCATTCTTCAGATGAGGAGCAGAGACCCCGCGGAGGGCCGTCCTGCTGCAGGCCTGCAGCCCAAGTGGAGGAAAGACACATTCCCTCTTTAGAGTCCCCAGCACCTCCAGGCCACCATAAGGGATTGCCGGAAAGAGGGCCACCGATCTGTCACAACCCCAGGGCACATCAGGTTTACAGCACTCCACAAGGAAATACCCAGCACCTGACCCTCCTAGGCCAGCACGAGCCAGGCGAAGCTGAGCCCCGCAGGCGGGGAAGGGAACGACCCCGCGCCACCCGGAAGCTTCCGCCAAGCCCCACCGGTACCGGGACACGACCGGCAGCGGGGGGAAGAGAACCCCGCGCCCCACGAGAGCCGGCCGTGACTCCGCCCCCTGGCGCCGCCATTTTGTGGCGTCTTCGGAAGAGGAAGGCGGGCCCGCGAGCGGTGCGGTCGGCCCGGCCAGGGCTGAGGGGCAAAAACGGTCCCGGCCGCCCAAGGCGCCCCCCGAAGCCCGCTGCAGCGGTGGCCCGCCAAGCTCCGCCCGCCTTCCTCAGGCACAGCCGGCCAATCCACATACAGCGCCGCGAGAGCGACGGCGCCGCAGTCCAATGAGCGGCGCGCGCGTGCTCCGGTCGCCTCTCCGCACGGCCGAGTTGTGGTAACCGCATTCGGGCGTAGGCCCCAGCCCGCAAACCTCTGCATGGCGTACCCAGGCAACACCTGCCACCCCACCTCGCACTGGGCCGCTCATACAAACCTCCGTAGCCTTGCTCCATGTCTCCAGGTCGGCCCGCCAGCCACCCCTTTCCTAGGCTACCACTGGACGCATGCGCTCAACGCGCCTCCCGCCGCTCGCTACTGGAAAACAAGGCGTAAACGTCACTCCTCCCAAGCGCTACCATTGGCTGGCTTTCACAGCGGGCCCTCCTCCGCTGGCCTTCCGGATGCTCCCGCTCGGCGCTCTTAGCATCTTGGGAGTTCGGGTAGGGCCGCGGGTGCTTCACTACGCGCAGGCGCATTTCTCTTTCCCCGCCTCAAGTGCGCAGGCGCTCCCAGCTCCTCCCGGGTCATGCGCGCAGGCGCCCCCCGCCACTCAGTGAGGTCCCGGCTCCCTCCCGCGCCAGTCACGGACGAAAAAGCCAGGAGGTGGAATGGGAATAACTTTATTAGACTCGACTTCCAGACTAGGCCGCGCGGACCCGAGTCATGGGGCGCCCCCGCCGCCCTCCTCCTCCTCGTCGTCGGCCTCCACGTCGAGGCCCGGGATGCCGCGGATCTGGCGCTCCAATGCCCCGCCCAGCAGGGGCACAGCCTCCTCGTCTTCCTCGGGGGGAGGCGGCGGCGGCGGTGGAGACGCATCCACAGGGGCCGGCTCCGGGGGAACAGGGGGTTGCGCTGGTGCGCCCTCGGCACCCTCCGCGCCCCCTGCCGCTTCGACCAGCGCCCCCTCTTCTAGGGCGCCGCCCTCGCCCTCCTCCTGTTCCTTCTCCTCCTCGGGGCTGTCAGTGAAAGGGTTCTCGCCCTGCAGAAAGGGGCGAGGATGCTGAAAGGAGGGCAGATCCCCGGGGCTGAGGGGCAAAAACCGGTCTGGACGGCCCAAGGCACCGGCCTCCCCAAGGAAACGGGCCAGGAGCCTCTGCCTCACCTTCAGGTAGCGCTCCAGCTTCTTGCTGATGAGTTTGTTGTTGAGGATGCTGCGGGCCACCATGAGCGAGGACTTCTTGGACTGCTCCATCATGAGCTGCGGGCAGGGCAGGCGGGGCTGGAGACGGTGCTCTGGGCACCAAAAGAACCCCTACCCTGCCATATTGGCGGGGCCCTGCCGCACCGAACACGCACACCTCGCCCTCCACCTCCACCCCCACTCAACTAGATTGTGTAGGTCCGTAAGGTAGTGTACCTTGGGTACAAGCGTGGGGCCACCTTATAAGCATGGAGCCACAACCTGATTTTATCACTGCTCAAATGCTGTGTCCTTCCGCACCATACTTAACTGGTTAAAGACATATCTTTACAGCTTATTGCGGAAATCTGATTTACTCCTATAAAAACTTGCAATGAGCAAACAGATGAAAAAACCTACTAAAAGCCAAATGTGCAATTCATAACAAGGAGCCAGCTGCCCTAATAAGCACACAACTCTTTAGGATTAACAGGGAGGAGATAAAAGCAGAAATACAAAAGTCAAACAGTATATTTCAGTGATACACATTCTCTTAATGCATAGGATTCCCAGGATGAAGAATTACTCCCAAGTGGCAAGGTTGAAAAACGGCACTTCTACCCTGCTGGCAAGAGGTTCAATTGTTACATTTTCTGGAAAGCAGTTTGCTGGATCATATCAAGACTAAAAATTTGGGGCCAGCCCAGTGGCTCAGGTGGTTGGAGCGCTGTGCTCCTAAAGCAGAGGTTTGCAGGTTCAATTCCCACATGGGCCAGTGAGCTGCGCCCTCTACAGCTAAGATTGTGAACAACAGCTCTCCCTGAAGCTGGGCTGTGGTGAGCAGCGAGTTTGGCGTGAGCTGCAGTGGGCTGCTGTGTGCTGCCGTGGGCTACTGTGCGCTGCCATGAGCGGCTGGCAGTCTTCAAGAGCTGCCCTGAGCTGCTGTGAGCGGCCGAGGGACGACTGGCGAACGACTGCCTCAGCGGGGGGAGCACAAGGCTCACAATACCAGCATGGGCCAGGGAGCTGTGTCCTACACAACTAGACTGAGAAACACTGGATTGAACCGGAGTGGGGTGGGGAGGCGGTGAGGGGAGACAGAAGAAGGGGAAAAAAACAACCTAAAAATTTGAGTAATTCCGTCCTGGAATCTATCCTAAGTTTAAGAACTGGAAATGTGTATGTACAGTGGTCACAGTAGGGAAAAACTGGAAAGCACCTAAATGTTCTTCAGTAGAGAAGTAGTTAAATAGATCATACATTCCAAAGAATACCATGCAATCCTTAAAATAAGGCTCATCTCTCCCCTTGCACGATAATAAAGATATATGATAGTCTATATAACTGCCAGAGCCTTTTCTCTAGGACTTACACCCACATGGCAGGTGATTTCCTCAGTGGTGAGAGTACAGGCAAATTTCACTTTTGTCATTACGAAGGTAATATGCCTGTATAAAGCCTAGCAGAAAGGAAACAATAAAGCCACTTTTGTTGGGGGGAGACCAACCTCCAAGACCCCTACTGAACCCCAGACAAATCTTTACACCACAGTTCAAAAAGCCACCTCACTTGCTGTTTCTACTCCCTTTCCCAACCTTCACCCTTTTTTCTTTACACATTTTTCTCTACCACTTGGAGAAAATATTAATAGACCTCATGCTCAACAGGAAACAAGTTAAAGGTGCACAATTAAGGATCCTACTGGAGACGGTTCCGCCCCAACTCCTCACTTGCCAACACACTATCCTTCTCCCTGGAGGAGCACAGATGGACATACAGAGTGTTTCCAAATGGAGGCACATTTATATAGTGTCTACATTTTCGTTGTAATAACCAAACACCACCAGAATAAACTTAAATACTTCTACGCTGGTGCTTTTAATTCTAACAAGTTCCCCAAAAGGTGAGTACCTCTGCAAAAAAGTTATGAGCCATGCTTCCTCCACCTGTATTACAAGGTACTTGTTCCCTGCCTCCCCCTCGGTATCAGATGTTACCAATGTGGAATCTTTTTGCTGTGTCCCATGGCATGTCCCTGCCCACCAGCAAATCCTAGTGCTCTGATAGTGCACACTGGGCCACCTGCCCAGTGTTTCTATGTGGCCATCACCTCCATGGCCTCTGGGTTTCCCCACTTGCTGGGGAAGGCTTCCTTTAACATCAAGGTAAACAAATAATAATCTAAATTTTGTTCTTTTTTTACATTTGAGATTTTTGGAATTTAAATACATGGTCTGAGGTAGAAGCCAACTTTCCTTTCCAGAAATTTGTAAGACAAACCAGTTTCCCTCACTGAACTGAAAAGAAGTCCACATGCCCTTATCTACAAAACAAATCGAAAAGGAAAAGTTTTCCCATAAAACTCATTTGGTGGCAAAACATGAGCTGACATTGTTTGTGTACTATCTTTATTTATCCTACTTATAGAAGTTGCTTAAAGATTTACTGATGGTTCAACTATAAGGCACTTTCCCAGATCCTACTGGGGACATCAGTGATCAATCGTAACATATGGCTGCTCTGAAATCCTAAAATTAATTCAAAAACATCTGGCCCCAGGGTTTCAGATAAGGGACCCATACTGACTTTGACAAATACGAAGTTCCAAAACATATTGGCATCTTTCACTAGACTTTATTCTGATTCCAGTTTTCCTACTGTACCAATATCACTTTTTACATTTTAATTGCACTGGCTTTACAATAAATTATATCTACTTTTAAAGCAAGGCCCTGAAATCACTACTGCTTTTTGTATCATTTTCTTGGCTATTGTTAGACTTACCTCTACAATAAAACTTTAAAGTAATTTCGGCCCGCCCCCTCCCTCAGATTTTGACTGCAATTGCACTGTCTACATCAATGTGGGGAGAACTGTTTTTCGTTTTGTTTTGCTATTAATTCTCCCACCTAAGAACACAGTATGTTCCTCCATTCATTGAGGTCTTGTTTCATGTCTTTGAAGTTTAAGATCCCATAACTTTCTTAAATCTACATTCCTAGTTATTTCATACATTTTATGGTTATTCTGCATATAGACTTTCTCCCCCATTTATGTTTCTAATTGGTTATTACCAGAGTGGAGAAAAACTAGTACTTTTGCTATGTTATCTTGAATCCCAACCTCCTTACCAAATTCCATGAATTCTAAGAACGTTTTGCTGGAATCATTCAGCTTTTCTAAGAATACAATCATATTATTTGCATATGCATTCATTTCCAGTATTTTATACTGATAATGTTGTTTATTTCTTATTGAAACATCCATGTATTCCAGAAGCAAACTTTTACAGTGTACCACACATTTGAAATCACTACTAGACTGATCATTACTAGCACTTTTATTCTTTAATAGTAAACGAATCTACAGTTGCATCTTTATCAGATTTTTGGAATTAAAGTTAAAAAGGCTTTTTAAAGGGGGCAGATGGGTGGCTCAGTTGGTTAGAGTACGAGCTCTGGGCAACGGGCCTACCAGTTCGATTCCCATATGGGCCAGCGGGCTGTGCCCTCCGCAATTAGAATGAAGTCAATGAGCTGCCACTCAGCTCCCAGGTGGCCAGATGGCTCAGTTGGTTGGAGCGCAGACTCTCAACCACAAGGTTGCCAGTTCGACTCCCGCACGGGATGGTGGGCTGCGCCCCTTGCAACTAACAACGACAATTGGACCTGGAGCTGAGTTACGCCCTCCACAACTAAGACTGAAAGAACAACTTGACTTGGAAAAGTCCTGGAAGTACCCAATAAAAGAAAAAAAACAAAACAAAACACAAGGCTTCCTAAAAACAAATTCGAGGAGAGACTTCCAGCATGGTAGCCTGAGCAGCTCTGTGGACCTGCTCCCTAGTGAAATGGATGAAAACTATTAAAAAACAAACGAACGACTATTTTAAACTCTCTGGAAATTGTCCTAAGGACATACAGCAAACGAAGAAATATTTAGTAAGGAAAAGCTACTAAAACTCAGTAAAAAGAGTGTGAGTTGTAATGCTTAAAACATGATCTGTTGCTTCCCTGCCTTGCAGCTCGGAGCGATGGAAACTCCCCTATAGACGGTGCTGCTAAGAACACAGGCCTCCTCTCGTCCCAGCTCATCACAGTTGAGGGCTCTATCTTGCCAACATCTAGTTTCGTGCTGCCGAGGTTAAGTTCTGGGCACAGTTCTTCTGAGAGATGGGGACTCCCCTCTTCTATCGAGCCCCCACTCATAGAATGGTGGCTTGACCTTGGGCATGGCATGCTGAAAATACTGGCTTCTTCATAAAGCAGAGGTTCTATGTGGGGAGAGGCAAACCAAACCAAGAAGACCATAGGTTACTACTGCCTCCCCACCCATCTCTTCTAAAGCAGCAGGGTCACTCAGAGAGATGTGCTCCATTGTCCCCACCCCAAGCTCCAAAGCCTAGGCTCAAAGATTTTGTGCAGGGAGAAAAGAAGGCCTCAAAACACTGAGCTCTCAAATTTCTTCCCAAAGGAACTTATTCCATTTGCAAGAGTTCCTGGAAGTTTAAGACTAAGCGCTCTGTCAAAACAGCGGAGTGTGCAGAAAAGCAATTAAAATGAGAGGGGTAGATGCGATAGCAATATAAACTAAACCATTGGCTAGCTAGATTACCAGAGAGAACCAGTAAAACAGACAGCTAAGAACCTCCCTGGGTTCAGAATAAATCTCATCAAAAAATGACCTTAAAAATAAAATCTCTGTAAAGAAGGGCAAATTTAATTCGATCAGATTGAAGAGCAATTCAGTGCCTCAAGGCATTATTGAAAACAACAGAGCCATCAGCCAACAATTCGTGGAGGTTAACAGCTGAGTTGTAGTCTGGGAGAGAGCCAGTGAAAGGCAGTGCTGTTAAAACCACTGTCACCACAGGGTGGCTGTGCGCTTGCCCATGGCTGTCTCCTCCAAGACTTAGTATCAGAGGCTTCACATTGTCAGGAAGAAAAAGACTTCTCTAAGATAATTTGACTAGTCACTAGACAAGCAAATACAATGATAAGACTTGAGGGGTAGGAAGAAGGAAAAGGCATGATGACACTGTCTTATCAAATAGAGGTATCAATAAAGAGAAATTATAACAAAGAAATAAAAATCTTGGAGCTAAGAAATACAACAGAAATGAAAATTTCACTAGAGGGGCTCAACAGTAGATTTGAACTGGCAGAAGAAAGAATTAGTGAATTTGTAGATCGACAGAGATCATACAATATGAAAAACACAGAGAAAAAGAATGAAGAAAAATGAATAGCCAGACTGACAACCTTGGACACCATTAAATGACCCAACTATGCATAATGGAAGCACCAGAAGAAGAGAAGGGAAAGGAGCAGAAAAAAATGTCTGAAGAAATAATGGCTAAAAACTTCACAAATCTGATGAAAAACTTTTTAATTTACACATCCAAGAAGCTCAACAAACTCCAAATACATAAAAACAAATGTATCTCACATTTGAATCACTACTAGATTGATAATATTTTACTTAGCACTTTTATTCTTTAATAATAAACTAATCTACAGTTTGGTGTTATCATTATCAGGTTTTTGGAATTAAGGTTAAAAAGGCTTCCTAAAAATGAATTCAAGGACAGACTTTCAGTATGGCAGCCTGACCAGCTCTGCAGAGATCCACAAAGCCAAAACCAAGGGTAAAATCTTGAAAAGCAGCAAGAGAAAACTGAATCATCACTTTTTAAAAGGGAACCCCAATAAGATTAAAAGCTGACTTCTCAGGGGAAATGAGGCCAGAAGGCAGTGGAATAACATATTTAAAATGCTCAAAGAAAAAACTGTCAACCAAGAATCCCATGCCCAACCAAGCTATCTTTTTAAAAATGAAGGTGAAATAAAGACATATGGCAATCAAGAACTGAGAGAATTTGCTGCTAGCAGACTGTACAAGAAATACCAGAGGAAATTCAAGATGAAAGCAAGTGATAGCAGACAGTAATGTGAATCCACATGAAAGAACAATAAAAGTAATTATATAATTATAAGGTACTATGCTATAAATGCGTATTTCTTTTCCTGTCTTCTCAACTGATTTAAAAAGCAGTTGTATAAAACAATATGTATGTAATTATGTTGTTTGGCCTATAACATACAGAAATGTAATGTATTTGCCAATAACAGGACAAAGAACGGGGGGGTGAGTAAAGCTGAATCGGGCTAATATGGAAGTGACTACAGATGGTAACTGAAATCCACAGGAAGAATCCAAATGAAGAAATCCGGAAGGAGAAATAACAAGGCTAATATCACAAAAACTAGAAATATGTAATTGTTCTTCTGTCAGCTTCCTTAAAAGACAAAAAATTATACAAAGTGATAATTATACTATATTATATTGCTGGATTTGTAACATGTATGGATGTAATACTTTGTATCACAATAACACAAAAACCTTCTATGCAGAGAGAGCTACAGAGGAGTAACTTAATCTCAGTGAAATTAAGTTATTATATCTGAAGGAGATTTTGAGAAGTTAGTATGTATAAGGTAAGGTTTAGAGAAACCACTAAGAAAATAATGCCCAAAAATGTAGTATTAAAAAATCATTAAAGAAATTATAATGTTACACTAAAAAATATTTAATAGTATAAAAGAAAGCAGGCGGAAGAGAGGTTATTTCCTTTCTGCTGTAAATCTGAGTGGCTGCTGTCGAAATGGGCAAGTTTCTGAACCTGGGAAGGTGATGCTGGTCCTGACCAGACGCTACTCCAGATGCAAAGCAGTCACCATGAAGAATATTGATAATGGCACCTCAGCCCGCCCCTACAGCCATGCTTTGGTGGCAGGAATTGACTGCTATGCCCGAAAAGTGACATGTGTCATAGGCAAGAAGAAAACTGCTAAGAGGTCCAGGATGAAATCTTTTGTGAAAGTTTATAACTGCAATCACCTCATGCCCACAAGGTACTCTGTGGACAAGACCCAGCGGGAGGCCAGTCAAGTTCGAAGCGAGGTACAAGACCAGCAAGAACAAACGGTTCTTCAAGAAGCTGTGGTTTTAGATGTTTTTTTGCTTCAGTCATTAAAAATCAAATGAATGAATGAATGGAAATAAAGAAAGAAAGAGGTAAAGTGGGACTAGAAGAACAACAGAGATAAATCCAACAGTATCTATAACATGATGTGTGAATGGATTAATAATCCAGTAAAAAGGTAGAGATTGTCAAACTGGATTTAAAAAAAAAACAAGATCAAACTATATGCTGTTCGTAGCATATATTATTATACATTCAATATATTCAAAGATATGAGTAAATGTAAAGTAAAAGAATTGAAAAAGATATACAAACATCAACCATAACAAAGCTGAACTGGGTATACAAATATCCAACAAAATAGCATATAAAACAAAAAAAGTTACTATGATTGAAAGGGACATTTTATAATGATAAAAGGGCCAATCCAGCAGGAGGACCCAATTATAGATGCACCTAACAGAGCACTGAAATACGTAAAATAAAAATTGACAGAAATAAGGCAGAAACAGTTGGTCATTCAACAATAACAGTTGGAGATTTCGATATCCCACTTTCATTAATGTATAGAACAACTTGGCAGAAGATCAACAAGGAAATAAAAGGCTTGAACAACAATAGGTATAACAGATACAGAACACTCCACCCAACAACAGCAGAATATACATTTTTCTCAAGTGTACAGGGAACATTCTCCAAGATAGACCATATGCCAGGCCATACAACAAGCCTCAGTAAATTAAAACGGACTGAAATAATACAACATATGTTTTCTGAACACATAGAATAAAATTTGAAATCAGTAATAGAAAGGAATTAGGGAAGTTTACAAATTTGTGGAAATTACATGACACTCATAAACAACTAACGGGTCTAAGAAAAAATCAGACGGAAATTAGAAAATAACTTGAGATGAATGAAAATGAGGACATACCAAAAATTATGGTATACAGTGAAAGCAGTATTCAGAGGAAAACTGATAGCTATAAATGCCTACATTAAGAAGATTGCAGGGGTGGCTGGTTAGCTCAGTTGGTTAGAGTGTGGTGCTAATAACACCAAGGTTGCTGGTTCGATCCCCGCATGGGCCACTGTGAGCTGTGCCCTCCTTAAAAAAAAAAAAAAAAGATTGCAAACCAATGACCTAGAAAAAGAACAGCAAATTTAACTTAAAGGCAAGCAGAAGAAAGGAAATAATAAAGATTAGAGTGGAAATTAATGAAGTCTAGAAGAGAAAAACCAAAGGGAGGGGTGGGGGGAAATCAATGAAACCAAAAGTGTATTCTTTTTAAAGATAACAAAATTAACAAACCTTTGGCAAGATTGACCAAGAAAAAAAAGAAGGTTCAAATTGCTAGAAATGAAAGAAAGGGACTACTGACCTTAAAGAAATAAAAAGGACTATAAACAAATGTATGCTAATAAATTAATTAGGTAACTTAGATGAAATGGACACATTTCTAAAAAGATAAAAACTACTGAAACGGACTCAAGAAGAAATAGAAAATCTAAATAGACCAATAACAAGTAAAGAAATTGAATTAATAATCAAAAAAAAAAAAAAAAAGGCAACCCACAAAGAACAGCCCAGGTCCAGATGCCTTCACAGGCCAATTCTACCAAACTCTTAAAGAATTAATACCAACTCTTTACTCTTCTAAAAAAACAGAATTGGAGGGAAAAACTTCTGAACTCATTCTTTAAAGCCAGTATCACGCTGATACCCAAAGTAAAGATATCAACAAAAACTACTAACCAATTATCTCTTACGAATACAGATGAAAAATTCTCGACAAAATACTAGCAAACCCAATCCAACATCATATAAAATGAATCGCATACTATAACCAAGCAGTATTTATCCCAGGGATGCAAGGATGGTTTAACACCCAAAATCAATTAATGTAATACACCATACCAATACAATAAAAAACAAAACCACATGATCATCTCAACAGATGCAGAAAAACATGCAGAAAAAAAAGGATCTGAACAGGAATCTCCAACTCCAAGGAAGACCAAAGGTTAAAAACAACAACACTATGAAAAGACGTTCAACATCATTAGTCAGTTATCAGGGAAATGCAAATAAAAAACAGAATTGATACCACTTCACACCCACCAGCACGGCTAGAATCAAAAAGTCAAGTAACAAGTGTTGGTGAGATGTGGATAAATCAGAACGCTCATACATTGCTGGCAGGAATATAGAATGGTGCAGCAGTCTGGCAATTCTTCAAGAAGTTGAAGAGTTACACTATTTGACTCAGACATTTCATTCCTAGATACATACCCCAGAGAAATGAAAACATGTCCACACAAATGTTAGTAACAACATTATTCATAATAGCCAAAAGGTGGAAAACATCCAAATGCCCAAATCGATGAAAAGACAAATCAAATGTGATGTATCCGTACCAGAGACTATTTTTAGGCCATACAAAGGAATAAAGTTCAGATACACACTACAATGTGCATCAACCTGAAAACACTATGGCGAAGTGGAAGAAGACCACATTTTATGGGATTGCTATGATATGAAATGCCCAGAATAAGCTAATATAGAGACAGATATTAGATTAGTGTTTGCCTAAGGCTGGGGGAGCTCTGGTGGTTGGGGAGTGATGGATAAAGGGTATGGGTCTCTTTGAGGTGATGAAAATGTTCTATGATTGAGTGTGGAGATGGCTGCATTACTGTGACTATATTAAAAACTACTGCATTGTAGACCTTAAATGGGTAAATTGTATGGAATGTGAATTATATCTCAATAAAGCTGTTACCAAAAATCATAATGATTAGAAGCTTTTCACTAATTTCCACAATCTAGTATTTTAAAACACATAGTATTTAAATTGTATTCGAACTATCTCCATGAATGAACTACTTCTGGTGCCTTCTCAAGTATCTTTCTAAGTAATCATACTGTTTGTTATGGCTCTTTTTCTTTCTTTGTCCTTTTCACTTATTTTAAGGTCAATTTTGAGTTTATCTTTCGCTCTCACTTCACCTCGAGTTTCCAAAAGTTACTGCCAACCGCTGCCCATCCCCTGCAATCTGCCTTCTCCCTGCCCCTTATTAGCTCCCAACCCAAGAACCTGGCCTTGGCAGGATCCCTACAGCTTCTCTGCTGCCAAAGCCAAGGGAAGTTTTCCTTATCTTCCCAACGATCAGTGGCATACGCCAATCCTGAATCTCCTCAGCCACCCAAGCCAGACCCCCAACCC
Source organism: Rhinolophus ferrumequinum (assembly GCF_004115265.2). Classification (NCBI taxonomy): domain Eukaryota; kingdom Metazoa; phylum Chordata; class Mammalia; order Chiroptera; family Rhinolophidae; genus Rhinolophus; species Rhinolophus ferrumequinum. Next base: position 49,475,776 of record NC_046301.1, read on the forward strand.
CATCCCAGCCGAGAAGCACTGCGCTGAAAAAGACCAGAGATGAGTTTGATGGGCACGGGAAAAGGTTGATACACGCTGTTCCCTACACTCCCCTTTGCTGCTATTACTGCTCACAAATCCTTTCAGCCTCCTCTAGGGTGACAGCAGCCAAGCTTCTCTCTAGCGCAGACCGGGTCCTCAGCTCACTCCCTGCTACACAGCCCCTGCACGCCACTCTCTACCGGCCACCTCCAACGGGGCATGTCATCCATGCAACCACAACATGCCTGCTCTGGCTTCTGAGCTAGGCATGGGGGATCCGCTGGGAAATAAGAAGCTTGTTCCATTTCTTAGCAAGCTCAATCCTTTCCCTGTACCGTACACTACCCTCCCTTCCTTAGCCCTACTATCCACCAGGTACTCAAGCCAGAAATCGGCGGGATCGCAGACTCCTGGTCACTCCCTCACGCCGACCTCCCGTCCGCTTCCTTAAGCAGCTCTTCTCTCCGGCCCTTCTCTTCATTCCCAGGGCGGAGGCACACTCGTCCGGATACTGCGGCAGCCCTGCACGGCCGAATCCCTCCCACACCAGGTGCCTGAGGTCTCTAACAGCAGCTCTAATGCTGTTAGTCCCCCACTTACCAACTGTGCTGCCTACAGGAGCAAGCCCAGACCCCTCAGCACCCCCGCTAGCAGCACATGACCCGTATGCTTCTCCATTTGGTTTCTGAACTGAATTGGGCTACTGGCCCCTGTGCACACGGAGGGGCCCACTTCCCACAGCCCGCTGCTCCTTAAGGGCCATCCTCTCCCAGGCAGAGTCCCCGTTTCCTGTCCCTCTCTCTGCAGCTACACTGACTGCACTGGGCTGGAAATGTCCATATCTGCCTGTCCCCCACACCCCCGCACCCCTCACCAGGAGGCATATAAATCCAGGCCCTCCCCACAGGATGGTGGAAGGGCACTGGTGGCCACTCACCCTGCGGTTCCGGTTGTGATCCATGGTTTTGAGGTGCTTCTGGATGATCCCGAACTGCATGGGAATGAAGAGGTCACAGGCCGCGCAGTGGGCTGCCTCCACCTTCTTCACGAAATGCTCCATGGCAATTTCTGTAGGGAAGTAGGAGGGAGTTGCCGCTGGTCCCAGGTGCCTGAGACAGACTCGGGAGTTTGGGAAAGACACCAAACTAGCTCCACACTTCACCCTGCCACTTCCATGTGGGTCTGAGGCTGCTGTCATGGGCCCTCCCTGGAGGAAGCAGGGTGTCGTGACCAGGAGGGCAGGGCGGCAGGGGGACGGAAGCTCCTCACCTTGCGTCAGATCCTGGTCTCTGTAGAGCTGCTGGATCAGACCATCAAGGTCTTCCACGGTTTTCCGGAGCTCCTCTGTCTTCTTGGTCTTGTTGGTGACATACTCCTGCCAGAAATCCCAAGGAGAGACCGAGGTTTGTGTGAGCTGCTCTATTTCCTAAGGCAGGGGTGTCCAAACTGCGGCCCGTGGGCCAACTGCGGCCCGCAATCCATTTTTAATAGGCCCACAGAAAATTCCAAAAATATCTTTAGTTTACTTAAATAAACCAGGTGAGGCAATACGTACTTCACCAGGAGTGAGTGGCCCGGCTGTTTGTGTATTTTACCGCATATGGCCCTTGGTGAAAAACGTTGATAAAAGTTTGTCCTAAGGGGTCTGAGAAGCAGGGAGCAGCTGTGCTGCTCCAAGGCTCACCTGCAGAAAGTCAGCCGTCTGCTTCGGGAGCTTGGTGCCTACATACTTAAAGTGCTCTTTGTGGAACTTGCTATCGAGGTGGCTGGTCATCTCATCCTCATAGAAGGTCCGGTATTTGCAGAGAGAACACACAAACTGGATCCTGCCCAGGAGAGAAACGAGGGGCTGGAGCTTCAAGGGTCCCACAAAACAGTGCTGCCGCCTCACCCAACCCAGCTGCAAGCCCTGAAACAGGCCTTGCTCATGGGCCTCTGAAGTGCAGTCCCAGCAGGGGGACAGGCTGGGACCAGTGGGGTCGGGAGTAGAAAGGGACAGAAAGTCTGCAGACTGCAGTTACTGCAACGTAGGGGACAGGGAAGGAGCTCTTCCTTCCCACAGGCAGGAGGCTGAAGCCTGAGGCAGCTGCTGCTGCAACAGGCAGAGTCGCTGGAAGGTTGCCGGAGGACCTCTCTACCAAGGCTGGGCAGGAGCTTGTGCACTTGGCCCAGCTGGGGACCGGAAGGAAGGATGCCCTGGCGTGAGCCAGGTGGCCCTGAGGTGCAGAGTGGAGTACGCAGTCCCGAGGCAGGGCCCGAAAAGGTGCTGCCATCTTCCTTCTGGGGCCTGGGGGACCGAAAGGCCCAGCCCATCCTCTGCTCAGAGTGCTTGGGGGTGGTGTTGGGAGGGATGGGAGACAAGCAGGCCTGGGCACCTGCTGCCTCATCTTCCTCTTCCGAGAAGAGACCAGTCTGAGCTGGAAGGAGGGCGCCCGCCCGGCCTGCCAGAGGGCAGCCTGGAGTCACCTGAGCGAGGTGCTCTGTCTGGGCCTGGTGTCCACAGCAGAAGCCCGGGGTCTGGGGCCTGGGCCGGAGCAGGCCGCCGTGGCAAGGGGCGGAGGAGGCCAGCCGCCACCGAGGCCTCGGGGCGGGTCCCTACCTCTGCCGGACGTCCTTATCTGGGCCACGGGGTCAGCTTTGTCTGGAGAGCCCAGGGGCCGGGCGCCGGCGAGGCTGAGGAAGGTCCAGCAAGAGCAAGAGTCTGAGGCGGAGGAGGAGGAGGCAAGCGCCAGTGCGGGAGCCCTGAGGGCAGACAGACCCGACCAAGGGGCGTGAAGGACTCAGCCGCAGATAGGGCCGGCCTGACAGGGCCGGCGGGCAGGGCAGAGGGCAGGCCCAAGGCTGCCACAGCCCACAGGTGCTGCCATCTCTCCTGGGCATGACGGTGGCCTCTTGGCAGCTAGCTGGGGTGGCACAGGCGCCTTGGACCTTGAGTCTCTGATGAGCTGGCCCCCTCCCGCAGGGGCATCAGGCCCCCAGTGCATCTCGGAGCTCGTGCACCGAGTGACTGAGCGCCGGAACTTCTGGGCAACGGTGCCGAGCAGTGTTGGGTCTTAGGCCAAAGACGCCAGCGGTCGCCAGGCGGCCGCAGAGGGACAAGGGACGAGTCAGGCCTTGGGAGCTGGGCCTGGCGGGAAGCAGGGTCCATGCACGGCCGAGCAGGTGGTGGCTCCCAAGGGAGGCCAGAGGGTGGTGAGGCGGCAGAGCTATGGCCCTGCTCTCCTGTTGGCAGCCCCACTGCGAGGCAGGCAAAGGGGTGGAGGGAAGCTGGTTACCTTTCCACCATGCGGTCTCGCTGCCGCTTCTTCTGCTTGTCCTGACTCTTCTTGCCTGCCTGTAACTTGCGCTTAGCCTGGCCACTCTCATCCTGGGCGCTCAGGGACCCTATGGGAACAGAGGGGTACAATCACCAGCTTGACTCCACAAGGTCAGGGAAGGCCTGGGGCCTCTGGCTAGAGCACCCGCCGTCTAGTCCAAGGGGTCCATTCTGAGAGCAGCTGTCTGAGCAAAGCATCTGGCCACGAGCAGACGAGTATCCTGGGCTGAACAGGAAACAGTTGTGGCCGAGGCCCTCAAGAGGGGAGAACACCCGCTGACCCCACCATTCTCCAGGACACCCACATTCTGCAGAGTGGGCCACGGAGAGGCTGGAAGGCAAAGAGGCTGTCTTGGTGGCACAAGTTCAAAGGGGCTGGGCGGTGGGATGCAGGGAGGCTACAGCTGGGGCCTGAGTGCAGCTCCCAGGGGCAAAGACCCCAAAGCTCACATGGCCCTGCCCACCCCTCACCGGGCACCGCGGCAATAGTGGGCTGAGGCTCGATTTACTGTCAGGTACCTGCTGGCGCTCATCACTCAGGTGGGGGGACACGGGCTCCCAACACAGGGGCTGGAGAGGCGCTAAGGGAGAGGACACGCAAACCAGAGCCGTAAAACCTGCACCAAGGGTCCCAGCTTGGACACCAGCCACTGAGACTCGGACTGTATGTTACTGAGGGACCAAGGGCAGGATGTACCTGGGGTTCCCCCACACTCTGCTTGTTGCCCCACCTAAAGTCAAAACCCATGTTCTAGGCAGGGGCCATTGCCACCCATAGCCTCTGCCTGGAAGAACAGGGCAAGAGCGAGAAGGGGACAGTGGAAGAGGAACCTCCTGCCAGCACATACCCAGCACTGCAAGGGAGAGCCCAAGCTGCCACAACCCTGCCTTCAGCTGGACCTCTCCCACAATGAGCGCCTGGAAGAGCCACCCCCGCACCCAGGCCACTCAGAAGACTCACCCTTGTCTGTGTCCTCTTTGCTGTCTTCTTTTTCCTCCTCTTTTCCCTCTTCATCGTCTCCTTCCTAAGACACGATTTCAAAAGTATAACGTTAAAGTGTCAAAGCACGTGCAATTGTTTATTAATGGCTCTGCTATGGGCCAGGCGCCTCACATCCTCCCAAGAGCCCTTGCACAAAGGGCTCAGACTGCCTCTGGCAGGGCAGCCTGCCCCAGCCTGACTCCCTCTCCCATAGCTCCCCCGTCTGTAGGCGGGTCATGCATGAGTGCAGGGCTGCCTCCGGCCAGCCGATGGCCTCTGCGAGAGCCCAGCTCTGTGGCACAGGGGCTCAGGCACCCTGCTCTTCACCGGCACCCCTGCAGACAGAGCATGCGGGGTCGGGGCCACTTACTGCTCTGGAACCCTTTTCCACAGCGTCTGCACTTTCAGCGCCCTCTGCAGCTTCCCCCTCGGTGCCCTCATCTGGAAGGTGAGAGGAGCCGGCTCAGCCCAGCAGCCCCAGGGGGCAGGAGGCAGGGGAGTGGCCAGTGCCCTGGCTCACCATTGTCCGAGTCACTATTGTCTGAGCAGTCGGTCCGGAAGGCTTTGCTATCGGGCTCGTCAGCACTACCACTCTGCTTTCTCTTCTTCTTCTTGGTCTGGGTGGGAAGAGGGAGCCCGGTCAGGGTGGGTGAGCGCAGGCCCCTTGCTCCGGCCAGCCAGGGGCCAGCGGGAGGCCTGCCCCACTCACCCGGAAGTCCGCTGTGGTCCAGGTCTTCCAGGTCCGCCTCATCTGCTTCATGCCATTGCCAAAGCCGAAGCCGAAGCGGGAGCCGCCTGGGAAGGCGCCCCCGCCACGCACGCCCTGGAACATGCCGTACTCGGGGATGATGTTCTGGGAGAAGAGGGAGGGCAGCCGGGAGGCACCAGGCATGCACTGGCCCCGGGCCCCCATGGGGTCTTCCCACATGCGCCCATAGCCTGACGCCATTGGCCGGCCACTCCGGGCATCCCGGGCCCAGCCCTGAGCCCGTGGGCCAAAGGTGTCGCCGCCACGCATGCGAAACTGCTCTCGGTAGGCATCATACTGGCCCTCATAGGCCATTTCCATCTCAGGGTCAAGTTCGCCGTAGTCATAGCCCGACCGGTAAAGGTCACGCTCACTCAGGACGGCCCTCGAGTCACAGGCCTCATAGGAATCGTATCTGCAAAGTGAGGTGGCCAGAATCAGGGAAGGCCTCAGGCCCTATCGTCCTGGCCGTCCCCAAACCTCCCCGTCCTGGGGACAGAAAGCCCTGCTCCAGCACCTGTGCCCCTTGCCTGAGAGGCTCAATGTTCAGAAATGCCAATTAAGAGGCCCCTCAGGAGCAGAGTGCTAGAAGTAGGAAGGGCCCGTCAGTGGATGTCCCCAAGACTGTGCTGCCACTCACCTGCCTGGGGACCCTAAGGACAACTGGGATGGAGCAGGTCTCAGGGGCAGAGACATCGCATAGCCCTTAGTCCTTTGGAAACATGTACACGTGTCTGTGGTAGCCACAGTGCCCAAAGATGCTTCCTGGGGCGTGCAGGGAAGTGGGGAGGGGGCAGAGCCGAGCACCCCAGCATCCTCCAGCACACGAATGCCTGTCCAATGGGCTGATAACACCCATGAGAAATCTGTGCAGGTCTCATCCCTCATGGCTGGGGGAACCTCTAAACCCTCCAAAATCCCTCACTACCCAAGAGGAGAAGGGGGACAAAATGGGGAGTGTTTCCCAGGAAAGATACCGCGAGCTTGCCCAGGGGCTAGAAAAAGTGCTCTGGCACCTCAACCTGGAGCCCAGGATAGGGCATCAGACCCTATAGAGCAACAGGGAAGGCAGAGCAGCCTCCCGCAGGGAGACAGTGCAGCACAGAGAGCGGTGCTAACTGTGGCTGCCTGCAGTCCACAGCCCCCCAGGCCCAGAGCCCACTCGTCTCACGGGCACAGGAAGCAGCCAGCGCTACCCAGTTGCCACGCCATCCCTCACCAGTGCTCCCCGGCTCCAGGATGTGGCACGATGGTACATATGCAGTAGTACGGGTCCAAATGGCCACAGAGACAAGAGCCAAGCCCCTCCTTGCCTTTGGCAGCCTTAGTTCCAAGCACTGTACCTGCCAGGAACGAGGGCAGGGAGTGTTTCTGGGGGTTCCCCTCACACTTTTTGTTTGCTACGGAGCCCATAGCACCCTGGCACCCTCTGCTTCCCAGTGGCCCTGGGGTCTCACCTGACCCTACCAGTGCCTGGCCAGGCCCCTTCTCTCTACTCTCCCCCATTAGGCCACTCTGCGTTAGAAATCCACGTGCCCCTCTCACTGAAGCCTCTTGCTAGGGCACAGGACCTCCTGGGCCCCGCACCAGTTGAGACCACAACAAACACCTACAACGTGAGGCTAGGGAGCAGGGCAGGTTTGGGTGCTAGGTCCAGCTCCACCACTTACTCCTGGGCGCCTTCAGGCAAGGGTGTGACCCGCCTGCGCCTCATGTTCCCCATCTGCAGAAAGAGGATGGCGACAGTTCTTCACAGGGCACTTCCGAGGCTCAACAGGCGCACATTTGCCAGGCACTGAAGAGCAGCCAGGAAGTGTCCCAGGGCAGGACCTGTCCCTTATGTGGAGATAGCCCAGACCATTGTGATCAGCCCCAAAGGCTCATCCCACTCTGCACACTCAACCCAACCTGTCCTGCCCTGACAGCGGGCAGGATGCCAAGTCTCGTGCGAACTCCAAATGGCTGTCTCCAGAGGGAAGGGCCACTTAACACTCTGCTCCTAAGAGGCATTTGGAGGGTCCAAGGAAGCCAGCCCAGTCTGGGCTTGTTCTTCCCCCTACAAGCCGGGGGAGAGGCTGGCCGTTAGGCCATGGAATGAGGGGGGACAAAAGTCCGAGAAAGGACGCGCACTAGACCCCAGCAGAGTCTCTGAGAGTCCCAGCAACAGAGCAAGGAGGGAGAAAACAGACAGGAAGATGATTCAGAGGGAGAAGCCAGCAGGCAGGAGGTGGGAGGTGCCCCGCCGCGCCTCAGCCCCCAGGCAGGTACCCACTCACCTTTCTCCACCTGAGCCGTACACACTTCCTTGTATCATGTCTGTTTCCAAGTGCGGCACCATATCTAAGCGCTGGTTAATTCTGGACAAAACGGAATCGGCACTGGCGCTACCTGCAGCACTAGAGTTTGCATTTGTGTCAGAGCTAGGCATTTCCCAAGAGTTTGAAGTGGCCATACCGTACCCATAGTTGGTGGTGTTATCCTGGCCATAGCCGTAGCCATAACCATAGTTCTCGTAGCCTGCAATGAGAGATACAGGTAGAGATGGCGGGGGCAGGGAGAAGAGAGGCAGAGACAGAGAGAGAGACACAAGGACGTTTTCTATCACAGAAACAAATTGGGGACCCTAGCCACCCGAGGTTGGGTGGGCCCTAGTTCTCCTGATGAGGCGCTGTGTGGATGAGTAGCCGGCCCAGAGCCCCTAAAGGTAATCACCCCAAAACCCAGGGCCAAACTGGACAGTGGCAGAAACACATCAGCTCAACACCAAGGGAGAGGGGAGCAATCATGAGAATCATACTTGCCTCTGTTTGCCCCAGAGTTCCAAGTTCCATATCCTACAAAAAGTAAAAGGGTAATTACATCTATAACTGCTTACGGGAGTTTAATTCAAGCACAAATGAAGACAATGACTCCCAGTATCTGACTGGCTGCAGGAAACTGAACCTGCCCAGAGCTGAGAAACCTGGAGCTTGCGAGCACCATGTAAATGGTCCAGGCCACTTGCTGCCCTGGCGCTCCACCTTCTGTGGCTTGGACCGTCTACTATTCGAGGAACCTCCCCTTCACAAGATCCTCGAGAGCTAAGGAATTTGGCTCCTGTACTCCTCCCCTGAAGAGCCAAAATTAGAAGATTACCCCCAATCCCATAAGAGCCTCACACAGACTCTGCTGTACAAGAAGCTCAGCACAGAACCCTCATCTACTCTGAAGACGTGTCACTCAACTCGCCCAATAAAGCCCTCTGGAGCAGAGAAACTGACCACCCTAGTCTCGCAAATGTCTGCTTTAACAGGAAGGGTCACCAAGCCCTTGAATTGTGTGAGTTGTGCTGGACATCAGCAGAAGGAAGGACAAGACACAACTCTGGATTATAAATTAATATGCTCTGGAGTTGAAAGAGCACATGAGAAAATTTCATTCCTTCAGGAACACACAGCCACTGAAAAGTGAAGAAATGCAGAGTTAAGTGAGTCAAGCAGACACACTTCCTCCCCAGGAGAGCCCATGAGAACAGGAGACCACCTTCCTGGTGGGAGCCCAGAAGCATCTCCTACTCCCGGTTCTCTCTGCCCTGCAAACAGCCCGTGCTCATCCCAGGGCAGGACCAGAGCTGCGTGAGCCGGGAGGATGATACACGGCAGAATCCAGCCACAGAGGAGCAAGAGTGCACACAATGAGGAGGTGAACCAGGGAGAACAGGGAGCAGGCCGAGGTTCTCCTCAATCCGGCACACAAACAGAATGGCAGGTATCAAAAACCCGCGAGGGACTTTAATGACCACTACAATGAATGAACACGGGCGCAAGAATGAACTACGCCCGTAGCTCACAAAGCAAAACTCCTCTTCATTTGGGGAAAGCAAAGCAGAGGCTTCTCATTCATTCGTTTAGTCAGCAACTATCATCAGGAGCAAACAGCGCAGAGGCTGGCAGGTCTGGCCACTACTCAGGCCCGGAGCACTGCATGTGAAAGGAGAGACACCACTACCCAGTGAGCAGCAAGACAGCCAGGAGGAGGGAATCACATAACGAGTGGCGCACAAGAAGAGAGGCTGGCAGAGTCACACAAGGAATAATGCACACTTAGCCCTGGCAGCTAACAAGGGCCTGGCCATGTGGCTGCTTGCACGAGGGTCAGTGGACACTACTCAAAAGGACTGGGAGGCAAAGGCAGACCCATCTGGGCTCTGCTTGTGAGGCTAGAATATGGTGCCCTGAGGTTCAACTGCTGAGGGCCCAGCAGAACAGCAAGGAAGCACAAGGGAAGGAAGCAGGAGTGGGCACTGGCTACTATGACAGGCTCAGACAAGCACTCCCTATGTGCTATTTGCCATGCTCGGAGCAACCCAGACTCCCTGATGGGCTCCCCAGCTGGGTCCCTTCAAGGGAAGCCTTTGTCTATACTATGGCATTTGGGGGCTCCTAAGACCTGCCCCTTCCAAAAGAACATCCAAACTCACGTCCATCCCCAGAAAAGGTGAGACCATGGCTGACAAAGGGAATTTTTAATACAATTTCTTTTAAAAAAAGAAAAGAAACAAACACAAGAAAAGGAGATGGTCATAGTAAGCAATACTTACAGAGCAAAAATAAATACTCAGTGAACTATCTCATGGAGGCATCAAAAGAGAATCTATTAAGCTTTATGTAGCACAAAGAAATGCTTCTAACAGTAAGCAAAATAAAGCAGGATACACAATTCTATCCACCTATAAATTATTCAATCACCTAAGATAGGCATGTTGATGGTTTTTCAACATGTTATTTAAATGTTATTATATTTTTCTTGCAGTTTAAGCCAGAAGGAAAACCACAATTGTCCCTATTCTTTCACAACATGATTGTCTACATAAATACTGAAGTGTAAGTATAACAAAATAGGATCTCTGTTTGAAACTACAAAATATTAATGAAAGAAATCAAAGATCTAAATAAATGGAGTATTATGGATTGGAAGACTTAATATTGTTAAGATGTGAATTCCCTCAAACTAATCTATAGTTTCAAGGCCATCCTACTCAAAATCTCAGCAGGAATTTTTATGGAAATGGACAAACTGATTCTAAAATTTATATGCAAAAGCAAAGGAACTAGACTATCCAAGTCAATTCTGGAAAAAGAACAAACCTGGAGGACTCACATTAACTGATTTCAAGACCCACTACATAGTAATCAAGAAAGTGTGGTACTGGAGAAAATTTAGACACGTTAAGTCAATGGAACAGAATTACAGCCCAGTAACAGACCCACACATGTATGTTCAATTGATTTTCAACAAAGGCGAAAAAAAATCTTGACTTATATACTGCACACCTTGTAGAAATATCAACACAAAATGGATCACAAAATAAATGTAAAATGTAAAAACTATGAAGCCCCTAAAAGAAAACTTAGAAGAAAATCTTAGTGACCTTGGGTTAGACATAAATTTCTTAGACACAACTCCAAAATCACAATCTATTAAGACTGGTAAATTGGAATTCATCAAAATGAAGAACTTGTGTTCTTCAAAAGACACTGACTGACAAAAGAATAAAGAGATAAGCCACAGTCTAGGAGAAAATATTTGCAAATGGCATATCTGATGCTTGGACCCAGAATATGTAAACCAGAGGGAAAATAATTCAAAAAAGACTTGCAATTTGTTACATTTGATTAAAAGGAATGAGGCAGGGAGGGCAGGAGAGGGAAGCCATGCAAATCAAGTTTCTCCTCACTTATGAAATACCTGATACCTCTACTCAATTTCAAAACATGTTTTTTTACCCCCTCCCCCACACAACTCCGAGTCAAGCCGTTGTTCTCAGTCTAGTTGTGGAGGGTGCAGCTCACTGGCCCATGTGGAAATCGAACCAGCAACCTCGGTGTTACGAGCACAGCGCTCCAACCACCTGAGCCACTCGGCTGCCCCAATTTCAAAACATTCTAAGTCTCCCTCTCCCACAGGGACAAGCTGCTAATACTTCCAGGAGTCTACTTATGTCCATTTACTCAGTAATTTCTAAGGGAATGTCACATGCAGGTCCAGTCTTTCCCCAGACCTTGGTAGTAAAACAAATTACCCATCTCAGCAACTAACGCATTATCCTTATTAATTCCAAAGAGGGTCACAGACCATGGAAATACCAGCTTTATTAGCAGTGACGCCCGCCAAAGCACGCCGACACAATATGTATGACCCCATTGGGGTCATACTGAATTAGATTTAGTGTAAGACTATCCACACTTGAGAAATCAATCAGAGACTTTCCCTCAACCCTACATGCGAGGAGCTGCGTGGCTTGAGATAGGCTGACATCTCTAAAAGCCTGCGACATTCAGACAGGCAGTCTCTCTAGCGCTGCCTGTCTGTGCACTACCCTGGGGCTACGTTAACCATTTGGTTTCTGCTCTGATCAATCCTTGGTACTTTGATTGGCCACTCTCCTTCCCAGGCCCTCAATAAGAGTTTCTGAAGCCAGACCTTTGTCACAGGCTTCTAACAAAATGGTAAAGTGCTAAAGGAACCAATTTCCGGCCCCAAGAACTCCAGCTTGCTCAAAAACACAGACATCTCTCCCATGATTGCCTCCAACGAGAGTACCGGCTACTTTAACAGCCCACCACACCATTTTGTACATGTTTGATTTAGAAAAGTAAGACAGGGTGACAGCAATGCCAAAGGCAAGAAGACACCAGACTGCTCTGCCACTAGAAGGAAGACCACTCACTGGTGCTCTGATTCCCACGGGCCCACACTTACCATAATCACAGGTGGGCTGAGCGCTGGTGTCTGAGTACGTTGACTGCAAAGTGGTTTCAGATCCCTGGACAAAGCCTAAACAAATGCACAGAGTGGTTAATTTCCCCAAACAAGCCACATGATGATGACCTAAGACTACCGTTTATGTAGACTGGCGGGCAAGCCCTCACCTCACTGGAAAGCCACCAAACACTCTAGATTCTGAACACTTTAATTACACCCCCAGAATCTATTAACCAATGGAAGGGCAGGCTATGTTTAACTTGCTACACCAGAAGAACTGGATAAAAATTTTCAAATACTTAAAACCAGTAACATATTTTGATCAATGAGTACTCAAATTATCATTCAGTTAAATGAGGGAAATACTTATATCAAATCACTGATATATTGGAGGTGAGCCACCTCCAATTCAAATAAAGATAGGGTTACTTTTGAACAATGTTAAGACAATACCCCTTTTCTTCCCCCAAATCTAAAACCCAAACTGCTTTGTATTTTTCAGTTTTCCCATTAAAACGTATGTATTCAAGTACCTCTTAAACGTAATTACTTGGGTCAGCATATTTACATGGAATAAATATTATATACAACATACAGGTATTATTTCCTATTTTCTCAACTCTCAAGCTATTTCTCAACTGAAAATGAGTTAGTACCAAGAAAGGAAAACTTGAACCTCTATCAGGAACTACTGCTCTTAAATGCCGGTTGTAACAGACTATGATGAACCCTAACACTTCTTTAAACCTACATTTAAAAATGGTTTTTAACGATTGACCCATAGCACTAAAATTCTGACAGACGCTGTCAGAGGTCGTATTTGCCTAGTCCCATCAGAGTCAACTCATGCCCTAAAAATGAAAGCCAGTGCCTCCAGTAACTTCTTTACCACAGACGCACACACCAAGTGCCTTCCCCTAGGTGGGCATTCATCTTTTTGTTGACAGTCTCTAGTTCATCTCTTAAAACCACAGCAAAAGATGACAGCAACCGCAGCCAACACTGAACAAGTGTTTCCACTGCCGGTGCTAGGAGCTTTACCTGCATTATTTCATTCCATCCTCACCACAGTCAACAAAGGGGCCAGGGCCAAGATCCCTGACCCTGCAATTCCATAGTCCAAAGAGGTCTGCAAACCAAGTGCTCTCCTCAAATGTGGTACAACACTCATCTGGGGGCAAAACGGACCTCTTGAAGACAATTACAGTCTTTCTTTACCTCCCTTGGTACAGACATAATGCATTTACTAATAATTAGCAGGTGCTGGCCTCGATCCCGGTACGGGTGCTGTGGAATCTCCTCCTTTCAAGCCAGAATTCCAAAACACACCCAGCTCCAACAGTTTCAAACAAGGATCAGTGGAGCCACGCTTCATCTTTAATTCCCAGAGGAGAGAAATGAGAAGAGGCGTCGGGGAAGGAGAAAGCCGAAAGTATACAAACCCAACCTTCTTCACCCTCCCTATTTACAAAGGGCAAATTCAAATGGATTCCCTCCAGGGACCCAGTCCCTTCCAGAGATGCCTAAATTCTAAGCATTGATGATTAACTGTCCACAAGAAACACTGAAAGCATTCTTCAGATGGTTCATCCATGAGGAAGCCTCGCAGTGTAAAAAAGTACCCTAACACCTTTCTCCACTGATTGTTCAACTAGCCTCTAGAAACTACGTGTTCAGTAATCGACAGCAAAATGGGCCCAGACTTTAAGTAACATGGTTTGTAAATACTGCAGCTGCAACTGGAACCTACCACACGCTGACAAGAAAACATCGTGGAACACAGAATAAAAGCTGCAGAGCAAAAGCTCTGTCTATTCAGGGGAGGGGGGCCCTGGTTCTTTCTTCTCTGGGAAAAAGGAAAGACAATCCGTCCAACCTTCCGAGCTCAATGGCACCCTGCTCGTTCTCCCCACATTCACATTCTGCTCCACAAATATCTGCAGGGCAGGGCCTTCTGTAGCCAGTTACGCTCCAATTGTGAGTAAAGGCTTTCTGGTTGGGTTCATGAAGCGTTTTCTTCTCGGTTTGATTTACCAGCCTGATCAGCTCTGAGTGAAAAAAAGAAAATAAGCAAAATTCCGGTCCTATAAAGCTAAAGGTCAGACCATGGATTTAGGATAACTACGCATCACAGCCCCTCCCTCTTGGCCAGCCTCTCTGCCATCTTTTCCCCACAAAAATACACCAAGCTTCTCAGTTTTATTCTTTTCCTTCTTTTTCTGAAAGGGGATACTATCTGGTAGTCACCAGCCTGCAAGATGGCCTGTAATGCTTCTTGCCTCCTGACATTACGTTGTCCCTTCCCAAACTGATAGAGGTAGCCAGTGTAACCAATAAGAGATTGTAGAAATGATTGAGTGTGACTTCCGAGGCTTCCCCTTTGTTCTCTCTCAGATCGTTTACTCTGGGAGAAACTAGCAATCACGTTGCGAGGACCCTCTAGCAGGCCTGTGGAGAGGTCCATGTGGTGAGGAGCCAACAACCGCATCAACCGACCGCTCATGTAAGTCTGCGCCACCTTGGAGGTGGGTCCTTCAGGTCCAGTCAATCCTACAGATGACTACAGTCCGAATAACATGCAAACTGTAACCTCATGAGAGATCCCAAGCCGGAACCGTCCAGCTAAAACCACTTGTGTGTTCCTAACTCACAGAAACCGGGAGGCAGTAAACATTCCTATAAAAAGATGGGTAGCATTTCAGACCTTTGTTTGAAGGCCTAATTCTGGATTTTTCTGTCCAGTATTTCCACTGGATCATCTTTCCCCTTAGTGCCAGGGATGGAGACTCCTTTCCTAAGTACATACAAACTAACGAGGTTCAAAAGCTGGACAAGTTATCAGAAAGATAGATTATTTTCATCACCTACTACGAGTAATGGTAACATTTGCTTCACAGCCTCCAGAACTTCTCCTTAAAGGCAAAATAGTTGTCTGAGATGTGACTTAAAATGCCTTTGACTTTAGTGGTCTGCTTCTTAAAAAGGAAAGGCTTTCTAAAGCTACTGTGGTTTCCAGTTGATCAAGACCAAGGGAAAACTAATCATTACCTCATTAGTTTGGCTACCTCGGGGCCCATTCAAACCCAGAATGACAGCCTACAGGATCTGGAGTTGAAATTCAGACTCAGCCATTAGTGACCTCTAACTCAGTTTTCTTGTCTATAAATATGAATGCTCCATTATTAAGTTACCCCACAGAACCCAACCATTCATCTTCTGGTTTCTTCAGTAATCTTGCCCCTAAAAACCACAGAACTGTCTTCCAATTCTCAATAAGACTTGGTAAGAAGGATTATATCTCAATTCCAGAGATGCCAGTAACAGCCCTACTGACTTTCCTCTTGAACCAGGAAAGTTACAGAAAGGTTAGGGCAGGGGGTAGCCTAATCTCGGTACTACTGATTTATTTCTGAGCCCGATAATTCTTTGTGGTGGGGGCCTGTCTTGTGCACTGTAGGATGTTCAGCAGCATTCCTGACCTCCATCCACCGGATGACAGGAGAACCCCACCCAACCAGATGTGACAACCAAAAATGTCTCCAAACATTGCCAAATGTCCCCTGAGAAGCAGAACTGCCCAGGTTGAAAACCACTAGTCTAAAGGATGGTTGCTTGAAAAACTGGGGTTCTTGCCAAGCTCCGGATGTGGGAGCCAGAGGAGCAAAGCCTGGCACCACCTCTTTGCCTAGGCCAACATAAAGCAGCCAATAGGAGCCCCAGAGTCTCAGGTTCCATTCTCAGTCCCAAACACTTTCAGGAGAATGTGGGTTACCAGGCAACCACACAAGTTCAGCCTAATACCCTCATCAAAGAGGGAGGCCTCCTCTATGGCTCCTGACAGAGCAGCCTCATTGGTCACTGCCAAGGCAAACACAGCAGTCCAATTCATCCAGGGATCTTTACAATCACCCAAACACATCCCAGGCATGCCTCTCTGAACTCATCCCCCTCGCCCCCCTTTGTTCAAGTCTCACTGGTCTCCCTGGAAGATTTTCCAAGGTGCCAGGCAGCTCCTGCCCCTGGGCTTTTAGGTCAAGGGCTCCCTGAGCCAGATATCCTTAACTCTCTTACTCTATTCCCGTCTCTCCTTGAATATCACCTCTTTAGAGAGCTCCAACCACCCCATGTAATACAACAACCCCCTTGGGGTACTGACCACCCCACAATATATCCCAGATTCATTTGCTTGCCTACTGTGGTCTGCCCTGGCCTATAAACTGCTTGAAGAATTCTTGCCAGTATTCCAGCGTCTATTCAGCCCCTGACACGATGAATTTGACAGATGGTGAACGAATTACCATGGAAGCCCAGCTATTCCTCACAAGGCTGAGGCTCAGCCCCTCAGGGCCCAAGGTGCCCCGCTCGACACAAACCCTCCAAATATTTACTCCTCGCCCTGGGGCCTGGCGCATCTCCCAGCCCGGGGGTCAGGCACTGGGCGAGGGGAGCTGCGGCATCTTGCAGGGACACAGAGCGGGGGAGGGTGCCGTCAAGGCGACGGCAGGCGAACCCGCCGGCTGACCGTAAGAGCCGAGACCTGAGAAAAAGGCACCTGAGGCGTCCGAGGAGGCCAGGCCGGGGTGGAGGTGTTGGGAGGAGAGACGCCGAGCGCCGAGGGCGGGGCCCGCGGACACCAGCGACAGAAGCCAAGATCTCGGGTGGCCGTGACACGAGTGTGCAAGCACAGAGCACTGAGGAGCCGAGGGGCGCGAACCTGAGGCCACCGGCCCGCGGCGCCATTTTGTGACCGCAACAGAGGACAGTGTCCAGGCCCCGGTGAAGGCGCGGGTGAGCCGGGCGCGGCCCGGGCACGCCCCTATTACTCCCCACCCGGAGCTCTATCCCTAACCCCGCCGAGCCCACCTGTGTAGCTCATGGCAGCAGCGAACACTGCACCCGTGGACTCCGGTAGCTGCTCCGTTCGTCCGACGCTGCGATAGCTGCCACAATCCCCCGGGCCCTTTCTACACACAACCGAGCCCCGCCTCCCGACCGCATTGGCTCGCGCAGGGTTCTGGCTTCACATCTATTGGGCCACCATTCTGTCTATCTCGGAGCATCCCCATACTAATGATTAGGGATGATGTCAATCTAATGAGAGCCCCGCCCTGATCCCGCCTCCTGTTAGTCCAAGACCGCGACAATTGGCTAAAAGAAGGAGGTGGAGTTCGAAGGGGCGGAATTATGCACTACGGAGAGACCTGAGGTTCAAGCGCGGCCGGCTGGGGGGAGGGCCTGTGCCCAGAAGGCCCGCCAGAGGGAGCGGGATCTGCGTCGGAGGAAACCACTCCAATCCCGGCTCTGCCACCGGGGTGCTGTGCCAACCTGGGCTGTTTCTTTTTTTGTTTGTTTTACTTTTTAAATTTTCCTTTTCTGCTAAGTTTCTAACGTCTCTGGCTTTAAGCTCCAAAATGAGCTCGGTAAAACCATGTTGGAATGAAAATTAAAACTAATCTCCACACAAAATGCTGAATCTCACATTCAAATCTGAGATAATGTATATAAAGAAATCAGTCCAATGCCGAGTACACTAAATAAATGTTATGTTTTGTGATTAATGGTTACATGATAACATGTTTATATAGCATGTTTATATTATATATTTAATAAATATGTGTTGTTTATCATCTCAAATGCTCCCTGATACCTGCAAGGATCTTTTTTAAAAAAATAAGAAAACTAAGACTTGGAGTTTAATATTTGGTCAAAGCCTTGACACTTAAGTGTTAAAGCTGGAACACCCCTTCTAAAACCCTCTTGGTTCTTTCTGGACTTTTAGAGATCCTGCAGTGGCCCAGCCAGGCTCCAGTCCTGTCCTCAGCACCCTCACTGGATGTCTGGAATCCACTGTCAGACACATCTCATAACTTCTAAGAGATTACTTGACAGAGCTGCAGACACTGAAAATGGTAAAGTGGGTTTGTGAAAACTCATCAAGCTATACAATTACATGTACTTTTCTGTTTTACTTAAATGTTTGTTTTAAAGCATGCTGCTTTATATTAGAGAAGTCTCAATTTCTTAAGGTGTGATAATGACCTACTATTAAGAAATTAATTGATCTGATGACCAGGATGTGCTTCACCATAATTCAGGCAGGGAAGGGGGAGGAGGGAGTGGAGGGGTTATAGCTGAAACAGCTCAAGAGATTGGTCATGAGTTAACAATTGATTTTAGATGAAGGTTCATTGTACTATTCTTTTGTAGGGTTGGAATTCTCCACAAAATGTTAGAACTCCTTCCCCAAAAACGAGGCTTCTGCAGAACTTGCTGCCATGTGGGACATGGCTTACAATGCATTGAGAAACTCCATATATGAAGCACATAAAACTGATTCATGTGCACTCCAGTTTTGGGGCTCATTTGTGTCACCCTCAGGGATATCTGCCTGCCTGTCCTCCAAATTAAAGCAATCCCCTGGACACTTCTCCTGGGAAGCTTCCTTCATGACACGTACCACAGCCATCATTTTACCCTCATTTGATAATTTTAACATCCAACCCTCTGCTTCTGAGACCCAATGGCTTAAGAAGGGACATGCTCAGAAGTTTTAGGAAAAGACCCCTCTGTGGTAAGAATGTATGTGACCCTTTCAAGGACTCACACAGCTAGCACTACACGATTGTGGGAAGGAGGGGCTTCTCATTTTACTTTATAAATTCTTGCATCTTTTGAACTTTTCAAAATATCCAGCTTGTAACACTTTTTAAACTAATTTGTAAAAAGTTGAAAGAAGTGCCTTTGGGTCAGTTCTCATCCCAAGAGATACCCTCTCTGCTTTCAAAGTCTCAGACACTCCCACCCAGTGTGGGATGGACAGCAATGGTCGTGGCCTTCCCCCACTGAGCAAGGAATGTGTCCTGACCTCCCACGAGCAGAAAGTCAAGCGTGCGGACCAAGACCACTCCCGTGGGCATGTTGTCACAGCTTCTTAGCCTCTCCTTCCCGGCCACAGTGGGAGCCAGGGTAAGAGTTGGGGGCTGAGGAGGCAGGCTTCTTCTGTCTACATCCCATGAGGTCATTCTCACTTTCCAGCCCTTGGCCATGTAAGTGAAAACAAGGAGCTGAAAAACCACATGCAGTAAACAAGGAGGAGCCAATAAAATCTCTTAAAAATCTCAGAAATGTTCAATAAACATTTGCAGGGTGAGAAAATAAATAACATTGCAGAAGAGCCAGCAGCTCCCTTTTCCCCCTTGTGTTACTGGGGTGCAGGGTGCATGTCTCCTATCAAGTCACATGTTTTGAGGGCGGGCCAGTCCCAGCTCTCTGAAAGCTCCTGGCAGCTGTGTGCTCCTCTCTCCCCCAGCAGGGCATCCCAGGGCCCTTCGGCCTCAATCGTTTCTCCATCCTGGCTCCCTTCCTGGACCAGCTGCCCAGAGCCCTGGTTCCTTTCCTTTGCTCACAGGAGCCGCTTTACCAGTTGGCCGGAGCCCCCCACCAGCCATGCCATTGAGGGCCAACAGCTGGGAACTTGGTCAGTTTGGTAGCCAATGGGAAAACTCAGGCCTCTGGGCAGAGGCTACTTGATCTCAGCCCCAGCTGCTAGCCGATGCCAGCCTGTCCACTCGACAGAAAAACACACGCTGGCCGCCTGCCCCCGGGTGTTTCCAGAAGAGAAATTTAATCTAATTTACATACTTCTAGGTACATCGATAACCAAAATGTGGCCACTGAAAAAAGTTAAAAGATCGATCAGCTCCCGGTTTCTAGCTGGCCCAGGATTGCAAAATAAAAAGATCCACGTTCCTTATTCTCTACACAAAACGCATTTTTAAAAAAGTGAAAGGTCTAGGGAGCTATACATAGAAAGGAACAGTGAAAAGAGGGAGGGGGGAGGAGGTGGGGGAGGACAGTCCCACCCCCACCCCCACCCCCTCCAGGGCCCGGAGCCCCCAAGGCTCTGGGGGGCCTGGACATGGCAGGAGGCAGCTGTCAGCTCTGAGCTCTTCCCAGCTGGGAAGGCCCCTCTGGGGGGCAGGGGGGCAACAAGGATTTCCGTGGCATTGTGGGCTCAGTGGGGGCTCCCAGGCCCTGGTGGGCCCGCAGAGGGAGTGTGCCTTCCCCTGAGCAAGCACCGTGGCATGATGTAGTCGTTTGACTCGGGAACTGGGGGGCTGGGGCAGATCCCGGGTTTCACGAGGTGCGTGCGTGCGTGCATGTGTGTATGTGTGTGTGTTCGCGTGTGCGTGTGTGTGAGAGAATATTCATGGGGGCAAGAAGGAACCAGGACAGGGGGTCTTTGGGGTCTTTGCAAATGGCCACGGATGGCAAACAGAGCCTGCCTGGCTGCTAGACTCAGGGGAACACTGACCTTCCTCCCCTGTGACCAGATCACCTACCACCAGGGACCTGGCCCGCTGCCCCCACTGAATTGGGTGGGCGTGGGCTGAAGGAAGATGCCCTGGGTATGGCCCCAGAGTCCTTGGGCTGGGGGAAGGGTGCCCCGGCTGTAGTGTGCCCGGCCCCCAAGGGTGCCGGTTTGAGGTTTTGGCTTGCTCCTTTGGGAACGGAAAAGAAAGAGGGAGGAGAGGGAGAATGAGACGGAAGAGGAGGAGACAGAGGTGGCATGAGAAGGAATCTGGAATGCTTTTGTGTTAGGGCGCCTCTGCCGCCGTTGTCTGTGCCGGTGGGGCCTGGGGCTCCTCGGGCGGGGGGTCCGCTTTGGAGAAATTCATCTCTAGGATGTGCCGCTGTAAGTGCCGCACCCACTCCTCTTGGATGGAGAGGGGCCCCTGGAATTCTACCTCACAGAACCTGCATGGGGGACAGAGACAGAAGTGGCCAGTGTCAGAAGAAATGGCAGATATGCAGCCCTGGCCATACCCTGAGCATCCGGCACACCTGCTGCTGCTCAGTGTGGACAAAGCAAGCCCCGGATTCGAAAGAAGGTGGCCCAGAAGCCAGATGTTCCCCCATAGACAACGATTTCTACCCATCAGGGGGTACTGGTGGAGTCCCCATCTCTATGCTCAGTATAGTCTGCTGGCTCAGGTGCTGGGTACGGGCCATCCAGCTTCCCAAGCACCTCTGCCATCTGACTAGAGCATGTGCTCTGGTGGGAGAGGACACAGAGAAGAAGATCCTGCCCTGCCAGGCTCCAGGACAGAGGATGTAGCTACAGAAAGGGGGCTTGGGCACTAACTCGCAGCCAACTCACCAGTTCCCTGCCCTTGCAGCCCTAAGGGAGGTCTCACAGCACACAGGCCCAAAACCTGAGCTCATGGCTACAGAGACCTGGATTCAAATCCTACTTCTGACTTGGCCTGTGTGGCCTGAGGGGGCCCCATCACATCCCAGAATCCATTTCCTGGCCTCTGACGTTTACCTGGACTTTGGTAAGAATGAACTAAGATCTATTTTTTTTCTTAATCAGGCAGAAATTTGTCGAGGGCTTACCATGTGCCAGGCACAGTTCAAGTACTTTATAAATATTCAACTCTTTTAATCCTCATAACAAATCGATCAGGTAGGCCTGCTATCAACCCCATTGTATAGGTGGGAATATTGAGGCATGGAGCAGGAAGTCCTTGCCCAAGGTCACTAAGCTGCTAAGTGTCAAGGTCTTGCTGGCTACAGAGCTCAGAATTCCAGCCCAATACTCTGAGGCATCTCTGTCTATGAGGAGCCCTTAGCCTGCACCCAGCCCACCCCAGGGCATTCTTGAGGCTCCCTCTCCAGACTCCCAGCAGCCCACCCTGTTCAGAGGCTCTGGGTAGCCAAACTCCAGGTAAGTGGCCTACCTGCCTCCTTGCCTCCTTCCCCCCCTTCCTCCCTCCCCCAGGAGCCTCCTACCTGCACTTGAGGGTATAGATGTTGCCCACGAACTTCACCAGTGACGTCTGGGGCGGCCGGGGCACCAGGGAGGGGACCGGCCGGACCCGGGGTGGGGGCTGCCGTACCTCCTCCAGCTTCTGCTGCAAGTCATTGGCCTCCTCGCCCCCCCTGGCCGCAGAAGCATCTGCAGGGCGGGCTTGTCGGCGCTCAAATTCTGAGGTGGGAAGGGAGGAGAGGAACGGGAGATAAGCTGGAGGGTGAGGCCCTCAGGGAGGTGGCTGCCTTCAGCAAGTGATAAGCAGACACTGTGGGGATTTGTAAGACAGGCCAGTTGGTGACTGGATACCACCGGGCCCCGGTGACAGGCGGGATGGTGGATGGATGAGAGAATGGACGAGCAACTGAAGAAGTGACTCCAGGGCAGAAGCACAGCAGAGAACCTGGGAGGCGGTTGGGTGGACCCACTGGTGCCCGCCGCCCTCACAACTTTCCACCCCCAACACTCACTGTTGATGTTCTGCCGCTGGTGCTCCTCAGCCTTCACAGTACCAGGCGGGCTGGCTGCCAGAGGCCGCTCACCACTGTCAGCTGCCCGGCCAGCCTCGGGCCCCGGCTCACCCCCAGCACTGCGGCCCACCACAGCCAGGCCCCCGGGTGCCAGCCCCAGGGGCGGCCGCTTGTCGCCATCGCGGCCATGGCCGGCACTGCGGAACTTCTTGGTGAAGGGGCGGCCGCCCTGGATGTAGCTGCGGTAGGCGCCCACCTTCTGGGGCCGGTGCTTGATCCACTCGCTCAGCGTCTCAATGGGTGACCCATTCACACACCACTCGGTCACGCCGAACTGTCGCAGGTGCGCCCGTGCATGGCTGGCCAGGGCCTTGCGGTTTTCGAAGTAAAGGCCACACAGCTCACAGCAGGCCTCGGTGGCTGCAGGCAGAGGGGGCGCTGCTGAGCCCCAGCCCCCAAGGAGCAAGGGTACCCAGAAGGCACCGCCCAGGTCGGGAGCCAGTCCCGCCTCCCACTAGTGCCTTGACCCCCACTGGGGGTGGGTGAGCATGAGGCAGTGCCCGGCCCTGCAGGCCCTGGCAGATGCCCTCCCGGGACCCTGCCACCCACTGCTTACAGGAGTGGGAGGTCTTCTCGTGAAGGGTCTTTGCTTTGAAGGGCAGTTCAGTCTGGATGAAGGTCTTGGCCTTGACCTCTGCAGGGAGGAGGCGGTCCTCCTGCAGGGGCCGCTTGGCTGCCACTGAGCCCAGGTAGCTGGTGGCTGAGGGCTTGGCACCGGTGATGGGTGCCAGGCTGAGCTCGCGGGGTACCTGGGCCGGCCCAGCTCCTGGTTTGCCTGGCCGGCCAGCCATGGGTACCAGCGGCAAAAGGGGCTGCACAGGCCCAGGAGCCGCTGTGGGGGGCCCATCCTCAGCCAACGCAGGGGCCAGGTCTCCGGCCGGTGGCTCCTTCTTGATGAGGCACGGCTTTGACTTCTTCTTAAGGATCTCCCGCAGAGTATCAATGGGTGAGCCGTTGACGGACCACTCAGTCACCCCCATCTGCCGCAGGTGCGAGCGTGCATGGCTGGACAGGCCCTTGCGGTTCTCGAAGAACTCGCCGCAGAACTCACAGCGGATGTCACGCACTGGCTCTGCCCGGGATGCTGTACAGGGTCGGGGGAGGGGGCAGAAGAGGGAGGTGGCTGCTGACAGGAAGCCTCCAAGCTTAAAGCCAGTGTTAAGTGCCCTGCTGCTCCATCCATGCACCCGCAGACCCAAATGACCTGCTTTCTCATCTGCCTCCAAGGGTCCTATGTACATCCAGCCTTTCTGCTTGTTCTGTCACCTCAAATTCTAGCTGGCTTCAAGATGACTGCGACATGGTGACATGTTAAGGAGCAAGTGCTCCCTTGATCCTGGGCTCAAATGCCAGCGTGGCTGTGACCCTGTGTGACGCTGAGCAAGCCACTTCCCCTCTCTGAGCCTGTTTCCTCCTCTGCAAAATGGGGATGGAAACCTCTACCTCCTAGTATTACTGTGAGGGCCTAAAGTGGAGCAGAGCAGTTCAGAACATGTGGCATGAAATCACATGAGTGCTAAGGCCAGGGCTGGGCCATCCCACCTGCTGGGCACGCAGCAGGAGCTCAGCCAACCGGACTGCATGAAAGGGAAGTGAGTGGCAGGGACATTACAACTACTGCACACACACACAACTTTGTTTAACCAGGCACATCATTGTGCTAAGTGCCACTTCAGAAAACCGTAGAGTGGGGTTTTCTGATCTCCATCTTCCAAAAGAAGAAACTTGCCAATTTCACATATTGCTAGACTGTGGAACAGCTAAGATCCTAACTTGAACCTGGCTCCAAATGTCAAACTTAGCGACCACAAGTGTCAGACACAGTTTAGACACCCACTTCTGATGGGTCTCTACTGCTACCAATGGCAGACTTCATTAATTGGTCCCTACAGACTCTCCCTGGGAATCTGGTTGGCAGCCACTACCAATTGATTGAAGATAGCACAAGAGGAAATTCTTTTGTCATCACTGAATGTATGAAGGAAAATCAAGCAGCAGCTCAGCTGGGTGTCTGCATAGCAGGACTGCACACCTAGTCCCCTGTTCACTGGACCCATGTATCCTCCCTTCCATTTCAACCCTGGGCCTTCTGGGTACCCCCAAGGCGGGGTAGAGGAGGGAAGGTAACCCCCCTACCTGTTCTCCCTGCCTTGCCCGAGGGTCACACTTACACAAGTTCAGGGGAGTCATGTCTTCCCGCGGTGCTACCCAGGGACCCTCTGATGGGTGCGGCTCCCCGTGAAGGGCCCCTGGCAGCATCTCACGCTTGATTTCCACCCGCATTTGTTCTGGCTTCAGCTTCTTGGTCAGGGAGGCTGTGGTGAGGCCCGGGAACATCTTTCGGGCCGTGGGAGGAGGAGAGGCAGTTGGTGAGTGGCCCAGGGGGCTGCCTGGTGGCGGTGGCAACTTCTTGCCCAGGGGTGAGAGGTGAAGGTCCGCAGGGCTGCGGGCTTCCAGTGAGCTGCCTGGACCTCCGCTGCCCATCACCTTGGTCAGGGCTTTCGGGCTGGGTCCCGACGGGTTGGGGGGTCCACTGGGCCGGGACTGGGTCCGTCTCTTGAGGATCTCCCTCAGCGTGTCGATGGGTGAGCCGTTGACGTACCACTCAGTCACCCCCATCTGCCGCAGGTGCGAGCGTGCATGGCTGGACAGGCCCTTGCGGTTCTCGAAGAACTCGCCGCAGAACTCACAGCGGATATCACGAGCTGGCTCTGGGCCAGAAGCTGCAGCAGGAGGAGAAAGGGGCAGTTAGCACCATGGGCAACGTCAGCGGCATCACCTGTGGGTATCCTGGTCAGCTGGGTGTGGACAACGGCACGCCCACAGGCTAGGGTGGTGGTGGAGGGCAGGTGCAGGCAGGGAGCTGAGGAACGGGACAGGGGCCAGACACCTGGCAGGAGCAAGGGGAGGCTCCAGAGCCATGGGCCCTCAGTCCTGGCGGAGGAGGATGGAACCAAGACTCCACGACTCTGCGGGTCCCAACAAGGACAGGGACGGGAGGGCAGGAAGTGGCAGCCTAAGTGCCACCTGCCATCCAGACCAGGGACAACTATGGGCACCTTCCACACCAACAGGCAGCACCCACCCTTGGCCTTCATTCTCAGTAAAGGTCACGATCATGGAGGTCAAAGGCCAAGAGAGAGGGCCTAACAGCCGACTGCCAATAAGATCTCTGGGCAGAACCAGCCCACTGCCAAGGGCCCCTGTCTACTCCCTGCCCCAGCAGGGAGGGAGCCGTGACCCCCCCGGGAGGGGCTCCAGGGCCCGCAGGGAGGAGGAGGCGGCTGAAGCGAGAACCTACAGAGGTTGAGAGGAGACGGCTCCACATCAGAGGCCCAGAAAATGCCGGCGGCTGCGGCGGCCGAGAGGTCCTGCTTCCCCCAGGGGCTGGCCGCACCCGCGGCCTTCAGCTTGGCCTTCTTGGCCGGCGGTGTGGGGGGGAGCAAGGAGAGGGCCGTGGAGGTGGGAGGAGGCCGCCCCAGCTGGGCCAGCACGCCGCGCCCCGGTGGGAGGCGATTCTGGACGCCGACCCTCCTGATGAGCCCGTGGAGCACGTCTATGGGGGATCCCTTGGCGTCCGGGTCGCTGACGCCCAGGTGGCGTAGGTGGGCGCGGGCGTGGCTGGACAGGCCCTTGCGGGTCTCAAACCAGGCACCGCACAGCTGGCAGTCCAGCTCTCTGCCCCCGTCACTATCTAAAGCTGCGGAGACAAAACACAGGGGGGTTCACGGCCGCCACCTTGGCTGGCCCTGGGGGACTGAGGCAGGAGGGCCTGGTGTGATTCTCAGCTGCCCAGGCCATACAGGGGCTGAGACTCATGCTGCAGGTTGATTTTTAAGAGGTTCTGGGAAGCAAGAAGCCCTGCTCCCTGCCTCGGCCTTCGGCATCAAGATGAGTGTAAAGAGCTCAAGCGTGTGGAGGCAATGGCCCAATTCCAGTGGTCAATCTGATGCTCCCAGGACCTTGTCCCTGGGACCCCAGCTATAGGAGCTAGGTAGGGTGGGTGGCAGGTACAAAACAGCGTGCACCTGAGGGCACACCTGCTCAGGGCCCTGCTCCTGAAAGCACAGCAAACCATCGGAACCTGAGGTGCCAACTGGGGTGCCCCGTTGGGCAGGGGGCCAGACCCTGGGCTCACCCCCAAGCTCTAAGGGCCACCAATGTGTGGGAAGGCCTGACTTCCTAAGGGCTGCTCAAGTTATACCTGCTTACCGCGCCTAGGGGTTTCTTCCCACACTGTCTTAGCCAGGCCTGAAGGCAGCCCAGAGGCATGGCTCCACCCTGGGCAGTCAGAAGTGCCTCTGCACAGGACTAACAGACAGGCAGGAGCATGAGAAGACAGGGCCAACCACGGGACCTGTCAGGTGGACCACTTGTCTACCTGCAGGACCCAAGATGCCCCATGGGAACCCTGGTTCCCTTTACTGCCCCAACCCTCAGGCCCAGCAAAGGCCAAAAGCTGTCCCTAAGTGGAAAGGGTGATACTGGCTGGCTCAACAGCCACAGCCAGGCCTCTAGGGGAAGAACAACAAAGTAAAGTAGGAGACAGGTGATACTATGCAGGGCGACCGGCCCAACAGGAGACGCAGCACCGTGACCAACACTCTGACCCAGTCGACCCAGCACAGAGGAGCTGTGGCCCCCAGTGCCCCCACCCTGGGCCCTATAGCCCAACTTGAACCGCGGCCCTCCCAACACCGGGACCTCCCTCAGCTCCTGGGACCCACACTCACTGAGGTTCAGGGGCCCCTCGTCCTCAGACTGAGGCCACTGTGCCTTTGGGGAGGCTGGCCGGGGGCTCAGGGACAGCTGGGGGCTCTTGTCCTCAGGATTCTTGGGGGTAGGGGAGCCCGCCAGGGCCAGCGGTGCCTTCTTGAGGAGTGGGGAGCTGGGTGGATGGGCCAGGCCCTTGGCTGAGAAGCCAGGAGGCGACTTGATGGCCTTGTTGACACCTGGGGCGTCCAGGGGCTTGGCCAGAGTCAGCAGGCTCTGCCGGGGAGCCCCAGCAACCACTTCCTTTGGAGAGCTGGACTTCTTAGTCAGGCCCGGGGGCAGCCCGAGGGGTGTGTCAGGCAGGCCCTTCTGCTTCACGAGCTCGTAGAGGAGGTCGATGGGGGCACCACTGCTCTCGGACTCGGCCACCCCCAGCTGCCGCAGGTGGGAGCGTGCGTGGCTGGACAGGCCCTTGCGTGTCTCAAAGCAGGCACCGCAGACCTCGCAGGTGGTCAGGCTCTGGGCTGGAGGGCGAGACGGAGGCCAGGAGAGCCAGCTGTGAGGCCCTGTTCTCCCACTTCTCCCCCCCTTCCCACTCCCCTCACCCAGGCTCCCTGCAAGGGTTTTGCTTTTGTCAAGCCCCTGTGATCCTTAAAATGACTCTAATGAGGTGGGAATTGGCCTGTCCAGTTTGCAAATAAGGAAAATGAGTCTCAGAGAGTGGAAGAGTTGTGTCCAAGGGCACATAGCAAGAGGCAGAGTCCTTCTGTGGTCTAGCCAGCAGAACACCTTTCAGATCTCCAATGTACCAGTGTCCTGGCAACAGGTTTTCACAGAACTGCTGATCTGCCAGCCACATGCTTCACAGAGCTAAGTCCTGGCCATCCTCTGCCACTCAACTCATGCCCTAAACGCTGGGATGGAGGCCTCAGTCACGGTCTTCGTGGTGCCCTGCACCCTCTTCTGCAGAGCCCTATCCCTGCCTGTCTGCTTCTTTGCCTCCCTGCTCCCACCTACAGGACCCCAAGGACAAGGGCCAGGTCTGTTTTGCATCTCTCACGTCCCTGGGGGCCAGCACTGTGCCTGTCACTACTCAGTAAGGACCTGAGAATCAACGCACAGACAAGGAAGTGTCATGAGGAAGAATCAAACAGCTAACGAGGGTCAAAGTCAGCCAATGAACGGGTCTGAGTGTGAGCCCTTGACAACTATAACCATTTCTTCAGATGCCCCTCCCTTGTCCAGTGAGGATAAAGCTCAAGGCCATGTGTACCCAGGGCAGCAGCAGCTCAAGAGAGAAGACAGCTGGGTGTCTCCTTGGTGCCTTGGGGTGCTGGAGAGAGAGCTGTGGCCAACCTGGGGCCCCGCATTAATCCCCAGGCCCAAGAGCTCCCTGTGTGACCAGCCTGGCCAGCAACCCCGCCCTGCCAACTGGACCACTCACCCTTGAGGTCCGGCAGCTCTTGCTTGCTGCCATGAGGAACCTCTGCAGCCACTTTGCTGCTCAGCCGATTGGCCACCTGCTCCAGGGGCCCAGGGAGAGGCAGGCTCTTCTTGGGGAGCGGGGGGGAGCCCAAGTCCATGGCCACCATGGCGTTTTCCTCAGAACCCAGGCCTGTGAGGTTGGGAAGACAGGCTCAGCCCAGGCAAGGCATGGGCTGTCTACCCTCAGAAGGACTGAAAGTGGGGGCAGTGTGTGCATGGGGGGGAGCCTTCTTCCTCATCCTTGGTGCCTGCTCTCACTCTGGATAGCAACTCACTCAACAAAAGCTGAGCTTCCATCCATAACCCCCAGCGCCAGTATGACGCAGGGACATCAAGGCTGCCCACTGACAGCAAACACAGACAGGTGAGGGGACACAGTGCAATTCTGAGACTTCCATCCTAGGAGATCTCAGAGAAAATCTCTGGGCAGAACTTGTGGAGAGGAGCATCTGTCAGTCTTGGGGACAGGTGGGGGCGGTCAGAAGGGGAATTCAGTAAGAGAAAGCCAGGGTCAGAGGCCAGAGAGGCAATGGTGGGGAGCCAAGGACAGGGAGTAGGCTCCAAAGGACTTGTGGGAAATCTCTAACCAGACAAGACAGCTGGAGCTGGGGCTGCAGAGACAACTGCAGGGAGGGAAGCTGGCCTACTGATCACAAGCTGAGCCCTAAGTGGGGTAAGGTGAGAACAGAGAGCTTGCCTGCACCAGCAGAGATCTGACTGGAGACAGGAGGAATGGGACTCACAGAACTTTGTAGAAAGTTTGTGAAGCATCCACCAGGCTAATAAGCTTCCCTGGGTGAGGTGTGTATGAGGACTGGGAGGCAAAGGTGCATTTTCATAGTCTAAGTTTTCAGAAGAAGAGGACTGAGAGAACTGTTGAGCCCCAGGTTTAGCGCTTAGAGAATGGACATCGCTCTGAGGATGAAGGAACTGTGTGTCAGATGGGGCCTTGGAGGCACTCAGTGGTGTGAGCGGGTAGCCGGCGGGTCCCCTGCTCAGTGTGAGTCCTACTGAAGCGAGGAAAAGGCAGGCAGAGGGGACCACGGGGACACCTAGGACTTTGTCAAAGTCTCCGGGTGAAGTGGGCGCGTCTGTCAGATGGGACAGGTACCGTGTCAGGGCTGAAGTGACTTGGAGTGGGTTTCTGCGCAGCAGGGACCGGAACTGTGGTGAGGGACGCTCCCGGGCTCCAAGAGGAGCAAGGGGCATCTGTCAGACGGGGCGAGGGTCCCACGGGGCGGCAGCGGAGACTGTTTCTGTAGCCCGGGACCCTGCGAGCGGCGACAGGAGGCCTGGGGCCCCACGCGACTGGAGGGTCTGGGGGAAGGGGAGTCCGGAGACTGGACGGCGGGCGTCAGGAGCGGCGGCGGCGGGAGGGGGCGGGCGGGACGCCGACTTTGCCCTCCCCGAACCCTCCCTGGCTCGGGCTCTTACCCGGCGCGGGCGCGGGCCCGGGCCCGGGCTCCGGCTCGGCCTTGGGCCCGTCCCGCGGCGGCGGCGGCGGCGGCGGCGGGGGTGGGGGCGGCGGCGGCACGGGGAGGGCCGCGGGGCCGGGGCTCGGGGGGCCTGGCGGCGGCGCCCCCGTAGGCGCGCGCTCCCGGGCACCTCCCGCGCGCGGCCCCGCCGCCGCCTTGCTCTCCGCTTTTGTCACTCGGCACTGGGCGGTGGAGGCGGCCATCTTGGCTCCGGCGCACGCGGGGCGGCCGCCCCAGGCGGAAGCAGCCGAGCGCCGAGCCCGGCCGCCGCCGAGCCCACTCTGCCCCGCCCCTCGGGGCGCGCCCAGGGAATCCGGCCGAGCGCCGAGCGCCGCGAGTGAAACTCCCTTCCCGGCCCCGGCCGCACCCTGGCTCGTGGATGCACGCACGCCGTGCACCCCGCGGCCCCTAACGGCCGCTCCAGCCTGAGCCTCGACGGGCTGGGAAACTTTCCCCCACCCCAGACAGCCCTAAGGCTAGGATGGGAATCATCCGTCCACACGCATCCGTCTTAACAGCATCCAGGCTCCGCCACGACGGACGGAGCTAGGACGTGCCCCAGGACCCTGTTCCATTCCCTTCCCTGGAAGTTTCACCTCCGGGTCGGGGATCCTGAAAAATCCCCGATCCCCAACCACGAGGACCCGCCCAACATCATGCTGACGGCACTGTCCCGCAATCCACAGAACTCCCCACACAGCCTGCACCACATTTTAAGCACAACCTGCGTCTCCCTAACACCAACCCTATTGCCCCCAGCTGTTCCTTGACAGCTGGGTGGAGCCAGAATCTGACCGTTGCCCCGCCCCCAACCTGGCACCCGCCCCGTACAGCCCACTTAGGGAAGGGGTGGTAGAGGCTTCTAAGAGTCTCGTAGGGCCAATGCTAAGACCTAGCCCTAATCTTGGACATCCTTCCTCAAGGCCAAGCTTCCAGGATCTATCTACTCAACACTCCAGAACTGTTCCCGCACCCTCTTCTCGGTGTTCAATGAAAGACTGATCACACCCTATTGATTGGCCTGCTCCCTCAGCACTAACTGGGGGGCTAGCACATTGGTCTTCTGGTGGAAATAGCTTAGCCAAAGCTGAACCTGGCTGCTGGGTATGTAAGGGGTGTGAGCCTGACCTTCAGGCCTCTGTGGGAGTGACAGAGAAAGAAAGGGGCAGAGCTGGAACCTACTAACTGCCAACTGTGCCTCCCAGCCACCCCTGAGCCCTCACAAACCTAGCCAGGTGTGGGAGCTGAATGCCCACAGGACAGTTTCAGCAGAGGCAAGAAGCCTGAGGTAATGTCCCCACTCTGCCTCTTCCCAAAGTGTGACCTCAACCAGCCACTATTCTCTCTGTGCCTCGGTCTTTTTGTCCAAAGAGGAAAGGGGGCTTTGATAGCCCCACCCTCCACTCTGCAGACCTTCAATGCCCTTCAATGGTAAGGGGGCTTGTAGACGGCATCAGCCGATCCCAGAATACAGATGTAGGTACCATCCTGGAAGCTGCAGACGGAAGAAACATAGAAGGAAGCCTCAGACCCAAGCAGCCCCTGGACAGTCCCTCCTGTTCAGGCACCTTCTCCATTCCCCAAAGCCTACCTACTTCTCACTGCCGAGTTCTCTGCCTTGACGTTCAGTAAAGGCTCCCACAAAGTCAGGCTTTGCAAGGCTGTCTTTCACCTTTCCGCTCACTCCACAGTTCCAAGCCCCAGGCCCCTTCACCAAAATATTACTTCTGGATTTCCCAAGCCATTTTCACTGGAGAGACCACCAAACATGGTGTTCAGAAGTCTAGCTCTGCTGCTTTGTGGCTGTGGCAAAACAAATGACCCAGTTTCCTTATCCGTAAAACAGGAACACAACAATCCTTAGCCCCATGGAATTGTTTTGCAGAATACATGAAACCTTAGTACACAGCAAGCACCCAATTATGGGAACAATTATCAATGCTGCCGGACAAAGTAGATAGCACTGAAAATCTAGAATGTAGATTCTAGATCCACACTGTCCAATAGGATCAGATTAATTCTGTACCAGCCACGTTTCAAGTGCTCAATAACCATATGTGGCCAGTGGTGACCCTGTAGGACAGCACAGATATCGAGAAAACATTTCCATCATCTCAGAAAGTTCTACCGAACAGCACCGCTCTAGATAGACGATGTTATTAAGAACAAGGATCTGGAGTGTGACCTGCCTGGGATTTCAAATCCCAGCTCCACCACTTCTGGCTGTGTGACCTTGGGCAAGTTAATTAAGCTCTCTTTGCCTGTTTCCTCATCTGCAAACTGGGGATCATCATACCCACCTTATAGGGTTGTCATGAGGATGGATGTACACGAGTTCATGTTTGTAAAGTGCTTAGAACAGTATCTGGCCCTTAGAGCTCAGTAAGCATATGTTAAAATCACTGTCAGGCAGTGCAGGGTGAAACTGGATTCAGGAGGAGCCCTAGGTCAGCCCTTGACTAAAACAGAAGTGGCCCCTAAGTGGTAGGGAAATTGTGAGGACAGTTGTCAACGTACATTGTAGAGTAACTAGAAACACTTTCAGGAAAGAGGAGTGGCTGCCCCCCTCCCATCCTTCCAACTCTCTGGGCTCCTGAGAAGGGTCAGGGCTCCACAGCTGCCCACCTTCTTTCCCCTTACCATCTCCGTAGGCTGGCCCAGGGTCCTCAGCCCAGGTGGGTGGGAAGGGCACTGTGAGAGGTAAGCGGGGCCTGCGGGAGGTCAGATAGCCACCAGGCGGCCCCCCAGGCTCACGGCCGAGGGGGCTGGGGGGCCTCTCGGCAGCTGAGGTGGCCAGCAGCTCCTGCAGGATGTTGATGGGCGAGACGGTGAGCTCCCAGTTGGTGATGCCAAAGTCACGCAGATGGGCCCGGGCATGGCTGGAGAGGCCGGCCCTCGTGTCAAAGCCAGCCCCGCAGAAGTCACAGCGCATCAGGCTGAAGGTGCCAGGGTCGAAGTTAGCCACTGTGGAGAGAGACAGGACATGGACTACCTGGGAGGGAAAGGGGGGCAACTCTCCAGCCCCAGCACTCCCCTCTCCCAGGGCAGCTCACCTTCTGAGTATCACACACCTGGTACTGCTCCTCACATAGATGCCTCCCTTCCCCTTTGCAGATCACGCTCCTGCCTGCATCAGCTCCTGTGTCCCCCAACTCCAAAAAGCCTTCTCTACTGACCTCCCACGTTCCCCCCTCACACAGCATCAGGAACCCTACCCTCAAACACTTCTTCAATTGTGGATTTGCAAGCATTTGGGTGAGTGTTCCATGAAGACCCTTCTCGTGTCTAGAGCTCATGTTCCACAAGCTTTCCTCATCACAGCCCTCAACATCCTAACTGCCTGGTTTCTGTCTGTCCTCCCCTGCCCCTCATCTCCAGTGCATGTGCACGCGCATTTTCTCAAACACCATCCCAGCACCTCCCCAAGTGGGTTTCGGATCTGTCAGCATCAGAACCATCCAGGGCACTCATGTTGGAGACAGACCTCTGGAATCAGAACCTTGGTGCCCGGGACTCTGCATACCTCACAGGCAGCCCCGGGGGTTCTGAAGCCGGCCAGGGTCCCACCATTGCTGTGACTCCAGGAGGACTGCTGTTTCATTCACTGCTGTGGCCCCAGTGCCCAGAACAGAGGGGACCTCACTCAATAAATATTTGTTGAATGAAGGAACCAATGAAATCCCCTGCCTGGGGCTGACTCCTCTGCCTATACTCCTTCCTCCAGGTGCTGGAAGGGTCAGGGCATGGGACTGTCCCCACACCTCCACCGACGCGGTGGCCTTTGTCGCTGCTCCCAGGTCTTCCCAGAGGGGAGGCCCCGACTTCACCCCACTTGGCACTATGGGAGGATTTAGAGTGAGGGTTGGTTGGTTCAGACTCAGCTGCCCAGCCTCGTGTCTCGGGGGCCTCCGAGGGAGGTGGGTGCTGGAGTGAAGCCCCCCTACCTTTTTTCTTCTTCTTCTGGAAGGAGAACCTGCGTTCGATGGCCTTCACCTCCTCAGCGGAGATGAAATGCCGCACATTGTAGCTGACGCCCACGCGGTTCAGGTGGCCCCGCACATGGTTGGCCAGGCCAATGCCATTGTGGAAGCGGTCAGGGCAGTAGGGGCATTTCCGCTCCTCATGCTTCAGTGCCACTGCTGGGTCCCCATCCAGTAGCACATCCAGCCCCAGCGGGCCGCCCAGTGGTGCGTCCAGGAGCAGAAAGTCCAGGGGGTGGGTGCCTCCGAGCCCCAGCTCTTCTGGCTGCAGCCTTGGGGGCGCCCTGGCTGCTGCAGCCAGGACCTGGGACCCCAGCTTGGCCACCAGCACAACTGGCACCATAGCACGGAGCTGCTGCTGCTGTGATGGTGAGGACCCCGCTGACCACAGGGCTTCTCGGAAAGTCCGCTTCAGTTCCAGGGCTGGCTCTGGGATGAGGCTGGGGACAGTGGGGAGTGGAAAGACCCCACTTTCAGGGGAAAAGTCCATTTCTGAGGCCAGTTGTATTTCCTCCTCCTCATCATCACTCCAGGGGTGCCTCAGGTCCCCCAGTTGGGCTGGGAGACCCTGCAGGTGAATAGCGTTTTTGCTTCTACTGGGCATTAAGGAATAGGGGGTGGATGCTAGTGGTGAGGGAAATGCTGGCCTTCCCAGGGGCCTCTGGACCAAGCTGTGAGGGAGTGGCTTTGACAGTGGGAAATCCCTTGTGCCCAGCTGCTGGCAGCCTGGGCCAAAGGCCAGGCTGGGGTCGTATTCAGCAGGGTTCTCCCGCCACATGGGGGCTAAGAGCGGCTCAGTGTTGCCAAAGTCGTCCTCAGTGGCTTCGGGGAAGCGGGGGTATGCATCCTGGCTGGTACCAGGCTGGCTGGCAGGATCCTCCTCGAAAGCCTCGCCATCCTCCTCCCAGTGGGCATGGGCATGCACAAGCCTCACGTGCTCCCTGAGCAGGCTCTCGCTGGGTGCTGGGAAGCCACAGAAAACACAGGCACTGAGGCCCGAGGAGGCTCCATAGGGCTGATAGCCGATAGTGTCAGGGCCTGGACTGCCGCCCCCGAAGGGCTCCTTGGCAACCTGGCCTGGCAGCTCGCGCACGTGCAGCTTGGCATGCTGCACAAAGGCTTTGGGGGAACTGGTGCCAAACATGCACTTGGGGCACTGCAGCCGCGCCTCCCGGCCCTCAGCGCTCGGGACCTGCTTCAGCTTCTGGATTTCCTCAAGGATCTTCTCCCGAGAGGCCTGGTGCAACTGCCGGTGCTGCTCCAGGGCACTGGGGTCGGTGAAGGCCCAGCCACACTCACCGCAGGCCAGGGGGGCCAAGTCAGCCGGGGGCTCCTGGCCTGGGGCTCGGCGGTGCTGGCTCATGTGCTCCAGAAGGTGCTCCTTCTGCTTGAAGTAGATGCTGCACTCGACACACGGGAACACAGCTGGGTCCTCGTCCTCGTCCTCATCTGGGCTGGCCACCCCCTCGGCTACCTCCTCCAGCAGCTCACACAGGTAGGGCCCTGTCTGGACCGGGGGCAGCACTGGCTGCAGCCGCTCCACAGAGGCCTCCGAATTCACTGTCCAGGTCTGCGTGGCCACCTCGGAGGCAGATCTGGGCAGGCCCCACTCGGCGGATGGCTGGGCCAGCCCCTCCAGGTCCGTCAAGTGCTCTCTGGCACCCACCACGGCCACATCCAAGGTCTTCATGGCATCTTCTATAGGCACCAGCACCGTCCTGAAGGAGGTGAGGGGTGGCGGCGGGGGCGGCAGGTCCAAGGTTAGCCCTGAGTCCCGCGATGGGGCCTGCTCATCCTCATCCTGGAGCCAGTCTAACCTGGGGTGGCCCCGGGGGGACTTCTCCAAGAGCTTCGGTTCACCCTGGTGGTGTAAGAACCTTCTAGAACCCTCAAGCTCAGCGTGGGGCTTCACTGTTCTCACAATGACGGAGTCCTCAAACCTCCGTTCAGATGGGATGCCCTCCCTGGCTTCCTGGACCAGAGGGTGCTCCCAGGGCCCCCGGCCATCAGGGAGGCCAGGGAAGTGGCCCAGGAGATGGGGTGGTGGGGAACCCGGCCGGAAGTCCAGGCTGCCTCCATCCCAGCAGCTGCAAGGAAGTTCCAATGGGGACAGGTTAGCCATGGGCCTCAGTTTCCTTTCCTCAGGCAGGGGAGGGGAGTCCTCCCAGGCAGTCTAAGACAGGCCTCAGAGACTCAGCCCCAGGGCGACCTCACAGTGGCCGGAAGTGTGCAGGTGAGGGTGGGGAAGTGGGGGGAGTACATGTGGACCCTTCCAGAGCCATTGGATTAAAATCCAGATTCAGCTCCCAGGATGCACCTGTGCATATAGCCCAGACCCACTGCATTGTGGGGGAGTATGCAGACACCACACTGGAGTCACAAGGCGTGCCCCCAAGTCTGGTGGCACAGTCAACTCTCATCTGTCCCCTGGGAGGGTCCAAGGCTCTGACTTGTGCTCCAGGCTGCTTTTATCTTAGTCCTCCACAAACTGGGGTGGTTTATTTTATTTAGATTCACCTTTCCAGCAAATTTGCTGAAACTCTATGGCATGAGCAGCTCCAGGAGATGCAGTTCCCCGCCCCTGCACCCCCCCTCCCATATCTCCCATCCTGGAAGGGCAGAGTCAGGAGAGGTGCACAGTGCCACTCAGCCTCTGGACCCAGTGACCCTGACCGCCTTTGGGGGAGGGGGAGGCAAGGCCACGTCACTGAGCCTCAGTTTTCCAATCCTAAAAATGGGACAAGTCCCAAGAACCAGGAGCTTCCCACCCTTATGCAACCTCTAAGGAGCTCTCTCATATCTGTAATCAAAGAAACCTTAACACATGGCAGGTGCTTATCTAAATAATCCCAACCACAGCCCTTCAACAGGAGACCTTGACCATATGAAGTGTTAAGGTGAAGATGACACAACTCAGTGCTGGGGAAACACTTTGCTTGGCCTGATGCCTGGCTCCCGGTCAGCCCAGGACTAACGTGGGTTCTTACTATGACTGTTCCTGATCCATCTCCCTTCATTTTCAAGATCCTGCCTCACGGCGGGAGCTGCCAATCACACTGAGAGGATGAGCGCAAATCACAGGGTCACGTCTCTAAGCCCTATCAGTGAAAAGCAATACCAACAGGACCATGGCCTCAGGGCTGTGGCAACAATTCAGTGGGACCGAGAGCCCAGCACACAGTAAGCACTCAATAACAGGGAGCTGTTATTAATCCTAATATGTCTATTATTACGCATTGGCACCCTCCAAGCCTTTTAATAGAGGGTCGCTGCTGTCAGCATTGTTGTTGTTTCCTGCTCCTACCCAACGTCCCTTGGTTCCTCAAGGCAAGTTTGTGAGATGCATCTTATGGACTTTACAGATGAGGAAACTGAGGCTCAGAGAGGCTTGGCGTGGTTCTAAGGGTCACCTGGCAGAGAACAGGACTCCAAGGGTCCAACCTCCAGGTTCCTGGCCCCCTGGCTCTGGTCCTGGCAGGGATAATGAGAGTTGACTGTCTGTGCTCATCCCAGTCCCCCCGCCACCACCCCTTGCACACACCCAGGGGCTTGCCTGCCAGGAGCCACCTCCTCCTGCCTGGCCTCCTGATTCCCTCCTGTCCCCTTCTCACTCCCAGGGGCTTCTCTCGGGCCTGGGCACATCCTGCTTGCCCCCCTGCCCTCCCTGAGGTCAGGGCCAGCATGGCACTCACCAGCTGCTGATCCGATGGGTGGCGGAGGTGGCACGGGGGAGGGCTTCGCTGAGGCCGGGATGGGGCTGCCCGTCTGCAACAGAGAGGGGAGACCCTGAGGGGCTGGGGTCCCCCTGGCCGGGGCCCTTTTAACCCCAGCTCCAGAAGCCCTTCAGGGAGCCTTGGGAGGGCCCTGCCGGCTCCTTACCCCTCTCCCCTGAGAGGCCTTTGGCCTCTACATTCCTGAGACCTGAAAGGGGTTTCCTTGGAGGAGTCCCCTTAGCATTCCTGGGGGGCCCCAGGGGCTTGCTGCCTTCAACCCTCCTCTCTTTGTCCCTGCTGGGCAGCCACGGTGATTTTGAAAAGTCACATCCTGGTAAAAACCCACCTGGCTTCTCATACCTACAATAAAAGCCAGATTCCCAACCACCACCTACAAGGACCTGCGAGGTTGGACCTTGGCAGTTCTCTGCAGCCTCACTTCCCTCTTTGTCCCTCACTCACTCAGCCCTGACTGCTCCCGAAGCCTCAAGCCCACCTAACTCTTTCTGGCATCAAGGCCTTTGCACTGGCTAGTCCTGCCCTGGCGAGCCCTTCCCTCGCTACCTGCTAAAGTAAGGTCCTATGGTTTTCTCTTTCATCACTGATTTCATTTCTCACGTAGCACTCTTTAAACTGCCTGCTTCCTTCTCTGAATGATTGCTTGCCCGTGTCTCCTATTAGCATGTAAGCACCCGCGAGGGCAAGGACCTTTTCAGCCTCATTCACGGCAGCATCCAGCACCTGGCACACAACAGGTGCTCAGCCGATACTGGCCCGATGATGAACGAGCCCGGCTAGAGCTCAGCCCTCTAGCCTTCGCTACGGAGATCCCATCCCTGCCTTCCACACCCCATTCCAGGCCTTCATCCTAGAATCAAATCCCCTCCTGGGACCCCTTACACAGATAGAGCCAACTCTCCATTATCACCTGTGGAGCCAACGCCTGGAGCGACCACAGGGATCCTGGCCTGTGCCTCCTCTGCTGCCGCCCTGACTGACACGGCAACCGTGCCAGTCGGGGCTCCCGCCAAAGGCCTGGGCCAAGGTTAACACACTGGGGGAACTTGCACCCCGTCCAGAGCCTGGCAGATGCAATTGCTGGATTAGCTTCAATTTGAAGAAGAGCCAGAAAGAGGACTAGTGCCGGGGCTCATTCC
This sequence comes from Rhinolophus ferrumequinum, assembly GCF_004115265.2. Lineage (NCBI taxonomy): Eukaryota > Metazoa > Chordata > Mammalia > Chiroptera > Rhinolophidae > Rhinolophus > Rhinolophus ferrumequinum. The sequence continues at coordinate 49,514,454 of NC_046301.1, forward strand.
TTTTCCAATCTCCCACCACCAAATTTGCCCAGGACAGTGAGAGCTGACTGGCAGGAGCCGAAGAATTAAAAGTACTGGCGGGAGGCCATGCGTGGAAGGGTTAGAAGGTTGTAATCACTGCCCAAGCGTCTTTCTGCTGAGCCTGAGAGAAAGGTTAGGACTGTCCCATGTCCCGTGGCTTCTGGAAGGTGAGAACGCGGATGGGGTTATAGAAATTCATTGTCCAGAGCACTTTATCATCCCTGGTGCTGTTCCTATTTGGGGCCAGTCCTTCTCTGGTGGGGGCTTCCCTGTGTATTACAGAATGTTGAACTGCATCCCTGGTTTTCACCCACTAGATGCCGGCAGCCCCCTGCTCCCAGCCCTACAGTCAGGACGAACAAAAATGTCTCTAGACCTGGCCAATGTGTCCCCTGGGGACAGAATCAGCCCCCTTTTGAGAACTCCTGGAGTAGACGGATGGGGAACAGGGCCAGGCCAGTGGTGGCTGGGATGCGCGGGTCAGTGTCAGGATGGGAGGATGGGGTGGGTGGGCTGTTGGAGAGGGTGTGAGGGTTGGGAAAGTCAGGCCTGGACCAGCCAAGGGAGCAAGACCACAAGCCTCAGAGGTATGAGCTTCTCAGGAGTGGGCAACCAATTTCACCGGCAATAGGCCCCAGCATAGCCACGAGTCTCAGGGTCCAGTGTCCTGCATCTGAGATTCTGGGACCCCAAGCTTCTGAGATTCTGGGTGTCCCAGATTCGATGATTCTGCGATTGCTGTTGTCTAAGAATTCCATGAGCCAGAGGGCCGTGTTGGCCTCTTTGAGCAGCTCCAGTGAGGCTCCTATTTTTAGTGGCAGTGACTTTGAAGGAAGCAGGCCAAGCAGGGCCCCGTATCCAAGACACCTGGGGGCCGGGGGCCTCACCCAGCCAGTGGGGATCCAGAAGTCCCTATGCGTCAGACAAGGCACCTAGGATGCAGCCCTTGGTAGTGGCCATGTCAAGAGGTCATCATGGACTCCCGCCTTCTCAGGTCCCCGAGAGGTTCGAAAATGAGAGGGAATACAAGGGTGTCCGTGAGCAGCTTGAACCCCAAGCCAGGCAGCATGGCAGAGTGGCCAACAATCTAGACTGTGGAGTCAGACAGATCCCAGTTTAAGTCCCAGTGGTGACCAGAAGGGCGTGCCTTTCCCATCCCAAGCCTCAGTTTCCTCCTCTGTATAGTGAGAACAGCCACTGACCCATTCTTACAGGACAGGCGACTGGTGCCAAAGAGATCACAGTAAATGCTCCATCCAGAGAGGCGGTGGTGGAGGGGAAGGAAGGAGGTGGGAGTGCCCAGGGAGATGGAGGCTGGCTCGGAGATGTCCAGGTTGGAAGCTGGAGGCTGGCTCCGGAACCTCAGGCCCCCGCACACTCCACGCTCTGATTTTCTCCCCAGTCTAAGGCCCCGTGAGGGCAGAAATGAAACACTGTTTGTCCCCAACCCCCTGGTTCCAATGTCAGGTAAGCATTAGACTCTTCATCAATCCGTGTGAACCGTCTTAGTCCCCCAAGCCTTGGCTGCACCTGGGAGGCCGACCAGAAAGGTCAAGCATTGGGCAAAGGCGGCAGGGGGTGCTCCAGGCCAACAGTCATACTGGAGGACAGAGGAGGCAGTGAAGGCATTCACGTCTAGGCAGAGAAGTTTGGAGGTATCCATTCCAGGGGTGCCCTTGGGGGGAATCCAAGGGCTGGGTGGGGCTGAGGGAGGGCCCAGGCTTTGGGGTGGAACAGCAGCCCCAGAAACTATTCCTATTTATAGACATCACAAGACTCCTAGGGCAGGTGCCCGTGCCAGGAAAATGGGGTTGAGCAGGCCGAGAGGGCAGCAGAGGGTGGGGGAGAACGCCATGTCTGAAGCTCAGGCCCTCCTCCAACTGTCCGGCTGAGGCCCCACATCAAGCTATCCCTGCCCCGTGCCCCTGTTTGCTCAGGGACACCGCTATGGGTGGGCCTGGCACCGCTCAGCAGCCACATTCCCATCCTTCCCAGGCACATGCACTGGCCCCTGGTTAATTCCCTGGGGAGACTGAGGACTCACCTATCTACCTACCTGGGGCTTTTGCCAGGTAGAGAAGAAGCACCCAATTCCTCAGAATCAGACCCAGAGAGGACCCTGGGACCCCAGAGCCTGTTCCCTGGGGATCCCACAAAGTCAAGGTCCCGGGGTTACCCTAGCCAGCATTGTGACCTGGGACAGAGTTCTGCCTCTTTAGGCCTTGGTTACTAAGAGTTTGGAGAAGTGGATTGCTCAAGTTCCCTGAGCGGTGGTACTCTGCAGGTCTCACCCTGCCATTCCCCTTCATGACACCTTCAGGTGCCACCAATCATTTCCATACTACTGCGTATGTGGCGCTCACTGCCTGACTCACTGTTCCTCATCCATGACTCCTGGATGCCTCTAAAGGCTGGGCCAAGCTACGTTTCCCCCATTGCAGCCCCAGCAACTGTCATCACACTTTGTGGCTGGTCTGTCTCCCTAATGCCAGATGGCAGGGTCCATGAGGGTGGGGATGGTATGTGTGCTGGGTGACTGGCTGTGCCCAGACCCAAGAAGGTGCTCTGTAAATATCTGGGCATCACGAGCATTTCTAAGGGTGAGTGAGGCAGGTCAAGGAGACCTTGACAGCGCATGGTGGTTAAGGATGATGGCTGTCAAGGCAGGTTACTGACTAGCTTTGTGACCTTGGACAACTTAACTCCTCAGGGTCTCAGTTTCCCCATCTTTAACATGGGATAATAATAATCAAGGTTACCCCACAAGGTTCTTTTGAGAATGACATGAAATGATCACGTAAAGGCCTTGGTACGTAGGAAACCACTAACGGGGTGCTTGCAGGTTCCTAGAAACCAAGGCTTTCAGGACAGGTCAAGGAGACGAAGGGAGATGTATCTGGTCCATCAGCCTGCACTGCCCCCACCACTCTTCAGCTACACCAGGCTTCTGCCTGGTCTTTGAACATGCCAGGTTCCTCGTCCCCACAGGATCTTTGTACCTGCCATGCCCTCCATGCGGCTTGCCCTTCCCCCCATTCATTCCATACTCCACTCAAATTCCATACCCTTGGGGATGCTTTCCCGAGGCCTGTCACTCCATGGAATACCTTCACAGCATCTGTCACTATCTGCCATTATTTATTTGGTTACTTGTTGTCTGTCTCACCTATTAGAATGTCAGGCCCCTGAGGGCAGGGACTTGTGCCTCTTTTGTTCACGGCTATACCCCCAGCACCTGGAACAGAGACTGGCATGTAGTAGGTGCTGAGTATTTAATGCATAACAAATCTTGAGGTGGGGACAGTGTGAGATCCCCTTTTGCTGGGTAAATCGAGGCAAAAACGGGTAGCTGGCATCCCTGATTACCCAGTCTTTCCTGAGCCACTAGAGGGCACAAGCTGTTTTGGCTCATGGCTCAGGGGCAGGACTCACCAAGACAGTGCAGCAAGAGAGCCAGGATAGACTGCTGAGGCAGGGAACACTTGGAGAATAAGTGAACTTGGGACAGGGAGCTTGGGATGCTAAGCTGGGCACCTGGACCCAATTAATGTGCTCAGAGGAGGGAGCCAGACAGACCTGAATTCAAGTCCCAGCTTCTTGCCACCCACTGGGGGGCCTTAGTCAGGTCATTGGCTCCCAGGGCCTCTGTGTTTCACAACTGTAACATGGAAAACTAAACAGAGTGCAAAGAGAAGGCTCTGGACCAAAGCAGAATCCAAATCCCAACTCAGCCCCAGCTGGGTTGGGTGACCTGGTCCCCTCTGAGCCCCGGGAACACGGAGATGGATGTTCTCCCAGGGCCACAGGGCCCACCTTCTTACCAGAAATGCCACCTCTGCCATCCAGAATGTCTCGGGAGCTCTCCTTGGTGACAGACAGGTAATGGGTGGACCGGAAGATGCCACCATCCCCCTCAGCAGCCTCGGCCCCACCTTCGATGTCCTCCCTTGGTGCTGGGCCAGGCAGTCTCTCTGGGCCTCGAGGACGGTCTGGGGTAGCCAGGCCGCCTGCCAGGGGCCCATCCATGGATGCTCTCTGCTTGGCTCCACTTAGCTGCCAGGCTGGCTCAGTGAGGCATTGTAGGTCTGGGGGCAGAGAAACAGGTGCTTAGGGAAGGTAGGAAAGGGACTCACGCTGTCTTAGTTTCTCCTTCCTTGAAGCCCTAGTCCTCACCCTTGCCCAGTGCCTCAGTTTCCCTTCCAGCCAGGTGAGGTAAGTAAATGGTGCTGAGGCCCTAGCCACATACAGTGTACCCCGAATGGTCCCTATTTTCAGTATGCCTCAGTCTCCCTACCAATAACACCTCTCTACACAGCTCCTGTGCTGCCAGTTTATCCATTTTTACACGTGCACACTCAGCCACCTTGTTTTCTTGCAGCATTAATCCTATCACTTCTCCCAGATGCCTCCCTTCTGCACTTTCCCCAATTACGCCCTCACATCCATGCACTCATATACCCTATGCCCATGCCTTGGCATGCATGCCGGCCACTTCTACACTCTGATCCTATACCCTCTCAAGTCCCCCTATCATTATCCCTGCACTTTTCCCACATTCCAGCCCTCCCTCCCACACGACCTTAGGGTTCTCCAGTATTAACCCCTTCACCCTCACACACAGCCTCAAGTGATCCCAGCATTAACCTCTTCGCTTCCCCCCAACATTACCCCTCATGCACCTCCAGCCTGGGTTCCCCCATCCCACCCTCCCAAGATCTCAATAGTCTGCAGGCAAAAGGGATGCATAGGGCTCTTGGTCCAGAAATGAGAACCTTGGGGAGGCCGTGGGGGTGGGGGCTGTCTTCTCCACCTATAAATACCTTCAAGGTAACGGCGGAAAGTGAAGGACAGGAATGAGGCGCCCTCCCCAGGGAGATGGTGGGGAGGCCGGGCCCAGGCAACCGGGGCGGGGCCGGGGCTCCAGGCCTGGCTGCAGGCGCTGCCCTCGGGGGCCTGGGGGCTCCCAAGGGACCCGTCCGTGGACTGGCAGTCGTGGCGGGGGTCCCTGCCCAGGCCCGGAGGAAGCACCTGCAGGTGTCCACCCGGTGGGCACTGCCCGCGGGGAACCGGCGGGACCGCAACTTCGGAGCACTTTGGCAGCGTGGGGAGGGGGGCTCCTGCCTGGACGCCCCCGGGGGGTCGCAGGGGTGGGAGTGGCGACGCGCCAGCGCACCCCTCGGGGGGCCAGGGTCTGGGAGATGCGCCCTCCGCCCGTGCATCTCGGGGCGGGAGACCCCGCGGGACGCGCCGAGGTAGGGGGGACACCTGCCCCAAGACCCCCGCTCCTCCCCCCACCTGCACTGCCCCGCCCCCGATCAGGCCCCGCCCCTGCAGGCCCCGCCCCGCCCCCCGCCCCAGGGGGTCCCGCCTGGCCCGGCCCGGCCCGGCCTCCCCCTCCCCACGCCGGCTCCGCCCCGCCCGCGGGCTTCCAGGCCGGGCCGGGCCTCACCGGGGAGGCGGCGCCGCCGGCCAGGCGCCGGGGCTCGGAGCTCCCCTCTTCGGTGCGGCCGTCGCTGTCGCTACCGCGGCTGCCGCTACCGGTGCCGGTGCCGCGGCCTCCGCAGCCGCCGCCGCCTCCACTGCTCGGGGGACATTGTCCCTTTAAATCGCTCCCCCCGCCGCCCCGCCCCCCCGGCGCGCCGCCGTGACCTCAGCGCGACAGCCCTGCCGCGCCGCCATGATGGGGAGGTCTGGGGCGCCCCCCGGCCCCCCCCACCCCCCCGCCCGTACCCCCCGGGGGGGGGGGGGTCGGCCAGCAGGCCCGCGCCATGTTGGGAGTGGCCCGGCTGGTCACTCTTAAAGGGCCCACGCGGCCTGAGAATCCAGGGAGAGGCTCTATTACCACAACAACACTCTTGTCCTGCTGCCCCCAATGGTACCTCATCACCCCTCTGGTTCTTCTAATGCTATGCTCACTAATAGTACCAGAAGAGTGGAGAGGGGGCAGAGAAGTTCTATGGGTCACTCATAGGTCATTGAGACTCCACTCTGCTAATCCTTAGCCCTCTGTCCCCAACTAGCTTCCTTCCAACCACAAGCTCACTCCTTCCTTCCTCATTATCCACACTGGACTTCAGCACCTTCGTGCCCCTAGAGCCTGCCCTAGGTCCCCAATGCTAAGCCCCCCTTCTCCATCCAATCCAGGATCATAGCCTCCAGGACTACCCCATCATTCACACATAATAGGCCTGCTGCCTTCTCCCAGCTACCAACCATCCATATGTCTAACCCCCCATTCTTCTCCCTACCCATTCATCCACACACCCATCTAATCAACTAACCACCTATCCATCCATCCATCCATCCATCCATCCATCCATCCATCCATCCATCCAAATACCCAAACTACCCATTCACCTCCCATTTACCTACTCATCCGTCCACCACTCAACCAACATCTAATCCCATCAGCCAGCTAGCCACGCTCCCAAATCCCCACACCTATCCACCCATCTGAACATCCACTCAACTATCTGTGTCCCATCTACCTGTCCATCCATCCACCAACCAAGTAAATACCTACTTATCCATGCAACCAAGCAAATACCCACCCTCCCCTACAGAACCTTCCACCCAGCTACCCACATATCCATCCATCAATTGCACGTTTACTTGATTGTCTCCTCTACTAGAGTGTGAGTTCCACAAGGACAGGAGTCCTGTCTGTCTGGTTCATTACTGTTTCCTCACTGCTCAGCTCAAGAATCTCACGTCACCTCAATAAATGTATATACAATATATATATATAACCACATACTCAATTCGAATACTTAATGCCTACTACGATCCAGGCCTTTTCTGGGCAGACATACCATCCCAGCTAACCACCTACTACTTAACTATTCACCTGCTAGTGCAAACATCTGGCAATGTTAACCTATTCATCCACCCATTGTCTCATTTACCCTACCCCTCACCCATCCACCCACCTATGACTCAAATATCCACTCATTCAGCCAACCAACACCCACAGAGCTCAACTGTCTCTATACCTACCTGCCCCTTCCCTCATCCGCTTCCCAGACCCATGCCCTCCCAGAGCTGGCGTGGGATTTAGGGACTCTGGAAGATGCTGTCATCTGGGGCCTGAGGGTTGGTGGAGGTGAAATCTGGGATTCATTGAGAAGCAGGTGCTGGTCCTGACAATCATGAATGAATACCTTTTTTTGAATACTTTGAACTATGGGTCTTCTACTGTGTAAAGAACTTTAGATCCAATTTACAGAAATGGACATTGAGGTTCTGAGAGAGTGAAGGCCTGAGGTTACACAGCTGGTGAGAATCTCTTTACATCGCCCACTACATTAGCCTCCAATTAGGGGAGAATTTGGGAGAGTTGAATAGGGGGTGCTTTCTGATTGGCAACACTTAGGGGCAAAGAAACCACTGATTTTACTGAAATCAAGATTTTACTGGGTAACCTCACAGTGCCAGACTGCTTGGCACCTACAGCTCCACTCCCCACTGAAGGCCATATAGGGCTGAGGCAGGGATCGGATGGGCCCCTAATATGACTATTTCTTTACTCCCAGACCACGTGGGGGCGGAGTAGGCAGCTCAGGTGGTGTCTCCGTTGACAGAGGGTGCTTTGAGGGGCAGGGGCTGGCTCCGGGACACCGGCATCGTTGGAAGGAGCGGCAGGCTCTGTATGGCATCCTTTAGCTGGGCTTGAGAACTCTCCATCTCAGCCAGGCGGCGCTCCTGGGAAAACAGCGGCAGTGGGCTGGGACCCAGGGAAGGGTTGCATCCCAACTCTCATTCCCTCACTGCCCAGATCTGCCCCAGGGCTTGGGCAGGGGGTCTCACCAGACTTTTCAGCCTGTGGGCCTCACTGCTTGGAGGGTCGCGCTCTGGATCGAGTTGCGAGGTCCTGTGGAGATCAGGGGCGAAGAGGGAGGCTCAGAGACTGGGGAACTCCCCTCCAACCCCTGATTGGAGAGCCAGGGATTCAGGCTACCGGGCTTGGGGTGAAGGCAGGGTCTGTCCAGAAGGAGGGAGGGGCCTAGGTAAACTTGAAGAAGGGGCTGAACCAGAGCCTGGAATGCCTGGGATGAGAGGACCAACCAACCCTTGGAGGCGGGGCTTGGCCCATCCTCGGTAGGGTCTTGACCAGGATGGGGGTGTGCCCAGACTGAGAGGGCCTAGCCTACCCTGTTTGGAAGGGGCTGATTGAGGGATGACGCCTAACGAGAGGACCTGCCCGGGACCTGCGGCGGGTTCACCTAGGGGCTGGCGAAGCTGACTAAAAGGCGCGTCCTAGACAGGTGGGTTGGGGCGGGGCTGGCCTAGGAGGCGTGGCCATACCAGGCGGGATTTGAGTGGGACTGGTTGATTGAGAGGCAGGGCCTGAAGGAAAGTGGGTCCCGGGCTATCCGATTACGTATAACGGGTCCACCTGGGGGCGGAGCTAATGGAGAGAGCAGGCTCACCCTCCACCGAGCCTGGAGTCCAATTCCTCCAGCTGGCCGCGAAGCTGCTGCTGCTGCTCCATCAAGGCCCGGATGTGGGTGCTCAGCGACTCCACGAGGCCAGACAGCACCTTCTGTTCCTTGCGCAAAGCGGCCACCTCGCATTGCAGTGCTGCCAGCTGTAGGGGAGGGAGCAACTGTAACCTGACCCCCCGCCGTCCAGCCCCTTCTCACCAAGACCCTGACCTCCCTGTCCCTTGCTCTCTGCCTCCCCACTGCTTTGTCTCTTGTGGAATAGCGCTCTCTTGTACAGAGGAGGAAACTGAGGCTCAGAGAGGGTTGAGGTAGGCCAGGGGTCACACAGCGCTGGGAGCTCACATTTGAATCCAGACCTGCCTGGCCTCCAGTGTCATCTCTCCCTTGTGTGAGGACCTGGGCTGGACCTCACCTTCCCGACCGGTCGGTGTGTACCCAGCGCCTGGTCTGTGTCCTGCGGCTGGTCAAGCTGGCGTTGCCAGGGTACTGATGGCTTCCGAGGCAGCGAGGCTGAGGCCCTGGTCCAGGGTCGGCTGTGCTGTGCGGGGCCGGTCCGTAGGGAGCTTTTGGGTCGCGGTCGAGGTCCTACAGATGGGCGGCGGCGAGCAGGACGGCCAGCTGGTACGCTCTGCGTGCGCTGCACCAGCCGGGGCAGCCGTAGGGGCCTCTCCTCCTCTGGCCTCTGCCGGATCCAACTGCCTGCACCGTGAACGCTGCGCAGGGACTGGCTCTTGGAGATGAGAGGGGTGTGCTTGGGGAGGTCTCGAGGAGGCAGAAAGCCGGGCTTTTCCCCTGCGGAAAAGCTGGGGGTGGGATGGAGGAGCTCAGACACTTGACTGGCCCCTGAGCTGACCCCATCCCTACCTCTGACCGCAATGATCCCACATAATCTTTTTACTTCTATGTGACCCTGTCTCTGATGACATCACATTTGGACCTCTGACCCTGTCCTGGACTTCTAACAATACTGTCCTATGACTCTTGACATGGCCCCATTCTAACCTTTGACTCCTCTGTAGCCTTGTCCCTGAACTCTGACAGTGTGACCCTTGACCTGACCCTCTGTAACTCGGATTCCAATCTTGGGCTTGACCTCTGCTCACAAGGGTATACCCTCTTTCTTCCTAATCTGACGCCCTGTAACTTCTCACTTTAAACTGACCCTGTCTCTGCCCCCTGAAAGACTATGGTCCCTGACCTCTGACTCCAAAGATGACTCCGCTCATATCCTTGACCCCATCTGACCCTGACCCCTGCTTACAATATGAACCTGTCTCTGACCCTTGGTGATGTATCTTAACATCTGATCCCAATCTGACCCCTGATTTGACCCCATCCACAACCTCTCACTGAAACCTGACCTTCATTGCTGACCATAATGTCATTTTCTCTCTGGCCCCAGATGTGACCTGTCCCTAACCTCTGCAATGACCAGTTCTCACCTAGAGTTCAGTCTGATCCTGTGCCTGTCCTCTGACGATACTGTGAGCCTCTCCCTGACCCCTTGGATGAAGCTGTCTCCAGCCTGGGACCTCCATCCAATACACTTTCTGACCCTGACCCCAATGTGACCCTATCCCTAACCTCTGACATGATCCTGCCTTCACCTCTGACCCCCTTCTGACCCTGTGCTTGCCTTTGCCCCTGCTCCCACTCATCAGAACTGGACCAGACTGGAGGCAGGCAAGTTACCTGGAGTGGACCTGGGCTGGGGGTGGTGGGAGACGCATTGGCACAGATACAGGTACAGGCCGGCCCTCCTCTATGGCCTGCAGAATGGTGGGCAGCGGTTCCAGGCTGTCACGGGTTACCTGGTGAGGCATGCGTGGAGGATGTTGAGCAAGCTCTCAGGGGCCAGAGGGTCCCTGCCTTCCTGCCTCCCTACCCCATGTCCTGGGCTCTGGGCTCAGGTCACACCTGGTCAAGTTCAGCAAAGATGGTACAGAGTTGGGCATGCAGTACCGCCAGCTGGAGGGCCAGGTCACTGCTGCCCTGGTAACTACTGGGTGCTGCATCCACATCCACCGTGGCCACTTGGTCCAGGAAGTGTTGCATGGCAGGTCCATGATCCTCCAGGAAGCAATTCATGAAGTCCATGTAGGCCTCCTTCTCACCAAACCTGAGTCAGAATCCGAATGGGTGGGTCAGGTCAGGCATCTGCCACCCCCATGGACCCCACCAGGGCCCTCCAGCCTCCCAGCACCTACGGTGCACAGTTAGCGAGGTTCTGGATGACCTTGGCGATCAGTGTGAGGGCGCGGGCTGGGCCAGGGGCTGGGTGCTCTGGTGCCAGGCCAAAGAGGCTGGGTGCCAGGATGGCAGGACACAGGAGCCGCAGAAAGAGAGAGGCACACACCAGGCGGGGGCCCAGCGCATCAGAGCCACGTGCCTTGCATGCTTCCCGCCAGCCTGAGAACACAGTGCCTAGCTCCGCAGGAAACCAGCTGGGGAAGAAGAGCCAATGGTCAGAGAGAGGGAGGGGATGGGTATGGATGATCAAAATCCTCAGTTCAGGGATCAGGAGTCACCTGCATTCTGGGTTTCAAGATTGCAGACATCAGGGGTAACGATGCTTGGGGTCAGGGTTTATGGTGCTATTATTGTGGTGATCTCTGGAGTCAGTAATCTTGGAGTTGGGGGTACAGGTTCACTTAGGGACAGAGGCCATGAGCTTGGGATCTAGCAATAACTGGACATGAGATTGTGGTGCCACACAGAGTACATGATATGAAATAGAATGGGCTTGGGGTTATGGGTTCACCTAGGTTCCAAAATCATGGTATTGTCTTCCCAGGTGACATGGGATTAGGCATATATGTTAACCTAAGGTCAGAGGTTATTGAATTGGAATCCCAGGTTTCCTGTGATCAGTTGCACGGGATTTGAGGTACAGGGTCACTTAAGGCCAGGGGTCATAGGATTGAGGGCATGGCATCACCTGGAATCGGAGGTCATAGGATTGAGGTCCTATGTTAACTGGGGTCAAGTAGCATGGGATTAGGGTATGGGGTCACCTGTGGTTAGAGGACAAGGAATTGGATCCCAGGTTACTTGGGGTTAGGTGGCATGACATTGGGGCTGGGTTGCTAATTTTAGCAACGAAAACTTCAGCTAGCAGTTAAACTTGAATTTCAGATAAAAAAATTGAATAATTTCTTAGTATATGTATATTCCAAATATTGCATTACATTTAACTGGGCACCCTGTATTTTATCTGGCAACTAGCACAGTGGCTGAGAGGCAGGGGCAGGCTCATTTGCTGGAGTCCTGATTCTTACTCATAGGAGTTGATGATGTTCTGGAAGACCTCCTCGCAGCTGTTTTGCAGTCTGGCTTGGTGCAGGGGCAGCTCTGAGGCCGGGCACTTGCTGGGGTCCACTTCATAGTCCTCAGTGGAGGCACAGAGACGCCGCACGACCTGCCCTGCAGTCCAGCACAGCCAGACAGGGGCCAGGACCATGACCACTAGGACCCTCCACACCCAGCCTCCAACTCTATCTCCAACTTACTCCGGAGGCACCTAACATCTTGGGGAGGCCCCCATTTCCCTCCAGCATCCCAGCACCCCGAAGGCACCACCCAGTACCAGAATCCATGTTACCCAGGGACTCTCAGATCTCCCCTGGGGTCCCCTAGCCCGCCCAGCAGGCTCTGACAGGCCCCGTTCCTCACCGAGCGTCTCTTGGAGGTAGTCCTGTGCCACCAGCTTCATGTACTCATCGATGGCTTTGGTGGCCAATGTGTTTTCCCGGAACAGCAGCGCTTCACGGCCTCCACTGCGTGCCAGTTCCGCGGTGCCCAGGTCTGTCACCAGTGCCTGGGCATAGCGGAGGTTACGTTGCACGAAGCGCAGATTCAGCCAGGGGGAAGCCCTACGCTTGGCGGGTCCCTCCCACCTGGTCACAGGCCCCTCCTTTCATAGCAACAACTCTGGCCCGGCCCTCACTGCTAGGGCACCTAACAACCTAACACGCGGGAACCTCCAGCTCTCACGGGAGAATCTTAAACCTTTGAGCGCGGAAGCTCAGCTCAGGTCCCGCTCCTCGTAGCTGAAGCTCAGGCCATGCCCCTCCAGTTGCCCCGCCCTGCCAGGTGCCCCATCTTTCGTAGATGCCACTTGGTTCTGCCCCCCCCACCCCCACGCCAAAGAGCGCTGTCAGTCAGCCTCTGGTCACCCGGGTCCGCTCCGTCGCAGAGCCGCACCTGCGCCCGGCCGGTGGACCGCAGCACGCGCACCATGGCAGCCGCCAGCTCCTCCTTGGACTGCGCGGACAGAGCGGGCTCCAGCGCCCCGCAGAGGCGCGCGTAGTGGAAAGTGAGGAACTCGGCCAGCTCCTTGTAGCGCTCGGACGGCAGCACGCGCAGGCGCCGCGCCCGGATTCGAGCCCGCAGCGCCGCGCGGGCTGGCGCCCCAAGCAGCGGAAACCAGCGCTCCAGGCCGGCGGCGGGCGCGCGGGGGGCGCCCAGCTCCTCCAGCGCCAGTGTAGCGCGGCCGAGCGCTGCGCCCCCCGGGCCAGCTCGGCGCAGCCGCAACGACACGCGACGCGCGGGCGGCAGCGCCTCGAAGTGGAAGCGTTCCGCCCAGAAGAGCGGGTCTGGGCCAGCTCGGGGCGCAGTGCGCGCCAACAGCGAGCCGTCCAGCCACAGTTCCGCGCGCACTCCTGGCGCCCCCACGGCCGCCCGGGGCAGCCCCTTCGCCTCGTGCACCCACACGCTCAGCCACGTCTCTTCCCGCTCCACGTTGTCCTGCGGACCAGAATGGTAGGGAGAGGCATAGGTGCTCGATGGTGAGCACCAGAAGTGAAACGCAGTGCCCGAGCTGGGCCCTTAGAGGACGACGGTGGGGCAACGGGGATTCCAAGGTGGCCATGCGGAAGCCCTCTAGCTGTTCTGGGATCTCTTGGATAGATCGGAGCTACAGAGCTTAGAGGGGTAGTGCGCTGGCTGGGGACTTCACTACTGCCTGGTAGGCGGGGCTTTGGGTTACAGATAGGGCCCGGATTGAATAGAAGGGACAGGGTCGTGTGCAAGGGGCTGATACTAGAAGGGGGGGTCTAGAAGTGGTTGTACAGATGTGAGCACAGAAGGGTCTAAGGGGCGGGGCCATGGAGTGGGTGGGGGGTTGGATTGGTGAAGGGACGTGGGCCGGGCTGTGGGCGGGGCCTCTATGTCCCTGACTTTCCGCGGTACTGACTTGGCTGGGTTGGAAGTGGCGACGAAGGTCCTCGATCCAGCGGTCTCTCTCAGCGGCCGAGCGACAGGAGAAGCAGCGTCTCCCGCCTGCCCAAGTTACCTGTTGGGAAGGGGGATCCCAAAGGGTGGTTGAGACTAAGTGTAGAGCCAAAGCCAAAGGGTCGAGGTGATGTGAAGAGTGAAGAGTTGCCTGCATTTACCTGGAAGCAGTGGGGCTCCTCCAGGAGGCTGGGGTGCAGTGGCCATACCCTCACATCTCGCTCGGAGCCCAGGTCCAGCTCCGAGAGTGTGGCCAGCGATTCCCGAGAGCCCAGAGCACTGGGGGGTCTGGGGAGGAGGCGAGGAAAAAGCTTCGTTCCTCCCTCCTCCCCCTACCATCCCGTACAGCCTGAAGGGTGGAGGGAAGTCAGGATGGACTTGAACCTAAACTGAACTTGAACCCATCGCTTTTAGGCTCAGCCAAACTCCTCGTGGTGGTCTGCATGACCTTGCATAGTATATCCTTTGTCACCTTTTGACCTCACTTCCCTTCACTTAATCCCTACCTGTCTGAACTCCAGTCATAGTGGCCTTGTTTTTGTGTCTTCCAGCCTCTTAGCCTTTGCACATGCTATTCCCTCTGCCTGGAATGCTTTCCCTACACTTCTGGACCTAGTCAAATTCCATCCATCCTTCAGATCTCAGCTCAAGGGTACCTTCCCTGACATTCCCAGAGCAGGGTGTTGACGTAACTTCGGTTTTAGGCTTATTGTATCAGACTCTGCTCCCACGCTTCCATGGAGGACTGGCGCCATGCTATGGTCTTTCAGTGGCCCCACATGGCCCAACATGGGGCAGAACACAGAGGGGGCCACAGGGGATATTTGGTGAAGGTCAGAATGGTAGGCAGGGGGAGGGGGAAGGGGCAACGTTGAATCCCAGCCCCTCTGGTCCCTCAGAGACCCTTACCCATCCCGAGAGGCACTGGCTCCCAGCTCCGACTTGGCTTTTTTCTTTTCTTTCAGCCGTTTGAGCAACCCCTGTGGGGAGGGGTAGATCAGCTGGGCAGAACCCTATGCTCCCTCTTCAGCTCCTTTCCCCCCAGGGTGTCCTGGAAGATCTGCTGGTCTTGGGGTACCACAAGCTCAGGCTGTATTAGTAGGAATAATAAAAGCAACCAATAGCTCCCCTTTCTGAAGCACCAATCATACGCTTTCCCGTGTTTTCTATTGATTTCTCACAAACAGCCCAGAGACAGAGATTCTCTCATTGGCTCCATTTGACAGATAGAGACACTGAGGCCCAGAGAGTTTCAGTGACTTGCCCAGGATCACCCAGTAAGAGTTCCCTTTCACTTCTGAGGGTCTGGAAATCTCTGCTGTTCCCTCCACCCCCAACTGGATGCCTCACCCGAACATTGTGGACCTGGTTGGGGCCAGCAGCCTCTGGCTCAGTCTTTCCAGGGATCCGATCTGTGGGTGGTCAGGGGTGGAAGGTTGGGGGATGGGATCATCTTGGATTCTGCCCCACCTTGACAGGCTCCCAAATGTCCCATCCTTTCCCACCTCTCACGCTTACTTACCTGGATCCTTGAGGTTCCCCATGGTCGCATGGATGCTGCTCTCAGAGCTAGCGCTCCCCATCCGGGACTGATGAGGACCCTGTTCCCCCACAGGAGTGGGTAGTCAGAAAGGGGAGGCAGGCAGGCAGACCGAGGGAGAGGCAGACACCTTTCTATTATTCCCTCTCCCATCCCCTTCTTCCCTCCCCTTGCCCAGGGGCCCCCTCTCACCTCCTCCTCACTCCCGAGCAGCACCAGCCTCCCATCAAGTAGGGTGAAAGCCCCAATGTTCCAGACGGGCACATCAGGTGTGGGGGCTTCGGGGATCTGTGGTGTAGGGGTCTCCGGCTCTGGCTTAGGCTCTGGGTAGAGGAGGAGGTGCTGAGCACCTGGGAGTCCTTCCTGTCTCTCAGACCACCCTTTCCATTAACCAAGGCTCACTGGGCGTTCCCTCCAAAGTGCTTCCTCTTCTTCCCTCCCCCCGAAGCAGCCACGCCAGGGCCTTGTCTCCACCAACCATGGGTAGTGGACACAGCCCACCTACTATGTGCTCTGTATTGTGTTTACTGTTCCACACTACTTCTCTCATTTAATCCTCCAAATCCATTCAAAGGGCTATTATAACCCCTGTTTACCAAAGAGGAACGTGGAAACCAGAGAGGTTGTGTCACTTGCCCATGTTCGCACAGCTTGTGAGTGGTTGAGCTGGGCTTCAGACACAAGCATTCTTATGTTAACCAAGACAGTGGGTAGGCCCAAGTGGTTAAACAACAAGACAGCAGCCTTGGTTCCTTACATAAATAACTAGTTCGAGGTGGAATGTATTCAAAGTTTGAGAAAGGAACAGAAAAAGGTCAGGTAAGGGGAGGTGGTAGTGCAGTGGGCCAGGGAAGACTTCCCAGTGAGAGTAAGTTTGTGCTGGTACTTGAACAGCAGGTTGGATTTTGACAGAGATGGAGGAAATGATGGCAGGAACAGCTTGATCAAAGGCTGGGAGATGACAAGGGCCAGGGAAATAAAGGGAAGCACAAAAGGGTTTGGGGGCTCAGAAGCTGAAGGGGAAGATACAGGAAGAATTGGTGCAGGACCTTGGGTGCCAGTTAGAGGGGGTTTTATCCTGGGGTAGTGGGGAGCCATGGGAGGTATTTGAGCAGGAGAGGATCAGTCTGCTTGTTAGAGAGTGCTCTTGGATCCTATGGAGTGGGCAATACCTGATACCCTAGACAGGGTTGAAGAGATGACTTTGCAAAATGGGAATACGAATGGTGAGAATTGTTGGCTGAACCAACCCTCCCAGATTAGCTGTCTGCCCTATTGTTTTACCACTAGGGGAAGAAACGATAATACCCACTCGTTAACGGACCGCTTAAAATACGCTGGGCCCTGGGCTAGCTCTTCATTCATGAGTTCCAATCCTCAAGATACTCTTCTAGATCCCTCTTTGCAACACTTAGCCCCATCTGTCCTTTTCTTGTTTACTTGTTAACTGTCTGTCATGTTCACTATACTGTGAGCCTCATGGGCCAGGTAGTGACATCTATTTTGTCCACTGCTGTGTCCTCAGTGTCTAGATCAGGTCCTGGAACATACTAAATGCTCAAAAGACCTCTGCTTGAATGAATGAGCAAATGACTGACTGACTGACTGAATGAATGAATGAAATCATATGCCCTTTAAGGTAGGGATAATGATTGCCATTTAACTGATAGGGAAGCTAAGACTCAAGGTAGTGAAGAAACTAAGACATGGAAGCTGGAGGGCAGGAGAGCAGTAGGCAGCTGAGATGGATAGCCAGGCAGGAGAGGATGAGCCTGGGCCATTGGATATGAGAAGAGATCCATTGGGGCCAGGAGCCATTTGACATCTGGACAGCATTATTGTTAGTCTATTCCCTGTCCTTTCCCCAGGCTGGACCCCCTTTCCCACAGGTCCCTGGCCACACTCTACACCCCCAGGCCCTGGTAAGGGGGGAAAGAGGGAAGAGGGCAGCTGGGCCCCAGACACTTCCTGTTGGGCTTTTGCACTCCCCACAACTTCCTGTGTCTGTATAGAGCTGATGCTCCGGAGGCACACAAAACCCAGCATCCGGCCTCCCAGCCCAGCCCAAGCTCCGGATGGGGGAACCATGTACCTGAAGCCTCTGGCTCCGACTCTGGCTCCAGCGATGGGCTTTTATGCCTCCCCCAGAGAGTCTTGGATATTCGGAGGTGGCTTGTGCGTGACTCCTTGGGGGGCGCAGAGAAGACCCGGCGGAACAGCGAGCGCCGGGCCGGCTGGGTCGGCTGGCTGCTGACCATGGGTTCCTGGTGGCTCAGTGCCCTCCCCCAGCCCGCAAGGCGGCCCCAGTGGGACCCTCCAGTCCTCTTCTCCCCACTGCCCCCTGTGTGCCAGCGGTAGGAGACTAGTGGGGATGGGGCTTCAGGCTGGGCTTGGGAGGCCTGGCTTGTTGATGGTGGGTCCATGGTGAGGATTGTCCTAGGGGACGAGAGGGTGACAGTTTTGCCCAGTGTCTGCCCACATGCTGCCCTCAGCTTGGCCCCCTCCCAACTCTCAGCTTTGCCCCCAGGAAACCCCCTTGGGGGCCACAAGCACTCTCTCCCTTACCTTGATTTCCTCACCAGCCCCAGAATCAGCAGCCGTCAGTACCCTGCCTGGCTTCTTCCTGCTGAACGCTACTCCACGTGACCCTGTTTGTCCCACCCCACCCCACAGCCAGGCGGCAGGGCACAGTGGGGGCAGGATGAGGGAGGAGAGGAGGTGACAGAGCAGGACCCAGAATCTCTCACTGACCAGGAGGCAGCACATGCGCCTCTCTGAGCCTCAGTTGCCTTATCTGCAAAATAGGTACACGTTGCCAAAGTGCTGGAGCCTCTGGAACTCTCATCCACTGCTGGTCTGAGTGTAGACCAATTCGCCCAAGTTGGAAAACTGTTTGGCCTGATCGATGAACATTGACTGTACACTTCTCTGACCCAGCAGCTCATCCAATAGCCGTGCACACTGGCGCTATTCATAATAGCCCTAAACTGGCAACAACCCAAGTGTCTATATACTGTAGAATGGATAAATTGTGGTCTCTTGCCACAGTGGAATACCATGTAACAACGAGATTGAATGAATTATTCAATGATTGAACTGGGATGCATCACAAACAATGCTGAGCAAAAACAAACAAACAAACAAACAAAAACCCAACAATGAAGACTATACACACGGTCTGGTTCCATTTATATAGTTCCAAACAGGTAAAACTATGTGCAACAAATCAGGATGTCAATTTCCTTTGGTGGGGGTTAGTGGATGGGGGAGCACAGTCATGGTTTTTGTTTCTTTTTTTTTAAATTGAGGTGAAATTCACGTAACAAATTTAAGAAGTCTATGTCTTGAGCTGGGTGTTGGTTACATGAATGTGCTCGGTTGTGAAAATTCATTGAGCTATACATTTTGGTACCATTCCCTAATAAATGTTTTATTGAAAAAAAAGAGATGGGCAAATTCTATTCTGAGGAATAAGTGAGTCAGCATAGGAGTCAGTAGAATCCTGGTCCAGGAGTGGGTTCCAGTGCCAGCTGGTCCCTCTCTTGCTGTGTGACCTCAGGCAAGTCACTTCCTCTCTCTGAGCCTTGGTTTCCATATTTGTACAACACAATGATAATATCAGTTTCAGAAGATTCATAATGGGAGCCTTCTTTTATTCAACAAATGTTTTCTGAGTGCCTACTATGTACTAAGTGCTGGAGAAGTCACAGGGAACTAAATAAACAAAATTTCTGCTCTCCTGGAGCTCACAGTTTAGGCAGGGAAACAGATCCTGAACACAAATGCAGGGCATCTCTAGCGAGTGAGGAGGACTTGGAAGAAAATAGACAGATTGCAATAGAAGGTGAGCAGAAGTGACACTTTTTGAGCTGCAACAATCCAGGAGGGCCTCCCCGAGGAGGTGACATTTGCAACCTGAAGCATGGGAAGCGCATGCTAGGTCGAAGGAACAGTTTGTACAAAGGCAAGGTGACCAGGATCCACCAGGTGAGGTGCATGGGACCATCTTGATGTGCAGTAGTCACTCAGGACCCCCCACTCAGAAGCACTCCACACTATATTTGAGTTAATGCTCTGCTATTGCTGTCTTGAAGTTCTTGCTTTTTGAACAGGGGCACTGCATTTTCATTTACACTGGCCCTCACAAATTCTGTAATCCATTCTGAGCAGGAGAGTCTTCAGGAAGGGCCAAAGATCGTTCTCCTGGAGCCAGTCATGTTCACAAAGGTGCACACTCCTTAGATATGCCCACCTTATTCATACTGTATCAGGCCACTCACTGCACACACATGTGGAATCTTCCCCTGTTCTACCGTATCCCTGAGCATTTACCACTTCAGTGCATATTGGCCCCACTCCCAATGCCCTGCATTTTTGTTGGAGGTCTTTCTTTGACAGATGGAGTCCACTCTGCCCATGTCACAAACAGCCCGAGAGTGCCAGACAATTAACACCTCCCCAAGAGCAGCCCTCAGCCAATGACTATGGGAGCTGGAGGATCAATACCCCAGCTCCCTTGCCCCTTGGGTGGGATGACTTTGAGGTGTGTGTCCTATGCTGTCCCCCAGAGGTTCCCAGTGGGAGTGAGCACCATGTGCCCCCAGTATCAACTTGCTTGATAAAGCACCCTTTCCGCGCTGCCTTCCCTTCCCTACCACTCATCCTTATTCCCCAACTGTTATGTACTGGGATCACCTCCAAAACTACTTGCACTGGAATTCCTGTCTCAGGGTCTTCTTCTGGGCAAACCAAAACTAAGACGACGTGTGCAAACACAGATGATGCACAGACACAGGTTTTCTTTCCACAGTCTCTTTATTGGAGGTTTGTGGCTGGCAGGGTCACTGGAGCTGGCTTTCTCTTGGAGCTCCTGGAGGCCCTCCTGGCAGTTCTTGGCTTCACATTCTAAAAAAGATGAGAAAGGGTGAGGCTTGGGGGGGGGGCTGGGTCTCCCTCCTCACAGTGGGCCACTGCATGGGGAAGAGGACAAAGAGGGGGTGGGTGCACCACTGACTGCAGGCCAGCTTAATGAAATAAGAGTGGCAGTATGCAGCTAGCACGAGGTCCTGCAGGTGTGTGAGTATAGAGATATTTTAGTGATGGAAGTCAGGGGGTGGGGCCGACGTTGTGCTGGCTGGGCCTAGATTGCTCCAGCATAAGAATTGTCATCATCAGTCAGGGAGCTGGGGCTGAGTAAGCATCCCCAGGGCTAAGATTGTCTAGGCAGAAGACTGCAACACAGGGTTAGCAGCTTCACAGAGATTATGCAGGCAAAGGGGTTTTCTGTAGAGGGTAACGGGCTAGGTGCGTGTTGTGTGGACAGAAGGCCTTTGGGTAGGAGGCAGGGGTGAGGCCAAGGTTGGATAGGCTGGAATGCGGTTGTGTGGGCAGCAGGTTTGTGACTTGGGTGTAGGTGATGCAGGCCAAGCTGAGGTTGTGAGGGCAGAGGGTCTGCTGCAGGGGTCAGGGTCCTTCCTCTGGTTAGGAGGGCAGACGTGCTGCAGGCTAAGATCAGGGACTAGGCTGAGGTTTTGCCGGCAAAGGACGCGATGGCGGGCAGGAAATGCCCGTTCCGTTAAGAGCGGAACAACTTAAGGCTGGGCCTAAGTTGCCTCAACAGAAAGGCTGCAAGGGAGATCAGGGGCCTGGCTCTGTGGACATAGGGGTTACAGGAAGGAGAGAGGGGCCTGCTGAAGTTGAACAGGCAGGCAGGCTGAGCTTGTGTCAGATGGTGGCAGGCCGAGGTAGTGAGGGCGTCACCGACTCACAGCATCGAAGTGCGGCCAGGTGCGCAGCAGGTGGAAGAGCGCGTCACCAGGACAGGCGGTGCGCACAAGTTGGCGGTGGCCCAGCAGCGCGTAGTCCGGCCTCAGGAATCCCGCACGCACCGCGCACCTGGGGAGCACGTCGCGCACTGTGCGCAGCGCGACCTCGGCCGGCAGCTCCGCGGTGTAGTTGCCCACGAAGGCCACGCCAAAGCCGCGGGAGTTGTGGCCGAGTGTGTGCGCGCCAACCCGGTCCCAGCCTCGGCCTTCGTATACGTAGCCGTCTGAGCCCACCACAAAACTGCAGAGGAGAGGGGAGCAGGTACTGCGCGGTATCAGGGGGCGCCCCGCCCCATATCTGTGCCAATGGTCACACCCACCCCAAGTCCTGCCAGATCGCGCTGTCTCTGCCTGGCCCAGCCTCGTCCCACTCCCCCACCAAATGCCACTTCAGAAACCCTCCTGTTTCTCTGGATCTGTCCCTCGGCATTGGCCTTATGTCCAGCCCCCTCCCCATTGTCTCAAATCCAGTTCTTTCCCGGTTCACAGCCCTTTTCTGTCTTAGGCCAAACCCCATCACTGCCCCGCCCCAGCCCTAGCCGCTACCACAGGTCCCGCCCCCCTCTCAGGTCCCGCCTCCTTTTCTAGTCCCACGGCAGATCCAAGAGTCCCAGTGTTGAGTATTGGTCTCTGTTAAGGTCCCACCCTTGCCTAGGCCACGCCTCTCTCCACCTTGGCCCCACCCACCTCACACTCCTCTGTCTCGCCAATCCCGATCCCTGCGTCAGGCTCCGCCTACCCAGGGTCTACCTCTTGGTAAAACCGGACTCGTCCCCACCCCGCCAGGTCCCGCCTACCTGTAGCCAATGTCGTTCCAGCCACGTGTGTCCTGGTGGTAGCGCTGCATGGAGCGCATGTTCGCGGCGCAGCGCGCGAAAGCGGTACAGGGCGGCGCAGGCAAGTAGGTGTGATGTACGTACAAGAACCTGAGCGGCAGCTTCAGCGGCGTGGGGCTGCCCCGGTATGGCGCGGCGCCCCAGCGGCAACGGGGGTGGATGGCGGGGCACCCTGCGGGTAAGGGCGTCCAGGGCTGGAGTCAGCCACCGTTTCTCTGCCTGCTAATTGCACCCCATAAGAGCGCATATATGGGCCACCCTCCCATTGGGGGACAGTTCAATTTCACACCATACTGGCCTCCACTGGGATCTAACTTAACTAAATCTAACAGCATTCCAGTCCTGTTGGAATAACCGCACGACTCCCACTCCCTTCAGGATAAACCCCAAGAACTGTAGTTCAGACTTCAAGGCTCCTTACAACCCAGGACCCACTTTCTGCAGCTGGCCCTGCTCTGAGCCCTCGGAGAGACAGCTACAATGAAAACAGAGGGATCTTAGCCCGTATTTTTTATACTTCACTTGTGTGCTACTTGTTCTACATGTTTATTTTTCTTAAACCATCCAGCAAATACAAGAGGTAGCTATTACTCGGCCTCACTGAAGAAAGTTAGGTTCAGAGAAGTGAAGCAACTCACCTAAAGATACACAGGAGTAACTGGCTGAACTTCCATTTCAATCTCTGTGCCTTTGCATGTGCTGAGCCCACCTCCTGCAATGCCTTCTTCCTCACGTTTTTGTTAGATGAACTCTTATATATCCTGCAAGACCTGAATCTAGCCTTTCCTCACCTGTACAGGTGCCCTGGTCTCTTAGTCAGAGCCCTATTGCTCACTCTGGAATCCCCCAGTCCTGGATCTCCCCAGACCACATGGGGCTGAGAATGTCCCTGTCTGTGAGAGAGAGAGTCACAGGGAGTGGGAGCCATTCTCACCCAGGAAAGCCTCAGTGAACTCCTTGGTGGCACGGATGGCCACCTCCCCGAGCTGTTCTAGGCTCATGCCCTGCAGCTGAGGGTGTGCTGGCTCCAGCCTCTGTAGCAGGATCAGGGTCCCCCACACCTGCTGGGTCAGGATGGGGGCTGAAGTTAGAGCAGCTCCATTCTGCCGTCTGAAGTTGCTGCGAAGTCCTGGGTCTCCGGCCACCCCAGCTCCATAGTACTGGCTTAGCAGATGGCTGAGGGGTGGCCTGGGCTCAGGGGCCCGGCTCAGGTAGTCTCCAAGGAGGGCCCCATCCAGAGCACCATTGAGGAAGGCTGTGGTGAGTGGTGATGCCTCAGGGTCCAGGAGCGTGAAGTTCCGGGGGTCAGAGAGCTTGTCCCAGCAGCCCTCAGCTCCTAGGCCTGGATGGCTCCGGGTCTGGGGGCTCTGGAGAAAAGTGAGGCCCAGGTCTCTGGCCAAAGTGACCCCCAGGAGGCTGTCCACAGTGGTCGGGGACTTGGCTTTAGCATCTGGCGAGGAAGCTTCGTCATCTGGAGAGGGTGCTCTGACATCTGGAAAGGTGGCTCCCACATCAAGATCTGTGGCTCTAACATTTGGAGATTCTGCTCTGACATCTGCAGAGGTGACACCTGGAGAGGTATCCCTGAGTTCTGGGGAGGTGGCTCTTATATCAGGAACCACAGCTCCAACATCTGGAAAGGTAGCTCCGGCACCCAGAGGGGTGGCTGTGCTATCCAAGGTCAAGTTTATGACCCTGTGCCCCTGCAGCCCTGCTTCCAGCCCTGCCAGAAGAGGCTCCACAGCGACTGTCGAGCCATCGGGTGCCAGCACCACCCCATATTCCTGGCCACCATGCACACCATGTCGGGCCACCTCCTTGATCAAGCCTCGAAGCTCTGGGCTCAGTGCAGGGGGATCCAACTCGGTGGCCTTGAGACTCCATCCTTCCAGCACGAAGGGATAGAGGGGATCGTGCGGGCCAGAGTCCTGGGCTGACAGCCGCCACACAGTGGCAGTGTGGGTGGCCTCGGTGACTGGCGCCTTCTGCTCAAGCTCAGCCAGGGCCTGGATGACCGAGTCCATGAGGAGGGGCATGGATGCTGCAGGAGGAGGATGGCATTAGCTTCGTGGCCCAGCACCCTCTGTTCCTGAGCCTCCCTCTGCTTCTTCCACATCTTCTCAATGCCCCTAACTTTCCATCTGACAACCCGTGACCCCCAACACTGCCCTTGTGTAAATGAGGAAACCGAGGCACAGACAACAGGTTAAGGAGCTTAGACTATCTAAGCACTGCGGAGCCGTGGTAGGTTCATGAACAGGAGAGACACACAGCCAGGCTGGTGCTCTAAGAATGCTCCTTGGGCGGCCACGTGGAGAATGCATTTTTAGAAAGCTGGTTAGAGTAGAGAAGGGGAGCCAGTGTGGAGGTTAGCAATAAAGGTGGCCAAAGCTAGGGTGGTGGCAATATGATGGACAAAAGGGGGCAGAGTCCCCAGGTATTTTGAGGGAAAGATGGACAATATTTTTGTGATGGGTTGCAGTTTGGGGAATTTTAGAGGGAAAGGTGTATGGAGGATGCCCAGGGGAGGAGAGTTTGGACCTGTGCGTTGTGGGGGAAAAGTCAGCAGCTCAATCTGGAACCCAGAAGTGCTGGGCTCAGAGCTGGAATGGGTTGTTGAATAATAACCAACATTTATTAAACATTTACTATATGCTAGACACTATTCTAGGTGACTTATGTAACTTAACAGATTTAATCTTCACAATGACCCTATGAGCACAGAGAGGGTGGATGACCTGCCTAAAGTCACACCACTCGGAAGAGGCAGAGGCAGAGACAGATCTGAACCCAGAAATCCGGGCTCTTCTCCAGAGAGTCCATACTGTAATTCCTCTGATCTTCTCTCTGCCTAAAATGCCCTTTCCTGCTTCTTCCCAAGTAAAACTCTTCTCCTTCCTGTCCTATATCTAAGTCTCCTCCTCCAGGAAGCTTTCCTGATTTTTGTTCTTCTGGCCCCAGGTCTTTCCCCTACCCCCTACCTGGACCTTGTGGACCTGGGAGCATCTGTGTCACCAGACTGGTGGTTCCTTGAGCCCGGGGTCTCTTGGGGGTCTCCAGTCACCCTGTACGGGGTTGGACATAGAGGGGACAGCAGTATACTTCTGCAGAACTGATTATCCTTGCCCAAGGCCTCTGCCTTCTGACCAACCTGTTCCCGGCTCCGGCCACAGCAATAATCCAAGCAGGATCCAGACGATACCCTGGACCACCGTTGTGGGGTTCCAGCTTCCGGGGGTCATATCCGGTTGACCTCAGCGGAGACCTCGGCAAAGTTGGAAGAAGACAGGCGTGGAGAACTGAACGGTATCTTTGGCCACTGTCAAAGTCCAGCGGTGAATGACACAGCTGCCCCTTGCAGAGCTGTGGGCGGGAGGCAGCGGTGGCGTGGGACAGAGTTCCCTGGGTCAAGGTCATGTGGGTCTCAGGGACTCCCCCATTCTATCCTGTCCCTCCCAGGCTGAGGTCAAGAGTCAGTAAGCCAGGCCCTCTCAGGAGGCACCAGGAGGCCAGGTAGTTCAGACTCCAACAAACTGCCCATTCTCAAGAGAGATAGACTGAGGCCAACCTAGTGAGCCCAACCTGCTTCCTGATCATTCAAAACTGCTGCTGGCCACCACAGAGGTGCCTGCCCAACTGGTAAGACAGGCTGTGCAGGGGGAGGGGAGAAAAGGAGAGACTTGAAGTTGGCACTGCCTCCTGCCTTTGCTGCCAGCTCTTCAAGCTCAGGCAGAGAATTGGTGCAGGGGCTGGGGATTATTTTGGGCAAGGTCCACTCTGAGCCCAGGAGACCAGCAGATGTCCCCTCTCATACAGTTCCAGCTCCTGATCCCATGGTACCAGGTGTAGCTGAGAGCAGGGATTGGGCCAGGGCCTTCCTGACCCTGGCTTTGTCCGACGCGCTGGCATCTGGGCTCACCTGGTTGACAGTGAGGGGTCCTCCCTCTTCCCCTGGTCCGTGGCTGAGTCCTGCAGAAGTGAGCCTGCCTCCCCTTTATTTGAGCGTCAGGTAGGATGGGCTCGATGTGGCTGGGGCTTCCGTATAAATTGCTTCACTGTGGGCCTCCCACCTCGAAACCAGCCTGATGAGTTTCCAGGTAACCCACCAGGCTGTGCATTCAGTGCAGGGCGGGCCCTGGGCGGGCCTGGAAATGCCCGGGCTGAGCCAGGCCTGGGATTTCCCAGGGGGCATGCTCAGACATCCAATTTCCTCTTTCTGGGGACCCAACATCGCTCACCACAAAACTGGGCACACAGTAGAAGCTCAGAGAATAGGGTGCTAGGGGAGAGAGTGAATGGGGGCCACTCCCTAGGGTAATCAGAGGAAATATCTTCCTCTGAGTCCCCGTTTCCAAGGATTTGGGGATGGAGGTTCTGCCTGGTAGAGCCACGTGCAGGATGTGGGGCCAAATGATGATGGGGGATGTCCATCTGGGGCAGGGACTACAGTGAGGAGAGTGAAGCTTATTCCTCATGCACATAATTTAAGGCAGTGCCAAAAATCTCAGCCATTAAGATAAGTAATATTTTAATGCAGTATTTAAAAAAACCAAAGTGAGTGCAAAAAAAATCCACGATGAACAAAATACCAGCATTTTAGATAAAGACAGAATCAGGAACAGTGTTGTGTGAAGACATACTGGAGCCATAGGTGAAAGGGAAAATCATGAATTCAGATCCTGTCTTTGTGCCTCGTTTGCCTTACTTTAGTCCCAGCCCTGCATTCACCAGGGGGGAACCCCGGGATGCTGTGGGGAATGACTGTCACGTGAGATTCCCCCCCCCGATGCCCACTTGGGGGTTACCTTGATTCAGCATTATGGACCCTGGGTTTTTACCTCTGATTTTCCCACTGATTGCGGTTTTGGGGGACTCTTGCAGTTTTATTTAACTGTTTTATGTCCATTTTACCCAGCAGGTGAATGAGCTCAGAGAAGTTAAGTAACTTGGCCAAAGTCACAAAGCTAGAACCTGGAGAAGGCTTTAAGCCAAGTGCACGTTTCCACTATCCAGTGGGTGGGTCAGGGTCAATGTAATTATGACCCTTTACATTGGGGAATTGTTTGCAGACTGTCTGCAGAGCGACTTCACACCCAGGAATTCATGGGCCAGCCAGACAGGCAGCCTTGATTCCCTTTTAAAGCTTGGAGTTGGTGGCAGAGTCTGGGTCAAGTTTGAGACAGGGGTATATCATGGCTGGCCATCATTTCCCTTAGGGTCTGTTTGAGATTTATGATCTTCTGGGGTAGGAACCTACCTCCGGGAAGCGTCCCTGATTACCCCTGGCTACCCGATTTTCCCATCCTGGCTCCCTAGCCTGGGGTTCCTCCTTTTGACCCAGACCCATCCATTTAGGGCTGGGAGTTTCTCTGTCTGGTTCTATCTCCCTGAGACTGGGAGATGCTGGGTCTTGAGGTACCCAGAAGTGCCCAACACAGGCCAGGGACCAAGTGGGCTGCAGGGAGGGATTGCTGAGTGCATGAAAGGCCTGATTGAGGATGTGGGGTCAGTTTGGGGTCAGGCTATGAAACATACACACACACACACACACACACACACACTCACACACACACACATACATGCACACACACACACACACACAGGCCCCCACTCTCCAAGACATCTCGTCTGGGCTGGGCCTGGGTGACATAGAAAAGGCTGGGGTTCCCATGATGAATCACCCTCCTACCTCTATTTTACTCCCACCTCATGAGGCCCTCTTGCCAGGGTAGGTGAACAGCCCTACAGCTGCAGACAGACCAGGGGTCTCCTGAGAGCGGTCTCTGTCCAGGGAGTGGGGACAGCTCTAATGGAGGTGGCATTGTCATAGAAAGGCAGAGCCCTGGAGCCTGGATCTGAAGTGAGGCTGGGATCAGGGCCAGAGGCCAGAGGAACACGAACTTGGGGCAGGACTGGGCTTGGGGCCAAGGTCAGAGTTAATATTTACTTTGGTAGCAGTAATATTATAATAATGAAGACCCTGATGATAATAATAATACAAATTGCTGTGTGCGGGTCTTTGAGCTAAGATTTTATATGCCTGTGTTTTTTTTATTCGGCTCTGGGTTTTGTTAAGAGATGTCATACGGCAGGAGTGGGTGAACTACAGCCTATGGACAAGCTGTCTGTTTTGTAAACAATGTTTCTTTGTTTGTTTATTTATTTTCAAGGTGAAATTCACCTAACATAAAATGAACCATTTTAAAGTGTACAATTCTGTGGCATTTAGGACATTCACAATGTTGGGAAACCACCACCTCTATCTAGTTCCAGAACATTTTCATCACCCTGAGATAAAATCCTGTACCCATTTAACAGTCACTCTCCATTACTCTCCAGCCCCTGGCAACCACCAATCTGTTTTCTGTCTCTATGGATTTGCTTGCTCTGGGCACTTCATACAAATGGAATCATATAATATGTGACTTTTTGTGTCTGGCTTTTTTTTTTCACTGAGCATAATGTTTTTGAGGTTCATCCACATTATAGTAACAATCGGTGCTTTTTATCATGCATCATTACTTTTTATGGCCAAATAGTATTTCATTGTATGGGTGTACCACCACTAGTTTATGTAAATGAAGGTTTATTGGAATACATCCTTTTCCATTTGCTTATATATTGTTTATGACTGTTTTCATGCTATAACAGCAAACTCCAGTAGTTTTAACAGAGACCATCTGGTATGCAAAGCTGAAAATATTTACTGTGTGACTTCCCCCTCCCCCTAGCTTTATTGAGATATAGTTGACATATAACATTGTGTAAGTTTAAGGTATACAATGAGTTGGTTTGATATATGTACATATTGCAAAATGTTTACCACAGTAAGATTAGTTAACACATCCATCACCTCACATAGTTACCATTTTTTGTGGCATATATATATATATATATATATTCTTCTTTATCCATTCATCCATTGACAGACACTTAGGTTGTTTCCAGGTATTGACCAGCATAAATAATGCTGCAGTGAACATGGGAGTGCAGATATCTCTTCAGGGTAGTGATTTCATTTCGTTCAGCTTTATGTGGCCTTTTAATAGTTTGCTGACCCATGGTCAGCCAACTCACCCAGATTCAAATTCTCTGGTGCTTACTAGCTGGAGCAAGTGGCTTAATCTCTAGCTCTCATTTTGTCCATCTCTAAAATAGGACCATAGTACCAACTTCATAGGGATATTGTGAGAGTTAAACCAGCTGATAAATGTACAGAGCTTAGAACTGTGCTAGCATGTGGAAAGCATTAGATGAGTAAGAAGTCATTTCTACCTATCTACCCACCTGCTCCAGCCTCGCCAGCAGAGGTCCAGCCCACAGGATAATCTATTATGGCCAGACTCCCACTTTCTGGTCATGTATTATCAGAAATAATACATCTGGGGCATTTGTCCAAGCCCAGGCTTCCCTGCTAGCCCTGGCTCTCCAGCAGCCAGCTGGGCCTTAGAGCTGAGCCTCAAGCCAATCTGGAGCCACAGCCAAATTACTAAAGCCGGGGCAGGCCAGCTCCAGAAGTGGTTGAACCCAATTTGCCAAAGGGAAAAGCAAGTCATGGTATGAGTCATCAACCCCACCACCTTCAGCTGGGGCTATTCTAAGGCCCACCACAGGCACAAGTTGACTTCAGTTGCGTCTTTCTGGGAGAGCAGAGGTGAGATTTAATCTCTCAGACACCTGGTCCTGGAATAGGAAAGAAGGGAGTTTTGTAACCGAGGACACTGGATATTATAGCGAAATTGTGAGCTCAGCCCTTGGTAGTATGCTAGAGGCCAAGAACAAATGTGAAGTAAATGGGGCCAAATGTTGGCACTCCCTGGGAAATATTTACCAAGCACTTACAGGCTTCTAGGTGTCACTACCCGGCTTTGAGAGAATGACACAGGGCAAAGGGCTTTCAACCTTTTTGCTAAATAGAACATTTCAAACATATTCTAAAGTAGAGAGAATTGTATAATGAGCCCCCATGTAGACCCGTCATCCAGTCGACAAGAGTCAACTCATGAGCCGTCTTATTTCTTCTGTGACCTCTACCCATTGTCTCTCTTCTGTGATGTTATCTCCCATTGATTCCCATTGCCTAGCTCTATTAATTCATTAGAAGTAATAATGGTGATATTGAAATGGGATTAATATTATTTCTTCTTTATTGATTAGCTGGAATACCTCTGGAAAGAGAAACATGCTCTTATTTGCCATTTTGTTACCCAGTGGGACAACTCACAGGGGAAAGGCAAGATAAAAAGATAAATGTTTGGGCGGCCAGTTGGCTCAGCAGGTTAGAGCACAGTGTTCGTAACACCAAGGTCGCTGATTCGATTCCCACATGGGACAGTGAGCTGTGCTCTCCACAACTAGAGGAAAAACAACAGCTTGACTTGGAGCTGATGGATCCTGGAAAAACTGTTCCCCAATATGCCCCCCCGTCCCAAAAAAGATAAATGCTTGATTCTTTTTCCCCCTAGTTTTCAAAATAATTATTGGGCCCCTTAACATCCTCCGAAGGCAAATAATGACATTCCTTTCCTGTATATTTATGAACTCATGAATTTACTGAAATAGGCCAATACATGGTAGTTCTTATCGTTACTGATAATCAAATTATTCTTCCGTTTTTTGGCCAGTGGGGTTCTCTTCACTTTGACTCCTGAGTTCTTTTGATAAGACTCTTCGGTAGCTTTCTTGCTTTGTGATGTAACAAGATAATTCAGGAACATCTTGTATGTTTCTTGCGTCAAGCCTGGGCTCAGCCATTTCTCTAAGGAGATCTTGTTTCTTTGATTAGAAGGTGATACTTGGAGACCACAGTCGAGGGGCTGGGGTGCTCATGGCTGTTGGGTTAGGTGTTGTTTCTACGTCTTTTCACTGGACATAAATAGGCAATCCCCACTTTAAAAAAAAAAATAAAGCACATCATGAATTTTTGCTGATACTTCCAATTCATACTCAAGATTACATGGATTTTTACCTAATCTGATCCATCTTCTACTTGCACTGTATTTTCTTTTTTCCACAGTGAAAATCCAAATTCTAAATGATACCAACATTTCCTTTATTCCACAATACACACATCTAGTCTCAAAATAACATACCAACAGTACCTTAAATAATACGATTAATGAAAAACAGTTTAAGATGTTTTTTTTCTGGTTCTTTTGTTTTTTGAGTAAATCCCATTGGGGGTGTGCCATCAAATGACTGTACTGCAATGTACCTTGAAGTAGTTTCTTTCTGTAGTTATGCCATTAACCTGAAGCTTTTGATTTTTAGGGAATTTTTTTGAGGATAGAAAGTTTTTATTTTTGAAAATAGCAGCAGCAATAGACACAACACCTCTTGATAAGATTGTGTGTTATAATTGTACAGTTAGGAACATTGTGTAATTACAAAGCAGCTCAAATAACAGAATTAGTTGTAATCATTATTATTATCAAAAATTTCACCTTACTATTTCCCCCCATTAAAAAAGTATCTCTGAAATATTGTACTATAACAAATGCAATTTACAGTAACTGGGTCATTCAAATGAGGTAATACCATATTACTTTTTTTATTGTGGTAAAATATACATAACATAAAATTTACCATTTGAACCATTTTTAAGTGCACAGTTCACTGGCATTAAGTGCATTCACATTGTTGAACAACCATCCCCCATCCATCTCCCGAACTTTTTCATCTTCTAATATTGAAACTCTGTCCCCATTAAACACTAACTCCCCGTTCCTCCTCCCCCAGCCCCTGGCGCCCACCATCTATTAACACTTTCTGTCGCTATGAATTTGACTGCTCTAGAGACTTCATATAAGTGGAATCATGTTAGTCTTTTGTGTCTGGCTTATTTCACTTAGCAAAAGGTCTTCAATGGTCATCCATGTTGTAGAATGGGTCAGAATTTCCTTTCTTCTTAAGAATAAATAATATTCCATTGTATGCATGGACCACATTTTGTTTATCCATTCATCTGTTGATGGACATTTGGGTTGTTTCCACTTTGGGCTCTTATGAATAGTGCTGCTATGAACATGAGTAGGCAAATACCTGTTTGAGTTTATGCTCTCACTTCTTTTGGGTATGTATCCAGAAGTAGAAGTGCTAGATAATATGGCATTGGATGTTTAATTTTTTGAAGAACCTTCATACTGTTTTCCATTTTACATTACCACCAGCAATGCACAAGTGTTTCCATTTCTCCATATTCTCATCAACACTTGTTAGTTTCTTTTCTTTTTTATAATAGCCATCCTAGTGGGAGTAAACTGAGAGGATTATTTTTAAGATAGATTATATTAGAATTATGTAAGATATTTAGATGCTTCCTAAGTCAACTCTACAAAACATATAGAGACGTCTAGCTTCTATTCCTGTACCTTCCATCATGTTCTTTGCCTCTTCCTCAGGTCACCATTGATAATTTTTCATGGTCTATCTTTTAATTAAAAAGTAATTATATATATATATATATATATATATATATATATATATATATATATATGTAAAAATCCACTTTGCTGTTTTTCCACTTAACACTGTTTAACCGTTTCCTGGAGATCTCTCCATACCAGTATACAGAGATCTTCCTTATTTCTTTTTACAGCTGCATAATACTCCATTGTGTGGCTGTGCCACAATTTATTTAACTAGCACCTAGTGATGGACATACAGGCTCTTTCCAGTCTTTTGATATTTTAAATAGTGCTGCTATGAAAAGCCTCATTCATTCATGTTTTCTTATTTTTGCAAGAGAATCATTGGGATATATTTCTCTAAGTGGATAAATGCATATATAATTTTGCTAGATGTCACCAGTTTTCATCCCCACTAGTAAAGTATATGATTGTGTAAACTATACTGACAAGCTTTTTCATTTGCCTATATCTTTGCATTTTCTCTAGTAAAGTATACAAGTGTGTAAAATACTCATAAGCTTTTTCATTTGACCTGGTGGACTCTTATTGATGCTTCAAAACCCATTTCCTAATCCCCCTTTCTAGGAAGGCTTCCTTTCTCTGGCTCAGTCCTGACACTGAGAGGTCAGGAGAGTCTTATGTCCAACTCTGTACTTTCCGTAGTGGGAGCTCCTTCGATGCTGGCTCCAGAGCTGTCTTTTTGGGGCATTCAGCACAAGACTGAGCACAGAGGAGTAGTGATAATAACAGAAAGTTTTCTCTCTGAACTTAGGACAGCCACTTAGCCCTGGGCCTCCCTGGTGGGGTTCTCTTGGGCCAGGGGAAAAGACCCAGGTCCAGCTGGCCAATATCCTGGCTTCTGTTGTCTGCCCTCTCACTGAGTCGCCTGTGCCCAAGGGTGGTGACTTCGCTGTGTCACCTGCATAGCTCCCAGACAGAGGAGTGGAACCTGCTTGAGGTCAGGGAGATTCCATATCTAATTCAGGCTTCCATAACATTTTCATCACCCCAGATGGAAGTCCAATACCGATGAAGTAATCACTCCCCATTTCCCTCTCTCTTCAGTCCCTGGCAACCACCAATCTGCTGTCTGCCTGTAAGAATTACCTACTCTTGATATTTCATATGAAAGGAACCATATAACGTGTGTCCTTTTGTGTCTAGCTCTTGTCATTCAGCATAATGTTTTTGAGGTTCATCCACGTTGCAGCGTGTGTCAGTACCTATTCCTTTTTATGGTTGAGTAATATTTCATTGTGTGGATGGACCATTTGGGCTATTGTGAATAGTGCTTCTATGCACATGTGTGTACATGTTCTTGTTTGAGTACCATTTTCCATTCTTTTGGGTCTATGTCTTGGAGTGGAATTGCTGGGTCACCTGATAACTCTACGTTTAACTTTCTGAGGAACAACCAACGCTCCACCATTTATTTCTGTGCACATTATAGCTCTGATACCTCCCAAAGCCAGTGAGGAGAGAATTCTAAGTGGAGGGTTCTAAGTCCATTTGCAGCCAAGGACACCAAGGCTGGGAGAGGTGGCCCCACACCATCCTAGGGCTAATGGCCGTAAGAATAGCTCTTGTCTGCTTAGTGATCACTGGGTGCCAGACACTTGCTAAGGAGGATCTTAGGATTGGGTTCTCTGTAGCCTCGCCATCGCTGGAATCTGACGGTGGGTTTAACTCCTGACTTGAACAAATGAATTCCTCCCTTTGAGTCACCATCTCTTTACCTATAAATGATCCCTGCCTTATTGTGGAGAATGAATGTGGTAATGTAGGCAGACGATGGTGCCTGTATTAAGCCTTTGGTTTACAGATGGATCAAAAAACCAACAAAAAAGTAGTCAACAGGTTCAGAGGGGTAAAGTAACTTGCTGAAAGTCACACAGCAATTGGTGACTGAATCCAGCCTGCAAGTATTTTTGAGAAGTTTCCTGAAGCTTAACCTCTTTGGGAGCTAGTGAAGAGGGAGAGATTCCCAAGGCAGGTCCTCTGGGGAGTGGGGATAGTTTGCTGCTGTGTTGCTTTGCTCTTTGGGGAGCTGACCTCTGATAACACAGAAACCTGCTGAATCAGCCTGGGGTGGCCTGTGGTCATGAACCACAGCAACTGGTTCCCTGGTGGAAGTCACTTTTGCCCTAACCCATTTACTCCTTTTCTTTGCTGTATAGTTTATATCACGCAGACGGAGGCAGGGTGACTTCCTGTATCCCAAACAGGTGTGGGCCAGGCACGTCCTGGCATCCAGGTGTTGGTTCCTGCTTGTCCCTCTGCTCTGGGGCATCCTTCCCTCGTCTTTCTCATTTCTGCCTTGTGTACACTAGAACCGTCATGATCTGGTTTCCCCTCTGTCTCTCCGAGTGGGTTCCCCACACTAGCCCACGGTCCTCTTGCTCGTTGAAGATGCCACCCTCATTCAGCCCCAGAGCCTTTGCACTTGCCACTCACTGCTTGCGATGCGCTAATTCATGTCTTCCTATGACTCGGGAATCACTCAGATGTTACTTCCTCCTAGAAGCCTAGCCCTGACCACTTTATCTAAACTAGATCCCCAGTCCCCCCACTGTGAGCGCATCTTATTTGCTAATCCCAGCCAGTGAGACTTTGCCTGTTTGCCCACCTCGTTCAGAGTGATCTGGCCGGTAGGATTTCTGGCCCAGGTTGGACAGGCAAGGACCTCGCCTCTGGGTGCAGAGAGAGGTCCTTGCACGTTGGTCCTCCCAGCTCTCACCCCTCCCCAGCAGCGTCCCCCCCACTTTCTAGGAGGACATGCCCTCCATCTCTCTAGTGAGTTTCTGAGGACCACGGCCTCTCCTCCCTGTGCCCCCCCAAAGCTCTCCCTGCACCCACCTGCCTCTTCGTGGCTATTGTCCTCCTGCTCCCTCAGGAATTCTCTCCCTCTCCTCCCATTTATTGTCTTTATCTCCTTTTCCCTTTCCTCCTGTTGTCCATTGAAAATGGAGCCTAAATATGTCCCTAACCCATTTACTGCTTTTCTTTGCTGTGTAGCCCCAAACCTTGAAGTCACCTGTGACTTTTCTTATTCTCTCTGTCAAAAATAAATAAATAAACAAAATAATAGTAATAATAATCCTATAAACGCAGCTACTTTAAAATGGAGCCGGAGCTGCCATCCCAGAGGAATTGCCTTGTACGTCTGAGACCTCAAACCTCTGGAATGTTAAAACGGCAAAATAACCTTTGGACAGGGCCTAAAGCAACCTTGTGCCCCCAAAATTGTTTGCAAGGATACCACAAGACCGATATGGTGACTACTAGACTAATGACAACCGGACTGAAAATTAAAAACATTGTTTAGAATTTACCTCATTACGTTATGTTATCGTCACCCACAGAAATGCCTTCCTTCTACGGATGTAGTTGTTCCCCTTCCCTTTCTCCTAAACACCCCTTGCATTTGTTTCCTAATTGGAACACTATTTGGGCTTCTGCCTGAATTAATGATTCACGAATAGCTATTCTTATTGATCGCAAATAAACACTTCTTGCTTCTCACTTTGAAAGGGCTTTTTATTTCTAGGTTAACATCTTACAACCACATCTAATTTGTCAGCAGAGATCCTCTCTGCTCCACCTTTAAAATAAACTCCTCCTTTCACAACTCTCAGTCCCTCCATTGCTGCTGTGCTGATCCGAGGCCAGAACCACTTCCCTGGTATCCTCCTGCTGCTCTTGCACCCCCTGTAGTTGGTCCATAATATTGCAGCTAGAGGGAGTCTGTTAAAACCTAAGTCAGGACCCAGCCTCCTCTGCTCTGAACCCTCCAGGGCTCTCACCTTCCTCAGAGTAAAAACCTAAGTCCTCCCAGTGGCCCTTCAGGCCCTGCACAATCTATCCTGTCACCTCCCCGTCCTCATCTCCTTCCACTCTCCCCCTTGCTGACTCTTCTCCAGCCTCCCCGCTCTCTTGGCTGTTCCTTAAGACACAGTCCATCCTCAGGGCCTTTGTACAGGTTGTGCCCTCTGCCTGCAATGTTTTTTCTCCAGATAGCCCCTCCCTCCCTTCTGGACTCTGCTCAAATATCACCTCCTCAGAGAGGCCCTCCTTATCTCCTTAACTTGCTGCATTTTCCTCCCTAGCATGTAACACATGGAATACTCTATTTTTCATTATGTTTCTAGTTATGCTTCATATAATCTCCAGAGAGTCTGTGATCTCTTTTATTCACTGTAGAACCTTGCCTAGTACTCTCTGTGAACTTGATGTTTGTTGAATGAATATGTGCTCTCTGTCAGCTGGGGCTGGGGGGAAAACAAAAAGGATAGGTGAAAGACACTGCCTACCCATATGGTATTCACAGGCATACGGTCGCTAAACAAATCATCCCAAGAGCAATTTTGTTGTGACTGAATATGCACAGGGAACGTGGCTACATAGAATATGGTAACCTCTCTCCCCAGAAGGTGGGGAGGCCCTCAGAGAAAACGGCTTTTGAGCTGAGACCTGAAGCGTAAGTAAGAGTTAGCTGAGCAGGTGAAAGGGAAAAGAATTCTAAGCAGAGGGAACAGCATGTGCAAAGGTTTTGAGGTGGGAGAGATGGCCTTGGTAGGTTTAGAAAAAATGGCTACAGGTGGCTGGTGTGTGGACCATGAGCAAGAGAGTGGTGAGTGAAGAGTTGGAAGGGGCTATTTGCTCCTCCATTCACCCCACTCTTCTGAACTGCTCTTGTTTTTGTTTCAAATCTCTGGTATCTCCTATGTCATCTCTACCCCCTGCTTCTTATTTTGTGTCCTGGGAGGCTGACTTATATGGACCACTCAACAGGCTCCTTTGCCTTGTGGCTTCCGGTTGGTTTCAACCAATGGGGAGCCACAGCAGGCATTGGAGGGAGGGAGGAGAGTGAATTCAGGGTGTTAATACCTCATCTCCTTTCCTGTATGGTCCCTGCATGGTGTCTGTGTCCTTGGACTGAAGATTCACAGCTCCTGCCAGGCAGTCCTCCCACATAGCTCTATCTCGTCCAGGTACCAGTAACTACTTTGGCCCCAAGTCCCAGACCCCAGGGGTGGTGATGGCTTCTGGCTGTTCCTAGCCCCCGGGGTGCTGTACTATCTCTTTGAAACTAGTGCTTATTTTTAAAAGATATTTTTTAAAATATAGCTAACATACAATATTATATTAATTTCAGGTATACATCATAGTTATTCAACAGTACCCACCTACCACTATACAGACTTATTACCACATTATTGATTATACCTCTTATGCTAAAGAAGTGATCACCGTGATAAGTCCAGCAACCCTCTGACACTACCACGCTATCACAATATTATTGATCTTTCCCCTCTTTCAAAATTTTCCAATTAGCGTTGACATTCAATATTATTTTATATTACTTTCAAGCATATAGCATAGTGGTTAGACATTTATATAACTTAGGAAGTGATCCCCCTGACTAGTACCCACCTGGCACTAGTTATTACTGTATTATTGATTCTATTCTCTATACTTTACATCCCCATGACTATTTTGTAACTACCAATTTGTATTTCTTAATCCCTTTCCCTTTTCACCAACTCACAACCCTCCTCCTATCTGGCAACCATCAAAATGTTCTCTGTATCTATGAGTTTGTGTTTCATTTGTTTGTTTATTTTCTTTAGATTTCACTTATGAGTGAAATTATATGACATTCGTTTTTCACTGTCTGACTTATTGCACTCAGCACAGTACCCTCTAGGTCCATCCATGTTGTTGCAGACAGCAAGATTTCATTCTTTTTTTCTGGCTGCGTAATATTCCATTGTATATATGTGTACCACTTCTTTATCTAGTCACCTACTCATGGACACCCAGGTTGCCTTCATGTCTTGACTTATGTAATAATGCTGCAATGAACTTATGGATGGGCACATCCCCTCAAAGTAGCATTTTGGGTTTGTTCGGATAAATACCCAGAAGTAGGATTACTAGGTTCTTCTTTGTTCCTTGTTATAGTCTTCATTTTAAAGTCTATTTTGCCTGATATAAGTACTACTACCCCCAGCTTTTTGTTTGTTTGTTTGTTTCCATTTTCAAGAAATGTCATTTTCCATTTCTTTACTTTCAGTCTGTGTGTGTCTTTTGATCTGAAGTGCATTTCTTGTAGGCAGCATATGTAAGAGTCTTGTTTTCTTACCCATTCAGCCCCCGTATCTTTGATTGGAGCATTTAATCCATTTCTATTGAAAGTAATTGTTGATAGGTATGTAGTTATTGCCATTTTATTTTTATTTTATTTTATTTTATTGTCTTAAAGAAGTCCCTCCAAGAATCCTTGTAATACTAGTTTGGTGGTGATGAACTCCTTTAGTTTTTTCTTGTCTGGGAAGCTCTTTATCTGTCCGTTGAGTCTAATAATACCTTTGCTGGGTAGAGTAATCTTGGTTGTAGGTCCTGACTTTGTATTACTTTGAATATTTCCTGCCAATCCCTTCTGGCCTGCGAAGTTTCTGCTGAGAAATCAGCTGACAGTCTTATGGGGGCTCCCTTGTAGGTAACTAACTGCTTTTCTCTTGCTGCTTTTAAGATTCTCTCTTTGTCTTTAACCTTTGACATTTTAATTATTATGTGTCTTGGTTGGCCTCTTGGGTTCATCTTGTTTGGGACTCTCTGCACTTCCTCAGCTTGTATATCTATTTCCTTCACCAGGTTATGGAAGTTTTCTGTCATTATTTCTTCAAATAGGTCTTCGATTCCTTGCTCTCTCTCTTCTCCTTCTGGTACCCCTATGATGTGAATTTTGGTATACCTGATATTGTCCCGGAGGCCCCTTAAACTCTCCTCAATTTTTTGGATTCTTTTTTCTTTTTGCTGTTTGATTGGATGTTTTCTGCTACTTTATCTTCTACGTTGCTGGTTTGATCCTCTGCTTCATCTAATTTACTATTGATTCCCTGTAATATATTCTTCATTTCCAACATTGTATTCTTTGTTTCTGACTGGTTCTTTTTTATGTTGTCTATCTCCATTTTTATGTCTCCCATCTCTTTGTTGAAGTTCTCCCTGAGATCATTGAGCACCCTTATAACCAGACTTTGGAACTCTGCATCTGGTAGGTTGCTTGTCTCCATTTTGTTTAGTTCTTTTTCTGGAGTTTTGTTCTGTTCTTTTATTTGAAACACGTTTCTTTGTCTCCCCATTTTGGCTGCCTCTGTGTTTGTTTCTATTTATTAGGTAGGGCTGCTATGTCTTCCGGTCTTAGTAAAATGGTGTTATGTAGGTGTGCTGTGGGGCTCGGTGGCACAGTCTTTCTGGTCACTTGAGAACGCACTCCAGGTGAGGCCCTTGTGTGCTTGTAAGTGCCCTCCTCTTGTTGCTATTTGCCTTTGTTGCTATTTGCACATCAATGGGAGGGGTTGACCTTCTGGCTCACTAGTTGTGAAGACTGGCTGTGACTCCAGTGGTGGAGTTGTAGAGCAGGGGCTGACCCTACTGAGCAGGCTCTGCCTGAGCCGGGACTCTGGTGCCTGCCCAATCCGCCTCTTGGGTGTGTTATTCTTGGAGCCTGCTTGGTGATGCTCCAGCTCATTTCGAAGCTGGCCACTGGGGGCGCCAACCCCTGATCTGCCTTGGAGAGGATCTGCTGTAGGTCAAGGTCAGCTGCAGCCCATGTCCCACCTGGGGCCACCCGGCAGGAGCCACAAAGAAACACGCAGGTGGCTGCTGCCCGTGCTGTGCTTTGAAGTGCCACAAGTGTCCAAGCTGTGAACCAAGGCTGGCTATCACTGGTGCCAGGCTTAGGGCTGCTCAGCCAGAGGTACAGGACATGCTCAAGCCAGATTCTGATGGTCTGGGTTCCATGAATTTTTGAGAGGCCCTAGGAAAGTCTGCAGCATGAGCCAAGGCAGGCGTTTGTATGAAAAAGCCACTGGAAGCGGCTTAGGTGTGCCCGAAAGTTGGGTGGGATGGGTCTCGAATCACTAGGACATGGTGAACAAACGGGGGAGACTCAGAGATGGTGACTGCCTGCGTCCCTCATGCTTGGAGGTGGGAGGGTTCAACAAAGAGCTCAACAAAGATACAGTGACCTTCACCAGTTCCTCCGTCCAGGAGAAAGCTGCTCCTCCAGCACCCGTCCCAAACAGACAACTCAGTTCCCCACCATGTGTCCCTGCCACCTTTCCAAGTGCTGCCCCAGCACTAGAGCTCAGAGTAAGTCCTTGCGTGGTCCCTTTAAGAGGAGCGACTGGGAATGCAGCCACCCTGCGTCTCACTCAGTCACCATCTCTGCTGGTTTTCCCAACCAGAAATCATGGGGACTTCTCTTCCCAGCACTGGAACCCTGGGCTGTGACCTCTTCCTCCTCCGGGGACAGGGAGGGGGAGCTCCATAGCCGAGATATCCCTCCTGATTTTTTTTTTTAATTTTATTGGGGAATGTTGAGGAACAGTGTGTTTTTCCAGGGCCCAGCCAGTTGCTGTCCTTCAATCTAGTTGTGGAGGGCACAGTTCAGCTCCAACTCCAGTCACCATTTTCAATCTTTAGTTGCAGGGGGCACAGCCCACCATCCCATGTGGGAATCAAACCGGCAACCCTGTTGTTCAGAGCTCGTGCTCTAATCAACTGAGCCATCCCGCCGCCCTTCCTCCCGACTTTTAATGGTCATATGCAGGTGCGGGACCAGCCCGTTCTGCATCTCTGCCTCTCCTAGCAGTCGCGAGGTGGCTTCTTCTGCATGTCCTTAGTTTTAGGGCTTCGGTTCAGCAAGATTTTATGTGATTCTCAATGACGGTTGTTATGTAGCTTAGTTGTAATTTTGATGTGGTCATCAGAGAAGGTAAGCACAGCGTTTACCTACTGTACATCTTGACTGGAACTCCTCAACGAGACTGCCAGGTGAGGCCTTCCCCCACCTCCACTTGGGCACGTCTCCTTCCTTGGCCTTCCCCACAACCTTCCCTCTCAGATGGACTCTGGGGCTTGGGCCTTGAAGATTCCCAGGAGAAGCTGTGCCAGAGAGCAGAGCAAAACTCTGGAGAGGACGGTTGGGCCTGAAACTAGAGCTTTTATTAAACTTTATTCAAATGATCCCATTTGAGTCCTCTGTTTCCTGCCAGAGCACTCTC
The DNA here is from genome assembly GCF_004115265.2 of Rhinolophus ferrumequinum. Lineage (NCBI taxonomy): Eukaryota > Metazoa > Chordata > Mammalia > Chiroptera > Rhinolophidae > Rhinolophus > Rhinolophus ferrumequinum. Next base: position 49,555,835 of record NC_046301.1, read on the forward strand.
TTTTTATTTTTTATTGAGGCAAAATTCACATAATATAAAATTAAGCATTTTAAAGTGTATAATTCACTGGCATTTAGTACATTTACAATGTTGGGCAACCATCACCTCTATCTAGTTTCCATTTTTTTCATCATTTCAAAAGGAGATCTTATACCGCTTTCCCCTGGGTTTGTGTTTCACTCCATTCCCTCCTCCCAGAGCCCCTGGCAACCACTAATCTGCTTCCTATCTCTATGTATTTGCCTGTTCTGGACATTTCATATCAATGGGATCACACACTATGTGGTCTTTTGTGTCTGGCTTCTCTCACTCAGCATCATGTTTTTGAGGTTCATCCACATGGTAGCGTGTGCCAAAGCTTCATTCCTTTTCATGACTGATGAGTATTCCATTATGTGGATGGAGCACATTTGTCCATTCATTCATTCATTCATTCACCCATTGATGGACACTTGGGCTGTTTCTACCTTCTGGCAATTGTGACCAGTGTTGCTATGAACACACATGTACATGTATCTGAATCCCAGTTTTCAAATTTTTGGGTATGTACTAGGAGTGGAATTGCTGGGTCATATGGTAATTTTATGTTTCGGTTTTTGAGGAACCACCAAACTGTTTTCCACTGAGGCTAGACTATTTTACATCCCCATCAGCAGTGTATGACAAGATCTCTCTTCTTTTTATCTCTTCCCATAAAAGTCTGCCATTAGCTGCTGGAGCCCCAGGAAAAGCCCTTCCCTCACCCTCACCACGCTCTGTCTTTATCCACTTCCAGATGTCTTTCTGGTACCATCTTCCTAATCAAGCCACCACCTCCACTTCTTATCCTCTCCCTTTGACCTTAGTTCACTGAGACCTTGGCCACTGCCAGGCTGAGGACTCTGGTGACCTACTAACCACATAGCCCTGTCCCCTCCTGGAGCCTAGGCTCTTTGACAACTGGGCACATGTAATGGTACCTATTACCACTCTTCCTCAACCTCCCAGACATGGCTATCTCCACCTCCAGTGCTGTGCCTCTGCCTGTCCTCTCTTTAAATGCAGCTTCTGTCTCCCCACCCTCTGCTCTGTCTCCCTCCCTCCCTGCGTGACCTGTACTGACCTACTCCAGGGCATCCATTGTCTTCGCAATACAGGTGACTCACAGACACACTTCTCAAGATGTGCCCGGATGCCTCATGGGTGTCTCCCTGAGTGGCCCACGGGCCTTTTCGACTCAGGGTAACCCAGAGTGTCCCAACCTTGGCATTGTTGACATCTGGGGCAGGATCATCCTTTGGGGTGGGGTTGTCTTGTGCGTTGTAGGGTGTTTAATAGCATTCCTGGCCTCTGCCGACTAGATTTCTCATCTCCCACTCCACAGTGTGACAACCGAAGTATCTGTGGACACTGCCAGATGTCCCCTGGGGGGAAAATCCGCCCTGGTTGAGAACCGCTAGGATAGCACAAATCAAACCACAAACTTGAAGTGCTGAAGTTTGTCCAGTCCAAGCTCTGCGCCAAGCATGGGGCTGAGCACTCTGTAGCCATTACTTCATCTTGTGGTCATCTCCTCTATTTTATCTGTACAGGATGGGGGGTCCACAGTGGTCACATGACTTTCCCAAAGTCACATGGCCAGGAAGCTCACTCTCAGTATCTCCTCATCCCCAGCCCTTCAACTTGTTTCTCTTTTCTTGTCTCCATCTCTCTGAGGGCAGAGAAGCTGGGCTGACAACCTCTTCTTTCCTCCTCCTGCCCCCTGGAGCCCCGTATCCAGCTAGTCACCAATGTGTATATCCCCTACATCCTTAAAAAAATCCATACCCCTAAAAAAAATAAAATAAACTCCAACATGCTTTCAAACAAACCAATACAAAGGGAGCACCTCTCTTGCTCAAGCACCATCTGTGGCTCTCTATTGCCCACCAGATCAAGCCTTAACCACTGGGACTGGTCTCCAAGGCCCTTCACATCCACCCCTGTACCTCTCCAGCCTCTTCCCTTCTCACACCCCAAGGCCAGGGAAAGCCACCTGCCCAACCACACCCTCAGGTTTCTCTGCGCCTAAGCCCCACCCCCTCTCCTGCACCTGTTGAAATCCAACCCCTCCCTGAAGTCCCTGCTCAGATGTCACATCCTTCACGTAGCCTTCCCTGGCCTCCCTTCTGCCTCCTCCAAGCAGCAAAGCTTCAATTATTTGTATTGCTTCTTCTTCACCTGGAAACACCACCCCCTCTCACCCTTGCTGAGGGTCCAGCACCTAATGAGGGAACATTATTGAAATGAAGCGTCCAAGGTTACCACCAGCTGGGGCAAGGGAGGTGTCTTATACTTGTTTTAACATTTTCTCCTTTAAGTGTTGAATCCTCTACTTCTTGTTTTCTGGAATTTGGGGAAGATTGCTGCCCTAACATTTCCAAAACTCAAACTTAGAGGTCTTGAGCCTCCTGCTCCACCTTCTTAATCCAGACAAGATGGTGTCTGATTCTGAAATTTCAGCCATTCACAATCTTCTGTGACCATTTTTGCCCCCTCTATGTATTATGTTTCTATTAATTAATAGTTTTCTTTCAGTGGTCTGCCTTTTAAGCACTATTTATTTTAAAGCAAAATTTATGTCACTATTATACCCACAAGACTGTGGATTTAATGTACAGGTCAAGTATATTTTTTGCTTTATTCATCAAACCAAACCTCTCATTTAACATAAATAGAAAATAGAAAATGAATAGAAAATGTTCCTCCATGTGCCATCTAAAATTATTGTGCGTAACAGCTAAGAATTCTTGCACCAGACTTTGGGAAACAGCCAGAGTATTTTCTGTGAGGTTCAGACTTGTGAAAATTCATCCACCCATCCATCCATTCATCCATCTATCCATCCACCCATCCATCCTACATGTATTCTTTTCCTCCCAGCTTTATTGAGGTACAACTGACAAATAAAAATTATGTAAGAGGTCTGACAATTAAGTTCACGAACTTGCCACCGTGTGCTAACATTGGCAGCACTGTACAAACCGCTCAGTAAGATTTGTACCTCGATAAGGTTTCATAGCCGTGGTATATCAGTGTCTCACAGCTGTGTTCATGTCTACATGTGGCAGTGTCTTGCTGAGTGGTGTTCGTTATCATTGTTGCATGTTTTTGTGTGCTGTCGTGAGAATGTCTGAGCTTGACTTAGAGCAATGAACAGATGTTAAATTTCTTGCTAAACGTGGTAAGAGTGGAACTGACATCAGGGACATGTTAATCCAAGTTTATGGTGATAATGCCATGAATAAAATGGCAGTGTACAAATGGATTAAACGTTTTTCTGAGGGGAGAGAACGCGTCACTGATGAAGAGAAGTCAGGGCGGCCAGTAATGAGCAGAACTGACAAAAACATTGCAAAAATTCATGGAATTGTGTGTGAAAATTGTCAGCTGACTGTGAGAAGCATAGTAGACCAAGTAAACATCGATAGAGACACCATTAGGAAAATCTTAACTGAAAATCTTGGCATGAGAAAGGTGTGTGCAAAAATGGTTCTGAAGGAGCTCATTGATGAACAAAAGCAAAGGAGAGTCAAAGTTTGCCAAAACCTTTTGGAGAGGCAAGATAATGTTTGGGGCCATGTTATCACTGGTGATGAAACATGGGTGTACCAATATGACCCTGAAACAAAGGGTCAAAGTGCACAATGGAAGTCAGCCAATGCTCCATGACCAAAAATTTCCATCAGTCCAAATCAAGAGTCAAAACGATGTTGCTAACCGTTTTTGATATCAGAGGGATTATTCATTATGAATTTGTACCAACTGGACAAACAGTTAACCAAGTTTACTATTTGGAAGTGCTGAAAAGTTTGCATGAAAAAGTCAGACGAAACGACCTGAACTTTTTGCCAACAATTCATGGCTCTTGCATCACGACAATGCACCAGCTCTCACGGCACTGTCTGTGAGGGAGTTTTTAGCCAATAAACAAATAACTGTATTGGAACACCCTCCCTACACACCTGATCTGGTCCCCAATGACTTCTTTTTTTACCCCAAAATAAAGGAAATATTAAAAGGAAGATATTTTGATGCCATTCAGGACATCAGGGGTAATACGATGACAGCTCTGATGGCCATTTGAGAAAAAGAGTTCCAAAATTGCTTTAAAGGGTGGACTAGGCGCTAGTGTCGGTGCACAGCTTCCCAAGGGGAGTACTTCGAAGGTGACCGTAGTGATATTCAGCAATGAGGTATGTAGCACTTTTTCTAGGATGAGTTCACAAGCTTAATTGCCAGACCTTGTACATTTAGAGTGTACAATATGATTCAACATTTATCATCATTATTCAGGTTTTGGTGGGGAAGGTACCTGACACCCAACCTCAAATACCAACCCCCCACCCCACAGCAAGACTCTATGTTAGATCCCTTCACTGGTGGCAATTTCCTGATGGATGTGTTTATTTTCTGCTTTCCTCACTTGAGTCTCGGTTCCACGAGTCCAGGGACTTGGTCTGTCTTTATTCTCTGCCATATTCCCATGCTTGGAGCACAGTGGGTACTCCACTGTGGCACAGATTTATGTTGAGCTGAGCACTGCCCAGCCCCACCCCAGCTGATCCTAGAGACCCTAGTCTCGGGGAGACAGAGCCAGGCTAACCAGAAGACTTGCCTGACTGATTGCACTTGACTGACTGACTGGATGGGTTGAGAAGCCACTGCTTTCTCTGAACTGGGGCACGCAGAGCATGGAGTTAGCAATCAGGATTTGCCAATGAGGGAGAAGTCTGGAAGCTATATGGTGCTTATGAATAGAACTCAGCACTTACTATGTTGTAAAATACAGACGTGTTCCCCACATCTTGAAGCAGGGTTTCTCAACTTCGGCACTGTTGACATCTGGGGCAGGATTACAACCTGTTGTGAGAGGCTGTCCTGTGCATTGTAGGGTTTTTAGCAGCATCCCTGGCCTCTACCCACGAGATGCCATAGCACCCCCACCCCCAAGTCTGACCTGACACGTCTCCAGACATTGCCCAATGTCTCCTGGGGGGCAGAATTGCCTTGGGTGAGAACCATTGTCTTAAAGCATTACAACAACTTTCCGAGGTTCACAGTGAGTATACAACAGAGGCCCACTGCTTCCAGAGTCCATGCTTTAACCACTGCGCACATCGCTTTGCATTTGGCCTTGGCCCCCAGGCTCTGTTCTCTGAGAGAGTTCAGCACTGCTCTGGACCAGCTCTACCCCTCAGCCCCATCCACCAGGCTAACCAGCCCCATCCTCCAGGCTAACCAGTCAGACCTCCCACCTGGTTGCCTGCAAAGCCAGGACTGGCTCACCTGCCAGGCACTAAATCTATCACTGCATCCAGAATTTATTTTTGGCTTTGGAATAGCCATCCTGAGGGAATATATCTCTGCTGCCTTGCCTTTCTTCAGCTTCTTTATGGTTTACTATGGTTTTAACTTTGGAACTCATTGTTTTCTCCTAACTTCGGGCTTCACAGTGTCTGACCCCTGCCTGAACTGGGGGAATTCATGCCTCTCTTTGAGCCTGCAGCCTATGCCTCAATTTCCCCAGATGGGCCTGCAATAATGACTGGAGTCTTTGCTCTCTCTAGTCTCCTGTGGCTTTTTTGCCCCTTTGACATATTTCCTGGGCTTCTGGTTTGCTCAGCTCTGGGGAGATGGTGGGGAACCAGAGGCCAGCTGTGACTCCTCCCATCTGTCTGCCCACTTGCCCAGATCAGTCACCCACCCACTCACTGACCCAAGGATTATATCTCTGTCTCCACTCTGGAGGCTGGGCTGACCCTGTCTGGGCATGTCCGGAGCAGATGGGCTGGCCAAGGACAACATCCTAGTGAGAGGGACAAAGTGGCTGGCAGTGGGTGGGTGGGGAGGGAGGAGCAGAACCAGAGTCTGCTGCTTGTTGAGGCCAGAGGTCTTCCTGGAGGGAGAGGCTGCTACTGGCTGCAGATTGGATTGGACCCAGGATCCAGAGGGAACAGAAGGGCTGGTTCCCAAGGGCAGGTGGAATCAGAATCCCTGGGGAAGCTCCTGGGGGCCAGTGGGGAGTCAGGGGTGCTGGCTTAGGGATTCCTGTCCAAGCTTGGGAGCAGGCCCTGAAGTGGGGGCCGCGAGAAGTGTTAGTGTGGGAGAAGAGTGTCAAGGCAGGAAGGTAGGAGGAGGATCTGGTCGCTAATGGGAGCCAGGCAGGGGAGGGCGGGGTCGGGGGAGAAGGAGCCCGGCGTTTGCAGTTTCTGGGTGTCCCAGTCTTTGTCTCTCCGCATGTCCCTTTTGACTGTCTCTCTGTGTCTTTTCCTTTCCGTCACTCTCGAGTCCTCCCAGCCTCTGTCTCTCACTCTCCGCGTCTCTGGAGGCCGCGCCTCAGTCCCCGCCCAGTGGCCGGCGAAGCCGGGGGCGGGCCGGGGGCGGGCCTCGCAGCACTGCCGGGTGGGGTTAAAGACCCGTGCCTAGGGACCTCGCGGTCAGAGTCGAGGTGGCGGCCCGGTCGGATCTGGATTGAGGGTCGGAGGCCGAGACCCGCGGGGTAAGTGTACCCCGTGGGGTGGCGGGATGGGTGCTGGCAGAGGGGGGCGTAACCCGAGCGCATTCTGCACTGAAACCTGACGAGCTCCGGCTCTGGGGCTGACAGGGCAGTTGCGAGGGTCTGCGCTCAGCCGTCCTGCGAATCACCCGGACCCAGGATCGGGCTACTCCGGTTGGGGGATATGGTTGGTTGTGTCCCCGACGGTCGCTGTGTATGAACGCAGATTTTTCTGTGCGCGCCCAGGAGTCCTGGGTGTATCCTTTTTTCTGGGTGTCCGTGATGGCTGGGGGTCCCAAGAAGACCCCCACCCACCAGGACATCACAGAGGGATCCAAGCCCAGCCCTGCCTCATTAGGGCTGATTCCAGTCACTTGTAATTTCATTGTCTTAAAGGGGAGGCTGTGCGTCCCACCAATGGACTACGCTTGTGGTCCGGCTGCCTTCTGGTCCCTCTAACCCAACCGTGGCAGGCGCAGCACCTCAGAGTGCCTCTCTGTGAAAATAGGATGCCCTCCTGGGCTCTTAGAGTTGGCTGTGCGGGTTGTATGAGATCCTGCAGTTGGTCCCAGCTGATATTTGTGGGATGCTGGTGACAAGATGCTTGTTCTCTGGTGTCTCAGGAACCAGGCCCTCACCCCTTGCCCCAGGGGTAGCTAGCTGGCCTGGACCGCGCAAGGTGGCTGAGGCCCACTAGCTGGGGAGTCTCAGGCTGGAGGTGGGAGAGAGACAGGGACACCGAGGGGAAGCTGGGATTTGAATACACCAGCCCTGTGTGACCCCTTCCTGGGCACTTTCCAATGGCCCCGGCCTCTGTGTATAGCCCAGCTTGGGTTTCTAAGTGGTAACATTAGCTCTGGGCTCAAGGCCGGCAATGACCTGGGCTGGTATCTGCAGAGGGGCTTGGATGACTCAGGAGCCATTCACAAAATGGGACCCTCTCTCTCTCCTCTCTGGCAAGCCTTGGGCCTAATTCTGCAAATCCCAGGTGGCTGGGTAACAATACTGAATATGATGGCAGCACCAACAGCAGCTTGATCAAGGGCTTACTGTGTGCCAAGCACTGAGCTGAGCACATTAAAAATGCTGTGTGGTCATCACAGCCCCATGAAGTGGGTAATATGGTTCCTGTCTTACCGAGAAGGAAATTGAGGCTCAGAGAGGTGCAGACACCCTCCTGAGGTCACACAGCCGAGCTTTATAGAATCCTTTCCGAGTCTGATATTCAAGTGTGGCCACACTTGCTCAGGATGGTGCACAGAGATGATTGCAGCCCTGGAATAATCTAGATTACTGATGGTTTTTAAACTTCTTTTTCTGTCAGGATCTCCTACCATATGCCCAAACCTGCAGTGAGACTCCCCCCTCCCCATGCTTATTTGCCAACTCGGCTTTTCCCTCAGAATTGCCCCTGAAGCTCTTCCTCAGAACTCTGGAAATTTGGGACATCTCAGCTCAGGCCTTCTGGAGCCTGACACTTTGGAAGAGTATGAGTCTTGGGCAGCCCTTTGGCATAGAGGGGTTCATGGAGAACCATGAGCCAAGATGGAGGCAGGCTGTCTTGACTACAGGCTATGAGATGGGGTGGAGAGAAAGGCTGGGATGTGGGGCAGTAGGAAAAGTCTGCTACTCCTTGGCTGTCAGGCTGCTGGTGGGCCCCAGGGCCTGTAGTTCAAGGAGAGGCAGATAGGTGGTTTCTGCCTGCATGCACGGTCTCTGTCCTGCATTCCTTCTCAGGAGCCCACACACCTTGTGTGACAAGTCCCTGACTGGTGGCTGGGCTAACCTGACAAACCAGCACTCCATGGGCGTGGGCCTTGGAGCTACTAGCACCTCCATCTCCAGATTACTCAGGCCCCAGGAGGGTGGGCGGGGCCACCTCTGCCAGGGCGGGCTGCTGGGTGCCAGGCCTGGTGTTTGGGATGAGATTGGGGGCTGATGCAGAGAGGAGTGGGTGTTCCAGCCTCCCATGGCATCCCAAGTATCAGCTTTGAATTTCTCTCAATTCTACAAAATAGTAACAGCACCAATAGAAATAATGGCGAAAATTTTGCATGCTTCCTGCCAAGCCTCATCTCACTGAAAGTGTCCAAAACAACCTGAACAGGTAGGTACTGCTACTGTGTTTCCCTGAAAATAAGATCTAGCCAGACCATGAGCTCTAATGCGTCTTTTGGAGCAAAAATTAATATAAGACCTGGTATTATATTATACCCAGTCTTATATTATAGTAAAATAAGACCAAATCTTATATTAATGTTTGCTCCAAAAGATGCATTAGAGCTGATGGTCCGGCTAGGTCTTATTTTCAGGGAAACACGATATTAGTAATCCATTTTCCAGGTTGGTAAATGGAAGCTGAGGGTGGTGACTGGACTCACTCAAGGCTGCTTACTCGGGGAGGAACAGAGTTATGATTTGAACCCAGGCTGGTTTGAGTCGAAACTGCACATTTGAAAGGACGATACCGTCCCCAAACAACCTTTCATTTTACTTTTATTTATGTAAGTTGAAGTGTCCTATGTGTATAGGAAAGTGCTCATCCCAGAACTGGACAGTTCAGGAGTTTTCACAAGTTGAATCCACACATGTCATCAGCATCCAGATCAAGAAAGGGAAGACGACCTGTGCCCCAGAACACTCCTCCACCAATGAAAGTATCTGAACTCCTTTTCATTCATTTCAACAAATTAATTTTTAAATAGACTTTATTTTTTAGAGCAGTTTTAGGTTTACAGAAAAATTACGCTGGAAGTATAGCGTGCCAGCACACCCCCTCAGCTCCCTACAATTTCCTGTTATGAATGTCTTGCAGTAGTGTGGTGTGTTTGTTACAGCTGATACACCAATATGGACACATTATTATTAACTATAGTTTACATTAGAGTTCACTTTTTGGGTTATATAGTCAACTCATTAATTTTTATAGTTAATTTAATATAATTAATTTATAGTGCTCATGGTATAGAAAATAAAAAAGTCCCCAAAAATGATGAGTGAAAGTTAAGTCTCCCTTCCACCCCTACCCCAGTTCTTCTAGGCCCCTTCCAGAGGCAGCCATCCTGAGAAATGTCACAGGAGCCCTCAAAGCACTTTTTTTGCCTTAAGAACATTGAGGCAAAACTCATCTAATATAATTATTTAAAGTGAACAATTCAGCGGCATTTATATTAATATCAGCCCAAAAAGAGACCCTGTTATTAGCAGTCACTCCCCTTCCTCCTCCCCCAACCCCGAGCAACCTCTTATCCGCTTTCTATCTCTATGGATTTGCCTGTTCTGGACATCTCATTTATCATACATGGGATCGTGTTCCATGGGCCTTTTGTGTCTGGGTTCTTTCACTCAGCATCATGTTTTCAGGGTTCATCCATGGTTTTTGTTGTTGTTGTTGTTGTTTTTCGTTTTTTTTTTTTTTTTACATTTTATTGGGGAAGGGGAATAGGGCTTTATTGGGGAACAGTGTGTACTTCCAGGACTTTTTTCCAAGTCAAGTTGTTGTCCTTTCAGTCTTAGTTGTGGAGGGCGCAGCTCAGCTCCAGGTCCAGTTGCCGTTGCTAGTTGCAGGGGGCGCAGCCCACCATCCCTTGCGGGACTCGAGGAATTGAACTGGCAACCTTATGGTTGAGAGCCCACTGGACCATGTGGGAATCGAACCGGCAGCCTTCGGAGTTAGGAGCATGGAGCTCCAACCGCCTGAGCCACCGGGCCGGCCCCTGTTGTTGCTGTTTTATTTATTTATTTATTTATTTATTTATTTATTTATTTATTTATTGGGGTGACAAGTGTTAGTGTTGCTGTTTTTTTAAGGGGGGCAAAGCTCATAGTGGCCCATGTGGGGATTGAACTGGCAACCTTTGTGCTGCTGTCACCACGCTCTAACCAACGGAGCTAACGGGCCACCCCATCCATGTTGTACTATATATCAGTGTTTCATTCCTTTTCGTGGCTGACTAATATTTCATTGTATGGATGGACCTCATGATATTTATCCATGCATGAGTTGATAGCCATTTGGGTTGTATCCACCTTTTGGTGATTGTGAATAATGCGGCTATGAATATTTGTACCCCGTATCTGCTTGAGTCTCTGTTTTCCATTCTTTTGGGTATATGCCTAGGAGTGGAATTGCTGGGTCATGTGGTAATTCAATATTTAACTTTGTGAAGGACCATCAGACTGTTTCCCACAGTGGCTGCACCACATTAAAGCTTTTTGTAGCATCTTCTTTTGGGGAGTTGGACAGGAGTGCTCTTGTTTGGGGGACGGGGGAACCCAGCTGAAGAAAGTAGAGGATTTCCTCAATGTACTCATTTATTGAGCTTCTCCTGAGCATCAGATGGATCTCTTACTATTATTCCCATTTTGTAGATAAGAAGACTGAGGCTCCCAGGGTGAGAGCCAGTTGGGGACCCATTGCATATGTTCTTCCTGCTGGGAGCAGAGCTGATATCTGTCCTAGGAAAGGCTGCAGACCTGTGCCGGGCATACACGGGGGGTAAGGTGGGCACAGGCTTCAGAAATGCCCTCCCTGGCCCTCCCCATTAACCGACTTCCCCAAGCACCTACCCACTTGTGAGGTGGGCGCAGGGCTTCACCCACTTTTTTCTCTGACCTCCCCATAGACCCACCCACCCAGAGCAGGGTCTCCTTTTCCAGGGCTGGTGCTTTCTCTTGTTCCAATTTCTTCCTGTTTCAATTCTTTAAGGAGACATTTTCTTTGTCAGGATATCAGCTGGGACTTTCCTGGGTGGGGGTGGGGCTCTTGCTGTTACTACACTCAGAAGTCCCCCAACTCCCTCTGAGGGCTACTGGGAAGATGAAAGGAATAACTGTGAAAACCACCACATAACAGCAGGTGCTCAATAACTCTTTAGAGAGTGAGGGAAGGGGGGTGGCTGATGGTAGCGAAAAATAGACTGTCGAGGCAGAGTTGGGCCTGGGAGAGGAGGAACCACCATGAGCTGAGCTGGCGGAAAGGCATGCTGTGGTAGGAACAGAGTGTGCAAAGGCTCTGAGGTGGAAATGAACTTGGCCTGCAGCTGGAGTAGCCGGAGTTGCATGAGCAAGGGGGAGGGTGTTGGGAGACAGGGTTGGAAAGGTCAGCAGGGGCCAGGCCACACAGGGCATTGTTGTGGTTCACAGAAACGTCTCTGAATTGTGTTCAGAGTGTGAAGTGTGAAGGGAAGCCACCGGAGGATACTGAGCTGGGGGAAGTCGTGATCTGATTTAACTTTAGGAAGATCCCTCTGGCTGCTATGTGGAGAATGGACTGTTGGGGGACAGGATAGAACTCGGGAGCCCCGGGGGAACATCCTGCAGTGGCGGCCTGACATGGGATGATGGGGATGAAGAGAAGTGAATGGTTGTGAAACATGAGGACAGACAACTGGCAGGAACGGACAACAGATTGGATGAGGGGAGAAAGAGGGAGGTGACGTGAATCTGAGGGTCTAAGGAAGTACCCAGGAGATGGCTGGACCTTCAGAGTGGGGGATATTCAGAGCTGGACACGGAGACATGGGAAGCACCTCAGCGACAGGGTCACAGCAGCCATGGGATGGGCTTAGATCCCCAGGAGGTGTACACAGAGGGAGAAGAGACGACCCAGGCCCAAGCTCTAAGGAACCCCAAATTGGGTGAAGAGGAGTCCAAAACAGACTGAGAAGGGGGATGGATCTTCATGGCTGACACTGAGGGTGGGCAGCGATCAGCTCCTAAAGGGCTTTGGATGCCAGGCCGAGGGCAGTGGGGAGCCATGGAGGGCTTGAGAGCAGGGAAGAGGCAGACCTTCAGAAAGGTAACTGTGGTGGGGGGGCTGGGAGCCGGACTGCAGCCAGGGTGCCCAGGGATTCCAGGTGACCCATGTGTCCCCCTGTTGGCTGAATGTATTGACTTCCCCCTCGAGAGTCTTGGGCGTGACAAGATAGGGACCTCCCCTCCCCCGCCGAGATAATCTTTTACAGTTTCAGATGGGGAAACTGAGGCACAGGGCACACAGCCATTCAGTGGAAGAGTCAGGATTAGAACCCAGCTACTTATGGTGTGTGTGTGTGTGGTGTGTGTGTGTATGTGTATGTGTGTGTATGTGGGGTGTGTGTGGTGTGTGTGTATGTGGTGTGTGTGTGGTGTGTGTGGTGTGTGTGTGGGGTGTGTGTATGTGGTGTGTGCGGTGTGGTGTGTGTGGTGTGTGCGTGTGTGTGTGTGGTGTGTGTGTATGTGGTGTATGTGTGTGGTGTGTGTATGTGGTGTGTGTATGTGTGTGGTGCGTGTGTATGTGTATGTGTGTGTATGTGGGGTGTGTGTGGTGTGTGTGTATGTGGTGTGTGTGTGGTGTGTGTGGTGTGTGTGTGGGGTGTGTGTATGTGGTGTGTGTGGTGTGTGCGTGTGGTGCGTGTGGTGTGTGTGTATGTGGTGTATGTGTGTGGTGTGTGTATGTGGTGTGTGTATGTGTGTGGTGCGTGTGTGTATGTGTATGTGTGTGTATGTGGGGTGTGTGTGGTGTGTGTGTATGTGGTGTGTGTGTGGTGTGTGTGGTGTGTGTGTGGGGTGTGTGTATGTGGTGTGTGTGGTGTGTGCGGTGTGGTGTGTGTGGTGTGTGCGTGTGGTGTGTGTGGTGTGTGTGTATGTGGTGTATGTGTGTGGTGTGTGTATGTGGTGTGTGTGTGGTGTGTGTATGTGGTGTGTGCGTGTGGTGTGTGTGTATGTGGTGTATATGTGTGGTGTGTGTATGTGGTGTGTGTATGTGTGTGTATGTGTGTATGTGTGTGTGGTGTGTGTATCTGGTGTGTGTGTGGTGTGTTGCGGTGTGTGTGTATGTGTGTGGTGTGTGTGTCTATGTGGTGTGTGTGTGTGTGTGGTGTATGTGTGTGTGGTGTATGTGTATGTGTGTGTGGTGTCTGTGTGTGTGTCTGTGTGTGTATGTATGTGTGTGGTGTATGTGTGTCTGTGTGTGTGTATGTGTGTATGTGTGTGGCGTGTGTATGTGTGTGTGTATGTGTGTATGTGTGTGGTGTATGTGTGTGTGTGTGTCTGTGTGTGGTGTATGTGTATGTGTGTGTATGTATGTGTGTGTGGTGCATGTGTATGTGTGTGGTGTATGTGTGTGCATGTGTGTGCATGTGTGCATGCATGTGTGTATGTGTATGTGGTGTGTGTGTATGTATGTGTGTGGTGTGTGTATGTGTGTGTGTATGTGTGTATGTGTGTGGTGTATGTGTGTGTGTCTGTGTGTGGTGTATGTGTGTGTCTGTGTGTGTGTCTGTGTGTATGTGTGTGGTGTGTGTGTGTGTGTGTGTGTGCACGCGCGTGCACATCCAATAGCAAAGCCCACTTGATTTATGTTCTTCACATCACTTCGGGTCTGCCCAGATCGCCCTCTCCAGAGAGGCCCTCCTGGACCACCTCAGCTAATAGAATTGCTCTTTACCCTTTTACTCTGTGTCCTGGGGCTGCTGTAACAAATGACCACACACTGAATATTGGCACCCCCCACAGACACAGTTGTGGAGTCCAGAAGTCTGAAATCCAGGTGTCAGCAGTGCACACTCCCCCGAAGGCTCTAGGGCAGGATCTCTCCTGACCCTTCCAGCTTCTGGTGACCCCAGGTGTCCCGTGGCTTGTGGCCACATTACTCCAGTCTCTGCCTCCGTCTTCACGTGGCCTTCTCCTCCTCTGTGTGTCAAATCTCCCTGTGCTTCTCTCTTAGAGAGACACCTGTGATTCCTGTTGGGACCCACCTGGATGATCCAGGGTAATCTCCCCATCTCAAGATCCTTAATCCCATCTGCAAAGACTTTGCCATATAGTCACATTCCCAGGTTCCCAGGGATTAGGACATTGTGTCTTTCTTGGGGGGTGTGGGGGTGGACAATATTCAGCCCCCCCTTTACCTCCTTCATGAATCCTTTATATGGTGCTCTATCATGTCTGTTGGTGGTCACCCCCCCGAGGACCTGAGCTATACCTGTCCTGCTCACCATTATATCCCCAATGCCCAGAACAGAGATACACACATAGCCAGGCTCAAAGAATGATTCACCAACTGGGGGCTGGAGAAATGCACGTGGAGCACTTGGGGAAGAGCCTGGCATGTGGAAACATTAGAGGAAGGTCACAGTTCTTAGTAGGAATCACTAGCTGGCTGCTTGGCGACGCTGGGGAGACTCATTATCCACTGTTAAATTGGTAAAGAAATAAATACCCATGGCCTCTTCCTGTCGAGCACGTCACCTGGAGCTGTCCATGCAAGAGGCAGCCCAGTTGCCCACCAGTGTCCCCAGTTCAGAGCATCTGCCTTGGACTCGTGACTTGGAGCTCTCTCTGTGCTTCATTTTGGGAGGTTGCCTATTCCCCACCCCTGCCCCTACCTGGACCTTTTAGGGGGCATATCGTCTGCACAAAGAAGTCTGTATTTTAAAAAAAGATTTTAAATTGAGGTAAAATACAATAACATTTACTATCTTAACCGTTTCAACTGTACAGTTCGGTGGCATTAAGTACATTCACACGGTTGTGCAGCCGTCACCCCCATCCATCTTCAGAACTTGTGATCTTCCCAAACTGACACTCTGTCCGCATTAAACACTCACTCCCCTCCCCTCCACCCCCCAGCCCCTGGCACCCACCATCTACTTTATGAATCTGACCCCTCTAGGGACCTCATATCATTGGAATCACACAGTATTTGTCCCTTTGTGTCTGGCTTCTTTCACCGAGCATAATGTCCTCGAAGTTCATCCATGCTGTAGCAGGTATTAGAATGTCCTTTTTGTGGCTGAATAATATTCCATTGTATGGATGGATTACATTTTGTTTATCCATTCATCCATCCACGGACACTTGGGGTGCTTCCACCTTTTGGTCACTGTGAATAATGCTGCTATGGACATGAGTGTACAAATATCTGAGCCCCTACTTTTACTTCTTTTGGAGGTCTACCCGAAAGTGGGATTGCTGGAACATATGGTAATCCTATGTTTAATTAATAGTTTTGAGGAACTTCCATACTGTTTTCCACTGCATGACTGTACCTTTTTACATTCCTGCCAACAACGCATACGGGTGCTGATTTCTCCTCATCCTCGCCAACATTTGTTATTCTCCTTTTTGGTAGTAGCTCTCCTAATGAATGGTCATGCCATCTTCATTTTAAGTCAGCCCATCCCAGTGGGACTCCCCGAATTTGGTGATGATCCATCAGCTTTTTCCCCAGGATGCAGTAACCAATAGAAATTTTATGTTTTCTTTGGGGTTGATGTGGTTGGGTGTTGGCTAGTGGAAGAGCCAGTGAGTCTGAGCCCCTAGTGGGTAGCACCACTGGCTGGAGTGGGTAGAGATTGGGACTCAGGTGACCTGGAGTTCAGGGTTCCTTTGTCTGTGTTGCCCAAGGAGGTAGGAGCATAGAGGGAGGGAATCCTTGGCTGCTAGGACTGGGAGAAAAGAAGAGATGAGAGTAAGACCCAGCATTTTCAGGAATCTCCTTGGCAGTGTCTGAGCTCTGTGGGTCCCCAAAGTGAGGGTGATGGAGGTTGACCTCTGGTGGGGCCTCCTGTGACCTGTCAGCTCCAGTCTCCCTAGAACTTGAGGAACTGACCTTCAATTGTCTGGAAAATGGAGAGGATGATAGGACCTTCCTCCAAGACCTGCCTTAAGATTCCATGAGATGAAGCACGTACATCCCGGAGCATGGTGCGCGGCACCGAGGTCACTGTGTTATTCGTGTTATTGGTACCCACCCACTTCGTTTTGGTTTCTTCAGGAGCTGACCCTAGATCAAGGATTTGAGTTCAAGTGCTTTATCTGGGACATAATCACAGAAAACGCCAGTAAGAAAGAAGGAAATGAACCCTAAAGAACTGAAAACAAGGACTCAAACAAATACTTGTCCACGTGGGTTCATAGCAGTACATTTCTCAATAGGTAAAAGGTGGAAACATCCGAGATGTTCATCAACAGATGAATGGATAAACAAATTGTGATATATGCTTACAATGGAATGTCACTCAGCAGAATAAATGAAGCGCTGACACACACTACAATATGGATGAACCTTGAAAACATGATGCTGAGTGAGAGAAGCCAGACACAAAAGGTCACACAGTGTGTGAGTCCATTGATATGAAATGTCCAGAGCAGGCAAATCCATAGAGACAGAAAGCAGATCAGTGGTTGCCAGGGGGTGAAGGTACGGGGGATGGGGAGCGACTGCTCGTGAGGACGGGGTCTCCTTTTGGGGTGATGAAAACATTTTGGAACTGGATAGAGGTGATGGTTGCACAACACTCTGAATGTGCTAGATGCCACTGAATCGTGCACTTTGAAATAGTTCATTCTAGGTCGGGTGAATCCCACCGTATTTTAGAAAAGAAGAGGAAGAAGGAGAAGAAGGAGGAGAAGGAAGAGGAAGATGGGGAAGGCAGGCATCTAGTAGAAACATTTTCTATTGTGGGCAGCTGGCGTTGACCCCGCTGGTAGCACATGTGAAACCCACACCTCAGGGTCATTGCATGGGAGGGGAGAAGGCGCTGGAGTATTTATCCAGTAATGCACATCAGTCATTGATGAGAGCTGCTTTCGGGGCGGGTGTGTCTTAATTTTCCAGCACTCTGGCCAACCGTGCGTGGGCAGAGAAGTCGGGAGGGATGTCCTGCAAAGTCAAGGCTGAGGGCCTATGGTGGGGCACTGGTGCATCTATCTGGCCAGCTGGCTGGAGGTCACTGCTGGGGGCAGGAGAGGTATGTATGCTTGGCATCTGGGATTTCCAGGTATTGAGCTCCTACTGTGTGCCAGGCATACAATGCCTGACTCCTGTATGTACGTCACACATGTGGCTGGAGGGTGGTTCCTGCCTGCACTGACTCGCATCCCGTGTGTCTCCTCAGGATGCTGCCCTTCACAGAACACCTGCTGCTCCTCCTGGGACTGGAGAAGACTGCCTTCCGCCTGTATGCGGGCTCTGCGCTCCTCCTCTCCCTGCTCTTGGTTCTCTTCCGCCTGCTTCTGCAGTTCCTGAGGCTCTGCTGGCGCTTCTACGTCATCTGCCGCCGGCTGCGCTGCTTCCCTCAGCCGCCCCGGCGCAACTGGCTGTTGGGCCACCTGGGCATGGTGTGTGTAGGGGGCCAGTGGGCTGGGCGGGGCAGAGCTCGGCGGGTCCCAGGTAATCAGTGAGGATGATGGACTTCTGGCTTCTCGCATCTCCCCAAGAACAGGGTTGGAGCCATGAACAGACCCACTTTACAGGATATGAGTGAGACTGAGGCTGGGGGGTGGGGGTGGGGGTGGGAAGCAGTTTACCCACGGTCACACAGCTGGGATGAGGCAGAGCTGACTCCAAAGTTTTCTCTGTAATTCCAGGCTATTGCTGTACCTTTCATATGATATATCCTATCACATAATAAGACATGATATATTCAGAATACAGGTACCTGTGAAGTTCATCAGGTTCTAGGACACTGGTGGCGGATGAGGGCGGCACAGATTTGGTAGCTCCATCCCCAACCCCAACATGGTTCCACCTCTCTCCCTCTTTAATGCTGTGGTCCCAGGTCAGGACCCCGTTCCTTGCATTTCATTTCTTATTTCACATGTACGTGCCAAGTATTATTCTAGGCGGTTTATAAGTGTTAACTCATTCAGTCCTCTTGACAATCCTAGGAGGTAGGTCCCACGACTACCCTTATTTTCCCACCTCAGAATACTGAGGCTCAGAGAGCTTAAGTAACTGGCCCTAGGTCACACAGCGCTTAAGTGGCAGAGCCAGGGTTCAAACCCAGCTGTATGGCTCCAGCACTCTTAGCTCTCTTCCCTCGGCTGCCTCTAGTTTCTGAATGAAAAAGGCTGGACTTTCCTAAAAGGGTGTCAGAGGACAGGGGATAGAAAGCCAGACTCCCAAGGGCACTGAGCCCCTATACTGAATGTGGAGGTGGATTTAGAGAAGTAGTTCAGGGCAGCAGCCATCAGTGTGGACCTGATGCCTGGATCTACCATCTGCTGCCTCTGTGATCCTGAGCAAGCTCCTTCACCTCCTGTGACTCAGTTTCCCCATCCGTAATGCAGGGACTGTAATTGTTCCTAATAACCTCATGGGATTGTTTTGACAATTCCTGCAGTCATGTCCAGGGCAGGCTTGGCAGTAAGTCTGCTACACAATGGTGGATACATGTGCTCAGCTCCTGAGTCCTGCAGGGACAGGAAGTATCAAGTGATTCTAGAAATATTTTAGATATTGTTTGGATGGAGTCTCCGAAGAAGGATGCGTGTCCAGTCAATAGTGCAAAGAACATTTATTTTATTCAGTTTTTGGAACAATCCCTCTGGGACCAGCACTCACTAACTTTTGCTTGTTTGTGCCTGAATCTCCTCCCTCTTTTCCATCTTCCCACTCCTGCTCAGGCCTTATCCTCCCCTGTTGCACCATGGCCCGGCCTCTTCCCTGGGCTCCTGCCTGCAGTCTCACCTCTCTAGTCCATCCCTCATCCTGGCCCCAGAAAGATTCTTGAATCCTCCCCTACTCACACACGCTCCATGGCTCCCTACCACTGTCTGGGGAAAGTCTCAGCGCCTCAGCTGGTGTTCAAGCTTCTTTCATTTCTGACCCCCAGACTCCTCACGGTTCCACCATTCCCCTCTAGTTCCATGGAATTACTTCCAGTTCCCGTAACAAAGCTCTGAGTCCCGACCATGGTCTTTGCTGAAATTGTGCCCTCTGCCCAGAATACCCTTCTCTGTTAGACAAACTTTTACACATGTTTCGTGCCCCATCTCCAGTGCCCTTACTCCAGGAAGCCCTTTGGTTTGGATGTGGTCCTAGAGGTAGTAGCTAGGTCCAGGTGACCTGGGCAATTGGCAGGGCTGGTTCTGCAGTCTCACCTTGACCCCATGGACTCAGCCACCTCCTGGGGCCACAAGACCTGGGTGCGGCCATGGTCTCCCTTGGGTCTGGACAGGCTCAGGGCTGAGACTGATAGAGAAGGAGGCATAGGATCCAGACAGGAGTCATTTGTTCATGTATTCATTCTCTCATTCGACAATCGCTGGGCCCCACCACTGGCCAGGCACTGGGTTAGGCCCCTTCATACCTGAGCTCTTCTTTAATTTTCACAGTATGTGAATTAGGGATGGATCTGCCCTATATTATAGATTTGATCTTTGGGGCTGAGAGATCACACGGTGGTTGAGGTCACACGGTGGTTGAGGGTGGATTTGAACTCAGATCTGTCTGACATTGAGCCTGAGGTGCTTCTGCCTCATAGAGCATGTTGGTTAAGAGCAGGCATTTTGGAGCTGGGTGGCCTGTGTTCAAACCCTGGCTCTGCCATGATGACAGATGGTGCCAGTGCCTGCCCATATGCTCTGGGCCCATTGCTGGGTGTAATGACCTGACCTCTGGCTACCAGTACCTGTGTTCTAGGGCTTTCTCTAGTAGCTAGAGCCCATGCTGCCTGTATGTACTGTGAGCTTGAGAGTGAAAGCGCCAGGAGCGCTTAGCCAGTGACTACGGGACTCTGTGAGCTGGTGTAGAAACAGCACAGCCCCCCACCCTTGGGTGGGTTGACTGTGAGATATGTGTCTTCCAGAGGTCCCCAGTGGCACTGAGCCCCGGTTACCCATGGTGATAACCTTCTTGACAACTCACTCTTTACTGGCTGCCTTCCCTCCCTGTCTCACTTCCCCACTCGCTTACCCATGTTTTTTGGGATCACCCCTACAAATAAGCTACTTGCCCTAGAACCCTTGTCTCAGGACCTGCTTCTGGTGAGCCCAAACCAGGATAGTCACTTAGTCATCTATAACTTCAGACAAAGTAAAATGGGGAAATAGAAGCAACTCTGTCCTGGGGTTCTTGTGTGGGTTGAACACACAAATCTAAGAAAAATGCCTAGAGCAGCGCCAGACACTACAAGCACACGCATATGTTAAATCTGACAATACTAGTGATATCTTATTACGAACAGAGCCAGTACTCGATAAATGCCAGCCATTATCATTATTGTGTGTACTGTTCCTGTTTTTATTTTTTGAACATCAGCTCTGTGTCAGGGCCCGTGCTGGGGTTCTTGCTTTTTATTATGTCAGGAATCCTCTCAGCTGCCCTCAGATGGAGAGTTGATTCTTCCCCACTTTTCAGATGAGGAAGGCTCAGTGAGGTACAGCCAACTATCTGCAGTCATACAGCCCTTCTCAGCTTGTTTTGAGGGCGAGGGAGGTGGCAGGAGGGAAAGGCTAGGGGAAGATGGGGCTGGATATCTCCTCACTATCCTTCCCTACCATCCCCCGCAGTATCTTCCCAATGAAACGGGCCTCCAAGATGAGAAGAAGGTGCTGGACAGCATGCACCATGTGGTCCTGGTGTGGGTTGGACCTGTCCTGCCACTGTTGGTTCTGGTACACCCCGACTACATCAAGCCCTTGATGGGTGCCTCAGGTACGTGGGCTGGGTCTCTCAGTGATGGGTAAACCCTCAACTTCCAGAGCCCACCAGGTGTCTAGGCCGGGCTTCTTCCAGAAGAAGGGCTATTTGAGTAGGGCTTTGAAGGATGAATAGGAGTTCACCAAAGCAGAAACGACAATACAGAGAGTAGGAACAGCATGGGAAAAGGTATGACAATGTCTAAGAGTCCCAGGAAATTTAAGAGGATTCCCATCCTCTGGGAAATCAGAACCAAACATGTTCAGATAAGCAATTGTTTGCCCAAGATTTTTTAATTGGTTGTTACTCAGTTCTAATGGCACTCTCATCATTTGGGTTCTGACACTCCCACTCTGACTATCTCAACCTGCAGCCTGCTCTCCTCACCTGGGCTGACCTGGACTGGCAGAGAGGGAGATGTAGAAGAATTGCTTCTTCCTTCTGCAATCCACACCTATCCCAAGGCGTAGGACTCCCAAGTACTCTTGGCAAGCTCTTGCTCAGCCATCAACATGCAGCTCCAATGACCCTTCCTCCAGGAAGTCTTCCCTGACTCTCCAGCAGACCATAGCCTGCTCTTCTGGACTTTCCCATTCTCAGTCCTAACCTTTTCGGGCTGAGTGTGCCTGTGTCCAGCTATATCTTTTTCATAATTGGGGCTCTGGATCCTCATTGTGGCATTGCATGTAGCTGGGCACCTCAGAAAGCATCATGGGACATTTGAGAGAGGAGGAATGGGAAAAGAACTCCAGGAATTTTAGGATGTCTGGCCTCGGCTTGGGCCTCCTCAAACACACACGTGTAGACTGCCTTCGAGGCTGCCACCCAGGAGCCATGAAAGGGTAAGGGGCTGCTGTACTTCCCTCCTCCAGCTATGCCCTCCCCATGCCTCTTCATTTCCATTATTGCATTTATGAGGGCGTGATCATCTCCATTGCACAAAGGGGAAAACCTAGACCTTGGTAGAGGTGACTCTTCCAAAGAATGGACACCAAGTTGTAGGAAGAACTGTGGAAAGAAGCCTGGGCCACGACTTGGGTGGGCTCGGTTCCAATCCTGGCTGGAGCACATACTTGCTGTGTGATCCAGCAATTCATCTAGCCTCTCAGGGCCTCAGTTTCTGATCTGTAAAATGGGGCCATTGTGAAGACTCAGTAATATAATGTAGGTAGTGCTAATAAGGGTTTCTTCTCTTCCGACTACGTAATATAGTTTTTTCTTTCTCTCCCCTCCTCTTCCTTCTCCCTCCCCACCTCCTCTTACCCTCTGCTCGTCAGACCATCAGTTTCTTGATTACCATCCTGCATGGTTTTGAGACTCCAAGTAGATCAGAAGTTGAGCCCCCAGCATGGGCTTGGCACTTAGTAGATCTCAAGCCTCTTCCTCTCCCCTCCCCTCCCTCAGAACTTGCAGGATTTCCACTGCCTCCCTCACCAGAAGAACAGGATGGAGGACGCCAGGTTGGGGAAGGTGGGGCTGTGAGTCAGGCGAGGCCTGGCCCCGGGTCCCCCTGCCCCTCGGTGCCTGCCCACTTGGGATGGGAAAGGCCTGACCCCAAGTCTCAGACTCCATCTCCCTCTGGGGGGCATTGCTGTTCTGAGCTTAAACCCACACAGCTTATGGGCCCTGAGTAAGGCATGGGTCCCCTTAGAACCTCTGTTTCTTCCTCTGCTAATGGGCATTTGGGATAGAGAGCATTAATGGGAGAAAGTAGGTAAAAATGCTTTACAGAGGACAAAGCATGACATATAGGCATATAATTATAGGTTGGTTTTATACATTTATGTTTTTATTGAGATGAAATTCACATAACATATAATTAATCATTTTAAAGAGTACAATTTTAGAGTATATGATAATTAGTGTCTTGACAATGTGTGCAAACATTGGCTCTCTGTAGTTTCAATTTTCTTTTCATGACCCCATAAATCACCCTGTACCCATTAAGGAATCACTTGCCATTCCCCACTCTCCTCATCTCCTGGTAAATACTAATGCAATTTGTGTCTCTATGGATTTGCCTATTCTGAATATATCATAGGAAAGGAATTATACAAAATGTGGTCTTTCGTGACTGGCTTCTTTCACTCAGCATAATGTTTTTGAGGTTCATCCACGTTGTAGCAGTTATCAGGATTTCATTCCTCTTATAAGGCTGAGTAATATTCCATTGTATAGATGGACCACAATTTGTTCATCCGTTGATGAACATTTGGATTGTTTCTGCCTTTTGGCTGTTGTAAGTAATGCTGGTATGACCATGCATATATAAGTTTTGGTATGGACATGTATTTTTAATTTCTCTTGGGTCGATTACCTCAGAGTATTTACTGAAAAAATTGTGGGATCATATGGTAATTCTACGTTTAACTTTTAAGGAACATCCAGGTTATTTTCCACAGAAGCTATGCATTTCTCTTTTTACTAATAGGGGCCTGCTGTGAGCTGGGAGGGGAGACCCAGATATTCATCTCACAAGTTCTTGACACCAATGACCAACAATTATAATTATAGTAATAAAAATAGCCAACAGTTGGTTAGTTATTCATTTACATGCACAGATATTGAATGAGTACTTTCTATGTGCCAGGAACTTATGAGCCCGTTGAGTTATTGTAGGGGTGCCATTAGGCAGGCAGGATTGTTCTATTTCCCCTTTGGCAGATGAGTACATGGAGAGGCACAGTAGTAACATGTCCAAGTTTACACCAGCTAGTTAGTGGTAAGGCTGGGATTTGAACCCAGACCTGGCCAGACCAGAGGCCAAGCTCTCAACCATAGCGATATGCAGCTTCCTGCTGCACACTGTGTGGGGGCTTTTTTAAAAAATATGACTTCCTCTAGGGTAGACGTTACTATTCCCTTTTTACTGGAGGAGAAACTGATGGAAGAGGCAGCCTGGACACAAACTAGCATTGAGTGGTCAAGGTTGGAGTGGAGGAGGGACCCAGGGATAGGAAAGCAAGGGTTCAATTGGGGGAGGGTTTGGGGAAGGCTTCCTGGAGGAGGCATTGGTGAAGCTGGGCTTTGAACAATGCATAGAAGTTTGCCAGATGAGTAGGTGGAGGGTCCTACTACTGCAAAGGGGCAGATATGTGAAAGTGTCAGGGGAGTTCAGGTGACTTGGGGTACTGGAGTGAAGGTGATGTGTGGGGAGAAGTAGGAAATAATACAGGAGCAGGACTCAGAGCACCTGTGTGCAAAATGAATGAGCATCTGTTTATCCTGGGGGTGACAGGGAGCCATGGGAGGTGTTTGAGCAAGACCACCATTGGACAGGTCTCTGTCAGAAAGACTTCTGGGGGGTCCTAGCCTGGAGTCCAGGGTCCAGAGAGGAGAAGAACGACTAGACATACACTTTCCTCTGCAATGTTTCCTCTTCTAGAAAGCCTGCCTTGACTTCCAGCAGCCTTTTCTCTGTGCCTCCCGTCTTTCCTGGCACACTTCCTACTTCTTGATAATCGCATGGCATGCCTCCGCTCCCCTTTCTCACCCCACCCCAAGCTTCTTGGGGTGTGGACATGAGCCATGTCTCTCCCCAGCATTGTCCAGTCTGGGTTGGGTACAGAAAGGTGGCAGAAGAGGTGTGTGTTGAATGGGAGAGTGAGTGGACAGATGCCTGTGTGTGTGATTGGCCAATTCCTGGGGAGTGTGTGTGTAGGCGGCTGAGTCACATTTCAGGTACAAGTGACATCACTTGAATTTCAGGTATTTCCTTCCTGGGCACCTGCCCCACTCTGTCCCAAATTTGTTCAGCATGTATAAAGGAAATCCACCCACTCATTCACTCACTCATGTATCCATCCGTCCGTCCATCCATCCATCCGTCCATCCATCCATCCATCCATCCATCCACTCATTCATTCCTTGGTTCATTCATTCATATAATAAAAATGTAATGAGCACCAATATATCAGTGTTTGACACGGTCCCTCCCCTCAAAGTTCTCATAACTAGATGGATACAATCCAGAGTGGTTGGTGGGAGTGGGTATGGCATAAAAGCAGAGACTAGAAGGATGAGAAAAGAGTATTTTAGGCAGAGAGGGCACCTAGTGGAACGACTCAGAGCAGAGAGAGAACACAGCTTTTCCAAGGAGCTGAGAAAAGTTGAGTGACATTAGAACATTGAGTGTGTGTGTGTGTGTGTGTGTGTGTTTGACGGGGGGATAGAGATGTTTTGAGAAAGGTCTGGACTGGGGTAGATCATTCAGGACTTTGAAAGCAGGCTGAGCAGCTGGTACAGGAAAGGATATGGTCAGATCTAAAATCAGATAAGATCCCTGTGGGGCCAGGGTGCAGGCTAGACTGGAGAGGGCAAGGCTGTTGGCTGGGAGCACAGGAAGCATAATTCAGATGGCCTGAGTTGGCAGAAAAGATGGGATGGATTAAGATGAAGGCCATTCTGGATGAAAAGGACAGCCTAGGCAAAGGTTTAGAAGTGAGGGACAGCATGTGGGGTTATTTGGTGTACGATGAAGGATGAGGTGGGAGAGGCACAAAGAGACCAGATGGGACAGGGATTTTGGTGCTAACCTGAACTTGAACTTTTTTTACCAGGGCGATAGGGAGCCCTGGGAGGTGTTTGAACAGGGGAGCCTCACGTTCAGATTAGCAAGTTATAAGGCTATTTTCGGGGCAGGTGTTAGGATGGCCTAGAGGCGAGGTGGGAGGTCAGAGCTCAGACAGGAGCCCCAAGGCGGTCATAAGCAGAGGTCAAGGGTCAGGACTCCATTTTGAGTCATCATAATCTCATCTCTCTCCACAGCTGCCATTGCCCCCAAGGATGACCTTTTCTATGGCTTTCTGAAACCTTGGCTGGGTGAGTGCAGGACTGGGTAAGCTGGGGCTGGAGTTTCAGAGAAGAGGGGGCAGGGCATGGGTTTCTTGGAGTGTTTCAGAGTAATGGGAGAGTCTCCTAACCCTAGTCTTTTGGACCCAGGAGATGGGCTGCTGCTCAGCAAAGGTGACAAGTGGAGCCGGCACCGCCGCCTGCTGACACCGGCCTTTCACTTTGACATCCTGAAGCCCTACATGAAGATATTCAACCAGTGCACCAACATCATGCATGTGAGTCCCAAGATTTCATGGGAAGAAAGTGTCCTGGGAGTAAGAGTGGTTCAGGCTCCAACTCATGGGAGAGCCATGTGATGTCACGAAGCCTCACTTCCTTTGTTTATACATTGGGCTTGTAGTGAGCATGCAGCTAGGTCACTGTCAGCCAGGCTTTAAGTCTGCGGTCTCTGTGCCCATTTGCTGTCTCTCTCTTCCAGGCTAAATGGCGGCGCCTGGTGGAGGGCTCAATGGTCTCCCTTGACATGTTTGAGCATGTCAGCCTCATGACCCTGGACAGTCTTCAGAAATGTGTCTTCAGCTACAATAGCAACTGCCAGGAGTGAGTGTGGCCTCCCTGGGGAAGATAAAACCAGGTGCTTCAGAGGCAAGGTGGTAGGAGGAGAAAGGTGATGCTAGGCACCTTTGGGTTGCTGACGCTCTGCCACTGACAAGCTGTGTGGTTCTGGGAAACTTATATCACCTCTCTGAGCCTTTTATCTTCTTTAAAAAAAATGGAATCCCAATTCCTTCCCCATAGTCATGGTGTTAGAATTAAATGAGATAATGTGAGTCAATGGCTTTGCACATAGTAGGTGCTCAGTAAATGCTAGTTTCTCTCATTCCTCCATGAAGACTATGTGGTCTTTGGAAAGGATCCCCCCACTTTCTGAACCTCCATTTTCTTGTTTGATGACAATCCTTGACTCTTGGAGAGATGCTTTAAGGATAAAATGATGTATCACTGCCCTGACACATAGTAGATGCTCAGTGAGTATTTGTTGAAAGAATAAAATAACCATTGCCCTGGTTCACTCCCTCATTCATTCATTCATTCATCAAATATTCCCTGTGTACCTACTATGTGACGGGCACTTTGCTAGCTACTGGGAATATGGTGGGGCAACAGGTGAAATCCCAGTTCTTGGAGCTTATAGTCTCAGTGGGGATATAAAGAATAAGGAACATAATGAATGTCAAGTTTTTAGTACATAGTAGGTTCTCAATAACAAGCTGCTGACTTTGTTACTCTGGGCCTCGTAGGGGTATGTTTTAGTTAGGTAAGGTGGAGATGGCCTTAGTTATTAATTAATCCAAGAAATATTTACTGAGTGCCTACTATGTGCTGGTCCTGGAGTAGGCACTGTGAATATAGTGGTGAATAAAAACAGTTCTGGAACTCACATGTTGGTGGGAAGAAAGGCAGTAACCATGAACAAATAAGTAAACAAAAAAATAACAGACTGTGATAAATGTGAGAAAACAACAAGCACACTTCAGGACCAAGGACAGATCCTTGCAATCCTGCCCTAGTGATTTTTAGTAGTTGTTTTAATTACAGCTTTACTGAGATGTAATTCACATATCATACAATTCACCCATTGAAAATCTACAATCCAGTGGTTTCTAGTATATTCACAGAGTTGGCTGACCACCACATACAATTTTAGAATATTTTCACGAGAAAGAAACCCTGTACATTTTAGCACTTATTCCCTATCAACCACTTCTCCTCCAGGTCTAGGCAATCACTAATCTTCCTTCCATGTCTATAGATCTGTCTCATGGAAATTTCATAGATGGAATTATGCAGACTTTTGTTTCTGGTTTCTTTTACTCAGCATAATGTTTACAGATTCATCCATGATGTAGCATGTATCAATAATTCATTTTTCAAATTGCTGAGTAATATTCCATTTATCATATAATACCACATTTTGTTATCCAGTCATCTGCTGATGGACATTGGGTTGTTTCCACTTTTTGGCTATTATGAATAATGCTGCTATAAACATTAATGTGCAAGTTTTTGTGTGTATATATATTTTTAATTTTCTTGGGTATATACCCAGGAGTGGAATTACTTGTTTATATAATTCTATGTTTAACCTTCTGAGGAACTGCCAGATTTTTCCCGTAGTGGTTGCACCATTTTATGTCCCCACCAGCAGTATGTGAGGGCTCTAATTTCTCCACACCCTCACCAGCACTTGTGATTATCTATCCTTTTAATTAGAGTCATCCCACTCAGGGTGAACTGGTATCTCACTGTGGTTTTGATTTGCATTTTCCTAATGGCTAATGATGTTGAGCATCTTTTCATGTGCTTATTGGCCATTTGTATATCTTCTTTGGAGAAATGTCTATTTATATCCTTTCCCCATTTTTAACTTGGGTTGTCTTTTTATCATTGAGTTTTAAGAGTTCTTTATATAGTTTAGATACAAGTTCCCCATCAGACATATGATTTGCAAATATTTTCTCCTACTCTATGGGTTGTAGCCATTTAGTTTTAGTGATGTTACATCTATTTGGAAGTTCTCATCCCTCTTCAGGCCTGTTTGAAAATGTACACAGATTTTGATTTTCTTCAGGTATGGTGAGGCCAACAGATCAGGAGATGATTTCCAGTGAAAAGACAGTTTGTTACTTACAGTTGTCAAGATGAGGGTGCATGCCACACCACACCAAGCCACCAGGAGAAAGCATAGCAAAAGCCTTTTGGGGGGGATTTCTGCAGGAAGAAATGGGAAATGCAGGGTATGCAGGCTTAGGGTTGCCTAGTTTGAATAATTTCAGTAGGTTCTGGGTCATCAGAGTGCCCCTAGTTGTCCAGTACCTGGCCCTGGGGTGAGTAAGGCAGGGGAATAGTGGCTCAGCCAGATAAAGTTTGGAGTAGGGGATCTAGACTGGTTGGTTTGTAAAAGAAAGGCAAGAATAGGCTACTCCTGGGAGAAGCAGTGTCTCTCTAGTCAGCGAGGCCCCAGGTGGCAGAGCATCAAGAATACAAAGACAGAGAGAGAGAGAGAGAGAGAGAGAGAGAGAGAGAGAGAGAGAGACAGAGAGAGAGAGAGAGAGAGACAGAGAGAGAGGAAGGAAGGAAGGAAGGAAGGAAGGAAGGAAGGAAGGAAGGAAAGAAGGAAGGAAGGAAGGAAGAAAGAGAAAATATAGTTAATTCAGGGCCTCTCTTTGTTGCCTACTCACTGGGAGAGGACGCTTGTCTTAGGGGATGGCCTATGCTCATAGCCCTTCTCCCTGCAGGAAGATGAGTGATTACATCTCAGCCATCATCGAGCTGAGTGCGCTGGTGGTTCGACGCCAGTATCGCCTGCACCACTACCTCGACTTCATCTACTACCTCACAGCAGATGGGCGGCGTTTCCGGCAGGCCTGTGACACTGTGCACTCCTTCACCACGGAAGTCATCCAGGAGCGGCGGAAGGTGCTAAACCAGCAGGGGGCTGAGGCCTGGATGAAGTCCAAGCAGGGCAAGACCTTGGATTTCATTGATGTATTGCTCCTGGCCAAGGTGAGGCTGTGCCCCGGAGGGTGGGGCCCTGCCAAGGATGGCCTCCTCAGGAGTTGCACCAACTGCTTAAAATAATAAATGTCCAAAGTGATATAGACCTAGGATACAGGCAGATGTAAACACATAAGACTTGCTGTATCCACTAGCTAGGGCTGCTGTAACAAAGTGCCCCACACTAGTTGGCTTACACAACAGAAATTTATCTTCTCAGTTCTGATGGTTAGAAGTCTGAGATCAAGGTGTCAGCAGGGTTGGTTTCTTCTGAAGCCTCTCTCCTTGGCTTATAGATGGCTGTCTTCCCTTGTATCTTTACATGGTTTTCCTTCTGTGCATGTCTATGTTGTAATCTCCTCTTACAGTAAGAACTCCAGTAATATTGGATTAAGGCCCACTTAATGACCCCTTTGTAACTTAATTACCAATGCAAAAGTCCTATCTCTAAATACACTCATTCTGAGGTCCTGGGGGTTACAACTTCAACATATGAGTTCAGGAAGTGGGGTTGGGGAAGAGACACAATTCAGCCCACAACACTTACAAAGATGAAATACATGACCTTGAAGATATGTGACTCTTGCAGAGTCACCTATTTGTGGTACTTCTGTAGAATTTTTGAGCAGCATCTGGGCTCTGGATTCAGACAGTCCTGGATTCCAGTTCTGACTCTGCCCCTTCACGGATGCTTGACCTTAGTCATCTGACGCTTCCCTCTGAGCCTCATTTTCCTCATTTACGACATGATGATCATGTGACCTGATCACAAAATTGTTGTTGGGCGTCAGGCAGCATGCTTGGTGCTAGGAGCTATTCAAGAAACACGAACTCCCTTCTTCCCCTCTTACCATCCTTCCCTGTTACCATCTTTCTTAGACAAGTTGAATACATCCATGTGCCTGAAATCCTTTCCCCTACAGCTTAGCTTAAGAGAGAGAGGGGGGAATCTTTGACTTTGGAGGGTCCCTAAGCATGCAGAGGGTGGGATGAAGTGGGCTGAGCATTGTCTACTGCCTATTCCAGGATGAAGATGGGAAGGAACTGACAGATGAGGACATCCGAGCTGAGGCGGACACTTTCATGTTTGAGGGTGAATATGTGGCGCGAGGCTGGGGAAGGATGGAGATGTGCTCACTGTCTGAAGATAGCATCTCCACTATCTTCAGGAAGCCTCGATTTGAGCTCCTCATCTGTCTGCAGGTCATGATACAACGTCCAGTGGGCTCTCGTGGGTGCTGTTCAACTTGGCCAAATACCCGGAGTACCAGGAGAAGTGCCGGGAAGAGATCCTGGAAGTCATGAAAGGCCGCGAGCTGGAGGAGCTGGAGTGGTCAGTCTGGGGTCATGGGGATGGTGAGGGCAGGTTAAATCTAGAGCCTTGGGTGTGAATCTTGCTGCTCTACCACTTATTAACTTTCTGACCTCAGATAAGTTACTTAAGTGTCTTGAATTTCAATTTCTTCAACTGTAAAACGGGACAATAATGTATCTGCCTACCTCATAATGCAGTTCTTAGGAGTGTCTTAGTCAGCAATCATTGCAGTATGTTCCATAACAAACAGCCCCCAAACTCAAGGGTTTGCAGTAAGCATTTATTTTATTTCTTGCTCTTGTCTACATATTACTCTTGTTACTACTGGGCACTGCTGAGTTGAGTGGTGTTGCTTCCAAACTGAGGTTTGGGTTCAGCTCTGTTCCACATGTCTTCTCATTCTCCTTGAACCAGCAACTACCCTGGGCATGGCCATCTCAAGGTAGACTCCAGAAGCACAAAGAACCACACAACTTAAAACCTCTGCTTGCATCAGAATATTCCATTAGCTAAAGCAAGTCACATGACCAAGCCCAGTGGGGTGGAACATATACTCCACCCATCTAAGTGGAAGGCACTGTAGAATCACAGGGCAGAGGGCATAGGTGTAAAATTCGAATAAAGAGGAAGTGAAGAATCAGGAATAATAATCTGATTGACTTCAGATGTGTGCCGTGTAGAGCATATTCTGGATGATGCAAAGAAAAGAGCATTAAGTAGCATTGAACATTGAGAAAGTATTTCAATGTCAACCTTTTGGATTATGAACTCAGGGAGAAACTCTCAGTTGGGTGCTATTGGATCTTCAGCACCTTGCTAATCTTCCTTTTTAACAAAGGGAGAAGATGCCCCAGGTTCTGAGAAGTGGGCAGAAGATAGTGTCTAGCCAAAACTTAATAATTCTCTCTGCTGGTTTCCCAGTGGTGCTTATGTCTATGACACTTTTATTCCAGGCATGCTGTTTGCCTTTTAAGGTAGCAACATAAACCTTTTTTTTTTTAAGAGAACCTGTTCTTGTAAAGAAAACGATCTAGATCATGAACCAAGAGTTATAATAATTAATTCAATTTTGGGCCCTAAAGTCCAAAGGAAATAAATATATATATCTAAGGAGAGGATTTATGATATTTTTTTTAATGCTGAAATTGATCCATGCAAGCTGGTGAACTGCTGTTACCCGGGCCCTCCTAGTTGTCCTGGCACCTCCTCCAACGCCCCCTGATTTCTACATGATTCATCAGTTAAAGGGTTCATGCCACCCATCTCTCCCCCCGCCCCAGAAGCCTGTTAGCACTGCTCTAATTGGCTGGGGGTCAGATGCTGAGAGTTACTAGTGTGTGCAGGGCACAACTGCAAATGCCAGAAGCTGGGGACAAGTCTGAGATTCTGGACTGATTTCCTGTGTGGTTGGTCCTGAGCGTGTGTGTGTCTTGCTGTGGCCTGGCCCTGAATCATCCCCCTGTTCCATGCTCCCCAGGGAGGACCTGACCCAGCTGCCCTTCACCACAATGTGCATCAAGGAAAGCCTACGCCAGTTCCCACCTGTAACCCTGGTCTCCCGTCGCTGCACAGAGGACATTAAGCTCCCAGATGGGCGCATCATCCCCAAAGGTACCCTGGGTGCTCCCTGCTGCCTGGCTGCTCTTTTGCCCATGGGGGCCTGGTCATGCCTGCCCCAGGTATACCACCCCTGTGGATGGGGCAGCTCTCAGTGTGGCTGTTGCTTCTGGGGTGATGAGGGAGACCAAGCTATGTAGTGGGGGACAGAGAGGTGGGTAAGTCTGGATGAAAAGTGGGTGTGGCAGGGTGGGCCCTGTAAAGGTGCAGGTAGTGGAGGGTCGGTTTCATTCAGTTGCCAGATGTATCCTGGAGACCCAATCCTGTCCTGGGCGATGCCGGGTATCTGGAGAGGCCTCACTCCTGGGGCCAGGCTGGGGAGACACAGCAGGCACAGACATTCCCAGACACATGGGATCAGGGATGGGCTAAAGGGAGAAACAAGAGCTGGAGAAGCCCAAAAGAAGGAGTAATGGCTCTGTCTGGGGCAGAATGCAGGGAGGGCTGCTTGGAAGAGGGAACGTGGGAGGTTCGAAGTGAAAGAGAGCAGTACCTCAGGGTGAAGATAGTGAAAAGTCTTCAATGCCAGATTGAGGCACTTGAATTTGATCCTCAGGGCAGTAGAGAGCCAAGGGAGCCATGAGCTTGGGAGGAGCAATGTCAGATATGCAAGTGAGAAAGATCCCTGTGTAGCCAGCCGGGCAGCCAGAAAGGTAATGAGGAGCTCTTGGGGAGAGGTAGGCAGCAGAATTTTTCAGGGAAGGATGGGTAAGAAAGGGTGGCAGATGGCTCATGGAATGCCATGGCTCCAGGGGAAGCCAGGAGTGGGGAGGTCTGCAGAGGAGGCCCTGGCTCCCCTCTGCCCCAATGACCCCACCCCTCCCTACAGGAATCATCTGCCTGGTCAGCATCTACGGGACCCACCACAACCCCACAGTGTGGCCTGACTCCAAGGTGAGCTCCTCCTTTTCCTCAGCTTCTTCCTCAGAAGCAGCAGTCCTGGGGCATTGGGGCCTCCCCTCCCCTGCTTCCCAGGAAGCCAGACGGCAGGGCTAGAGGCAGGGCTTGAGCACGCTTCCCTCATTTATTCACTCACTCACTGTGAATTCAGTAGATCCAGAAATATTTATTGAGCACCTACTGTGTGCCAGACCCTGTACTGGCACCCAGGACAGAGGAAGATATTGTCTTCGTCCTCACGGAGCTCACGGTGAAGTGAAAAGGAAGAAAAGCAAAAATAATTTGAATTGGGGTATTGATAAATAAAACTGGAGTGGGGTGGGGGAGAGAGAGGGGCACGTTAGCTCACATGGTGAGGAAGTCTTGCGGAGGCCTGAAAAGTGTGAAGAGCAGGGAGAAATGTGTTCCAGAGTTAACAGCAAGTCCAAAGGCCCTGGGGTGGGAATGAGCCTGTGTGCCTGAACAGCAAAAGGAGGTGGTGTGGCTGGATTGTAGTGTGATTCTCCCTGTCCAGCTGGGCTGCTCCTCAGAGGCTGAGGGAGGGGCCAAGCTGATATGGGTGGGCCAGTCCCAAGACTGATCCAGCCTGCTCCTGCTTAGGTGTACAACCCCTATCGTTTTGACCTGGACAATCCACAGCAGCGCTCCCCGCTGGCCTTCGTGCCCTTCTCTGCAGGACCCAGGTAATTCTTTTATTTCCCCCAGTCCACGCCAAGCGTAGGAGGAATACCAAGGCCAGTGGAAGGTCAGGGATCTGTCTGTCAGGGGCAGAGACCACATCCCACCCAGGTGTCCGGTCCAGCGACCTGGCACTCTTGTCTTCAGTGCATCCGGTAGCCCCTAAATCAGATCTGCGATAGCATCTCTGGGTATTAAGCACACCTACTGTGTGCCAGGCCCTGAGATGCGGGAAGAGGAGGCTCAGAAAGGGAGATCATTTACCCAGTTTCCAGTACCCCGCTTACACAGTTGTCCTTCCCCAGAAACTGCATCGGACAAAGCTTCGCCATGGCGGAGATGCGCGTGGTCGTGGCGCTGACGCTGCTGCGCTTCCGCCTGAGTGTGGACAGAACGCGCAAGGTGCGGCGGAAGCCGGAGCTCATCCTGCGCACGGAGAACGGCATTTGGCTCAACGTGGAGCCGCTGCCTCCGCGGGCCTGAGTGCAGGCGCGCCCCTGCGGAGCCGGGGGTCCAAGCCCCGCCCAGAGGCCGAGGCCCCGCCCCGAGAGACTAGGCTCCGCCCCCAAAGTACTGAGGACATAGGTCCCTCGAAGTTCAGGCTCCTCCACTGAGCAGCTTGTAGGTGCAGGCCACGCCTCTCAAGGCCGGGCCCCGCCTCCTGAGGGTTTGATCCCGCCCCCTGAGTGTTCATTCCTGCCCTCTTCGTTGAGGAACCAGGTTAGGCCACGCCCCCTCTGGCTCAGACTCCGCCCCAAGCATTCCACGGATTCAGGTCTTCAGGCCTCACCCACCGAGTCTTCTCAGGACCTAAAACCAGACATCGAAGGCGTCCGGATTGAAGCTCCGCTCCCCTCGGATCCCGAATCGGTTCTAAACGGAGGATTTGGGAGCTGGAGTCCGAGGTCAGAGACTTGAACGTGTACATCACCTTCCTGAGACCCCCAGTTCAGATGGGCAAACTTCTCAGGCATCAGGATACACCCCAGGGCTGGGCTGTTTGCTTTTGTTGTTGTTTTGTAAACTCAGACCACCCCTCGCAAGCCCCTTCCTTCCTCCGTTGCTCAAAGGCCCTTTGCTAAGTGTTCTGATTTTGGTAGAATAAAAGCAAGGGATACAGACCTCTTCCACCATCCAACCCTCTAGCCGGACCAGATCCTGACACCTGGAGCCCAGCAAGGAAATGAAGGGCTCTGGACAGTTGGGAGGCGGCTGAGGGCAGCTGTGGGCTAGGAGGCTGGAAAGCCATTTGTCCTCAGACATAAACTCAGAGTTTTTGTGTATTCACTTATTTTATCAACAGACTACATATTGATTGTCTGCTGGCACTGGATCAGGGAGCACAGCTAGCCTGATTCCTGCCTTTTGGGGAGCATATGTTGAACAAATAATTCTACGTAACAGTGTTTCCTGAAACCTGTGACAAGTGCTGCAAGGGAGAGGTCCTTGGTGCTGGGTGAGCATAAGAGTGGGTGTACGTGGCTCAGGGAGACCTTCTCTGACGCTGAGTGGGGAGTAGAGTTTGAGTGGTAATGAGGGAGAGAAGATCATTCCAGGCAGAAGGAACAGCATCTGCCAATGTCTCGAGGTGAGGGGGAGCATGGTGTGCTTGAGGAATGCACAAGGGGCCAGGGTGGCTGGATCCGGGGAGTGGGGGCAGAATGGCGGAAGGGTAGGTAGGCATGAGCCAGCAGCGTGGGAACTGTGGGCCGCATCACAGTTCAGGCCTTATGCTGAGAGCAATAGGGAGCTATAGAGAGTATGTGAGCAGGGACAGCACTGGTCGTGAGGTGGCAGGGAGGTGGCTTGGAGGGAGGGCTGGGGGGCTGGGAACACGGGCCTTGCAGGAGCCACCGGCTCTTGCCGACGCTGTTTCTCCCACACCTTGGGCCCGACGGAGGGTCTCCCACGGCGCATCATTCCCCAAACATTGCACTAGCTTTCCTCTTCCCCGCCCCCACGCCTCGGTGCGACACTGTCATCGCCAGCAAAAATAACTTGGCCTCGGGAGGCGACATATATAGAGGTTCAAACCTCGGCTCTGCTCCTTCCTAACAGTGACCTTGGCACGTGACTGCCCCTCTCTGCACCTCGGTTCTCCCCTGCCATGTGAATTTTACAGGAGCATCATGCTTGTAATACACATTGGCTTTCCGCTAGGGTCTTGTTGATGGATGAATGGGGAGGAGGGGAGGCGTGGGGTCCGTGGGGCCCAGGGCTGGACTGCACCTGCGTTTGATTCATAAGACAGAGCTGTCACTGGCAGCTGTGGGGCCTCCTTCCTCTTCTGAGCGTATCGGAGGCTCCCTCTGCTGGAAAGTTCAGGGACGACAGGCTCTAAAGAGTCAGGTCTCCATTCAGAGTGTGTGTGTGTGTGTGTGTGTGTGTGTGTGTGTGTGTGTGTGTGTGTGTGTGTGTGTGTGTGTGTGTGTGTGACTGTGTGTGGATGGGTGTGTTGGGAGGAGAGGAAGGGAGAACTCCACTCACTGAACGACTGTAACTGGCCACATCAGGCTGTGCTCTTGCTCAAGGCAGAAGCCACTGTCCAGACCTCAGCCTTGCAGCAGGCAGGACATTACAGAGAAATAATGTCCTTGCCAGCAGCCCTGATTAATGAGAGTGAGTGCATGTTCTCTGCTCTCCCCCAGAGGTCCCCAGGGGGACTGAGTGCCAGGTGCCCGCAGTGGGAACTTCCTTGCGAAAGCATTCTTTCCCTGCTGCCCTCTCTTCCCTGTCTTACTTCCCCATGCCCAAATAGCATTTCCTGGGATCATTTCCCAAAGAAACAACTTGCAGTTCAATTCTTGTCTCAGAATAAAGTATTTGCACTTGAATCCTTATATCAGAGTCTACTTTCGAGGAATACACACTAAGACACACACATAGTCTCGTTCCTCCAATCCCCACAGGCCTATTATTATGCCCCTTTTCCTGAAGAGAAATGTGAGGCTCAGAGAGGGCAAGTTACTTGCCCAAGGGCACACAGATGGAAAGTGGCAAAGCTGGGCTTTGACCCTGGGGCATCTGACCGCAAGCCCAGTGCTTTCTCCCTTTTGGGTGTCTCCTCTTTGTTAAGGGCTGAGGGAATGAGTATCACTCATAGCCAGTAAGGTCCCTGAAGTATACACCACAGGGTCCTAACGCTCATGGCTGGTCCTGTGTCTTCATTCTGTCATGAAATAAGAGATATAATGGCAAACAAATGCTTGGTGTCGACTGTGTGTCAGAATGTTGTCAGCACTTTATGCATTTATCTCCTCTCTCCAAATATTCTTTGGACTTGATGTAAAAAAAAACAAAAGTTACAAATGTGGAAATTTAGAAGGGAAATCCTTCCACTTCTGCTCCCTAGCCCCACCCCCAGCCCAGCAGTTTGGTTTGATTTTATTCCAGTTTTTAAAAATTGCATATATGAATATTTTTCAATGTATATACAAATATTTATGCA
Source organism: Rhinolophus ferrumequinum (assembly GCF_004115265.2). NCBI lineage: Eukaryota > Metazoa > Chordata > Mammalia > Chiroptera > Rhinolophidae > Rhinolophus > Rhinolophus ferrumequinum. The sequence goes on from NC_046301.1 coordinate 49,593,072, forward strand.
CACATAACCATTTTTTTGAGGACTCCAAACATGTTGGGAAACATAATCTGTTCCAGTTAGCAAACTGCCAGGAAGTTTAGTAGCCTCAATTGACAAACTTTAGTTTCCTCATGAATTTACAATTTGGCGGGGCTCAGCTGGGACAGCTTTCTCCACTCTACATGACATCAGCTGGGGCAGCTCATCTGCAGCTGGAAGATCCACTTCCAAAATAATTCACTCTCATGGCTGGCAATTTAGTGCTGGATATTGGCTGAGGTCCTCAGTTCCTGTCAACCTAGGGACTCAGCGTGGGGTTGCCTGGGCTTCCTCTTCACATGGCAGCTGCGTCCAGGAGGGTGTATTCCAAGGGTCCTAGAAGGAAGCTGCGAGCCTTTTATGCTCTAGACTTGAAGTTCCCGAAGTCACTGAGGACAGCTCAGATTGAAGGAGAGAGGAGTTAGATTCACCTCTGTATCAGTCAGGGTTCTCCAGGGAAACAGACCAATAGCATCTGTCTATCTGTCTGCCTACCTATTAGGTTGGTGCAAAAGTAATTGCAGTTTTTGCAATTATTTTTAAGCTTTTAAACCGTAATTACTTTTGCACCAACCTAATACATATCTATCATCTGTCTATTCGTTCACTCATTTATCTATCTGTCATCTACCTACATCTATCTATCTATATCTATTTATATCTAGCTAGCTATAATCTATATTTATTAACCATCTATATATACATATATATTTTTCTTAAGGTTTATGTATGATATATATAAATCTTAAAATATACAATTTATATTTTAAGATTTCTATGCTTATCTTAAGGTATATATTTTTCTTTAGTATATATATATATATATATATATATATATATATATATATTAAAGGGGGCTGGCAGTTGACACTATGGGGAGGAGAGGGGACAAATGACTTCTTTGTATGACACCACAGTTCCCAAAGTTCCCTTCGCCAAGTCTCCCTTCGGTGGCTTGAGGTGGTGGTCAGGTTAGTTTTTTCGTTTGTTTGTTTTTTTAAGTGTGTTTTTCCAGGACCCATCAGCTCCAAGTCAAGTAGTTGTTTCAATCTGGCTGTGGAGGGTGCAGCTCACAGTGGCCCATGTAGGGATTGAACCAGCAACCTTGTTGTTAAGAGCACCGGGCTCTGACCAACTGAGCTACCCGGCCGCCCCCTGGTCGGGTTAGTTTTTGTGAACAGTCATCACCCAATAAACAGAGAGAGAGAGAAACAGTAGATGTGTTCATGACCCATCACCACATGACACAGAGCCTCCAAACTTAGTGGCTTGAAACAACGACCATTTTATTTTCTCCTATGATTCTGCATGTCAACTGGGCTCAGCTGGATGGTTCTTCTGTACCACGTAATGCCACCCCACCCCGCCTGGGGCAGTCATTTAGAGGCTCACCTGGGCTGGACCACCCAATGGCTCTCTCATATGGCTGGCAGTTGACACTGGCTCTTGGCAGGGAACTCAGTTGGGGCTGTTGATCAGAATTTAAATAAGTGGGGACTTTCCAGGTGGCCGGGGCTTCCTCACAGCATGGTGACTGGGTTCAGAGGGGTGTAAGTTGTCAGCCCTCCTCAAGACCATCACTGGCATGGCACCACCTGAACGACATATGATTGGTTAAGCAGCCCCCAGCCAGTCCAGATTCAGGGAGAAGGGACAGAAACTTCTCTTATTGGGGACAATGGCAAAAATTTTGCAGTTATCACCTAGGTGAATCTGGGTTAGAGCCTGAGATTCTGCATCTCCAAGATGCGGCACGTGATGTCCAGGTCTGAGGACCACATTTTGAGCAGCCGATTCTTAGAGCTCATGGCTACAAAGTCCCTTTCTTCCCTACATAGTTCATGAGCACTCACTATGTGCCAGGATTCCCTTTCTTCTGTGCTGTCATGTTGAATGACTTTGCTGTGTGGCTGGTGTGAGTTACTGTACCTCTCTGGACTTTGTTTCTTGTTTTTTTTTCCGCCTACTACTCCCCAGATCTATGTAGCCAGCCCTGTTGCCTCTCACCTTCCCTGCCCCTGCCCCTGGCTTTTCTCCGGGTGGACCTGTCAGCAGGTGGATCCAGCCCAGCATAGGAGGAGGAGGCTCTAGGGCAGTGCACCCCAAATTGCCAAGGACACCAGGAACAGCCACCTGAAGCTGGATCATGTAGGACTAGAAGGACTGAGGGGTGAGAGTTTGCGCATTTCTTCAACATTCTACTATTAATTGCAGGAGGAAAGCGTCCCAATCCTTTCACTCAGTAGCTCCATTTTTCAAATTCCCCCTCATCTTGGAGCCTGACCATGGACAGACCTCATAAGGGCTGAGACCCCCACTCAGGGAAATTTGGGACAGGAACTGGGTAAGATCGGCCCCTTCTCAGGCCTTCATCCAACATCCCCTTTTCCAGATGGAAGACAGCCCGGAGGGGGTTGGCACATCCAAGAGTCAGAGCAAGGGCAAGGCAGAACTTACTCAAGGTCTCCCAGCTCTGTCGTCCTCTGTCTGGACCCCTCAGACTTACCTCCCACATCCCTAGGTGCCCTCTTCCCTCTAGGCCCTTCCTCCCCTGAATCTGATGAGGGAATCCCCAGCCAGGCTGGTTTGTTTGTTTCTGTTCCCAGCAGGCAGTTGTCAGCCTAGGCCCTGGGTGGCCTGGAAGCAGGACTTGAACTCCTGCCAGACTGTGAACCCCGAAGGCCAGAGGCTTTTTGTCTTCTCTGAGTTTCATATGCAAAACTCTGAGCGGATTCTGGGCACCAGTGTGAGAGGAGCCTGTGAGATGTTTGGGACAAGGCTCACCTGGCAACTAAACCATCAAGCTTTTACCTGCCACAGTATGGCCTTAGAACGCTAGGGGAGACAGTACACTTGGGGACCCAGAGTCCCCTGTGCCTATTCTCAACTTGCCCTCACCCCACATCAGAGGTGCTAAGTCCTGAAGATCCACTGCCCACATCGTGTGACCTTGAAAAGCTTCCTCTCTGGCCCCAGCTGGCTCTGGCTTCAAGTTTTGTGCAACTGCCAGCGGGGAGGAAGCAGCCTCCCATTCGGGGATTGGCTAAATCAGCCAAGCCCAGCCTCCCATAGTTCAGAGGTCAGTCCGTCAGGGACAGACCTTCCAGGAGCAGGGCAAGGAGGTTGTGTGGGACAAGCTGCTCCAGGCAGAAGGTGCCAGGCTGGAGCTGGTGGGGCTGAGGGTCCTGGTTCAGGACGGGGAGGGGCACTGCCCAAGGCAGGGGTGTCTCCAGGGAGTAAGAGTGGCCCAGGAGATGGTGATTTCCTGGTAACTGGAGCCCCTGGCAGCCTTCCACTGATTTAGTTTGGGTGTTTCTTCCTTGGTCTTTTTCTTTCTTCCTTCTCTTTCTCTCTCTGTCTCTCTCTTTCCTTCTCTCCATCTCTCTGTCACTCTCTCCCTGTCTCCCCCTTTCAGTCTCTGTCTCCCTGTCTCTCTCCCTCTCCCTCTCCCTCTTCCTCTGTATTCCCCCGCTTCTCCCTTCCCTCCTGAGCCCCCACTTGCCCATCTCTGAGCCCTCCCTGCCTCTCCCTGTCCCTCACACCCTCACATCTCCCGCTATCTATAAGCTGTCTCTGTCTCTGAGCTCACTATTACCAGCCCTGTCCTGGGCCCAGGAGCTCACCCTGTCTGCCCTGCAGGATGCTGCAGCTGAGCCTGTCCTGGCTGGGCCTGGGGCCGCTGGCAGTCTCCCCATGGCAGCTCCTGCTACTGGTGGGGGCCTCCTGGCTCCTGGCCCGCTTCCTGGCCTGGACATACACCTTCTATGACAACTGCTGCCGCCTCCGATGTTTCCCGCAGCCCCCAAAGCGGAACTGGTTTTGGGGTCACCTGGGCATGGTGAGTATGGGCAGCAGGACGAGTCTGGGGTGCCAGGGTAGATGGCCCTCCCAAAGGGTTAGGAATGGGGCTCAGAGGATGGGCTGGGATCTAGCACAGCAGGGAAGTGAGGTAGCCCTCTCTCCTCACTCCCCCACCGGGCCCTTTCCTCTCCTCTGTGCACCTCATGACCCAAGCCTTTCTTGTTCTTACCCTTCCTCACCAGCTTCTGCTTTGGATCATGTCCTGCCTGACTTGGCCCGATGGGTGCTCTTTGGAGGGGCTCACAGGCTGGGCTACAGAGAGCCAGGTCCCTGGTGCCCTCTCAGGCTCCAGCTGTGGGTTTGAGGCCTCCTCAGGGTCTGCTGTCTGCCGGGCCTCAGGCCCATGTCCGCTCCTTTCTGGGCCTCTTCTTCCCCAAAGGAATTACCTGTGAGCTCTGTCATCGCTTCACCTCGCGCGGACACAGCTGGGCCGGAGGAGAGGTGTGGACAGTCTCTCCTCCTCCCCTTCCTCAGGCACCTTCCTTTTCTTATCTGGCCTTCCATCCCCAGACACATTAATGGGCCTCATTGTCCAACTTATGTAAAAGTGGATCGCTTCTCGTTTCAGAAGGAATCACGCTGACCTCTGCCCCTATGGAGCAACCTTCCTGGGAGAGGCCCCCATCCTAGCCTCATCCCCAGAGGCCCTTTGTTTGTGCTGCGTCCACCCCTTTGCCACAATCACACTTTGGACTTTGTAGTCACCTAAAAGGTGCTGCCGCCAGCCAATGACCTGAGTGTTAGGTCCTCTGACCAGAATCTGTTCTTCCTTCCAGCCTCTTTCTTCTTCTACTTCTTCTCCCATCGTAGACTCTGCCGGGATGTCCAGTCGCCTTCTACATTCCACTCCAATAGCTTCCTTCTGACCCCACTTCCTTGGATACATTTAGCTTTGATTCCACCCTTCACACAAGGGCTGAAGTCTCTTGCCGATGGAGCTTTCGTTCAGGGCCCTTTGGAAAACCTTTGCCTGTTGGAGCTCAATCCCAACATCCTTTGATCCATTCTCCATGATGATGATAGAGAGGGTCACAGAATAGGACAGAGGGATGACAGGGAAATCCCCAGCCACCCACCTGCAATGCACCCCATTCTGTACGAAACCTCCTGTCTGCTCGCGCTGCTGTCTCCTTGTGGACAAAGACTTGTTTTCACTCATTGCCTCCGTTTCCCTGCTTGATCCCCACCTGCTCTAGTCTGACCCATATTCATCATGCTCCTGTGAGATGACTGTGACCTCCAGGTCCCTAAATCCCGTCTCATCCACCTCTAAGCAGCTCTCGGAATTGTTGACCATCCTGTCCTCCCGGAACCTCCTTTCTCTCTTGGTTCCAGGACAATGCCCGTGCTGGTCTTTTCCTACCTCCCTGTGGCTCCTCCTTCACCCTACCTTTCCATGTGGGGATTCCCCAGGTCCTCACCTCTCCTCCCTCTCCTTCTCTCCCAAGTTCACCTCCTTATCCAGGGCTCCAATTCCTGAGTGGACCATCAGTTCCCTCCATCAGTGAATTCCAAGGTCACCTTCCTCCTGAGTCTGAGGCTATGTGTCAGCCCCCTTACTCTCCATCTCATGTTGGGCATCTCATAAATACCTCGTTCCACCAAGTTGGAATCTGAACTCACGGCTCCATCCGCAATCCAGCATCCCCATCTAGTCCATCTTTCCAGTTGCCCACATTCCATACTTTAGAGTCCCCTGGCCGCCCCTCTTCTCTTACCTGCACATTTGGTCCTTCAGTTCTTCATCACGTGTGGCTGGGCTGCCTCCATAATCTCTGCTCAGTCCGTCCCCTCTCTGCATCTTCCTGTCACCCCTGGCCATAGCCACCATTGTCTTTCTCTGGAAGCCTCTCCCAGCTCCCTCTCTGGTCTCCGCACTGTGGCTCCTGTTCCCTATCATCCACTCTCTCTTTAGCCGTGGAGATATTTTTCTGAAATTAAGTTGAGATCACACATCTTCTTGGCCAGAAATGGTTTGATGACTGCCCACCACTCTGAAGATAAAAACTAAATTTGCCGGGCCAGGTCTGCTACCCTCTCCAGCCCTATCCACATCCTAGATATTTCAAGCTCCCGCTTTATCTCCTTAGGCAGCCAATCCCTTCCCACCCCAGGGCCTTTGCTCACGCTGTTCTTTTAACTGGAAGTGCTTCTCTTCCTGTGGTTATCGGGTTGATTCCTCATACTCCCATTTTCAACCCAAATGTCACTGCCTTCTAGAAGCTGTCCTTGATCTCCAGATTTTGACCTCTGACTTGACCCTGCTCACAATGAAACTTAATTGTCCAATGATTTGTGTATTATCCATCTCTTGCACTAGATGGTGGCACTGGGGGGTAGACATAGAGTATCCATGCCAGAAGCTGACGTACAGTAGACGGTTAATAAATGATTGATGATGTCTTGGTAGAGGTCATGTTCTAGGCCTAGGTGAACTTGTCATCACCTTCCTTAGTCATCCAAGGTCAAAGGGATGAGTGACTAACTCCTCCCCTTCCATGTCCCAGACCAGATCATCACAGAACAGGATGTTCCAAGCTCACCCTGAAGGCTGAAGGTCGCCTGGGATTCTGGGTCCTGGAATGGTCTCTGGGTCCTGGAATGGTCTCTGAGCCCTGGGAGCAGCAGGAATATGATAAATTTACAGTAGTTCTGACTTCCCCTTTGAGGGCTTGGCCATGGGGTCTGGCCTTGATTGCTCTTCCCTTCTCCAGTCCCTCTTGCTTTGTGACCTCAGCTGAGTTACTCTCTCTCTCTCTCTGTCTCGCTCAAGCAATCTCATCAAATGCCTCAGGGGCTTTGGAGAGCAGGGAGCAGGTCACATAGAGGAAATGGCTTATTTCACCTGCCTGGAGCACCGGGGGCATTTGTAAGGCTCTGATGGGGCATCCTGAGGGACCTGGAGAAGATGCCTAGCCAGGAGGTGACCTGCCCTCCTTCCCCTTTTGGGGGACGTGGCTTCCGTTTCTCATTTGTAAATGGTACAATTGATGAGCATGTTCATAAGTTTAGGGGAGAGAGACGGGATGCACTGTGAGCGATGATGGATAGATAGATAAGGGATGGGTGGACGGAGAGATGCTTAGATGATGGCTGGATAAATGATTGACAGATAGATAGATAGATACATACATACATACGTATGAGATAGATGTATTTGCATCTGTGCATGTATTCATTTCTTCTCCTTCCTGTTCATCTGTCCTTTTTTGTCCTTCTCTGTCTCTCCCTCGCTCTTTCTCTGTCCATCTATCCAACTCCTCATCTGTGCTCCCCAGCACCCACAGAATCAGTCCCCTACCTCTGCCCAGTCTTGATACCCTGCTACAGCTGCTTTCCTCTCTACCTTTTCTCTGCCCCTCACCCATTTCACTCTAGCTGCACTGAACTCCTTGCTGCTCATGGCCAAGTGCTGCCTTTCTGCTCCAGGGCTTTGAGCAGGCTATTCCTCTCCATCCATCCTTTATCTATCTATCTATCTATCTATCTATCTATCTATCTATCTACCCATCCATCTATCTAATCTGTCTATTTATCTATTATCGAAAGAAACAGAGAGAGATGAAGAGACTGAGGGGACAAGAAGAGGCACATAGGTAGATAGACACAAATAAAGGACAAAGACCAACAGAGAGAATCTGACTTAGTGAGGTGGAGACAGATACAGACCAATACTACAGGCAGAAGGGGTGAGGGGGTGGGTGGGATGTGATGGATTGAGGGTTACGGTAGCAGTTGTAGCATCTCAGGCCCCTTGCCAGGCCTGGCCTCATCCCCACCCATTCCCAGGTGACGATCAATGAGGAGGGCTTACGTCTGTTGGAGCATCTGGGCCGCCACTTCCTTGATGTCCAACTCTGGTGGATTGGGCCCTTCTATCCTGTCCTGCGGCTCGTCCACCCTAAGTTTGTTGCCCCCGTGCTCCAGGCCTCAGGTATCTCTCCTAGGAGCCCTCAACTCCAGCCTCTCCCCTGCCCTGCTTCCAACCCTTCCCACCCCTGGACAGACCAGGTTGAGCAGGGAAATGGGAAATGTTGACAAAGACCATGGCTGTGACACTAACCTGCTGGGTGACTCTGGGAAGGTCCCTGGCTCTCTCTGGTTGCCAAAGTCTCTTTTAGTTTTGAGTGGTGGAAACTCAACACTGTTGGTCTACGTAAAGAAAGGGAACCTATCGACGGGAAAGCTCAGGGACGTTTGTCTTCAGGCATGGCTGGATCCAGGTCTTCAAACAATGCCATGGGAAATCTGCCTTCATCTAGTAGTTCTGTGTTCCTCTCTGCTGGCTTCACTCTCATGTTGGTAAAGATGAATCTCAGAGCTCAACCCCCACAGAAAAATGAGCTGAGTCCCCACAGATCCAGGAAAAATTGCAGGATTCCTTCAAATGGCCTGGCCTGGGTCACAGGGACCAATTCCTCATCTAATCACTGCAACTGGATTGCCAAGGCTCAGGATCATATGCTCAGCTCTGGAGTAGAGGAAGGGTTGGCACAACCAACCTCCTAACTGCCTGGATTGAGAGTGGAAGAAGAGTGGTTCTAGGAGAAGGGGATGGATGCTGGACAGGCAGATGCTAGATGTCCATCCACCAGCATCCTTGCTAGGTGGGCATTTCCTGAGTGAGGAAACGGAAGCTCAGAGAGGCACCGTGAGTTCTCAAGGCCACAGAGCATGCTGAAGCTTACCCCTTCGTTCTGTATGTTCTCAGCTGCCCTAGCTGCCTCTGATGGGAGGGACCCTAAGCTAGAAGGTGATTTGGGGTGGGAAGATGGCCAGAGCATTGTGGGTTGGTTAACTGTGTCGTTGCTCCTGGGGGCTGGTCTAGAGGGAGCAGTGGCAGCTCTTCACGGTGGGTGAAGCTCAGCATCAGACGTGGGGGCAGCATCCTTTGGTCTCTTTGAGGATAGAGGAGCCATGCTGCATATAGGGTGCAGGGGAATATTGAGGAAGTCTGGGTCACACATGAGCCATGTTTGGGACATTAATTTGACCATATTTAAGTCTATCTAGGGCCCGTCTGTGGGACACACTGAGGTCATGTCAGATTGTCTTTGGTTCCACGTCAGAGCATGCTGTATCGTGTCAGGGCATGTCATATATGTTGGGGCCATGTCAGGACATGTGAACACATGTTGGGGCCATGTCAGATGTCCCAGGAGATGTCAGAGAGTGCTGGGCAGACAGGGTCTTGTAGACCTCTGTACCGGTGTTTTGTAGAGCGCTGGGCTGTGCTTGGGTGTGTACAGCATGTTGGACCATGTAGAAGCCATGTCAAGGTGTGCTGGGCATGTTGTTCCATGTTGGGGTGTGTCTAAGAATGTAGGGGTATGTTAGAGGGCTCTGCCTTTGCTCTGGTCTGTACCTCAGCCTGGTCTGGTCCTCACTCACCTCCCCCCGCCTCCCTGTTGCCTCTGTCCTTGTGCCATTCCTGCTATGCTGGGTTGGAGGGGAAGGCAGACCCCTGGCTGGGAGCCTCCTCGCCCCACCAAATGTTCCTCCCCTCCCCCTCTCCATGGTTCCTGATGGTTCTCATTCATGTCAGCTACCATTGCACCCAAGGACATGTTTTTGTACAACTTCATAAAGCCCTGGCTGGGTGAGTAACTACAGTTGAAGGGGGTTGGGGAGAACCTCTGGGGGGCCAGGAGAAGGCACTGACCTTGCCCACTCCCCTGTGGCTTCCTCTATTAGGGGACGGGCTCCTGCTAAGTGCTGGTGACAAGTGGAGGCACCACCGCCACATGCTGACGCCCGCCTTCCACTTTGAAATCTTGAAGCCTTATATGAAGATTTTCAACAAGAGTGCAGACATCATGCATGTGAGTTCCTTGAACCCAGGGTCCCAGCTGGAGCCTTAGAAAAGGGGGAGTGGCCTCAGACACGTATCATCTGGAGAGTCCTTGTTCTGCTGAATGGCTTTGGGGCCCTTGCTTCTCATTGCCAAGCCTCAGTTTCCTTATCTGTAAATTGAGATAATTGTCCCTTTTAAAGGGTGGTCAAGATGATGTAATGGAATCATGTTCCCAGCACTAGTAGGTGCTCAGAAGGCTTTAGTTTCTGGTCTGCTCACTGAAGCCCTCTAAATTGAAGACAGTAATGATGAAGATTGGATAGTAGTTTTTTCTGCATAACACATCACCTTAAAACTCATGGGCATGAAAAAATTGGTGTTTGTTATTGATCATGAGATGATGGGTCAACTGAGTACTTCTTGTCTTGGATGGAATCACTCAATGTCTGTGGTCATGGCTGGGTTCTGTAGACAACTCTGCTGGTCCAGGCTCAGCTCTGTCACATATTTGGGGGTCAGCCAGCTCATCTAGGATGACCTTGGTGGGACAACTGGACTCCTGCACTTGTTTTTCTTGTAGGCTAGCCTGGGTTTACTCACATGGTGGAGACTACGTTCTAGGAGAATGAGCAGAAACATGCAGTACCTCTTGAAGCCTAGTTTCAGAATTAGCACACCATCCTTTCCATCTTCTCCTATTGACTGAAGCAAGCTCTACATCCAGCTCAGATTCAAGAGGTGGAGAAAGAGGCTCTAACTCCAAATAGAAGAGCTGCAAGGTCTTATTGCAAAGGATGAGTCTATAGGGAGGGACAAAGAAACGAGGACATTTTTGCAGTCACCTACCGCTGTGATAATGATGAAGAAGATGATGACAGCTAACAGTTACTTAACATTGACTGTATAGCAGAAATGATATGCCAATTCTATGGCATATGTTGTCTAATTTAATTGTAACAATGCTGTCAGGTAGAGATGATTATTATTGCCACTTTACAGGTGATGAAACAGAAGGTTAGAGAGGTTAGGGAGCTAGCCCAAGTTCACATTGCTAGTAAGTTAGCTATGAGTGATGGATCAGGGATTCTAATGTGGTTTGTCTGACACCAAAGCAGGCCATCTTCACTGGTACTGAAGATTTGACAGGTGGAGCCAGAAGAGGGCAATGAGTTGACCCTTGTGGCACACAGAGCATAATAGACAGAGCTGGACCTTGATCCCAGGTCTTCTGACTCCAAGCCATGGGGTCTTCATGTCCTAAGTGTAACAGCTTCCACTCCCACTTAAGCCTGGTCCTCCTTGGGGATGGGTGCTTGGGGCAGAGGACCAAGAGGCTGGGTATTGGGGAGTCCATCCAGGTGGTTGGTTTTGCGGAGGGGTTCTAGGGAGGCAGGTCCTAGCTTCAGCTCTGCCCTATTCTCTGTCCAGGCCAAGTGGCAACGCCTGGCCTCAGAGGGCAGCGCCTGTCTGGACATGTTTGAACACATCAGCCTCATGACCCTGGACAGTCTGCAGAAATGCGTCTTCAGTTTCGACAGCAATTGCCAGGAGTGAGTCTCTGCCCAGAGCCCGGGAACATGAGCCATAGACCCAAGGGAGTAGATGGAGGGAGGACTGACCAGGGCAACCAGAAGTGCCTTCCTAGAGAAGGTGGGTCAGAGATGGACATTAAAGGACAAGGAAGAGGAAGGAAAAAGAGTCATCTTTTCAGGTGGGTAGAAATGTTTGGTAGACGTCAGGAGTCTAGGATGAGCACAGTATGTGCAACCGTGAGGAGACATCTTGGAAATGAAGTTGGAGGGCTTGGCAGGGGATGGATCTTGAGGCCATTCAAAGGCCAGGAAAAGGGGTATGAACTTTATCCTGAGGTTCCAGAGAGCTATGGAAGGTGTTTGAGCTGATGAGGGTGGTAGTCAAAGCTGAGCTTGGACATCTGACTCTAGAGATGATTGACTGTTGTGTAGACACAGTATGCAAGGAGACCACAGAGAGAAGAAGGGCTGAACTTGGTGGAGAAAATGGGGCAGATTTGAGAGAAACCATGGAAGAATGGGCAGGGTCAGATACTGTGTAGGAGAGAGACCTTAATATGATTTCTAAGCTCTGTCCTGGGGTCTAGGACATGAAGGAGATCATAGAGATGGGAGAATGTTTGGAGGGCACCTTTTTCCAGATGGAATTTGGTCCTGGGTTCTGGCTGGGAGGGCCTCCCAGGGTTTCATGTGTGTTAAGGAGATTTTTTCTCTCTCTGGCCTGGCCCTGCAGGAATGCTAGTGAATATATTGCTGCCATCTTGGAGCTCAGTGCCCTCATGACTAAACGGGTCCAGCAGATCTTCCTGTACATGGATTTTCTATACCACCTCACTCTTGATGGGTGGCGCTTCCGTAGGGCTTGTAGACTTGTGCATGACTTCACAGATGCCGTCATCCAGGAGCGGCGTCGCACTCTCCTTAGTCAGGGTTCCCATGACTTCCTCAAGGCCAAGGCAAAGACCAAGACTTTGGACTTCATTGATGTGCTCCTGCTGGCCAAGGTGGGCTTCTCTGCGATTTGAATTCAAGAGGTAGAATGGACCTTGATTTCAAATGTCAGATCGAAGAACTTGGGCTTGATGCAAAGGGCACTGGGGAGCCATGGAGGGTGCTTGAGGAAGGGAAGAATGAGTCAGAGATAAGCTGTAGACATGACTGTGTGGAAGGCTGCCTGGAAAGAGTAAACAGGAAGCGGGAGACCAGGGAGGAGGTGTGTGCGGTGAGCTCTGGAGATGAGGAGGGAAGGATCCTGCTTGGATGATGGAGCGTCAGGAACTGTTTCAGCTTAGACATAGGCACCCTCAGAGCTGGTGTGATTCGAGGCATCTTGCCCTTTCTCAAGGATGAAGATGGGAAGAAACTGTCAGATGAGGACATTCGAGCTGAGGCTGACACCTTCATGTTTGAGGGTGAGGGTTCCAGTGTGAGACTTCTGAGGGGTTGCAGCCTCTCTATCCCATCGACTTGGCAGCTGAGCCCTGGGCTACCCCATCTTGCCCCATCCTCTCCACGCTCCCTCAGGCCCTTAATGTAAGGGCGCTGTCCGCCCTCCGGTGCTGAAGCAGCCCAGAAACCCCAGCCTGTCTGGCTGTCTTTCAGGCCATGACACCACGGCCAGCGGCCTCTCCTGGGTCCTGTACAACCTCGCGAAACACCCAGAATACCAGGAGCGCTGCCGGCAGGAGGTGCAGGAGCTCCTGAGGGACCGCGAGCCTAAAGAGATTGAATGGTGAGTGCAGGTTCTCATGGCCTCTCCGGAGCCCCTCTCATTGGCTCTGCTCCCAATGTGGAGAAGAGGGAAGATCTTTTTGTTGATTCTGTCATCCTGTCATACCATTTAGAGGGAATGGGAGCAGAGCCCAGATGCAGGGTCTGCTATACAGCCTGGATAGCAGGGGGAATGTTACAGGCTTTGGGGACAGAAAGATCTGAGTGTCCACACTTGTTGCCCCACTAACTTGCTACATGACTTCAGTAAAATCAGTTTCCTTTTCTGCATGCTGCCTTTCTCCTCTGTAAATTAGTTGCGTGTGTGTGTTTGTGGTCTCTTCCCCACAGGGCTGCTTGGAGAATTGTGACAATGTGTGTAGAACGGATGCCACCCATCATGTGTTCACTAAATGAACTTCTTCTCTCCTCTCTTTCATTTCTGCTTGAAGTTGCAATGTTTTCCCCTCACTCCCCTTACTTTTGGCTTTTTTTTCTCTAATTCCCACCTAATAGTCTATTCCAGGGATTCCCAAGAGATCTTTGGCCGTCAAAATAACCATCCATCTCTTCATTTAGTAAACACATACACACGGTCTGCCCTTTCCCAACTCAGTGTCCAGTCCCATCTGAGTCCTACCTGGGCAAGGCGGGGGCTGAGAGGAAAGGAGGTGAGACTGGGTAGTGAAACCGCAAATACGAAATCACCACATTGGATGTGGGTAGCAGAGAGTGCTCCTGGCCAAGGGATAGCTTGTGTAAAGGCCAGGACAGAAGCATGCAGGAATGAGCCTGGCATGTTTGGGAGGAAGTCAAGGTGGCTGGATCCTTGTGCTATTTACCATGTGAAGAACCAGATGGGATCCCAAGGAGGCTGAGCTGGTAATGGAAGCTCCCCTTGAAATGCTTTGGAATCTATGTTCAGAGTTTCCAAAAGTGTCACTTCAAGTCTTTGGGGAAGTTGATATTGGATAAAAGGCAAAAGTGGGCAGGAATGCTGCCATTAGGGGTCTCACATTTGGCAGAAATGGTCAGATAGTCATGGCTGGTGCTCAGGTAAGTGTGGCCTTGGCTTGAATACTGCAGCAAGGCCCAGAGATCCTTCAGCTGTACTCTTTGTAGCTGTTCAGCAGGTTCTTTCTTGAAGGGAGATCCATAACTAACTTAGGGTAATGGGGAGCCATGGGAGATGTTTGAGCAGTGGAGAGACACATGTCAGATATGGGCCTTAGAAATACCTCTTTGCAGCTACAGGGGCAAACTGGAGGGGATGAGCTGGGCCTGAGGGCCTCGGGGGCAGATTCTGGTCAAGGGCTGAAGGATGGAAAGGACATGTTGGACTGGACAAGCACTTTAGATGTAGTGCCCTCAACTTCAAGGGTTTGCTCAGCACAGCAGTCCTGTGATGTGGAGAAATGTTTTCCTTCCAACTTCAAAAAATTACACAGTTGGTAAAAGTTCAAGTAGTATTAAATGTTTTACAATGAAAATAAACCTTTTTTTCCTCCCAACTTTATTGAGAGATAGTGAACATGTAACACTGTATAAGTGTGAGGTGTACAATGTGATGATTTGATATACATATATATTGTGAAATGACTACAATAATGTTAGTTAACCCACCCATTACCCTGTAAAGGGAGTAGATGAATATCTAGTTCTTTTCATTTCCTTGTCGCCAGTTGTCTGAGCACCTTCCACCAAACTATCCATCCATTGCCCAGGGGTTTGTGGAGTCTCCTTTACCAGATGCTAAATTTTCACCTGTTCATGTGTGGTCTCCAAGCACTGTATTCTATACCATGGGTCTGTTTTCCTGTTCTTGCAACAGTACCACACTTTTTTTTTTATTACTTTTGTAATAGGTCTTAATATCTGGTAGATTGAGTTCTCTTTCTTTGATCTTTTATTTTTAAATTGACCTAGTTCTTGATGAACTTTAATTCTTTAAAATAAGATAAACAAGTTCCAAAAAAAGAACCACAACAACTAGATTTGTATTGGATTGCATTGACTATATTAATTTAGAAAGAATTGGTACTTTTATATTAGATCTTCCCACCTTAGAGTGTGGAGTGGATCTTATTTATTCAAATAACTGTATAAGTCCATCATATATATACATACACACACACACACACACACACACACACATATGCTTTTTAAGCCAAGTATATAATTTAAAAACTTTTTAATGCAAATGTGTTAAAGCTTTTATGGATACCCTGTGAGTATTGTGTTTTGCTCAGAAATGCTTGTAAAAATACCAGCCTACATTTTCTTCTAGTTACTTGTGATTTTGACTTTCTAATGCTTAATTTTTTGGTCCCTCTGGAATTTATTTTGTTATAGGAGTGAGGGTCAGAGCAAGGTGGGGAGAGGCTCTCTTGGGGCAGAAGAAGGACTGCGGGTGTCTGGTTTTGCTCCCTGGATAACCGTGGGGGGGGGGCGTTCCCTAGGGACGACCTGACCCAGTTGCCCTTCATGACCATGTGCATCAAGGAGAGTCTGCGCTTGCACCCCCCGGTGACGGTCATCTCCCGCCGCTGTACCCAGGACATTAGGCTCCCTGATGGCCGGGTCATCCCCAAAGGTGCTGGCAATGACGATGGGGGGGATGGTCCCATCAGCAGGGACCTCGTCCTGACCACCCCCTACTTTTCCATAGGGAACACCTGTATCATCAGCATCTTTGGGGTTCACCACAACCCGTCTGTCTGGCCAAACCCTGAGGTGCTGCCCCCCTCCCCCCACACCCCATCCCGGGACCTGGTGAAGGGGCAGGGTCCTGACCCGGAAAATCAGACCCTGCTCCACTGTATCCACATGTTTTCTGGGGGGCGTCTGGGTGTCCTGAGAAAACCCACCCAGCAGCCCTGCGTCTCTCTGCTCCCAGGTGTACAACCCCTTCCGCTTTGACCCAGAAACCTCCCAGAAGAGATCACCTCTGGCTTTTATTCCTTTTTCAGCGGGGCCCAGGTGAGACCAGCAGATGTCTGAGGCGGGAATGGACCGTGGGTGGTGGGGCTCAGGGGATATGGCAGTCTACATGGGGGTCCCAGGCACAATTAGCCCCCTTCGCTACCCCTGCGGGCCGGGATGGGCTCCTGGGTCAGGTCCCGGCCGCAATCTGAGCCCCTCCCCCCTCACGCCCGCAGGAACTGCATCGGGCAGACCTTCGCCATGACCGAGATGAAGGTGGTCCTGGCGCTCACCCTGCTGCGCTTCCGCGTCCTGCCGGATGCGGCGGAGCCGCGCAGGAAGCCGGAGCTGATCCTGCGGGCGGAGGGCGGGCTTTGGCTGCGGGTGGAGCCGCTGAGCGCCGGCCCTCAGTGACCCTCGGCTGCCGGCCCTGCGACCCACCCTGACCTAACTACCTCCCTTTGCAGGTTCCCGGGGAAAAAGAAAGTGTGCTGTAACCTCTGTCCCAGCTTCCCCAGGAGGCAGCAGGGTTTGCTTGGGGCCTGCGGGCCCGAGGGAGTGCGCGTGGTGGACGTGGGGTCTGGTGTTTCTGAGCCCTAGACCCTGACTGCCTTTCCTGCTGACCACCGGGGCGCCCACTTTGATTTCAGGTTCTCGCAGAGCCCAAGCATGGATTTTATCCTGCGGGCAATGGGGAACCATGGGAGATGTTTGAGCAGGAGAGGGACCAAATGGTGGCTATTTGGGAAACAATCCAAATATCCGTTAGCACAGGAATGGATAAACAGAATGTGGTATATCCACAACAGGGAATATTACTGGGTCATAAAAAGGAATGAGGCAGGGATACATGTTACAACGTGGATGATCTTTGAAAACATTGTTAAGTGAAAGAAGCCAGTCAACAAGGTCACATATTATATGATTCCATTTATGGGAAATGTTCATAACAGGCAAATCCACAGAGACTGAAAGCAGTCTGGTGGTTGTCAGGGGCTGGGGGAGGGAGATGGGGAGTGAGAGCTAATGGAGACGGGGGTTTCCTTTTTGGGTGATGAAAATGTCTTGGAACTAGACAGAGGTGGTGGTTGTATGACACTGTGAATGTACTGAGTTATACACTTTATAATAGTTAAAATGGTACCTTTTATGTTATGTGCATTTTGCCTCAAACAAAAAGGCTATTTTATTATGCATATCTTTATTAATCTGGGTTTTTCATATAATAATATGTTGTGAACATCTTTCCATGCCATTAACTCATCTTTCCATGATACAAAAACGTCATTTTGGGGTCTTTAAAATCCTTAAATGTTAAGTATTAAAGCCACTCTATTTTTTTAATGACATTATGTTAGAAAATAATTTAAAAGTTTGTCTCACTTTGTGCTTTCTCTTCATGTACATTGATGGTTGGAGATACCGCTATCAATTACACATTGAGTTACTCTTAATGAAATAACATTTGGTGTAGAAATTTTATTTTTATAGCAATAGATACACATACATTCATGTAAGATATGGGTGTGGTTAAACACCTTTCATAGAACATGTATGGCCTGGAAACTTCACAGACACTGAGATTTTTGGTCCTATTAATAGAGGTAGACCACTGAGACGGGAGTAGGTGACACTTCAGGTCCCCGAGGTAAACACTCTCACACTGGTCTTGTGGATCCAAGAGATTAACTCACTTGCTCAAGGTCACTCTGTTGGTGAGTGGTGGAGTTGGGTGAATTTGGCCAGCTTGGCTTCAGAGATACACGTTAACCTACAAAGGATGTGATTTTCAAGGTGTGTCTCAGCCCTAGGCATATCTGATCACTTGGGGAACCACTGGAGGCTCACTAGATGAGACAGACAGGTGGTACCTACATTTTTAAATGTCATATTTTTGACAAGGGATACACTCACTCATGAAAAAAAGTAAAATGCACAGTGAAAAATATTTGTTCTCCATATGTCCTTTGTTTGCCCAGCTTCTTCTTTAGGTAAACACCTTTGCTTTTTGTATATCATTACATAGTGTATTTATGCCAATAATATATGTGCTTAGTTACCTTCTGTCTCATCTTAAAATTGTGTATAAATTTACAAAATTTATAAAAAGTAAAATCTGCTCTATTGGGTGTACAATCCTGAGTTTTGACAAGTGCTTAGAGTCCTGCAACCACCATTACTATAGTCACCTCCCACCCCTGGCAACGACTGATCTAATCTTCATCCCTATTGTCTGTCTTCTTTCACTGAACACAATGCATTTGAAATTCATCCATGTTGTGTGTCTCAATACTTTGTTTCTTTTTATTGTTAAGTAATTTTCCAGCACATGAATGAGCCACTTTTTTTTCCCCATTGGAGGACATGTGGATTGTTTTTAGTTTGGGGCTATTATGAAAAAAAAAACAACTGCTCTGAATATTTGTGTACAAATGATCCCTGCTCTTGGAGCGGGGTAGCTGGGTCACATTGTATATGTGTATTTAACATTAGAAGCAATGCCCAAACTGTTATCAAAGTGTCTGTGTTATTTTGAATTCCAATCAGTGATGTATGAGAGTTCTAGCTCCTTCACACACTCACTGGCACTTTCCCCCCGATCATTCTTATGAGTGTTACATCTATCACTTTGATTGTAGTTTGTTTCCTAATGATTAATGAATGTTGAACATTATTCCTGTGTCCATTTGCCATCCGTATGTCTTCTTTGGTGAAATGCCTGTTCCAATCTTTGCCCATTAATTTTGCTTGCATTGTTTTCCTTCTTCTCATTGGATTTGGAAAGTTCTTTATATTTTTTACATATGATTTCTTTGTCAGATGTGTGATTTATAAGTCTCTTTTCCTATTCAGTGTCTGATCTTTACATTATCTTAAATTTCTTTCACAGAGTAAAATTTTAAAAAGTGCATAAATCACAATTTATCAATATTTTCTTCTTATGAGTTATGCTTATGGTGTTATATAAGAACTCTTTGTCTACCCCAAATCACAAAGATTCTCTCCTATTTTTTTTCTTCTAAAGGTTTTTAGTTTTAGATTTTACATCCTTTTGTTCTATGATCCATATTAAGTTCAATTTTGTCTAACATGTGAGTTATGAGTTGACTTTTTTTGTGGCATGGAGATTCCAGTTGTTCCAGTACCATTGATTAAAAACACTATCCTTTGTGCATTGACTTGCCTTGCATATTTAAAAAAAGATCAATTGACCAAATTTGGGAGGTCTACTTCAGGACTCTTCTGTTCCATTGATTTATGGGTTTAATCTTTGGCCAATATCACACTGTCATGATTACTGTAGTTTTATAGTATATCTTGAAAGGGGTCATGTGAATCCTTCAAGTACATTTTTCCTTTTCCAAAAAATTTTTTTTTGGCTATTCTAAGTCATTTGCATTTTCATATAAATGTTATAATTGGTTTATCTATTTCTAGAAAAAGTCCTCTTAGGATTGTGATTGTAATTTATTCAAATCTATAGATCAGTTTGAAAGGCTTAACATTTTAACAATGTTCAGTCTTCCAATCCATGAACATTGTATGTCTCTCCATTAATTTGGGTCTTCTTGGATTTCTCTCATCAGTGTCTTGAAGTTTTCATCATAGAGATCCTGCACATATTTTGTTAGATTTATGCCTGAGAATTTCACTTTTTCTGGAGTCTACTACTTTTTAAAATGGTACTTTAAAAGATTTCCAATTTTTAACTGCTAGTATATATCAGGGTTGGCATGCTTTTTCTGAAAAGCCCATGTAACAAATATTTTAGGACTTGCACACCCCATCAGGTTTCTCCTCCTCCTCTTCCTCCTTTTCCTTTTACAATTATTTTCAAATATAAAACAATTCTTAGCTTAGACCATACAAAAACAGACCACAGGACAGATTTGGCCTATAGACCATAGTTGGCTGACCCCTGGAATATAGAAATAGAATTGATTTTTGTATATTGACCATGTATCCTGAACTCCATTGGATCATGCCCATTGGAATACAAATAAGGCCATTATTTCCTAAATCTTAAAATACTCTTCCTTTGACCACCGCCCCCGCCCAACTTTCCCAGCCGTTAACGCACATTTCTTTCCTCCCCTGTACAGCAAACCCCTTCAAAGAATGATCTAGACTTAGGGTGTCAAATGTCTTCTCGCCCAGTATAAACAGGCTTGGATGGTGGATGAATGAGGGAGGAGGGGCGGCATCGATCCGTGGGGCCTCAGGATTTGGCTGCACCTGCGTTTGTGATTCTTAAGACACATCTGGGCCTGTGCTGTCACTGGCAGGTAGGTGTTAAGAGCCTCTTTCCTCTCCTGAGCGTGTCGGAGCTCCCTCTACTGGACAGTTCCAGGATAACAGGCTCTAAGACGTCTGGTCTCGTCTGGTCTCTATTCAGTGTGTGGGGGAGCGCTTGTGATTGTGTGTAAGTGTATGTGTGACTGTGTGTACATTTGGGCGACCGCATACACGCATGTGTGAGTGTGTGTATGTAATTGTATGCGCATGTGTGTGAATGTGTGCATGTTCGCACATTTGATGCACACGTGTGAGTGTACATTTATGTATGTGACTGTGTATGCAGTTGTCTGCACGTATAGGTGCATGTGTGTAAAGATGTGAGTGTGTGTGTCTCGAAGTCAGTGAACCAGGTTGCTATAGCTGATGTCAGAGGTTCTGCTCCCCAGACCTCAGCCTTGCAGCAGGCAGGACATTCCAGAGAAATAACGTCCTTGCCAGCAGCCCTGACTGATGGCAGTGGGTGCACATTCTCTGCTCTCCCCCAGAGGTCCCCAGGGGGACTGCGCCCCAGGTGCCCACAGTGGGAACTTCCTTGCTAAAGCCTCTTTTCCCTGCTGCCTTCGCTTCCCTGTCTTACTTCCCCACTGGCCAAACGGCATCTCCTGGGATCACTTCCCAAAGAAACAACTTGCAGTTGAATTCTTTTCTCAGGGTCACCTCCAAATAAAGTATTTGCACTTGAATTTTTGCATCAGAGTCTGCTTCCAGGTAACCCAAACTAAGACACACAAGTAGGCTCTCTCTTCTAACCCCCATAGACCTATTATTACTACCTTTTTACCAAGGAGGAATAGGAGGTTCATAGAGGGCAAGTCACTTGCCCAAGGTCACACAGCTGGAGAGTGGCAAAGCTGGGCTTTGACCCTGGGCCATCTGACCCCAAGCCCAGTGCATTCTCCCTCCTGGGAGCATCCTCCTTGCTAGGGACCAAGGGAATTAGAGGGAGGTTCACAGCCAGTAAGGTTCCTAATGTGTGCACCAGAGCGTCCTAAGGCTCATGGCTAGTGCCTGTGTCTTCATTCTGTCATGAAATAAGAGAAAGAATGGCAAACACACGCTTGGCGCTGATTGTGTTTCAGGGAGGGTTGTAAGCACTTTGCTCATTTCAACTCATCTAATTCACAGCCACCTTGTTATTACAAGTTTTAGGTGAGAAAACAGACACAGAGAGGTCTGCCTAAATTCACCCAGCTTGTTCTGATTTGAACCCTGGCACCTAGTGTCATTGTTCTTCACCATGATGCCGCAGCATGTATTAAGTCCTACTACGTGCCAGGCCGCATGTACTGAATCCTGGCCTCGTGTATTAAGTCCTACTATGTGCCAGGCCGCATGTACTGAATCCTGGCCTCGTGTATTAAGTCCTACTATGTGCCAGGCCACATGTACTGAATCCTGGCCTCATGTATTAAGTCCTACTACGTGCCAGGCCGCATGTACTGAATCCTGGCCTCGTGTATTAAGTCCTACTATGTGCCAGGCCGCATGTACTGAATCCTGGCCTCGTGTATTAAGTCCTACTATGTGCCAGGCCACATGTACTGAATCCTGGCCTCATGCATTAAGTCCTACTACGTGCCAGGCATGATGCTAACCATTTTTCCTTTTAAAAATATCATTTAGAATTATATACATTAGTAATTATCATTTGAAACGCTATGCAGGCTTCCCATAAAAAAAGGAAACAATTGGTAAGAGTAGACATTGAAAAAAGTTCTTCTGTCCTCTTCCCTTTCCCATTCCTGGTGCTAGATGTACGTTTCCAGATTTTTCTGTGCCTAGACAAACATTAGTGTACGCCCACGTTACTCATTTGCTCACGATTCCCATCCGTTGGGGGAATGTAGTGGTTGGATCTTGGTAGTGACCTCAAATGGGCTAAACAAAGAGAGTTTAAGAAGGGGTGTCATGCGAGATCTCTGCTCCCGCTCCCCACATAAGAACGCAGGACATGGTGAGGCCAAAAAGGAACACCCACGGAGCCATAGATAGGGGAGTCATACCACTATATTCTCGCTGGCAGCATCCACCTCTCTGCAATCCGCAATCCACAATCCACCCTTGCTAGCCCCCATTTGCTGCTAGTGTAGCCACGGCAGTTATATTAGTGGCCAATGGCTCACTGGTTACAGCTGACAGCCAACTAGCCACAGCTGATGGCCATCTACTATCTGAGCCAGCACCTTTCCATGTGAGGCCGAGAGCCTGGTAACTGCACTCCTGGCTCTGTCCCCTTGTGGGACAGAGGTTGTCATTTCCGAAGACGTGGACAGGGCCAAGGCACTTCTTCAAGGCTAGTGCAGTACCTGGAGCTGCCACCTCCCTCAGGCTGATGGGACAAAGCAGCAGCTGTTCTTGGAAACCAGAGGAAGTAGCTACAGCTGAAAGTCATTTTGGCAGAGGATGGATATCTTCCCCCTAATCCCCTCTGGTTGCCTGCAGGTGCCTCCCACTCACCAAACACCACCTCATTATTGACTCAAGGAGGCTACAGGTAGGTGGCCAAAGGCGCCTGGTGTAGCCATGGGCTCTACCTGAGTCAACGTCAGTAGCACACGCTGTCCCAGACGGGCATTCACTCAGCTCCTCTGCACCTGGGAGGCCCCCTTGCAATCTGGCTAAGCAGATACCCAAATGGGGAGCAAAATTCTGTCTTTTCCCCTGCAGGCTCCTCTGCTGCTTTGGAGCGATACCCTTGGGATCCCCCATTGTTTTTTGGATGAGAAACAACACCCTTTTCCCTTCCACAAGGATGGTCTCTGTTGATCGCCCTGTGTCCCACCCTGCTTTGTGTGGTAGTGGTCAGGCTACTTGTCAGAACCGGTACCACCTCAAAAATCCAGGGGACGTGGATGCCAACTATTGTGGGTTCCCAGGACTTTGCTGAAGTTTTCCTTGCACACTATTTTTCCAAAACCAGCTCTTGAGATTGTCTGGTACCTCTCGAAGAAGCTGGCAACCTCAAATTACAGACCTGGACTTCACTGGAGGATGCAAAGTCCTCCAGTTTACTGGGTCCTCGTTTACTGGGACCTTTATTATGGTAAGTGAAATGCAGCAGCTGCTTCTGGCTTGAGTGTGGACCAGATTTCACCACAACTGTGAGTTTCCAGCAGCACTGGTTCCCACTTCTGTCAGGCGATGAGTAAGCGGAAATTGCACTACTGTCTCTGTTTATCTGTTTATCTCAGAACATTTGAGGAAGGAAGCAAGAGTAGCACACTTTTTAGGCCATTTCATTGCCCCACCCTGTGCTGGGTCTTTACAGTCTGTGGGGACAGAGCCAGGAGTGCAGTTTCCAGGCTCTCGGCCTCACGTGGAAAGTTGCTGGCTCAGGTAGTAAATGGCCATCAACTGTGATCGGATGGCCATCAGCTGTGGCTAGTTGGCCGTCAGCTGTAACCAGTGAGCCATTGGCCACTAATATAACTGCCGTGGCTACGCTAGTAGCGAATGGTGGCTGAGCTAGGAAGCGCGGATTGTAGTTAGCATGGTGGATTCCACCTAGCAAGTGGGGTTTGGTGGTTGGCAGAAAAGCGGACAGCAGGTTGCAGATTGTGTGGCTCCTGCTTCCTGTGTCTCCAACCTAGCCGCCAGTGAGACTACAGTGGTACAACTCCCCTATCTATGGCTCAATGGGTGTTCCTTTGTGGCCTTACTATGTTCTGCGTTCTTATGTGGGGAGCAGGACCAGAGACCCCCACATGACATCCTGCATGACACAGTCCTAGCCTGGCTTTGGGGCTGGGAGAGGGGGGTGATCTTTATTCACCACCCACTCCTCCATGTCATTCAGATTCCTGCTCAGAGGTCACATCCTCTGGGAGGCCCTCCCTGATTGCCCCGTCCAAAACATCCCCCTCAGTCACTTTCTAGTACGACTCCATTGCTTAATACCCTTCATTACCACCCCCATCTGACTTGGTCTATTTCCCGTTGGCTTCCCCCATCAGACATGAGCACTGTAATCCAGAGACCTCATCTATCTTGTTCATCCCGGATCCCAGGTCCTAGCACTGTGTCTGGTACAGAATAGGTGCCCAACTACAGTTTGTTGTTAAGGCATGAATTACCTGGGAGGTACACATCCACCTCTCCACTTTACATGAGTCTCCGAAAGGGCAAGCGACTTGCCCAAGTTCACACAGCCAGCAAGTGGTAGAGTTCGTGTTGTGGCTGGTCACTCGTGGGTTGTGAAAGCATTCATGAGGCAGGTAGAAATATAGAAGGAAGATTTATTAAAGTAAAAGAAGGGTCAGCTGGGCAGAGTCCACTGGAAACTACTGCCTCGAGTCTTTGTTTTGCTGGAAATTTTATACTTCGTATTTCCTAACCGTTATGTAAATTGCTTCAGCCTGTAATGGAATCTTCTATTATGTTTGGCTTTGTTCAGTGGGATGGGGGAAAGTGAGGTTAAACTGGTTCTTGAAATCTTTGTATATGCTATATAGATTTAAGTCGGAGCCAGGAGTGGATCCCATACATATGCAAAACCTCTCCCAAGTCCTAGGGCCAGCACTGAGCCTAAGTAAATAGAACCATTGGAACTGGTCTACATAGTGAACGTGTAGTAAACAGAGTCATTAAGGCTTGGTGGAAAGGAGGCAAAGAAAAGAAAGAAAAGAAAGCTTTCGAAAAGTCCCAAGCTAAATTATACTTGTTAATTTGAATTATACCAGAGATTCAAATATCAAAACAGAAGATTTAGTGCCACCGTTACAATCCTCCTCCCTGTTTTATCATTCGCCCATCTCTGATCGGCAATGAAAACTCTTTGGAGATTGGGATGAGGGTCCATCTTCTGTAACTGCTTCAGAGCTGGGCAGGGGCATGGAGCTGTCCCCACCTATGACATTGCCAGTCAAAGATGGTGGAATGACCTGGAAAATCTGGGTGGTTCTATCTAGAAACCAGATCAAGTCAGGGGCTCCAGACTGGGAGTTGGAGCTCTGATCTCTGGGGCCGAGGGCCGTTTCAGGACCATCCGCAGGGATGGGCGGGAAGCCTTGCATGAAGTGCCATCTGCAATTAAGTGGACTCGATTCTGGAAGAGACAAATTTAACCAGCGGTTAAAGAGGCATGGCCCCAATAGAAGTAACCTGAAAATAATAAGGAGGGGAACTAGTAAAGGTGACAGAAGGGACCGTAACTAGGATCCCTAAGAGTGAATAGGGGGTCCCAGGTGGGGTGCAAGTAAAGAAGAAAATAAGAACTCTTAGGCGAGGTCATAGAGAGCAGCTCCGGGAGTCTGGGGTTAGTTATTAGAACTTACCAGTTCTGGGAGATAGGCTTGTTTGAAGAGGAGCTTAAGGTCTTCAGTTGGCTCACAGGAATGGAAGTGACAGTCTTCCTTTCTGGGGGAGTCTTGTGGGGACTTAAATGAAACACGTTTGATTGGAGGGAAGGGGACCCAGCTGCTGACTTTCTGTAGCCCAACAGCAGTTGGGGTGCTCGGGAGAACTGTATAAGGTCCCTTCTATTTAGAAGTTAACTGGTCTGTCAGGGACCCCCTCACCCTCTAGGCTGCTAACAATACTTGGTCCGCTGGCTTTCTGGGGCTACAATGTGTAGAGGGTTTGATTTGGGGGGTGGGGTGCCAGTCCTTATAGTTCCTGAGTGCCTGCTGAGCCTCTCCCAAGGTAATAATATAGGCAATAACAGAATTGAGGTCCGAATCTAAAGCAATGAGCAGTAATTAGAGTCACGGCTTAGAGGTCTCCTGACCACGCTTTCCCAGAGTCCTTTTCAAGGGGCTGTATTTATCTTCACTGAGCAGGTTTCAGAGGAAATAGATCCAGAGTGGTTAAGATAGAATAAATGGTTCCCATAACAATTAGGAAATGAACAGTCTTACCTGCCATGTCAAGGGTCACCCGTGGTTTTGCCCCCGTGATGAGCACAGCTTGGGAGCCGCTGGGAACTTTAGGCCCGTCGGTTGATTATAGTCATTTGTGGGGAGGGAAATGGTCCCTGCTCCCTTCAGAGCCCTTTTTAGTTTGCACAGGGGGCATGGCTGATTTGGAGGATTAGGACGCTCCTTACTCCATGGTCTGGGCTTCCGCATCCAAAGCAGGCTCCTTTACTTGCTGTTCCTTCTCTGGGGTTGTTGCCAAGGTGCCCTTGAAGTGGCTTTGGCCTGTATGTTAACTGCAGCACAAAGGGTGGCCCGTCTCTGGCCTTCTCCAGTCTCACTGTTCCTTTCTTTCTTTGTCTTCCCGGTCTCGGTTGTTGAAGATATTTAAACAAATTTCCTGGCTTTGTCTAGGATCTGTGCCTTTTCATTAAGATACAACAATGGGTCAGAATTACTATCATATTCTGATAGGTCATGGAAAATATTAGGTCAAACTTAATGAATGTACCCTAAACTTAACTAGGTTTTTGGTAAAAAGAGTTAAATCATGCTTTACACTGACTGGCTTATGTCTGGCGTGAGAAGGATACATGACCTCCAGTAGTCCTAGAATACAGAAGCTTACCTAATTATTAGCAAAACTTAGTTCTTACTATTGTGGAGATTTCGTTTTCTTCAGTAACTAAAGACCTGATTAGGACAATATAAAGCATATAAATTATTCTGATGACACATATAATCTTTGCTTTTTACGTAGAAAACTTTTTAATAATATCAACAGCAGACCAATAGTCTAAGAAATTTGTCCTACTTAGCAGAGAGAGAAAACTCAACTTTACTAGCTTACTGTTGATATGTAAATTTATTTAATTGATCATATTTAGCTTAACTATATGTAAAATTCTCTCAAGATTTTTCTCAATCCTATCTAATAATTTCAGCATTTCATTGTTTTGAAATACCTAGATAGTCAATAATTTTTGTCATTTAACACAACTTAGCGAAACTAAAATATTGAGTTACCAACAGATGCCGGGAAACTGCATCCAAGCATCCACATTGTATAATTATTACTGAAAAGTTTCATTTAAAACCGTATTTTAGTTACTTCTTAATAGTTCTTAACTCTATGAGATCACAAAGTCAATTATCCAAGCTATGTTCTTGGCGAATTTTGCAACAGAGATAACATGAATTTATTTTAAAAGCAGGCTTATTCAGACTGCCAGCGCCCAGGGAGGATGGCGGACTCCCGTCCAAAGGCCACCTCCCTTATAATGAACCCCACCATGGGCGGTCCCTGCAGGATGTAGACCAGGACCAGTGGAGTAAGGGGGAGGGCTTGCAGGAGACAGGGAAAGGGATGGGGTGGAAGAATGGGAAGGAGAGAAAGAAGGGGGTGCTGAAGCCTGGGGAGGAGGAAAGTCCAGAGGCTGTCTCGGCCATGGGGGAACGCAGGATAAGAGAGGATCATCAAGGAGGTTGGGGGCGTCTACCTGAAGGAACTTAGCCAAGCACTTGGGGCATTGTTTCCCGAGGTCCGGATCTTGACTTAAGGCCATTAAGGCTTGGATACAGGGGGCAACCAACATAAAACCTGGGACACAACCTGGCTCCACTAGCTGTGTGACTTTGGGCAAGTCGCTCAAATAGAGTTCAGCCTCAGTTTCCTCATCTGTAAAATGAAAAAAAAATATATCTAAAGGGCTTAGAACATATTCGGTGACACGTTGTCCAATGCTGGTGGTGGCTGCCATTCCTGCTCTAGGCTTCCTGCCCATTCTTACACACAGCAGGTCTACAGGGAGCTGAGGCCCTCTGGCCATGGGGGCTCTTTCTCCTGTGTGTCCTACCACTCTGTCTAGTTTATTACACTCTGGCCTTGCCTCCTGACTCTGATGTGGATGGACTTGCTAGCAGGTGAATTCTGTTCCCGCAGAGGGGAAGAGATTCTAGGGGGAGGGTGCATGTCACCCCACTGAGGACCCTAGAACCAGCCACCTGAACCCCCCGACCAGTGTGAGTGGGGAGAGGGAGGTTTGCGATCTCCCCAGCGTCCTACCAGTGTCAGGAGGACTGTCCTTCATGCCCTCACTCACCGACGACCATCCCGAGGGTAATTCTGTACAGAGTCAAGGGCCAGGAGTGGAGCACTAGCTTTGCTGGAAGGATGATCCTCATCATAATTCAGGGCCTCAAGATATCTCCCCTTGGGATTACCACATCGCCTGACATTCACCACTATAATTGTCCCTGGATTAATAGGGCATTGTCCCTTATCGGTGGGGGTGGAGCAGTGTGGCAGAGGGAAAAGGCTTGGGCTTGGGAGTATGACAGACCTGGATTCCTTTCAGTTCTACAACTTGGTTTGCCACCTCTGAGCCTCAGTTTGCTCTTCTGTTAAATGGGTGTCTTCCCTCCTGTGGATATTGTCAGCTGGGTCTCTCTACCTGATCCCCTGGGTGCTGGCCCAGAGAGCTCAGGGGAGGGGGATGCATCGCCTTGCAGGTAGACCATCTAGCACCTAGTAGGTTCACTTTATATGGTGTACCTGACACACAGAAGGGGCATTTTATATGAAGTACCCAGCACATAGTAGGCATGCTTTGTGTAGTATGTCTGGTACTCAGTAGGTACTTTTTATGTAGAATGTCTGGCACACAGCAGGCATGCTTTATGTAGATCATCTGGCAATTTTAGAGAGCACCCAGCACACAGTAGGCATACTTTATGTACAATATCTGGCATACAGTAGACAGGATTTATGTAGAGTACTTGGCACACAGTAGACACACTTTGTGGAGAGTACCTGGCACACAGTAGATGCGCTTTATATAGCACACCTGGCACACGGTGGGCACACTTTCTGTAGAGGTCTTGGCACAGAGTAGCTATGCTCTTTGAGATACCCAGCATGCAGTAGGCACACTGTACATGCAGTCCTTTGAGAAGAACAGGTTTACTTTATGTGGCGTACTGGCACATAACAGCACAAGTACTAACTGCCAGTCCTTTCTCTTTACTCCATTTTTTGGGGGGCCTCCTGATCCTTCCCACCTTCCTGTGGAACCCTCCACTGTCCCTCTCTCAAAATCTCACCTGACATCCCCTTTTCCAGATGGAGGACAGCCCAGAGGGGGCTGGCACAGCCACTGGAGCGAGAGTGAGGCAGAACTTAGTCAGGGTCTCCAAGCTCTGTCGTCCTCTGTCTGGACCCCTCAGATTTACCTCCCTCACCTTTAGGTGCCCTCTTCCCACTAGGCCCTTCCTTCCTGAATCTGGTGAGGAAATCCCCAGTCAGGCTCATTTGTTTGTTCCTGTTCCCAGCAGGCCAGTCTTAGGCCAGGCCCTGGGCTGCCTGGAAGCAGAACTTGAACTCCTGCCAGGAGGCCAAAGGCTTTTGTCTCTGAATTTTGTGATTCTGAGAGGATTCTGGGCCCAGAGTAGAAAGGAGACTGAAAAGTGTTTGGGACAAGGTTCATCTGGCAACAATCAAGTTCAAGCTTTTACCTACCACACCCTGGCATTGGCAGGGTAGAGGAGACAGTAAATCTGAGGGTCCAGAGTCACCTTTGCCTACCCCCCAACTTGCCCCCTATCCCACATGGGAGGTGCTGAGTCCTGAGGATCCAGCATCCACACTGTGTGACCTGGAGCTAGCTCTAGGCCTCTCTTGACAATACTGTAGCCCCTCCCCCACCATCTATTTGGGCCAGTGCCAGGTCGGGTGGAGGTAAGCAGGTGTTCTGGGATTGGCTGACTCAGCTGGCCCCTCCCAACCACCCCTAGTTCATAAACCAGGGCCAAAGACTTCCCAGGAGGAGGGCAGAGGAGGTTGTGTGGGCTAAGCTGCTCCTGGCAGAAGGTACCAGCCTGGGGATCAGGGGGCTGGGGGTCCTGGCCCAGAGTGGGAGAGGAGCTGCCAGAGGCAGAGGTGGCTCCAGGGAGTGGAGTTGGTCTAGAAGTTAAGTGGCTACCAAGGGGTAACTTAACTCTCTCCCTCTCCCTCTCCCTCTCCCTCTCCCTCTCCCTCTCCCTCTCCCCCTCCCTCTCCCTCTCCCTCTATCTCTCTATCTCTCTATCTCTGTCTCTGTATCTGTCTCTCTCCTTCTCTCCATCTCTCTGTCACTCTCTCCCTGTCTCTCCCTGTGTCTCTCAGTCTCTGTCTCCCTGTCTCTCTCCCTCTCCCTCTCCCTCTGTACTCCCCCGCTTCTCCCTTCCCTCCTGAGCCCCCACTTGCCCATCTCCGAGCCCTCCCTGCCCCTCCCTGTCCCTCACACCCTCACGTCTCCCGCTACCTGTAAGCTGTCTCTGTCCCTGAGCTCACTATTACCAGCCCTGTCCTGGGCCCAGGAGCTCACCCTGTCTGCCCTGCAGGATGCTGCAGCTGAGCCTGTCCTGGCTGGGCCTGGGGCCGCTGGCAGTCTCCCCATGGCAGCTCCTGCTACTGGTGGGGGCCTCCTGGCTCCTGGCCCGCTGCCTGGCCTGGACATACACCTTCTATGACAACTGCTGCCGCCTCCGATGTTTCCCGCAGCCCCCAAAGCGGAACTGGTTTTGGGGTCACCTGGGCCTGGTGAGTATGGGCAGCAGGACGAGTCTGGGGTGCCAGGGTAGATGGCCCTCCCAAAGGGTTAGGAATGGGGCTCAGACATGAGACCTCCCAAAGGGTTAGGAATGGGATCTAGGACAGCAGAGAAGAGAGAAGGCTCAAGAAGAGCCTCTCTTTCCTCACTCATTCCTCAGCTTTGACATGACAGGCCTCTTCCACGTACTTGTCCTACCCCTAGCCATTTCCTGCCTGTATTCCCCACCTTAGTGCACCTCTGAGGGGCTCCCAGAGTGGGCTGCACACAGCTGCATTGTCTAGTGGTCCCATTCTCCACAGCTAGCTTTCAGACCACCGAGGGGCGCTGTCCAGGGTCTGCTCCCTGCGTCTGCACCATTTCCTTGTGTCTGCTCACTCTGGGCTGCACTTTCACGGCAGTAATTAGCTAAGATCTCCCCACCCCCACACTCGGGGGACAGCTCCCCGCCTCCTCTCCTTCCCTGATCACCTTCCCCTTCTCTTACTCTTTCCCCCTAAGATGTCTCAATGGGCAAGTTGCCCAACCTGGATAAAGTTGGCCACTCCCCCTTTCAGAAGCCTTCTTCAACTCCCTGCCCACACCCCAGACCTTGACCTTTGACTTGGTCCTGCTCGTGCTTAATCACACATTCAATTTGTCCAATTACTTACCTGGCTCTCCAACTTGATGGTAGCTCTGGGAAGACATTTTATGTGCAGTGCCCAGGCCAGTGGCTGGCATACAGCAGGCACTTAATAAATGTTTGCTCACCTAAGTGATGAACTTGCCTCAGTCGGTCAAGGCCGAAGGGATGTGTCCAGCCTTGGAGGCAGCAAGAATGTTACCAAGTTCCAGCAGTTCTGTTTCCTCCTCTGAGGGCTTGGCCCTGGGGCTGGCCTTAGTCACTCTTTTCTCTTCCAGTCCCTCTTGCTGCAGACGGCAGCTGAGTTACTCTCCCTCTTTGGACCAATCTCACCTCAGGGTCCTTGGGGAGCAGGCAGCAGGTCACAAGGGTGAAAACAACTTATGTTCACCTGACTGGAGCACCTGGGATATTTTTCAGGCTTGGATGGGGCATCCTGAGGGACTGGGGAGGACACCTCACCAGGAGGTGACCTGCCCTCCTTCCCCTTTTGGGGGATATGGCCTCAGTTTCTTCATTTGTAAACAGCATGATTGTTGGGGGTGTCCATAGGTTGAGGAGACATAGACAGACAGAGAAAGATGCACTCTGTAGCTAGACAGGCAGGACGTACTAAGATGGATGATAGATGGAAGATAGATAGATAGATAGATAGATAATAGACGGGATGCACTAGCCTGGCCAGCAGAAGAGGCTCACAGGTGTTAGCTGCCTTCCTGATTGATGAGCAGAGTTCACGTCTGTCCCTTGGGGTCTGCAGACCCTTTACCATTCAAGGAACTGAAGGCCATATGGACTGGCTAGCACATGAAAGGGTGTGGGACAAGATCTGGGGACAAGTCCTGAGGCCACCCTGCTGCCCATAAACCTCATGGGACCTCCCCCTGTACCCCCCACTCCATGCCTGAACCACCCCAAGGTGAGAAAACTCCATCTCTTCCAGCCACGGTTGGCCTCGCTGTGGGCAGAGAGTATGCTCCTTGTGCGCTGGGGTGAACCTGGGGACTGGAGGAGGCCTCCAGGATCCTCGTGCCCCAAGAGGGAAGGAGCAGGAAGAGGCAGAGTCCCTCCATCCATGCAGCATCTGCACACACTGCCCACCGCAGAGGCTGCAGGAGGGCTGCTGTGGCTCCTTCTGGGGAGTGACAACCCTGCCTTGCTTGCAGATCACCCCCTCTGAGCAGGGCTTGAGGGACGTAACTCAGCTGGTGGCCACCTGCCCCCAGGGATTTATGACCTGGCAGGGCCCCATCATGCCCCTCGTCATTCTATGCCACCCTGACATGGTCCGTGCCATCACCAATGCCTCAGGTACCTACACAGAGCTTGCCCCAGCCCTCTTCCCCTCTGTTCTCTCAGCCATCTTTCTCTTTTCTTTATGCATTCAAACCCGCCTCCTCCCTCTAATGCCATCTGTCCCCGCCCTGCTGTCCTGGGCACCACTGGGGCCCCAAGACATTTCAATTCAAGGTCCTTTTCTGGAGGAAGCCCCAATCTTGAGGAGACAGATCTAGACAGAGAGATCCCCAACCTGGTGTGGTCAGGAATAGTCCAGAGGAGGCTGTGGCAGCGCAGAGGAGAAGCAAGGTCTCGGCTGGGGCGGGCGGGAAAGCTTCCTGGAGGAGGAGATGCTGGAAATGGATCTGGAACAATGAGCAGAAATGTTTTTAAAGCAGAGCGTAGAATGATGCAGTGGGCATTGCTAGCATCCCAGGTACCCTGCCAGGCCTGGCCTCAGACTTACCCACCCCCTTCAGGCCCAGAGCAATGATGGCTTGCAGCCGGTGGAGGACCTGCGCTTGCTATTTCTGTGATGTCTGTCTCTGGTGGGTTGGTTCCTCCTACTCGATCCTGTGGCTTGTCCACTTCACATTCATTGCTCTGCTGCTACAGACCCCAGGAATTTCCCCAGGGAGACTCCACCCCTGCCTGGATCCCTTCTCTTCCTCTCTACCTTACTCATCCCCATACAGATCAGGCTGAGCAGGTAACAGGCAGCATTTGACAGAGAGCTTGGCTCAGACCCAAAAATTCTGGGTGACTGAAAGAATTCTGTGCTTTCATTGGCTGCCGAGCTCTCTTTCATTTCTGAGTAGTAGAAACTCAATCTTATGTGGTCTAAGCAAAGAGAGGGAATTGCTCAACTGTCAGTTCCACAGAGATTGCCTTCAGGCACAGCTGGAGCCAGGTGTCAATGTTCTCAGAACTCTGTCTTCGTTTCTTAGTTCTGTTTTCCTCTGTGATCTCTTCGCTCTCATTCTGGTAAAGATGAATCCCAGAAGCTCAGCCCCCACGGAAAGGTAAGCTTATTCCCAACAGTTTCAGGAAAAGTTGCAGGATTCACTTTAATTTGCCTGTCTGCCCAGCTCCTTGTTCAGTCACTGCCACTCTGATTGCCCCCGTCTTGGCTGACATAGGGTTCTCAGAGTTATTGTTTTGGAGTTCAAAGCAGTTTGATGGTTAAGAACTCAGGCTCTGGATTTAGACAGACCTGCACTCTGGTCTCAGGCATGCCACTTACGGTCTGGGAGACCAGGGGCAAGTGACTTCATTGTTTAGAGCCTCAGTTTCCTTATCTGGAAAATGGAGATAGAAGAGAAGTCAGGTGAATGTGGTGTTTAGGATCCAAATGAGGAAACACTCTGATTGTCTTGTACCAAGGGTGTAGGGGGGACCCCACAAGGAGCATGACCTGCTGGATAAGATTCATGGGGCTCAGGTCTGGGTCTCTGTCCTGCAGGTCTTTCCCTTTGGATACCTAGAAGAGTGTGAATTGGGTCTTTTTTGTTCTTCTCCAGATTCGCACCTCAGAGGAAGGTCTCCTCTATACACAGGGCCTGGCGAGCACCTATGGGGATGTGTGCTGCTGGTGGGTGGGGCCCTGGCATGCAGTCGTTCGCATCTTCCACCCCACTTGCATCAAACCTGTGCTCTTTGCTCCAGGTAGACATCCCCCTGGCCATAGCTTGCCTGTTGCTGAGGTCTCTGTGTTGCCTCCAGCTGGTGGGGTTGACCCAGGTGCAGACAAGAGGGGTTGTCTCTGTCTCATCTGGACCCCCACCTGCCCATGTTTGCTTCTTCCTAGGGTGTGTCTGTGTGACATCTTCTGTATGGCCATGGCTGGTCACATTTATGTTTCCATCTGTGTCCTAGTTACATCTGGTATATGTTCATACCTGGGATCAAATAGAGATGGCCTCAGTCATGTCTGGGGTTGAGCTGTGGCCAAGGATATTCGAGACATGTTGAGGACTGTCTGGTGCTTGTCTGAGATTGTCTGGTTCTCCCGCGGGTCGTGTCTGGGCCATGTTTCGGATTTGTCTGACATCTGGGACCCAGGGTCTAAGAAATGTCTGATACCTTATGTGAGTCTTGTCCAAGGCAGGTCATAGGGTCATAGGGTCACACCAGGTCCATATCTGTGATATTGATGGGACTATATTTAAATCCTGTCTGGGGCCCATCTGTGGGACACACTGAGGTCATGTCAGACTGTTTGCATCTATGTCAGAGTATGTTGTGTTATGTCAGGGTGTATCATGCATGTTGTATCATGTCAGGACATGTGAACACATGTTGGGGCCATGTCAGATGTCCCAGGAGATGTCAGAGAGTGCTGGGGAAGACAGGGTCTTGTAGATCCCTGTTAAGGTGTTTTGTAGAGCGCTGGGCTGTGCTTCAGTGTGTACAGCATGTTGGACCATGTAGGAGCCATGTCAAGGTGTGCTGGGCATGTTGTTCCATGTTGGGGTGTGTCTAAGTACGTGGGGGTATGTCTGTGGGCTCTGCCTTTGCTCTTCTCTGCTGCAGCCTGGTCTGTCCCTCCTCGCTTCCCCCGTCCTCCCTGTTTCTTCTGTCCTTGTGCCATTCCTGCTTTGCTGGGCTTGGAGGGGGAATGCAGACCCCTGGGTGGGAGCCTCCTCGCCCACCAAAAGTTCCTCCCCTCCCCCTCTTCACGGCCTCTGATGGTCCTCATTCATCTCAGCCACCATTGCGCCCAAGGACAGTGTCTTCTACAGCTTCCTGAAGCCTTGGCTGGGTGAGTAACTGCGGGTGAAGGGGCTGGGAACACCACTGAGGGGCCAGGGGAAGGCACTGCCCTTACCCACTCCCTGTGGCTGTCTCTACTAGGGGATGGGCTTCTGCTGAGTGCCGGTGACAAGTGGAGCAGCCATCGTCGAATGCTCACCCCTGCCTTCCACTTTAACATCCTGAAGCCCTATTTGAAGATTTTCAATGACAGTGTGAATGTGATGCACGTGAGTCTCTTGGACCCAGGGGCCCAGCCGGAGCCTCAGGGTGATGGGGGCTCAGAGACATCTTGAATTCTGGCTCTTCTGGGTGGCTTTATGATCGTTGCTCTTCCTTTCTGAGCCTCAGTTTCCTCAGCTGTAAATTGGGAAAACAGTCTCAATTTTGTCAGGTGGTCAAGATGACATAATGGAGTCATGTCTTTGGCACATAGTAGATGCTCAAAGACATTAGTTTCTATGCTGCCCTCACACAACTGTGGAATCCTGAGGCACAGTTGATGGTAATGATGAATATTGCACAGTAGTTATTGATGAGTAACAAACCACTTCAAAACAATAAGGTTTATTATTGCCAACAAGTCTGTGAGTCAGTTGGCTGGGTCTTCTGGATGTGGACAGGGTCACTCATGGGATCAGCTATGGGTCAAGTAGGCAGCTTTGCTGATCTGAGCTCAGTCCTCTCACATGATTGGGGTTTGGCTAGCTGCATGATGACCTAGGATGGTCTCAGCTGGGACAACTGGACTTTGTTTCGTGGGATTCTCTGTCATCTATCTATCTATCTACCTATCTATCTATCTATCAATCATCTATCTATCTATCTATCTATCTATCTATCTATCAATCATCTATCTATCTATCTATCTATCTATCTATCTATCTATCAATCATCTATCTATCTATCTATCTATCTATCTATCTATCTATCTATCTATCTATCTATCTTTATCTCTGTCTCTCTCATGCATGGGTATCTCAGGCTCTTCACATGGCAGAAGCAGGTTTCCAAGAGATTGAGAGGAAGCTGCAATGTCTCTTGAGATCTAGGCATAGGATCATCACCTCATCATTCTCACCCTGGTCTGTTGACCAAAGCAAGTCAAAAGGCCAGCATAGGATCAAAGGGTGGCGCAATAGGCTCCGCCTCCTAATGGAAGATGGCGAAAAACCACATTGTAAAAGGTGTGGATACATACAGGGAAGTGAAGGATTGGAAGTAAGAGTTTTATGAAGTGCCTGGGATTTTTCCATACTTGCAAGCTGACAAGTGAACTTGTTACTATTTCATGGAGTCTGCCAGAAGACGTGAGACTCCTGGGTCAGAGACAAAGGACAGTTTATGACTCATGGCACAGCAAATGACACATGCTTCTTACTGGTTTGCGTTCTTTCTCCAAGTCACCAAATCCCATAGGGTGACATAGGTGGGTTTCAATGGATGTCTACTCGTGTAATAGGTTGCAATAAGGGAGGTGAACACTAAATTTAGGGACGCGACAAGGTCTGACAATTAAGTTCACGAACTTGCCACCTGCGCCTCCATTGGCAGCACTGTACAAACAGCTCGGTGAGGTTTCATAGCCTTGGTATATCAGTGTCTCACAGCTGTGTTCGTGTTGACGTGTGACAGTGTCTTGCTGAGTGGCATACATTATTGTTGCATGTTTTTGTGTGCTGTCAGGAGAACATCTGAGCTTGAATTACAGCAATGAACAAACATTAAATTTCTTGCTAAACTTGTGTAAAGGGAAGTGAAATCAGGGATATGTTAGTCTAAGTTTATGTGGATAATGCCATGAAGAAAACGACAGTGTACAGATGGATTAAGTGTTTTTTGAGGGAAGAGAACGCATCACTGATGAAGAGAGGTCAGGGTGGCCAGAAATGAGCAGAACTGATGAAAACATTGCAAAAATTCATCGAATTGTGCGTCAAAATCATTGGCTAACTGGGAGAAGCATAGCAGACCAAGTAAACATCGAAAGAGGAACAGGAAAATCTTAACTGAAAATCTTGTCACGAGAAAGGTGTGTACAAAAATGGTCCCGAAGGAGCTCACTGATGAACAAAAGCAAAGGAGAGTCAAAGTTCACCAAAACCTTTTAGAGAAGCAAGATGATATTTGAGCCATGTTAACACTGGTGATGAAACACAGGTGTACCAATATGACCCTGAAACAAAGAGTCAAAGTGCACAATGGAAGTCAGCCAATTCTCCGTGACCAAAAAATTTCCATCAGTCCAAATCAAGAGTCAAAATGATGTTGTTAACCTTTTTTGATATCAGAGGGATTATTCATTATGAATTTGTACCAACTGGACAAACAGTTAACGAAGTTTACTATTCGGAAGTGCTGAAAAGGCTGCATGAAAATGTTGGAGGAAAACGATCTGAACTTTTCACCAACAATTCATGGTTGTTGCTTCACGACAATGCACCAGCTCACAGGGCACTGTCTGTGAGGGAGTTTTTAGCCAGTAAACAAATAACTGTATTGGAACACCCTCCCTACTCACCTGATCTGGCCCCCAATGACTTCTTTCTTTACCCGAAGATAAAGGAAATATTGAAAGGAAGGCCTTTTGATGACATTCAGGACATCAAGGGTAATACTATGACAGCTCTGATGGGCATTCCAGAAAAAGAGTTCCAAAATTGCTTTGAAGGGTGGACTAGGTGCTGGCATTGGTGCATAGCTTCCCAAGGGGAGTACTTCGAAGGTGACCAGAGTGATATTCAGCAGTGAGGTATGTAGCACTTTTTCTAGGATGAGTTCTTGAACTTAATTGTCAGTCCTCGTATGACTTTTATAGCAATTGGAAGCAAGCCTAATATTTGTCTAAGGAGAGACATTACCCCATCCCTCAAGGTTGTTTACTGCAAATACAACTCGGAGAGATGGCTCAGGTAAAGAATATCAGGACCTTACATTTTTGGCATACTTATCAAGGTTGTTCAGGGGTGCTCAGGGCCCATAGAGGGCCCAACATGGGACATTTTCCTAATCAATTCATAACAATGAAAATGGTGAAAGCTAACATTTATTGAGCACTTACTATGTGCCAGAAATAATGTGCCAATTCCATGACATATGTTATCTAATTTTCATAACCCTCTGAAGTAGAGATTATTTATCCCCATTACATATGATGAAATTGAGGCGCATAGACTTTAGAAGGCTTGCCCATGTTCACACAGCTAGCAAGTGAGCTAATAAATGGATCTGGGATTCCAATCTGGTTTGTTGGACACCAAAGCAGGTTATCTTCACTGTTACGGAAGATTTGACAGGTGGAGCCCAGAGGAGGGCAATGAGTTGACCAAGGTCATAAGAGACAGAGCTGGACCTTGAACCCAGGTCTCCTTACTCCCAGGCATGGGGTCTTCATATCCTGAGAGTAACAGCTTCCACTCCCACTTGAGCCTGATCCTCCTTGGGGATGGGTGCCTGGGGCAGAGGACC
The DNA here is from genome assembly GCF_004115265.2 of Rhinolophus ferrumequinum. NCBI lineage: Eukaryota > Metazoa > Chordata > Mammalia > Chiroptera > Rhinolophidae > Rhinolophus > Rhinolophus ferrumequinum. The sequence continues at coordinate 49,631,771 of NC_046301.1, forward strand.
AAGAGGCTGGGTCTTGGGGAGTCTGTTCAATTGGGGCTGGGGAAGGACTCGGGGAAGCCCAAGCTTTGTCCCCTTTTCTGTCCAGGCCAAGTGGCAACGCCTGACCTCAGAGGGCAGCGCCCGTCTGGACATGTTTGAACACATCAGCCTCATGACCCTGGACAGTCTGCAGAAATGCGTCTTCAGTTTCGACAGCAATTGCCAGGAGTGAGTCTCTGCCCAGAGCCTGGGAACATGAGCCATAGACCCAAGGGAGTAGATGGAGGGAGGACTGACCAGGGCAACCGGAAGTGCCTTCCTAGAGAAGGTGGGTCAGAGATGGACATTAAAGGACAAGGAAGAAGGAGAAAGAGTCATCTTTTCAGGTGGGTAGAAATGTTTGGTAAATGCCAGGAGTCTAAGATGAGCAGTGTGTGCAACCGTGAGGAGACATCTTGGAAATGAGGTTGGAGGGCTTGGCAGGGGATGGATCTTAAGGCCATTCAAAGGCCAGGAAAAGGGGGATAAACTTGATCCTGAGGTTTCCAGAGAGCTATGGAAGGTGTTTGAGCTGATGAGGGTGGTGGTCAAAGCTGAACTTGGACATCTGACTCTAAAGAAGACCAACTATTGTGTAGATTCTGGACAGTGTTGACACTGGATGCAAGGAGACTAGGAAGGGCGCTGGGCCCATTCACCAGTTGGGAGAGGATGAAGTCTGAGCTGTGAGGACAGTTTTGGGAAGAAGGGGCAGGCACTGGGTTGGAGAGAGGTGAGAAGCATAATATTTAAGCTGTGCTCGGGGTACCTGGGGCATGGATGCACCGAGATAGGAGGCAGGGAGAGAAGCAAGTCTGGAGAGTCATGTTTCCTGCATCAAACCCACCATGTACCTGTGGGGTCATTTGTTCCTGGATACCCAATTTCCTAAGGGGAGGCAGCTGCTGGCTTCTGGGGGCAAGTGAGCTAAGTTGTTGCCTCCCTTCCTGCCCTCATCCTTCAGAAAGCCCAGTGAATATATTGCCGCCATCTTGGAGCTCAGTACCCTGGTGACAAAACGGCATAATCAGCTCTTCCTGCATGTGGACTTCCTGTACCACCTCAGCCCTGATGGACAGCGCTTCCGCCAGGCCTGCCGCCTGGTACATGACTTCACAGATGCCGTCATCCAGGAGCGGCGCCGCACCCTCTCTGATCAGGGTGTTGATGACTTCCTCAAGGCCAAGGCTAAGAACAAGACTTTGGACTTCATTGATGTGCTCCTGATGTCCAAGGTGGGCTTCTCTGGGATCTGAGTGCACATGGTAAAAAGGACCTTGAGTTCAAATGTCAGATCGAAAAACTTGGGCTTGATGCAGAGGGCACTGGGGAGCCATGGAGGGTGCTTGAGGAAGGGAGAGAAGGGTCAGGGATAAGTTTTAGAGATGACTCTGTGCATTGCAGTCTGTAGGGGACTGCTAAGTCTGAGATTTTACGCTACCTCCAAGTTAATAAGTTAGTTTAACACACACACACACACACACACACACACACACACACACACACACCAGAACTATGGATCAGAGCAGCCCATTTATTACTCACAGCAGCAACAGTAGCCAGAATAGAACTGTAGCTCTGGTTCCCCATTCCCAAATTCTTCCAAGGGCTACCTGATGGTTTTACCTGTACATGCAGCCATGCCTGCATCACAGGGGTGGTACCTCCACATTTGGAATCTTGGAACTTATATGAGACAGCTGACACATCTGCCCCTTCTTCCCTATAGGAGGGGGTTGGGGAGAGGGAGAGAGCAAGAGATATTGTTATTGTTCTGGAGCATAAACAAATTCTCTTCAGTGAGAAGGCAAAGTCTATAGGTTTAAAACCCATTCCTTATCTCCAGGAAGATAAAGAATCTCTGGATTTACTGTCCTAGAATGTGAACAACTTGCTCTGGAGCAATGCTCCATTTCCAACTCCCAAGGCAGGTTGCCATTCAGTCATCCTGGAACCCAAGTTGCCATTAACTTTCTTCTCAGAAAGCCCTCATCACAGAGAAACATGAAAATACTCATGGGTCATTGATTCCTCCCACCAGGAGGCAGGGAGGCCAAGGAGGAGGCTTGCGGGTTGAGGCCTCCGGCGATAGTGAGCAAGGGAGGTGTAGGAGTGCAGGGTGGACTTGGGTGTCTGGATGGATGATGGAGACTGTCTCAGGGGCACTCAGAGCTGGTATGAGTAAGAGTCATGCTTTATCTCCAGGATGAAGATGGGAAGGCATTATCAGACGAGGACATTCGAGCTGAAGCCGACACCTTCATGTTTGAGGGTGAGGCTCCCAGTGTGAGACTACAGAGGGGGCAGGGGTCTCTCCATCCCAGGGACTTGGTGGGTGGCCCCTGCACCACCCCATCCTGCCTCCTCCTCACCTTCGTTGAGGGGCTTAATGTAAGGGCGCTGTCCGCCCTCCGGTGCTGAAGCAGCCCAGAAACCCCAGCCTGTCTGGCTGTCTTTCAGGCCATGACACCACGGCCAGCGGCCTCTCCTGGGTCCTGTACAACCTCGCGAAACACCCAGAATACCAGGAGCGCTGCCGGCAGGAGGTGCAGGAGCTCCTGAGGGACCGCGAGCCTAAAGAGATTGAATGGTGAGTGCAGGTTCTCATGGCCTCTCCGGAGCCCCTCTCATTGGCTCTGCTCCCAATGTGGAGAAGAGGGAAGATCTTTTTTTGTTGATTCTGTCATCCTGTCATACCATTTAGTGGCAATGAGAGCAGAACCCAGAGGCAGGGTCTGCTATACAGCCTGGATAGCAGGGGAAATATTACAGGCTTTGGGGACAGAAAGATCTGGGCTGCTGTGAGAATCAGTGACAATGAGTGAGGGCAGATGATGCCACTTAGCACATATTCAGTAAGTGGACTTACCCTCCATTCCCTTCCTTTTCCTTGTGAAATCACATGTTTCAAACATCTTCACTCCTTGCACGTTTACTCATCTCCTGCCTCCTAATTCCTTCCTGGACATTGTTTAGTCCAGGTTTCACAGAGGACACTTAGGGATTGAAGTCACTCAACTCTTGTCCAGGAACACCGGCATCTTCATCTATTCAGTCCCTATTCAGCAAACCCCGCCACATGACCTTCTCACCCCCAGTTCTGTGCTGTCTCCCATTCTTCCCAGCCCCACTCTGTGTCCTGGAGACCTGGGAACGATCCAGACTCAGCCTTTGCCTTCCAGCAGCTCCCAGCAGGTCAGGGTACTCCAGTCCACATGGGCAGGGCTGGGGTTGACAGTAAGACAGGCAAAGCTGAGGGTGGAGAGAGTGTCTCAGCTGAGACTCTGAATGCTGTTCAGTAGATATTTGCATGTATTTGGGGTGCAGTTAGGTCAAGAAGACACCTGGGTAAAGTGAATGTAGAAGGGCAGAGGGTCAGGGAAAGAGAGTGGGAGGGAGAGAGGAAGAGAGAGAATGAGAGGGAGAGAAAGAGAGAGAGGAGGTGGGGGAAGGAGAGAAAAAGGAGAGGGAAGAAGGGGGAAGGAGGGAGGGAGGAGAGGGAGAGGGAGAGAGGGAGAGACAGAGAGAGAGGGGGAAGACTTTGCAAGCAACGCTAATGGCTTCAATTTTAACCCAAGGACAATGAAGAACCACTGGAAGTATTTGAGCAGGAGGACAGATGAGATCTGGGTACCAGAGTTCTAGGGCTAGTGTCGGGGACACCCTGGAGAATGGGAGCCCAGGGAGGGGTTTCTGAGGCCTGAGCCATTCCAGGGGCTGGGGACGGTGAGGAGGCATTAGGCTGGACTGGCATTTTGGAGGTAATGTTCTCCACTCAAAGCATTTGCTCAACACAGCAGTCTTGTGAGGTGGAGAAACATTGTTATATGTTTTCAACGAAGTCTTCAAACAGAATTATACACTTAATTAAAAAGAAATGAGTACAAAATGGTTTATGATAGAAATTAACTTCCTTCTAAATTCCCACTCTAGGAGTAACTTCCATCAGTGATTTCCTCTGTGTCCTTTCAGGGTTGGTGTTTTGTAGTTTTCCAATTTTGAACTAGTTAACTATATCAGCTATTAAGAATGTAAATCACCACACAAAAAGAAGGGGATTAAAGAAAAAGAATTCAGCCCCCTTACTGGATATTTATACAAGCTTTTGTACAAGTTTTCCAGTGAATTCTCTTGCATTTTCTAAGGATAAAATTGCTATTTGCCAAAAATGGCACATTTACCCCCACATTTCAAATTGCAGTACTATTCCCCCCCTTGTCTAATTGAATTAGTTAGTATCTCTAGTACCGTCATAAATAAGAGTAAACCACTGGATCTGTTTCTTTCTTACTCATTTGCCTTTTGATTTTGCTCTCCTGCCATAAAAAGTATTTTATTTTTAATGCAAATTTGTAAACCTTTTTATGGTGCGCTTTTTTTTATTAGTTTCAGGTGTACGAAGCAACATACTAGACATTTACACCCCTCACACAGTAATAACCCCCCTCCCCACAAGCTGCTACCCGTCTGACATCTTATATAACTTATAACACCATTGACTATCTTCCTGTGCTATACTCCACCTCCCACGATATATATATATATATATATATATATATATATATATATATATATATATATTTTTTTTTTTTTTTTCTCCTTATAGTTGACATACAATATTTTTCTACTTCAGCTTCAGGTGTATAGCTCATTGGTCAGGCATCTACACAGTCTATGACGTGATCCCCTTGATAAGTCCAGTGCCCATCTGGCACCCTACATAATCTTTACAACATTGTTGATTATACTCCCCAGTCTGCGTTTCATATCCCCGTGACTATATTGTGGCTACTAATTTGCTCATTCTACTCCCTTCACCTTCTTCCCCATCCCCTCCTTCCCATCTAGCAACCAACAGGTTTTTTTTCCTATATCTCTGAGTCTATTTCTGTTTTGTTTGCTCATTTATTCTGTTCTTTCGATTCCATATATAAGTGCAATCATATGGTATTTGTGTTTCTCAGTCTGACTTATTTCAGTTAGCATAATATTCTCAAGGTTCATCCATGTTACAAATGGTTAAGATTTCATTCTTTTTTTATAGCTGAGTAATACTCCATTGTATAAATGCACCACAGTTTCTTTATCTAATTGTCTATCTATGGGCATTTCAGTTGTTTCCGTATCTTGGCTATTGTGAACATAGGGGTGCATGTATTTTTTTGAATTAGTGTCTTGGACTTCTTTGTATAGATACCCGGGAGTGGAATTGCTGGGTCATAAGGTAGTTCCATTTTCAACTTTTTGAGGTACTTCCGTACTGTTTTCCATAGTGACTGCACCAATCCGCCATCCCACCAACAGTGCACAAGGGTTCCCTTTTCTCCACATCCTCGCCAACACTTGTTGTTTGTTGATTTATTGACGATAGCCATTCTGACAGGAGTGAGGTATTATCTCATTGTGGTTTTTATTTGCATTTCTCTAATGATTAGTGACATTGAACATTTTTTCATATGTCTGTTGGCCATCTGTACTTCCTATTTAGAGAAATGTCTCTTCATGTCCTCTGCCCATTTTTTAATAGTGTTATTTGTTTTTTTGGTATTGAGTTGTATGAGTTTTTTATAAATTTTGGAGATTACCCCCTTTTCAGATGTATCATTGGTGAATATCTTCTCCCACGCAGTAGGCTGCCTTTTTGTTTTATTGATGGCTTCCATTGTGTGAAAAAACTTTTTAGTTTGATGTAGTCTCACATGTTTATTTTTTTCTTTATGGTGGGCTTTTGTGTATTGTTTTGCTCAGAAAATCTTCTAAAAATACCTGGCTACATTTTTTTTCTGGTACTTCTGCAACGCTGCGTTTCTTTCTTCTTTTAAAACACTTCATTGAGGTATGACTGACGTACAAAAGTTGTACGTGTTTAATGTATACAACTTAATGAGTTTGGAGATATTTGATCCACCTGGAATTTACTGTTATCTATAGAGCGCATCTCATGGGGCAGCAGGAGGGCTGGGGGCGGGTGTCTGGTTTTGCTCCCTGGATAACCGTGGGGGGGGCGTTCCCTAGGGACGACCTGACCCAGTTGCCCTTCATGACCATGTGCATCAAGGAGAGTCTGCGCTTGCACCCCCCGGTGACGGTCGTCTCCCGCTGCTGTACCGAGGACATTAGGCTCCCTGATGGCCGGGTCATCCCCAAAGGTGCTGGCAATGACAGGGGCAGGAGGCACCCAGGCAGGAAAAGGGGCCCATCAGGCAGGGGGACCTGTTCCTGACTGAGCCCTCCTCTGTCACAGGTGTTATCTGCCTTATCAGCATTTTTGGGACCCACCACAACCCACTCGTGTGGCCAGACCCTGAGGTGCTGCTTCCTCCTCCCCTCCTCCCCTCCTCCTCCTCGTCCACTCCCCTTGGGGGACCTCAGGGAGGCCACAGGGTTCTGACGCCCCCCATCATACACACTTTGCCTGTCCAAGGCGGGCTGACCTGGGAGACCCCACCCAGCAGCCCTTTGTTGGCCTCTCGCCCCCAGGTCTATGACCCCTTTCGCTTCGAACCAGAAAACATCAAGAAGCGGTCACCTCTGGCTTTTATTCCCTTCTCAGCGGGACCCAGGTGAGAACAGTGGGCATCTGAGTCAGGCAGGGGGACACGCGGAGGAAGAAGGGAAGGGAAGAGGGTCAGAGTTCGGGCTCTCCTTTCCTCCCCTCCCCCAGAGATTATGGGTAAGGGTCTGGGGAATGGGGGTTGGGTAGGTCCAAGGAGGGGTCCCCCAGTGTGCTCAGAACCCTCTCTCGCGTCTGCTGGTCTGAGTTGGGGGCTGGAACCAGGGGATATGGCAGCCTACATGGGGGTCCCAGGCACAATTAGCCCCCTTCGCTACCCCTGCGGGCCGGGATGGGCTCCTGGGTCAGGTCCCGGCCGCAATCTGAGCCCCTCCCCCCTCACGCCCGCAGGAACTGCATCGGGCAGACCTTCGCCATGACCGAGATGAAGGTGGTCCTGGCGCTCACCCTGCTGCGCTTCCGCGTCCTGCCGGATGCGGCGGAGCCGCGCAGGAAGCCGGAGCTGATCCTGCGGGCGGAGGGCGGGCTTTGGCTGCGGGTGGAGCCGCTGAGCGCCGGCCCTCAGTGACCCTCGGCTGCCGGCCCTGCAACCCACCCTGACCCTACGTACCTCTGGTTGCAGCTTCTCAGGAAAAAACCCCAACATGTGCTATCACCTCTGTCCCAGCTTCCCTGAGAGCCAGCAGGGGGCGCTTGGGGGATCTGGCGTTTCTGAGCCCAGACCTCCGCTGCCTCTCCAGGTGACCACAGGGCCTCACCCCGATCTGGGTTCAGTGCCCAAGCATGGATTTTATCCTGTAGGCCAGAGGGAGCTATGGGAGGTGTTTGAGCAGGAGAGGGACAAGGGTTAAAGACAGGACTTAAGGGGCATGGTTGAGGCTCTGAGTCACGCAGGAGAACCCATAGAGGCAGATTCATTTCTCTGAGCTGCAGGTGCCTCCCCAAACAGAGGTCCCTGGCCAGCCCAGAACACAGGGGAGGAAGCCAGCAGTCCACACACCCTGGCATCCTTTCCAGGACTCTTAAGTTCTCCTCCCCACTCGTGTCAACATTCCCATCGCTGTGTGTGCCCTGCCCAGTTGCTTGATCCCTCTGGTGACTCTCTTGCCCGGCCTTCAGGAAAGCCCCTCACTTCCCTTTTCGGAGCCCCTTGATGCTGCCCAGGCAGCCTGAGCCCCCACTGTGTCCTAGGCGCTCTCACAAGAGTGTGGGGCAAGGAGGGCTCCTCCCTGCCCATTCACTTCCAGGTTCCTTCTTCATTCCCCCCACAGGCCACCCTTGGCCCATCTTGGGGTGGAGTGGGGACAGGGCCATCCCATAACTCCTGAAATTCAAAGCCAGACCATTGGAAACAAAAATCGGCCCCAGGAGTATGGGCTTTTGAGTCAGGCTGCTTGGGTTTCAGTTTCAGTGCCTTAGGCAAGTCAGTTCCCTTCTCTGTGCCCTGGTTACCTCAACTATGCAATAGAGACAACAGCAGTATGCAGCTCAGGGTTGTCTCAAGGACTTGTGAATGCTCAATAAATGTTGCCATTATTGGTTTTTCTCTCAGAATTCCTGGCTTTTCATGCCTGCTGTCTTTGATGCCTGTTATTTCTGCAATGAGTTTTAAGAGTATATCTTGGAACTACAAGGCAAGCCTTCTAGTATCTGTGCTCCTTGCACGAGCTCTCTCCCCGCCTTGCGGCCATGCATGTCAGAAATAATTGCTTAGTGGTGAGGCCTGAAAGTGGGAGGAGGTGCGAGAAGGAGCGGAACCTCAGGTCATATCTCAAGGCAATATCCTGCTACCAATGTGGTTCTTCTTTCATAGCCAAAGGGTCTGTGCGCCACCAAGCCCCTGCTGACCCCTTGAACCTTCTATCCAACTCATCTCCCTCCCTCACTTCACTCACTCACCCTGGCCTCCATTCTGATCTGCTACTATACCTAGTCTTATCTCTCCTCAGGGCCTTTGCATGTGCTGTTCCCTCTGTGGGGATGCTCTTCTCCCAGATCTTTTGTGACTGTGTCTCATCGTTCAGGGCTCCACTGAAATGTCACCTCCTCATAGAGGCTTTTCCTTCACTATGGAAGTACCACCCCATCCCAGTTAATTTCCATCTCATTACTCCATTTATTTCCCTTGTAGGTCTTACTGTCGTCTGGAATAATCTTGTTTATTTGTTAATCGTGTGGACTATTTACTAAGGTTAAAATATCCATTAGTTACATCAATGAGAAACTGCAAGGTCCTTTGATGATGTGTTGGCCCAAAGCATAGAACTGGATAAATGGCCCAATGGCGAGGTGGTGGAGAAAAGGGACCCCTCACCCACTGTTGGTGGGAATGTAAATTGGTGCAGCCACTGTGGTGTGGAGGTTCCTCAAAATAGTAAAAATAGAACTACCCTATGATCCAGCAATTCCACTTCTGGGTATTTATCCAAAGGAATTGAATTCACTATCTCATAGTGATATATGCACCCCTATGTCCTCTGCAGCATTATACACAATAGCCAAGATATAGAAACAACATAAATGTCCATCAATGTTCAATGAATGAATGAAGAAAGAAAATTTGGGGTATGCACATACATCCACCACCACCACCCCCACACACAGAGGTATATTTTTCAATCATAAAAAAAGGAGGAAACCCTGCCTTTTGTGACAACACAGATGACCTTGAAAGTATGCTAAGTGAAATAAGTTAAAAAGAGAAAGCCAAATATTGTATGATCTCACATGTAGACTCGAAAAAAGCCAAAATCACTAAAACAGTAGATTTGTGGTTGCCAGGGGCTGGGGGATGAGGGAAATGAGATTTTTGTCCAAGAGTACAAACTGCTTCACACCAACTACACAACTCTCACTAAATTTAGGTATGGCTATTCCTCTATGAGCAGGAACAGTGATGACTGGTTTTCACCAGAAACAAAAGCATGTGATGGTGGGAGAAAGAAGCCCTCTGTTTCCTCTGTAGGGTCTCCCATCTAGAGTAATTGAAATGAGTTTTACCTGCACAAAGAGAGAATTGAATAAAATCACACGTGAAAATTGGAAATTTCAAAGCAAGAGAGCCTTGAGGACATGACTTGAGTTCCGAGATCACCTCCCCCAATCCCTCCGTGTTCTAGTACAAGAGTCAATAGATTCCTCTGTGTGTGTGTGTATGTGTGTGTGTGTTGCCTAAAATTTGCATTTCTGTCCCTGACAACTGAAACAGTCCCCACCAAATGGAAAGGAACTTAGGGGGCAGTCACTTCCCTTCCACATCCAATAGGGGAAGGGGTGAACCTCTGTTTGAAGACTCCCTTCCTCCCAGGGTGGGTCATTTCCTCTTTGGACGCCTTTAATCACGAGAAAATGTTTCTTCTGGTGCATCCCTATGGGGACAGAGCCCCAGAGAGCAGTTTCCAGGCTCTCGGCCTCACGTGGAAAGTTGCTGGCTGGTTATTAGATGGCCATCAGCTGTAATCAGATGGCTGTCAGCTGTGGCTGGGTGGCCATCAGCTGTTACCGGTTAGCCATTAGCCACTAATATAACTGCTGTGGCTACGCAAGGCGGTTGGTTGGTTGGGAGAGGAGAGAAGCGCAGATTGCAGTTAGCAAGGGGTGGGTTGGTTGGCAGAGAAGTGGGCGGTGGATTGCAGATCATGTGGCTCCTGCTTCCTGTGTCTCCAACCCAGCTGTCAGCCAGACTATAGTGGTATGACTCCCCCATCTATGGCTCCGTGGGTGTTCCTTTTTGGCCTCATCATATCCTGTGTTCTTATGTGGGGAGCGGGACCAGAGAACCCGCATGACAATCCCAGTCTCTAGTTCAATGCCTAGGACATACTATTTTAAAACCACAGCATGCTTTCTATTTCCTTTAAGACACCAATACAAATGTGTAACCCTGTGACTCTCACTCATATTCTTGTGAATTATTTTCACTCCACCGTGAGATAAACACGAGGATGGTGGAGGACCTTATCTTGCTTGCTCTGTGCTTGAATTCCCAGAGCCTGGAACACAGAAAGCGCACAATAAGTGTTGTTTGCATGAATGACTGGATGAGCTCTCAAAACATGGGGTCAGGTAAATGAAGTAGTTGGTTGGCTCAAACACCTACAAGACTGAGTGGTAAAACAACATTACCTAGCATCTATCAAGCATTTACTAAGTGCCAATTAGTTTATTTGCACCACACCATAGGCAAATATGGCAGAAGCTATTACTATCAGCTTCTTCATTTGCAGACAGGGACTCAGAGAGGTCAATTTACTGCTCCAGGGTTACACAGCCAGGAAGTGGCAGGGTCAGGCTTTGAACCCATATTTATCTGATGTGAGTCAGTGGCCTAAAGCGGGAAGCTATCCACACAACTGCACAAGTCTCCCCTTGGCTATTTAACCTCTTTGAGAACCTGAAGAGAAACAATTAATTCACACTCATGGCCAACTGGTTTCTGCTTAATAAATGAGAACAATAAATTAAGGAAAAAGAAAAAAAGAAAAGAAGTCCCTAGAGAATTCAATTAAAGTGATGTCATGGCTTCTCCGCAGCAGTCAATTAGAATTCATCCCAACCCACCACCTCTAGCCCCACCCAATGCCCTCTGTGCTCATCCGTCAAGACTTCTGGGCATTCTTCCTTGAGATCACAAATAGATTACAAATATTATTGACTTGACTGGTATTAAAGAGCCCAATGGGACATGCATCCTGCACACTCTGCCAAACTCCACTGGCATAACAACCCTGAGAAGCCAATTTCAAGTTTTGTGAGTGAACAAGCCGTGGGCTTTTCACTGACACCTGGGAGCTCATTAAAAGTTGATTCTCAATTCCCCACCCCCACTTCATTTGGGCAAATGAAAGAATCCCGAAGGAGCAGCAGCAGCAGTGCTGCAGGCAAATGAGGTCTGATGCATAGCTCAGGGCCAAGGTGGAGACAGAGCCACAGTTTCACCTCACTCCGGAGCAATGGTCCCCAGATAGTTTTCCTGCTGAGACTCAAGCCCAAACTTGGGCACTTGATTAGTATCAAGAGACACAAATGGGACTTGGAGGAGGCGTTCTCTTCCCCCAAGCCACAGGATGCCCAGAGTTCCAAATAGCCAAATGCTACAACATGCACTGTGGCGCCCTGGCGGCAGAACCCAAAGCAGGCAAAGCACCTGGTGCTGAGTGTGGCTACTCTGAGCGCCTCATGTTGCTGGGTGTGCACAGAGGTGAAGTCTCCAGAGCTCTGAGGGCGGCTGAGACGTCTACTTCCATCTCACTGCGTGGTGTTACATAAGTTACTTGATCAACACCCGCCCTCCTCCTCCACTAGACTGGAGGCCTGAGAGAGGAGGACCCCCTGGACTTGCTCACCATCTTGTTCCCATCGGCTGGCACCTAATAGGTGCTCAATAAATAAATGACCCATGACAGCTTTCTGAAATGTGAATGGCCATCCCCTCATGATCTGAAATTCAGTTTTCAGCGTGATTGACATCACAGGATCCCACCGGACCTTGTGAGTGCATCACAGCCAGGATCCCCAGTGTAAATGAGTGTCCTCTCTTGCCTGTTGGGATTATGGAGGAATGTCCTCTGTAATCTGACCCCTATCAGTCATTTTAGGCCATTTTGAGCGATCCCCCTCCTTGGTGCCCAAGACCCTTGTCACACTGGCCTTCCTCTGTTCCTTGGATGGGCAATCGTCTTCCTACCTCAGATCCTTTGCACACGCTGTCTCTTCTGCCTCGTGTACCCCTCCCTCTCCCTCTGCCCCTGGAGCAGAATGTCTTACCTGAAATGCCACCTTCTTCGTGAACTCCTTATTCCACTCCAGCCTGCCCTACTCTCGGTGGATTATTGTTGGTCTCTCATAGCCAATTGCCTAAAGATCCTGGGGAAAAAGAAAACTACTTTCCTTCCTAGGAATGAGCCTTCCTGGAGTTGAGGGACTGATAATGGCGTGACATACCCAGAATGAGCCACCTGCCAATGGAGGGCCCGGGATGCTTTTAATAACGAATCGGTGATGCTTTCAAGGGAAACTCTTGATCAAATGGGGAAACCTCTGAATAAATAAATAAATAAATAAATAAATAAATAAATAAAGCCACTTTAAAAGGGAGCCAGAGCTGTCACCCCAGAGAAAACGCCTAGCATGACTTAGGCCTCAAACCTTTGGAAGGCTAAAACAGGGCAAAATCACCTTGGGATTGGACTTACAGCAACATTGTGGTCCAAACCACTATTTTCAAGGATAATAAGAAGGCAGTTATGACTGTAGCACTATGACTGCCAGAGTAAACATTTAACATTTTTTTTTTTTTTAGAATTAGTGTCCCTATATTGTCACCGTAGTATGTTTTCTGCACCACCAGAAATACCTTCCTTCTATGGAGGTAATTGTTCCCTTTCTCATAAATACCCATTGCCTTGGTCTCTTCACCAAACACTATTTGAGGCATATACGCTTCACTGGACTCTAGAAGAAGCTATAATTAAGGCATCCAGGACCCCAAGAAATGGTTCTTCAACAAGGCAACTCCTCCTACCGATTGTTCTCCCCAAAGGGTTGTACTAATTTGCATTCCCACGAGCATTTCATGAACATGCTCACACCCCAATCCCCATATCCTTGCAAATACTGCGTGTCATCCATGCTGTGCATTTCTAGCAGTCGGCCAGGCCAAAAGTCGTATTTCATTGTTCTTACTGGAATTTCTTCTTTTTTTTTTTTTAACAAAATTCTTTATTATATGCAATGTGTCTTAATATTTCCTATTCTTTTTTTTTAAATTTATTGGGGTGACAATGGTTAGTAAAATTACATAGATTTCAGGTGTACAATTCTGTATTACATCATCTATAAATCCCATTGTGTGTTCACCACCCGGAGTCAGTTCTCCTTCCATCACCATATATTTGATCTCCCTCACCCTCATCTCCCACGCCCCACCCCCATTACCCTCTGGTAACCACTAAACTATTGTCTGTGTCTATGAGTTCTTGTTTCTCATTTGTTTGTCTTGTTCTTTTGTTGTTTTTGGTTTATATACCACATATCAGTGAAATCATATGGTTCTCTGCTTTTTCTGTCTGACTTATTTCGCTTAGCATTATACTCTCAAGATCCATCCATGTTGTCACAAATGTTCCTATATCATCTTTTCTTACCACCAAATAGTATTCCATTGTGTATATATACCACAACTTCTTTATCCATTCATCTATCGAAGGACATTTTGGTTGTTTCCATGTCTTGGTCACCATAAACAGAGCTGCAATGAACATTGGAGCACACATGTCTTTATGTGTAGATGTTTTCAGATTTTTTTGGTAGATACCCAGGAGAGGGATTGCTGGGTCATATGGTAATTCTATTCTTAACTTTTTGAGGAACCTCCACACTGCCTTCCATAACGGCTGCACCGGTCTGCATTCCCACCAACAGTGTATGAGGGTTCCTTTTTCTCCACAGCCTCTCCAACACTTGTTACTATTTGACTTGTTGATGATAGCCATTCTGAGTGGGGTGAGGTGATATCTCATTGTGGTTTTTATTTGCATTTCTCTGATGATTAGTGATGTTGAGCATTTTTTCATATGTCTATTTGCCACTTGTATGTCCTCTTTGGAGAAATGTCTCTTCAGGGCCTGTGCCCATTTTTCAATTGGGTTGTTTGTCTTTTTGTTGTTGAGTTGCATAAGTTTCTTGTATATTTTGGATATTAGCCCCTTATCGGAGGTACTGTTTGCAAAAATCTTCTCCCATTCAGTTGGTTGCCTCTTTATTTTGTCGATGGTTTCTTTTGCTGTGTAGAAGCTTTTAAGTTTCATATAGTCCCATTCGTTTATTTTAGCTTTTACTTCCATTGCCTTTGGAGTCAAATTCATAAAATGCTCTTTGAACCCGAGGTCCATAAGTTTAGTACCTATGTTTTCTTCTATGCAGTTTATTGTGTCAGGTCTTATGCTTAAGTCTTTGATCCATTTTGAATTAATTTTGGTACAGGGTGACAGATAGCTTACTGGAATTTCTTAAACCATGAGGGAGATTAAACTTCTTTTTTAGTATAGCGTAAAATTCACATAACATAAAATGAATCATGAAAGTGAACAATGAATGGTATTTAAGCATTCACAATGTTGTACAGCCATCTCCTCTGCCTAGCTCCAGAACATTTTCATCACCCTCAGAGGAGGCCCCATCTTCATTAAACAGGCACTCCCCATTCCCCCCTCCCCCAGCCCCTGGCAACCACTAATCTACTGTTTGTCTCTATGAATTTGCCTGTTCCAGACATTTCATATACATGGAATTGTATGATATGTTACCTTGGTGTTTGGCTTTTTCACTTACCATGATGTTTTTGGGGTTCGTCCACATTGTAGCATGTGAAAACATGCTGAAAAAAATGTAGTCATTAGACTTTCACTTCTGATATTAAGGAATCTATACCTTTTCTTTAAAATAAAGATGCTTGACATCATTATTGAAATGCAAATCAAAACCACAATGAGATACCACTTCACACATTAGAATGACTATAATTTTAAAAAAGAGCCAAACAGAAAACAGTAAGTGTTGGCAGGTGTGTGGAGAAATTGGAACCATCATCCACTGCTGGTAGGAATGTAAAATGGTGCATTCATTATGAAACACAGTTTGGCAGTTCCTCAAAGGTAAAAATAGGATTGCTATACGACCCAGCAATTCTCCTGGATGTATACCCAAAAGAATTGAAAACAGATCCTCAAACAAAACTTGTATATGAATGTTCACAGCAGCACTGTTCATAATAGCCAAAAGGTGGTAACAACCCAAATGTCCACCAATGGATGACTGGACAAACAAAATGTGGTATTATGTGCTAATGGAATATTATTTAGCAATTTAAAAAATGAATTATTGATACATGTTACAACATTGGATGGATCTGAAAAGGTGCTGAGTGAAAGAAACCAGACAAAAGTTTGTATAATTCCATCTGTACGAAATGTCCATAATAGACAAATCTATAGAGACAGAAGGAGAATTAGTGATTGCTTAGACCTGGAGGAAAAGTGGAAAGGGTGTGTGTGTGTGCGAGGGGGTGCAGTTGAGTGCCAAAAGATACAGGGTTTCTTTTTGGTAAAAATATTCTAAAATCGATTATGGTGGTAATTGCACAACTCTGTGAATATACTAGAAACCATTGGATTGTATACATACAATTCAGCCGTACTAGGTAGTACAATCTTTTATGTGTATGCTCAGGGCCACTTATATTCATTAGTTTTTTCCCCTGGAGCTGGACTACCTAGGTTGAATCCTAGATCTGTCACTTTAAAGGACATGATGATGGACAAGTGAGATGGCCAGTTTCTTTCCTCATCAGGCTTTTGTGAGAATTATAGGACACTGCTTGCTCAGCACAGCTCCAACCACGTAACAAATATTTAATGCACTATAGCCGTTATTAGCAATAATATATTTAAAAGCTTCTGAGTGGGAAAAAATGGGTACCACGCTATACCTCTGTCAACCAAGAGAGACAGGTCTGAAGAAAGACAACGCTCTTGGGACAAAGTTCTTTCCCATGGGGTTGCTAGACTCAGAGGCCTCACTAGGGGAAGTGAGCTAATTGTATTTGCTCTAACAAGGGTCATTGGACGCCATGCCTCTGGGGTCAGAGACTCTGGTATAAGTCTAATGGTGGTGGTTCTGTTGTGTGTTCCCTGAGAAACCATGTTCCTTCTCCTCAGCCAGAAAACAAACTTGAGGCGGCGGCAGCCCCTAACCCCTGGACACATGACACGGGGGCTGAGAGGTCCTGGGATCTGATGGAGGTACAGTAGCCGTTGGTCAAGTAAGTGTATCAGGAAGACAAGCTGCAGGGCAGTGGTATCAGGGGATGACCCCCTGGGAAGTACCCCTCAGAGGTTGGGGCTCTCTGCTTAGTTTCACCCACAAGGACGTAAGGTGCTTTGCAGCAGAGCTTCATGGGGGACAGCGTTATTGGGAGCTGGTCAAGAGAGCAGACACCAGAACCAGAGCCTGGCTCGACCCCAGTTCCAAGCAGGGGTTAAGTTTGGAGCCTCAGCTGCCTGCCTCGTGGAAGTGTTAAGTGTTCAGTGGAATGGTATGTGTCAAGTGGTTAGCTCAAATATGGATTACATTGAATAAATGTCACTGTCCCGCTCAGTTAGTTGATTTGAGCAGGTGCCGTGGGAAGAGAGAGTTCGGGGGTGGGGGGTTAACCTAGATTAGTGATCCTCAATGGAGGGAGATTTTGACCCCTCCACAAGGGACCGCAAGGTGTTTTTGCTTGTTGCACCTGGGGTGGGAGGGGTGCTAGTGGGATCCAGTGGGTCGAGGCCAGGGATGCTGCTCAATATCCTACAATAATGGGGCTGTCCCCACCTCAAAAAAGTGATCCAGCCCCAAATGCCAGTAGTGCCCAGGTGGAGAAGCCCCGGGATCCACCCAATAGAAGGGGATCAGGAAGGGCATTCCTGCAGGAGTGAAAGTAATGGAGGTGGGATGAAGTTGGGGGCTAGAGGCTTCCAACAGGAGGCGAAGCAGGTGCAAAGGGTCCAGGCAGGAGCCAAACCCAGGAAGACGGAAGCTGAAGACGTCCGGAGTGAGAGGAGCAGTAATGAGCCCTGGCGGGGTGAAGCTGGCTAAGATCCCATCTACATTTTCAGTCACTGTGGCTGCAGTATGGAGACTGGACTGCAGGGGGCGAGAGAGGCCACGGGAAGACGAGCGCTTGGTGGGTTATCCAGGTGGGAGACAATAAGTGGCCTGGATTGGGGTGCGCACTCTGGGAGTATATTTTCTACATCTGCCTAAGAGATGATGATGACATTTAAAATCCACAAGTTAGGAATCGATGGGATGTGAGAGGTGAAAGAGGAGTTGGTTGTGCTGGCTAGGGTTGTGCACCCCGTGCAATTGTGCAGTGCGCAATCCCGGGGCAACCTCGGCAGCTCTGGCCGGGGAGGTCCCATTTGGGGCCTCGGGAGGCTGGAGTGCCTAAGGTAGGAGGTATCTGGGAGTGATGTCCAGGAAGCAAGAATTAAGTAGGAGTTTGGAGAGAAGTGGGTGCTGGAGCCAGAAATTCAGTCATTGACTGAAACATGTAAGGGACTGTGGAAGACGACGGGCCCTCTGCATTGAGACACCTGCCACCGATGTTATATTTTCACGCCTCAGATGTGCCCTGAGCATAATGTGGCATCCAGTGTGTGGATTGCAGGGTAAACAGCATGCCGGGGCTCTGAGCATAGGACTCCGCAGATACAAAAAAAAGGACAAGTTGCCTCACAGAGAAATGCATGCACTCCTCTCTCCAACTTTCAGAAGAAGATGGTGACCATACAGCTTTGGAGAGTCTTTTATTTTTCACACATATTTGCAGCTGCTCCCTGGGGGAGATTTCTATCTCTTCACCCCCTTGACACCAGGCTTGGCCACTGAAATGTGAGTGGAGGTGAGAGGAGGGTGTTTTCTGGCAGAAGCTCTTAGAAGCCAGCACGCAATTCACTTTTCCCGCTTCTGTGATAACTGGCAATGTCCCAGACAAAGGTTTAGCCACTGGCCCGAGTCCTGGAGTGAATTCATCACAGAGCACAGCCCTAGCAACCTGTGATGGACATGTAGCCTGAGATGTAGTGAGAAATAAGCCTTCACTGCTGTCAACTGCTGAGATTTGCACATATGTGGTACTGCAGTCAGCGGGCTGCCCAGTCGAGGCCAGGCTCAGGGGAATGCAAGCCCCACTTGGCAAGTAGGGCCGGGATTCGTGGACAGATGAAGATGCTTTGTCTCTAACATTGATGTTAAGAAGCATAAAATGAGTGAAATTAACTTGCTTTGGAAATAATCTACCCCAAGATATAATGGAAATAATCTACCCCAAGATATAATGAATCTGTACATGCTCTCATGGCCCAAAGCGGAGACTGGTGTACAAGACACGTCATTGTAACATTTCAGAGTGGTGCCTTTAAAAAAAAGCATCCTGTTATAGTGCTCCACACTCATTGTCCCATTGAATCCTCCCAGGGAACTGAGGCTTTCGGCGCGTCTGTCACTGGCTCACACAGCTAATAAGTGTCAGGGATGGTGTTCAAACAGGGTCATTCTGGATCCAGATCCCCTTACTTTCAACCACTAAGAGATTTTTTGAATTGAGGTGTAATTGACATACAACATTATACTAGTTTCAGGTGTACAGCATAATGATTCAATGTTCGTATATATTGCAAAATAACCACCACAATAAGTCTAGTTAAGATGTCACTATACGTAGTTACAATTTTTTTTCTTGTGATGAAAACTTTTAAGATTTGCTCTCTTAGCCACTTTTAAATATGCAATACAGTACATTACAGCCCCATGACTTATTTATTTTATAACTGGACTTTGGACCTTTGGAGTCCCTTCATCCGTTTTGCCCTCCCTGCCCAATCCTCACCTCTGGCAGCCATCACTCTATTCTAAGAGATGTTAAGTACTTAATGGTCAGCCTTTCAGCTAATCCGTCACATCTTCACAGCAACTCTCTAGTACCTTTTACAGATGGGAGAACTAAGGCCCAGTGTGCCGCATGTCACACAGCTGGTAAGTGGCAGAACTGGGATTTAAACCCAGGCTGTCTGGCTTCAGAGTTGATGGCTTTAATCACTCTATTATTTATTCTCATTTTTCTTAACCAAATCCTGGAAATATTTAGGCAGTTTATTATAGTTTTATTTCTTTTCCCCATCTTTACTGAGGTATAATTGACTGATAAAAATAGTATATAATTAGGTGTACAACTTGATGTTTTGATAGACTGTGAAATCATCACCACAATCAAGCTAATTAACATACTACTATTTTGATAGCACCACTGAGAAATCCCACTAATCAAAATAATCATCGGGGGCGGCCGGATGGCTCAGCTGGTTAGAGCGCGAGCTCTCAACAACAGGGTTGCCGGTTCAATTCCCGCATGGGACGGTGGGCTGTGCCACCTGCAACTAAGATTGAAAATAACGACTGGACTTGGAGCTGAGCTGCGCCCTCCACAACTAGACTGAAGGACAACGACTTGGAGCTGATGGGCCCTGGAGAAACACACTGTTCCCCAATAAAATTTATTTTAAAAAATAATAATCATCCACATTACATATCAAATATGAATTTCAGCCCCCCCTTTCCCACTTAATTCTTATTTTTTTCACTTAATCCTTCTAATGATCCTAAGAGGTTAGAATCATTAATCCTATGTAACAGATGAGGAAACTGAGGCTCAGAGAGGTTAAGTGAGATGCACCTGGAAAGCTGGGTGGGAAGGACAGCAATGAGGTGACCCATTTCCTCCCTGGGAATCCTGCCACTGTTGACGCCCTTGCTTCTGGTTTTAGAACGGCCCAGACATGGACAATTGGACCCGCGTCTCTGAATTCATCCTCCTTGGCCTCTCTGAGCAGCCCCAGCAGCAGGAGTTGCTCTTTGGGCTGTCCTGCAGCCTGTATCTGATCGGGTGTCTGGGGAACGTGCTCACTCTCCTGGCCATTGTCTCAGACCCTCACCTCCACAGCCCCATGTACTTCTTTCTCTGCAACTTGTCTCTTCTTGACATCTGCTTTACCTCCACGACCATCCCCAAGATGCTGCTGAACCACCTGAGTGGGCACACCACCATCTCCTCCTCCGCATGCCTGGCCCAGATGTATTTCTTCATCGCGTTTGGGGCGGCCGACAGCATCCTTCTCTCAGCCATGGCTTACGACCGCTACCTGGCCATCTGCTGCCCTCTGCAGTACATGACAATCATGAGCGTCCTTCGATGTGCCTCGCTGGTGGTGGTACCCTGGGTCTTGTCCAACCTCATCTCCATGGTCCACACTATTCTGATGACCCACTTGTCCTTTTGCACCAATAGGATCCCACACTTCTTCTGCGACCTCAATGCCTTGATCAAGCTCTCCTGCTCTGACACACAAGTCAACAAGATGCTGGTGTTGGTCCTTGGGAGCTCAGGGGTTCTGGTCCCTTTTGTATGCATCATGGCCTCTTACACACTTATTGCTGTGGCTGTGTGGAAGGTGCCCTCAGTCCGGGGGAAGTGGAAAGCATTCTCTACCTGTGTCTCTCACCTTTGCGTCGTCTTCTCTCTACGGGACTATCATTGGGGTCTACTTCAACCCCACATCCACACACACCACCCAGAGAGACATGGCGGCCACCGTGATGTACACCATGGTGGCTCCTGTGCTGAACCCCTTCATCTACAGCCTGCGGAACCGAGATCTGAAGAGCGCCCTCAGGAAACTTCTCAGCGAGAACCACTTTGTCAAACCTCTTTGAAGACTCTTTTTAGACTCAACTGCTTTTGCAATAAAACTAATGCTTTCCAACGCTAGAAGTCAGGGTGGTTTATCTTTTTTCTTTCTCTTTTTTAAAGGTGGATACAAACTTCTTATTATTCATGTAAGTACTTTATTTTTAATTGAATATATTTGACATAGAACATTGTGTAAACTTAAGGTGTATAATGTGTTACTCTGATACATTTACATATTGTAATATGATTGCCATTGTAGTGATGTTTAGCACCTCTGTCACCTTACATAATTAGCCTTTCATTTTAGTGGTTGGGTTAATTAAGTTGTAGCCTCTTAGCAAGTTTGATGATTGTAGTACAATACTATTGTCCATATTTATCACGCTGTGCATTAGACTCCATAGCTTATTTACTACCTGTTGCAAGTTTCTATCCTAAACAACATCAATCTTATTCCCTCAACCTCCATCCCCTGATAACCACCTTTCTGCTTTTTACAAGTTTGATGTTTTTAGATTCCACATGTAAGTGATAACATACAGTACTTGTCTGTCTTTTCTCTGCCCGACTTATCTCACTAACACAATGTGCTCAAGGTCATCGTGTTGTTGGAAGTGGAAGGATAGTCTCCTTTCTCATGGCTGAACAATATTCCATGTGTACATACCTCAAATCTTCTTTATTCATTCGTCTATTGATGGGCATTTAGATTGTTTCCATATCTTGGCTATTGTGAATAATGCTGCAATAAACATAGGAGTGCATATATCTCTCCAAAATCCAGTTTTTATTTCCTTTGGATATATACCCAGAAGTGGAACTACTAGATCATATAGATCTATTTTTAATTTTTTGAGAAAAACTTCCACACCGTTTTCTGTAGCTGTATCAATTTACATTCCCACCAACAGTGTGTGAGGATTCCCTTTTCTCCACATCCTCACCAACACTTATTTCTTTTTAGAAAGATTTCTATTAAAATGTAGCTAATATACAATATTATTTTAGTTTCAGGTGTACACCATAATTATTCAACATTTATATACCCAAAGAAGTGATCACCATAAATTCAGCAACTATCTGATAGATGTATCATGTAATCACAATATTAATGACTATATTTCTTGTGCTGTACATTACACCTCCATAATTGATTTGTTTTATACATGGAGATTTGAACCTCTTATTCTCCCTCACCTTCCCCCCCCCCTTTCAATTACAGTTGACATTTCAATATTATTTATATAACTTCAGGTGTACAGCACAGTGGTTAGACATTTGTATCATTTAAGAATGATACAAATGGATACTGGACTAGTGGGTACCTGACTAGTCCAGTACCCACCTGGCACTATATAAAGTTATTACCGTATTATTGACTATATTCCCTATGTTTTACTTATATCCACATGCACTATTTCGTAACTATCAGCTTTGTACTTCTGAATCCCTTCCCTTTTCCACCCTGCCCCCAACCCCTTCCATCTATCACCCACAAAACTAGTACCAGTATGACACCATATGTAGTTATTACAATATTGTTGACTATATTCCTTATGCTATATTCTACATCCCCATGATTACTGTGTAATAACCAATTTATACTTCTTAATCCCTTCTCCTTTTTCACTCAACCCCAACCCCCCTCCCATCTCGCAACCAACAATATGTTCTCTGTATCTATGAGTTTGTCTCTGATTTGTTTGTTTATTTTGTTCTTTAGATTCCTCACGTGAGTGAAATCACACTGCATCTGTCTTTCTCTGTCTGACACTCCACTCACCACAATACCCTCCAGGTCCATCCATGCTGCCACAGATGGCAAGAACACGTTACCTTCCATGGTCAAGCTATATTTATATATATATATATATATATATATATATATATATATATATATATATAAATATTATATATATATTAGTATATATATATTACCTCCTCTTTATACATTCTTCTATCGACAGACACCCAGGCTGCCTCCACATCTTGGCCATTGTAAACAATGCTGCATTGAACATATGGATGCAAACATCCCCTTGAAGTAGCATTTG
This sequence comes from Rhinolophus ferrumequinum, assembly GCF_004115265.2. Classification (NCBI taxonomy): domain Eukaryota; kingdom Metazoa; phylum Chordata; class Mammalia; order Chiroptera; family Rhinolophidae; genus Rhinolophus; species Rhinolophus ferrumequinum. The sequence continues at coordinate 49,654,647 of NC_046301.1, forward strand.
GGTTTCTTCGGATAAATACCCTGAAGTAGAATTACTGAGTCCTTCTTTGTCTCTTGTTATAGCCTTTGTTTTAAAGTCTATTTTGTCTAGCGTAAGTATTGTTACTCCAGCTTTTTTAAATTTTTTATTTCCATTTTAATGAAATACCTTTTTCCATCTTTTTACTTTTTGTCTCTGCGTGTTTTTCAATCTAAAGTGAGTCTCTTGTTGGCAGCCTATGAATGGGTCATGTTTTCTTATCCATTTATCCCTCCTATGTCTTTTGAGGGGAGCCTTTAATCCATTTACATCAAAAGTAATTGTTGATAGGTATGTAGCTATTGCCATTTTATTACGCATAATTTTGATCTTTTTTTATTTCCCATCTTAAAGAAATCCTTTTAACATTCCTTGTAATACTAGCTTGGTGACAATGAACTCCTTTAGCTTTTTCTTGTCTGGGAAGATTTTTATCTGTTCTTCAATTCTAAATGATAGCTTTGCTTGGTAGAGTAAGTCCTTGGGTGTAAGTCCTTGCTTTTCATAACGTTGAATATTTTGTACCAATCCCTTCTAGCCTGTAAAGTTTCTGTTGAGAAATCAGCTGACAATCTTATGGGAGCTCCCTTGTAAGTCACTAGTTGACTTTCTCTTGCTCCTTTTAGGATTCTCTCTGTCTTTAACCTTTGCCATTCTAATTATGTGTTTTGGTGTGGGCCTGTTTGGGTTCATCTTGTTTGGGACTCTCTGCACTTCCTGGACTTGTATGTCTATCTCCTTTGCCAGGAAAAATTTCAGTCATTATTTCTTCAATAGGTTCTCAATCTTTTGCTTTCTCTCTTCTCCTTCTTGTACCCCTATGATGCGAATGTTATTACACTTGATGTTGTCCCAGAGGTCTCTTAATCTATCCTCATTTTTTTGGATTCTTTTTTCTTTTTGCTGTTCTGATTTGTGTTTTCTGCTACTTTGTCTTCCAAATCACTGATTCAATCCTCTTCTTCATCTAGTCTTCTGGTGATTTCTTCTAGTGCATTCTTCATTTCAGTTATTGTATTCTTCACTTCTGACTAATTTTTTTTTATGGTTTCTATGCCCTTTTTTATGCTTGCTATCTTTTTGTTGAAGTTCTCACTCAGTTCCTTGAGCATGCTTATAACCATTGTTTTGAACTCTATCTGGTAGGTTACTTGCTTCCATTTTGTTTAGCTTTTTTTCTGGCGTTTCTCCTTTCTTTTTTGTTGTTTTTTTTTTTTTTTCTCCTGTTCTTTAATTTGGGATGTATTTCTTTTGGGATTCCTCATTTTGGCTTCCTCTCTGTGTTTCTATGTGTTAGGTAGATCTGCTACGTCCTCCAGTCTTGGCCGGGTGGACTAGTGTAGTACCGTGTTTCCCCAAAATTAAGACCTAACCAGAAAATAAGCCCTAGCATGATTTTTCAGGACGACACCCCCTGAACATAAGCCCTAATGCGTCTTTTGTAGCAAAAATTAATATAAGACCCTGTCTTATTTTTGGGGAAACATGGTAGGTGTCCTGTGGGACCCAGTGGCACAGTCTCCCTGGTCACCTGCACCAGGTGCTCCAGGAGTGTCCCTTGTGGGGGTTGTGTGTGTGCCTTGTGTTGAGCCTTGGTTGCTATTGGCACATCAGTGGGTGGAATTGACCCTGAGGCTGATTGTCTGTGGGGTTTGGCCACATTCACAACTTACATGGTGCTGTGGGGTGGGGGTGGAGGGTTACACCACTGAGTGGGATTTGTCCTTGTGGGCTCTGGTGCCTGTTGAGGCCCCTGTGGGTGTGCCGCTTGTGGGGTTAATTGGGCAGTGCTCTGCTCTAGTCTGAAGCTGGCCTCCAAGTATGTTTGTTCTGGGGCCTCTTGCAAAGAGCTCCGATATAGGCCCAGGTCACCCACTGCCTATAACTGGCTGGGGGCTACCTGGTAAGAGCTACAAAGTGATCCACAGTTGTTCACTGCCTATGTTATCCCTGAAGGTGCGTGGGAGAGGCCACACTGTGAACCAAGAATGTCTGCCATCAATAGCGGGCCTGGGGTAGCTTTGCAAAATGCCAGGACACCCCGAGACCTGCTGCTACCTGCCAGCTTCCTTAAGGTTCAGCTACTGATAAAGCCTCATGTGGTATGCAAGTTGGGTGAGGCAGTCTCAGGGAGTCCCTAACATAGGACGAGTTGTGGTTACTGGGTTAATGTAAATTCTGATTTGGTGCCAGTTCTGAGCCTCAGTGTCATGCAGGGTGTTATGCGGTGTCTTATCTCCCGCTCCCCGCATATGGACACAGGATATGGTGAGGCCAAAAAGGAACACCAACGGAGCCATGGATGGGAGGTTCATACCACTATGTTCTTGCTGGCGGCTGGGTTGGAGACACAGGAGACAGGATCTACATGATCTGCAACCTGCCGTCCACTTCTCTGCCAACCAACCAACCCCACTTGCTAGCTGCAATCCGCCCTGCTAACTGCAATCAGTGCTCGCTAGCTCAGCCACCATCAGCTGCTAGCGTAGCCACGGCAGTTATATTAGTGGCCAATGGCTCACTGGTTACAGCTGATGGCCAAATAGCCACAGCTGATGGCCATCCAATCACAGTTGATGACCATTTACTACCCGAGCCAGCACCTTTCCACGTGAGGCCGAGAGCCTGGCTCTGTCCCCACACTCAACCTACTCAGCAAAAGTATCAGAGCACACTGAGGCCAGTTGACGCCCACCTGGGATCTTTCAGACTCTGATAGTTTTCCAAGAGAAAGTGCAATTCAGAGCTGGCTTCTCTTGGAGACAGTGCCTCTAGTGCTGGGGGAGTTGGGTAGGGCAGGGCCCCAGAGAGTCAGCAGGATGGAGCTGTGGAGCTCACCAGACCAATCAGATTCAGATTTGGACTTGTGGGGGCGGGTTCAACGCAGGCAAGATGGAGCCTGCCTGCAGGCTGCATGGGAAAAAGACCCACACAGGGAAAATGCTGACAGTCCTCCAGCCCTCATCCTGAAGCCCCCCTATGTCCCTGACACTCCCCGAGTTATGTCTCAACGCTGGAGCCCAAGGTGAGTGCCTGAGAGTGAGAGAGTCTGTGTCTGGGCCCTTTAAGAGGACATTTGGATTTCCCACCGCCTTCCATCTCACTTCAGTGGTTAGAATCCCCATTGTTTTTCGTAGCCAGATGTTTTGGGAGCTCCACTTTTTGGTACCAGTACTCCGGGCTGGAGGCGGGGGCAGTGTGGGGCTGGGGGCCCTTGCTTCTCTGGGGGGAACCTCCACAGCTGAGTTATCCCTCCTGGTTCTCAACCGCCATACCAAGGTTTCGGGTTAGCCAGTTCCCCATCTCTGCTTCTCCTACTAGTCTCAACATGGCTTTTTTTATTTTTAACTTTAGTTATAAAATTTCTGTTCAGCCAGACTTCAGATGATGCTCCAGGTAGATTTTTCTATAATTTAGTTGTAATTTTAATTTGTTCACGGAAGGAAGCCGGCACAGTGTTTACTCCGCCATCTTGGATCTCCAACGCTTGTTATTTCTTGTCTTATTGGTAATGGTTTTTCTAACAGGTGTGAGGTGATAGCTCACTGTGATTTTGATTTGCATTTCCCTGATGATTAGTGATGTTGAGCATCTTTTCATGTGCCTGTTGGCTACTTTTATGTCCTCTTTGGAAATGTTTCTATTTAGTTCTGCTCATTTTTTAATCAAAAAATATTTTGTTACTAAATTGTCTGAGTTCTTTATATATTTGGATATTAACCCCTTATTCAATGTGTGGTTTGTAACATTTTTATCCCATTCTGTAGGTTGCCTTTTCATTTTGTTAATTCTGTCTTTTGCTGTGCAGAAGCTTTTAAGTTTGGTTTAGTCCCATCTGTTGATTTTGCTTTTGTCATCCGTGCTTTTGGTGTCATACCCAAGAATCATTGCCCAGATCGGTTTTCGCCTAAGAGTTTTATCATATCAGGTCTTTTGTTTAAGTCTTTGATCCATTTTGAGTTCATTTCTGTGAGTGGTGTAACATAGGGGTCCAATTTCATCATTCTGTGTGTGTTTATCCAGTTTTCCCAGCACCATTTATTGAAGAGACTGTCCTTTCCTCATTGGGTGTTCTTGGATCCCTTGTCAAATATTGGTTGAAATTGAAGGCTTTTCAGGGTGGTTTTTCTTGACACAACATTAAATACCTCAGAAAAGGTATTCCCTTTTCAATTTTCTCCATTCTTCTGATTATACTCTGAGAACATTCTGGTTTGGTGCTACTATGACTTTAATACTTTTCACATACACATCCCTTTAGAAAATGAGAAGGAAGGTCTTGGGCTTGGAGCCTTCAGCAGGCTAGAATTTAAACCACTTTCTTTCATTTACATGCTATTCTCTTTGAACTCTTATTGTCTGTGACAGTTTGTGTACAGGTGGGAAAATGAAAAACATGCTTTGGCTGGCCCCTTATCAAATGGTTTTCGTTTTCTATTTATGGTAGTGAGCTATTCATTTATAATGAAAAACTTTATCAGTTTAAAGACACTCAGTTGAAAGAAAGCTACTGAGTAAATGATGGCATTGTTGGTATTCAGATGTGGCCTGAGGAATGGGGGTACTGGGTCAAAGAGACCACCTGTGCCGAGTCAAGAGCAAAAAGAGTGGAATTTTATGATGATTTGGAGGCACTGGTTTTAAATTCTGACAGACTTGGGTTCAAATTCTCCTTTTGCCTGTGAATAGTTTGTCACTTATCAAGGCCCTGAAAATAGCCCCAGAATTTGAGGTCTTGTGAATTCATGAGAAGTAAGATTTTGGACAGAATAAACATCAAGATTACAAAAACAAAGATTGTATGGTGTTTCTGAGAATGAATGCCCACCTTTGTGCAAAGCAGAGACATAAAGTGTTTATTGTTAAAGAGAGGGCTTAGAGAAAAAAACAATAGAGAAATCCCAAACTCATTAAATGTAATTGTTGCTACAAGAATCTTTATTTTTATTTTTGAGGTAGTCCTTTCAACAAGTTCAATTTCATCTGCTGGTGTTTTGTGTTTATCATCTTACTGGACTTTGGAAAACAAACGGTTTGCCAGAACTGAACTTCAGCAATGGAATTCTGTCCCACTCACCTTCTGGATCTCTCCAGAGGATTGATGTTCCTTCTCTGTATTCCCATGTCTCTCTCAGACCCACATATAAGTAAACTTATTATATAAAAAAGGTGATTTTTCAATCAGTGGCTTATTTATTAAATCATGTTGGAATAATTAGTTAGCCATTAAAAAATAAGTTTTACCACAACACATCTATGAGAACGGCTAAAATCCAGAACACGCACAACACCAGATGCTGGTGAGAGGATGTGGAGCGACAGGAACTTTGATTCGTTGCTGGTGGGAATACGAAATGGTGCAGCCACTTTAGAACACATTTTGTTGGTGTCTTATGAAACAACAATTCAGCAATCGTGCTCCTTGGTATTTACCCTAAGTGGCTGAAAACTTAGGCCCACACAACAACCTGCACGTGGACGTTTATAGCAGCTTAATTCATAATTACCCAAACCGGAAGTAACCACGATGCCCTTCAGTAGGCATAAATAAAGTGTGGGACATCCACAGAATGGAATATTATTCAGTGCTAAAAAGAAATGAGCTGTCAAGCCATAAAAAGACATTGAGGAACCTTAAATGCATATTAATATGTAAAAGAAGCCCATCTGAAAAGGTACATGCTATATGATTCCAACCTATGATATTCTACAAAAGGCAAAAATATGGAGACAGTAAAAAGATCAGTGGTTGCCAGGGGTCAGGGGAGGGAGGGATGAGTACGTGGAGCACAGGGGATATTTAAGGCGGTGAAACTATTCTGTGTGAAACTATTATGATGGACACATCTCATTATATATTTGTCAAAACCCATAGAATGAATCATAGAAAACCAAGAATAAACCCTAAGGTAAACTGTGGACTTTGGCTGATGATGACCTGTCAATGTAGATTCATGGGTGTGGGGACAGAGCCCCAAAAAGCAGTTTCCAGGCTCTCGGCCTCACATAGAAAGGTGCTGGCTCAGGTAGTAAATGGCCATCGACTGTGATCAAATGGCCATCAGCTGTGGCCAAATGGCCATCAGCTGTGGCTAGTTGGCCGTCAGCTGTAACCAGTGAGCCACCGGGCACTAATATAACTGGCGTGGCTAGGCTAGCAGAAAAGGGGGAGCTAGCAAGAAGATGGTGGCTGAGCCTGCAAGCGGCGCAGTGAGGGTTGAGAATTGTGTTGCTCCTGGTTCCTGTGTCTCCAACCCAGCTGCCAGTGAGAGTATAGTGGTGTGACTCCCCTACCTATGGCTCCGTGGGTGTTCCTTTTTGGCCTCACCATGTCCTGTGTTCTTATGTGGGGAGTGGGACCAGAGACCCCGCGTGACACATGGCGAAGTCGGCAGGATCCCCTGCACTACAATGGGTTATAATAAATGCCCCTCTCTGGGGGGCTGTTTGATAATGGGACAGAGGCTGTGCATGTGGGTGGGGGGGGTAGGAAATCTCTGTACTTGCCTTTCAGTTTTGCTGTGACCTAAAACTGCTCTAAAATAATAATAATAATAATAATAATAATAATAATAATAATGCCTGTTTTAAAAAGTTAAAACCCAATCTGAAATGTTTGCACAATATTTTTTGGTAGATTAAAGTTTGAGAGATTGGCAAACTTTTTCTATAAATGACCAGATGGTAGATAGTTTCGACTCTGTAGGCCCTATATCTCCATCACAGCTACTTAACTCTGCCGTTGTGTAGCACAAAAACAATCATGATGTCAATGAATGAGCACTTTATTTATAAAAACAGGCAGCAGACCCACATGTTGTAGTTTTTCACCCCTAAACTATATTATTAGAAGAAACTAAGGAAAATATTTCTGACAGGGATAGTATTAAAGCACAAGAAACAGAAGGCAAAGGATAAAGATTGGTAGACAAAATTAGTATTTAGAATCTCTTTGGAAATCTTTAAAAATGCCTGCAAATCAATAAGTACAAGACAATTTACTAGAAAAATGAGGAAAGGCTTTGAATAAACATATCAAATAGAGAAAACCTATATGGCTCATAAACAATGGAGATTTTCCAACCCACTAGTAATTAGGGAAATACAAAGTCCCGTGACAAGGTGAGACCACTTGGTAACCATATTGCCAGCATTAAGTTTCACTTTATCAAAAGTGTGAGTGTATGGAAAATATAACCTCCAACACACAGGTGCTGAAAGAGTAAATTAGCGTAGCCACTTGGGAGTTTAATTTGGTAATTCTTCTTAAATTTAAGAATCATGTTTCCTACAAACTGACCATCTCATTACTTAATTTATATTTGAATCAGATTGTGCCTATGTATAGTAAAAGACACAAAAGGATATGTATTGCATAATAAGGGTGAAAAACTGGAAGGAACTGAGGTGTCTCTTAGTTAAATATACATCACATCTATTCATAAAATTGAATATCAAACTGATTTTATAAAGGTGAGGCAGTGACATAGCAGTGGTTCCCACCTACCAGGGGTGATTTTGCCCCTGAGGGGACATTTGGCAATGTCTGGAGATGGTTTTGTCATGGCTGGGGTTGAGAGGCTACTACCATCTAGGGGGTGGAGATCAAGGATCCTGCAATGTACATGACAGCCCCCCTCCACAAAAACTCCAGCCCTAAATGTCAATACTGCTAAGGTTGAGAAACCTTGGTCTATATAAATTAACGTGGATATCATTCTAAGATGTTGAGTGAAAAAGCCAAGTTATACAGAAATACTTAGAGGACAATCAGATCTGCAATAAAACACACAGTGTGGAAAACAGTTTGGTGGTTCATCAAAAATTAAACATAGAATTACCATATGATCCAGCAATGTCACTCCTAGGTATGTACTGAAGAACTGAAAAGAATTCAAGCACATCCTTGTACACAGATATTCATAGCAGCACAATTTACTATAGCGCAAGATGGAAATAACCCAATGGCCATCAGTGGATGAATGGATAAACAAAACATGGTCTGTCCACACAAAGGAATATTACTCAGCCATAAAAGAAAGAATGAAGCACTGACACATGCTACAAGATGGATGAATCTTGAAAACATGCTGAGCGAAGAAAACCTGACCACAAAGGCCACATACTAAATGATTCCATCTATACGAAATGTCCAGAACAGGCAAATCCACAGGGACAGAGAACAGAGGCATGGTTGCCAGGGGCTGGGCAAGGACAACTGCTAATGAGATGGGATCTCCTTTTGGGGGTGATGAAAACGTTCTGGAACTAGATAGAGGTGGTGGTTGCACAACATTGTGAATGTACTAAATGCCACTGGATTATTCACTTTAAAGTGGTTATTTTTATGTTATGTGAATGTCACCCTCAAAAATAAAACACCTCCCCAAAAGCACAACAAAACCCCACAATAGTACCCTTTTATATATACATATATTTTTTATGTTGGGGAACGGTGTGTTTCTCCAGGGCCCATCAGCTCCAAGTCAAATCGTTGTCCTTCAATCTAGTTGTGGAGGGCGCAGCTCAGCTCCAAGTCCAGTCACCATTTTCAATATTTAGCTCGGGGTGCAGCCTACCATCCCATGTGGGAATCGAACCAGCAACCTTGTTGCTAAGAGTTTGTGCTCTAACCAACTGAGCCATCCAGCCGCCCCTCCTGCAGCTCATTGTCTTTAAGCTAGTTGTGGAGGGCGCAGCTCACTGGCCCATGTGGGAATCGAACCGGCAACCCTGTTGTTCAGAGCTCACGCTCTAACCAACTGAGCCATCCGGCCGCCCCAATAGCACTCTTATTTTATGCGTTTGTGTTCGTTTACATGCCACATGCAGACAGAAATCTGCCAGGATGCCCATCAAATGCATCATCATGATCACATGGCCATCGCATAACTTTTAGCCTCGTTTGTGACATTTCAATTATTTAGTAAGAAGAAGTAAATATTTGTGTGTTGTTTGATTTTTAAAGTCTTTAAAAAGACATTTAGTTGGGTAAGTGACCTGGATGGGGAAGGATAAAGGTAGAGAGCATGTCTGACAGCTTCCCTAGCCCCAACGGGCAATGGCAGGACTGCTCTCCTGCCAGCGCCAGCAGCCAGGGCCACAAATCCCAATTTGCAGAATATTAGACTCCGCTGGAGCCCCTGAGAAGCTAAGGTAATTGACTCACCCCTGGCAGACAGGGAGGGGAGGAAAGTGCGGATAGCCTCCCTGAGGTTGTCCCCTCCCTCGCAGGGTCCCCAGAGGTCCCAGCATCCCGGTAACAGAAGCAGAGGTAGTAGGACCACAGCAAAAAAAGGCAGCGGGCGGGGAAGCAGAGGTGGCATAAATAATGAAGGTCAGGATCCAGGGAACCCCCTGCCCCGCTGGCACGTTCAGGGTGGCAGGCTCCTCACCTTGCAGCCGAGCCCTCACCTGTACAGCCCTTATCTGCAGGGAAATGCTAAGCCAGGTTCTTCCACTGGGGTAAGGCAGAAGTGGGTACAGGGCCTAGAGCCCCAGGTGAGTCACATTTCCTCCCTTCCACCTGACTAGAGACACCTGGGGAATGAGCATCTGCCCTGGGCTCAGAGAAGCCCCCCTGTTTATACAACTCCTTGTGAAATTTGAATCTCTGGGGTGGGGGCAGCAGGCAGGGCTTTACTTCTTAGCTTCAAGGCAATGTGACAATTATTACCTTATGAGGACGTTTCACTGGACAGGTGAGAAAACTCAGGTGCAAAAGAGCTTCCGCTTAAAGTTACCCAGAATACCTGTTTGACTTTGTATCTCTCCCCTCTCTGTTCTGGCCAGAAACCAATGGTAAAAGAGTTGGGGCGAGCCAGAGAAAAGCAAGAGACAAGAGGACTCAGGATTGAGAGCCTTTGGCCACTACTCAAGTTGTGAAGTTTGGGGGGGGGGGGTGTGGGACAGGTGGGATGATGGTAAGGAGATAAGGATGAAAAGGGAGAGAGAAGGGAGGGAGGATGCAGAAGGAAACTAAAGAGCTCATTGAGAAGAGACGGCCAGAATGAGGGCAGACAGGTAAGGCAAGATGGGGTCTGAGAGACAAGGCCCACCTAGCCCGTGGTTCTCAACTAGGGGCAGTTCTGCCCCCCCAGGGGACATTGGACAATGTGTGAAATGTGTGAAGGTATTTTTGATGATCACAATTGAGAGATGCCACTGGCATTTATGGCCAGGGATGCTGTTTGACATCCTGCAATGCACAGGACAGCCCCACCAGAAAGAATGATCCGACCCCGTGTCCCTAATGCCGAAGTGGGGAAACCCTGCCCTAGGGGTATATGTGGGCAAGACTTGTCCATCAATGGGGTGGCCCCAAGTCTCTAGGTGGGGAGTTGTCCTCACCGCGCTGTGTGTTCCTCTAAGTTCCAGATAGCCGGGTTCTTTCTCTCTCTCTCTCTCTCTCTCTCTCTCTCTCTCTCTCTCTCTCTCTCTCTCCCCCCCCTTCGCTCTCTCTTTTCCTCAGTTTACTCACAGAGGAACCCCTAATTACAGTGTTCTCTTGGTAGATCAATGCCAGGAGGTTTTAGTCCCTCTCTCTGCCGTTCTGAACCCACACCCATCATGGTTTTACAGCTTTTTTCTTTTAACTTAACAAAATGAGTAGACTTTATGTTTTAGATTTACAGAAAATTGAGCAGATAGCACAGAGAATTCCTATATACCCCCTCTCTCCCTGCACACAGCCTCCCCTGTTATTAACATCCTGCACTAATGAGGTACCTGCGTTACAGCTGATGAACTAATATTGACACATCACTATTAATGAAAGCCCCCAGTTCACATTCGGGTTCACTCTTGGTGAACATCCTGTGATTTTTGATGAATGCACATCGTCTTGTGTCTGCCATTACAGTATCACACAGAACAGTTTCACCACCTTAAAAAAATCCCAAGTTCTACCTATTCACCTCTTCCTCTCTCCCCAGGGCCCCTGGTAACCACAGATCTTTTTGCTGTCTCCATTGTTTTGCCTTTTCTAGAATGAATGGGCAGACCTCTGAGCTGCATTCTGCATCCCCACCATTTCAGAGGGTAGTACCATGTTTCCCTGAAAATAAGACCTAGCTGGACATTCAGCTCTAATGCATCTTTTTGAACAAAAATTAATATAAGACCTGGTATTGTATTGTATCATATCATATCATATCATATCATATTATATTATAAAGATCAGGTCTTATATTATAGTAAAATAAGACGGGTCTTGTATTAATTTTTGCTCCAAAAGGTGATTAGAGCTGATAGTCCGGCTAGGTCTTATTTTTGGGGAAACACGGTATATGTGGCCCCTGGACCACCTCTCCAGGACATGGCAAGCTCATATCTTATAGTTCCCCTCCCTCTCATTCTTCATGGTTGTGGGTTTTTGTGATCTTAATTGATATGGGGAAGGAGTGTGTGAATGGAACAGCATGGTGAAGCCGACATCTCTCTGGTCCTGAAAGTGGCCTCTGACATTCATTAATAGCCAAGTGGTGAGTGTAGCAGAAAGGTTAGGAAAAGATAGGCTTTGGGGTCAAGCAGATGTAGATTCAGATCTGGAGCTGTTATCCCTTGGACAAGTGATGTATCTTCTGTGGGATTCAGCTGCCACATCTGTAAAATGGGGATCATAACAGGTGCTTCATGATGTTGCGGTAAATATTTAATAAGAGACATGTGACCACAGGTGCCTGGTCCATAGTGTTACTGAGCAAGGCTCACTGCCCGATGTGCACAGAAGCCAATACTATGGCACCAGCTTTTCAGAAAAAGGAGCTTTTATTTGTGAGTTCAGCCAGCAAGAAGACAGGAGGCTAAGCTCAAATCTGTCTCTGATCCAGGCTTCTGGGCCAGATTTAAGGGGTTTCAGCACCGGATCTTCCTGGACAACAGACCCCTTGCTTCTGAAAGGGTTCCACATTCAGGTTCTGGTCATGTCCCCGTCCTTTGGTTCGTGGGGGGAGCAGTTAAGGTTTCACAAGTGTTACTCGTGAGTGGTGTTCACTATTGTTACTCCTGAACTTTGGTTCTGGCTCTTGTTAGAAACAGGATAGGGCCAGTGTGAGCTGGTTCTGCAGTTACAATAGGACACATCTACTAAAGGGTAGCTCTTCTCATCAAGAGCTCTAAATCCAGGACACATGATGATGAGGGTCATGACAAAGTTAGGAGCAAGGATTCTTAAACTCACTCAGGAATCGTTTTTGCAAGCACCCTGGAATGAGGGACTTGTCTCTCTGCTTTGGGAAGAGAATATGCAGGAGGGCTGCACAGAGGAGGTGACATTTAAGCTGAATCTTAAACAGGCATTTGCAGGTAGAGAAGGGAAAGAACCAGGATCCAGGCAGAGGGGGAGTGCCAAGGAATTGCAACTGCATTCTCTAGATTCTCGGTTCTCAACTCAGGATGACTTTGCCCCCCGTGGGGACATTGGCAATGTCTGGAGACATTTTTGGTTGTCACAACAGAGCAGGGGCTATTTGCATAGCTGGTAGAGGTCATGGATGCTTTTAAACACCTTACAATGTACAGGACATCCCCCTTGGCAAAGAATGATCTGGCTCCAAATGTCAAGAGTCCCACGGTTGAGAAACCACGCACTAGACATTGGGGAACAAGGGAGGCTTGTGAGCACAACCCGTGTGACCCTGACCCTACCCATTCAGCCTCTTCTTGGACGCTCTTGTTTCCAAATCATTGACTTTGACTCGCCCCTGTAAGATCGCAGAGTGACAGGACTGAGGGAGGCTGTTGGGGCCACCACCCTGGGGACCTACGGGCAGGCGCTGACCCAGAAGTGGAGGAAAGATGCGCATGATTCCAGGGGCGGGAAGTCAAGAAATTCTGGAAACCAGTGATGTCACAGCCTTTAGTCACCAAACTGGCTGGTTCCCTCTTTGTGTCTCGTTGTCAACTTGTCAGGGCTTGACTAAGGACCGCGGCCCACTTACGAGGGCATGTATTACTTTTTTTCTATTTTCAAAATTGTGGTGACATACGCATAACACAAAATGTACCATTTTAGCCATTTCATAGTATACAGTTCAGTGGCATTAAGTACTTTCATGATGTTGTGCAACCGCCATCTCTGTCTAGTTCTAGAACTTTCTTATCACCCCTAGGGAAAGTGCCAGATGCCTTAGCAGTCACTCCCCATTCTTCCATCCCTCCAGCCCCTGTCAATCACTGATGTGCTTTAAACTGCTACATGAATGATCACGACAGCACTGTTTACAATAGTGGGGAAAAACCCCAAATGTCCATCAGCTGGTGAATGGATAAACAAAATGTGGGCCATCCACACAACAGAATATTGTTTGGCCAAGAGAAGGAATGAAGCACTACAACATGGATGAACATGTTGGACATGATGCTGAGTGAGAGAAGCCAGACACAAAAGGCCACAGAGTGCATGATCCCATTGATATGAAATGTCCAGAACAGGCAAATCCATAGAGACAGAATGGAGATTAAAAGTTTACTGCCTTTTATACTTTACATTGCCTAATAAAATAAGATCATTTAAAGATAGTTAGGTTATTCATAAAGAAATATTGATATCTCATTAAACTGACGTTATTTAGTGATCACAGGCTATGTACCTTTGCTCACTTGGTGTATTGATTTAATTATCATAGAGAGCACCTACTGTGTGCCAGGTCACATTCTAAGTACAGTGGTACCTCGGTTTTTGAACGTCTCCGTTGACGAACATTTCGGTTTACGAATGGCGTATATTTTATAAATCTATGGTATCATTAGATAGTAAAATTCATGCTAAATTTGCAGCTTTAGGGGTTGATTTTAAAGGTCTGGAATGGATTAATCCATTTTGCATTGCATTCTATGAGGAAACTGTGCCTTGGTTTTCGAACGTTTTGGAACTCGAATGGTCTTCCGGAATGGATTGTGTTAAAAAACCGAGGTACCACCGTAATAGCTCGTTTCTTTCTCACAACAGCTCTTTGAAATGGGTAAGAGGAAATGGAGGTACAGAATGGTGAAAAAACTCACTCAAGTTTATATGACAGGCAGAGCATGGATTGTAACTTATGTTGGCTGACTCCCGCGTCCCTTTGATGGCTGTGTTGCATTGCCTCAGAACATATTGACGTGCCTCATGGGAGCTGGCAAAAACAAGAATGCTATTTCCAAACACTTTCCTGCCTCTGATTTCTGGCATGAATAACGCCAGGGGAAGAATCTGATTGATTCATATTAAGTTAGAGATGCACCCTAGCTCAAGGAGTTGTAGCCATGGGGAAGGGACATTCTGTGGTAGAGTAGCAGAGCAGCAATGGCTGGAAGCTCCAGTGAAGAGACATTTTCATTTTTGAAGACAATCTAGAGGATTAGAAGGGAGACAGCCAGCTATGAGTTCAAGTCTTGGCTCTGCCATTTTGACAGTCTTACATTGAACAAGTTACTTAGCCTCTCTGTACCCCAATATTCTCAATGAGTATGCTCAAGATACTCAAAATGGGGGTGATAAAAATAGCACCTTTCTCACTAGGTTGATGAGAGGATGGAGTGGGAATTCCAACAATGCTAGCTGTCGTTTATCAGGAGAAGCCCCTTAGGCAAGTCCAGGTGAAAGACAATGACCTTTCTCCATCCAGTAGCTGAGCAGTCCCTGTCACCCCCACATCTCAGGCACAGACTCCATGCAAAGAGCCAACCTCTCAGCAGTGACTGAATTCATCCTCATCGGCTTCTCCGACTTCCCCCACCTCCGGCTGCTGTTCTTCCTCTTGTTCCTGCTCATGTACCTGTTCACGTTGCTGGGGAACCTGCTCATCATGGCCACCATCCGGAGCGAGCGCAGCCTCCACACGCCCATGTACCTCTTCCTGTGCGCCCTCTCGATCTCCGAGATCCTCTACACCTTCGCCATCATCCCCCGCATGCTGGCCGACCTGCTCTCCACCCACCGCTCCATTGCCTGGGCGGCCTGTGCCAGCCAGATGTTCTTCTCCTTCACATTTGGCTTCACCCACTCCTTCCTGCTCACCGTCATGGGCTATGACCGCTATGTGGCCATCTGCCACCCGCTGCGTTACAACGTGCTCATGAGCCCCGGTGTGTGTGCCTGCCTGGTGGCCTGGTCTTGGGCGGGTGGCTCAGTCATGGGGCTGGTGGTGACAGCGACCATTTTCCACCTCACCTTCTGTGGACCCAATGAAGTCCACCATTTTGCTTGTCACGTACCACCACTGTTGAAGTTGGCCTGTGGGGACAATGTCTCCACTGTGGCCCTGGGCGTGGGCCTGGTGTGCATCACGGCTCTGCTGGGCTGCTGTCTCCTCATCCTCCTCTCCTACGCCTCCATTGTGGCCACCATCTTGCGGATCCCCTCAGCTGAAGGCCGGCACAAGGCCTTCTCCACATGCGTGTCCCACCTCACCGTGGTGGTCGTGCACTACGGCTTCGCCTCTGTCATCTACCTCAAGCCTAAGGGTCCCCAGTCCCTGGAAGGAGACACCCTGATGGGTATCACCTATACCGTCGTCACACCCTTCCTCAGTCCCATCATCTTCAGCCTCAGGAACAAGGAGCTGAAGAACGCCATGAAGAAGACCTTCCTCAGCAAAATCTACCCAGAAAAAATATGACAATCTGGGAAGAGTTCCTTGGAGACAGGTAAATTGGGTTACCTGCTGCTGCCACTAGAAATGGCACCCTGTCAATTTGTTTGTCTGGTGCTTTAAGGTTTGCAAGGACCCTTGCAGGCAGCATTCAAATGCACACACCATAGTTAAACAAAACAGCATCAAGGACATATTCAGGGTGGAAGGACATAGGAGGAAATCAGATTCAGTGATTCCTGTCTGTTGGCAGGACACTTTGTAAGGCAGCGTTAACTCTGCAATCAGTTCTTCTCTTTCCAGGAACCAGAGGGGTCTAATTACTCCCAACACCATCAGCCCGTATTGCAAAGAGAAATGGAAGATGTCAGCCTCCCCTCCCCGACCCCAACTAGGCGGCAACAAGTAGCTACAACATAGATTTTGTAAGGCTACAAAAGACTAAGTAAGCCAGGTTACAGTGGAGGAGAACAAAGCACCCTAAATTTCAGCATTGCTCAGAACTGTGCAGGAGCAGTTAGAAACAGTAATCAAGCGAACTGAACCTCCGCATTTCAAATGTGAAGCATGAACAGCTGCAGAGAGACAGAGAAGTCTCTACAGTTAGTTTGAGGAAAGAAGTCCCTCCATGAGAAGTTGCCTGCTGTGTTAGAGAGTGATGTGGCACGTGGGCCATAGGGGGACTCTTTGTTGAACCACAATGATGAGTGCAGAGCCCAGGATAAAGGTGCCCCTATGGTTACACCACTTTAAAGCTCCCCTATGGGCAAGAGAAGGGATTTCAGGTTGACCGTCCTGCATAGTGTTTATAATTTGTTGTAAACACATGTATTCAAGAGAATGACAAATACTGTATGATATCACTTATATGTGAAACATAAAACAGCTGAACTTGTAAAAACAGTAAAGTGGTGGTTACCAGAGGCTGAGGGACCAGGGAAATGGGGAGATGTTTAAGGGTTTAAGGGGACAAATTTTTAACCAGTAGATAAATAAGTCCTGGAGGTCTAATGCACAACAGAGTGACTATAGCAATACTGTATTATAAATGTTAAAGTTGCTAAGAGATTAGATCTTAATTGTTCTCACCACAAAAACGAAATGATAATTATGTGACAAGATAGAGGTGACAGCTAACACTGCAGTAGTAATCATATTGCAATATATTAATGTATCAAATCAACACGTTATACATCTTAAACTTACACAATGTTATGTCAGCTATAATCTCAATTAAAAAAGGTTTCCCTGATAAATTTATATTGTTTCTGAATATGAATTTATACATTTATTTTAAAATAGCAATTTATAATACTTAATGGACACAAGTTTATGGTGATACTTTCATACACAACATAATATGATTAAAATGCACAAACAATAAATTAATCAAGTTAGCCAAAGTTAGAAGAAAGGAAAACCTGTGTATTCCTCTTAAAGTTGAATAGTAAACCGTGTATCATTTGTCCTAAAATGGAATTCAGTCTTTCTCTATAACTTGAGCAATAAAAAATTCCATGTGAACGTGAAGTGGGAGGATTTGGGAAACAATTTCAGTCAAAACTGGGGAACCCAAAGCGTCTTCCTTGGCAGAATATACTGTGTGTTTCCTGTTACTGCTCGTGTACATTATCTCATTACAGCCTTACAATGGAGGACCAAGGCAGCTAAACTCATCCACTCCGTCAGACTGAGCTCAAAACGGTTACACGGCTCATCCAAGATCATGCAAATGGATAGGGCTAAGTTTCCAATGTAGGTCTTTTCTGATTCCCATTCCTCTCCCCTTAGTGCTTCACACACCATCTTCCTACAGTGATTTTCTTGGGTCTCTGGTTCAAGGAGGACTAGCCCATTTTCAAATCAAACACTCCAGCATCTTAAGAGCCTTTTAATCCATAGGTGGTCTAGGATGGCATTAAAATTGCAAGTTTTGCTTGATGAGCTTGGTATCAGAGGGGAAGGTGTGAGTTGGGGAAATGTCCAACTGGAGCACCGACTTTGACATATCCATCTCCGTTACCAGTGTAGAAGGAGTGGGACCTCAGTGAAGGGGGTTGTGGTCCAGCGGGGGTGCCACGGGGAGAAGAGCTACTCCAAAGAGCTTCCTCCCCTGCCCCTCGTCTCCCGGAATCTCCTTCTCCAGGAACAGCCTCCTCTCTATGGCTCCTAGCCTCCATGAGTGGTCCCCATGACTCATCACCATGGCAACAGTGGGTGGGAAAGGAGACAGGTGACACCTTACTCTCTCAAGAGGTAAAAAGAGATGCTCTAAAGTGCAGATAGAGCTGTGCAGTGATTAAGTGATGAAGCAAAATGCTTTTGTTAAATCACACTCCGTCTCTTAGCCTCAGTTTCCTATCATTACACTGGGTATAATAGTAATGTTGCCACTTAGGATATTTCTGAAAATTAAATAATATCACCTATGTAGGGCAATAGATAGTGACTGGCATGTAATAAGCACTCAAATGCCCGCTTTTAAAGATCTATTTAATAGTTATTTGTGGCCTTCTGTGTCTCAAATCCTGTGCTAGTTTTGGGAGTCCAGAGATGGGCTTGGTGTTATTCCCTGTCTTTGAAGAGTTTCCGTGGTGCTGGGGAGAATGCTCCGTGGTACACAGAGAAATCAGGGCGCTCACCAACATATGGACCAAGGGCTAAAGGCCACCAAAAGGGGGGTGACTGCTGTAGTTTGGGCTGCATCAGCCAGTCTTCCCCTCAATCCACTACTCCAGAGGCTGTCACCAGCGCCTCCCCCACTTCTCAAAGGACATTTGGAAGTTTCTGGAGACGTTCTTGCCTGTTACAATTGCAGGAGGGAAAATGTGCTGCACTATCTAGTGGGTGAAGGCCAGGGGTGTTGCTCAGCTCCTACAATACAGAGGACAGTGAACCACAAAGAATGAGACAGCCTCAGATGTCAACAATGTCAAGGATGACAAACCCTGCTGTAGCCACCCAGGAAACATTTATTGAGCACCTACTGCATGCCAGGCACTTTTTTATTTCTTTATTTTATTTATTTATTTTTTAAGGAGGGCGCAGCTCACAGTGACCCATGTGGGGATTGAACCAGCAACCTTGTTGTTGAGAGCACCGCGCTCTAACCAACTGAGCTAACCGGCCACCCCTACCAGGCACTTTTTTAGATGTCACTGGAGATACAACGTTGAACTGATTAGATGTGACCCCTGATCTCAGTGCTTGCACTTGAGAAGGTGAAGATTTGGATATTAAACAAATAATCACACTAATGAATACACATAATAAGTTGTGAAAAAAAGCTATGAGGAAAAGAAAGGAGTTGCTATGAGGGCTTACAATAGGGGTGGTGACTCAGTATGGGGGAAATCAGGGAAGGCTTTCCTGAGGAGGTGACATTTAAGGTTGGGCCTAAGCATGTGTAAGAGAAGGAAAAGAGTGTTCCAGGTAGAAGCAGCAGCACGTGCAAATTTCTTGAGGTCTGGAGTGCCTGGTTTATTGTAGGAATCGCCAGGGAGCTAGTCGGCTGGAGATCTGGGGAAGACTGGCGAATAGAGTTGGAGATGAAATATGGACCCACCACATTAGGGTTTATCCTGTACCCTAAGGGTATATGCAGGGGGGTGATCTTTCAGATTTTCCTTTTGCAAAGATCCCTCTGGCTGCTGGACAGAGACAGCCTTGGGGGTTGGGGGTGGAGGAGAAGGAAAACATCCTTGAGGAGGGCACTGGACGTTCATCCATAAGCAAGGGGATGGGGTCAACATTTCAGAAGAGCAGAGCATGCGAAGTGAAGGCAGCAAATTGCGTCTCTCAGGTTGGCCTTTGCCTCCAGCAATTAGTATCGAAACACTTGGGGGCTCCAATTAGCCCAGGGAGAGGGTGTCCCCTAAAGTCTGGAGATTGCCCCCTCAACAGCTCTCCTCTGTGCTCCAGGCCCTTTAATCACCTCTCTGGGCTCTGGCCCTGCCTTGGGGATACCAAAGAATGTGGCACTGATGGGGCCATTAGCCAGGAGCGGCAATCATCTAGGAATGCAGTACGTGTGTGTGTGTGTGTGTGTGTGTGTGTGTAACTTTAGAAAATAGAAGCTGAACAATGGAGTGGGGGGGAGCATAGAGCCCCTGGGGGCGAGTGGCCTGGATGACACTGTGGGCAGAGGGGCTGGGTTGTGGTGTGGAAGGTCATCACCCCAGGACCCTGGTTGTGTTCATCGACCTTTTGGCACTTACTATTTCCATCACCAGATAAGTTAAGGATGGCTTCTGGGTTTTGATCTTTTGAGAGAAAAGAAGTGCACGGTTTTTGGGAGGCGGTGGTGAAAGACTCTAGGGTGAGGCAAGTGAGGCACTCACCTTGACTACAAAACGTAAGGGGTCAAACTAATGGTTTGATTTTCTTTGTGAAATAAAAGAACTGATGTGTGTTAAGCACTTAAGGCCGTCCTTATTGTTAGTCATTAGGGAAATGCAAACCAAAACCACAATAAGGTACCACTAGAATGGCTATAATAAAAAAAGTTAGGTAACTTGGTGTTGGCGAGGATGTGGAGAAATTGGAACCCTCGTCCACTGCTGGTGGGGACGTAAAAGGGTGCAGCCGCTGCAGAAAACAGTCTGGCAGCTCCTCAAGTGATTAAACACTGAGTTACCATATGGCCCAGTAATTCCCCTGGGGGATAGGTATATACCTCAAAATGCAAAAACTATAATACACAAATGTTTATAGCAGCATCACTTATGCCAGCCCAGAAGGTGGAAACAACCCAAATATCTATCAACAGGTGAATGAATAAATAACATGTAGTATATCTAAACAATAGAATATTACTCAGCCATAAAGAGGAATGAGAGTCCTGATACAGGCTACAATGTGGATAAACCTTAAAAACATGATGCTGAGTGAAAGAAGCCAGGCACAAAAGGGTTAACTATTACATGATTCCATTTATACGAAATGTCCAGAACAGGCACATCTATAGAGACAGTAGATTTGTGATTGCTTAGGGCTGGACGGAAGGGGGAAAGAGGGATGATAGCTAAAAGGTATAGGGTTTCTTTTGGAGATGATGAAAATGTTCTAAATTGACTGTGGTAATGATTACGCATATCTTTAAGTGGGTGAATTATATGGCATGTGACTTATATCTCAATACAACTATTTTTAAAAAGACCATACCTAGCTGATGATAAATGCTCAAAAAATTGGAAGCTGTTAACTGTTAACAAGGAAGGAAGGAAGGAAGGAAGGAAGGAAGGAAGGAAGGAAGGAAGGAAGGAAGGAAGGAAGAAGACAGTTACTTTTGTCTCCAATTCAAACATTCGGCTTGATTTTGAGCTAAAGATTCCGTAGAGCAGTGGCCCCCAAAGTGTCGTTCCCAGACAAGTAGCCGCTTCTATTCTAGAACATCAGATGGCAGAACCCCTCCCAGACCCACTGAATCAGACACTCAGAGTTCCAGCAGCCTATGACTTCACCAGCTCCTCCAGTAACGCTGATGTGCCCCCACGTTGGAGACCCATTGCCAAAGGAGACTCACTTGGCCAACCTCGTGCTGCACCCTTGCCCTGTGCTGGCTTTGTGACCCTGAGCAAGTCCCAAACCTCACTGTGTCCATTTCCTCATTTTTAAATGGGGTGTAACCCAAAAGGGCTGCCTGCCTCTGCCTGAACATCTCCCTTGAAACAGGGCCAGGTCTGCAGGTGCATCCCCCCAATATATCTGACTCCACAACACATGAAAGAGAAATGGAATTTTATTGAGAATTTCAAGGGAGTTGGGGAAGGGGATTTATATTAGGTACTCTATGGCAACCTTATAAACCTTATAAAATGCACATTTATTTCCCTGCTTGTTTCTCAAATTTTTTCATCAGCCACTGGGTCTGGGTCAATTGCCAGGAAACAGGTTTTTCTTCCTGTCTCTTCGCTTTCCCTCAACCCAGCCATTACCTCCTTATCCTGCTCCCACACCTTCACCTCAGCTTTCTACACATATCTTTTCTCCCAGGGAGAAAGTCAGATCCCTTCATTCTCTTTGCAATTCACATCCTTAAACCTCTCATTCAGCTCAGTCAGCAGAGGCCACTCATAGGAGGAGCCCTCCCGCAAAACTGTGAAGAACCAAAGATGAAAAACCATGTCACCGTCAAACAATGCTTTCCTTTCCTCAAGACATTGGTCAGAAGGAGAGGGATGATGTGTCTGAAGCACAGAACACGATGTTTGGTACACAGCAGACGCCAAATCCCTGTCACGGTTGTCGTTGTTTTGGGCAGAGCAAACATCTTTCATTCACTCATTCAAGATAAGCCACGCACATAAGTTTCCTGACACAGCCATATGGGCATCCCCTCCTCCATGCCACTCTCAGGCATGGGAAACGGGAAGAAGTTGACACACAATGTCAATATTGGGGTGGTTGTGACATCAAGGAATCCAGGAGGAATGAGGTCAATCAGATTGGGGGAAAGAAGAGAAAACAAACAGCTAGAATTTACAGAGCACTTACTAAGGGTGGAGGTTGGGGGAATTCCCATATAGGAATCATCACCAGTGAAGCATAATTATACCCATTTTACAGACAAAGACTGAAGGGTCTCCACCCACCACACCTCCTGCCACAAAACCAACAACTTCAAGAGCTCTAGAGAAAGAGCTTGCTGAGGAAGGTCTTCTTCATGGCGTTCTTCAGCTCCTTGTTCCTGAGGCTGAAGATGATGGGACTGAGGAAGGGTGTGACGATGGTATAGGTGACGCCCATCAGGGTGTCTCCTTCCAGGGACTGGGGACCCTTAGGCTTGAGGTAGATGACAGAGGCAAAGCCGTAGTGCACGACCACCACGGTGAGGTGGGACACGCATGTGGAGAAGGCCTTGTGCCGGCCTTCAGCTGAGGGGATCCGCAAGATGGTGGCCACAATGGAGGCGTAGGAGAGGAGGATGAGGAGACAGCAGCCCAGCAGGGCCGTGATGCACACCAGGCCCACGCCTAGGGCCACAGTGGAGACATTGTCCCCACAGGCCAACTTCACAAGAGGTGGCACATGGCAGAAAAAATGGTGGACCTCATTGGGTCCACAGAAGGTGAGGTGGAAAATTGCCGCTGTCACCACCAGCCCCATGACTGAGCCACCCGCCCAAGACCAGGCCACCAGGCAGGCACAGACACCGGGGCTCATGAGCACGTTGTAACGCAGCGGGTGGCAGATGGCCACATAGCGGTCATAGCCCATGACGGTGAGCAGGAAGGAGTGGGTGAAGCCAAATGTGAAGGAGAAGAACATCTGGCTGGCACAGGCCGCCCGGGCAATGGAGCGGTGGGTGGAGAGCAGGTCGGCCAGCATGCGGGGGATGATGGCGAAGGTGTAGAGGATCTCGGAGATGGAGAGGGCGCACAGGAAGAGGTACATGGGCGTGTGGAGGCTGCGCTCGCTCCGGATGGTGGCCATGATGAGCAGGTTCCCCAGCAACGTGAACAGGTACATGAGCAGGAACAAGAGGAAGAACAGCAGCCGGAGGTGGGGGAAGTCGGAGAAGCCGATGAGGATGAAGACAGATGTGGAGGTGTGGTTGAGCCCTAGCATGGTGGTCACACCTGGTCGGGGAGAGAGGGAAGAACTCAGTGGCTAGAAACTTGGGGTCTCCGGTGAGTCCTCCTGCGAGGACTTCCCTGAGGGGCTCCCTCACCTCTCCAAGTCATGGTTAGTCCCCCTGCAAAATGACGTTCATAATAACAATCTGCCCCGCCGAGCTGCTTGAGGTTTAAATAAAACCATGCATCTAACGTGCTTAGCACAGTTCCTGGCCACCAAGAATTCAGTAAGTAAATGACAATCATTACTACTACTATTTTTAACTCACAGTGGTAGGAACTCAGGTTCTCTGTTCAGCCACACCTGGGTGGAGTTGTTTCCTAGCAAGGGCTCGCTGCCTGAGGTGCACAGAAGTCAACACTATGGCACTGGTTTTTGAGAAAAGAACTCACTTTTTTTTTGCAAGTTCGGCTGGCAAGGAGACAAGAGACAAGGCTCAAATCTCTCTCCCTGGGTTCTGGGCCAGATTTAAGGGGTTTCAGCCCCTGATCTTCCTGGACAACAGACTCTTTGCTTCTGAAAGGGTCAGGTTCAGATTATAGTCAGATCCCCGCCCTTTGGTTCCGCTGCGGGGCAGTTAAGTGTTCACAAGGGTTACTTGCAAGTGATGTATCCAAGATTTCAACTTTGGTTCCATGTCTTGTTAGACCACAGGATAGGACCCGTCTGAGCTGGTTCTGAGGGTATAGCGTTTCCATTTCAGACCTTGTCATTGCCCCTAGTCATTTTTCTAAATAGGTAAGGAAAATTTGAAAAAGCAACAATCCAGTTTTTTTAAAAAAAATTATTATGCTGGGATCTTTAATAAGATTTTTTGCATTGGAAAAATCTGATGCTGGTTGGAGTTCCATCTTTGAAAGAATAATGGAAATCCTGTGATCACTATGCTCAAATATGCAGCCTAAACTCTGAGCTGTCTGCGAGGCTTAGCAAGTATTAAGTGGTGGCTTTTTTCTTTTCATTCAAGACTCTACCATGTTATCCACATGAGTTAAATAAATTTGAGAAGATGTTTCAAAACAGTACTTCAAAAGCAACAACAACAGCATTGGGTTAATTCCTTAATCTTTCTGAACCTTAATTTTCTGATCCCTAAAAGGAAGTTGGTCATAATAACCCCTAGCCGACAAGGTTGTTATGAGGATTAAATAAGATAAAGACATAAGGGGCCTTCCACAGCACCTGGAACACACACTTGAGAAGATTGAGGCCAGCATAAATTACCAGAATTAGCTTCTCTTAAAATGTGGCAACCTATGATTGTATCTCTCTTTTAACTGGTGCATTTAATGCATTTATCTTTTTGGTAATAGTGTTGGTTTGGACTTAATTCTGTCATTTAATATTTGAGCTATTATATATTAATATGAGCTATTATTAATTATATATTATATATTAATATGAGCAATTATATATGAGCTATTATATATTAAATATATATTAATAAAAATAGCTAACATATACATATGCTTATATACGTATGTATACTTAATATATAAAAACACAAAAATGTGCACATACTCCTATCCGCTCTACCAAAAACACACACCAATCCCCTGCCCCCAAAACCAATAAGAACATGGAATCGTCACCGAAAAGGACCTTGTGTGAGGCCATAAAGGAAGTCTAGGGAAATTTCCAAGTGCCAATATTGCAAAGCCCCAGGTTATCTGACCATACTGCAATAAAATTAAGAATTAAGAAGAAGAGGGTACCTGAAAGTTCCCACGTATTTGGAGCACAAATATTAGGTCGGACCGTTTGACAGTGCCATAGTAACATGTTACTCACTAATCTTTGGGCTAAAAGGAAAATTATGGAATGCTAAGAACTGAATGACAATGATAAATTGAAATGACTAAATGAAATGGATTGTGCCCTGGAGTAGAACAAAAGGATATTAATGGAAAAACTGCAAAAATTGTAGGAAGACCTGTAGTTTGCTATAGAGCATTATACCAATGTTATTTTCCTGGTTCTGATCACTGTACTGAAATTCTGTAAGATGCTAACATTTGAGGAAATTGAGTGAAGGGAGCACAAAATTTTTCTCTGTTATTTTCGCAACATTTATGTAAGTTTAAAATTAGTTAAAAATTAAAAAAAAACAGATACCATCCAAAGTAGCACAAAATCTATCAAGTATCTGCAATAAATTTAAATGAGCACATACAAGACCTCCACAGAGAACAATTAAACCTCTAATTAATAGAAAATATGGCAAATGATATAAATAAGTGGATGAAATGGAAAGACAACATCATAAAGATGTTAATTCTCCCCCAAATTTAATCTATACCTTCAATGTAATATTCTCAAAAAATGATAAACTTATTCTAAAATTTCTATGAAAGGATAATGATCTATGAATAACTAAGTTAACCTTGAAATGAAGAGTGAAAGGCAGTGGAGGAGACTGTCTTCCAAGATTCTGAGAATTCTACACAAGATTTGGAAATAAAGCAGTGTAGGATTATTGCAAGGACAAACAGACCAGTGGTTCAGAATGGAGACTTCACATATGAAGCCATTCATATATGGTTAAGGTCACACCACAAATAAATCAGAAAAGGACAAATTGTTCAGGGGATGCTGTCGAGGAGATTATCTCTTTATATAGATAAAAACAAAACTGGACTCTTAATTAGTACGAAGAAAAGATCAAGATGGATTAAACCTAACTGTGAAAGATAAAAACATAGTTAATAAAAGAAAGGTAGTAGGATCTTTGTGATCTAAGAACAGGAAGCGAGTTCTTTAAAAAGAAGAAAGCGCAAACTGTAAATAAAAAAGATCAATTCCATTGCATCAAAATTATGAATCATATTAATAAGGAGCGTCATGGATACCATTGACCGATGACAGAAGCAAGATGTTTGCAATATTCAATCAGTTCTAGAGATCTGCTCTCCATCACAGAGCCTGTAGTTAACAATACAATAATGTGCGTGCACTTAAAAACTTGTGAAGAATATGGACAACGATATTGTATTATAACCATCAAATTTGCTAAGAGATCTTAATTATTGCCACCACATAAAAGAAATGATCATTGTGTGATGTGATAGAGGTGCTATCGCTACAATGGCGATCATATTACAGTATAGAAATGTACCAACTTAACGTGCACACTTTAAATTTACAAGGTGTTACATGTCAATTATATTTCCATTAAAAAAAATTAAAAGGGTAGATCTCTTCTCTCCTGGCTACAAATGGACTGCAGGGTAGCAGCTACTAAATGTACAAATGTTACCCCAAAAAAAGCTGAGCTCCTTGTCTCCCTCTGGCACTTGCTTGTGTCACCCATTCTCAGGACAACACCTCGGCAAGACCCTCCAAGGGGCTGTTGAGGTCACCTGCACAAATCTGGACTTACAAGAGAAAGGCCATGGCCCTCATCCCAGCTCCGGGCTCCCAGCCAGAGCCCCAAGCCAGGGCGCGCTCGGTGCTCTTACCACACACACACAAAAGTAAGGGGAAACAAGAAATGTTTTGGAGGTGATGGATAGACTTATTACCTTGAGTGTGGTAATTAGTCTGTGTGTGGTAATCTTGAGTGTGGTAATCTGTGGTATCTCACAGATGTAGGCATATGTCCAAACTCATCAAAATGTATTCACTAAATATGTGCAGATTTGGGGATATTATGCGAACCTCAACAAAGCTGGAAACAACTGACAAGAGACTAATACTAGAATCTACAAGGAATGTCTACAAACCAATTAGAAATAACAACTGGAATCATGATAGGAAGCGGACAAAGGGTAGACAAGGGGATGTGCAGAAGAGAAAATGCAATAGGCAAACAGGAAAGGAAGATCTGCTGAGCTCACGAGCCGCTAGAGGAATGCAATTCAAAACGGCAACATGGCATCACTTTACACCTGTTAGAGTAGCAAAAATTAGACAGCTGGATGGTGCTATGTGTTGGCCCAGATGTGAAGGTAGGTGGACTTCAGTCATTTTCAGCAGGTACCTGACGGTTCATGGCCAAATTCAGAGGACACTTACCCTGAGGTTCGCCATCACTTGCTCCTGGATCTCCATCCAAACGAAACTCTCACACGTCAGTGAGGTGCTGCCATCAAGGACATCCATTGCAGCATTATCTGTGTTGGCAGAGAGTTGGGGACAGTCTGAGACTCCCCGCTACCCATGGGAGTGGAGAATTAAAATGTGGTGGTCATGGACCAGGAAGTTGTAAACAACATTTAGGGAAAGAAAAAACCCGATACCCACATAGCAACATGGCTCTTAAAAATATAGCACTGGGCGAAAAATTAGGAAAAAAAAAAAAAGAAGGAGATCTCACACAGTACGATGCAAGACAGTCCAAACATGTATGTGCAACAATACACATGTTATAAGAATTCGTGTATCAAATACATGGTGATGGAAGGAGAACTGACTCTGGGTGGTGAACACACAACGTGATATATAGGTGATGCGTTACAGAATTGTACACCTGAAACCTATGTAACTTTACTAACCATTGTCACCCCAATAAACTTTAATTAAAAAAAAGAAGAATTCATGTAAACAGAAGGGTACACATGGAACGAATTAGACCATCTGCCTATTAGGGAAGGGGAACAGGAATGGGACGTGATGATAAATGGGAATAAGTAAAACAGAATCATTGTGCAAATTAATGTAGGTGAAATGTCATTAACTAAGGAGCATGATTAACTCAAGTCTCTGAATCTTACATCCAACAAAAATTTGTGAATATATATATTTATATATATATATCAGTGATACATACATATATATCTCAATGACACACACGCATATATATGTCAATCGTATATACTATATATACATTTGGTAACAGGTTTTCAAATACTTGCCTCAGACAAGGTTCACTCCCATATTACAACATCCCTTCCATTTCTCCTTAGAAGATTGTCGCTAATTGTTCCCTTAGAGCTATGGTCGCCTTTGCTTGGAGGACCCGGAATCCCCATTGGAAAATGGACAATTTGGCTCAAGTGTCAGGACGAGGTCTATCATACAAGAGAGCAGCCTGTGTGGGCTAGAGGGGAACTGGGCAGCCCAGCGGACATCTGGGGTGCCAGTCTCAGCTCCCTTCCCTTCCTCATCCCTCAGCCACCATCTCCACACCCTACTGCCTGCACCCGGGGCCTGTGGCTTCATGCCCTGTCTCCTGGAGCACGGTGCCTGTCCATCTCCCCTCTTCTGTCCACCCCTCGTCCGGCTGCCAGCGTCTATTCTCTGAGACACACAGAGTTCGTGGAGTCATGCAGATCCAGGGTTCAAATCCTGGTCCTCACCACATGCTGGGACAGCCAGAGAACCGCTCTTGTAGGTTCTCTACGGGGATTGGTTCCAAATGCTCACCACAGAGAAAGTTCTCAGGGAATGCTAGCTGGCCTTGTTGTCATCTTTTATCGTCATTGCTGGGCTGGTTGTCACTCATCCTTCCCAGCCAGGTGACACATATTGGCTCCGTGACAGTCCAGGGTTTCAACCCGAATTCCAGGCTAATCTTTCCTTTGACACTGTGAATGCCCCTCGGCCCACAGCCCCGCTCCCTGGGGCAGCCCACGTCTTCTTCTCTCCTGGCTACAAATGGGCTCGAGGATACCAGCTCCTAAATGTACAAATGTTACAAAAAAAAAAAAAAAAGCTGAGCTCCCTGTCTCCCTCTAGCACTTACCTATGTCACCCATTCACAGGACAGCACCTCGGCAGGACTCTCCAAGCGGGCTCTCAGGTCACCTGCACAAATCTGGACTTAAGGGAAGAGAAAGGCCAGGATCCTCATCCCAGCTCCGGGCTCGTAGCCAGAGCCCCAAGCCAGGGTGCGCTCAGGCTGGCTCCCAGATCCCGCCCCTGCGCCTTCCTCCTCAAGGGGACACTGTTCAGCCCAGCCAGCTCTCTGCTCACGCACCTGTGTCATAGACCTGAGACTGTGTCACAGAAGCAGACAGAGCTGAGCATCCACACACAGGTGCACGGGTTCGGAGATACACACTGGCTGTGACACCCAGGAAACAGCCAGAAACAGAGCCACTGTCACTTATCCTGCACATACCTACTCAGACTTCCCAGATGCCTGGAGCTGGGCTGGGACGGGGATAAGGCAGGGGCATAATGGCAAGGGCACTGTGGTATGCTGAACAGAATCCCCTCAAAATTTATGTCCTCTGGAACCTCAAAATGTGACCTTGTTTGGAAATGGAGTACTTGAAAGTATAATCAAGGAAAGGATAGAGATGAGGTCATACTGGATTAGGGTGGCCCTAAACCCAATGACTGGTGTCCTCATAGGAATAGAAGGGGACACCCGGAGGACAGAAGGCCAGGTGCTGGTGGAGGCAGAGATTGGAGTGCTGCAGCCATAAGCTATGGAATGCCTGGGGCCACCAGAAGCTGGAAGAAACAAGGAAGGATCCTTCCCTGGAGCCTCCTGAGGGAGCGTGGCCCTGGCAACACCTTGGTTTTGCACTTCTGGCCTCCAGAACTGTGAAGGAATACATTCCCAATATTTTAAGGCACCCAGTTTGTGGTACTTTGCTACAGCAGCCACAAAAACCAAATACAGGCACACACAACTACACATACACAAACACACTCAGTGCACACAGGAGTACACAGGGGTGACACACACATAATAAGCACACTGTGACCCTTCTGGCTCAAAATCGCCCTCCTCCCAACCTGTTACAAAGACCACTCTGCCTGGGAATGGACCCTGGCCATTATGGCTGCTGTGGGTCTAGGCACTGGGAGGAGACAACTGTGGGCAGTAGATGGACTCAGTGTGGGACCAGAAGCCCAGACTGGTAGACGTAGCCTGGGACCAGGTGTTGGGGCTGCAGACCCCCTCTCCGCCTCACCTTACTCCCGTGCCATTTCCCCACTAGGGCCTTGCTCTGCTCCAGTTCTCTGTGGTCCGCTGGCCCTCTCTCTTCTAGTCTCGCAGCTCTTGTCACCTATTCCTGGAAAATGGCCCTGGAAACAGAAGCTCCACTTGCCTTGTTCTTCTGGGGACGCCTGCCTGCAGCCTGGCCTGGGGCCGCCCCAGCAGAGCCAGTGGTGGTAGACAGGTGGCTTTATCTCCGAGGGCGTCCTCCCCAGTGGTGGGTTCCCAGAGGCCTCTCCCAGGAGCCTGGGGATGTGGGATGTGTGGTCCTCTGAGTCCAAGGAGGGTAGCTGGGGCCCTGAGAATGCCCCTTCCTCCTTCCTTCCCTCCCTCCCTCCCTTCCTTCTTTCCTCTCTCCCTCCTTCCTTCTTTCCTTCCATCCTTCCATCCTCCCCTCCTTCCCTCCCTCCCTCCCTCCCTCCCTCCCTCCCTCCCTTGTCCCTTCATCCATCTGTCACATCTTCACTGAGCCCTAGCTAAAGAACTTGGTCTGGATCTGAGGACCAAAGAGAATCCTGCCATTGCCCAGCATTAAAGGAGCCCTCAGTCTTGGGAGAGGCAGAGCTGAGTACAAACATCCCATCTCCTGTGATCAAAACTAAACAGCAGGAGAACCAGTAAAGGAAAGTGAGACATCGTCCTGGGAGGGGGTGGGGGGCATACTGACACTGAGCCCGGGAGGGCACTTTCCCCTCGGCTGTGTCTTGGAGTCTCCCTCTCCTGGTTGCTTTGCCCGCATCATTTCCATCTGAGGGAATGCCAACCTTCCCTCTGTCATACCATCCCCCCATCTCAGCCAAAATCTTGCCTTCAGCCCCCACCACACCCTCTTCCTCTCCACAGCTGTTTCACCACCATCAGTGG
Source organism: Rhinolophus ferrumequinum (assembly GCF_004115265.2). Taxonomy (NCBI): domain Eukaryota; kingdom Metazoa; phylum Chordata; class Mammalia; order Chiroptera; family Rhinolophidae; genus Rhinolophus; species Rhinolophus ferrumequinum. Next base: position 49,685,574 of record NC_046301.1, read on the forward strand.
GTTCCATCACTTAATCAAGACTCAACTCTGGCCTCTTTTGTCACCTCCACCACTCCCACCCTAGCCTGGGCTATCACACTTCTATCTCTTGCGTAGATACCTTCACAGCCTGGTCTCCAAGCCTCCAGCCCCACCCCTCCAAGTCTACGCTCTGAAGAGCAGTTAGAGAAATCATGAAATAGATCATGTCCCTGACCTGCCTCAAACCCTCCAATGTCTTCTCAGATTAGAATAAAATCTGAGCTCCCCACATGGGATATAACTCCAGCCCGCATTTCACCCTCACTTCCCTTCTTCCATCACCACATCTATGATTTCTCCTGGACGCACATGGATCCCATCCTCTGGGCCTTTGCACATACTGTTCCTTCTACCTGGAACCCCTTCTTCCCATGATTCACTCTCACCTGGCTCAGTACTGTTCTCCCTTCGGGTCTCAGTTTAGACATCACCTCCTCTCAGAAGCTCTGGTCATCAATCCTTCTCACTCCTTACCCAAACTGGGTAAGTCAGGCTGGGCTCCCCCAAGTATAGGTATTTTGGGGAAATGGGACTGGATTCCAGGATGATTTCTTCTAGGGTGGTTCTTTCCCTCAGCAGACGTCAGGAAAGGATACTGGAGAGCTGTAGATGTCTGGTCCTCAGAATGAACATGCTCTACTGCTGCGTCTTCCACCCCAAACACTAGACAAGGTGACCCATTCACTGTAACACTTTTAGAAACAGATTGGCAATACAGGTTAGATACAATGGAAGAGAAAAATACAAGAAATAGAGTCTAACTGTAGGGTGTATGAAACACAGAATTAAAATATTGGATAACAAGTGTATAGAAGGAAGAGTAACAAAGCTAAAGCATTGTCCAGTCCATACATTGTTTGGGAGAGGAGTCAAGATATTATTTATTCACAGATGACACAACTGTCTACATAGAAAAATCCTAAGGAATTGACAAAACGTAAATGAAATCATAAATGAATTTAGCAGGGTGAGAGGGTGCAAGGTCAATATACAAAAATCATGATCGTTTGGATATACTAGCAATAAATAATTAGAAAATAAAAATGTTTGATGTCAATATCATTTATAATGGCATCATAAAAGTGAACAAGAGAGGGAGTTTGGGGAGGGGGAAGAGCAAAAAAAAAAAAAGTGAACAAGAAATAAATTTAATGAAAGTGATGCATGATGTCTCCACTGCAAACAACAAAACAATCCTGATTAAAAAAAAAATTTTTAATCTAAATAACTGGAGAGATAACCACGTTCATTGCTGAGCATTCTCCATATTACGGAATTGGAAAGAGATCCATGGACTTCTGGTGTATCTTTAGTGTTCTGATTCTTGACCTGGGCTACGTGGGGTTCGTTTAAAAATATTCCTTAAAATGTATATTTGGCACACACACGTTCAAAGAAGCACTGTTCACAATTGCCAAAGGGTACAAATGACCCAAATGTCCATCAATGGATGAGTGGATAAACAAACTGGTACATGTAACGTACCACATTGTAATATGCCGTATGGAATATGCCACATGGGATGTAATACAATGGGTTATTCAGGTATAAAAAGGAAGTGCCAATACGTGCTACAATATGGGTAAACATTGTGGTGGTTAATTTTATGTGTCAACTTGACAGAGCCACAAGGTGCACAGATATTTGGTCAAACATTACTCTGGGTGTTTCTGTGAGGGTGTTTTTGGATGAGTTTAGCATTTGACTCGATAGACTGAGCAAAGCAGATTGCCCTCCCTAGAGTGAGTGGGCCTCATCCAATCAACTGAAGACCTAAACAGAGCCACGTGCTTCCGGCTTTCCTGGAACTGAGAGTTGGAAAATGTATCTCCTGGGGTAATTCCAGTCTCAGGGGCTCAAGTTCCCATGGTTGCTAATTTTCTCTCTGACAAAAAAAATGGAGATAAAAAGGAGCTTTCTGATGCAACACCGTCCTCCAGAGCCTCTATCCTCAGACAATTTTGTCAGTCGCTCCACAGACCAAGGCAAGATTCATGAACTGAAGGTGCTGGATGCCAGGGAGGTTTTATCAAGAGGGCATCCCAGGATAGGAATTCAAGAGTATGTAGGGGCTGGGAGGAGAGTCTCTCAAAACATGGCAAGGAGAGCTGAGCGTCTGGAACCCCACTGCTCGTGGGGCTTTCTGGGGTCTGGGTATGGTTAGAGAGGAGCTATTGTAGCAAGAAAGAACCCCAGGAACTGATGGTTTTATAATTCATTTTCATAATCACACCAAGTTTGAGTATATGCAGGCATTTGGAGGGAGAGAGACTGTATATGCCTCTTAATGTTCCCCAGCTCACAGCTGGGCATCTGACCATTTGTCTTTTTCTCCACTGAGCAGCACTGCCGTGAGTCCAAGTATGCCAGACCCTCAGGGGAACTCACGGATTTTATTTTATTTCTTTTTATTTTTTAATTTATTTTTTATAAGACTTTGTGTTCAAACATGTTTGGAAAATTCTCTTTTTTTTAAAGATTTTATTGGGAAAGGGGAACAGGACTTTATTGGGGAACAGTGTGTACTTCCAGGCCTTTTTTCCAAGTCAAGTTGTTGTCCTTTCAGTCTTAGTTGTGGAGGGCGCAGCTCAGCTCCAGGTTCAGTTGCCGTTGTTAGTTGCAGGGGGCACTGCCCACCATCCCTTGCGGGACTCGAGGAGTTGAACCAGCAACCTTGTGGTTGAGAGCCCACTGGCCAATGTGGGAATCGAACTGGCAGCCTTCGGAGTTAGGAGCATGGAGCTCCAACCGCCTGAGCCACCAGGCCAGGCGTTTTAAAGTCCTGGAACTGAGAGTTGGAAAATGTATCTCCTGGGGTAATTCCAGTCTCAGGGGCTCAAGTTCCCATGGTTGCTAATTTTCTCTCTGACAAAAAATGGAGATAAAAAGGAGCTTTCTGATGCAACACCGTCCTCCAGAGCCTCTATCCTCAGACAATTTTGTTTTAAAGTCCATACTTGAACTTGCTTAGAAGCTGCTGAGCTGGGAAGACCTGGAGCTCTTGATCCTTGCTGAGAGGTTAAACTTAGGACATGCTCCCTGGCACAGCCCAGAGACTCCTTCAGCTCCTTCCAAGGACAGTCTAAAACACTGACACGCTGAAGCAGTTTCAAAGGTGAAATCAGATTAGCTTGGAGAGCCAGAGCAGAAAACGCCAAACCTCTGTCAAACCATCAGAGGAGAGAGAACACATGACTTGGAATTGGTCAGAATGGGTTCAGCTCCAAGCTCTGCCAGTCAATCCCTTTACCACCTTAGACACGTTCACTCAGAAAATGCTTATGGAGTACTTGCTACGCTCCTGGTGTGCTGTACGGTTGGGAGTGAGGGTCAAATAGACAGTAAAAGCAAAAGAGCTTTGTGAACTGGGCTCTCAAGTCACTCATTATTTGATAAGTAACCGAGAGAGCGAAAGCTGGGGCTGCAGTGTACTTGAATGGGCCAGAGGCACTTTTGCTTCTGTGAACTTCTTCCTTCATAAAAAATTAAAGATAAATAAATAAATAACATTAAAAATTATATTTTACAACTTGTTGTTGGTACAAAGACACGTACACTTCAGGTTGGATAGAGTCATCTTTTCTCTTCAGAATTTAAAAGAAATGAAACCATTTGCATGGACTTTCTGTGCCTCCTTCATTCTCCATCAAAGGTGAGAGATGCTGCGAAGGTTTCGCTGGCAACAGGGAGTCAGCTAACCCAATGCCTCTTCTCTTGTCTCTCATTTTCAGCAAAGGGCATCAGATCTGAAGTACAAGTAGCAACGAGGAAAATGTGAAAAGGAAGGATTTTAAAAGTCAACTCAAAAAACTGGCCGGAAGTGTTCTTCAACCCAAAGTGTGAAAGAGCTGATTTAGGTCAAGGACATAACAAACCCCAAGCCAAGACTTCTCTCTGTGCAGCCCTGCCTGCCGGACTGGGGAAGGTGGGTTAGTGGCGGGACTGGTCTTTTTACTAAAGTGCCCTGAAGGAAGAATGTGCCCAAAACCCAGAGCAAACCATGGCAGTGCTATTGGAGAAGCTATTTGCAGGGGGTCCCAAAAACCAGAGCGGGGAAATGCTGCTCAGTGGATTCATCATTAGCAAAGGGACCCCCTGGTAATTCTGGAAGGGAAGGTGAGGTCAGGGAAACACAGTGTTGAGCGCGTGTGAGAAGGAAGGGGGCCTCTTATGGGTAAGACATTGGGGGATGCCATATATTCTTCAGAGGTAGAGGATCTGAAGTACCAGGGCCAGTGATATTAAGTTCACATCGTGTTTCAGACCAATCGACGCTTCTTGGATGTAAACCAGAGTTGAGCTACATGGTATCTTCTCACGGCAGACACTAAGGGGCCATCGACCAATCAGCTGAGATGACCACCGTTTCAGAGCTGGGTGAGTGACCAGGGGGAGCACCAGGGCAAGTACACCTAAGAGGACCCTGGATCCTACAGCTGGTGAGGTGGCTTCTGTCCCAGGCCAGGCAGTGGGACAATCATCAAATCGATGAGGTACACATAACATAATGGGAGCAGAAAAGCCAAAGGTTTACTTGTGGAAGCAGGATCCAAAAAAATCCATTACTTTTTGTTGGAAAGTAAGATGTAAAGGGAAATACAGGAACTCTGGACTTACACCAGCTGTTGTTTAAAAATTGATCTTGCCACTTGTCCGCTGGGTGATCTTAGGTTGATGTACGCGTTTCCTGTCGTGGTTGTAACAAAGTACCACAAACTGGGCAGCCTAAAAGAATAGAAATTTATTGCTATGGTTCTGGAGGACAGAACTCCAAAATCAAGGTGTTGATGGGATCAATTCCTTCTGGAGTCTCTGAGGGAAAATCTGTTTTATGCTCTTTCAGAGTCTGGTGGCTCTGACAATCCTTGGTATTCCCTGCCTTGTAGCTGGGTCACTTCAATCTCTGCCTTCATCTTCAGCTGGCCATCTTCTCTGTGTTTCTGTGTGTCCTTTCCTCTTCTTATAAGGATACTAGTCATTGGATTTAGGGCACACCCTAAATCCAGGATGATTTCATTTTGAGATCCTTAACTAATTACATCTGCAAAGACCCTCTTTCCAAATAAGGTCACAGTCACAGGTACCAGGTAGATGTGAAATTGGAGACGACATTATTCATTCAATCCAGTATAGTCAGTTACTGCACTTCTTTCATTTTTGTTCGCTCTCCCATGCAAGGCAGATAATAACACCGACTGGTAAGAATCAAGTGGAAAAAATATGCCTATAAAATACTTCAAATTATCCAACCCAAAATGTCAATAGTGCTAAGAAACCTATCAGCCATTCTCTGACCTCAGCTTGGTGCCCAGTGCATAGTACATGCTTAATAAAAGTCAACTCCTAGATATCGGTAAAAAGAAAAGAACCAAGTACATTGTTCACATGAAAATCCTTTGACAAGGTCCAGTGGAGCTGTTAGGCTATGAGTTGGCCCCAAAAGATAATGCTTAAAGAACAAACAGTTCTCTACACAGAGATGTGGAAACAATGCAATTCTCCAAGGATTTAGATTGGGACTAGTTTTATTAATATTTCCTTTTAAGTGTATCTGAAAATCTCTAGGCATGCATGGGACATGAAGCTCATCTCTGCTGAAAAACTAAGTCAATGGACTCAGCAGACTTCCCAGAGGCTCCATCCAAGGTCAGAGAAGGGTGATGGATTTCAGTTGAAGGGTCTCTCAACCTTGGCACCCGTTGAAATTTGATACCAGATAATTGTTTGTGGTGGGGCCGTCCTGTGCACTGTACGATGCTTAGCAGCAGCCCTGGCCTCTACCCACTAGGTACCAGTAACACTTCCAGTCATGACAACCAAAAATGGCTCCAGACATTGCAAATGTCCCCTGGGCAGGGAAGAGGAGAAAGTCACCTCTGGTTGAGAATCACTGAGTAAGACTAATAACAGGGGAATTGTCATTTCAAAAGAGCATGACTGAGAATGAATTTGAATTTGATGGGTTTTTGCCATGCGACGGGACAAGTGTTACAGTGTTGAATAATGTCAATAAAAAAGCTAATGTGTATTGAGCAGTCTTATTATATTCTAGACACTGAGCTAAACACCAGGGATATATTATCCTACCTTAAGAAGGGTTTTAGAAGTCACCCAGCTGATCTTTTTTGATGTTTACATTTCCTCTACAATATGAATCATAGTTGGGAACTTAAATCAAGAAATTACCATATGCCTGTCATTGTGTTAAGCTCTTTAATTCATTTTTTCATTTAATGCTCACAGCTACTCCCACAAAGAAGGTATGATTTATCCCCATAGACAGATGGGGATACTGAGTCCCAGCAAGGTTAAATAACACACCCAAGGTTACAAAGTCATAAAGTCAAAAAGTTACGATGAAGCTGAGCTAGCATTCAAATCTTGCTCTCAGCCCAGACTTTATTCTCTTAATTATATACCAAACAATCCACACACACCATATTCCTACTCTTTGGAATGATCTTCCTTTCTCGATCTGCCTAAAAAATAACCCTACCCAACTTTCAAAATTCAGCTCAAAAGTCTCTTCTTCTCCCTAGACAGAGTTGGCCACTAAACCCCTGGGAGCCCCCAACACATTACGTATGTCTTTATCACATCCTTTTTCATACTGTCCCAAAGTGATTTGCTTACCTATTTGCACCCCTTGTCAAACTCTAAGTTCTTGGAGGACAGTGCTAAGAGGTCTTTTTATTTTCAGCTCATACATCATGGATTGAATTAGACAGACACTACCTCATGAAGCTCTCCATTCCATTTTGGGGTATTTCTTGTTAGTCAGAACCGTAGTTGTCCTGTTTGGTTTCCACCCACAGGTAGAATCAGGTAGTTAGGTCTTCCTTCTTCTTATAAGTTAGATTTTGAGGGCAGCTCTCACCTCAACCACATCATTCAAAGATGTTTTCTCTAGTAAGTTCCTACAAGATCACTCTGTTTATATATTTTACACTTATTTCTACTTGAAAATATATGGTTTGCTTGTTTCTTTGTTTCTTATGTCTTTCACGAGAGCAGGGACCTTGTCCACCTTTTTCACCACTGTGTAACTTATGACTCCTTCAGTGATTAGAACTTTGGAGGAGCTGAATTAATTTTCATTAAATGAATGAATGAATAGTTGGGGGCAGGATAATGAAGGGCCTTAATGTGATGTAAAATCACATAAATTTAAGAAGGGCTTACATGCCAGCCTTAGTGTGGCATTGATGTGGGTGAAACAGAAACATAAAGATAGAAAGGGACAGTTAGCAGTTAGGCAAGGGGAAAACACTTGACTGTGTTTCATGATTAGAGGGAATCAAGTCAGAGAAGATGAAAGATGTTTAAGGTAAGTGTCATCAATGATTTGGGCACCAGAGAGTCTTCAGTAGACACCCACACAACATTGATCTTTCTTGGTTGCTAAGCAGCCCACCTCCTTATGACACCTGGTAAAGCAAACCTCTGCGAGGATCTATGCAACGCTGAACCCTCATGGTCTTAAAATGCTGGCTTCTCTGTACGACGCTATATATGTCTTTGTATTTCCCCTTTGATGATGGCAACAGATGCTACTTTGGCCCAGAAGTTCTCAATGTTGGAGATGATGTGTATGAACAGTATCCTAGGACAATCTGAGTTTTCCTGAGAGGTGATATTGAAGGTAAGAAGGTCAAGTATGAGTATTCTTAGTTAGGTGCAGGCGGTCCCTCCTAATCCTTCATCTTCTGGTCCACTGCATTCATGCAGCAAACTTTTGTTGAGTACTTAATACACACTAAACATAATGTTCTGCACTCCCACCTTATGGAATTAAACCTCAAAAAGATGGATGATATTCCAAACAACTCGTCATCCACAACCCCAGACCATTTGGTTCCAACCCCTGTCACTTATATGTCTCTTTACAGATAGATGCTTTGGATCCACATTCTAAATGTTATCTCACCTCTGACTCTTCCCCGTGAGTTTGGAAACAAGCCTTTCCTCATGGTTTTGGACTTAATTTTTGATCCATCCTCATCACCATATATCAACTTTGGCAAATTCTCCTTACTTCATTTTCTAGTCTCTTCAAAATCCCACCTCTACTTTGTCCCCTAGGGCACCTGGAATGAGGTGTATTCCTATATTTCACTGTGGCTGGCTTACACTCTCTAGCTTGGAGACAGACAATTTAACTGCAAATGTTGGGGAGTAGTACTTGCCTGGAGGGTGAAGGCAAGACTTTTACACAGAAATAGCAAAATCAGGGCATTATTTTGCTGTTCCCCATCTCCTGGCCAGAGAAGACTGAATCAAGCATGATATTTTTTTTTCCTACTGAGACTGAATGTGCTCTTCATGCTTCTCAAGAGACTCCAACAGTCACTCTCAAACAATTGCAGTTGCCATGTAAGGTGAAACTACCCCCAATAAGACTCCTTGCCAAGTATCTTCTTCCCGCCGATGAATGATACCCCCCAGAGGATGGGAGAATCAAATCAGTCAGTGACCTTGGACTTCACTCTCATGGGTCTCTTCAACCACTCAGGGCCACATCTGGTCCTATTCTCCCTTGTGGCAGCCGTATTCACCACGGGCCTTCTGGGCAATGCCATCCTGCTCTTCCTGATCTGCACAGACTCCAGGCTCCACACACCCATGTACTTTCTTCTCAGACAACTCTCCCTGTTGGATGTTGGCTTTCCACTGGTCACCATCCCCAAGATGGCAGCCAACTTCCTGCAGGGAGAAGGTTCCATTTCCTTTGGAGGTTGTGCAGCTCAGATGTTCTTCCTGATGCTGTTGGGTGTCTCTGAGGGTGTCCTGCTGTCCCTCATGTCTTATGACCGCTACGTTGCTGTGTGCCACCCCCTACATTATCCTGTGCTCATGAGACCCCAGGTGTGCCTGCTCATGGTGGGTACTTCCTGGTTGTCAGGTGTGCTGGTGGCCTCCATCCAGACCTCCATCACCCTGCACTTCCCCTACTGTGCCTCACACACCGTGGACCACTTCTTCTGTGAGCTGCCAGCTCTGCTGAAGCTCTCTTGTGTGGACACCTCCGGTTATGAGTTGGCGCTGTCCATCTCGGGGGTGCTGATTTTGTTGCTGCCCCTGTCCCTCATTGTCACCTCTTATAGCCACGTTTTGGGGGCTGTTCTCCGCATGCGCTCAGCTGAGGCCCGATACAAGGCCTTCACCACCTGCTCCTCGCATATCACTGTAGTGGGGCTTTTTTATGGGGCTGCCGTGTTCATGTACATGGTGCCAGGAACATACCACAGCCCACAGCAGGACAACGTGGTCTCCCTCTTTTACAGTCTTGTCACCCCCACACTCAATCCCCTCATTTATAGCCTGAGGAACCGAGAAGTTCGAGTGGCTTTGGTCAAGGTCCTTGGTAGAACTGGCTTCAGATCAAAGAGAAGACATCATGGGGTGTGCTGGGTTGATCCAAGGACTCTCCCTTACAGCTAAGACCTTTCTGTCATTTGCAGTCCATGTAACGCAAAGCATTCTGTGACCACAGTATCCTAGGACAATCTGAGTTTTCCTGAGAGGTGATATTGAAGGTAAGAAGGTCAAGTATTAGTATTCTTAGTTAGGTGCAGGCGGTCCCTCCTAATCCTTCATCTTCTGGTCCACTGCATTCATGCAGCAAACTTTTGTTGAGTACTTAATACACACTAAACATAATGTTCTGCACTCCCACCCTATGGAATTAAACCTTCCTCCCCCCAGGCTCACTTTTTCTCTTGTGGATTTGTAAGAAACAAACATAGCGATCCCCATCACCTAAACAGGAGGAGTGGTTGGGTTATACATTTTGTCTTAAACAAGAAAATTTTTACGGCAAAAATTCCAACTCAACATCAGAGATGAATCCCAGCTCATGGATATTTTGGCCACCTATAAGTGTCCTGACTTACACCCATTCTTATACATTTCAGTGCATTGAGCGATGGTTCTGGGACCCAATGCTTGAAATCCAAGCAAGAAAGGGAATTCAGGGACTGGTACTCTGAGAGTGATGCTCAGATAGTCCCTGCCTGTGTTGGTTCTTAGCACAGTCTTTCTTGGAGTCATATGTTTAGGTTTTACAGAAGTGGGGACTGCACCCAAATGACCTTGGTTGGTCAATCCAGCATGTGTTACTTTTTCTGTCTCAGTTATTATAGAACAGAGATGTAAGATGGTGAAGCTCACTCTTGACTGAACGTCAGGGCCATCTAAGATTTGAGGTTGGCATTTTTGAACTTCTATTGCCATCACCAATGGGAACAAAAGTTAAGGTTACTCAGTTAAGGATTTCCAGGGGAATGATACATCCCTGTTCTTTACCTTTGCAGAAGTGTTTATCTAATGTATCTTTGACACAGTACATTTTTTTTTGTTTAAGGAGGGCGCAGCTCACATGTGGGGATCAAACCAGCGACCTAAGTGTTATTAGCACCACACTCTAACCAACTGAGCTAACAGGTCACCCCTCTAATGTATCTTTGGATCAATAATCAGAGCCATTTCTGTGTATACAAAGGCTGAGTTGACATGCCATCCTAAGCATTTTGAATGGCAGGTGCCAACTCTGAGTCGAGGTATTGTGTGTGTTGAGGAAAGAGGTTGTCGAGTGGGAGCTTTTAAGGGTTTGAACAATGCCATCAAGCCCACACTCAAGCTCAAGCCCTATTTTCAAAGTTGTCTGGGACTAGTCAATATAGGCATCAAGAATGCTATCTGTAGTATACTATCTTACAGTATAATATAACTTTATACAGTATAAAATCACTAGAATACTGTATTATAGTGTCAGGGATGACCTATACTGTAATTTATGTGGATAATAAATGAGCTTGTACTTGTAAAGCCACAAGGATTTTCTACTATCGCAGCGTATACCCTCAACAACACTATGAGTACATACTATTATTGTCTTATTTACAAGTGAAGAAACTGAAGCACAGGGAGTTTACATAATATGTCCAAGGTCACCCAGCTGGGAAGTAGGGGAACTGGCCTCATTACGAGGTCATAGGTGAGTTAGGGAAGGTCAGAGGCAAAACTGGAAGCCCTTATCATGGTCGTGCTGCTCTAAGAACTGAGCAGGTAAGTGAGGTGTGGAGGGAATGTTTTATGCAGTTTACAAACCATCAAAATTAAGTCAGTAAGATCTTGAATATTCTCTGTCACCTTTCTCTTGGATTTCTACCCCTGCTTCTCCCAGATCTGGTAAAACTTCCCTGAAGTTATAAGAAATAGACTTATAGTTTAAAAAGTAAGCTGGAGGCATGGGTATATTTCTCCCCAAACTTAAAATACTTTGAAGAAATATTCTATTGTGTTTGATGTAGTGAAGGGAACATAAACAAGATAAGGCTCCAAAGGGCTGGTGGGTTTTATTTCTTAGACATTTCATGAACATCGCAGAAGGAGGGAAAGGTTTTAAGCCACGTTCAGTGGGGGAAATGATGCCAGTTCTGCTTCTAGCTCTTCCCCTTCCTTCATCTACATGGCTGACCTTGTCAGAAGGACTGGATCTCTCACCTCGTCCCTTTTCTTCTTCCTTCTCACACGCAACGGAGATCTCTAAAAGACAAACGGCTTTATTGTGAAGTACACACATTTTTTAGTTTTAATAGATAGTCCCAAATTACTCTGCAAAGGTTGCCACCCATGGATGAGAGTGATTATTACCCCAGCTATGTGACTGACATGTTGGGTGATAAAACTTCACATTTTTGCCAATTTCCTGGAGGAACATTACATTTCTTGGTTGTATTACTTTCAAGGTCCCTGATTTCTAGTGAAGGCGAGATTCTTTTCATAAGCTTATTGGCCATTCAAATTTCCGTGGCTGTAGATTTCTTGTAAAAGTATGGAGAGACAATTATGAAACTACTAATCATAAGAAAGTTGGTGTGTAACATATGGTGTGGGTAAGCTGGACAAACGCATGATACATGTCCTGGGAGGGGTGGAGCAGGGTGACAGAATTTTCATCCCGTGCGCTACTCAGAACGGTGCATAATTTAAAACTTATGCATTGTTTGTTTCTGGAATTTTCCATTTAATATATTCTAACCACGGTTGACCACGGGGTACCTAAAACCACAGAAAAGGAAACCTCAGATAAGGGGGACTACTGTATTACTCTCAGGCAAAGCACACTTGAAAGCAAGGAGAATGATCAGACATAAAGGACGTTTCATAACGATAAAAAGATCAATTGATCAAGAAGATACAAATATAAATGTTGTAGATGCATTAATTTCTCAACTCCCTTCACATTGATCCTTGATTCTTCCGTAGTGTGTATTTCAAACCAATAGCTAGGCGGCGCTAGCGTTTCTAAATCAAGTAGGTCGTTCCCAAGATTCTCCAGAGGCATATTTCACCACTGAGGTTCTAGCCAGCACCAGCTATGTCTTTCCTCAAGCATCAAAGCCCTGCAGTGCCTGCCCCCGACCTCTGCAGCTTTCCAGGAGATTCTGAAAATAATTGTGATCAAGGGATAAAAACAAACAAACAAACAAACAAACAAACAATGAAGCAAGAGTTTTGCTCCAAAACACGAAAGGAAAACCACAAAATTGAAATCAATAAATGTTTAAAGAAATGACTACTAAATGAAATGTTACATCAACTTCACTAATTGTTGGCTTTAATATTTATAAAAATGCCAGTATAGTCCACAACAGTTTGCTAAAAGAGTGGGTCTTAAGCGTTCTCATCACAAAAATAATGGTAACTATGTGAGGTAGTGGGTGTGTTAGTTAACTTGATTATGGTAACCATTTCACAATGTATACGTATATCAAATCATCACCTTGTACACCCTAAATATATACTATTCTATTTGTCAATTATACCTCAGTAAAGACGGAAAAGGGGTCCCATCTAAAAAAAATGTTAAGAAATTCATAAGCAAAATAAGCGTTGTAATTGTTGTTTTAATCTACTAACTTTGCGGGTTACTTGTTACTCAGCAATTGATCACTGAAACAGCTGGGATGGAAATCAGCCTCCTCCGCAAAAAACATCCAAAACATCAAGAAGACTATCAGATATTCAGACTTGTATGTACTAATGTCAACCATGATAAGTGCCTTGAAGTTTAAGCTAAGAATACTACAAGTCTCTGTATTATAAATTCATTTAAATAGAACTCATCTTATTCTTGCTTTCTGTACATTAATATTTACAGTATATGGTTTATAAAATATTATATATTATCTCTGTGGTAGATATAATTTATAATTAAGTGTGACTATATGGCTCAAATGCTTTTACTTATAAAAGTCTGTGTCGAAAAGTATGGAGGCCCTGTCTAGAGACAGACATCTGGCGAGATTTTGGGAGAAGGGCACCATAGATTTGCAACAATGACCCAAAAGTGCCAAGGGAATTCTGCCATCCAAGAGCCCTTGAAAAAAGTTCTCCCCAGGATAAGTGCCTCCGAGATCAAAGCCTCTCCCCACCCCAGGATCAGCAGAAGTGTGGGAAAAGGAAAAAATAAAAAAAACAATGAGCGTCCCTTGCTTTCCTCAAGTGGCCACATCTAGCAGTGGTTCCGTTTAGGGCAGACAATTATTTGTCATCTGGATCCCTAACAAGGCACTTGAGGCCTCAGCCCAGAGCACAGGGATCAGAGTGTGAGCACTAAAGTTCCTCCCTGGGGGACCGCAGACTTACCTTCCCATCACTCAAAGCCCCAGGCCCCATTCTCCTTGCAGCCAAGTTCACTGCTCAACAAGTATCTCCAGATCCAGAAGGTAGAAATATGTGGGTCACCCTGGGCTTAGTGCTCACCTGCCAAGGAAGTGGTGAGAGAGGTGAACAAGTGGAAGCAGAAAGAAAGAGCAGGAATTCTGGAGTCAACGAAACCTGCTGTGTGACCTTGGGCAAATGACTTTGCCTCTCTGAGTCCTGATGAGTTAATCTTCATATTGTATAAATGGGACCAGAAAGTCTTCATATATGTAAACCATGCTGGCTCCTATATCGAAATGTTTTATGAGAGCAGGCTTTGGAACCCAAAAGACCGGACCGATTGGACCTCCTTCTGCCTCCAAGTTTTCCTAAAGAATAGGAGTAATGTTAAAATAAATAAAAGAATGAAGAGGAAACTTTAGGTGCAAAGGCAGAGAAGTGTCTAAACGGAATGTTCTGTCGGGGAAGAAGGACACTTACTTCCGGTTGGAGTTTGGGTTTCGTGAAGATGGGACAACTAGGAGAGAAGAGGAGGAAAGCTGGAAGGCCACCCATGGCTGTAGGCTGATTTTCTGCAGCCTCAAGTTGGGGGTGATCAAACCCTCGCCGGGTGCGTTTCCTAGTCCGGACTCTGGGAGGCGCTGGTATATCGCCGCGCCAGTAGGTTTTCCAAAAGTCTTTGAAAATGTTCAAGACCGGGAAGAAAATATTAAAAATCACAGTCTGAGGTCTGAAAACATAAAAACAAGGCTGAAAAATCAAACTAAAACCTTTGAATGAAATGTCTTTTTAAGCTAACATGATGTCAGCTTCATTCGTTGTTGTCTTGAACACTTTCCCAAAATGTCATTACGTTGGAAAGTTATCTGTGGGTTACGCGGTCTCCGTTTGCAAAAATTCCTGTAGATGTATAATAAGTAAATGAGTTTTTCATGGCACCAAAATATTTTTTTAAAAAAAGTATAACTATTCTTTCCATGTTTTTTAAGCAGAGGAAGAAATAGACATAATGTGGGTGCTTTTTAATATGTTTGCTACGAGGCAAAGCAGGACCCCAGAGAATGCAGGTGCCCAGGAATGCCCCACCCAGCCTCCTGCCTTAGCACACGCTGTTGCTTCCGCCACAATCACTCTTCCTTCTCACTTTGGTCAACCAAACTCCCATTCATTCCTCGTGTCTCAGTTCAGTGTCACCTCCTCAGGGAAGTCTCATGCCTCCTGTGGGGACAGAGGCTCAGAGAGCAGTTTCCAGGCTCTTGGCCTCACGTGGAAAGGTGCTGGCTCGGGTAGTAGGTGGTCATCAGCTGTGACTAGTTGGCCATCAGCTGTTACCGGTTAGCCATTAGCCACTGATGTAACTGCCGTGGCTAAGCTAGCAAGGTGTGGCGTGGCGTGGCGGAGTGTGGATTGCAGATTGCAGAGAGGTGGATTGCAGTTAGCAAGTGAGGTTGTTTGGCCAAGACAAGTGGACGGCAGGTTGCAGATCGTGTGGCTCCTGCTTCCTGAGTCTCCAACCCAGCCGCCAGTGAGAATATAGTGGTATAGTGAGCCATTAACCACTAATATAACTACTGTGGCTACGCTAGCAAGCGCGGATTGTGGATTGCGGATTGCAGAGAGGCGCGGATTGCAGTTAGCACGGCGAATTGCAGTTGGCAAGTGAGTGTGGGTGGCAGCAAAGCGGAGGGCAGGTTGCAGATCGTGTGGCTCCTGCTTCCTGTGTCTCTAACCCAGCCGCCAGCGAGAATATAGTGGTATGAGTCCCCTGTGTATGGTCTGTGGGTGTTTCCTTTTGGCCTCACCATATCCTGCGCTCTATGTGGGGAGCGGGAGCTGAGAACCCACATGACACCCGGCATGACAATCACCATAAATTTATGAATTGTGCAAAGATTGGATTTCTGTGTGTCTTCACTCAACTGTGATCTGGGTGAGGGGAGACATGCTTTCTTCACCTGGCCCAGGGCTTGGTACATAGTAGGTACTCAATAACAATTGCATGAATGAATGAGTGACTGAGTGAGTGAATAAATGAACAGATGCCTGAGCACGTAGACCTGTTCTTGTACAATCTTCCCACTCAATTCAAAATTCACATGATTCCATTACAAAACTTTGAATACTGGTTCACACAGTCCTCTTTGAAACTCATGCTGATTGTTTCAGCAACAGTGCCTGTCCTGCCAGCCCTCTGTGCCCAGCCCCAATGCTGAGCAGTGTTGGGGCAGCAGAGAAAGCTCAGTACAAGACCCTGCCCTTGAGAAGTTCCAGTGTGGGGTGGAAGCACAGAACGGGACACAGAACTGGACTCCCAGCCCAAAGGTTTCAGGCTGGACCAACGTGAGGTTCCCAAGGTTGGTGAGCAGTGAAGGGAAAACGTCCTGGAGAATTGCCTTGGACTTGCCTGGAGAGCAGAGTATGAGGAATCATTAACTTGGAGGGATGGGAGCATTTCTAGCAGAGAGACTGCGTGTGCAAAGGTCCTGAGGCTTGAGAAAGCATGATTTTGCGATAGAGAGGGCATGGGAACTGACTATGGAGGGGACTGGCAAGGCCAACTGAGGCTATGTTATAAATGATCCTGATACCAAGCAAAGGGGGTGGGACTACATTCCACAGCAAGAGACTAGACCAGCATCATCTGTTGTCAAATTGGGGCAAGCAAGTTGTTACAATGGGAGTCAGGGCTGCTGGGAAAACAGTGGAGCAGGCTGTGCAAGGCACTAACCTCAGAGGGGTGCCATTCACACAGACTGCAATGAAAAGGGTGCTTACACACACACACACACACACACACACACACACACACACGGGGAAATTATGCCATACAGTGGCACTTCATGTAAGGAGAAAACTGAAGAACATCCATTCACATTCATTTTTATTTTCCAAAAAATGTTTTAAAGAATAATAATTAGGGAATGGATAAAAGACTTGTACATTTGAACTTCATCAAAAAGGGTATACAGATGACAAACAAGTGCATGAAAATATGTTCAACATCATTAGCCATTAGGGAAATGCAAGTCAGTGCGACACACCTATTAGAACGGCTAAAATAAAAACACTGACAATACCAAGTGGTGACAAGAGTGCAGAACAATCAGGACTCTCATATGTTACTCCTGGTGGGGATGCAAAATGGTGTGGCCACTCTGAAAAATGGTTTGACAGTTTCTTATAAGTTAAACTTCATATAACCCAGCAATCTCATGCCTGGAGAAATGGAAATGTGTGTGCATGAATATTCATTGCAGCTTTATTTGTCATAGCCAAAACCTGGAAACAACCCACAGTCCTTCAATAGTCGAATGTCTAAAGAAACAGTAGTCCATTCATACAATGGAATACTACTCAGCAGTTAAAAGGAATGAACTATTGACACATGCGACAAACTGGATGGTTCTCGAGGGTCTTGTGCTGAGTATAAAAAGCCAATCTCAAAAGGTAGCATACTATATGGTATGATTTACATAACATTCTCACAATGACAGAATCACGGAGGTTATGTTAACCAGATTACAGTCACCAGGGGTTAAGGAAGTAGGGACGACTACAAAGGGGCAGAAGGAGGGAGTTTCTTTGGGGTGATGGAACAGTTCTGTGTCCGGATTGTGGTGGTTTCATGAATCTACACAAGTGACAAAAGTTCATAGAGCATTTCAAAGCAATTGAGTGCATAGAAAAATTGGTGAGCTCCAAATAACGTCGTTAGTTAATAGTATTGTGCCAAAGTCAAACCTGGTTTACATAATTATACTACAAATATATAATTATATATAATATTTTATATAAATATAAAATACTACAAATATATAATTATATATAATATTTTATATAAATATAAAATACTACAAATATATAATTATATATAATATTTTATATAAATATATTATATAATATATAATTATACCTCTTGTATATATAATTGTAAGTTTTTATTGGGGGAGGCGGAGTGGAGGATACCTAGGACCGTTCCATACTGTGTTTGCAACATCCATGTGGGTCTAAAATTATTTCAACATTAAACATTTTTTAAAAAGTAAAAAGAATGTGTACTTCTCTAACATTTCCTATTTCACTTGGTTGACTCTTCAGCTTTCAGCCTATTTTGATGTGTATAACTCAGTGTCCATGTACCAAGACTAATAGATTTACAGATTTCATTATCCATTTTTTTTCTCAACCCATCATCAGAAATAAACCTGTGAAAGACCACAGGTTGACCCTAACACCAACCAAAAAATGGTGATGGAGACACTTCTACCTCTAAAATGAACTTTGTGTCAGCCACATTGTGAGGGGAAAAAGTGATGACAAAGAAAGCATTGGTGATGAGAAATAACCAAGCATTATTTAATTGTAAAAAACCTATTTGTTGTAAGTGTTTCTGTCTGTGACCCTTTACCATGAATTTTGCCCCACGGTACCTCGAAGTATTACTGTGGGGACAAAGCCAGGAGTGCAGTTTCCAGGCTCTCCGCCTCACGTGGCAAGGTGCTGGCTCAGGTAGTAAATGGCCATCAACTGTGACTGGATGGCCTTCAGCTGTGGCTAATTGGCCATCAGCTGTAACCAGTGAGCCACTGGCCACTAATATAACTGCAGTGGCTACGCTAGCAGCAAATGGGGGCTAGCAAGAAGATGGTGGCTGAGCTAGCAAGCGCGGATTGCAGTTAGCACAGCGGATTGCGGCCAGCAAGTGGGGTTGGTTGGTTGGCAGAGAAGCAGACAGTAGGTTGCAGATCGTGTGGCTCCTGCTTCCTGTGTCTCCAACCCAGCCGCCTGCGAGACTATAATGGTATGACTCCCCTATCTATGGCTCCATTGGTGTTCCTTTTTGGCCTCACCATGTCCTGCATTCTTATGGGGGAGCGGGACTAGAGACCCTGCATGACACTCGGCATGACAGTTACCTACTGTTAAGGTTTTTACTGAAACAACCAAGAGTTTATTTCATCCTAATAGCATCCCTTTTAAATTTCAATTTGGGAGATCTTTTATAAGCATTTATCACACCATTAAGACAGTGGTGTCATATTTAGTTTTTAAATAAATATAAATGTAGGAGGGGTATGTGCTCAAATATACAGAGGGTGCCAAAAAATATATACACATTTCAAGAAAGGAAAAAACTATATTAAAATTGTAATGTTCCATATATATCGATAACAAAAGATAAATACAAGTCATGTGCATACATTTTTTGGCACCCCCAGTATTTACCAGTAGATATTTGAGGTCAAAAATATTTAGAACATAAAAAGATGCTCAACATCACTAATCATCAGGGAAATGCGATTCAAAACACAATGAGATATCACCTCGCACCCAACAGGATGGCTTCTGTGGGGGAAAAAAATCAGACAAGTGTTGGTGAGGATGTGGAGAAATTGGAACCCGTGTGTACTGTTGGTGGGAATGTAAATTGATACAGCCATTGTGAAAAATAGTATGGAGGTTCTTAAAAATATTAAAAATAGAGTGACCATATGACCCAGCAATTTCACTTCTGGGTAGATCCCCAAAAGAAGTGAAAGTGAGGTCTTGAAGATATTTTTGTACACCCATGTTCATAACAGCATTATTTATTATAGCTGGAATGTGGATGCCACCCAGCTGTCCACTGACAGATAAGTGGGTAAACAAAATGGTCCATCCGCACAATGGAATATTATTCAGCCTTAAAAAGGAAAGGAATTCTGCTACAACATATTTCAGGCACTCAAAAAAGCATAGATCATAATTCAAGCTGGAACACAGCTTGTATTCATGACCCAACTCAAGAAATAAAACATTCATGCACATCTCCCTACTCCCATACTCCTATTCTCCTGTCTCTCTCTCCCTCTCTCCTCCATCCTCCCCCCTTCTCTTTCCCTCCCTCCCTCTCTCTGAGACATCAACATCCTACACAACTGTTTTCACGTTTCAACAAGAGATAGATCCATGAACAATACATAGAATTGTGTTGCACGTTTTTAAACTTTACATAAGTGGCATTATTCTGTGCACCTCCTTCTATGGTGGTTTTTCTCCTGCCCAGCATGATGCTTTTAAGATTCATCCAGATTGATGCGAGCAGTTCAACATTTCCTCCATTTCTGTGACTATAGAATTGCTCATGGAGTGGGAGGTTCATATTTGACGGATGGACCCCGACTGTGGTGGACACTTCTCTTTCCAAATGTCCTTGAATGTGCCTCACTGTGCACCTTCAAGAGAATCCCTCTGTGGAGGAATTGCTGGGTCGGGAAGGGAACCCTGTCTCTGTCACTGTGTCAGAATTCCTATCCCCAGGTTGGGGGATGCCTCACTTAAGATGCTTCATGAGTGATCGATGAATTAACAGGGATGTAAAACAGGGTGTATAGACTTCCTGGGCAAAGGAGGAGAGAAACAGGGCAGCAAGCAGAGGGACCCATGGAGAAGGTTCCTTTCCAGGTCAGAAGTCATAGGATAGAGGATTAAGCGGCCACTACGGACTGAGCGATAGGACAGGGAAAGATTCGAGGTGGGTCTTGTGTGCTGGAGAGAAGTCCTGAGGGAAGAGCATTAGAAGCAGAGGAAACAGCAGGTGCAAAGGCCCAGAGGTAGAACCAATCTTGGACCAAGAGACCTGCTTGTGTGTGGCTGGGGGACAGTGGTGTGAGTGGAGATTGGGGAGACGAGCAGGGGCTAGACTTTGCAAGATATGGACTTTTTAAAACTTCTTTTTAAAGATTCCACGTACGAGTATACAACGATATCACACAGTGTTTGTCTTCTTTTGTCTGACTTAGCGCAAGGCCCTGAGGGCCTATCCGTGTTGTCATAAATGGCAGAATTTCCTTCTTTTCGTGGCTTAATAATATTCTATTGTGTATATACACCACATTTTCTCGATCCATTCATCCATAGGCAGACACCTCGGCTGTTTCCATGTCTTGGCTATTGTGAATAATGCTGCAATGAACAAGGGGATGATGATATCTCTTTGACATCCTGTTTATTGGAGCATGGTGGCATATATACAGTTTTGAGAAAAATGTTTAAAGTGTTTCATTTGAGTTACATCTTTTTTGAATCATCCAGAGATAACCTAACAAAGAGACTTGAATGGTACCAAATTAAAACATCCAGCAACTTTTGCAATTTTTCTGGAAACTCGGAATTACGTGATATCTGTACAACAGCCAAGAAAGTCTTCACATAAATATTTTTCATTGCAATGACATTTCTAAACCAGCACCAGAATATCACAAACTTCATTTGATTGTGTTTTAGATTCAGTAAATTTAATTCTATTTTTTCACTTTTTTCAGATTTTATTTCAGATGTTCTGAAATAAATCACCACTTCGTGTGATTAACAACAAACCTTGAACTGCTTTCAAAGTCCTGATTTCCACTTTTTAAATAGATTACGGAAAGAACTTTAGCAACACCGTTGAAGCTTCATTGATCATGATTGAAATTATACCGACTTACGAGGTCTGACAATTAAGTTCTCAAACTTGTTGCAAACAATGTTGCTAACCTTTTTTGATATCAAAGGGATATTCATGACAAATTTGTACCAACTGGACAAACAGTTAACCAAGTTTACTATTTGGAAGTGCTGAAAAGGCTGCGTGAAAAAGTTAGACAACCTGAACTTTTTGCCAACAATTCATGGCTCTTGCATCACGACATGCACCAGCTCACACGGCACTGTCTGTGAGGGAGCTTTTAGCTGTAAACAAATAACTGTATTGGAACACCCTTCCTACTCACCTGATCTGGTCCCCAATGATGTCTTTCTTTACCCGAAGAGAAAGGAAATATTGAAAGGAAGACATTTTGATGACATTCAGGACATCAAGCGTAATACGATGACAGCTCTGATGGCCATTCCAGAAAAAGTGTTCCAAAATTGCTTTGAAGGGTGGACTAGGTACTGGCATCAGTGCATAGCTTCCCAAGGGGAGTACTTTGAAGGTGACCATAATGATATCCAGCGGTGAGGTATGGAGCACTTTTTCTAGGGTGAGTTTGCAAACTTAATTGTCCGACCTCGTATGTAGTTTTCCACAGAGCTGTTCCCTTTTCAGTAAACAGGTTTTGCCATGAGTCTGAGTGGCAACATTAATCCCATATTGATATTACAGTTTTTGAAGTTTTATTAATTATTTCCTATCTGAAAAGTCTCAATTACTTTTAACCATACATTAGAGTATTTTAAAAGTCTTACATTGCTTTCTAAATGCTTTCGGTCTGCTTTGCCAACATTCTTTGACATAAAAAAATTTTTTCTGGAACTTTTTATTATTCAAATGTTTGTTGTTTTTTTTTAAAAAAAAAGATTTTATTGGGGAAGGGGAACAGGATTTTATTGGGGAACGGTGTGTACTTCCAGGACTTTTTTCCAAGTCAAGTTGTTGTCCTTTCAGTCTTAGTTGTGGAGGGCGCAGCTCAGCTCCAAGTCCAGTTGCCATTGCTAGTTGCAGGGGGTGCAGCCCACCATCCCTTGCGGGAGTGGAACCGGCAACTTTGTGGTTGAGAGGACAGCTCCAACCATCTGAGCCATCTGGGAGCTCAGCAGCAGCTCAGCTCAAGGTGCCGTGTTCAATCTTAGTTGTAGGGGCGCAGCCCATCGTCCCTTGCGGGACTTGAGTTGAATCCGCAACCTTGTGATTGAGAGCCCACTGGCCCATGTGGGAATGGAACAGGCAGCCTTCAGAGTTAGGAGCATGGAGCTCCAACCGCCTGAGCCACCGGGCCGGCCCCTTCAAATGTTTTTTTAATGTGACATGGAATTCCTCATTGACTACTACAAATTTCCTTTCTTTGAGCCAAAATGAACAAAACGTGATTGCCATTCAGATGACATATTTAAGTATCAACAATTCCGACTTTAATGAACAGTTTTTGAACAGCATTTGCATCCAATATTTACAGCCCCTATTGGCATAAACTTCCCACAGTGTTATTTTTTTTTCCACAGTGTTACTTTTTAACTTTTGTTTTTTATTCCAAAAAATATAAATTAATTGCTATATTTTACAGAGAGTCTTACCCGGCAGGCAAACTGTTCCAGGTTGCTCTGAGTTCTCCAAGTATCAGATGTGCCAAGGCTGCAGTTCACTGTAAATATCAGTTCTCGTGCTCCCACAAGTACAGCGGAGTGTCAATTGTGATATTTAACAGGATCATTAAAAAGCTTATCCAAGCTTGGTTGCCTTTTCATTCTGGATGTTTTCTTTTAATCTTTTATTATAGACTTTTCATTTTATAATTATCAAAGCATTGCACACTTGCACCTCACATAAAATGTACAATGCACAAACAGTAAAAGCCAAAGTAAACCTTAACGATTAACATTTAAAACCAGAACCAATCTTGAAATTTGAGGATGATGATAGACTGGCACCTCTCCGGTAGGCCAGAGCGTTTCATATGCTCACAACCACACTGCTCACAGTAACAAGAGCCAAATTGGCAAAAAGTTTTGCAAATGTTTCTCAGATGCTCCCAGTGTATCAAAGCTCATTGCAACATTCAACAACAGTTAGCTTGAAATAGTGAGCTTACATTACAATTTGTATTGTTGATTAATTTTCCTGTTCTTTGGGAGGATTATACGTGTATTTTCTAGCCTGTGCCAGGTATTTCTGGATTTTATCAAGGGGACAATTGTACTGATGCATGCTGGATGTATACTAGCCTTGGATTAGCAACAGGAGTCATGGTTGTTTTTGACAGACAAGGACTGGCAACGTTTTGAGGAATGTTGGGGTCCAATGTAGCAGAGCCAGGGGGCAGTAGCTGGAGGGGTATTTGGGATGAAGAAGGGATTCTTTCACAGATGGAAAAGAAATTTTGGAGCCCTTGCATCTTACTTAGTGTGGGTTCTCACCAAAGCAGGTTTTGAATCAAGGACTTGAGTGCAACTAGTTTATTTAGGAAATAACCCCAGGAGACCCAACAAGCATTTGGGGAAGAAATGTGTGAATGAGCAGGTTCCCACTCTGGGCAACTGTGGGGTGATCCTTTTAGGGATCTCTGAGAGAATGTAGAACACACCTCAGAACTGCCTCCCTCAGGAGTGATGAAACCAGGAGAGTCACCCATCAGCGCTGTTCCTCGCTGGGGGTGTCGACTCCCAGCACTTCCATGTAACCCCATCTGTGGGCTGACCCTGCTGCTGGGGCCGTATAAAGCCCTGGGGCATAGAAATACAGGTGGTGGGGCGGCTGGTTAGCTCAGTTGGTTAGAGCGCGGTGCTCTTAACACGAAGGTTGCTGGTTCGATCCCCACATGGGCCCCTGTGAGCTATGCCCTCCTTAAAAAAAAAAAAAAGAAAAGAAAAAAGAAAGAAAGAAATGCAGGTGGTGGAGGTGAGAAATGGTCAGTGTGTCTGGGAGTTGCACCAAACTGCAGGTGACGTCCTGCAGGTGGGCTGTGGGCAATGAGTGGTGTGTTCACTGATGGAAACAATGCAGCAGATGGGTGGGAGGATCCTGTTGCAGGACAGAGTGGGAAGAATTGATGAATGTCTGAATGAACGACTTGTGACGAGATGCAGTGTCCAATGAAGGGGCTGCCCTTGGCCAGGACCTCGGACAGCTCCCCCATTTCCTCTCTGATTGATACGGGATGGCCATGGAAGGGGCAAACCTCACCTGGGTCTCTGAGTTCCTTCTCTTGGGCCTCTCAGAAGACCCTAAACACCAGCAGCTGCTGTTCATATTGCTCCTAAGCCTGTACCTGGTCGCTAGGAACCCTGCTCATCATCCTGGCCATCGCCACTGACGCCCGGCTCCTCACTCCCCTGTATTTTTTCCTGGCCAGCCTGGCCTTCATGGATATTTGCTTCACTTCTACCACCATTCCCAAGATGCTGGCCAACCACGTATCAGGGCACAAAGGGATCTCTTATTCCAGCTGCCTGATCAAAATGTCCTTCTTCATCTGGTTTGCCGACATTGACAGCTTCCTGCTCACCATCCTGGCCTACGACCACTATGCAGGCATCTGTCACCCTCTGTACTATGCCACATCTGTAACACCGCAGTTCTGTGGCCTCCTGGGGGTGGCATTCTGGGATGCAGGCTTCAGGAATGCCCTGACCCACACGGTGTTACCGACCTGCCTCTCATTCTGCACCCACCACCAGGTCCCCCACTTCTTCTGTGACCTCAGCCCTTTGCTGAAACTGGCCTGCTCTGACCCCTTTCTCAACAATGCAGTGGGGTACACAGTGGAGCCATGCCCATCATCACCCCCTTTGTGGGCATCTTTGTCCCCTACAAACACATCTTTGCTGCTGTGCTGAGGATCCCGTCCACGACAGGCAAGCGGACGGCTTTCTCCACCTGCGGCTCCATCTCTCTATGGTGTCTGTGTTCTGTGGGATGCTCACTGGGGTTTATTTCAGCCCCACGTCCTCCCACACGGCCCGCAGAACACGGCAGCTGCAGTGATGTACGTTGTGATCACTCCCGTGTTGAACTCCTTCATCTACAGTCTATGCAACAGCAACATGAAGGGCACCTTGGGGGCCCTCGTCAGCAGAAAGCCAGTTTTTGTTTGATGACCACAGCACGGGGACGTCTGAGTGTCTGCACAGAGTGCCCGTCTGTCCTGAATCTCCCTCCATGGTCCCAATCTTAGATATTTCCTTCAGATCGTTCTTGGCTTATTTGCTTATTTCTTCATCCTTCCAATAGCTACTTACTGAGTATCTATTACATTTTCGGCACTCTTTTAAGGGCTGAATGTCCAGTAGGAAACAAAATCCCTGGCCTTGTGGTGCTTACACTACAGCGTGAAGAACACATCGTGGAAACAAAAGACACCAGGATTCAAGCCCCAGTTTGGGTTAAGGTTCAGGGTAAGCACCTCACAAAAAGACCCAAAATGCAAAGGCTCAAAAGTCATAAGATTTTGCTAACTGAGCTTATTATTACTTTAGCAAATAGCTCCTCTGAAAAGCTTAGCAGGCATCTGGTCTAGGTGCTTCTAGTTTTCCATTGCTAGGAACCACATCCAATGTTCTTTTCTAGCCATAGTTCTTGGGTCTATTTCGTTTGCCTCGTTTACTTCCTTGAACTACCTACATCTTTGTAACTCAGCTAATGGGCATCTGAAACCATAGCCTTGTGTGAGAGGCGAGATCTCTATTTATACTGTTTTAGGGAACAGGAAGCTGTTGGCTCTTCCAATTTTGTGATGTTTCTAACTGAAAAGTGGCCGATTCTTGTCTAAGATTATCTTATTCTTGCAATTCCTTGCTACAATCACCAAGGAGCAGCCAACTCACAGTGACATTCTAGCTCTTCCCAATCACTTCTAGAGACACAGGCTCTGTAGATCTACGATCTACCTCTCAGGTTATCACAGGTGATGGTATTACCAAATGTTGTTCTTTGGTATAACAAAGGTCACCAGCTTTCTAGCCTGCAATATATGTCCTTACCACTAGACCACTAAGCTGATGCAACTAATTTTTCATTTTTGTGATTGCAGCAACCACTTCTGGTTCTAATTTTTGTATGAGAATAAATAAGCAAAGTAGTAGTTTTCTAGGGCTTCTGTAACAAACTACCACAAACTAGATGGCTTAAATAACAGAAACGTGTTCTCTCACAGTTCTGGAGACCAGAAGTCTGAAATTAAGGTGTCAGCAGGTTGGTTCCTTCTGCGGCTACGAGGGAGAATCTGTTCCAGGTGTCTCCCCTAGCTTCTGGTGGTTTGCTAGCCACCTTTGGTGTCCGTTGACTTGTAGATATCTGCCTTCATTTTCACAAGGCATCCGCCCTGTGTGCATGTCTATCTTCAAATGTCCCCTTTTTATAAGGACACCAGTTATCTTTGAATAGAAGCCCACCCTACTCCAATATGACCTCATCTTAACTATTATATCTGCAACAGTCCTACTTCTCAACAAGGTTACATTCTGAAATAATGGGGGTTGGGACTTCAACATATGAATTTGGGAAGGGAACATAATTCAACTCATAACATTTGCTAAAAAGAAAAAAGAAAGACTAAAGGAATAGGACTCAAGCAAGGTAAAAGTTTGTTCCTCGTGTAACAGTCAGAGTTCCAGGTCAGTGGGTGACTGCTCTTTTAAGTCATTTACAGACCCAAGTTCCCTATGTCTTATTTCTTGCCTGTCTTCCAGGGCATTATTCTTGTCTATAAGATTGAAATTGTGAACTCTAGATTACAAAAATATATAATCAGAGAGCACAGGGGAGGCAAGTCTTTGATCTTGAAGTGCCACGTTGTGGGGACAGAGCACCAGAGAGCAGTTTCCAGCACATGGAAAGGTGCTGGCTCAGGTAGTAGATGGCCATCTGCTGTGACTAGTTGGCCATCGGCTGTTACCAGTTAGCCGTTAGCCACTGAGATAACTGCCGCGGCTAAGCTAGCAAGGTGGTGGTCTGGTGGTGTGGCGTCCGGGCGTGGCATGGCGTGGCAGAGTGTGGATTATGGATTGCAGAGAGGCGGATTGCAGCTAGCAAGTGAGGTTGGTTGGCAGAGACAAGTGGACAGCAGGTTGCAGATCGTGTAGCTCCTGCTGCCTGTTTCTCCAACCCAGCCGCCAGCAAGACTATAGTGGTATGACTCCCCTATCTATGGCTCCGTGGGTGTTCCTGTTTGGCCTCACCATATCCTGCGTTCTTGTGTGGAGAGAGGAACTAGAGACCCCGCCTGTCACCCCCATGACACACGTACTTCTCATTTTCCACACCAGGTTATACCTAGCTGCAAGAGAGGCCAGGAAATATGGCATAGGTGGTCAGCTGTGTTGCTAGGCTGTGATTCTGTTATTACAGAAGAAGGAGAGAGCAGATTTTTCTGGAGAGCTAGCAGTCCATGTTCCATCCCTCTAGCTACCAAATACAGGCATACTTCATTTTAATGCATTCCACAGATATTGCGTTTTTTACAAATTGAAAGTTTATGGGAACCCTGTGTCAAGCAAGTCTCTTAGCATCATTTTTCCAAAAGCATTTGCTCACTTCGTGTTTCTGTGTCACGTTTTGGTAATGTTTGAAATATTTCAAACGTTTTTGTTATTATTATATTTGTGATGGTGATCTGTGATTGGTGATCTTTGAGAAATTATTTATGAAGAGAAAACTCAATCCATGCATCAAGCTTCATTGTTGTCTTATTTTAAGAAATTGCTAGATATATGTGCACAGAGGAGAAGGTGATATGCACTTAAGAAGAATGTGTGTTCTGCTGTTGTTGGGTGGAAGGTGCTACAGATGTCTATTAGGTCCAGTGTGTTTCAGAGTCACGCAAGTCTTCCATTCTTGTTGATCTTCTATTTAGGTTTTCTATCCATATTGAAAGTGGGTTGTTGAAGTCTCCAACTATTATTGTTGAATTGTGTTCTCCCTTCAATCTATCAATTTTGGGCTCATGATATATCTACACATATATTCTTTAGTTGAGCTGTCGTGGCTGCCTCGATGTCCTGAATCAGTTCAAAACATTTTCCTTTCATGGTCATTTTGACTTTGAGGAAGAGCCAGAAGTCACACCGTGCCAGATCCAGTGAATAAGGTGGAATGAGGACACACTGTAATATTTTTATTTGACAGAAATCGCTGTACCAGAAGCGATATGTGACACAGAGCATTGTCATGATGGAGGATGAAGTAAAGACACGTATGAAAGAGGACTTCCAGAACTGCTTCAGAAAGTGGCGAGAACGATGGGATAAGTGTGTTTGAAGTGAGGGGGTGTATTTTGAGGGTGATTAATGGCAATGTGTCTTTTACTGTAATAATTTTTTTTTATTTAAACATTCAAAAAAAGAAAAAAGAAATTGCTACAGCCATCTTCAGCAACCACCACACTGATCGGTCAGCAGCCACTAATATCAAGGCAAGACCATCCACCAGCAAAAAGATTATGACTCTCTGAAGGCTCAGATGATAGTTAGCATTTTTTTTTAGTAATATAGTATTTTTTAAATTAAAGTATGAACATTTTTTTAACTCATAATGTTATTGCACACTTAATAGACTAACGTATAATGTAACATAGCTTATATGTACTGGGAAACCAAAAAAATCCATGTGACTCACTTTATTGCGATACTTGTTTTGTTGCGGTAGTCTGCAACCAAATCTGCACTATCTCTGAGGTCTTGTTAACGAAAGCATGCTTCTTTCCACCCATACAATCCACTTCTACCCACCTTGGAGGAGACAACCTGAAGTCCCATCCTACCAATGCATTCGGTTTTGAGTCATCAGGGTGGAAAATTTCTCCCATGATCCAATAATTTATAAATGAAAAGTCCATTTATCTCACACAGTGCACAATATGAGACCAGCTGCTGGTCCTTAATAGAAATCCAATCCCACAGGGCAGGATTTGTTTAAGAATTCCTTGCTACGAAGTGGAATAAATTCTTTGGCTCTCTGGAGGAGAGTCCATTGTCTGTTGTTCACTGTGATCTGTGGTTTTGCCACCTGTGGGGACCGAGTCCCAGAGAGCAGTTTCCAGGCTCTCGGCCTCACAGTGTGGGGGTGGAGGGTGTGCTGGCTAGGATAGTGGATGGCCCTAGGCTGTGATTGGTTGGCCGTTGGCTGTAGCCGGTTGGCCAATTGGCTGATGATGTAACTGCCGTGACTGCGTTGGTTGGTTGGTTGGTTGGTTGGCAGGCAAAAAAGCCGATGGCGGGTTGCAGATCATGTGGATCCTACTTCGTGTGTCTCACCCAGCCACCAGGGAGGATATAGTGGTATGACTCCTCTATCTATGGCTCTGTGGGTGTTCCTTTTTGGCCTCACCATATCCTGCATTCTTATGTGGGGAGCGGGAGCTGAGACCCCTCATGACACCCTGCATGACACCCTCTGAGGTGATCTTCTTTGTTATTACCCTCCATGATTATTTCCCTCACATTTGAAGTGAATATAGTGGTTGAGTCCTGTTTTGGGGACTTTACTGCCCTCATAGATTGATTCCTCCATGCAGATTAGAGACCTGGAGAGCATTTTAAGGCTCAAACAGACCCAAAGTGGGCTCATAGTTTCAAGATAATTCTCTAGAACACTTAGTAGGCTATTTGTTTCCATTCAGTAACCACGCCCAAAGTTCCTTCATTCCTCGTTACATTCCTTGAATGACTCAGGTCTATCATGTTAAGAATGGCTGACTGAGGTAGTTTGACACAAAAGTCTCAGCCTATCCATAGTGATGCCGTCAGCTGGACTACTTGCAGCAGCCCCCACAGACGTTTCCCCATCAGAGCTGAGTCTATGCTGTGGCTGGACCAGTTCTTGATTGTAAGACACACCTGAGCAACAACCATCAGGGAACTTTGAAAAAAAAAGGTTTATTACTCACAGGTCCTAGAGGGTACATGGCATACCTGGGGTCCACACAGCAAGGTCGTGGGGGGAGAGAGAAAGAGAGAGAGTAGACCTGGGGCTCTGTCTTTATTGGGGTCTGGGTGGGGTGTCTAAGGTTTTGTGGGTTAAGTCTTTATTGGCTAATTTGAAGGGTAAGAGAGGGACTTCGGGTGCAGGAAGGGAAAAGCAGGGTCACTTACGCGGTCAGTTATCTAGGTCACCCAGAGCTTTCTGAAAGAGGGATCTTTGTGGGTGGGGGTGGCCTAATTCTTTATCTGGTTGTTCTGCTAGTTAGTATCTGTGTCATACAGCTGGCAAGATGTTTATTCAAGATGAATGAGTTATTATTCAGCCATAAAAAAGAAAGAAATCCTGCCATTTGCAATAACATGGATGGACCTTGAGGGCCTTATACTAAGTGAAATAAGTCAGACAGAGAAAGATAAATACAGTTTGATCTGTTATATGCTTATATGTGTATCTACAGAGAACATATCGGTGGTTGCCAGAGGCAGAGGATGAATGTTAGGAAAAATGGTAGTCAAAAGGTACAAACTTCCAGTTATAAAATAAGCAAATTATGGGGATATTATGTACAGCATGATGACTTTAGTTAATAATACAGTATT
This sequence comes from Rhinolophus ferrumequinum, assembly GCF_004115265.2. Taxonomy (NCBI): domain Eukaryota; kingdom Metazoa; phylum Chordata; class Mammalia; order Chiroptera; family Rhinolophidae; genus Rhinolophus; species Rhinolophus ferrumequinum. The sequence goes on from NC_046301.1 coordinate 49,716,240, forward strand.
GTATATTGGACAGTTGCCAAGAGAGGAGGTCTTAGAAGTTTTTCTCACAAGAAAAAAATTGTAACTACGTGTGGTGATGGATGTGAAGTAGAGTTATTGTGATGACCATTTGGCAATAGATACAAATGTCGAATCACTATGTTGTACACCTGAAACTAAAGACAAAGCAAAACAAGTTGAGCTGTTATTTAGGACAGGAGTCAGCCAAATGTGGCCCACCACCAGTTTTTGTAAATAAAGGTTCATTGGAATATAGCAACAACAACAAAAAATAATTTAATTTAGGAATATAGAGGGATTTCTCAGAAAAATAGACTTTTTAATCCAAATAAAGCAGCTTTGCTGGATGCCCAAGATGTGTGTCCTTCCAAAAAGGAGTGGTTCTCAACCAAGAGAATGATTTAACTCCCCCCCCCCCCCCGCCCGGGGACATTTGGCAACGTAAGGAAACAGTTTTGGTTGTCATGACTGGGGTGCTATTGGCATCTAGTGGGTAGAGACCAGGGCTGCTGTTCAACATCCTATATGCACAGGACAGCCTGTGACTGTAAAGAATGGCCTGGCCCCAAATGTCAACAGTGCCACGGTGGAGAAATCAGCCTTAAAGCCTGGCATGCTTTAATTCTTCACCACCCCAATCTGCACCAGGTCAGAAAGGCAGCGCCGAGGTGGGACCTACACAGGCAACATCCAGAATCCCAGGAGAGACACATGGCTGACAGGTTACCTCACAGACAGAGCAGGTAGGGATCAAGAACTAAAAAGGGTCTGGGAGTTCTCCTACTTTCAAGTGGATAATTTAACCTGCCGTGGTTTCCCCAATGCTGACAGAAGATACGAGATTCCTAGGTCAGAGACAAAGGACTTATTCACAGCACAGCAGGCAGCATAAACTTTGTGTTTGCTTGTTCCTCTCAAGTCCCACAGGGACAACGCAAGTGAACTCAGATTGGCACTGGATGGACATTGGCTTTGCATCACAGCTGAGGAGCTCTGAGCTTAGAAACCCCAGTCTTTTCAAGTGGACTGCAAACAAACTTGCTCTCCCTTTATCTCAGAGGAGACATTCATCTTTATTATATGGACAGCAAACAAATCTGCCCTCTGTGCCACAGGAGGAAACTCTACCTTCCAAGGCTGTTTGCTATATAAATATCTTTGAAAAGATAGCTGGAACAAAAGCTGTCCACACCCCTGCCTGTGATGTGAGTTATATGAAAATACTAGAAACTCAGGGAAATTGTCTCCCAGCAGTAATAGCACTGACACCCAATGGGCAGTGGCTGTCATATGTAAGGGTAGTTTGGGCCAGAAGTCACACGTATGAGGCTGTTTAGGGTATAATGTAGTGGTTCAGTGTGTAGGCTTGCAGTTAGACAGACTGGGTTCGAGTCCTGGTTCTGCTACTTCTTAGCTGTACGACCTTAAGCAAGTTACTGTACTGTGACCTCTCTGTGCTCCAGCTTCTTCTGCCATATAATGAAAACAACAATAATCCCTACCTCATAGAGTTATTGTGAAAATTAATATATGAACTTATATAAGGTACTTGGAATAGCGCGGGCAAATTGAGGTCCATGTCAGTGTTGATTATAATTATTACTAATTATCATGATGATGCTGCAAAGCTTGCAGTCATGCCTGTTTTTCTGCATTTGTGGGCAAGCTGTGTAACCCACACAGTTCCCTTGGAGTCTGTCTCAGAGAATTCGAGGACACCAGGGCCTTTTGCTCACTCCTCCCAACATTGACTTAATAAACAGGGCTGCAGGGCTGGAGCAGTAGTGGTTTCAGGTCCGGGGAATCAGAGGGACTCAGGTTCAAATCCTGCCTGTGCCATGTGCCAGCTGTGTGACTTTGGTGAGCAACTTCCCAGCTGAGGACCTACAAGTACTTCCTGCACATTGTTCTGAGTGAAGAGAAAGTGAACCCCCTATTCCCGCCACCCTACACGCCCCACGTGACCTGCTCAGGTAACACTCTGAGTCATCTTTAGCCTGTGTCATTTTGATTGTCATAGTCATATTATTATTCAATAAGCAAGACTCCACTGGGTACAAGCTGAGAACATCTTTGCTCTTTTCCTCCAGCACTCAATACATTCATTCTGGCCTGGCCGTCACTCTGAACGCCTCAAACTCCAGGAGAGATGTTGGTGGGGGGTGGGCAGGGGCACCCCCATACTCTCCTCTGTCATCTGATCCTTGCAGCCTCATCCAAGGCACGCTCAGTCCCTTCCACCTGTGGTCTTCGCATATGTAACACTCATCTCCACCACCCCCACCATCACACCTTTCAGTCCCCCAGGCATGCCCCTCAACTGCCACCTCCTCAGGGAAGTCTTCCCTGACTTCCACCCAAGGCTCATTAGGTCCCCGTGTTGCAAATTCCATTAATATTTTTATTCAAAACTCTTGGTGCTGCCCAAGTCCCCTCTGCTCCCATTGTTCTCCACTCCACTGCAGTCCTACCCAGGGATTCATTCTTCCAGAAACGGCAGGTCTTGGGGTGGGGTGGGTTTTGTTTTGTTTTGTTTTGTTTTCCCAGCTGCTGAGGGGGGCACAACCACCCAAAGTCAGGCCAGAAGTGCAGAGGAATCAACAACCGCCGGCCTGCCCAATCAGGGAGCAGCCTTCAAGGAACGAGGATAGGGATTGGTGGATAAATTCCAGCTCCCACGCCCCTCAGCTCTGAAGACCCTGAAGAGCCTGCTCTCTGCTGTCCCCAAGAGGTCCCCGGCGGGACTGCGCCCCAGTTGTCCAGAGTGGTAACTGTCTTCATTACTGCGGTTACTGGCCACATTCCCTTGTCTCACCTCCTACCCCTTACCCGGTGTCTCCTTGAATTACTTCCCAAATAAATTACTTGCCCCCGAATTCTTGTTTCAGCATCGGCTTCGAGGGGAGCCCAACCTCAGACACCAGTTTGCCTTATCCTAATGAATTCCGTAATTGTTTGCAGGTATTGGGCATCTCTCCCCTCTGGCTTGAGTCATGTCCACCCTAGTGTCTCCAAAACCTGTGCAGTGCCTGGCATGTAGTAGATGCTCAATAAATGACCCTGAGTCTCTTGCCCATAAGGTGGCCAGGATGATAATGAGGAGGTCTGCCCCCACTGGGGTCCTCAGAAGCCCTCAGTTGGAGAGCTACAGTGCAGGAGGGGAGATTACTCCTCCCAAGCTATAAATGGCAGCCTCCACCTGCCTCATGCCCCAGGTCACACAGAATGGACAGCTGGGTCAGGGCCCCCAGGGGCCAGGAACCTAAGATGACCTTTCAGGCCTAGCCAGGATTCCTGGTGTGTCCCGAGGCAGGTACACGGAGCGGCGGTAACTCTAGTCCTAAGACTGCAGGAGGTGGGTGGAAGTGGCACAGCTGGTACTAAAGCCATTCCTAGTTTCCCTCTTCCTTCTCAGGCATTAGATTCCTCCTCCGGGAGCTCCCTGAGCAGGAGGCTGGTCCAGGGACAAGGGTCTGCCCTACAAGGCCACAGAGCAAGTGTGGGCATCTCCTGAGGGAGGGATCCTTTTCGGAGCTGGTGGTGTCAGGCCTGGAATTAGCCACACCACCTGCGGGGAGGCGGGTCCCAGGTCTCCCTGGGGGTGTAGGGGTGAGCTGACCTCTGATGACTCAGCCTGAGACAATCAGGGAATGTGGGGGGGAAGGCATGGTGGGGAGAGATCTTAGGACCTCTCTCCAGCTCTGTTCTAAAGTCAGCTTAGTCACAGGCTGGGTGACTCTGGGTGGGCCACTCTGGACCTCAGCTTCCTCCTCTATAAAGTGAGAACAAAAACAGTCCCCTGCCCCTTGGGGTTCAGGGAGGCTGAAGTGAGAAGCTGCTGCAAGTCAAGTGCTCAGAACAGCATCTGATACATGGTGGGCACTCAGCGAACAGTATTTTATTATCTACCTCTGTACTCCGCACAGCCAGGACATGGGGAGGGGGATGTAGAACAGAGTTGGGAAGTCTGGGCTGGACTTTTTCGACTCTCTAACATAGAGAGAAACCAGTGTTCTCAGAGCATAAGAGAGGTTCCAGAATGTTCTGTTTGCTACTATTTTCACCCCCATGCCTTTGGGTGGGGAGTTCTAACCATGACAAACAGAAGGAAGCTAAGTGGCAGTAAAGGAATCAGGATGGGGCACAGGGAAGCTGAGAACTCTGAATCTTGGCCTGGCCCCGAAGATCCCCAGTTGCACTGGCCACTGCCCAGTCTCTCTTTATCCCACTCCCTTCCTTGGCTTTGGGCAGGAAACACGGAAACCTCACTACCTCCACCCAATTCCACATAGAAGTCTTGATGCTGGGCTGGGGTTTCAGGGCACTGTCCAGGAAGGCTTCCTGGAGGAGGAGCCATCTGATCTGGGCTTTAAAGGATGAATAGAAGTTTCCTAGTTCAAGAAGTGAGTGAGTGTGTGTGTGTGTGTGTGTGTGTGTGTGAGAGAGAGAGAGAGAGAGAGAGAGAGAGAGAGAGTATTAGGCTGGTGCAAAAGTAATTGCGGTATTTGCAATTATTTTTAACCTTTTAAACCTCAATTACTTTTACAGCAACCTAATATATATAGAGGGGGATCATTCATTTTAATTATCAAGGATTTTCTGATCTTCAGAGGCCCACAGATAAGACCAAGGCACAGTCATGTCCAAAGCAGCTCCCAGTCTGCAAACGGCGACCAAATAATAAGAGTAATGGCTCCCACATTCTGAACATGTGCTGCTGGGCCTCGGCACGGGAAAGGCACTCTGTGTTTGTGAAGCACATGGATGAGCAAACGGATCTTTTGAAAGGCAGTGAATCCTGCCCCAGTTGCTGGAGGAGACAGGGAAGGCACAATGGGCAGAGAGGACCTGGTACAAAGGCCTAAAGGTGGGAAATGGCAGCACTGCCTGGGAAGCTGTGGGAGGAACTCTGAGCTCCGAGTGGGGTGAGTAGGAGTCTTGAGTGAGAGGCTGAAGGGCTAACGCCTCCTGGAGCTGAGGGTGCTAGGGAGTCACAGCAGGATTCTGAGCAGGGGAGAAAAAGGTTGGCGTCTGATCTGGGCCTGCCTCGGCCTCTGAGAGTTTCTGAGAGAAAGATGGCTTAAGTCAATATCACTCTGGTGAGCTGGATCCACAGCGGGAAGGGGAGATGGTGGAGAGAGAGGGAGACATAAAGAGAGAGAAGGAGCGAGAGGGGAACCTGGAGAGATAGAGAAGGACAGAGACAAAGAGATACAGAGAGAGAGAAAGAGGTGGGGAGACAGAGAGAGGGAAATGGAGATAGACACAGAGACACAGAAAGAGACACAGAGACAAAAAAGAGAAATAGAGGCACACAAAGAGAGAGACAGAGAGGTGGAGGGAAACACAGATAAAAAGAGAGATGGAGAGAGACATAGAGACAAAAAAGAGATGGAGGGAGACAAATGGAGAAATAGAGACTGAGAGTTACTGAAAGAGAGATGGAGAGAGACAGAGGGATGGAGAGAGACACAGACACAGAGAGATGCAGAGAGACAGAGACAGTCACCAAAACAGAGACAGGGGGAGAAGATGGTGAGACAGACACTCCAGAAAGAGGTCCCTGTGGCCATAGCAAGAAATGGGATGGGTCTGACCCCCAATTCCTGGAAGCAGAGCCCAGTGGGGAGGAGAAGGGAGGACAGGAGTCTCGCCAGCTCCCCACACTCCTACTCTGCAGCCCCCTCCTGCCTCCCAAGCAGAGATGGGGAAATCGAGGCCAGCCAGCAGGCGGCAGGGGTCCTCTGGGCCCCGCGCTGTGCCGCTCGCTCACTCAGGACCTGTGTCACCAGGTTAAAAATGGAAACGGGTCGGACCTTTTTTTTTTTTCCTTTGAGAAAATCCTAGGCCCAAATAAGGCATGGGCTGCGGGGCAGACGGTGAGCTGGCCAAGTCCTCCTGAGCGAGCGAGTGGCGGCTGGCCCAGCCAGCCTGGGCTTGGGCCTCCTCCAAGACTCGCCCAGGCAGGGCGGCACACCCTTGGGAGGCTATAAGGGCCTCTCCCCCCGCCCTGCTGCTCACTTGACAAACGCCGCAGACCCCACCACAGACCCCGCCGCCTGCATCCCTGTCTGCCCAGCCATGGAGGCCATCAAGAAGAAGATGCAAATGCTGAAACTGGACAAGGAGAATGCCATCGACCGGGCCGAGCAGGCTGAGTCGGATAAGAAAGCTGCTGAGGAGAAGTGCAAGCAGGTGAGGGGCCACCCATTGGGCCACGCAGGGCAAGGCTCTGGGCTGAGCGTGGGGGTCTCAGAAACCTTGCTACCTGGAAGTTGGGAAGGGGACAGAGGGTGGTGACGCTCCAGCTGAGAAAGGGCGAGGGGTCATTGTTTCCCTGGGGAGGTCCCTGGGCTGGGAGAGGGAGGAGTGACAGGACCCACCCAACATGGCCAGGGGGAGCCAAGCAAGTGAGAGAGAGATGGGACATGTGTGTGTGCTGGATGTGTGTGTGTGCAAATGTGAGAGTGTGTGTAGGTGTGTTGGGGTGAGTGTATCCGTGTGGGGGTGTGTGTAGTGGATGTGGTGGTTGGAGTATACTGTGGTGTGTGTGTGTGTGTCTAAGTGTATTTGTGTGTGTTTGAGCATTTCTGTGTGCACATGTGTTTTGTGTATGTGTGTGTGTTTCTGCTGGAGAGAGTGTGGAGGGGTGAGAATGAGTGTGTGCAGAGAGAGGTATGAGTGTGTGGCTGTTGGAAAGCGGGTGTGAAAGAGTATGGATGTGTTTGTGAGTCCGTGTGTGTACACGGTGGTATCAGTGTGGTGTTGTGTGTACGGGGAGAGGCTGGCTGTGTGCACTTGTGCAAAAGCTGGCATGACTCATGGAATACGCGAGTGTCAGGGTGAGTTCGTGTGTGTCTTGAAGTGACTATATTGGTGTTGGCCTGTGTGTGCTTGTTGGTGTGTGCTCTTTGGTGTGTGTGCGTGTGCCCGCTGAGGTGAGGGGGGCGGCACAGAGCTGTCTGTGTATGTGGGTGCCCCTGTGCCTAGGTGACGGTGAGCCTGTGGGTCCCCACTGGTGACTGCGCTGGGAGGGTGGCCCAGTGTGGGTGTGTGGTGGGGCCAGCTGCGACTGGCTGCAGAGGCAGCTGGGTGAGGGTCTGGAGACGGGGATGAGTGGAGAATCTCAATGAGGCTCTGCCTATCTGGGGTGCTCCTGCTGTCCCTGCTGTAAACCTGGCAGGGCCGCCTGTGGCAGGCAGAGGCCCTGGACCCAGAGCTTTAGAGATGAGAGTCTCAGGAGTCTGACAACACGGGTACATTGGGGAGCTAATAGAAGCGCAGTGGCGGAGGTGTGGGCTCGGGCTCGGCACTCCCAAGGCCATGGCTTCGGGCAGAGCGGAAGTCAGTTGTGTGGTTCTGCCAGAGCAGCCAGTGGGAGGAGGGAAGGGGGTCCTGCCCCTTCCAGAGTGCCCTGCCCCCCACAGGGCTCATCCATAGCACCCCCCAGGTCAACCAGTAAGCCCTTGGTAGCTTTCAGGGTCTCAAATAAGCCCCCGGAGCCGCCCAGGATAGTGACACAAAGTGCCCAGCCCTGCCCAGCCTGGGCGCCAGGCCAGCTTGGCAGGTAAAAGCACAAGCTCTGAGCTCAGGCTGGCCCCGTTCGCAGCTTGGTCACTGAGCTCCCTGAAACAAACACCTTCACCTCTCTGTGCCTCTGTGGCCTCATGTATGAATTGGGGAAGTGACAGTAGTGCCTCCCTCGCCACCATGAGAGGACTAGAGGTGAATGTGCAGGTGGAGCCCTTGTCCCCACACCTGGCACAAAGTAAGAGCTCCATAAATGAGGGGTTTTTTCCTACGCCGTCCTACTTCCCCTTTGGGCTTCCATCCCCCACGTCCTGGGGCTGCCCCGAGTGCCTATGACACATCCGCATAGGCCAGCTCCACCCGTGTTCCCTGGCACATATGCCCCCCCCATGCTCCTCCCTCGCAAACACAGACACCCATCCTATGCTGGCCCTGAGCTGCCGGCTTCCATCCATCATTCAGCTCTCATCAGGAGGGGCTTCGGTAGGGAGTCAGAAAAAAGAAACTTGATGGCTGCTCCTATTTTCACTAAGGTGTAAGTGGGTGACTGATGGAGCCTACTCTACCAAGGCAGACGCAAGTTCAAAAGGGAAGGTTCCCAAAGCCTCCAGCCAACTAGGCGGCCAAGGAAGAAGGGACAGATTCTCTGGGCTTCAGCTGGATTTTCATTCTGTTCTTATTTTCACACAAAGCCTCCTACTGGGGTGGATTTGTGCTCGAATCTAGGCTGGATTATTTTCTAGCTTTGTGACTCAGGGAGTGTTGCTGCACAGCCTCTCAGCCCTCAGTGTTCTAATCTGAGGAATGGAGCAAACAATGCCTTCTGATGGCCAGGCATAGGACCCAAGACCCCAGAGGTACCCAGCAAATGCAGAGCTCCATGGGGCCCATGGCTAGTCCTGCCTGGGAACAGAGGCAGGAGGCGATGAGGGACTGACTCAACTTACCCAGAGTGCCTTATGCTTCAGAGGAGACCAGAGAGTGTGGGTCTTGGGACCAGCCTGACTCTCAGGGACCCTGTAGCAAGGTCCCGATTCCGGGCCCCATCTGTCCAGTGTGGGAACAGCACTTAGAGATCCACCCTGCCTGTTTCCTGCCCACTCTCCTCCCAGGGCAGTGACATCCGCCACAACTGGTCTTTGACCCCACATCCTGTCTCAGCCCTACCCGAAGCCCCCTTTTACAGGGACTAAGATATGCTGTCCGTGACTCTCCCAGCTATTTTATAGGCAGGGAAACTGAGGCCCAGAGAAGGAAGTGACTTGTCTGAGATGCCCCAGAGCCAGGGCAAGGCTCTGCCCATCCAGCAAGCACATGCTTTGTGTGTGGAATTCAGAAGGAAAGAAACCAATTTGTGTCAGTCTTATTTATTTTTCATATGGGTTCCAACCACTGAAGGGTTTAGGTTTGTGTCATTGATTCATTCTGAGAACTTCCGTGGTGAGTGTTGGGCCTAGCCCCATGCCGGGCTATGCTGGGGCTCAGGGTGACCTTAGGCCCTGGCCCGACTCCCAAGGAGCCCCAGGCTGTGGGAGACAGAGCCAAACATGGAGGGACACCCCCTGCCTCCAGGGTCAGCGCTAGGTGAGGGACGGACAGGGCCTGGAGGGTCCAAGGGGAGTGGCAAGGGCTCTGGCCAGGGCAAACTGCCCAGGGGAGGGGGCATTGGCGGTGGGTGTGGAGGGTCAGTGGGAGGAGGGTGTGCGGGGCAGTGGGTATAGCATAGCCAGCGGTCAAGGGAACCAGCTGCAAGTCAGTCTGACAAGGGTTCAAATCCCCTATCTGTATGGCCCGTGGCAAGTCCCTTCCTCATCTGGGGTCTCAGCTTACCCTTCTGTAACATGGGCCTTCAGTAATAGGCTTGGCACATTCTGAATGCTTCATAGCCCCCTGCCCACTTTATCCTAGTCTCCACCCATTGTCCAAACGTTGCCAGAAAATGTTGTCAAAACCCCAATCATCTTTGTACCCTGGTGGGGTGCTCATAGACCACTATGTCAAGGCCTCCATTTTGCAGAAGAGGAATTGAGGCTAGGAAAGGGGACAAGGGTCATACAGCTGGGGTTTGGAGTCAGGCTTCTTGGCTCCTTGCCCAGACGTCAAGGTCAGGTCCCATAGACCCTGATTTAGGCCTGAGCTGCTGCTACCCTCTCCCTCCTCAAACCCCCCACCCACTTCATATTCCCCAGCTCAGTGTGGGACACTCAGGAGCCCCTGGATGGGAGACTGGGTGATATCACCTTGGGACAGGGGCCCTTCTAAGAATTTGCACTTTTAAGAATACACACACACACACACACACACACACACACACACATTTTGCACATCATCTCAGGGGTGACCTAGATCAGATTCGAGCTTGATCTAGAAGCTGCAGGCACAGTCGCTTTTATAACATACCCTCTTTGGGAAGGGAGAGAAGTAAGTCAGAGAGAGATTCAGGAAAGCAGGCCTGGCAGGAGGGCCTGTTTAGAAGTGGGTTCGAATTTTGTGCTGTGTGACCTGGGGAAAGTTGGTATATCTCTCTGGGCTTCCTGCTATGAAGAGGAAGCAGGAGGATGAAGTGGGGCCAAGTGGGGGCTGCCTGCCCACCCTGAGAGCATGGACAGGATCAGGGTTCAAACCACCAAAGACATATGAATAAGTCAGATCAAAGCATGAGTTGGACTGACCACCCCAGCCCAGAATGAGAGGCAAGGAAGGGAGGGGCAAACTGTATGTGGCAGAGAAGGCTTCCTGAGCTGACCCTTGACTGATGTGCTGGGGAGCAATAAAGATAGGGAAGTTAAGGGGTGTGTGGTTTGTATCCCATAGACCTGAGTTTCTCAAATTGGGGATACAAAAAGGGGGGGGCAAGACTCTCAGGATAAACAAAGATGACTCAAAATTTGGGAAAAGTAGGGGACATTTTTATTAAAATGAATACAAGCCAGATGTCCAAGAATTTAAAAGATTTAACCTGAGCCTCAGAAGAAAGTGGACTTTGAGGGGTAGCTCTCTTTTAGCCAAGCCTCCAAAGTCCAGGAATACTGGGGGTCTGAGTCCTTTAATCCTTCAGGGTATTTTTGTGAGATAGTCCGAGAACTACTCTCTTGGGCAATGGGAAGCCATGGCAGGTTCTGGGGAGGGGGGAGGACATACACTTGGAAAGGTTCTCTGGCTGCCAGTGTGTGTGTGTGGAGGGGCGCAGAACCAGAGGGAGAGAGCCTGGGGGCAGAGGGATGGTCTAAGCCTAGAGTGTGAGTGAGACTCCCCCTTTTAGTTTAACCCAGATCACGGAGAGGCTGCGCCCCTGAAACTGGGATGCAAAACTGAATGTGTGTTTCTGAGAAACATTCAGGACTCGTTTCCCCAAAGCTGTGCCCTATAGAGTATTGGGGGACCTTCGAAAAATAAGCACAGCTTGTCCCAGGACTAGGTAAGGATGTGAAAACCATATTAAAAGGTAGTAACTGAGCGGTGCAGTGTTGTTATTCCTGTCTTATAGGTGAGGAAACAGGCCGAGAGACAGAGGACCCTGTGAATGCGGGGGGCGCCCCTGCACCACGGGGACGTGGCCTCCAGACTGACGAGTCCCCCCCCCCCCCCCCGTATCCCCAGGTGGAGGAGGAGCTGACACACCTCCAGAAGAAACTGAAGGGGACGGAGGATGAGCTGGACAAATACTCTGAGGACCTGAAGGACGCGCAGGAGAAGCTAGAGCTGACTGAGAAGAAGGCCTCAGACGTACGTGCGCTGGAATGCGGGAGCCCGCGGCGGGGTCCGGCAGAAGCCTCGGGGAGGGAGGGAGGAAGAGGAGAAGGAGGAGAAGGAGGCGGTGCCTCCCGGCGCTTTCTCCAAATAAGTCCCGAAAAGGGGCACTTTCCAGCAGCTGCGGCCAGCGGTGCCGACGTCAGGCCCTCCCCCAGCGGTGCTGACGTCGGCGGCCGGGCCCGGTGACCTCATCGCCCCGACGGCGGCCGGGCCGGGGGCGGGGAGGGGCGGGGGCGGCCCCGGCGCAGGCAAAGGCTCGGGGGCCGGGGCGCGGCTGCTGCAGCTCTCGCCGGAGCCGAGTCCAGCCGAGCCCAGCGCCCGCTGCGTGCGCCCCGCGCCTCTGCGCCATGGCCGGCCTCAACTCCCTGGAGGCGGTGAAACGCAAGATCCAGGCGCTGCAGCAGCAGGCGGACGAGGCGGAGGACCGCGCGCAGGGCCTGCAGCGGGAGCTGGACGGCGAGCGCGAGCGGCGCGAGAAAGTGAGAGCCGCGCCCAGGACCCCCGCCCGACCCCGCGCGCCCCCCGGCCTGGCATGACCCCCGGGCCCGCGCGCCCCCGCCCCGCGCACTCCCCGGTTCGGCCCCGCGCGCCCTCCTTTCTTCTCTCCGCGCGGGTCGCTTCCCGCGCTCCCGCTCGCCGCCGCCGCTGTCCACCCCCCATTAGCCCGCCTTCGCGCCCTTGGGCCCCACCGCTCCCGATCGCGGGCCTGCACCCCCCTCCCGCTCCGTGCTGGTTGCTGAGACCCCTTCCTCCACACCCTCCTCCTCCTCGGGTCTGGAACGGGAGAGGGAGTACCGCAGCCGGGTCGGGCGGGGCCAGCCGAGCGGGAAATGGGGGGATGGGGCAGAGGGGTTGGCGATTCTGGAGGTAGGGGGTAGGAGGCACCTCACAGCTGCCGACTTGAGGCTGGCGCCGGGGTCCAGAGCCGGGGGGATCTGCGGCTGCACCTAGGAGCGGGGAGTGAGAGGTGGAAACGAGCATCCATTGTCTAGGGTTGAACTGGCCGACTTGACTTGGTGCGGGGGAGGGGGGTTGCGTCGCACTTTCTCGCCTCTTCTGCGGCTTCCCGGCTCTCGCTAAACTTTCCCAGCTGTTCCCAGGGGCGCGGCGGCGACGTGTCTGCTCCCGGCAAGGGGCGGAAGTTCAACCCTGAGCCGCCGGCCTTAAGCTTCCCAGCTGGTCCCTACGGGAACCAGGGCCGCGAAAGGGACCCTGCCTTCCTCCAGGAGACCCTCGGAGTGTTAGCACGGGTCCCTCGATCCCCCCGGATCGCTGTGTGCCTCCTCTGCACGTCTCGGGGGCTGAATGAGAAGGGGGCTTCGCTGCCCTCTCTCCATTCCCTGACTGTCCATGGGGGTGGGACAGATGGTGGCAGCCTCTGGGGCTGAGGAGGGAGAGATCTGGGTTGGTACTTAACTCCTAGGGGGAGTCTCCCCATCTGTACAGTAAGGGTGATAATGATGGCCACTCTAGGGTAGCTAGGAGGGTGCCAGGAGTGAAACCTCCTGTCGTGGCATCTGGCAAATAGTAGTGTTCGATTTTATTTAATGGGGGCAAGGGGGACAAACACATAAGGCTGATTTGCATCCCAGGGGTCTCTGTTCTGGGAGCGCGGCAGGGAAGCAGCCATCCAGTGGGGCTTCAAAATGGAGGTTGAGCAGAGTCTTATGGAATAAATTAGAGTTTTCTAGGACAGGACACTTGGTTGTAGGAAGACTCAAAGGCAAGAAAGTTGGGGGAGAGGGTAGAATCCTAGGGATCCTGAAAGCTGGGTGGGGACCCCAGAAATGAAGATGCCCGGCCAGGTGGAATTGCCGTGGGTATGGACAGGTCTGGCCCCAGACTGCTTTGGGTTTGGCCCAAGTCACAGCCTTTAATTCTGTAAGGGCTGCTCTGACCCCCATGTAAGCCTCCAACAGTAGCTGGTTTGGCCTCTTTCGCACACGTAACCCTCCCTCTGATCTCATCCCAAGTCATCTCACTGGAGGACAATTACTTCTGCTTAAAAATGGCCCTCAGCCGTGAGCCAAGACAGGAGTGGGATAATCCAGTGGGGAGGAGAGTGTTTTTGGAAAGTTGCAGACTTCTTTAAAAAAGTTTGCTTTTCAAAGTATGCTTCTCTTGATTAGGAGGGAGAAAGCCTGAAGAAGGTTCCCGGGCAAAGGAATGGAGCCCAGAGGGGAGGGGGGAAACCCTTTCTCCGTCCCTTGTAGAGAAGGCCAAGAGCGGCGTGTGGCAGACTTCTGGGGCTGCCTTCGACAGCTGGTTTCATTTAGATTTTTGTGTGATTAACCGACATCTTCCTGTTCCTTTGCCACATGTATCTAGCAAGCCTCTTTTACCTTATAAGGGAAATCCTTTGTAGAGTGTAGAAGCTTTGATTGCAGGAAGGGGTGGAGCCCAGAATGACTAGCAGTGACTAGCAGTTTTTCAAAAATACATATATATGTCATAGATGAATGCATCTGAGAGCTCTTTCGATTCAAGATAGCTGAAAATGTGCCGAAAGAGTGGTTGTCAGGATTCAGACTCCCCCACATAAAAGCCGCTCACTTTCTTTTTTTTGAAAAAGCTATCTCCTAAATCAAGCACCTCTGTATGGTCTTAAAAATCAATTCGTTGACCACTGACAGGTGTGGAGTTTCTTGTTGGGGTGATGAAAACATTCTGGAATTGGTGGTGGTGGTTGCACAATTTTGTGAATGTACTTAAAAATCACTGGGGAGAAATTCAGTTCCTGCCCCAGTTGCTGGAGTAAAGATTCATGTAATTTAAAAAGAATAAAAGGCACTCATTGGAAGGAGTGGGTGATGTTTCTTAAAAGAGTTCGGCAGTGGTTTTTAATGGATTTTTTCAAACTGGTGTTTCAGAGGAGGCTGCCATAAGAAACACTTGTGGGAGCTTCTCCATCTGCTGCTAGGACTCGAACTGAGAAAAGTTACCTGATTCTCTGTATTTTTCAGCAACTCTGACCTCATTCTATTATTCCTTTATTTTTTTTTCTGTGTAAAGGAGCAGAAGGATCAGTTTCCCACTTTTACAGCCTGCCCCCATTCAGAGATTATTATTAATTTTTTTTTTTTTGACTTGAAGAAGCCAGTGTAGTTTTACCTGGGCCTTCACTTCACCCATTCTCAATATCCTTTCCTGAATGTGCCTGGCCTCCAAGCGCTGCAGGATTCAGGGTGCAGGTTCAGCGAGGGAAGAGCCCTGCGCTGGGGCACAAGAGGCCATTCCTTACCAACTCTGTGACACTGAACAGGACTACTTCCCCTTACTGGGCCTCAGTTTGCCCATCTGTAAAATGGGTGGGATACGAGAGGATTAAATGAGGCGAAATCCTGGCCATAAGAGCTGCCCTTTAGTGGGACTTCCACGTGCCAGGTGCAACACCTCACCCTTCAATGACAGTCCTCGCAGTGGTGTGGATGTAAAGTAACCAGGACACGGAGGCTTAGCGTGGTGAAGCAACCAGCCCAACAATCACATGGCTACAAACTGAGAAAGCAAGCCAGCAATTTTTGATTCTGGAGTTTTTGCTTTTATGCACCACATTATCGTCCTGGAAAAGCCAGTAACACTGTTCAGACATCTCCTCCATGCCTGTAACCAAGATTTCTTTCTTATATCTTTCTGTCTCATCATCTCTTGGCCAAACTTTGTTAAGTATGGGGGTTCCATCTGGGCTGCTTCCTTCCCCCAGTGTACGGCCACCATTTCACTGAAGGTTCCATTTTCTTGGCATTTATCTTGCCAATGAGGTGACTGGGAGGAGACCTCACTATGTGACAGGGTGAGCCGGGTCACCGGTGGCCTTGTTCTCTAGGAATCCATGCAAGGAGAGGTCAGCACTGTCCTTTCAGCATACGGTGTACTTGTCTGTCTTCCGTGTTGACTTGACTTCCCATCCTATACTGGGACACGTCGTTGAGTGGCAGGTGTTCACTGACGTTTTTGGGGAAGATCATACAGAAATTCACGTTCTCCAAAAAAGAATGTGAATTTTTTACTGCCTAGATTCCTGGGCTCTGGCAAGGGAGTCATGTTAGCTGAGGGGAGGGCAGCGTGTGAATGGGGGACTTCCGCCGCTGGCTGGCTTCTTACCTCCTCACCTGGGTGCACCTCTGACCTCCTCAGGCTGAAGGGGATGTGGCAGCTCTCAATCGACGCATCCAGCTTGTTGAGGAAGAGCTGGACAGGGCTCAAGAACGACTGGCCACAGCCCTGCAGAAGCTGGAGGAAGCAGAAAAGGCTGCCGATGAGAGCGAGAGGTAAGGATGCTTCGACCCTGGTGGTGTTGGTGATGGCTTCTGGGAAACGGGGATCTAACTGGGTGGCTGACCTCGCGTAGCGGTGGTGAGATCACGTGGAATGAACATGTGCACATGCAGACAAGGTGTGACCGCACCTTCTAAACTGTCCCACTGTGTGTAGAGAGGTGTTCGTCGTTGTGGTGGTGACGGAGAAAAACTCCCACCAGGCAGCGGAAGGTAGAAAATATGGGCAAATAAAACTGCAAGTGTGACTTACAGAGCCTGGAAGCCACTGTGCGTCTCATCCATGTTTTCAAGACATCACCTTCCGGGGTGGTGTGAGACGGGGGCAGGTGAAAAGTGGGAATGCGCCGTCTGCGTAGATGACTTAGCAGTGCTGTTGGGCAGGCTTTGGGCGACTGAACAGTGACAGCAGGGTGTCAGGGACATGTGCAAACTGACCCCATTGATGTACTTGCAGCTGACGGCGCCCCTTACCTGTGTGGCATGAATGCTGCGTTTTGGGCCTCCAGCAAGGTGCTCCATCCCCGGGAGCGAGACAGTTCTCTGGCACAGTTCTCTCAGATTGTGATTCTCAGAAGCAGCCATCTCCATGGGGTGGAAATGGGTTCCCTGTGTGGCAGCGGTGTGGGTCAGGCCGGGGGTCACTGCATGTCTGCCACACGATCCCACCAGCAATCTCACTTGACCCATCCCTCATGGTTGCCCAGGATGAACTCCTCCAAAGGATTCATTCCTGAATGTGCTGTGGTGACTGCAAACCAGAGATTAAAAACCAACTGGGGAATCTTGGAGATCGACTCTGGGAGTTGCCCAAGCAGGAAATTTCTTCCCATGCAGTAGAACAGCCTGTGCCGAGGGCACAGACCCCAGGACAGGCTCTTAGTAGAGGGAGAGAGGGCAGCCCCAGGGAAGTGTGAAGGACCCCGTGACCCGGTGCTCGTGGCTGGGTTAGCTGCTGCCCGTGTGCACCGGCAGACTAGCCTGGCCAGATGTCTCACTTCCAGGATGGCCCCAGGGCAAACCCCAAAAGCCTGGGAAGGCCCCTCACTTGTATAATGTCACCAGAAGCTTTTGGTGACACCGTTGTTGGCAGCTGATTATGATTATGATTATGATTATTATTATTATTATTATTATTATTTTTGGTAAAAGGAATTCTATACCAAGGAGCTGGAGAATCTGGGTTCAAGTGCTTCCACGTACTACGTGGCCTTGGGCAGATCACTTTGATTTCTCCAGGGCCACAGAGGGTTTCCTAAGCTTGCTCACCTGCTGATTTTGAGGCCTTGTACAGGTGCACAAGGTGTTGTGACAGTCAGTTGAGAATGATAGTGACAGCCCACATGGAACTATTTACTAGACGACAGAAGTATGTGGTCCTCTGCTCTGGGCAGGCACAACACACAGCGATACGTTATCCTGGGTCAGCCTCTTCAGAGGTACTGCTCTGACCTGGTCTCGTCCAAGCAGTGCAGACCAGAGTGAGCTCATCTCATGGTCAGCCCGCTGAGTTGTGCCAGACTTCGGATGGATCCACTTCAGGTTCTCCTCCTCCCTCATCTTGTAGGTACCTGTGTCTCACCTGGGCTTTCCACAGCAATTCACATGGTTTTGGTGTTCACTCACTCCTGTTTTTGAAACCTTCCAGTGGTTCCCTGTCCCCTCGACATAAAACCCTTAGCATGTTATTCAAGTACCTTGCCTGCGGTCTGGCCACCCTGACCTCCTGCCACGTTGTGTCATTCCTCTGGGGCTTTTTTATGTAGCTTCCTCACTGAAGAATAACTTTTCCCTTGTTCACTGTGGCCTCTCTTTTGGAAAGTTTTCCGTGACACATGCACACCCCCTCCCCCACTGCAGCAGAATTCATCTTTCCCATAGCCAAGATGGCCCAGACCTCTAATCGCATGGTAGTAACAATTGGAGTACAAGTACACCCTGTTACTACCGTGTTTCCCCGAAAATAAGACCATAACCGGACGATTAGCTCTAATGTGTCTTTTGGAGCAAAAGTTAGCATAAGACCCAGTGTTGTTAATGATATGATATGTTATGTTATGTTATATTAGACCCGGTCTTATAGTAAAATAAGACCGAGTCTTATATTAATGTTTGCTCCAAAAGACGCATTAGAGCTGATTGTCTGGCTAGGGCTTATTTTTGGGGAAACACGGTCGTTAGAAGTGGTATGGAATGGAAACCCAGGCTCTGGAGCCAGACCACCAGGTTTGGGTCCCAGCTCTGCACTTACTGTGTATGTAACCTTGACCTGCTCACTCAGCCTGTCTGTGAAATGGGGTCAGTGTACCTACTAACTACTTCATGGGGCGGTTGTGAAGTGTGAGGCACTTAGAGCAGTGCATGTGGGCAGCTCCACACCTTCCTCTTTGGAGTCTGGTTCCCGGCAGATGTCTGGGACGTTTTTTAGATGCACAGGTGTGTGATAAGGCGATGCTGTGTACGTAACAACCATGTTACTCCTTGTAGAGGAATGAAGGTGATAGAAAACCGGGCCATGAAAGATGAGGAGAAGATGGAGATCCAGGAGTTGCAGCTCAAAGAGGCGAAGCACATTGCAGAGGAGGCCGACCGAAAATACGAGGAGGTGAGTGGGGCTGACAGATGGCGGCAGCGGCAGGAAGCAGGGAGGAAATGGACGTGTGATAGGGAGACTCCAGGGCCGCCCAAAGGAAGCTCTCGGGTGGGTCAGCTGTCCATCTGCATCCACATCTGTTTTTCCAGAGACGCCATTTGGCTGGGAACTTGATCTTCCACAATGCCAAAAGGTCCTGGGGAATTCTGTGACGCTTGTCTGACTTGGTGGGGAAACCAACTGACCAGATCGCTTTTTGTCCTGCAGCTGCGTGTTTCAGCGCAGTTTGGCTAAAATTGGGAATCGTGGTCCCCGGCCATGGGTCTTGCCAATAAGAGCTCAGTCCCCCTCCTGCCTGCCTCCAAAGTCTCAGCTCTTCCTTCCTCTCTCCTGTCTGCCTCACTCCTGGGGCCCAAGAGAGAGAGGTTAGGTGTCGTCCAGGACTGAGGGCAAGCAGCAGCAGAAAGCCCCACGCTGGCAGATAGTCTGGGCATGGCCTTGCTATCTGTACCGGGAGGGCATCTGACTAGGTGTGGCTGTTGCAGGTCAGTCTCTGACCATCCTTTCTGTCTCTGCAGGTAGCTCGTAAGTTGGTCATCCTGGAGGGCGAGCTGGAGAGGGCGGAGGAGCGTGCCGAGGTGTCTGAACTGTGAGTGGCAGAACAAGACTGAGCGGCCCAGCTCAGCTCCTGGGCCGGGCGGGAGGCAGTTGGTTGACACCGACCAGGGCCTCTGTTCAAGCGGATGGGCTTCTGGGACTCATGGCTCGGTCCCTCCTCTTGGCCTTTGGGGCTGACAGAGAGATGGTGACTGTCTGTCCTTCTGCACATGTGTTGACTCTTCCCACCAAGGTATCGGGAAGTAGGAGGGAGACGGCTGGTAGCAGAGGAGCCCAGACGTCTCATTCTCCCAGAGAGGGTATCTCAGGAGGCTGTGCCCTCTTAACAGAAAGCTGAGCATGGAAGGCAGGCTGCTCCCCACCCACACACACCCCCCACCCCCCAGTGTTTAAATGCTTTGCTCCTGATGCCATTATTTGGCCATGACTCGTTTCTGGGGTAGGGGGTGGGGTTAGAAGCCTGACCAGAATCCCACAAGCTCCAGAAAAACAAAACTCCTCTCTCCTGGGCCCTTCAGTGCCGTGGAGCACCCCGCATCCCACATCCCACATCCCACAGCACTGAGAGGCATCCAGTTTCGCAAATCTGTTCGGAGCTTGCTTCCTGGAGTGTCCGGTGTAAACTCTGGTTGCAGTCTCCCAGCCTCCTGCTCTCCATTTCATTGCTACACCTTCCGGAGTCGGAGTCGGCCTCATCAATCATAGATTCCGCAAGTCCCTGTTGCCTCAGACTTGGCAGGAGCCCAGGAGCATTCTACAAACCTTCCAAATATCCTCAGCCCGCCTGCCGCGCCTTTGCCTGGCACGATAGGGTTTTGATAAGTACACAGCGCTCAGCTCAGAAAAGGCCATTAACATTTCCCCCCTGCATTCCTTGTGGGGGCCCCAGGCAGTGTCGTGCCCTTCTTTGGAAAACTGCTTTTAGGGGAATTGCCTGCTGTAAGGGAGGTTAAGACACAAGCATCCTTTGTCTTTGTGCAGAAAATGTGGTGATCTGGAAGAAGAACTCAAGAATGTCACTAACAACCTGAAGTCGCTGGAGGCTGCCTCTGAAAAGGTTGGTTGGCTTGAGTTGGAGGGTGACTGGCTAGACTTGCTTCATTTCTTCCCCCAGGGTACACAGGAGCACGCTGGGATGTTCAGCCACAGTAGCTTTGGTCCCCAGCAGCTGGGTTTTCCCCCCACAGAAATAGGTGTTCGGTGGGTGGATTTCCCTCTTCTGTGGGGTCTTAGCACCATATTTGATCTCCACTTCGTATGAGGGTGAAGGTGGAATGTGAGATTGGTGCCTAGTCAGGCTCCTCTTGGGGACATCTGAGCATTAATCCTAGAAATACAGAGCCCTGCTCTCATTGGATCCCCTGGTTCCGCCAGAAATACGTTCTTGAAGATCATGCAGCAGATATCAGGGGAGGAATTGGGCTTTTTAGGTTGAAACAGTACCCAGAGCAGTCACTACAGGATAGGGTCACATTAGGAGTCTTCCATGGCTCACCCCGCCGAATTCTCCATCCTCGTCTCTTCCTCACGCCCTCCTCCTACTGCCCTCCAGTTGCATTGAACTTCGGTTTCCCAAACATTCCGTGTTCTCTCATCACCTCTAGTTCTTTGAACCTGCTGTCCACTGCAGCCTGGAGTGACCTTTCCTTTTCTCTTTGTTTGATAAACTCCTATGCATGTTTTAGGCCTCAGCTTAACCCTTTTGCTGCAGTGGTTGGATATATCTGAATGAGTATATCTGAAATTTTTATACATAAAAATAATGTCATTTATGTACAAAGCAGCTCAAATTGTTGTTATTAAATGCATAAAATAGTCAAAATATCAACTTTTTGTTTTTTGTGGATTTCTGACACATTTTGGGGAAAAAAACTTTGAAATCAATTAATGCAACAAAATTAAATAGCACTTCTGCTGAGAAGCCATCCCTGATTGCTCATCTAGGTTAGGCGTTTCTCGGCTGCGTAACCCCACCTATGTCTTTTCCTATCATGATGGTTGATGACATTTATCATGATTACTCAATTGCATGTCTTTCTTGCTAGATAGTACACTTTAAGGACAGGGTCCATATCTGACTTGTTAAGAGATGTATCATTAGTCCTAGCCTTGTGCCTGGCTTATATTTGATACTAGAATATTTGATGAATAAATACGGTCCAGGTGTTCCCACGGTACCGTATGGCCTCTGCTCCTGTGAGAGCTCAGAGCTGAGTGGAAGAGACTGACAAGAGAACAAGGTGCTTTGGGACTTCAACAGAGGGACTTTGGAAAGCTGGGAAAGGTGTCACTAGGCAGTGACCTTTAATAAGGCATGATGATGTCCAGGAGCTCAAATTCCAGAGTCAAGTTCCAGCCGAGGCTGGGTCACTTGATAGCCATGTGACCCTAAACACATTTCCTGACTCTTTACTCATCTGTAAAATGGGATTGAGGGTCTCTCTAGCAACATAGCGAGCAGTTGATAAATGTTAGCTCATATTAATCCGCGGTGAGCCTTGAAAGACATACGAAATTTTTTTTTTTTTTTTAAAAAGTAACATTTATTAAAACAGTACAAAATCATTTTTTATTTCGTGAAGAAAAATTTTATTAGTTCAGGTGACATGTAATCCTGACAGGGAGTAATGGGGAAAGGAACATTCTGTCTTGGAGGACCCCAACACAGACAAGGGCTGGGAGACCAGAGGGTACGCAGAATCTATTGATGTGACTTGGGGAAGTTGGCAGGAAATGGGGTAGAAGCATGGATGTGGAGGACCTTGAGTAGCATGTATTTCCATTCAATCATCCGCCCACCCACCTCACACTTTTATTTCAAGTTATCTGCTCAGGCCTTTGGATCACCCAAAGATTCTCAGAGGGATCACCCAAAGATTCTGAGTTTTGCACACATTTCTTCTGCCTGGAAAGGTGCCTGCCTCTACTTTGCTTCTTAGGCATGTTCAAGCACACGCTTTTCTCCAAGGAGCAGGGAACCGGTGTTCTTTGATGCTTTGCTTTTGTCTCCTTTTTTTAAAAGCAGTGTTTTGGTTTCTCCCACAGTATTCTGAAAAGGAGGATAAATATGAAGAAGAAATTAAACTTCTGTCTGACAAACTGAAAGAGGTGAGTGATCACACCCAGCTGGTTAGGTTTCTGCTGGGGCTGGTCTTGAAGCAATCATAGCTACTCCTGTGTTTTTCTTTAGGCTGAGACCCGTGCTGAATTTGCAGAGAGAACGGTTGCAAAACTGGAAAAGACAATTGACGACCTGGAAGGTATGAAATTACCATGAACTATGTTTGCTCTGCCTCCCCCGTCCGACACATCCACAGAGAGTTGCGGGAGATGTGTATAGAGGCTGGGTTCGGCTTTGTTTGCCTTAGGATAGAAAAGTGCGTCATGACGTCACACCTGGAAGTCTGGAGCACTGGAATTGGATAGTGCAAATCAGACTCAGGCTTGGGTTGCTATTTTTCGAGAAGTAAACTGTCTCTGGTTAATTAGCTCCACATGTGAGTACAGAGACAAATATGGCTGATTTAAAAAAAAAAAAAATCTTTAGAATGGCCTTCTGTTGCCTCATTTCTGAGAGATGCCTTGCATTTTTTAGATGCCTTGCATTTTTTACAGAAGCTCTCTCCCAGAGAGCTCAGAGCTTATCACCAGATGAGAAAACGGAAATATAGAGAATGTAGAGACTAAATAAAGACTCCAGTCTGCAAGCTTGGTGCCCACTGATCCCAGAATTTCTTGTAGAGTTCCAACTTTTTATAAAAATTCTGTCCCGTTTATTTTCATGAAATAATTTGGGAATTGCAGATCTTGGGTTTCATACGGAATTTCTCAAGCTGCCTGTTCCACTCAGAAAGGGTGCAAAACTCTCAGATCACATGTCCCGTGTTTGGTTTGGGAAGTGAGGTTTCCATATAAGGGGAATGCCCCTGGTCCAAAGTATGACCTTTGAACCAGGTGACATCATTGAAAATCAGAAACAACGCAGGGTAGGAAACTGGTTAGGAAAAGCTCTGTGCATTTCCTGCCGCCATTCCTAAAGGTTCATTATGGCTAATCCCCTGTAGAACCTCAAACCACTTAGAAATCACTGTCGATCTTTTGTTTTCTCATTTGTTTTCGATAGGACACAACTTCCTCTTAGTTCATGCTTTGTTTTCTCACTTTTTTTTCTTCCTTTCATTGCTCATCTGTGGCACACCATTCCGACCCTCGTGTTCTGTCCCCTGTACCTCTTCTTCTGAACTCTCCCCGGGGACCTCCGCCCTCTAGACGAGTTGTACGCTCAGAAGCTCAAGTACAAGGCTATCAGCGAAGAGCTAGACCATGCTCTCAACGACATGACCTCTCTCTGAGAGGCAGCAGGGGTGCTGCCCTCTGTCCTAGCAATACTGAAGTCTGCCTTCTCACTGTGGTGCCTACGTTCCGTGGGCTTCTAGAAGCTCCCGTTTCCTGCCTCCTGGTTTGATCCTTCCAACTGCCTTCTGTGTCTGTGACCAAAATAAAAACAGGCGGTCCTCATCTTCATGCCCTCTCATTCTCATTTTCTCCACTTGCCGCTTTTGAGCCCTAGTAGCAATGATGCCCTTGACAGTGGCTGCAACAGAAAGTGGGTGGTTCAAATGGAGAGCTCGTTTCAGAACGAAAATTATGCCCACGTGATTCTTTTCTGATGACGTGAAAATAAAAGCTAATCTGGGACTAACTCTCAGACGCGGGGTTAGCTAACTGTATATGACACCAGTAGTGGGTTTTCCTTAAATAGGAATTGTTTTGAGTGCAGACTCACCCACCTTCTTAAGCAGCTTCATAACATTGGCAGAACTTGCAGAAACCAGCTGGCTTGTGTCTAAAAGAAAGCTACCATTGAATGGTGTTTGCTCTATGGATTCAAACAGCGGCAGTGGCATTTTGGTCTCTTGATTCCTTTTTTTCGCCATTTGTTTCTTTGTGTTACACTCTGAGAATGGTGCCTGGGGTTCCCCACGTCTTCACTGTTCATGAAACATCTATCCACCTCTTAGTCCTGAGAGGACGTTCACTCATGAAGTTCACCTCTCTATACCTTGGCCTTAGAAAACTACCCTACATGGAATTCAAGAGCATTAGATGGAAAGGGAGTGGAAGCTGCTGAAATGCCAGAGAAAGGAGGCGAGGTGATCCTTTCCTGAGTTCCAGTTGCCTGAGACGCTAAACGAACATTTACCTCCCCTCATACTTGCAATTAACTAGTACCGGGAGCCTTGCTTTGGTTGAGGAAGAGCTCATGAAGTTAGCCTGTGGGTGTTCAAAAGTCATGGTTATAGTGACCAAAAGCTCATAGGTTTTTCCAAGAGAGTCCAAATTTTAAACAGTCTATCCAGTCTTCCCCTGCGCCCCACCACGACCACCTCAGATTGTCCCAGAAACACTGACATGTTGATGTCCAAGCCACACCTTCCAGACTGCCCCTTGAACCTGAAAATGGCATGAAAGTCTCCAGTTAGAATCATCAATGTTGGGTCCCTGTAGCTTTTCATTCCTCATCCTGTAATTTTTTTATTCAGGTGGGAATCTGTCCCGATTCTTTTTTATATTCATTGCTTCAAAATACGCCTCCCCTAAACAACCTAGACCCTTCCACACGCAGCCTCTCCCTGTTCCTAACTGCCACCCACTGGGAACTTCTGCACACACTGCTCCCCTCACACACTGCCGTACACATCCATCCCTGGAAATATTACAGACTGTGTGGGGGTGGATGTTTTCTGTTCGCTCTGTGTATTTGTTCCTGGTATTTTTCCAGACATTTGTATAGCCTCCACTCTTTGAAAATAACTGTAGCCCTGCCTCTCCAGTCATTCTGCTTAACTAAGCACCTAAGTAGAACTTGACTGACAAGAGATTTGGGCAATGGGGATCTACTACGACCTGTTGACAGTCCATGGGTCTGTCACGATTCTCAAGGGCAAATAACACTTTCAGGGAAAGTTATTTTATCTCAGACCTAATAACAAAGTAGATGCCAGGAATCTAGTGGCAAGGTGAGGTCAGGATGTGTAGTTGGGATATCTGGGTTTAGATTCTAGCTCTACCACATAAGCTGTGTGTCCTTGAACAAGCCATTTAGCTGCAAAATAAAGGTGGCATCTTAGCTATCGCAAGGATTAAATGAGATAGTGGAGAAACTGGCTCACACAGTAGTAGGCACTCAATGACCATATGTCTTTCCAGACTGAACAGGCCTGGGTCACTGTTCTCTCTGATGGAATCCTCGCAGATTAGAGTGGCTTGATTTTCTTTTTTTTTTTAAGTGCCTCATCAAATGAAAGGTTCAGTAGTTGGAGTCGAAAGGCTGCTCTGTTGTGCAGTCACTTTTTTTCTTTCTGAAAATTTCCAAGCTGATCCTATCACATTTTATAAGGCAGTTTGCTTCCCTCCAGTATTTTAATGAGCCTTGGCCTAGTCTCTTAATCGGCCATCACTCATGGCAAACCAGTTCTCCCTTGTGCTCTGTCATGCATAGCTCTAAATGGCATCTTACTTTGTTTATTTGTTTCATCAGCTCAATCATTTAGTAACATACCTATAGTCTGGCTTAAATCTCAATCATTTTGCGTTTACCTGGGGTCTGACTACATTGCTATGGACACAGACACGGTAACACAATTACACCTGGGATTTCAACAGCCATTCCCAGAAGCACCAAAGGAAAGATGGGTTACAGGATTGTATTTTCCTCCCCAAAGCTCAGGGACTAATTAGCTGGCACTAAGGGGAAACTGTATTAAGTCACCCATATCTAGGACTGAAATCTTATGTTTGTATAGCACTTCATAAGTCCTGAAGCATTTCTCATTTCTCATAATAGCCCCCATACCACACATTGGTATTGTTATCTCCATTTGACAGATGAGGAAACTGAGACCTAGAAAGGTTCAATGGCTTACTTCAGCAGCACAGCTGGGGCTTAAATCTAGGTGTTCTGTCTCTAAAACCAGTATTGCCAGATTTAGCATATTAAAATACAGGACGCCTGGTTAAATTTGAATTTCAGATAGGCACTGAATAATTTTTTGGCTTATCTCATACAGCATTTGGGATATATCTACCATACTAAAATTTTATTTATCTGAAATTCAAATTTAATGAACACCCTGTATTTTATCCTGCTATCCTATCTGACTCCCAAATTTTGTACTTGATCTCTAGTATTCCATCGTGTTCTTTTATAATTAAGATGCAAAGTACTTTCTCTGCTATGATTTGCTCTGGCAGTGAGGAGTTTAGAAAACCTTTTTGCCCTTTAACAAATGTGCTTATTAATTTATTTTTCTCCCACTCTTTTATTTAATTCTCACCAGAAAAACTTGCCCAGGCCAAAGAAGAGAATGTGGGCTTACATCAGACACTGGATCAGACACTAAATGAACTTAATTGTATATAACCAAAACAGAAGAGTTGTTCCAACAGAAGCTCCAGACCTCCGTGTCTTTCTCTTCTCTTGTAAGAAGTTTCCTTTGTTACTGCATCTGCGCTTTGCTGGAAATGTCAAGCAAATTATGAATACGTGACCAAATATTTTGTATCAGAGAAGCTTTGAGCACCAGTTAAATCTAATTCCTTCCTTTTTTTTTTTTTCCCAAATGGCACCAGCTTTTTCAGCTCTATTTTTATCCTTAAATTGCATTTATCACTAAGGTAGGCAGGGTGTTTCCTATTGAACATAGTCTCTTAAGACTGAGGGCATTTGGTTCCCAGGAGATTAGACAATACCACACTTTCAAAACACAGAGTCCAATATCTAGTCACTGGTCAATTTAAAAGGCTGAAGAATAGAACCTCTGAGCCACCAGTGGACACACTACAGGAGGCCGGGGACCATCACATGAAAATGGGTGGGGGTTTTCCTTCCAGAGCAAAAAGGGGGCGGTGCTGTTGTGGGAAGTCATAAACCACAGATAGATTAACCTACTCACCCTGGCTTTTTTCCACATTCTACCATGCAGAACAAACATCTTCTGAGCAGTCAGCATGAGAATGCTGGGGAAATAGTCATAATACTCTGATAAGAAGCCATCCACTCAGCAGGAATGAATATGGTAGAATTTAGTAC
This sequence comes from Rhinolophus ferrumequinum, assembly GCF_004115265.2. Taxonomy (NCBI): domain Eukaryota; kingdom Metazoa; phylum Chordata; class Mammalia; order Chiroptera; family Rhinolophidae; genus Rhinolophus; species Rhinolophus ferrumequinum. The sequence goes on from NC_046301.1 coordinate 49,743,103, forward strand.
TGTTCATGGGACTATATCAAAAAGACTAGTCACCATCAATAATTTAGCAAAAGCATTTTTCTATTAATAAATATTGGTCAGAAAAGGCCTCTCTGGCAGCAGAGATAAAGTAACTGGCCTAACTTCATCTCTTCTGTACTTTAGGGAATGGTACATTGAAGATTTACGTGTCTAAGATTTTAATTCCTTCTTCAGGACCAAGTTAATAAAAGACCAGGAAACTCCTGATTAAACTGGATATGGAGTATTTTGTAGACAGGGCTGCACATGTTAGCTTTGTTACATTCTCGCTTTCTCGGTTAACATCTCAGAGCTGAAACATTCCATATTCCCCAGCAGTGGGGGGGGCCAGTTTACAATTCTGACTAAAAACCACCCTGCTTCTAGCTTATCCGACTCCTCTGCCCCTCACTCCTATTTATTACACATCACACTACCCAGGAGATACACTAGCAAATTGTGCAATTGAATAGAACCCACACTTTTCATTTAGATTCTTGCAGCTGTATCATATGTAATACGTAGTATCACTTTTTCTACATTTTGGTCAAATAAATTTTTACATAAACTATAATTTGTGTGACTTTTAGAATGCGTCGAGACATAGAAGGCATTTTGGTTCATTGAATGCATGGGATGCGGAGATAACTGCCACAAACTTAGCAAATTTTATTTATTGGCTGTATACCACAACTTCATGATGTGAGGATTGTGATCTCTTTATTACAGGTGAGAACACTTTGCCTCAGTAACTCAAAAGCTCCTGTCCTTTGTTATTCCCCAGTCCTGCTGAGCCAGGCTGTGAAGAATGAGGAAGGTTTTAATAGATGAGATAGGAGCAGGAAAGATGGTCCCTGTTGCTTGAGTCAGGAAAGCATAGGCCTGCCTGGGTACGGTCTTCTGTGTGTTGAGTATATAAAGGAAAGAAATCCACATTGATAAGAACCTTAATTTGGTCAGGAGTAGAAAGCCCCTGACATTAGGAAAACCCACTTAGCATTCATTTTCAGGAAGGGCTCTTAATAGAATGGAGGGAAACTAGTGGCAGGAAAACCAGTGAGGAAGATGTTTCCATTAATCCAGGGAAGCGTTGGCCGTGAAATCAGAAGGAAGAAGTGATCTGCAAGAAGTAATCTTACGATTTAGCTGACTGAATGGTACAGAACTTAAAAGTGTCAAAGGTGACTGCAGTTTCACTACCTGACTTGCTTTGGTATTTGCCTCAAGATCTGATATTGGGACAGGCGGGTAGGGAATCAAAAAGAGAAATGAAAGCCTTGAAAACACTGATGCAGTATGCAAACAATTTTTTGTTACCAAGTACAACTGAAAACATTTCCTGCTATTCAACACTTAGCTGACACTGAGCTCGTTTAGATGGTAGTTGAGAATGTCAAACAAGTGCCTTACCATCATTACTAAGGTGAAGTTCTTTCTCCCTCCTACCCACCCCCTTGGGCTGTAATCTAATCTCAGGAAATTGTGTTAGTCATCCTTGTGGCCCGGCAATTAACACAAATATTCAGTGTTTATTCAACTGCCCTGTCTCCGCTCTTTTGGAGTTCCCAGGCCCATGAAGTGTGGGTGGAACAGCAGATGAGGTTAGGACTAGGTTGTGAGGACTTTATCCTGCCCGTAGACCATGGATGGACATTGGGTAAGTGCTTTAGAATGGGCACACTGCAGGGTGGAATCTGGATTAGAGAATGATCGGGGAAACCAATGGAGAGAGGTGATGATCTCATGGGTGATGGAAATAGAAAAGCAAGATCCAAGAGCTATTTAGAACCTCCTTCAGAACCAGGATGTGAGGGATGAAAGAAAAGGCTCAAAGACAACTTATTTCAGTAAGAAGGTAATTCGGGACAAGCTAAGTGTGAGTAGAAGACAGTCGAGCTCAGTTGTGGACATGATGAATTTGAAGTATCTTTGACAAATCCAAAGGCAGATATCAAGAAAGTTAGACATTGAGGGATGGCTGGGCGGGCGATGGATTCTCTAAGAAGTGAAAATCACCAGTGTGGTTTCACTAGAAGCCACAGGAAGTAAGATCACTCAGAAAGTGGGAACAGATAGGAAGAACCGTGAGGAACATGGACATCTAGGGGACAATCAGTAACCCCCGCCACCCCCAAAGACTGCAAGGGAATCTGAGAAGCAGCAGCCAGAGAAAGGGAGGTGGACGTAGCTGGTAAACAGGCAATTAAAATGGAGGAGTGCCAAGAAAAGGAATTGCCAGAGGTGTTCAATAGCATCAAATACGGGGGGCAGGGGTGGGGGTGTGGGGGAGGGGGTCGGTAAAGCCTACAAGGTGTCCATGGCTCTGGACGAAGCTTTTTGGAAACATTAATAGAATGAGCTGAAATGCAAGGTCGGGGCGCCCTGGGGCCATCTCGGAAGATCCTCCGGCTCTGATGGCCCACAATGAGGGTTTGGCCCATCTCTGAGAAGCAGGAAACCCTAGTGATCAAGAACTTGGCCTCTGAAGCTTCCCGGTCTGAATTCAAAACCCAACTTCCCACTTCGGGGTCCGAGAAAGTCACTTAGCCTCTGTGGCCTCGGTTTTCTCACCATAAAACGTGGTTAAACAGCAATACCTACCCCACAGGGGGTTGGGGTGGCGATGAAATATTTTGGTATTAAGTGTTGACACCACTGGTGGACACAGAACCAGTGTTCCTCAATATACCTGTAATTCTCATTCTAAATCCCTCGGCGGGTTCTGGACCTCCGAGGGCTGACTGGGTTGGGGTGGGCAGGCTCCAGGGGAAGAACTGAAGGCAAAAAGCGGTCTGGACAACCTCTAATTAGGGCCGAGGGCATGTCGTGAGTTGTCCTAGCGCGCTCAGGTGGCGAAGGCCTGGGGATCTCTGAATAGGTCCCCTGGCCAGAGCTGGGATCCCGGAGCACGTCTCGGGGGCCCTCGCTTCGACTGTGACGATCTCTCTTCAATCCTTTCCTCTTCGGCTTATCCAGGCCTGACGTGGAGGCCCCAGAAAACACCGCCAAAACCATCGCACTTTCCCCCTCTCGCCCTAGCGCCTACTGAGCCTGTGCGGGCCGAGAGGGCGGGAGCCAGAGACCAACCCCACGAGCGTGCGCCCTCTGCTGGCGCCTAACGGTCTCCCCGGCGCGCGTGCGCACGAGCCCCAGGCCCCGCCCCCAGGCTGCGGGCGCGCGGAACCGTTGGTGCCGCTCCCCGCGCTTCCCCGCCCCTCGGGGGCGGGACGGGGCCTCCCAGAGTCGGTGAAAGAAGGCGGGGACCCGGGATGCCACGCCCCCTATCCTGGTCTTCATTTGAAGCCCCTCGACTCCTCACCGCTGGCCAATCGTAGCCCGCCCTGTCCCGAGCGTCGGCCAATGAGCGGCGCTCTCGGGCCTCTTCCGGCTCCGGGCCCCGCTCGCCCCTTCCCCAGATCTCCCCGCGATGGGCGGAGCACTGTGGCGGGCGTCGGCCGCGGTGACGCGCGGCGGGCCGGGAGCCAATGGGAGGTGGGCTGGGCGCTGATGGACGGGGCCAGCGGCCAGTGGCGAGGCGCTGGCTGCACTTCCCGTCGGGGAGAGAGTGTAATATGGCGAAGACCTACGATTACCTGTTCAAGCTGCTGCTGATCGGGGACTCGGGGGTGGGGAAGACCTGTGTCCTGTTCCGCTTCTCCGAGGACGCTTTCAACTCCACTTTCATCTCCACCATAGGTAGCGGGGCTGGGGAGCGGCCGGGGTCTCCGGAGGCCCGGGCTGGGCGCGCCCCTGAGGGGCAGGGGCTGAGGGAGGGGCCGAGCCGGACGGACCCAGGGGTCTGAGGGGGTCGAGGGGGTCCTTGGGGAGAAGAGCAGCCGCCTCCGCTAGCGTTCGGGCGTTCCCGGGCCATGTGGGGGAAACCAAGTGCCCATTTTGCAGATGAGGAGACTGAGGCCCCGATCCTCAGCCCCCTGTTAAGTGAGTGTATGTCCTGGGCTGGGGTCTTGGCGTCTGTCATTTTGTTCTGTCCTTACAGCAGCCCTTAAAGTAGTTCTTTTGGGGTCCCCGTCTTGCAGAAGTGAAACTGAGGCATGGGGAGTTGGCCGTGGGTAAAGACCCCTGACATCTGACTTTATTGAGAATGTACTGTGTGCCAGGCACTGTATGTGCATTATCACACTCTCCAGTTCTCTATATTAGGTCTGTTGTGAGCCCATCTCACAGATGGTGAATTTGAAGGTCAGGGAGGCGTGGGACTTATCTAAGGTCATACAGTCTTCAGGTGACAGCGATGGGATTTGAATCCATATGTGCCTGACCCCAAAACTCAAGGCTCAGCCATCCCAGAGAGTGGGAGCACAGGACAAGCACAGCTGATCCACCTTGGAGCCAGGACTCTAACCTAGACCTGTCCTGTTCTTTCTTCAGGAATAATCAGGGGTTAAGTCTCTAATCCCTGACCCTATGTCCCCCATAGGTGAATTTCCTCTAGAAGGAGTGGTGAGAGGGAGTCCAGAGCCTTTCCCTGCTCTGCCTCCCATCCCACTCAAGGGTCACAGCATTGGCAGGTGACAGCTGCCTTCCCTGGGACCTGTCATCCCCAAGGAGATGCCTGATAAAAAGCTTCAGTGAGAAACCGAAATCAGCCACTGCCACTGACAGCCCAGACTTCCCTATCATGAGGCCCAGGACACCGGTTGTCACTTTGCAGAACAGCCTTTCCCACAAAGCCAGCCCACATTGTGGTTGAACAGAATTGGCTTGTTGCTTTTCAGTTCTGACGGCCACAAAAATGGATCTGACTTCTCCTCATGCCACACAAACAGCTATTGCCCACGTGAAAAGGTTTGACCTGGGAGAGTAATACTGATCTATACAGCCTTGCTCCGCAGTGGAGAAGCTGGAAACGGTTGCCAAGCCCAGGAGTTGATTCTGAATGGAGAAACTCTAGGGAACAGGCTCTGCCTTACCCCAGTGTAACCTGAACCCAATGAACTCATCTCCTGAACCCCACGATGAAATGCTGATTGCCCTCCTTCAGGAGCTGCATTTTGCAAAACAATCAGGTGCCAGGTGCAAAGTAAAGAAAATTGTTCTGCTTGATTTCCAGCTGCTGTTCACCCTTGAACAATCACTTCACCTTTCTGAGCCTTGTTTCTTTAGTTTAGGAGTAGTGCTCTGTGCAGAGCCCTAGGTGGTGGAGGATCAGAACTGTACAATGAATAGAAGGTTGTCTGCCAGGGTCCGTCCAGAGGAAGCAGAGTGACTCCTGTAGTGATAGCGTCCCTCCCTGGGGCACAGGTGTTTCTGATTCTTCCCCTCCCCCGCTCCAAGCTTGAACCTTGGGATAACCCTTGAACCCCCACCAATCACTTAACACCTGGCAGGCTGTGGGTCACTCAACAGAGATCTCACTTTCCCAGTGTCAGGATCTTCCTGTTCAGCACAAGCACTACTGCGGTCAGTGCAAGGGTGGGTTTTTGTTTGGTTTCTGATTCTTGACCAGAAAGTCCAGGCTGGCATGCTAGGGCTCTGAGGAGGCTGGCCTCCACTTACAGAGGAGGCCATGACTTGGGCAAGGTCACCTAGGTAGGTGGAGGTGGCACTTGAACCCAGGATCCCTCCCACCCACTCTGTATTGGTTTCATGAAACTTTCCTGCAGGCCTCTGTCTTCTAGGAAAGTTTAATTCACCCTGACCTTGAAGTTACGGCCTCATAACTCTTAGGTCTCATAAAGTTTACACGTCCTAATTAAATTTGGTGTGTTAATAAAACCCGGGAGGAGGATAGGGCCGAGTGACGTGGGGCTCTGCCAACTGAATGGTGCTTCTTGATTTCATAGGTGCCTTGCATCTGTGATGAGATGGGAGGTGTTCTAGGAAGAGATGACCTGGGCCACTTAGTTTTGAAAGACAACCTAATGCATAAAGGGGAGTCTCTGTTGGCACTCAGTATACCTCTGGGTTTTCTTTATAGATCAGGGATTAAGTGGCTCTTCATTTTCTGCCCAGGTTATGTTTGCCAAAGTCTGTTTTTGTAAGCTCCATTGATTGTGTGTGGTGTGAACTTGGCCCTGTGGCTCCAGGAGTTGGTTCTCCCCAGCCTGGCTTGGCCCTCACTACCTCCTCAGGACCTCATTCATTCATTCCTTCAGGGAGACGGATGATGTTGGTAAAAGTGCTTTTTAAACCATGCAGCGCCACGTAGGTCCCGTTTCTCTTAATTCTTTCATTCAACCATCTTTCTGTGATGTCCGCTGTGTGCCTTGGTACGGGGGCTGCAGAGATGACTCGGATGAATCAGGGAGAAGCAGAACTGTAACAAGGCCTGTAGTCAAGGTGTGTGTGCAGGATGAGGCAGTTGGCTTCCAGAAAATAGGTATTCAGCCCCTGCCACGCTTAGTCACTGGATATGTGGCCATAAAACTTTTTGAGTCCCTGTTCTCATGTAGCTTATGGCCTAGTGGGCACAATTCAAGTGCAGGCTTATATTCTTTGCGGTCCCCAGGACAGCTCCTGAGGCAGGGAGGGATGAATTAGCATCACCATCATGGATTCTGAGGGGTCAAACCAGGCCGGAGACTCGGAGCTTCACAGGCATTGATTTAGAACAAACTCCCGGGGCAGAGACTGGGTTTGGCTGTTTCCTCTCCTTGCAGGCCATTCAGATCAGCAGGTTTTGCTTCTAACGTTCGCAGAGCAAAGAAGCAGATAGACTATGTCAGGGATAAGTGTGTGAAAAGAAAAACAGGTAAGAGGAAAGTAGAGGATGGTGAGGAAGGCTCCTTGGAGGAGATGCCTGGAGTAGGGACCTGAGTAAAGGGAGGGGAGCAGGGTGACCGTGGAAGGAAGGACATTCCAAGAGAGGGAAGAGCAAGCGCCAAAGCACTGAGGCCAGATCATGCTTGGGATGGCTAGTCAACAGCCACGTGGGCAATGTGGCCAAGGTGTGGCCCGACAGGAGGGCATAAACCGTGGGTGCTGAGAGTTGACACGGTTAGGCTAGACCTTGGAGCACACAGGCAACTGTTTTCACTTTATTCTGGGGCTGAGGGGATGGTGGGAAGCTCTGGGAAGAGGTTTGGGTTTTTGTAACAGTTTTATTGAAATAAAATTCACAAACCATAAAACTCACTCATTTAAAATGTATGATTTGGTGGCTTTGAGTATATTCAGAGTTGTGCAACCATCACCACCATCGATTCCAGAACATTTTTATTATGCCAAAAAGGAACCCCAAACCCCTCAGTTACACCACCATCCCACCCGCCAGCGCCCCATCTCCTCATTCCTCCTCTAGCCCCTGGCAACTGCTAATTTCATTTCTGTCTCTGGATTTACCTGTTCTGGACATTTCCTATAAATGAAATCATACACTGTGGGGTGGTTTGTGTCTGGCTTCTTCCACTCAACGTGATGGCTTCAGGGTTCATCTATGTTGTAGCGTGTGTCAGTGCTTTATTCCTTTTCATGGCTGAGTAATATTCCACTGCATGGACGGACTACATTTCGTTTATCCATTCATCCGTTGGTGGACACACTGGAAGGTTGGGAGTTGAGGTTAGCTTTGTGACGTGGTTGAGTTGGTGTTTTTGGAAGCTGGGGAGGGGATTAAGGGAGCAACGGTCACAGCCTGGAGAGGAGCTGAGGACACTGAGAGGTCACCCTGGTCCGGGAAAAGGGGACTAAAGCCGGTGGGTGGGAGAGAGGAAGGCAGGGTCAGGAAGGCTTCTTTGGCGGTGACCTGTGAGTGGCTCTTAAAGGAGAGAGGTTTGCCAGGCTGACAGGTGGGGAGGGTGGGGACCACCGCACAGAAGGAACAGTGTGTGCGAAAGCTGGAGGCCCACGTGTATCAGGAGCCTCTTGGGGCTTAGTGCTGGGAGGGCCAGGGGCGCAGGAAGCGTGGGTCTCTGGCCTGCAAAGGGCTCTGTTGGGCCCACTCTGCTAGGTGCCTGTTGGGGGAGGAAAGAGAGCAAGGCTTTGGCATCTGAGCTACCTGGGTTTGCCCGGCAGCAACCAGCTTCACTCCAGGCAGCTCCTGTCCATCCTCTGAGCCTCAGCTTCCCCGTCTGTGAGAGGAGAAAGTTCTCTGGATGTGTCCACATTTGTTGTGGGGGATTCCAAGACCCACCCCACGTGCCCAGTGCCAACCAGATGCTCCATAAGCCGTGGCCACTGATACCTGCACAGGTTGGCAGTGCGCGTCCTAGACGCAGCTTGGGAAATGGCCTGACAATGATGTGCCTTTTTTTTTTAATTTTCTTTCAGGAATTGACTTTAAAATTAGGACCATAGAGCTCGATGGCAAGAGAATTAAACTACAGATATGGTAAGTTATTGCTTTCGTCAGTGCCTTCCGCTGGCGATGCTTCGAGCAGAGGCCCCTGGTGTCCCCGCCCCGTGCCCATGCCCTCGGCCTCCCTCTCTCTGTGCCCAACCCAGACACTTTCTTCAGAAGCCCCTGGAGCTGTCCTCTGCTGGCTGCTGGGACCCAGAGTCTATGTCAGCACCTTCTGGGGACATAGCTGCAAGTCGCCATCAGCTTAGCATTTGGGTTTGGGCACAGCCTGGCTCTGAGCTTCAGAGTGGCCTGCTCCCATTGGACATGGAGAGAGCCCTCTGTGGCTGCGAGGACGGCGAGATTCCCTGGCCTGGCACTTCCCTCTGAGCCTGTCAGCTCCCCGAGGAGGCCGCCATCACTTCCTCTTTCCTGTCCTGGGGCCGCCCAGGTCTCACTTCCTAACACTCAGACCTGAAACCCCAGAACCAAACATAAGCTGAGGCTGGGCCTCATGGTGGTACCGGTTTTCATTCCACTCACCCGGGGCCGACTTCTGTGCCACAGAAAATGGAGGAAGTATGAGTCCCTGGCACTCATGCTGACTGGTCTGCAGCCCACAGTGCTGGGAGCTCAGGCTGAGCTCAGATGGTCAGCTGTAGGGCCGTCCTGCCCTGTAGCCACACACTTGCAGGGAAGCCTGAGCCCTGAGCAAAATAAAGAGAAGTCATGTTTGCGAGGGTGGCACCATCCCTGCGGTCCAGATGAGCGCCTGTGGGGGTGGGAGGATGCACTGAGATGGCCTGCAAAGCCACCCCCTCCGCCCCGCTGCAGCTCAATCCCCCGCTCAAGTCTCAGAGCGTGAGCGTTACCCCAGCCTGCTTCTCGGCTTCCCTTGACTTCCGTGGTGTTCACCTCTGAGTCTGATTGCAGAACCAGAATTTGGATGCGGCCTAACACCTTGTCCATCCTGCAGAGCTCCTAGTCAGTCAGCTCTGGCTGCCTTACAAGTTACCACCTTGTGAGTTATAAGCCAGACAAGTTCCTGCACTTCCAACCGTGGCGCCCCAGCCGCCTCAGTGCCCAAGTCCAAAGTGACACTGTACCGGCAAGCAGAGTTTCGCTTTCCTTTCCTCCAGTCTTCCTGCTTTGGCTCTTAGGAATCTCAATGGGGGGGCTTTCTTAAAACCTTTCTAGACTAGACCACGGTTGAGATTAAAGTGGCTGTAACCATGAATGTCACCTGCTGTTGGCATCAGAAAGTCAGCTGAGTCCCCAGCGAGGCGTTCTGTGCCGGCCAGACATGCAGAACCCTCCCTGGATGGGAGATGAGGGGTGCAGAGTCGCGGGGGAAGCCCTGGACCCGGAGACAAAGGACGTGGCCCTGGCTCTGCCACCGATCTGTTAAGTCACCTTGAAGCCAAACACGGAACACGCTCCATGCTGGGAGCTAGGCTCGCCCGAGCCTGTCTTACCCAGGTGTCGCCTCTCTGCAGTGAGGAAGGACTTGCCCCCTGGCCTCCACTGAGATGGCGTGAAAGTGCTTCCTGAGTCTCCCCCGCTGAGGTCACCCAGCGGCTCAGCCCATCAGCGAGAGCTGTGTTCCCAGGCCGCATGACCAGTCCCTTCCACACATGCAGCCCTGGAATTATACAAATAATAACATCCAACTATGGCTTTCCTGACCCAGAAACTCTGGGAAGAATCCCCAAGAAGCAGAGGTACAGAAGATGGTGGCTTTGCTGCGTCCCCAGCTGGGAGACATTGGCGGGTCCTCTGAGCTACACTTTTTCTCTGACAGAATAATAGAGTAGGGGCCACTGCCCACCGCAGGATGACAAATCAGAGGTGGCCCGTGAGAAACCTGGGCATCCATCCTGGGTTAATGCCCTTGTTCCCACTGTGACAGCACCACTAATTTCCCTTCTCCTTCTCATCTTTAGGGACACAGCTGGCCAGGAACGGTTTCGGACAATCACAACAGCCTACTACAGGGGCGCAATGGTATGGCTTGGTGTTTTTTGGTTTTTGTTTTTTAAAGTCAAAATGGATGTCACTGCTTGGATACCAAAACCTGGCCATTTCTGAAGGAGCCCCAGGCTTTGGCTCCTCAGGGGTCCGTAGTCCCAGGTTAGTTTTAGGAAAAGGCTGTGTGGTGTGCTCCTCCCCCACATACATACAGCTCCTTCTGGCTTCAGAGACAATGCAGGGTTTAAGGAAACCTAATTCTTTGGGAATGAAGGAAGACACAGGAAGCCGGTTCTTCCAGGTGAGGTCAGTGAAATCGGAGACGGCATGCCCCAACACTTAGGAGCATTCACACGGCCCGCGTCGGTCTCTGTGGAATTTGCTACTGAAAACTTGACAGTGGTCCAGGAGCTGACTTGTTCTGGGCCGTTGGCTGTTATACTCGTTGCCTGGGCCTGAGGCGGGATGATGTGATCAGGAGACTGGCTCATCATCCCTCAAGTATTTTTCCCGAGTGCCGTGTCCAGGCCAGGCTTGACTTGGGTGCAGGGGGGACCTGGAATGGGCCGGGGTCCCGCCCTCGAGGGCCGAGCGGGTCATGCACGTGTGAGGTCTGTACAAAGCAGGGTGCTCAGGGGCCAGAGGGAACAGACACAGACCCAGGACCTGGCTGAGCACCCTGCGTCAGCTTCTGAACTCCGTCTCCTTACTTGGAAAGTGGAACCGAGAACAGGGACTATGCCCCAGGCAGCTGAGAGGCCAGATGGCCGCCTCTCCATTTCCAGACCCCATCACGCCCTGCCCTCTCCATGGCACACCTCATCATTTCACTGTAAAGACACCTGGTTCCTTCACGAAGCCATGCGCTCCGTGAGGGCTGGGCCGCGTCTTGGTCACTCCTGCCCCATGCCCTGTGCCTGGGACTGTGCTGAGAATGTGGTGGGAGCTCAGGAAGTGCTGCTGGATGGCAGACATGAATGGGGACATTAAGTATTTAGAGTGGCCCACGCTGTGTCTGAAACATCATGGAAACTCAGTCACAAGGGTGGCAACCTTAGCACTGCCCATTAAAATTAGTTTACTAATTTTCCCCTCATCTTGCTGTGCTCTGGTGGAGTGGGGGCCTTGGGGCACTCGGGTCCTGGGGGAGCTTCTGCTGTGTGGCCTCAGGTAGGCCCCGTCCCTTTATGGGCTGAAATAGAGCCCACCACCCCCACCCTGCACCCCCTTCACCGAGCCCTTCCCTGTGCCAGGCACTGGGACCAGATCTTGCCATAATCCCAACTCCCCTAGCAGGGATGCCGTGGTTATCCCCACTATACAGATCGGGAAGCTGAGGCTCAGTGCCATTCTGTACCCAGCTAAAGTTCACACAGAGGATACATGTCTGGGCGGGTCCTAGTGGGCTCTCTCTAGCGCCCACATCCTCAGCCCACCTCTGACCAGGCTGGACTGAGCCATTTGTAAGACCTTGTCCAGCCCCAAGGGGATTGTGGTCTGTGATCCTCCTAGACCTGCACTGCTTGTACAGAAGCCACCAGCTATTTGAATTTAAATTGCTTAGAATAGGAAACAGCCCTGCAGTCTCCCCAGCCATCCTCCAGGTGCCCACCCCATCAGGGCTCAGATGGAGGTAGGTTCCCTCTGCAGCTCTTTTGGGACCTACGGACTGCTCAGGTATGCACACATTGATGATGGAACCACAGGGGTGTCAATGCTGCCTGGCCCTGAGCTCGAAGCCAGGCCCCACTCTGGGGGGGTCCCTGGAAGGCACAAGGGTGTCAGGGTCAGGCTGCCCAGGGTGCAGACCCCAGCTGTGCCCTTGACTGTCCTGTGGGACTGGAGACAGGACCTGTCCACCCCTCCCTCCAGCCTCAGGTTCCCCATCTGCAGAGTGGAGATGACAGGACCACCTGACCTGGGCCTGGGAGGTTTCAGGAAGACCCCAGTACAGTGCCTGGCACACAGTAGGTGCCAGACAAGAGGCCATGCTGGAGCCCCCAGCAGAGGCAGTGCTGGCTGAGCCCAGGAGATGACTTAGGCCAGGGCGGGGGTGTGAGTGAGGGTGGCAGAAGCCGAGCACGGCAGAGGTAGTCGGTGTGGGAGGGGAGCACCATGGGCGCTGGGGCCGTGGAACACGGCGTTCGGGGAGCTGCAGGACATGAGGCTGGGAGGTCGGTGGACCTCGGGGGCTGCTGGGGTGAGCAGGCCGTGCTTTCCGTGCCTGTAATAGGGAGCCAGCAAACCCACTCGTGAGCATGGGTGTGGGGTGGTCTGGCCTTTCGGATGGAGGCTCACCTCCATGGGTGGCTGAGGGTCAGGACCAGAGCGTGGGAGGCCACCGAGAGGCTAGTGCTGGAGCCACCAGAGGAGCCCCAGGGATGGAGAGGAGGGAGCTGTGGGGAGAGATGTCATGTCGGGGGCCTCCCGCCCCGAGAGCTCGCAGCTTGTCCAGAGTGCGTCTCTGTCTCCCCCTGCTCAGGGCATCATGCTTGTCTACGACATCACCAACGAGAAGTCCTTTGACAACATCCGGAACTGGATTCGGAACATTGAGGAGGTAAGGCTTGTGGGCCCCATCCACGCACGAGGACCTTCCCATCTGTCCTCTCCTTGGTCCTCACCCTGGAGCCCCTGGTTTATAGATGAGATCGCTGATGCACAAAGACACCCACCAGGAAGTTGCCCAGAGCCCCATTCACTAGGAACATAGCCAGAGTGGGGCCTGGAACCCCGGTGGTCGGTCCCGGAGACCACGCTGGCCTGGCCGCTTCACAGAGCGGCTCTGAGAGCCCACTTCCCCAGCTGGGCTGTTGGGTTGGGTGATGTGTTGGTTACGAGAGAGGTGATACTCAAGCTCTCGGTCACCACGAGCATTTGTTGCTTTCCAGAAAAGGAAGGTTCTAGAATTGGCGTGACCCTTCTATTTGGAGGGTGTGGTGAGAAGATGTGTCAGGTGTACTTTGAGCCATAGCAGAGCAGGGTGTGAGCTGGTGTGAGCTCCTCGTGTTCAGGCCAGCAGCACTCGGACTGTAGCTGGCTGTGAAGGGAGACCTTGAACCGTAGAGGGAGCAGAAGGTGGCCAGCCCTGCCTCCCCGTCCCAAAGCCAGTGTCATCACCTTCGTGCTCTCCAAAGAACTTCTCACCTCTAAAGCTGTCCTGGATGATGGCACATATAGCTTTTGGTGACTCACCAGGTGGGGCGTACGGTCTGAGGTGTGGCCAGAGGACTTTCCCCTCCTGGACTCACTGCCGGCCCCAGGCTGCTGAGCAGGTGCACAGGGCCACCTCCCTGATGACAACAGTTTGCTGGTGGGAGGCTGCACGTGGCTGAGGAGAAGGAACTTCCATTCTCACGGCGGGCTTTGTGGAAGCTCCGTTTCTGGCCAGCAGGCGGGAGGGCCTTTGGGTTGGCAGGAAGTCAGGAAGAAAGCCATGCAGGGCATTTCAGTGAGACCAGGTCTGAGCTGCAGCAAGCAGGTCCTGTCCGGTGGCTTCAGGAAGCTAGAGCCACTGCCCTGAGCAGGGGCTCGGACAAAGGTGCCATTTTCAGGCAGAGTTAAGGGACCACCAGGGGATCACGAAGCACCAGGGCTGCCCCCCCGCCCCTCCCCCCGGCACAACCGGAGCCCAAAGAGAGAGCTGGAGCAAGGCAGAAGCTCCCAGGACAGCAGCTGAGGCCCCCAGCAGAGGAGCCTGGGAGGGAAAGAGGGAGGTGAGCAGGAATACCTCCCACAGATCCCGCCAGGACAGACACAGGAGCCTGGTTGACGCAGCCCATAGAGAAGCCATCCTCCGCAGCCAGAAAGCTTGATCAAAGAAGCAGCCAGAACCCTGGACTCGGCCCTGGCTTTGGCTGTGTGACATCAGAAAGGCCACTCAGCCTCTCTGAGCTTCAGCTTGTCATCTGCACAAGGGTGTGTCTAGCAGTCCTGACCCCACCGTTCTGATTTCGGGGGTCAGGCTGCAAGTGGGCCTTGAGCCAGTCTGACCACGCGTCTCATCTCCCCTGTCTGCCCCTCTGCCCCCAGCACGCCTCTGCAGACGTCGAAAAGATGATACTTGGGAACAAGTGTGACGTGAATGACAAGAGACAAGTTTCCAAGGAACGGGGAGAGAAGGTGGGCGTGGCAGCTGGCTTGGCTTGGCATTGCCAGGCACCTTGGGGCAGAGGGACCTCGGGATTTAAGGGTTCCCTACATGGAGGCCAGCCATGCCCTGCCTCACAGGGCCCCCCAATTGCTTGCTGATGGGAAGGCCGACTTTGGGTTAGAACCCCTCAGAATCTTCATGAGCATAAGGTGACCCACCATCCTGGCTTGTTCAAGACTGGGGGTCCTAGGACAAGGGACTTGGCTGGGCACACCGGAACAAGTCAGCCCCTTCCGTGGGGCACATGGCATGGGAAGAATGAGTGGGAAGCATGCCCAGTCGAGCTTCAGGCTCAAGACTGCCAGCAGTGAGGGCTTCCAGGCTGTGCTCTGCATTGTCCTGCGTGGTGGAACCACAGGAAGCAAAGGGTGGAGCCGTGGTGTGAGCCAGGCCCCCGCCAAACTCCTGCCAGGGACAATCGCCACCTGCTGTCCACTGGTGACTCAGAGGAGCAATTCCACAGCCCTGGACCTGTCCCCCTATTACTGTTCCCTCCTTAGGGTGCTTCCTGGGGGTCAGGGGCTCCTGGCGGCTGATGTGTGTGTGTGTGTGTGTGTCTCCCTCACAGCTAGCTCTGGACTATGGAATCAAGTTCATGGAGACCAGTGCAAAGGCCAACATCAACGTGGAAAATGTGAGTCCCAGGCCCACAGTGACAGCCCCTTCGGGCTGAGGATCAAGCTGTCCCCTCTAGGGAGGCTCTGCCACAGGGAATGGCCACAGGCTCTGGGCTGCCCTGTCGGCCATCCGTCCAAGAGGCACTTCCTGGGTAGGGCTGTGTGTGAGGCCCAGGTGGCCCTGGGGGAAATTACCCCCATGTTCTGATGTCAGTAGGTGCAGGCCTTGGCTAGGCACTCAGGACGTCATCTCACTGGCTCTTGGGGAGCCCTGGGCAGCAGGCAGGGGTTTACAGATGGGGAAACTGAGGCCTAAAGAGTCCCAGCTGGCTGGCGCCCAGGCCAGCTCCGGATTGGTGCTCTTGGCCATGCCACCCACACAGAACGGTCCCAATCACGGGCCCAGATGAAGCAGGGAATCCAGGCCAACCTCCTTTCTCCACAGTGATGCCAGCCTTGCAGTCCACCTGGCGGGTCCATCCCACCACCCCAGTGATCTTTCCAAAACGGGTCATCCACGGCACTCCCACCCTCAACCTCCTACATCAGTCTCAGAAGGCCCTCCGAGCCGGCCCCATCGGGTGTGTGCCGCCCATAGATCAGGCCTTACCCACCCCTCTCCATCCCAGGCCACCTCCAAACCTTTGCTTATGGTCCCTTCCCTCGCACCCCCTTTTCTATCAGGCCTCTCCCCAAGGAATCCTCTAGCTCTGATAGGGATGGCTCACCGCTTTGGGTCCCCAGCACCTCGAGCCCCCCTCCATGACAGAACTTTCCTCCTCGTGAGGGTTTGCTGAGACTGCCCCTCCCACCAAACCAGGAGGCCCTCAAATGCAAGTGCTGAGGCTGAGTCATCCCTATATGAGGCCCAGGGGACTGAGTGGGGTTTGTAAGTATTCACTGATAGAGCAGGCAAAGGAAGGGAAGAAAGGGTCAAGAGGCTGCGACGGAGGCAGCAACCTGGTGTCAGGCCAGCTCGCGCCTTCGCCATCCTTGGAAGATGACCCTTTCACCCCATCCCAGCCCTTCCAGGCCCCTCTCCCGGGCAAGGACCCAAAATGAAACTTGTTTGGACAAAGAGCTGCTTGTCTTTCACTGCCCTACCCCTGACCATCAGAAAGGGGGCAAAGTGGGCAGACAGTGCACGAGTCAGGCACAGGTTCTCTTCCTGCATTCTTCCAGATTGGTCAGTTAACCGCTGGGTGCTTTGGGCCAAGTCACTTGGCTCCTCCGAGCCCCAGTTTCTTCCCTGACCCCACCTCCTAGGGTCACTGATGGGGCCGAACAGGTGAGACCCGCCCCCCACACCCTGCTGTCCTACCACAGCCACTCCACAATGGTGCCCAGAACCAGCAAGGCCCACCGGCTGCTCATCTCTGGATGCTAACTACATCCTTATTCCACAGGCATTTTTCACTCTCGCCAGAGACATCAAAGCAAAAATGGACAAAAAATTGGTGAGTGTATGTCTTTCCTGATCCCCGCATGGCTCCCTGTGGAGCCTGCCGTCCTCTGTCTCGGGTGTAACGCAGCCCTGGGCACGTCCTGCGTTTCAGGGCCCAGTTGGACCCAGTAGGGCATGGCTGGGAAGGACTAAGACATAGCAGGTGTGGTTGGGACATCAGCCCCTGGACACGCTCATCTGCTCACTCCTTCCTCATGGCCCAGAGTTACTCAGCTCCAGGCTGTGCCCAGGCAGACGAGGCCCTGCCTACTGAGCTCACAGGCCAGCCGGGGACACAGAGACGATGGCCCCCAGCAGCACCCATCCTGATGAGTGTGGCAGGTCAAAAGTCTTCCCCTCCCCCCAACCCCAAATTCTGCAGGTTGTGACAGCTGGACAGCCTTCAGTGGGTCCCAGAGTTCTGACACCCCAGGAGGTCCTGCCTGAATCCCTCCCATGCACCCTTTCATTTATTTCTGGGGATTTTTTTACTTACCACAGGAGTACTTCGTAGTTCCTAGCACTCTACATAACTAATGCTTTCTTGGTCAAGTTTGAATGCTCAGCTGTACTTCAGGCACGTTTAGCACCTAAACAGTATCATGAGTGTTGCTCGGTTTCAGTGGTCATTCTTTCCCGGCCAGGGGACCCTCCCCAGTGTGACAGGAGGATAAAGTGCTGTGTTTGTGGAGTGTTTTACGTCTTGTCACACAAGAGGACACATGAAACAAAAAGTGCCAGTCAAGTAGTTCACACCTGATTTAAAACGAGTATATTTTTGTAATTTTAAGATACCATAAATTGAATCACAAGGTACAAAATCGATTTAATAGCAGCTCTTTGGCCAAAACGGGAAACAGCCCATGGAAACCAATGTACTTTTATTACAAAAAAATTTCTTACAACTGTGATTTTACAGTTCTTTTTCTCTTCAGGCTAATGTTACATTTTTGATTTTTAACAATCCTTCTGACGCACTTTTGTCCACTGGCAGCTACGCTGAGCATCACGGTGCCCTTGGCCTGTGTTTTTGATACTGGCCCAATGATTCCTCCAGAATGTGCCATATCCTTCCAGGGCACAGATTTCAACGTGCTGATGTGCAGCCATCATCCTTGTGATTTCGCGTTTTCTGAAGTGAATCACAAATCACTGACAGTCAAATTCCTACCCATTTCCTACCACCTTTGTTAAATGCAGCCATTTCATATTGATCTTTTTTTAAATTTCTTTAATTGACATATAAGAGACATACAACATTCTGTAAGTTTGAGGGGTACGATTTGATTTGATACATTAGTGCAGGGGTGTCCAAACTGCGGCCCGCGGGCCACCTGTGGCCCGCAATCCATTGTTAATTGGCCCGCAGCAAATTCCAAAAATATATTTAGTTTACTTAAATAAACCAGGTGAGGCAGTACGTACTTCACCTCGAGTGAGTGGCCCGGCTGTTTGTGTATTTTACTGTATATGGCCCTTGGTGAAAAACATTGAAAACAGTTTGGACAGCCCTGCATTAGTGTATCGCCGTGTGATTACCATGGTAGCGTTAGTTGACACCTCTGTCACGTCACACAATTACCGTTTCTTTTTTGTATTGAGAACAGTTAAGATCTGGTCTCTTGGCAGCTTTGCAGTTGGGAACACGTATTGTTGACTGTAATCACAGTGCTCCTCACTGGCCCCCGGGAGCTGTTTATCTACCGGTTGCAAGTTGTATCTGTCTTCTCCACCACTGACATGGCCAGCTCTCCCCACCCACATCGTCTCTCCTGAAAGTGTTGCAGAGAGCCGGCCTCTGCCGATGCCCACCCCGGCTCCGGACCTCTGGCGTTCTCCCTCAGCACGACCCCGTGCTTCTCACTGCACACCCCGGGCCAGCGTCCCTTCCATGGCCACCTGGCCTCGTGGTCTGGCTGCTGCCACCCACTCTACCTTGTCACCTTGCTGTTACCCTGCCTCCTGTGCTCCAGCCACACTGGTCTTTTCTTGTTCTTGAAGCACCCCAGTATTGGTTTGGACTTCCTTTCCCCTCCATCTGGGGTGCCACCGCCTTATTAGTTCCCTAGGCCTCCATAACAAATTCCTGTGACAAACTTCGCAGCTTACAACACATACACTCATTATCTTAATGTCCTGTAGGTGAAGAGTCCGCTAGGGGCCTCACGGGGCTCAGAGCAAAGTGTCGGCAGGGCAGTATTCATTTCTGGAGGCTCCAGGGGAGAATCCATTGCCTTGCTTGTCCAACTTGTAGAGGGCACTGCATCCCTGGCCTTATAACCACTTCCTCCATCTTCAAAGCCAGCCACTCAGCGTCATTCTGACCCTGCTTCCATCATCACCTCTCTTTCTTGGACCACAGCTGAGAAGGTGTCTCTGCCTTTGAGGATTCACGGGATTAGAGGGGGCCCACCGGGGTGATCCAGCCTGTTCTCCCCATTTCCCCTTAGTCACATCTGCAGCATCCCTCCTGCCACGTCTGGTACCATAGTCACAGGTTCCGGGACTTAGGACACGACGTCTTTGGGAGCATCTCTGCTGACACACACCAGGACTGTCTCAGGCGTCGCTCCCTCACTCCCTGAGGTCTCTGTTCACACGTCATCACCATCAAAACACTTCCACCCCTCGCCCTGTCTTTTCCTTACTGCTCCCCACCGGGAAGTCACGCTTGTTTGTTTACCTGCGTGATTTCCGTCTCCCATACAGTGTGTTTCCCAAAGCAGGGGGCTCTTATCCGCCACTGCATGCCCGATGACACAAAAGTGCCTGACGCAGCATATGCACTCAAGGGTTCCTGTTAACTAAATTCAGGTTTTACCTAAGAGCTGAAAGAGGAGAAGGAATTAGTCAAAGAAGAAAGGCTGAACCTTTTCAAACAGGGTGACATGGGAGAAAATAGGATTTATGTTCCCAGGGTTGGCAGGGGCCAGATGACAGAGGCTCCGAATGCTGGGTGACTGATACGGGCCAGTCCTCTGAAAAGAGTGTGGGGCACTGGTGTATTTTCAGTAAGGCTTACATGGGCAAGGTTAGAGTTTAGGGTTAATATCACCCACAGCGGGGTGGCAGGTGCACTGGGGGAGGAGGTGGTGAGCCAGAGCCTCAGCACAGAGACATGGGGACCAGCCAGGTGTGAGTGGCTTTAGGACCTTGAACCCCAGCCTCGCCCCCCAAATCCTAAAGGACAGAGTCTTTCTGCTGCCCCTTGGCTGCTTCACTGATAGGTGCTCGGCACAGAGGGGCAGAAATAAGGAGGGAAGGGTCGGTGGGTAGAGAGAAGGCAGTAGGGAAAATAGTGAGATGGGTGGATAAATGGAAAGATGTTGATGGGATGAATGGAAAGGCTAGTGGGTAGGTAAACAAGTGATTGAAAGAATGAACGTGGTAGAAAGGGTGGGTGGGTAGTAGATGAAAAGTACATCTGGGTTTGTGAAAGATGGATTGTCAGTTGGAAGGGACAGTTGGATGGGGGATGGAAGGGGATAGCTGGGTAAATAATGGTTGGATGGAAGCATACAGACTGATGGTCGGTCGGTGGAAGGGGATGGATGGTTGGTTGGTTGGTTCCTTAGTTGGCTGGGTGCTTAAAGGACGTACGAGACGTAGTGCTGATGCTCAGCCGTAATCTCAGAAAACCTTTTGTGACTTCAGGAAGGCAACAGCCCCCAGGGGAGCAACCAGGGAGTGAAAATCACGTCAGACCAGCAGAAGAAGACCAGCTTTTTCCGATGTGTTCTTCTGTGAGGAACGCCGCCTTACTCTGAGCCTCGCTCAGCCGAGCTGACTGTGCCTGCCCTGAGTGAGCCCCTCACTCAGCTGGGGCCCTCCCCCCAAAACGTCCCCGCCGTGGCCACCGGGCCTACGGCCACCAGAACACAATTGAGAAATTGTTTATTTTAGTAACTGTCTAATCTTTTTCAACTTTGAAGATGGAATAAGTTAAGGATTTGCTATTTTTCCTGTGACGTCCGCCGAACTGGCCCACGCATCGTGTGCCTGGAGAGGACGATGGAGACGAGGTGAGCCTCCATCTCCGGGGCGTGACACAACTAAAACCGCACCAGAAAGCCCATCGACATCCCCCACCGCAGAAGTGAGGTCCCCAAAGGCCAGTGATGGTTCCCGGAGTGCCCCGCTCTGCACCATCAGCGAGGTGACCCACACCAGGCCCTGGAAGCATCCGCTGACACAGCTGACTCCCACTTTCACCTTGTCTCTCAGTTTTGGACAAGTGACAAAAACCGTTGTTTCTTTTTCCCATTCTCTTTGACTCTCAAACCAAAGGGAAGCACACATTAAGGAAATCCTGTGTAAAGTGTTGAGAAGGAAAGAGGAGTGGAGCGGCCTTTCCTGCACACAGCCGGCCTCAGTCTGGAGCCCAGCCAGGCCGCGGGCGTGGTCGGCGGGCTCTCGGCAGCCCCCGTCTGATCACCAAGGTGACCCTGCGTCCCACGGGTAACCCCGAAAGTACGACCATACACTGTCCACCCGCGATTGGGGTGTCCGCCTTCTCAGCCCCCAAACAGCCTCCATTCTTCTTCATCTTCCCACAGTCTCTCAATTGGACATTCTTTCTAGCTGAGATTTTTATTTTTCCAGATCGGTAGTGCCATGAAGTGATTCCGTCTTTGATTTCCAGTGGCAAACCCAGGTGACTGGGACAGGTGCACACCTATGGCTGGATGTGGCCGAGAGCTTGAAGCGTCCCTGGTGACAGACTGACCGCAGAGCCATCTGGGCTGGTTGTTAACTCCCGTCATTGGTTTCGTTTTGACAGCTCTGCCTTCCCATAGAGAGTACGCAGTTGGGACCAGGTCACCAGGTCTGAGGGGTGTCACCAGGGAGCCTTTCTTTTTCTTTTTCTTACCCTCCCCCCAAGTTGCTGTCAACCCAAGCCACTGGCGTCGTAATTTCTTTTTTGAATTAAAACCAACATACCAGCCATAGTCTGCTCTCCCCTGAAATCTCTTAACATGCTCTGTGTACATCGATAAACGCACTTAAGGAAAACAAACGAGTTAGAGCTCATTTTAAAGTTCACAGATTTTCATGTCCACAGTTTCCCTGTAGGTAGATGTGACCAGGTATTGAGTTGGGGTTCACAGGTTGCCCATTTAAAATACAGCCCAGGCTGGTTGGGGCCTTGGGTCTGGAGAGGCTCAAAGTGGAGGTGGTGGGTACCGCAGGCTCTGAGGAGATAACAGTGTTATCAAAAGACTGACTTGGAAAATTAAGCTGCCACTCCCCCCCAGCTCTACCCCAACCCGCAGGTAAACGTGTCCCTACTCTTCGCACCACTTGGGTTTATCATGTGCCCTGCTGAACCCGCCAGGTCAACTTCAGACCACATGGTGCCACCAAGGTTCTCTCATCTTGGTCCCTGCTGACACCCATTCGGCAAGTTACACACTCAGCTGAGCCCCCTTCCTCACCTCTCGGGAGCACACCCCCCGATTGTCCTGGCTTCTAGCACATGGCTTGGCCACTGCCTCTTCAGACTGGCCCTGCAACAGATTTCTTCCACTCTGTTGGGGTCCCCAAGACCACCCCCTGGTCAGTGATTCGCTGGAATTCAGCATATAGCTGATGTATTACAGCCAAAGGACACAAAAGGAAAATGGGTTCAGGGAAAAGGTGGAAACCAGGTGGAAGACTCCAGGAGTACTCTCCATGTGGGACACACTTAACTCCTTCATTGCAAAGCCGTGACAACCCATGTGAAGTGTCTGCCAGGGTGCCCAGGGTTTTATGGGGGCTGGTCATGTAGGCACCTCTGCCTGGCGTGTACCAAAATTCCAGCAGCCCAGAAAGCAGGTGCTTCGTGTAAACCACATCATTTGTACAAACATTTAGGCACGGTTGTGAGCCACTTCACGTAGGGAAGGTTTTATATCAGCGTGGGGAATTTCACCCTACAAGTTCCTGAATGCCAGCCAATGGCCAGTCTGGCCAGCAGGCCTTTAGACGTGCCAGTGAGTTCTCCACTGCAGCTCTAACCCAGAGCCCAGTCTGAGCTCCAGAGACCCATGTCCACCTGCCTGCTGTCTATTGTAATGCAGGTAAATGTCATAGCTAAGAGCTCTTATCTTGGCCTCCATCCTCCATCGTGCCCTGTAGCCATCCCCTCCCACACTGGAGCCATTACCCCCTTGACCTCTTTCCCAGCCTCTCCTTTGTCCTTCAGTCTGTTTTCAGGGTATCCTTAAGAAACAGAAATAAGACGGCACCTCTAACTCCCCGTTGTATTCAGATACAACTCATGCTCCACCATGGGCCACCAGTCCCTGCATGCTGTAGCCTTGCTCACCTTTTCCCTTTTCTCTGCCGTCATCCCCCGGCTCACCATCCCAGCCCTCTCCTGCTTTACTCCCTGCTTGCTGCTGCCCCAGTGTCTGCACCTGCCGCACCCTTAATCTGGCAGTCCTCTGAAATCTGCACGGGCCACTTGTCCATCAGGTCATGACCATCCAGGGCTGCCTCTGCAGAGAGGCCCCCCCAAACCTTCCCCCCTCTCCTCCCACCTCATCTTCATCACATCTATGGGAACTCGCTTCTCATGGCCAACTCTTATTTCCCCTTCATCATGGAAGCTCCACAAGCCTGACTTCACGCCTGACATACACGGCGAGATGGCTTTGTAGTCACCTACCCCAAGGGCCATTGCACATAGGGCCGTGGAAGTCGGATCACCGCCTGAGGCCCCAGTGAGAAGTCCTGGTGTCGGAGAGCGAGGGGCCTTGCAGTCCCAGCCACAGATCTCCCTGCTCGTCCCCTTCCGGAAGTTCCTCTGGGGGCTGCCTGTCCATTCTCAGCTTCAAGGACAGGTCACAGAGAAGTGGAGGGGAGAATTATGTTGTGACATTCTCAGAGGTGATGTTTGTGGGAGACCACATCCCCCAAGCAGGTCCGAGGAGTTGGGTGGAGCCCTCTGTAGTGGGGCCTCGGGGGGCCAGCCCAGAGGTGGACGGAAAGGCCCCATGTTCCTGGAGGCTGAACTCGAGGCCAATGAGACCCTGATGGCCAGGCTTTCTCAGTGACAAGGTTGCTTGGGCACTTAGATCCCCTCCCCAGCAGTGTTGCTCCTCATCATCCAGGTTGGGAGCCAGCCTGTTGGGTTGTGGAGGGCATGGAGGATCAGAGAGGGGAAGTGAGTTGCCCAAGGTGGCCCAGCCTGGGAGGTCTGGAGCCCAAGCCTGCGTCTCCCCAGCCAGATGCAAAAGCATCAGATGAAGTCAGTGAAGAGTCCTGATATTACTCTTAACTGAGGCCAGTGCAAGTGCCTGAAGGTTGTCTCGCTTACCATCGTCACATGTCTGAGGAGGGCTATGATCGTGCAACTTCACAGGTGAGGAAACTGAGACCCAGAGAGGTTGAGCAACTCATCCAAGGCCACACAGTGAGTGAGTGAGAAACAGGTTCGTTTGTGTTTCCTACTTGGGGCTTATTGACCCACAGACTCCAGACAGAACCCCTCCGTAGAGCAGGGGGCGGTGAAGGTACCCAGCTTGAGGCTGCAATGAGGTTATCTAGACCTGCTGGGCCAAGGTGATAAGCCTGCAGGGAGGGCTCCCCGCCCGCCCTCAGCTTAGCTACGAGGATCTGGGCCATTCTGCCTGAAAGAGGAGGAGGAAGTGGTTTTGCCCATGTGCTGTAGAAGGAAGGGGGGCAGCCAGCACACATCCGGGGCCAGTTGATCCGTTAGGCGCAGGTTCCCATATTCATGGCCCACAATGTATGTAGGGGCCCCCAAAATGTTTTTTAAAATCAGGAGGGAAAAAACAAATACAGTAATAATGAATATATAATAATGATACCGACACAGTCATAATTTTTAATGGTTTGGGTTTTGTTTTTGTTTTCTTTTACAGAAGTCGTAATGTGGACCTGTGTACACAGTGAGTGAGGGCCAGCCTGTCCAGGCTCGATGCTGCCTCAGGCCCTTTTTCTGTGCTGCTCCCTTCACCTAAAGCAGTTTGCTGCCCCCCTCCCCCCACCCCACCCCAATCAGGGTGACTCCTACCTGTCCCCAGGTTCCCTTTCCTCAGATCATTAGGTCCCTCTGGGGCGGTTCTTGCAATTCCAGTCCCCACTTCCTGACCAGTTGTTCACTTTTAAACAAGGACGTTAATAATTTCTTCCTCTTCATTGCTGGCTAATATAGATGCTGGGGTGGGCGTGGGATGGGGTGGGGGGCTGTGCCTGTCTTGGAGTCTCATCTCTCCCTGAGGATCTGGCTCACAACAGGTGCTCAATAAAGGCTTGCTGAGGTCTGGGGAGAGCGAGGGTGCCCCTCCACCTGCAGCTAGCTCAGTGGCTTTGTCAGAGTTCACACAGAGGGCCACTGGGCTTGTCCGGTCCCGCCCTGGGGCTCACCTGCTGAAGGAAACAGGAACCGCCCCAGGGCGACACCCCGCCCCGCTGACGTGTGGACCCTGAACTGAAACCTAACCTTGTGCAGGCGCAGGGCACAGCCAGAACGAAGGCCTCCCAGGGGTCTCCCAGGTATGTGCCGTGCCCCGGGTGGGGACGCCTCAGTGAACCACATGCCCCCTCCTAGGCCTGCCCCCTGCCGACTGAGGCTGCCCCCACCCCACCCCAGAACCTCAGCCCCATCCTGGCCCTTTAGAAAGGAGCCCCATCCTGGCTCCTTTCCCCGGAGCTGGGGAAAGGGCATTCCCGGCAGGGAACAGTATGGGCAACAGTGTGGAGGGGAGAAAGAGCTTGGTAATTTGGGGGAGAGCAAGGATGCTGTTAGGGCTGGAACATGGGCCATGAGGAGGTGGGGGAGACCCCAATACCAGGGTAAGGAGTTTGAAACTTAGTATGGCTTCATTCATCAGTACACTCTTCATCAGCACACACCCTGCACCCTCCTCTGTGCCTGCCCAACTCCAGGTGATGCTGTGGACCCAGAAAAATCCAAAAGAACCTAGCCCTGGTCCCAGATCCTGGGAGTCCCTAATATGGGACACACAGAACCAGACACAGACACTCCAGCTCCATGAGGCAAGGCTGGGTCTGAGGCAAGAACAGTGGGGGACGTGGGGGACAGAAAATGTCACCAGGGCTTTGTTTAGGGGAAGAGGAAGGAAAGCTCTTCCCCTAGAGAGGGGGCTTTTTTTTGCGAGGTCTTGAAGGATAAGTAGGAGGTCTCCCAGGTAGAAAAAAGAACAAGCCTGTAAACATTACCCCATGCTGGGTCATTACTGGACTCATGAATATTTATTATGTACATATAGGTGTTTTGTGCTGGTCTCAGCCTATCAATAACCAGTGGTGTGGCTGGACCAGCCCTTGTGGTTCTTATTATGATTTCAAGATGCTCTTCAGCAATAACCATCAGAAAACTTAAAAATAATGATCATAAAGGTTTTTTTATTACTTATAGGACCTGGGAATTATACAACACATGTGGGACCGCACAGCGAGATCCCAGGGAGAGAGAGCAAGCGTACATGGGTAAGTAGCCAAATGGCCAATTACTGAAATCAACCACGATCTCCCAAACACAGGAGCTTCAGTGGGGGAAGGCAGCCTGACTCTTCAGTCGTGTGGCTGGCAATGTTTATTCGAGGTTGCTCTCACTGAAGTGGATGCTTCAGCAATCAAAGCCTAAATCAGATATTCTTATTACAAAAAAGGAAAAGAACACACACTGCCAGGGCTTAACTACACCAGGTAAATATCATCATTATCCCCAAATTGCAGTAGAAAATATAGGCACAGAGAGGTTTAAGTTGACTGGCCCAAGGTCACCCAGCAGCTAAGTGGGAGAGCTGGGATTTGAACCCTGGCTGTCTGGCTCCGATTCCAGGTTCTGAACCGCTTTGTCACCCTGCTTTATTAAACACTTCTTAATAGATTTAATTTCACTTGCCCCAGAATTCCTTTGGGCCGCTCCCTGTGCTTGACATCTGTTTTCTGACAGGAGAAAGTCAATATTGACTGAGTTGGTCAACAGGTCCTTCTCTGTGGAAACAGCTTGGTAGGAAGAACCTTGTGCAATATTGAAAAATTAGACAGGGACAGTATGGGGGAGGGTAGCGCAGGGCCAGTCTGGGGACAGAATTAAGGGTGAATGTGAGGGGTCAACCCAGCAGGGCACAAGGCTTTTGCTAGCTTTCCACTGACTTTGTACTGTTTTGCAAATTGGTGCTGGTTTCTTTCTGTTTTTCTCTACTTCTAGTGCTACCTGAACTTGAAATTGTCGAGAATGAATGTGAATTAACCATCTACCTGGCACATTATAGGTCTGCCATCAGTGTCGATGGCAGAAGCAACTGTTTGGGGGCACATCTCTGTGGTGTTTAATGAAACCATGGCAACCCTTTCTGGCACCCACTGCATGTCCACTATTTCCTTCATTCACTTACCATTTTGCCATTTCCACATTCTTCTGGGGACATTGGTAGTTAATATTTAAATAAACTCAGTTCTTAAACGTAAATACATATGTTTATAAAGGGAATTTTCCAACACTTGTAGTAATGGCCTAATAAGAATAAAAGGAAAAATCCTTGGAGGATTTTTAGGAGGAATCAATGAATAAATGTGCATAAAGTGCCGGCACATAGTAGCTGCTCAAGAAACACAAGCCAGTTTCAAGCCTGTTGCTCTTTCCAGCTTGGAGGACTTCTCAAAAGAGAGACAAGGACAGAACAAAGGTGAGAGGTGGACCAGGCTTGACTCTCTCCTTCTTCCTGCCTCCAGGTGACATCATCCCCGGGAAGCCATGGCAGAGGCCAGAAAGCTGCCCCCGCCTCTGCCCCCACGACTGGACTGGTTCGTGCAGACACAGGTGGACCAGCTGACCCAAGGAGGGGTTCCTGCATGGTTCCACGGTGCCATCTCGAGACAGTGAGGACCCACACACTATCCACCCTGCCCTTCACCCTCTTTCTTTGTCTGCCTCCACCCGGGGCAGGTTTTCACTGTGGAATTCTGGGTTCAGCTCAGCTAAGTGTGTTAAGAGGGTGAAAAGAGCTCTGGAGTCCTGGGCTTGAATCCTGCCTCTTCTGTGAACTCGCTGTGTGCCCCTGGGCAAGTTACTTTCTCTCTCTGGATCTCAGTTTTCTCTATACAAGTGGCCACCAGACCTGCACTGCCAGGACCTGGCAGGCCCCCACACTCCCCGTTGTCCAAGCCAGGAACCATCAATCAATGATGGCAGGATGCAGCCTCAGAATTCTTAACACAGTGCCCTAAACAGCTGCTCTTAATACATCAGGTATACAACTAATGTGCATTGTTTGTCTCAGACTGAGCTCTGAGGAGATGAACAAACTCATGTAGTTAGTCACCCCCAGGGCCTGGCTCTGTATAAATGGAGTAAAGAACATTTATTGCGACCCATGGCATGTAGGAAATCAAGAGAATATTGTAAAAGCTGTGTTCTGCCAAAAGACATAATTGTGCGTGGTTTCTGAGTTCTCGGGCGTGCCAATAATATATGAGAGCCACACACTGCAATTTTTATATTTTCAGTAGCTCTATTAAAAGAAGCAAAAGGAAACAATTGGAATTAATTTAATCATATCTTTTATTAACCTGTTATTATCATGTCAACATGTAATCAGTACTAAAAAAACATTCATAAGACAGTATATATACATATTCCTCTACTTGTACTGTCTTTAATTAATTAATTAATTAATTTTTTATAATAAATTTTTTTTTAAATTACAGTTGACATACAATATTATTAGTTTCATATGTGCAACCTAGCGATTAGACATTTATATAACTGCCGAAGTGAGAACCCTGATAAGTCCACATAGTTATTACAATATTATTGACTATATTCCCTATTCTGTGCCATAATCTGGTGCGTATTGTATGTTGAAACCACGTCTTGCTATAGACCAGCCACACTTGAAGTGCTCAGTAACCGCTCATTTGTAGTGGGCTCTGTACTGGACAATGTGGGTCCAAATGGTGTGGCTTGTCCTATAGAAGGCCACCTTACTCTCTGTGAACCCCGGAAAATAGTAGTACTAGTCATAGTAAATGATAGTAATACAGTTGACGCTTGAACGACGCAGAGTTTCGGGGCACCAATTCCCTGTGCAGTTGAAAATCCCTATAGAACTTTGACTCCCCCAAAACTTAACTACAATTGGCCTTCAGTATCCATGGGGGACTGGTTTCAGGACACCCCATGGATACGAAAGTCTGTGGGTGCTCAAGTTCTCTATATAAAATGGCGGAGAACAATATGTGCAGTCAGCCCTCCACATCCATGGATTCCCAACCGTGGATGGAAAATCCTATACATACGGCCAATTTGTATATTTATTGAAAAAAATCCACGCATAAGTGGACCTGGCAGTTCAAACCGTGTAGTTCAAGGATCAACTACAATAACAGTGAGCCTTTGGGAGCACGTACCAGCTAGAAGTTCCCACACTTATGTTGTCCCCACATTGGCACTGGGAGTGAGGGTTTACTGGCCCCTTGAGGAAGCTGAGGTCAGAAAGGGACTGACCCTCGCCAGGGTGTCACACAGTGAATGAACAGCAGAGCTGGGTTTTGATCTCAGACGCATCTGGGAACAACTCTTGCTTTACGTGTCACACCCAAAGTTGCCTTCCTGGGGGGATTCCAGGCATTGGGAAGGCAGGCAGAGGCTGTGGCAGATGGGAGGTCAGCCCGGGGTCAAGGTCATCAGAGGCCTTCTGCCACCTCTGTGGGAACATGTCCCGGAATATCCCAAGGTCTGAAACAACCAAGAAAAAAAATGCTTTTCGGTTGTTTGCTTAGTCCTGGGCTGTCTGGTGCAGCAGGGGTCTGGGTAGTACGCTGGCTGCCTGGACCTCAGCCATCTCCCCCATGTGTGCCCTTTCAGGGAGGCAGAGGACTTGCTGGAGCCACAGCCACTGGGATCCTTTCTCATCAGGGTCAGTCATACCCACGTGGGCTACACACTCTCCTACAAGTAAGGCCTGGGCTAGGGGCCAGGGCGGGGGCAGGAGGGCGCTGGGGCTTCCATGGAGGGGGCAAGGGCTGCTTCATGCCATAAGTTCTCAGAGAGCAACTAGTGGGAAGTTCTGGCTGAAGAGTGTGCAGTGCCGCTGTGGCTGTCACCAGTCGCCTCGGGCCTGATGGTAACTGAGACTTTGCGTCTGAGAACAGGGGCTGCTGGCGGCCTGAGAGTGAGTGGCTGCTGCCCGTCTGCTCACCACCACTCTCCCTTGCAGCATCTACTTGGCAACTGTCTGGCTCCACCCGGGAGGACATGTTAGGGAAAGTCAGGGCCTTCCCGCTCCCTGAGTCCTCCAACTCTGGCCTGGCTCCCACTTAGAGGATTTCATAGTACAAACTACTTTTCAAAAGGATTCCAGACCAAAGGAATGAAAGAAAAGAAAAATCCAGTGGCCGTGTTACAGTTACCCCCGGCGGGGGGAAGCTTGGGCACTGAGTGACACAGCCCCAGGCCAGTCCTGCTACTACACATTGGGTGACCTTGGACAAGTTACTCAGTCTTTTTGTATCTTCCTTAAGTCCTCATCTCTAACATAGGAATGCTAGAATTAATTCAGTCTTGATGTGAGGATTAAAAGATACAGTAAGCACGTAGTAGGCCACTAATAAATGTATCCATTCATTAACGGAGCGCTGGGGCCTGACTCAAATTTTCATTATCATTTCTGTTGATCATTTACCCCTAGCCAGGCACTTAGCTAAGCTTTTCCTTTAGTAGCTTGTTTCGTCTTCACAAGAACTGCTGAGATCAGCCTTCGTAGCCCCGTGTGATAGATGGGGCAACTGAGACGCAGTGTGGTTAGTCACCCCCCAAGTAACATGGCTAATGAGTGGAGAAGGCTGCGTGGGAACCTGGGCAGTTGGGCTGCAGCCATTAAGGGCTGGGGGGTGGGGATGGAATGAGGGGACTGAGATGTGGGGAGTGAGATGTCCCAGCCCTGGCCGTGTTTCTACAGAGCCCAGAGCTGCTGCCGTCACTTCATGGTGAAGCTCTTGGATGATGGCAGCTTCATGATCCCTGGGGAGAACAGAGCCCATGCCTCGCTGGAGGCACTGGTCACCTTCCACCAGCAGCAGCCCATGAGGCCACACGGGGAGCTGCTGAAGCAGCCCTGTGGGCAGGTAAGCGTTGGGACTCTGGTGGGGTGGGACGTAGCTGCCCTCCCAGGGGCCAAGTCCCCCAGACTCATGTTGCTTCCACCCGTCCCTTTCAGCCTCTTGTGGACTCTGTCCTTCTCATGGTCCCTGGCCCCAGCTCCACCCCTCCTGGTCCTTGCCTGCCCCCCAGCTGATTTTTCACAAGGATTCACGTGCAGGGTATAACCTTGGCTGATCTATAATAGCATATTTCCTTATAAGCTTCAGTGGGTGGGGTCTAGTCCTCAGAAGCTGCTGTGGGCGGGGCAGGTTTCCTTATAAGGATCAGTGGGTGGGGTCCTCAGAAGTTACTGTGAGAAAGGCACACTTCCTAATAAGGGTTTGCAGGCATGTCCAAGGCCCATATACGTTTCTGTGGGCGGGGCCTAGGCCCTGAGAAGCACCTGTTGGAGGGACATGCTTCCTTACAAGGTTTGTAGGTGGAGCAGC
Source organism: Rhinolophus ferrumequinum (assembly GCF_004115265.2). Taxonomy (NCBI): domain Eukaryota; kingdom Metazoa; phylum Chordata; class Mammalia; order Chiroptera; family Rhinolophidae; genus Rhinolophus; species Rhinolophus ferrumequinum. The sequence continues at coordinate 49,774,095 of NC_046301.1, forward strand.
CCTAAATACCAAGGTCTGGGGACCCCAGTCCCATCCCTGACCCCTCCTTGGGGCTGAGTGCAGGTCCCCTCTGCCCCACAGAAGGATCCAGCAAACGTGGACTATGAAGAGCTCTTCCTTTACTCCAGTGCCTTGGCTGAGGAAGCTGCCAGCCCAGCCCACAGCCCCAGCGAACATCAGAGTCCTTCCTCCCGACCTGTGGCTGCACCCAAGGAGGTATGTGACAGACAGTTGGTACCTCCTACCTGGGAGAGGGGCAGTGGCAGAGCCGGCCAACAGCTGCCAGAGGAGACTTTCTAGGGTGAAGATTATGTCCTGTAGCTCCAAGCTTAAAACCTTCCAGCGATTTCCCAAGGCACCGCGATGAAAATCCTAACTGTGACTTCAGCTCCTCCTCCTGCCCATCACCAGCTCCGCTTCAGCCCCTCTGCCGTCCCTTCTGTTGTTCAGACACGTCAAGCTAACCTCAGGGCCTTTGCACATGCTGTGTGCTCTGCCTCTAGATTTCCCATGCTTGGCTTCTTCCTTCAGTTCTTCAAGTGTCTCCCTGCCATCTCTAGATCTAAAATTGGTGCCCCTGCCTTCTCCACCACATCACCCTGCTTATCTGTAACAGAGCACTCCTTGAAATTTGAAAGTCTTGTTCATCTATGGGTTTTCATGTTTCCTGTCTGCCTATCCCCTCAGTTATCACCCCTTAAGGGCGAGAGACTTGGGGTATTTATCCTTCAACTTCCGTCAATCAATGGTCAAGCGCTATTCCTCAGAGATTTTGATTCTTTGGTACTTCTGGTCTGCCATATGGACACAGTGGGCACTGGTGGCCAGAGAAGGCCCTCAGGCAGAGTCCCCAGGGCCAGCATTTGGGAGTAGAGCTGGGGACACTGACGTGCTCAGGGCAAAGGGGATATGGTTGGGCCATCAACAGCATCTGCCACACATGAAACCCAAGATTTGGTCTGAACAACCAGGTAGATTAGGGGTCAGCAAACTATGGCCTGAGGGCCACATCCGGTCTACTGCCTGTTTCTGTATGGCCCACGAGCTAAGCATGGCATTGAAAAAAATCAGAAAAAAAAAAATTATTTCATGGCCTGTGAAAATCAGATGAAACTCAGACATCTGTGTCCATAAAGTTTTATTAGAATGTGGGGCCACTCGCTTGACAACAGCAGAGCTGAGTAATGAGACAGAGACTGTATGGCCTGCAATGCAGAAAATATTTGCTCCCTGGCCCTTTAGAGACAAGGTTTGCCGTTTACTGAGATGGGAAGGATGGGCCATGAGATTAGTTTTGGGGGTTCACACGGGGATGGTTGTCGGCCCCAAGGCATATGGGTGGGACCCAGATCCCAATTTCTGGGGCAGATTCAGAGCTCTGGTGGGCGTGTTGGCTACAGGCCTCATCTACTCTCGGTTTCAGGCCTCTGCAAAACCAGTCCTGCTCCATCGGCCAAAGGAAAGGAAGCCATCGGCAGAGATGGGCAGAGTACCCACGGAGGAAACCACTTCCTCCTGCCCTCCAAAGCCCCCTCTTGAAGAGGCCTGCCACAAACTCTGGAAGAACCTCAAGACGCTCCCTCAGACTGGCAAGAAGGTCCAGCAGCAGTTGAAATCCCACCTGGCAGCCGTGAGCTTGTCACAGCTCCGGGACTCCAGGAAACTGGAGGTGACTCATGACTCAGGAGCCGAGGCAGGTGACGTGGCTAGAGACGGTAACATCTGCACACACCCCTCTGTGGCCACCTCGCTCACAAGCCCCTCACAGCCCCAGGTTCTAAGAGACAAAAAGGACTCCTCCAGGAGGGACTCAAGTTCGGCAAGCTGGAGCGAGGAGACCCTGAGGGCCAGAGGTTGGCACCAGGTGGTTGTGAGGGCCCTGTCCTCACAGGTGTCCAAACCGGAGCCGAGGGGGTTTGCAGAACCCCAAGAGGACTGGCTCCCCGAGGAGTACCGTCCACCGCCACCCTTTGCCCCTGGATACTGCTAGAAAAGAAGTTCGCCCTGGCTCTGGGATCCTTGTGGTAAGGGGCTGCTCACACCTGGACCCCCTGTTCTTTACCCACTAGCCCTCTAGACCCTGAGAAACCCAATAAAGACATTGCTTGAGTCCGCTCCTGCAATTGCCAATGGGGTTATCTGAATCACAATAATCAGCTACAGCAGGGTCTGGGGCACCTATTTCCATTACACCGCTGAGGAGGCCCATCAGGTAGGCTCTTTCTGCACATATTAAAGAAGAGACCGAGGGTCAGAGAGGAGGAGAGGCATGGCCGGTTACACGGCTGTGGGGTGGAGGGTGTCCGAGCCGGGACTGGAAGTCAGGTCATTTGGAGCCCTTTCCTCACAGCCCCTGTACTGGGCTCCACCCCAGTATGTCCTGGCCATGCCTTCCTCCAGGCTTCTCGTGCAAACAAAGGAGATGAGACACGTGGAAGGCTTAACGCACAGCAGACACTCCCGGACACCAACATCAGCTTTAGGAGAAGCATCTGTGTCATTTGCTTTAAAAGGGAGAGAGGGCCCAGGGCCATGGTTGGGGAGAGCTCAGGGGGGAAGCCTGGATCACAGGGCTGTGTGACCTTTGGCAAGTCACTAGACCTCTCTGGGCCTGTTTCCTCATCTAGAAAACGGGGAGAAGAGCAGTCCCTCTTTCTCAGGATGAAGCAGCAGGATGTGCAGAAAACCTGGAGCTTTGGTGCACAGTGGGCACTTAATAAATGGGGGTTAGGATGGGAGTGGGTTCTCTAGAAATGATACACAGTGGGAATGTCTGGGAAGGTCCCTGAGGCTGCTCTCAGCTGCAGGAATGACTGTTCTTTGGGGCCATAGATGGGGCCCCGTGGCGTGACCGCTGGTGGAATGGGTGTGGGGCTTCCCAAATCCACAAAGTATAAAGGTCTGGGATCTGGGGTGAGCCGGGCCTGGGGTCAAGTCTGCCTCTGCAGATGACTTGAGGTGTGGCCTTGGGTAAGTCACTCTGTTCCCTCTGAATGAAGTGTGACTGGTCCTTGGCCAGCCCTGCTGGGATGTCACAGGCAGCCAATGTGATGGCAGAGGGGCAGGCGGTTTAATTAACTGTAAAGTACTATGCCTGCCTCAGTGAATGACATTCCTGCCAACCCCTCAGAGGTCTCCCCGGCAGCGTGAATGAATCAGCAAGGAGTTAAGCCTTCAGTCCCTTTGAGGAATTCCGGGATTGAGGGGAAAGGGGCCTCGAGCAGTTGGGGATAGGGTTTGGTCTTGGGGGGCCGTAGGGTAGGACGGCATGGGCCTCATCTCCACACCTCATCTTTGCCCACTGAGACCCACACCGAAACACCCAGCCCTCACAGTAGAGAGAGATCTAAGTCAGCCTCTTCCTTGTACAAACAAGCCGATAGTGGCCCAGAGAGGGTGCAGCCACACCCAGGGTCACGCAGGGAGGGCAGAGATGAGATCCCAGGCCTCTTCCCTCCCCTCTGCCAGGTTTAAGTGGAAAACATGTCGTCCCAGGAGGTGTGACTCAGTGATGTGTGTTTATTCCCAGAGCCCAGATTCCATGGTGGGGAGAGGTGTCACCCTACCCTCCTCTGGCCCGGCTCTTCCTCCTTGGTGTCTTCAGATGCGGATGTGGAAGGTGCTGTGCGCAAAGAGGAACGGAGTCAGTGTCATCAGGCAGAGGGCAACCCCTGCATCCTCCTCCCCTACACTCCAGCCGGGAGTCTCCGAGGCAGGTCAGGAGCCACGTGGGGAGATGGCCTCCCCCGCCCCCCGCAAGAAGCCCCAGGCTGTAGATCTCCTGAGTCCCCCAGCGGTTGGGAGCACATCTCTTTGGATCAAAGTTTATATTCTGGACTTGCTGTGGGACTCTGAGTGAGTGCCTGCCCCTCTCTGTGCCTCAGTTTACTCCCTTATGAAATGAGGATAATAGCTGTCTCTCCTTCATTGGGCTATATTGAGGGCGGAAAGTGGGACACACAGAGGGTGCTCCATCATCCTGGTTCTCATTCTTTGTGTCTCCATCTGCTAGGAGACCAGCCTTGCTTATCCAGGGTAGAGGAAAGAGGTCCTTTGTGCAGGCAAGGACACCACCATACTAACAGCCAACCCAGCAACCACAGCACACAATTATTGAGCACCAACTGCATGCCAGGCACTGCTCTAAATTCATTCCATGTACTAACTCGGAGGTCAGTCAACTTTTTTCTGGAAAAGGCCAAATAGTTGATATTTCCAACTTGGCACAACTCAACCCTGCCTTGTAGTCCGAAAGCAGCCACAGACAATGCAGACACGAATGGGCATGGCTGTGTGCCAGTAAAACTATTGATGGACCTGGAAATATCAATTTCACATCACTTTCAAGTATCGTGGAGTATTATTATTCTTTGATTTTTTCCCCCCAACCATTTAAAAATATAATTTAAAAACTATTCTTGGGAAGTACAAAACCAGGTGGCGGGCCACCCCCTATACTAACTCATGTAACCCTCACTATCCAACATACAGTGGGGGGCTCTGAGTCTCCCTAGGGTTGCCAAGTACAGTTGTGCAGTCTGTTCACTGCAAAATGTTCAAGCAAGGGAGGACTGAAGTTCAGCCATGTTCTACTCCCCCAAAGAGCTGTGACCACCCACAGGAGGTGCCCATGGGGTCCCTAATTGTCCCCATTTTAAAGATGCAGGCGATTTTAAAGACTGAGGCCAGGGAGGTTGCGCAAGTTCCCCAAGGTCACAAATGAATGAACAAAGGAGCTTTGACAAACCAAGTCTGTGAACTCAGATCCCTTCTCACACGTGGAAATGGATTGTGCAAGGCGGCAGGGCGGCAGAGTGTCACCTGAGGAAGTCGGGTGCCCGCAGGATCATGTTCTGGAAGTCGTCCAGGGACAGCCGCCCGTCGTGGTCCCCGTCGGCCTCATCCAGCACCTTTTCGCACACCAGGCTCACCTCCTCAGCGCTCAGCTCCCCCCGTGTCAGCTTGGTCACCGTCTGTTCCAGGTCCCACATACAGATGTAGTCGTCCTCGTTGAAGTCTGAGCAGGAGGATGGATGGGGATGTGGGGTGGGCAGCACAGGAGGAAGGGTGACTGGGCCAGGGTGGGCATACCTTGTCCCCATATAACAGAGGAGGAAACTGAGGCCCTGGAGGGAACCCAAGACCCTGGGGGAGAAGCTGGGTCTTGCTTTTGAATTGGGCTGGGACAAGTTCATTCATCCATTTAACAAGTATTTATTATTGAGTACCTACTATGTGCCAGGCATCATGACGACCGTTATTCATTCATTCATTCATTCTCTCACTCAACAAGTATTCATCGAGTGCCTATTGAGTGCCAGGCACTGTGATAAATTTTTATTAATTCAACAAGTATTTATTGAACACCTACTATGTGCCAGACCTAAGAGACAGATGGTGAACCAAACAGACACTTACTGCCCTGGGTCTCCTCAGAGAGAAAGTCGATAAAAAGTGAACAGATCAATGAACAAGAAATTAAGCAGCATTGCTCCATGCTAGGAGAGAAATAGGAAGGGGGTGGGGAATGACTGGGGTGGGGGCCACTTTTGACCTAAACTTCGAGGTAGGAAGGAGCCAGGGGAGAGGTGTTCTGGGCAGATAGAGGCAGAGGTCTGGAGACAGAAAGAATTTGGTGTGTTGGAGGAAGAGTGTGGCTAGAATGGAGTGAGCAAGGAGATGAGGTCGGGAGGTAGGGTGGAGAAAAAGGCCAAGCTGGGCCTCGAAGCCCTTGGGGAGACACTGTGACAGCAGAGCAGCCCCTAGCCCGAGGCCTGGTCTTGTTCCCACTCTTTACCCCACACTCCCCAACCCAGGGTCCTGCACGCACCATAGATTTTAAAAGCATAGTAAGCTTTGAGGTCACGGGGAGCCATTTCGCTCATCACAGAAAACATATCCAGGAAGTTGTCCAAGGTCATGTGGCCGTCCCCATCCTCGGAGAAGACCTGGGCAATCCTCTGGCGGAACGGGTTGTCCTGGGAACAGGAAGAAGGGAGGCCATCCCTGGCCAGGGTCTCAGGGGCTCCATGGGGTCTCACTCTCAGCACCCACCTTCCCGGGAACCTCCAAGTAACCCCCACGAGACTCCCTCCCTCCCATGGTCCCTGGACAGAACTTCAGACAACTCCACTCTCTGTCCCTGTGGTCTGGGTGGTGTTGACCCCACTTCCATCTGCAGCGGCAGCCACAAGACCTGGGTGAGGCCAATCAGAGACTTCCATTTACCTGGCAACCGTGATTGGCTCTAGGATAGGCACATGACTCAAACTAGCCAATTGGAGGCTGCCCTGGGAGGTTTTCTGAAGAAATTGGGATGGAGGGACCTGCTTTCTGATGGTTGTAGAGCTGACAGGAGGAAACCTGGGGCCTCTGAGGGCTCCATCCACTACCTCAAATGCCATACACACTGCCTGAAAATGAGGCCTCTTCCTAGGAGCTGAGAGATGGAAAGAGATTCTCAGAGACCCTGGTTTCAGCCATACCTGATGCTAGCCCTGCCTCTGGATTTTTTGCTCATGCGATCTAATCCATTGCGTCCCTTTTGAGTAAGCTTTTTGTCCCTTGTGATACAATAATCTCTAGGCACAGTCACTCACTCCACAAGTCCCCTTCAAACCATGTGTTGAACATTAGCAGCTCGTACGATGAAAAGAACTAACGTTCCCTGAGTACTTGCCATACAACAAACCCTGTGCTAAGCATGATCTCATCTCATCTTCCCAACAACCCAGGGTTTGAATCCTGTCTCTGTCATGTTCTGGCTTCATGGCCATGAACAAGTGTCTTGACCTCTCTGTACTTCAGTTTTCTCGTCTGCAAAATGGGAATCATTGCACCTCATTGGCATGCAGCAAAGGAATTCTAGTGTTTTCCCCCTGCCTGCCCCATGACCCGGCCATACCTTCAGCTCAGGCATGCTGCCGATGAGCTCGTAGGGCACCTTCACATCAGGGCAGTTGGTATAGTCGAGGGGGACAAGCTGGGGGGCCAGGTCCTGGTAGCGATAGAAGAGCCTAGTGTAGGGAGGGAAATACCAGGAAGTGCTGGGAGGTGGGAGGGAGGGGACTTGTCCCTCTTCTCTCACTCTTGCAGCTACTCACTCCACACTGAAGGATATTGGGTCCCTAAGAGCCATCAGTCCTGGGCCCAGCCTTCAGGCACACAGAGCAACACACAGGCACCTCTATCTCCCTGGGGACAAAGCCAAGGTAGACAGACAGTCCCAGAGCTTGGGGACACCAGACTCGGAGAAGCAAGCCAGACAGGATGAAGGACTTCCTGGAAGAGGGGTCATTGGAGCTGGGTTTGGAAGCATGACTAGGAGCTCACCAGGCAAATGGGCTTGACAGAAGGGAGAGTGCGTAGGGCGAGATCATTTCACAATAAGCATTGAGAGAATCTGAACCGACCTATGAATCTCTGGACGTCATCACTTTGTCAGCAAGACCATGTTTTTAAAGACCCTCCTCCTCATTTTCCCTCTCCCCCTCCATAATGGGAGGCAGGATTCCCTCAATGAGGCAGAGCAGAGACAAAGGCTAATATTCAGGCTTTTCAAAAGGGTAACTGAAAGGCATTTTGGAAAACACCAAATGCCATACCCACTACCTCGACTGGGAGGCCAGCTCTGAACTATGATGCACTCACCTGGTGACACCATTCCTTCATTGGGCCCCTGAGCAACACCCTAATAGAGATTTTCCTTGATGACCTAATAGAGAAGTCCCCACGCTGCTAGAGACTGTCTCAGAAGGGGACAGGAGCCTTTGGGTCATACGGTGACTAGGTACTCAAGGAAGGGAGTATCTGGAATCCGGTCTTGACCACCGGATGGGTCCCCTCCAGGGACAGCCCGAGTTTGAGGTGCTGTACGGCCTTGAGCAAGTCCCTCTTCTCCTTTGAGCCTCAGTTAGTCTGTCTGACAAGCGAGAAGCTTGGGATAGACGAAATATCCGCCCTCAAACTCGTTGGGACTCATCCCATCTGCAGAGTTGGGGTCAGCCTCCCCTGTCTGAGCCTCAGTTTCCCCATCAGTAATTCGATCATCATAGCCGGGGTGACCCTGCGAGCTGTCTTCGCCCAGACAATGGGGCTCACTGGTGAAAGGTGTGCCCATCAATAATGGATGTCCGTTGCCCACACAATTGGGCCCTTGGCCCCGATCACTCTGCAGCCGAACCCTGGCCAGCTTGGGTTTCACAGCTCCAAGTTCCTGGGTCAGGGCCTCTGGACAATGGCTCCCTGGGCCAAGTGATGATGTGGGATACCCATTTATGTCTGTCTCGCTCACACCAGGGACCTGAAACAGCCTCAGGGCGCCTCCCTGTACCCTCCCCTTGACGTCAACCCCATAGCCCAGAGCTGCCTCTTGACTCTGCAGCTGTGCCCCCAGCCTCTAGTCTCAGCCTCTTCACACAGGCCTGGGGGGTGGGATCCTTCTAACATGCTGACCTGTCTCTCCCCTGCTCACACACTCTCCATGACTCCCTGCCACCCTTGGGAGAAAATCCAAGCTCGTCAGCCTACAGGCGAGACAATAAGATCAGATGTGGCTTCTCAGCCGCCCCATCTCTGCCTCTGTCCACTGACCATTAGCTCTCTAACTGCCACGAAGCATTGGCCCTTGTCAAATTCCAAACATCCTCCAATACCGTATAGAAAGCTGTTTCCGGGTCTTCCTCCCTTCCTCCCCAGACTGACCTCATGATTTCCTTCCTCGTGAAGAAGGTACAGTCCTGGGGAGAGAGACATTGGCTTGGCCCAGCCCCTACCCGGGCTTCCTCTCCCCACCTCCCCCTGCTCATCTCTGCCGATGCCACACACAGAGCTGCACCAGGAACCCTTGCTGACTGCCCACCCAGGACCAAGGGATGCTGCCCCCATTCCTCAGGCCAGGAAACCAAAGCTGCCCCACACATTACTCCCACCTGATACGCTTCCAGCTGCTCATGAGTAAAGACTGTCTGCTTGTTGCCCATGATGAAGGCCACCGCCAGGAACAGGCTCCTGAAGCCCCCAGGCTCCTCAGGGCCACACGGTTGCCAGGCTGCCACGCACCAGTGTCTAGGCAAATCTCCCTGCCCTGGCTGTCACCCGCCCACCCGCCCCATCACCCCAAGCCTGGGTGAGACTCAAGTTACAGCCAAGCTCTCTGGCCAACAGTCTGAGTATGTCCACGGCCACCAGGGCAAGAAGAAAGTCTGTGGGAGGTCACAGAGCCTCAGACCACATCTGCCATCACCAGGTGGGCTTGGGGGGAGGGGGCACCTTCCAGAGACAGGCATTATGGTGGAGAGGCTTCAAGCATATTCCAGCTCAAATACTAGTTCTCTACCCACTAGCTGTGTGGCCCCAGGCAAGTCACCTGACCTCTCTGAGCCTCATTTTGTAAGATGGAAATTATTTTTGTACCTACTTCATAGAGTTGTTCTGAGATCTAATGAGGGCATTAATGCAACCAAAAAATTGGACTTATTAATCACTGGGCATAAAGTTTCAGTTAAACAAGATGAAAAACTTGTACAACATTGTACCTGTCATCAACATTAATGTAGTGTACACTTAACAATTTCTGAAGACAATAGATCTCATGTTAAGTGTTCTTGCCACAATCAAATAAAATTACAAAACATGCAACTATCATATGACCCGGCACTTGCACTCTTGCGCAGTCCCAGAGAAATGAAAATTTATGTTCATACAAAAACCTGTAATGAATGTCTTATTCATAATAGCCTCAAATGGGAAACACCTCATATGACATTTCCCCTTAGAACATTAATTATCAGTGGAAGTAATATTACCCCAAAGGAGACAAAAAATTGGTTCAGGGTGGGGACAAGAAAACCTTAGATATTTCAATGGTTTCTGGCCCTTCAAAGCTCTACCCTCCCTGATAAAATCTTATTCATCAGTATTTAACTTTTCTTATTAAGTGAATTTAAGTTAAAGTGTTCTCTTTAGGTGTTGATAATGAAAAAAAGGTTGAGAAATACTGTCTTAAATGTTTGTAAAATATTGATGCATCTACGATGGATGGCTTCATAGTGTCGTGACAAAAGCAGGGATGGAACACTCAGCATAGGTTGGATTCCAGTTTGTGCCTCAGTTCCTCTAATAAAATCAGGATGGTTTATGTAACAAGGTGGCTGTGAGAGTAAATGAGATGATCCATGTAAATCCATATAAAGTATTAGCTGTTGTTTTCATCACCCCCATTTTATGAGGAAAGGGAAGCTCAAAGACTTCAAGCCACTTGCTCCAGGGCACACAGTCTTGGAAGCGCTGTAGACGAGCTCCAAAATTGCTGGGTTGGCTGGGGAGAAGAGATTTCTCCACTTGAGTTTCTCCTGTGTCCCTCTCTGAGGAGTTGATTCTACCATGGATGGACCCATGAGGAAGCTGGCACAGGCTGGCAGTCCCCCATGGTTCTCTGTTGGCATTCTCATCCAATTCTGAAATGCTAAAAGGTGAGACTTTGGCTGGAGAATTGGGCAGCCGCTTGCTGCCCCCTGCAGGTAGAACTGGGAAATGCAGGCACCGAGCCCTCCTTGGTCCAGTGTCGTCTAGATTTGGGGATGCTTGCTTTTTCTACCTCCTTCATCCCCTACCTTTCCCACCACCACCCTGCCCAAGTCCCTGGTACAATTTGGGCAACAGTACAAATTAAAATGCGTATTAACCATTGAACCGTCAAAATATGGCAATAAAAAAGAACAGGCTATCCAAATACATGCAAAACACTCAAAAAAGCGTTGGGTGTTAAGAATTGGAGTTTGTCAAATTGGTTTCAATTGTCTAGAGGAACCCAAAAGCGGAGAAACCATAAGTGGGGCCCAAAGCCGGAAGTGTGGCACAGGGTGCAGAGTGGCCCATAGCGCCTGACTCTGCAGGCTCAGCCCTCAACCCGGAAGTGTGGCCAAGGACGCATGCGCAACGCCTAGCTGGGCCACTCAAGACCAAGGGAGGCAGGCGTTCTTCCGGAAACAGTGAACAGGAAGTGTGGCAGTTTACCTGGCGAACTGCAGACAGGCGTCATGGCGTCCTACGAGCAGGTCCAAAAGGGGCCCTTGAAGCTGAAAGGCGTTGCAGAGGTCGGCGTGACCAAGCGGTGAGTCCCGAAAGCCCATCGTCTGCCCCGTAAGCCTTTTTCCGACACCCCGGGCTCTTGCTCTCTGGCCGCCCTCACTCCATCTTCTGTTTTCCCTCCCAGGAAGAAGAAAAAGAAGGACAAAGACCAGGCGAAACTCCTGGAAGCGATGGGAACGAGCAAAAAGAACGAGGAGGAGAAGCGGCGCGGTCTGGACAAGCGGACCCCGGCCCAGGCGGCCTTCGAGAAGATGCAGGAGAAGCGGGTGAGGCGGGTGGAAAGGCTGGGGATGCCCCGCGCCGCGGGCCTGGGTCTCCGGGGTGGGTGCTTAGGAAAAGCCCGGAGACTCGGAACCGGGACAGTCCCGGGATGCTTGGAGGAGGGCGAGCGGTCAGAAATGATCTTAATTCCGGGGGAAAGATGCTGAGCAAGAGGAAGAGTCCGCGTCTGAGGGAGCTCGGACAACGGGAAGGACCTTCAGCCCGAGGGGACAGCAGAGGGGAGAGCTAGAGATGGCGTTGAAAGGAGCCAGAGCTGGAGACCGGGTTTGTCGCTCCTTTGCCCTGTGACACTGGGCCAGTGACTCATCTTCTTTCCGTGCCCCAGTTTCCTCATCTGTAGGGGTCAAGATACGTACTTTTTCCTAAAAGGAATGGGAGCTTTGTGATGGCATGTAAAGCATTTGTCACTAGGTCTGGTATAAAGTCATTGCTCAGTTGATGTTAGCTGTTGATGTTAAATGGTCGTGCTCCCTGCTGTAAGTGTCCACAAACTCTGTTCCCGTGACGACTTCGTTGGCAGATTCAAATATGTTGTTTTTAAGTGTCTGTTATTTTTCTAAATATCGATAAATGTGGGTGGTGGGGCATAGGAGGGGGCAACGTTAGATAAGCTTGGCCCGTTACGCTGGGGGGAGGGACTAATAGGTCTCAACTGAGGGCCATTTTGTCCCCCTACTTCCCTTCCCAAGAAGACATTTGGCAATGTTTGGAGACATTTTTCTTTGTCATAACTCAGGAGGGGAGCTGCTAGCATCTAGTGGGTGGAGGTCAGAATGCTACTCAACATTCTGCAGTGCTCAAGATAGTGCCCCTACAGGGAAGAACGCAGTACCCAAAATGTCAAAGCACCAGGCTGAAAAACTCTAATCTTGGTCTGGGTGATGCCGTCAAGTGACATGGGGAAAATTGTACTTATTGCTCTCAGGCTTAATTCAGTAGTACAGAGAGAGAGAGAGAGAGAGAGAGAGAGAGATGAGAAGCACTGTCTTTTGGGTTCCAGTCTTGGTGGTGTAACTCTGGGCAAGTTGGCTAAGCTCCCACACCTCAGTTTCTTCATCAGGAAAGTGGGGCTTAAGTCCCTACCTCGTAAGTTTTTGGTGAGGATTTAACAAGTGAATGTACTTAAGTCCCTTCCCACAGTTATAATCAGAGGCAGGCTTGGGCTATAACTCCTGGAGCAGGAATGGAGTGGGGAAGAGGCTAATGCAACCTACAGTGCGATTAATAGTGGCTTCTTAGAGGTGGGCAGTAATAGTGGAAGCTATGGAAGGTATCGAATTTGGGATAGATTTGGAAGGAAGGACAGCAGGATCAGCTGATGGATTGCGTGTTGCGTGTGGGCTGGGAAAGAAGAATCAAGGATGACCAAGATTTTGGGCAGGAGAAGCTGGGTGAAGGAAGGTGCCATTTACTGAGATAGGAAGGACTGTGGGTGAAGCAGGTTTCTAAAGGGAGGGATCAAGACCTTGGTTTTAGAGAAGTCAACTTTGAGGTCCCTTTTAGTAATCCAAGTGGAGAATTCTCGTGGAGCGTTTGATTTCTGAATCTGCAGTTTAGTGGAGAGATCTGAGCCCCAGATAAACATCGGGGAGTTGCTGTAGAACTGGATGACCTCCTCTGAGGAGCAACAGTGACAGAGAAAAGGTATAAGGTCTGACCTCTGGTGATTAGAAGGTGGCAGAGAAGAAATTGCAAAGGATCATGGGAAGGAGGAAAATCAGGAGAGTGTGTATCCTTAGGAGCCGAGTGGAGAAAGTTTTGGGGAGAAGGAATTGATCAGCCGTATCATATCCTGCCAAGAGGTCTTGTGGGGTGAGCTCTGAGAGCCCTTTGTTGGCATTTGGAATGAGGAGGAAGAAAGGCTGATTCTTTCTTCAATAAATGTAATATTGTATGTCAACTATAATTAAAAATAAAATTTAAAAGGAAAGCTGGATTAGAGTGGATCCATGAGAGGGTGGGGAAACGCAGAGGTGGAAACCAGGAATAGAAGTGACTCTTAGAAGATTTACTCTCTAGGGGAACAGAAAAATGGGTCCCTTGGAACTGGAGGTGGTAGAAGGTCAAGGGAAAATTTTTGTTCTTGGCATTTAAAACGAGCAGTGCTCTTGCAGGTTTTGTTTGACCGAGGAGAGAGAGAGGAGGGGCGGATGAGAGAGAAGGAAGAAGGTGTGGGCAAAAGCTAGGTACAGTTGGGCAATGCAGATTCCCTTGTGGAAGGTGTTTCATCGAGTGCAGGGAGCATGAAGGCTGGAGCGAGTGCAGGGCCCTTGGGGTACAGCCCTGGCCTGGAGGAAGGGATCAGGCCATCAGCTGATGTGCACTCTGGTCCTTATTTTCTGTGTGTGTGAAGTGGAGATGGTGACAGCACCCAAGATACCCTGTGAACCTGATTCATGGAGTTAGGGAGAGGGAAGGCAGAGCCCCACCAAGGGCCTGGCATTGGTGACAGCTGGTGAGGTCAGCGCGGCCTCTTGTTGAGAGACATGAGCCTCACGTAGCAGGAAGAGAGGCAGGGACAGACACTTGAGAGGGAGGGTCAGCCGGTGGGAGCTGACTGGAAGCAGAAGGAGATCAGGCAGCAAAGGAGATGAGGGACAGGGAGGAGCAGCCAGGTGGCAGCTGACAGTATTATCTTATGTGTTTGTAGATTGACCAGGCTCGGCTAGGTGGTTCTGCTGACCTTACTTAGAGTTGGTGCAGTCAGACAGCAGCTGGGGCTGGAGGCCGAACTAGACTGAAACATCCAAGATGGCTTTGCTGTCACATGTCCGATGCCTCAGTGTTCCTTCCATGGCCTCTTTCCCCATATGTCACTTCCAGGTCCTTTCTTTCCACTAAGGTCATCAGACTTCCTGCATGATGGCTGGCTTCCAGGGGCACAAAGCAAAAGATGCTAGCTTTCCTTACGGCTTCAGCACAGCACTGACACTACATTCCGTTAAGTAAACTGAGACACAGGGCCAGCCCAGAGTCAGTGTGGCAGATAACTGCGCAAGGCCATGAAACCAGGTAGTGCAGCTTCTGGGTGTACAGGGTGGGGTGGGCCACCAAAGAGAGGCGAGCGGTTTACTCGTCATCCAGTTACTAAGGGTAGAGCCAGGTATGGCCCCAGGTCTGTGTGGCTCTGCATCCCACGCTCCTAACTCTTAGCCAGGTACGTTCAGGTGTTGGGAATGAGGGGTGGGACAGGTTGTGGTGATGCTGGATGCATAGTCCAGAGTCACTTGTGAAGGGGATTTGGATCTTGCAGCCCTCCTGGCAGTGTCACTCAAGCATCTACTATGTGCCAGGTCCTTTCCTCATTTTTCATCCTTCCTCAAACCCCATCTGGGACTTTTTTTTCCTGCAAAATGAGATTTCTGTCAATTGCCCAAGGAAGCAGGAAGCACTTGTACAGCTCCCAGCAGAGTCTAGTCGGTGCTAGTACATTTCCTGCCACTCAGACCAAAGGGCAGCTGACCTGGGTTTCTGGGGGAATGTGTTGTAGCCAAAGGTCTGGTCTGTCGGACCAGCCTGAGTGCAGCGGAGGGAACTGAGACCTCCAGCTGTTTTAGGTGTGAGAACCAGGCCGGCTAGGGCTCGCATCTTCCATCTTGTGCTGGTCTGGGCTGTATTGAACACATGACTCACCTGCATTTCTCTCCTCTTTTCAGCAAATGGAAAGGATCCTGAAGAAAGCATCCAAAACCCACAAGCAAAGAGTTGAGGTAAGTCACGTGCCCAGTGCTGAAGGCTGAACCATGTAAGTCCCAGCTGGGCCCAGGCAGAGGATCCGATGGAATGTCAGCCAGGAGGGGGTTTACCCAACCTCTTTGGGGTCCTTGAAGAGAGATGCCAGCGTTCTGACTGCGATAAGGCCTGGCAGGGTGGCTCTGAGAGGAGAGGGCTCACCGAGGGGAGGCAGGGTGTGGAGTAGTGCGGGTGGTAGTGCTCCATATCGCTGCGTGGTGCTGTGCTGATGCGGGCTTTCTCTTCGGCTTCCCTAGGACTTTAACAGACACTTGGATACGCTCACAGAGCACTATGACATTCCCAAAGTCAGCTGGACGAAGTAGCCTCCCCACCTGGGCTATGGAGTGACACCTTGGGGAAACAAGGTCAAGTTGGGTTCTATTTGGTGCCTTTGGTATTTTTTAGAAACATTCTTTTATACACACCATGGCGTCTCCTGCTGAGACAGTGCTTTTCAAAGCAGTGTGCCCTCATTCTGGAACTTGATTAAAGTAAGACTATCCTTTTGGTCTATGTTAGTTTCTCAAGAGCACATTGAAGATGAAACTTTGTAGTTTGGACTGGAAATTATTGAGAATTTACCCAGAGATTAAGGTTATTTCTGTTGCATCTAACTCATTTTGACATCCAGCCAGCTATCTTTGCCTGGATGAAACTGACTTCAGAGGAGAAGGAGCTGCAACGTGCAGACTCGCATGGAGCCCTGCATGTGGGGCCCGGCATATGTTGCCCTTTTGAGCTCCCTCTAGCTTGGGGCTTATGCTGTTCCATCCAGGGCCCAGGGAAGCCACTTGCAGCTTGGTGGCCTTCAGATTGCTTCCTCAGCCACCTGGCCAGGGAGAATAACCACCCAAGGCAAGGATGGAACAAATGCCTTGTCCCTTTCTGAGCTGAGCTGGTGGCTGGCATGCAGCCTGTTCCCCCAGTATCCCCATTCCAGACATGTCCAGTGGGTGTTGCCATGGCAGACATTGCCAATCGAGTACCATATTCTTTGTAATGGAACCCGGACACTGCCTGCCTCACTACCCTCAACCCTGGGCTCCAAGTAGCCCCGTTTATTCATAGTTGGCACATACATAATACCTATGTGGCATTCCTGGCCTAAGGACACCTCTTGGTGACGGGACCAGGGCAGAGCCTTAGCACAGACAGACATGGGTGCATTCAAAGGGGAGGACCCAACTTCCAGTGCTGGAGAGCCAGGATCTGTGAGGGACTGTATGTCCCCACTGCATGAGAATCAGACTGCATATGCTCCTGGGACAAATGGTCTCTGTTGATAATAGATCTAAAAGAATAACAAAGTCAGAAGAGAAAATCTGAAGTATTGGTTTTGCAGCTCTAACATGTGAACTGCAGAATAAAACAAAAACCAGTTATTAAATATAAGTCTGAGTGTCTTAATTATAGGCTGTTTATCACTAGAAACACTGCCTTTGAATTTATTGCACATGAAAAATATGCGTACTACAAAACCACTGTTTGCCCTCAATTTGGAGAAAATTGGATGACATGTTTCCACCTGTGGTTCGAAACCCACCTAAAAGACATGACATACTCTCATTAGCAGTGGGTCCTTTGGGCAGACTCCCCCATTGCCTCGTGGAAAGTCATATTCAGATCTTTTCTGTTCATGAGCCAGCAGTCGGGGTCTGTGAGCATGACGTGCTGTGGAAAGTCAGTATGGTAGAAGATAAATATTCCAATTCTCCCTGCCTAACAAACCGCTCCAAAACGGGTGTAGTTTAAAAACCATAGGATTTCTCTCTTCACTATTCTGTGGGTTGGTTGTGCTCAGCCAAGTGGTTCTTCTGCTCCATGTGGAGTTTAGTTCATTTGTGTAGCTGGGTCGACTTGCCCAGAGCCAGAAAGTCCAAGATGGCATCTCATTCTCCAGAATCTCTCCCCACACAGGCTATTTCATTGCTCAACCCAAGTCACATCAAACTCAGTCTGGGCGGGAACTACTCTAGGGCATGAACAACAGGAGACATGGTTTATTGGGAGCCATCACTGTTACAGCCTACCACAGTGGCTCTCAAATTCGGATATGTTAGACTTGGGGAGCATTAAAAACCACTGACACTGCCTGGAGTGGGGTTCAGTCATTGAGAGTTTTCAGAGCTCCCCAGGTGACCCTAATATACAGCAAACTTTGAGAAACCCTGATCTACCACAGTAAAGTCTTTTCTGAGATGTTGCAGAGGCTAAATCTGGCTTATACATTAAATATAAATGCCAAGGGTGAAATTCAGATGTGGCTCTGAATTTCCCCACATAAGGAGCAAAGGACGTTACAAGTAATTTATGTGTGAAGTGTTTACTGTGACAGTCCTCTTGGCATGTAGGAGTCTGATTCCTCAAAAGACGTTTGTCCACCCAGCCCCTGTGATACCTAGTATTAAATATCTAAACGCCCAGAGCAAGCTTGAAAATGTTCCATAATGAGAGACGTCTCCTCTCCTGGCTGGTTTTTCTTTTTGCCTTATAGGTTTTGGCTTTTTAATTAAAAACAGACATGATTTTCTAACATTGCCATAAATTGAGCAAAGTATGAGGGTAGGTGCAATAGGGTTTCTTACAAGAAAACTGTCAAAATGTCTATCTTGACTGCTTTGTGCTAGAATGCTTCCATCCCACGATTTAGTTAGCAGTGCTCCAATATTCCAGTGTTCTTGTCTGGATTTTCCTGCACTTTCATCTCTATCCTAAGCAGAGGACATATTGCAAAAGCCACCTTTCAAAACCCCAGACAGAGATAGGAGGGAAGATCAAAAGAGAGTAAATTGTTCTGATATTGCAGGGTTGAGATCCCCAAGGCACTGTGATGGCTCATTGGCACAGAATGTAGGCATTTCTCCACAGCCCAAATGTTCATGAAAGCAAATGAGATACCATTCAATTGATTAATCAGGGTTCACAATTTGCATTACCCACAACTGAAGCAGGGCCTGGTTGGGACCTCTGTAATAGAGGCCTTGCAACGTCCCACCTTTCCTTGACCTATATATAGCTTAAAAATAGATCATCCCCCTGCAGCTTGAGCTCAGAAAGTACCCTGTCCCACCCAGTTCCCTCCCTGTTTTAGAAAATTACCCTGAAATTTAGGATTAATACCCTTAGGCTTATTGATAACATTCTCAATGGTCTACCGGGCTACTCCCATCTTTTTTCCTACGTTGCTGAGTCCGCCACCAGAGAATCATGTTGCCAGAGGGAAGGCTTCCTGCAGACCCCCAGAACTTTCACATAATCTCTAGAGGAACGCCCAGATTTTCTCTTAAATACCCCAAGCTGGTCTGAGAATATTAAGGCAATTTTTGGAGGTGTTAACCCGCTGTCTTCTCAGACCACCAGGGCTCTGATAATAAATGCTTATTCCATGACCCAACTCCTGTGTCGGTCTAGTGGTTGAGCGAGCCGTGCACGCAGCTGGAGTCCTGAACTCGGTTGGCCCTGGGTCTCTCGGAGGCACTCTGAGTTCAAGCCGCAGAGGGAAGCCAGCCAGGAGGGGGGCAGGGCATCCCGGAGGCATTCTGAGTACTGGGGGCCCAGCTGGGCCCTGCTTCACCACCAGTGGGCACTAATTACAGAAATAAAACCCGTGGTTTTCAGATCATTCCAGGCAATAAACAGGCTCGCCTGCTCACGAATGTTGACAGTGACAGGTGACGCTGTTCACTTAGCTCCTGTTGATAAGGGTTGATTGCTATTCAGAGTTGTTTGCCCTCTTTCCAAGGAACCACCACCTTACTCCTCCCCATAAACCGTATCACAATTGGTGACTGCATATTAATTTTTTTCATACACTCCTCCACCAGAATAGGAGTTTCACAGGCCTGGGCCCCATGTAGGATCAACCACCGGGACCTCTCACCTAACTTGGTTCACACGAGAGGGTTTCCAGCTTTCAAGGCTTCGTCGCCCAGCTGGGTAGTTAGAGGGTGCCCTGTATCAGTGAGCTGCAACAACCCCGACGCTATGCGTCTTACTTCCGGGATGCTTTCCGAGCGGAAAATAACGTCACATAGGGCGTACTACGCCTGCGCACATTCCGCCCTGCGCCTGCGCATTCCTAGTAGCTCCTCCCTCGACCGGACATAACGGTCCGCGCGCGGCTCCCCGGACCGGAAGTGGAGTCGAACCGTCGCGGGGCGTGCCTGGCCTTCCTCAACGCCCGGCAGTCCCCGCTGTCGCCGCCGCCCTCGGCTATTGCCGAGGCTTCCCGCAGCCGCCATGTCCGCCAGTGCTGTCTACGTGCTGGACCTGAAGGGCAAGGTACGGAGGGCTCCCCACCCTCCCCGTTGCCAGGCTGCCGGCGGGGACCTCGCCCTTGGGGACCCACCCTGTTGCTAGGCAGCCGGTCAATGGGACCCACCCTGGTCCTAAGCAAAGAGACCGATAGGTCTCACCTGAGGGTCCCATCCTGTTGCTGGGTTGCCAGGCTGCGGTCTCTGGTCTACGAGACCTGCCTTGTTGCTAGGTAACCGGCCGCACGACCCCGCTCCCCCTGTGGGCCGGAAGCTCAGGCCTCCTTGGGGGCTGCGGAGACGGCGAGCAGCATCCAGCTTCTAAGCCAGGCCTTCCGGAGGCAGCGGCTCCCCGACCCTTGGCCGGACGGAGGTGGCAAGGCGTGTCGGGGCCAGTGTGCCCTCTGGGAGCACAGCCGCTTCTGTTTATCTGGTTATTTCTCTGTGCTGGTCTGTATGAATTTCTTAACGTTCGTTGTGACATTAATTTACAAAGGTTAGGTGAGGTGGGTGGTGGGCGAGCCATTTTACAGGAGAGAGAAACTGAGGCATGAAGAGGTTCCATAACCCGCCTAAGGTCGTACCCGTCACAGAGATGTGGCAGGTTTAGGAGTCGAACCCAGAATGATTTGTTCATTCAGCTGTTAATTTGAGGAGCACCTCCTAGGTGCCAGGCAGGGTGCTAACTCTTAGGCCATTTTGAGCAAAATCCGAGTCAGGTGCTGTCCCTCTGGAGCTCCCAGTCTGGCGAGGGAGAGGCACACTGATCTAAAAAGCACAAATAAATGTAAATTGCAATGATTTTGCAGTGAAGATACAATAGGGAGAGTCAGCCTCAGCTGGTGGTCAGGGAGGGCTTCCTGGAGGGAGTGATAAATCAGACTGAGATATGAAGGAGGAGTTGAGCATAACTAGGGCTCTTGAAGCCTTTCAGAAATTGGTTGTTGCCTTTCCTGGATGGAAGGCAAGTGAATGTCTGGCCTCTTACAACTGGGAGCAATGAGAACAGGTCCAGCTACATTAAACCTTAAGTCCCACATCGATCAGTGAGAGAACTTACTGGGTGTTGGGCTTAGGGGGGGCAGGCAGGAGTTAGCTCAGAAGCAGGGGGGAGTCAAGTTGGAAGTGGCTGTCCCTTCCTGCCCGACTCCCCACCCCCAGTACTTTCCCAGAGTCCCTTGAGTAGGTTGCCTGCCTTGGATGCCACCCAGAGTCAACAGCCTGTGAGTCCCAGTGTTGGGCTTCCGTCCATGGCCTTAGAGGCAAAGAACGATACAAGGTGCGCAAGGTGGGTGCAGTGTTTCCTGAGTCCTGGTAGCACATGTTCTTGCTTCCACTGTGGCCACCATGTCCCAAGAGGTCCCACAGGCTTCCTGTCACAGCTCACTTGTTCCTTCAACAAACATTTCAGCAGCACCCAGCATGTACCAAGCCCTGTGCTGACTATCTCACTGTTACTATGGAGTTAGGGCTGAGGTCAAAACTCATCTCTGCTGCTCAGTGATGTGACCTTGGGCAAGTGCCTTCACCCCTCTGAGCCCACTGTCCTTGCAAGTTCCCCTGGGCCTGGAGGTCTGGCAGGGGGGTACATGGATCCAGATGGTCAGATCCAATTAGTCACATGGGCATGAACAAAGCCCCAGGTTATATAATTACCTAACCTCAGTTTTGGTTGGAGAGGTGGTTACAAAATGCTTCCTGGAAAAGCTGGAAAGGTGATCAGGTGGCAGTCAGGTGGACAGGTAGGAGTTGCAATGGGCCCAAGGGGCAAGGAGCAGCTGAAAGTCCTGGGTAACACGAGCCTGGAGGGTGGTGCCAGGAGGACTGGCCGTTGAAGATGTCCAGACAGGAGTGAGGTCCATAAGGGGCCATTTTGATCCCAGGAAGGAGGAGCCACCAAAAGAAGATTATAGCCCAGGAGAAGCATGGCCAGTCGGCCTTGAGGGACGCTCCCGAGCAGCCACGGGCTTCCTTCCCATTTTCAGCAACCGTCACGTCATTTATTATTCCACTCCCCATTCCCCACGGAGCTCGTGTTTTGGAAGTTTGCCTCTAGCGCAGACTTCATTTAATCCAAAATAAGGTCATGGCACATGAAGAAATACATGACCATGTGTCTATCTGCCAACCAGAGCCTCTGATCACCAGGGAATCCAGTGTGGCCACACTTAGCTGATAGAAAGCTCTCCCCTTACTTTCCTTGCTTCTCTGCAGCTTCTGACACCACTCCCACTGTCAGGGCTTCCGCTGGCTCCAGGTGGCTGCACTCTGTTTGCCTCCTGTTTCTCTCAGCGGTTGCAGGTCCCTTCTCCCCTGGAGATGTTGGCCTATCAGGCTGGGGCCTACGTATAGCTCCTGTACTGTCTTTTCCTCAGACTGGCTTTGATTCATGTCAGTGTGCCAGTGACTCAAATTTGTACCACAGTCCAGAGCACTTATCTGGAGACCCACTGGCCTCTGGGACACAGTGGAGGTCCCACAACCACTGCAAACTTGGCATTTCCCAAAATGAACTCCCGCCACCCCCCCCAAAGCTGCTCGCTCTCCATTTCAGTGAGTGACACTGCCATCTATGGGACTGCCTGCATTAGAGACCTGGCCATTAGCCTGGCCTCCTTTTCATCACTTTTTTTTTTTTTTAAAGATTTTATTGGGGAAGGGGAACAGGACTTTATTGGGGAACAGTGTGTACTTCCAGGATTTTTTCCAAGTCAAGTTGTTGTCCTTTCAGTCTTAGTTGTGGAGGGCGCAGCTTAGCTCCAGGTCCAGTTGCCGTTGTTAGTTGCAGGGGGCACAGCCCACCATCCCTTGCGGGAGTTGAACTGGCAACCTTGTGGTTGAGAGCCCACTGGCCCATGTGGTAATTGAACTGAGCACCAACCGCCTGAGCCACCGGGCCGGCCTTTTTATCATCTTTGTATCCATGTTCACTGCACAGACATTTCCTGAGCAGCTACCATGGGCCAGGCTCTGTTCTGGATGTTGGGACAAAGCGGTGAACGAGACAGAAGTGATCACTGTTCTCAGGGAATGTTAGACTCTGATAGAAGTGACAGAAATGAGGATACAAATAAATGTACAATGTAGCCATGGCGTGGGCAGTGAACGTAAGGTCGGGTTGCAGACAGATCTCTCAGCTACATCAAGCAGGAAAGATTTCTTGGAGGAGGTGCCATTTGCGCCGAGGCTTGAGAAATGAGAAGAGCCAGGCCAGGGCATTCTGGGCAGAGGGAACTGCATGTACAAAGGCCCTGAGGCAGGAACAGATGTGGATTGCTCAGAGACCAGTAAGGGAGCCAGGATGGCTGGACTGGGGTGAGCCAGGGAAGCATGGATGGAGAGGCACTGTCGTGGCCGTGAAGAGCCAGATGGCCATGGGGACAGACTTGCAGTTTGTTCTCTGAGGGGAGGCAGGGGCAGACAGCAGTTTCATGGGAGAAACTGATCTGCCTTTTGTGTAAGAAGACCCTTCTTGCTCTTTGTGGGGAAGGAATTATGGGTCAAGGGCAACAGCTCAATGTTGCCTGCCTCCTCCAGCCTTTGTCCTTTCATCTGGGACCCAGCTCCAAGGCTCTCCTCACTTCACCCAACCAGTGCTCCCAAGTCGCCTCGTGACCTGTGTCCCTCCCCCTGTGCCCTCAGTCATGCTGGCCCCTCTGCCTATATCCTGCCTGTCCCCTCAGGCTTCAGTTTGAAGGTCATGCCTCCAAGGAGATCCTCAGTTCCCCCCAAGCAAGTATCCCAGTGTAGAGACCTTATTTGTCTTGGTCACCTGTGTATCCCCAGGCCCAGCACAATGCCACCTTAGAGGGACACACGGTGCATTCATGTTGAGTGAGTGGACCTCTGTTCATTCCTGGGGAGAGCAAATAAATTGCTCCCTGCTCTTGGAGCACTCTGGGGACCCGGGGGCTCCATGTCAGTGGCAGCCCCCAAAAGTGGATACCTGGGGAAGAAGGTGGGCCTTGGGAAGCCCAGGAAAACAAGGTGGTCGGCAAGCAGAAGTGGCCCTGCAGGGGGTGAGAAGTGGAGCTAGAATCCTGACTCAGCTTTGCTCACTTGTGACTTCAGGCACGTGGCACCACCTCCCTGGATGTCACCGTCCATCTCTGTAAAAATAACAGCCATATACTCCTGGCAAGGAGTACATGAAGGAGCACATGTGAATCCTTCAGCCGGGGCCTGGTCCAGGAGCCAGTGAGCTTTCCTACTGGGTGCTGGGTCCCTAAGAGGCCTGAGCCTCAGCAGGAAGAGG
The DNA here is from genome assembly GCF_004115265.2 of Rhinolophus ferrumequinum. Classification (NCBI taxonomy): domain Eukaryota; kingdom Metazoa; phylum Chordata; class Mammalia; order Chiroptera; family Rhinolophidae; genus Rhinolophus; species Rhinolophus ferrumequinum. Next base: position 49,797,711 of record NC_046301.1, read on the forward strand.
GCACAAGGTCCCTTGCCCACAGCCTACGAAAGAGGAACTAGGAAGGGAAGATGTTCACTCACTCTCATTTTCATTCTCACTCTCCCTCTTTTCTCCCACTCCCGGCTAGAAACAATAAAGACAGTGATGTGTTTTCTGAAACTATAGGTTCTGAGGCAGGTGGTTCCCAGGTTGGCCAGCTCAGTGATGATCTCAGTGCATTGCTAAGTCCTGCAGCTGGCTGTCCACGTGGGCCCACGAGAGTGGCAGCAGCCCTAGGCAGCATCTCCAAATAGAGCCTTGCTTAGGCTGCCAAAGCCTCAACCCTCCTTTTTATTCCTTCAGGGAGGTATAACTTACATGTAACAAACTGGCTTAGTTAAAGCCTTGAGTTTGAGGAGTCAGTCATTGTGTATATCCAGGAAGCCATAAGCACACGTTCTGTCATTCCCGAAAGATTCCTCATACCCCTTGTGTTCAGCCCATCCTCGGGCAACACTAATGTGTTTTCTGTCACCATTTCCCAAGATTTTATAAAAGGGGACTCCTGCGGGATATGCTGTCCATTGTCTGGTTTCTTTCACATGGCCTAGTCCTCCATGCTGCCGCGTGTGACTGGTCACTCCTCTTCATGGCTGAGGGGTGACCCTTGGTGTGGATGGACATGGTTTGTGTCTGTTCACCTATTGAAGGACATTAGCATTCTCTCCAGCCTGGGTCCATTTAAAATAAAGTTGTGAACATTTCACATCTGAGTCTTTGGACATGTGGTTTCATTTCTCTTGTAAATACCTAACAGAGAAATGGCTGTCATAAGCTGGTTTAGCTGTGGGAGAAGCTGCCAAACTTTACGAAAGTGGTTGTCCCATCCTGCGTTCCCATCGGCGGTGGACAAACGTTCCGGATGCTGCGCTTCCAAACCCACAGGCTGTGGAAGAGAGAGACCAGGAGAAGGGCTTGTCTTCAGGCCACAGGGGGGTTCTAGCAGATGTGGACACTGAGCAGCATCCCCCGAACGGGCGCCCTGACACAGGCAGAAGAGCAGGGGGAGTCAGCACAGGAAAGGCTCTGAGAAGGTCTGCAGTGAGAGCTTATGGGACGTTGTTGCACTTGGTATCTCCTGAGCAATTCAGTTCTGGACCCTGGTCCCACATCCCCTCCCAGCCTCCCCTGCAGAGACCCCCGCTGCCCCTGGCATGTCTCACCCCCCACCCTAGGCACTGAAAATGAAAGCTGCTTCCCACCCTTCCGCCCCCACCCAGGTGCTCATCTGCCGGAACTACCGCGGTGATGTGGACATGTCGGAAGTGGAGCACTTCATGCCCATCCTAATGGAGAAGGAGGAGGAAGGGATGCTGTCGCCCATCCTGGCTCACGGTGGGGTCCGCTTCATGTGGATCAAGCACAACAACCTGTATCGTATCCCAGGGGAGATCCCAGGGGACTCCTTTGTGGGCATGTACGTGTGCACCCACACATGCACCCGAGAGCTGCCAGCACCTGCCCTGGCCTGGCCCAGCTGCCTTGGGCACAGCGGGGCCAAGAGGCCCAGCCCTGCCATCCCGGAGCTCCTTGCTGCCTGAGGAGATGGGCAGAGAACCCATGATGACAAGCGTGATGGATGTTAGGAGAGGAAAGGGTGTGACAGGGACGTCCTCTGGTCTGGGGATCCATTAAGGTTTCCCTGAGGAGGTGACATCCTGGAGGAGACCTGCAGGAAGGCAAGAGGTCTGCCAGCCAGAGGAGTGGGTGGGCCCCAGGAGCGCGGGGCCTGGGCAAAGGCTCTGCAGGCGAGAGGGAGGCTCAGTCCAGGAGCTGCAGTGGGGGTGGCACGGAGAAGTGAGGCGTGGTGGCAGTGAGGCTCAGCAGGGTCTTGTAGGACCTCACCTTAAATGATAGAAGTGAACAGCTGGGTGGGGCTGGGGAAGGTGGTGGCCCAGGCCTCTGAATGCTCCTTAACTGTGGCCGCCATGCAGTGGTTGCCACCTCCAAGAAGAATGCATGCGTGTCACTCGTGTTCTCATTCCTCTATAAGGTGGTGCAGGTGAGTCAAGCCACCAGGGCCCTGGAGGGGTGTTGGTCACCCTGGCTCTGCTGTGTACCTTCCCTTACCATCCACCCGAGGGCTGCAGCATTCCCAGGGAGGTCTGAGACTGAAACCCCAGGAAGTGGGATGGCGGGCTCCAGCTGCCCTGTGTGTGGGATTCTGTGGCCTTGTTTGCCCCCCACTGTCCTGGTGAGGGGAGAAAAGTGAACAGGAGAAGGTGGGGCTCAGAGCAGGGGTGTCCCCTGACCCCAGGAGAAGCAGGTATGCCCCCAGCTGACTGTGGAAGGGTGGAGGCTGGCCAGCTGAGAGTCAGGGGTTGGGGAGTGAGGTAAGCAGAAAGAGGGCAGAGCTAAGCCCTGCTCAGAATCTCCCGGGGGCTCTCAAGGCTTTGGCCTGCTGAGGCATGCCATGGAGAGAGCTCGCACACATCAGGCCCAGGCTGACAGCACGATGGGGAGACGGAGAGAGCAGCACGTGCAAAGGCCCTGGGGCAGGAGTACATGTGGTATAGTCAGGGAACATGAGGCAGGCCAGGGGGCCCGGACAGGGGGAGTGAGGGACAGAGTGGGACAGGTCAGTAAGGTGGGTGGGACTGGACCACAGGTGGGGGTCAGGAGAGGCGTGCGAGGCCTAGTGCGGAGTTCAGATTTTATTCCAAGTATAATGAGCAATGGTGGAGGGCTTTAAGCAGGAGACTGCCAAGACCTGATTTGAGGTAAGATAGTCTCTGGCTGCCGAGCAGAGAAAGAATACGAGGGCAGCCGGTGAGGCTGCTGAAGCTTCCAGAAGAGAAATGGAGGGCCTGGCTGAAGTGTTGACGAAAGTGGAAAATTGGACCCCGGAGGTCTGGAGTGGGCCCAAGAAAGCTTTCGTACCTGAGGAACACCTGTGCTGAACCTTGGGGAATGGGCTGTCTGGCAGAGAGGGTGTGCGGGGAGGAGAGCAGGAAGTGAGCCTTCATTGTGGACTGGCGGTGCTTTCAGAGGCAGGGCCTGGGAGCTGGGAAGTGGGAGGAGGAGGTTCTCCTCCCTGCAGTGTCTGGCAGTTCCTCGCTGCTTTGGTGCCCTTCCTTTGGTATTAGTGCTAACGAAACGTTTCTTCCTTGGCATGCCTTCCTTGAGCCTGTTGAAATGGGAAAGATGCGTCTGCCTGCACAGCTGCACAGACTGGCAGCTCAGGGAGGCTGGCGAGTCTGAAAGACCACTTAACCTGTCCCCAGTGGCTCTTGCTTCCCACCCGAGTCGCTTCTGACTCAGGCCAAGGGTGACAGTTACCGTGGGGATTCAAGAGACGCTGGGAAGGGGCCCCAGGCCTGGGCGCGTCTGTCAGCGAGGGGAGAGCAGGCCACAGGAATGGCGAGGCTTCTGACCAGGCCTCAGAGGACGCCTGCGCAGCCCCAGCCTGGTTCCCACTTCTCAGGCAGCCACACTGCGGCCCTCATTGCCTGAAGTCGAAGGCCTAGAGCCTCCGTAGCAGTTGCCACGCCCGGACATGGGCAAATGCAGCTTGTGGGCAAAAGGGCTATTGTCTCTGGGCTGCAGGGTGTGAAGGGCAAATGGATTTGTGCAAGTGTTCATCCCTTTGCCCATCCTTCCTCTCCCCCGTCCGCCTGCCCCCACCGCCGACACCACAGGTGTTTTCAGAGTACTTCAAGGAGCTGGAGGAGGAGAGCATCCGAGACAACTTTGTCATCATCTATGAGCTGCTGGATGAGCTCATGGACTTCGGCTACCCCCAGACCACCGACAGCAAGATCCTGCAGGAGTGAGTGTGCAGGCTGGGGGCCTGGGGGCCATGGCAGTGGGCCCCTTGGGATCCTTTCCCACACAGCATCCCTGCATGGCACGAGCGCTTTCCTGTTACTAGGTCTTTATTTTCCATCCACGAAGCCGTATGAAATGCCTGGTGGTTAGGAGTCACCTGCCTTTGTTTTTATTGTCACAAAGGAGGCTGTGATTTTAAAAAAATCTTCTTTCTCCGGAATCCTGCCCTTCAAAATAAAGGCCACTGTGGATTAAGCACTTCTCATGCCCTGGGCCCTCTGTGAGCCTCTTACAGTCACCTGAGTGACAGTCTGAGGTGCTGTCTCCCCGTCGTACAGGGGAGCAAAGGAAGTCTCAGGGAAGCCATGGGACTTGCCCCTGTCTCATGCCTGGTGCTCCCCAAGTGGGAGCGGGGTCACCAAGTTACTTTCCGAGGGGGCCAGTCCCCTCTGCATGCCAACACTGGTTTTCCTCACTACTACCAGTGGCCCCCGAAATGAATGCTCCATGTTCATTGTAACTTGAGTTTGTTGGGGTTTTTTGGAAATCATAAGAGGTCCTTGACTCACACAGCCCCAGGTGAAACCAGAGCCTGCCTTTTCTGGAGCCTTCTACAGTGTGGGGCTGTCTTCAGGAATGTCACTGTCTGAGATCCTTAACTCTGAGCGTGGTCCCCCAGGTACATCACTCAGGAAGGCCACAAGCTGGAAACGGGGGCCCCTCGGCCCCCAGCCACCGTCACCAATGCCGTGTCTTGGCGGTCTGAGGGCATCAAATACCGGAAGAATGAGGTCTTCTTGGACGTCATCGAGTCAGTCAACCTCTTGGTAGGTTCCCTTCTTTTCTTTCTTTTTAAAAAATGTTGTCTTCTCCATGATTGTTGTAAAGGCAAGTAGACTTTTAAAACTAGCAAAGCCCTGAGAAATATTCAGGTTCCGTGTGATAGCAGATCAGCAGGATTCAGTTTGGACCACTCATCACAACGCGAGCTTCTTTTATCTTCATTAGCTTTTCTTCTTCTTTAGAATCAACACATGTGCATTATTTTAAAAAGACAACAGTATATACAGTTAGAAAGTGAAGGGCTCCGTGTTCAGAAAGACTACCACACTGAAGAATTCATTGTCGTCCTTTGGGACTTTATTCTATAGATACACAAACCTAACCAGGTAAAATTGACCTATGAATTTTAGAGTATGTGCAGATTTGTGTACCCATTACATTATCAGGATACTGAACGGCTCCATTACCTCACAGACTCCCTTGGTGCTGCCTCATGGTGGTCACACCTTCCCACCTGTCCCCAAACCCTGGCAACCACGGATCTGCTCTCCGTCAGTATAGTTTTGTTTTTTTGAGATTGTCAAATGAGTGAAATCCTCCCGATGTGACCTTTGGAGTCTGGCTTCTTTCACTCAGCATATTGCCTTTGAGAGTCATCCATGTTGCTCCATTTATCAAAAGTTGGTTCTTCATATATTTATTTATATTTTCTATTCTGAACCACAGTGTGTTTATCTGTTCACCCACCGAAGGACATTGGGTTGTTTCCCAGTGTTCAGCAATTGTGAATAGCGTTGCTATGAACATTTCGTGTACAAGTTAATGTGTAGACAGAAGTTTTCATTTCTCTAGGGCAAATACCCAGGGGGATTGCTGGGTCGTATGGTTAAGTGTATGTTTAACTTTATGCCACACTGCCAAGCTGGTTTCCATTGTGGCCACACCATGTTGCATCCCCACCAGTAACATCTGAGAGTTCTGGTTGCTCCACATCCGTGATGAGTATTTTTATTTTTGTCATTCTAATAGGTATGTATTGGTATCTCATCATGGCTTTAATTTGCATTTCCCTAGTGGCTCATGACGTTTAACATCTTTTCATGTGCTTCTTTGTCACCCATAGATCCTCTTTGGAGAAGTGTCTGTGTGTCTTTGGAGCATTTTTAAATTGGGTTGTTTGTTTTCTGATTGTTGAGTTTTGAAAGTTCTTTATATATTCTGGATGTAAGTCTTTTGTCAGATGTGTGATTTGAAAATATTTTCTCCCCGTCTGTCATTTGTCTTTTCATTCTCTTGGCAGTGTCTTTCACAGAGCAAACATTTTTAATTTTGAAAACGTCCAATTGATTGTGTTTTGGTGCGATGTCTGAAAATTCATTGCCAAACCCAAGGTCATATAGATTTTCTCCTAAATTTTCTTCTAAAACTCCTATAGTTTTACTTTTAGGTCTGTGATCAATTTCGAGTTAAATTTTACATAAGGTATGAGGTCTATATCCATTTTTTGCATATGGAATAATATTTTGTAGTTGTCCTATTATCACTTTTTTGAAGATTGTCCTTTCTCCATTGAATTATTTTTGCATTTTCGTCAAAAATCAATGGGCCATATCTGTGTGAATCTATTTCTGGGATCTCTATTGTGTTCCATTGATCTATGTACCTATTCCTTCGCTAATACTGCACTGTCTTGATAACTAACTTTGTAGTAAGTCTGAAAATCAGATAATGTGATTCTCCCAAAATTCTTCTTTTTCAAAATTGTTTTAACTATTTAGTTCCTTTGTATAGAATTTGAGAATCAGCCTGTCTATATCTATAAAAAAAGTTCTGCCAGGATTTTGATTGGTATTGTATTAAGTAACTATTAATCAATTTTGAGGGGAAATTGATATCTTTAGTATATTAAGACTCATAACCCCTGAAACAGTATATCTCTTTATATTTAGGTCATCTTTTACTTCTTTCATAAGTGTTTTGTAGTTTTTACTGTGTACATGTTTCATTAGATTTATACCTAAGTGTTTCATTTTTTTGAAGCTATTATAGATTGTATATTTTTAATTTTATGTAGAATTCACCAGTGAAATTTTCTGAGCCTGGAGATTTCTTTTTAAGAATATTTTTCGCTACAAATTTCGATCCTTTGAGTTATAGGACTATTCAGGTTTTCTGTTTCATCTTGGGTAGTTTTGGTAGTTTGCTGTTTTCTTAAGAAGTTGGTCCGTTCATCTAAGTCATTGAGTTTATATGCGTAGTATTGCTTATAGTATTCCCTTATTATCTTTTTAATGTCTGCCGGCTCTGTACTGATATCCTCTCTTTCATTCCTGATATTGGTAATTTATGTCATGTTTCTTATTTTTTGTCAGTCTTGTGAGAGTTTCATCTATTTTATTAATGTTTACAAAGAATCAGCTTTATATTTCATTGATGTTTCTCTATTGTTTTTGTTTTTAATTTCATTGATTTCTGCTCTTTAATATTTCCTTCTCCATGATTTGGTTTTATTTTGCTCTTTTTTTTCCTAGTTTCTTAAGGTAGAAACTGAAGATATTAATTTGAAACCTTCTTTTCTAATACAAACATTTAATGCTATAAATTACTCTCTAAGCACTGCTTTAGCGGCATCCCACAATTGGTATGTTGGGTTTTCATTTTTGTTCAACATATTTTCAAATTTGTCTTGAGACTTCCTTTTTGATCCATCTATTATTTAATAAAAGTATATTTGTTAATTTGTAAATGTTTGCATTTTTTTTAACATTGATTTTTAATTCCGTTATTGTTTGAGAATATACTTTGTATAATGTCAACTCTTAAAAGTTTATTAAGGTTTGTTTTGTTGTTTACAGTGAAAAATTTTTAGTTTTGGAATTAGCCAGCTGGACTCAATTTAGATGCTCCCAATTTTGTTGGCAACATCCAAAGCATCGTAGTCAGGAGCCAGTCGAACGTATGCCTTCTTCTCTCCGTCAGACCTGTTGAGGGTGTTGACCTTGGCAATGTCAAGGTCATAGAGCCTCTTCTCAGCCTGTTTGATCTGGTGCTTGTTGGCCTCGGCATCCACAATGAACACACGTGTATTGTTGTCTTCTATTTTCTTCATGGCTGACTCGTAGTTAGGGGGAATGTGATGATGGCATAGTGGTCAAGCTTGTTTCTCCCGGGGGTGCTCCTCTGAGAATATTTGGGCTGCCTTTGGAGCCGCAGTGTCTTGGCCTTTGGAAGGGGGTGATGTGCAGATCTTTTTCTTATTTTTTGTTTATTTATTTATTTTTTGTGGCTGTGGATGCTTTTCAGGACTGTTTTCTTCGCCTTCAAAAGACTTTGCTTTGGCTTTGGCTTTGGCTTTGGGAGGGGCAGGGGCTTCCTTCTTCGCTTGTGGCACCATCTTTGTGGAAAAGTTAAGGTTTGTTTTCATGGCCCAAAATATCTCTCTTGGTGAATGTTCCATGTACACTTGAATAAAAAAATGTATATTCTGCTGTTGTTGGGTGGAGTGTTCTTTAAATGCCAGTTAAATCCATTTGGTTAAATGGCATTATTCAATTCTTCTAGCAAGTCTTGCTAATTTTCTGTCTATTAGTTTTGCCCATTACTGACAGAGGAGTGTTAAAATCTCTGTCACTGTGAATTTGTCTGTCTTTGCTTCACATGTTTTGAAGCTCTGCTGTTAAGTGCAGACACACTTAGGATTCTTATGTTTCCTTGGTGAACTCAGCCCTTTTTCTTTATGTAATGGCCCTCTTTATTCCTGGTATTTTTTTTTGCTGTGAAGTCTATTTTGCTATTAATATTGTCACTCTAGAGTTCTTTTGATTAGTGTTTACACAGTATATGTCTTTGTACCCTTTTACTTCTCTTTTTTAAATCCTCTTACTTTTAACTTCCCTACATGATATTTGAAATGAGTTTCTTATTGATAACATATAGTAGGGTCATTTTTTAAAATCCATTTTGACAGTCTCTGTCTTTTAATTGCTATGTTTAAAACATTTATACTTACTATCACTATAAATTTTTTGGATTAAAGTCTACTATTTTATTTGTTTTCTGTTTGTTCCCTCTGTTTTTCATCCCTTTGTTTTCTTATCTTTCTGTGGGTTATTTGAACATTTTTAGTATTCTATTTTGCTTGTTGTGGTTTTTACTGTATTTCTTTGTATAGTTTTTTTAGTGGTTTCTATAAAATACATACTTACCTTCTACTTAAATACATACTTACAGTCTACTTAGGACAGTATTTTACCACTTTGATTAAAATTTAGAATCTTTACTACCCATTTATGTTGGTATTGTATACATAGTTGTCCTATGTATTCATCTACAGGCATTGAAACTCCATCAGACAATGTTAAAGTTTTTGCTTTCAGTTGTTAAACATACTTTAAAGAACTCATGAAGAGAATAAGAATAGTCTACCTTATTTACCCAGATATTTACCATTTCTGTTGTTCTTCCTTCATTCCTGATTTTCCAGGTTCCCTTCTGGTATCATTTCTCTTCCATCTAAATCTTATTTTAGCAATTCTTCTAGAAGAGGTCTACTAGCTTCAAATTCCCTTAGTTTCCTTCCTTGAAGAATGACTTTATTTCACCTTCATTCCTAAAGGAGATTTGCACTGGATGTGAAATTCTGGGTTGTCAGTTTTCTCTAAGCACCTTAAAAATGTGCTACTTCCTTCTGGGCTCCATGGTTTGTAATGAGAAGTCTAGTCACTAGTCTAGTTAGGGGAAAAATCCTTGTTTCCCTATTGGCAACTCATTGTCTCTGGCTGCTGTCCAGATTTTTTTTTTTTTTTTTTTTTTTTTGCTTTAGTTTTCAGCAGTTAGATTATGATGTGTCTAGGTATGCATATATTTGTGTTTTTTACATTTGGAATTTGTTTGACTTTTTGAATCTATAGGTTTATGTCTTTCACCAAACTTGGGATATTTTCATTATCTCCTCAAATTTGTTCTAATCATTTCTCTTTTTTCCTTCTGGACTCCAGTGATGTGAATGTTAAACATTCTGTTATTGTCCCCGAGCTCTGTTCATTTTATTCCATCTTTTCTTCTCTCTGTTGTTTTAGATTGAATAATTTCCATTGATCTGTTTTCAAGTTCACTGACTCTTTGCCATTCTGCTACTGAGTCCATCCAGCAAGTTTTTAATTTCAGTTATTGTATTTCTCAGTATAAAATTTCCATTTGGCTCTTTTTCCTGTCATGTTTCTTTATGAGATTTTTTATTTTAACGTTTGTTGCAAGAGTGTTTGCAATTTTTATCGTAGCTATTTAAAGTCTTTGTCAGCTAATCCCAAATATCTATGTCATTGTTGGTGTCTGTTGATTGTATTTTCCACGTGAGCTGAATTTTCATTCTGTGTGTGCTGAATAATTTTAGATTCTATCGTGGACTTTTTTTAACATTACATTTTAAGATTCTAGGTCTTATTTAAGTGATATGGAGAATGTTGATATTTTTGTTTTAGCTGACGGTTGACTTGGTTCGGTTCAGACCACAAGTTCCAATCCCCACTTTGGGCCATGAGTGTCAGTTCAGTTTTCAAAGCCTTTGTGCCATTTGCAATTTGAATCTCCCCAAAGTATGCACTGCCTGGTGGTCAGTCAGGAACTGGGTAGTTTGGTTCTCAAAGTCTTTGGTATGCTAATTATGACCCTCTCGCTGCATGCCCAGTTCTAGAGAGATCTAAAGACATAAGCAATGCCATGGGTCTGCTTTCCTGAACTCCTCACCCTCTGCTATCTGCCTGGTACTTTCCGGCTGCCTGGGGCTTCCCTTTTGGTTCTGTTGCCAAGCACTTGGGGCTCTAGATCCCCACTCTGTCATCCTTGGCCACACTTGGGCCTGAATACTGGGCTTGCCCCACCCTCTCGGAACAGCAGTCAGATTGCTTGGGGTCTCGGGGAGCAGAGAAGGGGGAAGAAAGGGGATTTCTTTACTCCTCTGAGTGGCAGGAGTTCCCCTTCTGTCCTGGAGCCAGAGCTAGGTGCTTCTGAGAGCCCTGTCTGCACCCAGTACTCACTTCCGCTTCCAGGTTCCTCTGCGCTTTCACATGGGGGGGCGGGGGTTGCTGCTTATTCTCGGCTCCTCCTGGATTTGCTTGCTGCGCTTTTCAGTCTTCCCATAGTTGCCTATGCCTAAAGTCAGTGGCAGAGAAAGGATGTAAGCCAACCCCACGTCACCCACAGCTGGCCTGTCTCCACATCAGAGATCGCCCCACCTCCACTGTGTGTGTGGCCCACGATGACTAGGCCGGTGCCGTCACGTGGCTCACTTAGGGACGCCCATCCTGACTGTGACACACAGTGCAGAAATGAGCGTGCTCTTGCATCCTCAGACGTGTTTTGGGCATCTCGCTTCCCTGGGCAGGATTTCTGGAGGCTGACTTCCCAGACGTGGCACTGTTGAGATGCTTCCCAGAGAGAGGCTCCTAATGGACTTCACGTAACTGAATTTGCCTTCTTACTTTTTAAGTCGAGGGGCGAGACGGTGGCTTCACTAACTGCATTCCCCTCCTACCTGAGGACCTTGGTCTGAATTGTTTGTTGACCCCAATACATGGTCCATCTGGCTCTGGGGTGTCCTGGGTGGAAAAGCAAATCCCAAGAGCAGGAAAACAGCTGTGTGGGAAAGCACAGAGAATTCAAAGGTTTGGGGACGTCCCTGCATGAGGCTGTACCTAAAGGACTCTGTTCCTCCATACACGAGGCAGCATGAGGCACGTAAGGACATCCAGGCGTGTTGGAACGCCACCTTCCTAAGTGTGTTTGCAGAGCCGGCAGCCGAGTCAACATCAGCCTTCAGAGCCCAGAAATCTGGATGGCGTAGTGCACTTAAGCAGCCGGTCCCTCGGCAAACATCTCCTCCGTGCCTGCCCTGGGGGAGGCACCGGCTTTGGGCCACTGGTCCCCCCTCAGCTGAGAAGGGCAACCCTGCTGCCCGCAGGGCGAAGATTAGCTTTGTGGGCTGTGTGGCTTTCTGTCTCCACTTCCTGGGCCTGCCTTCCCAGCATTCATGACCTCCCATGCTCAATTACAGAAGACTGTGCAGTCCCGACTCCCCAAGGGGGACACAGCCCCCCAGAGAAGGGGACCGAGGGGCAGTCACAGTGCAGGGGGTGGCACGGAGGACCCGTGGAGTAAGGCAGGTGGGAGTGGCAGCCAGCCAGAGCCCAAACAGGAGGACCCACGCCCGGTCTACCATTGCTGCTGACTTCCACCTGCCTTCAGGCGCCTCCCTGTGCTGACCCAACGGCGAGCAGCTTGGCACAGCCCCCTCACGAGGAGGGAGACGAGACAGGCAGCCGGGCTGGGGGAGGCAGAGCAGGCGGCAGCTGATGTGCGCCATGGGTCAGGGAGCTGCTTGCTGGGGTGAGGACAGCGAGAGGCCCGTGTGGCCAAAGTCTAGCGAGCGACCGAAGTGACAGAGTCAGAGCCTGCAGGGCCTCCTGTCCTGTTCTGTACCCACTCGGGGTCTTCAGCCGCTCAGTGCCTCAGTTCTCTGCTCCCCTCAGAGGAAAAGGGCTTTCGTGTGGACATGTGGACAGAATTTCCTGCTTCTTTGCATAAATCGGAAGCTCGGGCCCTCTACCATGTGTGTGGCTATGTGCCTGAGGAGTGGCCGGGGTGGCCCCAGTCTTGTTTGCTGGTGTGGATGTGGCCTCATACAGAGTGGCTCTGTGGGGTGGTGGTCAGGGTGGTGGCCCCAGCGCCTCAGTTATCTGCTCTGTGCCTTTGGAGGGTGGCTCCCCCCTCTGTGCCTCAGTGTTCTTATCTCTAAAATGGACACAAGGAGAGTAGCTCCATCAGTCTCTAGGACAGTTTCAGGGTTTGCCCGTCAGCCTGTTGTGAGTTTTAATCGCACTCTCAGATGCCTCCAGTTGGCACATGAGTGACAGGGTTGCCCAAGTCATAGCCCTGACCCAAAGATGGTTGAGGGGTGCCGAGAGAGCCTCTGGCTCAGAGGGATGTGAGCACTGTGCCTGTACCTGTTTAAGTGCGTTGTTATTTTGTATCTGTGGTTATAAGACTCAGGGTAGCCCTGGGGAGCAAGGAGGGGTCAGGGCCAGGAAGCTCCATCTTTAACAGGCGCTCAGGGATGTGGGCCTGGTGGCCTCCGCAAACCCCACATGGAGAAACAGGGATCTGGAAAAAAATGAGTGTGGCCTGCTCCGAGAGAGAGGCCTGGCACAGGGACGAGTCCCCAGGTCTTCCCCCGGCATTTAGGGCTCCTCAGAGGTCGCGATGCATGAAAGAGCCCTCAGACAGGATTCCGGGCCCAGGTCAGCAGGCCTGTCTGTGAGGGGGGAGCCCCTGTGGCCTGAGGGCTAGAGAGCAGAGCCCACAAGGATCTGCCTCGCTGGCTCTGGCAGGAAGGCTGGATGGGATGGGTGAGGCGCCCCCAGCCCGGGACAGTGAGAAGGGAGTTGAGAATGGGGGTGGCCGAGAGGGTCATGCAGCATGGCGGGGGACAGTGGCTGGCAAGCTGGGCCTCCCTTCACATCCCTCCCTTCCCCCCAGGTCAGTGCCAATGGCAACGTCCTGCGCAGTGAGATCGTGGGCTCCATCAAGATGCGGGTCTTCCTGTCAGGCATGCCCGAGCTGCGCCTGGGCCTCAACGACAAGGTCCTCTTCGACAACACGGGCCGTGAGTACCCAGGCCCGGGGCCCCGTCACACAGCAGGCCTTGCCCTGGACGCAACTGCATCCTGAGCTCAAATTAGAGCTGAGGGAACATTTACCTCAGTGAAAGAATGTTGATCTCAAGCACTTGGTTTAAAAACATTTTCATGTTGTTTATGAGACAACTGTGAAAACTAATACCTAGAAATGATACCTAAAATTAACACCTGATAAATTAATAGAAGGGACCTGGCCTGGAGGTAGCACGTCCTGTTGTGGGCCAGGGCTAGAGCAGCCTCCGGGGTCCCGATTGCTGGGGCTCCGTGTTTACAAACTGGACCACCTGCCTCCCAGCCTGCCACAGGCCAACCATGGCGGGTGCGTGACCGGCGTGGTCAGAGTTACCTCCGCAGTGGCAGAGCAGCTCCCTTCCTAGGGCTGGGTTCCACCCACACAGCCCCTCTGTGGGTGGGAAACCAAGACAGGACCCTAGGACCCAAGGGACAGCGGGGCCAGGGCCCTCGGGAGCCCCGAGCTAGTACCACAAACCTCCCAGCTGGCTTTGTTAGTCATTCAGCAAATGTGTCCCGAGCAGCCACCCTGCTTGGGGATTTGGCGTGAACCAGGCTGAGCGTGAGCCCAGCGTCGGGAGGTGAAGGGGTCTTCAGGAGGCTGAGGAGGGCTGGGAGGGTGGACTGGGGGGGGCCAGGCTTGTTTCAGAACCCGGTCCCTTTTGTGTTCAGGGCCCAAGATGTTGTCACAGATTGGGGGGCGGGGGAGCCCAGGCAGTGGAAGCATTGCTGAGAGTGGCCCGGAGGCCTCGGGTCTGTCCCGCCCTCACCCCCGCCTCCTCTCAGGTGGCAAAAGCAAGTCAGTGGAACTGGAGGACGTCAAGTTCCACCAGTGCGTGCGGCTCTCCCGCTTCGAGAATGACCGCACCATCTCCTTTATCCCACCCGACGGCGAGTTCGAGCTCATGTCCTACCGTCTCAACACCCACGTGAGTGCGCCCAGGGTCCCCCACCCTGGGGCCAGCTCTCGCCGCCATGCAGCCAGGGAGGCTCCGGGTGGGCTTCTGCCCCCTCCCCACGGGTGGGACAGTCCCCATCCAGGATGAGGCTCGTGTCCACGACGTGACCCCCAGGGCGAGTACTGGGGCTGCCCCAGCTCCAAAGAGCCTGTGTTTGAAGACGTGGGTCTCTGAGCTTTGTGAGGGGCCAGGCCCCTTCCCGGGCAGCCCCAGCAGCGTCCCTGGTGATGTTCTCCGCGTTTTCACGGAGGCCCTTGGCAGCTCTCTGCTGCCGGGGCTCTGTGCTCGGGCCTTTCCTCGTGCAGCTGTGGACTCCTCCGAGAGCCCTGGGCTCACACCCGGGTGAAGGGTCCCTCGCCCTGGGCCTTGGTCTCCCTCTGAAATGGGGCTTTGTACTACGACCAGGTGTGAGTGTCATCTCTCCTCCCCCGGCAGGTCAAGCCCTTGATATGGATCGAGTCAGTGATTGAAAAGCATTCCCACAGCCGCATTGAGTACATGATCAAGGTGTGTGTATACCTGTGCACACATCAGCCTGGGACAAGACGGTGAGGGGGCACGGGGACGACCCTTCCCAGGGCGGGGCTTCCTGTGTCTCCAGCCTGTCCATGGCCTTTGGCTACGGTTCTCACCCAGGGCTGGGGCTCCTGTGGGGCTGCCTCTGTGACTCCCCTCCTAGGCGGTGAGGCCTGTGGCTGTCATTCTTACAGCCTCCCTGTGAGCGCAGATTCAGGAGTGGGCCTGGGGCACAGAGGGGAGAATCACGCCCAGGGCCTGGGTGTGGCCATTGTAGCAGTGGCCTGTGGCCATGCAGCCAGGAAGGTCCTCCCTGTCAGGTGGAGCACTCCTTCTACTCAGTACACCCTGTCTAGCCTCGGCCAGCCTTGAGGACACAGACCTTGAAGTCCTAGGAGGCCAGGGCTGGGCCGGAGGGAGGGCTGGGGAGCCCCGAAGGTCAAGGGATTGACTAGGAAGGCAGAGACGGAACTTTCAAAGTCAGGGGTAGGGAAGATCTCGGGGCGTGAGAGAGGGATGGGCTGTGCCTGAGAACTGGTGGGGTTCAGCTCGGTGGAGGGTCCCACAGTCCAAGCTGAGGGGCATGTGGTCAACGTGGCGACAGGCTGGCGGGGCTGGGCTATCGCGCCTTCACCCTTTACCGCATGGGCCTCCTCTCCAGGCCAAGAGCCAGTTCAAGCGGCGGTCGACGGCCAACAACGTGGAGATCCACATCCCGGTGCCCAATGACGCTGACTCGCCCAAGTTCAAGACGACGGTGGGGAGTGTCAAGTGGGTCCCCGAAAACAGCGAGATCGTGTGGTCCATCAAGTCCTTCCCGGTGAGCGCTGTTCTCGGCAGGGCACCCCCTCCAGACGTCCGCCCACATCCCACGTTCCCCCTGTGCCTGTCATTGTGGCCCGGCAGCTGCGGGCCCTTTCCAAGCCTCAGGGCAGGGCTTAGGGCCAGGATCTTCACCTGGGACTTCCGGGAGGGCCAGAAGGAAGGGTGGATGGAGAGCCGAGGAGCTGGCCAGGCAGGGAGGGAAAGCTGGAGCCTTCTGGGGGGGCAGAGGGTGACTCTACCTTGTGGGGCCCTCCCCACCTTCCTCCTCAGCGGCAGGGCAGCGTCCCCTCCCCCTTCCCTCCTTCCTTCTTTCCTTCTGTCTGACACCCTGGTTTAAACTCAGCTTCCCCGAGGGGAATAGACTGCCCTGAAGTCGGAGTAGCACAGGTTTTGGGAATCCATCTCCAGCTCCAGGAACATGTACTTTGTGCCCTGTGCCAGCTCTGCCTGCTGGCATGGCTGCCTGGCTTGTGTTTAGATTCTGAGCACTTGAGTCTGGGTTTGCAGGAGTCGCTCCCGGAGCACCTGGAAGGCGGGTGTGTGCCCATGCTGATTACACTGTCCTCATCTTCTGTAACGCAGGCTCTCAGCCAGTCGCTGCTTTCCCACGCTCTCCTTTCTGTCTGGACCCTGCAGAGCTTGGGGACAATCCCAGCTGAGTTAAAGAAGCTGCACATGCAGCCATTCAAGTGCCTTGATTTTTTTTTATGTTAGTCCTTTCCCTCAAAACCATGATATAATCACGTTACAGAAAATGTAGGAAATAGAGGAAGGAGAGAAAAAAAACTGTAATCCCGCCACCATAGTGCAATTGCTATTAGACTTTTGATGTGTTTCATTCTAATCTTTCTTTCTTTGTGTTTTTGTCTGACATTGTTCTGAACAGGAATAGAGCCGATCTGGTGTTGTTCACTCGCCTTGCTCATATCAGGCGTTTTCCAGGTCACTGACTGTCTTCTTGGTGGTCGGTTTGGGCAGCAATAGAGTATTCCACAGAGAGGGTGACAACCATCCTGGATTGTTGATTCTTTCCACTGTTTAAAATAGCATTTATTTTTTAAAAAATAGAAAAATCAGAAGGTAAATTGCATGGTTAGCTATAGAGGAGGAAGAGACGTGGCCAAGGGCTAGATCCATCCAACCAGTGTAGACTATACCTTATTTTGTATCCTGTGGTGTGTTTCAGTCTAACCTTTGAAATTTTCATTTGACTTTGAAACCATCAAAGTATTTTTCATGAGTGTAAAACAAAAGTAAATCATAATGGAAAAAAACGAAAGGTAAGGATTTCTAAAAATCAAAAACCAAATGAATTTACCAGTGTATCAAGTTGAGACAACCACACAGAGACAAATTACAAATGATGTGCCCAGGAACAAAAACAACTGCAAAAAAACAATTCCATACATACTTGTATACAAATCCTTCCCCCGTCTTAGATTTTTTCCACATCACTGATTCAGTATACAGTTTGAGTTAGGGTTGGCCTTTTTTATTCAGTTTTTAAATGTGTAAATCCCTTATGTGGTTCAAAAGTCTATTTAAAAGAGAGAGAGAGAGACCCAGAAGTCTCACTTCTACCCCTGACCCCTTAATCCCTCTTTCCATTGTGGAAAACCGTGTTCATTTGTGTCTTAACCTTCTGAAGTGTCTTGTTAAAAAGAAACAAACGTAAGTGAGTATATTACTATTGCTCCTCCTTTGTTACCAAAAGGAAGAGAAATACTGGTCTGCCCTTTGCATTTTTCTCGTAACCATTCAGGAGAAATGGGTATGTAAGGAGATCTCCTTGTTCTTTTTTTCCCGCTGCATAGTATTCCACTGTGTGGCATTTATTCCGTCTTTATTCAGCCACCCACCAGGGCATTTATGTTGTTTGTAATGTTTGGCTTTAGTGAGACCACTCTGGTGATTGACCTTGGGCCTGTGTCATTCTGTTTACTTGGAGGCGTAGCTTCAGAGTCGATGCCAGAAACGGAATTGCTGGGTCAAAGAGACACATAGCTGAGATTTTGTTGGACTGTTTCCAATTCCCTATGTGGGGCTTGTGCTGTTTTATGTTCCACCAGCTCAGTTTCCCAAGCTTCACCAGCAGAGTTGCCATGGAGCTTTCAGACTTCTGCCAACTTGATGGCGGAGACACGGCCTCTGTGCCATTTCTCATTATAAACAAGGTGGAGCCCCTTTCTTTATGCCTGAGGGCCATTTGCATTTCTCTCTTTGGAAACTGTAGTAGCTGCCTCTTGCTCATTTTTCTGTCAAGTTTGGTCATTTTCTTCTTCGTTCCCAACAGCTCTTTATATACGAGGTGTGATCAAAAAAATGGTGAATGTTAAAGTTTAAAAAAAATTATTGCAATAAAGGACACATTGCTAATAATCCCCCTAAAAATACTCCCCCTCGCTTCGAACACACTTACCCTGTCGTTCTTGCCACTTTCTGAAGCAGCTCTGGACGTCCTTTCATGAGTACCTTTAGTTGCGCTGTCATGGCTGCCTCCACGTCCTCAATCAACTCAAAACATTTTCCTTTCGTGGTCATTTTGATTTTAGGGAAGAACCAGAAGTCTCACAGTGCCAGATATGGTGAATAAGTGGATAAAGACACACTGTAATGTTTTTATTTGACAGAAATTGCCATACCAAAAGCAATGTGTGACAACGTGACATAGAGCGTTGTCATGATGGAGGATGATTTACAGCACACTTTAAAACACACCTTCTTTCAGCCGTAGCTCATACCTGACTGACTGCACCAAACAAGTTGAAACTTGTCACACACTGTTACTAAGGTTCCACGCGCCGCTTCCTGTATTGAAGATCCCTGCCTTTCCGTTGGATGGCACTGGACTGCGGCATTCACCATACTTTTTTTTATCACATCTCATATGGGCAATATTAGTACTTTTTCTTTGATACAAGTTGCAAATGGTTTTCCCCAGTGTGATGTTTATCTTTGACTTTGCTTCTGGTGTTTTTTGCTCTGCAACATTTTTTGGATTGCTTCTTTGTTTCATTATTGTTGTTTAATGTACTCAGATTTCTCGGCCTTTTCATTTTATCATGTCTGGATTTTAAATCATGCTTTGAAAGGCTCCCCATTCCCAGTTATAAAGGAATTCACCCCTGTTTGCGTCTAGAGCAGGGGTGTCCAAACTGCAGCCCGCAGGCCAATTGCGGCCTGCGATCCATTTTTTATTGGCCCACAGCAAATTCCAAAAATATATTTAGTTTACTTAAATAAACCAGGTGAGGCAATACGTACTTCACCTCGAGTGTGTGGCCCTGCTGTTTGTGTATTTTACCACATATGGTCTTTGGTGAAAAACGTTGAAAAAAGTTTGGAAACCCCTGGTCTAGAGCCTACCCAGTGGCATTTTTAACCTTGGATTTGAGGTCCTTTCAGGGCATGGACTGGTAAATGGGGTGAAGTACAGATCCAATTTGATCTTTTTCCAAATGGCTATCCAGTTCCCAAACAGCATTTACTAGAAAGTTCATCGTTTCCCCAGTGGTTTGAAGCACCACCATGGTCACATATCAAATTTTCAGGCAGCATTGTGTCTCTTCCTGAACATCTTGTCTGTCTATCCATACAGCAAGGCCACAGTTTAACCTGGGGCTTTAGTCCGTGTTTTAACATCTGATAGGGCCGCCCCCACCCTCACTCCCTCGCCCCCGTCACTTGTCTGTTTCCCGGCAGTTCTTGCGCGTTCCATTTTCCTTAGGAATTTTAGAATCCGTTTGTTGTACTAAATGAATAAGTTAATTGGGAAGAATTAACACCTTTATGAGGCTGAGTTGTCCTGCTCAGAGGCTTTGGCCCGGTGTCATCTTTATGCTTTTCGGGAATGTTCTTCACGTTGACCTCATGTGGACTTTCCCATAGTTAAAAATAACAGTTTTTATTGAGGTACAGCATGCATAAAAGTACACAAATGAGTTGTGATGAATTTTCTCACAGTGAACACATCCGTGTATCTGGAACCAGGTAACAGCCAGAAAACACCCCACCCAGGATCCCCAAGGCTCACCATCAGTTTTTGTGCATTTCTCATTAAGATGATTTTTAAGCTGATGTTTTGGTAAATGGGGCCTTCTCTTCCATTCTAGCTTCTAACAGGTCACTAATGTTTGTATGGCAATTTTAAATCCTGGTACCGTACTGGATTTTTTGTTTGCAGTAGTTATTCTTTTGATTCACGTGGGTTTTCAGATATCCTTTTATATCTTTTGCAGCCAGATCAGTTTTCCCCTCCTTTTCTCTCCTATTCTTGGGCATTTGATGGCTTCTGGCATCTCATTGCTTCTGTCTCCAGGGCCCTCCCATAGTGGTGGAGAGAACGGCTTCTAGCGTTGTCCTCGACTGGAGCCACCAGGGTTTCCCCTCCAAGTTCAATGCTGCTTTGACTGAACAAAATCCAGCCCTTCCTTGCTGTGTTTTTAGCCCAAATGGGTAACAGATTTAGCCAACTGCTTCTTCAGCGTCTTTTTCAGTTTAGATCTATTAGTGGGATGAGTCTCAAACCATCAGTGTGTTCTGATAAGCTCCACCTGGTCGTGGTACATGTTCTTTCTAAGGTGCCGTTGAATTCTGTTGGTGAACACTGTTGTGTTTAGGATTTTTGCATTGCTATTCATAACTTTCTGGAACCAGAGGGAGATTGAGTTTTGTTGGGACAGTCTCTATCGGGTATCAGTGTTATACTCATTTCATAATTTTTTTGTCTCCCTTTTCCATGCTGCAGAACAGTTTAAACTTGAGATTGGTCTTGAGATGGTGGATAGAATTCAGCTGTGTAATCATCTAATCTCTGCTGCTTTCTCTATCTCCCGGAATAGAAATTGGGCTATTTAGAGTTTCTATTTTCGAGTCGTTTGAGTAAATTCTCTTTTCCTACAAAATTATCCATCCTAAGCAGGTTTTCAACTTTGTCTACATAAAGTTATAGAAAGTGTTTTTCCCCCTTCTCTTATAATAGTTACTTCTCTCATATTTCTTATTTTGTATATTTGTGTCTTCTTTTTTCTTGATAAGGTTATCTAGTTTGTCTATTTTTTCATATTCACTTTTGATTTGTTGTAATATTTTCCCATTTTATAAGTCTTTAACTTCTTAGTCTTTTTTTTGTTCTAATTCTAACTTTTTGAGTTAGATATTTTAATTTGATTCTTTTGTCTTTAAATTTGTATGGAGTAAGTACTTACACCACAGATGTTCCTCTTGAGCCCTGTCTTAGGTGTATGACCCATAGAGTCTGACATGTAATATTTGGTATCATCATTATCCAGAAATTCTGTAATCAAATAGAGAGTTGTGTTGTTTAGTTTTGTTTGAATTTCCTGGTGGAAGGGCCTTTTGTTTCCATTTTCTCCTCACTCTATAGATTTGGTACCTTAGAGTCAGAGAATGTTATTTGTACTCTTACTACTTCTAGAATTTATTGCAGTGTTCATTGTGGGCCAACATAAGGTCAGAGTTTGTCAATATCCCACATGACTTGGAGGAGAAGATAAGGTCTCTGTTACTCGGGTAGAGAGTTTGACACATATGCATGAGGTTCACTGTGCTGTGATGATACCCGCCAGGCAGAGAGCTGGGTCAGCGCTGCCTCCTCTGCTTCCCTTTGCATCTCTCGCAGCATCTGCTTTACAAAAGTTGCTGCTGTGTTCCTCGGTGCAAAGATACTCATAACTATTATATCTTCCCTGTGGATTGTAGGACTGTGGCCTGTAATTCTTGCCCTGAACTCTCCCTGTGACAGCAGCCCCTGCTCTGTTTTGTTTGCCTTCACCTGTTCTTCCTGCTGGTTTAGCCTTCCTCTGCTTTGGCAGCATAGAGTTGGGTTTTGGTCTGTGAGCCAACCTGTAATTCTTTCCCATTAATAGAAGAATTAAACCCACGTATGTCAACATGACTGGTTCGAGGTGGGTGTGCAGACTCCCCCCACCCCAGAAGGGCTGCTGCTTTGCACATTCTTTTGCTTTCAGTTTTCCTTGTCTTTATAAGTCTCGGATTTTTGGTCCTGTTATTGTTTCATACACAAGCTGATGGAGCTGATTTTTTTTTCTTTGCCACTTGCTTTGTCTGTTGCTGAGACCACATTATTCTCCCCTCATTGTCCCAGAGTCTTTACTCAGCATGTGTCAGAGTCAGGCAGAGTCCCTGTTCTGTCATCGGCCCTGGAGGCCATGAGTAAAGAGTGACCACTCCATCCCGGCAAGGGAAGCATGAGCCCAGCGCTGGGAGCTATGGCTCTGCCCGGCGTGCGAGCACAGCCCCCACTCTGGGGCAGAAGCAGCCCTGGTTGGCAGCCCGTCCTGCTGCAAGAGCCATGGGGATCCAAGACAGCAGTGTCCCACGCGTGGCAGGACCTGTGCTCCGCCCTGCCCGTCCTGCTCTGGGCGAGACACACTCGGAGCTTGGACCGCCAGGCCAAGAAGCCTTACTCCTTGTGGCCAGGACTTGGCTTCTGGTCACTCCTGGCCCTGCTCCGAGAGTCATTGCTTAGCTTCCGGGCCCAGAGCCACACCTTACTCCCCCTCAGGTGCGGGACCTGGGGCCAGCTTCTCAGTCAGCCCCCAGCCCCAGCCTCTTTTGTTACCGCTCCCCGTTCCGTTCCGCATTTTGACAGTAGCTTCTTGCTCTCACTGTCGCCCTGACACTGGGCATGTGGAGGGTTCTCTCAGAGTCTTCTGCTGTTCTCCCTCTCTTCTTCCTTCCCAAGGCCTGTTGGTCTCATTTTCCTTGAAGCAATTAGTCTCTCTCCCTGGGAGCTTGTGAGACTTTCTCTTGATCCTTAGAATTCAACGATTTTCCCCAGCATGGCCTCTGATCTGCCCGTGGGGCAGGTGGGGGAACTTTGTAAGGCCTAGATGATAGTGTTAGAGGAGCTGGGCGCTGGGTGACTGCTGGTCATACAGGAAAGGGCTCCGTGGCCGGGCTGGCAGCCTGCAGTCTCCAGGAGCAGCTCTTGGCCAGGCTGGGCCAGGGCCTTGGCCTGACCGTCCCCACTCTTGTCTGCTCCACCAGGGCGGCAAGGAGTACCTGATGCGGGCCCACTTCGGCCTGCCCAGCGTGGAGGCCGAGGACAAAGAGGGCAAGCCCCCAATCAGCGTCAAATTCGAGATCCCCTACTTCACTACCTCTGGCATCCAGGTACGTGCCAGGGCTGCCGGGCGCAGAGCAGCCGTGGACAGGCCCCACGAGCCCCACAGGGACCCAGAGTCAGTCCAGGCCCGGAGGGTTGTAGGTGACACACAGCAACGCAGCCTGCTTAGAAACGGGTTCTGTCGGCTTGTCGCAGGCGCCGTGGTGCTGCCCCAGCTCTGCCTCTCCCCATGGGCCGCCTGCACCCCAGCAGAAAGAGGCCCGCACTTGTCTGCTCAGACCCAACCCTGTGCTTCAGCTCTGAGCCCAGAGACACATTCAGCCCCCGAGACTAGAGTTTGAGCCTCTAGTGTTCACACGCTTGTCTCATTGGGGCCTGTCTTCCTGGGTATTTCCATGAAAAACCTGCTAGGGGAAGAAAACCCTGGACTTCTCCAGGAATCTGCTAGAGTCCAGGTCTGTGAGCACACATCCTGGCTCTTTGCTGCACCTTCTAGAGGCAGCTCTGCCCTCCCACGGCCTTAGCGTGGTGCAGACAGGTCTCCATGACCTGTGCTGCCCCACTCCTCACAGCACCCCCCACTCCAGGCCCTGGGGGGATGGATAGGGGGCACGGGGGGTGGGGGCAGCATGGCATGCTCAGGGCCCTGGTCCCTGTGCCTCAGGTGCGTTACCTGAAGATCATCGAGAAGAGCGGCTACCAGGCCCTGCCGTGGGTCCGTTACATCACTCAGAACGGAGGTGCGTGCAGCCTACTCGTGGGGCAGGGGATGGGGGTCCTGAGAGGGTCCCCAGTGGCCTTGCGGCTGCCCCCAGGGTGGCACTCACAGATACCTCCCTCCTAGATTACCAGCTCCGGACCCAGTGAGAGGACAACACCCCACCTCTGGTGTGGGGGCTCCTGCTGGAGGCTCTGGGAGGAAGGCCTGCCAAGCCCGCCTGAAGGAGAAGGGCACCCCAACACTGGCCACCCTGGGAGACACCTCCTCCTCCAGGCGCACCTGCTCTGCCATCACCACTCACTTCCAAAGCCCCTTCTACCAGGAGACGCTCATCTTCCAGACGTCCTGTCTGTTTGCCCCCCTCTCACCCCCGAGTCAGTCGGGGGGAAGGAAGTGAAGCCTTTCCCCCCAGAAGTCACGTGCTGTTCAGCTCCCTGGCGCCCAGAAGATCGAGAAACCCCTTGCCCGGCTGCAAGGCCGCACTGTCTGCTCCCACGCTGTGGTTTACGAGTGCCTGGGGTTTGTCTTCTCCCTCCCTCGCCATGTGGGAACCTTGTCTGCGCCCCCCTCCTCGTCCTGAAACTCTGGGACAGCACTTAGTGGGGACAGGACACCCGCCCCCTGCTCTCCTCCCTCCCGGGGTGGGCCTCCCTCCACGTAGGGCCCGAACCCAGCACTTTGGCCTCTGGTGGCTCCTGGCCTGGACCCACTGGCTTCAACGAGTCACCTCCCCAGGGCCAGCCTGTGCCACACGATGCTGTCATGCAGCCACATCAGTGTTTGTCCCATCCGGGGAGGTGGGTGTAGCAAGGGCCGCTGGCCTTGGAGGGTGGGGGGCACGGGCCATCCACAGCTGTGCTTGGTTACCTCCCCCATCTGTGTTCGTGTCATAATTACATTAAATTTCATTAATGAAACCTGCCTTTCCTCGGGTGCAGTGTGGTGCAGACTCCTCCCGGGTGACCCGGGGAAGTGCAAGGCTCACGCCAACCTGTGTGTGGCCTGCATATGTCACTGGCTCCCAGAGCCTCTGTCCCCCAAGTGAAGTGGGAACAGGCAGAGCCATTGCATTGGCCCACCAGGACCACCCCCCCCCGGGGGGCGCGCAGGCTAATCCTTCCCCTCTCATCCGAGGTAACGGGCAGCGCCCACGCCTCGGATGCCAGCAGTGCCCCCATCCCTCCCGACCTGAGGGTCTTCCTCAGAGTGTGGGCCTTGCTCCAGCAGCAGCAGTGTCCCCTGCGAGCTCAGAAATGCATGTTAATGGCCCCCCCGACCTTCCAAGGCAGTGAGGACGGGGCCCAGGAGACCTGTTAGCTGGCTCTGCACGTGATTTGTGGGCGCCCTGGAGTCAGAACCACTGCCTGGTGCAGAGGGGATCGCAGCAGGCACGTGGGAGGAAGTGCCTCGTGTTCCCACCCAGGGACCTGCCCTCCTGCTCGCTGCCCTCCACCCTTCCACTGCGGGTGGCCCCCCACTGCCTTCAGAGGCTGTGCGCCCTTCTCCTCTCCCTACCCCATATCTCCCAGCTCCCCTTCCCCCTCAGAGGTGTAGTGGGCATCAGCCCAAGTGGAATCTTGGCTTTCTTCACACGTGGACTGAACGATGCTGTGCCAGCCCAGGGCTCAGGCCAAGCCCCTGGAGGCACCCGTGGTGCCCCGCGCCTCACTGCCCACGCCCACTGTTGCCACAGCCTGATGGCCCCCTCCAGAGGCCTTGGGTCCAACCCCATTTTCCCTTCTCACTGCCGTTTCTGGAGGCCAAGCTGCAGCATGGAGCCCCTGAGGGACAGAGAGATGTCTCCGGTCATCCAGTCAGAGTGGTAGCCTTTGCTTAGTGATGTTTGGGACAGTGTTACAGTGCTACCTCGGTTTTCGAACTCTGTTGAACATTTCGGTTTACGAACTCCATAAATTTTATGGATCTATGATATCATTAGATAGCAAAATTCATGCTATATTTGCAGTTTTAGGGGTTGATTTTAAAGGTCTGGAACGGATTAATCCATTTTGCATTACTTTCTATGGGGAAACTGCCTCGGTTTTCGAACGTTTCAGAACTTGAATGGTCTTCTGGAACAGATTACTTTTGAAAAACCGAGGTACCACTGTACCTTGCAGGCCCACTATAAACACACAGAAATGCGTAAAATAAAGTGAACGTGCACAGCTGAGCCCACAAGAAAACGAAGGACCTAAAACAAAGGAACCAGGCACCAAAGAAACAGGATGAGGTGGTGCTGGGTTGCTCTCGGGAGCCTAGGGGTTTGGATTTAAGAGCCAGGCTGTTGGTGGGACTTTTGGCCTGTGGAGGTTGGTGAAATGCCATGGAGATCCCTGCATGCAGCTGAGATCCTTGGAGGTCGTAGTTACACTCACAGTAGGAAGGTAGACGGACTAGAGAAGCTGCGTGCCCTCTGGCCCTGGGAGTCAGGAAACACTATTTACTGTCTTGGCAGGAAAACTGGTAGAGAAAAGGCCTCCCCTGAAGTCTTACGACCACCAGTTTGGAGCTGAAATGTACGCTGCCCGGATGGTCTGGAGACACCTGACTTTTATGAAACATGTCTCTGGAGGGGTGCGACTCCAAGGTGCTCACCCTACACATGAGTGCACATTCTGAAAATTATAAAATGTGTGCGAGTCAGCAGACTAAGCCGCAGGATCAAATCCTCAAGACCTTTGTAAGGATTGTCAGACACATGCAGTAAATACACTCTTAAGTGATTAAAGGCAAAAGGGCTCAAATTTAGAAAAGAACAGTGCAGGTAAGACTATTGCAACATCCAACAAGATAAATAATCTGTATACAAATGGTACAACTTCTAGAAATCAGACAAAAGGAATCCCAATAGAAAAATGGGCAAAACGTGTGCACAAACAATTCTGAGAAGACAGAACACACATGGCACTCGTGAAAAGCTGTTCAACGTCATCATTAAGGAAATCAGTGATCACAGTTAGATGCTGTTTCACACTGATCAGATTGGCGGGGAAAAA
This sequence comes from Rhinolophus ferrumequinum, assembly GCF_004115265.2. Classification (NCBI taxonomy): domain Eukaryota; kingdom Metazoa; phylum Chordata; class Mammalia; order Chiroptera; family Rhinolophidae; genus Rhinolophus; species Rhinolophus ferrumequinum. The sequence goes on from NC_046301.1 coordinate 49,824,119, forward strand.
ACTAAAACGTCTGACGGAACTAGATGGTAGTGAACAGAGGAGTGTCAGGATGTATAAATTGATGAATTCACTTTTTAAATAGGCAAGACCAGCAAAGTTGTGTGCGCGCAGTAGGTAACACGTGGAGCGTACACTGAACACGTGCACTTGATACACTTTATATGCGCGTGTTATTGCTGAGCTTCCAAAGCTTAAAGGTTAAAAATACAGCTAAAAAAATAGAAACCATGTTAATGAAAGGAGAAAATTGCAGGAGGATGTTGTCTCATTATTCTTTTTTAAAAATATATAAATATTATGTGTTTATTTGTTAAGATTTTATTGGGGAAGGGGAACAGGACTTTATTGGGGAACAGTGTGTACTTCCAGGACTTTCTTCCAAGTCAAGTTGTTGTCCTTTTAGTCTTAGTTGTGGAGAACGCAGCTCAGCTCCAGGTCCAGTTGCCGTTGCTAGTTGCAGGGGGCACAGCCCACCATCCCTTGCGGGAGTCGAACCGGCAACCTTGTGGTTGAGAGCCCACTGGCCCATGTGGGAATCGAACCGGCAGCCTTTGGAGTTAGGAGCACGGAGCTCCAACCGCTTGAGCCACCGGGCCGGCCCCTTGTCTCATTATTTATTAAAAGTTTAAAATCATATAAAACAACACTTTCTATTTTGTATGGCCACATAGTATGTCATAAAATATAAAATCACAGAAGAGAAAGACTAACTCCACACCAGACAGTGGTGCCCTCTGGGGCAGGAGAGGATTGGGGCTGAGCCAGGAACTATGGGCTTCCGTTGCATCTGGCAAGTTGTATGGTCTGTGATACATACTTGGACATTTGTTAAATGATCACCAGTGTTTTTGTGATGGCCCAAGACTGCTCTTAATTAAGATTGTAATTCAGATCATGTCCCTCCCCTGTTCAAAATCCTACCATAGCTCCCCAGTGCCCTCAGAGTAAAACCTTCACTCCCTGCTCTGTAGTCTGGCCCTGGCCCCTCTCTGGCCGCCGCTCTCACCCTTTTTCCCTCTGCTCCAGCCATTCTCACCTCTTTGCCCCGAGCTGCATCTCACCTTGGAGACTTGGCACTTGCAGATCCCCATGCCTGGTGCGACCTTCTCTTGGCTGCCTCCTTGACACCCACAGCTCAACTCAAATGTCACCTTCTCGTGGCCACTCCAGCTTGTCCTTACACGCAGTTGTCCTTTGTTCCACATTTTCCTGTGCCCCATCTGCCTAGAAGCCCCAAGGGCAGGGTCTTCTGGTTTGTCAGTGCTATGTCCCCAGGGTCCAGGGCAGTACCAGGCTGGGTCTGGGACCTGAGGATACACCCATGTGGCTCTGCCAGTTGTGGCCACCAGGGGACGCCCATGGGTCAGAAATCAATGCTTGGGAGCCACTGGGCCAGGACCAAGACCACAGGGAGAAGTGGACCAGACAGGCAGTCCGGGGGGGAGGCTCGAGCCCTCTCTGAGCACAAGGGTATCCCAGACCCCTGCTATCCCTCCTGGGGGTTCTCACTGCCGCCTGACTTGACAGATGTGGAAACTGAGGCTTGAAAAGATCATAGGTCACAGGTTTTGAACGCTCCCTCAGCTCTCTCAGCCCCATGGAAGAAGCTAAGGAAGCGACAGGCGGAGACACTGGGGTCCTGGTCTCAGGGTGGTGCCTGTGATCCCCACCAGTTAGACTAAGGACTAAGTCAGGGCTAGCAAGGGGGCAGGCTGACCCTCCCAAACGCAGGGAAGCTCAGTTCATGACAGGTTTGCCCAGCCCCTGCCTCACAGCCCCCACATTGTACACACGGAGAAACTGAGGTCCAAAGATAGGCCAGAACAGTCCTCAGGGCACCAGGACCAGCAAGGCCCCGATGCCCAGCTGCCCTCGGAGGTGGGGGTGGGTGCCTAGTGAAGCAGATAGGCAGGGCACCCCTCACCCACTTCCTTCCAGCTCTCTATCCAACAGATGGAGAACGGGGTCAGGCCTCTTCCAGGCTCACAAGGGGACCCCTGTCCAAAGCTGAGCCCCACAGACAGGCTCCCCTTGCTGTGTGACCTTGTGCAGGCTCCTTACCCTATCTGGGCCTATTTCTATGACCACATAGGGCTTCTGCATGCCATTTTGTTAGAAAAGAGTCTCTTGAAAAAGGAAGTTCTAGGTTGTTGTCAACCAGTTACCCTCTCTAGGGGCCAAGATCCCTTTAAAAGATGCAAAGGCCCTTGTGGCAATTCACTGTTGTTTTTTTAATTGAAGTGAAATTCACATGACATATAGTTAACCTTTTTAACGCAAGTCAATCCATGGCATTTAGGGCATTCACAAAATTATGCAACCGTCACCTCCATCTAATTCTAGAACACTTCATCACACAAAGAGGACCCATACGCATGAGCAATGACTCCCCACCCCACAGCCCCTGGCAACCACCAGTCTGCTTTCTGTGTCTGTGGATTTGCTTATTCTGGATACTTCATATAAATGGAATCACACACTGTGTGGTCTTTTGTGTCTGGTTTCTCTCACTCAGCATCATGTTTTTGAGGTTCATGCATGTTGTAGCGTGTGTCAATGCTTTATTCTTTTCATGGCTGAGTAATATTCCATTGTGTGAAATTACCATATTTTGTTTATCCATTCATCCATGGATGGACATCTGGGCTGTTTCCACCTTTTGGCTGTTGTGAATAATGCTGCTGTGAACATCGGTGGGAAAATGTTTGTGTGAGTCCCTGCTGTCAGTTCTTTGGGGTTTATACCTTGGGGGAAATTGGGGGTTCATACGGTAATTCCATGTTTAACTTTTTGAGGAATTTCACTGGTTTTTATAAGACTAAAAGACTGTGGCTCCTGGCCAAACTGGGAATACCGTGCCCGGAAATTTCTGGCAAGTTCTTTTTGATGAGCACCTTCCTCTGTGCCAACCTGCCCCTCTCATCAGCCCTGCTCCATCCTGACCGACCACAGCCCCCTCCCCACGGAGACCCACAGAGACCCCCGCCGGCCCAGCCTCCCTGCCCTGCCACACTCCATTTATGTTCTCATCAACCACACATCTTTTTTTAAAGGAAGGGGAACAGGACTTTATTGGGGAACAGTGTGTACTTCCAGGACTTTTTTCCAAGTCAAGTTGTTGTCCTTTCAATCTTAGTTGTGGAGGGCGCAGCTCAGCTCCAGGTCCAGTTGCCGTTGTTAGTTGCAGGGGGCGCAGCCCACCATCCCTTGTGGGAGTCGAGGAATTGAACTGGCAGCCTTGTGGTTGAGAGCCCACTGGCCCCTGTGGGAATCGAACCGGCAGCCTTTGGCGTTAGGAGCACGGAGCTCCAACCGCCTGAGCCACCGGGCCGGCCCCAATCACACATTGTTAATGCTGCCGATAGTTCGTGTATTTAAAGTGTTACTCAATTTTCTTAGTTTGGTTTAGTAACTGTCTAAATTCATTTTGGGGTTGAGATAGAACGTGCAACAGAATGTGCCAAGCACTCAGATCTGAAGTGTGAACCCTGACGCGTTTTTCCCTCTGTGTGCACGCAGATCGATGCCTAATGCCCCTCCACCTCCTGGGCTGGCTCCCTGGTGTTGCCTCCCAGAAGGAACCAGGATCCTGTCGGCTAACAGTATTGGATTGTTTCCCCTGTTCTTGAACTTCAGATAAATAGAATCACAGTGGGCATTGTTTAGGATCTGGCTGCTTTTGCTCAGATCATGATCATGCCATTTAAGAGTCACCCATGGTTTTCATCCCTTTTCCTTGCTGTATACTATTCCACAGTGCAACTTGAAGCCAATCTGTTTGCTCAGTTCTCCTGCTGATGGACGATTGTACTGTGTCCTGGGCTATTAGGAAGAAAGCTGCTCTGAGCATATATGGCCACTGCATGTTTTAATCTCTCGGGTAAATGCCCACGGGCAAGACCTCTGAGTTACAGGGGAAGGGAGACCTGTGTCTAGCTTTAGTAGACACTGCCAGCCAGTCTTGCAAAGTGGTGGCACCATTTTAGCTCCCACAGCAGCGAGTGAGCGTTCCGTTTGCTCCACATCCTCACCAGCGCTTGGTGTTACCAGAGTTTCATTTCGGCCCTGCCGGTGGGGCAATAGTTCACGCATGTCTCAGCTCTACTGTGGTCCAGACCCCGTGCCCACTGCCAGGCTCCCCAGTGAAACTGCACCCTTCTGTTGTTCCTTCTGTGTTTTCCTCCCACCTGCTCCATCTTCATCCCCTCAGCTGAATCCTCTTTCTCGTTTTGATCTTGAACCAAGGATGCCTCCAGGTCTTCCTGCCTCCCAGGTAATGACCACAGATTCCAGGGGTCCCAACAGAACCCGATACTCTGCTTCTCCTCCTCCCCCATGGCGGGGGGCTCTCCTGCCTTGGTGAGCGTGGCCCAGCTGTTCCATGGCACAAAAGGTAAACCAAGGCGCTCCGCCCCTACATCGATCCATTGAAAGGGCTCCTGCCCTTTCCACCTTTTTAATCTCACCTCCCCCTTCTCGCCTCTCTTCCTGCTCCTACCTAGCTTAAGCCACTGCGTCCATGGCACTGGATGGGCCCAGCTCCTGACAGGTCCCACCCCACATTTGGCATGTGCCATCCAACTGACACCAAAGTGACGCTCATAAGACCACGTGGTGCCAGCTTATGGCTTTGGGTAACTTCCTAGCATTTGTGCCCTGACCAGGCCAGCAGGTAAATCCCTGCCCCGTCTGGCTCCTCTCACCTCTCCAGCCCCTGCTCCCGCCCTCAATCATTCCCACATTCATTCATTTGGGTATTTATTGCACACCTACTGTGCAGAGGGCTCTGTTCTCATGCAGACAAGCAACTGAACCAGACAATCAAGCCCCTCCCCTGGGGGTCAGAGGGGTGGGGGCAATAGGTGATCTTTGGGCTCATGGCATGTGGGGGACTGGATGGAGGGAGGGATGGGCAGACAGAGCCAGCCCAGGGTGGCAGGGGAGGATGAAGACCTGGGCCCCCCAAAGGAATGGGGAGCCATGGAAGGTTTTGGGTTTTCACAGCTTCCTCTGGGGGCTGATGGGAGAGGGGCGAGCCAGGAAGGAGGGAAGTTCGGGGGAAGGGTGGTGGGGGATGGAGAGAAGAGATCAGATTTGGGGGGATGGCCAGAGAAAGCCGAGAAGGCTTGGAGACAGCGGGGCTGTGGGTGGGAAGGTCACGGGGGTGAGGGTGGCGTGGAGGGGCCTCCCACACCCTCTGGGCAACAAACACATCCGACCCCGGGATTCAGTTCCTCAAAAATGCCACACGCACACGTGCACACACACGGGTGCAACTTGCACACAGACACACACACACACCCACGTATAGCACACAAACACAAGCTCCCTCTCAAGCCTGGCCTTTGAAGGGACAGTCTTTTCTGTCCCTCCCCCTTCTCCCCACAGGGCCCCCAATGCCCCCTCCCCACCCCCAGGCCCAGAGCAGGTTCAGGCGTCACTGAGCCAGGGTCAGAAGTCCCTTCTGCCCCTTAGCTCCTGCCCAGTCCTGACCACGTGATGATGTGTCCTGCTCTGTCCCCCACGCGGGGGACTCCTCAGGGCACATGCAGGTGTGGGAGGAGGAGTCAGCAACACTTATGAGCAAAGGGGTCTTGGTCCCCTAAGCCTCCCTTCCCCTGCTGCTGCCCCCACTCTCCTCCCACCCTCAAAGCAGGGCTCCCCACTACCCGACCCCTCATCCAGCTCAGCCTCACCCCTTGATGGAGCTGGGCACAGACACCCCAGCTCTGAGGGGTCAGGGATGAGCCAGAAGATGGGCTAGGGGGCCCAATGGCAGAGCTACCATATTTCACCGAAAATAAGACCTAACAGGAAAATAAGCCCTAGCATGATTTTTCAGGATGACATCCCCTGAACATAAGCCCATAATGCATCTTTTGGAGCAAACATTCATATAAAACCTGGTCTTATTTTCGGGGAAACACAGTAGGATCTACCCTGGAAATCAAGGAGGGCTGCCTGAAGAAGAGGCATTAGAGCTGGGTTCTGTAGGGTGAGTTGGAGCTTGCCAGGCAGATGGGGTGGGGGGGTTCTGTAGTCAGAGGGACCCACCCAATAAATCCCTCTAATGCAGTCTGAGTTCAAAACAGCTCCAATGGGAGGGATCATTGGATCATTTGCATTTTAAAAAAATTGTGGTAAAATACACACAACAAAATTCACCTTCTTAATCATTTTAAGTGGACAGTCCACAGTGGCATTAAGTACATTCACATGGCTGTGCAGCCATCCCCACCATCCATCTCCAGACTGAAACTCTGTCCCCAGTAAACACGAACTCCCATCTCTCCCCTAACCCCCAGCCCCTGGCACCCATCATCTACTTCCTGTCTCTATGAATCTGACTCCTCTAGGGACCTCGTGTAAGTGGAATCACACAGTATTTGTCCTGTTGTGTCTGGCTTATTTCACTCAGCATCATGTCCTCAAGGTTCATCCATGTTGTAGCAGGTGTCAGAGTTTCCTTCCTTTTTAAGGCTGAATAATATTCCGTTGTATTGATGGACCACATTTTGTTTATTCATTCACCTGTCGTGATTCTGTTTTCAGTTTTTTAAGGAACTGCTGTACTGTTGGTTGTTTGCTTTTAACCCCAGGGTATTCTCAGTCATCCCATCTAGGACTGAAACAGCTCTCCCTGTCCCCACTTCCATACGACAAGCAGGGTTCCCCCTTGGCTGCAACTCAATTGTTTAATTCATTCCTCAGATCTGCTCTGAGAGGCAGTGACTGTTATAAAGCCCATTTCACAGAAGAAAACTGAGGTTGGAAAGCAGAAGAGACATGCCCAATGTCGGCCAGCATGTCCCAGCTCCCAAGACCACAGGCTGGGAGCCCTTCCTCACCCCATCCCCTGCCCAGAGTGTCCCCAGCCCCTCAGCAGTTCCTGCCCAGCCTGTCCGCTGCCCCACCTGCGCTCAGACACTCAGAGCGTTTCCCATCCCACTCCTGGCTCTGCTCCCTTCCAAGAGAAACAGGTTGCACCTGGAACTGCTTCCCAGAAGGCCACGGGTGGCAGGAGCCCAGCCACGTGAGTGGGTGTGTGTGGGAGCCTGCAGTCACATGGCAGCCCCCGCAATGCCACCCCTCAGGATGGGAGGGGCCACGGGTTCCAGACCTAAGAGAGCGGGCATGGGGGGTGCTGAGCACACAGCGCTGGGGCCAGCCAGATCTGAGTGCAGCCTGGGCTCGGCTGATTGGTTGCCTGCTGGGTGACCAGGACATCTGAGCCCCAGTCCCTCATCTGAAAAGTGAACTCACAATGGCCCTGGCCTCTCAAGGAAGACTCGGGGGATGTGTGCAGGCTGGGAGAGCTGATGCATTGTCTTTCCAGCAGGGGCGGGACCCCTCCAGCTCCAGCCACAGCCACGGGTCTTCCTATCGAGTGCGGAGTGTCTGAGGGGGAAGCCAATCTCTCCCACAGCCAAGAAAATCAGAAAACAGAGGGTGCAAAGGTCCATCATTTAAAAATTTAAAAACTATCTCCAGGAAACTGCCACACACACATGTAAAAAATCCTATTTTTTTGATGGACGTGAAATTCACATATCATTAAAATGAACCATCTGAATGTGAACAAGTCAGGGGCATTTTGCACATTCACACGTTTGGGCAACCACTACCAATATCTAATTCTAGAAGATTTCCATCCTCCTAAAAGGAGCCCCCGTCCCCATGAGCAGTCACTACCCATCCCCCTCTCCCACCGCTGGGACAACCACTGATCTGCTTTCTGTCTCTATGAATTTGCCTGTGCTGGACGTTTTATATCGATGCAATCATATACCCTGTGGGCTTTTGTGTCTGGCTTCTTTCACTCGTCATGATGTTCTTGAGGTTCATCTATATTGTGGCACGTGCCAGTGCTTCGTTCCTTTTTACGGCTGAGTATTATTGCTCTGTGTGGATGGACCACATTTGGTTCATCCTTCATCCATTGGTGGGCATTTGGGCTGTTTCCAGTTTTTGGCTACGGTGAATCGCGCTGCTAGGAATATTGATAGACAGTATTTGTTTGAGTCCCTCTTCACACATTTTGTGTTCTACGAGCAGGAGATCCAAGTGGCTAAGGCCGGCTGGAGACAGCGCTGATTTATTGAACAAAGTTCCACATTTTGCTCACATCCCTTGAAAAGCACTAATGAGATCATCTGTGTCCAGCTCTGTCTCCTCCAAACTTGGAGCTCCTTGAGGGCTGGGCTGGGGGGCCAGTGGTGGGGGTGTTGAAGAAAACAGATGCCGCTATCCCCACTTGATGGATGAGTGACTTGGAGAGGGGCCTGACCTCCCAGGGTCACACAGCCATTTAACCGTAGAGCCACAACTCAACTCTGGGGCAGTTGGACTCCTAGTACAGTGCTCCTCCCCAAAACTCATGTGTTCACCAAATGACCCACCACCCACCTCGGGATGCTCGCCCTGACCCTCTCCTGGATCCCTGCAGCCCCTGCCCAGGGCCAGAACAGCCTGTCCCCTGTGGGGGGGCAGGTGCTGTCCTCCCAGTGGCCCTGGGATCACAGATAAGGCCACTGGGACCGGCTATCGGGAGGAAACAGCTTGGCAGGACAGGAAGCCACAGCATTGGCCAGCCGCGCCCTCCCCTGCCTTAGCCTATCACGGGCGAGATATTTTGGGAGCCACTATATAAACCCCAACTCAGCTCCAAGTTGTTCCCGGGGGAAGCCTGAGGCTTCACGTTCCCTAGCAGCCCCGCAGGCCTTGAGGCTGCTGTGGTCGGGGCACCTGAGTGCTCAGAGTGAGGCAGAGCAGCAGGGGCACCAGCTTGCTAGCAAGCTGACTCCCTTCATCCGTTGAGCATCCACTTTCTTGCTGAGTGACCCAGGGCAAAGTGTCTTCACCTCACTGTGTCTCGGTTTCCCCCTCCCCACAACACTCTCCTAGTCCTGTCCCAGGAAACACAGACTCAATTTCAGACACTCCTATGTTCCAGAGCCTTTCCTGAAGTTCCTGGGCTTGATGTGGCACCTGCTGACACTTGGGGGCCCACATTGCCCCCTCCCCACACCCCGGGCTGAGCTCAGGAATCTGCATTTTAAACCAGCCTCACGATGAGATCATTATACAAGTTCAAGTTTCTCAAACTCAAGAACGTACAACTGGTCCAGGCCTCTGCAGGACTCCTCGCCTCCCCCAGACCAACAAAGCCCCCTGGACCCGCACCCAGCCAGACCCGACACAAGTGCTAGATCACAGAAACAATGTTATAAGAATGTGGTTGTGATTATTCCCAGTTTACAGCAGAGGTAATTGGGGCCCAGAGAGGGAAAGGGAATTGCCTGAGGCCACACAGCAGGCCAGAGACAGGCTGCATTAGAACCTAGGCCCGGGGTCTCCTCCTGCACCCCCTGCACTTTTCATGGGGTTCAGAGGGGCCGAGTGTGGCTCCAGAGGTCACATGACTAGCCAGGGGAAAGATTGGGATTCAAACCAGGCCCGCCTGCTCCCCATGCCCCCCCCACCCCTTAGGCTACCAGGGCCCAATAACTATAGCTTGGGGCCGGACTAACGCGCATTTCACCCAGCACCAGTAAAAGTGAAACGCAGAAGTGAAATAAAAATACTCAAGAGCTCACTGGGGCTCGGAGTCAGCTCCCGCTCTCAGCCCCTTGGCCTTTTCTTAGTGAGAGGTGAGGGGGCAGGACAGCAGGCCAAGCGGGGAGGCCAAGCGTGGTTATGTAAATGGCAGGCCCAGCACCTGCGGGCCGCTCGCCAGGGCGGGTGATGGAGCATGCCCAGCGGTCCCCACCCCAGGCAGCTGCAGCTGCCGAGAGGGAACGGCAGTGCCAGATATAACCAGACCTGAACTCCACCCAAAGCCAGAGCTCCCAGCCAGTCCTGTGCCTGGAAAGCCGGTTTTGGCCAAATGACCCTGGGCAGGTCATTGTCCAAGTCTGGGTTTCCATCTCCCCATCAAGTCCATCTCAGCATGTCCACATGTCCCCTGTAGTCCTCTCTGCAAGGCTGGAGGGGGGTGAGGGGCTAGACCACTCAGCCCTGGTCATCCTGCCGTCCTGAGCTCCTACTCAGCTTGCTGCCAAGGGGGCATCAGGCTGGGATTGCTCTCCTGATGGGATACTCACGACCATTCGAAGCAGTCTGTAGCTTAGAAACTGCCTGGTGAAAGTTGGTGCCTCTCTCAGGGCCCATCCTGCCCTGCTCTGCCATCTGGCCATCTGGAGCAGGTGACAAGGACCTGGGTCTGTCCTTCTCTAGGTTAAATGCCTTAGAGCCACCAGTACCTTCTCCCAGGGTACCACTCGAAAGTGTACACACCCACCTATCCACACACACATGCACACACACACACACACACACACACACACACACACACACACAATGGTCTTCCCCAAACCTGTTGCCATCTGTCTGCTCCATTTCAAAGTGGCAGAAGCAGCTGCTTGCCTGCTCTGACCAACCCAGAATGGGGTTTGTCAGCTGAGATATCACCTCTTCATGCTGGAATCTATACCTCTATTAATGCAACCCATGGTCCCATCAGCTTGGTCGGAAACTTTGTCACAGGCAGAGGGCCTCTCATATGATCATTAATCATCAATTCAAAATATTGAGTCCACATGGACCCTTTGGCAGGTAGGCTGGGAAAGTTCTGTTTCTTGATCTGGCTGCTGGTTACATGGGTACATTCACTTTATAAAAATTTATCAAGCTGTAGACTTAGGATTTAGGCACTTCTATGTCTATATGTTATGCTTGAATAAGATGCTTAAAAAGAAGAAAAGGAAAGGAGGCAGTTTGATGGCAGGCTGAGACTGACGGGTAAGTAGGGAGTAACTAGATGAGGTTCGGAGGCGTGGATGGATGCAGGAAGAGCATTCCAGGCAGGCACAGCAGATGCAGACCTGGGGTCCTGAGGGAGCCTGATGTGTCTGAGGCCTGTGTGGCTGGGGTGGAGGACAGGAATTAGCCACATAGAGTCTCAAAAGCATCGCCACCAAGTGGAGGCTGACATGGAATGGACACATGCAAAGGCCACCAAAGCCACAGAGCCACAGACAGGGGTGTTTATTATGATTGAGTGAGTGAAGAACCCTCAGCCCATTTGCCAGAGGGGACAACTGAGGTCCAGCAAGGCCCAGTTGCTTGACCACAGGTAGAGGTGGAGGTGCCACATGAGCCTGACCTGACTCTCCAGGCTTCTTTCTTTCCAGTCTGACACCCAATGAACCTGGAGGGTGAGAAGGATCCTTATGCCCAAGAAGAAGCAAGGTGTCCTGGGTAAGAGTCCCAGCCTGAACTCGCTGGCCTCAGTGTCCTCATCTGTAAAATGGGGGCCCGGGAGGGCTGCAGGGAGTGCTTGACAGGTGGTAAGTCCAGTAGGGTCCTCCCTGTGACTGTAGTCTGAGGGCACCTGGCCAGCCCAGGGGGCATTTCATAACTGGGAACCAGAGAAACGGCTCTTCTGAGAAGCCCAAAGCTGAGGAGGAAATCTTTACCTGTGGGGGACCATGGGGTAAGTGTGCCCCCCCCACAGCCTGCACCAAAAGAGACCTTGCAGAGATGGCAGAAGGTGGGAGCTAAAAACAAAAAGATGTCCCAGTAATGCAAATTCAAGCCCACAGGGTTGAAACTGAAGTAAGAAAGAGAGAGCGACGGAAGAGATGCCTGTCAGGGGACAGCCATCTGGTGCCACGCAGGGGCCAGTCACCACTGAGCTCCTGCACCCCACCTCCCTAGCTTGGCCCTTCATTGAAGATGAGACCCTGCCACCACCCCACCCTATCACCCTATTGAATTTCTGGCTCCCAGCCTGGCCCCTGGCACTGGGAGGGGCTCAGGAAGTATTTTTTGCCTGAATAAACAATTGTAGGTGCCCCCCCCCTTATCTCAAGGGGAGCTTTATCAGCCTGGGTACAAACCCAAGCCTGGGTTCAGTCTGGCCATCACATGAACCCCCAGTGTTCTCAACTGAACTACAGCTTTGGAGGCGCATGTCTTAGGGGAGTTCCAGGAGATAAGCCATGGCACATGGAAAGTCGAGAACACAGGAAGTTCTCGACAGACACTCACTGCCGTCTCCTCCTTACCCCCATCCCTGCCTTGTACCCCTGAGATGGGGATCCAGTCTGTACCTCCCCTCCACAAGAGGCAGAGGCAGTCCCCAGGACTTGCCAGGGGCTGGCAGCCTCCCCTATCTCGGCTCTTTCTAAGAAGGCAGCTGAGATGCTATTCCTCTAAAAAGGGAACCAGTGGGTTGGGCCAGGTATTGCAGAACCCTCCTCTTGCCAGGCCGCCCCCGGGCACGGCCCGACCCCTCACCGGCTTCAGGGGCCCCTGGGCTTAGCCTGGAAAGATTTTTATGTAAAAGTGGCCAATGCAAATCCAGGGGCCCAGAGACCATGAAAGGCCCCACTTCCCCCTTTACTATCCCGGCCTGGGTGGTGGCCACATGTGGTGGCGAGCGGGAAGGCCAGTGGACACCCAGCTGTCCCAACTGGACTGGCTTCAAGCACCCACCCAGCTCTGAACTGCTTTGAGGGTCTAGGCCCCCAGACCTGGGACAGAGGGAGGGGGAGGGGAATCACAGAGGCTAGTTCTGATTTTTTTTAACTGAGATAAAATTAACATAACACAAACTTGACCATTTTAACCATTTTAAAGAGTGCAATTCAGTGACACTTAGTACATTCACAATGTTGTGCAACCATCACCTCTATCTAGTTCCGGAACATTTCTATCACCCCCCCCCAAAGGAAACCTGGTCCCCATGAGCAATCACTCCCCAGCTCCCTCCCCCGGCCCCTGACAACCACTAATCTGCTTTCTATCTATGGATTTGCCTGTTCTGGATATTTTATAGAAATAGAATCACACACTATGTGGCCTTTTGCGTCGGGCTTCCTTCACTCCGCATCATGTTTCTGGGGTTCACCCCCGTTGCAGCGTGTGTCAGTGCTTCGTTCGTTTTTGTGGCTGAGTAATATTCCCTCGTGCGGATGGACCACGTTTTGTTTATCCTTCATCCATGGATGGACGTTTGGTTTTCTCCCCTTTTTGGTGACTGACTAGAGCTACTATGAAATTGTGTGCAGGTTTTTGTGGAGATGCTTGTTCTCACTTCCTTGTGTCTGTACCTCGGAGTGGAGTTGCTGGGTCATATGGTGACTCTATGTTCAGTCTTTTGAGGAACTGCCAAACTCTTTTCCACGGCAATTGAATCATTTTACGTTCTTACCGGCAATGTAGGCGGGTTCCAACTCCACATCCTCACTAACATTTGTCCATTTTTGTCTTTTTGATGATAGCCATCCTTGTAGGTATGAAGTGGAAGCCCCTGTTTTACAGACAGGAAAACAGAGGCTCAGCGAGGGGGACCCACTTGCTAAGTGTGAAAACTCAGCTCCTTAGACTTGAAGGCAGAGAGGGACGTGGGTGGGTCACTGGGAGAATGGGGCAGACGAGCTCTAAGAAATTCTCCCCAAATGGGAATCAGAGACCTGGATGGAAAATTTTGGGTCAGAGAAGCATCCTGTCCAGCTTCCTGGTGCAGGCCGAGGCCCCCATGGAATCTTCTGCAGGAACCCAAACAGAACCTCCTTACATGCCCCCATAATGGGCTACTCACTACCTATAGGGCAGACTATTGGGACCCTCGCCACAGACAGCTCTCAGGGTTAGGAGAGCCTTTCTCAGATGGGACCTCACTTCTCTCCTGGACCCCCACCGGCCTGACACTGACCTTGACCCTCTGCTCAGGAGCAGCTTCACAGAGGTCTACAGGTACCACCCAGGCCCCACTCAAGCCTTCTCCGGCTTCACAGCCAGGTTTCTGATACATAAAATCTGTTACTTTAAAAAGAGCAAGTGATCACATGCAATGTGGGACTCTGGAGCAGAAAAAGGACATCCGTGGAAAAGCGGGTGACGTGTGAATAAAGCCTGGCATTCAGTTAATAGTAACGTAAACACCAGTATTGGTTCCTTCAATTTGGCAAAGGTACTGTGAAAATGTAGCTTCTTCAAAGCTAGGGGGGAGGGCATACGGGGCTTCCTGTACCGTCTGTGTGACTTGTTGGAAAGCCTAAAATTATTTCAAACGAAAACGTTTATTTAAAGAGTTAGCTGGACATAAACACACAGCTTCCCAAACCCCACGGTAGGGAACAGAAAAAGAATAATCTCAGAACACAGGACCCAAGCAAGGCCTGGGGACCCCGGTGACCTCCTCACCTTGAAGTGTCTGACAGTTCTGTCCCAGGCCAGGGCCATGCCTGCTGGACTTTTCCAGGGAGCAAGCTCTTCACGCCTCATCTTCATTGTAAGCTCAGAGGTCCCCCGCAGACCTTAATCCAAATCAGCCCCCTCCCCACCACTCAACACTCACTAGACCCTATACATCGATTCACAAGTATTTATTATGCAGCTGCTATGTGCTCAGCTGGAGGTACAGCAGTGAACAAGGTAGACAAGAATTCCATCAATGAGGAGAGAACAATAAAAGTATAAATGTTCAAAATAACATCTTTGTGATATAGAAAAATGTGTGGGACGAGGACAGTTGTTTTCAGCTGGGAAGGTCAAGAAAGGCCTCATTTGAGCTGAGACCTACAAGAGGTGAGGGAGTGAGCCAATGGAACAGCATTCGTAGCAGAAGGAACTGTCAATGCAAAGCACCTGAGGCAAAACCGTGCCCAGTGTGATCATGGAATAGCAAGGAGCCTGACGTGTAAGGAATGGTAGGGGATGGGGTCAGGGGGTGGCCGGGGCCAGACCACAGGGCCTTGTGGGCAACAGCGAGGGGTTTGGATTTTATTCCAACCACACCTGTGGCCAGACCCCGGACAGGGCCCAGCACGCTACAGTTGTTCTGAAAATATTTGCTGAAAATGGAAGGGCGTACTGCGTTCTCAGCTTTTGGAGTATGCCCTTGGAGCTTCAGGGCCTTTGTACCTGCCCTTGGACCCCTAGATGCAGGGAATTCAGGCCTGTGTATACCTTTCTGAGGAAGCTGGAACAGCAGGACTGAGCTGAGTTGGCCTTTCCAAGGCCTGAGCCCTTGGCCAACTCCTGCCTGAAGCCTGAACCCAGGAAGAATGAACAGAAAAGAGGCCACCGCCCTGGACAGAGGAGCCTGAACAGCTGGCACTTCTTGCCAGCGCCCTAGCAATGCGCACATTTTCCCTGGACAGCCCCGGGAATGATGGTGACTTATTCCACTCCTCCCAAACCCTGTCTAGGAAGCAAAAGGTGTTTCAGACCCATCTGGCACCAATACCCATTTGGCCAAGCCAGACCCAGGAAAGGGGGCACTAGGGCCCACAGGACCTCAGTTTTCCCATCTGTGAAATGGGTGGGAAAAGCCCCCAACCCAAGGCTACCATCAAGTACTAGAGGCCCACCTCACCCTGGTGTCCCTGAGCACCCCACGTGCTGCCCTCCGCTCCTGACCACGGCTGGGCCCAGGTACTGTTTTGATCTCTCCCTGCTCGGTCGACCTGGCGCCACAAGTCTGATGGCTGCGAAAACCACAGCTCGGGGGCTGTTATCTGCTATCAGTGGCGGGCTGAGGGTGGTTTTGGGGCCTTTCCTTGCGTGGGCTTCTCAGAAGAGCCTGCCCATGTCATCACAGGGTAGCTGGCAGAAAACAGTCGGGTTATCAGGCCTCCTCATCGCGATCCTGGCCGATTAGAGCTTTCCATGCACCTAGTGACTGTTTACAGGACTTATTTTTAAGATTCTTGGCCGGATGCCTCCTGGTCTCACAGCCAGGGGGTCAGGGCTGGGGAGAGGGGAGGCAGGGCTGAGCCAGGGGCTTCTGGAAGGCTTCCTGGAAGGGACACCAGAAGAGGGCCTCGGGGGTAGTTGCTGAATGTGGGGAGGGCACTCTAGGCAGAAGGACTCGTGGGCAAAGGCTTGGAGGAGCAGACCACCTGGCAGGTTCAGGTTAATGAACTGGGGCAATCTCAAGTGCACTGGGGACTTGACAGAGTTTAAGCCAGGGAGGGAAGGGGTTAAGGACAAGGGTGAGGTTCCAACCCCAGTTCTCTGTCTGGGCCCTGTGACAGGACAGGCAACTTGCACTCTCTCTCAGTCTCAGTTTCCTCATCTGTGAAATGGGAAGGGTGGGAGCACTCACCCTGTGGGGTGGTGTGAGGATCAAACGAGACCACTTGGGATGGGTTAGAGGGAGAAGCCCCATGTGGGGATGAGCAGGAGGGGGCTGAACCAGTGACACCATCAAGAAATAGGAAATCCATAGGGACAGAAAGTAGATTAGTGGAGGGAGGACAGGGAGGTGACAGCTAAAGGGTGCAGGGTTGTGTCCTGAGGTGATGAAAATGTTCTAAAATGGACCCGGGTGATGGTTGCACAACTCTGTGAATATTCTCAAAACCATTGAATTGGGCAATATAAATGGGTGAATTATATGGTACGTGTGTTCATATCTCAATAAAACGTAAAAACAAAAGAGGCCTTTTCTTCCTTGGATCTGAAAAGCACAGGATGCAGCTCCGAATCTCCCAGCAGGAGGCGTTTTGTTGGGCGCTGACGGAGAAAGGCAGTGAGTTCCCTGTCACCCAAGCCAGGACCAAGCAACCTCCACCAGGAACCCCAACAACCTCAGCTGTTCCTCCCCCTCCTCCAATGTGATAGGTGCCAGGGGCCGCCCCTCAGATGTGGCATCAGACACCGGGCCCCCAGCCTGCCCACGACGCCAGGCCTAGCTGGGGTTTCTGTATATTTACTACCTGTCTACCTGCTAAGCCACTTCCTCCAGGCTGCTGCTTGCCTGCCTATCTGTCTGTCTGGCTTCCCCAGTTCCTGGCACAGCCTGGCCCTGCAGAGTCAGAGCAGCTTTGCTTTGCCCCCTGGGGGTCCTCCAGGATAGCGGAGCCTCAGTTTCTTCACCTGAGCAATGGGGCTCAAATTGCTAACCACGTGGGATGGCTGTGAGACACAGGGCCTTTTCACTGGCCGTTCCCTCTGCCGGGTGCACCGTTCCCACTGTCCTCTCTCACCCCTGGGTGAAGCCATCCGTGACTCCTGCACCCATATGCACAGGTTCACTCTCCCTCACCCTCACCTTACTTCATTCTCCTCCTGAGTACCTCAGTACCTGGAATTCTATTTTGTGTCTACGGGGACTCATCTCCCCCTGGCCTGAGAGCCCCATAAGGGAAGCGGCTTTGACTGTCCCTGGCCCCCAGCAAGGGCTCAGTGACTGTTCATTCATGATTAAATGGGTGAGTCTGGTAGAATTGTGCCCATAGATTCCAGGGGGAAAATGCATGTCGTTTTGTAACAAGTTAACAAGAAAATGTCAAGGAGTTGAGGGAGAAATTCAGGTGAGTTTTCACAATAAATCCCGAAACCTGAAAGAAAATTTTGTGCTTGGGGAGGTGCCAGGCTAGATCCAGCCCCACCTCCCACCTTCAAGGGGCAAAGTTTGAGCAATGGGACCCTGGGGACCCCCCTCCCCTGCAAGGTCTGGCAGGGTCCTCCAGCCCCATCACCTATCACCTTCAGATAGTCCCAAAACCAGAAGAAAAAATGAAATGAGACCCTATCCTCCAGGCCAGGAGCTCTGTTCCTGGGGACCACTCCAGGGACCATTCTCCTGAGCCATGATTTCCTGGAAGTGGGACGTTACCTCCTGAGAAATACACTCACTGCCTGATCAGAGAAATCACTTGCAAAGAGGGGGAGGAGGAGATATAAAAATGCTGGGCTTCTCATGGCTGACCACAGCTCCAGGCCAGGGTGTGGTATACAGTGTTTAGCAAGACCTTTCCCAGTACGGCTGCTTGAGAACAGGCCTTGGTTTGGACACCGCCTCTGAGAAGGCTTTCAGGATACCCACGTCCACCCTGGGCCAGGCTGGGGGTCCTGGGGCTCTTCCTCGTTCTTACACTCCCACACACCTGAAACCTGGGGGGAATCTGGCATAATAGAAATCTCTGCCTCCCTCGCCCTCATCCCTGAGCATTTACAACTGGTTCCCAGGCCAGTGACGATACTTGTGTTTTCCAATACACAGCTCCAAGATGAGGAGGCGTGCAGGTATGTCTCCAGTCCAGGCTGAGAGAATGAGGGAGCCTGACTGGGGCAAGGTCCCTGGAAAATGGGATGGAGGGACCGTCAAGAGCGAGGTGTCCTCCAAAATAATACATGGAGCCACTTAAAAATATTGTTGGAGCTGCCACACCAGAGAAACTGCCTTGCACATCTTAGAGTTCAAACCTTTGGAATGTTATAAACAGGGCAAAATAACCTTTGGACGGGGCCTAAGCAAACTTGTGCCCCAAAAAATTGTTTGCCCAGGTAACAAGAAAGCAGATATGATGACGACAGCACTCTGCTACCAGACTGAAAATTAAAAACCTTAGTTAGAATTAATGTCACTATATTATTTGCATCAACAGAAACGCCTTTTTCTACTGATATAATTTTTCCCCTTCCCTTTTCTTATAAATACCCATTGCCTTGTTTCCTAACAGGACGTTATTTAGGCTTCTGCCTGAATCAGTGAGTCTTGGATAGCTATTCTTTTTTTATCTCAAATAAATGTTTGCTGCCTTTGACTTTGAAAGGCCTTTTATTTTTAGGTTAACAAAGGTCTCGGCTGATAGACAGGCTTGGGTTCAAATCCTGCCTCTGCTCCAAGACTATGCATTTGTGGCATTGTTGTCACTATTCTTATTATTATCTGCTCGATGCTCTCTCTTCAGAAGGAGGGTGGGGGTAGTTCAGAGGCTCAAGACAGACAATGGGCTCCAAACAGGCAGATGCTATGAGCAATTTTGTCTGGTAGCCAGTTTAGGATGCTTTCCCTTGAACTGATCTGGTTCCCCAAAGTTTCTGGCAAACTTCTGCCCACCTCCCTACCCCACTTCTTCCTACCACCCACCTTGACCTCTCTGTTTGGGCCACACGCTTTGCAGCCTTGTGGCTCCTTGGAAGTCCTGCTTGTTCCCTACCCCAGGGCCTTTGCATCTGCTGTTCCCTCTGCTGAAAGTGCCTTTCCTTCAGATTCTCACACAGTGCGTTCCCTCATTTCCTTTGGGCCTTGGCTCAAATGTCACCTCCTCAGTTAGGGGTCCTAAGCCCCTCATGCCTAAAGTAGTCCCTTCTCTCACTGCCCTGTTTATGCAATTCTCTGTCTCTATCGTGACTTGTAATCAAATTGTCAGGCTCTCTCCTCTGGAATGTCAGCTCCATAAATCAGGACTGGGTCTGTCCTGTTCACTGCTGTGTCCCCAGGGTGGGGGACTAAGCCTGATACATAGTAGAGGCTCACTAAATTCAGAGAACCAAGGGACATTGGTTTTTTGAAGCCTAAGTTCTTTAGACAGAGAACGAGACAGAAAACAGGGCTGCCACCTCATGCCACAGACACAGCAACATAGCCAGGGACAACAGGAATGTGCCCAAGTCCTCTGTCCCTGCCCCACCCCCACCCCCACTGCCCCACTGACCCCATTGACCCTCTTCTTTCTCAATTTCCCCCCTTGAACCACTTCCCTTCCAGGGTACTTCATCCTGGGGGGAGGAGGTCAAAAACACCCTCCTGCCTGTGGGTTCCTTTCGGCCTCACCCCAACCCTGCAGGGGGAGGAGAGATTGTTATTATTCTCCCTGGCAGATGAGGAACAAAGTCAGGGGGCCCAGAGAAGGGAACTGGGGGGCCCAGGGTGCTCCAAAAAACCTCCATCTTTAAGAAAAATAATATGTAATGCAGTATTTGTAAAAATCAAAATGAGTGTAAAAACATCCATGATGAACAAAGTATCAACATTCTAAATAAGGACAGGTCAGACCCAGCTTGGGCAGGATTCCCCTTCAGTCCTCACTCCGGTCCCAGAGGGGAACCCGCCTTCAGAGGGATGGCTCTCCAGCCCCAAACGCAGCCCCCTGAGAAGTCATGGTTCTGGGTGGAGATCCTGGGAGACTGTGCCAATAGGACGTGATGAGGGGGTCCTTACCATGGCAGAGCCCCAAGACCCACTGGGTGTGTCAGTGAAGTCAGCCAAAGTGGACACACGCTAGAAAATCAACTCTGAGTCAGAGCATGGGAGCAACACTGGGAGGGGACACATCAGCGGCAAGATCCAGACTGGGGGAGAAAATGCAAACGACCCAGTTTCTTAACAAATGAAAAGCAAGGGGGAGAAAGAAGGATAGAGGAGAAGCTGTAAGTTAGACATTTCAACCCAATGCCCCACTGGCCTGCAGCAGGATTCAAACAAACTAACTGCAAAAACAATATATATAGTATATATATATATATATAATGTATATTTTAAATTTATATATAATATAAATATACATACATACCAGTGATGCCAAAAAAATGTAGACACGTAGACACTTTGGTCAACGTTTCTCAAGTAGTATTTCGCCGTCATCAGGAGTGTCTGGACGCTGATGGTAACCACTTTGAGCACCTCTTGTCACTGTAGAAGTCACATGTGACTTGTATTCATCTTTTGTTATCAGTATATATTGAGTGTTACAATTTTAATACAGTTTTCCTTTCTTAAAATGTGTATACATTTTTTTGGCACCCTCTGTATGTGTACATATATGAATTGACTGTATATATATGTGTGTGTATATATATATGAATATATACAGTCAATTCTCATTGTTCACTGAAAACACTGAATTAGTGAATATTGGACTATTGTTCCTAGAGGAAATACAGGGTTAGGTTTCCTCAAGCCTCTGGTCACAACGTTTTTATCAACTGGTCAATATATACTGTATTTTGCCATGTATAATGTACACTTTTCTACCCAAATTTGTGAGGGGAAAAATAAGGATGTGCATTATACATGGGTAGTACTAATTCCGTATCTATATAAACGTTTTAAATTCTTTGATTTATGCTTATGAGTTAAAAGTATAACTCTAGAAATCAATAATGATATCCATATGCAAAATAATACTGTAGGGACAGAGCCATGAGTGCAGTTTCCAGGCTCTCGGCCTCACGTGGAAAGGTGCTGGTTCAGGTAGTAAATGGCCATCAACTGTGATTGGATGGCCATCAGCTGTGGCTAGTTGGCCGTCAGCTGTAACCAGTGAGCCATTGGCCACTAATATAACTGCCGTGGCTACGCTAGCAGGAAATGGGGGGCTAGCAGCGAATGGTGGCTGAGCTGGCAAGCACAGACTGCAGTTAGCATGGCGGATTGCAGTTAGCAAGTGAGGTTGGCAGAGACAAGTGGACGGCAGGTTGTAGATCATGTGGCTCCTGCTTCCTGTGGCTCCAACTCAGCCGCCAGCGAGACTATAGTGGTATGACTCCCCTACCTATGGCTCCGTGGGTGTTCCTTTTTGGCCTCACCATGTCCTGCGTTCTTATGTGGGGAGCGGGACCAGAGACCCCACATGACACCCTACATGACAAACGCCCTGGAATATAATAATCGGTTTTGTTGAACTTACAACGAACTTGCAACAAGGAAGAGTTCTTGGCCTTCTGTGAAGGGTCAATATCATATATTTGCTACCGGTACAGGAGTACCTTGCATCTGTTCTTGTATATTTTAATTATTTGTTACATAAAATTTCTTGTACCATAATATGCTAAAAATAAATGCTAAAATTCCTTTTTCAATACAAAAACAAGTACCTAAATGTAAACAAATAAAAATTTGAATTAAAAAATTAAAACAAAAATTTTTTCCCTGAAAGTTTGGGCCAAAAACATGAGTGCGTGTTATATACAGAAAAATACGGTAATCTTGTTTTGTGTGTTTCCGTTTAAAGACACCATATTTAGTATATATTGTTGATTTGTTCACATTAAACTCACGTCCACCAGCGCTATAACTCACCCCTGAATGAACTCTTCTAACATTTTCTCTATAAGGCACATGGCAGCCTTCTCGCACTTGGGGATACCAGATAGCACTTCAGCACTATGGTTGGGGGTCATTTTAAACAGCGAAATCACCAACAAAAGGACAAAAATGGGAGAAACGTGTCATAGATAGACAGTTAAAGAGAAAGATGCTTGTTTACAGTCTGAGAGGTGGAACAAGAGGGCACAGTATCCAGTGTCTGCAAACTGACTTTGGGGCTCCATGGACTGGATGAGGGGACATGGGAGAGGAAGAGGTTGGGTGCCTGTCCCTCATGTCTCTGAGAGGCCAGACCCTTCTCCACAAAGCTGCTCTTCTCTCCGATCCATTTGGCCCCACGTCTGGGGAACCAAGTAGCCTGACCAACTTTGACGACCCTGTGAACCGATACAATTGTTATGTCATTTTACAAATAAGGAAACTGAGGCTCAGAGAAGTTAGTGGCTTGCCCCAGGTCACACAGCTGGTAGGTGGCAGAGCTGGGATGTAAATGCAGACAGCCCAGTTCTAGAGTTCACACCGCACTATTTCTCCTCAAAGGGATGGGCTTTCAAGTTTTCTCAGCCCTGCTGAGCCCCTCCCCAAATCCCCACATTGTCCTTGACCCTCCTCCCCAGATTTGTGCCCCACACCTCAGCTGTGGTTTGGCCAGGGAACCCACCTCCCTCTATCTGGACCCTATACCTCTGTTGATGTGGCAGAGACTCACCGCATCCCAGGCCCCGCCTCCCTGCCCCTGCTGACTCATATCAACCCAACGGAACCTAAGGTTTTTCTCACAGGTGCTGCCAACATGCCGTTATCTCCCCCACCTGCTCGTGGACACTTCCTTTCCTTGAACCCAAGGGCAGGGCTAAACTTTTTTTTAAT
This sequence comes from Rhinolophus ferrumequinum, assembly GCF_004115265.2. Lineage (NCBI taxonomy): Eukaryota > Metazoa > Chordata > Mammalia > Chiroptera > Rhinolophidae > Rhinolophus > Rhinolophus ferrumequinum. The sequence continues at coordinate 49,846,839 of NC_046301.1, forward strand.
TGCAGTGAAATTCACATAACATCAAATTTACCATTTTAAAGTAAACAATTCAGCGGCATTTAGTACATTTACAATGTTGTGCAACCACCACCTCTATCTAGTTCCAGAACGTTTCCATCAACCCAAAGGAGACCCTGCCCCCATCAGCCATCACTCCCTAGTCCCTGGGAACCACGGAATTGTCTCTGTGGATTTGCCTAGACATTGCGTATAGATGAAACCCTAGACTATGTGGCCTGTTGTATCTGGCTTTGGTCACTCAGCATGATGTTTTCAGGGTTCATCCATGTTGTAGCGTGTGTCAGTGATTCATTCCTTTTTATGGCTGAATAATATTCTGTTATATGGATGGACCACATTTTGTTTATCTGTTCATCCATTCATGGACATTTGGGTTGTTTCCTCCATTTGGCAATTGTGAATAGTGCTGCTATGAACATGCGTGTACAAGTTTTTGTTTGAACACGTGTTTTCGATTTTGGGGGCTATATTCCTAGGAGTGGAATTGCTGGGTCATAAGGTAATTCTATGTTTAACTTTTTAAGGAACCGTCAAACTTCAGCAACTGCACCATTTTACATTTCTGCCAGCACAAGGACTTAGCATTTTTGAATCCTGTGACTTTCACCTAACTAGGACCCAAGTTCAAATCTTGGCTCAAGCACTGTGACCACATGATCCTTTTCTTTCCCATCATCCATCCTGCTTTTTCTGGTACCAACACCCAGTTCTCCTTCCAGGAATCACCCATCGCATCCTGGCCATCAGGCCTATTGATCTCAGAGCCCCAGACTCCCCAGGCTGGGAGCAGAGAGATTTAGGGAGCCAGAGAGAGCTCCTCCAGCTAAGAAAATCCCTGAGAACAACACAGATGTGAGATCCACTTGAGGGGAGCAGAGAGAAGAGGGCGGCCTTGGTGGCTGCCAGGGGCTCCTGAGCCAGCAAGATTTTAAATCTGTTTTTGCACAGAAATAGTCTGATAGACCTTAAAACAGGAATAAAAAAGAACCTGTGTTTAGAGTTGCGGGCCGAGTGTCTAGGCAGCTGGCAGCGTTTAGCCTGGCACAGATGATCTAAAGCAAGTGTGCGGTTAAGGTCGTGTTCAAAAATACGGCTTCGAAGCTGCAAGCTCGGGCTGGGCCATGTGCCCTGTAATTCTCTTTCCAAATAAAAGGCAGAACTATTCCTGGCTGAGCTTGGGGACTTCTGCGGCTGCTGGGGCTCCAAAGAGGCCGGCCTGGAATGTCAGGCGTGGCCCGCGCCCTGCCAGGCAGTTTACGTTTAGAGTCTGTAATTGTAAGACTTTTTAATTAAAATGTTATTCCCGCGGGGGCCGTCCGAGGCTGCCCGAGCCCGGGATCCCTTACACAGGAGACCCACGGGCTCGAGGCTGAGCACTGGGAGTGTGTGATGTTTGGCAGCTTGAGTCAATTTTGAGCTATTTGTGGAGGGGATAAAAAAAAAAATAAAACCAAGCATCCTTTGATGTTTGCCAAATATAGCATTTTGCTTTTCTATAAGCAAAGCTCTGATTTTAAAAAATAATATACTTGGTCAGCCATACAAAGGCACGAAGCCCTGATTCATGCTATAACGCGGATGAACCTTGAAACTATGAAGCTGAGTGAGAGAAGCCAGACACAAAAGGTCTCATGTTGTGATTCCGTTTATATGAAATGTTCAGAACAGGCAAATCCATAGTCACAGAGAGCAGATTGGGGGGTACCAGGGCCTGGGGCTGGGGGAGTGGGGAGTAACTCCTAATGGGGACAGTTTTCTCTGTCCTCAGGCACATGCAGCAGACCTGTCACCTTCCATTTCTGCAAAATGGAGCCAACGCTGCTCTCACACAGGGCAGGGCCGCGCTGAAGACCAGACAGTGAAACGGATGTGAGCTCGCCAAGGTGGGGGAGGGGGTGAAGAAGGGGCAGCCTCGACCCTCTACCCACGCTTGCACCCTATGCCCCCCCCTCGTGCTTCCATTGGCCCTTGGAAAGGACTCCTGCCCTGGTCCCCCTGCTGCAACTGTGGATGCTTCTACATTGCCTTGAACCCCCACTCTGAAGCCGGGGTGCCACTTTCAAAACTCCTGGTGTCCACCTCACACCCAGGAGACTGACTTAATTGGACTCAGTGGGGCCCGGGGAACCAAGGCTCTGCTTTGCGTTTCGCAACGCTCTATTTTGAAAAATGTGCAACCTAATAGAAAAGTAGCTGAAATAATGCAGCGAACATCCACATACCTTGCACCCAGACCCACACACACTGCCAACAATTTATGAAGATTTACCCACATTCTATCTATCTATCTATCTATCTGTGTATGTATGTGTATATATGTAAACAATTGATAGAAATGATATATATACAGTACATAATTTATATATTTATATATTATATTAATCTGCTCAGGCTGCCATAACAAAATACCACCGACTGGGTGTTTACAACAGAAACTATCGTCTCACAGTTCTTGAGTCTGGAAGTCCAAGATGAGGGTGTCAGCAGGGTTAGTTTTTCCTAAGGCCTCTCTCCTGGGCTTGCAAATGGCCACCTTCTTGCTGCCCTTTCAAATGGTCTTTTCTCTGAGTTCATGTCCACTCCTGGTGTCTCTTTATGTCCAATTCTTCTCCTTATAAAGACACCAGGCAGATTGGATCAGGGCCCAATCGATGGTCTCATTTTAACTTAATCACCTCTTTGAAGGCCCTACCTCCCGATACAGTCTTATTCTGAAGTACGTTCTCCTGCCTGCATCTCCTAAGAACTAGGAGGGTCTCCCACATAGCCCCAGGACAAGGGTCACACTCCCCAAATCGCACATTGAGAAATGCCATCATCGAATCATTCTGTAGTCAAATTAACCCAACTGCCCCAATCAGATCTGCCATGGTCTGAATGTTTGTGTCCCCCTAGAATTCATATTGAAACCTAACCCCCAATGGAATAGTGTTAGGAGGTGGGGGCCTTTGAGGGGGTGATGGGGTCCTGAGCGTGGAGTTCTCCTGAATGGGATTAGTGCCTTATAAAAGGGACCCCAGAGCGCTCCCTCACACCTGCTGCCATGTGAAGACAGCAAGAAGGTACCCTCTATGAACCAGGAAGTGGGCCCTCACCAAACACTAAATCTGCTGGTACCTTGACCTTAAACTTCCAGCTTCCAGAACTGGAAATAAATTTATATTTATAAGTCACCCCGTCTGTGGTATTCTGTTACAGCAGAATGGACTGAATGGACTAAGAGAATATCTTTTATGGCAACTTTTTCTTTTCTCATGTAGGATCTAATCCAGACTCACCCACTGTCTTTTGTTCTCATGTCTCTTTAGTCTCCTCTTAAGCAGGAGCGTTTCTCAGCCTTTCTGTGTCTTTCACGGTGTTGACATTTTGTGGAGAGTCCAGGCAGTTTTGCAGAACGACCCATGGCAGGCTGGCCTGCTGGTTCTCTGTGACCAGGTTCAGGTTGTGCATCTTGGGGCGGGAGCCACGGAAGCTGGGCTGGCTGGTCCTCCCCCAGTGTGTTATGTCAGGAGGCACCTGATGTTGTCTCGCCCCATTGCTGGTAATGCTAAAACTGTGCAATCTTGGTTCAGGTGGTGGAATCATATATCTTAAAATCTCCCCCAGTCACCTAAAACTAAAAAAAGGGAAAAAAATCTCCCCCAGGCAGTCAAATGTTCAGGCAGAGCTGGAAACAACTTTCTTCAATCACCTCCCTTTTCTGCAAATGCAGAAAAACTACATAGCTCTGCTAACCCCAGCTTACACGTCCATCTTGGGGCTCTCTCACACTGATATCTGATCTGGACAGGTGGCAGGGAACCAACAGGACCCAGGGATGACTCAGACCCTCCCCTGATTCTGAGGAGGTTCGTAAAGGGGCTCATGTGAGGGTGGAAAGGATGTATTACTGGAAGCTTCCTGGAGGTGGTGACCTCCAAGACATGCCTGCAAATGGACTGCACTTAGTGCCATCCCAGAGTCTAAGTTCTCACCAAAATATCTGTAGGAGCCTCCTTCTCAGCTCACCCAGCAGGATAGCCCAGGGGTTCATTGCCCCCCATTCAGGGGCTCATTTTGACTCACCCCATCAGACACTTGTGGCAGTTTCCCTGTGCAGTGGGCAAACACACTCAGGCCCCCATCATCAGGGACCAAACTATTTTGCCTTCTTTGAAGTTTATGATCTCCAGGGGATGGAATTTGAATCTCTTATTTTATCCTTGCAGCTTTGGAGTCTGAACCACAGTCCAGTGTGTGCAGTGGCTGTCTTGGAGGGTCAGAAAAAGGGGAGCTATTTTGGGTTCTGTGGGTTGTAATTTCTGCTGCTCAGAGAAAGCCTAAGGGGTGGGGAGCAGGAGGACGATTACTGGCTTCTCTCACAGAGCCTCAGTTTACCCATCTGCTAAAGGGGTGAGTAATTCACACCTCGCATGAGGGTGGTGGAGAGTGGGAGAGATGCTGGGCCTGAAACGTCCAACCCAGAGTTGGTGTTTTCTGCCTATGTGAAGGGGGGGGGGTCTCTCACTCCCCTTATACATCCCACCAACCAGGGCAAGTGGGAGGATGGTGATTTTATTTTCATTTTTTATTTATTTTGTTTGTTTGTTTGTTTTTAAATAATGGAAACAGGTGGGGTTTTTTTAAAGATTTTATTGGGGAAGGGAACAGGACTTTATTGGGGAACAGTGTGTACTTCCAGGACTTTTTCCAAGTCAAGTTGTCGTCCTTTCAATCTTAGTTGTGGAGGGCACAGCTCAACTCCTGGTCCAGTTGCTATTGTTAGTTGCAGGGGGCGCAGCCCACGGGAAGGTGATTTTAACCTTCAGGAGACACTGGGCAATGTCTGAAGACACTTGGGATTATCAGAACTAGGGGCTGGAGACCAGGGATATTGCTCAGTACCCTACAACGCACAGGAGGCCCCCTCCCCAGAGAATGACCGGCCCTAATGTCCGCAGTGCTAAGGGTGACAACCTACTGGAGAAAAATACTGTATCTGTCATGTAGCCATACGACTGTCACGTAGGTGACTTTGTGATTTAAAATATGGCTCAGGGTTACATGCAAGGGTATGTGTTACATTATTCCTAATAATGGTAAATGGTATTCCTAATAAAGTGGAGGCAGCTGAGGCATCTGTCAATAGAGAAACAGCTAACTATACACTGCACACATTCATAACATTGACTATGAAACTGTTTTGATAAAAATGAAGGGGTTCTATAGCAGTGGTTCTCACCCAGGGGCGATGTCGCCCCCAGGGGACCTTTGGCGATGAGGGAAGATTTTTTTATTGTCGTATCTGGGAGGGGGAGGGTACCACTGGCATCTAGTGGGTGGGGAGCAGGTTGCTCCTCAGCAGACTGCCGTGCACAAGACGCCCCACGACAGAAAATCATCCAGCCCCAGACGTCAGTGGTGACAAGGAGGAGAATTCCTGACCCCAGGGAGCCATCAGAGGGGACATTTGAGCTGAGATCTGAACCTGCCACCCTAAGTGATGTTTGTAGGCTCCGGCAGAGGGCATAGTTCCTGCTCACATGCCAGGGCACAACGATCAGCAAGAGAGGAAGCAGGAGGCCAGCACTGGTGTCCCTGGGCAAGATGGAGGCGGCTCTGCAACTACTGTCTCAATGACTCAAGTCTGCCTTGTAGCTCAAAAGCAGCCACAGACAAGCTGTGCATGTGTGGGTGGGGCTGTGTGCCCATAAAACTTTATTGATCGGCATCAAAATTTGAATTTCATAGAATTTCACGTCACAAAATATTATTCTTCTTTTAATATTTTTTCAACGGTTTAAAAATGTAAACACCATTCTTATTGGGGCAGAGGTGATAGCTAAGGGGTGCAGGGTTTCTTTTGGGGGTAATGAAAATGTTCTAAAATTGGTTGTGGTAATGGATACACAGCTCTGTGAATATACTAAAAGTCATCGAATTGTATACTTTAAATGGGTGAAATCGTGTAATATGTGAATTATATCTTACTAAAGATGTTATAAAAGGAAAACATACAATAGCCAAGGTGGAAACAACTCAAATGTTCGTTGACAAATGGGTGGATAAGCAAAATATGGTCCATCCATAGAATGTACAATGGAATATTATCAGCCACAGAAAGAAACTGACACCTGCTACAACCTGGATGAACCCTGAGGACATTATGCTGAGGGAAATAAGCCAGACACAAAAGGACAAATACTGTGTGATTCCACTTACGTGAGGTCCCTAGAGGAGTCAGATTCATAGACATAAAAGTAGATGGTGGTGCCAGGGGCTGGGGGAGGGGGAATAGGGCGTTAGTGTTAGGTGGGGACAGAGTTTCAGTTTGGGAAGATGAACAAGTTTTGGAGATGGATGGTGTGATCGTTGCACAAAAGTGTGAATGTACTTAATGCCACTGAACTGTACCCTTAAAAATTGTTACGATGGTGAATTTTATGTTATGTGTATTTTATCACAATTTAAAAAAAAGAAACGAAACGTTCTCAGCTCATGGGCTGTATAAAACCAAGCGGGGAGCCAGATTTGGCCCCTGAGCTGTAGTTTGCAGACCCCTGGCCCACCCCATACAGGTTGGCTCTAGGAATAAAAGTGTGTGAAGCCCAGATGGATCCCCACCCCCACCCCAGGAAAGGAGCCCACCCACGTGGGGGCTGGGGCTCTATCCCCATTCATCTCGTACCTGTGAGACCCTGGGCCAGTCCCATACCCTCTCCAATCCTCAGTTTCCCCATCTGCAAAAGGGAGGGCTCTCCTGTGCACAAAGTTCCCATGGATCCTGGGGGGGTCAATGTCAGGGCACAAAGAGTTGGTTATGCGCTCGAAGAAAATCAAAGGGCTTTGTGCAGGGTCCCGTGGCTGATAAGCGAAGGAGGCTGGGTCTGAACCAAGTTTTGGCTTTCCAACACACCCCCTTGCCTCCCCAGGAGAAACAATCGCTGCCCACAGAGGATGCAGGAAGAACGACATGTCACACCAGAACGGAAGCATTGGGATGTCTTTGTCTCAGAGCACCTTCCACCAAAGCGCAGATAGCATGGGTGAATTGCTCTTTTGCAAACGGCCATTTTTCCCAGAGGAAAATGACACGGCATTGACAAAAATAATTTATTTCAACTCCAAGCCTTAAAATCATATTGAAACACAAAATCCATCCATCCACAGATGAGTAGATAAAAAAAATCGAGTCCATTCGCACAAGGAATATTATTCAGTCATGAAAAGGAATGAAGCATTGACACACACCAGGTCATGTGTGTGTGTGAATGCTGAGTGAAAGAAACTAGATACTAAAAGCTACTGGGTGAATGGTTTCATTTATATACACTATCCAGAACAGGCAAATCCGTAGAAACAGAAAGTAGATTAGTACTTGCCAGGGGCGGGGGGTTGGGGGATGGAAAGTGCAGCTAATGGGGACGGGATTTTATTTTGGAGTGATGAAAATGTTTTGGAACTAGATAGAGGTGGTGGTTGCACAACATTGTGAATGTACCCAATGTCACCGCATTTTCCACTTTAAAACAGCTAATTTTATGTTATGTGAATTTCACCTCAATAAAAATACATGGATAAAAATAAAAAACAGAAGCATAAAAAATACACCAATGCAAGCATTTGTCTACCCAGCTGGAGGGGGATGGGCACACACTTTTTTATCACTTTGGGAAGGGACCATGGATTGGAGGTAGGGGGTGGCCTGGGGGCCCTGAGCATGGCCAATTTGTCAGCGCTATGGGGGCCGTCCGCAGGCTGGCAGAAGTGCAGGGCTCTCAAAGGTTTTCTGTCAGGGCTTTGAAAGGCGGCCAGGTTTTTTCCCCCCGGAGCCAAGCAGTCTTGGGCCTGTTGTTCTCAGCAATCTCGGGGCCGCGTGCTAGCAGGAAACACGGCCAAGTAGGGCTTCCTGCGCGTCGGAGAGAGGAAGCTCCGTAATGTTCTGGAAGGCCGGGTTAAAAATAACCCCGGTATATAAAGAGAGCGGAGGGTCTCCTCTCTCCCTCACTCTGGCGCAGGCCGGCTGGATGTCGGGCCGAGCAGGTGGTTTGGGACGTAAAGCAAGCCAATCCCCCGTCCCTGGGCCCCGGAACTGGGAAAAACGGCCAAGTTCAGAATCGCAAGGCTGCCTCGCTTCCAGAACTTAAGCAGAATCAGGGCCACTGTGGGTGTTCCTGTTTTAAATCTTTTTCTCCAGCAAAGAATTCAACCTCCAGCCGCTATCAGGGGAGACAGAGAGCTCGCTGTGATTGCGGCTGTGAATGCACGTAGGCTCGGGGCTTGGCAGCCAGGGTTCCAGTCCTGGCTCTGCCACCTAACGCTGGGTCTGTTTCCCTGTCTGTACAAATGGGACTAACAATAGCTCCTATATTGTGGTAAGCACGAAACACTCAGGGGAGATGCGCTAGTGGGTGCTACATGGGGCTGAGCAATTACTATGAATTCTTACCAGTATCTCCAGGGCCTTCACTTCCCTGGGCAAAGCACGCCCGTATATTATCTCATTTAATCTGTGCGTCAGTTCTTGTATCATCCTGCCCCCTGACAGGTACAGCAAATGAGGACTGGATTCAGGTGTTGTCCCAGTGACTCAAGACCACGTGGCCAAGTTGTCTAAGGCGGGGGGTCTCCAACCTTGCCTTCCAGAGCCATGGAGTGCCACCAGGGGCTTCACTGGCTTCACCTTATCCCTGCCCCGATGAAAAGTAGCAGAGATTTGAGCCAGAATCGTCCTAACTTTGGAGCCCACATTCTTTCTGCTCTATCCTTACAAGTTAAACTTTGGGAGTTAGGAGGGTGCCGTGGGGAGACGGATGTCCATCAGCCTGTAAGTAGGTGGTTTTCCATGTTCTGAGCTGGGCGGGGTTGCCTTCCTGCAGGAGCTGTCATCGCCGTTGTGACAGTGAGAACGAAGCCTAGCCATTGCCCACATTTGGGCACCAGGGTTTGGGGTGTCTCATCCCGAGCTGAGCCACACAGATCAGGAAAATAAAAGAAGACACAAATGACCATTGTCAGGAAGGAGAGAGGTGACCCCATGACAGATCCTACACATCACAAGGGCACATTATAAACAATATGTTGCCAATCGATGGCTCCGATGGCATGGAGAAATTCCTTGAAAGATGCCAGTTCCCAAAGCTCACCGAGATAGCCCTATGTCTATGAAAGAAATCTATGGTATGGTTGAAATCTTCCCACCAAGGAAACTCCAGGTCCAGAGGACATCCCTGGTCAATTTCCCCACACATTTAGGGAGAAAATAATGCCAGTTCTACAGAGATGCTTTCATAAAACTGGAGCAGAGAGCAGGCTTGGCAACCCGTTCTAAATGGGGGGCTGCGGTGGGGTGTGCTGTTCAGTAGAGCACTGGGGCCCCCCACACCTCTTCTCCCCAAAAGAGATGCTGTTCTCTTCAAGGGGATGTTTTCTTCTGCAGTTAGGGCAGATCCCCGCCAGGCTCGGGGAAATGAAAGAAACGTTTGCTCTCCAGAAATCGGATCCAGACGTGCCAGTCTTCTGAACGGCGCCTTTGTACCCTGAGTGCTGCCACAATTAGCGCCGTCCCTGGCTGCGGCCTGCGGATCGTGTCTGCCTGGGCTCTGAGGCCTCTTTCAGAAGTCACCGGCATCCTCCACCAGCTATTTTTAACTAGCCAAAGGGGACTTGTTATGGGCTGGGGGAGACCCGGTCAGAGGGGCTGGGGGGGACATCTGTGAGGCCGAGGGAGGTGGCAGGCCAGCCAGGGGGCTCCGCGTGGGGATGGTAAATGGAGGTGCTCAGTCAAACTCTGGGCCTCACTTTCCTCATCTGTCGAATGAAGGCCTGAATTTCATCAGGGGCTTTAATTCCAAAGTAGCGTGAGGGCCAAATTCCATCATGAATCTCAGAGGCCTGCTCTCTCGGCCTCTCTGTCTCTGTGTTTCTCTCTCTCTCTCTTTCTCTCTGTCTGTCTCTTTCTAACTCTCTTGCTCTCAGCATCTCGGCCGTGGGATGTGCGCATTTCTGCACAGTCCTGCCTGTGCAGGGAACAGTACCAGATGACCAGTTCTGCTGCCTCATTTTCTTTGTTCAGAGACAATATCACTGACTGATGGATCAATCGATTGTTCCTAAATCACTGGGCCAGAGCCTGTGTGCTTGTCCCCACGTTCCAGAAGAGTAGACTGACTTTTGTCCCAAACATCTCAGAATGAGCCTGTGCCCTCTCTATGATTCGAGTTTCTCCATTAAACAAATAATTTGTCTAGACCCCTCCAGGAAGCGGTTTCCCGTTCCTGCCGAGATGTCCTGCTGCCCCGCGACCTCCCAAGGGACTGAGCTCAACTACACACCAGCCTACGTGCAGCATCACCTTCTGCTAATACTCCACCTGCCCATCTGGGGGGCATGTACAGAGGGGAAACTGAGGCTCGGAGAGGTGAAGGCCCTCCCCCAGCCCAATAGGGGCGGCTGCCTGGCTCCAGGAACTAGGTTGTTCACCAAAGTGTCTCCTGATTGTTGAAATTTAAGCTTTTTTCTGGTCATCAGTCTGTGCTGGGGGTAAGGGTGGGGGGTGGGTCACAGCCCATGAAGCTGCCTTCCCTAAGCCGCCTCCTTGGTCCCATAGTGGCTTTCTTGTGGACTCACCCCCAGCTGTGATTCTAGCACCCTTGGCCTGTTGATGGCACTTCTCTGGAAGGACCTCCCCAGGCTCTGGGGTCACACAGACCCACATTGGAATCCCAGCCAGCCACACTGAGCCTCCGGACAAGCTCACTGACCTTGTGGGCCTCAGTTTCCACTTCTGTTAAAGGGGTACATCTATGGTCCTGGCTTCCCACGAATCAATGGGCCTGACAGCACGGCTCCTGGCGGCAGCTATCCAACCACAGAAGGTCCCTGATTCCTGCTTGAAACTCTCCAGGATTCTGGCCACAGTCCTGATGGAACCCCAAGCCCAGGCATGATTTTTTAAAAAATCGTGGTAAAATATACATAACATAAAGTTGGTGCCATTTTAACCATGTTCAAGTGTGCAATTCGAAAGCATTTAGTGCATTCACAGTGTTGTGCAACCATCACTTCTATCCAGTTTCAAAATGTTTCTATCACCCCAAAAGGAGACCCTGTCCCCATGAGCAGTCACTTCCTATCCCCCTTCCTCGGCCCCTGGCAACCACTGACCTGCTCTCTGTCTCTGGATTCGCTTGTTCTAGACATTTCATAAAGATGTGATCATGCAACATGTAGCCTTTTGTGCATGGCCTCTTTCACTCAGCATAATGTTTTTAAGATTCATCCACATTGGGGCATGTGTCAGTGCTTCATTCCTTTTTATGGCTGAGTAATATTCCACTGTATGGATGGACCACATTTTGTTTATTCATTCATCCACTGATGAACATTTGGGTTGTTTCTACCTTTTGTCAATTGTGACCAGTGCTGTTATGCACATGCGTGTACAAGGGTTTGTTTGAACACCTGTTTTAAGTTCTTTTGGGCCGATATCCAGCAGTGGAATAGCTATGTCACATGGTAATTCTATGTTTAACTTTTTGAGGAATCCTGCTCCATTTTGGTCCTGGCAGAATAAAGCCTGCATTCTCCATGCCCCTTTGGACACATCTGCTATTCATAGCACCTTGAGCTATCCGCCAGGAAAGACCCTCACACTGCACCAGCTTCTCTCAACCCTCGTCTTCCTCGTCTGTGCACTGATCATGGTGATGATTTAAAGAGATGATGTGAAAAATAGCCTCAGCGGTGACTTAGCACCCACTAGGACCTCAAGGAAGGATGGTTGCTCCCTCACCTCCACTCCTTGAGTTTTTTCTTCTCCTCTATGTGGTATTGCCAGATAAAACACAGGATACCCAGTTAAATATGAATTTCATATAAATAAGAGGTTTTTCTCATTCTGTGCAAAATTTAGGTTACACTTATGCTAAAAATTTTGTTCATCTGAAATTCAAATTTAATTGGGCGTCCTGCATTTTATTTGCTAAATCTGGTGAACAGCCTCTGTGACAATTGCTTCTCATAGTCAGGTAGAAATCCCAAAAGTTACAGAAATCACAGCCAGGCAGAAATCAAGGCAACTATGCATTTCTGGCCCCCAGCATCTGATACATCTAACTCACTTTAGCAAAATGCCTACTGGGGCGTGAGCCACCGAGATGTACCCAATACACCACAGGTTGTTGAAGAAAGGTCTGGTGACAAAGAATTTGTTAAGACCCTGGGAAATTTTTGAAGGTTTATTTCAGACAGATGACAAATGATCTAAATTTGTCCCCAACCCCAGGCTGCAGGAAGGCCAGTAAGCGAAGGGGTGAGAGCACAGTGTGGCCCCGTGAAAGGACACTTCACTGGAGCCTGCCTCCTGGGGCACAGAGGTCTGATTCACGCTTCCTCGTATTCAAATAGAGCCTGCCATGGCCGGAAGCATCTCTACAAGGGGCATATTGGCCTGAACAGGCGACACTTCTCCCTCGATTTTTCCCAGAACATGCTTCTGGGCCCTGCACACGCATGAGGCTTGGGAGGTGTCAGGCAGTGCCACATAAGGAAACCACTGTCATTGCCATCCACCCCAAGACATGACCTTGAAGGAAGACCACCTTCTCCAGGGCCGGCTGATACAACAGGGACAGGTGGCCCAGGGCTCTAGGACTTTCAGGAGGCCACAGGAATTTCTTAATTTCTTTTAAAATCAGAAGAAAATAAAAAGAACATCTAAGGCAGAAAACTGGATTTTAATTTTTTTTCTTGCCTCCAGGGGGTAATATATGAAAGGTTTAAATCAATTAAATTATTTTAACATTTTTTAAATGGAAGAAGCATATCCCATTCCATGCAATAGTTGGTACATATTTGTGCTAAAAATAAAAAGTGTTGTTTACCTGAAATTCAAATTTAATTGGGCATGCCATGTTTTATTAGCTAAATGTGGTGACCTGGGCTTTCTGTGACAGTGGGCCCTCACGGCCAGGCAGAAACCCGAGGCAAAAGCAGATGTGTCTAGATGCTCTCCCCCCAGACCCCCCCACGAAGTCCTGAGTCTCTCCCACAAAGATGAAGACAGCCTCGTTAGATGTTTGCACTGTGAAGATGGGAAAATGCCTCCTATAGGCACATAAATATCTGATGGGCTCCACATTATGTGTTTAAATGTTGGAAGGTACCTGGAGATACAACCCATTTCTCAGATGACAAAACTGAAGTTCGGAAAAGAGAAGCAACTTGCCCAAGCTGTAGGCTGTGGTTCACTAAAAATCTTCCTCTGGGGCAATGGTTTTATATTTTTTTGACGTCCTAGGCTCCCGTGTGATGAAAGTTGTAGAGACCTCATTGTAGAGAAATGTCCCAGTATCTCGCCTTCAGTTTCAGGAAGTACATAGACCCTCCGAGGCTCATCAGGGGAATAAGCCAGGTCAGGATCAGAGACTTCCAAATCAGGCAGTCGGGCTCCTGGCTCAGCAGGAGATCTGTTGTGCCTCAGTTTCCCCTCCCTCACTCCGAAGAGGTGGAAATATTACTGGCTGTCTAAATCCTGAGGACCAAGTGGGCCCCACACAGGGACTGACACATAGTAGGTCTTCAAGCAATATTAGTTTTCTTCTCGTCCCTCGGCCCTGTGTACCCACCAACTCTCTCTCTCTCTCTCTCTCTCTCTCTCTCTCTCTCTCTCTCTCTCTCTCACACACACACACACACACACACACACACACACACACACACACACACACTGGGTTGGCATTTTAAACTCAAGACCTTCCCATCTACTCCTGGAAAAAAAAGAAAGGAAAACTCCCTCTACTATACATATTTTCAAAAACTGCCCTTTTGGTGGAAAAGTTTTTACATCTTAAGAAAACCCTTATTGTTTGACTCGTTTGCAATAAACATGTGGCTATTTTTAAGTGCCAGGGGACACATGCCTGCAACCCCGTGAAAAGAATCTGTGTGTCCTCCACGCACGTCTGGAATTGCCTGAGTGATGTGGTGAGGAGGGTGAGGGGCACGAGCTGTTAGCCTGCCAGGAGCACAAGGAGCCTTCTAGAATATTCCGGAACATTCTTTCTCAGGTCATCAGAAATCATATAGTTGGGGCCCTGCCTCAAAGTTCCAGCTCTGTGAACCGTTGTTTTCCGTTTCATTTTTCCTCTTTCTTTTTTTTTTTTTTTCTTTCTGAAATCACATTTGTTTTTCCATAATCGAAAGCGCTCACACAGATCTTGCCCTGGCCTTCAAACATGCTGTTCTGACCGAGACGTGTAAACAACCGCTCCCCCCACAGCTGGCTGTTTGGGTGACACTGGAAAATCTTCTGGAGGGAAAAAAAGGGGGAGGGAAGTTTTCCAAAATTCAACTCAGGACTTACGTAACATAGAGTTTATGCAATGGGCCCCTGGACACAGATCCAGCAGCTCGTCCAGCTGCTAAAGCTCTGAGCACCGGGCGGAGAGCTGTGCTGGCAGCAATGAGACACGAGAAGGGAAAGGAAAGTTCTGGCAGGGATCCCTGACTCCTCCACGAAAGTGATAAGGGGAATGTGGGCCGTGGCTGGGAGGCCACGTGCATATTTGAAATACATTGGCAAGGCCGAGCTCTTGTAAACTGTCACAAATCTTCCATGGAAAAGGACTCCAACAGCCACAAACAGGGGAGACCCAGGCACATCTGTGGGTCTCCCACAGTGATCCAGGATTTTGTTGTTACTTCCTCTTTAATTCCTCCTAGCGCCCGCCCGTAGGGGTTCCACTGAGCCAAACACCCTTCCCATTTTATAGAAAACAAAACCCAAAGCACAGAGCAGGGAAGAGACTTGTCCCAGGAAAGTCACGTACAGCACAAGCAGCACGGGAAACTTAAAGTGAGATCTGACACCACATTCAATACTTTAAATATTTTCTTTAAAGACCACCCATCCCCCCTCCACAGGGTAGGGGGTGATTGTTGGAATCAGGACCTGAGAAATTTGTAAAGTGGGGGTGACAACAGTCGTCCAGCGCAGATGTGGCAGAGATGGCTCATTTCACAAAATTCAAACCTAAGCATTATCTGCTGGCCTGCTGCCCCTGCCCCTATCTGGTCCCCAAAGGCAGCTGGGGGAGGCTCTCAAATACGGCCAGGTTTTGTGTTCAGGGTTTGGGAGGGTTTTTCTGCAGACTATGTGGGCCATGCTCTGTGCTCTATCCTTGGATGCTTGTCAGTATCTACTACAGCCAAGACCCAGCAATCCCACCCCTAAAGAAATAAATATATATGTCCACACACACAAGAAATGTAGCCACATTATTCCTAATGGCCAGAAAAGGAAACCCAAATGTCTTCAACGAATGAACGACAGTGTATTCATTTAATGGAATACTACATGCCAGTGAAAAGAAACAAACACCTGCTACGTACATACAATGTGGAGGAACCCAGTGGGCGCAATGCTGAGCAAAGAGGTTAGACGTGAAAGAGGGCATAATTGTGATTCCACATCAGTGAAATCAGAAGAGGGAAAACTCATCTCCCGTGACAGAGGTCTGAGGTACGGCTTCCCTCGCCAGCAGAGGGAGCCTTCAGGGGTGACGGATGTTCCCATGTTTTGATCTGGGTGATAGTCATATCAGCAAAACTCACTGAGCACGCACTTCAGATGTACGCACTCAGTGGCATGCAAGTTTTCCCTTCGATTGAGAAGATCAGACAGGCATTTATTGAGCACCTAGTGCATGCATGAAGGGGCGGTGATGACGCAGACCCCACCCCTCCTGCCAGTTCAGGTGTCAGGCAGCCCACAGGTGGGAGCACCAGGTGGAGGGTTGAGCAGGAGGGTTCCACCCACGATCAGCACAGGTGCTGGGAGGCCTGCCAGCCCCGTGGCCCAGCAAACTCCTGCTCTGTCTGGGAAGGAAAAGCAATTGGTTCTGACTGAGTGGGCAGAGGGATTCCGCAGAGGAGGGACAAGCGTTGCAGGCCAACGAGAGGTGGACGGTGATAGAGAGAGAAGGTCTGAAAGAACTGCACTCACAGGGGCCACCTCGCTGTGCAGGATGAGCTGTCATCTACGATGGTGGCTACTGTGGGTGAGCGATCCCTGTGCACGAGGCACGTTACAGCTTTTATCTTGCCATTCCACTAAACACCCCCTAAGCTCCACTTGGCAAGTGTGCCCAAGGTCCCCAAATTGGGCCCAAAGGTAGCCAGGTCCCCACTGACTGCTGGCTTTCCTGGTGACTCAGCACACTCCAGGACAAGGTGTGTCTGGGAGCTGTCCGAATGCATGCAGCCTCCCCTGAGGGCCACCACCCTTAGCACACAGCCTCTGGGTGGCGGAGACACAGTGAGTCACAGGGACATGGCCCTCAGGTTGCCTGCAACGAGACCCCTTGTCGCCACAAATCAATAAGCTTGGACAAAGGCCCTGACAGGTGGCAGCCAGCCCCTCAGGAAAACTTTCCAAGTGACCCCCTTTGGACTTGATGAGGACAAAGGCAGTGGCCAGTCACCTCCAAAACTCCTCAAAAGTGAACAAATGACTCTTCTGCATGGATGTGGTCCCTCCATTCTTGTCTCAGGGAGCTTCTCTCCTCCAGGGCATTGAGGCCCACAGCCCAGGGGACAAAGGACTTGCACTATTTGATGCACATTGTCTTTATTTGGAAAATAGGCATTGGACTGTGTTTATAATGGGGGACAAGGGACTCCCCCACCCCAATTCCACCCACGGGCCACACCAGCAATCCTTTCATAACCATTCAGGGGTAATGGCAGGGAATGAGGTGGGGGCTTGTGCCAACCCACGGGCCATAGTATGAGACTCTTGACCTAACGAATCCTTATCCATCACCGCCTCCAGGCAGCCCGTCCACTCGGATGCCCCTCACGGCCTTATGAAGCTACATATACTCCCATTGTCCCAAGTTAAGAACCATCACCCTAACCTGAAAATTCTTCCAGGACAGAAGAAACCCCTCACCACCACCACCAATACTCGGGACAGAGCCTGCACACAGCAAATGCTTAAAAATGGATGCAAATCAAACCCACTAGGTTGGCAAAAATAAAAGGGGGGGGAGGAATAACAAGTGTTAGTGTGAAGAAATTGGAACCCTTGTGCATTTCTGGTGGGAATGTAAAAATGATGTGGTTGCTATGGAAACCACTCTGGCAGTTCCTCAAAAGATTAAACATAGAATTACCACATGACCCAGCAGTTCCACTCCTAAGTATAGACTCAAAATAATTGAAAACAGGTGTCCAAACAAATATGTTCATAGCAACACTATTTATAATACCCAAATATATATATATACACACACACACACACACACACACACACACACACACACACATCCATCAGTGGATGAAGGATAAACAAAATGTGGTCCATCCATACGGTGGAGTATTACTCAGGCATAAAGAGGAATGAGGAATTGACACACGCTGCAACATTGATGAACCCTGAAAACATCATGCTGAATAAGAAAAGTCGGGCACAAAAGGCCACATGGTGTATGATTCCATTTATATGAAATGCCCAGGACAGGCAAATCCACAGAGACTGCAAGTGGATTAGTGGTTGTCAGGGGCTGGGGGAGGGGACATGGGGAGGTGCTGCTCACGGGGACAGGGTTTTTTTTTTGGGGGGGGGTGATGAAAACGTTCTGGAACTAGATGGTAGTAATGGTTGCACACACTGTGGATGTACTAAATGCTACTGAATTGTACACTTAAAAATGGTTAATGGTTATGTTATAGACCAAATGCTTGTGTCCCCCTCAAATTCATACCCCAGAGCAATGGTATTAGGGGGTGGGGCTTTTGGAAGGTGATTAGGTCACAAAGGTGCAGCCCTCATGAATGGCATTAGTTCCCTTATTAAAGAGACCCCAGAAAGCCCCCTTGCCCCTTCCACCATTTGAGGACACAGCTAGAACCAGGAAGCGGGCCCTCACCAGGAGCTGAATCCACCAGCACCTCGACCTTGGACTTCCAGCCTCCAGAACTTTGAGAAAGCAATCTCTGTGGTTTATAAGCCACCCTGTCTATGGTAGTCTATTATAGCAGCCCAAACAGACTAAAACAGGCTAATTTTATGTTATAAGAATTTCACCTCAATTATAAAGAGAAAAAGAACAACAATGAATGCACAGGACCAGAGGTGCATATCTGAAATTCCACTCCCTTGCTCCTTTCTCCGAGGGTCTCTGTCTGGCAGCACCCTCCACAGCTGACTCAGCCTCCCTTCTACAAACAGCCAGGGGGGCCGTGTGTGCGAGGTCAACACAGTCCCACGCCCTTTCCCACCCTAGGTGTGCAAGCAAGCCCACAGCCGAGCCTGATAGCCATGGGTTCAGCCAATATTTTCTCAGAGGGGCGCTGTCTCTGGGCCACGGGCACACAGGTGTGACATTGCAGGCTGTGAGTCAGGCCTGGGCTGAGCTCCCAGCACAATGACACATGAGTCAGGCTGGGAGCTGATTGCGCCTCTGGTTTTTCTTGCTCTGTACATTCCAGCATATGACAGGTCTTCTTTCTGTGGTTCATAAGTCATTGTTTGGGGTAAACAGCACAGACCACTGAGTGCAAGGCTCCCCAGGGTCACGGGGGCTCTGACTTATTAAATTGCAAGTATCTAACATCTTCCATGCTGGTCATTGGGTGACAGGAAAGGGAGGTTCCCTTCCTCCAACCAAGCCCCCACAGGGCCCCGGAGTTTGCAGGAAATGCAAATCACAGATCTAAGGAGCAGCCTGGTCTCCTATGCATGGTTAGACAGAGGGTCTCCCCACTGTCTTCCCACACAGGGAAAACTTGTACACATTGTTGGTTGTCACAACTGGAAGGGCTGCTACTTGTATCTGGCAGGTAGAAACCAGGGATGCTTCTCAGCATCCTACCGTGCACGCCACACAGAGGATGATCAGCCCCAGATGTCAGCGATACTGAAGGTGGAAAACCCCGCTTATGGGGCCCTGTAACCCAGTTCTCACCCTGGCCTGCCTTCCCCCTGCCTTTTAAGATCATATTCTGGGGGATACACCTTAACCACAGAGCCGTTTTCTTGCAATAGGGACCGGAGTTAGTGGATGTAAGCAGACCCGAGTTTCTGTGTGATCTTCAGTAGGTATCTCAGCCCCTCTGAGCCTCTGTTCTTCTCGGATAACTCAGATAACCTCATGGAGCTGTGGTGCAGATTAAACCAACTCTGAGCATTAAAATGCTCATGTTCTTTAGGCTGAAAGTCAGAGAAGCACGCTTCAGACACGCCACTCAGAAGCGCCTGCTTCTCACTGTGTGTTTGAGACTGTAAAGTGTCCACATTGGGAAACTGTCGGGGGAGAAGAGGACTTTTGGGGTTTCCAGGCTCTCCTGTTAAAATTTTTCTTCCAGCAGGAAGGCACCATGAAGGGGGCACATCCTGGCACTTGGCCCAGTGCCTGATCCAGGCTATTGTCATATTCTGGTTTCAAGGAACCAAAAACCTCCCTTTGGCTCTTGAAGATGCTTGAGGAACGTTCCTTCAGTGCCCCAGTCATAAAGCACAGGATTAATTACCATCACAGTGAAAAGCCATGAGGACAGCAGGTAACCCTGGTATGACATGACATGGAGGACGCCCACCTCTGTGGTCCTCTCCCCCAAACCCCATACCTCCCCCACCCCCGGCTAATCACAATAAAACATCACGCAAACCCATACTGGGGGACATGAAGATGTGTTGCGGGGATACTGGCCAGCTCGTCATGATTCTGCCAAGGTCATGAGAAAAACAAATAAGTCTGAGAAATCATCACAGACCAGAGGAGACTGAGATGAAGGTGGGATCCCAGAACCGAAAGAGGATATTCATGGAAAATCTGGGGACATCTGGACAAATTCGGGAGTTTCGTCAATCACATCATCCCAATGTCAGTTTTTCACTTTCCACAAATGCCTGTAAGAAGTTAATTTCCAGGGGAACTGGGCGAAAAAAATACAGACCTCCACATCTAATCTTTGTAACTTTTCTGCAATAGGATTTGTCATTCCCAAATCAAAAGGTTATTTGTAAAAACAACAAGGACTCTAAGCTAAGACAGGGAGGGGAAAACCGTTATAGGAGACATACTTAGGCGGAAACGTCATTCCTGGTCTCTCTGAAATTCAAATTTAACTGGGTGTCCTGTGTTTGATCTGGCGGCTTTAGTCTGGGCAGAAAAGGAGTTCCATTAACTGGGATGGGAGAGAGAGGGACGGGCTGGAACTGGGGGGGATTATGAGCCCCCATTTCATCGAGGCCAATGATGACTCAATAATGGTAATGATAACAATAACAATTGCGTCTCTTGACATGTATCTTACTCCACCCTGGCTGTTTGTGGGTGCGCCTTACTCCCTACCAGACTCAGGGAACCTGCAGAGGGCATTCTCTGCCACATCCAGCCGCGGGCCCAGAGTGCAGAGCCCCCAGCTCTCCTTTCCAGCCAGCTCCTGACTCTATGCATACATTTCCTGGAGCCGCTGTAACAAATGATCAGAAACTGGGGGGCTTTACACAACAGAAATTTATTCTCTCACTGTCCCAGAGACCAGAAGTCTGAAGTCAAGACTGGGTTCCTTCTGGGGTCCTAAAGGAGAATCCATCCCAGGCCCTCTCTCCCTGCTCCTGGTGGCTGCCGGCCACCCTTGGCATTCCTTGGCTTGTGGTTGCATCGCTCCAATCTCTGCCTCCGTTGTCACACGGCATTCCTGTTGTCACATGTCACTTCTCTTTTCTAGTGACAACTGACACTGGACTTAGGGTCGCCCTAAATCCAGGATGATCTTATCTCGAGATCTTTCACTTAACTACATCTGTAAAGACCCAGTTTCCAAGGATTTCACATGTACAGATGTGAGAGGTTAGGATGTGAGCATACCTTTTGGCAGTGGGACACCGTTCACCCCACTGTACTGCAGATAGTTTTCTATCAGAGCCTGTCTCTCTTTAAGATTGTTTTCTACCCCGAATTCAACCAGAAAAGCATTCATCGTGTAGGGAACACAAGCCAGCCATTCGCCCAAGGTCAATGTGCAAAGCTACACAGATGTTGAAGAGCCAGGAATGGGGGGTGGGGGGTGGGGGTGGGATAGGTGTTCCAAATCCCCCCTGAGCTTCAGTTTCCTCATCTGTGGAGGGGGCTGATTTTCCCATCCAGGTGAGATGCATTCTGTCTGAGTTGCAAGGACAAGGGGAGGGGGTATCCCAATCCTCGGCTGGCCTATTGCTTGGCTCCCAGCAGAAGGTGGGAGAAGCCCGGTGTTCTCAGAACAGGGGGAGAGAGAATGTGTGCAGGAGAGAGAGAGCTGTTGTGGGAGCTGGAAGGAGGAAATGAGATTGTGCATATAGAGGCTCCAAATAAATGTCAGAAGGAAAAGAAGTATCCCTAGGGGTGGGGGGAGCATAATTAGAAGACCCCGGCCCTCATTTCAGCTCAGTGGACCCTTTCAAAAATGGATCTGGTTAGATGGCTTCCCAAAAAATCAGATATAGAATTACCACATGACCCAGCAATTCCACTCCTAGATATGTATCCCAAAGAATTGAAAATACGGACTCAAAAGTTGTACATGAAGTTCATAGCAGCCTTACTCATAATAGACAAAAAGTGGGAACAACCCAAATGTCTATCACCTGATGAATGGAGAATGTGGTGCATCTATACAGTGGAATACTATTCAGTCACGAGAAGGAACGAAGCGCTGACACATATGACACCAGGGTGAATCTTGAAAACATACTGAGTGAAATAAGCCAGACATAAAAAGGCCATATGTATGATTCCATTGATATGACATGTCCACAGCAGGCAAATCCACAGAGACAGAAAGCAGATTAGTGGTGGCCAGGGGCTGGGGGAGGGGAAGCGGAAATGAAAATGTTCTGGAATATTTACAGCATGAAGGTGATAGTTGTACATTGTGAATGTACTTCATGTCACTGACTTGTTCACTATCAAATGGTTAATTTTATGTTATGTGAATTTCACCTCAATAAAAAAAAAAAATTGAAAGTGAAGAAAATGGACCTGAAAGATATTTACACGCCTTTGTCCTCCAAAGAAATTCTTCCAGGCACTCAGAAATCACCAGTTGCCTGTCTCAAAGATGCAGAACTTAACAAGTAAACTTTAATAACGTTAAACAGGGAGCTTACGCAATTCATGCCTCACAGAACGCAGGCTCGCCCATCGAGGATGTGTCATTACTGATCATCGGTGATGCAGACATACGACATAATAACATCACTGTTACTATCGCCCACCCTGACGACGGCACTGCACGTGAGCAGGCTGAAGCCACGCGCTCGAGGCCGTTCACAGTGGAAGGGGCAGGGCAGACAGATTTAACGCCAGCTCCTCTGGCTGACGACAGGGAACTAGGCGTCGCTCTCGGGGATTCTGTGCAGGCTGGTTATCTGGAGGAGCCAGGATCAAACATTCCTTGGAGTCAGAGGCTGGTCAGGGGGCTGTGCCAGGCTCCCAGGAAGAGGGGCCACCAAGTGCCAAGAATGTGGGGCTCACACTCATTCACTTAGCCCCCGGCCCCAGGCCTCCCCACCTCCCCCATCAGGTGGGATGCATGGCTCTGCGGGAGCGTGAGCACAGAACACAGGGGCGACCGGGAGGACAGGACGCCCCACCTGGCAAGGCACGTCAGGGAGCCCAACAGGTCCAATTAGCTGCCCAAACAAGTGACTTCACAGGCAATAGCGCTGCAGTCCCAGGCCAACAAGAGGCAAAGAGGCCAGGGCATTTGAGGTGGGCGAGGATATCACTGCCCTTTTCTAAGCTATGAGTATGGGATTGTCACTAGGTTCCAAGAAGGGACAGGGATAACACAGAATTTATTGCAGCCTTAGAGGCAGCCTGCATCCATAGATGGGTGAAAGGACAGACAAACCATGATCCAGCCATACAATGGAATACTATTCAGCAGTGAAAAGGAGAAACACGCAACAGCATGGCTGAACCTCAATCACGCTGAGTGAAAGAAGCTAAAGGACCCTACTGTATTTTTGCCATTTATATGAAATTTCCAGAAAGGGCAAATCTACAGACTCCAAAAGCACATTAATAGTTGCCTGGGACTAGGGGTGGGAGTGGGGTGGACTGCAAAGGGCAGGAGGGGGTCTCCTTGGGGTGATGGAAAGTTCTAAAGCTGGATCGTGTGAGGGTTGCACCACTTGGTATATTTTACAATATGTAGATGATACCACAAAAATAGAAATAAAATACAAAATGTTTAATATAAATAAAATTTTTAATAAAAGATAAACAAAAATGAAAAATTTAAATCTAAACAACTAGCCAAATAATTAAAATAAATCTAAATAAATAAAATGAAAAACTTTTAAGTCTAAATTTTAATCTAAATAAAATTTAAATTTTTAAATAAAATAAAAATAAATCTCAATAATTTAAATCTAAATAAAATTAAAATGTTTGATTAAAAATAAATCTATATAAAGTTTACAAATTTTAATCTAAATAACACTAAATTTTTTTAATAAAATGAAAGTAAAAATAAAACAGGTAACAAAATGGCAAACGGGTAACAAAAAAATCACTCGTACGTCATCAGTAAGAAACTGTACCTTTACATCTAGGTGCTTGAGTCATGACTGATACTGATTGTGCAAACCACTGACCTACAGGATGCCTTCAGATTCCTTCTCATCTTTACTTGGCAAGTTATTGATGTAACACCTGGGAGCTGCCCAAGGGCAGGGACCACCTTATTCTGGTTGAAGGCTCTCTCTGGCACCTGCCCAATAAGAAGTATTCCATAAACGTCTATTAAATGCAGACTGAGGCAGCAATGGTTTGGGAGGGCCACCTCAGACTCGAGTACAAAAGCAGCTGCCCTGGCTTCTCCCTGTGGAATCATCTTCAGGCCAGAGATACAATTTTCTGCTTGCAGGACGTACAGTCTCTTTCTATATGTATAGTCTCGATGCATCTGTGAGTGGGCATGACTGTGTGCCAATAAATTTATGGATGCTGACATTTGATTTTCATAGAATGCTTATGTATCACGAAATACTATTCTTCTTTCCATTTTTTTCAACCACTTATAAATGTAAAAAATCTTGCTTAGCTATTGGACAAACAAAAGCTGCTGTGGTCATATATCGTATGATTCCTTGTATCTGAAATGTCCAGAACAGGCAAATCCATAGATAGAAAGCAGATTGGTGGTTGTCAAGGGGCTGGGGGAGCGGGGTGGGGAGTGACTGCTCATGGGGATGGGGTCTCCTTTTGGGTGATGAAAATGTTCTGGAACTAGGTAGAGGTGAGGGTTGCATAACACTGTAAATGTCCTAAATGCCAGGGAATTTTTCACTTTAAAATGGTTAATTTTATATGTGAATTTCACCTCGAGAAGAATTATAGACACACATATACATGTATATAATTAACATTGGAATACACATGAAATGTAAAGAATAATACTATTGATATTTTGATACATTTTTTAAAGCTTCCAGCCAGAGCAGGTCAGCCCTTGGTTTAGGTAAAAAAATTGCTACCAGGAAGGAAGGACCTCTTCTAGGAAAAGTCCTTTGTATGTGGTGTCTCCTATCTAATCAACATGTGACAAGGCAGGCATTCTCATGCCTCTTTGATGGGTGAAGGACTAAGGTCCGAAACGAGAAGGCCATTCATTCAAGGTCACTGGGTTGTGAAAGCCAGGGCCAGAATCTCACCTGGGGATCCTGGCCTAGCCCCCTCTCTTATGTCCATCACTTACTATGCTGAATAGATCTGCCGTGAGGATGAAATGAGAAAACATAGGCAGCTCTTCAATGCAGTGCTTGGCAAACAGCAGGTGCTTAATCATTGTCCCTCCCTCCCCTTCGCCTGTCTTCTGTGTGACCTAGACTAAAGCAGCCATGGCTGGCTAGTGAGGAGATGAAGAGTTCTCATAGGAATCTGGCAGTCATGAGCCACGTAAGCCTTGCACCTTCCCCGCACAGCCACTACTTAATTGTTTATAAGCAATAAGAAAGCCCCAGAGACAGTGAGACAAACTGGAAAGTGCCCTTTCTCATTGAGCCTCAGCTCTGAGCATGGCAGTGGCAAGGGGATGACCTCGGTAAGAAGCCCACTTGCAGGGGCGTCCCTCTCCACATCCATCATCCTCAAGAAATGCCGAGCTGCCAAATATCTTTACAACTTGGGGAGCCCAGTTTGGCAAGACGCTGTGAAAGACTTGCGCAAACTTAAGCAGAAACACCCCCATCCACCCAGCTGGGAGTCGTCGTCCAGTTGCTGCTGTCATGCAACTATAATTCCTCTAGAGCATTCATAACTTGTCTTGGAAGCTCAGCTGCATTTTCGGTGACGTGTTTTCTGTAGAATTCCTGAGTGCTTGCTCTTGGAAGTTGGGCTAAGTGTACACAATAGTTATTTGGGGTGGAACAGCTGGTAAAGGGAGAGGCGGGCTAAACTCGAGAAGAAAAGTGGAAAGCAATGAAGAAAACTAGAAATGACCAAGACTCAGTTCAAGGAGATTGTGGGGGAGTAATGGGTCACGTACTTTTTTAGCTTCCTCTCCATGTCCAGCAGAGCACGGAGAGGGAGATCAATGTTTGCTGCTCAGACTGACAACTTCTGATTCGCAAGTTTCCTGAGCCCTTAAAGTAACAGCCTGGCAGGAGATGGTAAATGGGAATACATAAGGACCATTCACACAAGCCTCTGCCTGGAACAGACATCACCAGTCAATCGCAGTACTGTGTCCGAGCACTGAGCCTGGATGCAATCTCAGGGACTGTGCCAGCACAGTGCTCAAGACATTATCAATGGGTTAGAGGAAAATGATCTGCCTCCTGGGCTTAGACTATTAATGTTAGGTTGTTGGGTGACCTGGGGGAAGAGAGGAGAACAAGAGTATCACCATCAAGGGGCAAAAAGTTCCCAACTGGGAGAGGGGGGCACCAAGGCACAGACCTGAAGCCGGTCCCTACTCTCTCAGAACTTACCCATGACACTTAGCACCCACCTTGGGTTTCAGCATGGTCAGTTCACTTACTGACCATGTAACCCTTGGAGGTGTGACTTTTGCCCACCCCGCCACCCTTAGCAGCTGAAAGGACAGGCTGCTCAGAGGCTGGGAAGCTTTGACAAGAGTAAGTCACCCACCTAGTAAGAGGCAGTGCTGGGAACCTGAGTTCAAGTCTAGAGCTCTTTCTCCAAAAGCATCATCACCTGAGATGTCACCAGGACACACACACACACACACACACACATACGCAGGTAGACAGAGCCTGGATAGCAGGGTGACAGGACCACAGCATGAGAGGCCCCATTTTCAAGCACCCCCAGCACTGAGCTTCTCCCATGGTGCCTTGCCTGGGATCCCATCTGGCTTATTTGCTCATGTCCTTAATTGGGCAGCAAGCACTCTTGAGCATTTACCCGTGTTTCTCATATCTCACGATGAAACTGAGGCTCAGAGAGGTTAAGTGATGTGCCCAAGGTCACACAGCAAAAATGTAACTAAAGTCCACGCTCTTTCCATTCATTGGTGGCTCTGTGTGTTCCATTCACCAGGCGCTCTGAAGTATCCATACTGCTGCCAGAGGTGCTGGTGGATAGCCAGCATCCTCGCATCATGTTTGTAGCAACACTGGGTCCACAGCTGGGCCTGCTAAACACAGAGATGAATCCAGGGAGGTCCCTGCCTTGGGGGCCTCCCTGTCTGGAGAGGAGGCCAGGTAGGAGACCAGCTGGTTTATCAACTGGTATGAGCTTTCTGGGGTGGCCACCACAAACTGGGTGGCTTAAAACAACAAAACTGCATGCTCTTATTGTTCGGGGGGCCAGAAGTCTGAAATCAAATTTTTGACAAGGTTGGTTCCATCTGACGAGGCTCTGATGGAGAATCCATTCCAGGCCTCTCTCCCAGCTTCCAGTGTTTCTAGGCAATCTTTGGTGTTCCTTGCCTGTAACTCCATTGGTCCAATCTCTGCCCCATCTTCATATGATTGTCTTCTCTGTGCTTGTGTCTCTGTGACCTTTCTCTTATAAGGACTCTTATCATCGGATTTAGGGCCCATCTTAGCCCAGAATGATCTTACTCGAGACCCCTAATTACACCTGCAAAGACCCTCTTTCCAAATAAGACCACATTCACAAGTATCAGAGGTTAGGACTTGGACATCTCTTCTGGGAGACACATTCAACCTATTGCCCATGGCGACAGAAAAAAACAAAGTCTGCAGGAGGCTGGACTGAGGTGGAGAAAGTGTGGACAATCCTGCACGACAAGGAGACACTCCCACGTGTTCCTCTGAGAAGCGGTAAGAGAAATATCCACTCGTTTGCTTGTCCATCCATCGGTGAATATTTATTGAGTGCCTACTGTGTGCTGGGCTTGGCTTGGAGAGCACAGTGGATCCAAATAATACCTGGCTCCCACCCTCCCCGCAATTCACACACTACTTGTTGGGGAGTCAGAAAAAAGCAAAAGGGTAGATAAAAATAATGACCAATAGTGAAAGTGCTGTAGAACAAACAAACAAAAAGAGGGAGCAGAAAGGAATTCTTCTTTCTTGAAGAAGAATAGGGCTGGTATGGGTGGGGCTGGGGGGAGCATGGAAAGCCCACACTTATGCTGAAACACATAGAAGATGAGCTGAGGACAGCTTTTCAACAATGGTCCTGGGACCACCAGGTATTCACAAGCAAACACAAACAAACAAAAAATTAACTCAAAATGGTGCATTCACTTAAATGTAAAAGGCAAACCTATAAATCTAGACAACAACATAGGGGAAAATGGAAATGAACTTGGGTTTGGCAATGACTTTTTAGATACAAGACCAAAAGCACAATTTGTGAAAGGAAAAAGTAATAATCTGGGCTTCATTAAAATTAAAGATTTCTGCTCTACAAAAGGCACTGTTACGAGATTCAAGAGACAAGCCACAGGGGCAGCCGGTTGGCTCAGTTGGTTAGAGCACAGTGCTCATAACACCAAGGTTGCTGGTTTGATTCCCACATGGGCCAGTGAGCTGCGCCCTCCACAACTAGATTGAAAACGACTTGACTTGGAGCTGATGGGTCCTGGAAAAACACACTGTTCCTCATTATTCCCCAATGAAAATTAAAAAAAAAAAAAGACAAGCCACAGACTGAGAGAAAATCCTTACAAAACACCTATTGGATAAAGGACTGGTGTCCAAAGTATACAACAAACTCTTCACACTGAATAAGAACACAAACAACCCAATTAAAAACTGAGCCAAAGATCTGAACAGATACCTCACCAAAGAAGATATGCAGATGGCAAATAAGCATATGAAAAGATGCTCTACATCCAGATGTCATCAGGGGATTTCAAATTAAAACAGCAATGAGATACCACCACATAGCTATTAGAATGGCTAAAATATGAAAAACTGACAACACCAAATGCTGCCGAGGTGGTGGAGCAACAGGAACTCTCATTTCTTCATTGCTGGTGGGAACGCAAATGGTACAGCTCCTTTGGAAGATGGTTTGGCGGTCTCTTACAAACCTAAACATAGTTTTATCTTAACAATCCACCAGCTGCATCTAGGTATTTACCCAATTAATTTGAAAACTTATGTCCAGGCAAAAACCTGCACATGAATGTTTATAGCAGCCATATTCAATATATATTCAATATAGCAACTATATTGCCCCAAACTGGAAGCAACGAAGATGTCCTTCAGCAGGTGAATGGATAAACTGTGGTACATCCAGACCACAGAATCTTATTCAGCGATAAAAGGAAATGAGCTATCAAGCCACGAAAAGACATGGAGAAATCTGAAGTGCATATTGGTAAGGGCAAGAAGCCAGTCTGAAAATGCTACATCCTGCATGAGTCCAACTATGAGACATTCTGGAAAAGACAAATCTGTGGAACCCAACCAGGGGTTAGGGAGGAGAGAGGGATGGAGAGGTGGAGCACAGGTGACTCTCAGGACAGTGACATGATTCTGTATAACGGTGTAACAGTGGATACATAAACACTGTGCATTAGTCAAAACCCATACAACATACACTACCAAGAGTGAACCCTAAACTATGGACTTTAGTTAATAATAATGTATCAATAGAGGCTCTTCAATTGTAACAAATGCACACTAATGCAAGATGTTACCCATGTGCAACCTGTATGTGGATGGGACGGCACGTGGTCACTCTCTGTACTATCCGCTCATTTTTTCTGTAAACCTAACACCACTCTAGAAAAAAAGACAGTTCATTAGTTAAGGAGGCGGGGGCAGATGAGCTAGAGCCAACCAAGTGGAAAGTGAGAGGAAGGAATGCTTGGTGAGGGCACAGCAAGTACAAAGGCCTGGAGAGGGAAGGTACATGGCTAGTTTCAGGGCCCGAAAGGAAACTGAGAGAGTGGGAAGGGAGAGGGATGGGCTGGAGAGAGGTGCAGGAGCTGTTGGAGGCTCAGGAGAGGACAGAGGCCTGTAACTGCCTCCGAACCATACATCTTGGGGATCAGATTTGATTCCCTAAATCTTTCCCTCGTTATCATATGGGGAAACTGAGGCCCAGAGAACAGCAATGAGAAAAGCACTCAAAGACCGCTCATGGGGTGTCATCAGCACTTCCACAGAAAAAGAGAGAGGCTGCGTGACCCTCACAATATCCGTTTGGTAAGGTACTATTATTGCCTGCATTTCACAGATGAGGAAGCGAGCCCAGAGAGGCTAAGTCACTTGCTCCAGGTCACACAGTGAGGGGTCAGTGGCCAAGGCTGACTCTCACCCATCACGGTGGCAGCCACAGGGAACACATCTGAGCTCACCCTGAAGCCTCCAGCAGCCCGGGGAAGCTGCAGAGAGGATCCCTGCCTCCTCCAGCAACTGTGCCTAGCACTGAAGCACCTCCGGGGCCCCACTGCCTGGCAAATAGGGCTTATCAGCGAGTGTTTGTCGAATGCACAGTTGGATGAATCACGGTAAGGTGGTGCACCTCAGGCTCCTTCCAGCTGGGAGGGTCCAGGATTGTGGACCCAAAAGGGGTTCCTTGGCACCTGTACGGTACCAAGGCCACCCTCCTGTAGCAGTCCTGGTCTGTTTCACTCCAGCTGCTGTCAGTAGCAAAGCCCTTCTGGCCCCCAGGGAAGGATTCCAGGGCAGGGGCTACCTGCACCCATGCCACCTGGCTATGGGACTGCGGATCACCCTAGAGGCCTCCCGGCCTAGAACGTGGGTTCTGGGGTCAAGACACCTCAAGCCTCTCCCAGTGCTCCCTGGGCCTCAATTTCCCTGCTCTGAAGGGCTTCCTGGAGGGACAGCCTCTCAAAGACTGAACATTTTTCTTGATGTCGCCATGCAAGTTTTTCTCAAGGTGATGGGTATAACAGTTGGTGAGGCTAGGTGCGCCCCCAGAAAATGAGTGGTGAAGTCTCACCATCTATCATGAGTCCTGGGAACCCCAATCTCCCCATCCATCAGGGTTCCGGGGGAACCCCACTCCGAGGTTGTGAGGCCAATCACGCCACCCATCTGGGGTTCTGGGGACTCCTCTGAGTTGTTGGGGCCCACTCGCCCCATGCACCAGGGATCCCAGGAGGCCGCAGGGCCCATGTTCCGCTCAGAGTCCCGGGTCCCGGATGCCACCCCCGCTCCAGGTCCTCCCCGTCTACGCGCAGGCGGGAGCCCACGGGGCGCCCCGGGGATCCCTGGGCGTCCCGCGGCTGTTGTGGAGCGTGTGTTGATGCCGTCGCCAAGGAGACGCGCGGAGGCGGGCCGGGTCTGGGGGCGCGGCCTGGCGGCGCGAGAGGGGCCGGCCAGCGGCGTAGGGCCCTGGCCGCCACACTGGCCAGGGACGCCGCCGCCCGCCGGCTTATATACCGCGGCTAAATTTAGGCTGCGCCCGGAGCTCGTCCCCATCCGGGACGCGTTTCCGCTGCCGCCGCCTTGGCCCGGCCCCCGAGCGCGCGCGTCTATAAGGCTTGGGCGGGCCCGGCCGCGGCCCGCAGAGCCGTCCCCGCCCGCCGCGCCCCATCAGCCGCTCACCGGTGTCCGAAATCGCGTCGGTCCCGGGTCCCGGCCATGGCGCTGAGCGAGCCCATCCTGCCGTCCTTCTCCACTTTCGCCAGCCCGTGTCGCGAGCGCGGCCTGCAGGAGGTGAGGGCGGCAGAGACTGCCGGGGCGGCCGGCTCAGGGTAGCAGAATGTGGGCTGCGGGGTAGTAGAACGCAGGCGGCGGGGACGGTGGGCTTAGGGTAGTAGAACGTAGGAGGCGGGAACGACGGGCTCAGCATAGTAGAACGCAGATCGCGGGGAATGCAGGCTCAGAGTAGTAGAACGCAGACGGCTGGAGGCGGTCCCCTGGCTCCGCCGTGCGCTCACGCCCGCTCCCCATTGCCCTGTCACCCGCAGCGCTGGCCGCGCGCAGAGCCTGAGGCAGGCGGCACCGACGACGACCTCAACAGTGTACTGGACTTCATCCTGTCCATGGGGCTGGACGGCCTCGGCGCTGAGTCCGCCCCGGAGCCGCCGCCGCCGCCCCCACCGCCTGCGTTCTACTACCCCGAGCCCGGCGCGCCGCCGCCCTACGGCGCCCCCGGGGGAAGCCTGGTGTCCGAGCTGCTGCGGCCCGAGCTGGACGTGCCGCCGGGGCCCGCGCTGCACGGCCGCTTCCTCCTGGCGCCGCCGAGCCGCCTGGTGAAGGCCGAGCCCCCCGAGGCGGACGGCGGCGGCTGCGGCTACGGCTGCGCGCCGGGTCTGGCCCGCGGGCCGCGGGGCCTCAAGCGCGAGGGTGCTCCGGGCCCGGCCGCTGCGTGCATGCGAGGACCCGGGGGCCGCCCCCCGCCGCCGCCCGACACGCCGCCGCTCAGCCCCGACGGCCCCGCTCGCCTGCCCGCGTCCGGCCCACGCACCCCCTTCCCGCCGCCCTTCAGCGGCCCCACCTTCACCGCCCCTGGGCCCGGCCTGCACTACGCTCCGCCAGCGCCCGCCGCCTTCGGTCTCTTCGACGACGCTGCTGCAGCTGCCGCAGCAGCAGCTCTGGGTTTGGCACCGCCCGCCGCCCGAGGTCTCCTCACGCCGCCCGCGTCCCCGCTGGAGCTGCTGGAGGCCAAACCCAAGCGCGGCCGCCGCTCCTGGCCGCGTAAGCGCACCGCCACTCACACCTGCAGCTACGCCGGCTGCGGCAAGACCTACACCAAGAGCTCACACCTCAAGGCGCACCTGCGCACTCACACAGGTGGGAGCGCTGGAGGGGCGGAGGGGCGGGGGGGCGCAGAAGGAGGGGCGAGCTGAGAAACCCCCCAGAAGGCGGGATACAGGAGACTGGGGAGGGGGCGCGTGTGTTTAGGACTCCCCTAGGGGCGTGGCCTGGGAAGACGCGATTTTAGGAATCTGAAGGGAACTGTCGCAGAATATTGGGGAGAGGGGGCGGGGCGCACGCTTAGGACCCTCCGGGGACCGCGGCTCAAGACTGGGGAGAGAGTGAGCGCTTTGGAACCTTATTGAGACTGTCTCAGAATGTTGGGGACAGTATGCAAGTTTAGGACCCCTTTGGGGGCGTGGCTCCAAACACGGGAGTGGACACTGTACGCTTCGGGCCCCTGGGGGCGAGAATAAGGACGTCCACGATTGGGCGACACGTGCCTAGGACCCTTAAAGGTTCAAAACGTAGAGGGGAGTGCCTCAGGGAGCTGGTTAGGGGTAGGTTAAGCGCACGCCCGAGTAGGCACTATTGGGGTGAGGGTGCGCACAGGCGGACAGTAGAGACCCTAGGAGGAAAACTGAGGCCCGCTTTCGCCCCCTCTCTGCAGGCGAGAAGCCTTACCACTGCAACTGGGATGGCTGCGGCTGGAAGTTTGCGCGCTCAGACGAACTCACGCGCCACTACCGCAAGCACACGGGCCACCGGCCGTTCCAGTGCCACCTGTGCGACCGTGCCTTCTCGCGCTCTGACCACCTGGCGCTGCACATGAAGCGGCACATGTAGCCTGAACGACCCCCCACCCACTCGCGCATGGCCGTGGCGGGACCCACGCGCCCAGCGCGGCCCCCTCCGAAACTGTGACTGGTATTTATTGGGCCTAAAGAACCGGGCCGGGCACAGCGTGGCCACCGAGGGGGCTCCCCCGACGACGACGACGGTGATGCCCTGGTCCCCATCAGAGACTGAAGGCCCGGTGGGAGAAGACCACAATTCTCCTTGACGAGTTTTGTTTTCAAAATGGTGCAATAATTAAGTGTGGTCTTCCCCCCACCGGGTCTACACTAGAGGATCGAGGCTTGACGCCTTGTGAAATGTATGCAACTTTTTTTTATAGTATTGTACATAGTGACTGTGACAGATATTGTATTAATGTAAATAAGGAGACAGGTGGGCATTTTGGCTGCCTGGTTGATTTTTATAAGACTCGTTGGTTTTTTTAATTAAATGTTTTCTCATCTTTTTGAAAAATCACAGCGCTCTTTTGGCTGCTTGGAAGCTAGGGGCTTGGGGCACTTGGGAGGGGGTGGGGAAAACAGGCAGCTCTGATGGAGGGCAGCCTGTGGGGGGTGAGGGAGGGTGAAAGTGGGTCCTGCCCTGGCCAGCATGCAGGTTGCCAGCTGCAGCACCCAGCTGCCAGGAACCTGTGGGTTTTTCTATAAATTTAAACACTGCGTTTTAGGACTGAGGGAGAGCTATTTTAAGGTTGTTCCCTGAGCCATAAATTGCCTCCTTTTCCCCAGAGCTGGGGAAAGTGCTGGTCCCACTGACGTGGCCCCTCCGGGCTAAAAAAAGCCTTACCTACTTCTGAAGCTTCTGAGGTTTTAGCCAAACTTCTGGAGTATGCAGGCATTTTTTGAAGGGGGGGGGGCGGACAAAAATGTTAAGTTTCTGACATGCTTTGCCTTTTGCCTTTTACTAGTCTTGCCTTTAAGCAGGATTTTTTTTTTTTTTTTTTTTTTTTTTTTTTTAAGGAATGGGTTCCCTATCTTCTTAGAAAAAAAGGAAGTCCATATTGAGAGCCACACATGGTGGGTGCTCTTTTCCAGATGGGGAAACTGAGGCCCAAGGTGGTAACTATGGAGTAGTGGTGTGGGGTGCTAGCCTGGTCTGGCTGCTTCCCGAGGATCCCCAAACCCCACTAGAGGCGATTAGGGGCTTTCTGCAGCAAGCCACCTGTTGCTTCCATTGGAGGGACTCGAACACCCTCCTGCTGGTGCCATTGTGAGAAGGAGTCACATCAGAGCCTTAGTGGATGGAGGTGGCCACTCCAGTAACCCACCTCATGAGCAAGGGAGACCCCTGCCTTCTACCCCAAATGTCTCAGTCAGGGGAGAAGGTTGCCTTGCCATGCCCTCATCTTCCCCCTTCTTGGGGCCCTGGGTGGGTAACCATGGCCACCAACAATTGCACAAGTGTTTTCCAGAAAGTGAAAATAGCTCATAACAGCACCCATTTTAAAACTCTCTCGCCCGTTGCGACAGAGGCTGGGATTTCCTCCCTCCCTCCATCCTCCCCACCCCACCATGGCAGCCCTGGAAACAGCTGAGAGCGTTTGGTAATCCAAAAAAGCAGAAATGGGAGATGACAATCTGATTCATCCTTCTCGAGTAAATAGCTTGGCCCCACTTCCGCTGGTTGCAAAGAGTATGTGTGTGTGTGTATCTGTAAGAGAGAGAGAGACAGAGAGAGCGAATGTGAGTGCCTCCTGTACCCTCTCTGCAGCTTTTGCCAAAACTTTCCCAGAGGGGAACAGTGGCCCCTGGACCTGTGGAAATGCCCCCTCTTTGCTCAGAGCGAGTTTTGGAGGCCCTGGGGGAAAAAGAAAGATAACAATAAATTTTCATTTTTGGTAGGGTCTCCAGTCTTTCCCATGAGTTTAAACTTATGGGGAAAGCCATTTTTCTGCTTACCTGAGAACCCCTCCCAGGTGCCCCCACCCCAGGCCTCTGAGTCCAAGGAGAGGCCAGTTATAATGGGACTGAAGCTGTTGAGTTTGTGTTTCCTGAATGCCTCCAACTGATAGAGCGTCATGCTCCAACACAGCTGTAGGTTTCAGCAAGAGACACTCGCCAGGCAAAGGGGCTGCTCACACTGATTGATGCAGACACAGCCCTCTTCGTTTTCTCTGCCCCTTTCAGAAACTCAAGTGTCGACTTCCATCTAATATCTTCTGGATGGGTGGTTTTCAACCACGGGTGACCAGATCTGGAGGAATTTTTGGTTGTCACAACTGTGGGGGGGGGTGGGGCGGGGGGGGGCGCTGCTGCTGGCATCTAGTGGGTGGGGTCCAAGGAAGCTGCAAAAACATTCTACAATGCACAGGGCGGTTCCCCACCACAGAGGATGAGCCGGCCCCAAATGTCAGCAGTGCTGAAGTTGAGAAACCTGCTCTGGTTCCTAACAGATCATCGTTCTTTGCTTTTATGAGCAAGGAGGTGGCCCCGTCCCAGGAAGCAAATTTCCATGTCAAATGTCACCCGCAGAAAAGTATTGATAAAACCTCACTGCTGGGCCCAGTCTGGATCCCAGTGAGAAGACACGGAACCTGGACACTTTGTGTTCCCATGAACAAAGTCCTGGTATCCATTTGAGAAAACATTAAATATCAAACAAGAAAAAAATATCACCCTGCATTCTACAATCCAATTCCAATCACAGTTTTTTTTTTGGAGGGAGGGATTGCTGGCCAGTGGCTGAGTTGTTGTCACAAGGCTGTGATTATCAATGTATCCTTTTTTATTTTTTTTCCAGGCAAGTTTATAACCATTTTTCCATGTTTTCTTCCTCCATGATATGTTTTTATTATCATTTCAAATGGCGGTACAATATTCCATTTAGGTGTGCCAGGATTTGCTTGTACAAACAAGCACTGAGCATATGTATATGCTTGGCCATGTTTCAGTTTTTCCTTGGGAACGGAGGTGGGTAAAAGAGTTGGAAGCGTTGAAGGTTTGTGGAGGTGGCTTTGGGCTTTGGACATCGCCAAAATGATCTCCCAAGAGTGACTCCAGTGATGAGGGAAGGATACTGGAGCCATTTTTCTGCTAGAGTTTCTTGTGTGTCAGGGAACCCTGACATCCTGCAGGATGGTGTGATGTGAAGTGGGGGAGGGAGAGCTGTGAGGGGGTAAGGTGAGTCAGCACCCTGCCCCATCTGCAAAGCTGAGCGAGCACCCAGGCCCACCCCCACCCTGGGGTGTTGAAAAACAACAGGCCAGAGATGGCTTGTGAAGGCACCAGTGCCAGCGGCTTCCTCCAATGGCCTGGACCCACACTGATTTGAGGATGGATCATTCTCTGGGGTGGGGACCATCAACTCAATGCCAGCAGTACCCAACCCCCAAGTTGTGACAACCAAAAATGTCTTCAGACATCGCAAGTGTTCCTTGCGGGCAGGATCACCCCAGATTGAGAACCACTGTGCTAGGGGTTCTGTGGACACCTAAGAGACTGTGCATCTGTAATTATCTGACCTACTGAGTGCCTAGGATGCTGCACACATTTAAATACACACACTGAGTGAAAGGGAGAGACAGTAAACTCACAGATGCTGGGGAATCACCCTGGTTTATACCATCTAACCCATCAGGAATTTATTCTAGGTACATAGTGGGAACTAGGGACCTAAATCAAAAATTTTTCCCCAAATAGCACAGCTTTTCTCACCCTTGGCACCACTGACCACAGGGGCTTATCACTCAATGGTGTGGAGGCCCATCCTGTGTGCTGTAGGGTGTTAAGCGTGTCCCTTGGCTCCACCCACCAGATACCACTAGCACCCCCTCCCCCAATCAGGACAACCAAAATGTCTCCAGACACCATCAAATGTTCCCTGGAGGAGGAGGGGACAGAATTGCCCACAGTGATGACCAGTGCTTAGGCAAAAAACACTCTTCCCATGGAAGCCCTCAGGTCTGCTGTGTGTGCCTGTTTCCTTACCTGAAGGTAAGGGTGCTACAGCCAGAACACAATGACAGAATGGGGACCAGGGCCCAGCACTGGGGCGTGGCCAGCACAGTGGGTCTCCTGGGATGAGGTTGATGTACTTGCATTTTAAGTCTCCCTGCCCCTCACCATCTGCCTCTATGTCTAGATGATAGATGATGATTGGTAGATGATAGGTAGATAGACAGATAGACAGACTGATGGTAACCTTTCTTTCAATTGCCCTCTCTCCTTTCTGTATTTTTCATCTCTCAGTCTCTCTCTCCTTCTCTCCCCCCTTCTGTCTGTCTCTGTCTCTCTCTCCCTTTCTGTCCCCTCCCATCCATCTCACTGTCTTCCCCACTTCCCCCTGCTCCTTTCTCTATCTCTCTCCTTCCCTCCCTCCTAATCATTTATTCATTCATGGTCCCGATGCCTCAGCCTCAAGTGGAGTCCTGGCGAAGCAGAAGTGACTCAGAAGTGACTCAGCTTCGGCCCTTCACCGAGAGCCAGTTAACAAGTGTTTGTTGAGTGACTAACCCAGTGCTAACTTGAATTGAACTGCAGGATTGGAGCAGGTGCTTTCATCTCAGGCATTTTCCACATATTCTCACTTTCCACCCTCCCCACACGCCAGGGCGTTGGGAGAACAACCCACTGTTTTCCAGATGTGGGAACTGGGGCTCAGGGAGGGGAAGGCGAGCGTGGGTGCTGGTGCTGATGCAGGTGGTGGAGCCAGGGCTGGAACCCAGGTCGGCCTGGTCCTGATGTCACAGCTCTCCCGCCCCCCCTCAACCAATTTGAAATATCTACACACTGAGCTGTATCA
This sequence comes from Rhinolophus ferrumequinum, assembly GCF_004115265.2. Lineage (NCBI taxonomy): Eukaryota > Metazoa > Chordata > Mammalia > Chiroptera > Rhinolophidae > Rhinolophus > Rhinolophus ferrumequinum. The sequence goes on from NC_046301.1 coordinate 49,884,547, forward strand.
AGTTGGCTCTGTTATCCTCCATCCTCCACACACATGATCTTGGGGTTCCTGGATGCCCCAGTGAGTCCCCTCGAGGCCTCCTTCTGAGCACCTTGGAAAGCTCATTTTCCAGTAAAATCCCAGACAGTTGGGAACGGGGTCAGGTAAGGCAGGCGTTTGGCGGAGACTGGCTGGATGAATAGTTTCCTGAGATGCTGCGATAGGAAACAAAGGAGGTCTAGGAGGGCAGTTTCCCCAAAAAGCTGAACAGAGAGCTATCATGTGACCGGCAATCCCCCTCCTTGGCATAGAGCCCAAAGAATTGAAAACAGAGACTCAAACTGATGCTCGTACACGAATGTCCACAGCAGCAGGATTCACAATCAACCAAATGTCCATCAACAGGTGAATAAACAAAATGTGGTCCGTCCACGTAATAGAATATTACTCAGCCATAAAAAGGAACGAAGCACTGACACACGCTACAACGTGGATGAACCTCAAAAACATGATGCTGAGTGACAGAAGCCAGACAAAAAAAGACCACATAGTGTGTGATCCCACTGATATGAAATGTCCAGAACAGGCAAATCCATAGAGATGGAAAATAGATTCGTGGTTGCCAGGGGCTGGGGGAAGGGGGTGGGGAGTTAGTATTTAATGGGATAGAGTTTCTATTACAGGCGATGAAAAAGCTTTGGAAACAGACAGTGCGGATGGTTGATAACAGTATGAATGTATTAATAACACTGAATTGAATACTTAAAAATGATTAAAATGGTAAATTTTATGTTATATATACCTTATATTTTTTTTTATAAAAGCCTGGGAGTCTCCATAGGCGGAGTCAGGGAGTGAGATTTCTGTGGGTCTGACCCTGTGCTGAGTGTTTTCCAGGTGTCTGTGCCCATTTTACAGGTGGGAAAATGGAGGTTTGAGGGGGCGAGGCCAGCATCCACATGATGGAGCCGAGCTTTGAACCTGAATCTGCCTGAAATGAAAGCTTTTCCCATTTGTCGTAGGGTGCAAGATGGGGACTGGACTTATCATGGGGATCACTTCATAGATTGTGTAGATGCCTGACCACTGCACTGTATACCTGAAGCTGAAGTTGAATAGCATTGAATGTCAATGATAATTAAATATATGTGTGTATGTATATGTATGTGTACACACACACACACACACACACACACATGAGGTCTGACAATTAACTTCGCAAACTTGTTGCAACGATGTTGCTAAAGTTTTTTGATATCAGAGGGATTATTCATTATGAATTTGTACCAACTGGACAAACAGGTAACCAAGTTTACTATTTGGAAGTGCTGAAAAGGCTGCGTGAAAAAGTTAGATGACCTGAACTTTTCCCCAACAATTCATGGCTCTTGCATCATGACAATGCACCAGCTCACACAGTACTGCATGTGAGGGAGTTTTTAGCCAGTAAACAAATAACTGTATGGGAACGTCCTCCCTACTCACCTGATCTGGCCCCCAATGACTTCTTTCTTTACCCCGAAGATAAAGGAAATATTGAAAGGAAGACATTCTGATGACATTCAGGAAGGACATCAAGGGTAATGCAATGACAACTATGATGGCCTTTCCAGAAAAAGAGTTCCAAAATTGCTTTGAAGGGTGGACTAGGTGCTGGCGTCAGTGCATAGCTTCCCAAGGGGAGTACTTTGAAGGTGACCGCAGTGATATTCAGCAATGAGGTATGTGGCACTTTTTCTAGGATGAGTTCAGGAACTTAATCGTCCAACCTCATGTTTTTATTTATATATATATATATATATATATACATATATATATATACTTATATTTATATATAAATATATTTAAAAGTTTATATATATAAGTATATAAATATATATCTATATCTATCTCTGTAGTCGTGGGATGTAACGTACAGCACAGGGAATAGAGGCAATGGAATTGTAGCAGCTCTATATGATGTCAGAGGGGTAGTAGACCTCGGGGGTTATCACTTGGTGAGGGGTGTAAATATCTAACCATTATGTTGTTTCGTAAACCTGAAACTAATATTTAAAAAAAAAGAAATAAAATTTAAAAAATAATGCATTTTTAGAAAAAGACAGTTTCTCCCATTGAGATGCCTCAGCACTAGACATTCACTGTGTCTCTCTAGGCCTCAGTTTCCCCATCTGAAAACAACAAGGGCATTGGACCTGACGGCTCCTCTACATGGACCTCATATTGGGGACAATTTTTTCTCCCAATTAAAATCAGATGGCATCCTCCAGCAGCCCCCCACCATTGTAAAATAAATCTAAAGATTTCATTGCAGTCAGTGGGGCCCCACCTCCTTCTGCCTGCCTCTCCTCTCACCCACCTGTGACCTCTCAGCCACACTAGCCTCCTTGCTGCACACCAGCCATGCTCTCCTTCAGTCCTGCCTTAGGGCCTGTGCACTTGCTGTTCCCTGGGCCTGGAATGCTGTTCCCTGCATCCTTCCCATAGCCACTGGTAGCAGCCATGCTGAGCTATACTGAGGGTGTCTCTGCAGCCTCAAAGCCAGAAATCAGATCCTCAGGTAAGGACATGAAGCTGCTAGACACAGGGCTGGAAGAAACTAGCCCTGGAGTCTCATTTTCCAGCACCTCTGCTTCCTGCTCTGTGCCTGAGGGCAAATGGACCCTACTTGACCCTCAGCACACCGTTCCTGCTGCAGGCCACGTCCTGGGGAAAGCCTCTCTGAGGTGTCATCTCCTCATCGTTGCAGAAGAGGAAACTGAGGCCCTGAGGTGTTTCCCAGAGCCAAACACTGGTGCTAGTTCTCCCCCTCTGAAGGTGGGGCTTTTCCCTCAGTGGTGTGACCGGAAAGGCCAGGGTTTCTCCTGTTTCATGGGGGAGGCAGAGGGAGGCCAAGCTCAAGGCCCCAAGACCTGTTCTCAGCCTGAGCACTGTCTCCCTCCTCTAGCTCCCGCATCACCCTGTTCTCTTCCCTTCCATTCTTGGTTTTCGTTCTTTTTTTCATTGTGGTAAAACGCATACCGTGTTTCCCTGAAAATAAGACCTAACCAGAAAATAAGCCCTCGCATGATTTTCCAGGATGACATCCCCTGAACATAAGCCCTAATGCGTCTTTTGGAGCAAAACTTAATATAAGACCTGGTTTTATTTTCGGGGAAACACGGTATAACATAAAATTAACGATTTTAGCCATTTCTAAGTGCACAATTCAGTGATATTAAGTACGTTCACATAGTTGTGCAACCATCCTCACCATCCATCTCCAGAACTTGTTCATTTTCCCAAACCAAAACTCTGTCCCCATTAAACACTAACTCCCCATAGCCTTCCGCCCAGCCCCCGGCATCTACCATCTACTTTCCGTCTCTATGGATCTGACCCCTCCTTATGTGAGGGACCTCACATAAGTGGAATCAGACAGTATTTGTCCTATTGTGTCTGGCTTATTCCACTCAGCATAATGTCCTCAAGGTTCATCCATGTTGTAGAGGTGTCAGGATGTCCTTCCTTTTTAAGGCTGAATAATATTGCATGTATGCATGGATCACATTGTGTTTATCTACTCATTCTTCAGTGGACACTCCGGTGGCCTCCACCTTTTGGTGGTTGTGACTAACGCTGCAGTGAACATGGGTGTATAAGCATCTCTTCGAGATCCTGCTTACAGTCCTTTTGGGATTCTACCCAGAAGCTGAACTGCTGGTTTTACTTTTTAAAGCATTATTCCCTGCTGCTCAGAAGCTCAGAAATGTTTTTGTTTTCTGAGCAGCTCCCTCCGGAGCCACTGGCCAAGACCGAGCCCCTACAAATGTCCCAGAATGTTTGGTTCTCAGTTCTTCACCAGCTCGCTGCTGTGTCAGCTCCAGCCAGCCACACTCTGGGCCTCAGTTTCCTCCTGCATGAAATGGGGGCAATAACAAAAAAGTGAGGCGAGCACTGCTAATGCCGGCTCAGGGTCATCCGGAAACTCGGGTTTTGCAGCAGCTGGGGCTGTGCAGAGAGGCAGAGCATCAGCGGGAGGTGGACAGGCCTGCGGTGGAGGTGCCACTCACACCCGGCACACCCACCGCCTGCTCCACCACCAGCTGCTCTGTGTGCAGTGAGCGCCCTGCTAACCAGGCCCAGGCGTCCCAGGATGGCCTCCCGGAGAGGGGAAGCAGACGCCTGACACCAGACCAGAGACCCTCCACCAGGCAGCGCCGGGGCTGAGCCAAGGCGCAGAAATCCAGGCTCTCGCACAGGCTAAGGCCATCGGCCCTCACTCCAAAGCAGCAGAGGCCATGCAGAGAGCCAGGCCAGCCCAGCCTCCAGAGCCACTGTGCTAACCCTCGGAAACTGGGCCTATAGGCCGAGTTCCCGCCAATGATGTGCTGCTTACCAGGACGAGACTCCGTTTTCACCTAGAGCAACTTGAACAGAATATTCTATGAACAAGCCTTTCCCCACTTTCCACTCCCCATCCTGTTTTTTTTTTTTTTTTAATTTTAAATATGGGGAGTCTATAAACCAACTCGATTGAACAGGATGTCTGTAAGACCCGCCCACAGCAGCAGAAGACACATCTCTCTCAAGTGCGCAGGGAACATTCCCCAGGCTAGGCCACAAAACCAACCTCAGGCCATTGAAAAGGATCAAGATAATACTAAGTATGTTCTCCCCACCACATGGAATGAAATTAGAAATCCAAACCAGAGGGAAATTTGGCAAGTGAAGAAATCCGTGGAAGTAAAATAACAATAGTGCAGGAGCCTGCTCCGAGACTTGACCAGCAAATCCTGGGAGTGAGAGATGCATGCGAGGGCCTGAGCTCCAGAGCTTGGGGTGGAGTGGAAAGCAGATCTGGCTTTAGATGGGGGAAGGGGGGCTGGGTATACCTGGAACTCATCTGCAGAATTGGGGAGTCTGTGAGGTCTCTGGTGTCCCCCGGAGGTTTCCAGTGGCTCCTAGTAGTCTCTAGAATGGGAGCCTAGTCAGTTGCTGGGGACCCCACGATCAGCTCCCCATGGCTCTGAAGCTGGCAGTGGGGACCCCACTGGGGATTTGTGCTTCTGAGAGCCTGTCCCAGCTGTCCAGACTCACTCCTCCCTTGCTCGTTTAGAACATGCTAGAACTCCTTCACTCAGCATTCTGGCCCCTTATGGCCAGTAGCTCCCCTCCCGCTGAGCCTCTACTCCTGCCACCCCACCCCCATCCTAATCTGTGAGTCCCCCTTCCCCCACCTGACTCACCCTTACTTCTCTCCAAACTCACATCTTTGCATAGGCTGCTCCTGGTGCTGAAAAGCCTTTCTCACGTGTCCACGGGCAAAACCCTAGTCCATCCTTCGAGACTTAGCTCATGTCACGTCCGACAGGAAGCCAGCCATGACTCCACCAACACAACCCGGCCCTCCACCATGTAACCCAACCTCCCAAGGGTGGGGGCGTCGGGATGGGGATCTGGTGCCTCCATGGGACTGGGCCTGGGGGTGCTGCATGAGTGGGGGTCCTGGTTGAGAAGGGTGAGCACTATAAACTGGCAGAGTAGCTTTGCTCCCCAGTTCTCACAAGGAACCAAACCCAATTGCAGGGCTTCCGGGGTGACAGGGTTTCTTATCGACTCAAGAGGCCAAGACGGTGCTGAGCAGTGTCGGTGTACAGTGTCCGGTGGCCCAGGTCTGCGCCAGCTCTGGCGCTCCCCTCCTGGCCACAGCCCTGGGCACCTGCCGGGTCCTCTCTGAGCCAGAGCTTCGCCCTGAGCTGCTCAGAAAAGAAACATATTTTCTGCATCCATTCTTCCACCTATGGACACGTAGGTGGCTTCCATGTCTCGGCTATTGTAAACAATGCTGCAATGAACACGGGGGTGCAGATATCTCTTAGAATGAGTGTTTTCATTTTCTTCAGATAAATACGCAGTTGTAGAATTGCTGGATCATATGATAATTCTAGTCTTACTTTTTTGAGGAACCTCCATGCTGTTTTGCATAGTGGCTGCGCCCACTTACAATCCCACCAACAGTGCACAAGGGTTCCCTTTTTCCCACATCCTCGCCAACATTATCTCTTGTCTTTTGATGATATCTATTCTAACAGGTGTGAGGTGATCTCTCACTTTGGTTTTGATTTACATTTTCCTGATAATTAGTAATGTTGAACATCTTTTCATGTGGTACACACACATACACGCACATACACATACACACAATAGAGTACTACTCAGCTGTAAAAAAGATGAAATGCTGCCATTTGCGACAGCACCGATGGACTTTGATGGTATCATGCTAAGTGAAATAAGTCAGAAGGAAAAGGACAAAAATTGTATGATTTCACTCATCTGCGGGATATAAAACAAATGAACAAAACCGAAAGAAATAAACAAAGCAAAACCCAACTCACGGAATGACAACCAACTGGTAGTAACCAAAGGGGAGACCGGGTCGGGGGAGGGTGAAATGGGTAAAGGGGATCAAATACATGGTGCCGGATTAAAACTAGATTTTAGGGAGTGAGCACACGGCAGTGTATGCAGGTATCGAATTAGAATGTTGTCCACCTGACACTTATATAAGGTTATTAACCAATGTTAATTCAATTTTAAAAAAAAGTAAATCAGAGAGTTGCGTTTCCACTCGGTGGGGGCTCAGCCGTGGCTGTCCCCTCCGCTCTGTCCTCCAGTGCAGGTGGAACCCCATAGGCGGGCCTCAGGCAGGACCAGAAGATGGCACGTGTGCCGCAGCCCAGGGACGCTGGCTCAGTCCTCAGCGGGCCACACTCTGAGACACTCGGCTCTAAATTGTCACAGTCATTCAGGAAATAGTTCTGTACCCGCCAAATGCCAGACGCTGTTGTAGAGGCAGCTGTCCTAGATTGTCAAGTGCATCCTCATTGCCCTCCACCTCAGTCACCTGTGATTTCAACCTTGACCCCAAGTTGGCCTTTTGGGGACTGTCCCAAGATGGAAAGACACACTCCTGGGCCAAAACCCTAGTCTGCGCCTGCCCTCAGGGTTCTGTGATGTTCCAAAGCAAGGAGGAAAACCAGGAATCAGGAATCCAGTCGACCCCATCCCTCCGCGGGGCTTTAAAACCTGCCCAGAGACGCCAATCCTGATTCTCCCGGGCAGAATTCTCTACATTCCTGGTGTGTTTCCGTTGAACCCCAAACCTCAAACACATCCTGATGTCTCATTTCCTCAACACAGCCCCAGTGACTTAGGCCAGCTTGTGGGGGCTCATCCGTTCGTTTTGAATCATAGGAAGGTTTGTCGAAGGAAGAGTTTCTCATTTCAGAAGTTGGTGGCTGTTCCATCGAGCACGGTCGGTTCCCACCAACCCTCTGCCTCGCTTCTGTGGGGCTCACTGCAGGAGCCCGCGGCCGGCCGGCTTTGCCCTGCCTGCCAGGAGCTGGGTGCTTGGTGACAGGGGCAGCCCTGGCGGTTGACATGACAGGGGTTGGAGACACAGGACAGGTCTGAGCTCCTGCTGAGTTCACCACGGTGGACCTGGAGTCTCAGCCCCATTTCCTCCTCTGCAGAAAGAGCCCGTGAGTGGCTGTCTTGAGGGGCAGCCTCTGAGGCATGGGTCTGCACTATGCCTGGCACACAGTGGGCACTCACTGAATGAATGGTGACCGTTATTAAGAGAGAGAGGGCACAGCTCTGAAGGAGGAAGCCTGCTCATTCTACTTAATGCCACTGGCCACTGAGAAATGGGACTGGGGTGGGGGGGCTGCCATAACAATCCCAGTGTCACCAGCAACTGTCTGCCTCGGAGGTGACTTCTGCTCAGAGACAGTGTCACTGTAGGACATGACCTTGTATTGGGGTTTTTTCAAGTGTAAATCGGCATCACCTGGGTACCTTTTTTTTTTTAATCTGTGCTACACACCACCTGTTTTTTTAATATTTATTTAAAAAAATTTTCTATCACCGTTGACATTCAATATTATTTTATATTAGTTTCAGGTGTACAGTTTAGGGGTTAGACATTTGTATAATTTATGTAGTGACCTCCCTCCCCGATTAGTCTAATACCCACCAGCCCTATTCATAGTTATCACAATATTATTGACTATATTCCCTGTGCTATACTTTACATCCCCATGACTATTTTGTAACTACCAATCTGTACTTCTTAATCCCTTCCCCTTTTTCACGCAGCCCCCCGACCCCTCTCCCATCCAGCAACCATGAGTTTGTTCTCTGTATCTATGAGTCTATTTCTGTTATGTTTTTTGTTTGTTTTGTTCTTTAGATTCCACCTATAAGTGAGATTATATGGTATTTGTCTCTCTCTGTCTGACTTATTTCACTTAGCATAGTACCCTCTAGCTCATGGGTGCCTTTTTAAATGGGAGGGACCCTGACAAATTTTTGCCTGGAGGAAAACTTTTCACAATTGCTTTATTACTGTTGCTGGCTTGTTGGTTAAGAAACAAAAGGGATGTTGCTTGCAGCACTATTCCTAATAGCCAGAAAGTAGACAGGACCCAACTGTCCATCGAAGAATGAATAAAACATGTGGTCCACCCACACAGTGGAATATTACTCAGCTGTGAAAAGGAAGGAAGCACTGACACACTGCACTGTGGATGAATCTTGAAAACATGATGCTGAGGGAGAGAAACGAGACACAAAGGGCCACACGTTGTATGATCCCATTGATGTGAAATGTCCAGAACAGGCAAATCCAGAGACAGAAAGCTGATGAGTGGTTGTCAGAGGCTGGGGGATGAGGAGTGACTGCTCATGGGAACGGGGTCTCTTTTGGGCGTGATGGAAATGTTCTGGAAGTAGACAGATGTGATGGTTATACAATACTGTGAATGTACTAAACGCCACGGAGTTGTACACTTTAAATGGTTCATTTTATGTTATGTGAATTTCACCTCAAAAAACAAAATGATTTTTAAAAGAAGCAATGAGGAATAGGGGCTTCAATTGTAAAATTTTGCTATTTTTAATGAAATTCTTTTTGTGAATGTGATTGTAAAATAAAATTCATCTGAGGGAGGCATGGATAACAAAACATGGTATATACATATATGTACATATATATATATATACACACACACACACACACACAATAAAATATTATTCAGTCTTAAAAAAGGAAGGACATTCTGACACCTGCTACAACATGGATGAACCTCGAGGACATGATGCTGAGTGAAATAAGCCAGTCACAATAGGACAAATACTGTGTGATTCCGCTTACGTGAGGTCCCTAGAGGAGTCAGATTCATAGAGAGAGACAGGAAGTAGATGATGGTGCCAGGGGCTGGGGGGAGGGGAGTTAGTGTTTCATGGGGACAGAGTGTCGGTTTTGGAAGATAAAGGAGCTCTGGAGGTGGATGGGGGTGACGGCTACACAACAATGTGAATGTGCTGAATGCCACTGAACTGTGCACTTAGAAATTGTTAAGATGGTAAATTTAATCTCATGTGTATTTTACCACAATTTGATAAATAAATGGAAGAAAAGGAGGGAAAGAGGGAGGGAGGAAGGAAGGAAAATTTGAAAAATCAAACATAACAACAAAGAACTAATCTGCAGCCTCTCGGAATCCCAAACACTAATTTCACATTTGCCATGTTGTCAGTGACATTGGATCATTGTATTACCACCAGCCACACAGAAAGAATGTAGTTCAAACACTTCCGTTCTTGTTACTACAGAGAGTACACTAGCGATGTGTATAACTGGGTGCATGAGTGATTTTCAAGAAAACAACGGCTTTCCCATTTTAGGGTTTAAAAAAATTCTTTTCAGCCCATGCATTTGTCAGCCTTGAGAAAAGATGGGAAAGACGGGCCCTGATATAGAGAGTAAGGGATCAAAAAAAATTCAATGGTTTGACATTATCATTAGATTCACAGGAGGAGATGCTTTTATTTCACATAATTTCCTCTTAAACACATTGACTGTAAAATTATGGGGAAACAGGAAGGGAACCTCTGGTTTAATGGTGTTGAGAACAATATAGCAAATAATTTTTATGTTTCCAAGTAATACCACCCGCACCCTAGAGAGAGAGAGAAATCCAATCACACAGAAATCAGAAATTGTTCAGCCCTAATGAAGAAAATAAATTCAGCTGGAGTTCCTTGAGGGCAGAGAAAATGTCTGGCTCACAACCACCTCCCCAGTACCCAGCTCAGGCACTAGACCTGATGTGGCAAACTATGGCCTATGATCCAAAAACGACCCGATAACTGTGTTTGTAAATAAAGTTTTATTGGTACACAGCCACAAGCATTCATTGGCATGTATTGTAAAGCTGCTTTTGTGCTACAATGGCAGGCTTGAGTAATTACTACAGAGACTGTCTGTGATGCCCTAACAGCCAATAATATTTACTCTCTGGCCCCTTAAAGAAAGTTTGCTCTCCCCTGGTCCAGAACAAAATGAGTGTCACTAAAAGTTTGCTGAATTAACTCAAATTCAAAGTAGAATTGGCTGCTGGCAGCATCTCCTGTTTCTGGAAACACAACTGCATTTGAGGGCATCTGGTTCTGGAAGAAATGTAGTGTAGCAGATCTACCTGGTACAGTTCTCTGAGGCTCTTAGGAGAAAGCTATAAATGACAAACCGTAGGAAGGAATGCCACAGGCCCCAGGGCCTGGAGAGTGATCCCAGCCTCTCAGGTAATCTGAGGGGGGTGACTTGGCAAGAATGGCTCTGCTGTTGTTTCACCGACTTAGCGACTTAGCGTGGAAAGAATTTGCTCGATCTGGTTTCACGGCCACAACAGTCGCTCTCTGAAGGCCAGATAGGGATAGCTTCCCCAGTCTCAGTGCCTTGCCAACGTCTCCCATCTGGCTGGGGTCTCTGCGTCCCCCAAGAAAGTGCACAGCAGCCCTGGGGGGGGGGGACTCGGTCTGTTTCATGGGGAGGTAACCCAGGCCATAGCTGATGCAAAACACCTGCTCATTTGGTCAACCCCACATCTAAAGAATTTTAGCTTGGGGAATACACATGGCGCTAGCCCAGAAATTGGGGTTCACTGTCAGCAAGACAATGTGCACAAAAACAGGGTTCAAAGGTGTCGGTATGGATGTGAGAGAAGCAAAGATAGAGAAAGAGTTGCTAGAAACGTGGCCAATGTCCAGAGGTCAAAATATCAAACAATGCCACACACAGCATTTTCTCCAAGCTGGGACATGGGGCTGGGGGACAAAGAGCTGTCTGCAAAGGCAGGGAAGTGCTCTATGTCTGAAAAGAACCCCCCGACACACACAACTGAAAAATCAGGTTTCCGTTACCAGGAACCTCCATCAACTGAACCATATCCTTGGCCTGGTCAATGCTTAACAGAGAGAGAGCGAGAGAGAGCGAGCGAGCGAGAGAGAGAGAGAGAGAGAGAGAGAGAGAGAGAGAGAGAGAAGCTCATACAACTCAAGTAAGTGGGATGGAAAATGAGACAATTCTCTCGCCCTGTTGGCCTTCCCTGGGGCAGGGTGGGGGGTCGGGTGGGGACCATGCTGTCTGGGGAACCATGATACAGGACATGATAACTCTGTGGCCACACACAGATGTCCTAAGAGAACAGGTCCTCAGGGAGGCTGAGAGGCCCTGGAATTTTTCCCAGCTGTAAGGGATGTATTATCCACCTGGAAGGGCCAGAAGAGCTACCCACACCCCAGGCTCACAAACTCCAACTCCTCAAGTTTAAATGCAGGCACTGTCTATGCCTGAATGCCGTTTCATCGCCAGCTATAAAAATAATCACTGTGGAAGCAGTGACAAGCTCATGACACAGTCCAGCAGTGCCACAGAAGGGCAATGGCAACTGTCCCTCTCAAGTGGAAAGTCCCCTGGCCAAGCCTCTGAATTAGAGGCAATATCCTTGTGTCCTTGATTTTGGACACAACCGCCATTTTCCCAAATGGTGGCCAATCATCGACTTGGTCCATACAAGGTGCTCAGTACACACGAGCCCCCTTCTCTCCCAAGACCTTTGTGTGATCAACCGCACAGAAAAAGTTAGTGGCTGGTATTGGCCTCCTGCCTCCCGTCTACCCTACGCCCGTTTCCTTTAGAATTAGGCGCCCATAATGAGGAATAATGTAATCGCTTAGTTAATATAGACAGAGCCATATCTCAGCATGTTCTTGGGTAGTAGAGCGAGAATATGTCAGCCTTACTATCAAAGCGCGAAGTACTCACTATCATAGCAGCCATCGCTTTAATAATAACCATCTGAATCAGTAATAACAAAAACCACTACTACTGGCTGCGGGGAGGGGGAAATGGAGAGTTGAGATAGAGTTTCGGTTTTGCAAGGCAAAAAATTATAGAGAGCTATTGCACAACAATGTGAATATGCTTGCCATCACTGAAATACACACTTAAAAATGGCTAAGATGGTAAATTTTATGCTATGTGTTTCTTGTAACCACAATTCGTAATTTAAAAAACTGCTACTACTGTTTTTAGTCCCTGATTCGAGTGTTTAGAATGTGCCGGAATTGCTGTGGATCCACACAACTGCCCTGAGAAGTAGATGGGATTAACTCCACCTGACAGATGAGGAAGAATGACTCTAAGACATGAAATGAACTCACAAGGTCACCCGCTATCAAGAAGGGAGCTGGATGTACTTATACTCAGTTTGATTCTATGATTCAGCCATTTCCTGCATCCCCACAGCCTCTTCATAACTCTGTGACATCTCTGGTCGCCCTGAGGAGAAGGAAGCCGTTGGTCTCTTACCCCAGGACCTAGAACCAGAGCTCTGGTCTACCACATTGTTCTCTTAGAACCAGGATCACCACTTCCTTTAAAAAGTGTGTTTACGGTTCAACAATGGCTACTTCTTGCCTTGGGTCTTTTTTTTGGCTCTTGGAGTGGAAACTCTGCCCTTTGTCGTCAGTATAAAGGAACAATATTCATTGTAGACTATTATCTCTAAAAGTCCTCTGGCTCTCAGAGAGGGCGTTCACCCTTTGAAGGTTAGCATAGGAAAACCAAGGGAAAGTCACAGATTTGTTCATTTATTAAACTAGTGTTTCTTATAGCATACAAGTTTTTAAAGTTTATATAAATAATTATATTATTGTTGTATTACATAGTATTGATAGATATAATATATATTATTGATTTATATTACTGATGTATTTATTTAAACTAGTATTTTTCCTCTAGCTATCAAACGGCTATCAAGAATGGACAAAATATTTTTTAATTGAAATATATTTAACATATAACATTGTGTAAATTTAAGGTCCACAACAATGTTAGTTATATATATATAATTATATATTATAATCTATAATTTATAACCATATTATATATATATATATATATATAGTTGCTATTGAAGTGATAATTATTACCTGTATTACGTATCATGTTACATAATTATCCTTTCTTTTTAGTGGTTGGAATTATTAAGTATCACTCTCTTAGCAAGTTGATTATAATACAACAGTGCTGTCTATATGTGGACAAAATATGTTAAATAAAGATGAGGCTAGCACAGATGATATCTGCTCCATCTTCTTCTTTTATGTTACCCCAAATCCTAAAATATGTGCCTTTCTAGAGACTTGAATAATAATCGTAAGGACTTTTAGAGTTAGAAGAGTCTTCACTGGTGATCTGGTCCAACCTCACTGGCCGAATGAGGATACTGAGCCCCGAGCAGTTAGGTAGTGTGCCCAAGGTCATGAAGCAGAGTGTGCACACAGCACAGCCACGAGAAAGCAAATCAAAGAGATATTTAAAGACCCACTAAACATAAACACAACTCAAACCATGCAAGCTCACATCACGTAATTTCTTTGGAATAAGCTTGCGATAAGGATCACATTTCCATTTCCCTTTATATTTTTCCAGCAACGGCCCATGACACAATTTGTACAGCTCCTGGTAACTTGGACTGGGGAAATTTGGGGGAAGAAAAAAAAAAAGGACGGTGTTTCAAAGGAACCAGATCTGATAAGGGGGCAGAAATATTTACTCCATTATTTCAAGAGGCAGGTTCTTTGTTTTTCAGATGCTTCCTGTTTTAAAAATAGCTTTCCACAACTGTTCCAGGACTAGAGTGTCCTTTTAAATGAAATTGGCTTTGAAGATATGATTTCGTTTACGTGCAGCCAGTTGCAGATAATCAGTCATTCTTTTTCCAAAATGATGCGCAGACCAGGTATCCTGGGCCCGAGGGTCAGGTCCAACTGCAGCTGGAGCTGATCACTGGAGCCCGACAGGGTGATGAGCCAGCTGCCACGGGTGAGAGCCGGCGGATGGCACCTTCTAAGGGGAGAAAGACTTCCAACCATCAGGGAGGTAAATGAAATTACAAAATCAAAAGTTGCTGTTCATCTGAAGACATGACTGATGGAAAGAGGGTGTTACTTTTCATTTTGTTAGGTGAGATCATTGCATGGTGGTTTTAGGAAACGGTGTCCACATTTCTTAGTGACAAGTACTTAAATACTGACAAGTGAAATGACATCACAACTAAATTGCATTAAGGTGCGTCTGCCAAGAGGCGAAAAGGAAACAGGGATCAGTGATGCGACAGTGGCAAAATCGGGACGAGAGCTGATGCTGAGTAATGGATGAGAAGGGGTTTATGTCCTCTTCTTGCTGCTATTATGGTTGGAGATTTTCATCACACATGTTTTTTTCAAACTGGATACTCTTTTACGGGAAAGGGTGTGAGTGTTCTCTGCGAGGGAAGAGGCAGCAAGAGCCTGTGGCAGTGGGGAGGGATTAGTCGATTGGAGGCGGATTATATATACAGCAGATCTGTGTGTGAGTGTCTGTGTGTACGCATATGTATGGCTGAGGAAGAAAGAAACAAGATTTATAAACTGGTAACCTTTTGGGGGAGGAGTCTGGGAACCTCTAAGAATCGGATGAAAAAGTTATGGACAAAAACAAAGAAAGTCTATAAACGTGCATTCAGGAGTTGGCAGGTTATCTGGAGTCCATCCCATTCTCCTGGGTAAGAACTCCTTCAATTCATTGTATGGTCTTCCATTCCATTCCATTCCATTCCATTCCATTCCATTCCATTCCATTCCATTCCATTCCATTCCATTCCATTCCATTCCATTCCATTCCATTCCATTCCATTCCATTCCATTCCATTCCATTCCATTCCATTCCATTCCATTCCATTCCATTCCATTCCATTCCATTCATTCCATTCCATTCCATCATTCCATTCCATTCCATTCCATTCCATTCCATTCCATTCCATTCATTCCATTCCATTCCATTCCTCCATTCATTCCAGTCCATTCCTTTCCAGTCCATTCCACTCCAGTCCATTACTATCCATTCCATACCATTCCATCCCATTCCATTCCATTCCATTCCATTCCATTCCATTCCATTCCATTCCATTCCATTCCATTCCATTCCATTCCATTCATTCTATTCCATTCCATTCCATTCCATTCCATTCCATTCCATTCCATTCCATTCCATTCCATTCCATTCCATTCCATTCCATTCCATTCCATTCCATTCCATTCCATTCCTCATTCCATTCCATTCCATTCCATTCCATTCCATTCCATTCCATTCCATTCCATTCCATTCCATTCCATTCCATTCCATTCCATTCCATTCCATTCCATTCCATTCCATTCCATTCCATTCCATTCCATTCCATTCCATTCCATTCCATTCCATTCCATTCCATTCCATTCCATTCCATTCCATCCATTCCATTCCATTCCATTCCATTCCATTCCATTCCATTCCATTCCATTCCATTCCATTCCATTCCATTCCATTCCATTCCATTCCATTCCATTCCATTCCATTCCATTCCATTCCATTCCATTCCATTCCATTCCATTCCATTCCATTCCATTCCATTCCATTCCATTCCATTCCATTCCATTCCATTCCATTCCATTCCATTCCATTCCATTCCATTCCATTCCATTCCATTCCATTCCATTCCATTCCATTCCATTCCATTCCATTCCATTCCATTCCATTCCATTCCATTCCATTCCATTCCATTCCATTCCATTCCATTCCATTCCATTCCATTCCATTCCATTCCATTCCATTCCATTCCATTCCATTCCATTCCATTCCATTCCATTCCATTCCATTCCATTCCATTCCATTCCATTCCATTCCATTCATTCCATTCCATTCCATTCCATTCCATTCCATTCCATTCCATTCCATTCCATTCCATTCCATTCCATTCCATTCCATTCCATTCCATTCCATTCCATTCCATTCCATTCCATTCCATTCCATTCCATTCCATTCCATTCCATTCCATTCCATTCCATTCCATTCCATTCCATTCCATTCCATTCCATTCCATTCATTCCATTCCATTCCATTCCATTCCATTCCATTCCATTCCATTCCATTCCATTCCATTCATTCCCATTCATTCCATTCCATTCCATTCCATTCCATTCCATTCCATTCCATTCCATTCCATTCCATTCCATTCCATTCATTCCATTCCATTCCATTCCATTCCATTCCATTCCATTCCATTCCATTCCATTCCATTCCATTCCATTCCATTCCATTCCATTCCATTCCATTCCATTCCATTCCATTCCATTCCATTCCATTCCATTCCTTTCCATTCCATTCCATTCCATTCATTCCATTCCATTCCATTCCATTCATTCCATTCCATCATTCCATTCCATTCCATTCCATTCCATTCCATTCCATTCCATTCCATTCCATTCCATTCCATTCCATTCCATTCCATTCCATTCCATTCCATTCCATTCCATTCCACTCAATTTATTGCATGGTCTTCAATTCAATGTATGGTCTTCCATTTCTAAGACATAAACAGCCTCTTTCTGTGCCTTTCCTGGGTACGATGGATATGTAAAGCAGCAGCAAGCAACAAGAAATATAGCTTTTCTAAGACCAGCCAAATGCTGAGCCACAGCCACTGGCTGGCTTTGGGACTCTGGGCAAAGGACTGCAGCCATTGAGCCTCGGTTTTCCCATCAGGAAAATGGGCTACCATTCCACCCTCCTCACCTACGAGGCTGCTCTGAAGTTAGAATGATGAAAGTTGAGTTGCTCTGAAAACTGTGAGGTTTTCACCAAATGGATAAGTGTTGGTCTCATGTTCAAGTAGAAAGCTGTGACCACCTTGGAGAGAAGTGACGTGGTACCTTCCCCAAATGGCTATGACAAGAGGGGCACAGAGCACAGGGCTTTTGGATTTATTCTGGTGGTTCCCCCACAGGAGGAAGCCTTAGGAATCACTTCCAGTCACATTCTGGAAGCTGCTCACTCTTCCCGAGAGGATTAGGGGCACCTCACAGGTCAGGGACACCTCACAGATCAAGGGCACCTCACAAGTCAGGGAGCTCATGGGCCTCGCACCAGGCCCCAGAACCCCACTGCTGCACTGACACCTCGTGGGCACCGGGGAACCTCGTCCCCTCCAGAAGCTCAGAAGCCCTTTGTCCATAACCCGGAAAAGAGATCACCCAGGGCTCCGGCTGTCCGGTTGGTCTCCACATCCCCCTAAATCTGTCGGTAACCTCAATGTCTGGTTTCCTTTCAATCTCACAGGTTATGGCTGAGACAAGTCTGTGCAACAAAATACCTGGGTCTGAAATGCTGTCTTTCAAGAACAAATCTGTTTCCAGGTGATGGAGGTCAATCGTGCTGAGGACATGCAGTCTTGATAAGATGGGACAAGAGGTTGTCCCAACAGTTAAGTCCAAAGTTCTGGGATGTTCTACGGAAATTCAGCTGTGTCTTAGTGGAAAGCTCTCCCCGTCTCCTGGTTCTGAGTTCTCCCCAGACCTGTCACTCCAGGAAAACCATGAGGAAAATGCCAGACAGATCTCACTTGAGAACAAGCTACACCAGACTTGATCAGCTCTCCTCAAAACTGTCAAGGTCATCAAAACCAAGAGAATCTCAGAAACTGTCTCAGCACAGAGGTGGCGAAGGCGAGGTGATGACTAAATGTCATGTGGAATCCTGGGACAGAAAAAGGACATCAGGGAAAAATCAAGGAAATCTCAATAACGTATGGACTTTAGTTAATAAAGCTTCCTTATTTGTAACACTAATATTATTTGTAATGTCAATATTGGTTCCTTAATTATAACAAATGTACCATACAAAAGTAAGATGTTAAAAATAGGAGAAATTGTGTGAGGGGCTCAAGGGAACTCTTTGTGGTATCTTTTGTGATTTTTCTGCAAATCTAAAACTGGACCTGAAAAATAAAGTTTATTAAAATGCAAAAACAAGCAAATAAATACAGTGGTCCCTCAATATCCACGGGGATTGGTTCCACGACCCCTGAGGGTGCCAAAATGCCCAGATGCTCAGGTCCCTTTGTAAAATGGCCCGGTACTCGCATATAAACCTAAGCACATCCTCCAATATATTTTAAATCAGCTCTAGATTACTTACACCTCATACAATGTAAACGCTGTAGTTGTCACATTGTATTGTTTAGGAAATAATGACATGAAAAAAGCCTACATGTTCAGTACAGATACATAGGTGTAGCTACATGGTACACATCCGCAACGGTGTTAACAGTTTTTCCCTAATATTTTCGATCGGCTGTTGGTTGAATCTACAGATGCGGAACCCGCAGATAAGGAGGGCCAGCTGTACCTCTCTCAGAATGATTTCCTGGCTGGGATTAAGCATTTGGAATCAGGAGGCGGAGAGCTCGTGTGCAGGAGCCGGGTGGGGGGTCAGCAGCCCTGCCCTACCTGGGGAAAGAAGGGGAGAAGGCAGGGACCAGGACCCAGACACACAACTCACTGAGAAGGAACTTTTCAAAACGGTTTCTAGGCTCTAACTCGACCAGAAGGGGCTGGGTGGGTCTGTGTGCCCTGCAATTTCCAGTAAAGGCTGATTCTGGAACATTCTGGGCCTATTTAGCCCTGGTGTTGGCATCTTGCCCTGTTCTTGCACGGTTTAGGGGTTGGAACTTCTCTACTGCATTTCTCTGGATAAAGGTTGTTCTAGGGCTGTGATCAGGCCACTCAGATTCAAATCTTTATCATCTTTTCCTGAGAGAAATCAGCCTACGACGTCTTGTCTGCTTGGGAACGAAGAAGCAAAGCAGGTTCCAGTATGCAATGTCCTCAGCAAGTCCTGAGTCCCGACAGTTATAAGTCCAAACTTCTGGGACGTTCCAGAGGAGTTCCGCTGTGCCTTAGTGCAAAGCTCTCCCCGTCTCCTGATCCCGAGTTCATACTGTGAAGACTGACTGCCCCCCGTGGCCTCGCGCCTCGTGGAGATCAGGCCTCAGTGAACAGGACACAGTCTCTTGAAACAGCAGTGATGTGACAAAGGGCTGCGCGTTGTGCATCCTGGGGGACAGGGTGGCCTCTGAAAACTTCCAAATTGGCTTTCTCTGTGGCCCCGGAGTCTACTCAAACACTTAAGGTTTAAACAGAAACACTCAGCTTGGTTTTCCACGTCGCCGTGGGCCTGGTCTGCGTCTGAGATACCATGTGTGATCATTAAGGCAAACGATGTTTAAATGAAAAAGAGATTCTTGTATTTTGTATTAAAATATTTTATATTAATCATTCAAACTTAATTTTTATACAACGAATGCATACATCGCCAGGGTGTGTATCTCAGAAGGGAGGTTGAGGAGGCAGCGGCTGGTGCGTCCTGGGCGCCGGTGCTCTCGGTGACGGTGAGCAGGGGCCAGCCGGCCAGGAGACAGCCCACGCTCCTGCTGCTCGTTCCAGGTGGGGCACTGTCACCAGGCAGGGATGTCACAGTGGAGAGGTGATTGAGGTGGCGTGGCCTGTGCCTTCCTGGGCCATTCTGCAGGGTGAGCCACATTGTCTCACCCGTGAGGAGCTACCCAGAGCGTCCTGCCCAGCGAGTCCTTGACATGTCATGTGAAATGGGGACCACTGAGTGTGAGTGTGAGTGTGAGTGTGTGTGTGTGTGTGTGTGTGTGTGTGTGCAGACTTCGGAGTTTTGTCCTTACGGAACCCGCCCCACAGCCGTCCTGCTCCATCCCACGCGCGGTCAGCGCCCGTCCTAGGCAGCGGGCATGTCAGCCTTGCTGAGCGCGATGGCCAGCTCCAGGTCCTCTTGCTCCTGCCGCCGCAGCCGTGCCAGCCTCTCCTGCTCCGCCTTCTCGCTCTCCCGCTTGGCCCACGCCAGCTGCTGCTCCTCATTGCCAAACTGCAAAGGAAAAACGGAGGTTGGGTTACATGGCCTGGAGCTGCAGCTGCTGGAGGCGGGGTGGGGGGGCGATGGGAAAAGGGCCTTGCAGGTGGGCAGGGCGCCGGGAACCGCAACGCTGGGATGCATGGGCGGGGGGTAAAGACCAGAAAAAGCCAAAGCTTGTGTCTTGGCTGGGGGGCGGGGAAAGGACACCCATGCCCCAGCCCTGCCCTCCAGTCTGAAGGGGTCACATGCACGAGAAGCAAGGCTGAGTCTGACCTTATCCGCCACCTTGGGCCTCAGAGAAACTAGTCACCCGTCCCCTGCGGGGAACCGAAGCAGGCAATGAGACACATCAATGTAGGGACACTGAGAGAGTTCCAACGATCCCCCAAGACTGAGTCTATGAGACTTCATGAGGGTGGGAGGGAAAGCCCACATGGCCTCCTCTCAGTGTCGGCAGGGCATCTCTGAAAGCAGCCGAGAAGCAGAGGTCCACTGAACCCCCAGAGCCAGGAGGGCGAGCCCGCAAAGCCTGGGCCTCGATGGCAGGCCGCTGACGGTGGGCAACAGGCACTGGGACTGCAGTCTGGCTTCAACAGCTCTCTGATTTCCAAATGTGTAAAGGGGCCGGGAGGCCAAACGTGCAGAGACAAGTGGCATCTGCACCCACCCAGCCCAGCTCTGGGACGTACTAAGAGCCACCTTGGACTCGAACATTTACAGGTGCCCTGCCACTGACGCTGCCATTCAGTCCATGAGGTTTTCATTGTTGGGATCCTTGTCCAAAAGGTTCATTTTGACAAAAAGTATCTTCTTTCAAACAAGGGAAGGAATAGTTTTGATCCCGAGATGGGTGATTTCAAACCATTCAAACCATTCCTTAGCTCTAAGGAAAGAAGAGTCAGATCTCACATGCTCTGCTCCCGGCATGAGTCCCTGACAACCCAGAGTTCCCCCGGGGTCCCCAGTCACTCTGTTCCGTCTCCCGGTGAGATGCCTCCTGCCTCGTGGGACCCGACAAAGCTGTGGCCTGTTCAGGGCCTCCCTCAGTCAGCATCTCTGTTCTCAGCACCGACTGTGGCCAGCACTCTGCCAAGCACTGGGTGACACCAGAGATAAAGAGGCAGGCCAGCCCTCTGACAGGTGCCCTCGGGAGCAGACAGACAGACGATTCCAATCTGACACAGGCTCCCGTGGAGGCCCTTGCAGATCCCACGGGGCGCCGGGAAAGGAAGTTCAACAGGAATTCACAGCTACTTCTTCACACACACACACAGTCTGAATGACAGCCCAGGAGAGGGGCTCCTCCGACAGATGGGGACACCAAGGCTGGACTGTACCTGGGTCTGGGTGGGGGTGTGTGTCAGCTGTAACTACAGGAAGAGTTGGGGTACAGCATGGTACCTGGGCCTCCAGGGCCCACCTGTGTGTGGCTCTGGGTATGAAAGCACCAAACATCAACCTTCGTGCTGCCAGGACAGAGTGGGGAGGGACTAAACCAACATGGGCTCATGGGCCCCAGAAAGGAGCTGAGACCTCCTCTCTGGGGCTCCCCAGGTCAGTGAGTGAGGTGATCAAACTGGCAATTTTTGAATGTTTCACGGCTTAATGGCCGGTGTAGAGATGGGGCCAAATGGTGGGGAACCTGGGCAGGGGAATGGGGAGGGGTGGACGGAGGGAGCCTGGTCCAGAGCCAGAGGTGGCCTGGAGGAAGAGGTGACACAGCCCAGGAGGCCTCTCCCCACCTGGCCCAGGGAGCCGGGCAGGGACAGGTGGTGGGTCAGCATGAAGAAGCCTGGTCCAGGAAGGAAAGGCTGAGTCTTGGTTTCTTAGAGAAACTGCCCAGAAAAATGCTCAGGGGTCAAATGGGTCTCCCTGAAAACTGGTCCCCACCCCTTGTGTTTCCACCACAGGTCACAGATAAGCTCCGTCACCACTCTGTGGGGATTTTCCAATACCTCATTAGGAGAAAAACAAGGAAAAAACAACAAATGCTGGTGGAAATGACTGCAGGGTCCTGCTGACAGCAGCGGAGGGAACAGCTCAGCTGACAGAGACCCTGTCCCCCGCCTCCCAAAGGAGGGGGGCACAGAGGGGAAAGGGATGCGCTGAGGCCACACCACGGTCTCTGCTCAGCCCGAGGGCTTGGAATGTCACTGCACAGCCGCCTGCTCGAGGGTCTGTGTTTTCAAATTAAGCACGCTGACAGGAACGTTCCAGAAACCTTCCGAGTGAACTGGTTCAAGGCCAGCTTAGGCCCCAGCGTGAAGACTGGCATCAAGCAGCGGTCTGCACGCACTGAAGCAACATGGTGGACGGCGACGTCAAGAGAGAAAACTGGAGCAAGGGGGTCTTTGGGTCTCAGATCAGCAGCCAATCCTTTCTGGTCCCTGGTGGAGACACCTCGACAGGGCCACTCTCTATCTAGTCTTCTGACCTGTAGGAGTCACCTGTGGGCAGCTCTGATCTCTGCGTCACTCTTGGGCCGTCACGGGGCTGAGGCACAGTAGGGCACGGGGATGCCGTGCTTCCCAGACGCCTGCCAAGGGCAGCGGCTGAGGACGGATGCTGGGCGGTACAATTTATTGGTCGGCGTTCAGACGGCTCTGCACACGAGGCGCCCGGCACCTTTCCTTACTGGGGACCGACACCTGCGCCAAGACATCCAATGGCACCACCACCGCATCACCCAAGGGGACACTTCTAACAACTTCCTGTTAACTCACTTATTCTGATGTTGACATTGCATCTAACTCGCTCCACGGCGCAAAACTTATCCCATCTGACATTTGCTCTGCGTTCAATGCAGACTTCCGGAAAAAAGGGCCATTTTGCTAACCCATAAATGCTACTTCCTGATAAACACATTTGCCTGAGACAGAAAGGCTGGTTTTTCAAGAAAGCTCAGAAAGGTTTGCCACAAACAAGCACAAGTAACCCATTGATGGAAACTTGGGGCTCGTAAATTAGAGGGTCCCAGGGCAGCAGAGCCAGGGCGCCAAAAGGGGTACTGTGTAGGTGTGTGTGACATCGGCGTCCCTAACTCCAGCACGGGCCAAGCTGCCTCTGCACATGGCACACGTCTTGGAGGCACTGAGAATATCTGATCTGAAAGTCACGTGGCCAGTGTGCTGAGCATTTAAACCCCTCGGCGTTTACTGAGGAAGCTGAAATACACAAACCAGAGGAAGCAACTTTGGCCTTTTTTGAGTTAGCACACAGATCAAGGTCCAGTGAACCTCAAAACCACGGGCTGATGGGCTAAACCCCCGGACACCATAAAGATACAAAGACATCCTGAGTCCCCGGAGCGGGGCAAGTGTTGACCATGTTTTTGGACGATGGTACCCAGTCAGGTGTCCTGCCTCTCCTGCACCCCATCCCGTCAGAGGGAGCCAAATCTCACCGATTTACAGATTTCCCCTGGAAAAACTGGGGCATCTGAAGTGGGAAAGTTGATTTTAAACAGAAAACAGGGCTGCAAACTCGACTGGGCAGAATCCGATTCTCTGCCTGGAAATGAGGGTGATTAAATATCGGGGCTGTTTTAAACTTGAAGTTAACAACTGTTCTGGAATGACCAGAAGTGTGGAGCTCAATGATAGCTTGAAACCTTGGGTGTTTTTTTTTTTTTTTTAAATGTTTTCCAAAAACCAGCCATCAGGACGGGAAGGGGGAAGGGGCGGGGGGGGCAGACCACAGGAAATAGAACTATACATTTCAGAAAGAGAACAGTCATTTCTACAAATTGCCGTTCAAATCCACTCACCCCTCTGCCCTGCCCAAAACAGACTACCTGAGTCGTGTGAATGGCTCTATTTTTTTCATCAGCATTTAATATTTTTTCCACCGCAAAACAAACACCGTGCTATTCAAGAAACTGTAGATAAAGCGGGTTTTGTTTCTGGCTTTTATTAACAAGGTCTCCATTTGTACACATCCACAGTGTGCACGGGCTGTCAACAAAACCAAGCTAACTGCAGTCGTAAAATATTTACAGGTTGCCAACAGGCAGGACCGTGGCAGCGCCTTGGTGGCTTCAGGAAGCCCCAGGATAGCTGGGCACGAGGGGACTCTGAAATGGACCAGCGTTCACGGATATGGCAGAGCTTGTTTTAAGACGGATATTCTAGGAGTCGAAGCATCTATAAATAATGCATGTCACACCTAACCAGGAAACAAGGTACTTGGCAAACGTGAACTAAGAAAACTTTTTTTTTTTTTTAACACGGGCACACAACAGTGAAACCGATTCTGGGAAGACAAACTCTGAAGCTCTGAGAACAAGATGTTTGGGTACTGAGGAGGGTGCTGAAAACACCCGAAAGTGACAGCGTTTTATAATCTGGAATCTTTTTTAGCACCGAGAAAACAAAGCCAGACTTTCAAAATCCCAGGATTAGCTTCTGAAAAGGCACTTGACTTTGCTAAATAGCTTTCTGGGGACTTTTCTTTTCTTTTCTTTTTTTTTTTTTTTGGTAAAAGAGCAGAGCTTCAGAGTGGTTGTTCTAGGTTGGATTTCTCTTCTCATTGAAGCTGGTAATTGAAATAAAAGTTTTTACAAAACCAAACTGCTCTTCCTTGATGCACCCCGCCCAGTCCTTCAGTTCAGACTTGCTGCACAAAATGCACTGGGTTGGGACCATCAGAATTCTTGCACAGAGACCTTACTGGGGACAGAGACCCTAATGTAACTTTTATAATCTTGTTTTCCTTCTTTGGAAGCAACTGACTTCTCGGCTTCCAAAAATCAATGAACACAACAGCCTCTGGGCGAGAGAAACAAGACACAGTCGACCGGGAAAGACAGACGGACAGATTCGGCCACTGTGCTGGAAGGACACGTGCCCTTATCACAGAGTATCCAAACCGTAGCGCTTTTTTGTTTTTTATTGAGAAATGGTTCTTTTTCTTACAGAAAGCAGCAGCACAGAATAAATAACATGGGTGATGGCACGAGGTACCAGGGGATATAAGCCAAAAAACAGCCCCAAAGAAGCTGCAAGCGGAGGGGAGGGGTGGCACGGTGGCGGCGGCGAACTCAACTTACAGAGGTGAAGTCTGCAAAGCCCAGGGAAGAGGCTTTAGAAGGCTTAGCTGAAGAGGAGGGAGCAAATGGATCTTTTCCACTAAACGGGTCCCCAAACCCCCTTTTATTTTGGAACGGGTCGCTGCTGTCAGCCCCCAGTGGCTGGAATGGGTCGGGGGAGTCGGAAAAGTCTGCAGAACCCAGCTGGCTTACGGGTGTACTTTTACCTGGAAAGTTTAGGAGAAAGAAAAAAAAGGGAGAAAAAAAGAAATACAAGTTACTGACCACGGACAGAACAGAGTCCTGACTGAGGAGGCGGGGGGGTCAGCGCCCACTGGGTCACCCTCTCCCCTCTTTGGAAAAACTTGGAATGCCGCTCACTGGTGGACGGACTCCAGGGGGTAGGGGAATGGCTGGATCTCTTGCTTTATCCAGGTTTAGCAGTTTGTGGGTGATACCAGAAAACCACTTCAGATGACCCCCCTCTCTTCCCTGCTCACCACGGCTAAAATTTACAGTTGTCTTTAAAAAGTTTACATGCAGGCATGTTTCAAAGCGATTCATTTCAGTGTGGTAACATTCACTATCACGCTGAGTAAAAACAAACAAACAAAAATCATGGCTGAGCAGAAAAATACACAGCAAGCTTCCAACAACAACAAAAAAGGGGAGGGGTATTTGCAATGCAAAGGGGGGGCCTCATTTCACACCTCGTGTAGAGTTAGCTGTGTTAGCTGTGAGGGTCTGGCGGCATCTCACTAGACAGACGCCCCTCTGCTGTCTTGGGGTGTAAATTCTTTCAGCTCCTGCTTCTGCCCCTTTGGTGCTGGTGGCTCCGAGGACAGGGTTTGGGCCTTTCTGGGCTCCTGCCAAGAGGGTGGCTCTAGGATGCCTGGGTCCCAGTAACGCCGATCTCAAAGGGGCCGAGGGAGACAGGTGTTTAGAATTGGAGGGAAACGAGACTGTGAGACCATAATTGGGGGTGTGGCCTGAGGACACGTGGATTCTGCCAACAAGTCCCGCCATCCTGCCAGAAAATTCCATAAGGAATCAGACGCCTCTCCAGGCCTGCTTAGCAATGGGAGGCCCCACTTGACAAGACTTGGGAATCTGCCGGATTTGCGGGCCAGGTTACTCCAATAGCAGGGCCACAATGAATGAAGCTTCATTCAACAGAGGGGCCCATGCTCCCCCCCGTTCCCCGCGACGAATCCTGAAGGCCCCTACAGCCCACGGCAGATTCTGCCCAATCTCACATCCCAGTAGCTCTGCAGGGCCTGAGCGGCACCTTTGTCCCCGAGCTCCCAAAGCCAGGGCTTCTTTCCTGCTGGTCCCTCCGCCCAGAATGCACTCCCCACTCACATGCCTTCATTTGGGGAAGCCCCTGTGACACCCCTGTCCCCTGGTGCCTGTGTTCAGGACTTTCGGCCCAGCCCTGGGGCAGGCCCAGCTGTACCCCTGGAAGATGGTAAGCAGCACAGCAATCACTCTGCTGGGCCTTGCCTGCTCAGCCTCAGTTTCCCAATCCATGAAATGGGATTGTTGTGGGATGAATTGTGCCCCCCCCCTACTTATTATGGTGAGGTCCTAATCCCCAGGACCTCAGAATGTGACTGTATTTGGAGATGGGCCCTTTAAAGAGGTGATTAACTTAGGATGAGGTCATACGGGTGGGCCCTGATCCAGTGTGACTGGAGTCCTTCCAAGAGGAGATCAGGACACAGACACACAGGGCAGACCACGTGAGGGCACAGGGAGAAGGCGGCCGTCTACAGGCAAGGAGCGGCCTCAGGGGAAACTAACCCTGCCGACACCCTGACCTCTGACTTCCGCCTCCAGACCGGGAGACAATGTCTGTTGTGTGAGCCACCCGGTCTGCGGCACTTAGTCCTGGCAGCCCCCGCAGGCTCACACAGCGGTAACGAGGGGCGGCTGCTTTACTAAGCCATGTTTAATGGCACACCAATGCCAGTAAGCTGTGCCTTAGTTCATTTCTGGGTCCTCTGTGGCTGCTTTCATCCATGACAACAAAGCTGGGCGCTTGGGACGGAGAACAT
This sequence comes from Rhinolophus ferrumequinum, assembly GCF_004115265.2. NCBI lineage: Eukaryota > Metazoa > Chordata > Mammalia > Chiroptera > Rhinolophidae > Rhinolophus > Rhinolophus ferrumequinum. Next base: position 49,911,731 of record NC_046301.1, read on the forward strand.
AAGGTGAGCAGGGCTGAAAATATTATCTAGCTTTAAAAACACAACCTGTGCATCCCTCTGGCACGGAGAGGACACACAGCTCCGATGCCTGGTAGGCGGTCAGCACACCACATGGACCAGGTCCTGAGAGGCTGCAGGAAGCTCCAGGCCCCCGGGAGTGGGAACCAAGCCAGTGCAGCTCCACCTCCTGGAAGTCAGGCCAGCGGGGCACCCTGTGGACCCCGAAGGAAACTGAGGATGCTGACTGCAGCTCTCCGTTCTGCCAGAGGTGCTCAGATACACTTGGGCACGCCCCCACCCCAGGCCTCTCCACAGGCTCCCTACCCAACGTCTTATGAGTTCCCTGCTCTGGCTCCCATCCAGTCTCCTCCAACCCTCTGCACCCCTTCCCCACTGCAGAGCAGGGGCACGTGTGAGGGTGACAGGTGTCACCCCCAGGAGAGAACACGCAGCAAGACTTCTCATGGGGTGGCTGGCTGGCTCAGAGACCCTCAAGTCCTGGAAGAGTTGCCCTGAGGAAAGCGCCAAACCCCAGGTGATGAAACTACCTGAGGTTTGCTTGTGAATACACACACGTGTTCTCATGCAAAGACACTGGGGGGGGGGTGTGTGTGTGTGTGTGTGTGTCTCTCTCTCTCTCTCTCTCAACCTGCAGCCACTTTTGGGCCCAGAGAGATGAGCCCTCATCTGCACACTGTGCCAGTGTGAGAGGACCCCCAAAGCCACGGGCAGGGGTGCCCTGGGGTACAGTGTCCAGAGGGATAGGGACGCAGGCTTGTGTCACACAGGGAAGAGATGCTGACCTTGTGACCTGGCCACCCCGGCCTCCTGTGCACAGCCACTTCCACCATCCTGACTGCCCTGTACTGTCCAGCCAGCTAGTCTCTCTCACGCCTCTCCCTTCCCCCGGCACCCTCCGCAGGGCTCACTCCTCCCCTGTAGGCTCCCCCACTGCCTTGTTCACCTCCCATGGCACTGACTTCTGTCCTCGTCTAGCCGCCAGCACATCTGAGGGTCCTTGAGGGCCAACTCCATGTGGCTGGTGGAGCTCAGCACACTGCAAGTGCCAGTAAATCCCACCCCACCCCTGGTGCCAGCCAGCCCTCTGGGGGGTCCTCGTGGACTGGACACTCCTGAGGGACTCAAAGCCTTTTGGGGGAACAGCTCTGAGAAGCTAGGAGGAAATAAAGGACATCGGGGCTTCCCTCCTTTGCAAGAAACAGCAATACTCACTGCTGCACTCTTGGGCTATTTTCGTTATTTACTCAAAACTAAAAGGATGATGGACCAAACAGCAGAATTCTAACATGGGAAAAAGTAAGAGCCGCTAGGACAGGCTGAGAGCCCCAGGGCAGGCATAACCTTTGGTTCTGGGAGCAAGTCCAGGGGGGCAGCTGATTTCTGGAGTATTCCTTGCAGGGTCTGGTCACAAAGGGCAGATATCTGAGTGGGATAAAGACGTTGGCTAACCCCAGCCAGGGGTCTGCATGTTCAAATACATCACCCACTTCAGTGCTTTTTTCTTCTTTTCAATTATGAAGAATTTCCTCCCCTGGTTTGGAGGGTTTTTTTTTAATTTCTTTTTTTTTTCTTGGAGGGGGATGTTAAGAATCCAGCCTGCTGGGATTTGAAGCTGAGGTTTCTGACAAGCAAAGAGATGATGAAAAGCATCGTTCACATCAAGAATTGTCCTTGCCTGGTTTTGCTGTTGCCGAAACCATTGTTATTTAGAAATCATGACTGTGTTAATATGAAACCAGGGCACATCAACTGCTCTTGTTTTCAGAGGGGAAAAAAAAAAAAAAACAACGGTTTTTTCTCGGTTGTCTGTTTTTGTGCTTCGACATGAAGCTGAATTATTGGACCTGACACTTGCAAAATCGGGGGCGTTCCTGGTTCGCCTGACACTCCGCTTTCTGCGGAGCACGCCTGCCAGGACTGGCGCAAACTTCCCTCTGCATCCTCACTTATTTTTAGCAGCAGCACTTTTAAAACATTCTGGGTCTAGTTCCTACTTTTATGTAACCACTTCTGCTAACTCCTTCATTGTTTTTCCGATTTTTCTGAGGTGTAGCTTATCTTAAACGTGACAGAGTAACTTTTTTGCCTCCGTGTCCCTGAGCAAACGCACGGCACAGTTTTATGCCTGTTCACGGTATGAGAAAGGAAGGATCAGGACTGAGGCATGGTTCAGAGAAGGGAACAAAAATCTTGAGCAAATTGGTACAAGAGCTAACCAGGACGGTGCCTGGCACGCATGGTTTGGTGTCCCATCCCTAGATTTCTGCTCACGGAACCACCAAGCCCTTAGCGTAGCAGAAGGCAATGACCTAAGTCAAAATAAACAGAGAGACCCTGCTGGGGGCTACCGGCTGCTGACTTGGTACCCACAGTGATTCTCCAACACTCAGAGTTTTTCATGAACAGGAGGAGAGGGACGCAAGATTGAAGAAAAGGCAAAATAGGGCTTATTTCAAACCACAGCAGTTTCAACAGTTACCCAAGCGGTGCACCGAAACCGCACACAGGACTGCCTTCAGCAAAAACAATATCAACCCGATGGTTTACCACAGTGTGTGCTGTTAAAAAAAACTTGGTGGCCGGCTCCACCCTTGGTTAAATGTCTTTAATTCTCCTATTTCTTAACTTCTTGAGGCTCGAGAGCCCCCCGGGCTGGGATCGGCGAAGTGGCCGGGGCCAAGGCAGTGACTCCAGAACGAGCTGCTGGGCAGCAAGACTCCCAATTCTGCTTTTCCCAACATGCTTTTCAGGAAACCCTGGCCGGGAAAGGTCCCCGAGAGCTGGCTCATGGGAAAAACAACGGAACACAAACACACACCCACCCCAAGTTTCAAAAAATGTGAACACTGAGAACTCTGAAAGAAGGCGGGTTCTCGTGTTCGAAATTTTTTACTTAGGAGGCGAGTGCGAGGTTTCGGGTGATTTAGGATCTCAATATTATCTGATTCACAAAAATATCAAAAATACATGTGAACGTGTATAGTAGTCATCCCAACCAAACACTTGCTGGGTTCTGCTTATAAAAATTCAGGGCTGCAGTTGGAAAACGCAATTTTGTAGATGAGCGATCTATACAAAAACAACAAAACAAAAAAATAAAAAACAAAGGTTTGTGGTCAGGACAGCTGCCCCACCTCAGCTATTACCCTACACAACACAGGACGTTCTCACAACTGCCATTTATCCCAACGTGAGGTGTCCATACAACTGTCACTCATCCTACACCACACGGGACGTACACACAACTGCCATTCATCCTCCAGAACCTGGGACTCCCACTCAACTGTCACCCATCCTACACAGCACAGGATCCCTACAAAAGCGTCACCCGTCCTACACAATACGGGACACCCACACAACCACGAGGCTTCTGCGAGTCACACCACACAGGAGAGCTGTGGCTGGGGAAGGGGCATTCCTCGTTCCCTTAGCTCTTCCCTTCCTACTTCCCACACCCCCAACTGGGGGGGCGTGGGAAGGAAGAGAGAATACAGGCTGCCCAGGGCACAACCCTTCACATTTATAATCATTTGGCAACTTTTTACTGTAGAAGCTACAGAACACGAAGCCATGTTTCCTCTGGCTCCCACTATGGTGGGCCGTGGGAGCAAGGTCACCGAGGACCATCTCACGGGCCTGCAGGTGAGGAGTCCTGCAGACCCAGCCCTGCGCTCACTGCTGCACACCGAGAAGGTGAGCGGCAGATCAAAGCCGTGCCAAGTAGCACAGCCCCGCAGATAAAATCTGAGGTCCCACCATCAGAGCGTTGAGATTTTCCACTAAAAATATTTACCGAATTTTAAGAAAATCTGCTTAATGCATTGAAAGGAACAGGATGAGGTTTGGTTCTGAATTGTTGAGAAAAGCTGAACAAATATTTACTATTATCCACGAGGCTCCCCCACAACGGGTGTGTTTTCCATCCTTTGGGAGATGTCTGCGGTGGTCAGAGGTCGTGGAAACCACACCGGGTGATGAGCCCAGTGGATGTGGGGTCACCCATCATCAGAAAGAAAAAGGGAAATGGCAGGGGGGAAGTAGCCATAAATTTTGGGCCCTCCAAAGACAAATACCCGTAAGAGTGAGAAATAAAAGCTGCAAGGTTTCCACAAAAGGTTCCTATGACATTTATAAGAAACCTGGTGGGGGCTACGTTAATTCTGTAGCTACGCCAGGGAGGGGGCTGTGTGATTCACAAAGGAATCCACAAATCCCAAGTCAATCTTTATGACTAAAAGAATACAGACTTCGGGGCTCACGGTTCCGCTTTTTGAAAAATCACACTTGTTCTCTGATTTGCACCTTCGACACACTCTGCTGGAGCAGCCCACGTGCGTGTGCCAGGCCGGCTGCCTGTGCGGGGCGAGGGGCCTTAGGGGCTGGGGAGCCAGAGCCACACAGCAGCCCGCTGGGGGGGGGGCAGCCTTTGTTCCTCCCGCAGAGCACCGACGTGCCACCTCTGCCCTGGCGGAGAGGCGCTGCGCCCACATTTAAGAAGATCACCCAGGTGCCACGCAGCGGGTCTGGAAGTGATTAGAAGGCAGGTGCGCACGGGGGTGCAAGGTGCAGAGCCCACCAGCGGCTCCCCTCCGCTGTGGGAGCCGCTCGGGAGTCAGGAGAACCTGCAGCAGAACTCAGGATCCCCACACACTCTGCTTACGGCCATCCCCCTCCCCATCGAATACACAAACTGTTTTTCAGTTGACAATGGTGGAGGGAGGGGGGTTGACTCAGTGCTTTGAATGTGAGAAAAACAAGAAGAGATGAGGGACCACGTTCACCTCATCAGAAAAGCAGGGGCCACACAGGAAGCCCCTTCTTGGGCCCCCTCCCTTGCTGTAGGTGGAACCAAGGGGCTGGGGGAGGCCTAGTGGCAGGTACACAAGACCCCCATGCTGTTTGGGGAGGGAGCTGGGGGCAGGGCAGCGGCTCCTGTCTGTTCACACCCATGCTCAGATGCAGGATGGGAGTCCGAGCTCCCAGGGCCTGCAGCCCACTCCACAGCCGTCCAGAAGCCCAGCTGGTTGAGCCAGCCAAGCTCTGACTCCTGCGTTCCAGGACCCCAAGCCTGGGCATCTGCACACCCACTGAACAACAGGTGACAACTGTGTCACACAACTCCCACTCAATCTACCCTTCTGGGTGCAGGAGGGTGGGTGTGTGCTAAGATAGGCAAATGCTTCTATTTTCAAATTCAGCCGTCTTTGCAGAACAGAAATTCACCCGAAGAACAATCCATCTCCAGGCATTTCACTTGTAAGAGGCTGAGAGGAAAATGACATTTCTCCCCCTGCTGGGAGTAGGGGCCTGCCGGCTCTGGAGGACTTGTTGTCAGGGGGCACACCTAGCCTGGCACAGACCCTCCCAGTAGGCAGGAAAGGTGGGCTTCAATGGCTGGCCAGCAGTGCTAGAATTTTCCAGGCTTCTCGAGCTGGCAGCGAACCACTTGTCCCATTCTAGAACTTCACATGTACCCACCAAATTATCTCTTTGAAATCATCGTGGGAACGGAATTAAAGTAGTTAAGTTCAAGGCTGAGGTGCTAACCGCACGGCTCAACTGGAGAAGCCATTTAAAAAGTGGATCTTGCGCAATAAACAGGTCGGGACCCACATTGGTGAAGGACGACCACCCTGGTTTTGCCCGGGCTGGGCCTCTCAGAACACGGGCAAAGCCAAGTGCACAGCAAGGCTGGCGTCGGGCAGAAACTCAGGGCTTCCTCTGTGACCATGTCCCTTGTGGCAGCTCCCCCAGGACAGTCAGGGTGACGGATGAGCAAGCAGGCTGGCCCTTGGGTGGGCGGCAACCAGAAAACAACCCAAGAGAAAGAACCAGAAGCCAGTCATCCTGTGTGGAGTCCACAAATAGGTGGTAGGAGGGGACTTGTGTTCTAGGGGGAAAATGACTTTTTTCTTTTGTTTTTTTGATAATCGTTTGAATCATACAGGACGCGGGTTAAGTAGTATCTCGTTTGCCTGGGTGCATCAGAGGGATTATAGGAAGGGGGGAGGGGCAAAAAGACCTTATTAAGTGTGTGCTTGGCTTTATTCTGGGGGTGAAAAGGTCATTAGCAGTAATAAAAGGACAATTAAATTGGGGAGAGGTTAAAGGTGACTGGCTGGTTAGTGGTGAAGGCGTGCTAGCTGGTGTCACCCGGGCGCTGCAGGAACCGCAATGCAGGGCTGCTCTTGCAGGAAGTGGCAAGGGTGGGGCCGGGCACAGGGTCCCGCTATCTGCCGCCGCGGGGCGCGAGGCCCAATCACTGACACCCACACAGCCATTTCCTGCACTTGAAAAAAAATCTGTTTCTCCCTTTGCAAATCAACAACTTTTACCTAGAAACTCTTCAGCGGTGAGTTCTGACTGATCTCCATCTCTGCCCGTTGCAGAAATACACACTGTTTACCTGGGGAGGTGTGCACGCGCAGACTCTAACTGACAGGTTTCGGCAGCTCCTGATTTGCATCTGCCAGGAAGAGACCAATTCTCTCGACCCCAAACAGACACCTGCTGATTACTGAATACCTTGATAGACCTTTCTAGAAAAGACCTGCAGGCACAGAGAATTGAATGCCCAAAGCCCATGAATACCCCAGTAGGTGATTCCATGGTCCCCGAGGCAGGCTTTCTGGCTGGGCTCAAGAGAACTGAGCAGATGACCAGCCAGGGGCTGCTCCAGTTACATGAGCATGACATCAGAACTCTCTCCTGGGGAACCTCAGCAAGGTCCCCCACTGTGACTGCACAGGCTGACACTTAAATACGTGTGTTTATCGCATGTCAATTAAAGCTCAAGCAGGCTAAAAAAAGCAAACAAAAAGTAATTCCCCTGGAATGTGAAAACTGCAGCCTCTAGTGCATGCAAAACACCACGTGTGACTCCAAACCAAATGTGCATTTGATCCTGCACAAGCGACATCGCTAAGCTTTGCCAGAGAGGCCCCTGGAGCCCTCTTTGTAGTTCAACTGCCCACGCTCTGACTTGACTCAACTGCGAAGATTTCTGCTAAACTGCAGCCTGATGGGGAGAAAGGATCCCTGATAAACCCTGCACGCATACAGCCCAGCCTCCGTCTGTCCCGGGAAAGGAGCCTGAGGAAGGGGGACCCCGGTCCTGGGCCAGCATCCCGGGGCGGGTTGGGTGGTGCACGGCATGCACGTCACATCATGGGTGATCACTATGCAGGGACTCTGCCCCCACGGGCCCCTGCGAGGCCAGCGCTGGTCCTGTGCTCAGGCGGGGAAGCTGAGGCTCAATGAGGTTAAGATGCTTCCCTGAGCCTCTCAGGGAGACGGTGGCAGGAACAGCACGTGAGCCCCAGCCCTCGCTCCAACGTCCGGAAATCAGACTGATCTAGCAAGTGCCCTGGGTCCTAGCAGCACGGGCAGCGCAGCAGCTGAAGAGAACATCACATTCACATGCCCTGGCCTCACACGTGGTGCCAACTCTAGGCACAGAGACCTGGCAGGTTCTAGAAACTTCTGGGCCCCTTGGAGTGGACAAGCCTCAGGTGGGAAGTGGCAACCTCAGACCTATGTCTCATGCAGGGTGGCAAGATGTTGGAAAAGCCCGTTCTATCACCTTGGTTCCTGTGAGTGCACGTACGAAGCTGCATGTTTGGTTTGTAAGAAAAACCGCCATCAACGGGCAGTCTGGATAGTCCACTCCGTTCCACAGGGTCACAGCTCAAACACCAGGGCCACAAGGCCCTCCTCCCCACTCAGCCACGCTGGGACCGCCACCCCGCCATGTGTCAGGAAGGCCCCTGAGTGCAATCACGTGGTGCTGCCAGGTGAAGGCGGCCGCCTCCGAGTGCTGGCCTCACGGCCTCTCCAAGCAGGAAAAGGCCGGGTCAGTGAGAGGAGAAAAGCACATTCCATGCCCTTACTTTCAAATTGCTGGACTTTATGTTTTCTTAAAAAAAAAAACAAAAAAACAAACCAAAAAACCCCAACACTTGGACATGCTGTTGGCTGCCTCCCATCTGAAGCAGCCAAGAGAACAAGAGGCATGCCTGGTGTTTTCATAACCAACGCTTTGAGCAGGACTTCCCCTTCATTCGTCTGCCAACCTGCCCTAATAACCAGGCAACCTCTGGGATGCTCCCGGTTTAAGAGCCTCGCTCCGTGCGGTATAGACGGGAAGAGGGGCCTCAATTCCCGCGACCCGGGAAGCAGCATGGGGCAGATACCCTCCTCTGCATCCCCAAATTGCCGAATGCTTGCCCCCAAATGCAACTCATAAAAGCGTCAACTGCTGGGCTGACATCGTGTGTGCCTGCGTCGCACGGCTTGCGGTTTCCACGGCTAGTGTTAGAAGTTAGTACGAACCACAGCAAAACGCCACTGGAAGCGCTCAGCTGACAACCTCCACAGTGTGTACCTACCACCCAGCGGCGTGTACAGTGCAGAGCTTTTCTGTTCAGCCTTCACGTCTAGGTAAGAGAATCAGACGAAAGACATTTAGGCCTCTCTGCAGATACGTCCTGGCTGCTCACAGATGAAACAGTGCGCACGCGTTGACAGTTTTCCACAGCACCCTGAACCTCATAGCCTGATTCTCATGATAGCTGTCTTATGGGGGTGGGAGGCCCAGGCAGGGGCAGGTCACCAAGTCCAGAGCTGGCCCTGCTGCCACCTTGATGCATGACCTTGGGTGGCCCATGTGACCTCTCACTTCCCTTTCTTCTTCTGGTAAAAAAAAAGGGGGCATCACATTGCCTATCTTGACTGCCCTGAGGGTCCGGGAAAATACCAGTCCTGTGACTGGATGTGAACAGGACCCGGGGTCCTTGCAGCCCGTGGCAGACCATGGACGCGACAGCCCAAGGTCATGAGCAAAGGCAGCCTCAGACCCCAGGGACAGGCCCAAACTTCCCCAAGTGTGGAGAGCTCTCTAAAAAGCCCGAGCTCTGAAACCAGCTCCCAGGAGGTCACCCGTCCCCTACTATCTAAGTGCATGGTACACTGAAAAAAGAAGCCAAAATGCGGAGGGTAGGCTCGCAGAGAGAGACCCGAGGGAAAGGACATTGAGGGCAAGTTCAAAGCAGAGCCAGCAGTGGTGCAGGTAAGGGGAGGAGGCCGAGGTGGGTCTCCAAGGAAACCGTAGAATGAAGCTCTGCCCCTGCTAGCCAGTGAGGGGAGCAACTCTTCCGCGAGGCCCAACAAGTGCTGCCCTGCTCTGCGGGTGTGTGCATGTATGTTGCATGTACATCCACATGGGAGCCTGTGCACCTGCGCAGTGTGCATGCAGGTGCATGCAAGCACTGTGAGAATGTGCTCATGTGAGGGTGCATGCATGGGATATGTGTGCACGTGTGTGCATGCATGTAGACATGTGTGTGCTTGCATGTAGGCATGTGTGAACTATGCATGCATGTGTGTGTGCACGCACACATGTGTGCTCTGGCTCTCATCCTCAGGCAAAGTGAGAAGGCCTGACGCCATTCCATCAGGAGACAGTCACGGGTCCTCTGAGAGCTGCTACCTGTGTCTACGGTACACGCGCTCTCTCACAGATGGAAGGGAATTCCTCTGTTGTTTTTGCTTTTCTCCCCCGTTTTATGGTAAATGCCTTTGATGTGTGGCTGATAGAGTGATCTCTTTACGCATCTGTTTCTACTCACAGTTCACTGAAAACCTGTTATAGATCCACCCAGCCCATGGTCGGACTTTCTCTCATGACTCATCCAGAAGGAGGCCAAACTGGGCTCAGCAGGTGGGGCGCCCGTCCTCCTGAGAGAAAGCCCTGGACTGGGTGACAGGAGCGGAGAGGCAGCATTTTTTAAATAACTTGCCCTCTGTTTGTCTCTGCTGACAGGTGGAAGTCGTGCAGGAAGACTGGCCAGCCTTGAACCTGTAACTAGAAAGCTCGGGGACCAGCAATGGTGATGCAAAGTGGAGCCCTTGGGGCAGATTGAAAGGAAGGAGCAGGCTCGGGCAGGTAGTAGAAGGAACAGAAGGCAGGACGGAGGGAGCACTCACAGTCTAGGGACAGTGTAGGTGAGACTCTGCCTGGAGAGCAGTGAATGAAAGAGAAGTACTAGCCAGGGTTCCGAGCATACAGGAGGGGGATGGGCAAAGGGGCTGGGAAATTGCACCGAGTCCCTCTGCTGCTTTCGAGGCTGATAACCTGGCTATGGGCCCAATACTATCACATAAGAGAGATCCCACACATGACTTAAAAGTGCTCAGAATCCTCAGGAGGACCCAGGCGGCGGCTGAATGAAATTGCAGCACCATCAAAAGCCAAGTGAGGCAGAGTCTGCAGGAAATCCCTTGCTCAGAGCCATCTGCTGAGATGGCCGGGACGGGAGCAGAGCAAAAGGGAGACCGAGCCATCCTGCCTCCTCTCATGTCAAACACAGCCAAGGAAGACCCCATGTCGACCCTCACCCCGAGTCCTTAACTAGGCTGGAGGCGCTGGATCGAGGGGGCCGCCTCAGCTGCCGTCCTCACCCCTGGGCCACCCTGAGTCAACCTGGGAGAAGCTTGCTGGGGTAGAGAGGCCAGAGGGGCCGCACAGCCTTGACCACATCTCAGCCAGGGGCCATGTGGCACCTCTCCTGGCACCCAGGAGGGCCCTGAGCCCTGGGCCTTCCAGAGACCATCCCAGGCCCCACACAGCCCGGCCCACAGGACAGGGCAGGACGCATGCTCCAGGCACACACCATGAGGAGACCGAGGCAAGTGGGCAGAGGGGAGACCCTCTTGCTCTGTGTGCAGACCTCATAGAAAAACTCTACTCTGGGCTGGAGAACGAAGGGGGGCGCTCAGTCCCCCGCCGTCCTGTGACAGTGGGCAGGTGGGCGGCGGCGAGAGAAGAAAGCGTACTGACCGCTGGGCGGTTTAGGCCGTGGCGGAGCAGGTTTCTTCGGAGGCAGAGCGGGAGTGTCCTGTTTACTTTTAAAGGGGTCATCGGAGAATCCTGCCCCTCCAAAGGAGGAGGTGAAAGGGCCAGAAGGTGGGGGCTGTAAAAGAGGACACGAAAGAGAGGCAAAAATAACTGTTAACACGGAGCAGCGGACGTCCACCAAGCTGACGCTCACGTACCAAGAGCCTGGCGAGGCCCCACCCTCTGGGCTGCGTAGCTCAGCCCCTGCTCAGAGCTGGGGTCTCTCACAAACTCCCACTTTCCTCCACCCTCAACAGCCAGGGTCCCCTGGCCTGTGCAGGACGAGCTGGCAAGCACACAGAGCACACAGGGCAGGTGAGAGCAGCCCCGTGTCCCGAAGGGCTCGTGTTGTGGGAGAGTGCTCCCGCCACACACGCTTTTGTCACCTGCACGGGACGTCTTTCATGACCCCAGGGTCCCCTGGCCTCCTGTTCATGCTTCAGACATATGTCCCACCCTCACTCCCTTCACAGCGACAAGCACCTCCAGATGAGGGTCAGACAAGCACCAGACCCTCTCTGTGCCCCCGGGGGCCATTGCCCAACTAGTGACTCAGGTCAGAGCCCACCTTTGAATACCGGGCCCAGCCCCACCGCTGTCACCAGGGCAACGGCTGCCTCTGTGCGTTCTTACAACCTCTGGCCCAGACCCTCCCCCCGCCTCTGCCACCTCTGTTCCTGACACCAAATCATCCCACTGTCTCAAACCCAAATCGGACCACATCACCCCAGCCACAGACACGCATGGAAGATGGGTGGGTGGGTGGACAGATGGTAGACGGAGATGATGGGGAGGTAGGAGATAGGTAAATGTAAGTCAAGATGACAGGTAGGTGGGTAGGGAGGTAGATGGGAAGGCAGGTAGCACTGCATAGCCCAGGGTCCCATAGGTAACCTCCAAACACTCTTTAAAACACAAAGGGCCTCATCACACCCCCACTGCCTAATTCTTTGGCCTTATCTCAGCTGTCTCCCCCATTCCCTCCTGAGACTTCCTGGTCCCTGGGACCCCTTGGACCCCCATCTCCAGGCCCCTGTGCACATGGAGTCTCCAGCTGGGGAGCTCAGCCTGCACCATCCACTGGAGCAGGGTTTCCAGGCAGGAATTCGCATCCGTTCTCAGGAATTTTTTTCGCTTTCCCGTTCCTGAAGCCTGAGAAAAGTTGATCGGGAAAATCGGCTCCTTGAACCCAGTAATACCCACAATGGGAAGTAAACGTACTACTCACACTGTATCTCTTAGACATTTTTCCTATTTACCGCTAGGGTTTTTTGGTGGGAATTCCTGCCCATTCTCGGGAATTTTTTTTGCTTTTCCATTCCCGAATCCCGAGAAAAGTTGGCTGGGAAATCGGGAAGATCGGCTCCTTGAACCCAGGTGGTTGGTAGTATCAGCTGTCACTTTGTGGAAACGATTCATTGTGGAGAACAGAAAACAGTTTATATCTCAGGATTTGGGAACCGGACAGCGAAAAACATTCCTGAGAAGGGGCGGGAATTCCCGCCTGGAAACCCTACACCGGAGTCCCTCTTCTTCTTCAGAGACTGGCTGGACGTCAATGCCACAACCAGAGCTCTCGTGGACACCCCTTCCTGCCAGCTGTGCCTGTGGATGTCCCAACAGCACCCGCGTCACGATGACACGCTAATGGGTTTCCAGGCCCAGCCCACCTAGCTGGGCAGCCGGGAGGGCAAGCACAAGCCCCCCCCCCCCTTCTCCATGTCCACTGAGCGCAAGCGCAGGTGACGGGGCAGCATGGCTGCTGGCTGAGCCTACAGAAGCAGTCACCACCTACGTGCAACCCCACCACAAGCCCCTGCATGGCACCGGGCACAACACACCTTCACTGACGGGCAGATGAGCCATGGACAGGCCAGCTCATCTCACACGATGAAGGGGCCTCGGGCACCCCAAAGGGAGATCACTTTCTACAGGCGTAGGGGACCACTTTTACTAAAACAAAATAACTAGGAAAACATAGAGCAAGGGGATACCTAGCTACAGCAGTCCCCCCTTAGCCAGGGTTTCAGTTACCCCTGGTCAGCCACAGTCTGACAATATTAAATGGAAAATTCCAGAAATAAATAATTTGTAAGTTTTTAAATTGCGCACCATTCTGAGTAGTGTGAATCATCCCTTTGTCTAGCGTCTCCACCCTGTAGACGCTCCCCGTCCGTTAGTCACTTGGTAGCTGTCTCAAGTGATTAGATTGACTGTCGTGGAATTGCAGGGCTCATGTAACTCTCATTTCATTTAATAATGGCCCCAAAGCACAAGAGCAGTGATGCTGGCAATTCGGACACGCCAGAGAGAAGCCGTAAGGTGCTTCCTCTACATGAAAAGGTATGCATGCACAGGAATAAACATTGTATATGTAGGATTCAGTACTATCTGTGGTTTCAGGCATCTACTGGGGTCTTGGAAAGTATCCCGCACGGTCAGGGGGGACTACTGTAGTAGAAACAAAAGGAATTGGTGAAACCAGTAAAAACACTAACACTAGTTACTCACAGAGCGCAGGTGAGATGTGTGGCAGGGTGGGGTGGGCTACACACAAAAGGAGATGGAGAAGGGCAAGGAGGGGCACTTTTAATTCTGCCCCCCTCCGTGGGGCCGGCCTAGGGACACACAAAGCAGGAACACAAAATACACGTGTGGGACTTGCTCAGACAAGCAGGACGAGAAGTGGGGAGAAGGGCCTGCCTCCCGTCGGCCTGTGCTGTGCTCCAGGATCCATCACAGGGATGGGGCGCAGCCTCCTCTGCCTCTGGTATCTAGTCAGAGACACTAGTCTCGGGTGGGGACAGGCGGCCAGCCCACAGGGAGGAGGGGCCTGACAAGCTCCTGCACACTCAGCTGACCCAACTGGGAACCCTGGGGCTGCCTGAGTAGGAGGTGCGAACTCTGCTGATCTTCTCACCACATCGTCCCAATGGCCTTGGCAGGGAGTCCTACTGTCACCACTTCCGTTTTTTATACACAGGGAAACTGAGGCACAGAGAAGCGATGAGCCAGCCAGTCACACAGCACCTCAGTGGTGGAGTCAGGGTGGGAACCCACGTCGTCCGCCTCCTGGGCCAGGGGCTCCTGGGCCCTGCCCTCGGCTGCTGGCAGCCTGCCCCACATGGTGGGTCTTGGGCCACATTCTGGGCAGAGCATCCCTGTCCTCAGGCCTGTGAAGGAGACACACGTGGATGTAGGCAAGAGGCAGAGCAGGCCGAGGGGTCAGTAGGCAGAAGGCCTCTGGGAAGATGGGGATCTGCAGCTCCCCCAAACTCATTTCTCTGCCAAGACCACCCTAGCTCTGAGTGAGCAGGGCTGCTGGGCAAGGAGGTACCAGCTTCCACAGCTGCTGCTCCCCTCTCCCAGGCTCTATGGTCACTTGTCCCCTTTTAGGTACAGAAGCTGGGGAGTCGCTTTGCAAAATCTGCCGCTTGAGTTTCCGGAACAGCTGCCAAGTCAGGCTGCAGGGCACGGTGTCAGGGCTGGGATCTGGAGACCCTGCCCGGCCACCTACTAACAGCCTCGGTGCCTCAGTCTCATCAGAGAAGTGACAATAATGACAGGCCCTAGCTCACAGGGCTGTGCCAGAACACAAGAAGGTCACGTGTGGCTCCTGGGCAAAGTCAGCACAAGGACAGTGTGGTCGTTATCACGCCAAGGATGTGGATGTGACTAGAATTCTTTCAAACGCCGCAAGAATCTGCAAACATCCCATCGGCTCCCGGCACTTGAACTCTGCTGCTCCTTGTTACCCGCAGAGCCTTTCCTGGGAAGAGGCAGCACGAGAGCTGGGGTGCGGTGTCACCCTGCAGCTTAGCTTTCAAATGGTTGATTTAAGGTGTTGTCTGGGAAAGAAGAACGGGGTGGGGGCAAAGGAGATGGAGAGGGAGGGAACTTCTGCTTCTGCCGTTCACAGAACACGCCCTGGGCCTGGGGCTCCTGTGATATCACCACAGCCTGAGACAGGCAGGCAGGAGGCAAGACCGTTTTCCTAGCAGAGGCAGTCTGACTGGCCCTGAGGCCCCCTCGTGGACCCCAAGGCGACAGCTCTGGGGAAAGGGTACAAAGGGATGCCAGGAGCCCTCTGGATACCGCCCCCCCAAGACCACCTGATCCATGTGCTGCTGTGGCCCTCCCGGCTGGCTGGGGACACCATGGGCCAAGCTGACTCTGCCCCCTCCTCTGCTTAAACGCACTGAGCCAGGCGGCCACTCCGACATGAAAGGGTTCCAACCATAAATGCCTGGTATGCCCACACCAGCAAATTATATCACTTCTAACACCAAAAAGCCGGCATCATTTCCGAATACCAATTTTCACAACTTTAAATTTCCCAAGAAGTCTCCTCTGGGACCTGATTCATTCCTCCTTAGGCTGTGGCTTCAGGGAAAGTCACTATTTTTAGAAGGTTTTCAGTAAAGCCAGTAGGGGCTCTCTGGGCTGGCCCAGAGTGAAGTGTGCTCAAAAAAAAAAAAAAAAAAAAAAAAAAAAAAAAAAAAAAAAAAGACAGAAAAGTTACTATGAAAAAAGCAGCTCTAAGAGAAATGTGTTTGGGGTTCAAAAATAGCCCTAAATAGAAATGCATAGCTTTAAAGGATGATTGAAAAATGGCTGAGAACGGACTAACAACCAGCCAAGTTTCATAGATGGCCTTTTTTCAGGGGAGAGGGGTGAAATAATTAAGCTGGGCTCTTGCTTTTATTCTCAGATGCTCTCTGAAATCTATTTGGGGGAATTTGTTTTGAAACCAAGGTAACATAGGCTTGAATCTGTCTAGAAAAATCTCTTTGGGTCTGGGGGGCACCTCCGATAGAACTGCAAGTCTGAAGAAGCTCCCAAAGGAATCAATGGAAGTCACATCACTGGCTGTCACTTTCCTTCAGCCAAGCAGTGGGTGGACAGCCCTGCTCAGATGGGGGAAAAGCTGGAGATGTAAAAACACAAAACAAAACAAAACAAACCAAGATGCCAAAAAAAAAAAAACACAAAAAAAAAACACACCTTCTTGCCACTTTACTTTCGTTTCCCTCAGCATTTTATTTATACACACGATGTTGTTCTTGAAAAACAGAAAGGGAACCAAAAGGGAAACGCAGACCTACAGAGTTAGGGCTTGGTATTTAGCGGGACCAGTGGCACAAGATCAGAACGGATGGGATCGTGGAAACAAAACAATGGGGTACTGGAGACAGATTTTCCACGGCCCTGTCCAGCTCCATTCCCACCCAGCATTGCCAACAGGAAGGGGCGCTGGCTCTAAAGTCACAATTGCACGTGTGTGTACGGCCTGATGGGGACAAGGGAAGGGAAACTGGAATTACAAGAAGGAAAGCGCAACTTTAGGTTAGAATGGGCAGAAATACAGGAGAGCCCAGGCTCAGAGCTGCCTAGCTCTGGGGTCTCTACAGAGTCAGCCTGGAGGAGGGAGGGGGGCCATTCTGGCCGTCAGGGCCCCCCGGCTGGCCGTCCTGCCTTGGCCCTCAGAGCCCATGCAGTCTCTACTCGGACACCTCTTGAAAGGGGGACTTCGCTCATGCCCTCGTCCTTGTCCTAGATGGGCTACTGCTAACTCACACTCCCTCTGACTCTTACCTCCTACAAGGAGAGGACACACTGAGAGTTTGAGAATCCAACGTAAACCCTTCCTTGGGGATTGCTGCCACCGTGTGGCAGAAGTTTTATGATTTAAGGAGATGGTTTCCCGCCCACAAAGCAGGGATGGAAGCAGAGGACACACAGCTCCACTCAAGGAGCACGGGCATGTGTCAGAGCCACTAAGGGACAGGCAATCTCATACCCAGGTGCTTTCTGGCCAATCCCAGACAATATCCCAACCATCAGGGTCACGGTGTTTCCATCTGAGGGATGGAGTCTCTTTCCGTCCAGGTCCTGGAAGGAGCGAGGCCACAGCAGCAGCACTGCTGGGCTCCTTCCTGCAGCGGCCAATGGGCACACAAATGTTCTGCCGCTCCCAGAAACTGTATGTGCTACCTCCCCAGTTATGCTCATGGGCTTCTTTGAAAACCTAAACAGAATTTCAAGTGTTTCTCGGAAGCCACGTGCCACAATCACACATGCTAACCACAAGCGCTCGGTGCCCAGACAATCGTGTGCTCCTGGTGATGAGCGAGCATGGAACAAGCAGGCAGGGCACCCCGAGGAGCTGGCACGGCAGGGGCACTGGCAGGGATGAGTGGGGTGCTCCTTGCTGCAGGTGCTCGCCTCTCACATACTCCGGGGGCCCCCCTCCCCAACCCCCTCTGCACCATCGGCTGTGAGCCTTACCCACTAGGATATAAGATAGGGGATGAGGGCTATATTCTACCTGTAGCCACCCCACAGGTGGTGGTTCAATGGCAGAACGAATAAAGAAAGCCGGGTCCTACTGCTTTGGGGCCATCGCAAGTCTCCTTATCTATGAGGGATCTCCCCTCACCTGCCTAGGGGGCTGCCAAGAAGGAGAACACATGGTGCCAGAAACTAGGGCCTCGAGGCTAAGATGATGCTTAGCCTAATGATGCTTTGCTTAATTCTTATCAAAGAAACATATGCTCATAGTTAAAACCAAACCTGTTCTTCTAAAGGTTATAAGAAGAACAGAAGACCCTCGGCCCATTACCTTTCCCATGTGCCAAGGCCAACGTTTTTGATTTCTTAGTTTCTTCTGGAATTTACCTCAGTAATCATGGGCTTCTACTGTTAGTTCTTAATCTGTTCATTTCAGACATGATCTACTGACTTCTCGCTACATTAAAGATTCAGCTCTAACCATACCCTACCCATCGAGCCCCTCTCGACAGCGGTCTGACACTATCGGGGGCTATATTCACAGTCTGTTAACGTAACTAGGCCCACACAGATACAATGTCCAGCCAGTGTGAGTGTGGTCTGTCTTGAACAGTTTACTTTTCACCTACAGCTTTCTTCATTGAGCCCTCAGTTTCCAAATCCTTCTGGGGTTCTGTCCCAGGGCATCTCCAGACACTGGGCGCACTTTCTCCGGACACCCACCACCTGCCAGCCTGTGGCCCATGGTTCCCGCCTCAGCTGGCTGTGCACCAGGCCCTGCTGCCTGCCTCCCTCCCAAGCCTTCTGTGCCTAACACCTTCTCAGGTTTGTTCAACCACAGCAACGACTTTATCTCCTGAGCCATCAGACGCCAGAAGGAGCAGGACGGGTAGCCCGTGGCACTTACGCCTGGGGAGGGATTGGCAGCTCAGGCCTCTTCATTCAGACGGAGATGGGTCTGGTCACAGCTATGGGCATTTTCCAGACCCTGTTTGCTTCCTCACCACCTTGTGTGAGGGTACATTGCAGAGTTTGACAGGTACAGAGGAAATACACATTAACAGGCGTTAACAACTACGCCTGGCAGCCACGACAAGACCACAAGAGGCACACGGACTCGGGCAGAGGCGTGGATCTCCACGGGAGGGGCTTTACCTTGGACATCTGGCTGAAGTCGGCAAAGCCCTCAGCACTACTGAAGGACCCACTTCCGAAGGGGTCTAAGGTTCCAAAGGGACCTGCAAGCAGCACCAACAGAGGCAGAGTTACAGGGTATCCTGGGACACGTCCTGGGGTCCGGGGGAAGTGTCACCTCTCAGTACTCAACAGCCCTAGAAGCAGGAGATCCAGGGCGGTTGTGTTTCTTTGCTGGGGTCATTTCTTTGACGGGGTGATGGCTGCTGACCCGCTGGGTCAGGAAGGGAGGTGAGAGGGAGGAGAGGAGCCATTCGACAGTGACCTGCCATCCACACGATTGATGTGGGGTGGTCACCTGCAGGTAGAGATTTTTACTGAGCTTTCTCTTTGGTGGGGTGACTTGCCTCGAGTTAACCCCCCCCATGCCCACCTACGATACCAAACTCTATAATCAATAAGCGAAATGCCAGGCCAGGCAACAGGACCAGGCAGGGCCTATTCCCAAAAGCAACGGGGAGTCTGCAAACGCTCCCCTTCCTTGATCTACAAGCCAGTACCGTTGGTAAAACTTAGGATTCTTTTAGGAAAAAAAAACCCAAGGTACGAACCAAAGATTTATATGGAGGAATGAGTCAAGAGTACCTAACAACGCTGGTGTTAATTACTGAATTAATTCCTACTGCTGAGCTTCCTTTCCAGAAGGATGCTAGAGCTTGCTCAGGAAGATGAGTAGCCAGCAGGAGCTCTGGCCAAATTGCTTCAGGGGAGGGTCTGGGTGCCACTGACTAATGACATAAACACCGAGGACACACCCATTTTGGAAATGAAAGCATTAACTGGGTGGGCTCCACTGCCTGAGGAAGAGTCAGAAGGAAAACAGCCATCAGTCTCACCTGATCCTTTTGAGGAGACACTGGAGGTTGAGAAAGGGTCACTGGATTCAAAGGGGTCGAGCTGAGTGAAAGGAGAGAGGAAAGAGTGAAAAGCAGTTCATTTGTTGTACTGTCCATTCATTCAACCACAAATTTTCTTGACATCTGTGTGCACTATACCTGGTGCTGGGCCTTGGGGAGGATAAAATGATTAAAACTAAACCCCAGCAGAGTAAAATCCCAATAAACTGACCCCTCCTGTAGATAAACTCTAGACAAAATCCAAAAACAACCAACTGCCTGAAGGCTCAGAAGTGAACCTAAGCAAGAAGGCTTTGGAGGAGAATTAAAACTTGGCAGAAAAAACACTACAGTTGACCTTTGAACAACACAAGTGTTAGGGGTGCTGACCACCCCTACTCCGCTGCGCAGTTGAAAATTCACGCATGACTACAGTCAGCTCTCCACACACACCAATTCCCAACCGCAGATCAAAATTACAGTGGACCCTTGAACAACTTATAAATGGAATAAGTGGACCCACGCAGTTGAAGTCCATGTTGTTCAAGGGTCGACTGTACAAAGTTGATTTTTCCACTTTGACAGCCACAGTCTGAGGGTACAGGGACTCCAATAAAAAATGCCATGTTTCTGCCCTGAAGAACAGAGGATGGAGGTCTCAGACAACCAAAGCCATGGGAAAGAGACAGGGATCCAGAGAGGAGAGGAAGAGAATGGGAGCCCCAAATTCCATGATCAGCTCTGCTCAAGTCTCAGACTTACCCCTTGCAGACTGAGAGCAGCCTACAGCTAAGGCCACAGTAATGAAATCACAGGCGCGAGAGGGAGACTTTGCAGTGTGAATCTCACCAAGTTAATGGCCTGCTGAAACAAAACCACCCACACTCTTTGGAGGAATGTAACAGAATCCAGACTCCACAACAGAGAACTCATAATGCACAGGCTACTGACTCATACAAAGAATCAGAAAAATGTGGCCAATTCTCAAGGAAAAAGACAATCAATGGAGCCAATCCCAAAAGAACCCAGATGTTATAATTCTCAGAGAAGGACAACTTTAAAGCAGCAACAACTGTGCTCAGTGAGGAAAATATGCTTGGATGAAAAGATAGGCGATCTCAGCAGAGAAACAGAAACTATCCAAAAGAAACAAATGGAAATTCTAAAACTAAAAAGTTTATCTGGAATAAAAACTTTACTAGGTTAGCTGAACAACAGATGATAGAGAAAAAGGTAAGTGAAGTTGAAGACAGATCGGTAGAAATTACCCAATCTGAAGAAAAAAGAGGGAAAAAAGAGTGAAAACAGAGCTTCAAGTACTTGTGGGGACATGTGTAACCATAATCCCACAAAGAGAAGAGAGAAAGACAATAGGGTAGAGAAAGAAAATATTCAAAGAAATAATGGCTGAAAACTTACCAAATTTGATGAAAGACATAATTTATAGATTTAAACCTCAGAAAACCCCAAACATCATACATACAAGAAAACCACATCCAGACACTTCACAACCACACTACTGAAAAGCAAAGATAAAGAGACGCTCTTTAAAGCAGCCAGAGAAAACAACATGTTACCTATGGGGGAACAATTATCAGAAAGACTCATGACAATCCATCAAGGACAATGAAGGCCAGAAGGCAGTGAAACAACACCCTAAAAGTGCTGAAAGGAAAAAATACTACTAGCTCAGGCACAAAGACCCTTCCAGAATGACAACAAAGTAGATCAGTATTATAAGAAGTGCCAAGTGAGTTCTTCAGGCTGAGGGGAAACGATAATGGAGAGAAAATCATATCTTGAGAAACGAATGAAGAGTGTTAGAAATGGTAAATCTATGGGTAAAATAAAAGGCCACTTTTTCCTCTGAAATTTCTTTAAAATATATACAATGGATTAACGCAAACTGTCTTATGGAGTTTATAATATATTTAGATGTTTTACATTCAGAGGACAGCTATAACATAAGGGACACTGCTAGGTGTGGGAAAGTGGATAAATGGACCTATATGATTGCAAGTTTTCTATATTTTACATTAAGTGATATAACATTAACTACAAGTAGCCTATGAAGAGTTAAGAGTATATATGGTAATTCCTAAAGCAACCTCTAAAAAATAACGAGAAGAGGTATAGTTAAAAGGCCAACAGATACATGAAAATGAAATTCTAGAAAAATACTCAAATAATCCAAAAGAAGGCAGGAAATGGGGAACAGAAGAACAAAACACACAGGTGATAAAAAGCAAGCAAATAATAAAATACTAGACTTAAATCCAACCATATCAATAATAACATTAAATGTTAATGGACTAGACACCCCATTTAGAAGGCAGAGATTTCCAGACTGGATAGAAAAGTAAGCCCCGACTACATGCTCGACACAAAACATCCTTCATATATAAATACAAGATACATTGAAAGTAAATGGATGAAAAAATATATTTGATGCAAAGAGTAAGCAAAAGGAAGACAAAATGGCTACTTTAAATGTATGATAAAATAGATTGCAAGACAAAGATATCCCCAGAGGAAAAAAAGAAACTCTTTATAATGATAAAAAAGGTCACTGCATCAGAAAGATAACAATAACCATACATGTGTAGGCACCTGACAGCTTCAAAATATATGAAGCAAAACTTGACAGAATTAAGGGGGATACAAAGGATAGAAACAATTCCACAATCAGATTTTAACACCCCTCTTTCAGCAACTGGAAGAGCTAAAAAACACCCACAGTAAACACATAGGTGACCTGAACAATACTATCAACCACTTTCACCTAATTAGCATTTATAGACCATGACACCTAATAACTGCAGACAGGCATTCTTCCCAATTGTATGCGATATATTTACCCACTCCAACCATAAAACAAGTCTCAATAAATTTAAAGGGATTGAAAACACACAAAATATATTCTCTAATAACAACAGATTTTAATTAGAAATCAGTATTATAAGATACCTAGAGAAAAAACCCAAATATCTGGAAATGAAACAATACATGGTTCAACAGAGAAATCACAAGGGAAACTAGAAAATATCTCAAACTGGAAAACAATGAGGGTACAACATATCAAAATGTGTGGAATGCAGCTAAAGCGGTGCTTAGAGGAAAATATGTAGCTTTAAACACATATTATAAAAGAAGGTCTAGGCCGGCCCAGGGCTCAGGTGGTTGGAACGCCGGGCTCCTAACACAGGTCGCTGGTTCAATTCCCACATGGGCCAGTGAGCTGCGCCCTCTACAGCTAAGATTGTGAACAACAGCTCTCCCTGGAGCTGGGCTGCCGCAGACTGCTGTGTGCTGCTGTGTGCTGCCATGAGTGGCTGGCACAGCCGTGAGACGCTATGAGCAGCCGACTGTTGACCGGCGACCGACTAGGCTCATAATACCAGCATAGGCCAGGGAGCTGTGTCCTACACAACTAGACTGAGAAACAACTGGCTTGAACCGGAGTGGGAGGGGGAGGAGGAAGAAAGGGGAAAAAAAAAAAGAAGGTCTAAAATCAATTACCTAAGGCTGAATCTTAATATACTAGAAATGGAAAAGCAAAGTACTATAACCCAAAATAAGTAGGAGGAAGGAAGTAATAAAGAGCAAACATCAGTGAAATAGAAAACAAACAGAAGAGAAAATTAACACAGCCAAAAGTTGGTTCATGGAAGATAACAAAATTGGTAGAGAGAGGATAGACCATCAATACCAGGAATGAAAAGCGGATCCCACAACAGGTCTTATAGACAGAAATGTTACAAATGAACCCCTGCCATCGAGGAGCTCTGGGCCTGGGGCTGCAGACGGATAGAGCCATAGAGAAGAGGAAAACCAGCGAAGCGTAAGGTGGGGCCAGAGATGCAGCATAGAACACCAGAGGCGGCTACAAACCACTCTCACATAGTCAGAAAAATTCTCTATTCAGTCACAAAAAGACACTTTTGCTTTTTAAATCCTAGTCAACACCAATGTAAGCCAGTCTGCTGGAGCTAACGTGCACAATGCCTGGTTTAACAGATGCGGAGTCGGGGGGCACACAATTGCCTTGCACACTAAGTGCGGCTACGCCGCAAGCCTGGACTTCCTCCTGCAGTGACGGGGACCCACTGAGGCAGTGTGACTCCAATGTCACCATCAGTGCTGTGCGTCAGGTAGACAGCAAGGTGTCGTATGGAGGCTGGGGCAGTGTGTGGAAGCGTGTGGTGCTTTGTTTTGTTTCATCAGGAAACAGAGTGTCAGGGAGGGCAGGCGACAGAGCAGAGAACACACCAGGCAGGCCTGCGCTGAAGTAAAGGAGCACAGAAAGGGACAGAGGAATGAGAACTGTTCAGGTCACAGCCCCCTGACTTGGGCTCACTGGACCACTGGATGTGACACCCTGCTTCACGGGACAAGCCCGGCAGGGACCCACTGCAACAGTCGTCCTGCCATCCAGTAATGAGACTCGCTTGGCCCGTGACCCAGAAGCTGCTAGAGAACCGCCTGCCCTCGCACAGCCCACATGGTCAGGCTTAGCAAGCACAGTGTGAACGGCGGAGTCCTGACTCGGCCACTCGGAGGGTGAGGACAAGCTGCCTTCACACAGGCAGTGCTCACACATGTAGCACCTTCACCTTCCCACGTCACTCACCTTTGAAGGTAAGGAAGGGTTTTTCGTGAATGGGTCTGAGGTAAATGGGTCGTTCTTCGTCTGTTTCTTGAAGAAGTCGTCAGGGGCAGAGCCACGAAACGGGTCGCTTTCTTTGAAAGGATCTCCTCCGAAGGGATCTAGAAAGTGTTTTGGCAAGTGAGGAAAAGAATGCCCCATGAATAAACATTATGTTTAATGAAAGAACCAAAATATGAAAGAATACGTAACTGATGCCATTTATATGAAATTCTAGGAAAGGTAAACCCATAGTGACAGAGAGTAAGTACGTCAGTGGTTGCCAGGGCCCTGGGGAGTTGCAGGTAGGTGGCACAGGGGAACCTTTCAGGACGATGGAAATGTTCTCTATCCCTTGTGACTGTACACATTTGTCAAAACTCATCTCACTATACACTTAACACTGTAAATTTTGTTGTGTATACCTCTCAATAATGCTGATTTTAAAATAATAAACAACGTTGGCAAATCAGATTGGCAAAACGTTGGCAAAAGCAGATTAGTGGTTGCTGTGGTCTGGGGGAGAGAGATGGGCAGTGATTGCTAATATGGATGGGTCTCCTTTGGGGGTGAGAGAAATCTTCTAGAACTAGGAAAACAGGTGGTAGTCGCAGAACGTTGGGAATGTACTAAATGCCAGTGAACTGTTCACTTCAAAACCGTTAATTATGTGTTATATGAATTTCACTCCAGTAAAAAAATAAAATAAATAGATAAACAAACAGGCAGAGTGATCCCAACACCACGCCCACGGTGTGTTCATTCCCCTTAAATGTGGGATGTGGGTGGCTGGAGATGGCGGAGAGCCACCTTCACCAGGAGGGAACAGGACACTAGGCTTTCGTGCAATGCAGATGGCCGTCGTCCCCAATGCACACTGCCGCCACCCCTGGGATGTGTGGACAGCAAGCACTACACAGGACCCCTGGACGCTGCCACAGGTGATACAAGCAGGCACAAGAGACCACGTTGCCGTGGGTGTGCCCTATCGCCGGGCTACCAGGAGCTCCTTTGCTAGGCACCTAGGCACCAGACTGTGAGGTGGGGGACAGCATCGCTGCCAGGCTCCTTCAGAAATGAACCGCCCTGCTGCCAGGTGGGGGGGGGGGGGCTGGCAGAGGAGGCTGGAAGGTGTTTCCAGTACCGTCGTCTTGAACGAGGAGCAGGATTATGTGAGGACCAATCCACGAAATGGGTCTTTTAACAAAGGCTTTTGTGTTTACCTGTGGAAGCTGTCTGTCGTTCTGCAAAGGGGTCGTGCTGGAATGGGTCACCTAGATTAGAAGAGAGACGACGCTTAGCTCTACGGTAGACATGACCCTGGCATGTCAAAGTGGGAGAACAGGGGACGCCACTGTCTGAGGTTTTCCATGGTAAGGACATTTCAGAGGAAATGAAAGGTACTGTTGGCCGCTCAACACAGGCCAGAGTTGCAGAAAATGTACAATGAGCCAGGAATTCATTCTTCTCTTTCTATGGCACGTGTCACTCCTGTATCTCATCTCCCTCTCATGTCCCTCGGCTACAAGCACACGGGCCGGGGGCTGCCATTCCTCGGCCACAGTGTCAGGCCTGGAGCCAGGACGAGCTCGGTACGTCTGAGCCTCAGGAGCTGCCTGGTGCACCCTGGACCAAAGGTCCTTCACTCCAAATCTGAAACTGGAAAGGCTCCCGTTGCCGCACCCTGCCTTGGCATTTTTCTCAGAAACATACAGATAGCCTTCCTGGAAATACTGTTTTGCTCTGGAAAACATAAAGAAACTTAGGAAATCTTGTTTCTAGAAATTCTTATTCTTGACTCACGTGTGGCTTTGGGTAAACTCGCCACTTAAGGCCTTAGATTTACGTGGGGCTCTGTCATTCATTAGGCAGTTTCATAATCATTACTACATCTGATTCTTTTACCAATCCTGCGAGGGGCGCGAGGAAGAATCTGCGCCCCACTGGTGGGAGGGAACTCAAGTGTGCAGTCTCAGGGCCAGGCCGTGAGCTCTTCCCACCTCAGCCCAGCGCCTCGGCTCTTTACTTAACTGGGTGAGGTGACAACTCAAGAGGCCCATGAGGCTCAAAGAATTCCTTTCCTCTTCCATTTCAGTGGGTAGTATCTCCCAATTATTCTAGTCACTAGATAACCCTAAATGGCACAAACTACACAGCCTTTCAGTGAGAGAGTGGATGCCAAGTGCGATACCTTTGAAGGGATCAGCTCCTTTAAATGGGTCGGATTTGAAGGGGTCTTCTGCCTGGAAAGGATCCGGATGCAATTCTTGGGTGTTGTTGCTAAACAACAAGGCTTTATTTTTGAAAGGATCGTCCTAAAATTTTGTGAAGAGACAGGACAGGGATTTTGTTATTTCAGATTTAAAGAAAAGTACAGAATTCCATACCTAACTTGTATATTTCCCCTTTAAGTGGTGTGATCCTAATGAGAATGACTTTTAGAAAAAAATCATTGAAGAAAGACGGACTTTAGTTAATATTGTGTCAACAGTGATTCATCACTTGTGAGAAATGTACTGTATGCTGATAACAGGGGAAGCTGGGCGTGAGGTACATGGAAACTCTCTTTACCATCTTGGCAATTATTCTCTAACACTTCTAAAATAAAAAGTTTATTTAAAAATCACTGAGTGGAAGCAACCCAAGCATCCATTGACAAATGAATGGATAAACAAACTGTGGTACCATGTTTCCCCGAAAATAAGACCCAGCCGGACAATCAGCTCTAATGTGTCTTTTGGAGCAAAAATTAATATAAGACCCGGTACTATATTATTATATTATATTATATCATATTATATTATACTATACTATATTATATTATATTATGTTATATTACATTATATTATAAGACCCCGTCTTATATTACAGTAAAATAAGACCGAGTCTTATATTAATTTTTGTTCCAAAAGACACATTAGGGCTGATTGCCCGGCTAGGTCTTATTTTCAGGGGAACACGGTATACACATGCAATAGAATATCATTCAGCCTTAAAAAGAAGGAAACTCTAACATCTGCTACAATGTGGATGAACCGCGAGGACATTACACTGAGTGAAATAAGCCAGACACAAAAGGACAAATACTGTGTGATTCCACTTACATGAGGTCCCTAGAGGATCAGATTCATAGAGACAGAAAGTAGCTGGTGGGTGCCAGGGGCTGGGGGAGTTAGTGTTTAATGGGGACAGAGTTTCAGTTTGAGAAGATGAAAAGTTCTGGAGATGGATGGTGGTGATGGCTGCACAACCTGAATGTACTTAATGCCACTGAACCCTTAAAGTGGTTAAGATGGTAAATGTTATGTTATGCATATTTGACCATAATTAGAAATTTTTAAAAAAAATCATTCAGTCTGAAAAAAGTCAATTTTTGGAAATGTCAAGAAGAAAATGTAACGAGCCACCCAACTGCAGCATGGGCCTCTTCAAATGTGTGACCTCCCTTGGTCACCTTTTCTCAGAGAGCGTGTAGGCATTTTACAAAACGCTGTTTCCACACCAAGGAGCACGCTGGCTATTTACATCCTGGGAGGAAGTGAGTGCTTATGCAGTTAGAATTACTAGAGCATACGATACTTTGCATTTTTTTAAAAAAGTGCTTATTTCTAGAAACAAACAAGCATATTTAAATCAAAAGAAAAAGATTTGCTTTTGAAGAGCACATTTTTATAACGGAAAATGGCCTGAAAGGGGGCGGAACAATATACGCGGGAACAATGCACTTGATTTAGAAATACTGCGTGTATTTTGGTTAATAAAGACATCCTCAATGAAAACATGAAGGTTTCACTGTGATAGTAAAAAGCACAGTGTGCTCCCTGACTCTGGTGAATGTGTGGGCATCTGTGTGGCTGGCACACGAATCCATTATTCTAACTGACCAAAAACAAATAAAAGAGCTGGGGCTTCTGTCAAAAAACAGACAGTGGTTCACAGGGGAACGACATCAAGGTACCAAAGGAAGATTCCTGATAAGGCTCCCACCATGTGGGCCAGTCTACCTGCAGCGGCAGGGCGGGGGGCGAGAAGGTGGGGGGCAGGACGGATTTTCAGAGGCACCGGGCTAACAGGAAGCCATGGA
Organism: Rhinolophus ferrumequinum; assembly: GCF_004115265.2. Lineage (NCBI taxonomy): Eukaryota > Metazoa > Chordata > Mammalia > Chiroptera > Rhinolophidae > Rhinolophus > Rhinolophus ferrumequinum. The sequence continues at coordinate 49,939,696 of NC_046301.1, forward strand.
CTTTGGAAAAGCAAACCAACACCCCTGGTCTCTGATGAATAGAGAGCGATTTTTTCTTACCTGGGAAAGGTTACTGGAGCCTGCAGCCACAGGGCTTCCCAAGGTGGGGAAACCACGCCAGATTCTTAGGCAAGTAAGTACAGAGGTCTGCAAGCACCGCGTCTGGCGGCAGAGCGCAGTCCTGTGAGGACGTTGTGGTGCTAATGACCACAAGATGGGTACCCAAGGAGCACCCGATGAGGCTCTCAGAAAACATGATGGAGAAGTCCTAATCTAAGGAAGCCTGGGAGCCAGGGGGAATATAAGCTTCTCACACTGCGTGATGGGGCAAGGTGTCTGCTCCAGAAAGATCAAGAGGGATGACGATCTGGATGAAGCAGGGAGTTAAGAATGACGGCTTGGCCTCAGAACGGAAACTTCTAATTCGTTTTTAATTGGCACTGATTTACTAATTGGTTGGGTTTCTTTGTTTGGGTTTGGTTTTTTAAATGTTTTCCATCGTTACTTGGAAGGCTGCCAAATACCAGTGGAGAATGGCAGAGAAGAGATTGACTTTAGGGGCTCTGGCTGCGAGCCCCCTGAAATGAAAGTCATGTCTGCAATCTCTCTCTCAGGGGCAATGATGTGCCTGAGGCAGCTACTGTTTCCTCCCCTTCAAAGGAGAAGCCTCAGAAGACCCCAGCAACATTCATGTGGTTAGGGGAACCACCGGGGGTTTGGATTCCATTTCACACAGATTCAGAGCAGAAAACTACATGCCCCGTGGAACAGACACCATAACCTCCCCCGTCCACTGACCACCTACCAACGAGCATTGAGCCATCTGCCAAATCGGGAGATGCAAGTGCAGCAGACCAGCACGGGGTGAGGGTTACATCCCCTGGCAGAGGTAAAATACCTTCGACAACGAGTTCAGTGACCAGTCTCAAGTTCCGCACTTCGTAGGAAATAGACTGTGAAACAGACAACTGTGAAAGGGCATTCAAGGGGTTTCTGTGACATTCCTTCCTTTTTAAAGGGGACTGGGCAGTGGGATGCTGGCGAACCAGCTCTCTCAAAGAGTCCTGATGGGCAGCTTCTGCCAATTCCTGGGGTGTAAATACACCATGGCTGATTTCAAGTTACAGGTTGAACAACCAGCTTACAAAATTCCTATTTAATAATCAGCGCTGGAGCTTCAGGAACACGGGCTCCCGTGGGCTGCTGGGGGCTGGATGCAACAGACAACCCAGGTTCTCAGGATGAGTTCTGAGCAAGGTTTAAGTCTGGATGACTTATTACCTACTTTCTACTAGAGGCTGATTGAGTACTGACAACAAGGGCAAGAGGCCAGTATACTCTTGATCTAATGAGAGAAGCCATATCTATGGCCTTAAGAATCCTGTGCCTTTTGGAGAAAGTATCATGGAGTGAGCTTAACACTAATTCAGTAACCTTAGAAGCGCCCAGGCTTAGAAAGCTGTAGCTGCACCTCTTTGGTTAGACTATTCTCAGGGAACTAAACCCCTCACTTTCACCCCCCTTTGAAGAGAACTAAGAGCTCTCTCTCCTCTGGAGCAGTCTTGAAATGTTCAGGAGTAAATAAAAAGCCCTCTTCAAAGTGTTCATTAAGAAATGGAAACAAACCAAAAAAAATGCTTTAAAAACTGTATTTGTACAACAAGATAAATATAGTTTTTCTTTCAGACACTGGTTGCAAGTTTCTATGTAACATCTGACGTCAATGTTCCAAGATGAATCGACTATCATGTAAACATTGCCCTGCTTAGAAGACGAACAAAAATAAAAGATAAAAAAATCTGGGGGGAGGGGAAGAAATCACTGGCCACTTGTAAACTGCCATGTCATTGCCAACTTTTATCCAAGGCAACCAATCTTATCAAAACCTGCCAAAGGATTTAAGAGTGAGGTGTTCCCTGAACTAGGACAGAACCAAACAAGCTGAAAGCCATGTGAGGGGACCAGTGACAAAGAGGGAAAGTAAGAGCAGGGCTGCGAAGCGGACAGACACACACCGAGGGAGCCAGACGCCAAGTGGGAAATTCTGCCCCACGCAGTTCATGAAGAATGGATGTTCGTAATCTATAGTCAAGCTGACATGGGCCCAAGAGCAGATAGAGAAGTGTCACCTGTTTACAGTTCCATAAGAATGGGGATTCTAAATGGCAGAGGGAAGCAGTGACAGCCAGAGATAGGAGACACATGAGAACATCACCAGCGTCTTCTAAGCAATGTGGGGAAGGAGGCTGTTTCCCCATAAACTCTTGGGACTGAGTACTTGGCTACTGAGAAAAGAAACATGTCAAGGAATGAACATAAAGAGCTAGTCTTGCAAGTGAGAGAGAGAGAGAGAGGCTGTATTATTACAGAGAGGAAAGGAATCCAGGAAGCAAACAGGGCAGGGAGCAGGAAGGCTCAGAGGGGGAGCCCTGGAAGAGAGAGGCGCAGTGCAGGGTGAGCTGCTAAAGGCTCTGGGAGCGAAGCACAACACATCCATTGAGATCAACCGCGTCCCACTGGCGCCCTCAAGAGCACAGAGACACTCTCCTGGGCCAGACTCAATTGGAAACAGCATGCGCCAGGTCTCTGGGCTACAATGGCAGACTCTGGTGGGAACAGGGGGACATGACAATCTGAAGAAAAAGTAACACTTGCTGGATGCCAGCACCCTGAGAGCCCACAGCAACCAGAGAGGCCCAGAGTCAGGATGTTTGAACTAAAGTGCTGAGGTTTCAAATGTAACTAGAATGTCAGGACAAAGGCCAATTCAGAGGTGAGACAGCAATGTCCCAGGAGGGCTGGCATTTTCTTGATCTTTATCAATACATTTGATTTTCAAGGTGCTCCTTGTGGAAACAGACACACACACACACACACACACATCCCTTCCCCCAACAGTGGGATGAGGGTTGCACAACATGTGAGATCGATCCAAGTCTGGTGAGGTTTGGGAAGCCATCCCCATTTGGGTGGTTGGCCCACAGAGATGGAAGTCTTTAAAAAGTGGTTTTACAAAGGAAGCAGGCCTGTCCCAGGCTTTGTCGCAGATGCCAGGATGGAGCGTGGCCACGTACTCTGGGCTGCAGGGCTGGTGGGGACTCTCAAAGCAGCAGTGAAAACGAGAAGCACCCTGCACTTGGATAGAACAAGGCTGGCAAGTGCTGGACCAAGTGGGCAGGGCATTCTCAGATCCCAACGTGGGCCCTAATCCCAGGACTGGAATACATTTATTCGACCTTTACCATGGCTCCAAAACCGCCCCTCTCTGTCAGGGAGACGCCCTCGCTCAGGTCGGCTAAGTTGGTCAGGCTGGCGCCGTGGGCCCCATCGAGCGCCTCGTCGTACTGCTCCAGGCTCCTGTGGGCTTCCTGCTGGCTTTCGTGCAGCTGGGCGAGCTTGCTTCTTGCCTGGACAACAAAGACATCACCAGCATCAAGTGGAGTTCAGGGGGGAAGTCGCAGGTGAGACCTTCTTTTCTCCGACTATCCAACCCCGAGCAATTCACGTGGGTAACTGAATTAGCCATCTAAGGAGTAGAGGACCCCAGTCGCCACGTTTACAAGAAGTGACTGCTCATAAACTAAGACGATGCCCTTCTCACAGCCCTAGGAGGCCTCTTTGTATCCCCAGCCCCTGAGGGAGGCGCCGGTTCAAACAAACATTTGTTGATTCTGAACGAACTGAAATTGGACAAAACCCAGATTTACAAGCTGTTCAAAGTGATATGAGACAGTCATTCTCTTTTATAGGGTGTTTATTACCTTATTTATTACCTCATTTGCTCCTCCTTGTCCTGGAGAAGGCACATGAGGCCCGGGAAAGGAAGACAATCTATGAAGTCCCACAGACCCAAGTGTGTACCTTAAAAGTCTCATACACACTGCGTGATCTCAGGCTGGGGACCTGAGATCTGCTTCCTCCTCTCATTGGAAATGATGGGTAACACCCCCAGGGTCTGGCAGGCTGGGCAGCAGCTACTGTTATTATCATTGTCATTATTACTACATACACTCATATGTTGGCTCCTATCTAGATTTTACAAATTCTAAGGTCTGGGGGGCGGGGGAAGGAGGCCGGGTAGAGAGAATTTGATAAGATAATCCTATCGATGTTAATTAACAAGAAAGCACAATTTGGGTATTAAAGCCCTAGTATGTGTTTGTGATTAACTTTTGTCCATAAACTGGCAAAAAGGAGCAAAGAGGTCTCTTTAGTCAAGAAAGGAAGCACGAATAGCCATTCCGGTACTGCCGAGGGCACATGTCACCCCCACTCTGTAGGGGGGAGACCCCAGGACCAGCAGAGACCCCTAAGCTGTCACACATAGAGGGGAGCAGGAAAAGAGCCCCCCCTCTGCCGGCGAGCAGCACTGCAGGCCACGTGGCTTTTGTACCGGAGCAGGACCGGGAGGGGGTGGATGAGGGCCCCAAAGCTGGTGACGCTCATCACAGGGTGCAGCGTCTGTGACGTGACGGCCTTCCAACTGCACTGGGACCGAGACGCCGGGCCACCTCTCTGACCCTGACTCTTCCGCTTGTGCGAGGACCAGGCTGTTAATTTGATGTCCCCACCCAGCCCCTGCCCACTCCCCGAAAAGGAGGTGTGCTCAGGTGGGGAGGGGCAAAGACGGGGAGGCCCAAGTCAACGTGATGCTGGAACATATGCTTGGGGTTCTCATCGTTTAACCTCCAGGCCTGTTTCCAAGAGAACATAATGCGAGTGAGGAAACACGGGGCCTCGGCACAGGCAGTCGGCCCTGCCAGTCACACACACCGACATGACATGACAGCTCGCGGCAGCTACTCTGCTTCGCAGAAGCCCCCAGAAGACGTCGGGCCACAGTGGCCTTGGCAGAACCCACGCCCAGGGAGATACCTGGTTGATTTCGTCTTGCGTGGACTTTAGGGACTTGATGATGGTTTCCAGTTGAACCTTCCCAGCCTGAATGCTCTGCTCCAGCTGGGTCTCTTCCTGCTGCAGCCGGTTCAGCTCCGATTTGGCCCGGTTCAGGTCATCCTCCTGGGACTTCAGGTCGGATTCCTGAGACTGGATCTGGGTCTTCAATGAGGAAATCTGAAACAAGATGAAATGCGGCTCCGAGAGAGAATTCTGTCCTCAGTCCTGGGTGGAACTACCCCAAGGGAGGCTAGACACCTGGTTTCCTCACAGGCCCTTTCTCCACACTCAAAACAAAGACAGAAACAACAAGGCAGACGTGCTCGCCCCATGTGACTGGCAGGAAGTTGCTTTGGGATAAGGAGGAAATGGAACTGGGACAAGCACAGGCAATCTGACTGTCCCCAGGGGCTGAACACCCCATTCCAGGTCTTAGAGGGTCTTACAGTCTGCTGAGGCTGCAGCCTCCCTGCTTTGTAACGAGCACTGAAGACAGCAGAGGAGGGAAACAGGCACGCTGGGATCCCCGGGCTGGGGGGCACGGGCCATGGTGGGGTGTCCACATACACGGGTTTGTGGGGATCGAGGCCGTTCACTTCTGCCACTTGGCGGCTAAGACTGAAGTCAGGCCCCAAATATGTGGACAGGTTTCTAAATGGCATGTCCAACTACTCTCTTAAACCAGCAGGATGTCTCCACAGTATGCTTCAAGGTCATCAGGAGCTCCCAGGAGCCCTTGGGAAGCGCCCCCCCATGTTGGGCGTGGACGGGACTCACCATCTGAGTCTCATCCTGGCACTTCTGCCTGACGTCGCTCAGCATGTCTCTGAGCTTGGTCTTCTGCTGATCCATTTCGTCCAGGCGGTCCTGGGCGTCCTGTTTCTGAGCTTCCAGCTCTTGTAAACTGCTTGTTTCCCGGTCTAAGTCATTTTGTAATTCCTACGGAAGGAGAGTTGTGTGGATTTCCTTGAGCCTGGTGAGCACAGGCCAAGCTGAGACAACGGTCACAGGGTGAGCTGGAGCCCCCTGGACATCCACGCGCGGGTGGGGGGGTGCGCCCTGTGAATATGTGCATCTCGGCTGGGTGGCCGGGCTCGATCTCTCCTTGATTCCCTCAGCAGGTATTTACTGATGGCCTAAAAGAGGCCAGGTGCTAGTAGCGGGGCTGGGTAAGAACAGCTCTCCAGTGACCTGCGGCCGGGGCAGGGGCTGGGGTAGAGGAGTCACCCGAGCACAGAGGAGCTGAGATGAAAGGCACAAAGAGACAGCATGAGCACTGTCAGAGTCACGGGGGCACGGAGAGACCCGGAGTGCCGCTGCACAGGTGGAGAAGGCCCATGGAAACACCACTTAGGGCAGACCCGAAGGACAAGCCGGCAGCAGCAGGAAAAAGCAGCAGGGATGTGGCTGTTATCTCAGACGTGCCCGTGTTCACCAGTCTCAAGTAAATCCAAAGACCCACCAGAGAGGCCCAGTGGAGGGGGCCCCGAAGAGGGGCAAAGGGAGCAAAGGGCAGCAGGGTGAGGGAGGCAGAGGCTGCACGCGATTCTGCAGCGGGAAGCCCCTGCAGGTCATTCAAGTGTGGGAGTGGGACCTGTTGCTTCTCCATTGCTAAAGCCCTTCCAAGTCGGCTGTATCTACAGAGCTAGCCAGTGCAGGAATCCTTGGCCCTGACTACAACAGTTCTAGGAAAAGCATCACAGAGGTGTATGAAGCATGTGAAAACGTGCAACATCTGTGACAGCAAAACAATGCAAATTCCGCCAGGCGGGGCTGGCTGCTAACTTCCATGGAGCTTGATAAGCACCTCAGGCTCCGAGTTCCACTGTGAAATGAACAACGCATGTGGCACATGTGTTTTGCACGCTGGCATTCGTGCAAACAGGAAGGGGAGAATATGCATAGATGTCTCTCCTTAAACATGTATGCGACCTTTCTGGAAGGCCTCCTGGGAGCTAATTGACTGCGCCTCTGGGGACCAAGGGGAGAGCGGGAGGCTTCTCGTCTTTGATTTTCAACCAGGCAAACGTCTTGTGGAATGTCTTATCTGTCTGTAAGATAACTAAAGCTGGAATAGAACGGCAGAGGAGAGTGTGGCCTAAGGGGCTGACAGAGGGAGCCAGGTGGGGAGGGGGTGCAGACTGGGCCCAGGGAGAGGTGACAGTGATCTGGGCGAAGTGGTGGCTATGGAATCAAAGGAAGGGGTGGATGTGAGGGTTCCTGTGTGGCGGGGGGAGGCCGGGGTGGTGAGGCCAATCCCCAGGGCTTGCCTGGGCAGCGGGTGGCTGGTGCCTTTTTAAGGCGAAAACTTGAAGGAAGTGCAGGGTCTCCCTCTCCCTGCGTTGAGGACAACAACCTCACGGCTCTTTCTTCTCTTGAAAGCCAAAACACATCTCTGAGTTATTTGGGGGAGCTGGGTTCTCTGCTCACCACTCTCCCTGACCCTGACCTTCAATGCGAGGAACAGCTCTCGAGCCTCACAAGTTTGGGACGTAACACAGAATGTTTGAAAGGGAGTTGGTGGAGGAGAGTCTAGATATGTGTTTCCCACATCTGAGGAAAGGACAGTTGATGGGGAAGGGAGAAACGAAGGAGGAAGAGGGTCAGGCCCGGCGTGGCAGCCTGGGGGAGCAGGTGGCCAGCAGCCTAGGCCATCAGGAATTGCCCTCATCCTGTAATGGAGAAGGAGCCATTGAAGAGCACTGCGGGGACGAAGACCCATCAGCTCGTGGTTAGGAAGGGTGCTGGGGTCAGAGTATCTGAGCAAAGAGAAGACAGAAATAACCCAAACGACCCACAAACTCAATGCAATCCACGCCAGAACCCCAGCTGGCTTCTGAGTAGACACTGACAAGCAGATTCCAAATTTCAAAAGGAAATGCAAGGGATCCAGACTAGCCAACACAGTCTTGAAAAAGAAGAACAAAGTTGACAGAGTCTTAGATTTCAAAACTTACTACGAAGCTACTGTCACCAAGACAGTGTGGTACTGGAATAAGGAGAGACATACAGGTCAGTGGGGTAGAACTGAGAGCCCAGAAACAAACCCACACATCTATGTCCAACTGAATTTTTGACAAGACTGCCAAGACCATGCACCAGGGGAAAGAATAATTTCTTCAACTCACGGTGCTGAGACAACTAGATCTCCACATGCAAAAGAATGAAATTGGACCTTTACCTCACATCATACACAAAAATTAACTCAAAATAAATCAAAGACATAACTCTAAGAGCTAAAACTGTAAAATTCTTAGAAGAAAACATGGAATTAATCTTAGTGACCTTGGATTTGGCAATGGATTCTTAGATATGACACCAAAAGCAAGAACAAAAAAAAAGGAATCCATGAATGGGGCTTCAGCAAAATTTAAAAGTTTTGGGTTTCAAAGGGCACCATCAAGAAAATGAATAGACAACCCACAGATGGAACACAATATTTACAAATCATATGTCTTATAAAGGACGTATATCTAAAAAACATGAAAAACTCTTATAGCTTAGCTATAAAAAGACAAATATCCAACTAAAACAATGGGCAAAGGATCTTAATGGACTTTTCTCAAAAGAAGATATAGAAGTGGCCAATAAGCACATGAAAAGATGCTCGATGTCATCAGGGAAAATATTCGGGGCTCTGAAATACCGCTCCACACCCAACAGGAAGGCTATAATAAAAATGGGAAATAAGCGTTGGCGAAGATGTGGAGAAACTGGAATCCTTATGCATTCCTAGTGGGACTGTGAAGCGGTGCAGCCACTTTGGAAAACAGTCTGGCAGTCCTTCCAAAGGTTAAACATAGAGTTATCATATGACCTAGTAATTTCACTCTTAGGTGTAGACCCAAGAGAAATGAAATCCTACGTCCACACAAAAACGTGCACATTATGTTTATAGCAGCTTATTCACAATAACCTAAAAGTGGGAAAACGCAAATATCCATCAACTGACAAATGAATGAAATGTGGCCCAACCACACAATGGAATATTACTCAGCCATAAAAAGGAATAACACTGACATGCTACAACATGAATATACCTTGAAAACATCATGCTGAGCGAAAGAAGCCAGACAAAAAAAGCCATATGGTGTTATGATCCCATTGGCATGAAATGTCTAGAATGGGCAAACCCAGAGACAGAAAGCAGATTAGTGGTTGCCAGAGGCTGCAGGGACGGGGATGGGTAGTAACTGCTAATCGTTATGAGGTTTGTTTTGGGGGTGATGGAATTGTTCTGGAACTAGATAGAAGTGATGGTTAAGCAACATATTGAATACGCTAAAAACCACTGAACTGTACGCTCCAAAAGAGTGAATTTTACATTATGCGCATTACACATACATGCATCTCAACAAAGAAAACAAAAAGCCCTGCCTATGATTATAGGGAACATAACAAAATTCACCTGGACGCCCCCACCGAGCTCTGGTTTCCAGTGAGTGCAGGACTGCCTTCCGTTGCCCCCTCCTGCCACCACTGATATCCTGTCGTCTGTGATGGAAACTCCCTGCGCTGCATTTGACACAGGTCGACCTGACCCGAAGGAGTACCGTGCTTACCTGCACCTCGTTCGTTTTCTGCCTGATGGCCTCTTCCTTTTCTCTAATGTCTTGTTCCAGTGAGTATTTCTCCCTGAGTGTTTAAAGACATTTCACGAGAGCACAGACAGAGTCAATAAGTCAACTGTCACCACAGTGCAGCCTCTCCCCTCCACGTCTCAAGACCCGATTCCATCCATCCCCAGCGGCCCTTACTTGGTGAGGGCGGAAGTCTAGGAAAAGCCCCAGGGACCATCCCCCTACGCGTGATCCCCTCCCCTGGGAGCATGGGGGGAAGGTGTGGATGCGACGACACGCGGCTCCCCACGTGGCCACAGGCACCCTTGAAAGCAGTGTTTTCAGAGTCAGAGTGATGCCCACGGCGAGAAGGACCTCCCAGACTGAGGGGCCACGGAGGAAGGAGCGTGGTCGGCCTCTCAGAGCAGAAGCAGCCCCTGGCCACATCCAGTGGGAAGGGAGACCGCAGACCCATCGCTGTGAGGAAGTGGATTCGGATTCCTCCCACCCACACACGCCCGCTTCGGTTGACACCTGACCTTGGCCCTGTGAGACCCTGAGAGCTGTGTGCTAACAAACGTGTGATGTTAAGCTGCTACATTTGTGGCAATCTGTTACACAGCCAGAGCAAAGTAACTGTCTTCACTCCCTTACTGAATGAATGAGGAGGGCCCACTGCTCTGAACCACCGAGTGCCGAGGCCACGGGCCACACCGCGAGCAGCCCCTACCCGCATGGAGCTCCTAGGCCAGTGGGGGGGACAGGTGACAAGTCAATGCACAAATGAACACAACCTGGGGCCACAAAGGGAAATCAAAGAGGGTAAGGAAAGGGAAGGGCTCTCCCGGGAGGCGTCCTGTGAACGGGAGACGCGGGGGAAGAATGCTCTAGATCACAAGAACAGGAAGGCAAAGCTCAGCTGGGGGAGCCATAGTGCGAGGTCTGGAGTGATGCAAAGTGGGGTGGGGCAGCACCAAGTGGCAGTGAGGGTCTCTGGCCCCAGGGCTACCCCGCCAACCCCGTGAAGGAGGCTGTGGCTGGCCGCTGTGCACACAGGCGCTCGCCCGGTGGGGCCTTGCCTGACTCCGCAGCTGCACACAGCTACCAGCAGCAGCAACCAGCATCTCCTCCTTATGGACTGAACGCCTGTGTCCCCACTCAAGCTCCCATGTTAAACCCTAACCCCCACAGTATGATGGTATTAGGAGGTGGGGCCTCTGGGAGGTCATGAGGTGATGAGGGCGGAGCCCTTGTGAATAGGACCAGCGCCCTTATAAAAGTGACCCCAGAGCGCTCCCTCACCCCTGCTGCCATGTTGAGAAGACAGCGAGAAGACAGCTATCTATGAACCAGGGGGCACCCTCAGCAAACACCAAATCTGCTGGCATTTTGATCGTGGACTTCTAGCCTCCAAAACCATACGAAGTGGATGTGTGTTGTTTAAGCCTCCCAGTCTACGACACTTGGTAACGAAGTCCGAACACACTGAGACACCCCACAGGGGCTGCCTCAGCAGCAGGGACATCGCTGTCCCACACACCCTGCCTCCTCCACCACCACCCAGCACTTGCACAACAAAAAGGCCTTCTTCAGGACACTTGCCAGAAATGAAACAACTGTGACCATCTGAATATTCACTTCCACAAGCCTAAGAGCTACCTAACAACACAATGTCCTCCTTATATCCAACCCATTATGACTGGATGACACTGCAAGGGGAGAGGCGTGTCTCCACACCTCCATCAGTAACAGCCTACTGGGTCCCTCGCGAAGCTGCCAGCTGGGGGCTGCTCCAGGCCCGGCCTCCTGCACACACCTGCCTCTCACCTGCGCAGGGAAAACACTCCCCACTGCCAGAGGCTGCACATGTGCAGATGCTCCCCTGGCCTGACTTGGACACTGGTGCCCTATATCCCTGCATCAGGCCCCTTTCCTCCTCCACCTGCAGTCCTGTCTAACAGCCCATGTGGGCTCTGGCCTCCATCTTCACAGACCCTCTTAGCCTTGCCAGGCTGCCCGTGCTGATCCCTGGTTTGGAAGACATGGCCCCCGGAGCCAGCAAAAGGTTGGAGACCATCCTCTGGGCTGACCGTGAAGGGGGCTGTTTGGCTTCCACAGGCAGCCAAGGCTGAGGCTTTGTAACCCACCTAACTGCTCCCACCAGACATCTGACCTGCCCTTGCTTTTCAGGGCTCTGCTGCACTCAAGGTCCCCAGCTGTGAGCGCTGGGGAATCAGCCCTCTCTGGCAAAGTACTGCGATTTTCATTTTCAGGCAAATAAGCGCTCTTTCCCATGGAGGGCAAAGCGCCTCTGGCCCTTCTGCTCGGTGCCCCAAAGTAAGGAGAGTGCGCCCTCCCCCAGAATTAACTGGAAAGAGGATGCTACCCTGATAAGGATCATAGGGACACACAGAAACTGGACACTTTTTTTAAGCCTGACTCCAAGAGTGCAGACACCCTTCCAAAGCCCTCGTTCACACGTGGGGAAACCGAGGCAGTGAGTACAGGGAGTGGAGCTGGAGATCTGGATGCGAGGCCACTCTAACAGTTCAGCTGTTGTTCCTAAGCCTTTACCTGACCCCCTGAAACTCTGCTGCTTTGTGTCAGAGATAAAGCCTTTGGGGCAGGGGGGAGGGTGTTGGTGCAGCCTGAGACCCCACACACCACAGCGGCTCTGAGGACTTACAGACTCAAGCTTGTTAAGCCACTTTGGGAACTCAGGGGAATCTGTGTCCCTTAGCTTTTGCTGAACAAACTTGTGATGGTCAACTTTCCAGGCGTTTCCAAAGCCTCCAACACTCCCGATAGCATCCTGGAGTAGGGTTTGTGTGAGAGTCGGAAGGGGAAAACGCTGCCCTATTCACGTACCTTTGTAGCTGGGCGATCTCTTGACTGATATCATCGAGTTCCTTCACACCAGTGAACTCCCCAGATCCAAGAGAACTTGAGCTGTCCTGAAACCAAATTCAGACACGGCATTATGAATTATTATACCACACTGACTTCACTACACAGCATGGACTAGTAGGTCTTAGAACGAGAGGTAAAATCATCCATCTCTCCCCCACCCTGAGAACTCTCTGGGCGGCCAGACACAACCCAGGGCCCCTGCGGAAGGCTCGCGGAATGCCAGCGCCACCTGGTGGCGGACTGTGGCAGCGACATGAACACAACAGGGGTGCACCAGTGGCTACTCACCGGAACCGGGGTGCCTCTCTCTGAGGGTGGGACCATGTCCGGTGAGAGGACCTGAGGAGGGTCGATGCCTTTACTGACCTTCTGCTGAATGAAATACATAGCTAACGCGAATTGGTCTTTGCTTAACTTCCCCGTTTGCCTCGTATCGGCCAGAGCCCTGGGAGAAACGTGGGGATGCTAATTACATATCACAGACATCGGATTCAGGATTCAGCCCGAGCAATGAGTACCAGTCACGGAACCCATTCTTGTAAAATGGACGATAAAAACAACTGGCCACAATGCAATGCCTTTTCTACCGAACATCCAGCTCTGGGGAATAGTCTTGGCCCCCCACCTGAGCATCGTGCCCAAAGGCTGGCCAAGGAGGGGCTGTGGGGGCTCCCTCCTGGCTCTATCACGTGGGTGGTAGACACAATGGTCTAGGACGGAGCAGCAATTTCCATGGAAATGGAAGCTGGGCCAAGTGCACACGCAGCTCTCTAGCTGGTTCCTGCAGCCGGAGTCAACTGAAAGCCTGGGCTGCTGGTTTTCAAGGGAGGACGGCAGCAGCATTTAGGGTTGTCATCATGAGGGGCTGGCTGCACTGCACAGGACAATCCCTCCCTGCAGGGGTGCAGCTGCCCAAGTGGCCTCGTGACCACTTGTCGAGCAAGGCAGCAGCTCGACACCCTTGGGAACTGGGAGTCGGCCACTATGGGAAGGGAAGCCTCATATGATAAAGACTCAGCCTCCACGTCTGTGAGAAACATCTTCCCTTCACTCACTGCCCATTCAACAGTTTTTCCCACTGTGCAGTCACCTGCAGAAACAGCGAGACCATCTCCTAATGCGCAGCAAAGAGAGCTGGAAACGCTGAACACTCAGGCCTAAGAACTGTCAGTGAACAGGGCTGCGGGGGGAGTGGAGACCTGCCAGAAGTCACGGATAAAGTCTGGTTTAAAAACGGCTTTGCTCTTGTCACAGTGCAGGGACACCATTTCACACTGTGATTACTTCTCGTGGGTCTGCCCACGAGGGCCAGTCCTGCCACACACCCAGCACACCCACAGCAGCTCAGGCTGCTGCCTCTTCTCTCTAGCCCCTCCCCTGCCAAGGCCAAGTGCAGATGCTCCGTCAGTGTCCACACCCATCCTGGCACCACGCTCACGGGGCAGGTGCCAGACGCTATTTGGGGAAAGGCCTAGGCCCCATTTCCCCTGCAACCCCTCTTGTCCTGTTCTCTCCCCTTCGGTTATGTTCCCTTTCCCTGGGCCACCGGCACACAAATCTAGACTGTCTGTCGTTTCACTTTCTAGTGGTGACTCTAGAGCTCGCTCTGTCTGCCTTTGCCCCACTCCCTGTACACAATCCTCTGTGCTCCTTCTGTGATCCAAGCATATTCATGATTTCACTGTCATTTACATGTAGTTGTGCCACTTGCAGGTTGAGGTGTATGTTATAAATTACTTCCCTTGCACTGTTGCTTCATTTGAAGATCGGGGCATCGTGTCGCTACCTTTGAATTCCACGTTTGTCCATTTCAGGTGACAAAGGGGACTGTTTTACTGGTTTCTTAAAGGGGGAACTGGATCTGAAGGGGCTGTGGGCGGGCCTCCCCCAGCTGCCTTGGTGACTGACGTAGGGCGTCATGTACTCCTTCAGACAGGACGGCCCACTTTCGGGGGCAGGGCTTCACCTCACAACATGGACACCTGTGAATTACTGCTCAGTGCAGTACTAACTCACTGCTCTACTTGGAGGGCTCGCCTTTCCAGCATTACGTGGGAATTCTCTCCTTACAACGCCCTAGTGAAGGCCCAGGGCTCCGAGGACAAAGCTAGGAAGTGACTTGCACAACTGGCCAGTGACAAAAGGAGCCACTCCAGTGATGTGAAGATGGCTCTGCCTAGCCCCCAAGGAAAGTGGGGGTGAAGCCTGCTCCTTGACCCGGCCCTCCCCCAGAAGCCGAGCCACTGACCTGCCTAGGGCCGTACCCCCACTGCCCAGGGCCGCCCTGCTGGAGCCTTCGGGGCCTTGCCTGCACACTCCCCCAGAGAGGGCACGGCTGAGTGCCTCCACCCCAACCGTCTGTGGCCAAGGCTGGACCTCCTGCTCGAGTCAGCATTACCACCAGCAAGAACGGGTCCAGCCGTTCAAGCAGGTCACCCCAGAGCTCTCTAGAGGGTCCAGACAGATCTTCCTGCTGAAGAACAGTGAACTGACGTGCACGGAACACGGGGTATGGACTTTTACACGTGCACCTCGCTCAGCTCCTATCTCCCTGGCAAGGCAGCCAGTGCAGGGCTGGGGAGGTGGCCTGACCCCCAGGTCCCTCATGACACCCCTCCGGTCCTTCACACAGCACAGCCTCATTTCCACATGGCCCCTGTGAGCCCCTCACAGCCATCATCACACACACAGCGAGGCCCGCATACCAAGGAGCAGACGTCCGTCTACCCGCCCTTACCATATGTGTGCTAGAAGGTTCTGAGTGAGGCCAGAGTGCATGAAGATCTCCTTCACCTCCAGGCCGCTGACATAGCCATCCAGGTCCAGGTCGGTCTTCAGGAATATCTCGTCAAAGCGCATCTTGTCTGCTACTGGCACCACCCAGTTCACGGTTGGCTGAAAGGGAGTTTTAAAACGGTTCATCCTCAAGCTTTTCATCACCTACAAATACGCACGACGAAAGTGCTTTCACGTGCATGTTAGCAGAAAACCCTCCTCAGGACTCCAGGCGCCGAGGGCAGACAGGATCCTGGCTCTGTAAGCAGGAACACTGAGGCTAGGAAAGGTGAATGCTGGTTGGTCCGTCTCGCCCAGCGGCCAACCTGAACCTCTTTGCACCGCAGCACAGCACCCAGTCTCCTGGTGCTGAGAGGGACGTAAAGACCCAGCAGGTCCACGTGCCAATGGCCCTTCCACCCCCCACCGCCTGGGACATGCTGGCGACCTTCCAGGAGGGGCTTCGAGTATGCCAACAAAACCCTGCTCACCACCCATTTTGGAAGACCCAGCTTCTGAGAACCAGCCCGGCTCCCACTCCAGCCTTCCTGGTCTGCTGCCTTCCGTCTATAGATGCTTTCCGGTAGCTGCCAGGGGTGTCTCAGTGGCCACAATACCAGGATTCTGCACTCCATCCTTCTTTGTCCCTGCCCCGATTCCCTGTGACACAGTGGCCCCCCATGAGGTGCTGGTGTGCACACAGCACTGATGGGGAGCCTCTGATGAGCACCCCAACACCCTCAAAGAAAGGTGCTCTCTGGCAGACGGAGCTGGGCCTCTCACACCACCTGCTCAAGTTTACTTAAGAAGGGCCAATGCCATAGAGGGTCCACCGGGCCCATGCACCTTCTCATTCGGGGTCTACAAGGCCCCTTGGGCTAATTGATTGCTAACTCTGGATGTGTCACCTTTGACCTTTGGCGCTCTCATGGCACCAGGTTCCACAGCATCAATGCCCCTTTTTCTAGAGATGTTTCTCCTCATCTGCTTGTCCTGAACGATCTCCCTCATTATCCAAGTCTAGAGGGATCCTGACCTGAGCACCAGGAATCCAGAAAGCGAGGTTGGGAAGCTAGGGCACCACGTTACCCAGAATGTTTCAGGTTGGGGTTTCAGGCAGGAAATAGAATGACTGAGTACAGCAAGGAATTGATCAGAAAATTAATCATAATCTATGGACCAACGTGAAAGGCAAGGGCTCTGGCTGCAAGAGTTCAGGCAGCAAGTGAGACCCGAGTTCTACTTGTCACATTACGCTTCCCGTCTGCTGTAGATGCGTCAGAGACGTACATATAGGAGCTCTAATGAAAAAGAGGCTTGCTGTCGTAAGTCAAATGACTGGAGCGAGTTAAACCTCAGGTGCTAAGAAACCCAAGGAAGAAGTAACAACAGGTCAGACAGGCTGAGCTGAGGGAGAGAATGCTTTCTGTGTCCCGTGAGTCCCAAGAAATTACAACAAGAGTCCTAACATTTGCTGTGCAAACAGAAGGACCTTGCTGCCTGATTTCTGGGGTATTGGAGCACATCAGCAGCAAAGCCCCAATGCCTGCTTGGCTACAAATCTACATAAGACAGACCTCCCCTTAGATCTGGGTCTCCCGGAACAGACTGGCTTTAAGGCTGACACAGTTGCTGCAGGCCCCCAGTGAACAGGAACAGACCTTGGTGGTTGGAAGGGGCTTTACCCCACACCTGGCCATGAGGCCAGGACCAGGCAGCCCTTGACCTTGAGGCAGCAGGCGGGGGCAGACAGGACATTGCTGGCCTGGAGATGAAAAAAGTGGAGGACAGGGAGCAAGTAAATTGTGGGTCCCCATTCTCACGTCTGTGATTCTACGAGCTGCCCCTATTCATGGTGAAGGGGGCATACCCTCCCACCGCCACCTCAGACCCCAATAGTGGCCACTGGTAAAATCAGTCTAGTTGGAGGAGGGGGGCGGCAGCATGCTCCTGGGATCTGGATGAGGCTGGTCAACCTGCGGCCATCAGCAACTTCAGTTCCACTTGCTTCCTTGAAGGAAAACACATCACCACTAACCTAGCCTACGGTGCTTACTAAGAGCTCCTAACAAGAATTCTGCAGACTCAAGGGGGAGCTGGGTCGTCTTGGAAAGCAACAGCTCATGCAGACCTCAGAGCCTGGCCTCTCCGTCTCTCTCGGTCCCCACCCTGCTATCCCTTGGCTCACCCTGCCCCAGCCTTCTCCCTGTTTCTCCAACACACCAAGCACCCCCCACTTCAGAGCCCTGGCACAGCTTGGTGGTCCTCAGAGGCCGTCCAGCTGGCCTCGTCGACAGGGCCGTGCCCCCTCCTCACCCAGACACTTCCAGGCCAGGCCCTGTCCTGCTTTCTCATGGCTGTCGGACCTACCTTAGTTTATTGATTTACTTATTGTCTGCCTCCCCACGGAGGGCAGGAGCCTATCGCAGGGTCACTGTGGCAGCCCCTAGGACCCCCAGGACATGCTGGGCATAGCTGGAGAGCTGCTTAAGATGCCGAGGCTGGGCTGTCCAGACACGGGGCTTCTTAGCAGACAGCCAGGGAAATCAGGTTAACACCAATCAGAGAGAACACCTGTGGGCCACGCCCTCCACCTGGCCGAGGCACTGACAGGAGCTGTGCTAGCCTGTGATCAAACCACCTACTCTATTTTTGTTTCCTCTAGGGTGTGATGTGTTCTCTGAGGTCCTTGAAAATGAGCCTCCTGAGTCAGATGGTTAACTTTACAAATATCACAAGCAAGAGAAATCAATGTCTGGTTGTGCACTGCTCATTTTCACTTTTATCATATTCTGAAGTTGCGTGGTGGTGCCAGCTAGCCTTCTTGTCACATTCATTGCTTTGCATTTGAAGCCGCAGATGAGGCAGAAAGCGAAACGTGATTCCAGATGTCACTCACATTCACGTTCTTGTGTGTTTTAGACAATCTCAGAGGTGCCCTTTTACAAAGATGCTGCATTTGCCAGAACAAGAACCATCTTTTTGGTATATAAGACGCTACTGTGCGGAGACTCTGACCCCACGTGTCCTCCTGACATGAGATGGATGCCTCTCTCACTCACCTGATCATTCAATACACATTCGCTGAGCAAAGCACCAGAAATTATTCTAGATGGTGAGGTTATAACCAAGAACTAACTCTGCTCTCCGGAAGCTGCAGTGCATGCGTGTGCGTGTGTGTGCATGCACGTGCGTGCGTGTGTGTGCGTGTGTGCAGTGCGTGCACGTGCGTGGGTGTGGGTGTGTGTGTGTGTGTGTGTGTGTAAACTTTGGGATAGACGGAGGAGAAGGGTTGGGTACGCAGGACATGGGCTGTGCTGGGTAATGGTGTGGTCACACCAGGCCCCCCGATGGGGTGCCCCATGAGTGGAGGCTCATGAAGCGAGGTGTCACGGTGAGGTCTGGGGACGCCCCTCTCAGCGGAGGGACTGCCTGAGACTGGAGGGCCAGAGGCGAGAGGAGAGAGCCTGCGCAGAGGTGGGGATTTGCTACGTGTCTGAGGAAGGGTGGTATTTCTGCACAAGTGAATGAGAAAGTTAATTCTGAACCCCTGCTGCTATGGACTGCATGTATGTGTCCCCCCAAATTCACGTGTCGAAATCCTACCCCCGCCATGTGACGGTATTAGGAATGGGGCCTGTGGGAGGTGAGGACGCCGTGAGGGTGGAGCCCTCACGAGCGGGATTAGTGCCCTTATAAGAGACCACAGGGAGAGCCCTTGCCCCTTCCGCCAAGTGAGGACACAGCTAGACGACGGCTGCCTGAGAACCAGGAAGCCCTCACCAGGTGCCAAGCTGCCCATGCCTTGATCTTGAACTTCCAGCCGCCCAAACTGTGAGACATACTTGTCTGTTGTTTATAAGCCCCCCCCGTCTACAGTATTCTGTTACGACAGCCCAAATGGACTAAAATGCCTGTCACAGATATTTTTAATTTAATCACAAACATTGCCTTTTTGAGGTAACAAATTACTTGCTCCCAAGAAACATCAAGCTGGGGCACTACACCCGAAAACAGCTGCTCCAAGAAGGGACCCCGCACACTGAGGGCACTGTACCTGTGTTTGCTTGATGCTGTGCTTGGGAGATAAGCTTCCTGTGCTGTTCAAGCTGCTGACGCTGCCATGGGAAGGCGTGGAGCGGAGGCTGTCCTTGGGTGGGGGGCTGGCGGGCAGGACGGGCACAGCGCCCGGGAACACTGTCTTCTTTCTCTTGGAGGGTGGGATGAGGGCTGGGGGCAGGATGGAGGGCACTGGCTCCTTCTCGAGGGCGCGGTACACCAAGTGCATTGCCTGTAATAACAAAAAGGAATCATGGTCAGGTGGCCAGGCCAAGCCAAGGGTGGGCAGAGGGCAGCTCTAGCAGGGGCTGTAGTGATGAGACAAAGAACGCTCTTTCAGAAGTTGCTTCCAAGTGGAACGAGTAAAAATAAACCTCTTCTGATGAGCTATGCTTCCAAAGCAGGATTTTCTAAGACATTTGTTTAACCACATGAGGCTGAATGAGTACAAAAGGAATTCAATCATGCCAGACTCCATACATGTCCCTTGACTACACAGGAGAGACACTGGCTCCAGGGCTGACAACTTCCAAAGCACTGGAATTTGGAAATCTAAAGACACTCACTCGCGAGCTGTATGGCTTCAAGATATTCCAGAGATATAGAAAACTACAGAAAAATGTGTGCTGTGCTGAGGACACTCCCTTGTTTGAGGCAGGTAGAAAAAAGAAACTTTGTCTAAAACAAGGATTTAAAAGTTTGTTTTAAACTGTAACAAAACCAAACCATAATTACAATCCTCACCACTTCAAACTACCCTGGTTCCCCAAAAATAAGCCCTAGCCGGACCATCCGCTCTAATCCGTCTTTTGGAGCAAAAATTAATATCAGACCCGGTCTTATTTTACTATAATATAAAACCAGGTCTTATATAATATAATATAACATAACATAATATAATATAATATAATATAATATAATATAATATAATATAATATAATATAATATAATATAATACCAGGTCTTTTATTAAGTAAAAACAACAGGATGATGGAGAAACATGGAAAACGCTCAAAGCGAAAAGGCAGAACAGAGTTGATAGGTGGGGAAAAACACAATCGAGTACTGTTGGGTGTCGGTTTATGGGGGAATGGTAAGAGAAATTTATAATTCCCTTGGAAAATGGTTTAGATTTAACCTAGAAGTTTAAAATCTCAAAAGCTTTACACACATAGGACAGATAATAAGAAACCTCAATTCATGTATATGTTGTAAAAATCACATTTTAAAGATGTTCAAAATTCCAGAACAGAAGATGTATCCGGAATACAGTTGTTTCATCGTTTTTTTATTGCTTGGGTATTCCCAGGTAATTCACAGTTGGGGTTTTGGTTTTGGTTTTGTTTGGTTGAATAATTACTATTTATTAGTGCTGTCCTTAACTACAGGGGCTACTTCATTCTATTTTTTTTGTTTTTGTTTGTTTGAGATTTCATGGAACAAGGTAAGAAGTAAATCCCATGAATGGGAGAGAAAGGTCCAACATGGGTGTGAGGTGGAGGGGCGGGAGGAAGAGGAAGGACAGACTGACAGGGGCCCAGGGTGAGGAGGGCAGGCGCAGGGGGAGGCCAGCCCAACCCCCTGGGCAGCTGAAAAGGTGGGTGGGTTGGGCAGCGCCATGGGAAGGTGGCCCATAGGACGGGAGAGCCCTGATCCACACACAGCTGGCTCCATTGCTGTCACTAGAAGAGGGTGCGAGGACCTGGGCTCGGGCACGGGGAGCAGATGCTGCTGTGCTAGGGTACCTGGGGGGCACGTCTACACACACACCTACTTCCCAGTTCTATCTGCTGGGAAGGCTGGGGAGCAGGGGTACCCCAGGGGCCAGATTCTGGTTTCCAACGCCATTCTCCACTACAAGGCCCGGGGCTCCCTGGAGAAAGGGCTGATACAGGACTGGGCAGGGAACCTACGGGGCAGCTAGGAGCATCTTACCGTGCCACAAGGAAGTAACTGGTCAGAGAATGATGGGATGTGACCAAAGGACAAAGGAGCCATCTGGAGGAGCTCCCACTGGGCAAAACAAGTCACACCAGTAAAGGATTATAGACAGTGGAGCAGAGGACGCATCCATGAGCGCGCTCTGATACAAACAAATTCCTGAAGGTAGAAGGCCAGTGAGAGAATGTGCAAGGAATGACAAAATTACAAGATCACCACCTGCAACCACCAGAATCCCAACTGATGCAGGCGAGACTCCCAGGAGAACCAGCGGGTAAGAATCAGACAGGCAACAGGGTGCCCAGTCTCTACGTACGTCCCACAAGAGACTGAGCACAAAGGGGAAGAGGAACAGCAGGGAGAAACCCCAGCCTCCACCCTGATGGCGATCAAAGCTGCCACCGTGGTAATGACGTATAAGACCTCAAGTGTCCTATGGATGCTGTGTGCCCCAGGAGAACTCCTGTCACCTCCATGAGGTCCTGCCACCACAAAAGTGCACAGCTTGGATCATCAGAGGAAACAGCAGACAGGCCCACACAAAGGGACACTACAAGATGCACTCTTCAAATGGCCATGACACATACAGACAGAGCAGCCCCAGATTAGAGGACATGAAAGAGACAGGGCTAGGGAACGTAACAAACCAGGCTGGAGTCTCTTAACTACAAAGGACATTTTGGGGACAACTGGAAAAATCTGAATAATATCCTTAGATTAGATAATAGATGATATAATAGATATAGTAATATATACGATGTAAGCTATAACCTATAATAGATACCGTAATAAATTAAATAACGTCAATGTTAATTTCCTGATTTTTGAATCGGACAGTGGTTATGCAAGACAATTCCCTGGTTTCAGGAAACACACATTGAAGTATTTTGGGATTAAAAGGTATCACGGCTACAACTTACTCCAAAATGGTTCAAAGGAAAAGTTCACTGGTGCATACACAGACATACTCTCATAGAAAGACAGGGAAGGAGGGAAGTAGGGAGGGAGGGAGTCAAGAAATGTACTAAAATAGTAACGCTGGGGTATCTGAGTGAAAGTTATTCAGAAAAATTCTCTGTATTATTGCAATTTTTCTTTAAATTCAAATTATGTCTAAATAAACACTTTTTAAAAATTAAAGGAGAAAAAAACGAGTCCAGAATCCCCCCTCCCCGCACCCTCCCCTTCCTTAGCAGAGTGGGGAGAGAGACACAGTGGGGACCTACCACAGCGGGGACCTACCACGCGGGGACCTACCACAGTGGGACCTACCACAACGGGGACCTACCACAGCGGGACCTACCACAGCAAACTCATCTCTGTCCAGGTGTCCGTCCTTGTCAATGTCACTGAGGTCCCAGACCTGCAAGGGAAAAAGCAGCAAGGCTTACTGGGGGGAAGTACTACGGCTTACTGGAGTGGGGGAGATACCAAGACTTAAGGGGGGAGAATCAAAGCTTAGTGGGGGAGGTACTGAGACTTACTGAGAGAGGTACTGAGGCTTACTGATAGGAGATACTGAGGCTTACTGATAGGAGGTACTAAGGCTTATGAGGGACGGGGGGAGAGAACCAAGGCTTACTGGGGGAGTTACTGAGGAATAATGGGGGGAGAGTACTGAGGCTTACGAGGGGAGGGGTATCATTCATGGCTTACTGGGAGGGAAGTACCAAGACTTATGGGTGGGTGGGAGGTACTGAGGCTTACTGGGGGGAGGTACCAAGGGGCAGGGAGTACCAAGGCTTACTGGAGGAGGTACCAAGGAATACTGGGGAGCAGGGAGTACTGAGGCTCCTTGGAGGGAGGTACCATGCATGGCTTACTGGGGGGGCAGTACCAAGAATTATGGGTGGGGGAGGAGGTCCCAAGCCTTACTGAGGGGTAAGAGCCCATGTGCAGCAAGTGAGCCCACCTGACTTCAGATTCTGAGTGCATCCCAGGGGTAAAATGAGGCAATCAAAAATGCATTAAGAACCAGTCTGTGGGTTCTCTGAAAACAAACATCCCCAATGAAGTCATGTCAGTTCCTAGGTCCTTTCTGACACATTACGGCCGTTTTCTCTAACAAACGTTCATGATTATGATCACACCCCCCCTGAGTTTTCCTTCATCGTCTTACAAAGAAATCTTAGTGAAGGTGGTTTGGTTTGGGCACAGGTGTTGCTCTGGACACAAGACACCCGACACACACACACCCATCAGCCCCCGCCCCCATTCTTCATGCACAGGGCCGTGGGCAAGTGATTGAGCAGGTCTGTGGTGTCTCATTTCTCCCATCATTGGATCGTGCAGGAGGTACCGTGGAATGTGCTAGACGCACCTAGCACCAGAAGACCAGGCGGGCAGGTATGGGTTCCTAGAAAAAGGCTGCGTGCCAAGTTTTCTAAAGCACAATCAAGGCACCAGCTTTCTGACCCAAGTGAGCTCCCCAGACAAGCCAGCCAGCCTGACTTGGCCAATACTGGGCACGGCACCAGTGCCCAAGCTACGCGTCACCCCAGGGGTCTACCCGAGATGCTTCACATGCTGGTTTCCCTCCCCACCATCATCAATCACCAGGGACTTCAGCCCAGGGACATTTCTCATGTGAGTCCTCCTCTCCACCATGCCATGTCCTTGACTCAGGTCTCTCGAACGCTCCAGAGCCTCCAACTGGCCTCCCTGCCTCTAGTCCTGTCCCCAGGGTTACCAAAGGGACTGGTCTAGAATGAACTCTGAGCCCACCCTGTCCTGCTGGAAGCATCCAGTCCCTGCCCCTCCACCTGGCACAGAGCCCCCAATGCCCTTAGCAGGCCCTGCACCCCAGCCCAGCCTCCTGGGACTCCACCTTGACCTCTAGGGACACCAAACTGTCCCCAGCCCCCTTAAGGTACGGAAGGCCCTTTTAAAGGTGCTCCGTACCAGGCTGTGCTTTATGTCTCTTTTCCATTTAGGAAGCAAAGGCTCTGGAGAGTCACTTTCCCAAAGATACAGCATATGTGCGGGGGGGGGGGGGGGGGTAGGGGCGGACGGGAGGGGCGGAGGGGGTGTCGCTGGACAGGAACAGGCCTCCTGCCTCCACTCTTCCCCGTGCCCAGGGCTTCCCCACTGACATGGGGCCGGAACATTCTTTGTGGGGTGTCCTGGGCGTTGGGGACCAGCCAGGACCTCATTCCCTTCTCTGTGCAACCCTGGGTGACTTATCAGTCACTCTGAAGACCCCTGTTTCCTCATCTGGAAAATGGGGGAGACACCATGCAGAACAGGTAGTTGCAAATAAATACTCAATGACTTCATTCATGCGAAGCCGTAGAACAGGGCCTGGCACATACTAAGTCCTCAAAAAATAAATATGAGGATCTTAACCATCACTTATTTATTCGACCTCCTGGACTTTATCTAACTTCATCCCCATCTTCCCAGTGCTCAGCACAAGGCCCGTCCCACTGGCAGTGCCCGCAGGGGCCTGGGGTAGCAAGGGTCACTCTCAGTCCTCCCCTCTAGGCCGGCAGCTGCAATCCCACCCACACACACATAACAACCATCCCGAGTCCGGAGCAGGGAACTCAGCACAGAGACAGCCATGTGGAACCAGGCTTTGCGCACAGAGCAAACACCAGGGCCCTACCACAAACCTCAAAAACTTGTATTTTTTGAGTTGTATTTTCACTTGGGAAAAAAAAACTTGTATTTTTACTTGGAACAAAATTGAGACTTTTTGGTTTTTAAAGGAAACACATAAAATTTTTTCTGAACTTGCAGGATTGAAAGTACCTTTACCTTAACGCAGAAAACAATTAAAAACTGGAAAAAAAAAAAAGCTATAGACATAAGCTACCACACTTCTCCCTGGAAACACAATGGAGAGGGGGAGATCCCAGATCGGGTTCAAGTCCCACCTCTGCCCATCCCTGGGCCCCAGGCAGTGAGTTCACTTCTGAGGCTGCCCCTCCCCCCCGTGTGCGACGGGCCATAACAGCACCTTCCCACAAGGTGGGGAGCACCCATGAGCCGTACCCTTGAGGCCGAGCCAGCCTGGCTGCAGCAATTGCTCCAACCACGTTGGCTCCCCCGATGGAGCGTGGCGGGGCGTAAAGCCTAGTGAGTGTCTGTGGAGAGCGGGCACAGGGCCGGCAGAATTCAGTGGCCCTGCAAGAGGGGAGGGAACCACTTACCCTGCCCAGGACATCAAGAGGCAGCTTTGAGTTCATGAGGACGGGCTTGACTTTGTCTCCAGAGAGCAAGCCATTGATGGGTAACAGGCTTTCAAAAATTCCATCGAATTTCGCCTTTTCTTCCACCTAGTTAGAAATAGTCTGAGTGAGTACAAACGTGGGCCTATGGGAGAGTTCCAAGGGAGGTGTGACTGGAAGCAGGCGAGGGCCCCCCCACCCAACCCCCAGCCTCTCCTAAATGCACAGGATGGTCTTACAGCAGCTCGAGGGATCTGATGCCCTAAAGGAAAGTGCTCTCCGGCCCACGGATCTGGCAGCCAAGGTCAACAGGAAAGACAGGACCTGGCCACAGGGGCTGCCTAGGAGACAAAGGTCGCCCCACCTACCTCCTAGGGCAAAAGTTCTTTAAGACGAAGAACTAAAACTGGGGATCACGCTACAGAACTAAAGAATCAAATGTAAAAATAAACCAAAGACTGAGCAACTAATTATCCAAATCAGCTTCAAGCTAATACTGAGCAACTAATTATCCAAATCAGCTTCAAGCTAATAAGTCCTCTGTGTATAAGAGTAAAAGAATAAATAATAAAAGTGCCTCATGAACAGAGTGAAAGTCTGGGCAGGACTTACAGAGCAGCGGCTGTGAGATATGACACGTGGGCAGTGTGCAAAGGGGGCTGTTGGTGAGGAGGGTCTGGGCAGGGGGCCTGCAATCTGCCACCTACGGACACAGAGCCCAAGGCGAGGGGAACTAGGGGCTGGCAGACACCTCACCACCCACGCTAACCACATGCTGGAGCCACTGGGCGCCCTAGTTAAACACCCTCAACAAGCGTCCATCCACGGAAGAACAGAGAAGCAAAATGTGCTCTATCCATACAAGGGAGTTATCACTCAGCCTTAAAGAGGAAGGAGATTCTGACATACGCTACATGACAGCATGGACGAGCCTGGAGGACATCATGCTGAGGGAATAAGCCAGAAACCATGGACAAATACTGTCTGACTCCACTAATGATGAGGTCCATAGAGAGATCCAACTCACAGAGACAGGCAGTAGATGGTGGGCGCCAGGGGCGGGGGGTGGGGATGGGAGTTAGTGTTTGACGGGGACAGAGTTTCAGGCTGGAGGTGGATGGTGTGACGGCTGCACAACGATGTGAATGTACTTAATGCCACTGAACTGGACACTTAAAAGTGGTTAAGACGGTGAGCTTTATGTGATGTGTTTTACCACCATTAAAACAAACAAACAGAAACCAGAAGCCCAGTCACTACACACAGGAGTCGCTGTGAGCGCTGAGAACCCCAACACCCTACCCTGGCTGCTTGGAGCGTCAGGGCTCCTCCTGCTCATCTGTCAGGCTCGCTGACAGGGTGCTCTGAGGAGTCCAGGAACGTTCCCAACAGAGAAAAAGACTTGGCACTTCAGGTGTGTCACAGGTTCTCTGAATGGCATCTCCCCTGAAAACAGCCGACCCACCCCAGCGCCACGCCTGCCCTGACTCCCCTTGGCGAGGGAGGCCTCCACGAGGCCCCCGCCAGAAAGGGGCCAGAACGGTTCAAGGAATAAGATCTCTTTGGTGCCGTTTTCCACCACAAAGCAGCCCTTTTTCAAAGTAGGCACTGTGCAACTAGATGATGGACAAAGAAAAGAAGCTCTTTACTACTGTGATCACAACTAGCAAACTGCTCCATTGCTCATGGAGGCGACTTCACCACTCCTTGGTCACATGAATGGCCTCCTGCTCTGTCCCCACACAGACGCCCCCATCATAACCCTTCCAAGGAGGGAACAGACCGACTGCGTAAAAACAGGCCAGAAGCACTTGGCAGGGAGTGCGGTCTTTATTTTGTGGCAAGACTGTTATTAACGGTGGCATTTAAGCCAAATACAAGTGAGGAATGCGACAATCCCCTTAGAGTGGGTGGGAGGGCAGAGGGCTCCCTATCTGGGGGTTCCCTTAGGAGAAATGCTACACTTACTAGAAGACACCACTCACTTGTTTTTTCTTTCTTGAAGCAGTAACACGGCCTTCTAGTCCTAACATCTCTTTCTTAAAAAGTTTATGCGCCGAGAGAAGCTTTTCAAAAAGCAACAAGAGCATCAGAAAGGTAAGAATACCACGTGAACTAGCCGAAAATGAGAGAAGGAGCAAAAGCACGCTGGAGCTCTTGTGAATTCTCACAATCTCTCCTCTATTCTGATTAACCAACCCAAGCAGCACAAACCACAGAACATGACCTAGAAATGCAAGATTTCAACTGTAAAATTTTCAGAATACAATGCCTGAAATTTAGCTGACTGCCTTCGTAGGCAACACCCAGTGATGGTATAAGGCCACAGCTATTTCAAAGACTTTCATTTGAAAAAGTATTTCATCCCAACGCTGTGGCACACTCACTCGGAGACAGCAGGTGATATAACCGGCCTATGCAATCTTTGGAATAGCATCGTAATGGTCAAAAACAACTGCACGTGAATGACAGCCGAGGGGTGCCACCCCTGTCACTTACCCTCACAGCCCAATGGGCCTCTGCAGAAGGCGGCGTGACCATCAAAGGGCTGCTGGTGTCGTGCTGGGAAAAAGAGAGAAACATTCTGCCGTGGCTCGCACAGAATTAAATTATAGGAGGACGTGTTTCTAGAAAGGATACACATTTCAAAGTGTTTTCAAAACTGGGGAAGACCTCAAAAAGTTACACACAGAACAAACATAGGACCCATCAACTCTTCTCGTAGGTGTGCACCCCAAAGAAGTGAAAAGAGGTGTGCAAACAAATCCTTGTACATGAATTATTATGCCCATTGGCAGATGAACAGATTAAACAAAATGGGGTGGGCTACACAATGCAGTCTTCTTCAGCCATGAGAAGGAATGAAGCACTGACACAAGCTACAGCTGGATAATCCCTTACATTAAGCTGAGTGAAAGAAGCCAGATGTATGGTTCCATGAAATGTTCAGAACGGGCAAATCCAGAGACAGAAAGCAGAGTAGTGGCTGTGAGCGGCTGGAGGTGAGGGAAACGGGGAGTGATTACTTAATGGGTACAGGGTTTCCTTTTGGGGTGATGAAAATGTTCTAGAACTAGACAGAGGTAATGTTTGCACAATATTGTGAATGCACAAAACGTCACAGAATTCTTCATTTTAAAATTGTTAATTTTAGGTTATATGAATTTCATCTCAATAAAAAAAGTGAAAGAGAAAACATGGAGTGAGAGAGAGAGAGTGTGAGCTAAACAGATGGTGGGATAGAAGGTGAACTTGAAGGATTTTGACACTTACAAATTTAGGTGGCGGCATGCTCAAATTCAGATTGCTCAAGGTAACTTCGTGGCCACTCTGTGCACAGGCCACTAGTCTCAGTGCAACATAGAAACCCTGCAAATCCAAAACAGGGGGAAGTGTAAATCCCACCCGCCGTCTGCAGCAGAGAGGTTGTGGCAACAAGCTTCAGGGAAAGAGGGATTTCAGCTCACTTCACCAAGGCAGACTGTGTGCGAAAGTCACAGCGTCAAGTGGAACGGGTCTCTCCCCGGGAATACTGTTTAAATGAATACTGTGTTTCCCCGAAAATAAGCCCTAGCCGGACCATCAGCTCTAATGCGTCTTTTGGAGCAAAAATGAATATAAGACCTGGTAATATATATTATATTATATTATATTATATTATATTATATTATATTATATTATATTATATTATATTATATTATATTATATAATATAAGACCTGGTCTTATATTATTGTAAAATAACATAGTAAAATAAATTATATAATGTAAGACCAGGTCTTACATTAATTTTTGCTCCAAAAGACACATTAGACCTGATGGTCCGGCTAGGGCTTATTTTCAGGGAAACACGGTATGCTAAAACGGACTTAGCCCATTGCATTCTGAATGCTGTAAAATTTCAAATGAATGTGTTTTCAAAAATAATGAGCTGCCAAAACTTAGGAAATGCTAGACTCTCTAAGTAGCAGGCTTAACATGTTTAAGATTATGAATTATGGTTCATATACATGACTTTTTAAATATGGTTTGGAACAGACACTGCTCTTTAGGAATTTACACCCGGGATTCACTGTGATCCCCTTGGTCTCGATGGACAGAGCATCCTCCACCCTCCCGTCCCACCCCCCGGTGGCCCCACGTGGACGTCACCTCCCACGCAGGGACCAAGGACCTGAACGACGCCATCAGTGACCGTGGCTCCCCCCGCCTTCCTTCTACCCCTGAACTGGCCACACCACAGGCTTAGTGGACACATGCAGCATCGCCTAATTTAATTGCTCAACTGACCCAAGAATATAGAATGCTTTAAAGCGATAACCACAATTACGGTTTTAAAAAGGTCGCCAAAGAGATAAACAGCCTTCCTCAAGTTGATGTCCAAAAAACACTCGCGTAAAGTGTAGAGAAAAGGGGATGTAAGTAAGTTTAGGGGGGGCTGCATTAGGCAAAGTGAACAGGTTTCTTCCCCCCAAGGCTGCGCAGAACCTGGCACAGGCAGACACACAGCGTGAATCTCAGGAAGGGCGGAGCAGCGGCTCACGGCTGTGGGTCACCAGGAAAAACATCCCCTGGAATGTAGTTTGGAGAGAACTACACTGACCTAAATTAAAATATGGCCATTTAGAATCATTTGTAAGTTCTATAAATTTCCCTTTATAGAACATTCTTGAAATGACACAATGACAGAGAAGGACCCAGCGATTGCCAGGGGCTCCAGTGACTCCAAGGGCAGTGGGAGGGGATTCTCCAGGGGGCTGGGCCAGGTGTGTGTCTTGTCTGTGGGGGTGCTTCCATGAATCTATGCAAGTGATAAAATGACATAGAACTACACACCCCAAAAACACCCAAAGAAGTGCAAGGAAAACCCATCAGCTCCGAGTAAGGCCTCTGGTTGGGTGCTGCTTCTGGCTCTGAGCACGGTGCCACGCTGACGTAAGCTACTCTCACTGGGGGAGCAGAGGAAGGAGGCATGGGAACTCGGAACTACTTACGCAACCCCATGTCAGTCGGAAGTTATTTCAAAATAAAACGTTTTGAAAACATTTCAATCAATTGTAAGCACACAAAATATGAAAAGATACGCTAACCAGGAAAGATGGCTCCAAGTATTCAAATAAAAAACCTTTATTTCAAAAGGAAACCTTCCCATTTTCACAATTTGATGGCCGCACTTTTGTCTAATTGCACGTGTCAGTGGCATGAACAGGAAGGGAGCACAGAGGTGGCCAGCCTGGGGGCTCTGGCCCGGCCCCTCCACTTGCTCTGAGCATACGTGTATATACCTGTTTGTCCAAGAACCCTTTACCTTCTGGGTCAGCCAAGTCCCATATCTGCAGAAACACAAAAATGCTTGTGAGTGCAACCACTCACTGCTCACTACCCGTTTATTCACAAAACAGGAGCTGCCACTGCTGTAAACGGGCCGTAAGGGTAGGCCAGAGCAATCCCAAACTCAGAACAGGTGAATGACCTGTGCCCTCCCTCCCCCCAGGGCACACAGGCAGTTGGTGGCAGAGCCCCGAGAACACCCAGGCCAACAAAACGACATAAATCCATAAGCTGTCAAGACCCCGTAAGCACTCAGGCCTCTTGTCTGCTACCCAACAGCGGGTGATAGCTGCCATCAGAGCATGTGGGCCCACCAATCACAGCCCTGAGAGGCTGGCAGTGGCCCGCCCACTCCCCCAGAAGGCCCATCCTTAGGAAGAGGGGTCTGCACAGGACAGGGGGACCCCGAGGGCAGCCGCAGAAATCACCCTCGGTCTTGATGTACCTTCCCAAGGATAATGTCTGAGAGCCCAGACTTCTTTAGAAAAAGTGCAGCTTCACTGGCCCCAACTCGCCCTGTGTACGCTGGGTCTACCTGCAATGGAAGAGGGACACTGAGCTGGAGCTTCAGGAAATGGAACTGCAGGTAAGGTAGCGCCCACCACACTGACTGGGGCTGATAATCCAGAGAACAGAAGGGACCAGAGGCTGGGCGGGGCTTCAGGGCTGGGCTTTCCGGGTCCCTCACTCCCTAGTTCCATCCAAAAAGATACCGGTGAAACTTACCTGCTTGTAGTAAGACTCATATAACGGATTTCCAGTGGGAATCTGTAAACAAAACCACAGATACTGGTCAAAAGTGGACACACTCCCTCTAAACAAAAACCACATTGTCCCCTCAATTTTGTCATTACCAAAATATACAATAGTGAAAAAACAAAAGTTATGCACTTGAAGCATCCTCTATACACAGACTGCTGGTGCGTTTCAGACACAGATACTGTACTTACTGGATTTAGAAAAGGAAATGCTAATGCTCAGTGAGCCAGTCCCAAACCCTGCACCAGCAATGTGGTTGCTCAGGCAGTAGTGCAGTCCCGAGGTGATGTCCTTGAGCTGAACAATGGATTCAACGTGTCTGGGAGCTCAGAGGAGAAAGACACCCTTATCCTGTGAGATTGTTCTCTGGCTCCAGAATCAGAACAGGAATCTCTGACACCCTCATGAATCACCAGACACACACAAGCTTCAGACCGGTTTCCCCACCCCAGGTGTCACCCCACCTGTTACGGCAGGGACTGCAGAAATGCACACTGCCTGGCCAGTGACCACTCCTACGTTGGTGAGCAAGACGTTCAAAGTCCTCAGCTCAAGACACTCCACATTCGGGCCATCGGATCCCTGAGACAGAGCTTTTAACAACCTCATCCAGTGTCATGTGGCAAGTCGAGGTCACGCTTGGATCCAGCCTGGCTGGCAGCCGAGCCCTTGCACTTCCCACCATGTCCAGGGCCTCTTTTCCAGCGAGCCATCCCCAGTGGTGAGGAGGGGGCACCTAGGGGAAGTGGCAGCGGGGAAGGAATTAAGCAGCCACGAAGAGGTGGGCTATAAAGGTTGACACACGTTGGTGTTTTACTGGGTGAAGACAGGAAAGCAGTACATCAACCTGCTGCTGATTTTGTGAGCAAAGGAAAGTGCAGACGACACCATTACGTGTATGGTCATATAGAAGAACAAGTGTGAACACAGCTAAAGAGAAAAAAGGGAAAGACGAGGACTGGATGAGGGATGGGATTACAGTGCTTATTAAAATGTCTTTGAATGCTGTCATGTGATTTTTTGTAATGAATAAGCCTGCAGGGAGGTACGTTCCTGTTACAGTCACTGAATTTGAACCAGCACAACACTTGCATACACTATGCCGTAAAGAGTCATTTCAGGGTAAAAATAACACGCAATTACGGTCAGCTTCTCTAGAGGACCTCAGCACCTGCCAACATATAAAGAAGTGAAAGTACCGAAAACAATACCCAGACAAAATAAAAATAGAAGAGCATAAAGATCTGAAAGAGGAGACAGGAAAATCAAAACAAAGAAAAGGGGGAAGAGAAGAGATTCTGAAAAGGCAGAAAACGCTAAACAAACAAAAAACTAAGCAAGAAAGTCTGGAAGGTGAGATGTAATGGCTTGAGAAAAGAAAAAGGGACGACACCGGTGAGGATGAAGAGGTAGCGGGCTGCCCAGCTCCCTGGCCAGCGTCACCCTCCTGCCCAGAGCTTGACACGGTGGCTGGGGGAGGCTGTCACCCTCAGCTCCTTACAATCTTAGGTGGCAGCGTCGACCATCGCACCTTGCGTGACCTCATGAGTTTAAAACTCCAAATGCTTTCAAAACACATGTCCCCAGAAGAGTAAGGCCGACACAGGAAGCAAAGTCAGGCAAGCCGTTTGTCATCTGTCAGTCAGGGTGACAGTGGCCGGGCCCAGACAGCACACCACGTCCCACTGACTTACTGGAGTGGAATGCACAGACCCCAGAGGCCCCCACTTTGAGGACAAAGGTCCCCTTCCCACCAACAATCAGGGTGGCGCAGGTCTGAAGTGCATTTCCCCTAGGCGTTTTTTAAAAATCTCACGGCAGGCAAGCAAGGTTTCCAAGTTTCTGTTGAGTCCGGAGAAAAAAATGACGGTATTTGGGGCAAATAAATAACAACAGTCTCAAACTTCCCAACTGCTTCTGAGCTACAAGATCCACAAGAGAAACAAGACCCTGAAGAGTCCGGAAAAGCACCGGAAGCCCCAGACCCCAAGCTCCGCCCCTCTGTGCTGAGGGTTCACCTCATGGACAGGCGAGGGCCAGACATTGATCCCAAATGATCGCAATTGCCGGGAAAGCACAGCGCGGGCCTCAGCCACTCCTCTGCGACTACAGGAATCAACTGGCGTGGGCTGGGACAATGAAGCAGGAAGGGGGTTGGATTTAATTACACATACTTCAGCTACTGCAAAGCAGAAGGGGGAAAAGAAGGGAAAACACCAGGTCTAACTGGCACTTCCTCTTACTACACTGCTTCCTTACCGGGACGATGGAGTCACACCTGCAAGCTGCCCGAAATGTCAATGCAACAGAGCTGAAGACACACGCTGCGAATGCCACGAATCCCCCAGTGACGGGCAGTCTGTGTGGCCCAGCTCCTGCAGAGACCTTGGTCACAACCAGCTGGCTGGTGTGGGCAGCATCTGCTAGAGGGAGTGTTACAGCTGCTGGTACAAAGCCCTCTGAGATGCCCGCCCACGTCTGACCCCAAAGCGAGCCCAGGGCCAAGGCAGAAAGGGAACGGGCCAGGGAACAAGGCTGTCACTGTAAGAGACTGCAGAGGGCTAGGTGATGGCTTCAAGAATGGAAGCGAGAGAGGCAGAGCTGGCCTGGGATAGCATTCTCTTCCACCAGCTGTTTCACTAAAATGCCATCTTCGGCTTGGCAGCATCTGAATTATTGGGGTTCGATAATTTTTGATTTGACCTTCTTTTAGTTGCTCTTCATGTCTTAAAATACTGAGATAACATGAAAAGTTCTGTGGCCTCTTTGTTCTATCCTCCAGCAATTTACAAGTATGGGGACAGGGAGGGGGCACATTGGAGAACAAGTTCACATCCTTCTGTTGGGAGGGCTTTAAAACCCCACAGTTAGGGGAGAGGCTGCAAATTTAACACCAGAGAAAACCAGCTTGAGAGGAGGCACAGCAGAACCACTTTGGGGGGAGACTCTCTGAGGACTGGGGTTCTAGCCACTCCTAATTCCCCAGGATTGAGTCCACCTAGCTCTGAGCCCTGCTTTCATCCAGGGCAGGACTCCTAAATCTTTATGCCTGGAACCAGGAGAATTCCCAGTCTGCTGGAAGTATGTTCCCTCGTGCAAAACAAGGCAAGGATCGCTGACCTTGCTCAGTTAAAAATGGCATTTTTAAAGCAAATTTGTCTTCATTGTAAAACTTTTCTTTAGAAGAGTGTCTATAATTCCCTATTCTGACAAATAGTGGATCACACTGATTGAGCTCTTTTAATCCTCCCAACAATGCCATGAGCAGGTAGTATTGTAGCCCCAATTTGCATATGGGGAGGGTAAGGTTACCCAGGATCACAGAGCCAATGAGTGACGGAGCCCCGGGGTGCCCAGGTCATGTGGCCCTAAGCCACTGTGCCCCTTGCAAAAACAGCCCTGGCATGACAGAACTGGGTGTGAGGCCACAGCATGGCCCCTCATGCATGTTCACCTGGGAAAATGCACATACGTGGTCATGTGCTGGTGTATGATTCAACAGATGAGGTCAAAGTACAAGACTCAAGACAGACTTGAGAATATACACTGACTTGAAATGCAGCCTGCCATTTCCCCAGGAAAACCGAGATCCCATAAGGGCTGTTTTCCAATGCGGTTGCCAAGTTTTGCAGGAAGTTAGGAATCTAACACCAAAAGACATGCCGGGTCTGAGTTCCCATGAGGAAAACCAGATGCTGATGCGAAAACAGGGCCTGGAGAAGTGCTCACTTGATAATCCTTATATGTTTGCCTTCCACTTAGAGTTAGTTAGTTCCCCTTGCTGCCTGCAGAACCAACATCTCAGCTGTGTGCACGGCCACATTCTGCAGGTGAGGAAACTGGGACTTAACTCATTATCACTCAAAAATCATCAGGAAACGGGGGCATCCTGAACCTTCCTAGAACTGAGAGCTCTCTCCAATTGCCCAACTAGAGGTTCCTAAACCACAGCTAAGGTAAACACGACCGAGAGATGGAGAATAACTGGACGCGAGAAAAAGCTTTTAGAAAGCTCAAGGAAAACGAGAGACATCCCAATTTAAAAATGAGCAAAGTATAAGGGAAAGGCAACTCAGAAAGAAGAGATGCCGCAAATGGGGGGAAATGTTCAATGTGTGTACTGCAAAACCAGAACAAAATGCCAGTGTTTGCCATCAGGTTGGCAAAGTCCAAGACAGGGTCTCTGCAGGGCTGGCCAAGGAGGAAATACACGTCAGGCCCTGCTGGTGGAAAGATAAACCAATCGGCCACTCTGGAGGTCCACACAACAACATGCAGAAAACGCGGATGCCTCCCATCTGCAGGTTTAACTCAATTCCTACTAAACTCCAGCAAAAGTCTCTGTAGACGCTGGTAAGATTACTCTAAAATGTAAATGGAAAGGCAAAGAAACGAAAATGGATAAAACAATTCTGAAAAAAAAAGAATAAAGAGGAATCACTCTACCTGATTGCAAGGCTTGCTATACAACTACAAAAATCGAGCCAGTGAGGTAATGATGGAGGAACAGACACACAGAGCCATGGAACAGAATAGAGAGCCCAGAAACAGACCCACACTGATGTGGCCAACTGACTTCTGACAAAGACGCAAAAGCCACTCAGGAGGAAAGACGCCTGTGTGACAAATGGTGCTGGGACAGCTGGACATCCAGAGGAAGAAAAGGGGCCTCGACATGAGTCTCACACTTTACACAACTCCAAATGGGTCACAGACTTAAATGTGAAACTATAAAAACTTTAGGAAGAAAAATAGACAATGTTCAGAATCAGGGACTGGACAGAGTTCTTAGAGGTGACACCAAAAGCCTGATTCATAAGAGGAAAAAAAGATCAATAAACTAGGTCTCATCAAAATTAAAAACATCTACTCTGCAAAGGCCCTGATAAGTGGATGAAAAGACAAGCTACAGACTGGGAGAAAATACTTGCAAATCACATATCCAACAAAGGACTAGTCTCCAGAATATATAAAGAATTCTCAAAACTCAACAGCAAAAATGCAAACAGTGCAAAGAGAACATGGGCAAAAGACATGCAGGGACTTTCACCAGAGGATATGTAGATGGCAAATAAGCACATGAAAAGGTGGCCAGCTCTTTGTTAGCCATCAGGGAAATGCAAACTAAACCGCAGGGAAATGCCACCCCACATCTACCAGAATGGCTAAGATAGTAACACTGGTGAGTGACACACAAATCAGACAGTTCATACATTGCTGGAGGGAATGGAAAAAGGTCCAGTTACTCTGTGAAACAACGCGGCAGTTTCTAAAGAAAAAAAAAAAGCGAGAGAGAACAAAACATACGACAATCACTCCACCCAGGCAATGTCTTGGGTATTCTTCCAGAGAAATGAAGACATGGGTTCACATACCATCCCGCATGCAGATGTTTACCGCAGCTTTCCTCAGCATCACCCAAAACTGGAAACACCCCAGACCGCCTTCAGCGGGTGACTGGTCCCGTGGAACACTACATGGCAATGAAAGGGAGTGCACTGCTGATACAAGCAGCAGCCCGCAGGCATCTCCAGAGGCTTACGCTGAGTGAAAAGGCCGACCTCCAAAGGTTGCGTCCTGTAGGGTTCCATTATGTAACATTATTAAAATGCTGGAATCATAGAAATAAACAGATGAGCGGTCGCCAGGGGTTCAGGAAGGGGTGAGGTGGGAGGGAAGTGGGAGCGCCTATAGAAGGGCAGTGGCGGATCCCTGTGCAGACAGAACTGTTTGTTCTGCCCCAGACTGTAGCACTGTCATGTTTTGGTTGCGACAGTGTACTACAGATGTCACCACTGGCGGCAGCAATGGACACGCTTTGGTTGATTGGTGTAGTACGGATCTGTAAGACGTTCCTACTGGAGACAAGGGGGGAATGAATACACAGGATGTTTCCGCATTATTTTTTACAAGTGTAGGTGAATCTACACTTATCTCAAAATTTAAAAATAAAAAATAAAAAAAGACTTAAAAGACCTCACAACCAAACGCAAGGTGACATTTTTAGACAATCAGAGAAATGTAACTATGGATGGGTATCGGACAGCACTAAGGAATTACTGTGTAAGGTGTGACGTGGCCCTGAGGTTATGTAAAGAAAAACGGCCTTAACTGTTTGAGATGCACATTACAATTTCTAAGATTACAAAAGCCTCCGAAATAAAAATGAACACGGGGAGATGCGGAGACAGGTGCAAAGAGGTTTACAAAACATGGGTCTCCATTGTAAACGGGTGGGGAGTACCTGGGAGCTCATGAAACTCTTCCTGAGATTTTCAGTGTTTAAACTTTTACTGGCAGATCCTAAGGTACAAGCCGCTTCAGGGTCAAGTGTGGTCAACAAAGAGCAGCTTTACTGAGTCACGCTTCTGTCCAACAGTAAAAGCTAACATTTCTTTAAAACACACAGGCAGGGCACACACGTATGCATGCCCCCCACTACTGTAAGGTCTCCTCCTGAAAGGGATCAGCTATGCAGGACGGGAAAGCAAGAGGGTTCCATCCGTTTGCCCAGCTGGAG
This sequence comes from Rhinolophus ferrumequinum, assembly GCF_004115265.2. NCBI lineage: Eukaryota > Metazoa > Chordata > Mammalia > Chiroptera > Rhinolophidae > Rhinolophus > Rhinolophus ferrumequinum. Next base: position 49,977,617 of record NC_046301.1, read on the forward strand.
GGCGGGGCTACAGGTGACAGTGAAGGGCTGGAAACCACTGAGGACCGGTGAAGCCAGTAAGGAACTGCTGTGTCTCCACTGAACGGAAAAGCACACGGCAGGCAGTAAAACCAGAACGGGCAGAATGTTTATGAGTGGGGTACGATCCTCAGATATCTGTCAAGTGAAAGGGAGGGCAGCAACCAGCTCCCGCAGTTATGACCTGGCTGGTAAGCACGAGGTCATCAAATCCATGTGGATTGAAATGAGGCGGGAAGGACACCACGTGCTAACAGGGATTCCAACTGGCGAACCAGCTTCCTCCTCGTGGCTTTCTGAGCTCTCCAGGGTTCTACATTAGCACACGCCGCTTTTGTAAGTAGGACAGAAAAGGGAAAGAGAAGCACAGGAAGAGGGATCTCAAGGAAGATACAGAGTTCTGCGCAGGGACCCAAAGGACCACCACGCTGAGGGACCCGCGGAAGACGTGTGTCCACCTTTCCACACAGGACCCTGTCCCACCTACTCAGGGCCGGCACGGTGACATGACACGGGGTAGTTCTCACGCCCTCCAGGAGAACCAAGAGCAAAAGACCCACAGCTGCAAGTTTAGACATGCACTGAAATGTCACTGTGAACAAGACCATTGAAGGGCGTTCAGGGCCGGGAGCCATGAGGAGCGGCTGGAAAGGCTGGGAAGGGGACAGGAACACAGAGTCGAGGTGTGAAAGCTGCAATGCTCCCAGGAGACCCTCCCTCTCAGCCCCGTCTACCAGAAATGCAAGTGAGGGAGAAACAGAGGTCACCCGACACACTGCCCTATGCAGGATGCAGCACCGCCATACAAATGTGGACTCGAGTCCTACCCCACAACTGGCATGCTGTGCAACCGTGGGGAGTGAGAGCAGCCTCTCTGTGCCTTGATTTCTTCATCTGGAAAAAACGAAGGTGAGCATCCCCACCATCGGAGAATGCCACAGGATGAGCGATGGTCAAACACTGACTGTCTCGAGTCCTGTCCTCTCCCTGCTCACTCTCCTTCCACCCCAGCTCCGTGTGCAAACATGTGCTAGTCCCAGAATGCACCCCCCAGCCCGGTTCCACTTCAAGCCACTGCCTCCCCCTACCCTTCACAGAAACTTCCTGAAAGGGGGGGTCAGCCCTTGGATTCACCAGTTCTCAACTCGTGGACTTGTGAATTCATTTGTTCTCTCATTCAGCAAACACACTGAGCTCATACTGCGGGGACGCGTGGAAGACACACACTGTGTGGGAAGGCGCTCTGGGGCTCAGCAAGGGGCGGCAGCGTGAGCCCACAGCTACAGAGCAAGGGGGCTCCAGGCGGGGTGCCGAGGGCTATGACAGCGGGAGGCGCGGCCAGGGTCCCCAGAGCCTGGGCGAGGGTCAGGGGTGGGCAAGGTGGGTTCCACAGCAGAGGGGCAGGCAGGGACTCGGGGTCACTCGGCATGGTGTCAGCCAGGCAGGAAGGGTGGACACAGTAAGATGACAGTGTCTGTCACGCCTCGCTGAGAAGCCAGGAACGTCATCTTGAAGGCAACCTGAGCAAACGTACACATGAGGAGGTGACCTGAACGTGCACTCAGCTGGCAAAAGGGGTGACAGGAGGGCAGAGAGAGCCAGGCGGGAGGGATCAGGGAGAGATGGTGGCAGCCCGCCAGGAAAATGAGGCCTAAGGAACGCAGTGATTCACTGTGTGGAAACATATGGGGGGTGGGGGAGTAGCAGTTCACCTTTAAACTTGTTTCTCTGAGGTGCCCTACGGGGGCATGGAGGTGGAAATGTCACTGCCATTCCAGCAGTATACACTGAGCGCCTGCCTGGTCCCAGGCACAGGCCTTGGGGAAGGTGCAGCAGCGAATAAGGGGGACCCCCCCCCCAGACTCAGGAGCTCCTGCTCTTCCAGGAGACCGGCATTAGAAATGACAACACACACAAAGAACCACCACCTGCTGTGACGAGAAGACAGGACACACACCTGTGAGGGCAGGGGGGCAGCCACCACCCCAGCTGAGGCTGCCAAGGGCACAGGGCGCAGAGGCTGCGGGGCAGCGCGGGAGCTGGACAGGCCCCCAGTGCGAGGGACGGAGGGACACTGGCAGGAAAACACCGAGGAAGGGAGGTCCGGGACAGACGGACAGGCGTGTGCGCTGGGGCGCAGGGTCAAGTGCAGCCCCGCGGAGGGAGCTGGCGGATGGGGCTGGAAGGGGCTGGGCGAGCAGGAGAGCCCCGACCTCTCCCAGGCAGCCTGGACGGAGCAGGAAGCAGATGCCAGCCCTTCCTCCTGAAAATGCTGCTTAAGGTCCCAAATGGCCCGGGCATCCCCACAGCCCAGCCTGGCTCCTCCAGGCGTCTCAGAGAACAGCCCTGCTCCATTGTCTTTCCTTCCTCTACACGAGGGGCCAGGTGCTGAGCAAGGCCCTGGAGAGGCGCCTGGGGGTGATGGCTCAGCACTAAGGGCCCCTACACAGCAGGGCACCCACCACACACAGCGCTCCCAACTTCCCCCAAATATGCCCTGAACCTTCCCGAAATTCCTTTCCTTCATCAGCCACGCCAGGGTTCCAAGGTCCCTGCCACCTTCTGAGCCCTGGGCCAACATGATACCGCCCCTTAACAGAGGACCCTGCCCAGAACCCAGGTCGGTCCCTACCAAGAACTCTCAGACCCCCCCGAGCCAGGTCATGTCAGCTCGCTCCTCCCCACCGTGCCCTCTGTGGGCGGCACCGCCAGCCTCCCAGTGCCCACTGCTCTTCTGGAGCCTGGGGGGCCTCTAGGCTCCAGATTACCAGGTGAGAAAAAACCCGGCTCTGCTGCCAGAGCTGAATGTCTGGTCCGGGGAAAAAACGCACACAGAAGAGCAAGCTCTCTGGTGGGGACAGGGAGAGGAATGGAGCTTCGCCCTGCCAGGGACGGGGGCGGAGGGAGGAATTAGGTGGGCAGAGCAGACAGGGCTGGCCTGCCCACCACGCCTCTCTGCACACACCTTGGCCCAGACCTGGCCCCAGCCTCCCAGCTCAACCCTGCCTTCTCCGCTTCCCTCTCCATTCCTTTCCGTCCAGCACATGGTCACTCCCCGCTCAAAAAGATCGTCCGCGATAGCTGAAGGACTGTGACGTCCTGCCCTTCAGCCCAGCCCTCGATGCGTCCCACAGCCACCTCCTGCCCCTGCTGGGCTGACTTCACTCCACACACTCACATTCACCCATATACACATATACTCAGACACTTTCACACACTCACACACACTCACACATACACAGCCCTCAATCCCCACCTTCCTTCCCACTCTGCTGAACACACTGTGCACTTTTCACCCCTTATCTTGGCACAAATTATTCCCTATGCCGGGGGAGGGGGGGTCGGAGATGGGGGGGTCTGCCTGCTGAAGGCCAATTACCTCCCAGCATTCCTGCTCTAAGAAGCCTCCAAATTCCCCCCGATTAAAACAACTCTCGGGCCGGCCCGGTGGCTCAGGCGGTTGGAGCTCCATGCTCCTAAAGCCGAAGGCTGTCAGTTCGATTCCCACATGGGCCAGTGGGCTCTCAACCACAAGGTTGCTGGTTCAACTCCTCTGAGTCCCACCAGGGATGGTGGGCTCTGCCCCCTACAACTAAGATTGAACAGGCACCTTGAGCTGAGCTGCCACTGAGCTCCCAGATGTCTCAGTTGGTTGGAACGCGTCCTCTCAACCACAAGGTTGCCGGTTCGACTCCCGCAAGGGATGGTGGGCTGCGCCCCCTGCAACTAGCAACGGCAACTGGACCTGGAGCTGAACTGCGTCCTCCACAACTAAGACTGAAAGGACAACAACTTGACTTGGAAAAGTCCTGGAAGTACACAATGTTCCCCAATAAAGTCCTGTTCCCCTTCCCCAATAAAAAAATCTTTAAAAAAAACAAAAAAACAAAACACAAGTCTCTCTCTCTCACACTCCCATAGCCCCAAACTTGCAAAGGGGCTGTAATGATCACCTCCCCCTACCTTTTCAATTCCTGCGGGGTGCAGATTTCACATCAATTCTACCTTGTGCACTGCTGGGCCCATACACAACAGGTCTTCGGAAAATGTTTGTTCACGGAATGGATAAGATTTAGGTGAAGCCTGAGGAGGGAGAGGGTGAGAGGGGAGCAGAGAGGCCAGAGCCCAGGCATATACAGCTCACCACTCAGCAGCAAAGGGAAGACAGGCCACGAAGCCTCACTGGGCCTCAGTTTCCCCACCTGTAACGTGGGAAGACAGCAGTCCCCGTTCATCTGCAGTTTCACTTTCTGTGGTTTCGGTCACCCACACTCAACTGTGGTCCGAAAATGCTACATGGAAAATTCCAGAAATAAGTAATTCATAAGTTTTCAATTTTGCGCTGTTCTGAGTAGCATGATGAAGTCTTGAGCCGTCCCCACTTCGTCCCGCCGGGGACATGAATCATCCCTTTGTCCAGCATGTCCACGCTGTACACACTCCCCGCCCGTTAGTCACTTAGCCGTCTCAGTTATCAGACTGACTGGCCCAGTATTGTAGAAAGTCACCTCATTTTAATAATGGCCCCAAAGCACAAGAGCAGTGATGCTGGCAATTTGGACACGCCAGAGAGAAGCCGTAAGGTGCTTCCTTTAAGAGAAATATGTGAGATATATATCTCACATATAGCTATACTTCACATATAGGGTTTGGTGTTCTGTGCAGTTTCAGGCATCCTCTGGGGGCCCTGGGAAGTACCCCGCGGGATAAGGAGGGACACTGTAATGTCGTGCCACGCTGAGCATTACTGTAAGCGTCAAATGAGACTACGAGGTAAAGCACAGTCTACAACAGGAAGCCGTTATACATCTATCATTATGGTGATTCTTCTTGTTACTATTGAGCCAGAGGAGCCCGCTTTATTTACAAAGAATCAAGGGGTGGGGAGGGAAGGCAGGCAAGGCTATCCATCAATCAGGACTGCGCTGCAGTGTCCAGTCCTGGTCCTTACAGCCTGCCACACCAAATGATCTCTGCCAAACGATGAACCAGCACCCCAAACGCTGGCTATAGTTTTCTCTCCTAACTAGTTGGCGGAGCTGCACCCAACAACCAGGACAGAACAACCTGTTACCAGTTCTCAGTCTCAGTCGCCAATTTTTTAAAACATACAATTTCACACACAGTAGGTTAAGTACGAGTAGTTACCTATAAAAAACCTACTTATGTGGCTGCGAATTAAAGGATATTTTCTAGTGGCTAAAAGTCAACCAAAAAAATTAAATCCATGGGCAGCCGGATGGCTCAGTTGCTTAGAGTGCGAGCTCTGAACAACAGGGTTGCTGGTTCGATTCCCACATGGGTCAGTGAGCTGCACCCTCCACAACTAGATTGAAGACAACGAGCTGCCACTGAGCTGCTGGAGGGGCGGCCAGATGGCTCAGTTGGTTAGAGCACGAGCTCTCAACAAGGTTGCCGGTTCAATTCCCCCATGGGATGGTGGGCTGTGACCCCTGCAACTAAAGATTGAAAACGGCCCCTGGAGCTGAGCTGCACCTTGCACAACTAGACGGACGGACGACTTGGAGCTGATGGGCCCTGGAGAAACACACACGGTTCCACCATAAAATTTAAAAAATAAATAAATAAAATAAAAACAGCCTACTGGAAGATGAAAGCTAAAAAGAAATTGCTAAGTTATTTGGAAAAAAAAAAATGAAATCCACAAAGTCAAACGCCAACACTAAAAGCTTGGCCTGAAAGGAAATGCTGATTTCATCGGCCTGGTGTGTGAGCAAGTGAAGTAACAGCGCTGGCTCGCAGCACGGCGAGCAGCACGGCGAGCAGCACGGCAAGCAGCACGGCAAGCAGCAGGCTCCCTGGACCCACTCAGCAGCCGCGGTGGCGGCGGAGCCCTCTGAGCCCCTCTGGAATCCTCTTCTCCATGGGTAAAGTGTCCAGATGGAGGTAGGGGTGCCCCGCAGGCCCAGAGGCCGCTCTCCTCTCTATCCAGGAAAACACCCCCAGGGAGAAACGTTTGCGATTCCACTTGGGTCTGTGGGGTTCTGGGACCCCCACTACAAACTGTGCCCTTTCCATGGTGGGGGATGGAGAGGGCTAGCCCACCCCCACAATTTTACATTCCCAATTAAGTAGTCTCCATATGAGGGCCTTATCACCAACAGTTTTTGTCCTGTTTAACCTTTCCCCTTTACAAACAGTCTGAGAGAGCATTTTCTTATTGCACTGGAAACTGTAAAATTGAAAAGCACATCCTATGTGGATTAAGAAAAGCCAATTTGCAATGGATCCATGTAATGATTGACAGGAACGTTTATTACTTTCACCAGTAAATCACTGGTCGAAAGAGAAGCCCTTCCCACACCCTCCTAGAGCAGCAGAGAAGAGTAAACGGGAGCCACAGGGGAGGGCTGGGGGCTTGGCACCAGGACGCTGGTCAGTCACCAGGGAGTGGGTCTAGGCAGGCAACACTCTGCCATGTGCCTGTTTCTTCCCCAAGAGACAAAACACCCTGCAGATCAACTGCCGTCAAAGGCAGCCACAGAGACAGACTGCACCCGGCTGCCATTCCGAGCGTGCAGTAGTCAATCAACAGACGGTTATCATCTGCCTGCCTCAGGGGCTGGGGACGCAGCAGGGACAGAGCTGCCCCTGCCCTCCCAGGGGCCCACTGTGTGGCACCCACAGGAGAGAATCATCCAGGCACCCCCACCTCCCTGGGAGGCCTGAAAGCCGTCATTTCACCTCTTGCCTTCTTAGTTTACTGGTTCAGACACGAGCATAGGCCCGACGACAGTGACGGCTCCTTGATGATAAACAAAGTGGGTATCCAACCACACTCCCTTACTTCCCTGTGAGACCTGCGCACCAAGTCTCTCCCAACACCGTTCTGGAAGCCCCTGGGTTAGCAGTCAGGGAAGGAGAGGAAGGTGTATGGATGGAGGGAGGTCTGAAAGGCCGCCTCCTGTAGTGAGTATATCAGTCCTGCTGGAACAGAAGAGGGAACAGAAAGAGGGAGGTGCAGGAGCCTCCGCCTCCTCTCCAGCCCAGTGAAGGGCTCCCACCCACGCTGCGGGCATTTGCCACACTGTGTCTGTGCCCAGCTACAGAAGAGCCCATCTCAAGGGCAGGGCTCAGTTTTGTTCCTCTCAGGCTGGCAGGAGGCGCTCAGCAGACAGAATGCGGGCTGCTTCCCGACTGTGCCTGAATGTGGGGTGTCACCTGGCCCAGACGGCCTGCTGCAAGGTGGTGGGTCTCGTCTCAGCTGACACAGCCGCCCACCTGGCACCACCCCCCTGGCAGGCTTGTCTTGTCCTGATGGCTACACACACCACACCAGCTTCTTTATCCTGCTTCCTCCCCTACTTGGAGGGCCCCTAGCCAAACAGCCAGCCCCCTCTGCTCTTCCAGGAAGAATCTCAGGCCAGGGCGCTCTTTGTCACCACCTGCCCATGTCACAGCAAGGCCTGGGCATTCCCTGCACAAGCAGTCAAGACAATCGAAACTTGTCACCTGACTCCTCAAGAACCTGGTAGCTGCTCACTGCCTCCCACCCTGTGGACCCGCCCTCCCACTCAGCCATTCATTCAACAAATGAGCAATGAGACCTGGCGTACAAGGACCGTGAGAACAGGCACAGCCCCCGCCAGTGTGGGCCGGGCATAGGTGGCGGGGGGGGGGACACCGTCAGTCAAATCCCAAAACAAAGTTACCCACTGGTATTTGTAAAAGCACAGGGCATCCCCACCAGCAGGAACAGCGAGCCTGGGAGACAGTCTGTCGGGAGGCTTCACCTGACCAGCCAATGTACCAGCTGAGATGTAAGAGTACAGATGAACCCAGAGATGAAAGGGAAAGAACATTCCAGAGAGAGGCAATAAGTAGTATGTGTGGAGGCCCTGAAGCAAGAAGGAACATCACCTGAAAGAAGGGCCCTGGGGCCCTGAGCAGAGCGAACGGGGAGGGCAGATGTGGAAGCTGCAGGACACAGGTGTGCCACATGCTGGACGGGCCACAGGCCTGGCCCAGTCCACAGACAGTGGCGGCCCGGCTTCCTGGCGCCACCTCTGCCTGCTTTCAACCAGTGTGTACGCGAGAGCTGGCTTCATATCAGCCAGCGCGAAATATAATCAGTAAATCAATTCCACTATCAAGAATCCCACCCAGCAGGCAGAGCCAGACAGAAATTAGGAGATAGCTGTGTGTTGGTCATCTGTGCCCTCCATTTCCCTCCAACGGCTTATGGCACTAAGCGCTGGCACGACCATGGCAGGCAAAGCACCTACGCGGGAGCAGACTTTTGGGCCACACAGCAGGCAGGTCTCCCTTCCTCCCCCACGTCTGTCACCAGGCACTCTCTGGGCAAGCAGACACCATCCATGCCTTTTGTCTCAGGCCACTTTATAGGCCAGGCACAGACTCGAGTGCCCCATTTACCAAACCCTTCATCCTAAGTCACCCAAATGAAAAAGAGGAATGTGGACCCCAAAGGCCCAGCCCCAGCCTCGCACTTGGCCCTTTGAGCTGGAATTCTGGCTTCTGTGCTTCTGCTTATTCTGTGTTGCCTCGAGGAGGCCACTCCTCCCTCCCTTCCAGCGTCCCCCAGCCCGGTCCAAATACCCCCTTCTCCCTCACGCAGCAAGTCATCACCCCTCCCCCCAGCTCAGGCCACCCCTGGCCTGAGTCCTTCTAGGACCGGGACCCAGTCGACCCTCTTTGTGGGTATGGCCCACTCATTCTGCATCAGCCTGGAAGCACAGAGCACCCACTCGCACAGGGAAACCTGCTGATCCCTCGTAAAGACGATGAGGGAGCCTTTCCATGTCCCCCGCCTCCACCTTCCAATGAGATTAAAACAATAAAAAAAAAATGTAAACAAGTGATCTGCTCTCCACCAGACTCCACAGTATCTAGTGATTAGGTAGCACAACCAGTGTTTAAAACAAATGAGCTCTCACACCCTTATAATGCTTGGTAGCAAAGAAACAAATCAAAAAACATTTCCAAAACAGGCAACTACAGAGCAATGCAGAGCCCAGACCTGGGTCAGAAGAGCCATGTTTGGCTCAGCGCTTGCTGGACACAACCTTTCTCAAGCGACGTAACACCTCTTGGCCTCAGTTTACCCTTTATAAAGCGAGGACGAGACCGACGGGGGCGGGGAGAGTCTGGGGGCAGAAACCGAGCAATCCAAAACGCATTTTCTGCTCCGTCCGTGGCACTGCGTGCTGAGGCCTTCCTGGACCTCACGTATGGGATCCTAACCTCCTCGCGGCACCGTTCTCACAGCACAATTGCATCGCCATGGGCCAGACCTTCTAGTGCCTGCTCATTTCCTTAAATCTGTGTCCCCTCCTTAGAAACTCAGTTTCACGGGGCAGGGCTGTCCTCAGGTTCACTGCCACCTCCCCCTGCCCAGTAGCGCCCCACAAAGAGAACATGCCCAGTAAATATTTGCTGAACAACCGGAGCGATACACAAATGAGCACAATGACAGCCCAGCCAGCCCCCCGCGGGATCCTGACACTCCACTGCCGAAAGGCAGTTATATACAGTTGTTCCCAATTTGCAGATGGAGAAACTGAGGTGCAGAAAATACCGCAGAGCTGAGGGCATTGAAAGAATATCTGGGGACCCTAGCACTGAAATACAGGAATCCTGGCACACAGGCACTCTCAAACGGTAATGGGCCCAGAGTCTTCTCCGAGGAAGACTACGTAGCAGCTTTCTGCGCGGACATTGGCTGCTCAGGTCAGGTCAAGGTGGGGAGAACCTGAGAGCACCCCAAGGAGTAGGGCTGATGAGGTGCCTCTCACTGGGAGGGTAGCAGTGTGTCCGTCTGTCGGCACAACTATGTGGCACAGCCTGAGGCATCGGACACTGGACATTCTGCCCTCGGGTACCATTTGATCGAAGACAGTCACTCCACTTCCCAGGTCAGCAGATCGGGGTTAAGAACCAGGAGTAGGAAAGTTGCTTTAAAATTCAATATTGCGGTGGAGGGGGCAAAACTTACATGTTCTTGCTTGACCAGGAGTTACTTAGTCACAAAAACCAGGCTGATGCAGGTCCATCAGACAGAAAGACAGCCAAGGAATTCTGCATCTTAGTGGGTGGGGCCCACCTCGACTCTAAAAGCCAGCTCCCTGCCCACCACTTTATACCGCACCACCATCAGCCTTCTAGTAAGGTGGAGAGAGACGAGCAATTATTGTAGAGGAAAAAAACCCAAGGGACGAAAGGACAAACAAGTGTCCCAAAGGCTCCGCATTCATTCCAGACACACTGGCCGGGTGTCGTCTGGGCGGGGTGCCCAGCAGGCTGCCTGGAAGAGGGGAAAGAGCAGGGCTCTGCAGGCAGGCAGATGTGGGTCGACTCCAGCTCTGCACCCACCAGCTACAGGGCTTTCGCAAGTTACTGCAATTTCTCTGGCTCGGTTTCCTGTGTGTGAAACGGGAATAAAACCTCCGAGAACCGCAGCACATATTAAGGAGATGGATATGAAGTACCTGGGTGTGGGAAGCACATGCCAAGGCGGGGAGGCCCCCAGTGGCCTGGGGTGGGGGCAGATGGAACTCCCTGAGCACAGCGCAGACTCTCCACACCAATGAGCCCCATGCTTTCCTGCAGTTACCGCGTGCTTCCTAGGTCCAGGGACCACACAAGGAACCCCTGGGAGGGATGGGAGGGAGGAGCTCCTGCTCAGCTGGGGCTGAGGGAAGAAGACACCACCAAAGAGGCCTCTGGGAGCCGCCTTAGGGCAGGCAAGATGCAGCAGGTCCCAGCTTGACGTTCCAGCAAGAGCCAAGGGCAGGTGGAAGGGAGCACTGGGAAGAGCGAGGGGGTTGGGTGGAGATGACGGAAGAGTGGGAGTGAGCCCCCAAGGTCAAACAGCATGAGCAGGGGTGTGGGAATGCGGGGCCAGGAGCAGTCAAGCTGGACACACTGGGGGGAGGGGAATGGGAGCAGCTAGAAGTTTCTGGAGCAGGCAGGTGGTTGAGGATGTGGTTGAGACGAATCCCACAATGGTGTGGGATGAACTTGGAGGGAGAGGTTCAGCACCAGAGGACAGCGCCAGCCCGTGAACGTTGTGGGTGTGGTAAGGAGGTGACTGGTTCCAGAGTCCAGAAGGCTGGCGGGGCAAAGGAGAAACAGGAGACTGGATTCCAGGGCACTGGGGAGGGAGGCAGGTTTCGAGTGTGGTGCACAGACTTGCCAGAGACAAAGAACATCGAGAGAGAGGATCCAGGCAGGAGAGGCTAAAGTGTGGGGGCAGAAGACAGAACGTGAAGGCCCACAGGTTGGCTACAGTGACAAGGGTTTCTGGGCTCAGAGAGGACCAGCCCCAACGATGGCCACTCGTGTTAAGGATGGCAAAGTGGCCAGTACCCTGTGAGAGCGCATGGTACTAAAGGGCAATGGGCACACATGTTTCTGGGGTGCGCAAAGCAAAGGGAAGCTGTGCAGGGAGAAACATAAATCAATGAGACGTTGATGGAGGGTAAAAAAACAAAACAACAAAGCAAAAACACTCCTACAGCAGGAACTACACAGATGTCATAGGTAGCGCAGAGCAGGGAGCAGACCAGGAAAGCTGCTGATGGGAAAAGCACAGGCAGACCTGGGGGCAGAGGGACAACACCCCACTCCGGCCCCTCTGCAAAGCCACTAGCTGACCACGTTACTCACCGTCAGCAGGTCACCCATACACCTCAATCCAACCAGAGCACAGACTCCTGCTCCAGGGGGCTCCCCACCTCCCCAACCAGAAAGTATCCTGGAGTCATATCCACGCTTCCCCTGGAATTATCTGTGAACCATACGATCCCCTCAGCCAGACCGGAAGCACCTGGAAGGGCTGTGCCTCACACCTGAGTCGACAGAAACACCTGGTATAGAGCTTCACTTAAGAACAGGGGTAGAGAAGTGTTGACATAATGACACGAAGGAAGAAAACCTGGCCACGCCTTTGTTCAACAAACAGAAAGGAAAAGGACCAGACGACAGCAACCTGAACTTGTCACAGGACCCAGGCTGTCAGTCTCTTAAAATTCTTCATTCAATTTTGCTCCTACTCCAGCCCCCAAACCACATGTAGAGAAGGAAAAAACACCTGTGAACGGTGCTGGGTGGGGCAAGTCATCGGTCCGTGCTTCATGGGTTTACCTGACACTTCCCGGGTGCTGGGCATCGGGTCAAGAGGCCTGTGCCTGCTCTCCCTGGGCACCCAGTATACTGGTGACAGACAGCAAACAGACCCACAGACATCTGTGGGCTATGCCTGCCGCTGAGGGGTGACGTGAGGGAGGCACACTGCTGGGGGGAGGGTCTACTCATGAGAGGCAACCAGCAAAGGCCTCTGGGAAGAATGACATTTGAGCTGCCACCTAAAGGAGGGAAAGGAGCCAGACACTGGAAGAACAAGGGAAGAAGCAGGGAAGAGCAGGCAGAACAGGCAGAAGGAACAGCCTGTGGGGATACCCTGAGGACAGAGAGCCTGGACTACAGGGGGAACAAAAAGTAGCAAGTATGACTGCACTTTGGGTGCCAGAAAGAGCAGGCAACAGAAGCTGGCAGATGCTGGAGCCAGACCAGCAGGGCTTCCTGGGGAGGAATTGGAATTGAAAAGGTTCTAAGCAGGTGAATCACATGACCTGATTCAGGTTTTCATACTTAACCTCACAGCCTTCCTCTAAAGCACGGGTGTCCAAACTGCGGCCCGCGGGCCAACTGCGGCCCGCAATCCATTTTTAATTGGCTCACAGCAAATTCCAAAAATATATTTAGTTTACTTAAATTAACCAGGTGAGGCAATACATACTTCACCTCGAGTGAGTGGCCCGGCTGTTTGTGTATTTTACGGCATATGGCCCTTGGTGAAAAACGTTGAAGAAAGTTTGGCCACCCCTGCTCTAAAGCCAATCCTTCCTCAGTAAAATAAGAAGCCCCTTATTATAATATACAGAGAACTTTCACATTAGAAGAACTTGTTACTTAGTAACCACTTGACTTTAATGCTTTTAATTTACTGTTACAAATTGGCTAGTTCTTGCAAGATTTAGCAGGTAGGTATGTCTCTCTCCTTGGATCAGCTGAGCAGTGGTGTCAACCTGCCTATAAGCTCTCCTAGGGTTTGGAATTCTTATTCCTGTTGTCTCTATTCCCACATGTCCAGATCTGCCAGAGAATTAAATGATGACTACATTTTAGTATCACTGAGTGCTTCTGAAGTGCTAGGCACTGTTCTAAAGGCTCTACATGCTTATTTCTACATTATCTCATTTTTTTTTTATATTCCCATTTTCCAAATGAGGCGTGGAGAGACTAAGAGCTTCATCCAAGGACACTCAGAGGAGTAAGTGCTGGAGCCAAGAACTCAACACAAAATGATCTGACCCTGTGTCCTCAACTCTGAATCCTGATGCTGAGCTAGGTTATTCTGGCATGGTGCTAATACAGTATTACAGCAAATACGACACAGGTATTTAGTAAATAAAGGCAGCTGTTATTAGCAGGACACAGGTAGTTTCTCGTTCCCACGAAAGTGTCACCTCCAGGAGAGCAGCGACCTTGTCTGTCTGGGTGACTGCTGCGCTCCCAGCACCTGGGCCAACACACATCTGAAGGTGGATAAATGAATGAAGGTCCCTCCCAGAAAGCAGGGCTGCCTGCGCATGGCTCTTTTTTGGCACGTCTGTGTCGCGCCACTGTTATTGCCCCCTTAGAGCATTAGGCGGATTTGAGAACACAGATAGGTGCCGGGAGACCTGTGATCCCCCCTTTTACCGCTCAAGGTGGCAGAAGCAGCTCCCAAGGGAGGGAGCGAAGAGTCCGGGATCCCGCTGCTGACGGGTCCTGGCTCCAGCGGGGTTCTGCTCACCACCCCGACGGGGACACTGTGCGCCCCGGCGCTGCGATCCGGCAGGAGACAAAGACTCGCGGGGCTGCAGCACCGGCACATATGCTCTCCCCCCATCGCCCACCTCCCCGGGAGGAAGCCCGAAATCACCGTGCCTCGCCCGGCCTGGGATCTGCGGTGGAGGGCGGCCGGACCCGTGGCCGAGCAGACAGGAGCCGTGGCCCCGCTTGGTGGCCCCCCGCCGAGGGTCGCTCGGGCACCAGAGGCCGCGGGCCGGGCCGGCCTGTCACCTTCAGGACCGCCCGCCCACTCGCGCGCCCTCCGCCGGGGCCCCTCAGCGCGAGCCGCCACGGCTCGGTCGGGCCTCCCCGCGCCTCCGCCTTCCAGCGGCGCCCACCTCGCGCCCCGGCGCCGCGCCCCCGCCCGTCCACCCGGCCCATACCTGCTGAGAAAGCGGGAGGAGCGGCGCCGCCATCTTCCCGCGGACTCGGGCTCCGAGTGCCGGGGCACGGGGGCGGGGCCGCGCGTGCGTGTTGATGCGAGGGGCGGTGCGCGCGCAGCTGGGCCCAGGAGAGGGCCGGGCCAAAGCAGGGCCGCGCACGCGCAGCCGAGCCTACCCCAGGCCGAGAAGGGGTGGGGCGGGGGACGCTCGGGGACTCGACCCGCGTGTCTGCGGAACTTCGAAGACCCTGCCCCGCTGTCCGACTTTGTCACAGATCCTTGCCGATGCCGTGCCATCTGCAGGGAATGCCGTTCCCCTCCCCGTGCGCCTGGGAAATGCGGTATGAGGAGGCCGTTGCCCACCCTGCAGAGGGAGGGTCGGCATCCTCTCCCTGCCCCACACCACTGCGTCCTGTTCCTAGGATAGCTCTGTGTGTCTATTCGAATTTGTGTCGTCCCCTTAGGGCTTCAGCTAAACTCGGTTACGAGACAACCTCTTCTGTGTTGCAGGAGCACGCACAACGCCTAGGGTCATTTCCCAGCCGCCAGTTTATAGCTGTGTGACCTTAGTCTCTCTGCACCACCCCCCTCCTCTTCTGCAAAGAGGGAATGGTGCTATGTGTTTACTGCTGTTCCGTCTCTATGCCTCACACTGTGCCCTGCACAGAACAGGCACCTGATATTTGCTGGAAAACCATTCCTGGAGGGGTATTTATTTATTCAGACACTGATAAGAGAGAAATTCTGAGATGTTCTAAATTAAATGACCGGGGCTGGAGTGAGAGACAGAACTGGGAGCTCGCTAACAAGACGGCTCACACTCCTGAGTGTACGTTGGAGTTTTGCATTAACTTCCAAGTGGCTATTTCTGCAATTATCGAAAAGAATAGCCGAATGCTACTGCACCCCAGCATCTCCGCTTCTCGTTTACACAGGAACTTTCCAGGCTTGCCCACCACCTAGACTCTGCACCTATCCCAGAACTCACCATGCTTCACCTTCTCCTTTATCTATAGCCAACGTAAATTCTTTCCAAACAATTTACATCTCTGCCCCCACAACTTGATGTGAAAGAAACGCTCGCCAACTCAAAGACAGCAGACATGTTGCCTTTTCCACCTGGCACTCACGCTGGGGGTTTAGACTTCATGCACCAGGAACTGCCCTCTTTTTTTCTTGCTAGCAATGGCCCAATAAACCTTTTCTTTTAAAAAGACTTTCAGCTGTGAGAGTTAAAAAGTTTTGTGAACAACACATGTTGCTGTCCTTTGGCTATGGACCCCCACTCATCTGTGGCCAGTTACCACTAACAGGGTGAGGAAGGAAGGACCAGCCAGGCAGGACCACAGTGGCCCAAGGTTTCTTCAGGGCAGGTCAGCCTCCCCTTACCTGGTCCCCTATGATGGTGGCTGCTAGAAGGCCATACGATCTCAGGGGTGGGGCACAGCTTCCGGTCTACCTGCTCTTTCTGGAGTCTCAAGAACTGCTGCTCCAGTGTCTTCAGTGACTTCGTGCCTCATGCCATTCAGATGAGCACAGAGTGCTTTGTGACTCATTCACCAACCATTCACCCACCAAATGCTCCTTGAGCACCTCAGCACAGGTGCTCCAGCGTTGGACCAAGCAGACACATGCTGTACCCCTGTTGACAACCTAGAGCAGGGATAGCGTGTCGGGGGTGAAGGGGGGGTCTTGCCCTGGAACCACCCACATCGCTTGTCAAACACAGACTGGATTTCTGATTCTGATTTATAGAGATGGGTGGGGCCTGAGATGTTTGCATTTCTACCAAATCTCCAGGAGATGCTATAGAGGCTGGTCCCAGGCCCCCATTGCGAGAACCACTGGTCTATGGTCTAGAGCAGGGGTGTCCAAACTGCGGCCCGCGGGCCAACTGGGGCCCATGATCCATTGTTAATTGGCCCGCAGCAAATTCCAAAACTATATTTAGTTTACTTAAATAAACCAGGTGAGGCAATACGTACTTCACCTCGAGTGAGTGGCCCGGCTGTTTGTGTATTTTACCGCATACGGCCCTTGGTGAAAAACATTGAAAACAGTTTGGACATCCCTGGTCTAAAGGAAGAAAAAAAGACAACAATCAATCAATCACATGAGGAAAGAGACCATTATAAAGAGTGATAGGTTCTACAGAGTACTCCAAGGGTGTGACACTTGGAGGTGGGGAGCATGCATGCAGTGACGGTGGGGGCTGAGGGCCGTGGCAGACAGAGGCAGCTGAAGACCTAAGAAGCATGGTGAGATTGAGGCTCTGAAGCTCAGAAAGCAAGACAGTGTCAAGTGGGGCCAAGAACACACATGGTCTTATGGGACACCGCTGTGTGAACGAGCAATCAATGAAAACCATGTGTGATCCAGCCTTGTCTTTAAATTGTGTTGCTCTCTGTGCCCCAAGTTCTCAGTCTCACCGTGCTCCTTCACCCCTCAGCTCCCTGTGCGAAGAGCAACGGGAAGCTTCCAGAGGGTTCTGAGCATGATCAGATCTATGTTCTAGAACAGTGACTCTGGATGCAGCTGGCAAAGTGGACTGAGACAGGATGGCTGGAAGCCAGTGGGCCATCTGGAAAGATGTAGCCGTGGTCCAGATGGGGATAATGGAGGTTTTCAGCCGTCTTGAGCACGTTATCAGTTCGTGTTCCATAAGGAAAAGAGAAGTTATTCTAGATATTTCAAACAGAGATAGTTGATACAGAAGATTGAGTATAAAAGCATTGGGAAAACAGAAGGGTTATGTGAGGTTCCCTAAGATTAGTAACTATAGGAAGCTGCTAACCCCTTTAGGGCTGGAAAAAGATGGTACCTGAAACCAATAATCGCTGGGCCCTCACCAGCTACCGCTGTTTCCGCCATTGTTGTTAAAGTCACTGCTATTGTCACTGCTGAACGTGTTGGCAGAAGCCTGAAAAAAATGGCTTCTCTCCACCTGCCTTACAACTTCCTCTGACAGAACATGATGGGCAGCAGTGTCTGGGAAATGCGTGCGGGCTTCCAGCCTGGGTGTCAGAGGCTGTCGGGGAGATACCAACAGACTCTCCAGCATCTTCTTGACTGGAAACAGGCTTGGCGGTGTGAGTGCCACCTGGCTAGCCTGAGTGGCCTAGGGTTTCCCCTACTGCTGTGGCCGCCACATTTGCCAGCGATCAACTGACCTGGGGCCTCTCTCACCAGAGTCCAGGGCTGGGCTGCCCAACATGGCAGCTATTCTCCACATGGGGCTATATAAGTTTAAATTACTTACAATGCAATAAGATTACCTCCATAGAATGTTCAACAGGAGTGAACCCAGTGCAAACTGTGGACTCTGGGTGACAACGACGTGTCAGTGTAGGTACATCCATTGTGATAAGTGTACCAATGTGGTGGGGGATGTCATTGGTAGGGGAGGTTGTGCGGGTGTGGGGACGGGGTATATGGGAACTCTCTCTCTTTTCCGCTCAGTTTTGCTGTGAACTGAAAATTTCCCTAAAAAACATTTATTAATTTTTAAAAAATTCATTCCTCAGTCCCACCAGCCGCAGCTCAAGGGCTCACATGCAGCCAGTGGCTACTGTTTTGGCCAGCACAGGTGGGGACGGTTTCTGTCTTCACAGAAAGTTCTCCAGGATGAGCTGCTGCAGAAGATGAGCTCTGGGGGTCTGAGCTAATCTGACACATCTTTGTATAATTCTTTCTGGCATTTTCTCCACAGTCCTGGTTCTCATACTTCCCTCACTAACTTCTCATCCTATTTACTGATGAAAGAGGTGGGTAGTGTTTGAATCCCACCCCTGCACAGCGAGAGAGTCAGTCTTTAGTTTCTGAGACTGATAATCAACTCCTGATAATCCATGAAGACCAATGCAGCCATCAGCTGAAAAAGGCCACATTTGAAGGTCTGCCAACTTCGGCTACAGCGAGACCAAAACTTGACAGAAATTCACTTCCTGGCCTGACTTTTCATACTGATCATCTAGCAATATGCATCTATAATTTCCAATTTATTCAGCTTATTTGTAAGTTCATTAAATTTCAAATTTCTGGTGTACTAAATTTGATTATTTCCAACACAAGTTTCTGCATGAAAACAGGTCTCTTCAAAACAGAAGATTGCTATGTGTGACTTTAAAAAAAAAAAACAGAAAATCATTTGATTTGAAAGAAAAACATTAAACTGAGAAGTAATATTTTCACTTGAGAAAATAAATTTCATTCCTCTGTTTTACAGAGAACTAATAGCCACAGAAGTGGGTCATGGGGGTAGGGGCAGGGAGCATTAGCTTCTTTCTAGCACTTCAAATGTCTGTGCACAAAATCTGGGTTCTCCAAAATAACCAGTGTACCAGCGGAGCACACAAAACCTTTCCACACCAAGGATATTGCATAAAGATTTCATGTTGGGAAAGTCTCATATGTTACTGGTAATTTACAAAGTGAAGAAATGAGGTATCATTTCCCCTTTTTCAAAGTAAGTTTACCAACTTTTATTTATAAAACATTTTGGGGGTTAAGAAAAAGCATCAAGATTTTTGGCCGGACTCTCACCAGCCTCTGGCTTCCAGCCTTCAGCTTTGTCCAGAGGAAACATCTCGTGCTCAGGGGCGGGGACTTGGGGAAACCACCAAGACGCATTGGAACATTTCTCTAGGAAAATCGAACCAATAACCACATAAGTAGAGGTCTGAGCCTTTATAAGTAGGTGAAAGTAAAGCAAGGTTTTACCCGTCGTCTTTATCTGGGGAGGTAATGACTAAAGTTCATTCCTCCTATGAAACCTCTTGAAGACATTTTCTTTCCCATCCAACTTGTCCATCAGCAGCATTTCCTCCTCATCTTCCTCACGGGCCCTCTTCAGTTCCTCCTTGGCCTGGATGTCGTCCATCTCCCTTTCTGGGCCCTGCAGAAAGAAGCAAAGATCCAGCCAAGGATTACGCTTGCTGGGACCTGACCAAGTGTGCCTGCAAGCTGTCCCTGCCTCTGGAAGCCTCCACTCCAGCTAGGGGCAGCTAAAGAGCCCCCAAGCCTATCAGGTCCTAATCCCTGGGCCTTGTCAATGTGACCTTATTGAGGAAAAGGTCTTTGCAAATGAGGTTAAATTGTGTTGAGATGGGGAGATTATGCTGGACTATCAGGTGGAGCCTAAATTCTGTCATAAGTGTCCTCATAAGAGAGAGGCAAAGAGAACTTGAAACACACACACACACACACACACACACACACACACACACGAGAAGGCCATGTGAAGATGGAGGCAGAGATTAGAATGATGTAGCCACAATCCAAGGAACACCTGAAGCCACCAGAAGCTGGAGGAAGCAAAAGAAGGATCTTCTCCTGGAGCCTTTAGAGCAGGGGTGTCCAAACTTTCTTCAACGGTTTTTACCAAGGGCCATATGCCGTAAAATACACAAACAGCCGGGCCACTCACTCAAGGTAAAGTACATATTGCCTCACCTGGTTTATTTAAGTAAACTAAATATATTTTTGGAATTTGCTGCGGGCCAATGAAAAATGGATTGCGGACCGCAGCTGGCCCACGGGCCGCAGTTTTGACACCCCTGCTTTAGAGGGAGCGTAACCCTGCTGATGTCTTGATTTCAGCCCACTGATACTGATTTTCAATTTCTGGTCTCCGGAACTGTGAGAGCATAAATTTGTGTTGCTTTCAGCCAGCCAGTTCGTGGTGATTTGTTATGACAGCCCCAGGAAATGAATACACCCCCTTCTTTCTGTTCCCAGAGCGTGTGGGTCCCTGTCATTCTACCAGCTGACCAGTGAATGGGCAATGAAAGGAGGCCTCAGAGCCTACATGAGAAAATCCAGGGAACATAAAACAGGACAACATATTGAAAGCTGTTTGGCTGTGAGGGCTCCTGTGACCCAGCCTGTCTACTCCTGGGCTTGTGTCTACTGAAAGACATGTACAGGAATGATTATAACAACTCTATGCCTGAGGCCACAGCTGGAAGCCACCACCTGAAGCTGCATTGACAGAGAATGGGTACACACCTCTTGAAATTTTCTCACAGGAAGAATGAGCTACTGCTGCATGGGATAATCTGAAAGCATTTCACTATAATGCCGGAACAAGTAAATATTGGATGGCTCCATTTATATGAATTTCAAAAGGAGGTCAAATTGATCTATGGTGATGAAATAGTGGTTTCTTTGGGGGCAGGTGCGGGATGGGAGGGGGTGTGAAGAGGCACCTGGGGCCCTGGTAGCTTTCTGGATCTTCATCTGGGTGGGATATTCATTAGTAAAAATGCATCAAGCCCTTTCCTATATGTTAGACTCAAGGACAGAAGCAAACGAATAATGAAAGAAAAGTTCATTGCGATCATCATACCTTGGTCTCACCCCAGGTGGCCTTGCCAAAATTCTCAGCATACTCTTCATCATCTGTGATCAGAAAGTTATCGAAGATGGTTCCAGATCTCACCTGTGGATGAAAATAAGGCCTTCTTTACTGATGTGAGAAATGTAACAACTTTCCACCAAGAAACAGTTGTATTTTGCTCATTACTGTGACAGTGATTAGCTCTCAAGGGTAGCACATGCTTAAACCCATTTCTAGAATGTTCATTCCCTCCAGGGCACTGCTTCTCAAAACTTGATTCCTATTGGGATCACCAAGAACATTTCAGAAACTCCTGATGCCTGGTCCCAGCACTAGGGATACTGATTTAATTGGTCTGGGTGCTACCTGGGCATTGAGACTCTGCACAGCACCCGGGCACCTCAGGCACTCAGCAGTGTCCAAGAACCATAGCTCGAGAGCCTTCTGTGCACCATGTGGGCTGTGGACAGGCCGCGGCAGAACCACCTGGGAGCTTGGTGGAAACACAGAATCTCAGGCTCCACCCTGGACCCGCTGCATCAAAATCTGCAATGTTGTCCTAAAGCTGATGGATCCATAGGTCAGCTCTGAGCAGAGGCGTGACCAATTCCCAAGAGGTCGGGAGGCGAACAGGAAGTGCCCAGAGGGTGGGAGGGGCATCTGTTTTGGCCCCGGCTGTATGTCTTGGGTCCAGGTATGGGTGCCAGGCACACAGCAGGAGCTCAAGGAATGACAGTTATGTGAATTAAGGAGGTTAAGCTAAAGTTCAGAGTTATGAAATTCAAGCAAATTAAAAACCCAGTGACCTGCCAAAGCTCCAGCCCGATGGCACCAATGTTCTCAAATTCGGAGAGGTCATATTCTGTCAAATAGTTGGTGTTTTTCATCTTTTGATGGAGCCAAACGTCCTTCTCTATACCCTCTGGTTTCAGGCCATCCTGCAATAACAAACCATATGTGCTGGTCCCGAGTGAGGCGGGCAGGGGAGGGGGCAGCCCGAGGGTGTCCCAGGGGGAAGACACCACACACCTGGTATGGAGGCTTCTGCAGCATCACAGCCGGCCAGTCCCCATCCAGCTCGTTGTTCCAATCACTCGGCTTGCTGGCACCAGCGTCCAGAAAATGCTTCTCCCAGTCCTGAACATATAGGTAAGAAAAACAACGCATTCTCAGATTTGAGAAAGGAAATTCTTAGCTACAAGGAGGAAGGGACAGGCCCATGACCCTGGTCGCTGTTTCTCCATCTCTTTCTCAATTTGCTGGTTGAAGGGCCAAGTGCTCAGGGTCACCCATCCCACTGGGGGCCTCAGGGCCACACATTGCTGGATTCTCTCCTTAACCCGCCGTGTGACTGCAGTACTTTCCCCAGGCTGTTGAGAGGAACAGCAGTGTGGAAAACTTGAAATGATGGCTAAAGATAAAATGATGGGCAAAAAGTGATGGTGGGAGACAGGGCCACACATTCACTGATGGTTAGGTAAAGTCTATCCTACATCACAGTCACACATGGACTGTTCAAGAAAGAGGCTGCAACATCCGAAGATTTATACTTGGGGACTGCTGGGTAACATGAGAAAAGCAATTATCATTTAGCTCATATATATATATGTATATATACACACACACACATATATACATGTATATATGTATATATACATATATATTCGTATACATATACACATATAACACAACACAAAATGTGATCAAACAATACAGCGAATGTTCAAATAAAAACAATTTATTACAGTAAAAGACACATTGCCATTAATCCCACTCAATATACTCCCCCTTGCTTTGAACACACTTATTCCACTGTTCTTGCCACTTTCTGAAGCAGTTCTGGAAGTCCTCTTTCATGAGTGTCTTTAGTTGCTCTATCATGGCTGTCTCAATGTCCTGAATCATTTTTACGCTGGGAAGAGCCAGAAGTCACATGGTGCCAGATCCAGTGAATACAGTGGATGAGGACACACCGTAATGTTTTTATTTGACAGAAATTGCCATATACCAGAATCCATGTGTGACACGGAGCGTTGTCATGATGGAGGATGATTTAGGGCACACTTTAAAACACATCTTCTTTCAACCGTAGCTCACACCCAACTGACTGCACCGAACAAGTTGAAACTTGTCACACACTGTTACTTAGGTAACACGCGTCACTTCCCGTATTGAAGATCCCTGCCTTTCCGTTGGATGGCACTGGGCTGCGGCATTAACCATATACTTTTTTATCACAATGGAAAGTCTCTGTGGCACACATCGCTCCTGGTACGGCAATTTCTGTCAAATAAAAACATTACGGTGTGTCCTCATCCACCTCATTCACCGGATCTGGCACTGTGTGACTTCTGGCTCTTCCCCAAAGTCAAAATGACCATGAAAGGTAAACGTTTTGAATCGATTCAGGACATCGAAGCAGCCAGGACAGCACAACTAAAGACACTCAGGGAAGAGGACTTCCAGAACTGCTTCAGAAAGTGGCAAGAACGATGGGATAAGTATGTTTGAAGTGAGGGGGAGTATATTGAGTGGGATTAATGGCAATGTGTCTTTTACTGTAATATGTTGTTAAAATTTAAACATTCACTGTATATTTTGATTATACCTCATACACATGTATGTGTATATACACATTTATACACACACATATATACATATATATATATATATATACACATGTCTATATATATGTATTAGGTTGGTGCAAAAGTAATTGCAATTTAAAAGGTTAGAAATAATTGCAAAAACCGCAATTACTTTTGCACCAACCTAATATATGGCTTAGTAGGTATTGAATAAATAGTTGTTGAATAAATGAATGGATGAGAAAAGTTGTTACAGATTAATATTCAGATAAACACATATAAAAGCATAAAAGTCATGCACAATGGTATTTTCTCTTCTAGCACTGAGAAATTATAAACATTTTTCACTCAGGGGGCTGCTCTTCCATGATACTCTGTAACTTCCCACAATGAATACATGGGAGTTACTGGCTTTTTGCCCTACAGCTTTTTGCCCAGACCCCAACTGGCTAACCATGAGCCCCTGCTGTGTTGGGATCCAGAAAATGGTTATAATTCAATCCCAGCAGCGAGGCGCCTTAGAATTGTGGGTTATCAGATCTTAACGCCATAAGGAACTAATTTGTTTAGGAACTCACACGGATGGACGTGAACACAGGGACAAAACACAGCCAGTTTGGAAAAGAGCTTCTGAAAGGACGATTTGGCCCCAGTGGGGACCTGTCTCCACCCTCTCTGCTGGCCACTTCCTCGCAGCCCAGAGGAGGCTAGGATTCCAGTCCCAAGACCTGCGTCTCCTACTGTGCAGCCTGGGGGCTGCAGGGTCAGTTTCTTTGCCATTCTGTGTCTTGTTGAAAGTAAATGCTCTTTCCGGGTGAAAACTCCCCTTTTGGTTTGCTTTGAAGGTAAGAAAGGGAGGGGGGAAACTTTGCCTTTTTTTTTCTTCCTTGAGAAATGATGGAAAAACCTTATATGATTGGGGTTTTACCCTAATCTGAAGACATTCTAATGGATTGGACACCATGGATTCCAAATTCATGGAACTTAACTTTCGATTAGGAAAAAAAAGGGTTGCCAAAAAAAATTTAGTAGTGTAAACAAGATGTCATTTTGATTTAATAATTCCATTCGGTCTATGATGAAGTATTTGATGATTATTAGATGAAATATCTGCTTATTAGATAGCAATGCCTCTAATAAGTTACAAATTGTCAGAAATTAATTGTAAGCATCAGCCCAGTACTCTTAGTGATGGCAGACGACTGTCTTCAGATAAACGGCTCACATTTTGGTACAGTGTTTGATGTTCAAAACAAAATGTCCCAACAATAAACAAACATAAACTGGAAAAATAAAAGGTAGCTGTAGTGGGTAGTTCTCAGAAAGATTTGTCCACATCCTAAATCTGGGAACCTGGGAGCGTGAGCTTATTTGGAAAAAGGGAGGTCTTTGCAGATGTAATTAAGGTAAAGATCTTGAGGCAGATCCTTCTGGATTATTCAGGTGGCCCTAAATCCAATGACAAATGTCTTTATAAGAGACAGAAGAGACACAAGAGGAGAAGGCCATGTGGCGATGGAGGCAGAGATTGCAGTGATGTGTCTACCAGCCAAGGGACACCTAGAGGCAATGGATGCGGGAAGAAGCAAGGAAGGACCCTCCCCCTCAGGCTTCAGAGAGAGTGAGACTCTGCCGACACTGATTTCTAACTTCTGGCTTCAAGAAATATAAGAGAATACGTTTCTGTCCTTTAAACCATCCACAGCAGCCCTAGGAAACTACCATAGCGTTATGTCAACTGATTCTTGGTCGTCAGGCATAGGGTGAGGCAAAAAAAAAAAAAAACCACCTAATGTTCAAATGCAGAACAGCAAAAAAGTCACTTTTAGGGCCGGCCCGGTTGGAGCTCTGTGCTCCTAACTCTGAAGGCTGACGGTTCGATTCCCACATGGGCCAGTGGGCTCTCAACCACAAGGTTGCCAGTTTGATTCCTTGAGTCCTGCAAGGGATGGTGGGCTCCGCCCCCTGCAACTAGAAACGGCAACTAGACCTGGAGCTGAGCTGCATCCTCCACAACTAATATTGAAAGGACAACAACTTGACTTGGAAAAAAATCCTGGAAGTACACACTGTTACCCAATAAAGTCCTGTTCCCCTTCCCCAATTAAAAAAAAAAAGTCACTTTTAAAAAGATTGCTGATGCATTTAACATTGGTTGAAAAGAACAACTCTTACTTGCTTTGATCACAAATATTATAAAACTCACAATACCTTGAAGCGTGCAGATCTGAGACTGGTTTCAGCGCACAGGCAGTGGGGAGGGCATTTTGATCATTACACTGCTGTCATCATGATTACCAGCCACACAGCAATCACACAGGACCTGGTACTTCCATACTTCACTTGTGCACTTTCTGGAGTTGTTCGGTATGAATCCTCACCTGGGGTTTGTCCTCTCTCTTCTGCTCCCTGTCCTCGGACTCTGCCGAAAACTTCTCCATCTTCTTCAGTGACGTTAAGTTCCAGTCATACTCAATGCTGCCGGATTCAATCGCTTGGCCATCAATTTTCACTTCGTAAGTGAGATCTGGTCTTAAGATCAGCGTGTAGAGGTGTGTAAAGCCATCAACCTGCACGCGTTAGGGGAGAAAAGGATGACAATGAGATGTCTCAGGGCAGGTCTAAACATGCACTTTAAGTTGTCACCAGTCAAAACCTTGCTATAAACAAGCAAGAAGAGAGGTCCTAGGGATAGGGGTTGGCGTGAGACTGCAACGGGGTGTCCTACGGAAGAACGCCCCTTTGCAGAACACTGCTACGTACTGGCAGCCTTCTCGTGCGTGGCTGATTCCCTTTAGTACAAAGACGCCGGCTCCCACTACAATCCCACCGGCAGTTATACAGGGTGGTCAGTGTAAACCACGGGACCACCTCGCTGTTTCTGAAAAGTTCTGTGGAAAATGACTTCCTGTTCTATATTCTGAAAGATTCCAAATGAAACTCACTGTAACGCAGGGGAGAACTTTCTGATGACCTGAGCTGTCCTACGATTGCAGCTCTGCCACGGCAGGCCCGCTGCCCCCTGAGTCACGGTGAGAGTCCCAGGCCGGACACAAGGAGAGCATTCAACAAACATGCAATTGGGGGGACGGGGGCCTGGGGGGGGGGGCCGAGGGCGCCCAGGACGTGCCTGCCTGCCAGCAGCGGAGGGGGTTCCTGCACCCCACTCCAGCAGGGGTTCTCGAAGTGTGGCCTCACAGCGTCGTCATGCTCCCAGGTGGCAGCCTGGTGGACCCAGCAGTCACTGTCACAGGCCCTCCAGGGACACACACACCGCGCAGCATCTTAAAGGTTCCGTGTCAGGAGGATTCTCTCCCTGCCAAGCGGTGAAGCTAAAGGCCTCTTCAGTTCCCGTCTGCTCGGCTCTGCTGGACGGGCCACTGCTGTCCGCCCCGGGGCCAGTGGCTCTGTCCAGAAGCAATACTACAGTCTACTCGGTGTGACAGCCACGTACCGCTTCTCCCAACGCTCTCCCCTGCTCTCCGCGGGCCTGCCTCTCAAACCCCTTTCCCAATTTATACTTTGGGCTCCCTGGCCCCATTGCTGGTGCCCTCCCTCCAGGATTTGGCCAGAGCAGAGCCTGCTGGGGAATCACATCTACTCCCACACATGTGCAATGGCTCCAAAAGGCACCTTTAATCCCAACCATCAGCCTGAGCTTCAGACCCCAGTTTCCAACACCTTACTGACACCTCTATCTATATGTCTGCCAGGATTTCACACCCCACGGTTCTAAACACGACTCCCGAGTCTGCTGTGGTCCCCTCCTTGGCTTTTGTTTCCCCTCCCGAGTAACAGCAAAGCCACTGAGAGTCATCCTCCGTACCCTTAGGAACCACATTCCAAACATCACGAAGCCCTCTGAACCCCACCCCGAATTATCTGCCAGAATGCTCCCAGGCGCTGCACCCCGCCTTGTCAGAGCCTTGGCCTGCCATTCTCACCCTTCTCCCTCACCTTGTCCCTCCCCAAAACATCTGAGCCATTTTTCTAACATGCAGAGCAGACGCCCCTGAGGGCTGACCACTGTCCGCAGGCGAAGGTTCTCCCCTTTCCTTTCCAGCATCCGAGAATGAATCAGAGCCCAGTGAAGAGAACGGCGCTCCTCCTGGCAAGAGCAGAATGCGACCAGCTGCTGGGAATGAGTGTTCCCTCAGCACAAGCGTCGTATTTTGCTGACAGGTTGCAGAAACAGCAGCACACATCCGAGGATGCCATCAGCCTGTGGGTGCCTCTCAGGGCCCTGGAGCCTTGCTGACCCCAGGTGGTCACGCTTTGGCCTCCCCGCCAGGGTCCGAGCTGCACCTCGCAGCCTCCCACACACCTGCTGTGCAACAGAGCAGTCTCTTGAGAATCGATCATAAAGACCTGCCCTTTGGTTGCAACGCTGCGTGGAGGAGGAAGACTTGGATTGTGAGCTCCCCTTTGCTCCCTGGGAGGGGTGTCAGGAAGAGCTGTGTGTGGGGAACGCTGATCTCTTAGAACCACATCGGTGGGTGGGACCCCACGGGGACTGTGCTGACAGTGGACACTCACAGGGCTGTGGGAAGAGGCCTGCTGTCTGGCTGCTGGGGTTGGGTCTGAATAAGGGACAGTAATAGGGAGATGCTTCCCCTCCGTGCTGTCAAGGATTCTGAACCAGCTTGGGCCTTCTTCCCAGATTCACAGGAGCTCTGGGCCTGGGGGACCCCTCAGGGGACAGGTCCTTGCTTCCTGGCACTTA
Source organism: Rhinolophus ferrumequinum (assembly GCF_004115265.2). Lineage (NCBI taxonomy): Eukaryota > Metazoa > Chordata > Mammalia > Chiroptera > Rhinolophidae > Rhinolophus > Rhinolophus ferrumequinum. The sequence goes on from NC_046301.1 coordinate 50,005,543, forward strand.
CATTCAAATGAGCTGGGCGGACACTGGGGACATACTTCCCTTCCATAGGCCCTTCCACACGCCAGGGATTTAACACAAGCTGCCTCTTTGGAGAAGGCCCAGGCTGGGCCACTGAGTTCTAAAGTGGGCCCTAAGACCTACGAGTCATTTTCACAGATGCCCTAGGTACAAAGATAAGAGTGCATGCTTTCATTTTAGAAATAGCCCTATTTTTAAATGTTGTGGTATTCTGAAGACTAATTTCTCCAGATTAATTTTCAGGAATAAAGAAATAAAATCAGGACTACTTCATTCTTTAATGATAAGCATAGTTGCAAGGTGACCATCTTGTTGTAACCCTGATGGGACAAATTATAAATCAATGTCCTAGGTCACGGTAAAAAAGGAGTGTGCCCTCCTGATGGGGAAAAACTTCAGAAACCAAAACGAAGTAGTGGACACATGTCTTTAACGGGTCTGCTAAACTGGCAAGCAGGGACGGAGGGGGCGGGGTGGGGAGGGGGTTGTTTGCAAAGACCCATCCCTGGCTCATTGAAATACTTCAAGATCAAAACTATTTTCTCTGAACTTACATTATCATCCATCATCCGGCAGGAGTTAACACAATTACTGATTTGAATACAAAAGCATTTACCTTACATCTGATAGGTTTCTTGTTTGAGTGATACTGATTCTTGAAATGTAAAATGACATGAACTTGCTTGATATCAAATCCACAAATATCGGGTCCTACAAAAAAAAAAAAACACCACACACACACACACATTAGCTGCTCTCAATTGCTTTCCACATGCATCACCACAGGATACGCCCCACCATTCTGAATCCTGAAACAGTATCTGAGGCACAGGAAGCTTCCATGTCCAGGAATAATCAGATATTCATGGGGAGCTTTTTAAGTGGACAGTGACACCATTCCCAGTTCAGCTCACTCTTCTGTTCCCCACAGCCACTTTGGACTCAAGCTAAACCAGCACTTGAGTACGAAAAGGAAGGTTTGACAGTAAGTGTCCCCAGCTTGCTGCCTGAGTCTGGGGCCCTCACTCTGAATCTCTGACCAGTGCACCAGTGCCCAGGTGAGGGCTTTGGAGCTGGACAGACTGGCCCCGACCTCAGCTCTCCTTCACTCTCTTGAGACATATTCGCCACGATGCAGCCTCCCCAGACCTCCGTGGGAATCGTGACTTCACAAAGCTATTTTATCAGTTAAATGGGTAATGTATTTAAAGCTCAATACTTGTTGCTGGTAATATTATGATGCCCCAAGACAACCCGTGCACGCGCATGTTCTTAATAACCCCAAATTGTAAGCAAAAGAGACACTGCCATCAGATAGATTTCTGACGAATTGTAAAATCTAGAGAGTCCCATTCAAAAGTTATCGATTTTTAAATTGGCACAGGGTTCAGTTTCACTCAGGACATAGAATGTTGTAGGACATTCTATTTCCTGCTTGGGAACTAGGGAGTTTTGAATATACTAAACAAGGTTTTCAGGAGGGATCTGGAAAATTAGTCAAATCTTCTGAGGGAATTACCTCACTGCAGCTTTATTGACCTTAAGCCTCAGGGAGGTACTAAAGCATCTGAAGATCTGTCTCAGATCAAATTCCACCAGATCTACTGACGCTGGCCTGCATCTACCCCTGGGGATTCTGGCGAACATGGCGTAAACACAGGCAAATCACTGCGATCTCTTCTAGAACTTGAGTGATGACCTCTCGCATAGATGAAAGAGATCAAGGCTACATGTAATGACTTAAAGAATGTTATCAATGTGCCAGAGTAGATGTGACACTGAACTTGGAAGTGGCGTATCTCCCGGCTGAGTTCTCATGTGTTTACATCATTTCCTGTTTTGATTTTCGCTGGAAAACATTCCTGTTCTATTTTGAAACAAAAGCCACGCGAACAACTTGTATGAAAGTTCTACTACCTCAAGATTGAAACACGAAATTTATTTTTCCTTCAAAATTCCCTCTCATTCGCAAGCATCTACATGCTTTTAATATTAAATTAGGCTTCAGAACATGCCTAGACCTGACCGGAAAATCTGGACGTTTTCTGTTAACAGCGATCATAAAATATTTACACACATAATGGACTTTTGTGAGGAACTAGGGTAGACAGATGCAAGTAGTTTAATCTTTCTGAGTCTGTTTCCTTATTTGCAAAGTGGGAGCTGTGTTCCCTATTTCCTAGGGTTTTATACATAATCTAAGATTGCATGTGTCAGGCCCCTGGCAAGGGCCCCCCAAAATGTACTTCTCTCTTCCCCTTCAACACCCTGAGCCTCCGCAAGCTGCTCTCACACCAAAAGCTAGAGCTGAGACATCACATGGAAGTGTTCTAACAGTGACACAGTGGGTCTGAGTAAAATGAAACTGATTTTGAGTTAAAAGCAAAAATACGGAAAATTTTTTTTAACTCCAAGATATGCGGTCTCACAATTCAGATGTAGCAGACATGATATACACACACACACACACACACACACACACACACACACACACACACATACACACACAAAATAACCACAAATATCCACCAAACTAGTAGTTTAGCAAACCTAACTAAATCAAATATTTGTGAAATCAGCTCTAATAGGTAATATTTTTTTGCCAGCTATCTCTGCCATCCTGTTTTAAGAGAATAAAAAAACCCAAGACATTTTAATTACTTTTTTCATCAAAATAAAGACTATTTCCACTCCAGATTTTAAATTCAAGAGTAAATGCAAGGTACGGCAGAGTAGAGAGAATTCTGAGTGGGGAGTTGGAAACTGTAGCGTCTGTGCAAACTTTGAATTTATCTAATGCTGTGGACTTGAACAAGTTACCTCGCTCTCCAAAATGACAGTGCAGGGTTATATTTCAATCTCATAATAACCCAATACCTAATACAATAGAAAGAACATATAACATTCATCCTGCTTCTACATACAATGATACTATGACCAGTTGTATATATAAGACCAGCAAAAATGGGTGTCTGAAGCCTGGTGCTGATCATGATAAATTCAGAGATAAGCATGGAAAAACTATGAGGGAGAAAAGTTCTAAAAGACAAACATTTCAGATGAGGGGAAAGAATTTTAAAGAATAAGTTCCCAAATTTGGATTGTGGAGGGTTATTTTAGAAATGCACCTTAATTTTTAAAAATTTTTCACTTTTTTTTTATTGTGGTAAAACACACCTAAGATTTACCACTTGAACCATTTTTAAGTGTTCAGTTCGGTGGTATTAAATACATTCACACTGTTGTACAGCCATCACCACCATCCATCTCAGGAGCTCTTTGCATCTTGCAAAACTGAAACTCTGTCCCCATTAAACACTAACTCCCCACCCCTTTCACCCTTTTCTCCTCCAGACCCTAGCAACTGTTATTCTACATTCTGTCTCTATGATTTTGACTACTCTAAGGACTTTATATAAGTGGAATCACACAATATGTGGTCTTTTGTGACTGGCTTATTTCACTTAATGTCCTTAAGGCTCATGCATGTTGTAGCATGGATGTATCAGAACGTAGTATCACCACCAGAGTCGGGGGGTAGGCAGAAGAATGGGGTGGGGGGGATTAAAAGAAAAAGAACGTAGTATGAGAATTTCCTTCCTTTTTTTAAGGCTGAATAATATTCTGCTGTATGGATAAACTACATTTTGTTTATCCATTCATCCTTCCATAGACATAGGTTGAATGCTCCAGTTTTGTTCTTTTTCAAGATTTTTTTTGTTATTCAGAGTCCCTTCAGATTCCATATGAATTTTAGGATGCGTTTTTCTCTTTCTCCAAAGAAAAGTCACTGGAGTTTTGATAGGGATTAGATTGAATCTGTAGATCACTTTGGGTAGTACTGATATTTTAACAATATTAAGTCTTCCAACTCATAAATGTGGGATGTGTTTCCATTTATTTGTCTTCTTTAATGTCTTTCAGCAATATTTTGTAGTTTTTATTGTACAGTCATTTGCCTCCTTGGTTAATTCATAAGTATTTTACTCTCTTTGATGCTATTGTAAATGTAATTTCCTTTTCAGATTGTTCATTGCATATAGAAATGCAACTTTTTGTTTTGTTTTGTTTTGCATGTTGACTTTGTATCCTGCTATTTCGTTGAATTCATTCATTTGTTCTAATAGTGTTTTCTTTTTTGGTGCAACTTTTAGGGTTCTCTATGTATAAAATTATATCATCTCCAAACAAAGATAATTGTACTTCCTTCTTTTCAGTTCGGGTGGCTTTTATTTCGTTTTATTGCCTAAACGTTCTGACTCAAACTTCCAGTATTATGCTGAATAAAAGTCGTGAAAGAACTTCCTTGCCTTGCTCCTGATCGTAGAGGAAAAACTTTCAGTCTTTCACCATTCAGTATGATGTCCACTGTGGGTTTATCACATATGGCTTTTTATTATGTTAGTTTCCTACTACTAGTTTGTTGAGTGTTTTTATCATGGGTGTTGAACTTTGTCAAATGTTTTTTCTGCATCAATCGTGGTATATAACATTTGATGAAGTTTTGTATGTCAAACCATCCTTGCAGTTCAAGAATAAATGCTGGTTGCTCATGGTGTATAATCTTTTTAATATGCTGCCGAATTCTGTTTATTAGTGTTTTATTGCATTAATGTATAAAAGCTATTGATCTACATCGTTCTTATAGTGTCTTTGTTGGGTTTGGTATCAGGGTAGTGCTGGCTTTATAGAATGAGTTAGGAAGTCTTCCCTCCACTTCAGGTTTTTGGAAAAGTTTGAGAAGGATTGGTTACTGTCCAATGTCCTTTCATGTCACCTTGCAGGACTCCCTTGAGTATTACTTGCAAGGCAAGTCTAGTGGTCATGAACTCCCTCAGCTTTTGCATATCTGGGAATGTCTTATTTCCTCCCACACTTTTGAAGGACAGTTCTATTAGATATGATTCTTGGTTGACAGTTTTTTTATTTTAGCAATTAGAATATACTGGCCCTACTGTCTTCTGGCCTCCAAAGGTCCTGTTGAGAAATCTGTTGAAAATCTTATTGAGAATCCCTTGTAAATGATGGTTCACTTCTCTAGCTTTTAAAAATATGATTATAATCTGTCTTGATCTGGGTTTCTTCAAGTTGACCTTACTTAGAGTTCACTGAGCTTCTTAGATGCTTATATTCATGTTTTTAATCAAATTTGGGTTGTTTTCAAGCAACAATTTTTTTTCCCAAATATTCTCTCTCTCTGCCCCCTTTCCTCTTTCTCCTGTAAGGGGCCAGACAGTAAATATTTCTGGCTTTGGGGGTCTCTGTTACAATGACTCACCTCTGCCATTGTTGCTTGAAAGCAGCCCTAGACAAAATGCAAATGAACTGAGTGAGGCTGCATTCCAGTAAGACTTCATTTGTGGACACTGAACTTTGAGTTTCACATCTTTTTCATGTGTCAAAAATATTATCCTTCTTTTGATTTTTTTTCAATCATTCAAAAATGTTAAAACCCATTCTCAGTTCACGGGCCATAACAGACACAGGCTGTGGGACTGATTTGGCCCATAGGCAGGATTTGCTGACTCCTGATATATTCAAAAGACTTGGGTATACATTAATGTTAAATAAATAACTTTCTCAAAAGCACCCTAGAATGATACAGTTGCCTTTTTATAATATTAAATAGGTTTAACAGTACTAAAAACCTTTGGTCAGATATACTCAACACTACTATTTTAGCAAAATCTTAGTCTACTATAGCATGGAAGCATTTTCAAAGTCACTAGAAATGGTTGCATTGTACTACCTGAACTCACCAAACATAACATAGTACTGGGATTTTCCATTCAGGTTCTTCTGATCCACGTCTGCAGGGAAGACCTTAATGTAGCCCCCTCCACAGTCCATTTTCTGCTCGTGTTTCACTGTGTACTGAATGACCAGTGTCTTCCCTTTATTGGTAAATGGTTTGAACCGTGCAGAGATGGCATAGAATCGGCCATTTTGAGTGGTTTGCAGACCTTCAAACAAAAAGCATTCATGAAGGATTAGAAATGACACGCTACTCAGTGATGCAGGAAATTAAATAGTTGTCTTTCCCCTCCCCTAAATAATAAACCTCCTAACCACTTATGTCTATCCAGCGCTTGTAGCTTTTTTATACAATATACAATGGACATCCCACTACCAGGCTCTCTGCTGCCATGGAATTTCTTTTTGACACACTAAGAAGATGTTTTTGTACTTAATACACCAATGTTATGTCTTATGTTATAAAAACATTTCAGCTCTGAATGACAAATATGCAATCTAATTATGGATAAAAGGTTAATTTTGCTTCCATTCATCTTCCAAGGGGGTGGGAACATACAAGGAAGCTTGTGTAGCAACTGAATTAAAAAACAAAGCATTCTACTTCTTTTCCTTAATTCTCATCTTAAAACAGTGAGTTAAGACACAAAACAGCAAATGGATAGAGTGCTGATCTGTAAAAAAAGTGTTTCATTGCACTGGGGGCACTGGGTGAGTGTCATCTGTATGATGGCTCTTTTTATAGAGATACCATCCTTTCGTCATGTGAAGCATCTCATATTCGTTTTATAGGTTTGTGTTCACTTCAAGAACAAAACTCCTGGACTGGCCCAGTGGCTCAGGCGCTTGGGGCTCCGTGCTCCTAATGCCAAAGGCTGCCGGTTCAATTCCCACATGGGCCCGTGGGCTCTCAACCACAAGGTTGCCAGTTCAATTTTTCGACTCCTGCAAGGGATGGTGGGCAGAGCCCCCTGCAACTAACAAGGGCAACTGAACCTGGAGCTGAGCTGCGCCCTCCACAACTACGATTGAAAGGACAACAACTTGACTTGGAAAAAATCCTGGAAGTACACACTGTTCCCAATAAAGTACACACTGTTCCCCTTCCCCAATAAAATCTTTAAAAAACTAAAAAATAAAAAACATAAGAAAATAACAAAACCCCTTTTCAAGAGACACTAGGCTCTGTACCAAATCCTTATCTTATGCTGGAATTCATCGGACACACCTAAAAACAGAGCCAGTCTTATAACCTAGTCTTCCTCGCTCCAGACTCTGGCCCTCATAGCTGCCTACGCAGAGAGTTATCATATGAACGAACTTGGCATTTCGTATCAATAGGTCCAAGCCTGAACTCACGCTGATTTCCTACTACCACACCTCTCTTTCTGTGTTCCCCATTCTTTCCTCACCCTTGCCTTTCTCAGGGGATTTGTAGCCCCTCCCCCTCTCTTGGCCTCTACCATCGAGGCAATTCCTAAGGCCACGTGATTCACCACCTCCATGTCTTATTACCCTTCTCAGCGCCCCCCCATGGTTTCCTACCACCTCCCATCTCTGTCTGACTAAATTCTATCTGTACATCCATGGCTTCTATGTCATAGTCCCAGGGGACCATAACATAAGGGACCAAATTAACTGGTATCCTCAGTGCCTTGCCCGCGTTGCATCTGCATTTAGCAGTCATGTGCTGGAGTGAATGAAATGCACAGAATCTCAGGAATCCAGACTGGAGGAAGGAAAAACATTGTGGAGAAAAAAGCAAGTGGGAACTTCTGCCCTTGGACAAACTTCATGGAATAACCTGTTTGTTTTCATTCCATGTAGTCTGAATTCCACATAGCCTGATTTTTGACCAACTCTTTGGGCCAACATGTAACTTACAAAACAACGGATATACAATCGAAAACCAGAGGCTGCTGGATAGGGCAACGTCGGGCCAAGATAAAGGTTGAATGGAAGGTGGAAAAGAGGAAAATTTTTCATCCACATAAGGGTCGGCAAATTTTTTATGTAAGGTGAGAGAGTAAATGTTTTAGACTTTGTCAGCCTTTTGGTCTCTGTCCCAACTACTCCATTCTGTCTTTGCAGTATGAAAGCAGCCATAGACTATATGTAAATAAATGAGCATAGTTGTGTTCCCCTGAAACTTCTTGTATGAACCCTGAAATTTCATATATTTCATTGAATTTTGTATAATTTCTGCCTATCACAAAATAATATTCCCCTTTCAGTGTTCCAACAATTAAAAAATGTAAAAATCATTCTCAGCTTGTTGGCTGTACACAAAAACAGGAGGTAGACAAGCTGTAGTTTGTTCCCTTTGATCATCAGGAATGAGAAGAAGCCAGAATAGAGGTTATCCTTGGTACCAGGAGGCTACTGACTGAAAGGGTGGGGGCAAAAGGGAGGCCTCTAGGGAGGAGGGGCTGAAAATGTTCCCTAGTTTGACCTGTGTGTACAGACGTAAACATTCCTCCTGTTGTATCCCCTAAGATCTGTACACTTGACAACATCTAACTTTTACCTTGTTTTACTTCTAAAAGTGAAAATAAGAAGTATTTTTTCCTCTGCAAGGCAAGGCCCGGGGGTCTCTGCAGTGACTACAAAGCAGGGTGATCTCGGGCAAGTAAAGAAAGGAGAAAACAAGAAATAATGCCAAACCCTACCTGTGCCTTCGTTTCCCCAGCTGTGAATGGGTGTAAGAGGTGTTCGCCGTGAGCCACACCTACCTTGAAAGACTGTTATGGAGAGTTTAGCATTTAGCTAGACTTTTCTCACGATTCCTACACTAACCTTTGTCTTTCTCTTTATGGCCATAAAATTTTCCCGACGAGAGTCTAAAATGCCCCAATTGGGAGTCATTAGTGGATTGCACCCATCGGTTCCTCCAGCGCTCTGTGGGGCGAAACAACAATGGTTAGGGCTGAAAACTGTTAATTTGGGTCACGGTGAGGGGGCCCATGGTGAGGGGGCCCCTCGAAGCTTCGAAGCTTCGAGGCTTAGCCTCATTCATTCCACTGCGACGCGCCAGGGCCACAGGAGACTCAGGCCATCCCTCGAGCAGCACGGAACCGGGGAGCTTACGACCCCTGCACCGCGGGCGTCGCCCCTTCACCTCCGTCTAGAAATTCCTCCTGAAAGTAGACGGTTGCCAGCGCCACTCGCAGCACGCAGACCGCCCAGGCCAGGACGTGAGCCGCTGCCATGAAGGGTGCAGGGCACTTCTGTAACCGCCTCTGCTCCCAGCGCTCTCTGCCGCGCTCCGTCCCCGTCCCGGGACTACAACTCCCGTCATACCTCGCGATTGTGACCTGAGGCATGATTGATCCCTGATGCGCGGCGTAATCCGGTCCCGTACTACCACTCTCATGACGCCCCACAATTGTGACCTGTGGCGCTATTGGTCTTTGGGGGGGCGGTACCTGCTGGGAAATGTAGTCACTTCCGCCTTGGCGCCGTTGCCGGGGCAACGGACCTTTGGTATGAGTGCCCCGCGGAGATCCTAGGCGGCCGTCGCGGATGGACGCCATGGGAGGAGGTTGGAAGGACTAGCTGGGCGGCGGCCGGGCTTGGGAGAGGAGTTGCAGGGAATCGGGGCTCGTCCGGGGCTGAGCTGGGAAGGCTGCCCCCACCTCCCGCCCCGCGCCTCATGCCTCAGTTTCCCTGTCTGGGCCCACTCGGGCGCGTGATCCGGTGTGAGTCGTTTCCGATTTGGGGAAAGACCCCGGAGAAAGACTCCGAGGCACGTCAGTGTTTTCAAAGTTTTTATTTATTTTTAACAACTTTGAGGATGCATTTACATACCATACAGTTCACCCCCTTTAAGTGTACAACTCCGTTGTTTTTAGTAAACTTACCAAGTGGTGCAGTTATCACCACAATCCAGCTTTAGAACTTTCCATCACTGGAAGAAAATCCCTCTTACCCCTTTGCAGTCCATCCCCGCTACCACCCCCAGCCCCAGGCAACCACTGATGTACTTTTGGACTCTGTTGATTTGCCTTTTCTGGGCAGTCCTTACGAATGGAATCGTACAGTGTGTGGTGTTTTGCATCTGGCTACTTTCACTTATTGTAATGTGTTTGAGATGTATGCCTATTGTTGTGTGTATTGGTATTTGTTCTTTCTTATTGCTGAATAGTATTTCATTGCATGGATGGACCGCAGTTCTCACCCACTCTCTAGTTAATAGGTATTTGGATTGTTTCCACTTTTTGCTTATTGTAAATAATAACTATTATGAATATTTGCATACATTTCAATTATCTTGGCCACATGGAGTAGAATTGCTGGATCATTTGGTAACTATGGTTACCCTTTTGAGGAACCACCAGACTGCATTCCAAATTGGTGACTGCATCATTTTACAATCCACCCCCCCAACAGGGTATGAGGGTTCCACTTTTTTCACATCTTTACCAATGCTTGTTATTATCTGTTTTTGATTATAGCCATTCTGGTGAGTGTGATGTGGGATCTCCTGGTGGTTTTGACTTGCTTTTCCCTAATGGCTATTAACGTTGAACATCTTTTCATGGGCTTGTTGGCCATTTGTGTATATTCTTTGGAGAGATGCCTGTTCACATCATTTGCCTACTGATTTATTTTTAATTGTATGTATTTTAAATAGATCTATTTTACTTGTGGTAATATGTACATAACATAAAATTTGCCATTTTAACCATTTCTTCTATTGTTTTATTTTAAAACCTAGGGAAAATTTCAGAAGAACTAAATGCTAGAAAACCTGGCCTGGTGATAGGGCCTCCCCTCTGACCCACAGAAAGTTCTGGACTGAGTCGTCTCCTGGGCCTCAGCTACAAAAATATTAACGAAGATAGCTGTTGACGTTTCAGAGCAGTATGGAGACGAGGTACGATTCTGCGTCTTGTCTCTTTTGCCTCACACATTATTATTATTATTATTTCTTAAAGATTTTATTGGGGAAGGGGAACAGGACTTCATTGGGGAACAGTGTGTACTTCCAGGCCTTTTTTCAAGGCAAGTTGTTGTCCTTTCAGTCTTAGTTGTGGAGCTTAGTTGCGCAGCTCAGCTCCAGGTCCAGTTGCCATTGTTAGTTGCAGGGGGCGCAGCCCACCATCCCTTGTGGGAGTCGAACCAGCAACCTTGTGGTTGAGAGGACGCGCTCCAACCAACTGAGCCATCCGGGAGCTCAGCGACCCCTCAGCTCAAGGTGCCTTTTTCAATCTTAGTTGCAGGGGGCGCAGTCCACCATCCCTTGTGGGAGTCGAACCAGCAACCTTTTGGTTGAGAGCCCGCGCTCCAACCGACTGAGCCATCCGGGAGCTCAGCGGCCGCTCAGCTCAAGGTGCCTTGTTCAATCTTAGTTGCAGGGGGCGCAGTCCACCATCCCTTGCGGGATTCGAGGAGTCGAACCAGCAACCTTGTGGTTGAGAGCCCGCGCTCCAACCAACTGAGACAGCTGACCACCCGGGAGCTGAGCGGCAGCTCATTGACTTCATTATAGTTGCGGAGGGTGCAGCTCGCTGGCCCATGTGGGAATCAAACCAGCAGCCCCGCTGCCCAGAGCTCACGCTCTCTAACCAACTGAGACCCCCGTCTGCGCCGCCTTACATATTATTTTGCGGGAGACATTATGCTCACAGAACAGATCTCCCTCATTCCTTTTAATCGCTGCATCGTGTTCCATCATCTGAGTGTGGTCTCCTGGACTTTACCAGGTCTCTATTGATAGGTTCAGGTTTTCGATGAGTACAAACAACACTGCCCTGGCATTCCTTAAATATACATCTCGGCGCGTTTGAGAATGTAACTGTAGGTAAATTCCCAGATGTGAAATTGCCAGGTCAGGGGTCTGTGCAGTTCACATTTTCATTGCTGGTGCTGAGTTTCGCATTAAAGGGCTGCAGCCAATACATACCCATCCGTGCCGTATTTCTCCATCTGTTTACATCTTTAAAGCCTTTTGAAACCTTTGTACATCTTGCAGTGGATCGTTCCTACTCTCTCAGGGGCACACAGGAACTCTGAGAATATGATGAAAGCTCTGGTCCTTCTCCCACAACAGTGTACGCCAGCATGCACACTCGACCTGTGGCCGACAGTCGGTGGGGGGTGCTGTGTCTGTCCATAGCTTTCCCCTCCTTCCTGGGCAGTGGTTCTCACACTTTAAGTGAAATAAGATTTGGCAAGGAGCCCATGAAATACACAGACTGTGCTTCAACAGCTTTTTGTGAGAGAGCTGAGGACACTTGGATAAAAGAGGAGCCTCGACTTGGGGTACGATTGGGGAGCAGGACTCACTCGGATGACAGGGAAAGTAACTGGTGAGGTAGTGAAGCCAAGTGGGGGACAGTGGGGTCTTTGGAATCAGACCTGAGCTTTGAATTTGGCTCAGCTACTCATCGGCCAGGTGACCTAACCTGTGGGGGCTTTCATTTCCTCCACCTCCTGTAAGAAGGGGTGACAATAATCGACTCATGGGGTTGTGTGAGGGTTAGATGAGGTAATGTACCTCTGAGCAGAGGGGTGGGCACACTGCTGAAGCCTGAGAACTGCTGGTGCTCATGTTTCATATGTGACAGGTCTCATTTAAGACCAGGTGTTGAACGGTCATTCATTAAGTGGTACCAAGTGTCTAATCATTTTACTTGTCAGCATCAGGCTTGAAGGGGAGGCTCTGGCCAGACCGCGAAAGAGGATTTGCTCTCTTCTGGGGTGGTGAGAGCCACTGAGAGATTTGAATGCACAATACAAACATCAGGTGTTCTTACTATAAGTTTTCTTTCTTTGCTCCCTAGAATGGCTTCAACAAGGAAAACCAGCCATCCCATGCGTGATATCTTGGGCGATTTCAGTGATATTTCCTTAGAAGATTCCAAGGTGGAAGAAATCAGAAACTTGAACATCAGTAAGAATCTCACCAAAAGAGCTACCAGTCATAGCAGATTTCTAAAAAGAAGCCAGACTCTGGGTGAAAAACACTTATTCCCGAAAGAGGATGCTGGCCTGGGGGGTGGGCCCTGGCTGTCCTCAGGTAGACCCCTGACCACGGCCTCGAAGCTCAGGACCAGTGCCGCACTCAGGAAGCTGGCCCAGATTGAATCCAAGATCATGAACCGGAAGGTGCAGCTGGACTTGTCTGACATGGAATCCAACCCAAAGACCTCCAAGGACAGTCTTCCCAGGAGAGCAGACGAAATTCCTCCAAGGAATACGGTTGAACTTTCTTCACAGGAAACAGTCAAAACCTCCCAGAAGCAGGCCTGTGCAAATCCTGTCACTGAGAGTGACACGCTGAGAGGAAAGACCAGTAGGTTTCTAAAGAAGAGAGAGCCATCCATTGAAAAGGTATCCCCTAAAGCCCATTTTGGGAAAGAGCGGAATTTTCCAACACCCAAAGAAAAAGAACCTACTAGAAAATTGGATTCTCCAGACAGTGATGAAGAGGAAATGAAAGAGTTGCTGGGAAGCTTGATGGAATCTTCTAGAGAAAAAGAAATACGCACAAAGCAGGGTTTAACCAGAGTCAATGAGAATGAACAAATTGAACTATTCTTGGTAAGGTTCGCATGTATTTCTTTTCAACAAAGCCTTTGCATTTGTACCTTTCTGTCATAGAGCTAGAGACTTGATAGCAGCCGTCACCCATCTACCTGAGAAAAGGGATTGCCGAGGAAAATTTGGGTTTCAGACAGTCACAGCTACTATTGTGGGCATGCTCTGTAGGGGACGGAATTATTGGGGGCACATTAGGCAGTTCTGCCATACTAACTAATTCGTTACTGTGTACGCCGCAGGACAGCACTTTGTCAGACGGATCCAACACCAGCAGTGATTAATGCCTTCAGCGACCACGCCTACTTGTCACTTGTACCACACAGCAATCGTTCACTTGGGAAGACTGTATTTCCATTTCTTAATTGGGATGAAAGTCACATAAAATTAACCATTTTTAAATGAACAATCCAGTGGCATTTGGTACATTTACAATATTGTGCAACTACCACCTCTGTGTAGTTCCAGACATTTTTATCACCCCCAAAGGAGACCCATTAAATAACCACTCCTATTTTCCCCTCCCCCAGCCCCTGGCAACCACCCATCTACTTTCTGTCTCTGGATTTGCCCATATCAATAGCATCATAACGCCATGTGGTCTTTTGTGTCTGGCTTCTGTCACTCAGCATCATGTTTTCAAGGTTCATCCACGTTGTAGCGTGTGTCAGTGCTTCATTCCTTTTATGGCCAAATGACAGCCCACTGAGTGGATGGACCACGTCTTATTTATTCATTTATCCACCGATGGGCATTTGGATCACTTCCATCTTTTGGGTGTTGTGAGTCCTGCTGCTATGAGCATTTGTATATAAGTATCTGAGTCTCTGTTTTCAATTCTTTGGGGTAGATACCTCGGAGTGGAATTACGGGGTCCTATAGTAATTCTATGTGTAATTTATTGAAAACCAAACAAATTGTTTTCCACAGCGGCTGCACCATTTTACATTCCCACCAGCAGGGGATGACGGTTCCAATTTCTCCACATCCTCGCCAATACTTCTTATTTTCTGTTTTTGTTTATTTTAATTTTTATTTTGTTTATTTTAATTTTTATTTATTTAAGTGTGTTTGTCCAGGACCCATCAGCTCCAAGTCAAGTAGTTGTTTGAATCTAGTTGTGGAGGGCGCAGCTCACAGTGGCCCATGCGGGGATCGAACCGGCCACCTTGTTGTTAAGAGCACTGCGCTCTGACCAACTGAGCTAACCGGCCGCCCCCATATTTTCTGATTTTTGATTATGGCTATCCTCGTGGATGTCAAGTGATAGGAAGGCTGTGTTTTAAGGGGAAACAATCCACATGTTTTGCTTTTGTTGAAGGCTGTCATAGATCAGGTACTCAGGGGCCTTTATTTAGAAAATATATAATTAACAATATGTATTTGAAAGCAAAGTGGTATTTCTGATTATTTGAGGAGTATTTCTAATCCTAACATTATCTTATCTAAATATTGTACCTTGACTTTCAGAGATGAGGGGAGGGGAGAGAAAGGGCCACCGAGGGATAAATATCTGACCTCGGAAGCCTTGGTCTCATGCACCCCAGTAGCCACGTGTCAAGTGATAAGGACTTGTTTATCACACATTTGGTCATTTTGTTTCTTTTATTTCCGCCAAGGTAGGCTCAGATTCCAACTCAACTGAAACTCCTTTCGCTACCCAGTGAGGAACTTTCCAGCCCAGAGCCACTTGGGACACCACATCTGCCAACCTCCCGGTCAGCAGACAGGACCCTTCACGGCCTGCGCTCAAGAGCTCGCTCCCCACCGACTCACATTCCAGGGGACAAAGGCTCTCCTGCGGTGTCACCTTCCATTACCAGCACTGTGTCGAAGTCAGTGCCCTCGATGATGACGCATGGCGGGCTCTTGTCCCCTGCTGGAAGGAGGGAGGCTGGGCCTGGGGAGGAGTTGCTGTCAGAAGCCTCCGACAGCCTAGCCGGTAATCCGCAGCCCTGGGCACGGCCGCCTTTAGGGTCCCCAGTGTGGTGGTCACAGGCTGTTGTCACAGGGAGTGCATGCTAGACCTCGTGATGGCCCCCACTCTCTGACATCCTTTCCTGGTGGAGGGGCCACGTCAGATTTTTGTTCTGTCTTTAAAAACATCCAGTAACCCCGACCAATTACAGAGCAATGACCCGAAATCTTTCTAGAAATCCTTCTAGAGCCACAAGCAATAGAAAGGCCACTCAGTTTTCCTTTTAGTGGAAGAGAAATTTGCCTCCTTTTTAATTTCAGAAAAGGAAACACGTCGCTATCACCGGTCATCATTAGACATTTCTATTATTTCCATATTAATGTTTTTATTTCAATAGTATATGTATTTAGGAAAGAGGAGAAAGGAAAAAGATGTACCAATGTGGATTTTTTTTCCCTCTGGGAAGCTTTATACTCAAATCTAAGCTACATAACTGTGTCTTGAGTGCCTGCTGTGTCTGAAGGTGACAAATGCCAGCCGTGCCCCAGGGCCTGGGCGACCATTACCTATGAATCAATTGTAGCGGAGGAAAAGGAAAAGGCTTTTTCCTTTTCCTTCTAGGTTCTCAGCTGGGGCTCTGTAACAAAAGACAGATGAAGGGGAGAACAGCATGCAGACAGTAAATAAATATTTAATGTACCTTTTACATGCTGGGAGCCCTCCTAAGGAACTGAAGACCTGAAAGAATGGGTCAAGCCTGAGTGGGTGTGTGCTAGGTTTGATGAGGGGTGGAAAGGCCTGGAAAAACGTGATGGGATGAAAGAAATGAGCTAAGGGCCATCAACGTGACGGTAAACATCGATGGAGTAAATAAACGAGTAAATATTGTCATGTTACATTTTTAATTACAGATTTTCGAATAAATATTTTATCCCTTGATGATCTGGTCCCAGCTGTCAGTGAGAAATCAGAACAGAAAGTAAGTACAACTAATTTTTCATTGTAGGTCATTACATAGAAAGGCTTGCAACCATTATGCTTCATTTAGGTGAGCGGTTCTTGGGCGGGGAGGGACGGGAAGGAGGGGATTGTGCTCCCAGGGGACACTTGGTAATGTCTGGAGACGTGTTTTGGTTGTCATGACTGGGGTTGGGGGGGTGCTACTGGCATTGAATGGGTGGCAGCTGGGGATGCTTCTCAGGTTCTGGGAATGCACAGGACGGCCCCCCACTGCATAAAATGTTCGGCCCTCAAATGTCCATAGTGCATAACACATAATGACACCTTAACATTTCATCCACGTGCCCCCTACACAGACTCGCACCGTCAGTGTTCAGTGCAGTAGTCCGCGCCGAAGCGTTTCACGAATCCTGTTCAAATACTCGGCCTATTCAAATCTAACGAAGGGCCAGTGGGGACCCTGGCCTGCTGGGCCCCCCGGGAGAGCCCTACACCTCATTCTAAGGCAGTGGTAATTTGGAGCATTGTTGATCACTCAAAAGCACTTTCCAGTTACCTCTGCCTTCATTTTAGAAAGGAGGTCAGAGGGAAGAGGCATCCAGCCAAAGCCCCTGGGCCAGGGGCCCCCCAACGGAAAGTGAGGTGTCAGAGCACCTGAGTGAGCCGTCAGCCTCCTCTGCGGGGCCCAAGCGCAGTGCCAGCCCGCGGCCTATGTCTGAGGAACCTCTAGCCAGCACAGTGAGCTTGGCTTACTCAGAAGATTTCGACACATCCCCAAGTCTGACAGCGTCAGAGCCGATCACCCATTCTGAGGAGTCTCCAGACAGGACAGTATCCACTTCTTGGGAACGCTCTGCAAGCCTGAGGACAGAGCATCCCCCACCAACACGTACCTCTCGGAAAAAACGGGCCAGGGCTGTGACAAGAGTCGTGGTGAAGGAGACGGCCGTGCAGACCCTCGATCCCGCCTTTACCTACCAGTGGACAAAGGGTAAGCCTGTGGCCTCAGGCCCCAAGGAGGGAGGTGCCGGCCGTGGCAGCAGTGATGGGCGCTCAGACTGTGCTCTGGGGCGCCCCGGAAGTGTGATGAGCCCCAGGCTCCGGAGGTCTGGGCGGTTGTCATTAAACAGCTGGGAGGGACCTCGGTGCCCCAGGCGCCCCAGTTTCCTTCTCCACAGACGAGGGTGTTGCCCACTGTCTTCCGAGCTCTCAGACATTCTGAAAGGTTCCAGAATCAAAGACTAAGGCAGTGGTTCTCAACTGGGGTAATTCTGGCCCTGGGGGACATGGGCAAGGTCTGGAGCCATTTTGGGCTGTGACTGCCGGGTGACAGTCTAGTGGGTGGGCGCCAGGGATGCCGCTCAACATCCTGCTCCCTCTTCTCGTTTAGATGACACCACAATGTAGACAGAGCTTGTTCTTGGACTGTGCAAAGGGCTCTAATTCTCCCCGCTGGGCTCGTTTGGATTGGGGACCTTAGCCATACCTCAGCCATTGCCCCAAATCCTGCCACTCACCTCCATCCCCTTTGTTCTGGGGACAGCGGCCGGCGTGGCGGCCATCGGGCCGGCCTTGGGAGGCGCCTACGTGGACCCTGAGCCCATCGCCAGTCACGTCATCAGCGCGGACGCCATGGAAGGTACCAGCCCAGCTCCGGGGTCCTTGCAGTGAAGTGGATGCATTTCACCTGCTAATTCACACCCACCCTTGGAAGTGTGGCACCCCCTTTAGCGCTGGAATCGGGATATCCATTGGTGGGGACTGTCACAGCCACGGGCAGCTGCCACAGGTCCTAGGATCCCAGACTTGAGTGTCTGAGAACCTTCTGTCTGTCTCGCCAAAGGATACCAAGGTCAGACAAAAGAAGACGGTTACAAGTAACACACCTCTAAGTCCTCCACCCCAGCGGAGCTATTTTTACTTTTTATGTTTCCCTTTGAGTGTTTTTGTCCATAATCCGTATGTGTTTCTCCCCGGTAGATACTCAGCGAGTACTGTGAGGCTGCCAGCTAGATGGACAGGGCCGTGGCCTCCTAGCTGAGTCTGGGGGTTGTCATGGGTCCCCGAGAGGAAGGCACCCAACAGCCACCCAAAAGCCACCTTAGGGAGCCCAGACTCTGCCAGATCCCCGTGGGGCCACTGGTGGCTCACATGACACCAGCAAGGGCCCATCCAGTACCTGCTCTTTTTTTATTTTTCCATTTTAATTTTCATGACATTTTAAAAAGATAAAAGATATTAAAATATACTGGTTGTAACAGATCAAATGTTTATATCTTTAAAAAGACATCATTTTTAAAGACATAACATTAACCTCAAAGATTTTTCTATGTAGTTTTAATAATGATCATTTTTTAACACTTGTGCAGTTTTTATTTTTAATTGTATTTTTATTTAAAATTTTTATTTTTAATTGTACTTTTAATTAATTCTGTTTAAAAATGCATAACATTAAATTTACCTTCTTTCCCATTTTTAAGTGTACAGTTCAGTAGTGTTAAATAGATTCGCGCTGTGCAACTGCACAATTTGGGTGTCAGTTTACTAACCTTTCTCTGTGTTGGACGTGGAGGTGAAAACTTCCGCTTCCGCCTGGGAGCAAGCTTTCTAGACATGCAGCTTTGAGGTTCACACGCATCCGTGAAAGGCACTCGTTCATTTACTAGAGACAGACCTGGAATAGGCGAGGCCTTCACTCCTTCCCCAAGTGGCAGCACTTCTAGAAAGTCTCCCGACATAGCCGCGGGGTTGGGGGCTGCAGAGCCCATGGGTCCACAGCAGCTGACGCTGGTGGGGTGAGGGTCCTGGGGGGTGATGGGCGTGGGCCGCCCAGTGAAGCAGCTGTGCTGCGCAGCCCTGACAGCTTACAGCCCCGCCGTGCTGGTACTCAATGACATGCTGAAGCAGCAGCTGAGCCTGACGCAGCAGTTCATCGAGGTTGGCCGGCACCTGCACAGGTCCCTCCTGCAGTCCCTGGATGGAGACTCCTACCACTACCACACCCTGGAGGAAACCAAGGAGGTGAGCACAGCACAGCTACTCCTTCCCTCCTGGGGAGGGAGGGCAGGCAGGCCTCCGGCTGTGGGGACAACTCTCAGCCCAGGGCAGCAGGGACGCGAGGGCCCAGTCACCTTCTGTCCTAGAGGAAGGAGCCAGTATTGGGAGGCGGGGACACCAACAGCCAGGCTGGCCTGGGGTGAAGCTGGTGTGGCACTGAGTGACCTCAGTCCACAGGTGACCTCCTTGGTGAGGGGTGGTGGCCCTCCATGGACACTTCTGCAGCACTGGCCCACTGGGGCCTCTCTTCTCAGTCCCATGGGCCGAAGCTCGCAATACCCCTTTTTCCCTCCAAAAATTTCATTTTTGTCTGATGACACAAAATGTTATTTCGTAAAAAAACTTGGTTAGAGATATGTAACTATTTATAAAGTCCTCTGTGAACTGTGTGTACAATATATAAAGTATATTACAATGTAATAGGTACATTATATATATGTATTATGTATATTTCTTTATAGAAATAGCATAATACTCTATGAACTTTTCTGCATGATTTTTACCTACCAATATTTCAGTATGTATTTCTAAAAAATAAGGACTTTTAAAAATTAGTCATATCATACCAAAACCCAATTAACTTTTCTTTGTATCATTGGACAGTCCAGTATGCAGATTTCCACTTGTCTCGTAAAAGTTGGACATTTTGTTCCCATTTTTTTCATCATGATCCAGACACAGTTCATACATCGAGATTATCTGCTGTCTTTTTAGCTTCGTCATCTGGAGCAGTGGTTCAGCCCTGAGCAGTGTCCAGCCGCCGAGGCTGTGACTGCCAGGTCCTGTTGGCAGCAGGGCAGCCCACTGGGGCCGCACTGAGAAACCTGCTCTACGGGTCTCCCTCACTCCCGTCTCGTTTTCTTGCAGTTTATTTGTTAAACAGGTTGTGTGAGACTCCCCCATTCTGGGCTTTGCTCAGTGTTCCCTGTGGGGTCCTTTAACTTGTTTCTCTGTTGGACGCCCATCAGTGGACTGGACGCAGGCGGAGGTGATCTGTCGCCTGCCCACAGCCAGCCCACCGTGGCTTCTTGTGTCTGTTCTGGGCCCACATCCTGAGTGGCACCTGGGCCCTCGTCCCCGACTGGTCACTCGTTTCAGACCAGCCAGGGCTCACGCCTCGTTCCCACAGCAGTCACATGGCATCCTGTCCCTTCCCTTTCGTTAGCCTGACCAGGAGCGTGGTGCACAGGCACCGCCCTTAGCGGCCAAAGCTCAGTGGGCTGCGGTGGGGTGGTGACACGTGTCCTCTGCCCCACAGTACATCAGGCAGCACAGGCCCGCCCCGCTGACCCTGCAGGAGGCTCTGGAAGAGGTGAAGGAGGAGCTGTGAGCGCCAGGTGAGGCTCGACTTGTGGGGCCCTAACGAGCTGGTCCAGTACACTGGCTGAGACTTGTCAGTGTCCAGGGGACATTCAGGGGGGGGGGGGGGAGCAGCTGGTACCCAGGACTCACTTGGGTGGAATCCAGCTCCAGCCTTTGCTGAGTAGTTGATCTTTCCCAGCCCTCACTTCCTCGGACACACCACAGACCAGTGGAAACGGGATGCAGGTGGCGCTCCATTACCACGTCTGGCAGGACAGGAGATGCCAGCTCGTGTGGGGCCCTGCGGGGTGGCTCCACCCAGCCAAGCGCTGGCTTCCCAGCGAGCCGAGGTAGATGGGGATACGAGAAACCCCATTTACTAATGAGGACCCAGGGCCAGGGCTCCATGCTGGGGACTCCTGTGTGACATCAGGCAGCTGGTGATCCAACCCAACCACTCAAGCCGCACTCAGACACCCTCCCTACTGCACCCGAGCACATTTCTGACACCAACGCACGGAAAAAACGGTCTTTAAAAAAAGTCTTTATTTGAAGGCAAAACAGTAAAATCCACAAATTGTTAACAGCACGTTTATGCTTTATCCTGAAACAGATGCGTTTAAACAATTCACAGCTACAGGAAACCCGGAACAAAATCAAATATTTTATCACATCAGGCTGAAAAGTTGGAGAGGATTTTGCATCTTATCTAAAAGAATTTTTCAAAAATGTTTCTGTACAAATAAATGGCACCGCACCCTGTTGCCCGCGAATGCCAAGTGCGGCCGATCCCGGCATGGTCACCCCGCGGCTCCCTCCAGGACTCACCTCCCCTTGTGGGGGTTGTGGGGGGGACAAGGAACAGGAAGTGACAGAGCAGGACGTATGGTCGGTGGCTGCTCCCCATGGTGTGGGTCTAAAGGGGCTGTCGCACGCAAGTGCTGGTGTTGGGGTTCCTCTAAGTGAAAAACACAAGTAGGTGCTAAGGGTCCAGATCCTGCAGGGACGTCGTGACGTCACGCTGTGACCTGAAGATGCCTGAGATCCGTCTCCTTAGTTCCTTTTGTTTCTGCGACAAGAGTAAATGGCTAACGTTCCAAAAACAAAAAAAATTCAACTAAAGTAACTGAACTAAGGGACCAGTATGTCTTGGGGGCATCGTTTCAAATTATCTCACTGGGGCTCATTTTAGATCAATCTTCGTTTTTTTAAAAACTCAAGAATTTGGAGTAAAAATGAAAACCCTGTTTAAGTTTGCAAATCCAGGTTCTGTGTTTCTGTTTGTGAAGAGTGAGCAGTACTGGCACCTGGCCTGAGCTGTCACGGCACATCCGGTGGGTGCAGGCGGCCAGCCAGCCCACCACACCCCTCGTCTGGATGGCAGCGCTGCTCACCCAGGGCTGCCTCCACACACGCCTGCTGGGGAGACGTGAACCAGCTGTTCCTTCAGGTGTCAAGGATTCTTGTCTGGGGTTGAGGGGTTCATGTTTCTTGCTTCACTGTCCAGGCGTTGAGCTCAGGGTGTCTCGTCTCAATCTTCCTTCTACATTAGAGCTGGTTTGCAGGTGGTTGCCTGGGCCGCCCACGTGGTCGAGCATGGCACCGGTCACTATGCATGCTGTGGCTGTCCTCCTCTTCTGTCGCTCCCCCAAGATGGAGGCTGTGTGAGAACCGAGCTGTCCCTACCATGTTCCATGGCCCCTAAGCCAGGCAGGTCCCGCCGGCCATGCTGCCGGCGGCTGGCATGGCTCCTGGCCGCACTTACTTGCACTCTTCCCTGGCTTTCATGCGGGCGATGAAGGAGTAGCTCTTGTTCCTGCGGTAGTTCTCATAGGGGTCGTCCAGGGCCACACCCACGCCCTTGTACTGGTCCCACTTATCCCGCACGTCCCCGCCCTTGATGGGGTCCTGGATCCCTTGCTCTTTCACGCCGAGGCCACCAGATCCACTCCAGCCTTAGGAAGGAAGAGGGGCGAGCGGTTACAACCCACAAAAGCGGAAAATCTGGTAACTTTCCCGACAAAGTTAAACAGAAATGCATATGGGGGGTAAGTAACGTGCACACATGCGGTTTATAAACGCGAGGCTGATAAAGGAAGAAAGAATGCCCAGCAAAAGCCTGCTGGCTTGCCCTTTTTTCAAAGATCCCGTGGTGAGCTGGGACTTCCTGTGACTCCATCACGCCCGACCCCGAATGCCCACAGTAGGTCATTCATCTTCCCTGGCACCTTACCCATTTTCACCAGCATCTGATGTCCTTTGTTCTCTTCCCCAAGCCTGGAGTCAGGTATAGGAGGTGCTGAATTAGAACCCAGACCAGCCGAGGAACTAAAATTGAGACAGGTAACTTCTTTTACAAAAGAGCTGGTACATTTATTAGAATGAAAGCTCTTAGAATATTACAGCGTGCGGCTTATGTGAACGGTCACAGTGTAGGATGGACACACATACACTTGTGTCTACCATGCTTCGTCGTCCTCTTCGCCAGCCAGATAAGGGGGTTCCCTAAATGATGGGCCCTGTCCCACACTGCACAGCAAGGACAGGTCACAACAAACCCCTAAAATGGTTAGAAACACAGAGCCCAGCCACTGCCTCAGGCTTTACGATGTGACCATAAAAAGGTAAGACCACGGGGTGAGACGAGGAGATGCCATTGTCCCCGTGCTAGTACCCGGGATCCCTGAGGCGCCGACCCAGCACGTCTTCTAATGAAAAGTTGCAACATTCACAGCAAAGCCTCAGAGCTTCCAGTGCTACCAGCGGGTGGGTCAGTGGACAGTTAAGACAGAAATCTTACGGCGGGGTGGGGCTCCTGGACCGTGACCGACGTCTCCTCCCTGGGGAGTACGACTTGGACCGGGAGCGGGAGCGGGACCGGGAGCGGCTTCGTGAGGAGCGGGATCGGCTGCGGCTCCTGCAGGAGTGAACGGGAGAGCCCGCGGGTCAGCCCACAGCCGGTGACGCCTCAGGCCCAAATCCCCGCAAGGCCGCGCCCGCCTACCTGGAGCGCGAGCGGGAGTAGGAGCGGGAGCACGAGCGTGACCGTGACCTCGAGTACGAGCCAGACGACTTGGAGGACCTCGAGTTGGAGCGAGAGGAGGAACGCCCTCTGCTTTTGGATCTGCTCCGAGACCGTGAGGGTCCACTGCAGGGAGAGGCTGGTGAGCTGGAGCTGGCACCCCCTGGCTCCCCCACAGGCCAGGCCCGCCACCCCTACTCCGGGTTTCGGGAAGACCTCAGGGATGAGGAGTAAGGACACGCCATTCACACCGGGTGTTGTGCCTAAACAGCTTGGTGGATACAGATGGCAGCAAACTTCTCTTGTGCCGGGGTTTTTCCGTTTAAATTTGGGCTTGTGGGAACAGCTCCCAGCGCCTTTATCCTTGGCACAGACCTAAGACCCAGGCAGAGGCTACACGACTTCCTCTGCCTGCGTTGGGGCATGACGTGACGTGTTAGGGCGTCACAGGACAGTGTCTGGTTCCCTCTAAGCCACTTCAAGAGCAGATGTGGCCAGGGAGGCATGGAGACTCCACACTCCTCACCTGTTCCTCTTTTCCTGGCCTTTCCTCCGTCGGGCCCGCATTTTTGCTCGGAAGAACTCATAGAGGCCGTTCTGCTCCCAGCCTTCACTGTAAGACAGGGCCAAGCCCCATGTGACCACGTCAGCCTCCCCCCTGCAGGGCCCTGGGGAAAGCTTATCAGGACGAAGTGCCACCAACAAGCCCTCAGAGGCGTGCAGCCTCCCCTTCCTCATTCACTCAGGGTGTGGAGCCCTGGCCACCAGGTGACACTCAGGTGGTCATTTCAACAGAGCCACCCTTTCTCAGGTGAGGAAGCAGACCGAGGCCAGGCTACTCGCGGGGCAGTGGAGAGGCGGGGATGTGTCCCAGCTCCACCAGGCACCCAGGCCTTTCCACACTGCTGTTCTGAGAAATGGATGAGGAGGGTTTTAGGGCCTGTGGTCACCGTAACTGGGGACCAGGAGCTCTGGCTCACAGACAGGCACACCCGCTCCTAGCATAGGAGGCCATTTTAGCCGGGCTGGTGATGAGGCCATTGGGGGAGAGGATCCTGAGGAGGACCTGTGACAAAGCCCGGGAGTGCGGCAGCCAGCAACTCCTGAAATGGGCCACATCTAAGTTCTTGCTCTAATGTGTCCCGACTATTAATAGCAAAGTCCTTCATCGAGGGCCACCATGTGTGACACATCACCCACAGCCAGGGGAGAGAGGGACCCTCTAGCTCGGACTAGAGAGCTCCTAGAGATGCCACGTCCTCACCCGGGCCTCACACCACTCTGGGCAGAAGGTATGGCTGGGAGGAGTCTTTCTCATGAAGCGAACCCGGGAAGACAAGGCGCTAAAGCGGACAGACTGCCCTCCCCTCCCCTGCCCCGCGCCCAGTCTCCCTGAGCCCAGTACCCACCTGTTCCTGGGTCTGTCATGGGAGGGAGGGCTGTAAAAGGCCTCCACGGCCGCCAGCAGCCTCTCGCTGGGTGGCATGGGGGGCGGAAGGCGGATGTCTTTAGGGTCCAAAGGCTTGTACTCGTGGTCTTCAAGCTGCAGCAGAGAAGAGCTGTTACTACACCTTGCTGGGGCCCAGCAGGCCCACCCAGGGTGCTGCGGAGGCGGGAGACAGGGCCGTCCCGGGTGTGGTGTTTGGGTTGCCCTGGGCACCAGAGCTCATCCTGCCCTTCCTGGGAGGCCCACGGTCTTGGAGGGCTCCAGCCACATCCTCAATGGGTGGTCGAGGGCCCCTCTGAAGTCCATGAAAGCCACCGAGTTCTCCAGAAACACACACAGAAGATGTGGCCTCCCAGCTTAGGTGACGGAAAGAGCCCCTGGTTTATTCCGACATTGCAGATCCCACGTGACCTGTCTGCAGAAGCCGCCCCGGGCCCCTGAATCCTACTGGGGGGTGTCATCTCCCCTGTGGGCCCTCCAGTCACACAGCAGCCTTGGCCCAACCCAGGAACCCCGGCCCAGGGACCAGCTCTCCCTGCCGCCCAAGCAGACCCATCTCCACTGCCAGTCTGCGGTGGCTCAGGGGGCACGGGAAGGGACAGCGACCAGCGGGGTCCCTGGACCCCCAGGCCTGACTCCTTGTCCACCTTGCCCCTCACGTGCCCCTCTTCCTGCGCCTGCAGATTCCCGTGTTCCCGACATGCACAGCTCAGAGGCTGCCCCTTTGCTGAGAAATCCCTCTGCCGCTAGCCCCCGGAGGTGGCTTCCGAGGGCTGGCACTGAGAAGACCCGTGCCTCATGCCCAGCCTGGCCGGCCCCAAGTAGCACCGAACTCGCAGCACCAGGAGGGCGGGGTGGACGGGACACAGGTCTCACTTGCTGCCACATCAGAAGGTTTAAGCACGTGTGTCTGAGGAAGGGACGCTGGCCTAGGCGCACTCTCACTGACTAGCTTGGTCAAGTTCACTGAGGGGTGGGAACCGAGGTGGGCAGGGGCCTGAGGCAGCGGTGTTTTATGGCCTATGGGAAACGGTTTCCAGCCATGAACTTCACACGGAGACAAAGACACACCGAGCTCACTGCAGACCTTACCTTTACGAGGGGGGCCATCAGCCCAGCAGGGAGATCAAAGTAGGGCACGTTGGGGACCAAACTGGGGTCATCATGGTTGATGTGGGGAGGGCCCTGTCGCCGCATGTGTGGGGGCTGCCCGTTGAAGCCATGGGGAGGAGGGCCAAAGTCAGGGTGCTGTGGGCCACCCCAGGGCGGGTGCTCATTGATCCCAGGATGTGGCATGCGGTGGCCAGGGTGGTGGTGAGGGGGTCCCATTTCTGCAAAACAAGAACTTGTCTCAGGCCTGCAGGGAAGTCGTGAGCAGGGCAGCGTCAGGGGTCAGGCACGCTCTTCAACGTGACAGGTGCTAGCAGAAAGGAGCTCAGAGAGGAGCAAGGACATCAACGCCCACTTCCTGGGCAGCCCAGCCTGGCAGCTTCTCTCCCTGCTCAGGCAGTGCAGTGACGAGGGAGAAGCTGAGGCTTAGAGGGGCCTGTCCTACATCCCCAGAGGCACCTGACGGACCTCGTGGGTGAAAGAAAGAACCACAGGGAAATCAGAGCACCCCCAAACAGCAATGTTATAGGCTGAACTCCTGACCCCCACAAATTCACCCCCAGTCCTAATCCCCAGGACCTCAGAATGTGACTGTATTTGGAGATGGGCCCTTTAAAGAGGTGATTAACTTAGGATGAGGTCATACGGGTGGGCCCTGATCCAGTGTGACTGGAGTCCTTCCAAGAGGAGATCAGGACACAGACACACAGGGCAGACCACGTGAGGGCACAGGGAGAAGGCGGCCGTCTACAGGCAAGGAGCGGCCTCAGGGGAAACTAACCCTGCCGACACCCTGACCTCTGACTTCCGCCTCCAGACCGGGAGACAACAAATGCCTGTTATTGAAGCCACCCAGTATGTGGCATGCTGTCACAGCCACCCCAGGACACTAACACAAGCAGTAAACGTGCTACGTGGTCTCTGAGCTGAATTGATAGCCAAAAGGAAATTTAAAAATAATGGTAGAAGCAGTAAAAGTGTGGGAATGAAATTTTTTTTAAAAAAACTAAAGATTCTTTGGGAAAAAACAACCAACCAAGCAGAGAAGTTGATGAAAACTGCAAGACGAGGAACAGGGAACCCACGATGGGCCCTGGACTCAGCGCCTGCTGACTGCCAGCCCCTCTGGGCTCCTGGGGGTCACTTCTGCTTTTGGAATCTGTCTTCCCTTCCCTGTAGGACAGATACTGCCCTACTCCTGGGTGTGTGGGAAGAGGGACAGGGTGTCACACCTCTACAGCCTGGTGCGTGGTTAGTGCTGACATCTGAGTTACCAGCCTGTTTGCCAGTCTCCCCCACTTCCTGAGGACCCAGGCTGGGCTTCTCCACTATTCCGTGACTCTGCCTGTGACGTAGACTCAGGGCACATCAGGTACACACCAAGGATCGCCAGCAAAGCCATCAGCTTGCTCAGGAGGCCGAGCTGTCAGGTGCCTCCTCCAGGTGGGCGGCCTGAACGTACTGTCTTCTCCAAGGGCGCTGCATACTCACCAGCAGGGAAGTCCCCCTGGGGGTAGTCGAAGCGGTGAGGATAGGGTGGCCGCTCGAAGGGGTGCCTCGGGGGGAAATCATCCTGCATGAAGCGCGGCGGGAAGCGGTTGAAGTTGTGGGGATGTGGTGGCTGGTTGAACTGCGGGTGCTGCTGGTGGGGCGGGAAGGGCCCTCGGAAGTGCGGTGGCCGCTGCATGCGGAAGGGCGGCTCGCGCTGGCCACCTCCCCAGGGCGGCTGCTCGTGCTGGCTGTTCCAGGGGCCCTCGAACTGGCTGTTCCAGTTGGGGTCGGGCTGGCTGTTCCAGGGTGCATCGCGCTGGCCGTTCCAGCCAGGGTCCCCGCGCTGCTCACCCCACATGCCCTCGTGGCTGTTGTTCCAGGGTGGGCAGTGGGGAGGTCCGCCTTGGTGGTGCGGGTAGGGGGGCTGTTCTGGAGGCTGCGAAACAAAGAGCAGACACGAGCCTCTTAGGAGGCCCACCCAGCACCCTGCCAACACGTGGCCTCTGCGCTACCCAGGGCTGCAGGTGACGGCCCACTGGGCGCTCCCCTGGGCAGGCCATGGTACCTGGTTTATGCTGACGTGTGCAGTGGATGCTGCGGTGCCCACCCCACCACTGGCCCCTCACATCTATGCAGATGACCCGACTCCCAACCGCAACACCTGCACCTTGGCCGAGGGCTTCCTCTGGGTCAGCACGCAGCCCCACAAGCTGGGGATCTGAACACCCCTTGCCCCCTCGGCTCTCAGTGGACGGTGCAGAGGTGCCTCCCCTATTGCTTCCAGAGTGTGCGCAGTGGCTGAGCCCCAGGGGCCCATGGCGGCCACCCACCCTGGCGGTGCCCCTCCCCCCCATCACGTGCTGTCTCCTGGGTCATCTCCCACATAAACTCCTTGCCCTCAAATACTGTCTCAGGGTCTGCGCCTGGCCCCATGCCAGGAAACGTGGTTTCCTGTAGGCTGAAGACCATACAAGCTCTGATCTCACCCAGCTGCTGCTTTGAAGACTTAAAGCTCAGATTGCAACCGAAACGCAGGGCCGGGGAGGGATGTGCCCAGATGAGGCAAACCAGAGGGCCCATCTCCAGGGTCGTGGTTGGCTAGCTTTGTTGACCGTTACCACTGGGAGGCCGGCCTTGGCCACCACACTCTCAGCTCTTCCAAGAGAAGCCAGGAAGCCAGATCTTAAATATGGCACCTATGTCACAACGTGTTAAGACACTACGTGGGCCGACCAGGCCAAGTTCATCGCCAGGCCACGGCTTCCGACAGTGGAACGCCAACCCAGGGCAGACCCTTGGTGAGGGGGTCCCGTTGTTGCGAGCCTTCCATTCATGCTATGCCAGATGAGTTGACCCCTGCCCTGGCCTAGAAGTTTCTGAGCCCAAGGAAACAGGAGGAAGTGACCAGTCTCTCAGCCTCAGAAAACGCTGCCAACTTTACATTCTGACCTCCCCCTTCCTTATGAAAGCACCATGTTTCAGGGTGACAAGGTGTTGATACTCCTTGATACTCTGCTAGTTGAACCAGTGAAACTAAGGAAGGAAAGGGAATAAATACCCTGTTGCACTTAATCATGTAGAATTTCCCAGAACTCACAGCAAAATGGGGATCTCTGTTACTGAGAAGCCCCAGGTGATCAAAGAGCCAGAAAAGGAAGTAAAGGCCTGCCTGTTTTGCTCTACCCCATCCCTGCACCTTTGGAAGACGAGACTAACACCCTCTCCCCCAGGCCTGACCCCACGGCAGAGCCTCAAGTCTCCCAGCAAGCAGCTAAAATCCCCCGTAACCCGCAGCGGCTGCCGCCCACCTGCGTTCCGTCCCATTAGGCCCAAGCGTGCCCTCCCTGCCCCTGTAAGAAATACCTGCTGTTGGCCCCAAGGAGCAACGGGGTGAGGCTGGTCAAACCATGGGGGCTTGTTAGGCGGGATCTGGTCGTGGGGCCCAGGGCCCCGGGGGCCGGCGGCAGCAGGGTCCTGGACCCCTCCTGAGGCATCATACTCCGAGGAGCCAGGCATCTGGATGGGAGGCTTGTTGTCATCTGGAACCAGGCAAGAGGGCGGTTAGCAGAGGCCCCGGCAGCAGGAGGCAGCACCCAACACGGTCTTTAGGAAACACCCGGGCAGCCCAGGCGGGGCTTTATTTCCTCATAAATCCTTGCTTCATGACCCCACTGAAAACTGATAACCGCTGGGAAGACAGCGGGAAGAGGGGAGACTGCCTTCGCACAGGACACACATTTTCCTGAAAGCTTTGCAATATCTCACTTCTGCCACGTTGGTTTTAGTTTGCAGAGGAATTTTTATTATTGCTGAATTTCATTAAATACCTTTACTGTTTCCAAGCGAACGATCATTTCTTCTCATCTGATCTTATTTTATTACATTTTTTTGTGTTACTTTATTCGACTTTTTAGTGTTGAACCATCTTACATATTCCCGGGACATGTCCTTTTTGGTCATGATGTATTTAAAAATACTTGGCGCATTTTATTTGTTAAGATTTTATTTAGTATTTCTGCATCTTTGTTCTGAAGTGACACTGGATTATTTTTAAATCTTTCCCTAATTATAGTTTTAATCCTTACCTATCTGGAGGGACAGTTACCCGGGTGTAGAAAAATGGTTTGGGCAGCTTTCCTCTTCCCCTGTTCTCCAGGACAGTTTGTACAGGAGGAGAACTGTCAGAGTTGTAAGAGTTTCATTACATTTTGCTGTGAAATCCCCCGGGTCTGGTGCTTTAAACCGATTAGAACCTGGCCTGGGATTACGGGACCAGAGTCCTTTCTGGAGGGAGGCTGCTTCCCAAGGGCGGGTGCTGAGGGGACCACGTACCAGGCTGGGTGGTTGGCGGGATGGCCGGGGCAGGCGTGGGGGCCGGTGGCGGGGCTGGCGGTGGTGGCGTGGCCTTGACTTCAGCTTCCATTTGTGGCATCTGGATCTGCTGCTGTTGTTGCTGCTGCTGCTGCTGGGCCAGGCTGTTGACAAACTCCTCGTGCTGCGTCTTGAGGGTCTGGATCTGCTGCTGGAAGGCCAGCTGCACTGGCTGGACCACTGAGGAGTACTCGTTGATGAGAGTTGCCTGGCAGAGAGAGAAAGGCAGCCCGCTTTCAGCGTGAGCCCCTCAGGGCCCCCCCCCCCGAAGCAGCATGGGACAAATGCTGGGAAAGCACCAGGAAGTTGGGGTGCTGCCATGGACAGTGAGGCCCAGGGGCCTGGAGCAGGCAGGCGACTGTCATGTAAAATAATCAACTGGGTCTTGACAACCTGAGCATGTGAATCTAGTGAGAGTTGGTGACGTGCGGTACAGTTTGGAATTCTCTGGTAATGGAATCAGGCAATGATAGCCACGCCCTGAACAGCCACTTAGACTTCAAACCCATCGCTGATGAACGTTCTGGGATGTGCTCACGGGCTGTGCTTATTTGCTGCCTGGCATTGAGTCACCACCTCCCTGAGCCTCAATTTTCTCATCTACAAAATGGGACAACACTGGGACTGGTCTCTGAGGATTTCAGAGAGAAGTCAGTGAAATAATGGAAAAAAGAGGGTAAAATTTAGAAAAAGTCTGAAATGCACTTTGTTTGTTTGTTTCTGAGCATGTCCCTGTTCCCGTGGGGAGGAAGGCGTTTAGGACCATCCCTGAGGGAAGCAGTCTGCCTGTGCCTGCTATTCAGCCAGGCCTTCTGGCCTGAGAAGGGCTGTGAGCTGTGCCTTTTATTCCAAGAGCTGTGCGTGGGGCAGTGATGCTTGTGCCCTGGCACAGGGGACCAACGGGACCCTCCCTGCCCTGTGGCCCTGTCCCCTGGGCAGACACCCCCTGAGAGCAAAGGCAGATGTGCACACGGGGAGCACTGACTGCATAAGGTGACGGCCACAGAAGTCTAGAGGACATCGGGGTCTCCCCACGCTCCCATCATGTGATTGTGTGCCTGGAGGACCAGAGCAAACAGGCCAAGGGCACCCCTAGAGCAGGGCTTAAATTGGGCACCAGGTCACAAGGACACCAAGCAGAGTCTCACTTGTGAGAGCGCACCCCTCACTGCACGCATGGACGAGGGCCCTGAGGCTGCTGCTCGGACCCCGGCCGCCAACACTCGCCACTATCCCAGAGGCACCACCAGAAACCCAGTTTAGGAAATGCCACCTGGGCGCTGAGAGCACCACGCCACTGCCCACTCCCAGCCCGGGCGGTGGAGGCGGACCTCCAGACTTCCGGGCACTGGTGAGTGGCACCTGCCCTGGCACCGGGAGCCATGTGGGAGGCGGCGGCACTCACCTGGTACTGGCCGAGCCCCAGGGCTGGGCTCTGCAACTGCTGAATGATGGAGTCATCAAAGTAGCCGTTCTTCTCCCACAGCTGCAGGAGCTGGACGTGGGGAGGAAAGGCCACGTCAGGGGGAAACAGCGCCCCCCAGCCCCGCCCACTCCCCTCACACCCTCTCAGCAGCACCCCTACCCGGGCGATCTTTTGCTGTTTGTCCTCCTCCACGGCCAAGAAGCTGGTGCAGTAGATGGGCACCACGACCTTCTGCAGGGCGGCCAGCAGCTCCCTGGCCTGCTTGCGCTGGCTGTGAGGGAGAGACCTTCCGCGCGTCAGGGCCCTGGGGCGGGACCCGGCCACGCGCCCGTTACCATCGCGGCTCCAGCCACAGCACCCTCTGCCTTCTCGGGGAATGGGCCCCCAACCCGGCTGGGACGAAGGCTAGGTTCCCCATGAGACCTGTGCTGGCACTTGGGCCCGAGGGACAGGCTGGCAGCAGTGGGAGAAGGGAAAGAATACAGGCCGGGGCCCTTCAGAGCAAGGCCTGTAATACACCCTGGTCTCCTGGTCAGTAAAATAACCCTTCCCTCCGGGATGGTGTGAGGATGGACGGACGGGGGCCTGGGAGAGCCCTGCTGTCCATAAAGGACAGGCCAGGGCTGCTGTGGGTTCAGGGCCTGTCCAAGTGACCTTGCAGCACTGTCACCCACTGCGCACAAAAACACTCTGGCTTGGGCCCCAAGTTTCAGGAGGCAGAACGAGTGTGCCTGGCACTGGGGACCTGGGGCTGGCAGGGCAAGGCAGTCTCCCCCCGTCCCTATCCTCCCAGGGGCACTCTGAGCATAAATGGGTGTGGAGGCCCCTGCGGCTGTGCACGGAGGTGGCATGGGGCCCCCTGTGTGGCACTGGCAGAGTCTGCATGGCTGCCTCCGGGGGAAGGACATGGGACAGAAGGCGAGTGGCTGGAACCCCTCCCAGCACCAAGCTCACCAGAGGGAGCTCAGGGACAGGAGCAAGTGCCCAGGGCCAGGAAACAGGCCAGGGGAAGGAGAGCAGTCCAGGCAGGAGGACAGGGCAGGTGGCTGGAGGGCTGGCAGGACAGGGCTATCTCAGCAGAGCTGCGAGTCAGCAGAGCAGCAGGTGAAGCAGGAGGGCAGAGAAGGTTCCAAGAGGCTGCTTATTTCCCGACAGCGGAGAAATAAGGGGACGATGATGCAGGGATTGGCTGTGTGTGGCACGGGGTGGGGAGGGCAGGGACCTGGGATTCACGAGGGGCAGAAGACGGGGCAAGGCAAAGGACTGATGGGGGCAGGCCAGTTTGTGCTGCCCTCGTGGGTGCAGTCCTCCAGCTGGCCAAGCTCAGGGCCAAACGTGGCGGCCACATAGCAGCCTCACTAGCACCGTGTGTGCTTCACCTGCGTCCTCCCTGGGCCTGCCTCGGCCCAGGCATCTGGTTCTTTAAGTTAACCTAAGGTGCCATAAGGCACCAAAGAAGCCATGCAGAAGGAAACACCGGCCTGGCCTGGAGGGCAGGGGGCGTGGGGGCTGGGGCAGAGGGCCAACAAAGGGAACCCTACAGGAGGGACCCTGAAGCAGGGCAGTCAGGTGACGGGGGACATGTATGTGGATCAGTGAGGGGGAGCTGGCAGCTGATAGAGAAACACCAAAAGATACCAGAAACTACCCCAGGGGAGCAGAGCAAGGAGCAAGGAATGGTGGCCCCAGGGGTGAGAGAAAGGGCGGAGGCACGGGAAGGTAGTGTGCGCGCACGTGGTGTCCTCCCGGCAGAGGGCTTGTGGCTGGGACCGACCCTCCCTCAGGGTCTTGGGACAAGGGACCCCGTCCCAGGACAGGCCAAGCGACTAAGCGCAGTGAGGGCCAGGCGGGCGGGGCCTGAGGAGCCCTCACCAGTGGTGCAGCACGTCGTTGATCAGGTAGATGAGGTGCAGCCGAAGCTCGAAGTGTGCGCCGTCCGCGGTGATGCGGTTCCGGAGGTGGCCGGCCATCAGCTCGCAGTGTGGCGGCGACTTGGCGTTGCTGAACATCCAGTTCTTCCCGGCCTGTGACAGCCAGGGCGACAGGTGAGCGGGGCTGGGCTCCCCCAGCCAGAGCACGGGCAGGTGTGTGGGGAGGCGGTGGGGTCCCAGGTCGGGGCTGCCGCTGCAGCCTCTGCCTGCCTTCCTGCCCCTTCTCGCAGGTGCTCAAGAGAGAAGGGCGGGGCAGCCGGGCGCCCCTCGAGCAGCCCTCGCCCAGACAGACTGCAGCAGGCTCCCACCTGTCAGGAGCAGCGGGCTCTCGGTGCACCCTGCCCACCCAGCCCCACCTGCCCTCACCGAGATGGCATCTTTGGTGCACGTGTCGATGATGGGCTGCAGCAAGTTGTCAAACTCGTTCATGTCCAGCTGGGTCTCCTCCAGGAGCTTCTGCATCTGCTGCTCCACTGCATGGGCCAAGGCCGCCGTCACCTGCTCCTGGGAGGCCAGGTGGGACCGAAACTGCCCGTCAGTGCCCCGCCCCTGGCACCAGGAGGTCTGTCCCTCACCCGCAGCCCAAGAACTACATCTGGGGCGGTCATGGCCATGGCCGGCAGAGCAGGTAGGAAACAGAGCGAGCTAAGACACAGGAAGAGACAATGCCCCCACCCGTGACACACAAAAATTAAGACCCAGAGAAACTCTACAGACGAATTCAACACAAAAGAGAAGTGAGCAGCAATGTGAACAGATAGTACAAAGAGGACATAGAAATGGTCACTGGTCAGGAGAAAGGGGAGCAACCTCACTACAACCAAGAAATCAGAAATTAAAACAGGACACCAGGGTTTTGCCCATTAGATCGGCAAACTGAGAGATGGCTGCGATCCAGCTCTGCTGTAAGGACAGGTGGCCAGCTCAGGCTGGCCCAGGCCAGACCAGCCAGCCTATGACCAGCTCCGGCTGGGAACTGAGAGTGAGCGATTCAGCATGTTTTGTTGTCAGCTATATGACAGCATTTTATGTCTTCAATCTAGTAATAAATCTGGGGTTGGTGTTTCAGATGTCTTATTCTTTATTCATCTCATTTTCCTGGCGATCCATCCTATTGTATTTGGCCAAATTATCAGACTGTGACGGATCAGGACAGAAGGGTCCTTCCCCACAACAGCTTGGGGTGGCCTAGCTAGCAGGAGCCAGTGCCAACGGCACCCAAGCCACCTGGCATTCTCTGTTACACAATTTCTAACATGCAGCCCCACTTGTAAGCATCCACCCCAGCAAAGAACTTGTGGGATGATTTCACTGGAATGAGAAGCAACCTCTGTCCAGGGTCAGGGGGTCGGGCTAAACACGCCCTGGGCAGTCGCGGCAGTGGCTGTCATGCACTGAGCGCTGGGAAGCCCTGTCTTCAGCGCTGACATTTGGTAACGAGTCCTCCTGACTTGTTACTCAGCTATTGTAAGTCCCAATATGCAGATGTGAAAACTGAGGCACAGGGTGAGCTCTAGGAACCCACCTTAGGACCAAGAGGGGAAGGGGAAGGGCCCTGGGCCTGATCAGGGCACCTGTCTCAGGGCCAGTGGGTTGAGAGGGAAGAGGAGGAGCGGGACCCGTACCTGTCTGAGGGCCAGCAGGTGCTGTTCCTGCTGCTGCAGGTTCCATTGGCTCTGTTGGATGAGCTCGTCCATGGACGGGGCTCCCTGGGCCGGCGGGATGGGTGCAGCAGGGGCCAGTGGGGGCTGTGGCAGGGCTGGCAGGGCAGCGGCTGGCTCCAGCTCTGGGGCCTGCTGCTTGCAGATAACTGGCAGGAGAGGAGAAAAGGTGGCCCCGTGAGAAGGTGGCCGGGATCTAGGTGTCCCCTCAGCCTGTTGGACAGCTCTAGGCCATAGGGCTCCACTCCACTCCCTACACTCACCATCCACAAACGGACCTCCGTGATGTGCTGCAGCCAGCCCCACCGGAGTCTGCCCGGCTCCCTTTACTCTCAGGCTGGCCCTCCCGCCCTGCCCCCATCCA
The DNA here is from genome assembly GCF_004115265.2 of Rhinolophus ferrumequinum. Classification (NCBI taxonomy): domain Eukaryota; kingdom Metazoa; phylum Chordata; class Mammalia; order Chiroptera; family Rhinolophidae; genus Rhinolophus; species Rhinolophus ferrumequinum. The sequence goes on from NC_046301.1 coordinate 50,041,417, forward strand.
CCCAGGGCCCAGTCCCAGCTCCCTTCCCCAGATCTACCTAAGGCTCTTTCCTCTGCCTGAACACTTCTCTCGGCAGTTTCCACCTGGCTAACTGACACAGCCATTATTCCCAGCTAGATACTGTTACTTGCAGAAAGCATTTCATGAGCCCCCGTCTTCCCCTGCTAGAAGCACACTATCCTTCCCTGGTTACAGCTCCAAGTCCCAAGCAACCTTGGATTTCTGACCCTGCAGGGTGGGAAGGGTGAGGGGGCTCCTCTCGCAAGGGAAGCAGCTCTCGCGTCACGGTCACTCTAACCAAAGCACTGCTCTTCTCTGCCTGGTTAGGCCATCAGTCTCCACCCGGTGCCTCAGTTTATGAATTCGGCCCCTTAACCCCATGGCCCACTCCATCAGACTCCAACCCACTGACCGAATTCAGGCCTTACAATCAAATGCCCCGTTCATTCCCCTGGGGGCCTCACGGTCCCAGCCTCCACTCCTGCTCCCTCCAGCCTGGCTACACGAACCTGACTTGTCACTCCCTTGTTTTAAACTCTCTCAAAGCTGGCTTTACACTGCTTGTAGCAGGAGTTTTAAACGTGGTGTGCTGGGGCTAAGGAATGATGGCTCCAGACACATAAGCACGTATAATATTTTGCCTACAATTTCAGGCAATTGAAATTTCTTCCCCACCCCCATCTCAAATCTAAATAAGCACAAGAATCCCTGGACCTAGGAAGAACACACAAACATTTCCCCTGGCATTTCTATTCTAGATTAAACCCTTCCCTCCTCTACACACATTCTAGGCTCCAGCCACGCTGGGCCTCTCATGCCTTCTGGCGTCTCTCATGGATGCCTACACACACCAGGCTTGTCCAAGCCACTGCACCTTTGCTGTTTCCTACAAACTTTTTATTGTACATCTACTGCGTACGGCGCATTAAGACACAATGACCCAAAACAAGGTCTGGTGGCTTCAGGGAGCTCGTAGTTCAGGACATATTCACCTTTCAATGCCCATAAACTTGGCAATCCTCTACTCCTTAACAACACATTTAGAGGCTAGGATTTTAAACAAGACAGATGTAGGTCCTGCCCTCAAGGACCTTACCACCTGGTGGTTATTTATCTATTATCCAAAGGTCAGCTGGAATTCCTAACCCCATCTTGAACCGTTTCAGGGCAGGGCCAAAATCCTGATGGCCCAACTCAGTGAACTTTGACAAACATCTGCCAAGAACTAAAACCTAGAGGAACAATTCTTTTTGATCTGGACTGCAGGCAGCTGAAATGTACAAAAACCTTGCTGGACCCACGGAGAGCCCACAAAGGGCCTCTGTCACTTCCTCCTTGGTAAACACTGAAGCGGTCACTCTATTTCAGCTGACCTCAGTCATCACGTCTGCAAAACAATAGAGGAACCCCTGATCCCAAGCCCAGGAAGAGGATCGATAACCTCGTCCTCCATTACACTGGGACCCAGCAACTGCTGCTGCAGGGCCCCGGGAAGAGCGGAAGGGATCTGGAATTCCCAGCTGCCCCAGAAAAGAGCAAACGACCCAAAACGTGGTTTGTGGCAGAGAACGCACTGGAATCAGAGAAAGGAATCGCTCGATGGGGCGGCCTGAAAGCTGGAGAGGACTCACGCTGCTGCTGTTCCAGCGCCAGCTTGCACTTGTAGTAACTGTAAAACTCGCCTCCAAACAGAAACGAGAATTTCGGGTTGTCTTTCTGCTTCTCCATCGTCATCTTCTCAAACTCGGGCCCGTTGCGAGCCACGAACTGGGCCAGCTTGTCGATGACATTTCGAAGCTCCTGGTCTGGAGGACGGAGAAAAGGCCACGCGGAGCGTCAGCAAGGACCGCCTATATCCGTGGGCCCTGGCGCCCCAGACCCCGTCCGCCGGGCCGGGGTCCCTAGCGGTGGGCCCCGCAGAGGCCGCCCTTGTACGGGTCCCGATAGGGGCCACAAGCGCGCCGGGAATACGGGGACCCGCGGGAGAGGCCGCAGGCGAACCCGGGAGGCCGAGCCCCGCCCCCTCCTAGGCCCGGAGACCCTTGGAGGCGGAGTGGGCCAACAGGGGGTTCCGGGGAGAGAGAAACCGTCCCTAAACCCGGGCTGGGCCTCACCATCGGGCGGCAGCGGCATCTCCATGGCTCCGGCCGCCGGGAGCGACCTCCGGCACCTCACGATCCCCCACCAGCGCCGTCTGCGGAAGCCGGCCGGAAGTGGCGCGAGGGAGCCGTTTACGGCGGGCCTCACGGGCTACTTCCGCCCGCCACTTACGGCCGTCGCCCAGAAACCCCGGAAATGAGGGCAGGAGGCGGGCTGGAAGAAGCCGCGCGAGGCCGAGTGCGCGGGAGGGGCTTTCAGGCGCACACGCAGGAGTTTTTCGCGCATGCGCTGAGTGGGCCCTTGTCGCGCGCCGCCCCAGAACGGCTTGGAGAACGTGGACTGTTTTTAGGTGCGGCCTGGGCTCCTCGTAGTTTCACGTTGCAGCCCGAAGGCCTGGCGGGCTATATTCTCCACCGGGCCAGGGCCCTAGGGAGTTCTTGCCCGGGTCGGGGCCTGTGTTTCCTCCCGGGGGGGCTACCGTGAGGAGACTGCCAGGCGAGGCGCGTCTTGGGAGGCTCCCTGCTTGGCGAAGATGGAACTCGGCCTAGTGAGGGTCAAAAGATCCCCCCCGCTTGGTTTCTCTCTCTCAACCCACCGCTTTGGTAAGGCAGACTTTGGGGCCAGTATCACCTACCCCTGCCAGCCTCAGAGTCTGCCCTTTTGGGGCTTGCGTAGCTTTCCTGCAGTCCGGGCTGCTTGGAAGGAACGCCCACAACCTTTCGTGCCAGGCCGGCTAGACTACGCACCTTCCTGAAAGGGGCAATGATGTTGCTTCCATAAGGAGTGTCGATGTAAGAAACGTCCAAACCTGTAGATAATTTTTTAATTTATTTGAGCCAAACTGGCGACAATTGCCAGGAAGCAGAGTCTCAAAGGATTGAGAAAATGCTCTGGACAATGGCAGTTTTGTAGCTTATTTTATACATTAGAATCAAAGGAGACATGGTTACATGGAATCCGTTGATGGTAGGTTAAGCGGGTGGGAGAAAGCAAAGTGGGGAAATCTCGGGTTGGATAAAAAGGCAAACTAGAGAAACACATTTACATTGGTGAGTACAGAATAGTTAACATTTACAGCACATAAAGATTGTAAACCAGGAACAAAATAACAATGAGGGGTTCTGTGGTCTCTTGCTGTGGTGTGGTGGTTGTGTCCTGAGAGATCTGGGAACGATTACTCTGACATGTTAAAGGTATGTTACCTTGATGCAAAAAGACAATAGACAGGCTCACTTAAGGTAAAGATTGACCTTTGTCAAGGAAGCTATAGGCCTAGGACAGGACTATCCACCAGACCCACTTTTAGTCCAGAATTTTTATGTTTCAGAACATCCTATGTGGTTTCTTTCAGTCTCTGAGTTTGTAAGGCCTGCCACGTAAGCCTCCCCTGAGCTTGTCAGGTTTCCTGTGTGGCCCTTTTTTCATCCCCACAAACATGAAGTTAATGCATGCTAATTGTGGGGAAAGATAACAAGAACGAGCACATGACAGAGGAATACAGACTGGATGTCCCCCGTAATCTGAAGGGTGCCATAGTTGACACTTGGCTTGGCCATACCTCCCTATTTTTTTTATGCAAATCGATGTATTTTAGATAAACTTATTTTTCACTGTTACAAAATTTCTCCTTCTGACTCTTAGGGATTGCGTTCTGTATGCCAGGGGCTGGCAAACTTCTATAAAGGCCTAGATTGCAAATGTTTTAGGTTCTGTGGTCCAAGAGGCAAAATCGAGGGTATTGTGTAGGTACCAACGTAACTCAAGAGAAAAATGTCCATAACATTTTTTTATTGGTGGAAATCAATCTTTAAATTATAAGTCTAATGAGAAGAATGGAATGCTTTGGAGAGGGTTCCAAGTTAGTCTTTCCTGCCATCAATTGATTGCAAATGTTCACCTGTAAAGACTGTTTCTGGTTCACAAAAATGGGGGCTGGATGCAACGATGAACAAGTCAGACCTAAGCTCTGCTCTCATGAACCCAGCCGATGGGGTGGGAAGAGACCCATAAATCAGTCAACGTGTCATGACAAAGGTATTATTAAGGAAAACAAAGTGCTGAGACCTTGATAAGGGAAGAGGGTGGGGCCCACACCGTTAGGGTTACTAGGAAGGAGGGAAAGGTGAGGTTTGCACTGAGATAGCAGTCAGGAGCTATCTAGGCAGAGGGCACGTTTGGGATTGTTTTGTTTCGTATGATGCGCAGTAATCTGGGAAGCGTGGGCATTTTTCCATCCCAGTAAAGAGCTATATCAAGAAGTCTTGACTTTTCATCTGCCATGGATGGACTTAGAGATAGCACAGTGTCAGATGCATAGATGCATTTTTGTGAGTTGAAGATACACAGCATTTATCAGCTTCTTAACAGAATCTGTGAACCAAAACAGGTTAATAAATTTATATTGTCCTTTTCAATGACTGCATGATTCTGTGGTGTGGATTTACTGTACTTTATTGAAGCCAGACACTGTGGAGTCTCCAGGGTTGGTTCCCCTAAAACTTGGGTTTTGACCACTATTAAGTGTCTTAGTATATATAGATCTTGTGCTGAATCGAAGGGTGTGCACGTTTAATACTTTTATTGCTCAACTGCCCCCAGAAAGATTGTAGACCCATGGCCACTACTTTCATATGTTCATTTCAGTGTGTTTATCTGAGACTGAAAATTCAAGCATCCCAGGGCCTCACCCGGCTCATTTCAGTGGGCCAATCAGATCTACTGGTCAAAAGAAAGCAGTCAAATTGCTAGAAGTAACCGCTGTTGCAGAGATGGTCTCCAAGGACCTGGAAACAAGACTTAACAACTAAACTGCACACTGCACATCTGGGTGAGATGAATTTGCTGAAGGAACCCACCTAAGAAGCAAAATAGTTTACGATCACATGCATACCCCCTTTGATCCTGCAAATGTGCTGTGAAGAATGTATCCTAAGAAGTGTGTGCTACATGGTGCACTGCAAACAGCCCATAAAATGGTATTTAAACACGCAGCAATATGGGTTGTTTCATTGTAGTACGTCCATGTAATGGAACATTACAATACCATGTACACAGGCACAAAATCAAGGGAGAATAATAACATGGGGAAATGTTCCTAGCATACTTTTTAAAAGCAATTACAAAATAATATGCACAATATGCCATTTAAAAACAATGTGTATACATCCTCCCCAAATGCGACTGCTGTGTTCAGTTTCTTAAGTATCTTTTCAGAGATAAACTATTCACAAACATTTATATATCGCAATGTATTTTGGAACTTGTTCCCGCTATACATAGATCTTTCGACATTTTCTCTTTAATAATTTTTTTGAAACTTAAAAAATACAGACAATAAAAATTATTTAAAAAGTAGGGACTGGGGCCGGCCCAGTGGCTCAGGTAGTTGGAGTACCGAGCTCCTAACACCAAGGTCGCCAGTTCGATTCCCACAAGGGCCAGTGAGCTGCGCCCTCTACAGTTAAGATTGTGAACAACGGCTCTCCCTGGAGCTGGGCTGCTGTGAGCAGCCGAAGGTTGGCGTGAGCTGCCACGAGCTGCTGAGTGCAGCTGCGGGGCTGCTGTGTGCTGCCGTGGGCTACCGTGTGCCGCCATGAGCGGCCAGTGGTGGCCAGCGGGAGAGGCCGGCAGCTGGCAGGAGCTGCCATGAACTGCTGTGAACAGCTGACCAACAACTGGCGACTGACTGCTGCGTGCGCATGGGGCGGGGGTTGGCGGGGGAGGCAGAAGAAGGGGAAATAAAAGGGACTTGGGAAATCTAGTTCCATCCAGACCTACAGTCTCAAAAAAGCCAGAACTTGGTGTGACTGCCACCTCATCTCCCATAGTAACTGAACCACGTGTGGTCAACTAGTCGAAGCCACAGCAGGAGGAATGGGAACAGAAGGTCCAGTCCTGTGCTGGAGCACAGAGCATTCCTTGGGCCTAATGATGTCACCAGGCAAACCTCTGGTCACACGGGAGTTGCCCTGAGACAAACAGGAGTATTCCAGTCTGGGAGAGGACATTCCTGAGTAGGAGTTCAGACTCTAGTGTCTGAACAATGGGGTCATCCCTAAACCTGGCCCTGACAAGGTGACGACCCTCTGAAGGACTTAGGAAAGAATGAAGCACTTAGGAAAACTTACATCCATTATCTAGACCATGGGACTTCTGGAAGATTGCCATCACAGACCAGTCCAGAGACTTGACACAGAACTGATGCTTTTCAACAATGTACTTTCTACTATAAGAACTGTTTTCCGTTCTTTGGACCACTCTGGGTATTGCCTAGTTGTGTTTCCGATTTGCAAATCCTAAGACCCTTGAACAGATCTTTGTCATTTATTTCTAACCAAAGCCTCCTGACTCTTTTGTGCTTGGTCGACACATTCAACTGGGATTGAAGGAAATTCTGTTGGGAATGATTTCTGAGTAATATGGGGGAACTAGGCTTTGGAGGCAGATAGGTAGCTGTGTGATCCAAGACAAGTGACTTAACCCCTTTGGGCGTTGTTTTCATCTGTAAAATAAGTAATAAAACTTAACATAAAGATGATAAGGATTGTGCATGAAAACCCACCACTGCAGCAGACACATATTAGCTATGACTCCTGCAAAAACAATCACCATAAGCACAGCTGCCACAACACTCTTGGGTTTTCCATGTTATTCTGTTTAATAAAGGCATGTCATTAACTCTTTAAGCTGTGATTCTATAGTTTTATTCTCTCATCTCATAGACTCACAAATCACAGGTCCTAAACTTGGCTCAGTTAAAAAAAAAAAGTTGCAATACACTCGGATATGAGAACCAGGTCAGTTTCTCTGTCTACTTCTTGTTTGTCATGTTGCTGGGCACACTAAAGACAGGGTCACTCAGAGACCCTCACTGACAAACTGGGACCAGTCTCAATTCCCTGGAGACCATCATTTATTTTTGGTAAATGCCATCAATGAATATACAGTATCATTCCCACAGAACAGTCTATAGCATTTAGGTCTTGGAAATGTGACAATGGAAAAAAAAGGCTTCACAATTTTCAGATCCTTTAATAATTTCATGTCCTATGCCCTTAAGGCGGTTAGACCCTTAAAGTATCAGGTCTGGTTACGTCCCAGTAACAGTAAAGGGCCTACTGAACGATGTATACTAAATACACAGCAAAATGCAGAAACACCAAGTGCTGCTTCACTGGAACGTATTTTGGCTTCTCTCCTTTGTAACGGGTTTGACTTTCCCTACAATGAGTGACTTAAAGTAAGTGCTTAAAAATTCCACACCAGGTGGTGGCTGGTAAGCTCAGTTGGTTAGAGCATGGTGCTAATAGCACCAAGGTTGCCAGTTCGATCCCTGCTGCGCCCTCCTTAAAAAAATCCCACACCAAATCTAAACACTAAGCAAAACACTATTCAAAAATGCCCTCGGCCTCAGTTTCCCCTTCTGTAAAATGAAGGAGTTAGGTCAGAGTGTCACAGGCCAGACCGCATCATGGATGGGTAAACAGAACTCGCTGCCACAACTGCCTGCATTGAGGAGTGTAAGAGGAATAGAGATGCAAAAATGAATGCAGGAGTGGGTGGGGGTGGCGGGCCAGGGAGGTAGGGGGCTGGAAATCAGGCCTTCAAGAAGTCAATGTCAGCTCTGAAATATCAAGTTTCAAAAATATGTTTTTGTCCTTTGATTTGATGATTTGGTCTAATATGATTGTCTCATTAATTCCAGTGTATGTACTTACTGTAAATTTATGTTATGTACAGAATTAAATATCCCATTTATTAATTTATAAACCATAATAAAACCAGTCAGTTATTTCCCCTCACCAGCAGATCTTGCATTGGAAAAGGAACACTAATATACAAATTTCAGCAACATTGGAAATTTCATTAAAGCTGAATGGAGGCATAATTCATTTTGGGGTTCAATTATATGTTCAAGGAGTCGGTTACTGTAATCATAAAGACAACGATCAGAATATCTTGGCAGACTTGCAAAAATTATCCCCACTTGTTATTCACCAGTGAGAAAAATTCACCTGCCTCTGGTGAAAGCACTCAGCGAGCTCCTGTCACCACCAATACCCTTCAGGACGGCCTTTTCAGGTTTCACACAGCAATCATCTTGAAACTTGGGGCCAAAGTAATTATTAGCAAGTGAACAACAGACAACAAACAGGGACTCCGGAGGCTGGTGCTTCATAAACTCACAGGTCAGAAGGCTTCTGTGAACTCGCCAGGAGTGGCCCATTTGTGAGCTGACAAAGCGGGACCTCTTCAATACAAAATTCCAATGATCAAAAATCAACCGACCAGAAGTCAAGCATAAGCTACGACACTTCTTTGAACGGGGAGACGTCTCACTCACCAGCAGGTAAAGGGTGACCCCCAGACAATGCTGGAGGAAGAAAGCAGCCATCGCCATAGACCCTACCGACCCAGCCAGTGGTCCCCTCAGGGAGGCAGGACACAGTCCTTCGTGATGCCAACAAAGCTGGAGACCCTGATCTGGACCTTGACACACGGAGGTCCCTGCTGGGCTCACATAATCTTTCTGAAGATTTGAACCTGCCAGAACCCAAACTTTTCCTTGACCAAAGCATCAGGTTTGGCAAACCAGATCCTCACTTGGTGCTCGCCCCTTCTCCCCCTCACCAGGACATGATTCAGATCACAGCGTAAACACGAACAGGCCGTGGAATCCAAGCACTGGGCTCTTGTCTGCAGACAAATCATCGACATGATATTCCCGATTCATTCTGCTTTCAGCGATTGTGGTCATTCGGGAGGCGCTTCTCGGCACCTCACTGCTTCCCACAGAATGCCGAGATGTGTCAAGACAGGCATCACCAGGGGGAACTTTTCTTATTTTTAAACATTTAAAAACAAAAGGGTTTTCAACCCATAAGCCAGTCTTCATGCGTCCCCTCCTGGGGGGGGGACCAAGGCATAAATACACACACCACTATAAAATATCCCCTAGAAAAATGCAAGATTCTCATAAAATCAGTATCTCCGCAACATCCTGCAAAGTCATCACAGCAGTGAAGACCCACCAGAAAAGACAAAACGACTATTATAGAAATAGAGCTGGAAACACTGAACGTGATTTCCTAACGACCCCCGCCCAGCTCCATAGTCCCCTCCTCATGCCCTGGGCGGGGCAGTGCCCTGCACGCACCAATTCGGACTCGCAGGTCAAAGAATCAGCCTCCAAGAATCCCATGCCAACTGCAATAGCTGTTCACTTGGGCGTGCTTGCTAGTAACTGCAAACGGCCATGGGGCTGGTGGGGAAACTGAGTCCATCCCCTTGCCTGCTCCGGGGTGTGTATCCACAGTGATCCCGCCTTTCCAGAGGGTTACCTGGAAATGTTATCTGGGAAGCAGAACAAAAACTCTGAAATACATGACATAGGGGAAAAGTCCACGCAGAAAGGTAACACCTGGCCAAGATCTCCGTAGCAAAATCGCCCTCAGATGACAGACTCCAGGAAGGAAGGGCAGGAAACGAGCTCGAGGGTGGTGGTCCTCACGGCAGGGAGGGCGTCCTGCTGCTCCGGGCGCTGGGAGCCCAGGGTCCTCTGATGGTTGTGTACCACTCCTATGTACCATCCCCTTGGGTGGGTTTACATTCACTGGTTGTCAGAAGTGGTGCTGCTGGGGGTGGGGCAGGAGTCACAGAAAAGCCCACCCTGTGCATGAGGCTCTACACGTCATAGCGGTTCAAATTGTACGAGTTCGGGTAGCTCTGCCGGCTGTACTGGAAGTGGTCTGTTAAGGTATTGTTGCGGCCGTACTGATAGTCCCCGTGCTGGGGGAAGAGGACGCCATTATGGGGCTTCTCCAGGGGGCTCCGATGGTGTTCTTTACTGCTCAGGTCCCCTGTCGAGACGGGGAGGAGGTGCTTCCTTGCTTGCTGATTTGCATCGTACTTGGTCTGCAGGATCAAGAGAGCAGTGGGACACTTGGCTCCTTCCCCAGGACACGCGCATAGGCCAGAGGGGAGCTCAAGATGCACAGGCAGACACAAGTGTCGACCCAACCAGGGCTCAGACATGGCCAGTGAATGATTAATGGACCAGCCCTCCCTGTTAGCCATCCATGTCCTTACAGTGGACTAAACAGATCCTACGTGAGGAGACCGCGAAATCCTGACAAAGCCGCAGTAGACCTGAGAGCCACAGCTGGAGCGAGGCAAGAGCCGGAGTCATCTATGTGGATAAAGGAAGGCCAGGGCGGGTGGGGCTGTGCCAAGACCATAAACCTGTCGGTGGCAAAGCTAGGAGCTGGAACCTGGGCCTTTTAGCTCCTGGCGAGGCCCCTTCTTTTCCTCCCTCCAACTCTTGGCGCCTCCCTGGGCGTGGAGGGGACAGCCTCCCCCACCCCAAACTTACCTTGTTGTACAGGAAGACCCCCAGGATGGCCGTCATCATGCCCAGGACATTGGTGCTGGTGACTGGGTTCCGCAGCATGATCAGGGACACCGTGATGACCATGATTCTCTTGGTGGCATTGGCCACTGAGTAGCTCAGAGGGCTGATGAGGTTGAGGATGCTGAAGGCGATGACATTCTGGGCGAAGTTACAGAAGCCACTGACAGCCAGGAGGAGGAGTGTCCAGGGCCACTGGGACACGTATGTCTATAGACAGAGGAGCAAGACAGCACTGCGGTCACATGCCTGCCCTGGCGGGGGCGGGGCAGTGCACAGTGGCTTATTGGGGTCACAGTGGGGAGCAGACCCAGACCGTCACATGCTCAGGGGCTTTGTATGCAGAGCCTCTGACCCTCACCACCAGCACCACCAGCACCTCCCTCTCCTGCCGAGGAAGTGGAGGCTTGGACAGGGGAAGTCAGGTGCCTATAGAGGGCACAGAGCAGGACGGGAACCAAAGCCTCCCTCATCCCGGGACAGTGAGGGCCAGGGCTCTGGGCTCAGCACAGAGAGAGAGGCCTGCTTCCTGGACCTGGTCTCAGTCTGATCGGGCAGCTGAAACAGACACCGCAGGCTGGGGGCTTACAAACAACAGACATTATTTCTTAGTTCTGGAGGCTGGAAGGCCACCATCAAGGAGATTCCATATCTGGCATGGGCTTCCTGTTTCATAGACGGTACTTTTTCGGGGTGTCTTCAAGTGGTGGGAGGGTGAGAGAGCTCTTTGGGGGTCCCTTTAAGGGCACTGATCCCACTGATGAGGGCTCCACCCCCCATGACCTCATCACCCCCCAAAGGCCCCACTTCCTAATACTGTAACATTGGGGGTTGGGTTTCAAAATGTGAACTTTTGGGGGACACAAACATTAAGACCAGAGCAAACATGATGCATTCTATAAGACAGGGAGGTCCTGGGAAGGCAGCCCCTGAGTGTGTGAAGAACCCCCCAGGTGGGAAGCCAGAGGCCCTTGGTCTGCCCATCACTGGAAGCCCTGGGCAGCTGCTTGACCTCTCTGGTCGTAATGTCTTATCTGTGCCATGGGGGCTGATCCCTGTTGAGCCCATACAATGCCACTGCTGTGGGGATCAAACACGATCATGGCTCCGAAAGTGCCACACAAACATAAGAAGGTGCTATTATCAAAACTGCAGTTACTGTCTGACCCTCCCCGGAATGAGGCAGTCTGATGAAGGGGGCCCAGAAGTCAAGAACCCACTAGCAGACATCTGGACCACAGAATCCCCCAGAGAACTAGGTAGGCCCCATCCTGGCCAGGTAGCTGGGAACGCTCAGCACTCAATATTTCTGTATATGTATTTACAGGACGCCAGAAGACACATAGCACGGCTCCCACACTTCCCGGACCTCTGCAGCCCCACCTTGGTACCTTCAGAACAGGGAACCAAAAGGCTGTATAGATAGGCTGCCAGGCCAGCGAATGACCTTGGAGATAGCACACCAGCCACAGACAGCCCCAGGCTGTCCGTCTCTCTAGTGTCTGTGACCCAGACAGCAGTGCTGGGACATCCCTGGTTCCCAGTGCTCTGAGGACAGAGGTCTCTGCAGGCCAATTCCTGGGCCACAATGGTCTCGGCTCTGGGAGGATACAGCTGGCTCCCCCAGGATGGTGGCCCTGCGAGGACGGGAGCTGGAGCAATCTTAGGATGACTACCTGATTCCATCTCTACCACCTCTTGGGAGGGATCACACGGTCCCCTCAAAGGTGAGCAAGATACACTGAGGTGACCTGCTCAAGGTCACTTAGACTTTTGCCCCTCGTTGGGATAATGGCCCCTGTAGGGCACTGTTGAATACTGTGTGTTCCTATAGGGCTGCCATTAGAATGGACAAGGGCCCCATAACGTTAAATACACACACACACACACACACACACACACACACACACACACACGGTGCCAAAAATATGTATATACATTTTAAGAAAGGAAAAAACTGTATTAAAATTACGCTGACGGTAACCACTTTGAGCACCTCTTATAATTGCAGAAGTCAAATGTGACTTGTATTCATTCATCTTTTGTTATCAGTATATAGCGAGTATTATAGTTTTTTTCTTTCTTAAAATGTGTATACATTTTTTTGGCACCGTGTGTGTGTGTCCTCTAAAAGAAAAAGAGGATACTAAAATAAAGAACAATAAAAAAAATCTTGATCACTAGAAGAAAACTGAAAAAAATATCAATACAAGAAAAACCAAAGAAGAGACCAGAGCAAAGTCTGTCTACACATGTTTGTGCGTGTGTATGCAGACACCAAAGAGCTGTAACATAGGACAGTAAAAGAGAACCGACAACAAACTTATTGACAATACAGCCAATGAAAGGAATGAGAAAGACCCAAATACATCAACATGGAGTGATCTCCAGGACATATTATTGAGTGAAAAGAGTAAATTGCTCATTTCTAAATATCTAAAAAGTCATTTTTTTGTGTAAGGACGAGGGAAGGTGCGAATATATACAAGTTTGCTTACATCTGTGAAAAGAAACACTGAGAGGGTAAACCAAGTGCACGAAAATGGCTTCATATAGGGAGTGGGGGAGAGTGGGTGAAGGCGAAAGGGACTGAAGCCAGGCTTCTTTGAATAAACCTTGTCATATCCTTTGACTTTGGAAATAAAAGATTTGACGTACTCAGTAGGGGCAAAAAAAGAAGGCAATGCCTAAAAATTGAAAACAAACCCAAGGAACCCAACTACATAAGTTGGTGACACAGGCACGTTGTGAAAACAATTATTTCAAGTGCCCTTAGAACACAGTATTTCAAATGAACAGTAAGTCCTCATTTAACAGTGTCGATAGGTTCTGCAACTTTAATCAAACCAACCTATAACGAAACCAGTTTTACCACTGGCTAATTGATAGAAACAAGAGTTAAGGTTCTACGGCATCTCATCAACGCTCTAACGAAACACCATTATTCGAGGACCTGTTGTACATTTTTAATGGGACGTGTTTTAAGGACAAATAGAGCTGCACAGAAATCTTAAATTTCTCTCAGGGCTCGAGCCGCTGTTGCCCTGCAGGATTCTCATTCTGGAGTGATTATCTGTGTGTACAGGAGGGTCATGCACGTGAATAACTGGAGTAGGACGAGTGAACAGGAAATGTTGCGAGGAATCAAGCATTCCAGAAAAAATATAAACAAAAAATTAAAGTAGTAATAAATCCTGTGACATTAAAAGGGAATTGAAAGAATCAATATGAACTCTCCCTTCTGCCCCAAATACGTCTCCCCTAGTATTTCACTGCATAGGCTTAAAAGTAATAATAGTCCAACAGCAGTGAGTGCACACAGCGTTCAGATTGTGTCTCTAAACACCAGTCTCCACTAAAAGCAACCTGGGTTCCCCAAAGAGTGGCTGATGGCAGGTCTGGGACGGGAGGTGCACAGATAAAGGAGCACATTTTGCTGGACCAAAAGCCACCAAGGCTGACGTGTGTTGTCAGAAGGGCAGGGAGCCAAAAGGAAGGACTCCATCCGCCAAGACAGGATAAATTGAATATGAAAAGACTAACAGGAACAACTGACAAACACAAATTCACAATGAGACTAAAAAAACCAAAAGAATCCTCCTCCATCCCCCCCAAAAGGAAAAAAAACAACACCCTCAACTTACTGGTTAACATTTGAAGTCAGCTCTTCACTCTTTACTCTGAAAACTGGTAATTAAAAGAGAAGCCCTGAACTGCCTTCTTGTGGACTGTACTTCAAGGTTAACAGACTAGTCCTGGTTGACTGGAAAATTCTTCACAGAAAAATCACAGCAAATCAGTGTGGAAGGGAAGTTAGAACCCGGAGCCACCGTTGGCTCATCTGGTAACTGAAGGTAATTTCCACAGCACCCACAGGTGGTACTAAGGATTAAGGACCAAGGTCAAGAGTCCAGTCAGACCCAGTAAGCCCTACTCAGCACTAACTTTCTCCCGAACTGAGGCCTGAAAGAGCCACGCCCACCACCTTCTTCTCACTGTCACCTGCATTAGCACTCTCTGGAGGCTGGCCTGGTGGGTGGTGGGAAGAAGCTATTTCCGGTACTCAGAGAGCTACAACTACGACTGGAATAAACAGAAATATGTACAGTGATGATGTCAAAAAAGGAATTGAGCACAGTTTTAAAAAGTCAGACTGAGATCTGAACCAGACTATTAGGACAGGAAAAGCCCCCATGCTGGGAGTTTTCTCTTCCTTCATGCCACTGGTAGAAATGTGACCACTATCAGCAGCTGGGATCTCCCACGCTGGAGAGGAAATGCAAAGGAAGCTGACTTCCTCGACTGCACATAACGTGAATCATGACAAAGAACTGAGTGTTCAAAGGCTCAGGCTGTCAGTGGCCCCGAATGCTCCAAAGTCAACACAGAGGCATCATTCCCCAACAAAACACCTACTCTGGAACCAGTCAAGAAAAGGGTGTGTTTTCGGCGCTGGCCAACTCACCAGGTCATTGCTGACCAGGAAAGCTGAGAGGTCCACCAGGACCCATGTGGGGATCATAAAGAAGACGGCATGGCAGCCCAAAATGTTCAGCAGCCGGAGATGGTGGATCCGTGAGTCTCTCAATACCTGAAGAGAGAAAACTTCTTTAAAGACTGATTGACACCATAAGTGGCAAAAAGGGCTGTTACCCAGGCCCAAACACAGTGACTGTACATGAACCCTGACATCTGACCTTGACTGACAAACCTGCAAGTGCACCTATGACGAGACACAAAGCCCATGCCCAAAACAAGCACTATGCTTCATGCACAAAGGACCAAAAAAAGAAAAAAAAAGAAAAATCAACACTTGGGGCCAGCTGGGTGGCTCAGGTGGTTGGAGCGCCATGCTCCTAACGACGAGGTCACCGGTTCGATTCCCACACGGGCCAGTGAGCTGCACCCTCTACAGCTAAGATTGTGAACAATGGCTCTCCCTGGAGCTGGGCTGCGGTGAGAGCGGAAGATCAGCGTGAGCTGTTGTGGGCTGCCCTGGGCTGCCGTGGGCTACCATGAGCGGCCGATGGCCAGCGTGAGTGGCCGGAAGACGGTGAGAGCTGCCATGAGCTGCAGTGAGCGGCCGACCGACGACCGGAGACTGACTGCCTCGGCCGGGGGGAGAGCAAGGCTCACAATACCAGCATGGGCCAGGGAGCTGTGTCCTACACAACTAGACTGAGAAACAAGGGCTTGAACTGAGAGTGGGGTGGGGAGAGTGGGGCGCGGGGGAGGTGGAAAAAGGGGGAAAAAAAATTAAACAACAAGTAGAAAACCAGCAGAAGGGCAACATGAATTTTTTTTTTCTGCTCCACCACCAAAGAAATCCCTACTCGGCCACTTTTTCAAATGCCACCCGTGCACCCCCAAAACACCATGCACATCCCAGATGGTGCCCAAATACCTTTTTGGAGAAAATATTCTGAAGTGAGAAACACAGTGTGGCAGCAAGAGCACTGATGAGCCCCCACATGTCAAATGACAACTCGGTGACAGTGGCCAGCAGGACCCCGCTGATGATGGGGATGAGTGATAAGTACACCTGCGGGAAGAAGGCAGGAGGGGCCGCTGGGCTGGCGTCCAGCTGGGCTGCCCGACAGACGCCTGGGAGAAAGCCTGGGCTACGCTCTCTCCCTCACCGAAGGGACACCACCTACCCCTTTGGACAATGGCGTTAGCTGACCGTGATGCGCTGAGGACTTGGGGGGGAGGCAGATGGTTATCAGGGTACCTGGGGCAGGGCTGTCATTGTGGGCAGCACTATTCCCTATACCAACACCCCCCAATAAGAGCCACTGCTCAGGGCCACAAACCGGGGCTGGTCCGAACAGATCTACCCATTGCCACCACCAACACACCAGGGTCTGAAACCCCAATCCTCTAAGAGGTTGGCAGGGTCCCTCTTCCAACATGCAGTTACCCCTGGCGGGGACACTCCCCCCCAC
Source organism: Rhinolophus ferrumequinum (assembly GCF_004115265.2). Taxonomy (NCBI): domain Eukaryota; kingdom Metazoa; phylum Chordata; class Mammalia; order Chiroptera; family Rhinolophidae; genus Rhinolophus; species Rhinolophus ferrumequinum. The sequence goes on from NC_046301.1 coordinate 50,057,869, forward strand.
ACCTTCTCCAACAGGAGACCTCTTTTCCCCTCAGGTCTCAGTTCACACACCATCCACAAGAACTTTCCCCAACCCACCTCTCCCCGTCAGGTTCCTCTGATGCGTGTTCCCAAGCACAGAGCTTTCCACCCCTTATAAGTGTCCCTTACATCGTCTGTGCTGCTGCAACTCCCTTAGGGCAGGTCCTCGTTCACTGCTCTATCCTGGTGCCCAGCACACAGCAGGCATCCAGTAACATGCCATGACAAGAGGCCTTCCAGAACGTTTGAGCTTTCCAGAGCCTGGTGCATGGAATGGCTCCTGAGCTCTGCTGGCTAAACAGCTCCCATATTCTGGGGAAATGGGATCCATTCCTGACATCTAGCTTTTCTGACTCCCCGCTCATCTGTCTCCTACAAAGGACATTCTTAAAGCACTGTGGCCATTTTTAGGAGGGGATGGTGAGGCCCTCCCACTCTCCCCCACACCACCCATTCAGAGCAAGAGCTCTGAATTCCAGTTCCCCTATTGCTGGCTGTGGCCCTTAAGCACAAGACTCTCTCCTTACAAGTCCCATTTCTTCCCCCTGAGATCTGGAATGACCTGCCTTATCTGCCTTACGGGTGGGTCCATACTTATTCTGTCATTATCATTAGTCTCCTGTCCAGGCCATTCCCCACTGTTTCCTCACTGGGTGAAGTTTCCGGCTCTTTGCCCGAGCTGGGTCCAATGTCCCGTACAACGGGGAAACCTGATAAACGGCTGTGATATCGAGTGATGCAGTCGCACAGCTCCCAGGCAACTCCAACCCAGGAGACAAGTCACATTTGACATCACCCAGGGGGCAAACAGCAGAGCACACCCAGAGCTTTCAGGGAAAAAGATGGGTCGAAATGAAAAAACCAGCTAGAGGCGGCCCAATTTCTATAAGCTAATCCAGGGCACTGCCGCTTTGAGTTACATCAAATACAGGAAGCCAGAAACTGACCATGTAGAAAGAGGTACTCTGTCCAACATGAAATGGATTCCAGCTGGGACAACGGGAGCCCCACTTCCACTTAAGGACACAGGCAAGGCTGTCTCTGGCTGAAGCCACAGCTTCTCTCACCCTAAGCCAGAAAATACCCTGGACTGGCATCTTGAACAGACCCTGGTTTGTGCCCAAAGCATCTTCCTTACGCAGCCCTGGGTTCTGCGTGTTGCTTTCACTTCCATTCTCAGACATTCCCAATTCCTAGCTGTTTTTATGTCAAACACTTTGCTGAATTTTGCCAAAATCAGACTCCTTTGGCTATCCTCTCACTCTGACCCTAGCAACCCCTACCCTGACTGACCCGTCTCTTGCAAAGAAGTGAAACTCCGTTAGATTTCCATTCCAGCAAGAAGTTAGATGTTCCACCCCAGATCCCACTGGAGGGGCACAGGGTGCCTGGCCAAGATGGGACCAAGTCATTGCCTACCTGCAACCCCGGGTAGGGAATCAAAACAGGGAGGAAAGTGAGACCTGAGAGAGACGGCAGAGTCCACGAGACCAAACAGCTGAGACAACTCAGGGAAGCACAACCTTCACACCACAGTGGCCCCCAGGGTGAGTTGAGAAAATTAGCAGCAAAAGGGCCACCGGAGGCATCTAAGCCAACTTCCTTATTTGCCAGGAAGCCTGGCAGCCCGCAGGCCAGGAGCCTGGACCACGTCACCAGCCAGGCAACAGCGAAGACGCCCTTGGAGCCCCCACCTGCCCAGAGCCCTCCTGGGTTACCTTGGTGCTCTGCTTCTCTTTCATGATGATCCGAGACAGAAGGACCACCCAGATGGGCATGGTGGCCTTGACTGCGAAAAGAAGCAAGGGGTGCTCAGGGAGCAGTGCTAGACCCAGGGCGCACCCTGGGAGCCTGTCCCAACTCCACAGCGGGTTGGGATAGCTTGGCAACCCCTCAAACCTCGTCAGTCCTTCTCTTTCTGTGGGGCTTTCCCCCCATCCCAACAGTTGTGGTCCGCCCTGCTCGGCTCCCCAGCTCCCTAGACCCTCGTGCGTGTCTCTCCCCTGCTAACAGCCTTGGCGGCCCCAGCCCGGCATTCAAGGCTGGACATCAATCGTCCGTCGGCCGCGGCACCCACCGGTGTGCGCGTAGGACACCGGCACCTTCCAGATGCTGACGTGCGCTGACACGGACGCGAAGTACTTGCCGAAGGCGAGCGGCAGCACATAGCGCGGATAGAAGCGCGGCGGCAGCAGAGGGCCGGGCGACGGGTGCGGGGTGGGCCCGGAGCCCGAGACTGGCGGCGCAGGGGGCACGCGCCAGGCGCGCAGCAGCGGTGGGAGTCCGGCGCACAGAGCCAGAATGTGGCACAGCGACACGGTCACGGGGAACGGGAAGGCGCTCAGGATCACCTTGTTAACCACGTTGCCGCCTGCGCTCAGAGCGTACCACAGCAGGCACAGCGCCGCCACCCGCGCGCCCTCGCGCGCCCCGCCGCCGCCGCCCGCCGCGCCCGGGCCCCCTGCGCCGGCCGCCACCGCCGCCATCCTGCCCCAGCGGCCACCCCTTCCCGCCCGTCCGACGGCCAGACGCGGGGCGGGAGCGGGGCCGGGATGGGCGGGAGCGCCAGCCAATATCGCTCCCCATTGGCCGCCGCGGTCTAGTGTCACCGCCGTGCGCCGGCTGACGCGCCCGCCACCACGTAGCGAGCGCAGGCCCCGCCTCCCGCGGTGGGTTTCCGGTGGGGGCGGGGCCTATCTAGGAAGCGGAAGGAGATGCGGCTGAGAATTGAACGGGTCTGCAGAGTGGTGGGCTGGGTGGGCTGGCCGGGCGCCGGGAGCCAGGGCCCCGCCGCGCCGGCCTTAATGAGCCGGCCGTCGAGCTCGCAGGCCACGCCTCGACGTCCGCGCTACACGGGCGCCCTCCACCAGATTACTGATGGGCAGGCGGCAGCGGAGGTGAAGGATCTTTCACCGAGGGTGAAAGACCAAATTGTGAAAAGCTAAATTCTTTCTGAAACCGGGAGCGGACTCCCGTGGTCGGTCATCGGGAGCACGTCCTGGGAACCGCCGCGACGTGCTCTGTGCGGTAGGTATGACCCTCTCCATTTCACAGACGGACAGACCGAAGCTCAGACATAGCAGCCTCCTCGGGTACTGTGTGCAGGGCTCTGCGGGAGGGGAAGGTGCCGCCCCCGACTGCTGGCGCCCCAGGACCAGCCTGGTTGGAGCAGTCCCAGGCCCCAGCGGAGAAACCAAGCGGTGTTTTCAGCAAGATGATCTTTCATGTGCTCTAAGTCATGTACGAACAACTTTTGGGAGGGAAGAGGGTGTTAAAATTATTTTACAGTGGCAAATTATAAAGTGGCAACCATTGATCTGCAAAATGTTGGAGGGAAACCTTAGCTTAAACTTGAGTTCTTAAAAGTAGGCAGTATCTACCCTGGAACTTACTGGGTACTCAGACAGGAGAGGTGGTCCCTGCAGGTGGGGCAGGGAGCAGAGACCTGTCCCAAAACCCAGATCTGAGGAAAGGAGGTGTTCATAGGACACCAACCTGCACGCTAAATCTCCCAGCTGTGCCAACCACTCTTTGTCACTAATGTCACTTTCTTGGACACCACACAGCAGCAGGGCTGGCCACATTAAGGGGGAGAAAACAGGCAGGTGGAGTTAGGAAAAGAACTAGATACTCCACAGCACAGATGGTTCCACTGACTTGTTTTTAAACTTTGATCTTTTTAGTCCTCACAACTCTGGAGTAAGCATTTGCATGTCCCAAATGGGGACACGTACTCAGAAGTGATTAGCCACACAGCTGGTAGATGGCAAGGCCAACGTTCAAACTGACTGCCCTCAAAGCCACTTCATCCACAGCCCTCTTCTTGGGGAGGGTGTCCTGCGCAAGGCTATGTCAGACCCCCACTGGCTCTGGCCTGACTGAAGGTCCCTGGACCCCTTGGTTTGCCCTGTGGGGCTGCTCCTCTTAAGAGGCAGCTGCTTCCTCATCTGTGAAATTGAGTAGGTATGTCCAAGAGGACACATTCCGGAGTGAAAAAATCTAGAAAATCAAAGTCAGCTTATGGTTCCAGAGACAAGGGGGGAGAATGAAACAATGACTTTATAGTCAAGGAAGAAGTTATTTTTTTGCTCCCTTCTGCATAGGAAGCTGGCAGTCTGGGGCCAGAGCCAAGGGATAGGCTGCTAGACAGGGCTCTGCCCCACGCCATGTAAAAACTACAAACACCTTAGGGGGCAAAACGAGGTCACCGAGACGTAGGCCACTGAGCCTGCTTGGGAGGGCCGCTCTCTCCGGGGCAGGTGAGGCCTGGAGACAGGATAAGATTCCTTGATGTGGACCCTTGGTCTCTGTCACCCAAAGCTAGCAGGTGACCTTGGAGGTGGGAGAGGCAACATGTGGCCCTGAAAGGATGAAAGGCAAGTAGAGGTCCTTGCCCACGCAGAATGCTAACAGGCTGACTTGGTCACTTTGCCTGCCTGCCTTCCTGCAGTCTAGATAGGGGGTGCAGGTCTTTCTGGCTCACCCAGAAATCAGAAAGAGTTGATTTGGCTGTCAAGGACCAAATTAGAAACGATTCTCAGACTGGTTTGTGCAAATGGTTTTTTTTTTTTTTTATTTCCACATTTATATCACAAGGTGTCCACTTATTGGACCAAATAGCAAAGTTGCTCCCTTCTGCATCCTGAGAACACAGAAGTCTAGGTACTGTACATTCACTAAGGCTCCTTGTTTTTGCAAATCGCGTTATGACAATAACCATAAGGCAAACGAATCTAAAGGAATGGTCATGAGTGTTTCCAGCGCACAGACGGGTCTCCTCGCCAACAGTACAGCATACAAACCAGTAGCACCTGTGGGAACTGTGTTTTGGGGATGGGACTCTAGAAAGGTGAAGTTTTCTAGATATGTGCAGGAAGGGGAAATGGAAAGGGAGAAAGGAAAATTATTTGGCTGATGGTGAGATGGAAGAGGGGAATAAAATAAACTCTAGAAAACTTAAGTTTTTGCAGCATTTCTTTAAAAATTGGGTCTGAACTGAAACCAGATACGAATGTGTGGATGCCCGTGGAGTGTGGGTCAAACTAGCTGGCCAGGTGGCCCGCCCAACGCCAGCAGCTTACTACAGCCGAGAAGCTTCTGGCACCGTGACGGAAACACTGGCCTGGTGGGGTGCAAACACAGGCTGTGGTGGTGCCCACAGCCTCAGACACTCGGGGCCAAATGAAAGAACAGAAAACACAGATGAGATGCGTGCTTCTGTTAAAGGTAACCTCTCCCACAGGTTTTCTGTGCCTGCCTGCAACTGACGTCCCAGCACACCGGTGCTGGGAAGTGTCCGCACCGCTTCCAGGGTGGGGGACTGACGCTTTTTATAGCTGGTCTGCTATAGAGTTCTGAACTCACTTTGCCGGCCTTCCTTCCACACGGTCCTTCCTTTGTAATTTTGTTAGTAAACTGGTAGCAGCATTTCACAAAAGAAGGAGAATTTAGAGGGAAGAGCATGGAGTGACCGAGACTCCCGCCCCCGCCCCCCCACCCTGGCCGTGCTCCCCACCACTGGAGGCTCCCAGGCCCCGGCCACCCCCCGCCCGCTAACTGCGAGGTGGGAATGCACTTAGAGGCCGAGGGCCCGTCAGTCCAAGCAGACATAAGGCAGAATGTTCAACCGCCCGTCGTCGCCGTGCGGGTCGAGCGATATGCACTGCGTCCAGTCATACCAGTTACCCTGTGTGTCCTGACACCCGTTCACCCCTGGCCACTGGCGGGCCTGCATTCTGTCCAGATCGTCCTGCGTGACCTGGCGGCTCAGCCCCGGGAGGTCAGTGGGTGGCCCCGGAGGCAGCAGCACGTGCGGCGTCCTGGCCCCACGCCGGGTGCTCTCCTCCTGCTTCAGGTACTCAGCCATGAAGTGGTGGGCGCCCGGGGTCTGCGCGCCCGATGACGACAGCAGGCTGCTCTGCCGGCTCAGGTAGGACTGGATGATCTCATTGCGCGACAGCTCCTTCCAGTTCGTCTGCTCAAAGGGGCTCTGCAGGCTGGCCTTGGCCTCAGGCTGGTCCAGCTCTGTCCTCGGCTGCTCCGTGTGCACTGGGCTCTCGGCCCGTACTGGCTCTTTCTGGGTCAGAGGTTTGATCTGTCTTGTCATGGGGTCAAAGGTGAGCTTCCGCTCTTTTAACCGGACAGGCTTGACACCTGCCTCGGCCCCCTGGCCGTCCAAGTTCACCGTGTAGTCACGCGGCCGGTACCTCTTCTTCTTTTTGCTGTCCGAGCCACCAGACGAGGCTGCGTCACTGTCAGCCCTGGAGGAGTCCGGGGAGAAGCCAGCCCTGGGCAGGAGGGGCTCAGCCTGGGGCGGCCCCGCCTTGCAGCCTGGCCCCACCAGCCGCTGGTGGCCCTCGGGCTGCTCTAGCCAGCACACTGGGCTAGCAGCACTGGGCAGCAGCTCCAGCCTCCGCACGGGAGGGGTGGACGGCTGGGCCAGCGGCAGTGGTGATGGCACCTGCGTGGCATCGAGCGACTGGGGCCGTGGCGAGGGGCTGGGCACAGAGCCCTTGGGTGTGTATGGACTCCGCTGCCGTGCAAAAGAGCCCTCGTGCCGTGAGTTCCGGGGGCTGAAGGAGCAGCGAGGAGGCCCCTTGGGGTGGGGGGGCCCCGGGGTCTCGTCCGCCCTGTCCAGCTGCTGCAGCACCACAGCCTTGCTCTGCAAGCAGGGCCCAGGGGGCTTGCCCAGGCCCGGAGAGCTGGTGTGTGGCCTCACGGCATTGACAGGGATCTTGCCGCTGTGCTTGTCATTCTCACCATGATCTAGGCGGCCGCCCTCGGGGCCCACGTGCCCACTACTGTCCAGGGAGCCTGGGAAGCTCTCGGGGCTCCCGCCAATCCCGTTGGTGGGGAAGGGTGATGAGTTGGGGACCAGAGAGTCATGGCTTGCTTTGGAGACCTTGGGAGGTGGCCCAGGGTGGCCAAGATCGCGCTGATCCCCCCGGCGCTTGCGGCTGCCCAGCCTGTCCAGCCGCTGCCCAGGCAGCCTCTGGATGTCATTGCGGTTCTTCAGGTCGTGGATGCTTTTGGGTGCGCCGGCCACCCCCGCCTCCGGCCGGCAGTTATGGGCACCCCCATTGGCAGAGCCGGGGGCCCCCGCCAGCCCCCGCAGCGCCGCTTCATTCTGGTGCACGGGCTCGATGAGCTTCTGCCAGCTCCGCAGCAGCTTCTTGGCCCGCTTGGCGAGCTCCTCGTTCTTGGTCTTCTTGCGGACGTCGTTGATGAGCTTCCCGAGTCTGGTTTCCTACAAGAGAGAGACCATGACACACTGTTGGGGGAGAGAGTCCCCCGTGACCCCTAAAGTACCGGCTCCCCAGACACAAAGCCTACATGGGTTTTGGGTCCTTTGTGACATCTGAGTTCTCAAATCGAGTCCTCAGACTCTCAGGTCCTGGAGCCAGAGAGAGCGTTCTCAGAAGCACCATCCTGCAGGAGGCTGGCGCCACGGCCACGACAAGGGCGCACAGGGAAGAGTGTGCCAGGGAAGAGCACACTGTGGCAAAGGCAACAGCGAACAAAGGCCCAGGGCCAGCGTCACCCATGTGGCCTCTCCTGGGGCCACCCCCCCCCCCCCCCCCCCCCCCCCCCCCCCCTCCCCCCCATCGGCCCTGAGGGTGCAGGCATCCTGTGGAGGAAGCAGCCCCAGCTCTGAGACGGAACCCTCCCGCTCCTGCAGTGCCCGCCACGTGCGTGGGCCAGGGACGCTCACCTCCAGCGCCTCTTTGGTAATGGGGTATTTCTCCAGGCTGGAGATGACTTCCAGCACCGCCACCATGTTCCGGATCTGTAAGACAAGAGCTGCTCGTCATGCCCCGGTCCTTCTCCCTACCTCAGCTCACTCCGTTGCCCTCACACGAAGAGCCAAGGGAGCCCCCACCCATACAGCCTCCTACCTGCTCCAGGGGCCAACATGGCACCCAGCGCTCACCCTCCCTTCCATGTACACATCCACCCACCCGCGTGGCTGTCACTCAACCAAAACATGATGTTTGTGAAACAAGATCTGCTCTTGATCCGGGAGACACACTCTATTCTGCCATCTGATGGGGTGGGAGGCTCAAGTATTTATTAAATAAAACGCATCAAGGTTAAAAGAAAAGATCGATACATAATAATCCAATTGATTTGGCTACATTCATAAGACCTTTGCATCCGGAGACACCATAGAGAGCACAAAGTCACAAGGTGGGAGAAGACAGATGCCACAGGGCCCCAAGGATCCCCATCTGGAATATACAGAGACCCTGGGCAACACACCTGTGCTTATCTCCTACTAATCAGGAAACGCAAACTGAACCCTCCGGTGGACACACGGTACACGCCCACCTGGCAGAAATGGTACCTGCCAACACCAAAGAGTTCTGGGCACAGCAGACTGGAGAGCGGGGGCTTTGGTACAGAGAAACGTGAGTAATCTTGCGATCCAGCAATCACGTCCCTTTAAGACACACGCTGCGAGCCAAGCCCAGTCCTACTGCTCATGTTTCCATATGTCACCACCTTGTTTAACTGTCACAACCACCCTGGAGTAGGTACTGTTATCACATTTTACAGATAGGGGAAGGTACAGGTCACGTGGTCAAATGTTATGATGATACCAGGGTCCTCCAAGAGTCGAAGGAACAGAGTGAGAAAAAGAAAGCGCCATAGAAAGAAGCAAACCACAGCTTCTGTGCACCAAGACAGCTCAAACCGCAGGGAGTGAAGTGTCACAAACTACATACGATCAATTCCGCTTACACCAAGCAACACAGCATACTCAAAATTAATTCAAAATGAACCACAGACCTAAACGTCAGAGCGAAAACTCTCAGGCTTCTAGAAGAAACAGAAAATCTTTGCTACTTTTTGACAGACAAAAATTTCTCAGGAGCCCCAAAGCACTAACCATCCAAGAAAAAAATACGGACCAACTGGGCTTCATCAAAATGAAGCACGTGGGCTTCTGAAAAGACACTCTTAATGAAGAGGCAAGTCTCAGTCTGGGGGGGCGTGTTGACACCACATTCCCGCCGAAGGATCTGGGTCCAGACTATGTAAAGAACTCCGGTAACTTCACAACCCAAACAGTTGCAGGTTTCCAGTGGCTGCCTGGCGGGGGAAGCCCACGCCCCGAAGAAGACCCCTCTCCCTTCCCTCCAAGATGACAGTGAGCACATGCGCGCGCGCGCACACACACGCACACACACACACACACACACACACACACTAGCCCCGAGTTACCCAGGCCCGATACAGCAAGGAAAGGTACACCTCCCACCCAGCCACTGCAACGTCTCCTTGTAGCTTTTCCATAAATATTCTTTGTATATACAAGCCTGTGTATACACTTATCACATTTAAACAAACAAACATAGTTCTATGCCTTACTCTTTCTCATTAACATGTGACACATCCAGCAGCACAGACCCTCCCTTTGCTTAGCTTTCCAGTGGGGGGAGGCCCCAATGAGCAGCGCGCGTTGGGGGACACGTAGGTGTTTCCAATCGCTCTTGCAGATGCGGCTGCAATCCCCACCTTTACCAGACGTGACTCTGGGCTACCAACAGACAAGCAGCCCCAGGGGCTGCTGGTTCCAAGGCCGGGAACAACTGTAATTAGCCTGGGGCGGCTGTTCCCATTGGAAGGCGGGAAGCCTGTTTCCCACGTCTCTGCCAGCCCTTTGCTGTATCAGTTTCCCATTGCTGCCCAAATGATCCCACGTGATCACAGACTGAGCGGCCCAAACGCGCCACACGCGTCATCTCACATCTCAGAATCCAGCGGGCAGGAGTGTGCTCAGGTCTCTCTGGGCTGTGATCCAGGTGTTGGCAGGCGGCCCTCCTTTTGGGGGGTTCTCAAGGGCCCGTTTCCTGCTTCTTCAGGTGTTGGCAGAATTCAGTTCCTCATTGCCGCAGGACTGAGCTCCCTGTTCTCTTGGTGGCTGTCACCTGGAAGCTGTCCCCAGCTTCTGGAAGGAACTGCGTTCCCCAGCTCGCCCCGCCCCCGTCTTAAAGCCAGCCTCACGTCTCGTCTCTGACCCCCCAGGAAAGGGTCTCCGTTTCTAAGGATTCCGTCAGGCTGGTATACAGCCTTTGGCACATCTGCAAAGTCCCTTCTTCCCTGGAAGGTACCCCATGCCCAGGTTCTGGGGACCACGATGTGGGCATCCTTGGGGTCCATCACTCTGCGGGCCACATTCAGCTTTTCTGTCTTACGGGCCCCATTTCCAGCTGCAGCCAGCCGGGCTGTAAACTGCAGTGACCACAGAGCAACGACAGTGGCCCTCGCCATGCCTGACACCTCGCGCAAAGCTGTCCCTCTGCCAGGGGGCCAACCAGCATCCTGGCCACAAAGCCCTTCCCGCATGATGCTTCTGTCCAAGGCGGTGGCCGTGAACCCATCCAGATGGCCCCAAAAACCTACGCTCCAAGCCGCGCCGAGGGGGAGGGTCTGAGAACCCAACCCCCCCGTACCTCGAACGTGCCGAGGGCAGGCATGCAGAGCAAGAGGAGACGGGGCGGTCCCACAGGGACAGCAAGGCCACCCGCTCCCTGTCCCCAGCCCTGGGTATCTGGCCCCGACAGGGTCCCAGGCTTGCCACATGGCCTATCTCCACTCCAGTGACCTCATCCTGGTATATTTAGAGCCCTGGGTCCCCACACACTCCTGAACCAGCAGTCCCCGCAGAGCAAGACAGGCAGCACAAAGTGTCCTTGTCCTTGGGCAGACATTGTCCCACTGCCAGACAGGAGGGGGAGGCAGAACACCTGGGCAGCCCGGGGCTGGCTGTGAGCTGGTGCTACAGACACCTCACAGCCAGGACCCGCCTGGGGAGCTGCACAGGCGCTGGGACTGGTCAGGCCGGGGGGCCCTACTGTCACTCAGGCAGCGTGCAGAGGCGCTCGGCCTTGTGGAAAATGCTCTCCCCTGCCTTCCTCCTCCTGCCCGGGAAGCATGGACACTTGGGACCACTTGGGGGCTCAGCCCGCTGGCTCTGCCCGCCTCTCAGGCCATGATGGCAAGGACACTGAGCACCTATAGGAAGCAGCGGCCCGGCATTCTAGGTACATCAGTCAGCAGATCCTGAGAAAGGCCACAAGGAGTCCCGAGCCTCAAGCCCCGGCCCTCACCACACTGGACGGCAGGAAGGAGCCCTGGGGTCTGTGCAGTGCCAGGCTGGGACTCTGGCCTCACACCCAGCAGGCAGTGTCACCCTGGCCAGCCTGGCCCCAACCCCACACAGAAGGCGGTTCCTGAACTTGCCTTTCCAACCGCTCCACCCACTCAGGAGCAGCAGGCCTCCCCGCCGTGATGGGCGGGCAGGTGGGCAGCACAGGCGCCGAGGCTCAGATGTGGCCAAGGGGCGGCTCCCATCCCAGCTCCAGGCCTGAAAAGCCCAGCACGGGTCCCTGGGGCAAGGCAGTGGGGTGTCAGCTAGAAGGCGGCAAGCAGGCATGTCTATGGCGAGGGCAACGCCTGTGTGGGGCCTCCCAGGATGGAGAGCAGAGGCCCCAGCACCTTGGCGACAGTGAGACGGCACCACAGCCCTGGAGAGGGGACCAGAGCCAAGATTCCAAGAGAACACAGCCCGCCTTCTACGAACTCCAGCCACCCCCTGGAGCTGATGCTGCCACCACTGCAACAGGCCACCTGTTTGTATGAAAAGACATGCGCTCTTCGTGACGGCGCACACGCTGCTCCGGCCTGTACTGTGGGGCCTGGGGCCCCGTGCAGCCCCCTGCATCCGGGCCCCTCTCCCCTTTGGAGGTTTCCCTTGGGATTCTTCCCAGTAAAAAAATACCTCTTCAAACCACCTACTAATCGGCTTTCCCAAAGGGGCAGAATCCACCCATCAGGGAGTCGCAGCACCTACAGCCTCTCATTTCCTCTCTGGGGCTCCCTCAATAGATGCAGATGCATTTGTATTTCCTGAACAATTCAGGAGTCTAGTATCACCTCCCCTTTCTACCAATGACGACTTCCTGTGTCAACTGCTCAGGGCTCCAGCCACTCAAGCGGCCCCTTTGTTTTCGGTCTTTGGCCTCAGGAGGGAAGCGATGGCAAGAGGGGTGGGTCCCTGGCTTCAGATGTGACAGCCGACCACAAGCCCAGCAAGGCCCCAGCCTGTCTGTGGATACCCAGGCGCACTCACACGTGAAGCCGGAGGCCAGGTGGGGGCATCAGGGTCTGCAGCATCTCACAGAGGGGCCTGGGCCAGGCTACCCTGCCTGGGGAGGGGGGACACGGGTCAAGGGAAGCCGGTGTCCCATGGCCTACCCACATCACATCAGCTCCTGGCCGACACTCACACACGTGTGGCCGTCATCCTATGGCCACAGCTAAGCCACATGACCTGGCTACTCAGGACCTTTCTTCCCAGCTGCTGCCGAAGGCCATCCAGCCACACTGCCCCCCGCCCCCTCTGACACCCTGTCATAGCACTGGCTCCTCCGGAGTCCAGACCAGACTGCCTTCAGAAAACCTGCCTACACAGAACGCATGGTATCATCTTTAAAACCAGACCCCGCCGGAGGAAAGACTTGAACGCCCTCAACACGTCTGAAAGTTGCTCTGTGAATCGCATCACTGGCCTGGCCTTCGACTGTGTGCAGAGCTGGGCCAAGCACAGGGGGGCACACAGCCACTGAGCAGCTTCCTCCATACCCTATTTCAGGGGATTCGTAGGTGAACCCCAAGCCCTGAGTAATTACCACCCAGGGGGATTTCCACTCCGCTGTGAAACAAGGAACTGAGACACTGAGCGAGTTTTGGTGCTTGTAAGGCCCCCGGTTCATGACTCTTCTGCATGCATCAAGGACTCCCATGCCACCCAAAATCCCCAACCTCTAGGTAACGAAGCTGGACATGTGCAGTCGTGGTGGCAAAGGGGAAACCCTGCGCTCCTCGAAGCCCAAGCACTGGTGGGCTGGCCCAACTCTCATAGGACCCCCACTTGTTGGGTTCCTCCAGAGGCCAAACTCTCTAGCTTTTCATCTTTGAAGCCCCATTTTACAGATAAGGAAACTGAGGGTCCAGGGCTCACCATGCAGCTAGAAGGTGGCAGAGTGAGGCTTTACACTAGCATGGCACAGGCTCTGCCCACACCACACATACCATCTGGTGTTTTACTAAGTGGAGGGAGGGAGGGGACCAGACACCACCAGACGGGTGACACTGGCATCCCGCCCACTCTCCCCAACCTGCCACAGCAGGGACATGCACAGGTGACAAAGAGCTCCTGGAAGCCACACAAGGCCAGCCGTAGCTTCACGCTCAGCAACACCTTCGGATGGCCTCCAGGTTACTTCTAGCTCCCCCCATACCGGGGTCATAGAGCCAGGGAGACCCACATACCCTCCCACCAGAGCAGGGGCGTGGCCCACTCCCAACGCTCAGCCTGAGCCACAAGTCACTCAGTAAAGGAAGCGCTGGAGCCGGCTCCTTTCTAGGCCCTGAACAACGTACACCCAGGGCGGGCTCACCCTGTCTCACTGCCTGGCCCGTTCCCCGGCCACCCTGTGGGCCCACACCTCTGCAGGGCAGCCCATACCAGCTCACTCAGTGGGCTCAAAGCAGGCCAGGGCAGCAGTCAAAACGCAGTTCAGTTTAAAACCAACGATGTGAAAGTTGTCTTTTTTTTTTTTTAATGCAGAATGGTCTAGACAAGAATTTACAAAAACCACTTAACTCAAAACACTTTGGAAGTGTTCAGCAGCAAGCAGGCTGTCCTCCCAAACCCAAACATGCCACAGATGGTCCCCAGCAGCAAGCAGACTTGGAGCCTTTCAATGTGCTGAGCATTCAAATGTCCCCGGCTGAGTCACCATGCCCTGCCAGCCACATAGCGGGTATCAGGCATGCCTGCTGAGGGTGGGGGCACAGGCTGCATGAAACGGAGCTTTGCCGGCGAGTCTGTGGCTGTCATTTCATCCCAGCTGCACCATTTTCAGCCACGGCAAGTCTTCCTGCTTCTGATAACTCCACACATGTTCCCAGGCGGATGCTGTTCTGTAACTCAAACTACCCCTGTCACAAGTTGGTGAAAGAGGTGGCACCTGCCTCTCCCCGAGTGCCTGGCAGAGCTTGGCCCCTGTCCCACCCAGTTTCCAGGAGTGAGAAAAAGAAGTTAGTGTAGTCTGATCCTCCTTCTCGGCTCTGGAAGGTGCCTGCCTGGTCTCACAGTTAAGCAGGAGCAAGGGGAACTGCCCTCAGGGGATGCCATGCCAGCGCTGTGCTCTGCCTGGCGAAGGCGCCATCCTCCACCAGGACCCAGTGGAAGCCTCACGGTCACAGGGGCAAAGTCTCTCTCAGAGGATGGACAACACTGGAGCAGGAGATGGGGGCTGTCCAGGTGCAGCTGCCAAGCTCACCACTTGCAAAAGCACAAAAGCACTTCCTCATCCGTGGGGCCCATCTGCTCCCTAGACGCACCCACAGCTGGCCCAGGACCACAACCTGCACGGCCCGACTGGCATGCACTCACAGCCCGGAGCGCACCCACGGCCAAAGCACAAAAGTGCAGCTACAGGTTTGCCCGGGCCTAGGGGCCTGCCCTCCACAAGCAGCCCAGGTGGAGGCGGCCGGGGCCTGGGGTGCCGTTGGAGCTCCCCGTCAGAACTCCAGCGGGGTGGGGTGGCTGTCATCCTGGGGCCCGTGTGAACGAGGCTGGCAGAGGAGGAGGCGAGTGGAGGGCGGGGAGGTGGCACTCCTCTCCACAGCCCTGGCTCCCAAATGGTCCCTCTCTCCCTCCTGTATATCTCAGCAGCTCTTCCCAACAAAACGACCAACTTAAACTCTCCTGACCCCCGAATCAGGTCAACAGGGTGTACAATTCTGGTTGTAATCTGACCCTTTCTGAGAGCACAGGATCTCTCAACACGTCATCCGTGAATTGGTTCATTCCTGCACGGACACAACTGGAAAGCCAAGCCGAGTGCTGATTCTGCCAGCCATGCCCCAGCGGGCCGGCTGGCAGTGCACCCAACGACAGCCTGCCGGGTGGAGGGCTCTCCCTCCCATCCTGCTCCTGTAGGAACAGCCAGTAAGGATGCCAGTTGTACAAGAGATAATGACCTGATGCCCATAGAAGGGACGCACGTACCCAGTGCTCAACACACACGCACGGGGAAAACGGTTGATCCATGATGAGAATGAGCCAGCTTTTCAGAAACTGAAGGGAACCAACCTCTAAGAGACTAAGTGAAACAGCGAGGTGACAATGCACTCCTGCGCTGCCAGCTGAAAATGCCCGGCGGTGGAGCTGGGCAGACACAGCAGGGCCTCCAACCTGGACGTAAGCAAGGTCAGCCACCAACCTGACAGAATGTTGGGAAAAGCTCGGATCGTGCCTGGAGGCCCTGAATGGCACACTGACCCCCGTCCTCGAAGACTGTGCCCTCCGGGGCCAGGCCAGGCGGCTCCGTGGCCCCACTGCGATGCCAGGAGGCCACCCCTCCCCGCTCCCTACTGTCCCGTTGCTCCTGAGCTGTGTGTGCAGCTGCAGGAGTGGCAGTGGACACAGGGACCTTCTCAGTGGGCATGCCTGCACCAGGGGCCACCATGGGGAGAACCAAGGACAGCGCCACTCGTGGCACAGGAGAGCGAGCCTGGGCATTCTGTGTCGGACAGCACGTAAGGGTGGACTCTCATAGCCTATGACCCAGCAAGTCCACTCCGGGGCACGTACCAATAGAAATGCGAGCGCATGTGCACCGAGAACGGTGGGCACAGTCGCATTCAGAACAGTCCGAACTGAAAACCACCCTCATGGCCAGAGCGTGAGCGACTGAAGTGTGGTCTAGCCAGTCAACATCGAATGAAGCAACTACTGCGACACACAACACCAAAGGTGAATCTCGACGCTGTCAAGTGAAAAGCCAGGTATAAGAGAACACCATCTGCGCGGGAGTGCCAGACTTCCCAACGGGGACAGAAGTCAGGGAAGTGGGGTGGGAAGTGGCCAGGAGATGGCACAAGAGTGGCTTCAATTTGGGTGTGTTCCCTTCATAAACATTCGCTAAATGTGAAACTTAGGACTCGAGCACTTGGCTGGATGCTGTACTTTAATAAGTTGACCTTAGAGGCCATCTCATCCTAAAAACAGAAGCTAGAGCTGCTGGGGTTGAGAGAAGGGGGAGGTACTGGCGAGCCAAGCCCTCCCCTCGCTCCCTTCCCACACTGCAGCACGGCCCTTCCGAGGGTCCCACATAACAAGGTCAGAGAGCCCCTGCACCCCGAGCCCAGGCTATCCTGAGACATGTGGCATGCGCTGCTTCACAGCTCACAGAGCAACGTGCCCACACGCTCCTGCCCTGGGCAGGGGTCAGTCTGGGGAGGACAAGGGCACTCTGAAGGGTCCAGGGAAGGAGCCCTCTGCAGCTCGGTGTCCCCACGAGGAGACAAGGTGACTGGAGCAAGGCAGGCAGCACCTACTGCCAGCACTGCCTGCAGCACTGCGCTAGGCGTCTGTCCCTTATCACACGGGGGTCTCCTCTGAGACCACAGACCTCCACAGCAGGTACTGCGCCACTGCCCCCACGAGGAACCAAGGGGCCTGTCATACAACTGGGCCCAGGCTCGTGGCTGACCTAACATGCTGATCTACGTCGTGCAGTCAGCCCCGGCTTGCCTCCATGCAACTGGCCATTAGCCAGTCGTACTGGTGACCTGGAGAGAAATGGACAGCTGGCTCGAGGGAGGGACATGGGACAGGGAGGAGTGTGCACGCCTGTCCCAGAAAAGACACAGCAAAGAAAGGAGACTAGGAATTAAAGTGGGGAGGCGAATCACATTTGAAAATCAATTTGCCATAAAAAAAGGTCAAAAATGAAAAAGCCTTATGATCATTCCAGTCAGTGTAGAAAACAAACATTCGACAAAACTGGACAACTATTCCTGATAAAAACTCTCAGCAAATCAGCAATAGAACGTTCTCCGCCGGATGAAGTGCTTGTACAGTGCCCACAGCTAACGGCATACTTCCTGGGGAGCGGCTGACTGCTTCCCCCCTGAGAAGAGGTACAAGGTTGTGAACTCACCACTCCCACTCCGTCTTGTCAGGAGGTTCCAGCCAGTGTAAAAGCAAGGGGGGAAAAAAGACATCCAGCTTGGAAAAGAAGTAAAACAGTCACAAATAACCTATAGAGAAAATCTTACAGAACCTACAAGTACAAAACACAGCTGAGAGAAGTTAAAAGAGGCCTCAATGAATGGACAGCCACACAGAGCAAGTCAAAGGATTGGAAGAATTAATGTGATTAAGATGTCAATTCTCCCCCAAAACTGATCTAGAGATTCAACACAAACCCAATCAAAACTCCATCAGGGTCTTTGGAAGACATTGACAAGTTGATTCTAAAATTTATATGGAAACACAAAGGTCCTAAAAAAGCCAACAAACTTTGAAGAAAAGAAAATTGGAAGACTTATATTATCTGATTTTAAGACATTCTATAATCAAGACAGTGCGGTATTGGAGCAGATACAAACAGATCAACGAAACAGAACAGAATCCATTAACAGAACCAGACACGCGTGGTCAGTTGATTTTTAACAAAAATATTAATAAGGCAATTCAACAGGGAACAAATCATTTTTCAACAAATAGTGTTGGAATAACTGGACAGTCATATGCAAACAACAACAACACAACCCCAACTCCTATATCACAACATTAACACAAAGTGAGTTATAAACCCAAATATAAAAGTTAAAACTCTAGGACATCTAGGAGGAAAATCATAATGATCTTGGGTTTGGCAAAGACTTTAAAAATATGACACAAAATGCACACATTATAGAGAAAACATAAACTGGATTTCACCAAAATTGAAATTCTTTGCTCTTCAAAAGGAAAATGAAAAGGCAAGCCACAGACTGGGGAAAAATACATACAAATCATCTTAACTATAAGAGGACTTGTGTCTAAAATATATAAAAACTCTCAACTCAATAATTAGACAAAGAACCCAAGGGGAAAAATGGGAAAACGCTCTTTCACCAAGGAAGAGAGATGCATGGCAAACAAACACTTGGAGAGATGCTCAGCATTATTAGACATCAGGGATAAACAAATTAAAATCACCATGAGATACCACTGCGTATCTATTAGAAAGACTGAACTGAAAAAAACCGACCACACCCAGTACTGGCCAAGACACAGGGCGACTGGAAGTCTCATACACTGCTGGTGGATGTATAATATTCTGGCAGATTCTTAACCCCAAATTCTAACAACCTGTGAATGGATACATGAATTGCAGCATATCCATAAAATGAAATACTACTCAGCAACACTGTTGATATAAACAATACGCACGAATCTCAAAATAGATATGCTAAATGAAAGAAAAGCCCAGACCAAAATAAAACCCAAAAGAGTACATACATATTGCACGATTTCACCAAATTCTAATCTACAGTGACAGAAAGCAGGTCAGCAGTTGCCTGGGGACAGGGGTGGGTTGCAAGGAAGATTACAAAGGGCCAAGAGGACTTCTGGAAATCATAGACGTGTTTATTACCTTGAGTGTGATGATGGTTTTTAAGGAAAGTCTGACAATTAAGTTCACAAACTTGTTGCAACAATGTTGCTACCTTTTTCAATATCAGAGGGATTATTCCTTATGAATTTGTACCAACTGGACAAACAGTTAACCAAGTTTACTATTTGGAAGTGCTGAAAAGGCTGCATGAAAACGTTAGATGACCTGAACTTTTCCCCAACAATTCATGGCTCTTGCATCATGACAATGCACTAGCTCACACGGCACTGTCTCTGAGGGAGTTTTTAGCCAGTAAACAAATAACTGTATTGGAACACCCTCCTTACTCACCTGGTCTGGCCCCCAATGACTTCTTTCTTTACCCAAAGATAAAGGAAATATTGAAAGGACACATTTTGATGACATTCAGAACATCATGCGTAATACGACGACAGCTCTGATGGCCATTCCTCCAGAAAAAGAGTTCCAAAATTTCTCTGAAGGATGGACTAGGCACTGGTGTCAGTGCATAGCTTCCCAAGGGGAGTACTTCAAAGGTGACCATAGTGATATTCTGCAATGAGGTAGGTAGGCAGCACTTTTCCTAGGATGAGTTCTCAACCTTAATTGTCCAACCTGATATATCTGTAGGTCAAAATGTAGCAAATTGTACACTTTATGTGTACAGTTTATTGTATGTCAATTACACCTTAATAAAGCTGTAAAATACCTACGCAGGCAGATAATAGGTGCAACAAGGTCCTAGAGAAAGTGGGTGGTGGTAGGCGAAGAGAAGGAAGGCTCTTTGTTGAAGGTGAGGCATCGGACCCCCCACAGTGGTGACTCAGCCCTCCCTGGAGGTGGAGGGTGGGGCAGAAAGTTCCTTCTCCTTTCAGTAAAATGCAGAGAGCGCTGTCTGTCCTGCCAGGGGTATCTGCCAGGGGTATCGCAGGACTCAACACCTGCAATACTGCATGTAAGGCACTCCTCATAGCAGACAGGGCTCTGGCAGGCAGCAGTAAACACCAGTTTTTCCTTCTGGGACATTCTGCATGCCCCCAAAACACCTGTGCAGCCAACAGACTGCGCAGTCTAACTCTGGGTTTGGAAAGGTGATTCTAGGCTTAGAGCCAGGCCCAGTCCTAAGGCGACGCTGCCAGGTGGCCGGAGCTGGGTAACAGTGTCTTATAGATTGTGAAAGAAAAGGCTCAGCAGCCACCGAGGGCTGAGCTTAATGACATGAGCCCTCCTCCGCCTGCCTGAGGGGATTCATCAGACTTCGACTGGAGACCCAGGAGAGGCAGCCAACTTCCGTGCTCGCAGGGGAAAGGCCAGCAGCCGGCAAACATCTGCACCACGTCTTAGGCAAAGGACAGTCTGCGTGATACCCTGTATCTATCCTCTGGACACGGAAATAGCCTGACAGCCTCTTTCCCGAGCTCTGCATGGTTTTCTCCCACGGGAATTAAGCTCCTCTGACTGAATCTGTCTGAAATTCCGACTTCCCCCCACCCCAACAACTGAGCTAGACCCTTGTTACTCTCAAGTAGGGCTCAGCCGTCCCCGGGAGCCACTGTGTCCCCGGGAGCCACTCTGACTCACAATCTCAGCTCCAGCCCAGACCTCTCGATCAGAAGCCACATGTGAACAAGCCCACTGGGAGATTTCAGAGAGAGCGCGCACAGAACCCCCCGCCCCAAAGCAGTGGGTTCCGCTTGGGACCTTGTGCTTGGCCAGTTTGGATTCTTCCCAGCAGCAATGCCGCCAGCACCACCTGCACTCTGCTTTCCAGAGCACAGGGCCCCTCCCAGGTTGATCTCATCCAATCCCGATGACAACCCTAAGTCCAGACAAGGGTGTGACGTGCCGAAGCTCGAACGCCTGCAAACCAGACGGGTCCCTGCGCTGCCCTGGCAGTAGGGCTGCAGAGGCCGCCCACCAACGCCTTTGCCAACCCAGGAGAAGGCCATGACCAGAGGTGGTGCACTGGGTCCAGACAAACCACCGCAGGATGGAAGAAGAGTTCATGGCTGGGCTGGTGGAAGACGTGCTGTCAGACGATGGCACCTGGCAATGTCACTGCAGGACCCTCAGCCCTGCACACTCGGCAGCCCCTCCTGCGGATGTTAGCAAACTGTGTGCCACACGCGTTCCTTCCAAACAGGAGTCACACTCACCTGCTTGCCTCCCATGACACCTGGAGCCTGTCACCACCCCCCACACCAGCTCTACAAGCTGGGCTGCCAAGGGCCCCGGCCTCATGCACCCCCAGAGCTCCTGCCCAAAAAGGCACCTCCCCTCTTCGAAAGCCCAAAGCCAGGGCTTCTAGGAGAATTCGGTTTTACCTCCAACAAGGACCAAACCGACGACCGTGATGACGTCGGTAACATTTCCTAAGGGGAGACCACGCTTTCCTGGTTCCAGCCAAAAGCCTACACAGCTCACTGCCTGGGAAACAACTGTTCAACGGTGGCGCCTGCCTGGGCATCACTCACCCCTCAGTTGTGAGAACACAAGTCAACTAAAATAAAAACTCACACGTACAGCCCGCGCGCACAGCACTTGGCCAAAGCTGGCCTGGCCTGGCTGGAGCTGCCTCTGCCAGATTCCTACCCAGCCAGACTCCATGTCGAGGCTCCTGCAGGGCCACCAGCACGGGGCCTGCAAGGACAGCCCAAGTCCCCAAACAGGGGAGGACGGCAACAGCCCTCAGCAACCCTCACAGGTCAAGAACCTGGCCCCAAGGAACCCTGGCACCCCTCCCCGGGCTGTGCGGAAAGCAAGACCGGGCTGCTGCCTTACACTGCCCAGGAGTTTTGGGGAGCATGCCCTCTCTAGAAAGAGAACAGCCCCCGCACCCACCCTGCCTTTCCTTGCCTGCACCACGCGTGACATTCCTCTCAGCTCTCACTGTCGTCCGGCCCTCCACCTGCAGGTAGGTAGGTGCCACGAGAGCAGCAACCTTGGTCATGTTCACTGTCCCCTCCGTGGTGCCCAGGACAGTGAGTGCCGGCACAGAGCAGGGACTCGATACGTGCTAATGAATGAATGAACAGACAGCCTAACAGATGCATCGGGTCCCACCCTACTGCTGTAGGTCCCACCGTGTTTACTCCACGTCAAGGTCTGCAGCCACCAAATAACTGGTGTCTGGAGAGCAAACATGCCTCGTCCTGTTTCCACGTGTCACCGGCACTGGCCGGTCATGGGAACAGGGAGGTGACGTTCAGTGGTCCTCACACCACCCCTCTCCCCCACGAAGGACAAGGCAAAGGGCTCCATGTCTGGGCGACCAGGCAGAGGGGAAGCCGCGGCCAGGGCAGGCGGAGGCCGTGGCTGTGGTGGCACAGGCTCTGTTACTCATCCAGGCAAACATGTTTGCTCAGCAGGGTCCAGTGGCTTTAGGGAGAGTCTTCTATTTTCAATGCAGTGGTCCAGGAAGTTACCACAAATATTTTCTCCAATTTACCTTCTTGGCAACCCTGAAATTATTCCAGAGGGTTACATAAGGAGGGAGAAGGGGAGCCAGGGGGTTTGCAAAGCCAGGCAGAAAAGCAACATGGAAAGCAAACTTCACAATCCACAAGGTCACTTGGTGAGAGGATTATCCGTAAGGTGACAGCTGGCACTGCTGGCTATGGCGGATGGGTGGCAGGTGCTGGGAGAGGATCATTGCAAAGGCACAATGGAGGATCACCACACAGCTCCTGAGGACACCGGCCACCAAAAGCCAACTCAACCACCTCTTCCCAACCTTCCCTGCTGGGCACCTGGGAGAGAGGAGCCTGACCACCCAACAGCCGCCATTTCCCGGCTCCCCAGACTCGCCTGCATCCCACGAGGGATGGGGCAGCAAAACCGACCTGAGGCCAGGACCCTGCCCCACTGGTAAATGTCCCAGGAAGCTCAAGGTCCCGTCATCACACGGGTTCCAGAAGCACCACAGCAGCTTCTCCTAGTTTGAAATGCATGCTGGTACCAGCAAAAACACTGAGAACCGGGAACAGAGGGGGTTGCGCTTTTCACTGTATTTCCTTCTGTATGTCGTTTGCTAACATGACTTCCTCGGTATGTTAAACCTATTTTTTCAAACGTGTTTCAGTCGGTGTTTTCCCCTTCTCGTCCTCACCGTACAGATGATACCAAACAAGAGAAAAACAGCCGTGTGACAAGGTTCGGGAGGGAACGCAAGGATGTTTGTTACTACACCTGCATCGCGTGACAGAGGTTACGCCGGCTGCGAATCTCCACGTGTCACCCCACCCACAGGGCTTGGCCTGGGCGCCTGGGCCTCATCGCAGAGCCGCTCCTGAGACGCAGGGCTACTCTTTCCTCCTGGAGTCCTAACTCCAGATTGCTCCTTCTCTCCCTCTACTTCCCGGTCTCGCCTCAGGCAGCGCCAAATCTGCACCACAGGCCCAGGTGCGGCCTCTGGACCCCATAGCCCACCTGGTGGCTCTTCTTCCACATCTCAAAGGGGCTCGGGGTGTCCTGGACCAAGGTGCAGCAGCAGCACCCTAGGAGCAAGCAAGCCTGAGCCCAAGGGAGCCTCCTTTTCTCTCACCTCCCACAGGCACTGCACCTCCAAATAAACCAACCCCATTAGGTGGGTCTTCTTGGGACCCTGATACTGTGGGCCTCAGCCCGTCTCTTACCCCAGTGCTCAGACAGAGGCTCTGTCTCTGCATCTGACGGAAGCCCCAAAACTTTGGATGCACTGTGATGACGTCTGAGCTACCACGGCATGGACTGGGCACAAGGGGCACCCAGGGCTTGATGGTGCCCGTGCTCCCCTCCCCTCCTCCGACAGCATCTACGGAGGCACTACTGTTGGCGCGTGTCCCCTGAACCCCAATAACCCCAGGAGACATGCCAATGGGAACACCACCACTCAAGCGTGACCGCAAAGGCCCCGCTCTGCAGCACTGCCCTCCTGGAAGACCCTCACCCCCCACTGGCCTGAGCCACGGCGACGTT
This sequence comes from Rhinolophus ferrumequinum, assembly GCF_004115265.2. Lineage (NCBI taxonomy): Eukaryota > Metazoa > Chordata > Mammalia > Chiroptera > Rhinolophidae > Rhinolophus > Rhinolophus ferrumequinum. The sequence goes on from NC_046301.1 coordinate 50,081,333, forward strand.
TCTCTGGATGACTTTCCCATCCTGTCCACAGCGTGTGACAATGACTGAGTTGAAACTGCATCACTGACACTGTTTTCTTTTTCATTGAACACTTCTCCTCCTGCTGCGTCACCCTCCTCACGATCCCGTTTACCAGCTCCAAGTTCCACTAATGCGTCGGAATGTCCGTGACCTCCGGCTGCTGGACATTCCGGTTCCTTCCGAGTTCTCCTACGGCAACCGAAGCTGCCGTGAACACCTTCACATATACAGCTTCCTCTTTTTTTCCTTGGAGACAAATTCCCAGGGGTCAAACTTTGCTCCACGGGTCCAAACACTTTCATGGCGACTGGTACGACCTCAACTGTTTTTACTTCCCCACCTGCACAAGGCAGTGGCCCTGCTACCAAGGGAGGAAGAAAGCGCCAGGTCCCTGAGAGGGGGGCCACCTTCCTGGGAAAAGCGCACACGAGAGCGGGGCTGTTCCCATCTGCCCTGGTCACCTATGCCCCAAGTCGGCCCGGGCCTGGCAGGGCGTCTCCAAATGACCAGAGGGGAAGGGCGAGAGGGCCCTCCGGACTGGCACGCGGCTCAGAGAAGGAGGAAGTGTCTGCGGCCAGACCAGGGGAGGCAGGAGCTGAAGGCACACGTGCTGACTCCACATCTATGGCGCTGCCACATTACACACTGCCTCCTACAATAACAAAGGCTCCAACAGCCTCACATTCGGAGTCTATTTTGGCAGCACCTCTTGGTGGCAGGAAGCCGGCTTCCCACTGTCGTTTAATGTCCATAACACCTAAGATTAGAATCAGAACAAGACAATCGTGCGTGGGCAAGCATTAGGACAAGCTCATTTTCAAAAATCGACACTGGAAAACCTTAGAGAGCACCCTCACTGCCACCCGGAATATGCCCGCTCCTGTCCCGGTCCCTGCGGACACACGCAGCTGCTCCCGACAGTGTGGGCTGCTTGGTGGCTCTCAGCCACCGTCAGTCCTGCTTTCCCATGGCATCGCCGCACAGCCACCTCCTAAAGCTGCTTGCAGGCTGTCTCCTTGCTGCTCCCAGGGCCCAGTTCCGTCCCAGCCCCAGCTCGTTCAAAACACGGGCTATTTCTTTAGCCTACATGGCTTCTGGGGACATGATGGTGATGGCCTGGCCTGCCTCCTACACACGCCTTAGCATCCTCGTCAACCCAGCACAGAGCTTGCTGGAAGCACGAGCTGTCCAAGGGTCCAGAACCCTGTTTTTCTCTCTCCCTAACACAGCAAATAAAGTCCACAAAACTTGTTACCATCAAGAAGTAACATCAACAATTAACATCCCCCGCACACCCTCCAACGGCTGCTGAGCTGTGCAAGTTGCACCGCGTTGGCCAAGAGTCCCAGGCTCCTGGGCGGCTCCAGAGCTGGGCACCTAGCTCGCTGCCCTGCTGCCCTGCCACCCCGTAAGTCCACAGCCCAGGGGCAGGCGCAACACTAGCAAAGACAAGCTCCTTCTGACACTGGCACATCAGGCCGCTCTGTGCCCATCATCTGTAACAGGCGTTAGGACGAACTGGAAGGGAGAAAATGTGCTAAGATGACAAACAAATCAAATATAATGAGTTCACCAGTGGCTGAAAACTGGGATAATGCTACTGAATGTAAACCTAACAGCTACAATAAATAAAAGTAAAAAATGTAGCACACTGACTGGGGAAAGAACTTATACCAAACCCTGAATTCTACTCCAAGCTCCCGAGACACCCCCACCACCCCAACAAGGGACACATCCCCACGCTCACCTGGATCTTGAGGACAGAAGATGCCTGAGGAGACACTAGTCAGGCCACGGCTCCAAATGCCACCTGAACGTCAGCTGGCCCTTTACATTTTCCCACTTTACTCTTATCCTAAGCAATAGTGCCTGGGCTTGGGGAGTAGGTTCTATTTTTTCTAGCGCCATTAAAACAACTGCAGAGCTATCAAAATAAAACGGGGTCCCCTCCCTCCAAGTCTGGAAAGCCTTTCTGCACCCCCCCCAGCCTACAGTCAGTTGGCGACACTGACCACCCCCCCAGCCTTCACACCACGTACCGGCAGCCTCCTCGACTCACAGCTGAGCTCGAGTGTCTGCCCCTTGGAACAGATGCCACGCTCCTCTCGTCAATAAATGCATGGTGTCTCCAGGCCTTCAGGAAGCAGATGTGTGGGGCCACAGCCACAAGTGGAGGGAGAAACAGGACCACGCTGCCCTAAACACTATTTTTTCTGACCCAGAACCCCACATTAAAGTGAGGGGCAGAGAACCCATCAGACACTGCTGCATTTCTGCCTCTGCCAAGCTCCTGAACAGGGGATCTTCTCACTCCTATCTCTGCAGGACTTTGGTTGGGGCCTCCTCAGGGTGGGGGCGAAGGGGAGGCAGGCAATCCTCCAATCACAGTCAGGGCCTGCTATGGCCAGACTCCGCACAAGGTGGGGGCAAGGGATACCCCTCAGGCCCTGGCTCACAGAGCCCCATCCTGGGGGTGGAGACAGGTGAGTGTCCCAGCACGGGGCTCCTGCGGGAAGAACAGCAGTCAGAACTACAGACACAGAACAGGGGGAGGGAAAGGGTTTGTGAGGCGAGGAGGGAGAGGCGGGCGGAGGCCCCGTGCCAGCGACATGGGTTTGGGAGTTATGCTTGTCTTGTGGAATCGGGGGCACCCTGGGGGCTTGCCGTGGAGGGCTGAGTTGGGCTGCAGTTCCTATCGTTCCTGAGGAGCGTCCTGAGCTCATTTCACTCCCTTGGTGGAAGCGTGTGTGTCCAGACCCCTCCATGTGTTGCTGGCACTGCTTCCCTGCCTCCACCAGCCTCAGGCTGGAACTGGGGTTCAGCAGTAGCACCCTGTAGTGGGCAGGGCGAGTCCCTTCCCCTCCTCTGAGCCTCAGGCCTCATCTGCTCCCGGGGCGGCAGGGAGGGAGGGTGCCAGTACCATCCCCCAGTACCAAGCCCCCAGATGCTTAAGGACTAGACAGTGTGTGCAAAGCTCGCGGCCACCAAAGGGTGATAACCAGCGCTTGTCACAGAGGCACTGGCTCTGCTTCTGCCCCTTCCTGGCATAGCCCTGGGCTCCCACCAGGCTGAGTGAAGGGACAGCAGATACCACCCCCCCTCCATGTCCACTCCCCTCCCAGTGGTAAGCCTACAGGTCCTGCCTGTTGTCGGAGCTTTGCTGGAAGACGCGCTAGGAAGAGAGTTGGGTTCTTTACAGCCTCAGTAAGGCCGATAAAGTATGACCTCATTTGTTAAGCAATTTTACATGGAGCTCCACAATTATCATCCAGACGCTCCAGCGTCTATCAACCGCCTTTTACAGGCGGGAAGGTTAAGGCACAGAAAGGTCACCTAATCTGCCGGAAGTCACACAGCTGGGTCCAGGGCCCCGGTGGCTGGCTCCCAAGCGCCAGTTCTTCACCACACGCTCGGGTGCCTCTGACAGAAATACAGAGCTAAGGCCTGGCCTTGAAGGCGCTCCTGGACTGCCTGGGCGGGCGGGCAGACCATGAACAGGGAGCTTCGAACAGTGCAGGCTGGGAGGCTGTGGGACGTTCAGTGTTACGCAGCCTCCAAGGAGGGGGACAGTAACAGGAGACTGCAGGCCAGACCAGGAAGGTGATGACACGCCAGGCGGGGGTCCAGCAGGAGCAAAGGGCCGTACTTGCATACAGCAGCAAGTACAGACAACACAGATGAGAGAGGGAGGGGGCCGCAGGCAGGCCATGGAATGAATCCCAGGCCACGCTCAGAGCAGGGAGTGACACGGTCAGACTGCAGTTGTAAATAGCTGGCTCCATCTGCCTGGCGGAGAACTCAGAGCTCAGCAAGGAGACAAACCTACTGGTGCCGGCCAGCTCCAGGGAGAAAGATGGGGCAGGGCAGGGTGGGTGTGACATGAAGGGGGCCACTGAGGCAGGAAGAACCCGGGGCTCAGGGCAGCAGGCTGTAGAGCCTACTGTGTTTCACCCGCTCTAGATGTGCTGTACGCCATCGCCCACTAAGACAGACAAATGTGCCACTGGAAGAAATGCCTACCTCACCCACACTTGCTTCTGCTTGCAGCAACCCCGAGAGCTCCGAGGTGAGAGCACAGTCTCCCTCACACCCCAAACACCATCTGGGACCAGATGCCGTCCCCAACTGTCCCCTCCCCTCAATCAACACTCGACGGATCCTAAGGCTAGCATCCCCGGCTTCTCTCCTCCCGGCAGCCGTCACACCTGAATGCCACACATCCGGGGCCCAACGCCACCTCAGCCCCACCAGCAGCCTGTCCAAGCTCAGTCTGCAACAGGGGCCCTAGTGGAAGAAGCCTCTGCGTGTCCGAGCTCCTGGAGGTCCTTCTGCCTGGACGGCCCCCCTCAAGCGGCCCCACCCACCCGCGTTCCTCCCCACCTCTCCCGCACAGGGCCCTTACACCCGTCACCGTGTCACCATGTCGCCGTGCCTGTGCCCACCCAGCACTGCGGCTCACAGGCACCTCCTGTGCCAACGGGCTGGGCCTAGAACCCAGAACCTCCTGCTCGAAGGTCACAAGCAAGTCGCCACCATGGGTCACTCGTGTCTCTGAGCTAAGGACAGCAGGTACTCCTGCGGGACCGTGTGGGAAGCTGCCTGGCATGTGGTCAAGTGTTGGCCAGATGGGGGTCACCTGTCAGGGCGACTGCTAAAGCAGACGTGACCCCCAGGGCTCCGGGGCTTTTCTGAACGCTCAGGCAACACGTGATGGGAGCTCCAGGAGAGCCCGGGCAATGCGCTTCAGCAGTCTCCCCCCACCGGAAGCAGCAGGGCCCCAACACGGCAGCCTGTGTGTGTCTGGGACAGGCGTGTCCTCAGCTGCCCAAGGCTCTGCCCCCATGCGCAGCCCGGCAGGCCTCCCGGAGCCAATGCCAGCTCCACCAGCACCTGCCCTCACATACCTACCCTCAGCTTTCCAGAAAGGGAGTGGGGGGCGGGGTGCTGCGGCTTCAGGGAAGCTCTGTGGCCCGGTGAGGCCCCAGGTAGAGCCGGCAGGTCAGAGCATGACGCTGACCTTTGAGCTCCAGCTCTGAGCAGAGCGGTGGAGGCGCAGGAGGCGCCCACGGAAGTGCCCTCCACACTCTGCTGCTGTGGAAACCACCCCCCCAACTTTCACTGACACACCCACTTGGGCAGAGACTCAGAGCAGACATACACAATATTCAAAACGCATCCTTCTAGTAGCAGAATTCTGGAAGCCAGCTCCACAATAATGAAACAGCTCCTGTCACGGAATATTATGCTGCAGTTAAAGAACTGAGTTAGGCTTGTAACAAGGACAGAAAGCCAGGACACGCTGAGGGAAATGAGCTGGCTGCAAAGTGACAGACCTGCGTGCCAGAATTTATTTAAAAACCACGCACAGTATTCTGGGACGTATCTCTACATGAGCAGGAGACGTACTCCAGACCCACGACAGTGGTTTTCTCCAGAGGGACAGAAGAAACGGCATTAACAAGAGGCCAAAGGGGCCTTAGCTGTAAGTCAAACAAACATGTCAAGTTTTAAAGGAAAATGCGTTTATTGCTTGTGTGCTGACAAATCGGTGAGAACAAAAAGAACGAAAATGCAACATTTTAGGTAGAGGACAGGACAAGGGAAAGCCCAGAGTGCTGGCCACACCTGGACGTGCAAGCTGGGGTGGCCCCAGGACGTGGGGGCCCTGGGGGGACTGTAAGCCGCTGGGGTCCTGAGGCAGGGACTGAGCACCTACGGGGTTCGCACACAAGGACACTGGCTTTCAGAGACCCGGGGTATGGAAGGTGACCCTAGGTCTCACCTGCCAGATCACACGTTTCCACGTGTCAGGGTAACTTTAATAGTGCCTTGTTCACTCTACGCGTCCTGGTCTGGATGAGAAGACATCCAGTCGCCCTGGCTACAAGGACAGGGAAAGAATCACAGCTATGCCTCCTGACACGGCCCATACCACTGCCGCCCACACGTACGACAGACCACACGCTATGCCTCTGCTGTAAGGACACCGTCCCATAGAGTCCTAGAGCGACACTGGGGTGGCGCATTTCACAAATTCAGAAGCCAAGACTCAGAAATCAGATTCTGCCCCAGGTGACACAGCTCACAGAGTCTGAGGTCTCAGTGTGGGCAGGGCTAAGATGAGGCCCTGGGTCCTCAGACTGAGATACGGGCCGAAGGCCATCATGCCCAGGTGAACGAGAAGAAATGGATGTAACACAGACATTAGATCCAGGAGCCCACCTCCATGGGGAGCAGACGCAGGAAACTCCACTGGCATCCACTGCACCCATCTGCTGCTCATGGCAGCTGCTGTCCCCATACACTGAAAGGAGCAGCAGAAGGGACTGGCATAGGGCATCCTGCCAGGATGAGGCACCTCCATTTGCCGAGGCCAGGAGTGGAGTCTCCAGGCTGGTGCTGGTTGGCATAAATGGAGAGGAGGTGAGAGGCTCGGATGAATGGTGGGTGGGGGACAGGCGTGATAAGCCAGAGGGGTGGAAGGGGCAGGTGGAAGATGCCCAGAGAAGGGCACCAGTGCCAGACCCCACAGCGCTGGAAGGGAAGACGCCGAGGGCTCACTCTGCAAACGGGAGCCCCTCAGAAAGGAAGAGCTGGAGGCTGCACAGAGCCCTTAGTAACCAAGTGCCTTTCACACGTCTGCTGATTGTATCGGACTCGTGGCAAATCTTGTCATTCAGTCACGCCAGCTTTCCTCCTTCCTTCCTCACCTCACTCACACACTTCCTCACTTCTGCCTCCTGCAAACGGACGGGTGTCGGCTCACGACTCTACCAGGCAGCTCGTTAGGTCAAAGCAAACCTGTGGCTCCACAGGCCAGGGCCCACCTGGGTGAGACGCATCGGGATACCACAATGTCAGGCTCTCCGGAACTGCTCTTACTCTGCTCCCTACAAGATCATGATGGCTTTTGGGCTGGGTCCCCCAAAGCACAAATGCCTTCATCTAATTAGGAATGCACCAAGTCTGCATTCTCAGTGGGTCCTTCCGTCTCATTGCCTAGCAGCGTGGTGCTAGTCAGTAAAGCAGGGGTGCTGGGCCCCGGGGCCGGGAGCAGAGGCCGCTGGGACTCTGGACTCTCTGAAGACTGTCTGGCCCCCATAAATGAGGCTTGCACAGTCAGTACAAAGCAGCCTCAAGATGCAATGGTATGGGTTGAAACAAATATGACACTCGGCATGCTGAGATCCAGAGCAATTTTTATAGTCCAGCGGTGAGGTTAGCAACAGTGGAGAACACAGCCAGAAGATGGAGCTGGTCAAATTTTCTTTTGGGGAGGGGGGCGGGGGTGGTACACACACACCAAGAGGCAACATTTCTCTAATATCAAGAAGATCTTGGACATGGGCGCCCAAACCCACCTAAACTGCACCCTGTAACTGCTGCAGCCAGCAGAGAACAGGCACGAGTTCATTTAGCAGCTATTTACTTGCTGGGAAAATAAAAATGTATTGCGCATGTGCTGAGGGGGAAGTCAGGGAGACAAGAGAGCAGGACGAGTGATTGTCCTGAAAGCTTTAAAGAAAACAAGCAGTGCAGCATGTTAGAGAAAGGCTTCCTCCCAACCGCTGGCTCAGAAGAGGTGTCACCTCAGCCCTGGAGCCCCAGAGAGAACAGGCAGCAAAGGACCTGGAGCTTAGTGGCCCTGCCCCCTTCCAGGCAGCTGGCTCATCATGTACTCTTGAGGGACTGTGAGCACGGCCCCCAAAACACTTGAACCGAGAGAACCTTCCGGCAGCCAGCGGCAAAGGCACAAGGAGCCCGTGGCCTGCAGCCCAGATCTCCATCTGCACACACACCCTGCGCCAGGGTCTGCGCGGCCACATCTGTCCTGGACCCCACCCAGGAGTGTGCTGGAGCCAGGTCACAGCAGACCAGGAGAGCCTGAAACTTGCAGTAACATTGGGAGCCAGCTGGTAAACACAGCCAGTTAACAATGCAATGACAGAAACTTACAGTGAGTTATAGTGAAAACACAGGTGACGAAATACTCAGAACTCATCACTTCCTACTTATTTCCCCATTCACTGTTATCTAGGTTTCTGATTATTCATGACTATTGTATTCCACGGAGGGAATGGTGCCCTACTACTGGGCGTCTCCTCCCAACTCCACATTCGTGACATCATGTTAATAGCTTGAAATTAGCCTCGCTGGAAGTATTTAGACCGAGGAGATTGGCAAAACACTAGAAATCTGGGCTTGATTTATTGTCAGGTCAGTGGGCTCTAGATCAGAAGTCTGAAAACTATCCAGCCCAATGCCTGTTTTTCGTAAATAAAGGATTTTTCCCTCATTTTATTTTTATCGAGGTAAAATTCATGTAACATAAAATTAACCATGCAAATAAAGTTTTATTGGAACACAGCCACATCCATTCATTTTCATATTGCCTATGGATGCTTCTGCGTTATAAATAAAGGCAGAATTGTTACAGACTCTATATGGCCAAAAATATTTACTATCTGGCCCTTTACAGAAACAGTTAGTCAACCCCTTGGGGTTCAGATCTAAGAAAGTGATGGAGAAAATGTTGATAATGCAGATGAAACTTAATAGCATATCATGTCTGTAGCCATTACATTAGGAATTGCACACACAATCGGGGAAATATTCTACTATTTGAAAACTATTATCTGATTCAGCAAAGACATCACATGACTCATTAATATAAACAAAAATATCCATCAATATTCATGTCCGAATTACACTCAAAAGTTGACTGTAATACAGAAAGTTCAGCAAAAATCAACGAAAGCAGTCTATGGGAAAGAACTGGCTCCATAGAATTGACAATAGAGTGTCGTGTATTTCGTTATTTGTCAACTGTATTCTACCCATCCTTTATAAACTTATGTGTATATATATATATATATATATGCATACTTTTTACCCTAGAGAACCCACTGTCAAACATTTATGGGCACACCATACAAAGTAAAGCAGAGTTCTTCATTATTTCAAAGTACTTGAAAGAGCATTTGAATTAAACTAGAATCCATTTGTATTACTGTATTTCAACGTTACATAGAAATGAAAAGAGGGAGGAACTGGATTCTTTAGAAATTACAATGACTGTAAATTACTAAATGTTAACTAAAAAACCGGTTCTACGCTTTATTGTCTCCATATGCAAACAGAATTTCTCCATAGTGATGATCAAAGTCTAGCAAAATCTTACTTAATCTATGAGTTTTGTTCATGGACACAGTGCCCCCCCTTTTATGTTTCCAAATCAACGTTTTTTGGAAAGTCAATACAAGTTCAATATTTAATACATTCCCTAACACTTTATACTTTGCTTTTCTTATCATTATACTGAAGAAATGCAATGCTCCTGCCTTGCCCTCCAGTCCCACTTCAAGTTTCCTGGGACACCGCTCAGATGCCATCATTTCATGTGTGTGCCATGACATGAAAGAATCTAGAGGCAGGGTGACAGCAGCGAGGAGACTCTTTACACGGGTGGCCAGCAGAGGCCTGAAGGAGTCTGATGGTCGCAGTGGTGGAGAAGAGGCCTGGACAGTCATGAACGAGGAAGAGGGAAGTGTAAATTGAGGTAGGAAAGGAAAGGAAAGAGGGGGCCCCGTCATAGAGCATCTGTGGATCATGACGTAAGGGGTGGCGATGTCTATTCTCAGTACACAGCGTCTTAAGTGACAGAGTGGTGTGACACTGGTTTGGAAGGGACAGAGGGAAGTTTTCCAAGAAGGAGATGGTCAGGCTTAGCCTAGAGCTGGAGGAAAAGAGGATGAATGGAGAACTGACATTTTGGCGGTTGAGCCGCTAGAACTTCCAGGAGGAAAGCAGGAATTAAACTAGAATCCATTGAATTAAACTAGAATCCATTTGTATTACTGTATTTCAACGTTACATAGAAATGAAAAGAGGGAGGAACCTGGATTCTTTAGAAATTTCCAAGCACGAGTGACTCAGGAGTTTGAAGGAGCCACAGGGACAGCTCCATCACCTAGGATGCAAACCTGGAGCCCACGCACGTCCACCGTCCTGCTGGGCTGGACCCCAGGCCCCCGAGAGCATGGAGAATGTGGGTCTATGACTGGTGGACGTGGCTGGAGTAAAGCATTGAACATCCCTGCTCTGAACCTCTCAGAAACACGAGAGAGGAAATACTCTCCTCTCCACTGCAGCACACAGAGGCCCTGTGACCCACTCTATACCTGATTGCTCTAAATAGTTCCTGAGTGCTCTTCAGGCTAAAGTAGTCTACTTCTATTTTCATTTTTTTACAGTTTAATTGAAAAGACAACGGAGTATAGGAGAAACAAAACCGAAAACCGTTCCCACTGCCCCAATACACGTGCTTCCCATTTTCCCCAAAGTTCTAGTTTTTGTGCCTCTCCCAGTGGGCACGGCTGACAACAGCGCTCCTGCTTCATCAGGTCAGGCTCGTCCATTCCACCACAGAGCCTCTGGATTGTCCTTCACGACTCTGTGCTGTGGGACCCTGTGGGTGCACCAGGCTTCCCAAGCTTCTCCCATGCCGTTTCATTCATGACATTAATGACAATTATTACATGAATATATCCATTAACACTGCTATTAAAAATCATCATGCATCTGTAAATAATTTCCAAGAGTAAAATGACCAGATCAAAGGACACGAGCATGGTTATGCCTCTTGCTACATAGCGTGTTCCCCCAAAAATAAGACCTCGCTGGACAATCAGCTCTGTAAGGCCCGGTCTTATTTTACTATAAGAACATAATATGGAACGTTATATTATGGAACATAATATAATATAATACAATACAAGACTGGGTCTTATATTAATTTTCGCTCCAAAAGACACATTAGAGCTGACTGTGCAGTTAGGTCTTATTTTCGGGGAAACATGGTAAATAGTTTCCAAAAGGGTGAAGTATGAAGTAGCGCCTGGGTCCTGCCAGCAGGGTGGTGTGGGTTGAGGGGAGTGGGGTGGGCGATGGGCCCAGTCTTGATTACCTGCCAATGCCATTTCTTCCCACGTTTTTGAGTACAACATGTATTGTCTGATTATTAATGACAACATTTCTCTGTCCGGTGATATCTGAGCTCTTGCGATTGTTAGTTCTGAGTACATTCTCCATTAAGAAAGGATACTGCCTTCCTAAAGACAATTTTGCACAAATTTATTCTGATCTCCCCCATTTGCAACCACAGTACAGAGGGACTTAGAATAGTTCAGGGGAGTTCCACCCCAAGCACCTCTTCCAAAGAAGTGTGCCTTTTCTTCCACAAGTCTGGGATTTTGTTCTACAACCAATTTCTTCCTGTTTCTCCCCCAGGGAGCTTTTCAGAATGTGTAAAGTTATACAGTGCTGTCTGGTAACTGCTCACTGCTCACACTAAAGGGAAGAATATCTTTGAGAAAACACTGGCATCTGTGAAAACCTAAGTTAAATATACAAACTCCTCCAAGAGGAATAACCTTCCCCACCCCCAGAAAAGTGGAGGTACCTACTATGTACCCAGCAATTTCCCTTCAGGCATTATTTACCCTTCAGTAGGGTAGGGCTTGTCCTCACTTAATAGAGGTCAGCAAATTTGACAGACTGACAGCAAGTAACTGATGTGATTTGTCCAAGGTATAAATACCTCAGACACAGATGTAGAGATTTGAACCCAGATCTAACTCAAAAACCCTTGCATATTAAATACTTTTCTTTCTTTCGTTCCTTCTATCAGTCCGTCATTGTTTGTTATTTGGGGTGGGGGGGGTGCCCAGGATTTCTAGTTGGTTGTTAACCTCATTCATCAAGCTACACTACTGAAGGCTTTCTTCTCCACTCGTGAATGGAGCTGACATGGCTCAGAGGCTTGAGAGACACGGGAGAAACGAAGGCCAATTGGCCAGGGAGAGGTTGGGACCCAGAGGGTGACTGGGAGGGGACAGGAGCCTCATCCTGCATCCCCATGCCAGCCCAGGCACAACCTCCTCCCCCACCTCCCATGTGGAAAAAGACAACACAACCCAAAGCTCTCACCCAAAGCACAGTGATCCAAAGCCCTCAAAGTGCACTATTCAGTTCAGGTGAGCATTAAAATTAAACAGAAATTGAGGGGCTGGCCCAGTGGCTCGGGTGGTTGGAGCGCCGAGGTCGCGGGTTCAATTCCCACATGGGCCAGTGAGCTGCGCCCTCTACAGCTAAGAGTGTGAACAACAGCTCTCCGTGGAGCTGGGCTGCCGTGAGCAGCCCGAGGTCGGCGTGAGCTGCTGTGAACTGCTGTGAGCTGCCATAGGCTACTGTGTGCTGCCAGGAGTGGCCGGTGGCCATGGTGAGTGGCCGGCAGCCGGCGTGAGCTGCCGTGAGCCGTTGTGAGCGGCCAAACAACGACCGGCAACCGACTGCCTCAGCCAAGGGGAGCACAAGGCCCATAACACCAGCATGGGCCAGGGAGCTGTGTCCTACACAACTAGACTGAGAAACAACGGCTTGAATCGGAGTGGGGGTGGGGGAGTGAGGTGGAAGACGGGGGGGGGGGGGGGGGGAACTAAACAGAAATTGAAATCAGTTCCTCATTCTTACCAGCCCTGTTAGGTGCTCACTATGCACATGTGACCGCGGCTCCACACTGGACGGTGCACAGAGGACTGGTGCTCTGGGAGGAGGAAAGGGCGCCACAGGCTTCTGGCGCACCCCTCCCGTCTGCAGTGGGTGCACTGCTGCCTCAGGATGAAGCAAAAGCTCTGAGGTCAGTTCAGCAGCTACTGAACCTCGCTCAGCCCCAGGCTCACCTACGAAAGGGGTGATACCTAACGCAGGGCACAGTCAGCGCTGATGCTGTGCTCTGTCACGCTGTTTGCTGTCATAGCTCAAAGGTGCAGTCCCTGCGGAGACAGCCCTTGTGAAGACGACACTAGAAGGCACTGAGCAGTTGATCTGAGTAGGCTCGGTCAGGGGACTGCACGAGGTCCAGGCTGAACGTCAGCTGCCGGTCTCTTACCCAGGGACGCACGAATGCCCCCTTCTGCTCCATCCAGCTACACGGCCTCGGGCAAGGACAGCCCCCCGCCCTTTCCCCTCACACGTAACACACAGTACCGGCTCCCTCAGGGTCGTCTCGGTGACCACACAGACACTGGGCACTGTACCAAGCCCACCCACAGGCCCAGCCTGTCAGGATGACAGCACCAGGTGATGGCACCGACAGCCCCACGGCACCGATAAATAGAGCAAGGCCACAGCACAGCTGGGGTTCAGGGTTCAGAACCCTCTGCTGTGGGGAGTCCTGGCTCAGGCTTGGCCTGAGGGAGGGAGGAGGCTGGTGCACTCCTGTGGGACTAGGCCGTAGGGGTTCCCCATGCCACTGAAGGGAGCTGGGCAAGTACTGCAACACCCACAGCTGCCCACCTCCTTCCCTGGGTCCTAGCGCCAGCATCCAGAGTCTCGACTCCCCAGAACTGAGCACCACACTTAGGACACACTCAGTGTCCGAGTGCTGACCATGCCACTATGGCTCCAAGAGAACCCACAAATGACAGAGGGACCCCGACGGGCTGAGGTCTGGAGAGGGCCAAGCAGCCATCAAAGGCAGGGGGGCATCCTCCAGGGAAGCAGCCACCCCAACTCCAATACTCCTTTGCAAAGCAGCTGCCCTGCCGCGGCCCCAGCAAACCTGACTCTTACCCGAACCCAGTGTGGTCCTCCCAGACCACCACTCCTGTGCTCATGTGGAGCCGGAAATCAGAGAGGGACCACAGCCATTCGGACACTGGTCACTGGCCCTAACAGAATGCACAAACTCACTACACACCAGCAGGAAAAGAACCAAGTGGGGCAGGAGACACACGCATGTCACATAGGTTAAAGGTGCTGCAAGAAAAATCGGACCAAGATGCCAGGAACAGCCAACAGACAGTGCTCCTGGGACAGCTGACACTGGCCTTGCTGGGCCCAGAACCTGGAGGCAGGTAGGAAGGGAAGGAGAGAGGGAGAAATGAGGGAGGGTGGGCCATCCAGATGGGAGCACACAGCAGGTCACAGTGGACTGATGAGCAGCTGAGCATGGGTGGGGAGAAGGGGCGCGAGGGATGCTGAGCCCAAGTCGGGTACAATGTGCTGTGCTGATTCTGTCTAGGGCCTTTTGGTGGCAACTGACAGAAAAGCCAGCTCAAATGGGCTTCATCAAGAAAAGAAACCACTGGGGCTGGCGGGTTAGCTCAGCTGTTTGGAGCGTGGAGGTAATAACACCAAGGTTGCCGGTTCAATCCCCGCATGGGCCACTGTGAGCTGTGTCCTCACTAAAAAAATAAAAAGAAACCACTGGCTCACTTAGCTGAAAAGTTCAGAGCAGGGCTCACCTTGGGCCATGGTGACTTAGTTCCCCTCGCTAGACTGGTCTCACTACTGAGCAGGCCGTAACCAGGCAGCAGATCCCAAAAGTGACCTGCTCCCATTCTCGCCCATTCAAGCCTCCCCAACTACGCAGCAAAGTGCTAAAACTTTCATGGGCTTTGATTGGCTTAGAGGCTCATTTTTGAACCAATCACCAACCAGGAAGACGCAGCCCCATGATTGGCTAGTTCCCAGTCACTGACCATCCTTTGGACATGGACCAGAGGGAGGAAGGGCGGGGACAGGAAGGGAATGAGAGCTGGATGCACAGGCCTATTAGTAGCTGCCACGCATGTCAGCACCTAGGATAAGTCAGGCCTGGGGCCATGTCCCCTCCTCAACAGCCTTCCTAAGCATCTATGTACAGCCTCCTGAGAAAACTAAGGCTGCAAACTTAACCTCATCCAAGGCTGCACGGGGAACAGCAGAGTCAAGATTCCCACTCAGTTCTGCCCAACGACAAAGCCCAAGTCTCCCACCCAGAGTGTCTTCACTGTATGTCCCCTAAAGAACTCAGACTTTCTCCAGTCAGCGACACGGCCCCAACAGAGGGGATGAAACATCCCAGTCTGTTTTCATGCCCTCCCTCTGCAGCTGGTACGGAGGGGAGAGCAGGAGGCAGGGAACCCGTAAACGGCTGCACCACACATCCCTGGAGATCCTATTTGCAGGAAGGGGGCCGCCAAGGGGAGGGGACCCCAAGGTGGCTCTGAAGTGGCCTGAAGAGCGAAGGCACCACCAACTGACAGAGCACCGTATACCGGAGGCAGGAGGGAAGCAGGTGTATCGGCTTTGGAATGGGCTGCTTGCACATCCAGGACAGCAGGCGGCTGGGAGCCGTGGCTCTGAGAGCACCTGGGGAAAGTCTCAAATGCCAGACAGGGGCCCAAGCAGTGCAGGGCGGAGCTAAAATGCTCAGGGGGAAAGAGGCACCGCTGGGCACAGGGTTCGGAGAGACCAGAAAGGCCAACACAGCAAGGTGCAAGGGGGCCATGGACGCAGGGTATCGCTCAGTGCTCAGGCCTCGTTCATTCCATGGAGGCACATTCAGCACTGACGGCAGTGGGCACTGAGGATGGCACGGTGACCCAGGAAGACCGTCTGGAGTGACAAACACAAGCACATCCTCATGCCCAAGGTTGGCTCCCCTTACGACGCAGATGCCACCTCCTGTTTCCCAACGTGTGGGAGCACCGCACCGAGCGGATAGCAAACCACGTCCACCCCGTTCCTAACACAGGCGTGTCAGCCCCGGGGGCAAGCAGGTGCCCTGTCCCCTGACTGAGCGGGCGCTGACAGGCCAGTCCAGGAGAAACCCTAAGACAGCCCAACTTCCACCCCCTTTCTGTCCTGCCACAGGGAAAGGGTACAGCAGCTGGGGGCGCCTACCGCTTCTGCCTGCACAGCAGACCCTGCTTCTTTTGCTAGCTCCTCCCTGACTTCCTGTGGGTACTGACTTTCCTACAGGGCTCCCTTCACCCCACCCCCAGGCCAACCCAGGCTGACTCTCCAGTTTTCAAAGTGGAAGCAAGCAAGTGAATCCCTTCCTGAAGGGATGAGCCTTCAAGAGATCAAACCAAGAAGCTGCTGTATTTCCCACCTCATGGAAGAAGTACGTCCACAAGACAGACAGATAGGCGTGCGCGCGCGCGCGTGCGCGCACACACACACACACACGAGCTGCCAAGGACAAAAAAAAACAGAAATACTGTTTCCCTCTCAGTTCTCCCACCCCAATTTCAATCCCAAATGGCACTTTGACTCAATGATGCGAGGAGGAGAGGTTACAAGCAAAGGCAGGATGACCTCACAGAACACCTGGCGGGGCGTGGGGTGGGGTGGGGGGTGACGCTTCTGCCCTTTGGTGAGAAGTTAGGCTCCTGCAATCAATGGCGGCACTGGCTTATCCACCGACCTTCAAAGTGAGAACTAAATGCTTGAAAAGTTCCTTTAAAATAGAAATGAAAGTGAAATATTCATCTACAAACCTTTTCCCCAGTCGCACGTAAAACGGAACATGTGACCCACTTCTGTCACTGCCAGGCTGTCAGTATCCAGCAGAGGAGCAGACATCACCCACTTCAGGTGCTTGCTGAGAGTCCACCAGAAACGCAGGGAGGGAAAAATGGAGAAGGCCATGAAAATCACCTGACCCTACCTAGCCCTCAGTTACCTAAGAGGAAGAAGCCAGACCCGGAAATGCAGGCACCAGCTTCCGGTTACCCAGATAAACCAGGGGAGGGGACAGACAAGAGGAAATGGGCAGGACAGTAAGATCCCACCAGACCTCCCAGACCCCGACTGGGGCCAGTCCATGCCTCTGAGCTGAGAGGACATAAGTCCAAAGAGCTTGACTCTTGCCTGGGTCGTGGGCACCGCCTTCTCGTGACTATAGGAGCCTGTGTGCTCCGCGCCTCCTGCACTGCGTCACCTCCCCGGCCAAGCCTGGCCCAGGCAGCTACTGCAACACCAGGAGAGCTCATGGGGACAGGGGCACAAGCAGCCCTGTGGCAGGCTCTCTGGGACTCCTGAGTGCTCCCCAGCCCAGGATGGGGTCGGAAGCTGTAACCTGCACCTGTGCACACACAAGGTAACAGCAAGGTGCCCAAGTGGGACCACAGGCAAGTCAGACTGCAGGACCCATCAGAAGGAATGGTTATTCAGAACCCAATCCACCCCATCAGTTACTCTGGATCTTACATTTCATTTAAATCCATTTTGCCATCTGGACCCCAGTCGCCCAGGCCCAGCATTTCGCCCAACTATTTGATGGCGCTATCATCAAAGAGGTGATTAAACCAGCAAGTACCCGGGAGACAAGGCCAGCTTGCTCCGCGCCCCACTACCCCCTTCTCCCACGAACAGACCCTAGACCCTGATGTCTCTCTCCTGGGGCATCCCCTTTATTCTGGGTCTGTCCGGGTAGAACTAACACCATGCCCAGATTTAGGGGTGAACCAACCAACATAGCCTGCTAATTCCAGCAAAGCCTAAGGGCACCAAAAAAATTCTGCTGGTGCTTCTGGAAAAAAAAATCACCTGTTCTCTCTTCCCCGGACGACGAGGGTGAATCCTGAAGCTGCAGGGGCTGGGGGGAAGACACAATACTGTGTGAAGGCAACACTATAAAAGATGGAACAGAGAGATGGTCTTTGAGTGACATGAGCAAACCAGCGCCTTTACTTCTTAAGCTCCTGTCATGAGCATAGGGCTACCCTCCCTCTGGGGGAGGCCCGCCAACCGAGTTAGGAAAGGAAGTAGAAAACAGGTGTTCTGCCAGCAACTACCTAACTCAACACTGGAGGCAAACAATGAAACAATCAGCGGAAAGGGTCAACTGTTCCTATATTACATATCTACACACCAGTATCACTCACTCCGACAGGCGGCACGAGAAAGCCAGCTTGCCAACTGCTTGCCCAGCACAGGGGCAAGAGGCACCGAGCGGGGTAAATAAAGCTGTGAAGTGGCTTCCAGCAGGGCTGGCCTTAACAAGAGGAGGGCAGTTAGCTACCTGGGGTCAGCCGGAGAAAATATGTGGACACCACGGCCCCGCCCAAGTGGGCCACGGGCCTGACGGCCAGAGGGGGCACGAGAGCTAACTTGGGATGGGGGATATCAAAGCAAGCCATCAGAGGAGGAGAAGCAGCCAGCGCCCAGTGTGTGCAGGCAGAGCTGCAGCCAGCCCGGCGGGTCAGGAGGCTGCCCAGGGAGCCAAGTCTCAGCAGGGATGTGGGTAGGGGATGGAGCTGGAGGTCCCAGCAGGGCAGAAGGGCTACCTACGGGGCCCCCAGTGCGAGCTGCGGTCACACGTGCCTGAGTCCCCCATCAGTAACTCACCTGACTGCTCGCATCTACACCTACCGTGTTTCCCCAAAAGTAAGACCTCACCGGAAGATAAGCCCCAGCATGACTTTTCAGGGGGACATCCCCTGAACATAAGCCCCAATGCGTCTTTTGGAGCAAAAATTAATATAAGACCTGGTCTGATTTTTGGGGAAACACGGTAGAATCCCCGACCACAGCCATGGCTAGCCACTGACATCACCACTCTGTGCACACAGCGACGAGCGACTGGGGTCTCCGCAGCAGCCACTTTCACTGATCCTGACAAATGAAACCCAGTGAAAGGAGTGTCCAGGAAGGGTCTGGTTTGTCACATGACCAAAAAGGTCCAAAAGGGCCCAAAGTGGCATGTGAACAGTGTCTCCTGGGAACAGCGCAGGCTGGGATCTAAGATCACAAGCCCTCTTTTCCGTCGGGGTAAAAAATGCCAGCCGAAAAACAAAAAGCAACAACCGCCTCACATCTTTCCCTGGGCCAATTCAAGAGCAGCACAAAGCATTTCCTCCTGGCCCAGAATAAAAAACGCCTGTAGAATCTCGCACAGGGATCCTGAGACCGGGCAGGAGAGTTGAGTACCCGCCTTGTAGCCACTGCGCTCTCATGGTGACAGGAGACACCGCAGCAGGTGAGTGCAGGATGGGGGATGGGTTCCAATCCAGAGTGATCCTTTCTAGCTGTGTGCCCGCTTAGCCTTTTCCACACCAGCACAGTACCTGCCTCCCCGGGTTGTTGTACACATTAAATGAGTTTTGAACCTGTGAGAAGTGCTGAAAATTACAGCACCTCGTACCTGCTCAAGGTTGACAGCCAGTTCCCAAGATCAGCCCTTTTCACAGGAAGATCAACAAGCATCTGAGCACCGAGTGGCTGGGGAAGTTCTAGGCACCTGGGAAAGAACTCAGGGTCCACGACCAGGGAGCTTGTGATCCAAGAAAAATGTGATTAACAAGATGTCTTATCAGCAGGAATGTAGGTTTTAAGTTATGTGCAGTGCCTGAGGGAGACTGTCTTAGATTGAAGCAGGAAAGGTTTCTGGAAAAGGGAGAGCATTTGGGACGGGGCGGGGGCGGGGCAAATTAGACCACAACAAACAGGAGGTGCAAAGGTTCCCATCAGAGGTGTCACACACAGACAAGGTCAGCTCGCAGATTTAAGTAAATGCTGTTTGGATGACAAGATACAACATCATTTGAAAGCACAACTAGATTAGCTTCTGTCCTTGAATTTTCTCAAAAAAAAAAAAAAGTAAAACAAACAAACCGGCTACTCAAAGTACACCTGTCGTTATGTGGAAGTTCCTGAATGTTTCTGATCATAAAAGTGGATCCTGACAGACAAAAGGTTAGTTAGAAGCCACAGGCTAGAAGATTTTAAGGGGGAAAAGTTGTAAGAACTGGGCAGGAAATGGAAATGGCAAAACTTAACATTTAAAAACACTTCATGTTTGTGAGGTTAAAACTCAGAAGATGCACTAGAATTCAATTTCCATGCGGGCACTGCTTGTTGGGGCGCAGGGGGGCACGGTGCTCAATTAGCCAGCCGGCTTCCGAGCCATCCAGCGCTGGGTTTAGGCCCAAAGCTGCCAACAGCCTCCTCTGCGACACGAGACAGATTACTTATCTCTGCTCTCCTCTAAAATGAACTTCAGAGAAGCAACCAGGATGCGAAGCGCTCGCTGCACACTGTTCCTGGCCCACAGTGCGTGTTCACTTCGGAGCCTCCAATGGATGAAGACAGGAAACTTCACTGTAGTCCTAGGAGCATTTCAAAGCTCCGAACCCCATCTGCCCCGCAGTGACACCTCCCCTGACGTGACCCTTCTCTTTTAGCGGGCTCCACACACACTCACAGAACCTCCAGGAACTCGTGGATCAGGAGTCTGGGAGTCCAGACAGAGGGCCCAGGCGTGTCTGCACCCCCCACCTGGCATGGTGGCCCTGGACTGTTTCCAGTCAGCTCCAGCGATAATCAAGAGCTCCCCAAAATACAGCGGGGCCTTCCCCCCAAGGAACTCCTGCCGCCCGCTCCTGGGTGTGCCTCCAAAAGCCACACAGAGCAAACCTAACACCAGGACACAACAGCACTTCAAATACTTGAAACCAGCCTCCAGGCCCTTCACAAAACCGGACGCCTGCCCCTTTCCCATCCCGCTGCTGAGAGCGCGAACCACTCAAGACTTGCCAGCTATTCCTCCAAACTCTCCGTTCCTCTGGGCTCAGACGTGAACCGAGAACTGACTTCTATACCTGACCGTAAAATGTTTCATTCTGAAAACTCACATGATGAAGGATTCTAGAAAGTCCTTTTACGATCTTAAGAATTCTAAATCATCTTTCAGTGAGATGCACGAAGAACTGTTTCATTTGGACCCGAGCGCCGCAGCCCTGTACGGCTGCCCTGAGCCGATTCCCTCCACCAAGCAGCGCATGTGCACTCTCTATGCCTGTCCTCCTCCCTGCAAGGGCGGCTCCAGGGCCCCCGAGGATAGGGCCACGCGTGTCCAGGTCTGCACCCTGCGTACTCGCACATAAGCACTTGCTAGAAATGTTTATTCAACGGCTGAGCTAGTTTCTTCAGTTTTACCGTATTTCTCTATAAACGGCATGTATCATTTGGTAATTGAGATGTAAGTGTATTGCCTCCCAAGACCTGGAATTCATTCCGAGTATTTTTAAACGAACGCAGCATGCAGAACATTGGTCGGCTTTCCTTATGCAGGACATGCTCCCCCGTTCGTGG
The DNA here is from genome assembly GCF_004115265.2 of Rhinolophus ferrumequinum. NCBI lineage: Eukaryota > Metazoa > Chordata > Mammalia > Chiroptera > Rhinolophidae > Rhinolophus > Rhinolophus ferrumequinum. The sequence continues at coordinate 50,102,279 of NC_046301.1, forward strand.
AGTCCTTACGTCACTTCTTGCTCCATTCTACACGTGTGCCCCGAGGGTGGAAAGGAGCTACTTCAGAAGGGGGCTCTGAGCGTGGGCACGCCGAGGCCTGACTGAAAATGCGCTGCCTACACCGCCACCTGCTGAACCACCAACTCAGTCGCCCCTTCTGCCCACCGGCTAGTGGGTCCCCAGAGGGACACGTGGACCCAGGACAGCCCACCAGGTAGTAAAAGGAAAAGCACAACTTCTACGGACAGAGACAAAGCCCACAGCTTCCAGAAGGCAATGTACAGCGGGGGGTTGGACTGGAGACCCACCCACTGGGCTACCAAGAGCTCAGGCTGGGGCCTGGTTCTGGTTAAACTGAGAAGATGCCCATAAGCAAGGCACAGGCGAGGACGGCTCCCCTCCGTCACCCAACCCCAAGCCTGGCACCCTTGAGGTATGTGTCTGGCCACACAGTGGCATCTCGAGCCCAGGAGCCCAGGTGACTATGGCGCCTTTTTAAAACTGTATCAGGACAAAAGTCCCTGCCCACAGGCTGATCTTGGACAGTCCTCCAGGCCTCTGTGACCTCCGGCCAGGACAACATACTGAGCTTAAAGCCACCCCTGAGGACTGCCCGGACAGCTCCGTGAAGACGGAACGTGAAGTCCATCTTCTAGGGGAGAAAGAGTCACAACACGGGCACACACCTGCTTCACAACAAACACTGTTACCTGCCGATCTCCCACCGTCACAAAATGCCACAATGCTCTCCTCATAGAGCCTGGTCACAGTATAAAGAGCAAAAACAGGAATATGACTGCATTTGGGCAACAGAGCCATCAGGCAGAGACACGTTTAGATTTCATATCCTCTAATACATTGGAGAGAATCAGAGCCACAGCCTTCCATTTCACAATTGAGCGGAGTCCTCTTTCCTGTAGACCCAATGGCGTTTTGCGTTCACATCCGAAGTGCTACAATCTGGAAGCAGAAAACAAAGCTGGAACAGACTCATGGAAAGGTCCATGTCTGCGGGCAGTTGCCACACCAGTGTGGTCTGGCCCAGGACTCTGTCCCTGACAGAAATCTTAAGATGTTTCCGGAACAAGCTGCCCGATATTATCCACCTGTGCGATCTATCACAGGTAAATCTAACTGAACTGGGAATCACATATAAATTTGTGCAGGAGAAGAGGCTCCCCTATGTTTTCTTACCAGCTCACAGACGCTGTCCTCTTGAGCCACCTCAGAAGCCATCTCTCCATCTTTGAGAGCAGAGTGGTGGCGTTTAGAGTTGGAAGCACGTCACTTAATAACTTTGGGTAAGTCCCTAACATCAGGGCGGTCACCTCACATGAAGTCAGAAAGAAACAAAAGTATCTTGTCCTCTTAGCCACAGGAGACACTAAGCAGCACCTGTCACTGTGCAAAAAGGGGAGACCAGTCACTCGGCCCCCTTCCTTACAGGCGGTGGGGGGAAGCAGGCGATGCTGCCAAAGGGCCGCGCCGAGCTGTGTGAAGTGTGCACCTCTGTGTAGCATTTTGTTGGAATTGTGTTATTTTACAAAGTTCACACAATGCACGTGGCATTCAAATAAAAATGTTCTACAACAATTCACATTCGTCTCGGCTGCCCCTTCCATAACCTGAACCCCGGATCCAGAGGAGCTTTGCGGGGCATGTCCTCCAGTTTCCAGTCCCACTTTGCAGGTGAGGAACCTGCAGCGCAGCGAAGCTAAGCGGCACCTTAACCTTCAAATTCCTAGGTGGGAAAATTATCCTTCTTGCATGTGTCTCTCTGCAAAGGTCACCTCCCCTTGGTACCTGGTGTCTGCAGAACTGCGAGAAAGAAAGTGGTTCCTAAGGTTTCTCGCTGGAAAGCGTGACCACTGGGAGGCATTTACACAGCTGTCCAGGGCAAGTTCAAGTTCCTCTTCCCGCAGTGGCTTCTCGGGCCTCTCCCTGCTCTGAATACAGCGACGCTCACCTGCCTTGAGCAAGGCCTGCCTTGTGCTGTTATTCCGCTTGTCGTGGGGACATACTTTTCTCAGATGCCAGACGAACATCCGTTCCTTACGGCTCTACAGAGTTCTGCATTAGAATATTCCTGACTGAACTCTGGAGCCTATAGCAGTCACAAGGGCTTTGTGGTGATAAGGGGTTCAAACGTAGCTCCTCAGTCATAGGTCCCAGAAAGATTCTACGAGTCAATTTAACCAGCACTTAGAAGGTCCACCTAGTGCTTCTGCTCTGAGAGAGAAGGAAAACGAACCATGCTCATGAAGACTGATTCTGGGCAGGAAGACAAAGCCCGAACTTGCGTGAATCAGTGAGTGTCCCATAGAAACAGGAAGCTAATCACCTGCTGAGAAGACTGTGCTGAAGTGGTGTGACTGATTTCTGGGCAGGAGAAGACACTGCCCTCAACTTTATCCACAACCAAGCAAGATCAAGCTGGAACAAATGCGCACACTGCACTTCAGATTTTCAACACTCTGGGCTGACATACCATGAAAGAGTAAGATTTCAATTATTCTGAAAAACTGTTAGTTGCTTTCTGAAAAGGAGTGTAAAGGATTTACTTCAGTACTGAGTTGGCAGAAATTAACTCAGAACCTGCTGCTACAGAAATTCAAATACTCCAGAGGCTAGAATTTAGAGCAAAAAAACAACTTTCCTCTTAAGAACTCTTTTGTCAAGGAGATGCTCAGTAAATGTTACTTTGTTACTTCCCTAACTTTTCAGATACTTGTGGATATTAGGTCAGCGGCTTGACATTAATTTTTCAAGCAAAAGCTGTTTGTTAACCATAATTGCATGTCCATAAAGGTAAGCATTACATGACACAATTCTCTGTATTTTCTCTCAGAAGAGGTTTAATTTTAGTGTTGGCTCTTCAACTCTGTCCCCATTTTTTTCATGAGCATCTTAAATATGTGTCAACCAACTATCCAGAAGTGTTCATAATTGGGCAAAGCAGAGAAGAGCGCCCGTGCGGCAGCAATGCCCTGTTGGAGCGCCCTCACTCTCACCTGGGCCCAGGTCAATCGTAAGAAACTGCAGCCCTGTGGTTGCACCTTCTCCATCAGCAAACTATTCTGCCACATCTCTAAGTTTCTATACACGGTTTGAACCAAGCCGCACTCCTGTCAAATGACTAGTAACAATGCTCACAGACACTAACAATGGCAGCATTTAAAGGAGGCACTTTCTTCATCGCTCATATTCAAAGAGACAATTTCCCAATTCTATCAACTTATTTTAGTAGGGCTCTAGCACACCTATCGCTAGAGTTGCCCAAAGTAAGCCACATGAAACATGAATTCCATGCTACGTAATACAGCCATGGGCTCAGATGAGAGTAATGTTTCTGCACACACCAGGATACACGAAGCTGAGATTTGTTCCCTCCTCCTACTTCTAGGAACCCTCTAGATTAGAGCCTTGCACAACACTAGAATCCCTGAGGTCACTGCCCACCTAATCTGTAACATCGTGACCACCTGTCAAAGCACCTTCTGATGTCAAAGCGCCTTCTGATCCCAAAGCTCTCCTAGGTGGCATTAAGAATCAGTGCTAATAGGTCAGCCACTCTCAGATACTCCAGAAGGCAAGCAAGCACATGGAATTCAAGAATTGCACTCTGACTCGACAAAAGATGCAAAAGTTACCAAAGCTGTATTTTTCATGTCACTTGCTTTATCCTCTAATATTTCAGTGTTGGGAATTGCAGCGGCACCAGTTACTGCAAAAATTCTGGGAGGTTTTATATAGCTTGTGCCTACTCCACCCCCAAAGTCCTAACAAAAATGTATACACTTGTTAAAGGCAATTTCCACCAAGCCAATCTTAATGGGGCCCGAAGACCAGGAATAAGAGAATTACTTATGATAGAGAAATCAGAGCCTTACAATTATCATAACCCCTCCAAAATTACCCAAGACAATTTTTTCTTCCATCTGCAGTATGTTAAAGTGATTTCAGTGGCCACTTCCTGGTCTCCCAGCAAATGCAGGGCTCACTTCATACCTGGATGTCATCCTCCTCCTGCTTAACCTGCTCCTGCCACAGGGGAAAATGACCCCTATCATCAACAACCCCTTGGAGAATATATGAGAACACAATGAGGCTTCCCCTACACACACGGAGGGGGGACAGGGGAGATCCCTCTGCAAACATGGAGGGTCATCTGACAAAGCGACACCCTGGGGTTAACCCTGTCATCTAGGTCAAAAACCACCTGGCTAGAACCTCCAGATAGGGGGAAGGGACAGCCGAAATAGGGTTCTTGGGTGAACCGGAGAGAAAACAATCACCTTTAATTCCCTACCCAAAAGTGGGGCTCTGGCTTGGTCAGAGACGCAATGGGCAGTTAGGCCCAGAAAAGCAGCATGAAGGATCCCACCCTCCTCCCCAAGATCATCTTCCGTTGGCAGCGACTCGAAGAGGGATCCAGCAAAGACATGTCCATTCGCAGAACCGAAGAGACCTCTCCACGCGCCCTGGGCACCCGGCTAGGGGCAAAGCAGGCCGGGGGTTTCCCTCCGAAGCCAAGGTGCTTCCAGCAGGGAGAAGAAGGAAGGAGGACTTCCCTGATCACCCAGAAGGCCGAGATACTGGAGGCACGGGCTCCCGGAGTCATACTCCAGCCACCAGTTGCTCCACAGTCTTTCTCCCTCCCCTCCCCCAAGTCGAGAGGGCTTCCCGGGGGGTCTCTGGTCTCCGGAGAAGGGGAGGCAGGTAAGCTCCGACAGGAGCAACAAGGGTCGTAGAACTCAAGCAGGAGGGAAGGAACAGCTCTGGCCTCAGCTCCCGTCTGTATCCTCCACCCAGGCCGCACGTAAGCCTCGGCCTCACGTACCGAGCGCCGCCGGGCTGCCCGACCTGCCCCGGGCCCAGGCCCGGGGGACGAGAGGCCGGGATGGCAGCGGCCCTCGGGGGAAGGTGGGCCTCGGGCGGGTACCCGGGAACCCCGAGGGTGAGGGGCACTGGGGAGGAGGAGGGTCCCGGGCCCACGAGGCCTCGGTCCTGGCCCGCGCGGCGGGTACTTACGTTGCTCTGGGGGTCGATGGCCTGCAGCAGCCGGTCCCTGATCTGCTGCGGAGACGCCGGAGCCGCTGTCATTGCCTGGGCGAGGCGGGGGGGAGCGGCCGGGCCAGCGGGCGGGCGGGCTGAGGCGGGGGACGGGGGTCACTCACTCGCCGGCCTCCGGGAACGGAGCTTCATGTTCCCCGCGGCGCCGGGGGAGGAGGGGGCGCGCGGGGTGGCGGAGAGGGGAGCCGGAGCCGGGGCTCGGGCCCGGGGCGCCGCCGCCACCGCAGGAGGAGGAGCCGCCGGAGCCGCCGCCGCTGCTGCCGCCGCCTCGAGAACCAAACTCCAGTGAGCTGCTCCTGCGCGGAGCACTCTGGGTAACCCGCGCCGCACGCAGCGTCGGCGCCACGCTGAGGAGGTTGGGAGATGGGGCGGGCGGAGACGCCGGGCTTGGGCGGGGCCACGCCTGGGTCACACCCCTCGCCTTTTACGCATGCGCGCACAGGCGCACTCGCCCACCGCGCAGTCCCAGTCCCCTGCTCGGCCCGGGGAGCCGTTGGGAAACGGTTGGGCGGGGCAACGGTCGCCGCCTGGAGCCCCGCCCCCACCCGGGCTGGGGATGCTGAGGTTCCCGACCCAAACGCGAGATGCGCGCGGAGTCCTTGAACTCGGCGCTGCGGGTGCCGCCTCAGCTGTGCAGGGCGGGGAGGGCGGCGGCAGCACCCCTCTTCGGGAAGAAAAGCCTTCCTTGCACTGACAGAGGTGATAGGGGTCGCGGGCGGGAGAAGCTGCCAAGTTTTCCAAGCCTGGGGGGGATCCTTCCCACCCCCTCGATCTGCGTTCCTGGGGGCGAGGGAGATGGATGTCCACGTTGTGATGCTGCGCGCGTCTGGGTCTGACCGAGGGATGTCAAGGGACGTTCCAGCTCTGGTTCACTCCAGAGGGCGGGGGTCTGCAGCGCCTCGCTGGCCCGGGTCCCGAAAACATGAGACGGAGAAGCACCTCTCCGAAGAGCCGCCATCCCAGCTGGGAATGCCCCCAAACCAGCCCCGTGAGCCGACCCCATGGTTGCAGACCTGTGCCCCGGTGACATTTGGGGCCGGATCACTGTTGTAGGGCCGTCCTGGTAGGATGTTGAGTAGCATCCCTGGCGTCTACCCACTAAATGCCAGTAGCACCTTCTCCTCCAGTGGCGACAACCAAAAATGTCTCCAGTCATTGTCTGATGTCCCCTGGCAGGCAGAATCGCCCCCTATTGACATCCACTGGTTTAAAAGACCCTTCTACCTTGCTTGGCGTGGAGAGGCTGGAAAATTGAAACCCTCATTCTCTGAACCAAACATTTCTCAAAGGAGAAAACTGCAGCCCAAAGTCACCCAGAGTTACAGGTTAAACCCAGAACTTCTAATGTCAATTCTAAGGGTACCCCCCACCCTCTGCCCCACCCCCTTACTGCCTTCTTTCATTGCTGTCTTCTCTCTCTGGAAGCTCTATTAGAAATACTGTTATGAGACAAGGGGTGGAAAGGCAGGCTGAGTGGATTATTAGTGGCAGCCTCAGGAGAAATAACTTTTCCTTGTTACAGGAAGACCTAGATTTAAAACAGAAGAGAGGCAGCTGATGAGAACCGCATGTGCGCCTTGGATCTGTCCTACACCTGTTAGTCTTGCATTTGTCATGCTTCTGCGAAGCATTTTTATTTGCAAAAACGGCTGTTTCCGTGGTTGTGGCTGCTTGCTTCTGCACATGTGAAAAGTTTCACATCACACTTGTAGAAGAAAATAAACACAGGCAAAATACTCCGTTCAGTTACTCTCTTTAGCATGAGGTGCTTTGTGTACATGCTCCAAGTTGGAAATCTGCCCACTTAGAGATATTCTTTCTCACTTCAGATAAGCAAAATAAACAAGCTTCTCCCCCAAGTATAATCCGGTCCTGCCTCTCTCTTAAATTTCTAACTAGATGTACAATGTCTTATTTTTTTAAATCAGGGAATAAGCCATTTGTTTTGCATGGGTCAGGTTACTTAAGAAAACTCTGGAAAGCACTCAACTTACCTGCTTTTTTTAAACTAAGAAGAAACATTAAGATGACTATGAGCTCCACAGGGGCACCGACTCAACTCCGTGTCCCCAGTAGATAGAAAAGTGCTTATTAAATATTTGTGAAGTAAGTGAATGTCTCATCAGATACACAGCAGTTGAATACACATACCCAAACATACTTATGCGGTTCAGTTCCACAGACCTGGCACACAGTGGGGGCTCAATAAATAATGGAAAAAGTATTTTATTAAATACTTTCTACAACATGAGGATGCACATGGACACAGAGTTTCATTCCATATTTAGCATACAGCATGTCCTCGAATAATGTAACAAAACGACGTTTTCGTTATAATGGTGAGATGCCATAGGAACTTAACTCGTTTTTTATCAATTAGCCTATGTTAAAACTGGTCTCATATGTCATTTTACTTAAAGTACAGAACTTATTGACAGTATTGAGGACTTACTGTATATACAAAGTATGCTTGTCATGGTAAAGAAAGATCGCCACGGAACAGTTTTGAAAGTTAGCAGCTTCTCTTACGTCCATGGTAGATACTGAATTTCACTAGCTGACTTTCTGCTTTCAAGATACTTGAAATGTTATGCAAAGATGGGGCTCAAGGTAAATCCTCGTGCTGTAATCGTTCTTCCCCATGATATGTCCCTTAACTTAGATACAGAGACCATTGGTTCCACCAATCTGAGAGGACAAGATCTTTTGTGCTTGAAATGTCCTTGGGAAAGCGGCCTCATCTCTTAGTGAGGCAGCCCCCAAAGGTTAGGGCGAGGAAGTGGCTCTGAGTCCATGGCTTGCTCTTGCCATGGAAGTGGGAGGGAATGTAGTTTCAGGACCTGAGTGCACAGCATGCCCAGGCAGTCTTGGCAGTGAGAGAGTGGAGTCCTCCTCCGTTGGCAGACTAGTAAGGGCATCCCAGAAGGAAGTCAAGAGCTGGAGGGCTCCCACGACTGCACAAGACAAGTGTTCAACAGCGACACCATGTGACAGCAAGGAGCAACAGCAGCAACGCCCTAGGCAGACTCACTGCTAAAGGGAAAAGCCGCTGTACCCTTGCGTCACAAACCCCTGGGAGGTGGGCAATTTAAAGGAGAGGAAATTACTGGACTTATCCCAATGATGTATGTAAGCGTTCCAGTGATTGATAAGAAAAACAAACATGAGCAAATCCACCACCTCACTTTGACCCATATGTTTGCTCTGAGTTTAACAGTCTGGTGGAAATTTTTAAAAACCACTTTCTCCTATTAACTCATTCAGCCATATCACTGATCTCAGAAGTACCTAGAGAGAGGTCTCAGGGTTCTGCTTGGCTTTGCAGCAAGTCCTGTTTACTTTAGAAGTGAAACCAATTTCAACAGTTTTGAAAAGCCCCTGAAATGTCACTGCTTTTAGGAAGACTTTCAAAGATAGACGGGACAATTTTTATCGTGCTTTCAAGTGGGATATAAACATGAATAAAGCCTGCTCCTGAGGATCTAGTTTTGAAGCCAAGCACTGGAATCAAGTCGGGGTCCCATTAATCCAATATTTTAATTGTACTGTCCGAGCGAAGTGCAGCAGGAGCCCTAAGGTGGGGAAAGCCCTTCTGGATAGGTGGACCAGGAAAAATGTTTGACAAGAAGGCAGCACTTCAACTGAGAGTGTTCCAATACACTCATACCCTCTGACCCGATCGATGTCTCACAACTTCTAGAAATTTTTCCAAAGGAACCACCAATCAGATGCAGATAAATGTGTACGTATGTACAAGGGAGGTCACAGCATCATTTATAAGAGCAAAAGAGTGGAAGCAACTGAAGTATCCAGTAATAGGGGAGTACATGAATAAACGGGGGGGTCAATTCATGAAAATGGGAAGGTTATGGACTGGGAGAGACCAAAGGAATCGATAACTCCGATGGGGGTAGCGGTCTTATGGGTGGATGCACATGAAGAAATTTACCAAGCTGTATATTACTGTACATTACACTTTGAAAATAAAGATATATAGCTAGATAACAGATAGCTAGATAGATAATAAAGCCGTTAAAAACCAGTACTGAAAAGATGGAAAAATGCTCTCAACTTAATACTAAGTGATAAAATGCAACATATATATACATTATGATCTTACTTTTATTAATATATGTATACGTATGTACATGATGCATAGAAAAACTACTGGAAGGAAAGAAACCAAAATATCTACAGTAGTTGTCTCTGACAGGTAGAACAGGTGATGATTCTTCTGATACTTTTGCCTGCAGTTCCACACTGTTTAGAATGAACATGTGGTGCCTTCTGGTCATCTCATCCAGTGCCGGGTTCTCCTGACCTCTAGTAACCTAAGGTTCTCATCTTCTGACTCAGGTAACGCTAATCTCAAGTGTGCCCATAATCTCCCAAATCCGGAAGATGGATTTGCTGTCAGGCTGAGTGATGGATGTCGATCTAAGTCCTAACAGTTGGTGTTTTCCCTATTGCCCCAGTTTTGTATTATTCTTAGTAATAATAATAATTACAGAGAATAACATTTATTGAGTACCTACTACATGTCAAGGTTCCCCACTGAGGGCTTCACATGAGGACCCTGATGAACCCTCTGGGCAGTCAGGCCCTATGTCAGTCCCTCCCCGTGACTCTGGGTGGGGCCTGCAACTCACTTCAGCCTATAGGATGCAGTGGAGGCCACATCCTGCCCAGTCCAGACTAAAGTTTAAAGAAGGCCTGGCAGTTACCACACCAACCAAAATTCCACTCCTGTGAATACCCCCAAGAAAACCGACACACAGACTTGTCCAGGTAACTGTCCACAGAAGCACTATTCATAATAGATGAAGGTGCAAACACCAAATGCCCATCAATAAATGAGTGGATAAACGAAATGTACATCTATACAATAGAATATTCCGCAGCCATAAAAAGGATTGAAGCACTGACACAAGCTACCATGTGGATGAAAACATCATGCTAAGTGAAAGAAGTCAAATACTAAAGGCCACATTTTATATGACTCCATTTGTATGAAATGTCAGGATCAGGCAAATTCATAAAGACAGAAAGTAGATTGGTAGTTGCCAGGGATGGGTGGAAGAGGAGAATTCAAATCGGCTGCTAATGGGTACAGGGTTTCTTTTAGGGGTCATAAAAATGTTCTGGAACTAGGTTGTGGTGACGGCTGCATAACACTAAATATACCGAAAACCAATCATACACTTTAAAAAGGCGAGCTGTATGTGAATTCTATCTCAATAAAGCTGTTTAAAAAAAAAAAAAGGCAGCCCGACAGCATCTGCCTTTGCAGTCCTGGGAGCATGGAGCTGCCATGTCAGAATCTGGTGACTGTGCTGGAGGGGCACATGACAAGAGGGAGAGGCCCAGGGGCTCCATGGAGGAGAATGAGAAACCCGGAAACAGAACACTGAGCCCCACTCGCCTAATCCCAGCCAACTGGGCCATCCGTGCTGAGGTACCAAATACGTGCCTTGTCCAACTTCCTGCCCACAGAACTATAAGTAAATAATAGATGTTTTAAGCTAGTTAGTATTGGGGTCATTTGTTAAGCAGCACTAGCTAACTGAGACACAGTTGCTACTGTGGTCCTCAAATGACACACAAGGAGGAGCCTTAGGTTGAAGAGTGAAGATTCACCCACAGCCTCTTACCCCAGTAGGGCAGCTAGGATTCCAGGCCAGATCAGCTTCTGAACTCTTCTCTCCATGCTTCATGGCTACTTAACTCCTGTGGCCCTCCTGCCTCGTGTTTGTTTTTGGCCATGTGTCCCTGTGTTCCTGTCCTCTTGAACTGAGCCCCAATCCTCTCACCTGCCGACTGTTCTCCCTCCAATCTGCTATACACATGCACCCAGACAGCAATTTTTTATTTTTGACTTGATCTTTTCTATTACAATGATCTTAATTCAGTTAAGCACAGGATAAACAATAATCATATATAAAAACAACACAGCACATATAACCTTCACACACACACACACACACACACACACACACACACACACACACAAGAAATAAATGATCAACCTTTCTTTTGATTCTATGTTTCCACTGCTGCCCATGCTTTTTCTAGAAGCTACAGGAATGCTTGTATTCATCTCCTTTTATATTTAATTCTTCAAAAGACAAACCAGGTAATATACTTTGGAAACTATAAAATTCATTTTGTCTTTTTTTGGTTTGTAGTCACAAAATTATTCTTCTTGTTTTATTTCTCTTTTTAAGAAGACCTCAAAAAATTCGCTAAAATATTGTGTCATCTATTTGAAATGTCCAAATAATCTAATCACTTGATTGGGACGTTCAGGTAATTAGATTATTTCACTGTAATTGTCTGATTATTAGATTAGAGGCTATTATTTTGCTTAGTGCAGTTTTATATTCCCTCAATTACACTCATGAAGCAAAGAACCAAAATCAGTAACTGTTCTAATTCTCTAGTGAATGGTTTTGATAAAACATTTCATTTAAGTGTCTACAGAAATAAAATCAAATCATCATTTGTTTTCTTATTAAAGGAACTGCAGGATAAACTACACATTTGTTGTGGCTTTTACCCAAGATTGGCCTTTTCTGCTCCAGGCGGTTCTTTCTGACACAGGGTTTGAAATCTTCTTGTCCCCTACTCTAAAAACTAGGTAGTCGCCCACTTTATCTCGCCTAAGCCCTTGATCTTCCAAGGTCCTCATCACACACCACACATCACACTTTTCACAGGCTGATACACGCCATATGCATGCACTGCGCATGTTCCTGGTGAGCCTTATTTCTCACCACCCCTAAGTAAGTTTTCTCCATGCCTATCACACCGGTCACCTAACTATCCAACTAGGTGACCTGGTTCTTGCTCTTTAGAGGCGTGACCTCGCCAAACTCATGTGGCTGGATTTTTGGCAGGAGACAACTCCAGCCCAGAGCTCAGGGTTCCCAGATTTGCAGGGAAACACATGAACCAAATCGGGTATGAGCTATTCCCCCCAGGAACAGACAAAGGCCAAAGGGCAGGTATCAAGAAACGAGGAGATGAAGCACATAGAAGCCACAATAAAAGACTTCAAACTGGCCAATGGAACTTCTCAGGAACATAGATAAGGCGTTGTAACCCACAAGAAGCAAACATACTCCAGAAAGTATTTCCTACAAACACACTGTAGGCTACAGAGAGACGAGGGAGAATCAAGTCCTGGTGAGTACCTGGTCCCAAGCCGTCCCTGTCACAGAAGGAGAAACTGATGCCTAATGAGGAGGGGCAACTCCCCAATGAGTCAGGACAGGGACTCACAGCACGGGCCCACAATCCTGCCCCACCATTCATTCCAGAACCCCCAAATTCTGAAAGCTATGTCTTCTCTTAATTTTGCAGCAAACCCGTTTGTTGGCAAAGCTTGTCTGTTTAGTCTTTGCCTGTCCAACTTTGAGTGAATGTTGGGTGTTTTGCAACAGAAATATCACCTGATGAGTGTGCGCCAGCCCAGATGCCTTTGCGGTATCCTGTCACATGCAGGATGTGCAGCTGGCAAGTGCATTAAGTTCTGAATTTGGAACTGGCTCCGGTGCCCGGGTTTCATAGCAGGCCTCAGCAGTGAGGACCTACTGTGTGCTGGGCATGCACCACCTGGCTTGGACTAAGGAGAAAGGGGCCATGAATCAAAGATGAGGGCAGCCTCTAAAAGCTGGAAAAGGCAAGGAAACAGATTCTCCCCTAGAGTCTCCAGAAAGAACCACCTCTGCCAACACCTTGATTGTAGCTCAGTGACACCTATTTTGGATTTGTGGCCTGCAGATCTATAAGACAATAAATTCGTGCTGTTTTAAGCTGTGAAGTTTGTGGCCATTTGTTATAGCTGCCCCAGGGAAACTCATGAAGGCCCTTGACTAAAAAAGCTTACACCCTCTCCTTTCCGTGCAGTGCTGCCCAGTTAGAGCTTTCTGCAATGAAATGCACTTGAAATTTAGCTACTTTGAGGAATTAGGGTTTTCATTTTAGTTAATTGAGATGGAAACTGAAATAGCCACTTGTGACTAGTTATTATTTACTGATTTAGTTTTGGCTGAGCTTTCTGCGTTATTGCTCTGGCGGGGGAGGTACTGAGGAGCTCCTGGGGCAAGCCCACTTCCTCATCAGCGTCACGGGCTTCTGGCTGCGCAGGCTGGCGCTGGCCATGCGCAGGTCCGGATGGTACTTGTTCTTGCAGGTCATGTGTCGGATGCTGCTGAGGGTGGCCTGGGCGTTCTTGTTGATGGTGGCCCGCACATAGGAGGTGGCCGGCTTTGGCTGGCTGGACCTCTGCTTCATGATGACCACCACACCTCAGCCGGGGGCCGCTGGCTCCATGCCCACCGTCTTCCAGTGAATCAGCCCGTTGTAGCAGAAGGAGTTGCAGGCCTTCAGATTACTGGGCTCAGTGCTGTACATCTGCTTGTTCCTTTTGATCAGGAAGCTGGAGCAGTTGCGCACGACCATCCATTGCAGATGCGCGGACGTGGTGATAGCTCCTCCCGTCGCGGCAGCCAGAGCCGGCGCTAGCTGTTGAACAGCATAGGCCATCACTACTGAAAGTGTGGTCTAGGGACCAGCAGCATAGTTAATCCCTGGGTGCTGGTTAGAAATGCACAATTGCAGCCTGCGCTCCCACTCTAAGTTAAATCCACACTTCACCAAGACCCGCAGCGGATTCATGGGGCCGTCAAAGTCTGAAATTGAGACGCTGGGGTGGAAGCCACCATCCATTTCCAAATACTTTACTGTGGAACCTCAGGAGGCAAAGTCCCTTTGAAGCAGTTCTCAGGGTCAGCCTTCCTAGACTACATGGAGTTTTAAATTTTTTTAGTATCTCAAGGCAAACTATTAGCCAAGGAGATGAACTAACAGCTGTTGAACAGCTACTGTGGGCCAGACCCTTGCCCATCTGTTATGGACTGAATGGCATCATCTCAAACTTCCTATGTTGGAGTTCTAACCCCTAGTGTGACTGTATTTGGAGACAAGGTCTTTAAAGAGGTAACTATGGGGGGACCCATAGTATCCTCATTAGTAAAAAGCAGACACCAGGAATGCACAGAGGAAAGGCCACATGAGGACCTAGAGCAAAGCCACATGAGCAAGGCGGCCGTCCACAAGCCAAGGAGAGAGGTCTCACCTCAACCCTTCCAGCCCTTGATCTTGGACTGCCAGCCTCCAGAACAGTGAGAAAATAAATGTCTGTTGTTTAAGCCACCTAGTCTGTCACACTTGGTTATGGCAACCCAAGCTAACACACCATCTCATGGAAGCCTCATAAAACCCTGCTGAGGGTGACATTTAATAAAAGTAACGACACTGAAGAAAACACCACCACTTGTTGCCTGCCCCAGGTCAGGCAGGTTATAGGCACACGTCAGGGCTCTCTCCTTCACTGTCCCCATGTCACAGCTGAGGACAGGGCGGTGCGGAGGGCTCCACGTTGACTCTGTAAGCAACAGAGCCCGGGACATCGTCCTTTCTGCCATAATCTTCTTTGCCACTTTTCCCCAATTCACACAATAAACTCTAAGAAGAATCACTGAAGCTTTATTCCCCCAAAATAACTTCTACGACTCCCCAGCACTGTCAACACTCTGGTGGCCCCCATGTAACACCAACAGGCACGACAGTGATGTGAACCAAACACAGATGAACAGGATTCACACATAAGATGTCTTTTCTTTTTCCTTTCTCCAAATTGTCTAGTCCAGGGGTCGGCAAAGAGTCAGAGAGTAAATACGTCCAGTTTTACAGGCCAGATGGTCTCTGTCACAAGAACACAATTCTGTCCTTGAAGCTCAAAAGCAGCCATTGATGATACATTAACGATTGGATATAGCAGCGTTCCAATAAAACTTTATTTATGAACAAAGAAACTTGAATTTTTCATTTTCCTCTTGATTTTTTTCCCCCAACCATTTAAAAAAGTTAAAGCCCTCTCTTTTGTGGGCTGTGAAAAGTTAAGTGGTGGGCCAGACGTGGGCAGCAGCTTGCCGACCCTTGGTCTATTTCAAAACAAAAAGCAAGCCACGGAGCCACACACTGAACTAATTCTTGGCATTTTCTTGTTGAAAAATGTGGACTTTGAATTTCTGATTTGCTACAGTCTCTTTTGCCCAATTTCTCATCCAGGAACTCTTGCTAGTCCCAAACTCTCACTTCCAAGAACGCTCAAGTGCCAAAGAGAGGCTTGAAGCAAATCAAGTGCTTTCCTCTGCATAATGAAAATCAAGGGAATGGTGAAAACAAGTCGAATTTCCATCTTTTTTTTTAAAAAAATAGTATGCCTTTTGCTTTAAGCACAAATGATATACATCTTTCATCAACACCAGAAAACATCAGGAGGTTTCTCAACATTTCATAAACTCAAATTTGGTTAAGGAGATAATGAAACGGTTGAAATGGAAAGAAAATGCTTCGCTAATGACAGTCTCGCTGGCTTTTCAGATCTAAGCACTTCAGAGGAGAGCCGATCTCATTATCACATCACGCTGCTGCTCAGAGAAATCAGAGTCCAGGAGGGACCTCGCCCCTAACTATCAAGAGACAAAATCAGGTTTTGGTCTATTAACCACATCACTTGAAAATGGCTGGCTCAGCAAGTTTGAAAAACATGTTTGCAAATGTCTTTATTAAAATCCAGACCACAACGCATGCAAATAATTCCACCAGCTTTGGGGGGAAGGGGCACCTTGAGATTCTCCATTATCCTCTAGTTCAGGGGTCGGCAAATTGGTCCTATAATGGGCCAGATAGGCAATATTTTCAGCTCTGTGGGCCAAATGGTCTGTCAGCAACTCTCCCATAGTAGCAGGAAAGCAACCAAAGCAGCTCTAGACAACATGTTCTCAAAGAGGCATGGCTGGATGCCAATAAAACTTTATTTACAAAAACAGGTGGCAGACTAAGGTCTGTGATTTCCAACTTCTGCTCTAGAGCAGCTGGAACTGAAGTGCAATGAGAAACCCACACAAAGAAGGGACGTGTTCTGTTCTCAAAATGACAAGGGTGGAGGAAGCAAAAGGAGGTTTCTGATGTGAATCCCCAGTGGGGATGACTGACATGAACCTCAAAGTTTGTAGCCAGGGCAGGTGCTGCAAATGGAGGACTTCTCTTTGTTCTCCACGTGTGGCCTCCCGCCTCAGCAACAATTCCATGTACCACACTCCAGGGCGAGCAGTAGTGGGCATTTCCTACTTAGAGGGTGGTTCAGATCCTTGTAGGCCGAGGTGGAAAATCAGCTGTTATGACGTCAATTGCTGTTGCTCGCACAAAGAAACAGTTATCGGAGTGGAGCTGAAAATCTCGTCCTGATTCACCGCTTAAATCAACTGAAGCTGCCTAACACCATTCCTGGTCAGAGGTGACAGGAATCTAGAAGGAAGTTTTTTGGTATGTATGTTTGTATGTACAAACGAATGAACAAAAAATAAATAAACACAAGGATGTCAGTTGTCCAAGGTGCATTATTTCTTTGGGTTTTTTTTTTAGCCTCAAGCTGTCAAGGTAGATCTCTAAGTGACTCCAAAAAGTCACTAGGAAAGATCCACTGAGATGTCCACCACAGTTATTTATAACAGACCAAAACTGGAAACAACCCAAGACTCCATCAGTTGAGGACTAACTTAATACATCCTTACACTGGCTTATTTGCAGTTATTAAGAATGGTATAGTAGGAAAATATATAGAAACGTGGTCATATTATCAGATGAGAAAAACAGGCTAGAAGATACCATTTGTGTAAAGAAAACGCATGTCCCCATACCCAACGCACATTCACAGAGAAAGAGCCAGAGGAATGTGTACCTTGGGTGATATTCTCTGGAGGAACAGGATCATGGAAGGCTTTTACCCTTAGAGCAAAGCTGTATTTTATAATTTTCCTACAATGAATGTGCACTGGTAGTAAGAAACGAAAACAAAATAAAACCAAAAGCCACCAAAGCCGTAATGGCGATACATCATGAGGAAGCCTTCCTGAGCGCTCCCAGAAGCAGCAGTGAGGGAAGTCAGCAAAGGTCGTAACACTGGTGACATTTGTAACAGTGGACGGAGTACAAATAGAGTTAAGTGAGAGGGCCTAGATTAACGAGGGATTTATTGACTCTGCACAGTATAACTAAAAATGAGAACCATGAAGCCTTTCTGGCAGCCCAGAAAATATAAAGGAAGAGACGCTGAAATGAAAACAACAGAACCGAAACTACTTTACCCACTATTGGGACTACGTGGTATATCCCAACAGGCATAAGGAAAATGCTGGAAAGGGAATGGGACGATGGTAAAAGGTTGTTCATGCTGGAACTTGTTTCCAATTTTTAAAAATGTTGTGATCATCCTTTCACGGTAGAGGTGTGGATTGAACAAATGAATCAAGGCAAGAAAAGAGAAGCAGGGAGTGAGGACACCCACAAATATCGAGTGATTACTGGATGCCCAGGTGTCCAGTTAAGCACCCAGACCAAAATTAAGTTCACCGAACCTTACAACAACCCCAGACAGGTGTAACTTTCAAGCCCATTTTAGAGATACAGAAACTAAGGCTTAGCGAGGGGAAGCAATAAGCCAAGGCTCCCCCCAGCAAGGAACGGAGATGGGATTTGAACCCATCTCTAAATGACCCTGAACATGAGCACTTAAATGCTGTGGGACCCTATGCACCCAAAATTCAAACTCTGATAAGCTTTGGTGCCAGTGAGGGTTTTTGAAAAGCTTCCTAGAGATCCATGAGGTGCAATTTTTAAAATGTATAGCAGCGTCTGATACGCATCCCCCAAAGCTACCCTGCTTATAAGAACTTAACAATGAGATAATAGTTCTCTGGAGAAAAATACAATTATTGAAACAAAATCTCAATAACACCATTCTCTTCTCCGAGAACAATTCATCTCCATAACGCACAAATGCCTCATCTCATTGAAACCTCAGTGCGGGTCTGAATGAGGCAGAGGTTTCCTCGCACCATTCACACGGATTGAAGAATGACCAGCCAAGATCCTGGCATGTCCATTCTTGCGATAAGAACACAGGCCTGGGTGAAGCTGGATTCAGAAGCTATGTGCCTTGCTACTTACAAACCATGAAATGATGCTTGGCTGGATTTGACAAGGGAATAAACTATAGAAGCAATGAAGCAGAATAACATTAGCTGAACAGGAGAACAAGTGGACTTGACTCTGACCTAGTGAACCCCGTCGTTATCTATGGCTCTTTCAATTCTTCCAGGAGCAGCCGACTGACTCGAAATTGTATTTGCCCAATCCCTGCCCAACATTTATGGAGCAAAATCCAAAAGGGAACATCGTTTCTGACTGACAAGTCTCCAAAATGAATCCTAGGTGTTTCCCACAGTGTAATTCGAAACAACTCAAGTTGGAAGTCAACTCGTTGGCTACAAAATGTATAAACAAAAGGTCCTTTTTGGAAACGAGCTTTATTTTCAATGCTATTTAGTTCTAGAAGCCTGCATGTTTACTTTTTTCTCCCACCAGGTTGACCTACAAGTCAGGATTTCAACACCACAACAAACAAATCAAACACCAGGTACCAACCACCGGCCTTTCATTTTGGCAAGTGAGCCAGGACTCTCCTTCAAAGAAGCTTCTGCGCAAAACACTCGAATGAGGCTCATTGTTTTTCAACCTTGAAATCACCCACTTGAAAAGCAGACCCAAAAACCCCAGTTTTCAGAACTGGGCCCCAATATCACCAGACAAATCACTCTCACTCTAAAAATTGTACAATTAATGGCCCCAAAAGTTACTTTAACAGGGGACCTTCAAGGCAAGGCAAAATTTCTTGAAAGACCCCTGTCTGGCCCTGATGGTTGTCCTGCACCTCTCTTCTGTGGGAACCAGTAATACTTCACCCTTAAAGTCCTGGGGACTGACCGAGTAAAGCCCATTGGGATGGGGAAGGAACTTGGCCGCAGACTTAGCAACAATGAACTTCGTTATTCACAAACAAATCCAATAAAAGAGGCTGCATCCAACTTAAAGCCAACCTTTCTGTTTCAGATCCCAGGATATAAACGATTTCTAAAAATCTGTATAATTGGAACCAAATTATGTTTATGGTTATTAAACATAAGCAAAGAAATATTCAGAAATGTATTTCTAGTGAAAGCTAGGTGGAAGATGGATTCCAATCCAATAAAACAACCTAGAAATGTTCTCTTTTCCACCAATGCATTGTTATCATAATCCCTTACATAAACCCTTCTGAAACTTCCTAAGTAGACAGCATTTCAACGCAGAGATCGACGTGAAAATATCTCTGAAAAGGAAACAGTGATGCGGCCGGGAAATCATGCATATCTTGGCGAACATTTCTTTCCACCCACCACGAGCTTGGGCTTTCCGGGAAGGTCACGGGTTTTCCAGTCAAAAACATTCTTGAAGTCATCATGGAAGAAGGGAGACTCCACATCTGGGAAGGTGTGTTCTTGGTTCCGTCTCTGGGGCTCAGGAGCCAAACAGCCTGGAAAAGTCAGAGGGCAGAATGTCTGTGAGGATGGGAAGCTGTCACTCTGAAAACACTTTTTAGAAAATATTTTCAGTTGCTTTTATTAAGGTTATTTTACATCATTTTCTGACTTTATAAGTAATTTTTGTTATACAACACTGTGAATGTACTTAACACTACCAAACTATAAACTTAAAAAAATGTAACTCTTTCAAAAATTGTCTATTTCATATGGATCTGTACCATTTTATTTTCACCCACTGACTTCTGCAAGTCAGTGGTGACTTTCATGTCAGAAAGAGCTTTGAGTAAACAAATGATTCCAGATAACTCTGTTCACTGAGGAACATCTGGAATAGGAAAGGCCTGGAAACTATATAAATGTCCGTGAAGTTTAGGAATGGGTACGGAAGTTATGACACAAGCCTGCTCCTGGGGAAAACTACAGAGCTGTTAAAAAGGTACATATGAGAATTATCTGCATTACCTTTGCAACATTTTTTTTTCTTTTTAATTTTTTGGAGAATATTGGGGGACAGTGTGTTTCTCCAGGGCCCATCAGCTCCAAGTCGTTGTCCTAAAATCTAGTTGTGGAGGGTGCAGCTCAGCTCCAAGTCCAGTCACCGTTTTCAATCTTAGTTGTGGGGGGCACAGCCCACCATCCCATGTGGGAATTGAACTGGCAACCTCGTTGTTGAGAGCTCGCGCTCTAACCAACTGAGCCATCCGGCTGACCCTTTGCAACATTTAATAAACCTAAATTCTTTCCAAAATAAAAAGGTTATTTAAAAAAAATAACAGCTGGCAGAGGAACAAATGGATTGCCACATGAAAAAGAATGAAGCTGGATCTCTACCTCACACTATATATAAAAATTACCTGGATCTCTACCTCACACTATATATAAAAATTATCTCAAAATGGATCATAGACCTATTACGACTAAAATTCTTAGAAGAAAATCCAAGGTCACAAAAATTTATGCCTATGTTAAGTAATGATTTCTTAGCTATAACATAAAAAGCACAGTGATGAAAGACAAAATTGACAGACTTCCATCAAAAATTAAAAAATTTTGTGCTTTAAATTTAAATGACACCAACAAGAAAGTGAAAAGACAACCCACAAATGGGAGAAAATACTGGCAAATCATACAACTGATAAGGATTGTTATCCAGAATATAAAAAGAACTCTTACAACTCAGTAATAATCCAATTAAAACTAGGCAAAGAATCTGAATAGACATTTCTCCAAAGAAGATATTTAAACGACCAATAAGCACATGAAAATATGCTCAATGTCATTAACCACCAGGGAAATGCAAATCAACCTTCGCATCCTCTAGGGTGGCTACAATTAAAAAAAGACTGACAATAACAAGTGTTGGCAAGGATGTGAAGAAATTGCTGGTGGGAATGTAAATTGCTGCAGCTACTTTATAAAATATAAATATGCCTCCTCAAGAGGATAAATACAGAGTTACCATATGACCCAGAAATTTCACTCCTGGGTGTATACCGAAAAGAACGAAAAACTTAAGTCTGCACAAAAACTTGTACAGGAATGTTCATATCAGCATTATTCACAATAACCAAAAAATGGAAACATCTCAAATATTCATCAACTGATGAGTGGATAAACAAACTGTGGCGTATCCATACACTGGACTAGTATTTAGCCATAGAGAGGAATGAAGTCCCGATTCATCTATAACACGGAAGAAACGAGAAGACATTATGCTGAGTGAAAGAAGCGAGACACAAAAGACTATATGTTGTATGATCCCATTTATATGAAGTGTCTAGAATAGACAAAATCCATAGAGACAGAAAGTAGATCAGTGGTTGCCAGAAGCTGAGGGGAGACAGGAACAGGGAGCGAGTGACTGCTTAATGGGCACGGGGTTTCGCTGAGTGATGAAAATATTCTAGAATTATATAGTGATGATGGCTGCACAACCCTGTGAATATACGAAATATTGAGTTTAGTTGGTGAAGACCAACTTCTACTTTATACTTATTAATCCTTCTCTGTGGTTTGACACCCTTATTGTCTCCCTATTCTTCCCCCTGATGTTTTGTTATGAAGATTTCAACACATAGAAGAGTTAAAAGAACAGTTCAGTGAATGCCCACATACGCACCACCTACATTCTGCAATTAACACTTGGCTTTACTGTGCACCTATCCATTTATCCATCTACCTTATTTTTGATGTGTTTCAAAGTAAGTTGCTGGTATCAGTACCCTTGGTCTCTAAACATTCAGGCACATTTCTTCTGTATTTCAAGTTTTTCATGCCTTTTGAAAATTTCCAAAGTAGCCCAGAAGTGGGTGCAGGGAATAGCGAACCATCCTTCGGGCCCTGCTGCAGTCACTTCCATGGACAATCTGGAGTCGATTCTTCCAACTCCCTCACTGGAGTGTTTCCCTCACAGACTCCAGGTACTTCCTCAGCATTTATTCACTGCTGACTGTGTGCAAGTCACACCTGAAGCCGAGCGTGCTACAGGTGACATCGGCCTTCACTGTCAAAACATTCCCCAGTGCAGACATAACCTTCTGGCATATCAGCCCTGATGGCATCATGATGGTTGGTCATACAGGCGTCCTTTAAGTTACCTGACTCTTCCCGTTTTTCAACATTTAGGTGATTTCCAGTGTTTTAACATCATTGCCTCCCTGACAGCCCTCCGTGGAGCGAATCTTCCCTCACTCCTGGCCCCTACAGGAAGAGGCGGCCTAGGTCAGGGGACAGCACAATCGTTCTGTAAAAGGCACACAGTAAGGAGTTCAGGATATGTGGGCCAGGCAGACTCTGTTGCAATGCCCCAACTGCTGCCATGCTAAAGCAGTCACAGACCTGGGTATGGCTGTGTGACAACAAAATTTCCTTCATGAAAACAGGTAGTGGGTAGATATGGCCCAGGGGCTGTGGTTTGCTGACCTCCGACCTCAGTGGTTAGTCTGGAATCAGAACCTCCCCACCCCCCACTTCGGGGTGGCCAGTTAGCCCCATTGGTTAGAGCACGATGCTCATAACGCCAGGGTTGCCGGTTCAATCCCCATATGGGCCAGAGTGAGCTGTGCCCTCCACAAGCAGATTGAAACAACTACTTGATTTGGAGCTGATGGGTTCTGGAAAAACACACTTAAAATAAATAAAAAGTTTCTTTTTAAAAAAAAAAAAAAGAGAAGAAAAGAAATCCCCAATGCAACTAGAACTGGGTGACACATAGCTAGGTCAATCAGACTTTGATCCCACAAAACAAAATCAGGACACTGGGCTATTGACTAAGCTAGCCTCGGGCTAAGCTGGGAAATCACAGAGCCTGAGGCTACCATCCTGGTCACAAACCAGCAGATGTGCAGTGAAGGAAGCTGGTCAGGTAACAGAAGACAATAAAGCCAATGAACAGAATAGAACAGAATAAAAAACAAACACCGAGTTCCTCCCTGCCTCAGGACCTTTGCACATGCTGCTTCCGGTGCTGCCCTGCCTCTCACCAGCTCTGCAAATCGGGTTTCCTGTTCTTGATTTAAATGGCACTTTCTCTGAGAGCCTCTCCCTGAATATCTCCTAGACTGGGAGACCCCCTCCCTTTTGCCACTTCTCAATTGATTTTTTTCCCATGTGTTGTTTTCTGTCTGTGTTCCACCTGTTGTACTGTGCGTTCGCTGAAGGCAGGGACTACAGTCTCAGGTGTAACCCGAGAGCACAACCCATGACAGACAGCTGTGAAGGAATAAACGAATAAATGGATGGGTAGGAACCTAGAGAAACAAAGGCTGGAGGAGGTCCCCAATCCTGTTCTACTTCTCGACGAGTCCTAGTTACACTGTCTGTACTCTTCTGCATTCCTTGATCTCTTCAAGAGCCCTCTTTGTACCTGAGCAGCCCTCATCCGAGCTCCCAAAAAGAGCCTCTCTGCACGTCCGTCATGGTCTTCATTCTGGGCTCTAAAACACTTTCCAGTGGCACAGTGAACTTCCTCCTTCCTTCATCTCCTAAGTCCTGAAAACATTTCCTCCTCAGACAGCACTGGGCTGGCACAAGGACCACCCAGCAACCCCAAATTCAGTGTCTCAACTACTCAGGATAGCCAACTTTTCATTTTCTTCCTTTTTTGGGAGAAGCACACAGGATGGGCCCAGCATGGCTGAGAACTCCAGGTTCTCCTAATGTTTTAACCCTAAGTCTGTCTACTCTCCGAATCTCATGATTCATTAACAGAAGCATCGGAATTATGGTCCCAATGCTGGAAGAAAAACAAACCCAACTACCTTTTATTAGACTCATAAGAAAGTGAAAAAGAGCATGAAAACAGCAAGTCTGAATACACGTCTGCTGGCTTCCAGCAGGGAAGCAGCAGGAGCAGGCAGCACACTGGCCGTTCAAGCCACATTTTTCACCTTGACAGATGCCAAGTATACACTAAGCACAGCAGAGCTGGCGAGAGGTAACCAGGGAAGGCATCTCTTGGCAGCCCCTGGCGACATACCAGGCACAGCCAGAACTTGGGAGAATGCTGTGTTCCAATTGAAGCTCCAATCTGGACTGCGGTGACATTGCTTAAACCCTGTAAACCCCCGTTTCCTCTCTAGTTTGGCGAGTGCTTATTTTGAAAGCAGAAAGTGTGACACCAAAGTGCAGACTGAGAAAACAGACAATGGGGCGGCTGGATGGCTCAGCTGGTTAGAGCGCGAGCTCTCAACAACAGGGTTGCTGGTTCGATTCCCACATGGACCAGTGAGCTGCACCCTCCACAACTAGAATGAAGACAATGAATTGCCGCTGAGCTGCTGGAGGGGCGGCCGGATGGCTCTGTTGGTTAGAGTGTGAGCTCCAAGCAAGGTTGCTGGTTCAATACCCACATGGGATGGTGGGCTGCACCCCCCACAACTAAAGATTGAAAACGGCAACTGGACTTGGAACTGAGATGCGCCTTCCACAACTAGATTGAAGGACAACGACTTGGAGCCGATGCGCCCTGGAGAAACACAGTCCCCCAATATTCCCCAATAAAATTCATAAAAAAAAACCCAGAGTGGCCATGAGGTGGGTCATTCTGGAGAACTCAGAAGTTAATGACAATGAAGGGGACAGGCAGGCATGACTTACACGATCATGCAGAACATCATGAAGACATTCCACAGAGCGATGAAGATTCGGAAGTACCTGAGGCTCAGTAAGAACTCCCGGATGTTATCACCTGAAAAGGCAGAAAGTATGTTTATAAGTACTAACATTTCTGCTGTCACAGCTGCAGGTGCTTCTGTGGTGTCTGCCCACCCATACCTACTGCCCCCACATTCCAGTGGCAGCGCAGCTGTTCCTTTGGGTCTCCTCTGCTTCCCCATCCTCAGCATTCAGACTTGGCTGCTCCTGACCAGTCTTGGGAAAGCACCAAGCTCCCAGCCTCTGATTGGCTCAGTTAGGGGCACATGACCCAAGTTTGCCCAATGAGAGTCAGCCTTAGGACTTTTGTTCCAACTACCGTTTTCTGCCAGGCTGGCTGGGCTGGACAAATGTAAGCCAAGTCCTCTAGGGCAGGAGTTGGTAAACTATGGCCTGGAGGCTAAAAATGGCCCCTGCCATCTGTTCCTGTATGGCTGGGAGCTAAGAATGTTTTTCATATTTCTTAATGGTTAAAAAAAAAAAAATCAAGAGTATTTGGTGAAATGCAAAAATTACATGAAATTCAAATTTCAGTGTCCATAAATAAAGTTTTATTGGAACACATCCATGTCCATTCATTTACATATTGCCCAGGGCTGCTTTCGAGCTACAATGGCAGAGCTGAATTGTTGCGCCAGAGATAGCATGGCCCACAAAGCTGAAAATATTTATAATCTGGCCCTTTACAGAAAAATGTGCCGAGCCCTGCTCTTGGGTGGTCTTTGACTGACAGTAAAACCAACCCGGGGGGGGGGGGGGGGAAGCTGGATACAGTCACATGCTGGAGAGCAGCTTTGAGCCTTGAATCCAGGTGTGCCTGAAGACAATTATGTGCTTGTATGTTTCCATTTGCTTTAACCGCTTTGAGCTGGGTTTTTAGTGTTTGCAACTAAAAGCATACTATTCAGGCAAGTAAAACAGGAGTTCTCCTTTGGTGACAACTTACTCTAGTTCTCTCTGCTGCCAAGGAACAGAAATCACTCCAAGAGGAGCCAATTTGGTATCTTAAGACTCCAGAGACCTAGGTTCCAGAACCCTTCTCTGGGATTTTGAGTAGATCACAGCCCCTCTCCAAGGCCTCCAGAATGAAATGAACTGGTCCAGGTTAGGTGACCTACAAGGGTGCTACCCAAAGTATCATCCAGAGACCACAGCTGTCCAGTCACTATGGAATACTGGGCAGGAGCTCAGAAATTTTCACAGCGACCCAACATGACAGCTACCTGGTACTGCTGCACCATCCTAGTGCGTGATCAGCACACGGTCTTGCTGAACACGGTTTAGATGAATCCGGGTTTGTGCACCCCATGGGGTTAGCCATGTGTGGTGCTTTTGTAAGTGTTGGCCCAGCACGGACTGCAAATGTCAGAGACAGATCTGTCCCCAGGATGTCCAAGAGGCACTGCTTGGCAAGGCCCTTCTCTGACCCAGGGTCACATAAACAGGCTCTCCTGCCATCAACAGAGGCTCACTAAAGGCCACTAATTCCAGGTAGGAGCTGAGTGTGTGACAGAAATCCCTGCCCTAAGGAGTTCACAGGGAGGACAAATACTAAACAAGCAATCGCACAGCAAGATGGAGCCAAAACGAGCTGGAGCCTCTTCTCTGGAGCTTAAGGTCAAGTGTAAAAGGTAGACAGCCAGATGACAGCACACATAAAGGAAAATTATAACTGTAGGAAGTGATGAGTGCTGACCTATGTGGGGAGTTCTGGCAGGATAAAGAAGTGGGTGACAGGTGGGCAGAAGGAACAGCACATCCTCAGGCCCTTCTCCCTCTCTCTCTCTCTCTCTCTGTCTCACACACACACACACACAATAAAAAGAAAATTGGGACAGCACTTGGTGACAAAGAACTGTCCTCTCTGAAATGGACCCATTGCAAAGTCCAGAAAGGCCTTACCTGTGCCAGGCTCCCTGGACTCCTCCCCAAAGCCCTGCGTGTCCTTCTTTTTCCTACAAAGAGAAGCAGTCAGTGTCTACTTTCGACGGGACACAAGGACCACTCAGTCCCCTGCCCTCAATGAGTCACGGACACTGAGCTTCAGCTCTAGTCCTACTTGCTGTGTGACCGCGGGCAGTTCAATGACCCTCTCTGGGCTCCCATCTGCCCCACCAATCACTGCCACTGACACGGTAGAGAGGGTGGTTCGGGGGTATAGGTCAGGGCTAAGAGTTTCTTGGGGGACGGGCCTGAGGCCCTTCGGGGTGAGAGCAGAGGGACACCCGGGTAACGAAGAGTCAGGATCTTAAGTCACAGAGGCACCGAGACTCCCAAAGGCTGGAGGCGGGGCCAGAGGGCCGGCTAGGACTTGGGAGCTGGGCCAGCGACGTGAGGCGGGCTCACGCTCACGGGGGCGGGGCTACAGGTTCCGGGTGGAGCCCCGGTCCGACGCGGCCTACTCACAGCTTAAAGTTGAGCACCGCCCCGGCGTTCATAAGCAGCGTCCTGTGGGGAGAGAATGCGGTTACCTAGACCGCCCCCTCCCCGTTGGGCTCTCTCTCCCACTTTCTAGTCCCCCAATTACCCGAACAGCAGGATGTCTCCGATCATCGTTATGGCCGTAGCGTCCGTCAGAACCGGAAGCGGAAGCCCAGGGGAAGGAGGGGAGAGGAGCACAAGCCGACCAATCGCCAAGCAGTGCTAGCGAGAGCTGAGCCAATCGAAAGCCAAGGCAGGCAGGGTGTCGCCCTCTGCAGGTCCGGCCCCCTTAGGAAAGAGCGAGAGCCCTTCCTCGCTGGGAAGTACCGGAGTTGAGCGAAGAGATGGCGAGCGTGTGATGTCACCCAGGAGCGGTGTCATCTGGAGACGGGATGAGGTCCCTCATTGGGGGCATACTGCGCATGCGTGAGGGACCCGCGCGCTAGAGAATTTGCTCAGATGCTTTTCCTTCAAGAGCCGGAATCTCGGGTGGGGCTTCTGGAGAAACGGGGCCCCTGACCACTGAGATTCACAGGGGAATGGATGACGCATGGGCTCTCCGGGGCATGGACGCCGCTCCTGGCCACCATGGGAGGCGGGGACCTCCACTATCCGGGACGGGGCTTCCCTACCAGGTGGTCCCTTCGGAGGACCGAGGTCCCCGTGGGAGTCGGGGGTCATCACTTACGGAGCCACACGGAGGACTTGGGTCATGACAGCTACATAGAGGACGGGGTCCTGAACGAAGGGACCCCCTGGGGTACTGGAGGATGGGGTTCACCACTGATCGGGCCCCACGGCGGATGGAGGTCCCGATCCGAGGGCTCCACAAAGGACGTGGGTCCGCATCGAGCCCCACTTGGACGAGACTTGACTGAACCGTTCCTCCTGGGTGGGCTCTGTGAGGGACCCCTGCCCCTCAATGGACAGCTCCTCTGTCCAACTCACTCCACATGGCCAGCACCCCGCTTCGCTGGGCTGAATGGGGTCGTGATGGCCCAAAGGAGAGATAGAATAGGGTACAACAGACCGGCCGGGCTCCGTGGGACAGTACGGCTCCACGACAGCTGTCGCCCCTCCTCTCCCGCGGGGCCGGGTTGGGGGCGGTGCCTGGAGGGCGAGGGCGGGTCCAACCGCGGGGGCGCAGTTGCTGGGCGGCGGGCGGCGGGACGCACCCGGCTGGGGGCTGGGGTGGGACCCGGCGCGCGCCATGGAGCTGCTGACCGCGCTGAGTCTGGGCGAGCTAGCGCTCAGTTTCTCGCGGGTGCCGCTTTTCCCCGTCTTCGACCTCAGTTACTTCATCGTCTCCATCCTCTACCTCAAGTATGAGCCAGGTGAGCTAGGGCGGGCGGCGAGGAGAAGGAAGCCCTGGATCATGGGGAGGACAGTCCCAGAGACGGGTTCGGGGGAGCAGACAGATTATGGGATCATGGGGTTCTCCTACACCGGACGGGTAGTGGGGAGACACGAGGGAGGGCAAGGAGAGAAGCCCTCCGAGATAGTGGGACTGGGGGAGGGGAAGCGGATGAGGGCTGGAAGGAAGGAGAGGAACGTGATAGTTCAGAGCAGGGGGAACAGGTGCTGGGGAGGGGACAAGGAGAGAAGGTCAGGGGTCCTGGGAAGGGAGGGTCGCATGAACTTGGGCAAGAGGCATATGTCTTCGTGAGGGTGCAGGCGGGGGTCGGTGCTGCGGGCATGGCCAGCTGTCCTGGCTGCCCGCAGCCGTGACCTCCCGCCTTGCCCTTGGCGTACGGAGCGGGAGCGGCAGCTGAGTGTCTATATAAGGGCTGGTCGTG
The DNA here is from genome assembly GCF_004115265.2 of Rhinolophus ferrumequinum. Classification (NCBI taxonomy): domain Eukaryota; kingdom Metazoa; phylum Chordata; class Mammalia; order Chiroptera; family Rhinolophidae; genus Rhinolophus; species Rhinolophus ferrumequinum. The sequence goes on from NC_046301.1 coordinate 50,131,215, forward strand.
CTGGGGTCAGGTTCAGAGAAAGTGACACCGGTGCCCCCTCCCCGGTGCGACCGTGGAGTGGCTGTGCTGGATCTCCACTCGCTGCCGGAAATCTTCCAGCCCTGGCCCGTGTCCTGTCCACTTCTGAGCATACCCAGCTCTAGGGCAGGGTGGTTTAAGGTCAGCTTTCTCCCACCATCTCCAGACCCCCATAGAGAATCACAGAGGGGAAGACCCAGCTTCTAGGATTTAAAAAAAAAAAAAAATAGGGTAAGTGGCCTCCAAAGAATGTGTTCTATTTTTATACAATGTTCACTGAATATTCTTGTTCATCTCCTAGTATTTTAATTACTCTAGCACACAAGCAAACTAAACGGACAGTAGAATTTAGCTTTAGGAGAACGATTAATCACCCCAAAACTTTGTGACCCTTTCTCCCAGTTAGATGTAAATCACCCCCTATATTCTCAGAATGGAAATAGCTTTTTTTAGATGATAAAAATAGGTGTTCGTGTATATTTAAAAATCCAGCCAAAAAAGCACAAAGGAAAAAAGAGAGAATTACGGTTCTCTGGCCACCCTTCCAGACCTCTTTGCATTTATACCCCCATAGTTATAGATGTAAATCCACGATCTTATGCAAATAGGATTATACTCTGCTTGCCAAGTTTTTTTGTTATGTTTTATTTTTGCCAGTCCACAGGTCAGAACCCTTTTTTTTTTTAAATCTTTTCTGAGAGCAGCTACTTTATAAAGCAAAATGAGCTTTGTATTGTTGTAGCATGACCAAGGGGCTGTATTTCCTGTCTGGGGACGAATTCTTGGTGGCTCGGCCAGTTCCACGGCGAATATGGAACCTTGGGAAATCTCAAACTGTGGAGCAACATTGTCCCGTAGGATGTAGGACACAAGTGTCTGGAGGAAGGGGTCTCCAGGCTGACTGGGGGTACACAGGTGGGGTCCGCACATTCCACTACAGTCCCACTGCCGTCCCAGAGTAAGTCATCCGAAGCAGAAGTACCAGAGCCTGAAGGTTCCAGAAGGTTGAGAGGGTTCAGCGGTTTTCAACCCTAGCTCACGTTAGAGGCCCCTGGGGGCTCTTAACACCTCCCCCCCACACACCAAATGTCTGGGGTGGGGCTCTGGCATGCTCATGTTGGAAATCTCCCCCCCCCAGGGATTGCTGTCTGTTGTCAAGGTTGAGAACCCACTGCCCAGTTCAACCCCCTCCTTTTGTAACTGGGAAAATAGGAAACAGAGGCTAAGCTAATTTATGCAGGCACTGCAGCCGGTAGGTCATATGGCTGGTAGATGCTGGCCTTGGGATTCCAACCCAGGTCTGCCTCACCCCAAGAATCACTAGGATTACTCTGGGGTACTTGCTTCCCCTTACAAAAGGGAGGCATTGGACTTAGCTGTTAGCCCCTGCTTAGCCTCTGTAAAGGTTTCTTTTCAGAATCCATGTACTGATTGCAGGAGCAGCTCCAGGATTTGCAGAACCCCTTGTTCAGAAATTAAGCATTTCCAGACAGTGACTGCAGAACATCAAACTGAACGTGGGGCCCTTCTGAGCACGGGGTCCTGGGTGTCTGCACAAGTAGCACACTTGCAGCTGAGAGCAAAGTTGGCTTTAAGGGAAAATCTTCTAATTGAGAGTGGTTCTCCCCCTAGTACTGAGTCAATACCAGGCTGGTTACTGCACCTCCAGGAGCTTCAGTTTGCTCATCTGTGAAATGGGCTCTTGGTAAAAATAACCCTGGACTTCCTTTCCTGGCTGTTGTGAAGCTCTGTTGAGAATTGTCAGTGGTAGTGTCTAAGGCACTCAGGAGAGGTACTTAGACTTATTTGTAAGGTAGAGGGAGATTGTGTTTCCTGGGATGCAGGCATTTTCTGGGTCAGGCTTTCCTGCTGGGAGTGGTCCTCAGGTGAAGAGCATCTTTGTATCCCCTGGGAGCTGGCTAAGAAATGCAAAATGCCAGTTCCCTCCCCCCACCAACCCAGACCTGCTGAATCAGAATCTGCATTTGAATAAAATCCCTATAAGCACACATTTGAGAAGTGATGGACTGAAAAAGGCTGGAGCTCCTTCTGGGGCAGGAGGGTTGGGTCTGGCTCACCTCCCAAGACCCCTAGCTCTATGCAAGAAGAGACGAGGAAGTAGTCTCTTCCTCGGCAGGTGCTGGCTGGCTGCATGATTGAAGGAATGATGGAATGAATGAATGACAATCCTGGTTTCCGTAAGGCTGGCCCATCCAAAGAACTTTCCAGACTAGCAATCCTCAAATTAGACCTACCAAGGAACCTTGAAAAATCCTGTTGTCCAGGCAGCACCCCTCCATCATTTAAATCAGAATTGCTGGGGTAGCACCAGCATCAGTATGTTTTTGGGGGGTGGGGGGGTGACTGGGAAAATTGAAATATTGTTTATTTCTTATACCTTTGCCAATACAATACGTTTTATAAAATGCTTTTTATCTTACACCATTTAAACACTTTTTTGGAAACATTTTTCAGTTATAGTTGACACAATATTATATTAGTTTCAGATGTCTTCAAGTTCCCCAGATGAGGCCCAGGTCTCTGCACCAGGGTTTCCCAACCTCAGCACTAGTGACAGTTAGGGCCAGATCATTCTCTGTGGTGGGGGCCATCCTGTGCATTTCAGGATGTTTCACAGCATCCCTGGCTTCCACCCACTAGATGCTGGTAACACACTCCATGTGACAACCTAAAATGTCCCCAGACATTGCCACCGTCACAGACATTTGCCTCCAGTTGAGAACCATTGATGTAGACTGAATCTCCAACTCCATTGCTTCCAAGGGCCAGGCAGGTGATATATGGGAAGCAATAAGCCAGCCAGGTGGGGACCGTCCCCAGGTGAGATCCAGCCATGCTCATCTCCACCTGGTTGGGCTTGGAACAACCAGAACTGGTTTTTCAAGGGAAGCTGGAAACGTGATTTGGCTGTTGGAACACTTTCTTTTTCTTTTTTAAATTAACAGACTTTATTTTTTAGAGCCATTTTAGATCCACAGCAAAATTAAGCTGAAAGTACAGTTTCACTGACCACCCCCCCCCCATACACACAGCCTTCCCCACCATCGACATTCTTACCAGAGAAGTACATTTGTTACAGTCAATGAACCAATATTACTATCATCATCGTTATTATCATGTAATGGTCATTGTCATAGATTGTCACCATCATTATCAACCAGCCTACAATTTACTTTAGGAATCTTCGCTGTTGTACGTTTATGGATTTTGACAAATCTACAATGACGTGCACCCACCATTATGCTATCATGCAGGACAGTTTCACTGCCCTAAAAATCCCCTGTGCTCTGCCTATTCATCACTCCCCCACCCCCCACCCTGAACGGCCACCAGCCCCTGATCTTTTTTCTGTCTCCATAGTTCTGTCTTTTCCAGAATGTCATAGAATTGGACTCATACAGTCTAAAGCCTTTTCAGACTGGCTTCTTCCTTTCACTCAGCAATAAAGTTTCCCCATGTTTTTTTGTGGCTTGATAACTCATTTCTTTTTGGTGCTGAGTAATATTCCATGGTATGGATGTACCACTGTTTAGTTATTCACCTATTTATCGAAGGACTCCAGCCTATCTTGGCTAAAGTTTGAATTTTTAAAATGTTGTGGGGTCCGAGGGAACAGTTCCTTCATCTCTGGTTTGAACTGTCAGCTTTTTGAGGATAGGAGGCTGCTCATCCTCCAACCTAGAGAGGCAGGGGCTACCGACTCCTTCTACAGGGAAGGAAACTGAGGCAGGATCGTGACTTGAGGGCTCAATGAGAGACTCGGTCGATACACCTCCCATGTTTAGACCTCTGACTAAATAGCACAGAACGAGGGGCAGTGCTGAAAGTGCCCTGGGGAACCTTCAGCACTGTCCTGCCATCCACCGACAGCACTGACCCCTGGAGAGGGAATGTCATGGAGCCCATCACAGGCTAGAACTCGGGACGATCAGGGTTTTCTCCTCCTTCCTCAGGCAGAGCAGATGTTTATAAATTCATCCACTAGAATTTCCACCCACAGATACTTTCCATTTCAGTTCAGTCCCACGAATAACTCGTACAATCGCTAAGCACTAAGCAATTTCTTTTCATCCTCACAGGCACCCTTTGAAATGAATAATAGCACTGGGGTTACCAACTCACCCAGGTTTGCCCAAGACAAGAACCCAAAGTTCCCTGTCTCAGGAACCCTTCAGTCACAGGCAAACTGGGACAGTCCCTCTAGACAGCACCCCCATTATACACAGGAGCAAATAGAAGCTGGCAGAGGGGAGAGCTTTGGTGGCAAACCACATCCTGCTGCATCCAGGTACTGCCCCCAAACCAAGGAATGTGATAAAGGGAAGGAGCCAGGGGCACAGTTTCTCAGCCACTGCCTTGCTGTGGGTCCTCAGGGCAGGCTGCCCCATCAGCCTTAGTCTTACCAGCGGTGGCCATGGGGAGATGCATCCCATCCTTCCTGGATTGCGGGAAGGTATTGAGAATGATAAGAAGCACCGTGATGATGACGCCCACTGCATTAAGTTGTCAGTACAATTCAGTGCTCTCATTCTCTTTCGACAGCAGAGGAAACTGAGGCTGGAGGTTGGGAAGGCCGCAGTCATTTGCCCAAGGCCTGCTGGAGTGAGCAGCAGAGCCAAAACCCAGGCATGTTACTTTTCTACCAGGACTCATCCATGGTGCCAACACAGAGCCTGCTTTACTCCTGCAAAACCCAGGCTCCCACCCCCACTCTCGGTTCCTGGGATAGCCCCAGAGGGCACAAGAAAGACCCTGGAAAGAATTCAACCCCTGGGGGTTATTTTTAGATGCAGAGGTATCCATTTCTGCAAAACATGGGTGCCTCACTTGACCTGGTCCTGCAGGACCCACCAGCTGCTCCGAAGGATTAACTCTCAGCTGGCAGTGTTTTAAATAGACAACCCACCCATGAGAAGAGAGCACTCTGCCTTCTTCAAGTCTGTGGGATCTTGGTAAATGCTGAGACTTCAAGACAACCTGAGGGCAGGGAGAAAGCCCACAGAGCGCTTGTAACCCCAGGGTGAGATGGAGGAAGGAAAATTCGATTCCAGTCATTGTTAGGAGTTGGGCAAAGAAGAGTGTAAGGATTTGCATCTGACAGAAGGAAAGGACTGCAGGGAGAAAAATAGTTCAAAATCACATGGATAGTTGGTGGGGGTGACGAAGAAAAAGGGGTGTGTGTTGATGACTTACGCTAAAACAACTTGTATTAGGCCTGCTTTTTTCTTACCAGGTTCTGTTTGTGTTAGGAAGTTGATACAGATTACTTTGAGGGAAGAGAAAACCAGATTTTAAAAAAGTTTCAATTACAGTTGACAGTCAATATTATATTAGTTTCAGGTGTACAGACAGCTAGTGGTTAGACATTTATATAATTTAAGAAGTGATCCCCCTGACTAGTCTAATACCCACCTGGCACCATACAGTTATTACACTATTATTGACTATATTCCATATAGTCATATGCTGTTCTTTACATCCCCGTGACTATTTTATAACTGTTTAGGCCAGTTTTCTGATTATAAAATATAGTGTATGCAAGAGAATGGGTAAATAACTTGTGATCTATTTCTGTGATGGAATAGTATACAACGGTGAAATGAATATTACTCTTGAAAATATGCTCAGTGAAAGAGACAGATGCAAAAGGCCATGTTATATAACTTCACCTATGTGTAATACATAAGTTTTCACCTATGTGTAATACATAAGTTCTAGAACATTTTCATCACTCCAAAAGGAAACCCCATCCCTCTGAACAGTCACTCCCCATATCCTCTCTCCCAGCCCTTGGCTACCATGGATCTGTTTGCTGTTTCTATGGATTTACCTGTTCTGGACATTTCATATAAATGGAATCATACAATATATGGCCTTTTGTGTCTTGCTTCTTTCACTTAGCATGTTTTCAAGATGTATCCCTGTTGTAGTATCTACAAGACTTTATTCCTTTTCAAAATTAATTTAGTTTCCAATTACGGTCGATACATAATACCATATGAGGTTCAGGTATACAATATGGTGAGTAGACATTTATATACCTTATGAAGTGAGCATCCTGATAAGGAGTTCAGTCCTTTTTAAGGCTGAATAATGTCCCACTGTATGGATATATCCCATTTTGCATCCATTCATCATTTGATGTCCACTTGGCTTATTTCCACCTTTTGGGAATTGTGAATAGTGCTGCTGTGAACATGGACCTTTAAGAGTCTTCTGGACCCTCTTGGTGGGTTCTTGTGGGTGAAACAGCTGGAGCGCCCACTGCTCACCCAACGCAGTGAGACCTCTTGTTCCTGGACCACGGCCATCAGAGATGGGGCAGGGGGTAGACCCTGACAAGGGGACTCGATACAGAATGTGGAGCCCAATGCAATGAGTCGCAAGAGCGTTCCGTGTCCCCCCTGCTTACCAGCTTTTGGGGGGAGCTCTTGTTTTTGCTAGTTTTGATGATTAAATATTTCAAAAACACCAATATCACAGACACCTCTGCCCCCTCCACTCAGACTTAATAGTTGTGAACATAGATTTGCTTCAGACTTTTTTTTTGAAAGAAACAGGGTGACAGACACAGCCAGCGCCGCCCCTTCCCCTCCTTCCCTCTCTAGATATGACCACCACCTAATATCAGTCTGTGTTGTGCCCATGCCTGTATTTCTGCCTTCACCACTGTACACATATCTATGAACTACAGTAGTCCCCCTGCCCCCATATCTGTGGTTTCAATTATCCGCGGCCAAACAAACGTATTCTCTCGCGGTTCCAGGGGCCCGAAGTCCAAAGTCAAAGTGTCAGCAGGGTGGTTCCTTCTGGAGGCTCTGGGGCAGGATCCTTCCAGGCCTTTCAACCCTGGCTTCTGGTGTTGCTCGTAATCCTTGGCATTCCTTGGCTTATAGATACATCAATCTCTGCCTCCATCTTCACATGGCCTTCTGTATGAGTTTCTTGTGGTTCCTGTAGCAACATACCACAAATTGAGTGGCTTGAAACAGCAGAAATGTATTATCTCACAATGCTGGAGGCCAGAAGTCTAAAATCAAGGTGTCAGCGGGGCCATGCTCTCTCCAGTGGTTCTATGAAGGAATCTTTCAAGTCTCTTCCTAGTTTCTGGAGGTGGCTAGCGTCTTTGGTGTTCCACACCTTGTAGCTGCATCACTCCTGTCTGCCTCCATGTTTACATTCCCTGTGTCTCATCTCCTCTGTTTATAAGGACACAAGGCATTGGCTTACAGCCCACCCTAATGACCTCATCTTCATTACATCTACAAAGACTCTATTTCCAAAGAGGTCACATTGACAGGAACCAGGGGTTAGGACATCAATATATCTTTGTGAGGGCCACCGTTCAACTCACAACACCTTCTCTGTGTCTGCTGGAATATCATTCAGCCTTAAAATGGAAGGAAATTCTGACACCTGCTACAACACGGATGAACCTTGAGGACATGATGCTGAGTGAAAGAAGCCAGTCGGGAAAGACAAATACCATGTGATTCCACCCTCTTCCCCCCGCCAGGCGCAGTGGAGCTGTCCCGGCGCCACCCCGTGGCGTCCTGGCTCTGTGCCATGCTGCACTGTTTCGGGAGTTACATCCTGGCTGATCTGCTCCTCGGGGAGCCCCTGATTGACTACTTCAGCAACAACTCCAGCATCTTGCTGGCCTCAGCCGTCTGGTAAGCATTGCCAGGTTGGCAGGGCATGGGAGAGCAGAGCGGCGGGAGGTGGGGGTGGGCAGGTGGGCAGGGGCGACCCGGCCGCCAGGGAGATGGGAGATTGGGGGAACTGGGATCCACCCGCACAACCTCCATGGTGGCCCCGAACGCACTGCTCTCCGTGGCCCAGCCCTGTCCTGAGCCAGGCGCGTGGGGGGTGCACCCAGCCTCGCCTCCCCGCGGCCCTCACAGTCTGTCTCTCCCTGATGCTTGGCATTTTCTCCCTGAAGGTACCTGATTTTCTTCTGCCCCCTGGACCTCTTTTACAAGTGTGTCTGCTTCCTGCCGGTGAAGCTCATCTTCGTCGCCATGAAGGAGGTGGTGCGGGTCCGCAAGATTGCTGTGGGGATCCACCACGCGCACCACCACTACCACCACGGCTGGTTCGTCATGATCGCCACCGGCTGGGTCAAAGGTAAGCAGGACAACGGAAATTCACCCGCGTTGAGAACCCCTGCGCCGTGGTACATACCGGGCTCCCTGGCTGGCACATCCATTGTTCCTAAGGGGCTAAGGGAAGTCAGGACTGCTGCAGGAGTACAGGTTCCCCATTAGCCCACGTCTTTAGGGCAAATGAGAAGATTCTTCCAGAAATATAACTGTCAAAAGAAAATAGGAAAACGATGAAACGATGACCGCTGATATCTCGAGCAGGGTTCCTCAGCTGTGGCACGACTGACATTTGGGGCCGCCTCATTCTCGGCGGTGGGGGCTGCCCTGTGCATGGTCGGGCGTTTAGCAGCATCTCTGGCGTCCATCCACCAGCAGCATGCTCCCTCCCCAGTGGTGACAACCAAAAATGTCCCCAGACATTGCCAAATGGATCCATGGGAGGCAAAGTCACCCCAGTTGTGAACCCCTGGTGCAGTGGTGCATATCAGCGACCCAGTTACCAAGCTGCTCCTGGAGGGGGCGCCCAAGCCTCTTTGGCAAATACATTTGGGGTAAATGAGAAGATGCTTTCTTGAGATTTAACCATTATGCTATCATCACATGGGTTTCCTTCTTCTCTCTCCAGGAAGCCTGTACTACAGAGCAAATCCTCAGGGGTATAGCATGTCTCCCAGAGGGCAAATGGCTTGAGAAAGATTGAGAGCTCAGGACCCTAAGGAAGGAGGTTGGAGGTTGGGGGTACTCTGGAATCCTCCTTCACAGCCCAGGGTCCTGGATTGGGGGCATCAGAGCAGACAACCCAGATTTGTCCAAGCCTCGCAGGTGGGATATTAGCTCGATTCCTTCATGCTGGTTTTGCTCCAAATGTGCTGTGTGACCCTCAGCAAGACTCTGCCCAGTCTGAGCCTGTTTCCCCACCGGCAACTGGTCATCATACACCCCAAGCCCACTGTCCCTCTGGAGAAAACTCCAGGATCGGAGAGTCTACTTTCTTGGGTATTCAGCCAAGAAGGACAGGAAGCTGGGGGTGGCAGGCTCATTAAGCAGCCCCCTGTTCCGTAGGCTCTGGCGTCGCCCTCATGTCCAACTTTGAGCAGCTGCTCCGAGGAGTCTGGAAGCCAGAGACCAATGAGATCTTGCACATGTCGTTGTGAGTACCCTGTCCTCCCCACCTGTCCCTCCTATGCCCCCTGGACTGGACCATGGGTTGGATACTTCTGATCACTTAGGGCCTCAGCCCTGATTCTGCCTTCCTGAAGCTTCCAGAGGACATGACTTGGGGAACCCAGAGAGGGAACCAAAGCTCTGCCAAGGGAGCAGGGGCAGGCAGCGATACAGGGAAGTGAGACACTTGATTTGGGTTTTGAAGAGTGAGTAGGAGTTTTCTGGCAAAGAAGGAGCCTCCGGACAGAGGCCAGCACCTCTGCCAACTGTCAAGTCAGAAAAGAACAATGATTTTACCTAGTTCTGCAGGGTAGGGGTACGAAGTGTGGGTGGGAAGCACGGGGCCGGGAGTGTGGGTGGGGAGTGTGGCTGGAGTTAAGTGGGGGAACAGTGGGAAGGGTCAGACGCAACATCCAGGACCCAACCCAGAATCCCATGCTGCCTTTAGCCTCATACATTTTTAAAAGACCTTACAGGTTAGGACTAGTTACATTTTCTCCTAATCTATAATAAGTAAAACTATCACCATTAAATACAAAATTAAAAGGCTTACCCATATACCGATGAAAATGACCTCTTGTTTTACACTTAGGAAAACATAGCTTTATCTCTGTTCCTTTCCATGAGAAGCCGGTACCCACCCTCAGTTTAGTAACAGGGAATTAGGACGCAGATGGTTGCATCGCCTGCTACTAAGTGGGAAAACGGCTTCCCCTATTAGATTCTATTTCTACCTCATCAGCTGAGGGTGAGGGTTCCAAGGAATCACAGACATAAACCCCCTGGCCCTGGTACCTGGTGAGTATTTTGGAAATATCAGGTAGAATTATTGTTAGGTGCATGTGATGAGTGACAGACGTCAGTAACAGAAGTCGTGGGTCTGTCTTCTACAGCGAGTTAAAATCTTAGAAACCTATTCTACAAGGAAGAAAAGGAAAGAAGAACTGTGTGTTATAATCCCACCTCCTGGGGGAGTGTGCTGTGCACAGGTCCCCAAGACCACCCTCAGGTGTGAGGGTGCACTAGGACTCAGAACTCAGCAAAGCCCTTTTACTCAGGGTTATGTTTATTACAGGGAAGAGATACAGACTAAACTGAGCAAAAGTGAGACTCGCATGCGGTAGAATCCAGGAGAGACCCGGCCAGAGCTTCTGGTTGTCCCTTCTCAGTGGAGCTGGGTGAATGGCGCCTTTCTCCCAGCATCCATGTGTGACAATATGCATTGACGATGGCGAATCAGCAAACTCACCCAAGCCCTGGTGTCCAGGGTTTTTATCGGGGCTCAGTCACAGAGACATAACTGACTGCCTGCCTGGCTGACCTCAGCCTCTGACCCCGCCAGAGGTCGAGCTGATACCATGTGGCCCAAGACCCTTACCCTAAATCACACTGTTACTATCTGGTGTGGCCCAAAGTCCCCAAGGAAGCAAAGACACTCCTATCAGGCAGGACATTCCCAGGGCTTAGAGGGCGGCTCCTAGGAGGCAGAGACAAAGGCCAGATGTCTCTTTGGGCCAAGCTAACCCTTTACCGCATAACGAGACACCACCTCCTCTGTACCATGTGGGCATTTTCCCACTTCCCACTCAGAAGCTGGATGGGAGCTGGGACTGGCTGGGGGCAGGTGGAGAAGGGGTTCTGGGACAGAGGTACACAGTGCCTCCTGGTAACCGTGGCTGTCTCTTCCAGCCCTACCAAGGCCAGCCTCTATGGAGCCATACTCTTCACCCTCCAGCAGACCCGCTGGCTCCCAGTGTCCAAAGCCACTCTCATCTTTATCTTCACCATGTTCATGGTGTCCTGTAAGGTAAGCTTTCCTGTCCTGATCCATGCCCACCCCCACCTCACAACCTTGGGTGTCCAGGAAAGGACAGCCCTAAGTGGGGTTGGGGGTGGGCGCTTACCGGTAGGTCCGTGCATGGAGGAGGGTCTGAGAAGGGCAGTGTCCAGCAGGTGGGGATGGAAGTGAGGGAACAAGTCCTTCTGGGCAGAGGCCAAGAGGTGGGCAGGGGTGTGTGGGGTCTGTTTGGGGCTTTGTGGAGGGACAAGATACAGGGAAGGCACTCTCAGGATGGTGGGGACTCGGGCTGGACCAGACATGGGGCTGGTCTGACTATCAGTCCTTGAGTTGGGGTCACCCCACCCCCAGGAGGGGTCTTGAAGAGCCGTGCTGTCCTCCCTCCCTGTGAAACTGGGGAGCTCCACTGCTGGCTCTGGGAGGGGACCACAGACCATCGAAAGGGAGTGAGCGACTCCAGGCCAAGCACAGCTCCTCCCTGAACCCAGGTGTGGGAGCACTTCCGGGGAGAGGGTGACCACACTTCCCGGTGAGCCCGGCACTGCCTGGGCTTTAGCAACAAAAGTTCTGCATCCTGGGAAACCCGGGATAATTGGTCACCCTCTGGGGATGTGTGTAGCCAGAGGGCTGGGTCTCGGCTACCTCTGATCCTGACCTGGCTGACTTTCTCTCCCCTTTTCTCCTCTCCCCTCCTTGTTTTCTGCCTCGGTCTCCCTCTGACTCTCAATGTCTACCTGTCCCCCCACCATCCCACCTCAGGTGTTCCTGACGGCCACTCACTCCCACAGCTCCCCTTTTGATGTTCTGGAGAGCTACGTCTGCCCTGTCCTGTTTGGGACAGGTTTGGGGGGTGACCATCACCACAATAACCATGGTGGGGCCCACGGAGGGGCCCACGGTGGCAGTGGACCCGGCTCCCCGCACTCAGCTATGGCTGCCAAGTCCAAAGAAGAGCTGAGCGAGGGCTCCAGGAAGAAGAAGACCAAGAAGGCGGATTAGGGGGCAGCCTGAGGGGCCTGCGGGGTGGTGGGGAGAGGACCCGGACCCAGAACCCTCAGAGCCAGGGGTGGGGGAGTTGTCCTGGGCTCATCTCTCCTCTCGCTAGGCCTCAACTTTCCTGTCTGCAAACTGGGGCCATCAGCCCACCCTCCAGGGCTGATGTGAGGGGTGAGATGAGATATGGGGGTGAAGGGCATTTATAGGAATGGGGATCCCTCTCTGCCAGGGCCATGTAGAGTTACAGATTTGGGGAGGGTAGGCCCCAGAATCCTGGCAGTGGCTCCAGCCAGAAACCCTGGCAGTTAGATCCTTGGTTCTATTATTTCCTCTCTGAAATTAAGTTTTGACTCCAAAAGAATTTCAAGCCGCGTTGAGACTCATTCACTTGAGGGATGATTCCTGATTACCTCCTGCGAGGCAGCTGCTCTGATTTCCACGTCTTCCTGCCGACTCCTCCTGGGAGTCCCTAGGCAAGGTGCCTCCTTCTCTGAGTCTTGCGTTTCCCATCTGTATAGTGGGGACCCCAGCCCTCCTCTGTACACAAGGGCTGATACAAGGCTGGACGTGAACCAGCCTTATAAGCTCAGAAGCACCGTGTAGTCGGGAGGAGAGGCCATGACAGGTGTTCACTATGCTTGAAAACAGCTTTGCATTTTAGAGCCTATGTGTTTGTGGATCGGAGAACCCCACAAGTTACTTGGCATACCTGGCACCAAAGAGGCCTTTGGGAGACACGTCTAGGCCAGACTCGAGAGCTTGGAGCGTGGGAAAGGCTTGTACTGATCCTTGGCTTCGGGCTGCCCCCAAACCAAAGAAATGTAGCTGGCTGGGTGGGGGTTCCAACGTCCAGCTCTGTTCAGGGGCTCTAAGCACTTGCTTTTTGGTCTCTGAAAGCATCAGGCCTTCCTCAGGCTGCCATCCGTCATTGCCGTTCACTCAGTTACTCAACAAACATGCTGCTGCCTACTCTGTACTGAGCCTTGTGCTGCTGCTGGGTGGGCTGGGAACTTGCTTCAGGGTGAGCTAGGGGAATGGTAGCTGAGGGCCCCTTCCAGCCACCTCCATCTCATTCTAGGTCACCAGGACATCCGAGAGGGGTGGGTGGGTGGCAAATGGCCAGTGTCAGGTAGGGTTTGGGCCCCGATCAGGCTGGCTTGAGGCTGCCCTGTGCACATGGGTGCTCAGGGCGAGCTCAGGGCCTCAGTGTGCAGGTATGTTGAGATCAGTGTGGGCTTGGTGGGGTCCCAGGTGTTACCCAGCTGTAGGGAAAGTGCCTTGATCCGGTGATGCCTGGGAGTTGGATGGATCCTGAGGCTGTGAGGCCCCGAGTTCATCCTCTTGCATGTTCATCAAAGCTCGGCATGAAGGTTCAGCAAATAAATGTTGTGAGAGAACCCTGCTGGCTTGTCTGATTTATTCCTGCTTTTTTGGCCTCAGGACACAGTGGGGGTCTATGTCATTAGAGACGCTCAGAGGTTCCAGGGGAGTGAGGCTCGTGGCAGCCCCTGATCACCTGTGGGAGATGGTGGCTGTAGGTGAGGTCTGTGGGGTTTGGGGTTAAGCAGACCTGGGTTTGAATCCTCCCTCTGCCACCAATAACTCATGGGGCCTCTCCTTTTCCAGGCCTGTTTGGGGGAATTATTACAGGGTGATGATTATTACTGCCCTTCAAAGTTGGAGGCAGGATTAATGGGGCGGCTGGGATTTGCAGCTAAGAGTCTGTGCAGGATCCTGTTAATAGAATGAAAGCCAAGCCACACACTGGGAGAAAATCTTAGAAAATCCCACGTCTGATAAAAGATTATATCCAGAATATATAAAGCATTCTCAAAACTCAATAAAACAAACAGCCCAATTTTAAAATGAACAAAGGATTTGAATGGACACTTTGCCATAGAGAATATACCAATGGCATAGAAATAGGCACACAAAAAGACACTCAGCATCCTTGGCCATCAGGGAAATGGGTGGGAAGGTACTACATATTCATGAGGGTGGCTAAAATTAAGACCGACTATTCTAAGTGCGGACGAGGATGGGAGCAGCTGGAACTCATACACTGCGGGCAGGAATATAAAATGGTGCAGCCACTTTGGAAGACAGTATGGCCGTTTCTTAAAAAGTTAAACATGCACTCACCATATGACCCAGCCATTCCACTCTTGGGTATTTGCCCAAAAGAAATGAAAGTATGTGTCCACACAAAGACATGCACAGGAATGTTTGTAGCAGCTTTGTAATAGTCCCCATCTGGAAACACACAAAGGCCCATCAAAAGTGAAAGCATGAATGAATAACTGCCCTACCCTTGGAAAACTGCTCAGCAATCAAAAGGAACTAATTGCAACAGCATGAATGACCCTCAGATGCATCATGACGGGTGAAAAAAGCCACGCAAAAGAGAGTGCATACTCTCTGATTCCCATTATGTAAAATTCTAGAAAAGGCAAATTCATCTCTAGTAATAGAAAGCTGAGCAACGGGTGCTTGAGGAGAGGGGCCAGTGGGAGGGATGGCCAAAAAGCACAAGGGAACTGGAGGTGGATGTCTTCACCACCCTCATTGTGATGATAGCTTCACAGTCTATATAAAAGTCTGACAGTTAGGTTTGTGAACTTGTTGCAACGATGTTGCTAACCTTTTTTTGATATCAGAGGGATTATTCGTTATGAATTTGGAACCAACTGAGCAGTTAACCAAGTTTACTGTTTGGAAATGCTGAAAAGGCTGCGTGAAAAAGATGACCTGAACTTTTCACCAACAATTCATGGCTCTTGCATCACGACAATGCACCAACTCACATGGCACTGTCTGTGAGGGAGTTTATAGCCACTAAATAAATAACTGTATTGGAACACCCTCCCTACTCACCTGATCTGGCCCCCAGTGACTTCTTTCTTTACCCAAAGATAAAGGAAATATTGAAAGGACACATTTTGATGACATTCAGGACATCAAGGGTAATATGATGACAGCTCTGATGGCCATTCCAGAAAAAGAGTTCCAAAATTGCTTTGAAGGGTGGACTAGGCACTGGCATCGGTGCATAGCTCCCTAAGGGGAATACTTGGAAGGTGACCATAGTGATATTCAGCAATGAGGTATGTAGAACTTTTTCTAGGATAAGTTCAGGAACTTATTTGTCTATGCCACAATGTTTCAAATTGTATATTTTAATATACATACTTTATGTCTGTGGTACGTCAATAAAGCTGTAATAAAACTTAAGTAAGGAAAAAGAAAAAGACTAGGCAAAAGATTTGAACCGACAGTTCACCAAAGAAAGTATATGGGTGGCAAGTAATCACAGGTAATACACATTAAAAGCACAACGAAATGCCACTGCCTGTCTGTCATGGGCTGAATTGTGTTACCCTCAAAATTTATATGTCGACGTTCTAATCGCTAGGACCTCAGAATGTAACTGTATTTGGGGATAGGGTCTTTAAAGAAATTATTACGTTAAAAGGAAGTCTTTAGGATGGCCCCTAATTCAATATGATTAGTGTCCTTACGAGAAGAGGAGATTAGGACACAGACCACAGAGGGGAGACCTTTGGAGGACCCAGACAGAGAGGTCTCAGAAAAAAACCAACTCTGCCAACACCTTGGTCTCAGACTGCTAACCACCAGAAAGGTAAGAAAGTAAATTTTTGTTGTTTAAGCCACCCGGTGTTTTGTTGTGGCAGCCTTCGCAAATGAATACAGTATTGCTCAGAGTGAATAAAATAAAAATAACTAACAATGTCAGATGCTGGTAAGGATTTGGAGCAACTGGAACACTCGCAAAGTGCTGGCGGAAAAACAATTGGGCAGTTTCTTATAAAATTAAACATCACCATAAAACCATACAACAAATACAATCCCATTCCCAAGTGAAACACAAACTCATATTCACACAAGAGATGTTTAAAGCAAGCTGATTTCGTTAATTGCCAAAAACTGGAAACATCCCAAAAGTCCATCAGCTAGTGAGTGGATGAACATCGTACAATAGATTAATACTCAGCAATGACAAGGAACAAACTTCTGAGACAGCAACATGGATGAATCTTATATGCATTTGCTAAGTGAAAGAAGGCAGACTCATGACGTCCTGTGGGCTCCTATTATAGGATGTTTTAGGAAAGGAAAAGTTAGAGGTACAGAGAACAAATCAGTGAGGGCCAGGGGCTGGGGGTGGGAGGAGAGAATGTCTGCAAAGGGACCAGGGGAATTTGGGAAGGGTGACAGAACTATATCTTAATTGTGGTGGGGAATCCACAATTCTATGTCTTTGTCAAAACTCACAGAACTTTATGCTGAGAATTCTACCAGAATCTACAAAGAAAACAGATTAGGTTTCAAAGCTTCTTACACCTATTCACATCCTGACTTTTCACCTGCACCCATGTGTGTGGCATCCGGCAGGTCGCCCGTCTTCTCCAGAGCCTCAGTTTCCTCTAAGGACCACCAGCGGGAGAGTCTGGAAAGCCTTGGCCCCAGGCGGGAAGCCTGGATTGGATTCCAAAGGCAGCTCTGTGAGTGCCCGAAACCCTTCTGCCTGGGCTCATCTAGCACCTGGTGGGTGCTGGCGGTAACCAGCTCCCTGCCTTCCAGCACAAATGTTCTGAGATCTCATTTGATGAGGGAACAGACTGTACCAAAATAGCCTCCGTACTATTTTGGGAAGGGGGTGGGCAAGCTACTGGCGGGCTGGTTGGGGATGATTGGCAGGGCAGGCCGACACTGCCATCCCTGTAGGTGTGAGAACTCTGAAGGCGGGCTCTCAAGTCCCGCCTAATTTTAGCTGCAGGAGTCACACTCAGTAGCTTATTTGGTCGTGGGCTGAGAGAAAAGTTCTTTTATTATTATTATTATTATTACTATTAAATAAACAACATAAAATTCACCATCTTAACCATTTCTAAGTGTCCAGTGGCATTAAGTACATTCACACTGTTGCACAACCATCCCCACCCTCCATCTCCAGAGCTCTTTTTATCTGGCAAACAAAAACTCCCTACATCACACACTAGCTCCCCCTTTCCCTCCCCCAGCCCCCGGCACCCACCATTCTACTTTCTGTCTCTATGAATCTGCCTCCTTAGGGACCTCCTATAAGTGGGATCACACAGTATTTCTCCTGTTGTGTCTGCTTATTTCACTCAGCATCATGTCCTCGACGTTCATCCATGTTACAGCACGTATCAGAATTTCTTTCTAAGCCTGAATAATATTCCATTGCGTGGATGGACCACATTTTGCTTATCCTTCACCAGTCGATGGACACCTGGGTTACTTTCACTTTTCAGCTGTTGTGAATAACGCTAATAAATAAATATGGCCACACAAGTATCTCTTCAAGACCCCACTTACACTTCTTTTGGATATGTACCGAGAAGTGAAATTTCTGGATCATATGGCAATCCTTTAATTGTTTGAGGACGCACATCCCATCACTTCTGTTGTAGTTTATTTGTTAGAAGCAAATCCTAGGTCCCCTACACTCAAGGGTAGGATTACACACGGGTGTGGTTACCAGGGGCCGGGACCCACAGGGGCCACTATAGAAGGTGCCCACGGTGCCTCATAAGCAAATCCACACCACAATTGCACCTAGAAATTTCTATTAAGCGTCTGCAACATGCCAAGCACATAAGCAGGTACTTTACAAACAGCATGTCTTTGGAGGTGGATTATTTTATGGAAAAAAATTTTGGCTCAGTGGCGAAGCAACTTAGAGAGCTAATGGTGGGGCAGAATTCAAATCCAGGCCTATCTTATTCCAAAGCCCATGCTTTTTCCTTGCCACTTCACTTCTCTGAGTCTCTTTAGGGAAGCATAAGACACACAGGTGGGGAGAGGTTGGCCAAGTCTCTGACGCTTAGCAGGTGCTCAGGAAAGGTGAGGCCACCGTCCAACAGTTACTGCAGACATGGATGGTTGTAACTACTTTTAAACTGCTTTTTGCCTTGCACTTTCTGTTTAGTACCTGCCTGGAGGCATCTGGATAAAGTCCCAGTTCAATTAGTGGAGGAAATAAACACCTAATTGAGCCCATAGAAGCCAGCAGAGAGATCAAAGTGAGGGCGCAAAGGCAGGATGTTGGCAGGCCTGAGAGGTCTGGTTTTGCTCCTAACTTGCTCTGTGACCCTGGGTGAACCCCTCCTTGTTAAATGAAAATGTTGGACGAGGGTCAACAGTAGGTAAACTATGGCCCAAGGGCCAAATCTGGCCCACTGCCTATGTTTGTAAATAAAATTTTCGTGGCACACAGCCATACTCATATGTTTACGTATTGCCTATGGCCTCTCCACTACAATAACAGAGCTGAGTCACCAAAACAGAGACTGTCTTACTTGCCAGCCAAAAAACATTGACTGGCTTTTTGTAGAAAAAGTTTGCCGACCCTGGACTGGATGGTTTTTAAGACTCTAACTCTAAATATCTGATAATTCATAGAAGAAATGAACAGTACACTTTACTGGGTAAAGCCGAGAGAGCTGTGCCACGTTACAAACGGGCATCTCATGACCCCTCAAGTGTCCTCTATAACAGCAGACCACAATCAGGTGTCTTAGTCGGTTCGGGCTGCTATAAAAAATTACTATAGATTGGATGGCTTAAACAACAGTCATTTCTCATAGTTCTGGAGGCTGGGAAATTCAAAATCAAAGCACCAGCAGAGCCGGTATCTGGTGAGTGTTCTCTTCCTGGTTTGTGAATGGCTATCTTCTCTTTGTAACCTCACATGGCTGAGAGCAGAGGGAAAGATCCCTCATTGTCTCCTCGTTTTTATAAGGGCACCCATCTTGAGGGCCCTACTCTCACTATCTAACCTAGTACTGATCACCTCCCAAAGACCCAAACTCCAAATACCATCACTTTGGGAGTTAGGATTGCAACATAGGAATTTGGGGGGGACAAAAATATTGAGTCTATAATATCAGAGTAGACGTGAATTTATTCAACAAACACCTGCTGAAGTTTAGGATATCTGTCCCTGACCTGTGCCCTGGGGGCACAGAGATGCAAAGGCCTAACCCTTGCCCTTAAGGAATTCCCTGAAAGAGGGAAAGTAGTGCCATGGGGACTCAGAGGGGTCGTGGAGAGTCAAGGAGGCTTCTCCAAGGAGCGAGATTTGTCTAGAGCCTTGAAATACCCAGGGAGGAGCAGAAGATATCTCGGAGTGTGTTCTAGATGGAGACCGCAGCATGGATATGAGCTTGGAGGTGTGAATATTTGGAAAACAGGAAGTGGAGATCATCAGGGGCCATCTTAGAGGCTGCCTACCACACCCATATATACTGTGTGGCTGTGGGTATCACCTAACCACTCTCAGCCTCAATTTCCCCATTTGTGCTCCTGAGCCATAATCCACTGGGGAGCCACAAACCACTGCTTCTTGTTATAACTAAGGACAAATGGCTGGAGTGGGAGCGTGGTCCCTTTTTTAATCCATCAGTCTGACCACCTCCAAATTTGGCTTCAAATCCCTCTAAAATGTTCCAGAATGTTCTAAAAAGTGTTAGAAACAATGCAAATGCTTATCAACAGGAGGATGAACAAATTGCTCTATAGTCATATGATAGGATACCACACAGCATTGAAAATGAAAAAACTATAGTATGGACAAATCTCAAAAACGCCGTGAGTATAAAAAGCAAGTTGCATCAGAATACCTACAGAGTGGTTCCCCTTTATATAAAAGCCCAAAACATATACATTTAACAATATATTGTTTTGGGATACATATTTATATAGCAAAAACCATCACACAAACCAAAAGAACGATGAACACAAAATCGCAAGATCATGGCTGCCCTTTGTGGGGAGAGGAAGAGAGATGTAACTGGGTGGGGTGCAGGGAGCTTTCAAATATTGGAAATGTTCTAATTCCTTAAGCTAGATCAGAGTCACCTGCTTTTCCATGACCCAAGAGCTAAGAATAGATTTCACATTTTTGTAATGGTTGGGGGGAAAATCAGAAGAGGAAGCTTGTTTCATGACGCATGAAAATTATATGAAATTCAAATGTCAGTGTCCTGAAATAAAGTGTTACTGGTGCACATTTATGCCCATTCACTTATGTATAATCTATGGCTGCGTTTGAGCTGCAATGGGAAAGCTAAATAATTGAGTCAGATGCTGTCTACTCTCCAACGCTGAAAACATTTACTTTCTGGTCCCTTATAGAAAAAGTTTGATAGATAGTGGGTGATAGGTGTCTGTTTTGTTCTTTCTTATAGCTTATATCTACATTTTATATTTTTATCTAATATCGAGCCTCTCCAAACGATTTGCAGTCCCTAGAACACACAATGTTCTCTCTCATCTCAAACATCTGCACATGCCATCCTGACTAGGGGAGGATGCTTCCTGCCTCTTCCAGCTTCTGGTGGGTCCAGGGGATCCTCAGCTGGTGGCCACATCACTCCCATCTCTGCCTTTATTGTCACATAGCCTTCTCCTCTTTTGTGCTCATGTCTTTTCCTCCCCTCTCTCATAAAGACTCGTCATTTAGGGCCCATCTGGGTCATCCACTATGATTTCATGTTGAGATCCCTAAGCTAATTGCATCTGCAAAGATTCTTTTTCCACATAAAGTCACATTCACAGGTTCTGGGGGTTAGGACATGGCTATCTCATTTTAGTAACCCCGTTCAACTTGGATACATTAAAATGTATTGGTCTGTCTTGCACCCTGAATGAACTCCCTATGATGATAGTAACAGCGTGCATTGGTCATTTGGAAAATATTAGTTCACTCAGTTATGCAGAGGTTGTCACATTTCATTATTCAATATTAGAGAGGCACATTCTTTAATATCACCACCCATCTAATCAGACAAACCTTTAAGGATCAGAAAGCAATCAAGCTCACAGTGGCAGGCACAGGTTTTCCAAAATTCTGATTTTCCCTTGAAAGCTTGAATTTTATCCTCGGCAATACTAAACGACAGCTGTTTTCCTTGAAGTGATAGTCTCATTTTATTCATTTTTAATAAAGTGGTCTGCCAAACGGCCAAATCTGAACCACAGCTTTTCAAATGTTGTAAGAAAAATGGTGTTCCTTGAAAAAAAGGCCGGTTAGACTCCAGCGTTTGTTCAAGTACTTTTCCTAGAGACGGTCATTAAATTTATCGCTCAGTAGGAGGACTTTATGTGTACTATTTTGTTATGAAAAATATTAAAAAGACATGGAGTCACCTGTTATGGAGTGAATTGTATCTCCCCCAAAGATATGTTGAAGTCCTAACCTCCAGCACCTATGAATATGACCTTATTTAGAAATAGGATCTTTGCAGATGTCATCAAGTTAAGATGAAGCCACCAGGTCAGGCCCTAATCCAATGTGACTGGTGTCTTTATAGGAAGAGGGAAGTTGAACTCGTGTATAAAGAGAAGGCCATGTGATGACAGAGGTAGAGACTGAAGTGAAGCATCTAGAAGCCAGGGACCGCCAAGGATTGACAGCTTTCACCAGAAGCTGGAAGAGGCAAGGAAGGGATCCTCCCCTGGAGCCTTCAGAGGGAGCATGGCCCTGCCGACACCTTGATTTCAGACTTGTGGCCTCCAGAACCATGAGAGGATGAGTTTGTGTTGTTTTAAGCCCCTATCCCCCAGTTTGTGGTACTTTGTTATGGCACGCCCAGGAAACGAATGCGTCACCAAGTATCCTGAATGGACAGAGACTGGCACACTTGTACAATGGAGCACTGCTCAGCCATGAAAAGGAGAGAACTTTTGATACACAGGACAATCTGGATGAATCTGAAAAGTATTATTCTGAGTAAAAGAAGCCTGTCTCAGGTTGCGTGCCATCTGATGCCATACGTGTGACTTTCTCCAATAGACAGACATATTGTAACAGAGAACAAACATATCAGTGGTTGCCAGGGGTTGGGGAGGGGTGTGAGTACAAGGGGGGCACTGTGAGGGAGTTTTGGGGATGGTAGTGTCCTGATTGCGGCAGTGGTTACATGAATCTGTGTATGCCCTAAAACTCAGCTCAAACTCACACTGAAAGGGAGTCAATTTTACTCTTTGTAAATTATACATTAACATGACAAAACGAAGGGGAGGGAAATAAGACATACAAATTATGCCGCTGGTTCTTCCATACATGGTTGAATCTCAGAGTATTTGTCTGACTTTGAGCGTCTTAGCCTGGGCTTCATTAGCTCCTCTTGAACTCAACGACAGGAATGAGAGGTTTTATGGACTGCCTGAGACTATGGGAAAAATTGTGTGCACGTGTCATTTTCTAGGAAAAGGTCCGAATCTTTTATTGAGGAGGTTAAAGTGTGGTCTGTGACCTCAAAAAAAACTTAGGAATCACAGGGTAAAAATGAGGCCAATTGTTGATTTCCACTGGGTGGTCATTCTGGATCCTGCCAGGCCAGGTCCAGTGCTCGGCATCAGGACAGGACACAAACCAGAGACTTCCAGGCTGAGGCACCAACTAGCCTGGGACAGAGGTGGCTAAATGTGGTCACCAGGAAGCGTAGATGCGAGGCTTAAACAAACCACATTAAAGGGATTAATTCGAAGTGTAGACAGCAATGGACCTGGCTTCCCCATCTGTAAACTGGGAATGATAATGGTAGCCAAACCCAGAGGGAAGTCGGGTGAAGGCCAGGAATAGAGAGAGGCACTCACATCAGGCAAGACACTTAGAGCGTGCAGAACAAAAAAAAAATGATCAAGCTAAGTTTTTAAATTTATGTCCATTTTTAAAAATTAAAGTTAAGGGGATCAAATATATGGTGATGGAAGGAGAACTGACTCTGGGTGGTGAACACTCAATGTTATTTATAGATGATGTAATACAGAATTGTACACCTGAAATCTATGTAACTTTACTAACAATTGTCACCCCAATAAACTTTAATTGAAAGGAAAAAAAATTGAAGTTAAATTCACACAACATAAAATTAATCATTTTCAAGTATGCAATTCAGTGGCACTTAATACATTCAAAATATTGTGCAACCATCACCTCTACCTAGTTCCAGAACATTTCATCACCCCCAAAAGAGACCCCGTCCCCATGAGCAGTCACTCCCCATCCCCCGCCCCTCTTTCCCAGCCCCTGGCAACCACTAATCTGCTTTCTGTCTCTATAGTTTTGCCTGTTCTGGACATTTCATACAAATGGAATCATACAATATGTGGCCTTTTGTGCCTGACTTCTCTTATTCAGCATGGTGTTTTCAAGGTTCATCCATGTTGTAGCGTGTGTCAGTGCCTCATTCCTTTTCTATGATTGAATAATATTCCACTATGTGGATGGACCACGTTTTGTTTACTGGTCATCGATTAATGGACACCTGGGTTGTTGCCACCTTTTGGTTATCGTGAATAGTGCTGCTATGCATATGTGTGTACAAGGATTTGTTTGAACACGTTTTCAATTATTTTGGGTGTATACTGTCGGCCCTGAGAAAGAAGATGCCTACTAAGGGCTCCTTGTGGCTAACTGGGCTCAAATTTAAAAACAGAGCCTAGCAGCCATTTCGAAACAGGGGTCTCTCACAAAAGCCAGACATCAGGGAGAAGCCGGAAGTGAGCTGCCTGCCACCTGCACTGAACTACCGGCCTACACTGTGTTCCTGCCAGCTAAGCCAACCCTTATAAAAGAGTTCCTGGAATCATATTTCGACCAATAGGACTGAGACTTTCCCCATCCAATCAGAGCTGTGCAGCTATATCTCCGTTAGCATCTTCACTGACCAATCAGAGTGGCTCTATTCTGAACAATCAGGACAGTGCTTTTTGGACCAATCAAACTGTGAGAATTTGGAGTCCTCATTTGCATGAGGATGGACCAATCAGGAGCCAGGGGAGGGACTTCTCTCTTTATAATTCAGCTTCCCTCTGACTCCAAGAGCCGGCTTTTCCCTTTGCACCTGAGGCTGAAGATTGTGGTTGCTGGGCTGGACCTGAGCAGAGCAGAGCTGTCTAGTTGGAGAGGGCCACCTCGCCTGGGGGCTGCCTCACAGCCATCCTGTTTCATAATTGAGTAGTGTGCACTGAATGAAGTTTCCTTCTTCACTACATCGCATATTGGGGATTCCTGGTGGCGTTGAATTGGTGCCAACAACCATCAGTTAACAATACTTAGGAGCAGAATTGCTGGGTCATATGGTAATACTGTGTTTAGCTTTTTAAGACTCTCCCAGACTATTTTCCATGGTGGTTGCAGCATTTTACATTTCCAACAACAATGCATAAGGGCTCTAATTCTTCCACATCCTCACTGCTTGTAATTTTCTACTTTTTAAATTATGTTCACCTTAGTGGGCATGAGGTGGTATCTCATTGTGGTTTTAATTTACAGATAAATATATTAAAATAATAGTTTTAAAAAATCAAAATCAATGCAAAAAATCCATGATGAACAAAATATCAAAATCTTAATAAAAACAGGATCTGGCCTTGATTTGCATACTCCTCTCTCTTGCCTCATTGTATTTAAAATTGTGATATGTCATTTATGGTGGATTTTTCTGCACTGATTTTGATTTTTAAAAATATCACGTTAAAACATTTGTCCTTTTACCACAACTTAGAAAATATTATTTATCTTTATTGCTCGGTATTTTTTTGGTGACCTCCACCCCCCCATTTCCCCTCCACCAAATATTGTGCCCCAGGACAATGTCTCAGCTACCTCCCTCTCCCACCCGCCCCAGGTTCCCTCAGCTTCTGCCCATTCCCGCGGCATCCCCTGCGCTGCCCTCCAGGGGGCGCAGCTTCCCCTCTCATGCTCAGCCCAGGCATTTCTTGCCAGGCCCAGGGTGTATTTCGGTTTATTAACACCTCCCAGCCTGGATTTCTCTTCTGTTAAGGTCGGAATGACAACGTTAAGCTTGCGGGGATGGCAGAGGAGGTATGGAAATCCCCTGACTTAGGGCTCAGCACCTAGTCAATACAAAATAATCATAACTATTCCTTAAGAGCACAGATGGAAGAATATTTTACCCTTTTACTACGGAGAATTTTAAACACTCACAAAAGTAAGCAGTAATGTATAATGAGTCCCCGGCCCTAGCCTCCACTTCTATCATCCCCTGGCCAACCCCCACCCATCCACCTTGCCAGCTGGGATTACTATTTCTAAGCAAAAATCCCAGTCACCTTACATATCTAATCATTCTGTAAATATTTTATTATGTGTCTCCAAAAGATAAAGACTCTTTAATAAAGCCTAACCACAATACTATTATCACATTTTTAAAACTTTGCCAAGAATCCTTTAATACTCACAGATTCCAAGGTGGCGGACAAAAGCATTCGACTGTCAGCTCAGCATGGGCTAATTGTTGAAATTTCTCTGAAGCTGATTGTGGGGACGGAGTCCCAGAGAGCAGTTTCCAGGCTCTCGGTTTCACGTGGAAAGGTGCTGGCTCGGGTAGTAGATGGTCATCAGCTGTGACTGGTTGGCCATCAGCTGTAACCAATTAGCCATTGGCCACTGATATAACTGCCGTGGCAGATTACAGTTAGTAAGGGGGTTGGTTGGTTGGTTGGCAGAGAAGCGGATGGTGGATTGTGGCTAGCAAGTGGGGTTAGCAAGAATAGATGGTGGATTGCAGATCGTGTGGATCCTACTTCCTATGTCTTGCCCAGCTGCCAGTGAGACTGGGGTGCAGGAAGACCTCTTGTTGGGGTACTGGGGGATGTCTGCTTTTGTGTCTCCAACCCAGCCACCAGTGAAAATACAGTGGTATGAACCCCCCATCCATGGCTCCGTGGGTGTTCCTTTTTGGCCTCACAATATCCTGCGTTCTGTTGCGGGGAACAGGACTAGAGACCCTGCATCACACTGATTTTCATCATCAGTAAACCAGAGTAGCAAACAGAAGTCCCCAGGTCGCTGGGAGTATTGGAGACAGTATGTATATTTGCACCTGAAACTTAAGAGTTACTCGACATACAGCAACATGATCATAGTAACATGAATATGTAACATGAGAGCAGTGGTTCTGAATCAGGGGACAGAGGTGGGGACTCCGCTCCCCAGTGGACAGTGGACAATGTTGGGGTGGTGGTGCTACTTGCATCTAGTGGGTGGAGGCCAGGGACGCTTCTCAAAATCCTCCAGTGCACAGGACAGCCCCACCAGGATGAGCCGGCCCTAAATGTCAGTGCCGAGGTTGGGAAACCCTGCTCTAGAGAATTACGTTTCGTTAATGCTTGCTGGGACATGGACACAGGAAGTGTTGATTCCTGACTCTGCCACTTGTTGAGTGAGCCTGGTAATATTAGTAATAAATCATGGCCAACAATTGGTGGGCCTTTTGTATAACCCAGGTGTGGTGCTAGGCTCTTTATACACCTGCATTTCATTCTGTTACCATCCCAAGAGATTGCTGAGAAAACGAGCTCAGAGAGGCCCACAGAAGGGTTTCATCTCTCTGGACCTCCTTTCTCCATCCGTGAGACAAGATCATAATATCTGCTTTGCCTCTCAGGTTGTTGTGTGGACTGTCAATGCCAAATGCCAACCAGTTGGCACCTCATAGACCCTCACCAAATGGCATTTGCTATATTGACTACATTAGCCTGGCACATAACAGTTAACCACCGAATTTGGCTAAGTGCCCAGTTTAGCTGGGGCCTGAGAGCCACACAATTTCTTTCATTATTCCAGTTGCTGGGGGAATTGGCAGGGAGAGACCTGCTGATTATCTAAGACAAAAGTTACTAGGATTGCTGGGGGCTTGCTTTCTGGCCAGCACTGGGCCCAAAACCTTTCTTTTCCAACCTACTTCCCCAGAGGATTCTAAACTGTCCCTTCTACCACCAGCAGGAGTTAGAGGGAGGCTGGAACTCCCAAGACAAACCAGAAGGCAGTCGCTGCAAGGGGCTTCTGTCTTTTCCGAGGAAGTTCAGTCCGGCTTGGTTGTCTGCAGCGACAAACAGGAATTGAGAAAGATGGATTGTTGTAGGTGAGTCTGTTGATGTGACAGTTATTTGCTGAGCACCTACTATGTGCCAGGCATGCCAACCTTGCCAGACAAGATCCTCATACTTGTAAAGTCACGTTTTCTTGGGAACGACAAGCAGTAAACAAGCAAAGAAGAAACATCAGCTGGTGGTGAGTATGTACTGTGCAGAGAATTAAAATAGGTTGATGGCATCAGAGTGACTTGGGAGGTCACTGAGTAATGAGATGGTCAAGGAGAGCCTCTCAGGAGGTGCCATTTAAGCTGAAATGTGAAAGACGTGAAAGGACCAAGGATAGAGCATTCGTGGCATGTCCAAAGGCCCTGAGGCTAAAATAAATTGGCTATGTTAGACCAGAGGCATATTCTTCCCCCTAGTAAACATTGGCATTGTCTGGAGGTAGTTTTGATTGTCAC
The DNA here is from genome assembly GCF_004115265.2 of Rhinolophus ferrumequinum. Taxonomy (NCBI): domain Eukaryota; kingdom Metazoa; phylum Chordata; class Mammalia; order Chiroptera; family Rhinolophidae; genus Rhinolophus; species Rhinolophus ferrumequinum. The sequence continues at coordinate 50,158,673 of NC_046301.1, forward strand.
AACTTGGGGCAGGGGATGGTCTGCTCCTGGAATCCAGTGGGTCAAAGCCAGGAGGCTCCTCAGCATCCTACAGTGATAGGACAGATCCCACTGCAGAGAATGAGCCAGTCCAGATGTCGGCATGCTGAGACTGGAAAAGTCTGGGCTAGAGGAATAGAAAGAAAGCCTAGTGTGAATGTGGAGGTCAAAACCTCTCATCTTCTTATGAACGTCAGGAGGTGGTAACGTGGCCGTGCACTGGAGTGGGGTCACATCCGAGGGATGTACTGGGGACTCAGAGACACGGGGAAAGGAACAGAGATTTCAGGAGAGGCAAATTCAAGGTCAGGAGACTGATGAGGAGGGCTAAGATAAGGCCTCGACTGACGCTGGGACTTAGGTGAGGTCAGCAGGGTGTGGCTAAACCTGGGTGGATTGTGGGAAGGTGGTGGCTGGACGGCCAGGCTGGCTTTGAGGGTCTCTGGAGGAGATGGAGCCAGTCCAGTACTTGCTCCCTGACTCTCTGCTTCCAGGCTAGAGAGAACGTTTTCACTCTGAGCCTCCGTTTCCTCTTTCATAAAATGGTGAGAGTCAACCCTACATCACAATATGTGTCAGGTCTGTGCAGGAAAGGACTAACTCAGCAGGCCTGGGTTGTCCATACCCTGCACATGAAAGCTTTGGCCCTATCTCAGCTCCTGGGAGGTGTTCTTTAAGCCCTGGATGTGTCCTGCCTAATAAGAGGATCTTTGTTTACCTGGGGGCCTTGGGACATGCCAGGCAATCTATGCGAACATTGTGACGTATAATGGGGTCATTGGTATCAACTGAACCTCTGGAGGGGCTGGAGACTGAGATCAGCCATGTCTTTATAACCAACACCCAGAGAAACCTTGGACACGATGGCTGGGTGAGCTTCCCTGGTTGGTGGGGCACCATGTGTTTTGTCATACATCGTTGCTCTGAGAATTAACTGCTGTCCACGTGACTCCACTGGGAGAGGACACCCAGAGCTCAGGCCTGGTCTCCCCTGGGTGCCGCCCCATGCACCCCTTCCCGTGGCTCACTTTAATCGGTATCCTGTGTGAGTGTGTATATGTGTGGCTGCCTCAAAGAGGCCCTCACCAACTACCCAATGTTGAGCAAAAACTGCTTGGTCATCTTTTTCATGAAACCCATGTTGGACTTATCGTACATTTAAGGTCTCCCTTCAGTTCCCTCTGTTTTAGTGATAAAACATTTACAAAAGGAAGGGGACATCAAAGAGACATTGAGGGTAGCTGTTTTATTTAGAAGAGGCATCTTGGAGCTCGGAAAGACCACCAGGAATGCATCCTTTCTGTGATTGACTAGCGTTTAACATTGAAAATAATACATTTAAAATGGTCAGCATAAAGTGATATAAAAACTCGTACAGATGGTCCCTGACTTACGATGGTTTGACTTACATTTTTTGGCTTTACGGTGGTGCAAACGTGATATGCATTCAATAGAAACTGTACTTCGCATTTTGAATTTTGATCTTTTCCCGGGCGAGTGATACGTGGTGCGATACTCTCTCCAGATGCCGGGCAGTGGCCAGGGAGCCGCAGCTGCTAGCCAGCCATGCGATCCTGAGTGCAGACAACAGATACTTTGCAGTGTGGTATTAAGTGCATTCTTGACTTAAAATATGTTCAGTTTACAAGGGGTTTATTGGGAATGAACCTCACCATAAGTCAAGGAGCATCCATATAACGAAAAGTCAGTTTCCCTTCCAATCAAGGCCTCTAAACTCTCTACCCAAAGCCAACCACGGTTAACCTGTGTCCTTTCACTGTAACAAACTGTAACTGTGAGTAGAACAGCTTTCCCGAATCCCGTGAGTCCTTCTAGTGAATCCTCGATTGACGGCGGTCTTAGGGACCCCTGAATGACAGGGTCTTTCCTGGGCAGACAAGGCAGGGAAGGTAAGTTGAGGCAGAGAAGCAAAAGGTGTGGAAAAGCTCAAACTATTCGTTTGAACTGATACCACTATTTATTGAGTGTCCGCATGTAAAGTGGGGAGTTTACATACCTATTTCCCAAACGCCCGTGCACATTTTTTTATCATGGACATTTGGGCATTCATCTTGATTTCCAGGGATGTTGTGCTTCCTTACATGTTGCACCCAAGGTGAGTGCCTCGCTCTCCTCACCCTAGCCCACCGCTAAGGGGGCCACCATTTCACAGCCGATGCAGCTGATGTCCTGGGAGAGAGGCCACCTGCTTGAATCCTCCAGGGAGGCAGTGGAGGAGCCGGCATTCCCACCAGGCCCATGGATGCCGAGGTATGCCTCCCTTCTAGCCGTGGTTTGTTAATATGGACAGGTGGGTGGGCAGGACTTACATCACCAGGGCATTTTTCCATCAGGTCTAATTATGAGAAGGTCTTTTCCTGGTCATACAGCCATGTTTTTGATTATTTTTCCTCAGCTTTATTAAGGTATAATCGACATATAACATCATGTAAGTTTAAGGTGTACAACGTGTTGATTTGATGCACGTGTATATTACAAAATGGTTACCATCGTACGTTAACTATCACCGCTATCACGTCGTATAATTACCATTTCTTTCTTGTGGTGAGAACATGTAAGATCTAATCTCTCAGCAAATTTCAAGTATATAATCCAGTATTATTAACTAGAGTCACTATGCTGTACATTAGATCCCCTGGAACTAATTCATCTTATAATTTGAAGTTCGTAAACTTCAACCCACATCTCCCCATTTCCCTCACCTCCCCACCCTCCAGCCCCCGGTAACCACCATTCTACTCTGTTTCTATGAGTTTGGCTTTTTTAGATCCCACCTATAAGTGAGATCATACAGTATTTGTCTTTTTCTGTCTGCCTTATTTCACTTAGCATAATGCCCTCGAGGTCCATCCATGTTGTTGCAACTGGCATTTTCTTCTTATTATTATTGTTATTAATATTAATATTATTATTTCAAAGACCACTTCTCAGTTTGATGTGGGCAGGTTCCTAACTGCCCCTGGAGACTTGCTAATCTCCCTTCTTTTCAAAGAGAGCCAGCCTCGGGCTCCAGGCCACCTGCATGCGAGGAGATCTGGCTCGAGTCAATTGCATGCTGGTTTCTCAGTTTCTCAGCACTGCTGACGTTTGGAGACAGATAGTTCTCTGTGGCAGGGACTGTCCTGTGCATGTAGTGTGTGGAGCTGCATCCCTGGGCTCCACCCACTTGAAGCAAATAGCTCTCCCTCCCCCAGTCATGACAACCAAAATGTCTCCAGACACTGCAAGTGTCCCATGGGGAGCAGAATGGCCTCCAGCTGAGACCTGCTGGTTTACATAGTACGGAGGTGCTGGACCTCCTTGGAAGGGTCAGCGAGCACAGAATTGAGTGGGGAGTTTCTCTAAGTGTTCATCCTTCTGGCCCGCCCTACCAGGGCTGGGCACGGCTCCCAGCATCCCACAGCCTCCCTCTGCACACCTGGGCCCAGGCTCAACTTTCATGGAGCCCCAAGGGACCCAGGTGTTCGAGAGGCTGGTTGGTCCCCAAGCCCCAACGCTGAGTGCCAAGAAACTGCAGTTGCTGTGGCGACCGCTGATCTCTTAGGGTAAGGAGCTGGTTGGTTGAGGGGCAAAAGGCTCTGGTGCCTGGAGTAGCCAACATTCGAGGGCCTTGGCTGGGAGGCCACTGTCTAACAGCCTCCTGTGAGCGTTTGCAAACCAAGCGGAGCGGTGGGGAACAGTTGGTTCAGCTCTCCAAGGGTGCTGGAGGTGACGGCTGCAGGTCACCGAGGGGGCCTTGGAGGGTGAGACAGGCACCCCACTCCAGATGGCCTTGCATAGCTGGCCTCTCAGGAAGGCCACCAAGTCACTGGCGTGAGGTGTCTGAGACCTAGTCCCTTTCCCGGGGAAGGATTGCCCAGGTGGCTGGGCAGCATGAGCGCGGGTCCCCTTAGCCCAGGCACCTGCCGGCGGCTTCTCCAGGGTCAGGTAGGCCCCCTCCCAGCGCCTCCATCCAGCAGTGTGGCAATCTTCATCAGCTCCGTGGTCTCAGGTAAGGGGCAGGGAAGGGCTTGGGTTTTAGAGGTAAGTAGGCACTCTCGGGGGTGCCAGGGCAATGGGCATGGCCTATAGGGTCCTCCAAGAGACCTGGATGCGAATGCAGCCTGGCCAGTGACCCATGTGGGAACTGGTGAGGGGGAGCCTCCCAGACCCTCTGTTTCTTCTTCGATAATCCAGGCTGAGAGCCTGACTGGATAGAGTTACTGTAAGTGGCAAACGATATTGCAATTAACATTTATGATGAACACATTACCTACTAGACTTAAAAAGTGCCAGAGTCTTCCCATGGCTACAAGACCCTGCACGGCTGGGCTCTGCTCACCTCCCATCTTTATCTCATATGATCCTCTTGTCACCAACATGTCACACTGGGCTCTGGCAGGTCCTGGAACCCATGAAGCCTCAAGAGCTGTAGTTATTTAATTTATGTATTTGTTTAATGCCTGGCTCCTCCCACCAATCTGCAAGCTCGGTGAGGGCAAAAACTACATAGAGTGGTGTGCTGGCAAATGTTTAATAACCTGTTCTCCAAAAATTAAAAAATAAAACCCCCAGAAAACATAAAACACCTGATTTGTACTGCCCAACAATTTACAACAATTTCCATGATGTAATTCCTCCCACCACAGTCAATTTCGAGGTGCCAATGTGACTTCATAACCATGCAGTCAGGAAAGGCTGTGCGGTGGCCCACCCCCCTCTACTATTTTTCTGTTACAAAAGCAATAGCAGTAAACAGAAAGAGCGGAGCTCATGGCCGACTATAGTAAAATAACTTGGAAGTCGTGAGCTTTGAGCATTTGCCATCTCTGCTTTTACAATAATGTATTCCATCGTAAGTTCAGATCATTTCATTTTTCATAGTGTCTGTGCCAACAACTGGCTCACAGTATTCATGAAAATACAGCCATCAGCCCTCCCAAGCAGCAGGGGCCAGCTCTGGCATACCACGTTATTTGTGTTAATATATATCTCATTTGCCATTGTGCCCTTGATCTTAGCAGTGTATATACCTAAAGAAACTTCCCAGTTGATATTTTGTGGACAAATATAAATAACCTGTGGGATTTATAAGAGAGGCATGGGAAGCGGGGGGACAGATCCGCAATGGGTGTCCAGGTCAGCTCCCATGGCAGGACCTGGGTGGTTTCCTTGTACCAGTGGCTTTGGGAGTCTTTTTTAGGACACTAATGTGACCTCCCCCGGCCACGTAGAGAAAAAAAAATTGTTCTTCTACACCTACGTTGCACTAGGTACTTTTACTTTTAAGATGCAGTGATTCAACCAACGCTTATTGAGTGCCTGTGTTGAGTGCTGAGAAGTCAGTAACGGCCAAGACAAGAAGTTCTTGATTTTGGGGAGCTCGCAGCCCTGCAGAGCAGAGGCATCAACCCATTTTACAGAGGGGGAAACTGAGGCCAGCCCTAACACTTGGCATCGGGCCACACAGTGAAGTCAGTGATGGAGAAGGTCTTAGAATCCAGGTTTACCCTGGGTAGGGATGCCAGATTTAGCAAAAACAGAAAACCAAAACAGCAGCAAAACCAGGACATCCTGTTAAATTTCATTTTAGATAAACCATAAATAATCCCTTTCTATAAGTATATCCCAAATATTGTATGGAAGGAACATACTTCTGCTAGCTAATGATTTGTTGTTTATCTCACATGCAGATTGAACTGGGTTTATCAATACACACGATTGCACGGAATGGGACATACGCCAACAAATTATTTGTTGCTTATCTGAAGTTTAAATTAAACAGGGTTTATCCAAAATGCAAATTTATCCAAATAGTGCATAGAATGGGATATACTTATGCTCTTAACTTATTCATTGTTTATCTGAAATGCAAATTTAATGAGTGTCCTGTATTTTATATGGCACCCTAACCCTGGGCAACCAACCACCCTGGTTAGCTGGGAATGCAGGGTTTCCTGGGATGTGGGATTTTTAGTGCTGACACAGGGAAAGTCCTGGGCAATCTCGGTGGTTGGTCTCCTCAGGTTCACGTCATGTGTTTGTATCTTTTGATTTGCTGTGAAGGGCCCCAGCCTGAGTAGAGGGCGAGTGAAGCTAAGAGCAGAGCCACAGGCCAGGGAAGAGTTCTGGGTTCTTCTATCTAACACCCTCCATGCCATTCCTTGCAGATATGGATGCAGAGAGAGAAGCTCTGCAGAGCACTGCGTACCCCGAAGTGCAGACCTTCTGCCAGAAGCACGGCCTGATGTTTGAGGTAATCACCTGCCCGCTTCTTACTGCCTCAGTTTCCACTGCCCGGAAATCAGAAATGAGGGTGTACCACCCAGGCAGTCACACAGGTCCCTAGCTCCGAGGGACCCCATGCTTGGTTTAACGCTTTCCTGCTGAACCTTGAAATTCATGATTTTTCAACAAGAGACCCACATTTTCTTTTTGCAGTGGACCCTTCAAATTCTGTAGCTGATCCTGGCAATGGGCCGGGGAGATAAAAGTCCCCTGAAAAGACAGGTGGAGGGATGATGGCTGTGGTTAGCACAGGCCGTATGGCGCAGTGCTAGGAGCAGACACCTGGGGACCTGCTTCTTGCGCATGTCACTGTTTTGTTATTTTTTTCCTGCCCTCCTGGCCTTCTCTGCACTGGGGCAGCTTCAGTGGAGTCTAAGAGGGCTGTGGTATATGCTGGGTGGACGATGAGGTGTGGGGTGCACCTTTGTCTGGATTGCAAGGGTGTACCTGCTGTTCATCGTCGTCACGGGCCCCAAACAGAGTCTCCTACAGCTCTCACACCAGCTCTCAGTGGGGCTGTCACTGCTCGTACGTTTTGATATAGAAGCTGACAAACCATCTTTAGAGGCTCAGCTTCAGTGGCCGCTGCCTCCTTGCCATTTATGACAGTGGTTCGAAGGCCCCTGGATTATGAGATACGCCATCCTTGACACAGATGAGAAAGAAGTGTTGCTGGGAATTTGACTCTGCCCGCCACTGAGCATGAGACACTGCTCAACGGCAGAGGCACTAAAAAGGAAAACTTATGAGCTGAGAACTCATGAAACTCCCAGGCCCCTCCTTTAATGTCCACACGGTGCCAGCTATGTGACAAGCGCTGTAAACACCCTCCACTCAAAGGCAGGGAGAGCAAGGTTCTTGCCCGAGGCTGGTAGCTGACCCTTTTTCCTCCTCTCTTTCTTCCTCCATTCACATTCAGTACTGTGAACTTTTCACCCTATGCTCTAGTTCATTAGAAATTGAGGTCTTTCCCTCTGGGTGAAAGAATTTGGGGAGGTAGGGACTATTCTGAGTCCCGTTCTCCCCACTTCCTCATCCCAGTCTCCACGGGCTGCTTGAATTGAGCCATTCTGCCAGCCTCCCTCTGACTAGCAGGCAAAAATGGACCGCAAGCGTGTGGTTGCCAAGGAGACTTTGCCACATCTGATTTTGGCCAAATTAAACACCCTCCTTTGCAAAGAAAGCTCTGCAAACAAGCGTGGACATGTCCTCGCTTTAAAAGGAGCAGTTTGAAAATGCCCAAGGTCTTAAAAAACTTTCAAAAATGTTTTTAAGTAAATTTTGATTTTGGAATTTAGATTTACAGGAAAGTTGCATAGGGTACAGAGTTCCCATATACCCCACACCCAGTTTTCTCCCCGAATGTGAACATCTTACTTTATTAGGGCGCATTTGTACAACTAAGAAATTGATACTGGTACGTTGTTATTAACCAACCTCCTCATGTTATCCAGATATCACCAGTTCTTTCTGCTTTAGGACCCTGTCCAGGGAACCCCATTGCATTTAGTCGTCACGTCTCCCCAGTCTTCTCTGGTCTGGGATGGCTCTTTGGTCTTTCCTGGTTGATCATGACCTTGGCGTTCTTGGGAAGGACTGGCCTGGTATCCTGCAGGATGCCCCAATCTAGGTCTGCCTGGCATTTTCCTCATGATTACCCTGGGGTTATGGGTTTCATTCAAGTTCTTTTCATCCAGACATCCCCCTTTGGGGAGAGGCTGTCAACATTTATTGAAAGAAACTTTATGCTTTTGTGAAAGGGAATTGAAAAACTCATCCATCCTGCTACCTCCCTGACAAACCCACGCTTGCAATCTCCAGGTCGTTGATCTGAGGTGGGGTATTCGGAACACCGAGGCCACTGACCACATGACCACAGACCTCTGCTTGGAGGAGCTTGACCGGTGTCGGAAAACATCCCTAGGGCCAGCTTTTGTTGTGAGTGTCTCGGGAGGGATGGGACCGCTCTTACTTCTAGCACCATGATATGACTCTTGCTTCCTAGCCAGACCCACCAGTGGAGGGACATGGGTGGCATTTCTGCAATCGTACCCAAGTGCAATGGCCTGCACATGGCAGACATTGCTAATGGTTCATAGCACCTTTTCTGCAGAGCTAGCTGGGATCCAGACATTAGCAGTCAAGTGGAAGCTGCAGGTGAGTTGGAGAGCAGTGTTGAAGCCCACCCCAGCTTTCCCACCCCCTCTACTTTGAAACTTTGTCTGGAACCAAGGAAAAGGTGGACACCCACAGGGTATTTGGAATTTTTTTCTCCCTTGTGCCCCATGGTATTGGGAGCAGACTCTGTGGCCCCTTCTGAAGCCTGCCTCAGGGGCAAAGTTCCTTCGACTCTAGACGAGGTCAATTTTCACCTGGTCTTCTCTCCTCCCCTCCCAACTATACCCCCTTTGTTGCCAAAACAACCCACAGCTCACAAGGAACTGTTTGAGCTTTGATTGACAAATGATATTCCAGAGTTTTGATTTATTACACCACCAAGATACATCCAAGAACTATGACATTTTGGCAAAGAAATCCTAGAGCAGGGATCAGCAAACCCAGCCCACTGCCTGTTTTCATAAATAAAACTTTATTGTTATGCAGCCACGCCCCTTCCTTTACATATGGTCCATGGCTGTTTTCCAGCTACAACTGCAGAGCTGAGTAGCTGGGACAGAAGCTGTCTGGCCTGCAAAGCTGAAAATATTGGCTCTCTGGCCCTTGACAGATAAGGTTTGCTGACTTCTGTCTTGGAAAGTAAAAAGGGAAAAAGCCAAGAAAGTATCTTTGCCCAACACACCTTAATCACAAAGTAGCTTTGAGCAGCTCCCAATAAAGAGAAATCTCCTCTATACCTCTCCTGGAGACAAGAATGTAGAATGTAGGAGAGTATGGTCCCATTATAAAAGCTCTTTTCTAGGGGAATAAAGAGAACCATTTAAGGCCCGTTTGGCCTTAGATTTGTACTGCCCAGTGCGGTAGCCACGAACCACACGTGGCAATTTTAAGTTAAATTACTTAAAATCGTAGAAATAAAATTTCATTTTCTCAGTCCTACCAGCCACATTGCAATGGCAAGGGGCCACCATAATGGATGGCACAGATGAGAACACGTCCAGCAGTGTGGAAAGTTCTAGTTCTGCCTGAGAGATTAGGCCTCCCTAAAAGACACAAAGGTCTGGGCAGGGTGTGTGAGAAGCTTTATTATATATTAATTTTTATCTATACAACCGGGCTTGCATTTTCATTCTTTTGCTCTCGGATTTCTTGGTATGTTGGCACCACTTTTTTCCTCTTTCTCTTTTTCCCCAGTTTTCTTGAGATATAATTAACATACAGCACTGTGAAATGATTACTACAATACGTTTAGTTACTTTCCATCATCTCGTGTAGATTAAAAAGTGTAGATTAAAAAGAGAGAGAGAGAAAGAAAGGAATCTTTTCTTCCTTGTTATGAGCACTCTCAGGATCTATTCTCTTAGCAACTTTCCAATATCCCACATATCATTGTTCACTACTGTCATGTTGTAATTACATCGCCAGGACTCATTTATCTTGTAACCAGAAGTGTGGACCTTTGAACTGCTCTGTTTTAATTATTATTGCTTTAAACTGCATCCTAACATTTGGAAGGCTCTACACTCCTTGTGCATCTCCCTCACAAATTATTCCCCAATCTTCTCATTTAGTTTTCTAAATGAGCCTGACGGTTGATCATTTTGTTAAGTTTCAAAGAAAAAAAAAATTCTTAAAGGAAAAAGGGAGATGGGGAGAAAAAGAACTCCAGGGGGAATTCGATTTTGCAACCCAAACTGCTGGCAGCAAAAAGCACAACGCAGCCTCCAGGTGACATGGGGGACAGCAGGATGATCTCTGAGCTTCCCCCAGACCCCACCGGCCCAGGGACCTTGCACATCCTTCCAGGAGGGCTCATTGGGTGGCCAAGGACCTCTACCCACTTCCTGCTTTTCTCCTGTACCAGGCCTCACCCCTCTGTTGTCTGAGAGTCAGGGCTTCATTCTCCTTCAGTGGCTTTGATTTGGGGGACTTTCCATGAAAATCGGAGCTGCGCTGGAGGCCCTGGGAGAGCCTTCTCTCTGGTAAATAAGTCATTAGGAGGCATGGCAGGGGATGCTCCCCAAGCACTTCCTTCTTACGGTCCTGGGTCTCTTTGGGCCACCTGAAGCTCCAGCGTCTCCTGACGACTTCTTCATCTCCTTTCCAGCTCTTCCTGCTCCCCTTGCTCTGGTCCCACAGACATAAGCATTTTTTTTTCCTTAACCATCTGTCTCCTTAAGATCTCCGGTCTGTTGTTGGCTGGTGACTCCTTTTCCAACTTCTCTTGTTCCATCGAGGCTGTCACTGCTGGGAAGGCCCCAGGAGGGAGAATATCGTCCTCATCAACATCCAGCTTCCATTTATCCAGGTTTCCCGGGTGCACACGCCTGGAATATTCTGGAACAACCCAATGAAGAGGAGAGGGGTGCTTGCTTCCATTTTATAATGAGGAAACTCAAGACTTTGGGCCCGGTGTCCTAGGCCTGATTCTCTCGTGTTCCAGTTTGTCCTTTGTCCAAATGTGTCAGGGCAGAGAGAGGGCCTTCTAGTATTCTTGGCACTAGAACCAAAATCTTAGGGCCTCACCACACCCTACAAAATCTTGCCCACGGAACAGCCTAATCTTCCTCCACTGCTGCCTCCTTCTTGGTGCTTCAGCCTCCCTGGCTTTCCTGCACTGAACAAGCAGGAGTTTCCCCTGCTTGTACGGGTCTGCACTTCCTGCCACAGGGTCTCAACACATGCTGTTTCTGCTGCCAGCCAGGCACTCTGCCCAGTGTTCTCTTCTCAGATCTTCTTCTGCGGCTGGATCCTCACTTCCTCAGGGGGAGTTCCCTGACTCCACGGCCCACATGTGCTTTCTTCCTAGCACTGGGTCAGCTGCACTTTGACAGGAGTGTCATTCTTGGATTGATGACCAAGACCATCCTGGTCACAACTGTCTCTTGAGCAGCTGTCGTGGGCTTGGCTCAATAAATATTTGGGGAATGACTGTGCTCAGAACTCAGAGGTTCCACCCTGGGACCTGACCCTCCACCCCCACCCCTTTCCCAGTTGGCCCTTTTAAACCCATGACCTCAGACCAGTTCCAATTTGGCACCATCCCTGGGGCCTCAGTTTCCACACCTAACAAGGAGGGAGCAGGAGTTTGGGTTTTCTAAAGCCGGCTGCAGGGGCTGGGATTAGGGTGAGGAGAGTGAGGCATTCACCTCTAGCACAAAATTTAAAGGGACACCAAAAGTCTTAGTTATCAAGATAAATATTTTAATGCAATGTTGTTTTTTTAAATACAAAAATTGATCCAAAAGAAACAAAAATATCAAAATTCTAAACAAAGACAGTATCCTTCTTGCACTTTTGAGACCCACTTTCACCTCTTTCTCATCAAGCCCTGCTCCCTGGCTGCCGTTAGGGACAGTCCTGCCCCCAGGGCCACATGATAGCCTGATATTTGGGCAGAGCCAACAGAGGCTGTAGCTATTCCTGGGACAAGCCAGTACCTACATATGGGGAGCTACAGTTTTCTCGTATGTACAGTTAGGGGGAGTCGGAGAGTCTTTGGGTTGCTGGAACAAATCACCACAAACTGGTTGGCTTAAAATGACAGAATTTATTGTGGTCTAGAGGCCGGAAGTCTGAAATCAAGGTATCAGCAGGGCTGTGCTCCTTCTTAAATTTCTCGGGGAGAATTTTTCCTTGTCTCTGCCAGCTTCTGAGGGCTCTAGGTGGTCCTTGGTCTGTGGCTGTATCACTCCAAATCGCTGGCTCTGCTGTCATATCCTCCTCTTTTGTTTGTGTCAACTCGCCCTCTGCCTGTCTTTTATTAAAGACTCTTAGGATTGCATTTAGGGCCTATCTGGATAACCCAGGATAATCTCTCCAGCTCAAGACCCTTAATTTAATCACATTGGCAAAGACCCTTATAATAGGCAGGGGTCTCCAGCGAAACAGAACCAATAGGATAGATAGATAGATTGATAGATGATAGATAGATAGATAGATAATAGATGTGCTATAGGTATAGCTATAGATTAGATGGAAATAGAGATAGACAGGAGATTTGTTGTAGAAATTGGCTCATGTGCTATGGAGGCCGAGAAGTCCCACCACCTGTTGTCTGCAAGCTAGAGACCCAGGAAAGCCGGTGGTGTAATTCACTCTGAGTCCTGAGCCCTGAGAATTGGGGAGCTGATGGCATGAATCCTGATCTGGGTCTGAATACCTGAGAACCGCTGTCTAAGAACAGGAGAAGACAGGAATTTGCCCTTCCTCCTTCTTTTTGTTCTTTTGGGCCCTTGATGGACTGGATGAACCCCCCTGCATTGGGGAGGGCCCCCTGTTTTACTCAGTCCACCAGTTCAAATGCTAATGACCAGCTCTCTGGTGTCCCTTAACCCAGTCAAATTGACACGTATGATTAATCATCACCTTTTTCCATGTAAGGTACATTCACAGGTCCAGGGATTGGGTCTGGATATCTTTGGGGCAAGGGCCACTGTTTAGCTACCACAGAGGGTTTCCCAAGCAAAACATTCTGTGATGCTTGGAGCTCAATCAAATTCCAAATTTACCAGTCCCATGTGCCATGCTTCCAGGTACTTCCACACGCAGGTGCCATAAGTCTCTGCCTGCACGTCTTAAGGTAATTGTTGCTATGGCACAATTTTTAGGGGCCTGGCGTGCCTCACTCAGGGTCACAGAGCTAAGAGCCAGAGCCGAGATTTGAAACTGTGCCCCTCTCTCTGCCAGGCCCTCCTAGGTGACCAGTATGGTCCCTGTCCGGTCCCCACACTGATCGAAGAGAAGGAGTGGGAGGCTCTGAAGGCCCAGCTGACCACCAGGCCGAGTGACCTAGAGCTGGTGGCTCACCATTTCCAGAAGGACGAGAACGCTGTGCCCCCTACCTACGTGTTGCAGGCTGCGGGCCCCAGGGAGACCCCCAGTCCTGAGGAGGCTACCCTGACCTCTGTGCTTCGCTGTGGAGCCCAGGAGGCCAGGAGGCTGGGTCTCATCACCCAGGAGCAGTGGCATCGCTACCACCGGTCAGGTGAGGCCGTGGGACACCCCTCTGGGTCCACGGGAAATGCCCACGTGCTCAGAATACACTCACATGTTGTCCACATGTCTGTCAATGCCAAGCCGGCCTACCTCCTGGACCCCCGGTTCCAAGGAGGTCATTTTTACGGATGACCCAAGAGAGTCCAGCCCCATTCAGTTAAACCTTGGTCTCTTAAGATCCTCTTCTCCCTCCATGTCTCCTTCCCTTACTCCAGGGAGCCCCTGGCTTTGGGGGACGTGTTCTAGGATGACCACCATTTCTGTTTGCCTGGGACTGAGAAGCTCCCAGGATGCAGGACTGTTAGGACCGACCCCAGGCCAGTCCTGGGGAAACTGGATGAGTGGATCCCTCTGTGTTAGCCGAAGTCAGCCCCTGCTGAGGACTCGGAGTTGTCTGGCCTTGCTGCCCCTGTCTCAGAGGTGGAAACTGAGGCGCAGGAAGGCGGAGTCTCATTTGCCCAGGGTGACAGTAGGGATTTGACCCTGTGACTGTTGAGGCCATCACCCAACTCCCATCTGGTCCCTCACCTCTCACCTCTCACTCCACCCTCTTCTCCCACCATCCTCTACTCCAGATACCAGAAAGATTTTTCTAAATATGCAGCGTGATCAATCCATTTCCCACGTTTCCTGCCAGCAAGAAATGGGTTATTATTGTTCATGGGTTAGTAACATGTCAGTTTGTGAGTTACTAGTATGTCAATTTATATTATTAAACATACTAAATATATGAATTTATTAAAAATATTAAATATATTAGTTCACTTATCAACATATTAAATACAGGAATTTATATTATACTAAAATTTAGTATATTATATTACACTAAAAATATTAAATATATTAATTCATTTATAAACATTAAATGTATGAATTTAATCTTATTAAAATATACTGGTTATTATATGTTATCTATTACTGAAATATTAAATACATGAATTTATTCATCAACATGTTAAATATATGAATTTATATTATGAATATATTAAATATGTGGATTTATGTTATAAACATATTGAATATATTGACTTATTTAAAGATATGGAATGTAGTAATTTATAGTAATAGGATTTTAATTTTATTAAAATATATCAATTATATTTATTATCTATTAGATCTATTACATATTAATTCTACTAACGACATATCTATTTTTAAAAATAAACCTTTTTGGGGGGATCATTTTAGATTAACAGGAAAGTTGCAAGGTTATAAAGCTACAAAGATAGTACCGAGTTCCCGTATGTTCTTTGCTCAGATGGGTTAGCATCTTATGTGACCGCAGTACATTTGTTGGAACAGAAATTAACACCGGTACTTAACATCGGTACATGGTGATTAACTAGACTCCAGACTTTATTCAGGTTTCCCCAGTTTTCTCATTAACATTCCCTTTCGGTCCCAGGGCCCCATCCAGGATCCCACCTTTTGTTTAGTCGACATGTCTCCTTAGGCTCCTCTGGTCTGTGACAGTTTCTCAGTCTTTCCTTGTTTTTCACAACCTTGACCATTTTGAGGAGTGCTGGCCTGGTGTTTTATAGAACGTCCCTCACTCTAAGCTTGTCTGGTATTTTTTCATGATTAGACAGGGGTACCTTGATGCCCACCTGACATCACAGGTGATGCTACCTTTGATCCTTTCGTTTAGACTAGGAATGACATATCAATTTTGAATACACTATTTATGTAAATAATGTTAATGGCTACTGTTTACAGAGCACTTACTGTGTTGCTATTTGTTTGCTCTATGACAGGAAGCTAAATGTGCTAATTGCTTTCATGATATATCTGCCATCAGGGCCACATTCAGAGCCTGGCATCTATCTGTACATTGGGATGGGGCTGGATTTGCAGCTCAGCCTGGCCCCTTCCCAGCTGTATTGACTTCTGGAAATCTTAGAGCCTCAGTTTCCTCATTTGTGAATAGGAACTAATCAGAGTTAGTATGTCATGGAGTCATTGTGGGGTCTAAAGGATCTTGTCCCAGCCATGAATTTGTATTCAAGCTCTGAGAAGCAATGTCAAACCTAGCCCGTTAAGAAGTTCCACTTGGAATGAATAAATAAATAAATAAATAAAATAAAATAAAATAAAAAAGTCCCATTTGAAACAACAAGTAGAAACTCCTTGAAAGTAGCAGAAAGCACAAATGCATGTTAGCGACGGTGTCTCTCGGCATATTATTTTCCAGTTGCCTTGCTCAGCTTTCTTTTTTTTTTCCAATGTTTTTATTTTGAAATAGAGATTTGCAGGAAGTTGCAAAAAAAAAAATAAATAATAGAAGGAGATTCCATATATCCTTTACCCAGTTTCCCCCGAAGGTAACATCTTGCAAAACTAGAGTACAATATTCCAACCAAGAAAGGAATAATGTTATAATCCCGAAAGAGCACAACTTTTACAGTCACACCTCTGCATGTGTGCAAATGTGCGTGTGCATGTATTTCATTCTATGCAATTTTATCACCTGTGTAGCTTCGAGTAACCACCACAGTCAATATACAGGACTGTCCCCTCACTGCAAGGTTCCCTCCCGCTCCCCCTTTAGGGGCACAATTACCCTCCCCCACAACCCCCACCCCCTGGCAATGACTATTTCATCTCCTTCACTATAATTTTATGTTATAGAAGATAGAATTGCACATTCTGTAACCTTTTGAGATTGGCTTTGTTCCTTCAGTATAACGTGCTCAGCTTTTCACAAGAATTAGTTCATAAAAAAAAAAACTTCATTAACAGCCTCTCAGGATTGAACTAGTACAGCCATGTCACAGGGGAGGAAACAGAGACTCAGAGAAGTGCAGTGATTTGCCCAAGGTCACAAGTTGCTGGTGATCTTAGATTGGTTCATGCCAAAATTGGGTCCACCAAGGATCCCATTTCAAGACTGTTAGTTGTCTTCCCTTCTGACCTCCATTCACGGGGTTGAGGCAGGTGCGGGGTCACTCCAAGGAGGACTTTTGAGTGGCTCTTGTCTTTAGCTCGGAGACTGAATCCTGTCTCCAAGGGAAGGCCTGGCTTGCTCAGCCTCAGAGAACTCAACGCCTCTGCTGAGTGTACGGTGGCTTCAAAAAGACTCCTCTGGTCTGACTGCTATTTCCAAACAACAGCCTCCAAGGAGGAGTCATTGTGGGCCCTTGGCCCTGGAAAATATGTGTCCTCAGAGCAGCTGCTGCATACTCTGGGACAGGGGTCGGCAAAGCATGGCCCGAGGGCCAAATCCGGCCCACCATTTGTTTTTGTAAATAAAGTTTTATTGGAACATAGTCAAGAGCATTTGTTTGCATGTTGTCTATAGTTATGCCAGGTCACTCAGGCTCATGTTGAGCTTGAGAACCAGTGTCCACATCTCCCGAATGTGTCTCCCAAGTGTCCCCACTCAGGCCAGCTGATGACATAATGATGACCACACTCTCTTCCCATCTCCTCCACTTTTGCAGTCATTGAGTGGGAGATAGAACGGGGCCTGCTGAGCTTGACAGACGGGCACCAGGGGGCCACTGTCTTCCTGAGAGAGATCCAAGACCTCAACAAACACATCCTGGAAGACTGTGCCTTAAAGATGGTGGACCGGCTCCCAGACGGTTGCCTGGACACAGATGCCCACAATCTTCTCAGCAGCCTCAAGGGGCGTATTGATGACATGCAGCCCGGAGTCCTCAAGGCCCACCACTTGCCATGGAGCCGTGACCTGGTGAACCCTAAAAACAAAGCTCACACTCAATACCTGAAGGAGCTGGGGGAGCAGTTTGTGGCCAGGGCTAACCACCAGGTCCTCGAGCGCCTCCGGGAGCTGGAGGCAGGCAGGCAGGAGTTGGCATGGCTCTACCAGGAGATCCGCCACCACTTGGGGCTGAGTGCCGAGGCCACCAAGACCTTCTGTGGACGCCAGGAACTCCTGGCCCAGGTGGGGCAGCGACTCCGGCAGAATGACAGCCACCCCCACACGCCCCTGGTGCTTTTCGGACCCCCAGGCATCGGAAAGACAGCATTGATGTGCAAGCTGGCTGAGCAAATGCCGGGGCTGCTGGGCTGCAAGACGGTGGCCGTCCTGCGGCTCCTAGGGACATCGCAGATGAGCTATGATGCCCGCAGCCTTCTCCAGAGTATCTGCTTCCAGGTGTGCCTGGCCTATGGGCTGCCCCTGCCCCCTGCCCAGGTTCAGGATGCCCATGCCAGGATGGTCCAGTTTTTCCACACCCTCTTGCACACAGTCTCCTGCCGAAACTTCGAGTCCCTCGTGATCCTGCTGGATGCTGTGGATGATGTGGACTCCATCCGCCGTGCTCGGAGGATCCCCTGGCTGCCTCCCCAGTGTCCCCCGAGGGTCCACCTCATCCTTTCGGTCTGCTCAGGGCAGCGGGGAGTTTTGGACACTGTACAGCAGACGATCATGGACCCAGAGTCCTACTGGGAGGTGAAACCCCTCTCTAGCAACCAAGGGCAAGAGATGATCCAGCTCCTGCTAGAAGCCTCCAGGAGGACACTGAGCCCAGGGCAGAGGGACCTGCTCTGGGCCAGCCTCCCGGAGTGCGGGCACCCTGGGCGGCTGAGGCTGGCCTTTGAGGAGGCCCGGAAATGGACCTCCTTCATCATGCCAGCTCCTCTGGCCTCCACGGCTAAGGAAGCCATGCACCAGCTGTGTGCCCGCCTGGAGCAGACCCACGGGCAGCTCCTGGTGGCCCGAGTGTTGGGCTACATTGTGTCTTCCAGGTGAGTCTCTTTTTCGTTCTTTTTTTAAAATCTGGATTAGTTTTATTTTTTATGCTAGTAAACAAAGTTTATGTACAAGAAAAATATAAAACATGTGACACAAAAGTCTCTCTTAAAACTTAACATAATTTGATGTACTAAGTAGCAGCCTAATATACAACTCATACAGTTTAATACATATTACTAAGAAGCTATAGTTGCAATGCATTTTTTTTTGGAAAGGTGCTTTCTGCCCTTCGTTTTTTTATGCATACATAAAATTATTTTAAGTTTTTTTTAAAACAAGGAAATTCTCAGAAAACTTCAAAAGAAAACCTTTCACAGACCTGAAAGTGTTTGATAACATTAATTTGACCTTTATTGTTATCATTTGTTTCAGTATCACCTTGCTCTAGATCATATTTTTGTCTTTTCCACCCATCCCCCACTGCCTCCCCTTTGGCAACTTGCAGCTTGTTCTCTGTATCTATAGGTCTGTTTCTGTTTTGTTTTGTCTATTCATTAGTTTTGTTTTTTAGATTCCACATATAAGTGAAATAATATGGTAGTTGTCTTTCTCTGCTGACTCATTTCACTTAGCATAATACCCTCTAGGTCCATCCATGTTGTTGCAAATGGTAAGATTTCATTCTTTTTCACGGCTGAGTAATATTCTATTGTGCATATATACATATAAACAGAGGGTGCCAAAAACATGTATACACATTTTAAGAAAGGAAAAAACAGTATTAAAATTGTTATACTCAACCTATACCGATAACAGAAGGTGAATACAAGTCATGCATGTACATTTTCTTGGCACCACCCGTGTGTGTGTGTGTGTGTGTGTGTGTGTGTGTGCCACATCTTCTTTATCCATTCATCTGTCAGTGGACACATAGGTTATTTCCATGTCTTGGCCATTGTAAATAATGCTGCAATGAACATAGGGGTACATACATCTTTTTGAATTAGTGTTTTGGATTTCCTTGGATAAACACCCAGAAGTGGGATTGCTGAGTCACATAGTGGTTCTATTTTTAACTTTTTGAGGACCCTCCATGTTGTTTTCCATAGTGGCTGCACCAATTTGCAATCCCACCAGCAATATCCAAGGGTTCCCTTTTCTCGCATCCTGGTTTGTTGATTTATTGATGATAGCCATTCTGACAGGTGATAGTTCATTGTGGTTTTAATTGGCATTTCTCTGATGATTAGTGACGTTTAGCATCTTTTCATATGACTATTGGCCATCTGTATGACCTTTCAGAAATGTCTATTCAGGTCCTCTGCTCATTTTTTAAACAGGTTGTTTGTTTTTTCGTGTTAAATTGTATGAGTTACTTATATATTTTGGATATTAACCCCTTATCGGATATATTGGTGAATATCTTCTCCCATTCAGTAGGCTTTTTGTTTTGTTGGTGGTTTCCTTTGCTGTGCAAAAACTTTTTAGTTTGATGCAGTCCCATTTGTTTATTTTTCATTTTTGTTTCCTTTGCCAAGGAAACTTCATGTTGTTTTCCATAGTGGCTGCACCAATTTCCAATCCCGCAAACAGTACACAAGAGATTCCCTTTTCTTCATTTTTAACTCTTTTTAAAATTGAGGTACAACCCATGCATTCGTCTCCTAGGGCTGCTGTCAAATCACAAACTGGGTGGCTTAGAACAAGAGAAATATATTCTCTCACAGTGTTGGAGGCCAGAAGTCTGAAATGAAGATGTCTGCAGGGCCATGCTCAGGTGCCAGGGGAGAATCTCTTCCAGGCCTTTCTCTTAGTTTCTGGTGTTGCCAGCAACCCTTGGCATTCCTTAGCTTATAGACGCATCACCCCAGTCTCTGCCTCCATCATCTGCTGGCCTCTCCCTGTGTGTGTCTCTGTCTAAAATTCCCTCTTCTTTTTTCCTCTTCTTTTTTTTTTTTTTTTAAGATTTTTATTGGGGAAGGGGAACAGGACTTTATTGGGGAACAGTGTGTACTTCCAGGCCTTTTTCCAAGTCAAATTGTTGTCCTTTCAATCTTAGTTGTGGAGGGCGCAGCTCAGCTCCAGGTCCAGTTGCCATTGTTAGTTGCAGGGGGCGCAGCCCACCATCCCTTGCGGGAGTCGAGGAGTCGAACCAGCAACCTTGTGGTTGAGAGCCCGCACTCCAACCAACTGAGCCATCTGGCACTGGCCCATGTGGGAATCGAACGGGCAGCCTTCGGTGTTGGGAGCACGGAGCTCCAACTGCCTGAGCCACCAGACCGGCCCTAAAATTCCCTTGTCTTTTAAGGACACTGCTCAGTGGATTAGGGCCCCCCTTAATCCAGGATGCCGTCATCTTAACTTGACTAATTCCCCAAAGACTGTTCTCAAATAAGGTCTCGTTCACAGGTTCCACGTGGACATTAACTTTGGGAGAACACGATTCAACCCCCACCAATTCACTTCTCATAAAGTTCACTATTTTAAAATGTACAGTTCAGTGGCATTTTGTACATTCCCAGTGTTGTACAACCTTTTCCTTCATCCTTCTTTCTGTTTTCCTATCCATCTATCTCTAGAACATTTCATTACCCCCAAAGGAAACCCTATCTGCACGAGCAGTCCTTCCCTATCCCTCCTCCTTCAACCCCTGGCACCCACTAATCTGCTTTCTGTTTCTATGGATTTGCCTATAATATTTCTTTTGTAAAATTTTTACTTTGAAATATAATACTGTCAAATTATAGACCAGTGGAAGAACTCCCATGGTACAAAAAATAGTGCAAAGAATTCCCATACCTCAGGGTTTCTCAGCCTTGGCACTGCTGATATTGGGGGCCTGATCATTCTTTGCAGTATGTGGGGGCCATCCTGTGCGTGCAGCAGCACCCATCCCCAGTTCGGACAACCAAACATGTCTCAGGACATTGCTAAGTGTCCCCTGCAGGTAGAACAGCCTCTAGTGGAGAACTGTGTGGGGACAGAGTCCCAGGGAGCAGTTTCCAGGCTCTCGGCCTCATGTGGAAAAGTGCTAGCTCATAGTAGATGGCCATCAGCTGTAATCAGATGGCCATCCATGGTGGCTGGGTGGCCATCAGCTGTTACCGATTAGCCATTAGCCACTAACATAATTGTCATGGCTACTCTACGGGGTTGGTTGGTTGGCAGAGAAGAGGACAGCAGGCTGCAGGTCGTGTGGCTCCTGTTTCCTGTATCTCCAACCCAGCCGCCAGCGAGAGTATAGTGGACTCCCCTATCTATGGCTCTGTGGGTGTTCCTTTTTGGCCTCACCATATCCTGCGTTCTGGTGCAGGGAGCAGGACCAGAGACAGCTGCCATAACCCTTCTTACAGAAGCACCAGTTTGCCGCATTAGCTTTGTCTCCCTCTCCTAATTATCTATCAATCTTTTCCTTCTGTCCTTCCTTCTATTTTCCTATCCATCATCTTTCGTCTACCTTTCTGTTTTTCTGACTACCCATCCTTCTTTCTTTCTATTTTTCTATCAATCTATTTTTTCTATCTATCTATCTACCTATCTACACACACACACACACACGCACACACACAATATTTCCTTGAACCATTTGAGAATTCATTACAAGCATCATTCCCCTTTACCCTTAAATACATCACATATTTTCTAAGAATAAGGACAAGCAACACATCACCACAGGATAATGATAAAACTCAGGAAATACATCATAGACACAATCATATCACTTAGTACACAGTTTATAGTCAAAACGTGCCCATTGTCTCAAAAATGTCCTTTAGAGATGCCAATCCAAGATCACACACTGCATTTGGTCTCCTATAATCTGGAACATTCTGCCATCTGTCTTTGTCCTTTTGAAGAGTACAAGCCAGTTATTGTATAGATTAGCCTTTCTAAATTTTCAATGGTTATACGTATCTCGGTCCTGTTTTTGAATAAAGAGTTCAGCAGGTCTGGGGTGGAGCCTGGAATTCTGTGTTTCTCCCATGCAATGCGGCTGGTATAGGGAGCAAAGCTGGGGGAAAGATTGCAGTTCTCTCCCCCTGGGTTGGTCTGATGTTTCCTCATGATCATATCCTCGTGATGCTCGGCCCTTCTTGGGCACAAGATTTTTCCCTACTGTAAATTTGCAATGTTCCCCTTTGTAATTAATAAGCAACGCGTGGGGAGATCTCAGAAAAATCTTCTTAAAGCAGACTTCTCTCAAGAATCAACTGCAAGCCTGCATCTACATCTAATTCCAGGCTTGCAGCATGGGAGTCAGCAAAAATCTAACAGGAAAATCCAATTCCAGTGTGTTTACAGAGTTTAAAGGAATGAAGGCGTAAAAAAGGTAGCTCAGCCCAGAAAAAGTCTCAGGGCTGTGAACTTCTGTGAACCTGGGCCAGGATCAGGAGGGATTGCTCAGAGATGTCAGTTGTGGAGGGTGAGTCAGAAATAATGAGTTCGTCAGACTCACCCAGCAGCCCACTCCCGCCTCCAGGTGGGTGGGATGGAGACCAATTAGCAGACACACCAGGCAACAGAGCTTTGTCTTAATGCAAATGGATGTCAGGAACACTTGAGCCCATCTCAGAAATGCTGGATGATGCAATTTTGCCTCTTCTCAGTGTTGGGGGCAGTGTTTCTCTTTCCAACCTTTGTCTTTTGCCAAATTCAGGCAAGATGGGCAGCCATCAGTGAGGGGGGTGTTTTGTTTGTTGGTTGGTTGGTTGGTTTGATTGCCAGGAACAGAATCCCACTCATGCTCATGAATAAGAAATAGGGCTTTATGCCAAAGCCATGGGAGGAATCCAGGGCCACCCGATAGCCATCTCCAGGGGGGCGCATACCCCAGATTTTGTGATTGGTGGCCCCAGAGTGGGGAACTGGCCTGAATGCTACAACGACAGACAGGGGGAATGTTCCAGAATAAAGGGGTTGGGCCATTAGGCCACTCAGAAGCTGTCTATGTAGAGGAAGCAGAGTTGTCATGGAAACCAGCAGCTACAGGAATCAGGGCAGTCTCTCATCCCCTCTCCCTCTGGATTCTCTCTGCACATCGGCTTTTGTTTTGGACTCTTCCTTTCCCCTTCCCGGAAGTGCAGCTCGCCTCCAGCTTCACTTGGCATCTCGAGCTCCCATTTCAGGGCCCTGAGGTCGTCGTACTGGCTTCTTCTTGAGTTCTAATCGCAAAATCTGGGGAGACAGAAATCAATCGGCCTTTTTGGCCCCACGTCTGGTCCAATGAGTAAAGCTGGGGTTTCCTTGAGAGTAGGAGCACCCTCCTCCAGGGGCTGGCCAAAGGGAGTGGCGGGAGTTAAGGAAGATGAGTGTGGGGAAGGTGATTTAGGGGCCTCCAGTTTCATGAGAATATATTATGTTTACACACGGAGTCAATGTGGTGTCCGAGTTGAGAACCTGGCTCTCAGAGCAGATCTGAGTTCTAGGCCAGTGGTTCTCACCTGGGGCGGTTCTGCCCCTCCAGGAACACTGGGCGATGGCTGGGGGCATTTTGGTTGTCATAACTCGGGAAGGGGGCTGCTATTGACATCTAGTGGGTGGAGACCAGGGATGCTCTATACCCTACACTGTACAGGACACCCCAATGGAGAATAGGGAGCCCCAGATGTCAGCAGTGCTGAGTGTGAGAAAGTCTGCCTTAGCCTAACGGAGCCTGTCTCCTCTCTCTCTCTCTCTCTCTCTCTCTCTCTCTCTCTCTCTCTCTCTCTCTCTCTCTCTCTCTCTCTCCCCTTGTCTGTCTCTTTGTCTCTCTCTTTCTTTCTCTCTCTCTTGGGGATACCCTCCTTGTCATACATCATAAAATTCTAAGTAAGTAGTCTGTATATGTGAAGAATGTGGCAGGTGTTTTGATCAAAATGAAGACTTTACTCAACATCAGAGAATTCAAAAAAACCACACGAAGGGTTTCTCCCCAGTGAGGTGCAAACAGAAGCCAGCCTCCCTCTCCCCCCTGCTCTGAAATAAACTCTGATGTTCTCCTTTGCAGGTAAATCCACAGTTTTCCCAGGCTCATGCTCACAGGTGTTAGAAAGCTCGTTCCAGCCCAGCACCAAAACTTCAGTCACTCATCCTATCTCAAGACACACCCTTTCTCTCGCTCAGTCCTTTCTCAGGTCAGGAAACACGGGGTGGGCCAGGGTGGGCACAGCTGGTTTCTGAATTATTGTCCTACATTACCTCCTCTCTCCCTCCCTGTGCTTCCTGACTCATCTGAGGTTGAGGAGGAGATGGTTCGCAGAAGGAAAGATCAGGAAAGTTCTATGTGATGGGTACAGCTGGGACCGGGCGTTGGTTCCCGCCAGGCCTGGGCACTGTCCAAATGCTGATCCTCAGGGTAAATACTTTGGTGACATGCCGGACGCTGTGCAGATGACTATGTCTCTCCCTCCTGTGGTGTCAGTGTCCTCCAAATTCAGGAGACACAGGTGTGTTCCCCGCCCTTCCTCCCCACAGGCATGGGCTCTCTGAGGCGGAGCTGAAGGACGTCCTGTCCTTGGATGATGAGGTGCTGCAGGCCGTGTACCAGGACTGGACCCCGCCCAGCAAGGAGCTGCTGCGTTTCCCACCCCTGCTGTGGGTGAGGCTTCGTCGCGATCTGGGAAACTGCTTGTCCAAAAGGCCCGTGGATAACTTCACGCTCCTGGCCATCACCCACAGGTCGGTTCAGCGTGGAGGTGACACTATCTGGGTATCTAAGAGCAAGAACTCACTGATCAGGCTCCTTCCTGTTCCAGATCCTTCTTCTCTCCCCATACCCAGGGAGTCAAGTCCACCTAGAATAGCATTCAAGGGTCTCCATGCACCGACTGTGATACAACTAACTTGTTTTTTAAATTGAGGAGAAATTCACATAATGTAAAACACACCATTTTCGTGTACAATTCAGTGGCATTTAATACTTTCACAATGCTGTGTGATCATCACCTCTCAGTGGTTCAGAACATTTCCATCCCCCCAAAAGGAAACCCCGTCCCCATGAGCCGTCACTCCCCGTCCGCCTCCCCCAGCCCCTGACAACCACCAATCTACTTTCTGTCTCTGGATTTGCCTGTTCTGGACATTTCATATAACTGGGATCACAGTGACACTATGCGGCCTTTCATGTCTGGCTTCTCTCACTCACCATCATGTTTTCGAGGTTCATCCATGCTGTAGCGTGTGCCACAGCTTCATTCCTCTTCGTGACTGAGTAATATTCCACAGTATGGGTGTGGATCACTATTTACTTATCCATTCATCCACTGATGGACATTTGAATTGTTTCCACCTTTTGGTGAATAGTGCTGCTGTGAACATGTGTGTACAAGTTTTTGTTTTCCAATTCTTTTTCGCATATATCAAAAATAGCGGGTATATATAGGGTACCTAATTCCAGGAGTGGAATTGCAGGGTCAACAGTACCTTCTTTTATGTTTACCATGAGGAGACCAAAGGTTCCTTTTTAAAGTAGATTTATTTAAGGGAAAAAAGAAAGTTGGGGTGATTTAGAGATAAATGTTAGGCAACAAATAGGACAGGTGGTCAGCAGACTTAGCAAGCGTCAGAAGGTGGTTTAGGATGGATCTGCATTTGGGAACTGCCTTCTGGAAGGCCGGTGGCCACCTCTGAGCTCACTTGGTCCCCAGACCCACCAGCCTGTGTCCCCTCTATGCAGACAGCTGGCCGAGGTGGTCCAAGAGCGCTACTTGTCAGGGCCTGAGAAAGCCAAGAGGCACGGAGTCTTGGCCGACTTCTTCTTGGGGACCTGGAGCCAGGGCACCAAGAAACTCATCACCCTGCCACTTGTGGGGAAACCCCTGAACCTGGACCGCAAGGTGAGGTGTCTGCACCCCTGTTCCCCACCTGCAACCTCCACCCTGCTGTGTGGGCAAGACCAAGGCTGCCTGGCAAGGAGCACCCAGTTCCTTTCTTCCCTCATTTTCATTGAAAACACCCTCTTGAGCTCCTGCTCTTCTCTTCTCTGGGAGGGCTGACCATCATTTGGGGGGTAGGGAGCTCAGTAAGACCCTCTCCCACACGCCCCTCCCCCAGTCACTATTCACACATTTCCTTCCAGTCTTTTTTCTTTTATGCCTGGGAGCTCTAAGACATGGTGTCCTTAGCTGGTGTGTTGCACCCTCATTTCTTGGCCTCTCAAACACCTCAAGGCCCAGCTCAAATGCCTCTTCCTTCAGGAAACCTTCGACGGTTTTCTCCCTTCTCAGTTACTTGTTCTTTACTTCATGCTTCCTTTCCTCTGAGGCAGAACTATAAGTTTTTAAAAACTTTCAGTTTCAAAATCATTTGAGATTTACAGAAGAGTTGCAGATGGAGTACAGAGAGTTCCCATGGAAACTTGCACCAGTTTTCATAACATTTTTCCTAACTGTAGCACAATGATTACAACTAGGATATACACATAAGTCTTTCGTGGCCATTCAATTTTTCTTTTTTCTTTGTCTCCCCTGATGGTCGAGGGAGGCCAGAGGCAGGGCCAGGCCTGATGGTTTCTCGGTGCTGCCCTTTCTCCTTTCCGATGACCCACAAATCCTCTCCCTTGGGGGTGCCAAGAATCCCCACAGGCTCAGCCTCATCCTTTCCCTCTGGGGAGTGGTCTGTCCCTTTACCTGGCCTCCCAGACTCAGGACCTCCTCCAGTCCATCCTCTCAAGGAATGCTTCTGACGATGCAATCTGATCACGCCTCTCCTCTAACACCTCCCATGGCTCCCCAGTCCCCTCTATCTCCTGTCTAAAATCTCAGCCTGATAGTCATGATCGGCTGCCTACGAGCTCCCTAGTCTCGTTCCCCACCATGATTGCCCACTCTGCCTTGTAATTCAGCTTTCCCAAAACTCTCATCCTGCTCTCTCCCACCTCCGGGCCTTTGCATGTGCTGTTCCATTGCCCAGGAATCCCTCTGTTTTCCAACACTTTTCACCAG
Source organism: Rhinolophus ferrumequinum (assembly GCF_004115265.2). NCBI lineage: Eukaryota > Metazoa > Chordata > Mammalia > Chiroptera > Rhinolophidae > Rhinolophus > Rhinolophus ferrumequinum. The sequence goes on from NC_046301.1 coordinate 50,185,676, forward strand.
TCAGACTCTTATTTATCCTCCATTACCCAACTCCAATGCCGCTTGGGTTCCCTGAGCCCCACATCCCTCCCTCTCCCCCAGCCCATCTAGTGGGGTGTAGGGGGTGTCTCTGCCTGGAATTGTGTCCCGGTCCCCTCCAGCGTCATATGGTGCCTGTCCCGGCCCGTGTTTGTGGAGTGAATGAATGAGCCCATCTCATAGAGGCCTGGCTGCCAGCCCCTCCTCCTCTGCAGGTGGCCCCCCAGCCCCTGTGGTTCTCAGACACAGTTGCAAACCTACGGAAGTTGAAGGAATTGCCCCGTCACCTGCTCCACTCAGGCCGCATCCAGGAGCTGAAGCAGGAGGTGCTGGGTAAGCCCCCTCCTTCCCACCTTGGAGCGGAAGGAGCAGGTCCTGAACCTCACAGCCTCCCTCTTTCCAAGCCTGGGGGAGCAAAGGGCGAAAGTCAAAATCCTCAGCTCTTCTTAGGACGCTGGGTTTCATCTGGGGCAGTTCTGTACACCCCACCGCATCCCAGAGACACTTGTCTGGAGATGTATGGAGATATTTTGGTTGTCATGACTCGGGGAGGGAGTGCTACTGGCATAAAGTGCTAGCTGAGAGTACAGAGGATGTGAAAGGCAGCCTTAGAACAAGACAGACCCTGCCTGTCTCTCGGTATATTATCTATCATCTCTATCTCTATCTACCATCTGTATCTATCTATCTATCTATCTATCATCATATCTATCAATCATATCTACCTATTATATCTGTCTTTCTATCATTTCTATCTACCATCTATCTTTCTGTCATCTTTATATCTATCTATCCATCTATCGTCTATCCATCCTTCTATTTGTCTATTCATCAATCAGTCACCTCCTCTATTTATCTACCATCTATGTCTGTCTATCTATCTATTCATCATTTCTATCTCACTCTCTACCATCTATATCTATCATCTTTATGTCCATCTATGCATCATCTATGTATCTATGTATCTATGTATCTATCTATGTATCTATGTATCCATCTATCCATCTATCCATCTTATTTATGTATCTATATCTATCAGTCTATCGTTTCTATCTATGATCTATAGCTATCATCTTTGTGTCTATTCATCCATCATGTATCTATCTATTCACCCACCTTCCTGTCTATACATCTCTTTGTCTATTCTATCTATCTATCTGTCTGTCTATCTATCTATCTATTATTCATCCCTGTGATTCTTAACCAAGGGTGACTCTGCCCCCAGGGGACACTTGGCAATGTTTCTGTTTTTGATGATCATACTTGGGGGTGCTGCTTCTGGCATCTGGTGGGTAGAGACCAGAGATGCTGCGTCACACCCTGCAATGCATAGGATGGCCCGTCACAGGGAATAACTGGGCCCCCATGTCAGCAGTGCTGACAGTGAGAACCCCTGGGAGAATTGGAGGTGAGAGCCCACCTCCCAGGATGAACTGGAGGGAGGTGTATGCTCCCCACAGCACCCCCTCTCCCTGCAGGCAGCATGAACTGGATTTCCTGCCGGGGCATGTCCGGGGGCATCGAGAGCCTGTTGGACGACTTTGACCTGTGCGCCCCTCACCTGGACTGTCCCGAAGTGGGCCTGGTTCGAGAAGCTCTCCAGCTGTGCAGCTTGGCCATGGAGCTCCGAGGCATGGGTGAGTCTGGCTGGCCTGGCTATGGGTCCTCTCTGCACTGACCACTAGGAGCCTGCTCTCCTCACTGAGACGCCAGCTGGATTTTCACTAAGCCACACACCTTTCCTGTCTACACCTGTAGGGTTTCTCCCAGTCCATCCTGTAGAACCTCGAACTGAACCTGGGAGAGCTTTGGAGTGAACACTACCAAGGTAGTGCTCTACCCCTCGCCCCAGCCCAGCACCTGTTTATAGAAAGGGCCAGATAGGAGAATATTTCAGGCAAAATCAAGGAAATGATGTCAATATTTAATATCACAAGAGAGAAAACACCTTTCCACAGATTTTTTTTATTGATGAGATTCAAAATATAATGATAATAACTGAGCATGCATTTTTGGTAACACAGGTCTACTAATGAGAAAGACGAGGGGAATTCTTGTTCAGGGGAATAACGTTTTGCTTAATTGGGGTACAAAGTCAGTGTTTACTGTCATCCTATCAATTGTAAACATTGACCTGTAATAACCATTTTTAGCTCTCAAGGCAAGTCATTGGGCTGTCCTAGAGACTGACGAATCTCTGAGTGTTTAGCTGATACTCTGTCCAGGGTGGTATTTTGTTTGTTTTTTAAATTGTGGTAAAATACATGTGACATAAAATTTACCATCTTAACCATTTTTTTATGAAAAGCAATCTTCAATAATGAACAGAATGCATAATTAAATTTTTAAGAGTGGCCAGTATTAAAATGATACAGATATGGTCTATTTTATTCATATCGCAATATTATAGAAGGAAGAATAATTCTATAGATTGTCATCATTTCATATGTAATAATGTAATAACATTAAAAAATGACTAAAATAGAGCTATATATAACAACATGAATGAATCTTAGCAATGTAGAATGAAAAAATTAAGTCCAACAAGACCATACATATTATACTTTTAAAACATTTAAAACTCAACAATTTGGGGTGTCCGGTTAGATCAGTTGGTGAGAGCGTGGTGCTAATAACACCAAGGTTGTCGGTTTGATCCCCACATGGGCCACTGTGAGCTGCGCCCTCCTTAAAGAAAAAACAAAAAAGCTCAACAACTCAAAAAACAACTTATTTAGTTATACATATATCTGTGCTAAAATTATATATATATATATATATATATACACACACACACACATATATATGTATATATATAGTCTCCAAATATGTTATTGGTTACAAATATGGTTAACTAGAGTTTTGTTTTGTTTTAATTCTAGGAAAGTGGCAAACTGGTGTTATTAAGGGGAAAGGAGATAGAACTGATCATTTTTAAACCTCTTACATGATTGATACTGTTTTAAAAATTAGTAATAGGTGACGTTTATGAGCAATTATTTTGTCATCTTAACCATTTTTAAGCACACGGTTCAGTGGCATTAAGTCCATTCACATTGTTGGGCAACCATCACACCATCCATCTCCAGAACTTTCTCATCTTCCCCAACTGAAACTCTGTCCCCATGAAACATGAACTCCCCCCCTCCCCCAGCCACTGGTACCCACCACAAAGCTGACTCCTCTAGGGACCTCACATAAGTGGGATCATGCGGTATCTGTCCTTTTGTGACTGGTTTATTTCACTCAGCATAATGTCCTCGAGGTTCATCCATGTTGTAGCAGGTGTCAGAGTTTCCTTCCTTTTAATGGCTGAATAATATTCCACTGTGTGGAGCGACCACATTTTTTTATCCATTCACCCATCGATGGACCCTTGGGTTGGGTTGTTTCTACCTTTTGGTTGTTGTGAATAATGCTGCTGTGAACATGGCTGTATAAATATTTTTTTGAAACTCTGATTTCAATTCTTTTGGGTGTATATCCAGAAATGGGATTTCTGAGTCATACAGTAATTTTATATTTAACTTTTTGAGGAAGTTACCATACGGTTTTCCATAGCAGCTGCACCAGTTTGCATTCCCACTAACTGTGCCCAAGGGTTCCAATTTCTCCACATCCTCACCAACACTTATTTTCTGATTTAAAACAAATAAGCATTCTAATAAGTGTGACATGGACAGGATGGCTTTTACTATACAATTCCCATCTGGTTTTGATTTGAGAATTTTATAAAGATGCTGAATTCCTGTATCCCTTCCATGGCTTCCTTGGAAACCAGCCAATGCTGCTCCTCCAAGAAGTCTGTCCCGCCACCACTGAAGCTGGACACCCCCCGAGTCCCCCAGCCTTTGCATTTTCCATCACTGCACACTGTTTCCATCTATCTTAGCTCTTATTTATTATTTCTGCTGGTTTTCTTTTGCATCATGTGTCTGCCCCCCCCCCAGACTGAGCTCTGTGAGTATAAGGACATCGTCCACTTGCTCCCTACCAAGTTTGCACCCCTACGCATAGTCTAGTCCTGGCCAAGAGCATGGATTTTGAGCCACACTGTTTTGATTCCAATCTGGGCTCTGCCACTGATATTGTGACTTTGCAAGTCTCTTACCCTTCCAACGCCACCCCCACCTTGCAGTCCTCAGTTTTCCCATATGCAAAATGGGTTGCTTATGGATCTTCCCACCTAGGGCTGCCTGGAAGGGTATTTGAGTCAGTTTATGCAGAGCCTGCCCCCATGATGCCATCGGGGTCCTGTTTCTGTCACATGGCAACATCAACTTGTTGATGTGAATGGCCTTTGGACAAGCCATTTCTGCAGTGAGCCTCAGCTTCTGTCACCTGCAAATTGTGGGATTGAACTAAAGCGCATCTAGAGTCCCACTCAAATGGAAGGTGCTGGTATCCATCATCGGTTACGTCTTTCTCACACATTCGTGCTCGTCAGGATTTGTGAAATTTGTAGGGAGTTATTTCCCAGAAAAACAGCCTTGGGCACAACAGCCCTGTTTAAGAGAAGAATTAAAAGCCCAAAGCACAGCATGTTCTTTGCAGCATCCGTGACTGACAAGCAGTGGCTCATCCAGCACGAGATGTGGGAATGAATGTCACCACCAGAAGGCGCAGCTGGGCAACCACGCGCTCTGAGCACATTCCAGCACTTTCAGTCCGCTCCTAAAAATGGGTGGATATTCCTGACTTCTGTTGCCTCAGGCTTCAGGATAACTTGGTGTTGTGCCATTTCTGACCCTGTTTTTATTTAGAAGACTCACATTTTGTTCATCATGGGGTTTTCGGTACATTCATTTTGATTTTTAAAATATTGCATTAAAATAGTATTTTTTGTGATGGTTGATCTTCTAGGTGCCACCTTAAAGTTTGTACCCGTGACAAGTGAGGCACTTGCCCAAATGCTGGCTCTGACCCATTTCACCCACTAGCAAACCAAGGCACAAGGCATTGCTGCCATTGCCCCAGGCCCCAGAGTTAGGATGTGCCAACAACGGGGACAAAATGAACTGTCTGCCTTCAGTGTTCCTGGTCTTTACTCAGCATTGGAATCAAACTTTTTGGGTCAGATTCCTGCCTCTTACTGGCTGTGTGACCTCGTGCAAGTTGCTTAACCTCTCTGTGCCTCAATTTTCCCCTTTATAGACTTGGATGATGATGATACCTCCATGTGGTAGGTAGAAAACACTGCCTCCAAAAAACAAATATTCCCTTCCTAATCCCTGGAACCTGTGACTGTCATCCTATGTGGCAAAAGATTTAATGAAGTTAAGGATCTTGAAAGGGAGAGTTTATCCCAGATTATCTAGGTGGATTCTCAGTGCAATCACAAATATCCTTATAAGAGGGAAGTAGAGAGAAATTTGAAACGGAGAAGGAGAAAACACAGATGAGAAGGCCATGTGAAGATGCAGGCAGAAATTGGAGTGATACAGCCACAAGCCAAGGACGCCTGGAGCCCCCAGAAGCTGGAAGAGATAAGGAAGCATCCTCCCGTAGAGTCTTTGGAGGGAGCGTAGCCCTGCTGACACCTTGATTTCAGACTTCTTATCTCCCAAATTGGGAGAGCATCAAGTTCTGTTGTTTTAAGCCACCCGGTTTGTGGTCATTTGTTACAGCTGCCACAGGAAACTAATACATTCTGTAACTGTGAAATGATCAGTACTTCCTTCCCTAACAGATACTTTTTGGGTATCTATCAGGTTCTAGGTACTAAAAACACAACAGTGAGTAAGACAGACATCATCTCTGTTCTCGGGAAACTCCAGGTCTACGGAAGTGAGAGTGGCTGGGCCACTGAATAAACATCCAAAGAAATGTCAGGTTGCAACTGCCAGAAGACCTGAGCTCGGGGGCCGTGAGGATTGGAGGCTTGGGCTGGAGAATGCTTTCCGCACAAGTGACCTCTGAGCTGAGATGAGGATGCGGAGATGATTGGCATGAGAAAGGGGAAGGGGAAGGGGAAGAAGCTTCCCAGGCAGAGAATAGCATGGGCAAAGGCCCAGAGGCTGGAAACTACCGAGTGCTTGAAGTAGGGGAAAGTGTGTCTGCAGAACAGAAAAGGAGGCAGAAGAGCATGACGGGTATCACCCCGACAAAGCAGTGCCCCTCCCCTTAACCTGAATCCCCTTTGTTGCAGAGAGAAGCATCCTGTATACAGAACTCCTGGCCAGACTCCAGTTCTTCACCACCTCCCATCCTGCACTGGTGGGACAGCTATGTCAACAGGCCCAGAGCTGGTTTCGGGTGTGCCCACATCCTGTGCTGGTGCCCCTTGGAGGATTCCTCCAGCCCCCGGGAGGACCCCTCCGGGCGACCCTCACTGGCTGTCACAAAGGTGGGTCTCCCCAGCATAGCAAAAATTCTGCTAGGCTCTCTCTTGCCTGGGGGAGTGGATGACAGGTGTTTTAGACTACTCTCTGGGGCTCCCCTCTGCTGGCCAGGAGGCCCCGTGGGTGCCATCAGGCAGGGCTGCCCCTGCTGTCTCAGGCTGACTCGGCTCTCCCTGCCATCCAGGGACTATAGATCATTAGTGTGAATACTGCTAATGAGCCCAGAGCGAAGGGATGCCAACTGCCTCTGGGGTCTTGTTTCTTAGAGTTTAGTGCCCACCTCATAGAGAGTTTCTGCAATTTACAGGCTGATGTTGGTAAGTCTGGAAGCTAAGGACTGGTGTTTGATTGGCCCCCGAGAGGCTCATGGAACTTGCAGATTCCCACGGGACACCTGAATGTCAGAGGGACAAGAGGATTTAGTTCTCTCTATTAATTTGTCATCCATCTTTCATCAATCCATCCTTCCTTCCTCTGTCTGTCCTTCTGTCGATCCATCTTTCCATCATCTATCCCTCCATCCATTTATCCATTCATCCGTCCATCTACCCTTCCTTCCTCCTCCCTCCCTTCCTTCTACTCAGACGTCTATCTGTCTTTCCTTCTACCCATCCATCCTTCCATCAGTCATTCATGCATCTAGCCATCCATCCATCCTTCCACCCTCCCTTTCTACCTTCGTTCCTTCCTTCCACCCAGACACTCATCAGCCATCCATACGTCCATTAATTATTCTTCCTCCACCCACCTGTCCACATCATTTATTCTTCCACCCTCATCCACTCGCTTACCACCCCCGTCTATACATGCAGCCATCCATCAACTCGCCCGCCTATCTATCAATTGATGCATCCATCTGCCCATCTAATACCTAGCCATTTACTCACCCACTCATCTAACCAGCCATCTGTCTATCCTCTTATCCAACAATTCACCTTCATTTGTCCATCCCTTTTTCTGCTCAACCACAATTTCTTGCGTTGATTGGGAGGCCATTGAATATAATTAGCCTGTGGTTCAAATGTCAGTTATGGCAACTCAGGACATTTCTTTGCCACATTGCCTTGCAGGGAAAGCTACTCCCAAGAGACAGTTCTTCCAAATTAGAAACTCTAAGAGACACTAAGTACAATGCATAGAAGAATTGATTTAGGGATAGTCACTAGAATGCTGTGTTGAGAAGGATTCTGAGACTGAATCTGATTTAAGGGGAAAGAGTATACAACTGTTAGGATACAGGTTCAGATGCTGTAACGGAGGCCAAAATAGCAGTGGCTTACATAAAATAGGACTTCATTTCTCTCTCACATAACAGCCCATTGTCCCCTGAACTAGAGAAACTCTTATGACCAAGCTATAGTTTTGTCCCTAAGAACAACATAAACATTATACCCAAGATCTGAATCTGGCATTTGGCAGCACTGGCTTTGAAATCCTGGCTCTGCCACTTCCTAGATCTGTGGCTCTAGACAAGGGAATGAATCTGTCTATGCCTCAGTTTCCCTGTCTGTGAAGTGGGGGCCCATTAGCGGACCTCATGGCTGGGCACTCAGACACAGCCAGCTCCAAGAAACCCCACTAACTGACCACAGATGCATAAGCAAGCCCATGATGTTACCGCTATTGTCTTTGGGGGGGTGGGGGCTGCAGGCATCACCACCATGGCGTGGAGCCTGGAAGAGAAGCTGCTGGCGGTTGGCACCCAGGATGGCATCGTGGCTGTGTGGGACATGGAACAGCAGCAGGTGATTCACATCCTAACTGGACACACAGGTGAGGCTCGGGAGGTGGGGTTTATGATCACCTCCTTTTTAGTGTCCCATGTCAGTCAGTCCCCAGAGCTCCTTTACCACCAATTTACTTCTCTGTATTGAAATCCTGGCTTTGTTCCTGCTTCAGTTAGCTATTGTCACATAGCAAGACATCCCAAAATATAGTAGCTTCAAGCAATGGCTCACCTTCTGTGGGTTGGCAATTCAGGCTGGACTGAGCTGAGCAGCTCTTCTGGTCTCAGCCGGGCTTGCTTATGCATCTGTGGTCAGTTAGTGGGGTGCCTTGGAGCTGGCTGGTGCAGGATGTTCCCAACTGAGACAACTCAACTCTGCTCCACATGGTCTCTCATCCTCCAGCAGGCTAGCTCGGGCAGAGGCAGGGTCTCTAGAGGGTGAGCAGAAGTGCCTGAGGTCTCTTAAGGCCTGGAACTGTCCTTGAAACTGGCACCTGGTCACGTTCTGTTGGCCAAAGGAAGTCACAAGAACAGTCCAGAATCAGTTAGCAGGGAACTAGACTGCATCTCTTGATGGGCGAAGCAGAATCATACTGCAAAAGCTATAGAGCAGGTTGGGTAAAGAATAGTGGTCATTTACACAATTTATCTAGCACAGTAAACTTTTCATCTGCATAGTTCCATCACTGCTGTGGTTCATTCATTTGATCAATTATTGAGTGACTACTGTATACCAGGATTGTTCTAGAAGCAAAAGAGACAGACCAGGGCCAAGACTCGGGTGAGGGTAGTGAAGTACATGCCATGGGTGCAAAGTGTAAAGGGACTCCCCTCCCAAAGTTAAAAAAAAAACACCTCAGTCATCAAGATAAATAATAATTCAATGCGATGTTTTAAAAAATTGAAATTAATGCAGAAATATCCACAATGAATAAATATCCACCTGTCTTAAATAAAGACAGGATCAGCAATCGTGCTGGGCCAAGCCACATTGGAACCAGAGTCAGAAGGGAAACTCGGTGATTTGGTGCCTCCTTACATTTTGCGCCTAAAGAGAGGTGCCTCACTGGCCTCACCCTAATTCTGGCCCGAGTGAGACTCAACTCGTGTAATTGGGAAGATGATCAGGTACAAACTGTGATAAGTGTGATGAAGACAACAGGGTGTTGTGAGCTACAATCATTAAAGTGACCACTTAGGGCCTCAGAGAAGGCCTTCCTCTGAGCGGGGACATTTCAGCCAAGATGCAAAGCGTGTGAAGGAAGAGGTGTGCAAAGGGCAGCGGGTGGGAAGAGCATCCAGGCGTGGGAAACAACTAGTGCAAAGGCCCTCGGAGGGGGCAGAGGCTGGTGCATTTACAGAACAGCAAAGGCCATAAGGCGGGAGCTTGGACATTTTATCAAATGAAAGAAGCCAGATACAGAAGCCCACATGGTGTATGATTCCATGTGTATGACATGTCCGGAACAAGCAAATCCACAGAGACAGAAAGCAGATTAGCGGTTGTCAGGGGCTGGGGGAGGGGAGATGGAGAGTGACTGCTCATGGGGACAGGGTATCTTTTCGGAGTGATGGAAACGTTCTGGAATCAGATAGAGGTGATGGTTGCACAACATTGTGAATGTACTAGACTCACTGAATTAGACACTTTAATAGCCAAAATGATAAGGAGAGAAGGAGAGAGAATGATAGCTTTGAGGTTATGAAAATAATCTAAACTTAGCCTGTGGTGATGGTTACACAACTCTGTGAATATACAAAAGCCAGTGAATTGTACCATTGTGCATCAAATGGGTGAATTTTATGTCTGTAAATTATATCTCAACAAAGATGTTAAAAATACTGTATTGTTGCAATCTAAGTATGTACACTGTTTATATATTTTTCTGAACATTTTGCCACAAACATTCTTTTGTTTCCATTGACTCTTTGAAAAACAACTTTATTGAGGAGGAATTTACATACCACACAACTCACCTGTTTTAAATGTACAATTCAATGATTTTGAGTACATTGACTGAGTTGTGCAACCATCTCCACAATCCTGGAACTTTCCATCATCCCTCCTGCCCTTCACAATCCATCTCCTCTCCACCCCCAGCCCCAGGCAACCACTGATGTAACTTTCTGAGCCTATAGATTTGCTTTCTGGACATTTTATATCAATGGAATTGTACACTCTGATCTTTTGCATCTGGCTTCTTTCACTCAGTGTGATGTGTCTAAGGATACATCTGTATTGCTATTGCTGGGTGTATCGATAGTTTGTTCCATTGCATTGCTGAGTCATAGTCCATTGTGTGGAAGGACCAGCTTGTTTATCCATTTATTGGTGGAAGGAAATGTACAGTGTTTCCAATTTGGGGCTGTTATGAGTAATGCTGCTATGATCCATCGAATCTTCATGTTTATAATGTTTAAATGCAGCAAAAATATTTCATCCTTCTCAACAGATCATGTTCCAGAGTGTTTTTTAACTTGTTTTTAAAGTTTTATATTTAGGCTATTTCTAATTGTCTGCTATTATGGATAATACTGGGATGCATCTCTTATCAATATTTTTTTCATTCTGTCGAATATTGCCAGTGAGTGGGACTCTTGACTTGGAATGTATGAACATTTCTTTGGGTTTTGACAAGTGTCATCTTACTGCTTTCCAAATAGGCTGTTTCCAGCACAATAATACACTCCCCAACCCCAAAGCTCCCAGCATTGGATATTTTCATTTTACTCTTTTTTTCCTGAGGGGTGGGAGTGGAGTGGGTACCGACGGAGTGTCTGTCAAATAAGATTCCATTCCTTTTGTTACCACTAGGATGGCTATTTTCCTATAGGTCTATTCGATATTTGTATTTGTGTGTATGTGAGCTATCAGTTCAAGACCGTTTACCAATGGTGACTTCGATTTATTTTTTTAAGTCATCAAACTCATATTATTTGTTATCAGAAAAACTCAGTAATGAATTTACGGAAAACTGGAAGCATTATAGACACAATCTGGCAAGTGAAAGTCTCCTGTCACATGGCAGCGAGCTGGAGGTGGTTCATGCTGGCTTGTGAGAGCCAATTGTGAAGATTTCAGGAAGGCTGTGAGGCGATTGTCAAATACAGCCATTATTAAATATTACATTATAGAAACTTACAGCTAAATGCATTATATTAACACACGGTAATAAATACTCAAAACTCATCACTTTCTACTTGCTTTACCACGCTCAACTATTACCTATGTTCTTGGCTACTGTATCCGCGAGGTGGGAATGATGTGCTACTGGGATCTCTTCCCAACTCCACATTCAATGGCATCCTTTTAGTGGCTTGAAATCAGCCACAGTGGGAGTATTTACACCATGGAAATGGGCAAACACCACAGCTCAGGGTTTTTCCCATCCCCTTGCAGAACTAGTTGTTAAACATTTCCCAGCATGCTGTTGTTCTAATCCCTTCTTCCCCCAGGGGGTGTTTGGTTTCATACAGCCATGAGCTGCTTAACAACAGGGATCTGTTGTGAGAAATGCATCATTAGGCCATTTCATCCTTGTGCAAACATCATTAGGTGCTCTAACCCAAACCTAGGTGGTCTAGCCCACTATAAACCGAGGCTATGTGGAATAGCCTATTGCTCCTAGGCTACTAGCCTGTATAGCAGGTTACTGTAGTGAATACTGTAGGCAATTATAACACAGTGCTTTATTTTTATACAACTGGCAGCCCAGTAGGTTTGTTTACACCAGCATCATCACACACACATGAGCAACGCATTGCGTTAAAATGGCTACAATGTCACTAGGCAATAGGAATTTATCAGCTCCATTATAATCTTATGCGGCAGTTGTCAAATGCAGCCATTATTAAACATTACATTATAGAAACTTGCAGTTAAATCAGTTATATTAACACAAGGTAATAAATACTCACCATGACATATGCAGTCTGTCGTTGACCAAAATGTCATGGTGTGGCACGTAATACATGGTGTGGCATGTATATGGTTATATAGTCAGATAGGCTTTTGCAACCTGTTCTTTTTTTCAGTTAACATCACATACTTTACCTCGTTCTATATTGTATGTATATCTGTAATTCATTTTAACAGTAATATAATGTTCTCTGTATGGGGATATATTGTAAAGTATTACTATTTATATAAATTTGGCTTGAAAATGTCTAAATTGCAACAAATATAAACCGTCCGCTATCCTGTTGGCATTTGAATTACGTAGAAGTGAAAACTCACTTCCTTTATTCTCCCCCCGTCAATCTCCCCCATGGGTGTGATCAATGTTCACAATTTGTTATATGCCAATAGCAAATTTTCTCTAGTCTTATGCCAGTACAGCCCTGTATAGGCTCATGTACTTTGAGTTTTTGTGAAAAATCAGATCATGCTATTTTGTATACTGGGCTGCAACTTGCTTTTGTCACAATATATTGTAACAATATTTTGTAGTGGTTGAGAACTTGGGTTCCGGGCTCAAATCCTGGCTCCAATACTTATTAACCATGTGGCTTAGGATAAGTTACTGTATTCTGCTGAGCCTCAGTTTCCACATCTGTATAATGGGATAATAATCATATTTTACAGTCATTATGAGAATTAAAGGAGTTTAATGCATGTAAACCACTTACAACTATTCTTGGTACATAGAAAGTACTCAGTAAGTAGTAGCTATTATAATAATTAATAATGATTATCATGGTTAAGTCATTGAATATATACATCCAACTTATTTTTAATGCCTGCATAATATTTTTTATATGGGTGTGACGTATTATTTAATCAACCCCCTTTTCATAGATAGCAGGTTGTGTGCGATTTTCTTTTTATATTACTAATACTGCAATTAAAGTTCTTGTGAATCTTCACACACCTATGCTATTATTTCTGTGAAAAACATTCCTAGAAGTGGGATTTCTGAATCAAATGCACGCTTTTCCTTTATTCTTTTTCTTAGCTTTTTATTTTGAAATAATTATATAGACTAACAAAAAGTTGCTAAGATAGTACAGAGAGTTCCCATGCACCCTTATTCACCTTTCCTGAGTGGCAACGTCTTACATAATTGTAGTGTGTTATCAAAACCAAGAGATAGTACATTTTAACTTTTAATAAATGGTATCAAATTACCTTCTTACAAATTTATATCAACTTAAACTTCCATCAGCCAAGTAGGAGAGTAACTGATTTCTTATATCTTTGCCAGCACTCCAGCAATCAATCTATACAATTTTTGCCAATATGATGAGGAATAATGGTAGTGGTATTTCACCTCGCAGTTTTGAGATGACTAGTGAGGTTGAGCATCATTTTCTAATGCTTATTGTCTACTGTATTAGTTCTGTGCATTTCCTGTTTATAGTCTTTGTCCAATTTGTAAGTTACTTACATTTTCCTTGCTTATTTGTAAGACCTTTTTATTTATTAAGGAGAGTCTCCATGTATCTGTTGTATACTGCAGATATTTTCTCCCAATCTGTCATATGCTTTTCAGTTACATTTTACCCTCCTGAAGTTTTCCATTTTTATGTAATCTCCTTGATACATTTCCCCCTTTTATGTGTTCCAAATTCCACGTTTTGCTTAAAAAATATCTCTCTGAGATTATACAATCTTCTACTATAATTTTACCTTGCTTTTCTTACAACTCCCTGATGATGCTGAATTTTCATTAATTTCAATAACCCCCTGTGTATTACAGATGCAATGTCTGGGCAGTTGATTTAATCCCAACCAGTTGTTGCACCCTCATTTTAGCTTTACCACATTCCATTATTTGTACTTTGGATATGTTAGAATCCATCTATCTTTTCTTTGGTAAACCAGGGAATTTCCAAGCCAACAGGCATTTTGGTAGTTGGAAAGTCAAAATGTTCCCAGCTAATATACTCTCCCTGACCCTGGCCTGCTGCAGGAGAGGTGAAGTGTTTGAAAGTGTTCGCCAAAGGGACACTCGCCATCTCCGCCTCCAAGGACCGCACACTACGTTTGTGGAACTTACTCTCTGGCCGGGTGAAATTCACCATTTGGGACGGAGGTACAAAAGATCCCACTGAACCTCAGATCGGGAGCCTTTATGTGGACGAAGCAAAGAAGGTTGTGTATTCAGCATCTAGTTCAAAGGTAACAAAGGTGGCTAATAAAAATTTAGTCACATGTGGCTAAATTATATTTTTATTGGGCAATGTAGGCTTAAATATGAAAGAAGTGTTGGTTGATTTCAAAACTGATTAGAGAAGTCATCTTTGTTATCAGCAAAAGTTTGGAAAGAACAGTAAAGAAATAATAAATAATAATAGATAATCCCAAAGATAACCACTCTTAACATTTACATGATTTTACTTTATCTGGTGTGTATGTACGTGTGTGTGTATAAAACAAAATTGGGATAAAACCACATATAAAACCTTATATGCTGTTTTCTAATGCTATTTGTTCATTTGTCCATAACCTTAAGCATTCTTAAAAACAGCATGCTTGGTGACTTCGTAAAATTCCATTGCATGGCTCCACTATAGTTTATTTAACTAACCCTTTATTTTTGGACATATAGGTTGTGTCCAGTTCTTTGCATTTTCAAATAACTGACATAACTTTCCTTATGCACTTATCTTTGTGTGTATCTCTTTAACGTAAACCCCAGAAGTAGAATTAATGAGAAAATGTTTCACATTTGCATGCTTACTGCTGATAAAAAGGTACTTTGGGGTTTTTTTTGGTGAGGTTTAACAGGAAATCTGCTTTAACTAATAATTACTAATAATGGCCACATATGTCGATGCATATGGCATGGCTGACTTTTTTTCTATTTTTTAAAACTTTTTAGATTTATGCAAAAGTTATAAAGATATTACAAAGAGTCCCTGTGTGCCCTTGATCCAGCCTTCTCTAATGTCAATATCTTACATAACTATATTTGTCAAAACTCAGGCATTAATATTGATAATTTCTATCAATTGAACTCAAGGCTTTATTTGGATTTCATCAGTTTTTCCACAAACGTCCTTTTGCTATTCCAGGATCCAATCCAGGATACCTCTTCCCTACCCCCTTTTATTTTGGAACTGTCAGAGTGTTGAAAATAAAATGCATGAACTATAAAAAAGAACAGGTCTTGCATTCAGCTCTGGGAAACATGCAGCCTAGATTTCCCGCTGTGTTTTCTCTTCTTTTTCATCCCATCCTTCCATTAGATCAGTGCTTGGAATCTGGAAACTGCAGAGCTGGTTTTCCATATCCTGGGAGATGCCTCTGACCCTTGGATGTTCACGGCAGTGCTGGCTTCCTGGGCTGCATTGCTGACCGTGTCTGAGGATGGCGTGGTCACTCTGTGTAGTTCAGCCACGGGAAAAGTGCATGGGAAGCAACACTTGTCCAGCATCAAAGAAGAAACACCTACCTGTGGGGTCTCTGTCCAGAAACCAGGAAAGATGGTGATTGGGTTCAGCAAGGGTTCCATCTCTTTGGTAAGCAACTTCATTGAATATGATGCCAACATTCACTCAGTTCCAAAGTGCTCAGATGTCCTTGAAAGATGGGAGAAACCATCTCACCTTTATTTAATAAATGCCACTTGGTTTCTTAATTCTACCGTGTTTCCCCAAAAATAAGACCTAACCAGAAAATTAGCCCTAGCATGATTTTTCAGGATGACATCCCCTAACATAAGCCCTAATGTGTCTTTTGGAGCAAAAATTAATATAAGACCTGGTCTTATTTTTGGGGAAACACGATAGGGATTTACAATTCAGCACAGTTCAGAAAACATCTACTGGTGGGCAATTGTTGGCTCTCAGTCCAGTTGGGGATACTCTGGGAGACAGTGTAAGAACTGTGTCAGAGCTGTCCCCACTGAGAAGCTAGGAGCTGGGATACCATTCACCAGATCCATTAGTGGTTGGGTGAGGTCTGCTCCCAGGAGTGTTAACACAGGGCCCACGTGTGGTGGAAGATGGAAGCAAGAGAGACTGAGCTCCATTTGCCCACGTTAGTAACTACCTTAACGAGCCACATTTATTGGCTGCCTTCTCTTCACAGTCTCCACTTTCTACTTTTGACCAGTGTTTGCTGCGACCAATTCCCAAATAAACTACTTGCACCCAAATACTATTCTCAATGTCTGCTTCTGGGGCAACCCAAACCAGATTCTTGGCAAAATGTAAATTGGCCCAACAAGCAGGCAAAAATGGAAGGTAGTCTTCAGCACCCTCGAAAAGTTGGTCAGGCTATAGAGAGAGCTATCCTGTAATTTGGAAAACTGATGGTTGGAGTATAAGGAATGGGGTCCAGTGTCCAGACCCCAGCCCTACTGGAAGGAAAGTCTTGATACCACCCTCAAAACATTTAGGACTGTGGTCAGTGAATTTAACAAAAATACAATCAAGCCCGGACTGAGCTGATGCATAGATTAGATTGATTCAGACCCCTCCACACTAGAGGCCCAACAGAAGGAGCGTGTCCTTTTATCAGGGTAAATGTTATTTACTTTAGGCTCTACTGTCCTTTTACATACAATATCTATTATATTACAAAAATTATGACACCACAAGGAAGAAAATGGGACCATATTCAAGAACAAATTAGGACCATAATCAAGAGCAAAAGTAACCAATAGAAGCAGACACACAAATGACTCAGATGTTTAAGTGATCAGCCAAAGAACTTTAAAATATGTACGATAAATAATGGAAAAGGTGAATAACATGTGTGAACAGATGGGGGAATTTCAAAAACTTTAAACCAAAGCTAGAATAAAAGACCAAATGGAAATTCTAAAAATGAAAAACACAGTGTCAGAAATGAAGAATTCATCTGATGGGCTTAACGGCAGACTAGTCACAGCAGAGAAATATCAATGAATCAAAGACAAGTTAATGGAAATTATCCATCATAAATATAAAGAAAAAAATCAATGAGGGGCAATGAACAAAGTATCTGAGACTTGTGGGACAATGTCAAATGTCTAAAGGACAATTAGAGTCTCTGAAGTAGAGGAGAGAATGAGAATGCTACAGAAGTAATATTTGAAGAGATAATGGTTGAGAATTTCCCAAAATGTATGTAAGATATCAGCCCAAAGATCCAACAGCTGCCCTCAAGCAGGGTCAAAAGAAAGAAAACTACATTTTGGCAATCATAATCAAACTTCTGAATACCAACGTTAAAGATAAAAAATCTTAAAAGCAGCTGGAGGAAAAGACTAATTACATATAGTGGGTGACAATGATAAGAATGGCAGCTGACTTCTCTCAGAAACAACAAGGACAGAAGACAATGGGATCTGTAACTTGGTGAAAGAAAAAAGCAAAACCTGTCAACCTAGACTTCTACATCCAGTGAAAATATCCTTCAACATTGAAGACAACATAAAGGCATTTCCCTGCGAGTAAAAGCTGAGACAATTTGTCTCCAACAAACCTGCACTGTAAGAGGTGCTTAAAAAGGCTGAAGGGATATAATACCAGGTGGAAACTTAATGAAGGAAGGGCCTCAGAAAAGGTAGCTAGGAGAGAAAGCTTAGCTCAAAGCTGTTTGTGTCATATGTAAGTCAGAGAAAAGGGAAGGAGGCTGAATGAACAGGTACCCAAAGACTGTAATTATTTGGTCCTGGGAAAAGCAGTCTCTTTGTGCCAAAATTCCTGAGTGGTACCCAACTGTCACTCTTCACCCAAGCTGACCCTGAAATAGTCAAGTCCAGTGCAACTCAAGACACAACACCACTAGACCTGCAAGCCAAGAAATAAAGATCATGCATATATCAACCAAGCGTCTGATATTGAAATACATGAAACTTAACAACAAGGATTTAAAAAATGTAAGAAGGACCCCATCCTGCTCTAATAGAAATAAACACACACACACACACACACTTCTTAGGAGCAGTTGCACAGAGCAACTCCAGATGAAGGCACTGACTCTGAGCCCAGAGAACCGACTGTGACCTGCCTTTGTTCATTGTCATTCACCGAAATTTTGAAATTGATTTCTACATAGAGTGATTATACCAGGAATGGGAGCTTTATTTTATTATCTAAATGTTGATGTTGTTAAAACACCTTCCAAGATTTATCTGGTTCAGAAAAGTGCATATAATGGAGCTCTTACTTTGAACATAAAAGTGAGTATTTTTATGAAAAGAAAAGCCATTTCTTGGGCACTATTTTACCTTCTTCATGGAGATATCAAGTGGTGAGCTCTGGGGAAAGCAATCTTGCAGTGGCTCACAAGATTAAAAAGTCACAATCCCATTGAACCCAGCAATTCTGCTTCCAGGAACCTATCCTAAATACTTGCAGGTGTGCACATGAATGTAAACACAGTGTGGCTACATTTTATGTGACTTTGACTTAGGTAAATTTGAAATAATATTATAAAAGTATTCAATCTCATTTTATGAGCACATTTGAAATGAGGGAAATGCAAAAACATTTTCAAATTTTTTCAGCATCTCATGATTGGTAGACTATGTTTACACTCGTGTCAATAGCAGCAGCAATGCCTGGTGGGCAGAAACACCTACTGCCCTTTTTCGATCTTAGTGGAAGACTCCTCTCAAATTTGGCATGTTTAGATTATCTGAGATCTTCAAGAATATACCCCTCACTTAAAAATGAGAGCAGCTTAGACGATGGCATTTGCTGTAACACTCTATGTAATAAGAAAACATTAACGTGATCTCTGATGTCCTTCCATAGAAAAGTGTTTATATGAATTTAGGAACTTCCATCCTATGGAAGATTATGTAGCTATAAAAAAATCAGATAGTCTGGAGCAGCGCTCAGCAAACTATGGCCTGCTGCCTGTTTTTGTTTGTTTGCTTTGTGCAGCCTGCAAGCTGAATGGTTTTTCTAATTATAGTGGTTGAAAAAAAATTTTTTTAAATATCTTACAACGTGAAAATTCTATGGAATCCATATTTCAATGTCCATAAATGGAGTTTTATTGGCATACAACCACACCCATTTGTTTATATGCTGTCTATGGCTGCATTTGTGTGATAATAGCAAAGTTGAGACTGTATGGCTAAAAAGCCTAAAATATTTACTATCTGGCCCATTACGGATAGTGTCAATTCCTGGGCTAGAGGTACTTTCATGGAAATTACAACAAATTTTCAGGGAGCGTTCACTGTACTAAGCATTATTTAGTCACTTTATGTCTGCTAACTTATTTAACCCTCAAAGCAATGCCAAGATGTAGCTGCTGCTATTTTCTCTGTGTTACAGATGGGTAAACTGAGGCAAAGAGAGGTAAGGTCACTTACTTGTCTAAAGTCACACAGCTGGAGAGTGTCACAGATGGGATTTGAACTCAAGCAGTCTGGCTCTAGGATCCAGGTTGACTGCTGTGCCACGCTTATCCCCCACCTAGCCCCCCTGCTGGCACTATTGACACTTGAGGCAAGGTGGGGGTTCTGCTGTGGGGGGGGGAGGGGGGCTGTATTGTGCATGCCAGTATGTGTTGCAGCACCCCTGGCCTCCACCCACTAGATACAAGGTATCTCCCCAATATTAACAACCAAAAATGTCTCCATTGCCCACTGTCCTCTGGGGAGGCAAAATCACCCCCCAGTTGAGAACCACTGCCCCGGACACATTAAATGAAAAAGAAACTTGCAGAACAATATCTGTGATGCATTGTACAACAAAGGATGCTTCTGTAAATGTTTATCTAGTATGCTAATGGACACTCAGCAAACGTAGAGAACAGTCCCTTCTGGGGGAAGGAAGAATAATAGGGAAGGTGAACAGATGCACCAGATATTTCTTTTTAAAAAAACCTTACAGTATTGTTGTTTAATTTGTTTAAGATTTTTAAAAAATCATGTTAAAAAAAATAGCAGTTACTTCCATGAAGAAATTCACTTTCTCCTGGGCATGCTAAATAAATGTTGAACAAATATTTTTAAAATATTGGCTTGAATTGGTGCAGAGGACTCACTTTCCTGGACTGCTCACATGTCCCCCCCACCCAAGATAATGAACATAAAGCTTTTGGCACATGGCCTATTGGTGGTCAGGTGCTCAAAACTCAGTAGCTGGATTGGGGCTGAGAATCAGGATTAATGAATGAATCTTCCTTTTGGATCTGAGCAAAATCGGTTCATTTCTGCAACTCAGGAATGGGGAGAATGAGGCTGCCTTCTTCTGGCTCCAAACTGTGGTTTGATTTTATTTGAGATCTCCAGACCTCTTCTGGGGGCAGAGATCGAATGCAGGAATGTTCTCTGGGTCCCTTAGTTGGTTACAACTACATCAACAGTAATAATACCTGCCACTTTAGGAGGACTGACTATGTGCCTGCAAGGGTGGGTGAGGGAGTCACGCTAACACACTTCTTAACCCATGATAGCCCTGTGAGGTGGTCCCTGTATCATCACCCATTTAACAGATGAGGAAACGGAGGCACCCAGGGGTTAAGGAATTTGCTTACAATCACACTGCTAGTAAGTGGCAGGGCCCTGCATCAGATCCAAGCTCTTGACCCTGAACTCTTAACCCTATGGAAATGCCTGATGGGCATCTTTGACTTTGTGCAGGTTTCCTCTGAAGGAGACAGCCTGCTGGAGAAGCTTCCAGAAGCTGTGGGGTTCCTGGTCATCTCTGAAGACGAGTCACTTCTTGCTGCAGGTAGCATTTTGCTCACCGGGGAGTGATGAGGAAGTTCTGGATGTGGTGGGAACTGGAGAGGGGCTTTGGGAGAGGACGGAGTCCTAGCCCAGTGCTCAACAAACTTTTTCTGCAAAGGGCCACATAGTACACATTTTTGGCTTTGCGGGCCCAATGGTCTGTCACAATTATTGAACCCTGCCCTTGTAATGCAAAAGCCACCCAGACAATATTTCAAGTGGGAATGGCACTGTGCCAGTAAAACTTTCTTTATGGACACTGAAATTTGAATTTCATATCATTTTCACGTGGCATGAAAAGTTAATCTTATTTTGAGTTTTTCAACAATTGAAAAATATAAAAACTGTCCTTAGCTCACGGGCCATGTAAAAATAGGTGGTCAGCCAGTTTTCGCCCCCAGGCTATACTGTGCTAACAACCCCTATTCTGGGCAAATCTAACCTTTCTGGGCTTTTGGTTCATTGTCTTAGAAAAGGGAATGGTTGTCTCTAAGGGATAGTCACAGGGATAGAGAGGGGCTGGGTGAGAGGATGGGGTACACTCAGGGGTGAGCCAGCCCACACAACCCCTGCTAGCAGGAAAGATGGACAAGTAGGTAGGCACAAAAAAAGACAAGAATTGGGGCCACAGGAGCATGTGACAGGGTTTCCTTGTTTAGTCTAAAGCAGTCAGGGAAGACTTCCTAGCGGAGGTGACCAACAGATGCTCCACAGCCTGGTTTTTTTTGGACTATTTCTTTTCAGATCAGTTTTAGGTTCACAGCCAAATTGAGCAGAAGGTACAGAGATTTCCCATAGACCCCACACATGCGTAGCCTCCCCCACTATCAATATCTCCCACCAGAATGCTGCATATTTACAATCAATGAACCTACACTGACACATTGGCAGTTTACATTAGGTTCCACTCGTGGTGTTGTACACTCTATGGGTTTGGACAAATGTATAATGGCACGTATCCATCATTATAGTCTCATATAGACTGGCCACATTAATAGCCATGTGTGACTTGTGGTGACCCTACTGGAGAATGCAGGGCTGGTAGGTAAAAACTTATCCTCCAAGATTGACTGATGGATGATGAATTGATATATATCCTCCATCCTGTTTCCAAAAGAATTTCATGTGGCTTAAGTATGTGTAAAAATGCAGCACAGGAATTAGGAACGAAAGAAGAAAGAAAAACAGGGGTAGAGGCACAAAATAGAATCAGAATTGAGGCCAGAAGCATTGAGGATCTCAGTGACCTAGAAACGTGTTACAGTTGGGTTCCAAGTGTGGCTCTTTCCAGCAGCCAATAAGAAGAAGGAGCCTGGACAGTTTCCCCATCCACAGTGTTGGGAACCAACTTGTTGGTTAGGAGATGCAGTCCTTATTCGCCCGCCTCCCTGCTGGGGGTCCTCTCAACACAACATTCACCCAGCCCATATGTGGAACGCAAGTGAGCAGCTCCCCTTGGGTAGGGTTGCCAGGTAAAATACAGAATGTGCTGTTAACTTTCAGATAAACAACAAATCGAAGTTTTCAGTATAAGTATATCCCATGCAATATTTGGGATATACTTATACTAGTAAAAATTTTCATTGTTCATCTGAAATTCAGATTTAATTGGGTGTGTTGTTATTGCTGTTGTTGCTATTTTGCAACATCTAGCAACATTTTCTCTCCCTCATCTCCCCCTCCTTCACTCTGCTCCAGCCACACTGGCCTCCGTGCCCCTCAGGCACACCAGGTCTTTCTCGCCTCCTGGCTGTCCCACACTGTTCCCACTCTTCCAGTGACTGTCACCTCCTCATCCCTGTAAAGTCAGCTCACATGTCCAGGGACTGCTATAAGAAACTATCACACAAATGTGGTGGCTTAAAACAATCAGAATGACTTCTCTCACAGTTCTAGAGGCCAGACGTCCAAAATCACAGCGTTGGCAGAGCCGGCTCCCTCCACGGGCTCTAGCGAAGAATCCTTTTTTGCCTCTTCCAGCTTCTGCCTTGTGCTTCCTTTCCTTACCTTGTGGCCACACCTCTCCAGTCTCTGCCTCTGTCTTCACATTGCCATTTCTGCCATGTGTGTCTCTGTGGCACTTTCTCACAGCACCCAGTCCCCTGATTTCATTGTCCTTATCACATGGATTTCTCCCTCCCTCCCTTGCTTTTTTTTTTCTTCCTTCCTTCCATCTTCAAAGCATGTTTACTCTGTGTCCAGCTCAGTGCTGGGTTCTGGGATACTGTGAGCAGCCCAAACAGGCAGTCCCAGCACTCTGAAAACTCAGTGTTGTGATAACAAGTAACTTGACTGTTTTTCGGGGAGCTTATTGGTCACCATCATCCCCATTCCCCAATGGTAGGCTCTGTGAGGATGGGGGCCACGTCTGTCTTGCTCACCACTGTATTCCTTCCACTGGCACATAGTAGGTGCTCAAAAAAAATCTCTGTTGACTGAATTGAATTACTCTTAAGCTCCTCCAGGAATAAAAGGCGTAACCGGGTCCCTGCCGTTGCAGGCTTTGGAAGATCAGTGCGGATATTCTTGGCTGACTCCCAGGGGTTTCATCGATTCATGGCGACTGACCTTGAACACGAGGACACAGTGGAGACGGCGGTTTTTGGTGCTCAGAACAATCTGATTGTCACTGGGTCCCGGGATGCTCTCATTCAGGTGAGGGGGAGACCCAGGGCTTGTCACCCTCACCTCCACCTCCAGAATGAAAGGTATGATTCTTTAGGGACCTTTGGACTTCAGAATACAGACACACACACAAACGAGTACAGGCAAAACAGGTTAGGTCATTGGGAGGATATGGGGGAGTCTCCTGGGACCCAACAACAGACGTGGGGGAATTTCTGTTGAACCTGAAAGACTAGGAGCATTTTGACCTTCAGAGTGGAGCAGGGTCGGAAGGGAGGGAAGGAACATTCATGTTAAGCTCAAAGGTCTCAAGGCTGGTGAGAAAATTATCAGTTCTCCAAAGATCTGGTCTCAGCACATCTTTACATTCTTAAAGATTATTGAAGACCACCCCCCCCAAGAGTTTTTGTTTATGTAGGTTGTACCAATTTGATTTATGTATTTTAACAAGTGAATTATTTTGGAAGAATTTTAGGATTTATAGAAGAATTGCAAAGAGAGTCACAAAATATATGTCTACTCTTCACCCAGTTTGCCCCGACATTCACATCTCATATTACCTTGATCCCTTCATCAAAACCAAGAAATTAACACTGGGACAATACTCCTAACTGATCAGTAGCTTTTGTTCCACGTTTACCAGCTTTCCAACAAATGTCCTTCTTTTCGACTCCAGGATCCAATCCAGATCCCACATTGCATTTAGTATCTATTGACAATTACCATATGAAAAGTTAAAAATGAGGAAATACTTATCCATTCATTCATTAACATGACATGTCAACATAATAATATACTTTTATGAAAATAGCTATTTTCTGAAACAAACCAAAAAACTCATGAGAAGGGTATCATTGTTTCACATTTGGGCAAATCTCTTTCATGTCTGGCTTAATCGAAGGGAATTGGATTCACCTATTTCATTCTGCGTTCTCATATCTATTGCAATATCACATGTCCCATGACTTTAAAAAAAAACTCCACTGTTCGCTTGTGAGAGGAAGACTAGAAAAGGCAAGTAATATCTAGAATTATTACGAAAATCGTTTTGCTTCTGCAGAAAAAGCTTGGGATGCCCTCCTGGAACACACTTGGAGAACTGCCATGGCAGTACAATGGTGACATGTGGGGAAGTTTGAAGGGGTGGGGAGACGTGAAAGTCCTTGAACCTCAACTTAAGACGTCACCTTAGATGGAAAAATGGACTTACGCATGTTGCCAAGCTGTGGCAGCATAAGAAAGAAATCACCTCTACCTCTCTGCTCTCCCTCCTCAGGTGTGGAGTCTGTCAGAGCAGGGGAGCCTGCTGGACATCCTGGAAGGTGTCGGGGCCCCCGTGAGCCTGCTGGTCCGAGGTGGGACCTTGGTGGCATCTGCTTCCCAGCAGTCCTCGTCCTTTAAAGTCTGGGACCTTACTTACCCTCAGAAGCCGCGGGCTTCTGCCCCATTTCTGGACCGTACTGGTCTCACTGCCGTGTCACACAACGGGAGCTATGTTTACTTCCCCAAAATTGGGGACAAAAACAAAGTCACCATTTGGGACGTGGCAGAAGGTTTGTATGATAAAAGCTCATTCGTTTGTGTGGCTAAGGATTGAAGTCCCTGTCTTGGTCTGTTGGTGCAGCTGTAACAGAATGCCATCGAGTAGGAGGCTTAAACAATAGATATTTATTTCTCACAGTTTTGGAAGCTGGGCGTCCACGATCAAGGTATCGGCAGACCCAGTACCTGGTGAGGGTTCTCTCCCTCATTTGCAGAGGGCCACCTTGTCACTGTAGTACTCACATGGCAGAGAGCAGAAAGAGAGCAAGCTCTCCTGTCCCCTCTTATAAGGGCACTCACTCATTTCACCGTGAGGGCTCCATGCATCCCCACGACCTAATCACCTCCCGACGGCCCCACCTCCCAATGCTATCACATTAGGTGTTAGGATTTCAACATATGAACTTTGGGGGGACACAAACATTCAGTCCGTATCACCCCCATAAGGCCAGTCAAGTGGAAGTGGCTAATAGCAAACAGAATTTAATTTTATAAATGTCTAGCCTAAGGTGATTGATAATTGCTTGTCAGTCTCTGCTTTAGTTCAGGTTTCCCAGAAACAGGGTATGTGACGGGGATACTTGCACAAGTGGTAGATAGAGGGGCAACTACCAGGAGAAGCCTGAGAGGGGGGAGGAAGCAGGTTGGGGCTAGGAAAGGACTAAGCAAGGAAATGGGCTCAGCCTGATCCCACGGGGAGCTCCAGAGCATAAATTGCACCTCAGAATTGTCTGAGAAAGGGGGCAGCCTTTTGTACCCTCTATCAGGCAGTCATTGGCCTGGTGCCATTCTTGGGAGGGGGGCAGGCATAGCCCCCAGGCATTTCCAGATGAGGGTTCCCTGCACCAGAGGGCAGTATACAGCTTTGGGGTGGGCGAACTGGCCAATACAGGGGGTCTGGGCGTGTCACCAACAGTATCTGCTATAATCCCCACTGAGCAAATGGAGATATAGAAATTTCTGCTTTATGATGACATAATACAAGAAAATAAATTCACTCTCGAGTCCATGAATTCATGGATTTGACAGGTGTTTGTTCAGTGCCAGGCTCTGGGGGGTCAGCAAGACAGATTCTTGAAGTGCTTGCCTGCTAGTTGTGGGGCAAAGCAAGACGCGAAACAGAGTGTGGCGGGGAATGGATAAGAGTCTGCAAACTCCGGATCGCGGCCCAAATCTAGACAGTCAGGCACATTTTTTTATATATTGTCTGTGGCTGCTTTGGGGCTACAAAGGCAGGATTCGATGGTTGCAACAGAAAGCGTACAGTCTGCGAGGCAAAAGTATTTACTGTTCAGCCTTTACCGAAGTTTGTAAAGGAAACATTTGGGATGAGGTCTGAGAGATCATGTGACGGGAGTAGGAAGTCCCTGGAGGGTGTGAGGCAGGACAGTGAGAGGATGCGATTTTCGTTTTTAAAACTTTGGATGGTTTGGGGGACAGAAGTGGAAGCAGGAAAACTTGTAGGAGCCAAGTTGAAACTTCTGAATAAGGAAAGTTTTGAAAAAATCGGGAAAGCCACGGAACAAGCATTCCTATTATCCATTCTTGATGCAGTCTTCTCCCCGTTGTGGCAGGTGAGGAACAAGATGCCCTGGACACTTCCAACGAGGTCACGTGTCTGGAGGTCGCTGAGCAGGCCAACCTCCTTTTCACTGGCCTCGTTTCTGGCATCGTCCTGGTGTTCCCCCTGAATTCCAGGCAGGATGTCCTGTGCATCCCCCCTCCAGAGGCCCGGAAAGCCATCAACTGCATGGCCCTGAGTAAGAGTGAGAAGCACCTGGCCATCGCCTACGACAGCATTGTCCTGGTGCTGGACCTCAGCCCCGGGGACCCCTGTCCGGTCATCGACGGGCCAACCTACACCTTCTATACCCAGCTGCCCGAGACCATATCCAGTGTGGCCATTCTTGCCAATTACCGTGTGATCTACGGCATGACCAACGGTGCCCTCTTCCTGTACGAGTGTGCAAATTCCAAAGTGTTCCCTCTGGAGGCCCATGGGAACCGGGTAACCTGCGTGGAGGTCAGCCACAAGGAGCAGCTGGCAGTCAGTGGGTCCGAGAAAGCCCTGCTCTGTCTCTGGGACCTGCAGGCATGCAAGTGGAAATTCCAGATGAATTACACGGTGCGTGGCCCCCCACACCACATGCCTGCTAGGTCCTGGCACTAGAAAACGGATGACAGGCATCCGTTATTAAGTGCACACACAATATGCCATCAGCCAAGGTCAGGACTAGTGTAAGGCAAGTGAGGCACTCGCCTCAGGAGCGCCGTTTAGGGGGTTGCTCCAAAGCTTGGCAATCAAGAGAAATGATATTTCGATGCAGTGCTTTAAAAAAAAAATCGCAACAAAGGCAAAAGATCCACAAAGAACAAAATTATTGATATTTTCAATAAAGACAGGATCAAATCCTGCACTAACACAGCCTGCCTCGCTCTCCTTGCCCTAACGATGTCACTTTCACTCGCTGATTTTGACTGCACATCCTATGCCAGCCTTCTTTCTGGCACCGAGGAAGCAGCTGTGACTAGGGCAGACACCGACAGTCACACCTTTTGGAGCCACGGTCTAGTGGAGGAGACACTGTGAGCTCCGTGAGCGCAGGATTTTTTGTGTTTTGCTCACTGAGGTGGCCCCTGTCCTTAGGACAGCTCCTGACATATCCTCCTCTGGGCTCAATAAATGTTTGTGAAATAAAAACAAAGTAGCAAATACATGATGGGTTGGGAAGCAACAGGGGCTTTGGAAAAAAAAAAGGGCAAGGGTAAGGGGGTAGAGAGTGGTAAGTGCTATTTAAAAAGGTCAGGGATGGCTAGTTAGCTCAGTTGGTCAGAACATGTGCTAATAACACCAAGGTTGCCAGTTTGATCCCCTCATGGGCCACTGTGAGTTGCACCCTCCTTAAAAAAAAAAAGAAAAAGAAAAAAAAAGTAATAAAAAGGTCAAATAAGTTTGGTGGAACAGCATTCTAGACAGAAGGAACAGCAGCTGCAAAGGCTCTGAGGAGGGAAACTGGTGACTCCTTTATGAGTGAAATGTCTTAGAGTCCACATCGTCCATCTCATAAAGAGCTATTGTAATTTTATCAACATTATTAAGAGCTGTATTATATATTTATATATTCATATTATTTATATATTATATATAAATATACATGTTAAAATATAGTTCTATAATCCTCACAACAATCTTGTATGGTTGGTGTTATTATTCCAATTTTTCAGATTGGGAACAAAGGTTGCAAGACATAAATAGTGTTAATAAACACAGGGAGACGATCTTGTAACTAAGAGAACAGAATATGTGTAGTTTCATCTTAAAAGGCCTTTGTCCTACCTGACTTGTTTATTTTTATGAAGCTACTATAAGGCTGAGATATAAATAATCTTTTTTCTTGTTGAGATGGGAAATGTCACTACAGCAGTTTAATGCACCTACTTTTCTGTTTTTGTTTTTAAATAAACTTAATTTTGGAACATTTTTAGACTTATAGAAAACTTTAGGTTTACAGATAGTAGAACAAAGGTTCCCATGTACCCAGTTCTCACCCAGCTTCTCCTGATGTTAATATCGTATGTCACCAGAGTGTGTTTGTAAAACTAAGAAATTAACATGGGAACAATATTATTAACTAAGCTACTGACTTTGTTAGGATTGTACCTTATTTGACAAATTCCCTTTTTCTGTTCTAGGATCCAATCCAGGATCCTATATTGTGTTTAGCACAGAGCTTTTAATTAAAGATAATTATAGCTGATTCTTGTATAACATAAGTTATTTAAGAATTAAATCCTATAATTCCTACTCTCCAAGGCAAAATATTGCTAAACCTCTCAACTGAATTTCAGTGAAGGTGTGTTTTGATCCTGAGAATATCAATGCTACACGTCTATCTAGGTTTTCAGTGGATCCATCCCCCCTGGGATGCATACAAGCCTGGCTTCCTCCACACGTGCCTTGGGACTGGTCTCCTGGGTGTCTTTCAGTCCGAAATCAAGATTGCATTGTCTTTTTCAACAGAACTCTTACTGTCAAGGAGTCCAATGTGCTTGCTTCTCCAAGGATGACAAGTATGTGTACGCAGGCTTGAAGGATCGCTCTATAATTGTCTGGAGCGTGCTGGACGGTGAGTCATTTTGCTTTGAGAGCAAGGCTAAACTTAGATCTGGAGAAGAAGGCCCTGTCCTGGGTCCTGGGCATTACAGTGCCCCCCCTCTGGCCTCCTCTAGCTGGTTCCCTCCCAGTCCTCTACCATCCAAGGCGACAAGTCCACCTGGAGCTACAGCTCCTCTTTTAGACCCTTGCTCTGGGGACCTGGGACTCCAGAACACCCTCCCCACCTGCCTGGAGCATCTTAGTGCCTCTTTCCCAAGGCCATCTTTTTGAAGGTGGGCTGTGCCCCAGTGTGCATCCCCTAGGCTCAGGGAGTGGCCATGGGTAGTGTCTGGATGTATGAGCTTGGTGAAAGGTTTACATGTATATGTGTGAGCCTCAAATGTGTAGGGTGGAACTGGGTGTAGGAAAATAAGGGGGCCAAGCCACAAACAGCTATATTCCAATATAGAACTGAGGAGTCTGAGAAATTTTACCCCAAACCTGATCTTCCAGATGGTTCCGATGGTACATTCATCAATGTAGGAGGATAGAGCATATTACCTTTAATAGTTTATGAGCTAAATTTATAATATTTATGTATTATGTCTTATAGGATATGGGCCTTGATTCATTCTCTTGCCTGGGTCCCATAAATGTCAGGGATGTCCTGTTTAAAACTAACCACTTTAAAAACCCTACATCTCTTGGTCAGCTCAATATTACAATAAGGGCATATTAAGAAAAGAGTTAACATTTCTTATGTACTGGGTATTGTTACCAAGTCAGTTGAATCTCTCAATAGCCACTTGCATTTTACAGAGCAAAAACGGAGGCTCTGAGAGATGAGGTGACTTGCTTAATGTCACACAGTGAATAACTGATAGGCTGTTGTTTGAACTGGTCTCCATATAACCTTTGTCACCTTCCTACTCTGTCTCCTATAAGAAGGGAACCCATATGACACTGGTAGGAGGGTCGATGCCATTGCTATCCCCGTTGACATGAAGAAGTTGAAGTTCGGAGAGGTTAAGGGACTTGCCCAAGATCACAAAGCACTGTGATGTGGCTGAATGAATATCAGGTAGAGCCAAATACATTGTAATCAAATACATTGTAATTGAATATATTGTAATTGAATACATTGTGATTGAATACATTATAGTTTAATATAATGTAGCACAGATGCCTGGCAAAATGTTACAGATGGCTCAGAAGCAGAGGTGCGTAGATTGTGGCCTTAAAAGCCCATCCTGAGCAGTTTTTCAACTTTTCTTCCTACTCCTCCTCCAATAATATTTACTGAACTCACTCTAGGCTAAAAACTGATATTGACATGCATGACATCTTTAAATCTTCAGAATTCCCTTCAGCAGGTAGGTTCAGTTATCATTCCCATATCAAAGGTGAAGCAAGAGGGACTCCTAGAGGTTGGATGTCATGCGTGAGCCAGTAAGGGGCACAGCAGCGATTTGACCCCATGCAGCCAACTCTTGAACATGTGAAATAAGATCTCTGTGGCCCCAGTTTTCTCATTTGTGCTGCCCTGCCCTCCATGCCTCATAGGTACCTTGCTGGCTGTCCAGTTTGTCCATGCCCTGGTGAACAGAATCATCCCAACTGCCAATGGCTTCATCGCTCCCACCAGACATGGCTATCTCATCCGTGAACGATTCCAGTGCCCTTCTTCAAGAGCCTCACAGCAGGACCCTCTCAAGAACTTCAAGAAGGCAGTGTGGATGATTAAATCAAGGCAGAGAGAAGAGCTGGCTGCTGCTGCAGCTGCACTGCAGGACTCGGGATCAGGGAGTGCCCAGGGAAATGAATGCAAATCAAATAAACGCTCCCAAGTCTGCCTGATAGTGTAGAACTGCCCCTGGGGGCATGGCGCTCCATGAGTTAGCCCCATTCAATCTGGCTGAAGCAAAAAGGATGCATGTGTTGATGTATATGAGTATCTGGACCCAAGGTCTCAGATTACGTGACCCAGACATTGCTTCTCACCATCTTTCCATTCCTGTCTCCTCCTTGTTGGCTCCATTTGCAGACCTGCCATCCCCAAGTTAGCAAGAGGGTGGCCAAGTTCAGTAGAAAGGAGAGCTTCCCTTTTCCAACAGTTTGAACCAAAGTCCCAGCCTTGATTCTATTGGTCACAATTGGCTCATATGTCCATCCTGGAACCAATCTCTGTCTCTGGGAGAATGCAGCACTGTGGTTGGCCAGCCAGACCCAATGCCTATGCAGGCTGAGGATGTAGTCAACACCACCAAACTCTGTGGACTGAGAATGGGAGAGGCTATTTCCAGAAGGGAAATTAGGGTGCTGGTACCAGGCAAAAGGGGGAAGGATGGATGTGGGACTGACCAAACCACAGATGTGAACCACAGTACTTTATGGTTTATAAAGCACCAGGTGCTATGGTCTGATTCTTACCACAACCCATACTTCAGGGAGGGCAGGAGTTTCTGCTCCATTTTACAGATGAGGTAACTGAGACTTGCAGAGGTAGCTGTGATTTGCTCAAGGTCACGGCCCTAGGTGCAAGAACTCTGAGAAACAAGATCCAGGAGCCTTTCTGTCCAATCCTTCTTGAACCACCTCACTCCAATTTTAGTCTTGCAAGTACAACCATCTATCCCACAGATGGCACATTCAAAGGCCCACAGGGGCCAGAGAGAAATTTGGGAAATTGCCTTGCACCTGGTGAGGAAGCGAGCATTATGGAGATGGTGGGAACATGGAGGGCACGTGCTCCGTCTCGGATGGGCATGACTCTACCCCAGATGTATATGACTCTACCCCAGAATCTCCATGGGAAAAGCAGCCCACTTTTGTCAGAGCTTCCTATTGTCATTAGCAAAGCCAGAAATTCACTTTTATGCAACATGTTCCCATTTTTAAAAGTTGGAGATTGGCTCAAGCATACATTTCCAGACACATTTGCCCTATAGTATCTCCAGTTCATGACCCGAGCTGGCATTGAAACAATAAACCTGCTAGAGTTTTTCCAGCTGTACTCCCTGGCTCCCAAACTTTGAGGATAAACATGCTTTTTTATCTTAAAAACTGGAGGCTCTTGGAAACAGATGGAAAGAGCTGCCAACCTCTCCCTGCTGTGCTTTTGCACCATCTCTGCCCTGTGCAAGCTCAACAGTCCAATTGTTTCCATTCCACTTAAATAGGTCTCTCCTCTTGCTGGCAGCCTCCTAGAAGCCCCACTTGCTTCCGGAGCGTTTGCTCTAAGGACAGGAGCGTCCAAACCTTCCAAGTGCTATGCCTTCTTCCTTCCATGGAATTCAGAGTTTCAGAAAAAGTAACTTTAGAAACAGAAGCTTTTGAGCTGGATGTGGCCCTACTGACTGTCACGTTCAGTCGTTTCCCAAACCAGGGCTCTGAAGAGGGCTTTGGCGGCTCCGCATATTAGCACCAAATTCCATTAAAAAAATATTTTAAACTGTAATTTAAAAATGAATGCTCAGGGGCGTTGGGCAGCAGGTGTTAAGGTGTTGGAGATAACTAACTTAGGATTCTCCTGCCCTCTCCATTTAACTTAGATTTCAAGGGGAGCCCTTGGAAAAATAGCTACCATTTCTCTGTGAGTCAGGGAACAAAGTAGATGTTGTGACAAAGTAAGATTTCAGCTACAACTTCTGGTTTAAATTCTGTGTGTCCATCTCAACAGTCTCAGAGAGAATCAATTGCTTTGTCCGTAAACACTAAATTGAACATAGGAATTTTTACTAATAAAATGCTACTCCAAATTATTGCTTACATTGGAGGCTTTGAAATGAGTTTTCACTTCAGAAAGAGTTTGGTTGCTATGAATGTTTGACATGCCCTGTCCCCATAGGAGAAGTGACTCGCCTGAGCTCTCCCACCCATGGAGAAGCCAGGATGACAGTGTGGTTATTAAAATCCCCACCTTGCTCTCTTACGCTAAGTAGGACCATGTAATAATGTATTGTCCAAACTGGGACACTTTTTTTAGAGTGAAAAGGGATGCTTTTAACAATTACTCCCAGACTACGGAAATGAACTGGACTGTCCCAAGACAATTGAAATTTACAGCCCCTCTAGTTGTAGCAGGAATTAATTTATGTTAAGGTTTTTTTTACCCCCTTCTTCCGACTCCCCCCCACCACACACACACACACACACACACACACACACACACACACACTGGTTCAAGCCGTTGTTTCTCAGTCTAGTTGTGTAGGACACAGCTCCCTGGCCCATATTACGAGCCTTGCGCTCTCCCCACCCTCCCCACCCCAGCTGAGGAAGTCGGTGGCTCACCGCAGCCCAGCTCCAGGGAGAGATTGTTGTTCACACTCTTAGCTGTAGAGGGTGCATCTCACTGGCCCATGTGGGAATCAAACCAGCAATCTCTGCTTTAGGAGTACGGCACTCCAACCACCTGAGCCACCGGGCCGGCCCAATTTATGTTAAATTCTAGAAACATTTTTAAATTGAGATATAAGTGACGTATAACATTACATTAGTCTCAAGCGTACAATATAATGATTTGATGCATGTATGCATTACAAAAGAATCACCCTGATAAGTCTAGTGAATATCCATCACCACACAGTTACAATTACTTTTCTTTCATTCTTCTTTTTTTTTTTTTGTTTCTTGGTTGCAACCTTGTCTTAATTGTTTTTGTTTTGTTTTGTTTTGTTTCTTGAGGTATCATTGACCTATAACATTATATTACTTTGAGGTGTACAACATAGTGATTTGATATTTGTATATATTACAAAATGATCACCACAATAAGTCTAATTACTCTATTACCACACAGTTACAACATTTTTTTCTTTCGATTAGAAATTTTAAGATCAATTCTCTTAGCAGCTTTCAAATATACAATACAGTTATTAACTATAGTCATCATGTTGGACATTATATCCCCAGGACTTATTTATCTTATAACTGGAAGCTTATGACCACATTCACCCGTTTCACCCACCCCGCACCCCCGTCCTCTGGCAACCACCACTCTGTTGTTCTCTATATCTATAAATTCAGGTGTTTTTGTTTTTAATTTATTTTAAAAGCTTAAAGACTATTTACTTATCTCAACTGGAACATGTTCAAACTTACAGCAGAGTTGTGACATGCGGGCAATGAACACATTTATTTACCGTTGAGATTCAGTGAGTGTACTACTACCACTGTCAATCTTCTGCTAAATCCATTTCAAAGCGAGGCACATCTCAGGCATAAAGGTTAAAGGGACATAAAAGAACCTCAGTAATCAAGATAAATACTATTGTATTACAATATTTTAAAAAAAATCAAAATGAATAAAAAGCACATGATGAACAAAATATCAACATTTTGAATAAAAATGGGATCTGATCCTTACTTGAACAAACCTGCCTCACTTGCCTCACCCTAATTCCAGCCCCAGTGACATCAAGACACCTTATCTATAAATACTTCAGGACATGTCCCTGAGGAATCAGGTGATTCTCTTACATAACCACACATACCTACGTCGGGACGGGGCCCACAGTCAGATGAGTGAGCGGTCAAGGTCTCTTGGCTCCACAGGAACGCTGCTTATCAGACAGTTCTGTACCCTGGCCAGAAATCAAGGTCTCCAGGCTTCTTGGGACACTGTGTGCATAGGAGCAGGAATGCAGCGCCTGCCAGATGATTTCTCCCACGGAATGCTCTTTGTTTTGCTGTACATATATAACCTCGTTTCTTCCCTGCCTGAGTGTGGAGTGCAATCCCTCTGGCCAACCAGCACCAGAGACTCTCCCAGGTCTATAAGTCTCAATAAACCGAGGTTCCACACTCAGCCACTTGGTGTGTACTTTGGGCTTGCGGCTTTTCAGACACAGATCTTAGAACAACTCAGACTCAGTCTGAACAACCTATGAAAACTAATAATTGTGATTTAATACTTTTAATAGGTATCTCTAATTTTCCTAATTAGCCCTAACACATCTTTTATAGCTGTTCCTTTCCAACTGGGACCCCATCAAGATTTGTTTGTGCATTGTATATTGTTTTGTCTCTTTAGTCTCTTAGATTCTACAGGAGGAGTCAGCAAACCACAGCCTGTGGGCCTGCCACCTGTTTTTGTCAATAAAGTTTTATTGGAACATGGCAGGGGCATTATTTACATATTGCCTGTGGCTGCTTTCAGGCCACAGTGACAGAGAATGTGTGGCCTCAAAGCCATCGATATTTGCCATCTGGCCCTTTACAGAAAAGTGTACCAACCCTGGTATTAAGGCTTGATTAGATCCAGGATAAACATTTTTTAATAGACTTTATTTTTTTAGAGCAATTTTAGGTTCACAGCAAAACGTAGTGGAAGGCACAGAGATTTCCCATAAACTCCCCTGCCCCCGTACATGCATAATTTCCCCATTATCTACATCTCCCATCTGAGTGGTGCATTTTTTTTTACAATCAATGACCCTACATTGACACATCATTATCCCAGGGTAAACATTTTTGACAAGGTTACTTCATAGGAGTATTAATTACCTATTGCTGCATTACAAATTATCATAAACTTAGCAGCTGAAAATAACAGCCATTTATTATCTCACAGTTTCAGTGAGACAGGAATCTAAGTGCACTGGTGGCTAGGCTCTCCGTGCAGGGCTTCTCCTGCTGTCAGCTGGGCTGGAAACTCGGCCCGGAGCCCTCTCCCATGCTCATTCAGTGTGGCAGAATTGAGCTCCTCATATCTGTAGGACCGGGAACCTCAGCTCCTGGAGGCTGTCCCTCTCCATAGGCAGGTCATGACAGAGCTGTTTCCTCCCGTCCAGCCAGCAGGATCGCATCCGTCTGCCACTTTTAGGTTCTGATTCCAGACTGTCTTTTAAAGGTTGCCCCTGATTAGGTCAAGACCACCCAGAATAATCTCCCTCAGCATCAATTCATTTGACACACCTGCAAAATCCCTTCCTCTTTGCCTTGTGGCATAACCTAGTCTTAGGAGTGACACCCATTATACTCCCAGGTACCACTCACACTCCAGGATGGGGATTAGATGGGGCGCACACACCAGGGGTGAGAATCTCGGTGTCCATCTTGGAATTCTGCCACAACACACGGTTCAGGACGTTAGAGATTTTGCTCATAAAGTTTGCCACTTGGGAAGACTTCAATTAGTTCAAATAGGCTATTTTGACCTTGTCTTCTTAATCTCACCAAAATACTGTCCAACAAAAAACCTACATAAGAATCTTACCTTAATGTGAAATTTGACAGATGGTAAGGAAATTTGTCTTCCTAAGCTGGTCTATCTAAATTGTCAACTCTGAGGTTTTCAACTTAATCTGTGTAGATGAGTGTGGGGACAGAGCCCCAGAGAGCAGTTCCCAGGCTCTCGGCCTCACATGGAAAGGTGCTGGCTCAGGTAGTAGATGGTCAACAGCTGCGACTAGTTGGCCATCGGCTGTTACCGGTTAGCCATTAGCCACTGATATAACTGCCGTGGTTAAGCTAGCAAGGCGTGTCGTGGCGTGGCGTCCTGACGTGGAGTGGCATGGCATGGTGGAGTGTGGATTGCTGATTGCAGAGAGGCGGATTGCAGCTAGCAAGTGAGGTTGGTTGGCAGAAACAAGTGGATGGCGGGTTGCAGATCGTGTGGCTCCTGCTTCCTGTATCTCCAACCCAGCCGCCAGCAAGACTATACTGGTATGACTCCCCTATCTATGGCTCCGTGGGTGTTCCTTTTTGGCCTCACCATGTCCTGTGTTCTTATGTGGGGAGCGGGACTAGAGACCCCCGCATGACACCCTGCATGACAATGAGAATAGTAAAGAAAAAAAACTTAGCAAATGTCTTATGCTTTATAAAAATAAGAATGGAAAAATGTACGTGTGCTATTGTCCACATGTTGACACATGCATACAAACATTCACATACAGATTCTGGAATAGCATAGGGACAGGAAATATTGCCGTGACCATTATAGGACAATACCTCCCGCCACCCAGGACACTTACCTCGGTTTAACATGGGGTGAGGAAGGCTTCCTAGAGGAGGTGGCATTCTAGTCAAGTTCTGAAGGATGTGTACACACACACACACACACACACACACACACACACAGTGGAATTGGTTTGTGGTTGCCTAGCCTCCAAATGAATGAGGGCTTCCTCTGACCATACAAGACCTATGAAAAGACTGGAAAACTGAAAGTGAGCCTTAAAATTTGAATAGAATCACCCTCATTGGGTGCAGGGGGCATTGTGTGAGGAACCCTTCGACATGCCACATGCAGTTGGTCCTCCAGGAGAGTGACTAAGAGGTTGCCAGGCAGCGTTGGTGTGAAAAGGACTGTTCAGACATCTGGTAGCCTCAAAGGGCTCAGTCCACCTTAGCTGCTACATAGAAATGTGCTGAAACCGAGCAGAATTCTTTCTGGGCTGGGAGCCATGAATCCTCACTGCTCCTTTCACCTCACCCCCAAATCCACCCAGCATCACATCCTCTCTGCTTTACCTTCTAAATGTTGCTACCTTCCACCCGCTTCTCTCCACCTTCATCGCTCCCATCCTGGTCTAAGCCACCATTGTCCTTTGCCTCTATGAGGAAACAGCCTCCCTGCACCTCCCTGTCTCCCCTCCACTTCCCTGTAGAGTATTTGCTTCCAAATTCAAAACTACTCAAGTAGCTCCTTGCATAAGACCCATGCACAAATTCTATTCTATCAGGATAAGTGTTCTGCCCCCTCTGGCCTCTCCACACTTATCCTGCACCTTCTTCCCACCGCCACACTCCCATGCCATCTGAAAACACTGGTCTTCTTTTGTTGTTGTTTAAGTTTAAATATGACACATGCCTTCCCATCACCGGGCCTTTGCACAACTGTTCCCTCTGACTTTCGTAGTGAATATTACACATCCTTCAGAACTCAGCTAGAACGCTATGTCCTCTGAGAAGCCTTCCTCAGCCCCTGCTAGACTGGGTTAAGTCCCTGCAGTGGCAGAGGATATTTTCCCCACATGGTCATGGCAGTATTTCCTGTCCCCCATGCTATTCCAGACCCTGGCCACTCCCCAGCTTCTGGAGTCCATTTGCCCTCCTCTTCAATTTGGGAGGGATTTGGTCATGGCCACTAAGGAAAGACTGCAATGGAAATGATTCCATGTGACTTCTGAGGCTGGATCAGAAAAGGTGATATATGGCTTCCATCTGGCTTGCTGGCTCCTCTCTCAGAATGATTGTGCTTGGAACCCAGCTGCCCTGTTGTCAGGAAGCTCTGGCTGCATTGGGAGGCTTCATGTAGGTGCTCCTGGCAGCAGCCCCAGCTTGGGTCCCAGCCTATAGCCAGCAGCAACCGATAGACAGGTGAGTAAGTAAACTTTCAGAGGATTCCAGCCCCAGCCTTCCAGACAGCCAGCTGACACCAGTGGGCCAGAGATGAGCTATTTCTGCCCAAATTGAAGATTGGAGAACAAAATAAATGTTGGTGTCATTCTAAGTCTCCAACTCTTGGGGGGGTTTGTTACAGAGCCACCGTAACTGGAACATTACTGTTATACCTGTACCTTTTCTTTGAAGTATCTGCTATAGTTGAAAATTTACACTTGTCTGTGTGATTGTTTGATTCCTATCCTTCTTCAAAGACCGAAAGCTCTAGGAGGGCAAAAGCCTTATCAGTTTTATTCACTATTCTATTGCTGACACGTAACACAATGCCTGGTAAATAATGAACTCAACTGCCAATGTATCCTCAGCTTTTCTGCACCTCTTCATGTATAAAAAGAGATGCCATTTGGTCATTGATTGAATGTTCATTCATTTGGTAAATGCTCACTGATAAGGCTCTGTGTCAGGGATTAGCGTTAGAGGTGAAGCATGAAAAGATGATGGACAAAGGACTGTAAGAGGGCACAGGAGGGGTCACTTTAGTTGTTTTAAAGGATGCATAGGTGTTTTCTGGGTAATAAAGAGATAGAACAGAGCTTCTGCCACGGGAAATGGTGTGTGCTGCTGCATGGGGCCAGGAAGCAGCCAGGCTGGGCAGGCATTGGCAGGAGGAGGTTCTGCACAGATAGGGCAGGTGGGTGAAAAACTTCAAGGAAAGGTTCGTCAGCGCCAGGTTCTGATGGCTTTCAATGCTGCATGTAGGTGCTTAGATTTCAACTCACAAGAAATAGGAAGACTTTGGAAGCTGCTTTGGAATAATTCCAGTTCTTGATAGTACCAGGGCTGGTAAAATTGGATAAGTGGCTCCTGAACGGGTCCAGCAAGGAAGTGATGGGTCGGTACCAGGGAAGTGAAGGTAGAAGGAGCAGGACTAAGTCAAGAGCCATTTAGTAAGAATTTACCGCTTAGGGCCCTGTGTTTAGGCTGCTTTGGGCCTATACTCCATTGTCCCATCAACCCAGAGAAAGCAGGGCTCCACCAACTTGTTTAGTAAATATATCAGACTCTACGGACTTCAGGATCTGTCTCACCCACTCACCCTGCTGCTGTAGTGCAAAAGCAGCCAGAGACGGCAGGTCAGTAGTGAGCATGCACGTGTTCCAACAAACCTTTAACAGACATTGAAATTGGAATTTCGGAATTTTCACGTGTCACAAAATAGTCTTCTTTGTTGGATTTTTTCTAACGTTTACGAAATGTAAAAACCATTCTTAACTTGCTTGCGGAGCCAGACAAAAGCAGGCGGCAGGGCTTGGTTTGCCCACCTAAACTATGTAAGGAATTCATCGCCTAGTAGTACTTCGGTTTTAAGGGTAAGAGCCTACAGCGGGGTCCCTCAAAAAGCCCCGCCCTCCCTGACATCATCAGGCCGCGCCCCCAGGGCGGAGCCTGCGCTTGCGCCGCTGGCCCGCGGGCGGGGGCGGGGGCGGGGCGGGTCGCGGCTCCGACTTCCAACATGGCGCACGCTGGTGGTGGCGGTGGCCCCGCGGGCCGTGGGCTGAGCGGCGCCCGCTGGGGTCGCTCGGGCTCCGGGGGCCACGAGAAACTGCCAGTGCACGTGAGTGGCACCCCAGCCCTCCCTCGGGGACCCGGTGGTCCAGCCCCCGCTGGCCCGCGCCCCCTACCCGGGCCCCGCTCAGCCCCACCTCGGCCTCCCCTTCGCGCGGCCCGGGACCCTCGACCCCTCACCTCGGTCCCTCGGAGGCCCGGCCCGTCCCCCTGCCCCCCAGGGACCCTTGCCCACCGTCCCTTCCGCTGATCCCGGCCCACCGGGACCCTCCCCCTCCCCGCAGGTGGAGGACGCCCTCACCTACTTGGACCAGGTGAAAATCCGCTTCGGCAGCGACCCTGCCACTTACAACGGCTTCCTGGAGATCATGAAGGAGTTCAAAAGCCAAAGGTACCCGCGGGGCCCCTCCCCACCCCGGGGGGCCGCCATCGGGCTGAGCGGGGGTGAGAATCCCCCAGCTGGGTGACCTTGCGCAGGTCGTGGAACCTCTCGGAGCCTGAGTTCCTTCCTCTAAAAAATGAGAGTGGAGAGTCCCTCCTTGTGGAGCTGTTGTAGGGATTCCTGGAAGGAGGACAGGTACGGGGTGAGGCAAGAGGCCAGTCTGACCAGCACAGAGGCAGAGCCTTTCTTCAAAAGATTAATTTTTAAATGAATCTTGTTCATCCAGGACTTTTTAAAATTACTTTTTTTCAAGGGTTGTATTAAAATGTTATTTATCTTAGTTATTGAATGTTTTGGCGCCTTCTTCCCCTTAAATTTTGTCCCCAAGGTGAATGCCTCACTTACCTCACCCTAGTCCCAGGCCTGCTAGGAAGTTATGTGCATAAAATGCTTAGTAAGGGACCTGGCATTTTCAAGGCATTTAAGACACATTAACTGTTTTTGATAGCACAGAATCAGGAGAATTAGAGATCCACCGGGGACCTCACGCTCATGCCCTTGTTTGACAGGAGGCTCACTGAGGCTTAGAGTGGACTGGTGCAGGGACAGGACTAGAACTTGGGCCCTCTGACTCTTAGATTCTCGACTGTCACATCCCCACCATGCTGCGTCTTCCTCTGAGGAAATATGGCAGGGTTGGTCTGGTTTCCTTCCACAAGCCCGATGCGAAGGCTTTGGCCCTGACTGCAGGCACAAGAAAGACCCCATCCCTCTGTGGTTCTCCCCAGGATGGCACAGGGAGCCCTGGTCTAGCTGCTTTCAAAGTAGATCACAGTCTGCAGAATCACCCCAGTCACATTTTAGGGTGCTTTGTTGCCAGTGAGAAACTGGTTATGGGGCACTGTCACGGGAATCAGAAATAGATTTTGTTTTTAATTGGCTCCCTGAGACGCTTTTGCCCATTTGTGTTCTTCTTTGTTCCAGCATTGACACTCCTGGAGTCATCCGACGCGTCTCACAGCTCTTCCATGAACACCCTGACCTCATTGTTGGATTTAATGCTTTCCTTCCCCTTGGGTACAGAATCGACATTCCCAAGAATGGCAAGTTAAACATACAGTCACCTCTGTCTAGCCAGGTATGCCGCTGCAATGATCCGAGTAATCTCGGCCTTAATATGGCCC
The DNA here is from genome assembly GCF_004115265.2 of Rhinolophus ferrumequinum. Taxonomy (NCBI): domain Eukaryota; kingdom Metazoa; phylum Chordata; class Mammalia; order Chiroptera; family Rhinolophidae; genus Rhinolophus; species Rhinolophus ferrumequinum. Next base: position 50,227,133 of record NC_046301.1, read on the forward strand.
GCCCTGGTCCTCAGGTTGGGCAGCACGTGTCATGTATGGCATTGCTGGAAAGCCAGCACAAATCAGAATAGATCAAAACACCTATGCAAGCAGGCTCCGCTTCCAAAAGCAGTGCGTTTGGAGGATTTAAATCAAGAGTAGATCTGTTCGTGCATGTCCTAACAGAGTTTTATGTCCAGTAAAAATAACTGCATTCTCCGTGGCCGAGGCCTCGGTTTAAGGCCTTCCCGGTGAGCGCACGAGGTAGGCCACACTTGTATAGGGCATGTGGTCACTGATGCCACCCACAAAGTGAAACAGTTGGACTGTGGGTGTGGATGGTCATTTTTATTGTTGCTGTGATGAATTTAATTGCCAGCCAGCTCATTGGCTTGGCTCAGGCTTATGGCTTTGGTCCCTTCTCTCTCGGTAACAGTTTGCTGCCTCCTCTCTCTGCAATCTGAAAGCCTATTTGAGCTTTACTTTTATAAGGTCACCGTTTTTTCTCTACCTCGGCCCTGTTGCCATTTAAGGTGTAATGCTTTGCTGCGGAGTGTGTGGCAGGGGAGTTGTCCAGATCATTGGGAGATATTTAGCAGCATCCCTGACTCTACCCACTAGGCCCTCACCTAGTGGAGACTGTTAAAAATGTCACCAGATATTGCCAGCTGTCTCCTGGGAGCAAAATCCCCCCTCCTCTTCCCCCCCCCTCCCCCCCCCCCGCCCATTGAGAACCACTGGTCGAAGTGAACCAGCTCTCAGCCACCTCCATCTCTACCCTAGGGGTTTTAGTGGGGAAGTAAAAAATCTACCGCAGGAAGCGTTTTGCATGTTTCTCCTGATGAAGGAGTGTCCTGTCACTGAGGGAGTCAGATTTGGAAGAACAGCAAGAGGCCTATGCAAGACAAGCTCCATCTTCATTCAGCGTGTTGTCTTATTAAAGCGGAAAAGTGCGTCTCAGTTTTAAAAAAGGAACTTGGAAGCCTGCGGCTGCTGAATTTCAAAAAGCTTCCATTTCACGTTTGCAAATGGAGCCCCAGGATCCAGATGTGGGACTCATGCCTCCAGAGAGAAAAGCTTTGGCAGGATTAACCTTCGTAACAATCACAGTCACTGCTGGGGGAGAAAACCAGGCTCATTGGCAGTAGTGTACATGGAGCAGAGCACTTTGTGAGCCTGAAGTGCCGGATCAATGCGGGGTGTCGTTCCCAGGCCTGAATTGTGCTCCCTGTGTGGAAATGGCCTTTCTCAATCCCTAATTGTTTGAGTTACTCCGCTCTTGAGAGAGGCACAGCAGGGGCCCTCCCCCCATGCCTTGGGGGTCCTAGCTGTCCCGCACACATTAGGGAGGGCTGCTGTAGAGATATCAGACCAGACCAGTCTTGTCTCCTGGGTGGCTTAAGTGATGAAGTTCCATTCACTTGAGGAAAGGCGTGAGAAAACTTACTTAACAGCCACTTGTCAGGGCTTTATAGTCTTGATAGAGCTACATCTAGGGCCCCTTTCCTTAACTAGAGAGGTGCCTTCGGGAACACACCAGCCCACTTAGTTTCAGTCAACACAGGACCTGCAGGGTTTCTAGCCCCACTTCTCAGCCGTTCTCCATGCCAGACACAAACAAGATGTCATCTAGTCTTCCCACGGTCCTTTGAGAGGCTACAATAGTCCGAGATCTTTAGCCAGGGCTCCCCACATGGCAAGGCCCGGGTGATTTTTTTAAATTGTTTTTTCTGGCATCATTGTTTTGAAGTACAGCTTTATTTTTTTCATGTTTCACCACATCGTGCATCCTGTCAGCTACAGACAAGGAGGAAGTAGCTCCTAGGTGCCGAGGAATAGAAATAAGGACCGCCCAGCCTTTGGGGAGCCCTTTGTGCAGGGTGTCTCAGCCTTGGCACCATTGCCATTGGGGCTGGATCATTCTCGTGGAGGTATCCTGTGCACTGTAAGGTGCGAGCAGCACCCCTTCTCCACCTGGTACCAGTAGCGCTCCCTCCTCCAGGGTGACAGCTTAAAAATGTCTCTAGATGTTGCCAAGTGTCCCCTGTGGGACGGAATCATCCCAGTGGAGAACACTAGTCTAAAGGGGAAGACAGACGTGTGCCATGACGTGGGAAGCGTGGCCGGTGGACCTTGGTGGGAAGACCATCCCCTTGCCGGGGCCGCAGCCTCCTAAGTCAGTGCCGTGTTGGTTCTGGTCATCTGGGCCTTGGTTGTTATATGACCTCCACAGTGAGCCCCCCGCCCCCGTCACCTCAAAGTCGTTATACCACGCCGTTTTGTGTTTTTCAAAATAGCAACGTTAGGAAAAGAAATGATAAATCCAGTTTCTTGTTGATTTGTCTTCTGTGGCAAACTGGGCGTCTTCCCGGTCAGGCAGGACCCTCATCTGTCTCTGTCACAACTGTGTCCTCATTTCGAGATGATGCCAGGCACATGTTTGTGGGGTGAGCCGCTGGATGTCGGTGGGGCCCGTGGAGGGCAGGCCCTGCCTTCTGGGAGCTGGCCCTTTTCTGCTTGGCTGGGACAACAGCCAGCTTGGATGGAGATAAAAAGATAAACCTTTAGGTGCAACTCGTAAGATAAGTGGCTTTGTTATGTTCAAAGGGAGGCCTGCTGTCTTCTCTCTGGGGAGGGTCATTTGGAAGTTCAGTCAGTTCCTGGCAGGTCGCCTCTCAGTTTGTGCCCAAGTCACCCACAGAACGGGTAGAGAATATCTTCTCTGTGCCAGGCCCTGGAGTTTATTGGGAGTCCCAGCTCTTGGGGTGCTTTCATGGTCGAGGTGGGGACTTGTGGGATACAGGTGGACAGATATGAAATATTCACGGGAGTTGAGCAGTGCAAGCAAAACACATCAAGGGTGGGGTTTGAGGGGAGCGGGAGCCATGCCTGTGTCTTGGGGGGGGGAGGGTCTTTCTCGTGTGGGGGGTAAAGACCTGAGGTGGGATTGAGTGGGTGTGCTTGAGAAACCGGCAGGAAGCTGGTAGAGTTGGGACAAGAAGGGGAGAGGGTAGGAACGAGAGCCAGGAGTATGGGCAGTTAGTGGAGAGTTCTGGAATGGCCACTCTGGCTACTGTGCCAGTAATGGACTGAGGGACAGGGGACCTGTGCGACCAGGGAGGGGCCCCGTGTGATCCAGACAGAGTGGACGATGATGTGGGCCAGGGGTAGGGTGTCAGTGAAAGTGAGAATTCTGGGGTGATCCAGGATGAGCCTGAGCCGCTGGGTAAAGGTCGCTGCCCCTGCGGAGATGAGCAAGGCTGGGGAGGAGGAGTGGCTACTGCTCTGTGTTTGGAATGTGCTGTTTGACCAGGAGTCTCTTCAGTATCCAGGCGGGGCTGTGTGCGGCTTCTCAGGTGGACAAGTCCAGCCTGAGGGTCAGCTCATCAGTGTTTAGGGGGCCTTTCTAACTGCCTGGACCAGGGCAGGCAGAAGAAGAGAAAAAACTGGATGGTTCTAGAAGGTTCAGAGCAGAGATTTGGCTAACTATGGCCTGTGGGTCAAAGCCAGCTTGTTTGTGTATGGTTGGTGGTTTTTGCATTTTCCAGAGATTGCATAAGTTTTTTTAAATTGTGGTAGTATTCACATAACAAAAGTCATCATTGTAACTATTTTAAAGTGTCCAACTCAGTGGTTTTTAGTATATGCACAATATTGTGCAGTTGCCACCAATCCAAACATTTCTATCACCCCAAAAAGAAAGTGTACCTCCCAATTCTCCCGACAATCACTAATCCACTTTCTGTCTGTGGATTTGCCTGTTCTGGACATTTCATGGAAATGGAATCACACACTATATAACTTGTTGTTCTGGTTTCCTTCACTCAGCATGATGTTTTTGAGGTTCATCCATGTTGTATCAGAGCTTCCATGAATCACAGTGTCATTCCTTTTTATGGCTGAGTAACATTCCCCTGTGTGGATGGCCCACAGTTTTTTCCTCCATTCATCAGCTGATGGACGCTTGCGGTGTTCCCACCGTTTGGCGATTGTGACTAGCGCTGCTATGAATGTGCGTGGACAAGGATTTGGTGGAACACCTGTTTTCAGTTCTTTTGGGTCGATGCCTGGGAGTGGAATTGCTGGGTCACATGGTAACTATGTTTAATTTGTTAAAGAACCACCGGACTGTTTGCCATAGAGTCTGCCACGTTACTGTCTGGCCCACTGTGTGGAGCCCTGGTCTCCAGCGGATGGTTCTATCTCGTCACAGTGACACTCCAGAGGGTTGTAAGGGGCAGGTGGTACCTAAAAAGGCCGCCTCAGAGTGGTTGGGAGCTTCCGGTGCGCGCACAGCCTCCTTTGAAGCCAACCGTGGCCCCAAGGCTCCTTCCTCCCCCTGCTCCTTCTGGCTCTTTCCAGCCTGAGGGAATCGGCAAGCGCATCCCCAGAGTGTCTCAGAATGGAATTCCCCTGCCAGGGAGAAATGGTGTCTAGAATGTGACTGCTCCAGTCCTGTGTCTCTGCCCTCCTCAGCTCAGACTGTCTAGAGTTGCCGCTGCGCTCGCTGTGATGGGTTGACTTGTGTCCCCCTCAGGGTCTTCCACTGAGTCCTAACCTTCAGCATGTTAGAATGTGACTGTATTTGGAGATAGGGTCTTTACAGAGGTGATTAAGGTAAAATAAGGCCCTTAAGGTGGCCTCCTAATCTAGTCTTACTGGCGTCCTTGAAGAAGAGGAAATCTGGACGCACAGAGACCCAGGGATGTGTGCGCACAGGTGGATGGTTATGTGAGAAGGTGGTCCTCTGCAAGCCAAGAGTCTTTTGGAAAAACCAACCCTGCCAGCACCTTGATCTTGGACTTCCAGCCTCCAGAACCGAGAGGAAATAACTTGATCTTGTCGAAGCCGCGCAGTCTGTGGTATTGTGTGGTAGCGGCCTGAGCAGACTAGTACACCCACCCGGATATGGCTGCTGTGCCCAGTAGTCCCCATCGCAGCTGGTGTAGGTGGAGTGCCGGCGCCTGGGCGATGGGAACACCTGGACGATGGAAACGGAACGGTCGACTCAGTTTGTTCCTTCATCCATTCATCTAATTATCCCCAGCAGTGGAAGAAGCCTTCTCTGTTCCAAGCTCTGTTCCAGGCACTGGGAGACACCTGTGAACAAAACAGAATCTCTACCCTCGTGGTGTTTGCCATCCAGTCAGGGTGGACAGACAACAAAATAATGACAGTATGTTACGTGTAGGAAGCTGATACGAGCCACGGAGGAAAACAGCAAGGAAGAGGCTCAGAGCGCTGGGAGACGAGGTCATTTTGGTTTGCCACACGATGGTTCTGGAAGGCTGCTCGAGGACCAGCCCCTACGTGCTGGGACCTGAAGGATGCCGAGGGTCCTCCTGATGGCCCAGCCATGGTCAGTTGCAGAGGGAGGCCGTCATCAAACCCACATAAAAAATTCCAGTTTGGAAACAGACATCACCTCCTTCGGGGAGTGGTCCTGTCCACCACAAATTAGGATTATGAGTGCCCAGGAGAGGGGGGTGTGTGTGTCTGCCTTTTATTTTCATTTGCACTGATGGAAAAGCACACAAATAGACGGCTTGCTTGCTGACTACTCAGGGCCCGTCTCTTTTCTCTCAGGGGACTTGCCCTGGGCTTAGCACCCAAAGTCCCACAGACCCCGGCAGCCTGGACGGTGCCCTCCCTTCCTCACCTGCAGGGTCTCAGTTTTACACCTGCTGAGAGCAGGTGCTTTTATACCTGAAAACAATCTTGCTGAAGTGGGCTGGCAGCAGGTGTGGGAAGACTTCTTTTATACAGAGCCCAAAATTCCACTCTGAAAAGGATTAAACAATACACACTTTATCCATTTTTCCAAAGGCTAATTTTTCAAAGTGTAAAGTGTTTATCGGGCCTTCATGTTCTCTACATCGCTTGGGAAAGATCAGGCAGAGGGGAGTTCATGAGGCTCACCCAGGAGCATGTTTTGGGCCACCCCCTCATCCCTCCCTCCAGGCCCCCAGAAGTAACCTTTCCCTGCATCTAATTGAAACCCTTGGCTCTGCTGGGTTTTGCCTGTTCTTGTAGGAACAGTGGCTGGGTTCTGGCGTCAGTCACAGCCTGTTCCGGTGTCAGGCTGAGAGCCACTCACTGTCATGTTGTTGGCAGGAGAATGCGCACAACCACGGTGGCTGTGCTGAGAACTTCAAGCCACAGCTGCTCTACAAGGAGGACAGACCCCAGGTGCCCTTGGAGTCGGATTCCGTGGAGTTCAACAATGCCATCAGCTACGTGAACAAGATTAAGACCCGCTTTCTGGACCACCCTGAGATCTACAGGTCTTTCCTGGAAATACTGCACACTTACCAGGTGAGAAGCCTCAGGTCACACTTCTCTGTGGCCGATCGTGCCGTCGTCATTCGGTGTCAGGTGCACGGGAAGCATTAGGATTTTCTTTTTTTTCTTTTTCTTTTTTTTTTTTTGCATTAGGATTTTCTTGTCTACATTCATGGAATCCTGTGAAAGTCTGATAAGCTTTTCTTTTGCATTAATTGTTTTAACTGTGATAAAGTATACGTAACATAAAACTTACCGTTTTAACCATTGTTAAGTGTACAGTTCAGTGGCATTAAATACATTCGCATTGTTGTCCAAGCGTTACCACCATCCATCTCCAGAGCTCTTTCTCATCTTGCAAAATTGAAACTCTGTCCCCATGAAACACTAACTCCCCCGCCTCCCCCCAACCCCTGGCGCCCACCATTTTACTTTCTGTCTCTATGAATCTGACTCCTCTAGAGACCTCACATAAGTGTGATCATACAATATTTGTTCTTTTGTGTCTGGCTTATTTCATTTAGCATAATGTCCTCGAGGTTCATCCATGTTGTAGCAGGTGTCAGAGTTTCCTTCCTCTTTATTCCATGGTGTGGATGGACCACGTTTTGTGTATCCGTTCATCCGTTGATGGACACTTGGGTTACTTTCACATTTTGGCTGCTGTGAACATGATATACAAATCCAACAGGAGTTCTGTTGAGTTTTGATTTTAATTTAGTCCTTGAGGCACCTCTACACCCAAGAAGTGCTAGAAAACACACATCACAGGGATTTAAAAAGATCCTAAGGGAACACTTTTTACAAGATGACTTCATTACTATTTAGAACTCACATCTTCCTTTATTTCTACTGATTACAACTGGACCCTATTCCCGGTGCTGGAGTGGCAGAGGTGAATGATTGCTGCTGCTTGGGAGTTCAGTTTAGAGGTAGGAGAAACTTAGAGATGACTGGGGTGGAAAAGAACAGAAGTATGTAGAAGTATGTCAGGGTTAACGGTTGCCAACCCCCTGGGAGGTCAGGAAGCGGATATTCAGGTTGAATCTTGACAAATGGGTCAGAACCATCAGGCAGACAAGTACAGATGAAGAGTAGACTGTGGGTGTTAGGAATGGCCTGTGCAAAGGCCCAGGGGTCAGAGCTGGTTTCAAGGGACTTGACAGGAAGTGCTGGCAGTCCAGTGGCAAGGGACATCTGTGTCATTCAAGGAACTTGAATGTCATCATCTTCCCTACACAGAGTTTCCGATGCCTTTTATTTTTCTAAGCAGCAGAACCTACTTTTATTCATTCATTCATTCATTCATTCATTTATTTAAATTTTTTTGTAAGAGTTTGTTTGAGCTAAACTGATAACACGTGTGGGAGCAAGATCTCAACTGCTCAGTAGATAACAGTTTTGCAGCAGCTTTTATGCATTTGAAATTGAGGGGGTGTCAGGAAGACTAGAGAAAGCAAGGCAGGGATTGGATTACAGGATAGTTAACAAGATTATGTGCTCTCTCGAGGGTTAACACCCCCTTCAAGGGGTATTCCTTCTGGCATTTCAAAGGTGTGTTAACCATAGATGCACAAGAACAATGGACGGGACTGGCTTCAGCCTTTCACCAAAGAAGTCTTAGGCCTGGGGCGTGACCACCTACCATGACCTGCCCCGTTAGGAAGTTATGATCGGATCCCCCTGAGAGGTTACTTTCATTAGAACTCCTATTTTTCATTCACAGTTCACCCTTTTGGTCATAAGCAGAACCCACTTTTAAAAAAGAAACTTTCTGTACAACCTTGATAAGTGAAACAAAGAAGTGGAATTCTCTTTAGCATGTTTAATATTAAGTTGATAGCATTTGCTCCCTGTGAACCCAGTGGCGCTGTTTTGATGCAACAAACTTGCCGTCGGTATTGTTAACATATATGGCCCCAGCGGACTCAGATCCAGCGTGTACGTGTACGTGGTGCTTGCACAGCAGTGAGAGCTGCTTGCTTCTCAGATGAGTGGTAGCTGTAACATCTGATCTGTGTGGAAGGATGATGTTTGGGATCATAGGGGTTTATGGGTCCTTCCCAGAGTCCATGAGGTCACTACAGCTTAGGGGCTGGAAAGGCTCTTGAGAGAGAAGGCTGGGACGTGCCTGTTCTGTTGATGGGAACTGAAGCAGACAAGTGAGACTTACTTATCCAAGGTCATCGCAATGGGCCGCATTCTCATTCAGAGAAGACTCATGGGGGAAGGGACAGCTCAGCGTCCTCCAACCAGAGCCACTGAGTGTTGGGTGGAAATCCAGGTGCCTGGGCTTCCCCCCAGAGTGGCAACTCCTCAGGTCTGGCCCACCGTCTGCATTTTTTAACAAGCTTTGTGGCGACCTCAGGCTAGAAGTGGGAATTTTTGTGTAAATTATCCTGATTTTAGAATATTGTCTTGAATTTGGAAGATACCGTGAGGCCCCAAGCCAGCAGCTCGAGGTAAATTTGGCCACGTGTTACAGTGTTTCCATCTCTGTTGGGCCTCGGGTCAGACCTTAGTTCTACCACCTGCACCCTCAGAGCCCTTCCCCTCGCTGCCCTGAACCTCAGGTTCTAATCTATAAAGTGGTTGTAACGGTGGTGCTGACCCGTGGCTTAAATGCTGGTACCTGAGGTCGATTCACGCACAGTGCGTGCCTCGGGTCTACTGTGGGCGGCTGGTCCCTATTTTCCAACTTTGTACATACGTGTGCTCCGATGAGCACAGCCAGTTCTGGCCTGACGTGACACGTGACATTCCTACAAGTGACCTTGCTCTGCAAATGTGCATCAGCCAATGGGAAAACAGGGTCAGGGCACAACACTAGGAAACTGTGAGCGACACACTGAAAAATGATAGGCACCTGCTACTAGTGGTAGCACTGCCACACACGTGTGAGATTGAGATGGCTAATCGTGACATGAATACTACAGCACCTCTGGCACTTAACCTTGGGAAGACCTCAGGGTCACGTGTGGATGGGGGAAGGTTGCAGCCTGGGGGCCCCTGAGAGGTACTGGGAGGAGGTTTCTTGAAATGGGAGCGGTGGTAGTCACCTCCTACCGCCTGGGCAGTGGTTCTTACCAGATATTGCCAGGTTGGGTGTGGAGTGTGTTCGTGCTCCCCTCTGGTCAGCCCGGTGCCATGTCCTGCACTCACCCGGGGTTTCCCCCACGGAAGCAATCGCAAAGTCTGCACTGTGCTCAGATCGTCCTTAGTTAGGACACGAATCCAGCTCAAAAGATTTGCATATTCAAAACAGGCATCAGAGCAGAACTGACCATCTCTGCAAGAATGTTCCCAGAAAGCGCGTCCCTGAGTGAGCGTGTGTGCCTATTACGTGGTCGGAGATAGAGGCACGTTTCCCTCTCCGGGGTACGCCCGTCTTCTTTCCGCCTTACAGTTCCCACGTCCTCCTGGGAAACCACTTCTTTTCATCTTTGTTGATCTGGTGAGCGGAGCCGTGCTGTTTTAAGTTGTATTTCTTTAAACATCATTCAGTTTGATCATTGTTTCATGTGTAGAGAGAGGACTTGTATTTATTCTCTGAGCTGAGTGGTCTTGGCCCAGTTTTTCTTTGGCTTTCAAGTGTCCTAGTAACTTGAGCGGGGGGGTGGGGAGGCAGTTATTTTCCCCCCTCCTAAATAGGTGCTATGGGTGCAGGATTAAAAACTAGCTTCCCTCAGGGTGCAGCAGGCTGGGAGTGGGGGAGACGCAGAGGGTGGCTCGTTCCCCTTTGTAGCTGTGGGGTGGGAATATCCTGCACTCTTGGAACGCCCCGTCTCCTATGCCTTTTGCTTAGTCACATTCTCAGGTGTGAAGTTGACAGACTTCTTTCTAATGTTCTGCCCACGGCTTCCTGCCCTTCCGACCTAGGTCCCCTCTGGTCCTCATCTCGTTGCTTTGAGCTCCGGGTCAGGCTGATTGGTGACTGGGTAACAGGTCCCTTGGCCTGGAAGTCCTTTTCCTTCCTCTTCACCCTCTTCCCTTCAAGGCCAATTGCTAGCTCTGTGCTCCCCCAGCCCCCAGAACATGCCCGCTTGCCCTTGGGACGGCTGGGACCAGGTCCTTCATGACCAGGCCCCTGCCCGTGTCCCCCCACACTCCTAGCACATGTCCTGTCCGTGGCCAGGGCTTAGGCTGTTGTGGCTCAGGCCTGAGACATAAGCACACAGGACTGCTCTCCAGACCGGGGGGCCCAGTGCGGGGCACCCTGAGTAACCGGCAGGGTTGCGGGTGAGGCCCTTCTCTCCTCCACAGGGGACACCTGAATGTCACCGTCAGGATGCCTGGTTCCTTGACTAACTCGTTTTCCCCCTCCTGACAATTGGCAGAAGGAGCAGCTGAGCACAAAAGGCCGGCCCTTCCGAGGCATGTCTGAAGAGGAGGTGTTCACTGAGGTGGCCAACCTCTTCCGGGGCCAGGAGGACCTGCTCTCCGAGTTTGGACAGTTCCTGCCTGAAGCCAAGCGGTCCCTGGTGAGTACAAAGTGCCTACCTGGCCCGGGGGCCACCTCCTCAGCTGGGATCCCGTGCCTCGGTGCAGCTCCCAGGGCCAGGCCAGGCTTGTCCAACCCCCCAGGACATACTGGGTTTCCCCAGGAGCCACACAGGGTACAGATGTCCTCAGGCCTCCAGAGCAGACTCCTGTCACAGGCTCCACCTCCATGTCAAGCTGGAGTAGATCCTGAAGATGGCTTCCCTGTACGGACAAGGGGACCTGGTATTCCTCCGACCTGCTCAGGACTGCAGAGCCACCCACCTGTAACCAGGGCCCTGTGGACAGGTGCAGGAGGGGCAGGCCCAGCACCTCCCCCTGTCGAGGGACCTGGTGGGGCTGGGCTGAGGCTTGGCAGTCACTGGGGGGCAGAGAGCAGAGGATGGGCCTGGGACGGGCAGTGAGGGTGCAGATGGCACTGCTGTGGCCTGAGGCCTGCGGGGCTGCCCTTTCCATTCGCTCGTTTCCGTGAACATAAGGCTTTGAAAAAAAATGAAGTAAAATTCACATGACGTAAAAGTCACCATTTTGAAGTGTATCATTTAGTGTCGTTCAATGCATTCACAATGTTTTGCAAGTATTACCTCTATCTAGTTCTGGAACATTTCCATCACCCCTAAAGTAGACCCTGCCCCCATGAGCAGCCCGTGACAACCACCAGTCTGCTTTCTGCCTCTACGGATTTACCTATTCTGGACATTTCATATAAATGGGATTATGCAACATGTGGTTTTCTTGTGTCTGGTTTCTCTCGTGTCAGTGCTTCATTCCTCTTCGTGGCTGAGTAATAGTCCCTTGTGTGAATGGACCACTCAGTTGTTTATCCACTCATTCGTTGGTGGACATTTGGGTCATTGCCAGTTTTTGGCAATTGTGAGTAGTGATGCTTTGCACTGCCAGGTACGAGGATTTGTTTGAGTCCCTGTTTTCAGTTCCTTGGGTTCTATACCTGGGAGTGGAATTGCTGAGTCATATCGTAACTACGTTCACACGTTTAACTTTTTGAGGAACTGCCAAACTAGTTTTCCATAGCAGCTGCACCCTTTTATGTTTGCTAGCAATATTCTAGAGTTTCAATTTCTCCACAACGTCACCAACACTTGGTGTTTTCTTTTTTTGATTATAGCCTTCATAGTTTGTTTGAAGTGGTATCTCATTGTGGTTTTGATTTGCATTTCCCCTATGACTGATAAAATGGAGAATCTTTTCAGGTACTTATTGGCCATTCTTATATCTTCTTTGGAGAAATTTCCATTCAAGTCCCATTTTTTAGTTTGTATGTCTTCGTTGTGGAGTTGTAAGAGTTCTTTATATATTCTGGACACCAGACCCTTATCAGGTAGTTTCCTTCATTCTGTTGTCTTTTCCCTTCCTTGTTAGTGTCCTTTGATGCACGGAAGCTTTAAATTTGGATCAAGTTCAATTACCTATTTTTTGTTTTGTTGCTCATGCTTTTAGTGTCAAATTTCAGAATTCAATACCAAATCTGCTGAGGTCAGGAAGGTTTCTCCCTATGTTTTCTTCTAATAGTTTTATCGTTTTAGCTCTTATATTTAGGTCATTGATCCATTCTGAGTTACTAGTATTTGTATATGGTGTAAGGTAAGGGTCCAACTTTATTCTTTTGCGTGTGGTGACCCAGTCGTCCCAGCACCATTTGTTAGAGAAACTGTTCTTCTGAAGGGTCTTACCATCCTTGGGGAAAATCAGCTGGCCACAGTTGTATGGGTTTATTTCTGGACTCTTCATTCTAATCCACTGATCTCCGTGTCTGTCTTTATGTCAGCACCACAGTGCTCTGATTACTATAGCTTTGTGGTAAGTTTGAAATCAGGAACTGTGAGAACTTTGTTCTTTTCCTAGATTGTTTTGGCTATTCAGGACCCTTTGCAATTCCATATGAATTTGAAGATCACCTTTCTCATATCTGTGAAAAAGGCCATTGGGATCTTGATAGGGATTACGTTGAACCTTTCAGCTATTTTGGGGAGTATTGACATCTTAACAGTACTAAGCCTCCTAATGCACGAACATGTGGCATCTTTCCATTTATTTAAATCGTCAGTTTCTTTCAGCAGTGTTTTATATTAGGTTGATGCCAAAGTAATTGCGGTTTTTGCAATTGTTTTTAACTTTTTAAACCACAATTACTTTTGCACCATCCTAATAGTTTTCATTATACACATCTTGCACCACCTTGGTTAAATTTATTCCTAAGTGTTTTATTCTTTTTGATACTATTGGAAATGGAATTGTTTTCTTAATTTCATTTTTCAGTCATTCATTACTAGTGTATAGAAACACTACTGCTTTCTGTATGTTAATTTTGTATCCTTTAATTTTGCTAAATCCATTTATGAGCGTTAATAGTTTTTGTGGATTCACTAGGATTATTCTATAGAGCAGATCATGCCACCTGCTTATAAAGATAGTTTTCCTCCTTCCTTTCCAATTTAGATGCCTTTTATTTCTTTTCTTTTTTATTATTTTTTTGCCTACTCGTTGTGGTGGAACCTCCAGTCCTCTGTTGAGTAGAAGTGGTGAGAGCAGGCATCCTGATCTTAGAGGAAAAGCTTTCAGTCTTGCACTACTGAGTGTGCTGTGAGCTGTGCGTTTTTCCCAAACGCCCTGTATTGAATTGAGGAAGCTCTCTTCTCTTCCTAGTTTGTTGATTTCTGTTTCCTTTTTTCATCCTCCTTCTCCTCTGCCCTCGATGACCACTTGGGTTGTAAGCGGGCCCCCCACTTACAGGAGGATCCCCCTCCCCTGCCCTGTGCTGGATACAGCACCAGCAGCTCTCCCAGGTCTGCTTGTGAGTGAAGATGCAGGGGGAACAGGGCTGGGTGACAGCAGGTCTCAGAGGGGATCAGGGGCCGCAGGCGTCTGGGTTTGGACGCTGGGAAGACTCTTGGTCCAGTCAGATGGACTTCAGGGCATGGGCTGGGGCTTGTCCCCATGTCACTGTCTCCAGGACACTGAGCGCTGTCCCTAAGCAGGGATGCCACCAGGAAACACTTCCTGACTCCAAGTCAGAAAGGCTCTGTGTCCATCAGTGGGGCTGACATCAAGTCCCGGAGCCGGAGCCCATCCTTCCAACCTGCCTGGAACCTCAGGCATCCTCAGAGGGCTGGGGGGTTCGGCAGAGCCCCGTGAGCACCCAGCCCGGGCCATAGCACTTGCTCAGCCTCCTCAGGCACAGCGGGCGGGCTCGAGCCAGTCACATCATCTCCCGGGCCTCGTTTCGCTCTCTGGCACGGGACTGACCGGTCGTCCTGCTCAAATGGGGACTCGGCAAACCGTTGTCCTTCAGTCACCTCGTGCAGGGCCCTGCACATGCTCAGTGCTCCATCTTCCTCCTCCGTTCGTCAAAGGTCTCACCGCCTCCCTGGTAGCTTGAGCTGCATTCTGTCTGTGACACTCTGTGAAGGCCCATCTTGCCCCCTCATGTGCTTATGGATTCTTTGAATCTCATCCTCTTAAATCTGGGTCTCACGTCTCAGCTCTGACCTTGACCTTGGCAGCTGTTTCCCTGAACTCTATCCCCACAGGAAGGAGAGTGCACAGTGACATCCCCGGCCGGCCTTCTCAGAGCCACTGCCTTAGTGCTGAGTGGTCCAGCGGCAGCCCACCCTCATGGCTGCAGGGGAGAAAGGCTGGCCAGGTCCCCTGCCAGCTTTTGCTGCTCTGGCGGAGGCCAAGGGGCCAGGAACGTGCCCTTTCTCCACACACCAGGGAGGCTCAAGAGAGCAGCCCGCCTTGATGGCAGGTGGTGGGTGCAGCTCCTGGAGCAAAGGGCTCATGATTGCACACCTGGTTCATGTCTCCCTTTGTCACCTTCTAGCTGCGGAAGCCTAACAGGTCACTTTCCCGAGCCTCAGCTCCTTCGTGTAGGAAGTGGCGATGGACACGTCTTCCGCTAGGCCGCTTGGAAGACTCCTTAGGGAAGTGCCTGGCCAGGGTGAGCCCGGGGCTGTGCTAGGGTCCTGCGTTTGCTGAGCTGTGAGCAGAACCACCCTGGGGGTTGATATCGCAGGTGGGGACCCCCATCCCCTGGGGTTGTGGGGAGCAGTGCACAGCAGACACCAGGTAACCCATAAAACTGTCAGGCCACACTGCTCGTCCCAACTCTCAGAAGTGTTTTGGCAAGGGCTGTCTTAGTTCCGTATGTTTTCATCTTGGTGGTGATTGTTCAAGCACTGTGGTATCTCCCCGAAAATAAGACTGCTCTTATATTAATGTTTGCTCCAAAAGACACATTTGGTCTTATGTTCAACGGATGTCATCCTGAAAAATGCTAGGGCTTATTTTCCGGTTAGATCTTATTTTCAGGGAAACACGGCAGGTCTAGGGCAGGTGAGGGGAGCCTATTGTCCTCTGATGGCTGTGGTTACAGCGCCCCCTGGTGGGCACGACTGGGAATTTTCAAAGTTGGACTGGACAAAGCCCTCCCTAAAAAATATAAGCATTTCCCTCGGAAAACTGCCTACTCACACAGTTTCTTTAAATGGCATTTGTTGTCAATTCAGCAGAGTTTTTTAGTGTATATTGGGTGATTGGAGCTATCTCACACATTTAAAAAGGTTGAATTATTTTTTAAATTTTTAGAAACACCCATGTACAATCTGTTACATAAAGTGATCTTTATATTCACGATCCTTTATATTAATTTTTGGATTTCTATTAAAACTGCAGGGGAAAAAACCAAAGATGAAATTTGATACTGTCCTAATTAAACTCAAGCGTTTGGCCTAAATCAGACTTGGCAGATGTTTTCCTATGAAGGGCCAGATAGCATCTTAGGCTTTGCAAGCCAGGCAGCCTCTGTTGCAAAGACTCAATTCTGCCATCCTAGTGGGCAAGCACCCTTGGATCATGTGTCAATGAATGGATGTGGCTGTTTGCCGATAAAACATTATTTAGAAAAACAGGTCGAGCATGGTGAGTATACCGCTGCCTGCAGAATGGGCTTTGGGGGTCCATCTATCTCAGATGCTCACCAATTGGGATATTTAGCTAATGCTGTTAACTCATGTTGCCCTTGCATTGGGCACGGTGGCTGGGCCAGCAGTGGGTTCCCCTTTAGCTTCCCCATCCCACTCAGTGCTTGTTATAGAGTCACCCACCTGCCTCCTTTAGGAATTGGTGTTTCCACCTGTTCTGGCTTCTACCAAAAGATGAAGGAGAATTTTTCCACTTAAGGTTCTTGGAGCAACTTTGAATCTTCGGATAACTACTCTCCAAAGAAGTTTGTCCCCTAAGGGACAAGTTTCGCCTGTAGTTAACCATAGGACTGTATTATTGTCATTCTAATTATTATAAAATAGTATATGTTCATGAAAAAATCGAGTATCAGTAAGACTATTAAGTATGAAAAGTAAATTTCCCTTCTTATCCTCAGTTTCCCAGTTACTCTCCTCAGAGTTAAACACTCGCAAGTGTCTTATAGTATGTGTCCTTCCAGAAATTTCCTCTGCATGTGCAAAGAAATATTTATCCTTATTAAAAAAAAATGGCACACTGTTCTGCCACTGGGGTTGTTTTTTTCTGTTTCATGTAACAACGTATCAGGTATGCCCATCCCTAGCAGTGACACGGAGACACAGAGCTCACGCTGGTCTGATAGATGCTGCTGTTTTGTTGGACGCTGCATGATTTGCTCACCCAGCCCACGCTTGGGGTTAACAGCATGTCCTTCGTGTGGTATCTCCAAGTCCAGGTCCCTGGTGGGGTGATTTCATGTGCCCCCCTGGCCCTGCACACGTCTCACAGAAGAGCTGCGATCCGTCTACCCTCCCTTGCCTGCTCCAACTTTCCAGCACATTCACATAGATGCACATTCTGACTAGATTCTTCCAGAACTGTTCTTTGTAAATATTGCTGACACTCTATAGATACCCCACTTGGGACGAACATCTCTGACACGTTAATTGAAGGTGAACGTAAAGGACCAGCAATGAGTCCCCACTGAGTGACAACACTGCCCCCCGGAAGTATTTTCTCATTCTCCGGAACAGTACAGACTTGGCTGGAGGCCCCTGAGTGACCTGGCGGCTGTCAGCTGCTTCCTCTTGCTGCCGGGGCTTTGCTTATGCCAGTCTTTGTCTGAAATGCTTTTTCTCTTTGCGGTGCTCTTGAACCCCAGACCCCCATTTTATCAGTGGTCCGTCAGGTGAGCCCCACATGTCCAGGCCCAAGTCCGCTGTTTTTACCCTGAGTCCTCCCTCACCTATCAGGACCCATCTCCACGGCGGCCTTCTGTGAGCCTTCTCGCAGCCTCGTGGCGTTACGCTATCTGTGATGATCTGGGTACACTGATCCCCCCCAGTAAACATGAACTTCTCCAGAGCCGGGGTCACCTCACCTGTGGACAGAGCCCCTGGCCCGTGGCAGTGCTCGCTGGGGCTGTGGGCCGAGCTGAAGGCGGTTCTGTGCACTCAGACAAATGGAGAACTGCACTGATGGTCCTGGCTGAGCCTCTGCAGTGCTAATCATCCCCTGCGTGTGTGTCCTTAGTTCACAGGAAATGGACCCTGCGAAATGAACAGTGTCCAAAAGAATGAGCATGAGAAAAACCTGGAACATGGCAAAAAGCGCTCCCGGCCCTCACTCCTCCGTCCCGTGTCAGCACCGGCCAAGGTAACTGTCAGCTGGGTGTGTAGGTGTCCACTAGTAGAAGACCTGAGGAGCAACATGCAAATGCCCCAAGCAGCAGGCCTGGGTCAGGGGGCTCAGTCTGAACCCCAGGATGGCTTGAAATGGACCGGCTGTGGGACCTTGGGAAGTCAGCTCACCTCTGAGGTAGCTGTTCATCTGTTCCCCAACTCACAAGATTGTTGTGAGGAGTGTTACCGCCCTCCTGCGGAAACAGGATGTAATGCTCCAATGTTCCTTTTCACCATCACTACTCTTTCATAGGCAAGGCCCCTGTACAGTTGTGCAGGTTGGTCACTGCACAAGGTGCCCTGCTGAGGCATGAGAGGGGCTGAGATCTAGCTCCTGTTGCACTCACCACCCATGGCAGTGATTTTCTAATTCCATCATTCCTTGTGCATATGCTAGGTGACTTTTACTGTAAGGGTGGGCTTTCCTTTATCCCCATTTATTTAGTTACCTGTATCACCATGGACTTCGGGTTATAATCCATGACTATCAGTTTATCTTGATGCGCAGACTGTCCCAGATTTGGCCAGTGGGGCCCTTTGTTCTGGCTCCTGTGTCCTCTTGACACATCCCGTCATCCTTCAGGCACTTCGGAGATGGTTCCGTAGCACCCTCAGTGCCTCAGGAGTGCAGCCAAGTTCAGGTCCTAGTCCAGCTGAGAGACAAAAGTCTTCACAGAGATTCAAAACCTGGACTTCTCCAGGATCCCACTAATGCTGTCCTCTTCCTGCCCTTCCCTGTCCCCTTCCCGTCACCATCATGGCCCACGGGACAGAACAGACAGGAGAGAGGTTTCCGATACTATATCCAGGGGCACCGCTCCCTTAGTTTCAACTTGATGCTCCCGCCTATTACCAAAACCCTAAGCTGCTGAGATTTAGACCCTAGGTGGCGGGTAGGGTGGTCATGTGACCTTTACCTTGACTGGTCACGGGTGGAGGTGGGTGGTCCTGAGAAGTTCCTCTGGGGGGGGTCCCGGGCAGATCTCATCCAGCTCCCATGGTGGTTCCCATCAGGAGAGCTTGATGCGAGAGCTGTCTTGACTGACAAAGAAGAACAGAGGGGCTGCCTGTAGGGTACGCAGAGCACTGACAGCACAAATTTCTCTCCGCAGAAGAAAATGAAACTGCGTGGTACCAAAGACCTGTCAATTGCCTCTGTGGGGAAGTATGGGACTCTGCAGGAGTTCTCCTTCTTTGACAAGGTGACCCTTGGGGCTCAGATGTGCAGAGCAGGAGCTCCTGGGAAGGGAACAGGTGGAGATGGGAGCTCCCGGGTGGGTCTGGGAGGAGGGGCTGGCACCAGCTTTCACAGGAGAAGGGAGTGTGTGCCATCATCGAGCACGTGGTGGATGGTGGGCAAGAGGCAGCAGAGCTCAGGTTCCAAGCGGATATAAGGACACGTCTGCTGCTCCTCAGCTGTGTGGCTTTTCTAAAGCAGGGATGGTCCTGGGATTGGCACCCAGGGTCAGTGGGCCGAGCCAGTGAGATGACCCCATGCACATGCTGTCTTAGCTACAAATGGCTGCACAGAGCATTGCCCTGCACACCACAGCCAGTCGTGTTAGAGCATGCATGGGTCGGTGACTCTGTGCGCCTAGTGATGGCTGAACCAAGTGGGCGAGGGAGCAAGGCTTGGGCCCGGCCTGCACGGCCCCCTGACTTGCTCTCCTCACAGGTGCGCAGGGTCCTGAAGAGCCAGGAGGTCTATGAGAACTTTCTCCGCTGCATCGCGCTCTTCAATCAGGAGCTCGTGTCCGGCTCTGAGCTCCTCCAGCTCGTCAGTCCTTTTCTAGGGTGAGCAGTACTACCCCAGACTCTTCACAGGGGTTTTATTTTTGTACGCTCTATCCACCCTTCTTTGGGCTATCGCTTTTGAAAAACAATAGGTGTTTTCTTCGATGTGGTCTTTAAGTAGAAATTGTTATGGAGATTGTTACAGGTTCCCTTGCAGTTGTAAGAAAGAACACAGATCCTAGGACCCCTTCTGCCCATGGTAACATCTGAAGTCAGCACCACAACCATGATGGTGACGTTTGGGCAACCCATCCATCCTTGTAGGTTTCCGTTTTGTGTGTGTGTGTAGCTCTTATCACCTGGGAAGGGTCGTGTGTCCACCACGACAGTCAAGGTACTCAGTGGCTCCAGAACCGTAAGGGCCCTTGTGCCGCTGTTGCTATGCATGCCCGCATCCTTCCTGCTCCCATCCTTGTCCAGCCCCAAGCCCCTGGCGGCCCCTCATCTGTGCTCCTGCTCTAACCTACATAACAAAAGTGTTATATAAATGGAATTATACAGTATGTAACCTTTCAGGACTCGCTTTTTCCACCAGCATAAAACCCTGGAGATTCTCTTAATATAGGCTTTTAAAATTCTAACAATCAAGTTGCAGGAAGAATGAAAAACTACTTAGCACCCCAGCTGCCCAGAGAGAAACCCCGTTAGCAGGTCAGCAACCAGCTTCCGGTACATCCAGCTCCAGGGAGTGGGCCGCACTGTGTGGGCAGAGCCCAGGCCAGGGCAGCTGCTGGGCATGCAGCGGCGTTCTCGGAGGTGAATGCCCGCGCATAGTTCCTGCACAGTGTGCTTTAGGAAGGGACTGGCTGCACCCCAGGGTTGCCTCCCCCTCGTCGGTGCTGTCACATGGGACAGATTTCTTAGCCAGTCTCACCTCAGTTTCAGAAAGCTCCCCACGGGCTCTTAAACCCTTAAATAGAATCTGGAACATGGTGAGCATGCATTATAGACGACTGTGCGTGACCTATTTAGCCCCAAAGACACCCTCAGGGGAGACCACTTGGCTCTGACAGCAGGATCACTGCGCCAGCTGTCATAGTAACTGCACCCTTTCAGTAGGATTTGATTTGATAATTCATTTTAACATAAATCCAGGCGACGTTGGGGTAAATTACATGAAAACCTTTCAATCAACATACATTATACTCGTGAGAACATATCTACAGAGGGTGTTCCCAGGATGTGTCTCTCCCAGGGGAATGCTCCAGAGCAGAGCTTAGCTGACTATCTGTCAAGGGCCAAGGGTCAGGACTGCCCAACTCTGGCATTGTGCAAAAGAAGCCACAAGCAGTGAGTCCGGAATAGATGTCACTGTGCCAATAAAACTTTATTTACAAAGACAAGCATGGGCAGGTTGGCCATAGTTGGCCAACCCCGACCTCTTCCAGTCAAGGAACGTTGCTAACCCAGCGTCTGCCAGTCTAGGTCGTCTTTCCCAGCGTGTTTCAAGGCCATCCTGCAAGTGGCAGGGCCTGGCTGGTGACAGTTTTGGGGGCGGGGGGGTGCAGATTCACTTTCAAGTGGGGTTTGGGACGCACGTCTGACGCTAGGTCCCGCCTCTTGCCTCTCCTCTCTGACCTTGCATTCTGACCATTGTTTAACCACAGGCATCTACACAGAGCCATTCTGAAATCTCTAGATCACTCCCAGAAAGCCCCAGGGGTACCGACTTACCATTTGTCTTTATTTCTGAAGGAAATTTCCAGAACTCTTTGCACAATTCAAGTCTTTCCTGGGGGTGAAAGAGCTGTCATTCGCCCCACCCATGAGTGACAGATCCGGGGATGGAATAAGCCGGGAAATCGACTACGCGTCTTGCAAGCGCATTGGATCCAGCTACCGGGCTCTCCCTAAAACCTACCAGCAGCCCAAGTGCAGCGGGAGGACAGCCATCTGCAAGGAGGTAGCTCCCCAGGGCTCATGGCAGCTTGTGTGATACATGCCCCCCGTCCCCTGCAGAAACACTCATCACCCCCATGTGTCAGATGAAAGACTTTCAACCCCCCAAATGTTGAATAATGGATGCTGCTGGGATTTGGCAAAAGAAAATCCCTGATCAGAGATGACGGTTTCTTACCCTAGGCAATGTTTGTAAGCCACAGAGCCTGCGGTGCCAGCATAGGCTTTGGCACATTTCCTCCATCATTTTGCCTTAATTTATTCTTGCCATAAGCCTGCTCTGTTCCAGTTCACTGCCCTCAGTATGTTTCCTTTTAGCTTGACCATTGAACACTCCTTTGGGGTTAGTGGACCGGCTGTTACTGTGTTTCCAGAATTCAGGAGTACCTGCTGGATTCCAAAGTATAGTCCAGGTGTCAGCAGACTATGGCCTGTGGGCCAAGCCTTCTGCCAAACTCAGTCTACCTGTTGTGTTTGTCTGTCAAGTTTTATTGGCACACAGCCATGCCCGTTAATTTACGTATTGCCTGCTGCTGCTTCAGCAGGACAAAGGCAGCACTGAGTAGTCCCTGCAGACCACATGGCCCACAAAACCTGAAATATTTATTGTCTGGCTCTTTACAGAGAAGGATTGCCTTACCCCTGAAGTAGTATTTGTTCACTCAGTCAAAGTCACGTTTTCTCTTAAGGCCACTTTAAAATTAATTTTACTGTTTGTATGAGAAGGGGATTTCCTGTCAAATCAGGATGGTATTACTTCCGTATCGACAGTCCCGGCCGCTGGGGGCCGTCACGTCAGTAACAGTGTTTCCTCCTGCCGCAGGTGCTGAATGACACCTGGGTCTCCTTCCCCTCCTGGTCGGAGGACTCCACCTTCGTGAGCTCCAAGAAGACTCCATACGAGGAGCAGCTGCATCGCTGTGAGGATGAGCGCTTTGAGGTGCGTGTGCTAGCACTGGGGCGCTCTCGGCGGCCCTGAGTGCTAGCCAGGATTGGGGGGCCCAGGGGCATGCTGTTCCCCTGCCCCCCACCCCCATGGCCCTGCCCTCTCCCTCTCCCCTGCTCATCTTCCTGTCCCTGGGATGGATCCTGACCTCCTCAACAAGTCTCCTTTCAAGTATCGGATGCCAGTGCTTCCAACAGGGCAGCTTCTGGCAGGTCCCTTTTCTGCCTTGCTTTCCTCTGGGCTAGCTGGGCAGTGGTACCTTTTGTTTTCATTTTTAAGATACAAGTGTATATATTTGAATTTAATTACTTGAATTAAAATGAAGTTAGCTTAAGTTAATTTTTTCCAATTTTCGTGAGATCATTATAGGTTCACATGCAATGTAAGAAATGACAGAGCAATCCAGGTTCCCTCCCCCAATGGTCACAGCTTGTACGTCCGTCACAGGGTGACAGCCAGGACAGTGACGTTGACACATCTGCCCAGTGGGACTGTATTCATATGTGTGCTGCCTGTATTTACGTGTGTGTGCATGTGTGGTGTGTGTGTGTGGATTCGGCTCTGCAGTTCTCCCCCCTGTGGAAGTTCATGTATCCAGCCCCACCGCCAAGATACTGAACAGCTCCCCACCACTAGGACCCCTCATTCTGCCCTTTAGAACCCAGCGTCTCCCTCCTGGCCCCACCCTGGCCATATTGACCTGTCCTCCGTCTCTCTCACTGTCATAAATGGAAGCACACAGTATGTACCCTTTGGGGATTGACTCCCTCAGCCTGTGCCCCAAGAGTCATCCAGCAAAACGTGCTCTTGATGCCCCTGAAGGGAGTCAGCCAGCAGTGAGCAGCCCCGGGCCCCCGTCCCTGAGCCCCGAGTCCTGCATTTGCGCCTCCCTAGGTAGATGCCAGCCCCGCAATCAGGCCCCCAGACCCTCATCAGGCCCCTCCTCCTGAGGCCTGTCATCCCCCCTCAGACATGGCGTTCGTTACCTCTGTCCGAGCATCCCTTCTGCCAGCCCAGGCCCTTCCCTGTGGCCCCCAGGACCACCCCCGTGGCCGACCGTTCCTGCCTTCCTCTCCATAGTTAGACGTAGTCCTGGAGACCAACCTGGCCACGATCCGGGTGTTGGAAAGCGTGCAGAAGAAGCTGTCCCGGATGGCGCCAGAAGACCAGGAGAAGTTCCGGCTGGACGACTGTCTGGGGGGCACGTCGGAAGTGATCCAGCGTCGCGCCATCCATCGCATCTATGGCGACAAGGCTCCGGAGATCATTGAGAGCCTCAAGAAAAACCCTGTCACCGCCGTCCCTGTTGTCCTCAAAAGGTGTCCTCAGCTTCTGGCTGCCCCGCCACACGGGCCCCGTGGGAGCTCATTAGTGCCGTTTCTCACAGGCGTTAGCAGAAGGGGTGTCTGTGGGGTCTCAGGCTGGCTTACTAGAGTTTCCGTTTTTCCTTCATCTCCCTGTTCCCCTCCCGAGAGACAAGCACGGTTAATGGTCGTCCGTGTCCTTCTAGCACATTCCACCACAGACATAATCAGATCTGAACGTGAAGACTGGGACCTATACCGTGGCTTGCCTTTTGTTTAGGAAGACGTCTTAGGAGCCCTTCCATGCTAGTGAGCAGGTGTCAGTCGGTTAAGTGGTGGCCCTCAGTCGGGAGCCGAGCGAGGCCCCCACAGTCCCTTCCCTCGTGGGGCACAGAGTCGAGCCAACAGCTCTGTAGGGCGTGGTCAGCGGCAGGAGCCAGGCCAGGGAGGAGGTTGGTTCCGGCAGTAACACTGGCTGCGTTGGATCTCCAGAGCCTTTGCTTCCTCTCTCCCTCCTTCTATTCAACACAGAAGCCCGTGCACAGACAGGTCGGGATCTGACTATCCCGAGTTCAGAATGCGTTGGCTGGTCTGGGTGGACAGGCTGGTCCTATGCAGGGTGACTCAGGCAGGCGCCCCAGGTTCTCCCCATGTTGTCCCTTTGCTGAGCCCCTCTGGTCCCTGCAGGCTGAAGGCCAAGGAGGAGGAGTGGCGGGAGGCCCAGCAGGGCTTCAACAAGATCTGGCGGGAGCAGTACGAGAAGGCATACCTCAAGTCCCTGGACCACCAGGCCGTGAACTTCAAGCAGAATGACACCAAGGCCCTTCGCTCCAAGAGCTTGCTCAATGAGATCGAGAGCGTCTATGACGAGGTGAGGCCCTCCTCTGCCCAGGTCCGCGCAGGCCCCGCAGCTTCAGGCAGCATTGGATCTCTGGGCTTCTGCTTCCGAGCAGTTAGGGTTCGTGACATCACCCTCAGGGCTGTGTAGGGGTGAGGAGGGGTATGGCTGTGGTACCCAGACTAGGGCTGGCCAGGGAAAGGGCTGCAGCGACTCTGCCGTTGTCAGCAGGGGTCTCTCCCCTAGCTCCCTCCCTCCCTGCCTCCCTCCCCCCCCCACGTGGGCCTTGATGGACCTTCCTTAGATGCCTGATACTAGCAGCTTTCCCTTCTCCACCGCTGTTATATGTCAGGCAGTGGTAGAACACCCAAAAGGAACATCCCATAACCCTCGCTCGCAGACTTTCCTGTGCAGTACCGTTATCCAGATTTTAGCAGTGAGGAAACTGAGGCATGAGAGGTGGCTCCAGTTGCAGGAGATCGGGGCTCCACCTCCAGCCGCTGCATGGTGCCTTCTTGCCAGACTTGGAACATACAGGCTCCTGGGGCCCGAACCACAGAACTGAGGTAGGGCCCGGCTCTTGGGCTCTGAGGATCTGGACCTTTTAGAAAAGCACATAGGGAGCAAGTTACTCACAAGAGCCTGCAGTGGGAGGCTCAGCACGGAGGTGGAGGCCGCGGGATGTGGCCATCAGGGAGGTCGGCCAGAGCTCTGACGAGTGGTGAGGAAAGGCCACTGCTCCCAGACTGTACCCAGGTCACAGAGACAGGGAAGCTCCAGTGACCGAGCACCTGCCTTAGCAGGGTCACTTATGCCCCTTTATTCCTCATGTAAGCAGCCAGGGGTCATACCTCCTCTTAGGGTGCAGAACTTAAAGGCAGAGAAGCCAGGCTGCTTGACCTAGGCTTCTTGGCTCTTGAGTGACACAGCTGGGGGTCCCTGAGACCCTCTTGCTTCCTGCCTTCGTCGCCCTGGGGCACCCTCACCCCTGCAGGGCCCACCCTTCATCCCCTGGCTCCACCCTGCAGCGTCCAGCTGCCTCACTTTGGTCCACAGGTGGGCCCTCGAGGCCTGAGACCACCCCCCTACCAGATCCATGGTACATCGTCAAATTGGGGGTCATGATGTGGCCCAGCAGACTCACCACTGACCTTTGAGTTCCTTGGCTCTTTCCCTGGAGGCAAAGGGGGGAGGGACGTTTGGCTGATGAGGGGAGGCCCAGGCCCTGCCCTCAGGAGGTCCCACCTATACAGGGATGGAATCCACACTCACTTTTCCCAAAAGCCTGGGCGAGCCCCATGTCAGGGGCTGACATCAGGCAGCTCGAGGCAGTCTGGGGGAAGTAATGGTTGTCTTCACGTGTGGAGAAGAAAAATTATTAGCTAGATAATGACTGAAGGGAGGGGTGAACCCAGGGACCGAGCCAGTTCTGCAGAGAGAAAGCAGACAGGTTCATACAAAGGTCCTGCGCACAGCAGAACAGAGCTCATTGACCCTGAAGCATCAGCGGAGGGGCACCGGATACCCTGAGGCCGGAGAGGCTGCAGGGCGGCGTGCCAGGTGCTGGGGTGCTCTGCCGATCCGTGGGGGGGCGGCCTGGAGGGGTGTGATGGTGCTGGCTGTCCTCCTCTTGGCCAGGTTGTTCAATGGGCAGATGGTTGGAGTGGGCAGGTGAACGGGAGCAGGCAGGTGGCAGGCCTGTGCTGGGGGAAAGGACTGTGGAGGGGCTGTGGCAGGTGGGAAGGGGACAGGCAGTGTACGGGCCAGGTGTGAGCGGCTGCGGGAGGAGAGGGCTCCCCCGTAAGCAGAGCCGGGTCTTCAAGGTCTTTGGAGCATCCATGAATGAATGGTGGTGGGCAGAGAGGCCAGGGTCTGCCCTCAACCTCCTCGCCCCCATGGGAAGCTTGGACTGGGCAGCCCAGGTCAGCTGGAATTGGGGGACTCCAGGCGCCGCTGCAGGTGTAGTTGGTGATAGGGAGCGTGGTCCCCTTCTGGTCCTGCTGCCAGGCAGTGTGACCCCATCAGAGCCCCGCAGCCCCGGGTCCCTGTCTCGGGTTCTCCCCGTGGGTGAATGCTCACCTGATGGCCACCCTGTCCCCAGCACCAGGAGCAGCACTCAGAGGGCCGCAGCGCCCCTTCCAGCGAGCCACACCTCATCTTCGTGTACGAGGATAGGCAGATCCTGGAGGACGCGGCCGCGCTCATCAGCTACTACGTGAAGCGGCAGCCAGCCATCCAGAAAGAGGACCAGGCCACCATCCATCAGCTGCTGCACCAGTTCGTGCCCAGCCTCTTCTCTCAGCAGCTGGACCTGGCGGCATCTGAGGACTCCGCCGACGAGGGCCGGGGGAGCCCCCAGGGGCAGAGCGTGGATCCCGGTGACCGGAAGAAACCGGCTCCTGGGCCGCAGAGTAGCCCTGCAGAGGAGAAGGGGGCTGCAGGCGAGGGTCCCCCCGCCGAGCAGCAGCTTCCACCGCCGCCGCCACCAGCAGCGCACAAGGCCCTGGACGATGTCTACAGCCTCTTCTTCGCCAACAACAACTGGTACTTCTTCCTGCGCCTCCACCAGACCCTGTGCTCCCGGCTCCTGAAGATTTACCGCCAGGCACAGAAGCAGCTCCTGGAGTATCGGACCGAGAAGGAGAGGGAGAAGCTGCTTTGCGAGGGCCGCCGGGAGAAGGGCAATGACCCCGCCATGGAGCTGCGGCTGAAGCAGCCTAGTGAGTCCACCAGACCCTGCCAGAGCCCCTGGGTGACACACGGGTGCTGAGGGACAGTGGCTGCCCCTGTGGGCCCCGAGGGTTCCGGTTCATAGCTTATATAGGCAGAAATGTCCCCTCGCAGTTTTTCTGACTTTGCATTTTGAAATGATGACATTATCTCGGATGAGAAATTTCAAATGAGAAGTCACAAAAATAGAGTCCTGAGCACCCTTCCCCAGCCTCCCCGAGTGGTGGCACCCCTTCCGGCTATAGTGCCCTGGTAGGACCAGGAAACTGGCATTGCCAGACCACAGCCATAGCCGCTTCTCACCCACCCTCCCCGAGCACGAAGCTCTGGGTGCTTTCCCCTAAGCCTGGATGCGTGGAAGCACCGCCCACCCAAGCTTCTGTCCTGGAGCCCTGGGCCCACATTAGGAAACCCGTAGCGGGAGGTGGGGAACGAGCGTTGCTCGGGGGCTCGTGGCTGTGGCCCTGCGTGACCTGGTCCCGCCTGCCCTCAGGTGAGGTAGAGCTGGAAGAATACTACCCAGCCTTCCTGGACATGGTGCGGAGCCTCCTGGATGGCACCATTGACCCCACGCAGTATGAGGACACCCTGCGCGAGATGTTCACCATCCACGCCTACGTTGGCTTCACCATGGACAAGCTGGTGCAGAGCATCGCGCGCCAGGTGAGCAAGCGAGGGACGGGCGCCGGCAGGCTGGAAGGACGTGTGACACCCAGGGCAGCAGCAGCTCCCCTCGACTCCCTGCCTGATCCCACTTTGAAAACCTGCCCTCCCAGACTCCCATGCTCTGCAGTGCGCCCCGTGTCAGCAGCTTCCTTTTTCCTTTCCTAATCAAGGTAGAAATCAAGTAACGTAATAGCAACCGTTCTAAAGTGAGCAATTCAGTGGCATTTAGTACATTCACAATGTTATACAACCACTATGTCTAGTTCCAAAACATTGCTATCACCCCAAAAGGACACCCCGTCCCCATTAGCACAGTCTCCATCCCCTCCCCCAGCCTCTGACAACCACCAGTCTGCTTTCTGTACCTGGATTTGCCTGTTCTGCACACATCTCTTACTCACGGAATCACATGCTGTGTGGCCTTTTGTGTCTGGCTTCTCTCAGCATGATGTTTTCAGGGTTCATCCGTGTTGTATGTAGTGTGGGTCAGTGTGCCCTCCTTGCAGCTCAGTCATATTCCATTGTGTGGCTGGACCCATTGTGTCTTCCACTCATCCCTGGATGGCCCTCTGGGTGGTTGCCCCCTTTTGGCTGTTGTGGGGAACGCTGCTGTGAACCTGTGCAAGGATTTGAGTCCCTGCTGACAAGCCTTTTGAGGTGGTAATTTGGCCACTGGAAAGAATCTCAGCTCACTGGGGGGCGAAGGGGGGCGCGGTCATCAGCCTCATTTATAGGCGTGAAACATTGCTCACAGCTCAATGTCAGTGAGAGGAAACTGGTCGCATAAGTGTAAACAGCAAAGTCCCAGATGGGTCAGGTGTGGTCCTAAGTGTGTCCTGCTCAGTTACCGCTGCAGTTGTTCTTCAACTTGACTTTTGTTTCCTGATTATCAAGTAAGGCTGTTCACTGTAAAGCGGAAGAGAAGCCAGGAAAAGAATGTCCTTACTCTCCCACCCAGAAACGGTCACTGGGAACATTCTAGAAAAGGCATTTCCTTCCAGGTTTGAGAAACTTCTTATTGAGGTAGAACACAGAAAAGTGCCCAAATCTTAAGTGCACGGCTCAGTGGGTCTTCACGATGGATGCTCCCATCCACACCCCCTCCCAGCCACTCTGCACTGGGAACCTACTGCCCTGACTTCTGATCTTGAGCTGTGTGTAAATGGAAGTACGCCGCCCATCTGGCTTGTGTCAGGCAGCATGATTATGCGGCGTTCCTGGTGGTTGGGATGCCAGTGGCGCCTTCGTCCTAGCCTTGGAAGGGTTCCAGGGAATAAGCTCCTATTTGGGCCCTTGGAGCAGCACTGTATATCTCCTAGTGCCCATCTGGGCATTTCCTGCACCCCCTGGATGGTGTGGAGGCAGGCCCGCCGGCCTCGGTTTCCCAGAAGCTTCTGGTTTCCCAGTGGGCGCGCTGCATCCTGCCTGGGGCCGGGGATTGGCGCTCTCTCCTCTCTCCTGGGCTGAGGGGGCAGTGTGCTCTCATTGTGGTTTACATGACATTTCCACACTAGCTTATGGACTCGGCACCTTTTCGTCCCTCTGTGGCTGTTTGAATGTCCTGGCTTGTGAAGAACGCATCTACGCCATGTGCCATCACTCATCATTGATGAGTGAGAAGCTGCAAGTTTTCTGGCTACAAGGACACACACAGAAAGCTCTGTTGTGACACCCTACCCTTGTCTTCCGCAGCCTTCCCATTTCCCTCTGATGCAGGGCTGGGTCTGTGTCCCCGCTGTCATCATCCAGTCATGGCCAAGCGGCCTGGTGATGGGGAAGCGGGCAGACACCATGGGGCTGAGCGCTTCACCTCCGGGCTGGGCCGAGGCTGTCCCCAACGGGCACAGCTCTAGGGACAGCTGTGACTCCACCAAAGCCAGTTGGCAATGCCCTGGGCTGGCTGCTCACAGGGCCCTTCCATGCCGACATCTATAACCTGCCTTGGAGGGGCCGTGGCCTCCCTCTTTGCCTCTTTGTGTCTGTTTGTTTTTTAGCATTTCTTGTTTCCAGTAACAAGCCAGTGTTTATTGGGAACCTCCCACATGCCAGGCACTGTATGAGACCCGCGTGTATCTACATGTCACTATATTCATTCAACAGAGCAACATTGGGGTAGAACTCAAGGCCCTGAGTCCAGCCTGTCCGGCTGCAGCTAGTGCCCCGTGGGGCCGACTCACATGGTTTTAAATGTGTTTGTAGGAATTAAAGGAGTTCATTGTGTTTATAGTTTAACATTTAGGGACGATAACCACGCTTCTTTCTAACGCTTTCAGATAGTTAAACATCCGCATTTTAGAACATTTTCTTCTGCATTTATTCTGTGTGCTTCTCACACCCAGGCAGTGTTTGCTGCTCTGGTCTAGGTTGGTCTGCTCTGCTCTGGACTGGTTTGCTGTAGTCTTTTTCTGGTCTGGTCTGATCTGGTCTGTTCTGCACCCTGGACTGAAGTCACCCTCCATGGCCCATCAGATCCTGGCCTTCATCCCCATAGCATGGGCTCCACCACGTGGAGGGGGGTCCCCAGCAGGAGGTGTGAGCTGCGGCTGTGCTCGCTCTTCCTGGGGGTCACACACCTGGCACACCCGGCTCTCCCCACCAGCTGCACCACCTCGTGAGCGATGACGTCTGTCTGAAGGTGGTGGAGCTCTACCTGAACGAGAAGAAGCGGGGTGCTGCTGGCGGGAACCTGTCCTCCCGCTGCGTCCGCGCTGCCAGGGAGACGAGCTACCAGTGGAAGTCTGAGCGGTGCATGGCTGACGAGAACTGCTTCAAGGTGAGAGGCCAGCCACGCTCAGCCCATGTGTGGGTGGGGGGCGCCCCCAACAGGAGGCCCAACCGTTACTATAGCCCGGTGGGGGGCGGGGGTGTGCTTGGGCTCCCCCCTAATTCTGCTGCAGCTGCTCCATATGCATTTCCCACAACTGGGCCTCTGGATACTGGCACCACAGAGCCTGTGAGGTGGGCACCCAGCACCTGGTCCCTGGAGGAAGGTCTCGGCCTGGTGGCTGGTGAAGTCAGGTCACTGATGACCTTTCCACTTTGTCCTGTGTTGGCCCTGCTGTTCCCTTGACTTTAGGCTTTGTCCCTCACCTTCCCCAGGTGATGTTCCTTCAGCGCAAAGGGCAGGTGATCATGACCATTGAGCTCCTGGACACGGAGGAGGCGCAGACAGAGGACCCCGTGGAGGTGCAGGTGAGGCCACAGCGCCATGTTCTGGGCCTGTGCACGTGCAGGGCCAGGAGCCGCCATGGGCAGCGAGCGTCCGGGGCTCTCACCCCAAGAGCCCCGTGCACCAGCACAGGCCACAGGTTCTCCATGGAAGCCCAAGGTGGGGTGGGGTTTTCAGATGACCCCTCCGGAGACAAGGGTGTGTCCCAGGGCAGGAGGGTCGTGAGAGCCAGGCCACTCTCCCCCAGACGCTAGCTCCCGGCTCCTCCCATAGACACCATGGCATCCCCATTAAGCCCGTGACCCCGAGCTGTGTGACCTCTGTACCCCCTGTGCTAACGCTCAGCGCTCCGGCTCCCTAGCCCAGGAGGTCATCGCCTGGCGCGCTCTCCGAGTCGCACATCCCACAGGCGTTTTCCCCTGTGTCTCTCACAAGGAACCAGGCAGCGGACTTAGGGCCCCCCCTAATCCAGAGCGACCTCACCTTAACTTGATTATATCCTCAAAGACCCTATTTCCAAAAGAGGTCATGTATAAGTGCCATGGGTTAGGACTTAGACATGTCTTTTCTGGGGACACAGTTCAACCCATAATAGTGAACAGCTCTTCCCAATTTACCTGGGACATCCCGGTTTTATCCCCAAAAGTCCCCCATCCTGGGAACTGCTCCCAGACAAGCCACAACGGTTGGTCCCCTGACACTGCTGCATCAGATCCTTTCGTGGAGTTGAGCAGCAGTAAAGAAAGACATCAGAAATATGGTTTCTGTCGCTGCCTTTT
This sequence comes from Rhinolophus ferrumequinum, assembly GCF_004115265.2. Classification (NCBI taxonomy): domain Eukaryota; kingdom Metazoa; phylum Chordata; class Mammalia; order Chiroptera; family Rhinolophidae; genus Rhinolophus; species Rhinolophus ferrumequinum. The sequence continues at coordinate 50,258,681 of NC_046301.1, forward strand.
GACCTCGAGTCAAGCTGCTCAGATCTGTGGGCCAGGAGCGGAGCAGCCTGTCTGCGCAGGAGCTTTGTGTCTGGACAAACGGGAAGGTGCCGAGACCCTGGTGCCCTCACTGTGACAGCTGGCAGCAGGGCCCATAAGCCCAGCCTCCCTTGCAGTGTGGGCCACCCCACCACCCTCCACAGCCACGGGGCTCCCCTCCCAGTGGTCCTCCTTGCCTGCTTCAGGACTCCCCACACAGGAAACTTTTTCCAAGACAAGTGAGGGTGGAGGCCTGCATACCCTGCTCCTTCTGGAAGTTTCCAGAATGAGGTTTTGTTAAACTCATGTCTGGAGGAGCCTCTGGCTTTAACAGGGTGGACACTACCAGCCATGCCCACCTTGGATCTGGGTGGCCCCTGCAAGCCCTGCCGTTTGCTCACCCCCACCTCCAACTTGGTCTTTCCCTTTTGCTACTTCTGTTCATGTCCTGCTGTCCTTCTGGACCCCACTGTCCTCCTCCATATGGGTGCCTCCGTCCCCTGTGTGAACTTATACCACATGACAATTACAGAAAGGTCATTACACAGAAGGGATTTCTCCATTTAAGCACAAAATGCCCTAAGGTGCCTAATCCTGGCTGGGTGTGCACATCCCACCCTAGCTGCAGACGGGAGGTTTCCTTCATGCGTCAGGGTCTTCAACAGCTGCCATCCCCCTAAAGCTTTGGGAGGGGTGGGGACACATCCCTGGGAGCCCTGGGCTCCGGTGCTGGCAGAGAAGCCCCGTGCACGGGAAGTCACAGCTGTGTCTCACTCTGTCCCCTAGCACCTGGCTCGGTACGTGGAGCAATACGTGGGGACTGAGGGTGCCGCCAGCTCACCCACTGAGGGCTTCCTGCTGAAGCCTGTGTTCCTGCAGAGGTGAGAGGACCCGCAGGGAGGCTCCCTGTCGTTAATTGATACTGAACAACAGTGTTTCCTCCATCTGGGAGCGCTGCTTGGGCACCTGATGTGTGTGAGGTGTGGCCCTGCCCTCGTGAGGTCAGGGGTGAGCGGAGCAGTAATCCTAGGACCATGAGGGTACAAGGGAGCTGCGTTGCCTGAGAGAGGAGAGGGATTGGGGCGGCGGTGAGCACCCTGAGGGAGAAGCTACCGGAAATGGCAGCCATTCCAGAGGCAGGAGTGATGGCCTCTGGGACCCGGTCTCATCTCAGGCCAGGTTGAGACAGTGGACTTGAAGATCAGTGCAGGCCATTGGTGGGTGTTTAGATTCAAGTGGGGACCACCTGCCAGGTGGGGACCTGCCTGAGAGGAGGGGTCCCCAGGGTCGCAAACCCACTGATGAGAAGAGAGAGGGTCTCAGATGAGACTGTCCCAGTGAGGAGGGAGGCACATGGGTGGGAGAGGGACTGAGGAGAAAGAGGGGGCCCTGGGCAAGGGGCTAACCTGTTGGAGGGACCAAGGAAGCAAATGGGAGGAGCCAGCAGGGCCGGCCAGGTAGCCCCGCCCGGCGTTGCCAGCACGAGTGTGTGGCTGGGTTTGCTTTTCCCTGGAGTGAAGGGTTTGGGTGGTGGTGTTGAGCTTTGATTTGCATCTCCCTGAGCCCTGGGGAGTCCGGCTGAGGATTTCCTCATCCACAAATCCTCCCCTGGCCCCCAGGAACCTCAAGAAGTTCCGCAGGTGGCAGTGTGAGCAGGTGCGGGCCCTGCGTGGCGAGGCCAAGAGCTCCTGGAAGCGGCTGGTGGGGGTGGAGAGCGCCTGCAACGTGGACTGCCGCTTCAGGCTCAGCTCCCACAAGATGGTGTTCATTGTCAACTCGGAGGATTACATGTACCGCCGGGGGGCCCTGTGCCGGGCCAAGCAGGTGCCCCTCCCATGGCCCTCCTGGGAGCGGGGGGTTCCCTGGGGCCCCGAGATACAGCCCGCGGCCGGCTGGGGGTCCCCAGGCCCCTGACTGTCTCCCCCCCCCGCCCCCTGCAGGTGCAGCCCTTGGTCCTGCTGCGGCACCACCAGCACTTTGAGGAGTGGCACGGCCGCTGGCTGGAGGACAACGTGACCGTGGAGGCAGCCGGCCTGGTGCAGGACTGGCTGATGGGCGAGGAGGATGAGGACATGGTGCCCTGCAAAACGCTCTGCGAGACAGCCCACGTGCACGGCCTGCCCGTGACCCGCTACCGCGTGCAGTACAGCCGCCGCCCGGCCTCTCCCTAATGTACCCTCACGGCCACCACGACGCGCAGCTTGCTGCGGTCACGTCCTCAGCCTACGTGTCCATCGGAGCATTTTCATGAACCACCTAAGGGAATCAGAGCCTCCCCCAGCCTTGCTGCTCCAGGCTGCCAGCTCCAGAGAAGGGGGTTGTGCCGGCTTGCAGCCCCACACCGCCGCCCCTCTCAGCTCCTCAGCTTCCTTTGGGCCTGTCCTGTGCTGAACCTGAACCCCCTGCACTTGAACTCTGGGGACTCAGCCCCCACCAGAAACCGGAGGATCCACACACTGGCAGAGGAACAAGCAATTGCATTCACACACCTGTCGGGCGCTTACCTCACAAGTGCCAAATCCCTGGGCAGGGCCGCACTGGTCCTTTTGTGCACAGGGCACGTGGAAAAGTCAGTGACAGACCACGCAAGGGTACACATGTGGGAGGGGTCAGTGTTCCAGAGGCCCCAGCACCCAAGGAGTCGGGCCAGTGGACCTGCTTTAAAAGCATGATGTCCTTCCTGAGTGGTTCTAAGAACTTGCAGAAACTTTGGGCGGTGGTGACGCCCACATCTGGCAGAGTGGACGCTGGCCTGGCCCAGCCGGCACACAGGTCTTCATCACTTTGAAAGTGGGAAGAGCCCTTTCAGCCGAACGGTTAGGATTCTGTGTTTACGTCAAGACTGGGGGTGGACAGGCGGCACTAGAATGGCCCGGACGACCCCGCTCTAGAAAACAGAGACGCCAAATCCCATGCTGATCTGGCAGCCGGACTCGGGGTCTGTGAGAGGGCAGGGCGCGGCCCAACGCGACTGCCCAGCTTGAGTGGCCCACGCGGGGAGGCCGTGGGCGGGTTTATGTACCGAAGATGGACATGCTAGAAATACATATATGCACACATATTTATTCCTTGACGCGCTCTCGGTGGTTGTAACTTCTGCAACAGTGAAGACCCTCGGCTTCTTGGGGGGTAAGAGCCCTCCTCATACCCACCATGACACTGCTGATCCTGCAGTCGCCACCTGGGGAGGGCATGGGCGTAAGGGGCTGAGGCAACCGTCCCCAGAGGCATTCAAGGCTTTCTGTGCCAAGAACACAAGCAGTTCAAGCTGGGGACCAGCTCTTTACATTTGCGGCACCGCTGAAAGCCCTGGCCAGGCCTCTGGTACCGTCAACAGGGATCCACAGACAGGTGGGCCCAGAACGAGCTTGTGTAGCCTCCTCTCTGCTGGCGCAGCCCTCGCCCTCCTGCCGCTCAGCTGTGCCATACCCGTGCTTCCCAGAAGTGGAGACGTGTTTCTAGAAGTCACCTGTGGAACTTGAGGTTCATGAAGGCTTTCTAGGCCTGGGCCAAGGCCATGCGTCCCTGCCGGGGTCTCCCTGCCCGTGTTTTCTTGAGTGTAATCCAGGCACTTTGTCCTCATCCTTATTTTTAAGAAGGGAACTTAGCCTCGGAATTCCTGAACCAGCCCCACCTGGCAGCCCCTTGGGGAGCCCACAGTCCCCCTGTGCCTCCACAGGGGTCTGGGGTGCGGGCCAGACCTCCGAGCCCCGACCCTGCATGCTTCTAGGGAGCTCTTGCGTTTTTGAAGAATTTCTGTTCTGGGGCTTGGACTTCCTTTGCAGCTATTTTGAATGTAGTTTCCTTTTCTATTTATTTGCACATTAAAGTTAAAAATTAAGTATTGACGTAAAGCTGTGAGGTTCCGTCTGTCATTTCCTGCCGGTGAATCACAGGGCGGCTTCGCCTACCAGGTGAGTCAGTAGGAGCCACAGGGCGTGTGGCGGGGAGGGAACCCGGCCTGAGGAACCCGCACTGCACCTGCACAATGTGAGTCACCTTTCCTATGGGCGGTGCCCCAGCCGCATATGGGACCGTTTTCTAGAACATTTATTCCCCATTCAGTTTTAATAGTCAGTAGAAATGTGAGATGTTCCCTTCTAGTGCTGTGTGAGCAAAACCTGGTTTCAGGACACGGTGTTTGCTCTGAGCTTTCCCCACCCCTGTGCATGTGATACCAGGTCCTGAGGCCTTTGCTCCCCCAGGGGCCTCCCCCTTCCTCCCACACCTCCTACATCTTCCCAATCACTGTGTCCCCCAAACATCTGCAGCACTCCCTCCCCCCCACCTGGCCTGCCTCCACTCCTCCAACCCCACCTCCAGATAGGGGGAGCCCCCAGCTGTGCTCAGGGGCCTCTCAGTTGGCACCCCTTGCGGCTTCCACAGCAGAACTGGCCAGGCCAGCCCCTCCAGCCGCATCCTGTATCTTCTCCTCCCCTCAGCCCACCAAGTGCCCACGGCCAGGTCTCACCTGTCAGGTCCCTGAGCTGTTGGCACCACCCTCCCCACCTGGCCAGTCCTCTCCCAGGACTTGTCCTTACCTCACTGGGGGGCCATTGCTGCTTCCCAGGGACCCCTTACGCCCATGTCCTACCCACCACCACGTGAACTGCCCGTGGTGGTGTCCAGCTACCCTTCCAGAGGGTCAGGAGTAGCAGGGAGCTTGACGAACAAGGCTCCGGCCTGGAGCCTATGTTGGGGGTGTTCAGGGGCCCTCAGCAGCCTTCCTCAGTCGGAAGCACTGGGAAGAGAAGCCCTGAGGTACAAATGGTGGCTTCTGTAGCTCTCACGAAGGGCGCCTGGTCCCAAGAGAGCAGACGGGAGCCAGTCCCATTGTGGTGGGCAGAACTGAGATGGCCCCAGGATTCCTGCCCTGGTGGACACCCCAGCTAGTCCCTGCCCTCCAGTGGCCTGTGACCATGATGACGTTCCTGGACAGTGACTGAAGGAAAGGTCTCCCACTGGCCTGGGAAGTGGCAGCTCCATGTTGGGGAGGGGCACAACGGCCACAGATGAGAACCTGGCAAGGGGACACCTAGACTGCAGGCTGGTGAGGCCCTGGGAGGAGGTGCCACCCACTGACCAGGCTCCTCACCCAGGAAAGCGCCAGACCTTAAGGGCCTGTTGTTTGAAGCCACTGCTTCCCCCGCAGCGGATTAGGTCACGGTGAAAGGACAGCCCTCCCTCCTCACTGCCCTGTGCATCCCCTCTCCTCCTTCAGGCGGGCTGCCCTGCCCTTCCTTCCCGCATGGTGGAGGGGGTGGCGTGTGCTGCTTGCGAGTCAGTGGGGGAACAGTTCAGGTGGGACCTGATGAACATTTACTGTTACTAGAGGGGTGTTTGCCTTTCTGGCTATTTGCGAGGTACAACTAGCACTTTTTACACCCAATGTCCTGGCTGACAATGAGGCTGATGGTTCTATAAAGCAAGCTGACCTAAAGGCAGTCTTAGGGGTCTGTGGTGGGGGTAAGACATGCCTCGTAGGAGCCTGCAGGGATTGGGGTGTGGGGTGAAGCCTCCATAAGCTGGGGCCTTAGGAATTCCAACTCTGCCCTCCCATCGTTCTCCAGTACCTTCTCCCTGCTGCCCTGAGTGTGGAAACTCCAGACCATGGCACGGTCGAACAGACTCAGATTTGGGGTCCCAGGGTGGAAACTGTCATGCAGGGACTCAGCTCCCGCTCCCCACACAAGAACGCAGGATATGGTGAGGCCAAAAAGGAACACCCACGGAGCCATGGGTGGGGGAGTCATACCACTATATTCTCGCTGGCAGCTGGTCGAGACACAAAAGCAAACATCTGCCAGTACCCCAACAAGGGATCTTCCTGTACCCCAGGCTTGCTGGCGGCCGGGCAAGACACAGGAAGTAGGATCCACACGATCCGCAACCCACCATCCGCAATCTGCCGTCCACTTCTCTGCCAACCAACCAACCCCTAGCCTAGCAACGGCAGTTATATCAGTGGCTAATGGCTGACCAGTCACAGCTGTTGACCATCTACTACGCGAGCCAGCACCTTTCCATGTGAAGCCGAGAGCCTGGAAACTGCTGTCCTGTCTCTGTCCCCACACTCCACCCCTATAGGGTCTCGCCTCACAATCTACGGGACAAGTGTCTTCCGCCAGGGGCCCCGTGTCAGGAACCCAACTCATGAGAAAAAGTTTCAGTCTAGTTCAAGTAATGTCCCAGGGGGTGTCCCTCGATGTCCACCTACTTCTAGGCACAGCCAGGGTTTCTCAGGGCACTGTGCTGGAACAATATGGGCTCACAGCTGAGGTACTTACATATTCTCCACGGTGGCTGGTAGAGACACAGGAAGTAAACATCTGCCTGCACCCCACCAAGGGGTCTTCCTGCACTAGTCTCGCTGGTGGCCGGGAGAGACCGCTGATGTAGGATCCACACGATCCACAATCCATCCGCAATAAACCGTCCGCTTCTCTGCCAACCAACTAACCAACCCCCTTGCGTACCACGGCAGTTATATTAGTGGCTAATGACTAACCGGTAACAGCTGATGGCCACCCAGCCACAGTGGATGGCCATCTGATCACAGCTGATGGCCATCTAATAACTGGCCAGCACCTTTCCACGTGAGGCCGAGAGCCAGGAAACTGCTTTCTGGGACTCTGCCCCACAGAAGCTCAGGGCATCTGGGGTTTGGAGGGCTGGACTTCAAGTCTTGGCACCCAGCAAGATGGGATCACAGCCCCCTCCTTTTGAGTCAGTCCAGTGGGTTAACGTCCTGCTCACAGAGGCCCAGCCTGGGCACAAAGGGAGTTGGAGGCACATGTGGGAGCTCATCTGGCTTCAAAATACAACATAATGACAACACAGTTCCCACAAAGACGGCTACCTGAGAAGAGTTGCTTTGGAAGGACTTGGGTTTGTCCACTCCGAGACCCCCACCTTCCACTGAGGACAGTGAGGTGCGGGAGAGGTGGTAAGGGAGGGCCTCCGGGGTTCCTGCCGGGGCTGGAGGCTGAGGAAACCCAGGACTGCCTCGCTGCTGAGTCGGGCCTATTTGCCTTTTTTTATCACCATTTAAGAAAAGTTTTAAATTATGGTAAAATACACACAAAATTTACCATGTTAACCATTTTTAACAGCACAGCTCAGCGGCGTTAAGTCCATTCACATCGTTGGGCAACCATCACACCATCCACCTCCAGAACTTGTTCATCTTCCCAAACTGACACTGATCCCATGAAACACTAACTCCCCCTTTTCCTCCCCCAGCCCCTGGCACCACCGTCTGTCTACTTTCTGTCTATGAATCTGACTCCTCTAGGGACCTCATATAAGTGGGATCACACAGTATTTGTCCTTTTGTGTCTGGCTTATTTCACTCAGCATCATGTCCTCGAGGTTCATCCATGTGGCATGCATCAGAATTCCCTTTCTTTTTTTTTAATAACCACTTTTTTTTTTTAAGGGGAACAGGACTTTATTGGGGAACAGTGTGTACTTCCAGGACTTTTTCCAAGTCAAGTTGTTGTCCTTTCAATCTTAGTTGTGGAGGACACACCTCAGCTCCAGGTCCAGTTTCAGTTGCCAGTTGCAGGGGGCGCAGCCCACCATCCCTTGAGGGAGTCGAACCGGCAACGTTGTGGTTGAGAGGACGCCCTCCAACCAACTGAGCCATCCTGGAGCTCAGCGGCAGCTCAGCTCAAGGAGCCGTGTTCAATCTTAGTTGCAGGGGGCGGAGCCCACCATCCCTTGTGGGAGTCGAGGAATCGAACTGGCAACCTTGTGGTTGAGAGCCCACGCTCCAACCAACTGAGCCATCTGGCACTAGCCCATGTGGGAATTGAACCGACCGCCTTCGGCTTTAGGAGCACGGAGCTCCAACCGCTTGAGCCACCGGGCTGGTCCTCCCTTTCTTTTTCTTTTTTTTTTTTTTTTTTTGGTGCCGAAACCGGGGACTCCCTTTCTTTTTAAAGCTACCTTTCTGCCTTTTTTAAACACAAGCTTTCATGGAAAGGGACACACATACAGAAAATTTCAATTGTACAAAGAAGCATACAGAGAAAAGTAAGGGACCAAGTCCTTCTCCCCAAAGGCAGCTGCCCGAGGGTCCCCCAGGAGGTGCCTCTACATGGCTTGTCTTCCAGTTGGGACAGGACAGCGGCCTGCACCTCCATCTGCCTTGTCTGGGATCCCTCCCTCCTGCTCACACTGGATTGTCTTCGTGAAGGGGACACCCTCTGCCCTGTGCTGCCGGGAATATCCCTGTACAGATGCCATCCTGCAAGGTGTGTGTCATAAATTCCTGGACTCAGAACCCCTGAGTTAAACTGCCCTCCTTGGGGGACCCCAGTCTGCCCTGGCCCAGTGTCTCCAGCCCCCCGTTCCCCTGCACAGGTTTCCCTGGAGGGTGGCAGAGGGTCCCCATCCCAGTTTTCCTGCACTGAGGGCATCACCAGTCATGTGGTGCCCAGAGATATGGGCATGGGACTGAATTTGTCACTGGTACCAGTGGAAACTGCTCAGAAATGGGGGACAGCCTCCTGGCTGAGACAGGACAGCCTCCTGCCTCAGCGGCAGTGCTCTAGGCCTTGGTCCCCACCCCCCACCCTGGGGCTGAGGGCAGGGACCTCAGCATCTCAGCCTCCAGCCCCACTGTCTAGGCTGCTCAGTCACTTCCTGCGGGGCCCGGAGTGTGTGACTAGATTAGGGCTTGTTGTTCCAAGACACACCATATCTGATCCCTTTTCCCACCCCTGTGCTTTTTTTCTTCCTTGACCCCCCACCGTCCCCTGGGGGCCCTCCTGCTCCCAGACATGCCCCCTGCCACCATGGCCCAAGGATGACTGCACAGGGTCGAGAACCTCCAGTGAGGGGCTCCCCCAGGGCAGTGAGAGTGGAGGCCTCTCTGGGGCCTGCAGGGGCATGAATGAGGGGGGAGACTGAGTGCAGGGGAGAGGTGTACCCTCCCCTCTGAGCCTCAGTTTCTTCATCTGCACAGTGGACCCCATCTGAGTGCAGAAATGTGGAGGGGCCAGAGAAAGGAGGGCTCCCGGGAGGGTGGGCAGAGGATCCTCTGTGCTGGCCGCCTCCCTTGGGCTCAGATATGGTTATGACCACCCTCCCCGTCACACCTGGGACCCCAAGCTGAGGTGGGGCCAGGAGAGGAACAGAAGGAACTTCCAGAACCAGCCAGATGGACACCTCCCAGAGGAGACTGCAGCCAGGATCCCTTCAGACCCCCAGGGCAGTACATGGTCAGCGTCAGAGGCTCCAGCCAACCAGTGACACCTCCTTGGCCATCCCCAGCAGACCCCAGACTCACAAGGTGCCTTCCCCTCTCCACACTTCACTTTGTACCTGCCCAGGGGCAGCCCCCACAGAAAACCTGGGGTGCTTGGGTGTGTGTGTAGGGGTGTGGGGGTGCTGGTTCACCTGCTCTGACCTCTGACCTGGAAGGCAGGGCTCTCCTCTTGCCTGCTAGAGACGGAGGTGGGAGAGGCTTCGGGAAAGGCCAAGAGCCCCTGACGGGGAATGTGACCTGGAAGGCTGTGCTGTCATGGGAACTGCGACTGGCCAGCAGGAAGTAACCACTTGGACCACAGAGGTTTCCTGAGCTGGACAGGGGCCGGTGGAGGTGCTGCAGCCTAGGACGTCCTCCCCCATCTTACTGGCCCAACACTTGGACACCGTGAAGCACCTCTGCCAAAGTGGTGCCAGCCAGCAGGCCACCTTAGGTCATCCGTGGGCCACCCATAGGCTGGCTGGAGGCAGGGGCTGGTTTATCTCACCAGGCCGTGTCTGCTAGCCCTCTCTGCCCTCTGCCTGTGCTCAGGAAGCTGGGGGCGGGGGGTCTAGCAAACGGGAAGCCGGAGTTCAGTCCGCCGCGGCCTAGAGCAGCCGGCACGGAGCTCCATCCAACAGCATGTGGGTACTCCTACTGCTGTGTCCCCTGGCCCTGGGGTTCAGCCTGGAGGGTGGCGCTCAGACCCCCAGCATCTACGACGAGGGCGGGAGCACAGGGAGCGGAGATGGTGAGTGACTCCAGGCGCTGCCTGGGGCTGTGCAGGCGGGTATCAGAGATGGGCAGGACGCAGAACTGGGGTCCCACCAGCCCAGTCCTGAAGCCAAGGGACTGTGTCAAGCTCTGTCCCAACAGCCTGGAGGTTCCTGAGTTGGGGCCTGGACTGCAGCCCCTGGGGGCGTCAGTGGGGAGGGCAGCACCATCTCACTGGAGGTACTGGCTGAAGGGCAGGAAGGGGGGTGATGCCTGGGTTCTCAGTGCCTCCATCCTCCTTCCCTCCCCCAGATGGCACCCTGGGACCTTGGACCAGGCTCCAGGCAGCGACCCCTTGCCCACCTCAACCACGCAGCTTCCCTGGCTGGCACTGCGCCAACAACAGCGACACTCTGGAGCTCTGGGACAACTCTCGGGCACTGCTGCTGGGCTGGGTGCCCACAAGGCTGGTGCCCGCACTCTATGGGCTGGTCCTGGTCGTCGGGCTGCCCGCCAACAGCCTGGCACTGTGGGTCCTGGCCACGCGGGTGCCTCGGCTGCCGTCTACAGTGCTGCTCATGAACCTGGCAGCCGCCGACCTGCTACTAGCCCTGGCCCTGCCACCCCGCATCGCCTACCACCTGCGGGGCCAGCGCTGGCCCTTTGGCGAGGCCGCCTGCCGCCTGGACATGGCCGCGCTCTATGGCCACATGTACTGCTCCGTGCTGCTGCTGGCGGCCATCAGCCTGGACCGCTACCTGGCTCTGGTGCACCCACTGCGGGCCCGCGCCCTGAGAGGCCAGCGCCTGGCCACTGGGCTCTGCACTGCAGCCTGGCTGGTAGCAGTCACCCTCGTGCTGCCCCTGGGGCTGCAGCAGCAAACCTTCCGGCTGTCGCGCTCGGACCACGTGGTCTGCCATGACGTGCTGCCCGTGGGCACCCAGGCCTCCCACTGGCGCCCCGCCTTCCTCTGCCTGGCTGTGCTCGGCTGCTTCCTGCCCCTGCTGGCCATGCTGTTCTGCTACGGGGCCACTCTGCGTGCGCTGGCGGCTAGTGGCCGGCGCTACAGGCACGCGCTAAGGTTGACCTCACTGGTGCTCGCCTCGGCCGTGGCTTTCTTCGTGCCCAGCAACGTGCTGCTGCTGCTGCACTACTCAGACCCAGACCTGGACGCCTGGAGGCACCTGTACGCCGCCTACGTGCCCAGCCTGGCACTCAGCACCCTCAACAGTTGCGTGGACCCTTTCGTCTACTACTACGTATCAGCTGAGTTCAGGGACAAAGTGCGGGAGGTGGTACTGCGCCGGGTGCAGGGAGCCACCAAGACCTCCAGAGAGAGGGGCAGCCCGGGCACAGGCACCCGGTCCTCGTCACTTGTGACCGGCCCTCAGGAGGCAGGGCAACAGAGAGGGGTTGTACTGGGTTAACGAGGGTGCCCCCCAAGTTCATGTCCACCAGGAACCTCTGATGAGCTTGTTCATTAGGATATAGGGTCTTTGCAGGTGTAATGAGTATGAGGTCATATTGGGGTATGAACCCCTCATGACTGATGCGAGATACACACAGAGAAGGCCATGACTACGGAGGCAGCGATCAGGGTGAGTGGGCCACAGGCCAGAACACAAAGGGCTGCCGGCAGCCACCGGAAACCAGAGAGCATCCTCCGAGGGACTCTCCCGCAGGCTCTGCAGGAGCCAGTCCTGCCCACAGCCTGATCTCAGCCCAGCCTCCAGAACTGAGACAATAAATTTCTGTTGTTTAAGTCACCTGGCTTGTGGTACTTGGTGACAGAAACCCAGGAAACCATGACAGGGGTAAATGCAGATTCCCGGGCTCAGCCGGCTCTCTCGTGTCCAAGGTGGGGATGAGAGGAGGCTGAAGCCACCCTAGACCAGCTGGAGGTCCCTACCGAGGAAGCTTAGGCCCCCCACCCCCTGGTGGCTCAAGAGTCTGGGAGCCTAACTGGTGGTCCTTGTTCTCAGAAGCCCAGCTTCTGGCTCCAGGACAGGCGTCAGGGTACAGGGCGTCTCCTGAGCAAGCAATGCGGAGACCCCCACTCTGTTCCCCAAAGCCTTGCGGAACTCATCATTGGGAGCAACGGGGCTTAGTCTCCTGCTAGCTCTTGGCTGCAAGATGTCACTTCTTCCCCTTAACCTGACATCTGATTTTTCTCATTTGATGTTGACTCCCCTCCCCCAGGACCTGATAGGAGGGGAACTGGAGAAGGAACAATATGGGCTGGGGGCAGGGGGCAGCTTCGGCCCTGTGACCCCCACCCCTAGCCATTTACAGCCTCTTCTGCACTGAGTGGGAAGGGGTAACGGCACTTGCCACTCTCCCCCTCCACTCCAGAGAGTGGCACAGTATGTCAGGAACCACTGAGGCATCAACTATGGGAGTCAGCAAGCCCCCCCAGGCAGAGGGGAGTGGGGGCCATTCCTGGACTCCCCGCTGGGCCTATGTCTCTGGTCTGGAGAAGAATGAGCTGGTGAGCAGGCAGATCTGGGAGACACACACACACACACACACACACACACGGAAGTGTGAGATCAGCAGTGTACCGACATCAATAGCCTGGTGTGATGATATATACTAGAGTTTTCCAAGATGTTACCACTGGGGGAGTCTGGGTAGGGATACTGGGACCTCTTCTCATTGGTGTAATTTCTTACAAATGTATGGGAATCTGATCATTTGGAGGTGCAGGTGTGTGACATCCGCCTCCCCACCCTACTTTGGAAGACTAGGCTAGGCTATAGCTGGAGGAACAGAGACCCAGGAGGCAGACGGAAGCTGGGGCTTCGGCTTTTGGGGCCGTCCCCTCCACACCCTCACCCCCAGGCCAAAGCCCGTCAGTGACTGTGGAAATGAGCTTTTATTACACCAGCGGCCTCTAGTGATTGAAGAATGGGGCCTCAGCCAGTGAACCTCTCTCGTAGACTGGCGAGGGGCAGGAGCACGGGAAACGGCCCATGTTCACGACAGGGACCCCATGGATTGGGGCAGCCACCTCAGGCATGGACAGGTAGGTCTCTATGCTGCCCCCAGTGGAGGTCTGAAATAAATACCACGAGTGGGTGGGGGTGAGGGGAAGACAGGCGGATGCCCAAGGGATACAAAAAAGGAATCAGACCACAGCTGGAGAGGAGCCCGGCAGGGAGGCAGGTCTGAGTATGCAGCTTCAGTGGGGCATGAAGCTGGGGCAACCACCCCCCCCCAAGACTGTGGAGGGGGTGGCCCTCCAAGTGGGGAGCCAGCGGACCAGGGGCTCATGGGGAGAGCCCAGACCGTAAGAAAACCCAGGTTCATCTGCCCAAGACCTAACATTCAGGCACCTCTGGGACAAGACTGGGGCGGGGTGGGGTGGGGGTTGAGGTGGGGGTGGTGGTGCGGGGCTGCGACAATTCGGGGTCAGCAGTCTGGGTGCCCCAAAGGGGAGGCTGGGGCTTTGCATTTTGGAGAGAAGCAGCTTGTTTTGTTTCAAAGCTGCTGAAGACGGGATGAGTGCAATGTCCTTGATTTGGCCCGAGTCTTGTCGCCTCAGAAACAGCCCTTTGGCTGTGAGTTCTTCCCAGAAACGGCCCTTCTCCGGGGAGCAGAAAGTCCGGCTGAGGGAGCTGCTCTGGCCTGCAATGGGGGGGTACATCCGGTCCTGGAATGGAGGGTGGGGAGCCTGGAGCTCCAGCTGCAGCTGGGGAGCTTGGGGGGGTGCAAAGAGCCTCCAGCCACCCCCACAAAGGCCTTCCCCCTGTGGAGGTGGGGGCTGGGTCCCCAAGAGGCCCGTCATCCATTGGGGAAGGTCAGGTCTCTGCGGTTCTCTTCATAGGGTTCATCTGGAGGTGGGAGTTACTTGGGGCAGGGTCCACAAGCCCACCAGGCAGTCCAGGAAGTTCTCCCATCAGTGGCTCCGTTCCAGCAGAATGGACCGGGACACGACGCAGCCAAATCATGTCTTGTTCTGCGCGTTAGGAGGAGAAGCCGCTCTGACTGATGGTGAGAGAAGGAGAAAGATGCTGTGGGCTGCGGGGTCGTGCTGGGATGGGCTGTGCGCTCTTCCCTGATGCTGCCTCCACGTGGCTCAGCCCAGCTGCCGTGGCCCATTGAGACTCACGGAGGGAGCCTGGCTCCTCAGACCCCTGCCCACCCCCACTCGGCCACAGTGGTGGGCAGGGCATTCACTTCCGTGAAGAGCTGAGCAGCTGGTGTGGGACCACGCATCAAATTGAGAAACTATCTGGGGACCTCAACCCAGCTGTGAAAAGGGAGGAACAACTGATACAGGAAACAACACTATGTATCCATGGAAGGGGACCTCGGCTTAGTAGGCCAATCTCAAAAAGTTACATACTCAACAGTTCCGTTTACATACTAGTATTCCTGAAATGACAAAATTACAAAGGGAGAACAAATGAGCAGTTGTGGAGGGGAGGTGGGGGTATCGAGGGAGTGGCTATAGAACGGTGACAGGGATCCTTGAAGTGACAGGCTGTTCTGTGTCCTGACTGGGGTGGTGATTACACATATCTACACGGGAGGAAAAATTGCAGACTCAATTGGAAATAAGCGCCCACGAAAGGGGTAACATAAGCATAAGAGGGGTGGATTGTATCGATGTCAATTTCCTGGTGTCAGGTTGTACTCTAGTTCTGCAGGATGTTACCACTGGGGGGCTGAGATCTCTGTTAAATTGCTTGTGAACCTATGATGATCTCAAATTTAAAAGTTTAATAAAAATCGCTCCTCCATAATGAAAACAAAAACAGACCCTAGGAAGGCACTGGAGAGAGCTGGCAGATACTGGAGGCAGTGGCAACACTTGGGAGTTTAAAGCTGTACATATGACAGCTACAGCCTGAGGGATGGGTAAAGAGAAAAATAGAGACGTGGCTTCAAAGGTGAAACAGTTTTGGGCAGCTGGATGGCTCAGTTGGTTAGAGCGCGAGCTCTGAACAACAGGGTTGCAGGTTTGATTCCCACATGGGCCAGTGAGCTGCGCCCTCTGCAACTAGATTGAAGATAACGAGCTGCCGCTGAGCTTCCGGAGGGGTGGCCGGATGGCTCAGGTGGTTAGAGCAGGAGCTCTCAACAAGGCTGCCAGTTCAATTCCCGCACCCACGGGATGGTGGGCTGCGCCCCCTGCAACTAAGGATTGAAAACGGCAACTGGACTTGGAGCTGAGCTGCACCCTCCACAACTACATTGAAGGACAAAGACTTGGAGCTGATGGGCCCTGGAGAAACACACTGTTCCCCAATATTCCCCAATCAAAATTAAAAAAAAAAAAAAAGAGTGAAACAGTTTGGGCAAAGTAGTACAATATTCACACCAAGTAGACTGGAAAGTTTAAGGAGGTATATTGTGAACACTAGAGCTCCACTAAAAAAAAAAAATAAGGCTAAAACAACACTAACTGAATTAAAATGGAATTCTAAAAAATTTCAATTAATTCAAAAGAGGATGGGAAGGGAAGAACAGAGGACAAAATAAAAATATTGCAACAGTAGCTCCAAACCCAGCCCTATCGATAATTATATTAAATGCACATGAACTAAACCCAGTGCCTGGTGCAAGATGGCGCACCCCTGGGGCTCTGGGACTTTGGTGGGTGCTGATGGAGAAGAATTCCTACTGGGTTTGCTGAGTGGGGATGAGAACCAGACTTCGCCACTGGGCTGGTAAGACCCTTGTCAAGGAAGTCAGGGCTTAGAGGACAGAGCCTGAGGCCTGACCGTGCAGCCAGCCCCAAGGACCTGACATACACCTGAGCTAATAAATCAACCTGCTGCTTAACCCTCTTGAGTGGAGTTTGCTGTAATTTACACCCAAGGATTGACCTCCCCCAGAAAGTCTGCCCAGAAGCCCCCTCCCAGCCTCACCCCACAGCGCTCTCGGTCTGACCACTTCCCTTCGGATAACAAAGATTCTCTCCCTGACCAAACTCTATTCAGGCTCCTCTGGGCTTTTTCAACAAGGTCTCCAGTTTTGGACTTTTGTATTCATCTCAGCGCCGTCTAATTGTAGCAAGAATCCTGCTAAGTCAGTTTAGCCAGAATCCCCACCCTCCATATCTGATCACTCTAGTATCTAATGGGGTTCCTGTTCCCCCTTTATCCCCCAGGGGATGATTTCTGATCAATTACCAGGCCTGCCTTCAGCAAGAGTACCGTTAAGTTGCTTTAGCCAGAGTTCCCCTTACCCCTGGTATCTCCTCTTAGTAATTTTTCACCCACTGACTCCCTTCCTGCTCCTGGGCTACAAATCCCCACTTCTTGTATTAGGAGTTGGGTTCAAGCTCTCTCTCCATTGCCAGACTCCCTCTACCTTCTTGATAGTTCCACGCCTCCCCTCCAATAAAGTCTTCCTTGCATCACGAATAATTTTTTCTTTAACAATGGTCCCATGCCCAGTAGGTCTCAGGGAGGGGTCTGTCGTGAGGTTGAGCCTCCGAAGGGGGTCACCTGAGAGCCCCGTGGAGTGAGGCTGGGAGAGGGCTTCTGGGCGGCCTTTCTGGGGGAGGCCCATCTTTTGGGTGTAAGTTACAGTACATTCAACTCAGGAGGTTTAAGCAGCAGGTTGATTTATCAGCTCAGGTATGTGTCAGGTCCTTGGGGTTGGCTGCACCATCAGGCCTCAGGCTCTGTCCTCTGAGGGCTCACTCAGCCTCACCCTGCACATACGGGCTAGTCTTTGAGGTGTGTTGCATGGACTTGAGCCGGGGAGACAGGATCCCCCACCTTGTCCTGGAAACCTGCAGGCTGACCCCTCCACTGTCACTCCAATTCCCTGCCCTGGTCCAGGGCAAGTGGGGGAGGTTGGGGATGGGCCCAGCTCTCACCTGTCTTCAGCCTCCCCCTCCAAGTCCATGGCCTCATGGCCCCCCAGGTGCCCAGGGTCCAGGGGCGCGGGGTCATAGTTGTAGTTGTAAGCAGAGACTGGCGTAGGCGGCTGCTCTGGAAAGAAGGGGGAGTTAGTAGGTCAAGGGCACTGGAGGGGAAGGCAGAGAGCCCAAAGAGACCAAGCGGAGGCGGTGCATGGCCCAGAGCAACAGACAGGAGGCGAGAGGGCATGAGAGGGGGTGAAGGGACACAGAGACCAGAGACGGGGAGATGCAGAAAGGCACAAAATTGGGGTGGGGTGGGAAAGATTTAGCAAGACTGAGAAGGAGATGCAGAGACCCACACGCCAAGATATTGAAATAGGGAGGACAGGAAGCCAAAGGAACAGAGAGATGGAGACTGGGGGAGAGACCCAGGGGCCACTAATAAGAGGGAAAGCTGAGGGGAGGTGGAGAGATAGAGAAAGCCGCGTGAAGCAGGGGGAGGAGAGACACAAACCCCTTTGTGGGGGAGGGGAGAGAATCCAGAAACTGAGATTCGGGAGGGGCGCCATAGGGAGAAGAAAAACTAAGTGGGAGGAGAGTTGTAAGGGTGGGGGACACAGAGTGGGGGAAGAGAGGCTCTTGTCACCAGGAACGGAAGCAAGGGCTGCTCAGCCAGGCGGTGACCAAAAGGGAAAAGGGAAAGAAGGGGAAGGGAAGGGAGGGAAAGGGGTGGGGAGGGCAGAGAACAGGAGAGCGTGATGCCAGACAAGGTAGAGGAGGTGATGGAGGAGGATGTGTGATGGAGAAGATGGGGTAAGGCATTCCAGGGTGAGGGGGCACCTCCGAGGTCGGGCGCGGGTGGGTCCTCACCGAGGTCGCAGTGGCCAGGGGGCGCGGGCTCCAGCCTCTCGCGCCCGCGGCAGGAGGCCTCCTGCAGGCGGCAGGCGTTGGCGTAGACGACACCGTCAGAGCCACACACTGGGTCCTCGTGAACGCCACAGTCACGTGAGCAGCCGCAGCGAGTGACTGTCGCCCCCTCCTCCCGGGCGGCTGTGGAGCCCCGCTCGCCAGGCGACCAGCCTGGGGGGCGAGGCGAAGTTGACGGGGCCCAGAGGACCCCATCCCCCATCCGGGCCTGCCCTGCGTCTCCCGCGGGCCTAGGCCTGAGTGGGGGACACTCCCTGGGGGCCCAGGACCACCCCCACCCAAGGGTAGGGATGGAGCGTGACCGTTACTAGGAGGCCCTGAGCCTTGACCTAGTGTAATCTCTTTCAAATATTCGTGTAGTACTTACTAAAGTAAAATTTTAAAATGTTTCAAGTTTAAATTTTAAAAGCAATCTAAGCTCATTTCAAGAAGTTTGCAAAATAAAGGGCCAGAGGGGGGACCTCCCGGGCCGCTCGCTCAGCCCTTCACGTCGGCCACTCCCGGCGCTCAGGGGGAGCGCCCCGCTGTCCCTCCTCTCGATTGTGGGAGAGGGAGCGGCTAAGGTTCTCTGAACCTCTCTTCTGCCCTGCCCGGCCCCACCTGCTCGTTCTGACCCTCCGCAAAGAACTCGTGCCCTTGACCTGACCAGAGGCCACGTGCTGCTGCCTCACCAGGCTGTCCCCTCCTCTGCCCCTTCCTCCGCTCAAATCTCAGCTTCAATCGGATGGCCAACACCCCCAGCCCCCAGGCACGCGGCTGGGGTTGGGGTGGCCCCGTCCACTCACCGGGGCCCTGTGCGGCGGAGCGCTCCACCTCGTTGCACGCGGGGCCTGTGCACAGCTCCTGCGCGAGCGGGCTGCGCGCGCTGACATTGTAAAAGCGCGTGGCCTCAAAGGCTGTGGGTGGAGGGGGCCTGGTGAGCATGTGATGGGGTGACAGGGTGAGGAGCCCAGCTGGGGTGCAGGAAGGTGGCGCGGGCCTACCAGGCTCGTAGTAGTCGTACACGGAGACTGGCAGCGCGGATGTCCTCCCGACCACATGTTCGCGGAGCGCCCGGAACCGCACGCATGTCAGGCACTGGCTGGGGATCTGCGGGGCAGCGGGCGGCTCAGGCTGGGCGGGGGCCACGAGCCCAGGGCCTGAGCTCCCGCCTCCATGGCATGCTCTGTGGCACCCCAAAGCGTAGGTCCAGAACTGGCTTATTTCAGCGTACTCAGGAGGTGTGAAACACAAACCTGGCCCCATTTTCAGTTCTGTGGGTCCTTCCTTCCTACCTGGGAAAAGGTCTCAGCTGGCTGTTCAACCCCTCCATCCCTGCAGCAGGGGCCCTCCTTCACGGTGTGTGTGACACTTAGTACATTCACAATGTTGTACAACCATCACCTCTATCTAGTTCCAGAACATTCCTGTGACCCCAAAGGGGACCCCGCCCCCATTAGCACTCACTGCCCACCATCAATCTGCTTTCTGTCCCGATGGATTTACCTGTTCTGGACATTTCATATCAATGAGATCACATGCTATGTGGTTTTTTGTGTCTGGCCTCTTTCACTTGTCATGTTTTTGAGGTTCACCCCAGTTGTAGTGTGTCTCAGTGCTTCACTCCTTTTTAATGCCTGAATACTATTCCACCCCCGCCCCAACTTTTTCCACCCCAACCAACTGGCTGGGGCACACTGGGGATTTGCTCAACCTGGATTTACCTCCCAGTTTCTTTTTCATGATACGAGATAGTTGGAAGACCCACACTGGGCCATGACCGCTGGCCCTCACCAACGCTGAGTGCCAAGGAGACCTCTGCCACTGCTCCCAGCAGCCAGTACCTCATCAAAGTAGAAGAGAACTCTGCGTCCAGCCACCTCGTACCTCTTCAGCGCCACTTGCTGGTCAAGGAGCAGCTGGCAAGGAAGCCAGAGGTCAGGGGTCTGCCCAATCCCTCCGCCCCCAATGCTTGCTTCTTCCCCAATCTCTGCGGGGCCCACCCTGGTCAGTGGGAGGTAGGCCTGAGGAAGCTGAGGTCCCAGAGGGTGGGGGGTTTGCCCACTGTCACCAACAAGACCCCATGGCTGAGTCCAGGGGACGGCAGTCAGTGCTCCCCAGGCCGTGCCAGCCCCCTAGCCTGGAAGAAGGCACCCAAGGCTGGTTACTCCTGTTCTAAGCACCTACCTCCCCTCCGCTCCCTGCAGCCTCCTCCCATCCAGCCCCAACCACAGGCGAGGCCTCCCTGGGGTCCTCCAGGGGCCCAGGTGAGCCCTGTCATGTTCCTGCCTCACCTGTACCACACGACCACCACCCCCCTCAGCCTGCCTCCTGCCCCGGAGCCTCTCT
Source organism: Rhinolophus ferrumequinum (assembly GCF_004115265.2). Lineage (NCBI taxonomy): Eukaryota > Metazoa > Chordata > Mammalia > Chiroptera > Rhinolophidae > Rhinolophus > Rhinolophus ferrumequinum. The sequence goes on from NC_046301.1 coordinate 50,278,741, forward strand.
GCTGCTGTCCTCCTCCCCTTGATGCCCTGCCCAGCATCCCATCACCACGACTCCCAGGACAAATCCAGCTTTCCTGCACCGCCCTCCCCACACTGTAGATCTCCTCCGGCCCAGGCAAAGCAGCCCCCGCACTTTGTGCACCAGCCCGTCACAAAAGGGCACACACAAAATGAGATGAGTCTGTCTTGAAGCAATTCTGCTGAAGCCTTCTTCCACAGCATGGATATAGTCAAGGGGCCCCGTGGGAGACTCACCCGTCTAGAGAGCCCCCACCTCTCCCTACCAGCCCCTCGGCAGGTAGCCAGCTCAAAAGCACCCACTTTGCCCAGAAAGGAAATAAAAACAACCACTTCATTTTATGAAGGGCTTGGAATTTGCAATTGGTACAGGACCACTAGCCAGAGACCCCAACTGGCCCCTGACGGTCAGCACCTCCTCACCTGCTCCAGGCTCTCCATATCCACGCGGAAGCCCGACAGCAGGGGCACCTCCAGGACAGCCATGTTGGAGGACCCTGCATGCAGCCACCTTCCATGAGACGAGAAACAGGCCTTGATCTCCAGCCCTCACGGTAGAACTCATGGCCCCTCTACCCTCCACCACCCACATGGCTGACGTCCTGCCTTGGGCCCGACTGGTCGGCCATCAGCACACACACAGTTTGCTGTGTCATCAGTTAGTCCATTTCACAGCCGGGACACTGAGGCCTTAACAGAGGGTCTGGGCCTGACCCAGGTCTATAGACTGGGCCGTGTTTTGTCCCAAACCTCACACTGTGTCCCCAGCATGGGAGTCCAGGTGACTGGGTGCTCCCCAGTGCTAGCCCTCAGTTTCCCCTTCGGTGACATGGGGTGTGATAATTGGCCTTCGGGGCCTGCTACATGCCAGGCCCTCCCTGTGCCCGGTGCCAGTGATGGAAGGAAGGCTGACACTCACAGAGGAACCTACAGGCTGTGGGCCCAAGGAGATGGGGTGGCCAAAGACTCTGGGGTGGGTGGGGAAGGTTTCCCGTGGGGTGAAGCCTGAGCAAGCCATATATGGATGGCACACAGTGGGTTCTTTCTAACACATCTGAGGGAGGACTAAAGATGTCCCCAGCAGGTCTGATGGGACCAGACAGTTGGGGCCAGTCCAGCTGCTTCCTGTTCCCCTGCCCCATTCGACACTGGCTGAGGGTCAAGTTCCGGGCAGGTGTCTGGAAGGGATGTGGTTGCTTTGGGCTCCCAAAGTGTCACCAGGGCAATGAACAGCCTCATGGGTAGCAGCATGTGCCACCTTGAGGACCCACTGTGGCCCAGTCCTGGGGCCACCCTTGAGAAACCGAGAGGCTGAGCTGGTGCGTCACACAGGGGCCAGCAACACCCATCCCTCCCAGCAGGCGTGTCGCACCTGTCACTGGGGTCTGCTGCTGCATCCATTCAGAAGTTTGTATTTCCCTCACTCATTTCAAAAACCCTGTCATGTAAGTGACTACAATTAAGCTTTTCTGACTGTGATGTAAGAGTCTGACATTAAGTTTTTGATTGTCGAGGCATCTATTTCAGACACTGATGTCAAATAAACTTTTGCCAGCTGTATGACACAGCTACTCGATAAGGAGCCAAGTCGCCCCACCCACGAAAGGCCCCTTTCAGAAAGCCCAGGGTGACCTATATAACTGACTGCGTAAGCAATCCTGATTCTCCCTTCCCACATCCTAATTCCCACTCTTATGTTTTAAATTCACCAATAAATAGTGAACCCTATAGTGAAATCCTAGACACCCCACCCTTGGACCCCAATAAAGGCAGAGCCCCAGGTCTGTGCTTTCTCTTTTTCTCTCTCCCCACCCCTTTGCTGTGTGGCCCCACGCATGCCATTTGCCCTGCAGGACCTGTGAGCAATAACCCTTGATTTTTGTCCCCTGCCAGTTGCAGCTGAGGTGTGCCCGTCCTACCATCGCAGTAAGGACCACATGGACCCGTGGAGCCACAGCATTGGAACCTGTTGGGGGAAATGTCTGTGGGGCTCGCTGCAAGTGGTCTGGGTCCAGGTAAGTGGCCCAGGCATTCATAGCCCACGATGTGACTACCAGTAGGCTAGGACGGACACAAAACCATCCCCGAGCACAGGGCAGGTGGCCTTACCTGGTGCATACTTCCAGGGTCACCTGGTACTCCTGGCGGTGCTGGTCAGCTGCAGGGTCGTCGTCATCGGCCGAGGAGGCTGGGGCCGGGGACTGAGCCTGCTCAGCCTCGGGTTCCTGGAGGCTCACGAGCAGCTGGAAGGCTGGCTTGGCCACTGGGTCCGGCACGTTGTAGGTGACGTCAATCTGTGGAGGATGGGAGGACGAGGCTTAGGGGCCCTCTGGGTGGAGGAGGAGAGGCAGGGTAGGGCACGGTGGGGGACAGCCAGAATGACGATGACAGCAACATCAGGGAGAGTTCAGGGAACCGCTGTTATTCCATTTAGCCTTGAAACAGCAAAGTGGGCCTGGAGCTGGTCATCATCCCATTTTACGTATCTCAAGACCAGGTCTAAGCACTGTGTTGTCTGGGCTTCCATTTTAGAGATGGGAAGGCTGAGGGTCTCCAGGCAGACTTGCCCTCTCACCACCAGCCAGAGCCTGTGAGGCCAACTTGCCTCAGCCCAGAGCTCAGCTGAACCTCAGGACCTGCTGACCGAGGGGATACGGGGAAAGCAGACTGAGGCCAGTCCAATGGATCTTCCTGGGGGAACCCCACACCTGAGGGGACATGGGGTCACCGACCGTGGGCCCTGCCTTGGGCAAGGTGGGATACATATGGGGTCTGATGGTCTGTCCTGGGTTCTCTCAGGCACACACATCCACCCCACACAGCCTGGCCTGACACTGAGCTTAGAGCCTCCGCCTGCTTTCCTGGGTTCCGTGTTCCAGATGCCACTGTCCTCTCTCCCCAAGCCTCACCTGCATCAGGCAGCAGCCTTCACCCTTGGCACTCACAAACAGCCCTGTGGGGAGGCTGGGGATCTGGGGAGAGAAGACGCGGTGATTCCCCCATAGTCACACATGGGCGGGCAGGCCGCTGGCCCCCACCCCCAGCCCTGGGAACCGTACCACCGCTGTCTGCAGGACCTTCTGGTTGGCCCTGTGCAGCCCGAAAGTCTCCTGGTAGTCCAGGTTGGTGGAGGCCAGGGACACAGTGAGGTTGACACCGCCAGCATAGGACAAGATGGCATACTCTGCCAAGGCCTGCAGAGCCACACAGGTGTCCTGGGGACAAAACGGGAGGATGCCCTCAGCCCCAGGACTGGGTTGGCCAGTGGTTCCTTTACACCCGTCCCAGGAAGTATGGCCAAAATCAGGGGCACCATGGACCTTCCCTGGAGGCCAGGAACCCACGAGGCTGGAACAGAGAGGATTGCGTGCAGGCCCCATGGAGCTAGGGCCTCAGACAGAGAGTGGGCATCTCCATGGAGGCAGGGGCTGGGTCCCTGTCCCAGATGCCAGTGCATGTGTCCCTCTTGGACTCCATGTCCCCAGGGGCTGCAGGCAAGGAGCCTTCCTAGGACTTGAAGCACCGGTGGCTTCCTGGTCAGCTCTGAGCCCTGAGCCTGGACCGTACTGAGCCTGCCTAGACCCGAGCCCCTCCCTCTGGCCCTGCCCGGCTCGCCTGAGTGGAGGAGAAGCCCCCTAGTGCATTCCGCTGCTGGGACAGCCACTTCACCACAGGCAGGGCAGTGGCCACGTCGCCCAGGAGGGTGTAGGTCAGCAGGGCGTAGGCCGTCATTTCCACCTCGGCAGAGACCACTGCAATGGAAGAGGCAGCTGGGGCGCTTTCAATGCCAGGACCCAAAACCCAGCACCCACGTCAGGCAGCAGGGGCGGGTCAGGCAGTACCTGCCTGAGACATGCCGTCAGTGAAGCTCAGGAAGGTGTCCTTGTCCCCATCCCGGGAACCTGTCAGGCTCCAGTGTGTGACCCCATCTGTAAGGCCAGGACAGGTCAGGGGCAACCCCCTACTCCATGCTCAGTCTGGCATCCCAGGGTGGGCGTCAGTGCATGTGGTCTCACAAAGAGACCCCAAGACTGGACCCCAGTGGGAGGAGGGTTCCAGGAGGAGATGGCTGGGACAGGAAGGGCCTTGAGGCTTTGTCTCAGATCTGCAACTACGTAAAGCCCAGCCCCTCCTGGACCCCTGGCAGATAGTACCAATCCATGACTACCTTCTTGCACCCCTAACAGACATCACTAATCAATCCATCCTACACACCTGGCAGACATCACTAATCAATGGCCTCCCTCCTGGCTAAGCCCTGATATGTCCCCAGGTGTCCCCACTCAGCACCCATGAAGTCACTCCCCATTTGCAAAGGCTCCAAGGATGCTGAGCTCATGTAAGCTGTAAAAGGCCCTCAAACCCAGAAAGAAACAAGCCACCCCCACTCCCCATCCTGAGCATTTAGTCCTGAATAGACACCCTCCTCCAGTTGGTCGGCTTCAGAATTTTACTTTCTAACTTTTTTTTTCCTTAAGTAGTGAAAACAACTCTTCAGGTGATGTCTTAAGCAGAAAAGCTGGATGGAAGCTCAGCCCCAATGCAGTTGCTGGGACTATGAGGGGTGGGGAGTGGGAGGGAGGGGGGTGGGGGAAGGAAACGCGGTTTGGGGGCATCCAGAGAAGTCACAGCTCAGTAACTGGGGCTCTCCCAACACAGTGGGTAGTCATTTTATAGTCGGGGAGCCTGACACCCCGACGATGAAAAAGCTTCTTGAAGCTCATCCAGTGCTGGGAGGCAGGATAGGAGGGAGCCAGGTGCAGACCTCCCCTGCCGCCCAGCAGTCTTGCAAGGATGGTTTCCAGAAAGCCCAGGGGATCCTCTGTTGGGGATCCCTGAGCTCTGTCCATCCTGGCAGGGAGGAGATCAGTATCCCGTTTCACAAGGGAAGACAGTGATGCTTAAGCTCAAACCACATAATCAGATGAAGCCACTAAGAAATGTAATAATGAACGAATAATAGAATAGAATAAAGTGAGCAAAAGATGCCTCCTTACTCCATGCATGTGTTCATGAACTGTTTCCCGGGGCTCCAGGTGGATGGGTCCCACACTGTGGCTGCTGGGGTGGCAGGCAGGGGACACCTACCCTGCATGATGGCCAGGCTGCGGAGCTTCCGCAGGGCCGCGGGGGCTGCCGGGCTGCGGAGCAGGGTCAGTGTGTAGGCGGTCAGGGCACTGATGTAAGGGTCTGAGGCCAGGGCCACGTTGGACTCCAGAAAATGCTGCGCTCTGGCAATGGCACCCCTCTCCTCCTGTGGGGTGGGGTGGGAAGTGGAGCCCTGGGAGGCTGCTCTGCCCCCAGCTCACCCCCCACCCCCCACAGCTTCCCCGGTGTGCCTGGGGAGAATACTGGCCCTCGCTCTGCATCCCTCTGGGACTCCCACTGCCTGCAGCCCCAGCTTTCACAACCCCATCCTCTTTCTTTTATGTGGCTCCAGCTTCTTCCAAATGACGTCTGAGCATAGCCGATGAACCCAGAAAAGCTCTGGGAAAAACAGGCAGAGCCCTGGACACCCCACTCCATCCTACTTCATCACCAAGCTGGCTTCTAAGACCACTGCTCTCCTCATCCTCCAGACCTCGCCTCAAGTGTTGCCTCCTTCAGGAAGTCCACTAACCCTGATCACGCTCACCCTCACCCCCATGCGAGCAGCTAGAGGACAGAAAACCCAGTCCCTTGTCCAGTAATGGGCCAAGGAGTTAAGATGACTGCCTTAGTGTTGAAGATCACAGAAAGAATGCTGTCCCAAAGCGTTCTATCTTTAGACCTGGATGAAGCATGGGAACCGCCGCAGAGGTGTGGTGCCGAGATGTACCATGTACCTCCTGGGGCATGTGCCAGGGGTGACATAGCAAGTGAATCAGACCCTAGGCCTGGCCCACACACGGCCTGTAGGGGAAACCACTTGCCCAATGCACCTGCCCGGTCTCCCAGGCCCCTGTGCTCACCTCTGAGGCTGCGCCAAGCTCCAGGAGCGCAGCCACCACGTAGGCCGTCAGTGGGACTGTGCCGTGGATCCCACCCTGCAAGAGGACGCAGGCTTCACCCCGAGCCAGAGGGGTCAGCCCCCACTGTACGGGCCCCAGGCAGCACGGGGGGCAGACAGGGAAGGGCCAAGGCACCGGCAGGAGGCCTGAGAGGCCACTCACCTGGATGTCCTTGTTCAGAATCCTGCCCACGGCCGGGAACGAGCCATCTGCCCGCTGCTGCCTGATGATCCAGCCCTTGGTGGCCGCCAGCTCCCGTGGGTCAATGAAGATGAAGCTGCGGGCTTGGGCAAAGGACTTCAGGACAAAAGCCGTGAGCCTGAAACAGGACCAGGAGGGGCTGGGGGTTCGCAAACCGGGTCACCTCCCACGTGCCCTCCGAGAGATGGCAACATGCTCCCCACGTTGTCCCAAGCCTCCACTTCTTCGTCTGTAAGATGGAAGAGTCCCGTCTGCCCTCACAGGGCTCTTGAGAGCATTTGATGGAAGTGTGTGGGCACCCAGCTGGCCTGATGATGGAGCCCAGTCTCCCTGCGTGGACCCTCCCACCCCACCGGCACCCAGGTCTGCTCCTCGCATGGCGCTCAAGGCCTTTCTATGAGCCGACCCAGTCCCACCTCCCCCTGCCAGGGGCAGGAGATTTTCCTCGTTGCCCTCCACAGCCTTTCCCCAAGAGTTGCCCAATCTTGCCGAGAGATCCTAGCTCTTGCTGGGGAACTGGCAGCACGGTATCTGGGACACTTGGACCCTCTGTGGCCCAAGCCAGCCACGGCGATGGACATTCCAGTCCCCAGGCCTGCTCATGGCTTTGAAATGGGCACATGAGGTGATGATCGGAGCAGCTGCAGCCATTTTGCCACCACAAGGGGATAAGCCACCATACTGATGGAGTCTACAGGGACTGAAGGAAAAATCCAGGGGCCCCGATACAGTGTGGGGCTGCCAGACTGGCCAACCCTGAAGCCTCTCCAGTGTCGTGGTGTGAACGGATATTCAGAATTGCTTTCCAGCCAGTTTTCTGTTGCTTGCAGCGGAAAAATTCCCACCAACCCACGAGCTTCAGTTACTCCATCCAAGCCCTGGATGCGTTCCTGCTCCCTTCTTCACAGGACGAGATGCCCCTTATCTCTGAACACTCAGCCCAGGGGTCTCTCCCCAGAGGAAACCTCCTGGACACCTTCACTCTGGGATGGGTGCCTCTGGGCCCTCAGGACCCCCCACTGGAACCCTGCAGCCCTACCTCTGTGTCACTGTTGTCCATTCTTGGCTTTAGGCCACCCCCTGGCTCCCGTCTCCCCAGCCTGCCCTTGCCCCTAGCTTGCTCTGTATGCAGCAGCCAGAGGGAAATTACAAACCCTGTGTGAATGGCTGGGACATGGGGGCAAAGACAGAACTCAGCTGCCCGTGTGCTGGGAACTGTGGAATTCCCACATTCTGTTACACAGCTCTCTTGACTTTTCCATTTTTAAAACACAATCAGGGATGAACAAACGGGTACATCTCTATAATGGAACATAGAGAAATGAGCTATCAAGCCACAATATGACATGGAGGAACCTAAAATGCATATTGCTAAGTGAAAGAAGCCAGTCTGAAAAGGTCATAGACTGTCGGATTCCAATTCTCTGACATCCTGGAAAAGGCAGAACTATGGAGACAATCAAAAGATCAGCGGTTGCCAGGGGCGGAGGGGGAAGGAGGGATGAACAGGCAGAGCACAGGGGACTTTTAGGGCAGTGGAAGGACAGTGTATAACATCGTAATGGTAAATATGTAACACTGTACATTAGTCTAAATCCATAGAATGTACAACAGCAAGAGTGAACCTGATTGTAAACTATGGACCGTAGTTAATAATGATATAGCAATATTGGTCCACAAACTGTAAGACTAAGAGCAGGGCCTGGCACCTAGCAACACTCACTGAATGGACAAATGAATGAGCGAATGAATGAACACTGGTGCACCATCTATAACAGATCCTGAGTTTTAAGGCTTCAGTGCTGGATCCTCTGAGCCAAGTTATTCAGGGAGAAGAACTAAGCATCGTGGTGAGTGCACTGAGCACACCCATGCCCTTATCGCCATTGCTTCTTGGATCCCAGTCCTGAGAGTCATGTGTGGTGAGGAAACAGACTCAGAGAGGTTGGGCATGTGGTCTAAGGCCACACAGCTCACCAGACAGAGGGCGGATTTTTCCCGCTCCAGAATGGATGCTGCTGCTACAGCTTGTGCTCTCTGCAGCCTCCTCCTACAGGGACCTTCCATGGGGGAAGGTGGAGGGAGAAGCTTCTGGGTGTCACATCTCTACCACTCTGGTGGAATTGGTCGTGCTCGAGCTGTGTGTGTGTGTGTGTGTGTGTGTGTGTCCACGGTGGGAGGGTATATCATGAGTCATAGCTCAGTATTTCTGACCAGCAGAGGCCCCTGTGGGTTGCTGCGGCTCAGCCAGCTTTCAGAGAGTGAGTCAGTGGCTTTGGCCATCCCTGGGTCTGGCGGGGGCCTCTGCTTGCCAGGGCATGACTGCGGCCTTGCATGAAGGGCTGTCAGTAAGGCAGAGCCCTAGGGCCAGACCTGGGACAGTGGATGGGCTGCTGGGGGACAGGAGGCTGGGCCCCTCTGGAGCCAATTAGCGACGCTGCATACCCCAGGGCTCAGCCAGGCATGTCCCCACTCCCACGGCCCCTGGCACTGTGGCTGTGTAGTGGACACCATTGACTTAAGGACGCAGCTGCTGCAGGTTGGCACTTTGGGAGAGGGAGGCCCTCTGGGGTCAGTTGGGGCTGCCCCCCAGTCTATAAGCCCCAAAGTGGACGAGGCAAATCCATGATGATGCCACAAACTGCCATGGTCCGAGGATCCCAGGGAACAAGAGTCAGGTGTGCCAGCCCCCCACTGGGCCCTCCCTGCCAGAGTCACCCCAAAAGTCAGAGGGAGCCGCTCATGAGGGAACCCAGGCCACTCCTCCCACACACCCCAACCCAGGCGTCAAAGCAGTGGTCTGGCCTCTCCCAGCCCATCCTTTTCTGCTGGGGTTACCCTCCATCCCCAGGTGTAGTGGGCTCTGAGGAGGCCCCGAGTGCCCAGGACGTGCTCCCAAGGGGCCAGAGAGCAGTTCCTGGGTGCTGTGCAACACCACCAAGAGCAGGAAGAGTAACAGTAACTGTCACCACCACCCCGCCACCCCGCCCCATCCAGGGCTAGGCAGAGCCACCTGCTTTCGCCCCTCTGAACCGTGGGGGGAGGAAAACGCTGCCCCATTTCACAGGCAGGATGCTTGTCACTCTGGGGATCAGGCCCCAAATTCCTGGCCTCGCTGTGCTGGATGTGAGGCTGTGGCTGCAGCCGGGGGCAGAGGGTGTAAGCCTCGGTGGTAGTGCCAGAAGTGGGGACTCACCACATGCTTCCTGATGCGTCCCGCTCCCCGAAAGCACTGTAGGAGCCATCCTGGTGTTTGTAGGTCAGTTGCCGCTGGTAGCCTGTGGGGTGAGCAAAGGGGATAAATAGCATCCCGCTGCGTGGCCTGGCTCAGGCCAGCCAACGTCTTACCCTGGGACCCCCGAACAATGCCACATCCACATCTTGGATCCTTGAAATTGTCCTACGTTATATCTGGGGTCCTTGAAAACTGCCCGATGCGACATCAGGGGCGGCTAAAGCCTCTGCTTTGTTTCTCTGTTTTCCTGACATCACCCCTCTGTGACTCCTGGCCACACATCAGCCCTCAGTCATGCCCGGTGGTGAATGAAATGCACCATCTCAAGGCCACACCCTCTGTCCCCAGGGGTGGGGGCTGCTCCACCTGCTGGAGCCAGAGCTTGGTGTGCTCGGAGAACAGAAGGCGCCAGAGTCCCCGAGCAGGGAAGCAAGGTGGGATGGGAGGGAGGGAGGGAGGTCAGTCAGGCGGCCCCTGGAGCCTCCAAGCTGGGCGTTTGTTCTTATTGTGAGGGCGGCAGGGGGCACGGGCCGTGTGAGCCCCGAAAGTGATTACCAACTGAACCCATCCTGAGACCCAGCAATTCTATTCCTGCGATAGTCAGACATGTCTTCACCTAGCCCACGAATGGGACGATTCACGGTAGTAGCCTTTTAAAAGTCCTGAGCCCGTCAACAGACACACACTGACCATGATCCCTCCACACGGCAGCGGGGGCGAAAGGACCACAGCTTCCCTCAGCCCCGTGGGTGAACCTTACACCCACAGCGTGGGGCAGGACACACGGCCGATGCCACGGCATAGGGCACCAAGAGCGGCAGAGCTAATCTGTGCCGCTGAGGGCAGGAGAGTGAACCCAGAGCCTAGTCCTATAAGGGGATTATGAAAGATGCTGTTTCCCCACGGCTGATCACCAGCATTCAGAGCCTTGTCCTAACAGGTGTGGACAGCAGGCTCCTGATGACAGTGACCAGATCCGGCCACCCAGTGGCCCCCTTCATCCACTTCCTCCCTATGGGCTCCGCCGCTCCTGCTGTGTGGGCCGCGCCCAGCACGGTCACCTCTGCCTTCCTCCCCACACCCTCCTCCCAGGCAGTTCCTCCAGTACCTTGTACCAGGTAATCCGTGGTCTCCCTCTCCACCTCGGGGCTGAGCTGCTGGGTTTTCTGCAGATACTTCAGGACAAAGACGTTGGGCGCGAAGTGGATCATGTTTTGCTCCCCACAGCCAAAGGGCAACCGCAGGAGGTGGCTAAGGTGATTCAGGGTTGGCCCCATGACGTCTCCTGGTGTGAAGGAAAAGAGGGCTGGGCTGGGGGCCGGCCTTCCCCAGTGCCCTGGCTGTCCTAGGGACAGCTTTCCACAGAGGTGGGAGCCTGCCTGTGGCCTAACACCTCTGACTGCTAATGCTGCCCTTTGAAACTGGACTGCACCTCGTGTCCACTCAGCCCGTCTGGCCCTTTGAGACCCCTGGTCACAGCCTCTTACCCCTACTCAGTCAAAGCTCTGGACACCTGACCCTCTCACCAAGACCCCCAAGACTCCCGCTCCCCACCCTGTACCTGGCTTTTCGATCTTCTTTGCATATCACCTCAGACCCACTGTCCCCATAGTTTATCCCCTGCCCCGTGGGGTTACCCTACATAGATCTTGGACTGAGTAGGTGTGGACCTGTCTTCTTGCCCAGACTAGGAACCACTCAAGGGCAAGGCTCGGGTCATCTCTGGATCTGGCCCCAGGCCCCAACATAGAGAGGCACTAGAAGCTGCTTGTCAGGTGAGTGGGTGTGTGGCTGGAGGCCCCAGGGGCACAGGTCCCAGCAAAGCCCAGTGTGAGACTCAGCCTGGAGTGGCCACCTTGCCCCCTGGGCTCTTGTCCCTATGCTCCCCAAGCCAGGCTATGGGGCAGACACACCTATGATGGAAGCGGCCGCCCGCTCAGACCCGGGGATGGCGCTGTGCGGAACCCCCAGGGTGAAGGCTTCACTGTAGCTCTCGTCTACCTCCATCTTCCTCCAGATACGGAACTCGCCCATGGAGCCCCAACCAGTAGAGAAGCCAATGAACTGGACCTCTGGTGCCCTCGGGAGGGTCCAGGCCATGATGACAGACTCGTTGGATGGCTCTGGACCATAGCCAACCTGGAAAAAGAAGCCATGGCTGCTGGGCGCTGGAAGCCTGAGTGGTACTCAGGCAGCAATGACACTGGCTACAGGGCTATCTATGGTCAGAGAAACCAGAGGTCACCCTATCCATTAAATGGCCAAGAGAAACAAGCATGACATCTACATGTTCCGAAGTGACCAGGCTTGCTGGACCTTCTAGGCCTTTGCACATGCTGTTCCCTCTACCTGGAACAGCCTCTGCTCTGGTTTGCCTAGTGAACTCCTATTCATACTTCAAAACCCAGTATGGCTCTGGCCCTCCTCTAGAAAGCTGTTAGCTTCTCCTTTTATACGTCCCTTCTGCTTGGCTCAGAAAGTGCTCCCAGCCTCCAATTTCACCTACTCATATCCACTTTCTTTCTCCCTGACCACACACCATCCCTCAGCTCCCAGATTCCTGAGTGCTTCCTCTGCCATAGCTCTTACCGCGTTTTTTGTTTGTTTGGTTTTTTGGAAGACTGTGAGCAACTTGAGGTGGTGCCCTGTGTTTACACTCCCTCCCCACCCCACCACCTCATCAGAACCAGACACAGAGCAGGAAGCAGCAAATATCAGAGAACCATGAGGTTCCCATGCCCGCCCCAGCCAGCCCATCCGTGCCTGGATGCGCCCGCCATGCCAGCTGATCCAGAACGTTCTGAACTCATCCCAGGAGAGGATCTTGGCTGTGTGTGTGCTAGCCACAGGCTCTCCCATCTTGCTGGTAGAGATCCAGGACCTGGTGTTCTGATGTCCCCCCAGGACAATCTCGATCATGCCGGCCGTGTCCTGGGGCCCAGGGGACAAGGCCACGCGGGCATCATTGTGTGCTCGCACAGCCATGTCAAAACAGGTGAGGCGCCGTGGCTGCTGCACATACTGGAACTCGTACTTGTTGGGTGTGGAGATATGGACTCTCTCTAGATGAAAGGAAGGAGAGAGGACATTGTGGGGGCACCTGGAAAATCGGGACCACAAGGGACCAGTCTCATTGTGGCTCAGCCAGCAACTGCAGGAGGCATGGCTGCAGGCCTCACAGCAGCTTTGCCAATAGCACAGCAAAGTGAAATGCTCACAGGGATGCATCCTACAAAAGATAAAGCCTACACAAGACCTGTATGCTGCCAACTGCAAAACGCTGCTGAAACTAAAGAAGAGCCAAACCAGTGAAGAACTAGATCACGTTCATGGATCAGAAGACAATATTCCCAAGATGTAAATTACTCCCCAAACCGATGTACAGAGGCCACACAATCCCAGTCAAAATCCCAGCAGGGTCTTTGGAGAAATTGGAAAGCTGATTCCAGAATTTCTATGGCAACACAAAGGACCTAGAAGAGGCAAAACAACTTTGATAAAGAAGAACCAAATTGGAGGGCTCCCCGCATCTGACGCTGAAACTTACTCTAAAGGTACAGGAATCACAATAGTATAGTTTTGGTGTCCACATAGACAAATGGGTAATGGAATGGAACAGGGAGTGTAGAAATGGATCCACACATCTATGAACAATTGACCTTCCACGTAGCTGTGAAGGCAATTCCATAGAAAAAAGAAAACCTTTTCAAGAAATGGGGCTGGAACACCTGGCTACCCAGATGCAGAAAAATGAACTTTGACCCATGCCTGGCATAGTCTCCAAACTTTCCCCCCCATGTGGGTCATAGCCATTTTATAAATGCAAAACCTAAAACTGTGAAACTTGGGGAAGGAAACATAGGATTTGGCAAAGATTTCTTAGCTACCACAACAAAAATTAATCCATAAAGGAAAAATCGATAAACTGGACATTATCAAAATTAAAAACTTCTGCTCTTTCAAAGACACTATTAAGGGAATGAAAAGACACAGACTGGGAGAAGTACCTTTGTAAAGCATTTTCTGATTAAGGACGAACATGCAGAATACATATTCATACCGAATGCCTTAGCAATGGGGAGGGGGTTCACCTGCGGGTGGATGTGACCCAGGGACTCCAAATCCTCAGCTCTGCCTCCTGCAAAGCCCCCAGGAGAGACTGCTGGGTGCCCGGCCCAGCTCGAGGTCCGAGCTGGATGGCTCCTCAGGCAGCAGCTGGATAGGGAAGGGACAGACGCTCCCACAGGCAACCCAGGCTCCTGTTGCCTGACCCCACCAAGGCAGAAGTGTGGATGGCCCTTCTCTGGCCACTTCACCCACTGGGCACTCTCTGTACCCATGTCCTGTTCATGGATCACGTGCAGGTATAATGTCAATTTCAGGGGACTGAGGTGGACCCCAGATACCACACCTTCTGGAAACCACCTTCATTTCCCACGTCCTCCTCCGCTGCACCAGGGTTCTGGGTCTCCCTTGATCCCCTGATGTCATTCTAAGCCCCCCCCTTCCCTAGACCTTGGGCTCCTCACCCCAGGGCCCCGAGGACAGCCCTACTCCTGACTGCAGTCTCTTTTCTCATTGGTACCTACAGTCTACAATTATGTGCACTCACTTCCTGTGTGGCAGATGCCCAGCCCTCGCTCTGGCCCATGGCTGTCCCCAGGAAGGACATCTCAGCTCTCTGCCCTCATGGAGGGCGAGTGTCCATGTAGCAGCAGGAGAGCTGCAACAGTGCAGGGGTTAGGGCTGAAGTTATGAGGTGGGGTGAGCCCGGGGACTCACCGTTGGGACAGAAGAAAGCGCTGTAGGTGTATGTGCGGGGCGCTCCTTCAGGCTGAAACAGGGAAACAAGGAGAACTGAACTGAGTGATGGAAGGCAGTCATCACAGGGGGTCACCCTCCACGGCGGCAGCTCCAACTCTGGACCCCACAGGGTGACACCAACATCGCATGTGCACAGAAAAGGACTGAACTACCCACCTCCCAAGCCCAGGCTGGGAAACGGAGGCTCTCTTCCCCTTCCCCAGGCTCCGGTCAAAGGAACTCAGCAACCGCTCCTGAACTTGTCATGCTCCCTACACCCACACCTGCCCTTCTGGCCACCCCATTCATCCCAGCTCCCAGACTGGCTTCTCCCTCTAGGTGAGGAACACTATGACGCAAAAGCTGCCGGAACCTAAGGCCCCAACTAACGTCTAATGTCCTTGAGTATCGAGAAGTGGGCGCCTGTGTCTGCCAAGAACGAGGTCTCTGTTCCACTGACTCCCACACATCCCTTGTCTCCTGCCTCTTCCATCCATGCTCCTGCTTCTGCTCCTTCCACAGACATTTCCCAAATCATAGAAGGTAGCCAGCTTGTTCTCTTTAAAGGGATGCCCAGAATTGAACCCAATATGCCTCTCGGAATTTGGTGTGACCAACACAGCTCTCAACTTTTAATACTTCTTTTATGTCAGGTGGTAAATTGGAGCAGCCCCGCTTCCCTGCAGCCCTGGGGACTCCCAGGCCACTCCACCATAGCCGGCTCTGCACCATGGAGAGGGGCCGGATGCTGCAGTCCTGTGGTGAGGAAGCCCCCTCACCTGCCCCAAGCCCTGGAGAGACCCGTGGGGGCTGCCCTAGCCTTGGCTCAGGCAGAGACCCCACACTCAGGCTGGGCCCCTACTTCTCAGAACCAGAGAA
Organism: Rhinolophus ferrumequinum; assembly: GCF_004115265.2. Taxonomy (NCBI): domain Eukaryota; kingdom Metazoa; phylum Chordata; class Mammalia; order Chiroptera; family Rhinolophidae; genus Rhinolophus; species Rhinolophus ferrumequinum. Next base: position 50,293,866 of record NC_046301.1, read on the forward strand.
TTCTTCAGGGAAAGGGGCCCTGGTCCAGTGCCCTGGATGCGGGCGTGGGCTTACCTCAACCACCACGCTGCGCCTGATGTGGTCCCTCCTGACAGTGTAATTCTCCTCTGGGTGTTTGATGGACTTCCCGTCCCGGCAGCAGCTTGTTTCTCCATAAGCTAGGGCTTTGGCTGCGGAGATTGGAGCGCTTGGTGCTGCTCTCAGAACAGGGAGCTGTCCTGTCCCCACACCTGTCCCCAGGTGTGCATATGTGCAAATACATGTATGGTTGTGCAAGTGTACGTATGTGTACATTTGTCTGAGCATGTATATGCACTTGTGTGTGTGTACGTGTGCATGCATGTGAGTATGCATGGATGTCCTGCCTATTGTGTGTGTGCATGCTTGTGCATGGCTCTGTGTGCACATGTGTGTGTTCCATTGGTTCGGCACCTTACGAGTCCAGCTCTCCCCAGATGAGGCCTCAGGACCCCCCCAGGGGCTGCCTCCTCCTACCTCTTGACCATTCCCTCTGCCCTGCTTTCCCTGCTGCTGTCCTGTCCCTCAAGATAGTCCTGACCTCACCAGCTGCCCCACCTCCCCCTCACCTGTGCCTGTGGTCAGCACCTGGGCCCCCTAAGGGCCTGGAAGGTGGATGCCTGAAGAAGCACAGGGCCCTCACCTGTGATGTTGCTGAGCCCCAGGTCACTGAAGGACAGAACCACCCAGGTGGGCTCGGTCTCCCCAGGGGCCAGGCACATCTTCTTGGTCAGATGGCGTTTGCCAGGATGCCCCACAAACCGGATGCCTTTGGGAACCGAGATCTTCACATACACCTGCAGGGGTGGCACGTATTGATGGCGCGTGGAATCTGTGTGCCCTCCCAGCACACCGCCCACTGCCACCATCAGCCTTGTTGGCTCTCTCCAAAAGCCATGCCTCCTGGAAAGGCCCCCTGACCAGTTCCAATCAGAACCAATACTCACCGTTGTCCTGCTGGGAGTCCCCCCTCTCTCAGCCCCCCGAACCCCACAGGTCCAGTTCCGCCTCGGGACCAAGACCAGTGCAAGGGCAGCCTCTCAATGTCTCCCTCCCAGAGCGTCAGGGGGGAGGGACCACTCCACCGACAGGAAGTACCCTGCAGAGCACTTCTGCTGAGCCTCTCTGCAACCACTGAGGTCCACGGCGTCATAACAGAGCTCTGTGGGTGTGCATGTGCGTGCATATGTGTGCGTGTATATATTGTGTCTGTGTCTACATCTATAAGCATGTGTGCAAGCATGCCATTGTACACATATGTGCATGCATATGTGTGCACACTAGCGTCTCCGTGTGCATGTATGTTTATACCCCGCCCCCAATCTAGAACAGACTCTTTGCTCCACATCCGTTTGTCCAACAAGCATAGATGAAGCACCTAGTGGGTGTCCTGCTTTGAGCTAAAGAAACAGAACTGAATGAAACACTGAGCCTGCGGTGGTGAGTGGAGCCAGGTTGAGGTCTCAGGCCCAGTTTGCAGATAGGGAAACTGATGCAAAATGAGTCAATAATTAGAAATGCCAAGCTAAAACCTAGAGGGTCTTTTGGGAACAGTGAGGCATTGAGACAACCCCCTGCCCCCAAACGCCCAGCAGCACTGGCGCCCTTCAGGGCATAAATTCCAACCACTCCCTGACTGAATGCCCTCATTTTTTAGAAAAAGCCAGAAGTCTGTTTTTTGGGGAGTGAAATCTCTTGGTTTCCACAGCGTCTCTAGTCTGGAGTTAAAGCTCACGTTTTCCACCCTTGGTATGAAATGAGCCAGCACATGGCAGGTCCAGGAGAAGGACAGCCATGTCCGCAGTGCCCAGGGGGCCGGGGTAAGGCTGAGACCTGCGGCCGGAGCTCTGGGCCGACCTGCAAAGAGCAGGCTTGCTCCTGGCTGGGCTGCTGACCCTGCGCCCCATTCACCCCTCTGCCCGAAGCCTCCGCGTACAACCCTGCCAATGAAGGAGCCCTCCTCCCCTCCCTGCCTCCCTCCCACCAGCTGACATCCAGGCCAAGATCAGGGAAATGGGTGCCCCTGGTCTCCCCAAGCCACATGAATGCACAGCCCCCCCAAAAAAAACCCTTCCCCACTGTGCCCCCATCTGATCTTGATCCTCAGGGGTCCTTTCACCTCACCTGCCACCCTACCTCGCCACCAGGGTCTGACATTCCCTCAGCCTCCAAGGTCAGCCCCAAGCCACCACCTCAGGGGAGCTATTATGAGTTGAACTGTGTCTCCCCAAAAACATATGTTGAAGTCCTAACCCCAGGTACCCGTAAACGTGACCTTATTTGGAAATAGGATTTCTACAGATGTCATTAAGTTACAATGAAGTCTTAGGTGGACCCTCATCCAATATGATTAGGGTCCTTCCGTATAAGACGAAATTTGGACACAGACATTCAGAGGAAAGATGGTAAGGAGATATACACGGGGATGAAGCCACATGGAGACAGGGGCAGATAAGACAGCAACGCAGCCACAAGCCAAAGGACCACCAAGGGTTGCCGGTCGCTGCCAGAAGCTGGGAGAGGCATTGAACAGATTCCCCCTTAGCGCCTCCAGAAGGAGCCAACCCTGCCCACACCTTGACCTTGGACTCTGGCCTCTGGAACTGTGAGAGAATAAATTTCTATTGTTTAAAACCACCCCGTTTGTGCTACTTTGCTATGGTAGCTATAAGGAACTGATACAGGGGCAGCCGGATGGCTCAGTTGGTTAGAACGCGAGCTCTGAACAACAGGGTCGCCAGTTCAATTCCCACATAGGCCTGTGAGCTGCATCCTCCACAACTAGATTGGAGACAAAGAGCTGCCGCTGAGCTTCCAGAGGGGCAGCCGGATGGCTCAGTTGGTTAAAGCGCGAGCTCTCAACAAGGTTGCCGGTTCGACTCCCGCATGGGATGGTGGGCTGTGACCCCGGAAACTCAGATTGAAAACAGTAACCAGATTTGAAGCTGAGCTATGCCCTTCACTAGATTGAAGGACAATGCCTTGGGGCTGATGGGCCCTGGAGAAACACACTGCTCCCCCAATATTCCCCAAGAAAAAAGAAAAAAGAAAAGAAACTAGTACAGCAGCCTTTTCCACTTCCTCTGAGAGGGAGCCATGGCCCCCACTACACACCCCCAAAAAGGAGCCAGATCCCCAAGAATGGCATCAACAAGGTCTGTGGCTTCTGTGGTCACTGTTCTTAGCACCTACTTGTACTAACTCATTTACCTCGTAACCACCGGTGGGGCTCCTCTCTCCCTGACGCTCTATGGACACTGACACACCAACAAGTTGAATGACGTGGCCAAGGGCAGCGCGTTTGTAAGTAGAAACTGGGATTCCGGGTGTCCGCCCCGTTGACCTGCAGCATCTCCTGTCTCTGTGCCCAGGGATGGTACAACCTGACCCCAACCCAACCCCCTATCTGTTTCTATAAGGTCAGAGAGTTAACAATGGTGTGTGCATTTTAAAAAATGATTGGAGGGGAGGGGGGGATCAAAAGAAGAATGATCGTCTGTGACACACGAAAACAATATGAAGTCCAAATTTCAGTGTCTAGAAGTAAAGATTTATGGGCATGCTGGGGGCCCATTCACGTACACATGGTCTAGAACGGCTTTCCTGCTACAACCACCGAGTTCAGTAGCTGTGACAGAGACCGTCTGCCTGGCAAAGACTGAAATATTTACTATCTGGCCCTTTTCAGAGAAAGTGTGCTGGCCCCTTCCAGCCCCTACATCGGATACCTGTCCCCCCATGCCCCTGCAGGCCAGAAGTCAGGGTGGTGGCTCCATCATGCCTGTCACCCCCAACCCTGCCATGCACACATCCCCTCCCCAACCCTCCCCAAGCTTAGATGGCTGGTGAATTAGAAGCTGAAACATCCTACCTCTGCCTCCTCAATAACACACATGCTGCCCCCATGACCTCCCCAGGATGACCCCATCCACCCTGCCTCCCCAATATCAAAGACGCTATCCCCATGGCCTCTCCAGGATGACCCCATATCCCCTGCCTCCCCAACGTCACAGACACTATCCCCATGGTCCCCCAAAATGACCCCATCTTCCCACCTCCTAACATCATGGATGCTGCCCCCCCCCAACAGGGAAGGCTATGTAGTGAGGGAGGGCAGGTGCAGTACCTCAGCGCAGCCGCCCATGTAGTTGTAAATGCTGAGCGGGATCTTGGCCTGCTCCCCACGAACCACATGGAGAGGCAGCGTGAAGTCCACAAAGAAAGGCTTGAAGGTCTTCAGCAGGGTGGGCTCAGCGATGCCCAGACCCCACGTGGCAGACAGACCCACAGCCTCGGCCACCCAGCTGGTGATGGAGTCAGGGACCTGCACACTGAGTGTCTCCTCGCCGGACGGGTCACTGCAGAAAGATGGGCAACCTGTTGGCCCCTCTGCAGGGCCATGCATGCGGCCAGGTGAGAACAGATGACTCCAGCCATACGGCCTTGAGGCCCACAAAGGTGCCCCCTGCAGCTTGGAAATAAGCACTTAAGGCACCACAGAATGTGTGACAGCAGAAAGCCATCCCTCCACCCTGACTAGCTGTAATCAGAAATATGAACAGCTCTCAGGGCAACTGTGGACACAGGACCCCCCAAAACGTGGGTTCAGCTTGGGCTCCACCTGGGAGCCTCACTGGCTGCTCCAAAGAGTTCCTCTTCTGCCTCCCAAGCCCTGTGCCCCGCTCACCAATCCTACTGAAGCATGAAGCCTCTTGGGGAATAAATTCCATGAGTGAGGGGACCCTGCCCGCCTTGTTCAAGATGCCATTCTTGGCACCAAAAACATCTTCAGGCATCCAGAAAGCAGATATATTTGAATGATGATGGCCAGACAGCCCATCTTAAATCTGGGGCCCCAAGGCAAATAGAATAATCTGGATCTATTCTGACCTGGAGTTAACCCTTCCCATAATGAAGACATACACATCCATGAAAACAGCCTGAGGAACCCCCAGCAGTGAGCTCAGTTCTGTGTTGGAGCATGTGTCATGTGCCTTGTGGCACCTCGTGCCTCAAAGGGGGACCTGGCTCAGGAGTGGGCCCACCTGCTGGCGCAGGGGTCTGAACTTCCGTGCCTCACTGGTTCCCCAGGGCAGGCAGGCTACCACTACCTTCTACCAGTGCCACCGGTGTCCTCACACTGAGCATTGAAAGAAAAAAGCCAATTGCGTCTGGCAGGAATTTGGCAGGGCACTGCTGCTTGAAGGAGAACGAAAAGGGGGGAAAATGTGGAAAGGAAACGTGCTGAGAAAAGCAGCCTGTTTTGCGGGCAGGAGTCCGAGTCCCCTGAGGAGTGAGGAGGGGGAGGGTGGGGTCAAGTTCATGTTCCAGGGAACTGTAATCGTTTTAATGAGCTCGTTATGCAAACAGAGCAGATAGAGTTACCCCAAGAGGGAGTCGTAAGAGGCACAAAACCCTCGCATTTCATATTTCATGGGCGGATGTCCGAGCCTGCAGCAGGATTTAGGGCTGACTTCATGGCTTTGGGTTTTATGTGTTAGAAAAGGAGGCCCAATGTCTTACTCAGATGTGGGTGTCTGATCCACAGGCACACCCACTGGGAACAATCGGGACGTGCATGAGTGCCTCTGAGCCCACAAAGACAGCCAAGGAAAGGAGTCTCACCTGATGTTGAGACACTGCCAAATCCACGTTTCCGGGAAGAAGGTCCTTTTCCTCTTCTCTGCTCTATGAAAATAAAAAAAGTGATTCAAGTTTCATGAACATAACTTAATTCTGTTAGCTGGCAGGTTAACATTTTACTCGATTAGGACACACCGTGTTAATTTGCTTACTTGTGAGTTAACATTCTACTCAGTCAGGATATAACATGTTAATTCTCTTACTTGTGAGTTAACGTTCTGCCCAATTAGGATATAAAATGTTCATTCTTTTACTTGGAAGGGTTAACATTCTACTTGATTAGGACTAGAAGTGAGGCATCAAAGGCTTGGCAAAGTCACCTTAAAACGACAGTGGTGTTTCATATCCTGAAGGGCCACAGGGACCCCACGTCCTCCCCTCTGCTCATTTCCTTCCCTGGGTTTGCCATGTTTTTCCGCACCGTCACATAGAGCTCTCTACCTCCCCCAATCCCTCCTCTGTTTCCTAAACAGTGCATTTCATTCTTGGTCCATGCTCAGAAGCCTCACAGCTCATCTTTTTTTGGGGCTGACCTTTCATTAAAAAAAGTAATAAAACCGACTCCAAATTTGACACCACCTCTCAAAATTAAAAATGGTCGCATTCTTTCAACCTGTAATACCTTTCCTAGGAACGCACTCTGGAAATACCCACAGACACATGTGCAAAGACAGACAGACAGACGGAGTGGTTCACCGCAACACTGAAAGAATTAGGAAGTAGTCAAACTCTGGAATATTATGTCAGTGAAAAAGAGTGAGGTAAGCATATATTGTATGTACTGATACGGAATGTCTCCAAGACTTATTGTTGACTTAAAAAAAGAAGGCATAGCAGTATTATAGTATTGTCCCAATGATGATTTTTTAAAAAATACTTAAATCCTTATATATGCACAAAAATTTTTCTGGGATATCTAAGAGTTATTGACCACGGTTGCCTCTAGGAAGGGAACCGACGGTCTGGAGGTGGGAGGGAGTCTTCCGTTGCATGATATAACCTTTCACACTGTTTGAAACAATTCCAACCACATGCACATGGGTAAGAATAATATCTTGTCCTCAGAATACGGATGTTATCCAACAAAAAGGCACAGACACCTGCTTTTTAAGGCGTTTCTTGCACCTTTCTGTACTGGGATTTACAATTGCCTTTGTGTTTCTGGGTTTCAGAAGGCTGCTTCTGTGCCCACTCCAGGCCAATCTCTTGTGAGTCCTACACATGGGAGGGCCAGGGTCCCTGTGGAGGTGGCTGACTGGTGGAGGCTGAGGGGCCGGTATGCCACCTCCCTCATCCAACCATATCCTGGCAATGCCTCCACGTGCAGCCATACTTCTGTGGGAGGAGCCTGGTCTGCACACACCCTGACTTGGAGTTTGGAAACGAAGACCCCTGTGAACTTACCCCACTCCTGCTAAATGAGTGGCCCAGGCAGGAAGAACCCAGGGGACCCAGGTATCCAGGAACCACTGCAGAGGGGACTGGGCATTGGGGAAGGCTCTCAATCAGGGCAGAGCAGGCTTGAAAATGAAGAGGACTTTCAAGAACAGGCCCACAAGTGCAGAAGGGCCTCTGGGCTACTTCTGGCTCAGAACAAGGGTGCTGAGACCCATCCTCCAGGTCTCTGGAGAGATCCAGACATTGAAGGACTGACCTCATCCTTGGCCCTCCTGGGTTCTGTGCCCTCGCTCAGAGGAGTGGGCAGGAGTGAGGACATCCAAGGTTTGCCTCCCCTGTTCCAGCCAACATGCCCTTAAATCCAGAGAGAGCAGGGAGGCAAATTTTTCAGAGCACCTTCCCAGGCTTGCTGGCTGAGACCTGGGATTGAGTCGCTAGTGGCAGAGGCAGAGGAATGAAGGGAGTGGGAGAGAAAAGAGGTAGGCAGCAGGGGATCAAAAGGAACAGGCCAAAGAGGAAGACTGGAGAGAGGAGAAAACATCACCCCTTGTGAAACAAAGGTTTCCATGACTCCAGGGACAAAGCCACAAATCTAAGGGGCAGATGTGAATTCCTCTCTCTCAGTAATTGATGTTAATCAACAAACAAACAAACAAACAAAAATATGGAGAATCTGGGTACTACCATTAATAGGCCTAAATGAAAGTATGCATAGAGAGCCCTGTACCCAATGACGGGGCTCTGGACATCCAAATAGACATGAGCATTTACAAACACTGCCCATATAGTCAGTCTCCAAAATAAAAACCAGACGATGGATATCACAGACCATGTTCATTGGCTACAATACACATTTGACAGAAATTTACGAAACATAAAAAGAATTTTAAAAATCATGTGAAAATTTAAAGCACTTCTGGACACATCACAGCTCAAAAAGGGAATCATTCCATAAGTGAGAACCTATTTGGAACCAAGTAATAATGGGAACTTTTCACGGCACAACTCAGGTGTAGCCAAAACAGAGGGAAATTCATAGGCTTCAACAGGCTTAAATGTTTATAGAGTTAAAATAAAATAATAAAGACTGATAAGTAATTATTTGGTGTCCAATTTGAGAAGGCAGAGAGTTGGAGGGGAAGAAGGAAGAGAGAGGAGAGAAGGAAGATGGGGGGAAAGCAGGAGGAAGGAGAAAGAGTAATAGAATTTTCTAAGCAGAGTCTCTGGGAGCTGGAAGATGAAGCCCCAGCTTTCCTCCCTGCCCTGTTCCTTCTGTCTCCAGGCAGGTCTTCTCCCATGATGGACCTTCTTCTCTCTACACCCCCAACCCATGCACTGGGGCAGGCCCGAGTGCTCAGTGACCCAGCCCACTAGGCCAGTAGTGCTTTTGCCCCCAAGGGGACATTGGGTGATGCCTGAAGATATTTTTCGTTGTCACAACTGGGGGAAAGTGGTGCTATTGACATCCGGTGGGTGGAGGCCAGGGATGCTTCTCAACACCCTACAGTACATGGGACAGCCTCACCACATTGAATGACCTGGTACCCAGCCTTAGAGGTCAACAGGGTGAAGTTAGAAGACTCTGCTTGAGTTCGCAGCAATTACCTGGGGGGTTGCCTGGAGGACGCCACTGCCACCAGGCTCCCCGTGTGGGGCTGGAAGGCGGGGACAGCCTCGTCGGTGTACAGGCCGCCATCCTGCCGGTGGTTCAGGCTCACCAGGTCAGTCATCACCACCAGTCCCGTTTCCTAGGCAACAGACAACATCCAGACCCACGGTGGGGAAGTGGATGTGATGGTCCCACTAGTTCTCATCCCCCCGAGGCCACTGGCCCAACGTTGCTGCTGTGTCGTGGCCCTGCTGCGGGCTTGGTGACACGGACTGAGGGGGTCATGGCACCCAGTGACCATCCAGGGCAGAGCAAAGGGAAGGCCAACACATTTGCAGCCTAGACACAAAAGGCCACATATTGTATGATTCCGTTTATATGAAATGTCCAGAACAAGCAAATCCATAGAGACAGAAAACAGATTGGTGGTTGCCAGGGGCCGGGGGGGGGGGGGGGGAATAAGGAGTGACTGCTCATGGAGATGGGAATTCCTTTCGGGGTGATGGAAAAGTTCTGGAACTAGATAGAGGTAGTAGTTGCACAACATTGTGAATATACTAAATGCCACTGAATTGTTCACTTTAAAATGGGTTAATTTTCTGTTGTGTAAATTTCACAAAAAATCAATTGGCACAGTGCATTATCTAGACCAAGGGGTATGTGGGCTACAATTATTACTGTTATAATTACAGTGGTACCTCAGTTTTCGAATGTAATCCACGAGTCTGAAACATTCGAAAACAGCCGACAGCTAGGCCTCAGGATCTTGCACTCAGCAGAAGCCGTGTGACATGTTCGACTTCTGAGTTGTGTTCAAAAACCGAGCATTTACTTCCAGGTTTACAGCATTCATAAACCAAAATGTTTGTCAACAGAGACGTTCAAAAACCGAGGTACCACTGTGTGTGTCTTCATTGCTGTGCTAGTTATTGGGAACGACGGGGTTGAGGAGAAGTCCCATTCTAGACTGGCTGACTCTGCTTTGCGAATAAAGAATTTAAACCTACTTTCTTTGACTCAGTGGCAGCACCTCTTAATTCCAAAAGTCAGCAGCGCCCCGGGGTTTAAATCACCAGGCATTCAACAAACGTACAGTTGAAACATCATTTGTTCCAATATAGATATATAAATGTAAATATAGATAGATATGTAATAAATATATTTTTGCTAATATATTAGCAAACAATTAGCAAATAAATCAATTGTTCAAATATACAAAGAGTGATCAAGCAATACAGTGAATGTTTAAATAAAAAAATTTATTACAGTAAAAGACACTTTTCCATTAATGCCCTTCAAAATACTCTCCCTCACTTCGAACACACTTATTCCACTGTTCTTGCCACTTTCTGAAGCAGTTCTGGAAGTCCTCTTTCGTGAGTGTCTTTACTTGAGCTGTTGTGGCTGCCTCAATATCCTGAATCGATTCAAAACGTTCTCCTTTCATGGTCATTTTGACTTTGGGGAAGAGCAAGAAGTCTCACGGTGCCAGATCCGGTGAATAAAGTGGATAAAGACACACCGTAATGTTTTTATTGGACAGAAATTGCCGTACCAGAAGCAATGTGTGACACGGAGTATTGTCATGATGGAGGATAATTTTATGGCACACTTTAAAACACACCTTCTCTCAACCATAGCTCATACCCGACTGACTGCACCAAACAAGTTGAAACTTGTCACGTACTGTTACTAAGGCTTGACATGCCACTTCCAATATTGAAGATTGCTGCCTTTCCCTTGGATGGCACTTGGCAGCAGCATTCTCTGGTGTTTTGTGATCACAACGGAAAGGCTCCGTGTCATAAATTGCTTCTGATATGGCGATTTCTGTCAAATAAAAACATTACGGTGTGTCCTCCACCTCATTCACTGGATCTGGCACCGTGTGACTTCTGGCTCTTCCCCAAAGACAAAATGACCATGAAAGGAAAATATTTTAAATCAATTCAGGACATCGAGGCAGTCACGATGACACAACTAAAGACACTTAAGAAAGAGGACTTTCAGAATTGCTTCAGAAAGTGGCAGGAATGATGGGATAAGTGCGTTCAAAGCGAGGGGGCCTATTTTGAGGGGGATTAATGGCAACATGTGTTTTAATGTAATAAATTTTTTTATTTAAACATTCATTGTAGTTTTTGATCACTCCTCATAGATAATATGATATATATATATATATATATATATATATATATATATACACACACATATATATGGGTATATATATACATAAAATTTTTTAAGCTAATAGAACAAAATGTTAATTGTAGGATACGGGTGTTCATGAGTTTGTTCAACTTTTCCATATGTTTGAAAAATTCCATAATACCGTTTCCCCGAAAATAAGACCTAGCTGGACAATCAGCTCTAATGTGTCTTTTGGAGCAAAAATTAATATAAGACCCGGTCTTATTTTACTATAACAGAAGACTGGATTTTTAATATAATATAATATAATATAATATAATATAATATAATATAATATAATATAATATAATATAATATAATATAATACCAGGTCTTATATTAATTTTTGCTCCAAAAGATTAATTAGAGCTGATTGTCTGGCTAGGTCTTATTTTTGGGGAAACACGGTAAAAATAGGAGGAATGTCTTTTAAATGCTTTTAAAACTGAGATGAAAAGTACCTTCAGACGGAACACGCATTTGAGTGGAGACCACCAGCATGTGAGCTCCTGGCGTGACCTAGGGGGACACTTGTGCATACTGCACCTGCTGGCAGCCCCCTGACCCCTGTAGCCAGGAAGGAGGGGGACGGACAGGATCTATGAACGTCATCGCAAGTGAACCTGCTACCTGAGAACAGGGCCACCCTCTCCCAATGTGAAAGTTTTCCTTCCAGCAAAGTACCCTGAACATCATTGCTCCTTATCAAGTTCAAGTTGTCAGTCCACGCTGATAACATTTTACTCTCATCTGCTTTGCAAATCCAATGGTCTGCTTATGAGCTTTCATTGAGGAGAATCACAAATGAGTTCTGTGGCAATAAAAGTTGGAAAGCTTCCACCCGCACTCATCTCTTTGTTTCAAAGTGAGAGGAGCATGGAAGGGGGCAAAAGTGGGAGAGGCATGAGAACCCAGCATCCAAGACCACCTCTCCTTACGGCGAAGGCAAACCCGGAGTCCTTGGTGACACCCCAGGGCCAGGGGAAGACAGAGGAGCGCCGGCGTCGTCGGGCCGTCAGCCCAGCCCACCAGAAGGGTCCGTCCTCCCGTGACACCCCGAAGGCATCAGAAATGTCGTAATCTTCTAATTCTCGGAAAACCTACAGGCAAAGGGGAAGTGGGAATCAGTCAGCTAATGGTCTCTTTTCGACCCATACTGGCTCTCATGGGCCTGGCATACTCCTGTCTCAACCTCCTTTCACATACATCATTGGGAGACAATCTTGAGATGGGCATTGAGGGTGTTAAAAATAATATAAACGGAGCCACTTTCAAATGAAGCCAGAGCTACCATCCCAGAGAAACAGCCTTGCGCGACTTATGCCTCAAACCTTTGGAATGCTAACATGGAAAAATAACCTTTGGACTGGGCCTAAAGAAACCTTGTGTCCCAAATAACTGTTTGCAAAGATAACAAGAAAGCCGTTATTATGACTACCAGACTGATGACTACTGGACTGAAATTTTTTTTAAATTGTGAAGAATTAACATCACTGTGTTATGTTACCTGCACCAATAGAAACGCCTTCCTTCTACTGATGTAATTGTTCCCCTTCCCTTTCTCATAAATACCCATTGCCTTTGTTTCCTAATTGGAACACTATTTGGGCTTCTGCCTGAAACAGTGCATCCTCAAATAGCTATTCTTATTGATCTCAAATAAATGCTTGTTGCCTCTCCCTTTGAAAGGCCTTTTATTTTCAGGTGAGCAGTGACATTAGCCCATTTTAAAGATGGGCAGATTGGAGTCGGAGAGGCGGGACCAGAACAAAGTCACATTTGCAAGGGTCTGATGAATCTGACTCTAAGACCTTCCAACTTCACTGGAGCAGGGACAAGGAGTAATTTCACAGAGAAATGAACCCAATGGAGAAAGAGAATCTGGAGTCACACAGGACTCTTCACTTATTGGAACGTGAGAGACCCCCGTGGAGGTGCTGGAGGCTGGCACCCAAGGGCCCCGCTTACCTGGGCAGGAGTCAGCCGAAACCCAGACCTCAGCAGGTAGACGCTTTTATCAACCACAGTGACACACACGCAGCTGCCCCTTGCAGCCCTGACCCGCAGGTCCACAACTTCCCCAGGTTGGGTCTCATTTGCTGAATACATCAGTGAAACCTGAACCCAAACACAGCAAAGAAACCAGGAGCTTGACGATACCCTCCCACGCCAACCACCCTCTCCACCTGCCAAGGAGAGTCAGTCCTTGCCAGCTCAGCCAGGACGCTGACCTTGCCACCCAGGTGAGGACAGAGTAGGAGACAGAATGACGGAAACTAGGCTGGTGCAACTGGGACATTCTGCGCAGAGGACGAATGGGAGGGGTGGGGAGACAGGCACCAGCCAAGGGCATGTTGCAGCCAGTTTCAAAGGGTGCGGAGAGAGGGTGAGGGAGCCTGAGCCCATTGTTGGGCACATGAGCAATGTCCCTTAGGTCTGGAGCCCAGTGGGGACAGAGAACAGCTGACCATTTTGCCCTGTGTGTGATAAATACAATCCCCATCTGGGTGACTTTTGAAGACGCGACAGTCAAGATGCAACGTATGTTCCAATTATTGCTTACAGGTCCTGCCTGTGACACCATGTGGAGCTGAGTGGCAGCTGTGCACAGCCCATCCCGGCATTGACACCCTGGGGACCTGAGCCCCAGACGGTGCTTGTCCATTTCCCCTTCTCTCCCCCAAGCTGGGATTCCCAATGTTCTACCTGGTTTTCAAAGAAGGTTCCCACAGTGAATTGGAGGCTGTCAGCGACCCCTTCTCCATTCTCCCTGACATAGAAGACAAGCAGACGGCCGAGGGGGACCATGCTGGGGGTCACAGCCAGTTGGAGAGAGGTCACGCACACATTGACCTCTGCTGCTGGAGCTGGAGGGGGCTCTAAGACAAGTCAAAGGTGGGAGAGGCATGAGAATCCAGCATCCCACAGTGGGACCACCAGTGCCCCAGGCTGCCCTGGGGTGACATGGGGCACAGCATGGGGAGGTGCTGACCCAGGGCAAATGCTCCATGGACACTGACGTCTCTGTTATTTCACCCAGAAAGGAAAAGAAGCCCCGGAACGTAGGTACACGATGCCCAAAGCACAATACCCAATGCCCAGAGCCAGCAGCTCTCACCCAGGGTGATGCTGCCCTTCAGGGGACATTCAGCAACATCTGGGGACAATTGGCGGTGCTACTGGCTTCTATTGGGGGGGGCAGGATGCTGATCAACACCCTGCAATGCCCAGGGCAGCCCCCACCACAAAGAATGATCCAGTCCTAAAGATTAGTAGGGCCAAAGTTGAGAAAGTGACTTAGCATGAGAGAGACCCTGTCTGTCTTCCTGCCTATCTATAAATCTATGTATCTATGAATCTATGTATCCATTTGCCATGAGTCAATTACTCCGTCCATCCATCTATAACTCTAAATCTATCTATCCATCCATCCATCTCAAGGATTCTCACCCTGGGTGACATGTCCCCCCAGGGACACTAGAGACTGTTAGGTTGGATGGGTGTTACAGGCATCTGGTGGGTGGACCAGGGATGCTGCTCCATACCCGACAGTGCACAGAACACCCCACCATCGAGGATGACCTGCCCTCTACAGTCCCCACTTTGGAGATCCTGCTTTAGGCAGAAGGGTTGTGAGAAGGATGGGGAAGGGGAAGACCAAAGGGAGGACGCAGGTCTCGTGAGAAGCGTGTGGCGTCAAGGAGAGAGAGGAGGACTCCTAGGTGAGGGAAGAGCCTGGGCAAAGGCAGAGACGGGGGTGGCCAGATGGCAACACAGCAGAGTATGTGTCAGTGTAGGGGCCCTGATTGTGACTGGCCCACCCTGTCCCCTGAAGACACACAGTGAGGATGGCCTTAGAGGACGTCTCCACCTCCAGCAGCTAGTCAGTGCCCACCCTCCTGAACCCAGCCCTGTCTCGCCTGGGACACATGCCCTCCTGAGGGAGGCTCCCCTTTTGACTACGTCTAGTTTACCCTTCCTTTCTGGGGCACCCATCCCAGTCTCAGTGGTTCAGAAGGAAGAACAGAACTTCCAGCCTGCGGCCTGGCTCACCTGTCTCGGAAAGGTGTGTTAAGCGAATTGGTTTCTCCGGGGCCGCCCGCCTGCTTCTCTGCTGGGTGATGTGGGCGGGCTGCTGGCCCGAGAGCACAATGTTGCCCCGTGCGGCCACCTCGTAGTACAAGGTGAAATTGCAGGGACACGTGGACTTCACAGAAAAATGGGCTTCTTCCCCGACCTGCAGGAGACATGTAGCGTGGGGACTCCTGCCTGACACCAACAACCCAATACCAGTGCCACAGCCCACGCAGGGAGCCAGCCACTCTGGGGCCACAGGGAGGTTGGGATGGCTGAGGGAAGAGCGCTGGCTTCAGGGAAGATTGCCTGGCATCCCATGCTGGCTGTGGCCATGTCTCCTTGGCAGCCTCAGCTGCTGTTCTACCAACTGGGCTATAGGGCACACAACATGGGATAACAGTATGGAAGCTCTCCATGAGGTGTCGTGTGGTAAAGAATTGAACTTGGCCCAAAAAGAGGTCTGGAATTTGCTCCTGGCTCCTAAGAGGTGATCTCTGAACCATTAAAATGTTCTGCCTGAGAAGTATCTTTGTTTACCTGGGGTCTTGGGCCACACCAGATAGTGACAATATGATTTCCTGTGGGGGCCACAGGCCACGCTCTATCGGTTTGACCTTTGGAGGGGCTGTGACAGAGGCCAGTCAGGCAATAGTCAGACATGTCTACGTGACTGACCCCGCAAGAAAAACTCTGGATGCTGAGGCTCAGGTGAGTGTCCTGGTGGGCAGTACACCACGCATGTTGTCACACATCACGCTGGAGGGGACCAATGGAAGCTCACATTCAGAAGTCTCCTGGACCCTGCCCTGTGTTCTCTTTCCTAGGCTGATTTTAATCTGTGTCTTTCAATGTAATAAAGTGTAACTGAGTATAACAGCTTTCAGGGATTCTGTAAACGTCCCTTAGAAATTTTAAAAACCTGAGGATGATTTGGGGACCCCCAAATTCTGCAATTGGTGTCAGGAGGGTGGGTGGTCTTGGAACTACTCCCTAACTCTGCAGGTGCCAGTGCTACCGTGAGCTGGGCCTTCTTATCAAATGTGCACTTGATAAGTTGGGTCCTCTCTAGTCCCCAAGTTTCCAGAGGGGGAAACTGAGGCTCCATCCCTTCTCCATGTGAATGAGTGGTGGGGGTTAGATTCAAACCCAGGCAGGCTGATGCCAGGGCCCCTTGCTTAACCCCCAAGCTGCCCTCATCCCCTGTGTTACAGCTGAAGCCTCCCAGGTCCTGTGACCTCCCTGGTGGCTTGGGGGTATAACCATGTCTAACGCTGAGGCCATAGTCTATGTGGAAGGCCATCCTCTGGGCCTTTCCCCCAGAGCTTCCCTCCTGTGCCCCGTCTTTTGCAGTCCATAGCTCTCCCCAAACATCTGGATTGCCCTGAATGCCCAGAGGAGGGAAACCTGGGGCGGGTGGTGAGTCTTGCTCTAGTTGTGGATCCTTGGGCACGTCATTTCACCCCTCTGAGCCTCAGTTCCCCCATCTGTAAAATAAGGTCATATCTCCTGTACAGAAGGTCCTAAGGAGCCAATGAGGTGATGAACATGTCATGCTCCACACCACACCGCTTCGCCATGGGTGGTTAATAAATGTCATTCTACACGCCCCCACACCACCACCACCACCACCACCCGAAGACAACAACATGCCTGTTGAAGGAGCTGGCCCAAAGGCACTCTGATGACCAAATTAGAGCAGCAAAAAGAAGAGTGAACTCTTCAAGAGTATCAAGGACAGGAAAGACTGAGAAACCATCAGATTGGAGGAGACAAAACACAATGAGGGAACCTGAATGAGATTCTGGACCAGAAAAAGATGTGAGAAAACCAAATGAAATTTAAACACCATTTTACTTCATGGAAATAGCTAGTGTTGGTTTCTTAGTTTTGACAAATGTACCGTGGTTTTGTATGATGTTAACAGTAAGGGCAAGCCTATCAAAATGCCAATGGCTTTTTTAGGCAGAATGGAAAGGCTGACCTTAAAATTCACATTGAAATAAAAAGGCTCCAGGATAACCAAAACAATCCTGAAAAAGAGCAAAGTCAGAGGACACACATGCGCCGATTTCAAAACTTACTACAGAGCTACAGTAATCAAGAAAGTGTGGCATTGGCATAAGGATAGACGTATAGATAAATGGGGTAGAACTGAGATTCCAGAAATGAACCCACACATCTATGGCCTAATGATTTCCAATGAGGGTGCAAAGACCATTCCGTGGGAAAAGGACAGTCTTTTCAACAGATGGTGCAAAGGACTGAAGTCGGACCCCACCGCACACCATATATAAAAAATAACTGGAAACAATTCAAAACCTTAAATGTAAGAACTAAAACTATAAAACTCTTAGAAGAAAACAAGGGTAAATTTTCATGACCATGGATTTGGCAATAGTTTCTTTAAAATATGGCACCAAAGCACAAGCAACGAGAGAAAAAAGACAAATTGGAATTCACCAAAATTAAACTTTTGTTGCATCAAAGGATACCATCAGGAAAGTGAAAACACAACCCAGAAAATGAGACAAAATGTTTGCAAACCATATATCTGACAAGTGTCCAGTGTCCAGAATATATAAAGAACTCTCACGATTCAACAGGAAAAAGGCAAACAACATTTAAAAACTTGAAAACACTAGGGGAAGCCGGATAAAGGAACCATAGGCCTGTATTCTTCACAAAAGTTATGGTGATGAAAAGGTGGGGGGATTGTTCCAGATCAAGTATGACTACGGACACAGAAGAGCCAAAATACAACAGGTAAATTGATCCTGAATAAGACGTGCACACAAACCCACGCATGTGCATTCACACATGTGCACATGCACATATATGTATATGCACACACACAGGTGCACACAATTGTGCAGATATGCACGGGTGTGCACACACACTAGATATATGTTACATCTTGAGGACACCTTTGAAAACCTGAATATTGCCTGTGGCTTGAACAATATAATTGAGTTAATGTAATTTTCTTAGATGTGACAATGGCCTTGAGGCCATGTTGAAGAATGTCCTTATTTTTAGGATATATTATGCTCAAGTATTTAGAGTGAAGCGTCATGATATGTGTAATGTACTTTCAAATGCTGCAGCCAAAGAAAGTGTAGAGAAATTAGATAAATGGGTGCGTGGATGGGTGGTTGGGTGGGGGCGTGGATGGATGGTTGGGTGGGTGAATGAATGGGTGGGTGGATGGAAGAATGGACGGATGGAAGCAAAATGTTAATTCATAAATCTAAGGGAAAAGCATGTGGTTGTTTATTACACTTTTAAAAAAATTATCTTAAATTTGTAAATATCCCTTATAAAAAGACAAACAAAAGTACCCTTCTGTTTGAAATGTTGGATAGAAAGAAGGAAAGAGCACAAAATTTTCTCCTACATTAACCCTGTGGCGTCACACTAACCCTAAAAGATTGAAGTGACATTCCTCTTATACAGAGCAGCTCATCCCTGCATGTGCCTTGGTGCCAGAGGAAGGGGACACGTAGTCAGTCAGCAGGCTCCAGCTCCTCCTACCCGCAGGCTGGACCAAGCATGGCCACTCTTGCCTCAATGCCCTGAGGTCGCACCCAGGGCCCCTTGATGACATCCTGGGGGTAGGAGGAGCTGGAGCCTGCTGACTGACTCAGGCAGGATGGAGACGTCCCTCCAAGAGGAAAGTCTGAGTCCTCATCTGACCCAGCCAAGTCCTCACCTACTGGGAACAGCGGTACTGGCAGCTGGGGACACAGGGCTTCTTCCCACCCCCGTGGGAAAGTGGCCAATGCCAGTGTCCCCACACCACACTGCTGGTTGAACAGCATTACGACAAGAACAGTGTGTTCAGCCAAGCTGGGCACGATCTCTCCTGAGTTTCTCATTCTTATAGCCCCTGCAGAGGGCTGCCAAGCCCAGGAGACAGGCACGGAGCCGGAATTTCTTCGAGCTGCATCCCAGTGGCCCCTTGTGGCCTCGGGTCTGGGCAGAACTGCTAGAGGTTTATGGGGCTGGTAGGGCCTGGGAGCCCATGGCAAGGGGTTTGCATTAGGAGCAAATCTGGCAGGCCTGCCACCACCCATGGCAGCCAGGCTCCGCCCTTGGTGCTCTGGTTAAGGGGGTTAACGGAGTGCTTTATAAAACACATAGCCACATATCGTTCAGTAGGTGAGGGACTAAAGAAACGGCAGTTCGTCCGTACTGTACAATGGAGTATTATTCACCACTAAAATGAAAGGAGCTCTCAAGTCATGAAAAGTCACGGAGGAAACTTCAATGCAAGTTTCTAAATGAAAGAAGCCAAACTGAAAAAGCTACATACTGTATGATTCTGACCATACAACGTTCTGGGAAAGGCAAAAGTATAAAGACAGGGAAAAGCTCAATGGTTGCCAGCAGCTAGCGGGGAGGGAAAGATGAAGAGGTAGAGCACAGAGGATTTTTAAGGCAATGAAACCATTTTGTATGATACTGTAACAGTATATACCGTGTTTTCCCGAAAATAAGACCTAACCGGACCATCAGCTCTAATGTGTCTTTTGGAGCAAAAATTAATATAAGACCCGGTCTTATATTATGTAATATATATTATATTATATATTACATAATATATTACATTATATATAATATATTATATTATATTATATATATTATATATTATATAGTATATGTTATATATTTTATATTATATTATATTATATTATATTATATTATATGAGACCCGGTCTTATAGTAAAATAAGACCGGGTCTTATATTAATTTTTGCTCCCAAAGACACATTAGAGCTGACTGTCCGGCTAGGTCTTATTTTCGGGGAGACATGGTATATGTCATTGTACATTTGTCCAAACTCACAGAATGTGCAACACCAAGACAGAACCCTAACGTACGCTAAGGACTTTAGTTCATAATAATGCGTCGATATTGGCTCATCCATTTTAACAGTGATTCAAGGTGCTGCTGATCAGTGAGCAGGGGACAGGGGTACATGGGAACTCTCCCAACTTACTGCTCAATTTTTACAAATCCTCTCCACGTACCTCTCCACGCATCTTACTTAATCAGGATTGTGGAATAACAGACTTAGAAAGAACTAACGAGACCCAGCTCTAAGTTTGTCTCGTCTTTGCACTCAGTATATCTGGAAGTGTCTGGGTGGGGAAATTCCTGGTGCCTTCACACAATAAGTGGAAGCCTCTAGAAAGTGGAGAACCCAGTGCCAACAGCAGCAGAACCATCTGAGGCCTGGGAGCAGTGGCACCCTGAGGATAGGAGTCATGTTTATCATGGTAAACCCTGAGCCACGGCCTTAACGTCCATCACAAATAAATTACAGGCATTCATTCCCACGAACACCTTCCTTGCTGGAGGGATGGGGGATCCAGCACTGGCCTCAGCATTAGTCCCGCTGGGGCCGGTATAGGTCCCCTGGAGGAGCGTGCATGCCACATCCTGGGCTCCATCCTGCCTGGGAAAGGCACACCTGAAATCCTTACCTGCAGGGGGTGGGAGGGCGGCTGCAGCTGCAGGTAGCACTGGCTGGGGGAGTACCAGCTGCTGAGGGAAAGGTAGCTGGGCAGGTACTGGGTCCCCGCAGGCTTTCCGTTGAGCGCTGTCACCTTGGTCTGAAGAAGAGAGGGTAGGTGGTCAAGGCCTGGGTGCCTGGGAAGGGATGCTTGGATGTGTGGCCTGCCCTGCCCTGCAGGAAGACCCCCTCAGGCTCCAGTTTCCCTTTGGGGAACTCCCTTCTCAATTCTCAGACAATGGGGTTCAGTGTGGTTAGCCTGTTCTTTCCAGCTCTGTGGGAAGCAATTGTCCAAGACTGGCCACAGGGTGTTGGGGGTCAGCTCAGGGTGGGACAGGTGGCCATCAGGAGACAGTGCCATCACATTTTGGGGAAAACCCCCTCCTCTCTGTGTGCATATTTGCATCCTTCCCCCCTACCCCGCCACACCCCCCCCAAGCTTGCCATCAGCCCCAGGGTGGCTTCTCTGAGGGCATAACCTGCCTGAGAAGGGAACAGAGGAGATGGCAGTCAGGAAAGGGAGTGGCTGTCCTAGACAGCATCCCAGGGACTCTGGACCTGGACCCGCCTGGAGCTCACAGCCCAACCCCTGCATGCCCCAGATCCTGGTGGTTATACTATTTTTGCTCCTTTGGCGGTTTGAGCCTGTTGCCTTCAGTTGCTGCTAAAAGAATGTGGCTAACACAAGAGGGATGTTTAAGGGGGAGTCTAAGACCTCTGCGTGATAAAGAATAAAGAAGGGGGCCAGGCTTCTGCCTCTAAACCCCTGGAATTTCTCGGGTGATGAGAGTGCGTTTGTTATTCACGGTAGGTCCTGAGAATGTGGCTAATGAGATGACTCAGGATGGGGACGGCCCCTCCAGAAAGACCAACCCTCTGATTGGAGGATTGGGGCTCTGAGTCACATATCATCCTGACCTCCAGCTTGGGGAGGTAGCTGGAGACTGAGTTTGGTCTTTGGGCCCATGATTCAATCCATGGCACCTATGTAATGAAACGCCAATAAAAACAGTGGACACTGACGTGTGAGTGAGCGCCCCCGGTTGGCAGTTCTTTTTGTGTACTGTCACACATCCGTGAGCTGGGAGGGTAATGAGTCACAACTCCATAAAGACATAAGAAGCTTCGAATTTTCGACCCTCCTAGCTCTTGTCCTAAGTGTCTCTTTCTTCGCTTTGTTCTAATTTGTATTATTTTTCTATAATAAAACTGTAATTGCAAAAGGTTCCAACTTGCAGTCCTGGGGATATACTGTATAGCAGGATGACTATGGTAAACAATACTGTATTGTATATTTGAAAGTTGCTAAGAAAGGAGATCTTAAAAGTTCTCGTCACAAGAAAAAAATATTTGAAACTATGTGTGGTGATGGATGTTAACTAGACTTACTGTAGTGGTCGTTTTGTAATATGCGCACATATTGAATCATTGTTATACACAGGAAACTAATATAATGTTATATGTCAATTATATCGCAATTAAAAGAATTGGTTCTGCTTTTTAAAAACCAATTAATTAAAGACCTTCTCCTAAGCAGTATTTGGTAACAGAAATAGAATATCTTTCTATTAAAAGGACATTTTTGGAAAAAGCTAATTTTTAGACATCTATGAGAGAAAATTATTTAGCTAATTCTGATATTTGAAGCATTTGGGTGCTTTGCTGCTACTTAATTGCTAATGGATGAATGGAAATAAAGAAATGTCTTCCATTTTTTAAAAACCTGAAATTGTAAGGTAGTGAGGCAGCAGGAAACCCAAATTTATAGCCAGTTGGTAAAGAGTGGGGGTGGCCTGCGGACGCCTGCGCTTGTGGCTTTGGTGGTTAAAAAGCTTTAAGGACATGTCACCCATAAGGGACACAGAGACCACAAATGTCCTCAGCTCCCACCTACACATTTATTCTCAGTTGCCACGTCCCCTCCACCCAGTGTCTCTGGGGCAGTCACAGAGCTGGGGCCAGGACACCACTTCTATCTTTCCTGTTCCTCCTTCCCCTGACAAGGGGACACCAAGTCCTGCTGATTGTACCTCAGCAGCTCCAAGCTTGGTGCCCTCTCCATCATCATCTCCTGTCTGCCCACCTGTCGTCCTCCAATCCCCCAACTACCGTGTTTCCCGGAAAATAAGACGTAGCTGGAAAATCAGCTCTAATGCGTCTTTTGGAGCAAAAATTAATATAAGACCCGGTCTTATTTCACTATAATATAAGACCAGGTATAATATAGAATAGAATAGAATAGAATAGAATAGAATAGAATAGAATAGAATAGAATAGAACAGAATAGAACACCAGGTCCAAAAGACACATTAGAGCTGATTGTCCGGCTAGGTCTTATTTTTTGGGGAAACAGGGTATGTGCACTGGAGAAGTGGCTGGGTGTCAAAATTCAGATGACTTTTTCTGCCTGACTACTTTCTAGGAGGTGGGGGTTAGCCTCACCAGCTCCTTCCTCCACAGCTTCCTGAAATGGCTCAGCTTGGCTGGTCACTTGCAGGACCCAATTGCACTGTGATCGTGGGCCTCTGGGCCTCTGCACATACTGTCCCATTCTCCCAGAAGCAGCCTCCCACCTCGCCCTGGGGCAGGTGCATTATCTGTACCCGTTGGCTTCCCCCATCAGACCATGAACTCTCTCAGGGTAGGGAGAGGACCCAGGCCTCCTGAGCATGTGCCTGTTGGCTGAATGACAGGGGCCCAGGTGACTCACCCACCTCCAGCCACACATGCTGGGCTGACATGGGGATGGAGGGGATTTCAAACGCCACCAGCCCTTCCCGGGACACAGATTCCGTAGTGTAGATGTTGTCCTTTGGTGTCAGCTCTGCCCTGATTTGGACTGTCACCCCCTCAGCTGGGCTGCCATCAGGGTAGGACAGCTCCACCTGGAAGGGGTCACCAAAGATTTCAAGTGGTTAGGCAACACTCCCCAAACTGATTTACAGACTCGACCTGATCCCCACCAGAACCCCAGCCAGCTTCTTTGATGAAATAGACAAGCTGATGCTAAAATTCACAAGGAATTGCGGGGACCTCCAGTAGCCAAAGCAATCCTAAGAAAGGAACAAAAAAGGAGAACTCACATTGCAATTTCAAAAGTCACTACAAAAAGGTAATAATCGAGATAGTGTGATATTAGCATAAGGATAGACATGGAGACCCATGGAGTCCAGAAATGAACCCACACATCTACAGCCAATTGATCTTTGATAAGGGTGCCAAGGCCACTCACCGGGGAAAAGTATAGTTTCTTCAACAAATGGTGAAACCATTGGATCGCCACATGCAAAAGAATGAAGTGGAACCCCTGCCTCACACCACATATAAAAATGAACTCAAAATGGATACAGATCTAAATGGAAGAGCTAAAACTATAAAACGCTTAGAAGAAAACAGAGGGGAAAACCTTCATGACTTTGGACTGCACAAAGAAATCACAAGGTGCAAATCACCACAAGCCAGCCCGTTAGCCTCATGCCAGGGTAGGAACAGGGTGGGCAATGCCATAGACAGTAATTCTCCTATCTCATCATTCAGGCGGGTAGAAAAGGTGATCAGAATGAAGGGTTCAGAAGACATGAATGTTGTAAAAGAAATGTGGTCAGTGGGCCCGGGGGGACCCTGGAGCAGGTGTTTGGTGATGGGATGACGGGGGCTTCAGCCTGTGTGATCCCCATTAACAGCTCTGTTCTTTAATGCAGATAGTAGGTAATTTCTCAACTATACATGAATGCTCCCCTTTCCCTGAATCCATAGACCCAAGCCCCTTCTTCATGCATATTCTGACCGTGCCTGCGGTGCTTTAGCTTCTACTCCAGCTGGGACCCGAAAATCAAAGGGCACATGAGCTGTGTCTCCATGCTTGGGACAGTGGTGGCTGAGAGAAGGGAAGTCCCAAAGTGGAGCAAGAGGGGGACACAGTGTGAAGACACCAGGATCCTATGGGTGGCCCATGGAAGGCAAGAGGGGTCAGGAGTGTGGGTGGCTGTGTTCAGGGGCAGAGCGATCTTCCCCCTGAGGTGACACCCAGCTCTGCTGGTCTTGCTTTCTCCAGCTGCAATTGGGACCCTACGGCAGTGGTTTCATGGTAGCCCTGAGGCGGGAGCTGGAGTGGAAGGCAGCGCAGAGCCTGCGACCTCGGTTGGCACCTGCTGGGCACTGGCTCCAGCACTTACCATCCCCACATAGGACAGACCCGGCTTGAACTGCTTCCTGGTGACCTTGGAGTACCGGATGTCTACCAGCTGCCTCTGGACGGGGGTGGAGTCATCAAAGGCCACCTGCTGGCTCCCATCCACAGTGGTGACCATGGCCCAGATGCTGACTATGCCCCGGA
Source organism: Rhinolophus ferrumequinum (assembly GCF_004115265.2). Taxonomy (NCBI): domain Eukaryota; kingdom Metazoa; phylum Chordata; class Mammalia; order Chiroptera; family Rhinolophidae; genus Rhinolophus; species Rhinolophus ferrumequinum. The sequence continues at coordinate 50,318,652 of NC_046301.1, forward strand.
AGTGCTCAGGGACGTCGGCCGGGATCATGTCCTTCACGCAGATGTCAAAGTCCTGGGAGCCGTGGATCTGGAAGCAGGAGACACACAGGCTGTGGTCAGTAGGGGCTGTAGCTGCTTCAAAGGACAACTTGCAAACACACATTTGAAATCCAAGTCTCTCCGGCCACCTGGAAGGCCAGGAGGACACTCGGTGACACACCTGACCTATGCCATGAGTCACTATGTGGGGATGCACAATGTCCCTGTCTACTCTGTGGGGCAGGTGAGACAATCCCCCGCCAGCCAGACAGCAGGGAGGAGATTTGAAAATAGTCCCATTTCAGAGCACTCACTCCCCTCCCACTTGCGAGGCACAGAACTCCCCCATTCAGCGCCTATCTCAGGACCCACCTGGCGCCTGGCAACTCCACATCCAGACACAACTGTGGAGTGAATTACTCAGTCAACAAGAGAACTAAAACAGGGGTCACCAGCGGCGGGAGGCCTCCAGGAAGAAAGGAAGGGACAGGGAGAAACTTTGGGTGGGGTGAGGAGGAGCTGGCACTGACAGGTTTCAATGCCAGCGGCCCCCACAGAAGCACAGACTCTCCAGGACGTGTGCAGATACACTGTAGCACACAACGTAACGTTAAGTTGAAGAAGAAAAACAAAAAATAAGTTATAAAACTTGACATACAAGGACTGTGAAATCATGCAGTCTGGGAATTTCGAAATGGCTACACACAGAGTCACCACTGAGAGATTGAACGGATCATGGCCAGATCATGCAGGAAAAAAAACCTGACCCACAGTCAGCAGTCACCAACGCAGGAAGCCAACCTGTCACCTACAGGTCAGATTTGCATGAAGCAAGACAGACTCCTCTCTAACAACTAAACAATAACCTGCAGCAACCGGCCCCCAGTGGCCAGGACTTAATCACTGACCATTTCCCCGATTTTTGCCCCTCTCCCAACTTAGGCGCTACTGGAGAAAGCCAAATGTGCATTCCTCACACACTGTTCAGATGCCTGCTTCTAACGAACCACCTACAGCTTCTCTAGGTCACCAGCCCGCAACAGGACACACCTAAAGCTGTCTTCTCTTTTTTCTTCACTATAAAGCTTTCCCACGTCTCCACCTGCCATGAAATCTCTGCCAAATGCAAGTGGCTAACTACCTTGCTACAGCAAACTCCAAATCAATAGCCTTTGTTCATCCTAATTTGGGTGGTCTTCATTTAATGCCACACCCTGTGACCCAGGCATGGCACACCCAAGAGAAAGGAAAACGTCTGGCCACAAAAAAACTTGTAAATGAATGTTCAGAGAGCATTAGTCACAATTGCCAAAAGTGGAAACAACCCAAAGTCCATCAATGGATGAATGGATAAACACAATGTGGTCCCTCCGTACAGTGGAATATTACTTGGTCGATAAAAAGGAATGAAGCACTGACATGCTACAACGTGGATGAACTCTGTAAAAATGATGCCGAATGAAAAGAGCCAGACATAAAAGGCCACATGTTCTATGATCCTATTTATGTGAAATGTCCAGAACAGGCAAATCCATAGAGACAGAAAGTGAATTAGTGGTCACCTAGAGCTGGAGATGGAAACAGGGATTAACTGCAAAAGGACCTGAGAAATTTGGGGGGGGGGGGGGTGGAACTATTTTAAAACTGGATAGTGGTGATGGCTGCACAACTCTGTGAATATACTAAAAACCACTGAGTTGTACACTCTATATGGCTATTTAAAAAACAAAACAAAACAAAAAACTTTATATACAATGTCCTGGGGGGAAACACATCAAAATATCAACAATGGTTGTGTCTGCTTGTTGGAAGATAAGTCATCTTTATTTTCTTCCCTTTTAAATAAAAGTTTCTAAAGTCTCTATGTTCAGCCAAAAAGAATTTTATCATCAGGAAAATCCCCACTGTATACTGTTTTAGAAAGTAAACTAAAATGGATGATCATGGAACTGAAGCAGAGAGCAGACCCTGTGGGTAAGTAGCATGGGGTTCCTGTTCCTCACCTTCATGGTCCTAAGAATGGGGCGCCCCACCTCCTGGCTGTAGTACCCCACGCCATTCACAGTCATGTTGATCACTAAGGTCCCGGAGACAGGTTTCCCAAAGGTATACCTGGAACAAAAGGACCAGAGAAGTTAACTCCACAAGCAGGAGCATGGTCACTGGTACAGCAACTGGATAGGGGTGGAGTTGTCCAGGGCCACCTGCTGACTGTGCCGGAGAAATGCTCACGAACGACTGCCAGATCATGTCCCTCACACAGGGATGCTTCCCCATCCTACAGTCCATCCTTACAGCCCTTCCTGCAGCCCTGAGTCAGGACAGATAACATCAGGGCCCTGTGATCCTCTGCACCAAGCCTCATGTTTGACAGAGAAAGAGACCGAGGGTCAGAGAGAAACTCTGGACCCAAGAACAGGCGGAATGTGTGAGACAACCACTGGAGTTGGGGACTCCTTTGGAGTACCAGAGACGCCTGGCCCTAAGTGCCCAAGCCCTACTGAGTTCAGCTTTGAACTAGGGACTTGACTTCTCTGAGCCTCGGTTTCCTCATCCAGAGAATGGGAATAAAACTGTCATCTCAGGGATATTGGTGAAATTTAAATGTATGTATGTCATGCCTGATGCAGAGGGGACACCTGCTTACCAGGGTGCAGGAGCAAAACGGAGACAGCAGTGAATTAAACTATAACGCCACACACTTCAACAGTATTTTCTAGACTAGAAAACGTGTGTGTACACAGCACGTCCTTGCATTTTAACACACACACGCTGGAGGAGACACGGGCCAGAGAACAGCCTTGGCCAGGCCACAGGCTCCAGCAGGCGGCAGAGCTGGGGCGGGAATACAGGCATTGGGCATTGCAGGGCTCTCCTGGGGACCCCAGAAAGGGACAGTGTCTCTTGACACCCTCTGGTCACCGACACTTTGGCCTTGGTGAAAGACCTCGCCATTAAGAGGGCAACCCCCCCTAGAAATCCCTCTCTGGTCAGCCCGCAGCTGTGGGTGCTGCCCGTGGGAAAGGGGGGAGTGGGAGCCTTCAGCGAAGGGGCAAAACCTGGGGGAGGGGGAGGTCTGACAGAGAAAAGTACGGTCTGGGGAAAGGTGCCCCCCTCAGGGGAAGGGCTACTCCATGGAGGAGTGGGAGGGGAAAGAAGCAGGGGAGGGGCATGCCTGTGGGAGGAGATGCATGCCCACGGGGGGAGGGGCATGCCTGCGGGGGACAGGGCATAACCTTCTCACCTGGCCTGCACAGTGCCGGTCTCACAGCTATCCAGGTCCCTGATATAGTGGGGTGGGTCAATAAGGAGCTCAAACTTTGGCAGCACTGCAGGGAGAGAGCAGAGAGGAGGGAGGCGGGTGGCTTCCACCACTGGGGGGATCTCAGAGTACAGGAGGTGGCCAAAGAATGACAGCCCCGCCACTACACTGAAGAATCCATGCCACCCTTGGTTGAGCGCTGACAGCTCTCTGGGGATTTGCCAGCCACATCTATTTCCTTCCTATCGTTAGGGGACCAGTGCCCCGTTTCTCTCCGGGGGCCACGTACTTTGAGTGTAACCAATCCCAGCCCATCCCAGGGGTGTGCCAGTGGCTCCTGGACCAACTAGAGGCATCCTGAGGGTGCTTACAGATGGAGGGCGCCTCTCTTTGCTGCAGGACTCAGCCTAGGAGTGTCCAGCCATCTGGTCACCCTGTGTAGCGCACAGCTTAGGGAGGGACCAACACCCAGGAACAGCACAGAGGAAACCTGGTCCTGAGAGCTTGTTACAGGAGCCAACAAATTCCTTTTGCTTACTGAATTTTCCCTGGGCTTCTGTTGCTTGCAACCCACAGCCCTGACCTCTACAGCTTTTCCTTCCAGGATCTTCTTCTGAAAAGGAGGAGAAGCCCTTGACCATGTAAGGCTGACTTTAGCACAGAAGCAGAGTAAGTGGCTCTGGCAGGTTCGCTCCCCAGCTCTTGTTCCTTGAGCATTTTCCTTAATGGCTCTCTCAGCCTCAGTTTCCCCATCTGTAAAGTGGAGATGCCTCACAAGGTCAGGACAAGGGTGAAAGCACAAAAGGAAATGACGGCCTTAAAAGGAAGGACATTCTGACACCTGCTACAACATGGATGAACCGTGAGGACATGATGCTGAGTGAAATAGCCAGTCACAAAAGGACAAATGCCATCTATATGAGGTCCCTAGGGTAGTCAGATTCCTAGACACAGAAAGTAGATGGTGGGTGCCAGGGGCTGGGGGCGGGGATGGGAGTTAGTGTTTAATGGGGACAAAGTGTCAGTTGGGAAGATAAACAAGTTCTGAAGATGGATGGTAGTGATGGCTGCACAACAGTGTGAATGTACTTAACACCACTGAACTCACTGCACTTTAGAAGCAGTTAAGATGGTAAATTTTATGTTACTTATATTTTATCACCATGAAAAAAAACAAAAAGGCCATGACAAAAGCCAGCCCTCCACGCCATGCCTGGCTGTACCACGCCCTCACTGTACAGGGCTCTGCCATCCTCACCCTCATCATCTGTGTCATCCTTGGGTCTGTGGTTTCTCCCAGATCTGAAATCCTAAGATGTCAGATTTTCCAACTTACCATACTTCTGAACTTCAAAGGACTTGTTGTACAGGTGGCCTTGCATTTCGACAAAAATGAACCATTCTCCCAGCACCGGCTGGTCGGACAAGGGGAAGGTCATGTTGGTGATACCTGTGTGAAGAGAGATGCCCCCTCACCTGTGGCAAGTGCATGTGCAGAGAGCCCGCGGGCCCACGTCGGACAGCGGCAAGGTCAGTGCAGAGACACTTTAGGGGCCCTCTGCCCCAAACAGCCCCTCAGGGAAGCCAGAGACCATACCGAGGCTGGAGTGACTGGGCAAAACAAGCCCCCCTGCAGGCTGGGAGTGGGGAAGCAGGGAGACTGCATCTTGGGTTCCTAGGAGAGTCCTGCAGCCAAGATGAGGTGCAGGCCATAAGCTGGACAAGCCAGAGAGAGGGACCCCCCCCAGCTCATCCACTCTGCTCCCCACCCGAGTCATAAGGATTATTGCACGTGCCCTGTGCCTACTAAGCAGCCCTCCACAGGTACCTCAGACTCAGGGAGAGGAGCGTGGACATGGGGAGGGGGTAAGGCCAGTCCAGGGGACTCAGAGGCATGACACTGTGCAAACCACCATGGCGCATGCACCTGCTAGAGACCCCACACTCAGATTCTGGCTCACAGAGGCACGTGGGGTCCAGGAACACCCCCAAGCAGGACTCGGAGTCTGTCGCATTTATGCATTTTCCAGGCTGAGGCTGCACCGCTGTCCTCAGTCTCTCCAAATCCTACCTATCACCTACCTCTCTTCACTTCCCTTAGGGTCAAAGCTAAAAGGGAGATGTCAGTCACACGGTACTTATTGTCATAGAGAAAGAAAAACAATGCCAGTTCCTCAGCCAAAGCAAAGCCTCTGACTCCTAGCTGAAAAAGAGACATCTCATGCTGGGTAGGGAATGATGAGATGGAAGACCTGCAGTGGGAGAAAGGTTGGGGGTGCTGACAAATGAAGCCCCGATGTTCCAGAAAGGCCCCCTGTTACAGGCAGGTGCCCCAGCTGGATCCCGGGCACAGAGAAACTTGGGTGGAGGGTCCCCAGAGAGAGCACATTCTGTCTTCCTGAAGGTTTATCACATCTGCCACTGTAAGGTGCAGCCCCCAAACCACAGAAGGAAGAGAGGAGAGGAGGGGAAGACAGTTACCGCAGCAGACCGGCTCCAAGTGTCTCCACTCCATCATCCTGGAGCCCCGGGGGTCCTGTCGGGGGACACACACGGTCAATTCAGGGCAGCCAGCATGTGCCCAGTTTGCGTGTGGACCTTCTGAGCCCTCTCTAGGGCGCGACAAGCACGGAGGGCAGGCCCCATATTAGCCACTTACATGGGAGCAAACAAGTGCTCGGGAAATAGAAGGGACTTATCTGAGGAAAAAGGGGCAGAAGAGGCCAGGCTGGGCTTGTCTCACCAATTAGGGATCACCATTTAGTAACCTGGGTGCAATCTACAAAGAGACAGACAGACGCATGCTTGGCCTGTCCCACGGTGGACCCCGGGAACCGGAATGGACCAGGTCCCAGCTTTGTGAGGCGCTGAACAGGCAGGGATCAGCCCAGAGGGCAGGCAGTGGGTGTAGACCAGGTCTCGCCGAAAGCGGGCTAACCAGGCCGGAAGTCAGAGCTGAGGAGGGCAGACCACTCACCAGGATGTAGGCTTCCAGCTGCAACAAAGACAGAGACCGTGAGCAAATACCCCTGAAATCCCCCAACCCTCGGTGCATGCTGCGTCTTCATCCATGCACGGCCTGGGTCCCTCAGAAAACACAGTCACTGTTAGGGGTTGAATTGTGCCCCCCCCCAAAAAAAAACCCTCATATGTGACATCCTAACCCCCAGTACCTCAGAATGTGACTGTATTTGGAAATAGTTCTTTATCGAGATAATCAACTTAAAATGAGGTCATTAGAGTAGGTCCTTATCAAATAGGACTGGTGTCCTTATAAGAAAGGGCAATTTGGACATAGACATGCATAGAGGGAAGACGATATGAAGACAGAGGGAGAAGATGGCCAGCGACAAGCCAAGGAAAGCATCCGAGAACAGATTCTTTCCTCAAGGCGCTCAGAAGGAACCAACCCTGCTGACACCTTCATCTTGGACTTCCGGCCTCCAGAACTGGGAGAGAATTAATTTCTGTTGCTTAGCCTACCCCATTTATATAATATTTTGTGACAGCAGCCTTAGCAAACTCACGCAGTTGCCCCTGGCAATGAGGGTGGCGTGGTCAAGCCCTTTCTCGGGGCCTTTGTGCTCCCCGCCACCCTTCATGGTCCTGTCCTCCCTTTTAGACTTCCCTCCACCTCCAACCAGGGATGGCTCCGCCAGGTAGCCCTCCTAGATTGTCATTGGGTTTTTTCTCGGGCGGCAAGTGCCAGGTTCCTCGAAGGCCCAGAACACGCGCTTCCATCTCTGACCCTGCCCCCACCCCAGCACCTGCCTGGAGCCTGGAAGTGAGCCAGCGCCCATGACATCAAACTTGTCACCACCGACTCTGACCAAGACTCAGAACTCTCCCGCGGAGGTCACAGCTTGCACAGCCATGCTTCCTGTCCCCTACATCATGCCCTGCCTGGTCCCCATGCATGGCTGACCCCACACGCGTGGGTCCGTTCCCATTAGCTCAGGGCTGACAGTGTGTCCAGGGGTATCTGGGCTGACAATCAATTTCTTGTGATTTTTATCCTTGGGTCTCACCCAGCACGGGCCCTTGACCAACCTCCAAGGAAAACAGGTAGCTGCACACGTCCAGCGCTCTGCCTTTCTATCGTGTGTGTCAAGCGCTTCCTAACAATAACTGCATATTGGACAGCAGCTGATGTCAAGTGACTGAGCCCCGCCTCCTCCCCAGGGAAGGCTGTGGACCTCCTTGGACATCTGGGTGCACAAATTCAGCACCGTCCACTCAGAAAGCAAAACACACACACACATGCAGGGCCTTCAACACTGCTCTGGCTGTGGACCCCAGAACCCTGCTCCTGGGGTCCAGCTGAGCCTGAGGAAGGATGTGCCAGTGGGAAACAAGGTTCGCGAATACAGGTAACCCTGGCAGCATTTCTGACAACAGTGAAAACATGGAAACAAACAAATCCTCCAGGAAGCAGGGTTAGGTACGAAGCCTTCCTTGGCAGAAGGAACTCAGACACTGAAGTGAATTTTCAAGGCCGCATCCAGAACATGGGCAAGTGCATTAAAATATCCAATGAAAAAGCACAGAAACTTGGGATGATGGAAGTTAAGAAAAAGCTGTGTGTACCCACAGAACTGCTCTTCTAGGCTGGCCACCAGGAACTCTGCAAGATTATTTTCCAGAATATGAGCCCCATGGTGGTGGGGTCCATGTCTGCTCTGCTCATTGATATGCCCCAAGCATTCAGTACTCAGGGACGCATGCAATACCCACCTTACATGTGACCCCATCAGGGCTCCCTACACTGAGGTAACCTGTAGACCATGCTCACATCTTGCTACGTAGTACACGTACCGTTTACTTAAATCTCTTTCTTCAAAATTAATGCCTTTCTGAAAGCTCCTCCTTTACAATAGAATGCCAACTCAGATATGTAGAAAAAATAACAGAGCTGGAAAAATCACCACTTTGCAATCTTCACAGCAAGTTTGGATTCATTTTCGAATTATCTATGGATGCTAGAACTAGCAGGTGAGCGTCGGATGGGTAACAGGATGTCCAGAATCTCAAGTGTCCCTCACAGATTACTTATTGGCCACGAAGAGTAAATACAGACTTTTGGGGGGAGAAACAGGCTGAACTCTACTTGAACCACTGGCTGCACTTACATCACCCGCAATGGGACAAACTAAGTTCAGGTGCTTCCCTACACAACACAGGGGGGAGGACCAGCATGGCTCCTGCAGATCCCGCCCCGAGACACACAACCTGAACCTGGTCACAGAGAACTAGCAGGCCAGCCCCTCAGGGGGAGTTCTGCAAAACAACCGCCTGGACTCCCTTCAAAAATGTCAACATCGTGAAAGACACAGAAAGAACTAATTCATATTTAAGGACACCAGGAGTCATGATGATTAAACACAACACGTGGTCCGGGACTAGATGCTGGACCAGCAAAGAAACATGCTATCAAGGATGTCATTGGAACAATGTGGGTTTTATATTAGATAATACCATTGTATTGATGTCAAAATTCCTAAATGTGATTATTGTACTTTGGTTGAACGAGAGAATGTTCTTGTTCTGAAAGGAGACAGGTGTTCAGGGCTAAAAAGATGTAATATTTGCAAAGTATTCGCAAACGATTTATCATTAAAATAATTTTGTAAGTATATAGGTATATATGTGGGGAGAGAGCGAGAGAGAGAAACTGGTGACTCTAGAGTGTGTTCCCCAGACCAGCAGCAGCAGCAACTGGGAATTTTTTAGAAACACAGATCCTCAGGCCCCTCCCCAAGAAACTCCTGAATCAAGAACTCTGGGGAGGGCCCCGCCATCTCTGTTTGAACAAGTGTCCCCGGGAAATCTGATGCACACTCAAGTTTGAGAACCACTGCTCCAGATCAGAGCTTGGCCAACTACAGCCCTCAAGCCAAATCCGGACCTCTGACTGTTTGTGTCAATAAAGTTTTATTGGCACCCAGCCATGCACATTCATACACATATGTCTGTGGCGGAGTTTACATCACAACAGCAGGTCTGAGTAGTTGCAACAGCCTGGAGACCTGAACAAACCTACTACCCAGCCCTTTATAGAAAGTTTGCCGATCCCTGGGCTATATGAAAGTATTCGGGATCTCTCTGTGCTGTTCTTCCAACTTTTCTGTGTGTCTGAAGTTATTTCCAAATAAAAGGTTGCAAGAAAATCAATGCCCTCTTTCTGTGGATATGTTTATTTCGAAGGAGAAATGATAGGCTTGATGTGTAGTTATATTTTCTTTCTAATACAAGTTAAATAAATGCAGGGCTACTGGGATTTCAAATGATGATCCACAGCTACTTAAATCCTTCGGAAGCTTGCATGAAGGGGCACTGACCACTTTGGGGGCCCCTGGGGAGACCTTATTGAGGAACAGCGCACCCACCTTGGTCCCAGACCTCCTCCTGGGCCTCCCAGGAGACAGGGAGCCCTAGGAAGGAACCGAAAATGGAGGTAGAAATTGGAAAGGGGCCGGGAAGACAGGCCAGTTGCTGATGGTGGCCTTGGTCAGGGTATTTCAAGTGGGTGTGTCCCAGGCACATGGTTTTAGAAGCCAACCTCACCTTCTCGCTGACCGGCCTCAGGTCTGGGGTGACGGTGAAGACACTTATGAGCACTGGAAGAAAGAAGAGAGGCTTGTAGCAGCTCCAGACAGTGACCAGCCCTCCCCCCGGGCCATGCCAGCCACCCACCTCGGTGCTGGGGCCTGTACACTGGCTTGTCAGTCTGGATGAACACAGAGGTTCCCCGGCCATCCACGGTCACTGAGGTCTGGTTGTGGAACAGGGGGCCCTCCTCTGCTTGCCGACCAAGGCCCCACACCTTCAGGAGGGCCTGGCCCCGGAGCCCCGTGGGCACCTGCCGGCAGAACACAGAGCTTTGGAAATGGGGTGTCGCCCTGGAAGGGACCTAGGTGTTGGGAAAGCAACGTAGAGGTCTGGGGTTGGGGTGCTCATCCAGGGGTGACTGTGCCCCCCAGGGGGCACTTGGCAGTTTCTGGAGACATTTTTGGGTATCACAGCTAGTGGAGGACGGGGTGGGGTGGGGAACAAGGGGGGAGTGTTACTGACATCTAGTGGGTGGAGGTCAGGAATGCTGCTCAACAGACTAGAGACTCCCCCAAAGGGGCTTGGATCCTTAGAATAGCTCTAGATGAGCATTTCTCAACTTGGGATAGGGGTGGGAAGGATTCTTCCCCCTCCCCCGGGGACATTTCTGGTTGTCATTATCTGCACATGAGGATGCTACTGTCATCTAGTGGGTTAAGAGCCACTGGCCCCCCTCTCCCAGAATTATGCAGCCCTTCATCGGTCTCCATACAAATCCACAGCACCTACCCTGGGAAGAGCGCCTTCTTGTGTGCGATGGCCAAGGAAAGCGCACAATCTTAACCCCTGTCCGGGGCATCCCTGCTTTCTGCCTCACCAGAAAACAGATGTGCTCAGAGAAAGCCGGCAAGCGTAGCTGCAGGGTATTATCAAGGGTTTCCCAACTGTTGACATCAGGGGCTGGCTCGTTCTTGGTGGGAGGGCTGTCCTGGGCACTGTGGGGGTGTTGCGCAGCACCCTGGTCTCCACTCACGAGATGCCAGTAGCAACACCCCCTCCCCAAGAGTGACATGTCTCTAGACATTGCCAAAGTCACGGGGGGGGGGGGGGGGGCCCTAAACATCCCTCCCTCCCAGGTGGGAAATGCTGCCTTAAAGAAAGGGTTCTAGGTTGTCACTGTGTGAGGGATATAAATGAGAAATGTCTATTACATTGTTTTGTGCACCTGAAACTAATTAAAAAAAAAAAGTTAAAAAAATAAAAAGAAAAGGTTCTACTATTGCCCTCCGTGCCACAGCACTTAGGTACTAATGACACATGCTGCGGGAAAAGGAACCACCTCAGACTTCATTCTGATCACTGGGGGAACACATTATAATTCAGAATGATTCTCGAGTTAGCCCATTCATTCAGGGACTCCTTTGAGCATCTGGTAAAAGTTAAGGACTAGCTAACCCAGTAAACGCCTACAATTTCAGGGCTTACAAACCCCTTGAGCTCCAAGGATTCCAGTTTAAAAACCCACATCAGAGAATTACCTACAGTGTAGTTTGGTCGGTAAAATAATTTTCAAATCATAATATTCAATGCCAACGCAGCTGCGGGAAATCTGGTGTCTAATGTATGGCAGGTGGTGCCGTGTGTGAGCCCTGCTGTTTTCTAAGACAAAACAGGACGGAGCGGGAGGCCTGGCTCTTGACCTGGTAATTAGACTGAGGCAGGGTATCCAGAATGCTAGTGTAACTTTACATACAAAGACGCTTGCAACTTTTGGATGACATTATCCAAATCCTGAAAACAATTTTTCAAAAATCTAACCGTGTACAAGGTGGGAGGTTTGTAAATTAGTTCAGTTGACCCTTGAACAACACGGGCTTGAATTACAGATTTTTTTCAATAAATACAGTTAGGCGTCCATAGCTGTGGGTTTGGCATCTGTGGTTGAAAACAGAATTTTCGACCTGTGGCTGGGAATGCACGGGTGTGGAAGGCCAACTGTATGCATTGTTCTACACCATTTTATGTAAGGGACTTGAGCACCCCTGGATTTTGGTATCTGCAAGGGGGTCTTGAAACCAATCCTCTATGGATACCGAGGGCAGATTGTAGTTAAGTTTTTGGCGAGTCAGAAGTTATATGCAAATTTCTGACTGCACCAGGTGGGAATGGGTGCTGGTATCCCTGCATTGTTCAAAAGTCAACTGTGTATAAACGAGATGCAATGGGAGGCTGTTTGTAACAGAACACAAAGTACAACTGCTGAGAGTTGAAAACATGGAGGTATGTTTATGTAATGTGTTTAGAGAAAACAGCAGGAAACACCATGGTGTGTATCCTTTAATTGCATCTATGAAGGAAAATGTCTTCATGTGGACAAGGGTTCATAGGAAACATGAAAAAGTGAAAAGTATGGGGACTGGGATTATGGGTGACTTTTCTTCTTTTCTAAACTTTTTCTTCATCATTCAGTTTTGTATATTACTGTTAATGACTTTTCTCCAAACACATGCAATGTTTCTTATCCCATTACAATTCAATTTTTTATTTCCAAGGTAGGGTTTATGATTTTAAAAATTCATAGCTTACCTTGAGTTTGATTGTCCCTTTATCTAAAAAATGAAAATAAAACGAGAACGGTTAAATCAGGAGCTGTGTTTTCCTGCCCCTCCGGCCTACAGCTTTATAAACAAGGGCTTTCTAAACCTACAGGGATTTTCTGTGGACACACATACACCTGGGTCATGCTGGTCTGGCTTGGGCTGGGCTGGGATTGGCAGAAGTGAGAGATTTCCTCCAAACTGGCAAGAGCTGAAGGCCCGAGGGGATGGACAAAGCCGAGCTATTCAGGGGAAAGTTGGCCGGCCTGCGTACTTGATTCACTTCACCCCTGGCCCCTGTCCAAGGTAAGCTGTGAGGGGAGGAAAGCAAAAACTCCAGGGAAGAGGAACAGGAGAAGTGTGGAGAGAAAGAAGAGGAGACTGAGGTCCCCAGTGGACCTCGCTCCAGTGGAGCTGACTGGTCTCCCATCACCTCTCTCTTCTACCCAAAAGGAGTCATTTGCTACTCTGACCTCTCCAGGCTTTCTGGCCTCCAGGACTTGATTGGGCATCTACTGTTTCTGCCTCCCAGAATCAATTCTCCCGATTCCTGCTAGCCAAACCCCATTTTCTTGGGGGAACCACCTACCCAGCTCCCAGTTCATGTGATTTGGGGCTCTGTGCAAGTGTACCTAGGTCTTCCCCCTGATCACAGTGATTGGCTCAGGCCTGAGCACATGAGCAAAAGTGGGCCAATCAGAGGGGAACCTAGGGCTCTCCCCAGAGGTCCTGGGAATCCCCTCATTCCCTCTGAGCTTTGAGGAGACACAGGCCCATCCAGAAGTGGGGCCAGGAGATGGCCAGTGATGGCTGTGGATTTTTCTAGTTATGAGAGCCCCTAAACTCTCTGTTGCTGAAGTCACCCTGAGTGGGGTTTTGGGACTAGCCACCGGAGTGGGAATGCCTGCACCGTGTCCACCCACGACCTTCTCCCAATTTCCACTCCAGGCCAGCCTCCCCATGTCCCCCTGGGGACAGGTGCTGCCCCACTGGGGTCTCAGCCTCATCTCTGTGCATCCGGCTCTGCATGAGGAATAAGTTAGCTGCTCTGCCACACTGGGCGCCCCTGCGGTGGGCCCTGCGGTGGGCCCTGCTCTCGACACCTGTGTCCGGAGGTCAGCACTGCTGTTATCTGCAATTTATTAAGGAGAGTGGGTGAGAGGCAGGCTGAGGGCCTGAGCTCCACTTAGTGACAGGCCAGCTGTGCGCCCAGTTCTGGGTCTAAAACCCCAGGAATACTGAGAGCTCAACGGAAGTCTGATATGGTCACAGGACTCCCTCCGGGCCCCAGGCCCACCACCAGCCAAACTGACAGAGAAGCGTGCCTGACTCCGTCCAGATTTGTACCCTTAGAACCTGGGCTGCCGAGGGAACAAAGCACTCTGATTTCCCAGACTAGGCAGGTGGCTGTCCCTCCTGGGCCTTACTCTCTCCATCTATGAAATGGGGAGAACTCAACCTGCCCTCCCTCCCCCTGCAGGGGTTCTGGAGAGGTAGGGTGGGAGGAGGCAAAGCAGTACCCACCCTGCTGGAGCCCTAAAGTCCAGCAAATGGCTCCACTGTGCAAAGGGAGAGGAAGCCCCGACCAAGCACCCCAAGGACCTACCCAGGATGGCTCCCTGGTTCCGTGCCACAGCCTCGCCCTGGGCCACCAGCTGAACCTGGACCGTGACTTCCCTTGGGGAGTTAAAGATGGTCAGGCTGATGACTTCCTCCACTCCCGAGCGGAAGACAGAGGGTGCAGTGATCAAATAGCCCCTATAGGAGAGGAGAACCACAGTGAAGACCAAGAGTTGTCTGACCCACTCCTGGCCTCACTACCACCCTGGCTGGGTCAGGGGGCACCCTGGGCAGACTCCCGCCTATGCCTGACCACACTCTGACAGCATGGTCGTTTTATGCATTATGGTGGGGGTGTGTTCCCCCACCAATCTGTGAGCTTCTGAAGACCATGGACTGGCTTATTCACCTCTGAAGCCCCCCACTTAGGTAAGAATCTGGGCTCTCTGGATCTACCCAGTACCACACCGCCCTTTGGTTTCTGCATTCTGGCCTCTGGCTTTTTCTCTGCCATAGGACCTTTGCACATGTGGCACCCAGCCAGAAATACTCTCTCCTGTTGGCTGAGTAATGGGTGGGACCCTACTTCATCCTCACAGCCACCCTGTGAGAACTGAGAACATCTCCCATTTACAGAGTCCGAAATCAAGCCCTGGAGAAGCCAAGTCACGTGTCTGCATCACTGAGAGACCAGGATGTGACTCAGGTGGCCCAGACCAGTGAAAAGAAGCAAAGAGCTTCCTGCGGCATTAATTTTAAGAACAAAAACCTGAAAACAAACTAAATGGCGTGAAACAGGAAAAGTTCCATAAACAATGGAATCAAAACAGCCCTCTCTGACCGCAAATCCTCAGCTTGACTGTGAAGGCACTTCTGGAGAAAACGGGTCATTATCCTGCTTTCCAGACACAAAAGCTGACCTTGCAGAAGGAGAAGGCACGTGCACCAGACGACACAGACAGGTAGGAGAGGGCACCTGACCTGGGCCAAGGCTTCCCCACCTGAGTTCCTGCCTCCTCATATTCTGCAGTCTTCCACTGAAAACCACAAAGGCTCATCTGTAACCACGGGACCCGCTCACAATGCAACAAGTGCCAAGAGGCCCAACTGTGGATAATTCCAACTGTGCACTACTGTGGGCACAGAAGGAAACAGGCGAAAGGGAAAACACTGGGCCAGGCATTGAGATGAGGAAAGATTTTCATTTCTCAAAATCCTCTCTGAGACAGCCCAACATCCACACACCAAAAAAGATGAATTTAGACCCTTATCACACACCATACACTAAGAGGAACTCAATGTGGGTCAGAGATCTAAATGTAAAACTATAAAAGCACTAGAAGAAAACATAGGAGAAAGGCTTTGTGAGTTTCAGTTAGGCAAAGATTTTGTGAATAAGATACTAAAAGCACAATCCATCAAAGAAATCACTGATAAACTAGACTTCATTAAAACTTCATGAGGGCCGGCCCGGTGGCTCAGGCGGTTGGAGCTCTGTGCATCTAACTCCGAAGGCTGGTGGTTCGATTCCCACATGGGCCAGTGGGCTCTCAACCACAAGGTTGCTGGTTCGACTCCTACAAGGGATGGTGGGCTGCGCCCCCTGCAACTAGAAAACGGCGACTGGACCTGGAGCTGAACTGCGCCCTCCACAACTAAGACTGAAAGGACAACAACTTGACTTGGGGAAAAAAAAAAAAAAAAAAAAAACACTTCATGAAAAGTTTGGCATTTCAAAAGACACAACAGGTTCCTGTTGAGTACCATCCCGCCACAGCACTGACCCTGGGAGCCCACTGTGCTCTGTCCGGCTTGAACAACGATCAGAGTTCACACACCCTGGGTTCCTACATGTACTGTCCGACTGCAGGACTGAGTGGAGCCTGCAGGACTGAGTGGAGCCTGGAAGGACAGGACTGAGTGGAGCCTGCAAGGACCTTGGGGACTTACCATCTACTATATGACTCCAGCACGAACGAGAGTATGCAAAGACTCTATAGTTTCGTAGGTGCAGTGGCCAGATCTAGCAATGACTGGAATAAGTAGTAACCCTGGGGTCCCATGTTCTGTCTGACTCCAGCACCAACAAGCATCTGCAGACTGGTTTCCTGTGTGCAGTGTCTGGCCCCCATCAAGCACAGAGCATGCGTCGATGCTGGGTATGTAACTGTACCTTCTAGAGCATGCAGTGACCCTGGGTTTCATGGATGTACTGACCAGAATGTGTACTGACCCTGGATCCTATGTGTTCTGTCCAACTCCAGCAACCAACAGAGCGTGCAGGGTCACTGAGAATGGACATGTACTCTCTTGAGCACGGGAAGACCCTTGCTTCATATGTGACATGTCTGCCTCCAGCACTGACCAGAGGGTGCAAAGACCCTGAGCTTCCTTGTACAGTGCTGGTCTCAGCCGTACACAGAGCATGCAATGACCCTGAGTACATACCTGTACTGTCCGGAGTACACAGTCACCCTAGGGACATGTGGTTACTCTCTAACTCCAGCACCACCCTGGGCATGCAGTGACCCTGGGCTCCTATGTGTCCTGTCTCGCTGCCACACAGGAATGTGGCCTCCTTTAGGACGGAGGCTTTCTGTCCAGATCCCAGCTAACCCGTAGGGCCTCCCGTGGCACGTCGCATGTGCTGAGTGTGGAAGAACATCTGGGAAATACACAATCCACGTGTTTGTGTCCCTTGGTTAGCCCTTATCCAGACCTGGGTTAGCATGTTCACCCAAAGGCCCCGAGGACCCGACGGAACCAAATGAACGCTCCCTGTGGGTTAGGAGCTGCAGCTGTCGCTATGCTCGCCAGCTGATCACTGTCAACCCCGGCTTCTGGGCTGACATTGGCGTCTCTTCCTTTGGACCTGAGAAAGGTGGTGTTTGGTAAACTGTACACGGTGTTAGTCTTACAACAGTATAAATCCATGCTGCTTTCTGAGGCCAGGGAATCCTCATGGAAAAACCACACAGGGCATGGAAGTGAGTTTCAGGGCTACTACTAAAACGAGTTCCATCAGGCAGATGGACCACAGCTCAGAGGCCGGCTAATCTGGAACCCTGAGTCGGTCAATGTCTCCCAGTGTGGGCGGTTCCATTTCAGATAACAGTAGTTAAGATGCCAGGGTGAATTTAGTCCAACACTCTGTTTACAACTCTGCAACAAAGGGACTCTGAACTTGGCCCTTACAAGGCAGGGTCTCCCATGCAGGGCCTGGTCATGCTTTGTGTTGGGGGGTGACCTGTGTTGTGCATGGCAGGATGTTTAGCAGCATCTCTGGCCCTCACCCAGTGAACGTGACAACCCCAAAATGCCTCTGGACATTGCTGAATGATCCAAGGGAACAAAAGTCATGCCTTGGCTGAGATCGGATATTCCAAAGGGTGCCCCTCTA
This sequence comes from Rhinolophus ferrumequinum, assembly GCF_004115265.2. Classification (NCBI taxonomy): domain Eukaryota; kingdom Metazoa; phylum Chordata; class Mammalia; order Chiroptera; family Rhinolophidae; genus Rhinolophus; species Rhinolophus ferrumequinum. The sequence continues at coordinate 50,336,038 of NC_046301.1, forward strand.
GGACAAAAGATTGCTGGGTTCCGACTTCGCAAGGCCCAGTGGCGGAGAATCCCATTGCCCAAAGTGCAGTGCGGTGTCTTACTTTTCAAACTGTGATCCCAAAGGAGCAGTGCAGCTGGAGGCGCTGCCGCCCACCCAGTCCCACTGGTGACCTGTTTTCTGGGAACTCCTAAACATGAGCTGCTTAGACAAGCCACCTCATAAAGACTGAGATGGATGAAGTGGCTGAGCTTGGGCAACTGGCGGCAGGCCCCCTGAACCCACAGCCTTGCAAGGCTCACCCAAACTTGGCAGGTCTGGAAAAATTCCCTCTGAAGCCAGCTCATGGGAAATTCTCCTTAGCATCTAGTAAATTCACCTCCTCACTGTGTCAACCCACCAGAAGCTCTGTAAGCAAACTTCAAGAAAAATGTGGAAGCCAAACAAACACTTCCTCCCCCACCACCAAGCCCTCCAAAGGAAGACGGAGCGTAGGTCTCTCCTCCTATTTCTCAGCCAAGACTCTACCTCTTCCTTCATGCCAGGGACAACTTGAAATTGCCACCCCAAAGATAGCCCCGTCACACCAAGGGGCGAGGTGGGGTGGGGGTAGATCGCAGCCTGAACTCTGGGGAGTCCCTGTACCTCCACGGGGCCACTTCTAAAGCCTCAGGTTGCCCCCTTTCCCAGTCCGACGCATGGGGGTCGGGAGATGAGACTCTCGGTACCGCCCAGCGCGGACGCTGTGTGGCGTTGAACAGGTCGTTGCACCTCTCTGAGCCAGTCTTCGAGACCACCACCCCGAGAAAGAGGCCAGCTTCCTCTGTCGCCCGGGGCTACTCACGGGGCCTGGGGCTGTGCAGCGTGCACGCCGTCCCGCGGCGAAAGCAGCAGCAGGAGCCAGAGCGGCGACCAGAGCAGGGCGCCCCACATTTTCCGGCTCTGCGGAGGCGCCGCGCCGGGGGAGAGGGGCGGGCCGGGGTTGGGCCGGGGCCGGGGTCCGAGCGCCTCCGTCCCCGCTGCGCCGCCGGGGGCCCTTTGTTCACAGCCCCCGCGCCGTGCGCCCGGCGCCATGCGCCCCGCTCTGCGCCCGGCCAGGATGGGGCAGCCGGGACCAGCCCTCTCCCCGACCCGCCTCGGCCCCGGACCCGCCCCGCGCGCCCCGCCCCCTCCCCGCCCCTGGACTCATCCCCTCCACCGACAGCCCCCACTCCCTCCCGGGACCCGCCCCCTGCCCGGATGCACCCCCAGACCCGGCCCATCCCCTTCCCCTCATCCACCGACTCTGTCCACCCTCACCCTGGCCCCACATCCTCCCGGGACTCGCACCCTCCCTGGACTACCCTCCTCACACCCGCCCTACCCTTCCACCCACCCACGGCCCCTCTGTGGACCGGCCCCGCCCCTGCCCGGGGCACGCTGAGTCTCGGCGCCCTCCAACACCTACCATACGGCCCGCTGTGTCCTCCCCAACCACCCCAATCCCCCGCCCCCGACCTGGCGACCTGTTGAGTGCAGGCAGCCTGAGGAGCCGAGTCTTTTGGGGAAGCTAAGGCAGGCCAGGGAGCGAATCTTCCAGACCCGCAGCTGTCCCCAGGCCCTTGGATGCCTGTCCTTAACTTCTGCCCTCTCCCCTTCCCCCGCCAGGCCACTACCTCTCTGAACCTCCTTCCCCTCTGGCAAACAGCAAGGGTGGGCTGGCACCCCTTCCTCTCCCGATGGCAGGGTGTCCCCTCCTGCCCCTTCCAGTGTCCCCAGCTCAAAGATTGTCCTGCTGTTGTAGGTCCCTCTGGTGGGGGCACCTCCTTTCTATGTCATGTTTAAGTCCTCTCCCCATCCCTCCAGTATCCCCCCACCAACTGGCCCAAGTCCTCTCTAGTGTTTATTGGGACCAAGTCCAAGTTCCGGGCTGCCCTGAGGCTGCCCTGACGAGCCAGCTTCATCCTCCTTCTTTGGGCACCCTGTGCCGACCCCCTGCCTGCCTTTGCTTAAACTCTGCCTCTCTGCCCTCCTCCTGTGCTGACCGATGGATTCCTGCTCCTCTGGAAGCTTTCCACCAATGCTTCCGGCTGCCAGGCACCGTGGGTTCTCCAAGCAGCCTCCCCCACTAGCCTTGTCCATAGGCTTTAGGTCAAGCCCTGGGCAGGCAGTGGGGACTTCAAGACACACTGGACCTGCTGTAGCAGATGAGGGAGGGGCTATGTAGGAGCTGGAGTGGGTGGGGGGACAGCAGGGTCAGTGGCAGTGCTGATAGCCCAGGAGAAGGTGCCAGCCTCCAAGCCCAGTCCACACTGGCACCCGGCAGGACCATATAGGAAAATCCTCACAGTTCACGCCTGCCCTGCCCAGCCCAGCCCCTCCAGGGACCCCCAATGCCGCAAGGCGTGCCGTGTGCAGGAGCAGCTGTGGGGTATGACCCTCGCTGCCCAGGAGGGCACAGTGATGATGTCTTGGGGAGCGGCCAGTGATACTAATGAAGCTAAACCTGCATGTGACCTCTGACCCCGCTAAAAAGGCCAGGTATGTGGTCAAGGTGATCTAGCCAAGAGCTTTCACAGCTGCATCATTAGGGGCAGCGAACAACCAGAAGCAGCCTGCATGGCCGTCAAAGGGACAAGGGTCAAACAGATGAAGGAAGGACGTGTCACATGTGATCCCCACAAAGCAGGGAAGGGAGGGTGCAGGGGTGGGGAGGGACAGCAGCAGAGAAAGGAAAGCAGGGAGGTGATTTCAACAAGGCCCAAGGGCTTTCACCTCCCAGCTGCCTGGGGAGCACAGCTAGGTGCAGAAGGAGGAGATGGTTGGGGGATGGGGGGTGGTCTTCCTGCACCCTGTGTCCCCTATGCTCTGAGTTGATAGAGGAGCAGAGGTCTCCGCACACAGCCAGCGTGAGCCCATTCCCAGGGCCCGGGATCCAAGGGGGGCTTTAAGGGCGGCTTCTTGGCTGGCTGTGCCTGATCTCAGCGAACACCACGGGCAAGAGGGCTTTCTGGCTTTCCCCAAACCCAGGGAGTCCAGGGAGCCAGCCTCAGCATCTTCTCAAGGACTTCGAGGTGTCCAGAAAACAGTGACAGTTGGCAGGAAAAGCTGCTCGGGAGCAAAGTACAAAGGCTGCTGGGAATCTCTTAGGAGCAGGGAAGCACCTTCCAGGGCCCCTTTACAGATGGAGAAGAATCCGGGCTGGGATCTGCCCAGCACTCTCCCTGCTGCAGGTGGACAGGAGCAAGCACTCACCGTCCCCAACAACGACTGAAATGTCTTGTGTGTGGGTGTGAGTGTGTGTGTGTGAATGTGTATGTGTGTGTGTGTGTGTGTCCATGCACACACCATACATGTGTTCCCAGTCCGACAGGGGCATGGGAGCCAGAGCACGGGATAAGTTTTCTATGGCTGCCGTAACAAATTACCATAAACTGGGTGGCTTAAACCACAGGACTTTAGACAACACACAGAATGGGACAAAATATTTGCAAATCATACATCTGATGATGTATTAATATCCAGAATATATAAAGAGCACCTCTGACTCAACAACAAAAAGCAAGCAACCCAATTCAACAGTCGGCAAAGGCTCTGAACATACATTTCTCCAAAGAAGATACGCAAATGGCCGACAAATGTGTGAGAAGATGCTCACCATCACTAACCAGTAGGGAAATGCAAATCAGAACCACCATGAGACACCACTTCGTATCTCCACGATGGTATCATTTTAAAAACTAGGCAATAACAAGTGTTGGTGAGGCTGTGGAGAAATTGGAACCCATGGGCACTGCTCATGAGGATGTAAAACGGTATAGCCGCTGTGGAAACAATCTCTGTGTTCCTCAAAAAGTGGAACATAGAATCACCATGTGATCCAGCAATCCCACTTTTGGGTATATACCCAAAAGACAGAGCAATTGTAAATAAGCAGTGGGCTACATAGAAATGTTTTCAGCAAAGCAAGCCATAAATTAGGAGTAGGGTTGCCAGAGTTAGCAAATAAAAATAATTATATTTGAATCTCAGGTAAATGACCAAAAAAGGTTTAGTGTCGTATATCCCATGTAATACTGGGGAGGCCACTCACTGACTCGCCCTCTGCTTCCACGGGCTTGTTCCCATCTTTCAAGTCCTGTTCAGGGGCTTCATTGTTGTGAAGCCCACCCTGGGGGGCTCCCGCAGCTGAGAGGCTGTGCCTCCAAATGAGTCCCTGTAATAGGTGGGCTGCACCCACCCACCTCACCTGGGGGCTGTGCACCCACCCATCGCCCCTGGGGGCTGTCTACACCACCCACCTCACCTGGGGGCTGTGCACCTGCGCGATGAGTGCAGGGGCGTGTGTGTCTGTCCTAGGAGGAGGGTGGAAGTGCCATCTGTAGCTCTTCTTACCATCACCAGAGCCCCTGGCATGACTCAGAATCAGACACTTCCAGGTACCTTTGTCTCTTGCTTAGGTTGCCAACTGGGCCCAACCATTCATTCCTGGATGGCTCCTGTGAGATGAGAACAGGGACCAGCCTCTGACAGCACTCAGGCCAGCTCAGAGGTTTGACAGATGAGAAAACTGAAGCCCAGATGATTCAGCCCCAAATGGGCGCCCTCGCCATTTCTGCATTCTGGGCAAACAGGCTGGAAATAAAAGCACCACAGTGAAGGCCCTGGCCCACCTCAGCTCCGCCTGCCGCTTGTGTCCTGGGGAAGATGCCAGCTCAGTGCCAGGAATGTTCCAGACACACCCTGGGCCAGGAAGGACTGAAGAGGCACCAGGCCGCCAGCAGCTCCAAACCACACTCTAAGGCTGGGGAGGAGCCCTCACCCTGTTACCCGTGGTGGACTAACTTTGCCCTGCAGGGGTCTGCAGGGGGCAGGGCCTGAGACGGCCACCTGGCCAACCGTATGTCCAACCCAGGTGTGTTGGATAGGTGTGGACAGCCCCCCAAGAGAGGTGGATGTATGTAGACAGTCCTCAGGTAAGGTGTACAGGTATAGCTTCCAGGTGAGGTGGACAGGTATAGATAGCCTCTGGGTGAGGTGGTCAGATGTAGACAGTCCCCAGGTGAGGTGGGCAGGTATACTCAGAACTCTGGGTAAGGTGCACAGGTATAGGCAACCCACAGGTGAGGTAACTGCTCCCTACCTTCTTCTCTTATCCCATGTCTATGGACACCACCCACCAGGTGAACCAGATGCTCAAAGATGGACCAGGTGGCCCAGCCCTCAGCCGCTCACAATATTTAGGAAAATCAGTTCTAACAGGTGAGTTCTGGAAACTCTGACAGAAGGACTCACATCAGTGGGGACCAGAAGCCAGGATGTAAAGCAGCCCCAGGGTATAGTTGATCGTCCATGTAGGGCACCTCTTCCCATAGTGCAGGTGGGGGCCTCCCAGGTGTGGCACAGGGCCAAGCAGCCGGGGATCAGGAGGTCCTGCCTTCCCCAGGGCTGCTTTGCAGGAGACAATTCATTGCTCTTTCGTGCAAACCTTCCAAGGCTCCCACTGCCTCCTGGCTCCCTAGGCTCCCAGCCCACCAGGGGCACTTGGCCTCCCGCTGCCCTGTGAGCCGGGTGGACTCACTCCTGCCTTCCCCAGCATCTCTGGCCTTGTCTCCTGGGTGTCAGGTCCAGAGGGCAGACCCCAGGCCTTGCCCCCTTCTTTCTCTATCATGGCACTCTTTTTTCACAGCTCTATCAAGATATCATTCACTTCCCATCACGTTCAACCACTGAAAGTGTACGATTCAACAGTTTTTAGTCTATTTATAGAGTTATGCAACCATCATAATAACCTAATCGTAGAACATTTCCGTCACCCCCCAAATGGAGACCCATCCCCGTGAGCAGTCACTCTCCACTCCCCTCACAGCCCCTGGCGACCACCAATCCCCTTTCTGTCTCTATGGAGCTGTCTGTTCTGGACATTTCATATAGATGGCCTCATGCGTCATGTGGGTTTGGGGACTGGCTTCTTTCACTCAGCATGACGTTCTCGAGGTTCATTCTAGCGGCACTCTTCACAGCCTCCCCAACTTGGTGGAGGAAACCAACAGTGGTTCTGCTGAGGACAGGGAAGGGCCCCAAAGTCCCTCATGTGAGAAAGACTAACAACAATGACAACGGCATAAATAACAATAACGTTGGCCTTCACGGAGTGAACACCATGTACCAGGTATGAATCCTGTTATTTTTTTCTCATAACTGCCTTGAGCAAGGTCGACTGCTATCCCTGGTCCTCAGGACACTGGGTGCCAAGTGACAGAGCCAAGATCTCACTGCCCCCCACTCTCCTTCACCCACATCCCCAAGCCACAAGCCTTCCTTCTGCCCTTGCACTCAGCGGCCTTTGCATGGCCTATTCCTTCCTGGTGAGACATTGGCTGGCAGCCCCTCTGCATTTGCAGGGGCGCCCCAAAATGGCAGCCTTGGGACTGAGCACCAGGCAAACAACTTGCCCCAACTTAAATCTTCTCACCAAAAAAAAAAAAAAAAAAAAAAAAAAAAAAAAAAAAAAAAAAAAAAAAGATAAACAAGGCATTGTTTTTCACTCTAAAACTGTGAACAGTTTAGTTCACACTAAACTGTGAACATCTTTAAATTTTTTTAAAAATCCTCTATTGGTGTTTAATTTTGCATTTCATATCACAATTTAAGTCATCTGCTGACTGTTAACTATGCCAGAACAGTGTAACTGAGTTCCCAATTTAAATGTACAATCCTCCTATTAAGAATTAAATCTCTAAGAAAAAAAAATCTCTTCTTCACCATTAATAATCCACAAATGATCTGTTTTATAATATTGTGATGAATTTGCTGTTACGAAAATTTTCAGTACAAAACTAAGTGCTGTTAAAATTGAGGGTGAAAAACAGCCTGGCTTCAGTAGTGGGCTGAAGTGTGTCCCCCAAAAAAAATTATGTCCAAGTCCTAATCACTGCCCTGGAACCTGTGAATGTAACCTTATTTGGAAATAGGTTCTTTAATCTCCAGGGCTCATGGCTCACCTGATGCCTCGCTGTCAAATGAAACACAGGGACGTGTGAGATGTAAAGACATTGAGGGTGGGGTGAAGAAGAATTACAGGAAAAAGCTCAGAAGAAGCCCGGGGTGCACCCCAAGTAACTTCTCCCCAGTGTGTCTTCCCTCCAGCGACTGGATCACAGGCCTTTAGAAAGAACAGCATATAAAGCTTTGTTTCTCTATTCATGGGATACCATGTCATTTCTCAAGTCGTATTGCATAAAATGTCTTCAGCAATCTTTACGAAATATTCTGCTTTGTAAATGCAGAATAATTGCACAGTGCTTTTGCTCAGCCACTGCCTGGGTCCCCCTTGGAACTCCACATTTCCGTTCCCCATCCTGTTTGTCCCTGACAGCACTCTGTGGACGATGTTTCTAACAGCCTCATGTCCCCATGTCTCTCGAGGCAGCTCTGGGAGGCTGGTGCGGATACCAGATACCGCTGTGTGACTACACGAATTGCTGGCCCACAGCCAGGTCAGCTCTGGACCCAGAGGCCACAGGCTTCCAGCTCTTCAGGGGAAAGTGTGTTGCCGACAGGAAAATATGTGTTTAGTTTGTAAGTTGAGCTGACCCACTGCAGAAGTGATGGAAGAGACAGTAAAATGGAAACCCGTGTGGTCATAATGTTGGCAACGCTCCCGACTGGGCTTTGCTCGACAACAGGGCGGGCGCGGTCCTAGGGGGCTCCGCAGAGAGCTGACGGACGTGACCCGCGACCCTTCTGCCTTCTGAAATCATCAAGCATCTGCTGAGTGAGCTGTTTGGGAATGGATCCCAGGCTGAGGTCTGCGAGGGAGCGGGCGTGGGGTGGGGGGCGGAGAAGGCCCTTTGCATCAGAACACACATGAGTCATTTTTAATCAATCACAAAGAGGAAGAGAAACCAAATGCAGTTAATGAATGCTCACACACCACGCTGGGATGAAACACTTTTAGATGTTGGGCGGGGTGACATCTTAGCCTTGGAGACGCCTGAAACGTCCATCAAGAGAATGGCCAAATAAATAAGGTAACTTCCGCACAATGAGATATCAAGCAGCTGACAATAAAAGCAAAGGAGCCATATATGCTGACCCGGAAAGATAGGGGATAGATTGTTCTATGAAAGAAACTGCTGCAAAAGCGGTCTGTATTAGTTTCCTGTGGCTGCTGTAACAAATTACCACCAACCTACTGGCTTCAAAACAACACAAATGTATTCTTTTACAGTTCCGGAGGCCAAAAATCTGCAATCAGTATCACTGGGCTGAAGTCCCGGTGTCAGCAGGGCTGGTTGTTTCTGGAGGCCCCAGGGGGGATCGGTGTCCTTGCCTTTCCCAGTGTCTGAGGCTGCCTGAGTTCCTTGGGGCATGACCCCTTCCTGCATCACTCCAACCTCTTGCTTCCATTGTCACATTTACTACTTCTGTGTGAACCTGCCCTCTGCTTCCCTCTCATGAAGACACTGGAATGACCCACCTGCAAATCCAGACACTTGGAGGACCCACCTGCAAATCCAGGATGACCTCCCCATCATCTCAAGATCCTGACGTAATCACGTCTGCAAAGCCCCTTTTCCCATAAACATAACATTTGCAGGTCGATCTGATAACCGAGGCAGCTACTAAGTGACAAGGGTGGGAAGCATATACAGCGTGGAGACTCTGGACAAAGAGATGACTCACTTCCCAGGTGGGGCATGAGCAGGATGGCACAAGATTTCATCTCGCCACTCAGAACGGTGTGCAATTGAAAACATGAATTATTTCTGGAATTTCCCATTTAATCTTTTCAGACTGCAGTTGCCCAGGGGTAACTGAAACCTCGGAAAACGAAACCGTGGATAAGGGGGCCATTGCTGTATAGAGAGACTACTGGCCGGGAAAAGGCAGCATTCTCAAGGAGCCTTATTTTGCTGAAATGTTAAAAGTGAGAGGAAACCTGAATGACTCTTTCCCACAGGTTTCCCACCAGAACCTTGCAACTCAGCACTGGGAGGGGGAAAGAGAACCACAGAGGAAGAGGAAAGATGAACGCTGGCCTGGATCCCTGGTGATGGAGATGAGCTGGCACCAGCATCTGCACACACATCTGATGTGGGCCTGCGGGAAGGGCGCCCAGGTCTGAGTTCTGGGTCCGCAGTGGCCATGCTCACAGTGCAGGCAAATGCTCTAAATTGTTCAGGGTCGGAGGTTCATTGAACTAATCTTCAAACATCGGGGGTCTCTGCTATTGCTGAGGGGGTACTTCCTGAACTGCCGGGGACCCAATCAGTTCCAATTAGCCAAAAGGCAGGAATGTGGGCTGGGGCCGGAGCAGGGGGAAGGGCTTCTCTGCAGGGGAGGAGGCCCAGCCTAGGCTGCCCCATGGAAACAGGCCACAGGGAGGAAGGCAGGAAACCCGGGCCTGGTGGTCAGTGGGGGCTGCCAGGGGACCTAGCAACACCACCCTGTACAGTTAATTCCATCATTCAAAGGCCACATTTCAGGAAGCCAGACAGAGGACAAATACTGCATGATTCCACTTCAGACAAGGTCCCTAGAATAGACAAATCCACAGAGACAGAAAGTGGAAAAAAGGTTCCCAGGGGCTGGGGGAGGAGGATGGGGAGCTAGTGTTTAAAGAGCAGGGAGTTTATGTCGGGGGGAAATGGAAAATGTGGGGACAGAGAGGGGTGATGGTCATACAACACTGCACGCAGTTAAGGACACCTATTATACACTGACAAACGGCAAAGTTGGGTACATACGGCGAGAGGTGTAGAGTCTGTGCATTCTTTAATGGAAAAGAAAACAAGAAACAAACTGGGCGCTTGGGTATAGAAGCCAGCTGCCTTGGAAGTGGCTGTCACCGTCCTGTCTGTGTGGCACTGATGTGCAGTCCAGGGAGATGGCGCCGTTTATCCCACGGCCACTGGGAGCCCAGCCTCCGGCTCCACGGCCCCTCACCCCCATCCATTCACAGCCACGCCTCAGGGATAACTAGAGTCTGTGGTGTGCCCACACGTACCTATCTTGGTCTCCTGGCCGTGGCAGGTCCTCCTGAACCCGAGCCTGAGTTTCCGGGAGGTGACACGGTCAGGATCCAGACTATTCCTTCTACCTTGTTCTAATGATGGCCCAATCCAGCTCTAACTGGTCACATCAAGGCGTTCTTGCACATAAGGTCCTTTTTTCCCAGAATCATCCTGGTACCTGCACATGGTGACCGCAGCTCCTGCCTGGAATCAAGGCAGCCTGCAAGGAGTGTGAGAGCTGCTTCTTGCACAAACTCACTAAACAATCTTAGGCTAGAGGAACCCACCCCCGATCTGTGCAGTGAAGGGGTCAGTCCAGGAAGCAGGGATGGTCCCTGGCACCAAAGCCAAGCACCCTCCTTCTCCCAGGGAAGCCCCTTCATCTCGCTGATTAGACCCTGCATGAGTTTCCTAGGGCCAGTGCAACAAACAGCTTTAAACAGCGGAAATTGATTCTTTCGCAGTTCTGGAGGCTGGAAGTCTGAAGTCAAGGTGTCAGCGGGGCTGTGCTCCCTCCAAAGTGTCTAGGGAACGATCCTTCCTGCCTCTTCCAGCTTCTGGGCGCTTCTAGCGTTTCTTGGCTTGTGGCCGCATCACTGCAATCTCTGCCTCCGTCTTCACATGGCCTTTCTCCTCTTCTCGGTCTCAACTCTCCTCTGCCTTTCTCGTATAAGGACACTTGTCATCAGATTTAGGGCCCACCCAGATAACTCAGGATGAGCTCATCTCAAGATCCTTCCCTTAATTACATCTGCAAAGACCCTTTTTCAAAGTAGGTCAGTGACCCCCAGGTTTCAGGGGGTCAGGGTGTGGGTGTAGCTTCGGGGGGGCTGCCATGTACTCTATGACAGCCCCCAAGCACATTCTCCCTGGAGACCAGGCTGAGCTGTATCAGTTCTCTGGACCAATTTTGTTCTCTTTATCTCCCTTCCAGATAGTACCCCAAACAGACTCATCATTCTCAAGGCACGGCCATCCTCTTGGAAGGCCAACAACCCCAGAATGGAAGCCTCCACCACAGAGAACCAACACTCGAATGTTTCACATGACAGCTGGGCAGTCTGGACAAGGCTAAGTGAGAGTCGAGAGTGCTGAGCTGAGCGGGTCCAGGAGAGAGTTGGGGCTCACACGTCCCCCCAGACGATGCTGGTGCAGCACCGAAATGTGAAACAAAGTGAGCTACCCTGTTAGGAGCCTAGGAAACTTGACTCAAAAAGATGCCCACAAGATTGCAGGGTTACAAATGTACAATCCCACTCCACTTTGTCTGAAATTTGATTAGAATTATATGCTCCGAACTGACAATCGTGCCAGACTCTCACTGGTGATCATTGTGGATGATTTGTAAGTCTCCTCTGATTATCTCCATTTTCTGCAATGAACTTATGAAAAGAAGCACACTAAGATATAATCAAGAAATACTAAGACACTAATATAATCTGTGAGCGATGATACTTTATTTTTTTAAGTAGGCAAAGACATGAACAATTTCATCTGAATTGATGGTGATAAACAGAAGTGACCAGAGGGCTGATAGGGGTGGACGCCGGCAAGCCGGGGACTTGCTGCCCCCTACAGGTCTTAGGGAGAATTTCCCGCACCAGGACCAGAAGCCAGAAGATGGAGGGCTCATTGCAGACAGACGGTAGGGTTGGGTAAGGCTCCTCTGTGCAGTGCCCTGATTTCTGCAAGCCCCCGTCCTCATCCCCTGAAACACCTAGCCCAGCAGGGGATCCTCAGCGATGCTTTCCTCCCCCACCCGCAGCCACGAGCCAGGGCACCGTCCACGTTGGGCTGTTCGCCTCTCAACTGACCTGCATGCCATCCCAGCCATGGGATGTCACATACGTAGGTAAAGGTCAAAAGGTAATAGCAGATCCACTATTGTGTGCCCACCACCCAAGTTAAGGAATTGGCTGCTCCATGACTGTAACTTCCTTTCTGAAAGTAAGCATAAGTGTGTGTGTGGTGATTGTTCTGTTTTTCGTCAGTGCCACCACCCCTCCATGGAGCCCTCACAATATATATTTTTTAATTTTGAAAAGTCTGAGTGTCACCCACATACAGCCTGGCTCCACCATCTTCCAGCTCCTGATGTTGCTACTGAGAATTCGCACCCCGCTGATGTTCATGCCTGTTTTTTCTCTCTCTGAAAGTTTGAAAATCTTTAATCCCTAGTGTTCTGAAATGCATGCTGACTTGTCCAGTGGGACAGACAGCTTCTAACACGGTCCCCACGGATTCCACCTCCTGCTCTTCATGGCCTTGTTATGCCCTCTCCTCATGTACTTTGCTTCTAAGCCACATTGAGGGGGTGTCACTTTCGATATCAGGATCCTAAAGATGGTCACTGCATCATACTCTCTGACTCCATCTCCTGCTGACTTTGATTACCGTGGTTCCCCGAAAATAAGACCGGGTCTTATATTAATTTTTTTCTCCAAAAGACGCATTAGGGCTTATGTTCAGATGTCATGCTGAAAAATCATGCTAGGGCTTCTTTTTTGGTTAGGTCTTATTTTCGGGGAACAACGGCAGAAAAGCGTCAGTGCTGGGGAGAGGTGTTTGGCATGGAACTGAAGGTGACCTCCAACAAGGGACATCAGCAACAGCCAGCAAGAGGCAGCAGTCCTTGGTGGAACAGCCTTCTACGAGAAACTGAGTCCCACCAAAAAGAAGTTAGGTGAACTTGGAAGCAGAGGATTCCCCAGTCGAGCATTCAGATGAGACAGCTCTGGTGTGCACCTTAATTGTAGCTTTGTGAGACCATAAAGAAAAGGACTTCAGCCTCCAGAACTGTGAGAAATTAAGTTTCTGTTATTTGTAAGCCACCAAGTCTATGGTGGTATTCGGTTATAGCAACCTGAAGAGACAAAGACAACCTGTTTTCAATTCTTTGGGGTATACGCCTTGGAGTGGCATTGCAAAGGTGTGTAACAGAGGGAGACTGAAACAGCTCTGATTCAGGAAGTGATGAGTGTGGTGGTAAATTTTTGTTTCAGGTTTGTGAAGACAAACCTTACTGGAAGAGTCTGAAGGAGCTGGCAAAGAGTTTTGGTGTGATGGCAGATTTGGGGCGTGATGGGGAGGGAGGGAGGATGTTGGGGAAGGGAGGGGAAGTTGTAACACCTCCCCAAATAAGGCCAATCACTTCCTTCCCTACGTGCTCCAGAGAAGAGCTGTGTCACCGTGACGGCATTGCCTTTCGGCATCAGTTCTTTGTTTGGTGACTGTTTGCCCACTCTCAATGGGGATGTGAGCAGTGCCGTGGAAGCATCTTTTCTCCTGTCTGCTGTGATGGCTTCCCTCAACACCTCCTTCTAGAAGCTGTCACCAAACAGATATAAAAACCATAGTTTTTCTAATTGTGGATATGACACGTTTAGTGTAACAGTTGGAAACTGTAGACCAGGAGGGGGAAGCTCTCTCATGATCTGCAACTCAGACCGTTGCTGTTGGAGTATTTGGTGCTCAGTTCTAGTCAGCGTGCTCATTTTAGAAGTCTATAAAGGCCCCTCCCTCTGTAGCACTTTGTCCAACACCTCACGTGCCCACCTCTCCAGCAAGAGTGGGAAGCTCTTCTTTTGCATGAAAGCAACCTACAAAAAGTAAAACTGTTTCTCAGCCCACACCTCCTTGTTCAAAATAGTGACGGCTTTGAATCCCAGAGAAAAATATGTTCTTTTCCAAGTTACATTTCCCACTTTATTGTTCAGATCAAGGGTCAGCAAACCTCTTCCGAGCCAGATGGTAAGGATTTTAGGCTTTTGCAACACAGATGGTCTCTGAAGACTCAACTGTTTACAGCATGAAAGCAGTCACCAACACATGTACCCAGATGGGTGCAGCTGTATGCCAATAAAACTTTACACACAGAGAAAGCAGGCCCGATTTGGTTGGAGGTCTGTAGTTTGCCAGCCCTGGTTTATATCTTTGTCAGAATTTGTGCGAATTCTCAGTGCAGTCATGGTTGAGAAGCTACTACACAGAGCTGCCTTCTAGTTTTTTCTTCAAAAATTGGGTTGAGGTCAATGAATGAGGCTGAGAAAGATGGTGTGGCTGAGGTGAGGGCCAGAGAATGAGCCTGAAGGATCACAGGGGTTCTCACACGGAACAATTTTCACCCCCAGGGTCACTGGGCAATATCTGGACACGTTTTTGTTGGGGTGCGGGGTGTTAATGGCCTGTGGTGGGTAGAGGTCAGGGATGCACTTCAACATCCCTCAATGCACAGACAGCCACCACTGCAAAGAATGATCTGGCTACAAACATCAACAGTACCGAGGTTGAGACACCATGACTTAAACACAAGCTTGACAATTTAGAAAGCATGTTTGCTCAAGTTCCATTGTATGGATTTCTTAGTGAAAATGTGATGCACGCAGATGAGAAAATATTTGACCAGAACATTAAAGGAGCGTGAAATGCAACAAGAATAATAACAAGTAAGTATCCTGCCTGCCTCAATATCCCTAGCCCACCCCCACCGTAGAGACAGCTTCTCTCAGCACATTCTTAGTTCCTTTTCCAAGTTTTTAGAAATTTTAAAACAAATTGTTATGTACCCTACACATTATTTTGAAGATAGATACAGAGAACATTTTGATGGTTGCAAGATGGGAGGGGGGTTTAGGGGGTGGATAAAAAAGGGACGGGATTAAGAGTATAAATTGATAGTTATAAACTAGTCCTGGGGATGACAGCATAAGGAATACGAGGTGTGATTAAAAAAATACGGTGACTGTTCAAATAAAAAAATTTTATTTGGCTGGCCCGGTGGCTCAGGTGGTTGGAGCACTGAGGTCACCGGTTCGATTCCCACAAGGGCCAGTGAGCTGCGCCCTCTACAGCTAAGATGGTGAACAACGGCTCTCCCTGGAGCTGGGCTGCAGTGAGCAGCCGGAGGTCGGCGTGAGCTGCCATGGGATGCCGTGAGCTGCCGTGTGCTGCCACAGGGTGCTGTGTGCTGCCAGGAGCGGCCGGTGGCCAGCGTGAGTGGCCAGCAGCTGGCGACAGCTGCACTGAGCTGCTGTGAGCGGCCGACCGACAACCGGCGACCAACTGCCTCAGCCGGGGGGAGCGCAAGGCTCATAATACCAGCATGGGCCAGAGAGCTGTGTCCTACACAACTAGACTGAAAAACAACAGCTTGAACTGGAGTGGGGGGAGAGGCAGAAGAAGGGGGAAAAATTATTACAGTAGAAGACATATTGCCATTAATCCCCCTCAAAATACTTCCCCTGGCTTCGAACACCATCGTTCTTGCCACTTTCTGAAGCAGTTCTGGAAGTCCTTTCATGCGTGTCTTTAGTTGTGTTGTCATGGCTGCCTTGATGTCCTGAATGGATTCAAAACGTTTTCCTATCATGGTCATGTTGACTTTGGGGAAGAGCCAGAAGTCGCACGGTGCCAGATCCAGTGAATAAGGTGGATGAGGACACACTGTAATGTTTTGGCAGAAATTGCTGTACCAGAAGCGATGTGTGACAGAGCCTTTCCGTTGTGATCACAAAATACGGTGAATGCTGCTGCCGAATGGTATTTGATTGAAAGGCAGAGATCTTCAATACGGGAAGCAGCGCATCAAATCTTAGTAACAGTGTGTGACAAGTTACAACTTGTTTGGTGCAGTCGGGTGTGAGTTACTATTGAGAGGTGTGTTTTAAAGTGGCCGTAAATCATCTTCCATCATGACAACACTCCATGTAACACATCGCTTCTGGTATACGGCAATTTCTGTCAAATGAAAACATTATGGTGTGTCCTCATCCACCTTATTCACTGGATCTGGCACCATGTGACTTCTGGCTCTTCCCCAAAGTCAAAATGATTCAGGACATCGAGGCAGCCACAACAGCGCAACTAAAGACACTCACAAAAGAGGACTTCCAGCTTCAGAAAGTGGCAAGAACAGTGGGATAAGTGCGTTCAAAGTGAGGGGGAGTATTTTGAGGAGGATTAATGGCAATGTGTCTTTTACTGTAATACATTTTAATTTAAACATTCACTGTTGTTTTTGATCACACCTCATATAGTCAATATTGTAATAACTATGTATGGTGTCGTCAGATGAGTACTAGATTTATCAGGGTGATAGATGGGAGGGGAGCTGGGGGCAGGGTGAAAAAGGTGAAGGGATTAAGAATTACCAATTGGTAGTTACAAAATAGTCACTGGGGTGTAAAGCATAGGGAATACAGTCAATGATTGGGTAATAACTATGTATAGTGCCAGGTGGATACTAGACTAGTCAGGGGGAACACTTCGTAAATTAGATCAATGTCTAACCACTATGCTATCCACCTGAAATTAACATTGAATGTCAACTGTAATAGAAAAATTAAAAAAGGGAGGGGGAAGGTGAAGAGGTCCAAATTTCCAAGTATGAAACAAGTGAGTCATGGGGCTGTCATGTACAGCACAGGGACTACAGTCAGTAATATTGTGGCAGTGTTGTATGGCATCAGATGGTTGCTGGACTTATGGTGATCACTGTAGGTATATAAATGATGGTGTACACCTGAAACTAGTATAATATTGTATGTTAGCTATGTTAATACAAATCTGAAAAAAAAAGCAAAGATAATGGCGATCCTTCCAGGTGATTTCTTAGTTTTAAGTTGGGTCCCGAGCACAAGTGTATTTGACATGTTCATTTGGCAGCACTCTGGAGCCCCTGCTTAACTGAAGCACGCAATATACCACCACTGCCCATTTTGACAAGTGTGGGTGGGGTAGGGGACCCCCTGCTCCGTAAATAAGTCCGCTGTTTTTATCCCAGTTTGGGGAATTTTTAAAAGCTAGAAGGCAAAGACTATAACAGTGGATGGCAGTTGTTTTTCATGAGTATCTTTCAAGTATTTTAGGTATCTCAGGAAGTAAGTTTAGCATTGTAAAAAAGAAAACAAGACTGTTTTTGGAAGAGATGGAGAAACGCCCCATGATTAGAAATCCCTGGGAGGAGTGAGAAGCAAGCGAGGTGCTTCTGGGGGGCTGGGCGGGAACTGCGTCGGACCTGGGGCTGGTTCCACAAGGGCACACGTTGGTGAAGGCAGAGATTATGGCCTGGGATAGCTTGGGGCGCTTATCAGGGCAATTAATGGAGATAATGACTGACACAAGGACCAGAGTGCCTGGGGTGTCCCCTTCTGTGGACCCAAAGCTTTTTGCAGACAAATGGAGGGGAAAACTGGTCAGAGAGTGGAGAAGTTTCTGGAACTCTGACACAGGAGCTTCATGAAAATCCCTAATGAGGGCTTCAGTGGACTCGGAGAACACGGAAATGAAAGGGTTAATAGGGTGGCTGGAAACTGGATGGGAAGAGCTTGCGTCCCTTGACCTGCATGTTGTGCCAGAATGGCTATCGTGTATGACTGGGGCCTGCCTCCCCTACGCGCAACTGTAAATCCAAACCTGCTGACGAAGTCCCCAGCAGGCCTCAGTTAGGAGTGTAAGGATTGGTGGGATTAAGTTGGAAGTAGAACAAAAGTGTGCCTGGTTGAACAGGCTTTATTTAGATCAAGTGGATGCATCTCTCTTCTGGAAATGCATGATGGGGATGGATACTGTCTTATTGGGGGCACTTCCCCTTCCTGATGTCGTAATGCAGAAGGCGTGTCCATGGGAACCACTAGGTTTGCCGGGGTCTACGCGGCACAGCCCGGAGCTGGAGAGCTGGCTGGGCAAACTCTCTGCCGCACAGTCCAGTGTGGAGTATAGATGGCAGCTATGGCAAAAGCCCGCAGGTGCCTCCCAGCGCCCACTACTGGGATGCTGGACTCGATGGAGAATTTCCATTTGAGGACCAACTTCTAACTTGCTATCAGATATTAAATAGAACAGCCAGCCCTGGGAGTAAAGAGCAGGAATCATCTTGAAAGTGAAATACTCATAATGCCTCAGAAGTTCCGAGGCCCAGAACCAGCTGTTTGGAAGAAAATGAGACAACACTTGTCTTCTGCTCCCCCCCTATGTAGAAACCAAGGCTCAAATACCAAACAGTTTTATTTTTTAAATATCAAAAACGAGATTATCATACAAAAACAAGTACGCTGCAGAAGTAAGTAACTAAAGTGCTTGAGTTTCCAGAATATCACATCTGCACAGATGTGCCCTGGACAGGTGGCACAGAATGTGCTTTCTTCCTGATGGTTTGAAGGAAGGTCCCCGCTTGGGCTGGGGACAGCCTGCGTGTGGATTCACAGTGCATATGGCTCGTCAGCGCTGGAAAGGAGGGGGCTGCTTGCCTCTCCCGGAGTTTCCCCGCAGGCGCCCTCGTCACAGAAATACCACTGGCGGGGGGCCGCGGGGCCCTGCGCTTCTTCCCAGACCTCCTGGTTGAGTAAGGCTGCCTCTTTATTCACCCCAGCGGAGAGTTCCAGCACCTGGACAAAGCTCCTGTGGGAACGACAGGATGGATGACGCCTTTTCATCCTCTGTGCCTGCGAGCTGGACGAAGCCAAAGCTTTTTTGCCTTCGTGGCAGCAGTGTGAAGGCAGCCAGTGCAGGCTGACTCCTCGCAAGTGGTTGTGGGAAAGCGTGGGTCACTAAGCTCTCTGAACAGAACTCACACAGGGAAGCCCCCAAGAACAGGACCAGGCAGGCGTTCAAGAAATATTTAGGGAGCATCGGTGCTATGTCAGGAATGGGTGGCAGAGCTGTGAATGGGACAATATCCCAGCCCCCTCACAACGCAAATGCCGGTGGGAAACACGTACTAAACATGTTTAACCTTTCGAACCTGGGACCCTTGCAATCTGGAACCTTCTGGTGTGCCCTGCTTTCATCCCGGGGCACATACAGAAGGAAACGCCACAGTGGATGGCAGCTGTTTCTCATGAGTCCCTTTCAAATATTTTAGGCATCTCAGGAAGTATGTTTAGCATTGTAAAAGAGAAGAAAACAAGATTCTTTTTGGAAGATGTGGCGGAAAGCCCCATGGTTAGAAATCACCCGGAGGAGAGTGAGAGAAGCAAGCAAGGTGGTTCTGGGGGGCTAGCCTGGGGCTGCGTTGGACCTGGGCTGGTTCCACAAGGGCACACGTTGGTGAAACCCATCAAGCTGTACCGCTATAATCTGTACCTTTTCTATATGTATTTATACTTCAATAGGAAGTTCCAAAAGAATCGCCCCAAGCCCTTACCCTGGAAAACATTTAACACATGAATAGATGGATCCAAGGGAGTCTGAAGTGCTGTGCTGCTCTGAGGAAGTGAATGAGGGATGAAAATATGAGCCCCTTTCTATTTTGGCTGTTGGAGAACTCATAGTTGGGCTGAAGGCTTTTTGCCCACCCCCTCGCCCTGCCTGGCTAGATCCTTGCACCTTTGGCCTCTGCAAACGCCAGAGCTGCCCACTCTCCAGACAGTGCAACCACCAATGAACCATCTCTGCCTGACAGGGGACTATCTTTTTCTTAAAATATGTTCAGAAATACCTTCGAAGCTCCACATCCTTCTTTTGGGTCACTTCCTTGAGTTCGCTCAGCAGGTCCAACACTTTCTCATTTTCATCTGAACTGCCGATCTCAAGTTCTCCCAGCAGACGGAGCGTGGTTGCCAATTCCTGCTGCAAATCATCTGGGGAAACAAGGGGTCATCGGCCATGGGCTTCAAGGTGCCCCAAGCAACCCACTCACGAGCGCGGTAGCTGACGAGATTTTTGTCATTTTGCTGGAACGCTCTCATGTGATGCTGGAATTGTGAAGAGCTCAAAGACAGAAAAAGTCATGACGGACCACATTTGTGCACTGGTACCACCTCTGTGTCCCTTTGCCTGAGATCACGGTGGCCTGAGACCGTGGGTCAGGTGTCTCTATCATTCAGGCAGTCACGGCACCTAGAATGTCACCTTTTGAACGAATGCAAAAGGTGGAGAAAGCCTGTGCTGCGAGGAACGCTCAACCCCGGGGTTCCCTCTCCGTCCCGCGGCCTACACCCTCGCCCCAGCAGAGCTGCCTACAATTGCACAGTATCCCAGCTGCTCTAGGAAAGGCAGCATCTCTCTGCTCCTGGCAAACGTCCCATCTACCTGCGACACTCTACACACATCACAACGGTACATTAGATAATAACATTATGGGAACCTCATAAGAGTTCTTACAGACACACATCTTTCCCCTCGATGTGGTCTGAACTGTGTCCTTCTGAAAGACATAGTCAGGTCCTAATCAACAATGTGACCTTACTGGAAACAGGATCTATATAGATGTAACTGAGTTAGAATGAGGTCACAGGGTGGGGCCTATTCTAATGAACTGGTGCCCTTCTCAGAGGGAAATTTCGGTCCAGAGGCACTCAGGAGACAGGCCAGGTACAGATGAAAGCAGACACTGGAGTGAGGCGGCCAGGAGCCAAGGAAGGCCAGCAACGCCAGAACCCGGGAGAAAGGCCTGGGACAGATTCTCCCTCAGAGACTCCAGAGGGAATCAACCCCGCCTATGCCTTGATTTTGGACTTCTGGCCCCCTGAACTGGGAGGGAATAAGTTTCTCTTGTTAAAGCCACCTGGTTTGTGGTACTTTGTTACAGCAGCCACAGAAAACTCATACAATCCCCAATCCCAACTCCTGGCAATTACCTAAAGAACTTTTCCAAGACAGAGTCCCAAAATTGCAGATGTGCTATTGAGTGCAGTAACTATACAACTGGAAACCCAGACACAGGTAATCATTCAACAAGGCTCATTTTTCAAGATTCCATGTCAGACACATACTATTTCATGTTGGAAAAAGCTTGATTTTACTAAAACATCATCTCTGTCTGGAAGTTAATCAGTGGTAGCTTCAGGCTGAGAGAGAGGTAGTGATGGGAAGTGATACTAGATCCTGTGAGTTTCTTTTGGAGGGAACAAAAATGTCCTAAAATT
This sequence comes from Rhinolophus ferrumequinum, assembly GCF_004115265.2. NCBI lineage: Eukaryota > Metazoa > Chordata > Mammalia > Chiroptera > Rhinolophidae > Rhinolophus > Rhinolophus ferrumequinum. The sequence continues at coordinate 50,356,880 of NC_046301.1, forward strand.
ACCCTGTAGTAATGATTGCACATCCCTATGAATATACTAAAAAATACTGAATTGTACACTTTAAGTGAGAGAATTGTACGGTATCTGAATTATGTATCAATAAAGCTGTTAAAAAATTTTTAAAAAATCATCTCTGTCAATACAGCAACACTCTGTGATCTTGAACTGCGTCTGTGGAAAGCTCTGGAGGGAAAGTCCCCCCGACTTTAGGTGGCAACATTTTACTACATCAGCCTCAAGAAAATGTATCCAGAGGCTCATGAGAGCGCTGCTTAGAAATAATCAGACGCTAGGGCAGCTGAAACCTTGCTTTGGGAAGATACCTGTTCTAAAGAGAATTTTAAGATCAAGTGCAGCACTTTTCACACCTGCCAATTTCTTCAAGTGAAGGATTAGGGGGGACCCCTCTCCAGGAAAGGGACCCCGCGGCTCTGCGTATAAGGCAGGATGGGGTGGGGCCAGCAGCCTTATCACTGCCCCAGCCAACAAGGCACCTTTGTAGAGGCCGCTTCCCAAGAATGCCTTTCGGCAGGGTGGGAAATCAACAGGGAACCCACAGACCTGTCTCGCTGACCCCCTGCATTCTCTGCCATTTGATGGGACATGCCGTCTACCTAAGAGGCTTGTGAGAAAGACACAAATGGAAAGACACGCAAGAAAGACACGCAAGAAGTGCCAACACACACTGGTGGTCCCTCCTACCTAAGAACTGCTGCCCATCTCCATCCAGGTGGACCGATCTCACGGGCAGTTCATGCCTTGTGGTGTCCAGGGCTGTCGCAAACGTCTTGTACTGCTCCTTAAAGCGTTCGGCCACAGACTCATAGGGGCTGAGCATCTCGATCTGCAGGCAGGAGGGAAAGGGGCCTGAGATGAGACCCTGCAACCACGGCCCCCGAAGTTTCACTGATGGCATGTGTGTGGTTAAGACACAGGCTGTTCTTTCGGGATCATCTAGGAAATCCTTTGGGAGGTCCTATGGGTACAGTGAGCTCTCCCCTAACTCTGGCCGCCCTCCTCGTCATGAACATGCATCCGCCTTCCAGCACACTCCAGGGCCAGGCCTCAACTGGGATCACAGCAGACCCAAGTATGCTGAGCCTTCCTGCTTTGGAGAATTGAGCTGAAATGCCCTGCCCCCTGCAAGGCGGTCCTCACCCCCCGCCCCCTTTTTCCTTCATACACACTATCCGGGTCCTCGCAGGGCTTTGTAAGGATTCATTATTTGTCGTTCGTTCCACTCCACAAGGACAGGTACCCCATTCTCAGCCCAGGGCCTGGCCGCAGGGCACGCATACATGCACGGTGTTGTGGGCTGAACTGTGTCCCCCTGACTCCCTAATTCCTCTGCTGATGTCCCAACCCCCAACACCTCAGAATGTAACCTGATTTGGAGACAGGGTCTTTACTGAGGGAATCGAATCAAAGTGAGGTCACGGAAGTGGGCCCTGATCAATATGCCTGGTGTTCTTGTAAAAGGGGCAGATTCGGAGGCAGACACACACACACGCAGGGGGAACGCCAAGTGAAGAGACCCGGAGAAGACAGCCACCTCCAAGCCAAGGAAAGAGGCCTGTCACGGCCCTCAGGAGCCAACCCTGCGACACCATGATCTCAGACTTCTGGCTTCCAGAACTGAAAGAAAGTGTCAGTTGTTTAAGCCACGCACGCTGGGGAACTGTGTTATGGCAGCCCCAGGACACGCACACATTGCGTGATGAGCCACACCCCCACTCCATCCTTCTAGGTTCCAAGGGTTTGCTCCATGACCTTCTTAGGCGTGGACACCTCTGTCCCAGCACTGACCACATGGCGCCAAGTCTGTGCCTCCCACCAGCACCTTGGCCCCCTGGGCAGGCCTGGAGCGTATCTTCATGTCGCCGGGCACAAGTTGAACATGACTGAAGAGTATGTGCATGTGTGTGAAGGGACAGGTCCCTCTGGCTGGTTGGTACTTAATATTACAGGCTCGTCCTCTTACAAGCTGTCACACACCAACAGCCGGTGGTGTCAAAAGCTGAGCACAGACTTAGAGCCAGGCGAGCAGCGACACCCACCATAAATGCTTCCTCCAAACACCCCTGCCAGTGACCCTGCTGGGACACATGGCTCAGAGACCGTGGTCACAACTGACCTGAGCATTGAGGACGGCCAGTAACTCCCGCTTCCTCTGACAGAGGAGAAGTTGGCGCTTCAGCTGGTGGACCTTTTTCTGGAGCTTCTCCTTCTCTTGGCACATCGTTAATAAATTCCTTTCGGCCGTTTCTTCAAAGGCAGCGAGACTGTTCTCCATCTGTTAAGTGCAGAACGAGAGCTCAGGATGGAGTGGACTCCATCCCTGTGGCTGACAGGGGCCGCCTTTCCACCCGTATCATGTGTGAACGCAGTTGTTTTCACCTTTATGCTTATGAGAGTGAGAAGTAACGTTTGGGATTCCATCATTTCCATTGCTTCGGAGATATCCTTAAGGAAAAGGAAAAGATACTCTGGGTCCTCCAATGAACTGGTATCAATCCAGCCCTCTTCCGTGGGAGGGAAACCACCCTAACTCATACTACTTTTATTTAGTCAGTAATTAGATAACCCTCTACTGGGTAACAATCTGCTGTTTCTATTATCACGTTTAGTCTCTTGAGGCGCTCTGGAAGGAGGAAGAGGATGGTCTGGCCCGCTCCCAGGGGCTGGGTGGTCAAAGGCCAGCTTGAGGGCACCTGCCCATTCAGTTCCACACTGGAACCAGGACTCAAGCCTCCCACCCCAGTCAGGATGTCCTCCAACTGGGGGACAGGGCCTGGCCAAGTGCCTTCCCTAGCATGGCACCGCCCACAAGGCCCCAATCTCATTTTTCACATGATCCCACATTTCTATCTACTGTACGTGTACTTGGAGAAACAAACTACAAATGATCTAAGAACGTGTGTTGGTTTTTGTCCTAAAAGGCATGGCTGGCTTGTTTGTTCTTGGAGCCCCGGGCCTCACGTGGCACCTGGCACAGGGCAGGACCTAAACCAGAGTAATCCACCCCATTAGCAGCTTCCCTGTCATTTCAGACACTTACTGGGGTCTTTTTTCGTGAGGCGGAAAACGATGTTGACTCGGTTTTCTTTGACATTGTTTTTTCTAATTGTGGAGTCTTTCTAAGCATACTCTTCTCTAAGATCAAGAAAAGCATTTTTAAGGTCAGAAGAGCACACTTCAGAAGCCCGCTGAGATATACTGCAACCCCCGGCTGGGAAAAGGGGTGAAACGAATAGTTTACCGTTAATGGCTGAGAGATCCAGGTCCGGTGGGGCAGTGCCATGCCCTTCTAGCAACGTGGACTGCAGATCGCCTTTGCCAGTTATTCCACTGCTCTCTGTGGGCCCAACGAGAATCCCAGGAAGTCAGCCGTCACCAAGACACTCTACACCTAAGCTGGGAAGTGGGCAGCCTTTCCGGACAACACCACTTTCTTCCAAAACTCAACTTCTTGCTAGGTAGTAGAGAAGGCTGAAAAACCTTAGGAAATTCCTAGCCATCAACTTGAATACATTTTAAAGGAGAACTGGAAAAAAAAGGCATTCTTTATAAAAGATGCAAATAAGCGTTTCTTCCTAGTTTAATAAAAACTGCTGTGTTCGCGATATAAGACTCTTATATAGGCCATATGCGTGCTCTGCCCTCAGCTCTTTCTCCTGCTTTCTCTAGTAGCTTCTGGACTGTTCATCTTCCCCGGGAGTTCCCTCCATTTTTTAGCCTCTATTTAAAAATGTGAAATTATGCCTTACACCATCTAAAATGGGCACTGCTGTGCTGCCTGCTTCGATTAAGCAAGGGTTCCTGAGGATTGCAAAATGAACAGATGGTATGTCAAATACAATGTCATGTTAAGAACTAAACAGAAAATGATTTCATAAACAAGTATGCGGTTGAGAAAACGACTACGTGGAAATGAAAAGAGCAAAGTCACACTTATGTGTAAAGCATGGTACCACTTGTGTTCAAATTTTTCAAAAATTCTAGATAGATACAAACATCTATCAAAAGCAGCTGCCTTGGGGCGGCCGGTTAGCTCAGTTGGTTAGAGTGCTCTTAACAACAAGGTTGCCGGTTCGATCCCCACATGGGCCACTGTGAGCTGCGCCCTCCACAGCTAGATTGAAACAACTACTCGACTTGGAGCTGATGGGTCCTGGAAAAACACTTGAATAAATAAAAGAGTGAAAATAAATAAAGCAGCTGCCTCCTGGGCGAGGAGCTAGGAAAGCGAGGTGGGAGATGGCAACTTTTTATGGCTATGACTTTTGTACCGGTTAAATGTTTTGTCATCTTCATGGATAGAAAAATCATTAAGAAAAGCCATTTCCTATAAAGCCGTACGATGCAACTGAAAAGGCAGTCCCTCTAAATCATGACTATGCTTGAATCATGGTTCCTCAGCCCTGGCACTGTTGACATTTGGGGCTGGATCATTCTTTGTTGGGGCGTCCTGCACTGAACAGCATCCCCGACCTCCACCCACTAGATGCCAGCGAGTGGCATACCTCCGCCTTCAATCTCAACAACCAAAAATATCTCCAGACAGGGCTGTGTCCCTTGGAGGTCACAATTGCTCCCAGGTGAGAACCCTGATTTTAAAATGTGGTAGGCCCAGTTTCTGACCCCTCAGACCAAGCTAGTTTTTTCAGCTTCATGCATGGTCGTCAACTAATTGCATGAGAAAACACTAGAAGCCAGGCTCTGGTTCCATGTGTCTGCTACTCGGTCATGCATGGGTCAAGGAACAGAGCAAATTCTGACAAACATGTAAATCAGGGTCAGAAAACTTACAGCTCACAGGCTAGACCCGGCCCACTTCCTGTGTTTGTTAATAAAGTTTTATTGGGATACAGACACGCCCATTTGTATATGTGTGATGTGGGACTGCTTTCATGCTGCAAACAGCAGAGTGCGTCTTTGTGACAGAGACTGCCCTGCAAAGCCTAAAATATTTACCATCTGTTTCAGAAAAGGTTTTCTGACCCTTGATCTGAACAATATAGTAGGAAATCTAAGTCACGAAAAAACATTTAATTTTTTCCTATGAGACTCAAAGCTGTCACCATTTTGAACAAGGGGGTGAGGGTTGAGAAAGTTTTGCTTTTTGTGAATTGCTCTCATGCAAAAGAAGAGCTGTCAACTCTTGCTGGAGAGGTGGGGGGCATGTGAGGATCTAGAAGAAGTGCTACAGTGGGAGAGGTCTTCCCAGATTTCTAGATAAGCACACCAACTAGAACCGAACACCAAATACGTCAACAGTGACAGTCTAAGTGGCAGACTGTGAGGGAGCTCCCCCGTCTTGGTCTACATTTGCCATTTTTTTATACTGAACACATCATGGCTACAATCCGAAAAACTGGAACTGTTTCATATCACTTTGGTGACAGCTTCTAGAAGGATATGGGGAGACCCTTACAAGTAAGACTCAAAGGCAGTGAGACCCAAGGCAGTGAGAGGCAGGAGGATGAGGCCTCACACCTTCTCTGAGAGTCCTGATCTCAGAGCTCCAGCTGGAAATGATCACGTGATCAAGGAACTGGTCACAAGGGAAAGCCATGATGGCAATTCGGCTCTTCTCTAGGGCCACATAGGAAGGAAGTGACTTCCCCCACTACACCACCATCCCCTTTCAGCTCCCCACATGTCCCAAGTCGGTCCTTACACTGAAACTCTTTGCCTAGCTCTTTCTTCTGACACTTCCCAGAAAGAAAAGAAGAAGTTTTAACTTAAGCGTACTTGCAAATACAATTCACCATCGTGTTGATCACCTCCTGAGCTCTATAGCTATTTCGCACCCTCCCTCCATCGTTAAGTACCTTTGCTCTTCTGGAGCGGGTTGGGTTTCCGTCCACTTTCAGGCATCTTCCCACTGGTCTTTAAAGCATCTGTTGCAAGAGCCTGTTAGGGAACACGTGACATTCAGGGAGCAAGACACCTCCCCTTCGTGAGAAGGGGCCTCTTCACAGTCTGCAGTTTGCATCTGCTCTCACTTTGAGGCAAGGGATAGCCTTAAGGAGTTCCGACATTTAACTGCGTAAATACAGGATGAACTACTTTTGTCAAAAAGGATACCCTCACACGCATAGAATATAGGAAACCACCAAAATGTTTGCCAGTGATTATCTGACATGGCAGAGTACAGGTGACCGATCTTCTGCATACATTTTAGTATTTGCCAATTTCACAGAGAATATATTACTTTGGTCATCAGGAAAAACAAAGTTTTTGTGCAAGTATTCATCTTCACAACTTACAAAAACAGCAAGCAAGCCATGGAGATAGCAAGCCATTATAATATAAAACTATAAAAGAAAAAAAGAAAACCTTGTCAAGGGTGAGAATATTTCAATGTAGATACCATTCCTAGTCAACCTTGTCCTGGAGCTCCTACAATAAGAAATAAAAGGCAAACAGGTAGGAAAGGAAGAAACAAAATTCTCTTCTTGGCCTGTTAGCTCAGTTGGTTAGAGCATGCAGCTCTTAACAACAAGGTTGCTGGTTCGATCCCCACATGGGCCAATGTGAGCTGCGCCCTTCGTAACTAGACTGAAACAACTACTTGACTAAGAGCTGATGGGTCCTGGAAAAATACACTGAAAATAAAAAAAGTTTAAAAAAAGAAAGCAAAAAGAAAACACTCTCTTCTTGCAGACATGATTCTTCATGTAGAAAATTCTAAAACATATTTAAAAGCTACTAAAATTAGTAAGTTTAGCAAGGTTATAGAATAGAGGGTCAGTATTTTTTTTTTTTAAATCAATCATATTTCTAGCAATGAATGACTTTGGAAACTGAAATTAAAAGAGTACCACATATAGCACTAAAAACCACCAAATACTTAGGTATAAATCTAACAAAACCTGGGGAAGTTTCTATGCACTGGAAACTACAAAACACTGGAAACTACAAAACGATTCAAAGAAATCCAAGACGGCAGTATTAGGTTGGTGCAAAAGTACCCGCAGTTTGTGCAATTATTTTTAACCTTTTATTTGTTTATTTATTTATTTATTTTAAACTTTTTTTTTTTTTTAATTGGGGAATATTAGGGAACAGTGTGTTTCTCCAGGACCCATCAGCTCCAAGTCAAGTCGCTGTCCTTCAATCTAGTTGTGGAGGACACAGCTCAGCTCCAAGTACAGTCACCGTTTTCAACCTTAGATGCAGGGGGCACAGCCCACCATCCCATGAGGGAATTGAACCGGCAACCTTGTTGTTGAGAGCTTGCGCTCTAACCAACTGAGCCATCCGGCCGCCTCTCAGTGGCAGCTCATTGTCTTCAATTTAGTTGTGGAGGGCGCAGCTCACTGGTCCATGTGGGAATTGAACTGGCAACCCTGTTGTTCAGAGCTCACACTCTAACTGAACCATCTGGCCGCCCCTATTTTTAACCTTTTAAACCTCAATTACTTTTGCACCAAGCTAATAAATGAAGAGGTACACCATTTTCATGGATTTGAAGATTTGGTGTTTTTAAGATATTGTTCGCCTTAATCTAATGCATATATTCAATATAAGCAAAATCTCAGCAGGAGATTTGGTAGAAAAAGGCAAGCTAAGTCTAAAATTTACATGGAAAGGCAAAGCAACTAGAAGAGTCAAGTAGTTTTGGAAGAGAACAAAGTAGGAAACTTCACACTACCTGATTTCAACACTTGCTACAAAGCTAACAATAATCTCAGCAGTGTGGAACTGGCCTAAGGATAGACATGTAGAACAATGAAAAAGAACAGAGTCCAGAAATGATGCATACATATACACCCAATTGGTTTTTGACAGAGTTGATGAGACAATACAAGGGGCAAAGAAAAGTACCATTTCAACAAACGGTACTAGAACAAGAGAACTTCCATACACTTAAAAATGAACTTTAATTCCATCATCGCAGAAGATACCACAATTAATTCAAAATGGATCACAGATATTGATGTAAAACCTAAAACTGTAAAAATTCCTAGAAGGAAACATTGGAGAAAATCTTTCTGGTCTTGGGTTAGGCAAAGGTTTCTTAGATAAGACACCAAAAGCACAACCTATAAAAGCAGAAATCAGTAAGTTGGACTTCATCAAAATCAAGAACTTCTGCTCCTCACAAGACACTTAATAGAATGAAAACACAAAGATAAGCCACACATTGGGAGAAAATATTTGCAGATCACTGTACAGGGTTGGCATCCAAGATATAGAGAGCTCTCAAAACTCAATATAAGAAAAACAACCCAATTAAATAATGGGCCAAAGATTCAAATGGACACATCACCAAAGATAAGAATGGCCAATAAGCACATGAAAAGATGTTCAATATCACATCAGTTGTTATGGAAACGCAAGTAAAATCACAATGAGATCCCACTTCACACCCACTAGTATGGCTTCAATCTTAAAGCATGGACCGGACCTCTCAGTGGCAGGTGAGAATGCAAAAAGGTGCGGCCACTTTGGATAGCAGTCAGGCAGTTTCTTAAGAGTCAAACATATGCTTACACTATAAGCCAGTAATTTCCTTCATGGGAGAAATGCAAACACATCTGCACAGCATCCTGCACAGGAATATTGAAAGTGGCTTTGTTCAAAATCGCCCCAAATGAGACCAACCAAATGCCCTTCACCAGCTGAGCAGCCTGTGAGCCACCCACACAGTGGAATAGTCTTCAGGGTCAGAAGGAACCAACCCTAACTGTTACAGGCAGTCACAGGGAAGGATCGCCAACGCACTTTATGTGAAAGAAGGCAGATACAAGATGCTGCAGCTCGACACCTTTGAAATGACTTTCTGGAAAAGGCAAAGCTACAGATAGGGACAGAAAACAGATCAGGGCTGCCTGGGGTGGGGAGGAGCTGGCTCCATCAGAGCACAAAGGGATTTGGGGGGTGACAAATTGTTCTCCTTTGTTCTCTTTACTGTAGTGGGTCCATGACTGGATGCATTTGTCAAAACTCACAGAACTGGATGTTGAAAAGGATGACTCTTACTCTAAGTAAATTATACAGCAGGTCCTCGAATAACACTGTTATAATGTTGATCAGATGCCATAGGAACTTAACTCGTTTATTATCAATTAGCCTACGGTAAAACTGGTTTCATTACACATCATTTCCCCACAGTTCCATGAATCTATTGATGACGTTAAGTGAGGACTTACTATACCTTAATTTAAAAGATGAAAAGAGAAACTCTCAAAGATCCAAACAAAAAGAGACGCTCTCAAAGATCCATGTAGACACATGGGGGCGCTGTAACCAAGTTTGCAAGGCAACTAAACATGTTTGCAATTAAAATTACAAAGTGTGGACTGTGATCCTTTGATGAAAATCACTTCAATAGTGTAAACCACCGATTCTGGGTGCTGATGTGTGGACGTAGGTTCGTTGACTGTAATAGGCACCACTTTGAAGCAGGATGTTGACAGAGGGGAGGCTACGCAGTGGGTGGGGCGGGGGTCTATGGGAAATCTGTGCACCTCCCGCTCCATTTTGCTGTGAACCTAAAACTGCTCTAAAAAAATTAAGTCTAGTTAAGGAAATCACTCCAAGAAGCGTATCAAACGGTTTGTACAAAGCTATCCTTCTTCAGGCCAGATCTTAAGTCACATTTTTAAGAACCTGCCATTCTCCCTAAAAAAGATAGAGGAAATAAGTAAGTTTTACCATAAACAATGATTTGGAAAATAGAGGGATAACACGACCTTCACTTCACATTCTCTGTCCGTACACAGTGAAACAAAACACATAACTGGGTAAGTACTGACTGCTTTCATTAAGCAGCACACAAAGCATGTTCTCAGGTTATTAAGTGCTTCATGCCAACATTTTCAATGGTTTCACAATTTTTATGGTGTGACTACAAATAGTTCATGAAACTCTTCCTCCAATACTGGGTGATTCAGACACATTGTTTTTCCCACAGTTCTCTAAAACCCTGCAGGTGTTTTTTAAAGACCAGCCACGACCAGGGAGTGTGTGCTGGGTATTCGATAGAACTGTTTCGGGACGGAATCCAGAAAAGGAATTCTTGGACTGAAAGGCAGGAACAATTTTAAGTATCAACAGAGATCATGGCTTTGCCAAACGGCTTCTCAAAGCGATGAGCCACTCACGACAGACACACAGGACTCGGCAGGAAGAACGTAATGACCCCAAATGCAACTGGGTGAAGTCCCTTAAATGCTGCCTTTGGGAGCAGGCTGTGCCCAGCTCTCGAGACTTGTGTCAGAATTCCAAGTTCATCAGAACTGTTTCAAATGTACATTATGTGTTACCTTTTTGGTGGTTTTCTTCTCATACTGCAAGTATCGGGACTCGACCACTTTTCCACCTGTGGGGGACATACTGCTGGTTTATAACAAAACTACAACAGGGGTGTGTGAAGACCCACCAAGCACCGAGGACCAGCATCACCTAGCCCAAAGCTGGGTGCTATCAGCCCTCCCTACTCAATGGCAGGAATGGGGGAGCTACTCCCCTTTGCTCCTCTCAGATCCTGTCCTTCAGCACCCTTGAGCATGTATGGGACACCTACTTTGTGCAAGAATATTTATGGGACTCCTACTGTATGCAAGAATACAGGGGCTGGAATACCTACCGTGTGCAAGAACACTTATGGGACGCCTACTATGCGCAAGAACATGTTGGAATACCCACTGTATGCAAAAACATGTATGGGACACCTACTGTATACAAGTCCCTGGGCTCAGAGCGGAGCCACAGAAACCTACAGGAGCTATGATCAAGGAAGACCAAGGACAATCCTCCGAAGATCAAAGTAGAAAGAGGACTCGGGCCACGTAGGGAAAGGAAGAAAGACCTTCCCCAGAGGGCCACCTATTTGCCTCCTGCTCCCTCCCCAGCTCACTCCTCCCGGTCGTGACTCTGACCGCCCCTTCTCCCAATGTCTGTGACCCACTGATGGTACCACCTTTCACATCCCCTCACCCCACCCCTCCTAGCTCAGGACCTCTGCCCTGGACACGTTCAGCGCCAAGGCCCCTCTCAGACACAGCGTAATGCTTATGACAGCCCAGCCCCAGGTCCCCTTCCACACCTGCCCCTGGCGCACTGAATGTGGATGGAGGAAACCCCACCTGTCCTCCCCACCTCCAGGGGCTCTTGCTGCAGGGCTAGTAATCATCCACAGTCCTCTGATCTGTCCCCCACCCGCTCTCCCCGACCTACATTCCCCTCTGGTCACCTGGGGACCTGTCTCCTACTTCACTGGGAAGACAGCCATGGCCCCAGGAGATCCTCCTTCCTTGGCACCCAGACACCTCCCCACCTCAGAGCTATATCCTGGCCCTGCCATGTGGAGGGACCTCTGTGCTCTGAGGTAAAGCGACGCCCCACTCTGTGTTAGAGCCCAGCCCTCATCCCATAAGGAAACTGCCGCGGCAACAACCCTTTTCCATACCACCCCTGCTCCTCTCTCCGAGGGTCATGCTGTTAATCCCACCCCCAACACCTCGGACTCACCCCCACTTCCCGGCTTCCCTTGACAATGCTGGCTCCTCCGCCTGTCCTCCCTCGTCCCTTGATCTGCCCGTCCTTCCCTCCCGCCTGGCTCTCACACCCACCACCACACAGAAGACTCATCTCGGCAAGACCCCTGAAACCTCCCTGCTCCGAGGTCCATCGGCCATTCTCGGTCCTTGCCCTGAGCCATCAGCAGCGATGGACACAGCACAGCCCGCCCCCTCCTCTGAAAACAGCCTGTAGGCGTCCAGGCTGGCTGCCCCGCTAGGCTGCCAACAGGTTGTCTTGCGGGTCCACCAGCTGGTGAAGCCTCAGCGCCTCCAGGTACCTTGCAGGTCTGGCACCACCATTCAGGGCACCCCTCTGACCTCTTCACCATCTCACCCCAATCACTTCACTCCATTCCCATGACCACGACCCCCTTTGCTGTTCTCCAACCAGCGGACAGCTCCCACGCTTGCCCTCCTTCCCAGCTCTGCTCAGCCTAGCATAGCCCTTGAACTCGGAAGGTACCCCCATCCTGCTGTTTTATCCACAGCACCTGTCATCCTCCTCCACACCCTGGGTCTCCTTACTTCTCCACTAGTTGCACCATCTGTGTCCCAGACAGCCAGCTCCCTGAGGGCAGTGATTTGTGTCTGTTTGACTTGCAGCTACATTACACCACCCCCCAGGGAGGTGCTCAACAATGCATCAAAGGCATGACTCTGCGCTTTTTCTAGGTGCTTCAGCGTCTCCCTTTTTATAGAAGAGACCCAGGGAAAGTGACTCGATCAATGTCACATAGCTGAGCAGTTTGGTTGAGCAAGACTGTGATTTCAACTGTGTCGTCACACCAGGATTTGCATCTTCCATTAGAGAGTCGGATTGCAGCTGCCACGGAGAGGAAAGGAGGCATACCCAGTGAATGGGGAAGCTGGCTCGGGCCATGGACGCAGTGGTCACCCTGAGCGTGCCCCAGGCAGGGAAGAGTGCTGACTACAGGGAGCGTGGGCTCAGACAATAAGCGGGAGGTACCTAGGGTCAAGGCCACGACCAGGCAGGGTCCGAGGGAGAGAACCAAGCCGCCCTGAGAATCTGCCACTGGATGTCAAGTGAAGCATTGGGGCGAAGGGCACCCTCGGGTCCAAGCAGGGGGAGACCATCCTACAATGGGTCTTCTAATACCCTCAGCAAAGAGGGTCGCACATCTAGGAAGGATCTGAGGCTCTGGGCTCCTTGGACAGTTGATAAGCAGTTTCAAGTTTCCAGAAAACTAGAATGCACCTGTTTGTTTTCAATGGCAGTGGGTTTTCCACAGAAGCAACGCTACTGGGAAGGATGTAATTTGTGTTCAAGAACCAGACCGCATGCCAATAGTAGAGCTGTGACAGACAAGATCCTGCTCTAAGTTCTCTGAGACGCACACGGGCACACTTTAGGAAAACTCTTCATCGTTTCTGAGCCTTGAGCTCCAACGTGGGAGATCCTCGAGTCTGCTGCCCAAACTGGGCACTGCCAAGAGTCAAGGGGGGCTGCTCACAGTGATGCCAGACTCTCAGGTGGACACGGGACATGGGGGTACCCCCGAGGGACTGAGGAAACGTAAATGTTTGGTAATGAACTCCTTCCCCACACTTACAGGTGACGAGTGCTGGGCATAGCCTGTGACCCCCATGGCTGGAAGGGCCCACTGCCCTAGGAGACACCCACCGGGCCCTGCAGCACCAGTGGCTGCAGGCAGGGCTGGGTGACCAGACTTGAAATCCCTCAAGACGTGACCAGAAGATAAAGTCAGTTTCCCTGCTCTGCTCTGGGGTTTTTCTCCCCCAAACGCACTTACTGGGAAACAAAAATCACTTTGTACTTCACCGGGTCACAAAGTAGATTCTAACTTGACTCACCTTGTATTCTTCTTTTCGGCTTAGCGCCACTAGGAGTACTGGGACCTCCCATGGACGGCTTCCTAAAAGAGAGAGGGGGTCTTGTTAATGTAGTTGACAAGCAGCTGAGGGAAGCCAGTGAGAAGCCCGGCTTCTGATCTCTGCGAAGCTGGGCCACGTGAACAGGCAGAGGGACATGGAGCCCTGTTACCCGGGGTGACAGAGTAGCCCAACGCCTGAACTAAGAAAGGCCCAGAGCGAGAAGAGCCAGCATTCTTGCCAAGCCTCAAAGATCTCAACTTAAGTCACAGGTTCATCAGTTCTGCAGGCGGTGATGTGCCTGTTGTTTGCCAAAGGCATGGCTACACGGTGAACGAGAGACGGAGCTCCCTCCGAGAGACGGAAGAGCAGCATTTTCCTGTCGGACAAGTGTGAAGGGCGCCCTGGACCGGTAAAGGGCTGGGGGGAGGCGAGCAACAAAGCAGGTACACAGGAAAGGACATTCTAAGACAGGAATCAATAAGGTCAAGGCACGAGGGCAGAGGAGAATGATGTAGAAATAGGAAGTGATCAGCCCTGTGGCTTAGCTGGAGAACACGGCCGATGATACGGGATCAGGAGAGCACACTGGGCCAGGCTGGCAGTGTTGAATGCCAAACCTAAAGGGCTCGGACTTGGTCCCATAGCTCAGAGGTCAGCAACCTTTCTCTGTAAAGGGCCAGGCAGTAAATATTCTCATTGTGTGGGTCATGTGCTCACAATCACTACTCAACCTTGCCATGGTAGCACAAAGCAGCCATGGATGATGCAGAAAGAAATGGGGATGGCTATGTTCCAATAAAACTTTATATATACACAGTGACATTTGAATCTCATACAATTTTCCTGTATCACGAAACATTCTTCTCCTGATTTTTTTTAACAACCATTTAAGAATGTACAAACCCTTTTCAACCTCACCCGCCTTACAAAAAAGCGTGCATTCTGGCTTTCACCCTTAGGCCCTAGGAAACAAACACTATCAAGCTGTGTTTCATGAAGACCGCTGGCAGCTGTGAAGAAGACAGGCTCTAAAGTTCTAGAAGGACAGGGACCCGGTCTGCTCCTCAACATTGCCCAGTTCCTAGGTATGCATCTGCTCACACTGCCATCACAAAATATGAGACTTACACAACAGACATTTATTTCTCACAGTTCTAAAGGCTGGAAGTCCAAGATCAAGGTGTGGGCAAGGTAGGTGGCGCAGGGAGACGAGGGCAGGGCAGGGGGGCTAGAACATGCAAGCAAGACCTTTGATGTCACTTCTTATAAGGACACCAGTCCTTTCTGATCAGGGCCCCACCCTTATGACCTCACTTAACCTTAATTACTTCCATTGAAGCTACTTTTCCAAATACAGCCGATGGGGGCTTAGGGCTTCAACATACGAATTTGGGGGGGGGTGGACCATAAACATTCAGTTCCTAACAGGCTGGCAGACGGGAAGCACTGGATAAATACTTCTCATACAAATAACTTAGGGGTGCTCACTCGAGGGCAATTTTCACTCCCACAAGGCACTGGGCAATATTTGAAGACATCTGTGATTGTCACAGAGGCAGATGCTATCGGCATAGTGAGTCAAGGGCAGAGGCGCTGCTCAACACCCTACGACGCACAGGACGGCCCCCCTCCCAGATGATCCAGCCCCAGATGTCTAAGATCAAGTTGAGTGCCGCTGGTATGATAAATGGGTGATCAGCAGCATGGGACTGAAGACAGAGAGAACTTGGAACGCTGTTGCAGAACGCCGATCTAAAATAACAAAGCAGGGGGCCGGCCGGGTGGCTCAGGCGGTTGGAGCTCCGTGCTCCTAGCTCCGAAGGCTGCCGGTTCGATTCCCACCTGGGCCAGTGGGCTCTCAACCACAAGGTTGCCAGTTCAATTCCTCGACTCCCGCAAGGGATGGTGGGTTCTGCCCCCTGCAACTAACAACGGCAACTGGACCTGGAGCTGAACTGCACCCTCCATAACTACGATTGAAAGGACAACAACTTGACTTGGAAAAAATCCTGGAAGTACACACTGTTCCCTAATAAAGTCCTGTTCCCCTTCTCCAATAAAATCTTTAAAAATAATAAAACAAATAACAAAGCATTATGGAAATGCAATGAGACATCACCCCACACCTGTTAGAATAGCTATTATCAAAAGACAAGAAATAACAAGTGTTGGCAAGGATGTGGAGAAGTTGGGTCCCTTGTGCCCTGTTGATGGGAATGTAAATTGGTGCAGCCACTACGTAAAACAGTTTGGAGGTTCCTCAAAAAAACTAAAAATAGAACGACCACAGGATCCAGCAATTCCACTTGTGGGTATTTACCCAAAGCAAATTAAAACACCAACTCTAAAAGGTATCTGCACCCCCATGTTCACTGCAGCATTATTTACAATAGCCAAGACATGGAAAACAAGACATGGAAACATTCATCGATGGATGAATGGATAAAGAAAATGTGAGATATATACAGCGGAATACCACTCAGCCATCAAAAAGGAATCTTGCCATCTGCAACAACATGAATGGACCCTGAAGGCATTATGCTGAGATAAAGTCAGGCCAAGAAAGACAAATACTGTATAACCTCACCTATATGTGGAATCTCAAAACAAAACACTCAACTCATAGATAGAGAACAGATTGGTGGTTACCAGAGGCAGGGGTGGGGTGTGAAATCGGTAAAGGGGGTCAAAAGGTACAAACTTCCAATTTTAAAATAAATAAGTCACGGGGACATAACATACAGACAGCATGGTGACTATAGGTAATAATACTGTATTGCATATTTGAAAGTTGCTGAGCTAAGAGAGTAAATTTTAAAAGTTCTCATCACAAGAAAAAAATTTATATGGTGACAGATGTTAACTAGACTTATTGAGACTTATTGTGATTGTTTCATAATATGCTCAAATATTAAATCATTGTGTTGTACATCTGAAACTAATGTTATATGTCAATTATATCTCAATTAAAAAAAAACAATAACAAAGACTGAATATTATTTGGTCCTAAAAAGGAATAAAATACTGATGCATGCTAAAACAAAGAACCTCAAAAACACGATGCTGAGTGAAAGAAGCCAGACACAAAAGGCCATATAGCGTATGATTCCATTTTATGAAATGTCCAGAACAGGCAAATTCATAGTGACAGAAAGCAGACTGGTAGTTGCCAGGAGCCGATTGGTGTGGACGAAGAATGGGGAGTGACTGCAAATGGATAGTTTCCTTCTGGGCTGAAGAAAATGTTCTAGAACTCCACAGAGGTGGTTGCACGACATTGTGAATGTCTTCAGGCCATGGAATTGCTCAATTTACAAGGATTCATTTGAGGTCCTGTGCATGTCACCTCAATGTTTTTAAAAATCGAAATCTGATGTAATAGGTGACAGGGTACAGTGGGGCAGGAATCGCTGACCAATCAGCTGGGAGGTGCACGAGAGTCTGGAATGCCTCCTAGGCTTCCAGTCTGGGTAAGCCAGAAGGCGGGGGTTCATCAGGAACAGAGACCCGCCATGCAGGAGGAGGAGCAGGTTGAGAGGTCAAGCTGAGGCCTAGGTGCTGGGACTCCTGGTGATGTCACAAGACAGGCTCCACTAGTCACAGCAGTGGTGGTCACTTTGCTCACGCATGCATAACTGTTGGCCTGCTTATGCCTGTTTTCCAGACAAGAACGCAAAGCTTAAACAGGTCACCCCTAGTGAGTCTAAGAGCGAGAAAGGGACAGAACAAGTATTCCCTCTGGGGTCTAAGCCAGGGCTCTGGAGCCAAATGGAATGGGCTCAGGCCAAACCTGCAGGTACCTGGGTTTGGGGTTAGGGGTGGGGGTCACTACACCTGTGCCAGCCTCTGGTACCTCCCTGGTACTGGACCTAGAAAAGGCTAATGTCAATCTCACGGGGCAAAGGGCTGTGGAGGAAACAAGCGATTTCAGCTGGCCTATTTAATTTTCATTTGCATTGGCACAATGAGCATTGGCCGAATGAACAAATAAGAGAAAAAACACAGTCCTGGAATCACGCTTGCCACTGGGTAAGTGTTCCACGTCTGTCTTGTTCTTGCTGTGTGACTCTGGGCACATGGCCGTCCCTCCCTGAGCCTCCATCACCTCATCTGTAAATGGCAAGCATAGAAATAGGCGGGTGGCAGGATTAAAGCAGATAATTTAGTGGCCCAGCACTTGTCCACTACAAAATGATCATTCTAACAGCGACAGTTAACATTTACAGGCCAGGCAGTTCTAAGCGCTTTAAAGCCTCACACGAGGCCTACAGGATGGCTCCGAATCAAAGCGCTGGACCTGGTACTATTGGACCCGGGACCCCGCGGACCTTAACCATTGTAAATAATTCGCGGTCTCATTCAACACCCGCGCTCCGAGCATGCGCAGAGACCGCACCCCGGGGCCTTCCAGATCCTGCGCATCCTCAGTGGTTCCTAAAGGGATCAGGTCTGGACTCACGCTTCTATTCCCCCGTTTCTCAACCCTACTGCTCCTCCGCCCCTAGCCTTTGGCCATGGTCTTCCTGCCGACACCCACAAAATCCAGACGCACGGCGCCTTAACTCACCCAGCCCCGCGCCCCGAGGACTCCGCCATTTTCCCGCCTTCAACTCAAAGGCCGAGTCTTCAAGTTCGGGTCCCCGCCCCCTTGCCCCGGGCCGGACCACATTGAGGCTCCGCAGGAGGGGTGGCCTCAGGCCGCAAGGGAGCGTGGCTACGGGAGAAGCCGGCGACCCCTGCGCGCGCGCCTCTCGGACCTCCCCTCACACTTGGTTTCGCCCACCGGAGCAGTGGGCAGTGGCCCAGGCTCTGTGGGAGGGAGAGGAAGGGCTTATTTGAGTTCCGCCCCTGAGGCGCGCTGGCGTCACGCCCCGCCCCCGCCCCTCCGGAACCCGGAAGTGGGAGTGCGCAGGGGAGCGGCGGGCGCGGCGGGGCGGAGCGGCCTGAAGAGCGGCGGGCGGGCGGGCGGGCGGCCGGGGACCCGGCCCGGGACCGGCGGCGCGTGGCGGCCGAGGCCCAGGTAAGTGCCACCGACCGCGGGTGGGGGACTCGATCTCGAAGCTCACATTGGCGGGCTGCCTTGTAAGGGGACGGAGGGGTAACGGGGGGGCGCGAAGGCAGGGATCGAGGGGGCGGGAAGGAGCCTGGGGGTCGTGGAGGGTTGCTTGAGACGGCGTGCAAGCGAGACGGAGAAAGTTGATGGGATGGGCCTGGTGAGGGAGTTTGTGGGTGGATGGGGGGGTAGGTCTTGTGGCTTTGAGCAGCTTCTCTGAAGAGGACGTGGCTTAAGTGGTAATTGGGGGGTCGCAGGAAACGGGGCTGGGAGGGCGAGAGGCAAGGAGGCGGGGCTGAGAGGCCCAGGCTAGGGGAGAGGGTCAAAACCGGTGGGGGGGTGGTACAGCCAGGGTGCAATCGAGGGCAGGGGTGCAAGACAGCCTGGGGGCGTCTGCCCACGGTTTAGGGGGTGGAGGAATGGTGCCTGAGGCAGGGCGGCGCCTGGGACTCAGTGGGTGTTCATCAGTGAGAGGGTTCTGAACCCACTGGTATGGTGGCCCGCCGAATTAGGAGAAATGGGGGGTAAAAGGGATAGAAGCCGTGGCAAGAACTGAGGGCCCCTTCAGGGAGGGCCTGGGGAAGAGGCGAGGGAAGGAAGGAACTATAGTGGCCCCATTCAGACGCTGGGGTGCAGCCCGTGGAGATTCGAGGGGCCCCTCTTGATTCATCTTCCCGGTTTCATCCCCAACCGCTGGGTGACCCTGGGCGAGTCCCAGCACCCTGTGGGTTGGTATTCCGGGATTCCGAAATGGAAAAGCACACCACTCTCCTAAGACTGGGCTGGCTGGAGCCGGGGGTGCCAGGTAGCAACGAGCAGCCTGCGGGCTCTCTGTGGGACCGGAACTGGGATTCAGAGGGGAGGGAATGCGTGTGCATGCACCCTTGTGTGCTAGGCTGTCACCACCTCCTCAGAGTTGCATCCTTGGACTTAAATGGGTAAAACGACATACAGGAAACCTTTCCCCCGGCGGCTGTGAGCTCAGCCCGAGAGGCAGCCCTTGTGCCTGCTTTCTCTCCTTGGTGCCCTGTAGGTCAGGGGTCTCTAAGGGAAAGCCTCTCCGGAACTCATTGCCTGAGGTGGGAGCCGGTGGGGACATTGGGCCTTACAATTGGAGGATCCTAGCTCCTACCTTGCTGAGGTGTGTTCTGGTCTTGGAGTCTCCAAATTCAAGGCATCCAGGAGCAGTGAGAGGTGACATGGGCAGCTGGAAAGTTGTTTCACTGTGTGATGGGTCCGGCTCTGGTGAGGGCCTTGCACTGGACTATTTCATCAGCATTCATTTCTCTTCTTTCCCTGCTGTGGGATCTTTGTCTGGGATCTGCCAGAAAGCTAGAGAGCTTGGGTTTATAGCTCATGCAGGAAGTGAATCTGGACCACTTGAATTTAAAGAGGGCCACAGAGAGGTAACCATACCCTTCCCTTCTAGAATGTTCTGGCCCTTATGGAAGGTGGCTCCAGGACGCCCAGTCAGAGCCCGCAAGTCATGCCTCCTGCAGACAGTGAGCTTGGGCTTGCCCTGGCCAGGACAGCCCCTGATAAACAGGACCAGGATTTTCTGGTTGCATGGTCCTGGCTGTTTTCTCCTCCCTGCACCAGGAGCATGGCCAGGTGGACTCTCATGGAGGGTCCTTTGTTGAGGTTTCTGACCTCTGTCGAGTCTGTTTGTCTGTTTCTTCACCTGTAAAATGGATGGGTTAGCCTCAATCAGCATTTCTCAACTTTGAAATCCAACCCCTCTTGATAATCTTGGCACCTCCAGCACACAACCCCCTTGGATTTTATGCAGCCCGCAACTGGTGAACCCCTCCCTGTTGCAGTGATCCCAGTTTGGTTCAACTTTCCATTCTACAGTTTACATCCAAAAATGATCTTTTTTTACTGCTGTTTCATGTTCCAAATGGAAAGTTACGGTGCCACATGTGCTTTGCACATCGTACCTGTTCCCAAAGCTCCGGCTGCATCCTGTGGTGGGATATCCCTGGGTGAGATTCTCCCTCAGGTCCTGGCCTATGACTTGGAGAAGCAGGTGGAAATGGGAATCTCCCCTTTCTGTTTGGCTGTAGGATTCATTTTCTGTCCCCATCGGGGGCATGTTAACTTGCCCCTTCCCTCTCCTACTCTCCTGGAAGTCCTGTGTCTGGGGTGGACTCAGCGTTCCCTTAAGCCAGGACTGATCGTGCTGGGGGCTGGTTCCAGAGGACAGAGATAAGCCCTTGTGCCCTGGAGGGGAGACATTCTAGTGCCCCCCACCATGGGAATAATAGAATGAAGGATGACCACTGCCAGCTTTGGGACTTGTGAGTTCCTGCAGTTTTCCTCAGAAGAGGTGGCTGGGCCCAAGCCAAGCCTTGAAGGATATGGAGATGTGCAGCCACGCCGGGAAGAGGGATTTGTACCAGCAGATCCCGCGCGGCTCTGTCCTTTATTGAGCACCTTTTCTGTTAGACACTTTTATACCCAACTCTTTCATTCTGCCAACCAGCAGCAAGGAGGTCGTGGCTTCTGTTTTCCCCAATATGGAAACTGAGGCTCAGGGAAGTGATGACCTCAGAGATGACTCCCTGGGTGCTCTAGAAACTCGAAGGATCGTTAGTCACCTCAAATGGGTGAAGACCACATCTTGAAAGCAGAGTCACTCCACTGCAGCACCATTGACATTTGGTACTGGATCATTCTTCGCGGGGGGCGTTGGAAGGTCCTGTGTATATAGGATGTCGAGCAGCGTCCCGGCCTCCATCCCCCCAGATTCCAATAGTACCCACCCCCCAAGTCACAACCAAAACTGTCTTCAGTCCTGGTTTTGTGTCTCCTGGGGGCAGAGTTGCCCCCAGCAAGAACCTCCACTCTGTAGTATAAAGTCTGGCTCCTGCCCCTGGCCCACCATTGCCTCAGTGGGTCAACTTGGTGTAAGTTGAGCTCCTCGTGAGCTGCTGCCAAGAGCAGGCATGGGGAAAAAAGGCCAGCAGTTGAATTCTGCCATCCGGTCAGCTCTTAATCTGGAGTCCTGATAAAAAGGAGGCACCACTGCAAATAGACCGGGGGGTGGGGGGTGTTGGACAGTGCGTCCCGAGAACGGACAGCAGAGGAGAAACAGGAGGTGAGTGGGGGCGATTTGTACTCGCTCGGACAGCCATGCCATTGTCTTTCTCTTCTTTGTCTTACCACTGACCTGAATTTCTGCAGGAACCGTCCTTGTCTTGGCACAAATTGTTGCTTTTCTTCTGAGATTAAAGGTATTCAATTCTCTTCTCAAGAGCTACTTTGGAGGTGGCCCCGGATCAACATGGCTCTTGAAGCCACATTATCTTCCCCCATTTGTCCTCTTGGCTCCAGATGCCAGTCCATCCTCAGGAAAAAAAAAAAAATTTAGACAGATTGTCTAACTTTGGTGCCTCGTGCATGCTTCTCGGCTTGCTGCATGACTGTGACATTGCTGTTTTAATTCCATGGGAGGACACTGACATTCTGGGGCCTTCCAACCCCTTGTAGGCGCTGTCCCTCCTCCCCCGCTCCTCACCCACCAGCCCTTTGTGCATCCCCAAGTCCCCAACCAACTGTGCCAGGCAGCCCCTGCTCGGCCTCCCCGCAGAGCAAGACAGGCCCCTCTCTCTGCCCTCATCCTGGACGGCGAGAGTTGCAGAACAAAGGGCTCTGTCTGAGCACTGCCGGCCGCTGCAGAGCCCCGTCACTTCACCTCTCCACTTTTCCTTTTGGCCCAGAAAGGGCCTCAGAGATTAAGCATGTCTCAGAAATGCAGCGATGAGTTTGGGTTCTACTCATTTCCTCGTCAAGACTTTTCTGAGCCGGATCCCGATGATAAATAAAGTAGTGATTCAAGTGTTGGGCCTGTGGGTTAGTCGGAGTGATGAATAAGCTGTCCTGGTCTGACTCATTCGTTTATATCCCAGCTCTGCCCTGCTTCATGATGCTGTGTGTGCGAGGGGGAACCCAGTCACGGGCATTTCAGTTCTGTCCCTGCTGTGTGCGCGAGTGTCCCGGGGCTGCTGTAACCAAGTACCCCAAACCCGGCGGCTTAGGTAGCAGAAATTGATTGTCTCACAGATATGGAGGCCAGAAGTCCAAGATGAGGGTGTCAGCAGGGTTACTTTCTCCTGAGGCCTCTCTCTTTGGCTTGTGGGCGACCATCTTCTTCCTGTGTCTCCACACTGCCTTCCCTCTCCAGGTCCAGGTCTCCTCTTGTAAGGGCACCAGACCTGTTGGCTCAGGGCCCACCCTCATAACCTTTTAACTGAATTACCTCTTTAAAGGCTCTGTCTCTAAATACAGTCCCATTCTGAGGTCCTGGCGGTTAGGACTTCAACATAATGAGCAGAACGGTGGGCATACACAATTTGGCCAATCCTATTGGGTAAAGGGCGAATATTTTATTTTTTATTTAGTAAAGGGAGTTTGGACAGTCATACCAATAGAGTGAGTTCATGTGTTTTATCTCATTTAGGTAAACATTTTAGAGGAGGTGGACAGGTCGGCCACATTAACTTGGGAAGCTCCCTGTTGGGGAATTTTCCAGATCTTGCACATGTCCTTACCCTGGGAGTGACTGCAGACAGTCAAGGACCTGGCTCAGGAAGGAGCAGATCCCGTGGGACTCTACAAGGGGCATGTTTAAAGCCAGGCGTGAGAGGCTGTGTACGCGTGCACTTGTGTCCCTACCACGGGGCCGGCTAAGATTTATAATTGGGGCAGACGGGGGTCCCTGTTCTCAGTATTGCCAAGCCTACGGCCAACCTTCAAGGACATCTTGACCATGTGCCTCTGCCACGACGTGTGGATAGGCTGGGAAGAGAGATGATTGGTGGCCGGGACCAAAGGTATTGACAGGGCAACCATGGCCCGCCTCAGTGACTGGAGATGTCATTGGGTCTGAAAGTGAAACCAGGTCCTTGTGGCAGACACTGAGCAGGGGTTGCGCTTCGTGGCCAGGAGCAGGAGGCCTTGCCCACATGAAGGCCACGAGGCTCGGGGCCACGGGTGGATGGGAGGGGGTGACTCTGGGGCAGAGAGGACCCCACACTGCTGGGGTGGGGCAGGCAGCAAAGGCAGGTTCCACAGGAATGGGAAACAAGGATGGATACAGGGGTCTTGTTAGGACGACAGCACAATGGCTAAAGGGTTCAGAGTCTCTTTGAGATGGTGGCAATGTTCTAAAACTAGAGTCCAAGGATGGGTTATTGGAATGGGTCCACTGGAATGGGGGCTCTTGGTGGGAGGCAACCAGTGCTTTGTAGTAATAGCTCATCTGCTCAAGAGCTGAGAAACTGCCAGTATTTATCGAACAGCTACTTAGTTCCAAGTTCCAGGCATGAGACTAATTGCTCCATGGTTGCCCAAATCCCACATTGCAACCAGTGAGGCAGGACCCGCTCCCCGAGCAAGGTGTCCCGGAGACCTGTGACAGGGGTTCCACTGGGACGTGTCTTGGGTGTGGGGGGTTTCCGTGGACCAGCGCGGCTGACCCACAATCGAGCAACTGGGCTGGCACAGAAGCACCACCCTCCCCCAGCCCTACCCAGAGTCCTCAAGGATCCAGACTGCCTTTAAAAGCAGAGTGAGTGTTCCTTGTTCTCCAGGGACTACGGAGCCACTGTCTAAAGCAGGGCTTTTGTGTGGTGTCACTGTAGCTCTATCCGCAGGAGGTTCTCAAGGTGGCTTTCCATCTGGGTGTGACAATAGGTAGACTGTGTGATTTGGAGAGGGGGATCCCAAAGGGGTCTCCCCTGCCCATCCAGACCCTCTTCCCCAGTGGCCTTCTGTGTCTTTACGAGCCCATCAGCCACCCAGGAAGGACCCAAAGCCTGGCCCCTGTAGGTCCCTGATCTGCCCTCCCCCTGTAACCAGAACCCACCTGTGTCCCACGGGCCCAACCCAAGTCACTGTCAGTCCCCCCTGCACACACCCAGTGAGACTCCCCTCCCCACCCCCAGAGCCCACCTGTCACACACAGGCTAGCCGACCCCTGCCTGGTGTCACTCAAGCACTCAAGTCCTGGTGCTCCCTTCCCCCAATGAGCCAAGGCTCCCCTCAGACATGCATGAAAATTTAAACGCCATCCCACATTCACCAGACCCTACTGGATGGGATCTGACCTCCCTGACCTCAGCCCCTCCCCCTCCAGCCTCCCTCTGCCGGCCACACTGGTCCCCTTGTTCTGAGGCTGCCCCTGCCCTTGGCGCTCACCACCCGCGCCTGGGCTTCCATCACCAAGCGTGGGCTGTCCGCCCCTTCTCACTTGTCCAGGCCTCAGCAACTGTCCACTCTGAGCGCTTCTCTGCCTCCTGTTTTAAAATGACGGCCCTGCCCTGATCTGTTTCTGTCCCCACTGAAGCACCGTTGACATGGGGCTGGGTCGTTCTCTGCAGTGGGGGCCACGTTGTGCACTGGAGGGTATTGATCAGCGTCCCTGGCCTCCACCCACCGGATGCCAGTAGCACCTCCCCTCTAGTGGTGATGACCAAAAATGTCTCCAGCCATCTCCTTGTGTCCCCTGGGGTGGGACAAAATTGCCCCTAGTGTGACTCATCTTTGTTGGAAATGCCTCTTGGGTCATAGGTTGGTTGGTTGTCAAGTTCTCTTTGGAGGCCAGACACCTCCAAATTCTCACTCTCTCCTGTGCCCGGCACTGGCTTGGCTGAGGGTGGGCATTGGAGAAACATTTGCTGGACAAATGTTGAAGGCTGTAGCCACAGACGCCAGGGGAAAGGATGGGTCTTGAGGGGCAGGAACCTGCTGGAGAAGGTGGCCTGGCCGCTGCCCCAGTGCCTGCCTGGGGGAGGGGCTTTCTCCAGGGCTCAGACCAGTTGGGCCAGATTGGAAGGCCTGGGGGGACGTCTTAGGAAAGAAAGGGACGCATTCAGGCAACGGTCCTGAGAGGGTGTCTATGCTTGGAGCATCCAATACCCTGTGTACTAGGCACCTGGACTCGTGTTGGAGGCTGCTGTAAGCTGATACTCCAAGCTGTGGGCTAGAACAATAGAAATTCATTCTCTCACAGTTCTGGAGGCCAGAAATCCAAAATCAAGGCATGAGCAGGGCCCTAGCTCCCTCTAAAGTCTCCAGGGGGGACCCTTCCTCGCATCTTCCAATTTTGGGGGCTCCAGGCGTTCTATGGCTTGCGGCCATATCACCCTAATCCAAACCCTAAGTTGTCCTCCAGCTCTGAGCGACCTTAAGCAAGAAACATACTTCTTTTGTAGCTGTTCCTTAGCACGTGCATCTTGCAGATAACTTCACATGATCATTTCTTCCTAAAAAGCCCAGTGGTCATGCACATGGGAACATGGAAACACGCTGTGTTCTAAGTGGTGCCTCCTGCATGATTCTATAGTCATGCCAGCCTCCTCCTTTTAGCTTGAGAATGATTTCATCCGATAAACATGTGGCTGCAAATTACGGCCTTATATAAACGAAGCGGCTACACTACGCTTTCTGGAGGCCCCATCTGCCTTATTTTCCAGTAAAATCCCAATCGCTCGCCAAACCAATAGGCAGAACCTTGCTTTTTCGTGCACGAGGCCTCGGCCAGGCCTCGAGAGTGGTTCCTCCACATTTGTCCACTCACTCACCCCTGGGGCCGAATTTGTGGTTGCCTTCCCCTCCTCCCCGCACCTTCTTTCTCGTGAAAAAAAGGCCCTGAATTGAGTTTCATGTCATCTCCGACTGCAGAAAGTATACCAGGGTGGCATTTGCAAAGCCTTCATTTTTCACAGTTCAGGTTTTTCAGTGGGAATTCTTTTTATTGTGGTAAAATGCACATGGGATTTATCACTAGTAACATTTAGTGCATTCTCAGTGTACAACCAGCACTTCTATCTAGTTCCAAGACATTTCCATCACCCCAAAAAGAAACGCCATCCCCATGGGCAGTCAGTCACTCCCCATCGCCCTCCCCCGTTCCCTGGCAACCACCAATCTGCTTTCTGTCTCTAAGAATTTGCCTGTTTTGGACATTTCATGTAAGTGGAATCATACACTACGTGGTCCTCTGTGTCTGGCCTCTTTCACGCAGCATGCTTTCAAGGTTCACCCATATTGCGGCGCGTGTCCGTGCTTCATTGTTTTCCGTGGCTGAGTAATACTCCACTGTGTGGGTGGACCACGTTTCGTGTATCCTTCATCCTCTGACGGGCATTTCACTTCCACCTTTTGGTTCTCTCAGCGGGAATTTTATAGCCTGCCAGCTTGACTTCCATTTGGTAAGAGGGCATAGTTCTCCCCGGAGTCCTGGGGAAGACAGATCCCATCAGTGCGGGGGGGCGGTGTTTTGCTTCTGTTCCCATTGTGTGCACTTCCATGAACATTACTTGAAGGGCAGAATGGGCATTTGGTAAAACGGTTTGGATGGAGGACGGACACACAGGTTTTTCAGGACCTGCTGTCCCTGACACATGGCTGCCTCCTGCGGTGGCCACTTGGCTGAGCTGTGTTTCCCCACTCACCCCAGGACCTGCTGCCCCTGGTTCCCCAGCCCCAGACCTGCTTCCTTTCATTCTAGACACAGCCGGGGGATTCTCGAGACATAGGTTTCACATCCACTTGGGACAAGGACCTTCAGCCACAGCGTGACTAACTTGCAGGTCTCAGGCTCCGTTAAGACTCAATGAGGAAGGTGTGCTTAGAAGCCAGAGAAAACGGCTGAGCCCCACCAAGGGAGGTGTCGTCGTTTAAGAACGATGCATTATCAATGAATTAACAATTATCGGTGAATTATCACAGCTTTGGAACCATGATCGTCAACATCATGGCAGCCCAGAGGCCGACTCGCACGTGCCAAATAATTTCATCTACAATATTTAACAAACAAATATGGCTTCCTAGTCAGGGGACAGAAGGATTGTTTAATAAAAGGCATTCATACAATTGCTTCACTCTTTGGAGAGGAGCACCTGGATCCCCAGTTCACCTCCCACACTTGAGTGGGTTGACTAGTGTCCCCCAAATTCATGTACACCTAGAACCTCAGAATGTGACCTTGATTGGAAATAAGGTCTTTGCAATGTAGTTATGTAAAGGGTCTCAAGACAAACTCATTCTGAATCCAGTAATGGGAGTCTTTATAGGAAGAGGCAAGGACACAGACAGAGAAGGGCACCATGTGACAATAGAGAGATGAGAGGGAAGCATTTATAAGCCAAGGAAGGCCAAGGCTTGCCAGCAGCTACCAGAAACCGGGAGAGAAGCCTGGGACGAATTCCTCCCTCAAAGCCTTCCGAAGGAGCCAGCCCTGCTGACACCGTGATTTTGGACTTTTCCAGGACTGTGAGACAAATTTCTGTTGTTTTAAGCCATCTGGTTTGTAGTACTTTATTGCAGTGGCCCTAGGGAATACATACACTCTCCAAAATAATTTTCAGATGGATAAAGGCTTAATGTAAAGAATAAATCTGGGAAGGGAAGATGTGGCCCCATGTTGGTCAGATCTCAGAGAGGAATGGACTGGGCAATATATATCATAAAAGAAATGACCCATAGATCCGACTGCCTGGAAATTGTAAGATTTGTCTCAAAAAACACCATATGCAAAAGCAAATTGATACGAATTAGTTTCATCAAACATGGCAAAGAGTCAATAGCCTTCCTATACAAAGAGCTCCTTCAAAACAATAAGTTAAAAAATAGTTTAAAAATCGTTGGGCTTCAATGGGAACACATGGGCAACAGACATGAACAACTTACAGAAGTAGAAAGACAGCTGCTCGATAGACATAATTATCAAAAAAAATCCAACCTGACTAGTCAAAGAAACGTTAAGTGACAAGACACTCTTTTGTGCCCAGTGAAGCGTCTGATTAGCCGAGTGTAGTAGGTAAAATGGTGCCACCTATGGAATATGGAATGAGGGGACACTGGGCCTAAGAGGGTGCGCCCTGAGATTTTGTACTGGGAGCAGAGCTGCCTGGGATCCGGTAGCGGGGTTTGAGGGGCATTTCATCCCGAGGACAAGAAGGAGGCAGCAGGGTGGGGCCGACCCCCATCTGCGACACGGATGTGAGAAGGGGAGGGCAGGGTCTGGGGGTAGGTGGGTGGGTGGCCAGCCCACTGGGGACGCAGCCCAGCGGGGGAACTGGATACCCTCCTGTGGGTCCGGCTCTGGGCAGCTTCTCCCTGGTTGGACTAGAGAGGCCCTGCAAGGTCTAGCCTATTAACCTGGACTTGGGCGTGGGGAGTGGCCACAGTATGCCAGTCACCAGTGTGGGGACCGAGGGGTGGTCGTGCTGTATTGGGCCTGCTGACCAGGGGCTCTGAGGGCTGGCCCTGGGGGGGCCCCAAGGGGCTTTGTACTGGGACACCCACATCTAGACCAATGGGAGGCCCTCCTGACTGGCTGGTGAGAAGAAAGAGCAGTTCTGGGACATGGTGACAGCAGACAGGATGTGGTCAGTGGGAGGGGCAGGGAACGAGCCTTTTGGGCGTTCAAGGCAGAGGGGGGCTGGAGGTGGGGCAGGTGTCTTTGGGCATGAACACAGCCCCTGAGGGGGTGCCATACAGTGGGTGCCCCAGGAACAGAGCCTGGGGGTCTGGGCAGGAGGGGTCCCTGCCCAGGGATAGGTCCAGGTGACGCCACTGTCCCCAGGGCTACAGAGCAAGTGAGCAGTACCGAGACAGGCTGTTGGCAGCAGGTGTGACTAGCAGGAGCTTGGTGGCATCTTTTGGGGGAAGGGGATAGTGGTTTACATGGCATGGTGGAGGAATGGTGGACCAAGGGCCAAGTGGGAGTGAGCGGGGCTGGCTCCAGGCTACGTGGAAGCGAGGAGGTGACCGGGCTCTATGCAGGGCTGGAGAAGGATTGATTAGTGTCTCTGGTGTTAAGGCACATGAGCTGTTCCACAGAAGGGTCCTCCCTGGCAAACAACCAGGGAAGGGAGTAAAGGCGTTTGCTCTGGAGAGAGTGTGTGGGTCCCTGGGGAGAAGGGCCAGGTGAGGCCAGGCTGGGCAGGGAGGCTCGCACAGCCAGGTCCAGCAGAGGAATTTCCCAGGAATCAGACGTGGTGGGCCTGAGTGTGTTCCAACAGCTGGAGGGTCAGGTGCTGCAGTGAAGTCAGGTGGACAAGCTGCAGGATCTCCTCCCAGGGGCCCCAGCTGGGTTTGGCCCCGCCCCTCCTGTCTGGCCCTCCTCCTCCCTGCGGTGTTGGCCTTCAGCAGCGTCCTTGAGCAAGTCTTATCTACTTCCTCCTCATCTGGGATGGAGTGTGCATCAGCTGGTCCTGTAATTGGCCCTCCCCTCCTCCCCCACGTCTCTGAGCCCAGGGTCTCCTGCTTCCCCCGCCAAGGGGTCGAGAGCTGCAAATGTCCCCTACACCCCTCTGCTCACAGTGGGGTTCTGAGAGCTCCTGATGGTCAGCTTTCCCTGGAGAACGTGAGGTGGTTCAGAGTGCAACTGGCTGCAAGGCTCTCAACCTGTCCAGGCTTCGGCTGGACCCTCATCAGGGCCGGTGGCAGAGGCCACAGGAGCAGGGTGACTGGGCTCTAGTGGCCTCTTGCTTAGGTCAGTGTCTGGGGAGAGAAAGCAGGCACATCCATGTGACCTCTGCCGCCTGTGTCTAGGCAGCTTGGGCGTGAGCCAGTTCAAAGCCCCAGCCTGTGCGCTGGATCACGCCTCCGGAAATTGTGGGACACATCAGCCATGTCTCCATACGACTGCAAGTCACGGCGGCCAGCTCTGCCTGAAGCGTAGCTCTGCATGTGTGCGTACGTGTGTTCATGCGAAGGTGCTGTGCATACATGTGTGCCTGAGTTGGTGCACATGAGCACACATGTGTTCTCTTTGTGCATGCATGAGTGTGGGTGTATCCATAGGGAACCATGCATGTGTCCTTTATGTGCTTGCATGTGGTACACACGTGCATGTTCATGTGCTTTTCATGCATGTGCCTGTGAGCAGGCAGGTGTGTTCTGTGTGTGCACAGGAGCGTGGGTGTGTTTGTATGAAACTGCACACGCGTGTCCTTGTTTGCATGTGTGCTTGCGTGTGTACACGGGTGTGGGTGTGTTCATATGAGAGTGTGTTCTTGCCCATGTGTCTGTGTGCTTTATACACTTTCACATTGGTTTGCACGTCAGTTTCTCTCTCTGGGCTTTGAGCCAAGGTCTAGTTCATCTTTGTATCCTCAGCCATGCTTGGGTGGCACACAGTGAGCCCGCACATGACCCACACACATTTAAGCCTCTTACTCCAAGACACAAAATTGGCTGTTGCCAACATCGGCTGCATTTTCTCTTTTTCCCACATCTTCAGAAGCAAATGCATTTTTTAAAACCAAACTTTTTCTGTTGGAGTCATTTTAGATTTACGGAAAAGTTGCAAAAGCAGTGTAGAGAGTTCCCTATACTCCTCACCCACCTTCCCTTATCGTGACCATCTTATATTTAACACATTTGTACCATTAAGAAATTGACGTAGCTGCGCTGCTATTAACCAACCTCCTGACGTTATCCAGATGTCACCAGTTCTACTCACGTCCTCTCCCTTGTTAAGGACCCCATCCAGGGGCCCCCATTGCATTTAGTCATCACGTCTCCCCTGGTCTGGGATGGCTCCTTGGTCTTTCTTTGTATTTCATGATCTTGGCAGTCTTGGAAGGACTGGCCGGGCATCTATCTGATGTTCTTATCCACAGAAGCCTGGCCTAGTGGGTTCGAGAAGCAAATGCACTCTGAGCAGTTCTCTTGATCGAGTTTTGAGAAGCTCTCCCGGACTTCATCCTACTCATTGGGGTTTTGGGGACATTGTTGTTTCGGCGTCCCTGGATTTCAGGGCAGGTCTATTCTTGTTTAGCCCCTCACACCTCTTACTGCCCCTGGTGTATTGTGGGAACATAACCGAGGCATGTGAGGCTGTCTTCATCTGCTTCGGGAGCTGCCAGGGGAGGTTTTATGTGTCCTAGGAGAGGCGAGGAAGGATGTGGGCCGGGCAAGGCGTAGGTGAGACATGTGACTATTGGACTTGTGGGGTGAGAGGCTGACCCTGGGTGTGGAAGAATCGGGGCTGGGACTGGGCAAACTCCATGGGAAAGGTTTGCCCTTGGGGGGTGGAGTCTGGTGCCTGTGACTCTGCAAGAGCCACAATCCTTGGGTCAGAGGTCGTGTTTAAGGACAGGCGGAAGCTCTTCCCACCCTTTGGCTTTTCGGAAGAGCCCTGTTGGGGCAGGGGATTCAGCTTCAGGTCTGAGGCTGTCTGTCCTAGGTGGGCCTCAGAAACCCGTACCACCCCCCCCTGCTACTCTGATCATGCCACCCCTTCCCTTCCAGCTCCAGGACGTGCGCCCCAAGCCCGGGAGGCATGCTGAGGCTAGGCGGCTGGCAGGATGAGTGTGAACGAGGTGGGCAGCTCTGGCTGCCGGAGGCAAGCGGCCTACCACCTGCACATCTATCCGCAGCTGGCCACCAGCGAGAGCCAGGCCTCGTGCCGTGTGACGGCCACCAAGGACAGCACCACGTCCGACGTCATCCAGGATGCCATCGCCAGCCTGCAGCTGGACGGCACCAAGCGCTATGTGCTGGTGGAGGTCAAGGAGACAGGTGGGGAGGAGTGGGTGCTGGACGCCAACGACTCGCCCGTGCACCGTGTGCTGCTATGGCCACGCCGGGCGCAGGACGAGCACCCGCAGGAGGATGGTTACTACTTTCTGCTGCAGGAGCGTGACGCAGATGGGGCCATCAAGTACGTGCACATGCAGCTGGTGGCCCAGGCCACGGCCACCCGGCGCCTGGTGGAGCGTGGCCTCCTGCCCCGGCAGCAGGCGGACTTTGACGACCTGTGCAACCTCCCAGAGCTGACCGAGGCCAACCTCCTGAAGAACCTCAAGCACCGCTTCCTGCAGCAGAAGATCTACACATATGCAGGGAGCATCCTCGTGGCCGTCAATCCCTTCAAGTTCCTCCCCATCTATAACCCCAAGTACGTGAAGCTGTACGAGAACCAGCAGCTGGGCAAGCTGGAGCCGCACGTGTTCGCGCTGGCCGACGTGGCCTACTACGCCATGCTCCGGAAACGCGTCAACCAGTGCATCGTGATCTCGGGCGAGAGCGGCTCGGGCAAGACACAGACCACCAACTTCCTGATCCACTGTCTCACTGCCCTGAGCCAGAAGGGCTATGCCAGCGGCGTCGAGAGGACCATCCTGGGTGCCGGCCCCGTGCTGGAGGTGAGCAGCGCTGTTGGCAGGAGGGGCCCTCTGCCTTCACACGTGGGTTTTATTATCACCTCCGCCATGGAGAAGATAGTTTGTCACACTCACAGTTCCCTTGAGATAGAAGGCTCAGCACGTGGCACAGGGCCACAGTGGGAGGCACCGGGAACGCAGGGAGACCGTGGGCAAGAGTCCCCGTTGTCGTTTGCACGGGAAGAAATGGATGAGGCAGGGTGAGCAGGTTTCAGACCGGTGGGTTCGAATCATTTCAGGGCTCTGGGGCGTCGGGTACCTTGTTGTCTGGAACCTGGTCCTGAGGTATCGGCAGGTGGACAGTGTCCTACGTGTGGGAGTTTGTTAGAGGAGGTGGTGGCGGTGTGGGTTCTGACTGGGCTGGTTTGCAGACGGAAGGTGCTCTCACAGGCAGGTCCTTTGCCCTCTTTAGGAATTCGCTGATCCTGGGAGGGGCAGTCCCTCCAGGGTCCGCCGGGCCTGAGACGTCAAAGCATCAGAATATAGAAAACAAAAAGCCCTGATGAATAGACTGTTGATTAATAGACTCTTGATATACTGTAGGTTCCAGAAAGGAAAGGATGGCGTGTCCAAACTGAGCAGTTTGTGACAGGGCACTGCTGGTGGGGCTGCAGTGTGAAAGGAAGCCCGCAAAGCATAGTGCAGACCTAGGGCCTGGGGGACATGGAGGCAAGGGGAAGGGGCCACCTGGCAGCGCCGTAGAATCAGTCGGGGAGGAAACACCCTCTGCCCTCTGTCCAGCATCCCTGTTGGCCAAACCCTGTGGAAGCCATTGATGTGTCGCTGTGGGTGAGCCTCTGGATGCAAGAGCAGCGGAAGTGACCCGAGTGTCCCTCACTCTCGGTGTCTTAAGACAAGACGCATCCACGTCTCAGAACATAGCATAACTGTTGTCACCTGGTGAGGGCTGAGGCAATGTGTGGGCCCAGAGGTCTGCGCCTTGGGTTTGGCGTCCAGGGCTCCGTTTTCTTTCTTTTTTGAATAAGATTTTACAATAATTAAATAGTAATACATAAGTACTTTTAATAGTCGTAAGTAGTTAATTTTATCAACTATAACAATAGAAAGTATTATATGTCTTAGAGCAGTTTTAGGTTTATAGAAATATTGAGCTGATAGTGAGAGACTTCCCATAGCCCCCTGACCGGTGCATACTTTCCCCCATCGTTACTGTGTTACATTTGTTGGAATTGATGAGCCAAGGTTGACACATTATTATTAACTAAAGTCTACTGTTTACATTTGGGTTCACTCTGTGTTGTACATTCTGTGGGTTTGGACAAATGTCCAGTGGTACATAGGCACTGTTGCAGTATCATACAGAGCAGTTCCCTTGCCCCCCAAAACCCCCTGTGCTCCACCTATTCATCACCCCCCACCTCCTAACTCCTGGCAATTACTGATCTTTCCACTGTCTCCACATATCAGAGCCTTTTCAGACTGATTTCTTGCACTCAGCGATATCATGTAAGATTCCTCCATGTCTTTTTGTGGCTTGAGACCTCATTTGCTGAGTAACACCCCTTTATCTGGAGGTGCCACAGTCTGTCCATCTACAGGACCCCAGACCAACCCCTCCACGGAGTTAGGGATATGAGGACCTTGCCCGCCTTGACTTCTAGCTTCTGCCAATCCCCCCAAGCTGAGGGCGTCATGCAGCCACCTCGGAGGGCTGCCGTGCAAATTCCCTGAAATCGTATCTAGGCTGCGCCTGCTGAATGAATACATTTCAGTTCCTCTTCCTCCCTGCTGATCGCTGAGATCATCATCAGCAGGAAATTCATTGGGGCTGCACAGCCTGTCCCTGGGTCAACACCGGGAGCCGATTTCTGTCTTCTCCTATATAGATTGTCATTTCTCTAGATTGTCATTTCTTGTGCAAATGTTCCTTTTTTTTTTTTTATTGGGGAAGGGGAACAGAACTTTATTGGGGAACAGTGTGTACTTCCAGGTCTTTTTCCAAGTCAAGTTGTTGTCCTTTCAATCTTAGTTGTGGAGGGCGCAGCTCAGCTCCAGGTCCAGTTTCAGTTGCCAGTTGCAGGGGGCACAGCCCACCATCCCCCACGGGAGTCGAACCGACAACCTTGTGGTTGAGCGGATGCGCTCCAAATGACTGAGCCATCCGGGAGCTCAGCGGCAGCTCAGCTCAAGGTGCCATGTTCAATCTTAGTTGCAGGGGGCAGAGCCCACCATCCCTTGTGGGAGTCAAGGAATTGAACCGGCAACCTTGTGGTTGAGAGCCCACTGGCCCATGTGGGAATCGAACCGGCAGCCTTCGGAGTTAGGAGCATGGAGCTCCAACCCCCTGAGCCACCGGACCGGCCCTTGTGCAAATGTTTTAAAAACTACTAAGTAACCAAGCCGTAGAATGGAATTTCTCAATTTCTCTCTATAATGCTGTGTACCATGTGTGCATTCCCTCCTCTATTCTGATCGTCTGGTCATTCTGCAACTATTCCTCACACAAGTCTGCCGTGTGCCAGGCGCCGTTGTTGGCACTGGGCTCTGTGGTGGTCAAAGAGGACACAGGCCTGCCCATGCAGAGCTGTCACCGTGGAAGGAGGGCATGGCCTGTGCAAAGGCCAGGAGGCTAGACCACGCCTGCTGTGTGGGAAGAAAGGCAGAGGCTCTGGAGGGCACAGGAAGGAAGAGGCTAGAGTGGGGTGAACGAGGGGCAGAGTGGGAGATGGTGGGGACAGAGAGGTGACAGCCAAATCATTCATGGCCTTGTGGGCCGTGGGAAGGGCCCTATGGGATGTGGGAGCCAAGAAGGGTATCCCAGGTTTGATTGGCCTCATCACAGCTGTGAAGCCACCGGTGTCCCCACTGTCCTCCCAGCCAGGGCCAGGGGCCACAACAGGCGCTCTAGGCCATTGCATGGGTGTGTGGCACTGCATTCCCAGGTAAAGTGGTGCAGGTTGTCGATGACATTAGAAATTAAGAACATGAATGAGAGGGTAGACCCAGTCAGTGTTCACCTAGTGGCCATTCACCCATCTCAGAACCAGCAGGCAGGTGGGTGTGGTCCAGGCCGTGCTCGATGAGGATGCTGAGCCCCAGGTCTCAGCGAGACACAGCAAAGAGGCAGGATTGGCACCGTGGCATCGTTTCCTTTCCTAGTGGGGGACCACCCAGGATACCTGGATGAAGTTCCGTGACTGCCATAATCAAGTACCACAGACTGGGGGGCTTTAAACACCAGGAGTTTACAGGTGTTCCGCGGTCTCCATGGGGGATGGGTTCCAGGACCCCCTCAGATACCCAAATTCCCAAATAGTCAAGTCCCTCATATAAAATGGTATAGTAATGGCAGATAACCTGTATTAGCACATAAGCTACCGCTGGGTGTGCCTTCACGTCACTTCCTTCCCAGGGATGTGGCAAATTCAAGTATTGCTCTTTGGAACTTTCTGGGATTTTTTTTCCCCTGATATTTTTGATCCTCATTTGGTTGAATCCCAGCGGCAACTCCCATGGATTCAGAGGACCAAGTGTACTTTCTCGCAGCTCTGAAGGACAGGTGTTGGAAGGGCCACGCTCCCTCTGGACGCTCTAGGGAAGGACCCTTCCTTGTCTGCTCCAGCTTCTGGGGCCTCCAGGTGTTCCTTGGTTTGTGGCCTCAGCACCCCAATCTCTGCCTCTGTTGTCACATGGCCTTCTCTTCTTATCAAGACACCAGTCATTGGATTTAGGGCCCATCCTAATCCAGGATGACATCATCCTGACTAATTATGTCAGCAATGACCTCATTTCCAAATAAGGCCATGTTCACGGGTTCCGGGGGTTCTGGACATGGACATGTCTTTTGGGGGACACAAGTCAGCCCACAACAAGCAGCCCCCGTGGAGTGACAGCTGGTGGCGTCTGCTGCCTTCTTCCCTGAGGGCCACCCCAGGTCAGCACTCATCCTGGAGGGCCACATCCTGAAGGCCTCCTGGTTCCTCCCCTGCAATTAGCCCTGAGGGATGCTGGCACATTCTCTGAGGGCCGTTAGTCACCCTCCATGGCAGGCGTCTGCTCCCTGTGAGTCAGAAGGCTCTGACCTCGCCTGGCTGCCTCCCTCGAGCCTTGGTGAGAGCCGGCAAGGCCAAATTAACCCAATGGTTAGGATCTGCTGGAAGGCGGTGCCCATGCCAGCTTCCAAAACCGGCTTCAGCCAATCCACGTCACAGCATATACAAGCTTCCTGGGGCGACCTTTTGGAAAGTGAAAAGATTGTTTTCATGTACAGCTGGGCTTCCCAGTTGAGGCACCGCTGGCATCTGGAATCTCGTCTTTCTCTGAGGCGGGACCGTCCTGGGCACTGCAGGGTGTTTAGCAGCTGCCCTGGCCTCCACCCACTAGGTGCCAATAGCACCTCCTCCCCCCAGTTATGACAACCAAAAATGTCCCCAGACGTCATCAAGTGTCCCCTGGGGGCAGAATCTCCCTCCAGGTGAGAACAGCTTTCTTGGAGTCACAGCTTGTGATCCCACGAGACCCAGTCACCATTCCTTTCAGCGGCTGACCGTTGACACTGTCCATCGGTAAGTCCCGGGCATTCGGAGCTAAACCAAGAGGCACTTTCTCATAACAGAAATCACTCATTATCAGCCTCTGGACCCATTTGGGTGTCAGGGTTCAGGTGCCAGTTTCCATCTGTCATCTCTCTGAGTCTTCACAACAGCTCTGCTCGTTTTAAAAATGAGAAAACAGCCGCAGGGGGGCACGCAGGTGTACCAGTGTCCGGAGGCTGCCGTCACAAAACACCACAAACGGAGAAGCTTAAAACAACAGGAATTTATTCTCTCACAGTTCAGGGGACCAGAAGTCCGAAATTAAGTTGTGGGCAGTGTTGGCTCCGTTAGGAGGCTGTGAGGAAGCCTGGGTCCCACGCCTCTCTCCTGGCTCCCGGGGGCTGCCAGCAACCCTTTGGCATTCCGTGGCTTGTGGCCGCGTCACTCCGGTCTCGTCCTCGGTCCCCACATAGCCTTGTCTCTGTCTGTCTCTGTGTCTCTAATCTCCTTTCTCTCATGAGGACATTGTCATTGGATGTAGGGCTCACCCTCAATCCAGAATGATCTCACCTCGAGATTCTTAACCTAATTGCATCTGCACAGACCCTGTGTCCAAATATGGTCCCATTCACAGGTTCCGTGGATCGAGACTTGGATATATTTGGGGGGAGGGGAGGATATAAGTCAACCCACTCCAGTCTGGGCTCCCCAGGCCACACCGCAGGCAGCTATGTCCTGACCACGGTTGGAAGCCGGCTGGAGTACGAGCCTAAGTTCATGATACCTCCCTGTGTCTTTGTGAAAGATTTCTTCTCTCACCTCAGCCAAAGACCGGCACCACTGGCAGCATCCGGGACTTTTTCTCAGCTCCCAGAAAGGAGAAGTTGAGTTGTTTTGAGGTTTGGGTGTCGCTGGGTACCCCCCCCCCCGCCCCCGGACGCAGGTTGCAGCCTTGCTGTGCAATTCTGACCAGAAAACAGGAAGGGGGCACGGTTCCAATCAGCTGATCCGTCGCCTGCCACAGTTAACTGCTGCTGTCAGTTTCACACGATGTCACTTGGCTGTGCTCAGCGTGCTGCAGCCTGCCCTCTGAACCCCCTCCCTCCCGAAACGCAATATGCGTGTGGGACAGTTGCCTGAGCTCAGAAAAACTGAACGTGCACATGGCAGGCTCACCAGGGTGGCGTGCGGTCTGGGGTCCTCCTTCCTGCATGCTGGGGTCCCTTCTTGAGTGCCCTCAGAGAACCTTGCCACTCCAGATGCAGCAGCCCAGGGCCCAGACCTCAGCATCGAGGCTGAGGATTGGGGGCGTAAGGCCCAGGTTCTGTTTGTCTTTCCTGAACTGGAACAGATGCCACCAGCGTTCACAGATGCACATAGGATTTTAATTTCGAAAGCAGAAATGAAACGAGGAGCCTTGCTAACTGGGTCATTTTCCCAAGTGGCCAGCGGCTGCTGTATGCTAGGGTTTGGGCCTTCGTGTAGCCGCCATGCCCTGGCCCACAGAGAGTGGAGGCTGAGAGACAGTGATGCCCCAAGCCACCTGACACACCTACAGGAGGCCAGTGACCTGGGACAGCGAGACACGGAACTTGCTGCTGCCTCTGGGGGCCCCAAGGTACTGGGATCTGTGCCAACCTCAGTCCTAAGCACCTTCCCCCTGAGGGCCCCACAGACCCAGTCTCCCATGACCCCAGACTTCCCCTGGTCCCCTCCACGAGCTGGGCCTCTGGGTCTGTTCCCACTACCCTCCATCAGCAGCGGGCCACCCGCCCAGGCAGGTCACCCAGAACTACATGTTATCATCTAACCTTGACCTATGCCCTCAGGGACACCTGCCTAGGCCATACCCTTCCCTCCCACAGGGCACCGATTGGCCAGACACTGCCCGGTGTTAGGGTCACACAGGCAAAGTCACTCAGCCAGGCTGACAGATAGAAGGTTCCAGAATGAGGAGTGTGCCTCTGCAATTAGAGTTTCTGTTTAAGAGCTTTTCTGAGATATAATCCACCCATTTCAAGTCAACAGTGTTTTTTAGCATATTCACTATGTTGTGCAACCCGCACTTCTATCTAGTTCCAGAACATTTTCATCACCCCTAGAAGGAAACCCCATTAGCAGCCACTCCCCATTTCCCCTCCCACTAGCCCCTGGCAACCACCAATCTGCTTTGTAGAGCTCTCTGAAGTTGTCCCTCACCCCTGGTCAAGGCTCAGGCTGGCCTGGGCCACCCTGGAGGCTGGGCAGCTGACTAGAAGGTCAGCAATATGAATATCAGGGTCACCCATCGTTGGGAGAGGGAAAACGAGAGCCCAGGGTGGGATCCGGGGAGAATGGACAGTACAGTGAGATACGATGGTTCAGGAATTGGGAGAAGGTGCCGTGTGTCGTGGAGGCCAGGCTACTGAGCCCACGAGGGAGGTAGGCCCCAACCAGGCCACTGCAGGGGCCAGGAATAGAATCTCTGGCTGGTTCTGTCCCT
This sequence comes from Rhinolophus ferrumequinum, assembly GCF_004115265.2. Lineage (NCBI taxonomy): Eukaryota > Metazoa > Chordata > Mammalia > Chiroptera > Rhinolophidae > Rhinolophus > Rhinolophus ferrumequinum. The sequence continues at coordinate 50,396,482 of NC_046301.1, forward strand.
CGCGTGGCCTCCCAAGATGTTTTAGGAAGTAGTTTGGGGGGACTTTGGGTTGACAGAGCAGCCCAAAGGAAGGGTAGGAGCTGAGGCTGGAACCCTGGGCAGGAGGAAGACAGGAGCAGGCAAATTGCACAGAAGACTGGAGGGTGAATAAGGCCACTTGGCGACTTCAGGCCTCACGTAGGGACAAAGGCCGTGCTTCCTCATCACCGACGTCTGGGCATCGATGCATCCTTCTCTGGGGTGGGACGTCCTGTGTACTGTAGGGTATGGAGCAGCAGCCCTGGCCTCCACCCACCAGGTGCCTCCTCCCTCCCCAGTTGTGACAACCAAAAATGTCCCCAGTCATCACCAAGTCTCCCCAGAGGGGAAGAATCAGGCCAATTGAGAATAAGTTTCAGGCCGACTGCATGCAAAGACCGATTTCAGTGTAACAGATGTTCTGTGACTAAATAGTTTCATATTTTCGGAGGTAACATCTTGCTGCTGTTATGCATCAACCCACCTGTGTTCAGGGCTTTCTGTCGCATCTCGGGGTGGCTGGTGGTCCAGGGAGCAGTCCAGCTGGTGTTCTCATCCACTCTCCGGAAGGGGTGGCTAGTGTTGGTCTTTCCTACCCCCACTCCACCCCACGTCCCCACACCCCCAGCCCCAGCCCCAGCCAAGAGAATGGGCCCTGCACACCCGTCACCAGCAATGTCCATCACCGGTGAAGCACGCTTGGGTGCAGGGTTGGCTTTTCCATCCACGTTTGGTCTTCCAGGAACTAAGTGACATCTTAAAATGTTATTTTAAGAGCTGCTCTTTGATGCCGATTTGAGGACTCCGCCCCCCCACCCCCCCAGCTGAGAAGTCACATGCTCCCTGCAGGTTTTCTTGCGGACAAATGTAATGAAAGTGTTTCCAGTAGTTTTCTGATAGTTTGTGTTGGTTCTTCTGCATTGCAATTTTGTCACCGCTTCACCCCATCCTCCTGGGGTGACTTTCTGAACCTAACGCCAGGTGGTAGCTATGGTTCTACTGCTCTCCTGTCAGCATCTCCTCCACAGGAAACAAGCCAGGGCCGCTGGGGTGGGTTTGGCTGCCCGGGAGCACACGTGGTTATCCACCCCACTTTGGCAAAAATGTGACTTGTTTTATTATCACTTTTGGATCTACCTGGGTGCTCTTCTTTGCTTTTTTTCCTGCCTTTTTCATACTGTTTTCATTTCTTTTTAGCATCTTTCTTATTTGAGGTTTAATTTCTTTTTGTACATACTAGGAATTGGCAGACTACAGCCCACAGGTTAAATCTGCCAGTGCCTGTTTCTGTAAATAAAGTTACATTGGCACTCAGCCCATCCTGCGTTTACACATTGTCTGGCCTGTTTCTATAAAGTTTTATTGCCTCCAAGCCACACCCACTCATTTACATATTGTCTTGGGCGGCTTTCGGGCCTCGACAGCAGAGCAGAGTGGTTGTGGCAGAGACACCATATGGCCTGCAAAGGCTAAAATATTTACCGCCTGGCCCTTTACAGGAAAGGTTTGCTGAGCCTTCATACCTCCAAGTACACACAGAAAATTCCAGAACATTCCAGTTAGTTTCTGTATGCATTCTTCTCACCTTTCGCTCAGCTCTCCCTTCCTAAATTTAAAGAAACCAGATTCCCACCTTCATTCCAGATGACTTGTATCACCAACTCGAATCTTTCTGCATGTGTATCCGTGCCATGTTGTATAGACACATGTCTAGAAACATCTCCTCACAGGGGTCTGTAATTTATAGATCACGCTGGGGGAGTGATTTGTCGTAAGAAATATACTTGGGGTTCGGGGGCCCCATTCCTGGCACAGAGCTCCTAAAACCCGTAGAATTTCCCAAGTAATGAGAGTGATCGAGGTGCCTTTTGTTATGTTAATGAGATGGCGTAGAAAGCACCTAAGGATGGGTGCTGGTTCCCAGGAGCACCAACCGCGTGATTAGAGGGTTACTTTCATTCCCACCCCCTGACCGCCCTGGGAGGGGAGAGGTGCTGGAGATGGACTGGACAGCCAATAGCCAGTGATTTACTCAGCCGTGCCTGTATAGTGAGGCCTCCCCAAAAGCCCAAAACGAGGGAGTTCCGAGAGCTTCTGTGTTGGTGAACACAGGAAGGAGCTGGGAGCGGGTGGGCCCAGAGGATGTGGGAGCTCTGCGCTCCTTCCCCATGCCTTGCCCTCTGCATCTCTTCATCTGGCTGTGCCTGAGTCATACACGTCTGCAGTTAAACCAGCAATCTAGTTAGTAAACTGGTTTCCTGAGTTCTGTGAGCTGCTTCAGCAAATTAATAGCACCCAAGGAGGGCATCGTGGGAACCTCCCATTTATAGCCAGCCGGTGAAACGCGCAGGTGACAACCTGGACACGCCATCGGCATCTGAAGGGGAGGCAGTCTTGTGAAACTGAGTTCATAGCCTGTGGGATCTGACACTATCTCCAAGTAGAGTTGAGTTAAATTGTAGGCTACCCAGCTGGTGTCAGAGAATTGCTTGGTGTGGGGGGGGAACCACCCATCGGAATTGGTGTCAGGGTCGTAGGGTTTTAAAGCGGTTTTGGAGGGTTGGAAAAGGAAGCCTGTGATGTAGACGTCCTGGAAGATCCTGGCAGGGTGGGCTCCACCGTGCGGCTGTACCCCAGCGGCAGTTGGGAGTGTGTTTACAGCTCTGACTGAGGGTGGTTGGGGCTGTGTGAGGCCCCTCACTGTCTTACACCCTTCTGGAAGGCCCTGGGAGCGTTTCCTGTCAGTTGCACCCTGGGCCCTGAGGCCACCTGCATCCACAGTTTGCCAGGGGCACAGCAGGATGAGGGCACCACCCCAGACCCTAGTGTCTCCTGGACTTTTCCTGCCCTACCAACCCCTGGATCCTCCATGAGCTCATGGGAGAGGCAGTGTGATCACGCTGGGGGAAGGCCGGAAGTATGCACCCGGGATCACAGCACCCCCAGAGGAAGCTGGCATCTGTGGTGTCGGATGTGTGACCAGGAGCATACTCTCTGGATTTCACGGGGGTGGGGGGGTGGCTAATGATTCAGCAAGAGAAGGAGCATGAGGACAAGCTTCTCAACCCCCGGGGTTGGGGTGGCAGCGTTCCCAGTCCCAGTCCAGCAGGCACAGGTATTCCCATCTCACCACGGGGATGTCGCAAGACACAGAAAACGGGGGGAGCAACTACAGGAGCCACGTGGACCAGAAGGAGGGAGCAGACAGGGTAACAGACATCCAGGACTGTCCTGCTGAAAAATGGGGCCACATCAGAGTGGGAGGGGTGCAGAAGAATGAGAGGGTGTCTGTGGGGTTACAAAGAGGATTGGGGTGTCGAGGGGCTCCTAAGAGTACCAGGGAAGGGACGACCACCCGGAAGGCAGGGCCCACCACGCTCCCTGCCCCTCCTGTGCTCTGTAGAGCTTCAAAGCTGTCTTTCTGGCCTGCTGTGTACAAGTACTGAGCCCTGACACTTCACAGTGATCCGAGGCTATTTTAGACAAAGAAAGAGGTTATATTTTTGGGAACGTGACGTCTAAGAGAAGAGTGAAATTATGGGGTATATTTTAGACACCCAGCAAGGCCTCCTTAGAATTTGCAGAAAGAGTTGATTAAAAGGCGAAGCATCGCTTGGGCCTGGGACACCCCTGCCACAGCCAACGCCCTTTCCAAATGTTCTGGATGCTTTGCTGCACCAGGGCTGGACTGTGAGTGGGGGTATCTGTCTGTCTATCAGCGCTATCCGCCTTGCGGGGCATTGAGCAACCACAGGGGCTGGCAGCCAGTTTATTTCCTAGCTCTTATCCAGGATGGAATGGCTCCCGTACCCGGTCCCCAGAATCACTGGGGAGCTGCCGTCCGAAGTTTCCTTCTGTATCAGTCAGTTGCCCGTTAAGACCCTGGTTACCCAGGGCCCCCGGAGGTGGCCTGTCTTTGGAAAACCAAAGGGTCAAATGTGAGTCTTGCAGTTACCTGCCCAGCCGCTGCCCGGCCCTGTGACCCTGGCTCCTGGGTGAAGCGGAGAGTGGCCCCGCTTGTCAGTGGTCAGGCACTGAGGTCCAGAGCCTTCCGTGGGGTGGGTTCTCAGGAAAGACTAGATGATATCATCACCCCTTTATGGCAGAGTGAGTCACAGCAACCTGTGAGAATTTAGAGCCCCATTTAGCCCTTCTTTTTTTTTTTTTTTTAAGATTTTATTGGGGAAGGGGAACAGGACTTTATTGGGGAACAGTGTGTACTTCCAGGATTTTTTTTCCAAGTCAAGTTGTCCTTTCAGTCTTAGTTGTGGAGGGGACAGCTCAGCCCCAGGTCCAGTTGCCGTTTTCTAGTTGCAGGAGGCACAGCCCACCATCCCTTGCGGGAGTCAAACCAGCAACCTTGTGGTTGAGAGGACACACTCCAACCAACTGAGCCATCCAGGAGCTCAGCCCAGCGGCAGCTCAGCTCAACGTGCCTGTTCAATCTTAGTTGCAGGGGGCGGAGCCCACCATCCCCTCTGGGACTCGAGGAATCGAACTGGCAACCTTGTGGTTGAGAGCCCACTGGCCCATGTGGGAATCGAACCGGCAGCCTTCGGAGTTAGGAGCATGGAGCTCTAACCGCCTGAGCCACCGGGCCGGCCCCCATTTAGCCCTTCTTAACGGCACAGGGGTCTATAGGAAAGCCAATTTTAACTGAGTCTAAGGCTCAGTTCTCAGCCAGGGGCGATTGTGCCCCTGGGAGATGTTTGGCACTGCCTGGAGGCGGGCATCTCGTGGGCAGAGGCTAGGGATGCTTCCCAGCATCCTCCAGTGCACAGGGCAGCCCCTCTGCAAAGAATGAGCCAGCGGACACAAGGCTGAGAAACCTGCTCTAGTTTAGGCACCTTTAAGCTATACCGTTGAAAATCAGACCTGGGGCTCTGGACAGTCTGCAGGGAGCCATGGAGAGCCCATAACCTGGACAGAGCTGCTCATTGGTGAACGTTAGTGAGATTGTGGGAGGGGAGAGGGACAAGGACACGCAGCCCCTGAGGGAATAGCTCTGGTTCTGCCAAAGTGCCTGAACTAGTTCTCACACCTCAGCATGTGACCACACCCCTCCCGCCGGAATTTACCACCTGCAGGACCTCAGGTCCAAGAGCTGCCCCCTGTCAAAAAGTCAGGAGTGGGGCCAAGCAGCCCATCTCAGCTGCCCGCGTGCTGTGTGACCTACAGCAAGTCAACCTCTCTGCTGCCTGGTATCTCCTGCCCCAGGGCCTTTGCACATGCTATACTTTCAGTCTGGCATGCTCTTGCCACCATCATCTAGCTAAGTTCCTCCCCAAGGCCTATTGGGAGAGTCAGAGGACAAATCAGGAATGTCCCATGGTCAACAGAGCCAGCATGCACTGTGGCTCCTGCCACCCTGTACGCTGAGGCTCTGAGGGGTCATTTGCTCTTCAGGGTCCATTTATTTCTTATAGTTATAGCAAGCTAATCCAGCTCAGCAGCCCTGGGTGTCAGCTGCGGAAAGGACAGGGAATGCGTAAGTGCTGAAATGAGGTCACAGTGACACCAAGGTAAGGGGGACACCTTGTTGGGAGCCCAGGGTGGCCCTCCTGTGCATGCTTGGATTTCCATGCCCTTTCCAGAGCTGCCGGAGAGGGGCCCTGCAAAGAAGCAAAGGCTAGAAGCAGGCCTGTGATGGGAGGTCGAAGAGAGAGTTGCATCCCCCCGAAAAAGAGGTAGCTGGGGGTACCTTACTCTGACCATTGTGGGTATCACAGGGCCTTTGCATCCAGTGGTCCTCTAGGCTCAGGTCAGCACCAGCCGTGGCTCCCCCAACTCAAGGAAGATGGAGTCCCCCACAAGGCAAGCAGGCTGTTGCTCCTGCTGCCCCTTTTCAAGGCAGAGTGGATACAGTGGAGATTACTCAGCCATAAGTAACGAAGACACATGCTAGGATGTGGATAAACCTCAGAAACGTTATGTTGAATGAGAGAAGCCAGACACGAAAGGTCACCTAGTGTGTGATCCCATCAATACGAAGTGTCCAGCACAGGTAAATCGATAGAGACAGAAAGCAGGTAAGTGATAGCCAGGCTCTGTTCATGGGTACAGGGTTTCCTTCTGGGCTGATGAGATGTTCTGGAACTATGTAGAGGTGACAGTTGCACAACATAGTGAATGTGCTAAATGCCACCAAATTGTACGTTAAAATGGTTAAAATGGTGAATTTTACGTTATGTGAACTTTAGCACAATTAAAACAGAAATACAGAACAGGCTTTACACATCTGGAACACTCCCCGCTGGGACCCAGCACATCCAGCTTTCAGATTCTTTCCCATAGATCTTGTCTTGCTGCAATCAGTAGCTAGAGACAGGAGGGTTATAATGAATGCAAGTTTCAGTCAAATTCTGTCACGTGCGCTCTTCGAGGTGTGATCGAAAAACACAGTGAATGTTTAAATAAAACAATTATTATAGCAAAAGATACATTGCCATTAATCCCCCTCAAAATACTCCCCCTTGCTTCAAACACATTTATCCCATCATTCTTGCCACTTTCTGAGGCAGTTCTGGAAGTCCTCTTTCGTGAGTGTCTTTACTTCATCCTCCATCATGACAACGCTGTGTGTCACACGTCGCTTCTGATAACGGCAATTTCTGTCAAATAAAAAAATACGGTGTGTCCTCATCCACCTCATTCACCGGATCTGGCACCATGTGACTTCTGGCTCTTCCCCAAAGTCAAAATGACCATGAAAGGAAAATGTTTTGAGTCAATTCAGGACATCGAGGCAGCCACCACAGTGCCACTAAAGACACAAAAGAGGACTTCCGGAACTGCTTCAGAAAGTGGCAAGAACGATGAGATAAATGTGTCCAAAGTGAGGAGGAGTATTTTGAAGTGGATTAATGGCACCGTGTCTTTTTACTGGAATAAATATTTTTATTTAAACATTCACCGTATTTTTTTTTTTTTATCACATCTCGTATTGGCAGACAGGAGCCCAGCTATCCTAAAGTTGGTTCTGTCAGCTCTGGCCTCTTTGGTGGGCCTTGGCATCATCTCTCAAGGCCCAGCAGGAGCCCCTGATCCAGCAGTGGGACACGGGACTGGTTTGGGGTCAGACCTAAGCCCTGTCCCTGAGGAGCAGGCCATAGATGGAATTTGCCCAACAAGGGTGGCAAGTGTCTCCAACATGTTTTATCCAACCCACGTGTCTTGAACATTACCATATCCAGCCATGGAAGCCCACTTTGGACATTCATTATGTTCATTGATGAAACTCCTGATGTTGAGTAATCAAATTAGCCAAAGTGGGTTTGTAGTAGCCATTCCTGAGGTATATATCCTGGGTTAAGCAATTTAAGCTTAAACCCTTATCAAGTAGCTTAGACCAAACTGTTTCTGTAAAGAGCCACATAATGAACATTTCTGGATTTTAGGACCATGCAATCTCTGTTGCAACAGCTCAGCTCTGCATTGCACGTAGAGCAAAAGCAGCCACAGACAATCTGTAGTGAATGGGTAGGGCCGTGTGCCAATTAAACCTATTTACAAAACAGGCGTTGGGAGAGAAACATCAGACAGACCCAAATTGATGGACATTCTACAAAATACCCAACCAGTCCTCAAAATTGTCAAGGACTCAAAACCAAGGAGATTAGAGAAAAACTGAGGACATCCAAATAAATAAAGTATGGACTTAGTTATTAATAATGTATCAATGTATCAATCAGTGTTGGTTTATTAGCCACAACAGATATACACTGTCGTGTTAACAACAGGAAAGACTAACTGCCAGGTACATGGGAATTCACTGTAATATTCTCACAACTTTCCTGTAAATGTAAAATTAAAAGTTTATTTTTTAAAAAAAGGTGTCAAGCTAGATTTGGTCCATGAGGCATAGTTTGCAGACCCCCAGCTTAGACAAGCTCTCACTACATCGATAAGATGTGTAAAGCAAATCTCAGGCAGGTGAGGTCGTAGCAAACTGAACTTTGACCCTAATGCACCTCCATCCTCTCCTGCTTCCCCATGTCAGTCGGCAGCGCCATCCTCAGTGGTCTTTGGTCTTTCCTCGCTGTCACTATATCCTGTTGTTTCTTCCTCCGAAATGTTTCCCACCACCGCCTGGGCTCTGGCCATGGTGACCCCACTCGTGTATGCAGGTGACAGCATCCTGACGCTGCGGCGGTGTCCAGAGTACCAATTTCCTAGCCAGGCTGGCAGCCCCTTGTCAGGAAGTTGACTTAGGCCTCTGAGCTCAGTTTCCCCACCTGTCTAATGGGCTGACAGGCCCTTCTCAGGGCTGTGAGAATGCAAGCATAGCTAAGAGGTGGCTCTCAGCAATGGTTTCCTAGTCTGTGCCTGTTTCTGCATCATCACAGGAACCTGGTTTCTCCTCCCTCAACCCTCTACCTTACTGTACCACGTAGGGTCAGGGTGCAGGTGGGGAGCAGCCTATCTTGGTGAGGCCCAGGAGTATGAAAGTTGCCCATCTCGCAGGGCTAAGCGTTAGGAAAGCAGTCGGATTGAACTAAGTATATGGAGAATGAAGCTCTTTGCTCTGTCCCGCCCTTGACTATCTCAACCCCTACTCCAGATGTTCAAGAGAGAGGGGTGTAAACAGACATCCTCATGCTTTATTTCTCCCCAGAGATACTTCACACTCATAATAAGCCCTAAAGCAGTAGTTCTCACCCTTCCAGGAATCAGAAGAACCCCCTGCAGCTCTGGTTTAAGAATGTAGGTTTCTCAGCCTTTCCAGAAATTCTACAAGTGTGGGATGGAGCAGAAGACTATGTTTTTAACAAGCCCCCACAGCCCACACTTGGATTCTCAATAGTTTCTCTCCCTCACCCCAAACCACGAGAACTGCACCGTGGTGACTCACGGGAGGGAAGGGGCAATTCCCCTTGGCAGTTCCGACTCCTTCCCCCTGCTGTAAGTCAGGGTGCCCCCGGATGACTGATCTGCCAACCCCAGTTAGAGAGGGTGTGGGGCCTGCAGGGAGGGCGGTGTCCATCCACCAGAACCCATGGATCCCCTCTCCCCGATGCATCCCACCACAAAAATGCAATGCAAACCAGTTGCAAAGTCAGGTTGAAAGTCTTGCAAAGGTGCAGGACTTCAGGCAGTCATCGAAAGTGGCCTGGAGCATTGCTCCAATCCCCAGTCTCTTGGCCACACTCACAAGCAGCAGAGAAGCAGAGAGCTAACGCTGGATGGAATGAGCCCATGGGCTGCTAAGTTTAAATGGGCGCAATCCAGCTGTTAAAAGGAGAAGATTTTCAGCTTGGTTTACGAAGCAGAGTTCAACTCTATACCTTATGAACAAGACACACCTTAACCAAAGTGGTTCCGGCAGCTAAAAATAAGGGGATAGGCACGGGTGGAAAGGCAGATAGAAACGGGGGGAGCAGAGCTGTAATTCTGACATGGAGAAGGTAGAAATAGGGCCTCTGAACTTTACATGTGACGAAGAAGTTTTGTCATAATGCAAATGCCTCAGTTTACACTCAAGGTATAGTAGTTGTCCATGAATATGCACCAAACAATAGAGCCACTGCCTTTACAAAGTGGAAGTTACAAAAGATACCGGAAGAAACAGATACGTACAAACACACAGCACAAGGCTGGTTGAGTGGACGTTAAAAGGCAAGGATGTGTTTAAGGCGGATCTTGTGGCCATATAGCAAACCCTTTGATTTGAGAATAAACCTTAAGTATTCACAGAATGTTCTCAAAATTTATTCCTTATAAGGCCACTGAGAAAGCATCTAGAATTTCCAGAAGTAGAAATATTACAAGCAACATTCTTAACAGTGATAAAACTAGACATTAATTTTTTAAAGGCCCTTCCACATGGAAAAAAAAATTTTAAAGGAAAAGTAAACTTCTGTTAAACAACTCTCAGATGAACGGGGATCTACAAACCAAAACTACAGATTTTCTAAAAGTGACAAAAACAATACATTATCAGAATCCTCAGGATGTTTTTAGAACAGCAATGAGAGGACATTTCACAGCCATAAACACTTATGTCCATAACGAAGGAACGAATGAAAATAAGTGTATTAATTTCACAACTCAAAAACCTGAGAAAAAGAACCAAGCAAACCCCAAAGAGAATGATTTAGGTGTCAAACGGATGGACCCTCAGGGATCTTGATGCATTCTTCAAATATTTTTGGTGCAGTAACAACCAAGCAGGACCCTCCCCCATCAGAGCTTGATCTGTTTTTTATTCCTTCTATGATCTGCATGGTTTGTTTCATCATAACCTAAACCAAAATTTAGGAGAATATGAGCTACAATAACTTGTTTCATACTTGTTGTTTTTTTTTTCTTCTTTTTTTTCAAGATTCCTCTGGCCCACTTCCCTTTCACCCCAAACCCAGCAGGGTTTGTCATGAAACTTTGGCCCTTGGTGAGAATCTGTCCCCTTTCCAAGGGCCTCATCTTTGCCCCAGGAGCCCTTGCTGTGTTTCCAGTGTTTCTGTCCATGTCTGTAGCTGACAGTCAGTACTATTCTAGATAAGAGTGACAGAATCTGTTATGAACTGGGGGCGTGAGGTGAGGTGAGTGTCATGTCCCATTGTCACTCGACTCTCTGCACAAGCCTGCAGCATCCGTCTGTCCATCCATCCATCCATCCAGCGGCTGGCTGTCAAGAGCCTGCTTGGTGCCCCGAGCCCCTTGGGCAACCGGAAGAGAATAGAACCAAACCAGAGGCTGGGTGTCAGCCAGGCCCTGAAGAGCCTCTACTTCCTCATCTATGTGTCGGGGAGCCATGAGGTTGGAGGGGACTCATCCACTTCCTGCCCTGCACCCGCAGTCTCACTGAGCCTGCAGCTGCCACCCACATGGGTTGGTGGGGTTTGGGGGTCTTGCCTCCTGCCCCACAGCTGCCTCCTTTCACCGCGATCACTGGTACTCCTTTCCCGTCGTCATTCTTGTTCTCATCCGGCACTTTCCTTTCCTGGAACAGGCCGCCTCCTCCTAAACCAGTGCTCCCTCCTGGCAGCTCTGTGGAAAGCGCATCAGCTGTGCTTCTCACTTCCCCACTCCCGCCCCCACCAGCATCCAGGGAGCAGGTTTCTATGTCTGTCTCTGGCTTCATAGTGTCCCAGTTGCGCCCCGGGGGAGACCAGTTAGCCTGTGCCACACTCACCCATCTCATGCTTTCTCGTGTTCAGCCATCATGTGTCTCTGTCAGATACCACGTGTCTGAGTGCCTTCCCCCAGCCCCGGCACTGCCCTGGCCCCTTGGGGAGAAGGGAATGTTTAGCTGAGAGCCTCCTGATTCAGCAGGGGCACAATTTTCCTGTAAACAGCCCAACGGAGGGTCAGTATTTTCAGCTCTGCCAGGCCAGCCTCCATCACAACGACTCAACTCAGCTTTTCAGTCTAAAGCAGCCACAGATCATATGTAAGCAGACATGCCTGTGCACCAACAGAACATTCGTAGACACCAAAAGCTGAATTTCATCTCTTTTACTCACACGTGTTATGAAATAGTCTTCTTTGGATTTTTGTTCAAGCATTTAAAAATGTGGAAACCATTCTTAGCTCATACACTATACCAAAGCAAGTGGCTGGCCATCACTTGCCGACCCTGCTGGAAGTCAGGGTCCAAGCCTGCCCCTGCCCGGCGTCAGAAGGGCGTCCTTCACGCAGCCACGTCCATTCGTGTACAGATCGTCTGTGGCTGCTTCATGCTCCAGCAGGGTGGAGCTGTTGCGACAGAGCCCCAATATTTCTTACTTGGCCCTGCACAGAATAAGTTTTCTGGCCCCTGATGCACACGACAGTCTCCTGTCATCAAACTACTCTGGAAGGCAGGGATTTTCTCCCTAATTTTACAGGAGAGGAACCTGGAACCAGTTAACCCCAGTTAGTTTACAGGTTTACAGGAGAGGAACCTGGAACCAGTTAACCCCAGTTAACTCCTCTCACTCGGGTCACGGTTTGTGTCCCAGCATTTCCACGCAGGAAAGCCCCAGCCGTGACTCAGTGGCCCAGGGCTGTTTGCTCAGCCAACTCAGCAGAGCAGACTCTGGTCCACGTGCCACCTGGGCGGGGGCACGGCCCATGGCGTTCCCGTGCTCCGCGCAGGCCTGGCACAGCCGTGGGACACCTCCCGGGCCTCCTCCCGCAAGGTCTGACCACCGTCCACGTCCTTACATGGGCACCACCTATCAGTGGGTGAGCACTCTCTCACATAGAAAGGTACCCAGGATCCTGGAAAACGCTTGGGAGGAGAATAACTTGGGTTCCAAGCTGTGGGACTACTGTGCCAGCACCAGCTTCCGGTCACCCTTGAGTGTTGAGTTCTCCCCACCAGGCTGGAGTGGGAGGCCAGGAAGCGGGGGGACCCTCTCCCTTTCTCGGCCCATTCTTTAGGCTCTGTCGTGGCCTAGTATTTGCCAGTATTCTCTTACCAATCTCAGCCTGTCGCGGCAAAACCAGTCACTTCTCCATCTCGGTGCCTGGCCCTGACCAGACACAAGATCCCAAAGTCCTGCCAGGCTCGTGGCCTGAGAGGAAGAACAGAGGCTTCACCCAGAGGTGGCATTACAAAAGGAAGGGCACCATCAAGGCCACGGGAGGCAGCAGGCAGCCCATCCTGCCCAGACCGGTTGTGGGTGCTCCCAGAGGCAGCGTCATCCAATTTCAGCCAAAGTAGATGTTCGGGGCATCCCTGCTGGAGCCCCACAGTGAGGAGTTGTCTGAGGCTAGAACGGTGCCAGGCACAAGCCGCTGATCAGTAAATTGTTGTTAAGTGAATGAACAAATGAATCAATGAGTGAGTGAATGAATGCTATCTCGTGAACCACAAACACTTGGGAAGTGAGGTCCTTGTGGATAGAAGATTAGGAAAACAGGTCAACCCCACAACCAAGACAAAGCCACTAGAATGACCTAGAACTTTCCTCCAAGAAAGGATGGCCTCAAGTAAATCTGGGAGTGATGGAGTTGTCCCAGATCTGGCTCCCTTAGTCTGGCTGGAAAGATGACCACTCTGTGCGTCAAAACTAGGGGACTTCTGTCCAGGGGACCCTGACCCAGGGCTCACCTGTTGACATGAGAAACAGGTTAGTGTTTACCTTTCGAGCTCATTCCACAGGCTTCGAGTTCTGACATCTGAAAGCAAACTGTTGTATACCTAATAAAATCCATCTCAAGGCTTGTTTGGTTTTCATGTGGGATGCACGAGAGGCCAGGTGTGAACTCAGAGATGGCTTGCGCCAGGGCGGGCAGGCACCCCGAAAAATCCCAAGCCCGCTTGCCTGGCCCCAGGCACTGAGAACAGGTCTAATGACGGAGCCCAGGCTGCAGGGACTGAGGGCCCAATAGGCGGGGCGTGGGCTAGGAGTGGGGGCGTTGGGTTATGTGCACCACCTGCTCGTAGCCTTCGGGGAGGTTAGATTTCTGTGCCTCGGTTTCCTCATCTGGAATGGGGAGGGCACATCTGTTTCTTAGAGAAGTGCAAGCAAAAGGAAGAGTAGAAAACCCACAGCAGGTCTGGTGTGGGTCTGGTACACGCCATGGTTATAGTGTGATGTCATCACCATTCCGTCTAAAATATTTACTGTGCATCCTAACCAAGAAAAGAGCCATCCTGTTTACATAGAATATGCACCTTCTAGAAATTTCTGGCTAAGTAGGATGCACATCCCTGGATGTCTCCAATTTTAAAAACTGAATCTCTCAAAAGAAGACCCTCAAGGACAAGGGCAGTTGGAAGAGAGCCGGATATCTCCCGCCCGGCTCTCAGCATCCCTGGCAGGGTGGGGGCCACACAGTACCCCCTTGGGCCCAGGCCTTGTCTGCCCCTGTCAGAGGAAGGTGGGTGCAGCTTCTTTGTTAGTTTTACCTAGAAACCACATCCCAGGGCAGGGTTGAATCATAGGGTCGTCTCTGTATGTTTTGTTTTCTTTCTTCTGTTGGGTGAACTTTTAATGTGGTTCTACATATTTTTTTCCAAAGTGTACAACTTACATTAGAAACATGTATTTTATATTTCTGGCCTGGTGGGCAGATGGCATAAACATGTGGCTTCCCCAGCCCCAAGGCCAGATTACATCGCATCCTTGCTGGCGCCCGTGTCCTGCTTCCTCCTGTCCACCCCCGGCCCCACATCATCCACTGGGCACACCAGCTACCTTTGTGCGTGGAGGCCATGCAAGTGCCCCTGGCCTGTCCCGGGAGCAGCTACACAATAGCTCCCCTCGCAGGGAGTGCCAGACCAGCGTTTCCTCCTCCTCGGATGTATAATAGCACCAACCGGATATTTTTAGATTGGCTTTGAAAAGTCGCAGTGTGCTGAGACCGCATACCAGACGCGTGAGGTCACCGGGCCCCTCACTAGTAATCGCAGAACCAGAGAGGGAGTGGGCCCCTACATCCCCAAGACATTCCCTCTTCTCTACAGGACGCCAGGCCTGGCTGTTTTCTTAGAAATCACCACGGGAATTTGTCCCAAGTTCACAAGGGACCACTGTCGCTGTTTGGGGTGCAAATGCGCATTTCCGGGGTGCCTCCAACGCAGGCCCTGGACCTGAGTGCTGTGGGGACCCAGCACAAAGGCCTGTTGACCCAGGACGGAGCCCTACGGGGTCGGGCATCGCTTCACCATCTGCTTGTAGTTAGAACAGGAAGGACTTTCAGGCTCGCCCACAGGAGTTCAGTTTAGCACAGAGCAGTCGGGTCCTTGGCTCCTATGCCATCCCACAGGCTCTGGGGAGCATGGAATGGAAGAAGATGGATCCACTGTCTTTCCCAGAGCATACATCGAGACTTCATGGGCTTTGCCTGACACAACAAACGCAATTCCGAGGCTGAATTTAGGGGGAAACTGGAGATTAAACCTAGAAAGACAGTTTTCTTCCCCAGAGGAGCCCACAGCTCCTACAGTGCATGTGGGGGCCTCCTAACAGGAGGAAGAGTCCCAGCAAGGCCCAGACGGCCCAGCCCTGCAAACCGCTGTACCTGCATCTGTAGATAGCAGTGCTGCCCAGCCATCGCTGGCGACATTTTTGGTTGTCCCACATGTTCTGATATCTGGCAGGTAGAGACCAGGGACACCGCTCAACACCCTACAGGGCACAGGACAGTCCCACCCCAGAGGATGATACAGCCTCAAGTGTCAGCAGTGCTGAGGAAGGGAGCCCTGCACTGGGTTCCAGAGAAACTCGGGAAAGCAGGGCGGACCCAACAGCTGGTGCAGTGCAGCCACTGGCCGACAGCTCGGCCACATGCGTCAGGACCTGGTGACAAGCCCAGTGTTTAATCAGACCCTCCAAAGAATTTTTCAAAACCCAGCAAGTGATGGGTCCCAAGGGAGATTTGTGAAAAAGAGGAAGGCTCGGCTCTGTGGCCGCTGTCTGACAAGAAAGTGCCTCCTCAGGCTGGATTACACCCCCACAAGGCTTTGTGGAGTCCCCCAAAATGCCCTGCTGAGGCCCCCTTCACAGTGCAGGCCAGGTTGCGTCTCCGGGGCTCCCCTTCTCGCTGCCCTGCTTGGTGGCTTTGTGGTTGGCTCGGGTTTCACAGGGAGGTCTGTTGCCTAGGTCTGCAGGCCCTGAAGCAATGGGCCCTGAAGCAGTGGGGCAAGAATTTGCTCATCCCATGACCCCCTTAGCCAGGAGCGTGAGCGACATGTGGGCCCAGCCGGGATCCCATCCTGGTCTCAGGCTCTGCTGAATGGAGCCATTCTCTAAGTAAGTGTCCTGGGCCTTCTCACAGATGCTTTTTTCAGACGGGCTGCTGCCTTCCGGGCCCCATCAGGAGTTCTCGTCAGTGATCCGCCTGCACCCATCCCCTGCAGAAGGAAGCCTTCAAGAAAACCCAGCCTCTCCACGCTAGCACGTCTCCCCGTTCCTGACTCCCCTGCGAGCCCGGCCACCTCTCTGCCCTGCCCTCAACCCCCCAGCCCTCCCTCAGATCTGGGCGGTAGCCTTGCCGCCACCTCCCCACGGCCCTCACCCCCCCCCCAGCCTCCCCACACAGCTCAGCCTCCTCAGAGGGAAACACTGTCAGTCTGATACTCTTCTTGCTATTGCCAAGCTTCCCTTTCCTCATATGACTCTGGGGTGTCACCCCCCCATGTCACTCTTTCCCTGGCCCCACCACCCCCACCTCAGCCAGCCTGTCTCCTTGAAACAGGGAACCCCCCCCTCAGGCACCTCCCCTTCCTCTAGGTTCATCGCACCCTCTCCCTATCTATTAATCCCTTGGGCAGTGGGTACCAACTGCGTGAGAAGGGCACCCTGGGAACCTGGGTCGGGGACAATCTGTGTGGTGGTTACATGGGAGGCCCCAGGAGGAACCCCACCATGCTGCAGGCTTCGTGAACTATGCATACTTTCCTTTTCGTATTGGGAATGGAGGCCTGATTCATGCCACAATGCAGGTGAACCCCAAAAACATCAAGCTGAGTGAAAACATCCAGATGCAAAAGACTAGTGTGTGCCCCCACTCATGTGAAGTGTCCAGAACAGGCAAATCTACAGAGACAGGAAGCAGATTCGTGGTTGCCAGAGGCAGGGGGAGGGGAGATGGGCAGTGACTCTTAACAGGGCTGGGGTCTCCTTCTGGGGTGGTGGAAATGTTCTGGAACTAGATAGAGGTGGTGGTGTGAAGGTACTAAATGCCACTGAATTGTTCACTTCAAAATGGTTAGTTTTATGTTGCACCAATTAAAACAGACAGTTTGCTGTGAACTGCTTGTCATCCCACAGAATTGCATGATCTCTCCAGGGTGAGTCCTGCTCCCTCACACCCAGTCTGCTCCCTGGAGGCTGAAGCTCCTATCAGCCCAGGGTCTGGCAAATTCCTTCTGGAAGGAGCCAGATAGTAAATATTTTCGGCTTTGCAAGCCAGACGGTCTCTGTCACAGCCACTCGGCCGTCGCAGCACAGAAGTAGCTGTAGACGATCTGTAAATCAACCGGACTGGCTATGTGCCAGGAAAACCTCATTTATGGACACAGACGTGAATAGAATTTTCACATATCAGGAAATATTCCTGTGCTTTGAGTTTTTTTTCTTTTAAGCCATTTACAAATGCAAAAACCACAGTTGACTCATAGTAGGCAGTACAAAAACATGCAGCAGACTGGATTCGGCGTACAGGCTGGAGTTTGCTATCTGAACCATTGTAACTAGGAAACAATTCTGATGACTGACATTTTTCACATCTGAGACTTAAAACGGGGGACCCTCCCACAACCCAAACAGAGATGAAAAGTGAGTATATTGAAGCGCACCCGGGATGCACACCTTTCTGTTCTCCAGTTGTCACCTGGGCCACTGAATGACTTCCAGTACGAGTGTCTGTGATACCCCAAGGGAGCTCTGAGGCTCCAGGCTGAGGCCTGTAGAAATTTCCTCCTCACCACCTGAAAAGCTATTTCTGTTTTCCTCGCAGGCTTTTGGGAATGCCAAAACAGCCCACAACAACAATTCCAGCCGATTTGGGAAGTTCATCCAGGTCAACTACCTGGAGAGTGGCATCGTGAGAGGGTGAGTTGGCAGCCACCCACGCTGTGCACACCAGCTTTAGTCCAGGGTCCCGCAGGTCCCTGCCCGGGAGAGCCAGCCCGAGAATGGACATTTGGGAATCGTACAGGGAAGCCCGTGGGATTTTTAAGTCCTTGATGTGAAGGTCTGAGCACTGGGTCCAGGTGGGAAGTGTAGGTGGAGGAGAGGCAGCACCTTCGTAACCGACTCTGCCGTCCCAGGGCCTTGAGCATGGACCCAGGCCCTCATGGAGTGACCACAATGAGCTGGAGGTGCCAGCGTGCTGGGGTTTACCAAGAACAGGCAAGGACAGACCAACCTGTTTCCTGGTCTTGATAAAGTTTCTAGTTCGGTCAGTCTGGGTTGCCACAGGCAGAGTCAATGTAAACTCTGGCATTTGCCAAACATGTGCCTTTTCAGCCAGAAGGAGATGTGATACTGGTACCATGTTTTCCCGAAAATAACACCGGATCTCAGATTAAGGTTTGCTCCAAAAGACACATTAGGGCTTCTGTTCAGGGGATGTCATCCTGAAAAATCATGCTAGGGCTTATTTTCTGGTTAGGTCTTATTTTCGGGGAAACATGGTAGCAAAGTGAGGCAGTTGTCCAGGGAAGTACTAAAGGGCGGGCGGATGGATGGATGGATGGATGGATGGATGGATGGATGGATGGATGGATGGGCAATTGGATGGAAGAATGGATGGATGGTTGGATGGGTCAGGGGATCAACGGATGGATGGATGGATGGATGAGTGGGTAAGTGGTAACTGGATTGTGAAGTTGGTTGCCTGGTAGAAGTGAAACAGACCAACCTTTTGTGCGAGAAATGTGAGTTCTTTAGGTGTAGGCACAATTACTGCTATTAAATGTAACATTGAAATTGTGTTCATTTGCACTCTGGGCAGTAGTTACGCGTATGAAAATATCTGACAGCTTTGTGCAATGAATTAATGTCATAAGGAATTATCTATGTTGTCATAATTTTTAAACCATAACATTTCAGAATTCAGTTCTGTAGGATTTTTTTGTCTTTAAAAAATATATATTCTGTGCAGTTTCAATTGGTTAAAAAAATGTAATTGTGATTTAATACTGCATAGTGTTTTTGGTTTTTTGTTTTTGTTTTTTTAATGCAAAGAAGGTCTTAAGAGCCAATAAGACTATTTCAAAGTAAAAGGAAAAAAGGCATTTTGGCAAAATCCATTGACTGGTTAACTCAAAGAACTCCTGCCCCCCTCCACAATCGGGTGTGAGAGTCTTCAGTGGCAGTGGGATATGTAAAGGTTTCAGTGGTGCTCGGAGCAGCAAGGTGAGAAGCCCTAGATGTTGGACAGACCTGAGCAACAGGCACCTGGAGGCCGAGAGAAGGCACGAGCGTTTCAGGAAGGAGGAGGTTCTCAAGTGTGATGGGGAGTGGGGGGTGATTCCAAACTATCTACATTTTCCTGTCCATCTAATGATTGTTCCAGTTGACAGTTCCTATTCAAAACGTGAATGTTGTTTTCACGAATCCTTTGGCCTCAGGCTTCCCTTGTTCCTGCTGCCCAGGCTCTGACAGGCAGTGGGGTGGGGAAGAGGCCTTCAGTAAATGGCCTACTCCGGCCCCTCAGTCCTTCTGGGTGCTAGGAAGCTGGTGATTCTCCTCACGGCCTTCGCCCTCCCCCCAGGCCATCCAATGGCCCCTCCCCAGGCGCTGCTGGGCCCCAACTCAGCATCTGTGTGGGCACTACCACCCACCCTCAGGTATGCCACCCATGGTTAATCAGAAACACCTGGAGCCACGCTGTCCTACAGGCCTCGGCCTCTTCTCTACACCCTCACCCCTTATTTAAAATGTTTCCTCTCCCACTGGTCCAGTAGGAGATGCCCAGGATATCTGACTGGGCAGCCAACACAGAAACGTACTATTTCTACAGTTCCAGGGCCTCCCTTGCCGAGAGCAGAGAAGCCAAGAGGCTGCTTCACGTTTTCCCGGGCTGGCGCCGCAGGCCAGACAGAATCAGGGCCTTTGCTCCCAGTGGGCACTGCTCCCCTCTTCCTTCCCCCAACTCTCCTTCTCCGTGTGGCGTCCTAGGACTGCTGAAGCAAAGCGCCACAAACGGGGTGACTTAAACCAACAGGAGTTTCTTCTCTCACAGTTCTGGAGCCCAGAAGTTCGAAATCAAGGTGTGGGCAGGGCCACACTCCCCCCAGATGCTCTAGGGCAGGATCCTTCCTGCCTCTTCCAGCTTCTGATGGTCTCAGGCATTCCTTGGCTTGTGGCCACATCACTCTAATCTCTGCCTCCACCCTCACGCCTTCCCTTCTGTGTGTCTCTGTGTCTGTGTCTCCTCTTCTATCTATTAGGACACTTGTCATTGGATTTAGTACCTATAATAGATCATCCAAGATGACCTCATCTTGAGATCCTTCACATAATTATAGCTGCAAAGACTCTTTTTCCAAATAAGGTCCCAGTTACAGGTTCCAGGTAGACATATCCTCTGGGGGCCACTGTTCGACCCAGTACACCAGCAAGGGCTGGTCCTCAGCCAAATAGACGCCAGTGGCCCTGAGTGGCCAGATCTCATCCACCAGCTTTGGAGAATCATATCTGTGGCCTTGAATTCAGGAAAGGAAGTCCCCCCTCGGCCCATGCCCATGGCCTGCCCACGCTTCAATGAGGGAGGTGCACTTCCTGTCCAGGGAGCAGCGACAGCCAGCTCACAAGGAGCAGACCCAGACCTGGTTCTGCTTTTGGGCAGGTGACACTTCTCAATGCTGTTTCCTGCTGAGGCCAAGGGTCAATGGCAGTCTAGGCCTTCCCCCAGTTCCCCAATTTGCAAGGCTTCATCTTCCTGTGGTTCAAAGGCTCAGTACCAGGGGATCCCTGGCCCCCTACTAAGCCTCATAGGGGCCTGGGCCTCCAAGATGATCTGGAAAAGAAAGGGGCTATCATCAGTGAAATGACAGCTCTGGCCTGGCCAGGGGTTGTGTCCGTTCCCATATGCTGACACAGCCCAGGGAATCAGCCACAGGTTGGAATTCCAACGGGAGTCTAATTCTAGAACCAGATGCAGCCTCCCTCCCCAGGAAAACAAACTGCTGCTAACTAAAATAGTTACTGGACAGGGGTAGGAATAGAAGAAAACATGGGTTTGAAAGAAGGGAAGGCACAGGCGGAGCCCTTGGAAACCCATTTGTGCGTGGTATGTGCGTATGTCCTCCGCAAGACTGCAGACAAAAGACTGCCATCCTGGAGAGACAGGCAAGCGGGATCCAGCAAGTCCTGGACCGCGGGCCCTGCCCTGCCACCCTCGGGCACCAGCTGCCTCTCCCGTAAAGTAGGACAGGCTCAGGTGAGGCTGGCCTGCCAACCTGCCCCACTCCCACACTTGGTGATAATGGATCCCATGAGACCAGCCCTTTCAGCGCCAGTGGGTACGGAGGGAGCAGGGCCCATGCCAGGCTCAGGTCCCTGCTGGGCCACCTCCCACCTGTGGGGTCCCCAGCAGCGTGTGACCTCTCCAATTTTAGTACCTCGTCCATTAACAAGAGCCATAGTGCCCACCCCAGAGGGATGGAGGACTCGGGGTGTTAAATCCTACGAAACAGTGCCTGGAATATTTGCTGTCACTACTATTAGTGCTGATAGGGTGGCTGCAGAAGTACCTGGTACCTCCCCCAGCGCCCGTACAGCCTCATGGACACATGTCCATCAAATGTCCATCAACTGATGAATGGATGAGGAAAATATGGTGTGTCTATATACCGTGATTCCCCGAAAATAAGACTTAGCCGGACAATCAGCTCTAATGCGTCTCTGGGAGCAAAAATTATAGTATATAGCAAAATAAGACCGGATCTTATATTAATTTTTGCTCCCAGAGACGCATTAGAGCTGATTGTGCGGCTAGGTCTTATTTTCGGGAAAACGGTAGGTAGACTATTATTCAGCCATAAAACAGAATGAAGTTCTGATCCATGCTACAACATGGCTCAACCTCAGAATCACTGGGCTGAGAGAAAGAAGGCAGACGCAGTGTATATATACAGAATGATTCTAGTTCTTTAAAATTCTAGAAAATCCAAACTAATCTGAAATGGGGCTGACAGTGGCTGTTTTTGGGGCGGGGAGGAATGACACAGGTCACAGGGAAGCTTTCCAGGGTGATGGATGTGTTCACCATCTTGATTGTGCTGGTGGGTTCATAGATATTTGCATGTGTCCTAACTCATCAAATCGCACGCTTTAAGTTTATTATGCATCAATTTCACCTAATAAAGCTGTTTTTAAAAAATACGGATTATGAAAGGATCCAGTTAAAACTCATCACATTGCATACTTTATGTGCTGTCTATCCTATATCAAGAATCAATAAAGCTGTAAAAAGAATAGAAAAATAAACCTGTTGTCATCTATTTATTAGACTGTCAACTGGAGAAACGTTTAATTGCTGAGGAGCTCGTGGGAGCAGGGGCATCCCTGCCTATATTGTCCATGGTACAATTGCTCCAGTTCCCACCTCCTGGGAGGCAGGTCCCACCCGGGCTTCTGTGCAGCGGTCAGCCCGAATCTGGTCTGTGGAGCAGAAGTGGCCAACCCAGGTTCCTTATCTTTTTATAGATGGTAGTCATAGGGCGAGGCAACATTTAGGGTGATTGTGTTTACCACACTTGAAGTGATTGTATTTTCGCCTTTTAGGGTGATTATAGCGTGTCCCTGTATTTACCTTGTGTTTAAGGAAGTTAACCCACAACTAGCTTTACCATGGTAACAAATTAGTTCTTTAAGGAAACAGTATTCAAATGTAATGCTTTATCCCTTCTTTTTTCTTTAATGACAGAGCTGTTGTTGAAAAGTACCTGCTTGAAAAGTCTCGCCTGGTCTCTCAGGAGAAGGATGAGAGGTAGGAGGAGATACCCTCGGTGAGCCCCGACATCTGCCTTCCCTACGGAGGAGAGAAACGGGCATTCTGAGATGGAGGAACTTTCCCAGGGAGCCATGGCATAGCTCTCCTGGGAGCGGGGCCTGGCCCCAAGCTTTGTGAGGCTAAGGCACCATTTTATGTTTATTTTTGTATCTCCCTGAGGCTTTTACCTGGAGTAGGTGCTCAGATTTCTGCCAAAATGGGGTTAGATTAGAGGCATCTCTGATTGACCAATGAGCGAGACATATACCCACCCACCACCCCACCCCCTGAGAAATCTGACTGGAAAATCTGATGGGAGAAGCCCATGTTTTGGGAGGTGGGAGGGTTTAAGACATAATAAGAATTGACTTATTGTCTCAAATTTGTACATACTTGAGGAGCTTTTTCCTCCCTTGTGTGGTCTCCAAAGCAATATTAGTAGTGGTTTGAAGAGTAGCTGTTTGGCCTCCAAAAATGACTTTTTTTCCCTAATTTTGACTCACAGGAATTACCACGTGTTTTATTATTTGTTACTTGGCGTCAGCAAGGAAGAGCGACAAGAATTTCAGCTCAAGCAGCCTGAAGATTATTTCTACCTCAACCAGGTAAACAGCCCAGCCAGCCACAAACACCACCTCTGTTTCCCTCGGGCTGTTTACATGCTGCCGGAGGTCAGAGGCCCCTGCCTTGGCCCCTCCGGCCCCAGACCAACTCCAAAGAGGCCCAAAGGAGGCCGCATAAAGGAGCCCATTCATTCCCCATGTCCTGCGCCCTGCCCCATCGGTTCCAGCCAAAATCATTCTCACATGCCACCCTCCCTGGCCCAGAAATACCCAGCGTGTTGCTGACTTTGTTTTTCAGCATAACTTGAAGATTGAAGACGGAGAAGATCTGAAGCATGACTTCGAAAGACTCAAGCAGGCCATGGAAATGGTGGGCTTCCTCCCTGCCACCAAGAAGCAGTAAGTGGGCTAGCCAGCCATCCTGCCATCTCCCACATGGGCACCCCCAGATCTTACCGGTCACTCTCTAAGATCTGACCGACACCCCAGTAAGAGCTTCTCTAACGAAGGTAGCTCAGTGACGATAAGCACGTGGAAAGGGACTCTCATCGTCAGTCATTAGGAGATGCCAGTTAAAACCACAGGGGTTTTTTTTGCCCAACAATGTTATGTATGGAACATACAGAACTTAACACTTAATAATGGTTACGATGGCACATTTTATACGATGCGTAATTTACCCCCCATTGACATTTTTTGCTTAATTTTTGAAAACCACACGTGGGGATGGCCAGTTAGCTAAGTTGGTGAGAGCTTGGTGCTAATAACATCAAGGTTGCTGGTTAGATTCCCGCACGGGCCAGTGTGAGCTGCGCTCGCCTTAAAAAAACAAAAAAACAAAAAAAAGAAAACCACACCTGCCTGTTTAGCCAAAATTCCAACAAGAACACGTGCACACTGCTGAGAGGGTGCACATCAGGCCAACCCCTTGGGAAAACCATTTGGTGGTTTCCACTACAGCTGTGGGTACACAACAAAACACATACATTTGCTCACCCAGTGACACGCACACAAATGCATACAGCAGCCTCCTTTATTACAGACCCAAAGCCTGGAAACACCCCCAGATGCCCACCAACAGGAGATTAAATAAACAAACAAATCGTGCAGGGGTCAGCAAACTTCTTGGAGAGGGCCAGATAGTAAATATTTTCAACCTCGTGCTCCATAGGGTCTCTGTTGCATGTTCTTCTCTGCATTTCAATTTGTCTTTTTAATGACCCTTTAAAAAAAACAAAACTTAGTTCAGAGGCCGTACAAAAATACTCTATACACAGCAGCGGTTCTCATGAGGGAGTTGGGGAGGGTTCTGCCTTGTCTGAGGACATTTTTGGTTGTCACATTACATGTGTGTGGGCGGCAGGGTGAGTGGACGCTGTTCAACATCACACAGTGCCCAGGACACCCACCCACCCCCACCCCAGCAAAGAATAATCCAGCCCAAGGTGCCAGCAGTGCTAGGCTGAGATACGCTTGTCTGTGACACTGGGAATGAACAAGCCGAGTCTGTGTGCAGTAATACATGCCAGGTATTCAGTGACAGGCCAGATGCAAGTACATATAATTTCATGGATATCAAGGTCACGGACAATGTCAGACATCAGGACAGCAGTTCCTCTGTAGGACTGGGTGGTTCCACGGCCTGAAATGTTCTGTTCCTTGGTCTGAGTGCTAGTTTACGGAGATCTGTGCCTTTTGTGACAATTTGTCTCTAAACTTGGGAATTGTGTGTTTTTTGGCATGTGCTTATTATGCTCTATAAGAAAAACAAATTAAGCTCCCCCCTTACCAAAAATAAAATAGAGATCTCTATCAAGTCACATTCCACAGAGAGAGTCTCCGACAGAGGGATTTGACGTTTTTCAAGTTTCGTGTGTTCTGACTAGAATTTAATGGTGTTATAGGAGGCGGCCAGTTAGCTCAGTTGATTAGAGCGCGGTGTTCTTTAACAACAAGGTTGCCGGTTCGATCCCCACATGGGCCACTGGGAGCTGCACCTTCCACAATTAAATTGAAACGACTTGAGTTGGAGATGATGGGTCCTGGAAAAACACACTTAAATAAATCAAAGTTTAAAAAACAAAAATGGTGTTATGAATTCAGCCTAGTTGTCTGGAAGCTTCTGCCGTCTCTCCATTGTGGAAACCACCCCAACTGAGTCTCCTTTTCTCTCCCAGGATTTTTTCTGTCCTCTCAGCCATCCTGTACCTGGGCAACGTCACGTACAAGAAGAGAGCCACGGGCCGAGACGAAGGTCTGGAGGTCGGGCCCCCCGAGGTGCTGGACACCCTGTCACAGCTCCTGAAGGTAACACTTCCTGTCCTCAGCTGCCGTGGAACATGCTGGGCCGCCTCAGGGCCGATGGCCTCAGAGGATCCAGAACTTCCTGCATTGGCCGAGCTTCTGTAAACTGGGGCCTGCGCCTGCTTCCTCCCCACCATCTCTGCTACAGCCCTTCCTCATTTCTGAGGGACAGCCTCCTAGGCAAGGACGCCTCCCGCCTCAGCCCCTCATGTGAAAGGCTCTTTAAAACCATAGTTTGATCAGTGAGGTCCTCTTCTCATTGGACCTGCCATCCTTGTCCACTGGTTCTTAACCCCAAGGGCAATGTCTGGAGGCATTTTTGGTTGTCACCACTTCAGGGTCTACTAGCTAGTGGGTGGTGGCCAGGGATGTTGCTTGGCATCATACAATGCACAGGACAGGCCACCACAGCAAAGAATGACTCAGCCCCAAAATGCAGTGGTGCCAAAGCTAAGAAGCCCTGCCCTCAGTCTTTCTGTTTTCTAAGCATGCATTCCACCTGTGGCTCTTCTTAAAGAAGGAGCCCCAGCTTCTGTTGTGTTCATGCTAGGAGTGAGCACACCTGCTGGGAAATTTGAACAGCTTCCCCTGCCCCTACTCTTGACCGCCACTGGCTTGTGTGAGGAGGGAAAGCACTTCCCTGGCCCCTGCACACAGGCTGGAAACAGCTATACATGCAGGTAACCAGGCCTGTGCAACCGTACACCCAGGGCTGTGAGCCGTGGGCATTGAGCAAGCCCCAAGGTTTGATCGTTCTGAAATGCACTAAGCGTAGCAACATTGTGGTTGGCAGCCCTGAGGGTGGGCTTTGGGCCCACTTCCTGGCGTTGCCACTGGGAGGTTCTTCTGCCTTCCTTGGGCTTCAGGCCTTGTCTCAATGACATCTGAACTCACTGGACACGTTTGTCACCCTTCCTCCTCATCTTCCTCCTTTACCTTGAAACAGGTGAAGCGAGAAATCTTGGTGGAGGTTCTGACCAAAAGAAAAACAGTGACTGCCAATGACAAACTCATCCTTCCCTACAGTCTCAGCGAGGTGAGCACTGCCCTGGGCTTTCGCAAGGTGCCAGGCCCCACAACACAAGTGGAGGGAGGTCCCAGCACGGGTGGTCTTTTTCCTGCCCCAAAAGTGACAGAGGAGAACCCTCATGGTGCCTCTGGTTCTCGCGTGAGCTCAAGCTCAGCACAAACCAGCGTAGACAGCAAATGGCAGCCTAAGAGTCAGAACTTGGACCACAGGTGTTCATCTCTTTGTTCCCGGCTGCTCCACGGGCGTGCTGGTTCTCACCAGCAGAGGAAGTGAGATCCGCAACCCACAGGCCAAATCTAGCCCACCACCTGCTTTTGTAAATAAAGTTTTATTGACACGCAGCCATACCTATTCATTTACATGATGCTTTCCTGCAATAACACAGAGCTGAGTAGTTGCAACAGAGACCATCTGGCCCGCAAAGCTGAGAATGTTGACTCTCTGGCCCTTTCCAGAAAAAGTTTGTCAATCCAGAGCTATAGCCTGACCTTTACAAACCCTATGTGGGTCACTAAATCTTGATAAGGTGCCTCTCTGTGGCCTGTGCCCCAACCTGGATGTTTGTGGTGTGTTTTTCATGCATTTTATATCTCAGGATCAGTGTGATTGCAACTTAAAGTATGGACAGCAGCAGGAAAGTACCTAGCCACGGGGGGATTTTTAGCTGCTGGTGGAAGTTGCTTGGGCATCTCAAACAGGCACCATGGACAACCTAAGCCCTCAGAGGCAAAGGCACCCTACACTGTTACGTGAAAGTTGCTGAAGGACCCCTGAGGCCCAGCAGCATGGCTGCCCCCCAGAGGTGCCGTACTAAATGAAAGACCTGGGGCATGGGGCTGCATCCCTCATGCCTCCTTTTCCACGATTTCCCGGGAAAGGCAACACCAGAGGGGTGTGTTCTGGATCTTGATTGTGACTGAGTATGTTTTCATAATTTAGATCTGAGCACATAGAAAGGAAGACTTTCTTACATGTAAACTGGACCTCCACGAGCCTTTTAAAAAATTGTTAAAGCCATTACTGCTTTTATGCTGTTGGCCCCGTGGTGCTTCCAGAACAGCAAGGGGCCGGTTTAGAACCCAGCTCGGCCTCCTGGCGAGTGTTCCCACATGGGCAAGCCTGGTGCCCTCCCTGAGCGTGTGTCCCAGCCTCATCAGCCCCCCGTGGCTCTGAGAAGTGAGCTGGCATGTGAGAAAGACTTGGCTGAACCCCAGGCCGCTGGGTCAGGGTTTCGCGGCTCCTGCTTCGGTGTACAAGGGCATCCCAGCTGACAGGATGGAGTGCAACCTGAGAAGGAGCATGTCAGATGAGTCGGGTGTTTAAAGCCCCTGCCGCGACTGCGCCTGTGTGCTGACCGTGGGGTGGTGCAGGGCGAGGGCTACCTTGCTGAGGTGTGACACCCGTTCTGTGCCCACAGGCCATCACCGCCCGTGACTCCATGGCCAAGTCTCTGTACAGCGCCCTGTTCGACTGGATTGTGCTACGCATCAACCATGCCCTCCTCAATAAGAAAGACATGGAAGAGTCCGTCTCGGTGAGTGCCTCATACCCGCCACGTCCGCCACGCTGGGCCCGGAGAGACTGTGCCCTTAGTGCCACACAGGTGGATGCATGGCCTGTGCCGTCGGGAGCCCAGGCAGATGCAGCCAGTGCCAGGCAAGAGGCCAGTGCCTCCCAGCCCAGGGAATAGGACAGGACAGGGTACAATTCTCAGGACCCAGCACAAAATGAGAACACGGGGCTCCTGTTCAAATATTACAGGTTCCAATGCAGTGACAGCAGAGCGTTCAGCCAGGTGCAGGGCCCTCACGACCAAAGAAGTGTTCCCACGGGAGGACCCACCATAACACCTGTTTTCTCTGTCTCCCCAGTGCTTGTCCATTGGGGTCCTTGACATCTTCGGGTTTGAGGACTTCGAGAGGAACAGTTTTGAACAGTTCTGCATCAACTATGCCAACGAGCAGCTCCAGTATTACTTTAACCAGCACATTTTCAAGCTAGAGCAGGTAAGGAAATGCCATCGTCACCCTTCTAGCCCAAGGGAGGACAGGATGAGCTAGAATCGGGATCTCCCTGGGGGTCCAGTTTGTCAGCAAACCTGCCCCAGAATTTTGCTCTGCAAAAAGGGAAAGTCCAGGAAACTCCCACCCAGCCCAGGATGAGGCAAATTATTGGGGATGTTTTCAGCCACAGGTCAATTTTGCATCTTCTCTCTGCTCAAACATAAAAGTCCCTTCACGGGAGAGAAACGGAATTTCCTTGTAAGGATTTTCTTTGGTCAATGATATTGATAATCTATATTATGTGTCTTTTCACTACGAAATACTACTAAATCTTTACTAATGTGTTACCCTTCATGTTGATGACTCTGACAGGAAAAAGAACTGATGGGATTATATAAATATTTAGCTGACTTTACTGTTATATTTTCTGGCTGTTGTCAATCCAAATTGAGTTGGGAAGAGCAAAATATACAGTGAATTGCAAAGATTTGAGTAGAGGATTAAATTAAGTATATTATTATCTTCACCTGTTTCGTTTTACATTTTAAAATTTGAAGTTATGTAGGTCTCATACATTGAATAGCTATTATACATATTGCAGTTCCAGAGTGGGGGTCCAGGGGTCAAATCTGGCCCCTCTGCCTGTTTTTATAAATAAAGCTTTATTAGCACATGGACACACCTCCTTTTTTTTAACATAACATCCATGGCTGCTTTCAAGCTACAGCAGCAGAACTGAGTAATTGTGACAGGACACCATCTAGCTTTTAATGCCTAACATATTTACAATCTGGCCCTTTACAGAGAAAGTTTGTTGACCCTTGGGTGACTTTAAGTGTGATTTTAAGCACCTTGCTATGATAGATGTTCAAGAATGTTCCATGTTGCTAACTATTAACTTATATAATAATCTTAATTAATGCACTTCTATTAATATAATCCCTTTTCTGTTATTTACATGTCTATATATAAATATGTCTGTGCATACTAAGCATAACCTGTTTATATGTAACATGTGCTATGTAGACATGAACAGTCATGAAATAATGAATTGGTTTGCTATCCCCCCGACCATGCAGGAGGAGTACCAGAGTGAAGGGATCTCGTGGCACAACATTGACTACACAGACAACATTGGCTGCATCCATCTGATCAGCAAGAAGCCCACCGGCCTCTTCTATCTGCTGGACGAAGAGAGCAAGTGAGTGTCCACGGCCTTGTGCATCCACAAACCCGCGCGCTTAGTCCGGTTCTGCAGCACTCAGAGCCTTACCCAAAAAGCACACATCCTGAGAACTTACGAGTTTCTCAGACTCACTTGGCCAGCAATCCTGCCCTCCCATTTGCCAAATACATGTACCATTCACCATGGAAATACCGTGTTTCCCCAAAAATAAGACCTAGCTGGACAATCAGCTGTAATGCGTTTTTTGGAGCAAACATTAATATAAGATCCAGTCTTATGTTAGATGAGACCCGGTCTTATATTATAGTAAAATAAGACCGGGTCTTATATTAATGTTTGCTCCAAAGGACGCATTAGAGCTGATTGTCCGGCTAGGTCTTATTTTCGGGTAAACACAGTAGGAACACATGCAATAACTGAATTCTGAAACACACCCGCCCCAGAGTTCTTGGAAGAGGATTGTGGGACCTGAGTCTAGAAACTGGGAACCCAGTTGGTGCCTCTTTGCAAAGGGCAGCACATGGTATCGGGTCCAGACATCGGACTCTCTGCCAAGCCTGGCATCCCTTGCCTGTAGGCCACGGTGAAGGCTGGAATGGTGCCTCGTGCTTGGTCCTGCACCTGTAGTCACTGGAATCGTGGAATCGCAGTCACTAAATTTCACTTACTGAATTAGTTTCCCGCGGCTGCTGTAAGAAATGCCCACAACGGGGGGAGGCGTAAAACAACAGAAATGTATTCTCTCAGGGTTCTAGAGGCCAGAAATCCAAAATCAGTATCAGTGGGCTGAAATCAAGGTGTCGGCAGGACCACACTCCCTCCAAAGGCTCTTGGGGAGGATCCTTTTTGCCTCTTCAGCTTCTAGCAGCCCCAGGTGTCCTTGGCTTGTAGCTGCATCACCCGTCTCTGCCTTTCTGATCCTGTCAGCATCTCTTCTTCGCTCTGTCTCTGTCTTCTCACAAAAAGCCCAGTCCTATTGCCCACCCTCCGTGACCTCATTTTAAGTTGACTACATCTACAAAGACCCTATTTCTAACTATGGTCACATTCCCAGCTTTCGGGTATCAGGACACGCTTTTTAATTAACACTTCTTTTTTGGGCCTTTGCGTGCTGAGGTCCTTGTACAAGAGACGGGGGTAATTAGGCTCACCTCCCGCCTCACACCAGGTCCTCATCCAGCGTGGGGACAGACAGGTCCGTTCACACCAGAATCCAGAGAGAGAACTTTCAGACAAGAGAAAGGGCAGGGCATGAGGAAGGACTAAATTGTCACTCCCAGGAAACTCCCAGAGCCGTATCTGGGGGAGGCGTGCAAGGCAGGGCCAGGCCCAGCAGGGTTGGAATAGTCTTTGTTTAATATCTGGCCATTTTGATTCATCGTGGATTTTTTTTCTCCATCGATTTAGATTTTCTAAAATAGTTCGTTAAAATGTTATTTATCCTGACGACCACGTAAGCAGGTCCCTCAACTCTCCACACCCTTTCCCCTACCAGGGAAACGATGTGCTTCATAGCTACAGGATCTCCCCCTTGGCCCCCACCCCCATTAAGCCGTGGGCATTGGGGATTCAGAGACATGTCGCACTGCTGTGTTTGTGGCGAGGCTGGGCACAGGCAGAGTGTGCCAAAGCAGGCTGTGACATATCCTTCCTGGGAGGCAGAAACAGCCAGGTACAATGGCTGCCTTATTCTGCCCCTACACTCCTCCCTCTAACAGGGGAGCCCGGGCAAGACCCGCTCCAAGACACAGCATCCAGGTATAGACAGATCCGAGGTCAGAAGTCTCCCCGTCCTGGGATTGTTCCTGGGAGCTGACCATGGTGGGCCCCGATCCTAGTCTTACCGCTCTTCCCACACTGGGCTTGCTCCTCAGCCCTGAATGCGTCCCTTCGCTCTTGGCCCGTTTATACCAGACGGCAGGTTCCCGGCCCTCAGCCTCACCGCCCAGAGCAGCCTGAGCTCCGCTTGCCCACCGTTGCAGTGGAGGGCCTGCAACCTACCCTGCAGAGCAGGTGATCAGCCGCTGTTTTTGCAGCTAACTATTTCGAATCCTCTTTCCAGCTTCCCCCACGCCACGAGCCAGACCCTGCTGGCCAAGTTCAAACAGCAGCACGAGGACAACAGGTACTTCCTGGGCACCCCCGTCATGGAGCCTGCGTTCATCATTCAACACTTCGCAGGGAAGGTGAAATACCAGATCAAGGTATGCGTCAGGCCCCGGAGGCAGGAAAGGGATCACACGGGTGATGTGGAAGCCCCTTCCCTCTGGTACTTGGTCAGTCCATCCCCTTTATCGGTTGTGCTGGGAGAGGTGCTAGGGTGCTCCGACTCAGCCGTGAATCCCCAGTCCCGAATCCCTGGCCCTGAATCTCCAGCTCCACAGGCGGGAACCACTCTCTGTTGTCGCAGTGGGCCCTGCCCCACCACCAGCCCTTTGTGTGCTGGCATCGAGTGACACCCTCCCACCTCTTTCCCCACCAGGACTTCCGGGAGAAGAACATGGACTACATGCGGCCAGACATTGTGGCCCTTCTGCGGAGCAGTGACAGCTCCTACGTGCGGGAGCTCATTGGCATGGACCCGGTGGCCGTGTTCCGCTGGGCTGTGCTCCGGGCAGCCATCCGGGCCATGGCCGTGCTCCGGGAGGCCGGCCGCCTGAGGGCCGAGAGGGCTGAGAAGGCTGCAGGTAGAGGCAAAGGGCAGGGGGCATATCACCTTCGAGAGGGGGACACTCGCAGTCCATTTTGAAGTGCACCTTTCAGTGGCATTTAGTGCATTCATAATGCTGTGTAGCCACCACTTCCGCCTAGTTCCAGAACTCCTTTATCGTCCCAAACAGAAACTCTACCAGGTGTATAATTTAACCTCGTCCCCCTTACAAGGCAGGAAGTCGTGTCTGCGTTTGTCTGTGACAACCTGGGGTCCAAAAGGGCTAAGTGGCTCTCTCAGGGCCCCTGGGCTTCAGACAACAGCATTCAGACAATAATGCTGTGAGCATTATTTTATGATGGGCATTGATGAAAAGGAGGACCAAAAGAATAAGACCTTTATGAGAAGTAGGAATAAATGGTGCTGTTTGGGTATCAGAAATTTCACAGTTCCCTGCTCTACCCGCATTTGAGTATCAGGCTGTTTTTTTAAGGTGGGTTCAAGTCAAGATCACAGCCACCTGGAAGAGACAGAGGCCTTCGAACTGCAGGCGACCCTGAGCCCCCCAACTCCATCTTATCTGTGTCCCTGGCAGGTCTGGGCAGCCCGGGTCCCCGAAGTCTCCTGGGAGAGCTGCAGAGAGGAGGTAGCACCCCATCGGAAAAGCTGTACCGGTGAGCAAGACCTTGATTTGTCCCAACTGAAGCCAGTAGGCAGAGCATTGTTTAAAACAGGGCCGGAAACCCCACACACTAAACCCAGGTTGGGGTTGACCTTACACAGCAGCCGCTTGAACCGAAGAGACCCAGAAGCAAACAACATCTGGCTGCCACTTTTCTGCGCTGAGAAAGGCAGGCCTCCCTTGGTGTGTTGTCTGCTTTAGGAAGATTTAGGGTGGCTCAGTTTACAAAGGATCCTTTTCATGGCTGGGGTGGGTGGAGCCAAAGGGGCCGCTGGTCCCACAGAGTGACAGGCTTGATTTAAAAGCACTTCCTCCCGCAGCCTGGGCAGGCATTCCCAAAAGCAGATCTGCTAAGATACTTCATTCACAGTCAGAAATGCCAGCACCCCCTCGTTGCACATGAGATGACATGGGGTGTTCTGTGGCCACTTAGCAATGACCGAGGGCCCTTCACATGCTCCGATTTGTACTGCGTGTAAAAGTGAGCGGGCACGTGCTCCCAGGAGGGTGGGGTGGAAAAGGCCACACCAGACTGGCATCTGAGCAACGCCAAAGCCAGAGGAGGGACCAGGTGAGGCAGACAGAGCAGGCTGGGTATGCTAGCAGTGGGGGCAGCATGGGCCAAGGCCCTGGAAGTAACCAAGTCCCTGACTTTTTTTCTCAAGACTCAAATCCCCAAGGAGCAAGCGAGTCACTAAATTTTCAAACACGAAAAAGTTATTTTTGTGACCTTTGTAATAAAAACTTCTTCGAGAGATGCAAGTGTGTGTATAAAGGTAGAACTAGCACCTGGGTAAGTGACTGAACGTCATTTGTCTGAAAGCACAGTGTCTCATTTTCCTGCCTTTGAAAAGGGGCGTTTTTAAATAGGCTTTTTCATCCAAAAGGGGGCAGGAGAAAAAAATGCGTCCCTCCCATTTGCTTGTCGGTTTTTTTGTTTTTTGTTTTTTTCCTGCAAAGACTGAAAGGTGGCCCCTGACCAGCAGTTGCTGAAGCAATGTCAGTCTCCCTGGGGCGTGGCCCCTGGGCTGGGCTGTGGCTCCTGCCCCCCCGGACTGTGTTTCCCACCCCAGGAACACATTTAGTTTATACAGATTCTCCCTTACAGCTGCTCAATGCTAGATTTCTCAGTTGACGGGTCTGAGGAGTTCGATATTAACGCTTTTGAGGACATCTTTGCTTTCTATGAAAGCAAGAAGTAAGTAGAGCGAGGGCCTTCGAACCCAAGACCAGGGAGGCACAACAGAGGAGCTGGTGTCCCAAGGCGCTCAGCGCAGCGTCCAGGGCCAGGAGAGAGGGGATTCGGGAGCCAGGGAGCGCCGGGGCCTGCAGGGGGCGCTCTCGCCACATTTGGCGAAGTTAGGGGGCTATGGTCAGAAGCCACACATGGGCCTTGTCCAGAGCCCTGGCCGCTGCCTTGACTGCTCAGGATGTGGAGGTAAATGTGACCACTCTGTTGTCTTTGCTCTCCGTGCCTCCCTGGAGGGCGAGGGAACAGAGGTAAGTATGGCCGTCAGGCCCAGGCATGGTGCATGGAACACACGAGGGGCTGCCGGTCGGGGTCTTTCCAGGCCAACTGCCCAGAGCTTAAACATGCATTTGAAATAACTGGAATGAGGAATTTCAAACAAAAACGAAACGAAAAAACCTGAATCTCCCATCTTCATCCTGCAGTCATTGCTTCCTCACTTCCCAAAGTTCTAACAAAGACATTTGTCATCTAGACAGCCTTCACAAATACCCATTTTCAGAGCATTCGATTTTTGCCTCTTAAGCCATTCTCATTGTCACACATTGGTGCCAGCGTTTGGACCTAGAACGTACTCTCAGACCTGAACCTGAACCCGCAGTCATTGAACAAAACAAAGGATAAGTTTAAACTCTTAAGATCTCCTTCAGCCCGGTTTCCAAACCCTCAGCTCTGTGCCTGTCACTCGGGTGGGGGCCGTCACGAGCACCATAGTAGGTTAAAGAGCTTCCCCGGCCTCCATCCACCAGATGCCAATAGCACGCCCCCCACCGCTCCCCCACTCGTGACAACCAAATGTCTCCTAGTGGGGCGGGGGGAGGGAGGGACAGCATTGCCCCTGTTAGGAATCCCTGTGTGAATTTCAATTTATTCCTCCCAAGGCATTTCTTGAAGCCAACAAGGAGGCTGACATGTGGCCACAGAATCATCAAGAGAAACTAATCTGCTTCCCACAGAGACCGACCACCCCCCTCCACTTTCTATTTTCAGCAGCCCCTTGATGCTTTTCACAGATTCCAAAAGGCTCTTCAACATGAGGCCTTTTTCAGTGATCTTAAAAACCATGTTGCAATATCCCTTTGGCCCGAAGTGACCCCCACTGCCCCCGAGGAGGGGAAGCCTCCTTGGGATGGGGGCCACTTCTAGCCAAACCCCCACCTTATATTTGTGCAGGAGGAATAGGCAGTGGTGAGTAGGCTTCCCAAGCTGCATGTTTCAGCTCCAGTGGCCTGGGGACAGTCCCGACCGAGCCAGGGACCTCGAGGTGGAGGGTCCACTGCTCTAACTCTGTCTCCTCTCTCACGGCGCCCCCCCCCACCCCTTCACTCTCAGAGATTTGCATGACCAAATCATCAAGACCATCAAAGGATTGCCCTGGCAGGGTGACGACCCCCGTAGGCTTCTCCAATCCCTCAATCGGCTCCAGAAACCCCGCACCTTCATCCTGTGAGTCCCCCAAGGCTGCGGATGCCCCCCCACAAGTGCAACGACCGCCTCCCCTGCTCCCTGGACAAGTAACCCGCTGAATCAGCTGCTATAAACGCTGTGCTCTGTCTTGCGGTTTTGTCCTCACACCAGCCGTCACTCAATGGCCCTTGTAATACGCCTGCCCCGGTGTCTGCGCTGTGGCCCAAATCCCCGCCAGCTCCCCAGTGCCCAGCACAGCTTCGCAGGAATGCACCTCCCATGAAGTGTCTAATTCTCTACCCCCAAACCTGCAGAGCAAGGCTTGCTTCCTTCTCTCCCTTTCCCCTGTGAGCTCCTAAAGAAACCATCGGAAGTAGGGCCTGTGATTTTTGTGGCCCTGCTTTGTGTGGACGGTGGCATGATATGGTAGGAAGTGCCCAGATGCCACATAAACTGGATTTGGACCCAGACTCCCTCCTGCTCACTCACCCTGTGGCCTGTGTGCGCCAAGCATTTGTCTTCCATCTGCAAAGCAGGGGTGATGATTTTCCTACCTACAGCACCAGGCAGACACTCAGGGCTGGCCGAGGGCACAGCTTGTAGCCACAAGGGAGCCAGTTTCCAAATTCATTTTTATTAGGCCTTACTCCACCCCATGGGGATTAAGATGAAACCTGACACGTGCAGAAACTCACAGCCACGCATTCTGCAGATCTGAGGGGCCCTGTCTCCATCTGGTCTTAAAAGTGTGCCAAGCTGTAATTTTAAAAGTTTTTCTTTTGTTTCTATCAAGTGTCAGAGTGTGGGGGCCGTCCCCCGTTCCTCGGGCAAAAGATCAGCTTTCATTTTTAACTTTGCTCCAGTGCAAGTCCAAAAAGCACTCCTACTCAGGCCCCGTTTCCATTTTTTTCAGGGCAGACCTCTGCCCTGCTACCAGGATGTCCAGTGGGGCTCTGGGCCTGCTTCAGGTTTGCCAACATGTAGCAGATAGAGCTGGGACACCTCATAGGTGTTGGAACCTCTTGCAGTCCCTCAAAGCTCTACTCAGGGTATCCCCATCATTTTGTGAAGTCTGTCGGCTCCCCCCCTCCTGGTCTGGTGCAGATGCATGTTCTGCCATGTAGGTTACCAGGTTACCCTTTTGCTCCCTGGACATCCAGGTGGCTCCCAGACCAGATGCTCCTGTCACCTGGGGAAGCCAGTGTGCACAGACCGTAGCAGAAGCACCCCGCCGGGTCCTTGGAGAGGCAGCAGTGGCGGCCTCGTTGCACTTGTGCTTCTCGACTCTCCGCTCTCTGCTCTCGCTCCGTCTAACCCGCCAGGCGCGGCTTGCTGAACTAACCTGGATCCAGACCCTGTGTTCCTTCTGTTCACAAAACCATTTTTAATATTTTGACAGGAAAAGTAAAGGTACCAAACAAAAGCAGATCATTCCAAAGGTAAACACACGCGACACCATCTAATGCCGCCTTGCTTTCGCCTGTCTTAGAGCTCCTGGCTCAAGTCGTTTCTGGAAAACGGGGGCAAGGAGGGGGTGGTTTAACGTCTCTGGCTTCTTTACTTCCTTCCTCTTCTCCCCCAATCCCCCCCCCGCCCCAATCTCCTGTTGGAGATGATTTGGAGTTGTCTTTCTTTGGGTTTCTTAGGAGCAGAATTTGCAAAAGTGAGGTAGAGGAGAGCTCCCAGGAGAACCCTAAGAGGGGGCAGGGGAAGGACTAAGCAAGGAGGTGGGCTCAGCCTGGTCCACGGAGAGCCCCGGAGCATGCACAGTACCACAGAGCTTATCTGCTCAGAGGCAGCAGACCCTTCTGTCCTACCCCACATCGGGGGTCTATCGACAAGCCACCTCCAGGGGTTGCAGCACATCATGGGTGTTCAGGGAGAGGAGGTCCTTCAGCCAAAGGGCAGCCAAGACCCCAGCAGCCGGCCATGGGTAACGTGCACCCAGGTATTCTGTCTCATCTCCATGGACAGCATGCGGACGGATTATGAAGTTTATAGAAGAATAAGAGCAGACTCCAGTCTGGTCGGCAGAGGGGCCAGTACAGGTCCCTCTCATTGGCCAATAGTAAGGGTCAGCACTCCTTGGGCTGCACAGAGGGAAGGCTATGCTCCATGGCCCTGGCCTTCCAGGCACTCAGGCCACGAAGGAGGCTGTAATCAGCCCTCCCGAAGCCAGTGTCATCTGTAAAGCACAGTCCTGAGACCGATCCTAAAAGCTGCTACCCCCGGGGGCCTTATCCTGGTTCCGGTATCAATGCCTCCCATTGGGGCCTCAGGAGGGCAGACCCGATCGATCCCATGTGTCTGTCCTAGAACCTCCTGGACTCCAAGTCCCTAAAGCTCATCATCAGCATGACCCTGCACGACCGTACCACCAAGTCTCTGCTGCATCTGCACAAGAAGAAGAAACCTCCAAGCATCAGTGCTCAGTTCCAGGTGGGTGGCCTGCCGCTCGCATGGCTCAGCCAAAACAAACCCGACCTCGGCAGCTGAGCACTACCTCAGGGTTCCTGACCCAGCACTGCTTGACAGTTGGGGTCAGATCATTCATTCTCCCTGGGGGGAGCCACCCTGTGCATTGTGGGATGTTAAACATGGCTGGCCTCCCCACGCACCAGGTGCCCATAGCATCTTCCAGTCACGGCAATGTCTCCAGATACTGCCAGATGCTCCTGGGAAGACAGAATCGCCCCGGTTAAGAATCACCAAGTTTAAAAAAAAAAAATCACAAGTTAGCATGTGACTTAATGTAACCACCAAGCTGTGTCTTTAGGTCATGTTTCCCGTTTTTTTCCCTGGCTGTCAGGAAACTTGGGGACACTTTTTTTTTAGGGGGTCCAACAGCTGCTGACCATCACTGTTAGGTCTTTTATTCCTTCTCTCTCTCGTCAATCAGAGTCTTCTGTTCCCACTTAGGCTTTTTTTTGCTGTTACCTCATGTAGGAGTTCCCATAGATTCTTTTTGGGAACAGCAGAGCACAGACCGAAATCACGGCATCTGCAACACGTGTTTTAAATCCCCAGGAGTTTAGCTGGTTCCACACCCCCACACCCCCGCACCTTCCACCTGAGGCAAAGATCAGAGCTGGGTGACCCTAGGAAGATGGTGGCTGTTAGCCACAGAGACCCCACACCTCCCCTCAGGGGCTCCCTGGGGTAGTACAGCCTCCAAGTCACAACGTGCTGCTGCAATCTCCCATGTCCCATATCAGCACAGAACTCCCCCGCCCCTCCCACCATGATGTAGGTGGGTGACCTGGATCCCCTCTCACCAAAAGGGGTGCTGGAGAGGGTCCCAGCTGAGCACCTTCTTTCTCTTTCCCCAGACATCCCTTAACAAGCTCCTCGAGGCGCTGGGGAAGGCAGAGCCCTTCTTTATCCGCTGTATCCGCTCCAATGCTGAGAAGGTAAGAGGGTCCCACATCTCAGGGAGGTGAAGGCTGCAGGGTTGGTGGGAGGCAAGGCCTCGAGGAACTGAGTGTTCACAAACGGTGTGCCATAGCTGGCCGGGGGAAGTGGGGGAAGGGGGTCGGCAGAAGGCAGCAAGGGCAGCCACAAGCAAGCACGTCATCTGGAACGTGGAAGCGCACCAGAGGTTTGCTCAAGGAGGGACGGGTCAGATGTGCCCTTCAGATAATCCCAAAAGCAGCCAGTGCAGAATGTACCAGAAGGGAGGGGCGGAGGTTGTGCAGCAGGAGCTCAGAGCTTGCTGCTCATCCAGAAGATTCTGGAAAGACAGCACCAATAGAGCCCCAACAGCAGCCTCAGCCCTAGCTGCCAGGCTTCTTGCGCCCCAGGGTTCCACTGGGATTTTACAGGGGGCTGTATGGGATCTGGACTCCCTCTCCAGTGCAAGTGACGCCTGAGCAGGAGACCCTAGTGGTTCTGTTCTCTCATATTCTGTATCTCTACTCTTTTGGTTGTTTGTTTGTTTGTTTTTATTTGGGAACAGTGTGTTTCTCCAGGGCCCATCAGCTCCTAGTTGTTGTCCTTTAATCTAGTTGTGGAGGGCCCAGCTCAGCTCCAAGTCCAGTTGCCATTTTTTTCAATCTTAGTTGCAAGGGGCACAGCCCACCATTCCATGCGGGAATTGAACCGGCAACCTTGTTGAGAGCTCGCGCTCTAACCATCTGGCCGCCCCTCCAGCAGCTCAGCGGCAGCTCATTGTCTTCAGTCTAGTTGTGGAGGGTGCAGCTCACTGTCCCATGTGGGAATCGAACTAGCAACCCTGTTGTTCAGAGCTCGAGCTCTAACCAACTGAGCCATCCGGCCGCCCATCTCTTCCTGTTTTTCTGTCTCTCCTGGGACATTCTGGTAACGTCCACAGCCAGCTTCTCCCTGCCAGGTGTCATGACTTCCATCCTCTCAGCAAGGACCCCAATTCTGCCCTCTCCTCCTCTCCCTTCCTGCCTTCCAGTTCCCCCAGTGGTGTCTCAGACAAGGTGTATGCCCCGTATTCATCCCGCAGCAGAATGGCCCCTCTTCGTCTATTGGGGATGCTTACTTCAGCTTTGGCAACCCAGGAACGGCTCCATCAACACCTGCCCTGGGCGGGGGCTGTACCAGCAGGTGGTTCTTTGCCTTAGCGGGCCGTCCTGTGCGTTGTAGGCTGTTGAGCAGCAACCTTGGCCTCAAAGCCCACCAGATGCCAGAGGCACCCCCGCCTCGTCATGACAACCCCCCCACCATGCCGTTCCCTCCCTTCCATCCACTAAAATAACACCAACCAGCATGGAGGCCAGGCCCAAGCTTTGGGTTTGAAGCCCCCTGAGCCAGCGTCGTTCCCAGCCCCTGCTCCCTCTCCCGCAGCAGCAGGCGTCTCCCAATATCCCTGTCAGCCCCATCAGCTTCCCGTCCTTCTCTGGGCCTGTACTCAGCTTTCCCCGCCTTCCTCAGCCCTCAGCACTCAGCTCGGGGTCCCCTCTCCTGTGACACCTCCCACAGGGGCCCTGGCAGCATCCACCCCCTTAATGCATGTGTCTGGCTCCCACCTCCAGACCTCTCCTTCGAATCCCTAGTACTTAGCCCAGCACCTGGCCCAGAGTATGACGAGTTCAGCACAGTTTGGATTAGGGCCCTTAGGGAAGACCTCTGTAGCACGTTGTCTTGAATTCGGGGAAGGAGGGGCATGTGTCTCCTGGACACCAGGGATTAGAGCAGATCAAGTTTTGTAGACAAGACAAATGCCCTAAGCACTGCTACTCACCAGCTTTATCTCTTTATTCTAAAAAGAGCGCCTGGAGCAAGGAAAGGCAGGTGCTCAGGTTCACACGGCCTCCGTGCTGGGGACAGTCCCAGGCTAGCCAGGAGGCGCATGTGTGTCCAAACCGTGTCCATATCTGGAACCCTGCAGGGCCTTGTCCCACAGCGTCCCATCCCCAGCCGACCACAGGCTTCGGCGTCAGGCCTCCGGCACCTGCCCTGACCACTCACATCCCATTGCAGAAAGAGCTGTGCTTCGATGAGGAGCTGGTGCTGCAGCAGCTGCGCTACACGGGCATGCTGGAAACCGTGAGGATCCGGAGGTCGGGTTACAGCGCCAAGTACACCTTCCAGGTAGGCTGAACACACGTGGCTGCCTGTGGCCGGAGGGCCAGCCCCCTCCCTCTGCCAGAGAGAGCAGGGCCCTGGCACATGAACCCACACGGTTAGTTTCCACCAAGGCTTCTCTGCCCGGCACCACTGGCATTTGTACCGGATCTTTCTCTGTCATAAAGGGGGCAAGTTTCCTCTGAAGCGGTGGCTGGGCCCAGGCCCATCCTTGAACAACACAGAGGTGTGAAACCAAGCCGGAAGAGGGATTTGCACCAGCAGATCCCGCGCGGCTCTGTCCTTTACTGAGCACTTTCTGTGATAGACACTTTTGATACCCATCACTTTTATTCTGCCAACCAGTAGCAAGGAGGTCCTGGTTCCTGTTTTCCTGATACGGAAACTGAGGCCCAGGGAGGCGGTGACCTCAGCAATGGCTCACTGGGCATTCTCAAAACACAAGGGATTGTGAGTCACCTCAGCTTGGTGAAGACCAAATTGCTAGAGCAGTTTCTCAGTCATGCTGCCGTTGACACTGGGGGCTGAGTGAGTCTCTGTGGCAGGACTGTCCTGTGCACTGTGCAGGGTGTTGAGCAGCGTCCCTGGCCTCCACCCCGTCAATGCCAGTAGCACATGCGCCCTCTCCTCCCCCCCAACCGAGTTGTGACAACTCAAGAAGTCTCCAGACCTCACTGCATGTCCCCAGGGGTCAGCATGGCCCAGGCTGAGCATCCTGGGCTTGTACTCTGAGCTATTTGGTGCTTAAGTGAGCACTGGCCCCCTAGCCGAAGGTGGTGACACCTGGTCCCTGTTCAAGCTGATCCGAATGTCTTTGAGGATGTGGCTTCATCACGGCGTGCCTGTTTTCTTATCCACAGACTGGAAATGCCATCTTCCTCAATGGAAATAGGAAAGGCAAAATTACAGGAAAGAGAGAACATGCTAGTGGGGTTTACTAATGGTTGGCTCTTAAAATTTGACATAATTGTTTACTTAAAAGGCACATGCTTCCAGCTATGGTCCAGCCCTCTAACGAGCCATAGGCTATAAGCCCCTCCAAGGGTGGTCTCATCTCCTGGGTACCCCCCAACAATGCCAGCACCAGCAGGCCCCTTTATTTTCGTGTTTCCCCGAAAATAAGATCTAGCTGGACCATCAGCTCTAATGCGTCTTTTGGAGCAAACGTTAATATATAAGATCCAGTCTTCTTTTACTATGATATAAGATCGGGTCTTATATTAATGTTTGCTCCAAAAGACGCATTAGAGCTGATTGTCTGGCTAGGGCTTATTTTGGGGGAAATACGATAGCTACTCAGCAATTGACTGAAAGATCCAGTGCTCTGTATCTGTGATAGTCTTTCTTATACTATTTCAAAACGTCTGAGGTATTAGCTTCGTCACTACCGTTCACATCAAACCAAGTTTCAGCTTCGGAAACTGGGCGATGAGGGAACTGCCAGAGCTTTGTGTCCCTGTCAGTGGTGGAAATGCTCACTTGGACTCTCTTTCTCGGTCGAAATCACCCAGGACTTCACAGAGCAGTTCCAGGTGCTGTTGCCCAAGAACTCCCAGCCCTGCAGGGAGGTCATCTCTGCCCTGCTGGAGAAGATGAATGTCGACAAAAGGAGTTACCAGATCGGAAAGACTAAGGTCAGCGTTCCCACCACTCGGGGTGGCTGTACACCCACACCCTGCTTTCCGTCGCACACAGGACAGGGTCTTCCCATGGCCCAAGGCCCTGAGTCACATGCTGAAAAATAAAGGGCTCTGCTAAGGAAGTACGTTTCTTGGGGCCTGGCATGTTACTCCTTCCTGCAAGGCAGAGGGTGCACCCATGGGGCAGGGCTCAGGCATCAGGCCTATTTCTCATTTTCTCAAGCACACAGGCTACAAGACGATTTTTCAGCACGTGACCCAGGGTGTTCATGGACCAATCAGTCACCTTTGTAATGCCTGGCAGGTTTCCTTCACTCATCTTCCCCCCAGAAACCATCTCCCACCTCTGGATGGGTGTTGTTTGCTTCTTGTCCAACAGGTGCCGAGGTCAGATCCCTGTTGTGGCTTCACCTGATGTGAAAAATCCCTTCATGGTTCCCCAACACATTAGAGTTACCCATGTGACCCAGCAATTCCACTCCTAGGTATAGACCCAAAACAACTAAAAATAGGTGTTCAAACAAATCTTTGACACGCATATTTGTAGAAGCACTAGTCACAATCGGCAAACAGTGGAAACAACCCAGTGTCCTTCGGCTGATGAATGGATGAATAAGATGTGGTCCATCCACACGGGAATATTATTCAGCCCTGATTCACGCTACTAACTGAGGAACCTTGAAAACATTACACTGAGTGAAAGAAGCCTGACACAAAAGGCCACATAGTGCATGATTCTATTTAGTTGAAATAATCTAGAATAAGCAAATCCATAGAGACAGAAAGCAGATTAGCGATTGCCAGGGCTGGGGGAGGAGGAATGGGGAGCAACTGCTCATGGGGATAAGGTTTCCTTTTGGGGTGATGAAACGTTCTGGAACTAGATAAAAGTGGTAATTGCACAACATTGTGAATGTTCTAAGTGCCACTGAGTTGTTCGCTTTAAATGGTTAATTTTGTGTTATGTAAATTGCATCTCAATACATTTCAAGAAACACTCCCCTTGGTCGGGTCAGTCAGCACACCAGCTTGGTCTCACTCACTCCCAGGCTAGCTGTGCAGACCTCCTGGACCCAGGGGTTCTGGGGGCCTCGCTGACCCCACCTGTGCCCGCGCCCACCAGGTTTTCCTGAAGGAGACAGAGCGACAGGCCCTGCAGGAGACGCTGCACCGGGAGGTCGTACGAAAGATCCTACTCCTGCAAAGCTGGTTCCGGATGGTGCTGGAACGCCGGCACTTCCTGCAGATGAGGCGGGCAGCTGTCACCATCCAGGTAACACATGGGCCAATGGGCTGGGGTGTGGGAGTGGCACATGCCTGGCCCCTGAACACCCGCTCTGCTCTCAGGCCTGCTGGCGGTCCTACCGCGTCAGGCGGGCTCTGGAGAGGACACAGGCAGCCCTGTACCTCCAGGCCACATGGAGGGGCTACCGGCAGCGAGTGGCCTACCAGCGCCAAAGACAGAGCATCATCCACCTACAGAGCCTCTGCCGGGGGCACCTGCAGCGCAAGAGGTGAGCAGAACAGGGCCCCACCCCTCAGAATGTTTCAGAAGCCAGGAAGTTCACTCACCCAAAAGCTGCCTGAGATACAGGCAAATCTGGCAGGAATCCAGCCATCTGGGTACACAGGTCCTAGAAAGATGCCCCAGAGCTGGTGGCCAGTGCTTATGTGAAGCC
Source organism: Rhinolophus ferrumequinum (assembly GCF_004115265.2). Classification (NCBI taxonomy): domain Eukaryota; kingdom Metazoa; phylum Chordata; class Mammalia; order Chiroptera; family Rhinolophidae; genus Rhinolophus; species Rhinolophus ferrumequinum. The sequence continues at coordinate 50,440,823 of NC_046301.1, forward strand.
CCAAGTTGCCTTCAGCCTCACTTGGTCCCCACCAGGGAACTTTATACCGACCTCCCCCAGCCGGTCAGTGAAACACATGGATTCAGGGTGGGGGGCGGTTCAGGCCACCCTGGACCAGCGCACCGTGGGCTCCCTTTCCACCACACAGGGAGCTTGGGCATCCGCCGGGCCAGGGACCCCAAAGGAATTCAGGGATTTCTTAACAGCTTTCCCATGACAGACCAAATGATGGTACCCCTGAACCAGCCAGGCAGACCCAGGGCAGAAGTGGCCGTGAGGACAGGGCCACCCCCCTGTTTCCCCTTTGTAGGCTGAGGAGGTTCTGCCTACCTGGAAGCATCTCTGAAGGCCAGGGACAGCATCCAGCCCCTGAGCCCATGATAGGGGTCCCACCAGAGCACGGCTCCGCGGCCTCTGACGCCCTGGGTGGATTCTGGGGGCCACGTGCACATTGGTTCCTGAACCCTCCCCCTTTACTCTCCTCACACTAGCTTCCGCCAGATGGTCACAGAGAAGCAGAAGGCGGAAGAGAAAGAGAGGGAAGCCCAGCAAGCCGCGAGGGAAGAAACCACAGTGGGCAGGCTGAGTCCAGAACCGTCGGAGGGTGACATGCATTCAGTACTGGAGCCCGAGGGATGGCCAACCCATGAGCCCCCAGCGGAAAGCTCCCACCCCACGAAGGAGGGCCCCAGCCCTGAGAAGGTTCTCCCACCCCAGAAAAACATACCTGAAATTCACGAGAAAGTGTCCAGCAGCCGGGAGAAGCGCGAGTCTCGGAGGCAGAGAGGGCTGGAGCACGTGGAACTCCAGAACAAACACATGCAGTCCTGCAAGGATGAGAACGCCCTCAGAGAACCTTCTAGAAAGGTTACTCTGGAGCAGGAGGAGCATCTCCCCAAAGACAAAAAGGAGAGCAGAGAAGATGAAGCCCTGTCAGACACAGGGACAGAGATGGAGAAATCTGCTGAGACAAAGCAACCTGAGGGGCCACCACAAGCCACGCCAACCTGCCAGGTCCCCAGAGAAACCCCGCAGGCACCCCAGGGCAGAATGGAACGGCCCACCAGCCTGGCCCTGGACAGCAGGGTTGGCGCAGCAGCCCCTGGCACCACCCCCGAGACCCCCCAGGAGAAGAGCAAGCTGAGTGGTAGCCCAAGGGCACAGGACAGGCCCGAGAGCCCCGGAGGCCCCGCCCATATCCAGCGGTACCGGGACCCAGCCTCCGAACGGCTGGCTAGTGCTGTGGAGCTGTGGCGGGGCAAGAACCGGACGGCTACCAGCCCCAGCACCATGCTGAGCCAGTCCCTAGACCTGAGCGAGCGGCACCGAGCTGTGGGGGCCACACTCACACCCACAGAGTAAGCCCCACACCATCCTTTGTCCAAGCACCGTTGGGTGGGCTGGGTAGGGGACATGCAGTCAAAGGCCTGGCGGCAGGACTGGCCTCACACGACAGCACTTGGGGCCACCTTATTCTCTGCATGGGGCCTTCCCGTGTTCTGTGGGGTACAGGTATCCCCAAAACACACAAGCAGCTTCGTGCCCAAGAGCTAATACGAGGTGTGTGGAGCCCTGAAGAAGGAGGGAGAGGGGTCCGGTGTGGATGAGGCCCCTGCCTGGGGCCCCACTGCTGGGGCCTGGCCTGGACCCTGAACCCTAGGAGCCCCTACTCAGAAAGCCCCTGGCCTGGCAAAGGAAGGCCTCCAGGGCCCCGCACCCTACTCCACCTGGGCCTCGGTTTCCTTACCATTGAAGGGGTGACCACACTGCTCAGGCGCTACACCCAGCTCTCAACACATGCTGCCTGAGCCTCACTTAGCTAAATATTAGTGGCTGGTACCAGCCCCTTGTCCCAGAGGCCCACTTAACTGAAGGGAAGAGTGGAGGAGGACACGGCCCTCTGCTCATGGTGCTGCCTTCGGGGTGGAACCATCCTGTGCACGTGGGGTGCAGAGCAGCGTCCCCAGGCTCCACCCACCAGATGCCAGTAGAATTACCCTACAGTTATAACAACCAACACCACCTCTGAACTCTTTCTTGTTGATCAAAGCCACGTTTCTGTGATCTCGCAGGGAGAGGCGCATTTCGTTATCTACCAGCGATGTCTCCAAGCTCCTCCCAGCCCCGGCCCAGGCCAAGACTCAGGTAAAGCTTCAGGCCTCAACTCTCAACCCTCAGAGTCCAGGCTCGCTTCTGCCCAAAGGGCAGCTGACAAGAGAAGGGGAGTCGGTGAACAGAGCGCATGGCGACTTAAGGACCCCTTGCTTTCCTCCAGTGAAGCCACCTGCCTTTGCTTACCCACCCCTATTCTGTCGTAGCCTCCTTCGGAAGGTGTGGATGGTGAGCCCAGCACAAAGAAGCCAGCCATCCAGAAGAAGAAATCGGGCGACGCATCAGCCGCCGGCACAGATGCAGGACTGTCACCAGGCCCCCAGGCCGACTCTAAGTGAGTGTGGGTGGGGTTCAGGATGGGTTTGGGCCACCAGAGGACGGCCAGGGCCCCTGACAAGACTCCCAGTCTCCAAGTGGCCGGTTTCCAAAACCAACGGCATTTACAAAGCTGAGTCGGGCAGGCGTTTCCTCAGTCGCAATTCCATAATAAGAGGCCCACATGGAGCCCAGGTCCTGGCCACTTCGGGGTGAAATGATCCCACTGAAGCTTAGAGCCAATCTGGGTCACCTCTTCTGGGTCCAGATGGTGGGTTCCGTTTGGCTTTTTATGGAACCAGAACCAGCTCCCCTGTCCCTACTTCCAGGAATTCCTCCTGGGTTCTCGGCCGAGGCTCTGTCTCTGGAAGCTCCTGCCCAAGTGCTACAGCTAGTTCCATCCCAGAAAAAAACAGGGGCGCTCTGATCCAAAGAGACTGAGGAAGATGAAGAACGAGCTGTAGTGGGAGGCAGAGAGCCCCCCACTGTGGGATGAGCCCACCACCAAAGCAATGAACCACCAACAGGGTGGCTTCAAACAAACTTATTCTCTCACAGTCCCAGAAGCCAGAAGTCTGCAATCCAGGTGTCACAGGGCCACTCTTCCACCAGAGGCTCTAAGCAAGCATCCTTCCTGCCTCTTCCAGGTTCTGGGGGCTCCAGGCATCCTTGGCTGTGAACACATCGGTTCATTCTTTGCCTCCATCGTCACATAACCTTCTTTCACCTGTGTCTTCTTTTTCTGTCTCTTATAAGGACACTTGTCGTTGGATTTAGGGCCCATCTGGGTAATCCAGGATGATCTTATCTTGAGATGTTTCACTTAGTGTCTTAGTCCATTCAGACTGCTATACCAAAATACCACAGACTGAGCGGCTTAAACAACAGGCATTTAGTTCTCACTGTTCTGGAGGCTGGAAGTCTGAGATCAGGGGTGCCAAGGAGACTTGGTGTCCAGTGAGGACGCACTTCCTGGTTCGTAGATGTCTTCTGGCAGAAGGAGCCAGGGTGTGCTCTCTGGGGTCTCTTATAAGGGCACTAATGCCATTCATGAGGGCACCACCCTCATGACCTAATCACCTCCCAGAGGCCCCACCACCTAATACCATCACGTGGGGGATTCGGCTTCAGCATATGAATTTGGGGAGACACACACATTTAGTCTATAGTATTTGGTCACATCTGCGAAGACCCAGTTCCCAAATAAGTTCACCCCACACACACCTAGTAGCCACAGTGCACGATTCTGTTTATTCTTTGTGAATTTTTTTCCTAACCTTGTGTCATAAAACACATGAAAGGGATGGGATGGTTATATATATATATGAAAATGGGATCAGCGTCTGCTCAGCACCGTGCTTTTTCACTCGACGCCTCCATCAGTTTCACGCAATTCAATCTTATTTTTAGTAGCATCCATTTTCATCAATAATGAAGACAAGGGTTATTTCTCTCTTTATGGTAAGATGACCCTGTCTTTGGCCTCACCTCTGTTTTCATTTCCTGAGACTTAAACGGAACCCCTTACTTTCTCCTTCAGGTCCACGTTTAAGAGACTTTTCCTACATAAGAACAAGGATAAAAAGTACAGCCTGGAGGGTGTAGAGGACACGGAGAACACGGCCCCTGGGAACGTTGTGCTGGAAGCTGCCGTCATGAAGAAGAATCTAGAAGGTTGGTCACCCTCGACCTCAGGAATGGACAGCAGAGCCACTGGGGCCCCTGGGACTTTGGGCACACAGTTTCAGGGCTGGTTCCCATCCCTGGAGGCACTTTCTAGGTGTGGGCCCAGCGTGCCGTGTGTAGGGTCCTGGCTGTCTGTGATTGCCCCACGAGGCTGTGCAGCGTCCTCCCCCAGAACCTGCCCTTGCCAGCCACTCCTCCTCCCCTACAGCCCCCTCAGGCCACCAGCACCGCCACACTGCGGGCGAGAAGCACACCAAGGAGCCAGGAGGCAAAGGGAAGAAAAACCGAAACCTCAAGATTGGCAGAATCACGGTGTCAGAGAAGTGGCGGGAGTCGGTGTTCCGCCAGATCACCAACGCCAATGAGCTCAAGTACCTGGACGAGTTCCTGCTCAACAAGGTGGGGCGGCGGGGGTTCAGGGGCAGGGGTTGCAAGTCTTCAGACCTGGGCCTTCCTGGAAGGGCTGGCACCACCCAGCAGTTTTCTGAGCCACCACCTCAGAACCCATAGCGGACTGGGAACAGAAAGTCCAGGTGCACAGTTCCAACACACAGAAAATTCCAGAAACATGATGCTTGTTCCTAAGTTTGACATCAGCTCTTTTTCTGTAAAACCTGGCGTGGGCTCACATAACACCATTTGTAACCTACATTCATCTCGGTCAGGACAGGTACAGTGGTCCCTCAGTATCCAAAGGGGATTGGTTCCAGAAGCCCTGCAGATACTAAAATATAAGTCCCTTACATTTGTGCATAGGCTACAGCAGGGTGTGTCTACACGTGACCCCTGTGGTGATGTGCTCAGCATAGTGTTCAGCCGGCAGCAAATTCAAGTTTTGGTTTGGGGGACGTTCTGGGGTTTCTTTTTTTGTTTTGTTTTCCCAAATATTTTCGATCTGCTGTTAGAAGACACTTACGTGTCTATTGTGTTGCAGTGACCTTGGGGGGTGGTTGCCCCCCTTCTCACACACTCGAGGAAACAAACAAAAAGATCCAGAATAACCTTCCAGGCAGGGTACACTTGTGTCCCACCAGGCTTTCTCTAGGTCCAGCAGCCTCACTGGGGTTCCGCCATGGCCCAGCCATGCCCATGAATTTCTTATTTTATTTAGAAGACGCTTTTACAAAACGCATGGGGGCTTGTGGCCGATGCTAATTGAGCACTTACTGTGCACAGGAGAGGTAAATAAGCCATGGCCTATGCTCCTGGTGTTTACGGCCCCAGCCACAGACAATCCCATAGCAGGATTTGGGAGCTTCTCAGAAGGGCAGCAGGGGACCCTGCAAAGGGCGGACATGTCATGGAATGACCAAGCAGCTCAAGGCAGCCCTCAGTCCTGGGGCGTGGCCAGGGGTTGAGCACCTGTGTGGCAATTCTGCCCCTGGGGGACACTTGGCAACATCTGTAGACATTTTTGGTGGTCGAGTGAGGGCTGCTATTGGCATCTCATGCGTGGAGGCCAGGGATGCTGTTCCACACCCCATAGTGAGTGATCTGGCCCCAAACGTCAATAGTATGAACATGGACTGAAGGGATGAGAGAAACCAGAGTTGAGTAGAGGGCCCAGATCTTATCCTGCAAGCCCAGGGGAGTCAGAGAAGGGCTTGGGACAGGGCAGAGTGGCGGCCACTCTGATATCTGGCCTGAGGCAACACAGGGTCCGTGGGTCTGTCCCCCCATCTCTCTCCAGATAAATGACCTGCGTTCCCAGAAGACCCCCATTGAGAGCTTGTTCATCGAGGCCACCGAGAAGTTTCGGAGCAACCTCAAGACCATGTACTCCGTCCCCGTACGTGTAGCCCCCAGCCCCAGGGGGAACCTGGCAATCCCTGAGCCTTCCCCAGGGACCCCCCATCCCTCTGTCCAGGGGGGTCACACCTTCCATCCCCACAGAACGGGAAGATCCACGTTGGCTACAAGGACCTGATGGAGAACTACCAGATTGTCGTGAGCAACCTGGCAGCCGAGCGCGGCGAGAAGGACACCAACCTGGTCCTCAACCTTTTCCAGTCATTGCTGGACGAGTTCACCCGCGGGCACACCAAGAACGACTTCGAGCTGCCCAAGGTGGGTGGGGGCAGGGGGCTGGCACAGCCTGGGGGGCCGGCTGGAGGCGGGGCTACCCCAGAGGCCCACACAGACCTGCCTTTGTGCTCCCTCACAGCAGAGCAAAGCTCAAAAGAAAAAGCGGAAGCAGGAGCGCGCGGTGAGTATACGTGTGTGTGAGAGTGAGTGTGTGCAGGTGAGCATGTGTGGTTTTCGCCCGGCCCTGAGGAACCCTCGTGGGGAAGGAGCGGCCCCTGGCCCTGAGATGCCTCAGGCAACATCCATGCTGGGCAGCCCGACCAGGCGGGGTGGGGGGTGGGGGTGAGGGTGGGGGGCCCGCCCTCGCCACTCAGCACCCTCCCCCTTGGCCCCTAGGTCCAGCAGCACAACGGGCACGTGTTCGCCAGCTACCAAGTGAGCATCCCTCAGTCGTGTGAGCAGTGCCTCTCCTACATCTGGCTCATGGACAAGGCCCTGCTCTGCAGCGGTGAGTGCTTCAGCACCCCAGCCTCCCCCACTGCACGCCCTGAACCCCACTGAATCCTGCCACCATGTCCCTAACCCCTTGCTGGGCTCCCGGACCTTTACCTCAGCCACAGGGCAGATCTGTCCAGAACACTGTCCCGGCCACATCTCTCCCCACTCCAGACCCCACCTAGGCAGGTTACCCTGTGTCCCACCTCCGGGCCTTTCTATGCGTTGTTACCACTGCCTAAGCTGCTGGCCCTTCCCCTATGTGCCAGGAGAGGCCAGTCAGTCCCCACCAGGGGACTGAGAGATGGCCATAGCCCAGGATAGCCCAGCTGGCCCTCAGTCAGGCAGCCAGGGGGTAGCCAAGCCAAGCCTGGAGACCAACCGACCCTCAGAGGCCTAGTGAGGTCCAGTGGGCCTCTAGCACTTGCATTTTCATACCAGGACCAGCCAGGCTCATCTGTCTTTTCAACCCAGGGTCTCCTCTTCCCCCCTGGAGTCCTGCGTGAGGAGCAGCCCCCCATCCCACAGCCGTCATAAATACCCGGGCATTTGTCACTGTTCCCAAATAAGGACATACCCAGACACCACCTCCTTTTTCTCTTCTCTCCATGCCTGATGTCCCCTAGTCTGGGGTTTGGTGTGCTTGGGAGAAACAAAAGCGACATCACTCACACCACTGTTATAGGCCAAGTCCCCAGGGCCTCCTCCTGGCAGGACTGAGGCATGGGCCCCCTAAACCCCTGGGGCTAGTTCTCACTGGCCAGGCTGGTTCTGAGGCCACTAACACTCACCAGCTATGAACACCTGCCTACATGGCTCCCTCGCCTGGGAATCAGGGCAGAGATATGTGTGATTCAAGTCTAGTCGGCAGGCCCCTGGCCATCGGGACAGGCGGCCCTGGGAACCTGAGGCCACTGCTGGTCTGCCTGTGACCACCCTCTCCCCCTGCCATGACTCCTAGTGTGCAAGATGACCTGCCACAAGAAGTGCGTGCACAAGATTCAGACCTACTGCTCCTACCCATGTGGAAGGAAGGTGAGCCCACCGAGGCCAGGAACTTTCCAGAACAGTAGGTTCAGGACCAGATGCCTGTGGAAGGCAATCCTGAGAGGTGTGGAGGAGAGGGTGTGCCTGGTGCAAGGCCAAGGGTGGGCATCAGGAAGAAGCAGGGAGCTGGCAAGTGGGGCTGGGCCTGAGCGAAGCACCCGGTTCTGCCCGAGCGCCTTGAGACCCCCAAGGCAGGGGCTGGGCTTGTGTGTGCATCTCAGAACCTGGCCCTGCTCCTGCCTCTTCTGGGAGAAGGGAATACCCCTACTGTACCCACGAGGGAGGCGGGGTCCCGAGTGCTGGAGTGGCAGCAGGAGCCAGGACGGACTGTTCTGAGGGGCCATGGATGCTCCTTGTACGGAGCACCTGCCCAGCGGCTATTGAGCTGACTTCCGCAGCCCGGCACAGCCAGAACCTGCAGGGAGGGAATAAGGGGCCGAGGGATGGAGCCCACAAAGGAGGCCTGAAGGGCAGCTGGGGAAGACAGATGACCCAGGCCTCACCTCCGCCCCCGGCATTGCAGAGCGAGCCAGGTGCCGAGCCAGGCCACTTTGGTGTTTGCGTGGATAGCCTGACCAGCGATAAGGCCTCGGTGCCCATCGTGCTGGAGAAGCTTCTGGAACACGTGGAGATGCACGGCCTGTACACCGAGGGCCTCTACCGCAAATCAGGCGCTGCCAACCGCACAAGGGAGCTCCGGCAGGCGCTGCAGTCAGGTGGGTGCTGTGGCAGGTGGGGCCTACAAATAGGTATTCCGGCAGGTGGGCATCAGGAGGCACACAGCCCTCCCGCCTGCACTGCGCTCACCAGCCCTGCCCACTTTCTCCAAAGACCCCGCGGCCGTCAAGCTGGAGAACTTCCCCATACATGCCATCACCGGGGTGCTCAAGCAGTGGCTGCGGGAACTGCCCGAGCCCCTCATGACCTTCGCCCAGTACAGTGACTTCCTCCGTGCCGTCGGTGAGTCCCATCATGGCAGCAAGGGTAAGCGGGTGGTCGAGATTGGGGTCAGAGCCACAAGCATACTGTGGCCAGCCAGGGACAGAGAACCACCCAATCAGAGCTGAGAAACCAAGACCTGGGGCAGGGCTGGGACCCCTCTGGGACCCTGCATTGTTGCCACACACCCAGCCCAGGCCCCACACGGTGGGAGGCTTCCCTGTCCCCAAGGGGTGTCTCAGTGGGGCCCACAGGGAGCTGACACCTGGGCCTTCCTAGAGCTGCCAGAGAAGCAGGAGCAGCTGGCTGCCATCTACGCCGTCCTGGAGCACCTTCCAGAAGCCAATCACAACTCCTTGGAGCGGCTCATCTTCCACCTGGTCAAGCAAGTGTCCGCTGCCACTCTCTTTGGGGTGGGGGTCCCTGCCAGGAGCCCCGCCGCCTGTTCCTAGGCGGGTATTCTCGGCTGGTTCTGCGCCAGGATTTGGGCCCATGTTGGGCGGTCGGTGAGGGGGCTCCCGGCCATCCCCTAACTGCTGCTCGCTACGCAGGGTGGCCCTGCTCGAGGACGTGAATCGCATGTCACCCAGTGCACTGGCCATCATCTTTGCGCCCTGCCTCCTACGCTGCCCTGACAACTCAGACCCACTGACCAGCATGAAGGACGTCCTCAAGATTACCACGTGAGTGCCAGGCCTGCCCCACCCCCACGCAATTCAGGGCAGACTTGCCAGGGACCCCTCTGAATTCTTTTGAGGCTGCAGAACCACTAAGAAGGGAAAGTCACAGGGCAAGGGGCAGATGTGGTGCCAGTGTTCAATCACTGGTCTCGAGGTTTCTTCTTTCCAGCCGCAAGAGTTCTCCAAAAGTTCTTCAAAAGAACTCAGAAAGTTGTCAGACATCAGTCACTAAGAGAGTGCTGTTTAGGCAGCTTGTGAAGACAAGAACTTGTCACTGTAGGTGGTTTCTCGAGGCAAACACCAAAAAGGCCTGATGGTACAGCCCTAGGCCATGCTCGTCATAATTAACGAACAATGACAGGTAGCCAGGAGAGGAGCCTGGCGTGGCCTGACAGATGTGCTTCCAGCGTCCTCTAGCAGTCTTTGTTCCTGTTCTTCTTACGTGCTCGTGCTGTGGGAACCTTGAGTTGTGACTACTTCTCCGAGGCTGAGTCCCTCCGTACGGACCACTCCAGGCTCCATCCCCCTGATACTGACCACTCTGGGCTGAGTCCCCCCAGCACTGATGACTCGGGTTGAATCCCCCTGGTTCTCCAGGCTGAGTCCACAGTACTGACCACTATGGGCTAAGTCTTCTCCGTACTGACCATTCAGGCTGGCTTTGACCACTAAGCAGGTGAGCTGCTTGTCATAGCGCACATTCTAGAACCCTTGGGGCCAACTGCCTGCATCCCTTAAGACAAGTCACCCATACTTCTCTGTGAGAGGGAATAATCTCCTCCCTGCAGGGTGACTGAGGGGTCAGTTCACTCCAATCCTCTGTACATACTTTCTCCTTCAAACAAGGAGATGGAGACTCAGGCTCGGAAAGGTGCAGTCATTCACACAGCAAGTGAGCTGGGGCCGATATGGGAGCCATAGCTGTGTCGCTAGCCCTGCTTGGTTTCTGGGCACCATGCTTTGGCCACCATGTCCCAGTCTCCAGCCAGCACCTCCCTGGACACTGGGCCCCCACACCTGCTATCCCTAAGTCACCCTCTCAGTGGGCCCTCCCCACAGGTGCGTGGAGATGCTGATCAAGGAACAGATGAGGAAGTACAAAGTAAAGATGGAGGAGATCAGCCAGCTGGAGGCTGCCGAGAGCATCGCCTTCCGCAGGCTCTCCCTCCTGCGACAAAACACTGTGAGTACATATCGTGGGGGTAGAGCCTCGGTGGGGGGCGTGGTTGGAGTGTGGCCTGGGTGGGAGTGGCCCTGTAGGCAGGCCTTAGGGGGCGGGGCCGGGGTCTCACCTCCTTCACCACAGGAGCCTGACCAGGAGCCTGTGGCTGGCAGGTTAGGGGTGGATTCCCCGCCTCAGACAAATGACCACTGGCCTGTCTATTTCATGCCATCCGCCCCTCTCAGGGCAGTGGGGGAGATCTGTCACCTACTTGGTAGTTCTGCTCATCTTCCAACCCCGGCCCTTGCTGACTTGGGCCCCACCCATAGCAGACTGATCCCACAGAAGTAGCCCCAGAGTGTGAGGGGTAAGGGGACGGTTCCTGGGCTCCCCTGTCCTTGTCCCTGCGGTCAGATGTGGCTCAGTGCCTGTGACACGTCCTGTGACTTAGTCCTAGCACCATGTAGTCATCCTCTGTTCATCTCTCCCCCAGCCATGGCCTCTCAAACTGGGGTTTTCGTCTCCCTATGAGGGGGTCCTGGTATGTACTCGATTGGTTGGCCCACCCTGCATGTCTTTGGTGCAGTGCATGCTGGGGTTCCCTCGGCCCCTGGGATCCTCGTAGGATAGGCCCAGCACGTCCTAAACTTCCAAAAGTGCATGCTGGGGGAGACCCATTGCCTGCTATCCACTTCTGCTGAAGACACTAACCAGCTGTGCACCGGCCACTTGATCCCCACATGGCCCCTGGAGAAGCCTCACTAAGCCTGCCGTCCACGGCAGAACTAACCTCCCCCGGAGCTGTGCACACCACCCTCTCCCCACTCACAAGCACTGACCCCACCTGCCCAGAGAGGCCGGCCAGACCTGCCGCTTCTTGTTGCAGAACAAGAGCCCCACAGCCCGGGGAAGCAGCAGCGGCCCAGAAGAGCTGGGGGTGCTGCCAGAGGAGGAAACAGCTGGTGACGACGAGGACCGGGAGAAGGAGATACTCATTGAGCGGATCCAGTCCATCAAGGAGGAGAAGCAAGTGTCCTCTGTCCCCTTCCCACCCTCGTCTGCACCATCCAGCCCCCATCCACTGGTCCCTCCACTGTGCACAGGGGACCTGGACGTTAGGGAGGCTGACAGGCCAAGCTCAGTCCCTCGTCCAGGACCCATCTCGTGGAGTGCTGTTGTCCTAAAACACAGCTTGGGGCTCTGTTTAAACCCTATGCTTGACCACAGGGCACCATGGTGGCCCACAGGGAAAGGAAGGGCAACGGGTGATGTTCAGATTTTGTCTTAAAGGTGTCCTTAGCTAGGGTAACCGAGTAATTCGTTGTCTAGTTGAAATGTGAGTGTGAAAGGGAGTGCTATTAAAAAATTATGCCAGGAGAACAGGCATGAGCCAGGGCACCTGGCCACAGTAGTCTTACAGAGTAGGGTGCTCCAGGCAGAGGGAACAGTACATGCAAAGGTCCTGATGCAGGAGCTCCTCATTTGCTCAGTACTGGGCCAGATGCCTGGCTGCCCTCAGCACCCTGACACCTTCTTCCCATGAGCTTTCCATGGCCGGGGGTTATTTTGGGCCAGGGGTGCTTTGGAGGTGGGAGGTTCTGGGAGCGGGGCATCCCATCCAGTACCAGGACACCAGTACCAGGACATCCAGTACCAGGATCCTGTCATCCGGGCACTTTCCATGAGGTGGTCTTTCACCATTGGGACAGCCTTAGACATGTGACCCCCATCACCCCAGGGAGGACATCACCTACCGGCTGCCAGAACTGGACCCTCGGGGCTCCGACGAGGAGAACCTAGACTCAGAAACATCAGCCAGCACCGAGAGCCTGTTAGAAGAGCGAGCCGGGCGGGGGACCTTGGAAGGTCAGTATTAAGGTAGTGTCTGCTTTTTTCCTTCCCGTGACCATCCCTGGCAGGCCCCAGGGCGAGGGTCCATCTGCTGGCCCTGAAGCTACAGTAACCCTGCTGTCTGTCTCTCAAAAGGGCTCCCCGCACCTGCTCTCCCTAGTCCCAGCACGCCTGCCCCAAGCCCCCTCCCCGAGGTGGCTGCCCCTCCAAGACGAAGGCCGTCGTCCTTCGTGACGGTCAGAGTGAAGACCCCCCGGCGGACCCCCATCATGCCCACAGCTAACATCAAGCTCCCACCCGGCCTGCCCTCCTACCTCCCTGGCCGGGCACCAGGTGCCCATGAGGCCACCGCCTCAGTGAGGCGCCGGGAGCCACCTGCCCGCCGCCCAGACCAGGTACACTCTGTGTATATCACGCCGGGTGCTCACCTGCCTGCACAGGGCACTGAGGAGACCCTGGACGAGGACAACCCACTGCCTGGGGCCAAGCGGAGGTACTCAGACCCCCCAACCTACTGCCTGCCCCCCACCTCGGGCCAGGCTAACGGCTGAGGGTCTGCAGTGCCAGAATCTGCACCTCTAAGGATGGCCCTGTGCCAAAGCTCCAGAGCCAGCATTCAGCTCTCCGAGAAGGATCCAGAATGAAAAGCTCCAAGAGCGATGTGAGGTGGGCACCGGCTCCCCGTGCAGAGTCCAGGCAGCGAGAGGCCGGCTGGGGCTGACGCCCGACATTGCACAGAGGCACTGCCCAGAGCTCTGAATCCTGGCAGGCAGCCTGGCCTCTCCCACCTGCCCCTTTTGTACGGTTGTACGGTAACTGTTACTTTGTGCCTGGTTTACATAACTTTTAAACTGTAACAGCCTTAACAGAAGACCAAATTGTTTTTTATATGTGTATGTAAAACTTTTATATTAACACCCTTATAACCTGGACACAAGACTAAAGAGCAAAGCCCATACAAGCCACCCCACCTTGAAGGCTCAGGCCCGCGCTGACAGCTCAGGGGGCATCCATGGACCAGGACCCTGCAGCAGGGTTTGGACATTTGGGGCACCTGACTGCCCAGAGTCTGTCCAGCGCTCATCCTGTGACCCGGCCAGCGGCTGCCTGGCCCACGTGCATTCAAAGGAGCAGTAGAGTCTTCCATGGGGATCCAGGCTGTTGGCTGGAGCCAGGACATAAGGTGGGGGATGGCCTCTACCCAGGGCACCACGGACTTCACATCCAGGGAGACTCGAATGTGGCCATCACCCCACTGTCCACCGTTCCCTGACTGGAGGAAGCTGCCCTTGGCACTGCCCACACCGTATGGTAGAATTGGAGCCTTTGACTCAGGACCACTCACAGGCTGGGAGAGCAAGGCCTGTGTTTGCGTGTCCCTACAGGCCTATAGTGACAGCCTGGGGATCTCTGGAGTAGGGCTCCCCTCTCTCAGGCTCCGCTCATCACCAGACACCTGGACAGATGGCCCCCGTCTGGAAAGAGGTGCCCCACAAACCATGTGAAATTAAAAAAAAAGTGCCTGAAAAGTGTTTGCATGTGATTCCTGCTCAGACCTGCTTGGGGTTGGAGGTGCATAGGCCAGCAGGTCTCGGGGTTGTACACCCTGCAGTCTCGGGGTTGTGGCCTTGTCTCAGAGGACCTGCCATGATCCTCCAGCAAACTGCTGCTGTTAGTTAGAATGTCACACATAATCCTCACCTGAGCGAGGTGGGCCTGCCGGAGGTGCGTGCATATTGATCCAGAAACCAGGGGGAGCAGGGAGTTACTGGAGCGGCATTCAGTGAGAGAAGCCTGCTGTCCTAGGAGCTGCCCCATTGCCGTTTCACCACCCGGCCTCCCCCAGCTGGGCCATCTGCCCTGGGATGGAGGTGGAGGGCAATTTCTGGTGGGCCCCACAGAGCCAGGAGCAACCTTCCCACAGACAGGCTCCCAGGCTGCAAACATGGGCAGTTGTGGGACCTGGCTAGTAGATGGCGTCCCTGAGGGCGGGCAGCCAGTGGGAACTGGCTAGCAAGTGGGGGGCAGTGACGAATGGGAGTCCAGACTACACATGCGGGAGAGCTGGGGGGCTTTCCAAGGTCACACCACTGGGATGGGGTGTGGCTGGGTTTCAAAACCCACTCAGGGTGCCTCTAGAGCCTCCCTGTATCCACCCTGGGTTTGGTCTCATTCATTGTATCCTTTGAGGACACCAGGCCCACTAATGTGACTGGGACATAGGTGATCTGAGGTCTGGGAAGATAAAGGTGTTGCATGCCACAGTCATCCCTGTGAAGCCTCCATCTTCACCCTGTCCACTCCAGGAGGGGGCTCGCAGGATGGGTCTTGGCTCCCAGTGGGCTAGGACTGGGTTCTTCCCACGGGGATCTGAGCCTTAGGGGTGACCTGGCCCCACCTCTCACTCCCAGGGCTAACCTGTGTCCGCTTCAAGCAGACACGGTCCCACTGCCCATTTCCCAAGGGAGGAAACGCCCAGAAATGGCGGGAGTTGGAGTCAGAGTCAGAGCTGGGACCCAGAAGCTCTTAACCGCAGAAGTTTGGATGGTCCCCTAAGCTTCGGATTCTTAAGTCCCAGGCCAAGGGCTCTCTCCCTAACCCCCAGGAGAAATCGGGGAAGGCTGCCTGGATGCGGGAGAGCTCAGTGTGGGAAGAACCTAGACGGGTTAAGTGTAGTAGAGGAATTTTGAGCTAGGGGAAAGGAATGAGCAGAGGAAGCGGCATGTGGGCCTGACACCGAATGATGGTCCTCAACCCTTCCTGAGGGGTTAAGATGTTCGCGAGGAAAGCAGGCGATTTGGCCCTAAGTATGGATGGGATGGCCACTCCTTGAAACAAGACTACTTATGCTCCAAAGATGAGACAGAACGAGCGGGACACGCCAGCCCGGAAGGAAGTCAAGTAAAGGCACTTCCGCCCTCGCTTAAGATGTCGCCGGCGGAAGGGGCGGGGTACCGCCGGGTGGTGATGGCCGCGTCGAGGCTAGAGCTGAACCTGGTGCGGTTGCTGTGCCGCTGCGAGGCGATGGCAGCAGAGAAGCGGGACTCGGACGAGTGGCGTCTGGAGAAGGTGAGGGGAGCCCGGGCTGCTGCGTAGAGCCCGACTCCGGTAGGGTGGTCCTCGGGGTTAACAGCCACTAGGCCGGTCTCCCCCGCCCCACCAAACGCTCTGGCCACGCCCCTTCCGGTCGGCTCCGCCACGTCCACCAGCTACTTCCGCCCTCGTCCCTGGGCTCTTCTGGCCCCGCCTCCTTGACAACTGGCCCCTCCTATTTCCCGGCCCCTCCCCCTTTCCCAGCCCCGCCCTGTCCTAGCCCCGCCTTTTGTTGTCTCTGCCCCTCTTCGGGCCGGATGGGGGTTATTCGGGGGACCCGGCTAACACCCACTTTCTCTCCCCAGTACGTGGGAGCCCTCGAGAACATGCTGCAGGCCCTGAAACTCCAAGCGAGGTGAGTACAGGCGGCCATAGGGGTTTTAAATCCGGGGTGGGAGTGGAGGCCAGGGGGCCCTCTCCTGTTGGGAGACCCCTGGGCTCCATCCCTGCTGGGACAGCTTCTCTGAACTGGGGACAGCGGACAGGTTTCCTTTTTCCACGTCTCCCGTCATCCAGCAAACCGGCCTCCGAGGTGATCAATGAATATTCCCGCAAGGTAGACTTTCTGAAGGGGATGCTGCAGGCGGAGAAGCTGGTGAGCAGGGGCACCTCTGCTTCTTCGGCCCTTATCATGTTCTCCTGAGTCCCGCCCCTCTGGTGACTCCTCCTCCTTCTTCTGCAGACCTCCTCCTCTGAGAAGGCGCTAGCCAACCAGTTCCTGGCCCCTGGCCGTGTGCCAACCACAGCCAGGGAGCGGGTGCCCGCCACCAAGACTGTACACCTGCAGTCACGGGCTCGGTACACCAGTGAGATGCGGAGCGAGCTGCTAGGCACGGTAGGGCTCCCTCCCTGGTCCCTGGGAACCTTTCAGTCAGGGACAGGAGTTCAGTGCCTGGGGATGGCCAGAACAACAAATACTATCACGTACAAGGACCCTAGGGGACCCAACAGCCTCTGCCCTAGGCCATAAAACAAGGTTTCCCAAAAGAAGGGCATTGTAGCCAGGGCTTTGCTAGAGGAATGAGTTTGTTTGGTACAAGGCAAAAGTGGTACGCATCTTGTTAAGCCACAGAGTTGGCCCTGTGCAAGCTAGGAGAGTTTGGCTCCTAGCTTCCCACTTTACACAAATAGACAAGATTTTTTTCATCTGTAAAATAGGATGACAGGTGCCTTTCTGAGCACTTTACGTAAATCAGCGAAACCCTTCAAAGTATAAGCTGTTGTCATTACCAGTTTATAGATGAGAAAACTGAGGCTCAGAAGTCATAGGACGTGCCTAGGTCCCTGACTAAGGGCTCAGAAGTTCTGAGAGCAGAAAGGACAGGTTTGGGAGCATAACAGGGTAGGTGACTTCCTGCCTGTCGCTTTTTCCCACAGGACTCTGCTGGAGGTGAGTCACCCTGAGTAGAACAGGACTCAAGTCCTTAGCTGCTTGGGACAGGACATGTGTCCTTGCTGCCCGCCATCCCTCGTGCCTCATCTAGCTGCAACAGGATCCTCTGCATCCCAGAGAGAACATCCCTGGGGGCATCGCCAAGTCATGCCTAGAGGGGGTCTGGGAAGAGAGGAGGTGGCCCTCAGAGGAAACAGGAGGGAAGGAGGGACCTGGGGCCTAAGAAAACCCAGATGGGGGTGAGGAAAACATCCCAGACAAGAGGGCAGCAGACAAGATGGGCAAGGGCCTTATGGGTAGCAGACCCATAATGCTTAGGAAGCTGGAACACAGGAAACCAATCCTCTCCTTCCTGCTTGGCCTGTTCTGCTTCCAGAGCCAGCGCTGGACGTGAGAAAGAGAATGTGAGTATCTTCAGCCCTTGGGCAGAACTGCGGGGGCAGGGGGGCTAGACAAACCTTGAGCCACTGAGGCGCCACTACAAACATCTAAACCACCCATCAGTTGACACTTCTGAGAATGCTCTTCCCAGAAACCAAAGTAAAGAAGGGGAAACTGAGCCCCAAGTAGGACAGTGGCTGTAGCCATCACTTGTGGATTCCCTGGGAACATGTTGGTCTCTTCCCCTCCTCCACACGATCTCATGTCCACCCGTCCACCCACGTGTGGGGTCAGTGGGGTGGCAGGGCCCAGGCCAGGGGATGAGAAGCAGTCGGCAGCCGAGCTAGACCTCGTCCTGCAACAACACCAGAACCTCCAGGAGAAGCTGGCAGAAGAAATGCTAGATCTGGCCCGGAGCCTAAAGACCAACACACTGGCCGCCCAGAGTGTCATCAAGAAGGACAACCAGGTGTGAGGACTATGGGGATTCTGCAGCCTCTGCCCTGGGGCATCAGAGTTTTCCCAGCAGAGGGGTCCTGTGGCTGGGGCTTGGCTGGATAAATAGTAGGAGCTTGGTAGAAGGCAAGAAATGGCATTCCTAGCAGAGGAGACAGCACCAGCAAGCAAGGGCCAAGAGGTGCTGACTTGCCCCAGGGCAGTGGGGAGAGGCCACACTCGATCCCAGTCCTATTGATAACCCGCCCCACCTCACCCACAGACCCTGTCACATTCACTCAAGATGGCTGACCAGAACCTGGAGAAGCTGAAGACAGAATCAGAGCGGCTGGAGCAGCACGCACAGAAGTCAGTCAACTGGCTGCTCTGGGCCATGCTTATCATAGTCTGCTTCATTTTCATCAGCATGATCCTCTTCATCCGTATCATGCCCAAACTCAAATAAAGACTTGGCCCAGCCCACCCCATCTGTCCTCTGTCTGCCCTCCACCCTTGTCCAGATGTACCCTTTGGGGTGGACAACAAGATAGGAAGGCCCTTGGAGGTCCCCAAGAGCCAGAGAGTACTTGAGCAGGGGAGGAAGAAGATCAGGCTTTGGGCGGGAGTGGTGGCTCAGCAACCCCCTCCCCATTTCCCACTGGTACCTACCCCACACTGGACAAGGTGGGGCCCCTAGAGGCCCTAGGAGTCCCCAGTGTGGTAGAGTCAGAGCAAAACACAATACCTTCAGCCTGTGGAGTCGGGGTGAGACCTGGAGGGTGGAGAAGGAATGGGGCCATCCCTGGAAGTCAGCCTGGAGGAGGGACATTGGTGCTGGGCCTTCCTTGCAATTGAAGGTGATAATTCAAGGGCCGCGCTCAGCACAGCCTAAGTTCTCAGGATATTGCAGATGTGCTTCACACCATTACTCAGCAAACAGCACGGTTGGTGCAGGCCCTGCTCTGCCCAAGCCATAGTCTCATTTCAGATGATAACTGGGTGGGCACTGGAATTGGGACCCTGGAATGGATCGTGAGTGGGAGTCCAGGGGAATAGTGGGTCTTGGCCTCTGCCCATTCTCACTCCAGACTTTGGGGGCAAAGCCCCCAAAAGCATGGTGACCAAGGGAGCTCAGTGAGGGAGTGTAGACAGGTGCATGGGTGTATGTCTGTCCCAGACCCTTGGCAGCATGAGCAGGCACTGTGGGACACACATGAAGGTGCCCACACAGGAGTCCCATCAACACTGGTACAAAACCACCAAGCTTTTTAGAAGCTCTAATGGCAGCTTTTAAAAAGTAGATCACGAAAAAGAGGCTAATGCCTGAGACCCAGGAATAGTTCAATATTAGGAAGGCTGTCAATAGCCACATCAATGCAACAGGAAGCAAAACCATAGAGTAGGCGGTGTGAAATGGTCTTCTGTACCGTTGCTGAACCGTACAATGATCTGTTACAAAGGTCTCTTTAAGAAAGAGAGAGGTTTCTTCCTCTAATTTAACTGAAAAATCTCATGCCAAAAACAGCACTGAGTTTGATGGGCAGGCAAATACTGGAAGTTCTGCCATCAAAGTGAGGAGGTGGAGTGATGCCCACAGTCCACCCACATCCCCCAGTGATTTAACATTGTCTGGAGGTGTTAGTCAATACAATTGAGCAAGAAATGAGGTTGAGGGGCGGCCAGTTAGCTCAAATGGTTAGAGCTCGTGTTCTTAACAAGAAGGTTGCTGGTTCGATTCCAGCATGGGATGGTGGGCTGTGGCCCCCCAACTAGATTGAAAACGCAACTGGACTTGGAGCTGAGCTGCACCCTTCACAACTAGATTGAAAACAATGACTTGACTTGGAGCTGATGGGTCCTGGAAAAAACACAGTTACCCAATCTTTTATTTTTAATTATTTCTAAAAAAGAAAAAAAGTGAGATTGAAAAGTGAGAAAAGTGGCAAAATTATTTGCAGATGATATGATTGTCTATGAAAGACCCAAACTAAAAAGCTATTTTAATAATTCAGTAAACTAGTAAAGGACTTGATGAGTATTTAAGTTAGTTTCCTATAGTAGTTTCAAAACAACTGCAAAATATATTGGAAGATCCCGTCTATAAAGCAACAAAAAGATAACACTACTTGGCTAAACTAACTTCAATATAGGAAGAGCTGCAAAAAATCAACAAGAAAAAGATTTGCAAGAAATAGGAAAAGAAATACAAATAATTTGTAAATTTTTTCACTCACCAGATTAGGTGAGATTGAAAACTTTAGAAATACATTTGTGGAAAACCATAATAACATTAGGGTTGCAAAGGCTTTGGGAAAACCGTTTCTTTAAATGCTGGTCAGAGCATCAACACCTCACTGAAGAACAACTTGACAGTATCTTTGCAAATTGAAATGCACAGATCCCTTTGCCAAGCAATTCCACCTCTATGGGTTTATACCACAGATAATCCTCCCACAAATGGCCAAATAAATTTGCACGTGAATATTTTTGCAGTATTGTCTGTAGTGAGGAAAATGTATCTGTTTGTCATTGAATTAGGATCTTTCCATTAGGAGACACAATTAAGTGCTGCTTCTGGAGACAGGGATGGATGAAAATTTCACTTTTGCCCTATGCGTCTTTTCTATTGTTTGAATTTTCTAAGCATGCCTCTAGTGATTAGAGACGTATTTTAAAACATAATTGCCTTGTAAATTGATTAAGTGCAATTTCGCCACAACCACCGGTTTTTCAGACTAATAAACTGTGGGCCTGAGAGAGTGAGTCACCAGCCCCAAACACAGAGACCCTCGGGTCTCCGCTGGACTCGAATCTGCGCTTCAAGGGTGTGAGCGCACTTCCCCTGTCGCCAGGCCCCGCCCCTCCCGTCAGCCCCGCCCCCCGCTTTGCGGAGCAACTCGGCCAGTTGGGTCCAGTCTGCAGTTAATGCACAATCCGGATTCAGGCGGCCCTGAGAGTGGATCCAGGCACGGAGCCCCAGACAGACACTGGGACAGGTGACCCCCGACGGGAGTTGTCCAGCGGGGACGGGGGCCGGGGGGGCTTCTCAAGGGCGTTGTCCGTGGGCTGTATGCGCCTCATTTGGCGAGGATGCGGCAGCGCTGGGGTTAACGCGAGCCCGGCACGGGATACGCGGAGGCGTCATGGTCCATTTGCATAGCGCCCTTCCGGGTTACTATCGGGGTGCTCTGAGACCAATTGCGTGCGTCTATGCAAATACGATGGGGCTGGGAACGCGCTCTTGGCTGGAGAATTGGCCGCCACTGGGTTCGCCTCCAGGCGCGTTCTTCCCCTGTGTCCACAGGCTGCCCGTCGACCACACCCGCCACGCGCGGGCCGCGACGCCACCCGTAGGACCTGCCCGCCGGCCCAGGGACGCCCAAGCGGCCCCTTCCCCAGGCAGATGCCCACCCAGGAGCCCCCCAAGACTCGCGGCTCCCGGGGGGACCTGCATACCCGCCCGCCTGACCGGGGACCCCCGGTGAGTCTGAACGGGAGGAGGGTCCCCAGGCCGAGTCTAGGCAAAGGATTCATTCCCCCCAGTTTAAAGGATCCCGGC
This sequence comes from Rhinolophus ferrumequinum, assembly GCF_004115265.2. Lineage (NCBI taxonomy): Eukaryota > Metazoa > Chordata > Mammalia > Chiroptera > Rhinolophidae > Rhinolophus > Rhinolophus ferrumequinum. The sequence goes on from NC_046301.1 coordinate 50,461,996, forward strand.
TTCTCCATACCCTCGTTAACTCCGAACCACGATTCCTGCGGCGTCTGCAGAGACTGATACCTCGAGGCCTCAAAACCAGCGTCTCCCGTCCTCTGTGCCAACCCCAGGCAGGAGCCTACAGGGCACGGCCCAAGAAGATTGTATTTGAGGATGAGCTGCCCTCCAGACCCGTCCTGGGCACCAAGAAGCCCGTTGGATCCATCCTTGGGAGGCATATGCCTAGGCCCCACTCATTGCCGGACTATGAGCTGTGAGTGTCTCTCATGTTGTTGCTGGTGCCTGGGAACAGGAAAGGGATACAGAGGCTGAGACTTTGACAAGTGAATAAGTGTTAGCCAATTAGTAAGAGAAAAGGGGGGTTTTGATCAGGGAGCCCAGAATGAGCAAAACAAAACACATTACACTGATTTGGGGAAAGGCAGGGGTTCTTTACACTCACGCTCTGCCCCACTTTCAACCCCTCGCAGAAAGTACCCAGCAGTGAGCAGTGAGAGAGAACGAAGCCGCTATGTCGCGGTGTTCCAGGACCAGCATGCAGAGTTCTTGGAGCTCCAGCAGGAGGTGGGCTCTGCACAGGCAAAGCTCCAGCAGCTGGAGGCTCTGCTGACCTCACTGCCTGCACCCCGAAGCCAGGTGAGCAGCCAGATGGAAACCCCTACCCCACAGCCCTTCCAAGTGGCGGGCTCTGGCCTCCAGCACACCTGTTGGATCCAGGTTTCCAGACCACTTCATCTTCCAGGCTGGGCTGGCACCACAGCACATGGGACAACATCAGCCCTTGAGGTCCTGGTGGGTCACTGTGCCTCTCTGAGCCTCAGTTTCCCAATCCTTCTTTGGGTCCAGCATCCCTGAGTCACCCTCCTCTTTCTCCCCTTGCAGAAAGAGGCTCAAGTCACAGCCCATGTCTGGAGGGAATTTGAGAAGAAGCAGATGGTGAGTCATGGCCTCCTGAGTCCCACAGCCTGGCCTTTGGACCCCCAACACTTCCATGAGTGCCCAGTTTCAAGGAAAGAAAACCAAGGCTCAGAGAGGAAAAACAAAGGGTGGAGCAGCTCAAGGGCTGTAGATAGATTGCCACAAGAACTTCCCCGGCTCTCGCCCTGCCCAGGACCCCAGCTTCCTGGACAAGCAGGCTCGCTGCCGCTACCTGAAGAGCAAACTAAGGCACCTCAAGGCGCAGATCCAGAAATTTGATGACCGAGGAGACAGTGAGGGCTCTGTATACTTCTGAGCGTCCTGGCAAACAAGCAGAGGGACACATCGGGATGGGAGTCCCAACTTACTCTTGTTTCTCTATCTACCTCTCAGCCTTAGCTCTTACTCTTCCCCCTGATAGCAAATGCCTCAGTTTTGGAGGCTTAGCTCTGATGACCCCTCCTCCAGGAAGCCTTCCCAGGACCTCCTTTGGGAACCCCAGCCCTGACACCATTGGGACCCCAGATCCAGCCCATCCCCTGGAAGCAGGTCCTGCTTTCCCATCCCAGTGGAATAAACATTTCTTAAATACATGCTATGTATAGCTACTTAGCATTCAGTTGTCACCAAAAAGTTGTTCCTTCATTTTCCAGAGGAAAAATATCAAGGTTCCAAGATACAGGCTTGTCCAGCGTCTCCAAGCATGGTATGAACCCTTATCTGTCCAGGGGCCACCCTCTCCTCCAAGAGTCCCAAGTGGCCCTTCCAGTGGGAAGCTGAGGGGCCAACATCCAGCATCACCTCTTTGGCCAGGCTTGGGATGGTGGCGCCCCAGGGGCCAGGAGTTTCCACAGGTCCAGTAATGGAGGCAGAGGACCCTAGCTAGAGTCTTGCTTGGGTAGGTTTCAGAATTCATTGGTGCAATGCTGGGGACCACCTGAAGGCGGCAGACTCAGCCTGGAATTATACAGGAGACCCTGATGCCAACCAGATAAATGGGTCCCTGTGAGTCTCCACTTCTGGGCACTACAGGCTGAATGGTGATTGACACCAGGCACTGTGTGAGCACAGTTCACACGTCAGGCCCTGGGTGGGGTTGGTTGGGACACCAGTAAGGCCAGGCTCCCTGTGGTAAGCTGACGGGAACCTATGGTAAGCTGATGGTAACCCAGCAGCTGTCCTCTTTGAGTCTTGGCCTTCCTGGAGAAGCCACAAGGGACTCCAGGAGGCAGACGTCAGGCAGGGAAGACAGTGCCAGCCACTGGGTCACAGAGAGGCCTCCGTCCGCAGATTGGTTCTCATGGAGTCCCATCCTCCGGGAAGACAGCCCTGGGCCAAGTGTGACAGAGCAATAACTGATGGCTGGGTGGCAATCTTAACCAGGGAGGCTCAAGATAACTTCTTGCAGGAAGGGCCATAAGGGTAAGTAAGGTTTTGTAGAAGTTCAGCAGTCAGGCCTGGACAGACGTCCAAGTCTCTGGCTTGGGAACTGAAAGCAAAACAGGTGCAGTGGTCTTACTCGGTCCTCAGATATCCTGTGAATCTGAAAAATGGGGCATTGCTGCCCAGTCTGACTAAAATGGACACACATTCACTTACCCACAGGATATCTCAGAAGCTGCTGACCCAGGGCAGGAACCAGTCCAGCTTCCGATGGGTTTCCAGTAGCCTCTCCATCCCACTCCCATTTTAGTCCCCTTCTGGGGGCAGGGCATACCCACAAGACCCTCATTCATTCTACAGGAAATGGCCTTACCACCTCCGTCTTCTAAGGCCTCTTCCCAGATGGACATGGGGGAGGCTGAGGTGCTAATGAGGAGCCTTTGGGAGCACTGGGACTGCCTTCAGGGTGAGACCCAAGTTCTTCCGTTTTCAAAGGGTCGTCTTTGATGGCGAGCTTGTCTCTCTGCCTGGCAAGACCTCAGTCAGGGCCAAGTGCCATCCACACCACTATCCAGGCCCTTTCTACCTACCCCCTAGAGCCACAGACCTGGCAGTAACTCCCATAGGTGCCTTTCCCACCCCAGAGCTGGTCTGCAAACTTGAAGTCAGGATGGCAAGGTCCCTGGTGACTTGTATCACCCCAGATCAATTAAGTCCCCATTTCAAAGTCTGTCCTTAGAGGTCCCCACCTTTCAAATGCCAATCTCTGAAACAAGATTTTTAGTTACATATGGACTCAAACTTGCTCAAGCACCAAAGGGGAAGTCTGGGCTCGTGGACCTGAAACAACCAGGGGTTTCAGGTATGGCTTGATCCAGGGGCTCCAAAGGCATCCTGGGAAATTGGTCCTCTTTTGGCTCTTCTTTGCTTTGATTATATCCTCCTAGTTCCAAATCTTGCCATCCAATCTCATTGGCCAGTTCTGGGCCACATGCTCTCCCTGAACCAATAACTGGCCAGGGGAATGGAGGGCTCTGTCTGGGCTGAAAACATGAGACAGAACTAGCCCCAGATGTTTGTCCTGAGGACACTGGGGCCCAGACACCATGATTAAGGGCTGACCAAAGAAAACAATGAGGAGCTTAAGGCATGTGTGAATTTATGAAGCTCACTTTCAGAAGCCAGAGGCAGAATTCGAACCTGAGCCATGTGTTGGGCTTAACTCCTACAGACACACTGGCCGACCTCAGGCCCCCTCTCACTGCCCCTAGCCTCAGTTTTCGCACAACACTGTCCAACAAAAACAGTAAGTAGGGCTCTTACTAGGCTGTGGGTGTTCCATGTGGCTGGGAGTGGGTCCCCATGGTAAGGTACCCTCCCCTCAAAAGATGACAGAAGCGGTGCAGGTAGGAAACACCTTTATTATTGGCCTTGATTCATTCATCATGTAGTGTCCAATGTGGATCACGTGTCCAGAGATGCATGGCACACTCGACCCCTGCCCAGCTGCAGCTGCCCCTCCAGTCCAGATGCCAGGCCTCTGTCCATCGTGCCAGGGAAGCCAACCCTACCGTCCCACGAGTTCATGCCTGGGGCGCTGAGGGACAGAACCGTCCAGGATTGGAACCTCAGTCCCTTGCCCACTCTTAGGGTTTCTGGGGAGGATGAAGCTGGAGCCTAGACGATTGATCAGTCATTTTTTTGGTTTCATGATCATTTAAAAAACAGAAAAGACAAACATTTCACAGTCTTTAAAAAATAGGAGTCTGAGGAGAAAGGCTGGGGTCCTCCGTGTGGCAGTCGCCCCTGAGGCCCAAGCAGCCGCATCCCATGAGGTCTGCAAACCCGACCACGGTGCCCAGGTCCTGTGCAATCACTGGCCCGAGCCGTAGGGCCAGTTGAAGGTACTTCCGGATAGCAACATGTCTCGGATCAGGGTCTCAATGGGCGTCTTGCCCACCAGGCGCATGAAGAACAGCTGGGAGATGAGGGAGGCAGGGACGGCACGCAGGGCAGGGAGCCGAAGCAGCAGGCGCCCGAAGCGCTGGGGCTGGGACGGGTACTGCGCCCGTACATACTCCGTGAGGGCCACCTGCGCCTTCTCCTGCAGGCTCTCCACGTGCGCTGGATCTGAGAGGCCACAGGCATCTGGGAAGACAAGAGCAGTCAGCTGGGGTGGGAGGTGGGAGAGGACGCAGGGTCCCAGAGGTGACTGGGGGCACCACTCTGGGCTGTGGATATGGAGGGAGGGGGACCCTCAGGCGGTGGGAGGTAGGGACCTGGGGCACAAACGGTGGTATCTAAGACGGTGTCAGTCCTCAAGAGATAGGGAGGTGGCTTCATCTGAGGACAATGACACAAAGGTGCAGACAGGGATATCTCAAGGGTGGATGGGGCCCCAACTGAGGCGTTGTCATGGAGAAAAGCTCTTATCAAGCTCAAAGGGAAGCGGGGGGCGAGGAGTGCACTTGGGGAGGAAGGCAAGACCCAGAGGGGCCTGGGGCGTGAGTGAATGTTGACAGCATCTAGATGGGGTCCCTTGAAGGTGGGGGGTAGAGGATTATTCTGGGGAAAGGAGCGCAAAGCCATTATTTATCAGATGAAAGCCACCTCCTAAAATGGCCTGATCTGGTTCTGCAACCCTGGCCCCAAGAGAACACCGAGTGGGGTCTGGAACCTTCCAGAGTAGAGCCAGCTCTGTCACCAGTCCCTAGAATTAGGGAGAGCGTTGACTGCTGGAGGCTACAGTTGGCAAGGAGGGTACTAGGACAGCCCCTCCCCTGGATGGGAAAGGCATCCAAGCCACACCCCTTCTCAATCCCGGGCAGCCCTGGCCACCTGGAGGTTGCCAAGGGGGCAGGTTGCGGGCCCTGGGTCAGAGGTCAGGGATCACAGGAATTAGGGAGTGGAGGATCCAGAACCAGGTGTCAGGGTACCCCTGCCTAGTAGCCCTTCGTAAGTGCTCAGTAAATAGGAAGAGCCCCCTGATCTGGGGGGCTAGCGACAGAGGGTTTGGAGAGCTAGAGACCAGGGAGTGGGGGGCAGAGGGGCCAGACCAGGTGTCAGGGACCTCCCCTCCCATTCTGCTGGTATGAAGAACGCTTTGATGAGGGTATGGGGAGTGGGGGACCGTCTCAGGGAGCCCAGAAAAAGAGAGAGAGGTTGTGGGAACCTGAGTCACCAATTCAGACCCAGCCTGGGGTCTGAGGAGCCACAGTCATAGCTCTTAGGGAGACCTGGGATCCAGGCTGGGGGCATCAGGATGTCACACGGCCTGCATCACCTCCTCCACTGCCTCCATCAGCGCTCACTGCATGTGCAGGGCCACAGGTCTGGCAGACTGGAGGTCACGGAGTGGAGGGCTATGGGGTCGCAACCTCCCCTCCCCCTCAGGAACCCCCTAGCCACTCCTTGGAGCGCATCTCACCGGGCGTGAAAAGCGCGATGGCCTTGAGGCAGCCGTACTCTGCGGAGTCGACCTGCAGGCGACCAAGCTTGTCCACCTGCTCCTGGAAGGCGCGCACCTGGTCCATGAAAGCCACCGCGCGCTCGGCGGCCATGGGCGCGGCGTGCAGACCAGCCGCAGCCAGCAGCGGCGCCGTGTGCAGGGGCAGCGCCGCCTGCGCTGCGTTCAGCACGAACAGCTCGCTCCAGCTCAGGCGCAGCAGCGCCACCTGATCGGCCACCGGCAGGTCGGGGAAGAAGGGTGCGTGACGCGCCCACTCCACGGTGCTGAACAGCAGCCGCGCCGCCAGCTCACACACGTTGTCGATGCCCAGCACTGCTCCCGCCGCGCCGCCGCCGGCGCCGAAACGCCCAGCGGCAGCGGGGTAGGGCTCAGCGCGCAGCAGCTGCGCAATCAGCTCCGACACCGGCTGCCCTGGGAAGAGGTCCCCGCCCGCCGCAGCTGCAGCCAACGCCGAGCCTTGGGGACTGCCTGAGGAGGCGGCCACAGCGCCGGGCAGCGAGTGCGGGATGCGGCCGCGCTGGACGGCTGGGAGGGGATTGGAGATGGGCAGGAGTGAGGGGAAGGGGGCAGGAGGGAGGGAGGGGAGAAGGGAGACAGGAGATGGGGGGACAGGAAATCCGAGAGGGGATGGGGGCCAGGCGATGGGGGATGGAGGGGCATGGGAGGGCAGAGAAGGGAGAAAAGGGAGGAGGTCAGCCAGGGAGACGGGGTAGCAGGAAGAGGGAGGGGGGGAGAATAAGGGAAAAGTGGGTATCCAGAGAGTCATAGGGTACAGGTAGGGAGAAATAAAGGGGGGAAGGCAAAGTCATCAGAGGGTCACTCAACACCTCCCCTCCAAGGCCCACCATACCCAGCCTTTCTCTGGATCCCCAGCTCTACCCCATGGGCACTCAGCTTGTTGGGAGGCCAGGGGCCAGAGGCCTGCAGGACCTGTGCCTCCAGCCTGAGCCCCTGTCCGGCCCCCACCCCCACTCTACTTCCTGTGGACAGTCCTTCTGGGTGGGAATGGGACCATTGGGTGAGGAAATGTCATACATGCCCGGCCCCCTCCCACTGGACTGTGTGAGTTCCATTCAGCAGGGAGGGAGGCTTGACCTGTCAGTCATGTCTCCATATGTCAACCATAAAAGTGCCAGAGCTGAGAATGGGGACAGGGGAGGGGTACCTTCCCAGGCCTTGGGGACCCCTGGCCAGCCTATCCCTAAAGCAAATGATCTCTCCAATGGAGATGGAATTATTTCTCTAGTTCCCAGCCCATCTCCCAGGAGCACCTGTCTGTCTGGATCCCTGCAGTGGCCCCTGGGCTGAGAATGGAGTCCTGGACAGTAGTAGGTGCTCAATAAGCATAAGTAGTCTTGACTGTGAGGAGGGAGAGGACTCCCTGCAGGCCTCAGCCAGTGTCCCCAGTGACCAGCTGGGTGGGAAGAGGGGCAAACTGGGCTGGATGCCAGGCAGAGACTAATGAATGAGCTTTAATGAGTTGGCAGGCCCTGTCTCGTCACCTTGTCTTGTCAACCTGCTGTGGAGCAGATGGGGACGGGGACATGGATGGGAGCCCGGGGCTCAGGTTGAGCCTGGCTCTCGGGGGTGGGTGAACCTCCTCCTCCCCCCTTTGCGCACTTGGTTCTAAACCACCCCACCCCCCCACTCCTCCAAGCCCTGGCCATGTTCCCACCTCAGGGCCTTTGTACTTGCTGTTCCCACTTCATGAGCTCCCCTTCCGCAGCTCTTCCTCCTCATTCAATCCACACTATGTGGCTTCAAACCCAAACCACCACTCTGCTGCTCTAAGACCTTGGCAACTGGTCTTACCTCTCTACTGCCTGTGCTCAGTTTCCCCATCTGTTAGATTTAGGTGATGATGATGATGACACAATCACTGAATTACGTAAGAATCTATCTTATTTGCTTAGAACAGCACTTGGCACATAATGAGGGCTAAATGGATAACAATTCAAGCCAAGAAACATTTATTGAGCAACTTCTGTATGCCAGGACCTGGTCTAGGCACTGAGGATATGTCAGAAAACAAGACGGTAGTCCCTGCCCTCGGGGAGCAGACATTCTGGTGGGGGAGCAAGTAAATTACAGAGCCAGGTAGATAGTATGAAATGAAAGAGAATGCCAAAGGCTAATCGGGAGAGGTTTTTTTTCTGAGGAGGTGCTGTTCGAGCAAACCTTAAAGGAAGTGAGATAGGAAGCCATGCAGCTGTCTGGGGGAAGAGCACTCCAGGTAGAGCAAACAGCCTGTGCAAAGGCCCTGAGGTAGGGCTGTCCTTGGGGCATGAGCTATGATTATGATGATATCTACGCTTGAGACTAGAGATCAGAAGCCCTGATTTGAAATACATCAGGATTTTAGGTCAAATGGACAAGTGGAGGCAAAGTCCATGAGAGGGGAGGAGACAAGAGAGTCACCTCAAACTTAAAAAGACCAACCAGAGTGATTAGATGATTTTAAGAGACACTCTGAGCAGCCATTCCCAGCTTTTTCTGGAAGCCCAGCAGAGAAGAAACCAACTTTAGACCAGGGGAGACTCAGGGTAGATGTAGTGAAGAACTGCTGGCCTAGCCTGTGAGAGTCCAGGCAGACATGATGCCCAGCATGGGGGCCAGACCTGTTCTCGAGCCCCCAGGCTCTGGGTGGAAGTCTCTGGGTTCCACTTCATTTCTAAGGGTGGATATCTAAGCCCAGCTGCCAGCACATGTCCACCCAAGTCCCTGGGGCAGGGACAAGAGGCTGGGCCTCCCTCTAGCTCCCAGGGCCCAGGGTCAGGCGGAAGGACAGGCTGCCCTTTGACTTAATCGGGTGAGTTCCTGCCTTGGGCAAACACAAAGCAGGGGTGGAGGGCAGGGGGAGGGAGAGCAAGGCAAATAAAAAAATACATCCTTGTTCAGAAAGCCATGGCCAGGAGGCAGAGGGCATCATTGAGCCAGAGCACCTGCCTCGGAGACTGGGGTCTGGACAATAGTCCTCACGGGGGCCCACGTCAGGGCGTCCCTTGTACTATAGCTCCAGCTCCAGCACAGCCACCAGGCGGCCACAAATAATCGGATTCCTCCAGCCAGGACCAGACTGAGGCCCGCAGGAGCTCGGATCAGTGGTAACAAGGTTAGCAGGAGCCTGACCCCAAGAGAGGGAGTGAAAGACGGGTTGTTTGTCTATGCCCTGCCTGCCCCACCCCAACACTCACCCTCCTTCCTCATGCCCACCCGGAAGCACTTCTTGAGGCGGCAGTATTGGCACTGGTTCCGGTGATGCTGGTCAATCTGGCAGTCACGGTTGGACCTGAGGGCACACAGAGGTCACCGTGGGGGTCACCATGACACCCACGTCCTGCTCCTTGAGCCATCCTGTGAGCCTCCTCTCAAGATTGCACCTGGGAAATACCAGTGTCCCCCCACCCAGGGCTGGGCCCCAAAGGGGTGCACTGACTAGGCCTACAGATCTGCAAAGAGGAAAGATGAGAGTAACGCGAATTGGAGTCTGTGGCAAAGCGTATTAGCATATTGAAACTGGGTTTTGAAGGATGAACAGTTCCCCAGGTGAATGGAAAGGCAACTGCAGGCAGAGTACAAGGAGACCAAAAGGTTGGAAGTGTGACTATATGGAGGCCTAAGCAGTCTCATTTGACATGGTCATTGTCAGGCTGAGGGGCGAGGTCTTTGTCCCAAGGGCAATGTGAGAGCACAGAAGGTACAGTCAAGGAGCGGGTGTTGTGAACTAAGAGAGTAGAAGCCAGGCCAGACGAGGGCCAGTCCTCTACGGGGTCACAGCACTGTGGGGCCCCATCTTAACTGCCGTGTACAAGGCCACCGGCAATGAATGAATGAATAAATGAACGAACGAATGAATGAATCAACTCCTGTCCCCACTTTAAGACCCCATACCTACATCCCTTCCTCTGGGAAGACTTTCCAACTCCTAAGTGAACCCAAGAAGCTTCTTCCTGGAGGCCCCCAGAGAAGGGTTGGGATGAGACAGGTGACCCCACCCTGCAAGGCCGTGAGGTCCCTGTCCAGAGTCAACCCCAAGCAGGAGGATTCAGATGCTTGTTCTTCAAATGTCCCTAGCACATTTCCCCTTGGCCCCTGCCCTTCCATATTTCTCTCCACCCTGGGTTCAGGGCTCTTCCAGGCCCAGACCTAGGGCAGAAACCCCTGGGGTTCCAGCTGGGGACCAAGATGGTCACCCAGAGACAGTAACAGAGTGAAACACTCGATAAAGTTAAAAATCAAATACATCTCAGCTGGGCATGCAGCCCTGACCCCGGGATGGCAACTTCTCCACCAAGCCTCGGTATGCTCATCTGGAAAAGGGAAGCCAGATACCAGCTCCATATGGGATGTGTTGGGTCTGAGGGGCTCTGGGGAGGGCATCGGACCCAGGCCCCAGCCAGGGGTGCCAATGGCAGCTTTAGGAGAGCTGAGCCTCTGGCGGGGGTGGGGGTGGGGGGGGCTCTGAGTGCCTAGATCCTACAGTGGCAGCCTCTGAGCCCAAGCCTCTGGTCCTTGCCCGGCCCCAGCCCCCAGGAGGAGGCCCTTCTAGGGCAAAGGGAGCTCAGGCAGAACCAGAACAAAGCCCAGCAGGCAAGCAGTGGGAGGGTCCTGGGCAGCCGGCTGGAAACAGCCAAGCCTGGGGTGGGAGGGTAGGCAGGGGCCCAGCTCAGGGCCCCATGACCTCAGGGGAGGCCCTAAGCTTCTGCCTCAACTTCCCCAGCTATGGAGTCACGACAGCTCTCCTGGCCCTCCACAGGGGGAAACAAAGTTCTACCTATTATCCCACCTAAAGAGTACATGCTTGGCCCAACCCCAGGACCCAACTCAGCCTCCTCCTTGGGCTTCTGGCTTCCAGTTCAATTTGATCAGAGCCCTCCCTTGCTCACACATCCTCCATGACTCCCTGTGGCCCTCAGTCCAGCATTTCAGGCATACTCAGCTCTAACTCCTCCCATGCCTGGGGTAATCTCCTCTTACAACACTGCTCTCCCAACTTGCCACTGGGCATCTGGCTGGGCCAAACCCCTCATGATCTAAGGCCCACCTCCCATGGTCCTCCAGGCAGCCCTCCCTGACCAGCAGGCAGAGCCTCTCGCTCCTTCCTGAGATCCCAGCCCAATCCCTTCCTCTGGCTGAGCCCAGACCCCAACAGGCTGGGGGAATCTGCATCTCACTGTGTCTCCTCCAGACTGGGAGGACTGGGCTTGGAGCTTGGGTCTCTCCGGGAGGCTGGCATCATACCACCCAGCCTGGGCCCTGAAGGAACTTTGCTGAATCAATCTGAGGCTCAGAGAGGGGCAGTGACTTCATCTGGTGACACAGCACAGAACTTCTGAAGAAACTGCTAGCCCCTAACAATGCCCTCTTCCCACGTTGGTGCTCCCTGCCCCCGCTATCAGGGAGCCTCTGGGACCCCAAAACCTCCTGAGCGTCTCCCTTACCCTCCCTAAAGACCCAGCCAGAGAGCAGGCAGTTATTCCAGCAGCAAGAATGAGGCCAAAGTCTGGTGGCCCAGTTAGCACTGGAGGAGGCAGGAAGCCAGCTTACACACACACACACACACACACACACACACACACCCCAGACAGGCCCTGACCCCGGACCTGGGGCCAAACTCTAGGTGCCCAGGGCCCAGCCCAGTGGCCTCACCAATAAGCCCTCCCTGGGGTGGACCCTGATCCTGACTTAGCCGCCTCCCTTTTCCCCACCCGGAAGTCTCCTTTGCTAAGCCCCAACTAGGGGAGGGTCTCTCTCTGGGTAACCCAGGACAGACACCAGGCCCCCTCTGGGCCACAGTTTTGCACATATAGAAAATGGGGCTCCCCATACTTGCTCTGCAGAACCCAGGCATGTTCGTGGGGGACGAGCATGCGTACGGGCTTGCCCACTGAGCAAAAGGATGCTCACCCTCGAGTGGTGGGAAGGGTGCCCTGGGCTGGACACCTAACCCCAGCTCCAACCAGAGAAGCTAGCAAGGCCCCTCCCTGTCAGTGGGGACTCCAACCTAGCACAGCGCAGGCCTTCTTGGAAACGTTCACCCCACCCTGTCTCCTAGCCACCGAAGTTTCAGGGATTTTCCAGGAGCCCCAGGTCTGCTCCCACTCCTGGCTGCGGGGGTGGAGCAACAGAGGTGCGGTCAAATCCAGCCGCCCTCCCCGTCCTCCTCGCCCTCCAGCGGCAGTTTCCGGTGACCCAAGACCCAGGGTGAGCCTAGGGGGGTTCCCATCTGATGGGCAGCTCAGCTGCCCCCCACAGCAGGGCCCCCCATGCCAAGGAGGCCGCCCTGTGCCACCTCTGTCTTGCTCCCGCCTCCGCCTCTGTGGCCAGAGCGACTTTGGAAGTGATGTTTGACCCCAAGGGCGCGCCGTATTGATCCGCGCGGCCGCAGACAATGGCCCCTGGACGCTGCAAGCTGCACAGCCCATGTTTCACGTTCGATTCCCGCGGGGTCCCCGTGCAACGACGTTCCCAAAAGAAGGGGTGTCCTGGGGTTAGGGTCCCACCCCTAGCAGCACCCCAACCTCTGCCGGTACAGGAGATGTCCCCTCTCGGGAGAAAATAGAGAGAGGAAAGAGGAGCAAGGAACTGGGGCGGAAGGCGCAAGGGACCACCACCTGATGGGGGTACCTGCATCCATACAGTGCCGACTACATACACAATTTCAGGAATAAAATGGAGAGGAAAAGGGGCTGTACCCCTATCTCAGAGGGGGAGTGGAGGCCCAAGGAAGGTCAGCGCCAGGCCCAAGGTGACCGAGCAGGTCAGGGCCCGGGCCAGGTCGGGTCCAGGCGGCGGGGCGCGGATAGGGGTGCTCACCGACAGGTGTAGCTGAGGTTGCGGCGGATGCTCCGCTTGAAGAAGCTCTTGCAACCCTCGCAGGTGAAGACGCCGTAATGCTTGCCGCTCGACTTGTCCCCGCACACCACGCAGTCCACCTGCAGCCCGGGCCGCTCCTCGTCGCCCGGCTCCGCGTCGCTGGCAGCGCCGGGGGGTGAGGCCGAGTCGTCCTCAGCCGCGCGCGGGTAGCCTCCCGCCTTGTCCACACCGTTCGTGTCGCCGCCGCCGCCGGGGCCGCCCCAGCCGCCGGTCACCATGGCCATAGCCCCAGGGCAGCGGGGCCGGGGCGCCCCCTCCGCGCTCCTCCCTCCGGGCACCCCTGTCGGCCCGGGGGACTCTACCCGGTGCGCATCCGGCCCCGGCGCGCGGGGGGCTCCGGCTGCACCCCCCAAAAAAGTTTTGCAGCAACTTCCTGCGGCCGGTCCGCGCGCCCGGACGGAACTGGTCGGGCCGGTTCCAGGCCAACTTTCCCACGCGTGCGCGGGGCCGGGCCCCGGGCCGGGGGGGCACGCTAGAGGCGCGAGCCGGGGGCCCGGAGGACTCGCGCCCCGCCACCCTGGGGCACCGGCGGGGGCGCGCGGGCCATGGCCCGGCCCGGGCTGAGCGGGGGGCGCCCTCTGGCCTGGCCGCCGCTCGGCCCGGGGCTGCGGCCAACTTAGCGGGCCGCCATCCGGGTGCCGGAGGCCTGAGGGAAAGTTTGGCCGCAAGTTGCGCGGCCGCCCGCGGCGAGGGGGAGGGGCGGCGGGCGCGCGCCCGGGCCGGTCGCCGCGCCCCCTGGGTCCCCGGCTCCCCCAGGCGGCTGCTCTGGGCCTGCAGCGCCGCGAGCCGGCGCTTCCCGAGCTGCTGCCCCCGCTGCGGCCGAGCCTGCCAGGCCTGGGCCTGCACCTGGGCCCAAGCCTCGCTCTCGCTGCCGCCGCCGACCCCGCGCGCCGGCCTCGCGTTGCGGCCGGTTTGACACACAACGTTCCATTCGCGGGGCGGGCGGGGGGCGGGAGCGGGGGCAGGGGCGCGCGCCGCGGGCTGGGGGCGGGCGCTCGTTGCCCCGGCGACGGCCGCCCTTATAAGGGCATGGGTGGCCGTGCGCGGCGCCGGGTGCCCAGGCCGGCGGGAGGGGCGAGGGCGGAGCGCGGGGCCGCTGGGTCTGACCCTCCCCCTCCCCCCGACTTCCCCCACCATCCCATCCTCGGTTCTCGGCTGGGCTCCAGCCTTAACCCCTGCCGGGCCGCGGCGGGAACCTGGGCAACCGCTGCCCTCTGCCCTTCCGCAGCCTCGCCAAGATACCTCCTCTCCAAGGCCCTCCCCTCCACCTCCGGCCTTGGACGTTGGGTCGCTCTACCGCCCTCGAGGCGCCCCTCGGACGCCCCCCCTGCCGGACAGAAGCGATAATGGGGGTCCAGTTGCACCCGAGGGGCATGGCCGCACGCAATACACGCGCGCGGCCGCGCAGACTCGCGTCCACACACCCAGGGGCATTGCCTTGCACAGTTGCAAGATGGATTGTTTGCTTCCCCTTCCAGAAAGTCGCTGCGTCCGACCCCCACCCACCCTGTCTCTGCTTGGGCGAACACCTGGTGCTCGGAATCTCCAGGGGGAAGGGACGTGGTGGTCTGCGACTGGCGGGGGCGTGAGGTCAGGGGGCCCCTCGCCAGAATTTCAGGCCTCTGGGGGCAGGGCGTCCACCCGCCTGCGAAGTTGGAGGCGACAGGAATGCCCACCACCCCTGTCGGGGCCTGCCCCTTCCCCTTTAATTTCCTTTTCTTTCTGTGCTTTATAGAAAGGGCTTGGCCAGGAGGCCGGCTGGACTGCAGATGTCTATTCCAGGCTCCCGGAGCTCTCCTCCCAGCTGCCGCTCGCCTGCACTCCCCGCCCCCGCCAACCCCACCCAAACCCTGGGCTAGAGCCGACCAGCATTTATTAAGCACCTTTTATATGCCCCCCGTCCCCCCCTCCCGCCATCCTGGCCGGAGAAGTCTGAGCCTTTGGGCTCAGGGCCTGTTAACATTTAACCGGCTGGGAAAGCCCTTCCTGTGGTGACCTTTCACCTTGGAGTCCCGCAGGTCCAGTCGCCTGGCCTTATCTCCTGCCCTGCCCAGAGGCCGAGGCCACGTGGCTGGGCCTCTGAGGGCTGCGGGCAGGAGAGCAGTGCCCTTTGCCTATGAGGCTCCTATGTACTCCTCTCTCAGGAAGGGGCCTTGGGAAAAAGCACCCCCTCTCCAGATGACATCTGAGGAGGCGCGGGGGAGGGGGAGGAGGAGTGCGCTGAGGGTGGGAGATGCTTAGAGATCATGAAACACTTAAAAAGGATACCAAGGTTCTGGGAAAGCCATCATAGCCATGCACGGTCCTGGGACTCTGCGCCTCCCAGGAAGGGTCTGGCTGGGTGCGAGATGGGGAAGGTTTTAGCACGTACAGAGAGCAAGAAGAACTAGGGTTAGACATGAGCAGGACTTTCCAAGGGTCTGACTAGAATGGACTTCTATGCTGTAAGGCCTGCTGGGGATGGGGACCCTTTGGTTCTGGGGCTGCCTGAGAATGTGGGGGTGCTGGCTATTATTTGGGGTGACGACTGGGATCCTAGGTCCCTGGCCTGGATCTTCCAGGACCTTTGGGAGAGGGGTCTCGGAAAGGGAGACTTAGAAAGGAGAGAGGGCAAAGGCAAGGGAGTCAGAAAGGGGCTGGGCGGGGGTAAGAAGCAGGGAACTGGGGTTTGAAGTACACAAGCCTGGGGTTGGGGGCTCAAAAGTGATGGGCTGGGCTGGGTTGGAGACTAGGGGAAGAAGGTCCGCCTCAGATCTCACACCCCGGAGTCGATCCAGATCCCGGGCGGCTGCCCCGCCCCTTCCCAGGAGCTCCACCGCTCCTGCACTCCTTTGGGCCCCCTGCGGTGAGGGGAGTCGAGGTCCGGCTCCGCCCCCATGACCCCTGCCCGCGGCCCCGCGGTGACATTTGACCTTGCGGCGGCCGCGGACTGGGGACAAAGAGGCCTGGGCCCATCTGCCGCGGGGGCACCCCGTGGGAACGGTCAGGCCCTGCTCGAGTCGGCCTGAGAACCGACCTCTGACTGCTCCACCAGCACGAACTCCTTCCCCACCCTCCAACAGGTGACCTTGTCCCCTTTTGCACCCCTCCCCCCACTGGCAACCTGGTGGCACTGGCGACTAAGGTCACTCTTAGACTCAGGAGGAGGGTAGAGGGACAAGAGGGGATAAGGTCGGCTCCTCTGTCCCCTTCATGGGCAACCTTGCCCGCCTCAGTTTCCCTGTTTTCTTCCAAGCCGGCCTCGGTCCACAGAGTGCACGGGGTGCGAACGTCACCAGCGCCAGCACTCTCCCCAAGCGTCTGTGGGTCAGGAGTACTGGGTTGAGGCCAGGCCGCTGACCGACACTGAACTCAGGCCCGTCTTGCCCTACCCCGCTAGAGGCAGCCGCCCAACATACACCTGTACAGGTGAGGCCTGGTAAACGGCCCCACCACCAGTGTGGGAACGAAAATATTGCTAAACCCCAGCTTAAGTTTCAGCTACCGTCCAGGAGGGGACAATTGGCCACTAAGCCGGGCCGCTGGGTCCCGCCCAGCCTCCCTTTCAAGACCCAGCCTGACTGGGTTAGAAGGACGGGGGTATGGCCTATGCAAATGACATGCTAATCCGATGCCTGTTATTAACCTGACACACCTCCCAGTTTCCATCGCCTGATGGTGAAAGCCAAAATTTAGCCCTTGCTGCCGGAATGTGCCTCATGCACACCATTAGCACCCACTCTGAGTGACTCAGCATCTGTAGCATAGACCCCTGAGTTCCTGCTTGCAGGTTTTTAAGCCCTTTTCCTTAGCTCCACATTCTCTGCTTGCAAGTTCCTCCTCCCCTACCTGCAACCAGAGCACTTGCCCTTCCAATTATCGTCCACACCCGAAACTGTGGGGGCCTCAGTCTTCCTTCTGGGATATAGGCATCTTCCTCTTGGGAGCATCTGCCAGGCCAAAACCAGCATCTCCCTGGGAAGTGGGGCAGGGTTCAGGAAGCAGGAGAAGGTGTGCCCCTCCCTGGGCTTCTGGAAACAGGTGAGAGTTGGAATTTCAGTTCTGGTTATATATGACCTCACTGACCCAGCCCTGGAGACCCTATCCCCACAGCCCAGTCCGCCTCTGACATGACCCTGCTGATCCCGTTCACATGCCACATGGTGCTGGACCAAAGACACCAAATCGTTCTCAAATGCCCTGCCAACTGCCCATTAGGCCCAAGAAACCCAGGCATTATCAGTCCCCATCACGTCGAACATGCCTCGATATGCAAAGTCACACAACATGACATCACTCCAGGACAGTTTATGACAGCCAGGTACAGAGCCTACAGTAAGGTCTCCCCTGGCCGGGAAGGTGGATCGGGTGGCCTGGGCCTCCCCAGGGTTCTTGCGGTGGCTTCTAACACAGCCAGCTCCTCTGCCTGTCTGGCCTCCATTAGTGTCACCTGCTGTTCCAGCTTCCGCCGTTGCTCTTCCTGCTTCTGGTGGGCTCCCCGGAAGGCCAGAACCAGGGTGCTAGAGGGGGTAAGGGTACTGAGCCAGGAAACAGCCCCCCACCCCACCCAAGACAGGGCCTATGTACTCCCAGATTTGGTCTTCCTGGGGTCCCAGCATCACTCAGCAGGGGCTGACACTCATCAGGCACCAAAGAAGGTATGGGATGAAACACCTTACAGGAGGGAAGCTGGGAGCCAGGGATGCTCCTGCGGTCACCAGGGGAGGTACAGGGCAGGGGAACCCACCTGTGAGCCTTACATAAATCACTGTTCAGCTCAGCACTCTGAACACGTCTGGCTCGCCCCTTCTGAGCCACCTGTTCCAGCTCCTCCCGCAGAGACTGCAGCTGCTCCCGCAGGCCCAGGGCCCTGGGGCAGGTGTGGGGAGAGAAGGACTCATAGCCACAGCCAGTCCTATCTTCCCTCCATCCATCCACCTGCCCACAGTGTTTCCATGGGTACACACCTGTACATGGATGCACACCCAGCCTAGTGCTGCTGCATACAACACCCCCAAGGACTCTCACATATGCACCACCATCACCACCCCCAGACCAAATATCCCCCAACCCAGGATCCAGGAACATACCGGGTGAGTGATGCCGACAATTGCTGAGCTAGCTCCTCTGGATCTTGAACTTTGCCCATCTGACCTCCACCAGTGCCCCCGCTGCCACTAGGGACAGCAGGGCCCTGAGGGAAGCAGAAGAAAGAGAAGTGGCATTGGCCAAGGCCAAGTGTGTGCTCAGGTCAAGCTGAATGTTGAAGATGCCTAGACAGTGGCAGCCTTGCCCTCACAGAGACCCCAGTCTAATGAGATATCCCAATGAAGACAAAATTACCCCCTAACAAGGGAAATAAATAACGGGATCTCATCTGAAGGCAATTCATGAGGGCTTCCTGAAGGAGGTGATGTCTGAGCTCAGAGCTGCAGTAAGTCAAAGACTTAACTAGACAAAAAGGGAAGTGCCCAAGATCCTGGCAGGGGCACAGCAGGTACAAAAACGTGAAGGTGGGAGAGATGATTCAAAAGGGGGCTCCAAAAGCCGCTGAAGGCTTTAAGCAGAAGGCAGGCATGATAATACAGCAAGGGGCAAAAGGGAAGGACTCAGGGAGGCAGCTAGAACCAAACTTTAGGAAAAGAGGAAGCATGGGCTGGGGCTATTGGAGTAGAGAGGGGGTAGTATGAACAGGCCTGGGGGCTAGGAAGAAGTTACAGGCTTAAGTGGAAGACACTAAATCCTTTGGAGCTTAACGAGCTCAATACCCTCAAAGAAAGAAACCCCAAAGCACAGAGTGTGAACTTTGACCTGCAGCTTACCATTCAACTCATTTATTTGTACAGAAATGGAAACTGAGGCTCCGAGGGGGCTGTGCTTAGCCAGAGCCACCTAGCCAGTAGTATATTGCTTCCCTACCAGGTCCAAGCAGAGTCGCTCACCTGGGACCATGCCTCCTCATCTCCACTGCTTCCGCCGCCACTGCTGTCACCACCACTGCTGTTGGCCCCACCAGTCCGGAGCTGTGCCCGCTCCCACCGCAGCTGCTCCAGCAGGAGCACATGGGCTGGGCCCTGGGCTCGGAGGGCGGCCTCCCGCAGCTCTAGACCCCGCTTTTCCCGCCGCACCAGCTGTAGCCTCAGCATCAGGTCTTCCAGCGTCTCCTAAGAAACCAAGGCGGGCAGAGAATTTGTGCCTTTAGGGTCAACTGCTAGGAAAACTGCAGCCTCAAGAGGCAGCCACTGAGTGTGGGCAAGAACTGAAACCCTCACCATGATCTTGTGTGGTGGAAAATATCCTCCTCCCATTAAAAACTACAACTGTAGATAAATGGCAGTTCAGAGAGGGCATGTATCCTAGACAAGGTTAAATAGCAGCTCAGTGGAAGGGTCTGGAGTTTGTCCAACTCCAGAACCTTACGTCTTTCATGCCAGGCTGCAAACCTCAGATTTTGTGTCCCCTGCCCCATTTCTTTTCCATAGGAAGGGTATTTTTGAAAGCCAGATTCAAAGTCTTATGAGAAACTGAATTCCAAAGGACAAACTCCTCTTCATCCCTCAAAACCCCAGCCCCAATTCTCCTCCCTCAGGAAGCCTGACCCCAGCCCAGCAAAGGTACTTAGTCCTTTGGTACTTAGTCCCCCAGTCACATCCCTCTCAGCCTCAGCAAAGGGTTTCGTCCCACCAGGAAAGACTGTCACAGTCACCACCCCCATGTGTACCCGTGTGGCCACCAGGTCCTGCTGGATCTGCATCTTCTCCAACCTGGGTAGGACTGGGCCAGGCTGTGTCCCCAGAATGGCCTGCACCATGGCTTCTGTACAGGGCACAGTGGGCATGGGTGCCAAGGTCGGGCCAGGCTCTGGGGGAATCTTCACCAGAGCACGGCGCTCCTGGAGACGCTGGACATAGCCTCGGAGCTGGGTGGCTACCTCCTGTGATGTGGGCCTATCCACACTGCTGCCCTCAGGGCTACAGAAAACAGAAGAGGGCTGTCAACACTAGCAGGCATGGCTGTGCTAACTTCATGCCAACCCTGGTGGGCTCCATCATCTTCCATCTCACTGACCACGATGGGTCCTATGCCACCTGTTGTGGGTGCTGTCTCACTAACATGGAGGGCACCATAATGTAAACCCCAATGGGCACCATCATCTATGAAGAAAACGTAGTGAATACCATCACACCGATGGGCACCGTCTCTCATGCCAACATAGTGGATGCCCCATCACACCAACCCAATGGGCATCATCGCTCAGCTTACCAGCCCTATTTGACAGCATCATGACAACCCCATTAAGCACCATCATGCCAGTGCTAATCCGTGAGCACCATCATCCACCTTCATACCAACCCTGGTGGGTCCTATATGCCAACCCCAATGGCTGTCAACGACGATGACAAATTTGTTGAGTAGTAACCGGCCAATTCCAGTCAGGTTTCCACAGGGCCAGCTCTGGGAGTCCTATTCTCCAATCAAGACCCCATTCACTGGCCCACCCAGTTTCTGGGGTCCCTAGGGGTACCTTGGCTGGGGACCCCACAGTGTCCCTCCATCCATGGCAGCCTCCTCTTGGGCCAGCAGCCTCTGAGCCTCCTTCTCAGCTGCCTGCAGGTCACTGTTGGGGACTTCTTCTGCTCCCGAGTACACCTCCCGGAGAGTGAGCAGAACCGCATACGCCTCCGCACAGTGCTCACTGTGGGACACTGATTCTGAGCCTCCAGGACACCCAGCCCCATCTTTTTAAGTAGGTGATATTTCCACTTGCTTTCCCAGCCCCACCCCAGGGAGGGCATGCAAAGCCCTTCAGCACCCTTGGACTAAAACTGCCTTCAATTAATTTCTGTGGTGGGGGAAAGCGCTTACGTGGGGGGGCCCTGCCTCTCTTTGTGGATCAGCAGCGTTCTCTGAGCACACCCATTCCATTCCCAGCCAGTGACATCAGGAAGGGGGTGCACCGACCTGTACTGCAAGGCCAGACGTAGTGCTGTGGCCTCAGCCTCCCGCTGGCCCAGCTGCATGCTGAGGCCCTCACACCAGCCCTTGTATCCCTGGAGGACAGCTGATAGCAGACGGTTGAAGCATTTGAGCTTCTGGATGTTCCTGACTCCAAAGGTAGGGAAGAGGGAAAGGGAGAGAACTCGTGAGGCAGTCAGGATCCACTGATCTCCAACCTCCTCCCCCCACCCCAACCCCCACTCTAGCTCCACATTCTTGGGTATATATCCCAGCTGAGGAGGGCACCAGTGCCCTAACGAGCTCCGCATGTGTGGCTCTTACCCCTGGAGCTGCTCTATCTGTGCTTCCATGATGTGTGTCTCAGGGGCAAGGGGCTGGGTGGGAAGAGGCCCATGGATCTGGGCACTGGAATCACTCTGGAGGCGCTGGAGCAGGGGGTGAGACAGGGAGAAGGGGTCCTGCAGCAAGAGGGGACTTTGATTCACCCAGATTGTCATCAAGAGCCCAGCACCATGGGTTTAGGCTTTCCCAACCCCAGAAGCTGATGGATCACATGACCAGAATTTGAGTCTCACTGCCCCAAACCCTAAGGATCTCAAGATGGTGGTTTTGAGTTTCCCACACTCACCTGAGTGGTCCAGGGCTCTGCGTCAGCCCCAGAGCTGCTGGAACCACTGCCTGAGCCACCTGCTTGGCCGTAGGAGGGAGGTGGGAAGGGCTCCACCCTCAGCAGGGAATCCTGCAGCTCCTGAACCTGGGGTGCATGGGGGATGTCAGGCGTGGGGTCTCCAAATACTCACTAGCCCTCCCTAAGATCTGTTCTTGGGGAAGTGGCAAGAACCCCATCTGGAAGGCAGGAGCCCCAGATACTCACTGCGCCAAATCCCTCACTATGTGACCTTGGGCGAATCACATAGCCACTTAAGACTTCTCTTTCTTTAGACATACAGATAGCCCACAGGACATGAAAAGGTGCTCAACATCACTAATCATCAGGGAAATGCATATCAAAACCACAATGAGATATCACCCGACACCTGTTAGGATGTCTATTATCAAAAAGACAAGAAATGACAAATGTTGGTGAGGATGTGGAGAAAAGGGAACCCTCGTGTACCATTGGGATTGTACATGGGTACAGATACTGTGGAAAACAGTACGGAGGGTCCTCAAAAACTAAAAATAGAACTACCATTGGATCCAGAAATCCCACTTGTGCGTATTTATCCAAAAGAAACAAAAAACACTAATTCAAAAAGATGTATGCACCCCTATGTTCATTGCAGCATTATTTACAATAGCCCAAGACATGGAACCAACTCATGTGTTCGTCAATAGACAAATGGATAAAGAAGATGTAGATATACAAAGGAATATTACTCAGCCTTAAAAAGGAATGAAATCCTGCCATTTATGACGACATGGATGAATGTTTAGATCCTTATGCTCAGTGAGATAAGTCAGAAAGACAACTACTATATGATCTTACTTTATGTGGAATCTAAACACAAAACATAACACCGAACTCATAGGAATAGACTGGAGGTTGTCAGAAGTGGAGAGTGAGGGTGAAATTAAAAGAAAAAAAAAAAAAAGCAAACTTCTCTTTCCAGCCAGGAAATGAGCCCTACCCTGTAGGGGAGTGGGCCCCACCCCTTGCTCTGGGCTCCCAAAGCCCCAGTCTTGCCACCTGGAGATGAAGGCCTGCTCTCTGCGACCTCCATCAGCCACATGGCTTTAGGTTCCATCCACATGCTGAGGACTCCTCTAGACTTCGTGCCCACACCTGCCAGCTCCACCTTCAACATCACCCAGAATCTGCTCACTTCTCACCACCTCCACAACTTCCACCATCTGGCAATGGGACCAGTGCCTCCTCCCGATTCTCCATAATTCCACCCTCACCCCCACACCCTGTTCCTCCCAGGGTAACCAGGGGGTGGCTGTGAACACCTGCATCAGGTCGCCACCCTCCCCTGCTCAGAACACTCTGAAGCTCCCACCTCACTCCCAACAAAAGCTCAAATCCTCCCTACAGCCCTCGAGGCTCTGCAGGAACTGCCCTTTCATCTTCCTGCCCTAATCTCCTCCCACTCACCCCCGTAATGGTTTTCTCACTGCTTCTCAAACATACCAATCACACTCCCACCTCAGGGCCTTTGCATATGCTGTTCCCTCTGCCTGGAATGCTCTTCCCCCAGATCTTTGCATGGCTCCTCTATCACCTCCTTGAGGTCCTTATTCAAGTGTCACCTCATCTGTAGGCCTCCCTGATCACCTTAACTAAGATTGCAAGGGACCTGCGTCTGTTGGGGCTCAGACGTCAATGCTGCATAAACGTTTTTCAAATGAACAAGTGATTGATCATCACTTATGCCAAGCTGCCTCCTTGCTCAGACAGGGAGCCCTGGGAGGCAGGGCTGCCCCACTCACCTCTCTTTGCAGCATCTCCTTCTCCGTCTGGATGGCCTCCAAGGAAGCCTGCATGTTGATTAGCTCGTCCTCGCGATTGCCCAGGGCCAAACGCAGCCAGGCATTCTTCTCAGCCAGACAGGCCACCTCCCGCTGACAGCCTCCTGCCCCATCATGCTCCAGAGATGAAGGCCTTGGTCCGCCCTCAGTTCTGCCCTCTGCCTCTATTGGCCTAGGACAGCTCAGGGTCTGGCAGCGCCAGGCAGCAGCTGCCGCCTCCAGCGAGCTCAGAGCATGCTGGAGAGTCTGAAAAACGTCAGTGGCTCCAGGTCCAGAGGAGACAGTCTCCCCATCCCATGGGGCTATCTCTGGGGCTTGGTGGGCTTCTTCTGCAGGCTCATGAGGGCCCTCGGGGGCTGGGGCCAGGCCCCTGTTAGAGTCCCCATCAGACTCTTTGTCGGTTCTGTGAAGAGGTGAGAAATGGAAGGTTCTGGAAATGGGGACATCTGAGGTGGCTGGCACAAGGCAGCTGTGTATCACGGTCAGGGCTGCATCAGGCAGGGTCTTGTAAGTCAGGCTGAGTAGGGCAATGGGGAGCCCTGGTGTGTGTGTGAGCAGGGATGGGGGAAACACATAGAGCTATAGGTGGGAAAGAGCCAAGTAGAGGCAACAGACCGAGAGGGCCTTACCTGCTCCCCAGGCCCTGCTCACTCTCTTCCTCCTCAGGGCCCAGCAGCTCCGGATTGCAGCTTTCCTGCGATGGCACAGGGCCCAGCTCAGAGCTTCCACTAGCTGCCTCGATCTCCTCTGTACTTTCTGCCACAGGGTCCAGCTCACCCTGCAAATGACCACTTGTGCTGAGCTCTGAGCCAGGCAGGGCTGGGTCCTGGGGCCCCACTGAGCTGGCTGTGGCAGGGAGGGAGAACACTTACAGGTGGCGCATGCCTCCCTCGCCGGCTCCGGGGCCGTGTGGCTCTGGCACTCATTGCTCTCCAGAAATCAGTGTTCTTTGAATCCTCCTCCTTCGTTCCCCACTAAAAGCACAACCTGATCTCAGCTCTTGCCTTGGTTGTCCTGGGCAAACGACAGCCTCAATTTCCTCTTCTGTGAAATGGACATTGATTTCCCCCCTTCAGAAGGGATCTTGAGTTGTCAATGTTAATTTAACACATTTGAATGCCTCCGTTGACAGACAGCTCACTACCTCTCAAGATTGCCCTGACCTCTCCTTTCTCCTCTGTCTCCTTTATCTTTCACTGCTTTGGTGTCCCCTCCCTTCCCTATCTGAGCCTAGGACAAGGACTTCAAGAATGTCCTCTCCTCCCCAGGGCTCCTGAACCAGAGGTCCCAATCCTGGAGTTGGGTCTCTTCAGCTGGCTCTATTTCTCTGTTCCTCTGGTAGCATCTTGGTCGGAGGCCTGAGTCCGTGGACGCTCTTGAGGTCACTCTGGCCACTGCCTGCTCAGGCCAGGGCTGGCCAAGGCTGGCCTGGGAGGGACCGGGAAACAGGAAGCCCCCTCCCCTGGTCACATGACTTGTTATTGTGTAGTTTCCTCCTCAAGGACAGCGCCTTCCTCCTCTAGTCCCAGTGGGGGGACACGTGTCCAGCTCCCAAGATGTCCATCCCTCCTCACCTCAGGCCCTAGCTCTTCCACCTCTGAGCCTCAATTTCCTTATCTGTAAATTAGGGGATAAAGACAGCATGTTTCTACAGTGTCATGGGAGTTTTAACAAGCAATTTGCACATGGCCAGGCACCATAGGAGAACTGAATCATAACATGCACTCCTTGTTCCCTATTACCTCTCTCGCAGTCCCATCTCTGCTTTTTCTGCTAGCTGCTGTTTCTCCTACATAAATGCTGGATTCCTCAGAGCCTAGAGTCCTTACATCCTGCCCATTTTTCCTCCATCCACCTCTAATGGGCTTTCTTGTCTCCATCCACAGTCACAGCCCAAGCCTGTACTGTTCCACCTAGATGCCAGCCCAGACCCCTCTCTGGGCTCCCGTCCACTCCCTTCCCCAGCCAGGCCCCAGAGACAAGGATCTTATTATTTCCCTCCCTTGCTCACACACACTCCATTATTCCCTATTGTCTTCGGGAAACATTTCAAGCTCTGCAACCTGACATTCAAGGCCCTTAAAAATTATGCCTGCTCTTGCACCCATGTATACGTCACACTGTAGCCATAAAGGCGCCCTCCATGAACAGCCGAAGGGTCTCAATTCTCTCACGCTCCCAGACCTTTGGCCATGCTCTAACCTCTGCCTGAAACACCCTGTCCTTCCTTCTGCACTTGGATTAACTGTGCAGAGACTGGAGTAACCGGAATCTTCCAGGTCCCACTGACAGACCCTATGAGGCTGAATTTTCCTGCTTACGGAGGGAGAGAAATTGTACTTCTCTGACTTGGGGGTTCGAAGGGGCATTGAAATCCTCATTCTTAGCTTTGCTTCAGCCTTATTAACCTGTGAGAAGTTCTGTCACTTCAAGGCTCTTCCGAGCCTCCAGACTTTTGCCCAGCCAGTTCCTTCTGCCTGGAATGCTTTTTCCCCTCTTGTTTTTCCAGCAAATTCTCCATCCTTCAAGGCTCGCCTACACAGCCCCTCCCGGCTGTCATTAAATCAGCTTAGCAGATGCGGGCAGGCTTAACTCTTACAAATAAAGAAACTGAGGCTCAGAGTGGTTTTTAAATAATTATGGGGCTAAGGGGAGAAGAGTGCATGAAAAAGGAAAGATGGTTTGAAATAGTTTGGGCTTAGTATTTTTGGGGGCGGCTTAGTATTTTTGATTTTTGCAAATATATGTCAAATAAGGAGAATTCAGTAATTGGGAGGGGCCTTGGGGTCTGGGCCACTCCCACCTCAGTCCCGAAAATCCCACCCCTCGCTGAGGTCCAAGTCAGCTCCACCCATCACCAATCAACCCGCTTCTTCTCCTAAATCCCGCCCAATCCTGTCCCACTCAGTTTATCATATTACAGACGAGGCCTTCTCCACCCTTCTGAGCCTAGTCTATCGAAAACCCCAGTCCACTCGGCCTAGTCTCAGCCTAACACGGTCGAAGCGCTGACCAGAGTAGTATGATTCCATCAGAAACATAAAAACTCTGCCTCATCTTGCTTTAGCCAATCATATTCCAGATCCATCCCCACTCAGCCCCACTCCCCTCCATCACCTTCCAAACCCCACCTCCTAGCACAGTCCCAGCCTATCAACTTCCAAGACTCTCCAGCCTCGTCCAGTTCATCGCTCGGCTCTCCCTGCAGCCCGCTGAACTACATTTCCCAGGAGGCGTCGCGGCTGCCCTGCACCACGTCCGGCTGCGAAGATGGCGGCTTCCTAGTGATTCGGCAGCCAAGTTGGAGCAAGTCTCAGGCTACGGTGAGCAGAGAGTTGCGGGGTGAAAGCCTGCGGCTCTCGTCTCTAGAGGCCCAGGTCCTGTAACCCCAGAGATCTAGCCCCTCGCCTCCCTTGAAGCTTCCGCCTTCTAGAATGGTTTTTCCTGCATTCTAGTCTCCATCTCTCTTGCTGCAACTAAGGCTTTGTTTTCCTTAGAGGCTGTGGGAGCTGCAAGGCGCTCAGACACCATCCCGGGCAGCCCGCACCCCTTGCCCAGCTAGGCAAGCCGTTCCATTGGCGTCCTATCTTTCCTCAAAGAGACCTGTAACACCCAGATCTGCGCCCCTCCCTTGTACAGACACCCCTTAGGCAGCCCAGCGCCCACTGGGAAGAATCCCAGACGTTATTCCTTTATTCACCAAAACATTTTCAGTTTCAGATAACAGAAAACACAACTCAATCTGGCTTAAGCAAGAAAAGGAAGTTAGTGGCGTATCGGACTGATCCCAGGCATAGCTGGATTCAAGTGCTCAGAAGTCTGTCTGATCTTTTCTGGGTGAGTATCACTCAGGCAGGCTTTCTTTCCCTTCTTGGAGGCTAAAAAGGCTCCTGGAAGCTCTCAACTTACATCTTTTCAGCTCTGCAACTCTAACGAGCCCCTCTCCCCTAATAGCACTATTGGAAGTCTCAGAGTTGCTCCTCACTGGTCTGTATTTGATCATGTCCCCCTCTCTGAGCCATTCACAGTAGCCACTTATGCTCATTGACCAAGGAGGCAGGGATGGGATTGGCCCTACAGAAAAAACATAAATGGAAGACTATTACCTTAAGTCAGTGGATGCCAGACTGATAAGTATAAAGGCACCCATTCTACCAATGAGGAAACCGAGGCCCTGAGAGGAGTGACTCTTACAGTCAGTAAGTAGCTTGTGCCCTATCCTGCCTGGTAATCAGATGTTTCTGAAATCTCTAAGGGAAGGATTCTGGTTTCTCCCATCCCTGTTTCATTCAGCCACTCAGGAGCCATGGAGGTGGTGGAGCCCAGCAGCCCCACTGAGGAAGAAGAGGAAGAGGAGGAAGATGAGGAGGAGGAGGAGCAGGAGCAGTCAGTGGAGCCAAGGCCCCGCACGCGCTCCAACCCTGAGGGGGCTGAGGACCGGGCCCTGGGGGCCCAGGCCAGTGTGGGCAGCCGCAGTGAGGGTGAGGGTGAGGCGGCCAGTGCTGACGATGGGACCCCTAACCCTCCGGGAGCTGGCCCCAAGCCCTGGCAGGTGCCCCCTCCAGCCCCTGAAGTCCAGGTGCGGACACCAAGGGTCAACTGTCCAGAGAAGGTGGTAAGTGGGAATTCAGCCATCAACTCTGAGGCTTTGGGGAACCTTGGGTTAACATTCTTGTCTTTTGGGATTCGCTCTGCAAACAGTCCTTTTGTACGGGTTTTCTGGGGTTGCCACAACAAAGTACTGCAATCTGGGTGGCTTAAAACAACAGAAATTTATCCTCCCACACTTCTGGAAACCAGAAGCCACAACAATGGGTCACATTCCCTCCGGAGGCTCTAGGGGAGGATCCTTCCTGCCTCTTCCCATTTCGGGTGGCTCCAGGCGTCCTTGGTTTGTGGCTGTATCATTCCAATCTCTGCCTCCATCTTCACACAACCTTCCCCTCTGTCTCTGTATCTCTTCTACTGTCTCTCATAAGGACACTTATCATTAGATCAGATGATCTTATCTCAAAAAACTTTACCTTAATTACATCATTAAAGACCGTAATTCCAAACAAAGTCAGGATTCTGAGGTTCTAAGAGGAAGTATCGTCTGAGGGCCACAATTCAACCTGCTGTACCCTTGTTTTGTTGTTTATGTGTCAGATGTTCTCTGGTTGACTTAGTTACTCATTAACCTAGACTCCTAGTCCAGTGCTCTTTCCCCTTAGCCACTGCCTTCCCAAGTGGATGGCTTGGCTGGGAATTGGGGGCCATCCTAGCTCCTTTTCAGACAGGGCTGCTTAAAGAGGGCCAAGTGTGTGGGGGCTGGTGTTAACATCCAGTCACCAGGCGCTGCCTGTCACAGTGCCCTCACTACCTTCCAACTTCATTGCAGATCATCTGCCTGGACCTGTCAGAGGAAATGTCACTGCCAAAGTTGGAGTCATTCAACGGGTGAGAAGGACATTTTGGGGCTTGAATGTGTAACCACAGCTGGGAGGGGCCCAGCCTGAAAAACACAAGGCCTTCTCTCTGAAACTCACACCATAGTAGTGGTCTGGCCTGGGGCCTGGTAATACGGGAGCGTAAGAACAACAACAACTGGTAATGATATAGTGGTGGCCCATTGGGTTCTGTTCCATGTGCCACCCATGTCACAACAACGACTTGGAAACTCAGAGAAGCAAGTGACTTGCCCAAGGCATCACAGCGAATAAAAAGAGCCAGGATTCAGACTCAGGCTTGGCTGACCTGGAAGTCCTTGCCCTGAGTAACTAGGTCTCTGTGGGGTGGGGTGGCAGGGCCTGGAGAATGCCCAAGGGGCTCTGGGAGATGCTTAAGACAAGCCTGCCTTCCCCTTGCTGGCACCCCTGACCACCCATGACTGAGTGAAGGTATGTAGGGACCTCACAAGGGTCAGATATGAGACCGAGGCTGGCCAGAGAGGAACCCATTGGGAGAGGGCAAGAGCTGGAGATGGTCAGCTTGGCCAGATATGCTGCCCTCTGCAGCATGACCTGGATCTCAGGGCTTTGTTGTGGGCCTGGAGGGGGGGTTCCCCATGATAGACGGGTGAGAGAGCCCTCCTCCCCAGGTCAGCAAACCTCAATGAGCCCCTTCACTCTGTCCCTCCCCAGCTCCAAAACCAATGCCCTCAACGTCTCCCAGAAGATGATTGAGATGTTCGTGCGGACAAAACACAAGATCGACAAAAGCCATGAGTTTGCGCTGGTGGTGGTGAACGATGATACTGCCTGGGTGAGGCTGAGGTGGGGCCAGGCTGCCCTGGGACCCCTGGGGGTGGGGGGAGCA
Organism: Rhinolophus ferrumequinum; assembly: GCF_004115265.2. Taxonomy (NCBI): domain Eukaryota; kingdom Metazoa; phylum Chordata; class Mammalia; order Chiroptera; family Rhinolophidae; genus Rhinolophus; species Rhinolophus ferrumequinum. The sequence continues at coordinate 50,491,346 of NC_046301.1, forward strand.
CCTTGCTGAGGCCTGTACTTCCCCACAGCTGTCTGGCCTGACCTCAGACCCCCGTGAGCTCTGCAGCTGCCTCTACGACCTGGAGACAGCCTCTTGCTCCACTTTCAGTATCCTTCCAGGCAAGGGCGCCCAGTGGGGGTGGGGAGGGCTGTCCTGTCCTGCCATCCCCAGAACCTGGGAAGTCTGAGCCATGAAGGGGGCCAGCTCATGCTGGCCCGGGTCCAGATCCCAGCTCTGCTGCAACAGGCTTGGGCCAGTCACTTCTCTGACCTCTCAGTTTCTTCATCTGTAAAATGGGAGGCAGACAACCTCCTACCCCATGAGGTCCCAGTGAAGTCGTAACACAGAAGCAAAGCCAGCTGATTTGGACTCTGGATGTCAAAGCTGCACCCACAGGGGAGCACTTCATGCAGGGCCAGTTATACACTCAGTGTTCAGTAAATGACAGTATGTGACTGAAACATCAAAGTCACAACTGCAGCACATTTTATGCTAATTTGAATATGAAATGCTCACATGCAGAACTTAAATAGAATATGATCCTTGTGACTTAGAAAACTGGTGAGTGTTGGGAGGAGGGGAAAGGGACCCCTCGTTCTTTGCTTGGGAGGCGAGCAGCCCCAGCCAGCCCTGAGGGAAAGGGGGGCTTTGAATCACCAAGGGTCTTCAGGGCCTCCAGTGCCGGCCCCCTAGTTTGTGATCTGTGCTGAGGGAAAACAGGGTCAAAGAGGGCAGGAGACAAGGCCAGGGTCACACAGCACATTGCCCACACATTGGTACCTAGCACCAGGCTCAGAGGTGCCAGGGCTCTCTTGGCATCAGGATGAGGCAAGCCACCCACCCCTCCCACCCCTGCTCTGTCACCAGCCTTCTCCTTAGCACCCCCACCAGATTTGGAAGGTCTCTTCAGCCTCATGTAAGTTCTCCCTTCCTGCATCTCACCTTCCTTGTTAGGCCTTTGATGATCCCATGGCGCTCCAGTCCATTGTTTTAACCTGGGGGGCGGGCAGCAGACTTTTTCTATAAAAGGCCAGACAGTAAATAGTCCCACCTTTGAAGACCATATAGTCTGTGTCGTGATGACTCTGCTGTCATAATCGGAAAGCAGCCACAGATCATAGGGACAAGAGTGGGCATGGCCGAGTGCCAGTAAAACCTTACTGATGGAACTGAAATTTGAATTTTATATCGTTTCCACATGTCATGAGATAGTCTTTTGCTTTTTTGTTTCTCTCTGATCATTTAAAAATATAAAATCCATTCTTAGCTTGTGGGCCCCCCTGTTCCAAGCCCCATTATTACCAGCCCCTGATTGTGGGCACATAGCTTGTGTTGCCTTTACCATCATGATTAACTTGGTACAAACATCTCAGCAAATTTTGCAAGTGAACCTATTAGGTAAATTTGCAATGGAGGATATGCTCAATCAAGGTGGGGAGGTGGTGTTTTTAATTTTGCTAGACATTGCCAAAGCACTTTGCCAGAAATTAACTCTGTTTACCTTTCCTGGCACCAGGATTGATCATGCTGCTGAAAAGCTCTATCTGTGTGATAATGGAAGAGGTCACATGTTGCTGTGTTTTTCTTTGAGTCTTTTTTTAATTCATTTTTTTAATTTTAAAATTCATTTTATTTCCATAAAATTTTATTGCATAAATACATAAAAAATTAAGCTAATTTTGAATGGGGCTTAATATTCTTTTCTTTGTTGTTTAAATTTATTTTTTTTATTAGTTTCAGGTGCATAAAACAATGTAGTAGTTAGACGTTTATCATTTATATCTCTCACATTTTTAATTCATCTTTAAGGCATTTGATATTCCCTCAGTGATTTGTCTGTCCCCTTTACCTGTTTTTCTGCGAGGATGTCTTGTTGATGATCAAGCTTGCTTTTTACATAGAAAGGACCTCAGCCCTCGGCCTAGTGTAGTCTGCCTGACATGAGATCCATCTGTGGCCAAGTAGGGAAGTGTGTGCTGACTTAGCATACAATATCAGGTCCCTGCCTAAGTGTCTTCTGGCTTGGTGGGGCAGGGCCAACTCCACATAGTAATGAAGGAGGGGAGGCTCAGGGTGGCCAGAGCAGGAGCAGGCCCCAGCTTTGGGGTTAGCAAAGCCTCCCTGATGGAACAGGAGAGGTCAGGCAGAAGGGTGAGGCTGGGGAGGTGCTCTGGGCAGAGGGAACAGCATGTGGGAAAGCTCAGAGGTAGCATTGAACTTGGGAGGGCTCGAGTGGGGCCTTGTGTGCCCCTCAAGAGTGATGATGGGGTGGGGGAGAACCCCCAGAGTGTGCTCTGACTTGTTCCCTCCCTCTCCACTGTGCAGCCAACAGAAGACCGAGCTGCCAGTCACGGAGAATGTACAGACGATCCCACCCCCATACGTGGTCCGCACCATCCTCGTCTACAGCCGCCCGCCCTGCCAGCCCCAGTTCTCCCTGACTGAGCCCATGAAGGTGAATGAGGCCTGGGAGAGGGTGGTGAGACACCAGGAGGGACTTCCTGAGCATAAGATCTGGGGCACCTACAGGCAGGTTCCCAGAGTCCAAGGCAAAAGTTGGGGAATTGTGGCCATGGGGGCACGGGGAGATCTGAGTCCCAAAGGCTAGTGTTCTTCCCTACAGAAAATGTTCCAGTGCCCGTATTTCTTCTTCGATGTCGTTTACATCCACAATGGCGCTGAAGAGAAGGAGGAGGAGATGAGCTGGAAGGTGAGGCTGTGGCAGGTGTGGGTGGTAGGTGGGTATAGATGGGATGTCTCCTAACGCACCTATCCTGGGCCTGGGGGACCCTACCTCCTATAACCTGGTCACTCAGTCATTCAACAATCATTTCCACATGTCTGCTGGGAGCTTTGGGAGCTGTTTGAACATTGGCCCTGAGAGCACATAGGATCCTGCCCACCTCATCCCCAACATCTGCTTCTCTCTCTTTCTGTACCTTCTGCTTGGAGCACCCTTTCATCCCTACCTCTCCAGGTCCTGCTGGGTATTCACGTCCTAGCCCTGAGCTAGCTATGGGACCTCAAGAGTGAACCATTTATGTCTCTGAGCCTGTTTACCCAACTGTGAATAGAGGGAGTTGAGACCAGCTTCTATTCATACCTCAGTATCTAAGCCAAAAGTCTCTACCCTGGAAAGCCTTCCCTCCTCTTCAAGGAAGATCATGGGGGTTGGGGGGCAGTCTGCATCCAACTGTCTCCAGACTGGGGGCTCCAGGACTGAGATCTCTCAGTGTCCCTAACACTGGGTGGGTGGTAGGGAATGATTTCTGCCTGGCAAACTCCTCTTCACCCTTCAGAACCCACCCCTGATGTTCCTTCCTCTGGGAAACCCTCCAGGGCAAGGAGGCTCTATTAAGGGAGCCCCTGCCTGAAGAGCCCCTTCCTGGCCCCACAGGACATGTTTGCCTTCATGGGCAGCCTGGATACCAAGGGCACCAGCTACAAGTATGAAGTGGCGCTGGCTGGGCCAGCCCTCGAGTTGCACAACTGTATGGCCAAGCTGCTGGCTCATCCACTGCAGCGGCCCTGTCAGAGCCATGCCTCCTACAGCCTGCTGGAGGAGGACGATGAAGCCACTGAGGTTGAGGCCACTGTCTGAACCATCCCTGTGCATCCAACCTTCTCGTACAATTAAACCATTGGCCTAGAGTGCTGGTTCTCAAACTGGGCCCCATGGAACCCCTGGGGCGGGGAGCTTCAAGGAGGTACCCAGGGTACTTGGGAGCCCTTGAAGGAAACCCAAGATTCCAGCAAGCATCCCAGGGACTGTGGGCACCCATTCTCCATGTTTCCCAGGCCACATTGTGCTCCCCAGTTTATCAGTTGTAATTTTTGTTCTTCTCTGTGTGATTTTTGTCATCAGAATAAAAATCTGAGAAATCCCTAAGCCAGGTCTACACCAATCACCTTGTGTTAATTGGGATCTTGGTTGCAAGTGACAGAAAACCCACCCACTGAGCAGAAAGGGAAATGGCTTGGTTCTTGTGGATGAAAAGCCAAGGTGTAGCTTCAGGAATGGCTCTATTCAGCTGTTCAGACAACATTGCCCTTGGGGTGGAGTGAAATACCCTGCATGGTTGGTGTTCAGGGTGCCCTGCTTTCCTCCCAATCTGTGGAAAGGGGTGAAATGGCTGTGTCGATTTCAGGAAAGAAAATACCAAGAAGGGCTCGTGGTGGCTGAAGGGACTCAAATTGAAAAACAGAGCAAATGGCCTCGCAGCCATTGCTGATTAGGGGCCTCTCACAGAAGCGGGGCTTTTGGGAGAAGCCTGCACTAAACTGCAGTTTGCACTGAACTACCTTCCTGCATCCTGTTCCTCCTGCTTGAACCAACCCTTATGAAGGAGTTCCCGGGATCATATTTCAACTAATAGGACGGAGACGTACCCCCCCACACCATCCAATCGGAATTGTGTAGTTATATCTTCAATAGCTTTGACCAATTAGAATAACTCCGTTCTGGCCAATCAGGATAGTGCTCTTTGTACCAATCAAATTAAGGATTTGTTGTCTTCATTTGCATGAGAACCGGCCAATCGACCAAGGGCAGGGAGAACCATCTCTGTCAGTTACCCTCTGGCTGGGAAGTGCTTATTCCTTTAGTACCAGAGAGTGTGGGTTCCTGGCTGGAGCTGAAATACTGAAAGCAGTGTGCTGGAGGGGGCCGTGTTGTTCCATATTAACGTGTTTGCTGAGTTGTTTCCTCCCCCACTGCCCCCCAAGTTGGGGATTCTTATTGTCCCTGCAGTGTCACCCAATGACCATTGGTTGTACGGCTGTAACAACTCCTCAAACCCCAGCCCTGGTGAAGTGAGGGCTCCCAGCACCCCCATATGGGTCATGGCCAGAGCCCTGGCGTGCTTTGCTTGTCCAGGCCTGGATCAAGCCTCTTGTGAGGAAGGGGGCGTTACAGCTCCACCAGGGAAGTGTGTGAATGCTCCTCAGAAGAAGGGAGACAAGACAGAGACACAACAGATTCATCATTCAACAATCTTCCTGGGAAATGAGCAACTGTGAAAAAAGTTCAGCTACATTTTCAGTTTCATACAAAATGAAATTAGCTTTACTGAGCAACAGCTTTTCTTTCCCACAAGCATTTATTGGGCACCTGTGTGCCAGGCCCCTGTGATGAAATGCTCGTTCAATATCACCAGCCTGGAAAGGATTATTCTCCCATTTTGTAGATGGGAAAACTAAGACCCTCCGTGGCCCAGCCCCCCAAAGTCACGGACTCCCAGCTCTCCGAGACTGAAAACGGGCGAAACAGAGCTTCTGGAGCCTGGAACTGTTTAATTGAATGTGCGCGCTAATGGAGGCCACATCCGTAGAGGGTTCCCCTGCGGGCTCCCCGGGTTTCCCTGAGTCTTAGCTCCACTCTCTCCAGCAGGGTGTGTCGTTTCCCTGTTTTGAGGAGCGATAATGGCCTCCACCCGCCCCAGCCCTTATCCGCGGCCCCAGGCCCTGCGGATCGCGAGCCGGAGGAGCGAGCACTGAAGCTCTCCAACCCTGACGTAGTCGCGGGTGCGTCGCGGATCAGCCTGGCTGGGGCCCCCGTGCGGCAAACGGATGCAGTGACTGGAGCCGAAGGGCTGCGTAGCGCGTGCGTACAAGGGCGAAGCGGGAAGTTTGAAACTGGCAGACTGAGCCGCGGGGCTAAAGGACCGCGCGGGCATGGGTGAGGCTGCGGGCCTGGCACGACAGCTGCGGACGGCGCTGCGGAAGGAAGAACCGCGGTGAGGGCGGGGCCCGGAGCGGAAGGGCCCGGGGCGCGGGGAGAGGGTTGCGGTCCACTCTGACACCCTGATCGCAGGGCCGTGGAGGATCTGTTGCGCCGCGGCGCCGACCCCAACCTGGTGCTCGCGGATGGCGTGGCTGCTGTGCACCTAGCGGCCGGAGCCCGGCACCCACACGCTCTGCGATGTCTCGAGGCCCTGCTACGAGGAGGCGGGGACCCAAACGCTCGGTGAGGAGGGACTGGGCCAGAGGTGGAGTCTCCCGAGCAGGGGAGGGGTCTCGCGAGTCCGAAGGCGAAGCCGGGAGTCAGGGAGAGGGTGTCCCAAGGTCCAAGGGTGGGTACTCGATGCCCGAGGGCGGAGCTTGAGGAACTTAGGGAAGGAACCTGAGAATCAAAGGGCGGGGCCTAGGGTCCCTGACATTGGGTGAAATATGGGATTGCGCTGGGGCCAAAGTGGGGATCAAAGGTTCGGATCTCGGGGTAGACTCTCCAGGGTCAGAGAGCAGAGTTTTGGGTCCCAGCCTGAGGGGCAGGATCTGAGTTCCTAGGGTGGTGCCTCAGGCTGGAGGTTGGAGATGGGTGGCTGAGGGCCAAGATTCCGGAGCTCGGGGGAGAAGATCGAATTCCCTCCTCCGCTGACCGATCCTCGGCTTCTGTCCCAGATCGGTGGAAGCGCTGACACCGCTGCACGTGGCCGCCGCCTGGGGCTGTCTCCGCGGCTTGGAGCTACTGCTGAGGCAGGGAGCCGACCCGGCATTGCGCGATCAGGTGAGGGGCCCTTGCGCCGGGACCGCCAAGGAGGGAGGGAAGAGGGCCTCGGGCGCCCCCTGCTGACCACACCGCCGCAGGACGGACTCCTGCCGCTGGACCTGGCGGATCTGGAGGGACACCAGGACTGTGCACGCGTCCTGAGGGAGCACCAGACGCTGACCAGGACCCCTACCCGAACCCGGGCAGAAACCCAGGAGCCGGAGCCCGGCGGTGAGTGGGGCCTGCGCAGCCACAGTGGTTTGGCCTTTAGACTAGCTTAGTGTGTCTCTGTCACTGATGTCCACTGTCTCCAGCTTGTTCTGTCTCACGTCCAGTGTCTTTGGTCAGCTCTCTCTGCCTTCACTCTCTCTTCTCCCTTTGATTCCAGCCCCCTCTTTTTGTCTGATCTGAGTCCCATCTCTGTCTCTGGCTCCCTGCTCCGTTTCTCTGACTCCCACTTATCATCTGCTCCAGGCCCAAGCCCCAGGGGAAGGGGGCTGGATGCCAGCCCCTCTGGACCTCTTGATGTGACGCTGGACTCCACAGCACTGGGCAGACGTGATGGCAGGGACATGGACCTGGTGGCTGGCCCGGGATCCCCCAGCCTTTTTGCCCACCCTGAGGTTGCTGACAAGGGTGGCAGCTTGAGTCCTCCTCCAGGGCATTGTAACTATAGCTCAGATGCCTCCTTTGTCACGACAGTTGAGGCCTCTGGAGCCGAGGACCCAGTCCCCCATACTTCCCCCTGGGCTGGGTCATTGTCCCAGACCAGGCAGCGACTCCTGCCTAGGGTCCGACCATCCCAGAGGGTGCCAAAGTCTCCTGGCACCTCACACCTGGTGCATGGAGACGTCATGGCAGGCAAGGTGGCTGAACTAAATGCCCATCTACAGTCCCTGACTCTGTCCTTGCCACATGCCTCCACCTCTCTCACATACCAACCAGATGCAAGCCCAGCCCACAGCCCCCCTCGGGAACCACCGCCTGGACCCTCTGACTTCCACTTCCTAACTGATGACCAGTGGTCCCTCGACAGTGATGTGGCCGCCCTCTGGCTAACAGAGGATGAGGAGAGCTCCACAGGTGTCAGGAAACCTGTTCCCTCTTGCTGGTGCCTGCCGGTCCCTGCCATGTCTGATCTGGAGCTGCTGCAAGGGCTTCGGGCACTTGGTGAGAGCCCAGGCCCCATCACACCCTTCACCCGGCCACACTACCTCCGCCGGCTAGAAGAAGCCCACATTGCTTCCGGTTAGTTCCTTCTGAGCATCCAGAGTTCAAGGAAGTTCCAGGAGTCCCTGGAGACCCCTGGCTCTCAGTCCCACTTATCCCTTCATCTGTGGGAACCACCCCTTCCTCTCTTCCTTGACTCAGTTTCCCCTCCTAGGCCCAGGCTTTTCAGGGCACAGCCCAGAGCTGGTTGAAGCCCTGAAGACAGGCCGAATCCCAGATGCCCAGGCAGATGAGGATGCACTTGCTCAGCAGTTTGAGCGGCCGGATCCCAACAGAAGGTGGCGGGAGGGGGTCGTGAAGTCCAGCTTCACATATCTGCTGCTGGACCCCAGGTACTCTGGGCAGTAGTGGGACTCAGTGGTGAGAGCTGGAAAATTCTGGGATTGGTTCTTATATGCTCTGTGTCCTCAAGAAGGGAACTGGCCCTCTCTGGTCATTAGCTTCTTTATCTACAAAAGACAGCTGGATCTAATTCAGGCTGCTGAAAGTCTTTGGGAAGCAGCCACCCCCTCTGCCCTATAAAATGGGGGTCACTGGATGTACGTTAAGTTTGCTCTGAGACATTAGAGACTTTCTCTAGGACAACTCTTGTCACTTTTTCCTCTTTGATCCACCCCCTTTCATCCAGGGAGACTCAGGACCTGCCAGCCCGAGCCTTCTCACTGACCCTAACTGAATGCCTTCGGACTTTTGTTCATGCCATCTTCTATGTAGGCAAGGGGACGCGGGCCCGGCCAAATGTCCATCTCTGGGAGGCCCTTGGCTACTGTGGGCGGCCAGGAAAACAGGTGTGAGGATAAGGCCTGGGTCAGAGCAGGGGCAGCCAGGCTGCGGGAAGGTAGAGGAAGGAGGGGATTAGGAGACAGACTCTTGACCCCATCCTGGCCCCTCAGGCCTGCCCCAAGGTGCGCCAGATCTTGGACATTTGGGCCAGCGGTCACGGCGTTGTTTCCCTGCATTGCTTCCAGCATGTTGTCGCTGTGGAGGCTTACACTCGAGAGGCGTGTCTTGTGGATGCTCTAGGTGGGTGCCTAACTTGTGTGGTGGGGGTCACAGGAAGGGCACTTGATCGACCAGTTCCCTCACCCCTTCCCTCTTAGGGCTGTTCGTTTATTCATTGAGCAATTATTGAACACTGACTATGTGCCTGCACATGCACATGTTTTGTTCTTTGGTTTATCCCTGCTTGAGGGCAATACAGTGAGTTCACTGTCACATACTTCTACCGGAGTTCGCTGAGGCTGCCCCTGTGACCTCATCCCCAATCTCTCCAGGGATCCGGACGCTGACCAACCAGAAACAAGGACACTACTATGGAGTGGTAGCAAGCTGGCCACCTGCCCGGCGCCGCCGCTTGGGGGTGCATTTGCTGCACCGCGCCCTCCTTGTCTTTCTGGCTGAGGGTGAGCGACAGTTGCGACCCCAGGACATCCAGGCCCACGGCTGAGCCCTTGGGAATTGCCCATCCAGCCTGGGTAGAGATCAGGGTGTTTGAATGTTCCACCTGCCCCATGCTGAGAGCAGCCCTCCATCTCTAGCTCTAAAAGGCTGGTGGAGGGGGCAGCAGGACAGATCTCCCCCTCAGACTAAGGGAGGACTTTGTTACAGATGGAACTGCTGGAGAGGTAGTGAGCTCCCCGTCACGGGAGGAGAACAAGTAGACCAGAAGATTCTTTGGAACATTTGGTGCTTTGGAACATACCAGTGCTTTCACAGTTTGGTCCTGTCTGTGTGGACAGAGTCCACTTTTATCTCCCAGACAAAGGGGACCTACATTGTGGACTGGGGGCTTTCTTAGCCACATGAAGGGAATCTGCCCAGCTCAAGAGCCAGGTTCTACTGCTGGCTAGCTGTGGTACCTCAAACCAGTAATCTCTCTGTCAGAGCCTCAGCTTCCTCAGTTGTACCATGGGGACATTGAGAGGTCCTACTTCAGGTGTCATTGTGGGGATCTGATTAAATGAAGTCATTAGGGTGTGGCTCAGAGCTGTGCACTGAGCCAGAGGTGGTCCAGGTGGGAAGTTTCCCTGGGGAGGGAGGTGCCCTGATGTTCTCTAAGGGCTGTGTGTGGTAACAGGAGGCCAGGGGAAGGAGGGTGTGCAGGGAGAGTGGGGGTGGAGTTGGGTGTGAGACGCCAGCCACCGGATTACTGTGCAACGCAAGCTTTCTGGGGTTGAACCTGTTTCTTCTGCCATAAAATGAGTTCCATAACCCCAATTTCTGATGATGACCTGTGATTTCAGACTATTCACATATGCAGAGAGCTTGAGTAAAATGCCAGGCTGCGGTGTTGGTGAGGTGTTGGCGGGATCATTTAAATTTTCCAGATGCTGCTTCTTCAAAGCTATCAGTGGGTTGAGGCACTGCGGGAGTTCCGCTGACTCATTGGGTTCACCACTTGCCAGTCTTTGCGACTCAGCCAACCAGATCCTGCAGGGGGCGAGCTGTAACATAGGCGGAGGTACCCCTGCCTCGGACCTCTACTGCGGTACCCTTGGCTCTCCCTGGGGAGAAATGGCTTGTTTTGTAATTAGTACCCGGCCTCTGGAGGGGGCCTGGTCTCTCCCACCTTAATTGAACTGAAGAAACCTCTCTCTGAGCTGGGCAGCTTTACAGACACCAAGTCTCCTGACAAAGGGACAGCAATTAACACAGTGTGCCACCTGCCCAGGAACTCACAAACAGGTTGCTGGGAAGGAACCCACAGACCCCCCAAAAGTCCCAAAAGAGATGGGATTTGTCTAACAGTTTCCCAACCTTAGCTCTACTGATACTTGAGGCCAAATTATTTTTCGGGTGGGGACTGTCCTTTGCATTCATTGTAGGGTGTTCGGCTGCACCCCTGGGCTCCACCCACTAGATGCTGGTGTCGCCCTCCCCCTCCCGGGTGTGACAAAACTGTCTCCAGAATTTCCCAAGGGACAGCTGTGTCTCTGGTGAGAACCCCTGGACTAAACGAAAAGTGGGTCCACACACCAGTGGGGAAAGAACCCAAGAGGCAGCAACCAGGGGACAATGGTCTCCTCCCACCGTCCACACAAACCACAGGTATACCTAGATATATACATACATCAGGATAAAATATAGAGGACTAGGAGCATGGCCGCGGGGAAGGGAAATCCACCAGACAGAAAAAGATTTGGTGCCTTCAAAATGAAAATCATCTTTGTGACAAAAGCCACCCTAAATCGAGTTGAAAGATAAAATGGTATGGTAAGAAGCCCTGACTTGCTGTGTGCCTTGGGGTGAACAGGATTCAGTGACTCATGGGTGCAGGCCTTTCATACAGCCTTTCATACAGCCTTGGGCCTTTCATACAGCACTCAGTTACGGCTGTTCTATCCCATGCAACATCCAGTGACCCTCACCGGAGCCTCCACATGGACCTCAGTTGGACCACCTCCTCCCCTCCAGGGACTGGGAGCTCACCCCCTGATTCTCTGCCTTCTGCTCTGGGAATACTGCCAAAGTACCCCTGCGTTCTGAGGGGGAGGAGGAAACTCAGGAAATAAGTCTGGAAGGTCCTGAGGGGGTTGGCACCTGCATCAGCCGTCTGCAGATGGGGAAACTAAGGCTCAGGGTAACACCCCTGCCCTGCGGTCACGCAGCACAGGTCCAGAGGCTAGGATTGTCACTTCTTTTTATTGACTTACAAGTTGAGATGTGCAGGTTCGATGGCGCCAACCCCCCCAATCCCTCCCCCTCTTGGGCAACAATAACTCCCAACGCCCAGGAATAGGGGATGAGAAGGGGTCTCGGGCAATGGGGCGGGGCCCCAAGGGTCCCTGGATCAAGCATGGCAGACACACGGAAGACAGAGAGCTGGGTGAGCGGCCAGCCTCAGCAGTGGCCTTGTGGGAAGGGGGCTTGTGTACAAGGTCATCCTCCGCGGGAGTCCCGGCTGCAGCCAATGGGCCTCACAAGACGCAAGCTGAGAGCGTTGTGCCCACCTGGCTCCCTCAAAAACCATGCCCCGCCCACCGGGCCTGGGAGTGTGGAGGCTGCAGACCCGGCCCTGATTCTCCTGGCTCCCGGCCTCCTCCACCTCCTGCTCTTCGGCGATGCCCAGCTGGCCCAGCAGCTACTTCTTCTCCTCCGAAGACATGGGCAGGGGCTCAGGCAGGGCCTTGGGCGAGGGTTCAGGTTCCCAGAGCAGGAATTCATGGAGCAACGTGTTGACTGTCTCCGGACACTCCAGCATCACCATGTGGCTACCTTCATCTATGAGCTTCAGGAAGGCCAGGAGCAAGATCTGTGGGGAAAACAGGCTCAGAGAGGCGGGGACAGGCTGCCCTGCGACTTCCCACCAGCCACGCATAGCCTGCAGCATCGGGAAGTCCCTCCTGCAGCCTACCCTTCATCCCTCCACTTCCACCCAAGAGGGAGCTGGAGGATGGCCTGTCGCCCTACTGCATCCCAACCTGGTATTTCTGGTATTCATTCATTCCATTTTACTAAGTTCCTACAATATGTCCAGAACAGGATTTCTCAATCCCAGCACTACTAACATTTGGGGCTGGATCCTCCTTTGCTGTGGGGTCATCCAGTTCATTGCAGGGTGTTGGGCACCACCCCTGGCCTTCACGTACCAGATGCCAGTAGCACCTTCCCCTCTCCCCAGAGTCACGACAACAAAAAATGTCTGCAGACATTTCAAAGTGTCCCCAGGGAGATGGTGGTGGTGGCAGAATTGTGGGTGATTAAGAACTGCTCGTCCAAGTGCTAAGGATCCCGAGACCCTTTCCTGGCAATCTGATCTGAAGATCCTCTGGCCCGTCCTCTCCAAGAATTCTGTAGCCCATCACTGGTCACTGACACAAATCTCAGCTGCAAAGAGTGCCTTTTTAGGTGCAGGGGGACAGTGCATAATTCTAATAGCTGGCCAGGGCAGTCCCACTTTCTGGATTCCAACTTTGACCCTTGAGCTAAACTCCCACATCCTTGGGGCTGGAGAATACAGCCGAGAACCCTTGGGCTGCATGCCAGAGATTTGGGGTATGGTGGCTGGGTGCCATGCCCCTACCTCAGCCATGCGCTGGTCTTCCTCCACTGGCACAAACTTGTCGTGCATGCCATGGACGAGCAGGACAGGCACAGTGAGCTCGGCGTGGTAGACCTCATCACCCTCGGGCCAGTACTGTCCGCTCATCATGGCCCGCAGCACAAAGGATGACACGTTGAAAGCATTGCCCTCCTTCAGTAGCTGCTTCTCTTTGGCCCCTTGGCGGGCAAAGCCAGCCCTAGTGGTGGGGAAGCACCACTGGAGCCCTTATGCCATTCAGGCCACCAGGGGTGCCCCCCCTGCCATCCCCAGCTGTACAGCTTCCTATCCCACCAAACTCGGGGAGGTGCCGGGGTCTGCTAGGGCTGAGGTCACTCACTTCAGGAAGCTCCAAGCCAGGCAGGGTGACAGGCAGTGCAGGACACACGTAGGCATGTTGAAGATGGAGCAGAAGCTGGGCTCCAGCGCCGTGGGGCCCCCGCCATTGATCATGATCACCTTGTGCACCAGGTCTGGGTACTCGTGCGCCAGGAACGTGCAGAAGGAGACACTGCCCGGTGGGTGGGTGGTGGGTGGGGTTGAAGGGTGGTAATCAGCGGGGTACAGGCAGTGAAGGGGTTAATACACTCCCTTCACCCCAGAGCCAGGTCCTTGAAGGCCAAGTTTCTTCCCCTGGGGTCCATGGTCACCAGATGGGGGTGAGGGATGGGTGGGGCATCTTGGATACCCCAAAATTGTGTGTTGAGGGTGGAATTTTTATTTTATTTTTTTTGAGAGAGGATCCAGATCTAGAACTTTCATCAGATTCTCAAAGTCACCATGACCTCCAAAGGGTAAGAATTACTTATTGCCAAGTGTTGGGAAAGCAATCTAATCAAACAAACCTTTTGTCTGCCCAGAGACACTCACTGTTTCCTTTAAGGATCTTCTCTCACCAGCCTCTAGTGTGGCACATCTGCCTGCCTTATACAAGGTGGAAGGGCACAGCCCAAGAAGCCCCCCAGTCCAGCTCCTCATTCTCTCTAAAGCTGGCCACTTGTTTTTGTAAACTAACGTTACAATTTTGTAAATTTGTAAAATATTTTGTAAATAAAGTTTTATTGGAGCACAGCCATATCCACTTGTTTACAATTATGGCTGCTTTCCTGCTATAACATTAGTTAGGAAGTTCCAAAAGAGACCAATATGTGACCCACAAACATAAAATATTTACTATCTGGCTCTTTAAGAATGTTTGCCAATTTCTGCTGTAAAGAGGGACAATCAGACAGGCAGGAGTCAGGTGGACCTGACTGTGCCAGGGACTCTCTGTGTGCCCTTGGGCAGATTGCTTAACCTCTCTGAGCCTCCGTCTCCACACCTGTGAAAGAGTAACTGTGCTGACCTCATAGCATTGTTATGGGTGATAGGAACTACCTCAGATGGGTGCTCATTTAATTGGAGGAATCACTGAACATAAGCATCTAGTTTGGGCGTTGTTATATAAACAAATAAGAGCTATATTACCTCCCAATCTGGTTTCCTTTTTTCCCCCAGAAGTTTATGTAACACTTCTTTTTCTCGTCTAATTGCATTGGCTACAACTGCTAAAACAGTGCTTCTCAACCTGGCTAGCTGATTGGATCTTGTCTTTCCTCCTGGATAAAGGAGGGAGTGATACCACTTGATGGGGATCAGGTGCCCAGGCCCAGAACCTTCCATGGAGTGGACTCTCATCTAAATGCCAGATGGTACTAGCTGTCCCCACTTTAAGGGAGAATGAATTACAGCAAACTGTGCCTTGTAAACAGAATTTATGGGACTCCAATTAGCCCTGCCTTAGAGCCCTTGAGATTTTTTAACTTAGTTGAAAACAGTGGTTCTCAGCCAGGGGTGATTCTGCCCATTAGGGACCTCTGGTAGCATCTGAAGACATTTTTTTTTATTGTCACAATCATCACTAGACCATTGCGCTAGTGGCATCTAGTGAGTTGAGGTCAGGTGAGGCTCCTAAAGATCCTATAGCACACATGAAAGCCCCTCACAGAAAAGAATTACCTGATCCAAATGTCAATAGTGAGAAACATTGCTTTCAAACAATGTGAAACAATAGCACTGGTGGTAGGAATCCCTATCTTGTTGCAGATGTTAATGGTATTTTTCAGGGAGGGAAATTAGCCTTTTCAGGTTATCCAGTCCCTGCCAGCCCCCACCCTTTACCCCCATCCCAGCATTGGCTCACCCGTAGGAATGCCCAATGAGCACATTTCGCTTCTTGGCATAGCGCTTGAAGATGGCGCGCATGTCCTCTGCCAGCGCATAGAAGGTGTAGGCTGCGGCCACTTGGGGCGCTGAGCTGGCCCCATGGCCAGCCAGATCAGGTGCCACCACCTCGTAGCCCAGGCGCACAAAAAAGTCCAGCTGCTCCTTCCAGATAGCCAGGGAGCCTCCCACACCATGGATGAAAAAGAGCACCACGTCCGCCTGGGCACCCTTGCAGCTGGTGATGCGCTTCTCACAGTCAATGTGGATGGTCCGCTTGGGGCGCCGGGCTCGCCGTCGTCGCCCACCACTGCCATTCCCAGTGGTGCCCGAGCCCGAGCGGCCATCGCTGCCCGCTGGATCCGCCAGCTCCACCTCTAGAGAGGCCGGCGGCTCCCCAGAGCCATTCTGCCCGTGTAGGAGGTCAGCTCGCGGTGCCCGGCCCAGATTTTCCACCAGTAACCGCCCGTTGCGGTACACAGTGATTCGGCGCTGGCAGTGGACCAAGCCAGATAGGTCCCCCTGAGCGGCGTCAGGCAGCGGTGGAGGTGGGGTGGGGGCTGGAGCAGGTCCAGCATGCTTCACCCGCAGCACGCGCCCAGGCTTGACCTCCACGAAGGTGTAGCCATCGCTGGACTCGACACTCTCCAGAGGCCCTACTGCATTGGGTGGCGCACCCAGCAGGCAGCAGAAGAAGCCATCGGTCATCCCAGTCAGCATGGTGTGTCCTGTGAGTGGGGCGAGAGCCAGCTAAGGGGCTGTGGAAACGGGGGTCCTCCACCCCCACAGCACCCACATCCCACACCTGGATCAGATGAGCCACCTTACGAGACCCCTTCTAAGGCTCGAGTTTTCACAGGACCACAGCCGGCCAAGCACCCAGATGTTCTGTCTGGTCAGTGTCCACGTGGTGGTCAGCCACCCTCCTGGGCCAGCCTAGTCTATCCTAGAGAGGACCTGGCTATGGCTGACCGCAAGAGGCATCCATAGGAAAGCTGGTGTAGTCAGGGAGAGCTTCCTAAAGCGGGGGACACTGTGGCAAATGTGGCCTAACCCTGAGGATCTCCCCCAGTTCAGATTTACAGTAGTTATGGTTTCCTAAATCCATTCATCCCTCCATCCATCCATTCATTCATGCATGTGCTCTTTCATTAACTCACTGTCACTAAACTAGCATGTCCTGAGGGCCTCTGAAGGCATCTAAAAATGTGCAGATCTAAGTGAGCGCCAATCCCAGGTCTCTGAACCTGGCTCCTGAAAAGTGAGGCCCTAGGGGATGAGATTTGGGACTGAGATCCAGAGGCCTTGTCCATCTCTCCAAGACCATGGGCTGCTGGCTCTGGTTCACAGACAGACAAGCTGAGGCCTGGACACTGGACTCTGGGGGTCTGACACACAACCTCCAGTGGTGGAGATGAGGACAGAGAAGGCAGTGCTCTGGCTGGGGGCCTCCAGGCCTCCACCCTGCTTCCTGGGCCATTGCTGCCCCCCCCCCATGGCAACCACAGGCAGTTACATAATTCGAGGGGGATACCCGCGCAGCACACCCCCATTGTCTAGGGCCTGGAGATGGGACCAACCCCTCCCCTGTCTCCATCCTTGGCGCCACGGGGATAACGCACGCTGAAGGCCTTTGGTAGCCGGTACTTGGAGGGGGAGCAGGCCGCATCCCCCACCTCCGGCGGGGTCCCAACCCGGGATTGCGGAGGAGGGCACAAATATGCCGCCAGCCCCCTCCCCAGAGCCAGACCTCTGTTTCCCGGGTGTCTGTCAGCGCTGTGGCGGGGTCAAGGCCACTCGGGCTCTGCGGCTTCCTAAGAGCCCCAGCGCGGGCTTTGTGGACACCCCGCTTCGCAGTAGAAGTCCCGGGGGCCTCGATGTCCCCCTCCCAGGGACAACTGCACGCTCACCTCATCGAGGGCCCCGAGGCCCGGGGCAGGGCGGAGGGGTACCAGGCAGAGAAGCCAGCGTCCTCCTGCGGGGTCCGTTTACATGGTGGCGCGGGGTTGGACTGGGCGCGTCTACGCGGGCCGGCGGGGGCCTGGGTCACTCAGCGAGGGGGCATCGCACCGCTGCTGAGCAAACCGTCCCTTTAAGTCTCTCCCAGGAGGGGGCGGAGCCGAGTCCCGACGGACGGGCACCCTGACCAATCGCAGCTGAGGACTGGCCTGGCCTAGTTCGACTATCAATCAGAAGCGGCATCTCCTGGAGAGGGGCGGGCTCTGGAAGCAACGTCCTAGCCCCTTTCAGGGGTTTACAGAGGTGGAGGGAGGGATTGGGCCTGGCCCAGGGCCGAGAAGGGGTCGCAGCCTGGGGTTTGCGGAGCTTCCAGGAGGCGGCACCTGGAGCCCCCTCCCTGCGAATAGGACCCCCTCGGCCAGCCCCTGCCTCCAAACTGCCATGTCCCCAACAAATGAAGCCCCCATGCCCCTCTGTGCTGACCTTTCTGATTAGAGACTCCTAGATCTTTCCAATTTGAGGTGGGGAAACTGAGGTTCATAAAGGGCACAAGGTCGCAAAGCAAGTGGAGGGAGAGTCAGAGATGGGATTTGGAATCAGGGCTGTATGATTCAAAGTCCTGGAAATGTATTCGTCAAAACTTTAAACAGAAATCTTGCCGCTATGTGAAAGTATGGAATTGGTGTTTCCCAGATCTGCAAATTTAATCGATGACTCTATGGTCCCAGCTGGAGTCAGAGTTTAAAGGGCAGGGTTTAAATCCAGCCTCTGCCCTTTGCAGATATGTGACTTTGGGCAAGTCACTTTCCTGAGACTACATTTATTTCTCTATGAAATTCATCCCCTCATGAGATCCTATGCAGGTAAAACAGCATGGTAAATGCTCGATACTTTATTGGCATTATTGTACTGGTGTAGCGTTGTAGTGGTTTGCTAAATGTCGGTGCGAGTAGGATGGACATCAGACAACAAGGGGTTAACCATTCTTTACCCACTCCCATCTCCTGGAATTTGCTGCCAGGGCTAGATTAGGTCCAGCCACCCACTCCTGCCCACTTGGAGCACTATTGGGAGATTAGTTTATTCTTGCAGCAAACACTTCTCCACTCCCCAAGCTGTGAGATGCTGGGGTGCCTGCAGGAACTGAGCCCCTTGAGGGGCCCCTGGGTTTCGAGGAGAGTCTGGGGAAAATTCATGTGGGGTCAGGGTAGGGCCAGAGAGTACAGAGCTGGAGCAGAGACTAGCTGAGAAGGGTTTTAAAAAGAGGAATAGGGTAGTACCAGGCAGGGGAGGGTGTGGCTGAAATTTAGGGGTGTGTGTGTGTGTGTGTGTGTGTGTGTGTCTTTACATGCCTGCAGGAGGAGCTGGATATTTTACTTGGGACAATAGGGAGCCATAGAGCGTGTGTGAGAAGGGAAGGGACTCTTTTTCTGGAGCCTGAATGGAGCACCGCCACGGGCAAGCTTTCAACCTATTGGTTTTACAGATTGAGAAACTGGATCCTGGAGAGGAGCAGGGATCACCCCAAGGACATCCAGCCAACACGAACTCAGGCTTCCTGGGCTCTCCGCCAAGGAACGGAGACTTGGCTGGGGCCAGAGGAAAGTTGCCAGCCAGCTGTGTGCCATCTGCCGGGCTCCCGCTGGAGGTGGGAGGATCAACCAGCCGTTTCCTGCAGCTGCCACCAGCTGCGCCACGGCCACCCCAGGGCACCCTCTGCCGGCCGACAGGAGACGGAACTACAACTCCCAGCAGACATCGGGACATAATGCTTGTACACAAGCTCAGGAAGTGCCGTTTGCCTGCTCTTGCTGGTCCAAAGGAGGACTTACACTCCCCTGCGGGTACGGCGCTCACGCCTTTGGTGCGCAGTCGTAGAACTACAAGTCCGGGAGGCCCTTGTAGCAATGCGGGCTCCACTGTAAGAGAAACTATATTTCCCAGAAGTCTCCGTTCCACAGCTGCGGAGCCTATGGGCGTCGGCGTGGTTGGCGCGGGGGACGGCGTGATCCGCGACTAGACATGGCTCTCTGGGCCAGATCCCCAAGTTGCCTGTTGGGTCCCGTCTGTAGGTCGACGGCGCCACTGGGTGTCAGGTGAGTCCTCGGGGGGCCCTCCCCAACCTTTGGAATTAAGGCGGTATCGGGGGCTGGCGCCAGCTCTTTACCAACCATATGACTTGCCAGTGCCTTGCGCTCTTACGGAGCGCCTTTTGCAGCCAGACTTAGTCCCTGCACGGATAGGGAAGCCGATGCTCAGAGAGGTTGAGCGCCAAGCCAAAGTCACACAGGGCCCCTTTGACCTTTCTCGCGGTCTCTCTGCCCCCGCAGGTGGCTCCAGCCCCAGGCCTGGCTGAGGCTCCCCGACGCCTGGGGACTCCCCGCCACACAGCCAAGCCGGGGCAAGGCGCGCGGGAACGAGTACCAGCCGAGTAACATCAAACGCAAGCACAAGCACGGCTGGGTCAAGCGCTTGAGCACGCCGCCCGGCGTCCAGGTCATCCTTCGCCGCATGCTCAAGGGCCGCAAATCGCTGAGCCATTGAGCGCAACGCTGCCGGTGGGACCCACATTAAAGCATTTTTCTCGCCTCAGACCTCTCCTGCTGCTTTTTGTAGGGAGTTTGGACGACTGAGTGTTCCTCCAGTTGTGGGGTTGTTCCAGGGGCAGAAGTCTGTGGCCGGACTGGAAAGGGGTGTGGGAAGTCAGACCTTTGCGAAGTCCCATTTTTACACTTTTGAATCAGGAAGAATTTCGAACTTAACGGCTACAGTTCATGGACTAGTACAGTGAACCCCCGT
Source organism: Rhinolophus ferrumequinum (assembly GCF_004115265.2). Lineage (NCBI taxonomy): Eukaryota > Metazoa > Chordata > Mammalia > Chiroptera > Rhinolophidae > Rhinolophus > Rhinolophus ferrumequinum. The sequence continues at coordinate 50,511,064 of NC_046301.1, forward strand.
GCACCCACCCAGCTCTGACTACCAATTACTCACAAACTGTCCTGCCCCCTCCTGTGTTATTTTCAAGCAAATCTCAGGCATCCAGTTAATCTGTAAATATTTCAGAATGCATCTCTGCAAGATAAGGGCCCTTTAAAACATAACCACAAAACTTTCACACCTAAAAAAAGTCCAGTTTCTTAATATCATTAAATATCTACTGAATGTTTTAATTTCTACTTGTCTTATATATATATATCTTAATCTTCACAGGTCTGCGAAGGCTTGTGAGGAAGTGGGAGGGTTTTCAATCCTCCACCTGCCCCTTGAGGATGAGCTGTGTGACCTTGAGCAAGACCTCAGCCTCCTGAGGCTCATTTGGCTCCAATAAGTTGAGGTGCTGTTTCTCCTTTGCTGTGTCGTTGGAGTACTAATACTTGGTAGCTTCCACTTAGTAATTTATTCCGTACTTCCTATGTACTGCGTCCTTGCCCTCACCATGCTGTCACTCGAGGGCAGGGTGTGTTTGTGTGTGTGGGATGGGAGCTTGTGAGGGCTATGGGACAAGCTTTTTGGACACAGCTGAGTAGGGGCTGGGAGGAGGATTGTGAAGGCTATGGAAGCCCAGAGGAGGCGCCTGACTTGGCCTTAGGAAGAATGCAATCAGAAGGATTTCTGGAGGAGGTAGTAGGGTCTGAGAGGGCCCAAAGGGGGAAGGGATTGGACAGAGATCAGGATAAAAGGTAGACGAGGGAGGCTAGAGGGGCCCAAAATTTGGGGCCGAGGAGGTGGGTTGGATCCTTGGGGCACTAGGGAGCCACGGGAGGTGTATGAACAAGAGTGTGATATTGAAAGAGTTAATGTAGGAGCAGTTTAGATATGCCGAAACCTAGGGTTGAGACCCTGAGGAGGAGGAGGGGAGTGTTACGGTGGGTCCCCCTCTTCTAGGCATGCTGTGGTAACCCGATGAAACACCGTATTAAAAAGCGGTAGCAAACTAGAAGGATCTGCAGAGCCTCTGGGAGTTGCGGACTACAAATTCCAAGAGGCTTCCGGGGCGCGGCCTCCGCCCACTTCCGAGTTTCACCTCCCCATCCATGTCCAGGGCGGAGTTTTGCTCTCTCAACCAAACTTGACCACGGAGGAGGAGGCGTGGCGGCCAATAGGCGCGTGACTTGTCCGGATCTGGCCACTGGGAGTTCACAGAATCCGCATATCCTGGGGCGGGGCTAGAGCGCGGACCAATGACGGGAGGGCGGCGGCGCCATCAAGGTAGGCTGTACCGTGGCTGGAAGTTACTGTGCGGCGGCGGCTAAGAAGGCGGCTGTGGTGGCGGCGGCGGTGGCTGAGGCCGTAGCTGAGGCGGCGACGGAGGGAACAGAAGATGGTAAGTGCGGTCACCGGGCCCGTAATCCCCCTCTGCTCGACAAAATGGCGCCGCGGGCCCACCCACCTCCAGTAATCCCCGAGACCCCCACCTCCCTGCCCGGCACCCAGAGGCCCGACCCCGCCCCTCGCTCTGACCTATGACCTTCGACCTCCGGGCCCTGCTGTAAGCTTCCTGCTGACCCCATCCCGGCTCCGACCCCTGACCTCATCTAGGATTACAGTCTCTGACAACTCATTCATTTCCGGGTCGCGACTCCCCCGGAAATCGCCTGGGGTGAGGATGGGGTCCCCCAAGACCCCCAGCTCAGGCCCCGTCGTGGGCGCGCCGGACCTGGGCCTCTCCAGTTCAGGAGGGTTTGGGAGACTCGCCTAGGCGTCAGGGCGGGGGAGGGGGCTTGACATCGTGACATGCGGGGCTTTGTCGCCGCCAAAGGAAATGCGACATCGCGGACTGTCTGGTCCCCGAGAGCCCTGACCCCATGCCCTCCATTCCAGGCTCCAACCAGTCCCTAAGAGAGAGCAACTTCATCTTTCCGAGCCCCAGGCGTAGTAATCGTCCGGACCTCTTAGGGTTGTGACAATTTAGGGAACTGACGTGGTAAAGGGTTTAGGACAGTGAACACTTGACAGATGAGCTGGGTGACTCTGGATCGGTGACATCCTCTCCCACCTGTCTCATCTTGAAGAGGAGATAATGCCACCTTGGGAGGTTAAAAATCCCCTTTGGGCCACTCCCTCATCTCCAGATTTGGTACAGTGACTGTGGTTTGGTCCCCCAACCTGTGAAGTGGGTCGGTGACCCAGCCCAGTTGGGCTGAAGCCCCCGCTACCTCCCATTATTTGGCATCCCCAAGGCTGAAGGGTAATGGAAGCTTTTGTCCGGACAAGTCAAAACCCCATTGTCCCCGGTGCCAGCCCACAAATCATGGCATGTGGTGGGAGATGGGCAGAGGAAGATTTCTGGTCAGGAAGAAGATGGGGAAGGGGGCTCTTAGAGTGTGGGTCTCCAGCCTGGGTGTGGCCCACGCCCAGTCCATAAAAGGGTTCTGTTGGGTCTACCTCCAGAACACATCCTGAATCTGTCCCTAGGTCCCCACCCTGGTCTAGGCACTGCCACCTCCTGCCTAGACTCCTGCCCCAGCCTCCCTGGTCTCCTTACCTCCATCCTGTCCCCCTGGCAGTTTGTAATTCACCTGGAACCAGAGGGAGCTTTTAAAGACGTGAATCAGATGGTAACACTATCTAATTTATAAAACTCTCCAAGAGCTTGGTGATGTAACCCAGATGAAGCCCCAGCTTCCCCCCCCAACCCCCCCAAGGACCCCGCCCACCTCTGTGACCTCATCCTGAACTCCAGCCACACTGACTTTTTTTGCACCTGCTGCTCCTTCTGCTTGGAATGCTCTTCCTCCTGGGAGCGTCACCTCACAGGGCCCCTTTGTGACTGTAGGAGGCCCCAATGTCTCTCCCCTCTTGGCACACCCCTTTTCTCCATCTTGCTTTGGTGGGTTCACTGGTGGTCTGACTGAAAGGGGACTGGCACACACATGTTCAGTGAGTGTTTGCCGAGGCCGTGGATGACTTCTGGGCCCAGCTGTGGCTGGCATGTGTCTGGCCGAGGGGAGGATTCCTCCCTGTGTCTGAGGCCTTGTTTTCCTGCCTAGCTGACCGGAAGTACAGGCTGAACCGTCTTCATTCATTTATTCAGCACAAACAGGTTGCTGCTAACAGCTACCTTCCAGGATGCTCTGCAAAACTCTTTCCCTGGGTTGCCTTATTGAGACTCAGAACAATCCTGGGAGGGGACCCTGTTGGGACCCCTGGTTCACCAGAGGCAGCCAGGCTGGGAGGTCACACAGCCAGGCAGGGGCCCAGCCAGGACTGAATGCAGGTCTGAGGCTCCTGAACGTCTCACTCTGGGTGAGCCCCGTCAGGGCCAGGGAGGAGTAGCCCTGTCTTACCCTCAGGGATGTGCCAGAGAGGGAGGTGGATGTGTCCACAGATGACCTCCTCCGGGTGGTAGAGGCCCCCACCGTGTGGAGAGGGATATAGCTGGTGTGTGTGTGGAGGGGTGGGGGTTTGTTGAACTGGATGGAGAGGTTAGCAGGTGTTTCCCACATGGAGAAAGGAAGAGCATTCCTGGACGGTGGCACAGTATGGGCTGAGGGTGTATATGCCAGGAGGTGAGCGGGGACCTAGCCCAGCCAGAGCTGTGGAGGACTTTGAGCTGGCACAGGGACCCCTCCTCGTGCTTCAGGTCTCATCGTTGCCTCTTGGCGCCCCTCTCTAACCCCCCAGACCCGCAGATATTCCCTCACTGTCCTGGGCCTCACACAGTATCTGAGGGCACCCTGTCCTTAGGGCCACTTTGCATTCACTGTGCAGCTCTTTGATCCACACCTGTGTTCCCTGTACTGGGTGCTTCTGGAGCCAAGAGCTGGTCTGCTGTGCCCTCTAGGTCCCCACCCACACCGGCCCCAGCGCCTGCGTGCTCTGTTGCCTGGCCTGGGCCTGCTGCATAGCAGAGGCCTGAGAAAGCCTGGCTGGCTGTGTGAAGCTGGCCTCCTTGTCTGGGGCTGAGCTGGGGCAGGGGTCCTCGGTGACGGGAGGTCGGGTTGTGGGGCAGTGAGCTGGCTTTGAAGCAGGAGGCCACCCTTGGCAGGAGGCCTGTCCACATTCCCACATCCCTGGTTGGCCCATCTCCCCGAGGTCTCGCTAGGGCTACCCCAGAGGTGAGGACGCCTGCTCCCACCTGCCCCACAGGGTGGTGGCAGATCACCTGAAGAGCAGCTTCACCACGGGTGCAATGCCCAGGCTCAGGCATGGGGATGGACTCCCCCCTTCCCCCTGCTCTGAAGGGGTGTTATTGTAGCCTGCAGGGCCGCTGAGCCCTTGGATTTCAGACAGGGAAACACATGCTAAGCGTGTCCCGTAGTAGGAGCTTGGCCTCTGAGGTTGGGCAAACCTGAGTTCAGATCGGCTTCCTCGTTTTCTTGTTGGAGCTGGGTGACTTCAGATGAGCGCTCTGTGACCTTTCTGCCTCAGTTTCCCGATGTTTATGACAGGGTGACTCCAGATTGGGAAGCCTCCGGCCCAGGGTAGGCTATGTGGGGAACCTCTCCCTGGCTCTCCCATTCCTGGCCTGACCACAGTGTCAAATTCCTGCTCTGCTGGGAAATCACTCCCTGCCCCCAGCTCTAGGCCTTTGTCCCTCCCCTTGCATCCCTGGGCTCTTGCCCCTCAGTTTCCTGAGGTGGACACATCTGTTGGCCTTTATTTCCCTATCTTGTGGCTGAGATTTGCAGCGCCCACCCCCCCAATGCTCCGCCCCAAATCAGGGTTCTCCTGCTCCACAGCCCTTGCGCTTGCTTGTGGAGCTGGAGTGTCAGGAACAAAGGACTTTCCAAGAGTCTGGCTGTGAATGAATCCTGTTGCTGGCTCCAGGGCACCCTGTGGAGCCGAGACCTCTGGCACCGAGCCCCTGCCCCAGGCAGCAGGCGGCAGGGTGGGGCAGCCTGCTCCCTCTGGGCCTTTGGCCCTCGCCCCCAGAGGCTTTCTCCCCTCACAGGGCAGCCTCTGGGTGTAGGGACCCTAGGAGCAGCCCCTGAGCTGACCCTGGTCCACACAGGACTTTTCTGAAAAGCCCAGCCAACTCTAGAAAATGGACCTATTAAACTTGGATTTCTGAGTTGTCTTGGAATTCAGAGGTTCAGTAGACCCTGTGCTCCCAGACCTGTGTCTAGGCAGCCCCCTGTCCCAGCCACCTGTCCCCTTCACCCATGCTCCTTCTCTCCACCCATGTTTATTGTCATGCTGGCGCTCAGAGATTCTTCGGGTGGACAAGCCTTTCTCTATCCAGGTCTCTGTTGAAGGTGGATGAACAGAGACAAGACTGGGAGTTTAATATTCAACAAGCACAGAGGGCAGGTCTGCAGTTGGATAGCCTGGTCCAATCTGACTCCTCTCCCTGCAGCTTGTTCATGGCGTGACTTGAAACAAGTGGCCTGTGCTCTCTCAGCCTCAGTTTCCCCACCTCTCGCTAGGTGACAGGACTGTTGTGAGGACCCCAAGGGAGAACGGGCACTTCCTTTGGGGTTGGTTACTTTTTTTTCTGGTCATAACAATGCACACATAAGGTGGCCTGTTCAAGCATGCGTTCTGGGAAATGAGAGAAGGAAACGAAGTTGCCTGAAGCCCCGCCCACCCTCACAGGTGCGCCAGGGCTGGTCCCTGCTGGGTTTCTAACTCACCTAATCTTCCCTTTTAGGCAGATTTTTTGAAAGGACTGCCCGTCTACAACAAAAGCAATTTTAGTCGATTTCATGCCGACTCTGTGTGTAAAGCCTCGGTGAGTGCAGGTTTGGGGCATTGTTGGGGGAAGGAGACTGGGGGTGATGTACACCCCAGATCAGCCTCTTGCTGGGAACAAGGGTTCATCTTCAAGCTTAGTCCCACCCAAGATCTTCGAGCATCTTTCAATCGGCGTTTGAGGGTGGGGACTGAGTCCAATGGTGAGGGGACCCTAGTGATCCTGCACTTTTAACCCCCCTCTTCCTGACCCTCCTGCAGAATCGACGCCCCTCAGTCTACCTGCCCACGCGGGAGTACCCGTCCGAACAGAGTAAGTGGACTCTGTCACTCTGTCCCATCCTGGTTGTCAAGGGGGATGGCCAGAGGGTGGTACAGGAGATGACCTATGGGACACTGTTCTGCTCCCCAACCTTGGGAGCCGTGGAGATCTTGGCTTTCTGCGCGAGCCTTCTCGTCTCCACATGCTGGCGTCCATATCCAGCCCTGGGGGCCCCAGTTGACCCTGGTCTGCTGCTCACTGGCCCTGTCCCTGTCACTTTACATCAAGTTAGTTGTCCCCTGCCAGCTCCACACCACAGACCCCGAGACAAGTACTACGGTGCAGGGACCTAGCCCAGCCTGGGGCGGGCAGCAGGGTTTTCCAGGTAGAGAGGTGTGCAGGGAAAGGCCCGGAGCATGCAGAGTGGGAGGTTGTTTGTTGTGGCCATGGTGTTTTATTTTAACCACGACAAAGAATCCACATGGATCCTGCTGGATGGCTTCTGTGGTCACGGGCACAGCTGTGTAGATCTCTGTTCCTGGTTGGGCTGGGAAGACACGTTCATGATCCTGTGTGCTGGGGCTTGTCCCCCGCTCCTGAGTGGAAACCCACATGTGGCAGTGAATTTAGTCTCTCTAAGAAGCAGGGACCCTGGAACAGCTGTCTTAGGCTCCCGGCAGTGGCCGTGGACTCAGAAGGGAAAACGCTGGGCTTCCTGAAATCTCCAGGGTTGAGGTGGTGACTTGAGTCCCAGAAAGGCCACTCAAGGCAGAGATGGCCTGGAGGCCAGGAGGGGTGAACACTGTCCTGGGAAGGGCAGTGCTGGCCAGGTTGGAGTCTGGGCCGATTGCAGTTGGCTCAGTGCAGCGTCTTCCTGTAACTTTGTCTTTCTTCTTTCCTCCTTAGTCATTGTGACAGAAAAAACAAACATTCTTTTGCGCTATCTACATCAGCAATGGGACAAAAAGGTAAGGCATGTGGGGTTCGGATGCTGGGACTTGGGATATACAGTGCCCAGCACGGGGTCTCTGAGTGGGAGAAGGACGGGGGACTGGGAACCCAGGGGTTTGAGTGGGGTGTTGAAGACTGAATAGGAGTTCACCAGGCAGTCCAGGAGAGGGAAGAGTGTTGCAGAGGAGGGAATGGCTGTGCAGAATGTTGCAGAGGAGGGAATGGCTCTGGTGCTCCGGGGTAGGCAGGAGACTGTCCAGTTGTACCAAGGCCTGAGCACCTCCAAGGTGCTTTATAACGTGGGTAGTTTGTTTCTTCACCTCACATTGAACATCTGACAGGAACCTGTTCTGATCAAGGGTGGAGGATGACCCCGTAATGAAATGACTGCTCAGAAAACCCGAGCCCCTGGCCCACGCTGGCCCCCTCCCCAGCCCCATAGGCCTTGATTCCCACCAGCGGGGAAAGGAGGTTTTCCCAGACCACTTGGCTCTTCTGTGGCAATGTGTGGGTTTCCCTGGAAGCTCCTGAGGGTCCTTTGTTCTCGGGCAGGGTACATCACTCCTCTGAGCATTTTGGACTGTGTGTGGGTCATGGTGAGCTGCAGTGACTTCTTGCAGTGTCTGTCACAGGCCCACAGCCCCAGGCCTTGGGCATAGTGGGACTGGTCTGGGTGGTGCGAAGGGCTGTCCAGCCAGGGACTCTGAGGCCACTGCGCCGCTCCAGGCTCAGTTCGGCGACCCCTGCAGTAGGATTTGGGGAGCTCACCCAACTGAAGACTCAATGGCCCCTTTCCTTCCTCTACCCCCTAGAATGCTGCCAAGAAGAGAGACCAGGAGCAAGTGGACCTCGAGGGTGAGAGCTCGGCGCCCCCCCGCAAGGTTGCACGGACCGACAGCCCAGACATGCACGAGGACACTTAAAACACACTCCCCCATAGGTGCCTCCTGTCTTGTCTGCTCCTCACCCACCTGCCGTGTGTAAGCGCCCTGCCCACCCCGCCGGCCCACCCACACCCCGCCATGCACACCACTTCCATCCTCATAGGAGCCGATGTATTTATTTTCCTTGAGTCTTTATTTATGCTGTAAAATGTACCGAGCGATGGTTAAAGGGGACGTCAGACCCAGTAGTGTGATGTTGGTAGATGCTTCTTACAAAACAACATTGTTATCACCCCCTCCAGATCCCCTCTTTCTGCCCCCCAGTCCTCCGGAGAACCAGAGCGTGTCTGTGAGGGTCTAGCGACAGGCCAGGCCTCGGCTGGGCGGCTGGGGTGGGACCGTTCTCCCCGCTCCCACTCCACTGGTCTGGCCTTAAACACTTGGCCTTGACTTGAGTTCCACCGAGACCTATTCTGTGCTCTGACCTTGCTCTGAGCTGGCACCACTGGGAGAAGTCGGCCCTTCTGGATCTTTCTCTTGTCATTTTATCATGGACTTGTTCGTGCTCCATGTCCACCCCAATAAAAGGATCTTTCCTATTTGACTTCGAGTCTTTGCTCCACGTGCCTCAGCCCCAGAGGACGGAGCCACTGAGAGTTGTCCCATCATCACCAAGAGGAGCCAAGAGGGGCCCCCCGCGAAGTGCTGGGGCCCCAGGAGCAGCTGGATTTTCTGGGGAGCCTGCTGCAGCCACCTTGCTCAGAGCTAAGACCTGCCTGGACCCACCCTTTTGCCTCACCTGTCAAGTGTCCCCGAGGATCATGACACCCCCAAGAGACAGTCCACACCACCAATGACAGAGCTGTGGTGGATGCCACACCGGGACATTGGCAAGCATGGCGGCACACCCAGCAGTCACTGTGGAGACAGCCCAGGTGGCCTGGCTTCATGCCCGTGGTTCCAAGAGGAGGCACACGGTGTGTGGCGGAACGTAGGGGGTGTTCGGGCTCCAGGCAGAAGGTTCCAGGCCCTGGGCTCTGGGCCCAGGGCCAAAGGGAATCCTGCTTCTCCCCCAACAGTCCTGAGCAGGGGCTGCTGTGTCAGAGCTGAGGGTGCTGAGGGGTTGGACCATGGAGCTGGAGGAGGTTCCTGCTCCAGATGTCCCGTGTGAAGGGCCCTGCCTGAACCAGCTGCACAGGCTCGGGTTGCCCAGCCCCTCCTTTGGTAGAAGGTTCCAGGTTAGGCCCTTCAGCTGTGTCATGGGGCCAGGGGCTTCACCTCCCAGTTCAGGTGGTATCCCTACCACGGGTGCAGTGTTGGGTCCCTGTGGTGACAAGGCAGGTGCCAGGAAACGGCAGGCTTGACCGTGGTTGTGCTGAGGCTCTCAGACTTGCTGAGAATGCCCAGTCCCAGGGGCTGGGCTGGCCCTGGGCAGGCACATGGCATTGCTGATGGTTAGTAACTAAGAACTGGCGGGACCAGCTTCAAAGCCACAGCAGAGCAGGAGCAGGCAGTACCTGTACCCTCGTCTTCTCAGCCCCCCTTTGCATCCTGCCAATGTTATCCACGGTGTGGGTGGGCAGGGGTCCTGCAACCACGTCCAACCCAGACCTCCCTGTGGACTCGGGTGCAGGTCCCGAAGCTAGCCTCCACCCACTCCTGCCCTTGTGGCCCCCCTTACTCCTCTGCTCTCCCAAATACCTAACTCTGCGTTTCCACACCTCTGTGCCTTTGCACAGGCTGCTCTCCTGTCTTCAGTGAACCCCTGACTTCTTTCAGAGTCCCCTCCCCGCAGTGTCCCTTCTTCATACTTGCTACTCCGGCCCTGGGGCAGGGCCCCATCAGGCTCTGAGACTGTGGATATGGACACATTTGAGGTTCGGAGAGAGGCCACCTGCATCCCTGGTTACCCAGGGATGACTCCCAGTGACTCTGGTCTGACAGCCACCCCACAGTAGGACATCCTAGCCACTCCCCAACACCACCCCATCTGTCGGGGGGATTCCCTGGAATATACCCTCAATTTTTCAATTCGGGTGCAAGGTGCCTTTCAATTTTCAGGCTGTAAGTTCTTCTCATGGCCCCTGGCTCCTCAGATGGCGGCCTGGGAGGCAGATGTGCCAGAAAATGCAGCTGAGAGGACTGTGTCACCCTAGCAGGGCCAAAGCTGACTCAGGCCCCAGGCCTGGCACCCAAACTGCTGAGTCCTTTCAGCACTTTGAGATTTCTTCCTTTGTCTAGGAGGCTGAAGATGCGGCCTGAGGCTATGCTGCTCCTCCCAGGGGCCCCACGCCTGGAGTCGGTCCCCAAATCTGGGCCGTCTCAGAGGCCGCAGTCTGGAGTTTTCCATGGCCTCGAGACCCAGTTCTTAGGAGGAGACACGAAGGTCACGGGACTGGAGGAGCACTCACCCCAGGCCCACCAGGCCCCAAGAGCCAGCACCAACCTCTAGTCACTGGGCCTTCTGAGCCCCATTTCCACTGCTCCATCCTTGGGCACTGTTGAAATATACTTTTTATTGCATTTCTGCCGTTTTACAAAAATATGACAAAATAAATTAAAAACAAATAAATAATCGCTTATTCTGTGTTTTCTGGGTTTTTTTTGGGGGGGTGTTTCCTTTCATCTCCCCCATCCAGTCAAAAGGAAAACGGCAGATAAGGATGCCCAGGCCCTTGCCCCTTGGCGGGGGCAGCCAATACTGGGGGACGCGGGGCCAAAGCATTTCCTGGGTGGCGGCCGCCCCTCCTTGGCTGCTATTGCATGAGAACAGGAAGGCAGGGCGCCTGGCAGAGCTAGTGCCAGCCGCTGGGCCAGCAAACAGCCTGGGGGCTGGGGCTGGGGCTGGGGCTGGGGCTGGGCGAGGGCGCGGGGGGCTCGGAGGATGGCGGTAGCGGTGGAGGCGCTAGACTGTAGAAGCTGGTATCCCCCGGCAGGGGCTGGGGGCCAGGCGGGGGCCCGGCCAGGGCACAGGGTGGGCACTCGGTGTCGGCGGTGGGAGCCTGGCGGGGGGCGGCACCCTCACCCCCGCATCCCCATGGCCTGTCCCACTGCCAGCAGCCGGTGGGCGGCGTCGGGGGCCGGGGCAGCGGCGTTGGTGTTGATGGCGCGGGGCTCCGGCTGCGGTGGGTGCGAAGGGCAGGGGCGCCCACGAGGGCCAGTGCTGTCCCTGCGGAGGCGAGAGGGGCCGTTCCGGGGAATGCCGCCCTGCCGCCGGATCCCGTTCGGGACCCTGCCCACGCTCCCTCCCGGCTTCCAGGCACATCAGGGCCTTATTGCTTCTAATCAGTGTTGGGGTGCATCCCCTGCCTAGGCACTGCACCCTTCCCTCAACGGGAAGAGGCCAGTCTGAGGAAGTCCCTCTGATTTCAAACGTAAGTCCCTGGTCCTGCAGCTGCCATCTCTTGGGCTCCCTGGTAATGGGCAGCTGGACCCTTGGCTGGAGTTGGGACCAGTGAGGTGGGAGAGACTGGGGTGAGGCCTGCACCTCTGCTCAGCACAAATTTGTGGGTGCAGCCTGAGGCAGATCACCCCAAGCTCCTTAGCTGGGCAGCCCCAGCCTCAGGAAGGCTTCCTCCAACACTAGGCGGCAGGGTGAGGACTTGCATAGAGACCTGGGGGATCCAGTCCCCCCAGAGTGAGCTGGGTGAGGGGTCTCATGGGGGCAGGAGAGGCTGGGCCAGGTGGTGAAGGGGCCTCCCTCGTGTCTGCTGGCACCAGAGCTTGATGGGCGGGGTGCCCTGGGAGGGCACTGGGACAGGGGGCTTTGGCATCCCTCCCTGGGGTGAGGAGGGTGAGGCACGGGGCTCCAGGTGCTCGAGGGTCCTGGAGACTGAGCAGGCTTTGATGGAGGCTTCAGGTACCACGGACACAGGTCCCCAACCAATACCAGAGACTGGGCCTCCTCTGTCCCCTTCAACCCCTCCCTGCAGGCCTGCCCACCCCACCATACCCCCAAAGCCCAGCCCAGAGTCCCCACCCCCGAGTTAAAGCTTGTGACCTGAGCCTTCCTCTTCAGGCCGGGGGACGTCCGGCTCCTCGGGCGCAGCCTCATCCGCCGGCCCACTGCACTGAGACCGGCCACTGCCGCTGCCACTGCCACCGCCGGGGGTCCCATCCAGCCGGGCCTGCCCGCCCGCCCCATTGGCCCCGGTCTCAGCCCGGGCCCCGCCAAAGGGGAAGAGCTTGCCGGCGTGGAAGGCCTTGGGCGGTGAGTGGCTGCGCTCAGGGTCTCGCCGGGTTTCCGGAGACTTGAGGAACTTGAAGCTGAGGAAGGCGGGCAGGCGGGTGTCACTGCCCGTAGGCGACTGGGCCGGGGGCAGCCGGGTGGCGGGGCTGGGCCCCGTGCCTGCCAGGGAGGACGCAGCCCCTGACGACAGGAACTTGCCCTGTAGTGGGATGATCTGCTTCAGCTTCATGACATTGTTGGGTGCCAGCAGAGACCCTGGGCGCTTGGGCCGCTCCGGCCCGTGGCCACCTGCCCCGCTGCCTTTGGCCTTGGCTGAGGCCTTATCAGGGGCAGTGGGGTCCAGCCCGGAGCCCTCTGCTCGCGCCTCCTCCCGGCCACTGGTGTCCCGCTCCCGCCGGGCGTGGTGCTCTGCGTGGCGCTGGCGCTCCTCCTCCTCCCGCCGCCGCCGCTGCTGCTGCTGGTAGCGGTGCTGGGCCTGGCGCTCATGTCTCTGTGGGCAGAGCAGGTTATTACTAGGACTGGGAAGAGAGGGGATGTGAGCTCTCTGGGGGAGTGGGGACAGAGCTAAACATTTATTGGGCATCAACTGTATCCCTAGACCCCTGCCGGTGCTTTCTGAAAACGAAGAACAGAACAAACGTTTACTGGCCACCAACTGTCTCCAGCCACATGCCAGACACCGTCTTAGGCATTGGGACAATGTAAACAAACATGGGGCCTTACCCGTTCCCCGCTTTCTGGAAAACCGATGAGAGACAGAGCTGTGACTGGCATAGACCAGAGTCCACACTGGCCAGTCCAGTAGCCACATGTGGCTTTGTCAATGTCAATTCAAGTGTGCATGGGCCACCTGTTGTGAGGGGCTACACGGGCAGGGCAGACACAGGACATCTCCCTCCCCATGGAGAGCCCTGCGGCTTGGTGCTCACGAGCTTGTTGACCCACTCTGAAGCTTTCTGAGGAATGCAGCAAAGGCTGGGCTTCTGAGAAATAGCAGCCATGTCCCTGAGTCGGAATGGGATGCTGCTGGGGCAACCGGCGGTGCCTGAATGTCCCGAGTGCCAGCCTGCTGCTGGATGTCTCTGGGATTCTGGAAGGGACTGGGCCTGTTTGGCTAAGGCCGGGGCAGCCAGCCAGGTGGAGGAGATGGCCCACTGAGTGGAGGGGTAAACTGAGCCCAGCCCCATGGCACATACCTTGAAAGCCTCCCGGCGCTGATACTCAAGCTTGGCCATCTCCTCAGCTACCCAGCCCGGGATGTCAGGGATGGCCACGTGGATAAGATACTTGAGAAGCAGAGCGAAGTGCTGAGGTGACAGAGGAGGAGGCTGCAGGCTCAGGGATACCTGTTCACAGCCCAGCTCCCCTGCACAGCCGCCAGCCCCACCTCGAGCACCACCACGGACACGATGGCTGCCTCAGGGCTGAGCCAGGGGAAGAGGCGCTGCAGCTGCCCGCACTGGCCAATGAGATAGCAGTTGACTACGATTGCCAGGACGCCCATGGCCTCCATCACCTTCTGCAAGAGGACATGGTGGGGCTCAGGTGGGGTCAGCCTTCCTCCCTGGGACTCATGCTCCTCCTCAGTGCACCCCGTCTCCCTGTGCGTCTCCGCTTGGAGCCCTTGGCCCTGCCACACCTGCCACTGGCCGATGCTTTCAACCCGCTGCCCAAAGGGCCGCTGCAGCCCCGTGCACAGCTTGAGGGCGTCACTGCGGATCTCAATGAGGTTGTTGATGAGGGCGCACAGTGCAGCCAGGGGAAAGGCGGACGAGAAGAGCACGACGTAGCCAAACTGCACGAACATCTCCTGGTAGTCCTGGAACGTGTCCTGCGGGCATGTACCGGGGGGTGGCCTCGGGTCCTCCCTCCGACCAGGACACCTCCCCCTTAGAGTACCTTCCTCTGTTAAGCCCACCTCCCTTAGATTATCCAGAATGGACCCAAAGTCTCTCCCTCTGGCAGGCTCCTGACCACATCAAGGGCCCCATTACCACCCGCACCTCCAGCATCACACTGTGCGCCTGCCCCTCTGATGGCCCTGCCTCCTCCCTCAGATTCCCGCCTCACCTCATACTTCTTCATGCAGCTCTCAAGCTCAGCCTGGGTGAGCTGGGGTGAGTGCTCCTCCTCGGGCGGGTCGATCCAAGAGGACCGGTTTTGCCGCCGCTGCCTCCGGGCTGAGTCACCCGAGCCAGGCTCTGGCTCTGGTCCCCCATATGGCCCCTGGTCACGGCCCTCACCCCTGGGCCGGCGGAGTAGGACAGCTGGGGGCTCCCGCTCAGGGCTGCCAGAAGCCCCCTCCGCCTCATCGTCCTCCTCCGTCAGCGTGAACACACCGGGCTCCAGCCCCTTCTCCACCATTGTGGGGCTCCCCTCCTCCAGGAGGGCTTCCGGGCTTGGGCCAGGCCGATGTCGCCCAGCCCCCCGCTCAGCAAAGCTGACCTTCTTCAGACGAAGCCCACAGTCCAGGAGTCCACCCTCCTCGCCCTCCTCCTCATCCTCCTCCTCCTCGTCTTCCTCGTCCTCATCCTCCTCTTCCTCCTCCTTGCCGCCCCGCAGCCTCTCCCCCACCTCCCCTCCCTCCCCTGCTGGCCGCTGCTCCACTGTAGCCTCCTCCTCCTCCTCAGGTGCCCCACAGCCCCCGCTGAGACATCTGCGGCTCCCTCCACTACTGCTCCCACCACCCTCTTCGGCCTGGGCTTCAAGGCGGTGGGGTGCAGGGTGCCGGAGGCTGAGCAGGCCAAGCAGGGCCCGGGCCAGCTCCCAGGCGGCCTGCAGGCCAAGCTCGCCACGGCCCAGCCTCCGGTACAGGTGTGGCTGCAGGACCTCGCGAACGTTCTGGAGGAACTGGCGGGTGATCAGCAGAGTGGCCAGCATCTGGGGGCAGGAAGGGGGTGGAGAGAGGCCACGTGGGGAGCAGGCAGGGCCCTGGGCACCGGGACAGGCTGCTAGGAGGCGGCACCCGCCCTCCCAGAGCAAGTTTCCAGACACTCACCCTAAACCCAATTCCTAACTCCTCCCTTTTGGATGTCCCTAAACACAGAGTCCCCAGCCTCTGCTTCTATCACCATTCACCTGCCACCAACCGCAGCCCAGCCAGCCACAGTGCTCCTAGCTAACCTTGCTGCAGGTTTGGAGCTGCCCTGCTTGCAGCAATGCCCAGGAGCTCAGCCAGTGCCTGGGACCTTGAGGGGCCCCTGACACCTGCACCCCACCAGTGGAGCCCCAGCCCCTCACAGCATGCACTCTCGGCTTGGAGTGAGGCCCCCAGCACAGCCACACTGCCCGCCCCAGCGAAGCCCCTTGGGCTCGCCACCTGCCCATACTTTGGCCCGGGCCAGGCGCAGGAGGCCCCGGAGGGAGAGGAGGAGCAGGCGGAACCGCAGGGCCGCGAGCGGGACCAGCACCGCCCGAAGCTGCCGCTCGAGGCTCTGGGACAGGGACAGGACGAGCAGGAGCTGTGAAGGGACCGACGGACAGGTAGACGGACAGATGGGGGGGTGAAAGGCAGAGAGAGGACACACGGATGGACGGACGGACAGAGAGGAGAAAAGGATGGAGGAGGGGGGGAGGGGCTGGAGAGCCCATGGACCCCTTGGGCCAGGCCTGGCCCCCCACTGGCCGCCGTGGGGAGCACTGCCTCAGGTCAGGGTCTCACCTCTTTCAGGCGCTCCATGTCCTTGAGGTAGAAGCCAATGTAGAAGAGGCTCAGGTAGGAATTGACGAACTGGAACTGAGGGAAGCAGACGGGCGTTCACCCTGCCATCCCATCCCCAGGAGTTCCCACTGTGCCCCACCTGCTGGCCACCACTCACCAGGACGACCTTGATGATAAGGTGCTTCTCATAGGCGCTTTCCAGCCGGTAATTCTCTGGGGGCCAAGGGAGTGAGTGAGAGTGCAGCCAGGCTCCCCATGGGCAGTGGGGGTCTTTCTCCCCACGGGCAGGGCAGCAGGGACCTTCCCCTGACGGGCATACCCATGTCGTTGAGCCAGATAGCAAGCTTCTTATAGCCCTCTGCGCTTACGCTGACCAACAAGGCCAGCACGACCTTGGGCAGGAAGCGAGCGAGACGAGGCAGCCCTTTCACACTCAGCACCAGCTCCTGCAGGGGCAGGGATTTCACAGATCACCCCCAGCAGCTGGCCTTGAGTCAGGCTGGTCCTAGGTGGGTGGTTACCAGGTCAGGACTGGGGCCAGGGCTGGGGGCCAGAGGTCACCTGCAGTTGGAAGCAGCCGAGCATAAGCAGGAACACGCAGGCCAGGCAGGTGAGGCACAAGGGAACACTCACAAACAGCTGGAAGAACAGCCGCTTCCAGGGTGGATAGTAGAACTCCTCAGCCCTCGTCACAGGGCTGATGCGTCGCACGCCCTGGCAGAGGACAGGGGCCGGGCCCAGCATGAGGCTAAGGGGCTGCCCCTGCCCCACACACCCTTCCCACATTCTTCCCAATTTCTTTCCATTGTGCTTTTGCTTGCACAGTGCCCCCACCTGGTGCACCCTTCCCTGTCTCTCAAATCCAATTTCCCACCCCTCTCCTCTGAGACTGTAGAGCGCCCCCGCTTGGCACACCCTTTTTGATACTGCAGCTTGGTTTCATAGTTCCTGTCTTTGCTCCCTGCCTCCACCCGCATTTTCAGAGTCCTTGAACTCATCCCCCTACTTACCCTGAACTGGGGTCGTGGCTCTTCCACGGCTTCCCCAGGTGAGTCCAGCGTCCCCCACTTGTAGGCTAGCTCCGCCCCCCTCCGTTTCCACTCCTCCAAGAATAGCGTCGACCAGACCACGTTGAACAGGGCAAAGACCACACAGGATACATCTCGGCTTGTCTGGAGGTGGTGGAGGTGGGCTTAGCTGTTGGCCAGGCTGGCCCGGGGAAGAGGGTGTCTCCAGCAACCCAGCCCCCGCCTGGCCCCCGCCCAGCACCTGATCAGCCTCTGTGAAGGTATAGAGTACAGAGCCAAAGACAGCTGGGTACACCATTGCCGATGTGTAGAAGCCCAGCCAGGCAAAGTACATGGCAATCTTCACACCAAAGTAGTCACAGATTTCATCTGCCAGGGGGACAGGGGTTCCTGGTCAGCTCTGCCTGCCTCCTGGGATCCCTACCCACCCCTGGCCCAGGCCGCACCTAGAGGCTGGTTTTCACACACAGCCTGCACCCATGACTTCATGAGGCGGTTCAAGATGCGCTGCTCGTGGACCGGGAACACTTGCTGGATAATCCCACGGGCCGCCAGCTCAGGGACTGTTGGGGGACAAGAATGGGTAACCCCCTCCCCTCTGCCTGTGCCTGGCCTGGCCAGACCGCCTTGGCTGAAACCCAAGTCACAACTTTTTGTCTGCTCTTAAACCTGCAAAAGATCTTCCCAGGGAACGAGTTCTGGGTGGATGGAATATCTGGTTCTCCTTCAGAATTTAAGAGGTGTAGGCACAGGTACAGGCAGGGAAGGGTGCAAGAAACCTAGCAGGGTGGGGTCCCAGTAGGGAACCATGTTTTTAAGTAAAGCCATTGGCCTCAGTTCATTGCTCTGAATGTCTGAGGAATGGTACAAATTTGCTGTCAGAAGATGAACTTGCAGACGCTGGTTTCCTGGAGGGGAAACTGAGGCTTAGGGCCGCCAAGCACAATATACATGGAGTGCTGTCCATGGTCCTGCCCCTTCCTTATCCCAGACCCAGAAAAGGTTCTCTTGGATCTGGCTCCTGGGGAATAAGCCCTACCCTTTGCTAAGGCCACGCCCATTCGTTCATTGCTCTGGGTCCAGGCCCCGCCCAACTCTTCACTAGCCCCTGATTGGTTGGATCTAGGCCCAACTCCCAACATGTGATTGGAGAATTAGTCCACCTCACTCACTAATTGGCTGGTCCTCCAGAAAGCGCACGTTGTGCAGCGCCTCACCCTGCTTGGCACGCAGATTCTGAAGCCAGAAGCGGATGATGCTCTGGCGCTCCTGCAGGGGACAGGGCGTGAGTATAGCAAGTAGCCGCCTGGGTGTTAGGAGTATGTACTGGGGCTGAGCTGGCGCACCTGGGAGGTGAAGAAGCGCAGCTCACTCTCCACATTTTCATAGATGAAGTCCTCCTCGCAGGAGAAGCCGCGGGTACCCCCGCCAAACTCAGCCTTCACTGCTTTGCGCAGACCCAGCTCGTCGGCCCCTCGGAGTAGGCTGCGGGAGGGCAGGGGAGGTGGGATCACGGGGAGACCCTGGCTCTCCATCCTGGAGCTAGGGATAGTGCAACTGGCGGCCGCCTGGGAGAAACACAGAGCGGCTGGACCTCGTAGCTGGCGCTTGGAAGGGTGGGGAGCTGGGCGGCAGGCTCAGAGAGAGGCCAGGGACAGGAACTTACCTCTCATACGTGGCGGTAACGAAGAAGGCATAGGCACGCGTGTGGCGGTGGTGGCGGACTTGCACAATGAGCTCGGGGATGCCCACGCGGATGTGGTTCAGCAGCCATAGCAGCGTGTGGTCATCCGTTGTGTCTGCCAAGGGGCACAGGGACTGATGGCTCTTGTCACGGAGGGTCCGAGGCCTCCTACAGACAGACTCCCACTCAGGGGAGCCCAGCTCAGGGGAGCCCTGTCTGGGCACTGGGCGGGTGGGCACAGGTACCTGGGAAGGTCATCAGCACGTCGCAGTTCTCCGTGGGCACAGTCTTCATCCACGCTTTGTGGGACACCAGGTATCGACCAGCTTGCAGGAGCCGCTTTCCAAAAAGCTTATCTGGGGGGCAGGCGGGACACCTGGGGTCAGGCCACTCCCAGAGGGAACGGAGAGAGCCTGGCCTCCAGCCCTTGCCCCTGCTCACAAACTCACCAGGGCTCCTGAGCACTCAGCCTGGCATTCAAGGCCCTGTGAGCTCTAGCCTTGGCTTGTTTCCTTCCCTTCACGTCCTTGCACCAGAGGGCCCTCCTTCTGAAATGCCCTTCCCCCAGGCCCTCACTTACAAATCTTACTCATTCTTGAGGCCCAGCTCCGCCTCCAAAACCACAATGGATGGGGCGCTCACTCGCAACCCTGAGCACTTCACCACAGTATGTCAGCGCATCCTCACAGCTGGGTGCGGTTTTTACCCCCATTTCACAGATGGGGAAACAGAAGCCCAAAGCATTTAAGTAATGCGCCCAAGGTCACACAGCCAAGCTGGGATTCGAACCCAGGACTGTATGATTCTGTACCCTCTGCGGAGAGGAACTCTCAAGCGCACCCCTGCCCGGACGCGATCCGGTAGCCTAAGGGGTGACGCGGCTCATCTAAGAGCCTGGGTTCTCGGAGGGGCGTGTCCGTGTCTCTGCTCTGGGACCCCCAACCCCCGCTGCACCCTCCCGCCCGCGCTCGCACGGTCGCAGCCGCAGTGTCGGGAGGAGCCTGCCCCTCCACTGGACTCCAGGACGGGGACAGCTGACCCCAATATCCCTTCTCGTTTAGCCGCCGCGAGCACCCCAGGCACCTGCAACCCTGACAGATCCAGCCGCCGCACACCTACCCAGAACTCCGGACGCCGGGGCTGCCGGCTCGCCCTCTGGCGGGGGCCTCTTGCCGCGCTCGCCCTCCAGGGACGTGCCCCCGGAGCCAGAGGCGGCTTCGGCCATGGCGAGGGCAGGGCAGGTCAGGGGCAGCGGGCGGCGGGGGCGCGGAGGGACCGCGGGAGCATGGGGCGGGTGCAGCCGCGGAGCGCGCGGTAGGAGTAGACAAAGGCCGCACCCGCCCGCGCGGGCCGCCGTCCCCGCGTGCCCGAGCGCTGCTTCTCGTCCCCGCGCGCGCCGAACCTCGAGTCTCCAGCTGGGCCCTGCGCACGTCGCTCTAGGGTTCTCGACTCCGCCCGCGTTGTTTTCTGGGTTTCGTTCTCGCCCGCCCACATCGGTTTCTGGTGCTCGTTCCCGCCCGCACCGAAGGTGCACCCGGGTTGTGCCTGCCCGCGCCGAATTCTGGGTCTCGTACCCGCGCGCCCCGGATTCCCCGCCTGAGTTTCCTCTCTGAAAAGGTGCATTTGGGATTTGAGATGGGTGTGATTTGATTACAACTGGATGTGAGTGGGGAAGGCCTGGTCTGGGAAGATTCCGGGTGACGATGACTTTAACCACCACAGCTGGAATGTGAATAATTATAGCAGGTTCTGCGTCAGGGCTTTAGCATATGCTCTAGGACATTGCCAAGGACACCCTTCACCCCCTTTGTCCAGTTCAACCTGGCATTCTTCAGGATGTAACCTCAAAGAGGACCAGATAGAGTTGCCAATTTAGCAAATAAAAATACAGTCCTCCCAATTAGATATGTTAACCTAAAAATAAAAGTCCTTTCAAAGTGAGAAAAAGTGTTTATTTAAGATCAATAAAAACAGCTATTCGGGATGGACTGATTAGAGCAGAAGCCCAAATAATGTTTCAATTAGGAAATAAAGGCAATGGGTATTTATAAGAAAGGGAAGGGGCACAATTACATCGACAGAAGGAAGGCATTTCTATTGGTGCAGGTAACATACTGATGTTAATTCTAAACAATGTCTTAAATTTGCAGTCCAATGGTCATAATATCTGCTTTCTTGTTACCTGTGCAAACATTTCTTTGGGAAACAAGTTTGCTTAAGCCCAATCTAAAGGTTGTTTTACCCTGTTTTAACATCCCAAAGATTTGAGGCTTAAGACGTACAGGCAGTTCTTTGGAGATGGCAGCTCTGGCTCCATTTTAAAGTGGCTCCGTTTATATTATTTTTTACAAATATGAATTTCAGATAAACGAAGAAATTTTTAGTATGTTCCAAATATTATATGGGACCCAACGTTATTCTCTGTTTATTCGAAATTCACATTTGACTGGGCATCCCGTCTTTTGGGTGTAACTTGAAGACCTGCGCATCCTGAGACGTCTCCTCCGTTAGAGCCCAGCCAGGGCAGGGGCCCGGTCTGGTTCTCAGAATGCAAACAGTAGGCGCTTGATGTATACTTGTGACAAATGGAGCAACTCGGAGACGGCGAATGTCATTGTTCCGCCCTGTTCTACAAATGTAAAAGTTGAGCAGAGCAGCGCTGTGGGGGGAATTAGAACTCTAGCCCGTCCAACAGATTCTTCCCAAAGTGCAAGTGAGCCGCCCGCCCGCTCCGTCCAAGAACCAGAGAATTGGCCATGCGAAAGCGCCCCTGAGACCCCGCCCAGACAGTGCCAGGAATTCCACCCTCAACGCTTTATTACGCCTAGATCCAGCGCTCTCCTGGGTTACCCTGAAAGTAATGTCCTAGACTCCCCTTTTTTTTGGGGGGGGGGCAGAGACAGACGACATTCAGCTTTGCAGGTGCAGACCTAGGCCAGGGAGGCACAGAGGGAAGAGAGGGCTGTGCTGAGGGTTCCAGGAAGGGTTTCTGGCGGAGGGGACCTTGAGCTGGCCCTGAGGACGAGTTTGTGAAGTGAGGAAGGGTATTCGAGGCCGAGGAAACGGCGGAAGGGAAAGCTGGTGAGGGGCGGAAACCTGGACTGTTCCGGGAAAACAAGAAGGCGTCTTCCCAGAAGTTTGGACAAGATTTTCCCAGCGCCACTGTGTGGGTTCTCCGGAACTCATCCCTCTGAGCCACTGAGATGCTTTTGCTTCGCGTAAGGCTACGGATGACTAGCTCAGAGAACTCTCGCCTCACTGTAATTCCCACCGCCCAGTGCCTGTATTCCTTCTGCTCTTCGTTTCCGGTATCTCGGATCCCGACAGCTCTAGGATCCTAAAAATTCGGCCTCATGTTGCCAGGGGGAACGCTATTTCGGGGCTTCCCCGAGCGCAGCCCGACCCCCGCCTCTGTCCCTGGACACAGCCAATAGAAACGAAGATCTTCAGTGGGTGGGCGGTACGTCTTTTGGGGGCCCAATGGTAGTCGAGAATCGTTGAGCACCTTGCCAGTCACGCTGCGGAGTAGGCGGGGCCTCCTGCCTGGACTGAAGCCTCCCAGGAAGAGTGCGCGGGCGAGCGGCTGGCGGGGAACCCATGTGGCGGGGGCTCTTGACCCTGGTAGCCCGGGCGGCTCGTGGGCCTCTCAGGTGGGGTGACCCGGGAAAGGGCTGTGACAGCGTGGGGCGCTTCTTGGGCCCCAAATCCTCTCTCTGGGACCTGGGGGCCTAGTTCCCTGCGGCAAGGCCACCTTTCTAGTTCTTGCAAGCCCCAATCTCTTCATTCCCCCCGCCTCAGAACCCACATATAGGTTATCTGGCCTCAGTCCTCAATCCAGTCACCCTCTGGCCTCAGGGCCTCCAGTTGGGGTCATTTCTCGACCATCGAACCCTCTATCCACCTGCCACTCTGCAGCAGAGCCAGACGCACTGACTCTCCTCTCCTGTCTCAGACCGTGCACGCGCCAGGGCAGCCGCACTCCGGTCCCCGGATCCGGGGCCACCATTTTCGCGCTGAGTTCCGGCCAAGGCCGCTGCGGCATCGCTGTGATTCGGACCAGCGGCCCCGCCAGCGGCCACGCCCTCCGAAGCCTCACGGCGCCCCGGGACTTGCCCCAGGCTCGCAGGGCCTGCCTGCGCCTACTCAGCGACCCCCGCTCCGGGGAGCCGTTGGACCGCGCGCTAGTGCTGTGGTTCCCAGGTGAGGGGCTCCAGGTCCTGAACCTCCTGTAGCTCCCATGACTCAGTTGACCCTCCCAAGCGTTTGCTCAGACTATGCCCTCTTGACTCCTCGCCACATCAGGTCCCCAGAGTTTCACGGGTGAGGACTGCGCGGAGTTCCACGTGCATGGAGGCCCGGCGGTGGTGAGTGGCGTCCTGCAGGCCCTGGGTGAGTCTGCAGCCTTGAGTTAGAGTCTACCGGGGGCCTGCGTGGGGGCCAGGTGCTCAGTACTTGGGACCGTCCCCCAGGCAGGGTGCCAGGGCTGCGGCCAGCGGAGGCAGGAGAGTTCACCAGGCGGGCCTTCGCCCACGGGAAGCTGAGCCTGACTGAAGTGGAGGGGCTGGCAGATCTGATCCATGCGGAAACTGAGGCACAGCGGCGGCAGGCCCTGAGGCAGCTGGACGGGGAACTGGGTCACCTCTGCCGGGGCTGGGCGGACACCCTCACTAAGGCAAGTCTCCATTTGCACAGTCTCTGTCTCAGAGACCCCAACCTGTCCATCCCCTGTGTGAAAGCTGGTCTGTGAACCTCCAATCAGACCCTTAGGTGGGGTTGGACCTGGGCAAATTGGGGGGCTGGGTTCCTAGGTGATGACAGTCCCTACCACCCCTCCCCTAGGCTCTGGCCCATGTGGAGGCCTATATCGACTTTGGGGAGGATGACGACCTGGAGGAGGGCGTCCTGGAACGAGGTGGGTCCACCTGGGGGTGGAGGCGTGGGGACATCTGGCATCTCAGCCCCCAGGAGACCCCTCACTCGCTCCCCTCTGCTTTCCTCCATCCACAGCTGACAGCCAAGTGCGGGAGCTGGAGGTGGCACTGGGCGCACATCTTCGAGATGCCAGGCGTGGGCAGAGGCTCCGCTCAGGGGCTCACGTGGTGGTCGCGGGACCCCCCAACGCCGGCAAGAGCAGCCTAGTGAACCTGCTCAGTGCGTGGGAGGTGGGGCTGGAGCAGGGGCCGGTGGAACTGAGCTAGTCAGATGTGGGGAAGGGGTTAGGGAGTTAGAAAGCTCTGTTCAGCCAGGGGCATGAGCTTGGGGGAGGTGCTCCCTCCCCTTTACTGACCTCCTCCCCATTTTCAGGCCGGAAGCCTGTGTCCATCGTGTCCCCAGAGCCAGGGACCACCCGAGATGTGTTGGAGACCCCTGTGGACCTGGCCGGGTTCCCGGCACTCCTGAGCGACACGGCAGGGTTGCGGGAGGGCACGGGGCTAGTGGAGCAGGAGGGTGTGCGGCGTGCCCGCGAGAGGTGGGTGAAGTGGGTGGGTGGTGGGAGGAGGAAATGAGTGGGGCCTTCCTCTCCCTTTCTCCCTGTTGCATTTGTTTTTCTTTCTTTCTGAATCAGAAGATTGAGTGGGGACTCCATGATTTGGGTAGGCCAGCCCTTAGATTTTGGCCTCTGCCCACATTTTCTGCCCCACCTCTCACGCTCTGCCCCGCCCCTCACGCAGTGCTCTGCCCCCAGCGCTCTGCTTGCCTGGCTCTCCATTCTGCCCAGTGCCCTTAATTGCTGTACTCTGGGGTCACTGCTCAGTTGGTTCTCCCTGCTCCCCCAGGCTGGAGCAGGCTGACGTCATCCTTGCAGTGCTGGACGCCTCTGACCTAGCCTCTCCGTCCAGCTGCAACTTCCTGGACGTGGTTGTCAACCCCGCGGCAGGCCGGAGCCCCGATGGAAACAGCCAACGTCTCGTGTTGGTGCTAAACAAGTCAGACCTGCTGCCCCCTGGGGGCCCATACCCAAGTCCTGACCTGCCCCCTCACCTGCTGCTGTCCTGCCTGACGGGGGAAGGGCTGGACGACCTCCTGGAGGCGCTGCGGAAGGAGCTGGCTGCAGTGTGAGCCACCCCACAACCTCCCTCTACCCAGGTTCAAGTGAGGGCTGAGTCCCTGGCTCTGGGCACATACTTGCCCACAGGCTCAGTTTCGATATCTGCAGAATGGGTATGATCATCCTCTGAGTGGTGGTGCAAAGGTTAAGAGAGACCATGTTCTTTGTCATTTCCAGTTGTGGAGATCCGTCCACAGGCCCACCACTTCTGACGCGGGCAAGGCACCAGCATCACCTCCAGGGCTGCCTGGATGCTCTCGGCCATTACAAGCAAGCTAAAGATGTATCCCTGGCGGCCGAGGCACTGCGGGTCGCCCGGGGGCACCTGGCCCACCTCACCAGTGGAGGGGGCACCGAGGAGATCCTGGACATTATCTTCCGGGACTTCTGTGTGGGCAAGTGAGGGGACTGCTGAAGCTCAGACCAGGCTGGGTGGGTGCCCAGAAGCCTGGAGGCATCCAGGAGCAGCTTAGGCCAAGTGAGATTCTTATCCCCTGGGAAGAACTTGACCCCAAAGTGAGTGAACTCCCTGCTGCTGGTGGTGACCAAGCTCTAGCTGGACAGATTGCCTTGCAGGGACTTGCTGGAAGTTCAGGCCCTCGAGGGGGGCTGAACAGAGATCCCTTTGGGCGCCTTATGCTGGGGGAGTAGCAATTGGGAGGGAGGTAGGAGGGTCTCAGGGGTCTTTGTTTAATAGTTTTTCATTTATTTTGCAAATTCCAAAGGAATATAAAAAACTCAGGTGATCCTGAAATGTTTAAATGTAGAAATCTCCCTCACCCCACCACTAGGGTCATGGTTTAACTTGTGTCCTTCTAGAACTTTCTCAGAGTGTTTGCATACTTGTGGATGCACCTGTAAAATAATATGTTTTGTCTTGTATTTTCTATATACATTGTGTGTTTATTGCTCATTCCTTTTTCAGTGTTAATCTCAAAATTTTGCCTCTTATATCTTAAAAGTGACTTGCAAAATCACGGAGCTCTACTCTCTTTCCCAACTTAGTCTTCATTGATACATTCATTCACTCAGTGAATATTTATTAAGCACCCTCTATGGGCTAGAATTGTACACGTCATTTTCCTGGATTTTCATAACAGCACAATGTGGTGGGCATTTTGTTACAGTTCCACAGATGAGGAAACAGGTTCAGAGTAGTAGTTGGTTGATGAAGGTCCCTAGCTTTGAGATTTGCACATAGGTCTGTTTAATTTGAGTTCACTGTGAGCCTTCTGTGCAACAGGCCAAGTGCAGGGTGCTCGGGAACAAACAGCCATCACCCCTGCCTTTGTTAGAGGCACAGCTCCTTCCAGTGAGGTCTGATGGCTGCTGTGCAAACTTACGATGAGGGGACCTGACCTGGTCAGGGACTTGGCTGGCTGCCCTGCAGAGGTGGCATTTGCACTGACATCTGAATGGTGAAAAGGCGGAAACCAGATAGAGAAGGCTTGTGAGAGTGTCCCAGGCAGAGGGCACGGCTTATGCAAAGGTCCTGAGGTGGGAGCATCACGTTATGATCAAGGAAGAGCAAGGTGGCCAGTGTGTCTGGAGCAGAGGGAGTGAAGGGAAGAGAGAAGGGAGGTGAGCTCAAGGAGAGGAAGGGCCTGATTATAGCGAGGCCTTTGATTCTGAGATCTATGGGGGGCCTGCTATAGTGGTGATGAACCAGCAGAGGGCGCCTTGCTCTAACAAAGAAGATTCCTTTCCATCAGCGCTCCAGTCCCTTAGGGTCCCAGGGATCTAGGCTTCCTCACCCACCTGGCAGCTTATGAATGGTCAACTCCCCTTGCCAGAGGCGGAAACTGAGTCCGAAATAGAGTCAGGATCTTTTCCAGAATCAGAAAAAGGTCTCCACCTCCAGTGGTTGAATACATAAGCTCTTGGGTTCCAGGGGACACATGAACAGAGGCCGGGAGGTGTCTAGGGCTCACGAAGGGTATGAAAGGGTCTTCAGGAGACACCCACCACCCAACTAAAGGGGACCCCCAACTTCAGGTCTTCACAGACTTTACTGCAATATGTCACTATTTGTTGATTTCTTTGCTTATTCAACAGCTGTGGTTGCCTCTGAGGGCTGGGCTCCTGGAGGGGAAAGGTCATTCTTCTAGATAAGTCCCTGGATGTTACTACTATGCCCATTTTACAGAAAAGCAAACTGATGTTCAGAGAAGAAAAGCAATACTGCGGGTCTAGTGGGGGTGGGTGTCCAGATCTCATAGCATGGGGAGGGTCCAGAGAGCTCCCAGGACTGCTGAGCAGGGTCTGGATGCGGAGGGAGACTCTTGGGGCAGGATGCCTGGGCCTCCACCTACCTCCCCCTGGACACTGGCACATGGCTGGACTGAGGTCCTTGGCTACAGTCCTTTTTTTCCAAGAAGGGTGAGGCAGTTTGTGGGAAGCAGCCATGGGGGTTATTTATAGAGGTCACAGGAAATCTCCAGAGTCAGAACCTCACCCAAGTGGCTGGACCACGTAGGGTTAGGGAGAGGGTTTGCCAATTGCTCCCAACTGGTACTCAGTCCCCCTCTGTTCTCCGCTCCCAGGGGAGCCACCAAGCCTGGGTGAGTCAGAGCTACAAGATCAGGGCCGGAAAGAGGGATGGGGCTGGGGAGGCCCACAGGGGGAACAAGGGCTAGACCTGGGGCATCCAGGAGGGCCGCCTGGAGGAGGGATCTCTAGGGCTGGGCCTTGAAGGAAGAATTTATCAGGCAAGAAAAAGGTATTTTAGTCTGAGGGCACAGCCCAAATTAAAATGGAGAGTCGGTGAGTCTTAAAAAAAAAAAAAAAGGGCCGGTGAGTCTTTTGTCAGAGAATTAAACATCCAAGACAGCTGGAGGCTAGGACGGCCCTGTGCATGGGGTGAAGGAGTACAAGAGAGACAGGAAAGTGGACTGTGCCCAGGGTAATGGGGAGCCATAAAGGGTATGTGACAGAGAGGGGCGTGGTTGGATCCTGTGATGGAAGGATCCCTCTGGGCCAGTATGGGGGCCATACTGGAAGCAGAGGCTGAGGTCTAGGTGTTAGAGGACTGGACCAGGGCTGGGCATAGGGACTGCTTGGAGGGATGACATCCTGGGCTGCTCTGGATGAGAGACCAACCAAGAGTTACAGACCTGTGCCCATTTCTCAGATGAGAAAATGGAGGCTGAGATGGACTGAGCCAAGATTTGAACCCAAGATGTCTGGCTCCAGAACCCAAACTCGGGCTTCCTGTGGTTGCTGGGACCGGCCCGCGTCTGTGTTTTCTCCAGGACTTAAGGCTGCCCAGCAGTATACTTAGGGTCAGGGACGTTCCTGCTTCCTTGGGGCCTCCAGACTGGCCCCTCTGGGCAGCCTGGCCTTACTGACCCCCCTGCCCTGTCTTGGCGGGGCCCCAGCCAAGTGTTTCCTGCAGCAGCTGTCTCTCACCCCGCGTTTCCTTATCCAGGAAGTATCGCTCCTTTGTCCCTCCAGACTTGCCTGCCCAAAGCTTGTGTTGCCAGCCTCATCCTCATGATTCATCCCTCTCCCAAGGGATGGGCTGGGAGGGAATCAAGGGTAAGGGTTGGGGGAGGGGGACAAGCTGAGATTCTAGATCACAATTTTTAGGTTTTTCAGTCCGTGGCTTTTTTTTTTTTTTCCTGGAGTTTTCAGGGATAAAGTCCCAGGAGCAGGGTGGCCAAGTCAGAGTTGGTGCAGCTTTACTTCTATTAAATATCACCAAACTAATTTCCAGAAGGGCCATAATGAGAACTTAATTTCTACCAGTCCTGTAGGAAAATGCTCTTTTTTCTACATCTTCACCAGCAGCAGGTATAACAGCTTTTGAACTTTCCCCCCGAGTCTGCTGGGTACAATGTGATTTCCCTGTGTGCCTCTAATGTGCTTTTCCCCTGCTACCTGCTAAGTTAGTGATGAGGGTTGAAATGCCCCAAAACTGGACGCAGGTGCCCTTTCTGACATCCCATCTTGTCGCAAACAACAAAATAAAACAAACGAGCTGAGACTTTTCTGATGTTGTTCCTGGAATAATTTTGGCGAGGAGGAGTTCCTGCAATTCACGACAGGCTGTGGTAACCTCAGCAATTGTTGTCAAGATCTGGGGGAATCGTTGCAAATCCAGAAAAATGAAAGCTACAAATGGATAATTTGCTTTTTAAGAAACTGCCTTGTAAATACCTGCTGTTTTACAGGAACAAGAAATCGACAACAATGCTGTCTCTTCCCACGTGGAGATGCCGAGACGTGGGGGAAGCTGGGGTCCCCCATTTGTTCTGGGTTGAAGGGTCTTCTGACCTGGGGATGTCGGGGAGGGGTTCCTCCAGCTTTTATCTTTCTAGTCTTTTCCCGCTCAAGGCCAACTGGTGCCTTTTCAAAGCAAAAATCACAACTCTGGTGTCTTTGAAAGGATCGATAACATTTATTTAGTGCCTAACGTTTACAGGGATCACAGGCAGGGCTGGGTCTGGAGAGAGGGAGTGAAGAATCAGTGCCTTCACTGGCTATGAGGGGCCGGTGGGCTACACTCACCCTGGGGCCAGATGCTCCCTGACACAGAGGTGGCCTGCAAACTCCCAGGGACAGAGTTGAATATCTTTCTGTTCTCATCTCCCAGGCCATTAGCACTGGCGGTGAGGAAGCACCCGGAGATAAGGGACTCAGAGGAGGAGGGGGTGGCAGCACAGGTGTGCAGATGAGGGCACAGGGGTGTGAGGGGGTGCTGTGGGTGCCTTGGCCTGTGCATAGAGGCGTGTGACGTTGGGCGAGGGTTGGGCAGAAGTGTGTGTGTCATGTTGTCACCGCTTCTGTGTGACATCGTTTCTGTGTCTCTGGGATGTCATTGTGGCAGCTGTGGGTGGAGGACTGTGTGGTGCGGGTGTGGGGCTGTGAGAGTATCAGGAGGTATGGGATGGGTGGGGCGTGGGGCGCAGGCCGAGGGTGCCCACTGTGGTACACGTGTGGGTTATCGCCTGACTGCCGCCCTGGCTGCTTCTCGTCCTGTGGCGTCTCGCTGCACCAGGTCTGCAGATCAGCAAGTCAGGGTCACCCTTCAGTCCTTGGGGCCCAGAGCCTCCTCAGCCACTAAGGCAGGAAGGAGATGGGAATACAATAGTCCATCAGACCGACAGAAGGACAAACCTTCCTTGGGCCTGCCTCCTCCTACTTCAACCCCTTGTTGCTATCAAAGACTCTGGCTCCTTGGGGGTTCACCCTCTCCAATACTCTCCTACTTGTTGAGCTTCTTTGGAAGAGGTGGGACTGAGATGTGTGCTTCCTTATGCTACAGAAGAAAAGTCAGAGGTTCAGAGAGGCCACCTCCTATGCTCCAGGCCCCTGCTACAATCTTTCTGAAGGCCCTGGGGATTCTGGGAGTTTGCCCCAAAACCCTTGTCCACCCCCTCCCCACACACATTCATTCCCAGGAGGGTTTTTCTGATGAGCTGGCCCCTACTCGCTCTCCATGGCCCCCCAGCGCCCTCGTGACAAAACCAGATCCTCTCGACCTGGCATTCAAGGTTCCACCCACTCTGCCCCACTAGGCCTTCTCTTCAGGGACTCAAACCCTGCCACAGTCCCCCTCGCTGCCCCTTCAGGATCCATCCTGCTGCTGTCGGCAATGCCCTTCCCCCACCTTGGCCTGGCAAAGGTTCTCATGAGGGGTCAGGGCTTGGCGCAGAGGCTGTTTCCTGGTCAGGGAAGAGGGGGTTGTGGCCAAGTCCTGCTTCCGCTGGCCCCCTCCCTTCCTTCCCCGGCTCTTCCCTGGGGCCCGAGCCTCACATTCCTTGGCTGGCTCTGGTCCACCCTCCCTGGCTCCAGCCTCTCCGTCTGACATACATGCTTCACGCACTCTTCCCCGCCAGCCTACAAGGGAGGGTCACCCCTCACCATTTTCCACAGACTAAGGCTCCTAAGCCGCCATTGCTGGCCTGGACCAGTGCTGTCACTCGTCACTGGTCCCTGGTTCCCACCTTCACCCCCAACCACAAGCAGAGGGCGCCTGTGAACACCCGATTAGGGTCACATCCTCCTCTGCTCACAGCCTGCCCAGGGCTTCCAAAGTCCCGTCCCCGCAGCACAGAAACCTCCGTGATCTGTCCCCGTCATCTTCTTGCCCTCACCTCCTCCCACTCTCCCCCCTGGATCATTCCAGCCATACCAGCTTCCTCACTCAAACTCACCCGACAGAGTCCTGCCTCAGTGCCTTTGCACGGGCTGTCTTCTCCGCCTGGTACTTCCTTCCCAGGAACCTCCTTCCCCACAACCCCGTGGCTCCTCCCTCAGCTCCTTCAGTTTTCTGCTCAAATGTCACCTTCTCAGGGAGTCCTGCCCTGGCCCCTGTGGAAAATTCTAACCTCACACTCCCTCGTCCCGAATCTGTCTTGCCTGTCACTAAGGGGACCTGTACTGACTCATTCATTTGGTTTGTCATCTGTCTCCCCACGAGACTGTGAGCCCCACCAAGAGCAAGGGTTTCTGTGCCTTGTTCCTGCCCGTGTCCTCAGCACCCAGCAGTTGCTCGAGAAATATGGGTTCAATGAACAAACAAATCATAATAGTGACGGCAATGAAATGGAGCGACGCGCCCTACGTGCGCGGCACAGAGTCAGGGCTGCATTCGCGTCTTCCACCTTCCACAGCGCAACTTTTGCCGCCTCCAGCCACATAGCCCCTAAACCAATATTTACTGAATGTTTGTCTTCATCTCCATTGTGGTTTTTAAAAGATTAATTAAATTGACCTCCAAAGGACACCCAGTCTTACCCAAGAAAAGGTGCACTTGCCATCAATAGAAAATGACTTACAAATGTGCAATTAAGAAGGAAGACCTCGTGCTCAAGTCCTGGTGACAATAGGCCCTGGGTCTGCCCTTGCTTTGTGAATAGGGGACAGCAGCAGGTGTGGGGGAAGGCTCAGGGCGAATTAGCACCAGTGGAGACTTTCTTGAGGCACAGAGGAATACGAGGAGACAGAAAATCAGCTCCTGGAGAGGGAGATGGGCGACGGTGGGCCTCAGACCTGGCCCCTGCTCGGGTTCATCTAAAATTTGAAGGTCGTGATTCTCTGGCCGGTGATTTGCCCGCCGCTGATTTGCCCACCGTTGCCCACTGAGTGGCTGGCCGAGCCAAGATTCAAGCCCAGGGCTGATGGCCAGGGCCTACTCATCCCCGGCCCCTTTCTCAGGGGAAGGCTGATTACTACGGCTGGAGCCCAGAGGCCCTTCCTGCGACCCTGCAGAGAGAAGCAGGAGGGGCCCAGGCTTAAGTGCGCATTTTCTTGGCAGGTCAATGTCATTTGGGGTAAACAATGTCAAGAGCTTTCCGATTCTCAGCTGGGACCCAGACAGGTCTGGCTCTGGCCATGATTTGCTGACGCATAACCCTGGCTGATCACTTTCCTGGAGCCTCAGTTCCCTCTCTGAAAAGTGGGGATAATAATAGAACCTCCTTCCTTGCCACGATGGCTTCAGGCCAAGATGGAGAGAGGAAAACTGTTTACTCGGAGCAGGGGCTTCTTCCTACCCTCTTACTTCCCTCACTGCGGGCTGCCCAGGCTGAGGGATTTCACTGAGGCAAAGCCATCCAGAGCGAGGGGACCAGTTCCGTAAGGGGGTGAGCTCCCATTGGAAGGGGTATGTAAGAAGAGGCACAGTAGAGATGGAGAAGAATGTGGAGACCCCGAGGCCTTGGCGACAGACCTCTGGAAGTCTGGACCCAAGGCCTGCATGTAGCACCCTGAAGCTGAAATAGACTCAGGTGGACAATAGTCTGGTGGCAAAGTCATTCAAGGAAGCCACAGGCTTTGGGGTCAGAGTGATCTTCAAATCGCAGGTGTCCCTGCCGGGCCTCAGGTCCTAAACTGCAAATGGGCCTGACCATCCCCAGGTCCTAAGCCAGCAGTGTGTTCCTGAGTGGGGAGTGTGGCTTCGACCAAGGACGGAGCACAGGGTGTTCTGAGTGGTGGCCTGAGTCACCTTCCCTATGACGCACAGGGTGTTGTTGGCCAGATGACCAGGCTCCGGGAGGCAGCAAGGGGGGCATAGGCATCGAGCCATGACCTGAGCGGGTGCCGGCACCCTGAGGCTCCCTGCTTAGGTGCCTGGACCCTTGCTCCAGACACTGGTGGACAGCACTTTACAGTTGGCAAAGTGTTTCCATGCCCTTGATTTCAAAGGCCCCCACTTTTGTAGAAGTAGAAAGTGAGGCTCGCAGGGGTGGAGCGCGAAGCCCAGGGCTACTATCGGACGCTGCTCTCTCTCCCTCCCTTCCTGCGCTCCAGCCACCCTCAACCACCCTAGTCCAAGCTACCCAGGCCTGGGTCCTAGCAGTTCGTGTGCTTGGAGCACTGTTCCCCCTGCCCTCCCCAGGCCAGCTCCTGCCCATCCTCTGGCTCAAAGGTCCCCTCCTCACTGAGGCCGTCCCTTGCCTGTCTGAAGTCTGATACTTGGGTTCATGTCCCAGCTCACCCCTCCCTGGGTGTGTTACCTGGAGCACGATGCATACCCTCTTTGTGCCTCATCCTCTTCATCCGGAGAGTGGGAATAACTGTAGCTCATCAACTGATAGGTGTGAGGATTGAATGACTTAATAGGACAGAGTGCTCAAAACTGTGCTGAGCTCACACTAAGCACCTAATAATTGTAGGCTCTTGGGTACTCTTCTTATCATGTCTCCATCATTGTCTCTCTCACCCACTACTTAGGGAGTTTCACGAATGCAACTGCATGTGTCTTGGTCACTCCTGTGTCCCCAGGGCTCAGCATAGGGCCTGGTACACAGTAGGTGCTCAGTTAAGGAAGCAGCAACTGTGAGATGAGCCTCCCTCCACCCCCAGTCTTGAGACCAAAGCCCTGGGACTGAACTATCTCAGCCTGCCCAGCTCTTCACCTGGATAGGACTGAGTTGCTTGCAGTAAGCCGCTGGGACTCTAGGATCCTCTTCTTGAATTCCTCCAGGTCACGTGTGTCTAGCAAGAGAGGGAGGGGTTAGGCCCAACCTATTGCCTTAGTAGCCCCTTCACCTGGGTTACGGATAGGCTGGAAGTCCCGATACAAGGTGGAGAGTACCCGCCCCATCCCTGGCTCTGCCCTCACTCACCAATGGGTTGGATGTTGGGGGCAGGGCCAAAAGGTCTTGGCACAAGCATCGGCTGTAACTGTGGGAAGAAGGATAGAGGGAGGTTGGCATAAGCTGGGACCCCTGAACCAGAGTGCCAGGAGGTTCCTGCCCTTCCATGCTCTTGGAGACATGCCTCTGAGGTCATGCCAGGGTGGAGAAACAAACAGGTACTCATGGAGAAGGACACATGTGTTAATGGATGGATAATCATCACCCGTACCCATCTGCCCTCAAATGACTGGGGACCGCAGGGGCTGGCTTCCCTTGGCAGCTCCCCTCCCCCAGAGAACCTACTCTGCAGGGCCGGCCTGCCTCGGTCTCCATTACAGCCTCAGTGCCAGCCTGACCCCGATTCATGACCCCACTGAAACCATCCACCCAACCCAGCCCCTCTCCAGACTGAAGCTGACTCACTCTGTAAACCACTGGACCCCAATTCTCAATGCCATGCCTTGAACAAACCTGAGCCAATCCCTCCCAATCCTGAAATCCAAAGCCAGTTCTGAACTCAATCACTTAAAATCCGATCCCAACATGAAAACAGAGGCTTCCTCAGAATCAAACCCAGACCTAAACCCAATCCCAACGACATACCTGATCTGACCGTAACTTTAGATCTAACTCTGATGCCAACCCATGCCCTAGACTCAGCTGCTATGAAAAATCTACCCCCAACCCCATTCCCCCAACCCGAGCCCTGTGCTCCACCACGGCCACCCACAAACGCCTTCCCAAGGCCACGCTTAACCCCAACTCAACCTTAGACCCCAGCTTCTACCTGAAACAGAACCCCAACCCAGGTCCCCCCCAAGATCAGCATCCACACAGCTTCTACTCTAGACCCAGCCTTGAGCCTCACCCCAACCCCAATATATCCCCACCCTAAACCAGAGTCACCTAATCCTGCACCTCAAATATATCCCAGTGCCAACCCAATTCAACCCCCACCCAGCCACCCGAAACCCAACCTCCAATCCTAACTCACGGTAATGCCAGTCCCTGCCCCTCTTAGTGCCCATGAAATCCTACATCCACTCTTGGCCCCAGACTTCTAATCATCTCTAGACCACTATCCCCCTTCATCCACCTAAGCCTCAACTCCAATCTCAGTGCCTCCATTCAACCCATTCAAAGCCCCTGACATCCTAGATTCACTCCTCCATCCAACCCTACACCTAACAACCCACCTGCACGCAACACCCAACCAAGGTTTTCATCTTTTCTCACCATCTAAACTGCAAACTCAACCCCAATTCTAAGACTCATGAGAGGGAATATTAACCCGAACCAACTCTAGACGCAGCAGTTACCAAGAACTCACTTGGACCCAAGTCTAAACAAATTCCGTGTCCACATCAAGTCTTCCTCTCGACCTGCCTTAACCCTCCCTCTAATCTAATGTCACTCCCAACGCTAACCCAGTGTCCCCTGACTCTCCAACTCAATTCAGATAACTCCCAACCCTGACACCAACACTCAGTGAATCCCTAGTCCTCACCCTACACCAATTCTGAGGCCCATCGAGCTGCCCTAAATTCAACCCCAATCCTTAACCCTTTTTTAGTGTCATTCCCTATTTCCAACCACCCCAACCCGAGTGCCAATAAAATCCACATGAATAGATAACCCTAATCCTTAAACCAACGCTAGACTCTACTTCTTATGTGTGAACCCAGACTCAATTCTAAATCTACCTTCAATGCTTCAACTTAGCCTGACATTCTAGACTCCCCCCTCACTCCACCCTGGATCCAACAGCCACCCTACCTCTGACTCCAGTCTTAATCCTACACTCTTCCTGGAATGCTGATCCCATTCCAGACTTGGCCCCAATCCTAATGTCAATGAAACTCTCAACTGAGTCCTAACTAACCCAACCTCAAACCCAAGTTCAACATCACCACCCACTTCTAGACCCAACTCCAGTGCCACCTAAATCTGGGGCTGCCGGCCCACCTTGGCCTTTCTGCAATCATCCAAATTTGAGCGGCAGACAGCTAGATCGTTCTTGAGATACTCGGCCTCCCGCTTCTTCTCCTCTAGCTCCTTGGCCAAGTTGTCTCGCTCTTTCCGCAGTGCTGCCTTCTCTTCCAGCAATAGCTGGGTCTGCCGGGCACACTCGGCCTGGAGCTTGACCTCCCGGGCCTGGGCCTCCTTCTCCATCTTCTCCTTGGCCTCCTGACTGGCCCTCAGGCTCTGCTCAACCTCCTGCTTTTGGCGCTGGAGGTCTGAGTTCTCACGGGCCACACCGTCGATGCCAGCCCGCAAGTTCCGGGCCAGATCCTCCACCTTGGCGCTCATGAGGAGAGGCATGTTGTCACAGCTTCTCCGGGCGGCGTCTATATCCGGGCTGAAGGAATGGTATACATCGTAGCCCGGTTTATTCAGAACGCGCGGGATGATGGAATCCCTCCAGAGGTGGATCATGTCAGTCTCAAGCTTGTTCTTGTCCAGAGAGAGGCAGAGGGACTGCACCTTCTGCAGCCGATCCTCGGCCAGCCGTCGCTCCTGCCGCTGCTGCTCCCGGGCCTTGTTGCACTCGGCCAGCTGCTCCTCCATCACCCGCTTGCTCAGCGCCAGACTCTCCTTGTCTTTGGTGCATACCGCCTTCTCCTTGGCCAACTCCACCTCTAGCGTCTTGGTCTTCTCGGTCAGCATGAGGGTCAAGGCTACAGGTACAGGACAATAAGTCTCAGGAGAGTTGAGGGGCTGCCAAAGAACTGGGCAGGGAGACCCCCACCCAAGCGCTCCGCTGCTCAGACCACTCACCGTTGCAGCTCTTGTTAGTCTCCTTGAATTGTTCTTGGCATTGTTTCTCATTCAGGATGATGGCAGCCGCGTACCTCTCATTGTTCGCGTGGACTATCTGCCCAGAGGGGACAAGGACAGAGCTCAGAGTCCTGCCCCCGTGGGGCCTGAGGATCCCCTGGCTGCCCAGACACTCAGGGCTGGGGCCCCAGATCCAGCACCCAGATGGCCTGTGTTAGCGCAGTTCACAACAGGAAAAGCTGGTTTGATCTTCAAAATTGTTACGATTAACACAATTTGGCAATAAAAAGGAAGGCAGCGCTGACACGTGCTACAAATGGGGACGAACCTTGAGAACATGATGCTGAGTGAGAGAAGTCAATCACAAAAGGTCACACAGTGTCCAATTCTATTTAGATAAAATGTCTAGAATAAGCAAACCCATAAAGACAGAAAGCGGATTTGTGGTTCCCAGGGCCAGAGGGAGAGAGAGTGGGGGGTGACTGCCAATGGGGATGGGGTTTCCTTTGGGGGGTGATAAAAAAATGTTCCAAAATTAATTGTCATGATGGTTGTACAACTCTGTGAATGTACTAAAAAATCATTGAACTGTACACTTTAAATGGGTCAGTTGTATGGCACGTGAATCAAGTTTTTATGATTCAACAAAGGCTGTGCCTTCCAAACTTTGGAACATAACTCTCCACAGAAATATAACAAGATATGAAGAGTTCAGAGGGTTTGTCTTTCTGCCACTCTTTGTCCTTACTCCTTAGGAAGGCTGGATCCGTGCCAACGCCCTGGGGTTAGGGAGAACACAAATATAGCTCGGGAAGTTTCAGGGACTTCTGCTTTCAAAGCCTTAGCCATAGAAGGGGAAGGTCTGCAGATGGAGAAAAAGTACTGTGTTTCCCCAAAAATAAGACCTAGCCGGACAATCAGCTCTAATGTGTCTTTTGGAGCAAAAAATTAATATTTGCTGGTCTTATTTTACTATATTATAAGACCGGGTCTTTATAATATAATATAATATAATATAATATAATATAATGTAATATAATACCGAGTCTTACATTAATTTTTGCTCCAAAAGATGCATTAGAGCTGAAGGTCCGGCTACGTCTTATTTTCGGGGAAACACGGTAAGTTGGATGAAGTGAGAAAGAGTTTATCTGCCAGTTAGAGAAAGTGTCAAAAGGGGAGCCCAGGATGTCCAGCCACATCCTGAGTCAGGGCTCTGGTGCCTTGACACGGGTGGCAGTGGGGCAGACCCTAAAAAAACCAAAATCACTGAGTTCAACTCTCCTTTCTCTTCCAGGGTCTCAGTGCCAGAAATGCAGTTGCATTTGCAGAAATTGTAAGAAAAATCGTGTTTCTTAGCACTGCCAGAACCAGAGAAAGACCAAGATTCACATCCGTTACTATCAGACAGTGGGGCTGCTGGGACTGGGGCTAGGGCTGAGGCGGGTCTGTGGGACACTTTCCAGCCATCAGCACCCCCCTCTGAAGTGGGGGTAAGGGACCCTGGTCCCCTCAAAAGAAAACCCTGAGGGGTTCCAGCTCAGAGAATTTGTTAACGCAAAGGGGGGATAAAAAGGCATGATTTTCAAATTTTGAAGTTATAAAGATCCAGATTCTTAGATTTCTAGTCTTCTATGATGGGGAGTCAGGATACAGGGATGCGTGTGAGTATCTAACGCTTTATGAGCCTGATTCCTTCCTATGGCTCCTGGGCCGGATGGCGGTGCGTGTCCTGGATGATCCAATGGACTAATTCTCAGGAAGGGAGATGACTGAAGGAAGCCGCCATACCCTGGCAGTCTGAGGGGGTAGACAGCCCTGCCCTGGGAATCTGAGGGGGGATGCACCCCATTCTGGGAGTCTGAGGGGGGATCCGCCCTGCTGTAGGGTCTGAGGAGGGACCTGTCCCCATTCTAAGCGTCTGATGGGGACCCATACTCCCTCAGGGCCAGAGTGGGGAGACCCCCCATTTTGGGGGCCTCACGGGGGACCCAGTCTGCTCTGGACTCTGAGGTAGGACTCATCCCATTTGGAATCTGATGGGGACCCTTCCTTCTCTGGGTGTCTCAGGGGAGAGTTCCCCCTTTCTGGGAGTCTGACGGGGGACTCATCCTGCTCTGGGGCTTAAGGGGGACCTACTCTGCTCTGAAAGTATGAGGGGGACAGCGTGCTTTCAGGTCTGAGGGGGACCTACCCTGCCTTGGGGTCTGAGAAGGGGAGATATTGTCCTGGGGCAGGTCTGAGAGGGGCCTTTCTGCCCAACGAGGAGGGCTGGGTGGTCTTATCCTTCCGCCTGCCCCCACCACCAACCCCAGCCAACCAGGACCCCTCCTGTGGCAGCAACCAAGGCTATCGTCACCCAGCTTCCCTCCCTATGCCAGCTGAGTTCAGAGGGGGGCCCCTTCCTCAGTGTCTCTGGCACCAAGACCTCCACAGAGGGGAGCACGTGTGGGTGAGGGTACATGGGCGATTGTCCAGTGAGCTTGACACAAGCCGGGGGTGCTCGGGGGTGACTGTCTCCACGAGACCCCCAAGTGTGCCACTGTGACTTTGCCCCTCAGGCTGCTTTTGCCCCCTTGTGAAAGCCGCCTCCTTCTCAAGCCTCCATTTCCCCATCTGCAAAAGGGTGTAGAGCCTCTCCCTACCTCCTGGGCTTCAATAATGAGATTATATTTCTAAAGCCGATGCCAGCAGAAGGCAAATATAAGCCATTTACACTTATTACTAAGTAAGAAGCAAACGCTCTGAGTTTTTATTTAGCCAGTTCTTACGTATTTGCAGTTGGCATGTTCTAGGCGCTCCATGCATATTAAGTCATGGGCCCAAGGCTCCTGCCCAGTTACACGTGAATTCCAGGTAGATAACAAATACATTTCTTTTTAGTATAAGTATATCCCAAATATTGTATGAGATATACTTTTACTAACAAAATATGCATTGCTGACCTACATGGGCTCCTCACGCAAAATATAAGTTCTGTGGCTGTCCCCATTTTATGGATGGGAAAACTGAAGCTCAGAGAGGTGAGATGACTTTCCCAGAACCCCCAGGGTGAGTGTCATGCCCTTCGCCCTCCCCCTTCAACCTGGCACTGGCGGAAGCTGGCGTTGATCCGGTCCAGGTCGCGGCGGGCGTTCTGCAGCATCTGCACGATGGCGTCCTTGGCCCGGGCAGTGATGTTAAGCTCCTTGGACAGGTTGGCCTGGCTGGCCGCGAGCCCCACGACCTGGTTGTACAGGCCCTCGGCTCGGCGCTCGGTGGCCTGCAGGTTGGACTCGGTGCTCACGTGCACGTTACCGTAGACCATGAAGAGTACAAGGCCCAGGATGATGAGGAACTGGATAAGCGAGACGAAGAGGAAGAAATAGCGCAGGTAATACCAGCAGTCACGCTGGCTGCCCCCAGCCCTGGAGTAGGGGCTCCCGTGCTCCATTGCCAGGCCCATCTGTTCCTGGGCTTGCCGCCCGGTGCACCAACACTATTCAGCTGGCTGGTCTGCTCTGGGTGGTGGCTGTGCCCTTTCTGGACCCTGTGGCCCTCAGGGGGAGTGTTTATATTACTTCTCTTAATACTTCCTCTGCTTGGCTCCTTCCTGGCCAGGAGGAAACGGGGGCGGTAGGTTATCTCAACACTCCCACCCGGGCTGTGAAGGGAGGGGA
Source organism: Rhinolophus ferrumequinum (assembly GCF_004115265.2). Classification (NCBI taxonomy): domain Eukaryota; kingdom Metazoa; phylum Chordata; class Mammalia; order Chiroptera; family Rhinolophidae; genus Rhinolophus; species Rhinolophus ferrumequinum. The sequence goes on from NC_046301.1 coordinate 50,550,971, forward strand.
GTAGGCCATGGCCTGGCTGGCCTCCCTGATTAACACTTGGTGGGGTACCAGCTGGGTGATTGGCTTTCTCGGCCTCTCTGAGCCTCAGTTTTCCACCTGCCCCTGCTCTGTTCCAGGCGCTGTTGTCAGTACTTGCTGCATTGTCCCTGCTGTGTGGAGGAAGAAACTGAGGCACAGGTTGAGGAAAGGACTGCCCCCAAGTCTCATACTGTTGGTTCACTGAACTGGGCTTACCTCCCGGGTGTTGACTACAGACATGTGCCCACCTCACGGGGCAGTGTTGATTAAATGAGCTAAATTGTGTGGAGCACTTAGCCTGGGGCTCAGTAATTGGCACATCAGAGCTTCATGGAGGGCTGATCCTCAGAAGGTGGTGGCTCGGACTCCCCAAGTTGTCATCCCACCCAATGCCTGGCTCATGCAGGTGCTTCATAAGTGCTCTGGGAGCAACAGACGAGCAAGAATGACCTTGAGGCCGCGGAGAGCTGGCTCGGCTTGTGCGAACTCAGGGGAGGGGCTTCTCCTGTCTGCGCCTCAATTTTGCCCTCTGTGAGATGGGGTTTGCATGATGCCCAGTCACAGGGCTATGGGCGGGGGGGGAAGCTGTGGTTATTATTACTATCATTTCCTGCTGGAAGCATTATCTGGGGGCTCCGTGAGTTGGTGAACAGGAAGTGTTGGAATAGGTGGGGGTTGAGCCTTCTTACTGGGGGTCACCCCGGGGAATGGAGATTTCGGAAGCAAGGAGTAAAGGTTCTGGGTCCACCCTCCTGCCTGTTCCCCCCAGAACCAGGAGATCCAGGGAAACCCTCCATGCTGGGTCATACCAGGGACCCACAATAGGCTTCAGCCACAGCCAGGCCCATTGGGGAGGGGCCCTCAGGCTGGGGGAGACAGGGTGGACATAGCTGCTAGCCTCATGGGGTAAAGGAGGGACAGGGACCGAAGCGAAAGGAACAAGGAGGTGGAAAGGGGTCTGGATCCTGCATGGGTGATAGTAACACAATTGCTGCCCACTATGTGGAGGGGCAGAGCAGGGTGAAGGCTTCAGCAAGGGGACCCATCCCCCGATTAGCCAGCGTAATGGAGTGGGGGGTAGTTGACAGGGGGAAGGGGTCCTCCAGGGTGGTGTTCATCAAGGAGGCGGGAGCTGGGTCAGGAAGGAGGAAGTTCCCAGGGGTGGACAGGAAACCCCTGTCTGACCTTTGGTCCTTGCAGCTACCGGGTGATTCCTGATTCCAGACCCTTCCCAGCGGTTAAGGGAGGAGGGTTGGGGGCTGCAAGTGGTGCCCAACCAGCTACTCCTCTAGGTTGGCCAGGCACATCAGAGTACCCCCCATCGCCTCCCCAGCCCCCCCCATTCCCGCGGGTGGGAGGACATCTTCCATTTTCTTCTTTGGGGGCCATATAGGCAGGGTGAATTCATGGTTACGATTTAGAGCCCTGGAGTTAAGTTTTGGCTGTGCCACCTACCACTGTGTGACCTCAGGCAAGTGATTTCTCCTTGAGCCTCAGTTTTCTCCTATCTAAAGTGGAGGCAACATCACCAGTTGTAAAACACTTATTACAGTGCCTGGCATACATTCAGCCTTAATAAATGGTGGCACTTTTTTAAAGTGGGAGGGGCTGGATCATGGGCAGCCTCTGATGCCAGGCCGAGGAACTGAGACACAGGGGAAGAGCACTTCCTCCAGGTATTGTTGTCCTGGGCCTGTGGGACCACAGGGGAAAGGGGGCATGACAGGGGAAGAGCTCAGGTATGGGGGCAGTGCCTGGGCCAACGCCAAGAGGTGTGACAGTCTTGATGTCTTACGATCCTGCCTATTCTTCATGATATATTGAAGGTATTACGTATATGTATATATGAGCATGATGTGTGTTGTCAAGGAAAAAGAAAGCAACCACAAACTCCCAGAAAAGTAAAAAGCCACCCTAGATGGTACTGACGGTGCTACAATTTTGAGCAATTGTTACAATGTCAGAATAAGAGTCTTAATATACATACTAATGTCTTGTCAAGCTCAAAAATCACGTTCTGTTTCTTTTTGGCAAATTGCTTTTTGGCAGTTTGATCCCATATCTTTCACTTGCAATGGTTCTTTTTGGCATAACTTGTTTTAATAGCTAGATTTTTTTTTTAATTGAAGAAGTATTGATGTAACTTCTTCTATTTGCTCAATATCATGTCTTCAGGATCTGTTGATTCCTTTTGCCTGCTGGTAAGGTTTTCACCACATACTACACCATAATAATTAGCAATGGACATTTAGAGTTTTAAAATTTTGTTCCAATGAACAAAATAAAATTTGATATCAAATCCCCACAAATGAAATCAATGCTTCCCCAAGCAGTCATACTTTACATTTCGACAGCTGTCACCAATTTGTCTTCCAAAAAGCTTGTTTCCACTGACAGCCCTGTCAGCAGTATCTCAAATCTCTAAAAACAGACTTTCTGAACACATGTTGCCTATGTCCCTGGCCAGAAAAATTCCAGAGGGAGGACGCAAGTGACTGATCCTCAGATTCACATGAGGTCAGCTGTATTGGCCCTGATATACGTTCGGTTTTTTTCCTGAAAACAATTTGTTATGTTCACAGGAAACTTTGTGCATGAATCTCTCTAAATTCCCTCAGAAGTTCATCCCAAAATTAGGCTTCGATTTTAAACCTGTTTTTCCCCCTAAATTAAAAACAATCAATTTGGTTTTATTTGTTTGTTTGAGCAGAGAAGGGAAAACTGTCATGAGGAAGTCAACTCCATGTCACTATCTGAAAATGAACACTGAAGCCATCCTGGAGAAACGAGACTTTTCAAAAAGGTGTTTGAGGAAGTGGTATTCCTGGTGGAGAAAATTTTCAGCAAAGTTCAGAAAACCCTCCACATTTACGCCCATGTATTTGGTTTTTGGTTAAATTCAAGTGAAATTAAGTTTTGTGGTTTTGTGGGTGACAGATGAGGCAGAGAACACTTTGCAAAGGAACAGCCTGTTCTTTCTGGGCTTCTGTGTTCCTAGCTAAAAAAAAAAAAGGTGACCCACTTTCTTAACTGGGGGGCCAACGAGTTCAGGCTACACTGTCCCAGGTGCCCTCTGCTCACAGCTACGCCAGGGTTTCCCATTCAGTCCACCCATTCCTGTCTCTGTGGCAGCAGCGGCAGGGACCCAGGAGGGTGTACTGGGACAGGGGTGGGGACACAGAGATCAGGAGAGACTCATAGACAGAGAGATAGAGACTTTGAGTGGCCATTAGACAGACAAAGAGACAGAGGCAGAACAGTGGAAGGTCAGGCCAGAGGCTGGCCCTGTGGGGTGGGAGGTAGGTGGGGTCTGGGAGGCAGGGCCCACCACGGAGTGCTATTTGTTCCCCTGGGCAGCTGGGGAGCCTTGGTGCAGACGGGGCCTTGGCCTGTTCTCCTCAAGTCACCCCCAATCCTATGGGCCTCCCCAGGCGTTCAAAGCCCCCAACGTCTGCCCTCTCTCACACCCCAACTCTCTGACACCAGATCTGACCGCACCCTTCCTGCTCACACACCTGCCATGTCTCCCCATTTCCCTCCATCTCCGGAGCTGAGTTTCCGGGGTCCCGCAGGTATGGTCAAGGTGGAGCCAGCAGAATACGGGAATAATAATGATAATGTTTTAGGTCTGGTGTATAGCTCTGAGCCCAGCTGTTTCCAGGGATCAGTCCTTGAATCCCACAGCTGCGTAGTGAGGGGGTCTTAAATTAGAAAAGGCTTGTCTCCTGGTCTCCAGCTCTGGCTGATTCCAGAGAGAGAACCATTTCCTGCTCATTTCTGAATGTCCGCCAGTGTTAGGGGGTTCTCAGACCCACCCTTAGCATCAAACTCTGCACCTCCAACAGGCGGCAAACGGGCCGCAGGCTGGGGCGACCCCTGGTGGCCGACAGCAGAACACAGAGGCCAGATCCTCGTATTCCTCCCCTCAGCCTCCCCTCCTCCCGAGGGTCGGGGCTCTCCACTTCCCTAACAAGGTGGGCCCCCCTCTCAGGTAAAGGCCCCGATCAGGCACCTCCAAGCCCCAGGTGAGTGGAGGGGATAATGAGCAAGACTGGCTGAGGGGGGATCAGAGTTCCAAGGGCTCCCATTTCCCTCCTTACACCAGTCTCAAGAATTTTTCAAAACAAAATTTAATTTTTAAAGGTAATACATGGGCATGCTTTTTAAAATGCAAACTTTACAAAAAAGATATACAGAGAAACACACAGAGACTGCCTCTCCCACCACAGCTGTGGCCCGCTGGTTCCCGCCGCAGAGGCCACAGCTGTGACCAGTTTCCTTTGGAAATATTTGAATAAAGTCTCCCTCTGCCCTGCATTTAAAAAAAATGTACACGAATTATGGCTCTTCTGCTTTTTACATTTATGTGTCTCCAAGAAGATCTGCTTTGGCTTTTTAAATAGTTGTGTAATATTCCACCGCGTGGATGGACAGACACTCATTTAAAGTCCCCTGTTGGCGGACATTGAGGTTTCCAATTTTTTGCACTTACCAACAATATGGTAATAATCTCCTCATCCTCTCTCTCCTTTTTAAAAGTACATTTTAAATTTTGGAATAGTTTTAGATTTACAGAAAATTTGCAGAGCTAATACAGAGAGTCCCTGCCAAGCCCTCACCCAGCTTTAACATCTTAACATATACCATGATTCCTTTGTCAAAACTAACAAATTAACCTTAGTAGATTACTATTAACTAAACTCTAGACTTTCTTTGATTTACCCACTAAGTGTTTTTTTGCTCCAGAATTCAACCCAGGATTCTGCATGGTATTTAGTCCAGCATTTTGTACCCATGTAAATACAGTTGTAGAAAATTACTAGAAGGGGAACTGATAGGTCAAACAGTACGTGCACTTCTAATTCTGAGAGATTCAGAAGACTGCCTTCTCGGGTGGCCGTACCTGAGCATTTCCATCAGTACTGTGAGAGTTGAGAGACTGCTTATTTTCCCATAGCAGTGCCAACACAGTGTATTCACAAACTTTTAATTTGTTTTTATTTTTATCTTTGCCAAATTAATCGGTAGAAAGTGGTACCACATTATTGCTTCAATTTGCATTTCTTTTCCAGGAGTGAGGTTGGGCACCTTTTTTGGTATGTTTCTACAAACTGACTGTCCATGTTCTTTGTCCATTTTTCTACTGAGTTGTTTTTGAAATTTTAATTTATAAGCGCTCCTTACATAATATGGAAATCAGTTTATTCCTGGGTATAAAAAACTATCTGAAAATGGATCTTTCTTTTCTTCCAAAGGATTTTCTAGCTAGTTCTTTCTGTATAGGAAAGTTTCAGTTAATTCTCTTGGGTTTTCTGTATATAAAATCATACCACCAGCAGGTAATATTATTAGGTTGAATTGTTTTTGATGCATTCCTGCCCAAAATGCCAACCTAAAACTAATCGTAAGGAAACATCACACAAACTCAAACTCTGACTCCACAAAATGACTGGCCTTGGCTTTTTAAAAATGCCAATATCATGAAAAACAAAGACAGACTGAGGAATGTTCCAGATCAAAGAGACTTGACAAATATAATGTGTGAGCCGGTATACTCTTTTGTTATAAAGGACATTATCAGAACAGTTGGAAAAATCTGTTTAAAGTCTGCAGATTAGATAACAGTATTTTATCAGTGTCCATTTCCTGATTTTCATAACTGTACCATAAGTATGTGAGAGAATTCCTTGTTTTTAGGAAATGCAGCATACTGAAATGAAGTATTTATGGCTAAAGAAACATCATTTCTGTAAGTTTTTCATAAAGAAGAGAGAGAGAGGTGCCCAGGAGTTCTCTGTATTCACCTGCCAATTTTTCTGTAAGTCTGAAGTTATATCAAATATACAGGTAAAAAACAAAGATAATATGAAATTGAGCTATGTGAAAGTGTTATTTCAATTTTTTTTTGATCTGTATAAACAGTGTTTTCATATGATCCAACCTATAAATTCTCTTCCTCTTTTCTAATATTTGTACCTCATTTCTTTTTTTTGTCTAATTGGCTAGTACCTCCAGAACAATATTAAATACTTGACAGTGGTTCTCACCTTGGCCCCGATTTTGATGGCCATTTCAGAACTTTTTTCATTTGACCCTTTAATACAGTAAATTTTATTAACAAACTTCTGAATACTGAACCATCCCTGCATTTCAGGCATAAGTTCCTTTTGTTGTGGTGTATTTTTAAAAAATGTGTCACTTGATCCTCTTGGCTAAAATTCCATTTGGGAGTTTTGTACCATTCTCACAGGAAGAGGAGTCTGTAGTTTCTCATTGTGCCATCATTGTAGTTTTTGGTGTCAAGGATAAGCCAAATCTCTAAACATGATTCTAATCATTCATTTTACAGACAAGGTAAACTGAGGCCCAGAGAGAAGTGACCTCTCCAGGTCACTCCACAGCCAGGACTGGAGCCTCAGTCCTCATGTCTGTGGGATGAGGACAAAACTATCAGTAGAAGGGACTTAAGTCCCAGATCAGCACTATCTCACTGGATGATCAAATGGGCCTCAGTTTCCCCATCAGTAGTCTGTAGAATAATCACTAGATGGTCGGGGAGAGAGGGTCGAGTCTTCTTTCTGCAGTTTCCTTTCAGAGTGGTTCCTTGGATCTAAAGCTGAGCGTTGATAGATGTCGACTGGGCATTTCATCCAGCGTGGGCACCTCTATACATGTTCCCACAGGGCTCCCACAGGGTCTGTGCTCCTGGCCTGGAGCCTCCATCCTGGGAGAGGGCTGACTCACCTCATGTGCGCCTCGCCGGCCGTCGGCAGCCCCCCGAGGGTCTGGGGCGAGAACGAGAGCGGGGGTTGGGCCGGGGTCGGGACCCGGAGCGGGGCCGGGGGTGCGGCAGTCTGCGCTGAGGGTCCATCTCGGCTTCCAGGGCTTTACTGCCGGGGAGGAGAGGCTTGTCAGCACCTGGACCCCCGACTCCGGAGAATCCCCAGCACTCTTTCGCCCTTCCTGGGAACCACACACCCCAGAAATCCTCATCCTCCCAGTATCCCCATCCTTTCTCCACCCCTGGCCATTCCCAGGACCCTTCCCCAGGGACTCACTGCCCCTTCCCCAGAAGCTCCTCTCCAGACCCTTTAGCCCCTCTCTCGATACTCCGTTTTCCTTGCACCCTTCAACCACCCTCCCAGGGCCCCCCATGTGTGCCGGACCCCAGGGACCCACGCCTCTAGAGTGCCGGCCCCAACCTGGCGATTCCCTTTCCCAGAGTGCCCACACGGCTCACCCACCCTAGTTTCTAATTACAGGACCCTCACTATGACCCTCCCCTCACAAATCTCCCCAAGGCCCCGCCCACATGATCCCGCCCCTCCTCCCTCTTCACGCCCCCTGTGGTGATAGGGCAAAAAGAACGAAGCCTTGCGCAGCCATTGGCCGCACACTCCGCCCATCCACAGCCCTGGGCCCGCCCCTTACTCACACGCGCTCGCGCAGCACCGCCTCCCGGGCTGCGCATGCTCCGCCCTCGGCCTCGGCTGTGCGTGCTTGCTGCTGCGCCTCTTCCAGCAGCCTAGCGGACTCGGTGGCTGCCGCCTCCCATCGCGCCAGGGCCTCTGCGGGCGCAGCGGGTGGGGTCAGGCGGGAGACCTGGCTCCCAACCCCGCGCGCGCCGGCGTATGAGTTTATAGTCTGCCTATTATTTGCGTGCTTTGCTTTATTTTAATTAAATTTATGTGCTGTTTACCTGGCCTATGCGTGTCATTTGCATAGCTTTTCATAGGTTTGCATTTCTTTTGGAAATCGTTTACATAGCGTTTGCGTATTTTGTTGCATTTAGGTTTTTGTGTCCTTTGCAATGTTACGTGCATTTCTTTCATAAGTTTTCTCATTCATTTGCGCGTTGTTTGCATTACTTTGCACCTATGCGTCGTTTACATAGCTAGGAGACTTCTAGGCTCCTCCCACTTCTAGCCCTGCCCAGTACCCTTGCACGCCAACACACCTGTCAGCGCCCCGTTCTCGGCCCCCATCTGGGTCCCCTGTGCCTTGGCTTCGTCCATCTCAGTCTTCAGTGTCATTAGTTGGGTCTGAAGCCGGCTCTGTGGAGTGGAGGGGAGGTAAGGGGGGATCCGGGGAAGGAAGGAATAAATTGGCCCCGCCCCTTCTAGGGGAGACCGAGACGACACTGAATGTCTTTTGGGGTCCTGTAGTTGTAAAAGAAGTGGCTGCTGAAGTCTGGGGTACCGCGTGGTTACAGCTGCCTGCGTGGAAGGAGGTCTCCGCCCAGGTCCACCAGCCCCAACCCCAAGTCATCAAGATATGGAGACGGTTTAGCTCTGCAGACTCTGGTTCCAAGTCCAGCTACAGCTGGACTGGCTGGCTGGGGTTTCAAACCAACACAAGCCCGTTTAGTGGTTGACAGTGATTGGGTTTGTGGGGTAAGCCTGTCATCTCTGTGAGACATTCTGCAAAACAACTGGCCTGGCCTCCGAGCATCTTCCATCACGAGGCAGAATCAGAATTTGAACCCAGGGCAGGCTGCTCTTAACTTTGGCTGCCCCAGACCCTTCCCTTAGGCGGGCGGGAAAGGGGTAAAGGGTCTTTTTTGATTTCTAAAATTCACACACTTCTCAACCTTTGCTGGGCCCAGTTCAGAGAGGCACATAGTAGTTAATAAATGTGAGCGGGCTGGGACTTTGGGGATGATTCTCCTGCGCGGCTCAGGGTTGGGAAGGGTTACGGAAGGGTTTGAAGGGGGTGGCCAGAAGAAAAGGGAGGACCTGGCTGGTACCTCCTCCAAGAAGCCAACTTTAGCCTCCTAATTACAGGTGACGTGAATGTCCCTATCCCGAAATAGGGCTGCTGGACACTGCTTGGGGGGGTGGGGCAGGGGATAGCTGGGGGGGAAGGATAAAACAGTGCCTCCGCAGGTAGGCTTAGGGGTCTGGGATCCACTAGACTTAGGGGTCAAGTCACCACCACTTATTTATTTAGCAAATAGCAGAGGACAGTGGGGCCTTCTAGATCAGAAGATGGACTCAAGGGTGAACTGGCGTTGTAGGAAAGAGTTGGAAGGGGTTATGGTGCTATTCTCATTCCTACTGAAGAACTGGGAAAACCAAGGCATGGAGAGGGGAGTAATCCTTGGGTGGGTGTGTGCAGGCCCTCTCCCCTCACATTCTGGATGTCCTAGCATCCAATCCTGCCCACCTACCTGGCGGCCCTCACAGGCCCTTAGCGCCTCCTCCAGCTCCCGACGGACACTCTCGGTCTGGTCCAGCTGCCTAACCAGAGCCTCTTCGCGTTTGGCAGCCTCTGCCAGCTGGCGCAATAGCTCCTCTACCTCCGGCGCCGGATCCCCTGGAGGCGCTGTGGCATTAGCGCCTGGCTCCCGCTCTGGACACCGAGACCCCCGGGAGGCCGCGGCGGCCAGATTCCAGGCCAGCAGGGCTGCCCCGGCCGCAGCCGCCGCCAGGAACACGGCGGCTCCGCACAGGGCAAGCACTCGCCAGGCGCGTCCTGGCTCTGGCCCCAGCTCGGCCATGCCGCTGTCCACAGCTCTGTCCCCAGACGGCCACGAGTATTTAATTGGCACCTTGGGGATCCAGGACACCCACGGTTCCGCCCAGCCTGGCCGTGGCTTCCCAAGTCCGTTGGGAGGGGCTGGGTCCCCGCTTGGGGCCAGACCAGGCTACCCAAGCCCAGGACAGGACTGGGGGTCCTGGGTTCCAGTCCTGCCTCTGCCTCCTGCGTCCTGTCCTTTGAGCTTCAGTTTGCCCCTCTGTGAAGTGGGGATGGCAGTAGGTCCTGCCCCATAGGGCTTAGTGGCAATCACATGAGCACATCCACACAAAGCGCCCATCTACACCGCTTGGTGAGGGGCTAGGGACATACTGTCCCCATTCTGTTTATGTAGAAACCAAGGCTGTTAGATGAAAGGCTACTCGACCAACTGAAGTCGGCTTGGCTCAGGCTGTCACACTCTCTGTGACTAGCTGTGAGGGCCAGAGGGTAGACACAAGGGTGGACCGGCCCCTTCTTCCTGCTCCTTCTCCACTGGGCAGCAAGGGGGCGATCGTACAACGTGAATCAGATCTAGTTTCTGTTCCTCTCAGAATCAAATCTTCCCCCTCCAGGCTCTATCTCACCCTCCCCCACCCTCCTCTTCTTTCTTCCCCTTCAAGGCCCCTATCGCGTCTTTGACGTCATTTCCTCCTCCGGGGTCCCGTCCAGCTCTCAATGTTCTTGGGGGCAAGCGCCTTCACTCGCCGTGGCCTTTGCATTGGCTGTTCCCTCTGCCAGAGCGCCCTCCTCTCCTTCTGTACCTAACTCTCCCCCTTTCTCCCATCCACCCATGTGTCCCCTCCTCCAAAATTCTCCCTTTCTCCACTACCTCAGTCCTCTTTGATGAGTTCTTTCAGCTCTGCTGTAATTTTCCGTTGTTTTACTGATTCTCAGACGCCTCCCCTAGCAGACTGGGTGAGTCCCTAAAGAGCAAAGCCCGCATCAACCTCGTTCCCACTGCCTCCGCCTGGGCCTGGCACCTGGTAGTTGTGTAGGAAATGTGAGCTGACTGAACACTGTAAACTCTCAGTGTCGTTCCCTCCCCCCATTCTACACGAATAAATAGGAGCCCAGAGAGACCAAGTCTCAGGCTAGGGACACACAGCAGCCGCTGGTCACTGCTTGATTCCTGCTGGAGCTGGAACCCTGTGGGGACAGAGCCAGGAGTGCAGTTTCCAGGCTCTCAGCCTCACGTGGAAAGGTGCTGGCTGGGGTAGTAAATGGCCATCAACTGTGATCAGATGGCCATCAGCTGTGGCTAGTTGGCCGTCAGCTGTAACCAGTGAGCCATTGGCCACTAATATAACTGCCGTGGCTACGCTGGCTGCAGATGGTGGCTGGCAAGCGGGGATTGCGGTTAGCAGGGCGGATTGCGGATTGCAGAGAGGCGCGGATTGCAGTTGGCAAGTGAGGTTGGTTGGCAGAAAAGCGGACGGCGGGTTGTGGATCAGTGTGGCTTCCGCTTCCTGTGTCTCTAACCCAGCCGCCAGCAAGAATATTGTGGTATGACTCCCCTATCTATGGCTCCGTGGGTGTTCCTTTTTGGCCTCACCATATCCTGCGTTCTTATGTGGGGAGCGGGAGCTGAGACCACGCATGACACCCTGCATGACAAACCCCCACAGACCTGCAGGACACCTCAGTCCTTACTTCTCAACCCCTGGCTCCGTTGGTCACAGCCAGCAAAGGAAGTGGGGCATTTTTAGAAAGGAGAGAAGTTTATGTCTGGGCCATAGTGTGGAGGGTTCGGGGGAGAAACTGAGTAGGTTGAATCCATCTTATTGGGCAAACATATACCCCTTCATCAGTGAAACACAGCCCAGGTGTGGGAGTGGGCAGCACTGTTTCGGAACGTTCTGGTAGCCCAAGATGGGAGCGGAAGTGGAGGATGGTGGGGGGAGGGTGTTAAGGATGAGGTCGCCTGGTCATGTGCGAAGGGTTTGCTTCCTGGAAATCACAGGAAACTGCTGGAAGCCAAAGGTTCAAATGCCTGAGCAGCTGAGAGCCCTGAATAAATACAGGCATTTCTCTGGACCTGTTTCCTCATTTATTAGGTGGGGCTGTTGGTGGCAAATGAAATGACTCAGTCATGGTAAAAGGGACTCCATGAACTCCTAATGACCCCTCCTCCAAGCTGGGGGCACAGAAGTGGGGGGCACTTGAGCCTTGCCCTCTAGGGCAGAAGTTCTCACCCAAGGTGATTCTGACCCCCAGGGGACACTTGATAATGTCTGAATGCATTTTATGTTGTCACAACTTGGGGATATGGGGTGATAGGCATCTAGTGGGTGAAGACCAGCGATGCTGCGTGACATCCTACCCATCTAGGGCAGCGCCTCGTGCAGAGAGCACTCCAGCCCAAACTTCAACAGTGCTGAGGTTGAGAAACCCTGCCCTAGAATGTCAGAGTGAGGCAAGAAATTGACAAGGTCCATGCACAGAGAAATGGTCAGGGAGGGTGGAGCGTGATGAGCAAGGGGGAGGGAAGGGATAACAGGGCCAGGGGGACCTGTGGCAGGGATGGTGTTTGGGGTCCCTGGGTGAACAGTAGGAGCCATGGAGGGGCAGTCTGTTGACCATCTGGGCTGGGGACCATGGGACCTGAAGGCAGTGCAGAATTCTGGGCAGATGTAAGGATCCTGGCCGCAGGGCCAGGGCCAGGGAATTGCCTGGACAATACAGTGGTACCTCGGTTTTTGAACGTAATCCATTCCGGAACACCGTTCAAGTTCTGAAACGTTCGAAAACAGCCAACAGCTAGGCTTCAGGATCTTCAAGGCATGTTGGAAAACCGAAGCATTTACTTCCGGGTTTATGGAGTTCGTAAACTGAAATGTTCGTCAACGGAGACGTTCGAAAACCGAGGTACTACTGTAGTTGGGATTCCAGGAGAACTTAGAGGAAAATAACAAAGGACCAAGAGATTATGGGGCATGGAAAAATTCAAGAAAGTGTGTTAAGGGCCTATCGGGATAGTGGCCCTCCATTTTGGAGAAGCAGAGAGACTCTCTGGAAGAGAGGTTCCCAGAGCTGGGTACTGCAGGACGAAGAGTGTAGGTGATGGAGGACATTGTGACAAAGGCCTGGCCTGGGTGTGTCTGCAGATCCAGGTTTGAATTCAAGCCCTGTACTCTCCATGGGAGGGGATTAGGATCCAGGACAAGGTGTCCCTCTCATCGTAGCCTCTGTTTCCTCATTGGAACCACGGGCATCAGAAGAGTGGTGAGGAGCCCAGAGGAGGTCGCTGAGCACTCAGTGAGCTTGACAAGAATGTACAGTCCTTTAAGATGATCCTAGCAGAAAAGAAGGCTAGTAGGCAGTGGGGTGGTACCTGCCTAAACCCCGTGGTTTCCTGGGAGCATTCTGGAATGGGGAAAGCTGGGTGTAGATGTCAACGGGTCCCAGATACTTGAGGGTGACATGATGAGACTCCAGGAACTTCAGAGTAAGGTTTTGCCCCCCAAAAGGGGTGTTTATTTTTTGGAGCCCCCCCAAAAAAAGACAAAACGTGACCTTCCAGGAACTGTGAGAGCAATACGCAGATGCTCTCTCCCACATGACCTCCCAGCTTGGGGGTGGAGGGTTGGGGAGGCAGCCCTGGGCCAACTCTGATACTTTGCCACCCCCAAGACTGCCATATTGACCCCTCAGAGCTGTCCCAGGAACCACCCTGTCACCAGGCTCCCTCCTCTCCCTTTGCTGTCCCCTTCTCCCAACTGTGCTGCTGTGTGGCCCCTCTGGACTGGGCAGGACAGGGAAGCCGAGCCGGAACAGGACCAGTCCAGGTTGTGGCCTAAGAGACATCATAAGAGGGACTCAGTGCAGACTCGAGGCAGACAGCACACGGGCCCTGCCCCCTCCCTAAAGCCCGCCCCATTCCAGGGCCCCTCCCTCCTCATTGTGTTTCCTCTCCCTTCCCGAGACCATTCTCCACGCCAGCACCCCACCCCGCAAGCAGGCCACCTCCCCAGACCCTGACTATCCCGGAATCCCTCCCTCCTCTCCCAGGTGGCCCCTCCTTACCAGCCAGCTTCCTGGGACCTCAGGCCAGCAGAGCCCGGAGGCTCAGGGTCAGAAGCACATGGATTACCAGGGGGTTGATGGTGTTTCCGGAGCTGGTGGAGCCTTTTCCCTCCTCCGAGGCTTCATTCTTTTTCCTGGATTGGAGACGGGAACAACTCAGGCAGCTGCCGGGCCTGGCTCCACCAGCGGCCCCTCAGAATCTCTCCTCTTCCTCCACCAAGTCGCTGGGGAGGAAAATGGGCAGCTGCCACCCACTGGGTGACATGAGAGACAAGGCTGGGACTCAAACTTTGTCCTCAGAGCAATGGTAATTTTCCGAGCCCAGTGGGTCCTGGGTCTTGAGGTAGGATGAAAGGGCCATAGCCGGGGGACAGGGGGATCCCGACCTTAGTTGTTTCAGCTCGGTGGTAGTATCCTGCAGCTTCTGCTTCAATTTCTTGATCTCTCCTAAGGTGGGACAGAATAGGGGACGCGTCGGCACCGTGGCCACACCCATCACCTGGCTCCATCCTAGCCCGCCCCTCATCCGGGCCCACCTGGGAAACTTGGAATGTCCGCTCCCACCTCCACTGGATTCTGGACCGGTCACTTCCGACCGAAACCTTGGGACCGCCCCCCTCCTCCCTGCTCTTCAACACCTGACCCTCCCCTCCAAACCCATCCGCGGAACCCGGGCCTTATGTTTTTCTCACCTTGAAGCTCCTGCAGTAGTTCCTGCTGCTTGGGGCCCTGAGCCTTCTCAGCCTCCAGGGAAGCCTTTAGAGTCACCTGGGATGCGAGGGTGTGTGGGGGGGCGTGGTTCTGAAACTGGGTTTTGTCCCTGGCCTGGTTGCCTGCTGTTCCTGGGCCATGGACCACCGCCCAGTCCGTGGGGTCAGAGGGGCTCAGTTCCAAACTCCTTTCTGGGTTCCCTCCAACCCTCTCTCCACCTCGGTCTCCCACTTTGAAGAATGGCCTTAACCTCCCACCCTCCCAGGATCACCCATAAGGATATGATCCTAGAAATGGGAGTTTCAAGGCCCTTCACATGGGAATTTGGAGGCTCCCCATGCCCAAACCCTAGGAGAAATTTCCAGATCTCCTGAGTTATTGCCCAAGAAGATTTAGAGGTCCCCACAAACTCAGAAAATGGGGATTTCTGAACCCAAATTAAATGTCCAGTGGGAGTTTCAAGGACCCCCTATCAAGACCCAAGTGAAAGTTTCAGTCTCTTAGGGATGCAGTGTAAGTATCAAGAGCCCCTGCCTTCTTCAGGGCCTGGTGAAGTCCCCACACCAACCCCCAGAGGGGATTTCTGCTACCCCAGACCAACATCCTGGAGTTGGAGATTCGTCCACATTCTAGTGGGGATACTGAGGCCCCTATTTGTAACTCTGGGGAGCTTTAAAGCCCCGTCCCCCACTGGCACCCTAGAGAGAGTGTAGAGGTCCCCAAACCCTGGTGGGGAAATCCAGCTCCCAATATAGGGGCCCAGGGGCAGTTTCAAGGTCTGTCTCCATCTCTACCTAGACCTTTGCCCCACCCTCCCAAGCACAGGGTCCTCTCTAGGAGTGGCAGTAGCTTACCACAGTCTGGTTGCAAGTGGCAGTCTGGTTCTTCATCTTTAATAAGAGGTTGTGGGCTTGGGTCAGCTGGTGCTCCAGAAGGTGGGTGAGGTTTTGACACTTCTGCTCTGCTAGGAGGCCATCCTTGCAGGACTCTCTGTTGGCCTTGACAGCGAAGATGCTCAAGGGTACAAGCAGAATTCCCACCCCCACGACCAGCATGATCACCAGCCAACATGGCGCTTTGCGGCCCCCCAACACTGAATTCAACTTGTCACCCATGGGCACAGGCCTGTAGTGGCAAGAAATGGGTGCCATCCAGATCTGCTTTGGGATGTAGGGAGCTTGGGTGCGAGTCAGAGGATGAAACTGGAATCTTCTACCGGCTGGAACTGCCCCCTTATTAGCATAGGAGCCAGCCTGACCAATGAGTGACAAGTTCTGAGAGATTGCAACCCTGTGCCTCTTCACGAGGTTCTTGTATGTGATTCCGGAGGAAGAAAGGGTAGTTTAGCTTTCAGTTTCAGTTTCCCAGAAAAGAGTTGTGTTTTTCTGCCAAATTACAGTTTAGCTGTTCTGGGCTGGGGGACGGATGACCTGTGAGCTCTTGTGGGAGGGGAGCTGCCTGGGACACCCAATGCAAGTTGTGGCCCTTCTCCTTTGTTCTCCTTTGTGACAGTTGCAGTTACTGAACACCTAAGGCATGGCAGACTTGTGTTCCTCTCTACTCTGACCTGAAGAGGCAGAGGCCGTCATTGGTCCAGTCCCCAGCTGGGAAAACTGAGGCTGAGAGGTGGACTGGGGACAGGCAGGGCCTGAGTCTGATCCAAGAGGCTGGGTTTTATGTTCAGAGGTCTCCGTGGTGACCCAGCAGTGGTTCACGTAGCATTCCTGCTGCCGCCAAGGGGACCATAGGGAGCCATGGAATGTGTGAAGGAGGGACTGTAGCCTGCCCAAGCTGCGAGATACGCTGGATGCGCCCACGTGACCAATGTTGTAGTTCTCCCATTTGGCCAGCAGGTGCCGCCCGAGCCAACAAACAAGGACCCTCGGGTGACCTGTGCTGGCTCCTGCGCCCACTTCTAGAATCTGCCCCTGCTATTGCAGGAGGCCAAGTTTCTTTATCCAACCATCTATCAATGGGCATTTCAGTTGTTTCCATATCTCGGCTATTGTGAATAGCACTGCAATAAACATAGGGGTGCATATATTTCTCTGAATTAGTGTTTTGGATTTTTTTGGATCGATACTTGTTGTCACTCAACAGCCTAGACATCTGTCCCCTCACGCCTATCCCTAAAGAAAGAAGAGTCTGTGGGACTGTTCCTTTCAGGGACTTTGCTTCACCTTTGTGCTTACACTTCATGTCTCTCTGTTTGGCCCCCAAAAGATGGTTGGTCTGCCTATGATGGGTAAGATTTCTCATGGGAGAAACAACCCAAGCCAGGCAGAACCATGTGGTGACCACCAGGAGAACCCATGGGGTCGATAGTGGTGGGCACAGCCCCCACCTTCCCCCGGCTCAAGAGAACTTCTGCCTATGTGGCTATATTCCTTCCCACAACCCGCTTGGGGAGTGAGTCAGTGATGTGATAACATCAGTTCTCCTTCCATTCTTAATAATAAGTTTCAGCATGAAGGATTTGTCCCTGGGAAGGCACATACCATAATCGTTAAGACATTATGGGACTTTCTGTTCCGGCTGTTTGCAGGCAAAGGTGATTGGTTTGAATCAGTTTTCTGGTATGATGTATGAGACTCACAGGCCGTGGAAAAAACAATGCTACTTCCTTGTATGTTTATCAATAAAAGCCGAAAGGTGGCCTGATTCGGGGCTCAAAATCCTTTGAGGCTGCGAGACCCTTGTCCCTCTGTGTTATAATCTTCTTGATTTCTGTTTCTTTCTTGACCCTGCGCCACCCCTTCTCGTTCTCTCACTGCCTGTGTTGCACTGGATGCGACAGATACCCAGGAGTGGAATTATTGAGTCATAAGGTAGTTCTATTTTCAATTTTTTGAGATACCTCCCTACTGATTTCCATAGTGGCTGCACCAATCTGCAATCCCACCAACAGTGCACAAGGGTTCCCTTTTCTCCACATCCTTGCCAGCACTTATTGTTTGTTGATTTACTGATGATGGCCATTCTGACAAGGGTGAGGTGGTATCTCATTCACAGTGTGGTTTTTTTAAAAAAAATACATTTTCTTCCTACCTTTCCAAATTCTTCTGGCTAGACTAATAATCAAATTAACACACAAGACAGATTAACAGGAGAAAATAACCAACTTTATTACATATGACACATGGGGGTGCCATGAGAATATGAAACCCCAGGACAGATTGGGCAGTTGAGGCTTAGATACCATCTGGAGCTAAGGTGAGGGGAAAGTTGTAGTTTGGACTTCATAGGGGAGGAAAGCAATTCACATGGACCTGGAAAAGTAAATGTTTGGGGCAGCCAGGTGACTCAGTTTGTTAGAGCGCGGTGCTCATAACATCAACATCGCCGGTTTGATTCCCACATGGGCCAGTGAGCTGCACCCTCCACAACTAGAGTGAAAACAACAGCTTGACTTGGAGCTGATGGGTCCTGGAAAAACACACTGTTCCCCAATAAAAAATAAAAAAAATCTACTCTCGTCTTCTTCTATAATAATAGAATTGTAGCTGGGACATGGCTGCCCAGCTAGGAATCCCCTTTTAAGAAAAAAGAAAAAGAAAAGTAAATGTTTGGTAAACAAATGTTTGCTGGGCCATTTTTAACAATAGGACTTTGATCAAAAGGGCCTTGCTAGGTTTCCCTCTGTTCATCACACCTAGTTCATATTAAAGTATCGTTATCTGTGATGGTCTCTCCCTTCCTGGAGCAAGTCCTCTTCTAAATTCCTTTTAGGCAAGTGTGGGGACAGAGCCCCAAAGAGTAGTTTCCAGGCTCTCGGCCTCACATAGAAAGGTGCTGGCTCAGGTAGTAAATGGCCATCAACTGTGATTGGATGGCCATCAGCTGTGGCTAGTTGGCCATCAGCTGTAACCAGTGAGCCATTGGCCACTAATATAACTGCCGTGGCTTCGCTAGCAGAAAATGGGGGCTAGCAAGAAGATGGTGGCTGAGCTGGCAAGCGCGGATTGCAGCTGGATGGTGGGTTGCGGACAGTGTGGATCCAGCCTCCAGTGAGAGTATAGTGCCGCCAGCGAGAATATACTAGTGTGACTCCCCCATCTATGGCTCCGTGGGTGTTCCTTTTTGGCCTCATCATGTCCTGCATTCTTGTGTGGGGAGCGAGAGCTGAGACCCCACCTGCCACCCCGCACGACAGCCAGTTAGGGGGAAGGTCCATGTTTCTTCCTGAGTCTTTTGTTTCTTGCAAATAGGCAGCTTAAAATAGTCGCTGTCTCCAAAGTCATATTTTGGGGGTGGCAAACTCTGCTCCCCTCAACAGTAACAGCAACCCCACCAGCAGGGCAGCTCCCAATTCAGGAAACATTCATAATGAGAAAATATACTCCCACTGAGCTTGTTGACATAGCAAGGCCAGGAAAGGTCTCCAGAGTGGTCAATGTGGCTATGGGAGATGCGGGGAGAATGGCCTTTCTCTGACCTGCAGGAGGCAGAGAAAATGAGCAGTGACCACACAACCTGCCCTCTGGCAGTGCCTGCATAGCACTCGGGGTTCAAGGTTGTCACTCCCTTATAGATGGGATTATTTTATTCTGCAGGGAGGCTTGGCCCAATGAGGGGGATCTCTCTGGGCATGTGGGACCCTGGGAATCTATAGAGGGGGAACAACAAACTCTTAGGGAGGTGGGAACGAGACAGCCCATCTATGCCCCTGTCGAAGGCCCTGATTGGACCACATTCCCTGCAGAAATGCAAGCCAAGATACTCTACTCTGCCACCAGCACCTGGCAAGTGATGTGAATATCCATACTCAGCCCAGTCATGGGACAAAACTTTTATGATGTGGGCAATCCATTGTTAATCTGGAAAAAAACTGACAAACCCCCTAAACAGATATGGGCAAAGCCCCAAGACAGAGCCCTCCAGAAGCCAAAAGCCTATCCCAAGCGGCTACAAAGGATCTGGTAAATGTAATCAGGAAGCAAATATGGTTTGACCGCCTTGCTGCTGGGATCCCACCTGAAAAGACAGACCGACAACCCCATGCTATGTTGGAAAACCTTAAAGCCTGAAAAAGAGCTCCGACCTGCTTCACCCCCCTACCATCACTGATGCCGCTCCTGCTCCCGTCCTATTCAGGGTGGGTGCCTCCTACACCCCAGGTATAGGATGCCAACCAAGATTGTTTCCAGGTGAGGGCCCTTTAGAGTGAACAGAGTTCACTATTCACTGGTCCCCCAGAAATAAAAAAAGATGACAGCTCTGGTGGATACTGCAGCTGAGTGTACATGGTGACCCTCGGAAGTTTTCTGGCCCCCCTCAACTGATGGTTACGGAGCGCAAGTCGTGACGCTCAGGAAGGTCCCTTTGACACTGCAAATTGGACGTTCTCCTCTTTGAAAATATGAGGGCTTTGTTTTTTTCACCTGTCCCCCCACCCCTTCCCTTTTTGCAACCATCAGATTGTTCTCTAATCTGTGGGTCTGTTTTGTTGTATTTATTCATTTGTTTTGTGTTGTTTTAGATTCTGCATAGAAGTGAAATCATAGGGTATTTGTCTTTCTCTGTCTGACTTATTTCACTTAGCATAATGCCCTTAGCATAACGTACTAGGGCGTGCCCATCCATGTTGTGGCAAATGGCAAGATTTCATTTTTTTTTAAATTAGTTTCAGGTGCACTAAACAATGCAATGGCCAGACATTTCACCCCCCACAAAGTGACAACATCTCTCCCCCAATCTACTGCCCCCCTGACATCATACATATCTATGATAATTCCATTCACTCTATTCCCTATGCTGAATTTTATATACCATGACTACACACACACACACACACACACACACACACACACACACACATATAAAATTATAGTAGGTATACAATATTATTCCGCTTCAGGTGTACACTGCAGTGGTCAGGCATCTACACCATCCCTGAAGTGGTCTCCCTAATAAGACAAGTGCCCCTCTGACCCCCTACAAAATCTTTACAACGTTATTGATTATACTCCTCAAACTGTCTTTCGTATCCCCTTGGCAATCTTGTGGTTACCAATTTGTGCTGTCTAATCCCCTCCCCTTCTCCCTCATCCCCACCCCCTCCCATCTAGCAACTGTCAGTTTTTTCTCTATATCTCTGAGACTATTTCTGTTTACTTTGCTCATTTATTCAGTTCTTTAGATTCCACATATAAGTGAGATCATACGGTATTTGTCTTTCTCCGTCTGACTTATTTTACTCAGCATAATGTTTTCTAGGTCCATCCATATCACAGCAAATGGTAAGATTTCATTCTTTCTTATGGCTGAGTAGTATTCCATTGTATAAATGTACCACCTCTTCTTTATCCAGTCATCCATCAATGAACACGTAGGTTGCTTCCATAGGTTGGCCATTGTAAGTAATGCTGCAGTGAACATAGGGGTGCAGATATATCTTCCAAATTAGTGTTTTTGTTTTATTTGGATAAATACCCAGAAGTGGGATTGCTGGATCATATGGCAGCTCTAGTTTTAATTCTTTGAGGAAACTCCACACTAGTTTTCATAGTGGCTACACCGAGAACACGAGGTTTTCATCTCTCCAACCCCTCTCCAGCCCATCCAACCCCTCTATAGATGAATTCTGCATCCGGGTAAGAGTGATCAAACCATTGCTGAGGGGAAATGCCAACTGGAAACCAGTAAGTCTATCACCCCTGTGAAGAGTGGTAACTGTTAATTGTTAAACAATATAAATTGTTGAGGGGTGAGCATAAGGAAACAGAAGAAACGATTTGAGAACTGCTCAAGTGGGTATTGTATGCCCTGCCCATAGTGCTTTCAACAGCCTGGTACGGCTGGTAAAAAAGTCAGGTGACTCATGGCGGGTCACTGTGGGCTACCGAAAATTGAACAAGGTGGTGTCCCCCCCCAATCCATGTGGCTGTGCTCAACATTGCCACGATCTTAGATATCTCGGTCATGGTTCTAGGAGTGTACCAGGCTGTACTGAACTTAGCAAGTGCTTTTTGCAATATATCCCTGGCTGTTGAGTCACAAGATCAATTTGCCTTCACCTGGAAGGGACAATAATACACCTTTCAAGGGCTTACCTAGGGCTACCTGCACAATATGTCATGAGATGGTAGCCCAAGACCCATCCCAGTTCTCCTTCCCGACATCAGTAAAGTGGGCCCATCATATTGATGAGATAATGTTGACATGTGAAGACTTGCCTTTGGTGCAGGATGCTCTGCAGACTTTGCTGGAACATCTGCAAGCGAGAGGGTGGGTAGGGAACCCACAGAAAATTCCAGGCCCAGGCATCACCATAAAGTTTCTGGGAGTTGCATGGTTGGGTAAGATGCTCATTGTCCCAGGCTTATCCAACCCCTAAGAATGTGTAAGAGGTGCAAGCCTTTGTAGAAGTTTTTGGGTTTTGGAGGACTTTTATTTTCCACCTGGCACAGTGCCTCTGTCCCTTATACTGTCTGGTAAAGAGAGGACATATGTGGGACTGGGGATCAGAGCAGCAAGCTGTCTCTGAGAAGAAAACAAGAACTAGTGAAGCTGATTGAACTCTGGGCATCTCCCAAGTAGGGCTACCATTTGAGTTGGACGCGTCTGTGACTCCAGAAGACATGAGTTGGGCACTGCGGCAGAAACAACAGAAGGAGATAATGCCCTTAGGATTTTGATCCTAACTATGGAAGGGGGCAGAAACCTGATATACCCCGTAGAGCAAAAGTTCCTAGCAGTGTACACAGCACTCTTGCAGGTGGAGCTCTGTATCGATAAGTATTATCGATTGTTGTGCAGACTTATTTTTAAGGCCCAATACGCAAGACACACCACTACAAGCCGGGATGAAGGGGTTAAAGAGTTTTATTACAAAGTGAAAGTAAGTAAGACAAGACAGAGATTAGGGGAATATATCATCATACCACTAACAAGCAAGGAGGCAATTTATTATACCACAGGGCCCAGTCAATTAGACTCGTAGAAACAGCACCAGTCGTTCATCAGCACGGGCAAAACATCATGCGCAGAAACAGCACCGGCCCTTCATCAGCGTAGGCAAAATCCCCGTCAAGTAAAATCATCAACCCGGGCGGAATATCTTGCAGCAGCCGAGGCGGCTGGGGAACAACACCTACTGCTACGCCCGCCTCGGCTTTCTGGGGTTTTGAGGACTTCATTAACAACAGCGGCAAGGAGCCAATAAGCATACGTGTTAACAACACAAGAAACTGGTCTCGGATCTGGGTAGGAGCCGGGACCAGGCCTTGGTACGAGATTAGCTGTGTCGGAGCTCGGCCCACCTGCGCCAAGGCGAAGGCCAGGCTCTACATCCTGTAAATATTTTCTTGGTCCCTGGGAGGGTAGCCAATCCTTCCAAGGCCAAGCACGTACCCCAGCCACTGTGAGAGTTTCCATCCCCAAATGTTCCCATGCAGACCTTCATATATTCTATTCCTTACAAGCTCTCACAAAGGAACAGTATATCGTGGTAAGAACTTCCCTTCCTATCAAGGGATGGGTTAAGAATGTTTTTCCCTGGGCACAGGAGAGAGTCCCCCTCCTGGTAGTAAAAGTTGCCAATCCTCTCCTCAAGGCCAGGTGGGCATGTTCTTTTTCCCACTGGTAAAATTACTTGGCTGCCATCTTCGTTCCCTCCATTGGCCCCGAGGATATTACAGATTAACAACAACTTAGAAGCCCTTACTTCATTTACCCAGCAAAACTTATATGATAGCCAACGAAGCCTGTCCTTACTGAACACTGAAACATCTCTAATGAAAAAAACGATCCTCCAAAATAGGATGGCCTTGGGCATTAGTACTGCCTCACAAGTAGGCACCTGTGCCATTATCTGATCAGAAAGTTGTGTGTTCATATCTGATGAGTCTGCTAATGTATCATTTTTATTAAATCACATGAGGACACAAGTGAGTGATCTGACCCCCAGCCTAGAGAGGACTTAATGAATTAGTGGTTTGGATCAGGGGGTTCTTGGAAGAAATTATTACTTATTTTGGAAATCATTGTCTTAATCTGCATTTTCTCTTGCATGTGCCTACATTCTTGCTATGGTATCTGCCTCCAGCGCAGCCACCTAGCCGCCAAATGAGCCACCTCTGTGCTAGTGAAACCCCTTGCTGGCCACTCAAGGCACATTGCAGAAGAGGGAGAAGACGTAAGATTGTAAGAGATGGTCACAAGGGGTGGGGTTTGGAGGAGGTTATCAAAAAGATGTGATTGCCAGTTGACCTTTGAGATGGACCAGGGCAATTGGAGGTTCCTTCCCCCTTCCCCTGTCCTTAGAATGCACATTCTGCCCACTTTTTTCACACTTAGGAGCCACTGCAAGACACAACCTTGAGAGAGTAATGTGTTGTTGAGACCGTGTTGAGAGAGTAATGAGTACATGTGACTGACCCAGTTAAAGCCTCTATATAAACTTTTAAGATTCTGGCAGGTGGCGTGGAGATCTAGTCATCTTGTGGTGCCCAAGACAAGCCTTCTATCTAAGTTCCCTTGCTTATTAAACTGCCACCTACCATCTGGAGGGTCTGTCTCTCCTTCTCTCTCTCCTTGCCCTCTGTATGTGGAGAGCGCTTTCAGCTTTCACTTGGGGAACTCCTGAGGTTATGAACCAACATTTCTTCTAAGTGGTGGAACTAATGTTGGGACTAACGGGGTACTTCAAGGGGAACCCATGGTTTGTTCACTTCTGTAGCATTATTGGGTCATCTTTTGAGGATATTTCTTTGGTGCTGACGTTTGAATTTCATATAATTTTCACATGTAACTAAATATTCTTCGTCTTCTTTTTTTTAAAGATTTTATTGGGGAAGGGGAACAGGACTTTATTGGGGAACAGTGTGTACTTCCAGGACTTTTTCCAAGCCAAGTTTTGTCCTTTCAATCTTAGTTGTGGAGGGTGCAGCTCAGCTTCAGGTCCTGTTGCCGTTGTTAGTTGTAGGGGGCACAGCCTACCATCCCTTGTGGGAGTTGAACCGGCAACCTTGTGGTTGAGAGCCCACTGGCCCATGTGGGAATCGAACCGGCAGCCTTTGGCTTTAGGAGCACGGAGCTCCAACCACCTGAGTCACCGGGTCGGCCCTAAATATTCTTCTTTTGATCATCACCTCATCATTTACAAATGTTAAGAATATTCTTAGCTCACAGGTCAGACCAAAAACCTGGCAGTGGGCCAACCCATGATATTATAGAAAATTGGAAAATATAGAAGAGTAGATAATATTTGGTTCCCTATTTTTCCATATTTCCCCCCTCGAGTTATGTAAAAAGCACATTTCTGTATTACATGTATGTAAAAGGTATGTAAAAGCACAGGTATGTAAAAGCACATTTATGTATTAAATACTTTTATATCTCATTAAAAAACTAATTGTATCTGTAAACAAGTCCTCAAGAAGTCATGGCGTGGAATTAACCCTTAGACATTTGCAAAAGGTGAAAGGATTCATAGATGCTATAAAGTGGGAGAGTGAAGAAAGGTTTGTATTAAAGTTAGGAAGAGAGAAAATACCCATGGCAGTGTTCACAGATGACAGCTGCCACGGGTTGTAAGGAGAGAAACACCGGCGGGGGGTGGGGGGTTGCCAGGGTACAGTCCAGAGACCGGGAGTGGACAGCTGCACTAAATTCAGGTTAGCTTTTACTTATATAGAAAAGGTGGAGTCGGTCAGGCGGGCTTGAGGGCTGACATCCTTCCTGGGGTCTGGTCTGTTTGAAGATGATATTATCTCCGGACTCTGGACTCAGACTCGGCCACCAAGGCCTGGGACTTTAATGCATTACTGATATGGGAGAGCTCCCTCACAACAAAAGTTTGAAGCCTCCCTCACTATAGAAATTTTAAGCCCCCTCACTATAAAAGTTGTAAGTCCCCTCACTATAGAAATTTTAAGTCTCCTTTTCCCTGGTTTCTTAACTCCTTAGCCCCTGGTTTTAATCACTCTTCTAATCAGTTTCTAAATCCTAAACTAAAGATTGCTCCTAGCCTAAATCACAGAATATCTCTCACCCCTGCTGAATAACTACTTAAAAGCCTGTGAGCTATAATCATGGTAGCACAACATTTCCCCAAGCCATTCCAGACCTAACTCTTGGAAAATAAATGCCATCCCAGAGACCAAATGGATTTTAACACTGCTCCAGGCCAGTCCAGACCTAAGTCCTGGGTGAACAAACGTCACCAGAAATTAAGATAAAGAAGTTTTGCGTCCCATCCCTGGAGCCAGCGCTTTTAATTTATCAACTAATATCTGTCTCTTCTCATCTAGGAGCCGTCAGGATATGAATTATGTCCCAGTGAGGCTTCCAGTGCACTCTGACCAAGGAAAAAGAGACCCCCTTTTTTTATTATTTAAGGACAGATAGGGTGAGCGTTTCCTGAATACCCATTAGGCAGGGACAGCTCTAGCCCCTTCTCACCTTGAAGCAGATACAGAAGAAGAGACCTCCTGTCCCTCAACTGCCCACAGAGATTTATGGGGATCACGTCTCTCAGGGAAAACAAGGCAGGCAGTTAAGAGACAGGTAATTGAGTCTCTACCTTCCTGCATGTCCAACACAATCTATGAGGAGCACCACTTGGAGACCTCTCAAATTCTTCCCTTATCTGCCCTAACCATTGTGAAGAGTCTAAAATACAATACATTAGACAGTTCTAATAGACCAGTAGAGGGCCTCATTATACTATCATACATATGCCCAGTAGCTCATCAATATCATTACAACAGACGGAACTCTGGGAAGAGACATGCACAGCCTAAGAGGGTGAAGTAATAGCCACTCATCAATCACAGGTGTCAATCAAGTGGTCCCATGTCTGGAGGGGGACAGCCCATCCCAGAGGAAAAAAATCAAACCGCCAGACCCCCTGTAACAATGGGCCTTGAGCCACTTTTCTGAGTGCTCGGCCCACTCCTAATTTTTTGGAGTGTACTATCTCTTCTAATAAACTTTTTCACCACTATACCTCTGTGTCTCCTTCAACTCTTTGCTCCAGACTCCAAGAACTTGGACACCGCACCAAAGAGGGCCCATCCTTGGATAAGGATTCCCACCTCTCACCCTGGAGACCCAGGTTCAATTCCCACTGTGGTGAAGCTACCCGAAACTCTGCCCAGACTCCACCATGTTTGTTCTCTGGTGTGAGAGCCAAGCCCGGACTTGTCACTCTCTGGTAACATTACCAGTAAATACTGCAAGGGAGTTGTAAATTTGGATTCCAGTGTCTGGGCGCCTGAGGATTAAGAAATTGCTCTTTTCCAGGTTAGGACGTCGTTAATTAACGAGGTATGGGTAGCCTTGAGAAAGGGAACAAATAGTTAATCAGTGAGGGGAGAAACAAAGAGAAAACAGGTATCAGGAGAGATCAAACTGCAAACAAACTAAGTCTAATTACAAGTGGCTAGATAGAGAGCTATGCGATGAGTCAAAATGCAAACTATTTAAGTCTAAGTACGTTATTGATTCCCTGAATTTCACCCTTACACAAGTTATACAAAGATTTCATGGCTTGGTGGTCGGCAATTTTGTTATTTAAACTAATCGCTGTGTGACACAGGAAAGTCTCTTTTGATATGACTTCCCAGAACTAGAATTGTAGGGTTTTCATATTTCTCCCTTAAATTTTAGGGAAACCTAGAACGTGTCTCTACAGGAGATGCTGATAAAGCCCGGCGTTCTGGGGAATATAGATAGTCCTCGTTTGCACGGAGACAGGGACTCCCGGGGCTGGGCAGACACATTTCCGGCGGAAGTTGCTGGGCGTGAGAAGACAGAGAGATTTCCGCAAACGTCTCTGCTCACAGGCGCTCCTGGGCGACGCTGAGGGGCGTGGCTCTGTGTCCCCACAAGATTGGCCGGTGGCTTCCCAGGCAAGCGCAAATGGCGCATTATGAGCCCCGCCTTCGCAGGGCCGTCTGGGAGTTGTAGTTCAGACTCCTGCCCCAACTCGGCAGTGGGACATTGGCTCGGAAGTCCGAGGCGGTCCACCGCCTTCGGCACTTGACTGGGAGGATGGATCCCGGGCACGACGCGGCGCCGTTGGCTGGCCTGGCCTGGTCATCGGCCTCGGCACCTCCGCCGCGGGGATTCAGTGCGGTGAGCAGCGTCGGGAAGTGGGGATTGAACCGGGGCTGGGACAGCTGCGGCAGGGCAGGATCCTGGCGCTGACTCGCTTCCCCCCGTAGATCTCTTGCACCGTGGAGGGGGCGCCCGCCAGCTTCGGCAAGAGCTTCGCCCAGAAATCTGGCTATTTCCTGTGCCTGAGTACCTTGGGCAGCTTGGAGGTAAGGGGCGTCCACCTCCGGGATCCCCGGGGTCCGCCCACTCTCCCCGTCATTTCGCTGGGCCCTACGCCAGGTGCGCGGTCCCGGCTGCTGAGTGACTCTCGTTCTATTCTCCCTAATCCAGAATCCGCAGGAGAACGTGGTGGCCGATATCCAGGTCCTGGTGGACAAGAGCCCCCTCCCGCCGGGCTTCTCCCCAGTCTGCGACCCCCTGGACTCCAGTGAGGCTCGCGGGTGGGGGGCGCGTCCGCGTCCCTGTGTGGAGGATTTGGGAGGGGGCTGCAGGGACAACAAGCGCGCGATTTCTGAACGTTGGCCGCCCCCTCAATGCTCTGGGTGATGACAGGATTGGCTGAGGACTCAGTGCCCTGTTCTAGGGCGGGGTGACGGACCCTGCCCTGCGTGAAAATGTGCAGTTGGCACAGTCTCTGCCCTAGAATAACAATTGCGACCTATTTTATTGCTGTCACTGCTTTTCCTTACCCCGTAGACAAGCTGAACCACGAGCAGTTCTCTTTCATTTCCAGGCTTTTGCACACTCCGATTCCTCTCCCTGGAGCACCCTTTCCCCACTCTTCTGGTTAGCTAATACTTCGTTCTCCCGCCCCCTCTTCTTCTGTCCTACGCAGCCCTGGCGCTGCCCTCCCAGCCGTGACCGCTCTCTAATCTCTAAACCTGGCTCTCTCTGCCTCCCATCGTGTCTTGTTATTTATATTTGATTTTCAGGGTAGATCTATTGATACTGGAGTTAACAAACTTTTTCTGTAAAGGGCCAGTTAGTAAATATTTAAGGCTTTGTAGACCAGGTGGTGTCTGTTGCATATTCTTTTTTTTCTTCACAATCCTTTAAAAATGTACAAACCATTCTTAGCTCACGAGCCCTGCAAAAACAGATGTTGGATGGGATTTGGCTCATAAGCACCAGCTCTGTCTGATTCCACAATTACCCACTCTAGCTGTGGTGCACATGGTCACCCAGGAATGCTCCTCCATGTCACCAAAGATGAGCCAGCCGCAATGGCTCCGTGAATGGAATGTCTATACCATTTATGATTTCACCACTGCCCTAACACCATCCAGGTGACTGCCTTAAACGGTGCCCTGGCTAGTGTCATCTTGGAGCCATCTTTGGGTCCCTTCCCTGCTTTTCCCTCTTCTCACTCCCCTGCCTCCCACTCCCAGAGGCTTCTGTGTCGAAGAAGAAACGCATGTGTGTGAAGTTGGTGCCGCTGGGGGCTGCGGACACAGCTGTGTTTGACATCCGGCTGAGTGGGAAGACAAAGACTGTGCCTGGATACCTGCGAATAGGGTAGGGCTGCCCCCCAGCCTCTAGCCTCCTTCCTTGCCCTCTAACTCCCATATGTACTCTTCTGACCCTCAGGGCTCCCCTGAGGCCTCCTATCCCTTCTGCCACCTCTCTGGGCCTCAGTTTCCACATGTTAAAACGGGGACAGTTACACCAGTCTCGTAGGGCTGTCATAAGGAATAAATAAGTTCGTGTGTTTGAAGTGCACAGTATGGCGATATGACCCAACAGTGGCTTAGGATGTGGGCCAAGATGCTGAAAGGAAAACTCCCCAAAGGCAGGAGTCACCCAGAGGCCCAGATTCCTCTTTCCTTCTCCTGGCACCTGTTCTCAGCCCTGGCTGCACCTTATGCCAGAACCCCTTTTTGTTTTCCCTCCCCCTCTAGGGACATGGGTGGCTTTGCCATCTGGTGCAAGAAGGCAAAGGCCCCTCGGCCAGTGCCCAAGCCCCGAACTCTCAGCCGGGATATGCAGGGCCTCTCCTTGGACCCACCTGGCCAGCCCAGGTGAGTCCTGGGCTCGGGGATGGGGGCAACAAAGGGGGATCAGGCTAACCTGGGCTGTCTGGTCTCCACCAGCAAGAGCGGCTTCCCAGAGCGGACGCTGTCCAGACTGGGCTCACGGGCCTCCACCCTGCGGAGGAATGATTCCATATACGAGGCCTCCAACCTCTATGGCATCTCAGGTGAGTGCAGAGTGGGAAACTGAGGCACAGGGGTGGGGCAAGACTGCTTGAAGGTTAAATAGCCTAGAAGGGGCAGGGCCAAGGTTGGAACCAGGACTAGCTCCATGCTCATTCTGTAAAGACGGGGCAGGGGAAGGGACCCTATGTGGTAGGCTTCTGAGGTTACGGGGACAGCAGTGAGGCCCCAAGCTCCATTCCCCTCAGCTCCTTACTCCACTCTCCATGCTTTCCTCAGCCATGGATGGGGTTCCCTTCACGCTGCACCCCCGATTCGAAGGCAAGAGCTGCGGCCCCCTGGTGAGTCTAGACCCTGGGGAGCCTGGGTTTGCCCTTTCTCATTGCCTTTCTAGCACTGGAATGCAGTGGGTGTCATCTGTGCACCCCGCCCCCAGCACAGAGGCCCACATTCCTGGGTTGGGGGAGGCTGGGCCAAGGGGTAATGGCTAGAGGGTCTTAGTCTGAATGGGGGAGTCAGGAGGGGCAGTTGGATGCTGGTGGCTAGAGGCTGTGGCAGGAAGAGGGAGGGGACGTTCAGGCAAATATTGAGGGGGAGCCGTCCTTGAAGGTAAGGAAGTGGGGGTTCCAAGTAGGGATCTGGGCCCCAAACTGACCTGACCCTGCCCACCAGGCTTTCTCTGCATTTGCTGATCTGACTATCAAGTCTCTCGCGGACATTGAGGAGGAGGTGGGTACGGGGTGGGGAGGGAATGCTGGGCCCCCCCACCTCTCAGGGCTGGAGATCGCTCAGTCCCTAAACATCCCCCCATTCCTTGGACACCCCCGTGGTCCCTCCCTCATTCTGAGCTCTCTCCCCCCAGTACAACTACGGCTTCGTGGTGGAGAAAACAGCAGCTGCGCGCCTGCCCCCCAGCGTGTCATAGCCCCTTGCCTGCCCCAGGGAAGAACCCCCTGCCCGACACTCCCTGGACTGGCAGCTGCCTGCCTCACCTCATGTTGGGGACCTTGGCGACACAGGGCGTTCTGGACCCTCAGCCATGCAGAGCTGCCACCCTGAAGGAGGGGGTGGACCTGGCTGCTTGGTGATGAGGTCTCCTGCCCTGGGCCCTGCAGGGCAGGGGTGGGGGTTGGATGGAAACTAGTGCCTTCAAGTCATTTGTGTCAAAACTCCGGTGCCTGGAGGCCACATGGGCATCCTTCTGGCAATAAACATGCATGCTGTCCGGAGTCCTTATCCTGGCCCTGGGTCCTCTGTGGCTCCTGGTCTTCACCTCACACGCGGAGCACCAGCCAGGTTGGCTGTGCACCCAGCAAGCAGGTGAAATCCTGGAGGGGAGGTGGCATTGTTGCCACGCCCATTCCACAGAATGGGGAACTGAGGCTCAGCCAGGGCCTGAGCCAGGACTCTAGGTCATAGAGCAGATCCTTCCCACTCTTCTATCCTTGAGCATAACAGTAATAATAGTAACAGCTATCGTGAATCATGGGACCATGTCCCCAACACCTGACGCACAGTATCTCACTTAATTCTCCCACAGCCCAGTGGGGAGCTCCTACTTTGTCACCATTTTACAGATAGGAAAGCTGAGGCAGGGAGCGGCTAAGGTCACAGCTGGGAGTAGAACCCAGAGCCCACTCCTAATCAGCAAGCTTTTCCTCCTCCTCTGCACCCCTTTGCCTCCACTGTGCTGTGGATACAAATGGGGAGCTCTTATTTGCAGTAATTAAGTTTTATAAAGTCACCATGAAAATTGAATTAGGAATACTGACTGGACTCTTCAGGAAAACAGGTAGTTTCCTGTAAGTCTCTGGTCATATTTTTGTGAAGCGATCAATAGATAACCTTGTTTTGTGTGTGTTTCAAGACACCTTGTTTATTATATATACTGCTGATTTGCTAACATTGAACTCGCTGCCAACTGTACCTCAGGCCTGAGCAAAGCCCATCTAACACGTATTTTCTCCGAAAGGCACATCACAGCCTTCTTGAGCTTAGAGATACCAGACAGCACTTCTGCACTACGCTTGGGGGCCTTTTCCAAACAGAAATATCAAGGAAAAGCATAAAATTGTGCCACTAAATAGATGGCAAGAAGGACTTGTTTACAGTCTTGGAACTGGAACAAGCGGCAGAGTATCACCTTTCCACCTCCGCTGGGAACGTGCACTTCCTGTGACTCAAAAATTTCCTGCTCTGTGCATGTCCTCCAATGACGCCAAAAGCATCAGAAGTATTGATTTTTTTGGGGGGGGGGTTACAAATAAATTTTAGCTAGTAGGACAATTCACAAATAAGGAATCTGTGAATAATGAAGCTCGACTATTTGTGGAATTAACTGCCCCAGGCTCACGCCATCTTTCTGCCACGTGTGTGCTTCTCCCCACCCCCCTTTTTATTTAATTTCTTTTATTGGGGAATATTGGGGAACAGTGTTTTTCCAGGACCCATCAGCTCCATGTCAAGTAGTTTTTTTAATCTAGTTGTGGGGGGCGCAGCTCATTTGCCACGTGGGAATTGAACCGGCGACCTTGGTGTTAAGAGCACTGCGCTCTAACCACTGAGCCAACTGGCCCCCCCTGCTTCTGCTCCCACATCCCTGCAGCATGGGGTGGCCCTGGTTCTGCCACTGTCGGGAACGTCCCCAGATGCCTGTGACTCAGAAAGGCTAAGGCTTACTTTTTGTTCATACCATGTGCCCACGGCAGGGGAGCAGCAGGCTGTTGGTTGTAGTTGTGCAGAAGTCTCTGACAGTGGGGACAGAAAGGGCTCACACTGTAAATTAAATGCCGTAGCCTGGAAGTGCGTCCTTCAAGTTCCACTTACAACTCATTGGCCAGAATGGGTCCCGTGGAACTTGGAAGGGCCAGCTCACCCTCCTGGGCCCTTGTGTCTATCAATACTTCCCCTGGGACCTGAGAGGGAGGCTGCCTTGCACAGGGGTCTGAGGGAAAAGGGGTCCCTGCTCTGTGATCTGAAGGGTGGTAGGGGAGGCAAATGCCTGCTCTGGGGTCTGAGTGGGGGGACAGCTGTCCTGGAGAGGTGGGTGAGGGGAGACCATGCAAAAGGTACCCCCTCCCCCACACACTCAGTTTGGGAAAACTAGGCCTTGGGTGCTAAGATATCTCCCACATCTGCCCCTCTGGGCACAGCCAGCTCCTGCCAGGTCCAGCCCCGGCTGCTCTGGCGCCGGCCTAGGAATCCGATGCCCTGTGGAAGCAAAGCCCATTTGTTCTCCGTGGTTTCCTTCTCAGCCTCCCCCAAACCAGCCCTGGATCACTTTCCAGGGTGTCTGTGTGTGATGGGGCCCCTGCAGGACCTGTGCTGGCTTCGGGTCTGACTGGACTGTCACTTTCTGGCCCTGCAAGATTCCAAAGCTCTGAGCCCTGCTGTGAGGGCCTGGACCCTCACCGCCTCCCAAAGGGGCCAGGGCCACATCAATCTTAACAGCCCCAGGCTGAGCTGACATCATCCTGGGCTACAGAGGAGGGAGCCAAAGTCTTACCTTTCCCTCCTTTTGCTCCTGGGTGCTGAGAGCCAGGCATCATAGAGACCTGGGTACCAAGAGGGACATTTCTGGAGAGACGCTGTCCCAGCTCCACTGCTCACTAGCTGGTGACCCTGAGCGGTGACTCAACCTCTCTGTATTTACAGAACTTTTCCGTCACCCCCAAAGGAGACCCCGTCCTCATTAGCAGTGACTCCCTTACTCCCTCCCCGATCCCCTGGCAACCACCAATCTGCTTTGTGTGTCTATGGATTTGCCTGTTCTGGACATTTCATATAAATGGAATCATACACTATGTGACCTTTTGTATCTGACTTCTTTCACTCGGTGTGATGGTTTCAAGGTTCATCCAGATTGTAGCCTGTGTCAGTGCTTCGTTCCTTTTTATGGCTGAGTAGCCTTCCATTGTGTAGCTGGATCCATTTATCAGCTGATTGACATTTGGGCTGTTTCTACCTTTTGGGGATTGTGACTAGTGCTTCTATGAACATGCATGTAGAAGGATTTGTTTGAACACCTGTCTTCGATACTTTCAGGCCTCCTTAAATTTTATACCCCCACCCTAGTCCTGTTCCTGGGGATGAGGCCACGGGGTCCAGCTTCTCGCTCCCCTGACCAGTCCAGGAGGTGAGGCCCTCTGCACCAGCGTCCAGCCAGGGGTGTTTCCTTGCTCTACTCTCTCCCCCACCCTGAGACCCTGGGACCCGCCCCATTCCAGGGAGTTCTCAGAAACTGGAGTCTCCAGTATTCCTCAGGCACCTGCTCTATCCTGGATCCCTATGGGATGGGGTTTCAGCCATCGCTGCCATGTGGCCTCACGTCTTGGGCCTCAGTTTCCCCATCTGTGAGTGGGGCTGTCTTGAAGATTAACTGAGACCAGGAAAGCACCTGGTCTGTGCCTGCAACACCGGCATTTGATAAAGACGTGACATGTATGTATTCTTTTTCTATCTTCGTTGATATTCATCTTGCTTGCCAAGAGCCCATGCTTACTGGGCACCCGCGGCAGGCACCCCGTGGGACGCTCATGTACATTATCTCTTGACCCCACTCCGTTGGCGAGGAGAAAGTCTGTGTAGCTTCCAGGGGGCCAGGGAGGAAGGAGATGGCTAAGGCTGGTGAGGCACCCAGCTGGGTCTCTACCTGGGGTCAAACTTGGGAACCAGCTACCCTGCTGGTTGCT
The DNA here is from genome assembly GCF_004115265.2 of Rhinolophus ferrumequinum. Taxonomy (NCBI): domain Eukaryota; kingdom Metazoa; phylum Chordata; class Mammalia; order Chiroptera; family Rhinolophidae; genus Rhinolophus; species Rhinolophus ferrumequinum. Next base: position 50,585,148 of record NC_046301.1, read on the forward strand.
GTCATTTCTCTGCCCACTGGGGTCTCAGGGGGTCTTCAAGCCACTGTGTGGCTGAGACTACTTTGCTCCTTGGGCCCTGGAGTCCCCATGTGGCCCAGGAAGGGACAGGCTGGAAGACTTCCAGGGACATCTGTCCATTTGGGGTAGAGGTGTGGGGGGGTCAGGCCATCCCCACTCCCAGTGAAATTTATATGCATGATTCGTGGGAGATGGGTGCCAGATTGGGGTCTACAAGGGGCATATCCCCGGCCTCCCATTCCTGTTACCCCACCCTTCACCCCAAGCTTGGGCTTGGCCATGCAGCAAGTTCAGGTGTGGCTCAAGTGACACAGAAATAGGGTTGAAGTTTATTTGTGAGTTCTGCAGGAAGGGAGTGGGGCCAGGGCCTCTGGAACCCCCTGGGGCACCAAGCTATCCACTCCAAGCCCTGTCAGTTCCGTGAACCCCAGAAACTGGCCGTCAACCCCTCCTTTTCCTGCCATCAGGCACTGACAGCAGCACAGCCTGACATGAACTGAGGACATACTGTGCTCAGGTTCCTGGAATGGCTTACACAGAGTCTCACAGGAGCCCTAGGCAGAGGGACCGCTTCCATCCCCATTTTATAGACAAGGAAACTGAGACACAAGAGTGGTGAAGCCCTCAGCCATGGACCCACAGCCAGGAGTCTCGGTGCAGCCCTCCAAGGGTGCTGTGGCCCTGGGACGCTCTAAGCTCTGCACACACAAGTTTCAAACGCTCACAGCCTGGAAGGAGTCGCAGGGACTTGCACTGTCAGCAGCATGGGGGTTACAGGCCCCAGGTTCAAATCCTGGCTCTGACGCTCAGTACTGGCCGGGGGACCCCTGGTGAGTCACTGCCCCTCTCTGGGCCCGGTTTCCTCATCTGTAAAATGGATGGAGACATTTAGAGAACTACCACCTAAGCCCCACCACCCCCTCCTGCCTATCAGAGGACCTCATTCCTCTGCACAGCTACATTTCCCAGCCTCCCCCTGTAGCAAGGTGTGGCCATATGTCTCTGTTCTGGTCAGTGAGATATAAACAGGAGGGTTTCAAGGCCTCCCAGGAAGAAGTCCAAGAGATGCTGAGCCAGCCCTGACCTCTGCCTTTCCCTCCAAGTGAGGAGGTGAGGGCTGGAGCTCTGGCAGCCATCTTGTGCCATGTGACAAACTTGAGGACAAAAGCCAAGGATGCTGTGAACTCAGAGAGAAATCAAGTTGTACTGCTACTGTAACTGACCCTGGATCTAGCTCTACAGAGTGCTATTCCTGCTGCCTGACACCCGCTCTCTATCCCCGAGCCCTGGGCTCATACCAGCGTGGAGTCCTTTCCCGAACCCCCTGGCTTGTGGCTCAGCATGCTGCGCATCTCGTGGGTGACCCCCTCCCAGTGCCCCCCACTGGCTGATAGCGACCGGTGCATTCGGGATGCAGGCAGGCTGCTCTCCCAGCCTCCCCCCATGGCTGCAGCTGCTGTGGTAGTGACTGTGGGTCTGAGGGGGTCCCCAGGTTCTGGGCAAAATGAGTAGGGAGTTCGGTGGTGGGTACCCTGTTGGGGCTGAGCCTCAGGGCTGGCCTTGGAGACTTCAGCAGGGCGGACGGGGTCATCTTCAAAGTGCGGTGGGGACAGCTCATGGAGGCCACGGCGGGTGGCCCGGGCGGCCCGGAGCAGAGTGTGGGTCAGCACAGCCACCAGGGCCAGGGCACCCAAGCCAAGGATGGAGGCAGCTGCTGCTCCGGTCTCGATCTCGAAGAGCAGCAGAGCGTAGATGGACAGTGCTGAGGAAGGAAATGTTTCTCATTTATTCAGTCAGCAAATATTTGCTCCCCAAGCCCTGGGAGAGGTCCCCATACAGGGGCCAGTTATTCAAAACCATATAACACGGCAGACACGTGGATTAACTAATCCAATCCTCTCATACCCCACAACGACCTCATGATGCCAATTTTACCATAAACGGCTACATTTTCTATTATGTTATTATGTGTACTTTACCACAATGAAAACAACCCAGATCTCAGGCTTTCTGAATCCCTGTGATTGGCCTTGAGTGAATCACAGGTCCACTCTGGCCTCATTTAGCTGATCTGAACAAGATGGTTGGTGACTAAACCTTGAGAACCTGTTCTTATTCTCTGTCACCCTGTCCAGCATCCAGTTGGCACCAGTCTTTACTGTGGGGACTGTCCTATGCATTGTAGGACATTTAGCAGTGTCTACCTACTAGATACCAGTAGCACCTTCCCCCTGCCGTCGTTACAACCAAAAATGTCTCCAGATATTGCCAAATATCTCCTGGGGCACAGAATCAGCCCCCATTGAGAACTGCCAGTCCAGTCCCTACCCCAACCCTGGCTATTGATCTAGGAGCTCTGACCCACTCCTGTGGCATCAGTGATGTGTATGGTACTAGGCTTGGCCAATTAGCATTGCTTCCCCTGGTTGTAGTGATTGCAGCAGGGCTATCACATGACCCAAGCTCAGCCAATCAGATTCCCTGGGGAACTGGTAGCTGAGACTCCAGAGCTGACTTCTTGGCTCTTTGTGGGCTGTTTTTATGCTTTCTCTGGCGCTGCACTCTTGCTTTTGAAAATGCCACACACTGTATCATGTCTGACATATTAAAGTGAGGCCAAGGACTTTTTTTGATCTAAACATTTTTGAAAAGGTCTTTATAATTATTTTTTTGGCTGTGGTTAGCAACGAATGGAGGATTGGCTGGACATGCTGGGGAATTCTTGCCTAGTGAGGTCACCTAACCTCAAAAAGAATCTAAATGAGAGCTGAACGAATTCTTAATTTAACACTTAATGAGGCTGAAATAGTTACTTTCTTTGCCCTTTTCTCATATTTTAGAATGAGGGCATTTTATTCTCCAAATTGCCAGAAGTTTTGTCAGCTCGTGAAAAGGCTGGAGGTTGTAGTTATTGTGTGGAAAGTGCTCCTTGGTCGTCCTCCTCAGGGGACAGCAGGTGAAGAGGTGAAGCAAGAGGCATTTCTGATGACCTCATTTGAGCACCTGGATCCAGCCACACCTGAAGCCAACAACCCCTGATCTTTTCTGATACACAAGTCACCCCATCCACTCTCTTTTTTAAAAAAACCCCACATCTGGAGCATTTTATTAAGTTCAACAACAAAAGTTATGCAGAATGCCCTGCACTTCATATAAAAATTCCCACAATGAGCCGTAGGCTCACATCTCACAAGTACATGTTTTAAATATATCTTCTAAACTTCTACTTCTCTACTGTGGGACTAATAAAAAAAAGTGATAGCAAATCCCTATTTTTCATTCAGTTGAATAATTTTTCTTCCAGTAAAACAGATTGTTTATTGGGCTGCCAGGAATTAGTGTGGGACTCAGCATAGAGTATGCAGACCATCAACAAAATTTTCAAGATTACAACAAAACATAAGACGTCAAGAGTCTCTTTAAAGAAATCTGATGGTTTGATGCCTTTACCCGCAGGTGTGGATGAAAGTTGATCTAAGAAAAGTGATTACAAGTCAGGAAAGGAAAGACAGGGTGATGGGTCCTCTGGCACCCAGCTAATTAATTATTTTTACTCCGCTTCATGTTTTGGGATTTAAAAATGTACTTCTAGTGTATAAATCACATTTTCCCCTCCTTAAGCCATTCTTGAGTTGAAAGTTCTGATGTTTATAACTAAAACAGTTTTTGCTAAGGCTAACCTCTGAAACACTATCTCCAGAAACCACCAAGGACATAGAAACTTTTGTTCAAACCAAAAGTTTCAGTAGAAAACTGATGAATCAGAAGTGTTCTGAAGACAAGTACCATTTATGAAATTCCCCCACGGGGGCCAGATGTCACAGGGATTAACTTAGAATCCTCTCAGCAATTCTATGAGGCAATGAACAGTTATCATCCCATTATACCAATGAGGAAACTGAGGCACAGAGAGAATTTTCCCAAAGCCTCAGAGTGAGAAAGTGTCAGAGCCAAGAGTTGAACACAGGCAGGGTGGCTCCAGAGCTGACCCCATTTATGGGGCCATTACCTCAACCCAGGGCCCTATACCCCACATCCTATCCCCGAGCACACACCTGCTAAGTAGACGGAGACCCCGCAGCAGAAGAGGCCGAGGGCCACATGTCTGAGGAGGCGGCAGTCGTACAGAAACCAGTCAGACCTGGGAGGGAGGGGGCAGGAAGGAAAAGGGCTCAAGAGGTGAGGCTGATGGGGGAAGGCCAGGGAAAAGAGGGAGGGAATGACCCAGTTTTGGGGAAAATGAGGTCTATGTGAGGACCCAGCCACCTAACCATCCATCCATCCATCCATCCATCCATCCATCCATCCATCCATCCATCCACCTCTCCATCCATCCACCCACCTCTCCATCCATCCACCCATCCACCTATCCATTTTTCCAGGTAAATGTCTACCACCATTTACCATCCATTCATTCATCCCCATCAATTATTCGATCATACAGCCACCTATCCATTTAACCATGCTTTATGAATCCATCCACTCATTAATCCATCCATTCATTACCCACCCATCCATGTATCCATCCTCCACCTCCTATCCATCAAACCAACCAAACATCCATCTGTCCATCCATGCAACCACCATCCATTCCCCTTCCCCATAACCCGTCTGTATACATCAGTCCATTCAAACATCCAACACTTGCGAAGTAGCTATTATGTACGGACACTTGCTAGACACCTGACTTCCATTATTTTACAGGCCATAAGCTTATTTGGGAGATGAGGAAACTGGTTAACTTGCCACCAATGATGACAGAAACAGATTCCCAAGAGATGACACTGACTGCGGACCTAGTTTTGGGCCTGGCACCATGCTACATACTTCCCTGGTGGGCACTTTCCCTTCTCCAGTCCCAAGAGATCAGGAAATATAGGCTCTTCCATCATCACTCACCTCCCACCAGTACGTTTGTGGCCTCCTCCCTGGTCTCCCTGCACTTAGAGCTTAATGTTCCATAAATGACAGGGGCTTTCAACACTAGAGCTAGCTGGCCCGGGGCACTCTCTGAGTCTCAGTTGCCACATCTGTAAAATGGGTTGCAGCAATGGTTGTACCTTCTGTAAATTTTAAACTAATATAGAATGGAGGAAGAGAGGCAGGGATGGAAAATCAAAGAGGGGAGGAAAGGAAGGAAAGATGGATGGATGGAAGCAGGGAGAGAGATGATAAAAGGATGGGGGGAGGGAGGGATGGATGGAGGGAAGACGGGGGGAAAAAACCTCTCCCCCAACCTGAGGCCCAGATCGGGGCAGCGGTTCGCCCAGGCTTGGCCAGTACCCAGCCGGGCGGAGGGTCCAGTCCTCCTACCTGCCGGGGCCAGGCCCCCTGGCCAGCTCGGCGCCCAGGTGGCCGCAGAGAGCGGCGAGCAGCAGGCAGGTGAGGCCCAGCACCAGGGCGAGAGCGGCCAGCGCTGCGGCCAGCGGCAGCAGCGCCCCGGCCGCGTCCTCGGGCAGCCCGGGGCCCGCGCCCAGCTCCGGACTTAGCCCGTCGGTGCGCGGGCCCCGCAGCTCCGCGCGGCCCGCCTGCAGCTGAAACAGCAGCTGCGCGCCCAGAGCCGCCAATACCGCCGCCGGGATGCCCAGCAGGATCATCGCGGCCAGCACCCGGCTGCCGTAAGAGCGGGCCATGGCGGGGGTCCTGCAGCCTTGGGGACAGTCGAGCAGTCAGAGATTTTCGGGGGTCAGAGGAGTTTGGGGGGTCCCGAGGGAGGCGGAGTCGCAGGGGAGTCTGAAAGTTGGAAGGCTGCGGGAGTCTCGGGATGCCGGTCGCAGTGGGGACGAGGAAGCTCGGTGAAAACTCAGGACAAAGTATCTTCTTCTCCCTCTCGGGACCCTGCGGGCGCCCCCTCCCGGTCTCCAGGTGCTGGCGGGGCGGTGCCAAGAAGGGGCGGGGCGGCCCCACCAGGGTAAAGGGAGCGGTGGTCCCATCCTCGGAGCCCGACAGGTCCCTAAGCTCGTAAAAGTACCCCCGGACACACACCGCTACCCTAAGCACCTGTTTTATTGTTGCTTTTGAAAAAGAAACTTGAACACAATTTTAATTCACTTTGATATTCGGTCTTTACCTGCGGACCTTGCCATTGTTTGTGATTTCCATCCGTTCACCTTTAAGGCTTTGCAGAAATGTTGCCTCCTTCGCGGCACAAAATAGAGATCAAATTTACATGGAATAAAATTCACCATTTTAAAGTGAGCAAATCAGTGGCATTTAGCGCATTCACAATGTTGTGCAACCATCACCTCTATTTATTTCCAGAATATTTTCATCACCCCAAAAGGAGATCTCATCCTTATTAGCAATCACTCCCCATTCTTCTCCCCAAGTTTCCCCCCTCCCCCCTCCTCCTCCTCCCCCCTCTCCTCCACACACTAATCTATTTTCTGTCTCAATGCATTTGCCTGTGCTGGACATTTCATATAAATGGAATCATACACAATGTGGCCTTTTGTCTGGCTTCCTTCACTCAGCATAGAGTTTTCCAGTTTTATCCAAGTTGTAGTATGTGTCGGGGCTTCATTCCTTTTTTATGGCTGTGTAATATTCTATTGTATGGATGGACCACATTGTGTTTACCCATTCATCCTTTGATGGACATTGGATTGTTTCCTCCCTTTGGTGATTGTGACTAGTGTTGCTATGAACATGTGTGAACTGTGATTTTTTTTGAGTCCCTGTTTTCATTTATTTTGGGTATATACCAGAGGGGAATTGCTGGGTCATATAGTCTTTCTATATTTAACTTACTGAAAAACCGCCAGACTGTTTTCCACAGTGGCTGCACTATTTTACATTCCCACCAGCAGTGCAGTAGGGTTCCAATTTCTTCATTTCCCCACCAAGACTTGTTATTTTGTATTTTTTTTATAGCCATCCTACTGGATGTGAGGTGGTATCTCATTGCAGTTTGGATTTGCATTTCCCTAATGGCTTCTGATGGTGCGTATCTTTGCACGGACTTGTTGGCCATTTGTGTATCTTCTTTGGAGAGATGTCTGTTCACGTCCTTTGCTTATTTTTGAATCCAGTTGTTTGTCTTGTTTACTGGAAGCACTTTGCGTCTCCCTCATTGAAGCATGTGTAATTTCCCCTGCTGTCAGAGGCCCCCTGCTGGGCGCTGCTCTAATACAACAGGATGTCTAAGTGTCCACCAACATGTCCCCTTAGTGTCCAGGACTTCACCCAGCACACAGTAGACCCTCAATAAATGCTTGCTGCATCGATGAATGAATGAATAAATTGCCTTGTACTCCTGCTCTGGAATTCTTGCAAAGTGTTAAATATCAAACCTGAAAATGGTTTCACAGGTAGCACATTCGTGATAGATCCAGAATAGGAGTGAATGAGTCCACATACATGGCCTCCTACAATCAGGGCCCTGTCTTAATGCACTCAGGCCTGAAAGACAGCATAGTCATCACCTGGGCTTTACAGATGGAAAGCTGAGGCACAGAGAGGTAGGCTGACTCACTAATCACACAGCTTAGCACAGGCAGGGTGCTATTTGAACCCAGCAGCCTGGCTCCAATCCACTGCTCAAAACAACTTCACAAACACACTAGTTTTGAATTTCCAGGTCTCTTTTCTGATTTTGGCGTCTTTTTTTATAGGTTACAAATGTTTTGGGTCTTCTGGAAGGAGTTTGAAAATGCTGAACCCTCAGCCAGTGCTTTATAAATAAAATGACTCTGGGGAGGCAGTGGGGGGGTGAATCTCCAGCTCCAGGCAGCCTCCGCCTTTGCTGTGTAGCTTTGTGCAAGTCCTTTAATCTCTCTGGGCTTCCTCGTCTGTAATGAAAATCAGTTCATTCATTCATTCCTACATTCATTCCTTTATTCAACATGCTTTGACACAACACACCCAGCCCTTTTCTTCAGCACCAAAGTTAGAATGAATTTTCCATATTTTACAGGTAGGAAAAGTCCCAAATTGGGGTAGCTGGGGCTCAGCGACTCATTTGGAACAAACTCCCTGCTCTGTTCCGTGTGTTGGAGCTACACAGATGTAAGACAGTTGCCTTTATTCATTTGAAATGCATTGGCCGGGAGCCCTCCCTGTATCCGTTTCCAGGCTTTGGGGATCCAGTGGTGACTAAGGCAGGCCCAGCTTGCCCTTCTGGATGGGGCTCATGGCCTGGTAGGGAGGTGGAAACACATGCTAAACCAGAAAAGTAAAGGGACAAGTCCATACAACGGACAAAGCTTTATAGTGCTGTGTTAGATTTCATCATTATTTGCTGGGGACTTAGGTGGGGGGGGGGGTCACATATACTAAGACCTGGCCCTTCCCTTAGGCTGTGGGTGACTTTCTAGTCTGGCTTCAAGTTGAAAAGTTAACCGGGCGAGTGCGTACACTCTGTGGGAGACATTCTGAGGGTGAGTTCATCTGCCTTGGCCAGGGGCCAAATTGTCCCTTCCTTACTATAGCTCGCACAGATAGGGGTGGGGATGGGGGGTTATGACTCCTGTTTACTGGGGAGAATGAGACCCTAAGAGGGCCAACGACTTGCCCACATCGCACAGTCTGACTCCATAGGGAGTGGACTTCCTGCCTCACTACGCAGGTGCAGAGGGCTGGCCACTGTGTGCCGGCAAGAACAATAGTAAAGATATTGAGGGGTAGCCTGTCCTGTGGTTTGCTCAGAAAGGATGTTTTAAGACTTTATTCTAAAAGCTGGAGGTGAGCCTGTGACCTAGTATTAGGTACACTGAATTTAAGAGCCATTATCATACAAGGTCCAATGCAGAGGTGGGCCTACTGAAGTCCACAAAAGGAACACCGTGGCTGGAACCTGAAACAGATGGCATCACTGACATGATCCTCAATGTCCTCACCTGGAGATTGGGGTTAGGGGTAAGCATGAAATGAGGCCCTTGTCCAGTCCCCAGCCTTCCCAGGCCCCAGGAGCATAACCTCATCTTTGCTGGAGATTGAGCAAGGGGGGGGGGGGCTTATATTATTTACATATTTGGCTCCGCCCCCAGGACACGCTTCAAGGTGTGGCGGCCAGGCAACCCAAGAAGCAAACAGAAGAGGTTCATGGCTAGGAGAGAACTACAGCTCTGGCTTCTTGGCTGACCTGCTAGGTAGGACTTGGCCTTAGAGTCATTTTCCAGAAGAAAGAAAGGAGGCTTAGAGAGGGGCGGTGACTGGTAGGGGAGAACTGTCACACATCTGGGAAGTGGTTCGGGACTGGAGGTTTTGATTTCTCAATTCTTCTGTCCTCTCCGGAAATATCCCGGGTTCACCGGAGACAGAGATTCCTGCTCCTCGCCGCCCCGGACCCCAGCATACATGGCATGTCTCCAAATATTGAAATGCATCCCATATAAATTATAAATCTGTTGTTAAAGGATTGTTATAATTTTGCATGTGAAATATGTGGGCAACTCATTTAACGTACCATGGGCTGAGAGTTCTCAGACAGATTATTCGATTTTATTTGCATTTTCCCATTTTGGAACCATTAACCATTCCACCTTCCCCAGGTCTTAAAAATATTCTTGGGGCCTCCTGCCGGAAGGCTACACGCCGCTGGAGGACCGGAACAAGCCCTGGGCCCGCTTCCTGCTGGGGGGGGTGTGGGGACAGAGCCCCAGAAAGCAGTTTCCAGGCTCTCGGCCTCACATAGAAAGGTGCTGGCTCAGGTAGTAAATGGCCATCGACTGTGATCAAATGGCCAGCAGCTGTGGCTAGTTGGCCGTCAGCTGTAACCAGTGAGCCATTAGCCATGAATATAACTGCCGTGGCTGGGCTAGCAAAGGAAGAAAAATGGGGGCTAGCAAGCAGATGGTGGCTGAGCCTGCAAGCGGCGCAGGGAAGGTCTAGAATTGTGTGGCTCCTGGTTCCTGTGTCTCCAACCCAGCTGCCAGTGACAGTATAGTAGTATGACTCCCCTACCTATGGCTCCGTGGGTGTTCCTTTTTGGCCTCACCATGTCCTGCGTTCTTGTGTGGGGAGTGGGACCAGAGACCCCGCCGGACACCCCACATGACACTTGGCGTAGTCGCCAGGATCCCCTGCACTACAGGGGGGTTGTCTCATAGGGAGACCTCCGCCACCCGCACCGCCGTAGGGTCCCACGCTACCCCAGGTCCCGCCCTGCTTTTCCCCGGGATCTCATCACAGCCCCATCGCCTCCTGGGGCGTGGACCTCAAGAAGATTCTCCCTATTCGCTACCTCTCCGCCTTACCCTGCTTCCGGGGAACTCAGAACAGTCCCCTGCCCCCTGCTGTGGCCTAGTGCTGGGGCCCCACTCTCCTGGCCGAAACTCAGAATGGTCCCCTTCCCTTGCCCGGCTCCCTTCCCTCCAACCCAGTTGGAGTTCAACACTGACTTCCCTTCTCCCGCCAGCTTTCCACCTTGGGGGGACTCAAAGCAGCCCCCGACCCGCCCACCAGCGAGGTGGGGAGGGCACATCGTAGATCCGCCCCCGGTCCGTCGGTTCTCTCTCGTCTGATCACGCCGGCCCTCCAGTGTCACCGTCGAGAGTTTGATTTTGTTCTCAGTATGAGGGGAAAACCAGGGGTCAAAACGGCCCCCTCACCCGCCTCCTCCTCGGGTGTATCATCCCAGAATCCCCACCCCCGGGGTCAGAACAGCCTCCCCACCCCGCTTTCCGCCCCGGGGCCACCCCCTTCCCGCGAGCCGCGTGTCCCTGGCGCCGCCGCGTCCACGCGGTACTTGCGGCGGCGCAGCGGCTCAGTGAGGCTGCGCGGTGCGGGGTCGTCCAGGTCCTCCGGCTGCAGGAAGCTGCGGTCTAGCACCTCGGCCCCCTCCAGCCAGTTGGCGAAGCAGGTGTGGCCCAGGCGCTGTATCTCATCAGTCGCGTCGCGAGTGAGCACGTCGCCGCCCGGCTTGAGTACCACCACCGCCGGCAGGCGCTGCACGGAGAACCGGCGTCTGAGGTCCCTGCGAGAAGGGGGGTCAGTGATTCCAAGCCGGGGAGCCCCATATCCTTTCTCCTAGTACTTACTCAATGCCTTCTGTGTGCACTGCCTGGGCCGGGCGCTGGGGACGCCCGGGGACAAGGACAGGCTGGGCCACACTTGCCTCTGCGCTGTGCCTCCAACACCCTAGGTTTGCTCCCACCTCAGGGCCGCTGCATTGGCCGTGCCCTCTGCCTGGAGCGTCTCCATAGACCTATGCCGGTTGAGACCCAGCCTCAAATCCAAACACCTCCTTTTCCCTCTGCTGTGCAAGCGCCTCTTAGCATCCACCACATTGCATAATTTATTTCTCCTGTTTGTTATTTTTCTCCCACAGTGGAATGTAGCTTCTCTAGGGCATGGATTTCTGTCTCCATTCACTGGTGTCCCCAGTGCCTGAAACAATGCAGGGCACAGAGTAGGTACTCAGGAAATGTATATGGGATGAATGAATGAATGAATGAATACTGTTAAATGCCATAAAGAAATATTCATCTGGGTGAGGGACTTGTAGACAGGGAGGGCCTCTCCAAGGAGGTGACCTTTGAGCTGAGGGCTGCAGAAGGAGGAGGGGGAGGATTGGGGGAGGGGTGTCCCAGGCAGAGGGCACAGCCCATGCAAAGGCCCTGAGGTGGGACGGAGGTTGGAATGCAGCCTGGATCACATGGGCCCTCCAGGGTCATGGTTGAGAGTTTGGATTTTGTTCTCAGTATGAGGGGAAATCCAGTGAGAAACCATCCACAGCCCCAGGAAACCCCGAACCAAACTCCCTATCTAAGGCCAGAAGCACACACAGGCATCATGCAGTAAAGGGGGCTAGACTGGGCCCATCGCCCACAGTTCTTAATTTTCGCCCACTGTGTTCTTGGGTGGCCCTTTTCCAGGCCTCCACACAAAGAACACATGGTACTTGCAAAATACCACAGGAGTAGGTTGCCTGACTTAGCAAATAGAAATACAGGACATTCAGTTAAATCTGAAAGCAAATATGGCAAAATGTTAACAATGGCTGTGGATTTTCTTGTGTACTTCTTCCAACGTTTTGGTATCTTTGAAAATTTTCATAATCAAACGTTAGGGTTTAAAAAGAATGAAAGTCTTACTGCAGAAAAGGGGAAAGTTTTAAAATAGCCACAAACTAAAACACCGCTGCTCATTGTAAAGTTTGAATTCAACCACCTCTCTCTGCTCCAGCACCCTCCATGGCTCCCAGCTACTCTGAGGATCGCATCCACACTCGTTAAGGTGGCATTTGGGGCACTGCTACACGTGGTGCCTGCAGACTTCTCACACCTGAAATTACTTGCAGTTCCCTGAATTGGCTGTTCTTTCTCTGACAGCCTCCGAGCCTTTATACTGTGCCCTCTGCCTGGATACCCCCCTTTCCTCATGCTTTACTCTCCCATTCTCCCTGTCCTTAGGGGTCTCTCTTTAAAGCTACTTCTTCGGTGAGGACCCCCTGACCCCCAATCTCAGCAAGGTCTCCTATGGCATCCTCCCTTTGTCCTCTGAAACACTACTGTACTTTGCTATTATATATTTGAGTCTTTGTTTCACTCTTGTCCCCTTACTACCTTGTAAGCTCCCCAGAGACTGGATGGATACGGGCATGTGCACCCTCCTGTGTATCCCCCTGTTCTCCGTACACGGATTGGCATACAGGGGCTGCTCATCAACTCTAGATGGAGCAGATGTATCAACAAACTAATACTTCACTCTCAGCAGAAACAGCCCCTCCTCCAGGAAGCCCTCCCTGACCTCCCCTCCCACCTCACCTCCTCAGGTCATCGTCAAAGGGCAGGAAGAGCCACTTATTGGGCATGTCTCTGAGGAATAGGTCCTGCTGCTCCTCCGTGGGGTCCTGGGACACATACACCAGGGCCAGCTGGGCTGCCCGAAGCACATAGAACTCATCTGTGAGCCGCACAAAGAAGTCCCTGAGGACAGGTGCGAAGGCCTGGCACTGTGGGCATGTCCCGGCGCCGAAGAACAGCAGCACCAGCCGGTTGTCCAACCTGCGGCTGAGCTCCACCTCTGTGTCCAGCTCATCCTGGTCACTGTTGTTTCGGATCAGGATGTGGCCGGAGAACAGGAAGGACATGACACCCTGGCTGGGGCTGGGACAGGATGGAGGGACCTTGTGTGGCCTTGGGCCTGCTGGCTGGCTGCTGTCCCAGGATTAGGAATCTTAAAGAGGCCAGTTTAGTACCTCACTAATCTGCTTAAAACACCACCTGCTTCTGACCTAATTCTTCAGGTGCTCCCCTACAGGGGGCAGCAGCCCATGAGCCTCTGCTCAGGGGACAGCAGCAAATGCACAGGATTGCAAAAGAAATCCGTCAGACAGACATACGAGTTTGAAAATATTTTATTATGTGATGTAAAAATATACACTTCTTTGTGAACACATTAAGTAACCCTGATTCACGAGAGCTCTACTAATTACTGTAATTTCTGAGTTGGGATGCGTGTAAGTAGTGTTTTGAGGTGTCTGCCATTACCAGGATGTGATACGAAATTATCTTCAGTTTCCACGGATGACAAATTCACAGGGCTGGCAGATGCCTGCTTTGGCAGGATGTGAGAGGACATGCTAAATTCCAGTGAGAAGTTAATGAAAATAAAGTTGATTTTTTTTCCCCTTGAATTCTGTCTGGACAGCCCACCTTAAGATCCCGTGGTGTACAGGGTGAAAATCAGGGCTACAGTATTTTGCAACCCTTCCATCAAGAAATGGAAACGAGTTTTCCTCTCTTTGAATCCAGGCTACTTTGTGATTTGCTTTGACTAACAGAATGTGGCAGAGGGTGTGAGTTTACAGGATAAGTCTTATCTGGCCTCCCACTGTCATTTGTAATATTGCCTCAAGATGGGCCTGCCCCAAGTAAGGAAGCCAATGTAGCCCAGGGCTTGGCAAGCCTTTTCTGTAAAGGGCCGTGTAGTAAATATTTCGGGCTTTGTATGCCATGTGGTCTCTATTGCAACTTTAAATTCTGGCACTGTCGTGCAAAGCAGCTCTAGACAATATGTAAATGAATTTATATGTCTGGGTTCCAATAAAATGCTATTTATAGATGCTGAAATTTGAACTTCATGGAATTTTCATGTGTCATGAAATATTAGTCTTTTGACTTTGTATAACCATTCAAAAATGTAAAAACCATTCTTAGCTCATGGTGAGCCAGATTTTGCCTGAGCTGCAATTTGCAGACTCCTAATCTATTGGATGAAAGGCCACATGGAGAACATCCAGCATCACCTGCCACACATGTCATCCTCCAGCCCAGCCACCTGCAGAATGTCACAGAGTGACTGAGTTGGGTGAGACCAGCAGAGGAACCGACCGTCCAGGCAACCCATGGGATCCTGAGAAATAGTTGATTGCTGTTGTATGAAGCCACTAAGTTTGGGGTAATTTGTTACACAGCAGTACCGAACCAGAACACCTGGTCTAGAGGATTTTTCAGGGCTTAGGAAAATGTGGGAGACTCTGAAAGGAACTTGGTATTGGCTTTAAATGATAAAAAGAAAACAGCAAAATCCTCATTACTAAGAGTTTAATGCACATTGCCAAGGCTCCATTCCAGAGGTATCCCTGTTTCACTCCATTTAGAAACAATTCCCTGGACAGATTTTCCTCACTTTAGCAGTACTCTGGGAAGTCTAGCCTGTTGTAAATTCAAGAGGTCACTGAGAGCAAAATCATCCCAACAGTGGAGACCTCTTCTACGATGTTGATGAGATGCTGGGGTGCCAGTGATGTCCTCAGAACAGTTCTACAAGGTCCATGCGATTTTACCCTATTTTACAGGTGAAGCACAGCCTGGGAGAAGCTGACTCATGTAGCCAAATCAACTAGTGTGAATGATGTGTCGGGCTGTCAGCCAACTCCAATTTGACTTAGGCTGTCATCTACCCCAGCATTTTCAAACTGCAGTGCCCTTGCCATTTGGGGCCAGATCATTCTTTGTGTGGGGGCTGTCTAGTACATTGTTTAGCAGCACCCATGGCCTCAATGCACTAGATGCTAGTAACTTACTCTCCTCTTCCCCAGTTGTGATAATTAAAATGTCTTCAAAAATTATCAAGTGTCCCCAGGGGACAGTCACCTGCTCTAACCCTTTATCCAGCTGTAGTGGGTTGAATGGTGGCCCCCAAAGAGATATGACCACATCCTAACCCACAGGACTTGTGACTTGACTTTATTTGGAAAAGGGGTCTTTGAAGATGTAATTAAATTAAGGATCTCAAGATGAGATCATCCCGGATTATCTAGATAGGTACTAAATTCAGTGACAAGTGTCCTTATAAGAGACAGAGAGGAGGGGGCGGCCTGGTGGTTCAGGCAGTTGGAGCTCCATGCTCCTAACTCCGAAGGCTGCCAGTTCGATTCCCACATGGGCCAGTGGGCTCTCAACCACAAGGCTGCCAGTTCAATTCCTAGAGTCCCACAAGGGATGGTGGGCTGCGCTCCCTGCAACTAGCAACGGCAACTGGACCTGGAGCTGAGCTGCGTCCTCCACAACTAAGACTGAAAGGACAACAGCTTGACTTGGAAAAAAGTCCTGGAAGTACACATTGTTCCCCAATAAAGTCCTAATCCCCTTCCCCAATAAAATCTTAAAAAAAAAAAAGAGAGAGAGAGAAGAAGACACAGACATGCAAGGAGAAGGCCATGTGAAGACAGAGGCAGAGATTGGGGTGATGTGGCTACAAGCCAAGCTCACCTGGAACCTGCGGAAGCTGGAAGAGGCAGGAAGGATTCTCTCCTAGAAAATCCAGACACCTTGATTTTGGACTTCCAGCCTCCAGAATTGTGAGAGAAGAAATTCCCGTTGTTTTAAGACACCCGGTTTGTGGTCCTTTGTTATGGCAGCCCCAGGAAGCTCATATCCCTATTGTGGTGGGCACTTGACTATGGTAGAGAAATCGCTCACTCCCATATGTTGCTCATGTTCTACTTATCGTGAAATCCCCATGCTACGATATCTTGGTATTTTATTTCAATGTATGCTTCATTTCTCTCCTTCTGGAAAGTTTGAAGAACTCCCTTTGCTGTGGTCCTGGAGTCACCCCAGGAAGGGAGACGGCCATCAGGCTGTGCCCCAACACCCACTGTGTATCTGGCCCCTTTTTTCTCCAGATGAGAAGCCCCTTGTCTTCAATCTTTGTGCAGTGGGTGATCAATAAATATTTGATGCACAGTGCCCTGGGAGGCAGGAGTTATCACCCAGAAAGCAGGCAAGGTAGAGGAGAGAGGTGACCTGCCCAAGGCCACCCAGCTAAAGAGGGGCAGAGCCTGGTTTAGCCCTGCAGCCTGAGTTCTGTCTTCCTCTATAGGCCTCAGTTTCTCCTTCAGTGAAGTGGGGATAGGATTATTCCTTAATTGTTCATCCAGAATCCCTGAGGACAGTTGTGTGTGAAAATGAATAAAGGGAAATCTCACTAAAATGGAGAGAGAGGGCCATAAGGGGGCGCTCTCACACAGAACCACTCGATGTCAATTACAGACGCCAACAGGAAAAGATGTACATTGCGTCTCTTACAAGACATCGACTACCCTAGTAACCCAGCCAATGAGAAACGGTTATCTCCCTGAACTCTCACTTTTCTTCATTGGACTTTCCCTCAAAACAATCCTTCCCAATTTCTTCTTTTTTCTCCATAAAATAACATTTCCTTCCTTCGTGGGACTTGCCTATGGCTTTTGCAATAGCTTGCTTGTCCCAAATTTCAATTCTTTGCTGTTCTCGAATAAACCTATTTTTGCTGGTAAAATAGCTGTTTGATTTTTAAGGTCACGTGTTTTGGCATTAGAAATTTTTGGTATCTTAGGAAGTAACTGAGGGCAAAAGCTGCCGTGTGTTGCATGACGTCCCTGGGGGAGAGGGGTAGCCCTTATGTAAAGGGATAAAGAGGCATAAAAAGCGATAATCAATGGAAACAGCCTGGGTCAGCACAGGGGGAAGTGGTCCCCTCTCTCTAGTTGTGACACCACCTTAAGTAAAAGTTGGGTTTCCAGAGCCTTTTGGATTTCAAGATTGCGGACTGAGGACTCCTAAGAGTATCTCCAGGAGCTGTGGGTCGAGCTGTAAGAGATAGTCAAGTTTACTCTTCAGTCCGGACTTTCAGTGTACTTGGTGAGATAAGGGGAAGAAGAAGAGGCAAAAAAAAGGGGGAGAAAAGAAGGAGGGTAAGGGGGTGGGGACAGAGAGAGAGGAGAGAAGACAGAGGAGAGGTGAAGTGGGGATGGGAGGAGGAGGTATAGAGGGAGCAGAGCGGGAAGGAGGAGTGGGTGGAGGAAGGGAAGGAAGTAGGGGAGGGGGAACAAAAGGGGAAGTGCAGGAAAGGGGGAGGGGAGGAAGAAACAAGAAGAGGGGGAGGAGGAGAGAGGAGACGAGAGGGAGGACGCCGGAGAAGAGGGGGGAAATCAGGGCAAGAAGGAGAAGGGGGAGGAGTAGTTTAGGGAGAAGGAAAGGGGAGGAGGAGGAAGGGCAAGCTCTCAACCCACATTTGTGAATTAGTGAATTTCAACTCGGAGCTGTCGGGACAGCTCCAGTCCTCAGTTTCTTTACCTGCAAAATAGGAGTAATCATAATAATGCTACCGGGCAGGATAAGAGTCCAGCTAGTTACTGGTCCTTGCGGCTCCACTGACTCCTGGCCAAGGAAGTAGTGGGCCAGTGGCTGGCTCAGGGCCTGTCCTCCGGATCTGCCTCCTCAGCCCCCCGTTCCACCACTCTGAGTGCCTGCCCAGCGCTGTCCTCAAATGGTGCTGGAAGCAGGCCTGGGCCGCCTCCCAAGAAGAGCACAGGGAAGGTCGGCCAAGCAGGGCAGAAAACAAGCAGGGGTGGGGTGGGCAGGGGGCCAGAAGAGGAGGAGCTTGCAGGGAGGGATCCAAGGCTGAGGCCCGCGTGGACACAGCCCGGGCACAGCAGGGCTCAGGAGTCTGCAGAAACGGAGACCCCCTTCTCCAACGCCCCCACCACTTAGGGCCCACCTGCTGGGGTTAGGTTTGGGGTTTTCTGTCTTGACCTGGTCATCCGTGCCTGCCTCCTGCCTGAGCTTCTGGGAGCCTGCGAGGGAGCAGCCAAAACTGAGGGTCTGTGAGCGGCTCCAGGTCAGCCAGGGCATAGGGCAGTGTGCAGTCAGGACAGAGCAGGCCCCTCCTGATCTGGAGTGAGGCTTTTGGGTCTCTGGGTGAGCATTTAGGACCTTGGGGTGCAAATAAAGGACTCCTGTGGGCGGCTGGGGGCCTAGTGTGTGTTCTCCCAGGATTTTGTTCTCCCTGGTCTCCTGGGGTGTTACATTGAGACTTAACTGACAAGATTTTGGGATATGGATTTGGGATTAGATAGGTCCTTGAAATATATCTTTCACACTAAGGTTGAGTTTGGATTTAGAAACTTCTGGGACTCTAGGGTGTGAGTTTAGAACTGCCTGGGTCCCTGGAATGTAGGTTTAAGATTGAAAAGGCTTTGGGCTTGGATTTAGGACAAGCTGGGGAAAGAATCCAGTACAGGCTGCAATTTCCCAGTCCCCCAGGGTAGGAGTCCTGGATGCCATCTAGAGCGGGACTGCGAGCGCCAAGGAGCCACGCCTTTCGGTTGCGGGAAGCAAGCGTTTCCTAAACGCTCCGCGTGGGGCGGGCGAAACTTCGTTGTCATGGAGACAGCGGCTGTCTAAACCGGACCGTTCTAGCCTCCGGGTCTCGATAGCTGCTGTCTCTCTGGTCCAGGTGCCCTCTCTGTGGTCGTGGCCTCCAGAAGGGGGCGGGCCTCCGCTATGCGGCTGAGGGGCTCTGAGCCAGACTGGTCGGAAGAGGACCTTGGGGTGGGCCTGGGCGGGCAGGTGGGGCGGGGCCTAGGGCTCTTGGTGGGCCTGAGGGAGGTCCGGAGGGTGGAGCGGGTGACCTGGGATGGAACCTGTGGCTGGGAATGCCAGCCAGGCCCAGGACTGGGGGCGGAGTCTGGCTCAGAACGGGCGGGGCGTGTATTTATGGGCGGGGTCAGAGGTCTATCCTGGGGGTGGAGCCCAATGAGTGGGGCGGGATGGTACAGGTGGTACAGGTGGTGCAGGAAAACCCAGGACCTGTGGTTGGACAGTCTTGGGGTCAGGAAGGGGATGGATTCTGGAACCGCGAACAACGACAAGGTCATGGCATAGGGACGGGGTCCGCTGGAGTAACTGGAAAGGGCCTGGGTTTGTGGTGGGAACACGGTGGAGCCCAGGCTTGGGGGCCAAGTCGTGAGGGTGGAGCTTGGGTCCGGTGTCCCACAGCTAGGTCAAGGCATGAGACTTGGGCTTGACAGTGACTGACAGGGTGGAAGAGATGTGTATGGGGGCGTGGCCTGTACTAATGATTGGCGGAAAAGCGTGTGTCGGGCTAGGAGCAAGGAGGCCTGTGCTTAGCCTTGGACGGGGCGGAGCCCTATTGGGGGCGGAATATAACCGAGATGTGGCCAATCCCAGGCATGGGGGCGGGGTATGGTTCGGAGCAGGTGGGCCTGAGTAGGGGGCGGGGCCCGGCTCCAAGCGGGCGGCCTGGACTCGCCCTTGGGGGCGGAGCTCATCCAGGGGGTTGAACTAGCCCTGGGGGCGGGGCCGGAGTGGCCGGAGGCCTCAGCGCTCTCCACCTCCCCAGGATGCGGGCTCCGGGTGCGGGTTCGGCCTCCGTAGCCTCGCTGGTGCTCCTGTGGTTGCTGGGGCTGCCGTGGACCTGGAGCGCAGCGGCGGCGCTCGGCGTGTACGTGGGCGGCGGCGGCTGGCGTTTCCTGCGCATCGTCTGCAAGACCGCGAGACGCGACCTCTTGTGAGTGCAGCCCTGGCCTGGTCCCCGGCCGTGCGCCCTGGGGGCTAACACAATAGAGACAGAGTGCGGGGCCCTGAGGGCCTGGAGGGAGGGTTTGGAGACGGGGGCGGGGTTGGGTGAGGGCGGGGCTACGGGCTGGGCCTGGGCCTGAGGGAGTGACGGGTTGAGGGGTTAGGAGGGGACCTGCAGGGGACGGCTTGAAGGTCTCTGGGGGTAGATGAGTAGGTTTCAGTGTTCTTGAGGCTGTGGCAACAGAGGGATGGAGGGCAACTTGGGAGTCTGTGGGGAGTTGGTAGAGAACTGGGGCTGATTGGTGTTTGGTTTTATTTGTGGGGCCTTGGTGACTGTGGAAGGCCTCTGTGGGCTCTTCAGGGATTCTGGCAGGTCCCTAGGAGTTCACAGGGTTGACCCAGTGGTCCGTGGGGGCTTCCCAAACACTTTGGGTCTATTTAGGGCTTTTGAGAGGATGAAAGGGGTTCTTGGGGTGTCTGTAAAGGACTTTTAAGGTCTTTGAAGGGTGGGTGCCTCTTCTGGGCCATTTATAAGTTTCTCTGTGGCCAGGGGCTCTTGGAGAGTTTGGGGCCTTTGTGGGACTTTGGAGGTTGTTCAGGGTCTCTGGAGAGGTTGCTATGTATTCCAAGACTTGTTTGGTGGTCTCTGGAGACTGGGATCTCAGGAAGGGATTCTGGTGTCATGTGCAGGCATCTTGGAAGGCCTCTGGGGTGTCTCTGAGGGGTTTGCTCAAAGGAGCTGTTGGGGATCCTCCTGGCGTGAAATCGGTGTTGCTGGGGGTCTCCATAGGTGCAAATCTCAGTAGTAGTCCCCGTGTGGGGGAGTATGTGAGCACCTGCTGTGGGTCTGCCAGGCTTGGTGCCTTTGCAGGCACCTTCTCCTCCTGGGGACACGGGGGATTAACCCATTGTAAGGGGGAAAAAACAAGTTCTATGAGCATCAGGGATGGTGTGGAGCTGGGAAAAGTTCCACTGCAAATTGACTGGTTCTGACCTTCTAGAACCTGTCCTTTCCTCTTCGTGCTCTGGCCCATGCCCCTGCAGATTTGACTGTGTTCTCTGTTCACTAATCCTCCACAACCCCCATTTTCTGCAGGAGAAAGACTCAGCCTTCAGAGGTCCTGCTGCCCTATCCCCTGCCCTCTCACCTCTCCCCATAGGTTCATCTGGCCCCCAAATCATCCTTTTTTAAATAAATTTTATTGGGGAACATTGGGGGACAGTGTATTTCTCAAGGGCCCAGCAGCTCCAAGTAGTTGTCCTTCAATCTAATTGTGGAAGGCACAGCCCACTGGCCCATGCGGGAATCGAGCTGGTAACCCTGCTGCTCAGAGCTCTTGGTCTAACCAACTGAGCCATCGGCCCCCCACCCCCACCCCAAATCATCTTGCTTTGTCAGACTCAGGCTGCTCCATCTGCCTGGAACACACTGGGCCTCCTGCCTGGTGCCACTTTATGATACTGCCTCTCTGAGGGGACACGTTGCTGAATTTTCCTGCTCAGCACCCCTCCATGGCTCCTTGTTGCCCTTAGAATCTAGACCACATGAGGTTCCTGATCATGTCCCCAACCTCCTCTCTTTTGTCACTCTTGCAGCTACACTGCCCTCTTTGCTGTTTCTAAACATGGTCAGCTTTGTTTCAGCCTCAGGGCCTTTGCACTTGCTGTTCCCTCTGCCCAGATCACTCTTCCTCACTCTGCATTTTCATCATGCCATGGCCTAAATGTCATGTTCTCATAGAGCCCTTCCCTGACACTGCATCTCAGACCCTCCATCCCCTCCACACGCGCACCTTGTTGCTCTCAGGCAGAGCAGCCAACATTTACAGAGGGCTCCCTTCATGCCAGGTGCTGTGCTAAACATGACTCCTTCAAACCCTCCCAACAATCCCTCAAAGTGGGTACTCTGTTGTCCTCATCTTACAGATGAGCAGACTGAGGTACAACATGGTTTTGTCACTTGCCCAAGATCACACACACAGGTGGCAAGTTCACGGGGACAAGATTTGTACCCAGGCAGTGAGGTTCCAAAACGACTTGTAACACTAGCAGCATTTATCATTTGTAATTATCTAATGAGCCTGCTTTCTTGCCTTTTAATTCTTGGGTCTCGCTCCCCCTACTAGACTGTGGACCCTGTGGGGGCTCAGGTGGAGACTGTGTTGGTTGTTGTAGCTCTGTGGCCCGGGCCTCCACTCAGGTCTGCACACAACAGGAGCATGGTTGGCAGTCCTTCCCTACCTCCTTGGGCTTGCCCAGGCCCAGCTGTGCCCCATGGAGGCAGGATTCGCCATGCCCAGCCCTGTCTCCCCTGGGGACAGGGCAGGAACGGGGTTCACTCCAAGTCTTTGACATAGGGCTTGACACACTTTTCTGTAGGAGGCAGACTTGCAGATGGCCCCACCTCCTGGTCTTCATGCTCTTACTTGATCCCCTCCTTTTCAGAGTGGGCTGGACCTAGTAACTCACTTCTAATGAATAGAATGCAGCAGAAGTGACGGGATATTACTTCTGAGATTAGGTAATAAAAAGGACGGTGGCTCCCATCTTGGGTGCCTTCTCTTGGGTCACTCCCTTTGGGAAAAGCTGGCTGCCATGATGTGGGGCAGCCTTGTGGAGAGACCCACATAAATGAACTTGAAAATGAATTCTCTGCTAGTGAAACCTTGAGATGACCACAGCCTTAGCTGACACCTTGATTGCAGTCTTACAAGAGACCCCAAACCAGAACCACCCCACTAAGCTGCTCCCAGATTCCTGGCCCACAGGAACTGTGAGATAATAAATACTTCCAGTAGTAACTTGGGGGGTAATTTGTTATGCACTAGTAGCTAACTAATGTAGCTTGTATAGTCCTCTCTGTGTACCAGGCCCTGTTCTAATGCTCTTCCAGCCCTGTGAGGAAGGAATATTTATGAACCCCATTTTACATGTTGGTGAACCAAGGCACAGAGAGGTGAGGTCATTTGCCCAGGAACACACAGCCAGGAAGGGGTAGGGCTTCACAGTCTGTGTTCCTGGCCTCTGTGCTGTGCTGGGGTGGTGGTGGGGCCTGCATTTGGACCCTGGATTCAGAAAATATTTAAGCACCCTGCCCCAGTTCTCCCAACTTGTCCTGTAATCATGGCATGAAATCTGACCACATTTAACCTTGTTGGTTTCTTCCTGCCCCCGGTGAAAACAGGAGGGGGCAGAGGAGCAGAGGGACTCAGAGAGGTCTTGGGAAGGGCCCAGAAGCAGAGAGTGGCCGCTTTGTCCCCAGGGTGGGGATGGCTTGGGCTGCTGCCCAGGCATGTGGCTGGAGCTGAGAGCACTGGTGTCCACTGCCTGCCTGTGTGGGTGTGCTCCAGAGAGCGTGGGGACTAAGGCAGGATGGACAGGCGACAGGCCTTGAGGGTTGTGCCCCTGCTCTGAGGGCTCACATACCCGGAATGTGACCAGCTGCAGCCTCAGTTCCTTTTTCTTGCTGTGTCATCTGTGGACGGGGAGCCTCCTTGCAGGGGCTGCTTTCTGTGGTTCCCAACCTCGCTGACGGCCCTCTCCCCATGGCTATAACACTAGTACTTCTATGGAATTCTTGGGGTCTTTTATCAGGGAAACTCGAAGGACAGCTGGGCACACGTAGGCACTCAGATGTGTTGATTCTGATGCCATCAGCTGGCAGTGGGTGCCTTGGTGGCTATGTAAGCTGGTGGTCAGGAGCTTGGTGGCTGGACCCAGCATGTCTAGCTGTGGACTTTGGCTGTGCCCCTTCTTGGCCCGTGGACCATTGCCCTCTGCGTCCCAATTCCTTCATCTGTAAGAATAGTCCTTATGCAACGCCTCTCCTTCAAGAAGCATGAATTGAGCACCTGTTGTGTGCACCATGGGCGCGCTTGGCCTGCCTTTGTGGCCAGCCTGAAGAGGAGCGGAAGGATTCTGCCAGGGGACCTTGTTCTGGGTTGTTTTGTCCCTGTCTCTTGTGTGACCTTGGGCGTGCTAATTTACTTCTCTGAGCTTGCAGCTCATCCATCATCTGACAAATGGGGATCTTAGGACACTGCTTTGGAGAGTAGTCGTAAGGTTAGCACAGTGTCCAGCACATAGTAGGTACTCAAGAAACGCAGAGGCTGCTCATCTTAGCTACTCTATTTATTAGTTGAATGGATGAGCCATGGGGCTCCGACCAGGCAGGTGGATGTGTAAACAGCTAACTTTTAATATTTTATGTCTTTACTGATTTTTTGTAATAGTTAATATATAATACATGTTACAAAAATCAAATGTTCTAGAGGGCTGTGCAGGAAAAATTGCCCTCTCTTCACTGCCCCCAGCCCTGCAATTTATTTCCTCAGTGTCTCTTTCCCAAGATTTGGTTATGGAAATCTGTACAGATCTCGTCTTGTTCTCTGTGCCTAGAAATGTACACATTTTCCATCCTGTTCCGCACCTGGTGCTCGCTTTCTTCTTTCCACTTTCACTTGTAATTTTCACTTTTAAATAAGTCACAGAAGCTTCAGGATGAAAGACTCGAAGTCAGTTACCTCAAGCAGCAAATGCCTGCCCCACACCCTCGGCCCGCATGTTCCGTTCCATGCTGGGAATGACTCTCACCTCTCGTGTAAATCTGACCCAGTCTGGCCCCATTTGGGGAATCTCTGCTGTCATGGGAGAGCAGTGGGCACAGTGCAAGGGCAGAGCCCTGGGAGGCTTTAGGGTGGGGGGCAGGAGCAGCGAGGGTGCTGGGAGGACCCCAGTGAATGGGCAGGCATTTGGGGCTACGCATAGCTCAGGGCTGGTGGGTGGCATGTGTTTGGTTGCTGGGGTTCCGCAGGGTCACAAGGACCATACAAAACCCTAGTACTTTCCCACTAGCACCTGAAGGGGCCTCCAGGGTAAGCAGTGTGAGCCAAGCAGGAAGTTTCATAAATCTCATCAGAACCCTGACCCCTTGTTTTTAAAAACTGCAGATACTAGAGGCCTCTATATCCTCTCCCGTAACAAACCCACCTTCCCACCGGGACCTCATCTCTCTCCACTCCCTCTCACCTGACTCCCGCCACACTGACCTCTGCTCTGGTTCTCAAATGTGCCTCATTCCCCAGGCCCATTCCCTCCCCATGCTCTTTGCACTGCTTGTGCAGCCCAGCTTTCCCCATGGCTACTCCTTCTAGCCTGGTCAGGCCTTGCGCAGGCATTACCTGCTTGCCTGTCTCCAGGGCCACTCCCACCCCTGCCCCTGTCCATGTCACTATGACTGCATTACCGGTCAGGGCCTTGTCACCAGCGAGCACTTCCCTTGTGCTCGTTCATGTATGAGGAGGGGGTTCTCTCTCCTGGGAGGACTGTGAGCCCCTGAGGGTCAGATATGGTCATATCTGAGCTGAAAACAGTGCCAAGCACACACAATAGATACTGGTACATATCAGCTGCCTGCGTAAATGAAGGAGGGAATGAATGAATGAATGTCAGTGCTGAGGTCTGCTGTGGACATGTTGAGTCCAGGGATATAAGGAAGCCATTGCAGGGAATCAAGGAGGCAGGGGGAACATAGCGGGGATGCAAAGGATGGATTTGATAATGAATTTGACATTAAAGCTGGTGGGACAGGATGGCGAGCTGAGGCCTGAGTAGGGGCAAAGTCGAGACTATGCCTGTATTGGTTAGGGAAAAGCAAGCTGCTGGAACAGTCCATTCCCCAATGCCGGTGGCTTAACCCAGCTCAAGGTTACCTCTCAGAGCCAGAGACTCTGGGTGGCGGGACAGGGAGCCACATTAAAGCCTGGGGAGCCACTTGTTTCTTGAGCTGCTGCCCTAAGAAATGCTGGATTTCTTGGTTCTGTGATCTGAAGCAATTTTTGTTTACTTAAAACAACAAAATAGTTCATTTCTTACTCATCTGACAGCCTGGCATCCGTGGTGGCTGCTTACCTCCACATGATCATGGAGAGACCTGACTACTTCCTGTTGGGGGTCCTGCTCCCTCCTACTGTGTTTCCCCAAAAATAAGACCTAATTTTTGGGGGAACATGGTAGTAGCCACTAGCAGGTGGGGAAGGGGAAGTAAGACACCTACTTCAAACGTTCATCACGTTGCAGCTCCTCCATCTCTCTACTAACAGGTCTTCTAGCTTCTCCTGGGGCAGAGGCCTCCTCTTCCCTGGCCTCCTGTGCCTAGTGCCATCGAGTAATTTGAGGGTGCAGCAGCCGCCCAGCTCAGGGCTGGACCCTGGGCCCTGGTTGGGGCAGGTGGAGCATGAGGAGTGGAAGCTAGAGGTGGTGAGAGTTCAGCGTGGGGCACTTGGGACGTCCCAGGGGAGAGACATGAAGACAGGACTAGGCCCCGGCTCTCTCAGGGTCACCGAGCAAGCTGGATGGAGGAAGGCAGAGCTACTCTGATTTGTACCGCACGGCCTGGCCAGCTTTGAGAATCCATGTCCTCTGGGCTGGTTGGTAAATGGCCTTTAGTCCCCTGAGAGACCCACCAATCAAAGGGTCTTCTTTGAACCCTCACCGCCCTCAGGGGTGCAGGGAACTTTTTCTCTGCTTTCTCCAGATGGGGACATGGAGGCTTGGGGGCGGGGGTCATCCCGGGGCTGGGCCTGGTGCCCAGTGACACCATGCCCTCCGTCCCCCCTCCCAGCGGCCTCTCTGTGCTGATCCGCGTGCGCCTGGAGCTGTGGCGGCACCAGCGCGCCCACCACACCATCCCGCGGATCTTCCAGGTTGTGGCACGGCAGCAGCCTGACCGCCTGGCCCTGGTGGATGCAGGCAGTGGCGCGTGCTGGACCTTCGCTCAGCTGGATGCCTACTCCAATGCCGTGGCCAACGTCTTCCACCAGCTGGGCCTCGTGCCAGGCGACGTGGTGGCCATCTTCCTGGAGGGCCGACCCGAGTTCGTGGGGCTGTGGCTGGGCCTGGCCAAGGTGGGCGTGGAGGCTGCACTGCTCAATGTCAACCTGCGGCGTGAGCCCTTGGCCTTCTGCCTGGGCACCTCGGGCGCCAAGGCCCTCATCTTCGGAGGGGAGCTGGCAGCGGGTGAGGCCGGGTGCGGGCATCATCTTGGGCAGGGGCCTGGGGCTGCCTGGGGCAGGCAGATCGTGCAGCCCAGTCCTTGGGAAGGGCCTGCCCGTCCTTGATCGTGACATGTCTGTTTCGGGCTGTAGCGGTGGCTGAGGTGAGCGGACAGCTGGGGAAGAGTCTGCTCAAGTTCTGCTCTGGAGACTTGAGTCCTGAGGGTGTCTGTCCAGACACCCAGCTCCTGGACCCAATGCTAAAGGAGGCGTCCACAGCCCCATTGGCCCAGTCCCCTGGCAAAGGCATGGATGGTGAGTCCAGGGTAGGGGCCCCCTCCGCCACTAATGCCCATCCTGTCCCCTCGTTCCGTCTGCCCAGCACCCAGTTCCCAACACTCACATTTCCCACAGATCGACTCTTCTACATCTATACGTCAGGGACCACGGGGCTGCCCAAGGCTGCCATTGTCGTGCACAGCAGGTAAGGGGCCCTTGGGCACTGTCCTCAGCCCAGAGAGTAACTCCAGACCTTCTCTACAGCCTGACCCCCAAACCCTAGCTCCTGTTGGGGTCTGTGGGCATCTTGATCCCAACCCCATACAAACCAAGGCCCATCCCAGGATGCAGTGGGGCCCTAGGCCTGGTGCTCTGGGGCCCCTCGTTGCCCCACCTCTTGCCCACATCCAGCCTTTCAGCAGAGCCTGTCCCCTCAATCTGTCCACTTTTTTCCACATACCGCCACTCCACTTGGACCCGCCCCAACCCCTCCTCGGCCTCCTGCTGCCCCCACTGCTGTACCTGGTGGCTCTGCTCCCCTCAGCAGCCACAGGAGTGTTTAGAGTCCTAAATCATACCTCCCCTGTGCCAAACCTCCCTGTGCTGGGGTCCGCGGCCCTCAGAATAAAAATCCCCATTTGTTATGTGTGGCCCTACCACTTCTCTGATGTCGTTTTCTTCCTCTCTACCCCTTACTCACTCCCTTCTTGGCCCCTCGCATTTCCTCAGACAGGCCAACCTCCTTCTGGCCTCAGGGCCTTTGCTCGTGCTATGCCCACCACGTCGGTACCCTTCCTTAGCTTGCCTCCTCAGCTTCTTCTGGTTAGGTCTCAGCTCAAGCGTCGCTTCTCCAGAAAGGCTCCCCCACCCTCCCTGGCTGTGTCACCTTCAGCCTCTCTGTCTCCTCTCCCCATGACATTCCTCAGGGCACCCAACATTATGGAAAGTTTCTCTTTATCTGCTGCATGTGCGTCTCCCACCAACCCCCTGCGAGCTGGGCTGGCTCAGCCTGGCTCCCTGCTGTGTCCCCATTCCCAGCTCTATCCCCTCACTCCCATACCCTGGGGGACTGTAGTCCCAGCCCCTGCACTCCCTGCACCCACAGGTACTATCGCATCGCAGCATTCGGCCACCATGCCTATAGCATGCGGGTGGCAGATGTACTCTACGACTGCCTGCCCCTGTACCACTCAGCAGGTACGAAGAGGAGGCTTGGGCAGGGCTGGGTGGGGTTGAGGATTGGGGACCTCTCACCAAGCTTGGCCTCTGTAGGGAACATCATGGGCGTGGGGCAGTGTCTTATCTACGGGCTGACCGTCGTCCTCCGCAAGAAGTTCTCAGCCAGCCGCTTCTGGGATGACTGCGTCAAGTACAACTGCACGGTCAGGCCCCACCCCGTCCTGTGGGTCCACCATGATGGCA
This sequence comes from Rhinolophus ferrumequinum, assembly GCF_004115265.2. NCBI lineage: Eukaryota > Metazoa > Chordata > Mammalia > Chiroptera > Rhinolophidae > Rhinolophus > Rhinolophus ferrumequinum. The sequence continues at coordinate 50,613,613 of NC_046301.1, forward strand.
CTGCCTGCTCCCCCCTCCTCTTCAGGACCCCTTGATGGGGACAGAAGGGTGGCCAGTGTTTCTTGAGCATGTGCTCTATATCCAGCGCAGGGTTAAACCGTCCATATGTAAACTCACTGGCTCCTCATAACCACTTGGAAGTGGGCAAAGGCATCATGCCCATTTTGCAGATTGGGAAACTGAGGCTTGTAACACAGCTGGGATGGGGCCCAGGTTGCCTGAGTTCCCTAAGGCACTGCCCCCCTGTGCCTTGGTCCCTGTCTGGGAGGGTCTTCCCTGTGGGTGGCTGCATGGAAATGAGACCAGTGGGTGTAATCGCTGCCCTGGGCTCTGTAAGGCCACAAGGTATGGGGGCTTTCAGATGGGGTGAGCATGAGGCAGAGGAGGAGGAGGACATCTGCAGTCCTGGAGAGCAGGTGGGCTAAGACATATCCCTTCCTCTCTTTTCCTCCCCTCAGTGAGAAGAACCCAGGCCAAGAATTTTAGTGCTGTTGGGGTAGAAATACAGGTGCTAGCCCATTTCTCCAGCAGGAAGGAGGGAAGGTTGGGAGAGAATGGGGTGTGCCAAAGGACTGGCAAATTGGCAGGTACCACCCTGCCTTGGACAGGTGGGGCCCAGAGAGGTTCAGCCACTTGCCCAGGTCACACAGCTGGGCAGGGCAGGGGCTCTGGGCAGGGCATCCTGGGGTACCCTGTGGGGCAATGACTGTGTTCTGCTCTGCTTTTGAGGATTTATGCTCCACTTGAAGGAGAGGTCTTGGGGAAAATTGCTAATCTGAATCTTGAAATGCAGAGTCTGGTTTTTAAAATGTAATTATTGAGAGTTACAAATACATACAAATGTGGACAGCAAAGTATTGGGGATTCCCAAGCACCTGTCACTGGCTCCAGGGGCCATCAACCATTCTGTCCTGCTCCCTTCACGCCCCACCCACATTCCTTTTTCTGTATTGTTGTGAAGCCACCAGACAGCAATGTGCTTTTTGCGTAGATGTTTCAGGAAAATCTCTGAAAGATGAGGACTATTTTTGTTTTTTAAACTGAGGTGAAATTCACATAAATAAAGTTAGCCATTTTAAAGTGAACAATTCAGTGACATCTAGTACATTCAGTGTTGTGCAACCATTACCTCTGTTTAGTTCCAGAAAATTTCCATCCAAATGGGAACCCCCTCCCCTTGAGCAGTCACTCCCCATCCCCCCCTAATAACCCCTGGCAACCACCAATCTGCTTTCTGTCTCCGGATTTGCCTGTTCTGGACATTTCCTGTAATTGGAATCATACTGTGTGTCTATTTGTGTTTTGTGAGGACTGTTTTTAAAACAAAAGATTTAAAAGCAGGGTCTCAAAGAGATATTTGTACAGCCATGTTCATAGAAGCATTATTCACAATAGCTAAAATATGGAAGCAACCCAAGTATCTGTCGACAGATGAATGGAAGAGCAAAATATTTCCCCATCCATACAATGGACTATTATTCTGCTATAAAAAGGAAGGAGATTCTGACACATGGTACAATGTGGGCAAACCTTGATCACATTATGATAAGTGAATAAGCCAGACACAAAGGAACAAATACTGTGTGATCCCACTTATATGAGGTCCCTAGAGGAGTCAGATTCATTGAGACAGGTACTGTGTTTCCCCGAAAATAAGACCTAGCCAGACCATCAGCTCTTAACGCGTCTTTTGGAGCAAAAATTAATATAAGACCTGGTCTTAATTTTTGCTCCAAAAAACGAGTTAGAGCTGATGGTCTGGCTAGGTCTTATTTTTGGGGAAACACCGTAGTAGAATGGTGGGTGCCAAGGGCTGGGGGAGGGGGAACGGGGAGTTAGTGTTTAATGGGGACAGAGTTTCTGTGTGGGAAGATGAAAAGTTCTGGAGATGGATGGTGGGATGGTTGTTCAACAATGTGAATGTACTTAATGCCAGTGAACTGTGCACTTAGAAACGGTTAAGTGAACGTGGTTAAGACAAAGTACCTTTGTCTCTCCACACCCACTCAGATGTATACCCTGAGTGTACAAAGACACCCTGACACCAGAGTCATAGCTGGGGGTCCAAGGTTGATGATCCCCTCCCAGCGCCTGTCCAGGTGCCCCCTTCACGGGGCGCCAATGAGCAGGTGACTCCGTGGACAACTGGTGCTGGGTCTGCTGTGACTTCAGGGAGGCGGCATTGAGCACATGCCTGACAGTGGTCCCATCCCAGGGGCAGCCTGGACAGCCTGGGCTCAACTGGCTGGGCTCTCGGGGACAGCATGGGACAGCAGAGAGCACACGGGCTCTGGGCTGATGTGGCTTTGTGGGGTGTCAGCACTGTGGCTTGCCTTCCTGCCTTGTGTGGGGTGCAGGAGGTGCCCCCAGGAAGCAGCATGGGGATAGAGACCGCAGAGGGGAGTGGGGGGACCCAGATGCATCCACTCGCATAGAAGGCACATCCAGTACCCTTGAGAGGACTGAGCTGTTTCCCCAGTTACCATCCTTAGGGGCCATTTTGTTATAGCACTCCAGGTGCGGGAAGGTGTCCTGGGGTGTCGAGCTCTCCTCCAGCTCTCGTGACCGCTCATGGAGTGCTCCCCCTCTGCCAGGTGGTCCAGTACATCGGGGAGATCTGCCGCTACCTGCTGAAGCAGCCAGTGCGAGAGGCGGAGGGACGGCACCACGTGCGCCTGGCCGTGGGCAACGGGCTGCGGCCGGCCATCTGGGAGGAGTTCACCAAGCGCTTCCGCGTGCGCCAGATTGGCGAGTTCTATGGTGCCACGGAGTGCAACTGCAGCATCGCCAACATGGACGGGAAGGTAGGCACAGCGGGGCGCCAGCCGTAGGTCGGGGTATAAGGATCCCTGTGGCCCCGGGGTCCACAGGAGGGGGTGTATGGGTGGAGGAGGGGGAATCTCTTGGGACTCCTCCCCACCAAAGGCACACGGGGACCCTCCTCTAGCGTGCAGTTAATCATGTGATTGTCGCCCTTGCGTTCAAGTCCATGGTGTGGCTGTGTGCCCTGGGCACGGGCCTCAGCCTTTCTGAGCCTCAGTTTACACCTGGGGAAGTGGCAGGGAGAGCAGGGCTCAGAGTCACTTAGGGTAGAGGTGAGGTGCTGATTCCCTCCTACTGGGCAAGTCTCTCAGGCTCCTTGGGCCTCAGTTTCCTCTTCTGTAAAAGTGGTTAACAGCTCATCGGGTGTGTTATGCTTATCCAACATCCTGAGCTCAGTGCAGCGCCCCCCACTGGCAGCTCTGTGCACAGATGAGCTCTGTCGGTCCCCCCACGGGGCTCCAGGATCACTCCAGGTGCCCACTTCTTGCCCGTGTAGAGGGTTTTATAGACCAGGAAGTGGCGATGGAGGGGGCATGAGTTCTGCAGGGGGCATCACTCCACTTAATACCCTTATTTTTCAGATCACCCCAGGTCATTAGCTGGGGTGACCCTGGGAATGCTCTTCCAGGCCCTGGGGCAGACGAGGCAAGGCGTCCGGGAGGACAGTGTGTCACCCCAGGGCTCCTTGCCAACTCAGTTGCCTTATCCCAGGTTGGCTCCTGTGGCTTCAACAGCCGCATTCTGCCCCACGTATACCCCATCCGGCTGGTGAAGGTCAATGAGGACACCATGGAACTCCTGCGGGATGCCCAGGGTCTCTGTATCCCATGCCAGGCTGGTGAGTGCACACAGCTGGATCTAGAATCACCCCTCATGTGCGATTTAAGCCTGTCCTCTGGGAGCTGGGGCCCTCACCCCCTGTCCACCCAGTGCAGCCTGAGGATAGGTGGCCTTCTCCCCAGGGGAGCCCGGTCTCCTTGTGGGCCAGATCAACCAGCAGGACCCACTGCGTCGCTTCGATGGCTACATCAGCGAGAGTGCCACCAGCAAGAAGATTGCCCAGAGCGTCTTTCACAAGGGTGACAGCGCCTACCTCTCAGGTATGCACATTCTGGGGGCTGGCTGTGGGGATGGTGGCTGCCCTCTCACCTGCCCCTCTCCCCTCTGCCAGGTGACGTGCTGGTGATGGATGAACTGGGCTACATGTACTTCCGGGACCGCAGTGGGGACACTTTCCGCTGGCGTGGGGAGAATGTCTCCACCACTGAGGTGGAGGGTGTGCTGAGCCGCCTGCTGGGCCAGACAGATGTAGCTGTGTACGGGGTGGCTGTGCCAGGCAAGCTGGGCCTTCTGGGGTGGTCCTAGGGTATGGGCAGCCCCAGAGAAGCCCAATCAAGAGGAGCTTGGAAGCACAGGGGCCCTTGGGCAATGCACAACCTGGCCAACTGCAAACACCAGCCCGGTGGGAGTCACTGGATCTAGAATCACCCCTCATGTGTGACTTAAGCCTGTTTCCCCATCCAGAAAAATGGAATTATTAAAAGGGACTCTGATCCAGGGTTGCAGGAGTGCAGCAGGAGCGCAACAGAATGTTTGCTGCTTTGGCGAGTGTTAGCCCAGGTGGAAGGGACTGGAGATCAGAGGCCAGGGGCCGCTGTTTGAGGGTATATCTCGTCCCATGGTGGGGTGAGAGATGGTGTTCTCAACCGAGCCTCTGTCTCTAGGAGTAGAAGGCAAAGCAGGTATGGCAGCCATCGCGGACCCCCACAGCCAGCTGAGTCCCAACGCACTGTACCAGGAGATGCAAAAGGTGCTGGCGCCCTATGCCAGGCCCATCTTCCTGCGCCTCCTACCCCAGGTGGACACCACAGGTGCGCGTGCCCCCCACCCCCAAGTCTGTTGGTTCAGCAATCATGTACGTGTTTGTTCTGGTTCAGGCCCCTGGGGCCAAGTCTGACATAATGGTTCACAGCCAGCAGGCACTGTGGGCTTGTGCAGGACCCATCTCTTGTTTTATTTATATAGTTATTTATTTCCATTGCTCACTCCCACCCCCACTAGGCGTCCTGCAGTGTTGTGTGTCTCTTCATTTTTCTGATGACGAGGAAATTTGAGCAAATCATCTCACACCTCTGATCTTTCTCACATCTTTCGTCCATCTTTGTATTGCCTCTCTCTTTCTTTTTGATTTGTGGGAATTCCTCATAATGGTGTCTGGATGTTAATTCCTTAGCAATTTCAGACATTGTAAGTTTCTCCTCCTATTTGGGAGTTTGTTTACTTTGTCCACCATGGCCTTTGTTCAAAAGAAATACTTAGTTTTGACACATACTTATCCTTTAAAAAAAATCTGGGGTGGCCAGTTAGCTCAGTTGTTCAGCACACGTTGCCACCAATACCAATCGATCCCTGCATGGGCCACTTTGAGCTGCATCCTCCTTAAAAAAAAAAAAAAAAAAAAAAAAGTCTTAGGTTTGTGCTTTTGAAGTTTTGTTTTAAAAAAACAAACCTTCCCAACTCTAGAACGCACAGGTATCCTTCCTCACCTTTTAATACTAACCCCAACCCTTATCTTGCATAAAACTCTTCTTTAATTGTCCACTGGGGGAGTGCAAACATTTCTTGAAAGGCTGGATAGTAAGTATTTTCAGTTTTGCTGGCCATACAGTCTCTGCCCCAACAACTCAGCTCTGCCCTGTAGTACAAAAGCAGCCTAGACTGTGTATAAATGAATGGGCATGGCTTTGTGCCAACAAAACTTTATCTACAAAAATAGGCGGTGGGCCAAACTTGGCCCACGCATGGCCAGGGCTGTAAGTTGCTGGGCTCTAAGTTGCCCTGGGCTGTAAGTTGCTGACCCCTAACCTATTGTGACAGACCTTGCCCTGCCTTCATCTCTTGGGGGGTGGACAGGTGTCCAGGAAGGGAGTACCCAGTTTCAGGCTGTGATGGGGGTGGTCAAAGAGGCCTCCCTGGAGGAGGGGGCATGAAGCTGGAATCTGAAGGACAGGAGGGAATTGGGCAGGCAACATGGGGAAGAATGTTCCCAGATGAGAGGCTGGCCTATGCAGAAGTCTGGAGGAGCAGGAGAAGATGGTGAGTTGGGGCTCCTGGAAGCCCCCTGCTGAGTCCCTACCCCTCCCACCTCCACCCACACCCCCACAGGCACCTTCAAGATCCAGAAGACGCGGCTGCAGCACGAGGGCTTCGACCCACGCCAGACCTCGGACCGGCTCTTCTTCCTGGACCTGAAGCAGGGACACTATCTGCCCCTGGACCAGGATGTCTACGCTCGCATCTGCTCGGGTGCCTTTGCCCTCTGACACTCCTCCTCTGCTGTCTAGAGATTCCTGGCCAGGCCTGGCAAGCAAGGTGGGCTGGAGCCAGACAGCTCTGCCCTGTCCTGGGGCCGAGAAATTGGACCCCGGGAAGAACCCGTGTCTCTCCCCTTCCCTCACTGTCCTCTGCCTGGCCCCCTGCGCTCTCTTCTTGCCCTGCCCTGCCTTTTTCTGCTCCTGTGTCTGTGTCTCTTCTCCCTGCTTCCTGGCCTCAGCTTCCCTGCTGTGCCCATCTGCCCTTACGTCTTCCTCTTTTCCTCCATCTCTTCCCTTTCTCTTCCCCTGTGCTGTCAAATGCAGAGCAGACATTTCCTGGGAGCTGTGGCCTGCATGGGGCCTCCATCTGTCATCCCCGTTGGATCTTAGACCCAGAATGGGGCCCCCCCACCTCCCTCTCAGCTGTGCCTTAAGGGCCCCCACCCAGTCCAGGCCTCATGAGGCTGCTGGGTTCCAGGATGTGGTAGCCCTGTGTGAACTCCAGGCAGGCCCCTGGCCCTCCCAGCCAAGTGGAGGAGCTGGGGGTGGTCTTCCCATCCCACACTGGGTGCAGGGGTCATTGGCAAGGGACCTCCAGGTCAGCTGGAAATCGCTCCTAGGTTGGGCCCGTTGCCTTTGGTACTTTCCAAAGTACCAAAGTCTGGTGGGTCTCCTGTGCCCTGTCTGCCTTTCCTGATGCCCTGGAAGCTTCCAGAATCAATGGTGACCACTTGGATGTTACCCTGTGTAGGTGTCCCTGTTCAGGCATTTCCACGGAGCTCCTGCTGGAGGGGCCCTGAAGACTGTGCTAGGTGGCTGCTTGGCTCACCAGTCAGATACTCACGCTGGCAAGGGCCTGTTGGATGTCCCCATCCAGTGTGGCTACTTTGGGAGAGGGGGGATATCTGCTGTTGGTGGCTTCTGAGATGGCCTCGGGTTCCAGCCATTGAATGTCCCTGCTGGCCTTGCTAGGGACAGCCCAGACTCTGTGTTGGTGGTGACATCCCAGATAACCCGATTGAGATGGCTTGGACATCCCCATCGCCTTTGTTGGTGGCTAATCCCGGACTCTTGTTGGGACCGGCCACCCTGACCACACATCAGTCCCTCCAGCAGCATTGTCCAGCATCTTGTAACAGTGGGGCCAGTAGTGAGTGACCGTGCGTTGTTTCACGTGGGCCTTTCAAAGCACCAAGGTTGTTTCCTAGTTGAATTTAAGAAATAAACCTGCAGAGCATCCAGTGCCTGATGGGAGCCCAGTTGTTCACTGTCCCCACATGGCACAGAACACGTCTGAGTCTTAGAAGTCAGGACCTTCATTGCAGAGAACATGCTCACCAGACACAAGCAAAGCAAACACGGCCTTTTCTTGTCCCATTGCCTGTTCTCCCACCTGCACGTCTTCTGGGGACATGGGGACTCAGGTCAGCATTCTTGCCACCTCCCTGTAGCCTCTGGGGCCTCACAAAGCCTTGCACCAGCTTCAGTGGTCCCAGGGGAGGGATGGGCAGTCTGCCTGTGGGTTCCAACAGCTGCACAGGATGGCCCAGAACAGAGGGTGTGTCCTGGCACATCTGGCTGCCCCAGGAAGGGTTCCCCTCTGTGTATGGGGCCAGCAGGTGTGGCTGTAACTCTGGGTGAGAGCCACTGGGCCTGAGAGGGTAGCTATCTGAACTGGGATTCAAACCCAGGGCATTCAGCTCCAGAGTCTAAATTCTCAACTTCAACCTTCTGCTGTGCCCCCTCCAGTATTACAGTGTCTGTCTCATCTTGTCTCCACTTCAGGGGACAAAGGAAGAAAGGTTTATGACAAGGGAGCATTGGCTGGGAGGGGGTGCTGAGAGGGCTAACCTGGGGGTGGGTGGGGGAATGTGTGGAGGCCTTGGCTGGGACAAGGCTAGATGAACCATTTATGTGTGTGGCGGGTCCTTGGACATCCAGTCTGCAAGGAGAGGGAGGTGGGGTGGAGCCCTTGAGATGGCCCGTGAAGGTGGGTGAAGGGTCTGCTGCTGGTGGGGATGGAGCGCCCCTGGTGTACTGAATGCATTCTGGATGACAATCCTTCAGCCGTCACAACCACTTCCGTCACAACCACTTCCGTAAGTGTCATCATGGTCCCTATTGTACAGTGAGGAAACAGGCATGGGGAGCGAAGGAAGTCATTCCCCTATCAAAATGGCCTGGTGGGACCTTGGAGAGTTCCCAGAGCCTGTGACAAACTGCAAAAGCATAAGAAGTTCCCTCCGAGATGGGGAAAAAATCCTGATGACTCTTAGGATCAAGCTGTTTTTTTTTCTTTCTCTTTTTTTAATGAATAGATTTATAGCGATTTTCGGTTTACAGAAAAATGAGTGGAAAGCAGAGGGTTCTCATCTACCATCTCACCATTAGTAACATCTTGGCATTTGTGCTAATTTGTTACAACTGAGTCAATATTGACACATCAATATTAACACAAGTCCACAGTTTATTAGGGTTGTAAGTCAGTGGGTTTCAACAAATGCATAATGACTTGCTTCCACTGTTACAGTATCATAAAGGATAGTTTCTTCTAAAAATTCTGTGTTCCATTTCGTTATCCTTCCCCCTTCGCTGATCTTTTTTCTGTCTCCAGTTTTGCCTTTTCCACAATGTCATGCACTTGCAATCACAGAATATGTAGACTTTTCAGACTGGCTTCTTTCACTTAACAAGATGTATTTAAGGTTTCTCCGTAGCGTGAGCACGCTCCATGCCAAGAGCCCGGGTGGAGGCCTCTCAGGGTCCTGAGAGATAGAGATCCTCAGGGAGCATTTGCAGAAGGAATTCAACATGTGTTTCAGCCCCCACTCTGTGCCAGGCATAGCTCAGGGGACTTTCCAGTCATCAGTGAACAAAACAAACCAGGCTCTCATGGAGCTTATGTTTTAATTAAAGACAACTAACAAATATGTTAGAAGTTTCAGGAACTTCAAAGTGCACTAAAATGCGCCCTACTCCAGGAAATCTCTCCTCTCCTTCCTTCACCCCACCCCACGTCCCATTCTTGGGGTCCCCCAGCTCTTGCCTCGCCCTCACACCACGGCGTTGGGAGCAACTGCGCCAGCTCCAACAGTCCTAACCCAAGGAAAAACCTCTTAAGTCCAGCATGCTAAGAATCAATGAGCGCGGCCAGCCCGACGGCCCCGCCCTGCGCAGGCTTCACTCGTGGGATTGCGCATGTGCCACAGGCGGCCACCAAAAGCACTGAGCACCGGGCGGCCCGGCCGGCCTAAGCGCAGGCGCACTGGAGGCCGCCGGGAGCGCTTCCGCCTCCCCTCCGTCGCCATGGCCGCGCCGGCCCCAGGCTTGATCTCGGTCTTCTCGAGCCCGCAGGAGCTAGGCGCATCGCTGGCGCAACTGGTGGCGCAGCGGGCGGCGTGCTGCCTGGAGGGGGCCCGCGCCCGCTTCGCGCTCGGCCTGTCGGGCGGCAGCCTCGTCTCAATGCTGGCCCGTGAGCTGCCCGCCGCCGCTGCCCCTGCCGGGCCTGCCAGTCTCACCCGCTGGACACTGGGCTTCTGCGACGAGCGCCTGGTGCCCTTCGAGCATGCCGAAAGCACCTATGGCCTCTACCGGGTGAGAGCTACGGAGGCCGCCGGGGCTCATGTCGAGAAGGCGGTGTCCGTCGCCTGCGCGCGGCTACGGGGGCCGCTGGGGGTCACACAATGCCCTCTGCCTCTAACTGGATGAGAGCAGCAATGGTCAGCCGGGTGCTCAGAGGTCCCGCCTGGGCTGCATTTGCACTGCCATTTGGGTGGGCTGGTGGGGCCCTCGAAGTCCCTCTTTATGCCTTAGGAGGGAGCCAGGCAGAGGGAAAGGCCTGGGCAAAGGCACGGAGTGAAGCAGAGTGGCCCATGCACTTGCAATCAAGACAAAACAAGAGTGGCCAGGGACCTAGGGAAGTTCAGGCGCCGCAGCCTCGGAGCGGGCGAGCGCAGAGTTAGGGAAGAGCCAGATAGGTGTGGTCTGGCGGGGAGCCAGTTTCCTACCTACAATCAGGATGGTTCTCAATGGCCTTCACGCGGCTTGTGTGCGGATGACCTCCAAGGCGGGTTGTCATTCACCCTGGGCCCCAATGCCTGTAGAATCAGGGAACACTCTCCGTTTTACAAGCAGGGAAACAGGCTTGGAGGAGCCGTAGTCTGCCCTGAGTTTCCCCCGGCTGCGTCTGTGTCCACTCCTGCTCTAGGGGAGGAAAACAACCTGCTCAGGGAATGTGGGAGGCGTGGGCCTGACCGGGAGCCTAAGGTCTCTTAGGTCTTGAGTGTGCTGCATAAGAAGTTTAAGCTAATGATTTTATGGGGTTTTTTGGGTGATAAGCAGGAATTTTTACTGATTACCTAGTGCTTGATCCACATCATCTCATGAAACCCCACAATAACCTATGAGGCTGTACCTCCATTTCATAGATGGAGAAACTGAGGCCAGAAGACCGACGTTTACCTTTCCGAATCACCTAGTGACCAGTGGGGGAGCTGGGGTTTGAACCTGCCCTGCTCAACCCTCAGTGTATAGCTTGTCTGGGGCTGGAAGGTCAGCAGGACCTCATGGAGAGCAGAGAGGGGCTGGGTTTTATCCCAAGGGCCAAGGAACCATGGGGGCTTTGAAACAGGGCCGTGATGTGGCCAGATAGGTGTAGGCCAGGGCCAGGAAGCCCCCAGTCATGATAAATTTGAAAGATCCCTGGCTGATTGACGCTGGGATCCACTAGGATTTCAACTTACTTAGGAAATGGGTGTAATGACAGTTGAGTCTTATTCTGGAGGATCCAGGTGGTGATATATGCAAACCTGCACTGCCATGACTCTGTTGGTGACCCTATCCCTCCATATGTCACAGACTCATCTGCTCTCCAAGCTGCCCATCCCCGACAGCCAGGTGATCACTATTAACCCCCAGCTGCCCGTGGAGGAGGCGGCGGAGGACTATGCCAAGAAGCTGAGACAGGTGAGTGTCTTGGAGCAGCCATAGGGAGACCTCGCCCATGAGATGGCCACTCCCAGGGTGACAGACAATTCTTTTTTTTTTTTTTTTTTAATTTTATTGGGGAATATTGGGGAACAGTGTGTTTCTCCAGGGCCCATCAGCTCCAAGTTGTTCTTCAATCTAGTTGTGGAGGGCACCGCTCAGCTCCAAGTCCATTCGCCATTTTCAATCTTAGTTGCAGGGGGCGCAGCCCACCATCCCATGCGGGAATTGAACCAGCAACCTTGTTGTTGAGAGCTCGTGCTCTAACCAACTGAGCCATCTGGCCACCCCTCCAGCAGCTCAGCGGCAGCTCGTTGTCTTCAGTCTAGTTGTGGAGGGCGCAGCTCACTGGCCCATGTGGGAATCGAACTGGCAACCCTGTTGCTCAGAGCTCGCACTCTAACCAGCTGAGCCATCCGGCCACCCGTGACAGAACATTCTTGTCTGCATGATCATCACTGGCAGAAGCTCCTCTGGGGTCAGTCGCAGACCCCTCTGGGGATTCCCCCTCTGAGAGGCCACAGCCCTGACCTGGGGTCCCTAAGGGTGGCCTTGCCTCTGACATCCTGGTAGTGGGCCTGGGTCCTCACATCTTGGAGACAGTTGTGTCCCCAGACTCTCACCCAGTCGAGCAGGTGAAACATGGAAACTTGTTCATTAGAGTCCCTTTTGTGTATATGAGGCTGAGCAGTGCTCCTTGTGTTACAGCCACTTACTGTTCTTTTCCTGACAAGTATTTATCCTTTGAGCCCCTCCCTCACAACCTCTCTGAAGTGTCTTCTTCCCCCCGCCCAGGCCTTCCAAGGGGACTCCATCCCAGTTTTCGACCTCCTGATCCTGGGGGTGGGCCCTGATGGCCACACCTGCTCACTTTTCCCAGACCATCCTCTCCTGCAGGTGAGTGCACCCACATAGGCACCGATGGCCACACCTGCTCACTGTTCCCGGACTATCCCCTCCTGTAAGTGAATGAACCTACGAGGGCCCTGCTTACATCTGAGCCCTGGGCTCTACCCTCTGGGGCTTCCAGAGGGAAACTAGGAAGTGCCTATAGCAGGGTTCAAGTCAGCCTGTGTCAACAGGCATGCCCACTGGGCTTAACCCTTCCGAGCCTCAGTTTACCCATCTTAAAATAGGGGCCTTAAATCAAGTACCACAGAATTAGTAGAGTGGGATGGAATGATGGGTGGACCATGCCTGATGCGCATAAGTGCTCAAGAAGTGGAAATGATGTCCTCCTGTCTCTACCCGGGCCTCCCTCACCCCAGGAGCGGGAGAAGATTGTGGCTCCTATCAGTGACTCCCCGAAGCCACCACCACAGCGTGTGACCCTCACACTTCCTGTGCTGAATGCGGCCCGAACTGTCATTTTTGTGGCGACTGGAGAAGGCAAGGCAGCTATTCTGAAGGTAATGATGAGGGCCTCATTCTCAGGGAGGTCACGGGCACGTGGACCTGGGGATAGAATATGACCCCAAGTGCTATTGTGCTGGAAGTACCAGATCCCAAGATACTTAAGTAATTCTTGGGTTGAAGGGAAGAGAGAAACTGTAACTACAGGGTGGTTAGGAATGAAGTATTAAGAAAGGAGATTGATGAGGTGGGGCCAAAGCTGCACTCAGGTAAATTCATAGCATTAAATGCATTAAAAATTATTAAATAGAAAACTATTGAAATAAACAAGTACTTTACTCTAGAATTAGAAAAATGAACAGTAACACAAAGAAAAGTCAGCAGATGGGATAAATGAAATCACAATCAGAAATTAGTGAATTGGTTAATATTCTTAAAAGCTAATGGTAAACAGATCCAAAAGATAGATAGACCCCTGGCAAAGCTGATCAAAAAAGAAAAAAATCATATGTAGGAATAAATAAAAAGATAGGAATAAAAAAAAAGTTATACATAATATTTAAAGAAAACATAAAATAAATAAATTAAGATAGTAAAAGTAAACTAAACGAAAAAATTTTAATTCCTGTCATTTAAAAGATCAATAACTATAGGAGAAACTGGAAATATTTTTAAAGATAAATAAATAATTCTCTCCCCACAAACTGTCAGGCCCAGATGTCCTCACAGGGATGGCTTAATGTTAGGGTTTGGGGTGTAGACTCCAAAAAGTCCAGCAGACCCATGTCCCTGTCAGTGATGCCCAGCATGGCCTCAGGTGGCCATCCCCCCAGCCTCAACTTTCCCATCTACAAGGTGGTTTGGAAGGGGGCCCCTCCCCATGGACCCCTTGAGGGAGGCCCCCCAGAGCCTCAGCTTCCCTGACTGTACAATGTGGTGAGAACAGAGGTGACCTCACTAGGCTGTGGTCAGAAGTCAGTGAGTTATAGACACAACGTGCTTGGGGGCAGGCCCAGCTGGCAGAAATCAGTGTTTATGGTGTATAATGCCCACTCATGAGGTCACGTCAAGGGGTCGACATATCATAGACCACTGAGCCAAACCCTGCCAGCTAAGAAGGGGTTTTTAACTTTTTAAGTGGTTTGGGGAAAAAAAAATCAAAAGAATAATAATATTCCTAGGTGTGTGAAAATTGGACAGAATTCAGATTTCAATGTCTACCAATAAAGATGTGTTGGGACACGCTCACCAATGTGTCGATGTGAGCCGAAATAGTGACTGTGGTCTTTGCAGAAAAGGTGTGCCAATCCCTGTATTATACAGTCACAGACCATAGAAGGGAAGGGACCTGTCCCTACTGACTGTTTGAAGCTGGGACATCTGGAAGGGCATCACATCCTGAGAGTAGGAGAGTCTAATCCATACGGGGCCTGGGAGCTCTGAGGGACGCTGGGGGTGCGGTGGGGCCTCACACACCTGCCTTCTCCACACAGCGAATTTTGGAGAACAAGGAGGAGAACCCACTCCCTGCCGCCCTAGTCCAGCCCCACACTGGGAAACTCTGCTGGTTCCTGGACGAGGCAGCGGCCCGACTCCTGACTGTGCCCTTCGAGAAGCATTCCACTTTGTAGTCTGTCCCAAGGGATGCCACAGCTTGGGACCACGTGCAGCCTGAGGGGGCTGGGACCTTCCAGGGCTGGGCCCCTCCACCACCACATGCCGGGCTTCATTTTCGAAAAGCCAGGTGGTGTTGACAAGGTCTGGCCACCAGCCCTGCCTGGGGGCTTAGGCCATTGGCCGTGGCTCTGAGCAACCCAGATATTAAAAGGACCATTGGCTCCATCTCCCCTGTCTTGTGGTCCTTGGTGGGAAGTGGAACCAGGGGCACCCAGACTAACCAGAAGCCCTTTTCCCATCAGGTAGAGGACAGGGATGGGCACCCTCAATTAGTTTCCCGGGCTGTGTAGTAAGGTTCCACAGGATTGATTGTCTCATACTCTTGAATGCCAGAAGTCTAAAGTCAAGGTGGTAGCAGGGTTGATTCCTTCTGGAGGCTCTGAGGGAGAGTCTGTCCCAGGCCTCTCTCCTGGTTTCTGTTGGCTGCCAGCACCCCTTGGCTTGTGACAGTATTACTCCCGTCTCTGTCTTTGTCATTGCATGGCCTTTTCATGTGTGTGTCTCTGTGTCCTCTTCTACTAAGGACACCTATCATTGGATACAGGACCCGCAGTCCAAGATGAGCTCATCTCAAGATTCTTAGCTAATTATATCTGCAAAGACCCCTTTTTCCAAATAAGGTCACATTCTGAGGTTCCAGGGGTTAGGATGTGGACATAATCGTGTGTGTGTGTGTGTGTGAGAGAAAATACGTGTACAACATAAAGCTTACCGTCTTAACCACTTTTAAGTGTCCAGTTCAGTGGCATTAAGTACATTCACATCGTTGTGCAGCCGTCACACCATCCACCTCCAGCCTGAAACTCTGTCCCCGTCAAACACTAACTCCCAACCCCCCTCTCCTAACCTCTAGCACCCATCATCTACTTTCTATATCTAGGAATCTGCCGACCCTAGGGACCTCACATAAGTGGGATCATACAGTATCTGTCCTTTTGTGTCTGGCTTCTTTCACTCAGCATAATGTCCTCACAGTTCACAGTTCATTCATGTTGTCACGTGTGTTAGAATCTCCTTCCATTTTATGGCAGAATAATTCTCCACTGTGTGGATGGACCACATTTTGCTTTTCCATTTGGATGTCAATGGACACATGGTTTAGCTCTTATGAATAATGCTGCTGTGAACATGGGTGTACAAATATCTCTTTGAGACCCTGCTTTCAATTCTTTTGGGGATCTACCCAGAGGTAGAATTGCTGGATAGTATGGTAATTCTATTTTTAATTTTGGGAGGAACCTCCATACTGTTTTCCACAGCAGCTGCAGCATTTTATATTCCCACTAACAGTGCATGAGGGTTCCAATTTCTCCATCACCAACCCTTGTTATTTTCTGTGTTTGTTTGTTTCTAGTGGCCGGTGGACATATCTTTTGGGGGGGACACAATTCAACCCATTATACACTCTGGCCAAGCTCCCACTGCACACCCAGGGCCAGTTGCGACCTCTGCACCCTGCCCTGCTGCAGGCCTGCTCAGAGCCTTGAATGTGCCAAGGCACCTCTAGTCTCAGCTGTGCTGGGGCTGCAGCGTCTGCTAGTGACCCACCTGTCAGCTTCTCTGGCTCCAGGAATCTTGGTGGAGGAGGCTGGTGGGCACAGAGCGTGGGGAACTTTGCCAAGCATGGGGGCCAGGGAAGGGGCTGGCAGAGGCACCCGAGGGAGACAAAGGAATTGAAACCGCAAAGCTGAAACCACAGAAAGTGAAGTTTCCTATAACGTCTTGCTGGGGTCAGTCACTCAGATAAAAGAGTGAGGAAGTGGGCCGCTGGGGTTAGCGCAAACAGGTTGAGAAAAGCAGAGGAGGGCGTTGGAAGGAAGTCAGCCGAGCCATGGGTTTGGGCAGGTGCAGGTGGCTGTGAACCCCAGAGCAGAGGCCAGAGCAGGGGTGCCCAGAGGCGGAGGGACGATGATGAGAGGCACAGGGGGCCCTGCTTGGGGCATGACACCTCTCCTGTGCCCCTCTTCCCAGAGCAGCAGGGCTCCCTGTGCCAAATGTGCCGGTGGCTCCCTTTCACTTTGAGGGGAACCCACTGTTCTTACTGGCCCAGAAGCTTCCGTGTGGCCCCTGCGACCCCTACACCCCTCCCCTCACATCTGCTCCTCACTCAGCCTCCAGCTCACCCACCCTGTGCGGGTCCCCACCTCAGGGCCTTTGCATGTGCTGTGCCAGCTGCCTGTTCTCTTTCCTCCAGCTTTTTGCGTGGCTTGGGCCCTCACTTCCTTCGGATCTTGGTGCAGTATCTCCTCCCCGACCCCTCTGTGACCCTGGCATTTTCTACCCTCTCTTGTTCCATTTTTCTCCCTTTTGTTGGTGGGCCTGCTGATGGTCCATGGGTGCTGGGGCAGCGGTGGGGGCCTGAGTAGGGCTGGAAGGGGTCATTGAGAGATGAGGCTGGGGCTATATGGGGCCTGGTATTTCTCCGGAGGGCACTGGGGAGCTTCAGGAGGTGCTAGAGGTCAGGAGTGAGAATTTGGGGGTTGCTGGAGATAGGCTGGGGACGGGAGGAGGGACGTCTTCAAGAGTCATTTAAAGAGTGAAATGGAGATGAGGTGATTGCTTGGGGAGGGTTTTGGAGGTGAGGAAGGAAGCAGAGCCCCCCTCAAGTCTCTACACCCCCTACAAGACCCCCGTCCTCTTCCCTCAGAGCACCTGCTTCCCCAGCCCCAGCATTGACCCCCCGGACCTGGGGTGTCTGTCTAGCTCTGTCTCCCCAGCCGGGGGGCTCCTGGGGACCGGGCTAGGGCTCAACCCCCCAGCATCGCCCAGCACGGGGCAGGCGCAGTGGAGGTGAGCACCAGGGGCTGGGCATCAGGTGGGGGCAGACTCCCATCCCCTTTCTCGGCCCTCACACACCAACAACTGGTCGCTCGGTCCTGCCAGATGTCTGCCCTACATCTCTCCAAAGCCAGCTGGTAGGATTTTTGTATCCTACCCCTGCACCCACCCCTGGGGCTGCCCCAGAGGCCCCTACAGAAACCAGCAGCTCTGGGGATTTGAGCCCCAGGGGAGTCCGGAGGATGCAGGTGCAGGGTGGGGCAGGGCAGGGGCAGGCACCCTTCCATCACCAACGCACACGCGTGCCAAGCTCTGGCTGCCGACCCTAGGTGCTGGTTTCGGCAGCATCCAGGCTCCTCACAGGGTGCCCTCCTCTCAGGTTGCCTCCGAGCAGAGGAACCTGGAGGGCCGTGGGGAGGGGAGGAGTATCTGCTTCGATCTAGAGAAGCCCGGGACACCGCAGGAGAATGGGCGGGAGGCCCTCAAGCCCCCTGGACAAGCGGCAGCAGCAGCACCTGAGGGGTGAGCGGGTCTGAGGGGGGTGGGTGGAGGGGAGTTCAGAGTTGTTAGATACATAGGATGCGCTAAAAATGTGAAAACCAGACAAGCAATAAATAATTTTTTTAGTACAAGTATGTTCCAAATTTTGCATAAGGGCTTGTTTATGCAAAAAAAAAAAAAATCAATGTTTATTTACCTGAAATTCAAATTTAACTTATGTCATGTACTTTTATTTGGTAAATCTGCTAACCCTACTCAGGGCATGGGTTTGGGATAAGGGGCATGGGACCAGGTGGGAGGTGGGCAGAGACTAATAGACCCCTCTGTGTGGATCCTGGGGACAGAGTCACAGTTCTCGATGTGAGTCAAAGAATGACCAGTGCACTCCATCCTCCATACACATGGTTGAGTGCTTACTGTGTGCTGAACACTGGGGATGTGATGGGCTCATGATCTAGACCAGGAAAGAAGGGCAAGTCATTACATGAATGGATTCCATAAGCTACTCTACGATGGTCAGGATTTCTTTTCTTGTAGTGACAAAGGCAAAGATTTATTTCTCACTCCTATGGAGGGGGTACAGTGGCAAGCAGACTGATAAAAGGTAGACAACCCAAATCCTTCCATCTCATGGTTCTACCGTATGTGTCTTCTGTGCCTGAGGTCACCTCATGGCTCATAAAGGCTGCTGAAGCTCCAGCCATCGGGTCCACATTCCATGCAATGAGATGGACTGTATGTTTTACATACAGTTAAGTGTGTGTATCTTAGCGGAACAACTTGAAGAACTTTACAATTGTGTCATCACCTCTTAGATCAGGATACAGAACACTTCCATCACCCCAGAAAGTTCACTTGTGCTGGGGTGAGGCTTTTAAAAGATTTTGAAAATCTCCCTAGGTAAGGGGCATGAGGAAACTTTTGGGCGCAATGGAACCGTTCACTATCTTGACTGTGGTAATGTTTTCACGGATGTGGACATGTGTGAAAGCTCATTCAATTTTGCACATTGTACAATTAAAGTTTGTTGTGCATCAGTTATAAATTAAGCCAGAGTCCCTTAACTCCCCTCTGCCCCCCACCCCACCCCCACCCCATGTGGATGGAAACAGGCAGCAGAAGGTTAAGGGTGAATGGAATTAGAAGCATGTCTTGTGGGGCAGCTTGTGGGTTTGAGGAGAAGGTAGAAGCCTAGTAGTCACTTCCCTCCTATTCTGCCCTCCCCGGCAGGTGGCCTGATTCAGCCACCTCTCTGTCCCCGTATTCCTGCAGGCCAGGTGGATGCCTTGCTGAGGAACTTCCTGCCCCAATACCGAGGGCACCTGGCAGCCTCCATCCTGAGGCAGATCTCCCAGGAACTGGGCCCCCAAGAGCCGGCCGGATGTCAATTGCTACACAGTAAAGTGGGTGCCACCAATGGGACAGTGGGGCAGGGAAGGGAGGAGGCGGCTGAGTGAGGAAGGTTTCAGAGGCTGTTGGTTCAGTGGGTGGGGGAGCCCCTCCTCACGACTTTGTCCTTGCTGGTGCCACCACCTGAGGTGACTGTAACATTCACTGGGCATTTACTGCATGGCACGTCCTGGGCTGGACGCTGGGGACATAGCAGACACTGAGACAGGTCCCGTTCTGCTCTCCAGAGCTCATAGTCTGAGTGGAGAAAATGACCCTAAACAAGTTAACATATGATGGGGATAGCTTCTGATAGGTGCTAGGAAAACAAGAGGGAGGGGGCTGTTGGGGGCTGGCAGTTGAGGTGCAGGGGGACCCCTCTGAGTTGAGATATAAAGGATGAGCAGGAGCCGGCATGGTCAGTGCAAAAGTCCTGAGGTTGGAAAAGGCTTGCTCTGTCTGAGGGCCACGCTCAAGGGCACAGTACAGCCACTGGATCCCCTCATTTTTTCATGTGTGGTGCCCTCTGCCTCGTGTGCTCTCCCTTGTTCCTCCTTGTGCTTCGGCTGCCACTTCTTCCAAGAAACCTTCCTGGATTACCATCACCCCTGCCTGAGTCAGGCACCTCCTCTGAACTCCCATCCCACTGCTTCTCCAGGGGAGCCCCGGTCACACATTCATCACCTCCATGGGTCTGCTCTTCGAGGACAGGAGCCAGACCTTGTCTCCCTTCCCCCCCCCACTGACTCCTGGTGCCCCTGTGGTGCCTGCACATAGTAGGGGTATAGGAACAGTTTGTGGATGGAGCAGAGGAGCCTGGCCTCAGCTCCACCTGTCTGCTGAGCTGGCAATGGCATCTGGGGCCTCCAGATGTACTGGCACAACTTACTCAGTCCTCACCAACCTGGGAGATGGGTCTTTGACCAGTGAGGAAACTGAGGCACAGAGAGGTGAAGTGACCTGCCCGAGGTCACACTGCCAGCAAGAGGCAGAGGTGTGGTTTGAACCCAGAGCCCATAATCTTTACTAGCACAGGGTCCCCTGCCCCATCAGGGCTCTGAGATTACCACCTCTCAGATGCCTCTTCTCCCATCTGTGCCTCCCCTGGGGTGGGGGCTCCCTGGTGCTGTGGACACAGAGCACCTTCCCACCTGGGACTCTCCCTGTCCTGCTTGGGGCATCATGGGTCCCAGGCGTCACCCCTATCTGTACCTTTCACCACCTGCTGGTTCCAGCCACCTGGGCCAGGGCACAGCTGATACTGGGTTTCAAGCAGTGTGGAGGGACTTCCCCTCACTTCAGTTTGAACTTTTTATCTAATACTTATTTTATATTGTTGCATCTTATATATAATTTCTATAATAACGTTTTAACAATATTTTTAATAAAAATTCTCAGACCTGGGAAAAAGTATGGAAAATCATTAACAAACACCTGAATTCCCACCATCCCGCCAAAGAATCCAAATATCACAGCTACAATTGATTCATGGAATATTTATCAAGCACCAACTGTGTATCAGGCGCTGCTCTGGGACCCAGTAATGACACAAAGCACACAATTCAGGTGGCCAGGTAGTGAGAAGAGTGACAAAGAAAATGAGACAAGGGACAAAGAAAATGTCCCCCCTGCCTGAGGGCTTGCTCTGTGGACAGAGGACTGGCTGTTTCTCATACAGTTAAACTACATCTGCTCCGTGACCCAGTAACCCCTCTTGTATTGGTTAGCTAATGCTGTGTAACAATGTATTACAAATCAGTAGCTTAAAACAACATACATGTATTATCTCACAGTTTCTGTGGGTCAGGAATCTAGACAGAGCTTCTCTGAATCTTTTCTTTCAGAGTCTCTCAAGGGCTGCAATCCAGGTGTTGGTCAGGGCTAGGGTTTCATCTGAGGCTCAGTGGGGACAGGCCTACTTCTGCATGAAGTGGGGACGACAAGAGCTTCTGCCCCGCAGGGCTGTGGGGAGGATTAATCGGTTCATATGTGGAACGACCACAAACAAGAGCATGTTGTGAGCAGGCTTGATAAAGAATAGAAGTGCCACATAGCAGCACCCAAGCACCCTATACTCAGTGGCACCTGGGATGCAGTGGGAGCTCTTTGGTCTGGACACTAGGACACCAGCCTGTGCCCCTGACATCTGAGGGCCCCTCCTCCCACAGAAGTTGCCCCGAGTCCGAGAGCACCGAGGGCCCCTCACCCAGCTTTGGGGCCACCCGCCCCAGTGGCAGCAGATCTTCTGTGTCCTGCGAGGGGATGGCCGCCTGGAATGGTTCAGCCACAGGGAGGTGAGTGAGTGGCCTGTGTCCCTTCAGCTTCCAGATTCTCCATCCTGCCCTCCCCAGCATGAGTTTGGGGTCCAGCTCCCAGAATAGCCCCCCTTTCTTCAGCCTGAATTGAGGGTTTGTGTGCTTGGCCTGGGGTGAGTGACCATCTCCTGCCATGCCAGGTGGATAAACTGAGGCCGAGGACAGGGGTAGAGGCTCATTCGTGGTTGTTAGCAGAGCTGAGGTTGAAACCAAGAAAGGCCTTTTCACATCACAACCGCGCCCTGCTTCCTGGCTGGGGGATTCGGGCAGGTCACTTGCTGCTCTGGGACACATTTTCTACTTCTATGAAGTGGGACGATGATGGTCGATGAGGAAAGGGGCTGTGCAGATTTAATGAGGTCATTCTCATACAGCACTTAGGACTGGCCCAGCACACAGTTGGGGCTGGGTGTTCCACTATGGGGAGGAAGAAAGGGAGAGGTAGAGGCACGGAGGGGAGGTGGAGGATTTCCCCAGCTAACCAGAAATCTTCCCCCGATGCTACAATGGGTCATGGAAGTCACACTTTAGACCTGTCTCAAGCCAGTTCTTTGATCACCATTTGTAGGAATATGAAAATGGGGGCCGTCCCCTGGGCTCCACAGCCCTGACGGGGTACACAATCCTGACTTCCCAGCGTGAATATCTCCACCTGTTGGATGCTCTCTGCCCAGACTCCTCAGGTAAGGCTGCAGGGACCCCAAAAGCAGGTTTCTCTATTTCAGCACTGTTCACACTGGGGCCTGACCATTCTTCGCAATGGGGGCCACCCTCTGTACTGCAGGGTATTGATGCCACTAGACGCCAGTAGCAGCCCCCACCCCAAGTGTAACAACCAAATACATCTCCAGACATTGCCAACTGTCCCCTGAGGGACAGCATTACTTCTGTGTGAGCACCCTAGTTCTAGAAGGAGAAACACCCATTCCCATCAGAGTGAGAGAGGTAGGTCACCGGACCAGAATCAAAGTAGCAAAGGGTTAAAAACAAAGGGCTCAGATCACAGGCCAACTAGGATATGCTGTTGGTGGCTGGCCCTGCTACTGTGTTGAGAAGGATGCAGAAGTTGGGAGACAGTGTTGGGATGGATTGCTCGTGTCTAGTGTCTACCCTGGGCACGTCCCCCCACTGAGCTGAAGCAAGGATAAGCTATAACAGCAAATGCGTATTAAGCAACTGCCTGTACCAGGGGTTCCTCTAAGTATTTCATGGTTATTTTCTCCTAGTGAATGAATGATTGTAGAGCAAAAGAATGAATGAAGATGTGACCTCCTCTGTCTGCTTTCAGGAGACCATACACAGGAAGAGCCTGATCCCCTCCTGGAAATGCCTGTGAACTTCCCCCTGTTCCTGCAGCACCCCTTCCGAAGGCATCTCTGTTTCTCTGCAGCCACAGGGGAAGCACAGCGTTCCTGGAGGCTAGCCCTGCAGGGTGGTATCCGGCTTCGTGGCACAGGTGGGTCCTGGGGAAGGTCAGGCAGTGGAGGGGCTCAGGGTCTGGGGTCAGATGGCTCTGCCTCTGCTGGCTGTGGGACCCTCTCCCAGCCTCAGTTTCCTTATCTATAAAATGGATTGTGGGTGGAGACAGAGGGGATAGGGCTATGATGCGGACACAGCCCTGTCGGAGCTTAGCCTGGGAAATCAGGGAGGGCTTCTCAGAGGAAGGTATGTTGAAGCCGGGGTCTGAAAAAGATGAGGGGCCAGCCAGGTGAAGAAGGGGAACAGGACCAACATGGACAGCTGGGCAGGTTGTTGGCTGAACAAACGTGCCTAACTGGATAGACAGTGGGACTACAGTTTGGCCTGGTCTGTGACCGCCTGCTGGGGATGCTTATTCCCACATTGTATGTATAAAGGTTCCTTGTGGGCTAATGATGGTCTTGGGGGCTTGTGCTCCCCGTGGAGGGCACTTCTTGTGCAAAGGTCTGGAGGTGGGTGAGACGTGGGTGTTGGGGACCTGGCGGGGAGGCGGAGGGCTTCCTCTTGGGGCCATAGGGAGCCAGGCAGAGGTAAGAGAAGGGAAGAAGGGGTACCGAGGAGCTTCATCCCCCAGTCCTGCAGCGCAGTCAGGCCCCAGCCGCCCTCGCCTTCCTGGAGGCCGTACGGCTTTACCGGCAGCACCAAGGCCACTTTGGCCATGACGACGTGACGCTGGGCTCGGACGCCGAGGTCAGTATCGCGCGAGGCTGCACCGGGACCCCCAGGAACCCTCTGGGCCCCCAGCAGCGCCCACGCTCCTCTCTCCTGCAGGTGCTGACCACGGTGCTGATGAGGGAGCTGCTGCCGGCGCTGCGAGCCCAGACCCTGCCCCGCTTGCGGGGGGCCGGCCGAGCCCGGGCCTGGGCCTGGACTGAGGTACAAGCAGGGTCGCGGAGGTGGGGCAGGGACACGCGGGGGCGGGGGCTGTGGAGGCGGTGGGGGCCGGACCCAGGTGCCCAGCTTCACTTTCCAGCAACTGTTGCCTAAACTTTCTCCCCACGTCTCTGCGTCTCTGTCTCTCTCTGGCCCCCCCATCCCGCCCCATTTGCTCTCTCTGCGCTCCTGGCTGGTGGGTTACCCTCGACGGGTCCGGTAGCTCCTGGATGCCGTTCACGCCGTGGTCCTGGCCGGGGCCTCCGCGGGGCTCCGCGCCTTCCAGCCCGAAAAGGACGAGCTGCTTGCGGCCCTGGAAAGGACAATCCGCCCGGACGTGGACCAGATGCTGCGGCTGCGGGCGCGCTTGGCAGGAAGGTTGCGAGGTGAGGCCGGGGTCCGTGGCCTGGAGGGGCGCGGCCTATATGGGCGTGGCCTGACGGACGGGGCAGGGAGCCTGAGAGGATGAAGGGGAACAGAGTGGATAAGAGGGGCGGGGCCTAGAATCGGGGGGCCAGAAGACCAGGCAGGGGCAGGAGCCGAGAATGAAAGGGCGTGGCATGAGGGTGGGAGAATGGGCGTGGCTTTAAGGCTGGGACTCGAACCCGGCGGGATCAATAAGGAGGGCTCGGTCGTGGAAAGGGGATGCCTCTAGAAATGGAGCGGGTGAGACCGGTCTGGAGAGGGAAGGAGGCACTGATAGTGGCAGGTCTGACCCGGCTTGTCCAGTCAGACGGCGGAGGCGGCTCCCACTCTGCGCAGTTACAAAGAGAACCCGGCTGGAATCCAGACTCCGCCTCCCTGGCATGCGCCTTTGAACCGACCTCACCTCACTCGAAGCCTCCGTTTCTCACCTGTAAAATGGGGTAGAGGGGGTGCTCAGAGTCTGCGTTCCCATCCATCTCACCCTGCTGAGCCCAGGGTCTCCCCACCACCCCATTTGCGGAGCATCTTGCAGAGGAGACCCAGGGCAGTGTCTTCCACTCTCAGCCGAGATCCAGGGCCCCCTGGAGTCGTGCCTGCACAGGAAGGTGGATGTGCAGCTGCCCCGGATCACGCAGACGCTGCGGAACACAGTGGAAGCCGCGCTCGCAGCGGTGCAGACCCTCCTAGCCCAGGGCATGGACCGCCTGTGTCTCCACCTGCGTGGGAAACCCTCGGGCATGCGGTTGCGGAAAGAAGTGAGCTCTAGTGGGTGGAGGGGTTCATCGGGATCATGAAGTGTGTTAACTTCATGGAAGAGTTGCGTGAATCTTGCATCTCGTTTGACAAACGTCTCTTTTGAAAAGCCTTCTCTGAACTATTTTCTAGGCTGCTTTTTCCTTACTGTGGACCACCATGCTATGGTCATTGGGGCATAGTTTAAAACTTGCGGGGAAAGGAGTAAGATGGCAAGAGTAGGACTTTAGTAACAGTAGTCTGGAGTCACCTCACCACCCCCAACTCTTCCTCCTCCCATTTCTGTTTAGCCAGAGCCCACCCTGTCCCCCGCTCCATGCAGGTCAGCTCAGGTGTTCGGATCTTAAATGAGCACCTGCTATGTACCAGGAAACCTACAACTCCTTAAGCCTCCATTTCATAATCACTTTCTCTAGGAACTTCTCCTGGTCCCTCTGCATCTGCAGCTGCCCGTGCTTCTCTCCTCACGGAGGCATTTACACATCACTGTGGTCGATTGTTTACAGTTTATCTCCTCCAACGTTTCTGTGAGCTTCTTGAGGGCACACATGGTATTGGATGACTCTATTTTGCAGCCCCAGGGCCCAGCACAGAGAGGGCATCAGCTGTTGGGCATGGGTGCCACAAGGCCTGAATGTGCCCATTTCCTATCAGTCATGCCAGCACTATACATTATTATTTTTTCCAGGTTTTACCATTTTATGCCCACCATACCTCACTGTTACTTTTAGAGTGTGTGTGTGTGTGTGTGTGTGTGTGTGTGTGTGTGATACTTGAGGTGGGATGTGTTTCCATTTGTGTTTCTCCTTTGATGAATTGGCTGTGAGGTACTTGGCCCTACTTTTCCATCAGCTGATGGTATTTTTCTCACCTGACTGCCACTGGAGCACAGGTTTACTCATTTGGGGAGATGCCGTGGGACCCAGAGCTGATGCAGATCTGCTACCGAGAGGCTGAGAGGAGCCGGGGGCGCCTGAGGCAGCTGGTGGCACCGTTTGGCTTCCTTGGATCGCGAAGTCTGGTGTTTGGGGCCCAGGATCTCGCACAGCAGGTGAGGGTGAGTAGAAGGCTGCAAGGAGGGGAGGCAAGGACAGCAGCCTCTACTGAGCAGGTATCAAGTGTGTGCTGGGGAGAGTCTCCGTTGCCGGCCTCCCAGTAACATGAAGATGTGAGCTCATGACCAGGCAGTGACCTCCTGGGGTAGATAGGGCTGTGGTGGGGGTGCACAAGGTGCTATGGGAGCCCCAGTGAGGTGTCTAACCCATCTCTTGGGCTGGGAAGACTTCCAGGAGAGGAATTCCACGCTGTGGCAGCAGTGGGAGGAACAGAGAGTGGGCCATGTCCTGGAGAGAGGGCACAGTGTGTATACGAGCTGGGAAGTGAGAGAGCTTGTCTGCCTTTGGGGAAAATGAAGCAATTTAGAAACATCGGGTTGTAGGTTCAAGGGAGGACAGAAAGGTGGGAGATGTGCCGGTGAAGTAGGTGGGTAGATGGGTCAGGGCCCTGAGTATGGGGTTAAGAGTTTGGGCTCAGACCCAAGGGCAATGGGGAGCCACAGCAGGTGTGCGGCAGGATTGGGGCATGACCAAATTCAAGGTCAGGAAGCCCTGCCTGCCTTGGGGAGCAGGGGCTGTCGGGGGTAGGCAGGGAGGAGGCCTGAACCAGGATGGGCGTTCTTGGTGGAGAGAAGTGGGGTGTGTTTTGAAGGCCAAAGGGATGGGACCTGCTAATAGACATAGTGAGTGAAGGAGACAGGTGTCGAGAAGACCCAATGCTGCCTGGCTGGCACAGTTGTTCAATTTGTATGCTTTACAAGAGCACTCAGCCGAGGAAGCTAAACTCTGGCTGGCTTTCTGCTCTACAGGCTGAGGACCCTGGCACCATCCTCCAGAGGGGAGGGTGCTTTCTGCCAGTTTGCACATAGATCCCCCTGGATTGGATGACTCCTCGGTCCTAAGAGGAAGGTTTACTATTTCTTGAGACAAGAAAGAGATTGAGGGGAAGTGGCTGGTAGGGAGAGGTTGGATGCTGAGAAGGGGCCAGTTGGGCAGAAATCAGGCCACACTCTGATAAGACCAGAGTGTGGATTCCTAGGGGTCATCCCAGTTCCTTCTCCCACAGCTCATGGCCGACGCCGTGGCCACCTTCCTGCAGCTGGCTGACCAGTGTCTGACCACGGCCCTGGACTGCAACCAGGCTGCTCAGCAGCTGGAGAAAGTCAGGGGGCGTGTGCTGAAGGTGAGGTCCATGGGGAGGGCATGGGCAGGGGCCTGGGTGCCCAGATGGCCGCTGGACCAGCCGCTGTGTGTGTCGTGCAGAAGTTCCAGTCAGACAGTGGCTCAGCACAGAGGAGGTTCATCCGCAGGTGGCAGATCTGCATTTTTTTGCCATTTGTGCTGAGCCAGCTGGAGCCAAGCTGCAAATTGGTGAGTGAATGGGGCACAGGCAGGCAGGTCCTGTAGGGTGACAAACCTACAGAGCACTCTCTCCCTCACAGAACCACTGTGACAATTAGAGACTTTTGTTCCCTGAGCTCTGGGGCTCCTCTGGGCTCCCACAATGCCTTCTGTTTCTCCCATGGCAGCGCCCAGTTTCTGCCAATTGAAAGCTTGGGTGGGGGGCCTGTGCGTCACATACTGGCCGATGACACAGGCTTCAGAGAAGGAGGAGGCAAAGAGGGAGCGTGTGTGTGTGTGTGTGTGTGTGTGTGTGTGTAGGGGTGCCAAGTGGTCCTGGAGGCTTTCCTTGAGAAGATGACACTTGAGAAGCAGCCACCTGAAGGCATGAGCCGTGTCCTGGGGAAGGGCATTTCAGGCAGAGGGCATAGTATGTGCAAAGGGCCTGAGGTAGGCCTGTGCCTGATATATTGCGGGAACGGTGAGGAGGCCAGTGTGGCCGGAGCTCAGTGAGTGAGGGGGTGGAAAAGAGATGGGGGGAGAGATCACAGGGACCTAGCCACACAGGGCTTAGGGGCACCAGGCAGGGGTTCGCCTCAGGTGCTAACAGCCTCCTCTAGAGAAAGTAACTGTGGGGGGTCCTACTAGAGACACCTGTGCCATTCCTATGGGATGTGCTTTGTTTCATCAATCTGCACAGCAACCCAAGGGAATATGTGTCAAGGAATCCATTTTAAAAATCAGGAAAGTAAGGCTCAGGGCCCCCCAGCTACTCAGGATCAGGGCTGGAGCTGGGACCCACGATGCATCCCACCCCTCAGCCCGTCGCCTCCCCCACCTCCGTCCCAGGAGCTGCCTGAGTTTGAAGGGGATGTCCTTGCTGTGGGCAGCCCAGCCCTGACCATCGAGGGCATCTACGAGGATGTCATCCGGGGGATCCTGCTGCAGAGGATTGATAGAGGTGAGTCATACCCCTTATGGCTCAGGAGAGTCTGGTGACCCCTGGCTGTGTATCCTAAGCTCTACCAGGGTCCCCATCACCTTACTTGTGAAACTAGCCCTTTGACTTTGGGTCCCCAGGGGATCTTAGGTGGATGAGCGTAGAGGGGCAGTGATGGAAGCTCTGAAAGAGAGGGCATTGGAGTGAGGTTCTGAGGGGTGTGTAGGAGTTCTCAGGACGAGTGGAAGGAGGCAAAATTCAAAAACTGTGGATAGACATTCACATATAACTATTAAACCATCACTGCCTATGTTTCTGCGACATTGAGGCCCCAAGAGTTCTTGGACTTGGTGCAGGCCTCTCAGGATCTCCTGCCCTGGGAAAGAGCTCCAGAACCATCTCTTCTCCCTCCTGCCTTGTCTGTTTGCACATGACCCAAAGCCTGACTCCTGAGACGTGTGCATTAACTGGGGGCTGAGCAGTATGCCATGGTGATTCAGGGAATATCATGGCATCCACATGGCTGGTGCAGAGGGAGGGAAGAGGAACGGAAGACGAGGAGGCTGGAGGCTGCCGAGGCAAATGTGCAGGGCCTTGAATGACAGGTAGAGGAATTTAGACATTTTGGGACAGGCAATAGGGAGTCATGGAGAGTGTGTGAGCAGGGGGCGACAGTGGCCAGACTGAAAGCGAGGGAGGAGGCTGAGGGCATGGTCCTGGGGACAAAGGATAAGCCTGAGCAGGAGCAGCCACCAAAAGGAAGGAGCCTAGTTATGGGGACAAGGCAGGAGTAGAGGTGCCAGAGTTGCTGGCCTGGGGTGTCACTGAATACATGGGAAGGGCCACAACTTGGGGATGGAGTGTAGAGAAAGGAGAGGCATCTCAGGGGAGTCTGTGTTTGAAGACCACAAAGAGGAAGAAGGGACACAGACAGAGCAGTTTGAGAGGTTACAGCAGGGTTATGGGAGCCAGGAAGTAAGAGTGAGGATGTGTGCTGGGTCCGTGGGTGGCCAAACAAAAAGAACTGAGTTCCCTTAGAACAGGGGACACTTTGAATGGAAAAAGGCTATTCTCTGACTGGAAAAAAAAAAATCCAGAAACAGGTAACCCCAGAGTTTCCATTCCTAGAGGTTTTCCATGTCCTTAGGTGGTTTGATCTTCAACTGATTGTACCATCTGCTTGGAGTACCATGTTGGGAGGTGGAGCTGGTAGCTTCTGGCTCAGTGAAGATATTGGGGATCGACTAGCAATGTCTGCCACAGGCACAGGGATGGAGACAGGCGCGTGTGAGCCACCTGTTTAGGGTTCCTGGTTGAGACATTTCCTCCATCCTTTGCCCTCTTGTGGCCCCTTTGGGAGAATGCATGGAAGCCCTTTGATGCTGGGGCTTCTTCAGGTGGATCCAGGGGGTTATTTGTTGTTTCAGAATTGAAAAAGGCCCTTGGTGCCAGCGATGTGTCCTGTGCTCTGGATGGCTGCTCGGAGGCCCCATGGGACCAGGAGGGAGCAGGTGAGGACCTCACAGTTTCTTGGGCCATGTCAGCTGGGGGTAGAGGAGCCTGCATAGGGTGTACGGGATGGTTGAAAGTGTAGGTTCTTGGATGGAACAGCATCCACCTGTCTTCTGATGTGGCTGGGCTGGCCAAGCTTGTGGTGAACAAGAGTGGTGGAGAGTCACAGAGACTGTTGGAGCCACAGAGGGACCCTCTAAGCCCAGGCTCTGACATGCACATGGATTTGTGTCCCATTTCTTCTGGCCAAAACTCAGTGGGGCTTCTCCCAGCATCTACTGGTTCCCAACACTGGCAAGAAAGATTGTGGTGATAGTGGCCTTGAATTCACCATGGGCAAGGGCTCCGCAGGATGGGAGCAGGGATTCTGGAGTGGCTCAGAGCTTAATCCCCTTGGAAACTGATGCTATGGGAGCCTTAGGAACTCACCCAGCTAAACTGCTCCCATGTTCTTCACCCACAGAAACTCTGAGATATTAGATGTGTGTTGTTTTCAGCTGCTATCCTTTGGGGCCATTCGTTACATAGCTATGGTTAACTAATACATTCCCCGGAAGATCTGGGGCAGCATCGCATAGTCAGTTGCTGCAGGTAAACTGATGAATATTCATACTAACTGGGATAAATGAAGATTAAATAGTCTTGCAAAGACTTCTGGGTGTCAGAATATTTTGGGGTGTGCAATTGGTGATGAGATTGTGGGAGGGTCCCTTAATCCGTTTAACCAGTATCTAAGTGATAATGGGTGTTTTGCTTCTAGTCTTACCCTCTAACGGGTATGCCACAGGCGATAACCTGGTATGTACTTTTCAGGCAAGTGTAGATCTCTGTAGGTAAATCCCCCAATGTGAAATCTCAGGGTTTAGAGTACGTGTGCTTGTCATTCCAGTAGTGGCCTCCAGAGCTCTCTCCACCAGCGTGTCTCACCTGGTGTCCCTCACCTGTGTGCAAGTGGCCCATTTCCCCACAGGCTGCACAGGCTGTCAGCTGACTTGTAATTTCTCATACCTTATATGTGGAAAATAGTGTCTTGGCCTCATTTTAATGAGCATGTCTTCTTAGAGGTGAAGATGAGCATATTTTCATGTGTTTAGGAGCTGTTTTTATCTCCTCTGCAAAGTTCCATTCCTCTCCTTGGATCACTTATATTCTGGGTGCTTATAAATTTCTATTACGTTTTTATAGCTAATCTCCCATTTACTGATCATTTATTATGTGCCAGGCATTTAATTCCAATTTTGTGGGCATCTTTATGAGACTTTCCATTTTACAGATGAAGAAACTGAGGCTCAGAGAGAGACTTGCTCCAGGCAGCCAGGCTCCTGCACTGAGGTCCAGCCACTCTGCCCACTGTCGCCTCCAGGGACATTACGGAGCTGAATCTTCGCTCACATCCATCTTCATTACCAACGGATAAATGTCTACTGGTGGACTTTCTGAGTCATATGCACCATTTCAAAGCTTTTATAACCCCCTCACCTCCACCTCACTCATTTTCAGAAACGCCAAGCCTTTTATACTCCCACCAGCAGTATTTGTGCTTATTCTCCATATCCCTTCCAAACACTAGGAATTTTCATTAAAAAAAAGTCAATTTGATAGGCACACACACATTTCATTTTCTTATTTTGAGTTTCTTTGATGACTAAAGTGAACCTAAAAATATGTTTATTGGCCATTTATATGTTTGTGGGATTTTTAAAAATTGAATTGCCTGTTCATGGTTTTACCTACTTTTTCCTTCAGGAGATTTTATCTTTTTCTTATTGATCTCTAATGACTTTTTGTATATTAAGGATATTAATAATGCTTTGTTATCCAGGTTACAGATATTTTTTCTCAGCTTGCTGTGGGCCTTTGGGTTTATTTACTCGCTCCAAATCTTAACTTGGTATCAAGTTGAGAGAGAGCTTTTACTGACTTCCTTCTTCTTGCCAGAAAAATCATCTGTCCTCTCAAGTTTGGCAGCTACTCCACATCACAAGCCTTCCAGCTGTTTCCGGAGCATGTTCCGGAGGGATTTCCCCAGCATTCTTTAAGGTTCAGCTTTCAGAAGGGGACCCACACACTCCATGGAGATGGTTTCCTTCCATTTTTGTC
This sequence comes from Rhinolophus ferrumequinum, assembly GCF_004115265.2. Taxonomy (NCBI): domain Eukaryota; kingdom Metazoa; phylum Chordata; class Mammalia; order Chiroptera; family Rhinolophidae; genus Rhinolophus; species Rhinolophus ferrumequinum. The sequence continues at coordinate 50,645,228 of NC_046301.1, forward strand.
CTGGAGTTTTCAGCCTCCCACAAGAGAGTAAGATTTTCCTCACGTTTCCTGACTTTTCCCCTCCACTTCTGTCTTCTGAAATACATTTGCACCTCACAGCCTAGTCTAGCTGGCTTCTTTTGACCCAGGATGTAGACGTTATTCCGGAAAAATTGCAGCAACCAGAATTGTCACCCTGCCAACTTTGAGAAAACCACTGTTTGCCCTTGAGTCTAAATCCTTGCAGTCTTTTCTCAGTGTATCAGGGGATGAGATGTACTTGTCACCCTGTTTTTCTTGATTAATATGAAAGATTTTTCCTTGCCAGGTCCATAGAGTGTACATTTGTTTTTGCCTTTTTATTATGGAACATTTCAAACATCCCCCCAAAGCAGAGACGTCCTGTGCCCCTATCGGCAGTGACCCAGTTTGGCTCCATCCCTTTTCCTCCACTCAGAATCAATCATATAACCAACCAGTAAAGATTGGGCTGCATTTCTGAAATATTCAGCCACAAACTTTATAATTGCTGTAGAAACAAATCAGAAAACAGAAACAAAGGAGAGAAAAGTAATTGGAGGAAGGGGATGGACGGGGAAGAGCGTGAAGAGAAGGACGGGTGAGTGTCACCTGACTCCATAGATATGCGGCAGATTTGGGGCTTTTCTGTTCAAGCTCACTGCCCCATCTTGCTTTGTCCCTTGATGGACAGCCAGGACACACAATCTGTGCCCTGGATTTTATTCAATAATATTAACACCCTGATACCCACACATTAATATATATTTGAGCATCATTCTTAAAATTGAATTTTTAAGAATGACCTCAACATTAGAAAACACATTCGAGTATTGGAAAACAATACCCTGGGAGCGTTTCTATGGTAAGGCCCATTCTGCCTCCAGAGTGCATGCTCAGTACCGTGCATCACCTGGCTCCATCTTCACACCAACCCCTCGGGGTCCGTATGACCCCATTGTACAGATGGACATACTGAAGCTCACACAGCGAGCCCAGGTGGGGGATGTATTGGAAGCCAGGTCTAGTTGTGCCAGGGCCCAGGTGTTTTTAATACACAACATTCCTCTAGGACATGCCAGTGAGGTCGGGGACCCAGGATGGTAAAACCCACGATGCAGGCAGGGAAACAGGCTCGGATCTTTCGGGTTCCAAACCAGATCCTAACTATTTAGGCCTGCCTGGTGGCACAGCCGGGGCTTGTACAAATGGAAGTTGGACGGCGCATCAGATGAAAGTCCCAGCGGGAGCAGTCGCCCAGAGAGGGGGAAGATTCTGAGCTCTGTGCCTTTAAGGTGGGAACGGGGCGGGGCGTCACGAGCCCGCCTGTCGTCTAACGTCAGTCCGGGCGGGCGGTGACTACCGAGAGTAAGCTGCGCTCTGAGTCTTTAAGCCTGTCGCGAGGCAGGGCCTGGGAGGCGGGCCCTGATGGCTGATTCACGCCAGGCGCCCTCTTCCTCTTTAAGGCGAGCGGCTGGGGCGAGGCCCTGACGGCCCCTTTAAGGCGCGTCCCACGTCCGCCGGTAGAAAAGCGGCTTAAAGGAGACGCGTGGCGCGATGGCGGCGGCCCCACGCGCGTGCAGGCGGCGCGGGCAGCCGCTCCCAGCGCTGCTGCTGCTGCTGCTGGCGCTGCACCCTCCCGGGGGCCCGCCGGGCGCCGCCGCCTACTTCCCGGAGGAGCGCTGGACCCCGGAGTCACCGCTGCAGGCGCCGCGCGTGCTCATCGCGCTGCTGGCGCGCAACGCGGCCCACGCGCTGCCCGCCACGCTGGGCGCGCTGGAACGGCTGCAGCACCCGCGGGAGCGCACGGCGCTGTGGTGAGCACGGCGCCGCCGGCCGCGTCCGGCCCGCTGCCCATTGGCGGGTCCACGCCGCACCCTGCCTGCTGTCCTGGCACCGGGCAGGGCGGGCGAGACTCACCCGTGTCCTCTGCCTGCTGTCCATCGGGCAGGCCAGACCCACGCGTGCCTTTTGCTTCTTGCCCCCATCTGGTGGACCAGACGCAAGAGAGCCCTCTGCTTGCTGTCCCCCTCGGGTCGGCCGGACCCACCCGTGCCCTCTGCCTGCTGTTCATCAGGCAGACCAGACCCACGCGTGCCTTTTGCTTCTTGTCCCCCATTGGGGGAGCCAGACCCACGAGTGCCCTCTGCCTGCTGTTCCCCCTCCCCCATAAGCATGGGCGGACCCTTACTCTGCTTTCTGGCCTCTTTAGGGTGGTTTCTGGCCACTGTCCTGCCCGCTGCCCGCCACCCCACCCCCATGAGGGCAGATCCAGTACCACACCCAGGACAGGCCTTGCTGTCTGGGACTGACCCCTAACCCCCTTTGGAGCACACAAAGAAGGGGACCTCCAAAGTAGGGGAACCTGGAGCCCCCCTTTGTTGGGTTGTTGCGGTGGCCCATATTGCACTTCCACTAACTGAATTATCTTTCTGCTCCTGCTGTTGCACTGCCCCTGAACCCAGCCTGTATCAGGTTTTCTGACCAGAGTAGGCTGATGGGTTGTGTGTGGGGTAAGTGGACGCTTTCTGGAAGGGGAATGGGGCAGAGCCATGAACAAGTCTGGTGATTTCCTGCCTCAGCGTCCTCACCTGGAAAAAGGGAGTATTCATATAACTGGTTGGGTTTGTCTTTGAAGGTAAACCAGTTAATGGGTGTGAAGCCCTGTGCCTGGCATCATGGGTTGGTGCTCAGTGACTAGAGCTGTGGTTATTACTGTCATCACTGCTGTCCTTGTTGTCAACTTAGTGACAGTTCCCTAGGGAGAACAGCTCTGGTCAAACTAGAGTCCCAAATGTCCCTCTTCCCTCCTTCCTAGATTCCCCAGCCTGGATAATCCAAGCACACAGTTGGTGCTTAAGAAATATCTGTTGAATGAATGAGTAACCACAGCCTGCTCTGAGTTGGTGTCGCTCATAGGAGGGACTCACCGAAGGTGGGGTGGGACCGTATGATGTATTTGTATTTTTATTAAATCACACATAGTCAGTACTGAACATTCTTATAAGATCCTAGATGCTCAATAGTACTAACAGTGTCATGTGTTTTTCTAAAATTAGCTTGTTTCATCCCCTTGGAAATATCCACACTGCTGTGTTACAGACGAGGAAACAGGAACAGGGAGGGGAAGTCCTTGCCCAGGGCTGTGTAGCTGATGGCAGGCTGAGCCCTGGGTCTGAGCCCAGGTGCTGGGCTGCTGCCCTGTCCTGCCTTTGTCTCCCCGACCTCACTGACTGTCTCCTTCTGCCCCCAGGGTGGCCACAGACCACAACTTAGACAACACGTCCACGGTGCTGCGGGAATGGCTGGTGGCCGTGAAGAGTTTGTACCACTCTGTGGAGTGGCGGCCAGCAGAGGAGCCCAGGTGAGCCCCAGGCCCTGCCCTGCGCCCTCCCAGTCTGACTCTCCTGCACCCCTGCGCACACACCCTCCATGACTCCCCATCATCTTGCGACAGAACCCTAGCGCCTCAGGCTCTGACCCTCCAGCTGAAGTCTGCAGCCTTAAGCACCAGCTCTGGCTACTCTGACCCACCCTAAGCTTCACAATGGGTCATAATCCCCCGCTCACAACCTTTGTCCCAGTCCTTTGCCCCAGCCATTCCCTCCACCTAAAATTCTCTTACCCCCATGTCTTTTGGGTGACACCCACTGCTTCGTTCCCAGTCTCACCATCAACCCAACACCAGCTCTCCTGCAGTTTGGACCCTGGTTTCTGTCACTCATTCAGGGTTTATGTCTGTACCCACCCACTACTCAGACCAGATTCTAAGTCTGAGAGAACAGGTTCCAAGTTTCTTTTGCTCTGTGTTCTCTCCCAGCGGCTCCCACTCTCCTGAGCTTTCTTCCTGCTCTACAGATTGCCTGGGGGTTCTCCCCTCTGTGCCTTGGTACCTGCCATGCCCCCTGCTGGGGACACATCTTCCTCCTCCTATTTTCTTACTTGCTTCCCCCTCCCCTTCAGATCCAGTTTATCCATCCCCTCCTCCAGGAAGCCCTCTCTGACCACCCCACAGCCTAGGCTCTCTCTAGGTTCCAACATTACATGTGCTTCCCACATCACAGCTGCCTCTCTGCAGGTCCTACCCGGATGAGGAAGGCCCTAAACACTGGTCTGATTCTCGCTATGAGCACGTCATGAAGTTGCGCCAGGCAGCCCTGAAATCGGCTCGGGACATGTGGGCCGATTACATCCTGGTAAGTTTTCCGGCTACGGATCACAAGGTGTGTCTAGAGTGTCGGAAGGGAAAGCAGAGCAGTGGGTATGGAGACCATCCTTAACCCTATTTTATAGAGAGGGAAACTGAGGCTTGAAAGGGGATGTGAGTTGTCAGAGGGGACCCAACTGGTTAGTTGGAAGAGCTGGGATTCTATATGGGACCCCTGGGTTCCTAACCATTAGATTGTGTCCACAACTGTCCTTGTGATTGGACACTTGGGTCGTCTTCACTTTTACCACCATTACCAGTGACCCCAGATCTCCACACACTGGTGACAGCAACCTCTGGGTCACCTCGAGAAGCACGAGGATGGGTCAGGGCCTGGGAGCCTTGGCGACACTGAGCTGCCGAGGCCTGATTTTCACTTCCTCCTTATGGGCCGGCATTGCCTCTGGAAAGAAGGAGAGGGTTGAGTGTTGAAGGCAGTAATGTTGGATAAGTGCCCAGAGGCCACGGGCCTTCCTGTCCGCTTGACCTGGGCATGACCCCCTCCCCTGGTGTGGATGGAGAGAGCATTGATGGCAGCTGGGGTGTTTAGACACAGTGATGCCAGCCTGACTGCCTGTGGCTGGTTTTGTGTCCATGCCAGGCTCCAGGCTGAGGTCTGTACCTTCTTTATTTATCAATCAACACACATTTAGAAGCCCCTCCCAGTGCCCTGTTGCTGGGCCCTGGGGGCGCAGTGATGATCTGCACAGGCTGAACCTCACCTTTCTAGTGTCCTGGGAAAGGTGGAACTGATGAGAAAGTAAACCAAACAGTGAAGAAACATCAGAAGGCAGCCAGTGCTGGGACAAAGTTGTAGAAAGTTGTAGAAAGGCCTGTCAGTGTCCTGGGGCTACCGGAACAAAGTCCTACACTGGGGAGTTTAAAACAGCGGAAATGTGTTGTCTCACAGTTCTGGAGGCTGGAAGTCAAATCCAGGTGTCAGCAGGGCTGTGTTTCCCCCAAAAGCTCCAGGAGGGCATCCTTTTGCCTCTTCCAGCTTCAGGTGGCTCTAGGGGTCCTTGGCTTGCGGCTGCGTCACTCCAATCTCTACCTCTGTGGTCACATGGACTTCTCTTCTTCTAAGGTCACCAGTCATTACATTTAGGGCCCACCCTTATCCAGTATGACCCCATCTTTTTTTTTTTTCATTTTCTTTTATGTTTTATTAGTTTTAGGTGTACAAAACAATGTAATAGACATTTATTTACACCCCTCACAAAGTGGTAACCCTCCTCCCCCAATCTACTCGCCCTCTGATGACCCCATCTTAACTTACATCTACAAAGACCACATTTCCAAATAAGGTGACAGTCACAGGTACCAGGGGTCAGCACTTCACCATATCTGTTTGGGGGGCTTACCATTCAACCCACAACAGATGGCATAATCAGGGTGCGTGATGAGTGAGCAAAGTTGGGGGACCTCCGTTAGGAGGGGACCCTAGCAGACACCTGAGGGACCAAAGGAACCAGCCTTGGGGGAAGCTGGGGGACAGTATCTGAGGCAGAGGGAACAAAGCAGGCAGCAAGGAGGCGGCCAGTGTAGCTGGAGTGGCGTGATTGAAGGGGCAGTGCAGGGAGTGGCACTGAAGTCATGGGTCGGGGCAGGCCTATGCAGACTGAGGGAGAGCTTTGGCTTTTTCTCTGGTAATGGGGAGTCATGAGGGTGTGTGAGCAGGGGAGGGCTGTGTTCTGAGCCCCTGTGACTACGGTAGGGGCTGGGCCTGTGTGGGGCAGGGCTGTGAAGAAAGGCAGGTAGGTTCAGGATGCATGCTGAGGCCGAGGGGACAGGCCCTGCTTGGGGCCTGGATGTGAGGGTGCTCAGCCTCTGGCCTAAGCCCCTCGGGAAGGATAGAGCTGTCCTCTGGGAGGAGGAAGACTCCTCCTGAGGGCCCTGTAGGTTGATGGCTCATCAGACCATTTTACAGATGGGAACGTGGAGGCTTAGAGAGGGAGGTTTCAGCCTGCTGGCTGGGGTCTGGGAACCAGTGAGGCACAGAGGTAGGACTGGCTGTGCCTGGCACCATCCCAGCCAAGGCCACCCTGTCTGTTTTGCTTTCATGGTTTGAGGTTGGCTGGTTTTTACTTTTTTTTCTCAGCAAACCTGGGTAGAACTCAAGGTGTTGGTTCAAAACTCAAAGCAGCTTTTGACACACCATATTATTTTTGAAATTGGGGAGTTTGGAAATCCATGTTTTTTGGGGGGAATGTGAAATCGTTTGTCCAATTATTATTAAAAGGGCCTCTTTTTTCTCTTTTTGCACATACTGTGGATATTACTTGTAAGAAAATATACAAAAAAAAATGAGCTTCAGAAATTAAAAAACAAACCTTGTAATCTTACCTCAGAGATTCACTTTCTGGCTTTTTTGTGTGTGTTATTTAATTGAGGTGTAATTCACATAACACAAAATAAACCATTTTAAAGTAGTATTCAGTTCAGTGCTTTTTCGCAATGTTGTACAACCATCACCTCTATGTAGTTCCAGAACATTTCTATCACCCCAGAGGGAAGTCCCGTCCCCATCAGCAGTCACTCCCCCTTCCCTCTCTCCCCCAGCCCCTGGCAACCCCTTACCTGCTTTCTGTCTCTGGATTTGTCTGTTCTGGACATTTTATATCAATGGAATCTTACACCATGTGGCCTTTTGTGTCTGGCTTCTCTCACTCAGCATGATGTTTTCAAGGTTCATCCATTTTGTAACGTGTCAAAGCTTCCTATTGTTTATGGCTGACTAATAGTCCATTGTGTGGATGGACCACATTTTGTTTATCTGTTCATCCATTGTTGGACACTTAGGTTGTTTCCACCTTCTGGCGATTGTGAATAATGCTGCTATGAACATGGGTGTACAAGTATCTGTTCGGGTCCCTGTTTCCAGTTCTCTTGGTCTGTACCCAGGAATGGAATTGCTGGGTTACAAGATAACTCTATGTTTAACTTTTTGAGGAACCTCCAGACTGTTCTGGCTGTTTTTACTGCATATTTATTCAGAGGTCACAAATCTAAATGTCCTCAAGGGGCTGGGTGGGGAATATAACACAACCACATGGCTTGTCCTAAAGGGCAGCCCCCTCCCCTCTCCAGCCGCTGGTTGCCATGTGGAGATCCTGTTCCCACGGTGCCAGAGAAGCCTGGAATTCTAGTTTATGCTGTTGTTTCCAGCAAGGGATCCAAATGTTCTAAAAATCCTGCGTGGGTAACAAAAAGTATTATCTGTGGACCAGATGCATTTTTTTTTAAAAAACCCACCTGCTAATAGTTCTGTAATATACCGTGACCTGTGTGTTTTTACATGCCGGTACACAGGAACGTCCTTACTGAATCGATTTATGTGGTGTAGTTTTCAATTGTGGCGGGATAGAGCCAGAATTTCTCTAGCTGATTCGTTGAAGTCTTCCTTCAAACGCTGCTAGACTCCTGGGCCGTTCGTTCCCAGTTCATGTGACAAACAACACGACAGCACCCATCCTGGTGTGGGCTTTCTGGAAGGTGTTGGTGACACACGGTTTTGTGGGGACCAGCCGGCCTCTCCCCACCATGGTGATCCTGGTCATGGTTTGATGAATTTCCTTCCAGGCTTTTTCTTTTGCTGCAACAAGCAAGTTACCATCTTTTTACCCCGACGTTAGAGGTATTAAAAGAAAAAAAAAGTTCCTGCTTCTATAAACTTTTTATTGGTATCCAGCTCACAAAGAAAAAAGTGTGTTGCTCCAGGCCACTCCCCACAGAGGTGGCCTCTGTCCCAACTGCCCTCATGGACCAGCTCTGCCCATTGTAAAAGTTCCCATAAGTGGGGCCACATGACATGCCCTGTGTCATGTCTGGTGTCACGTCAGCGCTGTGTCTAGGACCCATTAGTGTTGCTATGTGTTGTGCGGTCCGTTCCTGCTCCTTCCTCCGCACCCTGTTTCATTGTGTAAATATAACTCGGCTAGTTACTAAGGGCAGAGCCAGGGTGGCTGCCAGGGCCGCGCATGCTCCTCCAGGTTCCCCAGACCCCGAGGACTTCACAGCCATTCTGAGCTGTGGCCTAGCCCGGTCACTCCCGTGGCCCACACTGATGCTGAAATGGATGTGTTGCAGTTTGTGGACGCAGACAACCTGATTCTGAACCCTGACACGCTCACCCTGCTTATCGCGGAGAACAAGACGGTGGTGGCGCCCATGCTGGATTCCCGGGCTGCGTATTCCAACTTCTGGTGTGGGATGACTTCTCAGGTCAGGGGGCTGCTGGGGTGGGGTGGGTGCCAGAGGGTGGTGGGGACAGGGCTTAGCAAGTAGGGGCCTCACTTACCATCACACCACCTCATGGCAAGCGTTTCCCAACGCAGTCCATGCGGCAGGGTCCATGTTTGTGTCCTCTCCTTCCCTCTTCTCAGTTACTGAGGAAGAAAGAGAAACAGAGAGAGGAAGTGACTTGCCTAAGCTCACACAACTAGGAAGTGGTGGTGCCTGGATGGGACTTCAGGCACAGCTTGATCCAGGTGTTCCAACAACATTCCTGTCTTCCTCCATCCCTCGGTGGCTTCATTTTTCAGACTCCTGGGGAATGATCCCCACAGCATCTAGCCAAAGTCCTCTTTGATTGGGCCTTGTCCAGTCTCTCCCATTACCCATGAACCCCTTACTAAAGCTAAGAACATGTTAGGCTCTGATTGGCCAGGCCTGGGCCACACGTCCCACCTCAGGGTTGAGGCTGGGGTTGCAGCCAAAGCCAGGGGAAAGAAGGGGTGGGTGCTGGGGTGGGAGCCATGCCAGGGGAAGGGGGCTGGGCGGCTGGAGCCAAGAGGCTGACCACATCCTGTCTCCTCATGTCTTTTTGTTTTTAACTGACATGCAATTCTCAAAAGATAAAACTCACCATTTTAAAGTGAAGAATTCAGTGGCTTTATTTCTTTTAAATGTCATAGAAATCTAAAGGTTATGTGCCAACAACTCTAATTTGTAAAGGGCATGAGGAAGAGAGAGGCCAAGCTTGTTCCGCAAGCTTTTAAAACTTCTAAATTGAATTGATGTTCAGTTTCTATGTAAATCAAAAGCTGTCAAATGTCCAGTCCTTTTTTCAGCTTTTTAATTTCCCCCTTCAAATACTGCATTTCTGAACTGAAGTGGGTTTCTGAACAACCAGAGCTGGGTCTGCAAGTAGGTGGCTGTTTCCCTTTTATCTGCCAGTGTCCCATCAGCTGAAGCTCTGGTTGTGGAAGCTGTCACTGAATACACCCAGAGCCCTGTGCTCAGGGAATGCCCACTGCAGCCAGGAGCTGGCACGCAGGCCTTGCTCTCCAGGTGTTCCATGCCTCACATTGCCCTGGGCTTCCAGCTTCACCTTGAGGCACCTCTATGCAGAACTCTGCCCCTTCCCTGCAGGGCTATTACAAGCGCACTCCTGCCTACATCCCCATCCGAAAGAGGGACCGCAAGGGCTGCTTTGCGGTTCCCATGGTGCACTCGACCTTCCTGATAGACCTGCGGAAGTCGGCCTCCAGGAACTTGGCCTTCTACCCTCCACACCCTGACTATACCTGGTCCTTCGATGACATCATCGTTTTTGCCTTCTCCTGCAAGCAGGCAGGTGAGCCCTCAGGGGTTTGCTGTCATAGAGGCTTCATCTGGCTGGTTCTTTGGGATCGTGTTGAGCAAATCCAGACAGCCCACGGCAGATTCACAGGACCAAAACTGCAAGGTGCAGGGGTGGCTTCAGGTGTGGCTGTATCCAGGTGTTCAGATGATGTTCCTAAGACCCATTCTTTCTCCAGCCCTGGTTTTCCCCCTCCCAGGTCTTTCGGGCCTATTTATTGAAGGTTATTTCCACTTAATATTTTCCTATATTCTCCCAATTTTCTGTAGTTGAACATAATTATTTCCTAATTGTATAATTAGGGGGAAAAATGTTTTAGAGAGAAAGAACACAGCCATATGCTGACCTGTCATTTACTCTAAACCAGGGGTTGGCAAACTGTTGTCAGAGGGCCAAATCCAGCCCACCATCTGTTTCTGTACAGCTACAAGCTGAGAATGATTTTTATATTTGTAAATGGTTGGGAAAAAATGAAACTCAGGGTAGTATTTTGTGACATCTGAAAATTATACAAAATTCAAATTTCAGTGCCGGTAAAGAAAGTTTTATCAGCATGCAGCCACATCCATTTATTTACGAGGTCAGACAATTAAGTTCACGAACTCATCCTAGAAAAAGTGCTACATACCTCATTGCTGAATATCACTACGGTCACCTTCGAAGTACTCCCCTTGGGAAGCTGCGCACCGACACTAGCGCCTAGTCCACCCTTCAAAGCAATTTTGGAACTCTTTTTCTGGAATGGCCATCAGAGCTGTCATCATATTACTCTTGATGTCCTGAATGTCATCAAAATGTCTTCCTTTCAATATTTCCTTTATCTTCTGGTATAGAAAGAAGTAGTTGGGGGCCAGATCACGTGAGTAGGGAGGGTGTTCCAATACAGTTATTTGTTTACTGGCTAAAAACTCCCTCACAGACAGTGCCGTGTGAGCTGGTTCATTGTCATGATGCAAGAGCCATGAATTGTTGGCGAAAAGTTTAGGTCGTCTAACTTTTTCATGCAGCCTTTTCAGCACTTCCAAATAGTAAACTTGGTTAACTGTCCAGTTGGTACAAATTCATAATGAATAATCCCTCTGATACCAAAAAGGGTTAGCAACATCGTTGTACCAAGTTCGCAAACTTAATTGTCAGACCTTGTAGGTGTCCTCTGTGTCTGCTTTCATGTTCCAAGGGCAGAACTGAGTTGTTGAGACAGAAACCATTGGGCCAGCAGCCTAAAATATATATACCATCTGGCACATTACGGAAAAAGTTAGTTAAAATGTAAATCTTTTTCATTGAGTTTCTCACTTTATAAAAATTTAAACCATCCAGAAAAGGACAAATGCAGATGGAGGAAATGTTACTAATGTCTTGTCCAGCTGCATTCCCTTTTTGAGCAGAAATGTGCATCTTTACTATTCCCCCATTGTTTTGTGGTTTACTTTGTCATAGAATCCTCGAGTCAGTGGTGGCGCAAGGCGCTTGTTAACAGTTCTGGAATTTGTTGATATCTCACCTGCTAGCGGGAACGCCTGTTCTGGCTCCATGTCCCAGGTGGAGATCTGAGCGGTCTCTGCTGGTTGCTGGGAACAGTGGGACTCTAATGCTTTGGCCCCACGCTGGGCTGTGAGGCTGATGCTATGGTTGGAGGCGGCCACTGCCACCTTATTGCTCTGTTTTCATTTTTTTTTTTTTTTTTTTTAGGTTTTGGAAATAACATTTATTTTTTAAAAGTTAACATGTGCATATAATAAGAAAGTGAAAACACAAGACAAAGTCATAATCACAAGCAGTTTAGTTTGATGTGTCCTTCTAGGTCCTGTGTGTATCTACACAACTAAGCTTCCATTTTTATGTAATTAAGATTGTATAGTTATGTATCAAGCTTTTTCACACATATGAATATTTACTATTTCAAAATCCCAAAACTATGAGTATTTTGATAACCAAGAACACACTACACCAACTCAATCTGGAAAAAAAATGTAATCCTGCCTTTCTTGGCGACAAAAATTTCATAAAGGATAAAAACGGCAACAGGCCTCTATGATAAAGATATTGGCAGAGTTACAATTAAAATACTGCATTCCCTTAATATTCAATTAAAAATGAGACATAAAGCAACAGAGTACACAAAGTATTCTAAGAGAATTCATTATGATCTACACTTTTAAAATATTAACGAGGCAAATTTCCACGGAAATACTTAAGTGTATTTCGATAGTAAAGCCAACAAATGCACGCACATCGGTCGTTATCACAATGTAAATACGAACACATCTGCATACATCCCTCCCTCTATCCTTCCTTCTGCCCCTCTTCCGCCAACCTCAAGAACAAGTCTCATGAACAAGTCGGACGTCCATTTCTCAGAGATGGTTTAACAATTCCATGTCCAAGCTGCCTCTTTTCTAGCAATTGTAGCAAAAAGATATTTACAAATTGGTTAATTCACTAGCTCTACTTTTTATCATAGTCACCTCAGGACATCTAAAAAGCTCAGCTATTCCAAAATAAAGAATGAACCTTGTCCACAACACAGGTACTTTACAAAAATGCACATGGGTCTATGATTCTAACCTAAAACTGTCTTCTAGATGTGGGGATCCTAGCCAAGAGCCCTTCCCGTCACCTTTCCCCTTCTCCCTCCTCCACCACGTCAATGACTAAGCATAGGCTTACATCTAGTAGCTCCAAGAGGTGATTAACAAAGACACTCCCAGAAGACAGTCCTTCCTAAAAACAAAAGGGCATTTGTAAAGGGATTATTTTACTACCTCTACTTTTGATATACTTTGGGCATTAGGACTTGTTTATCCTTGAATACATAGCACTATTAATTAAAATGCACATTTATAACAATGGTTAGACAATCTGAACTTGTCTGAAAACTCCTGGGCACAGAACCGACAGGTTCTCTGTACTTCCTTCCCTCCCCCCACCCTGTGAACAGTCAGCATCCGCTCCAAGACATCAAGACTGCATTCACCAAATACAATCACTCCTAGGAAAAAAAACAAACCCAAAAACTTATAAAGGGCATTAACTCTTTTAACATGTTGTACACTTTTAAACATCTAGAAAAGACTAGATGTTTCAAATAAGGATTTAAGTTTGGCCACTATACACCTAGTAGCATTGAATAAACTGCACAGAAAGGTTATAATCTGAAAATGTCTTCTAAATAGGAAGGAACATTCTGGCCTAGAGCCCTTCCCCTTCTCATCTGTCAACCCAGTGGGCAAGTATAATAAGCATCTGTAATGCTTAGAGGGGATTTTTAAAATGTCACTTCCTCACATTTTCAGAATAATCTTTCCTAGGAATTTTAATACAAACTGTATACAATGTATTTGTTTATTAACTCTACTTCTGTCATACACTGGCAACCTCTTTAACATCTGGAAAGACTTAGATGTTCAAATTAGGACGTTTGTCCTTTATATACACTATATACACAGCTAACTAAAACAAAATGCACAGACAAACGGGGACAGTGGTTAATCTTGCCAAACTATAAACATACTGGTATAAAGCGCTTTGCACTTTCTTCTCCTTCCTCCCCGAACCTACACAAATATAGTAACATGTACTGCTTAGAGAGGTGGTTTGATCATCCCATTTCTAAAACACAGTATTTCAGATGAATTTTAACAAAAGGATATCTACAAAATGTGTTATTTTACTAACTCTACTTTTAACATACTTTGTGCACTTCTAAACATCTAGAAATACTAGATGTTTCAAATAAGGACTTAAGTTTGTCCACTATATACAGAGTAGTGTTGAATAAACTACACACATGTAACAATGGTTATATCTGAAAGTGTCTTCTACATAGGAACATTCTCGTCTAGAACCCTCCATTTCTCCCAATTCCTCCTGTCTACCATCAATCCAGTTGTTTTCAATTTTGATTGTTGTTTCCTCGGCCCCAGAGGTCCAGATGTACGTGTGCAACAAGGAAGTGTATGGCTTCCTGCCGGTGCCGCTGAGGTCACACAGTACCCTTCAGGATGAGGCCGAGAGCTTCATGCACGTGCAGCTGGAGGTCATGGGTGAGTCTGCCCACACTGCCCTTTCTCTGCCATCTCACATCCATCCCCTTAACACTGATTGAGCACCTACTGAATACCAGTCCCTTTGCTGGGCATTGGGAACCCGACGTGAACTAGGTGGACAGTTGTCCCTGTTCTCAGGGAATGCTGGCTTGCTCGCTGCTGTGCATGGCAGTCAGAGTGGGCTTCCTGGAAGAGGTGGCATTAAGATGAAAGGTGAGTAGGGGTTAGCCAGAGAGAGGATTACAGCCAGAAGGAACAGTACATGCAGAAACTGGGAGGCTGGAGGAGATGTGAGCTCAGGGAACAGGCAAGGTCGGTGGGGCTGGTGAGCTGGGCAGGGCTGGCAGGCAGGGGCGCGGCAGTAGCCTCAAACACCAGGATTTTCCCCAGGGGCAATCAGGAGCCATGGAGGATGTAGGAATAGGGACAGCACAGGTTTTCACTGAGGAAACTTCATGTGCATGGGAGTGTCTGGGACACAGCTATTTTGGGGCATTTCCAAACCTTAGATCTACTACATATTTATTTAATATTTATCTTAAGCGAACACCTGGTTTTTTTACTTGAATACATTTATTTTAAAAAAAGGAACTACATATTTTTACCATAGTTGCAAGCTCCTGTCTCTCTAATAGATACACAAATAAATCCATAAATTATTAAACTAGCAGTTGTCCCTCAGGTGGACCCCTGAGATGGGACAAGGGCACAGGGCCAAGCTGCCATTGAGGTTATTTGAGGAGGGGGCTCCTCCTGGCGGAGGGTGGGTGGGGTGGGAGGGTGTCTCTGAAACAAGAGGACCGCAGTACAGCATCCACTTGCACGGGGGCCTTGCCCTGTGCTGGGCACACACATCCCTGAGAAGTCCTGGGAGGCAGCACAGCCATTCCCCCAGTGTACAGATGGGGGATCAGGCCCCCTGCTTTTTTCCTTGGTTTCCCCATTCTGGACAGTTCTCAGAGAAGGGATTAATCTCCCCCTGGTGGCTGAAGATGGAATGACACCCTACCCTCAGTTTTAGAGGGACTTTGGTCTTTTGAGGTGACACCTGGAGGCCACAAGGTCACCAAAGTGGAGACCCCACACACAACACCTGGGTGTCTGTCACATGCAGATGCTCAGGTCCAGCCTGGGAACCCCACTGGGCCAGAGTCACGAGAGGTAGGTCTCTGCTTGTTACCTACCCTTACTGGCAACTGGCCCATGAGAAGCAGCTCTGTGTCTGCCATAGTTTTCCTAATTTAAGTTTTCACATGTATTTCTGTTGTGTCTGGTCAGGAAACAGTTCATGCTACTGTTATAAACTCAACCACAACAGAGGCGTGAATATCTTCCTATTTCTTGAGGGCCAGAGCAGAGCACACAGAACAGATGGAGGGAGGGTCTGGAGATTTCAGATATTTGTGTAAATCCTTCGTTCTGTTTGAGTGAAAACCACATTTTCTTTCCATCTGTGCGTGGGCACCTGGACCTGGGCTGTGCACGTGATTTTTTATGTGTTCAAAAATCTTTCTACGATGAAATTTCAGACTTGCAGGAAAGCTCTGAGTGATGAGATCCCACTTTCCCACAGGCAGGTACTGTTGCCATCCACACCGTCTCGTGCGGGGTGGGGCACAGAGGCTCAGACAAAGAAGGGAAGGGGCATCTGGGATCTGAGCCCACATTCTCAGATCCCAAAGTCTTGCCCTTGGTCTCAGCTCCCCTCAGGAGGGTGGGCCAGCCAGGAGCTGAAGAGCTCTGGGTAGCAGGAAGCCCTGGGACACGGTGGGTTTGGGAGAGGCCCAGGCTGTGAGGTGGGAGGTGCCAGATTGGCTCTGGGCCTCGCCCAGTCCTCTCCCAGACAGAGGGACCTGTGTCTGTCCCTTGAGCTCACACAGGGTCTTTGTTCTTGGCAGGGCAGATGCCACACTCCCTGTCACGGTGGGCTTTTGTGGGCCAGCCAGGCTCATGTCCACCTGTGGGTTTAATCTTCTACGGGAAACCATCAGGAATGTGCCAAGATGGCCCCGGGGGTGTGGTCTGAGCATTGCTTAAAGCAGCTGCAAGGAGAACTGTCCTGACTACTCTGAAATTCTGGGCAAACCTTGGCTGGTAGATGCATCACTCGGTCACATGACCCATCTCCCTGTGTGTCTTTCCTGTGTGTCTCTGTATCCAAATTTTCCACTTTTACAAGGACCCCAGTCACAGTGATTAGGTCCCACTCTAATGACCTCATTCTATCTTGATCACCTCTCTAAAGACACTATTTCCAAACAGGGTCACATTCTGAGGTCCTGGGGGTTCAGAAGCCAACGTGTCTTTTTGGGGGAGGACACCAAACCATAAAGTGTCTGATTTCATGGCATCTTCTCATGAAACCTCTGAGGGGTTATTAGCCCATTTTATAGATGAGGAATATGAGACTCAGCTAGGTCAAGGTCACACAGTTTGTCATCAGTCCTTTGTTCATTCTGAGTAATTATTGAGCAACTGCTATGTGCCGAGCCCTGTGTTGGGCGCTGGGGACCCAGTGTGAGTGGACAGAGCTGGTGTTCATCCCATGGGGCTCACAAGAGCTAGATAAGGAGTTAGGATAACTGGATGTGAGTTTGATGATGGAAGCCCAGGTACCTGACTCAGCCTGGGGGGATGGTCGGGAGGCTTACCCTTCCTGAAGAGGGCATCTTAGCTGAGAACAGGTCGTGGGGGAGCAAGGAAGGAGGTGCCATGCAGAGGCCTGAGGTAAAAACGGGTGAGATTGGCTTGCTAACAGCCAGCGTGATTAGGGGGCGGGGCAGAGATGCTAGCGCTCGTGTGGTGGGCGGGGCATGGCCAGGTCTCCAGCACCAGGCTGAGGAGCTCGGGGTGATATGGCGGCGGCGATGGAAAGAAGCTGGAACGTCTTCCCACCCCATGACCCCAGCAACCTCTTGGCTTCTCTTTGCCCTGCAGTGAAGCACCCACCCGCAGCGCCCTCCCGGTTTGTCTCTGTCCCCACCAAGACGCCGGACAAGATGGACTTTGACGAGGTGGACCAGGCCTTCCGGGGTGGGGGAGAGGAGGGCGGGGCGTGGGGGCTGGCGGCTCCAATGGGGGCTCTGTGCTGCAGGTTTTTATGATCAACCTGAAGCGGCGTCAGGACCGGCGGGAACGCATGCTGCAGGCACTACAGGTGCAGGAGATCCAGTGCCGACTGGTGGAGGCTGTGGACGGCAAGTGAGTCTGAGCCGGGGGTGGGATGGGTCTGCATATGTGTATAGACCCTGCTGCTGGTGGGGGTCATGGAAGGTAGATCCAACCCAGTGGGGAGGAGTGTAGGCTGTTCTGGTGGGGGCCACGGTGGAGGGGAAGTGAGTCTGACCCTAGGAGAGGGTCTGGCAGGGCCGCACTGGGTGTAGACCCCTCTCTGCAGGCCTGGCCATAGGTTCAGGAGCGGTGCCAATGGTGGAAGGAGGAGGCAGCCGCTTGGTGGGAGGGAGCACTAATGGTGGAATGGCAGGCAGAGTGGCTCTTCCACTGACTCCCCCCTGTACCCGCTTCCAGAGCCATGAACACTAGCCAGGTGGAGGCGCTGGGCATCCAGATGCTTCCTGGCTACCGGGACCCCTACCATGGGCGGCCCCTCACCAAGGGCGAGTTGGGATGCTTCCTCAGCCACTATAACATCTGGAAAGAGGTGAGTCCGGTGGGGCTGGGTGTGCAGTGGCGCGGGTGGGACAGGGCCCTCCTCAGCCTTCCCAGTTCAGGGAGGGCATCGCTTGCACCCTAGGCAGCTTCCAAAGCTGCAGCAGGACCCATGGCCTCTCTGTAGCGAATGTCCTTCCATTGTGTGGATGTGGAAACTGAGACTGGAAAGGGGGTGGGGGAGCCCAATTTTGAAACAGGTGGGGTCTGAGGCCCTGGGACCCCCAGTTGAGGCCTCTTCACACCTAGCTGCTTTCAAATGTTTGGAGCCTTGATTCCAGTTTTGGCATTTACTAATGGAAGTAACAGCCATGGTGACATTAACTAGCGTGGACCCCATGCCAGGGGCAGCCGTTAACCCTGGGGCACATCAGCCACAGTCAGGTGGAGAGGCTATGATAGGCTGGGATTCAAACCTGGGACGGCCAGGCATGAGGCCAGATGGGGCATCTGGATGCAGGGTGGGAGGGTGCCTGGAGGGGATGTCCAGGCATTTGAGGCAATGGATGCTCCCTCAGGTTGCCCTCCTTTCCTGAGATTCATCATGGATAGCATGGGGCAGAGGTTGTGGTGTCCTAGCAGCCCTGGAGCCAGGGAACACCCAGGTTCCCTACTTCTTAGAGGGATGAGCTCTGTGAGCAGGAAGGTGCTCTCAAGTCTGAGCTTCAGTTTCCCCAGATGACAGAGTCACAGCCTCAGGGGGCAGTCATGAAGATTCTGACGTTCATTCAGGGAACATTTGGCAAGCACCTACTATGTGCCAGGCCTGGTACTGGGGACACAACAGCCACCAGGACAGACCCAATATCCTGCAGGGGACTCACAGCTCCACGAGGTGGGGTGACTAATGATAAACGACAAAGAAATAAACCAAAGTGAAATAAGTGAGATGCATCTAGTGAAGGGGCCCCAGGGCTATGAATTGTCCTTAACTTGCACCTTTGGGTGGTGGTCAGGGAGAAGCTCCTAAGTAGGTGACATTTGAGCTGAAGGCTGAGGGTAAGAGGGAGTCTGCCTGCCACTGTGTGGGGGAGGGTGCTGTGTGTCTGCACAACCCCAGACCCTGGGGTGGGAAGGAGCAGCCAGGCGGAAGCATCTATTACCAAGTGTGCAAGGAGGTGTGGTCTGGAGGAGAGATCAGTGCATACAATGGTGGGAGAGGAGCACATTTGCTTCTCTCCTACTACCCCAGAGCCTTTAAGCAAAGCTGGCTTCAGGGTGAGGCTGGGTCTTGGTCTCCCTCAGGTCGTGGACCGGGGACTGCAGAAATCGCTTGTGTTCGAGGACGACCTGCGCTTTGAGATCTTCTTCAAGAGGCGACTGATGAACCTCATGCGGGATGTTGAGAGGGAGGATCTAGACTGGGACCTCATGTGAGTGTGGGGTCTGGGGGTGGAGCCAGGACTGGTGGTGTGGTCTGGGGCGTGGCCAGAGCTCAAGGGCGTGGTCTGGGGCAGGGGCAGAACTGGGATGTGGCCAGAGCCCAGGGGTGAAGTATGGGGTGTGGTGGAGCTGTGGCGTAGGGGTAGGGCCAGAGCTCAGCAGTGTGGTCTCTGGTCAGGGCTCAAGGGCCTGGTGTGGAGTGCGCTGGGGCTGGGGCCTGGGGCCTGGGGGTGGGGTCAGGAGTGGGGTGGAGCTGGAGCTGGGGTTAGAGCCAGAGCTCAGAAGTATGACCTATAGCATATAGATCTTAGGGCAGCTGGTTAGTAGGTTGAGCCAACTGTTGGTAGTATGGCAGAGGGGGGACTCGTATGTGTGTTGCCTGTGTGAGGGGTCTCGTGGTCCCTGAAACAGAGCAGTCAGGACTTGGGATGTGGCCTCAGGCCAATGGGGTAGGGCCATAGAAGGATGACCTGGAAGTCTAGGCACCTGGCTATGGACAGTGGGGTTCGTCAGGGCTTGGAGACTTGTGGGGTCCTATGGGGGATGAGCTATGGCTAAGATTTGCCCTGGCTGCCTATGGGCGTGTCTGAGGAGCTGGGGCTGTGGCCTGGGTGGGTGTGGTTAGGATTTGGTAGTCTGGTCAGCAGCTGGGGACTTGGCTAGAGTGTGAGGAGTAGCTAGGGAGTCTGGGTCTTAGACCAGCACTAGGTCAGGTGTGGCCAGCATATCTCTGGAACAGTCCTTTGCGATCTCCTATAGGAGAGGGGGTTCCTCCTCCCTCCCTCCCTCTCCCATGTCTAGGGTCCTGATCCAGGTTCTAGGCCCCAGACGTTGGACCATGCTATTAATAAGAATAGAACTGCACCCTTTCGTTCCGACCGCTCACCATGTCCTTGCACCTCACCCCACTGCCCCACTCTTCTTGCTTGTGGCACAGCCTCAGAGGATGTCCCAGAAATCTCATTCTCCCCAGGGCCAGATCCTTCCATGGCTCCCTCATGCCCTTGGAAAAGATCCATCCTCCTCCTTGTGGGCCCCAGACCCTGTCCTGTGGTCCTGCCAGTCCAGCTCTACTCGCCTCTTTGTTGTGCCCTAAACGTGCCAAGCCCGCTCCCACCGCAGGGCCTGACGGGCTCACTAGATCCCTGCCTTGCTGGGGCAGTGTGCTCTGGTGGGCGGAAGGAGGGTGACAGGTCCCGATTCTGCACCCCAGCTACGTGGGCCGGAAGCGGATGCAGGTGGAGCACCCTGAGACGGCTGTGCCCCGTGTGAGGAATCTGGTGGAGGCTGACTACTCCTACTGGACACTGGCCTACGTGATCTCTCTGCAAGGCGCCCGCAAGCTGCTGGCTGCCCAGCCACTCTCCAAGATGCTGCCTGTCGACGAGTTCCTGCCAGTCATGTTCGACAAGCACCCAGTGTGAGATGGGGTGGTGGCGGGCAGGTGGGCTGGGGTCTCACTGTATGGTTGTCCTGGAGGGGGAGGCACGAGGCTTGGGTGCCCCCAGGAAGGTTCCTTTTCCTTTGCCCACTGCCTCCGTGTGTCCCCTCCACTTCTGGTTCCATCTGTATCTGCTTCCCACCCACTTCTGTCTCAATCTGTCCCCTCCCACTTCTCCCTCCATCTGTCCCTTCCCCCGACTCACTGCTGCCCCTCACTCCCCTCCCGCCAGGTCCGAGTACAAGGCCCACTTTTCCTCCCGCAACCTGCGCGCCTTCTCGGTGGAGCCCCTGCTTGTGTACCCTACACACTACACAGGGGACGATGGGTACGTGAGTGACACAGAGACCTCAGTCGTGTGGAACAACGAGCACGTCAAGACTGATTGGGACCGTGCCAAATCTCAGAAGATGCGGGAGCAGCAGGCATTGAGCCGTGAAGCCAAGAACTCGGACGTGCTGCAGTCCCCGCTGGACAGTGCTGCCCGGGACGAGCTCTGAGGGGCAGCAGCCGAAACACCAAAGCCGCCATCGCTGTCCCAGCCTCCACGTGCGGCTCCATGGCGAGCCTCAGAGGGCTCTCCACGCAGGGTGGTATCCAGCCAGCTCTTGCTCAGCAATCATGTGCACGCACACAGCATTCATGGCATGCCTACTGTGTGCCAGGAACAGGGCTTGGAACCGGGGGATTGAGTGGAAACAGGCCATCATTCGTTTCTCCGTGTGCTTGCCATTTTGAAAGCATTGACTGTGTACCAGGTTCATGTGTGATGGCAGTGAACAAGGAATACTTATTCCCTCGGTCAGTGATTAATTCAGTCATCAAGCATTATTGATTCCCCCAGCAAGAATCAGGTACTAGTGATACCCATTCGTTTTTTTTAATTAATTCAAATATTTATTGAATGCCTACTACATGTTGGGCACCACTTCAGGCTCTGGGAATATTGAGATAAACAAGACACTTTCATTCATTTATTCAAACACATGTCAAGCACCTACTGTGTGCCTGGGACTTGTGACACAAAAGTGCTTATTGACTCAGTGCACTTATTGAGTGCCTGCTGTGTGCTGGGAGCTGAGCTGAGTGCTGGGATGGAGATAAATAAGGTGCTTTCCATTCTTTAACTGGTTTCTTCTCCATACATCTGAAGAGTATTTACTGTGTGCCAGGCATTAGTGATACAAAACAGTGTGACAGTTGCTCAGTCAGCGTTTCATCACCCACGTGTGCGGGGTCACAGAGATGAACAAAATGAGTTCCTTCATTTCTCCATGCAGTAGATATTTACTGAGCACCTACTATGTGCCAGAATTTATGGTTCAGTGAGTCCTTGTTCATCCCCGTCACCTGAGCAGACAATACCCTCCCATAACCCAGGAGGGAGGGTGGATCTTTTCTCACCAGGGGCAGCTGCCAGGTCCCAGCAACCACATGGCCGCACGCAGGCCCCCTGGCCCTAGCCCCCCTGGAGGGGGCAGGGACGAAGATGGGGACTGGGTCTCCCCTGCCCACCTTGGTCCTGTTTGCTTGATCTCCCTGGCCTGCCTCTCAGGTGTGGTCTCTGCCTGCTCAGTGGGGGTCCTCTGTCCAAGCCTTTGGTGGGCTCGTATGTTTGAGGCCTTCATGAGCTCAGCTGCATGGGTGCTGCCCTCAGCCTGGGCAGGTTATTCCCCAGCCCAGGCTGGAGGACTCTGTGCCTTCAGCCAGAAATGAATGTCAGAGCCGGCCAGCAGTGCTTCACTCTTAGGGATGGATAGTAACTGCTCACCCGGTTATGTCCTGGATAACTTGCTTATTTTTTTATTAAATGTGCCTCGTTGGGTTTCACATAAGTCTGTGTTCTCTTCTTGGTCCAATGCTCTGCTCATGACACACCACTCCTAGACCCCACGCCCGCTGCTGGCCATGGTTGGGGTGCTGGAGAGAAGCTGATGGGAGAGTGAGTGGATGAGGGGTCAATGAGAGCCTGTCCCATAAAACGTCCCTGAAATAGCCCAAGGACAGATGGACGACTTAATCCTGTGTGGTCAACTGCAGGATTGTTTCAGGTGATAGAATACAGAGGGGGAGGGACTGTCATAGTTTGGAGTCCCCAGAACACATCTCAAGATGAGGGTTTGGTCATTCAAGAGATCACCCCAGGAAACCCCGATGGGAGTGAGGATATGAGAGAAGGAAGGAAGGAGCCCTACAAGGGGCGCCAATAAACAGTTGACTCGCTGGGCACCTGGAGACTTCAGGGAGACAGCCTGGAGCAGACACCTCAGAGTGGACCCACCCCAAGGGGTGTCCAATATTTACAGATTCTCAAGTCCTTATGGTGCATAAGCCTATACTCGAGGCTTTTACAAAATACACAGAAGGTGTGCAATCCTTGTGGAAAAATTAGGACATACTGCTAAGCAAACCGAAAAGGCGAAATTAAGTCACAGGTCCTCAGAGACAACATTTCGGTGAAAAATCTTCCAGTCCTACCCCCTTGAATGGAGCAAACCTATACACGTTTTTTAAGAGGAGCATGTTACATACACTCTTCTGTAACCTGCTTCCTTTGCCCCCATGCAACACATTTTTATTTCATAAACATGGGATCCATTGTTTTCAAAAGATTTTATTGGAGAAGGGGAACAGGACTTTATTGGGGAACAGTGTGTATTTCCAGGACCTTTTTTTTATTGGGGAACAGTAGGGTGTTTTTCCCAGGACTCACCAGCTCCATCCAAGTCAAGCTGTCCTTTCAATCTTAGTTGTGGAGGGTGCAGCTCAGCTCCAGGTCCAGTCACCCTTGTTAGTTGCAGGGGGCGCAGCCCACCATCCCTTGCGGGAGTCGAACCGGCAACCTTGTGGTTGAGAGGACGCGCTCCAACCAACTGAGCCATCTGGCCACCTGGGAGCTCAGCAGCAACTCATTGACTTCATTCTAGTTGTGGAGAGCGCATCTCGCTCGCCCATGTGAGAATCGAACTGGCAGCCCTGTTGCCCAGAGCTCGTGCTCTAACTAACTGAGCCACCCATCCACCTTTTCTTTTTTTAAAAATAAATTTTATTAGGGAATATTGGGGAACAGTGTGTTTCTCCAGGGCCCGTCAGCTCCAAGTAGTCCTTCAATCTAGTTGTGGAGGGCGCAGCTCAGCTCCAAGTCCAGTTGCGGTTTTCAATCTTAGCTGCAGGGGGCGCAGCCCACCATCGGGAATTGAACCGGCAAACCTGTTAGGCAGGTACTCTAATCAATTAAGCCATCCCGCCTCCCACCCGCAGCTCAGCGGCAGCTCATTGTCTTCAATCTAGTTGTGGAGGGCACAGCTCGCTGTCCTATGTGGGAATCGAACCAGCAACCCTGTTGTTCAGAGCTCGAGCTCTAACCAACTAAGCCATCCGGCTGCCCTGGGATCAATTTTCTTTTTAAATTTAGCAACATGTTGTGGACATTCTAATCCACGCAGACGTCTACCAGTTCATTTTGGGTTGTAACAGTGTTCCGCGATGGGGGTGGACCACCGTTTACTGAACCGTTCTGATTGGAGAACATCACAGCCCCGGTGAACAGTAGCGTCCAATACATCTTTACTGCTGAAACTTTTCTCTCACTTGGGGAAGTCGCTGGTGGAATTGCTGGGTTAACAGCAATGTGCACTGGCGTTTCAGCGGAGGCCACCATAGTTACTTTTCTTGTTAACTCCTCACTGTTCATTCAGTGTGGATGATCCGAGTTTATTAGGAACCAGTCCCGTCTTGGGGGACGCTGGAGTCGCTTCTCATGTTACAGTTACATGTGATGTTTCCAAATCTTACCTTAACCTAGTGAATCTCAACTGGGGGTGATTTTGTCCCTCGGAGACATTTGGCAACATCCGGAGACATTTCTGGTGGTGGTGACTTGGGGTGGGTGGTACTGGTATTGAGTGGACAGAAGTTAGAGATGCAGCTAAACATGCTACAGGACACAGAGCATCCCCATAATAAAGAACGATTGGGCCCCAAAAGCTTACCATGCCAACGTTCTGCTGTTGTAGTGTGAAAACAGTTACAGACTAGGTTGAATGAATGAATGGGCATGATTATATGCCAATAAAATCATGTATAAAAATAAGCAGTGGGCCAGAAGCAGGACCTGGGCTGGTCCTCTAGGAATGATTCTGCAGAACTGGCTCACCAGGGGAACTGAGGCTCCCCACAATCACAGAAGGCGGGGAGACAGGAGGTCCTGGAAACCTCCAACTTTGGGCACATATCCTGTATCTGTGATTCAGGAATAGATGCCACCTTCGCCTCCACAACTGCTTTTCAACGCCCACAAAGGTTGGCTGCTGGTAGAGTGAAGAGGAGGCAACGCTAAGACAGCACCAGTTCCTTCTTCCTTCCAAAGTCCCACCAGTGCCTCCAGCTGGTGGACCCCAACATGTGCCTGGCTACACGGAAATCTGAGAGCGTGACAGCAGCTGTGCAGCCTCTGCTCGGAAAGGGCTTGCTCGGAAGCACCACTTCCTTCTGGCTTGTTACTGTATGTTGTGGGGATGATAAGAATGATTGTGGAATTGTAGGCTGTATAATCATAGAAACCATTCTGTGTAATTGCAGGATTAGTGATTATTGGGCAGTGCAATAATTAGGTAATGACGTGTAATTTTAGAGAGATTACAAATCACATAATGGTTACACCCTCCAGGGAACTCAGTGTGAATCTTGTTGATATTGCATGGGTGGTCCCGCCACGCTGGCAGGTGGCGTGATGAAAAGGTGTGGATACATAGGGGTGGCATTAGGGTAGATTAGGGTGGGAGGATGGGGTAAGGCTGGGGCTGGGTTTCAGGTGAGCGTGGAGGGTGGGGTGAGCACGAGGACGGTGCTAGAATTAGCCTAAGGTTGGGAGCAGTCAGGAGAAGTTGAGGAAGAACTGATTAGGTCAAAGCGTTGGCAAATTATGCCCCATGGACAAAATCGGGCCAGCTCCTTGTTTTTTTAATTGAGGTGAAATTCAAATAAGATAAAACTAGCCATATTCAAATGTACGACACCTAGGCATTTAGTTATTCACATTGTGGTTCCACCGTCCCCACCGTCCATCGCCAAAACTTTTTCATCTTCCCAAACTGAAACCCTGTGCCCATTAAACCCTAACTCCCCCCCCCGCCCCCAGCCCCTGGCGCCCACTCTTCTACGTTCTGTCTCTATGAATCTGACCACTCTAGATACCTCATATAAGTGGAATCAAAGTATTTGATCATAGTGTCTGGCTTATTTCACTGAGCATAACGTCCTCAAGCTTCATCCATGTTGCAGCAGGTGTCAGAATGTCCTTTCTTTTCAAGGCTGAATAATATTCCGTTATATGGATGGACCACATTTTGCTTCTCCATTCACCTGTCAATGGAAAGTTGAGTTGCTTCCATGCTTTAGCTTTTGTGGCCAATGCTGCTATGAACATGGGTGTACAAACATCTCTTTGAGACTCTGCTTTCAATTCTTACAAATACACATACCCAGAAGTAGAATTGCTGGGTCACATGGTAATTCTATTTTTAATTTGTTGAGGAACCTCCATGTTGTTTTCCTTAGCAGCGGCACCATTTTATATTCCCACTAACAGTGCACAAGGGTTCCAATTTCTCTACATCCTTGCTAACCTAGCTATTGTGGGGACAGAGCCCCAAAAAGCAGTTTCCAGGCTCTCGGCCTCACATAGAAAGGTGCTGGCTCAGGTAGTAAATGGCCGTTGACTGTGATCAAATGGCCATCAGCTGTGGCTAGTTGGCCGTCAGCTGTAACCAGTGAGCCATTAGCCATGAATATAACTGCCGTGGCTACACTAGCAGAAAAAGGGGGGAGCTAGCAAGAAGATGGTGGCTGAGTCTGCAAGCGGCACAGTGAGGGTTGAGAATTGTGTTGCTCCTGGTTCCTGTGTCTCCAACCCAGCCGCCAGCGAGAGTATAGTGGTGTGACTCCCCTACCTATGGCTCCGTGGGTGTTCCTTTTTGGCCTCACCATGTCCTGCGTTCTTATGTGGGGAGTGGGACCAGAGACCCCGCCTGACACCCCGCATGACACATGGCGTAGTCGGCAGGATCCCCCGCAGGCCGCCCCACATGACACATGGCGCAGCAAGCAGGGTCCCCTGCACGACAAATGGCGCAGCGAGCAGGGTACGGTGTCGGCCAAAGCTCTCCGAAGGGCAGTGGAGCAGTTTGTGCCTATGAACACTCAGTCTCAGGAAGACCAGGAGGAGCAGCTGCCTGAGAGCTTGACCCCCGTGGAGGGGTGGGAAGACATGGACGGTTCCCCAACCAGCATAGGCCGGAGAAAGCGAAGGTCGTTGCGGCCCCGTGGGCTGGGAAGTGCTTGCTGAGGCAGCCCGGATGCAGGTCTTGTAGTCCCAGGAGGAAACGCTTGCTGAGTCCTCCGTGGGAGCTGAGGGTGAGGTCAAGGTCATCCCTCACCCCCAGGACAGCCCTGGCAAGTGACTATGGACTATGGGGAATTGCCTTCCATCCCTAATTTAATGGACAGCTTGACTGTTTGTTTGGGAACATACCACCATATAATGGAACTGGCGGATATTTGCTTTTGTGTCTTGACCGGCCGCCATCGAGAATATGTAAGCACCTTGACTGTGAGCCGCTGTTGTTCTAGCACAGTGCCATGAGAGGCCCAGAGAGAGTGGCAGTGCCCTGAGAGGCCCTCGCTGTGTCCGGGGAGACTAGTGGTACCCTAAAAAGTCCAGGAAGTCTGGCTGTGCCCAGAAGTACTGGTGGTGCCCTGAGAAACCCTGGCTGTGCCCGGGGAGACTGGTGGTACCCTAAGAAGTCCAGGAAGTCTGGCTGTGCCCAGAAGTACTGGTGGTGCCCTGAGAAACACTGGCTGTGACCAGAGAGCTTGGCTGTGTCCAGGAAAGAGCATTCACCTCCAGGCTCCTCGCACAGGGCCCCTCGCGGAAGATGCTTGTCGCGTAGATTGTGAGGCGAGAGCCTGTAGGGGTGGAGTGTGGGGACAGAGCCCCAAAAAGCAGTTTCCAGGCTCTCGGCCACACATAGAAAGGTGCTGGCTCAGGTAGTAAATGGCCATCGACTGTGATCAAATGGCCATCAGCTGTGGCTAGTTGGCCGTCAGCTGTAACCAGTGAGCCATTAGCCATGAATATAACTGCCATGGCTACACTAGCAGAAAAAGGGGGGAGCTAGCAAGAAGATGGTGGCTGAGCCTGCAAGCGGCACAGTGAGGGTTGAGAATTGTGTTGCTCCTGGTTCCTGTGTCTCTAACCCAGCCGCCAGTGAGAGTATAGTGGTGTGACTCCCCTACCTATGGCTCCGTGGGTGTTCCTTTTTGGCCTCACCATGTCCTGCGTTCTTATGTGGGGAGCGGGACCAGAGACCCCGCCTGACACCCTGCATGACACTATCCTGATGGGTGTGAGGTGGACTCCTCAGTTTTTAAATCCTTAATGCTTATTTTTTAAAATTATTAATCATACTTATGTATCCTTAAACTATATCTCTGTGGGGGTGTGTCTTGTGGGTGTAAATATGTATAGCTAGTTTTTGAGCTTTATAAATGTGGTGTCATGTTCTCTGACACCTTCTGGGACTTACTTTTTTTCACTCAATGTCACACTTCTAAGATTCATTCATGTCATTAGTCAGAGAAGAGCCTCAGTCATAGAGAATAGGAAGTACACCTGTCCCTGGTCCATAAGTGCAGTCAACTCTGAGGCTCAGGGGATCAGAGCAAGATGGTTTATTTCTCGCAGCACGAAAAGCAGCATGGGTGACATGATGGATCCCCACGTACTGAAGGACACAGGGCCAAGGGCTGAGCCTGTTTTGTAGCAAAAAGAAAACAAGCCCGCTCCCCTCTGTCAGGGAGTGAGCAGTTATGCAGGAGTCACGCTGCATAGCCCACGTGTCTTAACTATGGGAACTGCTAGGTCTCGGGGAAAAGAGGTTTGCAGTCTGGCACAGTCACCAAGAATGTGCAGGGACACCAAGGGCTCTGGCAGGCTGCCTCTTCTGATATCATGCCCATAGCTGGGGTTCATCCCTTTTCCCAGCTGTATCATATTCCCGTGTGAAAGTACCAGGACATTGAGGCTTCCAGTCTTTTTGCCCGCATGCAAGTCTTGAGGGTGGAATTGCTGTTATTGGTAAGCTCTGTGGCTTAGCCCCTGTTTGTTTCACTCTTAGCCCTTTGGGCTTTTATTTGCAGCTGAAAGCATTCATTGAACCCACTCCCAGTAGATCCCATGGCCCCAGCTCTGGCCACTTAAATGCAGACACGGCCCCAGATCTTAGGAGGGGAGTCCCTGAATTTACTGAGCAAACTCTGAGCTGAGTGATACTCCGTTTCTGCCCTCTGGTGTGATGGGGGCCCAAAACAGAAATTAAATTCCGCTGTAGAAAAAGGAAGTTTTCATCTTTGCATCTCCGAGTTTATGACATAAAATTCTCACCTGTTATAGCAAAACAAAACCAAAACAATCCCAGAAAACATGGGGCTGTGGGTTGAATTTGGGGAGTGTGTCCCTGGCATTTGTGTTCTAACTTGCTTGAGCTAAAAGTAACAGCTGCCCGATGTCCTGGATTCAAATTCTGACTCCATCCTTTCTACAAAACCTCACCTCTTTGGGACTCAGTTTTCCTGCTCTGTGAAATGGGGCAATGCTAGTTGTGGATGAGTTGGTTCATGGACGAGAAGTGTGTTCAACAGTGTCTGCACATCAAGATGCTGTGTGAGTTTTTGCGTTAATGGGAATGCAAGGCCACCACCATGCATCTGAGACCATGTGCTTTTTCTTATTTTAATGTCTGCTGTTAATAAAATATTTTTACAGAGACCAAAAAGTCAGAATAGTGCAAAACATCTCAACACCATGCATTCATGACCACTTCTTGTTAGTTTTAAACATTTGTTCCAAGTCACATATTTACAGAGAAATGGGGGCATCTGTGGAGATGCTGGACCGATGGGATGGAATTAAAAGTGTGTTGATTTCACATTTGCAATCACATGCTAAGAGAAAGTGTGTGGAGGAAGAACCTCTCTGGACTGTGTGGCGGGGATTGGTGTCTGAGGGGGCGTGGGCCGGGGTGGGGCCTGAGCCCCCTGGCTGTTTGGCTGGAGATGCACAGGTAACTCTCCGCTTGTGACCTGTGCCTCGAAAAAGCCACTATGGCTGGATGGTGGCAGGGGGATGGGGTGGGGGGTCTTACTCGACACCGTCAACTTGATTTCTCTCTTTAAAAAAATAAAAGGCAAAGAGAAAAGCAACACGTGTCAGCGAAGACGACTTTGGTCCTTGACAGTTCTTAAGAAAGGATGTTCAGGGGACAGATGAAGTGGCGATATGAACCAAGTCCCCAGCGAGCTCCCCTCCCTCTGCACCCAGGGAGCAGAGTTTGGGGAGACTCCGGGCTGTCCCTGCTCTGCCCTGCCCCTCAGTGTCCCCATCTGCAAGGTGGACAGTGCAGGGGGTGCGGGATCAGGGACAGGAAGGTCTCTGAGGTCCCAAGGATTTCTAGTTAGGTGTTAAGTTTTTTGCATCTCTGATGGGGGCACGGTGAGGTTTCAGACTGGCGCCGAAGTCAGAGGGTTTGGGTGGGTGTGGCCGCCTACCTCATTTTAGGGAAATCCTTCTAGGTTGGACTGGTGAGAGCCAGAACAGTGAGTCTCTCTTCCTTCCACGTCTTCAATTTAGCTTTTTGTCCCATCTCTGAGTCTCTCCATCTGAAGGACTCTCTCTTGTCTAATGGGGTGTGATCTCATTCTCCCAATTTCTAACCTTCTTCCCCCTTGTCTCTTGCCCGTATTCTGTCTTTGTCCCTCTTGGGGAGGGGATTGGCTCTGCCCAAGATACCCCTCAATGTCACACCCCTCTACCTCATCAGGGGTCACCTTACTTCATCCTTTTCCTGATCCATGGAAATCTGGGGCCAGATACTGGCATGAAGTGAAGTCCAAGGCAACCCTGAGACCCCACCAGGGCTTAGAACCCCAGGCACCCAGAGATGTGACCCAAGGTTGGGCACTGTGTCCACTTGCTGGGTGCCCTTGGGGAAAGCCTTGCTTCTCTCTGAGGCTTGTTGTTCCAATATAGGAACTTCCTGATTTCAAACCCTTCCAACCACCTGGATTCCTCTCCTGTATCCTCCAAGTCTCCTCGTCCTCTCTTCACTCTGTGTCCTGTGACTCAGCCTTTAGCTGAGATATTCTAGCTTGAATATCTCCTGTGTGCCCAGCTCTGTGTGGGAGGGGAAAGTGGACAGGGACAGTCATGGACAGACACAGATGTGGCTACCTGGGCATGCACAGATGCCAGAGACATAATTCAACGAGGCATACCCTTTGCCATCAACTTGCGCCCAGCCTTTGCTGGTGAACCTGAGGCTCGAGAGAACTCAGACCCAAGTCTGGGGAAAACAAAGCCTATGACAGACACCCCCAGTTCCACGGCTTCAGGGACAGAGGGTGGGGAGGTCCTGAGGGGGGGTGAGGATTTTCTACAGGATGGGATATTTGTGGTGAGTTTTGAGGGATGAGTAGGAGTTCTCTGGGAAAATAAGAGGGAGGAAATTTCCAGAACACACACCTGGGCCAGTGCTGGGGAACCCTACACACATACATACACACACACCCCTAGCATTTCTGGTCTCTTTCTTCTTTCCTGCCTGGAGAATTCTGGGAGAAGGTGTTGAGGGGACCTGGGTCCAGGGAACTCCAAATCCTCTTTTGGCAAGTCAAGAGTTTTCAGGGTATCTCCCCCTGGGGTCCCAGAGGAAAGGGCTTTTCTTGGCAGCCTGAGGTGGGAGGGGTCAGTGGGGGCCTTGTCCCAGGACCCCCATCCCTTATAAGGGTTGGGGAAGGTCCCCTGAAGGCGGTTAGCAGCAATGGGGAGCTGTTTCAGGTCATCAGATTTCAGCCCACCCTTGGATGGGGCATACAGGCGAAAGGGAGTGGGGAGAGGGCATGGCACTGGGACCCTCAACAACTCTCTGGGCCTGTTTTGCCATCTGTCAAATGGGTGGGTTGAACTCTATGAGGACTGAGCATGTGGGGAGTAAAGAGGAGAAAAAAAACCCTTAGGGAAATGCGGGTGCCCCAGAGCCGTTCCCTCGGCTCCCAGGGTTTGGGCGCCCAAGGGCGCATGTGCTTTTGAAATCCCATCCTCCCCTCCTCTCCCCGTTTATTTTTTGCACAAACATCAAAATGGACTCCGGTCCACCCGGGGCCCTCCAACTACCATCCTAGTCCCTCCAACCCCTAGACCATCTCAGGGGTCGCTCCAGGAAGCCCTGCCCCTTGCCTAGGGCCCGCCCGCTCCTCAGGGAGCTGGGAGTTCCATAGTTGGGAATGGGTCTTGGGCCCCAGGGGTTGGAGACCCGTCTTATGGCTTTTCCAGGGGACAGGAGGTGGGGCCTCCCGGAACAAGAGGCACAGGACCTGGCCCCCACCATAACGGGTGGGGTTTCTACCATCCTAGCTCGAACGGTCCCCTAGGCGCTGCGGGTGTTGCCTCAAGGAGGGGATGTGGCTCCTCCCCGTCTCTCGCCCTAGGGCGTGGCCTCCCGAGGGGGCGGTGCGTCGTCCATTCACAATTCCCCAGAGAAGAAAGGTAAGTCACGGGCGAAGGCGCAGATGGTCCTTAGTGTAGAGCCCGGAGACTCACCCTCTGGAAGGTCCCAGCGCGCAGGCGCCGCCCCGCCTCGCCCCGCGCGCTCTACGTCGGCGCAGCGCTGCCCGCCCGCGCGCCCCGCACTAGGGCGCAGGCGCGGCACCGCCCTCTTCGGCGGAGCGCGTGTCCGATTTGAGCTTCACGAACTCCTTGGCCACTTCGTCATTGCTGCGCTGCGACAGGATGCGCAGCACCGTGAGGCCTGTGTCGTCCATGTGGATGCGGCGGCCGAGGGGCAGCCAACAGGCGGCACTCCCGCGCTGGGCCAGTTCGCGCAGCTGCAGCACAGCCAGCCCCACCGTGCGGTCCTCGCGCGCGAAGCAGTAGTCCTTGACGCACACCTGCAGCTCATAGCACTCGGGGCCCGCGTCAGCGCTCAGCGTGCTGTGGAGGGGTGGGGCGTCACGGAAGGACCTGCCCCGCGCCAGGCCCCTCCCACCACTAGCCACGCCCAAATGGGTGGCCCCACCCCTGCTAGGCCACGCCCACGCTCGATCCTCCCATTTTCGTAACCTCCCACTTTAGGCGGGCCAGCCCCTGCCCATGTTGACTCGCCCTACAGCCCCGCGCTGAGCTACAGCCACACCAGCTGACACCGGCCCCCCCAGTAATGTCTCTGCCATGTCTCTCCTCCCTTCTGTCCCCCACCAGCCTGGCCAAACCATGTCCTTACTCAAAGTGTCCCCCAGAGTCCCCCAGCTAGACCATTCTCGCACCACTCCGTTATACCCGTGTCCACACTCATAGGCTGAGCTGCTGCCCTCACCACCCTGCGGCCTTAGCTATGGTACCCAGAAGCCCCATAACCAGGCTCCCATCTGAACTGAAGTTCTTCCCTTGACGTGGCTCCTCCCCCATGCTCCCTAGCCCACCCCTCTTATCCCTAAGATGCCCTCTCAACATGGCCCTGCGCTGATGTCTCATCACGAATGAACCCCACTCAAGCATGCCTTCCCCCCTAGGCTATGTGCCCAGGGTGACCTGTTCCTGATGCTGCCTGCTGGCTGACCAAGAGTCCCTCATTTTGGCCATGCCCGCACCACTCCTTCACATCCTCCTCCCAAGCTGTACTCCTAGCCCTCAAATACTCCAGCCCACACCAGAAGCCATCTGTCCCCCACTAAGCCATGCTCCTGCTCCCAAGCATTATGTCAGGTGACCTACCATTCCAGAGTCCTCTGACCAAGAGCCCTCTCCTAACATTATTGTCCAGGCTCTTGTCCCTCAAAGCCCCCCAGCTTTCCCCAGCCCTGATGCCCTCTGTACTTCTGTCCCCTAAGAACATCTCCCAACGTTACCCTGCCCCAGTGAAGTTCACACCTCACCCAAAGATCCACCACATGACTCCACTCCTTTGTACAATCTCACCAGACTTATTGATGCCCCCCAGGGTCTGTCCCCTCTAGATGCCTGATCTCTTGACCAAGCTCATTCCTGCCCACCAGGAAGTCCAACGAGATGTGACCCCACCCCCACCCCATGACATGCATTTCCTGAACCAAGCCGCACTCCTCTCCTGTCCCCCAGAGCAGACTCCTCCAGAGGACCTGCCTCAACAGACCTGACCAGGATCACGGCTGACTCCATGAGTCCCCACCCCCAGGCCTCCTCCCCATCATGACCACCCATAACCACCAGTCTCCAATCCCAGAAATGGCCCCGCTCAACACACTGCTTCTGCCCAGACTTCCCCCCCCAGTTCATAAACCCTCATCATGATGTTATATCACACTCGTTTCTCCCCAAGACCTGACTGCCCCCCAAGGTAGTCAACTCCATCAGTCCCCTCACTGATGTCATTCCTGCACTAAGGTGGCTCCCTTCCCAGCATCCCCACCTAGGATGTGACCCTTCCCATTCCTGTGCCTAGGTACCTCTGGCCTATCAGACATCCCTCCTAACTAGTGGGCCCTGAGGTTAACCCAGCAGATGCCCCATCCCCAGAGCACCCCGAACTCACAACTGGAAGCTCTCATTGTACTTGGGGGCCCAGCTGTTGTTCTTGGATTTGGTCGCAAACTTGCGTTTCTTGTCGCTGAGATGGGGCCCAATGATGTTTACCTCAATGAATGGCCGGAAAATGCCAGAAGTCTGCCACTTGAGGTCATTGGCAGCCACCACTAGTGGGGGAAGCGGAGGGGAAGATTGGTCAGCGTCCCTCAGTATGCAGCTGTGGTTTTCAAAGCCTGTCTGAAAGACTACATCTCTCAGCATGCCCAATGTGACCAATGAGACCAATGGAGCTATGTGACCAATAAGATGTGAGAGAAAGTAATGTGTACAACTTCCGGGGAGAAAGCCCTAAACTTTCTCTTTCCCCTAGCTGCAGGCTGGGGTGCTGGTGGGGGCTGAGTTCTTTGGGACCCTGTAGAGGAAGAAAACACGTTATGGATGAAAGTGCAACAAATGATGGTAGGGGCCTGGATCCCCAACACTGTGAAGCCTCCACAAAAGCTCTGGACAGATTGTCCTTGGAATGACCTCAGAGAAAAATGCATTCTATCTTGTTTAAGCCACTGTTATTCTAGGCCTTGGCTAAAACAGCCCAATCTGTGTTCTAATTAAGAACACAGACAAAAAATAAAAAGCCAACAAAAGGAAAGCAGAGCTGAGAGATGGAGAAAGTGGAACTGAGTCCTGTAACACCGTTTGCACCCATGGATCCAGCCATGTGTGAAGATGGAATTTTCAGTTTTGTGAAAACTTTTTTTTTTGTTTTAATGAAAAAAGTTTTTCTTGCTTATGCCAATTTGAGTTTGGTTTCTGTCTTGGAACCTAGTGCATCCTGGCTATGGCACTCTCCCTCCCTCCTCAAGCTGCTCACCTTTCACTGTGACCTTGTGTTCCCCAGTTCCTGGATGAGTGAAGAGCTCAACGTGGACAGAGACTTCACCCACAGGGTCTTCCACACCAGAGCCTGGGCAGGCAGGAGAGGATGTTGGCGTCAGCTCCATTCTTTCCACCCACCAGAAAGGACCTGGACCACCTCTCACCCACCACGTGCTGGCGGCACCAGGTCAACAGCCCTGACAGGGTGGTACTGAGAGTTGGCTGGCATAGTAGGTACTCATGAGGAAGCCAAGAATCCAGGGTTTAGCCTTTCACTGCCTTGCTGTGAGATCTTGGGCAGACCTCTTAACTTCTCTGAGCCTAACGCGTCTGCCCTCCATTTTTCTCTTTCGACTGACCGCCATGTTGTCAAAACTCAGTCTTCATCTTACAAGCCACCTTGGCAGCGTCTGACACTGTGGCTTCCTGTGCCTCAGTTTCCCCTCTTGGCTGAAACACCACCACACTCTCCAGGTTCTCATCCTACATACTAGTCACTCCTCACCCTCTTTTATCACTTCCTCCTCCTCTGTCAATCCTCCAAGTGTTGGGGGAACCCTGCACCTCACTCTCTGACACTTTTTGTTGTCTTCACTTCCTCTGTAAGTGCTGGTACATTAGAAGATCCTGTCAGCTCTACCCTCAAAGTACATCCAGAATGTCACCCCCCTCCTTGGCCTCCATCCTGACCCAGCCCCCATCATCATACTCATGGACTATTGCAGTAGCCTTCTCCTGCTCTCCCTGAATCCTCCTCTCAGCAGCCAGAGAAATCCTATTCAGTCAGGTCACATCCCTCCTCTGCTCAAAACCCTCCCAATCTCACTCTGAAATAATCAGAGTCCTTTTTGTAACCTGCAATGTCCCTCATAATATGTCTCCCTATTACCTCTCCTGCCTCACCTCCCTCCACTCTCATCCTTGCTAACTCTGCTCCAGCCCCACGAGCTTCCTCTTTTATTTTCCCTGCCCCCACACCATTCCTTTTCTAATAGACATTCTCAAGTTTCCATTGAGAAATGCCTCTGCCTTCACCTCAGACCTTGTGGCTCCATCCCACATTCAGGTGTGGCGAAATGAACTGTGCGTGGCAGACCAACCAGAGCATTCCCTGCCCACGGCTGCCGTGACTGGCTCAGGGATGGTCATGTGACTCAAGCTGGGCCTATAAGTGATGGCCCTGGGATTTTGGCTATAACGGTTAGGAAAGAGTGCTCTCTGGGTGCTAAGCTAGCAAGGCTGTCTCTGCCCAATGAGGGGAGAGTCCACCTCACAGAGGTCTCAGTAGAGACCAATGAACAGTAGCATTGTTGGAGACTCTGGATCCAGCTATTCCTGATGCCAACTCAACCCCTCCTCTTTTAGTTCCAGAACCTATAAATTCCCTTCTCTGCTTGAGTCAGGGTGAGGTATGCTTCTGTTTCTGGCCACCACTAGCATCCTGATTATTTGGTTCCGATGGGATCATTGAAGGGCAGCTTAAAAGCTTCTGACCCATGCCTCCCTCTGTGACTCTGGGAAGGGCATCCTGTGGGAGCCTGAGGACCTGTGACCACCAGCACACCCACCAGGCCCCTCCCCAGCCCCCCAGGAAGCTCCCCACGCCTGGAGCACCCCATGCAAGGGGGGGGTAGGAACAGGAGGAAAGTGGGGGTTGGGAGTGGGGAAGGAGAATTCAGTTCAGGTTGATCTGGGTCACTTGCCCCAGGTGGGAAGTGACTGAGGCTCAGGGGGCAGAGGGGCCTGGAGACCCCCAGCACCCCAGTACTGGGGCGTGCACCCCCATGTTCACTGCCCCCCCAGGCCACCTTCGTTGACATTTCAGGCTCCCACCACCCTGACCCCCCACCAGTCACATGCTCAGCCTCACCTCCCCCCCGTCATCCCAGGCTGATGCTTTATTGCAAGCTCAATCAGGGCCAGACTGAGGGGACCGGGGGAAGCCAGACAGTGGTGGGTGGGTGAGGGGTCAGACCAAGGCCAAAGCTAGTAAGAAGGGGGAAGGGGCAGTGCTGGGCACCCCCATCCCGTGGTTTGCTGGCTCCAAGGGGAAGGGTCTTTCCTGGGCTTCTCTGTGCTCTCCCAACGCCCCCCACCCCCTATCCGCCTCCCCAAGTACCGGGCCCCCCTGCAGGGGAAGGTTCCTGGAGCAAGTGGCTTCTCCTTTGAGACTCAACATCCTCATTGATGGAATAAGGGACCTCCCCCCACCTTGTGTGGCGACTGAGAGGAATCTTTGCAAGCATCCTTGAGAAGTGCTTGGCACAAGGGCTGGCTCAGAGTTAGAGCCTGAAAAAAAGTTTTCTATCCTCAGAAAAGCGATATCAAGTATAACAATAACAATTGCTACCAGCTATTAAATGCCAGGGACTGCTCTAAATTTAAGTCATCAAATCCTAAGAAGAATGCCATGAATTAGGGTCCTTGACTGTCCTCATTTTAGAGATGAGAAAACTGAGGCTCAGGGGGAGGGACGTTTGCCCTAGGTGCCCGGCTGCTGGGTGGCAGAGCTGGGATCTGAGCCCAGGGGACCCGGGATCCAGCTGAAGAGATGCCGACTCTAATCGCTTCTCCTTCCCCACGTGGAACCAGCAAGCCGTCCTTCCCCCTCATCCACCTTGGCCCCCGCAGCGGGTCTGGCCTGGACGGGCCCGGCAGGCCGTGGAGGCAGAAGGACGGGCCTTTTACTAGCCGGGACCAGGAGGGGCGCAGGCACCGGGCACCGGGCGCGGGCGGGCGGGCGGCGGAGGCACGTACCCTTCTCAGGATAAATGTCTTCACTAAGGGTAAACCTAGTCCCTTTTCCACCATGGACTAATCGCGGGGGAGGGGGGAGAGAGGAGGGAAAGAAGGGGGGCAGAGACAAGCAATCGAGGGGTGAGGATGGAGGGCGAGTGTGCGTGGGGGGAGCGAGGGAGGCGCGGAGGGGGCGGCGAGTGAGAGGGAGGAGAGACAAGAGAGAGAGAAACATCAGCTGCAGACGGACAGACAGACAGACAGCCTCCCACTCCGGGGGACACCAGGGACACTACAAGCAGCAGTGTGGACTGGGCAAAAAGCTGAGGGCCCTGGGCTGACTGGGGTGGTGAAGAGGGGACCCCTTGTAGCCGCAGGGCTTGGCGCCCCTCATTCCAGCCTCCCCCTCCACTGCCGGAACTCAGCGAAACTTCTCTCCCTTATCTGCACTCTTGGGCCAATTTGAAAAAGGGGAGGCCCTAGAGAGGGGAACTAGGACCCTGGAGTCCTGCCCCCCACCCCCAGCTGCTGTGTGTAGAGCTCAGAGAGGGAGAGGAACAGGAGTCAGAGGCAAGAGAAGAAAGAGAATTTGAGAAGTGGGAATTTCCTCTCTGTCCACCCACTCCAGATCGGGGTCCCTCCCATCCCTGCGGCTGTCAGTCATTCCTTAGCCACAAATATTTCCGAGGTCCCTCCCCAGGGGCCTTCAACCCTTCCTCCAGAGGTCCTCCCCTGGAGCTGCCAATCATTCATTGGCCACATTACGTAAGAGGTCCCACCCATGCCAGAGCTGTCTATCACTCCCTGGACCCATGACGTCAGGACCCCCAGGATCTGTCAATCACCTTGGTCCTTGATGTCAAAGAGGTCCCTCCCCAGAGTTTTCAATCACCTCCTGGCCCTATGATGTCACAGATTATCCCAGGAGATGTCAGTCACCTCCTGGCCCGATGACGTCAGAGGTCTCGGCCCCACAAGCTGTCGATCACTCATTGGCCCGTGACATCAAGGAGTTCACGAGCGCCAAGGAGCTATCAATTCTCCTGTGACATCACAGAGGAGATGAGCCAATGGCTGCTCCGGACAGGGTTGCCCCTGAGGGCGGGAGTTCTCGACAAGCTAGCCTGTGGTCCCTTACCCTGGGCCCCCTGGGTCTGCACGAAGGTCTTGATGAGCAGGTCGGTGGCCTGCGTATAGAGGGATAGGGCATAGCGCAGGGACTGCAGGTCCGGGCTCTTCTCCAAGAAGGTCTTCTTGAGGCCCACACCGCCCGCATGGAAGTATTGCTGTGGGCACAGGGTGGGGGAAGTGAGGCCCTCCCCTGTCCTGGCCCGTCCTGCCGCCTCCCTGTCTCCCAACCCTCTGCTCTTCGCTGTGATGCACCTGGGAGTCCCCAAAACACCCAAGAGGAGTGCTGCTACTCCCCCATCTCCACTTCTGCCCCCAAACCGCCCGTGGGCTCCCAGTTCTCAGAATAACACTCATGCCTCCAGCCCCTACCTAGGCCCTTAGCAGCTCTAACCCTGCAACCTCCCTGCCTTCTCTCCAACTGTCTTCCCTAGAACATGCTTGCCTCAGGATCTTCGCACTTACCAGTACTGTGCTCACTGGTGGTTAGGCCCTCCCTGTCCCCACACCCATCTCTACCCTGGCTCCTTGTCTTTCTATGATTAAGATTTCAAGGAGCTTTCCTTGACTGCCCCTCTTTAATACGTTGCCAATTCCATTTCAGCAAAACGTTTTTTTTCAGAGTAGTTTTCATGCTTTTCATTTCATGGAGACCACAGCCCTTTTCATGCCTTCATATTCTCGCATGAGTTGGTCTCCTGCCTAGAACGCTCTTTTTCCTTTACCTTGTGAACTCCTATGCATTCCTCAAAACCCACTTCCCACATGCCTTCTTCCAAGAAAGTCTTCAGGGCTCCCTCCAATGGGCTTCCCCAGCTCCGAACCTTCCCTCTACCACACCCTGACCCCACAGGGCTGGGGATGTCTGTGTCCAGCTATCCCCCTGCCCCAGCCTGGGGCTCCTCGGGGCCCTACCAGAAGGGTCATTAGGAAGTGTTTATCAATTGAATGAACTATGGTGGATTTGAGCCCAGGTCCACGTCCACATCAGCCATACCCTCTGCCTGCCCCACCTGGGATGGGCCGGGGTGGTGCATCTCACCTTAATGGTGTCCAAGGCAAGTTCAACGACTGCACACTGCTTCGGGGTCAAGCTCTTGGCTTCCTCTCGTACCATGTGGTCCTGGAGAGGGAGAGAGAGGCCAGGCGGGCAGAGCAGACTCCGCATTAGGGATCTGCCTGTCTCTGGGATTCATCCTTGTAAAACTTTGAGGAGTTGGATAGTGGGTCTGTCTTTTCATTATTGTGTCTCTAGTGCCCAGCATGTGACTGACACACAGCAGGTGCTCAATAAATATTTGTTGAATAAGTGACTGGTACACTTGATCAAGCTGTATCTGAAGCTGAACCATGCACATCTTTTCAACACACGAGAGCAAATAACTTGTGTTTAAGCCAGTCTCAGTAGGGTTTCTGTTCCTCGAACCTGCAAAGCATATCACTGTTCTGGGATCTCTCCCCCAGGGACCCTCCCCACTCTGATGTCCTTCCCCCACCCCTGGCCTCACCTTGAGTTTAGACAGCTGACCCAGCTCTTTGGCCGCATTGAAGATCATCTGGGTTCCCTGCATGTAACAAGAGACACAGCCGGGGTCAGGGTGCAGGCCTCCTCCAAACCCGTCCCTAAATCCCTGCTGACACCCTAGCCCTGGACATCTTCTTGGTTCTTGTCCAAAGGCTCTGGGCAGGGCAATGGTGGTGTCCTGGGGACAGAGTTCGGGAGCTCTGGAGGAGTGCTGAGGAGGAGGTGGAGACTTTGTCCCTTGAAATCCTAGTCCCATGGGGATGCTACCCACCCTCCCCCCTCCACCATGACCCCAGGTTTGTGGGACGGAGAAGAGAGACAGAGAGTGGGCTGCAGGGGCAGTGGGTGGCGGAGGCCCAGATGGTGTTTGTGGGTATGGGCGGGGTGTGCCAGCCCAAAGTCAGGGAGTCTTGAGAAAACCATGAAATGGACTCTGGTGAATACCCTACCCACCGTGGGACAATTCGCTCTGTGGTAGGAGTTACCCAGTAATCTGAGGGGACTGTTAGTCTGACCTTTTAAAGGAAGAATCCTCCCCAATAACACACACCTCAGTACCCATCCCCAACCTGCCCCAAACAGACACCAGCAAGATGGCATCCAACGGAGTTGAGTGGGCCTGGGTTCAAATCCCAGCTCTGCTGTGTGGCCCTGGGCAAGTCATGTAACCTCTCTGAGCCTCGGTTTTGCCATCTAGATGGGAGAAATCATAC
Organism: Rhinolophus ferrumequinum; assembly: GCF_004115265.2. Classification (NCBI taxonomy): domain Eukaryota; kingdom Metazoa; phylum Chordata; class Mammalia; order Chiroptera; family Rhinolophidae; genus Rhinolophus; species Rhinolophus ferrumequinum. Next base: position 50,686,148 of record NC_046301.1, read on the forward strand.
CCACTTTGTGGTTTAGCAGGGACCAAGTGTGTCTTTGTTCAATGTTTACTGTCCTTTGTACTTGGTCTCAAGGTCACAGGCAGTGCTGGGGTGACAGGGCCCCAGCCTGGAAGTTGTGTGTCCTGCCTCCTCGACCACTGTGCTGGGTCTGTCCCAGACCCTTTCTGGACCTCAGTTTCCTACCTGGCTAACAAGGGCACCCACTTAGGGGATGGGGTGGGCCTGAGTATCAATGAGATAAGGAACCCTGCATTACTGGGTCATGGCGTGGTCCATGGGTCCTGGGTGGACTGGGCAGGGAGGGGGCCATGTACAGCTGGGAGACTTAGAATTACATGGACCATCTATCAGCTGGTCTGTGGGAACTGGTCACCCTGCCACTGCTAGAGTTATCATCATCCTGGCTGTCCCTACTCTTCTTAGTCCTGGTCTACCATTTTCCCGAAGCTGTCACAAGGCGCAGTTACTCAGGAGCCCAGCTGTGTGGACCTCAGTTTCCCCTGCCACCCTCTCCTCCCGCCTGCTGCCCCCCACCCACCGCCCCTCCGGAGCAAGCCAGACAGACAGAGGAAGAAGAGACCAACAGACAGGTTCACAGAACGCCCCCAACGGCACAGACCACAGGGGTGGAAGGAGGCACAGGGTGGGATGGGGGGTGAGGGAGAGCCAGACAGACAGTGAGAGGCTGGTCTTACATCTGAGTGGCTTGGCAGTTTCGCCCTGCCCTGTGAAGAGAATCAGGCGGAGGTCAGCGTTCAGATACAGGCTGGGTGGATACTCAGCGGGACTTCCCTGCCCCGTCAAAGCACAGTCCCAACCCCCAGCCCATGAGCTCCCTCCCAGGTGCTGGGTCTAAGGCTGAAACCCCTCCCCAGCTAGGCCCTTTCCCTTGTCCCCTCATGGGGGCTTGGGGCCAGGTTCCCAGACTGCCATGCGAGGAGCCTAGAAACAGCCCATTACTTGGGGACAGGTACCCAATTCCACAGTCAGCCTGCCCTGGGATGGGGTGCCTTGGGGAGGAGAGAAGAGACAGAACTCAGGGTCTCTTGTCCCCCAACTTCCAAGACCTTACCCTGGCAGGTCTGACTCTAAAAGAAACATGCTCACAGGTTTCACAAGTTCACTCAACATACAGACACACACCTCGGCACAGCCATGAGTGTGCAGAAAGTTGATGCACATTCACACCCAGGATGACATAAAAAGACACACACACACACACACACACACGCAGAACTCACACCGTAAAATACACAGGTGCATTCCTAAATACTTTCACATGTGTGCACAATCACACACGTGAACCCACACACTCTCGCCCCCACACAGATGCACATACATGTGTAGGTGTCTGGCACATTGAATGTGCCCCCAAGAGGCTGGATGAGTGAGTAGAGAAGTCCTACAACCCGTGTTCGTGAAGTGGAGACCCCACTTGTGTACACACAGGTTCAATAGCTTTTGCACGAGTGCACAGCAAGGGCAACTGTTCATGTGTTGCTACAGCTCCCATCTCCTTACAACAAACAACCATTAGAACAAAAGAAACCTACAAAAAGAATAACACACATCTCAATCCAGGGCAGCGGTTAGTGTCTGGGCTCCTCTCAAAGCCATAGAATTTCAGCTGAGTCCAGGGCCGGGAGAAGCCCTTTGGGTGTTGCTGGGAGAGGGCGGGAGCTCTATGTGCACACATTAGGTCACACGTGCACATACACTGCAAGCCGTGTCCCTGGAGAATCATCTCGCCTCTGAATTCTGGTTTTGTGGGACTTGGTTAGGATGCCCACCTCCTACCCGTGACTAGCTGGGGGAGCTGACCTTCCTGCCCATGTACACAGACACCCACATGCACACACACACCCAGACCTCAGCACCGACAAGGCCCTCATTACCTTTTCTAATCCCTTGCCATGTTTTCTCAAGAGGGTGCCCTGCAGAGACAATGTCACAGGGTGATCAAACTGGCAAGCAGTGTGAGGTGGAAACCCGGGGTGGTCACACATGTACTCACGGGGCCAGGGCATAAGGGGCATCTGCCCTGCACAGGGGCCTGTGACTGGGTTGTAAAGGGGAATGTATGTGTGTCTTAATGACCGACTCTTAAAACATGTGAGGGAATCAGAGAACTAGGAAGGAGAAGAGAAAAGGAGAAGGGGAATTACAGAGCTAGACAGAAAGGAGAGAAGTTGCTGCCAAAATATAATCCATTTATATTTATTGTATATAGGAGGTTCTTGGTTCTTGGGAAAGCAAATGGGCTGTATATTCAGACAGACCTGAATCTGAATCCTGACTCTGGCATCTATTTACTATGTGGACTTGAGCAAGTGACTCCTCTCTGAGTCTCAGCTTTCCTCATCTGCAAAATGGGAATAATGATAACCACCTCGCTCAAAACATTGCCATGAAGGTAAGCTGAAACCACAGTTACGAGAAGGTCTGGCATGCAGGGATCATCAAGAAACATGAACTCCCTTAGCCCCTGCCCACAAATGCATTGTCTGTGGTTGGATATGCTGCCACCAGGTAATTACAGCCAAAGATCCAGATTGCAGCTACAAAGAAGATGAGCTCTTGTAAATTCTGACAAGGTGAAATATTGTAACAGCCTTGTCTTTTCCACAAAGGGGGGCTCTGAAGTGGTTTTACTGATTTTTGCCCTGGTATGTGGCTAAATACTACCACCATCACCAATACAACAATATTAACTCTAACTTAGTGAGCACTTCCTCTGCTTGTCACAGAGATGAGCACTTTAATGCATCATCCCATCACAACAACCCTCAGACATTTTCTACAACTAACCCCTTTTTCCAGACAAAGAAACGGAGGTTCGGAGATGAAGTGATTTCCCAAGGTCACAGAGAGAGAAAAAGTGGCTGGGCTGGGATTTGACCCCAAGTCTTCCTGACACCAAAGTACCATTGCCTTCTCCCGCCTGGGTGCCTGGGTTTCTGGGATTCGTGTGTGTCTCTCTGTGCAGCTGGACAGAGGTAGGCAGGGGTGGTGGAGGGCCTGTGCTGTGCGACTGAGTAGGGACCAGGGTGGTGAACCTAAAGGGGAGGTCAGAGGGGCTGCGCTGACTTTGAACCTCCTTCTAGCTTTGGGGAGAGACTCAGATACCCAAGCAGAGTCTAAGCATGGGACGAAGGGTGAATCCCAACTAAAGGACAGTGGCAGATGTGAAGGTGTTGGGCTAGGGGTTTGGGAGCCTAGGGTGAATCCCAACTAAAGGACAGTGGCAGATGTGAAGGTGCTGGGCTAGGGGTTTGGGAGCCTGGAGCCGCAGCCTCCGTACTTATAAGGGGGCGGGGTGGTAGGCGTGGCCTCCCTCCCTCCAGGCCCCGCCCCCTCCCCATGCCCGGGCCCCAGACAGACACAGGCACATCTAGGCGGGATGTGGGACAGTGGGTGGGGGGGCCAGTGGGTGAGGAGGGGGCACTGGGTGAGGGGGGTGCAGCCACGCGGTGGGCCGAGTCCACACACAGAGCGGACGGACAGACAGACGGACAGACGGGCCTCTACTTACGATCATCTGTCAGCCGTGATGGGGGCGAGGTGGTGGGGAGGGGGGAATAAGTCACCATGAGTCTCCCAGGAAGGCCAGGGAGAGGGCGGAGACGGCACCCAGGGGCGGACCCGTGAACTAGCCCAGCCCAGAGGAGGCAGGGCCGGCTGCGGGAGGTCCAAGCCGCCTGCATCGTTGCCTCTTGGTGGCCCCCCACCCACCCTCCCCAAGCCTCCCCTGTCCACCCAGGAGCATCCTCCCACTCTGCTGAGCCACCATCTGGCATGCCACTGCTGCCCAGGCCACCTGATGCCTCTCTGTGGAACCCACGCCCCGCCACAGCCCTCCACAATGTGGTACCCCCACTCCCACCCTGCAGCCTGATCCCTGGAGATCATCTGTCTCTGGGCTGTTCCCAGAAGAGTCCCAGAGGCACAGTCCTGGTTTCTGGATGACAGCAGACCTCTGCTTGACCTCTCTGATCTTGGATACTCTCTGTGACCTCCACCCAACAGCCAGGAGCCCTTTTTGTTTTATTCGTCCTTGAAGTCCATGGTGTCTCCCCTCCTTGTCACTTGATTAACCTCCCAAAGGCCTCTGATGAACCCACAGACCCCTATGACCTCTATGACCTGTGGGTGGCCTTGCTCTCCAAGCTGACTTCTGTTTCTGTGTGATCTCTGACCTTTGAAGAACCCTACTCACATGTGACCTCTATGTCCCTTAGACATCACCTGACTCTACTTGACCTCTCTGATCTTTGAAGAACTGAGCCTTGAATGACCTCTTTGACCCTTTGGTGACTTTTGACCTATGTATGACCTCTCTAATCTTTGGCCTCATTGGCCCTTGGATAACCCTTGTGCCTGGATGACCTCTGAGCCCCACTACCTTTGGCACTAAGCTCTCTGGGCTCCCACAGGGGAGGTGGCCCAGGCATCCCCTCTGACCCCTTCAGGCCTCACCGTCTGGTCAGTGAGGGGTGGCAGCACGATGGTCTTCTCCATAGTGTTCATGACCAGCTTCCACAGCTCCTTCAGCACCCGCTTCAGCACGGTCTTCTCGCAGATTTTGGCAAAGAGCGTCAGGCTGTGGATGAAGGCAGGTCTGAGAGAGGGCCCAGCTGTCTCTGACCCACGGAACCAGACCCTTCCCCTCAACATACGGGCATCCCATGGACATGCAAGAGGGCACAGAGCCTGTACAAGGACCCCTGGGTGGTCTGATGGGGCTAGGATGCGTGATACACATGGAGAGCAAATGGTGGCTGGACAGCTCAGCAAGGTCAAGATGGGAATGGAGCCTCAAAGTCTGGGAGGAAGGCCTGAGCCTTAGCATGAGGGCAGTGGGGAGCCATGGAGTGTTCAAGAGAGAAAGAGAAAGATAGACTTTACTGTTCAAAAGAACAGAGTGGGATGAAGTGGATTAGGAAGGCTGAGAGGAGACCAGCCTCATGGTGAGGAGGGCGGGCCATGCTTAGGAGGGAGGGGAAAGGAGTGGTAGGAAGAGGGCAGAGTTAAGTGGGGAAATAACAAAGAATTTGTGATTGAATGTATGAGGGTTGAAGGAGAGAGGGCAATCCCCCGTGATCCATCCAGCAACTGATTCCCCCCCCAAACTATCCCTCCCCCAACTTGTTTTAATGCTCTTTCCTTCCTTCCTTCCTTCCTTCCTGCCTTGCTTCCTTCTTTCCTTTCTTCCTTCCTTCCTTCCTTCCTTCCTTCCTTCCTTCCTTCCCTTCTTCCTTCCTTTCTTCATTTTCCCCTCCCTCTCTTTCTCCCTCCCTCCCTCACCTCATCCCTCCCTTCCTCCTCATCTTCTTTCCTTCCATACATCCAACCATCTAACTATCCATCATCCATCCTTTCTTCCGCTCTCTCTCCCTTCCACCCATCCTCCCATCTACACTTCTATCCATTTATCCTTATTTTCATCCATCCATCCATCCATCCATCCATCCATCCATCCATCCATCCTTTCATCCATCTAGCCTTCTAAGCATCTCTCTTTTAATCTACCCATCTGTCCACCCACCCATCCCTCACGTCGTCTATCCATCCAACCGCCGTCCGTCCATCCATACCAATATTTACTCCCCAATCCCTCCGATCGCTTATCCACACCCATCTTTCCATTCCTTCATGCCTCCGCCCACCCACCCATCCAAACCATTCAACTACCACCCAGCAAACATGCGCGAGTGCTCTCTCCTGGCCAGCCCCTGCTCTCCGCGGCGCCCCAGGGCCCTTCCCTGGCCAGCTCCGCCCAGGCCTGGCTCACTTGCTGTCCAGCAGGTCCATGATGGGCTGCAGCACATTGTCGGCATCCTGGGCCACGCTGCTGCAGGCACTGGCTGGCACATTGCCCGTGCCCTTCACCTGGCTAAGGATGTCTCCCATCTGTTTGACACACTCCTCGATGTGCGGCTGGAAGCTGGCAGAATAAAGGGGAGGAGCTCAGACCAGACTCTCCTGGCTTCTGGAAGAAGAGCCAGATTAGGCCATAAATGCTGATCTGTGGACCTTGACCTTTTGTGACCAGCATCAGTAGGATATGGCATAAAACTGAGCAAGGGGTAGCGGGGCATTAATAATAGCAGAATTGGGCACTGCTAAGACATTTACTTGTGTTGTTCTTTTCACCGCACAGTCCTACTCAGATACTGTTATCATCAGCCCCACAGATGAATAAACTAAGTCTCAGAGAGGTTAAGTGACTCACCCAAGGCCACACAGCTGGTAAGCAGTGAAGCCAGGATTGAAATGACTTTTATCTAACCCCAAGCCTGATGTCTTCACCACTACATCTGCTGAGTCTCCAGATGCCCCAGGCTCAGAGATCTGGGGGTTGCCCCCTCCCTTCTGCTCCCAGCCCTGGTGATGCCCCCACCTGGTAGCAAACACCCGGCTGAGCTCATCCAAGACATTGTTGAGTTTCACCTGGAGCTCCTTTAAGATGTCACTGGCCTCAGCATCCAGCTAAGGAGGGGGAAGGGACATCAGGTCAGGTTTACAGAGCATCCACATGTCTGGGACATTTTCCCATCCAACTCAGGGAAAGAGACCCCAACGGGCTGGAGAGGAAACTGAGGCACAGGCAGTGATGCCACTTGCTTGGGTTTGAGGGAGTAACTAAGCCGGATTTCATCAGGTGCAAGCTCTCGGGACTGCAAGGATTGGGGGTGGTTACCCTGCCTGGCCCCACCTCACCTCCTTCCCTCCCATGGCTTCGAACATCTTCTCTAGCTGAACTCGCAGCTGCTGAGTATTGTTCATGAGGATGCAGGGCTGGGGATGGGAACAGAAAGGGCAGTCAGGGCTCAGGACCCCTCCTCCCCAGAACCTCCTCTACCCACCGCCCGGGACCCCGGATGGTTTCAGGGTCTGGGTCTGGGGGAAGCTGGGGTCCCACAAGGTCATCGGAGAATGGAAGACAGCATTTGGGACCAGGTTCCTGGGAATGTTGGGGAGGGTGGTCTCTGGGGACCCACAGGGGGAAGGAAGACACAAGTAAGTGGGCTGGGCCTCTGAGAACAGCCGGAAGGGGAGTTCTTCTCACATACCCTCCACGGGCTCAAAGCTTTGTATGCTCACAGATACCCTGAAGGCTTCATTTGTAACCAGACATTGTCCCTTCACCTCCAGACCTCCCCAGACGTAACAGTAAGAGACACAGGTGGACACACACACAGACAGACACAGGACTCAGCCCAGGGAAGGATGGAGCCCTGGGGGTACAGAAAGGGGCTGGGAGGGGAATAGGACAGGGGCCCCCGGAGGTCACCACTTTCTCCTTCTCCTTGGAGCAGTAGGAGGCGAAGTCCTTGGAGATGATGTCCGCATACTGGAGGAGCACATTACTGATGGTCTGGGGAGGACACAGGGCAGGTGAGAGGAGGGGCTGGGGCCGGGCGGGCCCATCAAGGGCCACCAGTGAGATGAGGGATGAACTCAGACTCACTTTAGCGCCTGAGATGGACCACTGGGCTGGGAGCATTCTCCACCCAGGATGGCCATCGCAACCAAGGAAAGACACCACCATGTAAAGATGATTATTGTATGTAGACTCAGCTCTTTTCCAGAGCGTCCAACCATCACATTAACCCAGTCCAAACCACAAGCATGACCTGATCCCAAAATGAATCTCCTGCGTTCCCCAACTTCAACATAGCCTAAAGCAAATCCAACTGAATCTAAACCTAATCCAATCATCTCGACCTCCAAATTCACCCCAGGGCCCACTCAAATTCTACATGAATCTGAACACTCACGCTAAGAATGCCAAATCGAATTCTAATCCTAACAGTCCGCCTAAACCCAACCTCACCCCCAACCCTGACCCCAGCTCCAAATTCAACTCCAACTTGAATTACAACCCCGACTTCAACCCCAACCTCAACTCGTCACCCTGTCCCCAACCACAACTCCAACCTCTACGGAAGGACCAACCCTCACATTGACCTCAACCCCAGATTCAATCCCAGCGATATCAGCAACCCCAACTTTGACCTCAACCCCAACCTCAACCCCGACCCTGACCCCAATCCCAAACTCAACTCCAACTCCAGCCTTGACCCTATCCCAACCCCACCCCCCACAGGACCACATCCCCAACCCCACCCGCACCCCTGCACCTTGGCAAAGCGCCTCATGTAGTGCCCCACGATCTGGGGGTCAGGGCACTCCAGTTTCTTGATGATCTCAAAGCTCTGGTTGAGCTGGGAGAAGACGTCCACCACGGAGCAGGAGAACAGGGCGTGCTCTGAGGTCTGCTGGAACTGTAGAGGGAGGGAAGGCAGGAGAGAGGAGAGGGTCAGAGCCTGACAGTCCCCAGAGCTGAATCCTCTCACTCTCCATGGGGAGAGCCAGAGACCAACCACCCTGGGATGAGAAGGACAGTGTGCGAGCTTGACTTAGAGCCGGATGCAGAGGCCACAGTGTGGGTGGTTAATCAGGACTCATAAACTCACAGTCACTTGTTGAATGAACGAAAGACTTTAAACACCATAAACAAGACAAAGATTGCGGGTACCGCTCAGAGACTGGCCTTATCCCAAGGGCAGTTTTGCCCCCAAATTGGATCTCAATGGACCCCAGAGGGAGCGAGGCCACCGTGGTAGACTAGAAGCTTAGTGGTGGGTCAGCCTTCTCACCCCATCCTTCTTGTCTCTCTCCAGGGCTCCGTGCAAGAAATCCCGGGACACCTCCTCATTCTCGTCCAGCCACTGGATGACGAAGGGCTCAAACCACCTGGAATGGAGAGCCAGGGTGGGGCTCTGCCATCTCTTGTTCCCACGACCCTCTGCTCAAACTCACCCTGTGGTCTTGGGTGGTCACTGTCCTGCTCCCCACCCCCATCAGGCCTCGTCTACTTTGCCCATGAAATGGCCAGGTGACCACTGTCAGAGCAAGGCCCAGACTTGTGGGAACCCTCATTGATAAACTGCCCATGGGCAAGTGGGTTTACTCTCTGAGACCCCAACACGGCACATAGTAGGTCCCAAGTAAATGGAGGCCACCAACCCACTCTCCACCACAGATATCCCAAGTTCAAATCAGGCTCCGTCACTTATGGGATGTCACCTTGGGAAAATCCTTCAACATTTAACCCTCTGTTTCTTCATCCACAAAATGGAAATTCTGATGCTCCTGTCTCATAGAATTTTTGAAAGGACTAAATGAGAAAAGACACGTGGGACTGTTCAGCACAGTTCCTGACACTTATGATTATTAATTGTGTGGCTATAGGAGTCCAGAGTCCAAGGACTAAGAATGGAGAACACTGGGTTTGAGCCCCACCTGTGCCCCCGAGGCCCAGGGAACCCTGAGTAGGTAAAAGGGTAAGCCCTCTTGTCTGGGCCTCAGTAGAGCTGTCAGCATTACAGTTCTGGCTTGGGTTCTGGGCAGGGGACTTACGCAGGGTACTCAGGCACTCGGTCCTTGAAAGCAGGAAGCTCTGCCACATACTCATTGTAGAGCCACTTGACCTTGAAGTGGAGGTTCATGTAGTCGGCACTCTTGCACAAACGATGCTTGTCGTGCTCTGGTAGGGGGAGCAGGGGAGAGGCTCAGCTGGGAGGGTCTGCCACCCTCTGATTCTGCAGGGCCCGCTCTGCCATCTTTGGCGTTCAACCTAGGCATGAGTTCCAGGGCACTCACAGCTTTACAGGGGACCCTGACGCACAGCTACCTGTTGGAGCCAGGCTGGGAGACACAGGGGAGGAGGGACTCACCCTCCATGGCATACTTCATGTCCTGGGCAAACAGGTTCCACATTACTTCAGCGCTGATTTTACCCACATTCAGCTCCTGGGGAAACCTGGCAAAAGTCGTGGCAGTATGAAAACTTGGCGGACAGAAGCCAGATGGCACAGGCTGCTTTCGCCTTCTCAGCCAAAGCGTAGTGCAGGACAGACAAAGGAATCTGGATTCAAGTTCCCTCACAGCCACTGACTTGCTAAGTGTCTGTGCACTGAGGCCTTGCTTCTCTTGACCTTCCACCCACATATCCCTCCATCCTTCATCCATCCATCTACCCATCCATTCACCTGCCCGCCTGTCCATCTGTCCATCCATCCATCTATCCATCCATCCATCTATCCTTTAATCCATCCATCCATCCAAAATCCCTGATCTTAACTCCACATCTAAGTATCCAAGAGGTCATGGCTCCCCAGAGTTAGGGCTCCCTTTAGCGCTTACCTCAGGGAGAAATAAAACACAATAGCTCATTTAGCTAACAGAGATGAAAATTCTACAGACATGTAAATCCACAAACCAAAACTGTATGCACGTTCACACACAACTATACAATACACAATATTGTATATTGAAGTGTATTCCACAATTTTACATAATACACAATTAAACCCATAGACCACAGCTATACACAAAATTATATCCCTGCATGTAAGAAGTAATGCAATTTAAATCTAAAACATTTAGAAGAGTATTTTGCACATAGTAACCATTAGAACAACACTATTGTTATTTATGAACCTACACACATACAGAATTATATAGTATATATATATATATATATATATATATGTATACACTGTTATTCACACAAATCAATACATATAAAATACATGTCTGATTACACCAGTGATTGTGTACAGACACACAATCTTATGCTTATGCTTGAAAAGTATGCCGTATTTCATCCAGGTACAACCACACCCACAATTAATTGTTCCCATGTAAACATTTTGTGTGTAATCAGACATCACCTTTACATACAAGACACAAAAATGTGCACACGCATACACCGTGACCTCCAGATAACAAATGACACAGACACACAACTCACTGGTTGAGGCATGGAGTATAGGAATTCTTATCTTCCTCGATGATGGACACTATGAGAGTGATCAGCTTGGACCAGAAGTCGAGGTTCTTGATGCTGGGGCCCTGTTCCTCTGGGGGAACTTCCCCTTTCTTGGCCTGGATGGGGCAGTGGAGAAATTGGCCACAAGGGGTCCAGGGATGGGGGCTTCAGCCCGTTCATTATTGAGGTGCAGGAGGTTGGTGAGGGATGGGCCCCCTTAACCTGTAGGTGGTTCAGCGGGGAGGTCTGCCAGGGAAGGAACTGAACTCATGCAAACTGGCTCAAGCGGAGCTCATATCCACTCAGCTTCACAAAGCTTAAGTAGACTCAGCTCAGAAACCGGATGGGAACTGGATTTAGTTGAATAAATTCGAGCCCACTAAACTAAATGGAACTGAAATGAATGCAAATCAGATCCACTTAGCTTAACACATGGCAGTTCTCGGCATTAATTCCGTGTAACTGAACTTGGGCCAATTACACTGCATGGAGTAGAATTAAACTTCACTGGATTGAATTTAATTCAAATGAACTCAATTGGATTGAGCCTAATTAATTTCAAGATCAACATCAACCCAAATCAAAATAATGGAGATACATTGATCTGAATTCAACACAAAGCAACTCAACCCAACTTAACCTAACTCAACCCAAGGCAATCCAATCCAACTCTCCTCGCTCAATTCAGTCTAACATACTCAGGCAGATCTGGGACTTAAGCCAAGGCCTTGAGGGTGTTTGCCATTTCCTTCCACCTCATCTGGGGTCCTTACCGGGTCTGTCTGGTATTCCCGACTGTAGAGTTCATGACAGTTGTTGAAGATATACTCATAAGTAGAGTTGAGGCAGGCTTTGACACAATCCTTCACTACCTGGCTGGCTCGGGGCGGGCTCTGGAGTTCTTGCACCTGGAGGGAGGGAGACAGGCTTGGGTGGGCACAACTGGGACAGGAGGTGCCCAGGAAGTAGCTGCAAGTGGTTCTGGGTTTAAAGAAATGTTGTAACAGTATGAAAGCAGAGGGTCACTGAGAAAGGGCCCAGCTCTCCAGGACAGATGCTGCTTGTTTAGGAGCTAAGAGTCCTGGAGAATCCTTCTTAGAGAGCTAATGGGTCCCCTTTCCTACCTTCATCCGAAAGAATGTGATGCTGGTGAGAAGGTCCACAGTGGATTTGAGGTCCTGGAGTCTCTCCGGGCTGCTGGCTGGGAAGTTATTCTTTTGGGAGGGAGAACAGAGTTGGGGTTATGGAAGAGTGGGAGACAGTGTCTTAGGGGAGATTCAAGAGCTCTGGAGTTTCAGGAGGTGAGTTGGGGGGTCCATGAGAACACCTTGAAGCAACTGGGGGGTCTTCTTGGATACACCAAGTAGGTTGGGCAGGTACTGCTCACATATGTGTACACATGTCAAAGGAACACATTCTGCCTGTTAAGATGGGTCCTCCCGTGTGCATGCCTGCTGGAACCTGTCCCCTCTGGGTACACATGTGTGTGGAGGTAAGTCTTCATGCATGCACTTCTCACCCGATACATGGAGAGGTCAATCCGCAGGGAGTTATGCAGTTGATCCAGGAGCTTCACAAAGCGCTCTTTCTGGGAAGGCAGAAGAGGAGGAGGATGGATGTAAGCAGGGACTTGGACGTTGAGTGTGGCAGCAAAAGGTGGCTGCCGTTATTGGCTGAGGGCTTACTGTATGGTAAGAGCATCCCATCCACCACTGAACCGAAACATCTGTTTCCATTCTACAGAAGGGTAAACTGACGCTTCTGGTACAGTTCAGAAGGGACTGGTACAAAGTCACACAGCAAATCAAGTCCAAACTGGGGATGTAGGAGCCGCCCAGGGTTGGGTTCGCCCTCATCCCCCAGGCCCTGGGACTGACCCCAAAGTTGGAGGCTGCGAAGCGGTCGGAGGCAGACACGTTGGTGGAGGCCGTGGTATGTGCGTAATAGGCATTGATGTTGGCAAGCAGGGTGCTCATGACGGCAGGTACCCCAGGACACATGTACTTGGAGGAGAGGCAGGCAAAGTGGCTGGTGGGAAGGAGTGGGAGGCACTGGGCCTGGTGTCCAGCCAGGACAGGCCTCAGCACCCCCTTAGAATGCTTCCAAGGCAGCATCGTGAGTGGCTCCTCCCAACCCCCAATGGTCCTCTCACCCTCTGCCTGACTCCGTCCTCTTGAGTTTCTCTGTCTCCTCTTTGAGTTGTCCTATCTCTGCCTCTAACTCCAGCTCCCCTCCCTGTCACCCCAGCCCCCAGCAATGGCACTTTCCTAACCTCTAGGGGAATTAGGTAACACTTGCCACACCCACTTCCTCTCTCACTCCTATTCCTAAGAACCCCTCCACCCCCAGACCGGCCAGTGTCCACTTGGTGAGCACCCCTCCCCCCAGTTTCCTACACCTCGCCCTCATGTCCACCCCAGCCTGCAGCCTCACGTCATGGCTTGGTAGATGGACTCAACACCGTAGCGCATGGCGAATTCGTCCACAATCTCCTGGGCCGTCTCGTCATAGTAAACCTTCCAGGCATCGTCACCCTTGGCGTCTGGGATCTTCACCACCCCATTGTTCTGCACGTCAGTCACAAAGTGGAACAGGTTCTGCCAACACAAGAAAGAAGGTATCAGAGAGTACAAGGGCGCACAAGGGGAGATCCCAAGTCTAGGGCATCTTATGTCATCCATCCAACTGTTTATTCATTAATTCATTCATCTACTCTTTCATCCATCCAGCTACCCCAAATTTCACCTGTCCTTCATCCATTCTTCCACTAATTCATCCATCTATCCCTCCATCCACCCGTCTGCCCATCTGTTCATCTGTCTGGACATCTGTTCATCCGTCAGTCTGTCTGTCCATCCACCCACTCACTCACCCGCCCATCCATTCAACTATCCCCAAAAGCACCCAGCCACCAATTCACCCTTCTAATAATTCAAGCACACATCTATCAATTCCATACGTTTACCCACAGCTTAATCTATCCATCCAACAATTCATCCTTCCACCCAATCAACCATCAATCCACCCATCCATCATCCATCTGTCCATGCATCTACTCACCCATCCACCTGTCTAACTGCTCTAAAATTCATCCTTCTACATTTCTGTACTTCCAATAGTTCACCCATACATTCAGCCACCCAACCATCCATTCATCCATCCACACGTTCAACCATCCATCACCTATCAATTTATCCACCCATCTATCTATCTACCCCCAAATTCTTCTACACTTCATCTACACTTCCAATAGTTCAACCACACATCATATCCATCCACTCATCTCTCCATTGTCCATCCATTTTTTTATCCGCTCATCACTCATCCATCTAGTGAATCATTTTATTCATGAAACAAATTGAGTTCTCTCCAGAAGCCCCCAAGTGGCTGGAAGAGACAGATCCAGACACAAACAGCCCACCCTGAGTGTTCATGGCTGGGACAGATGGTAGATCTGGAGCTGAATAGTGAGTCTCTGCCTGGAGGACAGGGAAGGCTTCCCAGAGAAGGGAGCCCTGAATTTGGACATTGATGGATGGGGAGTGGTTTTCCAGACAGAGAGAATGGCATGGGAGACAGTCTCAGAGACCCAGGGAAGTGTGAGCAGTTTGGCCAAAAAGAGGAGGAAGGAGCTCAGGTAAACAGAAATGGCAAGTGGAGGCCATGGGGGAGATCAAGCTTCGAAGGCAGGGTAAAGCAGCGGGCCTCACCTCGTGCAGACAGGTATACTGGACATGGTAGGGCGCCACTTTCTCCTCGCCTTTGATCTCCACACTGATGTGTAGCCGGATGGCACCTGACACAGCGGATTTGTCAGTCCGCTTGTCTGTAGGGTAAAAAGGGATGGAAATGTCAGAACTTCCCAATCTAGCCTTGGGCTATTTTAATGTATGCATGACTGTCTTCCTCCCGGAATCCTTGAAATTAAAGGCTGGGTGTCTCTCCTCCGATTGGTTCCCTAGACTTATGTTTCTAGAATTCCTTAGGCCCTGTCTCTCCCTTCAAACTAGGACCCCAGACCTTGCTTCCTCACTCACATGAAATTCCTGGGTCCGCATCTCCCTCGTTAGTCTAGGAGCCCTAGGCACAGTTTCTCCCCGGACTGAGCTCCCAGGCCCTGCGTCCCCATCAGATTGCACTCACAGATTCTACTCATCTTTCTGGACAGGGTTCTAGACAGGTAACTCACTTCTCAGATTAGGATTCCCAAACTATACCTCCTCCTTTAGATTAGATTCTCAAAGATCAATCTTCCTTCTTAGGCTGGATTCCTGGGTCTGTGCTTCTCTCCTCAGACGAGGATCCCCAGGTCTTACTTCCTGCCTCCACTCTGAGCCTGGGATACATAGAGTCTATCCTTCCCTCATCCTCCCAAACTAAACTAAGAGGTTCCTGGGTTCTAGTCACCCTCTCAGCTGGGGTATTTCCTGCCCCCGTCAGATTGGGCTCATAGACTATGCCTCCCTCACCAGATTGGGGTCCATAGACCCTACTTCCTCCATCAGATTGGGCTCCTAGACTTCTATTTATTTATTTATTTATTTATTTATTTATTTATTTATTTATTTATTTATGGAGGGCACAGCTCCCAGTGGCCCACGCGGGCATAGAACTGGCAATCTTGGTGTTATCAGCATCACACTCTAACCAACTGAGCTAACCAGCCACCCCTAGACTGACTCTTTTTTTATTTTTTTATTGGGGAATATTGGGGAACACTGTGTTTCTCCAGGGCCCATCAGCTCCAAGTCGTTGTCCTTCAATCTAGTTGTGGAGGACACAGCTCACTGGCCCATGTGGGAATCGAACCAGCAACCCTATTGTTCAGAGCTCACGGCTCTAACCAATTGAGCCATCCGGCCGCCCCTAGACTGACTCTTAATGCCACTGTTTCTGCATTCCAGTAGAGTCCTCACTTTGGCTGGCTGCCTGGGGCTCCCTCCCCGCCCCCTGCAGAACCAGCCTGGCGCTCACCCAGGTTGTACCACACGTCCATCTCGCCGCTGAGCGTCCGCACCTCGATGATTGTCTGCCCCAGGAAGTCATCGGACTCCCTCTTGAACCGCTGCTTCACACGTGATTTGATATCATCATCTTCATCCCAAACACGCACCTTGATTCGGTCTGAGGAGTTGTGACATTCGCTGCAGGGGGAGGTGGGGGCCAGGGTCAGGCAGCTGGCTCGGGCTGGTCTTGGAGTCCCCTTTGGCTGCCCCAACAGGGAGCTCTGCATGGGGTCCTGGGGGCCCAGCCAGGCACTTACAAGTGGAAATTCTCCTCCCACACGGGGTTCAGGTTCCCATAGATGGTTTTCGTCCGTTTCTTGGTCTTCCCGACCTGGACAGTGACGTAGGGGTCACTGGATCCCGTTTTGTCCTTTGCCTGCAAGCCCTGGGCACAGACCACTGGAAGATACATCGGACAGGTATAAATGTGGGCTCAAGGAAGGAGGCTTGCTGAAAACAGTCACTGCCGGGGGCTCCACGCTGCTTGCTGGGACACCTGTCAAGTGGCCTGAGTACTTGGTTCTGGCCACCGAACCCTGTTGGCATACTGGCTTTGCTAGAGAGTTGACATCCAGGGAGCCCTCAGCCAGTGAAGGATGGGAAAGTGCCCCAGGGTCATCCCTGGGGTAGGACATTCTCAGGTGTGTGCTCCAGCCTGTGCACCTAAGGTTCCCCGGGAGGATTGAACCTCCATTGACTATGGAGTTACCTGCTCATTGGTACCTCCTGCAGGGCTCCTGTCCTCCCTGCTCCCAGACTCCTGTCTCCATCCCACACTGGGGCTTCCTGGGACCACCTCCTGGACACCCACTTTCCCTGAAATCACTGTGGAATCTGTCTTCTGGGAAATCCAAATGAGCATGGGCATGTATAAACACCACAAGGCCCCTGCCCCTGGGTAGGACGACTGCAGTGGGAGCTAATACTGTCCCCCAGTGGGTCCCAGGTGGGAATGAGCCCCAGCGGTCCGCAGCACTGCTTCCTTGCTGGCACCCTGTGCGGGGCTCCTTTCCTCCCAGTCTCACATCCAAACTCCCATAGGGTTTCCTGGGGTCACCTCCCAGATAAACCATGTGCCCTGGTTTATAAACTCCTTCCCCTGGTGTCTGGTTCTGGAGGCACCAATCAAAATGCACCCAGAGAGTGTCATGCACAACACACCCTTGGGCAGACATGCACACACAGGTGGACATGGGAGAGACACAGATATGCTCAAGTACAGCAAAGGGGAGGAAGGGGCCTGGGAGCAAGCACAGGGGGCTGAGAAGAGGGACCCAGCGGCCACACCCACCCCCCACAGCCTCACCAGTGATGCTGATCTTGGCGGACCACTTGGACGTGCCGTCCAGCACGCTCTGCTTGACCGCCTTCATCTGCTGCGTGTGCGCTGCCTTGGTCACGGCGAAGATCTCCTGGATGAGCTCAAAGATCTCGGGTTTGTTGCGCTCCCGGATCTTCATGCGGTCCTTGAGCACCATGATAATATTCTGGGTCCGGTCCTCTGCCCCGTGCTTGGAGCTCTTCTCCGCTGCTCCTGCAGGAGCAGACAGCCCTCACTGTCCAGGGGCGCCCCTCACCGGAGCCAGCACCCCGACTCCCACTCCAGGGCTTCCTCAGCAGCGGCCACAGTCACGTTAAGCCGTGGGGGATCAGGTGAATCACCCCAAAAGCTAGAGTTTCCTATTTGGTCTCTGAATCCCTCCTCCCACCAGGCTTTTCACCCTTCAGAACCCACTCTCTGAATCCCCTGCCTCCTCCAAGACCCCACCCCTTCTCTGACACCTCACTCCCACTCTGAAACCCCTCCCTGCTCTGAACTAACCCTAACCCATTTTTCTCCAGGGGAACCCCGCCCCTTGCACAGTTAAGCCCGTCCCTGAGTCCCGCGCCACCCTTCCCTGACCCTCTTACACCTCCTTTCCGCTCCTCTCACCCCATCCTCCCCACCAAGGAATTCCACCCATCACACCCTTCGCCCCCCCATCCCCATCCCGCCCCTACCTGCCCACAACGGCCCTTTGGTTCATCCTCCACCCATCCGCAAAGCCCCGCCTACCTCTGCTGCTCCGCCCTCCACCCCGCCTCCGAGGAGCCCCACCCCTACTCACGCGCAGACGCCTCCGTTCATGCCCCACCCATCTCGCAGAGTCCCGCCCCTGTTCTTGCCCCTCTCTCCACTCCGCGCCTGTGGACCCCACCCCTACCCCTCACAGCCCCGCCCCTTCGTCCCGACGCGGCCCACTCCAGCACTCACGCTGCAGGCAGTCAGCGTTGAGCAGGTCCTGGCACTTCTCGTGGCACTTGACGCCGCACTCGGTGCAACGCATCCCCTGCCGCGCGATGCCCCACAGGAGCCCCTCGCACTCGTAGCAGTAGGTGGGCGTGGTGGCCGTCCACACCTCGAAGTTGTGCGGCGTCGTGCACGAAATGGGGTAAATTAAGGCTTGCAGGGTCTTCTTGTAAACGTGGTTTTTCTGCGGGGAGGGCAGGAAGGGGTGCGGCATGGGGCACAGGGCCCTCACCTGGGGGCGCTGTGCTGCCTCACCCTCACCCTGTGCAGAGTATAGTCAAGTTCCGGTCCCCCCGCCACCCTCACGCGGTCGGAAACCACCGGTTCCTGCGTGAAGAGGCTGCTAACCCGCTGCTGAGCTATCCGACTCCGAAGACTGAGGAATGCCTGTCTCTGCCACACCCTCCTCCTCTTCCTCCGGGAGCCCCCAGCCCAGCCCACCTGACAACCCGGGGAGGGGGAGGCACCGCACGCACCAACTCCTCGTTGTTCAAAGTGCTGGAGGCCAAGGCTGAGGTGATGCCCGCTTTTCTGGACTGGACCAGGGACTGAGGCGGGGAAGACACCGAGGGAGTCACGGGGTTGATTGGCACCCATGAGATTGTCACCGGGAGCAGCATCCACGGCCACGGTTTGGGGCCACCAGCCAGAGTCAAGCCACAGCCATGACGAATAGGACACAGGTCACAGCAGCAGGAGCAGAACCAGCAAAGAATTGGGAAGTGACAGAGGTTCTGAGTTAGAAGGGTCCCTGGAAGGTGAGCAGCCCCACAGCCTGGACTCACCCATCCCCCACCACCATGGGTCAGACTTGGCCATGGTCACCAGCCACAGAACAAACCCACTAGCCATACCAAGGCAGGGAGTCACCTGCTCTCTTCCCCACCCATGAACTGTAGGACATGGCAAGGTCCCCTCCCCAGAACCCATGGATTGGGGCCAGTTGAAAGATCCCAGTGCAGGGTTTTGGGGAGGCGACTTGGGGGCACCATTACTCACCATGGCCTGAAGTATCCACGCAGCACATAGGGTAGAAATCAGATGATGTTAATCTCAGAGAACACCTTGCCAGCCCCCAGTCCCAGGTCTGCCATGGACAGTGGTACAGCTTGAGCACTGGGGGGGGGGAGGACGCAGGCACTCACCAGGTCACTCACGAGGGGGATGGGCTTCCTCTTTCGGATGTCAGGCATGCTGTCGATGATGATGAGACCACCGCCCGGGCTGCAAGACACACACAGGGACGTCAAGGGCCCAGGGAAGTCCCCCTTCCTCCAACAGACATCACCTGAGGCTGTGGCAAAACATGTGATCTCCCCAGGTGAAGGGTTTAATTGTGTCCCCCCAAAAGATACATTCAAATCCTAACCCGCAGGACCTCAAAATGTGACCTTATTTGGAAAGAGGGTCATTGCAGAGGTCATTAGTTACGATAAGGTCATACTGGGTGGGTCATATGACCAGAAGCTAGAAAGGCAAGGAAGGACTCTCCCCTGCCCACACCTGGATTTTGGACTTCTGGCTTCCAGAACTCTGAGAGAATACATTTCTGTTGTTTTAAGCCCCCCGTTTGTGGTCGTTTGTCACAGCAGCCCCAGGAAATGAAGACACTGGGCCTCAACTTCCTCATCTGGGAGATGGGAGATGATGCAGCTGCCCACGTTTAATGAAAATTTCCACTAAGGCAAACCTAAATAATACACGAAAATATCAATGACACCTTTCTTTATGATCAAAATTGGAAATATATGCACCGATTGAAAATCGATCCTGGAAGGAGTGATTTCAACTCCACTGGGACTGAGGGAACTGGAAATTGTGTTTGTGTTCTTGTCTCTTGGCAGTTTTGCAGCAGCTGGAGGATTGAATGAGCGCTGTGGCAGACGCCCTAGCGGCCTCTCCGAATTCACTTTACTGAGAAGTGTACTCATCCTGGAGAGGGTTCAGCTGTGGCTCCTCTCTAGAAGGTTCTCATCGGCCAATGAAAGAGATGCCTGGCTGCCAGTGACTCTGGGACAAGCTCTGGGGTGCAATTTATGCTCCAGCACCCCCTGCAGGATCAGGCAGAGGCCTGGTGACTCCTGAACCATATCTCTGCTCAAGCTTCCCCCGCTGACCCCACCTGCCATGCAGGAGTCTCCTGAGAAAGCTTCTTCTATCAATCACGCCCACATGAAGCCCCCTCTCAGTCCCTGCTTCCAGGGCCCCCCACCCAGCACACCTGCTCCTCTGGGAGTCACAACTGCTGTCACCCTCTGTTTGCAAAGGACCTACAAGGGAAGAAAGTCACTCTCCTGCTGCTATTTTAAAACATTTGTGTAATTTAAAAATATCTTTTACATCCTCTAACCTCACCATCCAAAGGCTGAAAAAAAGCACCTCTGAAAATCAGCAACTTAAGAAGTTAGATGTGACAAAATGCTCCATTTAAGACCAAATGACTATTGTTAACAAAAGTGCCAGCAGCCGAAGCAATAATCTGAGAGATTTAAAAGCAGAATCAAAGCAAAACATTCACTCCAGGGTTGCTGATGGGCATTGCAGGAAACTGGATTTCTCCTTTATCTCACATTTACTTCTAGAGGGAAGCAGTCTTGAATTATGCGAGTGGCTTGGGCAAGGCCCATACCTCTCTGGACCCAGTTTCCCCACCTGCAAAACAGAGTAATGGGCTCCCCTTGGGTTTGTTGTGAAGGTTCAACATATTACCATCTTTGGCTCTGAATGCCTTCTGACAGTGGTTCTATTATTTCACCCATGGCTAGTCCTATGCCCTGTCTAAATGGAAGCTCTCCTTGCCCTTGCTGGGCTGAGGCTATGGTGTAAACCAGCTTTGGACTCTAGGTTCAAAACTTCCTTCCACCCCCAAAACTCTGATACTCACCCGCCTTTGAACCACAGGGATTTGGACATCTCTCCTTCTCCCCGGGCCTGCAGGACAGAAAGACAGATATGGCCACACCTCCCCAGGGTAAGGCAGGCTCCACACCCACTTCTGTCTCTTCTTTGGGCCAGGAGTCAGGAATCCTGGGTCCTAGTCCTCACTGTGTGTCCTTAGGAAGCTCACTGGCTTTCTCTGTGCCTCAGTTTGTCCATCTGTAAAAAGGGGAGAGAGGAGCGCTTCTCTGCCATCAACCTCAGTGGATGTTGGTCTCCTTGTATGTCAAACCTCGGGATCTATTATCATCTTTCCAACAAGCGCTCATACTTCTATAGTCTCCTGGGATTCTCAGGGGCTAGTTCATCAAACACTCATAAGATTCTGTCATTTCTTAAACTCCCTGCAGCCTCACCTGTGTGTTTGCTCTTGTGCCCCAGGGCCTTTGCCCAAGCTGTGCCACCTGTTTGTATGCCCTCCCACCTTCTGCAGCCAGCCAGCCTCCATTTATCATTCAGGTCTCAGTGTAGACCCGGGGACAACATTTCCATGCAACTAAAAGGTGGCGTGGTTGGAGGGGGACCAGGGAGGGGCCAGCACCCTGTTCTGAAATATTATTGACGTATTTTTAATACTTTAAGTGTCACCTCCTCTAGGGAGTTTTCCTGATTGCCTTGGATTTGTTTTATGTCCCATCTATGAAACCCAGAGAGACTGCACATGTTTATTTTTCTTGTCATGTTAATAGTTCCATTACAAGGGTAGCTGCTGTTTTTTAATTTAATTTGCTGTTGTATTGAAAGTTATTCAATACTTTTCACTGTATACTCTTTTCTACCATTTGAATTTGGAGCCATGTGAATAAATTACTTAGTCAAAAAATAAAATCCTATTTTAAAACTGATAAGAAATTTGATTTGAAATTTCTGTGGCTCTGCTTTGGATGGTTAAAGACTTTGAGAGTGTGATTAGAATCTCCTCTTGCCAGCCTCACCCCAATTTGCAAGTGTCTGCAGGATAATAACACTATTCTGTCTCCAGCCCAGCATGGGTTGAATGACTGAATAAGAGAATGGTTTCAATCCTACTACCGATCTGAAAAGTCATCACCCTGACCCTGATGCTAACTGCAATACCTTTAACCGAATTCCTTCTCTGATACTGACCCAACCTCAGACCTTTTCCCAACCCTGACACTGACACTCAATAGGACCCCAAGCACTGACCTCTTCCCCTAACACCAGTTCTAACCCTGACCTCTGATCTCTGACTACTGCCTTAACCCTGATCTCTAGCCCTATCCCTAACTCTAGCCTTCTCCAAGAACTTGATCTCTGAGATGGCCGTAGCCATGACCTAGTTCCAGGTTGCAGCTCACCTCTCCTCTTTCCCTGCTAAGAAATCCCAGGCTGGTGTAGGTGAGTTGGGCTGGGCCTTGGTTGGGGGTGAGGCCAGGAATAGTGAAGCCAAGGCAAGGGCAGGAGAGGGTAGCTAGGTTGGTGTGGGCGGAGCCATGGAAGGACCAGGATGTATAGAAGCATAGGCATGGTGGATGGGATGGGGAAGTGGGCATGGCCAAGCTGCCCACTGGGCGTGGCATGGGCTGGTGTGGGTGGGCCCAGGGAAAGGACATGGGTGGGCGTGGCATGGGAGGAGGTGGAGAATGGGCGTGACCAGTCTGGGCAAGGGCGTGGGCGGGGCATTGGGCATGGGTGAGCTGGCCAGGGTTCTCACTCACCTCCTGCAGCTGCAGCCTCACTTTGTTGAAGGCTCGAAGCCAGTTGGCCTTAGCCCTGGACATGGAGTCCTGGCCCTCCTGGCCTTCCTCATTTTGCAGCCTGAAACTGAGGCAAGGGGCATCCTGAGGCTCCAGTGACGGGCTTCCCCTCCACCCTCTGCCCTCTGAGTGATGCCTGACCCACTCTGACCCCCACCTGTGCCCCTCTCTGACCCGTCTCAGTGCCCCTGCCCCCTTCCCACATGCCCACATCTCTCTGACACCTTTGGATTCCCTGGCTCCCTTTTTCATCCTCCTGGCCTCTCTGGCCCTTTGTAATCCTATTTGCCCCGGGTCTTTTCAATGCGTTGGTGACTTCTCCAACCTCAGCAAACCATCTGGCCCCTCACAGCCCCTAAGACTCCTTCATGACCCTACTTGACCCCCTCTGACCCCACTGAACCCCCTCTGATCTCCTGGACCTATCCTGATCCCTTCAATGAACCCATGACCCTGTGACAACTCCCCCGCCCCTCCCCCATTCCCCAGGTCCAGGCTTACTCCATCATGGCACCACACACCACCGACCACAGTGACCTTGTGACAGTCTCTCGACTCCCTCCCATTACCTCTCCTCAGCCTTCGGGGGCTCAGCCTCGGATGCCCGCTCAGCTGCAGGCACTTCCTCGGGTGTGGGTGTCTTGGGGGCTGCTTTGGCCACGTCGGGGGCCTCAGTAGGCATGGCCGGGGCCTTGTCCTCCTTCTCGGGGGCGGCTGGAGGGAGACTGATGCGCTTGAAGTCTTTGGGCTCAGCCACAACTGCCTCGTGACGCTCGGCATAGCCGCGGATGTCATCCGGCACCTCCTCCTCTTCCTCCAGCTCCTCCTCATCCTCAGGCAGCTCCTCCTCCTCCTCCTCCAGGAAGTCCTCCAGGTCTTCATCCAGCTCCTCATCCAGCTCCTCATCCAGCTCGTCCTCGTCCTGGTCCCAGCGTGGGGAGTCCTTGCGGTAGCTGACCGAGCTGTGGCAGGAGTGGTAGGAGTCCCGGTCCCTCTCATCCTCCATCTCGGAGCCCTGCAGACTCTGCTCGTCGGGGTCGAAGTCCTCACTCAGCTGCGAGCTTCCCTGGCTCAGCTCCCCCGACGACGCATAGCGGCTGCTGCCCGTTGGGCTGTCGGGACAGGCAGGGGGCTCAGAGGCCAGGCACAGAGCCACTGTCCGCACAGCCCCGGGCACACAGGACCATCACCCAGTCATTCACTCAGCATTGCTTGAGCACCTACTATGCGCCAGGCCCTGCTGTAGGCACCAGGCAAACACAGCCATGAACAAGACAAAAATCCCGCTCTCGTGGCGTTTACGGTCTGGGTAGACAGGCAATAAATCAGATCGATCAGATCACTGATTGTTCATGACCTGCTGTACATCCTCCTGTCCGTGCCCTGTGGGAGCTGCAAATGCTCTACCCACGTGCTGGGGGCCCTGAATCAGTGTCTTCGCCACAGCCCCCTTCGGGACCTAGGCCTTCTGAAACTTGAACATGGTCGTACCTGGCTCTTGATGCCCCCCCACCTCAAATGGGGCCTCCCACCGCTGAGACCCTCCATTCACCAGGGACTGGGGTCTTCCTGCCTCCACTCCTTGCCTCAGCGTCCACTCATAGCCGACCCTGCTGTGGGTCCCCTTGGCTTCACCTCGCAAACCTTTAGTGAAATGCATCCACTTCTCTGCACCCTGGGCCCCACCCTGGTCCAGGCTCTCCCATCTCCACCAGATGCCGTCCCAACATCCACTCCTGTTCCTGACAGCCCCTACTTCTCATGGAAGCCACGAAGGGACTTCTTCCAACTATAAACCCTACCAGGCTCCCTAGTGCCCTTGAAATAAAACCTGCCCTACACCGATGTGTAGCCCAAACCCTCCACCCTCCCCTCCCTCTGTCCCCCCACTTTCCTGTCCCTGCTTTAGCCACATCGGCCTCCTCACTATTCCTCCAACAACCTAAACTTGTGCCCAGGGCTTTGCACTTGCTGTGCCCTCGGCCAGGAACCCCCTTTCTTGCTTGCTTCTTGATGCACCTCTGCCACTACATGTTTTACTTGAGGATGTCATTTCATTTTCTTGGAGCTAAAAAATAAAGTGGCAGGACTAGATGCTCAGGCTTTTAAAAAGTTCCTTTCAAAATATTCCGTCTATAAACTATCCAAGCTTTCTATAGTATATAGAAAATTTCAAAATAAAAGTTATTTAAATACCTGCAAAAAACATTATACTCATCGATGCTAAAGATTGAGTAGGAAGCTTATGAAGATTTCCTTCAAGTTACGTTTGACCCAAACTCTACAGTGCATGCTGTCCCAGAGAACTTTTGGCAAGGATGGAGGTGTTTTCTATCTAAGTGCTTTACAAATATTCAACCTGTTTAATATCTTGTCGTTGTTCTGTTTGGAAACCAAGTTTCGGCCCCCTAGGGTCAAGGCCCAGCACACCATATGGGGCAGTGGTGTGGCCCACGCAAGTCAGGGGACCCACCTATGGGCAGGTGTAGGGACAGCCTACTTTCAAAGGAGTGGTGACGGTGGCTGGATGGAGAAGGGGCAGCACCCACATCACTGTGCCCAGGCCTGTTGGTCGGTAACAAAGGACCAGGGGCCACCAGAGGGCTTGGCAGGACCACCCTGGGACCAGCAGCCAGCTGCTTGCTGGGATCTTTCCAACGTCACTATGCCTCACGCACCCAACTAACTGTCATCTCTTCCTCCACCTGCCCCCTCCCCCAGCCCAAGTAGAGTGTATGGAGACCGGTGGCTTTTAAAGGGAGTGCCCCCATATTTCAGGGGGACCTTTCAGGGGCCTCTGGACTTTCCTCTTTCTTCAGCCAAAGCAGACCCCCCCCTTTTTTCAACCTTGTGGAGGTTTCTTGCAAATTTGTGTAAAGCAAGGGCTCTACTGCTTACAAGAAAGCATGAATGCTGCTTTTCTAGACCCACTTACCTATAACCCAGCTCCCTCCAGCCCCCTATTCCTCTTTCCACTCCAGCAGACAGAGCTGGCTACACACACACACACACACACACACGCACACACACACACTCCATCATGACTACCTCAGGGCCCGCGGCTCGGAGAACTCCTCATAACTGTGCATAGAGTCACTGTAGGATTCCCGGGAACCCAGGGGTGGTGGACGGACAGAATACTGATGGACCGAAGCATTGGGCTGGGACGTAGTATAATAGGGTGGCGGTATGCTGTTACTTGTCTCGCTGCGGTAATCACTGTCACGATCGTCCACCGCACTGTCAGGGTCGTCATCTGGAAGAGAGAGGAGGTGGGGGGAGAGAGTAAGGAAGGGAGGGAGACAGACAGAGAGAGAAAGAACAAACACAATGGAGGTCAAAGCAGTATCTCAGACTTCGGGGGTCTTCACTGGCTGCTAACTCAAGGAGAGGAATCTTTACCAGAATTAATGAAGGATACTGGGTCATAATAATAGAGGTAAAGGCTTTAGAATAAGGGAGGTGAACACCCTGCTTTGCCTTATGTGAGTCAAACTGGACCTAGAGTCTGGGGTCCAGGGTAAGTCCTACAATGTGAGAAGGACAGTGGTACATTGGAAGATGTCTTGCAACTCCATTGTGAGAACGGACTTTGCCCAAGTCCAGGCTCTCTGAAAACAAGATGGATTTTTCTATCAGGCAGTGAGTTCCCCATAACAGGAGTCATGCAAACACTCACAGAAGTTTGGAGGGAGATTTCTTGATATCTGAGAATGGAGATCCCAGATCTGAACTCATATGCACAGAAAAAAAGAAGGGGCTCTGACAAGGTGCCATCTCCCTCAAAAAGGATTAGACCCTTAGGTTTGCAAGACCACCACACACCCAGAATCTATCGCTAAAATGGGACAGGGTGGGATGGGGTGGGGTTCCAACTTCAAGTGTTTAATAAGAATTAAAGGATGTTTTACTTTAGCTTGTTTTCCTTAGTAAAACGAAAACAGCGTTGAGGGATGTTAGATTGTGTTGGGACGGAAAACTGTTTCTTTAGAAAGCAACACTTGGGTTGAAAACAAATAAGCTACCAAAAAAAAAAAGTTGTAAACCCCTGACTGGGTAACCCATGGCATCAATTCACCAGTGATTTTAAACATCAAGGGAGTGGCTGGTACTGTTTCATGCCTTTAAATCGTTTTGTTCATTTCCCAGATATTTGTCTATTTTTCTTGCTTTATTATTTTAACTTTCCAATTCTTTTCTGGCTAATTGTGTCTGTTTCTATACAGTCAACAAATAGGTCCAATTTTTTTAATGCAGTAAACTGTTAAGAAATGAATGTCCTACTTCACTTCGAATGCTATTTGATTCATCCCCTGAGTTATTCTGCCTTTAGAAAAACTTTAAATCCATTTTCAGCTAGCAAAGCTGGCCCTACCAAGGTAACTCTGGCTTTCTGGTTTCTCATTTGACTTGGGCCACTGTGACCTACAAGCTTTTTATCCTGTCCCTGTCGTACATGGCGACCCTCTGACGAGCTGCATGCTGCCAGCACTGATATGATAGACAGAGGCAGATGCAAATTTCCACGACTTCGAGTTGTGGACATCAGGATGAAACTGATCAGGTACAGACCTGAAGTGAGGGGTCTGAAACCTGGACGGCCCCCTTGCAGCTCTGGACAAATTGTCAATGTCACCAAATTTCCCCTCTGATTAACTGGTTTTCTACCCAATTATCTAGGTCTTTGGCCACATTGGACTTCTTTCTACCAAACTGTACTTGACCAAGCCGAGATGTTTCCAACCAAATCACATGAGGTTGTGTGTGTGTTCACCTAATTATATTTTTTTGACCATTTATCTGTTTTTTGAGGGTAAATTGCTTTCCACTGGATTCTTTTTGTTTTTGCCCAGACTCTGTTTTTTACCAAATCGTTTTTAACCAAATTGTTGCTTCCGTGTTTTCAGACAATTATGTTTCAACAAAAGGGTCTGCTTTTGGCCCAATGCTCTTTACTCTTCACCCAATTGTCAGCTTTAGCCACATTGGTTTTAACCAAAAGCATCTTTGTCTGTGTCTGTTTGTGGCAAACGGCTTGTTACCCACATCTTCTTGTCAGCCTGATGCCTATTTTGGCCCAATGGGTTTCTGACTGCCTAGTTTTTAAGAAATTGTTTTGGATCAAAAGAAGGTGTGAACAATTTCCCTGGTCCTGGAGGGAGAGGGGAATGGAGCTCGTCCAGCAAGTGGCGGAGGAGAGAGAAAATTCATCCTCAGACTGAAGGACTGGATTTCTCTGGAAGAGGCAGGACATAGGTGTAAGGGAGTGCTTCCTTAGGGAGAAAAATGGGCATCCAAATGGGGGGGATGGCTTGTTTCCTTCCCCGGGGGGCAAACTGGACAAAGACGTGTGAGGGGCCTTGGGAGCTGAGGTCTCTGGAAAGATATCTGCCTGGGGGTCCCTGCCCAGCTGCTCTTTCAGAGACCCTCTTCCTTCCCCACCCACCACCCTCTCAGTGACACTGAGGCCCACTTCCAAGCGGAGGAGGGAGATGGGGAGACAAAAAGAGGGAAGAGTCACAGGAGAGTAGATGAGGTTATACATGGGGAGTGGGGGGAGCAGGGGGTCACAGTGCCCAGCTGGAGACAGGCAGGTCTCCCGTCTAAATGCATCTTCCCACCCCAATGGCAGTGCCCACTCCCCACCAGACAGAGCAGGACCCCCAAGACAGATGTTAAAGGTGAGGGGGCAGGAGGGCATGAAACGCGTCTTGTCACTCCTCTGGCCCCATGAGCCAGCCACAGGCTCCTCGCTTCCCTGTGGGGGGGGGCGGGTCCTCAGAGTTGCCAAGGCCCCCACCTCCCCGTGGTCTCCCAGGACATCAAGCTGAGTACTTACTCTGCTGCTCACCCCAGCCAAAATAATTCCAGTTGCCTACAAAGAGAAGGGGCAGAGATAATAAAAGGGAGCAGGTGGCGAGGCTAAAGGAGGGGGTTTCCCCATCCTCCTCATTCTTCCCCTCTCCTCCTCACACCCAGGACCCCGATCCCCTCCTACCCTGAGTATCTTCCCCAAGTATCACTTTAACCACTGACATTTGTCACGACTTCCCTCACCACCTTGCAAGGAAGGTGGGATATCCCCGTTATTTGAGGAAGGCACAGGCTCAGCCAGGAAGTAACAAAAGAGCTGTTTAGGACCAGGCTTTTCCAGCTCGGAAGTCTGGGGTTGGCACTCCGCACTCCTTCCCTCCCCTAGCTCATGAAAAAGGAAAGAAATATAGAACAGGAAATCTTAAATTTGAAAACACCCCTGTTGGGTGGTTTTTTATTACTCTGCTCATTGTACAGATGAAGAAACAGGGCTCAGAGAGGTAGGGTGAGCAGCTTAAAGTCACACAGCCTCTGATGGCCAGGGCCAGGGAGAAAACCACATCTCTCCCCGTTATACTCCTGACTCCTCTTGGCTGGCCTCCTCCATGAAATGGGGGTAATAAAACATTCCCCAGAGGACTGGGGAGGTAAATGCTGGGTGGTAGGTCTCCATTCCCAAATGGAACCCCTTCATTTCAGTCCACCTGTTCAGGTACTCTTCGTTATCTGCTCCTGCCTCTACCTTGCCTGGCCTGCCCCTGTCCCCACCACAATCTTCAACGACCCCATTCACGGGACGGGGAGGGGGGAAGGGGTTTGTAATTCCTTCTGGGCAGTGATGACTCCCCCCACACAGGGAAGTCAAGGGGATTTTTCTGTATCGCACCCCAAATTAGGGCAGAACAGGGTCTCCAACTGCAGTCCCCCCGCCCTTTCCCCCAGCAGGCTCCATCCTCACCGTCCTGGGCATATGGGGGTGGGTGGACAATGGATACAGGAGAGACTGTGAGAGAGGAGGAAAGGGGGATAAGGAAGCAGATGGAACAGGAGAAAGAGGTTGAAGGGCGGGGTAGGGGCAAACTGTCCTGGGGGTGGCTTCTGCCCTGGTACTCTCTGATTTGTCACTCCCCCCCCCCAGAGGACTCCGGGAACTTTTAGGAGAGAGACACCTCCTTGGCCCGTGGAGATATGATCTTTGTGCATCTGAGAGTCACCCCTACCCCAAGAAGTATCAACAATCTTGAAACCTCCAGCCTTGATGGAGGGGCAGATGAGTCGGCCGAGGAACGTGATCATCGTCAGCTCTAAGAGATGCAGTGCAGTGGAAAGATTCCCTCGGACCTGGATTCCAATCCTGACTCTGCCTGCCGGGGCTGTGACCTTGGGCAAGTGGCTCCTCCTCCTGGGCCTCAGTTTCTTCATCGAAGTCAATGGGCGAATGAAACAGCCTTCGTCCATTGTACATGTGCTTATTTTTCGTGTATTGGCAGGACTGCCTGTCTGTGTCTGTCTGCACCCTCTGACTGGGCTGCTTGGGGGTCTCTGTTGGACCCATGAAGAGTTTGTTGAATGATTTATAGCTCCCCATCCAGAATTTGATGAATTGAATCAAAGAGTCTACAAAACGTTTTCTTAAGCCTCTAGATGTCCTGGGTCCCCTCAGAGTGAAGGGCTGTCAGATGCCCCGTTTCAAAGAGAGTGACTCTAATGAGGAGAGGGGGGACACTGGCATGCATGTGGCCACAAAGCACACAGGACTCAAACCCAAGTCCCAGATCTCTTCTTTCCACCACACTGTGAGCGGAGACTTTCCACCTGCAGGCCTCGCATCTCTGGAGGGGAGTTGACCTGTTACACACGACAGCCATGGGATGGGGGAGGGGTAGAGAGGACCAGAGAGGTACTTACAACACTGGTTGCTGGGGACAGGGAGAGGCTTGTCTTGTTCATCTTGGAATGAATACTGAGGGGAGGGAAGGAGAGAGGGTTCATCTCAGAGCAGGACCAGAAGCCAGGGGACCACGATAGTCCCCTGTTGTGTTCCATCCTGACTCCCCTTTGTCCCCCAAATCCTCTCCCGCTGGAGGAGAAGGACACAGGGGTTCACAGAGAGAGGAGGGAGAGAGATACACTCAGACAGACAGTCAGAAACAGATATAGAAAAAAGAAAACGAGACGCAGATGAGGGAAAGAGAGACGGAGACAGAGAACTGAGGCAGGGAGCGGAATACAGAAGATGAGAGGAGGTGGGGGATGATAATTCCTGACACGTGAGTGGTGCCCTCTTGCCCTCCACCTTCACTAAACAGTGTTTTCGTCTTGCCCACTATTGCTTCCCCGCCCTCACCTTCTAAAGATTGTCTTCTGGGCCACACTGGGTCTTTGTACTGTGGGGATAGAGCTAAGAAGAAGGGGGGCGTGGCCTGGAAGAACAGAGGTACAGGGGCTAAGGCAAAGGGAGAGGAGAACTTTTAAGAAAGTCCGAAAGTGGGACTGGAGGAAGTGAGGGGTGTGCGGGCAGAGAAGGGGTGTGAGAACTGCTTCAGGGTCCCTGTATCTCCTCGAGGGTATTTGGCAAATGCAGAACTGCAGTTTATTAAAATCGTTACGTTGTTAGTCGACTGTATGTTCCTGGCTGACATTACTGCTTGGAGACTGGGCCACATGGGGCGCTGATTTAGTAGAGTTAGGAAAAGGTAGAGACACAGACATAGGACAAGACGAGTGGAGAAAGAAACAGAGAGTGGAGGACATGGGGAGACAAAGAGACAGCCCCAGGAAGAAAAGAGCCCAAATACACACCTCATCCTGGTCCCGCATGGCGTTCAGCTGCTCCAGCTTCTTGGCCCAGTAGCGGGCCTCCTCTTCAGGAATGTCTGGAAGGGGAACCCTGGCGTGAGCCTGGACGCCCCTGCCTGCCCCCTGGCTCCCATCCAATGTGTCCTGCAGGCCCACGGGGCTCGTCTCCAGTGGTTGGGGGGAGAGGAAGGGAGGACAGGGTGGCGCCCGCTCCCTCCCCGCCCCAGCTACGCCTTGAGAATGAATGGAGGATGGGAGAGGAGATGAACCCCAGCATTACAGGGTGGGGGAGCCCCGGGTTCTTAGCAGGATGCTGTGGGAGAACGGAGCTGCTTCCGGGAAAGGGGGAGAGGCCTCTGTGCCTCCGCCGCCCTTGTTTATCGCTACATGTCTCTCTGTGTCTCTGTTTCTCCCTCTCTCTGTGTCTCTGCCTCTGTCTGTCTCCTATTCCCAGCTCACCCCTGGAGCTGAAGACCTCACCGAGGACCAGCCAGGACAGCTCAGACCTGAGACCCATTGTTCAAGGAGCATTTGCTGCCCACTGGTGACCTGTAGGAGCTGGAACGTGCTCTGTGCACGACAGGGGCACATCTCAGCGGACGCGCTGAAACCCAGGAAACTCTCTCCTCCTCTGAGAGAAAACCTTGTCCTCAGAATGAGGATTGTCTGGACCCACGCAGGTCTGGCCATTCTCCTGGGCCCTCGCTCCCCGCCCCCCACTCACCTAAGGGCAGCTCGAAGCGGGTGTCGAGAAGGATGCGGTGGAAGGTGGGGTCCTTAGTGCCGCAGATTTCACTGTCCGCCATGATAACCTGGGAGTCCAGGGTCAGCCACTCTCCAGGGCCCTCCTGGGGGTTGACAAAGGTCAGGGTCCCAGGTGATGTGGGAGGGATCAGGTATCTGCTCCACGCCAGCCCGTAGGCGCCCTCTCATGAGATAGCGCCCTTACCCCATGTCACCCCTACCCCAAGAGCAAGGGCCACGTCTCCACTTTACAGATAAGAAAGCTGAGACTCAGAGGGAAGATCCCAGTCCAGGCCAACATAGTGGGCCCAGGGAACCCAGGGGCAAGGACCCCGAGAGGGCCCTTCCGGGTCCTCAGGGGAAGTCCTAGCATTACACACCACTTCTCATCCCTGACGGGAGTTATGCAGCCCTAGATTCATATAAAAGCCCTGATGCTCCCACCATCCCCTAAGGAAACAACTACCCTCCCCCCGCCCCCGAACCCTCCCCACCCTACCCTCCCAAGTGAATGAACCAATAACCCTGGGTTCAGGGACATGAGCCCTTCAGCAGGTGGGGTCCACTCTGAACCTCACTTTCTTGATCTCTGTGAATTCGCTTTCTGCAGCTGCAGGGAGAGGCTGGCAGGGGTGAAGGTAGTCACCCAGGGTCCCCTGCTTAGGTCGCTGCTGCCCCAAGTGACCAGGTGTTCCTCACACTTGGGGGGAGTCACAGACTCCTCCATCTTCATCAGGAGAATGACCTTTGGGGTCATCCTCAAGGCTTCTCTTTGGACTCACTTGTCTGGACTATTGCACCCATTTCCTTCCTCTCCATTCATTCATTAACATGTAAACTCCTCCTGGTGCCTCCTCTATGCCTACCCCACGCTGGACAATTTCAGGATGCTCAAGAGGTCCCTGAAAAGCCCACAGTCACAGGAGACAGAGCCTGACACAGACACCCCCCCTGCCCTGTGAGATCAGGGTGAGGCCAGAGGGAGGGAGGGGGGCTGAGGGAGCCAGAGGGAAATGAGGGAGCGCTTCCTGGAGGAGAGGGCATGGGAGCTGAGCTTAGAGGATGATGGAAGGGATACTTGAAACCCAGGGAAGAGCATATGTGAAGGGTCAGAGGCCTTCTTTGGGGCCTATCAGGGGTGAAGGGTGGGGTGTGGAGGAAGAAGAGGCTGGTAATGTGGGCAGGTGCCATCAAGAAGGCCCCCCAAGGGAGATGAGGAGGGAGGGCAGGAAAGGGTCCTGGGGATAATAAGATGCTGCTGGGTTCAGCATGGGTGGATGGGGTAGAGGGGGGAAAAACCTAAGGCCAGGAGACCAAGGCTATTGCCTGGCACCTTCAGGGCTGGTGTAGCCTTCATGCTGCACAAAGTGCTAATTGCCCACAGTATCCCTTCCCCTCTTTTCCATAGGAATACATTTTCAGTGGGGTCCAGGGCTATGCCACGTAAGACTAGATTTCCCAGAGTCCTTTGCAGCTAGGCGGAATCACACGACTAAACCTCTGGCCTACGGGACGTGAGTGGAGTGCTGTAAGCACCTTCTGGGTTTGGCCCTTACCTAGGAGGGCAACTCCCTCCCTTGCCACGTTTCCCTCCCCTGAAGGGAATGCAAGTGTAATGGTGATCCTCCAGCAGCCATCCTGGGCCACAAGGTGGAAGCGCATGGAAAGAAATACAGAACCACAAGATGGAAAGAGTGTAGACCCTGGTGCCTTTGGAGCTGCCCCCAGAGCCCCAGATGTCTCCACGAACATTGTCAGGGGATGGAGGTTAATTGTCCATTTTGTTTAGGCCCCTGGCCTTTGGGCCCCTCCCAGACACTCTTCCCCACCACTCACTTCATTGGACTGGCGGATGGTCCGCAGGGGGATCCACACGGTGCCCACCATCGTGTCCCAGATAAGGCCCTTGTTCCACACCTCCACTGTCAGCCCCAAATCCAGGCGGTTAATCTCACTGTGGAGAGAGGGGAGGGGGTAGGAAGGGGCAGGAGTGAGGGAATGGAGACTCAGAAAAGTCAGTTCACTCACCTTAGGACACAGAGCTGGGAGGCATTCAAACCCAGGCCTGGGTGAGTCCTAGCCAGGAAGGTAACACAGTGGTTCTTGTGTATAGAGGGGAAACTGAGACCAGAGGGCCAAGCTACGTGCTCAGAGTTTCCCAGGAGAACCAGGGTTCCAAGCTGGGACGGAAGGGTGGGACAGTTATCACACACCTCCTGTACCCTCAACGTACCAGGCTCCTCCTCGAGCCCTCAGCCCCTAAGAATGGAGCTAAGCGAGGAAGATGCCCAAACACCCTCCATGGCTCCCGATTACTCCAGGATAAGGGCATTCTGGTTGCCTCCATCCTTCCCAGTGTCATCTCTATCCAGGCACAGGGGGATATCCCTCAGTATATGAATGATCCTACCCCTGAGCACTTTCTCTGCAGGACCTACGCTGGGGATGCCAGGAGATTTGGGAGAAAACCTTGGTGAATGTCCAATTCATTGAATTTACCAATTTGCCAAAGATTTATCTTAAGGAATGTTTCCCTCAAATATATCTGTTGACTGTGATCTGGTCCTTCAGCAATTGGCCTTTGGGGAGTTGAGGACTATCCTGTCTCTCCCCCTTTACATCTTCCCTAGAATTGCAGGGCCAGATCCGCCCTCCATCCCGGGATGCTCCTCTGCTCCTGGATCCTAACTAGGTTCTCACGTGGCCTCCACCACTGACAGTCCGAGCCAGGCTCTGCTCGGGGATTGAGGACTGCTGGGTCCAAGTCCCAGCTCCGCCACGTAGAAGCTGTGAGACAATGAGCAGGTGGCTTTGCCTCTCTGGTCCTCTATTTCCTCATCTGTAAAATGAGGATTACAGTATCATCCTCCCTCTTGGGGTTGTGGGCAAAATCGATTTAATCAAAGCCTTAGAAGAGAGTATGGCACATGTCCCCACCATCAGAGTAGTCGGGATATAATATGAGGCCCTGGGTGGCTCCAGGTTGAGAGGAGAGTCCAGGACGTGAATTCGTTCAGTGATTAGGCAAATATTTATTGAGCACATACTGTGTGCCAGGCCTTGCGCTTGGCATGGGGGTCAGAGTAGGGGCAGAGACCAACCAGTTTCTACCCTCCTGGAGCTCACAGGCCAGGGGCGGGGGCCAGAAATGTGTCCAAAGTTCACACAAAAGCCTAAAATAACAATTGGTGGTAAGGATTGAAATTGTTCTTCAATTTCAGCTTGGGGGTGGTGGTCAGGGAAGGCTTTCCTAAAAAGGTGACACAGCTGAGAAAGGAAGGATAAGAAGGAGGCAGCTGGGAGGATCACGGAAGGGGAAAGAGCAAGTGCAAAGGCCCTGGGGTGGGAACAAGCTGGCCATGTTGGAACCGTGCATAGAAGGCTGTGGCTGGGACAGGTGAGGCAGGAGAGTTGGACAGAAATACTGGCGGGAGGTCTCAGGGGGTAGGCCTCCTTGGGGGCTATGGGGCGGAGTGTGGGTTTTGTTCTGAGGTTGATGCCAGGAGCAAGTTTGGAGAGCGACAGGATGTGATTTGCAGTTTTAAAAATATCCCTCTGGCTGCCTGGTGGAGAACAGATTGCAGGAGGCGGATTGCAGCAGGAGGCCAGGGTGGAGGCTGGAGGTAGCAGGGACTTGGCTGGTGGCCCCAGAGATAAAGGGAAGCGACTGGATTCGGGAAGTACTTTGGAGGCAAAGCTGATAGGTGGACATGGGGCCTGGTGGGGAGAGAGAGGAGTCCCATAAGACACCCAGGTGTCCGCTCTTCCCAGTGGGACCAGCGAGGTACCAGGGAGTGAGGCTGTGCAGGGCAGTCAGACTCACAACATGAAATCCTGCTCCCAGCTGGGCTGGCTACCCCGCACAGCGATGGTTGTGCTCTTGACATTCTGCACCTTCAGGGTCACGTAGGTGTTGAATTTCTCTGTGGAGGTGAGAGCAGGGTCAGCACAGGGGCTCAGGGACTCCCCATGCCCCTTCCCGAGCTCTAGACAACCTGCTATGATCCCCCAGGGGCTGTGTGTGCTTGGGGCCACCCCAGGTCCAACATACTGCACTGCTTCTGTGGGCCCCGCCACCCCCAGGCCAGCCACCAAATGTCCCCACCACCTTCAGGCCAGCCCACAGCATTCCCCCAACCCCGAGTGGAATTTTGAGATGACTAATCCTGCTGCTTAAAAATAACTATGTCCAACAGCCTTGGTTTTTAGCTGGGAGGCCCGAGACAAGAACAAAAGGGACTGCAAGAAACCCCCTCATGTCTCTGAGCCTCACTTTTCGCCCCCTGGAGCCTGAGCTAAGAGTCCCCACCCTAACTGTTAAGATCCTGGGAAGGGCCATCGGTGCAGGGTGAGGCCCACCCCCCCACCGAGGTCTTCAGGGGATGGCTGGGGAGACTGCTGGGACCCTGGTGGCCCCAGGCCAAGTCTGACACCCTCCGTGATGCTATGCAGACAAGGAGCTCAAGTCCCCTGCCACTAGCTCAGACCCCTCCCTTGTCTCTCCAAGAGACAGACAGACAGACAACACAGGACAGGACAGGTAGAGAGGCCACTTACCTTGGGCACCGTCAAACTTGGCTTTTTTGACTGTGGAGAGAGACAGAGATAGGGAAGGGAGATGGGGAGAGAAGAAGGGAAGAGAGAGACAGAGGCACAGAGAGACACAGCAAAATAGACACAACAAGAGAGACAGAGAGGAGAGAGAGAAGAAAGAAACAGACAGAGAGAAGGCAGAGGCAGGGAGAGGGAGCAAACAGACAGATGAAGTGACCAAACAGGAAAAAAAAAAGATGAAGTTGAAATCAGAGATAAAGAGAGGAGGGGAAATAGGAAAGGAGGGAGGCAGGGATGAGAGAGAGAGAGAGAGAGAGAGAGAGAAGCCATCAGACAGATGAGCAGAGGTAGACCTAGGGGACCCTGGGAGCAGTCCCTGCCCCTCCTCCCTCCCTATCAAACGCTCCTGAAACTTCTTCCCTCCAGCTATGCCTTTACCCTCAATTAAACAAGTTTCAAAAGAAGGATCTGGGTAGGTGGCAGGAGAGGCTTCCCACAGGAAGCCCTCCAGGATTGCTGCAGAGGGAGGAGGATAGTGGGAAAGGAGAGGAGAGACAATCTCCACGGGCCCCATCCCCCTGTCAAGCCAGTGAGATTTCTCCCCCAGTTGTCTAGCTCAGTCTGTCCTACCAAATGCTCCCAAGGTTTGGTATTCAATATTCAAAGGGGATTAGGGGAAGTAGAATAGAACATCCCAGATAAAGATATTCCATTCCTAGCCAGAAGGTTGTTAAATCTTGTCCAGTCCCAGCTGCCTGTCAAAGGTGCAACCCAAATATACATCAGGGTCTCACAAAGTTCAGTATCTTCTGATTTCATATAACCCACAGCCCCAAGTGATTCAAAGCAATTTCACTCTTCACTGGCTTTTCTCACAAGAGATTAAACTTTCACTTTCAACATCTCTTGCACCCTGCAGCTGCTCCCAATGTCTTTCTCCACCATTCACTCTCCATCTCCATCTAAAACCTGTTTCCAAACCGAGCCCTCTCTCTTCCTCTCCACATTTCTCCCTTTTCCTTTTCAAATGAATATTTTTGTTTGAGTGGGCAATGCATGCACATTTTGCCAAATCCAAACTAAACAAAAAATTATACAGTGAGAATAAGGCTGTTTCTACCCCAGCCCTCACTCTCCCTCCCACGTGCCATCAACATTATCAGGTACTAGACATAGATAGTCTGGCGTCAGCAATCATGAGCACACGTGCATTCTTTTATTTCCTACACAAATGGTAGCATTCTACACCCTCTGCAGAACCTTTGTGTTTTTCAGTATGTCTTGAAGAGTGTGTGAAGTAAGTTGGAGGATAAATTCCTAGTAACAGAATGAATTGTGGTTCTATTCTTTCTTCTCTTTTGAGAGTCAAGATAGGCCTTTCTCTGGGTGAATGTCACGGCCTCCCATCTTGAGTTCATATCTCTGTTCCTCTCACTTGAATTTCTGTCTTGCAAAAGCAGCTGAATGGAGCCAGGGAAGAGAGAATTCCATGAAGGGTGGGGGAAGCGGAGTGGTTCTAAACACTTGTCAGTAAATACTATTTGTTGATGTTGGGGGGGAGGAAGGGCGAAAGGGGGGTTGGGGCGGGGGGGGGGGTGCAATTGATGTCCAGAAGCACTGAATGAGCTCCTCAGAGTTGCAGAAGGAGAGAGGGAATGAGTGCTGTCCTATGCCCCCCAAAGATCTGGACTTAAATGCAAATGGTTGAGGATCACGCACACCCCCCGCCCGGGTGTGGGTTTGAGATGGAGCCCTGGGCTGGGCCTTGGGAGAGGTGAGCATCAGTTCAGCATGGAGTCAGGTGCAGTTTTCCACACTGTGTGACCTTGGGCAAGTGAACCCCCCTCTATGGACTTCCATCTCTGTCTCACTCCATGTCAGTTTCTCCGTTTTTCTAGATATGGCTGTGCGCGCGCGCTCGCCTGTCTATCTCCCGCGGTATTTTCTGTCCTTGTCTCTGCTGCCTCTTTCTCCCACATCCAAAATCAGTCACGGTGTCGTGCCTTCCTCACCTTCCCACTGGAGGTCCGTGACTGCTCTTGCAAAGGCCCTTCCCTTGCATGCATGCTCAGTCCCCATCTCACTGGTCCCCTCTTCTCCCCTCAGCCCCACCCAGCCTGCAAGGAGCTCACCAGCTCTCACCCTCACCCTCACTCCTGGGGCTGAGAGAAGCTCGGGGGCACTTGGGAGTATGGGCACCGGGAGCTCCAGGCCTCCCTCCTTGGGGGAGCTCCAGCTTTGCAAACCTGAGGATTCTGTGAAAGGAGGGGTGCAGGGGCAGGTCGGGGAGGAAGAATGGTGGGAGAGAACCAGATGGCTGAGAAAGGTGCACACACGGAGGGACCAACACCGGGAGAGAAAGGGAAAGGAGGGAAAGGAGGGGTGGAAATAACAAGTCATGAGCATCAGAGACAGACACAGAGAGACACATAGATTCCCACCAAGGAGGGCAGGCAGGGGAGAGGAGAGGCAGAGCTGGGAGAGAAAAGCTGGAGGGAGGAACCCGATGGGAAGAGGTGCCAGGCCCTGGGGGACAGAGGGGCTGACTGGGGTGCAGCCTGACCTGGCCTGGGCCCCACCCTGCAGCTCCCACTGTGTCCCCTTTTTATAGACCAGGGACAGGGCTCAGAGGGGAGGCCTGTTGTCCGAAGTCTGTCCCCATCATCTCCTGGTGGGAGTCTGGAGGGGGTGTCTCTCCCTGTGTCTCCCCTTCCATTCTGTTTCTCTCCACCCCTGTCATTGTCTTTCTGTCTCCTTCCTCCCCTTCTCCCTCTGTCTGAATCTCTCTGGTCTCCACTCCCTTCCTCTACCCACTTTTCTACCCCCTAAGCCTGGGAGGGCCAGAGGGTAATGGGCTCAGTTGGGGTCCACTGGCAGTGAGACTGCTGGGGGCGTCTAGCTCTGACAGGGACGGCCAGGCCCTTCAGGGGATCCAGGATGAAGACATCAATACTTGCTCCTCTTGAGGACTCAGAGGAAGGAAGGGGGGAACTCAGCATAGGACAGAGGGCTCAGAGAGTAATGGGCGGGTCAGGGAAGGAGGCTCAGAGTGGGGAGGAGGGCTCAGGGGGTAGGGGCAGGAGGAAAGGGGACTCAGAGAGGGGGGCTTCGGGAGCGTGGTGGGGGTGGGGACTCCAGAAGGGGGAGGGGCACGGAGGGGCGGGCGCTATCAGGCAAGCGGCTCAGGGGAGAAGAGGGCTTGGAGGAAAGAGGGGGCTCAGGAAGGGGCCGATGGCGCTCAGAAAAAGAACCAAGTCTCTCTGTCTCCCCACTCTGCCTCCCTCTTCCCTCTCAGTGAACGGTCCCCGAGTCATTTTGCCTTCACCACCAGCGTCATCACATCTCCGCTGCGACACCTCCCCCTCCCCCCCCCCCCCCGCCCGCCCTGGGGTATGGGGTCACCGGGACGGAAGTGCCATCCCTCTGGCCGCCCCCTCCCCCCCCCCCCCCCCCCCGCCCCGCGAGCTCCTGGTCACATGCAGGAGGCTATTTATAACGTGGGCGCAGAGGGCGTGGGCAATGCGACCGCTGGGAGTGGCGGGTGGGGGTGGTGCCCATTGGTGGCCCCTCCGACGTCCATGGAGGGTGGAGTCCTCCCTCCCAGATGCGAAGCCGTAGGGGCCGGTGCCCTGATCACAAAGTGCACGCCCACCGTCGACATCACATATGGAAATTACCAAATATCCCAGATTCTATTTCTGAATTCTCCGGGCTGCCACCGCCCCCCAATATTCTGGGATATTTGATAGTTTCATATGTGATGTCGACGGTGGGCGTGCATTTTGTGATCAGGACACTGGCCCCTACGGCTTCGCATCTGGGAGAGAGGACTCCACCCTCCAAAGACAGATAAGCCAGAGCTTCTGGTGTAAAACACACCAAGAATCTTGACCAAAATTTCTGTTGTTTACCAGGTGCCACTTAGAACTAGGCCTGGAACAGAGCAGGTGCTTATTAAATAGTGTTCAATGAAGGGATGACGTCATTTCCTCCTCCAGTGGCCCCCCCCCTCCCCGCCCTGAGACCGGGCCCACCGTGCAGGCGCTGTCCACGGTGCAGAACTCGCCACGCCCCTCCTCCCATTTGCTGTCCCAGCGCTGAAACAGATGTTCCCTGAGCTGTCTACGGTGCTGAACTGGCCTACCGTCCCTAACATGCTGGGAAGTGGGGTGTGTGACTGTATGTGGGACATTCTGGTATGTGTGAGCCGTACCTCCAATGAACTTGGCACCTCTTTTGCCACTGTGTATTCCTGAGCCCTCAGGAGTATGCCGTGATCTCTCAGGAAATGTCCTAAACACATGGACCTCCTTCAAGAAAGCTTTTAGGCCCCATTAATAAAAACACTATCATTGATTTTTCCCATCTTGGCTCACACTTACTGAACCTTTTCACAGAATAAGCATCGTGTCAACGGCTCTGCATGCCTCATCTCAATGGAGAGTTCCAGCAAACTTAGGCAGTGGTTGCTGTGAGTGTGCCCATTCTACAGAGGAGCATGTTGAGGAATGGAGACGGTATGGGGCTCCCCAGGAAGGGATGAATTTAGGGATTCAAACCCCGACCTGCTGAACTCAGGATGCCCTGGTTGGCACCTTGTATGTGGGAGGAAAGTGAGGTCCAGGTTATTGAAGCAGCTGACCTGGCAGACCTAAAGATGAATCAGAGCCAACCCTGAAGGGCATCCTATGAGGATGGTGATGGCAAAGACCCAGAGGCACACCCCTCCTGGCTGGGTGGTATCAGAAACAGGGAAGCCAGGGGCAGAGGGATTTGTGAAGGTTTCCTGGGGGAGGGGCAGGGGAATAGCCATGATGAATGGGGAGATGATGACATGTTTGCTTAATGAGTGGATGAAGGAAGAAGGCAATTCCAGGACAGGTTTTCACCCCATGGAAGGGACTTAGGTGCCTGCCACATCCTAGGGGCTGAGAGGAGGCTCAACCTTCACCCCCTACTCCCAGTAGGTTGTGGAGTCAGGCAGCTACACCTCTGACTCTGTGGCACCAGGCAAGTTGTTAACCTCCCTGGGCCTCAGTTTTCCCCATCTGTAAAATGAGTTGCTGTGACGATTAAAAAGGGCAATGAGCATAAAAGTCCTCAGCATTGTAGAATGCTGGATAAACAGTGCTTCTTGTTGACATTATTAGTTGTGAGGCAAACTCACCCTCACATGCATTTGCTGATTTGTATGCAAAATTCATTCATCAAATATTTATGGAGACTTTAAAACACTGAGTGGCCTGGCAAAATGCTGTGAGACACATAGGAAGGTCTAGAACTGAATCCCCACCACCACGATTTTGGATGTGTTTTCCTGCCACCTAGAGCACCAGCTCCCTTCTGCTTACCTGCCCCTCATGTTCTGAGACTCAGGCAAATGGTGACGGGGAGATCAGGGCAGGCTTCCTAGAAGAAAAGCCCTGGATGCCCCCTTCCCAGGAGCCCTCAGCCTTTCCCTGTCTCTCCCCCTCCGACCCCACCAGCATGAGGCCAGGAGTAGGGCTAGTCCCCAGAGCCAGCAACAGTGTCTGGCATATAGTAGGTGCTCAATTAATGCTTGCTGAGTCAATATATGAATGAATACATGAAGGAACCAGATGGTGCTTCGTATTCGCAGCCTCAGGACTCTGCTAAGAGCTAGCAAATGGACTGGAGTGGCGGCAGCAATAGAGCTCCACATAAATAAAGAAATGAGAGGGGGCAAAGACAAGGTCTGTACAGGGTGGTCTCTGATGTGTTGGTGTGAGATAAGCTTGCAATTATGTGTGCTTGCATGTGTGTCTGCTTGTGTGACCAGGGCAGGCACGTGTGTGTACATGGATGTGTGTGATATGTATGGAGGGACACGTGCAGTATCTGAATGCAGGTGAGGGTCTGCATGTATGCACTGGGGAGTGGGGTGTGACTGCACGTGGGACATGCTGGTATGTGTGAGCAAGGTACATGTGGGCTAGCGGGGGATGTATTAGGCAGAAACACGTGGTGTGTTACGTGTGTGTGTGTGTATGAGTGATGAAGTTCTATGGCATGTGTGTTTTACTTGCATGCATTTACACACTTGTGTGAAGCTATATACATACTCATAAGCACGTGTCTACATGTCTCATCATTCACCTGTTTAAAGGGACTGCTTTGAGTGTGCAAGCGAGTATTGTCATGTGTATACACACATGCCTTGGCATGTGCTTATGTGTACACATGTGTTTCTTCAAAATGTGAGGCCCTAGAATGTATGCATGAGCACATGCCTGCATGTTAGGGCATGGGCGGACCTTTATGACACATGGATGTTGTGAACATACATCAAACACCTGTGGATACATCTGTGTGTTTGCACAGGCAGACACACACACCTGTATTGCAGGGACCATGTCTGTGGCGGCAGACTGTGTCCTGTACACACGTGTGTGAATCGGCCCATGTGTCCGTGTGTGCATTCATAGACACGTGGTCTTCACGAAGCCTTGTAGATTCTCAGCATTTCTGTCCACACAGGGCGAGTCTGG
This sequence comes from Rhinolophus ferrumequinum, assembly GCF_004115265.2. NCBI lineage: Eukaryota > Metazoa > Chordata > Mammalia > Chiroptera > Rhinolophidae > Rhinolophus > Rhinolophus ferrumequinum. Next base: position 50,729,359 of record NC_046301.1, read on the forward strand.
GTGTGACGGTGACAGCTCCTATGTGTGCAGGTATGGGCACACGTGGGTGGGCCCCTGGATGGGCAGCCAGGTATTTTCTCAACTCCAAGGATGAGCTCAGTCCCATGGAAAGCCCTCCCACCCCAGCTCTACTGCTGTCCTGCCCCTCCCCCTCCCATTCTTCCCCCTCCTGACCTCCCCCAATCACCCCCCCAGCGTTTCCCCTCTCCCCACTTCTCTCAGTCTCCCCCTCAACCTCTCACAGCATTCCTACTACTTCCCTTCCACCTCAGGGCTTTACCCTCCACCTCTCCCCCAGCCTTGCCCCTCCCAGCGGGTGCCTCCCTCCCTGTAAGTTCCATAGAATCATCCAACACAATTCTTACCACAGGTCTCCGTGTCAGGAAGCCTCACCCTTCTCATCGCACCTCCTTCACCCACCCCCACCCCTCACCCCCGCATCCCAGCCTCCTGTCTGCGTCAGAGTTAAGGGTGAGATTCTCCCCCCCCCCCCGCCCGCCTCCTCCCGAACTAGGCAAATCTTCCAGAGGAACCAAACTCGGAAAATGTGAGGCAGGGTGAGGTGGGCTAGGAGAGTCAGCCAGGAACACCCGCATTGCCCTTCCTCCAGTACTAGCCCCCGCCTCCTTCCCACCCCACCTCCCCACAAGTGCCAAGCAACTTAAAGGAGGGGAGAGGCCAGTGGGGGCCTTGGACCTTCAGCTCCCCCCTCCCCTTAGGCTTAGTCCGTGGCTGTTGCATGGGGGGTCCCGTCCACCTCCCCACTCCCGTTATTTCCAAAGGCTTGGGGCTGGATGAGTAGACTTTGATTTTACAGGCCCTTCTGCCACCACAGCCCCGCCCGTCAGGAACGAGTTCAGGGACAGGAGGCCCCTGTCCCTTTAAGAACACCCGTGTCCACGCCGGCCCAGCCCCGCGCGATCAGCTCACGGGAAGCTCCGAGGCGGGGAGCGGGCAGGCGGGGCTGGGTTTGTGAATGGAGCAGCGGAGGGGGAGGGGGAAGGGAGAGAGGGGGGAGGGCAGCGGGGGCGGTTCCCGGATCCCGGGCTTGCCCTTCGGGGTCCAGGCGGAGGCTAGGGTTTCTCTCTCTCTCTCTCTCTCTCTCTCTCTCTCTCTCTCTCTCTCTCTCACACACACACACACACACACACACACACACGCATGCACACTCCCCTTGCCTAAGGTCTCCCGAAGCCTGACAGCTTAGACTTGGCTGACACACCTCTTCCCGCACCCCAGTCTTCTTGAAGGGAGTAGGGGTGACGGGGCGGGGGCTGACCCCAGTCCTTAAAACCCAAGATTGAGTCCTCTATAAGCCTGGAGCATCTGGTCGCCACCACCCCTAACGCCCAAGGACTCCCAGTGCCTGAGTTCTCAGCAGGAGTGCCGGGGTACCCAGTCCTGGTGGGTTGGCTTCTCCCCCACCCCAGCCTCAGAGGTGCGGGGCGGCCATGCCCCTCCCGCGTCTCTCTCTCTCCCCCCTCACCCCAATGCAGAGTGTAGACCTGGGCGTGGGCCTCGGTACAGATGGCATTCTAGCCCCAAAATAGCTCCACCCCACGTCTCCCTCCCTCCCTTAGGCGCGAAGTGGGTGAAGTGAAGACGGGCCAGAAGGGGCGAGGGGGGTGGGGCATAGCACCTACAAGGGGTCGGCTCCCTGCGGAGAAGGCCGGATACGCGTTCCGGAATGCTGGAGGGGGCAGGGAGGGGGAGGCCCTCAGGCGATTGCCCCAGCCCCCAGCTCGGGAAGCCAAAGAGTTAACCGGAAAAGCGCCCCCAGACCCCCCATCACAGACCTCTCAGGACGTGGGGAGGGGTCTCCTCAGCCCCTTCCCAGTTCTCTCCACAGCCAGGGCTGGGGGATTCCTCGAGCCCGCAGGTGTAACGATGGCCGAGCCCCCTTACCCAAATCTTACACGCTCGGGCCGAGGAGACTCCTCCTGCTCGCCTTTCGAATTCCGGGCCCAGTCGGCGTCCCTGAGGACCCGCAGCCCAGCCCACTGAAGACTCCTTCCAAGTACCCCGCAGGATTCATCCGAACTACCCAGCCCAGCCCCATTCCACACGGGTCCCCTAATACCCTGGTCTACACAGATGCCCTAGTCTAGACCATTTCGAGATAGTCTCAGATCCCTGCTCGTGTCCCCACCGGCCTCCGCATTCTGCCATGGCCACATGACCCCCAGCAGCGACCACCAGGAGCCCCTGAGAGCCCAGCTGCGTCTACACAGATCAGGCGCGTGAGGCGTCTACAAGGGCTACCCCTTCAAAAGTCCAGCCGCGTGTACTCAGCTCACCCCCTCGCCCCGGGAGCCCAGCCGCATCCAGCCCAGCAGAGACCAGTCCGGGTCCACACCGGTTCCCGCCCCGAAGCCTCGCCTCCTACCTCCAACGCAAAGTAGAGACATGTCTCCGGGGTCGCCGGCGGGCCGGCTCCGTCAGGTCGGGCTCAGCTGCCACTGGGCTGGGGCATGGCCGGGGCTGTCGCCCGCGCTCGGCTCACGCCGGGGCCCGGCCTCCGCCGCCGGCCATCTTGGTTCAGCACCGGGGCCTCGGACAGCTCCTGACGTGGCGCTGACGTAGAGCCAGCGGGCGGAGCCTGGGGACGCCTGATTTAGCGGGGGCGCGGGGGGCTGGGTTTGGGGGAAGCTTTAAAGGGCCGGAGCCGGTGAGGGCTCCGGGACCAGAGTGATTGGCGGCGGCCGCCGCCACGCAGGTGCCCTTCCGGTTCTGCGTATTCTCATCTTTCCGTGAGTCGTTCGGTGGGCCTTCTGGCTCTCTATTGAGTCCTTAGCTGTCTCTCTACTCTCCCTCTCTCTTTTCCCCTGTCTCTACAGCTCTGTCTCTTTGCCTGTGTTTCTCTATATCTTTGTTTCTCTGTTCCTCTGAATCTTTGTACCCCTGTCTCCCTCCGTCCTGTGTCTCCCTCTGAGCCTCTCCCCGTCCAGTCTCTCTGTGTCTCTGCCATGGCCTGTCTGGGTATCTCTGTGTGTGTCTCTGGTTCACTCTCTCTAAGCCACTCAGCCTGTGGAGTTTTGCACATACTTGGACTGGATCCCATCCTGCACTCCCTTGTGTAACTGGCAAACTCCTAGTATTCATCCATCAGTGCCCAGTTCGAACATATCCTCCATTGGGAAGACTTCCCTGACTCCCCAAAACTTTACTTCCCCTTTCTGGATGCCCCCAGACCCTAACTCTCCCTCTGGTTGGGCCCTGACCCTGACTCAGTTCTGCTCCCCACCCCTCCCCACACATCTAGCTGGGTAGTTCCACGTGGGCCAGTGCCCTGCACACCTGTTCACCGTGTATTTCCAGTGCCTAGAACAGTGCCAGAGACCATAGGTGTAATGCATGCATTCTTCTCTGCCATATGGTATTCCTTGGAATGAGTACAGCATTGGTTATTTACCTGTTCTCCAGTTCGTGGACGTTAAGGTCGTTTCCACTTTGAGTTTATTACAAACAAAGCTTTTGTGACCATTCTCAGAAATATAGACTGGATTTACATGGGTAAGGATGACTGATCTTAGGACACCCACACACTCAGCTTCATGAGACAACATCAAATTGCTTTTCCATGTAGCTCCAGCAGTTTACACTGAACCAGAACTATATAAGCATTTGGTGGCTCCACGTCCTTGCCAACACTGTGAATTATCCAGGTTTTTTAATTGTGCCAAAGTGAAGGGGGTGAAGTGGTGCCTCCTTTTGGTTTTGATTTGCTCTCTGATTGTTCATGAGATAGAACTTTTTATGTGATTATTGGTGTCTTCTTAGGGTGAAATGCCTGTTCAAGTCTTCTATCCATTTTAAAAAGTTTGACTGTCTTTCTCTATTGATTTTGTAGTTATTTATCCATATTAGATACGAATCCTTTGTTGGTTTCATTTGTTGTAAAAAGTCTGCAATTCTGTGGCTTGTTTTCATTCTATTTATGGTGTTATTTTCTGAACAGAATCTCTTAATTTTTCAAATAACCTTTTTATTTTGGAAAAATTTTAGATATACAGAAAAGTTGAAGTCACAGAACTGTAAAGCGATACAGCATTCCTGTACCTTTTATCCAGCTTCCCCTAATGTTAACGTCTTACAAGAGGTTACAGGGTACATATGTCAAAATGAAAACCTTAGCATATCACTTATTATTAACTAAATAGTAGACTTTATATGTCACCAGTTTTTCCACTAATGTTCTCTTTCTAGTCCAGGATCCAATTCAGATCTTACATTGCATTTAGTCATTTTATCTTCTTCCCCATGCCCCAATCTGTGGTTTTCTTAGTCTTTCCTTATTTTTCATAACCTTGATTTGGGTTTATCTGATCTTTTCTCATTATTAGACTAAGGGAAGAGTCTAATTATGGGATTTGAGGGAAGATCCAGAGATGGGGTTCCCTCCTTGTCACATCATGCCAGAGGTCCCTGATGCCCACATGACGTTGCAGGTGACGGTTCACTTTGACTTCCTGGGTAAGGTGCTGCCTGCCAGGTTTATCCACTGTCAAGTTACTATTTTTGTCCTTGCCCTACTCTGTTCCTTGTAAGCCAATCACGAAGCCCAGCCCACTCTCAAGGGGAAGGACTTATGCTCCACTTCCTGGAGCAGCAGTTTCTACAAAGCTCTTAATTAAAGAAACAAAATTATTGCCATAAAATACACGTAATAAAATTTACCATCTTAACCATTTTGAAGTGTATAATTCAGTGGTGTTTAGTACATTTACAATATTGTGCCATCACCACTTCTATCTAGTACCAAAGGGAATCCACATGAGCACTCACTCCGCATCCCTCCTCTCCCAGCCCCTGGCACCTGCTAATCTGCTTTCTGTCTCTGGATTTAATATTAAATTATTCGAGTTGATCAATCTTATCCTTTGCAGTACGTACACTGGGTCTTGTTTAAGGAATCCTTTCTTGCCTCGGCATCATAAAGATATTCTCATAGCATCTTCTACATTTTTAGCATTTTGTCATTTACAGTCAAATCTTGACCTCTCTTGGAACTGATTTGGGAGTGTGGTGTGAGATAAAGTCCAATTGAATATTTTTTTTCATGTGGACAATCCATTGTCCCAATACACTTTAAGGAAACTGGCACAAAGCAAGTTTTCATACCTGTGTTTTTAACAGTAGGCACAGACCAACCAAAATGAATGCAGGGATGCAGGACGTTTGCCCCACCTGGGGGTCTATTCTGGAATTCTCTTCTGTCCTGGGGCCATCTCTCCCTGTTACGAAGCTTTACACAATCCTTGCTATCTGCTAATAATGCCAGTCACCCCATTTGTCTTCCTTCAGGAGTGTGTGGGTTATTCTTCTGCTTTTTCTCAGATTTCTTGGGTCCCATAGAGAAACCTGGTTGAGACTTTGATTGGAATTGCACTGAATTTATAAACCAAATAGGGAAAATCAGGATCTTTTGTGATATTGAATCTTCCAAAGTGCGAATACATTTATTTATCTTTCCATTTATTGTTTATCTTTCAATAAACCATACAACTTTCTCATAAATATCTTGCATGTCTTTGTTTTTTACATTTACTTTTAGATGCTTTCTATATTTCATGCTGTGGATAATTGGCTTTTTTTAAGATTACTTTTTTTTTTTAACTTGTTAGTTGTAGGAGTGTAGAATTCATTGGCTCCAGCATCTAATAAGGGTTCTCGACCTTTTGTAAATCCAATAATTATATCTGCAGATCCTCTGGGGTTTGCATTGTATCTAATGATGTCATCTGCAAATAAAGACACTTCCGTTTCTTCCTTTCAGTCCTTGAACTATTCATTGCTTTTCCCTGCCTTGCTGCACAGGCCAGGACCATCAGCATGATCTTAGACAACATAACAGGCATCCTTGCCTTGTTCCCCATCTTAAAGCAAACGTTTCAATACTCATCATTAAATATGATATCTGCTGTAGATTTTTAATAGAAAATCAAGTTAAGGAGATCCACTTCTATTTTCGGTTTGCTAAGATGTTTTCCCTTTTATTGCGTATTTCCTGCATCATTGGGACACCTAGATAACTTCTTTCTTTAATCTGTTAGGGTGAATTACAACTCTCAATATGTTTAATATGCCTTGGTCATGCCTGTTCTTTTTCTCTTACCCACACCTCACCTCCCTCCTTCCGTTAAAGCCCTTGATAAATTGATCACTCAGAACCAATTAATTTTAAAGCCCCAAGTGTCCTATTTCACTCCCACCAACAGCTCACCTCTTTCCAAAGCAAGTTATTTGAGCTATCTCATCTCTCTACTTGATTATGCCACGCTGCCTTCTTCTTTCTCTTCTCTGCAACTCCCTCTTTCCTTTGCTCTCCTCACTATGCATCTACATTCATGTCTTTTGCAAACTTTCTCAGACTCTCTCTCTTCTCTCTTTCCATCTTTCTTCTCTCTTGGCTTCTGATGTCTTGCTCTCTCTCCACCATCCTATGAAGTCCACAGAGAAAAAGCATTGAAAGATAAGTGATGGGCAATGGTGCACAGCTGATGAAAGGTACGATACACACACACACACACACGGGGAGAGACGTACACCCCCATCCCCACAAAATGCACCCACACACCTGCCAGACATCCAAGCTCCTGGCCATCCCCAGGGACCCTACTTTTATCGAAACTTCCTCATCCCCCATGCCAAGAGCAGCTATGGAGACATCTGGGCTTCAGATAAGTAGGTTCCCCGTCCACAGCATCTGCTGAGCTCAGCTTTGTAATGGAGAATGGACAGAGCTTATTCTAGAAGCCTCAATCCAGGGCAACCCTGCTCGGTCTTCAAATAAGTTCCTAATCTTTACTGGGTATGCATGTCTGATGTTTCTGACATTATGCAAAGCTCCATGGAGGGGATGGATATGAATCAGACGTAAGTCAATTTGTTCAGCAAACATTTGTTGGGGCCAGAATGTAGACAGAGGGTAAAGGGCCACCTGGCTTCCAGGACTGAAACCAAGATACCAAACCCAGGGGATGTTTGTCCATACCCAATTCGGTCCTTGTTATCAGGGAGCAAGTAATGGTGAGAGCAGGGAACATGGAAATCAGAGCCCTTAGGACTGCCATATGCTCTGTTCTTCCTCTGGCCCTTCTATTGTCAATGGCCTTGTGCTGGGTGCTGGGTGGGGTTGGGGTGGGGGACTATTGAAGGAAAGAAAGTAGGACATGAGTCGTGCATTGGAGGTTTTCATGAATGGAGAGGGGAAGAGTACTCATGTGGTTCCTGAAGGCCTACTGTGTGCTTGGCAATGTGCTAAGTGCCTGACATATGCTCTCTCCCTTAAACCCAATCTCTAAGGTCAAGGCTGGGACAAAGGAAGGGAGAGGAACTAAGGAGGCAAGGAGGCGCTTATTGGGATGTTGGGAAAGGCTTCCCAGAAGAGGGAAGCTGGAGAGTGAGGTCTCACTAAGGATGGTGGGACTTGGAGGAAGAGGGTTCCTGGCAGAAAGTATGGTGAGTGCAAATGCTCTGGGCTGGACCACCTGATGGACCTAGTTGTGGCCCTCAGGCAGACAAAGAGAAATCGGTCAAGACAATCTTGGTTTATCGCATATAAAATGGGGATTTAAAAAATCATTGTTTCCAGGAGAACTAATGGTATGAGGGCTGCGCTGCTGACCCCTTGCAAGTTCTGGGTCCTGACCTGCAGGGCTGGAGAAAGCCAAGCGATAGGATTGGTCTTGGGGAGGGCTGATAATGAAAGAGAGCAACTGGATTGGTTAAGAGCATGAGATGGAGCAGGACATTTAAGAGGGGACGTCATGGGATAGGTCCAGATGGAGTGGGATGCAGGGCTCTGGGCCCAGAGGTGGGGATTCAGTCCCAAGTCCCAAGAGTGGCTCCCAGGACTGGAGGGCAGCCTGGAGCCAGGGACCCTCTGGGGGCAAGTTAATTTATGTAACAAACGCCTGCAATGTGTCAGGCACTGCGAAGAACTCTGCAAATCTTCACTTGTTTAATCCCCATAACCAATTTTACAGATAGGGAAACAGAACAAAAATGTTAAGTCAGGTACCTCAGATTACACAGCAGGCAAATGTCTGAGTTGGGATTCAGACCTCGGCAGCCCAGCTGGGACCCCTAACCCCTACATTCTACTGGCTCTTGTTCACCCAAATCCCCTAAAATAATAGTTTTGAAAAACAAAAAAATCAAGGCCCTCCCCCACAACAATTATTGAGCTCTTCCTGTGTACCTTACTTTTATGTGCTGTCTTCCAAGGTGTGTACAATCACTGCCATTTTACAGATGAGGAAACTGAGGCACAAAGGAGTGACACTAGGAACCAAAGTGGTGGTATGTCCAACGTGAGAATTGCAGGATGGTGTAAGGCTCATCCAATGTTGAACCTGGGTCCAGTTCAGGAGATGGGCCAGTGAGGACCCCAAGCCTCTGCCCTCTCCAATTTCCAGGCCCTTAATGCCACCACTGCCCTTCGCAAAGCCCTCCAGGGCTGCACCCTCACTCACACTGTCCCTCTGAGTCCTGCTTCCCCACCCCAGACTGTCTGGAGAGGCGGTGGACTCACACCCAGCCTGGGAAGAGAGCTGAGAACTCTCCACAAAGGGGCCTCACTGATGTCACCTTTGACAGGAGGGAAGCAGGCAGATCAGAGATGCTGAGGCATTTGCCCAAACTGTGCAGGCAGTAGGAGGTATGGCTATACTTGAACCAGGGCTTCAGCCTCTCGTGCCTTCAGGACTGCCATTAAGGTACTGTCAGGCAAGGCAGTGTCAACTCTTTGATGCCAGGGGATCCCAAGCACTCCAACTCCGTGGTCCTATGAAAACGTTTGAGACCCAGATGCATACACACTTTGGTTCCAGAATGCAAAAGGAGAACAGCAATGTCCAAGTGAGTCCACGTTTAATTACGTTCAGGAACAGGATGTCAGCTTCATTGGGATTAACATCGATGCATCCAGAAAAAGGCTTGGGGGTGGATATGCTCTTTTGGGGAAGATCCCAGCCAGATCGCAGCTAGCTGTCTACTCAAGAGAGCTACCTGTGGCCAGTCGATTTCCAAAGCAAAATGATAAATTACAAGAATAACCGATGAACAGTTAGCACGTACAGGAGCTGGTTCATGCTCAGCGTGTTTTAACTCGTGCAGTCCCTACAGTGACCCCACTAAGTGCAGGCTGTTCAAGTGATGGGAAGACGGCACCAGAAGGTCGCACAGTTGCGGAGGGACACAACAGGGGTTTGAAACACCCCCTCCCCGAGGCTTGGTATCTGCGTCCTGGACCCCTGTGTTCTCAACCTTATGTTTCACGGCCCGGACATTAGTAGAATGGGGGATGCGGGTACAGTGGTGACTCTTTGACTTGGTTCGAGTTTGGATGTAGGGACACGGCGCTGCCTGGGAGTCCAGATCTGGGCGGGGGTGGGAAGCCAGGTCAGGATCCATCTAGGTCCCCTTCAATCCCCGCCACAAAACTGAGCCACCCAGGTAGGTCGCCTTCAGCTCTGGCCCTGGATGCCCAGGAAGATATACAGTTCTGCCTCTGACCAAGCCCCCGTGCCCACCGCTGATTGGACCAGGGCGAGCCCTGCGTAGAACAGCTGGCGGCCAATGAGAAGGCGCACTTCGAAAGCTCCTCCCACAACGACCTTCTTGCGTGGTGATTGGTCTTCCATCCTCCCCACCTTTTCTCGCATCCTCCTCCAGATCGGGCCTCCCAGGATGTCTTGAATTTCTCTGACACACCTCGCCAGCTAGCTTTTGCACCTGCTGTGCCCACCACCAGAGACACCCCTTCCTCTCTTTTCTCCTGGATAAGCTGCTTTTTCTCCTGCGTTCAGCTGAAATACCTCTTCCTCCTGCAAACCTTCCCTGACTCCCCCAGGCTGAATGGAGACCTCCCTTTGGGTCCTCGGCACCCAGTGTTCTTTTCATCATACCAGTTTTCTTGTCTGTCTCCCAATCAGTCGGCAAGCCTCTTAGAAGCCAGGACGGGGTCTCAGAAAACATTGTCTCTCTTATGCTTGGCATATAGTAGGTGCTTAAGTAATCTATGTCGAGTGGAATAATTAATGAGTTAATCTGGTATTAAAGAAGAGGGAGCCCTCGACCCTCTGGAGAACACTGAGGGTAGGACTCAGATTCGCCTGCTGCTGGCCCAGCACAGGGTCTGGCACACAGTGGACGCTCAATACGTGTGTGGAAGGGAGGAGAGAAGGGACGCACGTTATTTCTGAGGACTACGTGCTCAACGGCGGCTCTGTGGCACCACTTCAGCGGGGGCGGGGGAGTCCTCTGCAGCCCCCACCGATCTAAACCAATCCACCCTCCTATCTCCCTCCCCACTTAGAGCCCTTAGGTGGGATTTGGGGCGTGGCCTGAGGGAGCGGAAGGGCAGAAACTTGAGTCTTGAGCCGCCGCTGAGTGTCCTGGAGCTGTCTCCTCCTATCTCCCGTGGGGGTGGAGCTTCATAGGACCCTGAGCGGGTGGGAGGAGAGAAGAGGGAATCAGCATTTCTGTGGGTGTCTTTGCACTAGTTGGGGGATTGCGGGAGGGGCTGAGGGCCCCCACAGAGGACTGGATTATAAACAAAGTACAACCTCACCCCACTCACACCCCGTCCCACCCCCCTCCCTCTCCCCTCCATAGTTCATCCTGGCGATTTTAAAGAATGAACTGATTGCAAGCGGGCACCAACCCAGGCCAGGCCTCTCCCAGCTCCCTCTTAACTTTGCCCCGTAGAGTGGTGTTAAAAAGCCCAACCCCTGAAACTGAGGGCATCTGGATTCAAATCCTGGATCTGCCACATGCTGTCTGCGTGATCCTGGGCACATGACTTACCCTCTCTAGTCCTTACTTTCCCCATCTGTACAAGGGGATGGGTAGTTACATGTGTTAATCTTGTAAAATGCTTGAAACCAGCTCACAGTCATTTTTACAATTGACTTTCTATGCCCCCTCTGCTCCCACAACTTCCATGGCTCCCCATGACTCTCAGAGTAAAACCCACACCCTTTCCTGTGACCCAGGAGGCCCTGAATGGTCCAACTCCCACCAAACTGCCTGGTTTACTTCCCTGTATCTCCTTGTCACACCATCTAGTCACTTCGGTATTCTTGTAGCCTTAAAATACACCCAGCGTGTTCTGGCCTCAGGGCCTTTGCACATGCTTGTTTGCTCCACAGGTGAAGCTCTTCCTTCTCCAGGTGCTCCTCCTTCCATCTCCCATACTTGTGCTCCATTTCTCCTCGTCTTTCAGGTTTGACTCAAGTGCTGCTTCCCCTAGGAAGTCCTCCTAGATACCTCCAGATCTGGTTGTGACACCCCTATTATATTCCTAGGCCCTTGTTTATCTCAAATTCATGGATCTCCATCCACCGGCAACAAATTGAAGTTCTCTACCACACACCACCAGGCCTATGGGGAAGTTTTTCCTGGGTATGGTTCTCCTCCCATATATGTCACCTGGAGAAACAGAGGCTTCACTGCTGGGAGGTGGTTTGGAGCAGGTCCAAGGATATCTTTGAGGCAGAACCATGAAATCTTAGCCTCATTTAACCCAAACAATGTATTTAAAAACATTCAGCTCCTTCTGCTCTGGGGTAGCAAATTGGAGCCATATCCTCCTCCCAGGAGACCCCTACTGGTCCTCTGAAGAGCCCCCATGTTCCTCCACAGGGTCTCCTCCAGCCCCTACCTTTCCTTCTAGCCCATCCACGACTGTTGGGGAATCTACGTCTGGTTCTCCTTGGGACCCGGCTGGGGTGAGATTGGTACAGAGGATTTGGGTTGGGGGGGGGTGTTGTCAAATTAATGAATGCGTCATCTGCCTGATAAACTCCTGTGTACTCTTCAAAATCCCAACCACAATGTCCCTTTTTCCAGGATACCTTCCCTGTTGCCCTAAACAGAACCCCCACTGCCCCACTCACTCCTCCAGCTCCAGGCCCCACCCTCTAGCCCAGCCCTGACTTCACAAGGCTGGGGGCATCTATGGCCACCTCTTCTTCCTGCAGACTGGGGTCTCCTAGGGGACCAGAGTGAGACTTCTCGGGTGCACAGGAATGTTGTCAGGAAGTATTTAATGAGTGTGTGAATGAATGAATGAATGAATGAATGAATGAATGAATGAATACCTGCTGCAGGGCCTGGAATCAGATGCCCTGGGTTCATATCCTGGCCAGGGGGCTAGACGCTGAATCTGTCCCTTGACCTCTCCAAACCTCACTTTCCCATTTATTAAATGTGTTTACTCAGAGCCTGGGCCCCAAGCTATTGCAAGGATGAAATGAATTTACACATAAAGCATATGGCTTTTGGGGACTTCAGGCTCCCTCTTGACCCAGATAGGACCAGTAGCTTTGTTCCCCTCTAAAGTACCCAGAACTAGAGTGTGGTCCACACACGTGCTTAAAGAAGGTTGACCAACAGGGTTAGTGAGAGGGGTGAGGGAAGAAAGGAGAATATTTTAAAAGCTGAAACCTAAGTGCCGGCGAGTACAAGGGGTGGCATGGCCTCCCTCACCGGCCACTTGGGGAAACAGCCTGGTCATTTATCACCCCATGACCCAGCCATTGCACCCCTGAGCATTTACTAGCCGAAAAGGAGATATATTCTTCGAAAGACATGTACAAATGGCTCAAAACAGCTTTATCCACAACAGCCAAAAACTGGAAACAACCCAAATGTCTGCGAACAGGTGAAATGTACAAATGGGGAAAAGTTGGTGCCCAGTTGTTACAATAAAAAAAAAAAAAGCAGCCAAGTATTTGCAAGGATGTGGAGAGAATGGAGCCCTCATACACTTATGGTAGGATTATAAAATGGTACAGGAAGCCGTGTGGCAGTTCTTCAAAAAGCTAAACATGAAATTACCATATGACCAGCAATTCCACAGGTATAGACCCAAGAGAATGGAAAGCTGGTACTCAACAAAAACCTGTACACAGATATTCAGAGCAGCTCTATTCACAATAGCAAAAGGGTGGAAACAACCCAAATGTCCACCAATGGATGGATGGATAAACACAATGTCGTCCATCCACACAAAGGAATAAAGTAGTCATACATGCTACAACATGGATGCACCTTGAACATACTACATTGAATGAAGGAAGCCAGATAGAAATGGCCATATATTGTATGAAATGTCCAGGACAGGAAAACCTATAGGGCAAGAAAGTAGATTAGGGTTTGCCAGTGGCTGGGGAGAGGTGGGGTGGGGAGTGACTGCTGATGGGGACAGAGTCTCCTTTTAAGGGGATGAAAGTGTCCTGCAACTAGATACCAGTGAGGGTCGCACAACATCGTGAATGTACTAAATGTCACTGAATTATATACTTTAAAGTTGTTTAAATGATAAGCTATATGTTATATGTACTTTTCCACAATATAAAAGTTTAAAAAAAAAAATGGTACCCAGGAATATTAGATAGCCGTGAAAAGGTTTACACTTGCTCCTCACCACAATGAGAGGAGCAAGAGAAGCCAGATCCAAGAGTGGACACACTGTGTGACTCCATTTCTGTGAAGTTCAAAACCAGGTAAAATTTACCTACCGTGATAGAGATCAGGGCAGTGGTTGCCTTGAGGAGGAGAGAATCAGCTGGAGGGTCCAAGGAACTGCCAGGGCTGTGAATGTCTTAGATCCCGACCTGAGAGCTGTCCCCTCATCAAGCCTCACTCCTGACATTGGTGAACTTGACCAAGCCTAGGTTAAACCTCAACAAAAATGTTAAAAGGAGAAAAAATTTACCAGGGGAAGAAAGTGAGAGTGTCCAGTAGTGCTGAGGACCCAGAGTTTCATTTTCTCCACCATCATCTGACCCTTCTAGAAACTGATGACCTTGAAACAGGCATGGAGCTGGGAATGGACAAAGGCAGGAGGGCAGTGACCTGTGTTCAGTGGCTGGGATTTCAGAAATGGTCCCCAGACCATTTCGTCACCTCTGGGGAGATGCTTCCCATATTCCCCACATCAGAGTCCCTGGGGACACTCTAGGACAGGAAAACCTCAGTGTTGTCACACAGCAGCCTAGCCGACTGTCCCCCCGTGTCTTTCCTTGAGGAAAGAAAAGTCTGTGAGACTTTGCCCTTTTGGGACTTTGCTTATCTCCATGTTTTACACCTTATGTCTCTCTGTCTGGTCACCAAAAGATGGTTTGCAGCTAAAGACGGGTAAGATATCTCACGTGAGATACAACCCAAGCCAGGCGGAACCGAGTGGGGACCCCCAATGAGTTGCCTTAGAAAACCCGGGCAGGAGCCCTGCCTCCCCTTCCCCGCTGCCTGGGAAAAGCCGTTGCTGACTCTGGCTTTCCTCTCTCACCTGATTGTGAGAGAAGTCATGAGGGCAACAAAGATCAGCTCTCTCCACTTATCTCAATGAAACGGTTACAACATGAGAGACTTGCCCCCTGGGAGGTGCATACCTCACCTAAGTCATCACAAGAGTTTCTGCTCCGGCTGCTTGGGGACAAAGATAATTGGTTTGATTCACTTTTGTGACATGATGTATGAGATTCACAGACCGTGTGAAAAACAATACCACTTCCTTGTCTAATTATCAATAAAAGCCACCAGTCAGCCTGATTCGGGGCTCTAGGCTCTGGTGACTGCGAGACCCCCCTGGCCTTCTGAGATTTAACTGCATTAAGTCTCTGTTTCTTTCTTTCTTAAAACCTAACCCAACGCCGCCCCTGCTCGCACCCTCACTGCCCGTGTTGCGCTGGACGCGACACCTCAGGGCTCCAGAACACTCAGAACTTCAGAGGCCTATGAGGGCACCCATCTGCCCCAATCAGAACCCCTGGTAGAGACACATCTTGACGCCTCAGAGCCCTTTAAGACCAACTAGCTTTGGGCAGAAGGAAGAGCAGAAACTTCAGTCAGAAGTTCCTGGGTTCAAGTCCTGACCTGATCAATAAATACACATGAAGGAATGAAGGAGTGGTGGACCAATGGGCTTTTCACCCCCATCCCACAAGCCTTTGCCATACAATTCCCAGATACCCAGCCTTGTCCTGCAAAAGAGCAGGGCTCCGGAGAGGCCTCAGCCTGGTGTGGCCTCCAACAAGCTTCCATCCTTGTGGAGGAGACAGAGCCTGACTGACACTCCCATTCTCCTGATTAAAACTTTGCTCAGATCGCTTCTTAGCCTTTTGGCTAAGATCAAGGGTAAAACTTTGCTCAGAGCAAAGTTTTAAAAAATCATGAGCAGCCAGGACACAAGGAAGGGAGCCAAGGGGGAGGGACTGGAATAGAGGAAGGATGCTAGAGCCAAAAAGAGAGGAAGTGGAGTGTCAGAACGTTAGACAGCACGTGGCTAGTGACTGTTACATACTCACTAGGGAGGAAGTTGGGCTGAACAAGTCAGATAATGAAGGGTTGAGGGAGGCTAATTCTGCTTTTCAGATCTTTTCATTTGTCTTGATTTCTTTTGTATACCTCCAGAGATGGGGAACTCACTCCCAAGGGAGACAGCATGGGCACCGGCCCCTGTCAAAATGTTTAATGCAACATGGTTTTTCAAGTATTGACAGCCATATGTAAAAGGGCTGAATGAGATTGGGGAGCGAGGGGTACCCCTGTGAACCAGGCAGTCAGTCCCTGCCACAGGCTGGATCTTGAATCAGGCCCACCTGAGTTCTAATCTCTGTTCTACCATTTATGGGCCCGTGACTTCATCTCTCCAAGCCTAAGTTTTCTCTCCTTTCCTTTGAAATGACCCTGATAACAGCACATACCTCAGAGGTTTAGGGATGTACTTAATGAGCTAGTGGAATAAAATGCTTGGCACACAGCAGGTGCAGAAGTGGGTTGCCTCACTCCAGGCCCAAAGTGCTCTGGAATGTCTGAAACATACTGTCCTTTGCTAGCTCTAAAACTTCACAGGAGCATGCGCTTCTGCCTCACCGTGCACTTGCTCCACCACCCACACCTGGCAAACCCCCACATATCCCTCAAAGCCCGAACTATAAGATACCTTTCTTTTCTCTGTTTAAGCCCTGACCTAGGGAGCTAGGAGTATTTGGGCATGATTCTGATTGGGCCCACTGTGATGCGATGTGAGGTGAGCTCCCGGAGGGCAGGGATTCTGATTCGCATGTGGTAGGCATGCAGTCAAAGCTTGTTAGATGGATGGATGGATGGATGGATGGATGGATGATCATTAGGGAGAGAAGCCCAAAGCGAGACCCAAGAGTCCACCAGCCCAGACCTCAAAAGGCCGGGAGGGTGCAGATAAGCGGAAGGAGGGGGGCTTCCGGGCGGGGTCTTCAGCGTTTCCGGTGCGGCCCCTTTAAGGGGCAGGGGCAGGGGAGGCGGGGCCAGAGGGGCGGGTGCTCTTAGCGTCAGGGCGGTGCGAAGATGGCGGCGGCGGCGGCGGCGGCAGGGCCCCGGGTGGCTGAGGCGCCCAGCGCCTTGCTACTCGTGGTGGGAGGCGAATGCGGGTGCCCGGGGCTGCTGGCCTATGTATTGGAGGAGCTCGAACGAGGTCAGGCCGGGGCGGGGGAGCGGGGCCGGGAGTAGAGAGACGAGGGGTGGGACGGCCGAGCCAGGGTTGGGGGATGGGGCGGGGGCCCGGAGGGTGTGGCGGCCAGACCGGGCTGGGGGTGGGGGACGGTTGGATCCTAGGGGCTGGGGCCGGGACACCGGGCGGAGGATGGCGGGATCCCGGAGGCCAGGGCCGGGCGGCTGGGCCAGGGGTTTAGGCGGCGTGATCCAGGGGCCCGGGGCTCGGTTCCCCTCACCGTTAGGCGCACGGCGCGGGCGGAGGCTGTGGACGTCTGGGCCCGAGCTGGGTTGCTCAGCCCCAACTCGGGTGCAGTCCGTGAAGCGGACTCGGCCCAGGCTTTGGGACCCGCGCGATTGGGCAACACGGGCGACGACTACGCTTCCCGCCCGCCGGGCCTGCCCAGAGGAGGGCGGGTCGCCTCGATTCCCCGGGTCTTAGCAGCCTGGATGTCCTGGAGGGAGGAGCAGGGATGAGGAGGCCGGGCCTGGAGCCCCAGGGCCCACTTTCCGTGGCACCACAAGTTGCTGCTAATTGGAGTGTGGGCGAGTGCGGCCTACCCAAGAGATTTGGCACCTGGGGAGGTGAGTCATAGGTGCACCTGCAAGGTTCACTTCACCTGCAGTTACTTGGCACGGTGGGACCCGCTGGCGTGGTGCACCACACACCGTGGTTGGAGGGCATTCATCTCTCCAGTTGGCAGGGCCTGGGGTCTGTCGCCTGGAAAATGGGAGGCAGCACACACCTCTCTTCATCCTCTTGGGGAATGTTCCCCTGCAGGGCACAGGGTGGGGACGATTGGCAGGCTGAGCCCTGCTGTCACAGGGCTAAACGGTCTGGTTGGGGTAGACCCAAGATGAGTGCGGAGCTGGAACGAATTTTTAGCTCAAACAGTGTCAGGAGTGTCCAGATGGATGCAAAGGCCAGAGGACCTGAAGGGTGGGGAGGTGTGGGAAGGTGTGGGAAGGGTTGGACAGTGGGAACAACTGGTGCCAAAGCCCAGAGGTGGGAATACGCCTAGCAGTAGAGAAGAGCAGTGAGACCCATGGTGGGGTGAGGCAGATGCTGGGGGGGCCAGATGACCATTCAGGTGGGGGCTTTCTTGCTGAGGTCCTGAATCTTCTCTGTAAAATGCCAAGTTACACTTTGGGGTCCTCAGTGCAGCTGCCGTGAGCCCGTAGGGCCCATGAGGTGGTTCTGAGTTTCCAGGCTGTCACTGCAGCTTGTGGGGAGGGGGCTGATTTCCCACCTCGCTTCCCCTACCCCCACCAGGCATCCGGTCCTGGGACATTGACCCTGGCATCTGCAGCCTGGATGAGCAGCTCAAGGTCTTCGTGTCCCGGCACTCAGCCACCTTCTCCAGCATCGTGAAAGGTGAGGCTGGGGACCCCGTGTGCCGCAGCTGCTCCCCTTCTGTGTTCATTGGGCAAGTGTTCTCTGAGTGTCCAAACAATGGCAGTAATCACCTGAGCTCTGCCCTGTGCAGAGCAGGGGCAGGAGTGCTGTCTCAACAGCCTATGAGGCAGGAACTTGCGTTTTTATCCCCCTTTGACAGATGAGGCAGCTGAGGTGTAGGGGATAGGGAGACCTCCAAAAAGGGGGCTTTGTGGAGGAGAAGCAGCTGGGGCTGCTGTATCAGGTGGAGGGAAGGGCCCAGGCAAAGAGACAGGACATTTGGAAAGTGAGGGACTGCTGGGTGGGCTTAGAGGGGGGAGTACGGGCCTTGTGTGACAGAATGTGTCTGGTGAGTGGCTGTGACTCCTGCACACGCCCGGTACACAGCAGGTACTCAGTAGATGGGGAGCTGAGAAAGGAGTAAGATCGAGGAGAAATTTGGGATGCCTGGGCCAGCTTCACATAGCCTGTGGCTCCCTGGGGATTCTGGGGTGACCTGGGGTGAACAGAGCAGCTGCTAGGTGGAACCCGGCTGTCGCCTGTAGCCCCCCCTTGCCTCAGCCAGCCCTTTGAGTCATGTCCAGGCTGCTGCAGGAGGGGAAGGAAGTGACCACCGCCTCATTGTCCAAGCAGTTCCAGGTGGCTTCCTGACCTCTTACAGGATGGGGGCGGGGCTGGAAATCCCATGCCGGCCTTGTGTGACCTCCACTGCCACTTCCCCTCTTTGTGCCTTGGTTTCCCCACCTGAATTGGGCAATACTTGGATGTGTGATAAGAAACACGTGATAAACTGCTAAAGGTTAACTGGAGCTAGAATATCCTTCCCTCTCCGGCCTTGGGACCTGGGTCTCCATATTCAAAGCACATCTGGGCTCCGAAGGACAGACCCGGGTTGGCATCCCAGAATCAACCCCACTCCCCTCTTGTGGCCCATAAGGCCTCCCCACCTTCAGCTGCTTCCTGTTGCTCCTTGCTCCAGCACCCGCCCCCCCCCCCCCCCCCCCCCCGCCACTTCCCGATCTTCCCACAGCCCTGCCTCAGGGCCCATGTTCCCTCATTGGTCCTCCTTGGGCTCAGACTCCTGCCTATAAAATGGGGATGGTGGTGACATCTCCCACAGGGCTGATAGCTGTGAATTGGGCCACCACAAGTGATAGTGGCCTTGTTGTAACCGCTGTTTCCAACGCAAGGCCTGTCAAGGCGAGCTTTCCTGTTCTTGCCTCATCCTGACCTGTGGCACTACCATGTGGGCCGGCTCTGCCTTGCTGGGGTTCCCAGGAAATGGATCCCGGAGGGGCTTGTGGCTGCCTGCGGTCACATAGGGAGGAAAGGTTCAACCTGGGGACAGCCTGACCCCGCACACATGGTCCAGCCCCAAACTCACAGGGTCTGATTCCCCCACAGGTCAGCGTAGCCTGCACCACCGCGGAGATACCCTGGATACCCTGGTCCTCCTGAACCCATCAGACAAGTCCCTGTGTGACGAGGTAGGGACTAGTCAGCTCCCGGAGGGAGCGGGCCGCAGGGATCTGTGCATGTCCCATCCTGATCTCTGTCCCTAACTTCCAGCCTGAAAATCCTTCTGGGCATTCAGCAGCAGCACCCCCTCCTCCAGGAAGCCTCTCCCACCCCCATGGCTCCAGCCTCAATTTATTCCTTCCTCAGGGGTGATGATGAGAGCAGGTAGGATCAGAAAGGCTGGAGTCTGGAGGAAAGAAGATGGGATAGGGAAGGTCTGGGAAGTGGAAGGCAGGACCCAACTGATTGCATTTTGTGCATTCCCTCGGTCTGGGCCCCAGTTGTCTGAATTGACTTCTTAATACTTCTAGCTCGGGGACGTCTGCATCCTTCTTCCAATATGTATGAGGAAAAATGAACAAGATAAGAGCCCCAGGGCACCCTCTAGAGACCCTTATACAGGTTAATTTCTCTAATCAAAAATCCTCTCAAGGGGCTCAGAAGGAGATACCCTCTTCCCCTGGCACTGGGGCTGGACCGTAGGAGAGGTGGGCTTGAGGAGCCCTGAAACTGTATGGAGGGCTTCCAGGAGGAGGGGCACTGGAGCCAGGCTTTATAGGATGAGCAGGAGTTGGGCGGAGTGTGGGAGCAGGAGGCCCGTACGCTACCTTCCCAGCTTCTAGTCAAACACTGGCCTGGCTGTGGGGTAGGGACTCGAGTGGGGTGATTATCCATAGATTTGGGGTTGGAGGCCACCCCAAAGGGGGTGCTAGATATGTCACCGTACAGAATAGGGCCTTTAACAGTCTCCTCCTCCCTCAGCTCCGAAACCTTCTGTTGGATCCTGCCCCTCATAAGTTACTGGTGCTGTCCGGGCCCTGCCTGGAGGAAACAGGGGAGCTGCTGCTCCAGACAGGGGGCTTCTCCCCCTGCCACTTCCTGCAGGTCCTGGGGGACAAAGAGGTAAGCTGCCCCCTCCCCATTCTGCTTCCCTGGCTCTGAATCCTGGTTCTGTGGCTCCGGTAACCTGCTGTCCCCCTGAGCCCCATCCCCTGCTCCTCTGAAAAGGTGGTGGTAGCCACATTTTCTTCCTGTCGTCAGGGCCCAGTCCCATCACCCACTGTAGCGTGTGGTTCAGGCTGGGCCTGTGGATCAGCAGATACCCCGAGTCCTCAAGGGGCACGCCAGAGTCTACATCCCAGCTAGGATGGAGCTAGACAGCGTTCCTTCTGGAGCCCTTAGTCCGGATAGGGCAGATGAGTAAAACCTTTGGAAACCGCGTGTTCACGTTTTAGTGAGTGATGTGATGATGGTGAGAGAAGAGCCAGGAAGGGGATGGGAGGGCTTCCCTGGAGGGACCTGGGCCCTAAGAGGAGGGAACAGCAAGTGTCCTGCGGCAGGGAGAGTGGAAGAGGGAGGGAGGGAGAGAGCGGGGGAGGCAGGACCGGGGGAGGGCTGAGTTTTTGTCCTGCAGGTGACAAAGGACCCTCCCAGCCACAGGAGGCAGGACAAGGAGTGTCCTTACCCCGTTTTCCCAAGGGGCTCGGTCTTGCCTGGCTCTAGGTGGCCCCGTAACCATTTTCCCTTTCTGCAGATCCGGGATCTCCTGGCTTCTGCATCCCCACCTGCTGACCCACCCAAGCTCACCATCACCTGCCCAACTTTCGGTGACTGGGCCCAGCTGGCACCTGAAGTACCTGGCCTCCAGGACAGGCTCCAGCTGCGGCTGAACCCGCCAGTGCAGCGGCCAGCCTCTGAGGGCTTGCGTGAGTTCCTGGAGTATGTGGCCGAGTCGCTGGAACTGCCGTCCCCCTTCGAGCTGCTTGAGCCACCAGCATCCGTGGGCTTCCTCAGGCTTGCCCGGCCCTGCTGCTACATCTTCCCTGGCGGCCTTGGAGATGCCGCCTTCTTTGCTGTCAATGGTTTCACCATGCTGGTCAACGGTGGCTCGAACCCCAAGTCGACCTTCTGGAAGCTGGTGCGGCACCTGGACCGGGTGGACGCTGTGCTTGTGACGCATGCTGGCGCCGACAGCCTCCCAGGCCTCAACAGTCTGCTGCAGCGCAAGCTCGCCGAGCGCGAGGAGGTCGCAGCCGCTGGGGGCTCTGAGGATGACAGGCTGCGCAGGCTCGTCTCACCCAGCCTGGGCGTCGTCTTCCTCAATGCCCAGGAGGCTGTCTCGCGTCTGGTGCGTGGCGAGGACGAGGCAGAGCTGACCCGGAGCCTCCTGGCTCGGCTGGGCATTGCGCCCCTGCCGCTGAGCCGAGGGCTGCTGCCGGCCGAGCCCACGGTGCTCTTCCAGAAGATGGGTGTCGGCCGGCTGGACATGTACGTGTTGCACCCGCCCTCGGCCGGTGCCGAGGGCACGCTGGCCTCCGTGTGTGCCCTGCTGGTGTGGCACCCTGCGGGCCCTACTGAGAAGGTAGTGCGTGTGCTGTTTCCTGGCTGCACACCACCTGCCCGCCTCCTGGACGGCCTGGTCCGCCTGCAGCACTTGGGGTTCTTGCGGGAGCCCGTGGTGACCCCCCAAGATCTGGCAGGGCCTAAGCGTGCCGAGAGCAAGGAAAGCGTGGGCTCCCGGAACAGCTCGAGGAGAGAGGGCCGGACTACGGTGCCTGCCAGGCCTGCCCAGGAGCGCCCTGTGGTGGCCCGGAAGGAGCCGTCAAGGGCCGAGGCCCCTCGCAGGGCTGAGAAAGAAGCTAGGCCCCCTCGAGAGGTGAAGAAGGACCCCAAGTCGAGTATGCCTCAGACCCAGCCCCGGGAGGTGCGCCGGGCAGCCTCCGCTGTGGTTAGTGGCAAGAAGCCAGGTGCCCAGGCAGCCCCCAAGCCCCGAAGAGCACCCACCACTCCCCGCCAGGTGGTCCCATCGGTGGAGAATGGGCCCCGTAGCCTCCCCAGCTTCCGGTGCAAAGAAGCCAGCCCCCCCATGGAGGCCTGCAGCTCTCCAGCCCCCCAGCTGGTGGCCACACCCAGCCAGGGGAGCAGCCTGGAGCTGGGGTTAAGCCCCGCCAGGGAGGACAGTGACAGCATGGAGGAGAAGAAGCGGGAGCAGCTGGTGTCCACTGGCACTCCCCCGCCGCACAGCACCCCCTCGCCTCCTGGAGCCTGCCAAGGCTTGGCCGAGGGCAGCAGGCAGCTGTCACTGAGCCCGCTGAGGGGTGGGGAGCCCGGGCCTGATGTCTCCCCCACAGTGACCACACCCTCCCTGCCCGCGGAGGTGGGCTCCCCGCATTCCACAGAGGTGGATGAGTCCCTGTCCGTCTCCTTTGAGCAGGTGCTGCCCCCTCCGCCTGCCCCCATGGGTGAGGCTGGGCTGAGCCTCCCACTTCGAGGCCCCCGGGTGCGGCGCTCTGCCTCCCCGCACGATGTGGACCTGTGCCTGGTGTCGCCCTGTGAGTTTGAACACCGCAAGGCTGTGCCCCTGGCGCCAGCTGCTGCGTCCCCTGGCAGCTCCAATGACAGCAGCGCCCGGTCCCAGGAGCAGGCGAGCGCTCTGGGGGCTGAGGAGACCCCGCCCACATCTGTCAGCGAGTCCCTGCCCACGCTGTCTGACTCAGATCCGCCGCCTGCTGCCCCTGGCACTGCAGACTCAGATGAGGACACAGAGGGCTTCGGGGTCCCTCGCGGCCACCCGCTGCCCGACCCTCTCAAGGTGCCCCCACCACTGCCCACTCCGCCCAGCATCTGCATGGTCGACCCCGAGCTGCTGCCCCCAGGACAGGCCCGGCTGACAGAGGGCCTCAGCCGTACCCGGAAGTCCCTGGCCCGCCCCACTGCCAGCACTGCTGCCCCCAAAGCCACTCCAGTGACCACTGCCAAGACCAAGGGGCTGGCTGGTGGGGAGCGGACCAGTCGGCCACTCAGCGCCCGAAGTGAGCCCAGTGACAAGGGAGGTCGGGCACCCCTGTCCAGAAAGTCCTCAGTCCCCAAGACGACCACTCGGGTCCCCTCTGGTAAGTAAGTACCTGAGGGCTGGAATTCTGCAGTGGGTTACCAGCCCAAGTCTTCCTGTTCCTAATGCTGTGTAGCTTTAGCCACACCTGCCACCCTCTCTGGGCCTTAGTTTCGCCTATAAAATGGAAGCTTTGGCCTCACCGTTGAAGCACTTGCAATTCCAAGTTGCTCAAGCAGTGCTGTCAACAGAAGCTCCAGTGAGCCCATTCGTCACGGTGGATTTGCAAGTAGCCACAGTGAATGGAAAGGAACAGGTGAAGTTAATAGTACGTTTTATGTAACTGTTGAAGTTCCTGAGAGCAGGCCCAGTTCGATGACTGGCTAGGAGGACCCAGCATATAGTCATACTTTTGGCTTCCATGTCTGAGAACAAAAGCACGTAGAGCAGGATCAGAGAAAAGGCACGGGGTGGTGGGGCAACACAGGATGGGGGACGCAACATCCCCAGGAAACCAGGCACAAGCTCCTAGAGTCCTCTCCCAGTGGAGTCACATACCACGTGCTTAATTCCTGAGCCACAAGTTGTGATAACACGGGAGAAGTGGCCTCCCCAGGGGAGAGACCATTAGAGGCTCATCACCGGGTTTCTGTTGGGGGCTGGTCACGTTGGCACCTCTGCCTGGCTCGTACCCCAGATCCAGACACCTCAGAAAGGGGAAGTGGTTCCAGCCTAAGCCACGTTGCTGTATGGACGGTGTAGGCTTAGAGAGCCATTCTTACTGTGGGAGCGACTCTCAAATAATCAGTTCCCAAATGGAGCCCCAGGCCACCGCCCTGGGGGCTGAGGAGACAGCGCCCACACTGTCTGACTGGGATCCCCTGCCTGCCACCCATGGCTGTCCTAAGGATGGCAGTCTGGGCCTGCCTTGCTAACGTTTTTGTCCAGTTTTCCTTAATTGTGATGAAATGTACCACCTTAGCCATTTTAAGTGTCCGGTTCAGTGGCGTTAAGCACATTCACACTGTTGTACAACCATCGCCACCCTCCACCTGCTGCGCTCCTTTCATCTTGCAAACTGAAAGTGGTCTCCATTAAACACGAACGCCTCACCCCCTTCCCCCCGCTGCTAGCAGCCTCTCCTATTTTCTGTCTCTGTGAATCTGACTCCTCTAGGGACCTCATTCATACAAGTGGGGTCACACAGCGTTTTGTCCTGTTGTGTCTGGCTTATTTCACTCAGCATAATGTCATCATGGTTGATCCATGTAGTGGCAGGTGTCAGAGTTTCCTTCCTTTTTAAGGCTGAATAATATTCCATTGTATGGATGGACCACATTTTATTCATCCGTCCATGGACACCTGGGCTGCCTCTACTTTTTGGCGGCTGTAAATCACGCTGCTGTGAACATCTCTTCAAGACCCTGCTTTCCATTCTTTCTATAAATACATAGAAGTGGAATTGCTGGATCATGTGGTATTTCTGTATTTAATTTTTGAGGCCCCTCCGTGCTATTTCCACGACAGCTGCCCGTTGTACACGTTCCCACCAGCAGTGCACAGGGGTTCCAGTTTCTCCATATGCTCACCAACACTTGTTTTCTGTTTTTTTGAGAGGAACCATCCTGATGGGTATGAAGTGATATAGTGGTTTGAATCGCATTTCCCTGATGATTAGTGATGTTGAGCATCTTGTCATCTGTTTGTTGGCCATTTATGTCGTCTTTGGAGAAAGACTACGAAGTTGACTTAAATCCTTTGCCCATTTTTGAATTGGGTTGTTCGTCTTTTTGTTGTTAGGTTGTGAGAGTTCTCTGTATTCTGGATATGAATCCCTTACCAGATACATGATTTGCAGTATTTTCTCCCGTTCTATGGGTTGCCTTTTTACTCTGTTGATAATGTCCTCTGATGCACAAAGTTTTTGCTTTTTTTAAACACAGTCCAGTTTGTCATTTTTCTTTTGTTGCCTATGGTTTTGGTGTCATATCCAAGAAATCATTGCCAAATCTATTGTCATGAAGAATCATTGCCAAATCTTTGCCTCATGTTTTCTTCTAAAAGTTTTATAATTTTAGCTGTTATATTTTGCTCTTTGGCTTAACTTAACTCAATTTTGAGTTAATTTTTCATATGGTGCTAAATAAGAGTTCAACTTCATTGTTTTGCATGTGGCTATCCCGGTTTCCCAACACCATTTGTTGGAAAAGACTGTCTTTTTCACCACATGGTGGCATTGAATGGTCTTGGCACCTTTGTCAAAAACCATTTGAATATATATGTGAGGGTTTATTTCTGGGTTCTTTATTCGATTGATCATTTTTGATCTTACTATTTTGAGTCTTATTTTCTTTATCTAGCTAAAGATTGTCAATTTTGTTAATTTTTTCAAAGAATCACCTTTGGATTTCATTGCTTTTCTGCTGTGTTGTTTTCCCATTCTCTGTTTTATTGATCTCTGCTCTAATCTTTATTTCTTTCTTTTGCTAGCTTTACATTTACTTTTGTTCTTCTTTTTAGTTCCTTAAGGTGTACAGTTAGGTTGTTAATTTGAGATTTTCTTTTTTAATGTAAGCTTTTTAAATATAAGTTTATAACTACAAACTTCCCCTTTAGCACTGCTTTCTCTCAGATTCTGTCTTTGCTTTTAACAGTTGGATTATAATGTAGGTCTCTGGGTTCATCCTACTTGTACTTCATTAAGCTTCTTGGATGTTTATATTCATGTCATCAAATACGGGAAATCTGGAGCTATTATTTCTTTAAATAATTTTTCTGCCCCTTTCTCTCTTTTCTTGCTGGGAATCCCACAATACGTATGTTGGTGGTGTTCACCAGGTTCCTTAGACTCTGTGTTCACTTTCTTTAATTTTTTTTTCTTTCTGTTCCTCACACTTAGTATCATTTCCATTGTCCTATCTCAATTTCACTGATTCTTCTGCCTGTCAAATCTTGAACTAAATCCCTCAAGTAAATGCTTCATTTCCGTTATTGTACTTTTTCAGCTGCAGAATTTCTCTAGTTTGTTTTTATGTTTTTTATCTCCTTATTGATTTTCTATTTTGTTCATACATTGTTTTCTTGATTTTCTCCATGTCTTCCTTTCGTACTTTGAGGATCTATCAGACAGTTTGTTTTGAAGACTTTGTAAGTCCACCATTTGTTCTTTGTCAGGGAAGGTTTTTGTTGATTTCTTTTTCCTTTGAATGGTCCATACTTTCCCGTTTCTTTATGTGCCTTGGGACTTTTTTTACACTGGACGTTTAAATGTAATAATGGGGTAACTCTGGAGATCCAAATTTTCCCCTTCGCCAAGGTTTGCTGTGGCTTTTTTTGTATGTTTAACGTGGTCTGTCTCTATGCCAGAGGTGGGTCTGAGATGTAAACATAAGGTGTTCTCCGTCTTTTCTCAGCTCTTATCTAAGTTCCCCTGTACATGTAGTTGCTTTCGAATATCTTGGTCCTTAAAAATCTGGCTCCTAGAAGGGGAGAAAAAAAAAAGAAGATATGTGCAGTCCTTTAAATGCCAGTAAGTCCCTTCAACTTGAGGGGGAGAGGCTGCAATACAATTGTCCTCCAAGTGAGGAGAGGGATTCCTGGTGCTTTCTCTGCCCCATCCTCCCAGAATCCTCCTGCTGTGTTAACTCTTTCCTGCATACTACTATGTCAAGATACTTCAACAAGTAATCAACATAAAAAAAATTAGTAGATAGTTCCCCTTCTTTTTTCCACCCTAAGTTTTGGAAACCTGGTGTGTGTTTGACACTCCCAGCTCCTGTGGGCTCACACGCGCCATGTTACGGTGCTTGGTGGCCACTGCATTCATTGGTTAGCGCAGGCCTAGAATTACCTGGCGAGAAAGCAGTGACAACGACAACAGTAATAATAATTGTAGCTCATAGTTACTGAGCACTTGCTTGTGGGCTGGGCCCTGTTCCAGGTGCCCAGTATAGTCCTGCCCTGCAGGAGCTGTGGGTGTCTCTGGCTTCTCTCCCCACATGGCCTGCCCTTGGCTCCTGGCCACCCTGGTCTCTCGAGTCTCTGAGCCTCAGCACCCACTGAACTACCACCTCATGTCCTTGGGCAGGTTCCAAGGGAGGCCTCTGGTGGGCCCGTGACCTCTGGCAGGTTAGGAGTTCCCAGCACAGTGGCAGGGAGAGGGTGGTCCCCCAGGGCCCTTGGTAAAGGCTAGCACCTGGATGCTGGGGCTATCTGAGGCTCTGTCTGCCAGGGAGTTTGGTCTCTTTGCAGAGGCCACAGTTTTGGCCATTCAGGGTTCCGACTCTCCATTGCTATGTCAGCAAACTGTCTTAAAGGGCCAGAGGGTAAATTTTTTTTTTTCTTTTTGCCGGTGGGACCATCTCTGTCCCACACCCTGCCTGTCCTTTGTAGCACAAAAGCATCTCAGTAAGTAACTGATTATTCCAGTAAAACTGTCTTTACAAAACCAGGCGGTTGCATTTTTGCCTGTGGGTCATAGCTCGCCGGCCCTTCTTCTACCAGTCCTCCTGCCCACAGTTCCCCTTGTCTTCTCCTTGCCCTTCCACCTCTGCCGCTCCTGTCTCCCTTGCGCTTTCCATAGCCACAATGGCTTCTCTTCCTGAGGCTCCAAGCAGGATCCTCACCACCACGGTCCCCAGTTTCAAGTGAGGGAACACCAGAATGAATGAAACTAGGGCATTCTGCAAATGCCCCCGCAGCCCTCTGGGCCCACATCCTGAGCTGGGCAACGTTTGTGATCATAAGCCGTGAGGCATCTGGCAGGTTTCCTGTGCCCAAGACCTCCGTGAGGTGGTTATGAGTTCACTCACCCCAGAACGGTGGCCTTGTCCCCCTTGCACAGGCTCTGGGTTCAGGGTCATGTATGAGGCCCCAAGTACATCCCCAGCTCCATCCAGGCCGCCCCATCCTGAGTTTCCCTTTTGTAACTCCATGCCTCCCATACCACCTCTGGCTCTCCATCGCCCTCGTAGGCAGGGATTTTTGTCTCTGTCGCTATCATGTCCCCAGGGCCTGGTGCCCAGGAGGTCTCAATAAGTATTCCTTGAGTAATTGAACAGATGGAGGCTGCAGTAGCAGCAGAGCATTCCAAGCACTGGCTGCTTTCAGGACTCAAGTGTCAAAAACCCCTTCTTCCAGAAAGACCTCCGTGATTGTCCCCTCCTTCTGGCCCTGAGGATGTCTGTGCCTAGGGACTGGCCAGGGAGGGTCTAGGCATGAGGAGGTGGCTAGGGGTATTTGCAGAGTTCATTACGTAACTGTCTGTGCCAGGGAGGGCTTGTCACCCAATCATAAAACAGACTAAGCTTCATGCTGAGAAGGGAGCCACTCAGAGGTGCAGGTAGAGCTGGGAGCCTTGTCCCAGGCTCTGAGTCTCAGCCTCTTCCCAGTCCCAGGAGTTCACACTGATCCCATCCCTCTTATCCACAGGGCCAGCTGGCAGCCGGCCAGGTGGGTTGGAGGCTTCACCTGGCTCCCCTGTCTACCTTGACCTGGCCTACCTGCCCAGTGGGGGCAGCGCCTGCCTGGTGGATCAGGAGTTCTTCCGGCGGGTGCGCGCGCTCTGCTACGTCATCAGCGGCCAGGGCCAGCACAAGGAAGAGGGCATGCGGGCTGTCCTGGATGCATTGCTGGCTGGCAAGCAACAGTGGGACCGTGACCTCCAGGTGTGTGACCACTGCAGGGCCTCGGGCAGTCTTGGCGCAGGATGGGGTCAGCGCCTCCTGGTGTCTTCATGTTGAACTCATACAGAGGAGGGACTGGGTCTCAGAGAGACTCAGCTGTATTTCCAAGGCTGCAAGGAAAGGAGGGCAAAGGCAGGAGTTCCCCCAGTTCTCACGATGCTGTTCCTGTCACGTCCATTCCTTTGCCCACTTGGGGCAGCCTGGGCAAGGACGCAGGGTGGGGCGAATTTGCTCACCTTCCCTGACCCCTTGCTCTTAACTGCCCCGCTGTCACGTGAATTGGCCAGGAGGAACAGGTGGGGGTGTGGCATCTACACGGTTGAGAAAGAGGGCTGGGGTCATCCCCAAAGCAAGCCTTGAAACAGAGCCTTGAAGGTTGAAGAGTGAGGCAAGGTTAGGTATAGGGAGGAGCTTCTAGGTACCTGGCTGCCCACTCAGCCTGTGAGTGTGCCACCCCCTGCCTTGCACACAGCTTACAAAGCATCCGGGAGGGAGAGTCTGGGCACGGGGCACAGTGTGGGCAAAGGCCTGGAGGTGGCAGCGAGCCTGGTGTGTCCAAGGAGCTCGGGGGAAGCTCAGGTGAGCCAGGAGTGGGAGGTACAGAGAGGGATTCACAGAGCCGTGGCTCGTCTCCTGGATTGTAAGAGGGTCCTTTGGGTGCTGTGGGGAACAGAAAGGGACTTCAGGGACGGGCTGGCTGCTGGCTGCAGACATCCAGGTGAGAGATAAGGCAGACAGAGCAAATGTGAGCTTCAGCTGCCTAGCGGCTGAGCCAAGAAGGCACCCTTCCCACTGTCTGTCTATCTGTCCCACCTGCAGGTGACCCTGATCCCCACCTTCGACTCAATGGCCATGCATGAGTGGTACGAAGAGACGCACGCCCAGCACCAGGCACTGGGCGTCACGGTGCTGGGCAGTAACAGTACGGTGTCCATGCAGGACGAGGCTTTCCCTGCCTGCAAAGTGGAGTTCTAGTCCTGCCCCACCCTACCCCCACCCCTCAGCCCAAATCTGCCACTGGCGTGAGAGTCACTGCATCAAAAATAAACCAAGTGCTCCACTGAGCTGTGGCCTCGGTTCCTTCTGCTGACAGGAGACTTGTCGGCACTCAGGACAATCATCTCCACTGTGGGCCCCCAGGTCCGGCATGCTCTGGCCTCCATGACTCAGGAGAGGGCATGTTTCTCCAGCAGTGCTCGCTGGCAATGGCCCCTGGACCTCCAGCCCACCCTGGCCACTGTGCAGGGCCCGTGTCACAGACAGAAGGCAGCTGCTGGACCCTTCCATACAGACTGACCCATGGCTGAGGTGAGATTAGAACCCCTCTCTGCTCCGAAGCCATCAAATGAAAGCTGCCTCTGTTCCTGGAGAGAATCGATACTCGTGCCAGTAGAGGCACAGCTACAGGGAGATCGTAGAAGAGGAATCTGAAACCCAGAGGTTACAAACAGCAGTTTGCCGATGAGCCCCTGCCCTGAGGGCTGCACGTACAGAAACTCCTAGGTAAAATTTTAGATAAGACGTCATCTGTACTGGGTTGAATGGTGACCCCAAAAAACGTGTCCAAGTCCTGACCCCCAAGACCTGTAAATGTGACTGGCTGTGGAAAAAGGGTCTTTGCGTATGTAATTAAGTGAAGGATCTCGAGATGAGATCCTCTTAGATTAGGGTGGCCCTAAATCCAATTACACTGTCCTTACAAGGGCTAGAAGGGGAGATCCAGACCCGCAGGAGAAGGCTGTGTGCAGATGGAGGCAGAGATGGGAGCGATGTGGCCATAAGCCGAGGAACCAGAGCCCCCAGAAGCTGTAAGAGGAAGTCTCCCCTAGAACCTCCTGAAGGAACCAAGCCTACCCACCCCTGTTTTAAGCCCCCCAATTTATCTAATTTGTGACACACCACCAGCTGTCCCGAGGCGGTCAGCACTGGTCTCCTCCCTGGCCACTGTGGCTTTGTAGGATTCCGTGGTACAGAGCCTTTCCTTTGTCAGTCAATGAATTAGTTCGTTCAGGCTGCTGTAACGATACCACAGAGCAGGCAGCTTAAACAGCGGACACTTAATTCTCAAGGTTCTGGAGGCTGGAAGCCCAGGACCGGTGTGCCAGCGTGGTGAGGTTCGGTGTGGGCCTCTTCCTGGCTTGTACACAGCTGCCTTCTTCCTGTGTCCTCACATGGCTGGGGAGAGAGAGCAGGTTCTCCTGAGTCCCTTATAAAGGCACCAATCCCGTCATGAGGGCTCTACCGTCCTGGACTCGTGGAACCCTAGGTGGCCTCCTGAAGGCCCTAGCTCCCAACATCCCATTGGGGATTTGGACTTCAACATAGGAATTTGGGTGGGGATCAGAGTCACAGGGCCAGTGGCAGGCACGGAGATCTCTACTTCGTGTTTAAAATTTTCATAAGCTGCGGGTGGGGGTGGGGGTGGGGGGTGGGGTCTGGGCTTCTGCCCTAAATACTTGGATCTTTCCCTGCCCTTCACATTTCTGGTGTTGCTGTGTTTCTCATCACCCTCACTCAGCATCCCAGCTTGACAGAACTTTCACCTCTGAGAACATGAGGAGACGGGAAGGGGACACAGGGCAGCCAGTCAGACGATCCGGCTCCCACCAGGGAGCATTTCATTGACCAAAGCAAGTCACATGACTGCCTAATTCAGGAGCTGAGAGGCACTACGCTTCCTGAACCTGGAAGGAGGAGAATCAGAAATAGTGGTGAAAATCAACTAATGAGCACTGACAAGCCACCCATCCCCCCCACCCCCCACACACACACTGCAAAGAGAATTTCGCCCTGGCTGGGGGTTGGCAAAGTTCCTGTGAGAAGCCAGATAGTTTTTTGGGTGTTTTTTTTTTTTTTTGGTGTTATGACCCCTGCAGTCTCTGTCCAGACCACTCAACTCAGCTGTTGTATTCCAATAAAACTTTGTAACTGACCTTTTCCCATCTGTGTACTAGAATAGCTAGTAGCCTGGAGTCCCCCCACCCCCATCCATCTTCCCTTCTCTCTTTCTCTCTCTGTCTCCTTCCTCCCTCTCCCCAGTCTGTCCGACAGCTGTCTAGCCCAGCCAACACAGGAACAGCCACCAAAAATACCCTTGCAGCAGCAAAGCACCTGGGGCCCCGGGCCAGTGCAGGAGCTGGATGTGCGCCCTTGGCTCACGCACCCACTCTCTGCACCACCTGCTTCCTGGCAGCTCCTCCCCGATACTCACCCTGCACCTGAGCCACGACCCAACCTCCTGGGATTTCTCAGTGTTGCTTCAACATCCAGGTCCCGCCTCCAGACCTTTGCACCCGTGGTGTCCTCTCCAGAATGCCACCATCCAGCCAGTCATCATTCAGCAAATGCTGACCTCACAGGGCAAACTGTCAAGAGGGGCAGCCGACACAGGAGACCACAATCCACCGGGTCGGCGTGGTGGGTGGCATGTAGCACCGAGGAGGCGCCCACACCGCCTCCAGCTGAGGATGCAAAGACTCAAGCCAAGTTAGGGGAAGCGGGAGAGCACCCTTGCGGAGGGGCCCGCAGCAGCAGAGGAACTGAGAGGAGACTGGTAACTGAAGCTCCTGAAACCGGGTGGCTGCAGGGCCCTGCAGGCCCCCCTGAGCAGTTGCAAGTTCCCCTTCTTGGGGCTGAGGGTGGGGCCAAGCTGGGGAGCATTGAGAAGGCTAGGTTTGGGGCGCAGCATTCGGAGATGCTGGGGAAGAGGAGGGTGTGGGGCTGGGGGGGCCCGGCTCCCTGGTGGGGTATAGCCCGGACACTTTTCTGGAAAGATGTGGGCTCTTGGGAGGCAGTGATGGAAAGAGAGGGATGGCCTCTCCTGGGAAAAGCAGCACAATAACTTCTTATCTTCCAAGACTCACCTCTAGGGCCCCTCCTGCAGGAAGCCCACCCTGCTCTTCCTCTGATCCCATCCCCACCCCCAGCCCAGGCACACTGGCTCTTCCTGACCCACTCCCTTTAAAATGCCACCCTGTCCGTCCTCTTGCGTTTCTAGTCTGTTGCCTGGGTTGCTGCTGGGGCACGCCAGGCACCTGCCCACACACAGTATGTGACTACCTGCCTGGCACATATTAGGTGCCCAGGAAATGTTGATTGTGTCAGGTTGGCAGCACTTTGGGTGATTTTGGGAATGTTATTTAACCTTTCTGGGCACCTCACCCCCATCTCAGAAATAAAAAAATTGGCCTGTGAACCTCCAGGTGAGGTGGCCTTGGGTTGTACTGGGGCTGACTGGACCCTTGAGTTTCCTTCTGTGGCCCGCTTAGCTCCAGGCACCCCAGGCAGGCCTGTTCTTCATTCTGTCCTCCCCATCTCCACAGCATCTTTTAGAATCCAAGGTCAGAGCAGGTGACAGCCTTGGCACCCACCCACCTGGGTTAAGTCCTGCCTCTGACACGTCTTCACTGTGTGACTTCAGAGAGTATCTTCTTGTCCACATGCCACAATCCCCTCACCTGTGAAACAATCATCCCCTCTTTCCTCCCCTTGGCCCTGGCCTGTGCTTGAGAGAGGCGAGTGTAGGGAGTAGAATGCAGTTCAGACCCCACCTGACAGGTGTGGGTGGCGCCCTGGCCCCCAAGGAGCTCCCAGCCTGTGGGGGGAGGGGGCTGAGCCTGACACAATGCCCCAGCCTTGCGGAGGTCAGCCCAGACCAGGTCTTCCAGGTAGGATCTGAAAGCTAAGTTACCAGTCAGATGTGGAGCTGGGAGAAAGCTCCAGGCAGTGGGAACAGCAGTAGCAAAGGCCCTGGGGTGGAGCTGACTTTGTTCCACTGCAGTGACAGGGGCAAGGCTGGACTGCACAAGCCTGGAGGGCTGTGGGGAGGAGGCTGGGTTCTTGCCTGGGTGCTGGGCAGTCAGGGGAGGGTTTTGAGCTGGAGAAATAGGTGATGAGTTTCTGTTTGCAAACACCCCTGTGAGTCGGAGTTAACCTCCCTGCACCTGGAATGGAACAATGAAGCAAATGGAGGACCTACGGGGAGGCGGGTTTCTCACTGTTGCAGTGGGAGGTTACAGACAGAAAAGGGAGGAGGCTAGAAGATCCATTTAAAATAAATTAGATGGGAGGGGGCCGGTTGCTCAGTTGATTGAAGCAGCAGTGCTCTCAACAACAAGGTTGCCGGTTCAATCCCCACATGGGCCAGTGTGAGCTCAAGGTTGCCGGTTCAATCCCCACATGGGCCAGTGTGAGCTGCGCCCTCCCCTCTGCAACTAGATTGAAACAACTACTTGACTTGGAACTGATGGACCCTGGAAAAACACTTAAATAAATAAAAGTTTTTAAAAAATAAAATAGATTAGATATGGAGACATCTGCACAAACTCCTGTTTAACTTAATATAGATACAGACATTTACATATGGAAATATTTATAGACCTGTGCATATACACAGGTTAGTATACACATATACGTCTTTCCTCTGTCAGCTGCGAGTTCCTAGAAGCAGCAATACCCCAGTAAAAAGGAGCACCCCTACTTCCCCAGTCTTGGTTTCTAACACCATTCTCCAATGAAAGGCACTAAGGCTGCTCCTTGGAGAAAACTGATTCTCGGCCTGGGATGGGAAATAGATGAGCTTGGAGCATTTTGTAGTGACAGAGGAAGTGCTAAGAGGAAAAAACCAAGGACGTGATGGAGGCATGTCAAAGGGACATGAGAGCCTACTGAAGCAGCTCCCAGCAGCCAAAGTTGAAACAATTTTAGCAAGAAAATCAATAAAGTAATATTGGATTATAACCCAAAGTATAAAATAAATGTCCATGAGTCCACACTGATATGAATAATTGAATAAAGGAAGGATAGCTGATGTATTTCCCAGGCAGAGGAATCCCAGACAATTTATGCAGATACTCTGCCCTCGAGGAAGGGAAGTGGGCCTCCTCACCCTTAGGTGTGAGCTGTCCATAGTGACTTCCTTCCGAAGAGGACAGCCAGGAAAGAGCGAAGAGAAGCTTTAGAGTGGAGCCACCTGACAGACACCAGCTCAGCGGGTGATCAAGGTCAACATCAGTGATAAGTCATGTTGATGGCATGTGCCCTGGTCACAGTGTGATGAAAAGGGCACTTCACGTGTGGGGTTCTCCTCCCCAAACCTGTCACCCCAGTTCAACCATGAGAGAAACACCACACAAATTCCAGTTGTGGCAATCATATTATAATACATGTATCAAATCAGTATGTTATACATCTTAAATTTGCACAATGTTGTATGTCAAATATATTTCAATATATATATATTTTTAATCCCAATCGTGGGCCATCCTACAAAACAACTGACCAGTTTTCCTCAAGGTCATCAAAACGAAGAAAGTCTGAGAAACTGTCTCAAACTGTTTCAGAGAAGCCTTAAGGAGCCATGGTAAGTAAATGTTACATGGGATCCTAGGGCAGAAAAAGGACACTAGGGAAAACTGAGGAAATTCGAATAAACTATATGGATTTTAGTTAATAATAATGTCTCAATATTATTTAAGTAATTGTGGCAAATGTACCATATTAATGTAAGATGTTAGTAACAAGGGAAACGGTGTGAGATACGCAGGAACCCTCCATGCCATCTTCACAATAAGTCTGTAAATCAAAAACTGCTCTAAAATAAAAAAGTTTATTAAAAAAAAATAGTTGCCATGAAGAACAGGGCTTGTCTGAGGCAGGGATGGAGGCAACAAGAGGCCCAAGTAGGAAGCAGAGGCAGCATCCAGGCTGGACAATACTGGGCCTAGACCAAGGGTCCCTGCGGCGAACAGGAAAATGGACAAATTGGGGTGTTTCAGAGACACAG
Organism: Rhinolophus ferrumequinum; assembly: GCF_004115265.2. Classification (NCBI taxonomy): domain Eukaryota; kingdom Metazoa; phylum Chordata; class Mammalia; order Chiroptera; family Rhinolophidae; genus Rhinolophus; species Rhinolophus ferrumequinum. The sequence continues at coordinate 50,765,055 of NC_046301.1, forward strand.
GACCGATGCAGATGATGAACGGGGTAGACTCTCAGGAAATCCCAGGCCCCTGGGGAGGCTTTGGAGGAGCAGGCGTCAGCGCAGGCAGATCAGCTCCAGTATTAAACTGGAAGGTTGAATGGGGTACTGGCAGACGCTGTCTAAATAAATCTCCTTTTATGAGGACCCAGGTGAGAGGGGCAGGAGCCTTTCAGATTTGTGACATGACAACATCCTTGGGGCTGGTTTTCCCCACCCCTGGGGCCAGATTCTGGAACTGCTCTCATAAGACTGATGACTTGCTGTGTGGTCCCCGAGCAAATTCTTGACTTCTCTGAGCCTCAGTTTCCCCATCTGTAAAATGAGGATCAGTAATGTCCCGCTCAAGCCCTGCTCTCAGTGCGGCACACAACGGGTACTCAAAAAACTGATCGTCCTTTCCCCTTCCCACCGGATCTCAGGTGGCTGGAGCGCCGCCTGTCTCTTTAAATTATGCAAATAACCTGCAGGTGGTGGAAGGAGGGTAAGATAAAAAGGAGCCTCTCCTCCGGATTAGCCAGTCAGCGCGCTGGGTTGGCAGAGTTTGCCGCCTACAGAGCCCTATGGCTGGCTGCGCCGACTCAGAGACCGCCCCTGCCTCGCTTTGCCTGCTCGGCGTTGGGGACTCTCTCGGCCACGCCCAGGGGGCGGAGCCATCTAGCAGCCGCGCCGCAGCCGCGGAGGGAGGGGCGGGGCGGGCTCGGGTGTCAGCGACCGAGCCGCAGGTGGCGGCGGGCGTGGGGCTTCGTCTGAGCTCGGAAGGTGAGTGCTGTCCGCCGACTCCCCCAATCCCCTGGCCAGCGCAGTCCCCCATGAGCACCGCTCACCGCAGTCCTGGTGGCCACGAGGGGCAAAGGCGCAGCGGAGCTTGGGGGATGGCGAACGCGAGGTGGGGGGCTGCGCGGTGGGCGGCCCGGCCTCTCCCTGGTAATAATCAGGGGTCCGCGCAGGGAGATAGGGACCCCTCTCCTAGTCGATGGTCTCCTGGCTTAGAACCGGAGCGTACAGTGGGGCGGCTATGACGCGAGACCCCTCCCCAAATCCCTTTATTCTAAGCCTGGATCTGGGTCTAGGTTCGGGGGCTGCAAAGATGGGGGCGCCGCTAACCCTCCAGCCTGAGATCTAAGACAGCTGAATTGGAGACCACCCCCAATTTCCCTCTTCCCAGCTCTGATCTGCAGAACCACCCCCCCCACACACACACACCCCCGGCAGGACCGAGATGAGGAACCCCCTTCCCTTTTTCTCCCCTGTGAACCCTGATCCAGTCCTGGCAGAGGAGCTGGGGTCCCCTGGGCTCCTCCTCTAGACTGTCTTATGTCAGCCTCCTTATCACAAGGATGGGATAGGGGGGCCTTTCACTGGCATTCTCTTCAAGAACCCCAAGGTTGGAATTCTGGGGAGGGGGTCAGTGTAGTGTCCCTTGCCTGGCTGGAATTGCCAGACCAGGTCTGGAAGGGCCTGGATTAGACTTGGGGGTGGTCCCTGCCTCAGTGGGGGCTGGGCAGTGAGCATCTGTTCCTGGGGATTAAAATAAATCGAGGTAAATTAGGATCCTGCCAGAGGCTGACTCCTAGTGGAGGGCGGAGGAGGGTTGGTGGGGTGGGCGGCCCCTCCATCTACCTCCATCTCGGGAGTCATCTGCCCCATCTGTCCCAATCACAGTGGGGACAAGGAGGTGGCTCTAGATGGACCTGCCTCACTGGTGACCTTGGGCAGGTGACAGCACCTCACGGAGCCTTGGTATTCTCCTTTGAAAATGGGGTTGGGTACTTCGGCACGTGTATTCTACAGATTCTGAAAACCACCCACCCCACCTTTTGCCAGATCGTGACCTCACCCTTTTGCTTAAGATGTCAACGGTTTGGGGGGTGAGAGAGCAATGGAGGGTTTGGAGAACCACCCCCCAAACCTTGCTTGCCTCCGAGCCTCAGTTTACAGCACTGCAAAATGGGTTGATGGTTATACTCTGGCATTGCTGCAAGGGCTATTCTGCCAGACAGTAAATTATATCACCGGGCTGCAGTAATTGGAATGGGGGCTCCACCATCCTGGTCTCACCGGTGGGATCACCCAGGGCACACCCTGACCCACATACCATCACCCACGCCAGAAGCAAATCAGTGCCTGGGCGGGGTCTTGGGCAGGAGGAGGTAGGAGGTACCAGGCCAGCCTCTCCTCTCTCCCTTGAAGCTCCGTCTCTGTAATGGGCACAGGGGTGAGCTCTGGGCTGAAAGTCCAATGCCCCCAAGTTCAAATACGGTTCTCTTGTGTGTGGCTTTGTCCCTCTGCATCTTGGTGTGTTTCTCTGTGACATGGGCTGAATCCCTCTTGGAAGATCAAAGGAGACTGTGGGAGGATGGGAGTGCTGTAAGTACAGACGTGATCATTATAATACTAATTACAATATTACTGATCATAAATGGGGTCACAACTGACCAGGAGTGGAAAGGAGAGAGGGGAGTCTGCAAGGGTGTCACCTGTTGTGTCTCTAGCCTAGCAGTCAGGTACACAGTCGATGCTCAGTAGGTGTTTGCCAAATGAAATGATGAAGAGGCGGGTACTATTGGGGAGAACTGAAAAATTCCTGAGTGTGAGCTCACAAGCCCACTCAGTGGCTCAGTCATTATGCAGCATGGAGCCTATGCCTCAGTTTCCCCATTTGGAATGATGGCCAAGATGAGATACTATCTCTCAGTGTCATTGTGAGAATCAAGCCAGAGTATGTAAATGGCCACAACTCTAGTAGCTGAATCTGGAGGGGAGGAAGCACGTGACAGAGCTGGTCATTGAAACAGCATGGCCAAGAGGCTGGCCACTGGAAAGAAGAGAAAACCCCCAAACTGTCCCTACTGTGTGCAAACTGGAGACCAGGGGGAGCAAAATGTCAGATTCTGTTTCATAGGACCCAGGAGGCCCAGAGTGGTTGGGGTGGCCCAAGGTCACCCAGCAAGAGGCCAGGAGCTGAAGCCTTGCTTTTTTGGCTGACTGGGTTCCTGGCCTGATGTTTTATCTGCTCCTGGGCCTGCTCTCATACTCCACCTGGCGCAGAGTCCCGGGTTTAGGGAATTAGCGCTGGGGAGGCAGGATTCATCTCCAGATGGTGCCAGGGCTCAGGTCAGACACCCCCAGGGAGGACTCTGTTCCTTGCTTCCAGCAGCCAGAGGATAGGGGTGTTCTGGTCAGCCGACAACCTGCGGTGTGAACTTGGTCAAGTCTCTAACCATCTTGGGCTTTGCACTGGCAATACAGAGGCCGGGAGGCCTGGGTTCCAGCAGGTCTGACTTCTCCGTCAGATGTAGTGACTCAGGCACAATATGTTTAGGGGTCCGTCCATGAAGATGTTTTAACTTCTTTTAAACTCAGAAGGAAAAAAAAAATGAACTTTGGAATCAAAGAAAGCATTTTGATATATGATATTCATATATTTGTTTTTATGCCAAAGCAGTTGTAAAATATAGCTTAAATTCTTTTATTAACGGAGCAAGGGGAAGGCAAATGTGCCTGGGGGCTCATGAAAGTCCTAATGCAGCCCTGTTTGAGTCTCAGTGTTGCCATTCATTAGCTGTGCAACCTTGGATGTGTAGACTCCCCTCTCTGAGCCTCGGTTCCGCCATCTATGAGGCAGACATCACTGGCCCACCTCGGAATGGTGAGATGTGGAATGCTTAGCCCCAGATTGGCACTCAGTTTGTGGGTTCGGTTACTTCACATTTGTCATGATTATGATTTGTTGGGTAATAATAGCCCCAGGCTGGGGGTTGCAGGTCCGGGGCTCAGTTTACCCATCCATGGCCTGTGTGGTTCCAGAGAGGTCCCAAGGGTACTGCTCTGGGGAGCGGAGGGGAGGTGGCAGTTGGGCGTTGGGCGGGGCGGGTGAGCTTCCTGTCCCCTACGCCCACAGGCCTCCGCTTGGTGCTGGCGGAAGTGGCAGGGGCTGCGTGGCTATCTTTGGTGCCTGCCATGTTTGACTGGGTTCCAGCCCCACTTGTTTCCCTGTCCGGTGAGTTCAAGCGCTGCCAGGAGGCCTCCATTGCCCCTCTTTACCCCCCTCAGGAACAGAAGGTAGGCCCCCCTATCGTCTGGGTTTCAGAAATAGCAGGTGTCACTTCCTGGGCTGGGCTAGAGCCTGCAGGGGGTGGGGGAGTCTGTCCCCGCAGTATAGCTTTGAGTGGTAGGGCCAGTTGCGGAGCAGTAGAGTGGACATGGAAACCCAGAGCCCCCTATGGTGGTTCCGAACAGGAGTCTTTTGGCAGACAGGCGAGAGACAAAAATCGCAGTGATCTGGGGACAGTGAGTAAACTCTCTACGCCTCAATTTCCTCATCTCTAAAGTTGGGATTGTGCCCCATGATGTGGTTGTGAAAGTTGAATGAACTGGGCCCTGCGAGAGCCGGGCATAGCACCGCATACATACTGCCGCTCAGCGTATGTGAGGCTGGGAGGCAATCTAATTGAAGTGGTAAAAAACAGTAGCGAGATTCTTATTTTCTGGGGAACTTGGGTCCGGTGCCTCCTAGGATCCTGTAGAGCAGCACTATCTAGAATTCTCTATCTGTGCTGTCCCATATGGTGGCCGACATCTCTTGTGTGGCTACTAAGCCCTGGAAGCAAGGCTGACACAACTAAGGAGCTGGGTGGTTAATTGTATTTAATGTTACTTCATTTAAAATTAAGCTGCATGAGGCTCATGGTTCCTGTGTCGTTAGCGTAGCTTGTGGGGATTTAGCCATGTTCAGGGTCTAGGCCATGGCCAGAAACTAAGAAATGAGACGAAAATGTAAGGCTTTTCCTTCTTGGGATGTCAGCCTAGCATGCCCTTGCCAGACTGGGTTTCCTCGGGGGATTTACTGGTGACTGAAGTTTCTCAGGGGCCCCAGCATCACCCAGCATAGGGTGGTGGTTGGGAATGTTGAATCCAATAATTTTTTGCCTAATGAACTCCTATTCATGCTTTAAAACCCCAACTCCCACGTCCCCTCCTTCAGTCCAGGCTCCTTCCATCCTTGTTCCTCCATTTGGCCCAGCCCCGATCCTACGGGACCAGTTTTATTCCCCTAGACTGGGGGCTCCTCAGGGACCAAGCCCAGGGCTGAATCATCTCATAGACCCTGGCCATGTGGGTACATGGTGGGTGCTGGGTGAAGGCAGTCAAGGGACTAGGGACTAGATGATAATGGATCAAGTTAAACTTACTTTCAAGATTAGGTAAACTGAGGCTCAGCCAGGGGCAGCCTTGTCCAAAGTCCTTGTTCAGTCGTTTCCTGGTAAGGCCCAGGGAGCTTTCCCATTCTGTGGTCACCAGTGCCGTCCCTGTTGCCACTGTCCCTCCTGGGCTCCCAGCTGCTGCTGAGCTGCCTGCGGAGTCATGAATTATGAATGAGGTCTGTGAGCTCCAGTGACAAGCTCAGACTTGAGGACATGCCAAGGACACCAAGTGTCCCTCTGTTGCTGGGTGGCTTGGCCCACCCCCTCTGCAGGGAGTCCTGGGGTCCCCTGGCAAGATTCCTTCTAGGCATTCTCTCTTGTTTTGCAGATGGGGAAACTGAGGCACAGAGCTGGACAGTGATTCAGACACCAGGTGAACACTGGCTTCCGGGGGCAGTGTTGGGACTCCTGGGGGCACCAATGTCACCTGGGTCACCATGGTGAGGGGTGAGCTCTCCATCCTGGGAGTGTGCATAAGACAGGAATTGTTGTAGAGGGATTCAGGAGATGCCAAGGGACCCTTGGGACACTTCAAGGACCCCAACACCCATGTGGCCAATCCCAGTCCCAGTGTCCACCTCTTACCAGATCCTTTTCCCACAGAAGCTGCCCACTGTGGAGCTGAGTGTTCAGGTCTGTACTCAGCTGGCCCAGGGTGCAAATTCACTGTCAATTCCAATCTGTATGACCTTGGCAAGTGGGTTCCCCTTAGGGGGAACTGTTTTCCCATATGTAAAATGGCCCAGAACTTTTTTGCCCATGCTAGGGCTCATCCAGTAGCACCCCACACACATAACAAACTCCTATTTGTGCTTAAGAACCCTAATTCCTTTGCCCCTTCCTCTAATCTAGGCTCCCCCAGCCCCTATCCCTCCATCAAATCCAGCTCTGACCCCATAGGAGTGGGGGCATCTGTATCCACCTTTGTCCTCCTAGACTGGGGGATATTTGGGGAGCAGGCCCGAGACTGAATCATCTCAGGAACGTTGGCATACTCCCAGCCTTGGGGCTTTTGGTTCCTCCTCTGTCCTTTCTCTCCCTTCTCTACAGGGAGGACAGTTGGAATTTCCCTTCCTCAGGCCCAAGACATTCGTGACTTTGCAGCTCAAATTTGCCTCTCTCTTCAGACAGGCACTAGACAGGAGCCTGCAGGGGTCTCCACAGAGGTCATAAGAATGTCATATTTTGGGGAGCATTTTTGGGTAAGTAAGGCCTACTTTTATTTTGGTGGATGGGGGCTCCTGGAAAGGCTGTGGGGGCTTTTATGGAGGTGGGGGGACCTGGTGGCTTGTGGGCAGAGTCTTGGGCAGATGGAGAGTCTGCAGGGGATAGAAACGAAAATGGGAAGAGTCAGGCTGGGTTTGAATATACATCCCCAGAGCTCACGGGCCCTGTGACCTTGGCAGTGTCACAGCTTGAACAATAGTGAGACAGAGGCTTATAGTAGGACTCTCTTACTTAAGGTTGTCCAGTGAGAAAGTGCAGGATTGGGGCTCAAACCCAGGACCAGACTCAACTTCCAGTATCCAGGGTCATTCCAGCCAGGGGATTTCCATATCTTTCCCATCCTGGAGAGTTGGGGGGTTTTCATGGCTTGACCCCTGGAGGACCCCTCACCAGTCTACCCTCTGTGCTGAGGACCACATGCTGTGACCCAAGGGGGCCTGAGTGAAATGGACTTGTTTTCATTCATTCACACCCTCCCTTCCGGCCATGAACACCCTATACCCAGTCAACTCTGGGGGATGCTGGGCCTCCCAGAGAGACTCTATTCTGGCTCTAACCCCAAGGAGTCCCCAATCTGGGGGACACAGAACCAGCCAGACACCTCCAGCCCTGCAGTACCTTAGGGGCACCTAGAGGAGGAGCCAGGACACACAACCGAGTTTGCCATGGGCTTTGAAGGCTGAGATTTTCCAGGATGTCAGTAAGGCATTCCAGGCACAGGGAACAGCCTGGACTAAAGCTCAGAGGTGTGATACTGGGTGGCTAGTGGGGGGCACAGGACTCCTCCTGCAGGGCCAGGCTAATGGGGAGACACAGAGGATGTGTGAACAGGACGGTTGAGTAAGGACCAGGGCAGAAAGCCCCTTCCCCAGTTGCAGGCCCTGAACTTGCCAGAGGAAGCCCGTTGCTAGGCAACTGGTTGCCCCTGGCAACAAGCCCTGCTCCCTCCTTTTCTGCCTCCCCAGCTGGGGCTCCTCTTACTGGCACTTGCTTTCTTAAAGGGGCCACACCCCCTTGCCCCATAAGGGGTGGTAGGGTGGCACTGACCTCCACCCCCTTCCCAAGGGTAAGAGTCCCTGGAATTTGCCTCTGAATGGCTGTGTGATCCTAGTGAGGGGCTGTCTCTACTGAGTCCCTGTTGGCACCTCTGTGTAAGGGGGTTGACTGAGGATCAGTTGTGTTGCCCACGTGCTGGAACCCTGACAGCGGCACCTACATTTATTTAAAATTTCTTTTTAATTTCATGAGGCATGCAAGCTCGCTGCAGAAATTTCAGATCAGTAAAGAGAAAATAGAAGCCACTCCCCACCCCGCCCCTCCGCACCCAAAGATAGTCTAGTGCAAATGGATTAAAACTTTGAGTTTGGGATTTGAATGGGCTCTGCTGGGAGCCCTGGGGCAGGCGACTTTACATCTCGAAGCCTCAGTTTCCCCATCTGGGAAAAAAGGATGACATCCCTGCCTCCCTGGGACTCAGGGAATGTCCCTGGAATGTCTGTTTCTTTTCATCAATGTTTCATTTAATCTATTGTTTGTTTTGGTGACTCTGCTGGGTGACACTGGAACCCTGGCTGGCCTGAAGGAGGCTCCAGTCAGAAGAGATCAAGTCAGACAGGGAGCCCCAGGCCCTGTTGGGCCAAGGCAGGGCTAAAGGCATAGAGGACACTGGGGAACCATGGGGGCAGTGTGAGCAGGAGAGGGACATGATCAAGCTGTGTTAGAAAGATCCTTCTGGGGCTAGTGTGGGAGCAACACTGGAGTACAGAAGTTCTCAGGGCAGACAGAGGCTCGAGACAGCCCTTCCTAGGACCCTCGGTTGCCAGCTAAGCCTGAGGGAGGCAGACACTGCTGGTGGCTTTGCCAGGTCTGGGAAACGGGCCAGCAATTGGCTCCAAGTCAGCCCCAGATGCTGGCCTGGGCAGCGGTGCCTGGTGCGGCCTCACTCAAGGATCCCCTGGGCGGGGCAGGCGGGGGCTGCTGGGGCTGTTTGCTGAGCCATCACCACAGTCCCTGTGTCCAGCACTGTACCAGCCTCAAGTCACCAAGACCCTTGGCAGGTGGGAGCTGTCATTGTCCCCATCTGTCAGATGAGAAAACTGAGGCCCAGAGAGGTGAAATCACCAACCCAAAGTGACCCAGTCCATAAAAGAAGGATTTGACTCCTCAACATTGAAAGCATAACTGTAGACCTGGGAAGAGATTCCTGGAGAGCTGGAGGGATCAACAGTGAATGTTCAGGGAAGTGGATGTCTGAAGAAGGTCTGAGAAGGTTCTGGAAGGAGGTGGGCCTGGCAATGAGCCTTGAGAGATGGAAAGATTTGGATAGGTGGAAAGAGATGCAGGCTGGTGAGCTGGGTGGCAAAATGGTGTAATGGCGGGAAGGCACAGCATGTCATCTTGCTGCTTGCCATTTTGCTGGCGAGGCTAAGAGGAAGCTGGTAGATGAGGTTGGAAAGGCAATTCCAGGCTAATGGCTTTGGACTTCAGGAGCTGGTGGGCCATAGGGAGCCATCGCAATTGTAGAATGAGGAGTGACTGTTGGGAGATTTGGGCTGTCCTGGGTCTACCCCAGTCTTAGCCTCAGTTTCTCCATTTGTGCAGCAAGAGAAATCATCTGGTAATGACTGCTGGCTTTAGCCTTCAAGCTTCCAGGTAACTGGGAGGGTGAGCCCCACAAATTGGAGGAGAATGGAGGAAATCATTACAGAGAGCCTATGAAGGGCTGCCAAAGGGGTCACATCAGTGATTTGTATTGATAGTGAAATAACCAATCCCTCTTTTTTCAGCCCAAATTACAAGGCCCCATTTGGTGCTAAAATGTCTCCAGTTCCCTTGGACTCCAGCTGATCTCCCTGTTAATAAACAGCTTAGTGTATGATATGCCCTTACATGCGACATAGTCTGGCGTCATTAAAACAGCTGTCGCTTATTTTTTCCTGTTCCTTTCATTATGGCATGGGGTCCTGGTTTTCCACTTAGAATAGAGGTAAAGGTTGCCCTTTTAGATAAACGTGTTTGGAAAAGAAACACGAACAAACTTCAAGCAAAACGTTAACCGATGCCACAAATTAGCAAAAACTAGAGTTGCCTTTGGGGCTGTAAGGGACCCTGATCATCTTGGTGTTTATTTGTCCCCATATTAGAGGTAGATGACTCCCTGACCTTAACAAGGAGCCACTAAAGGTTCAGAGAGGGTCAGTGACTTGCCCTGGCCTCTCCCACTCTGGTGACCCCAGAAACTGGGAGGAAAGAGGTTTTGTGCAATGCACCATCAGGCACTGGGGTAGAAGCTCTGTTCCCACCAGTACTGGGTAACAGCAGAATAACTCATTTGTTCATTTACTCAACAAACTCAAATGCCCTTTCTGTGCTCCACCCTCTATTGGACATGGCTGTGTCCTGAGACAGGTGTCAGTCCCGGACGTTGCTCTGAGGGACTCAGAGAGGGAGTTTCCATGTTGAAAAAAACAGAAAACTGACCACAGTGACTTACCCAACAATGGTCATATTGGTTCACAAAATTGAAACGTGGGGTAATGTGGCTTTCAGGGTTGGTTTGATCCAGCAACTCGACTCAACACACTTGTTATTCGAACTCTCTCAGGTTCAGCTTCTTTCCAAAGTTCATGGTTTCCACTTGGCTTCCAATATCTTCTGTGTCCATTTAATTCCTCATTTATGGAAAGATGAAGACAGAGAAAAACAGGGGAAGAGACTGATGGAGGCAGAGACACAGAGAGAAAGCGAGAGAGCCAGAGACACAAAGACAGAAAGATAGAGACCGAGAGAGGCAACCAGTACTGGAGAATGTCTTTCCCTCAACTAGAGGACAAAAATCCCAGGCTTCTCTCCGATTAGGCCAGTTTAAGGCCCATGAACCAATCTTTGTGACCGGGGAAATGCAACAGGCTGATTGGCTCAGGCCTGAACCAATCCTTACAGCCAGGGGGATAGACTTCTGCTGGTTGGGTCCTCACGTCAACGCCCCCGTTGCTTGGCAACCTTGATGTTTTTGTTTTTGTTTTTGTTTTTGTTTTTGTTTTTGTTTTGTTTTTGCATCCTTTTTCTCAGTCTCCACCTCCATCCTCTGCAGGGTGAGAAGAACCAGGGCTTTGAGGTTCTGTACCACAGCGTGAAGCAGGGGCCTACCTCCACTAAGGAGCTGGTGGACTTCATCCGGGAGAGGTGAGGTTCTCACATCCCACCCACCCACCACATGGCCACGCCCCACAGTCCATTCACCCCAACCCTCCTGTGGTCCCGCCCATCCCACCTCACAGCCATACTACGCCCTGCCTAATCAGGTCCAGACGCCTGTGGGCTCCAAGAACCAAACCTGGTAAAAGACACTGGAAACCAGCAGTTCTCAACACTCTCAGCCCCATGACCCCTTGCTAACATTCCCCAGGTTTCTAACGCCTTCTCCTAAACAGACGATATGACCTACTTACAAGAGGAATTTTGAAAACTCAATCTCGTGCCCTAAGTATGATAAAAGAAAACACATGTGTGATGAAATAATCTACATTTCAGCCTGTAAATGAAATGTCGTGTCCCAGAAAACATAATAAAGTCAAACTGCCAGGCATCCTTCTGCTGCAACCCAGCAGCTCATTAGCTGAATGCTTATTAAATCAGGCAGTCAAAAGGATTATAATCAGATTTTTCTTTTTGTGGCTGTCAAGTGGAACTGCCTGAGCCATACAGTGGCCACTCTTTATTTTGTGGGTCTTTGGCCCCTGAAATCATCCACTCTTGCCTGCAGTACCCCGTGGGTGCCTCTATCAAAAAATACTCACATGGGTAACTGGTTTTAATGGGCGTCCCACACAAATTTGAGGTTCTGTTAGTCTGGATGAAAATATGAATGAATATTAGGTAGGCATTTAGCAGTGCCTGTCCAGAGGGAAAAAAGAAATATGAGTTTGTCTCCTACAATTAAATAAGACAAACCGTATAAAGCATTTATAGTATGTGCTCAAAACTTTTTTCACTTGCTGCTGCTACTCCTGCTACTATTAGTAAAATGTATTACTTAAGGATAAAAACCTCTCCCTTGAATTTACCAAATGCCTCCCTCCATACTGTCCTCACTGAGAGCCACTGCTCAGATGTTTGAGATGGGGAAATTGAGGCCCAGGGGGGCAGGTCCTCTCCCATAGGTACCCAGAATTTACTCCATCTTTTCCGCATCCTACTACCCAGGGCCACTATTGAGGAGACCTACTCGAAGGCGATGGCGAAACTTTCCAAGCTGGCAAGCAATGGGACTCCCATAGGGTGAGTGTGCTATGGGTGGGGGAGGGGTCCCCAAGGTTGTGAGGCCCTGGGATCATTGGGAGCCTGTCCTTGGGTGGATACGTAGGATAGGAAATCATCCCCCCACTTATGGGGCTTATTGGACAGAGGAAGGTAACTCATTAATTCACTCACTAGCTCGTTCATTCATTCATTCAACAAATATTTACTAAGCACCTACTATGTGCCAGGTACTGTTCTAGGCACTGGGGATCCAGCCGTTATCAAGACAGATAAAACCCTCAATCACCTTCATGCTGTGTTCTTGCTGTGCACATCTGGGATGTATGACAAGACAGATGTTAACCACAAATTTGAAAAAAGGCCTTTCCCGGGGGGAAAAGTGATAGGAAGGGAACTAAATAGGAGTGTGAGAGATCGGGCACTTCCTCTGGGTTGGGCCCAGTTTCTATGAGCTAAGACCTTAATAATGAGGAATTGGCCATGGGAATGTCTAGGAGACAGAGACCCAGGCAGACAGCTCTGCCAGTGCAAAGGCCCTGAGGCAGCCATGCACTATGCATGTTCAAAGAAGAGAAAAGAGTCAGTCTGACTTGGCTGCAGGGCTTGGGCCAGGTGGAGATGAAATGGGGGGGTTGGGCACAGGGGCCCAACACAAAGGTTTCTTTTAAACAAGGATGTGATGTGGTCCCGTTGGCCTTTGCAAATTTCCCTGTGGCTGCTGTGGGGCAAAAGTTCTATCCGGGGCAGAAATGAAGGCAGCAGGGAGGGAAGGCAGTGGGGAGGCCAGAAGGGGATTCTGCTGAGGTGGGAAGGCCCCACCAACTTGGTTTGGGCAGGTTGGGTCTTAGCTGCCTTTGGGTATCAGGTGGGGCCTGGAATCTAGAGTGAGAACTCTGGGGCCTCAGGCTCTGGATTTAAATTCCAGCTCTGATGTTCATTCGCAGAGGAGGCTTGCATGAGTTACTGAACGCCCTATGCCTCAGTTCCCTGTCACAGGCCTGCCTTGTACAGTTGCAGTGGGGATTAAATGAATTATTATGTGTTGATGCTTAGCAGGGCCCAGCACACAGTAGGTGCCTGAGCAAATGTCAACCATGTTGATTGAGGGGGACCTTGGGGGGTTGGGCTGCTGGATCCTGGGTGTGACCCTGCCTGTCTCCAGGACCTTTGCTCCACTCTGGGAGGTCTTCCGTGTCTCTTCGGACAAGCTGGCACTCTGCCACCTGGAGCTGACGCGGAAGCTGCAGGATCTCATCAAGGACATGCTCCGTTACAGCGAGGAGCAGCTAAAGATGCACAAGAAGGTGTGTACCCAGTGGGCACTGCCTGATGGGGTGGGCTGGGGATGCCAGCGGCTGGAAGGAACCCAGACCTGCTGGGGCCTTTGAACCTCCTGCCCCTGGCGTGTACCTGTAAGAATTCTGGTAATTCCAAAATATCAAACCTAGAACCCCACTGACCAGGGAACTGTCAGACATTTCAGACTCTCAAAATCCTAGACCAGTGGTCTGCAAACTGTGGCCTGCGGACCAGAACCAGCCCACCACCTATGTCTGTATAGACTGCGAGCTAAGAATGTTTTTTCATTTTCAAATGGTGGGGACAAAACATCAAAAGAAGAATATTTTGTGACACGTGAAAATGATATGACCCTCAGAGTTCAGTGCCAGTAAGTAAAGGTTTATCGGCACACAGCCATGTCCATTCGTGTCCATGGCTGTTTTTCAGTTTATGACAAGCGAACCCATTTACTGTCTGTCCCTTTACAGAAAAAGTTTGCCAATCTCTGATCTTGAGCATTTTGTGTATTTCACCACATTTTTTTAAAATTGAGGGACAAGGAAAATTTCTATGGGCTGATGTGGAACAATTTTGGGATTGGATTATGAAGTGGAAAAATCTGTCAGTTAAACTAGTACAGACTGCTGCAATGTCATAATAAAAAAAATGGGCTAGAACAAGTACATTATCCACGTGCTGATTATTTCTGGAGACATCTGATAATAGCGGGGACTCCTAGGCTAGGGATCAGGGTGTGGAAGGTAAAGTTCTTTATTGGACCTGGAATCCCACAGTGTTTGGGAAGCTGGGATCTGCTCAGGTCCTGCCGCCCTGCAGGGGCTTCAGGTGGTACACACACTCCCTTTTCCCTGCCATTGCAGTGTAAAGAGGAAGCAGTGAGCACCCTGGATGCTGTGCAGGCCCTCGCAGGCGTCAGCCAGCTCCTGCCCAAGTCCCGTGAGAACTACCTGAACCGGTGCATGGACCAAGAGCGGCTGCGCAGGGAGAGCACCAGCCAGAAAGAGATGGACAAGGTGAGCCCACGACTGCAAGTTTCCAGTCGGCACTAGCCCACGCAGGTGGTCCAAGGATTTTGCTGAGGAGCAACGGGGCTGCCTGATGGAGAGTGAAAACATCACAGAGTGATAGTCATTGAACCTGAATTTGGTCTTCACATCCTGGGCACCCCAGGGAGTCTATCAGCTGGGTGATGGGGAAGGGGGTGGGGAGTAAGGGCGAAGCACCCCAAGTGTTCCCTTCCAACCTGGTCCCCTCCCTATGTCTCCTAGGCAGAGACCAAGACCAAGAAGGCGGCGGAGAGCCTGCGGCGCTCAGTGGAGAAGTACAACTCTGCCCGAGCTGACTTTGAGCAGAAGATGCTGGACTCGGCTCTAGTAAGAACCGGGAGTTATACCTTGGAGACCGACACATCCCTTGGCCTAGGATGCTATGGGCCTCAGAATTCCAGAACCTCCCACACCCTCAACTCCCAGGAGCCTCAGAATCATAGGAGTAAAGCCATCAAATTCTAGAGCCTGTTAGCTACTGTTACTGTTGATATTATTATTATTATTATTTGAAAAGCAAAAATCATTTTTGTGCCTCAGTTTCCCCATCTGTAAAATGGGGACAATAATACTACCTGCTTCATAGAGTTGTTGTGAAGATTAAATGAGTCACTATATGTGAAGTTTTCAGACTAGTACCAGGTGCATAAAAATCGCTCTATGAGGTACGTTATTATTTCTATTACTATTGATGAGGTTTTTGAACAAGATAGGGCAGGATTTAGAAGCTAAGAGTCTTGTGACATTTCATAGTGGCTGAAAGGCCTGGGTTCTGGTCCAGCCTCCATTACTCACCAGCTATGTAACCTTTTTATAAGACACTGCACCTCTCTGGGTCTCCATCTTCCCAGATGTATGAAAAGCAGATCGGAATCTCAAGATTAGGAATCCTATTATATTTGTTTATTTATTCATTCATTCATTCATTCATTTTGGCAAGTAATAGAGAGTTACAAATGATAGAAACCTTCATTCAAATTGAAAGGAAGATTTATAGGCTCAGGGAACTGAAAAGGTTGGGGGGTGGTCTCCAGGTATGGCTGGATCCAGGTGCTAAAATGGTGTTGACAAGAAGTTGTGCCTCCTTTTCAAGTCTGTTTTCCTCTCTGGGGCTTCACTCCTAAGCACACATGCCCGTGTGCACGCGTGCACACATGCATGTGCAGCAAAGTAGCCACAAGCAGCCTCCACATGCATTCCGTCAATCCATTGACTCATTGTAGGAAAGTGTCTCTTTTCCTATAGTTCCAGCAGAAGTCCCAGGGCAGACTTACTGGCTCTTTCCCAAACCAATCACTGAGGCCAAGGAGTTGGAACAGTCTGATTGGTCGAGCTGTCACATGGTCACTCCTTATAGCCTCCACCTTCCCATTTGCCTCTCCCCTCCTGCCTCAGCGCTTCCAAGCCATGGAGGAGACCCATTTGCGGCACATGAAGGCGCTGCTGGGCTCCTATGCCCACTCAGTGGAGGACACCCATGTGCAGATTGGGCAGGTGAGTGGGGCCGGGGATGGGGAATGAGGGTGGGGGCCCTGGCTTTGCCCAGTTACACACTCCACTCACCTGGCGCAGGTTCATGAGGAGTTTAAGCAAAACATAGAGAACATCAGCGTGGAGATGCTGCTGAGGAAATTTGCAGAGAGCAAGGGCACGGGCCGGGAGAAGCCTGGTGAGTCGGGGTATCTGTTGGGGTCAAGCTATAAGGCCACAGCTGCATGGAAAGAGCAGGACTCGAGACAGGAGACTTCTTTGGGCCTCAGTTTCCTCATCAGAAAAATGGGCTGATGATAAATCTAATTCCACAGCCTACAGAGGAAGAGGATTTGATGCCCGAGCTGTCAGGCTTAGCTGTTCAGATTTTACCACAAGGGCCCAAGGGAGCCATTGAGGGTTGTTGAACCAAAAAAACAATCTGAAACTACCCAGATGTAGGGTCAGGGAAATGTTGAGAGCAAAAGTTTTGGGGTCAGAACTAGATTTGAGTCTTCTTCATTGCTTGCTGTGTGACCTTGGATGTGTGTCTTGAATTCTCTGAGCCTCAGTTTTCCCATCTGGAAAGTGGGGATGATACTAATCCCCACCTGATGGTGTTGTGAATATTCAGTAATTTGATGCAGGTAAAGGGCAAAGTATGTGCCTGGCACACAGGAGGCACTCAGTAAATGCTGGTACACAGTCGGTGTCCCCAAGTCTAGTCATCCACTAGGGTTGGTCCTTTCTCCCTCCTGTCTCTATAGCTCACTTCTGCCTCAGGCCACCTCTCCTTGTGTGGGCCCCACTCTGGCCCTTCGCTGCCCCCAGATCAATCATGACCTGCTTCTGCTCTCATACCCTCCATGGCTCCCTATTGCCCTTAGGAGAGAGTCCCAGCTCCTCATCCTGGCACTTGAGACCCAGCCCACTGCACAGACTTGTGGTCCATCCCCTGACCCACCCAGGTTCTACCCAGAAATACTGGAAGTAGAAGTAACTCAGGCATCACACCCACAGTCCATCCCAAGGTGGGAGTAGAACCTTTGGCACATCCCACTCACGATCATCTCTGAGGCTGGTTCAGCATCTTGGCTCATGCCCTGGACCCTGTGAGCTCAGATCCAGGTGCTATTGTATGGCCAAGGGTGTACTGCTACCCTTCCCAAGTCCAGGCTCCCATCCACTGAGTTTCTCAATCTCTTCTGTCTCAGGGCCTTTGGACTTTGAGGCGTATAGCACAGCCGCCCTGCAGGAAGGCAAGTACGTCTGGGCCTGGATGCCCAGGCTGGACCATGGGGAAAAGGGAGGCAGAGCTGATTGGGAAGCGGGTACCCCCTGGGCTCAGCTGTGCCCCTGATCTGTCTTTAGCAATGAAACGCTTGCGGGGAGCCAAGGCCTTTCGCCTCCCAGGACTGAGCCGGCGGGAGCGGGAGCCACCTGCAGCTGTGTGAGGAAGCACCCCTGCCCAGCCCTGGCCCAGGCTAGCTTGGGATCCCTCCCCCTGCCCAGGCAGTCCCAGAAGTTCCCTGCTTAGGGTAGCCCAGAAGTATTCTTATTCCAGGCTAGACCAGGAGTACCTCTGTCTCAGGTTAGCTCAATATTACCACTGCTTAAGTTAGTCCAGAATTCTTCCTTTTGCCAAGGCTAGACCAGGGACTGTCTGCCCCAGACTCTCCCAGGACTACCCCTGCCCGGACTGGCCCAGGATTCCTCCCTTTGTCAAGACTAGCCCTGCTATTTCTCCACCTAATCTATCCCAGAAATTCTTACTTTGCCAGGACGAGCCTGGGAGTTTCCCTGCCCAAACTAGTACTCAGTTCTTCCCAATGCCCATGGTTTCCCTGGCTAGCCCAGGCTTACCCTTGCCAACGCAGGATTCTTCTCTTTGTCAGAGCTAGCCCCTACGTTCCCTGCCATCTCAAGCCAGCCCTTTTGACGAGCTCCAGGGTTCCTCCCCTTCCATGCTGTTTGAGAACACCACCTACTTGGCTAACTCCAGATTCACTGCCCCCCACCGCCGCCCCAGGCAAGCCCCAAGATCCCACCACCTGAAGGGCTAGCTCAGGACAGTATCACAGCCCAGGCTTCCCCAAGTTGCCATATACAATGTTGGGGGCCGGTGCAGGGCAGATGCGTTGGGGGGAGCTGACACCAATATCTTTTTCCATCTGCAGAGATTCTTTGGAGCCTGATTTAGGGGTGAGTGCCACCGAGATCGTTTTTAGGTCTGAGGACCAGGAATGGGGGGCTGGGCAGGGTGAGTGGGGAAGTTCAGTAGGGAAGAACCCGACTCACCACTTGTCCCCCCAGGCATGTCCAGAGGTGGATGAAGAAGGTTTTACTGTCCGACCTGATGTGACCCAGAACAATATCCTCTTGGCGCCCGCTGGGGCAACTGTTGGCACAGCAAGTGATCCCTCCCACCATTAACAACCCTCTGTGTACACTCTCGGGGGAGACTCTGGTGTGGACAAAGCAAATCCAAATGCAGACACCTGCCCTGTGGGGTCAGAGATGGGCAAGAGGAAGAGAGGAGGGGCTGGGTTACCATAGATGGGGAGCCAAGAGGGCTTCCTGAAAGAGAAGGCACCAGAGTTGGGGCTTAGCAGCTGAATAGGAGTTCACTAGTTAGGGCAGGGCATGCTTATGCAAAGGCTTGAATGGGGCAGAGGGTGGGGAGGAATATGGTGTCAGGGCCACAGATGACAAGTGATGAGAGAGAGAATTCTTCCGG
This sequence comes from Rhinolophus ferrumequinum, assembly GCF_004115265.2. NCBI lineage: Eukaryota > Metazoa > Chordata > Mammalia > Chiroptera > Rhinolophidae > Rhinolophus > Rhinolophus ferrumequinum. The sequence goes on from NC_046301.1 coordinate 50,783,324, forward strand.
GCCTCAAAGGGTTTGAGCAGGAAAGGATGTGGTCAGATTTGAGGGCTAACGAGAGGGAGGCCCTGCGTTGGAATCTGCTTGGCCCTTGACTGCAGTGCACGCACTGCCGAGCCTTCCCACTTCTCGTCCAGTGACTCCGACTTTGATGATGAGGAGCCCCGCAAGTTCTATGTGCATATCAAGCCTGCCCCAGCCCGGGCTCCAGCCTGCAGCCCCGAGGCAGCCGTTGCACAGCTCAGGGCCACGGCTGGCAGCCTCATCCTCCCTCCTGGCCCAGGGGTGAGGCATGGGAGAGGTGTTCCGGGTGGGGCTGGTGGGGCTGGCTGGATGCACTCGACCTGATGCCACCCCCTTTGTCCACAGGGCACCATGAAACGCCATTCTTCACGTGAGTTGCCTGTTCAGGGGTCTTCGGTTTGGGGAATAGAACATGGAGGGGAGGCAGGGACTGGAGTGCGGGTATGGTTCGAATCCCAGCTCTGCTGTGTGACTTGGGGCAGACTGCTTATCCACTCTGACACTCAGTCTCCTATAAAATGGGGTCATTATTAGAATTAAATGAGCGCCAAAAAGGATAGTTGGGAAAGAAGCCAAAACCTGGAGACAGCTTGGCTCAGGTACAAATCCCTCTCTGCCTGATTTGGTTACTGTGGGCAGCTGGCTGGAAAGCCCTGGGCCTTTGTGTCCTGGTCTGTGGAGTGGAGAGCACTACAGGTGGGGCAACAGGAAGGCTCAGGGAGGTCCATCTCTCATAGGGGATACTGCTGGGAAACCGCAGAGGCCTCGATCGGCCCCGAGGGCTAGCAGGTGAGTTCCACCGGGCTGGGACATCGGGCTGTCATAAATGGGCAGGTGAGGGCCATCCCCGTTACCTCTCTTCTCTTTCCTGGCTGCCTCCCCATATCTCTGTCTTCCCTTGTCTCATCAGGGCAGGGAGTTGAGGCTGTGCTGTTTTGGAGAGACCACTTAATGATTCATTTGGTGAACATTTATTGAGTGCCAGCTGTGTACTCATGCCATTCTGGGTTCTAGGGATATATGACTAATACAGGGTCCCCATTTCAGAGTCACATTCTAGTGGCTTAGATTTTAAGACTAACAAGTAAGTTAGAACATATTCAGCACTTCTAAGTGTTATAGAGAAACTAAAGCAGGTGATATGCTAGAAGATAAGAGTGGGTGACTTCAGTCAGGCCAGTGGTGGAAGGCCTCTGGGATGGGGAAGGGATGACTTTGAGCTGAGCCCTGAAGAGAAGCAGGAGGTGGCCACAGGGAGCGCTGGGGGAAAGAAGGCCAGACCAAGAGCAGCATGTGCAAAGGCCCTGAAGCTGGAGGAGGCATGGAAACAATAGAGCAATACCTCTTATCCATTTGGTCCCCAGCTGTGCAGAGAAACTGCAATCAGATGAGCAGGTTTCCAAGAACCTCTTTGGGCCGCCCCTAGAGTCCACCTTTGACCACGAAGATTTTACAGGTGATGGGGGTAAGGGTTTCAGGGCCTATGGGCCTGGCCCGTGGGAAGGTGGGTGGGGCCGTTGCCAGGATGATGGTGGGCTGGGCCGGTGGGAGGATGTGGGAGGGCCCTTTGTGGGTCAAAGGGAAGCTCAATGGGTCCAGAACACTGTGAGGGTGGTGTTGGCACAGTGCTCGTGGGCAGATTCAGAGAGAAGAAGGGGCCTTGTGGGAGTGGGGGATGGCAGTGGGTGGGGCACCAATGGAGATAAGTGGAAGTGACTAGAGGGGTGAGGGGGTTGGGCACAAGCTTTGAATGGGGGCGGGCCTTTCCTCAACATGGGCGTGGCCTGTAGGAAGATGGAAGGGACCCTGTGTGGGTGAAGTCTGGAGCTGACCACCCCTTCCTCCCCCTTCCCCCCCTTCCCCGCAGGCTCCAGTAGTCTTGGCTTCACGTCCAGCCCCTCACCTTTCTCCTCCTCCTCGCCCGAAAATGTGGAGGACTCTGGCTTGGACTCGCCATCCCATGCTGCACCTGGTCCCTCCCCGGATTCCTGGGTCCCCCGCCCAGGAACCCCGCAAAGCCCACCTAGCTGTAGGGCACAGCCGCTGGAGTTAAGGGGGACACGGCCCCAGCTGCCATCGGACTCAGATGCACCACAGCCCCTCGCACCATCTCCAGGCCCCTGGGGGCTGGAGGCTGTGGCGGGAGGAGGTGAGTCCAGCGGCACCCCCCCAATCTGAGTTATCGGAGTCCTGGGGGGATGATCGCACACTTACTGTGATCAGCACCCGATATGGGTGCTGAGGTTACAGCTGGGACTGAGGTGGGCAGGAAACCCCACCCTTGCGGCAACAATAGTGAGATGGATATATAACAAGGCGGGAGGTGGCAGATGCCTGGCGAAGGCTCATGAGAATGGAGCCTCCCTAAGGAGGGACATCTGAGATGAGATTTGATGGAGCTGAGGATGAAGCTGTATGGATATGGGAGTAAGGGCGTTCCCAGCAGAGGGCACGGCCCATGCAAAGGTCCTAGGGTGGGAGTGGGTTAGGCTCCTTGAGAAACAGTGGGAACATTAGTGTGGCTGAAACAGAGTGATGACAGAGAGAAGGGAGAGGAGGGGAAGATGTCAGCAGGGAGATGGGACCAAGCAGGGGGAGGCTGCCCAGGTACTGGAGAGAACAGAAGGTCCAGGGCTAAGGTGGGGCAAAGCTAGAAGGTGAAGGGAGGAGAAGAGCAGGCAGGAGTGGGCTCCTGGGAGGACTGTGAGAAGAGTGGAGCCCCCTTGCATCAGAGGAACTGTGGGCTGTGACCACATGAGGTCCCCAGCAGTGGTGACAGAAGTGCTTGTCACTCTCCATGGTTAGAGAAAGACCCTGGTTGGAGTTGCTTCAAGGGAGGGCCCAAGGGAATGAGTGTGGACCCTAGTGGAGTTGTCTGAGCTTCACTGTAGAACAGGGATTCTCAACTAGGCCAGTTCTGCCTCCCAGGGGACACTTGGCAATGTCACCACTGATATTTGAGTGTCACCATTAGGGAGATGAGTGCTGCTAGTGTCGGTGGGTTGAGGCAAGGGGGACTGTTCCACACCCTACAGTGCAAAGGACAGTGCCCCCCCAGAGAAGGATCCAGCCCCAGTGTCAGCAGTGCTCGTGAGACCCTGGGGTAGACAGGAGCACAGCCTGGCGGGTAGGTGGGGGGTGGGGGGGTGGGTGAGCAAGTGTTTGTAGATGGAGCAGAGCAAGTGTTTGTAGAGGGGAGGCAGGAGAGCGAGGGGAACCTGGTCTTACATCGTGATTAGTTAACTTCAAAGGGTGAGACTCAGCTGGGGGCCAGAGTAGGAGGCCACCCACCCACGTACTCTTAGAGAGGATGAAGGTCATGGAATTGATGAATGTTAGATAAAAACTCTCTGCCGAATCCCCGCTGTAGCATAGCTGCCTCCTGAGCTTCCGGTCCTTGCTGGCATCCCCCAGTGACGGGGAGCTCACCCCTCACTGAGCCACCCATCTGGTGTCTGGGAGGCTCAGGGTTGTGGATGGCATCTACAGTCCTATCTGGCACCTTCTCTGCATCTTCAGGACTTCAGATCATTAGGGGCTCTGCCCACAATAAGCCCAACTCCCAATTTTTGGCTGAGTTCCTCCCCTGGGGTGACCCACGAGGTCCAGGGCAGCATCTCAGCCATGTCTTTCTCACACACTCCCCAGACCTGATGCCCGTACCTGCCGACCTTACAGCCAGGGAGGGCCTGGCAGCCCCGCCCCGGAGACCCCGCTCCAGGAAGGTGTCCTGCCCCCTCACTCGCAGCAACGGGGATCTGGTAGGGTGAGGGGGCGTGGCAGGAGCTGGGCTGGGGCTTGCCTCTGGGGTCAGCATAAGGATATTGCCCCTCGGGTGTTTATAGCCCAGCCTGTCTCCTTCCCTTCCAGTCTCGTTCCCTGAGCCCCTCCCCGCTGGGCTCTTCGGCCCCCAGCACCATCCCAGAACGTTCCAGCTTCTCATCCCAGACAGGGCACAGTACAGGTAGGTTTCACCTTCTCTGGTCTGGGTTGGGGGCTAAGTAATATAATGGAGGCCCTGGTGGCAAAGGTGGGTTCTGGAGTCTGGGACCTGTGCTCACTGTCTGTCTGCCCCCCATTCTCTCCCCACCACCCCAGGAGTCTCCCGGGGCCCAAGCCCTGTGGTCCTGGGCTCCCAGGATGCCCTGCCTGTGGCTATCGCCTTCACCGAGTATGTCCATGCCTACTTTCGTGGCCACAGCCATAGGTACGTTGTGATGGGGGCAGTGCAGATAGTGACAGGCAAGCAGGGCTCTCTGGGGGCTGTGCATCTGGGTTTTAGCAGGGACAGCCTTTAGCTGTGTTTCATGACCCGCTTTACCATGGAAGGGCCTTGAATACTGAGCTGAGCAGCCAGGCCCCTGTCGTAAGGGCAGTGGGAGCCACAGAGAGTGTTTGAGCAGGGCTAGGCATTGTTTAGCCACAGCTTAGAGGAACTTCTCTGAGGCTGCTGTAAGCATCAACCTGAAGGGAGGAAGACCAGAGGCCGTGCCCATGGAGGGGGCAGGTGAAGAGTGAATTGAGAGACCAGGGATAATCTGGGGGCAGTACCCAGCAGAAAAGACCTTCAAATCAAACCACAAAGGGGAAGAGAGTATGAGACCTAAAACCCAACCTGAGGATGGTCTCAAAAATAAATGTTTCGCTGTGAGCTTCCTGGTGGCCTAGGGGAAAAGAGAACTAGGGAAGGGGATATGCCTGCCTCCTCCAGCCTAGTGTGGATTCCTTCCGGTGCCTGCATTGCTGTTTAGGCAGGGACATAGGGGAGGAGGTTGGGGGTAAGGATGCTGGTGTAGTCAGGGCCTTGATGCTTCTGAGGGGCCTGGGGAGCCATAGGCTGCAGTGGAGCCAGGAGAGAGGGGAGGATGAGGTGCTGGGCAGAGCCCTGAGCCAAAGCCCCGTCCCCTCACCTCTCATCCAGCTGCCTGGCTCGAGTAACTGGGGAGCTGACCATGACCTTCCCAGCCGGCATCGTGCGTGTGTTCGGCGGGACCCCACCCCCGCCCGTGCTCAGCTTCCGCCTCGTGCACACAGCCCCTATTGAGCACTTCCAGCCCAATGCTGACCTGCTGTTCAGGTACTGTTGGGCAGAGGGGGGTAGGGGTGGGGTCCCAGAGGCTGGTGGGGGCCAGGAGCTCCCCAGCTCTGAATTCCTCCTCTGCCTCCCAGAATTTGCTGTGTGGCCCTGGGCAAGTCCCTCCCCCACTCTGGACCTCATTTCCCTGCCCTCCTTTGCTTCCCCACCCCCCACCCCTTGCCATGCTTTACTGGGCCCAAGGTGAGCCAGGAAATCTGCATCTTTAGGAAGCCCTTGGGGTAGTGGGGGCCCTGAGAAGGCTTCTCTCAAGGGTGAGGGTGATTATTCCGGGTGTCTGTAGTGACCCCTCCCAGAGCGATCCTGAGACCAAAGACTTCTGGCTCAACATGGTGGCCCTGACTGAGGCCCTGCAGCGCCAGGCAGAGCAGAATCCAGCTGCCTCCTACTACAATGTATTGTTGCTGCGGTACCAGGTGAGCCAGGTGGATGGGCTGAGCAGAGGGGCCAGGGAAAGGAAGATGGGGGTACAGGTGGACAGGGAATACATAGTGGTTGGGTAGGTCTACAGTGTGGAGAGCACCATTATGCAAATTAGAAGAGCCCCTGCACTGGCACCTGTCCAGAGATTTTGTTAGCATGAGCCCCTCTCCTGCCCTCTGCTGGAAATGTGGTGTAATGCTCACTCCTGTCTACGAGGTCTCCAGGAAAGGGCTCCTTGGGGTGGTGTGTGCAGTGCAGACTCCGGCTGGTTGATATTGCACAGTGTGACAGGACAGGACGGCCCAACCTATGTCCTCCCTCCTGTTCTCATTCCCTCTAGTTCTCCCGCCCGGGTTCCCAGTCCGTGCCTCTACAGCTGAGTGCCCACTGGCAGTGCGGGGCGACCCTCACTCAGGTCTCGGTAGAGTACAGCTACCGGCCAGGTGCCACAGCTGTGCCCACGCCACTCACCAATGTCCAGATCCTGCTGCCTGTGGGGGAGCCTGTGACCAACATCCGCCTGCAGCCTGCCGCCACCTGGTGAGGAGGCCAGGGGAGATTCAGCAGTGCCCGAGTCTCCCAGACCTCCCCTTGATGCGGCAACTAAAGGGTCTGCCCTGGGCTGGACCAGTCACTATGAGCTGGCACTGTTACAGCTGAGGGTGTTGTTTTTAACAATCGTAACATCTGACAGTATCAGGAGTGTTCCATGGACTCTGCACACTGACTGGCTTACGGCTCTTAGCAGTCACCCAGATGTGGACTGCCATTGTCCCCGTTTCCGAAGGGGAAACTCAGGCATAGGGAGGCTACATGGCTTTTCCGAGTTTACACCAGGATTTGAACACAACCCCCTGCTTGTGGCCCCACGCCCTCAGTCACCGCACAATATTGCTTTAGATGTACACGAAGAGTAGAACCTGCCATGAAGAAGCCAGACTTATAGGACCAAATGCCTCATCTAAAAATGCTGCAAGGCTGTGGGGCCCTCGGGGGGTGGCGGTGGAGGAGGGGAACTGAGGCGAGGGAGGGGATCTGGCCTTTTGGGTTATGTGGCTGAGAGGCTACTGAGTTGAGATCCTAGACTCTCAATGTGCTTTCTGGGGTAGACCTGACCAAACTTCTCTTGATGCCAGGAACCTGGAGGAAAAGCGGCTCCTATGGAAGCTTCCGGATGTGTCTGAGGCAGGGGGTGAGTTATGGTTGTGCATGGGGGCTCGGAGGTCTCAGGTGGAAGGACTTCTCTAAACTGGGGAGAATGGGGGATGAATCAGGGATGTGTTGGGGGTGGGGAAGTATGCTCGCGGAGACAGGCTTAGAAGTGCTTTGACAAAGCTAGGGGAGGGGCACAGCAGGTGTAAAGGCCCTGAGGCAGGACTCCTTTGCAAACCACACATGGCTCTGTGGGGCCAAAGGAGAAGGGTGGGAGGGGGCACCAGAGAAGGTCAGAAGGGCAGACAGAGGCCACAGATCAAAGGACTTGGGTACAGGGCCAGGAAAGAGCCCAGTTCACAGCAGGACTAGGGCCATAGATGTGACACAGCTGACCTCAGGTCTCCCCAGGCTCTGGCCACCTGTCTGCCAGCTGGGAGCCATGCTCAGGACCCAGCACGCCCAGCCCTGTGGCTGCTCAGTTCACCAGTGAGGGGGCCACTCTGTCTGGCGTGGACCTGGAGCTGGTGGGCAGTGGTTACCGCATGTCACTGGTAAAGAGAAGGTTTGCCACAGGTATGCCTCCTCTCGGGAGCCAAGCCCTAGCTCCTGCTTCTGCCAGGGTGCAGGGGTTGGGGGAGGCATTTGGGGTGTTTGAGAAGGACAAGTGGGTGTTGGGGTATAGAGACTCAGGATGGGGGTCACAGGCAGGGAGGGGTGGGCAGCGCCCCCGTGGGAGGGGTCAAGACGGGGGATTCATGTGTCTGGGCTGTCCCCTGGAGGGCGGGTATCCTTGCAAGGATCCAAGGTGGGGAGCCAGAAGCTGCACTGCCATGCCACCCTCACTCCCACCCCATTCTCCTGCCCCCACAAGGCACCGCTGGGGCCCATGGGGCCACGAGTGAAGGGGTGTTTTGAGGAGGATTGGGGGTCCCAGAATAGGGACAAGTGACCCTCCTCCGCCTCACTGCCCCACCCCCACAGGGATGTACCTGGTGAGCTGCTGAACCTGGGAGGCTGACCAGCCCACCAGCCACAGCTCCTGGTACACTGACTCCTGGTGCTCGCCAACTGCTCCCTGCTTGCCTGCCTGCCGGACCTGGGGTCCCCACCCGGCCTCCCCTGAGGCCCCAACTCCGTGGAAAGGAGCCCCACGCCCAACCTGGATGAGTCTGAGATTCACTCCTGCTCATGCCAACTCCCACACAGGTCCTTAGACTTTTAATGTTCTTTGAATAAACACTTTATTTTCTAATAAAATAACATTTTACTGCTCCAGGAAGTTTGCTTTCTGCTGCCAGAGAGGCGAGGAAGAGAAGACGGATGGGTGGGGGAGAGCTAACATCCCCAGTGTTCCCCACCCCCCCACCCCCTCCTGCCTCGCCTGTGTAGGGTGATGCTAGGAAAGGAAAAGCCAGACACGGACACCTCCAGTCCCATGGGCTCAGAGCTGGGCTCGTGGAAAGGATAAGGACTAGAGGAACCCCGGGGGGAATGCCAGGAAGACTTCCTAAGGAGGGGGCATTATAAACAGGCCCTTGAGGTATGAGTAGGAGTTTGCAAGATGGGGGGCACCCCAGGCAGAGGGAGAGTGAGTTGTGAGTTCCATGAGAAAGCTATTAGTCAATTCATGAGCATGAACTGAGTGCCTACTGTATGCTAGGCAGTAAGGACCCAGTTGCGAGTAGGACAAAGCTCTTGGAAGCTGCGGGCTGTGAGCCAGAAGGCCTGGGTTTAGAGCCTGCTTGACCACCAGTGGCTGTGTGACTTTGGGTGAGTGACAGGAGCTCCCTGGGCCTCAGTTTCCTTGTCTGTAACCCACCTCACTGGGTGGCTGAGGGGAGATCACACACTTGAATGAACACCCAGTAGGGAGGAAGCACCTTAGCCGTGCTGGTGGCTTTTATTTGATGGCAGCCAAAGTGGGGGTGGGCCTCAGGGCAGGTGGGCAAGAGGTGGCCTGAGTGGGGCACAGGACAGGTGTGGTAACCAGCATGCTGTGGTAGGGAACAGATCTGAGCTTGGTGAAAGTCCTGGGTCCCGATGGACATGTGGGGACCCTGGGTGCCTGACCCTGAGGCCATACAGATCCCAGGGACCAAGCCAGGGCCAAATGGAGCTTAGGAAGCAGGAAGTGGGATTTGGCCTGTGTTCTCTCTCATCCTCCCACCCTGTCCTTCAAAGGAAGAAGGGGAAATCTGGCTGTGCCTCAGTTTCCTCATCTGTGAAACGAGGGGAAATCCTCTAGTGGGGAGTGTCCTCAGCTCAGTGCATAGGCAACACTGCTTGTATGGAGGGTGGGTACACCAGTCACTACATCAAATGGGGGTGTTTCAGGCAGTGGTGACGCCAGTACATGTGTTAGGTTGGTGCAAAAGTAATTGCACTTGAAAAGGTTTAAAAAAAAAATTGCAAAAACCACAATTACTTTTGCACTAACCTAATACTTTCTCGCCTCCAACAGGACTTAGGAGCCAGTTGAGGTGGGTCCTCCCTCTTGTGGGGCCTCAGCCCCCTCAAGGACCCAGAATCAAATGTCCAATCCTATGGATGTGTCCCCTCCATCTCCAGTCTTTGCATACACATGTGTACATGCATGTGTTCACTCTCAGTGGCCTCGGTCCCTCCAAGATGTCCCCTTTTGCTGTGGTCCCATGTGTCTGAGTGGCTGGAGTGCCATCTCCATGCCATGGGCTGCTGTGAGAGGGGACAGTCTGCCACCACCTCCTAGTGGCTTTCATTTGCTTTCTTCAGGTCACAAGTGAGGTTGGGTACCTTTTAAAACAGAAGGTGTTTCGTGGGTATGACTTCCTAACTATCTGACCATCCAGAGTTGGGGTGACATATGCCAGGAAGGAAGGTGGGACACCTGCTAACTGGCCAACCAAGGGCAGGCAGGCTGGCATTTTGTGACATCTCAGTCTCCCACACCTGGGAGGCTCAAAACCTCACTGTGGGGCACAAAATGATTAGGTCACTTGCAGCAGTTGGTGAGTGACCTAGTCGGGACTTCTTTTTACTCGAGGTAAAAATCATACAAAATGAGTCATTTCCAATTGTTCCAGTGAACAATTCGGTGGCATTTAGTACATTCACCGTGTTGTGCAACCCTCACCTCTATCTAGTTCCAGAACATTTCCATCACCCCCAAAGAAGACCCCACCCCCATTAGCAGTCACTTCCCATTGCCCATCCTTGAGCCCCTGGCACCACTTACCTGCTTTCTGTCTCTGGATTTGCCTGTTCTGGACATTTTTTACAAATGGAGTCATGTAACATGTGGCTCTTAGTGTCTGGCTGGCTTCTTTCACTCAGCATCACATTTTAGAGGTTTATCCGTGTTGTGGCAGGTGTCAGTGCTTCTTCGTTCCTTTTTATGGCTAAGTAATATTCCACTGTATGGATGGACCAAGTTTTGTTCATCCTTCATCAGCTGATGGACACTTGGGTTGTTTCTACCTTTGTTGATCGTGATTAGTGCTGCTATGCACATGCACGTACAAGGGTTGGTGTGAACACCTGTTTTAGATTCTTTGGGGTCCATACCTAGAAGGGTAATTGCTGAGTCATAGGGGAATAGTCTGAATTTGAACCCAGGCCCTGCAGCGCCAGAATCTGTTCAGGGAGCTTTGGAGCCACGCTGGGGGTCTGTCGCGTCCAGCGCAGTGAGAGAACGAGAAGGGGTGGTGAAGGGTTAAGAAAGAAACAGAAATCAAGAAAGTTATGAAACAAGGAGCCAACGGTCTCCCAGCCTCAAAGGACTGAGAGCCCTGAATCGGGCCTCCTGGCTTTTATTGATGAACACACAAGGAAGTAGTATTGTTTTTTCCACGGTCTGTGAGTCTCCACATCCTATCAGAAAACTGATTCAAATCAATCACCTTTGCCTGCAAACAGCCGGAATCGAAAGTCCCATGATGTCTTAACAATTATGATATGTGCCTCCCCAGGAACAAATCCTTTATGCTAAAACTTATTGTTAAGAATGGGAGGAGAACTGATGTTATTACATCATTGACTCACTTCCCAAGCAGGTTGTGAGAAGGAACGTAGCCACATAGGCAGAAGCGCTCCTTAGCTGGGGGAAGGTGGGGGCTGTGCCCACCACTATCGACCCCATGAGTTCTCCCAGTGGTCCCTACACGGTTCTGCCTGGCTTGGGTTGTTCCTCCCGTGAGGAACATTGGCTGACCAACCATCTTTTTGGGGCCAAACAGAGAGACATGAAGTGTAAGCACAAAGGTGAAGCAAAGTCCCTGAAAGGAACAGTCTCACAGACTCTTCTTTCTTTAGGAACAGGCATGAGGGGACAGACGGTTAGGCTGCTGCGTGACAACAGGGATCTCCTCTCTTCCAACTTCTGACAGGTCAAGACTGTTTCCTGGAGCGAGCAGGGCTGGGTGTGCAAAGACTCACTTCCTCCACCACCCAGCTAGCTGTCTGGAGCGCCCTAATGGATTAGAGCTCTGCAAGTTTCCCATGATATCAGCAGGAGGGGCTCTGCCTGGTCTGGAGGGACAGGCAGGGCTACTCCCTCAAGATTAGGCATTTGTGTTGGATTTGGGCCCCATAAAGGGGCCCAAAAACCCAGGAGCTCCGGAAACCCAGGGGCCTGTAGAATGGGTGAGGACTCTGAACGTAAGCCCAGGAGCTCATGCCCTGCAAGGGGAGAATGGCCCTCCGTGGGTTCCAAAAATCAAGTGTTTATTGGGGCAAGTTAGTGCGGTTGCGAAGTACCATTTGATGCAGTGACATTTCATGTGTCACCCTTCTTCCCAGCATCACAGATCATGCATTTGGTCTGTGCTGAGTGCACTCCCAAACCTCTCTCAACTAGAGGAGTCAGGGCTCAGTTCCTTCTTTCTACAGATGTGGAAACAGGCACAACTAGAACCCGCCCCCTCTTTCTTCCACCAGAAGATACAGGGATGGGGAGGAAAGAGGGGGTGCCTCAAACCATTGCCTGGCTCACCCCTGTGGACCCAGATCTGCCAACCCCAATGTGTCAAGACTAGAAACTTCTAGAGACTCAAACACAGCAGAGGGTGGGATGGTGGGTCGAGTTCAAATTTTCACTAGCTGGAACTGCAAGAATCTTCATATCGGACTTGCAACTTCCAGAGCCTTTCCAAATGCCAGCGTGGCCTCCTTCCAGAGCCTTTCCAAATGCCAGCATGGCCTCCTTCCAGAGCCTTTCCAAATGCCAGCGTGGCCTCTGGACGTCTGGGGGCTCAGGACAAGTTTTATGATTGGAATCTTCAAACCCCCTGCAGAGACCTGAAGAGTCACTGGGTTCAACTTGCTTCCTGCCCCTTTTCAAAAACCTTCAACGACCACACAGCAGTGGGCAGGGCCCTGTGCCAGGGGCTGAAACGGGTGGCTTGCACACCTCTGACGGCGAGGAGCTCACCCTTTGGTTGTGGGTCGGACCCAAGAAGGGCCTTCAGCACCGGAGGACAGGGAAGGCCCGAAGAGGACAGGCGGGAAGGGCGGGATTGGAGCCCAGATAGGGGAAGGGGTGGGGCCAGGGAGGGAAGAGGGTGGGGCCGGCGGGAGGGTGGGGGACAGCGATGCTTCCACCGGGAAACGGCCCAGCGGGGAGACGGGGACCTGGTGGGAGGTGAGGCCAACGGGGCGGCAGGCTCGTGCTCAGGTAAAACTCTTCCTCCTTGTCGTCAGCTGAGAGGAGACTGGACCCTGTCTGGGGGTGAGTGTTGGGGTTCCCTGAGGACCCGGTAGACCCTCTGGTGGGAGGGAGGGAGGGAGTGGGGACTCTAGGGGAGCGCGGGCAGGTGCCTGAGGTCAGGTCTCCAGCGCGTTTACCGTGAACCTGCCAGGAGTTCCTGGACACCCCTACTCTCACTCATCCGTCATAGTAGCCCCAGCTTTTCCAAGGCGGGCTCAGGGCTGGAATAGCACTCAGGGCCCAGGTGGGAATTATTATTGTTTGTTGAATGAATCGCGGCAGACCCGGGCCTCTTCCCACTGCCCTCAGCCCTGCCAGGCCCTGGGCCACGTTCAGACCTGAGGACCTCAGCTCACAGTTTCCCCCGGGGTTCAGGTCCCTACTCAGACATTGCCCAGCTGTGTGGCTCAGGCACGTTCCTCCTGGTCTCTGGATGTGCCTCGGTTTCCCCTCTGTAAGATAGGACAATGGCCTAGCTTCCATGAGGATGTACAGGGAGTTTGTTCAGCAGGCAGAAGCATCAACGCACTTCTGGACACTGGGGGACCTTGAGTGAATGATGTTAGTTAGGTCTCTGAGGCTCAGTTTCCCTAGGTTTAAAGAGGAGCTCATGGTGTGGGACTGTGGTGAAGGTGGAATTAATTGATAAGCCCTACGGACACTCAGTGGGCACCCAGAGAATGTCAACCATCACCGTAATTATGTGAATACTAACAATCACTGTTATTACAATTACACCATTAGCCAGGTTTCCAGCCAACTTTCTCTTTGGCTCAAACTTTTTTTGCCATGGCCACTTTTCAGATAGGGAAACTGAAGACCCGCCTCCACACTGGGGCCCGGGCCTCCTATTGTCCAGATCTGGGATTCAGGACCCAGGGGAGCTGGTCAGATTTGGGGCCCACCCTAGGGCCACTGCTTCCTCCCAGGACTCCCCTGTGGGCTCCCAAAGCTGCTACCACACCAGGCAGGGCTGAGGAATCAGGAGGAAGAGGTGTGGCCCCTGTGTCAGGCAGCTGGGCCCTCACCTTGCCTAGGTGATTGGCTGATGTTTGCCCAACCTGACACCTATTTTTCCTTCTCCCGCACCCCCAGGGTGTGGTGACTTCTGTCAGGTATTCTGGGTGTGGGGAAACCAAGAACAGGCCTCAAAGATTCTCTGTTCAAGGCTAGAGCTTAGGGAATCCAGACAAGCTGGCTTGGATCCAGGAGGTAAGGTGCTATTGGGTGACTTTTTTCCTGCAACCCACCTCAAAGGCCCATACTGGGCCAGTGACATACCCCCCACCTTCCTGTGAACCAAGGAGGATGCCCATTGTGTCGCCTCGTGATGGGAGTCTGGCTAGACTTGGTTGTCCCCCATGATGGGGAGCTCACTACCAACATAGCAAACTAAAAGGAGCCCTACCAGGTGGTGATTAAAGGCAGGTATTGGGCTCCCACTTGACCTTCCTTGAAAGAGTTCTTTGACCTGTCTGGCCTCAGTTTCCCTATCCATAAAAACAAGTCTACCTCGGCTCTACCTCCCAGTGTAGGTGTGGAGTGTAGATGAGCACAAGGTGCAGAGGTTGCACAAGGGACCTGGTATGTTAACTCTAATCCTGATTATGCTGCTCTGAAGTTGTGGGGATCTTTCAGGAGGTCCCAGAGGAAGGGCCCATGAGACCTCAGTTTCCCTGACTAGGAAATAAGCCCAGAGATGCCCCCCGAGGCCCAGGTGGGGCAGGGCTGGCATTTAATCAGAAGCCTCTGTCCAGCCTGATTGGAAACAGGATTTGAAGATCTAAAGGGCATATGTCAAACCACCCCACCCCTTCTTTCATGCCCAAGTGTTTACCAGTGTGAATGCTGGGTGTATGTTTTCATAAAATTCACCTGCATATGTGGTTTTACTAAAGCAGAGTCTGCACAACATGCCCTTTCTAGAGGATTATCTTTACTGGGCTATTTCGTCTTTTTTTTCTGTTTACAAAAGCTGATCATGCTCCTTGTAAAAAGGGGCCAGCCCTTTGTTACTAGGAGGCCAAGCTGGTACGAAACGCTGACGTATCAGCCTCAGGTCCAGCAGGTCGGGGACTACATTCCACCACCACTCCTGTCCTCCATTGGCTGTGTAACCTCTGGTAGGTGGGTACCCTCTCTGTACCCAGCTTGCCCACCTGGGAACTGGAACTTGGGCCCTCCTGGAAGGCTCAGCGAGTCACAGGGGCTCATCCACAGGCCAGGGACTCACACCCTCTCCTGCAAATGCCACAACTTCCATTCTTGAGTCTCTGGAAAATTGTCTTGTGCGTTGCCTTTCTGTCCCCCATTAGCACATCAGCTGCATGAGCACAGAGGTTTCTCTCTCTCGAATTATCTGTGTGCCCAGAACCTGGATTAGGGTTTGGCACACACCAGATGCTCAGAGCAGTCATGAGTGTGCAACTGATAGTGTTGGCTGATGATGATATGAATATTGTCATCATTGGCACTTCATAAATGAGTGACTTGGAGAAAAGGCCACGGCTCTGTCCTCCAGCCTTTCCCAGGACTCAGGTCTTTATGCATACACAAGGCGTTCTTCCAGATGCTTTTGTTACCCCCACCCCTCACCCCTCCTTTTGACAGCCCCAGAATGTTCCACGCCCTCATCCAAACCCCAGGGGATGGTTGGTGAAAGTACAGGAGCAATGACTCTACCAGACGCGACCACCAAGATGCTGATATTCAGCTGGCGGCGAACCATGAGTTGGCAGCTGACACCATCCTGTAGGCAAGCATGCTGAAGCCTGCAGTCCCAGGATGGTCAGTAGCTAGGTCAGGAGGTCCTTTCCCGGAGGCCACACGGCTACTTCAAGGACAATAGCCCTCTTGGTCCTTTCAGCTGCTGGACGAGGGAGAAACGAACTCTTTTTTTTCCCTCATTTGGAAATTGAGACTCAGTGAGTGGGCCGGCCGGGGGCCTGTAGGTCCCTGGAGCTGGAACTGGGTTGGGGAAGAAGGCGGTTGTGTGTCTGATGGGCCTGGAAAGGAATCCAGGACTCACCCTCTGTGAGCCTCAGTTTCCTCATCTGGAAAGTGGGAATGTTGTCGCGTCTAGCGCAACACGGGCAGTGAGGATGCGAGAAGGGGTGGCTTTGGGTTAAGTTTTTAAGAAAGAAACAAACAGAGACTTAATGCAGTTAAATCTCAGAAGACCAGGGGCCTCACAGTTCTGAGACTGGAGCCCAGAATAAAGCCGACTGGAGGTTTTTATTGATAAGTATACAAATACAAGAAAGTAACATTGTTTCTCACACGGTCTGTGAGGCTCATACATCATAGCAGAAAAATGTTTATTCCAATCACCCTTTGTCTGTCAACAGCCAAAGCACAAAGTCCCATGATGTCTTAATTACAGTATGTACCCTCTCAGGGTCAAGTCATGTAGTAACAGTTCCATTGAGATAAGCGGAGAGAACTGATCTTTGTTGCCCTCATGACTTCTCTCACAATCAAGTGAAAGGGGAAAGCCAGAGTCAGCAATGGCTTTTCCCAGGCAGGGGGGAAGGGGAGGCAAGGCTCCTTTTTGGATCTTCTAAGGCAGCTCATTGGGGGTCCCCACTCGGTTCCGCCTGGCTTTAGTTGTTCCCCCCGTGGGGACTCTTACTCGTCATTGGCTGCAAACCATCTTTTGGGGACCAGACACAGAGACATAAGGTGTAAAACATAGAGATAAGCAAAGTCCTAAAAAGGCACAGTCTCACAGAGTTTTCTTTCCTCAAGGAAAGACACGGGGGGACAGTCGGCTAGGCTGCTGTGTGACTACAGAATGTCGTGTGGGGAATCACCTAGAGACCTCCAAGTCAGTGTCAGACAGCCTCACCTGCCCCACCCCCACGGTCTTGAAATAACGCTGGGTAAGGAGAGGGCAAATCCAGGCTCAGAGGTTGTGAGCAGGTGGGGCCTTGCCACCTTCATGAGTTTCAGCCTCTCTGCCTTCCCAGATTCCCCAGGGACAGTAACAATAGCAAGGTGAGGAGGGCAGAGTTGCCTGGAGCCACATTGCCTGAAGCCTTACCAGGCCTTGGCTGTCACTTGAGGGTATAGATAGAGAATGTGTGGCTAGAGCACTCTCACCAACGGGGGCCCCTAATTAATTCATTCTGCTGAGTAGTCAGCCCCTTCAATACATCTAGTGTCTCATTAATATTCAACAAGTTAGTAATATTTTGTACTCTGTGTATGTAATGAGTCATGAATATTCAATGCTATGTATATGGATGCCTCAGGACTGTTCAGTGGCTTGTTCATATTCATTGTGACAATATTAATATTCATTTGTGCATCACAACTATGCCTTGCAACTATTAATTGTTGCCTTACAACTATGTCCAGTATTTTAAATACTGGGAGCTTCCTGCATATTTAGCGGGTCATTAATATTCAGCACTTCACTGACAATCAGCGCTTCTTGCTAGTTAAACACATAACGAATATTTCAGTGTCGCAAATATGGAGCTCTTTAGTATATTAGGAATATTTGGAGTTGGGAATATTCAGTGCATCTTGGTCCTGCTCCCTGAATCCCCTGAATTCCCCAAGCACCCCCTTCTCCCTAGGTGGCAGCTGTCACCTGTGGTGGAGTCAGGCTGAAGTGAAGCACATGGAAATGCTAATATGTGGGTCATCATTAGTTTTACCTCAGGCAGAATTCCCCAGTGAGTGTCACATGGAGACAAAGCTGTTTGAACAAGACTCTGGGCCCCACTTCTGGCTCCAGGCTGGTTGGGGAGATGGGCAAAAGAGAAGTGAGTACATTTGTCCAAAGGTGGTGAAGGAAGCAGAGCCAGGGCAGCTGTTTTAGCTGGGAAGTTGGGGCACCTCTAAGGAGGTGACATTGGGCTGAGTCTGAAGAGGAAGCAGAACCAGGGGAAAGAGCAAGAGGGCAGGGCTTCCTTTGTGGAAGAACTGGCAGTGCAAAGGCTCTGTTGCTGGCTGAGCCTGGGTGGTTAAGGAGCTGTGAAGAAGCTGGTGGGGCTGGAGCAGATGAGAGTGGACAGAGGTCATTTGGGGAAAGGGGGGCTGAGAGGACCTACACCTGGCAGGTGCATCCCAGGGGAAGACTCTTGGGTCTCTGCCAATGAAGACACGTGGCTTTTCTAGTGCAAAGGGCACTAGAGGAAGCAGGTTCCGGGTGATGGTGAAATTGCACCGGTGCATGGAGGACAAACAGCCCTTAGCAGATGAGCTGCTCTAGCCATGCCGTTTGATGCCCAATCACAAGTGACCCCATGTATGCATGTGGGAGGGTCTCTGCATTTCCATTGTCCTGATGAGGAAACAGGGAAGCAACTCACTGAGTTGCTCAACTGAGGTCAACTCAGGGCAAAGAGGGACTACACAACAACTATCCGACCTCTCTGCTCCCTGCCTCATGGCTCCCCCTTACCCCCCAAGGGATAGCCCCACTTCTCAGCCTGGCACTCAAGGTCTTTACAAGATCTGGCACCACGTCCCCTAGCCTCAGAAATCACCTTCTCTTCAAATTCTACTTTTCAGCAAAACAAGCCATGTAGTTCCTTGACTACGCCTCATGCCATGCTAAGGTCCGGCAGCCTGCTGCTTGAAAAAGTTCAAAATCGAGAGACATGGTTGGTGGAAAGAAAAGCAGGTTTATTCAGAATGCCGGCATTCTGGGAGGATGGCAGACTCCTGTCCAAAGGCCATCTCCCCTTTTCTAGAACTGGCAGCCGGTTTTATAGGTACATAAGAAGAAGAAACAAAGGAAAGGCGGAATTGGTCAGGCAGATCTGAGGGCTCATATCCTTCCTGGGGTCTGATCTATTTTAAGATAATATTATCTTTGGACTCTGGACTTAGACTGGCTAGCGAAGCCTGAGGCTTTATGTGTATTCCAGTGTCGGGGCACCTGAGGATTAAGAAATTGCCCTTTCCAGGTTTGGATTTTGTTAATTAAATGGATTAACCAGGTATGTGTAGCCTAGAGAAAGAGAACAAAACAGTTTTTAAGTGGATTAGTGAGGGGAGAAACAAAGAGAAAATAGCTGAATATCAGGATCTAACTGCAAACTAAGTTTCGAGCTATGCGGTGAGTCAAACTGCAAACTAGCTAAGTCTGATTACATTATCGATTTACTGAAGTTCACCCTTACATGCCTTGTTTTCTTTCCTCTCCATGCTTTTTTCATTTGCTCTTTCCTCCGCCTGAACACCCCCTTGGTGAACTCCTATGCATCCTTCAAAGTCTCAGCTTCAATATCCTGGTCCCTTCTGGCCCAACCCTGATCCCACATGTGTCTGGATTTGTCTCCCCCAAATTAGGGGCTTCCAGGGGGCCAGGCCCAGAGTTGAGGCTTCTCAGATTCCCCAGAACCTATTTGTTAAATAAACTAATGAATGAATGGTTTTCATATATTTGTGTTGGGGTAAGAGTTGCCAAGACCCTTCTTTGGGCTGAAGAACCTGAAGACAAAATGGGTTATTTCTGAGGTAATGTGAGAGAAAACTCCCTGATCCCTACTTCCTTATTTATAAAATGGGGGTGGCAGTCCCCCAGAGTTATTCAGACCCCATGAACTTCATTCAGAGTAAGCAGCTGTTTGGGCTTCAACAAATCCAGTCGTGTTGTTTTACAATGAGACCTGGAGAGGGTGGACAGCAGAATCTCGAGTGGGGATTGGGGTCTCGAACCCAAGCCTGAGAGGAGCTTCTCCTGGCTGCAGAGTTGCTGCCCAGTCACTTGGAAGAAGTAATACCAAGAGGTGTCACTTCTTTGGCAAAGCCGAGCCCCTAACCCCAGTGTCTCCCACAGCAGGTGTGGGGTCGCAGTACCTTCAGACGGTGAGACCCATGAGGACAGGTTGGTGACTACCAGGGGCGCAGCCCACAGAGGCTTTCAGAAAGGTTTACTGGGCCAGCAAATCCTCAGCACTCTCAGGCCCGCTGAAAGGGAGGCCGTGGGGTTCTTTTTCATGCCAGTCCTGTGTGGGATGTTGTGAGACTGGCAACATTTTCTGCTTGAGGTTTTAAGGGACAGTGAGTTAACAGGGGGTCTTGGTGGTTGGAAAGGGAGGCAAATCTTGGATGCATTAATGAAGGTCTAGTGTAGGGAGGGGAAGTGAGCTTCCCTTCTCTGTCCCTGACTTGACTTCTGAGACCCCATCAGGAAGCTCATGTGGGCTGGGATAGCCCTGGGATCCCTCCAGTTAGAGAAACCATAGACCTAATGAGAAAAAGTTGGGAATCTAGGTGCCAACAAAAGGTGTTTCATATGCAAAGAGTTCTGACAAACAAGAAAGAAGAATGCAAGGAAAAACACAGGCATTAATGGAATTAATGAAAACCAAATGGCCACCCCAGGAGATTCTATTTTGCCCTGACACCCTCATCCCAGTAATATGAGCCATTTAGTTCTTTTACCTCCTCTCATGCCTCCCCCAACCCCCCGCCCCAATGCCCAGGTTTGGCTGAGGTGCAAATATTTGTATTTGCTGAGGTGTCTTCCTTTGTTTTTGAGCCCTTGTTTAGAACCTGCAAAACACATTTCCAGTGAATTGATCCTTGGCCATTTAGGTTTAACATTTCATAAATACATGAAAATACATAAATGAGCAATAATAAATACGCCATAGGGTGGCTTTATATAAACCTGTACTAAGGTTCGTTATCTCCCTGATTCTCCTTTTCTGACCATCTTTGATTTTGAGTTCTTTAGTCCAGTACTGCTGGTTTAGACCAGGGTTTCTCAACCATGACAATGTTGACGTTTGAAGCTGGATGGGGCCTCTGTGGTGGAGCCATCCTGTACCCCATAATGTTAATTTAAGCAACATCCCTGGCTTCCACCCACTTGATATCATTAGTAGTCCCGCACCCCTACCCCAGTCAAGTTATGACAACCAAAAATGTCTCTAGACTTTGCCAAGTGTCCCCTGGGGGCAGAATCACCCCTAGTTGAAATCCCTTGGTTTAGATTCTAAACTGTAGATGGTGAATGACACTCTAATTTTCATGGTTCCTTAATGGAGCACCCCTGGCTTGGGAGGTGGGTTCCCCAGGCACATCTTTATCTCACAGCATTTGCGGGGCTCCAGCCACCGGTGTGGCCAGGAGAACACTGTGGCATCTCTAGTCTGATTTACTATTTTGTGACTTGGTCTTTCTACTATAGCTCATGAGGTCTTTCTCATCCTTGGAGCTCAGGGTTCTTCCAGGTTTGCCAGAGTGCTCCTTTCTCGTCCTCTACCCTGGAGTAGGCCATTCTTCAGCTCAGGAAGATGTCCTTCTGGGGATTCAGTTCATTCTTGTGTCACATTCATCAGTTCACAGTCTCAGTCTAAGCTAATTTGCCTGTTTGGGTCTCCCAGACCTGCCTGTCAGAAGTGGAATCCCTGGGGGCTGGCAGCCACACTGGGGGTGCCACACAACAAGACAGGCTCTGTGCTACCTGCAGACAGAGTCTTGCAACTGCTCAGGCTTCACCAGCTCATTCCCACCGCAGGGCCTTTGTATCTGCCATTCTATCCCTGGGACACCTTCTCCCCCAAACCTCACATCCCAGCTTAAATGTCATCCAGACCTCAAAATCTAAACCTGCCACCAGACCCCATTATGTTTGTTGCCTTTTGTCACCTTGTACGATTTCATCGAGGTTTTTATTTAGTGTTTGTCCCCCTTGAGAGTGTGGGTTCCATGGTGGTAGAAAAGTTTAGGTACTTTGTGCCTGTCACTACTGTGTCCCCAGCTCCCAGGAGGTGGCACACAGACACATAATAAATATTGGCTTGAATGAATGAATGTATGAATTCATTCTGAGAGTCAATATTTTTTCAGCTGCTGTGGCAAAGCAGTATTCATTCATTCGTTGTTCACTCCACACACATATATTGAGCTCCTACTATATACCAAGCACTGTTCTGGGAGCTGGGGATAAATGGTGAATATGACAGGTCACATGGAGCTTATGTTCTGGTAGGACAGATGGACAAGAAACAATACATTTAAAAAGTTTCATATATTTTAGGAGGTGAAAATTGTTGTGGAGGAAAGAAAAGGTAGAACAGGATGGGGGACAGTGAGACGGTGTTTCCTGAGGAGGCCTGCGAGAAGATATCCAAACAAAGACAGAAAGGAAGTAAGGGAGAGAGCTGTGTGCAAATCTGGGGAAAAGCATGCCAGATAGAGAGAACACCTGTGCAAAGGTCCTGAGGCAGGAACATGCCCAGAGTGTTTGAGGTTAAGACCCCCACAACAACTCTTACATAGGGTTCCTTCCCTCATTTTACATGGAGGCTCAGAGAGGTCCAGCTTCTTTCCCAAGGTCACACAGTGGGACCTGTGAGGTGCAATCTGAGCCCCATTTCAGAGGGACATCTAACTGGAGAGGCTTTGGCCAGACAGTGTGCAGAGAAAGCGATGGCACATTGGGGAAATGGCCTCAGGGATCAGGGAGGGAGGCCCTGTCCCCAGCTCCAGCACCAATTAGTGGCTCTAGATGGAAACCACTGTCTTGCTTGCTCCCAGGTAATAGCTGAGTAGGGTTGCTTGGGGCAGGAGGGGCCCACCAGAAACCCCTGACTGCCGCCACACTATTCCAGGTGCCAGTAGGGAGAACAAGGAGATCCCAGACCAGAACAGACCTCCCGAGGAAGGCTGAGGTAAATGCTGAGGTTCACATATTTATTTAACAAACACTCATTGAATGCCCACTAGGTGCCTGGTGCTGGGAGTTATCTTCATGCCTGCACAGCCTTATGAGCTGGGGATTGTTTAAATGTCCCCTTTATAGCTGAGGAAACCGAGGTGTGGAAGGCAGGAAGTGATGGAGTCGGTATTTAAACTCAGGAGTTGGGCTCCAGGATCTGCCACCCTCTGGGGTGAGCCAATAAGTGTTTGCTGAATGGGTAAGTCCTGCCTTGGGTCTAATCCAGCACTGTCATTCTTCACTGGAAAAATAGATCCTCAAATTTAGGGCTGAAAACAGCACAGACATCACCTTTCCAGACAAAAGGATATTGAGGGAAGCCTGAGAAAAGGACCTGGAAAGGAGACCAAGGGCTCTGCCTGGATATGGGGAGGGAAAGCTGCCAGGAGGAGGAGATATTAGAGCTGGGTTTTTAAAGGATGAATAAGAGTTTGCCAGAGAGAAACTTAATGAATTTACTTTTATTCATAAATTCATTCTTGTAAACACTCCCCGATTCCACCATGTGTCTACTTCATGCTACACAACGCCAGGACCCTGAATAAGCCCCCAGTCTTGGGAAGACAAAGCCAAACACAGATACCCCCCTGGGATCAGGAATGAGCCAGAGTAGAAGACAGGGCAAGAGGAGCTAAACAGGGAACCAGGACTCTTCCTGAGGGGTCAAAGAGAGCTTCCCAGAAAACAGATCATTTGAGGTGGGTTTTAAAGGAGTAATAGGAGTCTGACAGAGAAAATAGCTTTGTTTGAGACACACTGAGCCTGCAGGGTCTATAAGAAGCCAGGGGTCATGCTCAGGTTACAGAATCATTAAAAATCATCAAGAAGAATAGGGGATGGTTGTATCAGAAGCTCAGAGCTTCCTAGAAGGGTAGGTGAAAAGGGAAACAAGAAGGATCCCAGCCTCTCAACTGCTAAAAAGGGAATTCTCCGCCTCCCCCTGGAAGGGTCCTGGGCCATCAGGGATGCAAGGAGGACCAGGCTGAATTGGTGTGTGTGTGTTGGGGGGGGGCGGGGGCGGGATTCTTGGCACACTGAGTCTGGGGGGCTCATGTTGGCGTTCCCATGACTCAGTTTTCTTGGTAAATATTGAATCCCCAGCAGGGCCTGGGAAACTGTCAGAGTCAACATGGGTTGGGGTGCTAGAGGTGGGGTGCGGAGGACTAGGTGGGGGGGAATTTTAATATTTTACCAACCTGAGCAACTGTGCGGGTCAACCAGGTGTTGGGGTCCACAGGTAGCTCAGGAAAGTGCTTGGCCCATCTGAGATCTTCAGTGTGTTTCTCCTCAGGAGCCGTCTGGGCCGCCCCCAAACCCCTTCCGGAGCAATCCCAAAGCCTGGCGACCAGGATGAGGTGTTCCCGGCCCATGCAGACAGCGGTGGGCCTGGCTGCCATGCTTGGTATCTTCACTCTCTTCCTCCTCAATCTGCAGCTGTCACCACCTCCCTGCGGGGGCCCGAAGGAGCCGCTGGCCAGCCCTACGGCTCTGACCTGGCCCCCTCCGCCCTCCCACCCTCGGCCCGCCCCCTGCCGGGCCAATACCTCCATGGCTGAGCTGCGGGACTTCAGCGAGCAGCCACAGCACGTGCGCGACTTCCTTCTGCATAGACACTGCCGCGACTTCCCGCTACTGCAGGACGTGTCGCCAGCCAAGTGCGCCCAGCCAGTCTTCCTGCTATTGGTCATCAAATCTTCACCCAGCAATTATGAGCGCCGGGAGCTGGTGAGGCGCACGTGGGGCCGAGAGCGGAAGGTGCAGGGCGTCCAGTTGCGCCGCCTCTTCTTGGTGGGCACCGCCTCCCAACCGCTGGAGGCCCCCAAGGTCAACAGGCTGCTGGCGATAGAGGCACGGGTACACCGTGACATCCTGCAGTGGGACTTCCACGACACCTTCTTCAACCTCACGCTCAAGCAGGTGGGCCGGTGGGATGGGGGTCGGGGGGCTCACCTGATCAGGGCCACCTGTCTTTCCTGCCCAGGTGGCCACCACCTCCTCTGAGGGGCCCAGGGGACCAGCAGACCCCCCACACCACCACCCCCAACGTCCTCATGGCGATCTGAAGTACTTTTCCTCAAGGGGAGGCAGAGAGAAAGGGCAGGGTGTCACGATGATACAAGCCTGACTCTAGGGGCCGGATTACCCCTGTTCAGACTCTGTGTAGTTCTCGATGATGGTTCACCTCTCTATGCCTCAGTTTCCTCCTCAGGGAAATTAGAATGTTAATTGGACTCACCCACTTCTGAGAAATGCTGTGAAGATTACATGAGATGATATTTAGAAGGCACCTGGACCAGTGCCAGAAGCTCAAATAACAAGGGCAATGGAATGGGAGGAGGGGGACGCTGAACAGTCCACATCCTGTTTATTTGGTCAGTTCGGTCCCCTCATGATGCCGGTGTGCAGTAGGTGCTCAATAAAGATGGTTTTGATGGCTAAGAACCCCTGAGAAACAGAGAGAATCCACAGGCAGAGGAGGAATTGGAGGTTCTAAGGACCTGCCCAGGTGGGGGGTGGGCGGGGAGCAAGCTGAGTAGAGACCCCACACAGGTTCCTGCTCCTAGTACAAGTCTGGGTACAAGACCTTGAGCGGCTACTTCTGTGTTATGTGACCTGGCTGAAGGCACTTTCTTTATTTCCTCATCTGTAAATGGGATTGAAGACCACATCTGCTTTGAATCCCTATTGCAACAACTGCAGGAGACAGATGTGGTCTTGTCCCTGAGGACAGTGCCCAGCAGGTAGCAAAGGTTATTATGTAGCAAACTAAAGCCAAGGCAAGCAGAGGGCCAGGACCTCTCAACATGCCACGTTCTTAACACAAAACACGAAAGCATGGGGTAAACATCAATTTGACAAACATGAATCCTGCCTTGTGAAGCATTGAGCCCACACTGGGGAGATGACATGCATACGAGACACAGTCCCCACCCAGGGGGAACACTGCGTCTGGTTGGGGAGGTAGATGTCCAGTGACAATCGTGCAAGTAATTATGTAACAGCAGGGCCTGGATAGGCAAAGTGGGAAGGAATAGCAATAAATGTAAACGTGACAGTTTTCCAAGTACTCCTTGGTACTTTATAGAACATTGTCTCTGTGGATCCCCAACAAACCTGGAGGCAGATCCTGAGATGAGACCTGACTGGAAAGTTGGAAACTGAGGCACAGAGAGTAGCAGTTAGTTGCTGAGGTCACCTCACAGAGTGGAGCCTCACACCCAGGCGGGGTGGACCAAGGGACACATCCTCATCTGGGTTTGCTGGGCTGGGGCAGTGGACAGGAACCGGAGGCTAATCGGCCCAGCCCTTGAGCCCACGTGCCCTGTCCACCTGCCTGCAGGTGCTCTTCCTACAGTGGCAGGAGACTCGGTGCCCCAATGCCAGCTTCTTGCTCAATGGCGACGATGACGTCTTTGCACACACAGACAACATGGTCTCCTACCTGATGGGCCACAGTCCTGATCACCATCTCTTCGTGGGGCACCTGATCTACAATGTGGGCCCCATCCGGAACCCCTGGAGCAAGTACTATGTGCCAAAGATAGTGACACAGAAAGAGCACTACCCACCCTACTGCGGGGGTGGTGGCTTCCTGCTGTCCCGTTTCACAGCTACTGCCCTGCGCCGGGCCAGCCACACCCTAGACCTCTTCCCCATCGATGACGTCTTCCTGGGCATGTGCCTGGAGAAGGAGGGCCTGAAGCCTGCCTCACACAGTGGTATCCGCACGGCTGGCGTTTGGGCCCCCTCGAACCGCCTGTCCTCCTTTGACCCCTGCTTCTACCGGGAGCTGCTGCTGGTTCACCGCTTCTTGCCATACGAAACGCTGCTCATGTGGGACGCACTGAGCCAGCCCAACATCACCTGTGGCAGGCGAGTGCACATCCACCCGGGGGATGGCTTGGCCCTCAGCCTCTAGGCTCCCATCTCCACTTCCATAGGAAGGGGCAGTGTTGTCCTCCCAGGAAGCTGAGACCTTTGTCCTCCTAGGGCCTGGCGAAGTGCTAGGGAGGCTTTGCTGAGTGAATAGCTTTGCTGGCAAACCCCTACACATCCTTCTAAACCCACCCAGTGCTGCTTAGACCCTGTTATATCATCCTTCCTACACTCTCAGCTGGAGAGACCATCATCTCTCTCGCCATGGCAGCTAGTGGTAGAAGCACTTCGACTGGGGTTCCAACTGCTGCTGCGGCTTCCAGCCCAGTCGAGTCAAGGTCCCACACCACAGCCCCAGCCTTGATCATGGGCTGGACCGTACTTGGGGGCCAGCCTCTCCTTGGTAGTGAACCTGCGGTGGTTTAATTATGGGTGAGTTTGGGCCATGGTTCAAAGCCAATTGGGAATTCCTGGGTTCACATGCAGCTGAAGAGAGAAGTGTTTTTCAGTCTGGGGAAGGTTGGTTCGGTACCTGACCCCTTCCTGGGTCTTGGACCCCTGAGGGGGTGGGAGGGGCCAGAGAGGCCATGAATTGGACTGCCCTCTCCCTGCCTGTGGTATTAAGTGCTCTACTGGTGGAAGGATTGGGCAAAGGAGGAACAGCTGTCTGTCTCAGCCAATTGGGACTCAACATCTAGAGTCCCTGGCAGGACCCAGCTCCCCACACCTCGGCTCCCCAAGAACTCAGGGAACATTATTGGGATCAGAGGGGTCTTCACTGGGCCCGAGGCCAGCATATCCACTCACCCCAGTGCCCAGAGAATGGGGAGGTTCAGGTCATTGAGTGGCCCTGAGCTCTTGGGACCCAGGGCCCCAGGGCCCCAGAATTAGGACTGGGGAGATCCAAGCAAACTGGTGACCCCCAGCCCTGCGGGCCGGGGACAGATGTCTGGGACTTGGGCCTCCCAGGCATTGGGGTGGTGGCAGGGGTCAACTCATACAGCAGAGTGCAGACTGGAGAGTGGGTCCTCAGGGAATAAAAAGTTTTGTGAAGACCTGGAGGTCTTTTTTTTTTAATGTGATTTATAGGTTTTAACTCAGACCAATCTACATTTATTTGTAAAAGTCTCATTTTCAGTAGAAAATACTCATATACACCAATGGATGAAGTGGGACTGCAGGTGTCTCTGTCAGGTAGCTCTGACCTCACCCCACCCCTGCTCAAACACCCGCCAGAATTCCCAATCGCCCAAGACTGATTCTCACTGCCAGCTTGACAGCAGGCTCAGGAGAGAGAGGCACAGGGTGAGTCTATTCCTACCCGGGCCTGTCTAAGCCTCCTGCTTCCAACAAGACTCCTTCCCAACCGCTCCCAACCTCCCCCCACCTCCCTGGTTCACCTCCTCCTACTAGGACTGTGGTTCCCTGTCTTCTGTCCTGACTCCTTCTCTCCCTTCTTTATTTATTGTGTACCTACTGTGTGCTGCACACTTTGCCCTGTACTCTTTCTCCCAGCCCCATAGGAAGGGTCAACAAATACGGACCCACCTTATAGCGAGCTGGTCATATCATACACCCCCGTCTCAGGATGAAGGCAGGATATGAGTGAGACTGGTCAGAGTTGGATCAATAATATGCACTGTGACTGATTCAGACATTCATGTGTGTGTCCACCATTAAGTGGGCCTTAAGTGACATTAAAGCTCTCCGTGGGTCTTGATAGATACCTGGATTCAAATCTTGCACTTGGCCACTCCTTCCCTGTCTGACCTTGGCAAGCAGTCATCTACCTAGGTTTTGGTTTCCCCACTTTGTGTTGTGATGACTCTCAAATTGTTACCAAGCTCCTGGAAATGTCAGTGGGTCCATGGCTGCCAGGGGCCAAGCACACGTGAGTGCTGACCCAGGCTTGTCCCTTTTTCTTGAGAAAATGCAAAAAGCTGTTTTGAATTCTGCAGGAATTTTATTTATTTACTATTGGAGAGAGGGGGTGTAACAAATGCAGAGAGGGCAGCTCCTGGGGCTCCTCAGAGGTGAGGACATTTGGCTCTTAGTGTCTGGCATCTCCGTAAAACCAACGCTCCTCCAAGCTAGGGTTGGGTATGTTTTATTCCCCAGTTAGCCCCACAGAGAATAGGTGACCAAGGTGAGGTGGTGAGTGCCCCATCCCAGGAGGTAATCAACAATGTACCCCCCAGATGTGGGGCTTTATGGTGCTGTGTGGCTTCAAGAGCTCACCAGACCAGACCTAGGTCTCTAGCTCCCCCGATGCCATGCCCCAGGAGGGCTCAATTGGGACAGAGGGTCAGCAGATCTTGCCGAGTGCAGCCGCTGAGGCAGCAGTGGCGGGCAGGGTTGGTGGCAGCTGCCCGGCGGTGGTGGTAATGTTGAGAGGCCTGGGCCCGGGGCTGTGGTGCAAGTACCAGCATGGGGTCCCTGTCAGCCACCAGCCCATGGAGGAGATGTTGTCCTTCCAGCCATTGCAGCAGCTCACCTAGAGACAGAGTACAGTTTAGCATAGATTGGGGAACCCAGAGGAGCCCGCACACCGTGTACACATCCCTGTATGCTCACATCCCACTGCGTGTCCCACCAAAGGCTCGTCATGCAGACAAATAGAAAGTGAGTGCTTATTAAGTGCCCACTGCGTACCGGCCACAGATTTAATCCCCAACCCAGGTGTGTACACTCCTGACCCATGCTCACACTCAAGTCCCCAGCTGTGCAGACTCCCAGGTGCCACCCATCACATGGACGCACAGACACTTCACAGAGCAGAAGACGGCAGGGGTAACGTGACACATACATGCGCACGGGTATGCAGGCAGTGGTCACACACGGACACACACAATCCCTGGGTGAGCACACACAGCGCATACCCTCATCCTCCCTTCCCAGTCCCCCCACCTGCCACGTGCGCCTCTGTACACGCATCTGCACCTGTGTCACACAGACCAACGCCGGCACACAAACGTGTTTTACGCTTTCTACACCAGCACCAGGACGAGGGTGAGGAGAGCAAGCACTGGCCTTGGTGCACAATTTAAGGGAGCGCCCACACTCAACGATCAAATTTTAATACAATATTTTTAAAAATCAAAATTAATGCAAAAGTGCATGAAGCTCAAAATACTGAAATGGTAAATAAAGACGGGATCTGACCATTCATTTTCAAGACTGCCTGGTTTCGCTCTCCTTGCACCGGCTCCCCACGGAGGAGGAGAGAGGGGGGTGGTATCCTCTGTGGATTTGCACACACTGCTCAGCCGGCAGATGAACCCCCGTCCACATATGCAAACCCACCCTTGTCCTCGACGCCCACCTGCGCTCCGTGCACCTGCCCCACTTAGAAACCCAGGAACACAACCCCCACTCACGGTCGCCGCCTGCCACAGGCCTCCTGGTCTCGAGGGACCAGCGCGGGCCCCCGCACACGCGCACCAGTGCGCGGACAAAGTGGTGGCCACACAGCTTCTCCCGCGCCTCCGGGGCAGGTGCGTGGGCCAGCGCCAGTGCCAGGGCAGGGCCCAGCAGCACTAGTGCCCAGGGAAGCAGACGGGGGTCCATGGTGGCAGGAGGAGCCAGGGGCCTCTACTGCACCCCTCCCTTATAGGCGCCCAGCCTGCCCCAGCTGGGGACCTTGAAGGGGGGGCTGAGCATGCTGAGGGAGGGCCCAGGGAGAAGGTCAAGGGAAGGGGCAGGGCCAGTGCAGTATAAGCCCTGACACTGGGTTTTCTCTTTTTTGTAATGTGAGTGCCGGACTTAAGTTTGGCTTCTGGAGGCAACCACTTCCACAACAGGCCAGGCTGCTGACTAGATAAAGTGCCAGGCGATCTTCCCCCCTGAGGCTCCCCTGTTTTAGAGATGCTGGTTGATTTTGATAACTGACGATTTGGACCACTTTTATCCTTCACACTTTAAATTACTGCTCTCGTGTTTTAAATTCACCAATAAAGGATGAGTCTGTGAAACCCTATGTGGGGACAGAGCCCCAAAAAGCAGTTTTCAAGCTCTCAGCCTCACATAGAAAGGTGCTGGCTCAGGTAGTAAATAGCCATCAACTGTGATCAAATGGCCATCAGCTGTGGCTAGTTGGCCGTCAGCTGTAACTAGTGAGCCATTAGCCATGAATATAACTGCCGTGGCTAGGCTAGCAGAAAAAGGGGGGAGCTAGCAAGAAGATGGTGGCTGAGCCTGCAAGCGGCACAGTGAGGGTTGAGAATTGTGTTGCTCCTGGTTCCTGTGTCTCCAACCCAGCCGCCAGCGAGAGTATAGTGGTGTGACTCCCCTACCTATGGCTCCGTGGGTGTTCCTTTTTGGCCTCACCATGTCCTGCGTTCTTATGTGGGGAGTGGGACCAGAGACCCCGCATGACACCCTGCGTGACACATGGCGAAGTCGGCAGGATCCCCTGCACTACACATGGCGCAGCGAGCAGGGTACGGTGTCGGCCAAAGCTCCCCGAAGGGCAGTGGAGCAGTTTGTGCATATGAACACTCAGTCTCAGGAAGACCAGGAGGAGCAGCTGCCGGAGAGCTGGAACCCCGTGGAGGGGTGGGAAGACATGGACGGTTCCCCAACCAGCAAAGGCCAGAGAAAGCGAAGGTCGTTGCGGCCCTGTGAGCTGGGAAGTGCTTGCTGAGGCAGCCCGGATGCAGGTCTTGTAGTCCTAGGAGGAAACGCTTGCTGAGTCCTCCGTGGGAGCTGAGGGTGAGGTCAAGGTCATCCCTCACCCCCAGGACAGCCCTGGCAAATGACTATGGACTATGGGGAATTGCCTTCCATCCCTAATTTAATGGACAGCTTGACTATTTGTTTGGGAACATACCACCATGTAATGGAACTGGCGGATATTTGCTTTTGTGTCTTGACCGGCCGCCATCGAGAATATGTAAGCACCTTGACTGTGAGCCGCTGTTGTTCCAGCACGGTACCCTGAGAGGCCCAGAGAGAGTGGCAGTGCCCTGAGAGGCCCTCGCTGTGTCCAGGAAGTCTGGCTGTGTCCAGAGAGAGTGGCAGTGCCCTGAGAGGCCCTTGTGTGCCCAGGGAGACTAGTGGTACCCTAAGAAGTCCAGGAAGTCTGGCTGTGCCCAGAAGTACTGGTGGTGCCCTGAGAAACCCTGGCTGTGCCCGGGGAGACTAGTGGTACCCTAAGAAGTCCAGGAAGTCTGGCTGTGCCCAGAAGTACTGGTGGTGCCCTGAGAAACTCTGGCTGTGACCAGAGAGCTTGGCTGTGTCCAGGAAATAGCATTCACCTCCAGGCTCCTCGCACAGGGCCCCTTGCGGAAGACGCTTGTTGCGTAGATTGAGGCGAGAGCCTGTAGGGGTGAAGTGTGGGGACAGAGCCCCAAAAAGCAGTTTCCAGGCTCTCGGCCTCACATAGAAAGGTGCTGGCTCAGGTAGTAAATGGCTGTCGACTGTGATCAAATGGCCATCAGCTGTGGCTAGTTGGCAGTCAGCTGTAACCAGTGAGCCATTGGGCACTAATATAACTGCCGTGACTAGGCTAGCAGAAAAAGGGGGGAGCCAGCAAGAAGATGGTGGCTGAGCCTGCAAGCGGCGCAGTGAGGGTTGAGAATTGTGTTGCTCCTGGTTCCTGTGTCTCCAACCCAGCCGCCAGTGAGAGTATAGTGGTGTGACTCCCCTACCTATGGCTCCGTGGGTGTTCCTTTTTGGCCTCACCATGTCCTGCGTTCTTATGTGGGGAGTGGGACCAGAGACCCCGCCTGACACCCCGCACGACACATGGCGAAGTCGGCAGGATCCCCTGCACTACACCCTAGCTCCCCCATCCTTTACCCAATAAAAGCAGAACCCCAGGCCTGTGCATGTTCTCTCTCTCTCTACCTGCCACCTCACGGTGTGGACCCAGGTGTGCTGTGTCATTTCCAGGCCTTGTAGGAAATAAACCTTTTTTTCCCCCCAAAGTTAATTGATGGTTCCTGAGGAAGGGTGTCTTGCAAACATAATGAGAAGCACAGGGGCTGGTCCAGCCACAATGTTGGTTATTAATAGGCTGAGACCAGGCACAAAACAGCGAGGATCTGTCTCTCTGGGCCAGTGTTGGGTGTACATCTCTTAGGTATATATCCCCCAGGTGGACTGCTGGCTCTTCATTATTATTTTTTAAACCATCTGAAATAAGTGAAATAGATAAGTAGAAATAATAATTCCACAGCGTGGTGGCCATCCAGCCAACTGAGACCAAGGACATCCAGAAGCTTGTCCTGATTGCTGTACGCAAAAGGAAACTAAGGCTCAGAGCGGGGACCCCATGCTTGCCCAAGGTGGCAGGAGGCTAGGCCCTGGGGCTGGCGGTGCTGGCCAGCTCTGCCTCTCCCACCTCAGGGTCCCGTGATGGGCAGAGACTGGAGGGCCCAGAATAAAGCTGGCTACATTTGCTCAGCACCTACTGGGTGCCAACCTGGTGCCCTTGGAGGGCTTATGACCTTGTTTTACCAAGAAGGGAAACTAAGGCAGAGGGAGGGGATGATACTCCACCCGAGGTAGAAGAGAGCCTGAGCTGAAAACCTCCTCTTGCTCGAGCAGCCCCACATGGCCCCTCCCTCCGGCTCTTCACCAAAGCAAGCGGCTTTTCCCGGGCTGAGAGAGTAGGCACAGAGAGCTGTCTCTTGTCTCTGCCCTGCTCTCTCTCTCCCTCTCTGTCACTCGCCATATCTTTCCAGCAGTCCTGAGGGGCACAGTCCCGAGGGGACTGGCTTGGCCTCTCTCACATTGGACCCCTCCCCACAGCCTAGCTCTACCAACTCAGCCTTGCCCTCTGACCCCGCACAGAGCAGCCTGTTCCTTCCACCCACCAAAAGCCTGTAATCAGCTCCCCAGGACAGAGCCAAGGCCAGCAGCTGGGACTTGGGGGAGGGCTTCTGTCCTCCAGGGACCCAGCCAATGCCCCACCATGCTGTCCCTCCTCCCCTAGCCTGCCCTGAGACCCCCCAGTGTGGCCCCTAGGGGTCACTGTCCCCCAGCCCCAACCACATTCCTTCCCAGCTCATATACGCCCAAGGTTCCCCATCACCCAAGTCCAGCAACAAACCATCCCTTCCACTGAGCTCCTTTATTCATTCAACAAACACCCCAGGGTCCCCTCAGTGCCCACATCAGCCAAACCCCCATGGAGTCCCCAGGTCGGAGGACACAGAGCTGGACAGTCACCACCCTAGTCCTAAGGTCAGAGGGAAGCGCAGGGCTGGCAGGGAGTAATGGGAGCTCACCAGGGAAGGCTACAGGGAGGTGAGAGCTGGGGTTCTGAGAGAATAAGAGCTTTCCAGGGAGACTAAGTGGCAGAAAAGCCTTGCAGGCCGGTGAGGGCTGGTGGGGGCTTAAACTGCGTAAGTCTCTCCAGAAGTTGACTGCACAGCTGAGGGACCAGCCCTATGGAACGGAGACACAGAGAAGGGAAGAAACCTGCCCATTGTCACATAGCAAATAAGTGGCAGCACTGTGGGCTCCAACAATCTCTGTACCCTGAGCCTCCTCCTCTCACCATGCTGTTCTTACTAAGAATGCCTTTCACTTCCTCAATTGCTGAAAAGCTTCTGGCAGGCTCCAGGGTCATCAATGCCCGACCCTCTGGTCAGGACAGGAAGGGCCCCAGTGTAAGGCAGGGAAACAAGCCCTGGGGACAGTCAAGTACAGTTAGAGTGGACTGGGACCCCAACCTCTCTTGGCCCCTCACACAATCCCAGGCACACTTGCTTCCCCCAAAAGTGAATTACCAATCAGAGCAGCTGCTCTTGTCCTTGGTTTCCTCCAGCAAAAGCAGGATGGGGGAACAGAAGCCTGAGATCACATATTTAAAGTGACATCATTTCTCTGCTGGAAATGAGACAGGTAGACATCCTCTGAGAGAATGGGAAGATGGGAGGAGTTTAAATGTGGTCCCTCACTTCTGGGGGCAGGACTCAGTGGGACCCATCGAGGCATCTGTCTTGAATCTTTACAAGTTCCAAAGGCCACGAGGCTGCTATTACTCGGCAAGCCAGAAGGGGTGCCCCCCCCAGCCCCGCCAGATGCAATGTCATTTGCCGCATGCGGGGTCTCCATGAAGCACAAGGCCTAGAGAGGGGCAGCTCCCAGCCCAAAGTCACACAGCCAGTCCATGGAGACCAGAACCCGGAGGTCTGTATGTAGGAGACGTAAAAATAACAGTGAGTGGAGTCCTCTCTCCAGACGAGCAGGGAAGGTAAGCATCTCATGCCTCTGAACGCTACCCCCGACTTCCACTCCACAGCGCATCCAGCTGGGGGCCCAGGGCACTGAAGGACGGCCGGTCTTGCGGGCTAGGAGCCCAGCACAGCTTCATGAGCTCATGAACCTGAGGGTGTAGGAGACAACAGGGTCACACGAGAGTGGTAGGAAGGACATGACTCCGGTCCAGTTTTAAAATATACTTAGACTCCATCCCTCCCCTGCTCCAAAGCCTCCCATGGCTCCCTATGGATCTTAGAGCAAAATCTCACCCCCCTCCCCTGCCTCCTTCCCTCCATCACCTCCTCTCTTGTTTCAAGCAGCCTCCAATGAGAGGCTCAGCTAATGCTGAGAGGATGGATGCTCCATCCTCCACTGAGAAAGCCCTCTGCCCGCTCTCCCCGGGGGTGGGCTCCTTCTTCTCCAGACCCCACCCCATCTAAGAGACCCTCCCTGCCTACCCTTCCTCCGTCACTCCCCCCCTGTTCATCTCCTTCCAGACACTGATCACCACCAGAATGTTCTTGTTAGCTTCTGCTGGTTTCCGAGAGGACCCTTGTTGGTCCCCAGCACCAGCACACCATCCAGCACATAGTCGGGGCTCCATACATGTTTATGGCCTGAGTGCCACAAATGATTTTAGGAACTAATTTATGAATGACCACCTGCATGGCAGGAGCTTCCACAAAAGTTATGATGATACACAGTCAGTGTCCCCACAGTTCTATTAAGTACTGACTGTGTGTCAGACTCTGAGCTGAGCACAGGATGGGCGTTAACCCCTCTGTTCCTCCCCCACCTTATAAAGCACTGTTATTCCCATTTTGGAGATGCTAAACTGAGGCTCTGAACATGTTGGTGACTTGCCAGACAGTGAGAAGGCAGCAAAGTAGAGGCCAGCAGGAATTCTCAACCAAGAGACAACGTGGTGGAGAGATCCAGAGAGGCCAGCAGGGTTGCCCACCACCCCAGAGTGGGAAATGGAGGGAAACCCTCCAGCTCTCACCTCACCAGGGCAGGCTGGAGGCGCGGGCAGCCTCTGGCCCTCCGCCAGCAGGTCCAGGAGGCGGCAGAGAGCTGGGACATCTCTCTCACATCCCATCATTCGCAAAAACTCCTGGGGCCAAGGGGGAGAGCCCATGGTGGGGACGAGCATTCAGGGTTGGAGGGGGAGGGGCGTCCCATGTTTGGGAGGGTAAGCCCTAGTGAAGGGAGAGAAGGGCTCACCCGTGGTGGGGGGTGGGGATCTTCCGTGACGGAAGGGGCTGCCTGCGGGGTGGGGGTGGTCAGCCATAGTGAAAGGGGGAGGGGGAGAGCTCTGGGGACCCAGGGCGCCAACTCACGGCGGAGGGGCTGCAGCTCTTGTCGCTGTAGGTGAATAGCTCGTACAGGACGACCCCGAAGCTCCAGACGTCTGACTGGCGCGAGAAGATGTTGTCTGAGAGGGACTCCGGGGCATACCTGCAAAGGACGGGGCAGCTGTGGGCTGTGGGTCAGGCAGAGGACGGGAAACCAGCAGCCCTGGGCTAGGGGAGCGGTCCAGGGAAGGTGGGGCTGAGAAGATCAGTCCCGGCTGGGTCAGTCTCAGTTTCCCTGACTGTGGGATGGGGGTGATTCTCCAACCCAGTGGCCTGCTGGGGTTGGACCTAGTGGGGGTGGGGAGGGGCAGGGCGGAGCCAGGGCTGTGGGGGGAGGGGCAGGGCTGGGATTGGGTCCCCACCAGAAGATAGGGCTCTGGCCCGGCTCGCGGACAACGTAATAGTCTTTGTCCAGCGGCAGCAGCTTGGCGAGGCCGAAGTCGGCAATCTTGACATGTGTCTCGCTCTCTACCAGGATGTTACGCGCTGCCAGGTCTCGATGCACGCACCGGCAGGAACCCAGGTACTCCATGCCCTGCGGGCAGACATGGGGTATAGACCCCAGGATGACCCGGCAGGGGCCCCCCCCGAGCCTGACCTGGAATCCAAACGCAACCCAGACCCCACGCCTAACCCCACCTCTACCCCATCCTGTACTCCAGTCCTGATCTCAGCCCTAACTCAGCCCCACCTCCAACCTGATCCGGACCCCAGACGTCAACCCTCAGTCTTCCCTCGAAACTCTACGCTGACCCATGCCCAAGGCAAGCAGCCAGCTCGGCGAGGCGCCGCAGGTCCCGGAGCGGCCGCCCCCCACCTTGCAGATCTGCGAGGCGTAGAGAAGCAGACGGCTTGCGTCGAGGCGCGAGCGGTGCCGCTGCAGGAAGTCGCGCAGGCAGCCGCTGGGCAGGTACTCCATGACTAGCCGCAGGCTCTGGCGGCCTAAGAGGCAGAGGAAGCGGGAGGAGTCACCACGGGACCCAACTCTATCTGCTCCCCTCCCCATTCTTCCTCCGGTTCAGAGTGGGACCTTGGGTTCTTCCGGGACTCAGTATTGCTTTCAATAAAATGGGAAGGCAACAATAACACTTATCGCTAATATCTCTTGAGTACTTTCTACCATATACGTTGATTCATTGAAACCTCATAATGACCCGTTTTTCAGGTGGGGAAATTTATACTCAGAGAGGTTAAATCACCTGCCCAAGGTCGCCCCCACTGCTAAGGGATAGAGCTGGAAGTCCAACCCCCTGGTGAGTCTGAATCTGGATAAACAATGAAGAGTCCATAGCGTCCCTCTGGTGTTCACAGACCACCCCAAAGACGTCATGTGGGGTTTGAAGACCACTCGTTTGGGAAGGGACAAACCTGGGCCGTAGCTGACGCCGCGGTACTTGACAATGAAGTCACTGTGCAGGGCTTTGAGGATGTGGATCTCCCGCTGGAAGTCCCTCTGCTGGTCTGGCCCGCTGTGCTGCAGCTGCTTCACAGCCACCAGGGCGCCTGTGTTGTCTCCCAGCGGGTCATAGCGGCATAGTTCCACGCTGCCAAAGTTGCCCTGAGGGACAGCGGGGTTGGTGTCCATGTACTTGGGTGCTGCTCCGCCCACCCCCAGCCCAGCCCACCTCACCTTGCCCAGCTGTGAGATGTATTTGAGGTGTCTCTCCTCAAAGATGGTAGGGTCCTGGCAGGCGTAGAGCTGGGCACCATTCCACAGCTCATCACGAGGTGCCAGAGTACCAGGTGTGGGGTCTGAGAGGAGCTCATAATCTGGGGGCCACAGGCAATGCGTGAGCAGCGTATGGGGCCCATCAACTCTCTTCCACACCCTAGTCTCCTGCCAAATGAACTGCCTGATGCACCCCAGGCATGGAACACACCTTCTCAGCTGACTTGCTATGGGGCCTCCATCTGCATGCTTACCCTCTCTGTGTATTATGGCAGGGCTACTGCAAGCCAAAGGGGACATTGCAGGGACTAGAAAAGGATGTCCCTGGGCCAAAGCAGCTCCCTTAGGCAGTGCACACCCTGTACAACTACACATGGCTATGGAGACCGAAGGGCCTTCCCAGACTCCACTGCGGTGACTCGTGGTCACATGACTGAGCTCAGGCTGATGGGGGAGATGCGCTGGGTACCCCTTCAGGCCGACCCCATGGAAACCTAGCATGGAACCCTCCACACTCTCTCTCGTCTGCAGAGGATCCAACAGAGACCTGAGGCCATGGGATGGGTGGAGCCACAAAGGGAAAGGCGCCTGTTGACCTGGACACCCTCACTGAATGAGAACTAAACACCCATCATGTTCAATCTTGAGCTCAGCAGCCTGCTTGTTACAGCAGCTGTCAAGGCCACGCTGACTGTTAAAGTCACCAACACTCCAATCGTGCCAGGCACACAGCCTGGGCTCTGCTTTCACTGGGCCCAATATGACACGCCAGCCCTGCCCACCCTTCCTGGCCCAGGGGGCACCTGATGTGATAAGGTTGTTCAGATCACGGATGACGGCACGGAAGGAGGGCCTGTGGCCTGGCTCATAGGCCATGCATTGTTGGATTAGGAGGGCCAGCTCCATCCACTTGGGGGCAGGCAGCTGCTGTTGATCCTCGTAAAACTGGAGCTTCTGAGGGCAGGAAGAGGGGCTGGTCACCGCTGGTGCACCCTCAGAAGGTGCAGAGCTCCCCAGACCTGCCCACCCTCCCCAAGCTGGACCTTAGTCCATCCTTCTGTCAAAGGGGGGCTCTGACCTTGGCAGGATCCAGGGTACTGACTGGCATCGTGACACCGCTGAATACCTCCCAGACTGTGGCACCGAAGCCCCACTTGTCAGCTTCCAAGCCAAGTGTCCGGGCCTCCTGGAGACACTCAGGGGCCACCCAGGGGATCCTGTCAGTGAGCACTGGGGGTGGGGATTGTGTCAGGGATTGCTCCCTTGCCCCACAAGACCCCTTCCTCCTCCAGCCCTCCACACTTACTCTCCAGGCTGAGCACAGTGGGGCTTACACCAGGATCACTCAGCTTGATGAAGGGTGGGCTCCCATCAGCCCCCTCCCGAGCCAGGAGCACCTTCCGGGCTGAGACATTGCCATGAGGGAGGCACTTGTCCTCCTAAGTGGGCCAGGCATAGGGAAATGCCAGGAAAGGTTTGATGAGTGAATATGCTAGCTCGCAACTCCTACACATCCTTCAAAGCCCAACTGGTACTGCTCAGACCATATTCCAGAATCTTCCCTAGATTACTGGCAGCCTGTCTGGCCTCCTCTAATCCACCCCCTATGACCTATGTCCCTCTGCTTCGTAAATCCTGCTCACCCACCCTGGGGCTCCCCATTGCCTACAGGATAAAGTCAAAGATCCTCAGCCTGGCATTCAAGGCCTTGCTCATTCTTCCCAGGAGCTCTCTTCCACACCCTGGTCTCCTGCCAACTGAATTGCCTGATGCACCCCAAACATGGAACACACCTTCTCAGCTGCAGGTCTTTGCCCAGGCTGTTCCTTCAGCCTGACATGTCCTCCTTCCTTTCGCCTCTTGATGAACTCCTACTCAACCTTCAAAGCCACAGCCTTTCCCCCACCAGCCTCATTGCTCACTACTCCCCAGGGATATCCACAGATGACCAGCTGTTCCCTTCTGGTTACACCTCTGAGCCTGTACATATACTGTCCCCTAGTCCAAAATGTTCTCCCCTGGTACCCCTGCCATATTGCTATCCATACTACAGAGACCACACTCAATTCCCCCTCCTGTCTGTGAAGAGAAGGTGGAGCAGGCAGAGGAGCACTCACCAGATAGTTGAGAGCATAGGCCAGCTGTTTGATCACCTGCAGCTTCCAGCTGGCCGGCACCAGGTGGCCGCACTTGCGTAGATATGTGTCTAGAGCTCCCAGATGCACAAATTCCTGCACCATGATGCCTGGTGGCAGCCCAGGGAGGAGCGGGGTTGGGAGGTAGGACTGCATCGCCTTCGGCAGGCTCTGCCTCCACCTCACCCTCAGGGGTTCCTTGAACTCTCCACTCTGACTGTTCCCTCCGCTGCTCCTCCATCCTTACCCCACTCCCCTCTCCAACCTTCCCACTTCCATCTCAGAACTATCTGCCTGATATGCCTGGAAGGTCCTGAGCTCTCTCTGCATCTCACTTCCAGCCCTTTGTATGTTCCATATCTTCCGCCTTGAACACCCCTCTTTCTTCTTTGCCCTAATTCCTACTTATCTTCACCTCCCCAGAACCACTGTCTGACCTGCAAGCTGGGAGTAGTGGCCCCTGACCACCCCTGGTGGCCTGCATTGTCCCCAATCAGAAACGATCATTTATCACCCTGCCAGCCTGTCATATTCTCTGCTGTGTGCCCCACTCCTGGCACAATTTGGGCTGAACTAAATGGATGGAATGGAGGCTTGGAGAGGCAACGTGGCCCATGCAAAGCTTCAGAGGGGGTACACAGTGAAGGAACATTGGAACCAAGGTCTGTCTGGCTTGAGAGTTCTGGGGGCTGGGGATTGGTTAGAGCCTGGCACTGCTGCCCAAGGAGTGATGATTGAGGGGCATGGGGATAGGGTGGTGGCCCCTGTATGTTTATTTCTAATGCTGCATGGATAGGCTCAGTGAGGCAGGTCAGGGGTGGGGCATGGGGGTCTCACTGTCTCCAGCCATGCATACGCCATGAAGCAACACGAGATGCTGGTACGACACTTGGTTCATCAAGCTCGCCGCTTCCAGGAATGACTGGGGAGGTGAGGAGGGAGAGAAGATGCATGGGTTCTTCCCATTCCAGGGTCCAACCAGGGACCCCGAACTTGCTGCTCACAAACATGCCTGAGGAGGCCTGGCTCCAATCTCCTCTGGCCCTGGAGCCCACCGTGAGTGCACACAGGACTCTGTATCGTGATTTTCTGACGGCAGCTGGAAGACCCCACTGTGATCTACCCCAAGTCTCTTACAGAGAAGTGGGAGATTTGGGGGTTGAGAAGGGCTCAAGCCTTCCCCTGTGTGGCCCAGCCCCTCGGAGGCCTCCATCTACGTCACTCCCCTCTCCTTTGATCACTCCTCTCTGGCCCACTGGCCTCCTTGCTGTTCCTTAAATGTGCCAGGCTCAGTCCTGCCTCAGGACCCTTGCACTGGCTGTTTCAGCAGTCTGGTGTACTCTTTCCTTTGCATCTAAATTCCCACAACGCTTCTATATTTCATTGTTTAGAGATGCTGTGGCTACATGTCTGTGTTTTCAAATGTCTCTGACTCCACGACCCTCTCTCCAGTCAACCCTGACCCCACAGGCCTGGTTCCCATTCACTCACCTCCATGCAGTTCTTATGTTTGGCATCTAACACTTTGAGCAGCACCTCCGTTTCCCGGGGCTCCCCGTCCACAACCTCGTGGCGACAGCCCCGGTAAATCTTGGTGAAGGACCCATGACCCAGGTTCTCATGCTTTAGGGTGAGAGGACAACAGGAGAGGTCAGTAAGGGGCTCTTGTGGGGTACGGGCCCCATTTCACAGTTGATGAATGAAACAGAGGCAGAGAGAGGTTACATCACATGCCTGAGGCCACACAGCAGAGGTGGATTTAGGCTGCGTCTCTGGATTTCAACTGAGGTCCCCCCACTTCCTGAGGCCCCTTACCCACTCCAGGCTTTCAGCGGGGATCTTGTGAAACGTCATCTGACTCAGCTGGCATCCCGAGTGGGGCTGAACAGGGGATGATGTGGGCGGGCTGCAACCTCTCCGGATGACAATCAGGTTGGACTTTTCTAAGAGGAGAAGGTGGAAGGAGAAAACCAGAGGTCAGAGGTGAAAGGCCCTCAAAGATTTGC
This sequence comes from Rhinolophus ferrumequinum, assembly GCF_004115265.2. Classification (NCBI taxonomy): domain Eukaryota; kingdom Metazoa; phylum Chordata; class Mammalia; order Chiroptera; family Rhinolophidae; genus Rhinolophus; species Rhinolophus ferrumequinum. Next base: position 50,824,638 of record NC_046301.1, read on the forward strand.
TCATTCCCTGTTTTAGCTTGGGGTCTCCCTCAGAAGCCGACCCTGAGATGAGGACTCCAGGGCACGTGGTTTATTTGAAAGGAGACTCCAAGAAGTCTTGTATGGGGTGGAGAAGTGAAACACAGAGGGAAGGAACCCTGCAGGGGGCGCCAATGAGCAACTAGCATTACGGGCAACAAACTCACACCTCAGAGTTGTCCCACGGGAGCGGTTTGTCTGAGAGTGAAATTACCCAGAGGAAAAGGCAAGAGATGGAGAGAGATTAAGTGTTTAGCGACATCCCTCAGATTCAGCTGTGCCTGGATCTAGCCATGCCTGAAGGCAGTCCTGTATACCATGAGCCAATAAATCACCTTTTCTTCCCTAAATCACTTTGACCTGCTGTTTCTGCCATTTGCCACACAAGAGTTGTGGCTAACACAGAATGGCAGGGCCCCAGATTGACTACTCAGCTCCCTCAGCTCCAAGAAGAGGATAGGCTCACCTTTGGGTCTAGGGGTGCAGCAGAAGGTGAGGTTCAGTGCAACCCCATCCACATGCAGCCCACCATCCCAGCAGGCAGCCAGGAGCTCTCGAAGACTGCTGTGTGGTCGGCCAAGGCCAGCCAGGGAGAAGGTTCCTGTGGGGTCGCACCGGATGAGGCAGCCCTTGTAATCAGGGCCCAGGGGGGTCTGCAAAGAGGAGTGGTCCCTGAGTGAGAGTAGGCGCAGCCTCCCATTCGCTTCCTCTTCCTTGAGCACCACAGGCTAATTTCAATCTCCAAGACTTTGCATACGCTATTCCCTCCACTGGGAATGTCTTTTCCCTCTCCTTCTTCAGGAAGCAAATGCTGACACATCTTTCAGGTCTCAGCTCAAATCTCACCTCCTCCAGGAAGCCCTCCCTCCCTCCTGACTCCTAGTGGTGGACTGACCTGGACACAGACAGTGAGGAGGAAGCTGTCGAAATCCTGAGGGCTGCGGCGTAGAACGTAGGAGCCAGGAAAGGAGCCCCTAGTCTTGAGCTTGTTGATCGCAAAATCCAGGCTTTGGGGAAATGTGGGAGGGAACCGAGAATTCAAGACAGAGAGAAGGATGCAGAGAAACCAAGCCAGACCTGGGTTCTAATCCTGCTCTCTCTGAAGCCCTGGGACCCTCACCACGTAACATTCCCTCCCATCCAGCCACCGCATATGTAAAATGGGCCAAAAGACGGGGTTCTACCTAGAAGATTAAACAAGGGGAAATGGCCCTGGGACCCCTGGAGTCAGAAGGAAGGAAATGGCTGCCCTGGGAAGCAGAAAGGAGACCCCAGCTTTACTGAACACTGCCTATGCACCAGGCGCTGTTGGAGCACTTGACCTCTTGTCCAAGGCTCCTGGAAGGCGAGGACACTGAGGCACGGAGAAGGGGCGTGACCAGGATTCAGACCCAGGTGGATCTGGCTGCTGAGGGCTGGCCTGGGAGGCGGGTCCTTACGTGATGGGGCCATGACACTGTTGGGCCACCTCCTCCAGCAGCCGCGGCGGAGCCACCTCCTTGCAGAAGTAGTGCTGAGAGTCGGTGGTCAGCCGGAAGTAGCCGTCCACTAGCGCCACGAAGGACAACGCGGCGGGCAGCCCCGGGAACTCAGCCTCCTGTAAGGGTCCGCATTAGCGCCCGCTGCGGTCCCCGCCCTCGGGTAAGGCGGGGAGTGGGGGGGTCCAACACCCACCAGGATCTGGTTGTCTGTCCTGGTGACAGTAACCAGGCGGTGCTCCCCGGCTGGGCCAACGCGTGGGGCCTGCTTGATGCTGATGTCCACAATTTCTGGAAAGTCGCAGAAGGGTTGGAAGACCTGGGGTGGGGGGAGAGTGAGGTTGGGAATCCCACTCCCTCAGAGCCTTCAACCCCTCTTAGAAGGAAACCTGAACCCCACCAACCCATGACCATGAGCCCCGCCCCTCTCAACCTGGCCCAGCCCATCCCTTTCCCACCTCGCCCCTGCCAAACCCCACCTCTTCTATCAATCCCACCCCTCGCTACCCCTCCCCTGCACATCCCAAATTTCTCACACCCCACTTTTGGAGGGTCCCCTCCCTAAGCCCCTCCCTCGCTTAGCTCCACTTTACATCCCCGCCTCTTTTAGTCCAGTCAGAAGCCCCGCCCCCTCCTAGTCCCACCTTCTCCCTACCGTCAGTTAGCACCGCCCCGTGCCCCGCCCGCCCAATCACTCCTCTCTCTCTCTCTCTCTCTCTCTCTCCTCTCTCTCTCTCTCCTCTCTCTCTCTCTCTCTCTCTCTCTCTCTCTCTCTCTCTCTCTCTCTCTCTCTCTCTCTCTCTCTCTCTCTCTCTCTCTCTCTCTCTCTCTCTCTCTCTCTCTCTCTCTCTCTCTCTCTCTCTCTCTCTCTCGGCCCCGCCCATTTTCATTCCCGTCCCCTCGCTCAGCCCCACCTCTAGTTGGCTATGCCTGAGCCCGCCCACAGTCTCTCCACCTCCCTCGCCCCTCCCCTAAGAGCCCCGCCCACTCTCCTGCCCCTCCCTTCTAGGCCCCGCGCTCCCTTGGTTGGTCCCACCTAGCATCCGCCCGCACCTCCTGAGCTCCTGGACTCCAGGCGATGCCGCTGCCACCAGCCACGCGGAGCAGCCCCGGTGCATCCTGACCACCAGCCGCCCCGGGAAGGCCCACGGGGAACGTCTCGGAGGCCCTGGCCGGGTCCAGTCGCTCCAGGTCCATTATGTACTTGGCCATGAGCGATTGCCTGTCAGCTTGACAGGCGGCCACACGGCGCAGGGCCTGGCGCACTGTCCTCCGGATGCGCCTCCGCGTCACGAAGCTCAGTCCCTGGATCAGGTCGCGCAGGCCAGGTGGCAGGCAGGTCTTGTAGCTGCGAGTGGGGGAATCGGGCCCTGAGTGTGGGAAGGGGTCTCCTCAGGGATTGACAAGGACACACACCCACCCCGGCTTTAGTTGAGGGGTTGTAGTGTGGCCTCCCTGGAGGGCATGAGGCCCACCTGGAGACACACTCAGGGTTATGCATGAGAGCAGAGTGGGGAGGGCCCTTGGGGTCCACAGGACAGACAGAAACACAGGCAGGCCTTTTAGAGGCAGGAGGTAGGGCCCTGGAGCCTCAGCAGGGTATGGGGCCAGGTTGAAGGGCCTGGATCACATGGACATACTGCAGGCGTATAGGTGGGAGCCCCAGGGGGTCTTGGGCTCTGGGATGCCCTGGTGGAGCCACCTTTGCTCAGGCCCAGGTAGCAGCTGGGTGCCACAGCCTGGAGGCCCTCACCTGACGGTCTTCAGCAGCTCCTCTGGCCTCTGGGCCTGCTCACAGGCCATCCGGGCCAGGTCCAGCACAGCCAGGCTGAGACATTCTCCCTGCTCCTTGAGACCAAGGCCCACGGGCAGGCGGCCACTCACCAGGTCGTTGCGGTGCTGGGGGCCAGTCACAGCCCAACTGTGAGTTCTAAGGTTGCCCTGTAGACACCCCCACCCCTGAGGTGACCCCCCATCCCTGGGTTGCCACAGGAAGGGTCAGCTGAGGCCACCTCTGTGGTTGCTCTGAGGACCCCCAGCCCTGGGCCAAGCCCCATACAGACCCCTACCTGGGCGAAGAGGTGCTCCAGGACTGGCAGGTCAAGGATGGCGCTGGCCAAATCCTTTCGAAGCCCGAAGCGGTGACACTTCTCTAGCCCAAACCAGTTGGGGAAGTAAAAGCTGTGGAGAGGGGTGAGAACCCTGGAGCGGAGGTATAGGGGGGGTAGCCGACTGCCAAGACCTCAGAGTCTAGGGTGTGCCATTGACTTGCTGTGTACCTTGGGCAAGCCACCCACCCTCTCTGGCCTGTTTCCTCATCTGTGAAATGGGCAATTATCAGGCCCTCCCTGGGGCACCCACTAGGAGGTTTAGGGAGACGATATATTGTAGGATCACTGTTTCAAACTCCCATTTCCTAAGCCCTCAGCAAAAAGCATCCCATTCTGGTGTTGTCTAACCCACACCTGCATGGGGGGGGGGGGAGGTGCTTCCTACCGGAGCCTGTAGACGAGGACCTGGGTGCCTGCATCCTCCACGGAGAAGATATGGCTCGGGGGGAACCAGCAGGACAGGTCCTCCGTGGCCAGAGCAAAGAGGGAGTGGTACACGGGCAGGATGCCTGAGGGGATGCCCCCATCAGCTCCTTTCTGAGTCTCCCCATCTGTTTTCTGCAGCCCCCACGCAGCCATGCACAGGGGTCTTTGTCACCTTTAGCTCTGACACTGTGTCCCACCCCTGCTCACACACACTCCAGGATTCCTCATTGTCCTCAGGAGAGAAGCCATGCACTCACCTGCTTCTCAGGGCTCCCCACCTCTCTCCCCAGAGCACCTCCTTCCACTGCACACTTTACCTTGAGGGATTACCAGTTGTTTTGCCTCCTGTACCATCACACCTCTGAGTCTTTGCACCCTTCTCCATTACCAAACTCCTACTCATCCCTCAAAGCCCCTGCTCCAATGCTGACTCAGGTTGACAGCTATTCTAGCTCCCAATTTGAGCGCCCACCCCTACCCATCCTCCTGGCCCAGCCTTTTATGGACCCACTCACCACTGGCCTTAGCGGCCCGAACACACAGCTCTTCAGCCGAGTGGTCCCCAAAGGAGAAGGATAGGCGCTGTAGGGGTCCAGGGCCCCGAGGGGGCAGCAGCACATGTAGGGCACCAGCCTCTGAAGATGAGAGGCTGCAAGAGCGCTGAGGGATCAGGGGCGTCTCCTCACTTGGAGGCGCCATGAATGCAGCCTGCCTGAACAGAGAGAGACAGCCCCTCAATTCTGGGCAGAGAGGACAAGACTACAAAGTTTCTCGAGGTTGGGGAGGAGGACAGAGATGCTGCTGGATGAGGTAGGGATGGAGCTGGAGAAAGAGGAGAGAGATACACGGAGAGAGAGAGAGATGGAGAGAAACAGAGAGAGGGTTTTGAGTGTGCAAGGTGGATAAGGAGCCGTAAGCCTCCAGCTGAGGGCTGTGCTGGGAGCTGGAAGATAGTCTGAACCCAGATTTGTGTGAATTCATACCCACACTCTTGTCAGTGCCCAGGGCAGACATCTCCAGTCAATCTTCAGCCTCTACATTACCTCCTAGCCTAGCCCCTGCCCCAGAGAGGCAAAAGCAATCAGTCACAGATGTTCAGATTTGCCCACCAGGAAGCAGATGAGTACTGGCTTGTGCATGTAGCATTGACCAGGGTAAGGGTGGCCGGCACCACTTTTTGGGTGGGGGTGAGGGGCTGGGGCTGGAAGCTTCTGCATCTGATGTGATGCGTGCCCTGGGGGCAGACCCAGTCTGATAATTCTGCCAACAGGGGTCTCTGTGTCTGTCTTCCTGCCTTCCCACAACCACCACGATCTCTATCTCCATCACTCCCACCACTGAACCCGCCAGGAGCATCTCAGGCTCCCATGGCAAGAAGCCTCCCTGGGATGGGCCCAGGAGGAAAACGCCTTCTTTATTCACAGCGTTCAACATCCGACAACCTCCAGCACATTCTCTCTCTCTCTGTCTGTCACTTCTGAGGAACCCCAGAGCTCAGGGCCCCTGGCTGGGCAGGGCAAGGGGTTGGCCTTTGAACCCAGTGAGGAAAAGTGGGGGAGGTGGGCAAGATCCACTTAAACTGTTCGGAATTAAAAAGATACAAAGAGAATGTTGGGTAAAAACTATGTTGCAAAATTATAGTAAGGCACAGGGGAGGGAAGGGACAGCATTAATGCATTTTGAATGCATCCAGAATATAAACCTGGGGCTGGGACAGGTGAAGACACACGTTCTGGGTTCAAATCCTAGTCCCATCTTGTCCTGGCTGAGTGACCCCAACAGGGCTCCCACCACTGGGGCTCAACTCTTTCAGCTGTGAAATGGGCTGACTCCCCACCCGCATCAGTGAGGTGGTCTGCTGAGCTCACCCAGACGTGTCACGTTCAATCCACAGTAACTGGCCCAATCCTTGGCAACATGCCCCGTGAGCACTGGACGAATGCCAGCTAAACCAGAAAGGAAGGTCCCTGCCAGGTTGGTTTGGTGGTTACTGTCAGGGAGGGTGGGGGTGGCAGGGAGAGAAATACCCGCCAGTGACACCTCAGTGTCACCAGCTCCCAGACCATTAATAGACCATTGCAGCTCCACAAACCCTGGGATTCCTGTCCCTCACCACAGAGAGGACCATTGTCCTATTTCTTTTTTTCTTTTTTCTTTTTTAAACTTTTATTTATTTTAAGTGTATTTTTCCAGGACCCGTTAGCTCCAAGTCAAGTAGTTGTTTCAATCTAGTTGTGGAGGGTGCAGCTCACAGTGGCCCATGTGGGGATCAAACCAGCAACCCTGGGCTAACCGGCCACCCCTACCACTGACGTATTTCTAATAGCTGATCTGATCTTGCTCATTACATCAAAGGAATCATACAATGCATCTTCTGTTTAAAATAAATTTTTTGTTTGTTTAAAAAAAACATGTTTAAATATCGAAAGTAAAAAAAAGGAAAAGTCAGAGGTGAAATTCAGAATTCGGGGCCAAAAAAAATACCCGTTTTTAACACCCAAAGTCCCACATCCTGGAATGGCTGGTTTGGGAACTGGGAGGGTCTCGGCTGGGAACTGTTTCCCCAGGGGCACTGAGCACCCCACACACGCACAGTGATTCATGTAGGTTCTGAGAGCTGGGACAGTGAAGCCTCATTTTTATGCCAGACAAAGCTGAGGCCCAGCAAGGGTGGCTTTGCCAGAGGCCACACAACCAGCCGCCCCAGCTCACTTGGAGGCCTGGAAGGTAAACTTGCCTTTGCTGTCACAGCACCCTCCACCTGCCCTGCCATCCCCAGCCACAACCATCCACCCACCCTAGGTCTGCTAGAGCCATGTAGTACCTCCAGATCTTACCTGGCAGGTGGGGGACCCTAGGCCAACGACAGGAGGGCAGAGACGGGTGGCGGAGTAAGGAAAGTCCCACTGGGCTCCTTCCTGTGTGGGCCCCTCAGCTTCCTGAGCTGCTGTCACTTACCGAAAGTCATGGCCTTGTGGGGGACGGGGGCGGGGAGGCGAGAGGGCCCAGCTGGGGAGGGGCAGAAAGTTCCGGAAGCCTGCACAGCAGTGGCTCTGCTCAACAAGGCTGCTGGAGACCCCAGACCCAAAAGAAGGGGTAACAGCACAGAGGAGGCCTCAGGTCACACAGGGTTCTTAGCAGGCTCCAGACTCACTTTCTGTGGGGCCCTGGCAACACCCCGGCTCCTTGGGCCTCAGTTTACCCATCTGTGGCACGTGTGGGTTGGGCACCCAGAGGAACTAGTTTTGCACTTGGGGAAGGAACTGGTCTGGGTCTGGCCAGGAAGGAGGCTTGCAAGTTGCCCCAGACAAAGGTCAAGTTCTTCCAGATAGTTCTCCCATGAGACCCTGGGAAGGGCAGAAGCCCTTTTCTGTTCATGGTGCCCTACGCACAGCCCTAGCAACAGCACCAACCAGGCAACTGGGCCTGCCCATGGCGGAGGGGCAATTAATCATTATGGAGAGCAAAGAAAACCAGCTAACAGGACAGGCACAGGCCAGGGCCCAGGGGAGCTCTGTACAGAGGCCAAGATCAGCCCAGCTGAGATGTGAGGCAGGGCAAAAGAGCACTCCTGGTGGAGGGCACCACAAGGACAGAAGCCCTCAGGTGGGCATGAGTTAGCAGTTTAAGAAGCAGAGAGGAAGCTGGCAGGGCAGAAAAAGGAAAGGAGGGAAGAGAACACAGGCTGGGAAGCAGGAGCCGGGTTTGATTGATTTTATTATTTTTTTTTTTTTTTGCAGGGGGTAGGGGAGGCAGTGTCCTTAGTAAGATACGAACCCCAGAAAGAAATTTGGGGAGAGATTTTAGAAGACTCTTATCTCTGTAATCTCATCACAAATCCTGGCCCAAGATGGCCTGGGTACGTATTTGTTGACTTTAATTCAATCACCCACAGCTCCTTAATGGTCACCTTCTGTGTGCAGGGTATTGACACAGCAGACACAGTCTCTGACTGGTGGAGCTGACAGTCTCGTGGGGGAGATGACAATGCACAAACCTATTATCCATGAATTGTGCCAGTGGCCCTCGGGGCCAGGCTGCTAGGAGAGACCCCCAGAGTCTCGGAAGGCTTCCTGGAGGAAGTGACTTTATACTTAAATCCAAAGACAAGTGGGATGAGCCAGAGAGTAATGTGGAGGTATAAGGAGTTCCAGAAGAGGGTACAGCCTGAGAGGTTAGACGATATCAGATTGTTCCTGGGAAGGGCAGGCTGGCAGGGACATAGTATGCCGAGACTTGTTTAGAGGCATCAATGGGGTCTTGTGGGTGGAAGGAAGGGGTATGGGTTATGTCCTCAGTGCAGTGGGAGCCACAGTAGGCTTGTGGCAGGAAGTGCTATGGGGGCGTAGCCATAGTATTTTTCTTTCACTTCCCAGGTGGCTTCAGCAGAGAGAACTGCAAATGTACACACATTCCCACCCGTTGCCCTGAGATGAAAGCTCCTGCCTCCAGGAAGGACAGGGAGTCTCTAGGCCCCTGACAACTGTGGTATTTTGAGAATGAGCAGGAGGGGAACAGGGTCAGGACAAAGGTGGCCCCCTCAGCCCCAGAGAAGATCACACGAAGGCTCCTTGAGGAGGTGCTGGGAGGCAAAACCCAGGACTTGCCCAAGAACAAATTGGAAACATCAGTGATGCAAACACCCCAAATTTTCTGCTGGCAAAAAGCCCATAAATACAGTCAAAGAATAAACAAAGGAAAAGGGTAAAATGTTGAACTCATATCATGGATAAATCATCATAAATGATGATTTTATATCATTAAATCATGATATATAAGCAACTCCTAGAAAGGAATAAGAAAATGCCAGTAACTCAGCAGGCTACAAACCCAGAAATTACAGAAAATGAAGTACAAATGACTCTGAAACCCAGAAAAAGATGCTCAGCCTCACTCATAATAGGAGAAATGGAAATTAAAAGGACCATGAAACCATATGATCATTTCAATGGATACAGGAAAGATCTGACAAAATTCAACACCTAGTCATGATTCAGAAACAAAAACCCAAACCAAAAACCTTCTTAGCAAACTAGGTATACTTGGGAACTTCCTCAAACCGATAGGGAGCAACCACCCAAAAATTAAGTGTAATAATACACTTAATATGAAAGGCTGAATTGTGTCCTCCTGAGTCTGAGAATAAGACAAGGGTGCCATTCTCACCGCTTCTATTCAGCCTTGTTCCGGAGGGTAAGTCTTTGCCAAAAGGCAAGAAACATAAATAAAAGGCATCAAGATTGGAAAGGATGAAGGAAAACTGCCTATTTGCAGATGATATGATCGTTTATGTAACAAGTAAAAACCAAAACAACAAGGAAATCCATGACAACTACTAGAACAATTTAGCAAGTTCACAGTTTCAATATGTGGACGAAAAAGGGGCCACATACTAAACCTGACAAGCTCAGAGCAGACCAGCAGAGGAGACCAGCATGGCAGGCCCTACAAACTCAGAGACTGAAATCAACCACGTAGGATGGTCTGAACAGAAAAATCCCTAACTAAAAGCGGGTCATGGCAGGTAGTCACAGCCTTGGCCTGTAGCTTCCTTGACAGAGGTCAATCTTTACCTTAAGTGAACCTGTCGATTGCCTTTTTTGCATCTAAGTGAACACCCTTGGAACATCAGAGTAATAATCCCCTTTTCCAGACCCCTCAGGGCACAATCCTGTTGCACCAGAGCACCAGATTACAGAACCCCTCATTGTTACCTTGTTCTCCAAGTACCATATGTATGTGCTGTAAAATGTTAATTGTTAACTATCCTGTGTCCACCAAGGTAAAAGAAGTACATGTTTCTCCATTTTACTTTATATCCGATCCCAGAGATTTCCCTGCTTTGCTTTCTCCCACACTCTTAATGTATCACCAGTGGATTTCACGTGATCCTTCTTACATCTCCTCCTTAGATTCTAATGTATAAAATAAGCTGCAAAACTGCTCTTTTCCAGGAGCGTTTTCTTAATCCGTTGAGATTTTGCTTCCTGGCAATTGTCCAGTCAGTTTGGCTCAAATAAACTCATTAAACTTCTCTACAGGTTTAGATATTTCTTACGTCGACAAATAGTTGATAGACAAAATTATATTTAATTGTTATATATTACAGAGTCTTATATACTAGCAGTGAACAATTGAAAATGAAACAAAAAAAATTAATCTCATTTTGCAGCAGCAAAAAAGATAAAATACCTACGGGTAAATCTAACAAAATAAGTCTAAGACCTCTACACTTAGAACTACAGATGTTGCTGAGAGAAATTCACGAAGACCTAATAAATGGAAAGATACTAATAAATGGAAAGATAACAGAAGACTCACTGTTGTTAAGATGTCAGTTCTCGCCAAACTGATCTACAGAGTCAATGAAATTCCAATCTAAATTCAGCAGAATTTTTTTTTTAAAAAAGAAACTGGCAGTGACTTTAAAATGTGTGTAGAATTGCAAAGGACCTAGACTAACCAAAGTGATTTCTTAAAAGAAGATAAAAGTCAGAGGACTTATTTTAGTTGATTTCTAGGCTTATCATAGAGCTATAGTAATTAAGACAATTTGGTATTTGTGAAAAGACAGCATGGCAGGCCCTACAAACTCAGAGACAATAAAACAGAATAGAGCGTAATAGACCCATATAAATATAGCCAGTTGATTTTTGACACAGATATTTAGGCAATTCAATGGAGGAAAGGAAAGTCTTTTCAGCAAATGGTATTGGAACAATTGGCCATCATGTGGAAAACAATTAACATTGACCCTTACCTAACATCATACACGAAATTAACTCAAAACGGATCACAAACCTGAATGTAAAACCTAAAACTCTAAGACTTCTAGAAAAAACATAAGAGCAAATCTTTACAAAGTTTGAGAAGGCAGTCTTCTGAGTTAGAAAAAGTTGATAATTACACTTCATCATTTTATTCCTCAAAAGACACCATTGAGAAAAAAGAAAGGCAAGACATCAGGAGAAAGTATTTGCAATGCTTGTATTAAATAAACAAAATACCTGTATCCAGAATAAACAAACAACTCTTACAACTCAATAATAAAAGACAAACAACTCAATAAGAAAACGGGCAAAAGATTTGAACACTTCACCAAAGAGGATATATGAATGGCTAACAAGCACACGAAAAGATATTCAATGTCATTAACCATCAGGGAAATGCAAATCCAAACCACCATGAGATACCACCAAACACCCTCTAGAATGGACAAAATTAGAAAGACAGACAGTAACAAGTGTTGGTGATGCATTGCTCGTGGGAATGCAAAGTGGTACAGCTGCTGTGGAAAAGTATGGCAGTTTCTTAAAGTTAAACATAGACTACCCTACCACCCAGCCATTCCACTCAGAGATATTTAGAGAAATTATTAAAGCAGGTATCCATACAATGACTTGTAAGTGAATGTTTGTAGCAGCTTTATTTGTAATAGTTCAAACTGAAAACTACCCAAATGTTCACCAGCAGGTGAACAACCTGTGGTCCAGCCATACAGTGAAATAGAATTGGCAATAAAAGGGAACGAAATATTGATATGTGAACACGCACCAACACGGAGCAATCTCAGAATCGTCACGCTGAGTGAAAGAAGCAAGCACAAAGCTTATATATAAAATTCTGGCTTCCAGTCTCAGGCGTTTGGGGAGCCACAAGTTTTGGTGCAGACATGTCCAAGTCCAAGAAACACACCACACACAACCAGTCCCGAAAATGACACACACGAAAACATCAAGAAACCCTAATCACAAAGATATGAATCTCTTAAGGGGGTGGACCCCAAGTTCCTGAGGAATATACATTTGGCCAAGAAGCACAACAAGAAAGGCCTGAAGAAGATGCAGGCCACCAACGCCAAGGCCATGAGTGCACTGGCCGAGGTTATCAAGACCCTCCTAAAGCCCAAGGAAGTCAAGCTCAAGGTCCCAAAGGACGGCAGCTGCAAGCTCAATCAACTTGCCTACCGTGTTTCCCCGAAAATAAGACCTAGCCGGACCATCAGCTCTAATGCGTCTTTTGGAACAAAAATTAATATAAGACCCAGTATTATACTATTATATTATATTAATTATATTATATTAATTATATTATATTATATTATATTATATTATATTATGTTATACCCGGTCCAGGTCTTATATTAATTTTTGCTCCAAAAGACACATTGGAGCTAATTGATTGTCCAGCTAGGTCTTATTTTCGAGGAAACACAGTATATCGCTTACCCCAAGCTTGGGGAACGTTCTGATTGCCAAGGGTCTCAGGCTCTGCTGGCCGAAGTCCAAAGCCAAGGCTCAAACCAAGGCTCCAGCCATGGCTGTAGCTTGAGCTCCGCCTCCAGCTCAGGCTCAGGCTCCAGCTCCCAAAGGTGCCCGGCCCGACAAAGGCTCCAGAGTAGAGGTTTCTATCTGCCAGTATGAGGACAGAGGACTGGTGGGACCCCTGCGGTGCTGTCTGGAGGGGGCTGGTGTCTTCCTGTGCTATTTGTACAAATAAACGTGAGGCAGGATCTATCAAAAAAGAAATAATAAAATAAAATTCTGGAACATGCAAATGAACCTTAATCGTAGTCATGGTTCCATAGATTTACACCCATGTCAAAACAGCGTGTAGGGTGTGTTTAAAATATGTGCAATTTCTTATATGTGGAGTCTGAAAAACAAAATAAATGAACAAACAAAACAGAAACAAACTCGTAGATACAGAGATCAAATTGATGGTCGCCAGGTGGAAGGATTGGGGGGATGGGTGAAAAAGGTGAAGGGATTAAGAAGTAGAAATTGCCAGTTATTAAAACAGTCACGGAGAGCGGCCGGATGGCTCAGTTGTTTAGAGCGGGAGCTTTCAACACCAAGGTGGCCGGTTCAATTCCGTATGGGATGGTGGGCTGCTCCCCCTGCAACTAAAGATTGAAAACAGTGACTGGACTTGGAGCTGAGCTGCGCCCTCCACAACTAGATTGAAGGACAACGACTTGGAGCTGATGGGCCCTGGAAAACACACGGTTCCCCAACATTCCCCAATTAAAAAAAACTTTTTTTTAAATTTAAGTATGCAATTTTGTGTACTACAATTATACCAATTATACTTCAATAAAGTTGAAAAGATGGATGAGAAGGAGAGGAAGGAATAACAAGGGGCCATTTTCCACCTGTCCGACTGATGAAAAGTGTGAGAACTCGGTGTATTCTCAAAGGTCTACAGAAACAAATTCTTGTTCACTGCTGTCAGGGGTGGAAATGGCTGGCTCAGGCGGGAGCTGAAGAAATTGCTCTGGGACCCAGATAGTCTCCTTTAAGTGACTGAGCCTTCCTGGAATGACACCTTGTGGGGACAGAGTCCCAGAGAACAGTTTCCAGGCTCAACCTCACGTGGAAAGGTGCTGGCTCAGGTAGTAGATGGTTGTGGGGACAGAGCCCCAAAAAGCAGTTTCCAGGCTCTCGGCCTCACATAGAAAGGTGCTGGCTCAGGTAGTAAATGGCCATCGACTGTGATCAAATGGCCAGCAGCTGTGGCTAGTTGGCCGTCAGCTGTAACCAGTGAGCCATTGGGCACTAATATAACTGCTGTGGCTACACCAGCAGAAAAAAGGGGGGAGCTAGCAAGAAGATGGTGGCTGAGCCTGCAAGCGGCGCAGTGAGGGTTGAGAATTGTGTGGCTCCTGGTTCCTGTGTCTCCAACCCAGCCGCCAGCGAGAGTATAGTGGTGTGACTCCCCTACCTATGGCTCTGTGGGTGTTCCTTTTTGGCCTAGCCATATCCTGCGTTTTTGTGTGGGGAGCGGGAGCTGAGATCCTGCAGGCCGCCCCGCACAACAAATGGCGCAGCGAGCAGGGTCTCCCGCATGACACCCCGCATGACAGTCTTTTACCTTTTTGTGCCTGTTGAATTTTGTATTTAAGTGTTTAAAGGGCAAGTGTTTCATCAAAAAAGGAAATATGTAACCACCTGGGATAGGAGAGGAAATGGGAATTACCGGAGCTGTTGTTCAGAGGTTGACCGTGACCCCAACAATCGTATCGTTAATGAGAATGGCAAGCACATCACATGCTTTCCAGTGCACCAGGAGCCCACCAGGGCTTCTCACATGTAGCAATTCATTTAATCCTGAAACAATCTCAGAGGTGTGGGCTGTGATCCTTATTTACAGAGGCGGAAATTGAGGCTGGGCAGTCAAGTGACAGGATGAGTTTCCAGCTTGCTTTGCTCCCCCTTTTCACAATGTCCTAGGACCCCCCTCAATAAGCTGAGCAAAGGAGAAGAGAGTCAGGCCGCTAGCTTGGGTGGGGGAGACGCTGCCTGGAGCCCTCAGGAGCCCCTCTTCACTTTATTTTTCTCCCTAGTACACATCACTCTGCTGTGGTGAATATTTTTCTTAATTATTTTGTTTTTGTCCACTTTCCCCATTCATGTGTCCCCCCAGCTCCCCCAGCGCTGCCTGGCACATAGTAGCGGAAGGAAGAAAAGAAGGGAGGGAGGGAGGGAGGAAGGAAGGAAGGAAGGAAGGAAGGAAGGAAGGAAGGAAGGAAGAAAGGAAGGAAGGAAGGAAGAGGGAGAGAGAGCAAGAACAGAGAAAGAGAGAGGAAGGAAGGGAGGAAGAAGTCAGAGGAGGAGCCTTAGGAGGGTTGGGGGCAGGGACAATTGTGGACAGGTAGGAGGAGGAAGGAGGGCAGAGTCTGGGTGGGGTTTCAGCTAGAATACAGGGGAGTGGGTGGCTTGGGGGTGTTTTGAGGACAAAGGGACGGGAGCAGAACTCTAGCCAGGTGAGCCCTGAAAGGATGGAGGTGCCAGTAGCTGAGATGGAAAAGGGGGAGAGTAGGATGGGGGAACAGAGATTGTGGTTCAAGGTCCAGGACCAGCGTACCAGGCTCATATTCCTGCTTGGCTTAGGCTGGGCACAACAGAAAAGAGAGGTCACTGGGGTAAGAGGGTGGCTCAGGAGCGCAGCGGGAGGCCAAAATGTAATAGGCAGAACACATATGCACGTGTCCTTCCCTCCTCTCCAGCTGCGGGGTCATGCTGACCCAGACCTTGGAGATAGAAGGTCCAGGCCCCAAGGCCCGGGCCCTGCCTCCCTCCCCCACCGACTGCCTCCTCCTCCCCTCTCCCTTCTACTCCTGTCCTCTCTACCTACTCTCCTCTGGATGTGATTTGTGCCCCAGGACCCGCCCTGAGTATTCCAGAACCTCTTTCCACCCTCCTGTTTACTCCGCGCAGTCTAGGGAAACAGAGGTCCAGAACCCTGAGTTCACGCACAATGGTAGGGCCCCTGCCTACCCAGTCCTAACAATTACACGCCATTTAAATCGCACAACAACCCTACCAGCTGGGAACTATTATTAGCCTCATCTTACAGGTGGGGAAACTGAGGCCCAAGGCGGTGAAACGATGGGATTCTAACCTGCTTCTGCCCCACTCCAGTGTCCCAGCAATGAGCCTCGTCCAGGCAGAGACAGGCGAGGGCTCTGCTGCCACCTAGTGGACACTCATGGCAGCACCGTTCGGATGAATTTGCCTCTCGCCTGACGTTCGAGGCCAGAGCAAGACCACAGATAAAAGTGATTTCTGTAATTATAAAAAAACAGCATAAATGCATTGCTTATCCTTTTGTCTCTTAACTGATTTAAAAAGCAGTTGTATAAAACTATACGTTAATTGTATTTTGGGGCCTATAACATATAGAAATGCAATACATTTGATAATAACAGCACAAAGGAGGCGGGGGGAGCAAAGCTGTACTGGAATAAGGAAATGATCCCAGGCAGTAACTAATCCACAAAAACTAATGAAAACCAGAAATGTGAAAGGAGAACATTAATACCACCAGCTCTATAAATATATATTTGTCCTCCTTTATTTTCTGATTCTTCAACAGACATACGATTGTATGGAGTAACAATTACAACAATGTGTTGTTGAGTTTGTAACACATGTAGATGTAGTATGTATAACAATAATAGCACAATAACAACAATAATTACACAAAAGGGGAGGAGGAAATGACCCATAAAGGAGTCACATTTCTCTATGTCATTAAAATTGAGGCAGCATAACTCTGAAGTAGATTCTAAGTTAAGATGTATATGTTCAGCCCTAGCGGAACTACTGAGGAAATAACTCAAAAACTATAGTGAAAAAATATTAAAGGAATTAAAACATTACACTAGAAAACCGTCACTTTATGCAATAAGAAGCAGTAAAGGGAAAATAGAGAAACACAACAAAAAAGATGCAGATAAACAAAAGTAAAATGGCAGATGTCATGTAAAAAATGACAATCCTCAAATTGATCTACAGAGTCAACACAGATCCTATCAAAATCCCAGCTATCTTCTTTGCAGAAGTTGACAAACTGATCCTAAAATTCATATGAAAATTCAAGGGACCCAGAATAGCCTTTTTAATTTTAAAAAATATCAAAATTGGAGAATTCGCACTTCCCAATCCAAAACTGAATACAAAGCTACAGCAATCAAAACAGAGTGTTACTGTCATAAAGAGAGACAGATCAATGGAATAGATTGAAGGATCCAGAAATAAACACATTTATTTTCAACAAGATATTTCAAAGGGGGAATAGAATCTCAATAAATGGGGCTGCAAGAACTATAGATCCACACCTGAAAGAGTGAAGTTGGACCCTTGTCTCATACTGAAACAGGGCCTGGTTGGGACCCCCAGAAAAGAGGCCTTGTAATGTCCCTGGCCTTGCCTCTCCCTGCCCTAGAGCTTAACAATTGAAAACCCCCTCCTTGCAGTTTGAGTTTGAAATGTCCCCTGTCCAGTTCCTTGCTTTAGATAATTACCCTGAAACTTGTGCTGGCTTGTGATCACAATACCCCTTGCTTACTGATCACAATCTTTATGACCTAAGATTCTTTTCAGGTTACTGTCATCACTGCTCCTGGGATGATGACCATGTTGGAGAGCCACATCACCTGAGGGAAGACTCCATGCAGACCCCTGGAACATGTGTCCTCTGGAGGAATGTCCAGATTTTCCCTTAAGTATCCCAGGCTGGTCTGAGAATGTTAAGGCAGTTTTTGGAGGTGTTAGCCCGCTGTCTTCTCAGACCACCGGTGCTCTGATAATAAACGCTTATTCTATGACCCAACTCCTGTGTCGGTCTATTGGCTGAGCGGTGCAGGCAACACAGCCCCGGACTCTTTTGGCTTCCGGTTTCAATACTACCACATACAAAATGTATTCAAAATGGATCAGAGACCTAACTATAAGAGCTAAAACTATAAAATTCTTAAGAAAACATAGACACAAACTTCAGAACGTTGAATTAGGCAATGGTTTCTTAGATATGACATCAAAAGCACAACAATAAAAGAAAAAAGATAAATTGAACTTCTTCAAAATTTTAAAAATGTTTGTTCCTTAAAGGACTCCATCAAGAAAGGGAAAAGATAATTCACAGAATGAAAAAAGTTTGAAAATCATATCTGATAAGGAACTATGTATCTATAAGATATATAAAGAACTCTTACAACTCAGTAATAATAATAATAACCCTCAATTTAAAAATGGGCAAAGAATCTGAATAGACATTTCTCCAAAGAAGATATACATATGGGCAGTAAGCACATGAAAAGATACCCAACATCATTAGTTATCAGGGAAAAGCAAATCAAAATCACAAGGAGATACCACTTCCCACCCACTAGGATGGTTACAATAAAAAAGACAAATAATAAAAAGTGGTGAGGATATGGAGAAGTTGGAACCCTCAGACATTTCGGATGGGGATTTAAAATGATGCAGGCATTTTAGAAAATAGTCTGGCAGTTCCTCTAAAGGTTAAACATAGAATTACTGTATGACCCAGCAATTCCACTCCTAGCTACATACCTAAGAGAAATGAACACATACAATGATACAAAGTTTTGCATGCAAATGTCATTATCTCATTACTTGCAATAGCCAAAAAGTGGAAACCACCAAAATGTCCATCAACTGATGAATGGATAAACAAAATACACCCATACAATGGAATATTATGCCATAGTAAAAAGAAATGAAGTATACTGAACCATGGTACAATGTGAATAAGCCTTGAAAACGTTATGCTAAGTAAAAGAAGCCAATCACAACAGACCTCATTTTGTATGATTTCAATATCGTGAAATGTCTAAAATAGGCAAGTCCATAAAGGCAGAAAGTAGATTCCTAGTTGCCTGGGACGGGGGGATGGGGAGGAAATGGAAAGTGACTGCTAATGATGAGGGGTTTCTTTTGGGGACGGTGGATATGTTCTAAATTTTATGGTGATGGTTACACACCTGTGCATATACTAAACATATGAATGTGTGTCTGAATAAATGGCAGCAAAAACCATTGAATTGTACAATTTAAATGGGTGAATTGTATGGTATGTAAACTGTATCTCCATGAAGCCATTGTTCATTTTTGAATTAAAAATAATGCTTGGGGCGGCCGGATGGCTCAGTTGGTTAGAGCGGGAGCTCTGAACAATAGGGTTGCCAATTGGATTCCCACATGGGTCAGTGAGCTGCGCCCATTTTTGTCCTAACCCCTCAAAGATGGGGGAGGTGCATCTAGATCAGTTCTAAGCCCCCGCCTCCCCACTTCTACTCCCACCCCAGGATTCCCCAGGATCTGTACTGGAGGCAAGCAGATGGTGTTTGAATCTAAGAGATGGGGTTTGAATCTCTGCCACTATGAAACACAAATCAGATCTCCATAATAATAACAGCATTCCAGAGCTTAATGAATGTTAGCGCTTGTTAATTGCTCTGTGCCTGGGGTTTTACATGGGTTATCTAATCATTGTCACATTACTAGGAGAAAAACAGTACTATTATTTCCATTTTACAGATGAGAACTCTCCAGCCCGTAGCTCGAGACACAGCTCCGGGAAAAGCGCAGCGATCGCATCATAAACACCGCGCCCACTCGAGGTCTGGTTCTACTAGTATACAGAAGCATCCCGGGAAGGGGAACACTCCAACCCACCACCTAAACCTCCTCCAGGTGCCTACAACTCCCGGTGCGCGGCTGGCGCCGACGTTCCCTTTATGGCAGCGGAATAGGAGGGGGCTAGCTGCGCTGACTCTTGGGAGTTGTAGTCTCACCGCGAAGGGAGGCGGGGCTGTGAGAGGTTGGTGTACCTGAAACCAATGAAGAAGCAGCTCTGATTGAGCGCGAGGCCAAGAAGCCAATGGGCGCGCGGTATGGAGAGGGAGGGACTTCCGACAATAAAGTCATGGTGAGAGGCTGCGCCAGACCAGCTACTTCCTTTTGTGGGTGGCGGCGAGAGCGAAGGGAACGCAATGAAGGCGTCCGGCACGGTAAGGCGGTCGCGGCAGGGTAAGGGGCCGGAGAACGTGTCGCGGACCGAATGGGGGGCCCCAGGAGGTGGCGTGGGCCGCGTCGGGGGTGCGCGCTCCCAGCGGGGAGCCGCGCGGTCGCGGTTCGCGGCCCACTTGTGCCGCCAACATGGCGGCCACTGCGGGCGCCGCGTGGGGAGGCAGGAGCGTGACTCGGGCAGGCTCGGGGATCGCAAGCTCGAGTCTACTTTCCAGAGGAAGGGAGATGTTGCATGGCGTGGAGGCTCGCGCTACAGGACCTCGTCGAGCTTCCGAGCCTCGGTTTTCCCAACTGCATAATGGACGTGAGGGGAGGCAATAGTGTTCCCATTTGTCCTGGTATGTCAGTGAGAAGTAAGAGAAAATTGTACACCCAAGTTGACACGGAGAGTGCGACCCTTATTGTGGCAAGTGCTGGGCAAAATCAAGGGGCACTATGGTGCAAAGTTGGAAGAACAGGCCCTGGGGAAAACGAGGCGCGCACGGGGTGGGGATGTCATGTACAGCTCTCCAGCCTCAGTTTCCACGCTCGGAAAGGGGCCGCATCTGTCCCTTTCAAAACGGGTGATCTGCGGGGCCGATGAGTCAGGTGGAGAGGTGGAAGTGTAGGAGCTTAGTTTGCGGTATTTGGGGCTACCTTTTATTGACATCAGTGAAATAATTGAGAGTTATTTCCGGAGGTAGCTCTTTCCTACTGTATCGCATGGCTTAGATTTGGTAGACATCCTCTTCGTAGCATCCGTGTAAATATGGAGCTTCTGCTTGGGAGCAGCTGGGGAAACAGGCAGCTGTAGGTTGCATGGCAGCAGTGCAGGGAGCCCAGGGCTGGAGAGGGAACTGGATTTTTGTCCTGGTTCTTCCTGGAGTGGGCTGGATCCCAGTTTGGTCACTGTCTCTGAACTTCAGAGTGACAGAGGACTTTGGCAAGATGTGAGTTGCAGAGATGCTATGGAAGAATGAGGCTGCCTGGCTGTTCCGAACCTAAGGCTGCAAGTCTAGGCCTCAGCTTTTCTTACAAATAGAAAGGGAGGAACAGTGGGGTTGACAGCTTTGCTCAGCTTTTGTGAACCAGGGCAATGGGCACACGGGCATCCTGATTAATCCCCCTGCCCTCACTTTTATGGGGAAGGTTGGACAGTGGCACGACCTGCATTTACCTAGATTCCAGATGGAAGCCCTGGGGTAGGATTCTCCTCTATCCACTGATCCAGTGGTCACCAGGCTTGGGAAAGGGAGCGGGACATCTCCACAGTTGGCTCTGGGTGCTGGCCTCACTTCATCCCTGATTCTGTTTCAGCTGCGAGAATACAAGGTGGTGGGGCGCTGCCTGCCCACCCCCAAGTGCCATACACCGCCCCTCTACCGTATGCGCATCTTCGCGCCTAACCACGTTGTTGCCAAGTCTCGCTTCTGGTACTTCGTGTCTCAGCTGAAGAAGATGAAGAAGTCTTCCGGGGAAATTGTCTACTGTGGGCAGGTTCGGGGTGTCCAAGACAGGGTGGGGTCTGAAGTGGGTTTATACGTTCCATGTGGCAGCCCTCACCCCACAAGGTTACCAGGCTACAGAGCCCCTGGTACTGAGGACAGGTACAGTTCAGGCCATAGGTCGGGATGGGATGAGATGGGGTCTCTGTGCCCTTTTCCTAATGAGAAAGCCCAAGACCTGGGGATGGTGTGTCTGAGACACTCACCTTCCGTGGGCCTCATCTGTGAAGGGGAGAGAGGTGCTGTCAGCTGGGCACGCTGCTGTCATGGGCACTAGACTCTACACCATTCGGCTGCACTGGGCGGCAGCTGGTTTTTGGCCCAGGTGTGTTTGGGAGGAGTTAGGGCCTGTGCTGGTCCCCATGGGGAAAGTGGCCTGGACTGCTCTGTACCCCCACTGTTGCTATGGAAATTTTCCCTCAGATGCCTGAAGGTTTGGGGGCTGAGCTGTTTTGGGAGCAGTAAGGGCAGAGGTATTGGCTCACAAAGGGTTGGGACCAGGTGGAGGCCTCGCTTACTCCGCTTACTGTGCTCACCTCAGCTAGTTTACTCTGCAGGTGTTTGAGAAATCCCCCCTGCGGGTGAAGAACTTTGGCATCTGGCTGCGCTACGACTCCCGCAGTGGCACCCACAACATGTACCGGGAGTACCGGGACCTGACCACCGCTGGTGCCGTCACCCAGTGCTGTAAGCCACCATGCCCCACCACCCGGCCTCTTCTTTAGACTCACGTTGCAGGCGTCTGCAGTGCAGTCTGACACCTCCCAACCAGCCCGAGGCAGGACAAGTGCAAGAGGCTACTGGGGGTGGGGGAGTGGAGAAGATACCACAGGCGTGCCTTTTTCTGGAACCTGGCAGCAGGTGGGCCTTTTGGGGTCGGCCTTGGTTTAGACACAGCTCCCATCCAGAAGCTGGTCCAACCCCTGTCCAGTGTTGGGACTTGTAGCTGCCCCAGGTGCTGTTAGGGTGGGCTGCCTGCCAAGGCCGAAACCCAAGCACCTAAACCCAAGAACTGCTGTTTTTCGTAGCAGCAGTTTAAACAGAGGTGCTGACAGCAAAAGGATCTCGTCGCCTTTGGGGGCTGTGGCCGTGCCCCTCAAAGTGAATTTGGAGGTTCTACACCCTTAGATTATGGCCCGCACCCGGTCCCCAAGTGTGGGATCCTCAGGCAGGAACATGATGGGATGTTTCGGGAACACCCAGAGCCCCCAGCACACATTCACCCTGCCCTGCCCCCCCACTCCCCGCAGACCGAGACATGGGGGCCCGGCATCGTGCCCGCGCCCACTCCATCCAGATCATGAAGGTGGAAG
The DNA here is from genome assembly GCF_004115265.2 of Rhinolophus ferrumequinum. NCBI lineage: Eukaryota > Metazoa > Chordata > Mammalia > Chiroptera > Rhinolophidae > Rhinolophus > Rhinolophus ferrumequinum. The sequence goes on from NC_046301.1 coordinate 50,846,806, forward strand.
AGATCGCGGCCAGCAAGTGCCGCCGGCCGGCAGTAAAGCAGTTCCATGTGAGTGCCCTGGGGCCCCTGCTGGGATGAGGGGCTCCCCCCAGCCTTGGTTTTGACGCAGGAGCCCAGTGGGGGGTGGCCACACCTCTGGCCCCCTGGACGACAGGGTTAAGAGGCTTCCACCCACCTCTCATTATCACAGGACTCCAAGATCAAGTTCCCGCTGCCCCACCGGGTCCTCCGTCGCCAGCACAAGCCACGCTTCACCACCAAGAGGCCCAACACCTTCTTTTAGATTCAGGGCCTCCCTGTTCCCTGGGCTGCCCGAATAAACTTCTTGGGAAAACCGGGCTGCTCAGATACACTTGTTTTCTTTGCACACCCTGCAGAACTCAAAAGGGCACAGCCAATCTGAGTTTTCTGCTCCAGGAAGGGTCCTCCTCTCCTCAAGTGGGACCCAGACCATGGAATCTCCAGCGGGGGTGGGGGGGGCAGGAATGGTGAGCGTCCCACCCCCAAGCTCTCTCCTGCTCGCTAAGTTCCCTGAGGCTTTGTCCAGTGAGGAGCTGTTGTGGGTGAAGGCCTGTAGCCAGAGGGTCCAGTTTTCCTCTCTATTAGGTAGCCCTCTGCTGTGAGCCTGGAGGTGCACTGCAGGTCAAAGGTTTCGCCCCCAAATCTGTCCCTCCTGCTTCATTAAACACAGGCTTTAGCTGGACCCAGGGGGAATCAGGATGGTGGTGCTCATTCATTCTACCTGGGCCGCCCCTCCCGACCAGAGCAGATGCAAGGGGGCCACAAGCCCACTGTGCTGGGATTCTGCTTCCCCTCCCCAATTGGGGCCCCTTGTGGGGAGGTTAAGGTCTCAGCAAGGGCATCTGTTTCCAGGAAACCACTTGAATGGAATTCCAAGCATGAAGCTAATCCCATCCTGGGGCGCCATCCTGGCCAAGCCTTCACAAGGAAGCCAGGTAGAGCTGAGAGCTCAGGCCTTAGGGATGCCTGTCTTAGCATGTCACCTTGGGCCCTGTGAGCATTGGTGTCCTTGTCACAATGTCAGGGCATCAACTAGGTTTACTCAGTTGAAAAATGCTGGGGGCACAGGCTTACAGGACCCACCATGGATCCGGAAGAAGCCCAAGCACAAAAGGAATGAGGTAGGAATTGGGGTGTCCTGGGCAGGGGACACAGCTTCTACTACCCCACGGTGGGGAGGGGGTTGGTAGGTTGCACAGTCACTGGTGAGCTATCTCCAGGGGGAATTGAAGTGCTGGGTCACTTCAAAGCCCACTTGTGCTTGGAGAGGCCTGGATGCCCAGGGCACAACTTGTGCACAGCCAGCCATTCTTACAGGAAAGACAGGCTTCCAGCGTCCTCACCAACTGCTTTGCCTGCTGTCGCAACACAGCGGACTCCTTGCCACCTCCAGGCCTTTGCACTTACTGAGCCCTCTGCCTGGACTGCTCTCCACAGGCCGTCACTGGGGTGGCCTCCGTACTGGTGGTGAACCACACATCTGTTCTATTCGTGTTACTTGGTTGGTTTTCTGTTCCCCACCAGACAGGCTGAGAGGGCAGGAACCGCATCTGTCTGTCCCCAGGAGGGCTTCAGTCGGTCTTTGTGCGACCCAGAAAAGGACATGATGGCCAGTGAACATCCTTCCGCCTGTGCACCACACGGGACAGCAATGCTGAGCCCCAGGTCTGGTGGTGGGCCGGGTTTGATCTAGACACTGCCAGAATTCCCTCAGTAAATACAAACGTTCAGTACATTACCGAACAGGATCAAGAAGGAATCCAGGTTTCCAACAAAACAGCACCCATGGGTTAGCTAACTTTGGTGGCTGAAAAAAAAAAATCACACTTTAGGATTTGCTTTTCTATTAGGTTGGTGCAAAAGTGGTTGCGGTTTAAAAGGTTAAAAATAATTGCAAAAATCGCAGTTTCTTTTGCACCAACCCAATATGAAGGAGGTACTTTTCCCTGAATTAAAATCATTTATATGAACTTGGCTTATTTCTCTACTGGGCTGCTGTTTTCTTTTAAGCTTGTGTGAGACAAAAGCCTGAAAAACATCCCCCAGTGTATGTAACAAATTTTTTTTCCAGGGCACTCTTTGATGTCTTTGTTTTGAGAGATCAGGCTAAACTTTTTTAAATGTTTGCCTGGTAGATTTCATTAATCTGGCGGTTTCTGGTGGAAACTCCTAGTTGCTCCAAATATTCCTTCTTCAGTAATAGAATCTCCATATCTACATTCCACTCAGAAAATGTTTCCCAGAGTGGTCATGTGATAGTGATATGTGCCGTTTTCAGAAAACAGCCATCCAGCTGGAATATAGCCACAACGGCCAGTTCTCCAGCAGCCATCTTTGGCCATGAAGCCACACACAAGCAACAAGGTAGAAGGAGCTTTGGTTCCTGACCCTGTTACCTGATTAGAAGGGGAGGGAAAAGGAAACCAGTCCTCAGGCTCGAACTGGTGTCCTGGAGGTGGACCCTGAAGGCTGTGCCTGGGCCAGCTGAGCTATAGATTTTTTCTGTGTAAAATGGTGATTTAATTCTGGAGGTGGAGGTTGAGAGGGGTGACGATACACCACCAGGAATGTGGAAATCCAGGGTTCTACAGAGGCCTACCGGGCACCCCGTCCTTACCTTGGAGCCTGGGAACTAGTTGGGGAGGCCCTGCTCCCACCAGCTGAAGGGTGGGGTCAATCCCGTTATTGAGGGAGCTTGAACTGAGCCGGCGCAGCTCTCTAACCTCTACCTGTTCATCCACCCACGCTGCCATCTGCTCATCTCATGAGTTTGCCCACAGACCCTTCTACCGTGTAACCACCTGGCAATTCCCCACAAACCCTTAGAGCAGCTGGAGGTGAGGACCACTGAACTGAGCTCTGTCTCCAGAGGGAATTCAAGTGCTAGGAACACCGAGAGCAAAGGCTGGAAGTAGGAGGAAATGGACCTTTCCATGTGGGGTCTTTAAAGTGGGATAGCACTTGGGTTGCTGACACCACTGGTTGGGGCTCACCATGCCAGCCCAGGGGTGACAGCAGGAATCCAGTGGAGCCCTCCCACTGCCTCAGGTACTGAGGTTCCTGGACATGTCCATGTGTCAGGTGTCACCTGGACAGGGCTTGGAGCCCTGGAGGAAAGGAGCTGCCCCTCTGACCTCTGCCCTTGGCTTCTGAGTCAGGACCATCAGGCAAGGGCAGGTGCCAAGGCAAGAGAAGTGGGACCCCAGGAGACCCACCCTAAGTCCTGAAACCCAGAGAGACTGAGGATCATGGGATCTCACAGTGACCACCAGTGGCAATAAAGGTTTACCTTCCCTGAGGATACGGTACAAGTTCAAGGGTGGACGCCCAGCAGGTGGTGCTAGAGCTGAAGTAGCTCTCAACCTCTCACCCCTGACGCATGCTGTCTCCAGGGAGTACTGGGGGTGCCCAGGCAGCAGGCACCCAACATTCCTGCCCATTCTGCTCAGATTGCTGTTCCAGGATTGCCCTGCCTCTCCCCACATTTACTGGGGGGGGGGGTCTTTCCAACTTATATCCTGGGGTCCTGCCTGCCCCTCTCCCTAAGTTAAGGTGTGACTCCTCCCCACCCTGCTCTGTGCCCCCGTCCGTGCTTCCCACCAGTCACGGGAGATGGTCCCCACCAGCTCCCAACTCAGCATCCTCTCGTGTCCTGGAATTCCAGAACATACTGAATCTACCCATGTCTCCCCACCCTATTAGTTCCATTATTAGGTCCATTAGGTCCCTCATTTGTTCCAAACTGTCCAGTGGCTCCCCCTGTCCCCCAGCACCCTCTGAATAAAATCCACACTCTGACAAGGCTCAAGGTCCCCTAGAGCCCTCCCTGTCCATCTTTCCACCTCAGGGCCCTTCTCCCAGCTCTCTCCAAGCCTGGTTCCTTCTCTAGGTCTCCCCTTATTTCTCCAGAGAGTTCCCCACCAAGAGGCCTCACGTAAGGTCTTCCCCTAGGCCATCACTTGTCATCCATAGGCTACTGAGATGGGTATTCATCTGCTGTCATGAACCTGTGCGCCAGGTGGGTCCACCTGGGTCCTGCTGTGTCTCCAGTGCCTGGCACAGGGCCCTGCACACAGTAGGTGCTCAATGAAGAGGCCCCAGCCCAGGTGTCAGTCTGCGCCCTGGAGCCCCCCTCCACAATAGGGTAGGGGGCAAAGGGGGCTGGCACAGGACGATACCTCCCTCCTAGCCCTCCCAGGGAGACAAGGCAGGTTTGAGGGCACCAGCATCAATGTACATATATTTGCGTCCCTTTGCTTGGCTTTTCGGGAAGGGACAGCCGCCAGGGATTTCCCCCTTCCCCAGCTGGTTTCCCGGAGGGTGCCGCACAGCGGAGCCTGGAAAAATGGTGCAGGTAGAAGAACTTGGGGTTCTCCCCACCCTCTTGGTGTGGGTGGAGGGCACAAGCTAGTGGGCAAGAGACACCTGTGTGACAGTTGTGGTGTCACAGACCCAGGGGAGGGGCAGGCCTGCCCTGATCATCTATGTAGAGAGAAGACAGTCCCGCGGGACATGTGGGTAGGACTGGGGGACGCTGGACCCAGCTGGGGTGGCGCATGTAGGCCACAGGGGGCCACCAGAGGGCGGCAGCGCCCTAACGTTCCGAACCCACCTGGTCTTATACCCTGCCCGTTACAGAAGAGGGAACCCAGCTTTGCAGGGTGAGCCAGGACTCCATCCAAAGGTCAGAGCCTCCAGAGGTCAAAAATTCTCCATGTCCCCCAGCGAAGGGCCTTAAATAGACATTGTCCCCCGGCCAAGGTTCCTTGTTGGCATGACCCCAAGGTAAGGGACTTCCCCTGTCGGTTTCATCTCTTCATTTGTGTGAAAGGACATTCCAGACACCACCTCCCCAGATAGTCGTGGGTCCCCATTTATCCGGGTTCATGACCACTGACAACCCCTACCGGTGACCTCCATTGTACATCACGCCCAGTACAAGCAGACGCTCAGCGCGTTTGACAAGGAACCAACGGAGGGAATGACGAGACGAATGAAAAGGCCCTTACTCTGTTCTAGGTTTGTATTATGCGGGTTCGATTTATTCCTCTGAGGCAGGGGCTTTATCCCCATTTACAGATGGGGAAAGTGAGGCCCAGAGAAAAGCAAAGACTTCCTCCAGTACTTATGTAGTCAGGATTTGAACCCCACGCCCTCCCACTCGGCTTAACCTAAGGTTGGGGTTTGGTGATACACTCCCACTAGGCTCTAGAAAAAGAGTTTCCAGGTGCCGGTTGGGGAAGGGGTTTAAGCTGCACAAGTTTTCCTTATGGGACCCCTCAACCTTGAAAGTGAATTCTAGTCTTTTAGGAGAGTGAGTGTCCCATAGCTCAAAGGTACTACAGCACAGCGGGGATTTCAATGCCGAAGCCACTGCTCCCAGCTGTGTGGCCTGGGGCGAATGACAAGCAATCTCTGTGCCTCAGTTTCCCTACCTGTCAACGGGAGACATTGACAGCTGGTGGTCAGGGGGGAGTGCCATATGAAGAAAGGAGGGTGTTTGGAAGACTCCCACACCCGAGAGCCACCCACGTAACCCGGCTCAAGGAGGAAAGAGTGAGTCCTGCCCGCCCCCAAGTCTGAGGGCGGAGTTTCCCTGACCCCGCAGCCTAATAAATCCGCAGCCCGCGCGGGTGCAGGCCGCTGCTTTGAGCCCCACCGAGACCTCCAGCTGTAAGAGCTGAGCGCGGCTCCCAGGGAGAGAGACAGGGGCTGGGGGGCCGACACCCGGCTGCACGGGGCAGCTGCACCAAGAGAGAGGCGAGGTGGACAGACAGGCCGACGGCGGAGGCCGCCGCGTAGACGGAGAGGAGGGACGAACAGGGCAGACGGCCACAGCGAGGGCTGCTGGGGACCGAAAGAGACAGGCGTGCGCCTCGCTGAGGAGGCCGAGCATCCTCCACCTCCGCGCAGCCCTACCTCCTCGGCCACCGCCAGCCTTCGTTGCCAGGGAGCGCTGGGTGGCCGGGGTCGCGCTTGGCCTCTGTACCTGCTCTTCATGGCCGCCGTCGGGGCGGAGATGCGGGCCACCTTCGGAGCCTGGGACTATGCGGTTTTCGCGCTCATGCTTCTCGTGTCCACAGGCATCGGGCTGTGGGTGGGGCTGGCGCGGGGTGGGCAGCGCAGCGCGGAGGACTTCTTCACGGGGGGCCGGAACCTGGCTGCCCTGCCGGTTGGCCTCTCGCTGTCCGCCAGCTTCATGTCCGCTGTGCAGGTGCTGGGCGTGCCCGCAGAGGCCTATCGCTACGGCCTCAAGTTCCTCTGGATGTGCCTGGGCCAGTTGCTCAACTCCCTGCTGACCGCCACTTTCTACCTGCCAATATTCTACCGCCTGGGCCTCACCAGCACCTACCAGGTACCCGGCAGAGGCCGGTGGCCGAACCTGCCTGGCTGGGAACGTAGGGATGCGGTGGGGGTACCCCTGGGGCTTTGAACTGCTGTGCAGGGGGACACAGGTGGGCTCCTCCCCCTCCCCCAGGCAGGCAAGTGGAGAGGGTTCTAGGAAGAAGCCCCAGGCAGTGGGGCGAAGGACAGGAAGGAGGAAGAGGAGCTAGCGTCCTGGTTCTCTTGGGTGGAAGCCCGCACGGGGCGGGGCCACACTCGGCCAGGTGTGCACTCGCGTGCGGAAAGGCACACATCTGTGCCTCACATGCCTAGGTGTGCAGACACCCGAGTGCTCGCCAGATGGGGGCTCGGGTTTCCAAACCCGATGTCCCGGCTTCCTCATACCTTCAGCGAAGGACGAGCCACTGCTCAGGTTTCCCAAATGTCCCACCTGGCTAATAACAGGACCTCCTTCCAGGACCCTGGGTAAAGTGATTAAAATTGTGACCCATAGACGGCTAATAACAGTTGGACACAGGCCAATCAAACAAGAATGAGGAGGGACGTGTGCAAATTTGACGGCTCAGTCCTCCTGGGCACATGCCATGGGCACAGGCACGGGATGGCCCGTGTGCACAAGATGTATGCAGACAGATCAGAGTGTGTGCGTTTGGCGGAGGCCTCCGCGAGAGAGAGTGCGGAGAGCGAAGTTGGCCTCCCGAGGGAGGGCAGAAGCCAAGATGGTACGTGAAAGAACCCAGAGGCCTCGAGCCCCTGGGTAGGACCTGTCCAGGTGACCACCAGCCTTCGGCTCCTCCTTGCAGTACCTGGAGCTGCGTTTCAGCCGGGCTGTGAGGCTCTGCGGGACCGTGCAGTACTTGGTGGCCACAGTGAGTGGCCTTGGCCCTGCCTTCCCCACCCTCCCCCGCAGGGTCCTGCCTTCATAGGCCCTGCCCACAGCCCTCCCGGATTCTTCCCGCCCTTGCCCCGTGGGTCCCGCCCCCATCCTGCAGTGCATTACCCAGGCCCCGCCCACAACCCCTATGGCCCCCGTCCATCTACTCTAGTCACCTACCCCAACACCCTCCTTCCCCCATCTCCAGATCCCCTCCTCGCCCAGACACTATCAGCACTACCCGACTTCCACCAACATCTGCCTCACCTGACCCCCTCCCCCCTCCCCACTGCAGGTGCTGTACACTGGCATCGTGATCTACGCCCCTGCGCTCATCCTGAACCAAGGTTTGACTCTGGGAGATCAGGGCAGCGTGACTGGGAGGGTCAAAGGCTTACGGGCTGGAGGAGGGGGCAGGGGCGACTCCGGGAGCTACACGGAAGGGAAGATTCCTCCAGGAGAGAGGAGGGCCAAAGACACTGGAGACCAAGTTTGCACCTCACCCTGAGCCTAATGGGGAGTCTCTTTGCACAGTGAGTGGGCTGGATATCTGGGCGTCGCTCCTATCCACCGGAGCCATCTGCACCTTTTACACCACTGTGGTGAGTGACCCCTCCCCCTATGGGGGGGCTCCACGCCTGCTGGGTAGGGGCAGTCCAGAACTTTCTGAAGCAGTTCTGGAAGTCCTCTTTCTTGAGTGTCTTTAGTTGCGCTGCCGTGGCTGTCTCGATGTCCTGAATCATTTTGACTTTGGGGAAGAGCCAGAAGTCACAAGGTGCCAGATCTGGTGAATAAGGTGGATGAGGACACACTGTAATGTTTTAATTTTACAGACACTGCTGTACACCAGAAACGATGTGTGACATGGAGCGTTGCCATAATGGAGAGTGATTTACAGCACATTTTAAAACACATCTTCTTTCCACTGCAGTTCACAGCCAACTGACTGCACCGAACAAGTTGAAACTTGTCACACTCTGTTACTAAGGTTTGATGTGCCGCTTCCCGTATTGAAGATCCCTGCCTTACCATTGGATGGCACTCGGCAGCAGCATTCACTGTGTTTCGATCACAACAGAAATGTTCTGTGGCACACATCGCTTCTGGTACACGGCAATTTCTGTGAAATAAAAACATTGTGGTGTGTCCTCATCCACCTTATTCCCTGGATCTAGCACCCTGTGACTTCTGGCTCTTCCCCAAAGTCAAAATGACGATGAAAGATAAATGTTTTGAATTGATTCAGGACATCAAGGCAGCCACGACAGCACAACTAAAGACACTCAAGAAAAAGGACTTCCAGAACTGTTTCAGAAAATGGCAAAAATGATGGGATGTGTGTTTGAAGTGAAGGGGAGTATTTTGAGGGGGATTAATAGCAATGTGTCTTTACTGCAATAAATTTTTAAAATTTAAATAATCACCATATTTATTGATCACACCTTGTATATGACAGGTGCTATTCCAAATATTTTTCTCATATTAATTAATTTAATGATCACAAAATCACTGTAAGGGGGTATACAGTTATTAACCCATTTTACAGATGAGGAAACAGAGGCAAAGATGAGCACTGGTCCCAGGCATTGCTGGAGGCCAGGCCTGCTTGGCCCCAGCCAGGTCCCCCGTCTGACGCCTCTCCACCCTCAGGTCCCCATCTGACCCTCCCCTCTCTGTCACATCCTGCAGGGTGGCATGAAAGCTGTGATCTGGACCGATGTGTTCCAGGTCGTGGTGATGCTGGCTGGCTTCTGGGTTGTCCTGGCCCGTGGGATCATGATTGTAGGTGGGCCCAGGCAGGTGCTCCAGCTTGCTCAGAACCACTCCCGGATCAACTTGATGGAGTGAGTGAAAATGTAGATACTGCAAAATGATGGAGAAGGTAGCCCTCTGCCCTTGGAGAAGCCAGCCAATGCCTCCTGTTCTAGGAAGCCCTCCCAGCTCCCCTCCCCAGACTCCCCACAGACAGAACCCTGGTTCCCCCTCTCTGTATTCCCCTACCCTCCATTCTTCCATCTGACCTAGACCTCTGCCCCATCCCACCTCCCAGCCCAGAATGGGAACTGAAGGCTCTCTGAGGTCCCAGCTGGATAAAGAAAGAATGGTTTTGGAATGCATACATGGATGACTCAGTAAACAAATAAATGAAATTTCAATCTGGCCAACTCCTACTCATACTTCAAAACCCATCCCAAATGTCCTCTAAGGCCTATAATTTCCAGAATGCCCTTTGGGGCCCTTGGGAGGGTAAAGTCATTGGTGGCATCCCCACATGGCTGACTTTCCCTGCCTCATCCAGCTTTGATCTGGACCCACGGAGTCGTTACACATTCTGGACTTTTGTGGTGGGTGGCACGATAGTGTGGCTCTCAATGTATGGTGTGAATCAAGCACAGGTGCAGCGTTATGTGGCCTGCCGCACGGAGAAGCAAGCCAAACTGTGAGTGTTTGGGGGGCAGGGTGGGGGCCTCTGGGATGTACTGCCCCCTCTCCCCAGCCTGAGGCTGTGCCTCCCTGCAGGGCCCTGCTCATCAACCAGCTGGGCCTCTTCCTGATTGTGTTCAGCGCTGCTGGCTGTGGTATCGTCATGTTCACACTCTATATGGACTGCGACCCCCTCCTCAAAGGGCGTATCTCTGCCCCAGACCAGGTGAGTCTTGTCCAGGCTCCTGTGCCACCCCCACCCCCACCTCCACTCCCATTCTGAACTCTCTTGTGGATAAATCTCTGGGACGAGGGCGGAAGAGCTTTCCTAGCAGAGAGAACAGCCTGTGCAAAGGCCAAGAGGAAGGAAAGAGCTTGGATCAGAGAAGCTCCGGGAGTAGTGGGGAAGATGAGGCTGAGAGGCACTAAGGAGCCATAGAGGGTGTGAGCGGGAGAGGGGCACATTCAGATCTAGAGTCAGAGATTCCCAGAAGGGTGTCAAGGAGGAGAGAGGACCATGGTCCAGCACGATGTCATGGAGTTCGTGTTAATGACCAGCCCCCGTGTTCCAAGTGCCTATACTATGCCTCATGCTGTTCCCTTCACAAGCAATTTCCCATCAAATCCTTCAACAAGTGATGAGGCCGAGGCTGTCATGGTGCCCAACCGAGGCTGGAGGGGGCAGGAAGCATTGCCTGAGGGGTGCAGGCAAGTCAGGGGCAGCGCCAGGACCTATACCCAGGGCACACGCCGTGGCTGGAGCTCTAGCCCTCCAGCCACAGGGTTCAGAGTTGACAGAGGCTGCAAGGCTCTCGAATCTGCCGTCCTCCCCTGGGGTCAGATCCTGACTGCCTGACTGTGCAGCCTGAGGCAGGGCTGCACCTCCTGGCCTCAGCGTCCTGTCAGTAAAGTGGGGGTGACTCAGGATGCTGCCTCCCTGAGAACCCAGGGCTCTGTACATGGGGAGGGGCAGACAATCCCAGGGGCATGCAGTCCCTCAACAAACACGTTACACTAAGTGCCATTGTGAACCCGGTCTGCGATGGGTGCTGAGAATGCACAGGGCGAGGACACCCAGAAGCCCCAGCCTCAGGGTGCTGCTGTCCTGGAGGCTGACCCCTGACTCCCCCCAGTACATGCCCCTGCTCGTGCTGGACATCTTCGCGGACATGCCTGGAGTCCCTGGGCTCTTTCTGGCCTGTGCCTACAGTGGCACCCTCAGGTGAGCGCCCTGCTGGCTCTCCCCGCCATGTCCTACCCTCAGGGCCTCCTGTCCCTTCCGCCCACCCCCTTGAGGGATAGAAAGCTCTGAACACGTCCACCATTTGCAGTTGCTGCTCCGTCCCCACAGGGCAGTTCAGGTAGGCTCTAGCAGAGAGCACATCCTGGCCACAAAGACCCCAACTGTGTGGAGTCTCCCCTTTTCAGCACCTGGCAGAGCCACCCCTGACTCCCATCTCTCCCTTCCTTTTGTCAAAGTAACGTTTATTGAGTACCTACTGTGTGGCAGGTGCTGCTGTTCTAAATCCTGGGGAACAGCCATGACCAAGCAGTCCCCCACTCCTGCCCTCAGGGCCCTCACGTTCTGGTAGTTTCAAATCTTCCGTGACTTCTGGCCACAGCCCTGCTCCTGCAAGTGACCAGGGTCCCATGTGGCAATTCTCTGCCCCCCATTATTGCCCTGTAATGAGACCTTGTGTCATTTGTTTCCTTGGTTGTGGTTCCCTGCTGCTGTGGGGGTATCTCAGGTCTGTGGACTGGGGGTGAGGGGTAGACATCTCCTCCACTCTTGGGGGTCTATCATCCATGCCTCTGCCCTTGGGTTGGGTGGGGTCTTGGCAGGGAAGACAGTGTTGGCAGCTCGGCCCCCCCCCCCCCCGCAGGTGGGCCCCAGCAGGGGTATGGCCAGTCTCTGGATGTGGCCTGACCATACTCCCTGCCCTTCTCATGTCCCCCAGCACTGCGTCCACCAGCATCAATGCCATGGCTGCCGTGACTGTGGAGGACCTCATCAAACCACGGCTGCCCAGCCTGTCGTCCCGGAGACTCATAATCATCTCCAAGGGGCTCTGTGAGTTGGGGGAGCCCTGGTAGGGGGGCCAGAGTGGCCTCTCCCCGCTGACAGTGCCACCTTCATCCCTACAGCGCTCATCTATGGCTCCGCCTGTCTTATCGTGGCGGCTCTGTCCTCGCTGCTGGGGGGCGGTGTCCTCCAGGTGAGCCCCCATCCGCGACCGTGCCCCGATTTTCCCAACAGGTGGGGTATCATCCGTCTTGCACTGACGTTAGAAAGGGTCCTACACTCGGTGGCAAAACTGGGTTCCGTTTGCCACCGGAGGCCGTAGGCTTCCTGCAGTCACGTGGGTGGAGGTGTGGGGAGGTGGGAGTCGGGAGGCGGTGGCCTGGGGGCAGGAAGGGCCTCGCCCTGGTGTGGAGGTTGGATCGCATCTGTCGAGAGAGAATGGGCGTCTTTGCCTCCACCCCAGGAGAGAGACAGAAACAGAGCGTCCCCACGCCTTTAGGGAAACTGAGGCACAGAGGCGTCTCAAGGCCTGCAGTGGGATTTCTCAGGTCTTGTTTTCCCAGCGGGTAAACTGAGGCCCAGAAAGGTGGAGCTGTTCTGCCCTCAACCACACCATCATCCTCTCCCCCAGGGCTCCTTTACCGTCATGGGTGTCCTCAGCGGCCCCCTCCTCGGAGCTTTCACTCTGGGAATGTTCCTCCCTGCCTGCAACACGTGGGTAAGTGGGGGCAGGCGGGCCGAGGGGCTGGGAGGCGGGGCCCGACGCCTCAGTCCGCTGACGCTGGCCCCACCCAAGGGCGTCTTCTCCGGGATCGCGGCTGGCTTGGCGCTCTCGCTGTGGGTGGCGGTGGGCTCCACTCTGTACCCGCCCAGCGCGCAGTCCATGGGGGTCCTGCCGTCCTCGGCCGCCGGCTGTGCGGAGTCCTCAGCCAACGCCTCTGGCCTCCTGGGCCCGCTCTTTGCTACCAACGCCTCCAGCGAGGCTCCCAGGTGAGCCGGGGAGGCGTGGCCTGAGAGGGAGTAGTCAGGAAGGGACCCTCAAACTGAATCCCGAAAGAGAAGGGGGAGCTGGGCTGGCTTGGGACGAGGTGAGGGAAAGGGATTCCCAGAGGAGGGATCGGAAAGTGCAAAGGCCTTGAGGCCAAGTTCGATTTAGTACAATTGACTATGTGAGGTTGGGTGGATTTAACCTCACATAGTGGACGGAGAAAGGATAGGAGGTGAGGTCCAGCCAGTGGAATTTCGTCTGATTTTTTTTATTGAGATATAATTTACAGACCATACAATTAGCCATTTAAAAATGAGTTTTAGTATATTTTCAAGGTTAGACAACCATCACCACTATCAACTCAACATTTTCATCACCTCCAAAAAGAAAGACAGAAAGAAAAAAAAAGCCCTATTCCTATTAGCAATCACTCCCACTTCTCCCCCAGCCCCTGGCAACCAGTAATGCACTTTCTGTCACTGCGGATTTTCCTGTTCTGGACATTTCATATAAATGGAATGATATAATATGTGACCTTGTGTGTCTGGCCACTCTCACTCAGTATGATGTTTTCAATGTCCATCAACATTGTAGCAGGTGTCAGTGCTTCATTCCTCTTTATGACTGAGTAATATTCCCTTGTGTGGATGGACCACATTTTGTTTGTCCATTCATCAGTTGATGGCCATTTGGGTTGTTTCTGCCTTTTGGTGATTGTGAATAGTGCTGCTGTGAACAAGTTTTGGTGTGGACATATGTTTTCATTTTTCTTGGTCTATACCTAGGGGAGTAGAATTGCTGGGTGATATGATTCTATGTTTAACTTCTTGAGGAACCACCAGACTGTTTTCCACAGCCACTGCGCCATGTTATATTCCCGCAGGCAATGGAGGAGAGTTATCTCCACATCTGCCCCAACAGTTGTCATTTTCCTTTTTTCTTTTTTTTTCAATTCTAGCCATCCTAGTGGATGTGAGCTCATTGTGGTTTTGATTTGTGGTTTGCTAATGACTAATGATGTTGAGCACCTTTTCATGCGCTTGTTGGCCATTTGTATCTCTTTGGAGAAATGTCTATTTGAATTCTTTGCCCATTTAAATACTGGGGTATTTGTCTTTTTTATTGTTGAGTTGTAATTTACATGTTCTTAATATCTTTATATATTCTGGATACTAGATTCTTATTAGATGTGTGATTTGGAAATATTTTCTCCCATTCTGTGGCTTGTCTTTTCATTCTCTTGATAGTGTCCTTTGATACACAAAAGATTTTAATTTTGATGAAGTGCAACTTCTCTGTTTTCTTTGGTTGCTTGTGCTTTTGGTGTCATCTCCAAGAAATGATTGCCAAATCCAAGGTCATAAAGATTCACACCTATGTTTTCTTCTAAGAGTTTAATTTGGTTTGATTCTGAGGGCAGTAGGGAGCCATGGAGGGTAACAAGCAGTGGCAGGATGTGATCTGAATTACATTTAAGTAATGCTCCCTCTGGTTGTGTGTGGAGAATGCCTGGGGGTAAAAGTGGGATAGATAGCAGGACAGGAATATTGGCTACACCACACATCTGGGTGAGTAATAAGGAAAGACTGGACTAGGCGGTGGCAGTGGAGATGGGAGGAAGTGAATGGATTAGGAGTGCTTTTTAGACTCACGTTCTCCTCTCCCACCCCCAGAATGGACCCTGGCCGACCCAGCTTGGCTGACAGCTTCTACGCCATTTCCTATCTTTATTATGGTGCCCTGGGCACACTGAGCACCATTCTATGCGGAGCCCTTGTCAGCTACCTGACGGGTAAGCAGGGTGTGAGAGGCCACCCTGTACAGTACTCTGTCTCCCGGACCCACCAGGCAGGGAGAGGAGGGAGGACACCCCCATTGGCCAAGTGGCTACTGCATGCTGGACACATCTGCACCCTTTATGCTGTGTCTCCCTCAGGACAACCGTGCACCTTGCAGGGCTTGTCCTATTTTGCAAAGGCAGAAGAAACTGAAGCACTCTCTCCCCCAAGGTTATTAAGTCCTTGCTAGAGAATGTGGGGTGGGGCCACCAGACGCTCTTCCTGGTGCTGAAATATCTTCTAATCAGGACCTTGGCCACTCCAATTCCGCAGGGAATTCTGAACCCCATGAAGAAGTGGAAAGACATCAAAATAAATCAATAGTGATAACAGTACCTGTTCCTGCTTCCTGAGTCTAGATTTTACATTCACCAGGCCTTTATTGAGTCCATCTCTGTGCCGAGCTCTATTCTAGACTCTGGGCACATATCAATGAACAGAACCACATGCTAGACCCTGTCAGCAATCCACTGATATAGAGATAAAAAAAATCTGAAGCCCAGAGATAGGCAGAGGCTTGTCAGGATCTCACCGTGGGTCACCATCGCATCTGGAGTTGGCACCCATCAGAGCTCTCCCTTCCCCTCACAGGGCCTGGTCTCCAGTTCCCACCACCCCTCACTAAATGACCCCAACTCTCTCTGCCCCTTAGGCCCCACCAAGCGCAATGCACTGATTCCTGGACTGCTGTGGTGGGACCTCACGCAGCAGACAGCATCGGTGACCCCCAAGGAAGTGGCCACCCTGGGTGACAGCTTGGTGAAGGTCAGTCTCAGAGCTCGGCTCACACAAGGGGAGGAGGGTGGTGAAGTCACTTGAGGTGCTCTGGGCATGGCCATAACTCAGGAGAAGAACGTGGTGAGTCACAGTCTTTCTTCTCTACTTCTCGTTACCTCCTGTGGAAGACTCATTTGGGAGCTGATGTGTGGTCAACACGTTTTATTATCCCCTTTAACAAAGACTAAGCAGAATGTCATACTTTTCATTGTTATTGCATTTGTTTTTATACTTACTTGCAATGTATGGCAGGTGAAACTAGTTTGCCTTTAAGGTATTGATATAAAGTCTCTCCTGAAAATAAAGTTACTTAATGCAAAAGTGAATCAGCTTAGAGAAAATCTTAAGTAAGAAACCTGACTGGGTTGACTGACTTCAGCGAAAACCACTAGTTGCTACGTAAATACTTTGAGTTTGGGAAACACTGTCCCTGGGGGTCTGATTCAGACCTGCCCCTGTCTTGGATTCCCTGTTTTATTTCCTCGTTTATTAAGCACTCACTGTATACCCAGCCCTTCTCTGGGCTGGGGCCGAGCCCGCTGTCCAGCAGAAGCAGATAAAAGCTAAACTGAGAAATGAGTAGGACGTTGGCAGGGGTTAATGTTAGGAATACAATCAAATAGGATACCATGGTGGGGTGGCCTTCTGGAAGAGGGGACATTGATAGAGCCCGGAATGAGGAGAAGGAGGCAGCCATAGAGAGATCCGGAGGAAAAGCTTTCTCAGTGGAGGGTACAGCAGGTGCAAAGGACCTGAGGCTTGAAGGCAAGGGCTAGGGAGGGAAATGATTTGGCTAAAATGTTTTAAAGCTTCCTCCAGCGGCTGTGGGGAAATACTTTTTTCTTAAAGTGGAACAGTCAGAGAACCAGAGAGAGGAGGGAGGCAGGCATGCATGTGAGAATTGATGGCCTGGATTGCAAATGACATGGGCATGGAGAAGAGAAGTGGATGGAGGTTTTGGAGGCAGAGGGGACAGGACTGGCTGATGCACTGGACAAGGGATATTGTGCAACCCTGCCCAGGTTCCAGACTCCCAGGCCCTCAATTTCCCCATCTAGGAGATGAACCGAAATGGGGTCTCTGAAGAGATCTTTCTTTTCTCCTCCCCCCAGGGGGCTGAGGAACTGTCCCTCAGAGCCAAGAGGCCTCCTGACTTCCTGCCCACCGATGACGACCATCTGCTCTTCCTGCGGCAGAAGGAGGTAAATGAAGCCAGCTCTGGCTCCTGGACCACCGGCCGTGGACATGAGGATGGTCATGATCTGCAGGAAACTGACCTCTGAGCTAGCCTGGGACTGACCGCCTGGGATGGAACCTCAGGGTGGGCCAATCCCAGGCCATGGGCCAATCCCAGGCCAAGGAGCAATGGCCTTGGGCTCTGATTGGCTGGATGGCATCATATGCAAATGAGCTCAGGACTACCCATCCACCCTATGAAAAGAGGCAAAGCCACACCTCCAGGAGGTCATTTTATCCAGCACCCTGCTTCCAGGCAGAACCTAGTCTTAGATACTGCACCCCTACCTGCTGCCTGCTGCCCCAAAATGAAGCCAGGTTTTTCTTTACTTAAAATAGAAAGGTGTCAGAGTTCTCTCTGGACAACATGGGAAACTGTCAGGTCCAACATTAGGGTCTGAGAAAGATCCCAGCTCTTTCCTGGGAGGTCTCTTGACCTTAGCAAGGATTTTGGAGGTCCACAGACCGAGCTCCCTTCACTCCATTTCACAGGTGGGGAAATAAGGCCTGGAGAGGGCCAAGAACTTGGCCAAGGTCACAGAGCTAACCAAAGACGCATCAAGAGTTGGACACCAGCTCTCCCTCCTCACCCCCTACCTGTTCTCCTCCCTTTGGATGTTACATGGCCTCTGGAGGAGGAGGCAAGGAAGAAGGAGAAATAACGTTTCAGCTTTCCCTCGTGCCTAGTCACTTTCCCCATCACATCTATTAAAGACTATGAACCCACTTTACAGAGGAAAAAAATTGAGGCTCAGCGAGGTTGCCTGACGTCACCCAGTGAGTCTGGTCGGGTAGGGACAGGCCTGGGTGCTGCATGATGCGGGGGCGCCATTGCTGACACATTACTGGTATACAGGATCCCATCAGCCCAGCGAATGCATGTCCCTGGAATGTTCCTGGCACTTGGCTGGAGACTTTATCCACATACATCAAGTAAATGGACTCTGAGGTTTAATGTCTTGAGCTCTCTGAAAAATCATTCTGGTCTGAGATCTCTCAAATCTGAGTGCAAATCTCTGTCTCTTGCCTCAAGCCTGTGAGTGAATAAACCTGAGTATTTAAAGCATCAGAATGAGGTGATCACTCCCCCATTAGGGGGCGTTGTACTGCCCTCCTGGACGTGCAGCTTCTCTCCCCTCCTGACTCCCTCCTGAAGCACCCACTCCTTGCTGCCCGTTTTGTCTGGACCCTGCCAGCCCCAGCAATGTCCATGCACCAGCCCCTGGGGTTTCTGTGACCCTGAGAGCAGGTTGCACTCACCTTTGTCCATATACCTGCCATGGCTCCCATGGCCCCCTGCTCACCTGGCAGTCGGGGTCCCTGTACTGGGTTCAATAGAATCCTCCCCCAAAATTCATGTCCACCTAGAACCTCAGAATGTGAACTCATTTGAAAATAGGGTCTTGGCGGTGTACTTAGTTAACTTACGAGAGGGTCATCCTGGATTAGGATGGACACTGAATCCAATGACTATGTTCTTCTTACAAGAAAAGGAGGAAGGCCGGCCTGGTGGCCCAAGTGGTTGGAGCTCCATGCTCATAACTCGGAGCTCACCGGTTGGAATCCCACATTGGCCAGTGGGCTGCGCCCTCTACAGCTAAGATTGTGAACAACAGCTCTCCCTGGAGCTGGGCTGCGGTGAGCAGCCGGAGGTTGGCATGGGCTGCCATGAGCGGCCAGTGTGAGTGGCTGGCAGCCAGCAAGAGCGCTGTGAGCAGCCGACAGAGGACTGGCGGCGACCGGCTGCCTCAGCCAGGGGGAGCGCAAGGCTCACAATACCAGCATGGGCCAGGGAGCTGTGTCCTACACAACTAGACTGAGAAACAATGACTTGAACTGGAGTGGGGAAGAAGCGGGGGGCGGGGAGAAAAAAGGAGGAGAGAACCAGAGATGTAAACATATAGGGAGAAAGCCATATGGACATGGAGGCAGAGAGTGGAGCGATGTGGCCACAAACCACGGGATGCCTGGGGCCCCCAGAAGCTGGAAGAGGCAAGGAAGTATCCTCCCCTCGAGCCTTCAGAGGGAGCATGGCACTGGCGTCAGTGTCATGAAATCAAACACCTTGATTTCGGGTTTTTGGACTCTAGAACTGTAAGAGAATAATTTTTTTGTTTTGTTTTAAGCTATGGCAGTGACAGGAAACTAACACAATAGTCTTTCCTTATCTGCAGTTTCACTTTCCAATGTTTCAGTTACCCTGTGGTCTGAAAACATTCCATGGAAAATTCCAGATATGAACAATTCATACGTTTTAAATTGCACACTGGGGTAGTTCTGGGTAGTGTCATGAAATCCCTGGCCAACCAATTTGGATGCCTTTTATTTCTTTTTCATGCCTAATTGCTTTGGCTGGAACTTCCAATACTACGTTGATAAAATTGAAAAAAGCAGATATCTTTGATCTTAGACCTCAACTCACTAGATGCCAGTAGCACCGCCCCCCCCACCAGTCATGACAATAAAAAATGTCTCCAGACATTTCCCAATGTCCCCTGGGGGAAAAACTGCCCCTGGGTGAGAACCACTGGCCTTTGCCTATACAAGAACCACACTGTCTTGACTCCCATAGCTTTATAGTAAGACCTCTCAGCTTTTGGGAGTCTGAACTTTTGAATGACGATGCCTGAACCTGGCCCAAGGAAATGGGTTGGTGTGTAGAGGGAACACATTGGGGTTCAGAAAAGCCAAGGGATGGAGGTTAAAAAAAAAAAAAAAGGATAATCCATGTGTCCATCTTGAAGGCCTGGAATATAGGACATGTGATTTTCAGGGGACAGAAAACCAGGCTGGTGATAAAAAGATCATGGAGGTGGGGGCCGCCCAGGACTCTAAGCAACAGGGAGAAAAAGCAGGTTGCCCAGTGATATTTATAGTTATGTCTCACTTAGATTAAAAAAAAAATAAAATAAAAAGAGTTAATGTCAGTATTTGTCTGCCTTGGCATTGCTGACATTTTGGGCTGAATAATCCTCTGTGGTGGGGGCTGTCCTGTGGATTGCAGGGTGTTAAGCAGCATCCCTTGCCTCCACCTGCTAGAGGCCAGTAGCACTCTCCCCTTCCCCACAGTTATGACAACCAAAGATGTCTCCAGTGTCAGGGGTGGGGGGCAGAGTCATCCCCAGTTGAGCACCACTATTCTATGAATCAAGAGTAGATGATATATGCAGGGTTTCCTTTTCCATCGTATTATTTCATTCTTAAAGTGATTCATTTTTATAATCAGAAGAGAAGAACATTTTGAAATGGTTGACATTTATTGAGCATATACTATGTGCCAGGTGGTTTATTCATATTAGAAGTGTTGATGTTTATTGAGCAGTGACTCTAGCAAGCACTTTTTTTTGTAATTATTTTGATTTATTTTTTAATTAATATACATTTTTAGAGCAGTTTTAGGGTTACAGAAAGATGGAGCTGAAAGTTCAGGGAGCTCCCATAGACCCCTCTCCCCCACCCTCCAGTTTCCCTTATCATTAATATATTTCATTAGTATGATACATTTGTTACAATTGATGAGTGAATGTGGATACATTATTATTAACTAAAGTCCACAGTTTACATTAGGATTCTGTTGTACATTCTGTGGGTTTTGACAAATGTATAATGTCATGTCTCCAACATTACAGTATCATACAGAATAGTTTTACTGCCCTAACAATCCCCTGGGTTCCACCTATATTGATTGTGCCTTCAACCTCTAAATCAGTTCTATTTGTTTTGTTTGCTTGTTTTCTATTGATTTTCTGGTCTCAATTCTGTTTCTCATTGCACTGGCCAACACTTTAATATGAAGCATTGACTATTAGCTATGACTGTGGGCATCCGGCCCCATTCTGGAATATGTATGTTATCTCTTGTTTCACCATCCAACACAATGCCGACAGTTCCTTTCTAAACCACAGTCTTTGATCTGATTTCTTCCTATTCCCCATTTACTAAGAACTTTTTTAAAAAATCGAAAGTGGTTGCTGAATGTTATTGGATGTTTTTCCAGCATGGTGAGATGATCATTTGATATTTTTCTCCTTTTATATCTTCACTGAGGAAAGGTTTTCTGATGCTAAACTTTCCTTGCCTCCTTGGACTAAAACCCTGCATGCCCCTGGTATGGTGTCCTTTAAAACGCAGCTGAATTCTATTTGTTGATATTTTATTTAGCATTTTTGCAAGCGCCCAGGCTCCTGACCCCTTCCAGGCATATCCTGACCCTGCAGCTGAGCTGATTCCCACATGGCATGGGGGAGGGTCTGCTCAGAATGTCTGCATGAGCTCAACCAGGTGACTTCAGCTCAGCAGCTCTCCCTCCCTCCTCCCAGGATTGCTCGTCCTCCAGGTGACTCTGGGGGCCTACCCTGCACCCTGGGCAGCATCCTCACCTGGTTCCACTCACCCTCTATACCCCATTCTCCAATCTTGTTGACTCAGTCTCCTACATGGGGGCGGGGCCGGCCACACAGCTCCCCCTCAAACTCCCGCCTCCCTCACCCCCCACCCTGGGCCCTCAGCTTGTCCTGTCTCTCCTGCTGATCTTGGCATCCGAAGCTGAAATCAAGACAGAGGCCACAAATTCTCGTTTATTCTGATACTGCTGAAGAGTTGTCAAGGAGCCAGGTTGAGCAGAAGACAGGATCTCGCAGGAAGCAGGTAAGTTCCCATTGGTACCGCCCACCTTCCTCCTCCCCAGCTTCACAGCTTGGGTCAGCTTCAGGCTCAGCTGGCTCTAGGCGCACCTGGGGGCACAGCAGTGCAAGGATGAAGGATCCACCTTACATCCTGTCCTCCTTACGGCCAGGTATCAGACCGGGGCTGGGATCTGGGGTCCCCCTAAACCAGTAGCTTCTCAGGAGGCAGCTCACCTCACACCACCCCATCCACCAGTATAGAATCCTGCTGAAACGCTGTGCAACCTGCCGCCAGTCACTGCCCTTCTCTGCATCACACACATCGCTTTCTCCAATCCTGACCTAGCAAGAAGTCATGCAAAGAGTAGGTCAAACTCATGGTTGCCCCAGCAATGCAGAGCCCCCACATGAAGAAACAAAAAAGATCTAGAGGGGGAAAGACTTTTTCTTGTTTAAAAAATTGATTATTCACATTGCTCTGAAATTTTTTTCCTTCAAGAGTAAATCATAGAAATGTTTCCTGGGCAGTAATTATAAATCTTATTCATATATATATTCATATATATATATATATATTCATATATATATATATATTTTAATTTGGCTTTTCTTGTTACCTTTTTATCACAAAAATATTAAGATAAAGAACTAGATTGTTCTGGAAGTCTTGTTAGGAAAATCTGCAGCCCCCCACAGCTCCCACGTATGATGAAATCAGGAAAACAACACAATCATGAGAATGCCATAAAGGGTGTTGGAGGGGTACGGATTCAAAGGTGTTAGGGAATGGGGAGGATTGAATGGAGCCACATACCAGGACATCCTCCCTTTTGTCCACTCCAGCACCCATTGGTCCCTACATCCTGTTCATTCACACTGAATCAGCCCCTCCAACTCCCTCCCAGCGCTCTGGCCTCTCCGCTGCCCCCACACTCCCTAGGGATCTAACACCCAGCCTCCCTCCGCTGCTCACACGCCTGCCACAGCTCCCTACTGCCCTCAGAAAATCCACCTGGTAACATGAAGCCACCTCTGCTACCCTGCTCCTCCTCCCTCTCCCCTCTTCATCCCTATACCCAGTGAGATAGTGAGGACTCTGGACTTAGAGCCAAGCAAGACAGAGTTCGAATTGTGACCTTGCTGTTCACCAGCTAAACCTGGGCAGCTCAACTTGAGCTTCAGTTTCCTTGTCCATGAAAATGGTTGTGTGTTCAAGGAAGTGGATGGTTCTGGGTGTTGTAAAGCACTGCCCTTGATAGGAGGCATTAGCAGGGCAACCACTGCCTCTGAGGGACCCCAGCCCGAGGTTACTGGGGGAGGCCCATGTTTGATGTGGGGAAAGAGGCACCAGACTGGCCGTTAATGGGCAAAGTGAAAACACACCCAAAGGGTGCAAGTGCTGCAGGGAGCCCACAGATTCCATCTATTGGAGATAAGGGTAAACCCCAGAAAGCAAACAGCAGCTTTGTGTCCCTGAGGGCCAGTCACACATTGTCTAGTCGCCACCCCAGCCCACCTGGCCACCACCATCTGCATGAAAGCATAGGGTGTTTGCTGAATTCAGTCCTTGCTCAAACATTTGTTTTCAAGACAAGACGTCTGCAGAGGCCCCGTGCCCTTTAGTCAGGGTCAGAGCCCACAGCTGGGGCCGAGGAGGAGAGGCGCACGTCTGGAGCTGCACGCAGCTGGACCTGAGGGCTTGCCGCCAAGCCTGAGACTCAGGGCCAGCGGGCCTGTGGTGCGAGAACATGCACAGCTCAGAGCATGGACCGTGGGCTCAGCTTCTCCAGCCTTCGCAACAGAAAACATCGAAGGCCTGACATGCTGCCTCATGGATGAACCTTGAAAACATCCTGCTCAGTGAAAGAAGCCAGAGACAAAAATGTGATTCCATTTATATGAAATGTCCAGAATGGGCAAATCCAGAGACAGAAAGTGGATTATTGGTTGCCAGGGGCTGGGGGAGGCGGACGGGGAGTGACGGCTAATGTGTATAGGGTCTCCTTTTGGGGGATGAAAATGTTCTGGAACTAGATAGATGTGATGGTTTTGCACAACATTGTAAACGTATTAAATGACTGAGTTGTACACTTTATTTTTTCTCTCCCCTTTCTTCCGCCTTCCCCCCACTCTGGTTCAAGCCATTGTTTCTCAGTCGAGTTGTGTAGGGCACAGCTCCCTGGCCCATGCTGGTATTATGAGCCTTGCACTCCCCCCTGGCCGAGGCAGTCGGCCGGCCGCTCACGGCAGCTCTCGGTGGCCGAGCCGGCTGCTCCTGGCAGCACATGATAGCCCATGACAGCACACAGCAGACCACGGTCATGGCAGCTCAGCTCCAGGGACAGCTGTTGTTCACAGTCTTAGCTGTAAAGGGCGCAGCTCACTGGCCCATGTGGGAATCGAACCGGTGTTAGGAGCATGGCTCTCCAACCACCTGAGCCACCGGGCCAGCACTGAATTGTACACTTTAATTGGCTAACTTAATGTCATGTGAATTTCACCTCAAAGAATAAACAAACAGATAAAATAATTTAATAAAAAAAGAATCTCAGCCACTATGGAAAACGGTATGGGAATTCCTCATAAAATTAAACATAGAATTACCATATGCTCCAGCAATGTATTTCTGGGTTTATACCCAAAAGAAGTGAGAGCAAGTAGTGAAAAGATTTTTGCACACTCAGGTTCATAGTAGCATTATTCAGAATAGCCAAAAGGTGGAAGCAACACAGGTATCCAGACAGATGAAGAAATAATATACAAGATCTGACAATTAAGCTCACAAACTTAAGCAATGATATTGCTAACATTTTTTAATATCAGAGGGATTATTCATTATGAATTTGTACCAACTGGACAAAGAGTTAACCAAGTTTACTATTTGGAAGTGCTAAAAAGGCTGTGTGAAAAAGTTAGACAACTTGAACTTTTCACCAACAATTCATGGTGTTTGTATCACGACAATGCACCATCTCACACAGCACTGTCTGGGAGGGAGTTTTTAGCCAGTAAACAAATAACTGTATTGGAACACCCTCCCTACTCACCTGATCTGGTCCCCAGTGGCTTCTTTCTTTACCCGAAAATAAAGGAAATATTTTTTTGAGGGAACAGGACTTCACTGGGGAACAGTGTGTACTTCCAGGACTGTTTTCCAAGTCAAGTTGTTGTCCTTTCAATCTTAGTTGCGGAGGGTGCTGTTCAGCTTCAAGTTGTTGTCCTTTCAATCTTAGTTGTGGAGGGTGCAGCTCAGCTCCAGGTCCAGTTGCCGTTGCTAGTTGCAAGGGGCGCAGCCCACCATCCCCCACGGGAGTCGAACCAGCAACCTTGTGGTTGAGAGGATGCACTCCAACCAACTGAGCCATCTGGGAGTTCAGCAGCAGCCCAGCTCAAGGTGCCGTGTTCAATCTTAGTTGCAGGGGGCGGAGCCCACCATCCCTTGTGGGACTTGAGGAATTGAACTGGCAACCTTGTGGTTGAGAGCCCACTGGCCCATGTGGTAATCGAACCGGCAGCCTTCGGAGTTAGGAGCTTAGAGCTCTAACTGCCTGATCCACCGGGCCGGCCCCGAAGATAAAGGAAATATCGAAAGGAAGACATTTTGATGACATTCAGGACATCAAAAGTAATACGATAACAGCTCTGATGGCCATTCCAGAAAAAGAGTTCCAAAATTGCTTTGAAGGGTGGACTAGCCACTGGCGTTGGTGCATAGATTCCCAAGGGGAGTACTTCGAAGTGTAGTGGTGGTATTCAGCAATGAGGTATGTAGTACTTTTTCTAGGATGAGTTCGTGAACTTAATTGTCAGGTCTCATATCCACACAGTGGAATATTATTCAGCCTTATTCATCCTGACACATGCTACAACATGGATGAAGCTTGAGGACATTATGCTGAGTATAATAAGCCAGTCACAAAAGCGCAAACCCTGTATAACTCCACTTATACGAGGTCCCTAGAGGAGTCAGATGCATCAAGACAGAAAGTAGAACGGTGGGAAACAGGGGCTGGGAAGGGGGGATGGGAGTTAATGTTTAACAGGAACAGTTTCAGTTTAGAAAGATGAAAAGTTCTGTGGATGGATAGTGGGGATGGTTTGTACAACAATGTGAATATACTTAATGCCACTGACCTGTGCACTTAATATGCTTAAAATGTGTGAAAATTAATAAAATGAAATCTCCTATGAAAATGGAGTCGGGAGACCAGAAGCGGGAGCCCTCATGCACGATCACTGATGTCAATTACAGACCCCAACAGGAAGAACTGTCAATTAGGGACCTCAACAGAAAAAGATGCACCTTGCAAGTCGATACTTTACCACTCTAAAGGAGGAAAGATTTCCTTATTTGCCCAGCAACTTAGCCAATGAGAAACCATTGTCTCTCTGAACTTTCACATACCTCCAATGGACTTTTGTCAAAATAACCCAACTTCCTTCTTTTAATCTACAAAGTAACATTCCTCTCCTTGGCTTGTGGGACTTGCCTATAGTTTCTGCTATAGCTTGCTTGTCCCAAATTGCAATTCACTGGTATTCCCAAGTAAACCCATTTTGCTGGTAAAACTGGCTATTTTATTTTTTAAGACATTACTTGGTGTCATGAGTGGGATCCAGTAAAGACCCCTGACAACTTCAAGGCTGATGAGCAAACAGGTGCTGGTACCCACTGAATCCACTGAGCTCACTGTTTTCTCACTGATCCTGGAGTTTGAGGGTAAGTTATCTCCTGGATCAAAACTCCACTCTCTTTGTGTTTTGAGCTCTCCAACTTTATTTGGAATCTGCTCTTGTTTTTATAAAGGCTTTGTCCTTTTGGGGAGTACTCTTTTAGCCTTTGGTCAGACTCCTTTGGACTCAGGCTGTTCCTACTGGAAGTGTGCAGAATTTTTCTTCTGCTCTTGAGAAAAAAAATCTCTGTGAGAAGTGACCCCCGTCATCTAAATGTTTTAAGGGTAATCTCCCCAACCCCCTTTCAGGGACCCTGGCTGGTTTTATGATTAAAAATGGCAGTATCTCTTCATGCACATTTTCCACTAAACAGACCAACTTAATCAAAAATAATTTAGACGACCAATGACCATGATGGGAAATTTTCAATTTCCCTAAACTTACTTTTCTCAAAACTGAATTGGCCATGGCTCTAAAATGAGCAAAACTATTAATAAGCGGGACATCTATTTTGATTGTTATCTTGAAGCTGCCAAATGTTTTCAATACTGCTGATCAAGTGGTTGTCCAGAAAGCATTGTCAGATATAGTTCCTCCTGCTCTTTTGGTTGCAGTTGCTGGATACCAGATCAAATTAGCTTTGCAGTAGAATTTAAGGCTTTGGACAGAGTACATTGGCCAAGTAGACCATAGCACCTCCCAGAAATAAACTCTTTACTAGTCCTTATAATAGGCCCTATTTTAGCTATATACTGCTGCATAAGAAATGACCCCAAAACTTAGCAGCTGAAAACAACACACATTTATTTCATGGTTTCTGTGCGTCAAGAATCTGGGAGTTGGTTCAGCTGGGTAAGTGTAGTTTAAATTGTCTTATGAGGGCCACAGTTGAGGTTTTGGCTGGGGCTGTGGTCAGCTCAAGGCTCAACTAGGGTTGAAAGATCAAATTCTATGTTCACTCACTCCGCAGGGTTGCCTCGTGACACACCAGCTGGCTTCCACCAGCACGAATAATCCAAACGAGAACACCCAGAACAGTAGCCACAGTTTTGTTTTTTTTTAAGCTTAAACATATGGATGTATTTTTCTTACATAACAAGAAGTCCAGAATTAGGCAGCTACTGGTATCTCTTCACCTGCTCCACGATGCCACAGACTTTTTCTTTTTGGCTCCACCATCTTTAGTGTGTTTTTATCCCCAGGCTGTTGCCTTCTGATTGCAAAATGGCTGCTGCACCTCCACGCATCACATCCACACTGAAGGCAAACAGAAGGAGAAGCCAGCTGCATCTCCCTTTATCAAGATGGAAAAAGCTTTCCTAGAAATCCCCACAGCATACTTAAAAACATGGCCACCCCTACCTGTAAAGGAAACTGGGAAGTTGGGGTAGGAAACCCTATCTTTTAAACCTAATGTAAGTGTCATCTCATTGCTTCTGTTGTGTGATATTAAAAGTCAGTAAATCCAGCCCAAGTTCAACGGAGGGGATTACGCAAAGGTGTGAATACTGGGATGTGGCAGATAACTGGGGACCATCTTCAAGGCTTCCCCTCACAGGTCCCAAAGCCAGGAGTCTAGATAACTAAATCCAGGCAAAGAAAATATGCCCCAAATCCAGCTGGTGGTGTATTCTGGAAATCCAGGTGGCTTTTTCCTTTTCTTCTGGTCACAGACTCTTCTACTTGACCTGCAGTATTCTATACTGTATCAGGAAGTGTTTCTCATACTAGGCTTCCCCCGTATCTGGCTACTAGGAAACCAACATTGGCGAATGAATTTAGATGGGTCTGTGGGACTTCTAGAGCTGAACCTGTGTCTTCATAAGTAGTAACATAGAAAGGTGCAAACTTGAATGGGAACACAAGCATTGTTTACTGCAGTGGGAGTGAACCAAACACTGGTCCCTTAAGGGGAGAGATTTTCTGAATGGAGTTAAACAGTTCTGATTGGAGTTGAACAAACAGGGGGTGTCTCTAAGGGGAACATGTTGGTTATTATGGCAAGGAGACCCCCAATATTTGTTTCCACTCTTGATGGGCTGGGCTGATACGGTGGTAATGACCTCAGAAGAAGGTCATTTTGTTGACCTGAAATCAAGATCCAGTTTTTTTGGGGTTTTTTTAAGCACACAATTAAAGTTTTCTTTAAATATTTCTTTGGGGGAGGGGACACCACACTTCAACTCAATTAAGAGAAATATTTTTAACAGTACAGAGATCTTTTATTTTTTTACACTTATCATACCATGAATTCATAGGGAATGGGTTTCCAGCAGCTCAGGCTCCTTTACATTGGTTCTCAGAAAGTGTGCTTCTCTGGGTGGAGCAGGCTGACCCTTCAGTTGAACCCAAGCACCTTTCTCTTTGGCTTCCTTCTTTCTTTGATAATTTTCCCATGTTTCAGGAAGCTATCTCGGCTCTTAAGAGTGCTTGATATGCTCAATACGTACATTAATTCTCTTGGCAAGAATCTTGCCCTTGTTTGATCAAGATCCAGTTTTTACAAGATGAAGCAGGTAAATGTATCTAGTTAGGAGGGGCTTATAGGAGGAAATCTACTGTATTAGTTTCTACTATATTATGCTGTACCGTAGTTTCACCAACTGGGTGGCTTAAAACAACAGAGACTTATTTTGATTTGCCTCTGTACAAAATTAAGGTGTTGGCAGGTTGGTTCATTCTGGTTGCTGGAAGACTCCAGCTGTAGGGTGGGAGCAAGGTCTCTGGAGCCCAACTGTCACAGCCAGCAATGGTGGGTTTCTCACTTTTTGTATGTCTTCTACCTGAAGCTGGAGAAAGTTCTTTGCTTTTCAGAGCTATGTGATTAGACTGGCCCCACCAGGAAAATCCAGGATGATCTATTTTAAAGTCCATAACCTGAATTATATCTGCACAATCCCTTTTTCCATATGTGACATAAGCTATTAGGATCAAGGTCCAGGATGTGGACATCTTTGGGGGCTTAGATAATACTACTGTTTTTTTCTGGTCAGACATGATTATGGAGGGGTCTTGTTTTTGTCTCACTCCATCCTGGCCAGAGTGGTCTTGTCTGATGTTGATGCTCTATAAAATTATGTTCAAAAGGACACTACAGCCCAGCTGTAGACACGAGGCCAATTCTCAGCTGACTGTGGTCAGGGCCTGCTTTTTCCTTTCTCACTGTACACTCACCACCCAGCTTTTGCACACGCTGTTCCCTCTGCTCAGAACACCCTTCCCTCCTTTCTTCACCCAATTCTTCTCCTCTGAGAAGACCTCTGAATTATCCAACCTGCCGGCTTCCTTAATCCACGTTCAATCCAGGGCATATCTTCTGGCCACAGTTAGGATCATAATTTTTTATTAGACTTTCTGACTGTGAGCCCCAGGAGACCACGGACCATGTCTATCTCATTTGTCTCCATGTTTCCAGCATAGGCGCATAGCAGATCATTGATACTTCCTTGAGAATGTGAGTGACTAAGAGCTATATAGAATGTCAGAAGTATAGAAGCCAAGTCCTTAGGACTAGGTGCTGTGCCCATAGCGGGGGTGATTGGGAGGCAGCAAAAATCATCTTGCAGGAGAGTTAGCTTGTTCCGGAATGCTTCACTTGACCTGAACCCCTCAGTTATGTCAATATGAGGTAACAGGTTCCCTACTCCCAGGAATGCATGACAAGCCTATTTTTCAATTTTTCATTTTATTTATTTTTAAATCTGGCTCTTGTCCAATGGAAGGTTAACTAGGTATTGCCTTTGGCATTTCCACACTTCCCCACCCCAATAATAAACAACAACAAACATTTATGCTAAGCCCCTTCTTCCTGGTGACAACCACCAATCCAGGTGCACAGGCTCCATCCTCCAGATATCACAGCCATGGGAGAGACAGAAAACAAACATCATCAAATGGATAAAGCAAGTTGATGCTACGACAGAAATAAAAAAGAGGGCTGGGGATGGAGCACCAACTTGGGAGGTGAGGGAGGTCTTTCTCAGGAAGGCATAATTGAGCCAAGACCTAAAGTTAGTGAAGAACTGGCCAGGGGAAATGCTGGGTGGGGGCAGAGGGAACAGCACAAGTGAACTCCCTGAGGCAGGATGGTGCCTGGCAATTGGAGAAGGGAAGCTGGTGTGGCTGGAGCTGAGGGAGAATGGGGACGAGGACGAAGAAGTGGGGAGGGGGAAGGAGCGGCGCAGTGGGGACCCACGGAGAAGAACAGGGGCGATCCACGGTCTGACACCAACAGTGTTACTGGGTTGCCTTTCAGAGAATGGACTCTGTGGTCAAGGCGTCTTGCCTGAACTGTTCCCGACCCCAATTCACACCCTGCTTCTCCCCACAGCCAGGCCCAGTGTAACCATACTATAATAAAGTAAATAATATTGCAAGGGGGTTGGAGAGGACAGCAATCCAGGAGGAGGGGCCGGCGAGAAATCTGAGCCGTTCGCGGTTACGTTTCGGCCAAATTCAATTCCTGGTCTCTCTGAGACTCAGTTTTTCCACCCTGACAGAGCAGAGTATGTTAATTTTTCTGCCCCTTCCCTCCCCAGCTTCACAAGCTGGAGGCAGAGAATATAGGCTAGAAGAGCGCAGCAAAACGCAAAGTGATAACGAAGGGCTGAAGACGATTCCTCCTGACGTAGGGGGCGTCCACTTACCTCGCGTGGACCGCGGGCTCTGGCGCGCCCTGGCGGCGGGGAAACCCCAGGCTGAGGCCGCCGGTTCAGGTGTGAAGTCGGGGCCGCCATCTTTTCTCCGGGCAGCGACCATCCTGGTAAAGGCAATGTCTAGATTGCTGTTCCTGCCAGCCCTTCCTGCCCGCCAATATCTGAAATGAGAACCTGCGATGAGGTTTTATAAAATATACACTCCTGAAGAAGAAAACAAATGGCTGATGGCCTTAGCTTGTATGGGGACCGGGCTATCATGTCCTTTACCAAGATGGCGGCGGCACCAAGACGTAATCAGCGCGCCCTCCCCCCCCGCCCCGGGATCTCAGCACGCAAACCCCGTGGTGACGTAACAGAGGCGCGACCTGGCCGGCGCTGGGGAAAGGAGGTAGGAGAGACCGCTGTGCGGGCGGAGCCGGGGCTAGGGGGGCGGGGTGCGGGTGGGTCTGGCGGGCGTCTCGGCCTGGGACCACCCTCCAGGAGGGCTAGAGGT
Organism: Rhinolophus ferrumequinum; assembly: GCF_004115265.2. NCBI lineage: Eukaryota > Metazoa > Chordata > Mammalia > Chiroptera > Rhinolophidae > Rhinolophus > Rhinolophus ferrumequinum. The sequence continues at coordinate 50,877,781 of NC_046301.1, forward strand.
AGGGTGCTTGGAGACGGAGGCACTTCCGGCGCCCAGTCTCGACGGCTCCCGCGGGAGCTGTGCCCATTTCCCAGAGCGCGCGACTGAGACTGAGGGGGACAGCGTTGTGTTCGAGGCCACTCAGCTCCGGCCCTGCCCCTGAGCAGCTTCCAGGCTTGGGGTGACGGAACTGCTACGGACGCCCCCCCCACCCCCCGGCCACGTGCAGTGGGATTAAGGCTGGGGAAAGGGACGACGGGCTGGGAGAGCGGGAGGGCTTCTTGGAGGAGGCGGCGTTGCGCTCCGTCTATTCTTTCTTACTTTCACATCCAAGCAATCAGGTGGGTCTTGATTTCCTCCTTAGTGTACCCTCTGACCAGCCGGACTCCTGTCTGAGCTCCCTGCTCAGTCTCACATCTCGGTTCACTTACCACCCTAGATGGCTCTGACCCACAGATCTTCACCTCGCGGCTCTAACACCCTCTGCACCCTCCCGTCACCCTGGAATATAAATCCCTCTTTCCAGCCTGCTTGTCTTTCAGGCCTGTTCTTAGATGTCTCATCCAGGAAGCCCTTTGACAGACACACACACACTTGGGCTGGGTCAGAAGCCCCCTCTAGGCTTCCCCAGCATCCTGCATGCCCCTATTGCAGCTCCGATCGCGAGCAGTCACTCTTATTGTTTATTCCCAGCCACCTGGGAGTCCCATTGGAACAGGAAGCCCATGGGCTGTGCCTCTTTTCAGCGTCCGACTCATACTAGGTGCTTAGTGCATGTCTACTGAATGACGAAGTGTGCGAATGAGTGACTGTTGACCACACAGAGAAGAATAGCTGTCTGTCTTAGTCCGCTTGGGCTGCCATAACAAAATACCACAGACTGGGCAGCTAAAACACCAGCCATTTATTTCCTCACAGTCCTGGAGGCGGGAAGTCCAAGATTAAGGTGCCAGCCAGTTCATTTCCTGGTGCAGGCTCTTCCTGACTTGCAGACAGCTCCCTTCTCACTGTGTCTTCACATAGTGGAGAGAGCCAGCTCTGGTGTCTTTTGCTCTTATAGGGGTATGACCTATGACCTCATTTAATCTTTCTCACCTCGTTACCAGCCCTGTCTCCAAATAGTCAAAAAAGCCCTGTCAGGCTTTGGGATAGAGATGGGTTCATGAGCATCAGGGTGTGGGAGAAGGGGATGCTGGGGCAGAGTCTCTGAGTGGGCAAAGTTTTCACAGGAGGAGGGGACAGGGGAAGGTGTATCAGGTGAGGGCATAGCAAGAGCAGAAGCTGGATGGGAGGTGAGTGGGAAGAACAGTGAGAAGATGAGTTTGGACACAACACAGTATGAAGTAAATACTGGCGGAACCCTGGAAATCAATGCTTGTTCATTGATTTGCTCAAAACATTTATTGAGCAAATGAATGACGGTGCAGGGCAGTCCCAGCCCCACCCTCCCGGAGCTCCCAGCCTGGTGAGGAAGATGGACATTGGTCAAACAATTATGTAAGTGAACATAAAGCAACCCAGACAACTGCCTCAAAGAGAAGTTTGTGGTTTGAGACTCAGAGGGTGTCTCAGAGAAGGCTTCCTGGAGGCGACAACACCTGAGCTGGGCCATGAAGTTTAAGTAGGAGTTAACTGGGTAAAAGGAGGTGCAAAGAGCAGTCAAGTGGAGGGCAAAGCAAGTGCAAAGGCCCTGAGGTGGGAACCTGCTTGGTACGTTTCGAAAATGGCAAGGAGGCTGGTGTGGCTGCTGCTGAGTGAGAGAGTGGGAGATGGAGGGGACAGGAGGTAAGGACTTTCCTCATCTGTAATTTGGACCATCACCCCCACTTCTTGGTGCTCTCCTGGGGAATCTTGGAGGGGGTTCCTATTGGGTACATTGTAGATGCTCAGTAATGAATGCTGGATTCAGGGGGCAAAGGAGCAGCTGGGAGAACTGCGGGGTTAGCCTGGCATATCTGCACCTCACCCCTTGGCAGTTCTTGTGTGGGGAGGGACTGGAATCACCCCCACATCTCAGATAAGGAAATTATGGCTCAAGGGGAGCACATCAGCCATGATTACAGAGCCAAGACTCAACCCCGAGTCTCCCAGGTCCACTGATTCCCAATTTGTCCCGTTCTTCCCTACGGGGCTCACTCCCCAGTCTCAGCCTGGAGGGGCTGCCTCTCCACGTCAATTGAGGGGCCCCAGTGGCCTCAGAGTCCTGATCTGCATTGATATTCCTTGAGGGGCCAACCAGGACCCGGAGATGGAACAGTGGTTAAGAGCATGTAGTCAGGACTGAGGGGGTGGGCCTGGGTTGGAATCCGGGCTCCTCCACTAACCCTCTGTGTGGCTCTGAGCCTGTCACTTCTCAAAGCCTCAGATTCCACATCTGTAAAATGGGGACCTGGCCAGGTACTTCGGTTTTCTTACCTTAGAATGGGAATAAGGACAATCCCATGTTTAAAGCTTTGGGGCATTCGATTGAGTCAGGAGTTGCCTCGTAGTTCTGAGTCAGGATGGCCCCACATTCTATCCCCTTCATTCTTGACTTCTGGGCCTGTTTTTCCTAGGTTCAACAAGGGGCTGAGCTGGAGTTGTTCAGGGGAGAGAGAATGACCCAGGAGGGAGGCACATCAGCCCACTTCCCAGATGAGTAAAACTGAGGCCCAGAAAGCGCATTCCCTCAGCTGCACAGCACTTGGTCCTCAGTCAGCACTTGGAGGGGGTGCTGTTTATTTCTCAGCGGCACAGCCTTCCTTTCCTCACCTGAAAGGCAGGCTTTGGAGGTGAGACTCCAGGCTAAGCCTCAGGCAACCTCGGCTTCCCCACCTTAGAATGGGAATAAGGGCAATCCCCATATTTAAGGCTTTGGGGCATTTGCGTTAGTCTATATAAAGCGCTTAGTGGAGGGCCTGGCACAGGGAGGCTGGCACATGCCATTGGTGTGTGTAGTCATTTCCCCAGCACCCAGCGTAGCACTCACACAGACCACGTGCCTGCTGGACAGCAGCTTTAAGATTGTTACAACATTTTCCAGCTGTGTGCGCCAGGGCTGGGTCATCGGTTGCAGTTCACGGCAGCTGCTTACCTAGGGTGAGGGGGACTCAGCCTCAGGGCTAGGGGACCCAGGGACTGAGGCCTCAGAGGTGGAAGAGTGGGGGGGGGCCCACGGGGGCCACACATAACAGGACTGCAGAGGTCCATAGCAGCATGACTCATACGAACCAAAAAGTGGAGACAACCCAGGTGTCCATCAGTGGCTGGATGGGTAAACTACGAAGGGCAGACAATTAAGCTCGTGAACTCATCCTAGAAAAAGTGCTACCTACCTCATTGCTGAATATCACTATGGTCACCTTCCAAGTATTCCCCTTGGGAAGCTATGCACCGATGCCAGTGCCTAGTCCACCCTCCAAAGCAATTTTGGAACTCTTTTCTGGAATGAATCTCTTTTTCTGGCAGTAATCAGACCTGCCCTCATATTACCCTTGATGTCCTGAATGTCATCAAAATGTCTTCCTTTCAATATTTCCTTGATCTTTGGGTAAAGAAAGAAGTCACTGGGGGCCAGATTAGGTGAGCAGGGAGGGTGTTCCAATCCAGTTATTTGTTTACTGGCCAAAATCTCCCTCCCAGACAGTGCCCTGTGAGCTGGTGCATTGTCGTGATGCAAGAGCCATGAATTGTTGGCGAAAAGTTCAGGTCATCTAACTTTTTCATGCAGCCTTTTCAGCACTTTCAGATAGTAAACTTGGTTAACTGTTTGTCCAGTTGGTACAAATTCATAATGAATAATTTCTCTGATATCAAAAAAGGGTTAGCAACATTGTTGCACCAAGTTCGCGAACTTAATTGTCGAGCCTTGTAGTCTATCCAAACAAAGGACTACCACTCAGCCATAAAAAGGAATGAAGCACTGACACACAATACAATGTGACTGGCCTCGAAAACATCATGCTGAGTGAAAGAAGCCAGACCCAAAGGCCACATGTATGACTCCATCTATATAAAATGTCCAGAACAGGTAAATCCATAGGGACAGAAAGATTAGTGGTTGCCAGGGGCTGGGGGCGGGGAGATGGGAGTGACTCATGGGAACAGGGCCGCCTTTTGGAGAAATAGAAATGTTCTGGGATTAGATAGAGGTGGTGATTGTATAACATGATGAATATATGAAATGCCACTGAATTGTGTACGTTAAATGCTTCATTTTGTGTTACGTGAATTTTACCTCAATACACGTTTAAAAAGAGATCACAAAGTCTGAGCCCTCGTTTTACAGATGAGGCCATTGAAACCTCACGGGGGTCCTGGCTGCCCAGGTGTGAGTCTTGGGTGCCAGGGCTGGACAACCCCTGCTCACGGGTCTCTGTCCTCCTCCCACAGCCTGCTGAGGGATGCCCAAGAAGTTCCAGGGCGAGAACACCAAGTCTGCAGCGGCCCGGGCACGGAGGGCTGAGGCCAAGGCGGCCGCTGATGCCCGGAAGCAGAAGGAGCTGGAGGATGCCTTCTGGAAGGATGAGGACAAACACGTCATGAGGAAGGAGCAGCGCAAGGTGTGGGCGGCTCTGGGCTGCTGCGTCTGTGGTTCAGGCAGGCGGTCACGGTGGAAGGTGGCGGGAGACCTCTGGGACGCTGGCTGGAGAGGCAGGGAGGGAGGGAGGCAGAGGCATGGGCTCGTACAAAGACCCGGGGACGGCCAGGAGGAGGCACATTTGGGGAATGCCGAGGTAGCCTCTGTCCCCCCCCCCCCCCCATGGCTTATTTCTCCTTCCTGTGATGCCAGTCAGGCTATGCTGGTGTTTCTCACTCGGGGGTGACTCTGTACCCTGAGGACACTTGGCAGCATCTGGAGACATTTTTGGTCGTTACAGCTGGTTGGTGGAGGGTGCTCTTGGCATCTGGTGGGTGGAGGCCAGGTATGCTGCTTATCACCGCACAGTGCTTGGGACGGGCTCTCGGCAAAGAATGAGTCAGCCCAGACATCAGCAACACCGGGGCTGGGAAATGCTGGGATAGGTTCTCCATGTCGGACCTGCTGACCTAGGGTCTGCAGGATCTCCCCTGAGTTTATAAAAACACAGAAGAGGGCAAGGATGGCTGGTTATCCCCTGATGGGCCCCAGTGCCAAGCACACAATGGGTGCTTTATTGGTGTCTGGGCATGGTTCCGGGCTGGTGCTGACCTACTCGGCCCCAGTAGGTGGCGCCAGAGAACCACAAGGTCAACCCTCCTGGTTCCTGTGCTGGTCAGACTTGGCCAGAGCCGCGGGGGCATGCATTGCTGATTCCGGACGGAGAAAACAGGGGTTTCCTCCATTAGAAAACTGATAAAGGTTGTGGAAAATAGCAGTGACGATGCGTGGTCCCTGCATGCCCAGATCGTGGGGCGTCTGGGCACTTTCTGTGCAGTACTGGATCCTGCCTTGTTAGCGGACACTGAATGTCCCTGGTTCCCTCCCCATTTCCCCTCATGCTGCATTGGGTCCATGGAGGTCTTTAAACTTTTTTTTATTGTAAACTTTTTGACAACGTAGAAAAGTTGAAAACCCAAACGGAAAATCAGTGTCTGATAAAGATCCATTATCTAGACAGAAAAGCCAGAAACCTTTCGTCAGTCCCAGAGGCAGCAGCCTGCCCAGGATCCAGGCCCTGGGAGCCCTCCCCACGCCTTTGTCTTCGGCCTTGGGGTCATCCATATCCTCCAGATGAGGAAACTGAGGCTTAATGCACAGTGACCCTGGCTGAGGTGCCTGAGCACAGAAGTGGGAACCCAGAAGCTATACTCAAACCCCTTGACCTTTCACCCTCCCTTTCATGCCATGCAGACTGGATGGAGGCCCAGTGAGTGTCCCAGGAACATTGGCCCCTCTCCTGTGACATTCAGTCTAGCTACAGGAGTTTCACAGGGGCGTGGCAGGCGGGGACCATACCAGAGGCTTGGGAGAGAGGTGGCAGAGTTGTAGACAATGGGTGGGCGAGCGAGGGTGCCTTCAGTGCAGGACCCAGCCCACGGTCACACTGCACTACAAGTGACTGAGACCCTTGCTCTGCCCCTTGGAGCAGTGGAGGGGCAGTGGTCAAGGACAAGTCCTGTAGGCCAGATGTCCCCTCATCCAGCTGGCATCGAATGGACCTCCCTGGGGAGTCAAGAGGGGATCAGTCCCAGCCCCTGTGGTGCTCAGCTAGGGACAGTGCCTCCCCAAGGTCTCCTGACCCATAAGGGCAGAGCTCCTGCCCCAGCTGGCAAATGGGTCCAGACCCTCGTGTCTCCTGTTACCTCCAGAAACTCATACAAACCCCTCCCTATGCCCATGAGGTCCCGAGCCCACCCCCCTTCCCAGCACTTCTACTTCTGATTCCAGCCACACTAGTCTCTGTGCTGCTCCTCTGTCATGCTGAGTGGTTCCTACCTCAGGGCTTTTGCACCTGCTACTCCCACCATTCTCCTGTCCCCCAGCTCTCCTCCTGGCTGGCTCCTCCTCTGGGCCAGGTGTCACTTTTTCCTTTGGGAGCCACCCACCCACCTGTCTTGGCCAAGCTTTCCTGTTGTTCCCATCGTCACGGAGCACAGGAGCCCTCAGTAGGCCCATCTTGCTCCCAGCTGTGTCCCCTGCGCCCAGTACAGGGTCTAGCACACAGCAGGGCCTCAGTCCACGTTGGTTGAGATGAAAACCTAGATCCTGTGGCGGTAGGGTGGGATCCACTCCTGACTGCCCCATCCCCCAAGGAGGAGAAGGAGAAGCGGCGCCTGGAGCAGCTGGAGCGAAAGAGGGAGACCCAGCGCCTGCTGGAGGAGGAGGATTTGAAGCTCAAGGGTGGCAAGGCCCCCCGGGTGGCCGTGCCCAACAAGGTCACCCGTGCTCAAATTGAGGAGACCCTCCGCCGAGACCATCAGAACAAGGAAGCCCCAGAACCAGGTTGGCGGCGCCACCTCTGGAATTGCCCTCTTATCCACTAAAGAACAGGCAGCGGCCTGCCCCTGGGCTGAGGCCAGACCCCTCCTCGCCCCAGGAGAAGCTGCCTGGGCTTTGCATGGTGAAGGGTGGGTGGGCGGCAGCCTTTCAGGTGTGCTCTGAGGATGGACGGACAGCACGTGTGTACTTGCTCTGTACCCGACCTCGCTTGTTTCCCCCTGGAGTCCCCAGGGGGTTAATGAGGCGCCTGCGGCTGAGAAGACAGCAGCCACATATGGATCGCCTCCATGTACCCAGCCCCAGGGAAGTTAGGAGGACAGGAGACTGGGTACTGGGATGGCAGGACCAACCCACTCAGTAGGGCCGGAGGGCTTCCCAGCTCAAATCGTGTTTCTGTCCTTCCGCCGTCATTCTCCCCTCACTTTTTCCCCCACTGTGTCTCTTTCTGGCTCTGCGTATGTCTGTGTCACCTGGCCCGTTGCCCGCTCCCAGCTGAGAAAGCCAAGAGCCACTTGGAGGTTCCTCTGGAGGAAAATGTGAACCGCCGAGTGCTGGAGGAGGGCAGCGTGGAGGCGCGCACCATTGAGGATGCCATCGCGGTGCTCAGGTAGTGGGGCGGGGCTTGGACCTCAGGGGAGGGGCTTGGACCTCAGGGGAGGGGCTTTAAACCTGGGGTGGGGCTTGAGCCTCTGAGGGCAGAGCACTGACTTGAGCTAGGGAAGGGGGGGACTAACCTGAGGGAGAGGGGGAGGGCTGCGCCCCTGTCTCCTTGACGCCAGTGTCCACTTGTAGTGTGGCAGAGGAGGCGGGAGACAGGCACCCCGAGCGCCGCATGCGAGCAGCCTTCACCGCCTTTGAGGAGGTGCAGCTGCCCCGGCTCAAGCAAGAAAATCCCAACATGCGGCTGTCGCAGCTGAAGCAGCTGCTCAAGAAGGAGTGGCTGCGCTCACCAGACAACCCCATGAACCAGCGGGCTGTGCCTTTCAACACTCCCAAGTGAGCCCCAGACTGGGGGAGCCGCTCGATGGCCGGTCCGGGTTGTGACCCCGCACACCTTGGTTGGTCAGCTCCAAGGGTTACAGAGAGGGTGAGGGTTACAGAGAGGTCCGGGAACCGAGGCTTGTATCCTGGGAGCTAAGTGGCATCATTGGCTGCGCCTCCCACTGAGGGTCCCTGCTCCAAGTGACAGCCACCCCCTTCCTGCGTGCAGTACAGGGCTAAGTGCCCAATAAAGGCGGTCTGTGAGGTAAAGTGTGCACTTGAAGTCTCCTGGGGTGGATGGGTGGTGGGGAGAGGGCCAGGGTGAGGGGTGGGGGATCCGCAGGCCCCAGCCAGAGATGACAAGGGCTCCCAGCAACACTCGTGTTTCTGCAAGCTCTCTGAGAACTGCCCTGTTCTAGGGCGCCCTCCTTCTGGCTGGGCCACTTGTCCAGGGAGGAGCCTGTGCCTCCATCGCGGAGCCTTGCTGGGCTGCTGCTGCGAGGGGGCAGCTCAGAGAGCTTGAACCACTGGCTCTAGGTCATGGAGCACAAAAGGGGATGAACCAGAGGAGAGTGGAGGCAAGTTGTCATCCTGAGGTGCCAGTTCAGAGTCAGTGGCCAGGTCACATGCTGTGCTTGGGGTCCAGAAATGCTGGTTGCTCTGCTGTTCTTCCAACATGGGAGGCATCTGGGTTGAGTCCTGGGCAGGCTTCCTGGTGGAGGATTTCTTCAAAGAGGGTCTTAGTGAGATGGATGAGTCACATTCCATTGCAGAGGCAGGGCACTGGGCAGGCAAGGGCGTGGAGGTTGCAGCAGGCAGGTGGATACAGGTAGCAATGAGCGTCCCTTCGGAGGTTGCACTTCTAGGTGAGATCTGAACCTAGTTCCGCCTTCCTAGAGCTTAGTCAACCCCAGGGAGTCAGTAGAGAGAGAGGGCAGCTGGGAGGGCAGCTCCCACATGTGTGGAGCCGGGTCCAAGCATTTACCAAGTCACTGCTATGGTCTCACTCAGGTGACACCCTCCATCCTCCCACAGGCTGCTCTGTGGCCTCCTGATCCCGTCTCCATCCCCCTCTCAGCTCCAGCCCTTCCTGCCTCCTTGCTCTCAGCTTCTCAGCTTGTTCCCCCTCAGGGCCTATGCCCTGTGGGTTGGTACTTCCTGTCAAGAAAGCTATTCTCCCAAATTTCAAGTCTCAGATGCCGAGGATCGCCTCACAGATACCCCCAATTGTGTGGGGTCAGGGTTGGGCTAAAGGGGGCCAGGCTCTGCCCAGAGGTGGGGAAATAGAAGGCTTCATGGAGGCCTGGCCTTGAAGGATGCACAGGGAGTTCCCCATCCAGACAAGGGGCAGAAAAGGCACGGAGGAGCCACACATGCAAAGTCCTGGAGGTCACAACGCTCCTGTTCAGAGGAAAGGTGCCATTAATAACTGAGTTCAGCTGAAATGCAGTATGGAGGCTTTCTGAACAATAACAGCTGGCATAAAAACTAACCAACATACACCATCCGACAATGAAGTTCACGAACTCATCCTAGAAGGAGTGCTACCTACCTCATTGCTGAATATCACTACAGTCACCTTTGAAGGACTCTCCTTGGGAAGCTATGCACTGACGCCAGTGCCTAGTCCACCCTTCAAAGCAATTTTGGAACTTTTTCTGGAATGACCATCAGAGCTGTCATCGTATTACCTTTGATGTCCTGCATGTCATCAAAATGTCTTCGTTTCAAAATTTCCTTTATCTTCAGGTAAAGAAAGAAGTCATTGGGGGCCAGACCAGGTGAGTAGGGAGGGTGTTCCAATACAGTTATTTGTTTACTGGCTAAAAACTCCCTCACAGATAGTGCCCTGTGAGCTGGTGCATGTCGTGTCGTGATGCAAGAGCCATGAATCGGCAAAAAGTTCAGGTCGTCTAACATTTTCACTCAGCCTTTTCAGCACTTCCAAATAGTCAACTTGGTTACCTGTTTGTCCAGTTGGTACACATTCATAATGAATAATCCCTCTGATATCAAAACAAGGTTAGCAACATCCTTCCTACAAGTTCACGAACTTAATTGTTCAAGACCTTGTATAGTGATCACTGGCTTAGTTTGGGGATCCGCCAGGAGCCAACCCTGAGATAAGGACTAGAGGGCATGTGAAGGATACAGAAAGACCCTGTGGGAGTCAGGGCAGTGAGGTGGAGGGATGGAGCCCTGCAGGGGATGCCAATGAGCTGAGTCACCACTAGAAAGTGGGGGGACTGGACCAGCTGTGATAAGCATCCCCGGGTGCTGGTCCCTGGTTGTATCATCTCACTGAGCACTGCAGACAGCCCCATAAACTATTGATCCCCTTCACAGATGGGAAAATGTAAGTCATCTGCCTGTGTTACGCACCCAGAGCTCTGGGGGAGACAGCAGGGACGGTTGTGGGGTCATGAATTGGGGCTGACGATGTCAGCCAAATACCTGGTGGAGGAGCCCAGATAGCGCCCCACAAATAGAGGCCTCTGCCTATTACCTCTGGGGCCTCAGTGCGTCTGAGCTGAGCCTAACTCCTATATAAAACGGGACTAAAAACAATATCTACCCCTAAGCTATCTCAAGAATCCACGAGATGGTGCCCGGGAAGGGAGTATTCTGAAGACGGGCTTGGCAAGGGAGCCTCCTGCATGGTGACTTTGAGGTCTTTGGGGCCGGGGATGAGGGGAGGTTGGAGGCCGATGGTGATTAACCCGGAGGAAGAAGACAGCTGGGCGTGCAGGGCCTTGGACGCCAGACTGAGGAATGGGACTTCACCCCGGAAGGATAGAGAGCCCTGGCAGGTGTGTGAGCACAGGAGGAAGGGTATTGGAGCAGGGATTGCAAGCCCTGCTGCGGACCTGTAGGGGGATGGCCAGCGAACCAGAGAGTAAAGATAAAACTCAGGACGGGAGATGAAAGGACCACCGTCAGTCCTCAAACGTAAAGATGGTAATAACGTTTGTTCCCTTTCACAGAAAAGCCCCTTCTCTCTCCGACTTCGCTCCCGCGGAATCCCGAGCCTGCGCGTGCGCGCAGGCAGTAGGGAATCCCAGGCTCCGCCGCAGTGCGCGGGAGGGGGCGTGAGACGGGAGTTCCGTGCCCTCGCAGCCCTCCTCACGCGCGTTGCCAGGACGACCGGGCGGGGCCGCGGGGACGCCGAGCGCTCACTGCGCCTGCGCGGCGATGCTCCCTTCACGCGCCAGGGCTTTCCCGTCGCCCGCAAGTCGTGGGGCGGGGAGGGGGGGGAACACCGCGCCCAGCGCGCATGTGTCAACACCCGCCAGACCCCCGCCCGTGGGCCAGGGAATCCTCACCCGCCGCAGTGCGCACTGGGGGCGGGGCGGGGAAACCGGCTCAAACCGGAGTGGTGTCTGCTTTTGAGGTGGCGGGGGAGGGAGCGAGAGCAGGGTCTTCCCAAGGTTCCCGCTCCGGCCCTTGCCGTAGCTGTGGCAACCCCGCGCGCTGTCCGCAGTGCGGGGGCGACGGCGGCCTGGGGAAGCCGGGCGGCTCTGCGCCTGCGTGGAGCTCCGCTTCTGTGGCCGGGGTTCCCTCTTGAGTGCTGGGGGATCGGCTGGGGAGGAGAGGAGAGGGTGGGCTACCCGGGAGGGGAAGAACGTGGAGGGAGGGGCTGTAGAGAAGGGGTGGGTGCAGGAGAAGGTGGGGGGAACGCGCAGGGTAGGGATGATGAGGAGAGGGGTGCCGAAGGAGGAGGGGTCGGGGGAGGGCGTAGAGGGAGAAGGATAACAAAGGAAAAGCGGGGAAGAGAACTTTGGGGAGCAGTTAAGGAACATGGACAATGTGAAGGGGACAAAGAGAAGTCTATGAAGGTGGCACGGGAGGGTGTTGTGGGTGTGACTGGAGGAGAAGTGGTGGGGGAGGAGGGGGGAGGAAAGGGCAGACACCTCTGGAGCTACCTACCCCAGCCAACCCCAGGTTTGCTTGGCCAGAAGATCCAGGCCTAGGGTTTCCAGATTCAGAAAAGAAAAAAATATACAGGACGCCCAGTTAAACCTGGCTTTCAGATAAACGAATGTCATTTTTATTATAAGTATGTCCCATTCCATGCCCTGTATTTTATCCGGCAGCCCTAGTCTTGTTGGGGCCACCCACCTCTCCTCCCCTCCTCCCCTCACATCGCCTGTCCCTTGAGCCTTTCTGAAAGCCACGGGAGCCTCGCGGATGATGCTTTTGCCCCTCACCTCCCGGATTCCCTACAGCCCAGCACGCCGGGTCCCCCTACCCCATTCCCTATGCCATCTCCCATCCTCCTGGCCTGAGGTTGCGTCCTGGCCAAGTAGTGAAATGCGCAAGGGCGTGGCACGCACACGCACCTTCCGGGGCCTTCATTCTCCCTTAACTCACAGGCCCCCCCACCCCTCCAAAACCTCCGCCATTAGCCTGGCCCTGCTGAGGTGTTATGTTCTTGCTCAGCCCAATGCCTTCACCTCTTGGAACCTCCAGGGCTCCCTATTGTAGGCCTGCGACCCCAGGACCCTCCTCCCCAACTGCCAGGCTTCCCCCTCCATCTCTGGGCAAATAGCATATAGTAGGTGCTGGAAAATACATTTGAGGGTAATTTTAGGGAGGCAAGTAAGGGGGGTAGTGTTTGATTTCTCAACAGGGACAGGTGTGTATTCTGTCCCATGCGGGCACATGCCTGTCTCTGAGCCTTTGTACCCTCCAACAAAACAGTTTTCCTTTTATCCCTTTGGTTTCAAAAGCACAAAATAATAAAAACTAATAGCAGGGGAAGAGTCAGCCCCAGTGCCCCTGGCCCTAGGCTGCCCGCAGCACCTCCCCTCCTCCCCTTCCCAGCTTTCCTCATCTTATTTGTCATGGGAACACATGAACAGTTGCTCCTCCCGCCTAGTTTCCACTCAACAGGCCAGGAACTTGGTATCTGTGGGTCGTTTGTCCCAAAGGTGTGTTATTCTGAAAATGAGCTAAGTGGTCCCGGGGTTGGGAACATGTGGGTGTTTTCAATTTCGCTGTTCTAGGCAGTGCCCCTTCAGAAGCAGGTCCTGGATCTTTTGTCCCAGGTCCTATGGATGCTTTCCAGGGTAGCTACCCTGTTTCCCTGAAATAAGACCTAGCCGGACAGTCAGCTCTAATGAGTCTTTTGGAGCAAAAGTTAATATGAGACCCGGTATTATATTATATTGTATTAACATTATATTATATTATACTATATTATATTGTATTATACCTGGTCTTATAGTAAAATAAGACTGGGTCTTATATTAATTTTTGCTCCAAAAAATGCATTAGAGCTGATGGTCTGGCTAGGTCTTATTTTCGGAGAAACATGGTAGCTGGGTGGTGCTGTACTTTTATTGGGGCTGGGTGGCTTCTGTGATGGTGTTGGGTCAGAGTGGCCCCCTTCTCTCATCAGCCAGGCCCAAGTTGCACTGGGTGCCACATCCCCTGGGAAACAAGGTGACAAAGTGAATAGACCACACCAGGGATTGAAGACAATAAACTAGTGTGATATGCCCAGAGAAGGCAGGACTCTAGGCAGGACGTGACGTTGGACTGGGCTCTGAAAGACAACAGGGGGTGAGGAGAGCCAGGGAAGGGTGACCCTGGCAAAAGGAACAGCAAATGCAAAGTCCCTAAGGCTGGGCTGGTTAGGACAAACAGTGGGCATGGCCAGAGCATGGTGAGTGACAGCAGAAAGGCTGGAACAAAGGGGAGTGGGAGCCAGACCACGCAGGACTTCGAAGAGGGGGTGACTCGGGATCCTTCTCTTGGTTCAAGGAGGGGGGGGTGTTGGTTATTTGTGATAGGGACCCCACCAGTCACATGGGCAAAGATGGAATTCTGTGTCTACGTCATGGAGAAGGGACTGTGGGGAGACAGTGGGATAAAGAGCTGTGGGATTGGGAGGGGCCTTCTGGGGGCCTCCACAGGGCAATTGTGGGGGTTCAAGGCCAGGGGACACCCCCAATGATGTGTGCTTTGTGACTGCTAGCTCCTTACTGTCTCTCGCTGTTTCGGACCAAGGCACGGGGGCTTCAGCCTACACTCACGGGTGGGGAGTCACACCCACGGAGATGCTGGGTGGGGCCCCTCTTCTGTTGCATCTGCAGTACCCCCAGCCTTCTCCTCTCTGCCTCCAAAATGCAGAGCCCTAGCCTCCCATCCTAGCCCGCTCCTTTGTTCTCTTTCCCTCCGTGCACTGACGGCCAGTCACGCTGGCAGCACCCTCTGAGCACCATCTCACACAGGGGAAGAGGGTGAGCTCCCAGTTTCCCCCCATCCCAGCCTGCCCTGCGCCGCGGAATCCCGGCCTCGGACCCTGCCCAGGGAGCACATTACCTTTTACGAGATGCTCCTGGCGGCGGTGGGGGTGGTGGTGGATGGGGAGGGCTATTTTTAGAATGAATGGAAGAAAGGGGGGAACAACAACAAAAAAGAATGGAGGCTTGTAGAAGCCTTCTGGCTCCCAAGAGGAAACCCCCCTCTCTCCAGGCCAAGGCAAAAGGTGGGTGGGGGTTCAGAGGGCGGCGTGGGGAGAACTCCATGATCTGGGAGGGCGCCACGCTTCCTGGAGCGAGGGTGGCGGGGTAGGGGGGGGGAAGCTGGAGGAGAAGAGCAAAACATAGCCGGCAGCCCCACATACTCCCCAGAGCTGGAAGGACCCCAGAGGTGGACGCTGTCCAATTGCTAAAACGAAACTGAGGTTCAGAGAACAGCCTTGGCAGGACCAAGGTCACCGGAGGGGCTGAGCCCTGGGCTGCCCCACTCCATCCTCTAGTATCTCAGCCCCTGGGAGCCACATTGTTCTAATTTGACAATGACCTTCGCAGTCTGCCGCCCAGGCCTCTGCCATTCACGCTCAGCGGGGTCCCCCAATGATGCGGGCGGAGGGGAGACTTCAGGGCCCAACAATGAATACAGAAGTTTTCTGTGGTTTGTTTTCTGGTCACCTGGGGTCCCCCCCTCCTTCACTAGGGCTTTTCAGACCAGGCGACGTCATCAGCCGTCCGAGGCCTCCCAATTCCCCCTGGAGCCCCCAGGCCCTAGAACTCGCTCAGGGCGGGAGGATGCTTAATTGCTTTCCCCTCACTCCCTGGCTCCAGGCCTTCCCGGACCCCGGAGAGCGACGCCCAGAGTGAGGGGACAGCAGTATTCTGTGCTGCTGGGGCGCTGGGTCCTGGCCAGGGGCTCCCCTTCTCTGAGTCTCAGTTTCCCCATCTGTGAAATGAGCGCTTTGGTCCTGAGGCGGCAGAAGGTCCTCCCAGCTATTGGAGCATTTTCTCTGAGGTTTGCCGGCCCGCCCCTGCGGGGAGGGGGCTTTCTGGAGACAAGGAGGGGGATTCCCCCTAGAGCGGGGTCGCTCTGTGGCCTCTCCCTGCGCGGGGTGGGCGCCCTCTCCGGGGCGGCGGGGCGGGGCCCGGGACGACGGGGAGGGGGCGCTCTGCGGCGGCGCGCGCACCCCTCCGGCTTGCACGCCCTTGCCCTGGCGTGCACTTGCTTTCGCGCTCCGGCCAGGCGCGGGGCACCGGCCGCGGCGGTCGTCTCCGGCTGGTGAGTAGGCAATAGGGGGAGGTTCGGGGTGGAGGTCCCAGCGGCGCTCCCCTTCTTGGTGGTGGGCGCATCAGTCGGGGTGTCCCCGACTCGGGGAATCCAAAGGGGGAGCTGCGAAAGGGAAACCCCTTTCATCCCCCGCCAACATCAAGCCGGGAGTCAGCTCCAGACCCCCCACCTCCAATACCTTTATGAGGTGGGGGCTCCCGCTCCTGCAATTTGTGGTGCAGAGACATCCCCTTACCGGAGTGAAGGTGAGGACCTGAAGACCTCTCACGCAGCCCTTGGTGGGGGTTGGGGGCGGGAAGAACTGGCCCCCTTGCCCCCTTCTACCCCACTCCCCAGTCCTTTCTCTCCCAGTATGTGGCAGGATTCCCCCGCCCCGCGGCAGAGTGACAGGATCCCCACCACCACCACCACCACCAGCAGCCAACTGTGTTTGGGAGCTGACTCTGCTCTCTTCCATAAGCTTCTTCCCTCCCCGTCCCCACGCCCATTGACTTGGAGAGGGGCCAAGGCCCAGAGAGGTTTAGCATTTACCCAAGGTCACCCAGCTGGGCAGGGGGCTGAGCTGGGTTTGTGGCACTTACTAACCCCAGAACCCCAGCGAGTGTCAGCATTAGGGTTTTCTGCTCCCTGCCTTTAACAGCAGGTGCAAGGGCCCTGTCTGGGGGCCCTGGAACTGGGGGGTGGGGGTGGGGTGAAGGTTTCCTTACTCTCCCCAAGTCTCTCCATCCTGCTGGAGACTCAGGCAGGACTGAGTGGAGAAGTCCCTGGCCTGGCTCCCTCCTCCAGGCTCCCAGGTCTCTAGTCCCCCCTGACACCCCACCGCCAGCAACATTGGACTGCTCAAGACCTCAAAGGAAATCCCTGGGGGTGGGGGAGACTTACTGATGGGTGAGCCAGAGCATCGTGAGCTGGTAGAATAATCTCCACTCTGAGGCACCTGCCTGGTGGATGACCTTGGTCCCCTGCCCTCCCAGGGTCATAGTCAGCTCCTAAGTCCCCCTGGCTGGCCCCACCCCAGACCCTTGGGGAGAGAAAAGGCAGCTGGGACATCCACAGCTTACTGTGTTTCCCTTTCAGTCCCATTCTGGGGTCTGGCCATGCCTCCTCACCCTTCCCCACAGTGGGACTGCTCTGTGTCCCCTTCTGTCCCCTCATATGGGGACTCTGAAGACCATCCTGTACAAACAGAGGGAATACTGTAAGAGAGCGACAGGCCCCAAAGCAGCAGTAGATGGGCAGAATGTGGAGGTAGCCAAGAATAGAGCTGGTGGAGCCAGGAATCCCAGGTGCCTTCATCCTCACACCTGTCCCAACCTGTCCCACCTGTCCCAAGATCTCCCCGTGATGAAGGAATTGGAGGGTGTGGGGGGAGGACAGGGAACAGCATGGGGAAAGGCAGATAGAGCCTTCAGAGAGCAGTGTCCAGTGGAAAGAGGTGGGCCCTCCAGGGCGGGGTCTGGCCTGGGAGAAGGTATCCACAGGGACTTGCTAATGGACCTGAGGGAGGAAACAGGGCCCTACTGGACACAATGCCACCCATCTTAAGTTTCCTTAAAATTTACAAGGTGACCAAGCTCGTCAGAGTGCAGATATGCCGTCAAGACCATTGCAGTATGGGAACGGTCTGTACCCCACCCTCCTGGGGCCCTGCCTCCACCTCACACCCCATATCTGGTCCTTACAGGTCAAGGGGAAAAGAAAGGTGGCCACAGCCCCCAACAGCCAAGTGGTAACACAGCAGGACTGAAGGGGACAGGCCCTTTGGTGCTGGCTTGTCGGGAAGACCCCTTCACCCCAGGGTGAGTGAATCTCAGACTCAGGTCACCTTTGGGGGTGAGGATGGCCCAGGGTCAGGATAGAAAAACTGGTGACTTAAGCAAAAGTGCCAACCTTTGAAATATTATTAACAATGTAGTAACGATGATGATAATGACGATGCTTAGATCCCCCCAGTCGCTGTCCACTTTCTCTGATCCCTGGTGGTGAGGAACCTGCTCAGAGAGTCTCGGAGACCCACCCAGTGACAGACACCCAGAAGGGGGAAGTTGAACTAGGTTAGAGGGCCAGACCCCCAGTCTCCACCAGCTGGCTCCGGCAGCCGCACTCGCTGGGGACAGCTCTTAGGGAGCGGCTCTTTTGCTCCTTATTTTCCCAGCCCAATGGACAAGACAGTCCAGGGCGGGGCCCCACGGTTGTGGCAGGGGCTCCCCAACCTCGTGGCTTTGTGGGGACTCCATGCTTATTGCAAGCTGATTCCTTCCTGCCTCTCGCCCCCAGTCCTACTTCCTCTTCCAGAGCAGGGACTGAGGGCTCAGTGGGCTGCCCATGGGGAGGACCAGGGGGTACCAGGCGCAGCCCCTCCCCACTCCTCCCTTGCCTCATTTCTTCCATGGACCATATGCAAGGGTCAGTTGGACGAGTATTTATTAATCAAGATCTTATCTTGCCTGCTGGAGTTTGTTTGGATTTTGTGTGTATGTGCTTTTGTCACCGTAGTATCCCCACCTCAAGGCTTGCATACAGGAGGCGCTCAATAAATGCTGATAGAATATAGGAAGCTTCTCTGAAGTCCCTGAATCTGGATAGCCCAGGAACAAGCCCTGTGGGACACCTGCCCCTGTTCCTGCCCCAACAATTCCCAGGACCTTAGGGGGCTTAACCCTCCGTGACTTCTGCTCTGCTCAGAATCCCGCACAGCCCTGCTGGTGGGATTATTGCCCCCCTCTGACTCGCCCCCCCCATTTGCCCCTTTCCTCTAACCCCACTGGTCTCCTTCTCTTCCTCCCAGATGCCCTCCTTGGTCCCACCTCAGGGCCTATGCCCTCGCAATGCCCTCCACCAGATGTACCCTTTTCCTAAGCTCTTCCAGAGCCGGCTCCTGGGCCCCTCTTGAATGCTCTCCCTCCCTCCTCTGACTACCCTAGTTAAAGTCTTCCCATTCCCGTTCCTAGTTTTTCCCCACTTCATCAGATCTTTTCCTAATGCTTTTATATATTTAGAATTCTTATTTGGAGAGGGTTGTCCAGCTCCTCTAGAAGTTCAGCTTCAAGAAGGGCAGGTTTGTATCTGTCTCAGACTAGGTATCTACAGCACCAGACGCAGAAGGAGCTTGGTGGATATGTGAATGAATGAATGAATGAATGAATGAATGAATGAATGAATGAATTGAGTGAATACTTTCGTACCTTCCCGACCCTGCCATCCCACACTCACAGGGGAATCAGCGTCCGGCTTCCCTTCAGGTAGCCATCACTTAGACCCAGGATGGGGCTGAGATTTCTGTGCATGCATAGTTGGGGGTGTTGGAGGGCCACCCCTGGCCACCCTCACACAGACTGTTGCCTCTGGGTCCCTCAGCTCTTGTGAGGTTCTCCCAGCTCTCCTGCACTCACACCCGGGACCACTGTCCCTGGAGAACGGGCTCCATGTTCAGCTACCAGCCTCTCCCCTGTCTGGTCTGCAGGCTATTTCCTGGGGGCGTGAGTCCTGGGGCACCAAGCCATCCTTGGATCCCTTCTGGCCAACTATGGGCTTAAGGTCACTGTTGGCAATGGAGACCCAAGTGGCCTCCACCCATTGCCCTACCCCTGTCCACCACTGCCAGCCTTATCTCTATAAGATGAGGTCCAAATAGGCAGCAGGGCAGGCTTGGGCAGGAGGTTGATCAGTCACCATGTCAATTGTCCTACGTTCAGCAGCTTGAAGGGGTCCCTGACCCCTCAGGACAGGTGAACCCAAAGGGGCAAGAGGGTCTTTCGTCTTTCCAGGGCAAGAAGGTGGGTACAGAGCCCATGAGGCCTGGGCAGGGCAGGAGGCCTGGAGGAGCCTCTGGGGGGGGGTCGGGTAGCCGATATTTTTGTGAATTTGTGAATTTCTGGATGTTTACATGTTGGACTTGAATTCAGAAAGTGTCAAATGCTGCAGGGTCCCCACAGCAGCCTGTGCAGTCCGGGGTCAGCCCATGCGCATGGCGTGAATGCTTGTCGTGGGATAGGGACTCATATGTGGGTGGGGCATTGAGTGTGGTGTAGAGATGTGTGCCATATGCTGAGGGAGATGTGAGTGGCTTCATCAGTGTCTTAGAAAGAGCCCCCAATGGCCCAGTCAGGGGAACAGTCAGGGCAAAGGCCGAGGTGGGAATGGCCATGGGGAGATGGGAGGCCTGGTTGGGGTTGGTGAGAGGCTGGGAGGAGGCAGGAGGGATGGTGCATGGCAGAGAATGACCCCTTTAGAGTCACCACAACCCCACTCGTGGCACCCTTGACAGCAGGGGATGGGTAGTCCCCAAGCCTCCACTTCCAGACCCTCACAGCCCTGGGCACTGTCACCACAGCCAGGCCTTTCTCTGGGTGTCCCAGACAGGTGGGGATGAAGAACAGGTTCTTCAGAAGAGGGGACAGGAGTCTGCTGACCCTGGGCCGTCACCTGGCCCTGCTCAGACTCACCACCATCAACGGCCCACAGGGCCAACTCCTGCCCAAGCAGTTGTCCACTCATTCATTCATTCGGTCCAGCCATTTTCTGGGCCGCAGAGGAAACAAAACAGATTCTGACCTGTTACAAAGCTCAGGTCCAGGAAGTAAACAGATGTGGGGCTTGGAGAGAGATGGGGGAGCTGCTGCATTCAGGAGCCCCCAGGCTGGAGGGACACCAGGCTCAGTCACCCCAGTTAGGGACAAGGTGACGCTGAAGTTGTGAGGCCACCTGGGGGAGGAGGAGGTCCTGGTACCCAAGGCTCCCTGCAGTTACCATTAATGTTGAATGAATTGCCCAAAGACGGCCTTGGTGCCAGGGGAAAATGGCACTGTTTTGGGGACCCCCAAACAGTCTCCTGCTGTCCTGCCATCCTGGCATTGGTTTGCTGGGTTAGAACTGGGACAGGAAGCAGAGTACCAAAGAAGGTGGCCTTGAACCCTATGCCCAGCAGGCACCCCCTTGACCCCTGGAAGCCCCCTGGCCCAACTACTAGGCACTTGGCACTTGCCAACATTTTGCTCCCCCACCCCAAGGTTCCCCCACACGGAGCAGGCGTGTGATGAGGTCATTTCGGGAAGGAGGTGTCCAGGCGCTTTGCAAAGTTGTCCCCTCAGCAAGTGCGTGTGGCTTACAAAGGTTGAGGGGTGCCAGTAGTTTGGGGGACCTAATTTTGGGATTGGACTGCTAGGAGTTCCCGAGGGCTGTCTGGGGCAGGAGTTGTCGCTTGGCTAATGTCCCCTCCATCGCGCGCCGCAAGAGGGCGAGTTTGAGGACCGCCGAACGCTGTGGGGGGTCGAACAGGGCAAGAGGAATGAGGGATCTTTAAATGTAGGCGGTGCTTGCGGGGTCGGAGGGGGCGGGGCCAACCCGGGCTCAGCCAATCGGCAGCGCCGCCCGCGTCGCACCGCCCCCTCCTCTCCCGTCCCGGGCGGGCGCTCGCCCCCCTGTCCGGCCGGTGCACAGGGCGGCGGGGGATGCGCCCACCGCTGCGGTCCCCTACCCCACCACCCCTGGGCCCCGCGCCCCACCGCTTCAGCCCGCCCCCGCTACGACTCCGGCCCCCGCCTGGGGGTCCTTGGCCGCGCGGGACCCTGTCACCTCCAGCCTCGTCCGCATGCCCGAGTCGAGCCCCGCAGGTACGGGTTGGGATGAGCTGGGGCGCCCGGGGAGGGAGGCAAGTCCAGGAGGGGGACGTGATTTGGGGCAGGGGAAACGGGGAGGGGAATGTGTCTGGGCTCTGCCCGGGTGAGTGACGAGTCTCAGACCCCCATCGCGGAGGGGGAGGGTGCTGGGTCCTCTTTGGGGGTGCAGAGCAGTGAGTCTCCAAACTCCATCGATATAGTGGGGGAGCTCTCAGCGTGGAGGCAGTGACCCGGGACTGACTTGGGAACGAGGGGGAGGAGACCCTCCGCACTGGCCCCTGGATCCAGTGGTCAGGAGCAACCCGGCAAGGGTCAGGGAGCCCAGTTCTGCGTGGACAGAAGTCGGAGTACCCCGCACAGGGCAATGCCCTGCTGTCCTGGAGGCGGCCCATAGATGTGAGTGCTGGAGGCTGGGGCCGAGTGGGAGAAGCTGACGGAGATGGAGCAGTGTGGAGGGCGCTAGTGGAGGCAGCCTTGGGGGGCAGGGCTAATTGCACCCTGCTGGCTGCTGGCAGGTCCCTGATGGGTGGTGATTGGAAAGCCTAGGGGATCCGTAGGTCAGCCAACTGCCTTGCTGCACCCTCACCAGGTAGCTCATGGGTTGGGACGGCAAGCTAAGCATGTCCACCCTGCAGAGATAGGGCCCCAAGAGGGCTGGAATGGGGGTGTCCTGGGGTCCTTCCCCACCCTCCACAGGGACACATGACCCACGACTCGCCCACACATCCTGGAAGGTTCCACCATGTGCTGCTCTGGTTCCTGGGAGCAGAGGGGTGGGTATTTTGCTCTATAGGGGCCTCTGCCTCCGGGAAAGACAGGGCAGGGGCACCTTCTCTTGGTCCAGCTCTGAAGGACAGAGCTTTGTCAGGCAGTCAGCACCGCAACAGGTATACCCCCAGCCACATGCTAAGATTTTCCACTCAGCTCTGGCTACCCACACTGTTGGGTGGGCACCGAGAAGCCCCTTTACTGAAGAGACAGTGGAGGAGGGGCTGGGATGCCAAAAGGTCCCTCACGGCAGCTGCTGCGACCAACCTGTCATTTGTAAAAGGGCTCATGGGAGGGCCTTTGGGGTCTGGTTGAGTTTCTTTGTCTTCCTGTTGGGTGAGACAGCGCCTTGCTCCCTGCCACCTGCCCACCTTTCTCAGCTCCTCAAGAACCCTCCTGGGTGTCTCCTGGGATGGCATGGAAGGGGTTTTTGCGTATCCCCCCACCCTGGCCTTCAGGGAACCAAGGTCTCATGCCCCAGACACACTTGACAATTTTGGCCACTCCAGGGTCCCTCAAAATAATGCAGCCTACAGGGTGTTCCTCCTCTTTTAGGGGAGCTCCTTGGGGATCTTGGGAGACTTCACCTAGAAAAAAATGTACCTTTTCATGGACACCCAAATTTTGGCCAGGATTTCAGAGGGGCTCTAGGTTCTTTGGAAGTCCCTGAAGATCCCAGGAACCCCAGCTTTAGGTGCAGGTTTCAGTGGGGGAGGGTGAGGTAGATCTGGGAAGGGGAGGGGTCTCTTGTCTGTGGGTCTTTCTGGTTCCACTCAGCCTTTAGAAACAGGCTGCCCCCACCTTCTGTGGGATCTCAGGCAAGCCAGTCTGTCATTCTATTTTCTCTGAAGTCATGGGAGGGGTTGGCACTCACCATGCCTGTGCCCTGAGCTCTGAGGCCCAACAAGGGCAGGGCCAGGCTGCTTCCCTTTCCAGATTATAGCTTGTCAAGAGGAAACCAGGCAGGTCCAACCACTAAGTGCCCCCCTGTTGACACTGACTTAGTCCCTGGCCTTCTGTCTGTGTGACCTTGGGCAAAGTACTGAACCTCTCTGAACCTTGTCTCCTGTCTATAAAATGGGGTCAGGGACGCTACCTGCATCACCAAGTGGCAATGGGGATTAAATGTGATAATTCTGTTTAAAGGGCTCCACCTACAGTAAGCACTACATGCTCATTAACTTAACGGGCACCAGGAATGCCCTCCACCCTTCTGCTCTCAAGGAAGCCACCTGCCACCTATCCTCCCCACCCCCTCCCTGCCCAGGGCACCTTAGGATGAGGCTGCCAGCCTAGGAGGAGCATGGCTGAATTTGTCCTGTGCTTCGGGTGGCTGAGTCACATCCTCAAATTGCATCTTCATCAGTGTATATCCGAAGGTCATCTGCAGAGCCCCGACCCACTCCCAGTCCTGCCTGCCAGGACACCCTCCTCTCCTGCCTATGCCCCCAGGAGCCTTGAGCAGGGACCTGCATTTTCAGGAGGGATGATGGGGAGGGTGCCAGTGGTTTCCTCGTCCCTTAGGTGAGGGCAGGGTCTGGGGTTACTGCGCGTGTGTCCTGGTGATAAGCTGCCAGACCCGCGTAGCAGCTAATGGCCCTTAGGGTGGGGGGCAGGGTCTCCCCCCACCCTAAGATTGGCACCCAAGTGTTTGTGAGGACAGAGAGAGATCAGGGCCCAGGTCAGCCTTACAAATTGTAAAGTGCTGGGCTTGGAGAAGGCTAGCCCACATGAACTGTGAAGTACTGGGCCTATGTGAGTCCAGGCCTTATAAACTTTGAGGTACTGGGCCTGCAGGAGACCAGCCCATACAAATCATGAAGTGCTGCACCAGCAGAGACCAGGCCTTATAAACTGTGAAGTATCAGACCACAGGTGGCCACGGCGTGATTGAAGTAATGGGTGAGAGTGGTGAAGAAGGGACATGTTCTAAGACTCATGAGGTCACTTGCCATGGAAGGAATGTTTTTTGGGCTCCTACTGTATGCTGGCACCAATGTCTGGGGACATGTAGTTAGCGGGACAGACCCAGTCTGGGGCGGGGGGGTGCTAGACAAGGGTGCAGGTGGTCGTGCGATGCATGGGATGGACACCTTGGCCAAGGTCGCCCATTGCTGTCCAGCAGCATAGCTCCTCATAGCTCATTCCTGACATGACAGTTTCCACGTCTGTCACCTGCCGAGCACAGGTTCAGGGCTGGGGAAACGTCCTGTCTGTGTACACAGCTCCCTCTTCCCAGGCCCCCAGCACATGTAGGCCTGGCCTGTATAAAGGGGACAACACTTTGGCCCACTGCCCATGGCTGCCCCACTAATTGAGAGAATCCCACCAGGCAGCCTGGTCCAGAATCTGCCCTGTGAAGGGAAACAGTCCCTTCACAACTTGGTGCCTCAGTTTCCCTAGCTGTAAAACTGGCCAACTCCCAGGACCCCCTTCTTGGGGGTATTTCAAGATTTAAGGAGAAAGTTTGTGTGAAGGACAGAGCCTGGCACGTAGTAGATGTTCAATAAATGTTGGCAGGGTGGCCACAGGTGGCATGTGAGGGTGAGAGAGTGGGCTAGTCGGAACCCAGCAGACCAAACTCCAGGCAGGATCACTGAGGTCCCTGCTCTGCCACATGACACCATACGATACAACTCCATGAAAGGACAGAATCTGAGGATCTTGCATAATCAGATCATCTGCTCCTTCGTGGCCTGGTGGGGAAAATGAGGCTGGCTCGGGGTCACATGGCCAGGCCAAGCACCTCTCACAAGCCCTATAGAATTAGTTCGGGAATCTTAGAGTTAAATCTTGGATTGCCACATTGTTCTTGGAATACATTTGGAGACCACGGACCACCCTTAGCCAAGGCAGGAAGGAGCTGAGAGTCTCTGTAACCCCAGCCTCTGTCCCTAATGTCCCCTCAGCCATACCCTGTGCCTGCATAAACATGTTCAGGCCTTGGGCCAACTTGAGGGGAGGAACTGAAGGCTCAGTAATGTCTGTCCAAGAGCCTGAAGGTCAGGAGGAGACGACCTGGATTGGAACCACCTCCCAACTGTACACCTATGCGGCCCCCAGTTCTCCTAGGCAAACCTGCTGGCAGATTCCATCTCAAGACATGCAGAAATGTTTAGTGGGTATTGGCTGTGTGGTAGGCATTGTGCTAGGTACTTGGAGATACAGAAAATCCATAGGCAAAGGTCCAGTAGGAGGGTGTTCCAGGCAGAGCGCATAGCACATGCAAAGGTCCTGAGGCAGGATCAAGCTTGTCAGGATGGGTGACAGGGAGGCCAGTATGACTGGAAGGGAGTGACTCTCGGGAGACTGAGAAGGATAAAAGCTTGGGAGTTGGACCGCAGAGGGCCTTCTGCCCACAGTAAAGAGTTTGGTATTTTATGCAACAGCACTGGGGAGCCATAGGAGGGTTTTAGCAGGGGAGGGACATAGGTGGACTCGGATGTTTCTGGAATGGCATACCCACATGTCAGCTTCTCTGGGTTCATGGCCTCCCGAACCTCAGCATGTTCTGGAGTGGCCCTCTGGCAGTTGGCGTGACCGTGTCCCCCATGCCCCTGCAGGTCAGCGTGGGAGCCCAGCTGCTGAGCCATGCCGGGCCCCAGGCGGCCTGCAGCGAGTCCAAGCCCAGCACCCACATAGTCATGAACAGCCACAGCCACAATGGCTGTGGGGGGCGGCCGCTGGGCAGCGGGCCGGGGGCCCTGGGCCGAGACCCTCTGGACCCAGAGGCTGGCCGCCCCTCACAGCCCCCGCACAGCCCAGGCCTGCAGGTGGTGGTGGCCAAGAATGAGCCAGGCCGGCTTTCGCCCGGCAGCCCCCGGGGACAGCTCCAGGACCAGGAGGAGGAGGAAGACGATGAGGAGGATGAGGTGGGCAGTCAGAGGGGCTCAGGGAAGCCCCCCAATGTGGGCCACCGCCTGGGCCATCGGCGAGTGCTCTTCGAGAAGCGGAAGCGCCTCAGTGACTACGCCCTCATCTTTGGCATGTTTGGCATCGTTGTCATGGTGACAGAGACGGAGCTGTCCTGGGGGGTCTACACCAAGGTAGGCACTACCCTTCCCCTTGGTATTCCAGGGAGGCCCCAGTGGGCATCCCAGGGAGACCGCGCTGGTGACCCCTGGCTCTCTGCTGCCCCTTGGGCATGCGATAGGGGCACATTGGCCCCAGGAGAGATGGGTGGGGGGTCCTGGGGAGCCCTGGAGATGGGAGGTGGGGGGCCATGGGGGTCCTGCTATGCCCACTTTCTGGGGGTGGCAGGGAGGCTGCAGATGGGGGCGGAGGCTCCAGCCCATTTCCCTACCTGCACCAAGGGGCTGAACCCTGGCTAAAGGTGGGGAAGGGTCATCCCCCAGGACAGGCCAGATAAGGGAACCGCAGACAAGGCCGAGGTAGGGGGCAAGGAAAGAACCCCATCACCCAAGCAGTTGGGGCTGGGTTAGAACATGACTGTGTGTCCCCTTGTGCTGCGACGGTGTGTGAGGACAGAGAGGTCAGGGCTGTGTCAGCCCATAAACTAAAGCGCTATGCCTGTGTGGGGCCAGGCCTTATAAACTGTGAAGTACTGTACCCACATAAGGCCAAGCCTTATAAATTGTGACATGCTGGGCCTTTAAGAGCCCAGGCCTTATAAACCATGAAGTCCTTGGACCACAGAAGACCAGGTCTTATAAACTGTTAAGTGCTGGACCCAGCTTGCTGTTAGTCCAGGCCTAAGGAGTAAGGACAGGAGCATCGCTTCCTGAGCGAAGTGCGCAGGCGTGGGGGGTTGGAGGACTACGCACCCCCTCAGCATCCGTCCTGCTGTCTGCTCTCTCTCTCTGCCCAGGAGTCCCTGTACTCATTTGCACTCAAATGCCTCATCAGCCTCTCCACCGTCATCCTGCTGGGCCTGGTTGTCCTCTACCATGCCCGGGAGATCCAGGTCAGTGCCCAGCTGAGCTGGGGTACTCCCTGTGCCCCACACCAGCCACCTGGGACCCCAGCCTCCTAAACATACAAGGATCAATAGCCTCCTTATAGGAAAAAAAAAAAAAAGATCTCTGTGAAGACACACTGTTTAGACCACTCTACGTTTTCCTGGAACGTGTGTCTATGTTTTCATTTTTATTGATTATTTGAGAAAGAAAGGGACGATGAGAGCATGAGGTGAGCTCACCTGGGGCATTTTCACAGCCCTGGGGTCTTCTGAGGTTTAGCAGTGGTGGAAACCAATGTTTGTAACACCAGGCTCCTTTCCTTCTTTGATCAGACCCTGCATTTAAAAGATTTATTATATGCCAGGGAGTTTGTTCTTCTGTGTTGGGAGTTAATAAAAAGCAGGTCGGGCCTGAGTTCAGCTCAGGGCATATTGGGCAGGTGTGCCCACAGAGGGCAGACATCACCTGGAGACACTAAAGGCTGTCAGGTTTGGCTTCTCCTCTCTGGCCTCTGACCCCTGACAATCTGGCAGGAGATGGGCATAGGAAAATCCTGCATGGATTGCACCCTATGCAGATGTCTGTGGGGAACACTACTAGAGTCTGGCATGCAAGATAGGCCCCGGATGTGGCTGGGGACAGCACAGAGGGGACAGTGACACCTGAGCTAGAAGGAAGCAGTTCTGAGGGTACAGTCCCTGGGGATGATAGTCTTCTGGTTCCTCAAAAAGTTAAACATAGAGTTACCATATGACCCAGCAATTTTACTCCTAGGTGTAGATCCAAGAGAAACAAAAACATCCACACAAAAACTTGTACATGGATACTCATAGCAGCGCTAGTCACAATAGCCAAAAAGTGGAAACATCCCAGATATTTGTTAACCGGTGTATGGATGAACAAAATGTGGTCCATGCATGTAGTGGAATTGTTATTCATTATATTATTCATATATTACGTTATTGTATTCATACACTCGTATTATTCACATATTGTATTATTTGGCCATACAAAAACAATGAAGCACTGTATGACTTTGCCGGGACTGCCGTAACAAAGTTCCACAGCTGAGCGGCTTAAACAACAGAAATTTATTCTCACAGTTCTGGAGGCTGCAAATCCAAGACAGGGTGCCAGCAGGGTTGCTTCCTGGTGAGGCCTCTCTCCTTGACTTGCAAGTGACCACTTTCTTGCTGTACCCTCTCGGGGCATTTCCCCAGTTTCCCTGGTCTCTCTTCTCTTAGAAGGACACAGTCCTATAGAATGAGGTCCCCACGCCCATGACCTCATTTAACCTGAATCACTTCTTTAAAGGCCCTGTCTCCAAATACAGTCCCAGGGGGCTTCAACATATGAATTTTGAGGGGACATAATTCAGTCCATAGCACTCCATCCTCTGGCCCATCCCCCAATTCATGTCATTCTCCCATGCAAAATACATTCACCCCATCCTAATAGCCCCCCAAATCTGAACCCATTCCAGCATCTACTTGAGGTCCCAAGTCTTATTTAAATATGATCTAAATCGTATTTAAGGTCTGGGTGCGATTGAGGCAAGATTCTTCTCCCGCTGTGAACCAGACAAGTCACATCCTTCCAAAACACAGTGGTCAGAGGCAGAGGATAGACGGTCTCGTTCTAAAAGCGAGAATCCAAAGGAAGAAAGGGGTGATGGCGTCCTAAGTAAGTCTAAGAGCTGGCAAGGTAGATTCCGTGAGTTTTGAAGACTCAAGAGCAATCCTCTTGGCTCTACCTTCGAGAACCAGTGGGGTGGCAGGGTCACTCCTTTGGCTCTGGGTGGTGGCCTTTTGAGTCTGGCGTCTTTCACTCAGCATGGTATAATCAAGGTTCATCCAGTGGTAGCATGTCAGTGCTTCATTCCTTTTTATAGATGAGGAATATTCCACTGTGCGGATGGACACATTTTGTTCACCCACTCATCCTTTGACAGACACTTGAGTTGTTTTCATTTCTGGCTATTGTGAACAGAGCTGCTGTGCTTGTGTGTGTACAAGGATTTGTTCTAACACCTGTTTTCATTTCTCTTGTGTATCCCACCTAAGAGTGGGATTGCTGGGACATGCTCACTCTCTGTTGAACTTTTTGGGGACCCCCTGTCCCATGTTTAGTTTGAATTGTGGCCGACCCTCACATCTAGGGAGTTTCGCCCGTGAGGCCATTTTTCCTGTAAAAGCCGGGCAGGTGGGGTTCTGGGTCGGGATCTTGGGGCGGGGCGGGGGGAGGGGTGCTGGGTGTGTGTCGAGACCCACCGCCTCCCTCCCGCCTGCCCTCTGCAGCTGTTCATGGTGGACAACGGGGCGGACGACTGGCGCATAGCAATGACGTGCGAGCGCGTCCTGCTCATCTCCCTGGAGCTGGCCGTGTGTGCCATCCATCCGGTGCCGGGCCACTACCGCTTCACGTGGACCGCACGGCTGGCCTTCACGTACGCGCCGGCGGCGGCCGAGGCGGACGTGGACGTGCTGCTGTCCGTGCCCATGTTCCTGCGCCTGTACCTGCTGGGCCGCGTGATGCTGCTGCACAGCAAGATCTTCACCGACGCCTCGTCCCGCAGCATCGGGGCGCTCAACAAGATCACCTTCAACACGCGCTTCGTCATGAAGACGCTCATGACCATCTGCCCCGGCACCGTGCTGCTCGTCTTCAGCATCTCCTCCTGGATCATCGCTGCCTGGACCGTGCGCGTCTGCGAGAGGTGGGTCCTCACCCCAAACCCCACCCTGGTGGCCCCCGTGCCCACCACTGGGTGACTTCAGTGACCCAGGCCCCCCCCACCCCCAACCCCGCCATCTCCTCTGTCCCCTTGATTCCCCGCCCCCTCCCCCCTCAGTTCCTGGCCTCAGTGACTGTCCCTCAACGCTGGGACGCCTGCTTTGTGTCCTCAGCCACCCCTGGCCCCTACCCCAACCCGCAACCCTCTTGGACCCCAGCCCTCTCTCCCTCCCCCACGTCCCCCAGGGGGAATCATGCCCCTCTTTCTCCCACTCCTCCCTTCTGTGGGCAACTGACCTCTGACCTCTGGCTCAGATGGGGAGGCAGCAGGAACAGGGACGCCCCCCATCTGCCTGTCCCCCCACAATGTAACCTGCTCTCCTTCTCCCCTCTGCCCACCCCACCGGACTATAGGGAAAACATGTGAGTCCCACCCTCGGCCGAGCTGTACGCACAGAGCTGCTGCCACTGGGCTGCCCGTCAGGAATTTAAGATTAGCTGCCACCAGGGGAGGGAATGGGGAGGGGAGGTGGGGTGGCCAGGACCAGCCAGAGCCCACGGGGTGTCAGGAGAGCCCGTCCCTGCACACAAGGCCAGGTGGGATTGAGTCAGTCCCAGGACAGCTGGAGGCAGGCCACTCTCAGGTTATATCCACTGGGCATCCTTGGGGGCCTTGTCTCCAGGGCTTGGAAAGGAAAAAGGGCTTAGCTCTGGTGTCTTGTTTGGGCAGCTGACCCCCGAGTCTGGAGCCTGGGGTGAAGGAATAATGACTCAGCCTTTAGGACCCCCCACTTGGGATTTGTTCTGAACAGCCCTGGAAAGTGGTGGGCTGTCAACCCACCTTACAGATGAGGAAACTGAGGCTCTCAGGGGCAAAGAGACACTCCCAAGGGTCTGTTCCTGGTTGACTCCACATACCTGGGGGGCTCCAGGGGAGGACGGGGCTTTGCTGGGCCTCTTAGGGCAGAAGGGTAGCTCATCCCCGAGGAGTCTCTCCTGCCTTGTGCCTCGCTGGGGAAGGCCCTGGAGGGTTGGTGCTGTGACTTGGCTTCCTGGGGGGGGGGTCCCTGGGCTGGACCTGTTCCCTAGGACCCCATTCCTCACCCCTTCTAGCCCCTTGTCCATGGCCTCCGCCTCTTCCTGACCTGGGGCTTACAGGGGTGAGAGCCCAGCTCTTCCTGTCATGGAGGCTTACCATCTGGATGTCACATGGGGTCTCCTTGGACTCCTGACTTACCCCAATGCCAATTCTCACAGCCCATCCCCTACCCAGTTGGGATGGGCTCAGGTTCAAGGTCTGGGGAGTGAGAGAAGGGTACCCCTCATCAGGCATCCCTGAGGTCTGGGCTTGGTCATTTGAGGGGTCCCTGGGTGGAGGCGGGAATGGGGCAGGGCCAGGGGTAGGCAGCCAATCCTAAATTCTGAGCCCATGATGCTGCTTGAAGCCTTGTTCCCCCCCTGTGGCTCTGTCCCACCCCTACCCCACCTCCCGCATGTCCCCCACTCCCTGGTCCTGGATGGTCCTGGGTGATTCTGTAGCACCTATCATAGGGGCACCCGAGCCTGGGACTCCCCCACCCATGGTTAGAGGGCCTTCCTCTCCTCCTGCCTCGTGGGTGGGGACGCTGGTCTCCCAAGAGGAGGAGGCTGGGACAGCTTGGGGCTCAGGTACCTCAGTGACAGATGGTGGTCAATTCCTGTTTCCTCGCAACCAACCAGCAGCCTGGAAGTCCCCCAGCAGGGCAGAGACTCCCTAACACTAGACCTGCTGAGAAGGCCTCCATCCCTTCCACCCCACATTGGGGCTTCCCGTCCATCTCCCCCCACAACCCTTGAATGCCTGACCCCAGCCTCTTCTGCCTGGAACAGCCCTCCCCTAGTTCCTCCTGCCCCACTCCAGCCAGGGGCCCACCGCCTCTGTGTCACCTCAGTTGACCTCTAACCTTGAACCCCTCCAGCGGAGGACTCTACCCACTGGCATGGGTATCAGATGGCCTGAGGTCTGGGAAGGAGGGGGTCAGCTGGAAAGGGCTCCCCCGAGCTGGAGGGGTTTTACAGGCTGGGGGCTGGGCTGGAGTAGAACCTTGAGTTGCCTCAGACCCAGAAAACCAGCCCCTCAGCTGTGGCCAGGGTCCCAGGCGAGGCTATGATGGGGATAAGATAATGTACTTTGCAAGGCCTTGGGGCCTGCCCCCACACGCACGCCAAAAGTTTAGCCCCAGGCTTTTCCCCAGTGACAAGTAAGCTGTCTCCTCTCTCCTCACGCCCAGACCAACCCTAGGCCCGAGACTGGGACAACTGGTGCTGCCCTCCACGTATTAAAGTCCCCTCTTCTCTCAAGTCCTGGCTGGAGTGCGATCCTCCAGCTTCCCATCTCCCTCAGTCCTCCTCCCTCCTTAGGCCTCTCTGGGGAAGTGCTTCATGGTTTCTGACCCGAATCCTTACCTCCACTCCCTGCCGCTGCTGGCACCCGTGGCCACCCATGTCCATGTCTATCTATGTCTGTCTTTGGGTGGGGGATCGTGGCACACGCATGAACACATGTGGACGCACCCTCACCTGGATCCCTCTCTGCCCCGTGACCAGGGCCAGGATGGCAGATGTCCCAGGCAGCAGCTTGGGGGTGGGGTGAAGGCATGAAGGTGAAAGGGAGGCTGGGAGGAGGGTGTGGGTGCCCTCTGCCCCGGGAGCTAACCATCCCCTCCACAACCATGCCTTTATCACTCTAAACCCCCAGAGTGACTAGCTCCCTACAGTAAGGCACGGTCCCAGGGGATGTGATGAAGGCAGAGGGACCTGTGTGGGCTGACCAGCCCTCCCTGCTCTCCCCAGGTATCACGATAAGCAGGAAGTGACCAGCAACTTCCTGGGAGCCATGTGGCTTATCTCCATCACCTTCCTCTCCATTGGCTACGGTGACATGGTGCCCCACACCTACTGCGGGAAGGGTGTGTGCCTGCTCACCGGCATCATGGTAAGGGCCAGGGCCCTTGCACAGCCCCACTGACAGGGAACTCACCCCATCGTGAGCTGTACACACCACAGTCCCTTGTATCCAGCCCCCCCTCTGCCGCCACCCTACTTACCTCTGAAGTGACCTGGAATTCACACCTTCGGCTTCCTGGGGACATCTCTTGGGCTCTTCCAGTCCGAGATGTGCAGCCCCCACTGTGCCTGCCAGCCAGATGCTGTGGTCCACTCTGACCAAAGTGTCATTGTTGCCCCTTTATCCTCCACTTGCCTAATTCACAGCCCGTGGATCTAGAGCAAGGGTTTGGTACTTCCATGGCTGTTTCCCTGGCTGGAAACAGTGTCCTATTCCCCTGCTTGTTGTAAGGACTGAATCTGTTCATTTATGTGAAATACCTAGAACCACAAACACCCAGTCAATTCCCCACCCTTACCTGATTTGTGGGGTGGCCCGAGCACATCACTGAGCCCTCATGGTGTGAAGTTTATCTCATGTGACTTAGTAGACGCAGGCAACACCCCATCTTCTCCAGAGACTTCTTGAGTTGGTGGTCACTGGTGAGGGCAACCTTTGACATCTGGTGCCTTCTCCTTTTCCTGATTCTATCATCAGATTCCCTCCTTCCAGAACCTTCTTTCTCTCCAAGCTTCTTTCATCTCCCCCACAAATGCGTTTCGATGTTTTGGATTATGAATTGTCCCATGCACAAGGAATTCCTCCCCAGCCCTCCCACCCCCAGGTAATGACACGTTCATCTGTGAAAAACCAGTGAACGCCAACAGGCCCTCTGACCCCATGCCAAAGTCCATTCCAGGCTTCTCCCTGGGACGTGTCCTTCCTTTTTGCAGCACAGAGAGAAATGTTTGTTTCTGCAAAAACATGATGCCATCCCCGCCACTGTTTCCTTTCCTCCCAGAAAGGGGGGCTATCTTGCAGAGGCTCAGCCCAGCCCCCTTCACCACATGGGACTGTCCCCAGTTGTCATCATCTGTCAAAGCCCGAAGCCCAGTCGCTCTGCCCTTCTTCACCTCTCATCCCCTCCCATTGGGACACAGCTGGGGGTCCACATCCTCCTCCCACCCCCACTAGGGCCGCCTTTCTGGCCCAGCTGACAGGGCCCCACTCTTGTAAAATGGCATCATGCACATTTGCTTATGTTACTTTGCAACAATAGAAGGGAAAACTGTAAAGCTTGGCCACAATCCCCCCCCGGCCCCCTCCCCCAGCAAATGAACTTTTCAAACGAACAAAGAAAAGCACTCAGATAAGATGACGGCTTGAAATACAGAAAACCTTCAGCGAAGTGGAAAAGCCGTGTTCCCTTCTCTGGGACTCAGCTCCTTCCAGAA
The DNA here is from genome assembly GCF_004115265.2 of Rhinolophus ferrumequinum. NCBI lineage: Eukaryota > Metazoa > Chordata > Mammalia > Chiroptera > Rhinolophidae > Rhinolophus > Rhinolophus ferrumequinum. Next base: position 50,911,548 of record NC_046301.1, read on the forward strand.
AATCAGTTCCATATCCAGCCTATATAGCTCGTTCCCTACACACTCATGCCCTGTCATGCTCAGGGCCCTTTTAGCTGCTCTATTAGCCCTTTCCTCTTCCATCTGTGCCCCACTGTGTCCCCTCCGGGTCACTGCCCCACGGACTCACCCCCTTCCACTGTCTCACCCACCACATGTTTCCCCATTCTTGAACTTCAAGCCATCCCACCATGGCCTCCTCTGAGCTCAGCATTTTTTGCTCAACACTGCATCCATGCTATTGGGTGGAGCTGTCATTCATTTTTTTCCTTCCTGCGTACTATTCCATGTGCAGGTTTCCAGGATGTTGCTTTGCCCCCAATTGACAGGCCTTTTCCTGAGAACAGGCTCCTGGGTCCTCCTAGGGTCCTCATCTTAGCCAGGAACCCTCAACAGGGTCTCCTTGGGGGGCGACTTTGTGCCCACCCTGCCAGACTGGGCATGTTGGCTTCCGGACCCAACCAGGACGATCAACAGTGTCCCCAGCCCTTGCCCACTCCTCCCCATAAATGTTTCCTTCCATCCCTAACAAAAACTGAACTGCCCAGCCGCACCCCACCCCCGCCCCGGCCTGAGCCCAGACCTTTGCCTCCTTCCATTCTGTCCTCAACAGCCTCGAGAGGAAGCAACTGGCAGGTGAGGCACCAGGGACAGCTTCCAGTGCAGGAGGGAAGACACCTTCCGGCCCCATCACCTGCCCCTGCCACCTGCCTCCCAGTCACTCCTGAGGCTGATGACACCTTCTAAGTGTCTTGGGTTCCCTGGCCCCAAATCTCAATGGCACAAGCTCCTCCCTCCCTTTCTCCTTCCTGCATCGCTTTTTGCTTTCCCCTCCCTCAGACCTGTCTGCCCTTCCCTTTCCCTTGGGCCCTCACTCCTGCCCTCTTTCCCCCTCCCCGACCCCGCAGCCCTTGAATGGATAAGTAAGTCCTCTCTGACCTCCTTCCCTAGCCAGGGGTCTGGCTGCCATTTAGGGCATCCTGGGAAGGGTGGTTGTACTCAGCAGGGAGCCCACAAAGCGAGGCATCCCTCCCCTCACTTCCCCACCTCCTGGGACCTGTGCTTTGCCTTTTCCCTCCTTCAGATGCCCCACTGCAGGCAGCCAGCAGGCCCTGCCCTCACACTGCCCTTCTCACCTGCCCGCTGACTCCTGTTACCTGTTAGCCTGCTCTCTGTCCCCAACACCCAGACCCCGAAGCCCTGACAGAGATGCTTCTAAATCTTCCCACCTCTGTGGTCATTGGCCCTGAATGTGCCTGCAGATCCTGCCATTTCTTATCTCCGAACCTCAGTTTCCCCCACTGCCCAATGGAGATAAGAGCATTCCTACCTCCCAGGGTTGTTGGGATCAAATGAGCTAATCTGTGGGACACACTCCCCAGATGTTTGAAGGATAAAGCAAGTGGGGTCGGGAGTCAGTGAACTAACTCTGTGACAATACTGTGGGCTTGGAGGGTAAAGGCAAGGGTGGAAATCAGGGCAGGCTTCCTAGAGGAGGGAGGGTGTCTTGCTTGAGGCCTGGGACCCACATGAAATGGGATCCTGATGTGCCCCACCCCCCTCATGCAGGGGGCTGGTTGCACAGCACTTGTGGTGGCCGTGGTGGCCCGGAAACTGGAGCTCACCAAAGCAGAGAAACACGTGCACAACTTCATGATGGACACGCAGCTCACCAAGCGGGTAAGGACACCAGTTCCCATCACGGTCACCTCCCCTCCTGGTCATCAAGGGCAGACCCTCCCCACCTTACTTCTGCACACGCCAGGCACACCATGTGTCCACAGGTCACCACACTGTCCTGTGTGTGCCAAGACTGCACTGGGCTGGGCCACTTAAGGAAACGTCTGTGAGCCGTGCATAGAGATGTGACGATGACCACAGGTGGACTCCTGTGTGCCCAGTCACAGCCCAGCCATAGGCCAAGCAGTGAGAGGCAGGGATTCTGGGGCTACGCAGCCAGGTGTAACTTATGAACTGTCTGACCCTAGTAGGTCAATTTTTCTGTGCCTTGGTTTCCCCATGTATAAAATGGGGAACTGTTCTTTCTCTGGCCCCAGGTGAAAAACGCCGCTGCTAACGTTCTCAGGGAGACGTGGCTCATCTACAAACACACCAGGCTGGTGAAGAAGCCAGACCACGCCCGGGTTCGGAAACACCAGCGTAAGTTCCTCCAAGCCATCCATCAGTAAGTCCAGCACCTTTCCCGCTCACGTTTCTGTATCCGCCTGGCGCGGAGGCAGCCGTGACCCCCCGGGAGGAGGCCTCAGGCCAGGCCAGACAGCTCAGCATGGCCTTGTTACGGCCCCTCCCATGCCGGGTGGTCAGCTGGTTGGGGCCTGCAGCTTCTGTTGGGTGGGATGATAGGATGTCAGAGGGAGACACACATGATGGGCCCAACACTTGTCTGGGGAAATCACCTCTGATAAGTTATTGCAGCCCACCCAAAATAAATGGCAGAAAGCATATGTTATTCTCTGGACTAGCCAAAATGATTTTACTCCTTAGATATTGAAGCAATTTCCCCTTTTTGCTTTGGCTGCCAGGAAGCTCAGAATTAAATATGTAGCCTGAGCCATATGCTCATGTGGGATAATTAGAAATTACTTAATTTCCTCTGTTGTCCCTTTGTCCTGAGAATTATTTAATCAAGAGTTTTCATCCTTGGCTGCTCATTGGAGTCACCTGAAGTGCTTTTAAAAATCTCACAGGTCACACCCAACACCAGTTACTGTACAGTCTGGGACGCAGCCTGGGTTTAAGCTTAAGTTCCTCAGGTGAGTCCAATGTGCAGCCAGAGTTGGTAAACTTTTTCTGTAAAGGGCCAGATAGTAAATATTTCAGGCTTTGTGGACCAGCCACTCTGTCACAACTACTCTGCTGTTGTAGCAGGAAGGCAATAAAGATGAATGGGTGTGTCTGTGCTCCAAAAAAACTTTATTTTCTAAAACAGGCATCTGGCCAGATTTGGCCCACAGGCCATCATATGCCAGTCACCGTCCACTCAAAATATCATGTGATCCACCATATATCATTTTAAATTTCCTAGTAGCCATATTTCTTTTTAAAAAGCAAAAAGAAGCAAGTGAAGTAAATTTAATATACTTATTTAGTATATCCAAAATATTATCATTTTAACATGAGATTAACATAAAAAATCAATGAGATATTTAGAAAGTTTTTTTATACTAACTCTTCAAATTCTATTGTGTATTTTCCACTTACAGCTTGTTTTTACCCAGACCAGCCACATTTCAAGTGCTCAGTAGCCACACATAGGATGTATGGGACAGCACCCCATCTAGAATTTAAATGTGGGGATGAGGCACTCAAATCTAAACTAAGTTGAGTCATGTGGTACCTGATTTAAAAGAGTAAAAACATGTTTTTAGGCACTTTTCAGAATGCATGAGTTCTTATCTCTCACATCGTGGGAAACCCCTTTCACAACTGGGTTCCCCCAGGTGAATCAGATGGCTCCCTGCTCCAAGAGCTCCCAGGTCAGACTCAAAGGCCAATGAATCAGAGAGTGAGATGAACAGTGTTAGGGTCTGAACTAGTACAGCAGGAAGGTAACTGAGTCAGCTGTGGGGAACAGAGGCAACATGGAGCACACCAGTGTGAGTGGTGGGGTGGGGAGGTTGAGTGGGGGGGAGAGCCCAGGGTGTGGCTGGGGCAACCCAGCTCCTGGGGTCCCAGAAGGTAGAGTGTGACCATTTGCCGTGGAGAGACCAGGCCATGGGAGAAGAAGTTCAGACAGCTGGACTTTAATTTTTAAATTCTATTTAATCATGTTTGCCTCATTTTTAAAAACAGCTTTATTGAGGTGTAATCAACATACAGTCAAGTGCACCTATTTAAAGTATACAGTTTGATCAGTGTTGACATATGTGTACACCTGTGAAACTATCATCACAGTGAAGATCATGAACAGATCTATCACCCCAAAAGTTTCCTGGTGCTGCTTTCCATCCTTGTTTTTTAGCTAGAAAGTTTAGTCCATTTACGTTTATTGTGTTTGTTGTGATCATTGGATTGATTTTTATTGATAACAGTCCCTACTTCCCAGGACCACAGGGTCCTCTAAATGGGATGATGTGCAGAAATGCCTGGTGTGGTTCCTGGCACCGAACATGTGCTTGGTGTAATGCATGATGCTGTGCCCCCTGCCCTCGCACCCTCCACAACCCCTGCTTTCTGCCTCTGCTTCCACCATCACCTAAAGCAGGGAGAGGAGCTGGTACCCCACTTACTCGACTTCACTGTGCCCAGGTGTTAGTCCTACCTCCTCATCAGACCTCGAGGCTCTTGAGGGCAGGGAACGCTCCTCATTGACCCTTCCCACCTTCTAGTCTCTGCCAGCTAACTGTGGGGCCTGGGCAAGTGACGGTGCTACTCTAAGTTTCACTTTCTTATCTGTAAAGTGGAGATGATGATAACGTGTATCTTCTCCGGGAATGGGGTGTGGATTGAACACAGTTGGGGTGAACAGGTGACTTGCCTGTGCCTGCCTGCCACACAGTATTTTCTAAATATAGGAATTGGCATTGTTGTTATTGCCACCCTCAATATGGTCATTGTGTCATTACACAAGCATTTCCTGCACCAGTCAGTGTGCCAGGCATGGGGGACATAGACACGGCTTTGCCCTGGACCTTGCCCCATGGGACATTCCAGAACATTCTATGGGGGAAGTAGGAGTGTGAGAATTGAGGAAAGCCAGGTCTTGGGGAGAAGGCAGTATGTACAGCCAGTGAAAAGGAAGAAATGGTCTCAGAGAGAGGCTAGACTGGGGAGCATAGCTTGGGTTTGGGAAGTATTTGTTTCCTAGGGCTGCTGTAACAAAGTACCACAAAGTACCACTGTCCTGGAGGCCAGAAGACCAAAATTAAGATGTCAGCAGGGCCGTGCTCCCTCTGAAGGTACTAGGGGAGGATCTGTGCCAGGCCTCTCTCCTAGCGTCTGGCAGCCTCAGGCGTTCCTTGGCACAGTTGTAGATGCATCGTTCCAATTCTCCATTTTCACATGGCGTTCTCCTTGTGTCTTCATATCATCCTCCCTCTGTGCATGTGTGTCCAAATGGCATCCTTTTTATAAGGATACCAGGCATTTTGGATTAGGGGCCACTCCAATGACTCATCTTAACCTGGTTAAAAATCTGCAAAGATCCTATTTCCAAATAAGGTCACATTCTGAGGTCCTGGGGGTTAGGACTTCAATATACCTTTTGTGGGAGACACTGTTCAACCCATATAACAGGGACGTTCCAGAGAAGCTAAGAATGCCTTCTGCAGGGAAGGTGTGTCAGGGCTCGTCGGCAGCGCCCTGGGGCTGGGGGTGTCTGTATCCACCTCCGTTTCTCCAGACTGAAGGCTGGGTCCTCTCAGGGAACCTGGCAGGACCCAGTATAGTGGGCCCCCAGGGGCCTCCCAGAGCACCCATCACATGTGGGCACACATGGGTTCAGTTTAGACCAGTGAGGAGAGAGTCCTACTGGGAACCATTTTCCTGGGGCAGTGTAGCTATAGAAGGCACGGAGAGGAAGGGCAGGGCCACACACTGGCTAATTCCCCACCCACTTGGGCAGCTGTCTGGAAGCCAAGGGCACGGAGGCTGAGTGGTAGACAGAAGATCAAATCCTGCTGGGGTGCTAGCAAGCAATGACTTGCTCCTCTGAGCCTCAGTTTCCCCATCAGGAAACATCATGGGCAATTTTCTGGGCTAAATGTCACCTCTGGGGCTAGGTACCTGGCACAGGTTGGCAGACAGTAAGGCTGCAGGGTGAGGGCAGCTGCATTTGTCCTGGCTGGGGCTGGGTGGACACTGTCAGAGGGAGGGGCAGAGGATAGATCCATCCGAAAGGGGCTGGCATTGCCCTGGCTGGGCCACTCCCCAGAGTAAGGGCAGCAGTCCCTCGGCTGTCCAGCTCCCACAGCTCGGCACGGGGGTCTCGCACGTGGGTAAACCGGCAGGGTTGGGCCAGAGCCATTCAGCGCTGAGGTTAAAATTTCCATGTGATTTCTCTCTGCTCCGCCGGGTCCTGCCAGAGCTCAGAAGTAAGTCTACTCCTGGGGGTCAGGGGTGCATGGTGGTCATGGGACAGAGCACACACGTGGAGCGTTCATGGAGGCAGCCAGGGCTTGTGCCCCCTGTAGGCCAATGCAGGCTTCACCAGGGCCTGGGGATCCAAGTTCCTGGGACATTCTGAATCGGGCTGTGTGGACATGCCAGACGTGGGCACTATGGGCGGTGGCTGAGCTCCGCCCAGGTCCTGCTGCCCCCTGCCTACAGGGAGGGAATGGGCTACAAGGGACCTGACTCCAACTCCCGCCTCATCCTCTTGCCCCTGCATGTCCTACATGGTGACCCCGGGTTGGGCAGGTGCATGAAGGACTCCTCCGTTAATGCAGCAACCACCTAACCCTACCCATCCATCTGTCTCCAGGCTCCGGAGTGTGAAGATTGAGCAGGGGAAGCTGAACGACCAGGCCAACACACTCGCTGACCTGGCCAAGGTGAGCAGGGAATGGCCGGGTTGGGTGACTCCTCAGGCCAGGAGAGGCTGGTCGGGTCTCCTTGGAGAAAGGGGGACATTCAGTAAAGGACAGGGCCCGGCTCCTGCCGAGGGATGGACAGCACTGCCACCCACAGGACAGGCAGGTGACATAGGCAAGGGATACAGGGTGGGCAACACGAGCCACCAGGGGCCACCAGCCCTGTCTGCCAGGGTCCACTGTGACCAGAGGCTCTGATTGTGAGAGAGACTCTGGGGATCTACATCTGTGTGTAAAAGCTACTTTTAACATTGCAGCGATTTTTTTAAAAAATTAGTATATAAGAAAATAGCTGTAAGAAAAATATAGTGGGCATAATTGGTGATTTAGTACTTTTGGTATGGATATAAATTCAAATTATAGCAGCAGCAGAAAGCTAATTTGTATAGCAATTAAACACATTTCCGGAAATTAAAGTTGATTGTAAGAGCTTTATAAGATCAGTTTGTGTTATAAATGGATTTGTTGGTTCTAATATCAAGTCCTACTCTTTCCTGATTTTTATTCATCCATTGAAAGATGTGTGAACTGACCCAACTTTAGTTAGGCGAGTTCTTAGAATGTTTTCACACTATTCTGAACTCGCTCCTGGTCAATAAATAGTGTATTTCATAAATAGTTCATGTGTGAGCTTTGCTTATTGGCCACACCCCCTAGTAAATTAATCAGTCTGAGGCTAATTTAATATTATCTTTAGAAGATGTTAAGTCCTATTCTATTTTACTTCTTATACCCAGCTCATTTTGGACTCACTCTCTTCCTCATTATCAAGAGATTGCAAAATAATTTAACATTAACCTACATAAATTTAATTTGGAAAGAAATATCACAGAGGCAAAAACAATCTAGAACCCTGAAGAAATAATTAAATCCGTAATAGAGAGACTATAACCCTAAGAGCATATAGAAATTGTTGGCTAACTAATTTGATGCCACATAATAGCTATAAATATAAAATACCTTGGAAAAACTCAGATACTAGGCATTATAATTTGAATTATCCGTAGCACACTTTGTTAGCATAAACGATTAAAATTTGAATTTTTAAGTTATTTAAATCTTGTAATCACGGTGGTATACTCTCAAAATACATTTCACAAAAGCTTCCTTGAAGTCAATCTTTAGATTGGATTATATGAGTTTCTAACTTTTTAAATGAAACAAGGTTAAAATGTTTTCCAATCTTAAATGTTCATGCTTTCCTTCCCAAGGTTGCTGATTTAATTTGTATCTCTCTGACAAAAATAAAATGTATATCCTAAGTTTTAAAAAAAAATTGTTTTTAAACCTCAGAGAGGGCCAAAATGAACCATCCCAGGGCTGGATGCCTCCAGATGTTACCCTCTGGCGCTGGGGGCTGTGGATCCGTGAGGCAGGCCGGGGTGAGGGTCAGTGGCCTCAGGAGGGTCCTTGAGTAGTTTGCGCCCCCTCCAGTGGGGTCAGCCTACCAGTAACAGGAGAAAGGGGCAGAGGGCACGTTAGAGGCAAAGGCGTGGAGGCTGGAAGGGACAGGCGGCTGGTACTGAAATAGGCACCTCATTCTGTCTCCTTCCCACGGAGCGAGGAGTTGGGGGCGGGGGGTGTTTCCCCCCACAGACGGCACTGCCCCTTCAATCCTCCCCTCCGAAGCCTGGAAGGGGTGGTGAGCCGCAGTCGACCTGGAAGTCTGGTCACCGCGGAGCTGGCGTTAGAGACGCCGATCGATGTTCTAGCGCCACCTCGTGGCAAGAGTGGCGTCTGCACCGACGGCTGTCTCCGCGTAGCGGGCCTCCCCTTCCAGCATGGGTTCATCTGGACAGTGACAGAACTGGTCCCTGCTGCCTGCCTTGTGGAGAGCGATAGAACTGGTGGGAACGTCCCGCGGCCTGCCACAACAATAATTGCGGTTGTCGTGTCCCTGGTCTGTGACTGGGTCAGGTCTTCCCAGTAGACGTTGCTCCCTCCAGATCCCTGCCGGACCGGACCCATCTAATGTGCCACGTGACCGGTACAATCTATCTGGACAGATTTGGCCACAGCCATCCCTCTCCAGGACCTCCCTCAGCCTTTGCCAGGCCTGCTTTCCAGCAGGGCATTCAAGACCTGTCTATCTCCTCACTTCTTCTCCCACCATTCCCTGGGGTCCAGCAGGAGACCTGCAGGGCTGGGCGTGTCCTACAATCTCAGCAGTCTCTCTGTGTGTCTGTTCCTTCCTGTCTCACTAGGCCTCTTCTCTCTCCCACCTCTCTCTCCGGCAGACCCAGAATGCCATGTACGACCTCATGTCAGAACTGCATGCCCAGCACGAGGACCTTGAGGCCCGCCTGGCTACCCTCGAAAGCCGCCTGGATGCACTGGGCACTTCTCTGCAGGCCTTGCCCAGCCTCATTGCCCAAGCCATACGCCCGCTCCCCCCACCCCTGCCTCCACGGCCTGGCCTCCTGGATCAGGCAGCCCAGATTCCCCCATGCCAGTGGCCTCCTGTGGCCCCTTCAGATTGCGGGTGACGGCCCCGCCCGCCACCAGACCCCACAATCTTGGCCATCGTGTGGCCGCCACCTCCATGCCATCCAGGAAGCCCTGTCCAGTGGCGCCTCTTGGAGTTCAAGGAGCCAGAGCTGAGTTGGGCTGAGCGGCCCGGGGCCTGCTCCACCTAGACTGTCCCAGCTGAGGGCAGGGCTGGACCTCAAGCAAGGGCAGGGGCAACTGCCACAAGCTTCCTTCCTTATTGGAGCTGGGGGAGCCCGGAGCTTCCTCTGGTCCCCTAGCCCCCCGACTCTCCCCAGGCCCCCGGTGGGCTCAGAACAGCTGGGAGAGGGGTCCTTGCCAGTTCTGAATAAAGCAGGACCCACCCATTTGCTGCTTGTTGTGCGTGGCTGGGGGATACTCATAATTACTGCATGGGAGGTAGACACCCAGCCCAGGGTCCCAGAATGGATGGGCGGATCAAGGTGAGCCAGCCATCACTTTCCTAGCTTGGTAATCTCCCAGGTGTGGCTCAACCCTGGCCAACAGGAGGCAGTTGGTAATCAGACATCCTTCCCTTTAACCAGCTGGCTTTGCTGGAGTGGCCACTGTGGGCCAGATGCCAGTGGAGCACAGTCTAATGGGAGAGGTGACATGGATGATGAGGGCCATTCAGTCTTTGTAAGACATATATTGAGTGCCTGCTGTATACAGGGAATGGGATGTAAATTATCACATGGACTTCACCAGAACATGACCAGGGTAGGATGGGGAAACTGAGTCTCAGAGAAGTGAAGCCACCTGCCTGGGGCTACAGAGTGAGGAGGGGTGAGCCAGGACTCAAACTCGGGGGCCCACAGGCCACAGTGAAGAACCCGAATTTGGTGGAGGGTACTCCGAGGGGGCCTGGTACGAGTTGGGGAGAATGTGGTGTGAACCTGGGGTTAAAGTGGCCCCTCTGGAGTGGGTTGGAGGGGAAAGTTCTGGACACAAGTAGAATCACAAAGGCCCCACCAGTCCTGGGTGCTGGGTTCAGGCAGGGGTGGCAGGCACTTGGCAGATGCTGGGCCCTGAGTGGGGCAGGGAGGGGAGGCCTAGTCCCCAGAGAGGCTAATCTGGGCCCAGCAGAGAGCCCAGGCCCTGGAAGCCTCTGATAAGTCCATGGGCCACCTGGCTCAGGCAGATAGGTCGGATGCCAGAGAGACAAGGGTGTGGGGAGGGGCAGGTGTGCTGCCGTCAGACCTGGGTTGGAGTCCTGACTCTGCCACCACTGGGTGTCTCTGACAGTGGTTGCCCCTCTGGGGGCCTCTGTTTCTTCATCTGTCAGATTGGGTGATGAGAACAGGGCATCGTGCCCACCCTTGAGTGCACCTAGTCTGGGGGAGCCTCGGTAAACACATAGCAGTCACAAACACAGTGAATAGAGGCATAAAGAAATACACAAGGCCAGAGCTAGACTAGGGGACTCTGAGGAGGTGACACGGGCGTGTGGGGGATGATGGGAGAGCAGATCTAGAGAAGGGCACTCCTAGCAGCAGAACAACCAGTGCAAAGGCCAAGAAGCAAGACCTGAGCTTGGTATGTTTGGGAAACAACCAGGAGGGGGCAGGGACGGGAGGAGGGGGAGGCCGGGGCAGGGCTCCGGGCCAAGGGTGCCGGTTGGAAGATGCATGAGACCACAAGGCATGGCCCGATGGCTGCCTCTGCTCAGCGCCAGCCACATCCGCCCCCGCCCACGCCCGACTGTGACTCATCAACGCCGACCCTACAAAAACAGGGCCCGCCTAGAGCTGGGGGGTGGCAAAGTCAACAGCGCGGGCAAAAGAGTAGCAGGTCCCCGGTGGCCCAGACGGGTCACCGGGTGGACGCGGAGAACCAGAAGTCCGCCCAAGGCCTGCGGCACCTGCACAAGTTCGCAGAGGCGGGAGAAAGCGCGGGGATCCCCCGGGGTGGCGAGGAAAAGCGCTGAGACCCGGGAGGCCTGCAGAGCTCCGGTGGCGGTGAGCTCCGGCCGCTCCCCACGCCGGCCGCGCTGTCCCGGCCGTGTGCCCAAGCCTGGGCCATGCGCTGTGGGGGCGTGCGCACCTTCACACTGGAGCTGGCGCGGGGCCCGGGCGGCGCGTACCGCGGCGGGGAGCGGCTGTGCGGCCGGGTGCTGCTGGAGGCGGCGGCGCCGCTGAGGGTGCGAGCGCTCGAGGTGGCGGCGCGTGGCGGGGCTGCTACGCATTGGCTCGAGGGCCGAAGCGTGGGCGTCAACGCGGTGTCCAGCGACTTCGCGGCGGCGGAAACGTACCTGCGGCGGCGGCAGCAGCTGCTTGGAGGTGAGCTGCTCACCACCCACCCCATAGTGAGGATCCTGTGGCACCCTCTCCCCAGGTCTGAGCGCTCCTCTCCAGAGCGAGGAGCCCTTCAACTTAGAGGCCGTGTGGTTAGTGACCCTTCTCAAGAAGTGGGGACCTCCTCCCCAGGATCTGTACCCTCCCAATGGGACAGCCACCCACTTACTCCCTCCAAAAAACTTTTTCCAGGGAACCCCTCCCAGGATTACCCCTTCCGGAGAGGACACCCTCGACTAGAGGCTGTGCGGTGAGGACCCCCGTCTGGGGGAATCCCTGGGTGGAGCTGGGAGATCCTCTGGACCCCAGGATCCCGTTTGCCCCAGGCCTGGGGCCCCTAATTCCCAAAGAAGGCCTCCTGTCTAGCTCTGCCAGTGCCCCCTCCCTCAGTTTACCCCGCAGTATTTGCAGGGGCGAATTCTTCCTTGGGTTGGAGATTCTAGTGGTGTTTGCGGATGACGAGGAGACTTGGGATGGGGTCAGATCAAGCTGCGAGTCTTACATTGCTGTAAACCCCAGTCCCCCACCCTCAGGAGCAGAACAGGGGCCACAGAAAAGGTGCAGAGCACATGGGCATCTTTGGGAGGCCCTGGCCATCTGCTCCCTTATACCCATCTGCCAGGAAGCAGCTCAGACCTGGCTTTGCAGCCTTGTCTTAACAGCCCCCAGATGAAGGGGGTCTCTTACTTGACCAGCAGTGGAAATGAGGCATAGAGGGCATGGGCAGGACGGGGCCCCAGTGGCACTTCCCTTCCCCTGCAGCTCAAGGGAAATTGGGCTGGTCTCACCCTACAGTTCCGCCTGATCCCATTTACCAGTGGCTTTCCTTAAGACGCTGGAGGGGTGAAGTTTTCAGAGCTGCTGTGTGACCCTGCCCGTCTCTGGGCTTCTGGGGACCCACCTGTAAAATGGACTGAGGGAAATGCCTGCTCTTTATGAGCCACCCCAACCTACGCCCTAGAGTCACCTCATCCCTCAACTCCTCTTGGTTTATGGCCTCCTATCCTCTCTGTAGGCTTCATTTGGCCCTGAGAGAAGGTCTCAACCCCTTATTTCAGCCACAGAGCCCCCCTCCTCCAGGCAGCTCACAGGCTGATCACTGAGTCGACAGCCCCTGCCCCTCCCTTCGGGCCTGCTCCGACCCCTATAATGGGCAGACCGCATCCGGTTATGGCCGTCTCCTCCTGCCGAGGCTTCAGAGGGCTCCGGGAATGGCCTGAGGTAGAATCAAGGGGATGGCCAAGGTGAGGGATGGGTTCAAGCAGCAGTGCATCTTGCTACCACCAGAGGGCGCAGGCGTCCCGCAGATCACTACCTAGGAAGCAACTCCCGTCTTAGAAATCCAACGTACGGTTCTTCTCTGGAGAAGCTGAGGCCCGGAAAGGGGTCATCCCGCCCCGAGGGCACACCGCAGCCCTGGACCCGGGGGTGCCTGGACCTTCTCCTGTACTGGACTCTGTGAGCGGACCGAGGCTGGAGGTGCCTGAAGCAGGCACAAGGGCTAGGTCTAGGGGTCAAGTAGGAGTTTGCCAGGGGCTGGAAGCTGGGAAAGGAGCGTCAGGTGGTAGGAACAGCTTGGGCTAAAGCGCTTAGGCGCGACGGAGTTACGGAGCGTCGGGAACGGGTGGTCCGGGAACAAGTCTCTAGGAGGGGTCAAATAGGGGCGACACTGCGATTCATGCACAACCCTCTGAGATAGGGACTGATTTTCTTCCGGCTCTGTGCACGCGGAAACTCAGGCTCCAAGAGGTTGTCACCAGTCCGGGCTCACCCAGCTGAGCACGGTTCGAATCAGAGGAGGGGGGTAGCAGGTGCCCAAGGGGAGGGAGGCTCCACCCACTTTCTCCTCCCTCTTCCATTGCACAAAAGGGAAAATTGAGGCCCGGGGTGACCTAGACTCGCAGATCCCCGACTGGGCCAGGCCGTTCCACACCCCTCTAGCTCGAGTTGGATATGCCCGAGTCACCGCTGCATTGGTGGCCAGTTGATGATTAAGCCCAGGGACTGAAAGGTCTTTCTGGGTGACCTCAGGTCCGGGCCCCACCTCCGGGCCTCAGTTTCCCTTCTTCATCCCCCGGATTCTCGAGAGACTGGTTCTGAGCACCCAGTGTTTCAGTTTCATTCCAGGATCCACGAGCGTGAGGGGCAGCGGGCCCTGAGTCCAGGAGTTTGTTATTTTGCTCCATGCCTGGGCGGAGCCACGCCTCTCGCTACTTCATTGGTATATTTTCTTACGGGGGCGGGGTCTGAGTCTCGCTCCGCCCCACCCTGCCATATAAAAGCGGTGCCGACGCAGGTGGTGAAGTCTCCGGCCGGGTTAGTGAGTGCGCTTGCGTGCGCCGAGTGTATTCGCGTCTGGAGCTGCTGCGTCTGTACCTCGCGCCACGGCGTCGGGGGTTCGAGGCCAGGGTCTGCGTGTCGCGGGTTCGCATCCCCAGCGAGATGCTGTTCCACAAGGTGAAGGCATTCGTGGTACAGCTGGACCGCGAGGGCGCCGATTCCGTATTCAGCGGCGGCCAGGCGGTAGCCGGCCGGGTGCTGCTAGAACTGGCGGGCCCTGTGCGCGTGGGCGCCCTCAGGCTGCGCGCGCGGGGCCGCGCCCACGTGCACTGGACTGAGTCGCGCAGCACCGGCTCAAGCACCGCATACACGCAGAGCTACAGTGAGCGCGTGGATGTCCTGAGCCACAGTGCCACGCTTCTTGCGCCAGGTATGGCCGGGGACCCCTGCGCAGTGCACGTCCTGTCCTGCGCACCCCGGGAACCTCACGCAGCCACTGAGCGGCTCTCTCTTGCTCCTACCTACAGATACTGGAGAGACTACCACGCTGCCTGCTGGGCGCCACGAATTCCCATTCAGTTTCCAGCTACCTCCGTAAGTCATCTGGGGTGCCAGATTGTGGGGGAGTCCATTCCAAGTTGGAGGCTCCACTGTTGGTTTCTGCGGACCTCTGAGCCCCAACACTGTCTCACCGGAGAGCCCTCAGGAGTGTCTCTGTGTCTCAAACCCCCTAAGTCTTTGGGGATCCCCAACCTGCGAGACTCTGTATCTTGCCCCCTGAAGTCCCTTCCTTCCACCCCTAGGACCTTGGTGACCTCATTTGAGGGCAAACATGGCAGTGTCCGATACAGCATCAAGGCCACTCTGCACCGGCCCTGGGTCCCCGCTCGCCGGGCAAGGAAGGTGTTTACTGTTATTGAACCTGTGGACATCAACACGCCTGCCCTGCTGGTGAGAGGCTGGCTGCCCCTGGAGAGGGGATGGGAGTACCCGTGGGCAGGGGCCTGGCTGGGTGACCCAAACTGGCTCCTCAGCTTCTTCACGAAGTGGGGGAGGGGGGGCATGGCAGAGAGGAGGGAAGCAGTCATGGGAATGTCTGTAGAGTCCAGGGGAGCCAGGTGAATGTCTTAACTGCACCAACTTGCTGTGTGGCTTGGGCAAGTGTCTCGCCCTCATTGAGCCTCAGATGCTCTGTCTGAAATAGGGCACAGCCAGGGCTTGCAACAGTAACGGATTACTGAGCACTAATTAATTACACACTAAGCACTTAGCTTGTTCGTTTCATTCTTAGTTTAATCAGATGGGTTGTATTTCTGGATCCATCTTACATCTAGTTTCTAGATTGTGAAAAGAAACCAGGAAGCTGGGCCCTGCCCCAGGCCCTCTCTCAGCTGGGGGTGGTTTAGAAGGTCTGTGGTTTGCACAAAGTGACCCGTGTATGTTCCTTTCCTTCACCTTGTTCAGGCTCCTCAAGCGGGAGCTCGGGAGAAGGTCGCTCGATCCTGGTACAGTAACCATGGCCTTGTCTCCCTCTCAGCCAAGATCGACCGCAAGGGGTACACACCAGGTAGCAGTCGGGAGTGGCTGGATTGGGAGGATGGCCAGTGTCAGGGCTGCAGGTGGGGAAACTGAGGCCCCGCCACTCTTCATTACAGGTGAAGTAATCCCTGTTTTTGCTGAGATCGACAATGGCTCCACTCGTTCGGTGCTGCCGCGGGCGGTCGTGGTCCAGACGCAGACCTTCATGGCACGAGGTGCCCGCAAGCAGAAGCGTGCAGTGGTGGCCAGTCTCTCTGGCGAACCTGTAGGCCCTGGGCGGCGGGCGCTGTGGCAGGGCCGGACACTTCGGATCCCTCCCGTAGGCCCTTCCATTCTGCACTGCCGTGTGCTGCATGTGGACTACGCCCTAAAGGTAGAGTATCATAGAAGACAGAGGGTGCTACATCTGCTCTGTTCCCAGACAGAGTCCCCCCAGGGCTGGATCTGGGGCCTCCCAGCACAGGAAGGGCCTCCTTCTGTAGAAGGCGGGCATGGGGAGGCTGCTTGGGCGCCCTCCATCGTGGCTCCTTCTTCCAGGTCTGCGTGGACATCCCAGGCACATCCAAGCTGCTCCTGGAGCTGCCGCTGGTCATCGGCACTGTCCCCCTGCAACCTTTCGGCAGCCGCTCGTCCAGCGTGGGCAGCTACACCAGCTTCCTATTGGACTGGGGTCTGGGGACCCTGCCAGAGCGGCCCGAGGGTGAGCACCTGGTTCTGCTGTCCCCGGAGGTGGGTGGGGTGGGTGCCAGCCAACTCGCTCTCCCCAGCCTTGATGTCCCCATCCGTAATAGTGCACAGTAACAATCGTTTTGGCTGCCACAGGTCCCCCCAGAATCCCAAGCTGAGGGCACACAGCCCGTAAGCCCAGAACTGGCACAAACAGGCTCCTGGCCGTTGTCCCCGATTCCGGCCTCCCCACCTCACCAGCCTCACCCCCGGCCTTGGCTTTCACTTCCAGCCCCTCCTGAGTACTCTGAGGTCGTAGACAGTGTGGCAGCCGTGGGACAGAGTCCCTTTCCAGTGCCTCAGGACTCCGACATGAGCCTCGAAGGTCCGTTCTTCGCCTATATCCAGGAGTTCCGCTACCGCCCACCACCCCTGTACTCTGAGGTGAGCTTGGGGATACAAGAAACCCCTATGCCTCTTCAGGCCCTGGGAGCCAAGATGGGGGTGGGAGACACAGGAGTTTTAAATGTTGATGAAACTCCTATATCTATATGTGTTCAGGGCTCAAACCAGCCTTGAGCCCCTGTCTCCTCTAGGGGTTGCCCTCTGGCTGAGTGTGGGAGTTGGAGACTAGCAGGGATAGGAAGGGTGTTTCTGAGCCTCGGGTGCCCCCTGAGGCTTGATGGGTTCATTTTCCTCAGGAGGATCCAAACCCACCCTCCGAGGCCATGAGGCCACGCTGCATGACCTGCTGAGTGGAAGTGGATTCCTAGAGGGACAAAGATATACGTGTGCTTCCAGCCACCATGGACCTGGGGAGTGGCTGGATCAAGAGTAGACCAGCCTGGCTGCACTGAAGTTGGGGAAACCAAGTCTCAGAACAGGGCAGGGCTGTTCTGATATCACACAGGACAGAGGAAGAGCCATTCTGGGATCTGACTTATCTGGACTGGGCCTTGTAAGACATCAAATGCCTGGTATAGGATCTGAGAGACTGTTCAAGCCGTCTATGCTAGCCTATGGGCGGGGCTAGGGTCCCCTAGGAGCCTCCAGTCTGAGAGACACAGCCAGACAGAAATAGTGCAGTCTTATGGCTCCAGAGGAAGACACCGGGCTGGGAGAGTCCAGAGAGGAAGCAGAGGAGGCTTCCTAGAGGAAAGGGCATTTTAGCTGAGGCTTTGGCATATGAATAAGAGCTCAGCAGGCAGGTAAGTGAGAAGGAAGAGAAGTCAGAGAAGGTTCAGAGCTGAGTGATGTTTGGAGACTGCCCTCTTCATCTTAGAACTGGGGCTTAGAGGGCAAGTGCCTCAGTTGAAGTCACACTGGTCCGGCAGGTGAGAGGGCCCAGGAACGAGGCATTCAGAGAAGCAAGTTATAGGAGCTTTGCGAGGCTTGTGGGCTGCAGGGGCAGCAGCTCCAGCCTTGGAAGCCTCTGAAAGCTGGAGATTCCTGCCCCAGACTGGGACTACCTGGGAGCTTCAGACACAGAGCTGCCTGGGTGCTAGATGGCCTGGAAATCCAGGTTCAGAGGGGGACATACAAGACCAGCTACATAACTTGCAAATGAGAATGTGGAGCCCCTGTTCAAGGATTATCAAGAATTTCAAGATAGTAACAGCAGAGCATTCAACCAGGTCCAGGGGACAGAGGTCAGCCTGTGTTGACACAGCAGGGCCAGTGTGTTTCTGGAGACCCCTGTGTTTGGAAGGATAAAGTGGGAGGGGGCAGCTGGACAAGCCCCCAACTTCAGAGTCCCAGCCCTGACTGGGGCAGAGCCCCCGCCTGGGACTCAGCATTTCTGATAAGCCTTAAATTGTTCTCTTTTGTACAATTATTTTTTAAAAATAAAACTGTGGAGAAGAGACTGGGCTTATTGGTTTATCATCCCCCCTCCACCCAAGCTGCCGAGGAAGCTGAGATAGCCTTGACCACCATCCTGGGTCAGGATGTTGGATTGAACACCAGACCGAGGAGGGTTGAGGGGCCCAATGTCCAGAAGGGGAAACTGAGGACCAGAGACACGTAGAGAGCCTGAGCTCGGGTTGGAGTCAGAGCCCATGCTCCATACCTCTTCCTTAGTGTAGTCACAGGGTCTGGAGTGTGAACGATGGAGGATAGGCAGAGGTCTCTCCTCAGCAAATGAAGAGGGGGCTGGGCTGGGCGGAGGGTTCAGGGTGCAGAAGGATCCTGACTGAGTCTGGGCTTTTTTTGTTTTTGTTGAGGTATGAGTCATATACCATAAAACAAACCATTTTACAGTAAACAATTCCGTAGCTTTAACACATTCGATGTTGTGCCATCCTCACCTCTACCTAGTTCCAGAACAGTTTCATCACCCCAAAAGGAGACCCTGTCCCCATTACCAGTCAGGCCCCATGCCCCGTCCGTAGACAACCATGTGCCTGCTTTTTGTCTCTGGATTTGCCTGTTCTGGACATTTCCGATAGATGGGATCATACACTATGTGGCCTTTTGTGTCTGACTTTTCTCAGTAGGTTTTCAGGTTTTATCCACTTTGTAGGGTGTTGGTGCCCCATTCCTTTTTATGGCTGTATAATATTCCACAGTGAATGGACTGCATTTTGTTTATCCATTCATCAGTTGGCGGACATTTGAGTCGTTTCCACGTTTTGGCGATTGTGACTAGGGCTGCTGTGGATGCACGTGTAAGGATTTGTTGGAACTCACTGGGCACTCAGGCAGCCTGTGGAGCAGGAGGTTGTCATTCTCCTGGAGTTGCAGGTGGGGAAAGTGAGTCCAACAGAGGGAGGTCTGATCGAGCTGTAAGGACTGAGGGAGCTGCCACTCAGAACTGCCCCCGAAACTCCAGAGGCAATTCTCCCCCAGGCCACCTGGCACCCCACTTGATGCTCCCACAACGCCAGCATTCAGGCTCAGCCCAAGTCCAAGGCCCCGCCCCCTTGGGACAGGGCCCAATTAGAACCCTGTTCTGAACGCACAGGCTGTGCCCACCAGCTGCCCCAAGGCCGTGAAAATTGACTGGTAGCCCAGGATAGCCATTGGTGGGACCAAGGAGAAGGGACGGGGCCTGCTAGGGGCTGAACTCTGGGAAATCTGGGTTGAGCCTTTGCTCTCTGTGTGACCACGGCAGGGCACTTGCTTCTGAGCCTCAGTTTCCCTATCTGGGACTCTGGGACACCTTCCCTCCATAGCCTCCATCACCCTTTTTCCTGGTCTGTGTTTGGGCCTTGATTTCCAGCTACTCCTCGTCCTGGGGTCCACTCAACGCTCCCTGTCCAGCAGCAGCTGCTCTGGGCAGCTGACTTAGCATCCAGCTCTGAGCACACCAGACTTGGAGGTCACTGGGGCTGGGAGGAAGGGAGAGCTTTCCGTAGCGCAGTTACCCAGACCCCAAATCGGCTGCCTCAAGAGGGGGTGAGTTCCCCATTGCCCACGGAGTGTGAAATACAAGTTCCCGGTTTCCAGATTTATGTTCCCAAACTGAGAGGAGTCCGAGGTTTTTATTGCAACAGCAGATGCGGTACAGTTCTACAAAAGGTTGTCTCTGGTGGGCTTGGGAGGACTAGCCATCCTGTGTCCCCAGGACTCCTGTGTCTGCAGCTATGGGGAATCCGATCCTGAAAGGAGGCAGATTTTCTGGTTCAGATACATGACAGCCAGGATGGAGCTGGCTTAGGCAGTCCAGAATCCAGGGAACTCCCTGAACATAGGGAGGTGCCCACAGGGCATAGAGGAGAGTGGCCAAATATTCTCCTAAAATAAAATCCCACCCCTCCCCGGGCTGTCCATCCACCTCTCCTTTCAGCTCCCTCTCCATCCCTGGCTGCTACTCAAACCCCCAAAGCTGGTTCCCACCACAGGGCCTTTGCACATGTTCCTTCTGCTGAAGGCTCTTCTCTATGGTTGGCTCCTCTTTACCCCCAGCATCGTCTTTTCAGGGATACCCCAACCTCCTGGCTGAAGTACTCTGGTGTAGATAAAGATTCTAGTGGGGTGGGAGTGTCACTGCCTTGCACTTGTTCCCAGGACCCCCTAGAATCAGACGTGGAACCTGTTTGGAGAGTCAAATGCCAAATCTGTCTCTGTCTCACTGCTGTCTCAGTCTCTCTCACTCACTATCTGTCTCTGTCTCTTGCGTCACTGTCTCTTTTGGTCACCATCTCTCTGTCTCTGACCCTTTTACCCTCTCTGCCTCCTGCCCTGGCCAGGCCAGGCCCAGGGCATGGAGTGACAGGCAGGCAAGACGCCTGCTGCTTGTTTTCTGCCCTCACTGGCAGAAGGCCCAGTCAGGCTGCTGTTCAGGAATCCTCCAGCCGCCCCGCTCCAGCCACCAGGCACAAGCTGCCACCAGCATCTCCTCCCCAGCACATTCTGTCCTAAGCAGGACCTGCTGGCGGTGAACGGGAGGGGGAATGCATTTCTGCAGGGCTCAAGTTACAGGACAGTCAGTCCTGGTGCCCCTGCTCCCCACCAGCCCTGCTCCCGACCTGTGCTGCCCCCTGACACCTCCCCTCCCTGCTCTGGGCTTAGATCTTCCTGAATGGGCCCCCTCGGCCAGCTCATCCCCACCTCAGGGCCTTTACATCTGCTGTGCCTTTCACCTGGAGCTCCCTTTTCCCAGATCTACCCAGGCCTTCCCTCAGATCACACATCACCTCCTCAGAATGCCCCCTCAGTCCCCTGCCCCTGCCTGATGCATTTAGCTTTCTGATCTGTCCTCCTCCCCAGAGTATATATTTACTTGTTTGCTGATGTGTTGTCTATTAGCCCAGGGCCCTGCTGGGTCCCCAACTCCAGGCACACACAGTAGGTGCTGGGTGAATAATTCAGAATTGACGTAATTTCCTCCCAACATTCAGCTCTGCCAGAGCCGCGCAGGCTCACTCACGCAGCTGCCCACCCCCTCAGCCTGCCTGACCCTGTGCTCCCCTGCTGTCCCCTATACTTCCCTGCTGTTCCCTGTACCCTCCTGCTGTTCTTTGCATCCAACAATCTCCCAGCCCTCCTGCCTTTGCAAGGGAGTTCCCTCCACCAGATCTACCTTTTTCACAAGGGATTGGGTCTTTCTGTCTCTTAGGTTCGTGGGGATTCACACACAGGGCAGCCCTGATGCACATACACATACAGAAACACACACGCGCAGAGATACGGAAACGGGCCAATGAACTTGGGCATACGTGCATCAAGCACGCTTAACCTGTCCAAATAGGTACGACAGTAATGACCACGCTTACCCCAGGGCCCGATGCCCACAGACCTGGTTGAGAGCTTGCAGGATGTTCACGTGTAGTTTCCCCACTTGAGGGAAAGGCGGTTATGGCTTCCGTGTTACAGGTGAGGACGGGACATGGGATTGAACCCCCACCAGGGTGTTCACAGACTTGTTCACATGCACCTCTGCCCTCACTTCCCCCACCCGGGAGTTGTCCCCACCTTGTTTTTGATATTCATGGAAGGCCAGGAAAGTCCCCAGAAAACATCAGGCTGGGCAAGGGGCCCAGGAGGAAGTGGTGACTCAGCAGGCAGCCATCAGTGCCTGCCATGCTGGGCGGGTAGCTGTCTGGGGGAGTCACAGAGAACAAGGATGGGGCTGCAGGGTAAACAGCCCCTCCCCCACGCAGCAAGTAGGGGAGGGGCACCTGTGCTTCAATACCTTAGCCCTGCTGAGCCCAATTCACAGGTGGAACAACTGAGGCACAGAGAACAAGTGACTTCCCCAAGGCCCCCCAGCCAGGATGGGGCAGGCAGGTACCCCCAAGTCCTTGGTGAAAGGGTCTTGAGGGCATCTATTCTCCCTGCCTGCCTTTGGTGGGGAAAAGGAGCCAGGTCCACTTCTGGGCTCCAGATGTGGACACGTGACTAGATCTGGCCACTTAGAGCTTTTTGTCACCCCAGATGCAGCCATTGATTCAGGGTTAGGCATATGACTCTGGCTGAGCCAATCATCCTGGGAGTTTGGGGGCTCCCTGGTGGTGAGGATAGGAGCCATCTTGCCACCATGACAAGGACAGCAGAACAGAGTCCAAAGAACTTTGTTGTGGAGTCCACAGACACCCCCAGCCCTGTGGAGTCAGGCCACCCTGAGAGTCAGGCCAGGGAGAAGGATGGGGGCATTGGAGGGTCCTGAAACAGCTTCCAGGAAGAGAGGACATTGGTGTTGGGGCTTTGGTGGATGAAGAGGAGTTCTCCAGGTTGCTAAGGAAAGGTATTCTAGGCAGAGAGAATAGCCTGTGCAACCACAGCAGGCAAGAGAGAGTCAGATGTGTCCTCAGCTATCCCAAGTGGTTCTGTGGAGATGGAGCACAGATGAGGCAGCTGCAGCCATGTTTGTTTATTTACCCCTAGGGCTAGGTGCTCCCCCCACCACCAGCCCCCTGAGGGTGGGACTGGGTCTTTTTTGTTGGCAGCTGATACTCCATTAATATTTGTGATATAGGTGGCCCTTCTTCTGGGAACATGAAGGGTAGGTTGGGTGGGATGGGTAGGGGGATGGTGAATAAGGGGAGGTTGCATCCATGAGGCAGGAGAGTTTGGGGCTGTGTGGAAGTGGCCTCTGGAGCCTGGGAGCCACGGTGCAGGCAGTAAGGGCATTCCTCATCTGTGACCCCCTGATCCCAGGCATGGTGCTCCAGAGGGAGGGAGGTCAGAGCTCAGGGTCTGGACTCCGGGTATCACCTCTTCCTTCCTTTGTGACCCTGGGCTAGTGGCAGCACCTCTCTGAACCCCAGTTTTCTTTTCTGGAACCTGACCTCACTGTAGGACAGGGTCAGTAATGGACACAGAGAAGGTGCAGCATCTGTGGGGCTGGATAGGGGGCGCTGAGGCAGTGGGGCGGGGTGGGGGCAGGCTTGTCCAGAACATTCTGTCAGCAGTTCCTGGCTTCTTTGAAAACAGGAAGCCAGCTCTCAAGGGAGCCCCCAGCAGCACTTCCTGAGCCTCCTCGTGATGTGACTGCGTGCTAGTCGGCGTGTGTTTGCCGCCAGCCTGGAAAGAGGCGGGGCCACATGTGTGTTTGGGTGTCAGCCTTGTTGGTGGAACCCCCCAGAGGTGTGCGCATACATTTTATATATTCTTGCATGGAGATGTACACATCACAGATAATGCAACAAGCAGACGAGCGCTGGTTGGTGCATTGACAAGTCTGGATTTGGTGTTGGCATGGGTGTCTGTCAGCAGTGGGTAGTGGTGTGTGCTGGCCCATGTAGGCCTATGCTGACATGGGCTGGTGTATGCTGTTGGTTGCTGGCAGATGGTGGCCGCCCCCAGGCCTCTGAATCCCCAGGTCTGCCCTGATTCAGCTACCGATGGTCACCCTAGATTACATCTCTTCTCTGCCCCAAACCCACCATGGCTCCTCTTGGTCCCCAAGGCCCTGCGTGGCCCCTGCTACCACCCCTCATCCTTTCCGTCCATCTCCTGTTGCTCATCAGCCTCCATCCACCTGCCTTCTTCCTGTCCCTGGAGGCTGCCAAATAGGTTCCTACCTCAGTGCCTTTGCACCTGCTATGTCGACGGGCTAGGCTGCTCTTCCCTCCTCTCCTCTCCTCTCCATCTCTCGGGCCTCAGAATGAATAATGGCCTTCGGTGACTCACCCCACTCCTGCCCCCTGCCCTGCCCCTAGTCCTGACCACAGGCCCCAGCTTTGACCCCTTCCCTCTGCAGCCTAAGATGGGTGGCCTCCCTCTATAAACCTCAGTTTATACTCCTGTAAACTGGACTGATTTTGGTGTGGCCTCACTTGCCCAGAGTCACCCAGAAAGTGGAAAAGCCTGGATTCAAACCTGGGCTGGCCTGGTCCCAGAGCCTTTGTCCTTGTCCCATCAAATGGGGGAGACACTTTAGGGTCAGAGACACTCTGGGGTCACTGAGCCATAGGGGCCAGATGGGACCAAATTGTGGCCTCCTGTAAGTCACATTCCTGAGATGCCTGTCTCTTGCTGGCAAGCTTCTACTCATCCTTCAAAATCCCACCTCCAATATCCGTTTTCTCTGACCCAGTCCTGATCCCATGGGCTGAGGGCA
Source organism: Rhinolophus ferrumequinum (assembly GCF_004115265.2). NCBI lineage: Eukaryota > Metazoa > Chordata > Mammalia > Chiroptera > Rhinolophidae > Rhinolophus > Rhinolophus ferrumequinum. The sequence continues at coordinate 50,935,388 of NC_046301.1, forward strand.
TCTGTACCTGTCTGCCAGCGCCGAGGCCTCTCAGGAGCCCAGCAACACCCAGCCAGAAACACGAGACTGTGTTTCTCACATGCTGCCTTTCTGGCGCTGACCCAGTCGCCCTGCCAGGCCTGATCCTCCTGCCCGCGTTATTATCCTCAGGACCTGCCGAGCTTGTGGTTTAGAAGGGCACACAAGACATTTCACTTGACCCAGAGGCCCATGTGGTCTGGAAACTTCCCTGACCAGGCCCACGGCCCCTCTGGCCTCAGATCACATCAGCTTCATGCCAGCTGGTTTACCTGTGAAACGGACCAGAGACATTCTAAGACCCAGGCAGTGCAGTGAGGTTTCTTGCTGGGGTCTCAGTGCCCCTGCCCCGGGGAAGCCACGGGACACTGTGAAACAAGGCTTAGATCTCATCCCTTATACACCCTCCCTGAAGCCCAGGAGGTCTCCCATGGCCCAGCCCCCACAGCCTCCATCACAAGTTCGGTCCCACCTCAAGGCCTTTGCATACGCTGTTTCTTCTGCCTGGATAGCCCTGCCCTCACTCCCCACAAGGCCTCTACTTTTTCCTCCGTCAGGTCTACGTTCAAATGTCTCCTCAGAGGCCCCTCGGCCACGCTGACCAAAGCGGCCTCATTCTCAGCCCTTCCCCTGTGCTTCTAGGATTCATAATTAGGACGTATTGGTGGGTTCACAGCTGTCCTCTGCCGTCCTCTGTAATGGGAGCTCCAAGAGGGCAGGGCCGTAGCACACAGTGAGTGTGTAATGAATGCACCATAACAAATGAGATTACGGGAACCCAGAGCACGTCCCCCAAAGGCAGAGTGTCCCAGCCTGACCCCTGGCCCCCAGATCCTTGCCATCTCCTTCCCCCAAAGACTGCTTGGTGTTTGGGTGGCGGGGTGGGGAGGGTAACAGAAAGTGCTGTTCAGTTATTCATGCACTGGCCTCTCCCATGAAACCTAGAAAGGTCCGTATTCTGGCCACCTCAGCCCACCGCATGGATGGGAAGTCCAAGGCCACGAGTGGTTCTGTCTCTGCGTCCACGCTCTGCTCCAACTCCAGCCATAGCTCCCATCACCCTCAGGAGAAAGTCCAGCTCTTCAGCTCAGAGTTCCTGGTCCTGCCCGAGTGGGGAGAGAGCCTTCCTTTCTCCTTTGCCTAATTCTCAGTCACTCTTTACCTCTCATCTTGGTTGGTTTCCCAATAGTGACTGTTGACAGTCTCAGGACACATTAGCTGCTGTCAGAGACCAAATATTCACTGCACGGAGCCGGTCAGCACATCGGACTGAATGTGACTCTTACAAAGTAAAGGGACTCACTGCTCACTGTTTGCACAATACATCAGATCATGGACCACTGAGTTCATTGCTTGCACCGTGTACAAGTATGAACACCATGGACCTTTGACCACTAGCAGGACACTAAGTACAATATAGGTGACAGTGACAGCCTAAGAGCTTAGAGTGGGAATCAACAAACTTTTTCTATAAATGGCCAGATAATTAACATTTGAGACTTTGTAGCCCATACAGTCTCTGATTGTAACTATTCAACTCTGCTGGCTTGAAACAGCCACAAATAATACACAAGTGAGTGGACATGGCTGCATCCCAATAAAACTTTATTTGTTTTATTTGGATGCTGAAATTTGAATGTCATATAGTTTTACTTCATTTCACAAAATATTCTTCTTGCGATCTGTTTTAGTCATTTAAAAGTGTAAAAGCCATGACTAGGTGGTGAGCAGAGGTGTAGTTGGCCAGCCCCTGGGTGAGGTAACAAAGTATCAGGATTCATTGTTACAAAGAATTGGAAGGCTGTTTAAATACCTTCCAGGTTGCCCGCTGAGAAATATTAGGGCAAGTTGGTGACTAACAGGGACCACTGACAAGTAACAGGTATCTGGACTTGATGTTTACAAAGTATCAGAACAAAACAAGTGCTGATTGCTGTTGGGGGTCAGGACCTGGATTGAAGTTAGACCCGGCTGCTGGCCCTGCACAGCACAGACCCGACAGGGTGCTGGTACCCATTCTCCGAATGCTGTTTACCAAGTATCGAGTGACAGGGGCCAGTGGCAGGGTATCGAGTCACAGGGCAATCACACTGAGACTTGGGCACTGTGACAACTCTAGACACCAGCTGTTTACAGTGACATGAGACCGGCTGTTTACAGGGGACTGGCCGGCCTGCTTTCAGGTGCTGGAGTCTAGATGGCCAGTGAGATGGGCTCTCCTGCTGTTGTTCCCAGAAGCCCTGGTCCTGGGACCCCTCTCCTGCGGCTGTCTCCAGCACCAGGAGTGGGAATGAGGAAGGGGCTTCTGACTTACGCCAGGTGGGGCTTTTGCTCACTCAAAACACCTATACTCCGTCTTGGGCTCTTTAGAGGCAGAAATTGAGTGCTAAAGGCATTGGGTCCCATGGTCCAGCTTTTGTCCTCCTTCTGCTCATCCCTGGCTGTGCCACTGATCTGGGCCTCTGCTTCTTTATCTGTAAAATGGGCACAATGACCAATCAGTGTTGCCAGACAAAATACAGGATACCCAGTTAACTTTACATTTCAGATAAACAATGAAAACAAAATTGTTTTAGTATATCTCATGCAACATTGTGGATAGACTTATACTGAAAAAAATGTATTGGTTGTTTATGTGAAATTCAAAGTGAATTGGGGGCCTAGATTGTTTATTTGCTAATTCTGACCTCCCCTAGGATAAACCCCCACCCCACCCCCACCCCCCTCCAGGAGCTTATGAAGATCCTGAGGCCAGGCACAGAGAAAGTACCTGATAACTTGTAGTCCTGGGGTTCACTGTCCTTGTCTTTCCGAGGATGGGAAAACAGGGCTTGAGTAAGTTCTGACATTTGGCTCATAAATGCATCGACTGTCTCTGAGTAACAAGAACAAGAATGGCACCATTATTCAAGAATTTCATTAGAACATCAGCAAGAGACTCTGGATCACAGGGGTTCCATGGGAGGGCACAATTCACAGCATATCCCCAGCACCCAGAGCCTGGCCTGGTACCCTGCAGGGCTCAGTAAAGAGTTGTTGAATGAATGAAAGATTGGATTCAATGAATAGTTATTGAATACAGTGATTGATTGATTCCACCACTCTTTATTGAATACTTACTGTATGTACCTTTGCCTGCCCACAGCTTCCCATCAACAAAGGAGGTTTAATCCAGTCATCACCATAAATGCAAAATTATAACTTGGACAAGATCTGCTAAAGGGAGACACGCAATGCTAGGACTCCTGCATGCGATCCAGGAGGGCTTCCTGGAGAAGGTGACATTTGACAGAGACCTGGAAGAGGAGATTTGTAGGTACCAACAAGGCACAGCGAGTGCCAGGCAGAAGGCACGCCATGTGCAAACATCACGGGGTGGGAGGGAACACAATGATTTCAGGGGGTGTCTTCATGCCCCCACCCCCAGCTTCCTTTGATAGTTTGCAGGCTCCAGCAGATAGTCAACTAGGCTAAGTTTAGGATGGCCAGGGTCGCCTGGCAAGTCAGGCAGGATGTGGCATCCTCAATCGCCGACAGGGGGAGGGAAAGAAAGCCCTGGCACATCCTGGGCCCAGGCGGGGGTGAGAAGAGCAGTGCCTGGCACCACCTCTACCCTGGAATTTCCCGAGCCACCTGCCTGCCTGGTACACTCTCCAGCCCACGTTGCTGTGGCCACCTCGGGGGACACAGAGCAGAAGGCGTGGGACGTGGCTGCAGGCTGCTGGGTGGGGTCAGAGAAAACATCTTTTGACTACCCTGCTGGGAACTCTCAGGACCAAGAACCAGAGCTGGGATGGCCACAAGAGCCCCCACATAATAATAGCTAACACCTACGAGTGCCCAGCTGAGACTTGATGGGAAAGATCTCATTTAATAGCCATAAAAGTCCCACAAGGCTGGTTCCATAAGTGTCCCCATTTTACAGACAGGGAAACAGGATTAGGGGGATGAAACTGCTGGCTAAGGACTTGTGGTGACCCCAGGAGACAGTGGGTCTTAGTCGGTTCGGGCTGCTATGACAAAAATACCAAAAGCTGGGTGTCTTTAACAACAGACATGTATTTCATGTATTTCCACAGTTCTGGAAGCGGGAAGTCGAAGATCAAGACTCTGAGAGCTGGCTGTCTTCGTGCTGTGTCTTCCCATATCGAAAGGGCCATGTGGTCTCTTTCAAAAGAGCATGAATCTCATCATGGGGCTCCACCCTCATGACCTAATCACCTCCCAAAGGCCCCACCTCCAAACACCATCACATTGGAATCAGGGTTTCAATTTATGAAATTCTGGGGGACACAAACATTCCATCTCTAGCAACACCCACCTTTTACTTTTGAGGTGAGATGGAGGCCCAGCATCTGGGTCCAGAATGGGGGCCACTGAACCTACTGTTCCATTTGTCTCTAGCCTCAGTAGTACTGGCTGCAAAATGGGACTTTGGACAACGGCAGAAGGCCGCGGGCAGACCCTCCCCCAGGCTCCTGGGGGATTGTGGCAGGAGTCCCCTGCTCCCTGCCCACTGAATCGGTAACTCACTGTATCCAGTCAGCAGAGACAAATGTTCTCATCCAGTATTCATCACTTACTGTATACCTGGGGTGGGGGGCTGATTGGCTGCATAGGGTCCCCTGTGGAACTTTCTGAACAATAGGAACATTATATCCAGTTTGATAGTTCAGGACTGGATGCGTCCAACTGTACTCTGTTGTGAGTTATACTCTGACTGACCTGACCTTAAAAAGAGTTCTAGGATATTTTATTTCAACCCTGGGGAAAAGGCAACATAAGAGCAAAATCTAAGCGCTTTATACAAAGTCTTCTGTTTTGGAAACTGGTGCTTTTGGTTGTAGCTCTGGAAGGATGAAAAGGGGTATCTTATTCTATACTCTAACATCAGACTGCCTATGGATGTTCTTTTTTTCACTTCAAAAGAAAACACATCTGTATTTTACATTTTGTAAATATGAACGTGCTATATACGAAGCATTATATAAACACAGAAGAAAACATAAAAGCAGTTGATTTAGAAGTGGAGGTAGTACAGCTGTTGTAGCTGTGCCTGCAGATGCTGCCTCAGTTTCCCCATCTGTACATGGGGGTGATAACCCCCATACTATGGGGCTGAGGTGACGACCTGGTGGGTTGGCTGGCGCAGTAGGTGCCATCAGGCTGGGATAAGTAAATCCTGGCGTGAAGTTGGTATATTTTGTCCCTTGGCTATGTTTATTTGTTTTATGCTGATGTAAGTCATTATCCAAATGCTTGGGTTGTTCATTTACAGGGCAGGAGAGTTTCACCGGGGTCACCCCAATGAGAAAACAGCTCCGCTCAGGCCATGCATGGCTGTCCCTTGACAAGGTCCAGTCCCGGGGCTACTTCTATTCTAGGACAATCTTGGGGGTGGTGAGGAACCCAGACTTGTATCCTGACACCCTGGAGTCTGTGGTCAGCAATCTTGGCCTCAGGGTGACCAATGGGTAGCTCATGGCCTGGCAAGGAGACCTGGGGTGGAGGGCATTCTGAGGACACAGTAATGTGGGCCCCAGGTGGGGGATGAATTGGGTGAGGCAAGGAGGCCAGGCCCGGGGTGGGCCTGGAGTGTACGACTGTGGCCTCATCCGAAAGCCCAGACCATTCGCCATTCATTGAAGGTTCAACAGTGGCTCATCCCACTCTGAGTGGAGGCCTGGGGGTCGGTGCAGGAGTCAGGAGGTCAGAGAGGGGGCCTAGTCTACCCAGGAGAGAGATGGATAGACAGTGGGAGACAGAAGATATGGAAAGACAGGGAGAGACACGGGGAGACAGAGACAGAGAAAGAGAGAAACAGAGGGTCAAGAGACACAGGGAGACACAGAGAGACAGGGAGAGAGATAGAGAGCTGAGGAGAGACAGAGTAATAGACAAAGAGGGAGACAGAGACAGAGAGACAGACAGACAGACAGAGAGACGGGGAGGCAGAGAGGCTCCTGGGCCATTAATCCCACCCTCCACGTCTGGTTCATGGACTCTTCCCTGGCCCCCAACCAGATGGGAACCCCCTCCTGCATACAGATGGAGAAACTGAGGCCCAAAGTGGCCAACCTGCAGCTCCCAAGGCTGTGACACTGGCAGGGCCCCGAAAGCTGGGGCGGGTGGGGTGAGAAATGATAGGGACCCCAATTCCTGATGGGCTTCAGGGGGGATTTGGGTTTGGGAGGCAGCTTGTCCTGTGAGAAGCATCTGGGGTCTCTGGTGACCCTGGGATTGGCAGGAACCTAATAAGGTCAGTGCTGCCTGGGTCTCTGTGAATCGGGGACAGCCCATGGGTCACTGTGTGTTCACTGCAGGGCACATCTGAAATTTTCCATGACACCCAGCATTTTAAAATGACCCCTGGGCTCCTGGGGCTGATCCCAGGCCCGGATGTCCAGGATAGAGGGAAATTTCAGCTCCTCCTGGAGGCCAGCCCAGAGTGGGGGATGCCGAGAAAACTCCGAGAATGTCCTGGGCCTGAGAAGAAGGCGCCAAGCCGCCTCGAGGGGGCGGCTGGGAATTCTGCTTTTGGCACCCCCCCTGCCATTTTGGGAACACACAGTGCACACCCCCACATCTGCCAGCACCCAGGCTGGAATGACCGGAGCAGGGACCATCCCTTCTCACCCCTGGCGGAGGCACTTGCAATACAGAGTGGCCCAGGAGCTGCCTCCCCAGGAGATGCTGGAGGAAGCCCAGACAGGGAGAGTGAGAGACGGTAGCCTGAGGTTTTAGGGCAACTGGAGTCTCACCCCATTCCCTGAGACTGGGGGACTGGGACTCGCCTTCTCATTGACGTCCTTGCAGAAATAGTCTGGAATCCAAATGATCAGATCTGGAGAAACCCATCATTTGTAGTTCAGGAAAAATCCCTGAACTACAGCTTCCACCAAGAGCAGGAACAGGGAGGACAGGTATGCTTTAAATGAACTTGACACACATTCCAAAACAGGCAGGGGAAGATGCCAGCTGTGTGAAAGTGGGTCCACCCAAAAACCTCAGAAAAAGACTTCATGGTAGAATCAGGAACGCAATGGGAAAGGAATGACCTGGTGAAACAGGAGATCAGATCAGCTTCAATAAAGAGGAAGAAATGAGGCAGATGGTGTTCTCAGCCCTTCAGGGAAACAGACATGGCTGTATTCAGGCAGCAACAGAGATGGTGGATGTACCATATTCATGGAGAGGTTCAAAGACTGATTCTCCTCATCTGATGTTTTAACACAATCCCAATCAAAGTCACAACAGACTTTTGTTTTCCCCTGGGATTTGATAAGATGATTCCAAAATTTACCTGGAAGAGCAGAGAGCTGCAAATAGCCAGGACACTTCTGTAGAACAGGGTGGTGTTACCTGTCCTACCAGATAGTAGGACCCATTACAAAGACTGTAATTGAGTCAGAGAGATATTAGCACAGGGACAGACACATGGATCAATGGATCGGAATTAAACGCCCACAGACACCAAAGGTGGGTCAGGAATTTTATTCTGAGATGGACAGTGTCTGTCCCAGCAGCTGGGATGGGAGACTATTGCATAAAAGGATCTGGGAAGTGTGCGTCCATGTTGAAACCAATTAAATTAGATTCTATGTCCCATCATACACAAAAAACTCAACTCTAACGGGGTAAAAAAGGTTATCTGCAAAAATACAATACATAAAACTTTAATGTCTTGATAGAAAATGTAGGCGATCTTAGGGGTCAACAAGAACCAAAAGGCATCGTCTATATAAGAAAAGACGGATTGATTTGCATGCATTAAGATTAGGATTTTTTTGTTCATCAAAAGGCACCTTGACAAAAGTAAAAAGGCAAGTTACAAACTAGGGGGAGATATTTGCAATATACTCGACTGACGGAGGAATAGTATCAAAAATCTATAAAGAGCTCCTCTAACTCACCATGAGGAGCATGAAGAACCCACAGGAGGAAACGCATGTGGCGAGATGATGTTTAGCATCAATTGGAAATAAGGAAGATGCAAATCAAAACACCAGTTAGATGTCATTTGAGTGTGAAACGCTATAAAATCCAACACCAATGTTTTTCAAGTTGTAGATTCACAAGAAACTCACTCACTGCTGGCGGAGGGTGAACGGTTCCAACACTTTAGAAAAGTGTCTGGAGTACCTGAGCCCATCAGAATCCACAATCGCCCTGAAATCCTCAAAAGTAAAATGCACACCTCGTTCCTCCTGGCCAGAGTGCCCAGTTGTAGGCACTGCCCTCTCCAGGCTGGGATGGAGGGAAGTACGGGAGTGGCTTGAGGCTGCCAGAATGAAGTACCATGAACTGGGTGGCTCAACACAACAAAAATTTATTCTCTGACAGCTCTGGAGGCCCCAAGTCCAAGATCAAGGTGCGAGCAGGGCTGGCTCCTTCTGGCGGCTCTGAGGGAGAGTCCCATCCCAGGCCCCTCTCCTGGCTTCTGGGGAATTCTTAGCATTCCTTGGCTTGTGGCAGCATCACTCCAATCCCTGCTTCTGTCATCACCTGGCCTTCTCTTCTATCTCAGATCTCTTCTTCCTTTCTCTTATCTTAATGACACTTGTCACTGGATTTAGGACCCTAAATCCAGGATGATCTCCCCGCAAGATCCTTACCGTAATGACATCTACAAAGATCCTATTTCCAAACAAGGTCACCGTCACAGGTTCCTGGGGGACATGTTCTTGGAGGACACCACGCAGCCCACTACAGGGGGATTCTTCATCCTACCCACGGAGCATCCAGCAGCCTGAGGTTCAAAGGCCACGGTCCTCATGCTGCAACTCTTGTTCTCCTCTGTGTCCCCAGCTCTTGGTAAGGACCTGGCACACAGGTGGAACAGTGATGTGAGTTAATCCAAACTCCAGACAGCTGGGGTTTAAGTCCGAGGACTTCAGATCAGTGACTTGACCTCTCTGTGCCGCTGTTTCCTGGCCTAGTAAGAAGAGCTGATAATACCTGCCAGGGGAATTGTGCTCGCCTGACCCCCCAAAGATATGTCTACTCAGAGCCTTAGAACATGACCTTACAGGGTCACTACAGATGTAATTAGTTCCAGATCTTAAGACAAGATCATCCTTGATTCTGATGACTCTAAATCCAGGGACAGGTATTCCTTATAAGAGAGAGAAAAGGAAACAGACAGGAAGTTGGCCATTTGGAGATAGAGGCAGACTGGAGAGATGCAGCCACAAACCAAGGATGGCTGGCAGCCCCCAGAAACTGGAAGAGAGGCCTGGGACAGACACTCCCTCAGAGCCTCCAGAAGGATCCAGCTCTGTCCACACCTTGATTCCAGACTTCCGGTCCCCTGAATTGGGAGAAAAGTTTTTGTTGTTCTAAGCACAAGGTCATGGTCATTTGTTACAGCAGCTCCAGGAAAACACACTCACTGCCTTGTAGGACTGTTGGGAGGATTAAATGAGGGAACACCTAGTACACAGTAGGCAGTTAATATGTGCTCCCGGGGAGAATATAATGTGCTAAATCAACAAAGCATGAAGGAAGCATCAGCTGTGGATTGAATGAGTGATCAAGGCGGACTCACTCGGGATGAGGGCTCAGGGCACCTCATGCCCTAGATCCCAACCGCCCCTGGGCCCCGCGCACCCTCCCTGCCCTGACAGCAGGCTGTTGGCAGATTTCCCTCATGCACAGATACCAACCAGCCCCCAGGCAGTGGCCCCAGCAAACTTCCCTGGGCTGTAGCAGGCGGTTGGAGCCAGCGCTATTTGCAAACTGAAACCCAGGGCTGCGGCTTTGGCCACCCACTTGTGAAACTGACTGTGCTATTTCGTCCCTGTGAGAAAGTTCTTCAGGGAGGCTGCGTGGGAAAGGGACAGGCGGTGGGGCAGGGGAGGAAGGGAGGGGAGCCAATTCCATTCCCAGGGGACTTGGGGATTGACAGTACCTCTGTGCCTCAGTTTCCTTATCTGTAATTGGACGTCATGGGAGTGGGGGGAGGGTATCACAAGTTCCTGGTTGGGTAAGTGACTTCACCTCTCTAAGCCTCAGTTTCCCCATCTGTGAACTGGTGGGAAACACATAGTCACCAGAGTGACCACCTGAAGTCGTCTTTCCTTTGGGAGACACGTATCAAACCGTATCACCTGCCTTGAGACCCTCCCTGGGTGCCCCACTGCTTTTAAGGTGAAGACCAAGACCCTCCCGGTAGTCCCCAAGGCCCCATAAGGTGCAGCCCTGCTGCTGTCCCCACATCATCTCCCTTCACCGCCTCCTCTGGGTCTCAGCCCCAATGCCACCTCTTCCAGGAGGCCCTCCATGGCTATCCAATTTGGAAAGACCCTCTGCCACGTCTAGCCATGTGTCCCACATTATTTATACTGTACATCACCTTCCCTGCCCCTAGGCCATGACTCCCACTGTCTCAATTGTCCGCAGTGGTGTCCCCAAACCCCCAGTCCAGGGCCTGGCACACAGGAGGCATCTGGTAAAGGACTCTTATTATCAGCATGATTATTTTGTGTACATTGATTTGACACTGCTGAGAACAAAATACAGATTCCTGATGGCAGGAAAGGAAGAAAGGGCATGTGGGCATGTATGACATTTGAGCTGAGTCCTGAACGAGGTGGGAGAGATATCTGGGCATCTTGGTAAAACTGGCCCCAGGCGGAGGCATAGCCTGTGCAAAGATCCTGAGGTAGGAGAGTGCTTGACTTATTGGAGGAGCTTCAAGGAGGTCTGAGTGGAGTGAGCAGAGGTCGGGGGAGAAGTAGCAGCAGCAAGACCAGCAGAGCGGGGCCTTGTGGCCAAGGAGAGGACTTGGGCTTTTACCCTGAGGGAGGTGGGAGCCATAGAAGGTTCTGGAGAGAGGAAGGATGAGCTGACTCCAGCCACCATGGAGAAAAGAGCATGTGGGGGATGAGAACGGAAGTGAGGAGACCAGGGAGGTGATACTTGTGCTGGACCAGGTGGTGAGAGGGGATTTGGGAGCAATTTCACTGGTAGATGGGGTGGAGGATAGAGAATAGAGTCAAGGATGCTTGTTTGGTCCCATGTCATGGGGCGGATGACAAACTGAGGCTCTGGGGGCAGAGGGATCTGGGTAAAAAGTAGAGGCTTAAAAGGAACAGGTGGCCAAGGTCGGGAAGGGAGCCTCAGGGCCCCACCCTGAGTCACCAAGCCGGGCGGTCAGCTTCTTTTTGATGCAACCACCATCCTCTATCTCTCTCTTTGATGTTATCTCTATAATTTCAATCCTTGTTAAAAGTAGAAGACTCGCAAATCACAGTTGATGATAGGCCTGACCCGGCTTCACACAGACTCATTTATTCCCCCGGCAACACTGAGACAGGGGCGCCATGTCTGTTTTATAGATGGGGAAACTGAGGCTTGGGGAGGCAAAGTAGTTGTCCAGGTCAAGGAGGCGAGATTCAAACCCTGGAGGTCGGGATCTTGACGAGTTCCTGGGACCGCACTTTGCCTGGGGGGATGTGCGTCATCATATGTCCCACCCTGGAATGTATTAGTCAGTTCCAGGCTTCAGATGGGGGCGGGGATGAGAGCCCCCGGGTGTGCTAAGAATTCCAGTTTCAGTGTTTTTGGCCTTACGTTTTGTGGGTCTAGGATGGCATGCCATGTGTTTGTTGACTCATTTGTCCATACATTCCCCGCTTCAGGGCCTTCCTTGTGTGAGGTGTTGTCCCAGCGTGGGAGGGTGTGAGTCCAGCAGTTTCGTAGAGTCCAAGCCCGGTCAGAGGGAGGTACCCAGAGCTGGGGGTCTCCAGGAGGCTGGGAGGTAGCGGGGCTTTCTCAGCCTGAGAAGCTCTGCAGGTCCCTTTCTGCCCCACCCTCTCCCCCTCACACACACACCATGATGAAAGCCAGGAAGGGTGGGGACACCGTGAGGCTTTCTGACCCCAGAGTCTCCCTGGCCCCGCCTCGGACCTCACCCTCTAGTCCCCTTCCTGGCTGGCACTAGAAAGCCACCAATGCCACTAGGATAAGGCCTGGGCTACCTGCTAGACTGGCCACTGGGAAACCGCTTCCAGGAGGTGGGGTTGTCACTGCCCAGAGCAGAAACACCTGTGCTGACCATTCATAGGCAGGCCGGAAGGCCACTGGAGAGCCCCAGAGCCTGGTGGCCGGACAAGGGGGACCAGTGATGGGTCTTCATGATGCAGGCCTCAGTTTCCCCATCTAAAGACTATAGCGTGGGGGGAACCCTGTGTCTGGAGACTGTGGGTGTTGAGCTGCTGGACTTCCAGAATTAGAGAGGGAATCTTACATGGTTTGGGTCTTCCAGGCAGCATGTGAGGGTCCCAGGCTGCTTGGAGCTGGCCCCAGTGGGGACAGTTGTGGGGGGACAGAGATTAGAATCTGGATTCGTTGTGGAGGCCTGGGCCAGACACTGTTCAGTCCTGGGCTGACCTGGCTGGCGCAGGGCTGGTCTGGGAGCTCTTGAGAGGGTTGAGGGAGAGAGAGAGGCAAAGAGAAACAGAGACAGAGAGAGAGAGAAGGAGAGAGAGAAGGAGAGAAAAACAGAGAAACAGAGGAATGAGAGACAGAGAGTGAGAGAGAACAGGGGAGCCATGAGACAGAGACACATACAGAGACAGTAGAGACAGAAAGACAGATAGGGAGAGAGAGGGGAGGGGCAGTCAGAAAAGAGCAAATTTTGGGGTGCAGGAATAGCCACCTGGTAGGATGGACCAGAGGAGCCCCTGCGTGAAACGAATTTCTGTCCTAAATAAACCATGGCTTTAATATCGAGGATATTAGCACATCTCCTATGGTGGACTCCCTCTTACCTCTCACCTCTCACAACCCTCAAGGAGGGTTAACGATCCTCATTTCTCCCACGAGGAAACCAAGGCTCCGAAACTGTGCAGCTAACTGGCGGCAGAGCCAGGGTCCGTCCTGAAGCTGTCAGAGGTTTGTCGACTGACTATGTGACCTCCCCAACCTGTAAGTACAGGGAGACTCACAGAGGAGAAACCTGCCCCTCCCCTCCCCTCACCCCCACAGTGTTTTTATTTCCCTCCGCCTGGGTGTTTTTGGTTTCAGCAGGAACCGGGTGCAGGAGCAAGAGCAGGCGGTTCTCACTGGGCAGGGTTGGCCCAGGGCGGGACAGGAGCCAGGAGTGGCTCCACGCCAGAACACAAACAGTGACCTCTGCTGTTGTCCCGACACCAGGACCAGGCAGGTCCAGTTTCCCACTCAGCCCCCGCCCCATGCCTCGGCTTCCCCACCTGGAAAGTGGGGCCCTGCGTGGGTGCTGGGGGCACTTCTCTGGCTTCTGGCCAAAGGGCAGATGGCTCCAGGAGCAGTTTCCCACGTCCCTGCCAAGGTTTCGTGTGCTCCGTTATTAAATATTGATGGAGGCTACCTGGTGCTGCCCCAAAGCCTCCCGTGGGGGGACAGAGGTGGATGCAGATGCCCCAACCCCAGTTGGGGGAGAGTTCGGGGTGGGGCTAGAGGGAGGAGGACAGGATAAGTGCCTGCAGAAACCAGGAAAATTCTTAGCTATGACGTCTAAAGCACAAGCGACCAGAGGAAAACACGCATACATAAGTTGGACTCCATCAAATTTACAACTTTTCTTCCACAAATGACACTCTTAGGAGAATGAAAAGACAACCCACAGAATGGGAGAAAATATTTGCAAGTCATATATCCGACAAGGGATTAATATCCAGAATAGATAAAGAACTCTCACAACTCAATAATAAAACGATAAATAACCCAATGTAAAATGAGCAAAGGATTCGAATAGACATTTCTCCAGAGGATATACCAACGGCTGATTTGCACATGAAAAGGTGCTCAACATCACTAGTCATCAGGGAAACGAAAATCAAGCCAGAATGAGATACCACCTCACACCAACTAAGCTGGCTAGACTGGAAAACAACCGTGTTGAGGACATGGGGAAATCGGAGCTCTTGTATGCATTGCTGATGGAATGTAACTGTGTAGCCGCTTTGGAAAACAACTGGTGGCTGCTCGATAAGTTAAACATAGAATCACCATATGACCCAGCAGTTGCACTCCTAGGTACAGACCAAGAGAAATGAAAACGTGTTCACATCAAGACTTGTACACAATACTCACAGCAGCACTAATTACAGTCACCAAGAGGTAGAAATAATCCAATTGCCCATCAACGAATGAATGGATTAAATGAAGAGTAACACACCCACACAGTGAAATATTACTCAACCATAAAAAGGAATGAAGCACGAACACGCTACAACGTGGATGAACCTAGAAAACATCATGCTGAGTTTCTTTCCCAAAAGAACAGACACAAAAGGTGACACAGCGTGTGATCCCATGTGTATGAAATGGCAGAAGAGACAAATCCACAGAGACAAGAATTAGGTTGGTGGTTGTCAGGGGCTGGGGGATTGGAATGGGAGGTGACTGCTCATGAAGACAGTCTCCTTTGGGGTGATGGAATGTTCTGGAACTAGAAAGAGATGATGATTGCACAACATTGTCTTAATGCCACTTAACTATTTACTTTAAAAGGGTGATTTGTGTGGGATATCTTTAAAAAAACACCAAAAAACAAAAAAGGAAGAATGGATAAAGGTGCCCAAATGGGGGAGGACATTCCTGGCATTTGGGGCCAGGTCATGAGAAGGGGCCAGCAATAAAGCATGAGAGGCCAGGTCAGTTCTATGTCATCTCCTGCAGCCCATGGGCCCCAGAGGGCCCTGACACCCTAGCCTCATTCTGGCTTGAGGGCAGAGGTAGAGACGACTTCTCTTTTTGACCAAACCCAGAGGCCACCAGAAAGACAGAGGGGGGAGGTATTTGGGGAGGTAAACTGAGGCAGCTTGTCTCCCTGACTCACGCTGGGAGCCATGGTGAAAGGGAAAGTCAGCCCAAGACAGAAATAGAGAAGAGGAAGTGAGGAGGGCACAAGGGCTCTGGAAACATCACTTTACCCATCTTACAGCTGGAACAGTAGGGCCAGCAAAGCTGAATCACCTGCTCTGTGCCAAACCACAGCAGGAAGACTCTGGACAAGTCACGAATCCGGTCTCGACTCCTCTGCTCCAGGATACGCCCACCCCCAGACTCAGAATAAACCCATATGACTCCAGCCCCATGGGCTGTGACCTCTATTTTCCCCTCACTTATTCCCCCAACCACACCTGCTTCAGGACCTTTGCTCTTGCTGTTCTCGCCTCTCTTCACCATCTTGGCCCTAGCACACCTCTTCCAGGAAGTCCTCCCTCACCCCCATTGACACACTTTAACTTGTCACTCTCCTAAGGTGTATTATAATTCTGTATGATTACCGTCCGCCTTCCCCACCCAACCCAGAGCCCCTCATGATGGCACCTGTGCAGAACAGGGCTTGGCAGGCAGTAGGTGCTCAACACTGACTTCCTGAATCAATGAATGAATGAAGCTGTGAAATGAGGTCTACCTTAATCTTGACTCCTAGAGCTGCTGAGAGGAGCTGAGGAATCAACACTCAGAGGAACCAGGGTAATGAGTACACAGCAGGCGCTCAATAAACACTGGGCCAGGGCTCTGCTAAAAAGGGTTGCCTGACCCATTAAGGTAGAGACAGCAACCAGTGCCCCGAACTCCTTTGTATTATACAGACGGGCAAGCAGAGGCCCAGAGAGGAACCTCCTGTGGGCCATTTCCGCAGCAGAAACAGAACTCCAATTGGCTTTAACCAAAAGGGAACCTGATGAAAAAAAAAAAGAAATCCCAGTGTGGTGGATTTTAGGCATGGCTGAATCCAGGGATTAAGGATCCATCTCTCTCTCTCTGTACTGCTGTCCCCCTTGCAGGCTTCTCTCCGAGGAAGGCTCAGCCTTTCCCCATGGAAGCAGGGTGTCCCTTTTCCCATTCACTTCAGCAAGAGTTCCAGGTAAGGCTCAATAAATATCTAACTCCTGCTTCTTGGATCCAGGGGGCTATGCCTAGGGGTAAGTGTTTAGCCAACTCTAGGGGCCACCAAACTGGGTCTTGTGATACTGGGTAGGCCCAAGACTGGGACTGCTGGCATGGGGTCATTTAGCTCCCTGGAGTCTCCATTGTGGGGGGTGGGGATGGAGGGTTCTGGAATTGAGGGGAGTCAGGTCACTCTGGTCTTTCTCATGAGGCTGATAACCTAGCATCCTCTCCTGTCTGTCCACTTGGCCCTGCGGCTGTCCAGGCCACCTTCTCAGGCTGGAGCCCAGCCCTAAGGAATGAGGAGGGGGACCCTCCAGGGATGGCATGCCTGGTGGAGGGCACAGCTTGTGCAAAAGCTGAGAGGTGGCAAATCCAAGGGCAGACACCCCACCCCCACCCCTGCTAAAGCAGCGGGGCCTGGACCTCTCGCCCACGGGCCTTACTGGCTGCCCGACGTCCCTCACCCGGAGGTTTTATCTCCTTTTGCCATGAAATTCAGTTGTTCTGAGTTTTAATCTCTGCTTCCCACCCCGTTTTTAAAAACCTGCCTGTTTTTCAAACTCCGTGGGAGGTGGGCTGGGGCGGAGAGGGCTAGGCCTGGGAGACACGCGGCGCTGCTACCACCTGGTGGCCATGGGGGAATCCGCGACAACGCATTTAAGGATTGGGGGGACAGGCGGGGAAGAAGCAGGAAGCAGGGGATTCAGGGTGTGTATAGGGGTGGGAGACATGGGTCCTGTGCCAGGATTTGGGTGTGAGAAGGAGGGAGGAACCCCAGGTCCCGGCCTGAGCCCATGGAGGACAGCCCACCGACTCCTGGGAGGGGGTGGGGGGGCGTGGCAGACACAGCCTCACTCTCCCTGGGGCCGTCCCTCCCCCTGCCCAGTCCTGACTTTGCAGAGGGATCATCCATCTGTGTCTTGCTCAGAATGGATGTTCTTGGAGGAGTCCAGAAAGGGAGACTGATAAATGCATGTGGAGTGAGTGAATGGATGAATTCTCAAGCTCCTATTTGGGGATTTTGAGCAGGAATTCAGGCTTCAGCCGGGGGAAAGACACCAAAGAGAAGGCTCATTTATTAAGGCTTAGACCCCCTAACAGCTCTGTGAGGAGTCAACATTATCATCACCCCCATCTTACAGGGGAGGAGACTGGGGCTGGGAAGGGGCAATCGTGTCCCTAGGAATGTTAGAGTCCTAGATCCTCTGAACCTGGAAACCTGCAGTGTCGGGGAGAGCTCCCAGACTCCCCATCCAGTGCTGCTGGGACAGAACGCCCAGCTCAGGGTCCCGGGATCAGCTTAGCCTCATTTGGGCCACGCTTCAGTCTATTCCACCCCACCAGGCCAATGACGGTGCCTGTCCCTGCCCAACCTGTCAGGCCCAGCCTGGTGTAGCAGCTTGTTTCATGGCAGTGTCTAAGGTTCCCTTCACAGGACGTGTTGCAACAGGTACTGGACAAAGTATGTGTGTGGGTGTGTGTGGGGGGGGAGGTGCAATGATGGCAGAGCCTGGGAGGCAGACATGGGGGTCTGGGTCGCTTGGCTGAAGTTTAACTCCCTCCTGTGCTGTGTGGCTTCAGGCGAGCCACTCACCCTCTCTGCACTTTGGTGGTGGTCACATCTGTAAAATAGGATATCCATGTACCTCAGACTTCATGTGAGTGTCTGCATGGAACAGGCTACGTATGCAATACCCATGTAATCACCAGCTGCCATCATTGCGATCATCAGTCTTTCTGTTCATAACATGAAGTCGATGTCCCCTTCTCTCCCTCAGGCCTCCAGGCCCACATCCTGAGGGCCACTGGACCTGGGGCTCTGCATTAGGCCTTTTAGGAGCAGTGGCAGTCCAGCTGCCTGGGCAGGGCTGCCCTCCAGACTGTCCTGCTCCCTAGGCCCCAGAGCCCCTGCCTCAGGGTATCCGTATCCTTGCACCTGTCTCCTGTCCTCCAAGGGCAGCTCTGTGTCTAGGTCTGGCTCAGGGACACCCGGAGGCAGCTCCATCTTGTCCTTGAGAGGCCCGGATGTGTCCAGGTCAGGTCCCTCGCCTTTGTCCCAGGGCATGGTCACCACCAGTGCTTCTTCCTCTTCCTCCTCCTCCAGGAAGTCTGCTGGGCTGGTCCACTGCCAAGCCTGGAGAGGGAGGATGGGGCCGAGGCTGTGGGCGGGGCCCTATTCCCCATCCATATAAGGATGGGGTGGACCAGGTCCCCACTGGCTAAATTCTCTAAAATCTTGAGACCAATTTGAGGATCCGTTGGAAGGACCCGTCCCGCATTTCTCTTTGGGAAATTGCCCCTGCTTGTCTCTAAGTTGATGTGGTCAGGCCTATGACCCTAGCCCAGCCAGTCAGATCACTCCAGGCCCCTGGTGTCTGCCACAGGCTCACGTGGGCATGTGATCCATGTTGGGCCAATCAGTGATGACCCTGAGAGTTTTGCTCCAGTCAATGGAGAAAATGGACATTCTCTTCCATGGGGGAAGGCCGAGTGACTGGGAGAGATGCCCGTAGGAAGGACAGCAACACAGAGAGATGGATTCCTAGTTCCTGCATCCAACCATGCCTAAAGCTCACCACCCTGGGATTTTTTTCCATCAGATTCCCATTGGGTTGAAGCCACTCTGAGTTCTGTTTCTGCTGCTAGGAAATGGCCCACAGGAGGTTCCTCTTTGGGCCTCTGCTTTCCTGTATGTAAAATAGGACAGAGTCCCTGCCTTAGTGGGTTGGGGGAGAATAAAACAAGCTAATTCATGACCGTTACTCAGCAGAGCCTTGGCCCAGAGTATGAACCCAATACACAGGACTTGGGATTAGGGGGAAAAACCTCTTACCTGCTTCCCCTGGCTTCCAGGAAACTCAACAGCAGTGCTGGCACGGGGTGTGGGCAGGGGTGGGCACATGTGCTGAAAGGCCCTGGGGAGTGAGGCAAGCCGGTCAGAGGAGCAGTGCTTCTGTCTGTTTTTTACTATTTCATTGTTCTGACTTATATTTTTCATCTTCATTAAGTTATAAAGGGAGTGAGGATATGGATTGGGGGAGGGGAGTGCAGGAATCTGACAGACGGGGGTCACATCTCAGCTCTGCCCCCACTGCTGGATACCCTGACCATCAGGGCCTCAGTTTCCTCATCTGTAAAATGGGCACAAATCCCTACTTGGTGTGAGCAGTTACTACTGTTACTATTATTATTGCTATTGTCAGGGGATCGTGTCAAGGAGAGGGTGCAAGTTACCTGTTCAGGCTGAGGTACACAAGGGCGCCCAGGAGGAGGATGCTCAGGAAGCTCCCCAGAGATATGAGGACAATGGACAAAATGGACAACTGGAAAACCTGGATTTCTTGGGGGCAGGAGAGCTTGGGTTAGGGGAAGGATACGTCCTGCCTCTAGTCAGGGAGGGAGCTGGGTAGGCTGGACCCTCCATCAACTCGCTGCTAAACCTAGCACACCATGGGCCCCACAATGCCTCAGTTTCCTCATCTGTGAAGTGGGAGACCAGGGGATCCACCTGCCCTGTGACTGCAGGATAAAGGCCTAGAACACACGAAGTGCTCAGAACTCTGAAGCTCCCCTGGACACAGGGTTGCCCACCCCACACCAAACCTGACTTATTGGTTCATTCTCTTGGGAACAGAATTCATTGCAAGGGCAACAGGCAGGGACCATGGCAGGAACAGGGATCGTTTCATCTCCAAATCTCTCACAGCCACACACCCTGACAATGGAACCCACCTCCTTATCTTTGTGTTGAGGAAAACGGACACTCATTCATTCATATGCATTCATTCACTTATTCAAAAAACAGTCCCCCTGCTCCCTCCTCTTCTCCAGGAGCCCCCAGTTGGGGGAGGCAGAGCCAGACACAGACACCTCCATGCACTCCCAAGGTGTCAGGTGTGGAGGAGGGGCAGTCACAGCTGCGGGGCACCCAGAAGGAAGCACAGAATGCTTCCTGGAGGAGGGAGCTTTTCGGCTCTGTTTTGAAGGATGAATAAGAGTTTGACAACAGGAGAACAAACATTCCAGGAGGAGGGGCCCTCATGATCAAGGCCACGGGAGTATGAGAGAAGGTTCAAGGGGGAAGCTATAGGAGACAAGGCTGATGGAGGCAGTAGGGGCAGATCAGGCTGGGACTTTCTCCAGAGGGCAACACATGGAGGGTGGGACTGCTCACAGATGCAGGTGGGATGAGGCAGTGCATGCTGAATACATACTCAAGCCCTGCCCCTGTCCCCCAACTCACCCATATGGAAGTGTCGGGGCTGGCTCCAGGCACCCTTCAGTGTTGCCGTGTCTGCTCGCACCTGCACGCTGTAGTTTGCACCAGCCCGTAAGCAACCTCGAAGGATGACCTGGGTCTCTGTGGCGTTCACGGACAGCTCTGCAGGGAAAAGGCAGCCATGGGTCCCTGGATCCCCTTCGCTCCTAGGAAGCCAGGCTCAGGTGGTGGGTTGTTCTGAGTCCCTCCCAGCTGGGATGTCACACCATGGGAATCAAGTTGCTGATACACCTGAGGGATTGCCATCTATGCGCCTGGCATATCATGAGCACTTGGCCAGTGCCCACGGGGAGTTCTCTGGGTGTCTAAAAGGGGCAGTCAAGACCCTTGAGTCCAACTCTCTTGTGTTATCGGGGGAAAACCAGGCCCAGAGAGGGGCAGTGAGGTGCCCAGGGTCACACAGCAAGGTGGAACTCAAGCCTAGACCCCTTCCTCCCCCACATACCAGACACCTGGTTGCTGTCTTTATTTTGGCAGCGGATGACATACTCCTTCAGGACGCCGGGGCAGGTGCTCAGCGGGGACGGCTTCCAGTCCACAGAGACAAAGTCCAGGCCACCTTTATTCACCGACACGTGCTGTGGGATCCCGGCCACCGAGGCTGCAGCCAGCACCATTGCCACAGTCAGCTCTAAAAGCACTGATTGAGCACTTCCAGCCCAGCACTGTCCAGGTAACCTTGGCCACAGAATCCCAGCTCCACCACTCAGGCCCTTTCACTTCCCTTCTTTGAACCTCAGTTTTCTTATCTATGAAATGGGGCAATGCCTCTCAGGGTATCGTACGAGTCAAGTGAGCTTACTCTACGTTTCCGGCTTCTGGCCAGGGCCCGACACACAGTAGGTGCCTCTAAATGCTTATTCCATCCTCCTGACCCCCAAGGCCACTGCTGAGTCCCCCGAGGATATACCGCCTGCAGGTTTGGGTCACTCACCATTGCCCCCAAAGTGGTAAGCAGACAAGAGGGTGGACCATGAGATGGGCTTCTCTGGGCGTGCAGAGGCGAAGATGATGATGTGGTAACATGTCGTCTGCTGCATTGCCCCAGACGCTTGGCTCCAGTGGTGGGTTACTGGAAGAATTAGCAAGGGCCAGGCCATTTAATAGTTCATGTTCCCACCTCTGCACCATTGCACTGGCTGTGCCATCTGCCAGGAACTCCCAGAGCACTCCTACTCATGCTTCAAAGTCCTTGCTACAATGTCCCCTCCTCCACGATCCCTTCCCTATGCCATCCCCAACCCATCCCTACCCTCTCCAACGCAGCCCTTATCCCACGGGGCAGGGGTATCTGTATCCAGCTCTCTCTCCCCAAGCTGGGAGCTCTTTGAGCGACAGGTTGAGGCTGAGGTTTCCCGGGTCCCCGGCCAGGCCCACGGCAAGAAGTGGGAGAATGAGAGCCTGCCTGGGCCGTATGGCACTTCCTCTTTTCCTCCAGAGACCTCATTAATTTGCCACCAGTATCTTGCTAGCTGCCACCTTCCCTGGCGAGGGTGAATGTTTAAGAAACACCCTGGAATGTGAGACTCATTACCCGCCTGGATATCACCTGCCCCGGGCTGAGTCCTGACACCACAGGTTCCCAGAGGGAGGCTTCAGCTTGCATGGGGGTGGAGGGTCTGAGTCTTGGGTTGTCACCACCTCTGTGTGATTCAAGCAAGTGGCAAGACCTCTCTGGGCCTCAAACACCATGTACAGTCCCTGTAGGTCTGAGCTGACCCAGAACTCTAATGGAGGACACAGAGTCAGATGGAAGGCAAGTGCCATCATGGTACCCAGTCCAGTAGGGTCCTGGTCTTTGGGCATAGTCAGGGTGCAGTTGGCAGCACTCCCGTCCTGGCCCTGGGGCTGCCACTCGATGCAGTACGTCAGACCCGAGGCCTGGGCTGGCCAACGCATAGTGGTCCCACTGGTCCTGACACTGATATTCAGAGCTCTTGGTTCTGGAAGGAGACAGAGAAGCACATCAGGACAGCTGCCTCAGTCTACCCACCGCAAGTCTCCCATAGACCCTCTCTACCTCCTCGCCCAGCTCTACCCCATAGGGCCTGGATTATTTCCCCACACTGAGGGCTGAAGAGTGGGGGACTGGGCACAGAGGGGACCAATGGGTGGTTTGAATGAGTTTACTCCTCCCCCAAACTGACCACAGCTTCCCTGCCAGTACGTCCCCGTCAATGCTCCCTGGACGGACACAATCCCTTGCTCCAGCAGATGCCTCGCCACTCTCGTCCGCCTCACCCATCAGTGGGTGGCACCTGACTGGAGCTTAGAAGGCAAGGATGTCCCGACTCAGTCCCCGGGGCACGTCTCCCCCATTCCCTAGAACAAGGGTTTCTGCAGCCACCTCAGAGAGTTAGGTGCTTCTTCCAATTCTGGAGACAATAACTACCATTTACTGAACACCAACTGTACGTGACAGGCCAGTGCCAAGCACTTTACAGACACCACTTGGCTAGGCAGTGGGACTATGATCACCCCAACAATACAGAAACTGAGGCTCAGAGAGAGAAAGCCACTAGCCCAATGTCATACAGTGAGGCCATGGCCCAAACCAAGCCAGAGGCTGGCAGACTCACTGCTGTGCCACCTTGGCAAGTGGCTTCACCTGTCTGAGCCTCGGTTGTCTCAGCTCTGAAATGGGCATCATCATAGCAGCCCTGCCCTTGCAGGATTGTTGGGTGTCCAGCAGGGCTGGGACCAGGTGAGATGAGCAAGGCACTCATCTCAGGCACAAAATTCAAGGAGGCGAGGAGAACTCAATCATCAAGAGAAACAATGCCTTAATGCAATTTTTAAAAAATCAAATTAATGCAAAAATATGTGATGAGCATTATTCATAATTGCAAAAATGTAGATCAGTGGATAAACAAATAAACAAAATGTGGCCCATCCTCACAATGGACTATTACTCAGTCATAAAAAGTACTGAGGCACTGACACACACTACAATATAGATGAACCTCGAAAACATGATGCTGAGTGAGAGAAGCCAGACACAAAAGGCCACATAGTGTGTGATCCCATTGATATGAAATGTCCAGAACAGGCAAATCCATAGAGACGGAAAGTAGATTCGTGGTTGCCAGGGGCCTGGGGGAGGGGGAACGGGAAGTGACTGCTCATGGGAATGAAGTTTCATTTGGGGGTGATAGAAACGTTCTGGAATTAGAGGTGGTGGTTGAACATTGTGAATTCACTAAATGCCATTGGATTGCACATATTAAAATGGTTAATTTTGCTAAGTGAATTTCACCTTGGAAAAAAATATATGTGTGTATACAGAGTCAAAAATGTGTACACGTTTTAAGAAAGGAAAAAACTATTAATATTGTGATACTCAATATATACCAATAATAAAGATAAATACAAGTCACGCTTGACTTCTGCAAGTACAAGAGGTGCTCAACGTGGTTACCGTCAGCGTCCAGACACTTCTGATTGCGGCAAACTACTGCTTGAGCAATGTTGACAAAAGTGTCCATCTGTATACATGTTTTTGGCACCCCCGGTACATACAAGATGTGCTCAAACACGGTGAATGTTTAAATTTAAAAAAAAATTATTACAGTAAAAGACACATTGCCATTAATGCCCTCTCAAAATATTCCCCCGGCTTGGAACACACTTATCCCACCGTTCTTGCCACTTTCTGAAGCAGTTCTGGAAATCCTCTTTCGTGAGTGTCTTTAGTTGCACTGTTGTGGCTGCCTCGATGTCCTGAATCGATTCAAAACGTTCACCTTTTCATGGCCATTTTGACTTTGGGGAAGAGCAAGAAGTCACACGGTGCCAGATCCGGTGAATAAGGTGGATGAGGACACACTGTAATGTTTTTATCTGACAGAAATTGCTGTACCAGAAGCCATCTGTGATCCGTTGTGATCAAAACATATGGTGAATGCTGCTGCCGAGTGCCAGCCACTGGAAAGGCAGGGATCTTCAATACAGGAAGCGGCGCATCAAAACTTAGCAACAGTGTGTGACAAGTTTCAACTTGTTTGCTGCTGTCGGTTGGGTTTCAGCTACGGTTGAGAGAAGTTGTGTTTTAAAGTGTGCCATAAATCATCCTCCATCATGACAACGTTCTGTGTCACATATCGCTTCTGGTGTATGGCAATTTCTGTTAAATAAAAACATTGCAGTGTGTCCTCATCCACCTTATTCACCAGACCTGGTACCATACAACTTCTGGCTCTTCCCCAAAGTCAAAATGATTCAGGACATCAAGGCAGCCAAGACACTGCAACTAAAGACACGAAAGAGGACTTCCAGAACTGCTTCGGAAAGTGGCAAGAATGATGGGATAAGTGTGTTCAAAGCGAGGGAGAGTATTTTGAAGGGGATTAATGGCAATGTGTCGTTTAATGTAATAAATATTTTTATTTTAAACATTCACCATAGTTTTGATCACACCTCGTATGTATATACATAATTATAAATCTTTTATATTTTATATGTAAATACATGTATATATTTAATATATGTGTATATGTGTATATATATATATATATATTGAACAAAATATCAAGATTTTAAATGAAGATAGGATCAACTCTGTACTTGCGTGATCCTGCCTCACTCGCCACATCCTTTTCCTGGCCCATGTCCCAATAAAACTTTATTTATAAAACAGGCAGTTGGCTTTGGTTGCAGTTTGCAGTGAGAATTTTTAAAAATATTGCATTAAAATATTATGTATCCTGATTACTGACTTTTGATACACCCCTAAATTAGACACCCCCTTAAATTTTTGTGCCTCGCCCACTTCCCCCTAGTCTAGCTGAGGCTCAGAGTAGGTGCTCGCCTCCGAGGGGACCTCCCATAGCCCTCCCCAACCGGAGGAGGCACCTGTGTGTGTGTCGGCAGGAATATGCAATGACTGGTTGGGGCCTGGGCCGAAGCGATTACAGGAGAAGACAGTCAGGTTGTAGGCAGCACCCGAGAGGTGAAGCGTTTTTCTGAAGCGCATGGTCTTTGTGGCCTGGGCCTTACAGGGGCAGGACAGCATGTGCAGGTGGAGGTGGTAGGTCACCTCTGCGCCAGACTTGGGCCCACGGCAGCCTTCTGGAAGCTGGAGCTGGGGCCGCTGTCATGAATGGGAGAGATGGTTTATGGGGACCTGAACATGCTCATTGTCCCCGTGGGCTGACATCAGGGCACAGCCCATGAACTCAGACTCATCCACAGGCCACAGCCAATGACATGCACCAAAGATTTTTCAAATAATAAACCCCAGTGCTGGCAAGTGTGTGCTCCAGTGCGTGTTGGGGTTTTTTTAGGGCGGGGCAGGGGGTTGGCGTAATTTTACCACAATGTAAAGAAAAATCTGAAAACAACTCTTGGAATTATTTCCGAGCAGATAGGCACGTGGGCAGGAGGAGGCCCCCGCTGGCAGGGCTAGGGACAAATGCTGACAGTCACCCCACCCTCTCCCTCCACCTGGGCCACATCTCTACTCCAGAGCTGCCCAGGCTCCAGCTTCCTGTGTCCTTTGGGAAAATATCTTCATGACACAGTCACTTTCACCTGTCAACTCCTTGTGCAGTTTTAAAAGAATAAAACCCACCAAACGAATTGGAAAAAGGAACATTGAGAAATGTTTTCTTTTTAGATTATGGATTCACCCCAATTTACAAAGTGAAACTTTCTCACTGCCACCTGTCACTAATTTTCACTAATTTCTCCCGCTGCCTTACTTTGAACCCTTGTCACCTTGTTTCTAACACTTGTTGCCTTAGTTCTACTGAGAGCCAGGAAAAAAGTTTTCCATCTTTGGATCCAGTGACTTCAAATTTTTTCTAATAAAAGGAATTCAAATGACAGGAAACTTTGGAAGTGAAGGAGCTTCCCTGTAGACTTATTGTGATGGCCCACTGGGGACCTGGCTGGGTCAGTTATGGTGAAGCCAGCGGGTGAACGACATCATGGTTTTATCCCTGACTCAAGCAACAAATTTTCCCTCTGTGCCTCAGTTTCCTTCTCTGTAAAATGGGTTTAATTAGACTGTACTAATGGGTTGTTTCGGAGACTTCAAAGAAATCATCTCCCATCCAGACCAACACAAATGACCCGTTCCTAGCCTTCCAGCATTCACCAGAGCCCCCCGCCCTACAATCTGTTCCCCTGATGGTAGCCAGCGGGAGCCTGTGAACACCCGAGTCCAGCCATGTCCCTCCTCTGTACACACACCCTCCATGGTTCCCCATCCCCTGTAGAGTTAAACCCACGGCCCTCCCTGTCCCTGCACCTACACGTCTTGTCTCCCTCCATCTCCCGCTCACACACCGCGGCTCCAGCCTCTGGTCTCTTCCCCCCGTTCCCAGGCCACCGCACAGCCTTGCCAGATAGGTCCATTACCTGCACCTGCAGGGTCACTCGCCTCGTCCCATTTGAGGCAAGCGGCTCCACCGAGAACCTCACCTCGGGCTGTGGGGGGGTTCCTGCCATGAGACAGCAAGACAGTGACATTAGAGGGGATGGAGGTGCCCTTCCTCACAACCTCCTTCAGACCTTGGGTGGGGCATGGGGACCTTTTCTTCCCTCCCATGAGACACAGGATTCCATGGGTTCTTAAATACTTTTCCAAATCTGAAAACATAGATATGTTCCACAACATGAATATACTTAATGCGATGGAACTGTACACTGAAGAATGGGTCACATGGTGCGTTTTAAGTTATGCGTTTTTGACCACAATGTAAAGAAAAATCTGAAAACAACTCTTGGAGTTATTTCCGAGCAGATAGGCACGTGGGCAGGAGGAGGCCCCAGCTGGCAGGGCTGGGGACAAATGCTGACAGTCACCCTACCCCTCCCTCCACCTGGGCCGCATCTCCACTCCAGAGCTGCCCAGGCCCCAGCTTCCTGTGTCATTCGGGAAAATATCTTCATGACACAGTCACTTTCACCTGTCAACTCCTTGTGCAGCTTTAAAAGAATAAAACCCACCAAACAAATTGGAAAATGGAAGATTGAGAAATGTTTTCTTTTTAGATAATGGATTCACCCCAATTTACAAAGTGAAACTTTCTCACCGCCACCTGTCACTAATTTTCACTAATTTCTCCCGCTGCCTTATTTTGAACACCTGTCACCCTGTTTCTAACGCTTGTTGCCTTCGTTCTAATACCCTCTGTCCCCATTCCCGTAGCTCTGGGCACTCTCACCAGGGGGGACACACACAGGGCGGCTCCAGCTGCTCCAGGGACTTGCTGGGGCGCCTGGCCTGGGCCGCTGCCGTCTCCGTAGCTGGAATTCCTGGGCTGTGTCTATCTCCAGGGGGCAGAGGCATGACTCTGGGGGAAAAACAGGTCAAACGCCAGGCCAAGGGGCTGTCCTATACTTGGGAATGCATAGGGCATGGCACTGGTCACTTAGCTGTTGTGCACTTATTGAGTGCTAACTGTATGCATGCGCGTACTAAGAGCCAACTGTGTGTGGGCCCTGAGGACATGGCAAGAATAGGCCAGGGCATGTCCTCTTGGGGCCTCAAGGATCACCCTCTTCTTCCCCTTTCCCAGGTTTGAGTCACAGCAAGGCCGTCTTTTGGAATGTGACTTTGGCCTATGGCCTCTCACCCCCCAAGCCTTGATTTCCTCACCTGTGAAGTGGGAATAATCCATTACTGAACTACAAGGTGGGACAACGGCCACACAAAGAATTTAGCACTGGCCTGGCACACAGTAGGTGCTCAGTTAATGCGAACTTGCTGCAGCTGTTGCCCTTACCACTATTATTCTCACCGAAGTCAGCATCATCCTGATGTTCGCAGTCGCCCTAGGATGAGACCATATTTATATATTGTTTTACATTTTGGTGTTGAAAAAAATCTTGGCTCTTGAAATGTTAAGCAATTATTTTACTAAGTGTAACGTGGAATCCTGGACTGGATCCAAGAGCAAAAAGAGGACCTTCTGGGGAAGGCGGGGGGCATCCAATAACCTCTGGAGTTTGGTTCATAGTGATGTATCCTGTTCATCTCAGTTGGGGATATAAGATGTTATTAATACTGAGAGGGAAGCCGGGGGGACGGTTCTATGGGAGCTCTTTGTATTTCTCTGTAACTCTTCTGAAAATCTAGGATTATTCCAAAATTAAACATTTATTTAAAAGAATTATTTTCGTAGGCAACATTTATTTTATAATTTCCTAAAAACTTATTTTAGGAGGCAAAACCTGTTTGTAGTGTTGGGGATCAGGAGAGCCCAGACCCAGCCTGCTCCACGCTCCCCGTGTGACCCTGAGACGTCCCCGACATCCTGAGCCTCAGTTTCCTCATCTATAAAGGGGGCTGAGAGAGTCTGTGCTTAAGGGACTGGAAATAAAAGATACAGAGAGGTCCCATGTGATGGGCCACTGATTACTCTGAACCCATTCACCTGATGGGAAACTGAGACTCAGGGAGGGACCCAACATTTGGAGCAATGGAGGGGCTGGAGCTAAGGCAATCCCTGCCCTTGTGACGCTGCCAGTCTGAGGGAGGAGAAGATTGGCCGCAATTCAGAGGCTGGGGGTTTCTCCCTCAAACCGGGGACTCCTTAGGGACTGGGGCAAGGCTGAGGTTTCTTGCAGGTGTAGGCTTATCTGTCTGGGGCAGTGGGGAAACAGAGCAGGGAAAAGACAGTAGCTGAAGAATGAATAAAGGTCCAAAGGAGACATACAGATGGCCAGCAGGTACATGAGAAGATGCTCGACATCACCAATCATTAGGGAAATGCAAATCAAAACCACAGTGAGGTACCAGCTCACACCTGTTTGAATGGGTATCATCAAAGAGGCAAGCGATGATAAATGCAGGCGAGGATGTGGAGAAAAGGGAACGCTCGCACACTGTTGGTGGGATTGTAAATTTATGCAGCCACTATGGAAAACAGCATGGAGGTTCCTCAGAAAATTAAAAATAGAACTACCTTATGACCCAGTGACTCCACTCCTGGGAATTTATCTGAAGGAAGCAAAAACACTAACTCGAAAAGACATATGTATCTCTATGTTCATTGCAACATTATTTACAATAACTAAGACATGGAAACAACCAAGGTGTCCATAGATGGATGAATGGATAAAGAACATGTAATATATGTACATACAATGAAATATTATTCAGCCATAAGAAGAAGGAAATCTTGCTATTTGTAGCATCACGGATGAACCTTGAGGGCATTATGCTGAGATAAGTCAAACCGACAAAGACAAATACTATATGATCTCACTTATATGTGGAATCTAAAAAAACAAAACAAACAAACAAAAACTCATAGATACAGAGAACAGATTCATTGTTGCCAGAGGCGGAGAGTTGGGGGTGGGGGATATGCAAAATGGGTGAGGGTGGTTAAAAGATACAAACTTCCAGTTATAAATAAATAAGTCATGGGGATGTAACGCAAATGGTCACTATAGTTAATAATACTGTGTTGCTATTGAAAGTTGCTACCAGAGTAGACCTTAAAAGTTTTCATCACAAGAAAAAAAATCTGTAACTATGTCTGGTGTTGGAAGTTAACTAGACTTATTGTGGTGATCATTTTGCAATATGTACAAATATTGAATCATCATGTCATACACCTGGAACTAATGTCATATGTCAATTGCATCTGAATTTAAAAAAAAGAAGGGAGGGAGGAAGGAATGGGTGAAAGGGCAGCTTCCTGGAGTAGGTGGCCCTTGAGCTGGATCCTGAGGATGGGCTGTATTCACATGTGCTCAGGTGGAGAAGGGGGCAAGCAGGTAGAGAAAACTTCATGTGCAAAGGCAAGGAGGCTGGAAATCTAGGGCGTGGGTACGACGGCCATTCCAGGAGGGTGCCAGAGGACACATGAGGCAAGTGAGGGCCCCTAGGGCTGGCTTTGGCGGGAGAGGTCTGTGCCCACTCCTGACCTGGGGAATAAACTCACCAATTTCCACGGGCTGCCAGGTGTCCGGTGCCGGAACTGCAGCTCAGCGCCAAACTGGCGGGCTGGGGTCTCCCACTCCATGAGCAGCTGCCCTGCTGACATTGACACCTTGATGTCTCCTGATGGAGGAGGGTCGTATTTAACTGGAAACAAAGAGGGGGGTTGGAAGGGGAAGCCGGCATGCGTGTGAGTTTTTGGTCCTGAAAATCCCATAACATCTGCCCAGACCCCTCCCAGCCAGGGTAGGCAACTGAGTCCCCCAAACATGAATCAGGGACACCCTTGCAGGTCCCACGTAAGCCTGGGATTCTATGGGTCAAAGAGTCAAAATTTAGACACAGGATCCTGTTAGTGAAGCGATCTTTAAAATATTAATACGCATCACTGGCAAGGTTGTGGTGAGACAGGCACTTTTGTCAATTGCTGACAAGAGGGTAATTCATGGATTCTATTTTTCTAAAGGACTAGTAGGGAAATCTTACTCATTTTTTAGCCTCACTTCAAGCAACCTGATCTAAGGAGAGGTATCTATCATTCTTTCTGCATCTTGGCGTTCCATGCCTGATTCTACCTCAGGGCCTTTGTACTTGCTGTGAAACACACTTCCCAGCCTGGAACACACTTCCCCACCTTTCTTCCTGCCGTATTCATTTTTATCTTTCAGGACTCAGCTTGCGCTGGAGGCCTCCCTTGACCTCCCAGCAGTGTCTCATCATGTATAGTGATCACATCTCGTCCATCAGCCCCACTTGAATTTGGGTTCCATGAAGGCAGAGGCAGGGCTGGGATTAGGGTGAGGTGTGTGCGGCAAGGTTGTACAAACACAGGGTCAGATCCTATCTTTATTTAAAATGTTGATACGTTGTTCATCATGGATATTTTTGCATTAATTTTGAATTTTAAAAATATTGCCTTACAATGTTGCTTATGTTGACAACTGAGGGGTTTTTTGGCACCACCTTAAAATTTTGTACCCAAGGTGGTGCCTCGCTCACTTCACTCTAGTCCCACCCAGCCTTAGGCTGTGACCTCTGTTGACCTTGCCGCTGGCCCCTATGGCTCAGCATGGTACACGGGTAGTGGCTCAACGACTACATACTAAATGCATGTTGTTGACTCATAAAAACAGAGTTTAAAGACCCAACAGGGTCCTGGCACCATTGCAGTGTCAGGGACAAACCAGAAGCAACCTGAGTGTCCAGCAGTAGGAGATAGGTAAGGAGACCATGAAAGACTCTGCCAAGTCACACAACGGTGTCTGATGTGTGAATAGCTGGAATTTTCAAGCACTTTGCCCAGGGCTAAGAATCCCCCCAGATCTAGGCTTGGGGACCAGAGACAGCTCTGCGTGAGGAAAAGGGAGAGTGGAGGAGAAGGAGAACAGGGTGCTGACCGGAGTGGTAGAGATTCAGGGTAATCTCAGGCGACTTCTCCGTCCGGTTGGTGACCCAAGATTCCACCCAGAGTGTGACAGTGTGGAGCACAGATATACCATCCTGGTCGGAGAACTGCAGCTTGGTGGCTGAGCCTACAGCGAAGTAGCAGCAGCGCCCAGGCCTGAGGCTGAGGGAAGAAGTGGTGCTGAATCTGAGGTCCTAGTGGACCCCATAACGTCTCAGCAGCCACAGCAGACAGTGTGCAACACATCCCTGCATCCTTCTTTGCCGCTTTGACTCCCCTCCCCAGCCTGGGGGTTTGGGGGGATCAACCTAGGACTGAGCAGCTTGGGAGACCCCAAGTCTTCCAACATGAGCTGTCACAGAGGGAAGGAAGAAATGAATGGATGGATGAATGGATGAATGAATAAGGGAGAGGGTGAGGACGAAGGAAGGACTAGAGGGACCCTGACGGCTGCCCAACCGGGATGTCCACCCATGTTGAATCTCCCACAACACAGACTTCCGCCCTCCCTGCTCACTTGAGAAACCGAGGCCAAGGAAGAGGCAAAGACCAGCCCTAGGCTGTAAAGTCAGGAGTATGGGGTCAGGAGCAACAGCAGCACAGTGGGTGAATGTTTGGGGTCTGGGAAGGGGTCCTCACCAGCACCTCAGGAAGTGGCTGACCCCGGCTGCAGGGCCGTCATACTCCCAGGAGCATTCAAAATCGGCATCAAATATCCGGTAGCAGCTCAGGTCTCTGGGGCCCGAGGCTGAGCCTGGAGGCGATCCTGGAGGTTTGAGAACAGATCAGAATAGGGGAGGAGGCTCCGTGTTGACACATCCTTGGCATGAATCTTCGTGACACTGATGTCATCTGGTGTCACTGCTGCATGAATGGCTCCCAGGACCCTGCTGTGCCCTTCCCACCTGTCTCTGGCCATCTCCCCTGTTCCCCCTGCTGCAGCCACACCAGCCTCCTCATGGGTCCTCAAACACATCAGACTTACTCCTACCTCAGGGCCTTTGCTCTGCCCTTCCCCCAGATCTTGACATTCTAGTTTCTTCTTCAGCGTCACCTCCCCCACCAGCAGCCAACCGGAAGCAGCCCCCTCCCTCTCCATCCTCCACCCTGCTCTGTGCATATCATTACAGGCAGTGTATGCATTTATTTATCTGTTGTCCACTTCCCGCACGCAGCTGTGACCCCAGGAGGACAGTTGAGCTTACAGCTGATTCCTTCATGGCTAGGACTGAGTGTGCACATAGTAGGTGCTCAGTAAATAGTTCTTGAACAAAAGAATGGAAGATGTGCCTGCTCAGTGGCAGACCCTTAGTAGAGCATTACAGGCCTAAAGGTTCCCGCAGGTCTGCCTGGGGCGGGGGATTCAAACTTCAAAATATTTAACAGCTACTTAGCCCCATGTGTTGACTAATCTGAACAGCTACAGCCACCATTCCTGTGACCCTGCTAGGGAGAAGGCCAGGCTCAGAGAGGGTGACCACTCCAGGACATAGGAGCTTGGGTGGGCGCTCCCAAGACCCCAGGTGGGCCCAAATCTTTGGCTGGGCAGGAGGAAACTGAGGGAGGAACCGCTAGGAACTCATCAATCAGAGCCCAGCACAACCCCCCCCCACACACACACACAGTGCGGAGCTGCCCCAACCTGAATCTGCATCCAGATACGGTGGGTCCTGAAAGCAGCATCTACTGGTACCACAGGCCTCGGCTGTAAAGATAATGAAGAGATAATGACAGTCCCACCTTTCACTGCTTGGGGAATGGGGCTCAGACTGGGGATTGGAGAAGTGACCATCCACCTGCCCACCCACTTTCCCACCGATGCACCCACCTACTCATCCATCCATCCATCCATCCATCCACCCACATCAACCTCTGGGGCTGCTCCTTCACAGCAATCCAGGGTCTACTGAACCCTTCTCTGTCACTGGTCTCCAGCCCTGCCTGACACCCAAAGGCCCTGAAACCTTGTTAATCCCCAGTTTACAGAGAGGGAAACTGAGGCACAGAGAGGCAAAAGTTTACACAGCAGCAACAGCAGAGCTGGGGTGAGAGTCCGAACCCATCCATCCACAGGAAGCTGGGCCCCTTCCACCCAATTCTACAAGATGGAGGGAGAATATATATATATATATATATATATATATATATAATACTATGTTAGATATATCTATCATATACATATGTGCTCATTATCCCTTCCTTAACAATTTCTCATTGAACTCTGGGAGGTGGGAAAGATTCAAAGATCCAGCTCATTCCATATGAGACAAAATCAAGACCAGAAGGGAGATGTCCAAATCTGACCCCAGAAGCCATGATCACTGATTATCCATTTGACAGAGAGAGAAAGACAGGCACAGAGACACAAAACCAACTCAGGAACTGGGTCTGGGGCCCTCCACACACATGCCCCCCAGAAAAAAAAGCCATAGTGCCAGGATGGGGGACTCACCGCCCTGCTCAGGGAGCAGGAGGAGGAGGAGAGGGACCAGCCTGGCCACCGGCTGCCCCATTGGGTCCACGCAGAGGCCGTGGCCCCAGACGAACTTCTGAGCTGCCAGTGAGGCCCCAAGTGCCCTGTCCATGCCCCAGAACACGTTGAAGCTGAGCAAGAAAGAAGACCAAAGAGATTTAAAAAAAAAAAAAAAAATGTTAGGTTTCATGGCCCCTCCTGGGCAAGTCAAAGTGAAAGAGAAACCCAGGAAGTCAGCTCGGTGGTAGTCATCTACCTCATCTCAGCCACAAATGCACCCACGGGACAAGTCAGACCAAGGCCCCAGGTCTGAGGTTCTGCTCTGCTGGCCCCAGACCCAAGCTGGACACCGGGAACCATCCCCTTGGGTGGCCTGGGGCTTTGCGCTCTTGGCTGAGTCTCTAGCCCTCTGAGACTCAGGAGCTCCTTGGATCCTCCCAACAAACTGTTATGAGGTGCTTGCTGTATGCTAAGCCCCACAAAATTCCCACCTCCCCATTTCCCAAACTCCAGCCTCAGGACACCCTGGGTCCTGGCTCCTAAAGAGTCTCCTGGCTTCCTTTAGACTCAAATTAGTCTTATCTCTGTTTCTCAGCCTCTGGGGGTCTCAATGTCTCCCCCTCTCTCCCCACCATCAACAAAGGCCCAAAATGTCCATGGAGAAGATGCATGTTACAATGTGGATGAACCTCAAAACCATGATGCTGAGTGAGAGAAGCCAGATACAAAACACCACATGGTGCAATGTCCGGAACAGGCAAATCCATAGAGACAGAAAGCAGATTAGTGGTTGTCAGGGGCTAGGGAGGGGGATGGGGAGTGACTGCTCATGAGGATGGGGGTGTCCTTTTGGGTGATGAAATGTTCTGGAACTAGACAGAAGTGCTGATTGCACAACATAGTGAATGTGCTAAATACCACTGAATTGTACATTTTTCAATGGTTCATTTCATGTTATGTGAGTTTCACCTAAAAAAAATGTTCCTGGGACTGAGGAGCAGGGTGAAGGTCTCTGCTGGGAGAGAGCATGTGGGGAAACTGAGGCCCAGGTGGGTGGGCAGGAGACCCCTCCTCTGAACAGATGCAGGCTCCCAATCTGGAGGGGGTAGCTGGGCCACTCAGGGTCAGGCGTTCAGCAGGCCATGAGGTCAGAGCCACGGGAACAAAGAGGTAGTGTTCCAAGCCTGGCACAGTGGGGACGGGGACCCTGTGACCCCACACAGAGTAGCCTTCACCAGCAGCACAGCAGGGCCCAGGCCAGGTCAGGGGGTGGACTAGGTTTCAGGTCTGCTGTGTGAGGCCTTGGGAAAGGGTAGAGTCAGAGACAGAGATTGAGAGAAACATAAAGAAAGATGGAAGAGTTGGTTGGAGACAGGGGCAAACCTATGGCCCCCTCTCAGTGATCCTAAGACCTCCCACCCCAGGAGATGCCATCATGTACCCCATTTCACAGATGGTGAAACTGAGCCCAGAGGCGCCTTGACCACTTGAGGCCTGGGCTGGAGATGAGATGGATTCAAACCCTGAGACAGCCCTCCAGTAGGGCCAAGATTTGCCTCTTTAGGAATAAGGCCCCTGACCCAGGACTACCCCCCACCTCCCACCTCACAGAGGTTGGGTTGGGAGGCCAGGCCTCAGCTTCCCTAGCTGCACGATGAGCTGTAGTGAGGGTAAGGAAATGGTGGACGCTGCCCACTAGAGAGCCAGTCTGATAGTCACTGTTTTGGGAGCCCCCTCAGTGGCTTCTGCTCTTGTCACACCTCTTTCCCATCCCCCCAACATCAGAGCAGCGGCTGGAAAAACACTGAGGGAGGGAGAGAGGTGGGGGGCTGCCTCCCTGAGGGTTGGGTGCAGGGAAGGGCAGAGTCTGGGGGTGTTCCAAAGGGCAGCAGGGAGGGTTGCCCAGAGAAAGGAGCTTTTGATTTATGGAATTACAAGGTTTTCCCGTCAGAAGGCACAGCAGAGGCAAAAGGCAGGGAACACGCTTTGGGGAACACCAAGATG
The DNA here is from genome assembly GCF_004115265.2 of Rhinolophus ferrumequinum. Taxonomy (NCBI): domain Eukaryota; kingdom Metazoa; phylum Chordata; class Mammalia; order Chiroptera; family Rhinolophidae; genus Rhinolophus; species Rhinolophus ferrumequinum. Next base: position 50,971,350 of record NC_046301.1, read on the forward strand.
AACATGGCAGAGCTTGAGATGAAGGTGGGTCAGAGCCTTGAGTGCCAGGTGAGGGGCTGGCTTTCATCCAAGGGCACCGGAGAGCCATGGTGGGTGTGTGGGCAGGACCCCAGCCACACATGAGGCAGTGTTTCTACTCTTATCAAAATCATAGTCCAAGGCTCAGCCTGAGGTTCACTGCAGCGGACCTACCCTGTGCAAAGTCTTTGCACACCGACCTCCCTTGCCCCGCCTGCTGCCTATGCCAGGAAGCCCCGCTGGGGCCCTTTTTGGCTCCTCCTAGCTGACCTAGAAGCACAACTGGGATACACCCTCAGGGCTGCCCCATTTTCAGATGCCCCACAAACTGAGGGGAGGGGGAGTCAGGAAGGATCGGGTTACAGGCCCCCCCTCTATCCCCCTCCCCCGGAAATCGGAAATCGGAAATGGTGACAGGAGGAACCACAGAACTACCCCACCCCCTCTGCCTCCGTTTTCTTCTCCAGGAGAGGGAACTTCAGTCTGAGGGTTAAGCTTACTTATCTCTGTGTGGGCAAGAAACCCTGGTGGTCCTGAGGAACATCTGAGGAGGATGTTAAAGGATGAGTAAGAGTTTGCAAGGAGAAAATCTATTAGTTTATTTAACAAACATTAATAGTAAGAACATGTTTTATTCATTCAACCAGGACTTTCTGATGCCTGCAGAGAATCATTTGAGGAAATTTTAAAGAATACATAGGTTACCAAGGAAAAAATTCATTCATTCATTCAACAATCACACTCCTTCATGCCCCTTATGGAGACATCTGAGGAGAGAGTTTTGATAAATGTGTAGAAGTTCACAAGAAAGAAATCTATTTATTCCTTCAATAAATGTTTTCTGACGTTTCTCAAAGAGAATATGAAGTGGATTTTGAAGGATCCATAGGATTTTGAAGGATACACCATGGAAAAATTGCATTAATTCAGTCATTCAGTCAGTCAATAATGCTCCCTGTTGCCCATTGAAGGGGTCATTTTGGAAGGAAGTCTCCAGATGAAGCAGAGGCATTTGAGATCTCTCTAGTTACTCCCCTTTCGGTAGCTCTCCATTTGTCCAGCCCAACTACCTCTGATTCAGAGAACCTCTGTTCCCCAGGATTCCAGCCAAAGTCCCAGGGAAGACTCTGATTGGCTGAGCTTGAGTCACATGTTCACCTTGAACCAATCACGGTGGCTGAGGTGAATAAAACCTCTAGGTCCCATGTAGACCCCAGTCTGGACTAAAGGAAACCTTTTAGGCAGAACTAGCCAGAGACAGAATATTTGGCCATTATAGAGCCTCCCATCACCTGGAGTATGCAAGCCACAATCTGAAGTCCAGTTAGGGTAGAGTCACCAGATAAAACACAGGATACCTAGTTAAATTAGAAATTCAGATAACACATACATTTTTAGCACAACTGTGTGCCAAGTATTGCACAGGACATATACAGCAAAATTATTCATTGTTTATCTAAAATTAAATTTAACTGGTGGCTGTATTAGTTAGCTAGGGCTGACATAACAAAGTTTCAAAGACTAAGTGGCTTCAACAGAGATTTATTTCCTTATAGTTCTGAAGGCTGGAATTCCAAGATCAAGGTGTTGGCAGGTCTGTTTTCGTCTGGAGTCTCTCTCCTTGGCTTGTAGACATCTGTCTTCTCCCTGTGTCTTTATATGGTCGTCCCTCTGTGCATGTCTGTATCCTAATCTCCTCTTCTTATAAAGACACCAGTCATGTTGGATTAGGATACACCCGCATGACCTCATTTTACTTTAATTACCTCTTTAAAGTTCCTATCTCCAAATACAGTCACATTCTGAGGTCCTGGGGATGAGGATTTCAACATATGAATTTTGGGGGAACACAATTCAGCCCATAACAGTGGCTGTTTTGGAAAACAGACTGGCAGTTCTTGAAAAAGTTAAAAAAAAAAATAGAGTTACCACACAACCCAGGAATTCACTCCTAGGTATATGCCCAGGAGAATTGAAAGCAATGTACCCACAATAACTTGTATATGAATGTTTATAGCAGCCAAAACAGCCAAACTAGTCACAAGAGCCAAAAAGTAGAAATAACCCAAATGTCCATTAACAGATGAATGCATAAAGAAGTGGTACATCTATACAGGAATATTATTTGGCGATAAAAAGGAATGAAGTGCTGGCATTTACTATAATGCAGATGAATCTTGAAAACATTATGCTAAGTAAAAGGAGCCAGACACAAAAGGTCACATGTTCTATGATCCCATTTATATGAAATGTCCAGATCAGGCAAATCCATAGAGACAGAAAGCAGATTGGTGGTTGCCAGGGGTTGAGGGAGGGGAAAAGGGAAGTGACTGCTCATGGGTACAGAGTTTCTTTTGGGGATGATGAAAATGTTCTGGAATTAGTGGTGATGGTTGCACAACTCTGTGAATATGCTAAAAACCACTGAATTGTACACTTTAAAAGAATTTTATGTATGTGAATTATACGTCAACTTTAAAATGTTTATGAGAAAAACAAGTTTTACCTGGCACTCTTGTATTTTTATGTGCTCAATCTGACCACAGTAACTTGGTGGGAACTACAGGACCTCACAGGCAATTGGAGGGATGACTTTCCCTCCAATTGTGTTAAAATATTATTTATGTTATTTATCTTGATTACTGAGTTTGGTGGGGGCACTTAAATTTTTCACGAAAGTGCGTCCCTCACTCACTTCACCCGAGAACCGGCCTTGTGTGTCCTGGGCACGTAAATTAACCTCTCTGAGCCTCAGTTCCTTCATCTGCAAAATGGGGATGATAATGCTCCCTTCCTTCTTAGAGGATTCATTTAAAAATGTTTACTTCTAGACTCCGGACGGGTTGGGGCGGGGCCTGGAAGGGCGGGGCCTGGAAGGGCGGAGCCGGCTCGCCCAATGGGGGGCGGGGCCTGCCAGGAGGGCTCCCGAGAGGGGCGGGTCAGGTCTCATCAGCTGACTGGATTGGCCAATGGTGGTGCCTGGCAGGCTGGGGCGGGGCCAGGGCGGGGCCGGGGCAGGGCCGGCGGCAAGGAATAGCGGGCCATGGACGAGCCGAGCCTCCTGCGGCGCCGCGGGCTCCAGGTGAGGCCCCTGCAAGGGCGCTGCATAGTTGACCTGGCCTGGGGGTGGGGGGCGGGGCCTCGGGGTGCCAGGGGAAACTGAAGCAGAGGGCCGGGCGCTCTTCGGTCGCTCCCTATTGCCCAACCGCTTCTCAAAGTGCTTTTCGTCTGGTGGGAAGGAGGTATGCCCCGTTTGACATATGGGGACACTGAGGCTGCAAGCGCTAGCGTGAGAGAAAGAGGCCGAGGGTTTCACCTTCCCCACCAGCTGCTCTAATCATAATATGAGCAATAGCAGCCCTTGAGCGCTCACCATATGTTCACCATATGTATTAATCCCATTAGAGTGATATACTAATATTAATTAATGGATAGCAAAATCTGCCTCGTGCCTTCGCTGCACCACTGCGCCCCTGCCTCCGCTCATCCCTAAAACGAGCCGGGGAGGTTCGGGCTGTCCAGGCGCCCATTTGTCAGATGAGGGAACTGGTCCGGGAAAGTCACTAACCAAGATCGCCCAGCGGGGATTTAACCCAGTGTCTTTAACTAGCTGTCTCAGGGCATATGCCACTGATCACTGGCTATGTGGGAGGCGGGCGGCTGGAGGCACCTTCGCTTCTCCGGGCCTCAGTTTCACCTTGCGCTATCAGGGCGCCCCTTTTCTAACTCTGGCTGGTGTTCAGGAAGTTGCGCAGAGGTCGACGTTCCAACCCATGCAGGGGCCTTGTGACCCCCGACTGTAACTCCTTTGACCTCTCTGGGAATTAAGAGGATCAAGCCATTTCCCTCTGGGGCTGAGACCACACCCTCACGAAGCCACCAGGTTGCAGTTGGGGAACCTGGAATTTGTCTTTGACCCAACAAACATTTATTGAGTGCCAGCTGTGTGCCTGGCTCTGCAGAGGCAGCGGAGTGTTCCCCACCCACTTGAGCCCTCCTTCTAGACCTCCCAGTGGTCAGCTCAGAGGGAAGCTCAGGCACACCTGGAGAGTGCGAGGGAACCAAGCCTTGGGGCAGAGCGGGCAGCGGCTGGTGGTGGGCAGGGGGTAGGTATTTGGAGAAACCAAAGAGGCTGAGAACCTAGAAAGGACAGAGGCAAGAGGGTGCTGAGGCTGGCCAGGGACGGGGAAGACGGGTCTTGAACCCTGGCTGCTGTGGGACTGCGAACTCTGCCAAAGGTGATGCGAAGGTGTGTGTGTGTGTGTGTGTGTGTGTGTGTGTGTGTGTGTGTGTGTGGTGTTAGGGGCATTCAGGGAAGGCTCCAGCAGAGCTGCAGGGCAGAGATGCCTGAGAGCGTGGCAGGGGATAGGGGCGGAAGGGGAGCCTAAAGGAGGGGATGGGGCAGGGCTGGTGAGCAGTGGGATGTTGTGAAGGGACAGACCCCGCCTGAAGCCCTGTTAAGACTCGAGCCTGTCCCCCCCCCACTCGCCCGCGGCCTCTTAAAATAGAGAAACCGCCTTTGGGTAGGCGAGTGGGGGCGCTGCTGATGTCAGAAGTGGGGACCCGTTCCAGGGAAAGAAGGCACCCATTCCCTGATGATTCCCATGTTACAAAACGGGAAACTGAGTCTCAGAGCAGCATAGCCACTGTCCAGGACAGCGTGTAGGTGATAGAACCGGGATTTGAATCCAGGCACGTTTTGCTTTCCTTCCAGAGCAATCCTACCCTGAAAGACCTCCAGCCAAGGAGGTGGAGGGATGAGGAGGGATAGCCCACATGCGTGAAAGCACAGCATGTGCAAAAAGGCCCAGAGACAGGAAACCATATGTGTTTTATGAGGAAACTAGAAGCCATTTCTTAGTGGTAGAGCTGACTGTGTGAGAGGGGACTGTTTCCAATGCCTTCAACGCCGATTTTGAAGAGGTTATACCTCCGTGGAGTGATTGGGAGCTATGGAAGGTACTGGAGTAAGGGAGGAATGCCCAGGTCTGAGGTCTTGAAAGACTCCTCTGGAGCTGGTGGGGGGCCAAAGGGGAAGCCAGAAGCCAGGGGGACACCTGGAGCAAAAGACCAAATAGGAGACAATGGAAATCATAATGAAATAATAGTAGAATTAGAAATAACTGTTCACATTAACAGGCCCCACAAATGTTAAGCACTGTACATTCATTTAATTCTCCTAAGAGATCGAGAGATCAGTGCTGTTAATAACCTGATTTTTTCAGAGGGGAAACTGAGGCTCAAGAGGGTAAGTAACAGCCTGGTAAGTCAGAGAGTTGGAATTCTAACCAGTCTGGCACCTGAGGGTGCAAAAATTTTAAGGGCCTCAGTTTGGGGCATCAGCCACAGACTCCCTTACCTGGGGTACTAGTTAATGGTGCTGGGAACACCCCAGCCAATCAGGTGGCAGCCTGCTGGTCAGAGCCAATCAGATGTCCTGGAGGTTGATCTTTGCCAAAGGCCAATGAGTCAATTCATAAAATCTTGGGGAAGCTAGGGGACTCAAGTCAGGTGCTGATTGCCCAGCCCACACAATAGTATCCTGGCCAATCTGGGAGGTGGTAAACAGGATTGGCCTGGCCCACTGGCCATCAGTTTGCCAGCCACCAGTTTGTGGGCCACCAGTTTGGATTGGCTGTGGGTCAGGGAAAGAGGAGAGACTGGTACTTCCTGATTTGGGTTACGCTCCGTCTTCTGTGTAGCATTTATAGGAGCCAGTTAACATGAGCTGTTATTACTAACCACGACTATTACTATTATTTTATCATTATTTTCATCACTTCCCACTTGGAAACCACAGACTTTTAAAACACCAGATTCCCCAGAGCATCTGGGGTAGAGAAAGTGGCAAGAACCTGTGTCTGGCCTTTGTCTCTGTTGCTGCTAGGAGACTCCCTGGAAGGTCCAACCTGCTTCCTTATGGCCCAGTTCCACTTATTCTCCAGTAACCCTTGAGCTTGTGCCATATGGTGCCTGTTGACATGTCTCCCAATTTGCCCCAGCTGAGAAATTTCCAGGGGGCTTGGGGCCCACTGGGCTGAGTCCCATCTCCACCCAACTGTTTCCCATTGGCCTGCTGGCCCAGCCTGATGCCCCTTTCCAGCCCCTTCTCTCCCTCTGGGTCCCCTCTAATGCCTCCAGTATGGGAATTGTGCCCTGCTCTGTCTCCTCCGGACTGGGGGTTCCTCAAGGTGCAGCCGAGGCTTCTGGTGGGGAGGCATCATTGCCAAACCCAGCAAAGCATCAAAGAGGATGCTGTAAATATTATCTTGAAAGGGCGGTTCTAGGGGATCAGGGTCCCCTCCTACTCTCACCTAGGTGGGAGCCATTCTCTGGGGAACAGCCGGCAAAGAGGGGCCTGAGGGTAGCAGCAGATGGTGCAGGGAGCACAGGGTCCGGGGGCGGTGCTGGGAGAGTTCCGTGTAGGCCTGGTCTTCCACAGAGCCTTTGCAAGAAGGAGGCGAGGGCACGGCGCATCTTCCCTCATCTCTCTCTGCCACTTCCTGTCATTTTGTATTTTGGAAGCAAATTAATATTTGTGGTGAAATTGGTGGTTATTATTAACCTCACAAAATTATTGTTGTGGCTCTGATTTACAGAAGCTGCCCCTGAGCTTGCTCCTTGATTCCTCCCAGGGCCATTTTCCAAATAAGGAAACTGAGGCACAGAGGGGTGAAGTCACTTGCCAGGGGTCACACAGACCAGATTGGGGGGAGCCGGACTGGGAATCCAGTATTCTCGGGGCTTTGGAGGAAAATGGTTGCGGAAGGGTGTGTGTGCAGTTGGTACCCTTGGTTCACATCCCAGCTCCTCCCTGTTTCTCGGGTCAGTAGAAGTTGGGAGTGGGGAGCTGGCATAAGATCCCATTTCAGTTGGAGGGGGCAGAAGGAGACCCTAATGGAGGTGGTGGTGATTGCTGGCTATATGACCGCTTGCCCTGAATAGTAGTGAGTTCTCTGTTCCCAGAGGTATTTAAGCAGAGGAAGACCTCAGGGTGACAGGTCAGCCTTCTCCCACCTTTAATGGCTCAGTTTCCTGAGCTCAAGGTAGCTGAGGTGTCCTGGGGGTGACACCGCACCCCAACATACTCTCCTCTCCCGCTACCGACTACCCTGCCAACCTTTCCCTTGGGGTTGTCCCGCGCCCAGCAGCTTCCGGTCCCCTCCAATTGGCTGCGGGGGCTGGTGATGTCACTGGTTACCATGGCAAACGCCCGGCTCTGGATGTGGGCAGCCGGGAGCCCACCTAGATAAAAATAGTCGTGTGTCCTCCACGCGACCGCCTCTGCCCGCGCGCACGCGTGTCTGTGTGTGTGTTGGGGGGACGGGTGTCCAGAAATCTGGATTCTCGGCCTTCTCCCCGCCAGGAGGCGTTGGCGGTCGGCTTCTCTCCACACCTCAGTTTCCCCATCTGGGAAAAACGGACCTTGCTCCTGGAGCGCAGTAGGCGACTCAGTAAATATAAAATTTGCCAGGTTTTCTGATAGTCCGCGGAGGCCCTTGCTGAGCGCAACAATAACAACAATAATAATAATGGCTGATCATTATTACCGTGGAACCCTCCTGATCTCCAAAGTACAGACCAGAGAACATAAGCACACGGAGTTCAAGTCACTTGCTCAACGTCCCATAGCCAGGAAGGAACAGATAATAGATCTGGACCCAAGTCTGAGTGTCCACAGATTCTAAACTTGTGCTACACAGCCTTTTGAGAATTTAAAATTCCTCTTGGGTGAGCCACATTTGAGGGTGGACTCTGGGGTCATAGTGGACCCCAAGCACAGGGCTTTTCTGACTTGTATGTGAGGGCACCCAGGTTTGGGCAGGTCAGCTTGCTGAGCTCTAAAAGGGTCTTCAATAGGGAGTCACTGGTCAGGACTCCCTCTCCCCACCAGTGCTCAGAACCTAAACCTGCATAGACTCTGCGGAGGATGAGGGGAGAATGGCTTTCAGATCTGGAAGGGGCAGAGTGAGGTTGACTCAGGAATCTCTCTTTCCTCAACAGATTATTAGTATTTAGCCACTATTGACATGCTTCTTTATAAATATAACTAATTTGTTGTTTTAAATAATGAAGTTATTTTTAATGCAAGTAGGTTATAAGCTGGGCAGGGAGATAGATTGGGAGTCTGGGAGGGCTTCCAGGAGGAAGGGCTACTTGAGCTGAGAACTGAGGGATGAGCTGCAATTAACTAGCACCAGAGGAGAAGGAGGGTGGGCCTGGCAGAGGACACAACTGGTGCAAAGATCCTGAGGCAGAGCTCAGCCTAGTGTGTGGGGCAAGCAGAAAGAAGGCATCTGTTGGAGCAGGGTGAGCATGGGGCCGATACGGAGGTGAGGTGGGTGGAGGGCCAGGGATGAGAAGGATTTGTCTCCCTGGAAATGATCTTTGTTTTCATCTCATTTCAGAAGGAGTTGAGCCTGCCGCGCCGTGGTCGTGGGTGAGTTCACCTGGGGCTGGTGGGCTGGGTGGGGCCCTGTGGTCCTGGGCATGGATATTTCAGCACCAGCCTCCGAATTGTGAATTTTTTCAATAACTACAACAAAGCTTCTCACCTTGATCCTGTCCCTGGTTTTTGCAAAGTGCTTCATAAGTGCCTCACTTGGCCTTACCAGAGGGTGGGAGACGCAAGCCAGCTTGCAAATGAGGAAACTGAGGTGCAAAGGGGTTGCCTCACTGGTTCAAGGGCAAGCAGCTCAGAAGGGGACAAACTTCTCTGGCATCCAGAGTCTAGACTCTAGAACTCCAACTTAGTAGTATGGAAGCAGCTTGCATGCTTCCCATGACAGGGAGCTCACTGTCTTTCAGTGAACCTGAGTAGAAAATTGTATCCTTCAGGGTCACATACATGTTCCTATAGGTTGGCATTTTGGGATTCCCTGAAGGTTCAAAGAACATTTTATTCAGTGCCTTTGCTAGTTAACAGATGGGGAAACTAAAGCCCAGCGGGGGTTAGGGTTTTGCCTTGTGCTGGTGGTCTGGAGGTATGTAAGTGCAGACACTCCCTCGTGGGGGATGTGTTTGCCTGAGTTGGGGGTGCAAATTTCTTGCCCTTCAGTGAAATCGCTCACTCAACAAGCTGTTTTTTGAGTGCCTACTGTGTGCCAGGCCCTGTTCCAGACACAGAGGACACAGGGACAAGTCATTGCTATACCCTGCCCACAGAGTTCAAACTCTCTTGGGGAAAGTGATGGTGAAGTGATATTATGAGAGATGAAATAGAGACAGATGGCTGGGGGCAGCTTTAGCTCTGAAGAAGTGGGCCTCTTGCAAATGTTTGAGTCGAGATCTGGAACAGGAGTAAGAGACCAGGAGTAATATCTAAGGGGAACAGCATTCCAGGCAGAGGGAACAGCATGTACAAAGGTCTTGAGGTGCGAACCAGCTTGGCATTGGAAGAACAGTTTGGAGAAGGGTAGGTGGAGTGAGTGAGCACAAGGGAGGTAGAGGGGGAGGAGAAAGGGGAGGTCCTGGGTGTTGGATGAGAATTTGAAATCTGATGGTGGAGTATGGGGACAGAGTGACCCCCAAACCCCGACCATCTGCTGTGTTTGCACTGAGGATAGTGCAGCTGGTGGGGAGGTGTTTGAAGGCCCTGGTAGGGGCGGGGGCTCGGACATTGCCCAGTAGGCACTGTCCCCGACCTTTGCCCAGGCTGGGGGAGGAGTGATGGACAGTGAATCAGTCAACCACGGGGAGGGCAAAGTTCCGGGCCATGGGGCAGGACGGGGACAAAGACTCCCTGAGGTTTGTCTAGTCTCCGCCAACTAGGTATACCTGAGGTTTCAAGGGGGTCAGAGCCACGACCCCAGTCCTTCTGGGAATCTGGGCTGGAGAGAGGGTGGGGTTCGGGGTGCCCTGTGTGGTCGAGTAGGGGCGGCTTCGCGGAGGAGGGGCTAGTGAGGGGCTGACGTTCCTGGCAGAGGGACCCAGTGGAGCACAGGCCTGGAGACATCGCCGGGGCCTCGCGTGGAGGCTGAGACCCGCCGCCAGAGGTCGCCAACGTTGGGGTTGAGGGATAGGGGCGGAGCGCGCTCGGATTCTGGGTACCGGAGACCCCTGAGAGCGGGGCGGGAGCAGAGGAGGAGAACGGGCGGAACCAGACGAGCGAGCAATGATGCGGGCCGACCAGCGATGACTGCCCTTCCTTTCCCGCCATGCAGTCCGAGGGCCTGGGACCCAGTAGCCTCGGCGTCCCCCCCCAAGAGGGGTTGGCACCGGCAGATCCCGCCTCACGCATTCCGACTGCTCCCACTGGGCTGGGCCTGCGCACAGGTGCGGGACTCCGAGCCCCGCCCCGAAGCAAAGAGATCCCGCCCCCCTACCACCCCGCGCCCCAGGCGGCCCAGTCTCCGCGCCGCGTCAGCCGCTCCCGCCAGGCGTGCTGTCCCTGGGTTCGCGTCTGTCCGTCTGTCAGATCGCGCCGCGAGAAGGGCTTGGGGGCCACGAAGGGGGCGTCGGTACCCGGCAGCATAGACGCGGCCCCGGCCTCGGCATGAAGTCCCGCAGGGACAAGCTGCACATCCCGGCGCTGACTCTCGAGTGAGTGCTTGGCCGGGGAAGGGGACGGTGGTGGGGAAGAGCAGGCTGACAACCACCTTTCCCCGGCTTCTCTGTTCAAGTCGCCCATACTGGCATCGCCGCCTCCGGGGAACCCTCCCGGGTCATCGGTCTGGCCCCGCCCTCGAGGCCTGCGCTAGACCCAGAATCCCGGGCCTTGGGCCCCTTCTCCCGAAGGGAACCGCAACCCTGGTCCAGTATCCGGATTCGGCCACACGCAGGGGGCGCTGCCAGGTTCACCGTCCCTGGCCTCTTTCTTTGCAGTCTGTCTCCGAGCAGCCAGAGCCCATCCTTGCTGAGCCCCAGCAGCCCCTGCAGCCCTTGCAGCCCCTCGCTGGGCTTGCACCCCTGGAGGTAAGTGACAGTGCGCCAGGCGGGGCTCAGACATCACCCTGGTACCCCAGAGCCTTGGAAACTGCCCAGACCCAGCTCTCTCCCCAAGGTACTGTGGGCTTCTGACCTCGCCTCTCTGGGCTTCAGTTTACCCCTCCATAAAATGGCACTATGATAGAGCTGTGATGGGGAAACTGCATTTTCAGTCATAGCCAGCAGATCCCCTATCTGACAGGTGGCCAAGGCGAGGCCAGAACTTGAGTTGTTGCCCAAGGACATCCCGAGACAGGTGCTGGGTTCCCAGCCTTCTCAGGGCCCCTCCTGTAGAATTGGCCTGGCTCCCAGGCTGTGACCTCAGGGATTCTCCCACACCCAGCTCAATGGGAAAGCGCCTCACTCTGAATGTACACACACACACACACACACACACACACAAACTGCTAAGAGTCTACCATTAGAGCCCCATGCACGGCTTACCAGTCAGAGTGTCCAGTGGCTTACCCAGGCAGAGAGGTATAGGCAGAAAAGAACAAGCTTGACTAAGCACTAGGCTTCCATTCCCTCCTCAACCCTGGGAGGGAGGCACCCTTCCTGACCCCATTTCTTAGCTGAGGAAAATGAGGCTCAGAGAGGAGACACCAGTTCTCCTGGTTCAGTATGTCTACGGGAGAAGCGGCAGGGCCAGCTTGGCCACCAGAGTCTGTTGAGGGTTTGAGCCACCCTCTGTGACTGGTGGGGCTCAGGGTCTTGCCCCCATACAGGAGGTAATAACAGGGTTATTATGGGCTCCTTGCACAGCTCAGGCACAAGTTCAGGGAGGGGACAGATGTGAGGGTCATGGTGTCTAGAAGTTGGTGACCCATCAGTCCTTTACATTTTAGTATAAATGAGCTGCTCAGGCTCTTCCCACAGGCCTTTAATGGGGAGAAGAGGGAACAATTTGGAACCCATACCAGGTGCAACAGGTAGGTTGCACCTTCATTCAGTCAACAAGAACTTACTAGGCCCCTACTGTTTGCCAGGTACTAAGGGAATACCTGTGAACAAGATGAACATAATCAGTCCCTTCCTCACGGGTCTCTCAGGAAGTGGGCAATGAATAAGTGAATGGAAAGACAAGATACTTTCAGACAGGGACCTCCTGGGGGTAGGGAGGTGATGTTTGAGCCAAGGCCTGGGCAGAACTATGGAGAAGAGAGGCACCAGACAAGAGGGAACTGCATGTGCAAAGGTCCTGAGACAGAACTGAGATATTTTTTAAAGCCTCTGGGCTGCATTGCAGGGAAGAAAGGTCTGCTGGGACAGAGGAGAGGAATGGAGGTGGCAGAGGCAGGGAAGTGGCTACAGCAACATCTGGGTAGGAGATGGTGGGCCTGGACCAGTCAGGGTGTCCAGTGGGATGCAGGACTGCTGTAGTCCCCGTTTAGCAAAAGAGGAAACTCAGGATCTCAGTGGCACAAGACGTCAGATTATGTTGTCCAGGGACACATGGAAGAGAGTGTCAGGCCAGAACTGACTGTGGGTTCTTGGCCTCAACCCCAGGAGAGGCCAGGATGAGGGAGGGACCTGTTGAGAGCCCTTAGCCAGTTTTACCAGGAAGAAATGGAGGCAGTTTGGGGCTCTAGCTAAGGCCACGGGGCTCCCTCACTAGCCACCAGGGGGCAGCATAGCAACGTCACCTTGGGCGAGGCAAGGAAATGGGTCCTTGCCTCTCCTACTCCAAGCACCCTAGGAATAAGCCCACATTTGTCCCCTCAGCCTCCAAGTCCCCCTAGGTCCAGCCCCTTTGACTCCTTTGCTTTCTCCCTGTCCATCTCTCCATCATTCACCCTGCTCTAGCCAAGCAGCTTTCTGGACTGCCAGCACGCGAACTGGTCCAGCCACAGGGCCTTTGCACTTGCTACCCCTTCTGCCCAGAGCTCCATTTCCTCCTTTCTTTGTCAAATCTCCATCAAGCCCTCAGATAGGAAGTCTTCCCTGAACACCCCCATACACACACTTAAGAGCCCCTAAGCTCTGGTTACATCCATCTATTTTCCTCATCCGGATCCCATCATGGGTGTGATTTCCATGTTTTCTTGTGTGATTATTGGGTTATTTTTCTCAACCAGAGGTCTGGGAGCCCCTTGAGGGCCAGACCTGGATCTGTCCCGGTCATCCTATATACCCTCAGGGCATATACCTATATACCTATACACCAGGTATTCAGTTAATGCTTGTGGCATGGACACATGGGAAGAAGCTGGGAAGGCACTGCCTGTGGTGGTGGTGGGAAGGGGAGTTGAAGTAGGTCCTGAGTTGGGCTGTCACAGACAAGGGGGTGACAAGTTGTTCCAAGCAGGAAGAGCACTGTCAGAGAAGTGTTCCCTCTGGGACCTTGCATGCCAAGGATGGGAAGAATTTGGGTTTTCTACCCGGGGTACGAGGAGCCCTACAAGATATGGGGCTAGAAGGGGTGTGGACAGCATGTGGGCAAGTGGGAAGGGCTGAGGTAGTCAGACCTATGAGGGGTTTTGGGGGGGGGGGTCTGTACATCCACCTGGGGCTTATCCATTTACAATCACTAGCAAAAGCAGAGAGGCAAAGCCTGAGTCACAGACAGGGTTGGGATCCAAACCCTAGGAGAAGGATTTACCCAGGAGTGTGTTTTTGCTGTAAAAGCAGTAAAGAGCCATGGAGGTTGTGTGAACAGGGGAGAGACGTGATCTGGTGGGCAGTGGGCTGGCACCAGAGGTTGGTGGCTCAGGCAGCCTTCCATGGGAGGCCTTTGCCATGGCCACAGGCCCTCTGGATTGTCAGCTGCAGCCCTATTCTGCAGAGGAGGAAAACTGAGGCCAGATGGGCGTAGGAGAGACAGCTACTGGGGACGCCAGTGCAGTGGGCGTTACCGGGCATGTAGGTGGTACAGAGTTCAGCCGCAGCTGGGGAGGAGGGGCAGCTGCTTTCTTAACTGTGTGTACACATCGGGGGAGCTCATGGGTACAGCATGTAAGCATACGGTGACACAAGACCGTGGTTTCATCCCTACTTGGGTGCCCCAGACCTGGGGGACCTCAAGTTCCCTCTACACAGGAGGCTGGACACGTGAGGGCAGTAGGTGACCCCACCCATCCTCATCTCCACTTCTGGCCCCTCAGCAAGGCCTGTCCTTTGGAGTCAAAACAAGTCTAGAATCCACCCACTTGTCTTCACAGCCCCACCCTGATCTAAGCCTCAGTGTCCCCTTCCCAGACCCCGTCACAACCCCTCACTAGTCTCCTGCCACTTCCACTCCTGCCTCTGACAGCTTCTGTTTCCGATGGCAGACACGGGCAGGTTTACAGAATCCAGACCACACCTGTCCCCATATCCTCCATGGCTCCCCATGGCTCCTATAGTAAAACTGTACTTTCCCTGCAGCCCACAAGGCCTACATGGTCAGTCCTGCTGGCATCTTCCCCTCAGTCCTGCCTCAAGACCTTTGTACCAACCGTGCCCTCTGCCTGGGACACTCTTTCTCCATGGCGGGTGTCTCTTCCTTCTCAACATCTCCACGGGCTGCAGTGTTGCCTTCTCAGAGAGGCCACCCAGCTACAGTTGTTTTTGCCAGTGTTACTCCTGTTCTTTTGTTTTCCTTGACTTCAGTGATTGAAATTAACTTGTTCATTTAATTGTTTCCCATTTGCTGTCTGCCTCCCCATGAGACTGCGGGTCCCTGAGAGGAAGGATTATTTGTGACCTCATTTTCACTGGGTCCCCAGGGTTAGGCACAGGGGCAGGCACACAGTAGGTACTCAATCAGTGTGTGATGAGTGAATGAATGGTCAGATATGAGTGTTTGAGCCCCAGTCTGGGGGACCTGGAGAGCATTCCTGGGGAGATACCCAGTAGGTATCTGGACCACAGGGCGGGCCATCTGAGGGTGACACTGGACATGGAAGAGCAGAGTAGAGAGTCTGGGAGAGACTTGCGGAGCAAAATTGGTGGCAGGAGGGATGGGCAGGGTTAGGGCTACACACTGGACAGCAGCACCCCCTCCACGCATGAGTCTCCCCTTCTCAGATGTGGGGTCTGTGGGATCTGGGTCAGTTCCCAAAGTGTCGTGTGGCCTGTGAAGGGACTGCCCTCAGAGTGACGATGTCCCAGACTTCCTAGGGCTGTCATGAGAGGAGGAAGCATTAATTCACTGCCTACTGTATGAGACATTTCTCCTTCCACAGTGAACACGAAGTACTGTATCCCCAGCCTAGTACCAGTCACTTTCTGTGCCTTCAATGCTATTCCATTTTCACCAGGAATATGTGTAGATGGGGAAACAGAGACCTGGAAGTAGCCTGATGTTAACATTTACGTCTAACTCCTGTAATCCTCTTGTCAGCCCCATTTTCCTCCCATTTTACTGCTGAAAAGACTGAGGCTTGCGAAGTTAAATCAGTCATCTCATTCCTGACTGTAGGAAGGCTGATGGCCTTTTCTATCACACAGACAGGCAGAGCGTGTCAGATGCCCTGACTCAGTTTGCTAAACACGCTGTCTGTGCCATCCCAGTACTGGGAGATGCAGAGACCATAAGGATCCCAAGGGCCAGGGGAAGACAAAGCCAAACAGACACAAGAGAAGGCTTCCTGGAGGAGAGAAAGCTGGATTTTGCCGGGCAGGAAGGGCATTCCAAGAAGTGGAGCCAGTGTGGGCGTGGTAGCACGATCCCGGCCAGGCCTCTGGATGGGCCTTGAGTGTCGCACTCAGCAGAAGGGGTTATAGCCGCCTGAGAAGGGGAAAGGGGGACCGAGATCAGATTTACATTTTAAGCAAAAGGAACCCAAGTTCCAAGGCCCAAACTCCAGGTACCGCCAACGCCCCGCCCTCACCTCCCACACCCCTGGCAACGCCCGACCCTCCGACCGCGGCCCTGGCAACACCCCGCCCGCTCAAGAGCCCGCGGGGCGGCCGGGCTCGCTTCGGCGCCGCTCGCCCCGCCCCCTCCAGGTCCCGCCTCCGCGCTCGCCTGGGCCGGGTTCTCGGCCGCGCTCCCGAGCGCGCGCTTCCTCCTCCCCCCGCCCCGCCCCCAGCCCCGCGGCGCGCCCCCCTCCCCTCCCCGCTCCGCTGGGCCACCCCGGCGGATCCCGCCGCGGAGGTTCGTGCCCTGCCGCCGGCTGCTCCCCCGCGCCTCCCGGGCCTTGGGTGGCACAAAGGGAAGGAGCAGCATGTCCGACCCCAGCTACTGGACGGCGGTGGCGGCTCCCGGCCACCGGAGCCGCTTGGCCAAGGGCGCGCTTCTGCAGCGCTCCAAGAGGTAGGGGAAACGGCGCGGGGAAAGGCGCGGCGGCCGGCCGAGTAGACACGAGTTGCCAGGAATGTGTCCCGGCGGCGTGGCGAGGGCCCCAGTGCGCGGCGGTAGGAGGACGGGGGAGGACTTTCTGGGATCGAGGTATCCCCTAGTTTTCCAGACATCCTTTCTGCGCCCCTCGTTACTCTCACTGGGATGTCTGTCGGGGTCGCGGCTAAGGTGGTGAGGAGGTAGTAGGGCGTTGAGACAGAGGCAGGATTTAAACCCGGGGCTCGAGGTCTGGGCCAACCTGGGGAGGTGCTTCTTGGAAAACCTGAGGCTGGTCTGTCCCTGGGGCCCAGTCAGCGGAAATCTTGGTTCACAAGCAAATATTTGCTACACGAGGCTGGCGTGCATGTGGGGTGTGAGGAACGCCGATCGCTGGGTTTAACCTAGAGCAAAGCCTGGCCTCTCTTGGAGTCTCAGTTTCTCCTTTTGAAAAGCAGAGAGGCTACGTGAAGGCTATGGGCTCTACTGGACCTGGGTTCAAATGAAAGGTCAGGTACTGCCGGGCTGTGTGACCTCAGGCAGTTCATTCACCTCTCTGTGTCTCATTGGGTGTCTCATTGGTGCTGGGTTGTGACATTCCCAGAGGGGAGCACAGGTAGAGGCCGGGCGATGGGATCTCGAATGCCAAGTCCAAGGGCTTGGACTCGTCTTCCAGACTCTGGGGAGCCACAGAGGGCTTATGGGCACCTCAGAGGCTGGGTTCAGGAACTTGGCCTTAGGCCCCTATTTTCTGTCATATTCTCGTTCTCTGTTGAACCACATGAGTGGTGATTGAATGACTAGGCCACTTCTCAGGGTCCTGGGCCTCCTCCAGGGAGGGCTGAACAAACAGTCTGCACTCGATAGTTGCTCAGGAAATGAACAGATGATGCCCACTTCCCCTTTGACACCTCCAACTTGGCTGTTTTCAAGAAGGCCCTGCCTGAGAGTAAGAGGGAGGTGGCCAAGTGTTTTTCCCAAATGCTGGAAGTGACAAATGATGCATTGCGGTGCGGTGCGAAGGGAGGGGTGTGGGGGTAAGGAACCAGGTGAGGGGCAGGGAGAGGATGTGGGACTGGTAAGTGGAGCGGGTAGGCAGGAAGTTTTGCAGGAACCTGTGGGTTTCACTTTTGCTTTTGTACCTCAGACTAGAGGACAATCCCTGTGGTTGTTGACATCTGTAGCCTCAGTTTCCCCCATGGGGAAATAGGTGCAGCTGGTCTCTCCCACCTCCGGACTTGTTGGGATTGACAAATGGTGACTTAATTCACTGAGGAGGCCATGGCGCGTGAGCACTGTCAGGAGAAAGATGACAGTACACATACCTGCCACCATGTAC
Organism: Rhinolophus ferrumequinum; assembly: GCF_004115265.2. Classification (NCBI taxonomy): domain Eukaryota; kingdom Metazoa; phylum Chordata; class Mammalia; order Chiroptera; family Rhinolophidae; genus Rhinolophus; species Rhinolophus ferrumequinum. The sequence goes on from NC_046301.1 coordinate 50,988,893, forward strand.
CCCCGCTGGTCTGAAGCTGAGCCCCGGTGTTTGGGTTTCATCAAATCTTTCCAGCACCTTTCAAGGCATGCAGATGGGGCAACTGAGGTTCAGAGGGGCAGCTGTGGGGAGGCCATTCTCCCTCCCCCCCCACCGCCTGTCGTGTCGTGTCGCCTGGGTTGGAGGGTGACCATGCTCTCCCACATTTTGGCCTGCACTGCCTTCTGCCTGGGACACTGTTCCTGGCCCTGTGAGGCCCAAGGTTTCATCTCCCTCCCTGCACAGTGTGCTGTGGCTGAGCCGCGTTGGCGGATGGGGTGTGTGGGCTGATGCACTTGCAGAGCAAGAGCAAGCAGAGCCGTTGCTGGGTGACTGCTCTGGGGGGTGGGGAGGGAGGGGGACAATGTTGCTCCCAACTTCCCTCTGCCAGGGTGGGGGCTGGGGCCGAGGCACCAAAGGGCACTGCCTGGGCAGGGGGCTGATGGCTAGAAGGAGCTGGGATGGAGGGAAGGAGGGAAACACTTTGGCAGAACTGGAGACAGGACTCACCTGTGCAAGATGTTGGTGTTAGGGTTTTTAAGGGTCAGACTGGCATTTGGGGGGACCTTGGGGAGGGACATTGCCAAGAGACTTCGGCAGTGGCCTTGGAAAAGGGTGCACGGAATGGGGTAGGGGACTACCTCAACCCACCTGCAGGCTGCAGGGTCCTCTCCACCCTCTTCCTTATTTGCCAGAGCTCCTGGCAATGGCCACGCGTGGATAAAGGTGTGAGGGTGGGACTGTGAATACTGACGCCTGACAAGACAGGGTAGGGGCTCCTGGCTGTTCACAGCGACCACCAGGAGGCCAGCAGCACTTCATGCCACCACGGATAATATAACAACAATAGCAGGAGATTTAATAATAGTAATATGTGTCCAATATGACTCCCACTGGGCCTCAAAGGCTGGGCGAAGGAAGGGCCATGGGGGGTCCCGCTGGGGGCAGAGTGGGAGTGGTCGTGCCCAGCTTCCTATCCTGCCCCAAAGCTGGCCTCACAGGTGCTCCCCCCTGGGCACTTGGGAGTCAGCACCTGACCTTGTCCCCACCTCCCCCCATAGCTGCCGCAGCGGGAACCGCAAGAGCCTTGTGGTGGGAACACCCTCACCAACGCTTTCCAGGCCGCTGTCGCCCCTCTCAGTCCCAACTGGTGAGCATGAGCGTGGAAGCAAGTGGGTGGGTGCTGTGTCCTGTCTCCAGCCCCGATGACTCAGTTTCCCCTGGCCTCCTTCTCAGCAGGCAACAGCCCCCTGGATAGTCCCCGGAACTTCTCAGCAGCATCAGCTGTCAACTTCCCCTTTGCCCGGAGGTTAGTGGTCCCTGGTTTGGGGGGGATGGTGTCCTCTTGACTGGTAAGGGGACAAGCAGGGGGCAGTTACTTAGTGGACCTGCCTCCTCACTGGCCTTTTCCCCTCCCCTGGCCCCTGCCCTGCCGTGATCCCTCCCTCTGGCTTCTGCCCCTGGCTCGGTCTTCTGCAGCCACATCCCTCGCACAGACAGGTAATTTCAACGAGCCCTGGGGAGGAAGAGGGACCACCACCAGGTCTAAGAATCATTAATTCACTGAAAGCCATTCACTTAACAAGAGTTGTTGTGTGCCAGGCATTTAAATGTCACTTATTCATTCAATACTTATTGCCTGCTTGCTGTATGCCACGTGCTAGGGGACTGAGGAAGGGGGAGCTGGACTTTGGCCCTTGGGAAGTCCTCAGTCTGCTAGAGGGGGCCAGCATATACCCCAGCGGCTGTAACTCAGAGAGGTGGCAGTTTTAATTGGGGGGCACACTGGCAGTTGGAGTCAGGGAGGACTTCCCAGAGGAGGTGTCTGAAGGATGAGGAAGAAACACGCAGTGGACTTGCTCACTCTGAATCACTGTTCCCAGCCTTGTAGAGGATCCTTCCTCCAATGGAGCCAGAATCTATATCTGTCCTTGGGCCCCACAAACCACAGGGGCTAAGCCTTCCTTCCGACTCTTCTGGTTCTCCTCTCCAGGGCTGACGGCAGAAGATGGTCCCTTGCATCCCTCCCGTCTTCTGGCTATGGAACCAACACGCCCAGCTCTACCGTCTCGGTACCCACAGTCCCACCCTGGTGGGCAAACAGGCGGGTGCGAGGTTGGAGGGGAACACGTCTTTGGTTTTTTCAAGGGGTCAGATAGTTATGCAGTCAGTAAACATCCTTACTGCTCTCTCTGTGCCCCATTCTGGGTAACGTGGGGGGTCCCTGAGAGGTTCTAGCCTCAGCCCCAGGAGCTCCCAGTCTGGGTTACACAGATGTCCTTAGCCTGTGGGGTCAGGGCCTAGCCATGGGGGGTCTTAGGGCTGCCAATGGGGCAGACAGGGAGGGCTTTGGTTTTGAGGGATGCATAGGAGCCAGGCAGGTGAGGGTTACCATCAGGTGACCAGCTGGCAGCCTGGGCCTTGAAGAATAACGCTGGGGGTTCTGGCTTTGGCACTGACCCTGAACCTGTGGCCCTGATAACCCCCTCCTGCCAGTCAAGCTCATCCTCCCGGGAGCGTCTCCACCAGCTTCCTTTCCAGCCTACGCCAGACGAACTGCATTTCCTGTCCAAGCATTTCCGCAGCTCAGAGAGTGTGGTTGACGAGGAGGTTGGACACCGCTCACCCCGCCTTCGGCCCCGCTCCCGAAGCCTCAGGTGGGCCTTGACCTCTGACCGCTGCCCCAGCCACTCCCTGGGCTGGCTTTGGGATTCACACCATGGCTCTTCCTCTGGCCCTGACCCTGCCGGAGCCTGGCTTAGCCCCCTTCCCCTGGGCTAGGTCTCAGGTCCCGTGTCACAGGCTGACGGTCCTCCTCTCCCCCCCTTCAGTCCAGGACGCACAACAGGCACCTTTGACAATGAGATCGTCATGATGAATCATGTGTACCGGGAGAGGTTCCCCAAGGTAAGCCTCGCCATGTGTCTGGACTGACCCCAACGCCCCTCCATGTTGCTGTCCCTCTCTGGGTGACAGACAGGCACTCTCTGTCTTCTTGGCTATATCGCCACATCTGTCCATTTCTGTTTTTCCCTCTGGGTCTCAAATCCCCCTCCACTCCCGAGCCCTCCACCCCCATCGGCTCCATCATCACATCCCCTCTCTGTCCTCAACTGTCTCCCCTGCCCCCATCTGCACGTGCTGCTCCCCAGCCCCATTCAGTGACCCGGTCGCCCATCTCCACCCAGGCCACAGCCCAGATGGAGGGTCGTCTGCAGGAGTTCCTCACTGCCTTCACGCCTGGTGCTCGGCTGGCACTGGCCGACGGCGTCCTGGGCTTCATCCACCACCAGATTATCGAGCTGGCCCGCGACTGCCTGGCCAAATCTGGAGAGGCACTTGTCACTTCCCGCTACTTCCTGGAGATGCAAGAGAAGCTGGAGAGGCTTCTGCAGGATGTGCGTGGGAAGCTTGGGGCTGGGGATCCCCCGGAGGGGCAGGCCAGGGTCAAGGGCCTTCGGGTGATGTCCCACCACCCTGCCCCCAGGCCCATGAGCGCTCGGACAGTGAGGAGGTTAGCTTCATCGTCCAGCTGGTCAGGAAGCTGCTGATCATCATCTCACGGCCAGCGAGGCTCCTTGAGTGCCTGGTGAGTCTTCGCACACAGCCAGATGCAGGGGCCCAGCAGAGCTGAGATCAGGCCCCTGAGCTACGAGACACTAGTTCCCGTTGCATAAGACATGGAAAGGGGCACAGGGTGCTGCCAGGTTGGGGTGGGCTTCCTGGAGGAGGGGCCAGGAGCTAAGACCCAGGGACAAGTTGGAGCCACCGGTCAGAGTGCTCCAAGACAGAGGGCACAGCATGTGCAAAGGCCCGGAGGTAGGACCAAGCCTTGGCTGACCAGGCCTCTGCACCCCCAGGAGTTCGACCCTGAGGAGTTTTACCACCTGCTGGAGGCTGCCGAGGGCCAGGCCCGCGAGGGCCAGGGCATCAAGACAGACCTGCCACAGTACATCATCGGGCAGCTGGGCCTGGCTAAAGACCCCCTTGAGGGTGAGCTGGGGTGGGGCAGGGTGGAAAGGAGAGACTAAGGAGAGGCTGGGGTAGAGCCATACTATCCTTGTGTCTCTGTGTCCTGCCCTTAGCCACCTGTGGGGCCCCCTGTGGGGACAGTGCCTGGGATTTCGGGGTCAGGCGGCTGCACATTGGACCCCCTGACTGGCCTCCGTGTCCTCAACTGCCAAGTTGAGGTGGGCCAGGGCACCAGGGGGCCACGCTGGCAATGGCATTCCTGTCGTCCTGCAAATTCACAAAGCCTTTCCCAGTTTCATCTGCCTGTGGCCTCAGAGGTGGACTCGGAGCCAGGTCCACCCTCAGGCAAGAACTTCTCCAAACAACCAGGACAGGGCAACCAAAACAGGGCTCAAGGGGAGCACAGAACTTGGAGCAGCCTGGTCTGGGGGTGATCGAGGAGGCCCTGGGAAGAGGTGGGGTTGAAGCTGAGGATGGAGAGGTGACCAGGTGGGGATCTGGGGGCCGGGGAGAACCAGGCGGGGGTATGACAGAGGCCCTGACGTGGGACCATGTCTGGCGTGTCAGAAGAGCAGCAAGGAGGGGGTGCGGCTGAGGAGCAGAGGAAAAGGGGGAGCTGGGGGGAGGCGAGGGGGTCATCAGGGCCTGGCCGCAGTGGCCAGTGGTCACCGAGCGAGCATCATTGCTGTGTTAAGCCTGGGACCGGGCTGCTATCGTCCGCATTTAAAGCTGGAGACACTGAGATTCTGGGCAGATGAGACTGAGCAGGGAATCAGACACAGGGGTGCCCAAGGCCATGCCACTCTTGGGTTGGCCCTGTGGCGGTGGCCATCCTCCTGTCTGTCCAGTGAAGATAACGCAGGTGGTGCTGGGGGTGGGTCTGGTGTCAGAGGATACGGGAAATGGCCAGACAGGTGACGGCTGAGGCTGTGGGGGCTGATCACCGACCCAGCATCCTAGGGGGCCCACTGAGAGTGGGAGGGGCTGCATTTGAACCTGGGCCTGCCTCACCCCTGAGACTCCACCATGCCATCCCAGCCTAGCTCTGGGACCACGAGACATTCTTCAATGCCACTGTCATGGCTCATGTTCAGGGACCAATCACTGAGGCCACCCCTCTGCCAAGCCCTGGGACTGCACTGGAGGGGGCGCCCACAGAGCCGTACCCTGAGCTGGGTGGTTATTAGGATCCCGTGTCGCAGCTTGTGTTCACAGGCCAAGGCTTGGAGCCAGGGTTTGATAAAAGCTGAGCAACTGGAGCCTGGGCTACCCACTGGCCCTTCTCGATGGTTCCTCAGTTGTTGCTTAGTCCAGCCTCCTAGGTTTGGCTGAGACCTGGACATAGTAGGGGCTCCTTGTCAGTATTATGAGAGCTGGTCAGGGGAGGCTCCATGTCCCCAGTCCTAGATGGGCCCTGGAGGCCTCAGGAAATCTTTGGATGATGGAGGGGCAGGTGGTGAAAGCCCCATTCAAAGCTCCTTCCCCGTCTTGCAGATATGGTGCCTCTGAGTCACCTCAATGACAGAGGACAGACCCCAGCACCTGAGTCCCTGGAGGTGAGGTGTAGAGCTTTGGGGCCCCCTACCTGTCTTGTTCTTCTCAGAGCAGACCAAGCAGCCATAGGAGGGGCTGGGTTTGCAGAAGTTTTGCATGCAGTAGGTGCTTAATAAATTCCTGACTTGGGAGGAAGGTGGGGGGAGGGAGACTGCTGTGCCATGAAGGTTGGGCATGGCAGGGCTGGAGGGGGCGCTGGAAAGGTATTTTGGAGGATGTGTGCAAGTTTTCTGGGAAGAGGGCGTGGCTTGAGCAAAAGCTTAGAAACTCCGACACTGAGTTGGAGAAGTTTGGGTGGGGAGAAAGTAGCATCAGGTACAAGGACTTGGGGGCTGGATGAGCCCAGCCCGCTTCTCGGGGGATCAGGACCCTGAGGCCTTTTTGCCCCCCAGAGCCGTGTCCTGGTCAGCCCGTCACGGAGGAAGCCGTGTGAGAGCGACTTCGAGACCATCAAGCTCATTAGCAACGGGGCCTACGGGTGAGTCCTCGGGTCCCACATAGACCCGTTTCTCAGATGCCAGCAGGGATGACTGACACCCAGGCAGCCCCTAAGTGTGCAGACAACTGCAGAGGAATGTGGCAGAGTATGGCCTTGTACAGGTGTTCACAATCCAGGCCCTTACCTGTCCCAGGTATAGGGGGTTACTGAACAGGGAAAAAGAGGACCACACGGTGGCAGGAGCGTGCAGTGAGCATTATTTGTCACTTTGACAGGTTTGTGGGGGTGGGGGGGAGTGGGATGGTTGGCAGGGGTGTCCTTGACAGCATGAAATTGGCAGAGGGGGATGGGAGGGCGCCAGCAGCACAGTGGAGAGTCTCTGGGTCAGAGAGCCCCAAAGGTCAACAGCGGCGTGTGTGGGCTCCTTATAGCTCTAGCGCGTATCTGGCTGGGAGCAGTGGGGTGCAGTTTCACTGGGTACACAAAGCAAGCAGACTCTAACTGGCCAAAAAAAATCTGTATATTTGAAGTATATTTAAAGTACTTTGAGTTCAGTGTAGGCTTTTGAGCTAATGGGTCTCCGCCTGCTGTGCATAAGTAAACAATCTGAGGGCCAATATACTGGGGCCAGGTGTAGTTCATTTATAGGACACCAGGGCGACTTAAACTCAGTACCTACTTTGGGAGCGGGGCCAGGTGTGGATGACTGTGTCCCAGGTGGAGGGCGCAGCACCAGCTAACGCCCTGCAGGTTGGGTCCTGGGCCTACCAGGGCCTCAAGCTCAGGCCTCAGTGAGCCCTCCCCGCCCCCTCCCCCAGGGCCGTCTACCTGGTGCGGCACCGGGACACACGGCAGCGCTTCGCTATCAAGAAGATCAATAAGCAGAACCTGATCCTCCGTAACCAGATCCAGCAGGTCTTTGTGGAGCGTGACATCCTCACCTTCGCTGAGAACCCCTTTGTGGTCAGCATGTTCTGTTCCTTTGAGACCCGGCGCCACCTCTGCATGGTCATGGAGTACGTGGAAGGTGCGGTCTCGGGGGTCTCATGCCCCTAGCGCCCGGGAGCTCACCCCTTACTTGGGAGAATGTCCCTCCTTGGGCCAGGCTGGGGTCTGCTCTGTCCTCTGGGGTCCCAGCCTGCCTTGGGGCCCGTCAGTATGGGATGGGGTGGTCGGGGCTGGGGCAGCCCAAAGAAGAGTGGGACCCTGGAGGATAGGGTCCTAGGCGGGGGGAACTGGTGAGCAGAGGCCTGGAGGGTGGCAGTAAGAGCAGGGGAGGGCGGGGGACGTCCCGGGTAAGGAGTTGCAGGTTGGGGTTTGCAGTCAGGAAAGACCGGGGCCTTCAGGTAAGTGCAGGGACAGACGTTTACCAAGGAGCTATCAGGCAAGGACAGGGAGCATGCACTCTGGAGTCACCCACTGCGTATAGGGAAGGGACCAGGTATGTACAGAGCCGCCACCCTGCCAAGGAAGAATAGGCTGGGAGTCAGGGTTGCCCCTCTCCCACCCCCTGCCTGGTTTACCACCCTGATTCAGGACTGACCCGCTAGGGACCCTTTGGACCAGGCCGGGAGGGTGTGGAGGCATTGGGTGTGGCTGCTGAGCCCACAACCACTGAGAACGTCTGCCCCTTGCAGGGGGCGACTGCGCCACGCTCCTGAAGAACATGGGCCCTCTGCCTGTGGACATGGCCCGCATGTATTTTGCGGAAACGGTGCTGGCGCTCGAATACCTGCACAACTACGGCATTGTACACCGGGACCTCAAGCCTGACAAGTGAGGGGCGGGTCCACAAGGGGGTGGGGCCCAGAGGCTTGGGGGCAGTGCCTGGCCAGCGGCGTGGGAGTGCGGCCTGGTTCTGCTCAGCAGCCCGCGTCTATCTGGATTCTGTTGGCGTCAGGGGGCCCCTGCTGGCAGGAAGGCAGGGAGCTTGCTCATGTTGAGCACTGGATACGTACAGAGGAGAGCAGTGACTTAATAGGTATCTGCTGTATGCAGGGAAAGGACTGCCCTTATGGAGGTGCTCCGGTCACGGAGAGGGAAGGTACACTTAGGATGCACAAACAACATGGGGAGGGATCCTGCACTCCCAGAGCTGCTGCCACACAAGGGGAAAGAACATGCACTGCTGAGGCACCAGCTATATATATATAGAGAGAGAGAGGGAACAGGAACATGCATGTTGCAAGACCTTATATGTGAAGAAAGGGACTGTGCATGTCTTGAACATACGTTGTGTGTTACTGCAGGAAAGAAAGGAAAAAAACATGTTTATTGAGAGCCTTGGGATGTTTATTTTATTCTAGCATCTAGGAAGCACCTACTGGGTGCTAGGAAGCACCTACTGGGTGCTAGGTCCTCTGTGGGTGACTGGGAAACACAAGCATGCATGTGAATAATCCTTCATAATTTTCAAAGCACCCTCCCTTGCATTAATTGAGCACCTGTTGTGTACAAAGGAAAGAACCACCCCTATATTGAGTACCGTCTGGATGAGGCCAGAACCACATGTTTCTCAGGTACTTGGCTACATGGAGGTGTGAACGTAAATGTGAAGATCCCTGTGTGTTTTCAGGGCATTTTGTAGTTTGCTTAGGAAACAAAACAAATGTGTATTTAGCACCTGCTGTATACCTGGGCCTGTGCTTGCTGCCTTAAGGACTCTGTGCCCAGCAAGCCTCTCTACGATCATCCCAGGGCGGGGTGGGGTCTTCCGAGTGTCTCAGGTCAGACCCCAAGGCAGTCCCTGCCCCTCTCAGGACCCTCGTCTGCAAGATGGGGTGGGAAGGTACGCAGTCTTGAAAGGTTGAGGAAGGAATAGACACACATAGTAGGTGCTCAACAAAAATACATTTTCTTTTTCACTTTGGAAGATTTCAAATACACCCCAAAATCAAGAGAAGGTACATTAGTTCCCTCGGCTGTCATAATAAAGTACTACAGACTGGATGACTGAGAAATTTATTCTCAGTCTGGGGGCTGGAAGTTTCTGGTCAAGGTGTCAGCAGGGCCGCACTCTCCCTGAACACACCAGGGAGGGATTCGTTCTAGGTCTCTCTCCCAGCTTCTGGGTAGTGCCTTGGCTTGTGGCAGTGTCATTCCAGTATTTGTGTGGCCTCCTCCCTCTGTGCATGTCTGTGTCCAAATTTCTCCTTTTTATAAAGACACCAGTGATATTGGACTAGGGGCCACCCTGCTCCAGTGTGACCTTATCTTAAGTAATCACATGTCCAGCAACCCTGTCTCCAAATAAGGTCCTATTTGTAGTTACTGGGGGTTAGGACTTGAACATGTGAATTTGGGGGAGACACAGTTCAGCTCATAACGGAAGGGTACAGCGCCCCATGTCCCTACTCAGATTCCACATCCACCAACACTCGACCGATCCTGTTTCCTCCCTGTCCTCTCCGTCCCTTCCCCGCCCACTGGAGGATTCGAAGGAAATCCCAGGCATTGTATCATTTCATTTATAAGAAGGAAAATATTTTTAAATAGCAGATATAGTCAGTGTTCAATAAATGAACGTTTTTTTAACATAGGTGTGCCTGTGGGAGCTCAGGAAATGTTGTTTGTCTTAACAGTGGTGGCTGTAGGCTTGTTACACGGCCTTCGTGTTAGAAGGTGTGGCTGTACCTGGTAGCTATACCAAAGTATTGTTTTTTTTCCACAGCTGGTGTACACAGTAGTTGCTCAAGAAACACCTCTTATTTTTAAAAAGCAGCAGGTGCACAGAATTGTTTCTTTATAGAGGCGAGGTACACAGTAGGTGCCAAAGAGACGGCTCATCCAACAACTTGGATATACACAGTGCATTTTCTAGAAATTTATTTTTAAGCAGCAGAGGTGCATGAAAATATGACTTTATATAAAGATAGAGCGTGTGAATCTACCGCTTAGCAAATCATTTATATATTTAAGCAAGAAAACTTAAAACAGCAGCATACATGGTAAGTGTGCAAGTTTAATGGATGCACTTCTGAGGTACACAGAATTATTTCTGTACACAACAGGTGCTCAAGATATGTTCATTTTTCAACTTGGGATGTCAACAACGGGTGCTTGCAAAATGTTACGATAATGGACATAAGTACAAACATACACTGTATGTGCCCCCCCCAGCAGGTGATCAGGAGATGTTTTAATGCAGTTGGCAGATGCTGTGATTCTGAGGAATTTTGTTTTACGCAGTCGAGTATATAGTAGGTACTCAACAGCAACACCAGATACACCCAGTAGGTGCACAGAGACGTTTGCCAAATTTGTAATATTTCCCAAGACCCATTGGTTCTTGTGATGATGTGGCTGTGCAATGGAAGTGCCTTCCACTCCCCTGGGGGGGTCTGGCCTGCCCAGAGTGGAGCCAAGTTCAAGGGCAGCAGGAGGTACCAAGTGCCGGGGCCCCCAGCCCTGAGCGCGCTGCCTGCCCGCCCACAGCCTGCTCATCACCTCGCTTGGCCACATCAAGCTGACCGACTTCGGCCTGTCCAAGATCGGGCTCATGAGCATGGCCACCAACCTCTACGAGGGCCACATCGAGAAGGACACCAGGGAGTTCGTGGACAAGCAGGTGGGCGGGTGGGCAGGAGCCCTGGGTGCTGGGCCCCCTTTGTCTGGAATCTGACCCTGGAACCTGGCAAGACTCGGCTGCGAAAAGGAGAAATGAAAATGCCCCCTGTAATTCTACCCACCCCTTATTCCCAGCCTGGCCCCGGCCTCTCAGGTTCTCCTGAGGACCCTCCCAAGCTGGGGGCCACCTTCAGTTTCCCTGTTCCGCCTGGCCCAGGTGTGCGGGACCCCGGAGTACATCGCGCCCGAGGTGATCTTCCGCCAGGGCTATGGCAAGCCGGTGGACTGGTGGGCCATGGGCATCATCCTCTACGAGTTCCTGGTGGGCTGCGTGCCCTTCTTTGGAGACACCCCTGAGGAACTCTTTGGCCAGGTGGTCAGTGGTGCGTTCTCCATCCTCTGTCACCCCAGGTTTGAGTCTCGGCCACACGGGGGCTCTTCCCTAGCTACGCTAGCGAGGGGAGCAGCCCCATGTGTGGATAGGGCACCTACGATATGCCTGGCCCACGCTGGGCACTGGGGACATGCGCAGGGGCAAAGTAGACAGCCCTTGTGGTCCCCACAGTCCAGCAGGCAAGACAGACAGCGAGGTACAGAAGCAAATTTTGGAGCAATTAGAGGCCAAAAATGCCAAGAGGGAGAAGCAGACCGAAGGGAGGGGGCACGGTGCTGGGGGCGCTGCAGTAAATGGCAAGTTGTGGAGGCCTCCGAGATGACTTGTGAGCAAAGACCTGAAGGAGTGAGAGGGAGCCACAGACAGAGAAGAGGGGAAGGTGCTCTGGACAGAGGGTGCAGCCAGAGCAAAGGCTGTGAGGGGGGACGGATTCTGGTGTGTGGAAGGACCAAGGGAGGCTAATGGGTCGGAGCACAGTGAGTGAGGGGCAGTAGTGGGAGGGGCGTGGCAGGACTATCCCACCCCCCTCACTCCCTCCCCTCATTGTAGATGAGATCCTGTGGCCAGAGGGGGAGGAGGCCCTTCCAGCGGACGCCCAAGACCTCATCACCAGGCTGCTCCGGCAGAACCCACTGGACCGTCTGGGCACTGGTATGTATGGGGCCTGCGGCAAACAAAAGCTCTACTTGAAAGGCTGCATGAAGGAGGGGGACTTGGGGCTGGGGTTTTGAAAGGTGCACAGGCGTTTGCCAGGCATTAACTTAAGACCTTGAAGGAAGAGCAGGTAGCTGGGTCTGGTACAGACCGGGGACACTGAGGCTGAGTGAGTATGTGAGCCTGTAAGATCACCAGGGGCTGTGTCCTAAGGTCCTCAAAGGCCCCGCCCCATGGCTCCCACTGTCCCAGTTTTCCCAGCCACTTAATGAATGGTTAAGGAACTATTTGATACGTGCAGCCAGCCATTACCATGGCCACTGCAGGTCATGTTCTGATGAAACTTGGCCATGGGAGAGAATGGTCGGGGCTGAGGTCGTGGAACCTTCAGTCAGCTCTGCTCCATGGAAGCACGTGGAAAGGGCCCAGGAAGGAAGCCCTTCTAAGTCTCGGGGGTTTCTGCGGATGGTGGGATCTCAACATCCAGGAGAGGGAAGAGCAGGGTCTGGGTTCGAGCCCTAGCTCAATTCTCTGGGCTCTTCAGTGGCTGCTGGCTTCCCCTCCCATCTTTCTGGTTCTGTGTTAGCCAAGTTTTGGTCCCCCATGGGCCCAGGGGGCCACGAGGTTGGGGACCCACAGAACTCCACTGGGCGTGTCTGCAGGTGGCACCCATGAGGTGAAGCAGCACCCCTTCTTCTGGACACTGGACTGGGCTGGTCTCCTGCGACACAAGGCCGAGTTTGTGCCACAGCTCGAAGCCGAGGATGACACCAGCTACTTCGATAGTGAGTGGGGGTTCTGGGAGGGGAGGGTTGTCTGCTAGGGTCTCCGCCCGGGCTCGGCGCCTCACCCTGGACCTGGAACTTGCGACTTCTGGAGCTTTCTGAGAAGCTAGGGCAGGTCTGCCCTCCCCACTCCCGCTGGGATTTCTTGTACTTCTGGGTTCACGAGGCACGGCACCCCCTCAAATTGTGGGAGGGGAAATCAAGGCACTGAGTGTGGCAGACCCTTGCCTGGGGTCTTCTAGCATGTTCCACCTCCCAGCACGGAGCCCTGTATCACACAGGAGGGTGGGGCGCCTTGCTGAGCTTTTGTGGAGGGGTCCCCTCAGATACTTCCGTGGGTTCTCCCCACTCAGGGTTCTGGGCAAACACAGCAAAGGCCCTCATTGTCCAGCGCCTCTTCCAGAACTTGTTGTGTGGTCTTGGGCATGTCAGAGGTCCTCTCTGAGGGTCTGTTTCCTCTTCTGTAAAGTGAGGAACATACTTTATGTTTCAGGTACACAATTTTCCTAATTCTGGATAACCTGTTTCAAGAGTAAGAATACTAAGGCTCAAACACAAAAATTCCCAGCAATGGTCCCAAAGCGTTTAGGGACATGGCTGGGATGGATTCTCCGTACTCACTCTGCTGCTCAAGCCTCTTGTGGTCCCTAAATGCAGTGGGTGTGGTCCCACCTCGCAGCCTTCAGCCTTCCGCCTTTGCCCTGGTGGTGGCCCTTGCCACACTTGCCCTCCCCCGTTATCCACCCCCTAACCCCCCCCCCCCCCGCAGCCCTCACCGCCACCTCACACGGGCTGCATGTGCCTCTCGTCCCGCAGCGCGATCAGAACGGTACCGGCATCTGGGCTCTGAGGATGATGAGACCAACGACGAGGAGTCGTCCACAGAGATCCCCCAGTTCTCCTCCTGCTCCCACCGGTTTAGTAAGGTGGGGGCCGGGCTCGAGATACAACTAGTGCTCAGGAAATATCGTGAGATGTTTAGTTATTTGCATGTTTTATCGTGGTAAAATACGCACAACATAAACTATACTGCATTAGCCATTGTAGAGAGTACAATTCAGTGACATTTAGCACGTTTAAACAGTATTGTGCCATCTTCACCAGAATCATTCTGGAACATTTCTATCACCCCCAAGGGAGACCTTGTCCACCTCATGAGCAGTCACTCCCCATCCCCCCTCCTCCAGCCCCTGACAACTACCAGTCTGCTTTCTGTCCCTATGGATTTGCCTCTTCTGAACATTTCATGTAGATGGCATCACATACTAGATGGGCTTTTATGTCTGGCTTTTCTCACTCAGCATGTTTTCTAGGTGCATCATGTTATAGCGTGTGTTAGCGCTTCATTCCTTCGTGCGGCCGAGTAACGATTCCGTCATGTGGATGGACCACATTGTGTTTATCCTGCATCAGCTAGCTGATGGACATTTGGGTTGTTGCCACTTGTTGGCTATTGTAACTAGAACTATGCTGGGTGTCATTTTATAGCTTCGCAAGTTTACATTAAGTTCCTTCCTTTGTTTATAATTGGATAAAAAAACCCTCTGCACTACTTGTGGGCCTGGGCAGGGTATCGTAGTCAGCGACAGAAACCCTGGCTGTGGCCCCCGTTGGTGGCTGGGCCCCTCTGAGCCTCCGTTTCTCACCTGTACAGTAGGCTACAGACTCTGCTGTCTTTAGGCACATGCTGAGTAAGGATTTAAGGAAGTGAATCACAGGGAAGCGGGTGGGTTGACCTTCCTCCACCAGCCCAGTGCATGTAGGAAGCGGGTGTGGCTCCTGTCTCCGTTGTTTTTACTGTTGTTTTTTATTACTTCCCAGGTCTACAGCAGCTCTGAGTTCCTAGCTGTGCAACCTACCCCTACCTTTGCTGAACGGAGCTTTAGTGAGGATCGGGAAGAAGGGTGGGAACGCAGTGAGGGGGAGTATGGCCCCCGGCAGAGCACTGACGTCCGGTAGGTGGACTGGGCAGTATAAGCAGATCCAGCTTCCAAGCCTGCTAGGAGGTGGAACCACAAAATCTAACATTGGAAAGAGCTTCCCAGTGGCCCAGTAGAAAAGGGTCAAACATTGGCCAACCTGTCAGTCCCCTGCCTCCCTGGCCCCTATCATCACTCCCTTTGGCTTTGCACTCCTAACCACACCCAACATAAAACAGCCATGCACCATCATACTGTTTCGCTTCTGCTCTACTGTTCCTTCTGTCCAGAATACCCTCTGCTCATGAACTTCTATTCATCTTTCAAAGTCCAGACTCAACAGAAATAATCAATGTCAGCTAGAGGATGGACATTGGAAGCTGGGTTTTAAAAGATGAATGAGAATTCTCCGGATAGACAGAGAACAGAGCAAGCAGAGAGAACTCACACTCTATTTACACATTTCCCTGACTCTAGGCTGAGACTTAAGTTGTGGCTACTGGGGATGACTGCGTGTCCTGGAGTGAGGGCACTTAGCAAGTGTGACTTGGGCTCTTCCCTTTCAGGCTGAGGTCCTGGACGTCCTCTAGTTCCTCCTGCCACTCATCCTCTTCCCAGCCTGAGCGGGGACCCAGCCCATCTCTCCTGAGCACCATCAGCCTGGACACGATGCCCAAGTTTGCCTTCTCATCAGAGGATGAGGGAGCCAGCCTAGGCCCTGTGGGCCCCAAGAAGCCCGTCTTCATTCTGGGAGAGCCTGACCCGCCACCAGCCGCCACCCCAGTGATGCCCAAGTCCTCAAGCCTCTCTGGTAGGTGATGTCCAGCGTGGGAAGGGTGGTATTGTGGAAAGTTTCCCAGGGGAAGGGCTATTTGAGATGGGTTTTGAGGATGAGTAGAAGTTCTAAAGGGAACATTGACTTTTCTAATAAAATCTTTAAGATAGGAAAGGCCAGGGCTCTAGAGAGGCTTCAGGCCTCAGCTTGGCCCCCAAGGAGCCCCCAGCTTCATTGGGTCAGGATGGGACTAGAGAGATGGACAGGACTGAGGGCTTCCAAGAGAGTAGCTAGGGGTCTGATGGGTGGAGAGAAGACTTTCTGGAGGAGAGGAATTGAAGAGTGGAGCTTTCCAGGGAGAGCAATGCAGGAAGGTTTTGCAGGAAGAAGGAACTGCCTGGACAAAGGCCAGGAGGCTGGACTGTGTCCACGCCGACCTTGCCTCCTGAGGACAGAGGGGCCGAGTGGTGAGATGGGAGTGCCAGACTGACCCCCTCACCCTGTAAACCCCCTAGCCGATCCCGCCGCCCTCAGCCATGCACGCCTACGGAGCAACAGCACTGGTGCCCGACAGTCCACACCCAGGGCCTTGGATGCCGGCCGGGGCCGCCGCCTTGGGGGCCCACGAGACCCAGCCCCCGAGAAGTCTAGGGCTTCCCCCAGTGGGGGCCGGGTGCCCAAGTCGGCCTCAGTGTCTGCCCTGTCACTCATCATCACCGCCGGTAATGCCCATGGCCCAGCCTCATCTCTGCTTAATATAACCATGGGTGGGGTCCATGTCCATTTTAACCACGAGGTGGGGTCTGCTTTGGCTGGGGTGTCTGGAAGGGGTCCTTCAAGGTCATGTAGGGCCTGAGCCCCAGAAAAGGGGAAGGAGCTGGGCGCAAGGAGATCTTGGGAACTGCATGCCTAGCACAGAACACTACATGTGCAAAGGTCCGGCGGGGGGACCACACTTAGGGGCATGGGAGCAGCAGTGAAGCAGCTGGAGTGGTCGGCGCGGTGGGAGGGGAAGGTGCCCTATGGGGAGGTGCACTAGGGAGTGACCCCTCCCCCGAACCTTCATTCCTGCAGATGATGGCAGTGGTGGCCCCCTCATGAGCCCCCTGTCCCCACGTTCATTGTCCTCAAACCCGTCGTCCCGTGACTCATCTCCCAGCCGAGACCCGTCCCCTGTGTGTGGCAGCCTGCGGCCCCCCATTATCATCCACAGCTCTGGCAAGAAGTATGGCTTCAGCCTGCGGGCCATCCGCGTCTACATGGGCGACAGTGACATCTACACTGTACACCATGTCGTCTGGGTGAGCTGGCCTGGGGGGGGATGGGGGGGGACAGCCTGACCTGGTCTGAGGCTGGCTCTGGCCTGGTGAGGTGTGTTTTCTAGTCTGTGAGGTTTGGGGGCCCAGGGCAGGGAGCTCATGCCCTCTGTGCCTTTGCCATCAGTTATGGGAAGGGGTTTGGGCAAGAGGGACAAGGCCGGATAGAGACCCTAAATGGGCATGAAGCTTATACCCCCTGCTGGCAGGCGCACAGTGGGTGAGTTGTCCTTCGTCCCCCAGTCCAGGGCTCTGCCCGTCCTCTCCCCTCTGGTCAGTCTCTGAACAGCACCCAAGGTCAGGGAAACTGAGTCAGCATGCGTGGCAGCAGCTTGATGGGGTCTCCTGCTGTTGGACCCTGGCCTGGCTGCTGACCTTGCCATTTCCCCCCAGAGCGTGGAGGAGGGGAGCCCCGCCCAGGAGGCGGGACTGCAAGCCGGAGACCTCATCACGCATATCAATGGGGAGTCTGTCCTGGGGCTGGTACACATGGACGTTGTGGAGCTGCTGCTGAAGGTGCCACTCCCACTCAGTGCTCCCAGGACCCCCACCCCCTGCCCTCCCTCTGGGCTTCCAGGACCCCCACACTCCCTCTTGGCCTCTGCTGCTGATTCTCCATGGGTCTCCCCTCTACCCACACTGTTCCACACTCATGCCAACTCCAGGCCTGGCACCCCTCTCCCCTCAGCCTAGAATGTGCTTCTTTCTTTGGCCCCTAATAGCACCCTTCAGAGCCACTCCCCCAGGAAAACCTTCCTGATCCTGTGGGGCTGTACCATCTGTGCCTCCCTCCCACCAGGAGTCCTTGGGGGCTGAGACCTGAGGGTGGGGACACAGGATAAGGCAGGCCCCTGGTTGGGTAGCTCCTGGGACCAGCAGGTGGGGGGACAGGTTATTGGATGGGTACATGGATGGCGGGCATGTATCTTTGACACAGTGAGCGGGGAGTCGTTAGGTGACACCTGGATAGATAGGACCTGGGGCTTTGAAGGACGGATAGGAAGTGGGTGGGTGGGGGCTCATGGGATGGAAGCACAGAGGCATCCCCTCACCGTCGTGCCTACAGAGCAACAACAAGATTGCCCTCCGGACCACGGCCCTGGAGAACACATCCATTAAGGTGGGCCCCGCCCGGAAGAATGTAGCCAAGGGCCGCATGGCACGCAGGAGCAAGCGGAGCCGCCGACGGGAGACACAGGACCGGTAAGCAGCCAGGGAGTGTGGAAGGGGGACCTTTCTCAGCTGCGGTGGGGGGCCTCTAGGGGCGGGATCCTGAAGCACCCTGGGTTCTCACCCACAGGCGGAAGTCACTCTTCAAGAAGATCTCAAAACAGTCCTCCGTGCTACACACCAGCCGCAGCTTTTCCTCTGGCCTCCACCACTCCCTGTCATCCAACGAGAGCCTCCCAGGCTCGCCCACCCACAGCCTCTCCCCCAGCCCCACCACACCCTGCCGCAGCCCAGCTCCTGATGCCCCAGCAGGTGGGTGCACCTAGGGCTGCCCAGGAAGAGAGCAGGCAGATGGGAGGATAGAATGACGCTATGGAAGAAACAGATGACCACAGATGACTGGAAGGGCTTTTCCAGTTGTCTGGAGTCTAAGAGGCAACGTGGGGGCAGGAGGGCTGAGGGGCAGAGACAGGTACAGGGAAAGGGAAGGGTATGCCCAGCAGAGGGAACATCATGAGCAAAGGATTCTAGACAGGAGGGATGTGAAAGCTGGGGGAAAACTGAAGAGGGGCCATTGGGGAATGGATCAAGCCCAAGAGCTGAGATTCAACTGGCAGGGAGGGGGCCGTGGGGAGCTATGGACGTTGTGTGAGCCAGAGAGGGCATGGCAAGATTGTTCTGGGGCAGGAAAGGATGGTGATTTGGTCCAACACTGAGGTCCCCCAGTCTGTGAGGGGGACAGGCTGAGGCAACCCAGAGGAGACGCAGGGCTACTCCCCCCTCCCCCTGGGAACCCCAGCTGCTGTCTCTCCCTCTTGCCCACCCTGACCTTGTAAAGCAAGTGGGATCTGTGCCATCTCTTTCTTCCTCATACCAGAGGTCCTCTGGGACGGAGGCCTAGGAGTGGGGAGGTGAGGAGGAAGGGCCCTTGTTGGATAACTTTGGGGGCCCATGAGTGGATGGCTCATTGTATGGAAGGATGGACTGTGAATGGGTATCTTTGGCCCAATGAGTGGTGGGTTACTAGGTGAGAAGTGGGCGAATCAAAGCTAGGGCTTTGATAGATGAATAGGAGTTCACCACATCTAAGCTAAGGGAACAGCCTATGCAAACAGGAAGCAGGAAAAGCAGGCATGATAGGTGGCTGCAGGGAAATATGTGGGCTTTGGCAGGTGCAGTCAGTCCCAAGGCCCCAGTTCGAGGCTGGGGACGTGAGGCCGGTGGCCCTGACCTTCTCCTGTCACCCACAGAAACTGCATCCCCACCCAGTGCATCTCCGAACTCTAGCAGCCCTGCCTCTCCAGCCACTGCTAGCCACACCCGCCCCAGTTCCCTGCACGGCCTGGCTGCCAAGCTAGGGCCACCCCGTCCCAAGGCTGGCCGCCGCAAGTCCACCAGCAGCATCCCGCCCTCCCCGCTGGCCTGCCCACCCGTGCCTGCACCCCCACCCCGCTCACCCTCACCCCTGCCGGGGCACCCACCCACACCTGCCTGGTCCCCAAGTTTGCGCCGGGGCCAGTCAGCTGACAAGCTGGGTGCAGGGGAGCGGCTGGACGGGGAGCCGGGTCGTCGCAGCCGCGGGCCAGACTCTGAGCTGGTGGTCATGCGACGGCTGCATCTGTCCGAGCGCCGAGACTCCTTCAAGAAGCAGGAGGCTGTGCAGGAGGTGAGCTTTGACGAGCCACCAGAGGAGGCCGCCGGGTTACCTGCTGTGGTGCCCCAGATTGCAGTGGAGGGTGCCGAGGCTGTACCTGAAGCCCTGGGACCTGCAGCGAAGGACTGATCCTTCCTACCTGGCCTCCCCCCGGCCTGGAAGTCATGCGGTTTTTAGTGTGCAAGGTTTTTCAAGTCAAGTGGCACCTGGATGGAGACTGAGCCACTAGCTTGTGTCACCCAGAAGGCAGGAAGCCATCATGGTCCTTGCTGGAAGGTGCAGTCAAGCGCCTCCCTCGTGTTCTGGTACCGATCCGTCAGGGGCTATAAGGCAGGAATGGGAGGTGATGGTGGCACTGTAAATAGCAGCAAATCCCTGCAACTAATTTATTACTTTTTATAAGCGATGGCCAGACAGAGCTGCCCCTGTGACAGCAGCTGCCCAGGGCCTGCCCCATGCAGACCCTGCCCCCAGGGCTCTAAAGGAAGCACTTTGGACAAGTCACATGTGTTCGTATTTTCTTGTTGTTCTGTACTTTTAAAGTTTTCTGTGTGTTACTTGATCCCATCATTGACCCAAGACCCACCGATTTGAAGGGTTGCAGCCCAGCTCAATTGTCTGGGCCCGGTTTAGATGTGACCCGGAGGATCTGTAATCGATTCCCTTCCACCACAAAACAAAGTCATCTTCATGATGGACTGGATGCTGACGGCTGCTTCCCACCATGGTAACCTCCATCCGTAGTCCAGCCTGGCTAGAATCTGCCTCCAGTCCTGTGGGTTTAGGGGATATGGAAACTGGGGCTTTGATAGATCACCAGATCTAGGCAAAGGATCACCCACTCCACAGGTTGACACTAATGCCCCAGGAGGCACAGGCCTCAAAGGGCACTGCCAGGGCAGGAGAAGAAGATCCCCCTTGAACAAGATTTCACATATTTGATGCCCACCAGGGTTAAATGTGGACCATGATGTTTGAAACATCATGGTTCCCTCGATATGTTAGAGCCTCCCTGGGATGAAATTCGAGTGAGAAAACCCAACGGGGGTGGGAGGGGAGGCAGTGAGGCCCGAGTTTGAATCTTGGCTTCACTCTTTGGCTCTGGGAAAATGGCTTTCCCACTCTGTGCCTGAGTTTCCTTATGTTTACAAAACTAATCCCAATGACGATTAAGCACTTACTGTGTGCCAAGCGCTTTTACTTGTGGCTTCTCCCTCAGCTGGCCTTGAGAAGCCTGGAGGTGGTATCGTCACCCCCATTTTACAGACAAATAGCTGAGACCTGGTGTGGGTGGAGAGTCATGCAGCCAGGCCTTCTTGTGGGCCTTGTCAAGGGAACTTGAATGCAGAGTCTGGTATCAGATACAGCTGACTCCAGCCAGCCTGTGATGTTATGTGAACCACAGGGGCATCTCAGAGCCTTTAGCGTTTCCCATTTAGAGGTGGCTGGCAAGATTGCTGTGCCCCACATGGTAATGGCACTTTCCAAATACTGCAGCCCTATCTGCATCCCTCCCCCCGGCCCAGCATTGCCTGGTGTTGGAGCTAGACCAAGGCTATGCATGACTTGCTCCCTTCTTCCATCCCGGAGCTGACAGTGAATAAAATCCACATTGACAAACAGGAGGTCCAGTGTCTGGATTTGTGAAGGGACAAAAAAAGAGTAAGGAAAGAGTGAAGGGAGCGGGGTGAAAACAGACCCTCGGCTCAAAGTCATTTGAAATGGGTTTTGAAGGCTGCACAGGAGTTCATCACTGAGATTCTCTGGTCCTGGCCTCCTGCTGCCTTCTCTCTGTGAGTACCCATCCTTGGCTATACCCTTAAAAGCTTCATCCAGACACCCATCTGGGGCTCTCGGCTGTGTTAATAAAAAATTGATAAACCATTTTTGTGTCCTTTCTATACCCGCTTGGGCTGTGTCCCTAAAAGTTCCCTGGTCCCCACCCGACCGAGCGTTCGGTTACTTCCGGAGTTCTAGTTCGAGTCAGAAACCTTTGGCCACGCCCCCACTTGACAGTCTTCGGCTACTTCCGGAAACAGTCGTCTGCATCTGGTCCCGAGTTGGGCGTGTTCTAGCAGTGGCAGGGCCGGAGTTCTTTCAGCTGCTTCCGGACGCTCAGGGCTGCCATGGAAACGCCTTCAACCCTGGCTCCTCGGCCCTATGTTTCTGGGATAGCCTCTTTTCTACTCCGCCGCTTTCTGTTCCTTGAGTTCGGGGCCGCCTCACCCGTCCTCCGGAACCGTCCATTCTTCGGCAATTTCTGTCTCTGGGTTTGAACTCCTTAGGAACCAAGCACGCTCGGTTCCTTCCACAAACTCTTCTCAGTATCGGGGCTCAGCCTCTGTTCCGCCAGTCGGGCTGGAGCACGCTCGGCCATTTCCGGAATCGCTCGGGTGTCTAAACTCAATGGAGTCCAGACGGCCCCAGCCTCGGGGTCACTCGTCTGACTGGATTGCGCTCGGCTATTTCCGGAATCCCCCGGGCGTCTCTAATCTCAACGAGCGCAGCCGAGCCCAGCCGACCGCAGCCTCGGGAGTCATTCGTCCAACCCGATTGTGCTCGGCTGTTTCCGGAAATGAACGGCTATCTCGGGGGCACCCTCGACAGTACAGTCCCGCGGGGGTACGTTTGGCTCTTTCCGGAAGCATTCATACGTCCCTAGGCTCCGCCTTGGCCTCGCTTCGTCCTCACGGCCCGAACACGTTCGGCTATTTCCGCCGGGGGCGGGCCCGGCCGTTCGGAACGGCGGCGGCAGCGGCGGTGGCGGTGGCGGCGGCGGCGGCGGCCGCAGTGGAGCCACCGGTCGGGCTCTGCTCGGCGTGACGGCGGCCGTGGCAGCGGCGGCGGCGGCGGCGGCCACAACCAGGTAGGCCCCCGCCGGCTGGCGGGGCTGGGGGTGCGCGCAAATGCAGGGCGCCTAAGTATAGTGTGGGGATTGGGGGCGGTGGGGGGGGCGGGCCACAGAGAGCAGGAGGCCTCGATCTCTACCTGGCAGCGGTGCAGCCGCCCCGGAAGGTGGGAGCAGACCTCCAGGCAGAGATAAGGTGCTGGAGCCGCGGCCCGGAATGGAGGGAGGCCCTGCTGGGAGTGGGGCGCCGATCAGAAATGAGGGGTGCCCAGGCATTGTGTGGGCATAGTGGGGTGGTAGGGTCGGGGGTCGGCTGCACTTCCGGTCCCTGGACTGGGCTGCGGGGTCCACGCAGGCCGAGTGCACGTCTGAACACGCGTGAGCGCACAGGCCCTGAGTCTAGTCGCCGAGCCCCCAGCCAGGCCTGGCTCCGCCAACCCTCTTCTTGAATTGGGGAGTGCTGGGTCCCCGGCCTGCGCACCGGGCATGTGCAAACGTGTCCAGGCGGTTTCCTGGACATCGCCTCTCTGGACCTCAGTTTCCCCACCTGTAGAACGTGGAGCCTCTGCTCACTGCTCGAACACCTCCTGGGGCTTCCTGTGGTGTTTTGGGGGGCAGTAAACCCTCTGCCTGGCACTGGAGGCCCTGTGCGGTCAGTGGCTTTCTTAGAGCCGCCCTGAACTCTTGGCAATCAACTTTCCGCTGTCAAGCCTTTGCATGTGGCCAGTGCCCCCTCCTGTCTTTAGTGAGAACCTGCCCTCCAGAAAAGCATTCCCCCACCCCAACATCTTCAGAGGACTGAACCTGCAGAGCTGAGATTGGAAATGTGTGTGTGCTGGGCTCTGCCTCCCTGAGACTGGGGGCTCCTGGGGGTGGTCATCACTCTGCAAACAGCAGCCTGCCCCTTAGAAGCTGCACTGCCCTCCTGCCATTCGCCCATCTCCCTGGAGCCAAGGTCCCCTCTGCCTCCCACCAACCCCTTCATGTTCTGAGCGCCCACTGTGGGCCCCCATGCTGAGTCTGCCATGACCTCTGCTCACCCCTCCCTTGCAGAGATCAGAGATCCTTTTGCTTGGACTCACCCCTAGGACTTTGCCTGTATAGGTGAGCTCTGCCAGGAACTCCTTTCCTACCCCTCTGGGCCCCTGCGGCCTCCTCCTGTGCTCAGCTGGCCCGACCCCCCCCCATGGCTCCCACAGCACCCTGAGTGTCCCTTATTGCCCTACCTGCTCTGGGTCTAACTATCTGACTGCTGCCTCCTCTCATTCATCCTGGGCCTTGAAGTTGAACAGATCTGGGTTTTTGAGTCCCAGCTTCCTAGCCCAAGAAAGACCTCACTGCCCTGAACCTCAGTTTCCCCATCTCTAACAGACCTTGTTTACCAAGTGAACATGCAGTATGCCTGGGGCAGGTACCCCAAGGGAGGGCGATTATTGAACCCACTTTACAGCTGGAGAAACAGACCCAGAGAGAGGCAGGCACTGGCTCTTGGTGACCCAATGAGTCAAGGGATTCCAACCTGGGGTCTGTCTGTCTCTAAGTTGAGGGTGGGAGGAATCCCACCTGGCTTATGCTGCTCTGCCATCTCCTCCTAGGTCAGCGTCCCCTGCTGAGCATGGTGACAGCCTGTGCCCTCGGCCCCCTCGTCTGGCGCAGCCGGAAGAGCCGCCAGTCTCGGGCGCCGATGGCCCCCCACATAAGGGAGTGAGTGGCCTGACCTGACGTGGCCCTGCAGATCGAGTGGAAACACAGCAGCTGAGTGACCAGAAACCACGCTGCTGACCCCCTCCCACCAGTTGACGAATGGTGGATGGAGCAACGAGTGACCCTTTTCAGGGTCGTGGAATAATGGCAGGAAGCCAGTCGTGAGCGTCCCCTGTAACTTCTTGGTGGAAATTGAGGTCTAAGTGCTTCAAGCCAACCCAGTGGACCCTCCCGGCCCCACCCCAGCTCATGGGGCCACTTGGGCCCTGAGCCGCTGCCTGACCTTCCAGATCACCCCCCAGCCCACCATGGCTGGCGCTGAGGGCTTCCAGTACCGTGCACTGTACCCGTTCCGCCGGGAGCGGCCAGAAGACCTGGAGCTACTACCAGGTGATATACTGGTGGTAAGCCGGGCAGCCCTGCAGGTGCTGGGTGTGGCCGAGGGCAGTGAGCGCTGCCCACAGAACGTGGGTTGGATGCCTGGCCTCAACGAGCGCACGAGGCAGCGTGGCGATTTTCCGGGCACCTACGTTGAGTTCTTGGGGCCTGTGGCCCTGGCTCGGCCTGGCCCTCGCCCCCGCGGCCCTCGCCCACTGCCAGCCAGGCCCCGAGAAGGGCCCCCGGAGCCAGGTGAGCAGCATGCAGGGTCCCTGTTGAGGGTGGGCGTGGTCCCCTCAGACCCTCAGTTTCCTCTTCTTTCCAGTGAGGCAATGAAGAGGAAACTTCCAGGCGAGGGGGAATAAGGACATTTGGTCAGTTGACAAGTGTCAGCCGTACTGCTGTCAAGGGCTGGGCGGTTCACAGTCCTGGGAATATGGGGTGGATACAGGCCTGATCCTGCCTTCATGGGCCGTCTGGTTCCAGAAGTGACAAGAATGTGATTAGGTGACAACAAAGGCTATGTAGAAGGAGTTGGGGGTGAAGGGTTCCAGGTAGCAGGCCCACCAGGGTAGAGGCTGTCAGGTGGGAATGTAACGGGTTCAGGGAACAGCTGGTGGGCAGGGTGGAGTGAGGAAGGGGAAGCTTCCAGGGGCCACACTTGGGGACAGCATGGGATTAATTTTGAAGACAATGGGGATTCAGAGGCTCAGTTTAGCTTCATTCTGTGGTTTGCAGACAGGATCCCTTGAGGCAACCCCTTGATTACTGATTTTACCCGGTTTCCAAAATGAAGGGAGTCGTGAAGTTCGGAAAGGGTGGGACACTCAGTTGAGGCCATGCAGTGTGGTTCTGTCTGAGGACCCCACAGCCTCCCCAAAGACCTTCAGCCATCCCCCCTTCCAAGGGGTGTGTTGGGAATGGAGACTCCAGGACACTGAGCATACTTTGAAATTGCTGTATGCTGGGCAGGGGGCGTTGGTTCTAGCCAGGGAGACAGGCTCAGGTTGTGGGGAAGAAGCGGTGTTGAGTACTGGGCGTGGTCTGCTCCAACCTCACAGCAGCCCAGTGAGGCCCGTGTACAGACGAGAAACCAAGGCGCAGGGGGGTCAGACCACTCATTCAGGACCACCCAGTGAAGGCCGAGGCCATGGGAGGCACCGTGGTTCTGACCAATGACCTGCCTGGTTTTGTGCCAGAGAAACACTAATGCCCACAGAGTCCCCCAGCCTGGGGCGGAATGGGGGCCACCAAGGCAGTGTGCTTGGGCCTTGCAGCATCTGGTGTCTCTAGGGCCTGGGCCTGCGTCCTGCCGTGGCCCGGGAGGAGCAGGAGGCAGCCCCATCTGGGCTCCCAGCCAAAATCTGCCTCTCTCCCTGGTAACAGCCGCCTCCCTCTGCCTGGCCTGGGTCCAGCCTCCACACACATCCCCACTCAGGGCGGCAGCCCCGCCCTCCAAATCTTCAGGGCTGGGTGGCATCGGCCAGGGGCTAACTCTCTCCAAGCCTCAGTTTCTTCCTCTGGAAATGTGGAGGCTCCGTCCCTTGGTGCCTTTAGGCCCTGCCCCTCCGGGATTCTGGGACCACCACGGAGTATGCTGTAGCTGCCTGCATTTCCTCCATTCCACCCCACACAGGGGTGCAGCCCCCGAGTGTTGCCTGGGCCTCTTCCTGTCTGTCCACCCATGAGGAGGTCGCTGCCTCTCTGAGCCTCAGTTCCTTATCCATAAAGTAGGGTGACACCTGTTCTGAGAGAACCTCCCTCCCCGTTTCACAAACTGGTCGCAAACAAGTTCCAGAGTCAAGTTTCAGAACTGTGGCTGCCTACCTCCTCTCCCCTAGTTCTTTCTTTCTTTTTTCATTTTCAGTGCAGTTGGGCCTTTCTCCAGCTAGAGGCACCACCTGGCCCATCACTCAGGGAGGCCCCGCAGGCCCCAGCTTGCTCCTGCTGTGTGCCAGGGCGTCGCGCCGAGGGCCAGAGCCGCATCCAATGGTGGCAGTGCAGGCAGAGCTTCTGAACACAAAGGGCCTGGTGGGGCGGGAAACTCAGGGCCTGCAGAGGCTGGGCCAGGGAGGCCCCTAGCACCTCCTGGGAAGGGTTTCAGCACTTTCAAAAGGGGCAAGATAACATTTTCAAGTGAAAATGACTTAGAAAGTGGAGGAAGCTCCTCAGAGTGAGGTGTTCCGGCCTCAACAGGGATATTTTCCTTTTCTTCTTTCTCAACCACTTTGTCTTTCCCACTAAGAAGAAAAAGATGATACGAGTTTCTCTGTGGAGGAAACTGAGGCACAGAGAGGGCAGGCCCTGTGCCTGAGGTTGCACAGCCATCAGTGGCAGAAGCCAACACCTACTGTATGAGTTTCCTGGGGTTGCTGTAATGAACTCCCACAAACCAGGTGGCTTCAAACCATAGGACTTGATTCTCTTACAGTTTGGGAAGTCAGAGGTCAGAGGTCCAAGATCAAGTATGAGCAGGGCTGCACTCCCTGTGGAGGGTCTATGGGAGGATCCTTCCTGCCTCTTCCAGCTTCTGGGGGTTCCAGGCATCCTTGGCTTGTGTCCACATCACCCCAGGATCTGTCTCTTTTGTTACATGGTTTCTCTTCTTATAAAGACACCAGTCACTGCATTTAGGGCCTTACATCCAAGATCTCAACTTGAAATCCTTCCCTTAAGTATATTTGCAAAGACCCTATTTCCAAATGAGGTCACAGTCACAGGTACCAGGGATTAGGACGCGGACATGATTTGCAGGGGACCCTAATCAACCCACCACACCCGATCTCTGAAGTGGTGTGGCTGATCTCCTAACGCACAAAATTGTTTCCCACTAACTCTGCCCTCCCAGTCCCACTTGCAGGGCTTCTGGCTTCCCCCGGGTGGTGGTCCAGATGCCAAGTCCTTGCCTGAGCTGGACCCTGCCTTCAGATGCCCCAGCTGAGATGCAGCAGGCCAAGAGAGAGGCTAGGGTCCTTTCAGGGACCCCGCCAACATGTCGTCCCCTCCTGCCAGGTCTCACCCTCCCCGACCTGCCTGATCAGTTCTCCCCACCTGACGTGGCTCCCCCTCTCCTGGTGAAGCTTGTGGAAGCCATTGAGCGGACAGGTGAGCCTTGGCCTGGCTGCAGCCCCTGGATTCTGCTTGTTTACCTCTGGTGATGGGCTAGTCATCTCACAGAGCTGCTGGGCTCACTCTGCATGGGAGGAAGCTGGGCCCCGATACTCTGGGCCTCCGTGTTGAACTAGGGAGGGACTACCTCCCAGGGGAAGACGGGACTGTGAACACCGGACCCACCCTTGCATGTGCTGTCATCTCCCTCTCCTCCCCCTGCTCTTATCTCTGGTAGGTTGAGTAGCCACCCCAGGCCCTATATGGGGTCAGGGCAGCATTTGACAGCTGGCCCACCCTTTCCCTTCCTCCCACCCCAGGGCTAGACAGCGAATCCCTCTACAGGCCTGAGCTGCCAGCCCAGCGCACAGGTGAGGGGGAGCTTCCACGGGCAGGGGTGGGGCGGGTGACCTGGACAGCCCCCGCGACGCGGCCCTCCCGCATCCGCAGACTGGTCCCTCAGTGATGTGGAGCAGTGGGATGCTGCAGCCCTGGCGGATGGCATCAAGGGCTTCCTACTGGCTCTTCCCGCGCCCCTCGTGACGCCGGAGGCCGCGGCCGAGGCTCGCCGGGCCCTGCACGGTGAGCCTGGTGTGGAACCTGAGATGGGAAGGGGGCCAGGGCGCGCGGGTGCCGGCTCACCCTGCCCGGCCTTCTGTCCCCAGAGGCCGTGGGACCTGTTGGGCCGGCACTGGAGCCCCCGACGCTGCCGCTGCACCGCGCACTCACACTGCGCTTCCTGCTCCAGCACCTGGGCCGGATGGCCCGGCGTGCCCCAGCCCCGGGCCCCGCGGTGCGAGCCCTGGGCACTGCCTTCGGGCCACTGCTGCTGCTACACGCACCGCCTCCCTCGCCGCCACCGCCAGGGGGCGCACCCGACGGGTGAGCAGCCGGTACTTAAGGGGGCGGGGCTTTAGATGGAGGAAAGGTCAGGGGCTTGGGTGGGGGTAGGATAGGTAGCAGGCTAGAGCTGTTGTGATGAGGGTGGCTGGGAAAGATAACAAGGAGTGAACCTGGGCTCCAGGAAGGCCCCATCCCAGCAGTGGTTGGTGCCTGCACCTTCGCTTCTGCTCCCCCTACCCCAGGTGCTGGACTCTCGTTCCGGTCTTGTATGCGCATTTATTGAGCGCTTACAGCATACATACCGGTAGCAGCAGTTGGCCTCCCACACCTGCCCGCGTCATCAGCCCTTCTTACCAGCTTTCACGTGTACCCCCCAGGTGTGCAAACACATGCAGGACCATGTGCACACCCGGCTGCAGACAGCCCTACCCAGCTTACTGCACTCCCCTCCCCCAGGTCTGAGCCCTCCCCGGATTTCCCAGCTCTGTTGGTGGAGAAGTTGCTTCAGGAGCACCTGGAGGAACAGGAGGTCGCACCCCCAGGTGACCACCCCCCACCCTTGTATTGTTATCCTCTCATTGTTGGAGGGCCATGAGTGCTGACTCAGGGCCCGCAGCGTCAGCAGGCTCAGTGGCAGTGGGAGTTGACCACAGTAAAGAGTTGGTGCTCAATGTGCATTTGTTTTCCTGTCCCCCAGCTCTGCCGCCCAAACCACCTAAGGCAAAACCGGCTCCTACAGGGCTGGCCAATGAGGGGAGCCCACCCTCCCTGCAGGATGCTGAGTGGTACTGGGGTGACATCTCCAGGTAGGGTTGTGGGGTAGGGCCACGTGGTGGCTAGGGCCTGAAGGGCAGGGTCTTGGGCAGCCCTAATTCTGGGTGTCCCTACAGGGAGGAGGTGAATGAGAAACTCCGGGACACACCTGATGGCACCTTCCTGGTTCGAGATGCCTCCAGCAAGATCCAGGGGGAGTACACCCTGACTCTCAGGTAGGGGCCTATCCCCTGTGGGATGACAGTTGTGAGAGGCGGGAGGAGGACATGTGCGGTGTCAGGGCCAGGAGACCTAGGTGTCAGACTGGGGGTCCCACTGGGCGCTGACACCCTCTCTTATCCACCCCTAGGAAAGGCGGGAACAACAAATTGATCAAAGTCTTCCACCGTGATGGGCACTATGGCTTCTCAGAACCCCTCACCTTCTGCTCTGTCGTGGACCTCATCACCCACTACCGCCATGAGTCTCTGGCCCAGTACAATGCCAAACTGGACACACGGCTCCTATACCCCGTGTCCAAGTACCAGCAGGTCTGGGGCCTGGGCAGGAGCTGGGGAGGGTGGCCTCGGGCCTCCGTTAACCAGCAGGTGGCTTTGCTGATTACACTGGGTGTCCTCAGGACCAGATCGTCAAGGAGGACAGTGTGGAGGCAGTGGGTGCCCAGCTCAAAGTCTACCACCAGCAATACCAGGACAAGAGCCGCGAGTATGACCAACTCTACGAGGAGTACACACGTACCTCTCAGGTACCTCGGGCTGTACACACAGGGAGATCAAGGCACAGAGGGGCAGTGGCGAGGCCACAGGGACAGACAGTCACTTCCAGGTCGCAGAACAGGCATTTGTAGCGCTGGGGACGGCCCTAAAAACATAGAAATAAATGTACAGGGTTTAAAAAACAAAAACATATGACAAGGTACCAACCAGCCTCTCAGGAACAGCCCGGCCAGGAGCTGGGAGGAGCCTAAGAGTCTCTCAGGACCTAAGTTTCCCCATCTGTAAACTGGAGCCCTGGGTCTTAATTCCTTCTCCATCCCCTTCCACCTGGACGTTATTCACAGTGACAATAACCTGACGAGGGGTGAAACAGACGGCCAGGCGGTCATGGTGAAGAGCAGCGTCTTCTAAAACAGGGAAGGGGAGGTTCTATCACTGGGCCTGTGTTGATAAACTCCTTTTGCAAGTGGAGACACAACTTAACTCAGATCGAATGTCTGTCACAGTCTAGGAATGGCTCAGTCTCCCCTGGCGTCCCCGAGGGAGTTCTTTCTTGTCCCCTTTTTACTGATAGGTCAGCTGAGGCTCTAAGTGGACAAGATGCCTGTCTGGGATCAGTTAGGCACATCATGACGTTGGACACGACTTAGGCCCCCCTGAGCCGCAATTTCCCTGGTAACAGTTCTGACTTTGTAGGAGGTTATTGGCAGGTTTTGTGAGGTGCTGTGTGGGAAGTGCTCAGTGCAGCATCTGCCTCGAGAAGGAGCCCTGTGAACTGGAGCATCTAGACTTCCCCTTAACTCTCAGCAAGGCTAACAAGTCCAGGTATTTGTAAGGTGCCTAAAGGAGGAGTAGGTTTGCGGAGTGGGGGCTTGAAGGTTGACGAGGAGTTCGTTTGGGGCAGCAGGAGCTATAGAAATGACATGCCTGGTGAGTGGAACAGCTTGAGCAAAGTGTCCATATCGGAATTGGGATCTGTCATCACCCTCGTGAGGGAACTGGCGGGGAGTCCCAGGAGGCGCTAAGATTCACCCCCTCCTCCAGGAACTGCAGATGAAGCGCACCGCCATTGAGGCCTTCAATGAAACCATCAAGATCTTTGAAGAACAGGGCCAGACGCAAGAGAAGTGCAGCAAGGAATATCTAGAGCGCTTCCGACGTGAGGGCAATGAGAAAGAGATGCAGAGGTGAGTCTGGCTCCTCTGCCTTGCCCTACCCCAACCTATCTGGTGCAGTGCAAGCTGGGAAAGAAAGGAAATAGAGGGGACAGCGGGAGGGAGGATCAGTTAAAATGGACTTTGAAGCATGAATAGGAGCTGGCCAGAAAGAGAAATCACGGAAACCGCATATGCAAAGGCTTAGAGGCTGGGAGCCATGCAAGGCCTCTGAGCCGCTCCTCCCGCAGGATCCTCCTGAACTCCGAGCGGCTCAAGTCTCGCATCGCCGAGATCCATGAGAGCCGCACAAAGCTGGAGCAGGAGCTGCGGGCACAGGCCTTGGACAACAGGGAGATTGACAAGCGCATGAACAGCCTGAAGCCAGACCTCATGCAGCTGCGCAAGATCCGAGACCAGTACCTGGTGTAAGTGCCCTGCGCTCGCCTGCAGCCCCATCGTGAAGACCTCAGCAAGGGCTCCCCTCCCTCCCGGACCTTAGATGCTTATGTGCCCCTGCTGGATGCCAGGTACTGTGCTGAGCAACCGTGCACATATTAGCTCATTTTGTTTTCTCCGAGTCCTTTGTAAAGTTTCCCCTTTCCAGCTGGGGAAACTGAGGAGCAGAACAGACAACTGCCCTGTGTGGAGGCCAACAGCACTGCCGTGCAGCCCCTGAGACTGAGCCTCTAGTGGTGATAGAAGATCCTGCCTGGGTAGCATGTTCTGAGGGCTCAATACGTGTTAACAGAAACAGTACATAGGCAGTTTCCTGGCGGAGCCCGCCAGGTGGCGCCCCACCTCATGCCCAAGCTGCCCTTGGCCAAGTCAAGGCTGACCCCTTGTGGCAACCGGCAGTATCACACCCGAAACTACCCTCCTAGGTCAGCCCTTTCCTCCAGCCAGGCTGGACTGACCCCTGTGGGTTCTCCTTGCCTCTGCTGCACCACCCACCTTTCCCCTTCCTCCCAGGTGGCTCACCCAGAAAGGTGCCCGGCAGAAGAAAATCAACGAGTGGCTGGGGATCAAAAATGAGACTGAGGAGTGAGTGATTACCTGGAGTTGGGCAGGGAGGGCTTTCCAGAAGAAGGGCTGTTTTGGGTGGGATTTGAAGAATGAGTAGGAGTTCATCAAGGAGGGAGCGTTGTCCAGGTGGCAGGGGGGACTCAGAGGCTGGCGGGTAAGTGACCAGGTCTCCTTCCTGCCTCCCCCATAGTCAGTACTCACTGATGGATGACGAGGACGACCTACCTCACCATGAGGAACGCACTTGGTATGTGGGCAAGATCAACCGCACGCAGGCCGAGGAAATGCTGAGTGGCAAGCGGGATGGCACCTTCCTCATCCGTGAGAGCAGTCAGCGGGGCTGCTATGCCTGCTCTGTGGTGTGAGTGCTGTGGGGGAGGGGTGGGGAGGCCGCATGTTCCTCCCAAGAGCTCTTATTGAGCACCTACTGTGTGCTAGGCCTTGGGAAGACAGCTGGGAAGAAGACCCCCCCCTGGCTGCCACAGAGAGAAGGGGTTATGGGGGACAGGGGAGGGAGGTGGGCCAGTGTCCTGGCTGGAAATGGAGGGTCTGGACCAGGTCAGGGTCTGGGAATTGAGGGAGCGCTGGGAGAGCCCGTGGGGGCCCTCCTGACCAGCGTTTGCCCATCCCACAGGGTGGACGGCGACACTAAGCACTGCGTCATCTACCGCACGGTCACCGGCTTGGGCTTTGCGGAGCCCTACAACCTGTACGGGTCCCTGAAGGAGCTGGTGCTGCACTACCAACACACCTCCCTCGTGCAACACAATGACGCGCTCACCGTCACGCTGGCCCACCCCGTGCGCGCCCCTGGCCCTGGCCCCCCGCCCGCCCGCTGCCCACAGACAGGGACGGAGCAGAGCTACCTGGGCCCCAGCAACTGAGCCCGTGGGCTCCATCTTTCTGTCTGTCTCTGATCTCTTTCAGGTTCTGTCCGTCTGTCTCTCTTCTTTGTGAATCTTTCTGTCTTGATCTCTTTTTCTCTCCACTTCTTTGCAACTCTGTTTCTCTCCATCATCTCTCCTCTCTGCTTGTCTGTCTCTTGCTTTCTCTGAATCTCTCTGTTACTCTCTTTCTATCCCCATCTGTCCTGTCTCTCATGGTCTCTGTCCCTCTAAGTCTCTTTCAAGGGGCCTGCCTCCTCCACTTCATGCCCCTTTCCCCTACAGGCACTGCCTGCCCCACAACTCTGGCTGCCCCCGCAGGTCTCCGGGGTCCCCAAAGCCCCACCTGTCTGCACCTGCCATGTTTACAGAGGCCCCTGGGCTGCTAAGTCCCAGCCTGGGCGCCCTGATTTTTAAGCCATAGACCTGGGGTTGGGGCAGGAAAGAACTTCACTGGACTGCTTCCAGGATCCTTGGCCGTGACATGAGGGGCCGGGCAGGACCCGCCCCATAGACCCCAACTTCCCTTCCAAACCCTGAAGTGAAACCTGTCATGGGTTATTCCCATGACGGGGCTGCTACCAAGAAGCTGCCCCAGAAAAGAAAGTGATTAAAAATAACCTCCAAAGCTGGCCCCACCCAGCCCCCGCCGGCCTCCCGGGAATCGAGGCTGCCGCGTTGCTGGCGCAGGTGTGATGCACCGCTGCCCGTAGCACCTCCGCTCCGTACAGTTTCACGGCTTCTCCTCGATCACGTTGGGTTCTGTTTCCTTCACTGTAAAGCCCATTTCCTCTCCTCTTTTGGGACGAGAGCCCCGGTTTTCTATGCTGCCGCGGACACCCTCCTGCCTGCCTGGCTAGGCTGGAAGGCAGGTTTTGTACGGTACGTTGATACTGATGTGAATATAAAACATGGAACTCGGTGGATGCTTCTGTGTTCAGGGGGGCTTTTCTACGGCCACGGTGCTGGGGGCCTTGACATTCATGAGGTCACACAGATGGGCTTGAGTTTAACTCAGGATGCCAGTGAGGGTGACAACCCCTGCTCCCCAGTTTAGTTGCTCATGTCCAGAGAAGTTGAGAAACCTGCCCAAGGTCACACAGAGAGGCTCAAACCCTGAGCTCTGTCTCACACCCTTGCCTGTTCGAGGGACCCCACCCAGCCCAGCTCCACCCCCCAAGCTGACTCCCTAGGTTTGAGTCCCAGCACTCAAGCCACCAGCTCTGCCCTGTGATGTGCAGCTTCCTCATTGCCAGATGGGGTCCACAGTCATGACTTCTCCCATGCCACCCAGAGGTGTCCTCCATGTTCTTGATGCCCTTAGGGCCAGCCCCTCTCTGCTGACTCCTCTGACCCTTTCACACCTATTCCTGACACTCAGGCTGCCAGGTCCCAGGGGACACTGAGCTGGGTCCTCCGTGTCTTTGACCTAGATTATTCACCATCCCCCACCTCTGAGATCCCTTTCCCTGGGCCCTCCCCACATATAGCACTGGTCAGGGCCCAACACACGTGGGCCCCATATGTCTCTGAGAGTCCTGTGATCAAATGGGTGGGTTACATGTATGACTCCATCCGGAATTGTAGCAATTTTATTTATTATTTCTTTCATCCTGCCCGGCACAGAGAGAGCACTCCACTAGCTCCCAAAGCTTTGTTGCTTTGATTTGCAGAGGCTTCAGGAAGGAAATGGATTTTGCGAAGGGTCCAAAGGGATGGTGTGGGGGGATCATCCAGCCCTGTGGACTTGAGGGAAAGCTGGGCTCCCAACCGCTGTTGAGTGTGGATGCTCAGCCTGGAGGGGACATGTGCTGGGTGCTGGGGGTTCAGTTGTGTTCTGGTCCAGGTGTGGTCATTTCCTCCTGTGGGATCCAACCCTGTGTCCCGCCTGGCATTTGAGGTCCTACAAAGTGTGGGGGTCTTGGTGATTTCCCCCAACACCCCCATCCTCCAAGCTTCATCCAGGCTCTTCTGTCTGCTGGCACTGCCAGGCTCACAGCCCAGCTGCACCACCCCCACCCCCAGCCTGGAGCAATTCAATCTTTGCCTCTAAGCCCTCCATGTGACTTCATTCCCCAAACCTCGCTCTTCTCCCATTTTACAGACTGGGAAATAGACTCCATCACTTGAGGTACCCAGCACAGTCCTGGAGCCCACCGGGTCTGGCTGACTCTGCTGCTTTAGCTCCTACACGGCCACCCCCAATCCCTTCCTCCTCCCCATGGACATAGTACAGGCTTCTGGTAATTACTGCTCCAACCCCTGGCTTCTCTCCCCCCAAGGGAGCACGCTGGGGGCCGGGGTGCACCCCTCCCCAGCCTGGAACGGTGGGAAAGAAGATACTCCAGCTTTCCTCTCTCCCCTCCCCCACAGCCAGGGGTTGGGGGCCAAGAGAAGTGAGCGCCCTTCCCGCGCTGGCTTCTGCTTTCTGGGCCAGCTGTGGCCAAGCCTGAGTCAGCCCCGCGGGACCCAGCGTCCTGGCTGGGGAGCCGGAGAGGGGGCGGGGACGAAGGGCAGGCGAGTTGGGTTGGGAATGAGTGGCGTCCCCGGCCAGGCTAGGGGGACGGGGCCGGGCTGTGCAGTCGGTGCCCACACCCAGACGGGAATCGCCCCGTTAGTGCACGGAGTCCCCAAGCTAGAGACGGGGGCTAAATCACCCTGACCACCCTAAAGGTGTCGGTGGCGCGAGACCCTTCCGTCTCCTTTGGTCTCTGTGTCTCTGTCTCTGAAGTACCTGCTTCGCGTCCTCTCCAGGCGCTCTGGTCCCAGCCTCACATGACTGGGCGGGGCTGATTGCTGGGACGAGGTGTGTGTGGGGGGGGTACCTCTGAACGGCCCGGCGGCCGGGTGATTGCTGGCCCAGCACCGGGTGGGGGTGAGGGAGTTGGAAAAGGAGACCCAGAGAGAGAAGCGCCAACACCCAGAGACGCTAGCCAGCCCCGAAGGACGTGAGCCAGGGAGGCGGGTCCCGCCTGGGGGCAGGGCCACCGCGCGGTTAAAGGCCGCTTCCTCCCCCCGGCGCTGCTCCCGCTGTCGCCCCGGTGCCCACCCCGTGATGACTTGGTCTCCACTCCTGCCGTTCCTACCGGTGCTGCTGCTGCTGCTGCTGCAGGTCCCCGCGGCGGCATGTACATCCCCGCTGGATACGCTCCCCGAGGGGGCGGCCCCCTGCAAGGTATGACCCGCGCCGCGGCGGGAGGACCGGCGGGGACCACGCCGGGCGGGCAGGAGGCTCATCCTCTTTCCCAGACCTAACCAAGGCTGCCGGGGGTCTAGAGGGAACGTGCGCCATTGGTTCCAGAACCTCCCCTGTGTAACCCCGGGCACTGTGGCCACACTCTCGGATTCCTTTCGCTTTCCCATTTCGGGCTAAGACGCTCGGCTATTCCCACCACGTCCCCACCCGCCCCGTCCGAGGGTGTATTTGAGACCTACTGTGTACCTCTGCGGTGGGAATCGGGGTCTCCTCTTGGAGGTCAGGGAAAGACCAGACAAGCCTGCCCCTGGCACCTGTTCCCATTAGGAGCAGGGAAGAGCTTGAGTGTTTCTTTGAGGAACAGCCACATGCCCCAGAGGCTGAAAGACTTGCTCACAGATCTGGGTGCCTGCCACCCCTCAGCTGAAGCCGGAAGTCAGCACTTATTAGGTGCCACCTCCGCAGTGGGCTTGGGTGGGGTTCACGTGAGCCTGTTGAGAGGAAGAGGAGTCAGCACTGGTGTAAGGCCAAGGCTTTGGACATGAAGTGGCAACAAATGAGCATGCATTAGTCTCCTGTGGTATGCACCTCCCAAGAAGGCAGGACTGAGGTCAGGGACCAGAAATGTGCTTGCCCTGAATCCTTACTCTATACAGTTCCCCTGATCCAGAGGTTTCACCTCACCTGGAGGAAGGCAAGAGCTGTGTCTAAATTAAGTGCCTACTGTTTGCAAGTCTGTCACATGTTTTGCCGACAGATTCAGAGACTCGGTAAAGCCTCAGAGTCAGGAGTGCGGGACAGAGCACCTACTATTTGTGGCTCCCTCTCTACAAGCTAACCAAGCAGGGCTGCCCTCACTTCACACTCCTTCCTCCTGCGCAGGCCGGTGACCTGTGCCCAAAGGTGCCCCTCCAGAAGTCCAACTCCCCACCTGTCAATGTGAGCCTCTACTACGAGGCACTGTGCCCTGGCTGTCGGTATTTCCTGGTCCGAGAGCTCTTCCCGACGTGGCTGATGGTCCTGGAGATCCTCAATGTCACACTGGTGCCCTATGGAAATGCCAAGGTACGTGGGCAGCTGGGAAACTGAGGAACGGGCCATGGTTTGGGGGCACGCGGAAGACTGGCTAGCATCCACCCCATTGCCTTGCAGGAACAGAACGTCAGTGGCAAGTGGGAGTTCACATGCCAGCACGGGGAAGAGGAGTGCAAGTTTAACAAGATCGAAGTAAGTGGCCCCAGGGTCCCTCGTGGGGGCTGGGGAAGCTGCGGGTGGTAACGAGCGTGAAAGCCCGGCTCAGAGGGGCTTGGAACCAGCTCCATTTCCTGCGCATGTGCCTCCATTTAATCACGACTTCATTCACTGCTTCATTAGTGGACCCCTGTGATTATTCCCAGGGTGGTCTTGGGGTGCTCTGGGCCTCCCTCCCATCCTTGCCTGCCCATCCCCACCTCCAGGCGTGCCTGTTGGACCAGCTGGAGAAGAATGCGGCTTTCCTGACCATTGTTTGCATAGAGGAAATGGATGAAATGGAGAACAATCTGAAGCCAGTGAGCGACGCCTCTTACTTGGCCTGGGTGTGGGGACCCTGGCCTTCCCTGACCCCAGACAGACCTAGGTTCAAATCCTGGCCCTGACTGTATAGCCCCAGGAAAACGCTCTTCCCTTCATAGGCTCAATCTCTGAATCAAGAAAAGGAAAATCTTTTGGGGAAGTAGATGTCGCGGGGTTTTCTCTAGGAGGAGCCACTGAACTGGGCTCAGATGAACAGGAATGTGCAGGGACACATAATGATCCTCCTCTGGGGTATGGGGGTGACAGGACAGACCTGTCTGCCTCCTTGGAGAATTAGAAAAACTCCCAAAGGAGTGACTCATCTGCCCTGATCATTTAATCATTCATCAAACATTTGGGCCACCCAGGAGGCCTCATCCTGAGACATCCCCAAACCCTTCAGAGCCATAGTGAGGCTGGAGGAAGGCAGAGGAGGGAGCCCTCAGGAGATGCTGAGGAAGCTGGAGGATAGGTGTCCCTGGTGGAGGGAACAGCACTGATGGAAGCTCTGAGGAAAATGTAGGGATCAGGAGCTGGTCATAGGGGAGGTAAGAGCAGCCCAAGCCCCTGCCTCAGGAGCCTCCGCTCAGGCATATATGAAGCACCTGCTGCCTCCCTGTGGACCCAACTGTCCCCTGTTGCCAGTGAGGCATCAGAAAGTTCGCTTGGGGGACCAGTAGGGAGCTATTGGGGAGATAACAGGGAGGAAGCTGAGGCTCACTGGCCCCCCCTCTGCCCTCAGTGCCTGCAGCTCTATGCCCCAAAAGTGTCCTCGGACACCATCATGGAGTGTGCGCTGGGGGACCGTGGCATGCAGCTCTTGCACATGAATGCCCAGCTTACGGATGCTCTGCAGCCACCCCACGAGTATGTTCCTTGGGTCGTCGTCAATGGGGTAAGAACCCTTGTAGCCCTCAGCTCAGCCTCTGGACAGAGACCAGGGTGATGGATGTGCCCACCAGTCTGGGAGGCACTGGCAATTTGCAGCCCCTTCTGGGCCAAGCAGGGGTTGGTCAGGGCAGGTGGCACTTACAACCTCCTGTCTTGCTTTGTGCAGAAACCGTTGGAAGATATGAGCCAGCTCCTATCCATCGTGTGTGAGTTGTACCAGGTAAGCTGGACGGGCAACAGAGGGATTCAGCAGGTGGGGTAGGGTCTCCTTTCAGGATCCCAACTCATGGCTGTCTCCTCCAGGGTGAGAAGCCAGAAGTCTGCCCACTCATGGCCAGATCCCGCAGGAACGTCTGCCTCAAGTGACAGCTGTTGCCCTTGGAGGGAACTGATGGAGGAAGATAGAGATCCCACCTGCCCCCATTTTTTCTGATATCAGTTCAGCAGCTATGGCCTGTCATCTAGATAACTTATGCATTCTGTGAAGCCCAAACAACATTTTGCCCCAAGATCAAGACTCTTGCCTTAGTGAGAACGGTGCTACGTTGAAACTAGTTTAATAAACCCTTCTGGATGTTGTGACAACATCTATCTCTTCATTTCCCCCACTCCCCAGCCCCTGGCAACCTCCATTCCTCTGTTTCCCAAATTTGACTGTTTTTAGATTCCACATATAAGTGAGATCATCCAGTATTTGTCCTTCTCTGTCTGACTTATTTCACTCAGCGTAATGTTCTCCAGGTTCCTCCATGTTGTCACAAATAGCAGGATTTCCTTCCTTTTTTATAGCTGAATAATATTTAACTTGTCCTTTTTGTTAAAAAGACTCTCAGAGAAAGACCTTCCTCGGCAGCGCTCATTGAGTTTGCCCTGATAATTTACACAGGAACAGCAGGTGTTCAGTTTGCTTTGTGGGAAGTTTCTGTAAGGACTCTCAGGTTTGACTTTGAAAAGACTCTACAACAGAAACAGACTCATAAATACAGAGAACAAATTGATAGTTGCCAGATGGGAGGTGGATTGCGGGGGCTGGATGAAAAAAGTGAAGGGATTAAGAAGTACAAATTGATAGTTATAAAACAGTCACGTGGAAGTCAAGTGCAGCATAGCATAGGGAATATAGTCAATAATATTGTAATAATAGTACGGTGCCAGGTGGGTACTAGGCTTATCTGCATCAATTCATAAATGATAGAAATGTCTAACCACTGTGCTGTATACCTGAAACTAATATAAAATATTATTGACTGTCAACTGTAATTGAAAAATAATTAAATAAATAAAATTTAAAAAAGAAAAGCCTCTATCATTGGCTAACTCGAAGTGAGAAACTCCACTAAATTTCACCTACAGTATCTATGCCTCTTAGCAAATTGCTCTCTTCTTGCTGTCCCCAAAATACTGTAAGGGTCTGGTGGGCCAGGACAGACCTGGAAGACTGCCTGCAAGCCCAGTATGACCCAGTTTTCCTGTGAGGACTCTGTAAACACTGGCTCCCCAAAATGAAACTTGGTTTCTTGAACATGATTGTTGACAAAGTTTACCTGACTCAGTCCCATGAATCATAATTTGACTTTTTAACCATGTTGGAGTTTTTTCACCAAGATGCAGTAAAATCTAAAGTCTGAGGTACTTTACCAGGCTGAGGTACTTGACAGCAATAGGAAGTGCTGAAGGATAACTGTCTCCCAAAAAGATAAAGTCATGACTCATACAGATATAAAAATGAACACATGTTAAAAATTAGTGTTAACTCATTATTAATGAGAACTCGTCAGGTGTTACCATTTCAAAGGGGATCCAAAGAACAGACAAATCAGGAATATTAAAATGAACGTGGTAAGTAAGGCAAAAAATAATTGCAGGGGAGTTTCCACCTGGCAGAATTCATTTGCATGTCTATAGGCAAAAATTATTTTTTGGCTGTTATCAGTTATAACGACAGAGTTTATAAAAAGTTCCCATAGAAGGAGAACCAGAAAATCCTGAAAGGGATCCTGTGATACAGGGCAATTTTTTTTTCTTTTTTTGGTAAAGTGCCATATAATAAATAGTTTAGTTTTTGTAGGCCATAGTTTTTGTTGCAACTACTCATTGTAGTGAAAGAGTAAATGACACAGAAACAAATGGGCATGGCTATGTTCCAAGAAAGCTTTATTTAAGGGCACAGACTTTTGAATTTCATAGAATTTTCACATCCCTCAGATTATTTTGGTTCTCTTGACCAATGAAAAACTGTAAGAAACACTCTTAGCTAGTGGGCCTCACAAAAAACAGGCAGTGACAGGATTTGGCCCACTGTTTCTGTAGTTTGTGACACCCTGTTCCTAGAGGTGATGCATAGGTTTCCATTGAAAT
This sequence comes from Rhinolophus ferrumequinum, assembly GCF_004115265.2. Lineage (NCBI taxonomy): Eukaryota > Metazoa > Chordata > Mammalia > Chiroptera > Rhinolophidae > Rhinolophus > Rhinolophus ferrumequinum. The sequence continues at coordinate 51,029,543 of NC_046301.1, forward strand.
TCACATTTTCCCCTGCAGGAACACGGGAAGTAACATGGGGATATAATTATTTGTGCCGCAGCAGAGTTGCTGTGAAATAAGTTAATGTACATTGCGTGCCAAGAACAGTGCCTATCATTATTATTATTATTATTATTATTATTATTATTATTATTATGCTGGAACTGAGGTCAGATGCCCAGCTAAACTCAGGATCAAAATCAATGTCTGGACTTGGCTCTGACGGGGCTGTGCGCCGGGGAACTGTAGCCCCGCCCCCACGTCTGTGAGTTTTTGTGGGCTTATGCTTGCACCCCGGTAGCTGGCATGGCCACAGGTGGGACTCCCCTCAGTAATTCCGCGAAACTTTGGAAATCTGGTGTACTTGTAGTTGGTGTTCAGGTAGGGTAGAAAACAGCTGGGGAAAACAACCTTCAACTGGGGAAAACAACCTGAGGGAAATCCCCTGGTCAAAAAGCAACAACGAGGGGACAGAATCATAATGGCAGGAGAGATCAGGGGGCCCAGGGAAATTTTCTAAAGTGGCGCGTGCACCTTAGTTAACAGAGCTGTCCTATAGTTAATTAAGTTTCCTCACTATCAGTAAAAAACGCTCCCTTAGGCGGAGATTTAAGATGCTAATGAGACCTGCGATGCATGAAGCAGCAAGGAGGTACACCGCGCAGGCGCAGTGCAGGACCCACATCAACATACTTTGGGGTGGGAAAGAGAAGGGGTGGCCCCTAATCCCAAGAGCCTATAAAAGCGCTGTACCTGTAAACCTGAGGGAGCCACATCTATTCTCTTTCGGAGAGTGTTCTCTGGGTGCATCGAGCTTTCGCTTTAATAAACCGTTCTGCAAAACTGTTTCGCCCACTCTCTTGATTTCTATCCTGAGAGGGGCAAGGACCCCCACGACAATAACATTCCTGGCTACCTCAGAGGGGACTCATTTTCCAGACTTTTCCTTGCTAAACGTCTCGCTCTGTGGACTCGGTGAGTCATTTTACCCCGGCCTCTCCGAACTTGATTTCTCCTCCCTTAATTCTTTACATCTCTCTGACTTTTCTTTCTTTCCCCCTCTTCCGGTCAGCCAGATCCTGGTTCCTGTGCCTTGGAGTCCCGGTTTCACTTCCCCTTTCCCTTGACTATCCAGACGTCCTGGTTAACTTCTGAGGCCCTGTTGTTAGGGTGCACACTCTTTGCCCAGGTAGGAAGGGGTGTCCCCCTTAGAGACCCAGTGCTTGTTTCTGTAGTGGCCCTACCCCTGGTCTGGTTTTGATCTGGCCATATATCTATGTTCCCCACCTTTCTCATCCCTTCCCGCCGCAGCTTTCAAGTCGCCTGATTATTTTCTTTGATTACTGACTTCTCTTTGGGGTCGAGATTTTTGCAATCTGTGTATTCGACTTTCACGACACAACTCTGGTCATCTGTGTTACATTCATTATCCCTTAAACTCTTCCAAGTCCTGGCAGAAAGCTTTCGTTGTTGATCCCCACACACACACCCCCACCAACTCTCTCATTTGTCTCATCAGACATCTTTTGGCTTGTTTTCACGACTTCATCCGGAACAAAGGTTTCAAGAAACCTTTGGGGTCCCTCATCTTTCTCTGGCAAAGTGCCGTGGGCCAGCATTACTTAGGTGTCCTAACTCTTTCTACCTCCACAGATTTCATCTGCCCCTTTGGGAACAAACTCTTTGGGACCAGGGACGATTCAACAAATTTTAAGTGCTCAAAGTAGGGGAGTCCACCCGCCTCTTGGTCCACTTATAATTGGACATCAATTCTATATTCAGAAACTTGGCAGAATTCAAAGTCTTACAAGATTTTTCTCTCAGTAACTTTCAGGTTTTTACAGATATAACCAGAAATATAAACAGCCACTACTGCCTGAGGCAGAAATAACTGAAGGGGGGGAGGGGAAAGGTACTTTTAAAAACACAAGCAGCTAATCTCACTTGCTGGACACCCCCCTTTGCCCAGCCTCAAGGACAAATGAAAAATCTTAAGTCCTCTCTACAATTATTGGTAATTTTGTCTATGTGTATGATCTCTGATATCTATATTTGTCTGTGTTTTATATATGATATGGTATTTTTGCCTCTGGATGGTATTACTAGTTTATAATGTTTAATTGGCTTGAAAAAAGTAAGCACTTACATAAATTAATAAATAAATAAATAAATAAATAATAGAAACTGACCCAAGTACTTTTCAGAATCATGTGATCTAGGAAAATATTTGATACTAAGGCTGGTTGAAGCTTTAGTTAAATGGACATGACTTTTAGAGTTATTGACATTAAATATGGCATCTTTTGTTTCACCCAGGTTTAGAAAATAAACTCTTGTTACCTTTGTTACACAATTTGTTAGGAAAATAGCTTGGTTAATAATTGACTTTGAAATCTCATAGTTATTTAAAAATAAAGATATAACTAAAATAAAAGGTTGTTAATAAAACTTTTCAGTAATAATAATGTTATATATACATGCTTAAACGTGGTTTCCCAAATTCTTTTGGTAACTTGAAACCTTAGAGTTTTACTGTTAAATGATAAAAATTATTGAATGTCTAGGTATTTCAAAGTAACATAAAATGCTAAAACATTAATTATTAGATAAGTCTGAGTTCACTTACTTTTGGCTCTCCCCCCGCTTTTTCCACCTCCCCACCCCCCACTCGTTCTCAGTGGACACGCTCCTACACATAGGACATGCTGGTATTATGAGCCTTGCGCTCCCTAGGACTGAGGCAGTCTGGCCGCTGCTTGTGGCAGCACCGTGGCAGGCCAGCTCCAGGGAGAGCTGTTATTCACGATCTTAGCTGTAGAGGACGCAACTCACTGGGCCATGTGGGAATGGAACCTGCGACCTCCGTGTTAGGAGGCCCGCGCTCCAACCACCTGAGCCACCAGACTGGCCCTACTTTTGGCTTTTTATTTCAGAGAAGCTAAAAGATAAATTAGAATCTGTTGATGAATATGTCTTGTACTTTATTAAAAATGTTTCTAAAAAATTGTAAATATATTGCCAACAAAAGCCTATGCTTCTAGAGTTTATAAAATATATTCATAAATTTGCCAATCTGAAGAGTACTAGTTGCTTACTTTTTAGCAAACAAAGTTTCTAAGAGTTAAAAATTCTAATTAAGATGGAAAGAAACTATATATTTTTGGTAATAGAAGAATAAGGCATATACATTTTTTGAGGAAATGTGAAGGAAAGTGTTTGTCCTAAATCTGGTTATTTCTGAATAAAAAGTTGTAAACTAAAATGGACTAGGAAAGTTATAGAATGTGAAGAGAAATCTTGAAAGAGGAAATTTTATATATGATTAAGCTAAATAAGATGAAGTAAATAAATTTGAATATCAAAAGTAAGTTGATGCAAAATTAGAGTTTGGTTTCCTCTTTCTACTAAATAGGACAAAGTTTCTTGGACTATTGGTCTGTTACTGATACTATGAAAAAGTTTTCTGCCTAAAAAGCAAAGATTCTACATGTCATCAAAATAATTTCCTGTGGTTTTATATTGTCTTAGTCAGGTTCTTTGTTACTTAAGAAAACTAAATCTCCACAATAGTAAGAACTAAGTTTTTTTAATAATTATGTAAACTTCTGTATTATATATAAAGTTTTATATTGTCACTTTGTGTAAGTAAATAATTTAATGTTGTTTCATAATAATGATATAATTTTTTTTTTTTTAATGTTTTGGCCCAGGCTTTTTTTTTTTTTTTTTTTTTTTTCCTCCAATTGGGTAACTGTGCTTTTTCCAGGACTCATCAGCTCCAAGTCAAGTCGTTGTCCTTCAGTCTAGTTGTGGAGGGCACAGCTCAGTTCCAAGTCCAGTCACTGTTTTCAATCTAGTTGCAGGGGACACAGCCCACCATTCCATGAGGAAATTGAACCAGCAACCTTGTTGTTAAGAACTCATGCTCTAACCAACTGAGCCATCCGGCTTCCCACTCGCAGCTCAGTGGCAGCTCATTGTCTTCAATCTAGTTTTGGAGCTCACAGCTCACTGGCCCATGTGGGAATTGAACCGGCAACCTTGTTGTTAAGAGCTTGTGCTTTAACCAACTGAGCCATCCGGCCGCTCCAATATGAACTTTTTGATCAAGTATGTTTGACAAACTTCCCAAGATTCAAAATTTAAAGGTAGTCATTTTATTGAGATTTTTAAGAACTTTGGAGTTTTTCAGAGGGATCCTTGAAACACCTCAAAGACTCGTTTCATCTCTTTATAAAACAACAAATACAACAACAACAACAACAATAATAATTAGGCCTATTAAATATGTTAAATTACATGGTAAGCGTTGCCAAATAAATGATACTTAACCTTTGATTATGTTAGATAGCTATGTTAATATAAATGTTAGAAAATTTACAGTTTTTGTGTCTCTGAAAGTTATGACATTTATCATGTCCTTTAAATGTAAACTCCCAGTAACTAACCAAAACATTGCCCACAGAGACTGAAGAAAAAGTGGACTTTCTAAAAATGCGAACTGCTATATAAGTTTCCTTGCCAAAATTTACAAAAGAGCTACAGGTTTTATAAAACTACTAAATGACTGTATATGAAAAATAAGATACATGTTTTTGGTAAAGAAAGGTATGAGACATAGAGATATGCTGTTGTTGAAAAAATTTTCATATATAGTTAAACTAATACTGGAACAGATAACTGAGTCAATTACATTATTTATATGCATATATATGTGTAAACTCTCACCAGATCTTTATGTCATTTTTAAGTATTTAGTCATTTGCAGACAATTATTGTTTTTACCATGATGTTTCATCTTCAGAAAAGTTCATGGGGGAGGGGGAAAACCCTGAAACTCTAAGATACAAAATTTCAGATACTCAACAAATCCATATGTGACTGAATTTAAAAGTAATGATTCTTGGATATTTAATGCCTCGTGATATCAGCCCCAATAAAGTTACCAGATTTAAAAGAATACTTTCCTTGGACAGGTATTGCAATGACCACCACAGCAATATTAGATTATAAAATTGCTCTTGACTATATCCTAGCTAAGCAAAATGGGGTTTGCTTTGTTGTACTTGGCTAAAGCACCTCTGGTAAACTAGAGTTGAAACTAGATAAAATCTGGGCACAAGCCAAATGATTATAAATACAGATAACTGCCCTTAGCCTTTAAGTATTGTCTCTTGGTTCAGGTCTAGTCTTTAAATTGGACTTAGCATTTTGTTTAAGGGGAAAAACAAACAAACAAAAACACTAAAAAACCTTCCGGGCCAGCCCGGTGGCTCAGGCGGTTGGAGCTCCATGCTCCTAACTCCGAAGGCTGCCGGTTCCATTCCCACATGGGCCAGTGGACTCTCAACCACAAGGTTGCCAGTTCAATTCCTCGAGTCCCGCAAGGGATGGTGGGCTCTGGCCCCTGCAACTAAGATTGAACATGGCACCTTGAACTAAGCTGCCGCTGAGCTCCCGGATGGCTCAGTTGGTTGGAGCGCGTCCTCTCAACCACAAGGTTGCCGGTTCCACTCCCGCAAGGGATGGTGGGCTGTGCCTCCTGCAACTAGAAAACGGCAACTGGACCTGGGGCTGAGCTGTCCCCTCCACAACTAAGACTGAAAGGACAACTTGACTTGGAAAAAAATCCTGGAAGTACACACTGTTCCCCAATAAAGTCCTGTTCCCCTTCCCCAATAAAATCTTTAAAAAAAAAAAACCAACAAAACAAAACAAACCTTCCAACCTGTGCAAAGGTACCAAAAGGAATCCAGTTGGTGTATTCTGGATATAGGTGGAAAAACTAATACAAATATAAATACAAATTTGAAAAAAAAAAACAAAACAAAGAAAACCATGATGGCCTCTGTGCTGGCACTCTCATTGCTTAAATGTGGCCTAAGGCTCCTAGAAGACTACTTTCCCTCCTAAGTGGGACATGACTTACTGGGAATCCAGGAGGGACTGACATTAGCATGACATACTCAAAATGAGCCATCCTGACAATGGAAGAAGACCAATGATGCCTTTAAAAACTGATTAGTGGCTCTCTTTGAAGATTAATCAGCAATGCTTTCAAAGCAAGATCTTGGTCAAAAGGAAGAAACTATAAACAATAACAAAAAAGGAACCACTTTAAAATGAAGCCAGAGCTGCCATGCCAGAGGAACTACCTTGCACGTCTTATGCCTCAAACCTTAGAATATGACAACAGGGCAAACTCATCCATAGACTGGGCCTAGACAAACTTATTCAAAAAAAAAAAAAAGAAAAGAAAAGATAAGGCGGGGGCTACCCTGTTAGCTTAATTGGTTAGAGCGGGGTGCTCTTAACAACAAGGTTCCAGTTCGATCCCTACCTGCATGGGCCACTGTGAGCTGCACCCTTCACAACTAGATCGAAACAACTACTTGACTGAAAGCTGATGGGTCCTGGAGAAACAAAACAAAAATGAAAAACAAAGCTGTTTGCAAGGATGAAATCTTGCTATATATCTTAACTGGCTCTCTGAATCCTTTAGAAAATATGCTAACATATACCCAAAGTCTGATGAGGGCCAGACACTCCTGGCTATACATTTCATAACTCAGGTTGTACCAAATATTCAGAAGAAGCTCCAGAAGTTGGAAGCTGGACCCTGGACCCCGCAGGCTGCCTTGGTGTCAGAAGCCTTCAAGGTTTTTAATAGTCAGGACTGGTCGGAGGAGGCTAAAAAAAACGAGAGAAAAAAAGGCAAAAAAAAGGAAGGGATAAATATTGGCTGCCATAACCCGGGGACCACCTCAAAGTGACCCCAGACAATAGAGAACTTTCAGGCCAGGATGCACCCCCACACACCCCCCCCCCCAGATGGTGCCATTGAGACTGAGGCACAATCAATGTGCATACTGCAAAAAGAAGGGACCTCTTAAGTCTTTCCCCCTCATGGCTAGCCTCTGGGCTGAGAAAACCACTTCCTCCAACTGAGGAGCCCAGAGCACTCACCCAGCTCTAGTCCCAGAAAGATCCATTGCCATCATAACAGTGGAGCCTCGGTCACCCTCAATATGACAGGTAGAAAAACTACATTTTTGTTAGATATTGGAGCCACCTACTCTGTCCAGCCCATTGGGTCTCTCTCTAATACTAACTGCACAGTGATGGGAACAGAGGGCCAGCCTAAGGTAAGACAATTTACTTTTCCTTTATTTATGATACTGGGTCTAAGATTATAACTCCTTTCCTATATGTTCCTGAGTGTCCCATTCCTCTAATTGGCCACGACTTATTGTCTAAATTGGGAGCCTCTCCAATGTAACAAAACTGGTTAGCAGGCCTATGAGAATGTAAGAGTCTGAATTAGAACGAGCCCCTACTTTGGGGCTTCCAGATTTAAAAAAAAAAAAAGCCTTTTTCCCTTTATGTACACAAAAGACTAGGCCAATCTCCTAACCCAAAGATTGGGACTTGTACAGAGACCAGTGTCCTATTTTTCAAAACAACTGGACCTATGGCCCAAGGATGGCCTCAGAGCCATAGTGGCCATAGCCCTCCTAGTCAGGGAGGCCCCCAAATTGACTTTGGGACAACCTCTCAAAGTCTTTACACCTCATCAGATCCAGGACATGTTAGAAGTAAAGGGACATCCTGGCTAACTGGAGGGAAGCTTCCTCAATACCAGGCTCATTGCTAGATACCCCGGACCTTACCTTAAGGGCATGTCAGACTTTAAACCCTGCCACTGTGCTTCCCTCAGCTGCAAGCAAAGTCTTAGAACACGCTTATGTAAAAACCCTAATTGAATGGACCCACAAGATACCCCTTTGGGAAACCCAGATGAGGAGTGGTTGACAGATGGCAGCAGTTTTGTAAAAAAAAAAAACAATAAAACTCAAAAAACAAAATATGCTATTGTCAGTCTAAACTGGATAATAGAGGCAAAAGCACTTCCTCCAAGCATAAGAAGCCCTCCAGGGCCTTCAAACTTCCTTAGATTCACTGGCAAATGTAGTCCTTGACAATAAACCGGCTATCTGCTGGCGGAGCAGGGGTGTAATCTGCGCTGTCTTTAATAAAACCTGCTACATTTATATTAACAACTCAGGGAGAGTCAAAACAAGTATACAGACCTGTCGATAAGCCAACATCCAGGCTACATCGCTATAACCAAGAGACAGAATCCTAAGAGAATCTGGTCGATGATTAAGAGCGCCGTCTACAGCCTTATTTGGTGTTTACCCATTTTAAGGCCTTTAATAACTATCCTACTCTCGCTGCTCTTTGGTTCATGTCTATTTAACCTCCTTGTCAAGTTTGTTTCTTCCAGCCTTCAACAAACAGTTTCATGAAACACGTGCAAGGTTTCCAGCCAGTCTTGACCAATGAAATACCAGGCTCAGGAGCGTATCCACCCTTGGATCAGGTTGCCAGAGATTTCTACTTCTCCTGGGTTTAGGGTCCTGACAAAGTCCCTCTATCAGCAGGAAGTAGTTTCAGATAAGACCTTCGACCCAACCCCTTTAAGATTAAGGAGAATAAAAATCTCTTAATGGGGAATATAGTCTGTGGTCACATAATGTAGTCATGCAGAACCTTGACTCACATCCCCTAGCCAATAAACCACAATGAGCGGACAGAACCATAATCGCTGAAGAGATAAGCGGGTCCAGGGAAAGTTGCTAAAATCACGCTTGCACATTAGTTAAAAGAGCAGTCTTATAATTAACTTTTCCTCATTATGATAATAAGAAATACTCCCCTAGGTAGAGATTTAGGATGCTAATGAGACCTGCGATGCATGAAGTAGCAGGTAGGTAAACAGCGCAGGTGCGGTGTAGGATCCACCTCAACATACTTTGGGGAAGGGAAAGAAAAGGGGTGGCCCCTAATACCAAGAACCTATAAAACTACTGAATCTGTAAACCTGAGGGAGCCACATCCATTCTCTTTCCGAGTGTGCTCCCTTGGTGCATCAAGCTTTCGCTTTAATAAACCTTTCTCTCTGCAAAACTGTTTCGCTCTTGTTTTCTGTTCTGACAGGGGCGAGGACGCCTGCACAGGTAACATACTGGAGAAGTGTGTTAACTTGCTAAGATTGGCCATTTCAACGTGGGAGGCGGGACGACAGGCATAATGGTGGTCTGACATTGGCCACTGAGCTGGTAAGAATATGGCCTGGTAAGACTGGCGCAGAAAGAGGCGAGGAAGCATCGGTGCGTAGCTTTGTTCAGTGATTGGCCGAAGGATGGGATGCCGGTCTTTTATTGGCTAATGCCTCTGGGGGTGGGCAAAGTGAAAGCCAAACGGTCAGCGATTGGCCAGCACGGCGCGGGACGGACATTTCGGGCGCGGCGGGGACGCACGACTCGTGGGCGCTGGCCCGGTGCCCCGGCGCGCGGGTTCCTGGTCCTGGCACGCGATGGCGTCGGGCGGTGGACGCTGGCTGCGCGGCCTGTGGGCAGCGGGGCAGCCACTGTTCCAAGGCCGTGCGCTGCTCGTCACCAACACGCTGGGCTGCGGCGTTCTTATGGCGACCGGGGACGGCGTGCGCCAGTCCTGGGAGATCCGCTCGCGGCCCGGCCAGAAGTTCGACTCGCGGCGTTCAGGTGAGTTGACGGGCGCTGTTGGCCCTTAACCCTGGAGAACCTTTGACCCTGACCTCAGATTTAAAGACCCCTAGACCAGATCCGCGGGCCTGCCCCCTACCCTGTGGCCTTAGTCCTCGGCAGGACCCTTGATCTCCGCGTGCACCCTAGAACCTAACAGCCGCCCCCGGATCTCCCCTCTCACTCGTGTTTATAACCTGTCCCTTTCCCACCCCAGATCTCTGTCCTATTCCTTCTGCGGGTCTCCATCTCGTCCTAGCCCGGGTCTCAGTCCGCTCCCATACCTGGGGTTTCTCTCCACTCCCACCCTCTGAGTCGTCCCCTCCCACCCCCTGGGTTTCTGTTCCCTCCCATAGCAGCGTTTTCTATCCCCTCCCATACCAGCGTTTTCTGTCTATTCCAATCCTGTGGGTCTCGTCACCGCCCACCCCCTCGGGCGCTTCCCTCCCACCTGCACTGAGGGACCGAGCACTGAGCACGGGAGGCTGCACCCGGGGTAGTCTGGGAGCATCCTGGCCCCAAAATTCCTTTCCCGCTGTGCCTCGGTTTTCTCCTCTGAAAAGCAGGGCAAAGGTAGAACACCCTCGCAGGGTGAAGGGTTGAGGTGAGATGTAAAAGGAGCCCTGGAATAATGCCTGGCGGTGGAGCTGGTAATGGAAGAATATCTGGGTGGGCTCTGGGAGGGTGTCAGGTTTACCCAGGTCTTAGCCAGGGAGGGAGTGGATTGAGGGGTTTGCTGGACTTACGTGGCCCCCCTGATTCTTGCATTACCCTCAGCGAGCATGTTTGCGGTGGGCTGCAGCATGGGCCCCTTCCTGCACTACTGGTACCTCTGGCTGGACCACCTGCTCCCTGCGTCTGGCCTCCGTGGCCTTCCAAACATCCTCAGGAAGGTCCTTGTGGACCAGCTGGTGGCCTCTCCCATGCTGGGTGTCTGGTACTTCTTGGGTAAGGAGCCCGGTGAGCTTGGGCTTTGCAAACCCTCATAGGTTGGGAGGGACAAAGCCAGACTTGTGTTAAGAAGGATGCAGAGGTACATTTCTGATGTACCTCCTGTGTGAGTGGCCCTGGACTGGAGTGTGGGTCACAGTGGTGACAGGAGAGACCCAGTGGGTCAGGTGTAGGTGTGAATGGCAGAATCACAGACAATGGTTCTAAATGTAGGAGGGATGAGGAGAGTGTCTGTCTGATGGGACTGCCCCAGACGGTTGTTGGGAGGGCTTCCTAAAGGAGAGGAACTCAGCTGAGACTTGAAATAGGAACCAGCAGCCAGAGAAACAGAACAGCCCATGCAAAGACTCTAAGGCTGAAGGAAGAGGAGCTGAGTGAGACTAGGATTTGATGGCGCGGAATCATCCCAGTTTTTAGCTCTGGGAAGAAAGTTGCCCATTTCCCATCCCCCAGGACTGGTAATAGAACAGCCTCAGCCTTAGGAAGGGTGTGTCTCCATCCTTCCTGGTATGTGTTTTTTTGTAACCTGTCTCCCTCACTGGGACCTACTTGCTCAGGGTTGTTTCCTCACATCTGCCACCCTATTGTACCGCCCTTCCTACTGCAAAGCGTTTAAATGTCCTGGTTCCTCAGCTTGGGAGACTGTCCCTCAGGGTCCCGCCCACTACATTATTGGGACTCACCAGCTTCTGACATGCTCATTTTCTTCCCAGGTCTTGGCTGCCTAGAGGGCCAGACCCTGGACCAGAGCTGCCAGGAGCTTCGGGACAAATTCTGGGAATTCTACAAGGTGGGCGTACTCTCCCAAACGCCTCCCATCCTGTTCATTCCCCACTCTCTTCCATCTATCCTGCCCCACCCCTCGCAGCCATCAGGCCCCACCCAGGTCCCTTTGGCCCATCCCTTACTGTACTCTGCACCTCCCCACAGGCTGACTGGTGCGTGTGGCCCGCTGCGCAGCTGGTGAACTTCCTCTTCGTGCCCCCCCAATTCCGAGTCACCTACATCAACGGCCTGACACTGGGCTGGGACACATACCTCTCCTACCTGAAGTACCGGTGAGCGCAGTGGGTGGACCAGGTTCCCAGGGGACTCCTCAGGGGCCACACATGTGAGCCCCACATGGCAGTATAGCTATCCTCCAGCGTGGGGGCCTCCTGTGCCCTTGACAACATGCACCCTGGAGTGGGTGGGTGGGGAGCTGATCACCAACAGGATGAATACCGAGCCCCTCTCAGCTATCTGATGGGACCTTGGCCAGGTCCCTGCCACATCTTTCCAGTGAGGCTGACCCCAGCCCCCAGACAGGTGGAGGAGGGCTCCATGAAGAGGAGCCTGAAGGACCAATGCAGCATGTGGCCAGACCCTCTTGTGAGGACAGATCCCAGGTGCCCTAACGCCACCTGGCTGAGTGCCCCTGGGCAACATGCAGACTGAGCTACCCTGCCTCCCAACTGGATGCCAGACTGGGCAAGACTGACTTCCAGCTGACCACCAGCCTGGGCAGTAAGGAGAATGGGCTCCTGAAGCAGGCCAGGCTAGGGTCCTGGGCCAAGTCCCAGCCCCACCCCCATTCGTGGGCATCTGGCTGGGATACCTCTTCCAGGCCTCAATTTCCCCATCTGGAACAAAGCCATGAAGCTGGGTAGTCATCCCCCAGCCCTGCTCACCCAGAGCCTCAGGGACCAGGATGTCCCATCCTCAGCACTGGGCCCCAGCTACCCAGCCAGTCCCAAGCCCCAACCCCTCAGCACTACTGTGGACTGGGCTCTGGGCCCTGGAACCAAGGTGGGGACATCGCCCATCCCCTCGGAGCAGGGCCTGGCCTGGAGTTGGCCCCCAGGATCTGGAGCCTCAGGCAGGGCTAGGCAGCGCCAGTGTCATGCTCTGGTCACGAACTGTGGAAACGATTAAATTCCATCTGTAATTGAAAGTCTTGTGGATGACCACGCCAGTGCTGGAAGGGGGCACTCATAGGGACACAGCACTGTCCATTTGCTTTATTGGGTGTGTGTAGTGTTGTCATGACATCTCCTGGGGGACTGGGGACACATTTGACACTCATGACATCAGATGGGTCTGGTGGGGGCGGGGGGTCCTAGGGTGCTGAGTACCCACAGCAGCCTCCCCTCCAAGAAAAAAGGTACAACCTTGGGGGTCCAGGAGCCAGGCGGGCCATTGCCCAGTTCCGACCCACCCTGTGGTCCATGCTGAGACTCCACTGTGGCCTCAGCCCCCCATGTCGCAGCCAAGGGTCTGGCAGGCCTGGCTACCTCCCATCATCCAGTCACCCTGCCCTCGGGTATCATCTGGTCCCTCTTAAAAACCGAGAACTATTGATGGGGGGTGAATTTTTAAAAAGGTGAGGTCTGGAGAGGAGGGTGAGTGGTAAGTTCGAGGGGCCACGCCACGCCACGGCAGAGCGGGGGACAGGGCTATATGTACAGGGTGGGTGGGGTGCCGAGCCCCCAGTGGACATCTCCAATAAATAAATAAATAAATAAATAGCTACAATAATAAATAAGGGTGACGGGCTAAGTCGGGGGCAGGGGTCTCGCGCCCACAGCCAGGGGTGGGGGGCGTCCAGGTCAGGCCTGGGGGAGGACGGGGGGGGGGGGGGTTGGGGGGAGGCAGGGATGGGGACCAGGATGGGCCAGCTAGCTCTCAACAAGCGCAGTCCTGGTGTGGAGGCGCCTGCTGGTCCGTGAGCTGTGGGCCCTGCTTGGCGCCCGTAACCGCGGGGTCGGCCGTGTCCAGCGACTCAGACATCTTCTCGCAGATGACATCCACCAGGCGCTCAAAGGTCTGCTTGACATTAATGTTGTCCTTGGCGCTTGCCTCAAAGAATTCGAACCCTATGGTCAGGGAAGGGACGGGTGAAGACCCTGGGCCCCCCCCACTCCCAGAGACGATCCTCTGAGGCCAGAAATACCTGGAGAGTCCCAGTGCTGACCATACCAGAAAGGCACTGGCAGGCCCCAGGGGAAGTAACAGTGAACTGACTCAGCCCTGTATTTCCTGCACTCCTTTCTTGACCCTAAAACTGTCTCCTTATTGTCCCCAGGGCCCTGGCAAGACCTACTGCTCTCTTCCCCACCACTCAGCCCAGCCCCAGGCACTGACCCTGGTGGCATGTGACACTCAGATCCGGCCATGCCCTCCCCTGTTCACACTCTCCTTCCTTGTTGCCCTCAGAACAGTCCCCACTCTTCACAGGGTCAGGCCTGGCGTGATCAGCCAGCCACTCAGTGAGCCTCATGTTGCAGCCATGTAAGACTATTTGCCAAAATTCATAGGATCTTTGCCCAAACTATTTCTTCTCCCTGAAGGACCACCCTTTCTTCAAGTACCAGGTACAGTGTCTCCCCCGTCCAAGAAGCCTTACTTATGCCAGGCAAAGCCTGGCTCCCCGCTGGACTCCCCCCAGCCCAGGTCCTTCTCCCTCTACCCCCACAAAACCGGAGGCCTTTTGTGGGCCCAACAACACCCAGCACAAAGTTGGGCAGTGAGGTATCAGAATGAATCAGTAACTTCCTGCAGAGTGAATTACACACATCCATCAAGGTCCACCTTGCAGAAAATGTAAATTGTCTAGACTGGAATCCAGGCCCCATCCGGCTTTGCTGAGAGACCGTGGGTGTGTCCCCTCCTCTCTCAGGGCCTCAGTGCCCCTCTTCTAGCCTGCAGGTGTCTAGCCCCACCGGGCACTCACCAAGGTGGTCGGCCAGCTGCCGGCCGCGTTCCGATGATACCACCCGCTCATCCTCCATGTCACACTTGTTCCCCACCAGCAGCACCTGGGCATTGTCCCAAGAGTAGGTCTTGATCTGGGTCGACCTGGAGGAGGGGGCCACAGGGGCAGGTTAGGGCTTGGAGGAGCCGAGCTCCACTTCCTCACCCCACTCATTATTCCTTGAACACGGCAGGTTCAGTTCTTCCTCCAGCCTCTGTTCTGCCAAGAGTACTCTCTGTGTCTCCGCTGCAGTGGTTCCCTGCTTTGGAAACCCCACTTTTCCAGCAGCCTCCCATCCTTCCCAGATCTCTGCCTCTGGAGAGAAGAATTTCTCCTTCAGCAAAATCAGAAGTTTTCTTAAAATTTATCATTACTTTTATGCAGAAAATGTAAATGTTTATGTCCTTCAACCTGTGCAAATTGTCCTTATATTTTCTGTACCCCCCCTTCTAGGTTTTTTCCTATGTTTATAGTTTCATTTTTCCACCTGAAATCCTTTTTTCCTGTTATTTTTGAGCCAATGACACCGTGTTTTAATGATTATAGATTAATAGCAGGTCTGGGACCCCAATATTGTCATTCACATTTCTACCAGGAGGCTGGGGCTCCTTCATCAGCCTTTGCCCCAGGCTTTGCACCAAGCCCAGCTCAGAACACAGTCTGAGGGGGAAGGTGTGTGCTCACCAGTCTTGCACAGCATTGAAGGACTCCTCGTTGGTGATGTCGTACATGAGGATGAAGCCCATGGCACCCCGGTAGTAGGCTGTGGTGATAGTTCGGTACCGTTCTTGCCCCGCCGTGTCCTATGGAAGAGGAGACGGATGAGAGAGGACACACACATAAGCTCCACAGAGTGGAAACGAGCTCTGCGATTGTCCAGTCCAGCCCCCCTGAGGCCCAGAGAGAAGTAGGGGCTTCCCCAGAGACACAGGAAGTCAGGAAGAGCCAGCCAGCTGGCCTGCACTGAGAATTGGTGCTCAATCATCCTACAGAGCTCAGTACGTGCAGAATTGTTCCCTCTCATCAATACACGTGTATAGGACACTGCCCTCAGCCACACCCTGCACTGGGGCACTGGGGACACAACTGTAAACAAAGTGGACAAAAATCACTGCCCCTGTGGAACTGACAGCTCAGTGCAGGAAACAGACAATAAACATGTAAAAAGAAAAAAATATTCTGTCGGAGGGCAATAAGGATTGAGGAGGAAAATAAAGCCAGACGGCCTGGGCAGTGTAGGGGATATGTGGAGATCAGGGGAAAGACAACCCAGGCAAAAGGCACAGCCAGAGCAAAGATGCTGATGTGGGACCGCCTACTATGTTTGAGGATCACTAAGGAGGCTAAGGTGATGATGAAGGAAGACAGACTGGGGGGAAGAATCACAAGGACACACCAGGCAGGGTCTCCGAGGCCCAGGGAGAGATGCCGGCTTTACCCTGCATGAAATGGGAGCCCTGGGAGGGCTGGGAACTAACAGGCTCCTTCAGGCCTCTGTGGTTGGGGGAAGCAGCCAGGCAACCCTAGAGGAGGTACCTGTGCCTCTACCTGGCAATGAGTTTGGGGACCAAGATCTGGTGAAACGTCAGACATATGGAAGAACTTGCAGATGGGGGAAGTGAGGCACCAAGCCCATTCATGCTCCTGCCAATAGGAGAGGACCCAGCGTTGTCTCCTCCCCAGCCCTGGAGAGCACTTATTAGGCTCTGATGGAGGAGCAGGGGTGCTCTCTTCTGTGCCTCTGGTGTATAGGAGGCACCTGATACATGCCCAGTGTATGAATGAATGAATCTAGACAAGAATGAGATAGGCAAAGCTGGGGCTGCTTTTCTGGGAAGGGAGCGTGATGGAGCTGGGAGTTCCCCAGCTGGACCCACCCAGATCTGCAGCTTGATCCTCTTGTCATTGCGGTAGATGGTCTTGACCTTGAAGTCGATGCCCACAGTGCTGACGAAAGCGGGCGTGAAGGAGTCGTCTGCATAGCGGAAAAGGAAGGATGTCTTGCCCACGCTGCTGTTGCCAATGATGAGGATCTTGAACATGTAATCAAAGTTCTGGTCCGAGGACTCCTTCTGCCCATAGCGCGAGTCTGTGGCTGACGCCATCTAAAGGTGCAGGGCACAGGCTAATGTGAAGGGTCCCCTGCCATTCCCAGGCTCGGGATGTAGAGAACACCAGAGCCACAGAGAGGGACTAGCATGCTGAGATTACCTTCATCCCACCAGAAGCCCCAGTACTAACTGAAGCCCAAGGCAGAGGGCGGAGCATGACCTTGAAAGGTGGGGGTGAGGGGTTCAGGAAGGAGCTCAAAGCAATGGGGATGGGGACACCCCTGCAGCCCTCTCCAGCAGGCCTGCACCCCAGATCTAGCTGTAACCCTAAACCCTACGACTGCCGCCAGGACCTACCATCAATCATTTGTTTCTCAGAACCGAGAACCAGTGCACGTGCACACTCGTACACACGTGGATGGTCCACGAGGGGATACACGTCTGCAGCCCCTCTTCCCCCAGGCCCCCAGGTTGGCAGAGCTCAATCTGAGGCAGCTGCATCACATGATAGGGGCGGAGCGTGCACACGCTCACGTGCACACAGCAGGGCACACACTCACCCTTACAGGCGAGTGCACATATGAGGGTCGAATAGTCGGCGCACAGGACAGAGACGCAGACACCTGCCTGCGCACTGACACGCATATACAAATGTGCAAACCTACCCGTGCGCACGGCGCCCTCCACCCATGCAGGCGTGTACACGTCACCCACACGGTCAAGTATCCCCGTGCACATATGTACACGACTGTGCACGCACACACACAATCCACGCGTTTCCCTCCACACGCGTGCAGCAGGCACACACTTGGGTCAGTCCCTATGGGGTTATACGAACACACCCAGGAACACACGCAAGGGTACACAAAGACCCGCCGGCACAGAAGAGCGCGCACACGCGTGTGCACAACCCGCGCACGCGCACGCACAGCTTCCCGCAAGGCACTCGCCTCCCCTCCCCCTCCGCCGCAGAGCCGGGGTGGGGGGGTACGGGGGTGAGAATCGGACAAGTAGGGGAGCCAGAGCCCTATCCTTCCCCAGGTCCGCGACCACCGCATCCTTCCCCCCTTTAGTACCCCCAACCTCGTCTCCCATCCCCTCCAGCCCACCAGTCAAATGAAGGTTATTTAGGTGCTCCCAGCGGGAGCGCACCGGGCCGCCCGGGAGCTCACCTTGCCTTGCACCGATGCGGTGGTGACTCTAGCGGCAGCGACTTTTTTGGCAGCAGTGGTGACTGGCCCCCAGTGAGCTGATGTGGGGCTGCGCGGCAGCGGCGGCAGTGGCAGCGGCTCAGGCCCCTGCAGTCCGCGGTGACGTCCTGCAAAGAGCGGGGCGGGGCCTCATATGCAGATACAGCCGTGACACCACCCTAGGGCGGAGCCGCGCATGGAGCTATGGCCCACTGATGCTCGCAGAGCCAGGAGGGGCGGGGCTTCCACGCAGATTGACGCACAAATGGAGCGGGGCCCAGCGTGCGCATCCAGTAACGGGTGGGAACGTTGCAGGAGGGGGAGGATAGCTTTCCGGCTCCGCCTCTCCTCAGTGTCATGGAGGCGGGGCTGCGCGTCATTCTCTCACTGGCTTAAGAACTCGAGCGACGGGCCAAGTAGCCAATCAAAAATTATCACCTTCCTCCTTGTGTCCAATGGTGGCTCCCTAGTGACTGAAGGGACGAGAGGCTGAGGCCTTGGCTGAGCCGGGATCTTCAGGGGGCGTTCCCCTTCCCCGCCCCCGCCTGTTCAGGTTGGACACTCCGGCGTCCCCCACTCAAACCAGAATTCTGTGACCTATTCCCAGTTTCAGAAAAGAGGAACAGAGGTCGAGAGCTGCTCCATGACCCCTATTTATGGGGCTCAAAATAAATAAGTACAAAAAGAAGAAAAAGAAGAAATAGGGGTCTATAGAAACCAATTTCTGAGCTATAAGACCCCCAAAATGGGCCGGGCTGGTAGATGCACCACACTGTTTCTGAGATGAAAGAAGAGATAGCCATCAAGAGGGCAACCCCTCCCCACCAATTCCCAGAAAAGGAGGAAAGGAGCTGATGGACGCTCCAAGAACCCTGCGCTTCCCTGCGCCCCATTTTCCAGAAAAAAAATTCAAAGAAAAGGCGGAACAACGACAGAAAAACGACCTATCGCCTAACACCTGGAAACAGGGAGCGTAACAGCGATACCTAGAGACCTAACAATAAAGATGCAAGGCTGGAAGAGAATTCAACGTTCCCTGGTTCCTGAATTAAAGACAGGGCCGCCGAGACCCCCACTCCCTCCATCCTGGGGAAACAAGACTCAACGTGGAGATTTTGGGGGCTGAGATTCTCCAGCGTTTTTCCCCAAAAATCTTGAGGAGGAAAAGTCAGAATTGCGGGGGGTGGGAGAACGAGACCCTGGCTCCCATACCAGGTCCCTGTCCCCCAACTCCCTCCGGTCCCCCGAGTGCGCGTGGTCCCAGGAGAATCCGGATCCCTCTGATTCCTTCCCAAGAGGAAACGGCGGGGAGGGGCTCGTCCTGTTTATAAAAAGTCTGCCAGCTGCAGAGGCGCGGGAGAGACCAGAATAACTGCGCTTGGAGGCCGTCCCTCCAACCCACGCCTGCTCCCAGCGCCCTGAAAATGTGAGGTCGTCCCTCCCGCTCTGCTTGCATTTTTTCTAAGGGTAACGTTTTTGTCCCTCTTCCCCATTCGGACTATAAAAGTACCACGAACCCACTGCGGAGAATTGGGGAAAGTCAGAAAAACATAAAAAATAAAAATAAATCCACCCCAGTCTCTCCCCAAGGGGAGACTGGCAGTTGAGTTCCAGCTCTGGGTGGGGCTCCCGGCGCAGCTGGTGGAGGATCAGGAAGTGCAGGACCGCTTGGTTCCCTAACCTCCCAAATGCTTGCTTTAGGCTTCGTTGGCACTCAGAAATACCTGTTTTTCCCCCGTGTGGGTGGCACTCGGAAATACCTGTTTTTTCCCCCGGGGGGGGGGAAACCCACAACAATGTGCACCAGCTTCTACCTAGAGGAACTTGTATTTTAACATCAAAATAATTCAAGGCCTTTACTGCTAAAAATCAGCATTCAGCTCTGGAATTAGGGATGGCTGCATGGGGGGTGCTGCATGCTTTGGGGGGTCTTCTGTGTGGCAGGCGGCGGGGGTGGGGGTGGGGGGGTAGACAGAGCCAGGTCGGAGAAGGGCCCCAAACCCTCCCAGGTCCTGTCCTACTCAAAGTAAAGTCCAGAATCCTCCCCATAGCCCAGGTCCCACAAGGTCCGCACCAGCTACCTCGCCTCTCATCTTTCTCCTCCAGTCAGACACTCCTTCCTCTGGTTCCAGGTGCGATCCTGCCTCAGCGCCCTTGCACCTACTATTCCCTATGCCTGGAGCACTGCTTCCCCAGCTCTCTCCGGTCCTGGCTCTCTCATCCCCTTCAGGTCTCCGATCAACACCCACCTTCTTCAGTTTCACCCTGTCACCTCCTATCACATCACCATATTTCTCCTTCCTGACACATCAGAAATGATTATGTTTTTTATCCATTAGCCATCTGAGAGCTCTGAGAGCACCTAGACCTATGACACAGTAGGTATCCTGTGATATGACACAAATGAATGAATGAGTTATTGGAGAGAGGGTGACTTTGACCAGGGAATTTAGGGAGGACCCCTCTGAAGAAATGACATTTGAGCAGGAACCTGAAGGAGGAGAAGGAGCTGGCCATGGAGAGTGGGAAAACAGTGCTCCAAACAGAGGGATCAGCAAGTGCAACGACCCTGAATCTAAAACTTACTAAACAAGCTCAAGGGACGGCCCCTCTCCAGTTCTGTGAGGAGGTGGAGCAGGCAACATTTTCTCCCTTAACAGAGGGCAGACTGAAGTCTTGAGAGTCACCCTACCATTTCACAAGGGCTGGAAGTTCTAAGCGTTCCTGAAGACCTTCTTCCACCCTGCTCTTTGGGTCTAGGGTGAGCCACAAAGCCAAGAACCCCAAACAGGAGAATACAGGGGACCTGGAGCATGTGAGTGACTTCGGTTTCTACATCAGTAAAATGGGAGAAGAAAGAAGCAGAATTAATTTACACTTTGAGCATGTATCTCAGTGCCTGGCTCGGGTCATGCTTTCCTCAAACGTTACCTGTTGTTGCAAAGAGCCTATTTTACCAGTGAAATTACAAAGGCTTCAGGGGGCTAAGGGACTTGTTGAAGTTGTCAAAATCCATCTTTGGGGACACTGAGGATGGCACAGTGGACCTGACCCAGGCCTCCTGGAATCATGGTCTGGAGAAGGTGGCAGACACGAATCAAAAAATCCCCCAGAGATTCCACCAGTGCCAGCCTGGGATGGCAAGTAAGAGAGGGCTTCCCAGAGGAGAGGTCGCTGAGCTGAGACCCAAAGGATGAGGACGAGGGGAAAGATAAGCATTACAGTTGGTGGGCCAGCATGTGCAAAGGCCCTGAGGTGGGGCCATGCTTGGGGTGTGGAAAGCCAGTGTGGGTAGAATGTAATCTGTAAGGGAGAGCAGGAGGATGCCTGTAGCCCAAATTGAAGGGGACTATATGAACACTCATAAGGTAGAGGAAAATCTGGAGGAAAATAAGGTGAAATGCCGAAGGCAGATGAATGAGGTCTATGAATGAGGTTATAACAGAATTTTATTTTCTTCTTTATATGTTTCCATTCTTTCCAAATTCTCTATGGTGAACATGTATTACTTGTAAAGGGGGAGGGAGAAAAAAATTATAAATAATCATCCCCTAAATCTCTGCCTTTTAAAGGTCTGGAAGGAAATGCATCAAGTTCATGACCCAGATGACGTTTCTCCCTCTGTGGAATTTGATCATTTAATTGTGATGATGATGAATTATCAGTGGAATCATTTAGGAATGAAGCCAGCTATTCTGGAAGCCAGAGGCTACTGCAAGGACCTGTGTCACGTATACATTTTCAAGCACTCTGGGAAGGAGGCAAGAGTGTGGGAAATACTAAGCCTTCCAGAGACTGGAAAAGAACTTGAGACTTGAATGCAGAGCCAACTCGTCTGCTCTGGGTGAGGTCACTCCCGCCCCAGGCTGACCTCCAACAGGTGAGATGCAGGAGGGGCAACCGGCCAGGCGAGGAGGACCCGCCCCCCCAATTAGCCACACCTGTCGCCAGGGGACGCTGCTGGCTAATGTCCAGCGCCCAATTACGTGGCCTTGAGCAGACAAAAGGACTGCTCCGTGCCTCAGTTTTCCCACCTGTGAAGCAGGTGTGATGCTAGTTTAGGATAATAGGATGTATTTAACCCCCGAGAAACATTCAATGCCCCACGTTTCTAAGATATTTCAGGGCGGTCAAAGACACCACCCCTCAACCAAAGTTTACCCAAGTACTAGGATCAGGCCATAGGACCAGATCAGGCCCAAATTAGGATCTGGGCCTCAGTTTCCCCCAAGTACTGGGAAAACTGAGGCCCAAAAGGCCTCCCTAGGGGGAGTCTGGGGCACCTTCAGAATCAGGAGATGCAAAGACCCACCATGGTGGGGAATTGCATGTTTTTGTTGCTGTTCTATAAGAGGGATAATGTGTGTGTGTGTTGGGGGGGGGGGGTACCAGCAGGAGGTCCTGCAGCCAGAGAACAGGGAGCAGGTGCATCCTGAAAACGGAAATTACAGAGACTTAAAGCAATAACCAATACACAAGCAGGGACAGGCCACGTCAGTCTTCAGAGATGCCCCCACACAGACCCCTCTCTTTGCTGCTCTCTTGCCACCCTCCCCCAGAGCTCCAGAGCTAGGCTTGGGACTGGACAAAGCTTTGGTGCCAAAAATTCCCCCATTCAAGGTTCCGTTCTCCTGCAGGGAGCTGCCCAGAAGATGTATAAGGCACCTGCAGAGAGCATCTCCTTGGAGCTGACTCCCCACCTCCTTGCGCAGGGCTACCCCAGAGGCACATAGCAGGTGCAGGCCTAGCACATAGTAGGTGCCCAATAAACATCTGATAAAGAATGGAAGAAGAATGTGATGGATGTGGCTCAAAAGTGATCCCTGGAGAAGTTGGGCCTGAGCCAGCCCCAGCTTCAGAGCTGACTTTGGAGGAGGAGAGCTCTCTCAGCAAAGCCCAGGGTCAGAGTGGACCCCAGACAGATGCCTCCAATTTGACCCTGAGACTTGCCTATAACTAGAAGCTTGGTTGTCTCCATCTGTGTGAAGAAGGCAAAGCGTGGGTCACCTGGGACCTCTTCCTAGAAAGTCTCCCCTTTGGCTATTAGGTGCCAAAGGGCTCAGCCATCACATTGCCCTCATGGTCCACGCAGGGCTTGCACATGGTCCTCTGGTTGTCCGGGCATAAGTCCCTAGGGTCTGGTCTGGCCTCAGCGGATAAGAGCTCAGTGTCAGGGGACTCCGAGGCCTCCTGGGCCAACATTCTCTCCTCCTCCTCCTCTTCTTCTGCCTCCTCCAGAGTCAGCTCAAATTGGAATCTGTCAGGGCCGCCTCGCTCAGGGCTGATGGGGTCCACAGGGCTGTGGGGGATCTTGCTCTGGTACCACTCGCGGTTGTCTTCTAGTGTGTCCAGAAGGTCCTGTGCATCTGGGTGGACCAGGTCAGCCCATGTCTCCCACAGTGGGTGGGCGATGTAGTCAATGAAACCCACCTGTGGGGTGGTACAGGGTTGTGGGGAAGAGGTTCACCCTGAAACAGACCCGTTCAGCCTCCAGGCCTTTTGCCCAGGTTGTTCTCTCTGCCTGGAATGCCATTTTCCAACTCCTACTCATCCTTCAAAACCCTCTTCAAATAATTCTTCCTTTAAGAAGCCTCCCCTCCCCACCTCTGGACTCTCCCAACCTTTAAGTCTTTCCTTCCACCTCAGCCCTAACCCCTCATCACTGGATGTACGTGTCCCCCAGACTGAGAGCCCCTTCAGGGTCCCCCACACCACTCAGAACAGACATTTCCAAACCCTGTGAGTGCAGATCCCTCTCCCTGCAGCCCAGGCTGACTCCACTTGGCCCAGTGCAGACCATGCCCTTAGGTCACACTCCCTCATTGGCCCGCCAGGGCTCAAGCCAGAACTCACGGGGTCGGCTTGGCTACTCCTTTCCCTCCCCCATTCCCCGTCGCCCTCCAACCTGGGACTTTTCCACCGAGGCCGTATGCTTGTCGCACATGGGGCTGATGTCCAGGCCTGACTCGCGCTCACGGTCACCCTGCTGGAAGAACTCAGCCATGATGCGGTCCGTCCACTGGCGGTACAGGGGCAGTGGCTTGGTGGGGTTGCTGAGATCAGCGCAGTGCACGAGGTTCTGCAAGACCTGGGGAGACCGAAGCTTAGGAGGGCTCGGGCCAGACACCCCCAGGCCCAGTTAACCGTCTCCTACAGGCTGGCACCATGGACACACACCCCTCTTACAGGTGGGGAAACTGAGGCCCGGGAGGGGAGGGAATGGCTGAGGCACAATCACATGATTCTCAGCACTTCCATTTCTTCAAGTTTGGCACAGTTGATGCTTCATAAGTGCAGCTAAATAAGAGGCGTGGAAACCGAGGCCACGGGGTCCACCTGGCTACACACCTGAATGCGGTCAGAGTAGTTGTCCAGCAACAGGACTCCCAGGCTCGTCACCTTCTTGGTCTCCACCATGGTCTTGAGGTCAGCCAGGAGGTTCATGTGTTTGGACATATCAGTAGCCAGTACCTGGGGCCAGGTGAGGGGGGCATGACAGGAGGAAGCTTTGCTCCTGTCCCTCATTCCCAGACGTCACACCCACTTGCACCCTCAGCCCTCTGGGCTTCAGTGTCCTCATCTGTGAAATGGTGGGATATAACGAGATTGGCTGCAAATCCAGCTCACAAGAGGGATTGAGTCAATGGTCCCATCTCCGAGGCTGTTGGGTTCACAAGGTGCATCCCACCTGTTAAAGATTAAATCTGGGAGCTGAGGTGAGATGTGCCTGAGGGCAGCAGTGAGGCCCAGCCCAGGACATGGCCCGTGTGAAAGGCCTGTGAAAGGCCCTGGGGCTGGATGAGCTGAGAAACATAGAGAAGGCAGTTACGGCTCGAGCAAGTGAATGTAGGAGCAAGTGAACACAGGAGCAAGTGAACGCAGGAGCAGTGGAGGATGGTGGGAGTGGAGAGGGCTTCAGAGAGGAGTGG
Organism: Rhinolophus ferrumequinum; assembly: GCF_004115265.2. NCBI lineage: Eukaryota > Metazoa > Chordata > Mammalia > Chiroptera > Rhinolophidae > Rhinolophus > Rhinolophus ferrumequinum. The sequence continues at coordinate 51,053,963 of NC_046301.1, forward strand.
GGGACTTATCAAGAGGACGTGGGAGCCACAGGTGAATTTGAAACTGAGAGGGACCTGACTTGGTGCTCCCCAAACCTCCCTATGGCCACTACATGTCTGGGAGAGCTGTTTTCAGCCATTTGGAGGGAAGTCTGGCTGTTTCAAAATCAACTTTGCCGGACCCATGTGGACCCAGCCCAGAAGTGACCCACACATGACCCATGGGCTGCTCTGAGAATCAGATAAGTCTCAAAACTTCTTCTCAAACCTTCCATCTGCCATAAATGATGCTCCCACTGGGGGTGCTCACCGCCCAAGGCCCCGACTCTGTCTCACCAAACTTTTAGTTCCTCTTCCCTTGGATCCTTGATTTCCTCTGAGCCCTCCCCACATGCTGTTCCCTCTACTGGGAACACTCCTCCCCACCCCATGGCCCTCTCCACCCTGCAGGCCCCAGCTTCAGTGTTCCTTCCTGGGGAACCCCTACCTGACCTTGAGCCTCTCTCCATCACAGCTCTGCCTATGGGTCTCCATCATGGCTGCCACCCACATGTCCCTCTCCCCCACAGAGCAGAGTCTCAGAAAGACCAGAACTGTCTCGGTCATTGAATAGGGCAAGCACACAACAGTTGCTCAATAAATGCTTGTAAAATGAATGAATGAGGCACAAGACCCCAAAATTTACTGGTATCTTCCAGCCTGAAAAATATCAAATAGACGGACTAAAGGCTCAGAAAAAGTTGCACCTGAAACCCCAGAAGTTCAGTTTCCACATCACTTGTCTTTGAACCACAGCCAGGACCTAGGGCCTGGACACCCCACCTAGGGCTTGGAAGGTCATTACCTCATTTTACAGACCAGGAAGCTCAGACTCAGAATGGGGACATGTCCAGGTCTGGCTAAAGCCCCAGCAGGCCCAGATTGCCCCCCCGCATCCATCACTGCGACCTCACCATGTCAATGACCATCCTGCGCAGACTCAGCCGCTGCTTGGTGCTGAGGTTCTGGAAGATGTCACAGTTCTCTGCCTGCAGCAGCTTAAAGCCCACAGCCAGGTGGTGGTTCTCCAGCACTGAGGCATCATTGTACATAAGCGCGAGCTCTGAGTCTGGGGGGGAGGTGGAGAGCCTCAAGAACTGCGCCCCCAACCCACTCCACCAAAAGGCAGGTTTGGTGAATACTTGGCAAACTCCTACTCAGGTATTGAAGCCCTAACTCCAATGACCTCCCCCTCCAGGAAGCCTTCTGGGGTCCTGTCTCTCCCTCTGTCCATGCCCTGACTCCATAGGGCTGGAGGCATGTGTGTTCTGCTCTGCCTCCTCGAGACTGGGGCCTCCTTGAGGACTTGGCATGGCAGGGGACAGTGCATAATGAGTGCTGGTTGAATGAACAACTGAGTTTTCATCTAATTAGATTCTGCGATCCTCAAATGAGAGGTCTCCACTCTCATCCCCAGCTCTCCTGGGACATTTATATACAGGAGGTGCCCAATAATTACTTATTAACTGAATTTTTCAGATATTAAAAAGCACCCTAAACTTTAAAATCTCAGTGGGCCCAGGACAGGTCAGTCACATTTGTTATTCTCTCATTTATTAAGTGTGTACTTGGACCCACTCTGACAATCTAAGAGAGAGAAGATTGTCCCAACCTTTCATGAACAGGGAGACCAGGCTCAAAGCAGGGATGGGGCCTCTGGAGATCACATGATTGACAAGTGGAGGCAGGGTCCCCTGACTCACTGGTGTTAATGAGAAACTGGTTGGAGACCCCAGGATGGTCCACATCATGGATGGCACTTGCAAAGATGGTGGCCAGGACTTCCAGGTCTGTGAACACGGCCTGAGTAGGCACAGACATAATAGGTGAGGGGCAGGCTCCCTGCACCCTGTAACTGCCTAGGCTGCCCATAGGGCCATACCTCAAGTGCAGGTGTGGCCAGAAGCACATGCGCGGACTGGGCCACATCGGCGGCGTGCAGACTGTTGTGGTAGGCCACATCGGCATGGTAGTGACCCTCCAGGGTCAGCAGGTAAGTGACAAGTGTGTCCGCTGGGATCTGAAATGTCTTGAGCAGGTCCCGTTCCTGGTCCATCACAGGTCCCCAGTCAGGACCTCAGCCTCTGGATCCTGTTCCTACGCCTTCTCTCCTTCTGAACTCCGATCCATCTCACAAATGCCCCCTCTTTCAGGATGCCTTCAATTCTGAACTCACTTGGTCTCTGTCCTTCCTCTCTGGTCCATCCCTGACCCCCACAGTTGTTCCCTCCAGGCCTTGGCCCAGGGCTGAGGCTTGTTGACAATCAGCAATGAACTGTTCAACCTAGTGAACTCCTATTCATCCTTCAATGCCCTGCTTAAATGATCCCATTCAGGGGTGTTAGGGAGAAGTTGAAGTATATGTATCCCTGAGGTTTTGAGGTAGGAAGGGGTGAAGGAAACCCAAGGGTATTGGAAGCCAAGGGCACAGAAGGTACCTGAAAGATGCTGAATATGATGGCTGTGAGAGGCCGGTTTCCACTTAGCTCCGCCACCTTGAATACGTCAAGCCCCCACTTATTGGTATCTTCTAGTTCCTAAAATTTGAAAAATTAGAGCTTGACCCCAGCCTAACTTCCCCAGAATCTGGACATGCAGCCCCTCAGACCCTAGGACCATTTGCCCAGTACACAGATGGGCAAACTGAGGCCCAAGATAGGGCATCCAAACAGTTCCAGGACTCAAACCCGGGTCTCAGCATTCTGGTTGGGGACCCACCTTGGCCAGTTGCCCCTCCTGGTCAGTCTGGACCCCAAAGCGTGGGATGGTGGCTGTGGAGAGGCTGGCACTGTGGGGGAGCCCACGCAGGCTGCTGATCTGGGACATGGGCCTCAGGGGCTCTGTGGGGGTTCCCCTGGGCAACTCCACCTCAGTCTGCTGGTCTGTAGGCAGGGCAGGGTGGGGCTCAGAGAAGCCAAATTACCTGCTAGAGTTGTCCTGCCTAGCCTCAGGTCCCGGACTTTGCCAAGCCTTGGGATCAACCTATTTCTTTTTACCTGAACCAAAATAAGCTCAGAGTAAAGTTCCTGTCTGGACTGTAGCTACCCCTTTCTTCTGTTCATGGCTGATCTTGGTGAACACTTCTACTGGACATGGCCCCTCGGGCTCAGTATTTTTCCCCAAACAGCCCAATGTTCTTTCTATCTCCCAAGCTGAAGACCCAGCTGTCTGGTCTCCTCCATCTCCTCCTTGGAAAACTTCTACTAATGTTTCAAAACCCTAGCTTTAATGTCCCCCTCTTCCTGAAAGTTCCTCCTGTTCCTTCCTCTGGTCCAGCCTTCACTCATGTAGCTGGGGGTGTTCATGTCTGGCTCTGTCTTCCCCAAACTGAGCTCTGCAATAGAAGTCTTTCTTTTCTTCCTTCTTCCTACCTCTGTAGTGTTGCCCAGACAGTGACCCACCACAGCTCACCCAGGAAGGTTTGGGAGATGTACTCGGACACCTGGTTCCCAGAACGGCTGGTTTCAGACAAGTGAGTCAACTCTCGGTTCAACATCCTCTTGAACTGCAGGGAAAAGTAAGGACAGTGATGAAGGGACACTGGGGGCGGAGGCAAGTGATATTGGCCTCTGGTCCTACTCACCTTGTTGGAGGCCATCTCCCCCACCGAGTGCCGCGTCTGCAATGTCTCCAGCTGATCCAGACACCAGTCCAGCTCGCTCAGTGTCTCCAAAGCCAGCTTCTGCCCAGTGTCCTCTGGGGGCAGAGTCAGTGAGGGGCCTGCCCCACCCCACTCCGGGATTCCATATCCCTTATGCCTCCCTCTCTACATTTGGACCCTGGAACCCTTCCCAATGGGGCCACTCAGGACCCCAAGATTTGAGTTGCCGATCTGTCCCCAAGTGGCTGTGTGACCATGGGCAGGTCTCTGCCCCTCTCAGGGCCTCAGCCACCCCATAAGACTCAATCCCCGAGGGTGTTACGAGGAGCACAGCCTAAGGACTCGGGCAGGGGAGATCACCTTGGGGAGGAAATTCACAGCAGTACCCACAGTGGGAGCACGGGGTAGGAGCGGGAGCATTACCTGTAGGTGGAGGGGGCTGACTGCCAGATGGAGGGTTCCCGATGGATGCTTGCCTGCAGTACAGTCCGCTCAGGGGTGGCCCGCCTCACCCATTTGGCCCCGCCCCCCAGCCCACCTTGTGTGCCTGCTCCACCCCTCATCTTGGCCCTGCCCTTCTCTTCCACAGCCCCTCCCCGGTGCTGCACGTGTAGGCCGCTCCTCCTTGCCAGGCCCCACCCCCGCCCATCCCCTGCATACTTGGCTGCCATGTGGCCTTGCAGGTGGGCTAGCACCGCAACGTTGCTCCGAACCGTCCGCAGACTGGCCAGGACCTGTCGGTGGGGTATGATCAGAATTGCAAAGGGAGGGTCGACTCCGCCTGCATGGCTCACACGGGGAGAGGGAGGAGTGGGCACTCACCTGGGCAAAGGGTGTCACAATCATGTCTTCTCCATGTCTGTGGGGAGATGGGACATCAGAAAGGGTGACCAGGGAGACCTCCTGCGCGTTCCCATCTTCCAGCTTTTGCTCACACTATGTCCTCAGCTGAGCACATAGTTCCTTCAGGACTCCTCCTTCGGGTGTCCTATTGGTCCCTGGGCTCCCGTCACTTGACTCTCCCCTGAAACCCATCACAGCCCCTCTGACCACTTTATCCCTACCTCACAAATGGGGAAACTGAGTCCAGGGCAACAGGGGTGTTAGAAGCAAGACAGATATTATATCTCCCTTTGCATTATGGCTACCAGGAAGCTCAAATCAAGGTATTTTTTTCTGTTGCTGCCAATTGTACTTAATGTTTCTGGATTGCCACCCAACCCCAGCCTAAAATCAAGCACAGAAGATCACCATATATCATTCTAGGTCTGCTCAACTGAATAAGGGAGCTGCCTTGCCAAACTCTTACTTAAACTTCAAAGCCCAGCTCAAATGGCCACTTGAAGGAGGTGTGCTGAACGGAGAAATAAAGGAAGGAAGAAGAGACAAGGAGGTGTCATCCCACCAGCTTTGGACTCACAGGTCGCTGGCCACAGAAGAATTCCGGGACATGGCCTTAGGTGAGAGTTCATAGTCACTGTCGGAGCGATACAGGAAGGATTCTCGCCGCTGACTGTACTGGCCAGAGGCCTGGACCACCCGGCCAAGGCCAGGCCCTGACTGAGGGTCCAGGGCGCTTCTCCTGCATGAGAGCCCATTATCCAGGTCAAAGCTGGAAGCAGAGGTGGCGTGGTCAGAATGAGGATCCTGGCAAGCTGATGGCTGATGGTGGCCCATATCTGTTCTGCCTTATTGTCTCTAAGGTCACATGGTGGACCGGGCAGGAGTAGCCTTCAGTTTGTCCACCTGCCCCACAGTCACACCTCTACTCAGTTCCTGTACTCAGGGACCCCGCACCCCTTATGCCTTGGTCTCCACGTCTGTACCCAGAGTCTTTCCACTAGGACGAATCTGGACTCCAGGATCTGAGTTTCAGGTCTCTCCCCAGGTGGCTGCATGAGACCATTGGTAGGTCTCAGCCTTTCTCTGGACATCAACCAACCCCACATCTAATATGAGCATGGTGGACTCTTCTCTGAGGTCACTTTTAGGGAGTTCACTGAGCACCTGGGAGGTCACGAGGCACCCATACTACTAAGGAAGAAACAGAGTTCCAGATCGCATGGTAAGTTCACAGGAACTGGAAACGACTTTCTGGGCTCCCCTCTCTGGAGGGGCCTGGGTCCTGCCTAGATCCTGCCAGTTCCAAGGCCCCCCACAGCCAGGAAAGCACCACACCTCCCTTCAACCCCAACCAGCTTTGTTCACGCCTTGGATCACCTGTCGCCTCCCCCAGCCCTAGACCCCACCCTCAGCCTACGTGACCCTGCTCAATCTGGTCCACTCCCCGACTCCCCTGCTTCATTTTCCGGTATGCCCTGGCTGTTCGCTTCCTCCTCCCGGCCTTTGCACTGGCTGTGCCCTCTTCCCAGGAGACCATCCTCCCCACAACGCCCCCAGCTCCAGGCAATCTCCATTCCCCACTTCCCAGCTCTCTCAGTCCTGCCTCTCCCTCCCGCCACACTCTGAGTAAGTGGGGATCTATGCTCATTCCCAGTGGGGTCAGCGATCAGAGAGTGGGAGGGGGTGTGGGGCGAGAACAGAGGTGCTGGAGGGCGTGTTAGCAACCGAGCAAAGGGGCTGCCTGTGGGTCACGGGCTTTGAGAGGGTCGTCAGGAAGGAGACAGGGAGACACCAGGGACCACCCACGGCTGGGGCTTCTGGCCAAGAGCCAGTGTCCACCTGGTCCTCCGCCAGGTGACCCCATCCGGGATTCGGCTGGATTCTCTCTGGTTCAGCTGGATTCGGGCTAGCTCGGTCAAGCAGGGCCGGGTTTGACTAAATTCTAGCTGATCACACAGGGTTGGACCTGGTCCAGCTGAGTTCGGTTGGGTGAGTTCGGTAGAACTTAGCTACGTCCGACCGCGCTCGGGCAGATTCGGATACATTTGGGAACGTTCGGCTATGTCCGGCCTCACTCAGTTAAGTTCGGGCGTGCTCGGCTATGTCCGACTGCTCTCAGCCAGTTTGGCTTCAGCGGCTCCAAGAAAAGCCCCGGCTACACGCGCGCACGCCCGTTTCGTGACGTCACCGGGAGGGCAGGGCTTCTTAACCCTTCCCTGCCTGGCAGGGTCGCCGGGGCGGGCTGAGGGACGCTCCTAGGGGTCGGCTAGCAGAGGATACCTTAATCCTCCCTCCGAGGGGGAGGCCTCGGGGTGGCGACCCCTCCCCCTCCCCGCCTAAACTCAAATGTTCTGGGAAAGCACATCTATGGATAATTAGGGAAACTGAGGCCGGGGGAGGCCACAGGGTGCTGGGTTCGAATCCAAGGAGCGGGCACAGAGGGTTAAGGTCTAGTCGTCGCGGGGAAGCTATTTTTCTTTCTGTTTTAAACTACCGGGAGCGGGGGCGGGGTGGGGGCGGTCAGGCGGTGGTTCCGTGACGCTGGCGGCGCGTGGTGAGGTCGCCCTGACTGTGGGAAAGGCGCCTCTGTCTATCGGTTAGACACGTAAACTGAGGCACGGGGTCCTCGGAGGGACCCGCCATCCTCCACCTTCACCGTCTGAGACCCGAGGGCACTCCCTCGACGCCCCTGCCATGTCTCCAGAACCCTGGGCAGGGACTACCCTTCGCAGGCGTCTGGTGCAATGGGGCGCTCTCCGAGGACCGGGACCCGACTCCCGGACTGCAATAGCGCCATCAGGGGCCACGGTCACGATTGTACCCATCCCCGCCAGCTGTCACTGGCCGCCATGTGACTTTGAAGAAGAGACCTCCAGCTGCCAAATTATCAAGGGGGTGCGAATGCAGCACTAACCCAGAGCAAGGTAACAGACATAGTCGGTGCCCACAAGCCCCACCTCTGACCCCAGCCTCGCCCCTGTGCCCCCACGAAGTCACAGTGGAAGTCACAGTGGTTTGGTGAAGGGTCGGGATTTGAACCCAGAGCGGTGAGGAGTCTTTCGAGGCCCCGCGGGTCCACTCTCAGCCTGGGACATGCAACTACTCTCTTCCACTAGGCACACCCTGCCAAAGGCCCCCACCAAACCAAGTCTTCCTCCCGGAACACCCAGGGTTTCCCGTGAAGCCCCCAGGCCGTTTCTTCACCAGAGCAGGGTGGATGGAGGGGAGACCACGGGGAGTAGTGACCCTCACCCCTCCCCTCACTGCCGGGACGCTCAGGCTGCCTGCCCCCGGCCAGAGGGTCAGGAGGAGAAGTGCGTCTCAGCCCGTCCTGCTCGGGGCCGCACAGCTGGAAAGCGACAGCGGCGGGTTCCCCAGCCCCCTCCCCGCAGGCGTCCAGTCAGCGGGTGGAGGGAGACAGAGATGGAGAGACAGAGTCACCATCTGCGAGAATCAGAGATAGGACGGGGAAAGAGATACCGAGAAAGAGCTGGAGGGGCAGAGCGTCCATGCTCTGACCTCCCTGACCCTGACCGTGCCCTGCCCACCTCCAGCCGGGTGGTTCCAGTGACCCTCCAGCCCTCCTCTCGCCTCACCACAGCGGATGGGCCACGGTGAAGCGCCGCTGCAGGCGGATGCTCTGGTTCACCAGGAGCTTCCTGAAGGGCCCCGGGGAGCCGCGCGGGGAGTCCTTGGGGGAGTCAGGCCCAGGGGCCGGGGTGGGCGCGGTGGGGACCTGCATCACTGCGACAGCGTGAAGGCTGGACCGAGTGCAGACTGCGCGGGACCTTTTCTGGACAGCCGCGGGGGCGGAGCTGGTGAGGAGAGGGCAGAGGGCGCTCCCGCCCCTCCTCACCGCTGCACCGCTCTGGGACGCCTCCACGGGGACAAACGGGGAAACTGAGGCACAAGGCCGGCGCCACTCTGCTTCCCCTCTTTGAGGGCGGCCCGGAACCCTGATCTTTCGCCATTTTCCTCTGTCAACATGTCCCACAGTAATGCAGCTCACTGAGCTAACTTGGCTGAAAAGAGTGAGACACCGAAATCAGAAAGGGAAGCGCTCTCCATTATGAGCAGAGCACCGGAGGCAGGGAGTCTGCTGAGGGGCTGCCCAGATCCCACACAGAGATTCCAGTCTCATTCTGTCCATTCTCCAGATGGAGAAACCAAGGGCCAGAGCACCGAGGGGCTGCCCAGAAACAACAAACTCTTACTCCTTTGCCAGGTAGGGACACTGAGACATAGGTGGTAACAAACACAAAGCTTCAGGGCAGGAAAGGGGGGCTTGAAACCAGCTCCCCCTCTTCTAGTCCCCCTTCACAAGTTCCCACATGACCCCTGTCCCCTGCTCTGACATTCCCCAGGCCCTGTCTCTGGATCCTTTCCCCTCTCTTGCTGTCTCCTCTGGACAAACATCCGCACTCCACTCCCGCCAGACCTTCCGTTCTGTGAAGCATCATCAGCTGCCTGCCCCTGCCCCAAAAAGGACCCTGGGGGGGCTGCAAAGGGAGGCCTCACCTTTGGTGTCTGGGGAGATTCAGGGGCCTATACCAGGGGTTCTATTCTTGGAATGCTGGGGTCGGGGTGCCCCTGCCCTGTTCTTCAGGAAAGGAAATCAAGTTTCAGAGGATGTCACACTCAGAAGCAGGAACTGGAACGCCTGTGTCACAGGCAGAGGCCACCAAGGCCCAGGGAGGCTGGGTCTCCCGGCTGAGGCCACACAGAAGCTCTGAGCCCAATGGTGCCCCTGCTGTGGGATGACATCCCCCACTGCCTGGACCTTGCCCCTGGGGGACTGAACCAGTTGTGGGACACCCACATGTCTGGCACACTTAGGAGAATATGAGATACGGCTTGGGGTGACCAGCGCTTCAGTGGGGGAACCTGATGTGCCACAGGGAGGAAACCCTGACCCTCTCCTGACCTCACAGCCACACTATTATCCCCATTATACAGATGAGAAAGTGGAGCCTCAGAGAGGGGTCAGGCTGGGGCTCAGGAGGACAAGGAGTCCCAAGCGCCTGGCCAGGAGCCCCCTTCTGTCCCCATGGCCCTGCAACCAGACACCTGGTGGGAACCAGACTCACTGTCCCCAAAACAAAAATACCATCTGGAGCTGCTGTGGCTGCACCTAATTATAGCCGGTCCCCAGGGGCTAGAGGCTGCCAGGATTGGCCTGATGGAGACACTGGGGTCAGAGTCTGTCCGAGGAGCCTTGACACCACCCTAGTCCCATGGGAAGGGCTTGCATAGCCTCATGTCCCCAAGGAGAAACTGAGGCACAGAGGGATTCAGTCCCTCCCCTGAAGTCACAGATGTGAAATGGAAGGTTAAGACTAAACACATAACTACAAACAGTGCTTCCTACTTGCCTGGCTCTGAGCCAAGGGCTGTGCATGTAAAAGTCACTTGATTTTTGGAGCAACTCCCAAAAATGGGGACTATTATGCTCATTTAGGGAATGGGGAAACTGAAACACAGAGAGGTATGTTCACTTGGCTGAGGTCACACAGCAACGAGTGTTAGAGCTTATGGGATCCCTGGCCTGAGCCCTCTCCCATGTAATGCTTAACTGGCTCCATCTCCTCTGAAGTCCCAGAGGCTTCTCTGACATTAATATTTTATCAATAGTTTCATATTAATGTTTCACTAATAGATTCAACTGTAAATATTTTATTAACAGTTTTAACAGTAATGAGTTATTAATAGCTTTTTGGATGGAAAATCTGAGCCACAAAGCTGGGACTCAGCATTGGAATCCTGACCTGCCTGACCCTGGGAGACCCCAAACCCTGCCCTGCAAAGGGCAGAGGCTGAAGGAGGGGTGGACCCAAGGACCCCCATCCTGACTTTGTCCCTGTGTGCTGCATGACCTGAGGAGATGCCCAGCAGTCTCTGGTGCCCTTATCGCGTCACTGTCTCTATTCCCCCCATTTGAGCATCCCTGCCCTGGGCAGGCACTTTTCTCCTTTGCCACTAGGTGGCCCCAGCAAGACAGGAAGTAGGTGCTGTTATGCCCATTTTACAGACAAACTGAGATCTGGAGAGGAGAGATGACTTTCCCAAGTCCCCATGGAGAGTCTGGACAGAGATAGGAGAGTGGGGGCTGAGTCACATTTGTAGATGCTCACGTGGTTTTGATCTCACCCTCCTATGCTCCATATCCTCCTATGGCTCCCCATTGCCCCCTCATCTGAATCTATACCTCTCCAGGAGGTCTTGTGAGGCTTGACCCCTGCTGGCCACCCTGCCCCTTTTCTCTTGGCTCACTCTGCTCCAGTTTCATCCCTGTTCCTTGCTGTTCCTAGAACCAGCCAGGCTCATTCCCACCCCAAGCCCTTGCCCAAACACTCTTCCCCTTGCTGAATCTTCATCTTTCAGGTCACAGCTGGAGAATCACCCCCTCCAGGAAGCCCTTCTTGACCAGCCAGATAAATATTCTCAAAGCACCCTCCTCTCACAGGTTCAATTTCACATTTTGTATCATGATTATTTGATTTGTTTCTACCTTGCCCGCCAGCCTCTCAAGGATAGGACAAGGTCTGCCTTGCTCCCAGCTGTGCCTTCGGGGCCCAGCACTCAGTATGTGTTCAATAAATGCTTAAGAAATAAATAGAGAGCCTCTGCTCCCACCCTCCAGCCACACTAATCTGTATTCAGCTCCTCATACACCTGATCCTCTTGAGTCTGAGGCTTTGCACAATCTGTTCCTTCTAATGGGCATACCCTTCTCTGCGCTTCTCCTGACTGACTTCCCTTCATCCTTCAGGCTAAGCTTAGATGCCACCTCTTCCAAGCAGTCCTTCCTCACCCCCTACCCCCAATGCTGGGTCAGAAGCCTCCTCTGGGCTCCGCGGCACCCTGATCTCTCCAGTTGGTATGAGTCTGTCTCCACTATCATCCTGTGAGCACTTGCTCGCCCATGGCTGTTTCCCCAGTACAGGCCTGGCACACAGTAGGTGGCTAATAAATGCTTGATGAACAAGATGCTAGGACCCTCCCAGACCCAGATGATCCACCTGGGGCAGTGAGGAGAGCCACAGTGGGGAACCAAGCTCCCCTACAGAAAGTTCTCAAAAAAATGCAGAAAGTACAGAAGTGTGTTTGAGCCTCATGGATGCTAGGTTCAGGGAAGTCTCACTTGCTGGGGAGCACGTAGCAGGCTGGCCTTGAACCCAACATCCCTGAGTACTGAGCCCCGCCCCTACATCAGCTCATATACGCATGGACAGGATGCACAGGCCCGTACTCACCCCCCCACACACAGGGACACACTCCTTTCAGAACCTTCCAGAGCCATGTGGGCTCTCCCCCCACCCCCAGAAGGGCCCAAACCCAGTCTCTGTTTGTTTTTTCTTGAAGATGGAAAATCATGAGTCACCAGGAGAGGGAGGGCAGGAGGAGCTGAGGGCTGGGTGGTGGGGGCTGGGGGCCTGCTGGGTCACCTGGGAAAAGCTCCAACCCCTCTGGACCATGGGGCCCAGCTGCCCCAGATGCCTCCTAGGGTTGCTAGAAGTCCAGGCTGGAGGCTTAGGCCAGGCTTGTTGATCAAGAAGCCAGTGGGCCCAGGAGGTACATGGACCAAGGTGGGAGAAAACGAAGGTCTAGAGAGAAAAATAACTCACTTGAGGTCACCAGCCTGACCTCAAGCCCAGGACTGTAGATCTGGCCTTCTCTGGCTTTGCCTCCCACCTAAGGAGGGCCTGGGGCTCCTGGACACTGGTCCTCTGCCCTCAAGCCATGGCGGAGACTCCTACCCTTGGCCACCCCCAAGGTGCCTGTTTCACCTGCTGTTTCTTTCTGTCTCTCTCTTATCTTCCCCACCCCCGTTTTATACGAAACAGAGGTAGCTCCTCCCCCACTTCCACTCCTCTCCTCTTGATCCCATCCTTTTTTATATGGAAGAAACATCTTGTGCTCAGGCTCCCCAAGAGGCTTCCTTGCCTCCAGTAGGCTACATGGGCAGGGGGGCTGGGTGGTGGTGGTGGCAGGACAGGCCACAGAGGAGGCTTCTCCCCCCAGGGCTGTGGACCACCTGCCCTGGCCCTCTCAGATGCTCCAGGTGGCCACGACCCCACAAACACCTGAGGATACTCCCGGAGCGAGGACAGTCCCCCCGTCCACACACCCACAGGCAACACAAGGGGAAACACACAGATACATACATAACCGGTGTACACACACCAAAATACATCTGGTCACCCACAGAGATGCAGCTGGCTGTGGAAACTCACACAGCAGGTCAGAGCACACACAAGGTGGCAACTGCTCACTCTCACACACACACTCAGAGGCAACACACCTGGCACAGCCTGGCACACACTTCTACCCCCAGCTTCACCCCACATAAAACCAGCTTTTTCCTCCAAAGCACCAACCTCAGCTAAGCCTCAGAGACCTCCGCTCCCTAAAGAAACAAAGACCCTCCCCCACTCCTGCCAGGCCCTGCGCGCCCTTCCCCCACGCCGAGGGAGGGCCCTACCCCACCCCCACCTACCGCCTGTGGAAGGAGGTGGGCCAGGAACGCCGCGACTTCCCGAGCCGGGGCCTCGGGTCCCGGTCCCAGTCGCTGCGGCCGGCGGACTTGTCCGGGTCCGAGTGGAAGGGCTGCTCTATGCGGATGGGGCGCCGCAGCTGCCGCCACAGGTGTTTCGGGGATCGGGCTAAATCTTGGAGGCTGAGAGCGCAGTTCAGCTCGCTGGATGCCTCTGGCCCTTCTTGGATCCCCGAGGTCTCCATGCGCCAGAGGAGGGGAGTAGAGAGAGCAGGGTGTGGGAGCGGTCCCCAGGAGCGAGGAGTGTCTGTGCCCAGGTCAGGCCAGGGCCAGGGGTGGAGGCGACAGTGAGGAGCTGTCCGCACAGGCGGTACTGAGAGGGAGAAGGTAGAAACAGGGGCTCACGGTGGGGCTGACACAGGGGAGCTGTCCGTGCCCAGTGGTGCTGAAGGATAGCGGAGGAAGAAGAACTTGGGCGTGGGGGTTGGAGAGACGGGCTGGGGAGACCCCCAGCGCTGAGAATGGCCTGCTGTTTCTCCTACTGCTGAACAAGAAAAAATCAAGACTTGGGCTTGGAATGGAGAAGACAGAAATTGCCCTCGCTCTTGCTGCCAAATGGAGAGCAGGGAGACAGGGTCTTGGGAGACCCCCAGTGACAAGGCGCTGTCCCTGCTTTTGGTGTTGAAAAGGATGAAGGTAGTAGATTCAGGGGCTCCGGGTGGATGAGATAGCGAGGGAGTGTCTGCTACCTATTGGTGCAGAAGCCAGGGCAGGGAGACCGGTTCCAAAGCACTTCCAGATCAGGGCGCCGTCCGCCCCGGAGGTTCTGAAAGCTTAACAGCGGCGGGTCCTCAACCCTCCCCAGTGACCGTAGCAAGAGGAGTCTGGAAGCAGAGTCAAGGGCTGTGGTCTTCAGAGATAAGCACAAATGGCCGTCTTTCCATCAAGCTCAGGAAGGTAGGCTTAGCAGTTCAGCCCTAGGTGGGCTTTCTTTGGATACACCCCCCAACCCATGCAGGGCAGGGATACAGGAAGGATAGAGAAATGGGGAGGGCTGGGGCAGCACCCTCACATGTCTGGGGCACTGCCTCTGGTTGGGGCTGTCAACAGTGGGAGTAGGTAGAGAGGGGCACCCTTTTATAGCCACACAGATGCCCCGACCCTCATCAGAAACAGCAAGATCTCATTTGCCTTGTGACAGCCCGGGCCCTCTCTCACAGACCTGCCCCTTCCTTCCCTAGTTCTAGAAACTCAAGGCCCTGCCCACCAGGCATTCTAATCTCACGGATAATTTCCTGAGAATGGCAAAGGGAGAGTGAAAGTTTTCTATCATGGTTAACAGAAGTAAATGTGGAAAAGAACAGGGCTGGACAGTGTGGGCTCTGGGCTCTTTGGGGCCACTTGATGCAGCACATTTGGGAGCAGGAAGAGTCCTCATCTTTTCAGAGGGCTCAGGAGGCTATTACCCCTGGAGACTCTACCCTCCACACTAGTTGTGTCCCCAGGTTGGAGAAGTGAAAAATGTTTGGGCCAGGGAGCCCAAGATCAAGATCAAGCCCCAGGACTGCCACATCTTGTTGGGTGATGCAAAACAAAGGACTCTTCTCTGAACTTTACTTTCATGGTTCAGTCTCTGCCCTCCCTCTCATTCCCCTACCCTCCAAAACTGACAGCGAGGGACAACTTGACCAGGGGTGGGGGGACGTGGGTACTGATGCTGGCCAGCTATCACGTCCCCTCCCAAAGCCTGGCTTTCTATTCTGGAAAGTGGGGATAATGATGGTGTCCCCACCTCTTGGCATCATTGCAAGGATAAAAAAGGATGTCACCTGTGAAGCGTCAAAGACCAGGAGCTGTCCACACCAGGCCCCCCCTCTCTCTTACCCTCTGCTGGTGTCCACCAATGCCTGGTGTGTCTACTTCATAAATACCTTCTGAATCTGCCTGCTTCTCTCTAGCCTGTGGCTCCTGCCCTGATCCAGGCACCATCATCTTCTGTCAGAACTGCCTCCTCGTTGGGCTACTGCTGCTTCCACCCTGCCCCTGACAGTTTTCTCCACAGCAGCCACAGGGAATTTTTTTAAATGCCAATCGTACAACTCACTCCTTGAAAATCCGCCTATGACTTTCCCTATTGCACTCCATGAGGTCTTGTGTGGTCCAACCCCGGCCCAACTCCTCAGGCTCTCCTCCCCCCTTCCAGCCACACTAATCTGTATTCAGTTCCTCATACACCTCATCCTCTTGAGTCTGAGGCTTTGCACAATCTGTTCCTTCTAATGGGCATACCCTTCCCTGCGCTTCTCCTGACTGACTTCTCTTCATCCTTCAGGCTAAGCTTAGATGCCACCTCTTCCAAGCAGTCCTTCCTCACCCCCTACCCCCCGCAACGCTGGGTCAGAAGCCTCCGCTGGGCTCCGCGGCACCCTGAACTCTCCAGCTGATATGAATGTGTTTCCACCATCAGCCTGTGAGCACCTGCTTGCCCATGGCTGTGTCCTCAATACAGGGCCTGGCACATAGTATGTGCTTAATAAATGCTTTCTGAACAAGTTCATGAAAGGCCCAGCTAGACGAGATGCTTTTCTCTCTTAGGACCGGCCCCCTTGATCCCCATTTGCCTCCTCACCTGCCTGCAGCTGGGCCGCAGCTTTGCTCTGTTCCTCGAGCCCCAATGGTAAACACCACACAGGCGTTGGCCTCAGTCTCTCCAGGGTGCCCGAGGGGGTTCGACAGTGGTGGCAGCAATGAGAAGCATCTCCGGATGATATCACTGCTACGGGGACTCCTGGGGGCTGAGCTAGAGTCTGCAGACTCTTGGACCCGCTGGGGAGACAGTGGCAAGACATTAGTGAGTTTCCAGTCATGGGACCTCCCTGGGACCCATGAGGCTCTGAGATGCCCTCACCTAAATACCTGGACTGGTCCAGAGAGCTGTATCTCAGCCCTACTTATCCCCTGATTTTAATTCTCTGAGCCCCATCTATGAAATGGGAAGTTGGACCTCAACCTTGCAGGATGCAAACAGTGTCTGGCCCACGACAGTCATTGCAGAAATAATTATTTATTAATTAATACATAATATATTTATTATTTATAACATGTAATATATACTGCTATTTGTTATAATAATATTCATTGTAATGGTATTCTATCCTACGTACATTATTGATCAAAATATAAAAATAAAACATGCAGTAAGCAAACAAATGAATAACAAGGACAGTACCAATAGGTAATCTTTCTTGCACACTCACTCCACATAGGTACTGTTCTAATTGTACTAATTGTACTGAGCCCTTGCAGATCCTTGAGTGTGCAAGCTCACAAGGGCACAATAAGGCCATTTTATACCATTATCTTCATATTACAAATAAGGAAACTGAGGCTCAGAGGTTTGGTAATTGTCCAAGGTTGCAATTGGTAAATAAATGGTGGAGATGGGATTCTGGATTCTGAGCCTCAGTTTATTTCTTGAAGGAAGGACTGTATAGGAGAAATTAAAGGAGATATTTGCAGGCATGCTCTGAGTAAACACTTAAGACATTTTAAAATCAAACAATCCTGTTGAATTGATGAATCTGGAGTGTGAGCTCTCCAGCCCAACAAATCTGAGCTGGGTTCAATTCATGCTGTGTGGTCTAGGGCAAGCATGCCTCAGTTTCTCCCTATGTGAAACAGGGATGAAAACTGTACCGATTCGCAGGGTCCTTGGTGATAAAAGGACAGGGTGGGTGGTGGCCCATGAGCTAGTCACCGCTGTCCGTGGTTCTGACCCCAGGACGCGGCACAAAACCTGGAATCCACAGCCGAGGGAGTGTGTGCTAGGGTCGAAGAAGTAAATGGAGCTGTGGAAGAGGTGGAGCTTAGAAGGGAGGCCCCCTTCTCCTGCTCTGCCCTTGAACCTCACCAATGAGTCTGTCTCCACCATCATACTAAACATTCAGAAGGGGAAACTAAGGTCTAAGACCTCAAGGCTGGTCGGGGCCAGAGCCAGGGCAAGGGGTTGGGGAAGAAGTTGAAAGGAGTGCACACGAGTTCACGCCTCAGAGCCACTAGGTGCAGGCATACGGCACAGCTCATTTCCTCCTCTTTTTCCCGTGTCACAGAGGAGGATGTTAATGCTCAGAGAGAAATGACCTGTTGAGGGTCACACAGCTGAGGGCCGCTCAGCGCACCCATGCACACGGGCACTGAGCAGCCCTCAGCTTTGTGATCCCCAGCTCTTTGCACCGATCTGATCCTTCCAGGACCCAGGATTCCTGACTGTCTCCCCCATTTGAGCATGACTGACCATCCCTACCCTCTCCTATATCCTACCCTCTCCCACGGGCACCTGAATTCTGATGCAGAAATCTAAGTAATCAACACTTAGCCTCCCCCTGGCGGGCAGGTTCCGAGAAGCTGGGAGGGTGTTCTGGGAAGGAGAGGGTGGGGTGAATGTGGACATTGGGGCCCCTCCCAGGACAGGAGGCCCACGGATGTCAGCGGCCCGTTTTCTGCTCAGGGAAACTGAGTTCCACCTGGGAAAACCACTTGCCGACATTCGTATTCATTTATGTATTCTTCCAACAGATGTGAAAAGATAGTTCCCATCATGCTAGAAATAAAATTAAATCTTGTGGGCCGGCCAGGTGGCTCAGGCGGTTGGAGCTCCGTGCTCCTAACTCTGAAGGCTGCCGGTTCGATTCCCACATGGGCCAGTGGGCTCTCAACCACAAGGTTGCCGGTTCGACTCCCCCAAGGGATGGTGGGCAGCGCCCCTTGCAACTAACAACGGCAACTGGACCTGGAGCTGAGCTGCGCCCTCCACAACTAAAACTGAAAGGACAACAACCTGGCTTGGAAAAAAAGTCCTGGAAGTACACACTGTTCCCCAATAAAGTCCTGTTCCCCTTCCCCAATAAAATCTTTAAAAAAATTAAATCTTGTAATGGCCTGAAGACTGATGGTCTGGGGGTGGAGATAATGTCACTCAGGCATAGTTAGGGGACTTTCTGAGGAGGTAACTTTGAGCTAAGACTTGAAAGAGGAGAAGGAGTTGACCAGAAGAGAGCTTGGGAAACAGTACGCCAGGCAGAGGGAACAGCACGTGCAAATGCCTGGAGGTGGAAACAAGCTGGTGGGTTTAAGGAACAGCAGAAAGTGAGAGTGGAGTGGGAGGTCGATGCAGGGGTGTGGTGAGGCGTTGGGAGTGGATTCTGGGAGTGGATTAAGAGCTTTCCAGGGATGTGATCAGGGATGTGATTTGCTTTGTGATTTTAAGAAGCCCCCTGTGTGCGCCTCAGGGAGCAGGGACTGCTGAGGGCCGCGCAGAGGCTGGGCAGCAGCTGGGGGGACATGGCCTGTGGGTGGATTTGGGATGTGTTTTGGAGGCTGAGAAATGGGCCATGGCTCTGGGGGTCTTACAGAGGACTCAAAGGTAACTAGTGATCATGACAGGTGACTAGTCGTTTCCCAGTGAACTAGTAGTCAGTTACCTGGGTGGGTGGAGCTACGATTTCCCGAATGGGAAAGATTTGTGGGGAAGCACCAATAGCTGAGCCAATTTGGGTTTGGTTTGAGAGTCACGTGACTCCTAGGGGGAGCTAGTGGAGACAGCCAGATGTTTGGGTCTGGGCTTGTGGAGGGCCCAGCTGGTTTTGATTTGTCCATCTTGCTGGTGCTCAAGATATTAATATGTGCTGGCTCTGGCGGCAACCCCAAGTTCTGCCTCTAAGACAAACCCCAAAACTGTCCCTTGCGTGCTCCAGTGGCTCCCAGCCCCCCTAGAATAAAATCCACGCCTCTCATGGCAGTCCACAAGGCCCCTTGTGCCTTGGTCCCTGCCCACGCCACCACTTTCCTCCCTCTCCCCTCACTCACCCTGCCCCCAGCCCCACCAGCCTCCTTAAACCTGCTTTGGGGCCTTTGCAAGAGCTGTGATCTCTGCAGAGAACATCCTTTCCCCAGCTCTCCCCACGGCTGGCTGCTTGTTTTCATCCATTCTTTAAATATCACCTCCTCGAATAAACCCTTCCAACCTCACCTGGGCAGCCTCCTTCACACTCACCTGCCCCCACATTTTATCCTGTTTCTTCGTTTAACATCTGTCTCCCCAGCCCTCGAGCTTCTGTGTGCCAGATGCCCAGCAGTGAGCCACACAGTAGGCATTCCTTGGGAATGACTGATGCTACCCAATGAGTGTTTGGGGGTTCCCGTTTACAGAGGAGGAAGGTGCAGCTCAGAGAGGGAGCCAGCTGCCAGGGGTCCCTGGGGCTGCCTGCCCAGGGCTTTCCCACACACCATGTTAAAGAGGAAGACACAGTGTGTGGGCCGTCGCAGCAGCGAGGGCGTGGCTCCACCACAGGGGCTCAGAGCACAGACAAGGTTCCCAAAGGCCCGGGTTCAAAGCTTGCTCAGCCTGAGGGAGGGCTAGCCTCCGTTTCCTAATCTGTAAGTGGTGGCTACAATTATCCTTCTCCCACAGGGAGCTGGAGCGTGAATAAATGTGTTAATATGTGTGGGACCTTGTCTGTTGCAGGGGACCGGCTCATCCTGACCTCTCTCAAACAGCACAATTTTAACCCATTTTTTTTTACACAAGATAATAGTCCCAGAGAGGTTACCAGCCACACAGATGTCAGTGATTCAAATCCAGCTCCTGCTGGATGAGCTCCCTACCTAAATCCTGCTAACTACCATCTTTTAATCCTGTCTCAGTTTCCAAAAATGGGGCTATCGGCCCTGCCCCAAAGGTGCGGCCTCCTTTCCTTGGGCAATCCAAAACCTGGCATCCAGGTCTGAGTCGTCCCTGCGAAGCCTCCTCTGCTGGTCCCTTACTCCCCAAAGCAGTGGCTGCAGCCCTGGCTGGGCTGGACACCTGGATTGAGTCCTAGACTTGTAGTGGCCTCTCTGGGCCTCAGTTTCCCCACTTGTAAGCGGGTCTCCAGGCAGCTCTGGGTGTTTTTTAGTAGGTGGGTCTGAGGTCCCCTCCCCAATGCCCTGTATAGGCCACCCCCCACCGCTCACCTCACTTAGCAGGAAGGAGAGTGCCGTTCCACTGCGCCTCATGCTGCAGGCGTCTCTGAACCTGGGGAGATGGATGTGAGACCCGAAGGCCCTGGAAGCCCAGTCATGCCCCTGTGAGACACTCCTATATGGGGAGTTCACTCTTGCACCCTGCACCCTCTCCTGGAGCCCACAGACGCTCAATTAGATAGCCTGGGTCACACACAGCACAGACACCAGAACGGAAGACCGCTTAGACTTCCGCGGGGGCCTCTGTCCAGGGGCAGCAGCCTGGGCCTTCCCAAGCCCCTGCCCCACTCTCTGCCGGGTCAACAGGGAGCATCAGAACACTTGGGAAAAAGTCCCCTGGCCCTGGGTCCCATGGGGAAGTCATTCAGCTCCCAGCCTAGCTCTGGAGGATTTCGGGACCCCCGTCCACCACCTGAGACCCACCCCAATGCACACAAGCTCTATGAGGCCTGGATAGGCCTGGCACTCACTGCCACCGCTGAATTCTATGACCTCCCAGGGAGCGGGGGAGGGGAGGACTGGACCTGCCCAAGAGGGCGGTCCAGGGTCCCCTCCAGCGGAGCCCCTTAACTATCTGAGTGCCGGGACTGGACTGGACACACCCGCATACCACCCTTAGGTCTGAGCCAGGAAGTGGTGGGCAGAGTGACCAGGAGGCCATCAGGGTGTCACCAAGACCAGTGTGAGAGAGAGTGGCTGGGGGGTGACCAAGTGTGTAGGGGGAAACAGGATGGGTGGGTGTTAAGTTTAATTGTTCCTGTGTTTTCTTATGAGAAAGGGAGAGAGATGGAAGAATGGAGAGCCAGAGAGAGAAAAAGGGAGAGAGACAGAGACAGAGAAGGACAGAGAGATGAGGAGAGAGAGAGACAAAGAGATGGACAGACAAAGACAGAGACAGAGATGAAGACAGAGACACAGAGATGGAAAGAGACAGAGAGAGGAACAGAGACAGAGATAGAGATAGAGAAGAGAGATAGAGACAGAGAGAAGAGAGAGACAAAGACAGGGAGAGGTGCAGCTTTGATGTAAGAATGGGAGAATTTTATCAGCTTGGGGTCTGGGACCATGCTTGACAGCAGAGCCCAGGAAGTGTGATCTCAGGGGTTTGGAGGTAGCCTTCAGGGGTCTCTGAGGCACCAGGGAAGTTGCTCACCATGCTGTGCTGCCCCAGGCAGATTGATGACCCTCTCTGGTCAACAAGCCCTCCACAAACAGTGGGCACTGGAGCTGCAGTGGAAACCCAGGTTCGCAGGAGAGACTACGGGGGCCTGTGGCCAGGGGAAAGGGATTCCTGTGGCGCTACTGCCTCCTGAGCTGCCACAAGTTAATGTTTCACCAGAACTGCCACCTGCCCAGGAGGCCCCGCCATCCCCTCTGCCCCCAAGAATCATTAGAGCATGACCCTCCTTCAGGCGGGTTTCACCCCAATGTGCTGGGTGACCTTGACCCTGGATTCTGACCACCCATTTCACAGCAGGGTAAACCCAGCTCTAAGGGGGCAGCTCCAGGCCCGAGCCATGGCCAAGCAGTACAGAGCTTCTGTGTCTCTGCTACAGAAGCCTGGAGGTCCTGGGGAGTCAGGGATAGGCAGTAGGAAGAGTGCACTGACCTGCCGAGGGTCTCTAGCCCTGGGCCTGCCCCTCCCAGACTTGGTTTTCCTTCCTGTCCAATGGGAGGGGAGAGAGTGGGGACCTGGCTCAGAACTGGAAAGCAGGACTGAGCAGTGGCGGGGAGGTCTTTTGACTCCCCGTTCTCTGCATGCTTCCGGGACTTTCCTGCTTCTAAGCCTTTGCATAGGACAGCCCCTGCCTCCTGGAAAGCATTCTCCCTCTGCTGATCTGCCCCCTAAAGGAAGGAAGATCAAGGAGATTCTGGCACTTGCTGGCTGAAAACTCCCCTGTTGTTCTAGCTAAAACCAGCACTCCTTCCCGTGGACCACACAGCCCTGACTCACCCCTCCCCGCCCATTCACCTCTTTGTTGTTTCCCAAACATCCTAAGTTCTTCCCACCCGGGGGCCTTTACACTTGCTGTGCCTGCTTTGGGACACCCTCCCGGCTTTCCCTAGGGTGGCTTCTTCCCCTCTATGAGGTTTCAGCTCAAATATTGCCTCCCCAGAGACCTCCCTGCCTGGTCAGCAAACCTGGACACACAGGCCCCTGGGATATGGCCACAGCCCCAACCTGTGACTGTGGCCCTCAGCTCCATCTGAAATGGTGTGATTTGACCCCCTGGATGTTGTCTGTTCCTGCCCCTCAAGACTGTGGGTACCATGAGGGTAGAGAAATGGTCCCCACTATGACCCCAGGATGTGGTAGTCACCCAAAAATGTCTGTCACATGAATCCATGACTCAGGAGGCCTCAGAAGAACAGGAGGGGCTTTATTCCTGTAAGCCTTGCCCCTCCCCCAGGTATCCCAGCTCCATCCAAGCACCCCTCTCTCTCTCAGCCCCACTCTGGTGGGCAATGGGCGAAGGATGACCTTTGGCTCATAGTCCCCTGGAAAAGGAACACACACAAGGGGGTGTGTAGGCACCAGGGGTTCATCCTGCCTGGGAGGGTGACTTCCCCCTCCGGCCCAACCCCCACCTCACCATGGACACCTCGTCCAGCTTCTGGAACTCGGACATGCCCTGGTGGCAGCACCTCATGGCCATTCTCACAACCCCAATGAGCAAAATGGATACCAGCAGACACACGGCCACCACCACACCCAGGCTCCTGTGCAACTCGGGGGCCCCAGTGTCCCCTGGAGCTGAGGGGAGGAGTTCCGAGTCAGCCCTGGACCGCATCCTTCCCAAGCCTGAGACATTCACCAGGGCAAGAGCCTTTTAAACCCCTTCCCAGAAGTCATGCTCACTTCCCTCTATAGTCACTGCTAGAACATTTTCAAAGTGCATTTATATCCTTTCACTTTTGAATGTCTTTGTCTACAAAGAACTCATTCAATTTGCTGTGTTTTCGCTGTTCTTGTTCACCACTTTTGGGGGTTCTTGCAAAATGAGAAAAATCTAGAAGTCTGTTCCCAAACGCAGCAGCCTTCTGGGGATGCATGTGACATGGGACACTTTGTGAAGATGGTATTTATCCTGTTGCTTGAAGCAAAGGGTCATCACACTTCGTGTTCGCACCCTTCTTTGAACATTTTGGAGACAACATATTAGTCTGAGTAACAGATTTTTCTAGAACCCCCCCTAAAAAGGTTTGGCCTCCATTGAACCCCTGGGGCCCTGTGTGGTGACACCCTGCCACATCTTCATCCTCATTGCCTCCCCACTAGTACCACACTCACCCCAGTCCAGTCACCTCACTCTTCCTCAAACACTCCGGGCACAGTCCCACCTCAGGACCTTTGCACGGGCCTGCTACCTGGGCTGCTCTCCCCTTTGGTACCTGCTGGGCTCCCTCTTTCACTTCCTTCAAACTGAGACCTTTGTTGACCACTCTAAAAATGTCAAACCATTTGCACTCATATTCCGACTCCTCATTCTGTTCTATTTTGTTCTTTTATAAACAAATATGGAATTTACTTATAACCTGTCTCTCAACAGAGCTGTGTCCCACAGGACCTGATACACACTAGGCATTTAATAAATGTGCATGGAATGAAGAAGGTCTGAAAAGCTTTAGGCCACTGGTGGGTGGAGGAGTGGCGCATCCTGACACATACTCAGGTCTGTGGCTCTCCCTGGTGGCCGACCCCAGACCTGCAGCCTGATAAGGTCGGCCATCCCCGCCCCCCACCTCCAAACCTCCCAGTACTCACCAGGGCCAGAGGCCACAGAAGTACTGTCAGTGGTGGCCAACGGCATGGAGGAGGGCTCCATTCTGGGGCTGGAGGAAGTGGGGCTCCAGTGCAGGGTCAAGGTGATGGAACTCGGGGGGCTGGAGTGGGAGGTGGAGGTGAGCTCTGAATTGGGGGAGCCAGAACTGGGGTGGGGGAGTGTCTCTGGTTGTGGGGAGGCAGGTGTGAACCCTGAACTTGTGGAGTCGGAGCTGGGATAAATGGTGGGGGTTGCCTCTGAATTTGAGGGGCTGTAGGGGGTAGTGGAGTCTGCCTCTGAACTAAGGGTACTCAGGTGGATGGTAGAGCCTGCCTCTAAACTTTGGGGGATGAAATGGTTGGTGGAAGTTTCCATTAAACTAGGGGAGCTGTGGCTAGGAGGAAAAGAAGTCCAAGGTTTGGAAGCTGAGGTCTTGGTGTCTCTCATAACACCTGGAAAGAAAACAGCATCAAAGGTACAGGGAGAGGATGATTAGGAAAAATGGTGGGTGACCCCCTCTCTGAATGCCTCTTTCCCTATTACCCCAGACAGTAATCCCCTACATCCTAGAGGGACGTAGAGGATTTAGTATCCCACATGAGTGTTCCGTGGGAAAAGGAGGTACCCTTGTCTGAAGTCCCATATCCCAGGTTCCTGTCCAGATTGGACCCTCCCAGCTCCCACTTTTGCTTCAGGGCTCCAGAAGCCCTCTGTGTACAGGAAACGGGTACCACCCAGGCTGGGCAATATTTGAAACCTTCTGGGACTCCAAGTAGCCTCGTAAAATGGACATCACTGGCAGTCAGCGCCTCTGAGAATTCATGCAGGTCTGCACATGGCTCAGCGACACAGACCAGCCTCAGAACTTCCCGGGGAAGATCTGCCCCAATCTTGTTCCACAGGTCCCTGGAAGGTCCCCAGGGCAAAGCTCTGAGTTTCAATGGGGGGACAGAGGCCTGGGCTCTGGCAACAGTCGGCGGATCAAAGCTCCAGAACCACATATCCTCAACTTTGTTCCAGCTGCTCCCTGCCTCCTACCTTTCCCAGGCAGAGCCCAGGGGCCAGGCTGAGGGTGGGTAAATACTTTATGGGCCACTTCCCACAATGACTTCCTTCCCAGTTCCAGGCTGCTGGGCACCTTCGCTGTTTGCAAGTCATTCATCGACCACTTCCTACCCTACCCTGGACACTCTGCCCTGGGCAGGTCTTTGTGTCTCCTTTCTTGCCTCATCCCAGGCAGCAGAAATGCGGAAATAACATCCAGCACTGGGCCCAGCAAGAGGCTGGGTCCACACACAGACCCCCATTTCTCTGTCCGGTCTCCCAGGCCCTGTGGGGATAATAGCTGAGCCTCGAAGAGGCATAGTGCCCTGATCTGACTTCATCCCCATTTTACAGATGGGCAACTGAGTCTCAGAATGGGAAGAGACTTGCTCGAGGTGACTGGGAAGGTGGGAAGAGGGTTCTTCAAGGACCTCCAAGGAGTCAGGACTAAGACTCCTTGGAGTCAGGACTAAGCCAGGTTCCCCAAACTGCCTCCCACCATGGAGAAAGCATCCAGATGACGAGAAGTTTGTGCCGAAATGAACATGCCTCAGGGGACACTGTGGACCCTAAGCCAAGCCAGAACTCTGGGGGGCTGAACTTTTAAAGTGAACTGAGGAAAACTAGTGGGCTTTGAAAGAGGAGGCGGTGGAGGACACAAGCTCTTCTGAGTGCCTGGCACAGAGTAGGCAGGGTCTCATGAGCTGCTGGAGAAGTGACCAGAAATACAGTGGATCTGTTTCCATGCACTGTGCCAGGAGTTTGCTGTGTCCAGGAGGCTGGTATAGGCCAAGTCAGCTGATTCTAATTTGGTCCAGCCCAGCCTGGGAGACTTGCCTAAGCCTCAGTTTCCTGAGCTATGAAATGGGAACACATGTGGTACTTTCTGAGTGAAGCCCTTGTCTTCAATAAGTGTCCCATGTGTGGTGGCCTCTGCTCTGGTATTACAGGTTTGGGGCTGGGACACAGGTCAGAGAGAGTGATGAGTTCATAGGAGGGGAGGTGATACAAGAGTTCAACTCTTGTTGAATCACTATATTGAACACCTGAAACTAATACAATATTGTATGTCAACTATAAAATAAATTTTAGAAAAAAGTAGTTCAATTCTTCACCCTGGGAACCATCTCACGGAGCAACAGAAAAATCCCTCCCAACCTTGCTTCTGGGAGAAAGAACTGGGGGGTGAGGCTGGGACGGGGGTGGAGTGGGGTGGAGGGCTGGCAGATTAGCATGGCTTGAGGGAGGGGCCTAGACATCAGGTGTGTGGCTGGGCAGTAGGAACCTCCTTCAGCTTTCTAGAAGCCTGCCTCCTCCTCACCCGTTCTTACCTATAGTGGTGTCAGAGGAAGCAGAGAAATACCCATCTGGTCTCAGCAGCAGCACCAGAGCCAGCAGCAGAAGCGGCAGTAGCTGGGAGCCCACCATTCCTGCGCCGGGAGCACTGCTCTGCCCAGGTGTGTGGCCAAGTACGTGGCCAGGTGCCGGCTCTTTACACCTGCACATGCGCCCTGGTGGCTGCGTGCAAGCTGCAGGAGAGAGGAAGCAGGGGAGAGGTAGAGGCGGGGGGCCTCAGGATGCGGGAATTCTGAGGGCGCGCTACCGTTTCCCACGAGTGCCATTCCTGCCCCCCTCTCCACCTGGACACCTCCTCCCCTGAAAATCCGGCCTAGATCATGATGCTGCAGCCCTCAAATTCCCTTCAGGACGCCCCTGTCCTTCCCATTACCCTCCCCCCTGCAGCCGCCACCCATCTGTGGCCCCCTCCATAACTGTCCAAAACCATGTCCAAAACCGTAACCCCCTCTGCCCCTCCTACAGCCAGGCTGCCCCCTCTGGGAGCTTTCAAACCCTTTCCTTGTCCTCGTGGGCTGGGAACATCTGTGTCTGGCTCTGTCAGACTGGGGCCCCTTGGGTGTGGGACCCCGCATCCCCCCAAATGAGTACATGACTGGAACCCCTAGCATTTCCTGAATAAGGCACCATGCATGCATCGTAGGGTTTTCTAGGGCGAAGGGACTTGTGGTGACCATTCTGGGCCAGGTTCCCAGGCACTGGCTTCTGGAACGTGCAGGGGACGTCTTCCATCTGGAACCAACTGGATACTGCCCCACAAGTCGTGCACAAACACAGAGGCACATGTGAGGCCTCTGGCCTCCAGGAAGGGCTTGGGTCCCCACCCGAACACTGACCCTGGGCGCCAACTGTGTGGTTGGAAGCTTTAGAGCCCTCCATCCAGGATGTCCCAGATCCCCCCATTCCACCGCCCATACCTAAGTTGCCCCCATGAGCACAGGTAGACCAAGACCCAGGTTGTGGAGGGCTTTATTCATTAGACCCAGACAGCCACATGGCACTTCCCCGTACCGGGCAACCAAGGTCCTAGACTCCTGGCCACTGTGTGTTCTGTGAGTTGTCCCACACTGCTGGCCCCAAGAGCGCATCTGTGGTGAGGGAGGCCCGGGTGAAGTGGCCACGCCAGGTGGCTTGAAGCCTCTTGGCCGCGACCTGCTGCCGCTTCAGTTGGTGACGTACCACAAAGCCCCTCCAGGCAGACTGGATGAGTGTGGCTGCCTTGTTCTGGACATGGAGCTGCAGAGTACTCTGATGGGTCAGCTGGGTGTCACAGCCCCTATGCACGTCTGCCTGGCCCATGGTGCCCTGGCCCATGCCCTGCACCACCCGTGTGGGCAGGGTGCGACCACACATGTGGCATGTGCGGGGGTTGGAACCCACAAGCATCACGACACTGGGGAAACTCCCCAGCCCGGTACTCAGTGGCTGGCAGAAGGCACAGACATGTGGCTGGCAGGACTGGAAGCAGCGGTGGCTGGAGGTCGACCTGGCCCTGCTGCCCACGTTGGCCCATGTGCCCTGGGGCAGCATTTGCTGGGCGCAGCTCCGTCGGATGCAGTAGCCTCGCCACGTGGCTTGGATGATGGTGGCAGCTCTGCAGAGCTGGGCGAGGTCCCGCCGGACACGATAGCCACGCCAGGCAGCCTGGATGACAACGGCCCACTGGTGCCACACCTTGATGGTCTGACGCACCAGGTAGCCACGTGCACACGCCTGGATCGTGACTACAGCTCGCACAATGATCTTTTCCACAGCCTGCACTGATGCCACCAGCTTCCCTGACCGTCCGGGATCCACCGCCGCCTCTCTGCCCACAGCATCCCATGACACAGCGCACCTGGTTGGTTCCCATACAGCGCCGGGGGCCACGGCACTGGTCATGGGGCCGATCGCAACACTGCAGGCAGCAGAGTTCCGTGCTGGGCCACCAGCCACACCGGCGTTCACAGGGCCCTGGAGTACAGTGGGAGTCAGGGGTGCCCTGTGACTGTCCACAGCCGTGACGACGCTATGGAAATCCTGATGTCCCTGTAGCGACTCACAGTTAAAAAGGGGCTTCTGGGAACCATTGGGTGAAGATTCGTACCCCAGAGACACCCTCCGAACCCCATGACGCAACCTAGGGATGGCCATGTCACGCGCGAGATCACCAGTTCGGATAATTGGCGTTATGGCCGGCGGTGCACCCACGGAAACTTTGGGACCTCCCTGTGTGGACCTGGAGGCATGCTCCCCGACCTGCTGGGAGGACTCAGTTTTGGCTACAGAACCATCTAGCATTCTGGAGACAATGCCTCCATGCTTGGATCTGTAGGACTTTCTAGGGCCAAGGGACTGGTGGTGGCTGCTCTGAGACAGGTTCCCAGACATTGGCTTCCAAAGCGCACTGGGGACAGCTTCCACCTGGAGCCCACCTGATGCTGCCCTGCTGGCCTTGGATGGATACGGCAGCACATGTGAGGCCACACTGGCAGCCCCTGACCTCCGAGAAGTGCTTGGCGTCCCCATCCCAGACACAGACCGCAGGTGCAAAGTGGGTGCCACAGAACTGCCAGGGGCCAGCTTGTGTGATCCTGAGATTATGGTAGAAGCTACCACCTCATGGGAATGGCTCTGGGGGACAACGCTAGTGGCCAAGGGGCTCCAGTGCACAATGTGAGCCCCGGACGCCTGATGAGCCAAGGGGGCCCCTGTGTGCTTGACAGACTCTGTCAGCACACTGGGGGCTTCACGAGCAGCCACAGAGTGGGAACTGGGGGCCCCCCAATTGGTTGCTAACCTCTGCTGCAGAGTTGGGGTGACACTACTGGCCTTAGTGTGCGAGGCAAAACTTGGGGATGGGGGAGGGACAGAGGCCATGCCACCGGTCATAGACTTGGCTTGGCTGGGAGCCACCTCCTCCAACGGCAGCCTTTGGCCTTGGGGAACACTCCTGTCCTCTGCCAGGAATTTACGACTGTAGTCAAGGTCAGGTACTAGGGGACTCTCAGACATCCATGGGGTTGCCTCAAGGACCAGGGACTCCCTCCTAGATCCGGAGCCCTGGGACAGAATCTCATCGAGGTCCTCTGGTTGCATTATGACCTGGCCATCTCTAATCTCAAACGCCACTGTTCCAGGAGTGCAGCTCAACTGTGAGGCTCTTTGCAGAACCACGGGCACTTGGTGCACGCCTCTGGCTCTACCGCTAGTTTCTAAAGCCTGGGGATGAACTTGAGCCAGGCTAGTGGCATGGGATGCCTGGAGCGGGGCTGTCGACTCCTCTGCAGCCAGGGCTCTGTGGTAAGGACGGGGGGTGAGTCCAACGAGCATGGACCCTTGCGGAGGGCTCTGGGCCACGCTTTCAATTGTGGAGGGTGGACCAGCTGCACTAGCCATGGACCCCAGAACCAGACTCTGATTCAGTCCCCCAGCCATAAATGTTGGAACCATACCAGAGGTCACAGAACCAGAAGAGACACCTGGGCCCACCCCACTTGCCACTGAACCTAGGAGCAGGCTTGGAGAGGTCAGACTAGTGGAGGGTCTTACAGAGGGACTTCGCCTCTTCCCACCAGCACCAGGTGCTACCATCAGTCTGGGGGTCACCCCACTCACCACAGAACCTGGAGACAGGGTCCTGGCCATGCCACTGGCCACAAAACCTGGAGGGAGGCTGTAGACCTCAGCACTAGCCATGTGATCTGGAGGAAGGCCCTGGCCCATACCACTGATCACAGACCCTGGGGGAAGGCCCTGGCCCATACCATTGATCACAGGCCCAAGGCCCTGGCCCATGCCACCCATCACAGATCCTGGGGGAGGGCCCTGGCCCATGCCATGGATCACAGACCCTGGGGGAAGGGTCTGAGCCATACACCTGACCATATAACCGAGTGGAAGCCTGTGGGCCACACCCCTGTTCATGGACCCTGGGGGAAGACTGGGGGCCGTGCCACTAGCCATGATACCTGGGGCCGCGGCTGTGGGCATCTTATTGGCCACAGAACCTGGCGCCAGAAGACTGGCCATGCCCCTCACAGGATCTTGGCTGAAAGCATTTGATTGTTGGTCACTGGATGTGGTGGCCGTGGACATAGGAGGACACTGGTGGTCCACAGATATTGGGAAATCAACATTTACCTGAGATACGCGGGGGCCCACATGAGCCAGGGAAACCTTGGGTGGACTCAGACCCAGTCCGATGGGCACTAAACCTGGAGAGAAGCCAGGGCCCACCCCTAAGACTTTTTCATGAACCAAAGGGGAACCTATCACAGAGGCCCAGGATGGCATGGGAGCCGTGCCACTGTCCACCTGACATTGGCTTGGGCCCATAGCAGTCGCCACACTTCTCCGGCTCATACTCCTTGTCAGGACAGGAGACATAGGTTCCCGAGACATACTTAGGAACTTGTCAGCAGCCAGGGTCCCCCAAGACACATTTGGGAGCATGCTAGCAGCCACAGTGCCCCAGGATGTACTTTTAGCCATGCTCCCCAACAGAATCCCCTGAGAAATCCTGGTTCCCTGGCCTAGACAAGAGTCCTCCCCAATGGTCACAGATGTCTGTTTGAGGTTTGAGGCAGAAACAGTGACAGCAGAATGTTCTGTTGTGCTTGGGTGCCTTCCTCCAACACTGAGTGGGTGATGAAACCCAGGGGACACCTCGCTGAGCTCAGGGGCCTGGAGGTTTGAAGCCACTCCACAACCCATCATAGGACCTTGACGTGGGTCCACCTCAGTGGCCACAGATGGCTGACTCAGCCCTGGGCCTATGCCTCCAGCCCCAGATACATGTGGTGTATTCGAGGTGACTTCGGTCAGAAAGGATGGATGACGCAGACAAGGGGCCACAGCTCTCACACTCGATGACACTAGATCTGAACCCATCCCAGGGTCCCAAACTGGGTCACTAAGGGCACGGCCCATAGCACTCATCACAGATGGCTGACCTAGGCTGGGACCCACTCTATTACCCATAGCTGCATGGGTTAGGCAAGGGGCCGCCCCACTCGTCATAGACGGCTGAGCTTGGCTGGGGCTCACCCCACAGGCCTTAGATGGCTGTCCAAGGCTGAGGGTCACCTTACAAACTATAGAAGGCTCAGATAGGCTGGTGGTGGACCTGCTGGACATAGAAAGCCGGACTGGGTTTGAGACTACCTTACTGGCTACGAATGGCTGGGGTGGGTTTGGGATCAACCTACTGGTCACAGATGGCTCCTGATATAAGGGAGGGACCACATTACCCAAAGACAGACTTCTTTTCAGTCCTGTCCTGTAGGGTTTCTGGAACCAGCTCTCCTTCAGACCCATGGAGCTTTGGTTTGAGGACATATCCATCTCATCCTGACCACCTGAGCCCCAGTGGACACTGAAGGTCACGTGACCGGGCACTGAGCTAAGGTGCAGAATGGGGATCAGCTTTGAGGCTGGGGGAGGCGGGTGGCAGAGGTTTGGGGTCACGTGCCCATGGCTTGCTCTGTCCGTCTCTTCCAGGTCCCCAGACCTCTGGGACCTCCCCATGGCCTCCCCAGAGAGGAATCCCTCATCCAAGCTGACTTCCCAGGACTCTTCCGCCACCAGGTCAACAGGGGTCAGGCTGGCCACAGACGTGGTGGAAAGGCTGAGTGAACTGCAACTGCACAAAGAACTCGTGGAATTGCTCACATGTAGGCTGCAGTCTGTGGAACCCTGGGCGACGTTTCTGGCCAGGTCATTGTCTAAACCCTGTGGCAAACGGGCCACCAGTTCACTAAGTATACGGCCAGTCACCAGTTCCTGTGGGCAGCACATACCAGAAACGGTACCCCATGTTCGATTCTCCTCCTGCCTGGGCATGGCTGTATGGGGCAGGGTGGGCATTAGACGGCCTGGGGAGGCTTCCCACAGGCTGGGGTCCCTCTGACTCTTGCGAGTCCAGTGATGACCAGGAGCCGTGGAGCCAAGCAGGAAGCCTGGGTTTCTATCACAGGCCTTGGGAGCCTGGGGTTGGGTTAGGGGCAATTTGCTCTCTGTGGTGCCCCACGGCAGACCTGGGGTCACCTTGTTGAGCATCTCACTAGTGCCCACTGAGGCCTGTTTATGATTTGGGGACTGTGTCCTTTGCTGCACGGTTTCCTCAGGCACCACGGATGGCTGTTGCAGACTTTTGGCTGCTGACGGCCGATACACCCGAGGGGGACCCCTGCTGACGCTGGAGGGCTGACACCAACAAGCAGATCCCCCAAAGGTGGTGGGACACTGGTGGGAGTGGGCAGCCCTTCCACCACCCACAGTGTCGACAACCTT
Organism: Rhinolophus ferrumequinum; assembly: GCF_004115265.2. Classification (NCBI taxonomy): domain Eukaryota; kingdom Metazoa; phylum Chordata; class Mammalia; order Chiroptera; family Rhinolophidae; genus Rhinolophus; species Rhinolophus ferrumequinum. The sequence goes on from NC_046301.1 coordinate 51,086,376, forward strand.
GGCTGGGGCGACCCTGCCCTCCCCCAACGATGCTGACGAACGTGGGGCCACACTGCTTGCCACATGTGGCTTGTGGGTGCTTGGGGCCGTGCCACTGGACACAGATGGCCGGCTGGTACTTGGGGCAACGCCATTGGCAGTGAGCGGCTGCCACAGATGGGGGGAAGGCTGCAGCGGATGTGGCTGAGGCAAATTGGGGCCTGTATCACTCGCCACGGGATTGAGATTTGATGCCAATTCGCTGGCCTCTGGGTGCAGGCACATATTTTCCTCACTGACCCTGGGGCTCAGAAATAGGTTGAAGTAGGAGTCCCTGAGGGGCCCCATCTCCCATGACAGAGTGGGGTCCAGGGCAGTGATCAGGGGATACTGAAGAATGGTGGTGATCACGCTACTGGTCAAGGAGGCACCCACAGAGACCACGGACAAGCAGTGTGACCCCCCAACCATGGCCCCATCCCCCATCTCCTCCAAGAGCCCAGTGGGCCTGTCTGTGATGAAGCCCTCCCAGGCCCAGTCCTGGGGAACCCTGACCTTGCTGAGCTGTGGTCTCCCAGGGCTCAGGGTGGGCCCCCGTGCAGTGGACTGGCTCCCCCTGTAGTCCACCTCCACCGGGGCTGGCATCACCATCATCCCCCTTCCCGCCGTTTTCGAAGCCGTGGCCTTAGGGAGGACGAGTCCTGTCTTGAGGGCTGCCTGAGACAAGGATTGGCTCAGGACAGCACCCAGCTCACCCTGACACAGGGCCTGGCTCAGGGCTGCCCGCTCCTCTTCCGTCAGGGCTTTGCTGAGCACATCTACCAGTTTGCCCTGCATGGCCTTAGTGAGTTCTGCCCGCAGCTCACCCCGGGAAAGGACTCGGGACAGGGCAGCACCCAGCTCGCCCCAGGACAGCGCCTTCACCAGCGCTGTGCCCAGCATGCTCTGGGGCATGGCCTTGGCGATCGTGGCGCCCAGGATCTCCTTAGATAAGGCCTGGTTCAGTGCTGCCCTCACTTCTCCCTGGGAGAGGGCTTTCACCAGCAGGGCGCGGAGGTCCTCCTGAGAACCCAGCACGGTGGCCAGCTCTGCGCACAGGGAGGGGAGCTGGGAGGCTGCCAGCTCTTCCTGGCTGGGTGCAGCTGGGCTGGCGGTCGATGGCTGAGCCCGGGCAACCCCACTGTCGCCCCAGGATTCAACATTACATGTGGGGTGTCCAGAGGATGCCAACAGAGGCACCAGCATGCTCTGGGTCTTGGAGGAGCCCTGGCATGGGCCCTGGGTGGCTTTGCCCTGCATGTAGCTGTGGGCTGGGAGCTGAGTCAGTCTGTCTTCTGTCTTGGCTCGGGACAAAGTGCCAAGGGAGCCGGTGTGCAGGTAGGGCTGCGTGGAGGCCTTAAACCCAGTCCGGAGTGGCTGGGACTTGGTCTTGCTGCTGACCTCCACAGCCTGGTGGGCGGGGTAGAGGCACTTGGCTGTCTCTGTGACCAGCTGGGCTTGGGACTGTGCCTTGGTTAGCCCGGTGAGGAGATATGCTTGAGACTGGACTCCTGTGGCCAGATGTGCTTGGGATTGTGTCTTGGTCAGACATGTGCCAGGATATGCCAGGGACGGGGCCGTCGTCAGCTGAGCAGGTAGATGTGCCTGGGGTGGGGCCTTGGACAGACATGTACCCAGATATGCCTGGGGCAGGGTCGCAGTCAGTTCTGTAAGCAAATGTCCCTGGGCTGACGTGGTGGTTGAACAGGTGGCCAGCTGTCCCGGGGGCGAAGACTTGGACCCAGATGTGCCCAGCTGTGCCTGGGGCAAAACCACAGCTGTTTCTCCAGGCACATATACCTGGGTCTGGGCACTCACAACATCTGTCCTCAGGCGTGCCTGCGATGAGACCTTGTTTCTGTGCTCAGCCACTTTTGCCCAGGGCTTTGCCCTGGGGACTTCCACGGCCACACTGCTACTAGACTTGGTTGCCGTTTTCACCTGTTTCTGGGAGAAGGCCTTGATTGTGTTGGGTTTCCAAAGAGGCCTGGCTGGAGACTTGGGAGATCCAGCCCCCAGATGTGGTGGGGGGCAGTATTTCATCTTTCCCCCAGTCAAGTATGAATGGGACGAGATTTTAACGGTCTGTCTCGCAGTCACCACAGCCTTGGCCTTTGGTTTGTTCAGACACGTGTGGGACAAGGTATTGGGAATCCCAGCTGCCATGACTGCTGGAGGTGAAGCTTTCAGATTGCCAGCGGTGGGAGGGAGCAGGCACAGCGTCCTGAGGATTGTGGCCATTGAGCGTAATTGGGCTGGAGTCTTGGTGATCATGGCTGCCAGACGCGTCTGGGGAGGGGTCTTGGTCATCGAGGCCCCTGGGAGCGTCTGAGATGGGGTCTTGGCTATCGTGGCTGCTGGACATGTCTGTAGTGGGGTTTTGGCCATTGTGGCCGCCAGGCGCATCTGGGGTGGGGTCTTGGCTATCACAGGCCCTGGGTGTGTCTGTGGTAGAATCTTGGCCATCACAGGCCCTGGGCATGTCCGCACTGGGGTCTTGGCCATCATGGGCACCGGGCACGTCTGGGGTGGGGTCTCTGCCATCATGGGCCCTGGGCACATCCGCACTGGGGTCTCTGCCATCACGGGCACCTGGCATATCTGGGGTGGGGTCTTAGCCATCATGGGCACGGGGCATGTCTGTGGTAGAATCTTGGCCATCACGGGCCCTGGGCACGTCCGCACTGGGGTCTTGGCCATCATGGGCACCGGGCACGTCTGGGGTGGGGTCTCTGCCATCACGGGCTCTGGGCTCATCTGGGGTGGGGTCTTAGCCATCATGGGCACTGGGCATGTCTGCACTGGGGTCTTGGCCATCATGGGCTCTGGGCTTGTCTGGGTTGGGGACTTGATAATCGAGGTCAACAGGCATATCTGGGGTGGAATTTTGGCCATCACGGCAGCCAGTCGTGCTTGGGGTGCCGTGTTGGTCATCGAGGCTGTTGGTCGCATCTGAGCTGGGGTCTTTGTCACTGGAGCCGCCAGGCACGGCTGGGGTGGGGTCTTTGTTATCATTATCGCAGGAGCTGGACATGGCTGGGTTGGGATCTTGTTCAAGATGGCTGTCAGGCATGACTGGAGTGTGGTCTTGGCCACTGGGGCTGCTGGGTCCACCCGGGGTGGGGTCTTGGCTATTGTTGCTGTGGGTGCTGGGCACGGCTGAGTGGGGGCTCTATTCATCATGGATGCCAGGCATGACTGAAGTGGCGTCTTGGTCAATACAGCTGCCGGATACATCTGGGGTGGACTCTTGGTCATTGTAATGGGGGGCACCGGGCACGGCTGGAGGGGGTTCTTGAGCATCACAGGGGCTGGGCCTGGCTGGGGTGGGGCTTGGAGAACTTCTGCTTCCACAAGGGCCTGAGTCTGGGTCTTGTGGGGTCCATGAAAAACCTGGGCATACCGTTCTGATTGTGGTGTGCCCGGGGCTCCTGCCTTGTTGGCTCTGGCAGCCACTTGCTTGGTCTTTATCGTGTCCCCTTCTCTGTGGACAAGATTGGCACTTCTGACCGTTCTTGTCAGCAGGCATGGGTAGCGCTTTGCCTCTGGACTCACTGGACACGGAAGTCTACTGGAGATAGTCTGGTCTGGCAGGAAAGTGATGCTGGGGCCACCAGGGGCACAAGAAGCCTGTGGAGCACCCAGGGGCTGCTGCGGGGCCAGCTGGTGGGTGTAAGCAGCCAGGCTGTCAGCAGAAGGGAACTGGGTCTCCTTACTCACCATGATGGGTGGGGCGGAAAGGCTCCTGTCCTTTTCTGAATGCTGGAACCGCACTTGCTGGGGCGGGTGGTAAGGGATGTCCCCCTCATCCGCACTCACTTTTTTCTCTACCGCTTTGCCAAACCGGAGGAGGCGCCTGGTGTTGAAGCGTCGCCAGGCCTCCTGAATGGCCTTAGCTGCCCGCATCTGGGAGATGAGCTTCTGCCGGAGCCGGTAGCCCTTCCAGTTGGATTGGATGAGCGTAGCTGCGCGAGACAGAATTATGTCCATCTCGTCAACCAGGACATTCTTGAAGGCCTGGCTCTCCACCACAGCCCGGAGGCGTGGGGTGTGGTGAGGCACCATCTTGTCTGGCTGTTGCAGGAGGGTCTCCCTGGATGCAGGTGGCTCATGCTGGGGATGCGGACGTAGTGTTCCTGCTTTGTCTTGCAGATTGGGGACAGGCTGGGCCTGGGAGGAGTTCTGCCCGCTGGGTGACCACTGTAATTGTGTTGCTTGCTGCATTGTCTCGGTTCCTAGGTGGATCAAATCTGCCTGTGGGAGGTGGCAGGGAGGTGGTCAGGGAGTGGAGTCGTGCAGAGAAGAGGGGTTCTGGCTGGGACGAGCCCTCACCCTGGGGCCTAGATCTTCTTGTTCCTGGCACCTTTGCAGGCCCTGTCTACCCTGGCCTGGCCACCTCCTCAGGTGGCTTTTGGTATCCATGTATTTTTCATCATCCTGTGGCCACTTCAACTCTGGTGTGTAGTACGCATTCTCACCTACTCAATGCCCCAGCACTTACCTGCTTTTCATACTTGCTCTGTGTCTAGAATATGTTGTGAGGACAGCACTGACTGCACTGTCTGGAGAATGTGTGTGTGTGTGTGTGTGTGTGTGTGTGTGTGTGTATGTGTGATTGTTATTTGCCTCTTCTCATTGACTATGAATTCCCAGAGGGCAGGAACCAAGTCTGAGTCATTTCTGTGTCCTCGTCTCAGTCATAGGGTTTGGCTCCAGGCTGTGAATGGGTAGGTGTTGGGTGAGGGGCTAATTTGACTAACAAGTGAGTGGGTGAGTGGATTGGAAGTTGTATGGATAGGTGGATACATGACTAAATACTGAATGGATAAATCAGTGGATGAATGAATGGTGAATCAGTTGGAGGGATGGATGAACGGTTGAGTGGAAGAATGGAGGAATAAATGAAGTTGATGAATTTATGAACAGATCAATCAATAAATGGACACATGGATGTATAGATGAGTGGATGGATGGAAGGAGGGAGGGAAGGAGGGATGAGTGGACGGATGGATGGATGGATAGATGGAGAGATGGATAGACAGATGGATACATAGATGGGTGAAATCTGAGTAGATTAATGGGTGTGTGAATGACGAGATCTAAAGGAATTGTTGAAGAGACCATTGGTGGACTGATGAATGGATGGATGGATCGGTGAATGGATAGTGCATGACTGGCAATAGATCAATGGCAGGTGGAGAATGGATAGAGGAAGAATAAGGAGATGACTATGGTTTTCAGAAGTACCTTGGTACAGAGTAAGTTGGGACACTGTCAAGCAACCCTGAGGCATAACCTAGAGCCTATGTTTGGCAGAAGTGAACCCTTCCGGCAGGTTCAGCCAGACCCCTTGCCCGCCTTCTTCATACCTTGGACGGTCATAGAGTTGGAGGAGGAGCAGGAGGAGGAGGAGCAATCTCAGAAGCCAGCTTGCACGAGTAAGCCGCCTTCAGAACTTCATCCCATGCAACGTGAAGCGACACTGCCCTGGGCTGGCTCTGTCCTCAAGACCAACATGAGAAGAGATGTTAAAAGCAAAAAAACTGGGGCCGGGCCGGTGACTCAGGCAGTTGGAGCTCCATGCTCCTAACTCCGAAAGCTGCCGGTTCGATTCCCACATGGGCCAGTGGGCTCTCAACCACAAGGTTGCCAGTTCAATTCCTCAAGTCCCGCAAGGGATGGTGGGCTCCGCCCCCTGCAACTAAGATTGAACAGGCACCTTGAGCTGAGCTGCCGCTGGGCTGAGCTCCTGGATGGCTCAGTTGGTTGGAGCGTCCTCTCAACTACAAGGTTGCTGGTTCGACTCCCGCAAGGGATGGTGGGCTGTGCCCCCTGCAACTAACAACTGGCAACTGGACCTGGAGCTGAGCTGCGCCCTCCACAACAAAGACTGAAATGACAACAACTTGAAGCTGAACGGCACCTTCCACAACTAAGATTGAAAGGACAACAACTTGACTTGGAAAAAAGGTCTGGAAGTACTCACTGTTCCCCAGTAAAGTCCTGTTTCCCCTTCCCCAATAAAATCTTTAAAAAAAAAAAAAAAAAAAAAAAGCAAAAAAATTAAAATCTCAATAAAATAATAAAAAGAAAACTTTTAAGTCCACAAAGATGAATGTATAAGAAAGCTTATTCCAGTGTTATTTTTGGATGTAAAAACAAAACAACTGGAAATAACCTAAAAGGTAATTGCTAGGGGGTCAGTTACAAGTGCACAAAGAAAGGTGTTCAGGGATGCTTATCACTGTATTGTTTGGAAGAGTAAAAACTGCAAACAACCCAAATGCTTTCAATAGCAGGTTGCTTAAATCCATCAACAGAACACTCGTACAATGGTACACTATCCAGTCATCAGAAATGGTGTCTAGGTCTACAAGAATGGCTAAAATTAAAAATATGGACCACTTTGGGAAACTGTCAGTAGCTTGAAGGCAACTCAATCCTCTCCAATGAATATACTCAAGAGGTCTAAGTGTTTATACTCACCCCAAACCAAAAACCATCCAAATGTCCACCTACAGAAAAATGGATAAAACAACTATATTAATCAATATAAGGAAATGCCAATAAAAATATTGATTTATTTATAAATCAATGAATCCCATTTGACACAGCAAGGAGAATGAGCTCAGCAATATACATGAATCTCACGTACAGTATTTTCAATGAAAGATAAATAGAGGACAAATTGGTTATTCCAATTATAGGAAATTAAAATGGGGATAAGAGGAGTTAAACTCTGCTATTAGAAGTCAGGACATGGATGGCAGGGAAAGGGTACAAGGGGGCTTTAGGGACAGTCACGTGGGTTGGTTTGGATTGTGAAAATCCAAACTGGGTGCTTTTCTCTATGCATGACCTTCATAATGAGTCCAAAATACTTCTTTAAGATTTTTATTAAAATATTTCTAACATACAATATTTTATTGGTTTCAGGTGTACATCACAGTTGAGGCCAAAATACTTTTAATTGATATTGAGGAATATGTAATGATTGTGAGCAAATAACCACAGTGTAACATTCAACAAGAAATGCACGTTGCAAACCCACAGGGACCATATGACTTAACTTTTAAAAAATATTCTGTACAAACACATGCACACATTCAAATATGCTTAGGATAATCTGGAAGCATAGACATCAAACTGACAAATAATTGTGTGTGTGAGGAGTGGGCTCGTGGGGGACTTTAATAAACAAAATTTAAATTATAAAATTAGGACATTTAGCCTTCGAGTCAAGGAGGCAGAATGATATGTGTGAACCTAACCCCCTTCACCTAGACATAGAAACAATAAGATATTTAAAAACAATATTACCACTATCAAGTTCTCACTCATGGATAAGATGCAAATCTTCTAAATAAACATGACCAGTTATCAAAAGAATAATACTATAGCCAAGTAGGATTTATTATAAGATTTAAGAATATAATATCTATAAATCCCCAAGGTAATTCATTACATCTAGAAATTGAAAAGGCAGCCATATGATTTTTAAAGAAGTGCCCAAAAAGTATTTTATTAAATTCAATAGCTATTTATAATAAAAACTTATATAAATATTAACAGATAGGATAGTACGTAAAGACAGTAAGGCTAACCACAAAACCACAGCAAATGTCATGTTAAATGGTGAAATCTTAGAGTCACTTCCATTAAAGGAAGGAACAAGATTCACAGTTGGCCACCCCCACTGCAGGTGTCATCATTTTCGGTGCTTATAGGACTTGAATAATCAGTATAAATATTTAAAAATATTTAAGAGGTGCTACAGGGATTATCTATCTAGAAAACCCAAGAGACTCTACTTGAAAAGTTATATATATATTGGTCTGACAATTAAGTTTGGAAACTTGTTGCAACGATGTTGCTAACCTTTTTTGATATCAGAGGGATTATTCATTATAATTTGTAACAACTAGACAAACAGTTAACCAAGTTTACCATTTGGAAGTGCTGAAAAGGCTGCATGAAAAAGTTAGCAACCTGGGGCCGGCCTGGTGGCTCAGGCGGTTAGAGCTCCATGCTACTAACTACGAAGGCTGCCGGTTCGATTCCCACATGGGCCAGTGCTCTCAACCACATGGTTGCCAGTTCAATTCCTCGAGTCCCACAAGGGATGGTGGGCAGCGCCCCCTGCAACTAAGATTGAACATGGCACCTTGAGCTGAGCTGCCGCTGAGCTCCCAGATGGCTCAGTTGGTTGGAGTGAAGGGTGAACTAGGCACTGGCATCAGTGCTTAGCTTCCCAAGGGGAGTGCTTGGAAGGTGATCGTAGTGATATTCAGCAATGAGACCTTAAAGCAGTTTTGGAACTCTTTTTCTGGAATGGTCATCAGAGCTGTCGTCATATTACCCTTGATGTCCTGAATGTCATCAAAATGTCTTTTTTTCAATATTTCATTTATCTTCGGGTAAAGAAAGAAGTCATTGGGCGCCAGATCAGGTGAGTAGGGAGGGTGTTCCAATACAGTTATTTGTTTACTGGCTAAAAACTCCCTCACAGACGATGCCGTGTGGGCTGGTGCATTGTCGTGAGGCAAGAGCCGTAAATTGTTGGTGAAAAATTCAGGTCATTTTCGTCTAACATTTTCATGCAGCCTTTTCAGCACTTCCCAACAGTAAACTTGGTTAACTGTCCAGTTAGTATAAATTCATAATAAATAATCCCTCTGATATCAAAAAAAGGTTTGCAACATCATTGCAACAAGTTCGCAAACTTAATTGTCAGATCTCGTATATATTCTATATTTAAATATATTAATATTAAGATATTAGTATTCTAATTAAAAAATATATATATTTATATAAATCTATATCTATATTTTTTTAATCTTCTGTCTTTCCTAAGGCACAAGGTTGCAGACAAAAACCAACAGCTTTTCTGTATTTGATGCAAAACCAGCTGGAAATGGAAATGGGAAAAAATACCATTCATAGTAAAGTCAAAAACTATACAATTCATAGGAACAAATTTTACATAAAAGGCAAAGGAGTTACATAAAGGAGAAAAGGATGGACTAACCAGCAGAGAGCAGATAACAGAAGAGTCAGTGAGCTCGAACATAAATAGAAATTATCCAATCTGAAGAACAGAGGAGCGAAAATGGGCCATAAAATAAGACCTAGGGATCTGTGGGACAATATTGAAAGGTCTAACATACAATGTAATTGGGGTTCCAGAAAAGAGAAGGGCATACAAAATAGGTGAAGAAAGAATGGCCAAATTTGTTGACAAAATGTTTTATAGATTTAAAAACCTCAGAAAGTCCTAAGCAAGATAAATACAAATAAATACACACCTAGGCTCGACCCAGGCAATGTCCTGAAAAATAAGATCAAATCTTGAAAGCAGCCAGAGAAAAATAATACATAACACACAGTGGAGCAACTTCATTCATCAGCCAACTTCTCATCCAGAAACTAGGAAAGCCAGAAGGCAATGAAACCACACTGAAGCATTCTGGGGCCCATCAGGAGACAAAAAACACACAGTAGTTTAAACTAGGGAAGTTTAATATAAAGAAGTGCTCATGATGATTTTTTTAAAAAGGATATAAAAGGAAACTTTAGGTGATTTCCTAGGGCTCAGGGAGTGTCCCCAAGGAAGGGCAAATTTGGAGTGGGTTCAGACCCCCTCAGAGCTGTGGTTTGGCCCACCAGATGGCAGAGCTGGTCTGAAGTTGCTACATAAGGAAAAGGTGGAGGAACAGGTGATCTGCAGCTGGTGATGCCATTATGTGTTGGGAGCCCAGATGCTTGTGGGGGCAGGAGTCCTGCAGTGCATGGGCCACCATGGGGGCTGTGGTTTTGGGGTCAAAATGGCCGGAGAAAGGTTTTCACTAGGTTAAGGCTCCAAAATCGCAGAGGGATGACATTCTGAACCCGTGACTGGAGCAGCTTCCACCTGGGCTCTCCACACTTCCACCAATGACTCTCCTTGCAGGCTCGACTCTTCCTCCTGCAATGTCTCACCAGTACCCTCTACTGAAAAAGGTGGACATCATTCTCACTTGGAAGGAGAAAATTAAAGGAACTCCTTTATCACAGAGTCCATATTGAGAGGTGCATTTAAGGACTAGAAAGATTCAAATAATCCAGAGGAAGGCAGGAGAGGGGGGAATAGAGGATTAAAACTCAGAGACAATAGAAATAAAAATAGTAAAATGGTAGACTTAAATTCAGACATATCGTTCATTGAGATGACCAGAATCCATTTGTTTTCAAAGACCATGCACCCGCTCCTTTCACGATGAACATTCTGGCTTTACCTGTTTGATGGTCCAAATATCTGGCCTCCTGCCTAGTCTTCACCACAGCCCCAAGATGGCTGGGCCCATTTAAAATGGGTGTCAGGGCCCATTTAAAATGGGTGTCAACGTGAACTGAGTCATAACAGTGAATGGGCCTGAGGCTGGCTCCCTTGGAGCCAGGCACAGTCATTGTCCCCATATCACAGAGGAGGAAGCTGAGGTCTGGAGATTCCAACATACTATGTGTCTTACTGCTTTATGTTGTTTCTGATTGGCCTACACCAATAGACTATGAGCTGCCCGTGGGTGGGGATGTCTGTCTCTTTTGTTTGTTCATGAATCCCCAGTGCCTAAAATAGTCCACACAGTAGGTGGTCAATAGATGTTTGTGGATGAATGGATGGATAGATGGATGCATGCATGCATGAATGGATTGGATGGATGGATGGATAGATGGATGGATGGATGGATGGACTGAATGGATGGAGCCCAAGCTTCAGAACTTGGAGATGGCAGCTTCAGGGTCTGAATTGGTCCACCCTAGGACTTGGGGTTTCATCAACCACATGGTTCAGCCCTTTTAATTCAACCAGAATGAGCAAACAAACAGATGAGACAGTGAGAGGAATAGGATTACAGGGTATGTGAAAGAGGAATAGGGGCCCCCGAACACATAAACTGAGGGGCTGGCTCCGCAATTTTGAGTAAACCCCACTGAACCTCAGTTTCTTTATGTCACAGGAGCTAAGACCACTTTCCCAGGCTCCCAAGGAGATACGATGGACTCTCCAGGTTGGGCCCCCAGGCAGACAAATCCACCTTCAGGCCTTTGGGGGACCTTAGTGTCCCTGCTCTGAGGGGCTGGGGAGCTGATCCCCCCTCAGTGATCTGGAGGGCCCAGGGAGACTCTGAGGACACTGGGGGCCAGGGAAGAATGACTGGGTCCCCATGTACCACCACCCCCAAACCCTCCACCAACCCTACTCACCTGCCCCAAAAGCTGAACCCACCAGCCCAAATGGCCTGCCATGGGGCCCTGGTGCCACAGTGGCTTTGTGACTCACAGCCAACGTCCGGCCAATCACCACTGGCTCCTGGGAGGAGGAGATTCTAAGGGCAAACTCAGGGGTGGCGGGTCAGGACCCAGGTCAGGATTGAGGGTCATGGTGGTTGCTGTACCGCCTGCCCATCCTGAGCAGAAAGTTAGGGCTCTGAGCACAGAGGGGATCCCCAAATCTCCACCTGCATGTGTCCGGAAACAGCCTCGGTCTCTCATCCCTTGGGCATTTGCTGAGCACCTACTTTGGGCTGGAACCTGATCTGGGTCTGGGGACACAACTCAAATAATTTAGGGGTGTGAAACTGCTAGAAAAGAACCAAAGCTGGGGTGGGATGGGCTGAGCTCCACAGGGAGGAGTTGGCTGTGGGAGAACTGGGGGAAGGGCATTCCAGGTGGAAGGCACAGTATAAGCAAAGGCCCTGGGGTGGGAGCAGCTGGGCATAATGAGAACACAGGGGAGGCTGATATGGCTGGAAGGGAAAGAGGGTGGGGAGGGCTCACAGGTGGGGTCTTGGAGAGGAGTATGGGAGTTTGGGTTTTATTGAGAAAGTGCCTGGAAGCCATGAAAGGGTTTAGAACAAAGGAAGTTCTGACTTACTTCTTAAAAGGCCAACCTGTATTTGTGTCTGATAATGGGGGCTCCTTAGGGTGGGGCAGGGCCCAAGGCCCCTTGGGATCTACACCCAGCCTGGCAAAAATGGGCTCTGACTCTGAGCCAGTCCTGGAGAGGGAAGTGAGGCTGCCATCCCTGGTCAACTCCTGGAGCTGGGGCTGGGCCATCTGTGACTCACCGCTGGCAGGGTTGGGGCTGACACACACCTTGGCCTCAGCTCAGCAGGGTCCTGCCACTGGCCCAGAGGCCTCGCCCGGCCTGCCGCGGGAGCCACTGGGGGGCGCCAGAGCAAGAGGCCAGCTGTGGGTTGGTCTTCCAAAAGACCTCGCCTTAATTAGTGGGTTGCAACTTCCAGTCCCACCTCCCAAACCTCCGGGTAAGGGAGAGGGGCTGGAGATTTAATTAACCGCCAAATGCTGACGATTCAATCAATTGTGCTTCCACAATGAAACGTCTGGGTTTCAGAGAGCTTCCTGGTTGGTGAACACATGGAGGTGCTGGGAAGGTGTCTGCCCAGAAGGGGCATGGAAGCTTTGTACCCAGTAGCTTCCCCTTGGGCATCTCTTCCATCTGGCTGTTCCTAAGTTATAACCTTTATCATAAACCAGTGACCGAGTAAGTAAAGTGCTTTCCTAGGCTCTATGAGCTATCCTAGCAAATTATTGAACCTGAGGTGGGGGTCGTGGAAACTCCCGATTTATAGCTGGTTGGTCAGAAGTCCTAGGCGACCTTGGACTTGTGCTGATGTCTGCAGTGGGGACACTCTTGCAGGGCTGAACCCTTCACCTGTGGGGTCTGTGCCAACTTCAGTTACACTGTCAGAATTGAACTGTAGAGCACCTGTGGTGTCTAGAGTTGGAGAAATGAAATGGTTGGTGTAGGGGGAAAAAAACGCCACACATTTGGCATTAGAAGTGTGAGTAAATAGTTTGGGCAGATCTATCAACCTCCCTGGACCTCCCCTTCTCTACAGATTGGGGATTGCACAGGGCGTGCTTGAGTATTATCTCGTTCATCCCCCAACCATTTCCAACTTCTGCCCTGGGAGATGTTACCTAGATATGAACACACCCATTTCACAGTTCTGAAGATAGAGGCGAGAGGGGGAAGAAGACTTGGCTGAGGGCACGAGTAGCAAATTGGCACCCAAGTTGGGACTCAGTCTCCTGAAAAGTAAAGCTGCCCCCAAAACATGGCTCTTGGTCTCCTCTGTGTCAAGACACCCCCATCTCAGCATCAACCCCCTTCTCACTTCAGGGGCCCCTCCTGAAACATATGCCTGAACGTGATACCAAGTGAGGTTACATGGTTAAAAACCAAACCCCAAGGCAGCTCTTGAAACCTCAAGAAGTGAGCAGCCAGGGTGACCAGGGGAAGAGGGAACATGTAGGAGGTGAAGGCCCATTCTTTTGATGGCCGAGGGACTGTGGGCACATGGTATTCCTTCTTTACACCTGTAAATCAGGCACAATTCAGCTGCCTTTCCAAGCAGGGCTGGGTACACAGTCAACATTCAACACAAGCATACCAGCTCGACTCGTGGGCCACCAATGCTCATGTCCCCCAGGACCTTAAGTAAGGCAGAAGCCCAAGGCCCAGGGTATTTGACCCACACAACAGCAAACCCCAGGTGAGGCTGGGAAGAGGGCAGCCTGGCAGTCAAGGATCTGGAGGTGAGAAAGCCAAGGTCCAAATATCCCTGTACAGTCCTGTTAAAAGCCTGTGTGACCTCAGACCAGTCACTCAACCTCTCTGAAACCTTAGTTTCCTCAAAATGGGAGAACAGGATGTTGGGGGGGAGGGTGCTTTCAGGAAGTACTTGGAAAATCCTGGACTCTGTCAGTTCCCTAAAAGGGAGCTTCCACAAAATATACCCACACCTGCAGTCCTAAAGGCAGACTGCCTAGGTCAGATCCCACCTGGGCCACCTTCCTTCTGGTCCTGAGTCTGTTTCTCCACCCACCAATTGATAATAAATACATTGAGTACCAACTGGAAGCCAAGCACTGCTCCGTAAACAAAATTTCTTAATCCTCACAACTTTATATATAGTAGGTTTATGATTGTTCTGCCCATTTCAGACACAGGCCCAGAAGGTTCAAGTTTCTGCCTTTTCCATCCTGCCTGGAGCTGGGGCTGTCCCCTTTACATCCTGCAGTCACTCCTCACCACAGCGGGGACACCCGCAGGGTCGACAGTTCCAAACGCTGGTTGGAGTCTCCAGCTTCCCCGCCCAGCCTGGACATAAGTCGGCCCCGCGCCCAGGCGCGCCTAGATGGCGCTAGCCGAGCGCCAGATGTGCGGGGCGCCTCCCAGACGCCGGCTCCCTCCACTGAGCAGGGGTGGAGAGAGAAGAACAGAGGCGAGGGGGGAAGGGAGCGGGCCAGGCCCCGCCCAGTCCATTAGGCCTCGACGAGGGAAGGAGGAGGCGGAGAGCCGAGCTGGCATAAGGAGACTTTACTGAAAACAGAAAACGGGGCGAACCAAGGATTACAAACAGGAATGTGGACTCGTAGCAAAACAAAACAGGAGAAAAAAAAACGAAAACAAAAAACAGAAAGAAGGGCGGCAGGAGGTGTCGGAAAGACGGAAGGGGAGGGAAAGAGCGAGGAAAAGGGGGGATTTTTTTTCTTCCCATTTCTTTAAAAAACCAACAGGAAAACACACACGCACACAACCAACGTTTGTTCCCGAGTAGAAACATAAATAGGGCAGAATCGAACACTGTTCTCTCTTCCAAATGCAAAAAAAAAAAAAAAGAAGAAAAGAAAAGGCAACGCAGGGCTTGAGGCTGAGCCCCCTCGGAGCCCCCTTCGGTGGCGGTGCTTACAAAGGAGCGGCCGGGCGCATAGATTTGTGCAACACAGGGTGGCCGCGCGCGAACAGAGGCAGCGCAAGGGCAGGGGGGTCATGCGCTTGCCCCCCGGGAGCAGGGGGTCCAGCTTGTCGAGTCTGAGGCGCCCTCTCCGAGTCCTGGCACCATCGGGGGGGGGTCCCCGGCGCCGCGCCCTCTCCGAGTCCGGGGCACCCACGCCCCCCCCCACGCAAGCCCGCCTCTCGGGGAGGGGGGGCCGCGCATGCGCCCGGCGCGCAGGCTCAGTACGCGGGCACCTGGTGCTGGGGCAGCAGCTGGCAGCCGCTGTTGACGTGGCTGAGGACCTTCTGCTTGAGCTGCGCCACCTGCTCGCGCAGCAGGCTCGCCGTGGACGCCAACTCCGAGTTCTGGCTCTTGAGCGTCTTCACTTTCTCCTCGAGGCGTGAGATGCGCTCCAGCTTGCGCTTGCGGCACTTGGAAGCAGCTATGCGGTTTCGCAGCCGCTTGCGCTCCGCCTTGATGCGCTCTTGCGTGTCCATGTCTATGGGCGACAGCGGCGGGCTCTCACCGAAGCTCGGCACGTCGGGCACCGTCTGCGGCTCATCCTTGAGCGCAGCCAGGCGCGGCGGCCCCAGCACGCCCGGGGGCGGCGGCGGGAAGGGCACGGGCTCGGCGGCGAAGGCTACCGTCGCAGCGCCCCCTGCGCTCCCGGTGCCTCCCGCATAGCTGCTCAGGTTCGCGTAGACCGGCGCCTCGGGCGTGGCCGCCGCCGGGGCCAGCTCGCCGGGAGGCGCGGCGCCTGCAGCCGTGCCCGAGGGTCCCCCCGCCGAGGCAGCAGCGGAGGCCGCGCCCGCACCCAGCTGGTTCTGCTTGTGCAAATCCTCCAGGGCCTTGACAAAGCCTTCGGCGAACTCCTGCTCTTCGCTGGCCGCCACCTTGGGGTAGAGGAACTGCGTGCTCGTCGGCGTAGTGGTGACCAGCCCGTTGGACTGGATGATGAGGCGCTCGAGTTCGGGCGAGGCGAGCTTGAGCAGCCCCAGGTCCGGCGAGGCGAGCAGGCCGTCGGGGGGCGCCGCCCCCGGGGCACCGTCCGTGCGCAGGGGGGCCGGGGGCGGTGCGGCTGCGGGCTTGAGCGCCGCCGCCACCTGCTCGCTCAGGCTCAGCGTCAGCGCGTCCTTCTTCATCATGCTGCCGGCCGCTGCCGTCGGGGGCGCCCCGGGAAACAGGCGACCCGGGGACGCGAAGCTGCCGCCACTGCCACTGCTACTGACGCCGCCGCCCAGGCCGCTTAGCGCCTCATCGCCGTAGAAGGGTGTTTCCATCCTCCGCCTCCCCCGCCGCGCCGGCCCGGGGGGGAGGGGAGTGGCCGCGGCCTCCCGAAGGGCCCGCGCCCCCCCCCGTACACTCGGCCCTATGCCCGCCCCGGCCGCGGCCGCTGCGCCCGGCCCTCCGCTGGCGGCGGCTCCTGCGCCGCGTAGCTCGCGCGCCCTCTTATAGCCTCGGCCCGACGCGATGAGCTCACTGCCCCCGCTCGCCATTGGGTGCGGGTGACGTCGCTCATTTACATGCCGGGGCGGGGCCAAGCCACCGACGCCCCCCCAGCTGCTGTTACCTCGGTGACACGCGGTAAACGGCACAACAGCGCGCAGCCTTGTGGGTTGACGTCATGGGGGCGGACCGCGCGACGGGGCCGGGTCACCCAGCCTCCCGAGAGCTGTGTACGACTCAGGCCCCCAGCGCCGCCTCCCGCCAAGGCACGTCCCGGGTGGCGTGATGGGCCCAGCCACCAGGCGCCCGCCCCGAGGCTCCGCCCTCCGTCCGCGCGTGGGGCCCGGCGGGTGGACCGGCCCCCCCGGGACTGGGGCGGGTGGATGGGGCCCGGATGGATAAATAACTCCTTGGCGCCTACCGCTCCACTGCGCCGACGGTGCTTCCCTTAGCGCGCCTAGGCCAGGCTTTGAGCGCACTAGGAGCTGAAGGCCTGGGGGAGCGGTCCTTGTGGTTCCTGGGGGTGTGGACCATGTCTACCTTCATCCACCCCACCCCAATGTCCGGTGGTGCGTTTGCCCCAGAAAGACGGGGGAGGGGAGAAGAGCGCTGCCTGAAGTTTCTGGGAGCTCTTTGATCCTGATACTTTTCACTGGGTGCGGTCTAAAGCGCGGGGTCCGAATTCCTGACTTTACCGACGCGAAACTGAGGCTGGGCGAGTGACCTTTCCGCGTGGCCAGGGCTGTGCCGGGCCTGAGCTCTTATCCACCCAGTAGAACCTGATGACCATGCCTCTGGGCAGCCGCCTACTTTCTCTCTGCCAGAGCCTGCTGTGGGTCCCCGGGTGAGGATGCTCTGCTCAACTCTAGGACCCCTCACAGTTTCTTCCTTAGCCCCTGGCTGGGCTGTTGTCAGGAATCCCAGCTAGTAATTATTACGGGCTTATTACTATTATCGTGATTGTCAGGGCTTAATAGGCTGCCATAAAGGCTGGCTAGAGATGGGATGTGAGAGGAGGGAGGGGCCAATCTCTCCAATACTCCCAAGGGATCCTTGGGACATCTGAGTTTGACCAACAGCCCCGGCACACATGGCTCCCACTGCACTCAGGATGGAGCCCGCTCCTCATGAAGGTAGTGGAGGTTCCACACCCTCCCTCCCCTGACGCTCTCTGACCTTTCACCCTCACCCTCTCTGAGCCTTGGCTTCCCAGCTCCTTGCTGCCCCAGGGCCTTTGCATGTGCTATGCCCTCTGCCTGGTGATCCCTTGACCCAGTACAAATGTATGTCCTCATAGAGGCCCCCTCCCACTCATTTTGTTCCCATTGAACCCATTGAATTTGTATTCATGGAACTATTCAGAATGATGGGGTGGATCGTAAGACCCCAGAAGGCAGGGACCTTGTCTATTGTGGGCCTGGTGGGGCCTCAGCACCCTGCACAGAGCCTAGCACACAGTGGACGTGGAATGTTAAAGAACAACACTGCCTGGCGGGGTTTCCTGTGGCAGTCTCTGGCCTAGAGTTGTGTGACTGGCCTGTGGGCAGGAGCACCACCACCCCCTCTCAGCTCCCTTCCTCACCTGGCCCTGCCCCTAAGTGGGCTCTGGAGCAAGTAAGCCATGAGGGAAGCTGTGACCATGAGCAAGAGGCCTGGACTGGCTGGACAGGCAGAGGGCCGGGTGTATGGGTGTGTGTCTGTGTACACACAATTCTCTATATGTGCTTATGTGTTCATATGTGGTACCCACCCATGTGTATAAGTATGTGTCTGTGTGTTTCCAGGCACGTGGGTCTCTGTACCCTCCAGACGTGTACCCTTTAAGTCCCAGCCTGGGCAAAGGGACCCCTGTGGAAGGGAGTACAGCCACAGCCCTTAGCCGGCTCTGCCCTGGGATCCCTCTCTGGAGTGAGATTGGAGAGGAGGGGGCCATTCTTCTTCCCAAGGCAGGAGGAGGGTGAGTGGTGGCCTAGGGAGGCTCCACCTTGACCTTGGGCTAAGGCCTTGATAGGGGGGTGAATGTCCGGTGAACTGTGGGCAGAGCCAGCCTGAGCTGACTGACCAGCAGACAGGCCTTGGGAAATGGAGGCACAGGGAGGCCAAGGCAGGTTACCTCTCTGAGTCTCAGTTTCCTCATCATGAAAATAGAGCAAATAATCTTATCTTCATGGAGTATTGTAATTTTTACTAGATTTGCAGAAATAGTATGGGCTCAATAAGTGTTCTGTATCATAGTTTTATTTTATTGTTATTCAGCCAAACTTAACTGCAGTTCTTTGGTCTGGAGTTCCCTCAGTCTGGAGTGCCTTTTCTTAGCCTCCGGGCAAACTCCTACTTATCCTTCAAAACCCACTTCCAATGTTTCCTCCTCCAAGAAGCCTTCCTTAACCATGTCCCTGGGGATTCCCCTAGACACCCTTCATCTGGTTGAGCCCTGTTCATCATTTGTGTCTGGCTCTATCTGCCCCAGTCAGGGAAGGGAAAGGTCCTTGGGGCTGGGCGGAGAGCACCTGTCTTGGCCTTTAAGTGTGGGACCCTGCCTTTGGTAGACTCTGCCAGCTCCATTTTCTAAGGCCTGACCCCGTCAGGCTCTTCTGCTTGCACTTACTATTCCCTCTGAACCTTCCCTACTCCCTCCTTCCTCCCAGCTAGGGAGCCCCCTCTGGCACACCCTAGTCCTGCCCCTCCATTTTACCAGTCCTGACCCCACAAAGCTGGGGAGGGGGGAGTATGTCCAGATCTGTCTGTGAGACTGGGAGATTCTTAGGCAAGTCAAAGGGGGCCCTAAATCCATCGACTAGCCCCATGTAGTGAACTAGGGATAACCATTCATTCATTTCACATATACTGATTGAGCACCTACTGTGAGCCAAGTGATGGGTACACACGAATGAATGACATAAACACCCCCACCCTCCCAGCACAAGATCTGAAGGAGGAAGATGACAAACAGCTTTAAGGAGAATAAATGATGCCTCTTCTGTGGAAGGTGAAGTGAGGTGTTTTAGAGTTGGGTAATCTGGGAGGGGCAGCCCAAGAGGAGATGCTGAATGAAGGAGGAGCTGGGGCAAATCAGGAAATAATTCGAGGGCAGTGTCTCATACAGTGGGAACAGCAAGTGCAAAGGCCCTGGGGCAGAAGCGAGCTGGCCACATTGATGGAGGGTAGAGGCAGGTGGGTCTAGATGGGGGAGCGAGGGAGAGGAGAAGGAAAGCAAGGATGGCAGGGGGGCCTCCACCCAAACTAGAGTGGGTGGTATTTGTTCCAAGGGCAGTGGGATTGAGGGAGGAGTCAGTGATCAGGCTTGCCCAGGACTGCCTTTTCACCTTTATTCTCCCAGCCCCTCCTCGAGTATCGCGACAACATTCCACTTCTCAAAGCAGAGTCCAGAGGGGGCACGCGACCTAACCTGCCGGGGGTCACACAGCCCAGGCCTGATCAGAACTTGGCCCCGTCCTGAACCCTGCCTTCCCAGCAGATGCTTAACTTGACACCCACCCGACCCCCATCTCCTGCCAGGGTTCCAATCCCCACTGCTGTCACCTCTCGCCAGCACAAGATCTGCTTTCTTGTTTAAAGCGACGTGCAATTCGGTGTAATGTTTAGTCTTTATTTGAAGAATCAGAGACTTAAAAATCTACTGGATAAAACGGAAAGCCCCAAAGAAAGAGAAAAAAAGAGTTAAGCAGGAAACGGGTGAAGCCGAGGGGCCTCCCAAGAGTGAGGCTTGCCAGGGATGGTCCCCAGTGATCAGGACCCTGCAGGGCTGGGTGCTACTTGTAGGGACAATCCTCCGGAGCTTAGGCTCCAAGGGCTGGGCTGGTGGGGACCCAGGTGGCAGGACCTGGGGCAGCCGGGGAAGGGGCGCCAGCCTCGGGCAGGGGGCGCGTCTGGCCCTGGCGCATTCCTGGGGATCCGATTACCGGAGAAGACGGCTGCCCCTCCCTCCCCTCCTGCCCAGCTTCCGCCCTCGCCTGGAGCAGGATGGGCAGTCAACTCCCTCTTCACTGCAGGTGTTTCTCCAGGCGCAGGGAGGAGACCAAGGCCCTGCCCTCTGGGCTGGCACCGGTTCTTTCCAGTCTCACCAGACCATTTTGCAATTCCTGCACTGCCATCAGCCCCCTTCAGCACTGATGGAACCAGATGGAGCCAGCTTTATGACCAGTGTCCCTGCTGACTGCTCCCTAAGGCTGTGGTGTGTCCCCAGCCTTTCGCAGCTCAGTTTGTTGATTGAATGATCAACCATGTGGAGTGAGCTTGAAGGGCTCCAACAAGGATAAAACACCTTCTCATGCCAGCCTCCCTCACTCCCCAGGACAGGCAGGGGTTTACTCACCCAGTATACATTTATTTATTTATTTATTTATTTATTTTTTTTCCCCAGTGTACATTTAATGTGTACTTGCTGTATACCCCTGCCCAGATGAGGCCCTTTCACAGGTGGATGTTGAACCAGAGGGTTTAGGGGGTCAGAGGGTGGTGGTGAATTAGACTTCACTAGACCAGCTTCAGAAGTTGATTTGTTTTTTTCTTTGGGCCAACCTCAAGCACCATCATTTATCCATTCCACCGCCCTCTGTTGAGTACCTACTGTGTGCCTGGCTGTGTGCCGGTTGAGGGTTTTCAGCTCCCCATGACCTCCTGAGCTGATTATTCTCATGGGAGACAGGAAACAACCACCATCATAAAGAAGCACTGTCACTATTTTTCCTTTACTTCAACCCCTTTCTGTTTTTACTTCAATAAATATATTTCAAAAGGGAATCTTGGTGTCACCACCAAGAATGGAAACCCAGTTTCTCTTGCCATAAATAGAAGGAAACCAAAAAACGATGAAATGAGAGCAAAATGCAGGCATTCCCCCCCCACCGCCACCCCTGGGGACACTTTGAGCCAGGCCTGATCAGGAATGCCCAAATGTCCAGAGAACAGTAAAAGCTGGGAAGCACCCAAACCAAGCCAAAGAAAACTGCCAGAGGGACCACAGGGACCCACTTGGCATTCCTGTCCCTGAGGGCCCCAGCACAGTTGGTGCTCAGTGTACCCAGCCTCAGTAATGAGCACATATTTTGGGGTTTGCCTGCATCA